>NC_139390.1:63625000-68625000 GCF_054392235.1 Sus scrofa
ACTCCTCCAGTCTCCAGGAGAGGTTTCTTGTCCATGTTGTGGCTGGGCAGTATTCTGGCCACTGTAGCTGAAGCCTCTTTCTCCCCAGATCTTTTGGCTTGATAATAGCCTGAGCACTGTCCAGCTCAGCGGGTCTAATTGGGTCTCCAGCTGGGACTGTGACTCCTTGACTGTGTCCAGCAGGAGTCCTGATGTGGGTGATGTGCTCTGCACTCTTGAGGCACAGCCATTGCTCCTGCAGTACAGTAACCCACTCTCCGATTCCTCCACTGTTCCTGGGTACCGTCCAGTAGTACAGCCCAGATAGTGACCCAGGAAGGTGTAGATCTAAGTGTAAATCTGGTAGTTATCAGACGGCAGTAGCTAGGTTAAGAGGTCAGTATGTCATTGGGTGAGGGGCAGTATGACATATAATCTCCTTGAATATATGCATGACTGCAAGTAGGTAGGGATGAAGTGAGGATGACAGAAAAGCTCGTCTTTGTTTCTGACATCACCCACACTTACCCGATATAGCCCACTAATACTTAGCCAAAGTCTTAAAACAGGAACATTGGGATAAATATGAAAAACCACTTAGCTCCCTTTCTTTCTCTCTTTTCTCTCTTCTGACTAGCTGGCTACAAATTTGTGGGTTTCCACCACCCATCAATTTGTATAATTTACAGAAATGACCACAGAACTCAGGCAAGTGCTATACTTAACAGTTAAATTTTGTTATGTAAAGGGTACAAATCAAAACCAACCAAAGGAAGATGTGCATAGGCTAGAAAGGGCCCAATACAAAGCTTCTGGTTTCCTCTCCCTGTGGATTCCTGGGCAGCGCGGCCTCCACCCTGCTACATGTGTGACAATACTCAGAGTATGTGAACTAGGGAAGCCACCTAAGCTTTGGTGCCTGAGGTTTTGCTGGCGGGTTTAGTTACATGCTGACCTTGAGGCTGACCTTGACTTTCTAGCCCTCCTGGAGTTTTGGTCTCCAGTTCTTTTGGAGAGCATATTTGATAAGGCACATCCATGCCCCTCACCTGGAGTTCCCAGGTGGCCTAACGGTTAAGGATTCAGCGTTGTCACTGCTATGGATCAAGTTAGATCCCTGGCCTGGGAACTTTTGCATGCCTTGGGAGCAGATTTAAAAAAAAAAAAAAGGAAAACAAAGTCCCTTATTGTAAGACCATTGTAAGATTGCCTCTTGGCCAAAGCATCCAGCGAACAGGGACATTCTTACAAGCAGGGCATGCCAGGGGCCTGAGTTCACCTTTCAGTAGCCTAAGGCAAATTTCAGGCAGCTCTTTGGAAAAAAAGTTAATTCTTTACTACAGAGCAGGATTTTTTATAAATGAATCCAGGGACCTGTATGCACTCTGCACTGGAAACCAAGCCTGCACTCGTAAACACACCCAAGCTTGTATACAAGCCTGCACTTATCTTCAGGAGTCTCACCTAAGTTTCTGGTTAACCTTTATCTGCTTCTTTTACATTTATTTCTCTTCGAAAAGAATATTCCTGAACATTGTTTTCTTGAAAAGGCCCATTTTATTATTCTAGTAACATATTTGTAAAATTGTCTTAAATTTCAGATTCTATTTGTCAATACAACTAGGCGTAGACATCTTTAAAATAGTTTACCTTTAGTATGTTTTATGAAAATAGTTTCTTGCAAAATTATATACTTCTCAAAGGTAGGTATTCTATATCTTTTTTGTATTTGATTTTTAAGGTCCTCAAGGATACATGTTTCATATTATTGGTACCAGTAAATATTTATTTGAGTGAGTATAAGTTAGCACATTCGGTTAGTAAGAGGATTGCTCTGTAGCCTATAAAAAGCATTGAAATTTCATAGTTTCATTATAATGAAACTTCATAGTTCAAAATAACCAAATTATTATTGTGATAAGTCACAACTAAATGAAAGTCCAATTGGTGATAAGCAGTGCCAACTCTTATCACCGCAAAAGGCAACACCACTGTCCCAAATATGACAGCACTTTGCATTATTTAGTGGTATAACATCTGTTTCCACTAAAGCCAGGAAACTCTTCCAGTATATTGTCTTTGTTTCTCTCTGATATATTCCTTCAGTCTTTGGAATATTAGCTTTAGTCAAAGCTGTCCCCAGCACATTCAGACATGTTTTTCCAGAAATCAGATTCATGTGAGGATATTGGCTTATACACATCCAGATTCTAACCGTCTGGAGAGGACCACTGTAAGTGGAAGCTGGAAGGCCTTATCCCCAGGGCACCTAGAGTTGCTTGTGGCATTGCAAACCCTCCACTGGGTTATGATGTGTGAGTCAGGTAGGGCAGAAAGGTTTTTTGGTTTGTTTGTTTGTTTTCCTCAATTTTTTGAAGATTCAAAATGGTCTCTTTGCACAGGGAATGCATGCAGTGCTACTTGAGGATGTTTCTGGTTCACTGTAGCAAGAGCAGTAGCAGCACATTGGGAATCCTTTAAGGGAGACACTAGGGCCAGCCAGGGAATGGCTGGGGGCAAAGGTGGACTCTGTTACGATGCTCCTCCTTTAAATACCCTGTTGATGAAATATGAGGGTTTTTTTCCCCCTAGCTTGTGTTGTCTATAAAAATGATATATGTACAGGAGCTCAGTGGTAACAAACCCAGCTACTATCTATGAGGACGCAGATTTGTTCCCTGGCCTCACTCAGTGGGTTAAGGATCCAGTGTTGCTGTGAGCTGTGGTGTAGGTTTCAGATGTGGCTCAGATTCCATGTGGCTGTGGTGTAGGCCAGCAGCTGCAGCTGTGATTCGACCCCTAGCCTGGAAACCTCCATATGCTGCAGGTACAGCCCTTAAAAAAAAATGATATAGGTACAGTCTGTTATTTCAAAAACAATATTAGGTTGATGATTTTTTTTTCTTTTGATGAAAGATGGGTCACCAAGAAATCATCAGTAATGTTGAGGAGCCCATTGCTACCCTAGGCTACATCCTACAGGATTGCACACCCACTGCTTAAGATTTGTGATCCTTAAATTTCCCTGGAGAAAGGGCTATATTTCTTGAAATCAGAGGTAATGGAAAGAGACAAAAGCAAGATGAGAAGGAGGACGCATGCTAGGAAGCCTCTTGAATCTTGAGTTTTCTCCTTTCTCCTCACAAAGACAACTCACAGTGGCTTTTCAAGCTTCAGGAATGAGCTATATGCATCCATATTCTACTATTAAAGGCACAGTAGGGAAGCTTTTGGTAGGAAGCAGAAGCTGGCAGAGGAACCAGGTTTGTCCTGCCATCTAATGAGTCAGATGAAGATATAGGGGAAGGCAGGTTTTCTCTTCTACCCTTTCAAGGACCTTCTGGCTGGTCTACGGATTAAACTGGGAGTTCCCATTGTGCCTCGGCAGGGCAGTAACGAACCCAACTAGTATCCATGACGATGTGGGTTCATCCCTGGCCTCACTCGGTTGAGTATACGGTATTGCCGTGAGCTGTGGTGTAAGTCACAAATGCTATTCGGATCTGCCATTCCTGTGGCTGGAGTGTAGGCTGGCAGCTGCAACTCCAATTTGACCCCTAGCCTGAGAACTTCCATATGTTGCAGGTGCAGCCCTAAAAAAAAAAAAAAAAAAATTAAATTGACATGAGACATATTAAAAGGAGAAAATCAAGTTTAATTATTTAAGTTTAGGAGGCCGCATAAGAAAAACAAATCCCAAGGATGAATAAATTAGGCAACTGAGGCTAATATGCTGTCTGAAAGAAGAATGGGGTAGGAGTTTGGGAGGTCATAGGGTTGGAAAGCTATTCCTATGGAGATGAAAAAACAAATGTTTGCTCTGCCATGCCAAGAACTAAGAGAGGACTTTGGTCTCTAGGTCCTGATGAATTCCCCTGCAACACCAGGTCCATTGTTTTTGTAGATATTTCTGGCAGTAGTGTTCTTCCTGGAACAGTCCCCTTACCTAAATTATTTGAGGTAGTTAAGGAGAAGGTAAAAAGAAAGACTTCTGTTTCCTTTTTTTGTGGGGGTGGGGGCATCATGCCTGCAGTGTATGGAAGTTCCCAGGCCAGGGTTCCAACACAATCCACAGCAGTGACCAAAGCTATAGCAGTGACAATGCTAGATCCCCAACCTGCTAGGCCACCGGGAATTGTGAGTCTTCTATTTCTTAAAAATAATTAGCCTAAAACAGCCAAAAACCAAAGAGACACACTTTGGGGTGGTGAATTTTGCTCTCCCGTAAGGTTGTAATGGAATAATGATGAGGTCACCATAGATAAGGATGTTGCTGAAACTGCACTTCTGTTCATTGGTGCCAAATCAAAACTCAAAGACACAATTTTGGGTGAAGGAGAAAAAGAGTAGCTTTATTGCTTTGCCAGGCAAAGGAGGCCATAGCAGGCTAATGCCCTAAAGACTGTGTCCTCCCTTGGGAGAGAGTATAAGTGGTTTTATAGTTTGGGAGTAGAAAATAGGGCTGTAGATAAGGGTCAGAGTAGGTGCAAGCTGTCATTCTTTTTCAAAGTTGGTATTTTGTGGCCCCAGGACCGGTTCTTGTGGGCCTTCTCTCTGGTTTTCATTTATTGGGGGCTTTAGTTCTTCAGAAGAACTCAAAGATACCGTTACGTATATTCCCTGAAGAGGAAGCAGGACCCTGCCCCAAGTCTGCACTATTGTTTCTCAACTTGTTCCTTCTCTGCATCCCCTCCCTCCCCTGATTAGCACCTGTTCGAACCTGTCCTTTGGAATTCAGGGAAGGTCATGGAGGCCAAATCTTATTCCATAAAAACAGAAAGACATGTGCCCAGGAGCCCACAGGGCATTGCTTGGTTTCAGGGATGCAGGTTCTGTATTAGAGATCTCTAGAGAAACAGAACCAGTAGGATACGTAGCTATAAGATAGCTATATCTGAGCACTGAGCACCCTGTGGGATCCTGGACACAAGAGCCTGTGTCCTCATTGCTTTCTAGGAAATAGGCCTCATTCAGCCTCCTTGACCTTCCTGAGTTCAAACAGGTGCCTATCAGGGAAAGGAGGGGATGCAGAGAAGGAACAAGTCAAGAAACAATAGTGCAGACTTGGGGCAGGGTCCTGCTTCCTCTTCAGGAATGTACGTAACGGTATCTTTGAGTTCTTCTGAAGAACTAAAACCCCCAACAGATGGAAGGTGTTGATGAAGGCTTCTTTATTCCAGAAAGAAGATCCCCAGACCACTGAACACCAGCTTTGAAAACAATGCAAGTTTGCCTCTGCCTGATCCTCATCTGCAGCCCTATTTTCCACTCCCCAAACTATAAAACCACCTCCCAATCTCCCCCAAGGTGGGGTGGGGTTGGGGCGGCAGTGGGAGGGGTACAGTCTTTAGAGCTATAGCCTGCTGTGACCTTCCTTTGCCTGGAAAAGCAGAAAAGCTACCTTTTTCTCCTCCATCCCAAACTCTTCCTAGAGTTTCTATTCCACACCATCAGACAGAGGCTGAGTTTTGGCAACTTACACAGCTGTAAGAATAAATTTATTATGGGAATTGGTTCACAGGATTATGAAGGCTGAGAAGTCCCCCAATCTGCTATCCGCAATTGGTAGAACCAGGAAAGCTGCTGATATAGTTCAGTCGAGTTCAAGGCCAGAGAACCAGGTGGCTGCTGGTCAAAGTCCCAGAGTCCAAGGGCCCTCAAGCCGGTAACTCTGATTTTAGATTCAAGGACAAGCTAAAACGGCTGCCTCAACTCAAGAGAAGAGAGAAAGAATTCACTCTTCTGCCTTTTTGTTCTCTTTAGGCCCTCAAGAGATTAGATGATAAGGACCTTATTTATTCAGTCTATTAATTCAAACGCTAACCTATTCTGCAACAGACACTCTCAGAAATAATGTGTTACCAGCCATCTGGACATTCACTCAGCCTAATCACATTGACATAATGAGCCCTCACTGCTCCCTGTTGGCTCCCGAATTCCATCTTCACTCCAGCCTCTTCACCCCATTTCTGATCTTTCGGCTCAAGGATTTTGAGTTGGTGTATTTTGTACCAGTTCTTTAAAGTAAATGGCACTATATTTTGTTCACTTAGTGCATGTTTATACTTGAGGTAGATTATTATGTAAAGATTTTGTGAAGTAATCTGTGGTGACAGCTATAGCATGTCTAACACTATCCCCATGGAGCTTACAGTCTGATTTCTTTTTTTTTTTTTTTTGTCTTTTTTTGTTGTTGTTGTTGTAGTTGTTGTTGTTGTTGTTGCTATTTCTTGGGCCGCTCCCGTGGCATATGGAGGTTCCCAGGCTAGGGGTCGAATCGGAGCTGTAGCCACCGGCCTACGCCAGAGCCACAGCAATGCGGGATCCGAGCCGCGTCTGCAACCTACACCACAGCTCACGGCAACGCCGGATCATTAACCCACTGAGCAAGGGCAGGGACCGAACCCACAACCTCATGGTTCCTAGTCGGATTCGTTAACCACTGCACCACGACGGGAACTCCTACAGTCTGATTTCTATCAAATGTCCTGCACAACTTGTAGGCAGAATAATGGCCTCCCAATGATGTCCCAACCTAATCCCCAGCATCTGCAAATACATTACCTCCTATAGCTAAAAGGACTTTGTAGATGTGATTAAGATTGAGGAGATTGACGTGGGGGATTATCCTGCATTACCTGGGTGAGCCTCATCTAATAGACCACATCTCTGAAAGTAAAGAGCCTTTCCAGCCGAGTCAGAGGCTGTAGCCAGAGGGAGCTGCGACAATGGAAGCAAGTCAAAAAGCAGGAAAGGAACATGGTCCTTCCAGCACCTTGATGTTGCCCCAGATACCATTTCAGACTTTTGGCCTCCAGAACTATAAGGCAATGCATTTATGTTGTTCTAAGTCATGAAATATGTTGTAATTTATCATTTCTAATACAACAACCAATTGACAGAACATATCCAATTAGTAAGTTGGAGACTGCAGGAGTTGCTTCTTTGAGGCTTAAAAACACATTGTTTTCATGAAGATGCTGCCCCCGACCTGTGTACAGGTACACACACCCCCAGACATACATGCAAGCACAGAAGTGCTCTTATTTTGTGAGTCCGTTTAGGCACAGTGCTAAGGGTTTAATGTGTGTTCTCTAATTTAGTTGTCAGCACCATTTCAGGTAGGGACTACTACAGCCTTTCAAAAGGGTGGTGGTACTTTCCTTAAGGCTGTGTACCTACTAACTGAAGGAGCTGGAACTAGTCAGGTCTGTCTGACTCCAAACTATGCTGCTGTTCTGTCCTACTGCAGAATGAATTCAAAACTAAAACTGCCACATGTAGTCATTTCTCCTTTTTTTTTTTTTTTTTGCTATTTCTTGGGCCACTCCCATGGCATATGGAGGTTCCCGGGCTAGGGGTCGAATCAGAGCTGTAGCCGCCACCCTACGCTAGAGCTGCAGCAACGCAGGATCCAAGCCGCATCTGCAACCTACACCACAGCTAATGGCAACGCTGAATCTTTAACCCACTGAGCAAGGCCAGGGACTGAATCCGCAACCACATGGTTCCTAGTTGGATTCGTTAACCACTGCGCCACGAAGGGAACTCCAGTCATTTCTCCTTTATTTAAGTCTATTATGTAAAACTAAGTGTAAATCACTAAAAGGCATACCTAATAATAACATTAAATGATAATAATAATACTCTAATTTTTCAGCATTACCTTTATCCCAGAAGATACTTTTGTAACCCTAAAATGATGATTTTAGGGAATATTCAGAATGTGCTCTTTTCCAGAATGGCCCTGCCAAAGTGTTACATTACTAAAAATCATTTTGCTAGAGTTCTCGCTGTAGCACAACAGGATGTGGGTTTAATCCTGGCCCTGCACAGTGGGTTAAGGATCCACTGTGGCCACAGATATGGTGTAGGTTGTAACTGCAGCTCAGTTCTGATCCCTGGCCCAGGAACTCCATATGCTGCAGGGCAGGCAGAAAAAAAAAAAAATCATTTTTCTATATGCAGTCTTAGAAGAAGCATGACAAGGTTATGGCCATGTTTAGGAAGAGAGGTATTATTGCTAAAATATGGCCTCTGTGCACCAATGCCAACCTCAGAGCAGAATTTGGGGTGAAGGAAAAAAGAATAGCTTTATTACTTTGCTAGGCAAAGAGGGGCACAGGGGGCTCATGTCTTAAAAAACTGCAGAGTTCCCTTTTGGCACAGTGGGTTAAGGATCCAGTGTTGTCACTGCAGTGGCCCTGGTTCCTGCTGCGGCACAGGTTGAATCTCTGGCCCAGGAACTTCCACAGGCAAGGAGTGTGGCCAAAACAACAACAACAAACTATGTGTATCCCCTGAGAGGATTTGGTGAGGAGTTTTATAGCAACAGTTCAAGAGTGGGATTGCTGATAAGGATCAGGGTGTGTGTAGGACCTGCCTTCCTTTAATCTGGCCTCAGGGGCTCTCCTGTGGAGCTTCTGTGGTTTCAGGGTTATCAGACTGTAACCTTCTCTCTGGAATGAAGAATGCTTCATCAAGTAGTTAATATCTTCAATTTTGGGGGGTTTTCTTTCTGAGGAAGAGCTCAAAGATATTGTTATGTGTATCCATGTTCAGGAACCCCACAGGGTCCTGCTGTGTTTCAGTATCTCAGATACAGATGAACACAGTCTCACTATATGCATCACAGGTTCCTTTCCCAGGACACAGAGTCAGCTCTATGTCTGACCTCAACTCACCCCACAAGTCACAGCTGGCAGAACTACTGGACTCGGAATTTGGGTCCCACTTAGGGATTTGAGTTCACTCCTGAGACAAAGTCCTGAAAGATGGGACTCTTCACTATTGATGAGTGTGCACTGTGTAACCTAGAAAGAAGAAGCAGTAAAATCTAAATAATAATAACAGAAATCCAGAGTAATTATGATGGAAATGAGGTGGTATTTTTTTTTTTCTTGATCCTCATCCTAGTCAGGAGAATAATCATGAGACGGATCATAAAGGCCAAGAATTGAGATCTATGACTCTGAAAGTCTTTAATATGAGACCCTTGTTAGTACTCGTAAAAGCACTCAGCTTCTGAACTCATATGAGAAAGAAAAATTGAATCATTATTATTCTATAAATTAATCATTTTGAGAACTGCCTATCTCGTTGATTGGCCTCCTTATGATAAGACTTTCAGTAGTACCTAATAAATCTTCATTTTAAGGCAGAGCAATGTCCAGCTTGAGATTTCTTTTCTCAGGAAGGGACATCCCATCAATCAACAGGTGCCAACATTGTTGCAACTGAATCTGAAAGGGATATAGTTTAACCCAGTGGAGTGCAGATGCTGTCTTTATTTTTGTAAAGTCTTATTAAGGTAGAGCAGTTGGTGCCTGCAGAGTGCTCAGTATCAGCTAGACGCTAAAAAACACAGGACTGAAATAGTGTTTGTACCAACAGTGTTTGTACCAATTGTAAAATTGTACCAATTGCACAGTTTTACCAATTGTTTGTACCAATGAGCTAATCTTTCAGTGCACATCAATATGATTGGGGGCTTGATGAGTGAATACAGTATCAAAAAAATTAAAAGAACTTTAGTCATAAATGTCAATAATTTTGTTTTCCTCTGGGGTTTAATTATATTTTGCTTAATAAATTCCTTCGAAATATTGCACTTGGAGCTTATACTCTAGTGAATTTTATCAGGGTAGTTGTCAAAAAATGACACATAGAAGAAACAATGTCTAGAGGAAAGCTTAGGCATGGTGATTAAGACAACACATTCAAATATAGATACATCTCCAAGTTCTGGGATTTACTGTCTTTTTAATTTTGAGAAACAGTCCGCATTGCTGATGGTGATATTTCAAGAGTTTTTCAAAGTATTTTAAGAAAATAGGATTGGAAGTCAGAAATTAGAGCATTTGAAGAAAATTGAATAGTTATCAGGAAATGAAGGCTTAGCCAAGATACTCCCACTGTAGTTGAATACACAACTTAAACTTTTTCCAGAAAGAATTTCCTGTGACTGGTGACTATTGGTGTTCTTCTCCTCTAGGGGTCAGTATCCTTATCTGTGTACTGTCACATGTCTAATAGAGTGGTAGGTAAGAGTGCAGTAACTACACGTAATAATAAAAGGATATGAGTGATAAAAGGCAAGGACATATTGTCTCCTTGTCAATGAAGGCCACCACCTCTAAGTCTGCATGTGGGGGTTAAAAAGATTCTTATTATAAAGTCATTTTTATTATGAAATGCTTTAAACAGTTTGGAGGTTATTTAAGTTAAATGGAACCAAGTTGTTACTGCTTTCAGATCTCTTGTGTGTGGCTTTTTCAGTGTGACCTGCTCCTCTGCAGCATTTTCGTTTACACTCCCACTCGTTTCTAATGTCTACTGACGCTGTTCTCCCCGTTGTATCTGCCAGAATGGATTGAGGCCATCCAGAGAGATGGATATTAGAACCAGCGGAAAGTGATTATAGGTGGCATCTGGCAGGAGTCATTTTCTCTTAAGGCTTTGACATGTCATTCCTGGTAAATCGGTTCTATTAGCTATCTAAAGGCACCAGATGTACCATAGGAGATTATGCCAATAAATCTTTTGTGCAATCATATATATATATATATATATATAAATATATATATATTTTACTATTGCTGATTCATTGAAGTTCACATAAGCTCAACTATGTTTGTCTAGAATGGATTCGAATTTAAGCTTTTTTAGGTGCTTCCTTACAGAATAAATGTTTCTTAAATTTGTTTCATGCATGATATGACCCAATATTTGAGATAAACTCTTTTAGCGGATATTGGTTTATTGATAAACTATTTTATCTCTTTGAATTTTTCAGTAGATTAGGTCTTGCTGAATTCAGTAAATACTGCAGGCGCATATTTTAGTAAAACATTTTCATTTATTCAATTTATGTGAAATGAGTATTGCCAGGTGGTTTAAGACATGTAACAGTAAAGTGAATGTGTCAAGGTTTTAGTATTTGGGGACTCATGATTTTTTGATGATATATGTGAATGGAAGTCAGGATGTAAGCTCTCTCTGTACATGCTCTTTTGAGTTGCCTTTCTTTACTTTATGAGCAGTAGCCACAATTAACCTCATTGATAAATAACTTTCTTATTACTTGGAGCCATGTCTACTTTCTACCTCTACACTAACTTAAATTCTACACTTTCTTCTGGGTTCAGTTCATGCCTAACTCTTAAAAACTCTTATCAATGTCCAGCCATCATTACTTCCTTCTCTATCTTAGTATCAGGTGTATGTAGACCCAGAAATAGCTGTCCCACTTTCTTTCTTCTGCACGGTGAGTGTGTTTCTACTCAGGCCTCAAGACCTGGATCAAGGATTTCCTCTCAGTCTCATCTGGAACATTGATCAGTCCCTGTCATTCCACTCTTGTGCCTGGTGCACCTATCACCTTTGTGTTTGTCATACTTCAGTACTGTTTCCTATTCTCATTTGGCCTCACCTACTCTTCTGAACTCTTGTCTTTTGCTTTTCAATATGGAGTAAACAAAAGGGAAAAGTGAAAGAGAAGATGGGCGAAATATGAACCTTCTTTCTAACGTCATGATTTTTTATTTTATCAGATAGCACTAAAGCCTATTAATATGCTCTGTTTTTAAGCTTTGCTTGAGCACTTCTCTTAAGCAGTTAAATCACGCAGTTTTAATTGGTTTTAAATGTATTTTTTCCAATATGCTTATTTCTCTGTTTAGTGCTGTAGAGATCATGTAGTGTGTGTGTGTGTGGGGTGTGTGTGTGTGTGTGTGTGTGTGTGTGTGTGTGTCTTTTTAGGGCTGCTAGGGTTAAAATTGGAGCTGCAGCTGCCAGCCTACACCACAGCTCACGGCACAGCCAGATCCTTAATCCACTGAGCGAGGCCAGGGATCAAACCTGCATCCTCATGGATACTAGTTGGTTCGTTACTACTGATTCACAACAGGAACTCCCATATAGTATATTTTTAATTTTTTTAATTAAAGAATAGTTGATTTACAGTGTTGTGCAGGTTTTTGCTGTACAGCAAAGTGACTTAGTTGTATGTATATGCACATTCTTTTTTTTATATCATTTTCTATCATATTCTGTCCCAGATGATTGGATATTGTTCTCTGTGCTATACTGTAGGACCTTGTTTATCCATTCTAAAGGAAATAATTTACATCTACTAACCCCAGACTCATAGTCCATCCCACTTCATCCCGCCTCCCCTTGGCAACTACAGTGCTGTTCTCTATGTCCATGAGTCTGTTTCTGTTTTGTAGATAGGTTCATTTGTGCCATATTTTAGATTCCACATACAAGTGATATCATATGGTATTTGTCTTTCTCTTTCGACTTACTTCACTCAACATGAGAATCTCTGGTTTCATCCATGTCGCTGCAAATTGCATCATTTTGTTCTTTTTTATGGCTGAATAGAATTCCATTATACATATATTCATATTCTGCATCTTCTTAATCCATTCATCTGTCGATGGACATTTAGGTTGTTTCATGTCTTGGCTATTGTGAATAGTGCTGTAATGAACATAGGGGTGCATGTATTTTTTTGAATTATACTTTTGTCCAGATATATGCCCAGGAATAGGATTCCTGAATCATATGGTAGTTTTATATTTAATTTTCTGAGGAACCTCCATACTGTTTTCCAGAGTGGTTGTACCAATTTATATTCCCACCAACTGTGTAGGAGGGTTCCCGTTTCTCCACACCCTCTCCAGCATTTGTTATTTGTAGACTGTTTAAAGATGAACATTCTGACTGGTGTGAGATGGTACCTCATTGTAGTTTTGATTTGCATTTCTCTGATAATTAGTGGCATTGAGCATCTTTTCATGTGCTTACTAGCTGTCCATATGTCTTCAGAGAAATGTCTATTTAAGTCTTCTGCCCATTTTTCAATTGGGTTGCTTGTTTTTTGTTGTTGAGCTATATGGGTTGTTTATTTTGGCGATTAAGCTCTTGTCAGTTTGTATCTTTTGTAACTATTTCTCCCCTTCTTTAAGTTGTCTTTTTTGTTTTTGTTTGTTTGTTTGTTTTATGGTTTCCTTTGATGTATAAAAGTTATAAGTTTGCTTAGGTCCCATTTATTTTTGTTTCCAAGCCTATTGCCTTAGGAGACTGATCAAAGAAAATATTTGTATGGTTTATGTCAGTGAATGTTTTGCCTATGTTTTATTCTAGGAGTTTAAAGGTGTTATGTTTTTTGTTTAAGTCTTGAAATGGCTTTGAGTCTATTTTTGTGTATGACATGAGAGTGTTTTCTAATTTCATTGATTTACATGCAGCTGTCCAGTTTTCCCAGCACCACTTGCTGAAGAGATGGTCTTTTTCCCATTAAATTTTCTTGCCTCCTTTGTTGTGGATCAATTGACTGTAGGTGTATGGGTTTATTTCTGGGCTTTCTCCTCTGTTTCTTTGGAGATAAAATAGTATTAAATAGAGTAATTACCTTAAAGAAATTTATTACACTTTAGAGAGAGAAAAGATACATTCCTAAAAAACTCCAATACTACACTAAACAGAACCTGAGTTAAGTGCAAATTAGTAACATGGAATTCGGTGGGGGGGGTAAAGATGTATGAGCAATGATATAAGTATAATAAACTGGGGATGGGGTTGACATGCAGACTGTTTTCTTATATAGGTGTCTTCAGAGAAAAACAATGGAAGACCTCCAGAGGACTAAAATTAGCTTTTATATCATTTTCATACCAGTAACAGCTGCTTCACACAGCATTCTTAGTAACTTCATCTTTGCCTGATAATTCCTCTGGCCTTTTAATTTTCCCATTGAAGTTGAAAACACATTCTTCCATGAAAAATTAGGAGCAGAAAACTTGACCTAATAAAACATCTCTATAAAATAGCATGGCTGTTGTCATAATTCACCTCTCTCTTTTGGTCAGTCTGTGAGATTTAATACTCAAGAATCAGTGAATCTACTTACTGAAAGTTCTCTCATCTGCAGTGAAGTCATTATTTTAGAAACTGACTTGCTTTCTTAAGAAAGAGTCAAGAAAAAGAAAATTACCATGGTTGCCTTCTCAAATGCTTTGTTACTTAATATGATCGAGGGTCCCACTCTCATATTTTTTGCTTGTGAGATGCTGATGCATGGATAAACTGGTTGGTGATGGTTTTACGATGTCAGAGAAACTTTCATATTACTGAATCTAACACTATTAATTTATTTCCTATAATTTTCAATAGTATTTTGTAATTTAATATTAAATCATTTTTATAAATAACAGATCAGGCATCAGTCCGCCCTATTCTGATGTTTATGGGAGACTTGCCAAGGATATGGCTGATGAAACACAACCTTAGACAAGCTCCATCTGTCCCATTTAGACGATACACAGTGTCAGATCTCAGTGGTGGAAGTAATAACTGCAAGCTGCTCTCCAGGCAGATAGCAAGAGAGGGCTACTGATCACACTGATTAAAATAAACAAACCCTTAGGGTGGGTGTTAGTCAGTATAAATTTAAACTGGATAACCACTTTCAAATAGACTTCTGTATTCAGGGCCAGTGTTATGTGGAAAAATGAAGCGAATGTAAGTTCCCTCATTTCAATTGTACATAATTTTGATTTAGCCATTAAAATATTTTGGAGTTCATGCTACTTTTATCCATTTAGAAAATTAACATTTAATGCACATAGAACTATATATGTTTCCCCAAAACATTAGGATTCACGGTCATCTTTAAGCTTATGATTCAGTCAGGTTTTGCTGAGAAGTTTCCCAGACAAGGTCAAAATGGGAAAGAAATGTGTTCCAGGATCAAATGGGACTTTCTCATTCCATTCTTAGTTGTAATGGGCATTTCAGTTACTACATAAAAGTCATTAATAGGATGGGCTTCCCAGAACCAGACAACTTCTAAAATACTTATTGCATCTTTTCAATGGGGATAGGGGATTCTTCCCCCAAAGGTTTCCATTGCAGGTTATTAATAATTATGTAGAAATGTTCCAAGGATAGACTTTTTGATATTGTTTTACTTTATATTTCTAATAAATATTAAACTAGCTTATATGTGAGGTATCTAATCAGTCCTTAGAAATAAAATCTGATGCTCTTTTGATAATACTGAAAATGAGCAAAGGTGATTAAGTTTAAACTGAGAGTGAATGCTTTCTTGTAGTCATAAAATAAAGCTTGATTATCCATATGTGTGTAATTGACTTCTGAGGTCACAGTTTATTTTAGCTTGCTTTTTATACCTCACTGCAAATTTGGTGAGTAACAATGTGCGGGGATTTGTTTTACTTAGTGGTGATGGTTATTTTCATAGTTATCAGGCGACATTTACTGAAGACAAACTAAGTATTTATTTTGTCTGGATTTTTTTTTAACTGAAACAAAAGCCATCTAGTAAATTGAGCTGTGGTGACACAAGATGCTAACATAGTTCTAGAAATGGAAGGCATTATCAAAAGAAAGGAAGCAGATATCTAAGTGGGCAAATAACTTAATCGTTATAAGCTTCATGTTTCCTCAACTGTCAAATAAGAAGGCTGATTTAGATGATTTCTAAATTCCTGCCAGCTCTGATGTTTCATTTTCTTTGATCAGTGTATTTTCTTTCTAAACCAAAATTGGATCAACTCAGTGCCATCCATGTGTACAGCTTCTAATGGCTTAAAAATTGGAGGGTCAGTGTCTAATCCATAAATTTCAGGGTGCCCTCTAGGTGTTTTGGAGCATCAGCACTGTTGGCATTTGGGGCTAGATACTAGTTGTGGGACATCCTGTGCATGACAGAATCTTTGCCTGCATCTCTGTCTTCTAACAATGAGGTGCCTTAGCAATCCTCCTCCTTCCCCAACTGACACACCCACTTCAGAAGTAATTAGAGAAAGACCAGTTCCAAAATGAGGAGAGGAGTTCCCACCGTGGCTCAGTGGGTTAAGGACCTGACATGGTCTTCATGATGATGTGGGTTTGATCCCTGGCCTCAGTCAGTGGGTTAAGGGTCCTGCGTTGCCACAAGCTTCAGTATAGAACACAGATGTGGTTTGGATCCAGTGTTGCTGTGGCTGTGGTGTAGGCCAGCAGCTGCAGTTCTGACTTGACCCCTAGCCTGGGAACTTCCATGTGCTGCAGGTGCAGCCATAAATACATACGTACATAAAATAAAAACACAACAAATTTCCCATACTAGGGATGTGAGTGCCAAGAGACAAGAGGCTTATCCACCACTGTACCAGTACCTAGGGGAGCATCATACATGTGCATGATTCTCCCTCAATACCTGCTGACAGGTACTGAATGAAGTGATTAACTGAATACTCAAGTAATGTGTGAAAGAAACAAATCTAATTTCTAGAAGCATGAGATCCATCAGTTTTAAAAAATTGCTGTTGAATACCTTAATATGCAGTATTTCCCAGGAGGATAGTAATCTAGGAACTTCCTGACCTGAGCTTCATGCTGTTGCTCAAATTTAACATCCCATTTATATGGAGTGTCTGGAGTGATGATGGTTACCAGCATGGATTACTGACTGCTGGACACTGGGGGAGAAGAGAATGGGAGTGATTACCGATGGGTAAGGAATTTATTTGAGATAGAAGGAAAAGTCTAGGAATAAACTGAAAACCATTGTGTTATACTTTCAAAGAGTGACTTTTGTATGTGAATTATATCTCAATACAGCTGATACTCTAGGCCCTGATCAACATCTATGAGCTGTGGATGATGAAGACAGTTCCATGGAAAGGAGTAAAGATTTCATGACAACAGTGCCCCTTCTCTATCTTGGATATATTGCCGTTGTGCCCACATCACACCACAACCTCTGACAAAACAGTATCTGACAACAAAGACTAAAGGATACCTGTATTAAATTATTGTAAGCTTCGTTGCAGCAAGAATCAACCTGCTAACCTTAATGGCTTACCACAAGACCAAATCAAGTCATCCAACTGTTTCTGTGAATAGTATTTTATTAAAACACAGGCATGCCCATCTATTTACATATTCTTTATGGCTGCTTTCACATTAGAATGGGAAGCATGAGTTGTTGAGATAGATATTGTTTGGTTCACAAAGCTGAAAATAGTTACAATTTATTCTTTATAGACAGAGTTTGCTGATCTCTGTTTTAAAACAGCAGCAGCTTATTTCTCACTAACACAGTTATTGTATGTCTGAATGACTCTCTGGGGCAGCTGTGCTCCATAGGAAGGCTCAGTGCTGCACCTCCAAATCAATACGCACGTCTATATTTGTCCAGATGGGAGAAGAAGAATGGATGATTACACTCTGCTGTTAAATGTTTCTGCCCAAGTGTGACACGTGTCAGAGCCATACACGTTTCATTGGCCAAAGCAAGTCATTTCCCAGTACTCAACTTAAAGGTCACATGGAAGGTCAGCTTTAATATTTATCCCTGTAGTCACTGATATCTTGTTCATCCTTCATCTTCAATAGTTCATCTGAGTGTTTTAAAATATGTGATTTCAACATTTGGTTTTTATTATCTTCATGACTATCAGGCTTTTATAAAATTTTTTTCTGAGGTTCTGACTTCTATGTTTTCTAAGAACTGATATAGAATTCTAATATATAAGCTAATGATAAACAAATTCTACAGAAGATGAAACATCTGCATGTGCATGCTTATGTACATTAAGAAAATATACTTTATACATTTCTTTACACTAACAACAAAACATCAGAAAGGGAAATTTTTTTTAAAAAATCCCTTTTAAAATCATATCAAAAATTAAAATACTTAAGTATAAAGCTGACCAAGGAGGTGAAAGACCTATATGCTGAGAACTATAAAACACTAATAAGGGAAGATAATTCAAGTAATTGGAAAGATAGCCTATGCTTTGGATTAGAAGAATTAATATTGTTAAAATGGCCATACTATCCAAAGCAACCTACAGATTTAATGTGAATCCTGTCAAATTACCCATGACATTTTTCATGGAACCCAAACAAATGATCCTAAAATTTATATGGAACCATGAGAGACCCAGAATTGCCAAAGCAATCTCGAGGAAAGAGAAACAAGCTGGGGGCATAATCTTCCAAGACTCCATACAACACTATAATACTACAGTAACAAAAACAGAATGGTATCAGTACAAAAACAGACCTTTGGATCAATGGAGCAGAATAAAAAGCCCAGAAATAAACCCATACACCTATAATCAATTGATCTTTAATAAGGGAGGCAAGAACATACAATGGACAGTCTCTTTGATAAGTAGTGTTGGGAAAGCTGGACAGCCACATGTAAATCAATGAAATTAGAAGACACTCTCACACCATACACAAAAATGAAATCAAATGGCTTTAAGACTTAAACAAAGGACACTATAAAATTCCTAGAAGAGAACATAGGGAAATACTCTCTGACATAAATCTTAGCACTGTTTTCTTAGGTCAATCTTCTAAGGCAATAAAAATAAAAGCAAAAATAATAAACAAATGGGACCTAATCAGACTTATAAGCTTTAATACAGCAAAGGAAACCATAAGAAAACAAAAAGACAACCTGTGGACTGGGAGAAAATATTTGAAAATGATGCTACCCACAAGGGGTCAATTTCCAAAATATACAAACAGCTCATATAACCCAATAACAAAAAAACAAATAACCCAATTGAAAAATGGGCAGAAGACCTAAATAGACATTTCTTCAAAGAAGTCATACAAATGACTAGTAGGCACATGAAAAGATGTTCAACATCACTATTAGAGAAATGCAAATCAAAACTACCATGAGGTACCACCTCACACTGGTTAGAATGACCATCATTAATAAGTCTACAAATAACAAATGTTGGAGATGGTGTGGAGAAAATGGAACTCTCCTACAATATTGGTGGGAATGAAAATTGTTGCAGCCACTATGGGAAACAGTATGGAGATTCCCTAAAAAACAAAAACTAGAGTTATATGGAATATGGGATCTTATAGTCCTACTCTTCAGTATATCTCTGGAGAAAAATCTTAATTCGAAAAGATACATGCACCTGTATGTTCATAGCAGCACTATTCACAATAGACAAGACATGGAAACAACCTAAATGTCCATCAGCAGATGAATGGATTAAGAAGATAGATGGATTAATAAGGCACACACAATGGAACACTACTCAGCCATAAAAAAAGAATAAGATAATACCACTTGAAGCAACATGGTTGGACCTAGAAATTATCATACTAAGTGAAGTAAGTCAGGAAGAGAAAAACAAATACCATATAGTATTACTTATTTGAGTACTCTGAAATATGACACAAATGAACTTATTTACAAAACAAATAGACTCACGAGCATAGAAAATAAACTTACCATTACCAAGGAGGAAAGAGAGTGGAGGAAGAATAAATTTGGAGTAAGGCATTAGCAAATACAAACTACTGTATAGAGAATAGATAAACAAGTTCCTACTGTAGAGTACAGGGAACTATATTCAATATCTTTCAATAAACTATAACAGAAAAGAAAAAAATATATATGTATAACATTCATTTTGCTGTACACAAGAAATTAACACAACTTGTAAAACAATTATACTTCAATTAAAAAAAAGAAAATTCATATTCAGGAAACTTACATTAGAGAGTGACTAGTATTTCAAGGGAGAGTTGTTTACTTAGCAAAGTAATCCACTATTGACTTGTCTTTTTAACTGTGGGATTCCTTTCTGCATTTTATATTATTGCATTATGAATACTTTAATTTAGAGGTGATTTTCAGGAGCTAAGTTATTGTAGAAACCAAAATGTATTTTTCCTAAGTAACATGGAAACCTAGCTTTCATTTGGGAGTTTTTGAAATAAAAACAAATCCCTTTGAAAAGTATTCAAGGGGAAAATGTATAATTGAAAAGAAATGGGAAGGATTGTTTCACTGCTATTCTAAAAGTTACTATTCTGTAACTGCAGAATCAGACTCTGGGACCAAATAATTTATGGACCCTGCATTTATTTATTGTAGAGTAAATGTTAGCAGAGACATGTCATGGATGTACCAAAATATTTAAACTTCTCCTCACTTGTATTTATTGTTGTTAGTCACTACCTCTACCCAATCTAAAATACATTTTAAATAAACTTTAGAATAATATTACTCTTTTGAGCATGTTAGCTCTATTAAAACTTAGGAATTTTGAAAAACATGCCTGGTTTTAAGTTTGTGTTTTCCCCAGGCTTTATGACATTGCAGAGAGTGATTTCTTTCTTCAATATTTAATCTGGAAGCTGTTTAAACATAATCAAACCAAAATTAATACACTGGAAAATACTCAAATTTTTTCAGCATTTCCCCATGAAACATCCCTGGTGGTATTCCATGCCAATATCCAGAAAGATCTGTTATAAATGCAGTGTACCTTTTGTCTGGTCTCTGGTAGAAAATTATGGTCAGAGACTGATATTGTCTTTGCCAGTAATTTATTTAACACAGGGTCACTAGGGGATTATAATAATTTCACAAGCCAAAGGCATACAGGATAATATCTCTCAATAAACCACTAAAGAAATAACATACTGCACACCAATAATAGATTAACTACCTTATTGTTCCAGGTAAGAAAGAGGGAGATGGAAGGGATAAGGTCCAGATTTAGTTGAGGTGACCCTTTCTATGAGTTGGTCCTTGGTAGAGTTGGCTTAGCCAACCACCAAGCTGATATCCAACTGCTGGCACAAATGTTGAAGTCCCTTGTTGTAGAGCACCTTGCTAGGCGAAGACACTGGTGTTAGCGGGCAAGGCCATCTCCTTCATGGGACCTCTGTGTGGTTTTTACCCCTGCTTTCCCCAGACAGAAAAAAATGGTTCAAGGTCTTCAGAGAGTCATTTAGATCAGGAAAGAGTAATTTTTCCAGACTGAACACTCGCAAGTTGCTTGTCAAAGCTCTCAGTATTTATTGCTTAAGTGTCTCCTTGTCATAGTCATTATTCTACAAGTTCTTATCCATAAGCCCCCAGCAGTGCTCAGCAGTAGCTGGCTACTGAGAGCTTAAGAACAAATGCAGGTGACAACACTGATGCAGCTTCCTCCATGTAAATACTTTACTCTTAGAACAAAACCTTCTTTGATAAAAAAATAAATGGATTTGAAATCATATGAAACCAATACACAAAAACACATGTAGTTAAAATTATGAAAAAATGACAATACCAGAGTTCCCATTGTGGCTCAGCAGTAAGGAACCCCATTAGTATCCATGAGGATGCAGGTTCAATCCTTGGCCTCACTCAGTGGGTTAAGGATCTGGTGTTGCCATGAGCTGTGGTGTAGGTTGCAGAATTCGCCCAGATCTGGTGTCGCTGTGGCTGTGGTGTAGGCCAGCAGCTATAGCTCCAATTCAACCCCTAATCTGGGGACTTCCATATACTGGGTGCAGCCCTAAAATAAAAAAAAAAAAAAGAAAGAAAGAAAGAAAGAAAAAAGAAAAAAGCTTGTCAGTTCGATTAGGTCTCATTGGTTTATTTTTGCTTTTATTTCTGTTGCTTTGGGAGACTGATCTGAGAAAACATTTGTAAGGTTGATGTCAGAGAATGTTTTTCCTATGTTCTCTTCCAGGAGTTTGATGGTGTCTTGTCTTATGTTTCAGTCTTTAATCCATTTTGAGTTTATTTTTGCGCATGGTGTGAGGGTGTTTTCTAGTTTCATTGATTTGCATGTAGTTGTCCAGGTTTCCCAGCAATACTTGCTGAAAAGACTGTCTTTTTCCCATTTTATGTTCTGGAATCTAATATACGGCACAAATGAACCTTTCTACAGAAAAGAAAATCATGGACTTAGAGAACAGACTTGTGGTTGCCAAGGGGGAGGGGGAGATAGTGGGATGGACGGGGAACTTGGGGTTAATAGATGCAAACTATTGCCTTTGGAATGGATTAGCAATGAGATCCTGCTGTGTCGCACTGGAAGTATGTCTAGTCACTTATGATGGAGCATGATAATGGGAGAAAAAAAGAATGTATACATGCATGTGTAACTGGTTCACCATGCTGTAC
This sequence comes from Sus scrofa, assembly GCF_054392235.1. Taxonomy (NCBI): domain Eukaryota; kingdom Metazoa; phylum Chordata; class Mammalia; order Artiodactyla; family Suidae; genus Sus; species Sus scrofa. The sequence continues at coordinate 63,646,947 of NC_139390.1, forward strand.
AGTAGAAAAAAAATGTATTGGGGGAAATAACAATAGATTACAATAAAAAAAGAGAGAGAATACTGTTTTAGTAAGGTGTAAGGTTAAACAAGGCTCATTCACAGCTATACACTAAATAGATGAACATGAGCTAGTGTCTTCAGAAATGATGAAATGCATGACTTTGAAGATGATACCTCCTTCCGTTCTTACTTTTTTACTCTTTCTCTTTTTTTTTTTTTTGTTAACTCTTCTTCCCGCCCTATAGCAGTATCTACACTGTTTCCTTTTATTTTCACTTATGTCATGGATCTGCTTACATAGTTTCATGTATCATACTCTTAGGTGAATATAAAAATTCTGCGTACCTATTTTTCATGTATGAGGAATTACTGGAATTACAACACATCTCCTGCCCCTGAGGCTTTCCTGTTTACATCTTCACTCATTCAATTAATGTTTTGATCATTTGTTGTATCCCAGAGCTCACACTAGCAGCCTGCCTTCCAGACCAAAAGCCTCCTGAACCTCAGTTCAGTGATCTCCATTACAGGGATCCCTCACCCACTGGAATTTCTGTCTCAGACAAAGGGAGGGATGTCCATTACCTATCACTGTCACTACAAGCTAAGTGTGTGGAAGGGGTCTTCTTACTGTTGCTGGGAGAATATACTCCTGGAATTTTGCCCTCTCCCTTTCCCAACCCCCCCACCCCCACAATTGCTTGGTTCAATAATATTAGTGTATTATTGTGTATCATATTTAGAAATGAAAATTCTGGGGCCTGTTATATTGGGTTCATATCTCATTGGAACCACTTATTAGCTGTGTGATGTTGGGCATGTTGAAATTGCTGTATGCATCAGTTACCTCCTCTATAGATTAGTAGGAAGGATAACAGTAGCCACTTCATAGAGTTGTTATGAAAATTAAGAGATCATATGTCAAAGATGTTTAGCAGTGTGATTGAGTTATCACAGACACTAACAATCATATATAGAGAGTTAGAGATGCCTTGTGACTACTTCAAAATTAAATAATATTTAAAATTATTTTTATTTAGAAATGTCTCATCAATTTCAGCTTATTTATAAGCATATCCTCAGTGAACAACATGCTTTTATAATTGGAGATCGTTTAACTGTCTAGAACACAGAAATTTCACAATCCCCAAGCCTGCTGTCTTTCCCTTTAATATCAAAGCAACATTTGTCAAAGCCCCATATGCTGAAAGTTATAAGTTTATATTCTCAAATTGATTTTTTTCTCTAATAATTTGTTGGGAATTTCCAAGGAAAGAGGTAGTTACTGCTCCTCTACACCAACTCTCCTTCCCATTTTTCCAAGCTGTTGCTGCTCCATCAGTTACCTTCCCTTCGTCAAGTTTGGACACTGGCCCCCTCTTCACTTTCCAGTGCAGAACTCAGACTAAGACTTAATGAACTTCACTGACAGCTTGGGTTTAAATGAAGGAAAAAGGAAACTTTAAACTTTATCATTGTTCATGGAATCTTTCCATCATGCTTCTCAAAGTGGTGCCCTCTGTTGGCCAGCCCTTCAGGCCGACCTTTGCAAATTGTCTTTATGGTTGCAGGGTCAACCAATCTCCCCTTAGAAAGTGCCCTTGCGACCATACTCACTTGCCTAGAGTCCAGGTTAAATGTGAGCTGGCCTAGAGAGAAGAGAAACCTTTCTTTTGGATTAAAGCTAGACTTCTTGACCAACCTAGAATGACTAGAAAGGGAAACAGTATGAAACACTGACATTCAGAGGAATGGTGCCTTTAATATCTTTCCAACCTCAGTAAGTTTATAATTATATTACATTTGCAATTTAGGTCAACTTCTCAAACTACTTTAAAGGCACAGTGTATTTCAACCATCAAAGATGGAACTGCTAATAAATTTTAAATGCAATCTCTGTCTCTCTCTTTTTTTTTTTTTTTCTTCTCAAATCAAGCTAAAAAAAATTAAGCTTTACTGGGCACCTTGATTTTTAATTTAAGTATAGTTATCTAATATTTATTTTTGACTACTTCTTAGTGTAATTGTAAAGGATGACCCCAATTTAAATGCCATTTTCTTTGAAATGGCTTTCCCTTCAAGAAGTCAAGTTTGCATGTGTCTCTCTGACTGTAACTCTGCTCTTTCCATGTTCTACAGCCTCTCACTTCAGCTGATTCTATTGTTTTTATCATGACTTCAATTTTTCCAATTCTTGTAGCCACTCATTTCATTTCAGATGAGCTTAATAATCCCTCAAATCTGGCACCCCTATTTCCCACTCAACTGAAACTGTTCTCTTCAATATCTGCAATTCCTTCTTAACAGGTTTCTTTTAGTTCTACTGCACTGTGCCCTGCCCTGTATTATTGGGTTCAGTTGTTCTGATTGTGTTTCTTCTTGGAAATCTCTCAGGCACTCTATACAGTACACTCTGTTAAATTATCTCCCTCCTCTGATAATTTCTTCTCTGATCTGTTCTTTTCTTATCACTTTTTCCCTCTTTACTCTCTTTTCTGCAGCTCCAATTAACCCCTCCATTTAGGTGTTAACCCAAGCTCAATTTCTAAACTTAATGTCTGTCTCTAATTTTGTATTTCAGCTACTTATGATATTTTCCTAAATATATATACTGCTAAGACCTTCAGGAGTATATATAAAACTGGATATTTACACCACACTGGCCACAGCAAAGTCCTGCTGCTTCCTGGTGCTACACTATGCACGTCCCTTCTCCACTTTCAAATCCCCCCACCCCCACCATTGCATGCAGATCCTAAGGACAGTTTGATGTCCACTGACATCAGGAATCTCAGGATGGGAAAAGATGAAGGAACATGGTCCCTAGTTACATGAGGCCAGAGTGCACATCAGCCACCAGGTGACTGTAAAGGAGCCAACCAAGCTTACAGAGTCTGCATGCAAGCTCCTGGAGTTACTGTTACTTTCCTGTATTCTCACTGCAATAGTACACTACCTTAACCCAAACTCATCATTCTCCTCTTCCTCCCAGACCTCTTTATTGGGCCGAGGCCTTTAGGAATGACCTCTCTGCTCTGTCTGTCTCTGTCTCTGTCTCTCTCTCTCTATATATATATACTCACATATGTGTATATATATCTCACATCACTCATATATTGTATGTATGTATGTCTTTTAAACTAAACTCTTCTAAGTCACTTCTCTCTCTCTGTTGAGAGATCCTTTTGCTTGGAGACCATAATGCTACCTGGAGTACTTTGTAAAATTCCACTTCCCAGGTCACTCTCTGAGGATGTGCTTGCTGGTCTGTTTTCCCTCGGCTCATATTCAGGATCTGGAAGCAGGACAGAGTCTTCATGTGTCTTTCATCCTGCTTCTAGATGTTCTGTGTAGGTGTGAGGAGGGGAGCAGTTTCCTATGATGGGCAGGGACTTTCTTTCACTGTTAGGGTACTGACATTTTTCTACCATCCTACTTAATTCTCCCTGGAAGAGGAAATGTGACTTATCTCTGAATCAGTAGTAGAAATGGGCCCCTTTCCTTCATCCTCTGGTGAAACATGCTGTACATATGAAGCATATATTCTAGCTCATACTTCCATCTACTAACTTCACTGGAGGTGTTTTCTGTTGGAGAATATGAGGCTGTCCAGTGCTGTCTATAGCTAAGTCAGGAAATCTAGCTTCACAGTTGAAATTTGGAAGCCCATTGTTATACACTTAGCAACATTCCCTAGTAATAACCAAGCTCAGATGGGCTTTACTCTTAGTTATGTCATGAATTAGACATGTGAACCTTAATTACTTCATGTGGTACATGGAGAGAATAATAATGTTTTACACCAGAGAGTTGTTATAATACTGTAGCAATGTGCTTAGCACATAGTAATTGTGAGCTGTTCTTTAAAACTAGTAGGATGTTCCTCTGTGGCTCAGTGGATTAAGGATTGAGTGTTGTCACTGCTCAGATAGCTGCTATGGTGCAGGTTTGATCCCTGGCCCAGGAATTTCTACATTCCAAGGGCATGGGAAATACATGAACAAACAAACAAGCAAATAAATAAAACCTATAAGATCCCTGGATGCTTGACCCATATGCCATCATCTCCCCATAATCTCCTTATTTTCCTGTCAAAGCTGTTCAGTTGGAAAAGAAGGTTCTGTTTTTTTGGTCCTCTCTCAGACTCTAACACAGATCATAATTCTTTCACCCTATAATTAAAACAAGCCAACAGGCAAACATACAGAACCTCTGCTTCTTCAGAGGTCAGGCTGCTTTGCCATCCCCTCCTTAGATCCTTCTTGTCACTGTTAGTTAGCCCCTGGCAGCCCCATTGCTTCCAGTCCACAGTTCTCAGTCAGATTTGACAGTAACATCAATGGCACTTCTACACTCCCATTTTCCAGGTTTTCACATCTGGATAAATGTATATGTATTACTGATCACTATTTAAAAAGCTATTACTAATTGTTCTTCCTTTATGATTTTGTTTACTTGTATTTATTTCAACTGCTTTAGGGTGATATCAACACTTGATGGAGTTCCCCAGCTAAGGAAATATAATTTGCTTTATTTATTTATTCATGTGCATGGCTGTATCTACTAAGATAGCTAGGTACACACCATTCTTTTCTCCAGTCATTTCCATACCAATTTTCAAACTTACTTCTTTTTTTTTTTAAATTTTTTATTACTCAAATGAATTTATCACATCTGTAGTTGTATAATGATCATAACAATCTGAATTCACAGGATTTCCATCCCACAGCCTAGGCACATCCCCTCACCCCCCAAACTGTCTCCTCCAGAGACCATAACTTTTTCAGTGTCTGTGAGTCAGCATCTGTTCTGCAAAGAAGTTCCGTCTGTCCTTTTTTCAGATTCCACATGTCAGTGAAAGCACTGGATGTTGGTGTCTCATTGTATGGCTGACTTCACTTAGAATGATAGTTTCTAGGTCCATCCATGTTGCAAAAAATGCTGGTATTTCGTTCTTTTTAATGGCTGAGTAATATTCCATTGTGTATATGTACCCCATCTTCTTGATCTACTCCTCTGTCGATGGACATTTAGGTTGTTTCCATGTCATGTCTATTGTAAATAGTGCTGCAATGAACATTGGAGTACATATGTCTTTGCGAGTAATGGTTTTCTCTGGGTAGATGTCCAGGAGTGGGATTGCTGGATAAAATGGTAGTTCTATGTTTAGTTTTCTGAGGAATCTCCATACTGCTTTCCATAGTGGTTACACCAATTTACAATCCCAGCAACAGTATACTAGTGTTCCTTTTTCTCCACACCCTCTCCAGCACTTATTGTTTGTTAGACTTTTGGATGATGGCCATTCTGGCTGGTGTAAGGTGGTACTTCAGAGTGGTTTTGATTTGCATCTCTCTAATAATAAGTGATGTTGAACATCTTTTCATGTGTTTCTTGGCCATCTGTATGTCTTCTTTGGAGAACTGTCTGTTTAGATCTTCTGCCCATTTTTTGATAGGCTTGTTTGTTTTTTTTGGTATGGAGCTGCAGAAGGTGTTTATAAATTTTGGAGATTAATCCCTTGTCAGTCGATTCACTTGCAAAGATTTTCTCCCATTCTGTGGGTTGTCTTTTTGTGTTGTTTAGGGTTTCCTTTGCTGTGCAGAAACTTTGAAGTTTGAGTAGGTCCCATTTGTTTATTTTTGTTTTTGTTGTCATTACTCTGATAGGTGGATCTGAGAAGATATTGCTGTCATTTATGTCAGAGAGTGTTTGCAAACTTACTTCTAAAAGGAATCCTCTGCCAATTAAACACACCCACCTCTAATTCCTCCCTTATTCAAAGTTTGCTTTTTTTTCCTACAGTGTTACACTATGCACTATTTTAATTTTTAATTTTAGTATATTACCTTGTAGTTGCTTCCAAGTTTTTTAGGAATATGTTCTGAATAACTAAACAATAATAACATTGTGACAAATGGGAAATGTTTCTCTTTTTCCTTCTCCACACTTTCACAGAATCCCCTTTGTCTTTCAGTATAGTGAATGCTCAGTAAATAGTTACCTTGCATACATATATGTCCCATCATAACATCAATTTCTTTTAGCTTTGAGTTATAGACAGAGATTTTTTTAGCTCTATATTATAAAATATACATATATATATCTGTCACTGGATAAAGGTTTAGATATGTCGTCATGAATTTTACTGAGTTCTGAAAGACATAACTGCCTCTAAAAATGTTTATCACAGGCCTGATTTGTTTTAAAAGAAGAACTTTTCAGACTCAAAAGCAACACTTCTATTCGTCACCACAATCCATTACACAGAGGTATGTGGATAATCACATTGAACAGAATGTTAAGGTCTTAAAAGTTTACATTTTTATTGTTTTTAAAACAATGAGGCCTGATTTTACTTTGCTCATTCTAACTGCTACTGAGTTGGGGGGATCAGTACAGAATGGTTTTATTAGCTTTTTCCCCTCTCCAAGAGTTTTAGTCTACAGTTTAGAGGTTTTTCTTCCATTGATTCGAGTACCAATCAATGCTAGCAGCTGAGACAATTGAACTAAGAGTAAATTTGAACTCTTTCTGTCCATGATAGTAGAGCTGAAAATAGTTCTGTTTGAATGAACCTGTTCATCATCTCTTGGATGGGTTGTTTCTGGTGTATCTTTTCAGGAGTCATGTTCTAAACTCTACTGTCTGCTATGCCTTACTGTCAAATTAAGCATCCTCATTGATAGGGTAACTGCACTGACCTTATGTAATTTTATCAGAACACTGCACTTTGGTTTATAATGGCTTATTGTTACATCCTTGCTATGTTATTTTTCCCGTTCATTAATTAGGAAGGAAAATGCTAGTTTCTGCAGATCCCAAGTCAATAAATCTATCTATATATCTATACCCACACACGCATGTATCTGTGACTGATCAAATAAAGGAGATTCAATTATTTTTAAAGACTCATTAGACTCTTTGCATTCATGTCTTTAACCTCTGTAATAATTGTATAACTCCATTTGGTGAATCATGATAAATATTAGACATGGTTTCCTGGCCTTTAAGATAAATTCCAGAATTTCAGTCACATTCAGATGTTTTTAGATTTCTTTTTGCACTAAGATTCTAAGTCCCTCCATAGTCTCAGACTTTGTTTCATGCATTTGACTGCTCAGTGCTGCAGAAACCTACCATCAAGAATTATTTTTCTATTAAGCCCTTGCCAGGTGTGTATTCTAGAAAGGAAAACAAATGGGTTTCTCCTCTGTTTCATCCTCCTCGTTGGTGCATCCCCACCCTGCAAGTAAATTTAACTCAAAAAACTCAAAACCAGTCAACTCTTTCCTCCTGTCAAATCACCTATAATTGCTTACCATGGTCCTTTGAATAAAATCTATAGTTTTATTACTGATTTATTTTTATTTTAATGCATAGAATTCTAGCATGTTTCCAAAAAACAGACCTACACAAATGTGATACCCAGGCAAGCATCACCCCTTCACCTCATGCCAGTTCCCACCCATTTCTGTCCTTATAGGTTACCAATTTAATTGCATTTTTTTTTGTACTTTGGTTTTTAAAAATAAAACAGACATATTCTTCCTTACATAAATTGTAGCATACTATATGTATTTTTTTTTGAAAAATATATAATCTCTATTTAATTGTCTTTTCCAAGGAAAGTTTCCTTCAGTCTCTAAGGACTTAGCTCCTTACATGGGCTTTGATGGAGGTGGTGGAGCAGCACCTGCAGGTCTAATTGGGGTGGGCTACTTGGTCGTTCTGGGCTTCCCTAGAACAATTCCTGACTACCTTGCTGTGAGTGGCAAGACTCACCCCATAATGTAGTTTCACATACAGCTTGGGACTTCATTTCATATTTTCTGGAAATGACTCCATATCATTAAAACATAATTTGTCTATTTTTTCCTATTCCTTTCATGGACAAGGCTCCTAATGAAAGAGTGTCCTCTGTGATTGTATAATAAAATTCAGCTTTTTTTTCCCCCTATGGCTGATACTGATGATAGTATAGTTGTTCTCTTTCGTGTCTGCATGCTAATATTTTTCTTCCTCCTTCTTTATTTCCCTTGGCCTCCAATTTCCAAGAGGCACTATCACTCTTGATTTTATCTCATTCTCCCCCACATAACTGCTTGTCCGAGTCTGCAGTTTTTATTTTCATTTTCTTTGAAGCCCTTTTCCTGTAGGTGATGGTGTGAATGATTGGGTCTGAGATCTGTGCTCAGTATTTTAGCATTTAGCCTTAGGACTTTTTCTTTCTAGGGAGATTTTTCTGTTGCATCTGAGGTCTCCACTCTACTATCTTCTACTCAGTGCCTCTTAAATCCTTCTGTGTCTACTTTCCATGCACAGGCATTTGTAGTCACGACACATGCTCCAGCATCAGCTCCATCAGGATTTAAGGTTTATTCTATCTGCATATATATGGCTAGAAGTTTGTGGAATTTCCTGCTTCCAATGATGCTGAAAACATGGGTCATGTGTGGTTTTCTTTGAGGTTTCTGTTGATCATATTATTTTGATGGGGTTGTATGAAAAGGTGCAGATTCAAGAGATTGTCATTATCCTCCAAACAGGGAATGATTAAAATCCAAACTTTTTACATGGTTTAAACCACTTCTCAATCTGGCCCCATCTCAACTTCATCTGGAGTCCTTCTGCCACTTTGTTCTTTCTGCTCTGACTGTGCTTAAGTTCTTTGCTTTTTGACTGTCTCTTATAGATACCAACCCATAAAAATAATTTTACTTTAATATTTGTACAATCTTTAATGTAAGTAGTCTTAATTAACTCTCTCTTGCACAATGATTATTACATTATTACTTCTTTCACCGAAAGAATACATTCACAATTCCCCCTCCCTAGGTATCTATTTGTAATTTTTCACCACTTACTAATATGATTTAAATGTGTTACAATATGATAATGATTGATTTTTCTAATTTTTAATACACCATTATCGAGCTGGTCACTTTGAAAGTGTAAAGCTAAACACAGTTTTTAATTCAAGAGACCACATTTTCTTTTTCTCCCTCTCAGCCCCCGAATTTTAAATTTCACTGACTGGAAAAATGGCAGAGTTGAAAAAGTCATTGCTTTTTTATGTTGATAATGTAACTGAGGCTTAGTAGATCTAGCATATGTACAACACAGTAGGAAGGACAATTTTTAAGTGTCTTAAAAATGTTAAAAGCATGGAAATTGTATTGGCCGTGATAACACCATAATTCATTGGACATAATACGGTAGCTACAATGTCATTATTTATATCAATGCACTTATTAAGGAGCTAAAGATTTTTCCCCTTGAGTTATCATGTTCCTCTGAATAGTCAATGACACCTTTGGCTATTCCTTTGATCCAGAAATCTGCCTTTGTTTCTCTGGAGAAGCACTAGAGAAACGATCTCTGAGAGACTATAAACGCTTATGAAGAAGCTAACAGATTTCTTCCACTATAACCATTCTGGATTATTTGGATTATTTACCATGGAGTATTATATAACATGGTTGGCAGGCAGAGTTGTTGTTGTTGTTTTTGGCTGTGCCTGCAACATGTGGAAATTCCAGAGATTGAAGCTGTGTTACAGCAGCAATCCAAGTTGCTGCAGTGACAACACCAGATCCTTAACCCCCTGCACCACAAGACAACTCCAAGAGTTTTTTTTTTTTTTTCCTTAGAATAAATTTTTTTTTTTTTAATTTTCCCACTGTACAGCAAGGGGGTAGGGTTATCCTTACATGTATACATTACAATTACATTTTTTCCCCCACCCTTACTTCTGTTGCAACATGAGTATCTAGACATAGTTCTCAATGCTATTCAGCAGGATCTCCTTGTAAATCTATTCTAAGTTGTGTCTGATAAGCCCAAGCTCCCGATCCCTCCCACTCCCTCCCCCTCCCATCAGGCAGCCACGAGTCTCTTCTCCAAGTCCATGATTTTCTTTTCTGAGGAGATGTTCATTTGCACTGGATATTAGATTCCAGTTTTAAAATTAAAAAAGACCTGGGTTCAACTTCAACTCCACTTCATACTTCACATATTAAAGTTATAGTTATTTAATCTGTCTACTTTTCAGCTTGTGCCCCTGTGTAATAAAAATAATATGTATCTCATGGGTATAGTATAAAAAATGATAAAGTAAATGTATACCAAGATGTTCCTGAAGTAATTGACATCTCATTGAGGTGCAACAAGAAAGCTATTGGTATTATTCCAATTTCTTTGAAATCAGAGCACACATTAAGGTGGCTTATTAGAGGCAATATTATTTGGTGTTTCTTAATTTTTATACCATGATGTTTCTGGGAACTGCTCTGTATAGGTAGGGAATTTAAAATGAATATTATAATTCACCTCTGATTGTGACTGTTCTTAAGTAGTTCAATGAAGTATACAGTGGAAAGACCTTCTGCTAGTTGGGTACATTCAGATATTAATCTGTAAGTATGTTGTCCTAGGCCACCATTTGAGACATGATGTCCCAGAGGGAGTAAGCACTCAGAACAGAAGGATATAAATCAGAATGACCTCTCACTGAGCATTTCAACAACATGTCTGCTACTGTCCTAGGCATTTTAAAATACATTAGTTCATTTAACTGTCATATTAGCCCTCCAAAGTAGCGAAACAGATCTATCTGTGCCATACTCTGCCCACCTTTATCTGGCTGTGCACTCATAGCCCAGCTGCTGCGTGTGTTCAGTGCTCATGCTCCATGTTCCCATCTCTGGAGAACTGCCCTCCCCTCTCACTGGAACTGTCCTACCAGAGAGCTCAACCCCAATCCTCACATGAGGTATGAAAGCCCACTTTCTGCCTGTCAGTGGAACATCTCCATGCTCACCTCCTAGGTCTGCATTAACAGGCTCTCGCTGTGGTGTCTGCTGTCCAGGATGGCTCCCCAGTGTATCCATGTTTATGTGGTCCTTTCCTGTATTGGATCTGGGGTCGCCCAATAGGATGTATAGCCAATAGAATGGAATATTGTCAAACAATGTGGCAAAAGCCATACTGCAGTTCTCTGAGGTTAGTTTATGAGAACTTCCAAACTTCTTTATCAGTCTCTTGTAATATTTATTCTGGGGAAGGTAAGCTACCCTGTTAAAAAAATGTCTGACTCTCCCATGAGGGTCATGATGTGAGGAGCACAGGCCATGTGGACAGAATCTGGATGGAGACAGAATGAATGCTGACAAGCTGCCAGTACCCCAGCCACCCCAGCTCAAGCATCAGACCTGTGAGTGAACATGCTATCCTGGATGTATCAGTCCCAGTGGATGCAACCTGGGGAGGAAGTGAGGCCCCTAAACTTCTGTCACTGGTTGTGTTGGCCTGGTCACCTTCTGTCATTTAAGCCACCTCATTTCACTTATTTTGTCCAGATTTATCATCCACCAGAATCACAAGATAATGAAATTACTACTGCTTTCCTCCACTCCTGTGGGGGAGAGTATGCAGCAGCAGACAACAAGAAAACTGCATGCTTCCTTTGCTGCTTCCTTTGCTCTGGGCTGCTCCTCCTTCTTCACTGCATTCCTTCAATAAGTCACATGCATGAGAAACATCATCCCAGCTCTTCTTTTAGATGACTGTACCTAAAACTGTTATTTTAGGGATTATCCACACTCTACTGATGCTCCAAATAGAGGCAGGGATTGATAAAATAGCTTACTGAAAGTCACATAGTCAGCACTTAGGAGAGCTGGTGTTTGAGGCAGGCCTCCGAGCCCCTGTTCTCAACCAGAATGCCATCACAGTAGAGATCCAGGCCAGAGTTACTGCTCTCCACCACGGGCAGGTATCATGTTGGGCTACTCTGTGAAAACCTCCAAATCAAATAAGCCTTGAATAGAAAGAACAATTATTTATGCATTTTCTGATTTTTTTCATTCTGAGGGTCTGTGTCTTCTACTGAAAGAAAGAATCCAGTCTTGTTTAGCATGTATGCTCTCTGTGAGATGCAGCCTGGCAACACATGGGGCTGCCTGGCTGTCGGCCAAGTACACTGGGGTTCTGTTTGCACCATGCCAATCCTTTTGTCACTTGTTAAAAATGCAGTGTTATCTCCTCTCCCAAACATTGCTACCATCTGCCTGCACATAACTTTGACAATGATTAGGTGGTAATTGCAGCTGTGTGCCTAATACCAATTATTATAATGTCGAATGGCCATAGCAAATACGTTTTAAAGCATCTATTTTAAAACTATGCCTTCCCAAGTTTTCCCCATGACCCTGTCTCCCCAAAGCACCTTGCTTATTCTTTTGAAAGCTTGTGATGGTCTTGGAAACTACTGATGCTTTCTGCTTCATAAAGGGAAAAAGTATCATAAAAACCTTTCTATACATCCATCAACAAAATTAAAATCGCTTTAGGGGCTAATTTTTTAAGATCACAATAGAGTTATAATGTAGACTGGTAAAAGTGTTCATTTAATTTTGTTAAATGGAGCCAAGATTACTTTATAGTTTTATAGTAGCATTTTCCCAAATGTGTACTTATAAATCCGTCAGTGCTTGCATTATGGATCTTGATATTCTTTTCATAGTTTTAAGAAATAGTACATAGTTTAATATGTTATATTCTTAGCTAGTGTTGTCTGAAATGTTTGGCAGATTTGCTTCAGTAAGAAATTCCTGAAATAGTAATTTTTTCCCAAAATCTACCTTCGAAAAAAATAGATGTTCATCTCCATCTCCTCATCATGTTATATATAAAAATCAGTTAATATGTATTACCTGCTTAGAGTAATAATAAAATTATGTTCATACATGTCCTTAGAGACAAAGATCTTCCATGTGATCTTTGAAATCCCTGGCATTGAGCTCAGCAAAACTGGAGGCTGGAGAGTCTCATAAGAATGTGATGATTGTTGTACACCTATAAATGTATTAAAATTCATTAAGCAATTTAAAAAAAACAATGAAGGCAAGAATATATGACTTGCTTTGGAAGGAAAGCAAATGATAATATCAGAAAAACCTCTTAGTATCTCTCCTGGGAAATTTTAGCAATTAATTTTAGCAATTAAATTTTAGCAGTTCTATTTAGTGAGAACTCTGTGTCAGAGACATTAAAAAAAAAAAAAAAAAAAAAAAAAAGAATCTAAGGGCCAAAACTCAAAGGAAGTAACTGACCAAAAAGTTGTAACCAGTTAGTCTATAACTTTTCTCAACTAACAAACAGACAAAAACAAAACAAAACAAAAAATTATCTGTGTTTCTCCCTTCACATTCTACCTAGATTGACCTAGAACTTTATTTGGGGCAAGTTTCACTCATGAAACCTGCATGACTGAAGAGACAGTATTGGTACAGAAGATAGTAACATCTCATCTTAGAAAACACAGAGCTGAAAATGAGCAATCGATAATTGAGAACCAAATCCCCCAAACCCACAAAATCAATGTCCCTATTATGTCAGCTAACTAATGAGAAATGTAAGTCTTGGAGTTAGTACCTTTTATTACAGGACCAGAACTATCTCCATTGCCCTTGGTGATGTCTTAATAACTTTACAAAAGCACATGCTGGTCTGGAATTTTTATAAGCCAATTTGGTCTTTTCTGGCCAAGTTCCAAAATGGCCACTCTGAACACAGCTTATTATGGAGACAACTGTAAAGTCCAATCTTACTGTAACGTGACAGTAGCCACTACAGTTTACAGTTCCCTCTCCACATTCAGGGGACTCATATTCTGTGCTTAAGAATGGGAAAAACAGAACAGGAGAAACTAGAGAAACAGTTTGCTTTTTTGACTATTAACCTGGAGTTACTTGTATTCAGAGTTCATCTGACCTCCCCACAGATTTGGGGTGCTTTGGTCATAAGCCCTATGGGACTCCGGATTGTTTGGTATGTTCTTATTGAGAGTTTCCTTTGGCTTTTCTCCCTCATCTTCAGATCAATAGGACAGGCAGAAATCAAAGTTAGAGATATCTAATAACAGATAAGGGTAAAATATTCTGCAACAAAATAGGCTTTAGTCTGCATGATAGGGAATACTATTTAATAGGTAAGGAGTGCAGACAGCCAAAATCACAACAGAAAAATAATTCAAACAGTCAAATTGAGATTCTAGAGCCTCCAAAGCCAAGCAGACTTGATAACAGGCAGCCACACCACCCTCAATTCAGAATGACTCAATTTTTAATATATGATGTAATTTTGAAATGTAAGAAATGTTTAAGGCAGACTCACAGACATGGAGAACAGACCTGTGGTTGCCAAAAGGGAGGGGGAAGGAGTGGGATGGATTGGGAGTGGGATGGATTGGGAGTGGGATGGATTGGGAGTTTGGGGTTAGCAGATGCAAACTATTACATTTAGAATGGATAAGCAATGAGATTCTGCTGTATAGCACAGGGAACTATGTGCAATCACTTGTGATGGAACATGATGGAAGATAGTATGAGAAGAAGAGTGTGTGTGTGTGTGTGTGTGTGTGTGTGTGTGTGTGCGCGTGTGTGTGCGTGTGTGTTGTGTCTGTGTATCCTGGGTCTGGGATTTTTCATTCATATATATGGGTTAGGGTTAGGGTTATGTATGTGTATATATATATATATATATATATATATATATATATATATATATGTATGTATGACTGGGTTACTTTGCTGTACAGCAGACATTGACAGAACATTGTAAATCAATTATAAAACAATTAAAAAGAAATGTTTAAGATATTTTGCTGAAAATTATATCCCTCCTCTTTGGCACCCTATGATTATCAGAGATGGGTGGTTTCTTAAGGGTAGTGTCAAAAAGAAAAAGAAAAAGAGATAGCATGAGATGGAGTTAAACAGGCAAGGAAGTCTTTATTTAAGGCAACCGCAATAAGGGTGGTGGAGTGAACTCAGCTCCACTGAAATGAAAGGCAGAATTTTTAAGTGTTGGCTGAGTGGAAAGTACTATAGGATATTGATGGGAAGGTTTAGTCGATGTGATTAGATCATCTGTGTTTGCCAATTGGCACTTGTCAAAGTTAGGCTTCTACTTTCCTGCAGAGACTGGGAGATGGAGCCCTGTCTTTAATGAGGACAGCATTTCTGGGAGAATATTTACATTTCAAAGGGGCAGAAAAAGAATTTACAATTGCAGGGAGATGGGGTCAGGAAGAACCCTATCTAAAGCTTGATTACACAGCAGGGAGCTAAGGTTCAGGCTGTCTTGGTCAAGAGTTATGGGATGTCTATACAGATGCTGCTGAAATAGTCTTTTACGATGTATGTACTCATAGCCTATGAGTTATTCAAAGCAACATGCAGAATTTCTGGGAAACCTGGATTAAGATTTATGAGCTTCTCAAAGCCCTGTGTCATGACTCTACCTCTCACCTGCTAAGACCTCATGCATTGTTTTGAAAGAACTCAGTTTTACAGCAGGAGATCAGCTGATGCTGTGCTGGGGACCAAATGTTATTCGCCTCTTCTTCAGCCAGCAGGAAATCCCTGGAGAGGGTGTGGTAAGAAGGCTGGAGGTGATGTTAAAAGGAAAAGCAATAGCTTCTGACTGCTAATGTTTAATTTGTCCCCTACAGAAATGAAAGCAGCCTTTTATCTCTGAGTAGAATAAGGTGATTTAGAAGGGGAACAAAATGACACACAGAAGTTGATGCTGAGGCTGAAGCAGTCAATTCAATTCAGCGCACGACTTACATGAATTTCAAGACTGAGATAAACTTCGCTAATGTAATGGCTTCTGGGGAATAAGTTCAGAATTTCTTCTAGGTCTCTAAAACTGTGGTTGCCTTGCCATTCTGGGTTACATTGTAGTGGCAGTGTTTGATCTGCCACATTTAATGAATTGTCATTATTTCTATCACATTCATAGAAACTTGCTCCAGGCTGAAACCTGATTCACAAGTTGAAGGGAAGTCATAAAATACTTTTTTCAAGTCTGAAAACTTCATAATTCAGTATAAAACAAAACAGTGCTACATACAGTATAAACACTTTAATAGATGCCTGTTTTATGATAATTTGTTTGTTTAAAACTCTATCAAATATTAATATCTCTAAGGTCCAGAGATTCCACTGAATTCTAGTAAATTTGTATTTAATAATATAAACATAATATTCTGGTATGTTTACCATACTTTCATTTCTATCTCCTACTGTGTAGTACTTATGACTTTAATGTTATTTTCTATTGTACATTAGTACAAACTCTTTTGAGAAAATATAACTTTAGCAAAGTGGTCTCTTTATCAAAGTATAACTGATATACAATTAAATGACACTTATTTGAAGTATACAATTTGATGAGTTTTGACAAATGGATACGAACATGAAACTGTCACCATGGTTAAGAAAATGAACATCATCCAGACCTCAGTTCCTCTGTTCCCATTTTTAAACTCTGCTCTTGCCTCTCTACTTACTCTTGAGAACTTTGTCTGAAAGCAGCCTCTAATCTGCTACTATTATGTTATTAATTTGAGCTTTTTTAGAATGTCTACAAATTGTATATAAATGGAATCATATAATATGCACTTCTTTAGTGTGCCTTTTTTACTCAGCACAGTTATCTTGAGATTCACCCATGTTTTAGTGTGTATGAAGAACTCATTCTTTTTTAACTGAGAAATATTCTATT
This sequence comes from Sus scrofa, assembly GCF_054392235.1. Lineage (NCBI taxonomy): Eukaryota > Metazoa > Chordata > Mammalia > Artiodactyla > Suidae > Sus > Sus scrofa. Next base: position 63,663,524 of record NC_139390.1, read on the forward strand.
GTAGGATGTACCTATGTATCTATTCACCTGTTAATAAATATCTGGATTGTTTCCAGTTTTTGAATATCACAAATAAAACTGTGATAAACCCTTGTTTAACAGTATTTGTTAGGTCATATACTTTCATTTCTATTGCTAAATACCAAGCAGTGTAATAAAGGAATCATATGATCTGTGTATGTTTAACTTTTAAGTAAATTGCCACACTGTTTTAAAGAGTGGTTGTGCAATTTTATACTCAGGAGTGTATGAAAGTTCCAATTTCTCCATATTCTCAACAACAATTGGTATGGATGAGCTTTTAATTTTAGCCATTGTAAAACAGGCATTTAGTAGTATCTCGTTATGGTTTTAATTTGCATTTCCCTAATGACTAATGATGATAAGCATCTCTTCATGAGCTTACTTAGCTGCCATATATATATCTTCATTGGCGAAGTGTCTGTTCAAATCTATTATTTTGGGTAGTTTGACATGCTATTATTATTGAGTCTTCCGAATTTTTTATACATTCTAAATATGAATCTTTAATATAATATCATAGTCTGTGGATTTTCTGTCCCTTGTCTTTTTTAACAGAAGTTTTTAACTTTAATGGAGAGCAATTTGTCAATTTTATGAATTGTGCTTCCTTGGTTTTACCTAAACTTTTGGTAATCCAGGTAATGAAAATTTTCTCCTAAGATTTCTTTTAAAATTTTTGTAGTTTTATATTTAGAACTAACTCATTTGAATGGAGTTTTTAACATTACACAGTGTGTATAAAAATGTATTTTGGAAACAATTATCCAGTTGTACCAGTATCACTTGCTGACACCATCCTTTCTCTACTCTCCTTTTGCCAACACTAACCTTTGTACCTTTGTTGAAAACCAGTTGTCCATATATGTGTGGTCTATTCCTGGACTCCCTTTCTGTTTACATAATTGATTTTTCATTCCTATAATAATACTACACTGACTGGATTACTATAGCTTTATTTTATAAATCTTAAATTCAGGTAGAATTAGTAGTCCTTTGTTTTTTTCAAAATTGCTTTGGCAATTTCAGGTCTTTGCATTTTCATATGAATTTTAAAATTGGATTATCAATTCCTCTTAAACCTGTATGGGATTTTGGTTATGAATCCAAAGATCAATTTAGGGATAATTGACATTGTAACAATATTGAGTCTTTTAATCTATGAGCAGAGAGTATCTTCCTACTTATTTAGGTATCATTTAAATTATTCCAACAGGAGTTCCTGTTGTGGCGCAGTGGTTAACGAATCCAACTAGGAACCATGAGGTTGTGGGTTCGGTCCCTGCCCTTGCTCAGTGGGTTAATGATCCGGCGTTGCCGTGAGCTGTGGTGTAGGTTGCAGACGCGGCTTGGATCCCGCGTTGCTGTGGCTCTGGCGTAGGCCGGTGGCTACAGCTCCGATTCGACCCCTAGCCTGGGAACCTCCATATGCCGCGGGAGCGGCCCAAGAAATAGCAACAACAACGAAAAAAGACAATAAATAAATAAATAAATTATTCCAACAGTTTTTAACTTCCAGTTTTGAGCACTTTGGCATATTTTGTCATATTTACCTTTTGATATATGATATTTTCATGCTATTGCAATTGGTATACTTTTTTTATTTGACTTTCCAATTGCTCATTGTTAGTACATAAAAATTAATTTATTTTTGTACATTTACATTGTATGCTACAACTTTGAGAAATTCACTTATTAGTTTCAGTAGCCCTTGGGAGTACAGTAGAAATAAAAAATTCCATTGTATTTCCTATGTATAAAATCATACTATCTGTGAATAAAGCCATTTTTACGTTCCAGACAAAAGGCCTTTTGTTATTACAATTTATATTCTTGTTTGTATTGCTTTAATATACTGGTTAAATTTTCCTGTAAAATGTTGAATAGAACTAGTGAGAGGAAACATCTTTTTTTTTGTTCCTGATTGCTGGAAGAAAGCATTCAATATTTTACCATTGTGTATGGTATTAGCTATAGGTTTTCATAGATGCCTTTCACCAGGGTAAGTTTCCTTCCTAGCTTACTAGTGATTTTTTTTAATCATGAAGGGATGATAGAATTTATTAAATTTGTTTCCCATGTCTATTGATAAATATCTTTTTCCCTATTTTTAGTTAGTTTTTTTTTTTTTCATTGTGGCAAAATATATGAATTGATTTCTAAATGTTAATCTTTCATTTGGTCATGGTGATTTTGTTTCTGTTATTGTATCTTGTTCAGAAGAGATTGATCTATAGTTTTCTCTTATTTTTTATCTGTCAGATTTGCTATCAGAGTAATTCTGGCTTTATGGAAAAGTATTCTTTGCTTGTGAGTTCCTGGAATAGATGGTAGAGTATTGATGTATTATTTTCCAAATTCTTTCCTGATGAAATTCACTAGTGAAATCATCTAGATTTGGAGTTTTCTCTTTTAAAGTTTTCTTTACAAATTCAGTGTTTTCAATGAATGTAAGACTAGTTGGGTTATCTAATCTTCTGGAGTAAACCTTGGAGTTAATGTCTTATTGAATTGATACATTCCATTTATGTTGTCAAGTTTTTGGTAAAAATTTGTTCAGAAATTTTTTATTATACTTTATCTAGGAAATTTGTATTAAAGTCATCTCTATCATTCCTAGCATTTGTAATTTGACTTTCTTTTTGCTTCTGATTAGTCCTGCTAGAGGTTTATTATTTCTGTTTCTCTTATCAAATAATATTACGGTTTCACTAATTTTTCTGTATCATTTATTGTTTCCTATTTCATTGATTTTCATTTTTTTAATTATTTCTTTTTTCCTTTTTTTGCTTTTTAGGACCACACCTGGAGGTTCCCAGACTTGGGGTTGAATCAGAGCTGCAGCTGCCAGCGTATGCCACAGGAACATCAGATCCGAGCCCCATCTGCAACCTACACTATAGCTCGGGGCAATGCCAACGCCAGATCCTTAACCCACTGAGCAAGGCCAGGGATCCAATCCACAACCCCCTGGTTCCTAGTTGGATTTGTTTCCACTGCGCCACGACAGGAACTCCTAAATTATTTCTTTTCATCTCCTTTCTTTAGGTCTAATTTGCTCTTCTATTTCTAGTTTCTCAAAGTAAAAACTGAAGTTATTGATTTGTTATCTTTCTTCTTTTTTATATAAGCACTTAGTGCTAGAAGTTTCACTCTAAGTAATGCTTCTGTGTCATCCCAGAAGTTTTGTTATGTTTAGTCATTTTTATTTAAACATCTTTAAAATTTGCATTTTGATCTCTTCTTTGATCCGTGGTTTATTTGGAAGTGCCTGAGGAATTTCTGGAGATCATTATTTTCCGAGTTCTAATTTAACTCCATGTGTTCAGAGAACATATGATGTATGGCTTGGGCCTCTTAAAATTTGTGGAGACTTTTATTATAGCAGACAAGAGTAGAGTCCTTTCTGTGTGAAATCAAAACTAGTGTTTCTGCTCTTGTTGGAAGGAATGTTTCTGTTAACATCCATGAACACAGTTTGGTTGATTGATTTGTCCAAGTTTTATATACCCTTACTGATAATCTGTCTACTGTACATTAATTACTGAGAAAAGAGCATTTGAAGTGTCCAACTATAGTTGTGGATTTGTCTGTTTCTCCTTGCAATTCTGTATGGTTTTGAAGTTCTTTTATTATGTTCATAAACATTTTAGTTTGTTAGGTTTTCTTGATGAAATGAACTTCTTTATCCCTGGCAGTCTTCTTTGTTCTGAAATCCATTTGGGTTAATGGCAGTATTACAGGTTTCTTCTTTCAGTGTTAGCATGTTATGTCTTTTTTCATTCATTTATTTTTACCTTGTGTTTCATGTTCTAAGTTCATTTCTGTTTGGCAGCATATATATAGGGTCTTACTTTTCTAATCAATCTGACAATCTCTGCTTTTTGTGTTTAGTCATTTATATTTATTTTGGTTATTTATATGACTATAAGTCTGTTGTCTTGCTATTTCTTTTCTATTTATCCTCTTTATTTTCTTCCTCTTTTCCTCTTTTTCTGTTATATTTTGGATTGGTTAACTGTTTTTTATGTTTCCATTTTATTTCCTTTGTGGCTTATTAGCTCTAATTCTTTTTTATTATTTCGGTGGTTACTTTATGGCTTATAATATTAATTTCTTACTTATAGTCTAACTTCAAATAATTTTATATCATTCATGAAAAGTATATAAGTTTATAGTAATAAATTTACATTTCTTCCTTCCTAATCTTTGTGCTGTTGTTGTTAGGCATTTTACTTTTATACTTTTTATAAACCCTGCACTTTGTTGTTAATATTTTTAACAGTCAAGTCTCTTTTAAAGAGCTTTAAATAATAAGAAAAATTGTACATATCTACCCAGATAGTTAGCTTTTTTTGGCTCTTTAGTTTTTTTTAAATATATAGTGATTTTTATTTTTTTCCATTATAGCTGGTTTACAGTGTTCTCTCAATTTCCTACTGTACAGCACGGTGCTTCAGTTACACATACGTGTATACATTCTTTTTTCTCACTTTATGATGCTCCATCATAAGTGACTGGACCTAGTTCCCAGTGCTATACAGCAGGATTTCATTGCTAATCCATTCCAAAGGCAATAGTTTGCATCTATTTACCCTAAGCTCCCAATCCATTCCACTTCCTCCCTCTCCCCCTTGGCAACCAATAAGTCTATTCTCCATGGCCATGATTTTCTTTTCTGTGGAAAAGGTTCATTTGTGCCATATGTTAGATTCCAGATACAAGTGATATCATCTTCAGTTTTTTAAGTAGTTTCACATTTCCATCTGGTATACTTTTCCTTTTTTTGAATACATTCTTTAATATTTCTTTCATGTAGTGATGAGTTCTTTGTGTGTATTTGAAATACTCTTTATTTCACCTTCCTTGTATAAAAATATTTTCTCTGGGTATAGAATTATAAGTGAAGTTTTTTTTCTTTCAGTGTTCTAAAGCTATTGCTTTATTCTCCTCTCACTTGCATTTTTTTCCAGTGAGAAATCCTCTGTCATGTTATCTTAGTTCTTCTCTTGTCTACACTGAATGAATTTAAGATTTTATCCTTTTTAATGGTTCTATAGCTTTCTTCATTTTTCTTATGCTTGGAGTTCAATAATGTACATGAGGCTTATAATTTGAGTCAGATTTAGAAAGTGCCCAGTTATTTTCCCTTAAAACATTTTTTCTGTCCTGCCCTTTCTGTGTCCTCTTTTTAATGAACTCCTGTTTTGTGTATATTAAGATGCTTCACATTTCCCCACAGCTCACTTATTCTCTTCTCTTTCCTTTACTTTTAATTCTGTGTAATTTGATTAATCATATATATTTTATTTTTACTTTCTATTGCTCAGTCTCCAAATTCACTGATGTTTTCTTCTACACTCACTGCATTCTGCCTTGTATCTGATCTGTGTATATTTTATCTCAAGTATTGTATATTTTGTTTCTAGAATTTCTATTTAGGTGACTTTTTAAAACATTTTGTGTGTTTACTTAACATTTGAACATATGCAACATAGTTATCATAACTTTTAATATCCTTTTCTGCTAATTCTGACATCTTTATCCATCATATCTGGTTTTGGATTGACATTTTTTCCCCACTTCATTAGTTCCCTGCTTCTTTGTAATGACAAGTACTTTTTTATTGGATTCAAGACTGTGAATTTTACTGTTTGGGTATTAAGTATTTTTGTGTTTTGTATTCTCAAGCATATTCCTAGGACCCAGTGAGCTTATCTGGAAGCCCTTTGAGTCATTCAGGTCTTCTATTAACATTAATTAGGTGGGATGAGAGCAGTATAGCATTATTTATTCCCTGTTACCTATGAAAAGCTGTTCTGTGTATTCTGCTCAGAGTCTCATGAATCATGGGGTTAGGCTGTCCATCCTGGCTGCTAAGAACCAGCACTATCCCTGGCCTTAGTGAGCAGGGAACACTGTTACCACCCACTTCGGTGTCCTTTCTCCAGCCCCAGCAGTGATCAGTACTCAGAGAAGTATCAAGAGTAGTTCTGTGCAGATAGCTGGGATTTTCTTTCTGTGCACTTGTCTTTTCTCCAGTACTCTGTCCTGCAAAGTCAAGTTACCTCGGTTCCTCCAGCTTCTCATTTCTTTGACCTGAACTCAGAGAATCTACTGGGCTTTACCTGGATTTCCTCTGCTTGTGCCTTGGCTGTAAATTCTTTCAAGGAATGAAGCTGGAACAGTCACAGGGGATCCCCTTGTTTGTTTCCTGCTCTTAATGGTCACTGCCCTTTGTTGCCTGATGTACAGTACCTCACAAACCATTGCTGGGTGTACTTTGCCCAGTTTTAGTTTGTTTTATGGAGTTTGCTCTGTTATTCTATCCTGGTCAGAAGCCAAAATGTTTTTTTAAGATATTTTTATTTCACTTTTTTACAAAATACCTTTGCCTGAATTTATCCCTCACATAGGTCCAAAAGATTTCTTCTTACCTCATTTACAGTAAAATTTACAATGTCAGTTTGGAAGTGATTTTACTAACTCTGAGAGATGTGAGGTGAACTCCAACATTCTCAATTGTTTTTATGAAGCTTATTTTCAGTGTCAAACTGAGGAGCAAGAAAAAAATATAATTAATTATGATCAGGATTCCTCAAATAAAATGAATTTGATTTGGGGGCCTTTTTCATTCCTTCAGTTGGTCTTCTTTTGCCCTTAATAAACTAAAATAATTAGCCTGTCTTGATGATAGCTTCTCTCTAGAGGATGACTTTAACTTATTTTACCAGTCTTCTCTAAAGCCTGAACTAGTAACTAAGTTGCTAGCTGATTCTTCAAATCCAATGCTTCTGGGCAAAAAGCAAATATTATCTTAACAACTTGTCACTAGAATTAGTCATCTGGAAGAAATTTCCCTTGTTTGGAAAAATACATTTATAAGAAACCTGTGGGTGGAGAACAAGAAAATGAAGGCATACATTTGCTAGAAGCAAGTAATCAAGACAAATAGGCTCCAAGAATAAATAAGAATAATTTGGAAGTGGGTGAAACATAAAAATGAGCAGAGAGTGGCAACATGGGAAAAAGAAGTTGAGGTTACCATTGTAGGACTTTGAAATCTGAAAGGATGGAAACAGCCTAGGACATTCAATCACAGAATTGATTTGTGTTTGTGTCTATGTTTTTGACATTTCTATAATGTAAATGCGCCTTATATCTCCAGATCTTCAGAAAAATCTGCTTGTGGCCAGAAATCCTTAGATAATCTTGTGAGGCAGCCTAAGATTTCTAGAAGACAAAGCCTTAATAAACCATCACTAGCTGATATAATAAGGCTTGACTGGTTCCATTCCCGAGAGATGATTTCTGTAAGTTACGAAAAGTAGGTACAATTACAGGATGCGCTAAGGGCATGTCTCTATTTGGCTCAGTGCCAGGATAACATTTATATGATGGGTCATGAAGTTTGTCTTTTATAGAACAGAAGCTCACCTCTAAATATCTCTTAACATGTTAGTGATCTGTTGCTGTCAAACACATTATCCCAAAATCTAGTAGCTAAAACAATGAACATTTATTGTCTCATGGCTTCTGTGGGTCAGGAATCAGGCTTGCCTTCGCCTGGTCCTCACAAGGCTGTGACTAAGGCATCAGCAGGAGTTGTGATCTCTTCAGAAGGTGTAAATGCAAGAAGATTCAACTCCAAGATCATTCAAGGAATTTTTGAAGGAAAAAAAAAACAAAAAAAAACCCCTCACTTTCTCATGGGCTCTTGGCATAAAAATGTCAGCTCCTCACTAGTTGTTGGTGAAAGACTTGCCTTGGTTTCTTGCCTAGTGGCTTTTCCACAGCAGAGACCCAGCATGGAGGCTGGCTCTCCTCAGAGCAGAAGAACACAGTCATATGGAATTGCAGTCTTTTTAGAAGCTAATTTTAGAAGGGCCCTAATACAATTTTTTCTGTATTTTCTGTGTTGTGTGCGTATGTTAGAAGTGTGTCACGATGTCTAGCTTATACCAAAGGGGAGGATGTGAACACCAGGAGGCAGGGATCATTGTGGGCCATCTCAGGGCCTGCCTGCCACATCCTAGCAAAACAAAATATGGTAATTAATGCCCATCACTGTCAACCAGTGTAAATTATTAATTAACTCAGGCCCTGGGTAGAAAGAGACAGCTCTTACCCTGGTTGAGAAAAACTTTATAAGAATTTGTGACACTGTCTAACTGTACTTTATGCCTGACTGAACTGCACATTCAAAAATACATGCTTAATTATATTAGCCCACGTATGACTAAATAATTCTTTTGTTGAAACATTAGATATGTATAAGTTTGATAGTTCTCTTTCATATTTTTTTCCTTTTAGTAATTGGTAATACGTCAGGCATTTTTTTTTTTTTCTTTTTATGGCTGCACCTGTGCCATATGGAATTTCCCTGGCTAGAGGGTCCAGCAGGAACTGCAGCTGTGGCCTATGCCACAGCAACAGCAACTCCGGATCTGAGCTGTCTCTGCAACCTATGCCACAGCTCTTGGCAACATCGGATCCTTAGCCCTCTATGTGAGGCTAGGGATTGAACCTGTATTCTCACAGAGAAGACATCAGGTTCTTAACCTCCTGAGCCACAAGACAAACTCCCCAGATATTTTATTATGCAGGGAATTAAATTTTATGATTGTGTGCACATGGTAAGGAATTATTGACATGCATAAGATGGAAAGGTTTCTGTAAAGTGAATTATTTCAACAGAAGCTCAAACACAGAACTAAGCACAATTGGTACAAGTTGCCCTCGGCTCTCACTACGTCTTTTCCAAAGCTCTTAATGTATATGCTTAGATAATCTTGCCATTTTGATTGAAATAGCTAGGAACAGGCTACTTCAGCTGGCATCTGGGTTATACAGATTCCAAATCAAACTAAATATATCCCCACTCAAGTTGCTCCTCTTTCTAATTTTATGCTTTTGTTAATAGCATCAACATGCTTAGATTCTCAGCATCATCATTTCTTATTCCTCATACCATGCTCTATAAACTGTTTGTTGGCTTAAAAAAATGCACAACATAAGAGTTGTGAGTTAAGTTTTATTTGGGGAAAAATAAGGACTATAGACTAGGAGGCATTTCAGAGAGCTCTGAGATACCGCTCCAGAGAGGTAGGGGGAAATAGTGTAGACGTGATTTGGGTGAAGAGGGGCACGTGCAATCAGGCACACACTTTGCAGAAGGTCACTGCTCCTGAAGGTTACCGTTAATCACAGGGAGCAGACATCACAATGAAGGATTTTAGTGCTTTTCTAGATATGAGGAAATGCAAGAATTGGGCTCTTCTGAAAATCTCCTCCTGAAAATATCTATCTGAAGACTTGTTCTGCCAGTTTTCCTAGCACAGAGTGCCTCACTCCTGATCTGCTCCCTGAGCTATTTCAGAGGGTGTTGAGGGTCAGCCACTGCAGTGGCTCATGATTGAGTCCTCTTAGAGGCAGATGGCATGTGTCAATCTCCAGTTTACAACAGTCATTCAGTTGCAAAGAGTTCTAAATTTTATGCCCACAATGGCTCTTACACCTTAATGGCTCTATTTCCAGAGCTACAACACACAAATTCTCTCTTCCTTAGATAAGTTTAATAAACTTTCTTGGACTTTTCTGATTCAAAATTTTCTTTCCAATATTCTCTTTTTGTTCCTTCAACAAAGAGTAAGCATCTCAGTCTGATAATAAATGTATCAGTCTCTTGTGATATAATATTCATAACTCAAACTTCTTTAGTTGAGTCATACTATTCTTTACCAAGCTTATGTTGAGGTTTAATTTCCTATTTTTGTCCCATGGCTACTTCTGAAACTTAGCTTACTGTATTTGTTTTTGCCAGCTTTAAATTATGTAATTTCCCCCCATCGTTCCATCTGTACCACTACTGCCTTCCCAATCAGTGTGTCTAGAACTTACCCATTCAGCAGTAGTTCGAAAAGAGGTTCACTCACAGAACCTTACCTAATTTTGCTATCTAAAATAAACATTTCTCTATCCTAAATTGTGTTCATACTTAATGTTACACTTTGTGTTTGTATGTTTTATCACCTTTATTAGACTACAAAGAAATACTGTTTATCCGTGTTTTCCACCTAGCATCTATCACAGGGTTTTACATCAAAGAAAGTAAGTTAATTGGATGAATACCTAAACCCTGGTATGAGTGTAAGTACCACCCCCACCTGCATACACACTCACATACACATAAAAGCACTCATTATATCAGGGACACCTCTGCTTGGACACTTCCAGTGATAGATGGGGTTCATCCAACTCATATGTTTCAGGTTATTTATTGCTAGTCCACTCTAATTGCTTGAATATTTTTATTTTAATAATCTGAAATCTAACTTTTCAATCTTAGTACTAAATATAATAACAGCAATAGTAACAATTGCTTCATAATTTTAGTTTATAAAAAATTTTACGTAAAGAAAATTAAGTAATTTTCCTAAAGATTCACAGAATAAACCTACCCTCTTATCCAGTGTTTTTCTGTATCATGTTAACATTCCTCCCTAAATATTAATCATGTGTGAAGCTCTTTTGGAAATGCCAGAGTAAGCGTTAGTATTGTTAAGTTAGAAAGAGTTCAGATGAATATTTTCAAGAGGCCCTATTATTCTAAGAATAGGAAAAGGACAGAAAATCATTTAAAAGGATTAGTGATGATAATTATGTGACTAAATTCATGTTAAATCATATTGCAATACATACTTGTATCAAATCAAGGTATCATACACCTTAAACTTATACAATTAAATGTCAAGTGCCAATTATAGTTCAAGTTAAAGAAGAAATTAAATAAGATAATATACATAAAGCACTTGCTAGCATGTCTTTGTAGTGAGAAAGTCCACAGGGTAAATTATTATTGTTAACAGAAGTTCTAATACTTATGGTGACTGTGTAAAAAATTCAAACTTTCGGAAAAACAATAAATACAGTTAATGTGTACACATATGATTAAGAGAATATTCTATAATTTTCATAGTGATTATCTCTGGGTTAGGAGATTCTTGATGAATTTTATTTTCTATAGTTCTTTGTATCTTTTTAGCTCTTAAGTAATGATACCTTTTAAATTATAAAACGTAGTTTTTTATCTTCTCACTGATAAACATCACCTCTGTTGCATTTTCATTTTAAGTGTCTCAATATATTCTAAGTCTCCTCTCAGATTTACAAAATCCTGTTGGTTTAGTCCTGTGTCTATCTCCTATATGAGCTTCTTTCATACATGGTCTACTCAGAGACCACCTTTACATTTGCACTAACTTTTTGGATTACCTTTCTTATTACTGTCAGGTAAAAATTACTCAAGATTATTTTTTAGAATGAAATTATTGGGTTATTGATTCTCCATGCCTTCTGTTCTTAAGCATCCTCGTACACTCTGGTGGTCATTCCTTCCCGTCAGTACCAATAGCTCACTATGACAGTACCTAAATTAGGAATAAATAGTCTGCATGTATATCCTGTCACTGTGTGTGTTAATGGCTAAAAACACCTCACAAGCCATCTTGATAAAATCCCCTCCAACCCCTCACTGAGATTTCTCCTTAAGGGCTCCCATCCATCTGAGACATTTAATTTTCCAGGTCTTGGCTGTGGAACGCTACGTGGAGTGATGGAAATAGTCCTGGAGTTGTTATCAGATGACCCAGGTTCAAGGCCTTGTTCTGTCATTTACAAGTTGGTGATCCAAGGCAATTTGCTTCTTTTTTGCTTGCTTTCCCTGATTTTAAAATTGAGATATAATATTTTATAAGATTACCAGTATAAAATGAGTGAACACATATGCTCTTTGTAGGATAAAAAAAGGTTATATAATCAAAGGCATACATATTACTATTATTTTCTTTTAACTTTGAAGTGTGCTGACTTAACCTAAGCCCTCTTTCTCACTGTGCTCCCTCTCTCTCTCAGCCCTTATAGTATTTTGAAATCCAAGGTAGCGGTCTCATTTTCAGGCTTTTCCATATTACTGATTAGTTTCAATTGATTCTTTCTTACTGGTCAGGCCCCTTTGGGATACTGTAGGTAAAATCATCCTCAGAAAATATGACAAGGTTGATTTCTAAAAATTCTGAAGTGCCTCCATAAATCCACTGCACTGTCCTAGACATAGGGAAATTGTTGAAATCAGATACTGTGATAGAAGTGGATACAGGAAAAGGAATCTAGAAAGCACAAAGTAAAAGCAACATTAATATTAAATGTTCTTGATAAAGAAATATGTCAGAGTACCATCAGGTTATTTATTATAAACATAAACAACCAGGATGATTTTTGAAAACTTAGTACATAACAGAATATTCAGTCGCTTAATATCACTCAGTGGCTTCCACTGCATGTAGCCTCAAGTGCCAACTCCTAGATTTTTTGTTACTTAAAATTAATCCATGTGTGTGAGTGGTGCGTGTGTGTGTTTGTGTGTATATGTGTATTTTATAAGTTCCTACCTTCTTTAATTATCGTCACAGTTAGGAAAGATATGTTATAGGTTAGGTCATACTTGAATAAGTGCTCAATGAATACATCTTTTTTAATGAATAAAGCCTAACAAATGATGAGTCATTGGAATTTTAGATATATTAGAAATAAATTGTATCAATTTGTCAAATCAGATTAGATAATGGAAGTGAAATGAATTTACAAATCTTAAAAATGCTATTTACTTGGTAGGGTATGTACATGCATATGCAGATATATGTGTGCATTTATATGTAAACTATGTGCATATATAAATACTTAGCAATTAATTTAAAAACTATTTTGAGGGTCCACTATCTAGTAATTTCTCCATTCATTCTTACTTCTTCATTTCTGTTTTCTGTCTTCCTCCTTCCAAATAACATAACTTTATGGTAACTATAAAAAATTTCCCAACTGGAATTCTAGAAATTGAGTTTTGATGATTTCTAATATTCTAATCATGAGTAATTATAGGAAGCTGTTCCTTTTCCTTAATTAGTAGGTGATTTTTGTTTAATCAGTGGAATTTGAATAACATTGTAATAGAAATGACTTTTAGGGAGAATGATAAAACTCCAGCATGCTTTGTTCAGGTGAATATATGTAAAGTGCTCAGCATTGGCCTTTCAGCTCTCTGTTGCTAATAAGGATGCCTGGGGAAACTAAGTGAAGCTAGTAAATTTTACATGTATTCCTTTTATTTTTAGACAAACAAAGCTAATTAGAAGAAATTCAGGAATGAGAAACATATATAACAGAGCAGCACTAAATAATACATACTAGCAGGTTGAAAGCACTCAAGGAGTTAAAAATAATTAGAGCAGAAAAATCTCAAGGATGTGACTTTTAACTCAGGGTTTGAGTCTGAGAATATTTTCTAATTGATTTTAATAATGACTGAATCAAATTTTTAAAAATGCCACAAGCTCTTTGTAAATAAGTAACCTTTTTTTAAATTGAAGTATAGTTGATGTATAATAGTACAATACCGTGATTCACAATTTTTAAAGTTTACACTCCACTTATATCATTATAAAATCTTAGCTGTATTCCCTGTGCTGTACAATACATCCTTGTAGCTTATTTTACACAAAATAGTTATCTCTTAACCTCCTACTCCTGTATAATCCTCACCTTCCCTTTCCTTGTAGGTAACCACTAGTTTGTTCTCTGTATCTCTATATCTGTGAGACTTTGTCTTTTTTGTTACATTCACTAATTTGCTGTATTTTTTAGATTCCGCATGTAAGTGATATCATAAAGTATTTGTCTTTCTCCGTCTCACTTATTTCACTTAGCATAGTGCATCTGTGATGTTGCAAATGGCAAAATTTCATTCTTTTTTATGGCTGAGTAGCATTCCATTGTATACATATACCACCTCTTCTTTATCCTTTATCTGTTGATGGATGCTTAGGTTGCTTCCATGTCTTGGCAATTGTAAATAATGTTATGAACATTAGGATGCATAATGAACATAGACGATTGTTCATAGTTTCCCCTGCTGTGCAAAAGCTTTTGCATTTAATTAGATCTGTTTATTTTTGGTTTTACTTTCTTTGCCTTTGGAGACAGATCCCAAACAATTTATGTCAAAACATGTTCTGCCTGTTTTCTCTAGGAGTTTTATGGTTTCTGGTCTTACACTGAGGTCTTTAATCCATTTTGAGTTTATTTTTGTATATGGGTTTAGAGAATGTTCTAATTTCATTCTTTTACATGTAGCTGTCCAGTTTTCTCAGCATTACTTGTTGAAGAGATGGTCTCTTCTCTATTATTCTTGCCTCCTTTGCCATAGATCAATTGACCTTAGTGTGTGGGTTTATTTCTGGGCTCTCTTTTCTGTTTCATTGATCTGTGTGTCCATTTTTGTGCTAGTACCATACTGTTTTGATTATTGCAGCTTTTTAGTGTAGTGTGAAGTCAGAGAGCATCTCTCTTCTTTTACAAGGTTATTTTGGTTATTCTGGGTCTTTTGTGTTAAGATACAAATTTTAAAATGTTTTTTCTTGGTTTTGTGAAAAATGCCATTGGTGTTTTGATGGTGATTGCATTGACTCTGTAGATTGCTGTGGGTAGTATGTTCATTTTAATAATATTAATTCTTCTTATCCAGAAAAGTGGTATATCTTTTCATCTATTAAGAAACCCTAATTTTAATTTTAGTGGTTTCTAATTAATTGACTACTTAATGGAAAATATTGATATAATAAAACCAAAAAGCTCATATCATTCTTAGTTATAATTTCCTATCATATGTTTATATTTTAAAAGCAATAGGTAAGAAAATATCATAACCATTATAAACATGATTATTATTTGGATCTTTGATAATAACTGTAATCACCTTAGATTTGCTCTTAAATTAGTCATATACAAAAGACACAGTGCATTGTTCTCACCATATACAATATTTTAAAGACAATGAATTTGAAGAGAATATGTTTATGCTTTATTTTTTCATCTCCTTTTTCCTTGCCCCAATTACAAATATATTAAAATCTGAGCTTCCCTGACTCTTGTTTTAAAGCCAATTATAATCTTCACTGTTTTGAAAGACCAACATTGTCCCAAATAGATTTATTATTAGTTCAGTGTAGAGCATCATTCTATGTGCCATGTTCAACATTCCCAATTTCAATTTATTTCCTCACCTCAGGGTAACCTCAGTTCTTTGATTAATGTCATTTGATAACAGAGTGCAATTCTGCATGACATATTTTCAGTTGCCAAAGACAATGTTTTGATGAACACCTTTAAAGCAGAATAAATCTCTTATGCTATAAAGCAAATGGCTTGGTATTCTTTTGCAGCCACAATGAACACTTTTCACGGGTAAAAATGTCAACAAAATTTTCAGAAGACAAGGAAAATATTCCAGAAATAGTGTTTTCCTCTGTACCCAAATCACCAGAATTACTATAACTGGTTCCCATGAAAGCCACCTTTCCTGAAATTACTGAGGCTGCAGGTGCAAATGATATACAGGTGCAAACAATTGTCCCAGTTCTTCAATCATGAACATTGTGAGGATATCAGAGGGGCCTCTAAATAAATAGAAGGCAGTTTCTGCTTCCGAAGATTAACAAATCCCCTTAATCTAGATTGTTCAATTAGAGCACTTTTACATTTAGAGCTAATTATGACAGAGAAACTAATATCCCTTAGCTCTGAAAGTTGTTTATCAAAATTAAATTGCAAATCACTAAAATACTAATTGTCTACTGCAAAAACAATTCAGAATGCTTTTATACAGGCATCTTTAAAATGATATTCAAGTGATAAGAAAACAGCCATCAATGTATTTCCCTCTGATTTCATAATCATGGTCATGCTCTATCAAATTCTGGCTTTTTTATTTTCAAGAGGAGGTCTGGTTGTTGTGCTCAAATAGTACAAAACAGCAATAGTTAAATGCAAAGTGATAATAATGAGTCTATTTGAAAACCTAATATTACACTGTGATGGTGCTCTGCTCCTGATTCAAGTATGTATTAATAGAACTTAACCTGGTGCTGGACAAGAGCAGATGTACAGTATTTGTATTTGGGTCTCTAGATTTTGCTTTATTTCTAGAAAGAATTTCGAATTATTTTTTTTCTTCCATCACATATTATCATGGTAGCACTCTTCAGTTTCTTCTTGGATTTTTAGGGATTAAGCTTCTTTCAAGTTGTTTATTGGCATCCAAAAATGCACTTTAAGTTATTACATAAATCATCATGTTAGCAAAGGTATTTCACATACATAAAATGCCATCTAAACCTGGGATGAAACTTTAACGTATATGTGTGTGTGTGTGGGGGGGTATTTTAAAAATTTATTTAATGAGTAACTATTTGTATTTAATACTTATTATTTGCTGAACACTATTATAACTGTAATTTGTTAACTAATTGATGACTCACGACAGCTCTATAAGGTAAATGCTTTTATCATCATTGCTCCAGTTCTCTAGATGAGAAAAATGAGACAGGAAGAGGTTAATTATTTTGCTGAGATCACAAGCTAGGCAATTACAGAATTAGAATCAGAACACAGGCCCCCCTACCTTTAAAGCCTATTCACCTAACCTCTTCTTTAATGTATCATTGTAAATTTAAGGATGATACATCATTATAGAGGCACATATAACTGATCTATAAACACTGCTCTTTCAATTTACTTGTGCCTACAAATGGCTCTTTCACTCCCTTCCATTTTAATATGCTCCCAACATTATAACAATTCTTCTTTATTTAAATGCATTTCACATGAGCCTGTGAATTTCAGATTAGTCAAACTCATATTCAGTTTTCTTTTTTTTTCCCACAAGTGGCCTTCAAAGAGTTAAAAGGAAACTATCAATATCTAAGTTTTCTTGTTATTGCTGATTTAAGAAGAGTTTACTGAGAAAATTAGAGTTTCAGTGGGGAAATTTGGGGTACTTAGGCAAATAGGGAAGATCTTAGTGGGATATAAAACACCCCAGTTCTAGGTATTTTCCCTGTAAGCATCTTTGCTATATACATCTTTGCCAAGCATTTTTGTCACATAACTAATTGGCCAATAAGTCAAATTTGCTATCAAAGATAAAATAACAAAAAAATAAAAGAAGGACATTTAAAAAGGACACAATGAATGTAAAAATGAATAACAAAAAGACTTTATTGGGAAATACAAATTGAGTAGATTTATTTATTATTTATTTATTTATTTATTTATTGTCTTTTTTTTGTCTTTTTGGGACTGCATCCATGGCATATGGAAGTTCCCAGGCTAGGGCTCTAATTGGAGCTACAGCTGCCAGCCTACACCACAGCCACAGCAATGCCACATCCAAGCTGTGTCTGCAACTACACCACAGCTCATGGTAATGCCGAATCCTTAACCCACTGAGCGAGGCCAGGGATCGAACCTGCAACTTCATGGTTCCTTGTTGGATTCTTTCCCACTCTGCCATGATGGTAACTCCAGGTAGATTTTAAAATATATATAAATTCATGGAAATTCTGCACAAATAATTGATTTTATTTTGTGTGTTATACCTAAGAATTTGTATTCCAGATCCTTCATTCACTCATGGTATTTATACTTTTTTTTTTGCTTGTTGATTTGCCTCTTCCTTTTGGTATTACACTTTTTCTCTTTTGCTTAATTTCCTCCTTCATTAAGAGAGCTATCAGTTTCCAAACATAGGATGCGTATTTGTAACTGAGTTTTGTGTTGCATTGTGAAAGCCTCTACGCTGTTGTTTTTTCTTGGCATTTTATCAGTCATCTGTTGATAGATGTTCCCAAGCTCTGTGGGAAATGTGGATTTGACTCAGCACCTCCAAGGTCCTCAGCCTCTTTCTCCTCCAATGTTGTGTGTTGCAACATGAGAAACCAACTCTTGAGGCAAATCATTGTTATCTGTCTGCTCCATAAATGCTAATGCATTTCAATATATTGGAACCAAACAATCAAAACAAAAACTGTCAACTAGTTATTTTATCTTTCAGAGGAAAAATTCCTAACGGACAACTGGATATGCAGCAAAGATGTTTAGGGCAAAGAAGCTCAAAGCAAACACACTGGACATGAAAAATTCCACGGCTAATCTAGGAGAAATTCCTAGGTTCCACATTAAACAAAAAATAAATACATCCAGAATCCATACCTCCACTGCTAGAGTTGGTCTAAACTACCATCCTCCTTGAGCTGGATTATTGTGATTGCCTCCTAACAGGTCTCTTTCATGCCTCTACTTGTGCCCCTGCCATCTACTCTCCACATAAACAACTGAGTGATTAAAAAGAATATCTTTATCAGCTATAGCACTGTTACTCTCAAAGTTCTGCTTTGGATCTCTAGCTCAATCGTATTTAAACTAGGAGATTTTCAATGGAGTGTGTAGCCCTCTAAGAACTTCCCCTGCAGTTTCTGTATGAAAGAGAGTTTCTCATTCTCCTCCAGCCCATCTCCAGCCCCCTTGCTCCTTTAGCCCAAGCATTCTGCCTTCTTCCTGGTTTGGCACAATAAACACAGAAAATACACAACGAGCTTCTATTTCTTCTTCCTCCAGGGACTTCATCAAAGAGCTCTATTACTTCCTTTAGTTTCTGCACAAATGTCACTGAACCAAAGAGGCTTTCACTGTGCATTCCTATAAAAGAGCAAATCCACTGCCACTCTCATATTTACTGCCCTCCTTTTATTCTGTTTTGCTTTCATTCATTCTGCTTATCACCTGCCTTAGTATATTGTTTGTATATTTGTTTACTGTCTGTCTCCTCCCTAGAATGAAATCCACAGATCACAAGGAGAAGGATCCTGCCACTTCTAGGCACTGCTATATTTATCATCTGTGCCCCAAACAGTGCCTGGAACCTAGGAGGCCCTCAATAAATATTGAGTTGACACATGGAGGAAGAGGGATAGAAGAGGGATAGAATAGGAGAGGGATAGAAAATGGAAGGTAGAAAATTCCACAAGTAAGTAACTGTCAACAAATATTCTCTAGGATCTGTTTGGTATCAGTGAAAAAAATGAGGAGACACCAGTATGTACTCTGTCTTTTCTCTACAATTCCAGAATTGTAGACTAATTGTGAAAATTCTGATTTGCTGCTCAACTGTGTATTTCTACCAGTTCATAAATTAGGCATCCTCTTTGGTGTCTCTGCTAACTTACTCTCTGTTTTGTGATAAAATTTGTCAATAATAGATTTCTAATACAAGATTATAACCTACCTTTTATGCAGTATTTGCATTAGAACAAGCCCAAGGATAAATAATAAAACAGGGGCTACTTGTTATTACATACAACTTCTATCTGTAACTTACCCTGGTGTTAATTTCCTTTGCCTCTATTCTTCATGCCCACCGACTCTATTTGGGGAATTTTCTCTCAGGTCTTCTCTGCATATCCGGCAATCTGTGACTAGAATGTTTACACCTTAATGTGAAATATAATCAACACCTCTTGTCTCTCAGATGTGATTTAACTTCAAGACTTATTTGGCATATTTATCTCAAACATCTTGTTTTAAACTTTTCTCTTAAGCTCTACATATATTCAGTTATTTTTTCCTGCAGTTATATCATTGGTCCCAGAAGATGCAATGAGAATTATAGCTTTGTTAAAGTATACGATTTACTATTCATATAAAAATATCATGGAGAAAGTATTTTCTGTGTCCTGTATCCTTGAATATTTTAGAGTAAATGGCCTCTTTCCTAAAGATTTCTTAAGGGCTGTGGAAAATATGTCAACTTCTTTTAGAAAGAACTCTGATAATGAGGTTCTGCATTGCTGATATGAAGCTGCTCTGAGTTCCACCCATAGACAACATAAATTCCCTATCTTATTAAATTCATCATTACAATTTTGTAGATTTCCTTAGTCATCTTCCCAAGGAGATCTTCTGAATACATTCTTCTAGAATGTTTTGATTACTTTTTAAATAATTTAGCATCAAGCAAAACCATATCCAGTTTATGTTCCTTTGGTAATAGAATGAAAATTCTCATTGAGAAAAATAATTTTCAGGGTATAGACAAAAATCCCTTTTAATAAAAGCACAGTTTACGTGAGTAAGCATTTGTTTAAAACATATGTAATTGAGTATACTTTCAAATTCCAGAATGACTTGCTAGAATAAAAAATGAAGTGATGATACTAAGGGCTATCAGCTATCATTTTTTGCCACCAGTTGTTTTGGTAATGGATCTGCCTGTTACTGACTTCTAATCCCTGTCTACAGTGGGCTGGTTGTTTTGAAGGGGAGAAGGAAGAAAGGGAGGCACAAAGAGGATAAAGTCTGACTGTTGAATTAGCATACTCAGAGGCTAATTAAAGAGCATAACAGTAGATACTGTGGCCTTAGCGGGTTGACATCTCCTGTCTGGATGCTTGGGAGACCATTCTTCCCAGTCTGCTCGTAGTTAGATGGGTTGTATGCCTCATCGTGTCCACTGACATAAGCAGAAGGAATGGATGGCAGGTCAGCACTGAGACTGTGTAAAATCTTTCTTCTGTTTTCCTTCTGCAGTATTCTGAAAGCCACACTCTGATAAAGAAATCACAATATGAAAACCAACTAGAGAGTCCAACTTACCGTTTAGTAGAAAACTGCCCTGGAAAATTACTGAGCCTATTCAGACTTTCCACTAGCAAAGCATAAGCTTTTCTTTTATTAAGCCACTTAAATTTCAAGGTAATTTGTCATTTCATCCATTTGTCTTTTGTTACATAACATCACATAGTTTAGCCTTTTTGTGAATGACAGCTATGTTTATTTTATCTGCTCTGAAGTTCAAAGTGTGCTGAGTTGGCTATTTGGGCAAACATCCTGTGATATACAGCTATTGAGCACTGCAGGATGTCCTTATTGATTTACATGTTTATTGAGTTCCCATTCTGCAATGACATTCTGCTAGGAAATAGGAAAACGAAGTTTAGCAAAATATTACAGTCTAATGATATTGAAAGATTATGAGCAAGTAGTTATAATTCTGCGTTATTAGTAGTAACACCAATGCTCTATGAAGAGTTAGAAACCGAGGGCTAAAGAATATTTAAGGAATACATTGCCTAAGTGATTCAGACAAATAATCCCAGAAGAAGTATTGGAGATGTACAGTGTGGGTACTAAAAGCTAAGAAGAAATTCCAACGCACAGAGAAGGGCTTTCTGGATGGCAGAAGCGGCCTGTGCAATAGTACAAGGCACGCATTTGACACATAGCTAATGGAAACTTGTTGTTAGCCTCTAGGTCAAGGTCATCAATGGAATCTGGATACATCCTGCCAACAGTAAAGGACTGCTGACAGATTTCCAAGTTGGGCAAACATATATATTTTTCAAATATTTTGGAATCCATGTAAAGAATGGACAAAAAAGGGAGGACCTGGATGTGGAAGATTAATTTGGTGATTGAAATCACACAGATACGAATAATTCAAATCTCTATAGTAGTGGTAGTGCACATAGAGAATGATGTACGTTTTAGAGCCTTCGTGAGGGAGAATGGCTGCTGAGGGATATCAGTGATGCCGGAGAAAGAAGAGACAGTGACTGTAGAGAAGTTTCCAGTTTATGTCACTGGGAAGAAAGTAATGCTGTTAATCCCAAGAAGATCCAAAAGGAAGGAAATGTGGTAGGCAGAGTAATGGCCCCATAAGATACTCATGTCCTAATCCCTGGAACTTGTAAATGTTACCTTATGTAAAAAGTGACTTGTGGATCAGTTAAGTTCAAAATCATGAAATAGGAGGTTATCCTGGATTCTCCAGGTAGACCTTCTGTGCAGTCACAAGTGTCCTTATGAGATGGAGGCCGAAGGAGATTTCAGACAGAAGAGGGGAGGGCAGTGTGACCACGGAGCCTGAGATCGCAATGAGGTGCCCGTGAACAAGCAGGCCAGCCAAGGCTGTAAGCTGGAGGCAGCAAGGAATGGGTTCTCCCCTGAAGTTTCCTGAGAGAGACAGCTCTAGCAATATATTGGTTTCAGCCCAGTGAAACTGATTTCCAACTCTGGTCTCCAGAAGAGTAAGAGAATGCATTTCTGCTGACTTAAGACAGTATGTTTATGATAAATTTTTATAGCAGCAATAGGAAACTAGTACATGTTCACAAGATTGGCCTAGAATTCTGGCTCTGAGTATGTATGTGTATATATTTGTATGTTCACGCGTGGTCTTGAAGTGCATGTGTGTATGTAGGTGTGGGTACTTGAGAACTGACAGAAGCAAGGAGGAAGAGAAAAGCTAAAACTGAAATAAAATGAAACAAGCAACTTGGAAAACTGTATTTCTCAATTCTCTTCAATTATTCTCAACTCTCAATACTGCAGTAAAGATACCAGATATGAAAATATCCGAGGAAGGTGAGAGAGAGAGGTTGGAGGCAGGCACCTGGTTCAGAAAGTGCTGTCGAGGGTGGGTGTGGTTTGAACTTGAGGATACTCTGCCTGGAGCTGTGACCTTGAACTCTGAGCCTTACCCCATTTTGCTTCCCTGTGTGCCAGCCTACTTTTCTCACCATCCTTCCATTAATGACTTTCAAGGAAAAAGTGATCAAAGAAGAATTTCGTGAAAATCATTTGAGACATCCAGATAAAAAATGGTGGGAAATAAAAATGATATTCATGACAACCTTGAGTAGTGCCCCCACCTTCTCCCTGTATGTCCAACCACAGTGGAAAGAGTAGAGATTAGAGCTGTCACACAGGCCTGTGCTCTGCCTGTAGCTGAGAATGCTGTAGAAGGCAGCAATGTGTTGTGAATCTTCTTTGTATGTTTCTATAATGAATGGATAATAATTAAACACCAGCTGAATCAGACACCCTTTCAAGGGCTTTTCATGTTTCATCTGTTCATTCCTCATACCGCCATGATGGAGTTTCCCCCTGTGTGCTCATCTCCACTTTATAGGTGGAGGAGTGGAGGCACAAAGATTTTGATTCACAGTCAGTAGCAATAGTATCAGGAGTCAAACTGAGACATGATCTTAACCAGTGTCTTACAGAGTTTACCCAAAGTCAGATGGAACTCAAGAGTCATGTCTAAGGCTCCGATTCAAACTTTCTAGTGGTGGGGAGGGCAGGGTTAAGACTTGGCCAGTGTTCTGAGGGTGATCTTTGAAATCTGTATTACATTCAGCAGCAGCAGCAGTGGCAACAGCAGTAACAGTATGAGGTCACCCAGTTCTGGCAGCCCTCCTAAAAGTCCCCAGTTTCACTTAATGGTTCCTGGGCTCAGGCACTTCTGGAATTCACTTGCTGAAACTGAAGATACAATGTAGTTTTTCCTTCCAGTTCCTTCTCTTTTTTTTCTCTTGGCAACAGATTTTGATAATTGTCAAGCTAGCTGATAAAACATTCACACTGATAGACCTAATCAGAACAAGTTTCTGATTACAGCGCAAAAATGTAGATAATAGTTGATATGATAGAATGATTGGGAAACAAATTATTGTGGTTAAATAGAAAATCATTTTTTAAAATCTTTATTGAAAATCATTCTTAACTACCCAAGACACTTCTCTCCTTTGATGAAAAACTTTTATACATTTTATGGTTGTCACTTAAAATTGACATTCACATTTAACCTTGATGTTGATAAAGAAAACCTAACAACCCACACTAAATTACCCCACAGTATAATTGAATTTGCCATTACAATTTTTAACATTGCCATAATTGCTTATTTCTTAGCATTTATACATTCATATATGTGTGTGTGTGTGTGTATTTTTTTTTTTCCTTTTTGGCCACACACGCAGCATAAGTTCTCTGGCCAGGGATCGAATCTGAGCCACAGTTACAATGTCAGATCTTTAACCTATTGTGCCACAGTTCTCTCTTATTATTTTTATTATATTGCCCTAAATGCAAAAAAAAATAAAATAAAATTTAAAGTCAAAATAGTTTATCGAGTTTTCTAATAAGTAGATTTTAAAGTAATTCAAATTTAGGCCCTTATTGCAGTTTTTCCATGTAATCTCTGAGTGTTGAAAAAAGAATCATACAGAGAACATAATTTCATCTTTTAGATAAAACATTTGAAAATAGACTCTTTTCTTTAAAACTATTCATTTTTACTTCTATTATTTTTCTGTTATTGTAAAATTAGGACATTCAAAGGCTTTCAAACACTTTCTAAGGGATGTGTGTCCAGGTCACATGCCCAGTCTCCCCTTTCATATACACAGTTTTGGACTGATTCTGATTTCAGTGCATCCGTTGGTTTCTATATTAGATTAATAGTAGGCTTATGCTGCTATTTCTTTAGTGATCAACTAGAAGTGTTACTCTGACTCCATTTTTTTGAAGACTAACTTCATTAAACTTCTTCCTCTTCCTCCCCCCTTTTCTGTGTTTTATAATAAATATTGATTCTATTGTTTACTTATATAATTTTAAGTAATGCACGTAACGTAAGGTTTTCTGAGGGAGGGACGTAAAAGGCCATGTTGATAAAGCAAGAAAGATTTATTAAGGCATCAGAGGGAGACAGGCTGAGCTCAAGATAGGTCAGAGCAGACTGCAAAGAGATGCTTGGCTTATAAAGATCTGTGGCAGGAAGCCGTGGTGGGAGTTTATTGTGGAAACTTGTGGGGGGAACAATGAAGAAGGCGGGGAAGGTGAGTGGGGGTAGGGGATCGAGTCCCATGACAGAGGTTGTTCATCCTTGTAGGCGGCTAATTTATGCAGGCAGTTGTTTTCCGCTGGCCCCGTTTCTTGCTGCCCAACTTGAGCCTCTGCATTGTGGGAGAGGGTGCAGATCCTGCTGAACCCATGTCTGCAGCAGGTCTCCAAGGGGAACAGCCACATTTAGGGTGCAGGGCGGGGTGCTGGGGCTGTCACCTTCCTCCTGGGAACCTATCACTGAAAAATTCTGTTTCTTGATCCATCAGTCTCAGAATCTCTTGACTTCTTTTCTCCCTCCCCTCCTTCTCTACACTGCATTTCTATCAGCATTCCTTTCCATTGTCAACAGTTTATATCACTTGCACTCTATAGACTTCCATGATTACAGGTCTGTTATATTACATATTTCCATGATTTTATGACAGCTTGACTCTGAAAACTTAAAGACGAGGTGTAGTATTTGCCATATTATGTCAGTCGTATTTATTTCTTAATCAGAGGAGTCGTGGCTCCTGTCACTGAACTTTTGCAACTAGAAAGGGAGAGCATCAAGGTACCAAGATGTTCTCTCTCTCTTTAACACTTTATGCATTATTTAAAATCATTTCACATTTTAGTTTGCTTTATACTGTCTTATTCAGAGCTCTAAGTTTTCTCTTGATTTTCTACCTTCCTCCCCAACCCCTCAAGAATTTTTTCAGGTCGGTAGGGTCAATCTCCTGTGGTTCCTTGAGTGCTCTGATAAATAGTAACTCTTCCTTAAGCCTGCTGAATGGTTGCCACTCGTACTTCTTGTCTGCTCCTTTCTAAGCTTATGTCTGACACGTCCTTGCATTGCTTTTTTATTTTTATTTTTTTCTTGCAGTGTATGTATACATATCTATCTATCTTTTCAGAATGAATGCATAGGAGGCAAACTTTCTGCATCTTATTTTGCTCAATTTCAATAGATAAAGTATATTGTCAGCTTCCAGTGAGACTGAGAAATTTGAAGTTCATGATAATTCTCTTTTCCTTGTGGAGGATTTACTTTTTCTCTATGGAATCTTAATCTGAAGGCGTATGTCTGTAGCTTTAGCTCTGAAAATTTCTTTTCTGTTATTTTTTGGATAATTATTTCCTCTCCATTTAAAAATTTTTTTCTAGTATTTATATATTTCATGATTTTTCCTATAGAGGAATATGGAAACATGGATCACCAGTATTTTCTCTACCATTTTTCATCTATTTGCTTTCTTAGTTCTGTGTTCTAAAATAATTTCTTACTTTCTATTCTGCATATTTTATTAGATTCAAATTTTAGTAGCCATATTTCAAATGTTATATAACCAAATTCAAAATAGCATGTTTATATTTCATGGAAGCAATGTCTTATCTAAACTACCTGAACATATTATTTAGAAGTAGTTTATTATTTGTTTAAACTCTGCTCTGCAACCCAAATTTTATTGCTTTTTTTTGTCAGTACTGGTTGTCTTATTTGTCCATCTTTACTCTTCTCTTTTGAACTATTGAATTTCTAAAATAACAACTGATCCTTAATCGATCATTAATGAACATAAAATAAAGAGTTAGATAGATTAAGTATGTGGCCAGCAGGGGTTTCCTCTGATGTTACAGGCTGATTCCTTGAATAAGAGAGATGTTTTCAGTGTGTGTGTACGTGTGTAATATTTTGAGTTTATTTTCACAGTAAGTGATATTTTCAGGGTCTGGGTATGAAGCAGGCATACAGGTAAGAATCCAGACACATTCAAATATCAAAACAAGGCCATCCTGATTAATGTGAACAAACCCTCAGTCTTGGAGCCATGGATGTTCCTCAGTGTATCCTCAGTCTGTATCTGACACAGAGGCAAACACCACTTCCTGATCCACAGGAATGGGGGTGGCCTCGACATGCATGTCTTTCAGATTGACTCTCCTTCAGTCTTTGTGATTTCTGCCCTTCCTTTTACACTCTGTCTTTGTTAGCTCCTAATGCTAGGGCTCCGCACTGTGCAAACTCCCTCCCAGCTCTACTTTTTCTGTTGACTATACTGAGCAATAGCTCCTTTTATTCTAATATATCCATGAAGATACTCCTACCAGTTTTCTGTCTTCCAGAAATTCATTCTAATCCTTTGACTACTGATGTTTCTATGTTTCTCTGCTACCATTCTAAGAAACTGCGGATTTATTCACTTTCATATTTCTTCACTGAACACTCCATGGATTTTTGAGATAGAGGAGAATTTAATAAAATTTCTGACTCTAATAACTGGATCCTGAAGTCCTGTGAGGATTTCTAAATGATTTCATAAAGAAAAGCGATTCACTTATTTAAAGTCAATACCAAAGAAATGTTCCCATGTATGTATATATAAAGAGTTATGTTCTTCTTTCTACGGTGTTTACACAAATCTCCAAAGATAAACTAAATGAACAAGAAAGAATTCAAGGAAAAAACATTTTTATATATTTGAAGGCCAAAAAGCTTTAGATAATATTTTATTTTCAAAAACAAGTTAGAAAGTGATTGACAGGTTGAGACAATGCGTTTTCAGTACTTATAACTGTACCATGTACATCAACTTCTAAAAAAATTCATAGTTTATTAAACTTAGAAAAATGTTAAACATAGTAACTGGGAAAAAAGGCTACAGGATATGAAGGGGTAAGTTTAAAAATGAAGTGGAAGAGGAGTTCCCACTATGGCATAGCATGTGTTGTCTCTGGAGCTTCAAGGGTTTGAACCCCAGAACTGCACAGTGGGTTAAGGGTCTGGTGTTGCTGCAGCTTTGATTTAATTCCTGGTCCTGGAACTTCAAAATGCCATGAATCTGGTTAAAAAAAAGAAAGAAAAAAAGAAAGAAATGGCTGATAAATATTTAAAAACACCTTTAAATTATGGGGGAAATTAAAATTTTTAGCAGATATAATATGATATTTTGGGATGCAAGTGCCAAAAATAAAATTTGAACTAACTTAAGCAAAAAGGAAGTGGCTAAAGGAATATCGGGGTAGTTTACTGAATCCAAAGAGGAGGCTTCTGGGGATTCTGAGTGACCCAGTGCTTCTACCCTCTAAGTGATTCTCATATGTTCAACTCTACTTGGATAGTCTTATCTAATGTAGAAAGTGAATATCTGTCTTTTTTAGTGGCCCTAAATTCCCAGGTAACATCTGTCTAATTTAGTAGTCCTAGCAGAGAGCTCTTGCTTGTTTGGAAGAACTCTGACCTACCTGTACACACATACCTACCATGAACAAACAAATATGGCTAGGGGCACTGATTGCACCACACTGATTTCCGTGCCAAGATTTGTGGTCATGGGGTGGTGACTGGGTTGGTTACAAATAAAAGAAGATTCTGCTTTCCAGACAAAAAAAAAAGAACTACACCGCTACGTAATGAATTAAGAGCAGGTGTTCTTAAAAGAAACATATGCAAAACTGAGAGGAAAATGTTCTTGAATCCCCCCTTTTTTTCAGCCATACCCATGATATATGGCAATTCCCAGGAAGCCAAGCCACAGCTGAGATCTATACCACAACTGTGGCAATGCCAGATCCTTAATCCACTACACCAGGCCAGGGATCAAACTGGCACTGCCACAGAGACAATGCCAGGTCATTAACCCACTGCACCACAACAGGAACTCCTTGAATCCTTTCTTGAAATTCTTCCACCCACAAGGATTTTGAGGATGTTGACTTACCAGGAAAGATAATAGGAAATAAAATATCACATTTTTGGCAGGGTCACTGTTGACTGTCACAAGGTGGTCAAAGGTAGACTGGGCATGTGGCATACCCTAGTTAATCTACAGATTCAGTGCAATCTCTATCAAATTACAAATGGCATTTTTCACAGAACAAGAAAAAAAAATTAAATTTGTATGGAAAAATAAAAGACCTTGAATAGCCAAAAAAAATCTTGAGAAAGAAGGGTGGAATTGGAGGAATCATGCTCCTTGATGTAAGACTATACTTAAAAGCTACAGTCATCCAAACAGTATGGTACTGGCACAAAAACAGACATATGGATCAGTAGAACAGGATAGAAAGCCCAGAAATAAACTTACATATTTATGGTCAATTAATCTGTAACAAAAGAGGCAAAAATGTACAATGAAGAAAAGACAATGTTTTAATAAGTGGTGCTGATAAAACTGGATAGCTTCATGTAAAAGTAGGAAATTAGAATATTCTCTAACACCATATAAAAAATAAAGACCTAAAAGTAAGATCCAATTCCATGAAAGTCCTAGAGGAAAACATAGGCAGAACATTCTTTGACATAAATTGCAGCAATATTTTTTGGAACCAACTCCTAGGGCAATGATAATAAAAACAAAAAATAAACAAATTAGACCTAATTAAACTTAAAAGCTTCTGCACAGCAAAGGAAACCATAAAAAAAGACAGCCTATGGAATAAGAGAAGATATTTGCAAACCAACAAGGGAACAAAGTTTATTCCCTAATTTCTCATATAATTTGTATATGAAGCAGCTCCAGAACAAATAGATACACACAGAGATACATAAACACACACACTCATTCTGCATTAACCTTACTGGTATTCTATTTCAAGTCAGGAAATTTTAGAGTATTTTAGGAATGGTGAGCTATATACTGGTTTTCTATAGGCTACCCTGAAATTTGATTCAGAGAGTGATGTGTCCTATCACAATATACCTGCACCTTTCCTGTCATTAAAATGTATAAGATCTACTGCATATCTCATAAATTTAATTCAGTATCATAGAATTTAGATAGTAACTTTCAATGTCATATTTACTGTGCATGTTCCTGTGGAATCTTATAATAGTTTGTGTGTGTGTGTGTCTCAGAGAGAGACAGAGACAGAATTGTATAGTGGACTCTTGCAATCTGTGTAGTACAAGGTAACATTTCAGTTTATCTTAAGCACTTTTTTTGCACAAACACAGTGTCGAAGTCAGTCCTCCTATATGTAATTTATGCTTTTATAGTTTTGTAGGATATTTATTGTAGGTGCCATACATATTATTGAATAAATTATGTAAAATTTATAACAAAATCAATAAGCAAATAATCTATATTATACCACTTTCTCTTTAATATTAGCAGCAATCAGTTTAGAAATACATTCTTTAATATGTTTATTTTAGAACAATTTAGTAGAAAAGAGATTTTTAATCGATTTTAATAGTTTATTTCCTTCTCAGAATTAACTATCCGATTATTACAGTAGTCACTGCAGAGAGGATAAAAATAGAAGCAGAAAAGTATAAAATAATATATTTCTAAAACAACATGTTTGCTATGTAAGGAAAATAAGGAAACACATAACTAAAAATGATTTGTATAAGTCAATTTACATATGCAAAAAAATTATCTAGAAATAAACATTTGCCTTAATAACATAATGCTAACCAAACTTCTTAGGGAATATTGAAGAAAAATGCAGTTTTAATTTTAATATGCACATGAGATCAATTAATATACCACATATGCAAATATAAAGGCAATGACCCTGATTCCGACTGCTTGTTATTTCTGGAGCTGGCATATGGCTCTCTCTAACAGCAGACATAATGATTTCAATAAATTAGCTGCTAATGCCATGTAATGAACTCTGATTTGTGTTAATTCAGGCATTACTTAGCAATTTCATGTTAATTTTTTAAAGAATTCAGATTTTAAGTCAGTATTACAATTTTGTTTTGCATCTAAGAGTTTAAAAATGGTAAGAATAAAGAGAACATTTTGATTCCGATGTTTAAATGAGACAAAGCTTCAAAAATAACAATGCAGAATGTGATTCAAAGTTTAAATAAATTTTTTTTCTAATAATACAAAGTTTAAAAAAATATTGCTTACTTTGAACAATAATCATGCCAAAGTGTTGAAAGGTTTATTCTGCTCATATTAAAATAGCAAACGCTGAACGCCCCTCTTGAAGTCTTTGCCACCCTATTATTTTTATCCATTGTAGTGATTACAAGGTTAGACTGGTGGTTACTGGTGGCAACGGAAGTAATCATAGTGGAAATAATATTCACAGATAATGTACATCTGTACATATATGTGTGAATGACAGATACATATGAAGCTTAAATGCATACACTAATTATTTTTATGAAATCAGTAGAAATGAGATATGCTAAAAGAGAATAAAATTCTATTTGACTTATACCATGTAAAATCAAGGAGCTTTTTCTGATAGTTATGGTCTTACACAGATGGATTAATTATAGACATTAGCTTACATAAAATCTAATAAATATGGGTGTATTCTATTTGATTCTTGTGTAAAAAATACAACATAATTTAAAATTGTTTTCACTCTTTTGTACATTTTTCTTAACATCTTCTTTAACATTCTACACTTCAAGTTCCTTAGTAGAAGTGGGCTAATGGTCATTAACTTATACAACTCTCATGAGAATTTAAGAGGGAAGACATGCAAAGTGCCTGGCAAATGGTAAAGACTAAATACTTGTTGGTAAAGAGGTCTGGTTAAATGCATGGTGTCACCTGATCAAGCCCAAGCATTTCCTATTTGAATCTCCTGTACCTTCTCCTCATTACAGTTAGTGTTACAGCAAGCATAAAACCTAAATCTGATTTATGTTACAACTCCTTTGCTTAATATTCTTCAAATGATACCGTGAAAAGAAAAGCCAGACTCCTTACCATGAAATACAAAGCCGTTCACTTTCTGACGTCTATTTTCTCACGTTGTCTGTCAGTCTTGTAAATCATGAGTGTCAGTCTACCGACACTGAATTATTTGTATTTACCTGAATAGGACACAGTGTTAAATGCCCTCATGCATATTTAAAACAATATTCTTTCTGCCTGAAATGCTTGCTTTGATTTTATTTTCCTGGGGAATTCCTACTGATCCTTATAGAGTCTGGGATGTGATCATTGATACACCTAGGTAAATATTTTAATCTCATTGTTCCCATAGTGACTTGAATACCTTGTCCTTGAGTGTGTTATGTTGTGTAATATTAATTTGTTTTCAGGTCTCTCTCTAAACTGTAGGCTCTGAGCATTACCAAGATTAATACTGTATTCAATATAGCTGATAACACACAGTGCTTAATACTGTCCCTAGCATGTAGTAGACTTTCAGTGAATATTCTTGAATCTTATGTTGAAGATGATGCAGGATTTGTGCTCATAAGATACTCTACCAATATGAGAAATTAGGATATAATACTTAAATGGAGTGTGGGCTTTTAAAACAACTGTGTACTTATTAGATACTATTCCTATTTCTCAGCAGCTATATTTTCATGTTTAATTCTATGAAATGTTAAATTCATCTATCTCTAATTATAAATACTGGACATATTGCCTTATTTCCCCATAATCTCTGTTTTTTCTTGCAGTATACTCCATGTCTGCTTGGCTCTGGCAAACTTTCTCACTTCATAAGGAGAACAGAAGCTATGGCAAATTCACTCAGTGCTAATCGTGAGTTGAGCATTTTGATGTTTCACTTTAAAGTTAGAGGTGCCAGGAATATGGAGTGGTGACTTGTGAACCTTCTGGATTATTCAAATGTACACAGGAGGTCAAAATTCCCCAGGACCCTTATGGAAGTAGGTGATGGATACTGAACTGCAGTACAGTCAGGGGTGCAAGACCTTGAATCCTTGTTTTTCTTGTACTTACTCTTGGGATTTTAGGATGGATGGATTAACATATATGGAATACCAAAATGAATTCTGTTATAGCTGGGAAAGGCAACTCTCTGTGCAAGAAGCCCCACATTTCCCAGAAGTTTGTATGCTTGTTCTTGTTACTGTCCAGTTTGTCAGGACTCGTGTTTTTCCTAATTAGCTACTGCTCATATCATCACTTGAGTGAGCTACTAAGGTTTTGGTTTTCTCATTCGCTTTGACTCTTGGAGTCAGACAAGAGCTTTCCATCTGATGTAGGTGTCCTCACATTCTAGGTAAAAGTGGACAAGTAGCTACTTTAGGATTTTTTATAGATGGAATGTCACATTTTTAAAGTAAAAAAGCTACCTCTTACCATCTGTGGTTGCATAAAATGCTGAGGTTTTTTTTTTTTTAATTCTAAGCATTCCAAATAATTCCAAAAATGGTTTGTTTTATATGATCACTCATAAGTTTTACATGTTATAATATTTATGTACAGTATTTTAGTCCCCTTGCTAACTTGATGTCGAATTGTGGCACAGTTTCGTTTGTATGTGTGTGTGTGTTTCTATAGGATAAGAGAATGTGTCCAGAATAAATGTCTCTTTTAATTTCCTTTTCTAATAAGCCATATATGATACTTTAAAAAAAATCAAATAAGTAGAATCTTGGGTGCTTATAAGGGCTAGAATGTATTGAGCCAGAAACTTAAACTAAGCACCTTGGCAGAATGACAACTGCTCATCAATTTCAGTGCATACAATTGAGGTAAATATTTGGAGACTTGTGATTGGGGTAAAAAGAAAACCAAAATGAAGCAATCAGTCCAGCTCAGACATTGGTCTGGGGAGGTTGCTAGGAAAAGGAGCAGTTAGCTTATTTGTTCAGCAGAGCTATTCAGAGCAAGAATTAAGGGGGAGAAGATGCTCACTTTGAAAAGGGAAATATGTATTAAAAAAGACTTTTTAGTTGTGTTAGTCAGGGTTCTGCAGAGAAGCATAACTGATGGGAATCTATCATCTATCTATCTATCTATCTATCTATCTATCTATCTATCTATCCATCCATCTATCTCTACAGAGAGAGGTTTTTCATTCTAAGGAATTGGATCATATGGTTATGGAGGCTGGCAAGTCTCAGGATCTGTAGATTGAGGTTGGCAAACTAGAAACCTAGGAGAGCCCTTGTGTAGTTCCAGTTACTAGAAACCTAGGAGAGCCCTTGTGTAGTTCCAGTCTGAAGGCCAATAGACAGACTTGATCCAGGAAGAACTGATGTTTCAGTTCAAGTCTTAAAGCAGGAAGAAAATCCAGTGTCCCAGTTTGAAGACCATCAGGCTGGAAGGAACCTTCCTTACTCAGGGGACGGTCAGCCTTTCAGTTCCATCCATCCCTTCAAATGACTGGGTGAGGCCCACCCACCTTATGGAGGGATAGAGGTCTGCTTTACTCAGTCTAGAAACATCTTCACAGAAACCCTCAGAATAATGTTTGACTAAATATCTGAGGACCCTTTGGCCCAGTCAAGTTGACCTGTTAAATTAATCATCATGTTAGTAGAAACAGAAAATTTAAAGTCAGTAAAGTCATAAATCACAGATCTCTGACACCTTGTGGAAATTGGACTAAATGACCCAGAAGTTCACTGAGCTTTATTTAGACAGTGGGGCTGAATCAAATGAAGTAGAGGGTCCACCATGGCAGTTGAATGGGCGCAAGTCCTAGTGTTCAGATAATGAGGCTACCTCCCTATGACAGTGATCTTATGATGAGAAAAAGAGGAAACTCACAATCACATAAAGAAAATAAAGTATAATTGGGGGGTGAGTCACTTATGGTCTAGCAGCCAATTCCACCCTGGGAGAAGGTACTAGAAGACGTTTGGGAAGTTTATCATAAATTAAAAAAAAAAAAAGTAGAAAAGTACAGATTAACTTAAACTCGGGTGTTCACTTCACATCAGAATGTACTTTGTCCTGCTAATTTTATTCAAATCCATGTAGAAAACTGATCATGTGGTTTCATGCCTGTTATATCTCATCTGTTTTACTTGTCAGCCTGTGCGGAACCTGAGAACTGGGACAATACTGAAGGTCATTGTTCTCAGGTGTATGTAACCTGTTCAAAGACTAGAGACATTCGAGTAGTTTGCGTCTTAGACCTCTTCTGTCACCCTTACTATGGCTAGACCCACTAAGACAGGGGGTCGGCACTGTCAGGAGGCACCCAGTTAGGTGTCAGCAGGGACAAACAGATGCTTTGTCCTAAGGAGCGGCTCATAGGCAGTCTTGAATAGTTCCCTCAGTTTTAAACAACATGTGTAGTTTTCCTGTGCCTTGAGACCAGAGCTTGTGTTTTACTTCTGTTGCTACTATTTTTAAAGATCTCATAAAGCACCAGAGAAATTGTAATGTCTTTGATGCTGGTGCTCCTGTTCCCTCTTTCCTGTATCTCTGTCTTCCACATACCCTTCACTCTTACGACTGCTAATTTACAGTCAATGTTCAGATTATCATTGCTCAATTCGTATTTGTTGATCAATTGTTCTGAAAGAAAAAATATTCACTAACCTGTAGTTAACCAACTCTGTAAATTATGCAAATGGATGCCCATTATACACTGAAGTCCTAGATGAAATCCCGTATGTTTGTACCATTTGAGTTGAATCTTTACAAGAATCACTTATGCTCATTCCTAAATCTATTTATTCTGGTTAACATTGTCGTTGCAATTACAAGCTTTAAGTATGCTTGTTCAGATGAAATATGAGTGTGAAAGATGAAGTGTTGATGCTTGTATGAAAACTAACTTGCATGCTTAGGATAGACGTGATGAAGATGAAAGAAAAAGAAAATCTGTTACATGATGCTTATGCAGAACATTGCAAAAAAATGAGATAAAAAATCTGGAGATACATCACATTGCTTAGCAACTGTTTTAAGTTCCATCTCACTTTGAAGAAACTCAAGCTGAAATTCACACATGAAATAGTAGTTTATGCAAGGAGGACAGTGGAGAACTTTAAACATTTAAATAAAGTGTTTTTGTTCTATCTTAAAAATAATGGGTGAGCGGATGTGCATTTTATATTTTATAATACAATAAAGTGTTCAAAATACTTGTAGGTTTTTATAATCCCCGTTTTAATCAAATGGTTGGCTGAATATCTATACTCATAATTTTGGTTATGAGATATCCATGGTGCTCATCAGTTTTATTAGCCTAAAAAAAGTTAATTCATCATTATTTATCATATTCCTCATATTCTAACAGTATTTAGACCTTGTGATTGTTACAGGTAACCATAGTGATCACTACTTTCCAGGAAAAATAATTGTGTCCAATTATAGGAGAGAAGATTTTACATATGTGTTGCAGGATCTAGGAAAGTCATTAGAAGGAGATAGGGCCTTGAATTGGAATGAGGAGAAATAAGGCAGGCTGGTGGAATGTGGGGAGTGGAAGTTGCTCACTTCTTTTCATCTTTCCTTGGATATCATCCCCTGAATGAGCCTACCCTGTTTAAAAACTCTATTAAATAGTTAACAACTTGTTTTTTCTATTTTTATGGCCTATATAAACATCTAATACATAGTTCATTCATATGTTTATATTATCTATCACAGTCTATTTTTTTTTTCTTCTGAAACATATATCCTATGAGGGCAGGGACTTAAATGTGTTTTTGTTTTTGTCACCGATATATACCAGACACCTAACACAATCCCTTGTACATACCAGATTTCATCTAGTCTGAAAGGCCCAGTTTTAAACTTTTAAA
The DNA here is from genome assembly GCF_054392235.1 of Sus scrofa. Taxonomy (NCBI): domain Eukaryota; kingdom Metazoa; phylum Chordata; class Mammalia; order Artiodactyla; family Suidae; genus Sus; species Sus scrofa. The sequence continues at coordinate 63,699,549 of NC_139390.1, forward strand.
ATATGTTTATAAAATGGATGCATTTTACTACTGATAGCAGATTGCAGATGATGTAAACAGATTATTTGTCTTTCTTATTTGTGCATAAAATAGCATAGTATAATTTGCCATCAAAAACATGTTAATTTTAAGGAGATACAAAGTGAGTATTTGTTGGATGAAGAATAAAGGACTGAGAAAATAAAATACAGTTTTTCCTTTAAGGAATTTACAAATTAGTTGAGTAGAAAGACTCGTAAAGAGATATTTATAATAGCAAACTGCACAAGCTCTGTAAAAGTAGTATTTGAACACAGAAAAGAAATTTACTTTAAATTTTATTTACTGAAGAGTAGGAGGGAATGGTCAAAGAAAGTTGTTGCCAGTATCACTGGGGAGATAAGAAGTTTTGTTAATACCAGGGTAGGAAATTGTTGATCAGAGCGATAAGAACATAGTCTGGAAGGTACCTGATGGTAACAGTAAAACCATCTACGATCTGTAACTATTAAGTCATAGAAGTTTCCTTTCACTTTTTTCTTAACTATTGTTTTAAGGTTATTAGAGTAAACCTTTGCCCTAATTGTACTTTTATATGTAAAATTTGAATTTAGGTAGATTTATGTGCATGTGCTTTCATCTTATGAGACTTTTATTCTAATATCTGGGAAATGTGATTTTACTCTTTTCTGGGAATTGGAAAAGAAGTCATAAAAATCTGTGCCCCTGTATTTCTACATGTTGTTCATAGTGTCTGGAAACACTAATATGTTTGATTTTTGTTTTATTTTTTCAGGGCCGCACCTGCGGCATACAGAGGTTCCCAGGCTAGGGATAAAATCAGAACTGCTAGCCTACACCACAGCCGCAGCAATGCCAGATCCGAGCTGCATCTGTGACCTGCACCACAGCTCACGGTAACACCAGATCCTTAACCCACTGAGTTAGGTCAGGGATTGAACCTGCAACCTCATGGTTCCTAGTCAGATTTGTTTCTGCTACACCATGACAGGAAATCCTAAGTGGAAATATTTTCAAAGAAATTTTTAAAAGGTTGAGACAGGGATGTTATCATAAACCCAGGCCACAGAATTTATCTCAAATTTATTATGAGGGAGAAAGGTGGAGACGAGAAAATGGACAGTTAGCCTCTTCCTTGGTGTAAAACTGACCTTAAACAGTTTATGGTATGTTGGTGGGAGAGCTCTTTTGCATTTGTTTGTTTGTGTTTGTTTGTTTCTTTTCTTTTTGTGGGTTATCTACATCTTCTCTGTAGATAAAATTAACTACCTAAATTAGCAAATGAAATATCTGGCAAAATTACTTGGGACCATAAGATGGGAACATTGGAATGATGATATATAAACATAATATCGGAAATGTATTGACAATTTGGACAAAGAACCAAACACATGCCAAATACACATTAATAGTTTTTGGTTTGATCATATTATCCATAGCAAAAAGAAATTACAAGCATCATATAAAAATAAGGAAGGGAGACATTAGAAATATTTAAGGTGCAGGGATGAATATTTATGATGTAGCATAAACATTAAACTATTTAACCTTAGCTTCAATTAATTCCTCTCATAATGTGAACAAAGAAATATGTACAATTTCAAAAAAAATCGTCTCTGAAGAGGAGGACAAAGTTCACAAAATAAAATAATTATTCTGGAAGGCCTAGATACTTAGCAGTATAGAGACTTGATTAACTAATGGGTTAATTTCTTTCATTAAAACTTAATGAAAGAAGTTTAATGTGCACTTCTTCTATTGTAATAATCTGTATTGTAACTCTTAGCTGAGTTAGCTATGAAAAATACCTTCTGATGAGAGCCTCAGCTAAATAGGAACCATTTTATTTTTGCTGTTGTTCACCCCTTGAGCCCTACTATCTAGCACAGTGTTTGGTTCCTTGCATTTATTCTTTATTCTTTATTTTTCTCCTTCTCTCCTTCTCTCCCCGCCACATCCAGCTCATCAGCACACCTTATCACCATGAGCTAGCTCCACACCCAATGGCTTCTGGCCATCACTTGATCAAGGATTATTTCCTTTTAAACAAGACTATCATAATGGTCTTTTAATGATTTTCCTGCGTCCACTTTTAATTTAATTTTATTTAATTTTATTTTTCCACTGTACAGAAAGGGGATCAAATTATCCTTACATGTATACATTACATTTTTTTCTCCCCACCCTTTGTTCTGTTGCAACATGAGTATCTAGACAAAGTTCTCAATGCTACTCAGTAGGATCTCCTTGTAAATCTATTCTTAGTTGTGTCTGATAAGCTCAAGCTCCCGATCCCTCCCACTCTCTCCCCCTCCTGTCAGGCAGCCACAAGTCTGTTCTCCAAGTCCATGATTTTCTTTTCTGAGGAGATGTTCATTTGTGCTGGATATTAGATTCCAGTTACAAGTGATATCATATGGTATTTGTCTTTGTCTTTCTGGCTCATTTCACTCAGGATGAGAGTCTCTAGTTCTATCCATGTTGCTGCAAATGGCATTATGTCATTCTTTTTTATGGCTGAGTAGTATTTCATTGTGTATATATACCACATCTTCAGAATCCAATCATCTGTCGATGGACATTTAGGTTGTTTCCATGTCCTGGCTGCCGGAGGCCCGCTCCGGCGGCCCGCTCCGACGGCCAGGGAGCCTACGCTTTTTCCCGAAGAAGATGGACGGATGTCGGCTTTTGCATCAGAGACAGCCTCTTTGTCCCTTCTTTCAGGGTGCTGGACTGCTCAAACTTTATTGGCAACAGTAGTTGATTATATAGACAGTTTTTCATTACAGATTACATTACAGTGTTAAAAGTACATTGGTTAACTATTACATGGTATAGCAGCTAGGCATCCTGTTTTAAGATCTCTATCTTAACTAAACTTAGTACTTTGAAGAGGCCATAAAACACAAGAATTTAGCATTTACAAACTTTGTTTGTAGACTGGTGTTTACCTTCAAAGCGTTATGGCAGGGAAACTGTGTGAGTAAATATAAACCAACTTAGTTAAACTAGCTATCACTAAAAAGCTTTCAAAATCAAAGACAAAACTCACAGCTAGGTTTTTTGGATAAGATATGGCTAACTTCTATGGACCTCATTAAAATCCTAACTCTAAAGTTTACTATATAACTAGTTAATAGATAAACACTATGTTTTAACTAAGTTGGATTTAAATAGGGGAAAAGTCCTTTAGGATGAAATTTTTATTACACTATTGTTGTAATTTTTGTTAAGTCACAAATCACCACAGGACAGTAAGAATGGGAAATAAGAATAATAAGTAAATAATCAGGAAAGACTGAGGAAAACTGAATAACAAAACAGCAGGAAAGACTAGGTCACCAGAGAAACAATCCATGTTATTCAGTGCAAACATGGAAATTGCTTTCCCAGGAAAGCCTTAATTCTTTCCCATCAACATCAAAGTGAGAGCTATGTAACCTGAGGCCTGCCTTTGGCTTGTACCCTGCAGGCAGGCTTTTATCCTGACCAGAGCCCCACCTTCAGCAAGCACCATTCAGGTGAGCTTTTTTCCTGACCAAAAGCCCACCTTCAGCTTGTACCTTTCAGGTGAGTTCCCTTTCTTGGTTAAGAACCTGCCTTCAGGTTTTTCTGCCATCAGGCAAGGTCCTTTTTTTGAGTCCCTGCATTTTCTCAGCTCCCCGCACTGGCTATTGCAAATAGTGCTGCAGTGAACATGCGGGTGCATGTGTCTCCTTTAAGTAGAGTTTTATCCAGATATATGCCCAAGAGTGGGATTGTGGGGTCATATGGAAGTTCTATGTATAGATTTCTAAGGTATCTCCAAACTGTTCTCCATAGTGGCTGTACCAGTTTACATTCCCACCAACAGTGCAGGAGGGTTCCCTTTTCTCCACAACCCCTCCAACATTTGTTATTTGTGGACTTATTAATGATGGCCATTCTGACTGGTGTGAGGTGGTATCTCATGGTAATTTTGATTTTCATTTCTCTTATAATCAGGATGTTGAGCATTTTCTCATGTGTTTGTTGGCCATCTGTATATCTTCCTTGGAGAACAGTCTATTCAGGTCTTTTGCCCATTTTTCCATTGATTGATTGGCTTTTTTTGCTGTTGGGTTGTATAAGTTGCTTATATATTCTAGAGATTAATCCCTTGTCAGTTGCCTCATTTGAAACTCTTTTCTCCCATTCTGAAAGTTGTCCTTCTACACTCCAAGGAACTTGAAGAGATACTCTAAATCAGTGTACTCAGATCTATTCCAAGGGAGTGTGCTTGGAATTTTTAGCACCTTATCAATAAGAGTTTCTTTGCTTACTGTAGAAATCTGGAAATACAAAGCCTTGATGTACTTATACCTCTAAATGTACTGATACAGATAATATAAGGTATCATTAGTTCTTGGGAGACAAAATTAGAGAAAATAAATTCTCTTTATTTTTATTTAATATAAAATAATGACATTTATGAAACTGTTTTTGCACTAACTCAACAAATATTTAATAATATCCTATTATTTGGAGTATCATACAAGTCTATTGGACAAAAAGAACTTAAAGTTTAGTTGATAAGGAGGAATAATTTAAAAACAGGTAAAATGTGAGATATTCAGTAGCAGTAAGTGCTTGGGGAGCCTTAGAGAAGGAAAGTGTGATGGGAAGTTTGGGGGCAGGTCCAGGTGTAAATCAGAAGATGTCTTTCTGAGAAAATGACAGGAAGGCTTAGGGAGGAAATTGAGGGAGCCAAGGAACCAGCCTTGGGAAAGCTTTTCAATCAGAGGAGTACCTGAAAATAGTGTTAGGCACGTTACATTTCATCCGTCCTACTTATGATGCTGCCCAGCTTCCTGGCAGAAAGTTTAGAATTGTTGGCCTCAGGACTAAGTTTTGACCATTTCATACAGTAATTAACTTTTATGAGCTAAACTCTGTTCTCCCAAAATTCATGGTTCGAAGTCCTACCCTTAGGATCGCAGCATGTAACTCTCTGGAGATAAGGTCTTTAACAAGGTAATTTAATGAGGTGATGAGAGTGGGCCCTAATTTAGCATGGCCAATGTCCTTATAAGAAGAGTAGAGTGGGACACACACACAGAGGGAGGATCACATGGGGACAGAGGGAGAAGACAGGCACCTGTGGCCCAGGAGAGGGCCCTTGGAAGAAACAAGCCTGTACACGCCTGATCTCTGACTTCCAGATGATAGAGCCAGAGGAATTACACTTCTCTCATTGAAGTTACCCAGTCTATAGTTCTTTATTGTGGCAACCCTAAAAATAACTAATACGCTAATATTTTAACTATCCTGATTGATGTCCTAATTAAGAAATTTGAAAACCAAAGAGGCATCTTTTAAAGATACTGTTTTAGAACACCAAGTAGGTTATGCTCTCCTGAAATTCTGTTAGTGCTGTGGCTTAGATACAGGAGATTCAATGGCCATAGGAAATACTAATCATTGCATGGTTATCTTGTATTATATTTTCTGTTCTGAACATGTTAGTCTGGGGTTAATACGAATAAGAGTTATTTTGAATCTTATCAGAGCAGACCTGTGTTATACAAAGCACAGCTGTGAAAATATTAATTAACTTACAATGTTGGATCATATTACAAAGTCAAGCCAGTCAGAAAATCAAGGTATTAGAAGCATACTTCAGTCAAATCTTGTAAGAGAGTCTAAATCGTCTTAAAAGCCCTGCTTATAAAGGCATACTTGGCAGGAACCCTGTGCAATGATGAATATGCTTACATCTTTGGGAGGATGGCAGCCAGGAGGGGTGTTGGATAGCCTGCAATTTGTGAAGAGACTTTTTTCCTTTACAAACCTTATAACCATGGAGTAAACCATGTGCAGATAAGCTGCCTGTTCTCCAGGCTTCTCTTGATTAACTTCATGAGAAAGCAAAGATTTATGTGGGGAAGTTGTTCTGCATTGACCTCTTGTGGTGCACCTCTCATAACATGAAAAATGGCATCATCGGATTCCACAAGGGGGTGACCGAACAGTGCACCATCATAGGGGTGCATTGGCAGATTCTTGCTGCTTGCTCTTCTGGGACACTTATACTGAGCAGCAATAGATCTGTTCCTGCTTTCACTTTTCTTTGTCATTAATAGTTCTATAGAAATAAAATTTCAGCAAAATCTCTTTTAATTTCAATTTGCACCAAGAGTTTTCAGGAGCTAGAGAGGAACTTAGTATTGTCCAGCATTGCGTCTTCACCTGCAGTGGTTCTTCAGTCTAAAATAACCTAGAGGACAATGAACAGGAAAAGTTTAGAGAGTCTGAACTGAGAGAGCTTATCCTCAGTACCCATTCTTTTTATTGCTAATATGTCTGAGAATCATAATTACAATATTACCTGTCATTTATTGAGGTTTGCTTTTAATTCTGCCCAATAATTTACATTTATTATCTCATTAAAGCCTTAGAATATGTCTCTGAATTGAGACCTATAATGCTCCTAAAACAGATATAAGGAAATTGATGTATAGAAAATATAAATAATCTGCCCAAAATCATACAGCTGCAGAGTTGATGGAAAGTTCAAACCCTGACAGTTTGACTCCAAAACTTGTTTGCTTAGCAGGGAAAATATGCTCCTTATACAGCTAATTTGAAATGGAGGCCCCAGGTACATTTAAGTGTCTCTTTATCTTCCTTAGAAATGAAAGGCAGAACTGACATATCTCCCAGCCTGGTTCTAAAGAAATTGTTACATGTTAGCAAGGTTGGAAAGGATGACTTTGTGTCCTGATACAAAGGCTGAATGTTTTCTTCCCCACCTCTCCTCTCTAGCACTTTCATTTTCTGGGTGCTCCGCCCCAGGAATTGATCTAGATGGATTACATTAATAGGTTCTCTCTCTCAGACTTCTAGTGGGTTTAGCCACTGGGGAGCTCAGGCAATAGATTAGAAGAGCAGAATAAGGTGGAAATCATTATTACTTCCACTCTCCTTGCGGTGCAACCAGGATTCAGCTGAGTCCCTTGACTAAAGATTTCAACTCCCTTAGACAGTTGTTCCACAAAGACTCCTCAGCCTCTGCACGTGGGGGCAGGGGGAGCCCTCTTCCCTCCCCAGGCCATCGGGTAAGAATGGTGTCCCACTTTCACGGGCCACGGGCAACTGTTCTAATCCCTCATGATCTCCCTATACTGCCCCCAATCTTGTATGTAATTCTTGTTCGTATTCACTTACAAAACACCCCTGGAATCATCACAATTTGTATATACCAAATGGTGACTTTGATTAATACACGTCTTAGTATGTCAGAACCAGTCACTGCATTAAGCATGCTTGCCCATAGTCCCTAAACCCCTAAACATGTCCTGAATCTTGCCTCAAATCTGTCTTTGCTGTCTCCCTTTGACTTACTGTGTATCAGATCCAGCCACTAAAGGGTGACCTAGGGGATAAACAAAACAAACAAAACCCCACAATGGGCTACAACTGTGTGTTCTCTCATCTATATAAAAAATCGAGTATATCCCTCTTGCACAAAATTCTTTAGTGATGATTCATTAAAAGAGGCCTGAGTAGTTTTTCTTTCCTGCACTTAGTTTCTTAATATATTTGTTTTTTTAAACTAAATACAAAACAAAATACAAGGTATACATTATTTCTTTGCTAGAAAATTAGTTCGAATTCTTTTACAACACTGAAACCTTTATCAGCTGTGGATTATAATTATAATCATATGATGTTCAAGCAATATTGATTGAGGCTTCAGTGTGCATAGTAAACTAATGCACATATTGTAATCCATAAGATATATTTCCTACCAAAATTGCCGCTATTTTGAGTACGCCACACTCCCATCTCAGCCACGTTCCGACTTCTGGACTGTATACAGATACTATTTTTTTATATAATTCTGACATATAATTGTTGTTATCTTCATTATTCTGGTACAAATGCTGCCCTCTTCATTTTGAACTCTTTTAGTATCAGTATTATAAGTTGCCCCTCATGAATCAGGGACTGGATCTGACTGGGTTGGTTAATTGGAGCATCTACCTATTTGGGCCCAAATCATGGGATCCCCCCCCCACTCCGTGCTCACTACTTAACTTCCACTTGTTCTGTGGCCATGATGAAATTTCCAGGCAGTATCAAGAAACTTGCAATGTTGGTCTGGCCTTGTATTCAAAGAGGAGGGAGAGGGCAGATTAGCAGAAGGACACTGACACCACAAATGCATATATTCCTCTGATCAGCTTTAATTATACCACCTTCACACTCAGATAATAAATTGATCTGCAATTTCACATTTGTTTCCTCAAAATGGAATCAGTTTGTTACCTCAAAATGCTTATACTGTATTTCACACATATGAATTCATTTATGTAAAACATTAGAGAATGTCACATATTCTGGTAGATAGGGAAAGGCTTGCCAGATACCAAGTTATATGAGACAACTGCTAGATAGAAGAGGAGGTAAAGCTTAGCAGTTCCAGGCACTAATCACAGAATAATCTACTGCTTTTATAATAGAAACCAGGTTGACTTTTGCACTTGCAGCATTTTCTCCAATAGCAGTAGAATTGCGGACTTGGCCCCAGCCCTGAGAGAACACAATTTTCTATTATTCTCTTTAGCTGTAACAAAAATGATCTTCTTCATGCCATGATTTTTTTTCTTGTTGAAACATTTTATGACCAGCTTACACTGCCTCACCTTTGTACTATTCCCCTTTGAGAATAATAACAGGGAAAAAAGCTTGAGATAGTCTTATTTTTTTCTCTGCTTTCGTTCTGTTAATAAGTGGATTGATTTGAGAGAAAATAAGAATTGCTTAGACAACCGTAATTGTTGTAATCATTTCAGAACAGATCGTTGACTGTTGATTAATTGGAATGCTACACCTGAGTATAGTTGTGATCTTTCAAGTAGTGGAGTTCTGATTTTGCTTTGGTAGACTGTGACTTAAGGTAGTTGTTTACTTGAATGTAAAAGCCAAGTCTTTTTTTTATGTTTACATACAGTAAACAATAAGACACAACAGTTTTCCATTAAAAAAAAAGTGGTAATGCCTGCTCAGAGGAATATGACTTAAATTCATTGTGGTGACACGATGTGTTTGATAAGATCAAATAGTTTCTTAAATGCCTAGAAGGAAGAAAGGTGCCAAAATACCAGGGTGATGGTGTAGTCCAATGACAGTGATGAATGAGTAACTTATTATACTGTGTCATTTTTTCCTAACCACTATTATTCTAAGTCGATTTCTGTGTACTAGATTTTTCAAAAATGTGATCAACTGGCTACTAAGTCAAACAACAACAGAAAAAAAATGTTTTCTTATACCAATAGAAGAAAAAGTTTAAAAGTTCAGTAATATCACACCTAATTAAATCATAAGAACTATCTTATGGCATTCTCCATTTAAGAAGCAGAAAGAGTGTTCATGTGCGATATTCAAAACGTATTTAAAATTAAAATATTATTACATTATAATTATATTTCAGCTGTGCTTTAGTTTGACTCTACTACTTAAAATCTTTGTCTAAACAGTGATAATATTTAAGAACACATGAAAGAGGCTTGGTGTTTGCTTTGAATTATAAACTGTTAAATTAGATAAAGTTAATAAATAAATGTTATAATTTGAGATAATTCCCACTAACATAAAGTCAAGAAGAATATGACAAAAGGGTGGAAAGTCAGATTGCTAAGGTCCATCTTTTAGGCTGTAACCTTCCATTCCATGACAAACAGAGAAGACACTCATGTCATAGCTGATAGGACTCCTTTGTCTTATTGAGAGATTACAAAACCATTACTTTGATCAGTCTGATATGACAAAGGGAAGAGAGTCATTGGACTGGGAATAAGAGATCTGGTTCTTTGATATGGTTGTAGAATCTTAAGAAATCATTTTGCCTCTGCAGACTTTCTGCCTCTGGCAGTATTGAGTAGAGATTAAGATTACTTATTCTTGGAACTGCTTTGCTGAAGTAAAAATCACAGTCCACCATTTACGTGTGATAGTGGACATGATTCGTAATGTCTGTCTCTTCACTTTCAAAATGCAGACCGCAGGCTCAGCTCATAGGGTGGTTGTGAAGATTAAGTGAATGAATACATTGAAACCACTTAGAATAGTTCCCTCTCAATTGTAAATTCTTAATAAATGTTGGCTTTACTATGCTATAATGCTATCATGATTTAATTTAATTTTTAAATTTAATTTTGATTTATTGAAGATCTGAATATAAAATAATAGTGTCCTTTTTTATTCATCCCACTTGTTCAAATAAAATTCTATATTGATAGATGTTTTGCCAAAGTGTAAGGAAAAGAATGGGCATTTATGGGATAGCACTTTTGGTTCATTTCAGATGATTGTGAGCAGGCACATGAGGCTGTCAACACGCTTTGCTCCCTCTGACTTATCTGGTATCCATTTGCAGGATTGGTGCAGCAGCAGAAACTTGGTAAGGAGTTGAAAGAGAGATGTTCTTGCGGTACCCAAAGCAAAGAGGAAAGGTGGTTATTGATATGGTTTCTGTTTTACTCTCAGCTGTTGGGATTGGCTCCAAATTCTCCAAAAGGCTTTCACATGAAAGCAGTCAGTTTTGGAGCTGGTTTCTGAGAGATTGGGAGTATGTGTGGTGGATGGTAACGTGCAAGCTATGTGATACTGTCCTCATCACAGTAAGGGATTCTTTAAGGCTCCAGAAACACAGCAGGGGCTTTTTTCAAAAAAATATAATTGTTGCAAAATATGCATAACACAAAATTAACCATATTAACTTTTTTTAAATACACCAGTTCAGAGATGTGAAGTACATTCACGCTCTTGTGCAAACGGTCTCCAGGATTATTCCATCTTGTGAAACTGAAACTCTATACCCATGAAACAACTCCGCATTTGCTTCTCTTACCAGCCACTGGCATCTCCATTCCACATTCCACCTCCGTGGATTTGACTACACTAGGTAGCCCATGTATGTGGACTCATGCCATATTTGTCTTTTTGTGGCTGTCTTATTTCACTTGGCGTGATGTCCTCAAGCTTCATTCATGTTGTTGTATATGTTGTATTTCCTTCCTTTTTAGTGTTGAATAACATTCCACTGTAACAGTTAATCTGTTGATAGACCATTTGGTTGCTTCCACTTTTTGGCTATTATGTATACTGCTGCTATAAATATGGGCAGTCAAATATTGCTTTGAGACTTTGTCTTCAATTCTTTCAAGTATATACTAGAAATGAATTTGCTGGGTCATACAGTAATTCTATATTATTTTAGGAACCTCCTTAATGATTTTCATTCCTGCCAACAGTGCATAAAAATCCCAGATTCTCCACATCCTTGCTAACTCCTGTCATTTATTTATTTTTTATAATAGCCATCCTACTGAGTATGAGCATAATGGAGACTTAAAAATTCTATTTTTCCTCTAGATTATAGCATTCTCAAGGCAAGTATCTTAAGTGTCTTGTTTACCACTATATCTCTGTTCTTCAGGCTGTATCCATATCGCAATACAGATTTAATAAATGTGTGTTCAGTATAAATTCATCAGGAGTATAGCATAGCTCTGGCACCTTGTGTGTTCTGTCTCTCAGAGACAAGCCAGAGAGCAGCATCTCAGGCAAGGTGACTTCCCAGGAAGCTTGGCAGGCAGATCAGAGGTGACCTTCCTCTCTGGAGAGATTCAAGGGCAGCAAGTATCAACAAGACAGTTGCCGAGGAGAAATTTCGGTGGATAGAGATTTCTGTAAGAGAACAGGTATTGCCTGACCTCTTTTGAGACACTCTGTGGGACTTTGTGGAATTATTAAGAGTTATATTAGACTGAGGAAAGTAAAATTGGAGGCGTGTTAGGGACCCTGACTTCTTACAACTGAGATAAGTCAACAAAATTCAGATACTACAGTTTATGTGACTGCATTTTGATTTTAGTTCCAAACAAATATATGGAGCCCAAAATGGGCTAAATATTCTCTAGTTATGAGTTAGTATTTCTGAGTAACTGTCTCATTAAGTCTTCACATTATAAATAAATTGATAGTGATCCTATTTCAGGCATACTAACAATATTTTTAGTAAAGAATCAAAAATGGACACTAGCTAGCTTTAGTTCACGGATGTCAAGATGAGCTTGATCTAACAATGTCTTGCACTGGGTGATATTTCTCTCTGTAAATAAGGTTTCCTCCAAACAGGTGATTATTGATGCTAAGTAACTGTGACAGGTACTGAAAAAATGCACATAAGTCAAATGATTATCCATTTGCTGTGTCTTATGGTCGCTGCATCACTGTATGAAACGGCTCACACTTAGGGCTAATTGAATTAAAAACACTGGTGCAGTGTGTTAAGAATCCAACTGAAGCAGCTCAATACTTTGTCCTAAGTGTGTCCACTCTCCTCTTTTCTGCGTATTTTGAAAGAGCAGCCATGTTTATACTAAAAAGCTTGACATTCCCAATACAAATAGTTTTGGAAAAATAAAAGTTCTTACTGGGACTTTAAAGGTGGAGCCAAAAAATTTGTCTTAAACTTAATTTTTCAGGATTTAAAAAAAAAGAGAGATCAAACCAGAAACTGTTGATGACAATCTTTTTCCCTTAAGTGAATTGGAAAGTACTGAAATTTTATCTGCAGGGAAATACATGTAAGTCATACACTGTCAATATTGCACAGGAGCTATCTGTGGCTGTGCCATGACACTCCCACCAGAAGCTTCCTAGGTTTCCTCCAGCACTTCTTGCAGTCCATGGCTCTGGCCTTCAAGTCACAGCTGCACCCCTAATCTTGTATTTCACAAGGCACCCTTGTATCCTAATAGTGAATGTATTGGAAGCCCTACTAAGCTATCTGCGCTTTACAGATTCATGGTTTAACCAACATTCTCCATTCTGTTAGAAAAACATACAGACCTCTCACTGCAATCATGGTTGAGTGCTCACTGCTAGTAGGTCTCTGTGTAGTACTCCATCCACTCTTGGTCCTGCTCTTTGAGTTCAGTGCTTAACTAGACTTTGCCTTGTTTGTTCTGTGCTATACCAGTTGATAGTCCCTAAGTTGAATTATTAAATTCAGCTACCTACTACATAAGTTAATGAAGTACAAATGCAAAAATAAAAACAACTTCTGTTGTCATGGAATCTAAACTGAATACTTTGGAAAGAGGAGAGAAAGAAAAAATATTTTTAAAAGTGCTGTGGAGTTGGATGTGGGTAAGTCACTTCTAAAACATTGGGATGCAAATACTTTTTTAAAAAGTATTCTACTTGATTTTTTGCTGTGTTTTTGATATAATTTGAGAAATTGTCAACTGATGTCAAATTGTGTGTGTGTGATTTATTCAAGACAAGTGATTCTAAAGTCCAATCAAATCTACACTCACAAAAAGCTTTGGCCCTGTATGAAAAGTTTAGCAAACACTTTCAAATGTAAGTCAGAATAAATAAAGAATCTGTCACTTTTTGGTTCACAACTTAAAATGGATGTTAATTGGTCTACCATCTCCCAAGCCCCCTGGATTTGGACAATAGCACTTTTGCATTCCTTCTATTGCTTGAAGTTGAAATAGAGTTTATAATTAGATTCACCCCTCTCCGCCCAAAATAGACTTTCATTATTCAGTTTCCTATGGATTGTTTGGCTTTTTAGCCTAGTGAAGAAAGTCAAAGCAAGGCAGAAAACATTACACTGAGAGGAGGAGGCAAAGGCAGCTAGGATTCGATAATAAGATCTTAAGGTTAGCCAGGTGAATTTTGTGTGTTTTCTTGCAGAGAGTGAATTAGCCGTTACTTTATGTAAGGAACATAAACCAGCGTTATGGTATTTCTGTCTATTTTATTTACTCCTACATTTATATTTCACCTTTTGATAAAAGGATTTGGAGTGGCTTATAGTAAAAACACAATTCACTAAGACTGAACCATTAACTGATAATTGTTCTTATCGAGCATTTATTGCACTCCAATTCTATGCTGTATTTGAAATGTCCTTGTATTTTAAAAACGAGAGCTTGTAGACAGTTTGAAAAAGTTAGTTCTACAAAACTACATATGTCTTTTCCTTCCTTTCCTGCCTGATTACCCTCTTCACATTTTCATAATCAAATAATAAAGGAACTACATAAATACATGTTGCAGACCCACATAAAGCCAAATAAAGAATATGTCTATGATTTTTTTTAAATCACATGGTTGATATGATTTTGTTTAGATGTATATTCATAAGTATACATATATGCAGTTGTAAGGAAGAAAATGGTTGTTTTTGAAGGTGACTGTCATAGAGGTTTTGCTTTTTTTGGTATGGCTGAAACATCTATAAAGACTAAGTTCAGGACTTGCTTACTTATCAATTTTATAATTTCAGTCTAAAAACTTCATAATTATATTTTTGCCACTATGCACCAAAGACTCTGCCAGTCTAATAGCTATAAATCTTTTTGTGTAAGTTTCCCACTTTTCTTATGGGTATAATTTACTGGCTCAGTAAATCTGTCCCATCACTTGACTGACAGCAGTGAATTGACTGATTTCTAGCAGAATTTTTTACAAATTGGCTCAGGATTCCTCTTCGTGGATGAAGGTCTGGTGATGCCCCTACACCTGCTCTGCCTGGATCCACTAGTGGTGACCGCGTCATGTCACTTGGTGTCCAGTAGAACTACTAAAGGAGGTTGATCCAATATTTATATTCTTGTAGGTGCGCAAGCATCACTGGGGAAGAAAGAAATGTTTGGACTTTGTGAAGTTATTTTAGCTCTGCATTCTATGTCTTTTGGGTCCTCAAAAATATACCTCAATTTGACTGGCTCAAAAAAACATATCTACTTCAAAAATACATCTTGATCAAAACAGAGAGAGCTGTTTCTATTTTTATTTTTAAATATCCAGTGTGACAGATGTGGGATTTTATAAGAGGTTCAAGCACAGAGAAGCAAATCTATTTTTTAACTAATAAAATATCCATTTTAAAAAGTTGGAAAGGTTCGTTACAGTTCTGATCTGCTCATTCCATTAAAGAAATTATTAAAGATTGCTTCAGGATGTGGCCAAAGTAATGAAGTGCTCAGAGTAATATCTTAGAAATGTCATTCTTACAACTAATGGGTTCTGAGTAGCCATTTTAAATATTAAATCTTTTAAACACCTTTTTTGAATATTTATGATTTGGGGAAAGAGACTCTACTTATTTATTTATCAGGATTCTCCTTGTACATTTGTATGAATGTGTGTTTATACATGTGGTGTTTGTGTACAAGGCCTTTAAAACTGTAATCTCAGGGTGCAGGTTGATTCTAATTCCATCAACGTGCACTTGAACTTGGGACAAATAGATGTCACTAACTTGTGCCTGGCTTCATGCTTTTAGCATCCTTCTTTTACATATTTTACTTAGTTCTTTCCAAATCTCAGCAAAAAAGGGTTATATCCAAATATAAGATTGGTAAATTTCATGAGAGCAGAGACATATGTTTTTTTATGCTTTGTATGCACCCAATTCCAAGGAGGGTGCCTGGAATATAATGTAAGGATTAAAAGTGCAGCCTACAGAATAATATTGCCTGAATGGAAATCTAGCATTGTCATTTATTTGCTGTGCAATTTTGGGTACGTTGTTTAATTTGTTCATGTCTTAATTTCTTGAAGCCTAAAATGGATCTGATGTCTGCTGCTGTGTTTTTATTAAGGCTGTTTCTATTCCATGATCACTTCGATTTCAGGAAGATCCTATAGGTTCATCTAACTGGATCATAATCTCAATTTGATTTTTAGTTTTTTCCCTGCCCCTTCATAGCCCATTTGAAAATTTCACTTTGAAATATACCTCAAATCCTTTTCTTGAATAATCTTATGTATTGGGTTTTTTTTAATAGTTATTTACCCAATACATTTTTTTTTCTACTATACAGCATGGTGACCCAGTTACACATACATGTACACATTCTATTTTCGCATATCATCATGTTCCATCATAAGTGACTAGACATAGTTCTCAGTGCTACACAGCAAAATCTCATTGCTAAGTGGGTTTTATATTACCCTTTATCTTCCATTTTTTTATGTCCTCATGGTAGCATACAGACATTTGGAACTTTTAAGCTGAATAGTGTGTGTTGCGGTGTGCGTGTGTGTGTTGTATGTGCGTGCATGTGTGTGTGTTCATGTGTGAGGAGAATGAGTAACTGTATTTGTTACTGTATTCGTCAACTCTACTTGGTACCACAAAACTCTTTCCCTTTTTTAAGGATCAATGTGGTCACCTATCTGCTCAGATACCAGAACATGCTAGTGTCTTGAATTTACTTGACATTGCATTAATTTACCTGATTCACATTTTTCCTGAAAAAAAAAAAATGAAACAAAATATATGCTTTAATAAAAAGAGTGTGTCTTTTTTTTCTGGTAAGACTATTTCTAAAAATAGTCTTAATTTCACACTTTCTGTATTCTCCTCTAAGTGGGATATTTCTCAGAAGGGATGAGTCTGAATTTTGTGCTGAAGAATGAAGATATTAACCATGTAAAAGGATAAAAAAGAAGCAAGACTATGTGTGACTATATGGTTTCATAGGGATAAGATAAAATTTCCTAAATCTTCTCTTGTTCATGGTTTCACCAACTGCTATGGAGACCTGGGGAGGAGTTGGCCTTTATCCACTTAGGAGTGATAATGGGTCCGTCAACATTGCTGGCAGTATCTAAGGCTGCTGAGAGTTCAACACAGTTAGGGGCCAAAAAGTATGCATTTGATTGGTCTATGAAGGTTCACTAGAGCTCTGCAGTGAAGTGGTGTGAATGCTGGTCTATTATCTAAGCCTGGGGCCTGAGGAGAGAGGAACAGGTCCATGTTACTCTGGAAGTGGTTTATGGACCAGTGGCATCAGCCCTCCCAAGGAGCTTGTTAGAAATATAGAACCTCTGACACCTCCTCACAACTGCTGCATCAGAATCTTCATTTTAACAATATTCCCAGATGACTGCCAGGCATATTAAAGTTTGAGAAGTGCTATTGTGGACACTAGTTTTGAGATGAGTAGATGTGAAAGAAGGGATGAAAATAAGACAGTTGGTAGAGGAAGAGATATAATTTAAACATTTTGTTGTTATTAAACAGAATGAGCACATGGAAAATCATAATAATCAAGGTCTAAAATATAGATTACATGTAAATATCAAATCAAATATTAACAAAATAGGTGTTACTTTTAACATATAGATTTGGAAATGAGTCTCAGAGAGGTTAAGATATGTTTTCAGTTATAAAATAAAATATTGAACTATTTTTCAAATATGGGTCTGTCCAGACGCTAATGCCCATCATTATGGTTAAGATTCATTCTTTTTTTTTTTCCATCTTTTTTGTCTTTTAGGGCCACACCCTTGGCATATGGAGGTTCCCAGGCTAGGGATCCAATCAGAACTGCAGCCACCAGCCTACATCAGAGCCACAGCCATGCAAGATCCAAGCTGCATCTGCAACCTACACCACAACTCACAGCAACACCGGATCCTTAATCCACTGAGCGAGGCCAGGGATCGAAGCCACATCCTCATGGATGCTAGTCAGGTTCACTAACCACTGAGTGACAATGGGAACTCCAAGATTTATTCTTGATAAGAAAAAACATACTGAATTAAGCAAAAGATGGTAACCATGATGGCTGTGACTATTGATTTTGGCATTATCATTGATGGTACCAAATGGTATAGGAATTGCTTAATTTATTCATTTCCCAATTATTTTACCTAGCCAAGCAAGTCAACTTGGCTAATAAAATAATCAGTGGGAATTTTTAGAAAATATTTCGTGAAATGGTGGGTTCATGACAGGCACAGTCACTACTGTAGCTGCTACTATTTTGGGAAGCTAAATATTGTGAAACACTTGAAAGAATAAAATGTAATTTCATGTAAACTCACTCAGTGTTCTACTGGGTGGTCTGTGGGTGCCATGGTGTTCACCCCAGACCATCTTCAGGGAGTTAATACACTCCATCCTTGAGCTGCACAACTATCTCCTCCCCAGGAATCGTCCTTAGCTAAGGAGGTTTTTTTTTTTTTTTTTTTTTTTTTTTCCTGGTCCTCTTATCTCCAATGACTATCAAGGTATGGAGACTTAGCCCTCTTGTTTCAGTGTGGACTAACTGGAGAGCATCTAAATGCTATGCGGGATCAGTTGGGGCCTCTGTGGCACCTGCGTTATAGTTTAATTTGATGGTGTGCTGAAGCCAGCTCCAAGTGGCTACGGGGAGGCAATTTTGTGCATCATTCCTAAATCTCCATTCAGTGAGTTTATGTTGGTAACTTGAAAGAGTTAAATACATCATAGAAATCAACAAATGCTACAAATCAAGATTTTTCTTTTTTTTCCTGGAGAACTAATTGTTAAACTGTTACCAGCACACCACAGGCTAACCCTTCTACTTTTGCTTAAGACTGCACCCCTTACTTCTTCACATTTGTCCTAAAGCACATTCCCCAATAAACCCCTGCACATGCCTCCTTCTGAGCATCTGGCATGGGTTTGAAAAGGACCCACCTAAGACAAAGGTGTTTTTGTAAAAGTCAGATGTTTTCAACACTTCACAGTAGGGTTTGGCAAACAATGGCTGAAGGGCCTGTTCTTGCAAATAAATTTTATTGGAACATAGTCACCCATTCATATACTTATCATCAATGACTGCTTTCATGACAGAAAGGCAGAAATGTACATGACTCGCAAAACCAAAAAATATTTACTATCTGGCCCTTTACAGAAAATGTTCGCTGACCTTTGATCTATGGATCATTTTTGAATCTCTCTAGGACAACTTAGGCTTAAGGTGTCCAAAGCTAATCTCCCTATCCTTCCTCTCCTCCATTTCCTATGCTATTCCTGTCCTTGTTTATGTCTTTGTTTTCAGTGTCATACTCCATCCAGTTTCCCAAGAAACACTTGAATCACTGTTTTTCTCTCCATCCTTACTATACTAACATTCTTTCAAGATTCTTTTCTTTTTTCTTTTTAATACCACACCCATGGCATATGAAAGTTCCCAGGCTAGGGGTCTAATTAGAACTGCAGCTGCCAGCTTATGCTGCAGCCGCAGCAATGCAGCATCCGAGCTGTGTCTGCTACCTACACCACAGCTCACAGAGCAAGGCCAGGGACCAAACCCACATCCTCATGGACATTATGTTGGGTTCTTAACCCACTGAGCCACAGCAGGAGCTCCCTCATCAGAGTTCCATGCATTGCTTGGCACTGCCTCTTATCTGCCCCCTTCATCAGCAATCTCTTCCCATGTTAGATTTATCTCTGTGATCTTCTGAGAATGATTTTTCTAAAACACAGACTTCTATCACATAAGTTTTAGGCTTAAAACCTCCATTAGGTTATCATTAATCAAATAAATAGGGACCTCTTAACTTGGTTGATATGTTCTTTGTGTGCATGACCCTTCTGCTCTTCCAGTTCCACCTGTCAGAACTCTCCTTCCACACAGCCTCTATTTATCGCCACTGATGGTCCTTTACAAGCCAGCAAAGCTCTTTGTTCTGAGTCTGTGTGAGTAGATTCAGCTGCTTATGTTGGTTGCTCCTTTTCTGATTCATAAAATCCTATTTATCTCTCAAGATCCAGCTCAATATTCCTTCTAACTTGAAGGCCTCCATCTAACAGAATTGGTTATTCTTTCTTTGGCATTCACAAAGCATGTTATCCTTATCTTGACTGTGTACCTCATGGTGTCTCAATATTTGATTTTATATACAGTAGGACCAGTACTGTTTGCACATCTGTCTCTCTCCACCCAGTGACTGAATTCTCAGATCATGGACAATAATTTGTTATTCCTTTTCATCTTCCCCGGAATCTAGCACAATGCTGAGGTTCCCTTGGTTCTTAATGAATGCTGCCTGCATGAATAAATAAAAATGCATCCCTAGAAATATCCTGAGATTTGTCTTAGAGAGAGTTTAAGCTTATCAAATGGTAAAAAGTTGTATGTGTCAGATAATAGGATATTATCAATTTCAGAATCTTAAAAAGACCACTGCTTTCTGAGTAACATATATTTTGAGAATTTGATTTTTGATTAAGAAATGCCTTATGCAAATTCTGAAACTAGAGAAAAATGTTGGATTTCTTAGGAAATATATTTCATCATTTTGCTTTATAGTCTTTGCTGGGCTTGAAACAGACAAAAACATTAAAATTCCTTCTCCTAACACTTTTGCTCACCCTTGCAAAATGGTTATGGGAGATTAAATAAATTATACAAATGGTATTTTATCAACTTTTTCCTCTTAACATCATATCCTGAGATAGAGTTCCAAAAGTTCATGTTTCCTGACTTCTCATCTGCTGTAAAGTTGGACATAGCTCTTTAATTCAAAGGATTAAATTGGCTTTAACTGAAAGAGTAGAGGTTGGTTTTCTTTCACAAATTGCCATGGGAACATGAGTGCTGCAAAGCTATTATACCTCTCATCTGAAGCATTTCAGATAATTTGGAATGTCTCAAACAAAGACATTTAGAACCTCCCAAGCATCATCATCCAGAATATTAAAGCTAGAAGACCAGGCTATTTTATAATTTAGTACTGTTTCTGATATTCCAGTGGCACCAATTTAATAAATCTTCATCTGGAGTAGCATTTGAGTCAGTGATATTTTATAAAAGTCTAATTAGCACAAAATATGTATGGCTAAAATGTAGAAAGCACAAAGATAATACCATAAAACTCCAGGAAAATTAAAAAAAAATCATTAAAGATATGGTAAGTGAAACTGACCAGGTTTTCTTCCTATGATCATATATATAAAACATCTCTTGAAAAAGAAGTCCATTGTAAATAAGATTTTATAACAATTTGAAATTTTAATCTTTGACATATTACTAACTTGCAGTGCCATTTATATAATCAGCAAGAGAACTGAAATAAGATTGCTTTTTCCATCATTCAGTATGAAGTACAAATTTTAAATTTTATCCAAGCTTCTTGTTACTTCCAGCATGGTAAAAAGTACTATATGCAAGTTAATTTTGAATTGTTATGCATACAGTTTTATTCTTTTTTATACATTTTTATTCTTAAGTTTTTTACTTCAGTGTTGCTGAAAGCAATTTTATTAAAGATAAATAGAAAAACAACTTAAAAAAACATAGCTAATTCTCTTTCAAAACAACAACAAGGCTGCTCCTTTGATTTCTTTCTACATTAAAAAAAAAAGACTCAATATACTTCAGACATCATGAGGCAAACATTCTTTCATGAAGTATTGATTTTTCTCATCATTAACCAATTGGTTTTATTTTTTTCTCCCCTTGTTATTTTTCCAACATCAGAAGTTACCTTATTTTTCAGTAGTCCATTATGGACTATAGTTTAGGTTTCCAAGTACACAGGGAACCTGTATTTTCACGCAGAACTATAAAAAAATGCATTATTTTTCTAATGATTTTAACATATGCTCTGACTAATCAGAAGGAATACTAATTTGTCCTAAGGAAAGACTACTTTTTAACTATTTGCACATTTTCTGGCTAGTGCAAGGTCAAATTCATTAAACCTTAAGTAAATACATCTGAATGTTGGGTTTTTCATTCTTAATGCACTGCTTTCAAACATTTTCTGTTCTGTTCCATCTTCCTAAGAGACAGGAATTGGGAGTGTTGACAGTGCTATAGGTAAACTGTTGAGGGAAAATTAGGCAGAAGAACCATGGTATAAAATGAACCAGCATGAATTTATTTCATTTGGTCCCTAAACAGAGTAATTGTGTGAAGCTAATTGAACTTTTAGCAATTAAAAACTGTTACATAAGAATAATTTTCACTTACTGAGAAATGCTTCAGAATAGGTTTCTTATTTGGTAGCATAACCTGTTTCTGAGCTTCTGAAAGCAATCTGATTAGTGCTAAAATTAAAAAAAAATTTTTTTAGTATTTTTCTTCTTTCAATACCTGGAACAGAGAAAAATTTATGACTATACTTTAATTTTATTGCTACTGAGCCTTTCCTAAAAATGAATTGGCAGATGCCATTAGTATGTTAATTGATTTAATAATGTTCCTGTGAATAAGCTAGCACTTTTGACTTGAATCACTTTCTCAATTGATTGTTACTTTATAATAGAATTCTATAAATGTATGGAAGCAGCAACAAGGAACTCAATTCTGGATTTTTTCAGTTAATTCATTAGCACTTAGAAGTCTAAGAAATTATTATATTTTCAATTTGCTAAATACATGGCATTTGTTACTAATAATTAGGCACATGCATTGCTTTTATAAAGGCTTTTAAAAATGCTGTCTTGTAAAAATCACACTAGGAAAAAAAAGTGCATTAATAGCCTAGTGGTGTGTTTATTTTTCAAATGCCAGCAAGTAGCACCTTCCAGGGATTTACAGAATGGAAGAAATCAGGATCCCTCAAGGAAACCTGCAGGGCCAGCTCGGTTCAGGAAAGGGGGAAAGGGGAGTGCCACAGAGGAGCTGCAAGGCAGGAGCTACCACCAGTGGCTCCAGAGGAACAAAGCAGGGCACTCAGCGCTAACCCACTTCCAGAAAACAATGCTGAGGTTTTGTGAGACAACACTGCGACTTACATTAGAAGGTCATTGAATTCATGATTGCCTGAAAGCTATTGGTTCCTGATTAAAAGCAGCATCAGTCCAGAGCCCAGGCCAGAGTCATTTATCATTGTTACAGAAAAATTTCCAGGAGACATGGGTTAATATAAAGTTTTATTATAATAACTCATTGTTATTACAGTTCATTATTCCATATTTATAGCGAAATTTAAAATTTTGACCTTGCTGTAAAGGACTGATAATTCCTCCTCTTTCAGTTTATATTGATTAAGAGCAGACATTCTTTTTTGTGTTTCTAATTTTTCTATAAAATTAAAATATTTTCATACTCTTTATAATTTTATTTTATGTCTAAATGGAGTATGAGGTCATATATTATTTTTTCAGATTTTGATGTTTTTGTTTCAAAGGATTATAATAACTCATTATTATTACAGTTCATTATTTAATATTAATAGTGAAATTTAAGATTTTGACATTGCTATAAAGGACTTATAATTTCTCCTCTTTCAATTTATATTGAGAAAAAGAGATTGTTTTTGTGTTTCTAATTTTTCTATAAAATTAAAATTTTTTCATACTCTTTATATTTTTATATTATGTCTAAATAGAGTATGAGATCATAGATTTTTTTTTTTCAGATTTTGAAATTTTTTTTCCCTCAGAAAAAATGAGATTACAGCATTGATATGCCATTGTTAATTCTGGCATAGATTATATTAAACTATTGTTAATTCTGGTATAGATTGTATTAATATACCAAATAATAATATTCAAGTGAGGATTAGTCCTAAATAAAATTAAATATCCAAAAACTAAACATCATCACAAAAGCCATTCTGCCATTCAAGTCTGTAGAATATTTTCACAAAACAACATATGCGTATTATGTTATACTCTCATCTCTTTTATTCTGATCTTATTTAAGCACAGAAATAATTTTTGGCTCAAAAATAAGATAATGCTTTTTCAAAAGGATATGAGACACTCTCTCATAATCCCCTCTGTAATTATAATCTATTACCCTGCTTATTTATCTATTTTAAAACTATTGCATTATTTATGGATTTTCTGTTGTTGCTCAGCAGATTAAGGACTTGAATTTGTCTCTGTGATGATTTGGGTTCAATCCCTGGCCTCACTCAGTGGATTAAGGATCTAGCATTGCCATAGCTATGGCATAGGTCTCAGCTGCAGCTACAATTTGACCCCTAGCCTGGGAACTTCCAATGCCACAAGTGCAGTCATTAAAAAAAAAAAAAAAAAAAAAAACAGTTGTCCTTTTGTTTTCTTCCTGGTCTCCTTTTCTGTGCAAATCAGTTTGATTAGGTTCCACTGGTTTATTTTTGCTCTTATTCCTGTTGCTTTGGGAGACTGACCTGAGAAAATATTCATAAGGTTGATGTCAGAGAATGTTCTGCCTATGTTTTCTTCCAGGAGTTTGATGGTGTCTTGTCTTACATTTAAGTCTTTAAGCCATTTTGAGTTTATTTTTGTGCATGGTGAGAGAGTGTGTTCTAGTTTTCTTGATTTGCATGCAGCTGTCCAGGTTTCCCAGCAATACTTGCTGAAAGACTGTCTTTTTTTCCCATTTTATGTTCTGGCCTCCTTTGTCAAAGATTAATTGACCATAGGTATCTGGGTTTATTTCTGGGTTCTCTATTCTGTTCCAGTGGTCTGACTGTCTGTCTGTTTTGGCACAGTACCACACTGTCTTGATGACTGTGGCTTTGTAATATTGCCTGAAATCTGGGAGAGTCATGCCTCCTGCTTGGTTTTTGTTCCTCAGGATTGCTTTGGCAATTCTGGATCTTTTGTGGTTCCATATGAATTTCTGGATTGTTTGTTCTAGTTCTGTGCAAAATGTCCTGGGTAATTGGATAGGGGTTGCATTGAATCTGCAGGTTGCTTTGGGTAGTATGGCCATTTTTACAATATTAATTTTCTAACCCAGGAACATGGAGTATCTTTCCATTTCTTTACATCTTCTTTCATTTCCTTGAATAATGTTTTATAGTTCTTGGCATATAAGTCCTTTACCTCCTTGGTTAGGGGTATTCCCAGGTATTTGATTTTTGGGGGTGCAATTTTAAAAGGTATTTTTGTATTCCTTTTCTAATATTTCATTGTTAGTATACAGAAATGCAGCTGATTTCTGAATGTTCACCTTATATCCTGCTACTTTGCTGAATTTGTTGATCAGTTCAAATAGTTTTTGGGTTGAGTCCTTAGGGTTTTCAAAAAGACAACTTACAGAATGGAAGAAAATAGTGTCAAATGATGCAAGTGACAAGGGCTTAATCTCTAAAATACACAAACAATTTATACAACTCAACAGCAAAGAAGCCAACCACCCAATGGAGAAATGGGCCAAAGACCTGTGTAGACAGTTCTCCAAGGAAGATACACAGATGGCCAAAAAGCACATGAAAAAATGCGCAACATCCCTGATTATCAGAAAAATGAAGATCAAAACTACCATGAGATACCACCTCACACCAGTCAGAATGGCCATCATTAATAAGTCCACAAATAACAAATGCTAGAGGGGTGTGGAGAAAAGGGAACCCTCCTGCACTGTTGGAAGGAATATAAGCTGGTACAACCACTATGGAGATCAGTATGGAGGTACCTTAGAAAACTATACATAGAACTACCATATGACCCAGCAATCCCACTCTTGGGCATATATCCGGACAAAACTTTCCTTAAAAAAACACATCCATCCTCATGTTCATTGAAGCACTATTCACAATAACCAAGACATGGAAACAACCCAAATGTCCATCGATAGATGATTGGATTAGGAAGAAGTGGTATATATACACAATGGAATACTACTCAGCCATAAAAAGAATGAAATAATGCCATTTGCTGCAACATGGATAGAACTAGAGACTCTCATCCTGAGTGAAGTAAGTCAGAAAAAGACAAATACCACATGATATCACTTACACATGGAATTTAACATATGGCACAAATGAAGCTTTCCACAGAAAAGAAACTCATAGACTTGGAGAATAGACTTGTGGTTGCCAAGGGGAAAAGGAGGGAGTGGGGTGGTTGGGGAGCTTGGGGTTAATAGATACAAACTATTGCCTTTGGAATGGATTAGCAATGAGATCCTTCTGTGTAGCACTGGGAACTATGTCTAGTCACTTACTATGGAGCATGATAATGGGAGAAAAAAGAATGTATACGTGTATGTGTAATTGGGTCACCATGCTGTACAGCAGGAAAAAAAGTAATATATTGGGGAAGTAAAAAAAATACATAAAAACAAAATTAAAAAAAATAAAAATGACTAGATTATTTAATCTTTCAATTATAAATATATTCTAAATGTGCTTTTCATATTAATTGAGAGCACTTCAATATATCAAATACATAGGTTTATTTATTCCAAGTCATAGATGTAATGCTTATCTGTATTTGAAAGAGAATACTGAAATATTAGATATTGTAATAGTGTGCTTTGCTTGTTGTAGATATTATTGATATTGTAGATCACAATTTTTGGGTTGTATGACAATCATCATGCATAAGAATAAAATATTAACTGAAACGAATACTTACTTCCAGCAAAGTGCAAACCCTACCTTCTACAAGGCCATTAGCATGTGTGTGAGTATGGTTATTGTGTGTTCTGTAGCTAAGTTGTGCATCGTCAAATATTTTAAAGGTGCAGTGTAGACTTTCCTTCATCAAGGCTTAGGCTGTGAGCTTTAGAGAGACACTAGCAATCCCTTTATGTTTTTATAAATGACTTCCAGTTTTCCCAACCATGAATGGTTTCTGTTTCTGTCTTCCAGCCTTTTCTTCTCTGGGGATGTTTTTTGTTTGATCATGTGCGTGATTTTTCTTTTGCCCTTTCCCTAGATTTCTGGATGTTTGAAGATCTCTACCTTTCCTCCTACCCAGTCTGCCACCTTGGGGTTCTGATCCAAAGGAGTCAGTAAAGATCTGGAGTAGATAAGGGGATTTTTATTAGCTTCCTTGACCCATGCATAACCTTCAAAGGGCCACTATCTGGCACTCAGAGAAGACCAGAACCAAAGGGGCATCAGTGATCATATCAACGGCTCCCTGTCACAAGTTACTTTTCTTAGTACAAGCAAAGAAAAACAAACAAAAAATTCAAGATTTTATGACTTACCTGTCTTGTTCATGTTGTTTATGATGCAAGTGCTGGTTTCTTACAAATTTAATTTCTATATCCCAGCTAGCAGTAAAAGTCTTAATCTTACTAAAGCCATGTGTGTTTTAATAGAAAATTTTCTTCACAAAAATCTAAAATTTTCTCATTACTTATATCTATGTAAAATTATATATAGTAACTTATATATGTATATAGTTTTTTTTTACAGTTGGAATCCAGTGAACATGAGTTTATTAGTGGGGACCAGGGTCAAAGGAAATATATGCTGCCGGTTGGGAGGAGGGAGCAGGGGGCATGGGTGGCTCTTCCAGCCTGAGCCCCGTAAGACAGGAGGCAATGAGAGGGGGTGGGCCGTGGCAAGTAGAGGATGAGGTCATCTGTGCCCATACTTGTCCCTCTGGGGCAGGAACTTCCTCAGGCGACACCCAATCTTTGCACACAGAAAAATCCCAGATTTGGGGTCCTCCAGGTTTTCCGCCATGTCATTTGCAAGCATCACAGTAATGCAGTCCTATGTCTATGTACTATAGATACATTGGAGGTGTTTCTGCATCCAATGTATTTTTTTTTTTTATAACAAGCACTCTCTCTGGCATATTCAAATTAAACACAGAGTAGCCATTTTTCCACGTGGTCTTTCAAGGCTTAGCTCACTTCTCTCTTCTTTAAGATGCCTTCCTCCTTAGTGAATTACTTCTGCTTTCTATGTTTTAATGTTTGATGTATTTCTATTCATTTAACATGGTCGGTCTCTTCTCTTGTATATCATATAGATTTAGTTGTCTGTGAGTTCCATGAGGACTCTAGTAGAAGAAATGATATATAAAAAATGTCCAAATGTTTTTTCAATTAATTAATCTGGAGGATTAGGACAGAACATATTTCCTTGGTATCATCTTAGTATCTGACCTCATTAACAGAACATAATAAGAAATTTTACTTTGTGGGTTTTTGTTTTTTTGTCTCTTTTAAAGATACCTTATTTTTGAATGATAATTCTTTTTTGGTTAAACGGCAAATTAAAACATTAAATAGAATAAAATGCTGAGAATTGTACAGTTAATATTTCTGCCCTTTTATCACATAGAAAGTAATCTTATTAGGTTTTGATAAATTGACTTTGACTAGGGGTCACTAATATAGAGGCTACTAATAAAGAAATAAAAACAACAATCAATGCAATTTATTCACATCTACAGATTGAAAACAATTCCAATGAGCAAAAGTAACAGAATATAGCTTCCTAAGGAACAGATGTGAGGATTACTTGCTGAAGTGAAGTTAAGCCTCCCTTGCTGAATTGATTTGGTTGATGTCCCAGTAAATCTGCCACAGCAGCTACTTTTCTCGATATTTACTCACATTTCCTAGGAATTTGGTTATGCACAGAAAGTTTGCAATCAGTTCTTCATGTAGAGATGCCAGTACATTGGCAGTCTGAACTGTGACATGGCTTTATAGAATCATTATTTATGGCATTTGATAATGTCTTTTTAAAAATGCCTGGATACTTCCTAAATATCCTTCTGTGACTTGACAGTATCAGTGTTTCCAATCATTCTGAGACCACTAAGTACCTTTTGCTTTTGGGTGTAAGAAAAGAAGTTTTTCTTTCTTTATATTTTGTGTTGCTTAACTATCAATTCTTGAACATAGAACAATCATGAAATCTGTATTGATGTGGAAAATATTATAAATTATTAAATTACTTGTTTTAATTTCTTATAGCAACCATATATTTATTAAATAAACATTCTATATTTATACTTATTTATACCAAGTAGACCCTGATCTTTTCTAAACAACACAAGTTTATTTTCTCACAGTCTGTAGGCTGAAAGATTAAGGTGCATCAGAGTTAGTTTCTGGTGAGACCTCATTGAGATGTGTAGACTGCCTCCTTCTTGCTATATTGCTATTACCTTATTACTTGGTATCATCCCAATATATACCTCTTCATTTTCCCATTTGTCAACCCTTTTCCTCCCTCATCAATCAAGGCTTCCAATATTAGGATTCCTCTCTTAAAGGTGGCTCTTATGCATGGAGTATTTGTGTCTCCCTTAAATTAATATGTTGAGGTCCTAACCCCCATGCATGCACTATGGAAAACATTATAGAGTTTCCTCAAAAAATTAAATCCAGAACCACCAAATGATCCAGCAGTTCCACTTCTTGATATTTATAAAAGAAAATGAAAGCACTAGTTTGAAAATAAAAGCATCCCCATGTTCATTGCAGAATTATTTTAAAAAGCCAACACATGGCAACAATCTAAGTGCCCATCAAAGGATGAATCTGTGAGGAAAATGTGTGTGTGTGTGTGTGTATACACATATATTCACATTGGGAGATTATTCTTCTTTGAAAAAGAAGGAAGTCTTGCCATTTGCAACAACCTTGATGGACCTTGAAGGTATTATGCTCAGTAAAATAAGTCAGACAAAAAAAGATAAATAGCACATGATCTTACTTAGATGTGGAATCTAAAAACAAAACAAAATAAAACAAACACACAAAAAACAACTGAGGGAGAACAGATAGGATTTTCCTGAGGTGGAGATTGGAAGGTAGGAGAAATGGATGAAGTGTGTCCAAAGGTACAAATTCCAAATTAAAGAATGAGTAGGTTGTGGGGAGGGAATGCACAAGATAGTGACTGTAATTAATGCTCTATTACATGTTTTAGAGTAGCTTGGAGAGTGGACCTTTGAAATTCTCTTTATAAGAAGAAAATTGTAACTATGGATGGTGGTGGATATTACCTGGACTCGTTATAGTGATCATTTTGCAATATATACAAATATTGAATCATTGCATTGTTCACCTGAAACTAATGTAAGGTTATGTCATCATACCTCAACAAAAATATCTAAAATGAATAAGGAAAAGCAGTAAAAGCAACAATAACCTATGCATTATCTTCTTGTCTTCAATACATACCCCTAAAGTTATCAGTATACATAGTTTAACTTCCAGAGCTTAAAGAATTTTAAGGCTTTTACAAACATAAATTTTCTTATATGGCATGAGAATGAACCTTACATAAAATTTACATGACACCTGTCAAGCATTTAAAGAAAACTGAGAATCTGTAATTTGACCTTCAGCAAACAGCAAGTAAATAGAAAATATTTTTCAGTTGAGAATGAAGGGTAAGTAACTAGAGGGATGGAAAATAAGTCACCCTCAAATTCTGAATTTCTGCAAAAGTTCACAAAAGCTTTAACTTAGTCTAGGATTTTTTTTTTTTATATATACTGACATTTAAACAAATTTAGAATTTCAAAGTTATTAGTCCTTGCCAAATATAAATGTGTATTTCTTCTGTATCTAATGAACTCTTTCTCTTTCTAAGCCCCTTAAAAACTTCCTATTAATTATATTAAGCACAATTTCTACTAATAAAAATGAATTCTAAGCCTTGAAAAGAATGTCACCTCTTCAATTTATATGACTGTTTCATTTTTAATCAGAGATTTTACTCACATAGTTCTTTTTTGCATAGTCACAGAATAAAGGAATTGTTATAAATTGACCTTGATAATTAGTTTCTAAAGATGAAAAGATTTTGTGATGACAGGATGACAGAACTGAATGATTAACAAAGAAAAAGTGAACTTACTATACTTGAAATTTTCTCATTTGTAAGCATGTCATTTTACCACTAAATAAGAGTTATTGATGGAGGCACATTGGGTTAAGAATCTGACTACAGAGGCTTCTGGTTTCTGCAGAGGTGTGGGTTTGATCTCTGGCCTGGCTCAGTGGGTTAAAGGATCCAGAATTGCTGCAACAGCACAGCTCAGCTTCAGTCCCTGGCCCAGGTATTTCCCTATGCCATGGGCGAGGTGTGACCATTAAAAAAAGAAAGAAAGAAAGAAAGAAAGAAAGAAAGAAAGAAAGAAAGAAAGAAAGAAAGAAACCTTGCTGAGGAAAACAGAATATTATATGATTTTTCTCTCTGTTAAAATGGGCAGAGATAACCATATATCCTATAAGTAGGAAGTATTCAAAACTGGGTCAAGGAAGAAAAAAAAGATGGTAGTGTTAATTCAGAGTAAGATACAGACTGTTAATAAAATACAAGTCAACGTGTGGGGGAGTCACATTTGCCTCTAATTTTAGCTGAATACTTTTTACCAAATACCTAAAATTTTTATGGTTTTAAAAAATAATAGAGGCGGAGCAAGATGGTGGAGGAATAAGAGGTTGCACACACTTTCTCCCACAAACACATAAAAAAAAACACATCTACATGTAAAACTACTCACATAGAACATCAACTGAGTGCTGGCAGAAGAAATTAAACCTCCAAAAAGGGCAAGAAACTCTTGACATAACTGGGTAGAACAAAACAAAACAAAAAAAGACTCAGGATGGGACTAGCATTCCCAAGAGGGAGCTGTGAAGGAGAAAAGGAACCCACCTTGTGGGAAGCCACCTAACTGACGAAAGATCCGCTGAGTTGGCAGGACCTCAAAGTCGCTGAGAAAAGCTCAGCAGCAAGACTGAGAACAGCAAAGCAGAGTGAGAGCCACACAGACCATCTGAACCACTGGCCTGGACACCACAGCCTGAGATGCTTGGGCAGGGGCTGGTGCTGAGACCCAGGCTCTGGAGGTCAGTCCTGGGGAGAGAACTGGGGATGGCATGAGGGCCTAAAGAGCAGTGGGCCACAGGCTAAGGAGGGGAACACCACAGCAGAGGGAACCCAGGAGAAGGTTCGGACCTGCAAGAGGGGCAAGGTGCCATTGTTGGGGAGGGGAGAGGAAGAGGGGCAGGCTGCCAGAGGAAACACCCTGCTCCTGAGCCTGCTCATGCCTGCAGGCTTAGAGGGTGGGGTGGCTCTGCAGAGGCTACCTGCAGCTAGAGGCCTCTTGCTAGTTTAGGGGAGATTAGGTGCTTCTTGTGCAGGCTATCAGTGGCCAGGCACCTATTTTGTGGGCTAAGGGCATAAGAGGGTTAAGTGCAACGTGGTGCCTCTTACATGATCCACACGTGGCAGGGAGAGACTGTGGTGGTCATCTCAGAGGCCAGAGGGACCACTAGTGGCCTGTGAGTGGGCTCAACCAGCGACCCCAGTCACCTCTGGGATTGCTAAAAAAGGAAAAAAGAGGGCATTGCAACCGACCACTGTATGCTGTTGCTCTCACTCCCCTGGGAGCAGACCCACCCAGCAGCTGCACTGCTACATGCTCTGGGTGACCCCCAGACACTTGGTCACTGTCCCTTCCCAAGACCCTACAACTAGGAGCAACTGGTGCAACACCTCCTGCGTGGACTAGGTAGGTAGGTAGGACAGGTGCTTCTTGAGTGGTCTGCAGGAGGTAGGGGCAAACCGCCACAGTTATCCCTGATCCCAGAGGTGGGCGTGGCCCACTGCCATTGGAGATATTGGAACAAAAATCACTTGCAGCCTCATTCACCTAAAGGGCACCACAGAGGAGGTCACTGTGACCAAACACCACCTGTTGGTGCTCTCGCACCCCTGGGAATACACCTGCCCTGCTACTACCACATGCCTGATCTCTGTCACTTCCCAGGATTCTGCAACTAGGAGCACTCTTTACAACACCTCATATGTGGGCTAAGTGAGACGGGTTTCTTCATGCATGGTCTACAAGTGGTGGGGGCAAGCCACCACAGTTATCACTGACTCTAGAAATGGTCATGGCCTGATCCTAAGAGGGGGCCCTGAGCAGGCACCACCTGCAGTTCCAATCACCTCAGAGGAGGGCATTGCAATCAAACACAAGCTATTATTGTTCTCACTCCCCTGGGAACTCATGCACCCTGCTGTTGCTACTGCCAAATGCTCTAGTCACCTTAAAGATCTGCCTAGAGCTTATTACCACTTCCAGGGCCCTGAAAGTGCCACCTTCTTGAAGGTCCTTGCTGCTATTGAGAGCCCAACGTCCAGGCACTGACTGCTGCCCCTACCCATGGCCTCCTTCTCCCTGAAAACACACTGGGCATGCTGGGAACAACACCCTGCTCACAGCAAATATTCAAACTCCCACACCAAAAATAAATAGTAATCCGCCAAAATACAAAGGGGTATTCTTGCATAGAAGCAGCCTTACAAGACTTCAGTTTGGTTTCCCCAAACTCACAGAAAAAGAAAAACACAAGCAAGATGAAGAGCACAGAAACCATTGCCAGTTAAAGGAACAGGAGAATTCACCTAAAGCAGACAACAATGAAAGAGACCTCTGCAGTGTGACAAACATTGAGTGCAAAAGGGAGGTATTGAAAATAATGAAGGGATTAGAGAGGATATGAACAATAATGCAGATTCCTTTAGAAAGGAACTAGAAAATATAAGGAGGAACCAAGAAAACTAGAAAACTCATTTGCAGAGATACAAACTGAGCTTAAGGCAATAAAGAGTAGAATGAATAATGCAGAGGAATGAATTAGTGACGTGGAAGATAGAATAATGGGAATCACCCAATCAGGACAGGAGACAGACAAACAAGTGAAAAAACATGAAAGCAATATGAGACCTATGGGATAATATAAAGTGGGCCAAACTATGCATAATAAGAATTCCAGAAGGAAAAGAAGAAGAAAAGGGGATTGAAAATGTATTTGAAGAAATTATAGCTGAAGACTTTCCATGTATAAAGCATACTGATATCAAGATACGGGAATCACAGAGCGCCCCAAACGAGCTGATCCCAAAGAGGCCCACACCAAGACATGTTATAATAAAAATGGCAAAATTAAAGATAAAGAGAGAAAAGCAAAGCATTAATTATAAGGGAACCCCCATAAGTCTTTATCAGCTGATTTCTCTACAGAAACACTACAGGCCAGAAGGCAAGATATATTTA
Source organism: Sus scrofa (assembly GCF_054392235.1). Classification (NCBI taxonomy): domain Eukaryota; kingdom Metazoa; phylum Chordata; class Mammalia; order Artiodactyla; family Suidae; genus Sus; species Sus scrofa. The sequence goes on from NC_139390.1 coordinate 63,733,093, forward strand.
AAGTGCTGAAAGGAAAAAAATTGCAACCTGGAATACTCTATCATGCAAGAATATCATTTAAAATAGAGGGGAAAGAAAGAATTTCTCCAACAAACAAAAGTTAAGAGTATAGCAATATGAAACCCATTCTAAAAGACATACTGAAAGGGCTTCTCTAAATTAAAAAAAGAGAGAGAGAGAGAGAGAGAGAGAGAGAGAGAGAGAGAGAAAGAAGAATTAGGATGGAGGAAACCACAATTGGAAAGCAATCATTTAAATAAACCAGCATACAGATCTACACATGAAAATGTTAAAAAAAGACATCAAAAACATAAAATGTGGGGAAAGAAAGTAAGAAAATATAGATTCTTTTTTTATTATTTTAATGATGTGTCTGAGCCTATATAACTATCAGGCAAAAGCAAGCAGATATAGGATGGGCTTAATGTGCTTAAAAAACAGGGCAACCAGAAATCAAAACCAAACATTACATTCACCAACACTGAAAAGTCCTCAAGCATAAAATAAATGGAAACCATCCAACCCAAAGAATAAAAGAAGAAAAGAGACACATAGAGTCAACTGGAAAACAAGGTTTAAAATGGCAATAAATACATATCTATCAACAATCACCTTAAATGTCAATGGACTAAATGCTCTAATCAAAAGACAGAGAGTGGCAGATTGGATAAAAAAGCAAAAAATTTCAATCTGCTGCCTATAAGAAACTCACCTTAGAGCAAAGGACACAAATAGAGTGAAAGTGAGGGGATGGGAAGATATTTCATGCCAATGGACAAGACAGGAAAGCAGGAGTGGCAATACTCATATCAGACAAAATAGAGTTTAAAATGAAGGCCATTAAGAAAGACAAAGAAGGACACTATTTAATGGTTAAAGGATCTATTCAAGAAGAGGATTTTGCAATTGTCAATATATATGCCCCTAATATAGGTGCACCCAGATACCTCCAACAAATACTAACAGACATAAAAGGAGAAATTTATGGGAATACAATCATAGCAGGAGACTTTAACACCCCACTCACAACAATGGACAGATCCTCTAGAAAATAAATAAGGCAACAGAGATCCTAAAGGAAACACTGGAAAAGTTAGACTTAATCGAGATTTTTAGGACATTACATCCAAAACAATCAGAATATACATTCTTCTCAAGTGCACATGGAACATTCTCAAGAATTGATCATATACTGTGGTGCAAAGCTAACCTCAACAAATTTAATAGTACAGAAATTATTTAAAGTATCTTCTCTGACCACAATGGCATGAAACTGGAAATAAACCACAGGAAATGAAATGAGAAAAAAATTACTGCATGGAGACTAAACAACATGCTACTAAAAAACCAATGGGTCAATGACAAAATCAAGAAGAAAATTAAAAAATACCTTGAGACAGATGATAATGAAGACATATCCACTTAAATTCTATGGGATGCTCAGAGGGGAATTCATAGCAATGCAGGCCTTCCTCAAAAAAGAAGAAAAATCTCAAATTCACAACTTAACCCACCCCTAAATGAATTAAAAAAAGAACAAACCAAATCTAAAATCAGCAGGAGGAATGAAATCCTGAAGATCAAAGAGGAAATCAATAACATAGAGATTCAAAAAACAATAAACAAAATACATAAACCAAGAGATGATTCTTTGAAAAGGTAAACAAAATTGACAAACCTCTGGCTAGACTCACCAAGAAGAGGAGAGAAAAAACCCAAATAAACAAAATCAGACATGAAAACGGAGAAGTCACAAAAATACAATAAAAATACAAAAAACCATGAGAGAGTACTATGAACAATTGTATGCCAACAAATTTGAAAACCTAGAAGAAATAGACTACTTTCTAGAGACTTACAGCCTGCGAAAACTGAATCAAGAAGAAATAGGTCAAGTAAACAGACCAATCACTAGAAATGAAATTGAATATGTCATAAAAACACTCCCTACAAATAAAAGTCCAGGACCAGATGGCTTCACAGGTGAATTACACCAAACATACAAAGAGGAACTTACACCCACCCTCCTTAAACTTTTTCTAAAGGTTGAAGAAGAAAGAACACTCCCAAAGACATTCTATGACACCAACATCACTCTAATTCCAAAACCAGACAAAGATACCACCAAAAAAGAAAACTATAGGCCAATATCTTTGATGAATATAGATGCAAAAATTCTCAACAAAATTTTAGCCATCCAAATCCAACAACATATAAAAAAGGTCATACACCACGACCAGGTGGGATTCACGCAGGCACACAAGGATGGTTCAACATACACAAAACAATCAACACCATACACCACATTAACAAAAGAAAAGTCAAAAACCACATGATCATCTCCATAGATGCAGAGAAACCATTTGACAAAGTCCAACATCCCTTCATGATAAGAACTCTTACCAAAGTGGATATAGAGTAACATAATCAAACATAACATAATCAAACCAATTATGACAAACCCACAGCAAATATAATGCTCAATGGAGAAATGCTGAAAGCCTTCCCACTAAAATCTGGAACAAGACAAGAATACTCACTCTCACCACTGTTATTCAACATAGTACTAGAAGTCCTAGCCATAGCAATCAGACAAACAAATAAAAGGCATCAAAATAGGAAAAGAAGAGGTAAAACTGTCACTGTATGCAGATGACATGATGCTATATATAGAAAACCTTAAGGACTCAACCCAAAAACTATTTGAACTGATCAACAAATTCAGCAAAGTAGCAGGATATAAGGTGAACATTCAGAAATCAGCTGCATTTCTGTATACTAACAATGAAATATTAGAAAAGGAATACAAAAATACCTTTTAAAATTGCACCCCCAAAAATCAAATACCTGGGAATACCCCTAACCAAGGAGGTAAAGGACTTATATGCCAAGAACTATAAAACATTATTCAAGGAAATGAAAGAAGATGTAAAGAAATGGAAAGATACTCCATGTTCCTGGGTTAGAAAATTAATATTGTAAAAATGGCCATACTACCCAAAGCAACCTGCAGATTCAATGCAACCCCTATCCAATTACCCAGGACATTTTGCACAGAACTAGAACAAACAATCCAGAAATTCATATGGAACCACAAAAGATCCAGAATTGCCAAAGCAATCCTGAGGAACAAAAACCAAGCAGGAGGCATGACTCTCCCAGATTTCAGGCAATATTACAAAGCCACAGTCATCAAGACAGTGTGGTACTGTGCCAAAACAGACAGACAGTCAGACCACTGGAACAGAATAGAGAACCCAGAAATAAACCCAGATACCTATGGTCAATTAATCTTTGACAAAGGAGGCCAGAACATAAAATGGGAAAAAAAGACAGTCTTTCAGCAAGTATTGCTGGGAAACCTGGACAGCTGCATGCAAATCAAGAAAACTAGAACACACTCTCTCACCATGCACAAAAATAAACTCAAAATGGCTTAAAGACTTAAATGTAAGACAAGACACCATCAAACTCCTGGAAGAAAACATAGGCAGAACATTCTCTGACATCAACCTTATGAATATTTTCTCAGGTCAGTCTCCCAAAGCAACAGGAATAAGAGCAAAAATAAACCAATGGGAACCAATCAAACTGACAAGCTTTTGCACAGCAAAGGAAACCAAAAAGAAACCAAAAAGACAACTTACAGCATGGGAGAAAATATTTTCAAGTGATGCAACTGACAAGGGCTTAATCTCTAGAATATACAAGCAACTGATACATCTCAACAGCATAAAAGCCAACAACCCAATGAAAAATGGGCAAAAGACCTGAATAGACATTTCCAAGGAAGATGTACAGAGGGCCAACAAGCACATGACAAAATGCTCAACATCCCTGATTATTAGAGAAATGCAAAACAAAACTACCAGAAGATACCAGCTCACACCAGTCAGAATGGACATTATTAATAAGTCCACAAATAACAAATGCTAGAGGCAGTGTAGAGAAAAGGGAAGCCTCCTGCATTGTTGGTGGGAATATAAGCTGGTACAGCCACTATGGAGATCAGTATGGAGGCACCTTAGAAAACTATTCATAGAACTACAATATGACCCAGCAGTCCCAATCTTGGGCATATATCCTGACAAAACTTTCCTTGAAAAAGACACATTCAGCTTGCATGTTCATTGCAGCACTGTTCACAATAGCCAAGACATGGAAACAACGAAAATGTCCATCGATAGATGATTGGATTAGGAAGTAGTGGTATATATACACAATGAAATACTACTCAGCCATAAACAGAATGAAATAATGCCATTTGTAGCAACATGGATAGAACTAGAGATTCTCATCCTGAGCGAAGTAAATCAGAAAGAGAAACCATATGATATCACTTATATCTGGTATCTAATATAGGGCACAAATGAATCTTTCCACAGAAAAGAAACTCATGGAGCTGGAGAATAGACTTGTGGTTGCTGAGGGGGAGGGAGTGGGGTGGTTTGGGAGCTTGGGGTTCATAGATGCAGACTATTGCCTTTGGAATGGATTAGCAATGAGATCCTTCTGTGTAGCACTGGGAACTATGTCTAGTCACTTATTATGTAGCACGATAATGTGCGAAAATAGAATGTGTACATGTATGTGTAACTGGGTCACCATGCTGTACAGTAGAACATAAACTGTATTGGGGAAATAACTATCAAAAAATAATGATAAAAAAATGAAAAAAAATAGATCTAGTTACAAATTGTATAATCTGTTAATACTCAGATTGTGTGGAACACCTTAAGGATAAATACCACTAGAGCTGGCCTGGAGGATTACCTACTGTAAACCACTCAGGCTGACGTTTTGACCAACTTTGTTACTGTAAGAATCCCCTCTAGGAGTTCCAGTGTGGATCAGTGGTTAACGAATCCGACTAGGAACCATGCGGTTGTGGGTTCGATCCCTGGCCTTCCTCAGTGGGTTAAGGATCTGGCATTGCGGTGAGCTGTGGTGTAGGTCGAAGATGTTGCTCGGATCCTGCGTTGCTGTGGCTCTGGCGTAGGCCAGTGGCTACAGCTCTGATTAGACCCCTAGCCTGGGAATTTTCATATGCTGCAGGAGTGGCCCTAGAAAAGGCCAACAGACAAAAAAAAAAAAAAAAAAAAGAATCCCGTCTAAAGAAGGTCTAACTTTTTTTTTTTTTGTCTTTTGTCTTTTTAGGGCTGAACCCATGGCATATGGAGGTTCCCAGGCTAGGGATCTAATCGGAGCTTTAGCTGCCAGCCTATGTCACAGCCACAGAAATGCCAGCTCCAGATCCGAGCCATGCCTGAGCCCTCACCACAGGTCATGACAGCACCAGATCCTCAACCCACTGAGCAAGGCCAGGGATTGAACCTGCAATCTCATGGTTCCTAGTCGGATTCATTTCTAGAGCACCACAACAGGAACTTCCCAAGAAGGTCTCTCTCTCATTCACAGAAACCTCAAAGGGAATGAGAGTGGGCAGAAATGTGAGATATTTTCAGAAACAAAGGCATTATGGGAGCTTATCTTCAACACTTTGTGACTGTTTATAATTCCGGCTGTTTCCTAAAGTGTACTTCTCTTCTAAAAGTTTGCAGCCACATTCACACTTCCTGGAAAAGCTGTGACGTTTAGCTGATAATTGAAGCAGTCATTATTTGTAAACGTGACCAGTTCTAAATTTTATTCCTGTCTTCTCTGAATCAGCCAGTTCTCACTTCTTTCCCAAGGGAGCCATTTCATTCTTTGCATTTCCAACTCTCACTCAATAATAAATTCTTTTCACTCTAGACCGAGAAATCCCAGGATGTTCCAAGATTCAGAGTTGGGTAGTGAGCAAGCAATCTGTGTGGTTCTGCCCGTGGCAGAAGGAGAACAAAACAAAATTATTAAATTAAAGGTTAATCACAGAATTTCCAGAAGTGAATTCTGTGGGAAAGAATCCTCCCTAATAAACTTGTTTGGTTATGTTTCCACCCTTCTGAGTATTGCTTAGAAGCTCAGTTTCAGGCCAAACAAAACAAAACAAAACAAAACCTATTCTAGATGCATGAAAAGGGGATTTGGGAACTGAAATTAGGGATTCTAGGGAGATTAGCGAAGGAGTTCTGATAAAGATGAAAGGCTGTATGAATGTTCCAAATGACTACAGTTTGCACAAAGAAAACTGCAATGACAATTTTCCTTAAGAGAATTCCCAAGGCACTTTAAAGAACAGAGCTTAAATTGCTAACACATAAGCTTTTCCCCGATCCAGGTGCCCAGTATACATGATCTAAAAGTGGAGAAATAATGAGATTGACTAGTATGTGGAAATTCAGTGGAACTCTTCCCATCTTTCTCAATTTTTAGCTCCTGCTCATGTGTCATCTTCCAGTAGAATGGCTAAAATCCAATAAACAGAAAATACCAATTACTGGTGAAGAGGTAGAATGGAAGGAGCTCTCCTTCATGGTTGGAGGAAATGCGTAACTGCACTGCACCTAGGAGGACAGTTTGGCAGTTTTTAAAAAGAAAAAAAACAAAAAAAAAACAAACAAAAAACAAGCCCTATTATACAATCCAACAGTTGTACATCTGGGTATTTATCCAATTTATTTGAAACTTATGTCCAAATGAAAGGCCTGCATGCAAATGATTATAACATATTCATAATCACCCTTAACTGGAAGCAACCAAGATGTCACTCAGGTGAATGTATAAACAAGCTGTGATACATACATACAGTGGCATACTATCCAGTTTTAAACAGGAATGAGCTAACAAGCTGTGCAGAGACATAGATAAAGTTTAAATGCATATTGTCAGGTGAAAGAAACCAGGGTGAAAATGCTACAAACTGTATGATTCTGTTTATATGACAAAACTATAGAGAAGTTAAAAGGATCAATGATTGGCAGGAAGCTAGGGTAGGGAGAGTTTAAATAGGAATTTTAGGAATGGAATTTAGGGCTATGAAACTATTTTTTGTGGTGGTATAACTGTGAATATATCACACAATTCACGTACCTGTGTACTCATAGAACTTGACAGGTCAGAGTAAATCCTACTGTACATAATTTTTTAAAAAATTAAGAGGGTATGAGTCCTATGATAAAATGCTGTTTGTGGCAAAAGAATGTAACTGTATTACAAAAATATAAGAAACAGCTTCATATTGGGGTTGGAAGGAAGAGCTGCTGACCTATGTACCTTTGTGAGTGGCATCTGTCAGGCTAGGAGCAAAGAGAATTCTACGTAACTTGGTGCTGTAGTTGATAAGATTGTCATACATAGAGGTACAGATTTACAATTACAAAACCACTATACACGTATCTTAAACGATTATGTGAATGACTGGTGGGTGGTAGGATTCCTCACTGTTGAAGTGGTACATACCAGCAAAGAGATGAGGCCAGGATGATCCATGCCTTGAAGGACTCTATTGGAGACAACAGTGTGAACTCATGTTTACCTTTGCATAAATACAGACGTTACTCAGAGAAATAATTACAGCTAGGCGTACATACATGGGTTAATATATGCATATATTAACCCATATATATATTATATATATGCATATATTTTATATATACATATATTTCTAGCTTGGTCAGCTGAGAACAACTATAGGCAACAACACCCATTAGCAATTAGCACACTGAGTGTCCAGCAATGAGGACAATGAGTACATTTGTTTTCTAATACAATTTTCCAATGAAAGAAACTAGGGGTACTTGGAGAAATAGCTGATTTAATAAAGACTTGGGCAGGGCACATACAAGATGAGCTGGGAGCATATTACAGTTCTTAAAAATAAGGTAGTGCTAAATAATTACAATAAAAACATAAATAGTAGAGGTGTGTCAAAGGGACATAGGTACCAAACGAAAGAGCTTCTGTTGCCAAGTATAAAACAATTTGAGCTCCTCCCACACACACTCTCACATACACACACAATAGTATTGGATCATAACCAGAAGTATAAAATAAATATCCATGAATCCGTATTGGTGTGAATAAATGATTGAATGAATAAATAAATGGAGAAGAATAAACAGATTCCCTCTTTAAGGGTAGGCTCTATGTAATGACTGCCTTCCAAAGGCTAAAGTATAGAAAAAAAGAATAGGAACTTAACAATGGAGAAATCTGACAAATTCTATCTCAACTCAGATGATCCAGTTTAGCATTAACAGTGATAAGTCATGTTGACAGTATGTACTTTTGATATGATGCAATAAGGATGACATTTAACCTCTGTAGTCTTCCTCACACAAACCCATATCAGTAGATCTAATTATGAGAAAAATTCCAGTTGAGGAGTATTCTACAAAATACCTGAACAATACTTCTTAAAATTGTTAAAGTCATAAAAAATAGGGCATGTCTGAAAAAATGTCATAGTCAAAAGAAGCCTAAGGAGACGCAAAATATCATGTGATATCCTACATGGAGTTTTGAAACAGAAAAAAGAATATTAGTTACAAACTAAGGAAATGTAACATAAACCTTAAGTATGATAATGTATCAGTATTGGTTCATTAATTATGAGTAATACATGATACTAGCTTAACAAGTTGACAAGAGGGTAAACTGGGTGTGGACAACATGGAAAGGTTTCGTGCTATCTCTGCAACTTTTCTGTAAATCTGAAACTGTTCTGAAATAAAAAGTTTATAGAATATTAAAAGTTTAGTCCTTAAAATGGAAAATTGAATTTGTTACAGTGTAGTTCTGGATACGGGAACTTGTGAGTAAATATATAGACTTCTAATAGAAGCTGAGCAAAGATACTTTTTATTGACAGAAGGTTGACTATAATAGATTATGTAATTTAAAAAATAAAGTGAACAAGGCATAAATTTCTGAATATAGTTCAAAAAGATACAATGAAGTACTCTTGCTAATAGTACATTCTGCTCAAATTTCATATCCTAGCAGCATTAAAGAAGAAATCTTATTATCTAGCACCTTTAATCAACTCAGTAGGAAATACACACTACAGAACATTAGAATGATGAGGATTTTCTTAAGTATTTTAGAAGTCATCAAAGTAAAATTCGTATTTTGTTGTACTGCTTGAAGGAAATAACATTTAGCTTTCATTGTTGTTATTATCACTAGCAAGTCTTGTTTGATTTTGTTGACAATTTGTTTTGTTAGAATACTAGTTGTTATTGGTCTCCTGAAGAGAAAGATCTAACTTTAGGGAGAAGCCATTTGAGATAGAAATATGTGCGACAACAGAGTTGTTATATCTCAAATGGGAATGATATCTCAAACATAATATCTCAAACACTGATTTAAATATGTGAATAGAAACTGTGGCATAAACTTCAAACAGTTCATGTATCATAATTATTCATGCTTATGTATTCTATTTCTTTATTATTATTTTTGTTTGTTTTTTAGGGCTACCCCAGCAGCATTTGGAAGTACCCAGATGAGGGGTCAAGTTGGGCCACAGTTGCAAGCCTATCCCACAGGCACAGCAATAAGGGAGCCGAGCCATGTCTGCGACCTACACCACAGCTCATGGCAATGCTGGATCCTTATCCCACCGAGCGAAGCCAGGGATTGAACCCATGTCCTCATGGATGCTAGTCAGATTCATTTCCACTGAGCCACGACGGGAACTCCAAGGCAACAATGAGTTTGTAATAAGCAGCATTGTTGACATTTCTTCCTACATATCATGGAGGGAGGAATATTCCTAGAAGAATATTGTCTGATGGGAAACAAGGTGACTTTATAAAGAATGTCTATATTTTTAAAATATACCTCTAGGATAAAAGATTCCATTTACTGAAATGCCTATATTTTATTGTGTTTTCACATCAACACTAATGGGTAAACATATATAATTTTAATGATCTAAAAAGATATGACTTTCTTAGACATTGTGATTATTTCTGTGATTACAACATGGCAACTCAATATATAAAAACACATCTGTTGTTTCTAATTATACCTGTTCCTGAACATTTCCATCATGCTAATTTCAGTTGCTGAAATAAGCAGCTAAAATAATTGAATTTGCCTTTCCTTTCATTTCATATTTGTTTAAGCAAACACCTGGGGATTTTTGCCCATAGGGAGAAATATAATGAGATGATTCAGAGATACAGCTTACAACAAAAACATATTGTTTTATTTTTTGGATGTTATTTATATAAAGTTCAAATTTCCCATTTCTTTCTCCAGAATTAAAAATGTTTTATCCTCTTAAGCTCTAGATGTTACTCGTAGAGAAAAAATCGAATATTGCAACTGGAAAGATTTACCTAGAAAATGGCTTAGATTAAATTTTATAGTAAGTAGAAGCTGAAAAAGCAACATATTTACAACAAACTAGTTCTTCCTATTAGTTCTTGGAATTCAAGTAAACTCATTATTTCCATTTACATCACTTACTTTAATGCTTCAGTGAATCATATTATTAATGATCTAGTTATAGAGCTTACTGTCTTTACCATTTAAGGCATCATATGTAACGTGAATTTTGCTATTACTGAATATATAATCTTGTTGAGTCAGGTCTTAACATATAATTAAACATACAAGACAGTTAATACTATTATAAATAATAGTGAAAATATATCACATAATTTATATATTATTAGTTTTTATGAGTAATTTAAAGATTAGACCAGAGATACAAATCACCTTTCATGTAAGAGACTAACAGAGTAAATAAAGTTAAGACATTCCTGAGGAGTGAAAAATGTATTTCCAAAAAATGAAGGAGTGTAAGGCAAAGAGAATATGTGCAGATAGGACCAAGAAGTTAGACCCAGCTTCTCCCACTTTTATCTGAAAGCCCAAATCAGTGTTCCAGACAAGGACTTTGAAACCTTACACAGGTTTGCTAGGACAACAGATTTTTCTGTTAGATGAGTATAATTATGCAAAAAAAATAAGCAATTAAAAGTCACAGCAATGCCTACTAAAAACTTTATGTAAAGCAGGAGATAGGAAGAACTGCTTACCTAATAAATGAGGGGGCATCAACTTTCTGGACCCAGTTTACATGTTCCCTCCTATTCTCTCCTTAAACATGTCTTCTCCTTCTTATTTCATGATTAATTGTCAGAGGGACCGAGCAGCTCTTTCCTGAGCAATGAAAATGTCATTCACTTTACTTACATATGAGCTGCTTTTGCCACATGTTCGATACCTCTCCCTAGAAGATTAAAATCTCAGACTTCAATATTCTTACAGCCAAAGAATAATAAACTATCTTCTAAGAGAGCACCAGCATCGAACTTGTTGAGACCAGAGTTCTAAAATTAAGTTATGTATCAAATTTGGTATTTTGTTGTGTATGTTGGAATATTAACGGAAAGTCTCTAGAATACACCACAGTTATTCTATTTTCATCTATATAAAATAATCTTTGTTTGTTTAGGACTATGCCTGTGTCATATGGAAGTTCCCAGACTAGGGGTCAAATCAGAGCTGCAGCTGCTGGCCTACACCATAGCCACAGCAACTCGAGATCCGAGCTGCATCTGCAACCTAAACCACAGCTCATGGCAATGCCAGATCCTTAACCTAATTAGTGAGGCCAGGGATTGAACCTGAATCCCCATGGCTACTAATCAGTCTCATTACTGCTGAGCCACAAGGGGAACTCCTAAAGTAATCTTTTGATAACACAAAAACCATGAATTTCCTTGATACTGTAATATCAATTCAACTCCAACTGTGTAAGTAACTGACCTGAAACTATTATATGTTACTTGTGTTACTTTAAATGGAACTTCTGGTGCTGTAATGTGACACCCAGCTCTTCCTTCAGGAATGTAGGACTTATTTCCTAAACTATTGGGAATGCTGCTAGAGATGATTTTCAGATTTCTTCCACTTTTCATCATCTGAAGAGTTGCCTTAACATGGACACACTTCCTTCCAGAGTATTTAGAATCCAGTGACATCAATGAAGGGGTTAAAGCTGCTCCTTGCTTCATCTTGAAGTAACTCTGAAGGATGAGCCCAGTTCTAAAGCTCTCCGTTGGAGTCAGCAGAGGTCTTCACTGGGATTGCATTGCAGCTTGACTTCTCCCCCAGACTATTTCCGCTTTCTTACCTCTCATCCCAAAGATGTTCATGCCAAGTATATTTCCCAAAGATATTTTCTGTCAGAGTGAGCATATACGTGTAAATGAATGTACTTGAATAAGCCATCGAAAAATGTTGCTCATATGATGTTGGGCGTAAAGTGATTTAATAGTCAACTAACATTATTTCCCCAATATTTGGGGGATGTAGAATAGGAAATGTATTTCAAGGAATTGCCTTATTACAGATTCATATTTTCCTCACATTCCAAACATGACATTGCATGTAAAGATTTTTTTTTCCAAATTACATAATACTAGATTTTGCAGAGAGAAACAAACTACTAAAGAAATCCCTATTTCAACATTTATTTAGCAATATTCTCATTGAATGTTTATAATGTTCTGACAGGTGTTATAATTTCTGAGATACAGTGAATAAAAGAAACATCAACCCTACTGTATTAGGACTATTAAGACAAAGTCAGTAAAAGATGTACCCAGACCAGACTTAGGAAGGCTTTAATAAGAAAATACCCTCAAGCTAAATATCCTTGATCAGAATCAAGCCATGCAAAGATCTAGAGAAAGCTTATTCCAGGAAGGAGTAAGATTATGTGTAATGGAACTGATGATTTATTGGAAAGAATAAAAAAAGAAAGTTTTATGACTAGAGCATGGAAAAGGGCAGCTTTAGGTTTCATTCTCTAGAAACAGACCTTGAGCATTGATCAACAAACAGTTTATTAAGGAAGTGCTCACGGGGTACAGACAGGTTCAGAGGGATCTGAAGGGGTCTGGATGGAGTGGTGATTTTGTCCTTTACAGAAGGAGACCAGGATGTGAGTTGAAAGCAGAGTATAAGAGCATAGTCAAGAACTGGATTATATTTTATTTGATGAGATGCTTTTGAAGATTTTCAGACAGAGGAGTAACATGAACAGAGTTGTGCTTTAAAATTATCATTCTGGAGACTGATGCAGAGAGAGAGGGAGAAAGGAGTTTAGAAGACCAAATCTGCTATCGGAGAACTTTATTGTAAGGGAACTGGAGTGGTCTAGAAAGGGATGGTGGTGGTCCAGTCACTGAATGGATAAAGAGAAATAGGTAGCCAGATCCTGAACATATTTCAGAGGTGAATTCCATGCATTTGGCTGAGAGTTTCTAAGTAAGACATATGAGAATAACAAAAAAATAAGAATGATGCCTTGAATTTTGGCCTGAACAGCTGGGTTGTATTTACTAAGATGGATGATCTTTGCAGAAAAGTAGGGTGAGTGAGAGAAAACCAAGGATTCTGTGTGGACAAGTAGTCAACTTGATCAAAAAGTTTGGAACTCAGAAAGATTTGGTTGCAAATACATATTTTTGGAGTCAGGCATCTATGGAAAATATTTATGGTCATGATACTAGATGAAATTACATGGAGAGAAGGGGCCAAAATCAGTGAGGCACCTCAGCATTCAGAGGAAGAAAAAAATAAGATGTATAGAAGACTAAAAAAAAAATATTTGAGGAAGGGTGACATAGACAGCAGTGACAAATGCTATCAAGTGAGCAAAACAGGTGACTATTTGAACACATAAAATTTTGAAGCAGTTTAGCAAGATGCAGAGTATTAGAAACTGACCTATTAAAATTCCCAGGTCTATGCAGCTAACAAACTTTTGTTTGTGCAGTTAGTCTCCTCTGTTACTATCATTCTAATTGAAGAGAGTGAGGAGGAGCTTACTGATGAATTATTTGGTACATCCCTCTACTTTTAATTAGCTAGTAAGTTCTAGTAGTCATGAATCATTGAGTGTTTTTTCACTATCCCCTAAGATTAAAAAAAGGATATGTATATGCTTGCAGTACTTTAAACATTCTTTTATATGTTTTGTTACCTTTATTTGTATTCCCCTTCTTGTTCTTTGAAAGAGTAGTGTAGTATAGGGGCTGAGAGATTTGCACCAAGTTAGACAACCGGAATTCCAGGCTCCTTGCAGCCACTTTGGAGGTCTATCACTTTTCAGTACCTAAGTGTTTTCACTGTAAAATAAGGAAAAGAATAGTGTCTATATCATGGGTTATTGTAAAGATCAGTAGATTTAACACATGAAAAGCTTCTAGGATACTGCCTGGCATATGTTATAAGCTACCATTTTATTATTATCTAGAAAAATTCCTACTTGTTTTTTCCTGAATTCTCTTCTAAGAACTCTTTTCTAATAGACTGGGGCAGAATTAATCATTCTCACCTCTGTGTGACCACTGTATTTTTACTTATACAGAGTTCTTTTCCTGGTGCATTTCTTATATGGTTATCTTTCCCACTACACACTGAGCTTCCTGAAGGCAAGATTATATTTTACACATCCTGTATCCTTGCAACAAAATGATGTGCCAAGCACATGCTGCACCAATGATTATCATTCCTGGCTGCCTGGTAGGATCCCTGGGGGAGTTCTCAAAATATGAATGCTCTGAGATTAAGATTCAATAGGAAATTTAGGTTTTGTTTTAGAAAGTTCATTGTGTGGTTTTCATATTCTGACTATTTGAGATTCTCTCCACTAAGCACATAATAAATAGGTAAATAAATAAATGAGCTCTACTTTCTCTTTACTGCTATTTATAAATGTAAACATTCTTATTTTTCATAAATCCTGAGTGCCTTGTGGAAAAAAATTGCATTTGTTGATGGAAAAGAACAGCTAGACATTATCTGATTTGTGCAATTACTTTATGTTTGAAAGCTATTATGTATCATTTTCCAAATCCCTCTAATAAAGTTAAATAATTACATATAATACTTTTGGATTTATTTTTGAGAATCTCTGGATATGACTTACCACCTTATCAAAGGAGTTTAATCATGCAGATGAAAACATCACATGTATAGGGAAATTGTACCCAAGTTTTGTGTATGTTTCTACTTTTGAGTATGTGGTAATTTATGTTTGTCTAATGTATCCACTTGCTAAATTAGTTAAAATGCATAATATATTCCTTATTATCTATAGATTTCCAAAGAGAAGAAGAATATATGTAGATAATTTGAGAAGAAAACTTCTTTGAGGAAAATGCATTTAAAAATAAATGGAATGAAAACAAAACCAAATCTTTCATTGAAACTGTCAAAATTGTTATAACCATGAATCTGAGTATTGTTGAAAATAGGAATATATTTTGATAGATGTATTTTGATATTATTAATAGTTTTGGTGTTAGTAACCTGTTATTACTTTCAGATCTATATAATTTTTTGTTTGTTTTACTGGCAGAATTTCAAATTTTTGTTGCAGTTGTTTCCAAAAGTTTTGGAATAGAAACACATAAACACATTAAATAAATTGCAAACAAGATGAATATATAATTAGTAAAATGTCATTTAATCATCAGGTTAAAGTAAATGAATCTGCACCTGTGTAGTAGCCTTGGAACTAAAAGATAAAGTGAACCCAAGCGTCTTCCTGGATTCCTGGAGCAAGTGTATTTTATCAAAAAACAGATGGTTGTTTCACAGTATATCACCTATGTAAAGAACATGAGTGAATCTTTACCTCTCTTCTGAACTGTAATGAAATCTCATGCATTCATTATTTGCAAAGTATTACTATGTAATTGCATCCATATTTTAAGATAGCCTACATTTGAATTTTGTTCTGATAAGAAGGCAAGCAGCAATAGAGAATTAATTTGTATTTCTTTTGTATTTCTTCTATACATTATTGTTAGAAATTAATGGGCTATTTTTTTAAATAATGAAGCAACATTGTAATAATTGTTAAAAAATAATTGGTTTTCTTAAATCATACTGCTGTATAAGGATATATGCTTATGTTCCCTAGATGTCTTTGGAAAAATGGTAACTAAATTGGGAACTAAAGTAAAGTCCTGAGATAAATTTTAAGTCATTTAGAAAAGAGTAGAATAAAATCCTGAGTCATTTTAACTCTTATTGCAGGAATTAATCAACTAGGTTCCAGTGCCTTTTTTAAAAAATAGAATTTAAACACAATGTCCTTGTTTTTCTTCTTATCTCATTCCTCATGTTTGAGTTATGCATCGCTGGTAGTGTTTTAAACCATAGCATCTACAACTGGTCTTTATTACATGCTTTATTGCATACTTGAATGGCATTTTTCAAAGCCTGGAGGTTTTTCGTATTTCCTTCAGTGAGATTTATGCAATAGAATTTATAGAGTCAGAAAAAGAGAATCAAGAAAAGAGAGTTGATGACTCTATTTAATGTCACCCTTGATTGCCACAGGCTAACTCAGACCTGAGGAGGAAAAATCAAGTACTCAACTTAAATCAATGAGGCTTCAAATTCTTTTTTTTTTTTTTTAATTCTGTGTTGAAGTTCCAATTCCACCAGCCTTCACAAGTGGCTGCTTATGATGCCGGAAAGCCTTCTAATTTCTTTTCCCTCTCAATATGAAGGGCGACTTATTTAAGGAATTATGTCTTTCAGTTACAGAATGCCTAAAAAACTATTCACTGAATGAAAGGACAATGCCAAAAAAAAAAAAAAAAAAAAAAAAAAAGGAAGTAGTCCTTGCATTTCTGATCCCTTTCAGCAGTGGGCAGATGCCCTCCAGGATCTGTGGCAGTCAATAAACAAAGATTGTTCCACTAAGAGTTACACATTTTACGGACATGTTATAATGTAAAGCACCAAGGTACTGAAGCCAGACAGGCATAGATGTTTAATCCCATCCCTTTATGGCTATGGGAAAGTTACCTGGTTTACTAGATTTTAATTTCCTCTTATATAAAAAGGAAATATGACCTTGGGAGGTTGCTGGTAGATTAGAAATAATGGATACAGAGCACTTGGAACATGATAGTCGTTCTATAAAAGCCATTAGGAAAAATTATCCCTCCCGGAAAGAAAAGATGCGTCTTCTCTTTTTTTGGTTGCTGTTGGATACCCTAATGATTCATGTTCTGCTGGTCTCACAAGGTAACCTTGCTCTTTCAGGCCTACTGACTTTTCTGTGAGGAGTGTATATCAGGTCGTCTCAGGAACTAGGGCAGGGGCTGTTTTTCTGACAAGGTTTCATGCTGAGTTTG
The DNA here is from genome assembly GCF_054392235.1 of Sus scrofa. NCBI lineage: Eukaryota > Metazoa > Chordata > Mammalia > Artiodactyla > Suidae > Sus > Sus scrofa. The sequence continues at coordinate 63,750,159 of NC_139390.1, forward strand.
GTTGTCTTCTCTGCTGACCTTCCTTGTTTTTTTCTGTGCCCAGTCAAGGTGGAAGGACCTGGAATAACAATGTTGAGTAAGATATGATCCCTGTTTGTTTTACTTTATGTTGGCTGCGCCTGCAGCATGTGGAAGTTCCCAGGCCAGGGTTTGAACCACAGCAGCAACCTAAGCCACTGCATTGACAATGCTGGATCCTTAACCCACTGTACCACAAGGGAAGTCCTCATTTTTGTTTTAGAATGACTCCAGCAGAAAGCCCAGGGGCCTAAATGCTGGTATTATCCTTAAGGACACTGAATTACATAAATTATTCCTGATCTCAATTTCATTGCTTCTTGAGACTTATTAAAATAAATTTTTAGAATAAAATTCCTATGATACAATTGACTATTGAAAATTGGAAAAAAATATAGTGTCCTCTACCTCTCCCAACACTTTCACCCTTACAGTGCTGTTGCAAATAAATAATAAACCTTTTATTACACAAATGTTTACCGGGAAGCTACTGACATTCTAGGGGTACCCCACTGGCTAAAACAAATAACAGTCTCTCATGAAACACACACATTTGAGCCTTGGCCTAGTGTGGAACCTGGGTTGTATAGGCTACCATACCCAGGAAGTGGGAATCATTTTTTGAAATTTTATTATTTTTCTTCTACTTTTATTGAGATATTGATATACAGCATTGTATAAGTTTAAAGTACAGCATTGTCTGGCTTATATACACCATGAAATAATAATCATAATGAGGTTAGTGAAGGTCCATCATCTCATATAGATATAGAAAAAAGTTTTCCTTGTGATGAGAACAGAGGATTTACTGTCTTAACAACATTCATATGTAATGTACAGTAGTGTTAATTATATTTTCCTGCTGTACATTAAATCTGTAGTACTTATCTATTTTATACTTGAAGTTTATACATTTTGACTGCCTTCATCCCATCCCCTTTGCTCCCCAGCCCCACTTCTGGAAGCCACAAATCTGATCCCTTTTTATTTGAGTTTGTTTGTTAATTTTTTTTAAGAATAATTAACTTACAACACCATTTTAGTTCCTGGTGTACTTTATAGTGACTCAATAGTTCTATACATTTCAAAATGATCACCAAGGTAAGTCTACTTAGGATTTGTCATTATACAAAGGTATTACATAGTTACTGACTATAATTCCCACACTGTACATTTCATTCTCATGACTCATTTATTTTGCAACTGGAAGTTTATATCTCTTAATCTCCCTACCTATTTGTTTTCTCCCCTGATCCACCTCTCCTCTGGTAACCACCTGTTTGTTCTCTGTATCTGTAACTCTGTTTCTATCTAGATATGTTTGTTCATTTGTTTTGTTTTTTCCAGATTCCACATATAAGTTAAATGGCAAGATTTCATTCTTTTTATGGCTGAGTTACATGGCTGTGTGTGTGTGTGTTTGTGTGTGTGTGCCATATCTTATTTATTCATTCATCTATTTGTAGGCACTTATGTCACTTTTATATCTTGGCTACTGTAAATAATGCTGCACAGAACATAGGGGTGCATTTATCTTTTCCAATTAGTGTTTTCATTTTCTTCAGATAGCTACCCAGGAGTGGAAGTCCTGGGTCATATGGTAGGTCTATTCTAAATTTTTTGAGGGATTTCCATAATTGCCCATGGTAGTTACACCAGTATACATTTCCACCAACAGTGCATAAGGGTTCCCTTTTCTATGCCTCCTCACCAAAACTTGTTATTTGTTGCCTTTTTGATAATAGCCATTTTAACAGTTGTTAAATGATTTCTCATTGTAGTTTTGATTTGCATTTTCTTGATGGTTAGTGGTGTACTGAGTATTTTTCATGTGTTTGTGGTCCATCTATACATTTTCTTTGGGAAATGTCTGTTCATATCCTCTGCCCATTTTTAATTTTTTTATGTTAATTTTTATGTTATTGCATATTTTAAATTTTAAGCCCTTATTGGATGTATTATTTATAAATATATGGCATTCAATATGTGGCATTTTCATTTCATAATAGTTTTCTATGCTATGCAAAACTTTGTAGTTTGATATAGTTCCATTTGTTTAATTGTGCTTCTGTTTCCCTTGCCTGAAGAGGCATATCCAAAAAAATATTGCTAAAATTATTATCAAAGAGCTTGCTGCCTATACTTTCTTTTAGAAGTCTTATTAATTGCCCATATAAATGTAGGTTCAATTCTAGGCTCTCTACTTTGTTCCATTGATTTATGTAATCTGGTTTTGTTCCAGTACCATACTGTTTTTATTGTGATAGCTTTATAGTACAGTTTGAAATCAGGTAGTGTGACACCTCCAGCTTTGCTCTTCTTACTCAAGATTATTTTAGTTACTTGCAGTTCTTGTATTTCCATACAAATTTTATAATCATTTGTTTTAATTTCTGTGAAAAGTGTCATTGATATTTTGATAGGGATCACACTGAATCTGTAGATTGCCTTGGGTAATACAGTAATTTGAACAATATCGATTCCTCCAATGCATGAGCACAGTGTATCTTTACATTGGTTTATATTGTCTTCAATTCCTTTCATCAGTATCTCATAATTTTCTGAGTGTCAGCCTTTAAATTCCTAAGTTAGATTTATTCTTAGGTATTTTATTCTTTTTGATGAGATTGTGAATGGAATTATTTTCTTAATTTCTGATAGCTCATTGTTATTGTATAAAAATGCAACAGATTTCTGGATATTAATATCATGCCCTACAACTTTCTAGAGTTCATTGATAAGTTTAAATAGATTTTGGTGTTATTTTTAGGATATTCTATTTATTGCATCATGTTATTTACAAATAGTGACGATTTTTTTTTTTCACTTCTTACCTTCCAATTTGGATTCCTGTTTTGCTTTTGTTTTTGTTTTTGTTTTCTTTTTCTTGCCTGATTGCTGTGGCTAGAACTTCCAATACTATATTGAATAAAAGTAGCAAAAATGGACATCCTTCTTTTGTTCCTGATTTTAGAGAAAGTGCTTTTCACCATTGAGAATGATATTAGCTGTGGTTATGTGTCATATAAAGCCTATATTTTATTATGCTGAGATGTGTTCACCTTATACCCATTTTGTGGAGGGTTTTATCATAAATACACTATATTTTGTAAAAATTATTTTCTGCATGTGTTAAGATGATCATATGATTTTTATTCTACTATTTTTTTAATGTGATTGTTTTGCGGATGTTGAACCATCCTTGTTTCCTTGGGGTAAATTTCACATGATCATAGTGTATAACTAAGTATTTTTGAATTCAGTTTGCTAATGTTTTGAAGAGGATTTTTGCCTCTATGTTCATCAGTGATATTGGCCTATAATCTTTTTTTTTTTGGTATCTTTTTTTTTTGTATCAAGGTGATACTGTCCTCATAGATGGGTTCATAAGTATTCCTTCTCCTGCAATTTTCTGGAATAGTTTGAGAAGCATAAGTGTTAACTCCTCTATAAATGTTTGGTAGAGTTCAATTGTGAAGCTCTCTGATCCTGGATTTTTGTGTTTGGGGAGATTTTTTTTTTTTTTAATTACTGATTCCATTTCTTTAGTGGTGTTGACTTGTTCATGTTTTTCTGTTTCTTCTTGGTTGAGATTTAGGAAATTGTACATTTTTAGGAATTTGTCCATTTTTTCTAGGCTGTCCATTTTATTAGCATATAAATGTTCATAGTAATATCCTATCACTCTGTGTTTTTGCAGTGTCAATCATCACTTCTTTTTCATTTGTGATTTTATTGACTAGGGCCCTCTCTCATTTTTTTCTTGAGTCCCTCTAAAGATTATTCAATTTCTTTTTTCTTTTCAAAGAACAAGCTCTTAGTTTTATTAATCTTTTCTATTTTTTTAGTCTATTTTATTTCTGTTCTGATATTTCTGATTTCTTTCCTTCTTCTAACTTTGGGGTTTGTTTATCTTTTTCTAATTCCTTAGAAAGTTAAGTTGTTTATGTGTGATTTTTCTTGTTTTGGGAGGTGGGCTTGTTTTAATAAAAACATATGTCTTAGAACTGCTTTTGCTCCATCCTATAGATTTTAAATTGTTTTGAATTCAAAACTATAGATTTTGAATTGTCTAGTTGTTGTTTTCATTTGTCTCCAGGTATTTCTTAATCTCTATTGTGTCAGTGACCTTTGCTCCATCCATTCACTTTCAGCCCATGTGTCCTGCAACCTAAAATAAGCGTCTTGCAGGCAGCAAATAAATGGACCTCGATTTTCTATCTACCCAGCCACTCTACGCTTTTCGCTTGAACATTTAGTCCATTTACATTTAAAGTAATTATTGATATGTATGTACTTAAAGACATTTTATTGTTTAGTAGTTGATATTTCAGTTCTTTTTTTGTATCTTTCTTTTTTCATTCTCTTCCTTTGTGATTTGATAAATACCTTTAGTGTTATGTTTAGATTCCTTTGTCTTTTTTATGTGGTATCTATTATAGATTTTTGATTTTTGGTTATTGTGAGGTTTAGATAGCATTTATACATGAATATTATATACAAAATTTATATATATATATTTTTAATTTCAAACATACTTTAACAACCTTGTATTTTTATTCAGTTCCCCTCACAGTTACTGTTTTTGACATTGTATTTTACATGTTTTTGTCTTATGTTTCCCTTAACTGCTTATTGTGAATATTCTACTTTTGTCTTTAATCATCCTACTAGTTTTGTTCATGGTTGATTTACTACCTTTATTGTATATTTACCTAATGAACTTTTTCTTTATCTCCTAAAAGTAAGCCCTACTGGCCTTTATAGCCAAATATTCTGGGGGTTCCTCTTCCAGTGCAGGAGCCCTAGGCTGGAGAGCCTGATGTGGTGCTGAGACCTCTCACTCCTTAGAGAGAATCCCTGAAGTTGTCATTATCCTCCAGTTTGTGGGTAACCCAACCAAAGCAATGGTCCTGAGTATACCATATCTTCACCATCCTACCCAGCTCATTGTGGTTCATTTTTCATATCAGTATAAGATCTTTTCTGTTAGTTTTCCGGTTTTTCTCATCAATACTTGCTCTGTATATAGTTGTAATTTTGGTGTGCCTATGGGAAGAGGTGAGTTCAGGGTCTTCCTGTTCTGACATCTTAGCTGCTGTGGGGATCTTTTGGTTGTTGTTCTTATTGTTCAGGCATTTCTTTCTATGTTCTGCAATTGTTTTCTTTGAAAAGCAACAATTTTCTAACTGGTCATCATTGCAGGTGATATAACCATTCATCAGACATCTTAGATCACTTTCTCAAGGTTCAGGCAAGACCCAAAGTTCTATTTAGTCCAAAATAATCACCTCAGATTGGAATTTTATCCAGAATATTTATTATTCTTTTGTTTTTGAGTTAGAAACCTGGACTGAAACATATTTTGACAAAGGGAGAGTGTGGGGTTTTATTTTGATCCTGGAAATAAGATATCAATTTCTTTTCTGCCTAAAGCAATCTGCTTGCTTCAATTAATTAACCCATTCAGAAGAACCAAAAGCAAAACAAATAAAAAAATTTCAAAGATAAAACTATAAGTTGTTTTCTCAGATAGTTAATGATTTCGTCAGTATAAGCTCAATCAAGTATAAAGTTATAGCTATAAAACCTGTTTTACATAATGGAATGAGAGAGCTTAAGAATAACCTAGATATTTGTTAGAGTCTTGGCTTTGCCATGGGGGTATCGTTCAACCTTGGGTAAGTTTCTTATGTTAGTAAGCTGAAATTTTTACATCTGTAAGATAGAAATAATGATATCTATCATATAGATAGTTTGGAGAAAATTAATGCCATAAGCTCAATATTGTGACTAGAACATAATAAAGTAGCCAGTGGGTAGTGATTGTTCTCATTGTCATTATCTTTCATAAGTTTGAAGAAATTAGAGAATCAACATTTGAAAAGAGTATTTAAAATGTGAGGAGTCTTGTAGAAATTTAGAAGAAAAGGTAGTATTTTTACTTGAGCTGAAATATTGGATCTGGAATAGACCTTCTCTACTTACTAGAATTTCTCTACTTAATAGAATTTTCATTTCTAGCTACTAGAATTTTCATCTCTCCTAACCTGAAAGAGAATATTGAGGATGTTTTTGTTGATTATTTTCATTATAGATTTCTCTACTTTTAGATAAGAATAACTTATAGATAAAAATAATATTCAAATTCATAAAACCAAGATTTTACTAACCATTATTTACATGGAAAAAATTGATTTAGATGAGAAAGATATATAAAGTTAAAAAGCAATATTCCCCAAACTTGGCTTCTTCATAGATAAATTCTTTAACTCATTTGAAAAAAAATGTCATAAATTGTTTAAAATGCTGGATATGCACATTTACATAAAATTTAATTTTTTATCTATTACTACATAGGAATAAAAATATAGAGTAAAATATTTCTTCAAAGAGAAAATAATGCATAGTTTTGCCTTTAAAAAATAGGATGCCTTTTGGTCTACTTGTCTTTTTTTCATACTCTACTTTTCAAAACATCTCATCCAGACTTTGCATTGAGGAAAAAATGACATTGTGAAGTATAATACGTGACAACTGGATGAAAACATACACACATGCACATCGAGCATTCTTTTACACTGATTCTTTTCCGATGAAAAAGAAGCTAATGAGAGCCCCTATGAACAGTGACCAGGAGGTGACATGGCAGGACTGTGCTTGCCACCTTTCTCCCTTATTTTTATTTCATTAAGTCTTGACTTTGGTCTTGGAAATTATGCTTTCTTGTTTCCTAACATTGTACTTTTTTCAGCATCATTCAATGTATCCAATCATCTATAATCTAATGAAGAAAAGATGAAATACAGTGCCCAGAGGGGATAGAGAAGAAAGATTTACTACCATAATCTTATTTTTTTTTTCTCACTCAGTAGAAAACTAAAATTTAAGCTACCTTTATCTTTTGGAAACTGGAAACTATACACTAAGTCTCTGGAGTTTAAAATATTGTGTCGAGTTTCTATCTGTGAAAACATTAATGACCTTAAATGCTAAAGCTGGAGGGTTAAAAATGTTTCATTGAGGAGTTCCCGTCGTGGCGCAGTGGTTAACAAATCTGACTAGGAACCATGAGGTTGCGGGTTCGATCCCTGCCCTTGCTCAGTGGGTTGACAATCCGGCGTTGCCGTGAACTGTGGTGTAGGTCGCAGACGCAGCTCGGATGCAGCTCGGATTCTGAGTTGCTATGGCTCTGGCGTAGGCTGGCAGCTACAGCTCCGATTGGACCCCTAGCCTGGGAACCTCCATATGCCGTGGGAGCGGCCCAAGAAATGGCAAAAAGACAAAAAAAAAAAAAAAAAAAAAAAAAAAAAAAAAAGGTTTCATTGAAATTCTTATGGAAGTAAGTTCCTGTTTGTAGGAGAGAACCTCACTTCTTTTGACTCAAATCCACCATAAGAGCCCGGGGAACGGAGATGTGTGAATCAGCAAGCCAACACAAGTACCAAAGAAATGTGGCCTTGTAACAACTTCATGAGATTGATATTACCTGAGTTTTGCTGCTGTGGAATTTGATGCTGACAAGGTTTTGGCAAATTAACAATGTCCCACACCTGATAAGTGGTGAAAAAGACTCACCTTGACCAAATGTTATTCAGACTCTTCTACGTCTTCTTCTCAACTAGGCCAAGTGTGGCCCCTGTTCTGCTAAGCCTGCCTAGTCCTGTTTTGGCAAGAATCCTGCTAAGCCAATTTGGAGCAAATCCTCCATCCTCTCGGTCTGATCAAGCTCCTCATCTCTTACCTCTGGCATATAAGTCCTTGTCCTGTCTTCCATAAAAACCCCAAGTCTAACTTTAGCAAGAATTCCCCCAACTTTTAAATTTCCTCTTAGTGATTTTCCCTCCAACAAACACCCTCCAATCTGCTCTGTGGCCATCTTCCCTTTCCTTCTTGTATTCAGAGCTGAAATTCATCTGTCTCCACTATCGCTGCAGTCCTGACACCTGTCACAATAATCTACATGCAATAAAGTTTCCTTACCATTTTAAGTGATATTTATTTTTTCCATTATAGTTGACATACACTGTTCTGTCGATTTCTACTGTAGAGCAAAGTGACCCAGTCATTCATATATATATATATATTTGTATTATTTTTCTCCATCATATATATATACACATTCTTCTTCTCACATTATCCTCCATCATGTTCCATCGCAAGTGACTAGATACAGTTCCCTGTGCTATACAGCAGGATCTCATTGTTCATCTACTCCAAATGCAATAGTTTGCATCTATTAACCCCAGACTCCCAGTCCATCTCACTGCCTACCCCTACCCCTTAGCAACCACAAGTCTGTTCTCGTCCATGAATTTCTTTTCTGTAGAAAGGTTCATTTATGCTGTATATTAGATTAACAAGTGTCAGAACAATTTTTTCTTTAACAGAAGCAAAACCAAGAATGGAATCATGTCTCCTGAACTCAGAATTCTTGTTTCCCTTAAATTATTATAGCTCAATGTTTGATATTTTTATTCTCCAACCATTAAATTTCTGTTCTGTTAACTAGACATATTTTTAAAGTAGTAATTTTGGTTAGTAATAAATTAGTAATTTTGGTTAGTAATGAGCACAAGACACCTACAATTTTGCAGAATCACTTTTTATATTAAAAAAGATTTATAATTTGGTCTGTTTCCTTTTTAAAAAATTTCTGTAGGCCATATGGTCTGCAGGCTAATGCCTTCTTAGAACTATCCAACGAATTCACCTTTGGTCAAACATACTTACTTTAACGAAAGAAGAATAAGCAGCTTATTAGTTGACTTGGTATCTTTCTGACTTTTTCCGCTGTCTCCAACATTATATTAGCTAATATGTTGGAATACAATATATATGATTTAAAAAATGGATATGTAAGGTAAGCTTCCAAAGAAGAGTGGTTTTCATTTAATATCCTCATGTACTCATTATGTGATATTTGTTATTCTTACTGCTATGGAGAGAAGAAGTAACAAAAATTCTCATTAGAAAATCCCTTTTTTGTGGAAGCTATGATGTCTCTCATCACAGATAAGTTTAAGCAATTAGGGGTGATTTTCAAAATCTGTAGTCCTATATTTTGGCTACTTTAAAAGTAGAGTTTGTCACTACTTACCATATTTTATTCTTTTAATTAGACAAGAACATGTTTTTTTTTCTTCATAGTTGACACTCTCCTTTTACCTCACCACATGCTTTCATTTTTTTAACTTTATTGCTTTCTTGCTGCCAGCTGCCCTTAAAGACATCCTGTGTCTCCCATTGCCTGTAAAAGATCATGTGTGAATTGTGTTCTTTGGTATGTCCCAGAAACAATGAGTTTTAAAAGTTTTCCTTATTAACTGTACTTTATTATTTGCCTACTTTAAGTGAAAGTCAAATAAACTCAACTTCAATTACAAATGTTTTATATATACTGAATTCATAAGGCAATGTTTATAATTCCTTGAATAAAACAATTGCTAGTGACTTGGGCAATACTTGGAGAAAGCATCATTTTTACAACTAGTGTACGCGATAATTATTATAATGCCTGTATTTTAATTCGGAGGGTTTAATTTACTTCTCTGAATAAATGGTCAGTAATAAATCTTGGACTTGAAACCTGTTTTTTTAACTGCAAATTCAGAGTGTTTTGCATTTGATCTTCACACATGTGCAATTGAGTGGGAAATATTTATTGCTGCTTAATTAAGGTTGTTTGTATCTATTAATCTATTTCTCTGAACTTCAAAAATGTGCTTACCATGCCTTGAAGAATATTGAAAGCAGTTTCCCATCATGGCTCAGCGGACCTGTTGTAATAGAAATAAAATATTCTAATGTATAATTTCACAGCACTGATAAAGAATATCCAAAAATAAAAAACTCTTTGGCTTGGAGTTCCCATTGTGGCTCAGCAGTTAACAAATCTGACTAGCATCCATGAGGACGCAGGTTTGATCCCTGGCCCAGCTCAGCGGGTTAAGGATCTGGCATTGCCCTGAACTGTGGTGTAGGTCACAGATGCAGCTTAGATCCTGCTTTGCTGTGGCTGTGATATAGGCCAGGGGCTACAGCTCCAATTGGACCCCTAGCCTGGAAACCGCCATATGCTGTTGATGCAGCTCAAAAAAAAAAAAAAAAAAAAAAAAAAAAAAAATCTTTGTCTTATGTTTATTCTGTTAAAGTATGTCATTCACATTAATTATCTCGAATACTACCCTCTTTTGTTTAACAATATTGTCATATATATGCACAGTAGCTTTAAAACCATTCTCAGAAACAGTAGATCTACATGTATACTTTGCTTGCTAAAAATTCATTCAGCCCACGCCTACTTATCAATAGCTCCCCTTAATCTGTACCTCCTACTGTTCCTCAGCTAAGAAGACACTAGCATCTGCCTGTGGCAAATATGCTCAGAATTTACTAACACTTTCTGATGCAAACTAAAAAAGTGGTTTGTGGATTTAGATGTGGCTTGGTTTTTTCAGGCTTTCTACTTTATTCTTATTAGACTGTTGTCTGACTCTCATCAAGCTCAGCTCAATTTCGTTTATGACTTTATTATATAGACTGCATTTGTTATCACAGCTGAGAATGGCAGAATTTACATGATTATACCAATTTTTGTAATTTTACTATTTTTTTTTTTTTGGTCTTTTTAGGGCCACACCCACGGTGTGTGGAGGTTCCCAGGCTAGAGGTCAAATCAGAGCTACGGTTGTTGGCCTACACCACAGCCACAGCACCTCCAGATCTGAGTTATGTCTGCAGCCTACACCACAGTTCACGGCAACACAGGATCCTTAACCCACTGAGCAAAGCCAGGGATTGAACCTGCGTCCTCATGGATGCTAGTCAGCTAGTCCGCCGAGCCATGACAGGAACTCCCAGTTTTACTATTGAATTAGATTTTAAGTCAAATCTATTATATAATTTAAAATATGTAAAAGAATATAGCTTCAAAATACAAATTTATGGCATTTGCTGTGGTCCATCTTGAATGAGAATGAGCTGTCTTCCACTGGATAAGAGTTGATATTAGTATTACAGAACTTTATAAGGCATTTACCACAAACTGGGCAAACATTCTATTCAGCATTGAATTTGGATCTGAAAGCTCCATTTCCTCCCAGAGGCAGTCTTACCTGTTGTAATGTTTTTATTAAGTTTTGATACAAATACTCCCAAGTTTTGAAGGTTAATCTTCCTGAAAATATTCAAAGCAGATTTCATCAGAAAATATTTCTTCTTATTCACAGCTGTATGTGTGCCAAATAGTGCTTTTCAGATAAATGAGGAAGATGCCTTATTCCAAGAATGTACCTTTTAGATTAGACTGCCTGTAACACAAACATTGGTACATTAATAAGTGATCAAGCAGCTGGTTTTGTATTTTCTTTCTTTGTCAATAGAGGTGTGATATGAAAAACAAGGTGGTAGAAAACATATTAGATACTGTATTTTGGGTGAAAGGGTATAGAAAATAGAATGATCAATGTTTAATGTAAAAAAGGAAAAAAATTTTGAAAGAAACAAAAAATATCAATACTTTCCTGAACAGAAACTCTGGTACATATCAAAACTTCTAAATATATTCTGATGAGAGTTCTTACATACTTATCTGTAGAGTCTTTTGATGTTCTGTTTTCTTAGGGTATGTTTTTGGAGAGATAAGATATATTTGTTCTCTAACAGGCAATTTGAATTAATTCTGTAATATTGAAGATCATTAAAGTAGATTTGACTGACCAGCAAAATTAAAATGCAAAAGTGTTAAAACTAATCTTTGATTGTTATAATTAGTGAGGCTTAGATTAGGAACAACCCTATTGCCCAAGACTATCAAATCCTGAGAAATACTGTTGAAAAATCTTTGTGATTCTTCTTCCAGTTTCGGTATGACTTTTATCTCCTAAAATATCTGAAGAGTTGTTGGAGCCTGATGTTAAATAGTGAGTGCTAGAGATTATAGTATTACAATTTTGTATATTAGCTTAGTAAGAATTTGCTTTTTTCCCTCCCTCCTTACTCCATTCCTCTCTTCCTTCCTTCTTTCCTTTCTGTCCAGTTCTTAAGAAATAATTCATGGAATATAAGTTACATTGACCAGATTGTCTAGGGAAGATTGAACCTAAAATAACATTTCTTTCACTTATCAAATTTTAATATTGTCCTATATTATATAAAAATAAATATTATGTTTTATAAAATATTCTAATACCAAAAATATGTGTTATTTTTAAAAGAGGAAATAGCTATATTTTGTATCTGTGTAGATAAGCGGAGATAAGTCTTGGGAAACACAGCAAACTCAACAAGGTTTTCTTTTTGAAGCCATGTTGTGTTTTGTCTCTGCTTCATTTTCAGCTCTTGTGCCATCATCAGTGAAGGCTTAACTTCTCTCTCCTGTTTTGTAAAGACTGTTACTGCTTTGCTGTGTTCTATACTTTAGGTTGAACTTTATCTGTCATATATCACATTCCTTCAGATTGTAATTTCTAGGTGACACAGAAGCAGCTTGTTCATAGCTAATGTATTATTGGGTAAAGGAGGAAAAAGAAATCACTGAGATGTTTGCCAAAGATCAACTGGACCTTTCCCCATCTGTTTGGCAAGAGAAGATCTTTAGGATCCAGTAGAGATGGCCATGTTTCCTCTTCCTGAAGGCATCCAGATAAAGATCCTCTATCACTTTCCTGGCTTAGCAGACTAACAATCAAAACAGTCTTCTTGGTGCTCACCTAAACCCTCTGCTGCCTTAATTTAAGTCTGTTGCTTCAATGTGTTTCTCTGATGAAAATCTATTACATAGCAGTTCCCTAAAGACTGAAAAAGAAAGTCCTTACTTGTGAAAATTCACAAAATTACAAAGATTCATATAGAAGAACAAATTGGGGTCATGGGCACAGAAATGAATTCCAACAAATGGAAAATTCCCAAGTATTAAAAGGTAAACTAGATTTTAGCATACAGATGCCTTTTCTTACACAAAATCTGACTATTGCAGGTTTGAGCAGCTTATTATATAGTCATTGCTGCCTCTTCAATAACTCATTTTGATATTTTGTAATTTGCCAAAATGTGCCTTTGTGATCCCACAGGCTCTTAACTACTTTGTAATGAGTGTGTATGAACAGATGGAAAATGTTTTCAATTTCAGAGAAAATCACTAATGGATGTCACCAGCTATTAGAAAAGCTCAGGTGGCTCCATTTTCCAAGGAAAGGTATTGTCATAAAACTCTTCATTTTTTAATGAAATGTTTGCTCATTTATACCTGGATGGTAATTTAAGACTTCACAAGTCTAAACAGATTACAACTATAGTTGGAAATTATTCAGTGCTAAATAGCCTAGAAACCCAATCTGAAGAATCTCACCTGAAAACAGTAACGCCAATCCAGATCATTTCATTAGAACAATGAGAATTAATATAAAGACAATTCCCCCAAAGAAGTGGATAAAAAGATTTCACTAAAAAGTTAAATGATACTTGAGCTTTGTTGATGACCCCTCTTTTAAAGTAAAAAGGAGTATACTTTTTGCCCTCAGTTTGTATCCCAAACAAATACATCTTCTCAAAGAGAAACACATCAAACTAATGATAATAGGAGAGGTTGCTGCCAAAGTATATTCTGTTTCATATTCAAAAGATACTTAGTTGTTCTCCAAAATGCAAAGCCATTAGTTGTTAACTCTGCCCTCAGAATTCACACCAGCTTCTTCTTTTACAAGGCTCTTGGTCCAATATCCTGGAACAGGCAGACTTCTGGTCTAATTAGTTTATTTTAGGCCATTGTTGTTACCCTCTCTTCTACTTCGTAAAATATTGGTCACAAATAAGTGCAGTACCATCTGTGCAATGATCTAGCATGTGTTTATTTATTTAGAGCTTCACCAACAGGAATTATTTATATGCAGGTTAGGAAAGAATGAAGCTAGCGATTTCTTTCTAGCAAAGCAAATTCCTATAATTGTACAGAGAACTTCATGGTTCTATTTCTTTCTTACTTCAATATATATTTTTGATATGCTCTTTTCTCTTGTCATGGAACATAGGTGGTCAAACACCATCCAGGATGCTGACACCATACTACTTTTAGTATTGTTGACATCATGTAAATGAAACTACATCAAGCCAAAATTATTATTATTATTATTTGGGGGGGGAAAGGAAGAAAAATAGCTTTATTGCTTTGCCAGGTAAAGGAGGGTTACAGCAGGCTAGGATCTTTAAGCAGTCAGGCTTAAGGACTGTGCCCCCAAAATTATTTACAATAAAATATTTCTTTTATAAATAGTACTTCAATGCAGAAGGAAGAGTTTAAAAATCTATAGGTTGAAGGGATATGTCAAATAGACAGTGGAGTTTCTTAGTATTTGATTTCACTGTGGAGACACACCATCTATCAGTGGTGCTTTGAGACCACCTTGCAGAGTAGTAGATGTGTGTCAATGTTGTAGGGGCAATATTCATGAGAAAAGCTCTGCTTTAAAAATATAACTGTTCTAAAATATCGTCTGTTTTGTTTTCAATGAGTTTTATGTATAGATTCATATGCTTAGTATAATTTTTTAAACAGTCAAATGGCACACACCTCACTTACTTTCCTCTTTGTTACAGATGCCAAGAAGTTCCCATTTTTAACTGTATTATTTAGCCAGGTATTATTGATATAGATTGTCTATCTTCACTCTCCATGTTTTATAATTTGGCTTTCATTTTCATTATTTTTTTAAATAGGTCTTGGTCAAATTGTATGTATTACAATTTCTCAAAATTTCAAATCTAATCATCATTTAGTCATTTGTTTATATATATATATGTGGCTTTTAGTATGAATGAATTATTTATAATAAGATGGCTTTACTCATTTCAGAGTATTTTAAAGCCACCTTAGAATAGAATTTAGAATCCTGTAATATAGCTTAACAATGAAGGGATATAATTAACTCCTGAATTAAATTATTATCCCTAAATATATCCATCTGCATTAGAGTCAGCCATGAAATTTTTGGTCTGTATTAAAGAATATGTTATTTTTCTGATTTGAACATTAAAATTATTAAAATATGTAATTTTATCCTTCTGTCTTTTTCACTCAAATGTACACATACATGTGGAAACACACATAGATGTCTTAATCACACATGAAATGAATGGAAGATTAGATATTGCAGAAGAAAGGAATGGTGAACTTTAAATGATAGTTAAAGAAACTATCCAGAATGAAACAGACAGAGAAAATCTCTGGAGCACCTTGGAGTCCCTGATAAAAGGAAAAGTGCAGAAAATGTTTGAAGTAATAATGGCTAGAATGTTTCCAATTTTATGAAAATAATAGGCACACAGATTTAAGAATCTCAACAAACCCTAAACAAATAAATATGAAAAAACCACCCCAAATCATAATATATTTATATTGCTCTGAACATGTGGAGAAAAGCAAAGATATAGAAATGACACTAGACTTCTTATAATGATGCAAGTAGGAAGACAATAGAGTAGTATTCTTCCACTTTTTCATTATCACTCTATACAGAAGATTTTATAAACACATATTTTTTCCTAACCACTCCTGCCTGATGAAATCTCAATACTTCAAATATAAATTATGTCTTTTCAATATATTCAGATATGCATACAGGTATTTGTTCAGTATTATAAAAATACTGTGTGTATTGTGGCTCTTTTGATAGACATAAACCATTTTCCTTCTCTACTTGGTAGGAGCTTGAAATAAAAACCATACTGAATTACAAAAAATAAAGAAAATTACATTTGTTGCATATTTCTGTTTTTGGAGTGAGGCATGCACCTGCTCTGAATATACTTTATGTTTCCTTGAGGCACATCTTACATTATGTTTGAACAATCAATTATAAGACACTGTTTTTTCTCATATACCTGAAAAAGACAAAAAACTCAAACATTTTCTTAACTCATTTTTTCCAGATGATTTGTAATGGTTATCAAATGTATTACTTTTATTTTAAAAGCAAACCCATAATATCTTCTTCTGTGTAGAAAAATAAACTCTTCTAAAATTATAACTATGGTTGATATCTTTTCACATAATCACATTACCAAATCCAACTTAGGTCTTCATGCCATCCAGGTTATACCACATGTTATGAGTTTGCCGCCTTTCTCTCTACTTATATTGGCAATGCCTGCCAGATCATCTGTCAAAAATTACAGAGTATTCTTTTTAAAAAGCTCTTAATTAGAAACTTAATGTGGTTAAATCTTAGGTGGTGATATACTTTTCTAATTCACTTCTGGATTTTTATCAGTTTATATCAAATTATATATATTTGATTAGATTATAATAGCTGAGCCACTCCTGAAATCTCAGTATCAAAAATGTCTCTCTCTTATTATATCCTATTCTTCCTATTTACTTATAAAGAACTTCTACCATAATGATTATTTGATTTCATCAAGATCTCTAACCCATTTATTGTACCACTTTATAATTATTAATTGGAACTTTCTGGTGTTCATTTTTCCTTGTCTAGCCTATAACTCACACTCCATGATTGTCATTATTTCTTGCTTTTAATTCACATTCATAGTACTCACCTGAGGACTTTCAAATGATCTGAACACCAATATCCATTTATTTTCTCCAGATTTGTACTACAACAAATAACTGCTAGGCAGACCTGAAACATTTCATATTACACATTTTAAACAGCTCCTCAAGACTACCTAACTCTCTTGTAATGCTTTCTCATTGGACTCATGTTCTCCTGCCATAAAATATTCCTTCTCTCTTCTAATCCTAAACTTCACCTTTAATCTGAGCTGGATATTCATATTTTAACTCAGTGAGAAAGTAGAAGCTATCAGACACAATGTCCTTCAACATTTCACTATCAAATATACAAATTTGTCTATCGTACATCCATCTTCTTTCTCTCCTACCACAATTTAGAGTGTTACTCTTCTTATCAAAAGCTGGCCCACCTCTGCATTCTTTGGATCCAGTTCCTTTTCAAAGAGCTCACCCTTTTTGTCTTATCTTCTGTTTCCTTCCATGAGATTCTCTTCCTTTATAATTGTGATAATTCTCAAAAATGTGAAATATATTCTGATAGCTCTGTTTGTTCTGTGGACTCTATATTCTTCCCAGCATTATTTATCTGCCACATTTGTTGACAGAATTCATAAATTATTTGTTTTCACAAGAACTTCCAACTTTTCACACCTCCTGATTTGACCTCTTTTCCTTGCAGTCTAGCTCCACACCTCAACATTCTACTGAAGTCTTGTCACAGTTGTCTGTAACATTTTTACTGCAGGACTCAAGAAAGCCTTTTTCCTCTTTGAAATTCTCTCCTTTCTTGTCTTCTATAAAATTCTCCTCTCTGGGGTTTACTTTTACCACTTACTTAATCTTCTTTGTCTGCTCATCCTCCTAAACCAAATGTTTAATTATTGAGATTTCAGAATTGGGTCTGGGGTCTTTTACTTCTTCTTTCTTTGATAAGAACTGATCTTCTCAGTAATCTCATTGATTTCAAATATTTCAAATAATAATAATTTCAAAATACTCTTTTCTCTCCACAGGCCTCTCCTGTGACTACCTGTTCTCTCAAAATGCATATCTTGCTCATTTTAACAAATGCTGCTACTACCTACCTGAGGCCAGGAATTTGGAAGTAATCACTATTGTTAATAGTAGTATCTTACCTTCGTAACTATATTAGTAGCACTCTGTTTAACAAGTGCTCCCTCCTATCCTTTCCTTATCAAGTCCTACTGATGATATCTCTGAAATATTCTGATGCTATTTTGGAAATATTTGCCAGTTTTTAAGTTCCCTTACTGTATCATTGTTCTTTGTCTAGGGTTGCTGTTAACTGTTATCTGAATTATTAGAAATACCACTTGTCCATTTCCTTCAACTTCTTCTCTGTAGAACAGGAAAAGTGATCTTTTAGCAATGAGATCCTGCTGTGTAGTCCTGGGAACTGTGTCCAGTCACTTATGATGGAGCAAGATAATGGGAGAAAAAAGAATGTATACATGTATGTGTAACTGGGTCACAATGCTGTACAGTAGGAAAAAAATAATGTATTGGAGAAGTTAAAAAATGAAGTTAACTTATTAACACACTAAAACAAAATCATAAGTTGTATCACCTTGTTCTACTACTGAAACATTTGAGCTGTCTCCCAGGGCTCCTGGAAAAAATTTGGCATTCTTACTATGGTCTGTATAGTGGGGCATAGTTCATCTCTGCTGAATCACTAAACTCATTTCACAATTAAGCCCCTTTGTCTCCTTCCCCAGTCACACTGGCCTTTTCTCCATTGTGAGAATATGTAAAATAATTTCATTTATTTCTGTGGAAATGCACACGTTGGACTCCTTTTCCCACCAAATGTGCCACCACTTCCTCTTCCTGGTTGTTTCTTTTCCGTTTTTAATGTGCTCAAAGAGACCTTCCCTGACTACTTTATTTAAAGTGCTTTTCTCCTCACTGATCTCTTATCTTTCTAATTATTTTATTTCTTAGCTTTTATTCATGCTAAAAATATTCTCTTTGTCTTTTATGTGTCCTTTTGTCTCTCTGCTCTACTAGAGTATAGAGTCCACATGTCAGGGGGTCTTTCTTCTCACTTGCCGCTTTTTCTTCGTATTTCTAATGGTGTCTATCATACTGTTGATGCTGAGTAAATGCATTTGTTGACTGAATGGCTCCTCATCAAAGGCATTTTAGGTAAATATCTATCATTATAAATGACAAATATAAAGCTTGGCAGGAAATTTTGAAGTAGTTATCTTATTTTTTGTTATAACCAACCACACAGGTAGGAAGGTGGCTAGATTCCTAGGATCTTTAGGTCTTCGTATTTATAGTAACTTTTGGTAATTTACCTTTGTTTTTCAAATAATAATCCTGGAATTGCAGCCTAATAATAAAATTTAGGACATATTTGAAGTTTAGATATACTTTCTTCCATTTGAAGGTGGGGTGGTATTAAAAAAACTCCCTAAATAGGTGCTTTATTTTTCTGTAATATCTGATTCCAGATCTTATCACGGTCAGTGCTGTAGTTCTCTACTGTAGCACAACATAGTATCACCAAGTTTTGTGGCCTAAAACATTACCCATTTTGTTATTATTCTTTATATGTTGTGGATCCAGAATTTAGGCAGAGTGCACATAGAAAGACTTTCCTCTGTTCCACAAAATATAGAATCTCATCTGGAAAACTCAAAGCAACTGTTGGCTGAAGCAGTTGGGGACTGGCTAGGCATCTCTATACATAGTCTCAGGGCTTCTTCTTTTTGTTTTTTAGCATGTGCTTCTATCATGGTCTCCTCAATATGATAACCTCCAGATAGCTGGACTTCCTACCTGGCAGCTCAGAAGTCCAAGAGCACATGTTCTAAGAGGAAGAAGACACCGGTCTCTTAAGGCCAAGCTCTTAAAGAAAGTAGCATCACTTCCATGATATGCTATTTGCCAGAGCAGCCACAGAGCTGCCAAGACTCAAGAAGGGGACACACAGAGGAGGGCCAAATGATTAGTAGCCATCTTTAATCAACTAAAATAAGGATCTGAGTTGTAATTATAATTAATAATTTACTCCTTTACAAAATGAAGCATATAGTGCCTTAGCCTCATATTCTTTACTGAATGCTCATTCATCCCTGTTTTGGTGTTTCACATACTGGACATTATTTATATACATCCTGTGTTTAAACATCATCCAATTTTAAGTAATAATTTGGCTGATCCAATGGAACGCACCTAAGCCTTTGTTTTTTATTTTTTCTTCTTTTCCCTCTTTAATAATAGCAATTTTTATTCATGGTGTGGCATGTGGTTTTTTTGTTGCTGTTGTTTTTGGTCATTGTTTGGTTTGTTTCCTTTTGGACATTGGGGAAAGTGAAAGGGAGGAATCTCACATAACCCAAATGCAAGAATGAGAAACTGCTTCAAGCAACATGTGGATTCTGTAAGCTTTGAAATGTTTTACTTAATCCTCACAACAAACCTATAACCCCCTTATATAATTGATAATAACGCTTAATAGAGGTTAATGAAATTGCACATTAGGTTAAGAAATCTGCCCATAGTGAAGGCAGAAAGCCATTTCTTGAATTTATGCTGACATTTTTACTGATAACATTGGACTGTGTCTTGATCCTGATTCTGTAGGTGCACAAGCTTTTAACTTTTAGACAAATCTTAGATTAGTGGATCTCTAAATTTCCTATTGGTTATAAAACTCCATGAGGGCATACATTCTTGAAAGAGATAAAATATCTTTTAAAGCTCAGGAGAAAATGATTTTTGTTGTTAGTCAAGTTATTTAAATATGAAAGTGTTGCATTGTTTCCTAGGTCCTGTCCACTAGGTGCTAGGAACTGCACAGCAGGCACCCTACAGCAAATTTATTAAAGTCAAAGTACATTTTCAGAGAGAGCAGACTGCCTGGCAAGTAGGAACACACTTTACAAATGGTTTTTTATGACTATGGCTTTGTAATATTGCCTGAAGTCTGGGAAAGTTATGCCTCCTGCTTGGATTTTGTTCTTCAGAATTGCTTTGGCAATTCTGGGTCTTTTGTGGTTCCATATAAATTTTTGGATTGTTCTAGTTCTGTGAAAAGTGTCCTGGGTAATTTGATAGGCAATTGCATTGAATGTGTAGATTGCTTTGGTTAGCAAAGCCATATTTACAATATTAATTTTTCCAACCCAGGAGCATGGAGTATCTTTCCATTTCTTTACATCTTCTTTCATTTCCTTGATTAATGTTTTATAGTTCTTGGCATCTAAGTCCTTTACCTCCTTGGTCAGGTGTATTCCCAGGTATTTGATTTTGGGGTGCAATTTTAAAAGGTATTGTATTTTTGTATTCCTTTTCCAATATTTCATTGTTAGTATACAGAAATGCGACTGATTTCTGAATGACATCAAGACGGTGTGGTACTGGTACCGAAACAGACATATAGACCAATGGAACAGAATAGAGAACCCAGAAATGAACCCAGACACCTATGGTCAATTAATCTTTGACAAAGGAGGCAAGAATATAAAATGGGTAAAAGACAGTCTTTTTAGCAAGCATTTCTGGGAAACCTGGACAGCTGCATGCAAATCAGTGAAACTAGAACACATCCTTACATCATGCACAAAAATAAACTCAAAATGGCTTAAAGACTTGAATGTAAATCAAGACACCATCAAACTCCTGGAAGAGAAGAACATAGGCAAAACATTCCCTGACATCAACCTTATGCAAGTTTCCTCAGGTCAGTCTCCCAAAGCAACAGAAATAAGAGCAAAAATAAACCAGTGGGACCTAATCAAACTGACAAGCTTTTGCACAGCAAAGGAAACAAAAAAAAAACAAAACAAACAAACAAACAAACAAAAGACAACTTACATTATGGGAGAAAATAGTTTCAAATGAGCAACTGACAAGGGATTAATCTCTAGAACATTCAAGCAATTTATACAACTCAACAGCAAAAAAAGCCAACAACCCAATTGAAAAATCGGCAAAAGACCTGAATAGACATTTTCCCAAGGAAGAAATGACCCAGCCATGAGTAATATATGCATTCCTCTTCTGATGTTATCTTCCATCATGGTCTATCCCAAGAGATTGGATATAGTTGCCTGTGCAACTATAGTAGGACCTCTTTGCTTATTCATTCTAAATGTCATGGTTTGCATCTACGAATCCCAACATATGCATATTTAATACACAGATATGTAGCTTCTCACTTACAATTCATTCTTATAAACATCAAGAGTTCAGAAACTCAGACATGGCTGTGGTTCTATAGAATGGGAGCCAAAGGGGGGATACACTGGTTAAAGAGAATAATATGGTACAACCAGGATAAGAATGGATGAATATTTTTCCTGATAGAGGAAAATTAGTTCCTCTGCCATATCAGTTGACCTCCACCACCACCTTGCTGAAACAGTACAAAACCATAGAACAGCAGATTAAATTCCGTTTTCTTAAAGATTTTGCTTGGAACTACCAAAACCCAGAGGAAAATGTATACTTCACTGGGATTAATGGATAATGTCTATTGAATGCAAAAGTTAAAACTATGTTTTATGCACAGTTGTAAACACTTAAGCCAGAGAGGATGTAATTTTATTTATAGATTTTTTTCTTTGAACTGCATTTAACTTTCTCGAGAGTTTTTTTGGGCAATAAAACTTTCTGTGATTTTCTAAAAGTAGTTTTATTTTTGGTTCTGCTTTTTTAAAGTGTAAAAGTTTATATCATTTAAATTTTTTATTTAACTAAAAGCTAGTATGATTATATAATAAGGCCTAGAGAAATAAAGCTATAATATGTTACAAAATGGCAAATATGCTTTTAGAAAGCATTTTAAAACATTAACATTTTTTACACTCAAGACCTGATTTTCTATGGAATTAATTGTAATGCCAACGCTTTTTTGAAATCTGATTATTTAACTTGAAATTTATTGATACTTTTTTACGTTTTTTCTACAAATCTCTGAAAAACATCTACATATATTAGCATATTCCTCAAAGCCACACATGATCTGAGCTCGCATAATGCAGGTGAATTACCAACTTTTCCACCTTCCTCTCCTGTCCGTACCTAATTTCTTCCTTCTCTTCAGCCACTGGAATTATGCTGTTCCTTCCAGTTGTCAAGTTATTCTCACCTAAAAGTCTTTGTTCTTATTCTCTTAAAGAGCCCTTCTTCCACATTTTAAAATGTCTAATTGTAACACTTGTCTTTCCTTGTTTTTTATATTTTTGGACTCTTCTCCTCTCATTCTCCTAATAAAATAGCATTACCATCTATGTTTCTTCCCCAGATTGCTTTTTTAAAATAGCTTCTATAATTATGTATTTGTTATTTTACTTGCTCAGTATCTGTCTTCCTACTAAAGTGTCAATTCCATATGCTGTTATTACCAGTGCAAATATTAGTACCTAAAAGATAGTAAGTAGTTGACATTTATTATTGAATAATAAAGGCCCCTCATACAACTTATGAATAGAAAAAGATAGGATATGATGAATAATTCATTATAGAATACCGTATTTCTATTGATTTTTTAACCATAATTTCATTCAGAAAGAAACTAATGCTTTGGTCCCATCTTTAGAGATATTTAGGCTCTCTGGGCTAAGAATCAAAGTATTTGGATGCTAGAGATGAAACATGGTGAATAGTTAGGTATGGCTTCCCTGGAGGGTGAGAGACATGGGTTCAAATCCCAGGTTTGTCTTTTGTAAGTGCAGTGCTTTAATGATGTCAATTTCCACACCAGAGTTCCAGATTCTCCTTTTAAGATAGCAAAATCACTCAGGCATATTCAGACCACACCTTTTTACACTGTACAATCCAAAGCAAATTAGAGTGTGTCTTCTGCTATCTCTTAAAATCTTGGCCATCGCTTGTTTCCATTGATTTGAATCAGCTTTCAGAGTCCAGTAGAGATTTGTTTTAGGCAATTAATTCTACTCAAGCCATGTAGCTAAGAATGGAAAGATGAAAAAATGTTGATGGAGAAAAGAGAATTGGAACTGAAGAAGCGATCGATAAATGTCTACTGACCTGTTTTAAGTTACACATTTTCATATTGAGAAAACCTATGTGATAAATACCACCAGGAATACATCAGCAATACAACAAAACGTGGTTTATTTTAGCTTCCTGCACTATTGGAGAACATTGTCTCTGAGGAACAATGGAGCAGATAACTGAAAGGAAAATGGGAAAGGACTTTTAATAGGGCTTGCATTTCTGCCTAATGACTATTTCCGTAGAGCAACTTGGAAAAGCATAAAACACCACTGGATATTTGTCACAGTAATTGTTTTCAAGAGGCAGGGGGAATAAAACAAGGCTAAGGACATCATTGGTAAGGAAGCCATAATTGCTGAAAATATGTGGCCTTGGCAATGTCTAGTTGGAAACATTTTTTTAGTTTCAGTCAGGAATGTTATAATCGGATTACTAATCACACTAAAATGACTTTGGGTTCTATTTCTTCAGAAACTACAAAGATAAAGGAAGAATGCTGTGAAAACAAACAAACAAACAAAAAATTGAACCCCTCAAAACCCCCTCTTATCTGAAGAACTGAGGTTAGAAGTTAAGGCTACCTCAGGAGTGACCCAAATAGTGAAGATCCTTTAAGCAAAGGCAGAATGCTCCATTTTCACTGATTTCATTTCAGTTATCTTTATCATAGCTGGAGGTTTTAGTCAACAAAGTTTCTCAGCACTATGTGTTTGAATTTAATAAAAGAAGAATTTGCATACTTAAATAACTGGTAAACTTGAAATATATATATACATACATTGACAGCTCATTTCTTTTTATTACTGGCTAATATTCCATAGTCTGGATGTACCACAGTTCATCCATTCACCTACTAAAGGCCATCTTCGTTGTTATAGGTTTTGGCAGTTATGACTAAAGCTGATATAAATATCTGTGTGCAGGTTTTTGTGTGGACATAAATTTTCAACTCCTTTGGCTAAATACCAAGGAGTTTATTTGCTGGATCATATGGTAAGAGTATATTTAGTTTCATAAGAAACTGCCAAACTCTCTTCCAAAGTGACTCTAAAATGTTGCTTTCCCACCAGCAATAAGAGTTACTGTTAATTGATGTCCTTGCCAGCATTTAGTGTTATCAGTGTTCCATATATCGGCCATACCAGTAAAGTGTGAGAATGGCATTTTGTTATTGTTTTAATTGGTATTTAATTGGCATTTCCCTGATGAGAAATGATGTGGAATATCTTTTCATATGCTTATTTGCCATCTGTATAGCTTTTTTGGTTAAACACTTGTTAAAGTTTTGTCTTGCTTTCTTTTTTTCTTTTTTTTTTTTTTTTGTCTTTTTGTCTTTTTTGTTGTTGTTGTTGCTATTTCTTGGGCCGCTCCCGCGGCATATGGAGGTTCCCAGGCTAGGGGTCGAATCGGAGCTGCAGCCACCGGCCTACGCCAGAGCCACAGCAACACGGGATCCGAGCCGCATCTGCAACCTACACCATAGCTCACAGCAACGCCGGATCGTTAACCCACTGAGCAAGGGCAGGGACCGAACCCGCAACCTCATGGTTCCTAGTCGGATTCGTCAACCACTGCGCCACGACGGGAACTCCCCTGTCTTGCTTTCTAATTGGATTGTTTATTTCTTATTGTTGAGCTTAAAGCATTCTTTGTATATTTTGGAAAATAGTTGTTATTCAATGTGTTGTTTTGGTGACTATTTCCCAGTCTGTGTCTCATCTTCCTATTCCCTTGACATTGTACTTTGCAGAGCAAAAATTTTTAATGAAGTCCAGTTTATTGATTATTTACTTCATGGATTGTGCCTTTTTTGTTGTCATCTCTAAAGATCATCACATACACTAGGTCATTTAAGTTTTCTACTATTCCATTCATTTTTAGGGGCTTATAGTTTTATGTTTTACATTTACATAGGTCTGTGTTCCATTTTGAGTTCAGTTTTGTGTAGGGTGTGAGATCTATTTCCTTCCTTCCTTCCTTCCTTCCTTCCTTCCTTCCTTCCTTCCTTCCTTCCTTTCTTTCTTTCTTTCTTTCTTTCTTTCTTTCTTTCTTTCTTTCTTTCTTTCTTTCTTTCTTTCTTTCTTTCTTTTTCTCTTTCTTTTTCTCTTTCTTCCTTTCTTTCCTTCTGCATGTGTATGCCTATTTGTTCCAGCACCATTTATTGAAAAGACTATCTTTCCTCAATCATATTGCCTTTGCTCCTTTGTCAAATATCAGTCGACTGTATGCTTATGTGTGCCTATTTCTATTCTCTCTATTTTTTTTTTTTTTGATCCACTTGTTTATTTTTTTGCCAATACCACACTGTCTTGATTACTGTAGTGTTAAAGTAAGCCCGGTAGTGTCAGTTCTCCAAATTTGCTCTTTTCATCCAATATCATGTTAACTATTCTGGTGGGACTTTTTTGCCTCTTCATATAAACTTTAAAATCAGCTTGTCAATATCCAGAGAATAACTAGGTATGATTTTGGATGGGATTACAATGAACCACGAATCAGATTGGGAAGAACTGACATTTACCACATTGAATCTCCCTGACTATAAACATAGAATATCTGTTTATTTAGTTCTTTGACTTCATTCATCTAAGTCTTGTAGTTTTCCTCATATAGATCTTGTACATTTTTTTTAGACTTATACTTAATATTTCAACTTTTTTGGTGATAATGCAAATAATACTATATTTTAAATTTCAAATTTCTCTTGTTTATTGCTGGTATATAGGAAAGTAATTGACTTTTTATGTTAATTTTGTATTTTACTACCTTGCTATAAATTGCTTATTAATTCCAGGGTTTATTATTATTATTATTCAAATTTTTAAAATAAATGGTAATATAATTTGCAAACAAAGACAGTTTTATTTTTATCTTCCCAAAATGTGCCGTATTTCCTTTTCTTATTATATTATCTAGAATTTCCAGTATGATATTTAAAGAAGAGGTGAGAGAGTATCCTTGATTTGTACTTGATTTTATTGATAAAACTGACTTACTCTCCATTAAATATAATGTTGGCTGTACATTTTTTGGTAGATATTCTTTATCAAGTTAAGGAAATTCTCTATTTCTAGGTTACTGAGAGTTTTTTTATCATGAGTAGGTGTTGGGTTTTGTCAATTTTTTTCATTTATTGATACAGTCATGTGATTTTCCCTTTTCATTCTGTTGATGTGGTGATTATTTTCAACAGCTGAATAACACCTGCATACTTAGGATAAATCCTGCTTGGTCATGAGATATATTTCTTTTTCTATATCATTGATTTTGCTTTGTTAATATTTTGTTGAAATTTTTTGCAACTTTATTTCATGAATCTATAGTGGATTTTTTGTTGTTTTGTTTTGTTTTGTAATTTTTTGTCTGGCTTTGATATTAGAGTAATGCTGGCCACATAAAGTGAGTTATTGTAATAGTTTCCTCTGCCTCTGTGCTCTGAAAGTGATTGTTGAAAATTGGTATAATTTCTTCCTTAAATATTAGGTAAAATTTACCAGTGACCAAATCTGGACCTGGTACTTTCTATTTTGGGAGGTTATTAAATAATGATTTAATTTCTTTAATAGCTGTAGGTTTATCTAGATTATCTATTTAATCTTCTGTGAGTTTTGGCAGCTTGTATTTTTTAAGGAATTGGTTTATTTCATCTAGGTTATCAAATTTATTAGCATAGAATTGTTCATATAATTGCTATATTTTTAATCCAGGATTTTAATTTTTTAATCTGAAAAAACTACTAAAATTTTTATTATTAAATATGAGTATGATTATTTGTATAACAAGAAAGGTAATTCAGAATCATGCTGAAAATAAACAAATAAAGAAACAAATAATTAATGATATGCTATAACTTATTGTTACTAATTATTACTAAAATATCCATTAGAGCCCTTAAATTACTTCTAAATATACATGGTAAAAAAAGTAGTATACTGTTTTTTTGTTCTTTTTTTGTTCCCCATAGAAACTTAATCTCAAAATTAACTTTAGGAACCTTTTATTCTATCCTAGTAATTTTTCAGATAAGAAACCAGACATGCACATTATATAGTGGTAAAAAATCTTGCTCAAATTCACAAGTTAATTAGTGCTAGATCTGAGAGTAGGCTCTGTCCCCACAACACTGCACTGTTACTAGCTAAGTGGCAGCAACTAAGAAATATCTCTACAGAAAGGTTCATGTTACAATGCTAATAGTTGTAGAAACTCACTTGGACAGAAGTGCCCTCCCTTAAATAATTAATCATCTTCTTCCATGACTCTGCTATTTGTGTGCCACTCATTCAGACAGTTTAATTATTAGTAAAAATAACTCCAAGTGCTATTAGAAAAGAAATTCATGGACTTAGAGAATAGACTTGTGGTTGCCAAGGGGGAGGGGGAGGGAGTCGGATGGATTGGGAGCTTGGGGTTAATAGATACAAACTACTGCCTTTGGAATGGATTAGCAATGAGATCCTGCTGTGTAGCCCTGGGAACTATGTCTAGTCACTTAATGATGGAGTGTGATAATGTGAGAAAATAGAATGTATACATGTATGTGTAACTGGGTCACCTTGCTGTACAGTAGGAAAAAAAATTGTGTTGGAGAAATAAAATTATGCACAGTATTAAAAAAAAGGAAAACACAATCTTTTATGGTTTTAGTAGAAAAAATATTAGCTACAGCTTTTGCCCTCTGACAATTCTAATCCTTTTTAGTATGGACTGGAATGTGAGAATTCATCAATTTGGGGCCTTGAAAATTCTATAATATTTGAATTTTAGGGAATAATCTTTGGAAAATGAGAAAAGTTGAGAAGTCAAGTTATTGCAGAGGGTTGAGCTCCCAATAATATATATATATATATAAATTAAGCAGCTACATACATAATAGGATTATTTTCACTTCCTTAAAACATATTGTAGTAATATTAGTATTGAATTACAAAGCACTGCGTTTTGAGTCAGTAACATTAGCTGTCCTAATAACAGTTCAGAATTGAAGAAAGATTTGATCCTTAGCATCTGACACTCTTGCTAGGAATTTTCTTCGTCTTATATGTTATGGTTGATTCTTCCGCCTGAGGCTGTCATTTTCTTTTTAGAAGTGACTGGAGAACATGTCTGTTTTTGATAGGTAACATGAAGTTTTTAGAACTTCAAATAAGTTTTATTTTCTAAAATAAATTCTTAGTTCCGTAAGATTGGCTTTGACTTTTTTTTATTTACCTTGCTCGTTTTTTCAAAAATGATTTTGGCCTCTGATTCAGAGAACCTATGCTATTACAAAAATTATTAAAACCTCTATCCCTATTGATGTGAGGCTTTTAATATGAGAAATACATAATAAAATATATTAAATTTAGAAAATGAGTGTATATTATTCATTTTGGTTTAGGTGCTCTTATTGGTGATAAATAGAATGTTTAGGATCCTTGCCTTTTTCCCAAAAATCCTAAGTATACCAGTGATATTTTGTGAAGAAACTCAAGAATCCTTTCAAGAATACCTTGTTTGATAATTATGAATATCTCAAAAAGACATTCTTTTTTTTTTTCCCCAAGGAACTAAAAGCTGACCTGAAATGAAGCAAAGCAAAGTTGAAACAACTCTATTCATATGAGAACAGTATATTGATAATCTCCTGTAAAAGTGCTTTGCCTTAACTGACACTTAAGTTCTGCCACTTTAAGCAGACAAATATGGAATAGGATGTTCTATTAGAGCAGACAATTGGAAAAGAAAGAAAAAAAAATTCCCTTGGAGTTCCCATCATGGCTTAGTGGCTAATGAAGCCAACTAGGAACAATGAGGTTGCGGGTTCGATCCCTGGCTTTGCTCAGTGGGTTAAAGATCTGGTGTTCCTGTGAGCTGCGGCATGGGTCGTAGATGCAGCTCGGATCCCGCGTTGCTGTGGCTCTGGCATCGGCTTGTGGCTACAGCTCCAATTTGACTCCTAGCCTGGGAACCTCCATATGCTGCGGGTGCGGCCCTAGAAAACCAAAAAGACAAAAAAAAGAAAAAAGAAAAATTTCCCTTGTGGTGCAGCAGGTGAAGGATCCAGCATTGTCACTGCTGTTGCTTGGGTAGATGCTCTGCCATGGGTTCCATCCCTGGCCCTGAGTGCAGCAAAAAAGGCAAACAAAAAACCAAATAAGCCAAAAAACCAAACAAAACCTCTTGCAGGGCTATATTCTTAACTAGGATGATTTGGGAAATGAAATCTCATTATGGGAAGAAAGGGAAAAAATAAGGTTTTTGCCTTGGCAGCTGAAACCGACTCTTCAGTCTCTCTGGTGCTTCTCAAGAGATATAGTTTCATTCATTCAGCAGACACTTTTGAGCATCATTTTGTGCTGGGCACTATTCTAGGCTAGAGAGACATATAATAGCAATTACCAAAGTAAACCAATCCTTTGCCTTTAGAGAACTTACTTTCTAGTGAGGGAAGGCAGAAGTAATCAAATAAGGGAAGAAATGTATACCATTCCAAATAAAATAGGGAATGGGATTTGGGGACACTCATTCAACATGTATTCATTTCACATTTCTTATACTCAAGTGCAATCTCACCTCTTAGAAATGCAATGAAGGCAGAAGTGTTTCATCCTTGGGCATTCACAGTGGGAAACATAGGTAAAAAAACAGGTAAAGTTAGACAACAAAGCTTTCTAAAAGAGCAAAAGTGGAATATAGAAACTTACACATTCTGCCTTATTCTTTCCAGCGTTATGGTGATTGGGGAGATGCTATTAGCATAAGGCAGCTAAGATTCATCCTCAAAGTTGGGAGAAATGTTAACTACCTGGTCAACTGGCAGCCCCACTCTAATGATAAGACCTTTCATTGCTGAATTTAGATAGCTTTTTTAGGGTGGCAAAGGAACTGTAAATAAAAGAACAGTGAAAGAATTATGAGTATTCTACAGAGCAACCCAGTCTAATAGAAACATACTATGAGCTACAAATAGAAGCCATATATGGAGTTTAAAAATTTCTAGTTGCTTGATAAAAAAAAATGAAATGCATTTTAATGATATATTTTATTTGTGTAATATGATCAAAATATTATTTACAAATTTAATTAGTGTAAAATTATTAATGAGATTTATACATTCTTCTTTACATATTATCTTCAAAATCTAGCATGTATTTCCACTTAAGTACAACTCATTTTGGACTAGTGGTATTGCAGTTGTTCAGTAACTTATGGCTACCATGTTTGTTACACAGCATATCTATAGAACTTTCTATTTAAGCTTACCCTGCCTTTCCTCTGACATTTTTATCTTAGACAATAAAGATATGTAGAGACTTCAGTGTAGTTAGAGTATGGATTTTCTAGTTTGTTTTTATTACAAAATTGCAGCTGCCATTTGGGGGGCTTTTCCATTTGTTACATTAAATATTTGGTTAGTAACTTTAATAAGTTATAAGATAAAGACATTTTTATGTGGAGAAAAGTGATGCTATATCTAAATAAAATGAGCTGAATTTCTGCAGGGCTCTTATCCTTGCTAAATTACTGTAAAATTATTAATTGTTTTAAGAGTCAATTTTTCCCCTTTTTTCTTTTTTGTTTTTGGTCCTATAACAATGAGAATATGAAGGTCAGGCTTAAGTGTCCCAAGACTTTCTGTACAGACCAGAAACTGCATTTTTCCTAGTTCCTCATTGAATTACATGGTCACTAAAAACTGCCAACTTGCTGACTATATGTATTTTTTAAGTCCAAAAGGCAAAAGGTGAGTATTCACCATTGACCTGCTTGTCAAAAACACTGAAAAATTCTTCCAGATGCAGACAGTTAATATGTTTTTTTCCCCTGCTTTGTCCTTACAGCCTACTCTCTCAGGTGTTTTATTTCCATGCTTCTTCATAACATTTGTTCAGGTGATGCCTGAATTTATAAACTCACTAAAGTATAAGATTTAATTTAGTCAGTCAGAACTGAGTCTATAGCTGGAAAGGTAGATTTTAGGTGTCACAATACAGTATAAATAAAATATTTGTTTTAGAAACAATCTACTTTTTTTAAAGTTATGGAATGCATTTTCTTTTTTCTTTTTTTTCTCTATTTCTTTATATATGTATTTTTTCTACTGCACAGCATGGTGATCCATTTATGCATACATGTATACATTCTTTTTTCTCACATTACGTGTTCCATCATGATTGACTAGACAGAGTTCCTTGATATTTAATTAATGAGCTGTTGTAATTGACTCAATATAAAAGACTAATGAAATACACCACAAATCTAAATCCAGTGATATTTATATAGAATTCAAGTTTAAAAAGATATCCTTTTATGTATATAATTTTGACCAGAAAATGAAAAAAAGTTATTTTTCACTGTAGTAATTTATGGTTAACTTCCATTTTAAAATTCCATTTAATATCTATATAAAGAAATATTCATGCTACTATACTGTTCCCCTGCCATTGTTTCCAGTCAACTGGTATTCAAGCATTGATCTTTTCTATGTTGCAATTTTCTCATTAATACAACTTGAGGACACCACTATGTCCACTCCAAAACAAACTGAAATGCAGTCATCAAATAAACACAACAGAATGCTTTCCAACACTATTAATTTTTCTTTGGTGATTTACTGGGGGCATATTTAAACCTCTCAAAGAATTTTACCATTCCAGAATATATTTACTTCTATTTGTATTGTGTTGGCTCACTTTACTTGAGTTGTTAACTTGAGAAAAAAGATCTACCAAATTACCTTAGATTTCCTCCTTGTTAGCATAATATACAAAATGTTAAATATTTTTCTTCTAAACAAAATTTTATTTTTAAATCATTATTTTAAATTTAGGAGTTTACCAGGTTAACTGGTTGAATATTTTTATAATTAGATTATAATGTTGCTTAAATATGTCTGTGAATGTCATTTATTTTATTATAAGACTATAGATTTTTAACTTAAATCTATATTATATCTTATTGGGTTTAACCTCTCTTTTAAATAATGATAATTAATTTTCTTTTGATGTATATTTCTCTTTTAATTCCCTTTGGTATTAGAACCTGAAGATATTTTACAATGTCAGCATTTGTTCCTCCTTGTTTTGTATGAAACAGCATGCTATAAAAACTAAGTGCAGACTTTTAAAATCTCATTATTTTTTGCAGTTACTTCTTACCAAATTTTTACAAAGTAAGGAAAGTATCATTATTTTTATAGCTAAAAAATAAATAGGGTAAAGAGTCAACTCTAGAAATCCCAAATGTCCCTTCAAATCTAGGGGCTGTTGCAGAGAACATGGTGAGTCACCAGAGATCCACTGTCCCATTTATCTAGTTATACAGGTAGACTCAGGCATCTGAAATGTATTTTTTTGGCATCATTTTTATCTAGTTATTATATACCTATTTAGTAAGTAGCTGGAAGAAAAAAAACAAAAAGTCCCGGGATGAAAATTATAAAAGGATATCTTATTGTTATCTGTCTAAACCAAAGAGTCAACATAGGTTCTCAGGATGTTTATTAGGACAAAGTCCTGATAAATAATTTTGACCAAATGAAAATATTTTAAAGGACAAGTAAACTGAGGTATATAGAGTAGACCAAGTTGTATGAAAGAATATTTGTTCAATAATTTTGTTAACATTTTATTTTGAGTTGAGCATAGATTCACAATAAGTTACCAAAAAAGAAAAAAAGACAACAACAACAACAAAGTATAAGGAGAGTCTATGCATTCTTCACCCAGGTTTTCCCAATGGTAACATCATGAGTAATTCTAGTACAGCAGCAAAACCAGGAGATTAACATTGGTATATATTCCACAGAATTTATCTGTTTGTGTGTCTGTGTGTGTGATATGTAGTGCTATGCATTTTTATCACGTTTAGAGTCACATGACTGCCATCACACTCAAGACAGAGCCATTCCACCACCACAAGTTCCGTCAGGCTAATTCTTCTAGCCACTTTCAAATTTTCTCTCAACTCCACCCCTAACCTCTGAAAATCACTAATTTATTGTTGAATCTCTATAATTTTGCTCTTCAGAAATGTCAAATAAATGGAATGATAAAATACTAACCTTTTGAGATTGCCTTTTAATTTACTCAGAATAATGCCCTTGAGATCCACCCAAGCTTTTGTATGAACTTTTCACATTTTTCTCCTCTCTAGGGATTCCAATGATATGGTCCAATGATAGATGATCCTATATTGGATCTATAGAACTTTGAGTCTCTATTCTTTTTTTAAAGTCTATATTCTCTCTGTGTTTTGGACTGTTCAGATTGGGTGATGTCTATTGATATGTCCTTGAGTTCACTGGTTCTATTCCCTAGCATCTCATTCTGCTAATGAGCCCGTCCATTTTGGGGTTGATCCCCACTTCCCCCACCTCAGCTCCCCTTTGGCTACTGTATTTTTCAGATCTATGATTTATTTTTATTTCTTTTTTATATCCTCAATTCCTTTGCCAAGATTTTCTGTTCTCCACTTGTTTCAAGAGTGTTCAGACTTGAAGCGTTTTTATGATTGATACTTTAAAATCCTTGTCAAGTAATTACAACATCTCAGTAATCTCAATGCTGATGTCTCTTCATTGTACCTTATAAAAGTTGTGATTTTCTAGATTATTTGTAAAAGATTGATTTTTCACTGCACTGAGCATATTTTGAGTATTATGTTTAGAGACCATGGATTCTATAAAATCTTTTTTTATCAGGCAGTTACCTGTTTAGGGTATATTGGAGTTAGATGAGGTGCAGGTGCAGGTCCCCCTTGGTTCTTGTTGACACTAAGGTGGGATGGGAGAGAACAGAGTGCTTTGAGGCTTTGCCTCATACACCCTCACTTTGTCTTGCTTCTGTTGGATGGAGGTCAAGGCTCAGTTCCTTACTACATCCTGTTTAGGTACATTGACATTATTCTAGAAGTAGAGAATTGCCTCTTTTTAAAATTTAATGTTAATTTTATATTGGAGTATAGTTGATGTACAATGTTGTGTTAGTTTCAGGTGTATAGCACATTTATTCAGTTATACATATACAAATCTTTATTATTTTTCAGATTTTTTCCCATATAGGTTGTTACCAAATATTTAGTAGAGTTTCCTGTGTTGTACAGTAGTTTCTTGTTAATTATTTTATATATAGTAGTGTGTATATGTTAATTCCAAACTCATAATGTGGTAACCCTAAGTTTGTTTTCAAAGTCTGTGAGTCTGTTTCTGCTTTGTAAATGTTAATTTTAATTGTTTTTTTTTTAGTTTTACATATAAATGATACCATATGATATGTGTCTTTCTCTGTTTGACTTACTTCACTTAGTCTGATAATCTCTACGTCCATCTATGTTCCTGCAAATGGCATTATTTCATTCTTTTTTAAGCCTGAGGAATAGCCATATATATATACCACATCTTCTTAACCCATCCATTTATCAATGGACATTTAAGTTGCCCCATGTCTTGGCTATCATAAATAGCACTGCAGTTAACATTGGAATGCATGTATCCTTTTGAATTTTGGTTTTATCTGGATCATATATGCCCAGGAGTGGAACTGATGGATCCTATGCTATTTCTATTTTTAATTTTTTAAGGAACCTCCATACTGTTCTCCATATTAGTTGTGCCAATTTATATTCCTACCAACAGTGTAGGAGGGTTCCCTTTTCTCCACAACCTCTCTGGCATTTATTGTTTGTAGACT
This sequence comes from Sus scrofa, assembly GCF_054392235.1. NCBI lineage: Eukaryota > Metazoa > Chordata > Mammalia > Artiodactyla > Suidae > Sus > Sus scrofa. The sequence continues at coordinate 63,785,382 of NC_139390.1, forward strand.
TTTTAATGATGGCCATTCTGACTGGTGTGAGGTGATACTTCATTGTAGTGTTGATTTGCATTTCTCTAATAATGATCTTTTCATGTGCTCATTGGTCATCTGTCTGTCTTCTTTGGAAAAATATCTATTTAGATATTCTGTCCACTTTTTGATTGGTTTGTGTTTTGTTTGTTTTTTTGATTTTGTGCTGCATGAGCTGTTTGGATACTTGGGAGAGTAATCCCTTGAAGCTGGCTCCATTCGCAAATATTTTCACCCATTCTGTGTGTTGTCTTTTCATTTTTTTATGGTTTCCTTTGCTGTTCAAACACTTTTAAGTTTAATCAGGTCCCATTTGTTTATTTTTGTTTTATTTTTATTACTCTAGGAGATGGATCCACAAAGACATTCCTGTAATTTATGTTAAAGAGTGTTCTGGGTATGTTTTCCTCTAAGAGTTTTATAGTATCTGGCCTTATGTTTCAGTATTTAATCCATTTTGAGTTTATTTATGTGTGTAGTATTAGAGAATTTTCTAATTTCATTCTTTTACATGTAGCTGTCCAGGATTCCCAGCACTACTTATTGAAGAGATTGTCATTTCTTCATGGTATATTTCTCTCTCCATTGTCATAGATTAATTGAACATAGGAGCATGAGGTTATTCCTAAGCATTCTACTTTGTTCCATTGATCTGTATGTCTGTTTTTTCTTCTTGTACCATACTGTTTTGATGACTATAGCTTTGTAGTATACTCTTAAGTCAGGGAGCTTGATTCCTCTAGGGCAGTTTTTCTTTCTCAGGATTGCTTTGGCTATTCACCAACTTTAAAACTTTTTGTTCAAGTTCTACGAAGAATGCCACTGGTAATTTGATAGAGATTGCACTGACTCTGTAGCTTGCCTTGGGTAGTATAGGTTTTTTGACAATATTTATCAGATTCTTCCAACCCAAGAACATAGTATATTTTTCCATCTGTGACATCTTCTATTTCCTTCATCAGAGTCTTATAATTTTCAGAGTACAGGTCTTCCATCACCTTGATAACAAAACCAGACAAAATACCTCACAAAAATTTTTCCAGGCCAATATCACTGATAAACAGACAAAAAATTCTCAACAAAATACTAGCAAATTGAATCCAACAATACATTAAAAGCATCGTACACCATGATTACCTGGGATTTATCCCAGGGATACAAGAGTTTTTCAACATCCACAAATCAGTGTGATACACCACATTAACAAACTGAAGAATAAAAACCATATGATCATCTCAGTAGATGTAGAATTTTTTTTTTATATATAATTCAATACCCATTTATGATAATAACTCTCCAGGAAGACAGCATAAAGGGAACCTATCTCAACATGCCATATGTGACAAACACACAGCTTACATCGTTCTCCATGGTGAAAAGCTGAAATCATTTCCTCTAAGATCAGAAGAAAGACAAGGATGTTCAGTCACACCACTTTTATTCGACATAGTTTTGAATAGCCACAGCAATCAGAGAAGAAAAAGAAATAAAAGGAATCCTAATTGGAAAAGAAAAACTAAAACTGTCACTCTTTGCAGATAAGATACATAGAAAATGCTAAATATGCTACTAGAAAACTACTAGAACTCATCAATGAATTTGGTAAAATTGCAGTGTATGAAATTAGTACACAGAAATTTCTCGAATTTCTATACACTAACAATGAAATATCAGAAAGAGAAATTAAGGAAACAGTCCCACTTTTGATAGGATCAAAAAATAAAATAGCTAGGAATAAACTTATCTAAAGAGCACTGCCTCTTTATGCCAAGTCATGTATGGAAGATCAATTCCTATGGTTGGCATATTCCAAAATTATTTCTCAATATTTTCCTCCTTAATCCCCATGACCATAAGTATAGATACATCTTGCCCATGATTATGTTATTATAGTTTAAAATGGATATTTTTTGAATTTTATTTTATTTTTTCACTGTTATTTCCCCCAACACATTTTTTTTCCCACTGTACAGCATGGGAACCCAGTTACTCATACATGTATACATAATTTTTTTCTCCCATAAAATGGATTTTTTAACTCAGTTTTTAATAAGTAATTAAGCTTTCTAATCAGTTGATACTGAGTTAATCAAAGTGGAAATTATCCTTGTGGGTCTAATCCAGTTACATGAACCCTTTAAAAGCAGATACTTCTATAACTAGTAGCAGAATGGGAAGTCAAATGTATTTGCAACAAAAAACAAAACAAAAAAAAGATTCCATACATCTTTACTGTTTTAAAAATGGAAGGGGACATTTAAAAATGTCCTGAGACATACATATTAAGCTACCTTATTATGTCCCTTGAGTAGTATCCTTGGGCTGCTACCAAGCCATCTGTTGTGTAGCACCTAATATTATTTGACTTTCAAGATGTTGATATTAATTTAATTACCTAAGGATAGCCCAGGTCATTGATTAATTACCAGAAGTTAGAATAATCCAAAGTTTCTGAGTTATCCCAGCTCTTAGTGGAATGTAAAAAATATTGATAATAATTTGTTTTCTCTAAATGAGTGCAGTGATAGCAGAAAGTGAATGAGAACAAACATAAATGAGGATGATCTGTGGCGACAGATCTGCTTTTATGCTGGGTATAAAGAATATGATATGATTTGGTTTGTTTATTCACTGAATATTTTTATATAAATTGTCATTTGAAAACTTTGTTATTGCAGAGATTTGTAAATAGGATCCTTTGTCATTTACAAAGACTCAATAAATGGAGCACAGGAGCAAATGCAAAAGAAAGCTTTAATGGATATTCATATCACTGTATCTTTGATGGAAAGGAGAGTGAGCCATGGTATTAAGAGCACATAGGTCCAGAAAAGGAGAACCTTCTGATAAAGGATTCTTGAAGATGTTTCACTGCAAAGTTAATTTTATGGAAATACAGGGAGTGCTTACAAGGACAGTTAGGTTTTCATGGCTGCTTATCCAAAGTTTTAAAATCTACTACGGTACAAAGTGAGATATAAATTTTGGTGGAAGAAGCAGTAATTTCCTGAATGTTAAAGAAAAATGGTTAATAGTTATTTAAAAGTAGAAGTAAACTTTATTTACAAATTCAGCCATATTGTGCTCAAATCCAGTATTGAGATCCATCAAGCCTGAAAAGCAAAGGTGTCATTTACAAGCTATTCCCTCCTAGCTCCATTTTAATCACATCACATTTGGAGCCTATCTTTGGTGATAGAAGATAACGTTTGCTGAAAGAACTGGGTGGCATTTGCAATATGCCCTTATTGAAATCCCAAACCATATTGATAAAGAAAGTTTCAATCAAAGACATTTTCAACCCATTTACTGATACATAGTCTATAATCTTCATTAATTTCTGTTTCTTAATATATAAGTTTGTTCCAAGCTATCACAAAAGGAAAAAAATAATAATTTTTACATAGCAAGTATGCAAGATTTCAAGCTGATTTTTACATTGGTGACTGTGTATTGTTGGCTAGATTTGCTATAAACAATCCCTGAAATGAATACATGACTGTTTTCAGGCATCAGATGAAAAGGCATATGTAAGAATAAAGATCCTATATTTATGTTACTGAAGAGCTTTATTTCCTACTTAGATATACTACATATAAAAAGTAAACCTAAAAATAAGGCTGAAAAAAATGTTTTCTGGGCACCCACAAAATTTATTATAAACCTGTCATTTCCTTTCCAACGTTAGATGTTGGTGTGTTGTCAACAAACTATTTATACACAAGGAAGGAAGATTTAGGGTGAAGAAATGTAAGACTGTATTGAATACAATGATATACAATTATATATTTTTTAAAATAGGGATTTTTTTACCTAAAATGGCTTAATTTTGCTATAGCTACTAAGTAAAACAGAATTGTATAATCATAATGTTTAAACTATTCCAAAATGAAGATATTAAATATAAAATACATGCAGTTAATACACGGCAAAACTTTAAAATTAGTGGAAATTAAGTTAATATTTTATTCAATATCTATTAACTGGCCAGCCATTTGAAAAAAAAAAATGAAGGAGTTTCCTGTCATGGCTCAGTGGTTAATGAATCTGACTAGGAACTGTGAGGTTGTGGGTTCTATCCCTGGCCTTGCTCAGTGGGTTAAGGATCCTGCATTGCCTTGAGCTGTGGTATAGGTTGCAGACGCGGCTCAGATCCCACGTTGCTGTGGCTCTGGTGCAGGCCAGTGGCTACAGCTCCGATTAGACCCCTAGCCTGGGAACCTCCATATGCCATGGGAGCGGCCCTAGAAAAGGCAAAAAGACAAAAAGAAAAAAGAAAAAAAAGAAAAAGAAAATGGAGCTGGATTTCTCTGTCCCTACATCAAAATTATTTCTGGCTGACTCAAAATTTTAAACAAAAAAGGAAGCTACTAAATAAGTTATGAATGAATATTCATTGAAGAAAAATGACACATTCCAAAGAGTCTTATGTTGAAATAAAATCATCACAAAAAATTCTGGAAGATAAATTCAAAATCTAGTGCTAAGGATAAAAGAGCTACACATTCTTTTGTTATTTAAAAAACATTAATAAATCAGTTAAAGGAGCATCCCAAATAAATGAGGGCAAAACATAAAATTAATTATAAGAAAAATGAGCAATCTCACTAATAAAGAAATTAAAAATAGACTTTAAAAATTACCTGTCCTATCTATCTATCTATGTTTCTCTATACCAATATACATGTTAACATTTCATCAGCAGTCATAAGGAAGAGCTTTTTTTCTCCATGCCAACAACAATCTTAGGTATCTTTGTCTATCTTGTATGAATAGCCAAAGACAAAATTATTGTTGGCATGGAGAAAAAAGTCTCTTTATATGCTGTTGATGGAATGTGAACTCTTGCTACAATATTTTGAATCATTTTTTAATATACAAACATTTTTTCAGAGTTCTTTGCCACATTTTCATCCTTTGATATAAATATCACAAACATATTTGCATGAATGGAACAATACAGGCATGTGTATACTGCTGACCCTTGAACAATACTGGGGTTAGAGGCACCAATGATCTGCTCCCACCAAGCATGGATATGTGGCACATATTTAGTGAAAAAAAATCTGGATACAAATGGATCCATGCATTTCAAACCTGTTGTTCAGAGGTCAACTCTAGAATGCTTTCAGCTTATTGCATCATTGTTTGTGCTCTTCCTCTCTGCTAGGTTTGTAGCTGAAATATGATCCAGCCATATGACTATATCTGTTTGTGACCCCAACAAGAAATTAAAAATGTATATTTAGAATTTAATGTGAAACAGCAAAGAAAAAATTATAAAATTATTAGTGTAATAGCAGTGTGTTCATTAAAATGTATAATAATATTTGACATTATCACGTAAGCCTATAAGATGCTGAAGTGAATCATGTTCAGTCATTTATTTCACAAATATTTTGAGATTCTATACTGTGTCAACCATGAGGTTCTTTTTTGTGTCATTATGCAACAAATAATTATTAATTACTTTGTAACAGTTTTACAAATAGTTGATAAACATAGGTCCATAGTAAAAATGAACAATAAACATCCTTCAATCCACAATCCAACTTAACTGGAACTTTGCCAATAGCCCTGCATATCTTTTGTGCTTCTCAAAATTACTATCCAAAATCTCCTTTTATTTTAATCATTATCCCCAAATTTCTGTGTATTATTTCTTTACTTTTCATTTTAATATGTACTGAAGTAGAACATTGATATAGGAAACAACAAATAAGTGACTAGTTTGATGAATTTTCGCACACACAAAATAAAGCAAAACAAATACCAAAAAAAAGTTACATAATTGCCAGAGGAAAAATAGAACTTTACTGGTCCCAGAAGCTCCTCATTTCCACCGTAAGTGAGTACTTTCCATGAAAGTTAACGGCTAACCTGTCTTCTTACATATTCTGTTACTTTTGCCTGTTTTTGAATTTTATACTAATAATTTTTTTTCATATATATTGTTTTGTTTCTTTTGTTCAGTATAATGCTGTGAAGTTCATCTGTTTTGTTCAATGAGGCAATGGTTCTATTGTTTGATAGTATCTAGGATGTGCATATATAGCAATTTACTTATTACACTTTATGACATGAGTATCTGTATGTACACCCACATATATGTCCTTTGGGAGTATATAATTATAATAGAATTACTGGGTCAAAAATTATAACTTGGTCCAGCTTTTTCAGATAGATTAAATAATTATCTATAGTGACCATATCAATTTACACTTCCACCATCATTTTAAAAGTTCCAGATAATTCACATACTCATCAATGATTGATATGTCATCACAGCAATAAATTAGTAATAAAATTATTTCATTCACCTCAATGAGTAGAATGTAATTCTAGGCCTGGCCATGTGACTCATTTTGGATGAAATGTTAGCTTTACAATGTAAGTAGAGTAATGAGAAATGCTTGTTTGGGCTTAGTCGCTTAAACTTCAGGAGTGTTCTTGAGAAGTATATGTCTAAATTAGCCATGTGATCCCAGGATAAGGTTAAAACAGAGTTCTCCATCCAATGGAGCTGTCCCTGACTAGCTGTCCTTGGCTGTTGTCCTCTAGTCTAGTCAGGTAGTCCTTGGCTGCTGACCTTCTAGCTGCCCTGAAACTTGATGACCTAAATAAGTGCTTACTGTCATATGATGTTAACATCATCTATTTCTTATTATTACATTACTATGTATTATCTTATGTAATAGATAACTATAGCCATAATAATGCTATGCTGTGAATGAGAAGTAGTTTCAGATTGTGTGTGAGTTTGTGTGTTTAGTTTGTATTTCCTTGATAACTCATGAATTTGAAATTCCTTTTTTCATGTTTATCAGCCATTTGGACATTCTATTTTTTTTAAAGTGCCCATTCAGAGAATTCCCATTGTGGAACCCAATAAGAACCCAATATATTGTCTGCGAGAATGAAGATTTGATCCTTGGCCTCACTCAGTGGGTTAAGGATCTGGCATTGCCACAGGCTGCTGCATAGGTCACAGATGTGGCTCAGATCCAATGTGGCCATGGTACCAGCCTGTAGGTATTGCTCCAATTTGACCCCTAGCCTGAGAACTTCCATAAAATAATAATAACAATAATAAAATAAAGTGCCTATTCAAGGCTTTTGCTCATTTTTCTAGTGAGCTGTTGTTTTTGTAGGAATTATATACATATATGTTTGTGTGAGGGGTATTAATGATAGATAGATAGGAAGTTCCCATTGTGGCTCAGCGGTAACAAGCCCACCTAATATCCATGAGGAAGTGGGTTCAATCCCTGGCCTCGCTCACTGGATTAAGGATCTGGCATTGCTGGCTGTGGGGCAGGCTGGAAGCTCTAGCTCCAATTCAACCCCTAGTCAAGGAACTTCCATATGCTCCAAGTGCGGCCCTAAAAAACAAAAACAAACAAACGAAAAGATAAATAGACAGAATTAGATTGGTCATGCAATTTGTATTTCATATACTGTTCCACTTACTGCTATTTTTGACAGACAGCTGTGTGTTATAATGTAGTCTAGTATATTTTTTTCTCATTTAAATTTTTTACTTTTGCATTTTTTTCTTTAAAATATTTTTATATCCTTTGACTATAAAGATAGCATATATTATATTTTTAAAATTTTACTGTTTATAGTCTTTAAATCAGTGGCCAATGTGGAATTATTTTCTGTGTATGCTGTAAGTTAGGCTCACAATTTCATTTTCTTTATGTAATAGTTTTCAGTATGAAAAGTCAATATGAATAGCCCACATCTTTTTCCATGTCTGAAATTCACACTTCATCACTGCACTCCCACATTACTCTTACCATAATGGTATATATGGAGTTACAGATGTGCTGAGGCTGCATAAAATCACTGCAGCCTGTTCTGCTTACAACTAAATCATTGGATAAAGCACAAAACGTTTCCTTGGAAAGAGAAAGAGGAGGCTCTGAATTGACAAACTGGGGGGAAATAAAAAGGAACTGGCTACCTTTTGTGCTATCTTTAGTCATGCACAGAATGTGATCAAAGGAATGATGCTGGGCTTTGGTTTCAAGATGAGCTTACACTCACATCTCCATCAGCATGGTTGTTCAAAAGAATGGGTCTCCTGTTATAATGTGAAATTTCCTGGGTGAAAAAATATAGCCACAGGGTTCAGATGAGGCCAGACATTGCTTGTTCAGTATCTCACGCACCAGAAAAGTAAGTTAATTTCTGAAGGAAATGACATTGAACTTGTAACAAATCCAGCTGCTTTAATTTAGCAAGCCCAACAGTTAAAAACACAGATAGCAGAGAAATTTTGGATGGTATTTATGTCTCTGAAAATGGAACAGTTCAGCACCTCATGATTAAGACCCATATTGTCCAGCTACAAAAACAGAAAAATGCTGGGTGAAGCCTATTTGTGATGTTTTAAAGACAAAATAAACGCCTAGAGTAGGGGTAGGGGAGAAGCTAATAAGCAGATTTTCACTCTTTGAATGAGCCAAGAAGGCTTCTTACTTCTCTGACCTCACTGTGGAGGACCAGGTCGTTTTGTTCCAGGCAGGGTGCAGAGGATCGCTGTCTCCTCCTCCTAACATTCTGTGCAAAATGGCATCCTTCCAGCCACAGGTTTATAGGTCTCCCTAAGCAGTGTCTGTGATGCTGGGCTTTGGCTCCATCTTTGACAGAGTTCTGACTGAGTTAGTGTTCAGAGTGAAGCAGATGGATAAGTCAGAGCTGGGAAGGCTGCACACCATCATGCTGTTTAACCCAGATGCCAGAAGTCTGTCCAACCTCCCAAAGGTTCTGCAAGAGAAAGTTTCTGTCATCCTTTTTTTTTCTTTCTTTTTTCTTTTTAGAGCCGGACCTGAAGCATATGGATGTTCCCAGGCTAGGAGTAAAATCAGAGTTACAGCTGCCAGCCTGTGCCACAGCAATGTGGGATCCGAGGCTCATCTATGACCCACACCACATATCATGGCAATACTGAAATCTTAAACTACCGAGCGAGGCCAGGGATGGAACCTGTATCCTCATGGATACTAATCAGGTTCATTTCTGCTAAGCCACAACAGGAACTGTGAGTTTATGTCATTCTTGAGGCCAGCACGGAGCAGAAGTATATAGAATAACCAGGCAGGTTTGCAAAACTGCTGCTGTGCCTCCAGGCCCTGTACTCTATCAGCTTGAAATGACTGAAGCACCTCTTCTTCAAGCTCCTCGGAGATTGCCCATTGACACCTTCCTCATGGAGATGGAGATCCTGCTGCAGATCAGCTGAGCCTTATCAGTTACAGCCTCCCCAACCTCCTTATAATAAAATAAACAGATATAATCAGATTGTAGAGGAAGAAAAATTGGAAAAGTTGAATGCATTAGGGACATAAAGATATTAAGGAAAAGAAAAAGTACTCTGAGATTAATGAAAAATTAGAGCATTTGCACTAGTTAATCTATCTATAAGAAATGTTAAAGAAATTTCCTCAGGCTGAAGGGAAATGTTGCTAGAGGGAAGCTTGAATTGTTAAGAATGAAAACAGACCAGAATTGATAAATGTCTAATTAAATATAATAGGCTAGTTTTTGTTTCAATCTCTTTAAAATATAAACACACATTAATAGCAAGAAGTATAACAGTGTCCATGGTACTTTCAACATATGTAGATTAATAGATTTGACAACTCTTAGGCGACATTTAGTGGGGGTATAAACAGACCTATATGGAAGCAAACATTCTATATTTTATTCAACAATATTCTGAGAAGATTGTGGATATTTGAATGGGTGCATTTTGTTTCCTAGAGTAACAAAGAATTACACAAAGAGATATAGCTAAAAATCCAATAGATATCTTAAAATGTAATGATCAAATAATTCAAAAGAAGAAATAAATGATAAAACATAGCAGCAAAAATCAGAGGGGACAAACAGAAGACAAGCAATAAATGAGACTGTATCAACCACGAGATTATACCCAACCATATCAATAATTATATTAAATGGTAATGTTCTTAATGCTCTAAGCACTAAGATCCAGACATTGAGAGAGCCTGATTAAAATCTAAAACTTAATTTTTATGTGGTCTACAAGAAAATGGTTTTAAGTCACAGGTAGATTGAAAGTAAAGGATTAGAATGAAATTTACCACACAAACAGTAAGCTTAGTGAGATTGGAGTGGCAGTCTTAATATCAGATAAAATAGACTTCAGGACAAAGAATGCTACCAGAAGTAAATAGGACATTTTATAATAATAAAAGGGAAAAAATCATCAGTAGGGCATAGTTCTAAATGTATATGTACCTCAAAACAAAATAGCTTTAAAATACCAAAAGCAAAAACTGAATTAACTGCAGAAAGAAATAGACAATTCAACAAACATAGAGGGAGATATTAACATCTCTCTCTCAACAATTGATAGAATAATAAAACGGATAAATCACTAAAGTTAGAGAAGCTCTTAACAGCACTATTCACCACTAGAAATATAATTTATTACATTATTACATTCAATATAATGTATGCTCAACACACATTCTTTTCTATAAAAAAGAATGCTATTTAGATTGACCATATACGCTGGCTTATAAAACAATACTCAATAAATTTAAAAGTGTAAAATACATACAGAGTTTATTCTCTGACCAAAATAGAATTAAATTAAAATAAAGTATGTAGACCTCTACCTCAAATATCTAGAAACTAGCAAAATACATCTATTTAATTTTGGGTCAAACAATACACTCCTGGATGATATATGAAATCAAAAAGTAATCTGAAAATATCTTAAACTGAATGACAGTTGAAATCCAACATATCAATATTTGAATCAGCTAAAGAAACACTTGGTGGGAAACTCATCGTTTTAAATGTGTATATTAGGAAAGAAAAATAACCTAGAATAAATTAGCCATGGCTCCAAATTAAGGTATTAGAAAAATAAAGTAAACCCCAAATAACTGAATGTAAAGAAATAATAAATAGAGTTAGCATATATCAATGCAATAAAAACAAATAGGCAACAGAGAGAATTAGAAAAGCTAAAAGATGTGTTTTGATATGATCGATGTAATTGGCAAATCCCTAGGTAGACTAATTAAGAGAAGAGGTAAAGCAAATCACCAATATTAAGAGGGCTATTGTTATAGATGCCATAGAAATTGAAATGTATTATGATTCAATACTGTGAACACCTTTATGCCAACAATTTCGATGACTTAGATGAATAGACATATTTATAGAAAAATACCATTACCAAAATTGACATACACACCCCAGCCACAAAATATGAGTAGCTCTGTATCTGTTGAAGAAATTAAATTTGTTGTCAAAATATCTCTAAAAAAATTTAAGGTCCAGATGATTTTGCTGGTGAATTTTATTAAATATTATGGAAGCAGTAACACATATTTAACAGAAATCTTTTCAGAAAATACAGGAAGATGGATTTTTGACCAAGTCTTTTTATGAGGACATTATGACCCTCATATTAAAACCTGGCATAGAAACTGGAAAAAAGAAAGAAAGAAAAGGAAGGAAGGAAGAAAGATACAGGAAATAAAGAGAAAGAAAATTGCAGAAATGAACTATTGATTATACAGTAGCAAAGATGGATCTCAAAATCATTGGTACATTGTTTCTGATTTAATTTATGTAAAATTCTAATAAGTTGTAAAAAAATTATATGTGCTAAATACTGTACTTAATATACCTTAATAAAGTTATAACAAATCACACAAGAAAGTGCCTAACAGAGCATATAACGTGTTAAAATTTCAGTAAATTATCATTGTGTTAGTTGATAATTGCCATAATAATTAGTTTCCATAATAAAATACCATCAACTAGATGGTTTTAACAGCATGGATTATCTCAAAGTCTGAATGTCTGGGTTCAAAGTGATGGCAAGTGTGGCTCCCTCTGGGTTTATGAGGGAGAATTTGCTCCTAGGCCTCTCTCCAGCTTCGGGGCACTTGCTGTCATTTATTAGCGTTCTTTGGTTTGCAAATCCTTTACCAAGTCTCAGCTTTTATCATCACATGGTGTTCTCTGTGTGCCTGTGCCTGTGTTCAAGTTTCCACTTGTTTTAAGGGGACTAATCATACTGGCTGAGGGCTGGCCCTAAAGACTTGGTTACCTCTGTAATGGTCCTTCCAAATAAAGTCCCAATCAAGGATATCAGGAGTTAGGGTTCAACATTCCTGGATTGAAGGACATAATTAAATCCTTTGCAGGAAGGAATATATTGCAAGAAATAGAAAAATCCTTTAAAAAATTACAAGTCTGAAGTTCTTGTTGTGGCTCAGTGGGTTAAGAATCTGACTAGTATCCATGAGGATGTGGGTTCGATCCCTGGCCTCACTCAGTAGGTTAAGGATCTGGCATTGCCCTAAGCTGTAGTGTAGGTCACAGAGGCAGCTCAAATCTGGTGTTGCTGTGGCTGTGGTGTAGGCCGGCAGCTACAGTTCCAATTCAACCCTAAGCCCGGGAACTTCCATAGGCCATGTGTGTGGCCCTAAAGAGACAGGAAAAAAAAAAAAAAATTACAAGTTCTTTTTTATATGGAAATAAAAAAAACTCTCCAAACACTCTTTATACAGCACATTTATGAGGATAGCTGGTGGTGCTTGAAAGCTGCTCAGACCTTAGTATTCACTGTCCAGAATTAATCTAGACAGGCTCCTCTTTATCTGCTTTGATCTTGCTCTTAGAATAAATTGCTCTTCAGCTTCTCCTTCCACAAACATGTCTCCATATTTAGCATTTGCCTGGCTCCTTTGATGAATGACCAGGTTCAGATTCACTTTTCTGCTTGACTTGGTTGCTATCATCTAGGAAACCACTTTTGGTGTTTTCAGTCTTTTCCCTAAGTCCTTTTGTGTTCATCTATCAAGCCCAGTTTTAGTACCATGAACATGACTGGCTTTACATATCCTCTGTTCAGTCTCCCATGGAAAATGCCCTTACTGATGTTTCTGAACAAACCAGAACAATTCTGTCCTCTCTTCCATGTGACAGCACTTAAAAATATTTGAAGAAAACTATTTTATGCTTTTCATGTACTAGTTTTTGTTTCAATTGCCTGCCTAAGCCTTGTTTTTCTTAAATTCTTACATATTCTATAAGGATTAAATACAAGCATTACCTATGTAAAAAATTCTGTAAACCTCAAACCCTGGCTGTGGTAATAGACTTCTACCAAGCTGTAGTTCTCAGCATGCCTTAGGTTATCTATTATACTTTATTATAATTATGTATTTAATCTTATTAAACCCATGATGCTATCTTCCTCTTGGGTACAGATGTATTGTTTAAATCATCTTGTCAATTTCAGGACAAAAATTAAAATTAAAACTTGTAAAAAAAAATGGAGTTCCCATTGTGGTGCAGCAGAAATGAATCCAACTAGTGACCATGAGGTTATGGGTTCAATCACTGGGCTCACTCAGTGGATTAAAGATCTGGCATTGCTGTGAGTTGTGGTGTAGGCTGACAGCTGCAGCTCCAATTCAACCCCTAGCCTGGGAACCTCCATATGTTGTGGGTGTGGCACTAAAAAAGACAAAAATAATAATAATAATTAAAACAAAATAAATCTCATAGGCAATCAACTTATTAGATTTGAACAAATGAATGAGTAAAAGAGTCAAGAACTCTGTAGGCATTATTTTGAAGTCAAATAGTCATTAGCTCTGCAGTATCTTCCTGTATTTGGTCTACTATCTAGCTGGTTAAACATCTGAGGACCTGCTCATCAGTCCATGTTTTGCTTAAAATGAACAAAAATGACCTTGATTTTGAAATAAAGCTTCCAGTTAGGAGTTACTGCAAGTTTTTGTTCTGAGAACAACACGGAGCATGGGTTAGGATACTCTAGATTTTGGTGAAATATTGTCCATGTGATGGTTAATTTTATATGTCAGTGTGGCTGGCTAAGGGATAGTGGCCCAGAGAGCTAGTAAAACATGATGTCTGAGTATGTCTGTGAGGACACTTGCAGAAGAGATTAGCACTCGAGTCTGTAGACTGAGTATAGAGGGCTACTGTCACCACTGAAGGTGGGCCTCGTCCACTACACTGAGAGTCTGCATAGAACAAGCATGTAGAGGAAGAGAAAACATGTTCTTTGCCTGAACTGGGGCCTCTGTCAGCTCCTGTTCTCTGAGCTCCTGGTTCTCTGGCCTTCAAACTTGGACCAACATCATTGTTCCCCCTACCCTGCCCACTCCCCATCCTCAGGACTTTAGACTCAGACTGGGACTTAAAGACCACAGACCTCCCTGGCTCTCGGAAGACATTGGTATAGGACTTAGCTGCCATAATCGCACTAGCCAATGCCTATAAAATATGTGGATACAAATGGATTTACATAGATGTCTATATATAACTAGTTCTCCATGTACATATGTATGTATGTATTTATCTTATTGTTTCTGTTTCTCTGGAGAATTCTAATAGAATACCCCAAATTTAACTACTTTAAAAATAGTGCATATACACAATGGAATATTAATAAATCATAAAAAAGATTGAAATAATGCCATTTGTAGCAGCATGGGTGGACCTAGAGGTTATAATACTAAATCAGTGAGACAGAGACAAATGACATATCACTTGATATGTGTAATATGAAAAAAATAATGCAAATGAGGAGTTCCTGTCATGGTTTAGCAGAAACAAATCTAACTGGTATCCATGAAAATATGGGTTTGATTCCTGGCCTGGCTCAGTGGGTTGGGGATCCGGCACTGCCGTGAGCTGTGGTGTAGGTCACAGATGCGGCTCAGATCCCACATTGCTGTGCCTGTGGTGTAGGCCGGCAGCTGTAGCTCTGATTGGACCCCTAGCCTGGGAACCTTCCATACATTACAGGTTCAGCCCTAAAAAGCAAAATAATAATAATGATAATAATAATGAACTTATTTACAAAACAGATTCACAGACTTCAAAAACAGATTTATGGTTACTGAAGATGAAAAGTGAAGGGAGAGATAAATTAGAAGTTTGGGATTAATGTATACACATCTATATAAAATAAATAATCAACAGTGACCTACTGTACAGCACAAGGGACTCAGTATTCTGTAATAACCTATATGGGAAATAATCTGAAAAAGAATGGAAATATGTATATGTATGACTGAATCACTTTGTTGTACACCTGAAACTAACACAATACTGTAAATCAACTATACTCCAATATAAAATAAAAAATTAAATTAAAAAAATTAAAAAATGGTGTAATTCTTAGATAACATTGCAGTCTTAGGCAGATATCCTCTGAATGTTCATTTGACTCCCTGAGTCATAGCTGTACATTGCATCAAATTCATTTTTATCCTCTATACATTGCATGCAAATTCACTTTTTATCCTCTATGCATTGCATGCAAATTCACTTTGGGGGTTTTTAACCAGAATGAAGAAACACTACAGGGCCCAAGCATGGGGCTTTTTTATTAATCGGTACCTGAAGCTGAACATGCTTTCTGCTCACAGCCTGTTGGTTGGAATCAAGTCACCTGGCCAAGACTAACTGCACAGCAAATTGAAAAATGCACTTTATCTCTGTGCCTTGAAATAAGAGGAAACAGATTTGGGGAAACAGATAGCACTTCTATATATGCTTCAGAGAAAATATTTTGTCAGAAAGATTGTCAGAGAAAGCTAAGGAGTGAAGAGACTACTGAAGTCAATAAAACTTGAGCTGACTTTCTTTGAGTACTGTGGGAAAGGCACTGATGGAAGTCAATATCTTTCTACCTACCTACCTACCTATAATTCTATCAAAAGAGTGAGTTAAATGTACTTTACATTTAGAAATTAGACTCCTTTTATGGAGAAATATAATACAGATACTACCTGATGAAGTTTAAAGCTGATAACAAATTTAATGTTTTTAAAGTTTATAGGAGTTCCCTTCATGGCTCAGTGGTTAATGAACCCGACTAGGATCCATGAGGATGTGGGTCCTACCCCTGGCCTCATGCAGTGGGTTACGGATCTGGCGTCACCATGAGCTGTGACATAGGTCGCAGACGCGGCTCCATCCCGCATTGCTGTGACTGTGGTATAGGCTGGCACCTATAGCTCTGATTTGACTCCTAGCTTGGGAACTTCCGTATACCACAGGTGTGACTTTAAAAAGAAAAAAAAATATTCCATGTCAGATTGCTTAAAATTTTGATATTTTTGTCTACTGTTCCACATGATCTGTATTAAAAATAACATCTAATCATTTAGGATGTTGGTAACACAACACATTTTGAATATAGATATTGTATGAATTATTAAAGTATTCTATATAAATATTCTATACAATTCTTTTGAGCATAATTATGGGCATGCAGAAAAAAAATTTTTCTCTTTTGCTTTTCTTTCCAAACAAAAATTTATTATGTTTTAACTTTAGCAACTGGTAATCTGCATTTTATTTTTCACTAGAAGGAGTCCTTTCCTAATTTCTAAATTTAAAGTACATTTAACCTACTCTATTGTATATCTTTTCATCAAGTTATGGAAGCTCAATTCTATTGATAAGTTGCTGAGATATTTTAATGAAATATTAGCCTTTGTATTTTGCATCAATTGTTTCTAACCTTAAAGTGCTAATATATTTAATAACATTTGTATTTGTTTTAAAGTATATTTGCATTTCTGAGACAAATTGAACCTGATCATGATCCATAATTATTTTATAAAATTTTATTATTCAGTTTGCTCATGTATGTATATATTTTTTGTCCTTTGTCCTTTTTTAGGGCACCCCCTGTGGCATATGGAGGTTCCCAGGCTAGGGATCAAATCGGAGCTACACCTGTTGGCCTACACCAGAGCCACAGCAACACCAGATCTGAGCTGCATCTGCAACCTATACCCTACTCACTGCAACGCCGGATCCTTACCTACTAAGCAAGGCCAGGGATTGAACCCGCAATCTCATGGTTCTTAGTCGGATTCGTTTCTGCTGCGCCACGACAGGAACTCCAGTTTTCTCATATTTTTATGCATAATATATTTATGATAATTTGTGAAAATAGATGATAATTATAATTTATCACATGATTCATGCCTGACTTTAGCATCAAAGATATGTTTGTTTTATGTAATGATATGAGGGACATTCTATTTTTTTTTTCTATTTCAATGTTTATGTGAGATTGGTAATATCTATTGAAGTTTTGATGAAACTTGGTAAAACTGAGTTTGATGATTTATTTTGGGAGATAATTTTAAATATTTATTTAATACCTATAAAATAGTATATATATATATATATAGTTTTCATATTGGTTTTGGTAAGTTATATTTCTAGAAAGTTGTAAATTTTGCTTGTTGTCAAATTTTCTGTTTTTTCATGGCATCTTGCAATGACAGTTTTTTAAAAGTCTTTATTGCTAAGATTATTTTCCCATATCCTTTTTTTTACTCCTTGATCTATCTTGCCAGAAGTGTACCACTTTTGTTAGTTGTTTCAAGGAAATAACCTTTTAGTCTGTATTTAATATTTCATTAAGCATTTTTCTTCCTTTATTTCTGATTGTCTAGTTTTCTTTTTTTTGGTTCATCTAGCTTCTAAATTGAACACTAACTTAATTTTTCTAAAAATTATCAGTGTTTTAATAGACACATTTCCTGTTATAATCTTATCATTCTTTTTTAAGTTATATTCTCTTATTGTCTCTAGCCTCATACAAGTATTTCCAAGTTCTGTTGGCTGCCATGATGCAGCCCATGAAAAAGGAGTTTTTTAAAAAAATTTCCATCCTAATTAAAGGATAGTCAAAATCATCATCTGAAATATTATAATTTGCATTTTGGAGTTTACCTATTTCATTAAAAGTTGTCTGCTTTACCTGTAAAAATGATTTTATATCTCATTCAGGTAAAGGGAAGGGAAGCAGTACATAAAACCATTGTCATAATACTTCATTTGTAAACATGCTTATGTGTTCAAAAAACCTAGGAGCGTGAAGACAACACTTTGAAAAGTTTTTATGTATATATATATATACACACACACACATACATATACATATATATACACACATACATATACATACATATATATATACACACACATATACATATACATATATATATATATATATATTCTCCTTAGTATGTTTTTTATATATTGTTGTCTTTTCTGGGGGAGAAAAACACAAATTAAGCTCTTTGAATTTGAAAGTTTATCTTGATTTTGAATAATAAATTCTTCTTGTTCTTATCTTAGAAGGCCCTCATGAAATTCTCTAAATCCTCACTTTCACTTTGTCTCATCTTTTCTTCATTACTAGGCACACGTGAAGCCAGCCTAATTTAGCTTCACCAATAGGTAAAGATGTTGGAGACCAACAACAGATTGGAAGGTAGGCAAGCACTGTAGTGGAGCAGGGCAGCTCTAAGCTGCTTGCACCAACTGCTCCCTATTGGTCAGTACTTCAAATCTCTGGTTTCTTAGATCTCATTAAATCTCCCCAAAATGCCTTTTGGCTACTTTTGAAATCAACACTCTGGTGGAGAAAAAAGTCTGAAACCATTCTCACCTATAGTCTTACATTTGTTTCCTGAACTATGTGCATTCTGCTGGTTTCATACATGGAAAGTGCTAGGAATAAAATCAATATAGACATTTGTCTGCAAACTGGGTAGAATGTCTGACAAGTCACACGATTCACTTTACAAAGTGAAAAATCAGACATTTTAAAAAGTGAAATTGTCACCTCCCAGTTCTCTCTGATATCAACACTGTTACTTGCTGGCCTTCGTCTTGAGGGTAGAACTCAGCTGTTTATAATGAGGAATGGCTGGACTAGAGACAAATGATCATTATCTTTCCTTATTTCTAAAAAAAAAAAAAAAAAAAAAAAAAAAGGGCCTTGACATGATGAAGTGTTCTAATCGATTCCAGCTTCTCTTTTGTTGTCAAAAAATCTATTAACCTATAGAGAACTGTGGCCTTAAAGGCCAAAGATTCAGCATTGCTCATGGAGGGAAGAGCCGTATTTTCTGTTTGGCAGTTTTGCCCAAATTAAAGGAATAAGAAAAATGGCTTTTTCCCCCCCCAATAGTGTTTTTTTTTTTTTCCCCACTGTGTCTGATTCCTCATCCTGAGGTGAGATGGTTTTATAGCTTCAAGTGATCTGCCTGGACCCCTGCTGTACCTGGGATGCTTCTAGAACTGCACGTTCCGGGTGCAGCTCCAACTAGCACAGCCTTATCTTTGGCAGTGTCCCAAATCTTCACCTGAGGAAAGAAGGTGTAAGATTCCCTCCATACTCCTTGATGGTGTCAGTCTTTCAGAGTCAAGCTGCCTGACTTTTACATATGGAAAATCAGTGTGTAAATCAAAGTTAATAATAACATAAGGTCTGAGTTCTACTTTAGAAAGATCTCGGTATTGGCATTATTAAATGAACTCAATATAATTGACAACTTTAGAGGAAAGTCATCTTTTAAAATTTTATGACACTCTCAAATAATCGAACAGCTAAAATCTTTTTAATTTAGTGAGTTACTGTGTAAGTTTGCAAGTGCAGACTGTGTATAACTTTTTTTGCAATTGGATAGAATTAAATACATGCACTTTTTTTCCCATGGGCGAGGAGGAATATATATCTTAGACAAGCTAAATAGGGCTGTGGAATAGGACCTTCCTTGCCTTGGGATTCTTCCTCTGTGAAAGAGTGGAAGTAGCTCCCTTGGCGAAGGATTTAAGATACAGGGTCCCTTTCGTCTGGTTTTCTAGGGTCAAGGTCGGAAGACTATGCTAGAGAATGCAGATGTGAGCAAACACCACTCTTAGAGAGCAGTCACTATCAGTTTATATTAACTCAGGCCTTCATGTTCCATTCTTCCTCCTCTACCTCCTGGCCTGTGAGTCTTCTCCTGTTATATTAAAAACTATGCAATATCTTCATGCCCTCTTATTCATTCTTTATTAGAACTTAACTCTCAGAAAATACTTGTTTATAATCATGTAAGAGTTTCAAAATATTAACAACAGGTAGAGCATGGTAAGTGTGCAGTCAGAAGTGCTGGCAGCAGTGTGCAGAGCAGGATCATGGGTAGCCTGTGCTGTGCCACGTGCCAGCTTCAGGAGGGAAAATATACGTCACATGTATAAGACTTCAGGCACCTTTGAAATCACATTAGAACTTAGTTGGTTTTGTCCTAAGGTCAGCTACAAAATAATATATAAGCATATGAATTTCATTGACTGCCTTTTTTTTTTTTAACACTTTGGGGCTGTTTCATTGACATTGAAGGAATTTAGATTTCTGTGGCTTAAAGTACATTGGTCCCATGATTATATGCTAAAGAATCTCCAAGTACAGAGTCAATGAGTT
This sequence comes from Sus scrofa, assembly GCF_054392235.1. NCBI lineage: Eukaryota > Metazoa > Chordata > Mammalia > Artiodactyla > Suidae > Sus > Sus scrofa. The sequence continues at coordinate 63,805,723 of NC_139390.1, forward strand.
TCAAGTTTCTTTATCTCAATGACTGCTGAAATGTTGTTGGTTATCACAGTCTCAGTAAAACTAAAAAGTCAAAATATGTTATTTCAGTAAGTTAGTTCAAGATATAGTCATTCAATATAATAAATTGTTTAGATATATTTTGTTTACCTTATAAGTAGGCTTTTATCACTTATTAAAATAGATGCAAAAATTCTGAATAAAATAGTAGCATTATAGTTCAACCCTACATCAAGAATAATATGCTATAGCCAAAGAGGTGAATTTCAGAAATGAACGGGTGGCTTCAATACAATTATATATGCACATATTCAATTACATCAATGTATGAGGGGGAAAGCATGAACTTAAAAAATGTAGAACATTTGATAACATTTTACTGCCATTGTAAATGAAACACTAAACATACATAATAGAAGAAAACTATATAAAATTATAAACTACTTAAATTTACTTACCAAAAATACTATCCTAATATGGAAATCTTAAAGAATATTTTAATTAAAACAGGAACTAGTCAGGAATGCCAGCTATCACCTGTATTTGTTTAATATTGTCTTAGAGGTTCCAACAGATATACTAGACAAGAAAATTAAGTAAACAGCATAAACATTGGAAAAATAAAAGCCAAATTTAGCTCCTTTCCTATGATTGAATTCCTTGAAAATCTAAGAGCTTTCAGTAAAAAACTGCCAGGGGGAAAAAAAAAGATAATTTGATTATAGACAATATTACCATTTCAAGTCATTTATGCCAGCAGTAGACTCCCAGTAAAAATTGGGAAAAGATGCAATTCACAATACTACACACACTCTAAAAACTTGGAACTATGTTTTAAGAAGTTACAGAAATTATATTAAAAATCTTAGTGAAATATATAAAAGATCTAAACATATAGCAAAACAAATATATTCTTGGTTGCAAAACCAGTATCTTACAGATATGAATCTCCAACACTTCTAAGTTTTCAAAATAATTTTCCTGTGCCTCCTGGGTAAACTAACTTCAACATTCCTACGGCAAAGTAATATCTTACTGTATCTAAGAAGATATTTTAAAAGAAGAAAAGGAGTGCTTAATTGTCCGTATTGAATTATCTGTTAATATAACCGTAATAACATCAAAGTGGTAGTAGCATTGGAATAGACGACTAGAGCAGAAGCACACAACACGGTGTACAAAGGCAGTTTCACTTCAGTATGCAACAATATATTAAAAATGGTATTTAAATTAGGTGGGAAAGAGATGCATCATTTTTAAAGTAATCTGGCCTAAATAATGATACATCTAATAGAAAATGAAGTTTTATCCTACTTTATAGTGCAGATGAAAGATTTTTCCTGTGATAAAAATGTACATGTGATAAAACCAACAAATATAGGCACATACAACTTAGAAAAATCTAAATCAATACCTGTACGTACAGTTTAAAGGCATGGAAATGTTATTTACCCAAAGTAGAATCTTAGAAAGCACAGTAAATAACATAAGCATATTACTTGGAGGAATTAAATATCTATATAGTCTTCAATTCAGAAAAATACTCCAGTGATAAAAATCTAGATTCTGCAATATATAAAGAGCTCTTAGCTCTTACAAGTGGACGAAGTAAAAGCAAGTCTAAGTAGGTCAAGATTTTGAATAAGAAATTGTGAGAAGTGCATATTCGAATGGCTAACAAACATGTGAAAAACTAATTCACTAATAGTAAGATAAAAACCAATTTCAGTAACATGCGATAGTTTTATATGCATCAAACTAGAAAACATCAAGCAGAGATAAGCAATTTTGCCAACTGGCAGGACAGGAACATGGTATTCTTATACACTGAGAGTTGTAAAATGTGAAATTACAAATACACTGAAAAACAAACTTCAAAAATACATTAAAATTTTAAATTATTTACAGATTATCCTAGCAAACCTAATTTTAGACATATATTTGCTCAAGCACTATAACATAAACATAAAAGAAAATTGACTGCAACATTTTATAGAAATAATATAAAAACCTATCATTCTTTGTGATAATTTATCAAATTACACCATATCTATGCCATATCTACATCATGAGGTAATCTGTAGCCATTAAAGAGAACTAGTTTAGGAGTTCCCATCGTGACTCAGTGGTTAATGAATCTGGCTAACATCCATGAGGATGCAGGTTTGATCCCTGGCCTCGCTCAGTGGGTTAAGGATCCAGCATTGCCATGAGCTGTGGTGTAGGTTACAGACGCAGCTCAGATTTGGCGTTGCTGTGGCTCTGGTATAGGCTGGCGGCTACAGCTCCGATTGGACCCCTAGCCTGGGAACCTCCATATGCCGCAAGTGCGGCCCTAAGAAAAAGCAAAAAAAAAGAGAATTAGTTTAAACACTAACAATTGACTTTCAAGGCATTACAAAAGGTATGTTGAGAAAGAAATGTACAACACAGAAAATGTGTCACATTTGTATTTTGCAGCAAAAATGATGAATAATCTTTTATAAGTATATAGATATAGGTAGCCACACAGAAAAACATGGGAATATGCATATTTCATTATTTTATTTTATTATTTTGTTGTATTTTTAGGGCTGCACTCGCGGCATATGGAGGTTCCCAGGCTAGGGGTCTAATCAGAGCTGTAGCTACCAGCCTATGCCAGAGCCACAGCAACGCCAGATCCAAGCCGTGTCCATGACCTACACTACAGCTCACGGCAATGCCAGATCCAGCATATTTCATTTTAAATTGGTTTGCACAGAGGGTAAGAGAGGGGTAAGACAGATGAAGAGGGTAAGACAGGTATTTCAGGGATCCTACTATACAGCATAGGCGAATGTGTGTGATTGGGTCTCTTTGTTGTACAATAGAACTTAATGAAACATTGTAAATCAACTATTACTATTAATAATAATAATAATAATAATGACAGCTCTATTAAATCAGCCCATCCTTGTGTACAATTTAGTATATGTGACCTTAAATTGAATTACAAATATTTGGAAAGAATTTTAAAAATAAGGACGAACTTTAAAGAAGGTACCCCAGACTAGGTAATGAGTAGTTCAAAAAACAAATCCTATTACTTTTATTTGTACTTTAAAATATCAATCAATCTTATTTAAGTAAAGAATTTCACAATGTTAAAAAATTAAACAAAATCACTTTATTGCTTAACTTTATATATGACGCATATGCCGTGTGAATTTCTTCAAAGATGATCAGTAAGAAAAATAAGCAGTGAAAAGTCTAAGTAGCTGTCATTTGTAGTTTGCATAGATGATGTCACATTTGTTTATACTTCAATAGCTATTAGTTTCTTGTGAGCTTCAGAAGTTCCATTTCATGTGTGACGGACTGCCAAATTGAGGGTGTATTTTTATTTTCTTTATTAATATTCATTCTTACAGGGTGATTTAAAATGTATTATTATCAGAAATCTTGGAAGAATATTTCATAGTACACTTATTAGTATTTATTCCATGTGCGATAATCAATGTTTTACCTTAGGACAGAGCTAAAAAGAACAGTGAAACATTTTTAATTAACTTTATTTTTCAAAGTTTTAGATTCACAGGAAAACTGAGGGGAAGATACAGAGTTTTCCCTTTCTACAGGTGTGTATCCTCCTGTATTTTCAGCATTCTCAACCAGAGTGATGTGTTTGTTATAACTGATGAATTGTACACATGCATGTCAAGTTAGCCCAAGTCCATAGTTGACATTATGTTTCACCCTTGTCCATTCCGTGGGTGTGGACAAAAGTACAATAAGTATCCATCATACCATACAGAGTATGTTAACTACCCTAAAATCTTTTGCATGCCACCCATTCATCTTCCCCCTGCCCCTGATCCCTGGCAACCACTGATTTTTCTTCTGTCTCCATAGTTCTGCCTTTCCAGAATGTCATATTTTCTGGAATGACACAGTATGTAACCTTTTCAAAATTGGCTTCATATACTTATAATATTCATTTTGGATTCTTCTTTGTATTTTCATGGCTTAATAGCTCTTTTTTTGTCACTGAATAATATTTCATGTTTTGGATGTACCACAGTTTCTTTCCATTTACCTACTGGACATCTTGCTTCCAAGTTTGGGGCATTATGAATGAGACTGCTGTAAACATCCATGTGCAGGTTTTTGGGTGCACGTAACTTCTCAGTTAACAAGAGTAAATACTAAGAGGCATGAACACAGCATCATATAGTGAGCATATGATTAGTTTTGTAAGAAACCACCAAACTGTCTTCCAAAGTGACTGTACCATTTTGCATTCTTAATGAATGAGAGTTCCTACTGAGTCACATCTTCATCAGCATTACATGTTGTCAGTGTTCCAGATTTTGTCCATTCTATTGATGTGTTGTAATTTTCAGTGTTGTTTTAACCTTAATTTCCCCAAAGACATTTGATGTGCAACATTTTTCATAAGCTTAACATAAATCTTCTTTGGTGGGGTGTCTGTTCAGAACTTTGGCCTGCTGTTACTTTGTTGTTGTTGTTGTTGTTGTTGTTTTTTCATTTGAGTTGATTATTTCTTACTATTGAGTTTTAAAAGTTCTTTTTACACTGGGAGTAGTAATCCTTTAATTTTTAACTAATTCATTTATTTATTTTAGGGCTGCTCCTCCAGCGTAAGGAACTTCCCAGGCTAGGGGTCAAATCAGAACTGCAGCTGTTGGCCTACGCCACAGCCACAGCAATGCCAGATCCAAGCTGCATCCACAGTCTACACCACAGCTCACGGCAATGCCAGATCCTTGACCCACTGAGTGAGGCCTGGGATCGAACCTGCATCCTCACGGATACTAGTCAGGTTCATTTCTGCTGAGCTACAGTGGGAACTCCAGGATAATTATCCTTTATAAGAAGACCACTCTTTATGTTGTCCTTTTCTACAACTTACCCCTTCATCAAGAACTCCACTGAAAAGAGATACCATAGGAATCATTATAACTCAGATAAAGAGAAAGACATCTACCTGCAAGAAGAACAGGAAAGGTACTGGCTTGTTCTAGGAGTAAAAATTGAGATCAGCCTCTGAAATTGTCAGCCTTCATTCTCTTGTAATTTAGAATTAATGGAAAGAACATTTTAATTATGTTAATGTGAAGCAGAATATACTCCATTAAAAGCAAAATCGAAGTTACATTGAATATTTAGTAAAACCCTGGTATCATTAAGATAGTTACTGTTGCTAGGAGAGATTCTGATGAATGTGTTTCCTAACTTCTAGAAATTTGCATTTTCAAAGTCCAAGTCAAAAACATATGGCAATTAAAAATACAAGTAAGATAAAAATAATCCTAAATTGGAGTTTGCAATGTAGAATTTATAAGGAAAATATTCCTTTGTTTTTGAAAGAGGTCATGAAGCATTCCAACTATATAATGCTATGAAAAGTCTACATTTACAATGAAGATGAACAGGGATTTGGTAAACTTATGAAATAGCAAAAAGGCCACTAGAACCAGGAAAACTGTTTTGTATTTTTTTTTTTTTTTTGGTATACAAATGGGCCATCTGTCTTTGGGAAATTGGTTAATATTTCTTATCTTCTGTTTCTGTGCCCTATAACTACATAACCCAGTTTACTTTCGATAATCCTAGTTTATGTCTGTGTGCTAATGAAATATTAATCGAGTACCTTTCACTGTTAAAACTGTGTTGCTTTGGTGAATAGGTTATAATTGTAACCTTCTCATGTACGTATACTCACGCATTTTTTAAATGTGGTATTTAAGCCTCCTTGAAGTCTATTCATGAAACCCATAGAAAAAGGGTTTAAATTTGAGTGTGCATACAGATCTCTTAATGTTGTTACATATTACATGCAAAGCACTGGCAGCCTTTTCCAAATTGTCCTGATTGGCAGCTCCGTAAAGTTGAAAAAATTCTTTTTACCTGGATGGCAGTCACTGGTGCTGTTCACTACCATGCAGATCTCTGATTTCAGGCCCAGGGTAGAATTGCTTTCTGTGGACCCTTTGTGGTTTGCTGGGTCACACAACTAGTCCTAGTCATTGAGTTGAAGACAGAAACAACATTTGTCACTTCTGGACTGGGACATTTTTTTCATGGCAAAGTGATAGGCAACATTTGAGATGGTAGCTGATGTGATGTGTTAGCCTTTTTTCTTTCTTTTTTTTTTTTTTTTTGCTTTTTAGGGCTGCACCCACGGCATACGAAGTTCCCAGGCTAGGAGTAGAATTGGAGCTGGAGCCAAAGGCCTATGTGGGATCCAAGAAACATCTGCAACCTATACCATAGCTCACAGATCCTTAACCCACAGAATGAGGCCAGGGTCCTCATGGATACTAGTTAGGTTCATTTCTTCTTACTAGTCAGTTTCATTTCTGCTTACTAGTCAGGTTCATTTCTGCTGCACCGCAATGGGAACTCCTTGTCAGCCTTGTTTCTTGAGTGAGTCCTATGAGCAGAGATTTTTTTCCCTGCCAGCCCCTGATGTGGATTATGAAGTATGAATGAAATATAAACCTTTTCTATTTTAAGCCATGAATTTTTTTTTAGCATGAAGTCAGATCTAGCCTGTCTCGATTGATATAAACATGCTTCATTCTACATTTTGAGAACATTGAATAGAATGTTTATTGATCTAATGTTAATACTTTCTATACCAGAGAAACCCCAATAAATTTTGAGTTCCAATTTGTAAAAATTGTATTTAAGAGAAACAATGATAAAAGCATTTCAAAAGCTATTCTCAGCATGGTAGTTGGACCTAAAGGAGGAGGAATTAAGGGAAGAAAGTGTTGCAAGAATACTGAATGGCCGCATATCAAGTGCTGTGAAGTTAGGTAAGATAAGGACTTGGAAGTATGTGTCGATGTAGTTACATGGTGACTACTTCTGTGGTTGGAAAGGAAAGGGTTTGTGAAGAATGTTGATAAGTCAATGATGGAAGAAGGCCATTTAGATGGCCAGTGTAAATTAATCTTTGATATATTTTCCTTTATAGTAAAGAAAAGCAATACAGTGGTGTCTGGAAGAGGTGGATGTCCTGGGAGGGATAGTTTTTAATTATATGAGAGACTATAACAATGTTTTTTTTTTATTATTTAAATCCTTTGCATTGAACAACAACAAAAACATGTCTGGGATCTTCTAATGGCACATTACCCCGAGTCTCTTGTCATTTGTAAAAACACTCTGCATGATTATATTGTGGAGTCACAGTATGAAAACTACTGGCAAAAATATACTTGAATTCTAATGGGATGAACTTAGTGGATTGAAAATGCCTCTGAGAGACAAAGGAAAAAATATATAGCATGGTGTGAGGTTATGTTCCTGTTTCATTGACTTAAGATGCAGCTGTCCAGTTTTTCCATCACCACTTACTGAAGAGACTGTCTTTTTCTCATTTTATATTCTTGCCTCCTTTGTCAAAGACAATTAATCTTTAGTTTAATCTATAGTCAATTAAACTATAGGTCTGCGTTTGTTTCTGGGTTCTCTATTCTATTCCATGGTCTGTATGTCTGTGTTGATACCAGGACTACACTGTCTTGATTACAGTAGCTTTGTAATAGTGCCTCAAGTCTGGGAGAGTTATGCTTTGTGCTTGGTTTTTGTTCCTCAGGATTGCTTTGGCAATTCTGGGTCTTTTATGGTTCCACATAAATTTTTTGATTATTTATTGTAGTTCTGTGAAAAATGTCATAGGTAATTTGCTAGGGATGCATTGAATCTGTAGAATGCTTTGGGTAGTATGGCCATTTTTAAGATATTACTTCTTCCACCCCAGGAGCATGGAATATCTTTCCATTTCTTTGAATCGTCTTTAATTTCCTTGATTAATGCTTTATAGTTCTCAGCATATAAGTCTTTCACCTCCTTGTTGGGGTTTTTTCCTAGGTATTTAAATTTTTGGGGTGTGATTTTAAAAGGTATTATATTTTTATATTTCTTTCCTAATATTTCATTGTTAGTATATAGAACTGCATGTTAATCTCATATCCTGCTACTTTGCTGAATTCATTGATCAGTTTGAATAATTTCTGAGTGGAGTCCTTAGGGTTTTCTATATATAGTATCATGTCATCTGCATACAGTGACAATTTGACCTCTTCTCTTCCAATTTGGATACCTTTTATTTCTTTAGTTTGTCTGACTGCTGTGGCTAGGACTTCCAATACTATGTTGAATAAAAGTGGTGAGAGTGGGCATCCTTGTCTTGTTTCACATTTTAGTGGGAAGGCTTTCAGTTTTCTCCATTGAGTATTATATTTGCTGTGGGTTTGTCACAAATGCCTCTTATTATGTTAAGGTATGTTCCTTCTATACCCACTTTGGTAAGAGTTTTCATCATGAATGGATATTGGACCTTGTCAAATGCTTTTTCTGCATCTATTGAGATGATCATGTGGTTTTTGACTTTTATTAATGTGGTGTATGACATTGATTGATTTGCGTATGCTGAACCATCCTTGTGAACCTGGGATGAATCCCACCTGGTCATGGTGTATGATATTTTTTATTTGTTGTTGGATTTGGTAAGCTAAAATTTTGTTGAGAATTTCTGTGTCTATATTCATCAAGGATATTGGTCTATAATTTTATTTTTTTGGTAGTATCTTTGTCTGATTTTGGTATTAGGATGATGGTGGCTTCATATAATGTCTTTGGGGAGTGTTCCTTCTTCTTCAACCTTTTGGAAAAGTTTAAGGAGAATAAGTTCCTCTTTGTATGTTTGGTAGAATTTGCCTGTGAAGCCATATGGTCCTGGACTTTTGTTTGTGGGGAATGTTTTTATTACATGTACAATTTCATTTATAGTGATCAGACTGTTCAGTTGATCTATTTCTTCTTGATTCAGTTTTGGCCAGATGTAAGTCCCTAGAAAGTTATCCATTTCCTCTAGGTTGTCAAATTTGTTGGCACATAAATAAACTCAAAACAGCTTAAGGACTTAAACATAAGACAAGATACCATCAAACTCTTGGAAAAGAGCATAGGTAAAACATTCTCTGACATCAACCTTACAAATGTTTTCTTAGGTCAGTCTCCCTGGGCAACAGAAATAAAAGCAAAAATAAACCAATGGGACCTAATTAAATTGACAAGCTTTTGTACAGCAAAGGAAACCCATAAAAAAAGACAACCTATGGAATGGGAAAAACAGTTTAAAATGATGCAACTGACAAGTGATTAATCTCTAAAATATACAAACAACTTATACAACTCAACAGCAAAAAACCAACAACCCAAGTGAAAATGGGCAAAAGACCTGAACAGACATCTCTCCAAAGAAGATATATAGATGGCCAACAAGCACATGAAAAAATGATCAACATCACTAATTATTAGATAAATGCAAATCAAAACTATTATGAGGTACCATCACACACCTGTCAGAATGACCATCTTTAGTAAGGCTACAAATAACAAGTCCTGGAGAGGGTATGCAGAAAAGGGTACCCTCCAGTACTGTTTGTGGGAATGTAAATTGGTACTACCATTATGGAAAACAGTATGGAGGTACCGCAGAAAACTGAATATAGAACTATCATATGACCCAGAAATCCCATTCTTCGGAATATATCCAGAGAAAACTTTCCTTGAAAAATATACATGTACCCATATGTTCATAGCACTATTCACAATAGCCTAGATGTAGAAACAACCAAAATATCCATCAATAGATGAATGGATTAAGATGTGATACATATACACAATGGAATACCAGTCACCCATAAAAAAGAACAAAATAATGCCATTTTCAGACACATGGATGGAACTATAGACTCATAGTAAGTGAGGTCAGAAAGAGAAAGACAAACACCATATGATATCACTTATATCTGGAATCTAATATAGGGCAATGAGATCCTGCTGTATAGCACAGGGACTTGTCACTTGTGATGGAACATGATGAGGGATAATGTGAATAAAAGAATATGTGTATATGTGTGTGTGTGTGTGACTGTGTCACTTTGCGGTACAGTAGCAATTGACAGAACACTGTAAATCAACTATAACAGAAAAAATAAAAATCATAAAAAGAAAAAAAAGAAAATCCATAGGAAAAGAGTCCTAACAATGCCAAAGAATATGTCACTAAAGATGAGTAAAGAGATCAACCTTTAGTAAAAGAGAAGACTTTTTTCCATATTATAGCATCAGGACAAGAGGAGAATGTTTATAGAGCGTATCATTCTGTTTATCGGAGAAAGTTGACAGTTTGCATCTGATAGAAACCCTCTGCTTTTAGAAGAGGAGAAGTAATATTCTTAATACAAAGAGGTACAAAAAGGTCAGAGGCTTAAGGAGAGTTAACTTACTGGAGAAACATCATGATGTCTCTGGAAATACTAAAGTCCGTTATGAGACTAAAAAACACAAATTACTAAATTACTATGAACCTCTCAGATATGTTATTTTTCTATACAAACACCCAGTGACCTGACTAGAGTCATGGAAAAATTTCTGATTGGGTCCATCATGGACGTTTTTTTGCCATGAGGTGGTAAGGTGAAAGCAGTGGTAAGGAATCTGGGGATTTTCAAGACAGTGTTTGAAATGAGTGTTTTGCTTGAAATTACATCTGTGTGTGGAGGAAACAAAGGGAAGAAGACACTGATTTTACATCATATATCGTTGGTCTACATGATGCCTAAGAATGGGATATTGAAAAGGGCAGAGATTGTGGTCAGAGAATGGTATGTTTAAGTTAACACTTTAGGAGATGAGATAGTTTTAGGTCAAAGGGAGAATCTAAGAGCAGATGGCAGAGAAGCATTGGAGGAGGGTAAGGTTATTAATGACAAGCAAATAGACTGATTTGCTGGTATTTTTTGGAAAAAAACATTCATGGGCATCAGTAAATTAAAATAATGACAAGTGTTAGGTTGGAAAGAATAAATGTAAAAGTTTTCATTGATTAATGACTCATGATTTATCACTAATTGATTAGTGATAATGATAGGGAAATTTGGAGTCTGCTGCAACAAAGGTGGAGGAGTTGTGTAGTCAGATATGATTAACCCACAGGAGCAGCAGGGCTTATAGAGCTGGGAGAGCAACCACCTTAAAGGGCATTGGAGAGCCATGAGAATGCCTTTTCTGTCTGCTGACCCTGAGGTATGTGGGGTATCAGAGAGAGACAGCTGTGGCAGAACATCATAGATTGCCCTGTTTCAGTTCTGAAAAGCCGGGGGGCGGGGGATAGAAATAATGAGATAGCACAAGTCAGTGAACACTGCAATGAGCTAAGAGGACTTGGGGGTGATGGCAGGAAGAGATGAACTCCAAGGAACTTCCTTTATGAGGGTCTTTAACTTTAGAATTTCTACTGATTTCTGAGGCAATTTCAGTTTCTTCTGCTTTGGGGAAGGAAAGTGGGTTTTACCAGAGAGTCTCCAAAGCCATTTTTGTCTAGTGCTCTGAGACCTGAAGAGTTCTTCCTTCACATAAGTGCTTTACAGTTGCCTACGGTAATTGTGTAATGCAGTAATGATATGGGAAGTCACATAACTAAAATCCTAAGTGGAAAAGGTTTAGGAGGGTCTAACACAATATAGACTACATTCCTGAGAGAAAGAGCTCCATCCACATGGCAACAGTATCCCATTAACTATTTTAAGCTGCTTCAGTTACTGTCCTCTCGTTCGTCAAAAGTGAATATAGAAATGCTGGAAATGATAAAACTGGGAGACTTCTTCAGAGTCACAAAACCTCCCCAAAGCTTCTAATACCTATGAAACAGTCCCATAGAGACAAGATGTTTCTGTATTGAGTAAACTGGATGTATTTACCTTTTAGGACCAAATGCCTTTTCCCTTCTTCATTTTTCTCTGAAACCTGAAACACACGTAATAAACACCCACCTCCTAGAATCGGTGTTTTGAACATCATTTCTTTGAGATGTAGCGATATCTTCTTATGAAGGATTCACCCCTAACATATTGTAAATTTTTAAGAGTGACATTTTAAGTATAAATATACATTTACCTAAGTCACAAAATACAGCAGTTTGAATAGAGACACTTTAATGTAGCTCATTAGTAACTAGGAAAAAAAAAAGTTAACTACTAGAATTGTTGCAAACTAGGACTCTAGGAATACCTTAAAAAGCCAACGCAGGGGACACCTATTACCTGGAGGGCTGAGACAGACTGAGCAAGAAAGAGACTCAAAATGTAAGAAAACACGCCCTGGTGCCCACCTCCATCAATCCTGAGGTTCTAGAAGAAAGTTCTAGAAGAAGGTGGGCTACCCCAGAAACACACAGTGTGGGAAACTTGACTGAAGGAATAGGTGAGGACTGAAGGGATGAATAAACAGGAGACAGAGAAATTCTCAGGAGATTGTGGGCAGGCCAAAGTGAATTTGTCCACTGAGGCCAGGAAATTTGCTGAAGGGTGCAGGTGAACCACAGCTGATCTGCAGGACCACTGGGCTTCCCACAGGCCCTCCTGCTAATGGGCATACCCACAAAACAGTGATGCACCACAGCCAGGGAGAAAGGCATCTTCCTTTTGCTATGTCTTACAGTGACCCCCTCTCCAGCCTCGATGAAAAGGTCCAACAGTGCTGTAGTTAGCAAACAAGACATGTTTACAGAATTTAGCCCCAGAACCATCATTTCAAAAAGCATCTCAAAAAGCATGCACTTAGAACTGAGAGAAAAATATAGTGATAACTGTCACAGCCTCTATATGGGACAAATCAGAAAATGGTTCCTAATTCTAGAGAGTCAGAGCAGAAGAACAAAGTAACCACCATGTACACACTTATCTGTCTGATTTCAGGCTTCAACACAATCATCCCCAAAGATGATTTTTGGATTAATTAATATGAGCAATGTCTTAAATTAAAATGCCAACTCGAACTTAGACATGACTAAGAATCAATAAGATGATGCATTAAGTTTGCTTTTATAAAATACATAGTAGTAACTTTTATAAGTGAAGAATTTGATTTTGTAAACCACTTGAAACAATTTGTGCCAGTTCTGCAGTTTGATGTAAAAGGATCAGTGAGCTAAAACAAGCCTGTTGTCCAAATCTTCTATCTGTTGGCCACTGTCACATAGCATTTGCTTACAGCACTTAATGCTTTGGGTTAGTCATCTTCTTCCCTGGCTTATTCTTTGGAAATGTAAATATTCCCAAGAGGATTATGCTGTTTAAATGTTGTCAGCTACCTCCAGAGTCAAAGACATGCAGCTTTTGAACAGTCATTACTCGTGATAGAGGCAAAACCAGATTTCTCTGGTTCTCAGGGAAATCTTGAACATTATTCCTATCACAAGCCAAATGCTGCACTTAAAAATTAGTCTAAAGTCATAAGTATTAATTATTCTAGTATTTCTCAGACTTTGATATCTTTAAGTGGAGTTGAGGCTATCTTGCTCAATTGCCCACATTTTCCATTTAAGAGAGGGGTCAGTGCGTGTAACTCATGATCCACTTTAGTTACTGTGGGGACACAATCGGATTCAGCTCATCAGACCATTCAATATAATTCAACTTCGTCTTATTACTGGTGAGATAAAATGAAGACCGATGTAGAGAAAATGTGGAAGGGCTTAAAAAAGATGCACAGTAAATCATGGAAGCTAAAGTGCAATCACTGTGATGGATACCTCAGAATTTTAGCTAGGACATGCCCAATTCTGACTACATCCTTCCAACTCATCGCTTCAAAAAAACTAAATGGAGTTCCTGTCGTGATGCAGTGGAAACAAATCCAACTAGGAACCATTGTGGGTTCGATCCCTGGCCTCACTCAGTGGGTGAAGCATCCAGCATTGCCGTGAGCTGTGGTGTAGGTCACAGACGAAGCTCGCATCTGGTGTTGTTGTGGCTCTGGCATAGGCCAGCAGCTGTAGCTCCAATTGGACCCCTAGCCAGGGAACCTCCACATGCTGTGGCTGTGGCCCTAAAAAGACAAAAAGACAAAATAAATAAAACAGATTCATCTAGCCAAGCAGCTGATTTTTGCGACTGTTGTTGCTGTCATTGGTTTCTCTTACAATAATATACAACTGACCTGACTGCTTTTATATTTCGCACTGAATTGACTTTTGTAAGCTAACCAAATCATTGGTGCTCTTGTTAAGCTTCAAGCAAAACTGGAATCCTGCCTGCTACAGATGAATAGTATTGTTAATCAGCCTCTATAAACCACTCTTAACAAATGGCAGTGCAGAAATACCAACAAGAAAATTAATTTCGTTTTTCAATTTGGCTTTACTCGGTACAGCTCATGAAGAATGGCAGAAGCTTTCCGAACCATTACTGGACTGTGGGGAGAAGTGAGGTCGCTGTGCAGAGTGGTCAGGGGGCGCCTTTCTGGGCATGAACGTGAGGTCATGGAGTGTGGCTAGTACAGGCCAAACCACTGGGTATTCATCCTCAAGAGTAATCCTAGATGCCAGCAGTACATTTGAGGGTATTTTTCCCTTTCACAACCCTTTCACAACCACCTCTTATTCCTGAGAATTGCCTCCTTAACCTCCAGGGATTAAGTGCTATTGTTGTACTATGTGATGCTGTCATTTTAGACACAAGTAATCAGATGAGATAAGCTGCTGCCTCATGCTGGGCCAGTTGCATTCTGTCCCTGAGAATTCAGGACTGGGATTCAGGGACACTGTCCAGTCTCTGCATGAGCTGGAATTATAAATGGTAAACTCAGGAATGGTGGCATGTCCATCTTCAGCTATGAGAGCGGCAGAGGATGTGGTGTATAGCTTTTGAAACAGGCAGATATTAGACAAAAACAGCCAGCTCTAAAAGAGGGAATGCATTTGGCTTTACAGTTCCTGATTCGAATTCCCTGGAGGTATCCCTCACTCTTCTACCCTTCCTCTAATTCCTCCATTTTTTCCTTAGGGCAACTCTGGTTATTAACTTGAGGATTTTTTCTTTAAATCACAGTTTTCTTCTTTCATGTGTACCATAATTCCTTCACCAGACCTTCAAAATGTATATGACACTGTGTCAAGTGCCTTACATAGAATGGGCACTCAAACTAAACCATATAAGGAGGTAATGGAATTAATAACTAACAGTACTTTGTGTCTCATGTTAAAAAGGCACATTGTGTCCATTTTCTTAAAAACTTTAACTAAAATAAACCATTCATAGCAAAAGCAAAACTTTTCCCTTTAATATAGACTGTTTCTATATATGCCAACAGATGTTTCAGAAAAGAATTTTGCCAAATGATGTCTCCATGTGTTTTATTATCTTTTTTAATCAAAGAAAATGATTGTCATTTTTTTTTCTAATTTTTAGCTGTTTGATAGCATTTTCTGGGAAATTTTGTGGAATAGGTTATTATAGCAAATTTAAAGAAAAACAAGGATAAATAGATTTTAAACACCTGTTTTGTATTTAGGTTGTTTAGGGCAAATAATCAAGCAAACAGAAAGTTGTATTGATACGATATATATAAAAACTGAGCACCAATAAAAGTTTTAAGGCAATATAAATTATTATTATTGATATTAATATTGGTAATAGTTAAGATGGTCTTTGAGGTCCTTGCAGTAAGACACTAACATTTAAAAAGCACCTATTTTGTGCCACAAACTCTGCTACAACTTTTATGATTTTTGTCATTAATCTTCATAGCAACTATGATAATAAGTGTTATTATCATTTTACAGATTAGAACATAAACTTAGTGACATTAATAATAATTTTTAAAGGTCTGTGAGATTCAATTAAGTATTTTAATTTTATGTTTTCAGAAGATGGATTTTAGTATGTGAGACTCATACTTTACATGAAACATGCTCATTATAATTTTTACTAGGGAATTTTTTCCTCCTGCCACTTTCATCTACCTTTCATCTACCTGGAAGCAGACCTTCTTATACCCTTAAGTATTTCAGAAAGAACTTGAAAAAGTCATTATTTAATCTTTCAACCAAACTATTAAACCCAAAATATTTGCCCTAGTACCAGCCAGCTAAACATTGTCATGGGAATAGAAGTACATATGTCTTTTGCTGTTCTCTCTTCAATCTTTCATAATTCTTTTTTTCTTTCTGATGTTAATTTTCTCCTCAGGGTATGACACCCTCTGATATTTGAAAATGAATGGCAGTTTCCTCCAAGTTTATAGTGACTAGGTTGTTAAGATTATAAATGTGATTCTCAGACACTCGAGCATTGTTCAAAAATTGGATTTTTGAAGTGTTAGCAATGTTCTCTTTGAGGGATTAGTCTCGCCTTCAGCAGAGTGGGGGGTGGGGGTGGGAGAAGCCACATAAATGTAATATTCAACCGACTTTATCACACTCAGTTTTTAAAACTCAAGACCCCAAATTATCTCCTGAGCAATTTTTCATCTATTTCGTATATCTGCTCTGCCAGCCAGATTACACATTTTTAGTGCATTTCCAGAATTTTGTCTATGTATCTATCCTAAATATGTTTTCATCCCTGTTTTCATTTCATTCCATCTTATGCCAAGGGTTTCAAGGCAGGTGTGTCAGTAAAAACAATTTTCTTCACTTATTTTCACCTTGTAAAAGCCAGGGAAATAAATGGAACAAAGAGATTTAAGTTTGAAAGCATTTTAATCAAAAATTGGGAAAAAAAAATGTGACGCCCCCTTCCCTTTTCAAGAAAAACTTTACTTTTATCTTGAGGGCACCTCTACTTTGGAAATATTCACCCTACAGAGTAGTATAAAAAGCTATTTTGTTCTTTCTTTACTCCTGGAGAGTAACAAGAATGTCAAGGGAAATGTTTTGAAAAACTGGTAAATATAACCCTTTCTCTCATCTAAGGGGATTGCCGATGGTGTACAGAAACTCGCCAGTGATGTTGAATCTTGCAAGTGGGTGACATGGTACAAAGCAGGTTTGTTAAGTTCCAAAAATCTTACTCTCCTAAAAAATAACAGTTCTGCTAATAATTGGAACTTAATCTCAAAAAAGCTAATTGTTTCTGAAGTTGGGAAAGCAGATCCTCAAATGAGATAATGTTTGCAAGACCATCAGTTACTATCATGGTCAAGGGCAATTGCTAAGAACTCTTAACAAAAGAGAAAAAATAATAAAATTAACAGGGTGGTATTTCAGGTTCTTTCTTTAAATAATGGTGATATAAATATTTCATACATGGTGACATAAAAATGACTATACTAATTATGACTGATGATACAAATTCATTCTGATATTTCTATCTGATAATGCCTTGCAGGATACACTGTTCCCTTTTAAAGGTTCAATAAGAAAGGCATGGAGGACTTTTTCTTTCATCTTTACAAAGATGACGAAATGATATATAGAGTTCAGTGTTTTGTACAAGGACATGTTGCTGTAAATATGATAAATGAAGCTCACTTCCAAGTCCTCGTATAGTATAGGGCAGTCCTCTAAAACTGTAGTATACATTAGAATCACCCTGAAAGTTGGTTAAAATGAATTTCTGCGTGCTAGCCCTGCAGACTGACTCACACCTCTGAGATGGGGCCAAGGTGAGCTTTTCCAGCAAACTCCAGGTGATAGTAATGCAGCCTCTCCATGGACCCCAGGCAAAATAGCTGGTTCCAACAGGTCTTGATTTTAATCTTGGCTTAAAAAATTATAATTCTTATTGTTAAAGTCTTTTAGGCTTTTAAAGCTATGTTCTCCTTAGCCTCACATTAAGAAAAATCACACCCAGTTTTGTTGTGAGAACAGAATGAAAAATAGGTTAAACCATGTAGTCTGTCCTAAGAGCTCATACTAAGTCTGCTCTGCTCTCTGTGGAGCCGTCCTGGAGAGAGGTATTGATCCGTCCAGTTCCCTTCTCCTCAAGATTGCCACTCTATTCCCATTCTGATAGAGCTGAGCCACCTTTAATGCTTCATTCTGACATCTTCCTGAGACGGTATTGAACTGAAAATTCAGCAGTTGAGAGAATTATTTATTATTAGAAGTGTTAAGTTCTTTTTATGACACCAGCTCTCTCCTAAGTTTGTGATACATTCATCATTTTAATGTTTTTTTCAGAGTTTTATCATAGAATGACTCATTAATTCAGACCATTCTGAAAAACTGAATGTGAAAATTCTAGAAAAGACAAGGCTAAAGTAGAACTTTTCATTATCTGTGGGAACAAATTTCTTCTAGTAAACGTACTGATGTATGAATACAAAATTATTTTAAAGAATATTTAATTCAATAGAATGAACTAAAGCATTTTCAGAGTAGTTTTAATTCAAAAATTTTATTTTATGCTCTTTTGCTGAATTGCAACTATGAGCTTATATTTTCAAATAAACACTAAAAACTTTAATATTTTCATCTATTCAGTTATAAAAAAGTAATGAAAATACTTTTTATAACATTTTAAATAATTGTGTTTTTAGATATAGCATGATGTGTATATAAAATGTATGGCAATATAGGGCCATATATAGAAATTAATGCATATTAAATACTTCAAAAAATGAAATTGGAGTTCTTTTTTTAAGTTTTATTAAAGAGTATAGTTGAGTTGCAAGGTCGTGATAATTTCTGCTGTACAACAAAGTTATTCAGTCATACATATACACACATCCCTTCTCTTTCAGATTCTTTTCCCACATAGATTATCACAGAATATTGTGTAGAGTTATCTGTGCTATACAGCAGGTCCCCATTGGCCAATCATTCCATATACCTCAGTGTGCACAGGCCAACCCAACCCCCCCAGTCCATCCCTCCTACCCACCCGCTCCTGTCCCCTTTGGTAACCATAAGTTT
The DNA here is from genome assembly GCF_054392235.1 of Sus scrofa. Classification (NCBI taxonomy): domain Eukaryota; kingdom Metazoa; phylum Chordata; class Mammalia; order Artiodactyla; family Suidae; genus Sus; species Sus scrofa. The sequence continues at coordinate 63,824,423 of NC_139390.1, forward strand.
TTCAAAGTCTGTGAGCCTGTTTCTTACATATCGTTTGTTTTAATTTGGAAAAAAGCCAAAGATATCTATTAAATATTATTTTTAAATAATTGCTATAAATTTTATATTAAAAGGAAAATAAAACAAGATTTTATACAGTGAAAATATTCCACATGATTTGAACAAACTTTTTCTAGGCAGAGAACATGTAACCAAATCACTTTAACTAGTAAAATGTGTGTTAACTAGTAAAATGTAAAAATGTGTTAACTAGTAAAATGTGTTGCATTTTACTGATAATTTATTGTCCTCTGCTAATAGATATATGGAAATATTAGAAAGTGGGAAAGATCTGAGTTGCTTTTCAACCTTACTACTGAAGGAATACCTTTCTGAATTAATCCTCCTCTTTCTACCTTGTCCTTATCTTCTTTTACCAATTTCTCAAACCTGCGATTCATAACAGTGCCTCATACTTTGCCCTGGGTGATACTATTACTACTCAGTGCTGTAATGCCCCTGACTTGGCATCAAGGGAGTCCTATAAATTTGTTTCCATTTTAGTTCCACTGAGTGCAGCTCAGTGTATTCAGGACAATGAGCATCTCTTTGTTAGGTCCCCACCAAAGATGAGGAGGCAGTGGATATCCTGAATTTAGCCTGTGAACATTTCTTAGATAATAGGACAAATAGAAATTTTGTATCCTTAATGGCATTAAAAATTTCTTCATTAAATATTTGAAATATTTGAAATTATTGAAATGAAAACACAGTGCCTAGAAATTCTCTGAATTCACCTGAATTAAAGAAATCATTATAAGGTGATTGTTTTATTAGGCAAATGAAATACCAAAAAATAAAAACAAAACCAAAACAAAATCAAAAATGTTTCTCATATATCATATAGTCCTTTTTGGACCTGTGAAATGTAGATAACACTATTGTAAAAATTCTGATTCTGGAGCCAGGGAATCTGCAAAATTCCTTTTCTGACTTGTTGTTTTTGTTATCTGTTGCCAGGTTGCTTAATGTATTTACAGCCTCTGCTGCCTCCTAAAACTCTTTATTAATGTGACTGCCCCTTTTTGTATTGCAGTCCTCTTGGACATGAAATTCACTCTGTGCAATGCTACCAAAAATATTTTAGCTAAACAAGAATTAATGAGGTTTTGGAATTCATATAAAATTTAGAATTCATGAGAAGCATTCATATTTCACATAGCTTAAGAAATTAGATGGAACCAGTTTTCTATGTTTGTAATCTAAATAACTGTAGATTTGTTAAAAGCTGCATATCAGAACCAAGTCCTAATGTATGTATTTCCATGAAGGAATACTGTGGAATAAAAATCCACATGTTATGTTCTAGGTACATGTAATAAATATTGTACTGCAGTTTTTAAATAGATGCTCCTAAAAAAAGCAAAAATTGCAAATAATTTTCCCTAGAAGGGAAGAGTATATGCTGTTTAATGATATTGTGGTGGTTTTGCATTGTAACCTGTCAGTGTGGTTAGACTGAATTCTTTCGTCAGAATTTCCTTTCTGCTTATGGGGGAAATGAGAAAGATTCCTATGTGAGTTTTGGAAAGGAACTGTACATATACAGAGAAGCAGAACTTCTATATAATATATCATTTATTGGTCAGTCAAATTATCACCTGTAAATACCTATAATCAATTGTCTAAAAAGCAAGGCACTGGATAACAAAATATTCTATATAATATATAATTTATTGATCAGTCAAATTATCATCTATAGATACCTATAATCAGTTGTCTAAAGAGCAAGGCACTGGATAACAAAATATTCACTACTATAAACTCTCCGGTTAAAAAAATAAGAGTATAATGGGGTTGGTTATTTGCTACTAACCAGACTAAATAATTTAGGAAATAAAACAGTAAGATCAGACTTTAAATTCTCAGCTCAGGAACCTGGACATTGCTATGAATTTCCTAAAAGAAACTTATATCTTTCATAACTTCAGAACCAAGATTTCTGAAAATGACACTCAGTGTCTAACCCTGCAGTTACCTGCATAATAATGCAAATTGAATTCACAATGTCTCATATGACTTCCAATAAAGTTAGCGTAATGATTGAGAAGGAATGCAATAGTAAAATTTGGGATGGGGGCATTTGAGAAGATTCCAGTGAAGCTGAGAACATTGAACCCCTACTTGTCTATCTTCTGTAGCATCAGCACTTCCTGAGAAGACTAGCCTCCCTTGCCTGAAGAAGCCATAATTTGTTCCTGTGTGCCGGATGCCTTGCAAAACACTCATGATTCCTCCTCGGGACCTTTCCTGACCACCTGTCCTTGTGTCTAGATTCATAACCAGATTCAAGTCCCATCAGTACCTAAAGGATCTGAGGTTCAAAGCATGACCCATGAGGAGGTATGATGCATGCCATTTTGCCAATATGTATCATTTGAAACCTTGGGAATATGGGTGGGAATAGAGCTTAACAGAGGAGGATCTACATTGAAGAAATATGGAGTTGGGCTCCAGATTCAATGTTTTAGCTTGATTGAGAAGGTTAATAATGACTCTAATAGTTTGCTTGGTTGGTTAACTGAAATAAGGATCCAAAGATGTCTTACACTAAAAAGTTGATATGCCAGAATGTCTTTGGTATACTACAGATGATAAATGCTGGAGGGCATTTATCGCATAAGACTTGCCAATCCACCTACATGAAAATGCAGGGGTGTTTCATTGTGAGTATAAAAAAATGCGATGGATTTCTGAATGTTAATCTTGTATCCTGCTACTTTGCTGAATTCATTGATCAGTTTGAATAATTTCTGAGTGGCGTCCTTAGGGTTTTCTATATATAGTATCATGTCATCTGCATACAGTGACAATTTGACCTCTTCTCTTCCAATTTGGATACCTTTTATTTCTTTAGTTTGTCTGACTGCTGTGGCTAGGACTTCCAATACTATGTTGAATAAAAGTGGTGAGAGTGGGCATCCTTGTCTTGTTTCACATTTTAGTGGGAAGGCTTTCAGTTTTCTCCATTGAGTATTATATTTGCTGTGGGTTTGTCACAAATGCCTCTTATTATGTTAAGGTATGTTCCTTCTATACCCACTTTGGTAAGAGTTTTTATCATGAATGGATATTGGACCTTGTCAAATGCTTTTTCTGTTATCTATTGAGATGATCATGTGGTTTTTGACTTTTCTTTTGTTAATGTGGTGTATGACATTGATTGATTTGTGTATGCTGAACCATCCTTGTGCACCTGGGATGAATCCCACTTAGTCGTAATGTAAGATCTTTTAAATATGTTGTTGGATTTGGTTAGCTAAAATTTTGTTGAGAATTTCTGTGTCTATATTCATCAAAGATATTGGTCTATAATTTTATTTTTTGGTAGTATCTTTGTCTGATTTTGGTATTAGGATGATGGTTGATTCATATAATGTCTTTGGGGAGTGTTCCTTCTTCTTCAGTCCTTCAGAAAAGTTTAAGAAAGATGGGTGTAAGTTCTTCTTTGTATGTTTGGTAGAACTTGCCTGTGAAGCCATATGGTCCTAGACTTTTGTTTGTAGGGAGTGTTTTTATTACATGTACAATTTCATTTCTAGTGATCAGTCTGTTCAGTGGATCTATTTCTTCTTGATTCAGTTTTGGTGGGCTCAGGATGCTGTAGGTTTAGTGAGATGTACCTTAGCAGTAACAACAGTATTAGTAACAGTTGTGGTTTTCAGTAGAGTAGCAGGTGTGCTAGTAATTATTTTTTTACTATGTCCCATGATTTACATATATTATTTTCTGTGTTGAAAATATTCACATGATTTAAAAAATCCCATTTTAAAAAAATCTTAAAAAAATGCAGGGGATGTGCTCTTCACAATACCTCTAAGAACTAAATTTGTCTCAGCATCCTTGAAGAGCTCTGTGGTCACTCTTTACTGGGGTCAGAAATTTTAGTGAGAACTGCTACCACAGAACTGGGCTCCCTAAATTCAATGGGGATCATAGGATCGAGGATACAGAGGCCAACTGGCAGCACTTAATTGCCAAAGACCAGATGGTGATCATTAATGTAATAGACAGTAGAGCAAAAGTAGTCATCAGAATATTCTGGCCTGCAAAAATAGTGTTGGCCAGTTGATCTTTGGTGTCCCTAGAGTGAAACAGATAAGCAGAAAACTAAAACGTTACTTGATCTTTATAAATGGGAAAGCTAGTCTGATTGGTACAACCAAAACAAAGAACTATGGCCCTTCATTCATTTAATGGCCAAATCTGAACCAATTCATAGACCTTGAGCTCCTTAAATAGTGGATTTCTAGATCCATTTGAGGAAGAGTTTTTGTACACCACCAAAAATTTATACTGTTAATTTTCTTCCCTGCCCTCTTCAAAGAGACCTGCAGCCATTTCCCCAATATATCTGTGAATTAATAATGGGAGGATAATCACATGTTTTAGGGATTACAATATATGGGCTAAGAGATAAACATAAGTCTTAGGGACCAAACAACACTGTTAGACAAGTGGCTAATGGTCAGGAGTTTGGGCTCTAATTAAGCCTACACTATGCCTAGTTGATTCCTAAGCCCATTCTGTGGTTATTTCCTCAGTTCCAAGTATATGATTGAAATGGACACAGTCAATGACTGGTGGAATCTTTGCATTGATTCCCTAACGTGAAGGAAGATCTATAATGGTGAGAAAGGACAAATAGAAACCACTAGAACTGCCTTTACATGTGAGTACAGTAAATGAGCACAAACAATGCCTCATTTCTGGAGGGATTTGCAAAAACGAGTGACTCCACCAAAGCCTTGGGAAATGAAGGGGTGATGATTCCACTCTCAAAGGGAAATGAAGCTGGAAAGTAGCTAAAGATGGTAAAGCCAGATTGTATTCAGCAAAAAATACTGCCATTGGGAAAATGACTCAACTTTGCAGAAGCAAAAGGAAGGAGACGTTTGAAGTGCTATGGTATATCCTAAAGAAAGGACAGTGAAGGGCCTTAAGGAGAGGTTTAATCCATGTGGCATGGCCATCTGAATTTGTTAACTGGTGCCTGTCCAGAAGAAAAAGAAACTTCTGGTATTTCTATGACAGGCAGGGGTTGGTCATACGAGTTGGAGTGAGGTGCCCATGGAATTTAAGCTCCTCACCTCCCACAGGGCCTGGGAGGCAAAAGTGAGGTTATCTTCTTGAATGCTTGCATTTCAAAAAGAGGACTTGCAGGTTCTTAAGGTCACAGTTCTGGAGAGCAGAGAAACTTCTAATAATAAGTTTTCTAAAATAATTTCTCTAACAGGGATTCAGGGCTTATCAGCCTATCATCAGGTTTTGGCTGGAACCAAATTCTGCTGGCAGTGTTGAGCTTTCTTAGGCAGGCATGGTAAGTGGAGAGAGTATTGGCACTTGAAGCTGCTACTAGTCATGATGGAGTTCAGTGCAGGGTCTTAGGGCAGGGTTTGGATGGAGCGATTAGGTGCTGAGAGTTTTTGCACATAATGTTACCACATCCCCCCTTAACTCTCCAATCTGGCCTGTGTAGCATAAAAATGAATCTATATAAAAAAAAATCAGTGGATTATTATAAACTTAATCAAGTAGTGACTCCCATTGCAGCTGCTGTAGCAAGTAAGATTTTGGTGTAAGAGCAAATATATATGTGGACTTCCCTGGTGGCCAAGCAGTTAAGGACCCTGCATTGTCATTGCTGTGGCAGGAGTTCAGTCCCTGGCCCTAAAACTCCCATGTGCTGTAGGCACAGCCAGAAAGGAAAAAACAAAACAAAATAAACATATACATTTTTTGGCACTTGGCACCTACTAGATAGTTATTGATTTGCCAAATGCCTTTTTTCTCTACATATTATATTATTTTCTTTTGCTACTGCAACGAATTTTACCAGGAATTTAGGGACTGAAAACAACACGTGTGTTTATTTATAACTCTGGAGGTTAGAAGTCCAAAATCAATTCCCCTGGGCTAAAGTCAAGGTCTAGGCTTATTCCTTCTGGAGACTCTGAGGGATGAATCTATTTCCTTGTCTCTTTCAAGGATGGCTATATGTATTCCATGGCCTGTGGCCCCTTCCTTCCTGTTCGAAGAGGATCACTCCAGTTTCTGCTCCCACCATCACACCTGCTTTTCTTCTGGCTTCCCCTGAGCCCTTGGTATAAAGACTTTTTGATTACTTAGATCCTCCCCTTACCCAGATCCAAGGATAATCCCTTCATCCCAATATCCTTCATTTAGTCACATCTTCAGAGTTCCTCTTGGCACGTGCATCGATATTCACAAGTTCTGGGAGTAGGACGAGAACATCTCTGCTTTCATTGCCACACCCTCATCTCTAACTTTGACCCTCCTGTCTCCCTCCTATAAGACTCTTGTGACTGCACAGGGCCTACCTGGTTAACCTCTGCATCTCAAGATCTTTAAATTAATCATATCTGCCCTAACCCCTTTTCTATGTGAGTATTAAAGGTAACATATTACAGGTAACATATTACAGGTAACATATTCAAAGATTTCTGAGATAGGACACGGACACTTTGGGGATGCTGTTATTATGTTTACCAGAAGCCCTTATCATTTTTGCTGAAATGATGTGAGATGGGTTTAGTACAAATTTGGTTCTGTATATGCATTGGTTAGAGACCAATTTTACTCAAGTTTGTGGCACAATGAATCATCTATTTTTTTAAATATTCAAAAAAAGAATATAAATATGTACTATATTACATATATATGTATATACATGTTTTATAGAACATATAGAGAAACAATTATTGTGCCAATCTAAAGACACACATTTCTTTAGATAAAGAAACACATTGCTATGTATCTGTTGTATGTCAGACACTTTAGGTGGTTACTATACAACAGAGAGCAATGAGGTGATCCAGACCCTCACAGAACTTACAATATAACAGAGAAAAATGGACAGTAAATAGTGATTACAGCAGGCAAGTACATTTTATAATAGATTAGAAGATGGTATTAGCTGTGGACAGAACATGGAAATAGAAAAGTAGAGTTCACTGGATGACAAGTTGTAATTCTAAAAAAGGTTTCTGAGTTAGTAGAACTGAAGGAAGACTTGAAGGATTTGAAGGGGATAACCCTCTAGACACAGCGGGCAGAGGGAGCAGCCTGTGCAGACGCTGTAAGGCGTAGGAGGCTTAGGAAGCCTGCATGTGCTGGGAAGGGTGCTGCAGGAAGCCTGTATGTGGTGAAGCCGGTGAGGAGGTACATGTGGGCCAAATACTGCAGGCCTCTGAAGGCCGTTTCCAGGATTTTAGCTGTCATTCTGTGTAAACCATTGCAAGACTTTAAAAACAGTATTCATATTATCTGGCTCAAATTTTCAAAGGATTATTCATGATGTCCTGGAATGAGGTCGGGTCTAAGAGAAAGGGGACAATGTAGTATGACTTCAAGTTCCAGAGACTGAGCCACTGACGAAAGAAGTTGCTGTCACCTGAGATGGGATGAGCAGTGTAGTTTTAGGAGGGGAATGAGGGATTTGGGTTTGGGCATGCTGAGTTTGAAATGGTTTTTAGACCTCCTAATGGAGCTGCCAAGTCATGGTGTCAAATTGAGTATCTGAGTCAAGAGCTCAGCAAACGGTCTTGGAGAGACATAAATTCAGGATTCCTAAACATTTGAAAGTTATTTAAAACTGTGAAACTGAAGACTATCACTAGCAAAATCAGTTTAGATATAGAGAGGACAAGATAACCAAAGAATGTGCTCTGCAGCCTCCAATGTTGAGGTGGAAGCGAAAAGGAGACTTGGAGATGGGAAACGGTGGAATAAGTCATGAAACAGACAAGTGAGCACCGGTGAGTTGTGACCGCAGAGATGGACTTGGATGACCAGAAAGACCAGACTATCATAATACTTAAAAGAAAAAAAAAAAAAAAAGTCATGGCCATTATATCTTTCAGCTTCTATTAATATTTGTTTTTTAAAATGGTGGGTTGCATTCTGAAAATTAGCGGGTAATTCTGAAACCATTTCTTTCCTTATTGAGGAGGAAATTCAGCTCTTTGAAGTGTAAAAGGCTGTAATGCAGTGATTACTAGCTGCTATTTTCACTTGAGCTGAGAAGGTTCATCTTAACTTTCTCTCCCCAGTGAATCAAGACTTTGGCTCCATTCTCTGAGCTGATTACTGAGGCCCAGTGAATGGCTCTAATGAATTATAGTGGCAACTCCCCGGTGATTATTGATTTCATCCAGCTCACTGAACAGAAATAAGTACTTTCTAATTTGTTGTGACATTGAATAGATGTGTTTATTTATTAAAGGATGTTGTAATGGCAGCGTGCCACCTTGTCAGAAGAAGGAGCAACTTTCCTTTTCTGAAACAGAGAGTATCAAGCCAAGGCTGCCAAATTAGAGTTTGCTACAAGAATCCAACACATGGCCTTCTATGTAGTTTTGAAATATGACAGAAACAAGGAAAAGAAAATAGAATTAGTCTCAAGTGCCTCTGAGTTTCTTTTCAAGTCTGCCACACACTAACTTTGACTTTTGGCAAATTATGCAACATCTTATTATAAAGTTTTTCATCACAGAGACATGGACTTCAAGGATCATTTTCTACATGCAATGAAAATAAATGATTCTGTAAAGTTTAAAGTGGTTCAGAAATATAAAACATTATTCTCATTATTAATGACTAGATTTCCAGTGCCCTTAATCCAGCTAAAATTTAGGTCAGAACAATTGTTATTACTCTCAGAACTTCTATATTGAACACTTGAGTTTCTTGAGTTTTAAATTTAATATCTCAGTGAAGGCCACCACAATAGCATCTGATTCAGTGTAGTTGTAAGGAAATAACCCAAAGTATAAAAATTATGTTTATGTAAGTCCACTTGTAAAGATCTTGTTGAAGGATTTCTGCATTTGACAAAATTTTCTTCCAGAAAATACACTGTTATCAAAAAGAAATACAATACTGATGAAAGGATATTTCGAATAAGAATTTTTTCATACTGTGATGGATTCTTTAATGCGTTAATACTTATTAGAACAATAACAGAAGTATATAATGAAAACGTAACACTAGCCTTCTTTTTCCCAACTCAGCATTTCCAATTTCTTTATCTTAAGATAATCCATGTTACATAATTATAAATATAGTATCCTCTCAAATATTTTAATGCCTCTAAAACATATGTACACATGTATTGTTTCCTTGAATGAAAATTTGTTTGGTTCAGAATTAATTATATGTTCTTAAGGATCCACAACTTTTTATTAAAAGAAGCAGGGTGATGACATTTAAGTATAATGTCAATACTTTGAGTATAGGTCTTTTAGTACAGTATGGAAAAATCTCACAAAGAAAAATTGAAATGTGTTTTGTGTCTAGCTATCAATCCAATAGGAATGAGAAAAAAATGTCTCTAGCATGTTTCAAATATGCAAGTATTTGGTACCATGTGAATAATCATTTTAATGGTGAGCAAAATGATATAAACCACTAAGTAGCCTATGCGAAAACAATATTGAATGAATTCAACTTTGACTTTCCCTCAAAATTTCCCAGATCCTTCTAAAAACCAAGAATAGATTTCTCCCTGATGGCTCCATTTTCACACTTCATACATCTCGTGTGTGTGTGTATACACCTCCTTAAACAATGGTATAACAGTAGATAAAATCTATTTACAAATCATCCAGGACTCTTTTTTATAATCATTTATGTTTTTCAATTGTGGTAAAACATAGCATAAAATTTACTGTCTTAACCATTTTTTTTTAGTATATGGTTCAGTAGTATTAATTTGTATTATTTGCAACCAATCACCAGAATACTTTTGTATTATTTGCAACCAATCACCAGAATACTTTTTATCTTGTAAAACTGAAACTCTACACCAATTAGACAGCTACTCCCTGTTCCCCAATCCCCCTTGGCATCCACATTGCTGCTTTCTGTCTCTATGAATCCAACTACTCTAGGTACTGCATATGAATGAAATCATAAAGCATTTGCCCTATTTGTGACTTGCTTATTCTATAGCACCATTTCTTCAAGGCTCATCCGTATTGTACTGTATATCAGAATCTGCTTCCTTTTTTAAGGCTGAATAGTATTCCATTGTATGTATGTGCCACAATTTATCTATCCATTCATCTGTTGGTGAACACTTGAATGGTATCCAGATTTTGGCTGCTGTGAATAATGCTGCTATCTCTTCTAGTCCCTGTTTTCAATTCTTTTGTGTATATACCCAGAAATGGAATTGGTGGATCATATGGGAATTCTACTTTTAATTTTTTGAAGTACCACCCTGTTCGTTCCCATAGTGGCTATACTTCTTTATGTTTCTACCAACAGTGCACAAGAATTCCTGTTTCTCCATATCCTCACTAAATCTTGTTATTTTCTGTTCCTTTAATAATTGCCGTCCTGTTGAGTATTAGGTGGTATCTCATTGTGGTTTTTACTTGCATTTCTCTGATGATTAGGGAAATGGAATATCTTTTCATGTATTTATTGGACATTTGAATATCTTCTTTGGAGAAATATTTATTCAAGACATTTTTTCTATTTTTTCTTTTTCTTTTTTAATAGGGCCACACCTGTGGCATATAGAAGTTCCCAGGTGGGGGTCAAATCAGAACTACAGCTGCCAGCCTATACCACAGCTCATGGCAATGCTGGATCCCCAACCCACTGAGCGAGGCCAGGGATTGAACCCGCATCCTCATGGCTACCAGTCAGATTCATTTCCACTGTGCCACAAAGAGAACTCACACATTTTCTCATTTTTAATTTGGTTGTTCGTTTTTTTGTTTTTATTGAGATATAGGAGCTCTTTATAAAATAAATAATTTGAAAATATTTTCTCCTATCCTGTAAGTTGCCTTTTTGCTCTTGATTGTGTCCTTTGATGCACAGAAGTTTTTAATTTTAATCCACTCCAATTTGCTCCATTTACTTTTGTTACCACTGCTTTTGGGATCATATCCAAGAAATCATTGCCAAATTCAGTGTCATGAAGCTTTTACTTTATGTTTTATTCTAAGAGTTTTAAAGGTTTAGGTCTTTAGTCCATTTTGAGTTGATTTTTGTATATGCTAAGGTAAGGATCCAACTTAATTATTTTGCATTGTGATATCCAGTTTCCCCAACATCTGGCTGAAGAGAGAGTATTTTCCATTGAATTGTCTTAGCATCTCTGTCAAAAATTATTTGACTATATATGTGAGGGCATATATGTGGGCTCTCCATTCTTTTCTATTGGTATACGTGCCCATCATTATGCTGGCACCATTTTGTTTGATCACTGTACTAAGTTTTAAAATCAGGAAGAGACCTTCAACTTTATTTTTGCTTTGGGTATTAAAGGTTTCTTGAGATTCCATGAATTTAAGGGTGGAATTTTCTATTTCTGAAAAAAAAATGGGGATGTTCATGGGGATTGGATTAAATCCGTAGATTGCTTTGAGTAGTACTGGCATCTTAACAATATTAAGTTTTCCAATCTATGGGCACAAGGTGTCTTTCTGTTTATGCCTTCTCTAATTTCTTTCAGCAACATTTTGTAGTTTCTATTGTACAACTCCTTTGCCTCCTTGGTTGAGTTTATCCTTAAGTATTTTATTCTTTTTGATGTGAGACCAACTGGATCCCGTGGTACCAAGTTCATTTTGGAGTCATCCAGGTTGATAAAAGGGTCTCGCTAGAGATTCTTTGGGGCCATTACATTCATCAGGGTCCCGAAATTGTAATCAGCTTGGTCTTATGGTATTGTCTTCATGCTGCAATCGCTCATGTGGATAAGAGTGGGTTTAGGGAATCCCAGGTGCCCTGCTGTTCACCTGGGGCACAGAGGGCTGCACAGGTATGAAAGAATCCCTCTGGAGTGAATCCAGAATCCCTCTGGAGTGCCTGTTTGCTACTTGCTATGCCTCTCCCTGGATGTGAAGTTTTGTCAATACGTTATCATCAGGGACTTTTATTTTTGAAATAGCTCAGAACACCAATTTTCTTGTGAAGAAGTCTATTGGCTAAATACAATGTTTCTGACTTGACAAGTATGAGGTTTACATAATTTTCGTGATTTCAAATGTGACTAATTTTATAGAAACTGGAATTTCAAACCTGAAGATTGGAATCAGACAAGTCTTCTTTCTTGGTACCTGTAAAGGTGATGATTATGTTATATTACATGGCATAATTTACCTGAAAAAAAGCAGAAATTATTCAGATGGGCCTAAATTAATCACATAAGCCCTTAATCAGAGACCTGTGTCTGGATGATGGCAGATGACTAAGGCAGAAGAGGAAGGCAGATTCAGCAAAAGGGGCTGTCTGAGATTTGAAGCAGGAGAATAAAGGCTGGTAGTCTGTTGCAGCTTTGATGGAGGGTGGCAGGTAAGAAGGGAGACAGAAGGCCTCTAAGAGCAGGAAGTGGCTCTGACTGATAGAAGCAAGGGGGCATAGACTTCATATCTACAACTACAAGGAACTACATTCTGCCACCATCCAGAGCAAGCCTAGAAGTTTCTTTCCAGAGCTGACAAATAAGAGCCTAGCCAGTTATCACTTTGATTTCAGCCTTGTGATATCCTAAGAAAAACCCACCCAGCCAAGACAGACTTTTGACCCAAAGAACTGTGAGGTAATACGTTAGTGATGTTTTAGGCTACTGTATTGTTCAGTAAATGTTAGCGCTCTTTCCTGCTTTATGCAAACTCTCACATTGTTGTTGGGCATGTCAACTAGTTTCACTTACATTTGTCTAAAAGGGCAAAATTTTTACCATGAAAGGACTAACTGAATGCCACCTTCTTAAGATTTCTCTGATCATGGGCAAAAAAAAAAAAAAAAAAAAAAAATTCCTTTTTTGAACTACCATAAGGTGTTTTTTATTTACATCTATTTACCACACTAACCATATTCTGATATTTATTACAATTATGTGTAGATATCTTCAGGACTAGGCTATATATTCTTTGAGAGCACAGACTGAACATTGTTCATCTTTACTTCTGACCTTACTGTTTGTTCCATTAACTTGTGCACATATGCATCTCTTCAAATATCTATTGAATAAATACATATTTACTGATTCACTACTTGATATATATATACTTGATATAAAAATGTATCTTGGGAGTTCCTGTTATGGTTCAATGAATCCAACCAGTACTCACAAGGAGGCAGGTTCAATCCCTGTCCTCGCTCAGTGGTTTAAGCATCAGCATTGCAGTGAGCTGTGGTGTAGGTTGCTGAAGCAACTTGGATCTGGCATTGCTGTGGCTGTGGCTGTGGCACAGGCTGGTGGCTACAGTTCTGATTGGACTTGTAGCCTGTCCTATTGTCTGATTCATTTCCTGTCTTGCAGGTGAACTGATTCCCTAGCTGCCTCAAGGTAACAGGTGTCCAATAAATATTAAATAAGAGAAAAAGTTTTGGGAAAGTATTTGAAACATTAAGATTAAAGCTTTAATGTGAAGAAGTGGATCAAAAGTCATCAATAATCATTGCAGTATCTTACAAGGGCAATATGATTTTAAAACAGTTGTTAGACACTCTTTGAAAAATACTTACCTTAATATCCTAGAGTTTAAAGAGTTCAGAATTTAAATATTTACCAGTTTTTTATCTTGTCATTACTCCTTAGCAGTTCTTAGATAGGTCAGTGCCTTTCATGTAAGAGTACCAAAAGTCTACAATTTTCTTTGGTATCTTTCAAATCTGAAAATAAATATAAAGGGAGAAAGAATGTTCTACTATTTAGAGAAATTTATGTTTAAAGTAGGTTTCTAGGTTAAAAATAATAACAAGAACAAATAGCAAAATTAGAATATTAAATAAATGATGAAAATTCCTACTTAACATAAGAATGAAATTATGCCTTTAGAAAGGTCAAAATTAAGGATTTCAGAGGGAATTGACTATACAGTTCAGTTAATCAAATAAATCTACAGTCATATTTTAAATTTTGTTATAAAAATAAAACATTTATGTATATAAACAAAATATTAAAATTACTTCAGATATTCCTTTAGGAAAAATCATTAATGTGGATAAAAATACTTTCCCCTCCTGTGTCCTATTTTTTTTTTTTTTTGGTCCTATGTTTTATGTCCTTAAAATTTCCATTTTCTCTGGATGCTAAACTTTCATCCATTATAAACCAACTGATTTATTATTTGTGACAATAAAAATCAGAGTTTTGTGTCATCTGGAATAATTTTTGCTGCAATAATTCTTTAAAATAGAGCACTCCTTAAAATAAAAACAAATATATGTGTATATTTATAAGTATGCATGTCTATATATATAGTTACTACTATCATCTAAATTAAAGTATATAATATAAGGGAAAGGTGAAGACAGTAAAACCTACAGTTCTGTAACCTAAATACTCTTAGGGATTTGACACCTGAGAATGGGCTTGTGTTGAAGAGCTAAAACGAAAAAAAAAAAATCAGAACAAATTCTGCTGCCAAGTCCTGCCCACTCTCTGCCACACAGGGTGAGGTGTTACTCCAGGACTTGCTTCAGACATGTAAGACCTACCCACCCCATACATTAAAACACTGATGTCTCTGTCACTGAAAAGGCAAATAATATAACTAATGATTAAACAAAACACATAAAAATTGAAGATTGAACTGAAAGACTGGTAAAGAAAAACATTATTTTTACTTGAGTATCTATAAACTAGTTCTATTAAAGTACACTACCATTTAGAGAGAATAGGGAGCTTTTATATTACTTATATTATAGGAGGAAATGAGGGAAAACGAGAGAATGTTGGGTAAAAGCCTCAGAGGAGGCACTGTGTTTAGATGAAATAAGTTTGTGTAAAATAGATGATTATTGAAAGAAATCTTTTTAAAAAGTAATGAGACAATACTACTACTACTAATAATAAAGTAATGAAACTAAGTCCTTATCTATTTTTTTTTTTAGAATTTCCAAACACTTTAGCAATTGAGACAACATTCACAGGTTTATAAATAATATCGTGATTACCAGTATTATCCAAATCAGTATGTGCTCAGCGCTTTTAAGTTTACAAAATATATGTGTATTAACGTATGTATGCCGGAGTTCCCATTGTGGCTCAGCCATAATGAACCCGACAAGTATCCATAAGGTTGCAGATTTGATCCCTGGCCTTGCTCAGTGGGTTAGGAATCTAGCATTGCCATGAGCTGTGGTGGAGATCACAGATGTGGCTCAGACCCGGTGTTGCTGCGGCTGTGGTGTAGGCTGGCAGCTGCAGCTCTGATTCGATTCCTAGCCTGGGAACTTCCATATGCCATGGGTGTGGCCATTAAAAGACAAAAGAAAATTAAAAATAAATAAAAATAATATATATATATATGTATTATGTCTCTCTATACAGTTATATGTATACTTATACCCATATATATATATATATATATATATATATATATACACACACACACACAGTTTTTCTGGACATTGTTGATTATTAACCTGATTCTACCAGTTAAGAAACTTAGGCTCAAAGAGTTAAAATGGTTTAGCCCTCAGTATATAAGAATATAAAAAGGAGCTATCAACAAGTTAGTAATCCACATAATAATTCTTACAGTTTTAATTCATAATCCAAGCTATTTCTGCAACACCATCTTGCCAGCAAAGAACATGTGTACTCATTTAACATCAAAATTGTAAATAACACTTTTGAGGCCTCTAAGTTAAACAGTATTTTTGGTAATTAAAAAACAACAGGATGGGGGATCATTTCCTGGACCCTTGAGGGAATGTCAAACCAAGGATGCTGTTTGCACATGTTTGTATTACTCTCTAGGAGAACTTAACTACTATCTGTGATAGACAAACCATAACATCTCGCTCCCCGCTGTCAATGTGTGATGTGGTACCTTCCCCTTGACTTCAGGCAAAATCTGTGGCTTCCAAACCACAGAATATAGGAAAGGTGACAGCATGTGATCCCTGGTATTAGGTTATGTCATGTCAGTCTTCTTTTTAACAGACTGGAACATGAAATTTGGTTTATTTGCTAGGTTATCTAAGTGTCCATGTTGAGAAAGTCCATAGGCATGCACCTGTTGGTGGTTTTGAGGACCTGAGAGCAACCTGCAGCTCCACGGTCAGACAGAAGGATGTGAATTCTGCCAAAAATTTGAATGAGTTATAGCAAATTACTTTTCAGTTCAGCCTTTTGATGGAAGCACAACCCATCACTTTGGTTGTAGCCTTGTAAGATCCTTAGCAGAGGATGCAGCTAAGCCCTGACAGAAAATAGCATCCAGAATCTGCGATAATAATGTTAATGATAATAATATGTTGTTTTAAGCCACTAAATTTGAGTCAATTGGTCACCAAGCAATAGAAATCTGCTGTCAATTTTGGTACCAGAAGTAGGGTGCTTCTCTAAAAAATACCTGAACGTGTAGGAGTGGCTGTGGGACTTGCTAAGGGATGGAAGCTTGAAGGCATTTGAGGAGCATAGTACTGAAAGCTAAATCACCTTGAATAGGCTATTAGTATAAGTATGGACTGTAGTTTGCTACAACTAGGGGCTCAGAAGGAACACCTTATTGGAAAATGGAGGCCATGGGTTCTTATTTCATAGCGGCAGGCAACTTCAGGAAAATATCTCCAACAGCTGTGCCCAAAGCAGAAGTGCTAAGTGGTAGTGTTGATTATATAGCAAAGGGGATTTCCAAGCCAAGTATTGAAGGTGGTACCTATTTTTTTTCTTTTTATCCCCTGTTGTTTATAGCAAATAAGAGATTAGAGATAATTGGGGGAAATTGCTTTTTTAAAAAATGTATCAGGTTGGATTAGGAAGATATGGTATAAATACACAATGGAATACTACTTGGCCATAAAAAAGGAACAAAATAATGCCATTTGCAGCAACATGGGTGGACTAGAGACTCTCATTCTGAGTGAAGTAAGTCCGAAAGAGAAAGATAACTGCCACATGATATCACTTATATCTGGAATCTAATATATGGCACAAATGAACCTTTCCACAGAAAAGAAACTCATGGACTTGGAGAATAGACTTGTGGTTGCCAAGGGGGAGGGGAAGGGAGTAGGGTGGTTGGGGAGCTTGGGGTTAATAGATGCAAAGTATTGCTTTTGGAATGGATTAGCAATGAGATTCTGCTGTGTAGCCTGGGAACTATGTCTAGTCACTTATGATGGAGCATGATAATGTGAGAAAAAAGAATGTGAACATGTATGTGTAACTGGGTTACCATCCTGTACAATAGAAAAAAAATATTTGGGAAATAACTATTAAAAAAAAATTTTAAAAAGGTATCAGGGAGTTCCCTGGTGGCTCAGCAGGTTAAGTATCTAGTATTGTCACTGCTGTGGCTCTGGCTGCAGCTGTGGGTTTTATCCCTGCCTGGGAAACTTCCACATGTCGTACAGCCAAAAAAAAAAAAAAAAAATAGAACAATGGGCAGTGGGAACCTACTGAAAGCTAAGTGTGGGAATAATGTGATTCCATTTATGTTTTAGAAAGATGGCATTTGGCGTTGGGAGGGGCATGACTGAAGAACAAGAACTGAAAAAAGTGGTATTAGCTAAGGATATTGGTTAATTTCTATTCACAGTTAAAAATTAACAATAACCACTTATTCAGAAAGTCTTCCCTAAAGTTAAATGCCTCTTCTCTGGACTTCCATGAGTGTCTAGAAAACTCTGTAATACTCCTGATATTGTGTTGTAATGATTGAATAATTTTTTTATATACTATATTGACTATATTTCTTTTGAGCTGTGTCTTAGTTTCATATTGCTGCTGAAACAATGTACCACAAATTTAGAGGCTTAAAACAATGCAGATTTATCATCTTACAGTTCCGGAGGTCAGAAGTCTGAAGTTAATCTTAGGGGCTAAAATCAAGGACTTGGCAGACTTGCATTCCTTCTAGAGCGTCTCAGGGGGGATCTGTTTTCTGGACTTTTCCATGCTTTACAGGGCTCCTGCATGTCACAGCTTATGGTCTGTTCCTTCACCTTCACAGGATATCACTCCAAATTCTGCTTCCATCATCCTGACTTTCTGATGTGCCTCTCCTGCCTCCCTCCTTCCCTTATCAGATTTTATGATTACACTGGGCCACCTTAATAATCCAAGATCATCTCCCCATCTCAAGATTCTTTTTTTATAATGATTTTATTTTTTCATTATAGCTGGTTTACAGTGTTCTGTCAATTTTCTACTGTACAACATGGTGACCGAGTTACACATACATGTTCACATTCTTTTTTCTCACATTATCATGCTCCATCATAAGTGACCAGACATAGTTCCCAGGCTACACAGCAGAATCTCATTGCTAATCCATTCCAAAGGCAATAGTCTGCATCTATTAACCTCAAATTACCAATCCATCCCACTCCTTCCTCTTCCCTCTTGGCAACCACAAGTCTATTCTCCAAGTCTATGAGTTTCTTTTCTGTGGAAAGGTTCATTTGTGCCATATATTAGATTCCAGATATAAGTGATATCATGTGGCAGTTATCTTTCTCTTTCGGACTTACTTCATTCAGTATGAGAGTCTCTAGTTCCACCCATGTTGCTGCAAATGGCATTATTTTGTTCCTTTTTTATGGCCAAGTAGTATTCCATTGTGTATTTATACCACATCTTCCTAATCCAATCATCTATTGATGGACATTTGGGTTGTTTCCATGTCTTAGCTATTGTGAATAGTGCTGCAATGAACATGCGGGTGCATGTGTCTTTTTCAAGGAAAGTTTTATCCGGATATATGCCCAAGAGTGGGATTGCTGGGTCATATGGTAGTTCTATGTATAGTTTTCTAAGGTACCTCCATACTTTTTTCCACAGTGGTTGTACTTATTATAATCAAACTGTCAGTCTTTTGCTATGTAAGGTAACCTACCCGTCTATTCTCTTAATTAGGCTGTAAACACCTTTGGTGGAGGCATTATCCTCTATACCACATGCAGGGTTTGCCTTACATTTTTCTTCTCTGTAACCCCTGCCTAGCTTGGTACCAAAAAGTATGCTACAACAAGCCCTAAGTAATCAGACTTATTGATAGAATGCATGTGTAACCAAAAACTAGCCTCCTTTTTTTTTAATGGGTCACTTTAGCAAATGTTTCTTGCCGTGACATATGCCTTCTGACAATACTAGATCATCTGGTGGCCTTAGCTAGCTTCACTGTTTGACAATATAGGGATTTTCAAGAAGAATATTCCCCTTGGTGTAATAGCACTACCATCCTGTTTTTCCCTTTGATTGAGTGATATTGAACAAGCCACAGTCCCATTTCTTCATTATCTACCTCATTATTTTATGTGTGTATGAATGTAACATGTTTAATAAAGTACTGAAGGAATTGTCTTAGGGAAGATTCTGATACCTGTCTCCAGAATTAGCTCTTCTTCAGATCTCCAAGTTATCATTCTCATGCCTTTAGACAGGTCCCACTCTTTACCACAAGAAAAGCTTTTTTTTTTTTTTTTTTTTTTTAGAAGTTCCCACCATGGCACAGTGGGTTCAGAATCCAACTGCACTGGCTTGACACAGGTTCCATCCCTGGACTGGTACAGGGGGTTAAATGTTCTGACATTGCCACAGCTATAGCTCAGATTCAGTCCCTGGCCTGGGAACTTCCATATGCCATGGTGCAGACATTAAAAAAAAAATTCTGAGGATTTATTCATCTGTTTATCTTTACTCACATCTTACGTTATTATCACAAAGTTACTTTTCTATATTTCCCTCTGTCTCATGTCTTCCCCAATTCTTATATGATTAACCTGTTATTGTTTGAAAGGCTATTGAATTCCTTATGTAAATCACAAACTTCCATAATTTCCACTGAATCTTCAAAATTTGTTTCATTATATACATTTGTTGTGATATGATCACTTGATCAGAGGTCTTTTCAGGGTTTCCTCATGTCCTTTTGTGACACTGTATGTGAAACTCATTAGAGAGGTATGGCAGAATTGAAATTTGTCAAGAGATCATTTTAAGGTCCTATATCTTAGTTGATTAAACACCCTGAGGAACCAGGGTTCACAGCTTTCCAAGGTCATGCCAACTACAATATGTTTTAAATAAACTAGTGCCTCAAGGTAATTTCTATAACCTATCGTTTCATCTATCAGTACTGGAAATAAGTATGTTGCTTCTAGATGCTTTGCAGTATTCTGTAGGGCTGATAAATTCTTACAAGGCAAATCAAAGTTGTGTTTATGTCGTCTTTTATCACAGGCATTGAGTACCACTGATTATTAAATCTAAACACATAATCATAAGCTTGCCTTTAGGCAATTTGGGGCACAAGATATGGCATTTAATTTTAGAAAATATATCCAATATGTTTTTTTTTTAATAAAAATCTTGCAACTGAGATTGAATTGATACTGCCCAAATAAGAAGGCTATATGGACAAAATGGCAAGTATTTAATGTTACCTGTTTATTAGTTTATAAAATTCAGAAAGAAGTCTTCCAGATTGTTTTCTTAAATGTCGTGCATGCTTTGATAGTATTCAATAGCGTTTTCTCTGGGTGGCAATAATGAATACGATGGTAGATGATATGTGTTGATTACTAAGCTGTGATAGATACTGTCCTGCATATATTAATATAGTATATGACCAACACAATTATTTAGCTTCTGTTTTCTTTCCATTTTACAAGGAGACCAGAAGAAGATCTAGAGAAGATAGGCAATTTCTCCTCAATTCTACACAGCTGTGAGTGATGGAGCTGGTGTGTATTCCTAACTCATGGCTCCAGGCTTTTACCTTGACAATCAAAGAAAAAGAAGGCTTGTTTTTTTTTTGGTTTTTAGGGCCACACTCGTGGCATATGAAGGTTGCCAGGATAGAGGTCAAATTGGAGCTACAGCTGCCAGCCTATAACGTGGGATCTGAGCCGCGTCTGTGGCCTACAACACAACGTGGGATCCCTTCACCCACTGAGCAAGGCCAGGAATTGAAACCGCAACCTCATGGTTCCTAGTTGGATTTGTTTCTGCTGTGCCACAACGGGAACTCTGAAAAGGAAGTGTTCTTACCGCTATCTTGGATTGACTCCTCAAACTCCTGCCTCCTTTTTTTTTTTTTTTTTTTTTTCTTTTGAGTTACTAGTGAATTCCAGAAATTGAAAAAAAGAGAGAGAGACATAAGAAGTTATTTATTTCCTTTTCTTATGTGACTTATTTGCTCATATTTTGTTCATATTTTAATGGAAGAGTCTTAAGTTCTGTTATAGGCCGAGCCCAAGGTCCATTAGAAAGTTAGAGAGAATATGTAATTGAAGGAAAAGAAGGATCTGAAGGATAAGAAAAGAAATAGAATAAAGGGGTGTGGATGAACACTGATTGCATGGCCACCAATCCTGTCTATTCCTAAGAGACAGAAGGTGGCAGCAGCAGCAGCGTGAGCATAAGGCATGCAGGCCTACGGGCAGAAATAAGGCATATGAACTTCAGCTTCTTGGGTTGGAGAGCCTATATCAGGAGCGAGCATGGAGGATTAGGAGAGTTATGAGACGTGAATAACAAAGCTAAACTGTTTAAATATTTCATGTGTCAACTAAAAGACTTAGAGAAACAAACAGGCAACATTAAGTTTGTGATTTATAATGATGATGGATTGAAATCATAATGAGTGATCATAGTTCAGGCATGCAAAATGGAGTCGGGCAGCCACTGAGGATGGGGTCTTAGACACATCCCTGCATCCCTGAGAACTTGAACTTCCTGTGAACTGTACCAAGCCCTAGGACACCAGCAATTTTTAACACATCTGCCAGCAGCAACCTTGTGGTCTCAAGGTTGTTCCCCTGGTAACCATGCAGCCATTCTGGACCCCAACCAATCCTTGCTTAACAGGCTCCCTTGCTTCTTGCCAGCTTCAAGTGTAATTCTTTTTTTAATTGAAGTATAGTTGATGTACGGTATTATACAAGTTATAAGTATACAGTGTATCGATTCGCAGTTTTTAAAGGTTACACTCCATTTAGAGTTATGATGAAATACTGGCTATATTCCCTGTGTTGTGCAATATATCCGTATAGCTTATTCTATCTAATAGTTTGTACCTCTTAATTCTCTACACCTCTATTTACCCCAATCATAATTCTTGATAAACAACTCATATAACTAACTGTAGGCTTGAGGGTTTTGCCTTTAGAAGCGTCCTCCACTCTGTATTCTTGCAGAACACAATTCAAATGCTTCTTGAATCTGTAGCCCTTGGGCTACAGTCTTAATAAACCTCAAATAGATACCTATTTGTGACATTTTGGTTAACAATAAATATGCAGAATTATGGTTGCTGTTGTATATACGTGCATGTGTGTGTGTGTTGTGTGTGTGTAAATCTGGTTGTAGAGGCAAAGAAAACACTTAACTTGGCTTCATCGGGGTTTAGAAGTTTACACTTTGGTGCTAGTGTTGATAAAGTTAAAAGTGCCAGCTAGAAAGTTTGCAAAGGGAAAATTGCAGCCCAGCTGCATAGAAAGAAGAAAAAACAGTATGTGGCCAATGGCCATAGGAATATACAGTTTCTAAAGGACAGCATAGTGACAGTAGGCTGTTGTTGTACTAGAATAATGATGGATTTAGGTAAGAGTGTTCTATGACTAAATAAGGCATGGAATTTGTGCTTCTGTGATCTACAGAATGTATTCAGGAGGTTTGGTTCTCATAAAAGGATTGAACTAGAGTGGAGCTTTAAAGAAAGTCAAGGACTCTAGATGTGTAGTATGTGTCAGCTATCACACATTAATATGGCCAATACTGAGAATGGTAGTTCCAGTAGGAAGATGAAAACAATGAGTCCAAGGCCAAAATTGTCACTGAAAGTATTAGTGTATATCTGTCAGAAATTCTTAATGATTATTTGGTGTTATTTGGTGCTATATGCCTCAAAAGAGGAAGTCAGTGCATGATTACTAAATAGAAATATGTGTAAGTGGCAATATCACTATTTAACACACTATATACTATATTTATTTATCTTCTTACTGTGTGTTTTCCCAAGGATTATATAAGATCTTAAGAGTAGAGAATAACACATAATTGGTCATTGATTTTTTCCTTTTTCTTAAAATTTTCCTGACATATAGTTAGTACTTAATAAATAACCATTCAATGAAAGTTGGAAGAATAAATTAAAGAATGATGAATAAAATAGTAAATGAAAAATAAAAATGCAGACTTTGTCTTCTGGTCCTATGAGTGTGAGGAAAAAAAAAAGCAAATTAGGAAAAATGGTATCTTGAGGGAAAAATTCATCCAGTTTTTAGTTTAGGCAAAGAGGCCAAAGAAGATTTCCACAAATTATATTAGAAAGTGACTGGGTCCAAGGTGAAAATATGGAAAGTAATAGGAGAAAACGATTAATGGCCAAGGAGCCTACTAACTTGGCAGAGATAAAGCAAAAATGATATTAGTTTTATGGCATGAGTAATATTAGACAAATTATTGTACCATTATATCAATTAGGGTTGCAATAAGAAACAGATGGTACATGCAAAAGATTAGCTGCAGAGAGTGTAATAACGGAGCTCTTTGAGGGGATGTGGGCAAAGTGAGGGATCTAACAAAAGATGGTAGAGCACCAGGAACATCATTATTGCCCTCCTGGGGGTCCCATTGTGGCTCAGTGGTAACAAACCCACTAGTATCCACGAGGTCCTGAGTTCGATCCCTGACCACGCTCAGTGGGTTAGGATCTAGAATTGTCATGAGAGGCAGTGTAGGTCACAAACGTTGCTTGGATCTGGTGGCTCCGATTGGACCCCTAGCCTGGGGACCTCCATATGCCTCAGGTGCAGCACTAAAAAGAAAGAAGGGTAAAGAAAGATGATGGTGCCATTAGACCTGGCAAGAGTTCTAACTATGAGATGGGCACAAAGAAGGAACTACTGTCTAGGTAGAGGGTCTCAGCCACTATCGGAGCAGCAGCAGAGGTGAGGCAGGAGACACACTGCCCCTCCCCTACTCTTTGCTCATTCCTGTTGGTGTCAAACATGGCAGAATCAAACCAGGAGCAAGAAGGCGTGGAGAATGGACCTGAAGATATGCAACCATTTATCATGACGTTGAATGGAACAGGAATATGTATTTGCACTTATATGTATATTGTATACTTGTAGGTTTGAGATGAAACCTATTTGATTTGTGCTGCCCATCCTTCAGGCAAGTGGCCATATCAAGCTGGCAGCTAAAAATATGGGTGTAGAATTGAAATTTCAGTACAGTAGCCACTAGCCTCATGCAGCTACTTGGCATTTGCTGTGTAGTTAGTCCAAATGGAATTGTGCTGTAAGTGTAAATATACACCACATTTTGAAGAGCTAGTATGAAAAATTATATAAAATATCTTATTAAAATGTTATATTTATTCTGTTGGATAGATTGGTCTAAGACTAAATATATATATTATTTCAAGCTGTTTCAAATCTTTATTATGAGTTTTAGACTTCAAACCCTCCTGCCCTACATTGTCACCAAATGTTCTGTTACATGGTCTCTCTCTCCTTAAGCCTCCTGAATTTTTATTACAATTATTATTATTGTTTTTAATAGTTACTTACCCAATACAATTTTTGTTCTACTCTACAGCATGGTGATCCAGTTACACATACATGTACACATTCTATTTTCGCACATTGTCATACTCCATCATAAGTGACTAGACATAATTCCCAGTGCTACACAGCAGAATCTCATTGCTAATCCATTCCAAAGGCAATAGTCTGCATCTATGAACCCCAAGCTCCCCAACCACCCCACTATCTCCCCCTCCCCCTTGGCAATCACAAGTCTATTCTCCAAGTCCATGATTTTCTTTTCTGTGGAAAGGTTCATTTGTGCCATATATTAGATTCCAGATATAAGTGATATCATGTGGTATTTGTCTTTCTCTTTCTGACTTACTTCACTCAGGATGAGAGTCTCTAGTTCCATCCATGTTACTGTAAATGGCATTATGTCATTCTTTTTTATGGCTGAGTAGTATTCCATTGTGTATATATACCACATCTTCCTAATCTAGTTGTCTGTCAATGGACATTTTGGTTGTTTCCATGTCTTGGCTACTGTGAATAGAGCTGCAATGAATATGCGGGTGCATGTGTCTTTTTCAAGAAAGTTTTGCGCAGATATATGCCCAAGAGTGGAATTGC
The DNA here is from genome assembly GCF_054392235.1 of Sus scrofa. Classification (NCBI taxonomy): domain Eukaryota; kingdom Metazoa; phylum Chordata; class Mammalia; order Artiodactyla; family Suidae; genus Sus; species Sus scrofa. The sequence goes on from NC_139390.1 coordinate 63,849,578, forward strand.
TGGATCATATGGTAGTTCTATGTATAGATTTCTAAGGTATCTCCTTACTGATCTCCATAGTGGCTGTACCAGCTTACATTCCCACCAACAGTGCAGGAGGGTTCCCTTTTCTCCACACCCCTCCAGCATTTGCTATTTGTGGACTTAATGATGGCCATTCTGATTGGTGTGAGGTGGTATCTCATGGTAGTTTTGATTTGCATTTCTCTAATAATCAGGGATGTTGCGCATTTTTTCACGTGCTTGTTGGCCATCTGTACATCTTCCTTGGAGAAATGTCTATTCAAGTCTTTTGCCCATTTTTAAATTGGATTGTTGGCTTTTTTGCTGTTGAGTTGTATAAGTTGCTTATATATTCTAGAGATTAATCACTTGTCAGTTGCATCATTTGAAACTCTTTTCTCCCATGCTGTAAGTTGCCTTTTTATTTTCTTTTTGGTTTCCTTTGCTGTGCAAAACTTGTCAGTTTAATTAGGTCCCATTGGTTTATTTTTGCTCCTATTCCTGTTGCTTTGGGAGACTGACCTGAGAAAACATTTGTAAGGCTGATGTCAGAGAATGTTTTTGCCTCTGTTCTCTTCCAGTAGTTTGATGGGGTCTTGTCTTATATTTCAGTCTTTAAGCCATTTTGAGTTTATTTTTGTGCATGATGTGAGGCTGTGTTCTAGTTTCATTGATTTGCATGCAGCTGTCCAGGTTTCCCAGCAATGCTTGATGAAAGACTGTCTTTTTCCCATTTTATGTACCTGCCTCCTTTGTCAAAGATTAATTGACCAAAGGTGTCTGGGTTTATTTTTTGGTTCTCTATTCTGTTCCATTGGTCTGCCTGTCTGTTTTGGTACCAGTAACAACCCTGTCTTGATGACTGTGGCTTTGTAATATTGCCTGAAGTCTGGGAGAGTCATGCCTCCTGCTTGGTTTTTGTTCCTCAGGATTACTCTTGCAATGCTGGGTCTTTTGTGGTTCCGTATAAATTTTTGGATTGTTTGTTCTAGTTCTGTGCAAAATGTCATGGGTAATTTGATAGGGATTGCCTTGAATCAGTAGATTTCTTTGGGTAGTATGGCCATTTTTACAATATTAATTTTTCTAATCCAGGAGCATGGAATATCTTTCAATTTCTTTACATCTTCTTTCATTTCCTTGATTAATGTTTTATAGTTCTCAGCATATAAGTCCTTTACTTCCTTGGTCAGGTGTATTCTCAGGTATTTGATTTTTTGGGGTGCAATTTTAAAAGCTATTGTATTTTTGTATTCCTTTTCTAATATTTCATTGTTAGTATACAGAAATGCGGCTGATTTCTGAATGTTCATCTTATAGCCTGCTACTTTGCTGAATTTGTTGATCAGTTCAAGTAGTTTTTGGGTTGAGTCCTTAGGGTTTTCTATATCCAGTATTATGTCATCTGCATACAGTGATAGTTTTACCTCTTCTTTTCCTATTTGGATGCCTTTTATTTCTTTTGTTTGTCTGATTTCTGTGGCTAGGACTTCCAATACTATGCTGAATAACAGTGGTGAGAATGGACATCCTTGTTTAGTTCCAGATTTTAGTGGGAAGGCCTTCATCTATTCTCCATTGAGTATTATATTTGCTTTGGGTTTGTCATAAATGGCTTTGATTATGTTAAGGTATGTTCCCTCTATACCCACTTTGGTAAGAGTTTTGATCATGAATGGATGTTGGACTTTGTCAAATGCTTTCTCTTCATCTATTGAGATAATCATGCGGTTTTTGACTTTTTTTTGTTAATGTGGTGTATGACATTGAATATTTTAAAATTTTATGTTTATTTTTATATTTCTTAAGGTGACTACTAGAAAATTTAAAATACACTTCTTTCTTTCATTTGTGGTTCATATTATGTTTCTGTTGGACAGTACCCATACAGAGCTATTAAGAAAAGTGGTCTTCACCAGGGATATAAAAGCATATAGGTTTGGGGATTCCTAGGCTTCTCTTGGTAGAAGCAGAGACAATTTTATTCCAGTAGGACAAGATTTTAGTTTTATAATCCTATACAAGCTTACACATATTCCCCAGAAAAATATATGGATCAAAGTTATGACTCATAGAAGAATAGTGGTATGTTTATATTGATACTTTACGATTTCTACAGGGAATTTTGTTTAAAATATTATTTAGATATTCTCAGCTTTTACTCTAGCACTTGAAGAATTTTACCTCAAAGCTGTAATTCATTATTAACTCAACTGGGAACCTTGAAATATTTCCATGGCTTATTCTTAATTATATATTCTAAACTTATTCTATAGTATTTACCTATCACTTTGAAGAAAATTTTTAAGTATAACAGAACTTAGGTAACTTTTGGTTTTAATTTGTTTCAGATTTATGGCAACAGTTTCAAAAGTTTCTTAATAAAGAAGACTTGAATATTTTTAAAATTTTGAGCAGAAAGAATTTCAATATGCTTACCACTTCCTTCTCTACTATAGTCTTCCTTAGTATATTGTAACACAAATTCCTGGAAACCATCTGCAAGGTATGCCAAGCATTGCAAAACTGAACAGGACTCTGGGGGTTTCCTGCATGCTGTCTAGTTCCCTTATAATGAAATCTAAGTCCCAGATCCCAATACTTTGTGGCTATTAACATTCTGTTGAACTTTCTATAAGTACTAAGCTATATAAATCCTTGTGCCTCAGCGAAGTTTCACTGAAATGATGGTATTATGCTTTCCAAGAAAAGGATACCCACTTCCTATTCTATGCAAAGTACTGCAATATCGAGCATTAGATGCAGCAAGATGTGTAAAGGCTGCTTTCAGAATTCACAGCCCCCAACATACCAGCTGGAGAAAGGTGAGGGATGTCAATCTCCTTACCTTTCAATTTTGATGGTGCAACCTGCAGCATTAAACTTTGTGTTTGGTAGTCGCTCAGTATTTATATCACTTAATTTGACTAGGAATAGTGTACTGTAGAGACATCTTCTCATAGGTTAGGAGAAATAAACTGCTGGGGTTTTCCATAAGTCAGCCTTGGTGGAAGCCAATGACAGACAGGTGACCTATTTGAAATAAACAATAAAAATGGTTTCTATAGAATAAACGCTAAGGTGAATAAACATTGGAGAAATTATAACAGACTGGCAAAACCTAGGCCAATCTTGTGAATACAAAGGAGCCATAGTATTATGGACAAAAATTTCTGATTTCTAAGTTCCCGCTGTGGTGCACTGGATTAAGAATCCGACTGCATCAGCTAAAGTCACTACAGAAGTGCAGTTCAATCCCCAGCCCCATGCAGTGGGTTAAAGGATCCAATGTTGCTACAGCTGCAGGCTTGGTAGGTCACAGATGTAACTCAGATTAAATCCCTGGCCTAGAAACTTCTATATGCTGTGGCTGCAGCATTCTATTTAGCATGGATAAGCAATGTGGTCCTACTCTATAGCACAGGAACTATATCCAATCTCATGGGACAGAACATGATGGAAGATATGAGACAAATAATGCATATATATATATATTTTTGTGGATATATATGGATATGTATGACTGGGTCACTTTGCTACACAGTAGAAATTGGCACAATGTTGTAAATCAACTATACTTTAAAAAAATCTGATTTCAAGATCTAATATACAGTAAATCTCATCTTTTTTCAGTATATATCGCAATCAATATTTAGTCTAAAAAAGGTTAACATATATGAATGGCACATATAGTATATTCAGTGAAACATTTCTGAGCTATAGATCATTGATAATTTAGAAATTTAATAGGAAATAATAATAATTGTATAAAATAAACTTTTATTAGAAGCTTATTATAAGTCAGGTTGTTCTAAGTGATTTATCTACATGTACTAATTTAGTCATTAAAATAACTATTAGATAAATTTTAATATAAGTATTTTTAATAGATGGGAAACTAGGGCATAAAAAATAGAAGTAATTGTCGGGAACTCCTATTGTGGTACAACAGAAAACTTGTTCAACTAGGATCCATGAAGATGTGGGTTTGATCCCTGACCTCACTCGGTGGGTTAAGGTACTGGCGTTGCCATGAGCTGTGGTGTACGTCAAAGACTTGGCTTGGACCCTGTGTTGCTGTGGATGTGGTATGGGCTGGTAGCTGTAGCTCCAATTCGAACCCCAAGCCTAGGAACTCCCATATGCCATGAGTGCAGCCCTAAAAAGCAAAAAAAAAAAAGGTTAAGTAATTGCCCAAAGTAGACCCAGAGGCAATGGTAAGCTAGACATTAGTTTCATTCTCGTTTAGGGAGACTAGCAAATAAGGCAAAACAAGGCGTACAAGAGATGATCCTATTTATCTCTTAAATGCATGGGATGTGTGGCTATGAGTTGCTGAGCCTGCTTGAAATAGGAGATGAAGAAAGACCACGTTTGCACAAGCTCTTACCTACTGCCAGGAAGAAACTGTTTTAGAGGGCACTACATGGCTAATGTTTCCTGAAAGAGTCAAACTTCTGGAATGTAATCAGCTTTTCAAGAGGTGTGGTTTATAGCACCTCCAGCTTCTGATCATATAGCAGCTTCTCTGCTTCACTATATGCTCACTGGGAGGGATGGAGTAACACTCTCTTAGCAAGGGAACGGGGCCCTCCGGAACTCTGTAGTTATTAGCAGGTAAAACTTAACTCACTTGAAGGATAAGTACTGTCTTTATTTTTATTTTTCTGACTGGGAAACTGAAGATCAAAGAAACTAAGGAATGTGTCCCAGATCATATAGCCTCTAAGTGACAGTCAGGAACCCAGGCATCTCTGGCTTCAAAATCTGTGTTTAAACCCTGTCTTACAGAAACACAAGCTCATAGTTTAGTTTCAAAGATATAAGCCATTGAAAAAGAAGAGGAGATATATTATTTACTTTTTTGTATAAGATTTAAACATTGAAAATGTAATTTAGTAAATTGAATGTGATACAAAATATTACTTGAGAAAATATATAAATTAAAGTCTGGAGAGAAATAAAACTTGTTTAAGATTGATATTTTGTGAATCAAAATGGCAGTATTCTTAGGTGGAAACTAAAAGGCAGGCCTGAAAAAGACTAATAAGTCCACATGACTCAATGACCCGCCCAGACCCAGACCTGCGGTCTCCATTTATCGGACCTCCACAGGTGGAACAACCAAGCCCATGGAGCAGCTGACTTCCCAAGGACTAAGATAGCCCCAAAGAGAAAGTTAACTTTTATACCATGATGTCAACCGCCATTCCAGACCTAGAGAGCTCAGCACATGACCCCCTGCCTATAAAACCTGATTCTCTCCCAATGGTGGTGGTGGGGGAAGGGGCTCTGAGTTCCTCTTGCTTGGTGCTCCCTGCAACTCTGTCTGTTAATAAATCTTGCTTGAAGTCTCACTGATCTAGTCACCGGTTTTTCTTATCCTGGTGCTCTAACATTTTGGTGCCAAAACTCAGGAGGTTTACCAGGCCCTTCCTTTCCAATTTCCAGGCTTCCGTGAACGCTCCAAGGCCTGGAGGGACAGCTGAAGACTTGAGCCAGGGCTACTCCCTGGGGCATCCTGAAGGTCCCTCTAGGCTCTAGGGGCAATAATTTTAGCCCAAAATGGTGGAAGCCTTCTCTGATCCTAAACCCTTTCTCCTAAGCCTGAGAGATGTCCAGTGAACAGAGTGAGACTAATGAACAGCTGAAGACTCAGGCTCAGGCTACTCCCTGGGGAGCTCTGATGCTTTCTCTAGCTCTCCCTCCTAGTAGCTACCACTCAGAAGAGTGACAGTCCCCTTCTCTTCCTTGTGACTGTGAGCTCTGAGATCTCAAGCACTCTTGGAGGATTCCCACTGCACTGCACCCCACATGGGCCTCCATTTCAGGACACGTGGAAGGTGAGTAAATCCTGGAGTCCCCTCCCCCACTCTCTCCCAAACCCAGTCAGATATCATTGCCCATTTTCATTTCCTCATTAAAATCTGGAAGTACAGTCAGCTGGGTTTCCATCTGGTCCCAGGGACCAGGTGCTCCCCCTTCTTAGGAAAGACGTTTTTCCTCATTAGGGGCGAGCGTCATTCAATCTGAGACTTCAGGGGGGGATGCCCCTATCAACTGACTGTCTAGGTGGTCTGTGTCATTCAGATTTTAGGCCCTCTCGGCACACTCAGGTGGGCTTTCAGACTCCTTATTGCAAACTTTCACTCCCAAATTAGCACTATGGGCACCTCCTCTTCTTAACCTCCATGAGATGCACATTTAGTGTGTTTTCTCTGCAACAATTCACCTCTGCAACTCCACCCAGATATTAAGCCCAAGCATCTCATTTTCCACTGTAATGTGGCCTGGCCCCAGCATAAATTAGAGAAAAGAGCCAGTGGCCTGAGAATGGCCTATTTCATTTCCAAATTCATCAGAATCTTGAGAATTTTCCCCAGTGCAATGGGAAATGGTCAGATGTTCCCTACATTCAAAGCTTTCATCTAAGATCTGGACCCTCTCTTTGCTCAGACTGTAATTTATACCAGGTACTTCTGTTAAATGAACACCCTCCTCCCTTCATCTCCCCCCTGCAGGCAGAAACTAAACTGCCTCCCCCTTATCTTTCTTCCATCTCTGACTTTGACCATTGATGCCCCAGCCCACTTCAATCCCTCATAGCCTTAATCTTCCTCCTCTCTCCCCCCCTCCACCCCTGCCGCTCCTGGGCTTCCAGCCTCTGTGACCTTATGCTCCTCCTTCTTCTCCTTCTGTCATCTCTTTGCCTCCAGCTCCTGCAGCCCCTACACCTCCCCCCCAAGCATTGTTCTTCCCCCTCCTCCCTGCCCCCAGGATCCTAATTCCTGCTCCCAAAATGCCACCCCCTCCTGTGATAACCCCTTTTATTCCTCACCCCCCTTAACAAGATCTCAATCAGCTATACCCCCTGAGGCCCCAAGCCTCCCTTTAAGAGAGGTTGTAGGAGTTGAAGGAGTTGTCAGAGTTCATGTGCCTTTGCTTAGGTTCCTTCACCTCAGACCCAAATACCCTACACAAAAGAGTTCCAATATCTTAGGTTGTAGGAGAAAATGTCCCAATAAAAATGTAGAAAGGAGAGACCCCGGCCATGATGACTGAGCAAAGTCTAGCCAACTGCCCCAACCACCTCTCCCCCACACATCTGCTTCTATAAATTTGTTTCCGCATCTACTACCTTGCCTGATGTCACCACCGTCCAACTAGCCAAGCCATTCCTTTGCCGTTATCTCAAATAGAGCTGTGGGGGGCAAAGGAAACAGACCTCTAGATGTTAAGACCATTCTGAGTTGTTACCAGGTCTGTGAGGGAAAAGGAGTTCATAGCTAGTATTCATCCAACTTAGGCCAGGAGTTTAGCCTCAGAGACTCGGCATAGTCAGTGTTGCTTTTTGTTGTTAACTTTCACCCTGGTTGGAGAAATTGATGGCTGGTTGATCCAGTTTACCTCTTAACTGTGGCTTAGAAACTTTCCTAATATTAATACAGGACATGTCAGAGCAAGCATCTTAGGATTCAAAAACTTAGGGCAGGGCTTGTATGCCTGGGTTTTCTTTACCTCTGTCCAGAGACAGGCAATGGGCAAGGATGATGGGAAGAGAGGCTACGCTGGTAAAGAGTGGTTAATTCCAGTCAGTCTGAGGTTGGATGGGACATTTGACCACTAGTGTCTGGCTGCTCCATATAAGAGAGGGGACGCCCTCACATAGCCAAGAAAGGATAATAGGTGCTGGATGCTGGTCTTTACTCTTTTTTGGATGGGAGCCACACCCTCAAGCCTGGTGCATGGCTCAATAGCAACTCCTCTGACATGTGCCTTGAAGAACTGGAAAAAGTTTGACCCTGAGATTCTGAAAAAGAAACATTTAATTTTCTTTTGAACAAAAGCCTGGCTACTATATAATCTGTCAGATGGAGAGCGATGGCCATCTGAAGGCTCTCTAGCTTATAACACCATTCTCCAATTAGCCAGAAGTTAATCAGCCTTCTCCAGTACTGCTCAAGGCTCTTCTTCTCCCCCAGCCAGTGCCAAAGTTATCTCTCTCTCTACTCTCTTTACAAGAAGTAGCAAATGGAGAATGGGGACCAAATACAGGTCCATACATCTATTTCACTTCAGGATTTAAAGCAAATAAAACAGATTTGGGGAAATTTGCTGATGACCCAGATGTATTGAGGTCTTTCAGGTCTTTGCAGTCCTTTGAGTTAGCCTGGAAGGACGTCATGTTATTACAAAAACAGACATTGACTATAAGCGGAAAAAATACATAAAGTCTTCGAAACTGCTCAAAGCTGGGGAAGATGAATGAAATAATGCTATAAATGCCAGAGGCAGATTAGAAGAGGAATGAACAAGATTCCCCACAGGGTGTCAGGCAGTTCCTATGAGCGATTCCAACTGGTCTGCTGATGAGGGAGATAACAACAATTGGCATAGAAATCATTTTATTACTTGTATAGTTGAGGGATTAAAAGCCTCATGAGTAAAGCCTGTTAAAAACTATCAGAGGTTTACTAGGGGAACAAGAGAGTCCATCAGCTTTCTTAAAGAGACTCAGAAAGGCACTGAGAAAACATATACCAAGGAACCCAGAAACAATGGAGGGCCAAATAATTCTTAAGGATAAATTCATAGCTCAATCGGTGCCAGATATATGAGAAAGCTCCAAAAATTGGCTTTTGGCCCTGATCAGGACCTGGAGCACCTCCTCAGAGTAGCAGCTCAAGTATGTTATAATCTGGGCCAGGAAGAATGAAAGAAGAACAAGAAGAGAGGCAGAGAAAAGGCTGAGGCTCTAGTTATGGCACTATAGGGAGTCAACCTGGGAGTTTCCAAGGTGAGAGGACTAGGGCAGAAACCTATGCCCGGAGCCTGTTTCCTCTGTGGAAAAGAGGGACCTTTAAATGGGAATGCCCCAAGACTCAGACCACAGCACCTAGGCCATGCCCCATATGTTGGGGAGATCACTGGAAGAGGGACTGCCCCTGAAGACGAAGGTCTCTGGGGTTGACCCCTCAGGCTGAGGATCAAAACTGATGGGACATTTCCATAATGGCTTTTGTCCTTATCACCACTCAGGAGCCCTGGGTGACTCTAAATGTAGGAAGACAGCCTATTGACTTCCTCCTGAATACAGGAGCCACTTTTCAGTCCTCCTCTCCAATCCTGGGCCCTTCCCTCATGAATCTGCCACATTTATATTTCTAGAAAGCTGGTTACAAAATTTTTTACACAACTTTTAAGTTGTGACTGGGAATCCATTTTTTCTCTCATGCCTTTCTGATTGTTCCAGAGAGTCCAACTCCTCTTTTAGAAAGAGATATTTTATAAGAGGTTAAAGCCTCAATTCACATGGCAATGGAGGATTTCCCATCATGGCGCAGCAGAAACTAATCTGACTAGGAACCATGAGATTGCAGATTCAATCCCTGGCTTTTCTCAGTGGGTTGGGGATCCAGTGCTGAGGTGAGCTGTGGTATAGATTGCAGGTGTGGCTCAGATCCCACGTTGCTGTGTCTGTGGCATAGGCTGGTGGCTTCAGCTATGATTGAACCCCTAGCCTGGGAACCTCCATATGGTGCAGGTGTGGCCCTAAAAAAAAACAAAAACAAACAAACAAACAAAAGGCACATGGCAATGGAGCCTAATCAAGGTTTATGCCTGCCTTCAATGGAAGTATATATTGATCCAGAAGTCTGGGCCATAGAAGGAAATATAGGAAGAGCAAAGAATACTCAACTGGTAGAAATAAGTCTTAAAGATCAGAATTTATTTCTTTGCCAAAAACAGTATCCTCTGAGACCCAAGGCATGACAGGGACTTATCCCAATTATAGGAAGTATAAGAGAACAGATTATTAATTGAATGTATCAGCCCTTGTAACACTCCTATATTGGGAGTGCAAAAACTTAACAGGGATTGGTTCCTAGTATAAGACCTTCATCTAATAAATGAGACACTGGTCTCATTATATCCAGTGGTGCCCAATATCTACACTCTTCTTTCACAAGTTCCAGAAATAGCAGCATGGGTTACTGTATTAGATTTAAAAGATGCCTTTATTCTACATTTCCTTGACTAAGGCTTTGCATATATAAATTCTCAAAATATAGAAGGTAACTAACTGACCAGAATTAATTTTAGGTTCAAGTAAACTGGGAAATATTCAGTATTAAATTAATATCTTAAATTATAATTGAAGTTTGCTGAATTAATACACACGTTATTACAACTGTCAACAGGTATAATATCTTATCTTACCTAGGTTTAACAGAAGTCAAATGAGACACTGAGACATCGGTTACTAAACAGAAACTAAAGGTATTTAGAATAATTAATATGATCAATGCCACCCTGAAATGGTCTCTATAAGAAAAACATGTGTTTTTAGAAATTATAAAGGACAGTCCATGTTTGCTTTAGGAAAATAGAATGTGTGTGCTTTCGATATAGAAGGAATGAGGGCTGGAATTGCATTTTATTAAGGCAAAAGAAAGATAGTCTGTCTTTAGCTGATTGCACTGGCTGGAAAATAAGGGACAGACTAATATGGATACAGAAAGTGATACAAGGTGTGTGGGAAGTGGACACTGAGAAGAGAATTTTGTGCATGGTGGGGACTGTCTAGAATATATTTGAGTAAGTTAACTTTAAAAGTAAGGTGGTGCCACAAATCATACTGCTCACAAGGACATAAGGTAGCTTTCAATTACATGTTGACCACAGCATACAAATATTCATAACCAGCCAGAGAAATCAGAAAAATCATACAAGTTACCTGTGCTATTATAAAATCTAAATGTTGTATTCCTGATTGTTCACAGAATGTGTCTAATTCCCTGCTAGATCTTCAACAGTAGATTCATGAGCTGTCCTATCTAGCTCCAGCTTTTGGAGCTGCCCTGTGGAACCAGCTGACCTCCTCCTCCTGGTGAAAATATTTCTTCACCATATCCTTTTATTCAGACCCTGTATAATCTAATTGTATTTCTTGATTCATTACATCCTGATTAAAAGCTATCAACCTTCAAATGTTGATAGAAGGGGTACCCAAAGCAATGTATCAAAGCCCACTTGACCGTCCCATGAGTGGAGACCTAACTGCTTTCCCTAAAGATGCCCCTTTTCAGCAGGAAGAACTCAGAGCAGTCATCACCCCTTTTCCCCAGTTAGAGTCTCCAACTCACAGGGGCGGTGGGGAATTGAGGTAGAATATTAACTCAGATAGTCAGTGTAGGAACATGGGCTTTGAGACATTTCTTGATGTGGCTATTGATTAACATTTGTAAATTAAGGGTCACATAGCAACCCCAACTGCTATAAAGGTTACAGGTATTACCCCATGGATCCATCACACCAGAATAAAGAAGGCTGCTCCCACCACTGACACAGACACCTGGGAAGCTGTCCTGCACCCTGAGAACCCCCTCAGGATCAAGTTCCAGAGACATTCAGCACCAGAGTATGGCAGGCCCTGCTCTGGTCACACCTGGAAGCTGGCCAGCCTATGCACGGCAGAAGCTTGAGGAATCTACAGCCCTGCCCCAGCCACATACTGGAAGTTGGCTGGTTTGTACAAGTGGAGGTCAGAGGATCTCCATGCAAACTTGAACTGAACTCATGCTCCAGTGGGGAATATTGGTAATTGAAATTGCCATAGCCCTCATATTTGGAGTGGGGCCATATGCAGTATCCCTTTCAGAATGGGGACAGGGAGCCTGGCTGCTCATCTGTGTGATGTAGCTCCTGACTGTCAGTATACTAGGATCCCTATTCATAATAGGTCAGTGAAAAGGATTAAGGGAATCGTAGTTCTGTTAACACTCACCCTGTTGCTCACTCCAGGGGTGACAAACTGGGTCGATGATCTATGGGATGGGACAGGATTAACAGATGCTTACCAGTGCCTCCCTGCTAATTGGACAGGGACCTGCACTCTAGCATTTGTCACTACTCAAATAGATATTCTCCCTGGAAATCAGTCTCTTATGGTGCCCATAGAGGCACATGGCAGAACAAGAATGTGATAAAAATTATCCCCTTATTAGTTGGTTTGGGAATTTCAGCAGGGATAGGAGCAGGAGTGGGAGGAATAGCATCCTCTACTGCTTATTATCATCGATTATCTAAAGAATTCACAGGTGACATGGAACAAGTAGCCACTTCCCTAGTAGCCTTACAGGATCAGGTAGACTCTCTGGCAGAAGTGGCCCTTCAAAACAGGAGAGCACTGGACTTATTCACTGCTGAAAAAGGGGGACTTGGCCTGATGAAGATGGCTGTCTTTATACCAACAGATCTGGAATAGTCAGAAACATGGCCCAACAACTGAAAGAATGCATAGCAAAGAGAAGGGAAGAATTAGATAACTCCTGGTTAAATTGGGGGAACTACTGGAGTTGGGTGGCATGGCTCATGCCTTTGGCTGTGCCCCTCCTTATGCTCTTCACGGCCCTCACATTTGGCCCCTGTATCCTGAACTGTCTTGTCAAGTTTGTCTCCTCATGCCTAGAATCTATAAAGCTACAAACCGGTGGTGATGTCTGGGCCACACTTGGATCAGCCCCTGGGCCAAGAAGACCAGAAAGGTTGATGCTTGCTCCAAAAATGTGAAAAGGCATCAAGAGGGGGAAATGGAGAAAACGTCCCAATAAAAATGTAGAAGACCCTGGCCATGATGACTAAACAAAGTCTAGCCAACTGCCCCAACCACCTCTCCCCCACACATCTGCTTCTGTAAATTTGTTTCCACATCTACTACCTTGCCTGACATCACTCCGGTCCAACTAGCCAAGCATGGACCTGGAAGAGGTAGCCCATAAAAGCCTTGTGAAACCCTTCTCAGGGCTCAGACTCTGGAGATCGATTTCCTCTGAGCCCGCTGGCATAATAAACGTGAATTCTCCAACTCTCCAAGTGCTCACTTGGTTTCTCACTGGATAAAAGAGCTGATACACTGCAGCCACAGAGCTACTGGAGTTAGTACACTACAGCCACAGGGCTGTTGCTAGAGCTAATATCTGCGGTGCACAGCTGCTGGGTAGCTGCCATAACAAGGTGTCCCTCATGTGGACCCTAATTGGAACTATTAGGTAGACTCCCCAGACAGATGCAAGAGAGGCCACCTTATCTCTTGCCTAATAGAAGGAATGAAGTCCTCAGTAAAAATAGTTAATTATGATAAAATTAGAGAAATAATACAAGAGTCCCAAGAAAATGCAGCCCTTTTAATGTCCAGGTTTATTCTCAAGTATACGACCCTAAATATAGACATTGAAAAAGGAAAAACTCATCTTCATATGCATTTCATTTCCCAATCAGCACCAGATAAAAAAAAATTGCAAAAACTAGAGGACGGTCCTTTGACCCCATAAAGTGACCTCTTTTAAAGCTGCCTTTAAGGTCTTTAACAAGAGAGAGGAATAACAAAAAGCCCAAAACTAAAGGAGTCCATGACCAAATATCAGCTTCTTGCTTCTGTCATGCAGAGAAATCCTCACAAACAAAACCGAGGACCACCCCTCCCCAACCCCAGGCATACAAACTTACAGAACCACCTCCCTTCCAGGGGCCTGTTTCAAATGTGGCTTAGAGGGGCAGTGGTCAAACCCAGATGTCAAACCCAACACTGGAAGGTGGACTGTGGAAACCAGGGCTGCCCACCATCCCCCCAACAAAACCCGCCTTGGGGACCATCGACACACATAACCTGTTGGACCTGGCCTTGCAAGATGGACGAAGCCTGAAGCTACCAGGCCCCCAACTTCCTGCCACCACGCGGGAGACTGGGGTACCTATGGCAGTAGCAGGTAAGACTACTTCATTCTTACTAGACATGGGGGCATCATACTCAGATACCTCATTTCCAGGGTATTACCTACACCTCCCCCACTTCTAGAGTGGGGTAAATGGGGTGCCCACTACACCCCACAGACCAGACCTTCCCTACCCCTGAAGAAAAGAACAAATTCATTTTACTCCAGCCCTTGGGAGTTATCCACATGGCAATGTCAATTCCTGTCTTCCAATTCTGGTGCTCCTCAGATTGAGAAGGAAACTGCCAAAGATAAGGAAAATGGAAACATGTAATAACTTATCATCTTATAGGCGGTCTAGATTTCAGAAGAGGAATATCCTTCTTATGTGGTAACACCACTTATGCCTGTTTACTAACTAACTGGTCTGGATCCTGCACTTTGGCATTTCTTGTCCTCCAATCCAGTATTCATTAGAGACAGATCCCATCCCAATACCTGCCTCCACCCTATTTAGACCAAAACGGGCAATACAACTACTTCCCCTACTGGTGGGAATAGGAATCACTGTTGAGCTTGGAACAGGTTCAGCTGGACTTGGAATTGCCACTCACGGTTACTCATTAATATTCCAACAGATATCGAAGGCCCTTAAAGAAATAACTGACCAACTGACATACCTCCAAGATCAGATTGATTCCTTGGCTGCAGTGGTACTACTAAATATGATTTCACTTATATCTGGAATCTAATATAGGCACAAATGAACCTTTCCACAGAAAAGAAAATCATGGACATGGAGAACAGACTTGTGATTGCCAACAGAGATGGGGAGGGAGTAGGAGGGACTGGGAATTTGGGTTTAATAGATGCAAACTATAGCCTTTGGAATGGATAAGCAATGAGATCCTGCTGTATAGTACTAGGAACTATGTCTAGTCACTTGTGATGGAGCATGATAATGTGAGAAAAAGAATGTATACATGTATGTGTGCCTGGGCCACCTTGGTGTGCAGCAGAAAATTGACAGAACACTGTAAATCAGCTATAATGGAAAAAATAGAAATCATTGTAAAAAAAAAAATAGATGAGGACTAGATCTTCTTACAACAAAGGAAGGAGGAATTAGTACTGCCATACAAGAAAGTTGCTGCTTTTATAAAAATAAGTCAGGACTGCTCATAAAATGCCTAAGAGAATAAGCAACCTGGTTCCAACAACAAGGAACTCAAACCTCTGGCCTTCTGCCTCCTCCCTTATCTCATGGCTAGCTCTCATCCTCACACCCCGCATCTTTATTTTTCTTCTCCTAACAGCCGGGCTACCTCTGCTTCATATGTTTTCTTCTTCTTCTTCTTTTTTTTTTTTTTTTTTTTTGGCAGTGAACCATTGAGTCAATCACAGACAAAAGAGTCAATCCATTCTGGTCTTATGACCTACAGATGCCACCAGATCCCTCCACCTCCCCGACCCCCAATTGATGCCCCTGTTCAGCAAGAAGAAGCTAGAGGAGAATAGACCTTCACCCCTTTCCCTATTAAGAACAGGGAGGAATTTTAGGTGGAAACTAAAAGGCAGGCCTGAAAAAGACTAATAAGTCCACATGACTCATTCACCTGCCCAGATCCAGACCTGCAGTCTCCATTTATTGGACCTCCACAGGTGGAACAACCAAGCCCATGGAGCAGCTGACTTCCCAAGGACTAAGACAGCCCCAAAGAGAAAGTTAACTTTTATACCATGATGTCAACCGCCATTCCAGACCTAGAGAGCTCAGCACATGACCCCCTGCCTATAAAACCTGATTCTCCCCCAATGGTAGTGGGGGGGGGGGGCGCGGCTCTGAGTTCCTCTTGCTTGGTGGGTCCAGCCACTCTGCTGGTCAACAAATCTTTCTTGAGATCTCACTGCTCTGGCAACTGTCTTTCCTTCCCCAGCACTTTAACAAGTATCATTGCATAACAATGTTTTTCTCCTTAGTTCTTGAAAAATTTAAATAAAAAATTTTGTATTTTCTAGCATTGGCCATTTAATGTTGCATAATGTTTTCACTTGATTAATTTGTTTACGTGTTTTCAGATAATTCACTGTTGGTTCAGTCTGCACTTGGCCCATATACTCAGTCATCTTTACATTTCCATTTGCAAATGTAACTTCTCATCTTTGAGCAAGAGCAGCCTTTAGGCTGCTGGACTCCCCTACCCCACCCCCTTTGCCCACGAGCCCAGAGGATTGGGAGTGCCTAAGACATAACATGCCCCAACTGAAATCCACCCCATAACCAACTGTAAAATATTAATAAACAGAAATCTCAATTAAGTAGACTTGGGAGGCCAGAAGGAAGAACTCTCATGCCCTGAGACAATAGCAGATCCCAACTGGAAGAAGAACCTTCTCATCTTTCTGGGCAAAGACTCAGCCAGTTAAAGCCTTGGACTCTGTTTACCAAAGACGCCCTACTTCCTCTTCTTCCTGCCTGCCCTGGCTGTGTGGGGGCTTGCATACAGACCAAACTGCAAATCTCTGCTGAGCTCCAGGAAATCCATCTTTGCTGGAGAAACATCTGGCAGACTGTTTGTTTCAGGCCAACATACTAACAGAAGCTGGAAGAGAGTGAATGGATATCCTCAATTCCTCACTCTTGGCTCTGCCACTTCTGAGGTGTGGTTCGCAGGGCTTTGCAGAGTTATGGCCAGTGAACATACAAGTTCATTTAACAGTGCACCCTGCATCCCTGCATCACCCGCCTTCTCACTGTGTCACTTTCCCAGGCTCCATCAGCATTCTCCAGCAGGTAACCAGTGCTCAGCCCTTGCCTTAGAATCTGCTTTTGAGGTAACCTTGACAAAGGAACTCTTATATGCACAGTGCTGTACTGGTAGGATATGTTTATGAGACAAACGCAGGCCTTGACCACAAAGTTTGAAAAGAAAAGAGCAAAGTCCATTTCATTTCTAATCACCTTTGCCTACTCATATATATTTATATGAGATTGTATTAGCTAAAAGCAATGCATGAATAATTGGCACACCTACAGTATATACAGCATATATGTATACATGTATACACATATGATTGTGGATCATGACATAACCTTGGGAATTCATAGCAACTTTAACTTCATGAAAAACTAGATACAAAATGTAGATTTCTAAGAACCAGGTCTAAAAATCAGGACAATTTATATAGTGTGATAGAATATTAATAAAGATTCATTTTTAATGCACAGATGTAGAAATAATATGACACAAGTAAATTATACAAATTCATCAAGAATTGCATAATCTCAAATTTGATGGGAAAAAAGCATTTTGTTTTAGCTGTGGCCAAACAGCAGGTCTACTTAAGCTAGGGAGCAAATATCTGTGACAATGTTAGTGTCTTGTCTACAGTTTTGTGGCTTAAATGCAGTGGATTTTTCTGTGAGTGAGGTTGGGTGCCTGTTATTTTATTCTATTTTTTAAAATGTAAATATTTTCATATCTAGTATCAAGAGAAGCATTTGTTATTTAGTATTGCTAATGCCACTAATAAAAACCATCCCTGAAATATAATTGTGAATGAGAAATTATATGTGACAAAGCACTACCGCAAAATGAAAAAAAAGACCAAATAATAATGTGACGAACTGTGCTGTTAATTTCAAATTGTATACTCCATAAAATGCAGAGATAATGCAGCAGATTTTTTTTTAAAGGACACTAACACAGACATGCTTGTAATTTTAAAGCCAATACAGAAGCAGACAGGATGATGAAAAATGCGGGTGATATGGGTACAAGGTTCACACCGTTATCAGCATAGAAAGTGTGTGGATTCGTGTGTTTTCAGAAAGTCTCTTCCCATTTAGTATATTTACTCCTCTGGAGAATAACAAGTTTTGAATGATATAAATTTGAACTGTAAGATTTCTTCCACAATATATCTCTAGCCCCCAATGCAAATATTCTCTCATCAAGGTTGTCCAAGTGTTAACTTTACATCGTCCCTAATGAAGTGATAGTGAAATCTACCTAAAAATAAGAGTATTTTAAATAAGGGTTGGTTTATAAAAACCAACTTGAAATTAACTTTTTCCCTGTAGTTTTGGTTTTATAAAACACAATTGGTTTAGTTATCATCAAAATCCTCAACAAATATTTATTACATCCTTCTGGATATAGATTCTTAATGGTTTGTTATACAGGTTCAAATGGTATAAAAGTAGCTCACATAAGTGATGTGAAAATATAAATAATGGATCCTTTGTACTGTTTTCTGAATCAAGTACAGTATTTTTAATGGGGCCAATTTCAATGATAGGTTTTATTTGTTTGAGGTTTTGTGTTGTTTGTATCAAACTCACAGGTAGTCAGCTTCCCTACAGAGGATTATTCTACAGAGGTTCCATGGCATGATATTATATTACCACTTTTGTCTTGATATGTAATATGCCTAGTGCACTTAGAGATTACAATTTCTCCAACATGATAATTAAAGTGTTTGTTATAATTATTGGTGTCTCAGTTTTCCGTTTTTAGTCTTTCATCCCCTTATCACTTATTCTGGTCTGTTCCTTTTACCATATTTAGATAATGCACACTATTTTATAGTGTTTTTTGATCCTGAGAGAGAATGCTTTAAAAAATTAAATTTCTCGATTAACATGGCAAAATAATTTTTTTTCTATTCTTAATAATTTAAGCATTGTGGTAGAGCACATGATATTTGCTTTTTGATTATAGTTTTCAAAGTCATAAAGAGAATTGAACAAAATCAACTGAACGCAAATATACAGCTTTCTTTCTGCATTTACTTCTCCCATTCTTTCCTTCTTCTCTCCTACCCTCATTTCACATATTCCTCTTTCTGTTAAAACATTTAAAAATCTTTAACACAGATAAATGCTTTAGCTTTACAGAAACACTTGGTACTGACTTGTGCTTAATTTTAGCAGAGTGTTTTTCAACTTGAGAAATAAATCAGCATTTATATTTAATGAAATAACCATCAGAATGTAAAAACATCAGATTATGTCTGTGAGGCATTAGAAAAAAAGCCAAAGGTTTTTAAAAGTTTGTGCTTCTGAAGCTGGCTGTGGAACCATCTCAGCTCTTTCATTTACCCTCCGTAGAAACTGCTCCAGCAGCTTAGAAAGCAAACTTCGTTTTACCTATGACTTTTTCCAACTACCCCGCAGCAGGGTTTAACTGGGGAGGAGAGGATCCACCCTCATTTCATCTACAAGCTGTATCTGGTCTGCCCTGGGCCATGCACCTGAACCATAAAGTAACAATTATCACCAGGTCTTAATTGAACCTGGGGACCTGGTTAGGTGGGTGACACAGTCAGAGTTTCTGGGCCCTGTTTTTTTGATTTGTTTTTGTTTTTTGTGGGTGTTTTTTTTTTTTTTTCCTTTTTAAGGCCTTACTCGTGACATATGGAGGTTCCCAGGCTAGGGGTCTAATTGGAGCTGTGGCCGCCACAGCAATACCAGATCCAAGCCGCATCTGAGACCTACACCACAGCTCAGGGCAATGCCGGATCCTTAACCCACTGAGGGAGGCCAGGGATCCAACCTGCAACCTCATGGTTCCTAGTCAGATTTTTTTCCGCTGCGCCATGATGGTTACTCCATGGGCCCTGTTTTAACTCAGAAAATGCAAAAGAAGACTGGTATCAGCAACCTGTCAGAGACATTCTTGAATATCATGTTCTCTATCAATCCTATAAGACATTTACCAGATGACAAGGGTCACACTGAGACCAGTGAAATGACAGGCAGTTTCTCTGTATTGTAAGCAAAAGTATGTTCAAAGGCTAATTTCAGGTGTCAACATGGCTAGGCTGCGTTATCTGTTAGTCAAGCAAATACTACTCCAGGTATTGCTGTGGAGATAGTTTGTAGATGTGGTTAATATCTACCACCGGTTAACATTAAGTTAAAGAAATTATTTTGATAATGTAAATGAGTTTCATCCGATTGACCAAAAGGGGTAACAAGCAAAACTTAGAGGTTTTTTTTTTTGTTTGGTTGGGTTTTTGTTTTGTTTTGTTTTTTAGGAAGGATAAATTCTGTCTCATGTTTGCAGCCTCAGCTCCTGACTGAAAATTTCCAGCCAGTCTACACAGTCACAGAAGCTGATTCCTTGAAACAAATTTCTTTATTTTATAGATGTATAGCTATAGACCCAGATTTAAATACAGATGTAGATGCCAGCTGTTCTGTTTCTTTGGGGAACCTTAACTAATGCAGTATTATTTACACATTGTTCAGTATAAGCATTCTTATTTGCTAGAGAAGCTAGTTTTATAACTTTTCCAATATGCAGGGCATCATCTAGATTGTTTTTTAAGGAGAATGTAATCTTATTAAAAGACTATAGTCACAGACTAGAACTGACGCCTGTCTTGATTTTTCTCTCGTGTACTACTATTTGCATGGTATGATTTTGACTATAGCATATGATGATTCATATTATAACATTATGACTCTAGTCTGCTTTCATTTATTTTTGGTCTATTGTACTTTTACCTTATAACTCTAATTTTGCTATGCTTTAAATTTTGCTTCAGCTTCTCTTATATTTCCACTAGTTATATTTGCTCAACAGTTATTGAAATTATTCTTTTAGCTTGAGAAAGGAAAAAAGGATTTGGTTTTATCTCATCTATCAAATTGAATAAATTTATAGTGGCATCTGGAAGGCTAAGACTAAGGGATCTTAGTCTGTGTTTTTGATCAGTAGGAATAATTGATGTCTTTGATAATTTCCTTATGTGTGGAAGAAAAGGGGCAGGAGAAAAAATATGGTACTTTGGGGAAACCTTTATCTATATGGTGATGCTGGAGAAATTCTTATCATCAGCCTTCACCTCTTTTCCTGAGCTTTAAAGCTAGACCCAGTTACTTCGAGATTTTTCATTTAAATGGCACTGCCAATCATCTAAACCAGAAAGGATCCTCATCTTAAACCCTTTTTGCTCTGTGTTCTTCACCCTAGTTAACACTGAGTCTTGACAGTTCTGCTTATAAACGTTTATCTGTCCATGCCTATTGTGCAGCTTGTGTATGCTCCTATCACAGCATTTAAAAGTTTATTTTTGACTCTACTCCTAAATAATGAATCTCTTAAGAACAGACATCCCCCCATTTTTTTTTTTTTTTGTCTTTTTAGGGCCGTATGGAAATTCCAGGGCATATGGAAATTCCTAGGCTAGGGGTCAAATCAGAGCTGCAGCTGCTGGCCTACACCACAGCCACAGAAACATCAGATCTGAGCTGTGTCTGTGACCTACACCATAGCTCATGGCAATGCTGGATCCTTAACCCACTGAGTGAGGCCAGGGTTGAACCTGCACCCTCATGGATACTTGTCAGGTTCATTACCCCTGAGTCGTGATGGGAACTATGACTTTATTTTTTCATCTTTTTAGGGCCACACCCATGGCATATGGAGGTTCCCAGGCTAGGAGTCTAATCAGAGCTGTAGCCGCTGGCCTATGCCACAGCGAAGCAATGCTGGATCAGAGTCCCATCTTCGACCTACATCACAGCTCACAGCAACACCGCATCCTTAACCCACTGAGCAAGGCCAGGGATAGAACCTGCATCCTCATGGATGCTAGGCAGATTCGTTTCTGCTGAGCCATGACAGGAACTCCATGGCATTCACTTTTACCTCTGCATGTCTAGTGGCTAAAACAGTGTCTGACACTGAGCAAGTTATCAATAAATGTTTGTTGGCGTGTATGGACATCTTCCATGAAGACTTTTCTATTCCCACAAAGGTTAAGTCTAATTTAATTTCTACCTCTTCTGTTCTAAATACTTCCTACAAGGGACTGGAAAACCTATTGGCACTTATTTGTTAGCATGATTGACTCACACTAGTAGATGTTAAATTATTTATAGAAACCACATTGCAAATCATTCCTGTACTGTGCATGTACTCAGCACAGGTCTTGATTTTTATTTTCTCAACAGAAGCCCAATTATAGGAAAAGAGGAGAAGAGTTCTTGAGGAAGGAAATAATCAGGAAACATGCATATGGTCTAAGTTCCAGATGCATTTTCAGGCACAGCTAATGAATACTGTGTTTTTCTATTTTTTTTTTTTATCAATTTCCCCAGGATATATACCTGGTGTTCTGGATCAGAGACAGATTGCTTATTATTTAAAGGACAGTAGCAGCACTGGCCCTCTTTGCCCTCATTTTACTTGAGATGACACAATGAAAACCAGATGAAAAAAGTGCACATGAGGCCATACAGTCCATAGGTGAAGGGTAAAGAAAAATGGATTTTCTTGGTTTAAATACAGGAGGCACAAAGACTTCTGCCCATTGGAGACAGGACGAAAGGATTCTGAGTTCTCAATCTAACCATATGGAAAGAATTTTGAGTGCACACTCTAGGGGCCAAATATACCCAATGTTTCTGGATTTCTTTACCTAGCAATGTCTTCAAGGTCCTAGGTGTGATTTTTCCTTAAAATAGAAACACCTATCCCAGGATTTTGGTAAACTCTCTGGAGTTCTCTTACTAACTGTGTGGGTGAATATTAACCTCCCGGTACTTGCCCAGGGTCTCAGGTTTTACCCAAATTTATTCAGAACACTTCAACTCGAAACTCAAAAATATTTTCTTTATATTGCCACGGTGTGGCTGTCATCTTTCACGACCCAGCCACTCCAGTGAAGTGTATCTTGATGAAACAGAGCTGGATATGAGGATGTGAACTAAGACAACCAAAGTATAGAAGCTTTAAGGCCTATGCAGGGAAAGAAACCAAAATATATCTCTCTGCAGAGTGGAAAAGCATCTGCGTGAATTTACAAATACGAGCTTAAATAATGATGCTGCAGCAATGAGAAACCACCACATGTTTGGAATGAAGTGAAAATAATTATATCAGAATATTTGGAAGTTTATATCCCATACACACTCCTAATGCATTTAGTCTAACAAATGAAAAATCTGAAATAAAAATAATATTAAATCCAGTTGAATGCTGCATTTGAATGACATGATACATGCTTACTTAGTTTTTTCAGCAATAAATAAAAGGCGCTTTAAAGTATTAAATCCATATAATTAAGCACAATAAAAATTTAAAGTTGAAAACAACTTCCATTACCACTGTGTTTAACAAACAAATTATAAAGTTTCAGTAACGAAAAAATAAATATGACATCAGTATCAAGATGGAAAGTCTGATCTATGGGATCAATTAGAAAGCCCAGAAATAGGAGTTCCTGTCATGGCACAGTGGAAATAAATCCGACTAGGAACCATGAGGTCGAGAGTTCAATCCCTGACCTTGCTCAGTGTATTAAGGATCTGGCGTTGCCCTGAGCTGTCGTGTAGGTCGCAGACATGGCTTGGATCTGTCGTTGCTGTGGCTGTGGCGTAGGACAGCAGCCGTAGCTCTGATTCAAGCCCTAGCCTGTAAACTTCCATATGCCGTGGGTGTGGAGAAATAAATATGTGTGTGTGCGCATGTGTGTGTGCTTTTAGTGTAGATATATAGTTTCTATGGGAGAAGATGATCAATTAATAAATGATGCAGGCCCGTTATTCCTTTGAGGGAAGTTAGGTAAAAGGTTCACAGCATCATAGCAGATGTCTTTTTTTTTTTTTCTTTTTAGGGCTGCACCTGCAGCTTATGAAGGTTCCCAGGAACACAGGATCTGAGCCATGTCTATGACCTACACTACAGCTCATGGCAGTGCTGGATCCTTAACCCACTGAGCAACATCAGGAATAGAACCAGTGTCCTCATGGATACTAGTCAGATTCATTCCTGCTGAGCCATGAGGGAACTCCATGTTATACAGAAATTTTATTGCAGTTAAATTTTTAGAGGATAAAAACCTTAGACTTACAATTGCTTTGTTAGTCTCCATATTTTAACTTGGTTAGCAATGATACCATCAAAATTTAGAGAAATGAATTATAGCCTTTGGGGACAAGGACAGAGTGTACAGAAATAAAACAAATTTTAAAATTACCATTGAAAATGTGAGATAATATTCTTCTCTTCGCATTTTCACAGGTTGTCTGTTTTTGTTATTAATACTTTTTGCCTTCTTTTTGAAAATCCAGACTACAAAGAAGTATTTATAAATAATCCTACTTATTTTTTTAAAATGGGATGCATATTAATTTGAGTTACAACTAAAATGTTTTAACAATAAATCCAACTACAAAATAACTTCATTTGAGTCTTATTGCAGATCTAGACATTCAGTTACATTAGTAGCCATGAACCCTAGTATTATAATATCAAAACACTCACATACACACACTTGCCCAAACACCTAACTGGACCCTAGAGCTGACATACTGAATATGAGGGCAGGAGCTCAAAGCTGTTTTCCTGTTTCAGAAACACCTTCAAATCAATGTGCACAACATCCTCAAAAACTGTTGCTGAATTCACACCCTGTTCTTCAAATGCAAAGGAATTTATTCCATTGTTACATGTAACTGGAACATTATATGAGGTCATGGAAAGATATCCCCATCATAGCCTCTAGAGCATTAAAGCAGTAACAGAATTTATTCAACTTTTCTCATAGTCACCCTGGAGTCTTATCATGCGATGTTAAGGTACAATTTGGTAATGGAAAAACTTAGTTTAAATACATGTTTGTATAATTTCAATTGTTAAGACACTGCTTAGACTTTTAGACTGATACATACTTATCAATGAAAAAGTGTCACCCCCTGGGGATGAGCGCAGATGCCCAGAGAAACACATTTAGGTGCAAAATCTGGTTGCATAAATGTTTGCATTCAAAGACACAGTTCTTGCAAACAGTTTGGGCAAGTCATCAGCAATACTGTTTCTCACAGTTTTGGGAAAGAAGAGATTCTGTAGCTATGTCTTTTGACAATAATCTGGCAACCACATGGCACACCTGCTCCTTGCATTGCACACCCCACCACCCACATGCAGACAATCAACCAAAACCCCTGCATTCACTGTTATGTAGAAAAGGAAATAGTATGAATTTTCAGATAAAAATATCAGATTAAAAAGAATATGTTTTTTTATAGTAATGAAACTGATAAAACCTATGGCTTGAACCTAGAGAGAACCCAGTTTGGGACTTGAACCTACGATTTTTAAATTAGAATCACTCACTCGGTGTCTGGACTTAATGAGGTTCAGGTTCTTTGTGCCCCAGCACAGAACAAATTCAGTGAGAGACAAAGTGATAGGCAAGAAATAGATTTATTAACCAGGATGTTTGTGAGAGATGCGAGTGGGTAGGCAAGGAGGGCCTGCCACAAGGATTAAGTGGGCTCCGTTTTTAATCCAAGGGAATTAGGGGTGGGAAAAGACCACCTCTTCCTCTTTCTTCTAGGAGACCTCTGGCCTACATCATTAGCTCATCCTCTGTATTCAGTAAGGGGGTATTTGACCCTATAACGTCAATGAGGACTGTCTTGGTGCTTATTCAAATCAGCATAAGGGTGGTCCTTTGTCTGAACTTGAATGTAAGCCTCATTTTATCTTTCACTTAATGAACTGAGGCATATCCCATGCTTTTATTTAAGCAAGCCTGCTTGTTCTGATGGCTTTCTTGAGCAGTTATTAACTTACACTGATTGTCCAAAGTCCCCTAGGTTTCCCTCTCTATGGTCCCTTATTAGGACTTATACAGCTACCTGTGTAACTGTGCTACTCCATCCCTATCAATAACACATCTAATAAGTGATGAAGTTAAGAGAAAAAGTATCTTCTGCAAATCCAACCAGATAATTCACTTCTCTTCAACAAAGGCAAAAACAAAATTCCACAGGAGTGATCTAGAGATTGATTGAGTGAGAATGTGTGAGCTGGAACTTAAAATGCCAAAGAAATAGCAAATAATTATTTGACTGGAAGGAAGTGGGAGAACATTGCATGTGAAAGTAAAACTCATCAATGACATTGAATGAAATATTGGAAATGTTGTCTGATCTTGAGCCTGGTTTTCTCTTCAACAGAGGAGATTTAAACAAGAGCTCTGCTTCTTATTTAGATGTACATATGAGTAGCATCAACAGTACACAGTGGTTGGAGTTACCCTTGTGGCTCAGTGGGTTATGAGCCTGACTAGTGTCCATGAGGATGCTGTTTGATCCCTGGCTTAGTTCAGTGGGTTAAGGATCCAGCATTGCCATGAGCTGTGGAGTAGGTCACAGACAAGGCTTGGATCCCATGTTGCTGTAGCTCTGGTGTAGGCTGGTAGCTCCAGCTCTGATTCGACCCCTAGCCTGGGAACTTCCATATGCCACAGGTGCAGTGCTAAAAAAAAAAAAAAAAAAAAAAAAAAAAAAAAAAGAGCCCACAGTGGCACCAAGGGACCGTGTATATAGTGCTCTTCTAAAATACTGACTCTACTCAAAGTACTGAGAAGAGATAGGCAGTAATATCATTCATTCATTTATGTATTCCGCATCTGAAATACATTTATTAATCATTTAATACATGCCAAGCATGGTGTTACATCTTGGGTATAGCCCAGCTAACAAGGCTAAGCTTTGTCTTCATTGAGCTAGTGTGTGCTTGTGTGTGTGTGTTTGCACAAGCTAACAAACATACTCTCTGTTAATTGAGGGTGTGAGGAGAGATGAAAATACATACAATTTTAAGTCAGAAAGAGAAAAACTATATATTTAGAGAGAATCTTTTTTTTCTGTTCTATTTATGACTTTTTATTATGACTTTTGGGTTTTGTTTTGTTTTGTTTTATTTGCTTATTTTAGGGCCATACCTGCGGCATATGGAAGTTAAGTTCCCAGGACGGGGGTTGAATTGGAGCTGCAGCTGCTGGCCTGCACCATAGCCACATCAACACAAGATCTAAGCCTCATCTGTGACCTAAACCACAGCTCACATTAACACTGGATCCTTAACACTCTGAGCTGGGACAGGGATCGAACCCACATCCTCATGAATACTTGCTAGGTTCATTACCGCTAAGCCATGATGGCAACTCCTAATGACCTTTTATTAAAAGCTCATAAATCACGTCCTTAATCTGGTTCTGTTTACTACTTTTTGCCTCCACAAATTCTCACAAAGTTATAAACGATAAAACATTATAAATATACATTGAGGATAATGCAGTTTTTACACAGCAATAGTTAGGTCAATGTTTCAGCTTGTCTAACGTTTCCCAGTACCTCATCCAGAGCTAAGTTACAGCAGTACAGCCTCTTGGTACTGGGGCAGTGCAAGCATTTTAGGCAAGTATATGGCACGTCTCTTAATGTACCTAAGAAAGATAATTCTGTGGCCATGTATCCTAGAGATTCATAAGATGAGAAAATGTCAATGTTAGGTTAGATTTTGGACTATTATAGAAGTATTAAGGAGATCATTTGAGATTCAAGTAGCAAGACTGTCTGATCAGTAGAGTTGCATCAAGAGGCCGAAAGTACATCCAATGTTGTTATTTTGCAAGCGTCTAGACATCAAAAGCAGTAGTTAAGGGAATTTAGTCAAAGACTTTCATATTAGCTACTTTATTTTTGTCTCATTCCTGGAGTGGGCAAATTTGTTTCCTGCATTCATTGTGGGATTTACAGATTTATAGTTCATGGGAACTAAGGTGGGAAAAATTGTCAAGAAAGAGTCATTTAAGTCATACATTCCAGAAAGGCCAAGTCAGTGTCCCAAATAAAGGCCACTAGAGGTGATAATTACACTATTATCAATGGCCTATAAATAAAAAATTGTAATAAAATCATGACATATGCTTTGCAAAATAAAGCTTATTTATTTTTCTACTTCCCACGCTGTCCCTGTCTCATTGCTCTTCCAGCCACCATTTACTTTGGTAACATAATAGGAATTCAGAAATGATGGTTTAATGAATGAATAATGATCAAAATAGGAAAGGGCTAAAACTTAGATTGGGTGTTTTAAGTGGGGGAGATGAATACAATATACATCTCTAGAACAATTTAGTAAATAAAGATGTGATTAACGCACAAGTAAAGATAAGTCTACAGCTATTAAAGGTTACCTTAGGCTAAAGGAAAGTTGTTTTAGAGACTAGAAAAACTTGACTATAAGACAAGAAGCCAGAAGATAAAGAGTGATTGGAAGGAAATTGGGGAGAAAAACTATGAAAGAAAAGAGGAAAGAACTGAATAGAGGGCACAGGATGTAAGTGGGATAATCCTAAGAAAAAGAACAGTCTCTCGTTTTTTAAAAAGACATTTTTTAGAGCAATTTTAGGTTCACGGCAAAATTGAGAGGAAGTTATAGAGGTTTCCTGTGTACCACAGCCTCCCCCATTCTCAACATCAGTTACCAGAGGGCTACATTGTTACAACTAATGAACCTACCTTGACACATCATCATCACCCAAAGTCCACAGTTTACCTTAGGGCTCATTCTGTGGGTAGAAAAAAGTCCAATGACATGCATCCATCATGTAACACACAGATTCATACATACATCCATACATATCACATTTTCATGGCCGTTAACATTCTCTTTGCGCCACTCTCTCTTTCATTTCCAGTGTTATAAGGAACATAAGGGAATAAGAAAGTCATGCTTTCCAGAGGGCTTTTAAATACTGTCAATGTTATTAGGTTTTTTAGTTGAAAAGCAGACTTGGTTTCAAGGTAATCAGGCCAATCAGACCTCAGAGCCATGTACCCAGAGAGATTGGTAAATTTCTCTTAAGGGACATTTTTAATGACAAGACAGATAGCCATCTGATAGACTCCATTTGTTTCGATTGCTTCTGCGCAGTTAGAAAAGGTGACTTTGAGATGGCTTCCAGCCCTACATTTTTATGATTCACTGATTCATTTAAACCGTCAGTACTAACTATAGAATAATAATTCAAGCAAATCATAAAATTTTGGTCCCCAGGTTGCAATCAATTTATGTGGAGTCTAATGATTCAAACAAATAGCTTTTATTACAATTATGAACACACACATTATGAAACTAGACAGTATAAACTGTTATACTTTATTCGAACACAAATATTACATGCTCAAATTCTCATCCAGTAAGACTATATGTGATTTCTAATCATTTGCTTACCCTGCCAGAGCTCTCAAATTAGTCTACAACATTTATGAATTAATGTTTCTACTATAGGCTAAAATGTTGAAATAGAATGGTTGTAGAAGACATTATTTGACATAATTAATTCTATTTCATGTGAAACCTATTGTATTTGTGCTCATTATTTGGTAGTTCCTTCCCTCACTTAAATATGTAAGTAACCATAAAACTGCATTTACATACAGCATTGTGAGTAATGTATACTCCAATAAAACTTTTAAAAAGTACTTATAAAGAGGCTGCACTAATTTATAATTCATTAAAAAATGGGGCTTATCATGAGTTTATTTTTGCTAGTGATTTTCAAGGCTATAACAGTAATTACCTCTATCATTTTACAGCATCTTTTAAAATCATTGATGGAAGAAACTAACATCATGGTTCATTATTCTTTTTTATTGTTATTATAGTTGATTTACAGTATTCTGTCAATTCCTACTGTACAGCTGTGACCCAGTTTTTTTAGCTGTGCCTGCATCATCTGGAACATCTCAGGCCAGGGATCGAACCTGTGCCACAACAGCAACCCAAGCCACTGCAGTGACAATATCCAATACTTAACTGGCTGCACCACAAGAGAACTCCCACCACTGACCATCTTAATCATATTTTAAATTGTGAGCCTTCAAACTACACTAGTAGTACCTAGGTTCTTCAAAATACTCTACTCGAATTTGTATGATCTATTGAAGTCCCATTTCTCCCCAAAAATGTAGCTTCCAAACTTAGCAGCACACTTAAATGAACAAACTTCCAAATACATACTTAACTGAATAAAATGTTATGAATAATTTTGGAGTCCATTATTTAGTTTCTCTTCTATTTCTTTATTTAAACAAGACTGTATCACTATTCAGGTGATTGTTGACACAGTTTCTGACTAATAAAACATTTCACTTTTCTGTGAAAAAATCCATCCTTTTACTTTCTCTGTAATATTGACATGCTTAAAACTCTTCCATGTTATATATTATTATCTAACAGATTAGTAAATGCAGTATTAATACTAGTCATTTATTTATTAAGCAATAATTTACCATCTACTGTATTCATAGTACTGTGGTAGACACTGTATATATACAGAAATTAATAAAAGATAATATATCTTGCCTTTTTTTTTTTTTTTTTTTGGCTTTGCCCTTGGCATACCGAAAGTCCCAGGCCAGGGACTGAATTCCAGCCACAGCAGTAACCAGACCCACAGCAGTGACAATGCTAAGTCCTTAACAACTAGACCACCAAGGAACTCCCTTTTTTTTTTTTTAATATCCTGCCTTTTGATGTATACTGTCTAGTGGGACAATAGATATCGGAAAAGGATATAAATAAGTGCATATAATTGTATTTTGTAAGGAAAGATGTAAAAAAAGAGTGACGTGATAGAAAAAATTTTTTCTCATTTTACCCATAATATAACAGAGTAGTTTTTCATAATGCTGTTAACATTTCAAACAAGTCTGATTATTTTCACTAGCTCACAATTTTGTTTTATTATACTTGGTAATTAGAGTAATTCCCAGGAATTTCTCCCTTTTTAGTGGTGATTATGTATCTTTGGATGTTCAAAAGTATGACAGCATTTGATTTTTAAGGAAAAGTATTGCATGTTCTCCTGTGACATATAGATTAAAAATCTCATCCAATAAAAAGGGATTATACTAGTTTCTGTCTATTCAAAACTAATTTTAAATATAAATATAAATATATGGAGAGATTAAAAGTTTTTTTGTTTTTTTTTTTTTTTTGCTATTTCTTGGGCCGCTCCCGTGGCATATGGAGGTTCCCAGGCTAGGGGTCTAATCAGAGCTGTAGCTGCCGGCCTACGCCAGAGCCACAACAACGCAGGATCCGAGCCGCGTCTGCAACCTACACCACAGCTCACGGCAACGCTGGATCGTTAACCCACTGAGCAAGGGCAGGGACCGAACCTGCAACCTCATGGTTCCTAGTCAGATTCGTTAACCACTGCGCCACGACGGGAACTCCTAAAAGTTTTTTTAAAACGAGAAAAGTTATAACTACATATAACAAAATGGGAGTTCCTGTCATGTCTCAGTGGTAACGAACCCAACTAGTATCCATGAGGATGCAAGTTCACACCCTGGCCTTGCTTGGCGTGTTAAGGATCTGGCATTGCTGTGAGCTGTGGTGAAGGCCAGCAGCTAAGTCTCTGATTTGACCCCTGGGAACTTCCATATGCCAAAGGTGCGGCCCTAAAAAGATAAAAAAATAAAAATATACAAATATAGGGGTATGAGATAATCAATATGATTATTTTAATATCAGAAAAGTAGACCTGAGAACCAGAAGTATTATAGGGTTTAAAAGAACATTCTATAATGTGAGGGGGGCAATCTATTAAGAAGATGTCATACCCCTAAATGTCTACAAACCTGGAAGAAATACCTTCTCTACACCAAAGGAAAGGAAAAACTCTGTTTTCCTCTCAATGCTCCCAGAACATTTAACTTCTGACATCAGATGCTTGGGGTTTTCCCACACAAAGCAACTCTCCAAATGTCCAGACATCACTTGGGTGTCCTGCAATCAAATTCAGTACTGAAACTATCCACCTAGAGTTGGCATCAGAACCCACAAGTTCAGAGTTCAGCCAAATAAGACTGTCTCCCCTGGGGACACCAGTTATTACACAATAAAGGATATGATACAGGGTATGTTAAACAGCTAGAAGAGATGCATCAAGCAAGGGCCAAAAGAGTTCTGGGCACAGAAGCGTCTGTCCCTGTGGAGTTAGGGAGTGTCACCCTCCCAGCAGGTGGATGTGTTCACCAACCCAGAAGTCCTCAGAATCCTAGACTGTAGAGGTTTCTTGGGAGACTTCATTCATAGTTAAGATGTATAGTTAATTCAGGCTCCAGCTCCTCCTTCCCCTCAGGAGTGTTAGGAGGGTGAGGCTGAAAGTAAGTCCCAAGCATCTATGTACGGCTTGGTCTTTCTGTTGATAAGTCCCCATTTTGAAGCTGTCTGGTAGTTTCCCAAGAATTGCTTCATTAGAACAAAACATGCTCTTATCACCCAGAAAACTCCAAGATATTTAGAGGCTCTATGTCGGGAACTGCTGACAAAGACTAAATAGAACAAAGAATGCTCCTAGCACCCCTATGCTTAGGAACGTATAAGGGTTGTAGTAGCTCTATGCTAGGAACTAGGTCAAAAACAAAATACTGAACAAAAGATGCTCTTAGCAGCTTTAGGAAAGTACAAGGGCTTTTAAAAGCTCTGTCCAGGATAAAGGCCAAAATACATGTCTCTAACTATAACACAATACCTCAAAACCCATTAACAGAGCATAAAATTCATGAAAACATCCTCAGAAGCTCTAAAAAGAACATCTTGATTTTAGCCTTGTGAAGTATTACACAGATGACCCAGTTGAGCCATGCTAAACCTGAATTTCTGATCTATTCAACTATGAGATCAAAATGTGTCTTTAATGCCACTAAACTTATGATTATTTGTTATGATGGTAATACTAATATAAATATCAGAAGTGATTCAAAATAAATAGATAATTTGAGTAAACCTACATCAATTAAATAAATTTAATTCATAATATAATATCTTTTTACAATAAAAATATTATGCCCAGATAGCTATACTAGTAGATTCTGTTACACTTTAAGAAAGAAATAATACCAATGCTATATTATCTTCTTTTCAGAAAGGAAGAGCGGTGCTATAATAATTCATTTTATGAGACCACCATTACCTTAATATTAAAACCAGAAAAAATGGTTACACTATTGAAATCCATGGTATCATATCTCACATGATCCCAGATATAATAAGTTAATAAAATATATATTGCAATATAACATGACCATAATATATTAACATATCAAATCCAATCATGTATAATAGCCTAATACACTCAACCTGAATTGTTTTATTTTCTAGATATACAAGACATACCTTCTATAACAAGGCATGTATCCATTTAAAAAGACTGAAGAAGGAACACTGATCTGAGATATCATTGCCAGCACCACTGTAGTAGCATATCAGTTCACCTCTCGGCTTTCACACCTGCTCATTCCCATGTACTATAAATATATCTGGCTGTGCCCACAGCATGAGGAAGTATCCAGGCCAGGGATCAAACCCGAGGCATAGCAGTTACAATGCCAAATCCTTAACTGCTAAGCCACCAGGGTACTCTTCTTTTTTAAAAAATTTTTTTAATTTTTAATTTTTTATTGTTATTTTCCCAATATAATTTTTTTCTACTGTACAGCATGGTGACCCAGTTACACATACATGTATACAGTATATTTTCTTCCATTATCATGCTGTATTATAAGTGATTAGACATAGTTCTCAGTGAAGAGAAAGACAAATACCATATGATATCACTTATATCTGGAATCTAATATATGGCACAAATTAACCTTTCCACAGAAAAGAAAATCATGGACTTCGACACCAGGGGACTCTTCTAATGATGTTTTAGAAAGTGTTAGTTAAATCTCATTTGCCTACTCAAACCTCTAATGGTTTCTCATTACACTCAGGAAAACAGACAAACTAAACACTTAAGATAACACCTTTTTTTTTTTTTTTTTTTTTTTTTTTTTTAGATAACACCTTTTAAGAGCCTGACAGTATAAGAGCCTGACAGTATTTATGCTCTTTCTCATATTTTGGCCCCTATTTCTGCTACTCAAGCTACACAAGTATCACTGGCATTTTTCTACTCTTTCAATGTGCCAAGCGCAAAGTGACCAGGGGCATGGTGATTTCTCTGTCATCTGACTTATGCAGAGACTTGTATACCATCTGCTCCCTCACTAGATTTGGGTCTGTTCTCACGTGGCATTGCCTCTGAGGGGCCTTTTTCAAAAACCCAGTGTGTAAAATTTCCCCTGGATTTTCCCCTGTTTATTTCTTGTGTTTTGATGTAATATTTATAATAACACTTAGGCATATTGACTATTTATTCTTATCGTCTTTCTTTTTCCCCAAGCACAGGAACTCTATCTGGATGTTCACATGTCTCAGAGTTCCTGGCACAATCTGGACAGTAAAGACATATTTATTGAGTGACAAAATTAATGAATTAATAAAATAATAAGTACTATAATCCCTGCTAATTTTCTCCATATTTTTCTGTTGCAATTCTTTTGACCATTTCTTTTTTCCCCTAAATTCATACTATATAGGTGGGTAATGGCTTAGTTTCCAGAAAGACGAAAAAATACATGACTTGAAGGAGGTCATTTATATGACATACAAATCTTGTGGAAGATCTTAAGTAAGAAGAATAAATTGTGCCACGAAGCAGTTCAAGCACAATTGCAAGGTGTAAAAAAGTAGCTAGAGAAAATCTAGGGCAGTGAAAGTATTCTGTATGATATTATAAAAGTGGATACATGTCATTATATATGTGTCAAACTCTATAGGCTGTGCAACACCAAGTGAACACTAGAGAGTTTGGGTAATAAAGATATATCAACGCAGGTTCCTTAATTGCAACAAATGCACTGCTTTGGAGAAAATGCCCCAGGGGTCAGGGAGAGGCCATGCCTTGGAGGGTGGGAGGTACCTGGACACCCTCTGTGCTTTCTCCTTTAAAAAGTAAAGTCAATTTTTTAAAAATTAGATTCCTTGCTTTACTTGGTAATTCAGTGTACTTGGAAAACATTGAGGTTTAATGTTATTAAAAACATTTAAAAATATTCTGTGATGCTTAATTTTTTTACAGCAATTAGTTGTGCCCTTTGAAGTGAACAGACACTTTATTTGGTTTACCACTGAAGGTTATTTATTTAACCATTCTATTCATAGGAATTTTTAATTATGGGCATAGACAAATGCTTAGAAAAATAATTTGTAATGAACAACTTTAATTTGTGAGTAGTGCTTGCATATTGCTTATGCATTATTCCCCATTCATCTTTTCTTAAAAATCACAAGCTATTATTTCTCTTAACTGGTAATATGGTCTACAACAGGCATTGAAATACTAACATATATCATTGGAGCAAATAAGATTTAATATTTTAGTAAAAGTTTTATAACTAATAAAACATACATTCAAAGCACATAGGCCATAAAATACTAGAAATGAGTGAAATACAAGAAGCTTAAGGAAATGATTGCTTTTGAGCTATAATCCAAAGAATTCCCCCATATGGAAGGGTGGTTTTTCAACATCAGCTTTGTGTGTTATTTTTAAGATTTCAAAAATTATACAGTTGATGTAGGTCTACCAGGTTTTATTTGAAATTTTAAAAGCCCACAAATTCTGGAGATCTGAATATTTTTTTAAAAGACTCATCTGGAAGTAAAATCTGATTTGACTTGAACCTGTTCAGTGGAAATGCCTGACACAGAGTGACAGCAGGCTAATTATAGTCTTTATTTATTCCTTTTACTGTGAATGTTTGTCTCCCTTAACATGTAATAATATGGTCACTTAAAAATACTATCCTAGGGAGTTCCCACTGTGGCTCAGTAGTAATGAACCTGGATAGCATCCATGAGGGTGCGGATTTGATCCCTGGCCTCACTCAGTGGGTTAAAGATATGGTGTTGCCGTAAGCTATGGTGTAGGTCACAGATGCGGCTTGGATCCCAAGCTGCCTTGGCTGTGGTGTAGGCTGGCAGCTGTAGCTCTGATATGACCCCTAGCCTGGAAACTTCCATATGCTGCAAGAACGGCTCTAAAGTATTGCATAAAAAAATACTACCCTAGCACTGACTGAAAGGTATTATAAAATAAATTGTGTATACTCTGTACTACTTTTTATACAAACTTGTTATCCCTGAAATCTAGAATCCTCTGGCCTTAAGGACTCTGGGTGTGAAACTGTCAACATGAACATCCCTATGAAAATAGATTTTGAACAATACAGATGGGTGTTCATTGAAAAGTAATGAGCCTCAACCAATGCCTGGCATGCAGTAAGTGCTAAATACAATTTATTATTGTTAACTTGAATTATTGGTCTCTAAACTATAAAAGAAGAGTGCAAACTAGACATCAAACAGGACATGACTCAATGTATCTAAAACAGAGTGAATTTACTCGGACTGCTAAAACCAACAAAACTTCTCCACTTGCATCCTTTCCCATGCCAGTTCAATTACTGCAAATCTCATCTACTTTTGCAGATTTGAAACCTTGGTACCATATCTTGATTCTCTGCTCCTGTTCATTCTTGAACGCAAAACGTGCTAGTATCAGGAAATACTGTCACAGTCTGTTGGCTCATTCAGAACTTGACCAGTTTTGTTCACCTCCCTGTTTGAAACAACAGATCTGTCTCATTTGGACTATGGTGGTACTTTATAGCTGGCCCTGCCAAATTATATTTGCTTTTCTCCAAACACTGTATTTGTAACAAAGCAGCTTAGCAATCTTTCTAAAACCTTACTCAAAACATGTCATTCCTCTTAATAAATTGTTCTAAAGGCTCCCAAATTTACCCAGAGTAAAAGTCCACAATAATATTTGCCAACTAAAAATTGGCATTTGCCACCTGCCTCTACAAGCAGTGCATCACAAGCTGCTGTGACCATTGACCTTCAACACCCACTGAAAGGAATTCAGGATGGAGATCAAGAATGAGGCTCTCTATGCTCTGGGAAAAAAATAGGTCTTTAGATAGATACTTTTAGGAGAAGATTTTATGAGCCCAATTCTGTATTTTCCTTATACCTTGAAAAGCAGTAAAACCATGAACAGTAGCATCTTCTCCTCATGACTAGCAGCATGGCTCTGCCAAAATATGTACATGACTGCATAGACCCCATTTCACTAAAATCTTATATAACACGGACCTCCCCTCCTTCCTCAGGTCATTTTTTCCCAAATAAAACTTAACTAACAAATCTCACTTTGTGCATTTCTTTTCCAGTGGACATCTTTAAGAACCTACATGACTTGTTACAGATTTCTCTCTGCAATTACCTGCTAACAGTCTTTCACTCATTGCATTCTAAGTACATAGGCCTTTGAGATCTTTCAGTGTGCCTGGCTAGTTCTCATCTTACAGCCTTGTCCTGACTGAACCTCTGTAATTCTCTCCTCACAAATATCTCCACTGTTAAATTCCCTATATCCTTCAAATAGTTGTTCAAAGGACATTTTATTTTCAAAGTGGTTAACTATTCCAAGGGATTAAAATATCAACCTCCCCCTCCAGCCTAATACTCCAGATTCCTTTTATCTTGCTATATGTATGCATTTTTGCATAATGTTTATCAGCTTCTAACCTAATATGCAACCAAGTCATTTCTAAAGGTATTTTTTATTGTCAAAATTCTCCCACAAGATTGTAAATCTACAAGGACAGGGACCATTGTATCCCAAACCCCCAAAACAGAGATAGTCACATACTAATTGCTCAATAAATATCTGCTGAATAAAAACATGAACATATTCAATTTTATATTACATAAAAAGATTCAGAACTCTAAATAGCTTTAATAATTTCTAAGAAGGAAGTGTCATTTTCACTTATAAAGATTTTTTTGTCCTTAATAATTGTTAGTTTCTTGTACTTCATTAGAATTGAATATACATTTCCCAGAACTGAGAGAAGGACCGAAGGAGAGCAAATGCAAGTTTAGACAATACATTGTACAGTCTCCCGACACAAAGCAGCTGAAGTATGACCAATCATTTCTTTAGGTTTTTTTTAGTTTGTTATTCCAGACCTCAGTGTTTTCAACTTAGGTGTACATGGTTGATAAAGATAGAGTAGTACTGTGGGGAGGGTGGGAGAGGGCAGAGTTTTCTTGGAGCACTGAAATCAATCACTTTCACACTTTTAGTTTAATGCAGAAACTAAAATAGTAAAAACAAAATAACTGAAATTCAACAATTTGCCAAAATCCCAAATTACAAATCTAGAAATAGAGATGAAAAATATTATTTTGCTTCTCAAAATATGCTAGATAATATTTTTGTTTGTATAGAATATCTTTGAGATGAACTAACACTCTATACATTTTCTAGCTAAACAAGTTGTATATCAACAAATTTTTACACCAAATCCGAACAAAACTTGTAACATATAAAATATATTAAAATATAACATTTCATATTTCTCATGTACCTAAAAATCATATAGTTTTCATATTTTTCTTTCCACATGAAAGAAATGGAATGAATTTTTTCATGTTATACGCTAGAATTTGCAAAGAAAGTAATAAATGCTTATTTACTGATTTGATGTAGTCCAAAAAAACTTTACAAATATAACAGTAATGTAAATAAATAATAAGAAACACTAATATAGGTTTTTATTTCTATTTCAATGAAATGGCAAACACTCTTAGAATATTGTGCTTGCTCTATCTTAGGGACTGGGGTTTTTACAGCCAACAAAAATGGACCTGAGGAGTTCCCACTGTGGCACAATGGGCTAAGAATCTGACTCCAGCAGCTTAGGTAGCTGCGGAGGTGAAGATTCCACCCACGGCCCAGCACAGTGGGTAAAAGGATGCAGTGTTGCTGTAGCCGTTGTGTAAGTTGCAACTGCACCTTGGATTCAGTCCCTGGCTAGGGAACTTCCATGTGCTGTGAGTGCAGCCATTAAAAAAAAATGGACCTATATGTGGCAAAATGAAGTTTACAGTCTAGTAGGGGATATATATATATATTCAATGATCTTAATAGAGAATATCCGCAGGGTGAAATAATTATTATTTCAGAGAAAGCAGTAAAGTGGTTGTGTCATTTTTAAGGTGTCAAAAAAATTTGGGGGGATACATATATACAGGGATGAAAGAATTGTTATATATTCAATGATCTTAATAGAGAATATCCGCAGGGTGAAATAATTGTTATTTTAGAGAAAGTAGTAAAGTGGTTGTGTCATTTTTAAGGTGTCAAAAAAATGGGGGGGGGGCACCCCATGGCATGTGGAAGTTCCTGGGCCAGGAATTGAATCAGAGCCACTGCAGTGACAACACCGGATCCTTAACCCACTGCACCACAAGGGAAGTCCAAGCGTTTAAAATTCAATGTGTAACAGAAAATGAATTAGAAGATGCTAGCTATTTGAAAATGGAGGGAAGAACATTCCAGGCCTGGTTAGCCATATGCAGATCTGATACAGTTGAAAGAACTTGGCTTATTCCAGGAATCCAAAGTCATTATTAGGGTGCCTAAAGCACAGTTGGAAAGACAGGGAGAAGCAAACCTATGCAGACATTTCCAGATCAGAGTAAGTAATATGGCTCGATTCTAACTATAATGGGAAGTCACTGAAACACTTCATATACAAAAAATAGGATGAGATTTATATGTTTAAAATTACTTCTGCAGCTAGATGAATAGAAAGAAAGACGTTTGGATGCTACTGGAAGAGTCTAGCTGAAAGTTGACAGTGGAGTGCACTAGTTATTCATGTAAAATGAGGATCAGATGATAAGTGGAACATATATAAAATCAACAGGGTTGCAGAGATCATGGGGGTGTCCAAAGAACCAAGGTGAGGGCTCTGGGATGGATAAATTGATTAGGAAACATCAGTACAGAAGTTATCTTTCAATCCAGAGAAATTTATGATAACATGGGTTAGGATATTTTGAGACAAAAGAAGTGGACACACATCTGTATCCATGGGAACCTAGGTATATGGAGGCTTAATACAGACTGAGGGGTAGGCAACACATTGCAAGAC
This sequence comes from Sus scrofa, assembly GCF_054392235.1. Lineage (NCBI taxonomy): Eukaryota > Metazoa > Chordata > Mammalia > Artiodactyla > Suidae > Sus > Sus scrofa. Next base: position 63,889,022 of record NC_139390.1, read on the forward strand.
AAAAATCAGAGAAGTAAGAGGAGAACAAGGAACATGTAAATGATATGCCCCTCCCCTCCAAATTCAAATCCCACCCAGTTTTTAAAGAAGAGATTATTTTGGTAGAGTAGATCCTAGTTTAATGCTGAGCTGGATATTCTAGGAACAATTTGATGATAGTAAGATGACAATAGTATGGAGAGGCAGGATTAACAGACATGAAGATTTTGAGAATGGGATAACAGGTGAGATCTGATCAAAAGTGCAGGAAATACTCTCTTAAGAAAAAAAAGGTTTTATTATCATAAGCATAGCTAAGAGAGAGAGAAAATGTAAGGTCACCCACACACGAGTTTGTAAATGCAGTAACATCTGTTGCTGAAATTGCACAGCATACTCATTTGAGCACGTATGTTAGATATAGACAATATTTTCCTTCTGCTATTAGTATATGTTATATTGGACTTTTTTTGCCTTTAAACATCACACTTTATCAGTAATCCTATTGCTATGCCAAGATAAATTAAGATTTAAACATTTATATCAACAGAAGTCAAAATGTTCTTTTATTAAGAACATAAGTAACAGCTCTTTTACAGTTCATTGTAGAGTACAAGATCTATTATGAGAAATTGGTAGTGCATTTCAGATTTGATGATTTTTATTTTTCACATAATTTCTTCATTTTTAAAAATTCTCTATTTAAATATTTCTTTCAATAGTTAAAAACCTATTTCAAGTAAGATAACCTCACTGTAACAGAAATAAATTATTAATTTTCTAATATTAAATGTTATTTGAATAATCAGTGCCAGAAAATTTAATGAATGAAATCAGATTTTTACTTTTCAAAAGTCTGTATTTTCAATGACAGATGGGAAGTGCACGGCACTAGAATCTGGACTAGCCTGAGAAATTTCCTAATAGCTTTCAGAATGTGGATTCTATGTGAATAACCGCTTTTTTAAGTGAGATTTAAAGGGGTACATCTTTCATAATTTTGGAGGTACTTGCAGAGTGGCAGACAGTGTCTGCCCTTTTAATTTCTGCCTCTTCAATTCCTCCCCATGGAAATATTTACCACCAATATATCGGCAGCTAATATAAAATATATGCCAACAATATGTTAGCAGCTTAATAACTTTTTCACTTTATTTCCACATGATGTAATGAATGATTTTCATTATGGAATTTTTAGTCCATTCCATAAATATCTGTATTTCTTTCTTGAATCAAAGAAACATCAAGTTCCCCAAGGACAGATACATGGAGGCAAGCCCATCTTTTCTTCTTCTTTGAAGACATCTCATAGACTACCACCACCATATTGTAGGTATAGAAGGATAAATGGTGATAGACTTTCAGTGAGATAGAGAAAAAAGAAATGTTCAGGGCACATGATAATGTATATTCAATTATTTCATTTCTCACATATGATTCATGAAGCTGAGACTGGCCGAAACAGCAAGAGAAGAAAGTATCATATTTAATCACACTAATAAAATGTATACTCTCAATCACCAGCTTGTTTAAAGTACATTTGAAATTCTGAAGAGCTTACTAAGTGAACAAATTAAAATCATTCAGCCTTGGCATATTTAGGATATGATATATAGCACAGTTTACCTCTCAGCCACTCAGAATATAATTTCTCATGACTCTGAAATAGCTTAAAAAACATATTATTACTTTGAATGTTTAGCACAGGCTTGGCTCAAGAATTAGACTTTAGGATGATGCAGAACAGAATGTGAATTAATTCATGTCTGCCAAGTATTTATTTAATAATGTTCTTAATAAGTAAATTTATCTCAAGTGTCCCAGGGAAAACGCTCTTGCATATTGAAAGGAGTCATCAAATACAAGCATCTTTATTCCAGAATGCTTGCTTTTACATGGGTTCTTATATTAAAAAATTAGATCCACTGGATATCCAACTTCCTAAATGTGTGGATAGAAGTTCTTCATGTTAAACAAAACTGATACAGAGAATTTGGGACTCCCAGAATTCATGAAGTAAAGGAATTAAAGCACATATTTTGAATAATCTGCTGGCATATTCATGATATACGGTGGTACTATGGACAATATATGATACAGTCATCTGAATTTATTGAACACTGATAGTGCCTGGCCTAGCCCAGTGTCCTGGTCCTGAGATCCTATTACTGGTCAGGACCTAGCATAGTATAAATCAGAGACATCCCAGTGTCAAGTGTACCTCCTTGCCTAAGATCCACATTTAGATCTCTCCCATCCTGCTTCTAGGAGCTTTTCTTCTAATCCCTTAGAATTCCTATCCTTACACTCACGTCTTATTTTTGGTTCTTTTCCTCAATGATGAGTCACAATGACTGCTTTATTACAAGGTTGCTTCAGGGGTCTCCAAGTTGGTGCTTCATCATCAGGCTAAGCCAAAGACCTTATTCCCCAATACAGGAACTTCTAGCATCTCCATAGGACAGATCATGGAACAACGGTCATTTAGCGGCCACTACATAATTACAAGACTAGGAAAGATCTGGAAGACACCTCATTTTCACTGTATCTCATCATCATTGGGATAAACCAAAATTTATACTATCCCCAAATTATACACACACACACACACACACACATATATCATGTATATACCTCATTTTCACTGTATCTCATCATCATTGGGCTAAACCAAAATTTATACTATCCCCAAATTATACACACACACACACACACACACACACATATATCATGTATACACCTCATTTTCACTGTATCTCATCATCATTGGGCTAAACCAAAATTTATACTATCCCCAAATTATATATATATACACACATACACGCACATATCACGTATATTTCTCCTAGAAAGAACTGTATCCTATATCTTTCAGCATTTGAAAATGTTTTATTCAGGTTCAGAACTTTATGGAATCCCAAAATAATATTTTCAGAAGGACTAGACTATGTTTTGTTGTTTTTCCAAAGATGGAGGCAAGAACATAGGTCTTATGGCACATGCAGCTAAGCGTTCCTCCCAAGAAGATAAGATTCTCAGCAACATGATGGATTGAGTCCTGTGTCCCAGTTGGCCAGACCCGAACAGCAAACACATGACTCTCTACCTTTTTGATGGCCATGTTGTCACTCAGATACTCTGCACTAAGAGCAGAATTACATTTCGAACATAGCAGAATTAGCACAATAAATAAACTGGGGGGAAAAGGGTGTGTGTGTGTGTGTGTGTGTGTGTGTGTGTGTGGTAAAAGTGAGACCTCCAGGACAAAACTTTTTAATAGAAGCTCACATACCTTTGCAATATACATGTTACTTTTCTGTAAAATATTATATGACAGAACATTCTGATGGGAATAAAAGAAAAAAAAAAAGTCAAATATTGTTTCTCTATAGGCTACTAAGTTTTCCCCTCCTGACGGTGTACTCTTCAAGGCACTTGTAAAGAGAGTTGTCCTGTGACTGAAATGGAAAATAAAGTTCTCAAGGACACAAAAGAAATAACTTCAGTAGGGGTTAAGGTTCTATTAATGGCCTCATTTAACACGTGAGGAAACTTGGGCTTTATTGACGTCTCCTGTTTAGAGACAAGATTTACTTGTGGAAATCAAGGTGGACTCAGTTTAACAATGGCATTGGCTTGCAATCCTCGACGCAGATCACCCGTTAAGGAGAGTAAGTAGGGATTTGAGGGTGATAGTCTAGTGAGAGAATATATATTTGGCAGAACTGCCCATTCTGTGATTCCAGCAGAGGGTGCACAGCTCTTACAACAGGGATCATGACACTGACCATATTTTTCTTCGGTTGTGATTAATTGTAGATGTTGCTCCTGTTTTGGTTCTGGCTGGTCCCAAGGATAGATTCTTATATCTTTAGTTTCTGCTTAAGGTCCCATTTCAGCATAGATTGATCACTTTAAAATTATTTGAAACTACATATCCTATTTGCTGTAAAATCAGAATCTTTTGCCTGCTTTAATGAAAGCATCTTCCACACTGGACCTTTTAGATATGATTTCATCCCAGATTCACCTTCATTACAGATCCTGGGAAGTTGTGGTCTTCTCACTGATAGCCTAGTCTAAAATTTCATGTTTCTATATTACTTCTTTTTTCAAGGAATTTGACATTTAGATCCCACAGACCAAGCCCATCATTAGTATGGTTTGGGGCAAAAAAAACCTTGTGCTTCAAAAATGCAGGAATCGGCTACAATTATTTTGCTTATTTTGATGGTGGATTACCTGATACAGATCCATGTTTTCTTCCCTGGACTTTACCATCTTTAATCAAAAACAAATGCTCCTAAGATAATGTGGTAAGCAAGAATAGACTCTGTCATGTAACTTCACACTGGAACATATACCAGTTATAGATCCAGGGGTCCATTGTTATAGTGCTTAAATCAACTGATTACAACCTATCAATGATATAACAAGAAATTAGATATTAAAGTTTTTAGTTGCCACAGGTTTTTAATATAGAAGCCCAGTTGCAAGTGAGTTATATGAAAATCACTTAAAGTTTTGCTTTATAGTCGTTTACTAGAATTTGGTCAATATAATATATATCATAATGTCATAATGTTAACTGCATTTGGGGACGATATTACTAAGTTGTATAAAATAATTTAATATTAAAAATATTTTAGATACAGAATTTCCCCTCCTTTATTTCCAATTCAGGGCTCTGTAGAAACTGTGGTTTAAGGCTTTTTCATTTGGACCATTGACTTTTCATGTCTTATTGTTAAAATAATAAATGGGCAATAATAAATACATGTTCCTATCTCTAGAACACTTCTTTAATTTTAATTTACTCTCTAAAACTTTACTTATAGAAGTTGGAAATTTTGTGTGCTAAGCTCTGTTACCTGAAGTGAATATGCGCATTATATTAATTTTACAAGGATTAGGATTGTTACCAATGATAAAAAGTTCTTTGTTATTTCTCTTATATTGATCTCTACTGTAAATGATAGATTTCAGAAACATTGAATATTTGATTTATAGTATCATTTCAAGAGTATTCCAAGATTGTGCTAACAGGCAATCCTTATCCCATTTCTGTAGTGCTCAGGTATTTATCTCAAGAAGTTTTAAGTACTTAAAATGGAAATGTAGTAAAAGTGTGTAATATATACCACAACATCATGATAGCAAATGAAGAAGCACAGCAAGGAGCTAAGGAGTGAGGTGGCACAGTAATGAGATGTGGATCTGTTGCCTCTTCAGAATGTCAAAGGATTATTCAGATCAGGCTTGTGGAGCTGCAGTCACTGCCTTGTGGTCATTCTTCAGTAGTTAGGTAAGTTGACTCTGTGGTAGCAGTGAATCCTGCTGAGAAATAGCTACTCAACAGTGGATGTTAATGTCTTTTTCTTCTTTACTTCTTTAAAAAAAAAAAAACATTTTAGCAACTGTTACAGGCTAAGTGATCTAAAAAAAGTACTAGATATGACAAAATATAAACTGGAGATTACTAGTAGCATGACTTGGACAAGTTATTTAATCTTCTTTAATTACAGTTAACTCCTCTGGCAAACTGTTTCAATCATACCTTGAAGGGAGTTTGTCAGCAGTAAATGAGATAACATAGATGAAAACAATTAGCACTTCTTTGGCATTGTGGTCATTCAATAAAAGTTCTTAGTTCCAGTCTTATTTGAGTGATATTTTTTTGGTGAACCTTTATCAGAATTAGGTATATAATTTTACATAGATGTATACACGCATACATATATATGTATATATAGAATTGTATATATAAAATGCAAAATTGTACACACACTTGGAGGCTAACACAATTTTCATTTTATGAGGATATTTATGTTAACAATGGATGAGATAAAATTAGAGTAACCCAAATGGATTTTGTTAACTTTCTTGACAGCTCTTTTGCAGACTCAATAAATATGTTTCCTTTCTCAAAAAAATGAGGGTAATTTTTAATATTGAGAAATCAATTAAAGATAAATTGGGATTAAAAATATTAAAGGGATTTTATTTAGCTATGTTTCTTCTTTAAATTCTCAATAGCTTTTATTCCACTTAGATATTAAAAGCACAATATTCTATTTAAAATATTCCTATGCCCTAAATAGAATGTACATAATATATACAACCCAAACCAAGAATGTACTTTTCAGATATATAAATGTCCTTCTGAAATAGTTACATACTCTAATGAAAATTGAATTTCGGTTCAAAGCCTTTTTGTAGTGGAAAATACAGATATTTGGAAGGTAAGGAAGTGAGTTTATAATCCAGTTCTACCTCTCATTAGCTGTAGAAATTGAAAGAAATTTTCTTTCTCAACTTCTACAAAAGAGTTCTATTGTTACTCATGATGGAACTTCCCTCACCATTTACCTACTAGGATACTGTAAAAGCAAAATAAAATGAAAAATACACATGAAATTTTAACCAAATTTTAGGACTTTTCTTGAACCCAGGAGACACAAGAAATTATTTGTTCATATACGTACAGGTTATATGTTTGCAAATATGAAATCTGTATGAAAAGCATCATTTCTACTGCTGAAACTGAAAACAAATCCTCAATACTATCCTTAGCACTCCGCCCTACTTGTTTCTATGTCCACTTCAACTATTTACTATTTTCTTAGGGAAGCAGCTTCCAAGAGATTTGGGATTTTTTTTTTTTTTAAGTATTACTAGCTTGTTTATATTACTGTGGAAGTTGTAAAGAGAGGTATTAAATAAACATATTTATTTCTTAATTAGGGGTGGCAGCTGATTCAGGACTTTTGGGAAATGTGACAAATTAGGAGAGAAACCAATTTGAACAAAGATACTGAAATATTGCATAATTCTGATAGATATTATTATTACTAAATATACAGTTACTACAGGTTGAAGTGGGGAAGTGCAGAAAAAGATGAACAAATTTTTATTAAGTAACAATTATATGTTAGTCCATTAAAGTTGTAATGTAGTGTTTAAAAATGTGGTGTCTATAATCAGGAAGCCTATTCACAGTTAGGCTCTGCAACTCTCTAGTGACCTTACTGAGCTATATACATTGTTGGTGTAACTCAGTTTTCTTATCTGTTAAAGAGGAATGATAACAACAAAATAAAACCCAACTCATAGAATTAAGCTTGGGTTAAATTTCAATATCTAAAGCACTATGACAGAGCACAGGTTATGTCTGTTCTCCCAACTTTACAGATTAAGAAAGGCTAAGAACTTCTTAAATTGATGGAAGTCAATAAGTATTAGGCTTGACTCCATTTACTTTTAAGTCAGCACCCTCTCCAATGTGCAAAACTGAGACTGTGATCATAACAGCTGTAAGCTATTACCAGTATAATCAAAATACAAATGAACTATTCCTGAATAAAGGATGATGAAAGGAGATGGATAGGGAAAACAGATAGACTTGATCGTACTTTTTATGTAATATCCAGACAAAATTCTCCTTGAAAAAGATACATACACCCATATGTTCACTGCAGCACTATTCATAGTAGCCAAGACATGGAAACAACCTAAATGTCCATTGACAGATGAATGGATTAAGAAGATGTGGTATATATACACAATGAAATACTACTTAGCCATAAAAAAATGCCATTGGCAGCAACATGGATGGAACTAGAGACTCTCATACAAACGAAGTTAAGTCAGAAAGAGAAAGACAAACACCATATGATATCACTTATATCTGGAATCTAATATAGGGCACAAATGAACCTTTCCACAGAAAAGAAACTCAGGGAGTGGAAGAACAGACCTGTGGTTGCCAAAGGGGAAGGGGAGGGAGTGGGATGGACTGGAAATGTGGGGTTAATAGATGCAGACTATTGCATTTGGAGTGGATAAACAATGAGATACTGCTGTACAGTGCAGGGAACTATATTTAGTCACTTGTGATGGAACATGATGGAGGAAAATGTGAGAAAAAGAATATCTATATAGATATCTATATATCTATATAGATATCTGGGTCACTGCTGTACAGGAAAAATTGACAGAACACTAAACTATAATGGAAAAAATAAAAATCATTTAAATTTTTTTTAAAAAAAGAAAAAACAACAGTGTTTGATACATATCAGATGGGCGATAAGATTTTTTGGAACACTTGATGACTTATTTTGGGTGTGTGTTGATCTATGCCTTATTTCTCTCTGAGTATCTATTTACAGCCCTCTCTATTCTTCTTCTCATTAAGCCACATTCAGTGGTTTTCTATGCAACTGTCCTAGCCTAAGATGGCAAAATTTTAAAAAGCTTTTAGTGACAGCGCAAAAAGCTTTTATCACTACATTTAAAGACACAGTCATTTTCCCCTGAACTAATGTAAAGTCCTGATTACTAGTGCTTCTTCTATTTAGCCCTCTTATATCAGCCAGCATGAGTTTGTAAACCATGTAAATTAAATAGTAACCTCCTTTCACTTCCCAAAACCTTCCCAAATGTCCAAACTTCCTTTCATGAGACCTAAGCTGGTTACCATGGTCTCCATGGTCATATGATTAGACTCCTGAATTCACCCTCATATCAGTTTATAATTCTAGCTTATTCAGATCCAAACGACTAGAATTTCTTCTTTCTGTCCTTGACATGGAAACCAAACTTCTACTTCATGCTATTCCCTTTGCCCGGCTACCCTTCTTCAAGATCAGGTCCTACCATTTACTTCTATTGAAAATTGTTTTCTTTATTCATTTTTTTACTTCCTATTTATCTGCCCCCTCAACACACACTCATATATAAAATACCATGTAAGCTTCATGAAACCAGGGATTTGTGTATCATGGCCAGTGTTGCAATCCTATTATGCTTAAGTGATGAGTGAATAAAACAGCATGTTGTTCCTCATATACAGGGATGAATCATCAGTATGGCCCACAATTTGGGTGATTTTACTAGTGAATTTGCAATACTCCATTTTATTTTGTGTTTTATTTACTGTATGACTGAAATGAATTGAGTGTCTCTAGTGATCAGGTATGTACACCAAAAAAGAAAGAATTAAAAATTGAACCCATATGTTTCTGAGGAATGCAGCTTGGATTTCTGAGGCTAACCGTTGAGTGGTTACAAAGGCCTCTTAACAATTGTATATTCTTGAATCGGTATCTGTGACTAAGCGACTTGTGATAAAGGAGGATTGATTTCCCTCTTGTACTTCCCTTCCAAGTTCAAACCCTACCATAAGAAGAAACAATTAGATTCCCTTTAAATGCGGTATTACTGATGAGCTTGTTCCATGGTCAATGGTAGAAATCAATTTTCATTTAAGAACCTACAGTACTATGCCTTTTTTCTGTTTTTGTAGTCTTTATCGATTCTTCTTTCCATGGAAAGACATTCTGCTATAGCTAGACACAGTTTCCAGGGTCCCACAATACTGGAGTAAAAGTTCCCAGACAGCTTTCCAAAATTGGCAATGTGCCCACTTTTTAATATGTAGAGGAAAGCCATTCTATGCATTATAGAACAAGGAAGAAAACTTTCTTTCGCTTAAAAAAAACAGAAACATTATTGTGGCAGGACTCAAAATAAGTTCCTTTTTGGTCTTACCAGTCAATTCAGGAGCAAGAAAGAGTGAAAAGAATACTATAATGGGTTACAAATTATTCTTTTTAGTTAAGTGTGGCCATTAACTCCTTCTGATCAAAGGGGAGTTTGAAACAACTGTTCCTATTCTCCCCAAGCTCTAAGTAAGCTAAGGGTGTTCCATTTAGTGGGTATTCAGTAGATATTTGCTGACAGCAAATGATTTTTATATAAGTATTGCACACAACGTAGTTCTTAGATTTATACAAACAGAGGTGTCTGCCTTCTGGGGAATGGCTCCTTGTTTAATGGCGAAGTTGTGTCTTGAACAGGTGCCTCTCACATTAGGCAATCTTCCCTCCTTTGTTTACAATGAAGATCACCCACAAAAATTTTGAAAGATAAAAATGGTCACTTTCACAATAGTTTTGACAAAAAAGGTCCTCTCTGGCATGACTTTTCTTTTTCTTTCTTTCTTTCTTTTTTTTTTTGGCTTTTCTAGGGCCGCTCCCATGGCATATGGAGGTTCCCAGGCTAGGGGTCTAATCAGCACTGTAGCCGCCAGCCTATGCCAAAGCCACAGCAACGCAGGATCCGAGCCATGTCTGTAACCTACACCACAGCTCATGGCAATGCTGGATCCTTAACCCACTGAGCAAGGCCAGGGATCGAACCCGCAACCTTATGGTTCCTAGTCAGATTCATTAACCACTGAGCTACTAAGGGAACTATGTCTAGTCACTTTGTGTTGGGGCATGATGGAGGATAATGTGAGAAAAAGAACATGTATATATATGTGCGACTGGGTCATTATGCTGTACAGTAGAAATTGATAGAACACTCTAAACCAACTCTAGTGGAAAATATAAAAATCATTAAAAAGATTAAAAAAAACTATCAAAGACCATTGGGAGATATTTTATTTTGAATTTATAATAAAAGTGTTTGTAAGATTTCTTACTATTATGAAAATCAATAAGTCATTTTTTAATAGACCCAGTCCTCTTGTTTTCTTTTGTGAATATAGCACAATGTGGAATTCCCTAGTGGCCTAGTGGTTAAGGATCTGGCCTTGTCACTGCTATGGCTCGGATCACTGCTATGACTCAGGTATTATCCCTGGCCTGGGAACTTCCACACGCTGTAAGCATGGCCTAAAAAAATACAAAACAAAACCAAACAAACAAAAAATACAGTGTTTGCACATGAATGTTTTCCCCCTGTTTTTGCAGTAAAACAAGCAACAAAAATACATGAATTAATTAAAACACAGGTACTGCAACAGTATAACAAAAATCATTTTATCAATTCTGAAGTAAGTCTCTTGTGTTTTCTTGTGTTTTAAGAAGAGCATATTTTTTTGTTTTTGGAGAAAATTGGTCATTAACATTGCATTGTACATCCATTAAATTGATCCTGTGTAATACTTGCATCTGCTCAGCTAGAAAAATAGATTTGTGATTTTTGAAAAACATGATTTTAACTGAACTTCGGTGCTTTAGCAAAAAAAGTATTTCCAACAGTGTTTTGTGTCTTATAACCTGTTTCTAGTCTGACAGAAGCTGGATGCTGTATAAAATAATCCTTAGTGCCTGTGGAATAAGCAAATGCAAGCAATGGCCTTGAATCCTATAATAAGTATGACAGATTCACGATACAGAGATATTAGATAATTAGCTCTGATTTACTGTTGTTGAAAACATTAGCTCTTTAATGAGTTTGAAGTGTGGAAGCCTTTGCTTCTGATTTTACATACATATAATTCCAGGGTGTGTACAGCACAAAATTAAAAAATTCCAGCACAAATTTAAAAAAATGAAATTAAATTCTACATAGAAATTCCCAAATAATGTGATTTCTTTCCTATTTAATGAGTTGTCAATATTGCATAATAAAAGCCAAACATTTTACAGTGTCTTGGTCTGTGCTTATCTAACCTCTTTTATGAGTTGGTTTTGGGACCTCCAATCTCCCACGATTATTAGAAAAGTAATGTTTTCTACAAATACTATTCTATCCAGAATATTTCTTATGGCAATATAAACTCTTTAAATAGAAAATTAAAAGTAAAGACACTGTCATGGAGCAAATAATATAAACTATTATGTTGCCACTTTGGTATACTTTGTGTCTCCTGGAAATCCTCCTCGAGGATAATGGATCTTTTTTCATAATTTCAGCAAAATGTATGTTCATCTAATCCAACTTTGTGCTATTTCTGACCAAAGAAGTTCTAAATCCATTACAAAAAGAGCATCATTAGAATGAATAGTGCACTACACTGAAAGTATTTTAGGATCCTAGATAATGGCCAAGAATAACACTGCTTTTAAAAATCATTTAGAATGAAAATCATTGTTAAAAGTTATTCAGTACAGTAATTCTTTCCTTTCCCAGTCCTTCTTCATATCTTCCTAAAGTTAAAAATAAAAAGGCAGCCAAAACCTCGATTGGACCTCTTAGCACAGATACAAGGAGGGCATAACCCTAGCTAGTTGTCACTAGAATGAGATTTGACCTGTGTATGTTCTAAATTTTCCCCTCTCACAGGGGAGCCCATGTTTCATAGACGAAGAAGAGAGAATCCTTGCTTCAAGTTCCCCTCCTGTATATTCTTTCTAAACAAGATCTTAACACCTGCCAATAGCAGGCCATTTTGTCCCAGTTACAATTATACCTGCTATTCAGGGCTGGTGCCCCAGAAAGGAGAGTAAGGCAGCATGATATAATGTGACTTATGGATTATCTCTTAATGGGCTAATTATAGTCACAAAGTTCTTCTTTTGAACCAGCCTCTGTTCCCTCCAAGTCCAGGGAGAATTGTGCTTCGACTTTGCCAAATTTTAGCCCCCTTACTGCCCAGAGCTCTCTTGACCCCATGTTCCTTCACACACTGCCGCCTCTCTGGGTCCGTTAATGTCAATACTCCTAGCAAAGTTGCATGTCTCTGTCGATCTGACTTACGTACAAGTTTCTTTAATACAAGTTATACTTTTTCATATATGAAAAATACATGTGATCTTTCATATTCTATAGAGCATCACACTAATAAATGATCATCAATAAGGTGTGTACAATGCATTTTTGTTATCCCAGCAGCAATGTATTTCTTCTCACCTATACATAGTATAACCAATTAACTTAAGGGGGAAATGATTTAAGTCAGCTCTTAAGGTATTAGAGTTTTAGCCTAAGGCATGAAATACAAGCAATGTTTGTTTAATTTTATATTCTTCCTACACACTTTGCACTCATGAAATAAATCTCTTTTCCATGTTATAGTAACCTACTTATTCAGAAAATTGGAAGCCCAAATGAAAAATAAACTACCAATATAAAATGCTGCTTGCATGAACGTGGTTTTTAATAAATACTTGAAAGTTTCCAAATCTTAATTTATAAGGTGGATAATTCTAATCTTGAAAATTAATTCAATGTTTGTGCCAGTGGCCAACACTTTCATATACAAATAATCACACATGTTTACTTGAATAAACTGTATTAAATTATTGAATTATTATCACTTAAAATATTTTTCATTTAAAAATAGATGTTAAAGCTTATTTTTCTTAAAGCACATTATAGAAATTCTAAGAAAAACATTCCTTTGGTATAATGGTGAGTAGTCATTAGTACATTCTTGTTTCCAATGAGATTGTTTCTTTGTACCTTTGATTTCAGTTGTAGAGAATAACCAATAGTTTTGTACAGCAAAGTCTGTAGCTCTTCACTGCTGCAGTGCTAATTAAAACTGACACATTGTAATACTAGCCTGAAAACCTACTATTTGTGGATCATGAATAATGATTATCTGAAGGAAAATATCTTTTTAGTATCCATTGGGCCTCCTCATCAGTATATACTCAATTCTTTCTTGACTGGCATCATCCTTTGCATATATATACACACACAGGGTTTGCCTTATTCTGCATCTAATGCCTAGGATAATATATATATTCTTAAAGGAAAACCAAATATTACGTTGCTTTTAACATTTTTTATTTCCTACCATATATTACTAATAAGATTAGCAAAAGATGTACAAAGTCTGTGAAAACATTTGTTGTTCATTAAGCATAAATTTTTAAGATTCTTTCATTTTGATGGGGAGGTGACAGTAATAACTACTATTAATGATGATATAAATAAAACATCAACTGTTCTCACTATTTCTCTGTGTGGCTACAAGCCAACAAATCTTTTTAAAATGTGGTTGGAAGGAAAGTTTTTTGTTTTGTTTTGTTTTGTTTTTGTTTCTTTTTCCCTAGTACCTACAGCATGTGAAAGCTCCCAGGGCCAGGGATCAAACCTGAGCCACAGCAGCAAACCGAGCTGCTGCAGTGACAATGCAGGGTCCTTAACTCCCTGCGCCACAGTGGGAACTCTGCAAATGGGAATTTTAAAACCATAATATATTTTTATTTTTACTCCTGAACTTCAAACCGAACCAAGGCAGTTATGTTGTTGTTGCTGCTGTAGGTTTAATTCTTACTCCAATTTCAATCCTCCATCAAATATCTGACAGCTCACTAAGCTGCACTCAATCAGCCACATTTTAATCACTTTTATCTTGAGTGTTTGTAAAGCTTGTGCATTAAAAGTGCTTTTATCTCCACTAGCTTCTTCCTTGGTGTTCTGGTAAATTTAAGTCCAACCATAAAGGTGACTCTAACTTCATTATTACTGTTCTTCCTTATTATCTGATGTTCCTATTAAGTGGACATTTTGGGATAGGAGAGATAGTAAAACAACATTCCCTCTCCTCTCTGAGCCAGTAAAATACCTATTCTTCTGTGTAAAAGGGGACATTGAGAGACAATGTGCATCTTTTTATATATGAATGATTACTTATGAAATACTTTGATAAGCATCATGAATATTCCCAATTAAAAACAAATTGACATCTGGAAAATATCATTTATTTTTTCTTTGGGATGGGGTACAATGATTAAAATAGATGGCCTTAATGGATAAGAGTAATTTGCTTTTATGGGTCAAATCTGTTCAGAAATCAGGTGCAAAAGAGGAATCTCATTTATTGGTACAGTGAATATTCAGAGTGATTTGTTCTGAAAAAAGACAATTATCATTATTTTAAAATAATCCGTATAGTATAATGATTATTCTTACGTAAACTTTCTGTGATTTTCCTTTAATCATTTTCCTTTTATTCATTTCAAAGCTTTATGAATACAGAAAATAGTACTTTCTTACAAGTTCTCATTATTTCTGTTAATCACATTTTTCAAACAGCTGTCTGTAGATTTTTGTCCCTCACTTATGCAAGATGTTATCATCCTTTGTTGCTATTTTAATAACTCCGAATTCTTTTTCCTCTTTCTTTCAAATACTGATTCCTATGACCTCATGTATTTTAACAAGTTTCTTGCTATATTTGGCTCGCCATCCACGTATTACAGATTTATTGTGTGTGATATTTGAACTAAATAAAATAAATTGATTTTGCACTCTTAAAGCATTATTGATGTTAGTAGATATGACTGAAATTCTATAGTTGCAAACAAGGAGTATTTGCTATTATTATGCTAAAAGTACAACCAGTGACAAAAGAGATAACATATATAATCATAATTATATTTAACAAATATCTTTTTATTAAATAGAGATAAGATATATCTGAGAATATAATAATATTTTGGAAATGACATTTATAAAGGATGTAAGGTACAGTTGTATGATGTGCAGTGCTATAATTTCACATTTATTAAGCCAGTGTTTAGCTTAATTTCCCTACTAGATTCCTTTTTTACTTTAATATTGCATTTATTGTACTCCCATGTGTAATACCTTATCTCAGAGATGTACATAGGAAAGAATTGTGTGTGCAGTTTCCCCCATCTAATTCTCATAAGTCCACCTGCAACACCTGGACCTGGGGATTTAACTCTAGCAGGAAAAGATATCTTATGTGCGTACACTACTTAATTGCTTTATATACCTAACTGCTCTCATGAGGGTCTAAAACATTCAGAAGCAAAAATGAAGTCTGTAACTGGTTTTGTACACTTCAAAAATAAATAAAATGTTCACTACTTGAAAATTCCCTGTCCTTAGTTGGGATACTCTAGTGCATGTCTAATTCACACTTCCTTTTCTCTTACAGTGATCATGGTTTTTTCGGGCTCTCTTCAAATTCATCCTGTCCATTCAGGGGCTCTTTTTATCCTCTGATTTTATTATCAAAATATTATCATATAAACAGGGCATCTTTGTTGGAATTTCCTTTAATTTTGTACAACTTTAGATTTTTATACCAATGTTTAAAAGCAAAGCAACAAAAACAATCATTCCTTCTGGTAACTTCAAGTGTTATTTTTTCACTACAAATGTCCCACAATAATCTGTCATCCTGAGTCCTGGGAGAGACATTTCAATGACTTATGGGATGGGAGGCATTTTCACTGAATCTCAAAAGATAGAATATTTCAGGTGATATCAGCCTTATATTTACACTTGTAGTTTGTTAAAAAAAAAAAGTACATTCTAAGAAGCTGGTATTAATAAATGTGAAAAATCAACAAAGAATATTGCCAGAGTTTAACTTATGAAATCAAGAATCAACGAATTATACTTGCAAGGTTTTTTCCTTTGCTCTGGTAGCAGATAGAAAATAGACATTACGGCAGAGTCAATCCCACTAGGTTATCCATGATAAAGTAGATCAGATAGATCTGGAAGATCAGCATAGTCCAAATATGATATCTTGTACAGTGCATGTTCACTCGGAAAAAAGCACATGAAAGTAGATATCCTCAGTAAAATCCTCTTTGTGAGTTCAAATAATCACATGGAAATGGTTGTCCTTCTTACAAAAGGTTATGGGTTAACAAATTTTTCACTTAAGCCAAATAGATATGTCAGTTAGGAAAGGCCAAGTTACGTGACAGAAATAAACACCCCTCCCCCCCCATCCTCCCCCCCTCAAAAAACACTTAGTTGCCTACAAGGACAAAGGCTAATTTCTTATTTGCTCTGTATGTTATTCACTTCAAATATCTACTCCATGTTGTCATCATTTTTACAGTGGAAACCAAGATGTTGAAACCACCACAATTCAAAGTAAAATTTTGATAAAAGTTATGCAGCTGAGAATGTTACGGAAATAATTCAATGTCCAACCTTTAAGTGGCACACTTAACTTTCTCCTCATAATTCACTGACTAGAATGATTACTTGGTCCCACCAAAGTACAAGGGGACAGGGAATAATATGCTACCAGATGGCAGGAAGGTATAACTTTCTAGCAACAGCAGTAATAAGTATCATAGCAGGCCAAGATCTGTGTGTCCCTTATGGCCTCCTTATTTTTAGTAAATGAAAACCACAATATCTATGAATCTTTTCTAACAGCTTCTTTCATGGGAAATTTTGATTTTTTTAATGTTTCTATAAGAGAATTATATTTACCATCAATGTTTCAAATATCAGAAAAAGATATTTGAAGGAGTTCCTGTTGTGGCTCAGCAGGTTAAGAACCAGACTAGCATCCATGAGGATGAAGGTTTGATCTCTGGCCTCACTCAGTGGGTTAAGGATTCAGCATTGCGGTGAGCTGCGGTATAGCTCACAGATGCAGCTCTCATCCTGCATTGCTGTGGCTATAGTGTAGGCCAGCAGCTACAGCTCTGATTCTACTCCTAGCCTGAGAAACTCCATATGCCAAGGGTGTGTACCTAAAAAGAAAAAAAGAAACAAATTTTGAATATTTTTATATATCCACATTTTCTGTTTTGTGTAAAATAGTAAAAGTGGTCAGGTGACTTCCTTCCTTAGAAAATGATGCTGAACCTACACAAGTGAACTAGGCCAAATTTTGGATTTTAGACTGCTAGACATCTGAAGAATTTCACCTTTAGACAAAGGGCAGGAAAGTGTGAGCAATATCTGGATACCACTGACACTGCTTTTGAAAAGGAAGAATACAAACCATTTCAGATGTTTTCTGTCCCCTTCTACATCAGCATTTCTATCCCCTTGAGGAAAAAAAAGGCTAAATTAGAGCCTCACAAAAGACATGAGGAATGGGTTTAGTAGGATTACATAGAAATTCAAACGGAAAGGGAATTACCTTTGTAAAGTGGAGGATTTATGCTTAAGCCCAGTCAAACTCGCTATATGTCCTTAGGCAATTATTTATTCTTTCAGAGAAGTGGTTATGGCCTGTGGGTCAAATTCAGCTTGCTGTTTGTTTTTGTGTGACCTGCAAGCTATTATTTCTTAAACAGTTGAGAAAACTAATTAAAACTTTTTTTTTTTAATATGTGAAACTTACATCTTAGTGTCTATAAATACAGTTTTGGAACACAGCCATACTTATGCATCTACATATCATCCATGGCTTTTATGCTACAATGCAGAATATTTGCAATGGAGATTATGTGATTACAAACTCTAAAGAGTGGGTGATTATTCCATAGAAAACTTGAACAAAAGAGGTACTGATGTTCGGGATAGTGGTTACAAAATAGTTTAGAGATAAGATATCAAAATGAAAATATGGGGCAAAATACTTCCAAAACTTTGGTTTCAGAGAGATGATGGAAGACATTACTCTGAAATGAGAAAGAAGTGCTTTATAAAAGGATATGACAATAAGAAAGGACAATTAGTATTTGATATAAGAAAGGACAATTAGTATTTGATAACACAAATGAAATGTTCTATAATTCCTAAAAACCCTGGAAGTTAAAACAAAGACATTCTTGCAGAAAATTAAAAACATAAAAGTATAAAACACAGACAATAAGAAATAAGAAACAAGAAAATTGAGGGATATATACACTGAAGATGCAACAGCTGTCTAGTAAGAATTGAATGAAATAAAGACAGCAGGGGTAAAGTGGGCATGGGATTTTCAAAGCAGTACAGTCAGTCAGTCCACCTTCTCCTCTGTGGATTTAGCCTGGTTGGTTGAATTGTGGATGCAAAGCTTGTGCGTATGGAGGAACAACTGTATGAGACTTGGGCATCAGTCAGACTTGGATCTGTATATTTGCAGGGTGTTCTAGAACCAATCCCTGTGGACACTGAGGGTTGACTATATATATATATTTAAAGTAAATTTCCCAATAATTGAGGGATAAGTGTCTCTGGATTGAAAACCACCATACCTGGAAACTTAAATAGTATGAAATGCAAAGACAAGATCTACATGTTTCCAAAGAGAATGAAAAAAGTGATATATACAGTCATCTAATTGTTCAACAGCAACAGAGACAAAGCTTCTCCTCTAATCACACTACTCTATTCCTCAAATGCACTGAGTCCTGGTGTTTGTTGTTCCCCTCTCTATCTAGGCATACCTTATGTTATTTTGCTTTACTGTGCTCCACAGATATTTCAGGTTTTTTTTTTTTTTTTTTTTTTTAACTAATTGAAGGTTGTGGTAGTCCTGTGCTTAGCAAGTCTATTAGGGCCATCTTTCCACCAGCATTTACTCATTTCCTATTTCCGAGTCACCTTTTGGTCATCCTTGCAATAGTTCCAATCCTCCACAGCAGAAAGATTATGATCCACTGAAGGTTCAAATCATGGTTAGCATTTTTTAATAACAGAGTGTTTTTAAGCGAAGATATGTACATTGTTTTATTATACATAATGCTGTTGCATACTTAATAGACTACAGTATCTTAATAGACTATAAGTTTTATATACACACCAGGAAACAAAAAATTCCTGTGACTCACTTCACTGCTTTACTATGATATCCATCTTATTGTGGTGGTCCAGAGACAAACCTACATTATCTCTGAGATGTGCTTATAATAATGCCTTCATACAAATATTCACTCAGCTTGCTCCTCGATATTTTCAGGAACAGTGATCAAGAAAGGATAACAGAATCCAAGCTATGTCAGTGTATCTTACAAATAATATAAATGAAAATGCTTTTTAAATTAGTTTATATTTTTAGAAAATAATACACAATTTTAGGTAAGACTGACCAATAATAAAGATACTTTAATTTGGAAACTTTAAATCTCTGTAATTCTTTAACAAATTATACCTCTGATATTATTGCTTAAGTTGCATTTCTAAAATTATTTGGCATGCTTAAAATTTCTCCTTTTAAGATTTGAGTTACAAATCATGTCTAAGATTTCCTAAATTCTGTGTTCCTAATATTTTTGTATATTAACATTTTGTATTTTAACTTTAGAAAGTTTATTAATTCGTAGTTTTACATTATCTATATCCCCATTCCAAGAAAAGTGAAGGCAGTAAGGATTGGTTGAGGGGTAGGACTGAGTGCCTGGGCCTGTATTCAGGATTTAGTATTCAGTACTACAGGAGATACAGAAACTAAAGAGGGAACAAACTGTAACAATTTCAGAAGTCCAATCAACTCTGAGGACATGAAGAGTAGATGGTCACCAAAACTTAAAGGAAGTAAAATTAGTATTAAAGATTGGTGTGTAGAGTCAGCTTTATGGCTTAGGAAACAAAACAATATGCAAATGGGACAAGAAAAACTGTGTGTGGGTGTGTGGGTGTCTGTGTGTGTGTGTGTCTGTGGGTGTATGTGTCTGTGTGTGAGTGATTGTGGTCACAGTGGTTAAGTAAGAGTGAGGTAGGAAGGAGTAGAAAAATTCTGGTCAGTTCTGAAAACACCTGCTGGCATTTATATATTTATTTAAAGAGCTGGTAAGGAGCATGGTGCACACATGAGTCAGCCTAACTTAGAAAGGCAGAGGCAGAATGGATGCTCACACCAGGACAGATAACACAGCCAATAAAGCAAAGCAAATCCATTTGGCCATATTAAATTTCAGATGCTCATCTGATAGCATTGATGTGACTGATGAATCCCAGTTCTACTCTCAGAGGTGGGGCATATGCTGGTTCTGTGTTTGCTGTGAGAATCGTGACTTCTATAATCTTAACATCCTGACTGATGTCCAGACTGTCAACATTGTAATACTGTTTTCTGAACTATGAGCCTAAATTACATCAAACACTAAATAACTATATCTGTCCTAATGCATTATAAAATACGTAGCATTCATCTTGTCTTTCTTATTAATGTATCTCTTACAATCTTTTTTTTTTTTTCTTTGCATGTGTGTGTCATTTTGTCTTCCTAGGGACACACGTACGGCATATGGAGGTTCCCAAGCTAGGGGTCTAATCCGAGCTGTAGCTGCTGGCTTACGCCACAGCCACAGCAACACCAGATCTGCGCCGTGTCTGAGACCTACACCACAGCTCACAGCAATGCCAGATCCTTAACCCACTGAGTGAGGCTAGGGATCGAACCTGAAACCTCATGGTGCCTAGTTGGATTTTTTTCCACTGTGCCACGATGGGAACGCCTCTTTTACAATATTTGCTTGTTCTAGATCTATACCCAGAACCACTAGTGTGTTCATGCTTTTGGGAACACACACAAGGTTCTGTGTTCACTATTTACATTCTGTCACTGTTCAAAATGTGTTTATTCTACTCTCCCCATCCCAATATTTTTTCAGTATCTTTCTTTTTACTGGATAATAATTTATACGCAATTAAATATTACTATGATTAAAGGTTAAAGTGATTTATGTCTCTACATTTATATAGGTAGATAGATTCTGGTATAGATATCAAATAAAATCAGAACGTCCCCAGCACTAACAAAACACTTCCAAAGTCTCTGTGTCATTTTTAAATCTAGAGATTAAAAAAAAAATTTAATCATTATATAAATATATATATTTAAAATATAATCAATCAATATATTATTTCTGTTATTCACACAATTTTTTGCATTGTTACAATATGTAAAAAGTTTTCTCTCCATTTTGAAAACATTTGGATTTTTACATATACATATGCACACACATCACACACACAAACGCACATACACACAATCTCAGGTTCCCTCTTTCAACAGGGATGAAAATGGAACTTTCAACCAAATTCCCATCTTGGTTTAGTGGCAACGAATCTGACTAGTATCCATGAGGTTGCAGGTTCGATCCCTGGCCTCACTCAGTGGGTTAAGGATCTGACGTTGCCATGAACTGTGGTGTAGGTCACAGACACAACTCAGATCCTGCATTGCTGTGGCTGTGGTGTAGGCCAGCGGCTTCAGCTCCAATTCAGCCCCTAGCCTGGGAACCTCCGTATGCCACTGGTGGAGCCCTACAAAGACAAAAAATAAAATAAAAAAGTACAAAGAACAAACTAGCACACCACTCTTCTTTAGTTTTTCATTCAGCAAATGGTCTGGTTAACACCCTGAGACACACATGTATCAAATACTGCCAGTTTAACTAAAACTGGCATGGACTTCATGGAAAGGTTGTTAAAATGGAGGCAGCATTAGGCCATTAAGATTGTTAGTAACATTATTAAATTAAATTGGACAGGCTGGACGAATTTTAATTCTTCCACTTTCTGGCCCCGTTCTGTCACATATTGGCTCTTGAAAAGGTTTTGTAATATGGAAGCCCTCAGGGCAGATTGCTGAGGAGATCATGGGGTGGACACAATAAGGCATGTACCACAGACACTGACCATCCATAAACAGAATTGATATTGCTTCTCTACCCTAGATGGTATTTTTACCCTTAAGCCGAAATATGCACACCCTGCATAATACAGAATTTCAATCTATTCAAGCTCCTACTTGAAGCAGAACCTATGTCCCCTTCCAGCAGGGCTGAGAGTTCCGGTCCTGAGGCTTAAGGCTGGGCATTCTCTTATAACCCTATTCATTTAAAATGTCTATGAGAGGAATTCTTTGCACATTTAATTGACAGAATATGCAAAATCAACCAAACAGAACTGTACACAAAAGACTAAGTTGCCAATCATGGGTGATTTAGAAAGCTTAGAAAGGGCTCTCATAATTACATACATTTTTTTTTCTTGTGAAAAATAAACTGGATTTTAAGAACTTTATCTGCTGCTAATTGCAAAATACAAAGTGCCTGGTTGTTCCGCTGATTTGTTCAGGTAATTTTCTAACTATTTATTTAAACTTTGTATGCATAATGAATTTACAGCTGATCCTAACCATGATTATAAATACAAATGAAGTATTATAAATTATCATATAAAATACTAAACAAGAGAGTAATGTCTTAAACTAGTGCAAAATTTAAAAAGCAAAAATGGGATGTTTATGGATGCTTACGAGTTGGCTACTTATTATGTCGAAGACAATAAATATATCTCCATTTGAAGCTGACTGCTGCTTATGATTGTCTAATGTTAAGTCATTTCCCACTTTTAAGGCCCTGTTTGATTCATATGTGTGTTGTATAGTAGAATAAAGACATTTGAGATTAGAACATATGGATTATGTGCTTGTTTTGAAAGGCAATGCTGCACCAATACCATTCAAAATTGTGAAGAATTGAAATAAATATGCAGGCTAAATGGGACAGATCTGTAGCATGCAATATATATACATGTATATATAGGAACATGACTAGGAAGGAGATCACAGGAAAAGTTGATGTTTGGCCTAGATAAAAGACAAGCCAAGTTAGCCACTGAAACATATTTGTCAAATCCGCCCATTTAATTAGGACTTTACATGCACATGTATGCAAGCACACAAGCCCTTGCACACACATATGGCTTCTGCCCTTTCCCCTGAATCCTCCAGAATTGGCAGGTAGGACCACGTCACCTACTCTTGTGGATTTATTCTCATTCCTGAGCCTGGGACCTGTCCTGATCTCAACACAGCTTAATTTAAGTAGTTCTAGGATAATATATTAACAGTAATTTGGCAGTTATATAGGAACTCTGCAATGTGTTATGTTCAGATAATTGAAAATATAGTTAGCTTCTGGCAATTATTTTTTTAAAATATACAGGCATGCGATTAGTGAGATTAGTTGGATTTTTCAAAAACCAAATGGATCTAGACTCAAATCTTGGCTCCAATACATCCATTTTGGAGTCCCTGGGTGAATCATGCAGTCCCTTATAGATTCTGTATCCTTAATTTATAAAGTGTGGGTAAATTCCATATAAATATATCTATAAATAATAATCACACGGGGATTTTATAGAATTGAATGAATACACATAACATGCTTATTACCATTCATAGCACATAGTATGTGCTCAGTAGATCTTCAGTCTTAAGTCATGATGCCCTCTGGATCAGAGGAGAGGAGCAGAAATGGACATGCACGCCAACAGAAAAGCAGAGAGCAAACGTGTGACTTGTTTCTCTAGCACCATGCATGCAGGAGCCACAGTGGAGTTTTGGAATGTGAACATTCTGCTGTGGGAGAGTTCAGTTCACCTGGCTTCATCAATGGACCAGAAAGAACATACATCAGCGTGACACCGAGTCATCCTTGAGTCTTCATTTTCCTGCACAAACTACATCCAAACCATCAGCAAACTAGTCTGACCAGTTCTTATGCCTTCCACTCAGACAATAAGCTGAGTATATTGTCACAACTTCCTAACTGGCTAAGGCTATTCTCAGTGCAGCAACCAGAGATAATTCTTTTAAAATGAACATCAGATTATGGCGTTGTGTGATAAATCCTCCAATGGCCTCTCATTTTAATAAATGCCAGCATTCTTTATAAGAGCCTGCAAGTCCCTATTCAGCCTGCTCCTTTGTTACCAATCTCCCCTTTCAGCTGCTGCTCTCCCTTTTGTCCATTTGTTCCAGCCACACTGCTGGGCTACTGCTCCAGGGTTTTTGCACTTGCTGTTCCCTTTGCCTAAAACACCCTTCCCTAGATACCCGGATGGCATCTTTCTCATTTACCACTGGTCTCTGCTCATCATGAAGCTTCTATAAACATAATTCAACCCTGCTACTAGAAACATAATTTCCTCTTCTCACTTTTTTTCCCCTCTCTGTAGCATTTATCATCATCTAACATGACACATATTTATAGGTTTGTTTTTCTGGCTTATTAAAAATAAATTTTTTTTGGAATATGGTTGACTTAGAAAGTTGTGTTAGTTTTAGGTATACAGCAAGGTAAATCAGTTATACATACATATATCCACATATCCATTTCTTTTCAGATTCCTTTCCCTCTCGCTTTATCTGTTCCTCTACTCACTGAGTGTGCCTTCATAATGCAAAATCTCTCTGAGTCCAAAAACTTTGTTTATGATTATATTCCTAATGCCCCAAAGAATTCCTGGCTAATAGTATAAGTGATTATTAAATGCTTATCAAATTAATAAAGATAATTCTAATGCTGTGTTCCAAAAGCAGTATTACAATTATCCTTTCAGTTTTTCAAATATAATATAGGAAAGGGATACAGTATGTTCCAGGCACAAGTACTCAGAATAAAGAATACTCTTTTCTTATAAACTAGAACACTAATAAAAGTTTTCAGAGAAAGGAAAATGAACAAAAATGCCCATCTAGTGGAATAGTGGAGGAATTCTGGGATCAAGGCCTACAGCTGTTTAATTAAATGGAATTTTCTTCAACTGAGAAAATGCATGTCCAAAACTTCTCTAGAAAGTCACTGCAGTAAGAAGTTTAAATTATATTTTCACGATGAATTTGGATTGTCCTTTACCCCAGTGGAATAAATAATAAATATTATTTAAAATAAATAAATACGAAAAAGTCAAATAAAAAGGTTAGTTTTTGTTTTTTTTTTTTTTTTTGTATTTTTAGGGCTACACCTGTGGCGTATGGAGGTTCCCAGGCTAGGAGTCAAATTGGAGCTGTAGCTGCTGGCCTACACCACAGCCACAGCAACATCAGATCCAAGCTGCGTCTGTGACCTACACCACAGTTCATGGCAATGCCAGATCCATAACACATTGAGTGAGGCCAAGGATTAAACTTGTGTCCTCATGGATGCTAATCAGACTAATTTCCACTGAGCCACAATGGAAACTCCCAAAAGGTTAGTATTTTAAGACACATTCACTACATAAAATTCTAGGCATCTGCTAGTCATAATAGCAATTTTTCTATTGTTAGGGAGCTACATATTTTTAAGATTCCTCATTTCTCCAATAAATACCAAACAGATTTGAAAAGTTTTGTGTTACATACTTGAACACCAAATACAGAAATTTATTAAGTGTACTCTGTATTTTAAACAATGGGTTAGGGCTTTTATATCTACTAATTCACTGAAAACACATACACATACAAACTAGATTGTAAGTTCTGATTCCATGATCAAGGTCACCTAACCAGTAAGTTTAGGGATGAGTTTATTCTTTAAGGTCTAATTCAAAATCCAGTAATTGTTCTATTTATAGCTACCTCTTGATAATCAAAAATAGAATGAACATATTCATACTTATATTTTAACATTATGTTTATATTGGTAGCATTCTTAGTTATTTACTTTTTATGTCCTATCTTGTTTTTGCAAACAACATTCTTGCTTTACCTGAGGAAAAGTAATTGTCAAAGTGAGTCTAATGATATCATTTCTCTTGCTTGTTCTACTTCTGAGTTATTTTTATCTTGTGGCTTACTTATTTTGGCACAGGAAGATTCACAGCTTCCTCTGCAATTTCATAAAATGTTTCTTGCCTTATAACCTTGTTGGTTGCCCTAATTGCAATATGACTCTAAAATAAAGTGAATTTGGACTGGTATTTAAATAACTTTAAAGCTTCTTGTTTAATTTCAATGCTATAAACACATATAGGATAGAGTGTATTTGTCATGCACATTTCTTTTCCTCCATCTTTCATTCTCATTATTTATACCCAATGATTTTCATGGAGACTATTACACCTTAAAATTCTGCCCTCAGAGAAATTGTTTTGATTGGTTTTCATAGTGGATTGAAAGAATTCATTATTCTAGGAGCAGAGCACATTGCTATTCACCTAAAAGTTTTATTTTACTTACAATTTTCAATGTTTGCTGCTCTATTTTTAAAAATGCCAGCCAATCAGACTTCATTTGCCCAATCACATTGGCAATATCATATAGCACTTGTGTATTTTTATTTGCTGTGTCTATCCCACTTTGGAGCACGCTGCTGCACTGTCTGTTCAGCAAATGTTTATTGAGTATCTAAAATAAAGAAAACTTTGTGAGAAGCTTTGGGAATGTAAGATCAAAAATAAAGGTCTACCCTTTTGAGGCTTATGAAGATAGAAAGCACACAATATATTTCAAAACTATGCAGTGCTAAGCCCATTCCAGATAATCACACAGGTGCCACAGGTTTATAGAATCAATAAGAAAAATAGGAAACAGTAGAAATTTTATGTGCAGAGGCCAGATAGCTCAAATAAGATTGTGATATCAGTAATTTGCAAGTTTTTTTTTTTTTTTAAGCTAGAGTTAAAATTGTCTTTGGAGGAATAGGATGAGGTTTAAATAGAGAGGTACAAAAGAATCAGCTTAAAAAATAGCTCTGGAACCTAAAGCATGAAGTTAAATTTTGTAACGAAAACTAAGGAAAACAAAGGTAAACATACTATTTTTGGGATCCTTTCCTATTCTTCTATTTGTAGTAAAAGGATGATTGACCATTGCTATATTTAAAAACTCAGAGGGAGAAAAAATTTTCAATTAAATTCAAGATATGTCCATGCTTGACACTTTCCATTGTGATTAGCTTTTGGATAATTAACCTTATAAGAAAAGCTCAAACTCTCCATTTCTCACACCATATGTTTGGCTACTTCTATTAGCCAGCAGCACTCCAGTTGAAATACAAATTTTAATACTATTTTCTACAATTTGGCTATAAAGGGAAAATTAGGAAAACTGAGTTCCCATTCATTTCATTCTTGCCAATAATTGGCTAAAATATGGATGAAGCAAGGATGTAAATCACATCCCACTCTAAATATTTATGTTCATTTAATTGGATCCTTACCACTGTTTATAAAACTGGCATTATTAACTTCATTGCATACATAAGGAGATTTCTAGAACAGGTTAAATGTAAATATCTTGCCCAGATTTACAGAGAAATATGTGACAGAAGTTTTAAACCAAGTGTACCTGATTTAGGCCTGGACTTTCTACACCTTCCTTGTTTCACCCCAGGAAGCCTTAATTACATATATGTATAGTATATAGCACACACGCACGTGTGTGTGTGTGTGTGTGTGTGTGTGTGTGTTTGTGTGTGTGTATGTGTGTAGTTTCCCAGGTAATTCTAAATGTGTACTGTAAATGAAGCACTGTGCTAAATTAGTTCTTCTCATATTTAATGTACGTTCAAATACATATTCTGGTTAAGTGAGTCTGGTTGTGGCTACGCTTCTGCAGTTCTAACAGTCTACCAGAAGATGCTGATGCTACTGGTCCACAGAACATACTGGATAGTAAAGTATTGTATTTAACGTGCCACTATATCTGAAATGTGCCATTCTATAAAACTTTTCAGTCCATTGCCAAAAGGCGGCAATGTTGCTTTTTCGATAAGAGGGTGGGCTCTGTCAATGTGGATTTGAAATCTTGCTTCACTGTAGACTGTTGCATAACCTTGAGCAAATTTCTTATTCCCTCTGTGCCTCAGTTTCTTTGTTTTTAAAATGGTAGTAATAACAGTAACTATCATACATAATTTTGTGAATGTTTAATAAGTTACTCAGTTAAAATAGTACAGTATCTACCATTTCAAAAGTTATCAGTATTATTAACACTGATAACTGGAACTTTGCATTTCTAGTTTGAGCTATATTAGAGCAGTTCAAATACATTTCTCAAAGAAGTGAATAACACATGTGCAAATATCTACCTGTGTTATGATTTTTAGAGGTTACACTGAAAATTTAGAAACAAAATATGAATGAAAAAAATTAAAAAGTCACAACATATTTATTTATCTTTAGCACCATTGTTAGGCACATGTAGGGTATATAACATTTTAAAAATGCATAATACAATATAATTTGCTACCAGGTATGGCACTTTTAATCACCTATCTGACTAGTGCTTTTAACATTTTATTATAAAGTTTATGACCTGTTTAGGCATATGTCCTCTGCTGAAAGTCCTTGAGTTCCAAAGACATATGGCTTCCAAATGAACAGTTTTTCAATCCAAAGCTTCTCGATTAAACATGAAGGATTTTCTAAGTGTTTCTTCATGATGCATTATTTTAAAAAGTTTGTTAGACATAACAACTAATTACATGTATAGTTTCTGATTTTGACAGACCCCAAACTGCTTTATATTTTTCCACAGAGAGTTTGACCTACTTAGGAGACTGGAGAACTTTGCGATCTAAATCATATTCCTGCCTGACAGCAGGAATTCAAATCCCTTGAGGACTTAACCTGAAGTAGGATTCATTAGTTCTCT
This sequence comes from Sus scrofa, assembly GCF_054392235.1. Taxonomy (NCBI): domain Eukaryota; kingdom Metazoa; phylum Chordata; class Mammalia; order Artiodactyla; family Suidae; genus Sus; species Sus scrofa. Next base: position 63,917,778 of record NC_139390.1, read on the forward strand.
GTAGTCCGGTATCCCAGCTGCCCATGCTGAAGACAAAACAGTAGCCAATTTAATTAACCACAGCCTCGAGGAGCATAATTCATTATCAATTTTTCCAAGTAATCTAAGATTATATCAATGCTCCCAATGGAAGGATAGATAGAGCCAAGTGGTCTAATCAGGAAAGAAATCGCTTAAATCTAAGTGTTCTTTTGACTATTTAATTGAAGGTAAATTAGAGGCCATGAGAAGACCACAAAACTTACCATCAGAGAAAAGAGACCTATATTTCTTTTATGTGATAAGAAGTCAATAATGTATACAATTAAGCTTCTAGAGGAGAATTATCTATAACCCACTGAGCAATAATACATTGTAACTCTTGCGCTACCTTTATATAACTAATTTTATGGTAAGTGAACAATAGTTGAATAGTTTGTTTTGCTGTTATTTATAATAATTTTCTGATACAAATCCAGTAACTAGAAATAGGTTCTTAATGCTTAATTTATTACTCATAGATGGATTAAGTGCCTACTTCGTCCTGTTCTAAATGCAGAGATGGTAAACTAAGACATTTTTTATAGTTTTGAAAGGCTAACATCTTAATAAATGATGAGAGATAATAATACATAAAGTGACATTCTAAAAACTGAATAAATGAATGTAGAAAACAGTTAAGATTGTAGGAGTATTAATGAAGATAACCTATAGGAAATATTATTTGAAATGTTTCTTTTTTGTTGTTTTTTTATGGCTGTCCCCATGGCATATGGAATTTCCCAGGCCAGGTATTGAATCCAAGCTGTAGCTGCAACTATGCCATAGCTGCAGCAACACTAGATCCTTTAACTGACTGCACCAGGCTGGAGTCAAACTCACAACTCTGCAGCGACCGAGGCCTCAGCAGTCAGATCCTTAACGTACTGTGCCACAGCGGGAACTCCTGAAATGTTTCTGAAAGATAGATTTAGAAATTATCTGGGAGTAAAGATATGAAAGATACCTCTTGACAGAGAGAATACCATGTGAACTGAAACACCTTAGTATGTCTTTAACTTCTCTGTGGTAGTATGGCTGGAAGAATAAATGGAAGTGAGGTCTATAAAAGAGGAGATTATTGGTGGGAACTAAAGCCCTGACTTGAACATATTTTTCTCATGTGTTAACTTTTTCAATCCTTTCAATAAGTATCAAGGTATGCAATCTTATCTTCACTTTGATAAATAATGACACTGAGAATTAAGAAGATACGTGCAATGTCCAATGTCACTTATATTTGTTAAATGAAAGCCCATGGAGTCACTCACAGGACTACCCGATTCAAACTTGCAATGTTTTGTCATACTCTATACTAGTGAGAACGTGTATGTTACATTAAGGTCATATTATATAGATAAGTACTGATCTACTATAATTATACTCGAAGTTCATGATTATACTGGATTTTGGACACACACACCCAAACATACATAAACACATACATATCAAAAACAAAACAAAACAAAAAGAACAAGAAAGCCAGAAATCTAGCAAGAGCCTGGATATTGAATGGAAAGGATAGTGACCACAAGAAGAGAAAAGGAGAAATTGAAATAATTTCAAGTTATATTAAAAGTAATATGATATTAGAATAAGTATTTTTAAAACTTGAATATAATTTTACCTGCTTGACTTTAAAAATATATATTGAATACATGTCTATATTGCCTTGTTTTTTGTAAAAGATATACGGTGTTTAAAAAAAGAGGGACCTTGTCGTTATATATCTAGTAAGGAAGATAGAGATAAATACGCTAATAAGTACATTTCAATATAAACTTCATAGAATTAAGAGAACAGCAACAATACCATACTGTATATAACAGCCACATTTAAATATGTGTAATAACACTTGAAAATTCAAGCACTAAAATTTTTTGGGTGCCTACTGTGTACCAGGAACACATCAAAAGATATCATGAACTTTAGCTGCTTTAGTTCCAATGAAGAATAAATCCTACATTTTCCTAGAGAAACTGGTTTTTGTGAATTTAGAGCCCCATATTGATTTTCATCTATATTTCACTCTTTGCAACTAGATAATTTCAAATTGCAGCATCCAATTCCAAAAATAACTGTGTGCATGGCCTGACAGAAATATAAGAAAATAAGCGATTAGGGAAAACTATTTTTGACAAGTTCTCCCAACTCTTGAGAAGTTCCAATTTATTTATGCCAAGCTCTGCTTCCTCCTCAATCCATATGCCACTGAAATGTGTGTCATTCCTTACCATTCCCCAACCCCGTGCACAAGCATCTGTTTCTATAATTTCAAAGACTTTAGCAATAGGTACACATATAAGGCTTGATGATCAATAATATTCAATTCTAACTTCAGTAACTTGAAGATTGATCAGATAATTGTATTATTATACAGAGAGTGGTTATAATTTCACTAGATGTAAAGAGAACATGGGTTTAGACTTTAAAAAAAATCTTTGAGAAGAAAATTTAAATTACTCATGTGGAGTTAGGGCCAAAAAATAAAGGTGAAAAAGCTCTAAGACTATTTTTAAAAGGTGCCTGTCATAATTATCTATTGCTGTGTAATAAATTAGCTCATGTGTTAGCTTCCAAAGAGCATGCATTCATTTTCTCACAGATTTTGTGGGTTGGGAAGTCAAGCCCAGCTTACTTGGCTCTTCCACCTTAGGACATCTCCCGGTGCCGCAGGTACCTGCGGATGGCCTTAGGTCATCTGCAGACTCAACTGGAAAAGGGGTGCTTTCAAGTTCTTGTGGCAGGATTCAGTTTCTCACCAGTTTCGGCAGGAAGTCTATGTCGGTGCCCTGGCATGGGTGATCTCTGCAACATGGCAGCTGGCCTTATGATAACATATCATCCATGAAAACAATAAGGTCCAGTAGTGTTACAGAAGCCACCATATTTTATAACCTAATCATGAAAGTAATGACTTTATTGGACAAAGAAAGTCAATTGGTCTATCTTATTCTCAATCCCTGAATACCAAGAGGCAGGGATCTCTGTGGACCGTGTTAAAGTGTGACAGCCGCAGAGCCTGTGTGCACATCTCTGATGTAAGAGCTCCTAAGAGACCATGAAGAGCTACTGCTGTAACTCTGGTTTCCAAAAGCAGGAAGCTTACAATTTACCACTTACCAATAAAAAAAATCCAAATTATCTTTTAAACTTTCAAATGTGTAAATGTTTATTTATGAATATATTGATCCGATGTTTATCAATCATAGTAAAAGTTAGAGAAATTTTCCATTTCTCTAATTTTTATGCAGTTCACAATAAAAACATGACTTACTATAAACTTCTAACTATTTAAAAACTACAAGTTTCTGTTTATTTAGAGATTATGCTCTTCCTACTACTTGTGTTAAAATACCATGTTCATTATTGAAAAATGATTATGAAACATAGATGTATTCTAAATGTCATTAACTGGTATAAGGTTAACGAATCTGGCATCCATAGATGAGTGCTCAATTCTATTGTCTTTTCATTTTTCTTTTTCTGAATATTTTTTTTTTACCATAATGCTATTTCAGTTGTAAAAACTGAATTCAAATATTTAACTTCTTTTGTAAGAGGAAAAAAAATTTTAAAAGATAGTATATATTTAAATGAAAGTATTATTTCATGGGAGAACAAAAGAGCAGTAAAACCTTTTGCTGCCTAATTTCAGTGCTATCATTATAACCTGATTCTTAAAGAGGCTAGTCTAGATTATTGTTAGGCATTATTCCTTAGAGAAATGAGGACACACATTTTAGTTATCTTTTCAAACACATGAAATTTATCTTACTATCTAAAATTCATTGCTTTTCAATAATGTGATTTGTCTGAGTCTCCATTTACAGATCAAGAAATGGAAACATGTTATCTTGAAAAGGAACTTATGTACCTTTTCTAGGAAAAAAAGCAGGATACAGAAATACACACAAAAAAATGATTTTTATGTCCTTATGGAGACCACAACCCAAAATTCTCAATTCAGCCTCATCTATTTGTGTAAAGATCCCCATTAAAGAAAAAAAAATGTGTATATGTGTCATGCCCTATCAACTCATCTAGCTAGATAATCAAAGAAGATATGAATCTGTGTTTGTGTAAATGTGTGTGTGAGAAAGAAAGAGAGAAGGAGAGAGAGAAAAAGAAAGAGAGGGAGAGGAAACTGTGAGCCAGGCACCATGTTAGCACTTTGAAAATCCCAGGTTTACAGTCATTTTTATAGTAATTCTAAGTTCTAAATTTTTAAATAAGCAAATAACAGCAGAAAATGAATTGAAAAAGAGCTTTGGTGTCATGTTGGTGATCTTTTTGAAAACACACATCAGTTTTATTTTTTTATTTTTGTTTTATTACTCAAATGAATTTATCACATCTGTAGTTGTATAATGATCATAACAATCTGAATTCACAGGATTTCTATCACATAACCCAAGCACATCCCCCCAAACCTCAAACCTGTTCTCTGGAGACCATAAGTTTTTCAACATCTGTGAGTCAGCATCTGTTCGGCAAAGAAGTTCCGTCTGTCCTTTTTTCAGATTCCACATGTCAGTGAAAGCACTGGATGTTGGTGTCTCATTGTATGGCTGACTTCACTTAGCATGATATTTTCTAGGTCCATCCATGTTGCTAAAAATGCCAGTATTTTGTTCTTTTCAATGGCTGAGTAATATTCCATTGTGTATATGTACCCCATCTTCTTGATCCACTCCTCTGTCGATGAACATGTAGGTTGTTTCCATGTTTTGGCTATTGTAAATAGTGCTGCAATGAACATTGGAGTACATGTGTCTTTGCGAGTCATGGTTTTCTCTGGATAGATGCCCAGGAGTGGGATTGCTGGATCAAATGGTAGTTCTATGTTTAGTTTCCTGAGGAATCTCCATACTGCTTTCCACAGTGGATGCACCAATTTACAATCCCACCAACAGTGTCGTAGGGTTTCTTTTTCTCCACACCCTCTCCAGCACTTATTGTTTGTAGACTTTTGGATGATGGCCATTCTGGCTGGTGTAAGGTGGTACCTCATCGTGGTTTTGATTTGCATTTCTCTAATAATGAGTGATCTTGAACATCTTTTCATGTGTTTCTTGGCCATCCATATGTCTTCTTTGGAAAACTGTCTGTTTAGATCTTCTGCCTATTTTTGGATGGGGTTGTTTGTTTTTTTTTTTTTGGTATGGAGCTGCAGAAGGTGTTTATAAATTTTGGAGATGAATCCCTTGTCCGTTGATTCACTTGCAAAGATTTTCTCCCATTCTGTGGGTTGTCTTTTTGTGTTGTTTAGGGTTTCCTTTGCTGTGCAGAAACTTTTAAGCTTGATTAGGTCCCATTTGTTTATTTTTGTTTTTACTGTCATTACTCTAAGAGGTGGATCTGAGAAGATGTTACTGTCGTTTATGTCAGAGAGGGTTTGGCCTATGGTTTCCTCTAAGAGTTTGATAGTGTCTGGTCTTATATCTAGCTCTTTACTCCATTTGGAGTTTATTTTTGTGTATGGTGTTAGGTGTGTTCTAATTTCATTCTTTTCCATGTGGCTGTCCAGTTTTCCCAGCACCACTTATTGCACAAGCTGTCCTTTCTCCATTGTATAGTCTTGCCTCCTTTGTCATAGATGAGTTGGCTGTAGGTGTGTGGGTTGAATTCTGGGCTTTCTATCCTGTTCCACTGATCTATATTTCTGTCTTTGTGCCAGTACTATATGGTTTTGATGATTGTTGCATTTGTAGTATCCTCGGAAGTCAGGGAGCCTGATTCCTCCAGCTCCATTTTTCTTTTTCAGGATGTCTTTGTCTATTCTGGGTCTTTTGTGCTTCCAAACAAACTTTAAAATATTTTCTTCAGGTTCTGTGAAAAATGTCCTTGGTAGTTTGATAGGGATTGCCTTGGGTAGTATAGTCATTTTGATAATAAATATTGACTCTTCCAATCCAAGATCATGATATATCTTTCCATCTATTTGTGTCATCTTTGATTTCTTTCATCAGTGGCTTGTAGTTTTCAGAGTACAGGTCTTTTGTCTCTTTAGGTAGGTTTACTCCTAGGTATTTTATCCTTTTGGATGTGATGGCAAACGGGATTGCTTCCCTAATTTCTCTTTATGCTCTTTCATTGTTAGTGTATAGAAATGCCATTGATTTTTGTGTATTCATTTTGTATCCTATGACTTTGCCAAATTCATGGATGAGCTCTTAACAGTTTTATGGTAGAGTCTTTAGGATTCTCTAGGTATAATATATCATGTCATCTGGAAATACGGATAGTTTTACTTCTTTTCCAATTTGGATTCCTTTTATATCTTTTACTTCTCTGATTGCTGTGGCTAACACTTTCAAAACTATGTTGAAGAGTAGTGGTGAGAGTGGACATCCTTGTCTTGTTCCTGTTCTCAGTGGGAATTCTTTCAGCTTTTCACCATTGAGAATGATGTTTGCTGTGGGTTTCTCATATATGGCCTTTATTATGTTGAGGTAGGTTCCCTCTCTGTCCACTTTCTGAAGGGTTTTTATCAGAAATGGGTGTTGGAGTTTGTCAAAGGCTTTTTCTGCATCTATTGAGAGGATCATATGGTTTTTATTCTTCAGTTTTTTAATGTGGTGAATCACACTGATGGATTTGTGGATATTGAAGAACCCTTGCATCCCTGGGATAAATTCCACTTGATCATGATATACAATCCTTTTAATGTATTGTTGGATGTGGTTTGCTAGTATATTGCTGAGGATTTTTGCATCGATGTTTATCAGTGAAATTGGCCTTTAGTTTTCTCTTTTTGTGAAATCTGTCTTTTTTTGGTATCAGGGTGATGGTGGCCTCAAAGAATGAGTTCGGGAGAGTCCCTTCCTCTGCAATTTTTTGAAATAGTTTCAGAAGGATAGGTGTTAGCTCTTCTCTAAATGTTTGATAGAATTCGCCTGTGAAGCCATCTGGTCCTGGACTTTTGTTTGTTGGAAGTTTTTTAATCACAGTTTCAATTTCAGTTCTTGTGATGGGTCCATTCATCTTTTCTCTTTCATCTTGGTTTAGTCTTGGAAGATTGTACTTTTCTAAGAATTTGTCCATTTCTTCTAGGTTTTCCATTTTATTGGCATATAGTTATATATAGTAGTCTCTCATGATCCTTTGTATTTCTGTAATGTCAGTTGTTACTTCTTCTTTTTCATTTCTAATTTTATTGATTTGAGTCCTCTCTCTTTTTTGCTTGATAAGTCTGGCTAAGGGTATATAAATTTTGTTGATCTTTTCAAAGAACCATGTTTTTGTTTCATTGATCTTTTCTATGGTTTTCTTCATTTCCATTTCATTGATTTCTGCTCTGATCTTTGTGATTTCTTTCCTTCTACTAACTTTAGGTCTTGTCTGTTCTTCTTTCTTGAGCTACTTTAGATGTAAAGTTAGCTTGTTTATTTGAGCTTTTTCTTGTTTCCTGAGGTGGGCTTGTATTGCTATAAACTTTCCTCTTAGAACGGCTTTTGCTGCATCCCATAGGTTTTGCAGTGTCCTATCTTTGTTGTCACTTTCTTCTAGGTATTTTTTTTATTTCCTCTTTGATTTCTTCAGTGATCTGTTGGTTGTTTAGTAGCATGTTGCTTAGTCTCCACATGTTTGTGTTTTTTTGCAGTTTTTTTCTTGTTGTTGATTTCCAGTCATATAGAGTTGTGGTCAGAAAAGATGCTTGATAGGATTTCAATTTTCTTAAAGTTACCAAGGTTGGATTTGTAGCCCAGGATGTGATCAACCATAGGGAATGTTCCATGTGAACTTGAGACGAATGTGTATTCTGTTGCTTTTGGATGGAATGTCCTATAAATATCTATTAAGTCCCTCAGGTTTAATGCATCATTCAGGGCCTGTGTTTCCTTATTGATTTTCTGTCTGGTAGATTTGTCCATTGCTGTAAGTAGGGTGTTAAAGTCCCCCAATATTATTGTGTTATTGTTGATTTGTCCTTTTAAGGTTGTTTGCAGTTGCCTTATATATTGTGGTGAACCTATTTTGGGTGCGTAGATATTTAAAATTGTTATAGCTTCTTCTTGGATTGATCCTTTGATCATTATGTAATGTCCTTCCTTGTCCCTTAAAATATTCTTCATTTTAAAGTCTATTTTGTCTGATACGACTATTTCTACTCCAGCTTTCTTTTGATTCCCGTTTGCTTGAAATAGTTTCTTCCATCCTCTCACATTCAATTTGTATGTGTCCCTAGAAGTGAAGTGGGTCTCTTGGAGACAGCATATATATGGGCCTTATTTTTGTATCCATTCAGCCAGTCTATGTCTTTTGGTTGGGGCGTTTAGTCCATTAACATTTAAGGTAACTATTGATATGTATGTTTTTATTGCCATTTTATTAATTGCTTTGGATTTGCTTTTGTTGCTCTTTTTTCTTTCCTTCTCCTCTTGTTCTTTTCTGCCTATAGAAGTTCCTTTAGTATTTGTTGTAAGGCTGGTCTAGTGTTGCTGAATTCTCTCAACTTTTGCTTATCTGTGAAGGTTTTGATTTCTCCTTCAAATGTGAATGAGAGCCTTGCTGGGTAGAGTAATCTTGGTTGGAGGTTTTTTTCCTTTTATCATGTTAAGTATATAAGCCCACTCCCTTCTGGCCTGCAGAGTTTCTGTTGAAAAATCTGCCGATAACCTTATTGAGGTTCCCTTGTATGTTATTTGTTTCTTTTCCCTAGCTGCTTTCAAGATTTTCTCTTTGTCTTTAATTTTGGTTAGTTTAATTAATATGTGTCTTGGGGTTTTCCTCCTTGGGTTTATTTTATATGATACTCATTGTGCTTCCTGGATTTGAGTGAGTGGTTCCTTCCCCATGTTAGGGAAGTTTTCGGCTATTATCTCTTGGAATATTTTTTCTGTCTCCTTCTCTCTCTCTTCTCCTTCTGGCACCCCTGTAATATGGATATTGGTGTGTTTAACATTGTCCCAGAGTTCTCTGAAACTCTCTTCATTTTTTTTCAGTCTTTTTTCTCTTTTCTGTTCTCCACCTCACTTATTCGTTCTTCTGCCTCCTGTATTCTGCTGTTTTCTGCTTCTAGTGAATTTTTTTCAGTTTTTTTATTTTGCATCTCTTCTTCTTTAAGTTTTATATATTGTATCTCTTTGCTCAATGTTTCCTGTAAGTTATCCATCTTTGCCTCCAGTTTATTTCCAATGTCTTGCATCATCTTCAGCATCAACAATCTAAAGTCTTTTTCCTGGAGGCTAAGAATCTCATCACTTAGCTGATTTTCTGGGGTTTTTCCTTTCTCCCTCATCTGAGTTATAGTTGTCTGTCTTTTCATTTATATAGGCTTTTGGTGTGGTGACCTTTTTACAGATAAGAGCTGTAGCCTCTTTTAGTTCTGGTGTCTTCCCTCATTGTGGCTGAAGTCAGTATGGGGACTTGCTCTAGGCTTCCTGATGGGAGGGGCTGATGCCTGCCTGCTGGTTGGTGGTTGGTGGAGCTGATTCTAATCCCTCTGGTGGGTGGGGCTTTGTCTCTAGATGGGATTAGAGGTGGCTGTGTGCCTGAGGGGTCTTTAGGTAGCCTATTTACTGAGGGGCAGAGCTGTGATCCCACCTGGATTGTTGTTTGCCCTGGGGCTTCTCAGCAGCTGACTGGCAGGTGGGGCCAGATTTTCCCAAAATGGCCACCTCCAGAGAAAGGCACCCTGCTGAATATTCCTGAGAGCTTTGTTTCCAATGTCCTTCCCTCACAACAAGCCATGTTTACGCCTGTTTTCCCAGGATGTCCTCCAAGGACTGAAGTCAGGTTTGACCCAGATTCCTACAGTGACTTTGTTTTGCCTTGGGACCCAGTGCATGTGAAAGTCCGTGTGTGCCTTTTAAGAATCGATTCTCTGTTTCTGCAGTCCCATGGAGCTCCTGCACACAAGCCCCACTGGTCTTCAATGCCAGATGCTCCAGGGGCTCTTTCTCCCAGTACCAGATCCCCACACATGAGAGTTTGATGTAAGGTTCAGAACTCTCACTACTATAGGTGAGTCTCTGTGAACCAGTTAGTTTCGTCTGTGGGGCTTCCCACCCAGGAGGTATGGCATTGTGTATATCATGTAATCACCCCTCATACCTCTTGATGTGGCCTCCTCTTTGCCTTCTGGAGTAGGATATCTTTTTTAAGGTTTCTGGTCCATTTGGTTGAAGATTGCTCAGCTATTAGTTGTGAATTTTGTTGTTTTTAGGAAAGAAGTTGAGTTCCTGTCCTTCTATTCCGCTATCTTAATCCCATTCCACACATCAGTTTTAATGACCAATTTTGGTAAAACTTACTTTCTGTTACCACTAATGAGATTGGAATGCAATCTTTCTAATGATTTTCCAAATCTAAATCATTTTTTTTCTGTATGAATGTCCAACTATGGACTAGCACCCCAAATCCAAACTGTTAAATAGTGGCATTTAAAAATTCATGCCTGCTTCCCTATTTTTGTATAAAGCATTAAATTGTGACCAACAAGTGAGGTTCAAGATTTCAAGTCCGTTTTAATGAATAATGGCTAACATTTACTGAAAATTTATTAAATCTCAGGCCTTCTCTATCCACTATCTTAGTCAACCTTTACAAGAGAAGGTAATTAACATCACTTATTCCTTTACTCAATGGATAAACTAAGTCTACAGAAGTTAAGTAACTGTTTGGAGGCACTGGACTAGCCTATAAGGGAGTTGGAAGTTGAACTCAGATTTCTTGGTTCCTAAAATCCAAATTTATTTCAAAAGGAAACATTCATTCATCTCAATATGTGAAAATAATTATTAGTATTTCAGAAGGTAAGTTTTTCCATACTGTCTTCTTTTTGGAAGTCAATAAAAACTTCTTAGTAAGTATTTAGGAAAATATTTTGGATAAATATCCATGGTTTGTGAGCACTAGTAAAATATTTATTTTTGACCAATTAAAGACTATTTCTCAAAATCAACATTTCTATCATTTTTATTACTTATCTGAAGTTTCTCAGGCTTCCCTGTGGTACACAAATGGAATAGATTCATATTTATCCTACATAACAAAGAAAATCTGCTATAACAAAGAAAATAAGTTATCTTGGAAAGAATACTGTAAACATTATCCAGACTATGCATGAATTCTGACATTTAAAATTTTATTTTTAAGTTATGACTAATCATAGTATTCTAGACTTCTATATACTTGTTTGACTTTCAAAGATTGTGATTAGATATTAAAACTATAAAAAGTTACACTTGCCACCAAAAGATAAGGAACTATAGTCACTTCTATTTTCTTATTGCCTGACACACTTGTTGTATCAATAATTCTATCATTTGATACTAACTAGATTTCAGGCTATTTTCTTCAGCCTTCTTTCAAAGTATTTTTCATTCTTGGTTTCTATTTTCATCCTTCCTCCCTTCCTTCCTTCCTAAGCTATTACACACCTGGGATTTGGGTTTGTTTGTTTACACATTTTACAACCAATTTCTTAGCCTTTCACCATAGAAGTCAGGCACACGGAGGAATAGGAAGGACTCCAGTCTCGGAGCTAAATTATGTAGGCTCCAGCTTTGCTTAAGTGTGTGATGAAAATTAGATTATGTTATTTTAGGTCTCTGCCCCTGATTACTTATTTCCTTAGTGGAAATAACAACCTACTCTTCCTATCACAAGTATGGTGAGGATGAAACTACACAGATAAAAGACAAAGATATGGAAATTCTGGCATTTTTTTAAATGTTCAAAATAAAAAGTTGGAGGCATATTGAGAAACATTTTCTATTTCTGAGACTCTTCCATAAGCTTGGATCAATCTTTAGAAAATATACTTTAGTTGCAGGTTACAAATTTTTACTCATCTTCCTTCTCCTCCTCCTTCACAGAATGTTTCCCTCTTCAACCATGGGAAATATTTTGAAAACTACTAAATTTCTTTTCATGCTCTTACTCAAAATTTCTCTTCAAAAACATAGAATATGACATTTTAAATACTTGTGATACATTATTTTAGAAACACATAGGTTTCTGGACTATAAGTGATTCTGGAATATAAGTCATAAATTGCAGTAATACTTGGGTGTGATTCTTTTTGAACACAGGTATTAACAAGTTTTTTTTTTAAAGAAATAGTGGTGTTAGTAATTCAAGAACTTTATTTTCTTCTCAAGAAAGGAAAGGCGTAGACATGCGTGATTTGATTTCTTGTGCTTTATAATGTGGAAAATTTTTGTGGTTAGGCATTAAATCTATAATTATATAAAAGTAAAGCTAATAAAAAACAAATGAATATTCTTATAGGTTTTCTTACCATCTATCAACTTTTTAATATATTTACATAAGGTATGGAATTGGAGCACCAAAAGAAGCATTTTTTTTTAATTTCTTTTTGCTTTGGTTTTGGTTTGGCTAATAAATGTCTTATTTTAGTAAAGTTGTATATTTTTAATAACATGTTTAACTAATTTTCCTCCAACATTACTGAGTAGAGTCTATTTATAATGAAGTGACTAACATGGTTGACATACATCAGTGAAAAAATAAAGAGACAAAGACTTCTATGCTTACACTCTGATCAGGAGAGATGGATAATACAAACACGCATAAAAAATATAAGTTGGAATCCAACAAGGAACTGTGGGAAAGAATTTTAAAGCAGGATAAGAGGATGACGTATACCTGAACAAGTGTAGGAAAGAGAGCATTTTAATTTTGCTAATGGTAGGACTCATTCAAATTGTGAAATAACAGTTAATGGATAAACACTAGGAAATATCTTTAAAACATAAGAGAGATTACATTAAAAACTTGATGATTTCCCATCTCATTCAGATTAAAAACCCAGATTTTTACAATTATTTAAATTTCCTATACAACCTGTCCATTAGTGGCCTCTTCTGTATTAACTATGATAGCAATAGTCTTCTGAGAAATCTCAAATTTCAGTGAATAACACAATATGATTTATTTCTTACTCATTCATATTTGAAAATGAATATCTTGATGAATGAGAATTTCTCTTCCAGGTGGTGATTCATCACCAAGATCCTGCCATCTTGGACTCTGGCATTTTCAAGCATATGGCTTCGTAGTTTGTAAGTTCCTCTGCATCAAGCCTGAAGTAGTATATGGGTGTTACTGACTGGGAGTATTAGGGCTACCTCTGGGATGACACATATCATTTTCACTCACATTCCTTTGGTTCAAACTCAATTACAGGATGGCATTTACAAAGGAGGCATGGAAACTACTATGACCAGAAAAGAGGTAAAGGGTTGAGTAATCAGGTTGCACTCTTTAAGACAATTACGATGTATCACTCCCCTCTTTCTGGTGAAGTCCCGATAGCCACTGGTGTTTTTTTTAGACTCAGATATATTCCTGCCTCAAGATCTTTGCTTTGGGAATTCCAGTTGTGCACATGGCTCCCTCTCTTGCTGCATTTATGTTCAGTTGCTCAGTGTTGCCTTACTATTGAGGCCTGTCCTAACACTTTATTTCCTTCATTTTCTGCTTTTTATGTTTTGTTATTCTTCACAACTACTATATATTTACATATACATATATGTTTATTTATATATAAAACTATATAATTTCATATATAAAATACATTCATATGATAAACATTAATTTTATTTATTTATATATAATTTATTCTACCAGTTAATATTTGTTCCACAAAAGTACTATGTCTCTCTTTTTATAACTATCCTTTAAATCCTGCTCTAGGACATTTAATGTTGGAGTGAATAATTACATGCTGCTTAACTTCTTTGAATATCTTTCTAATATATTTGTTTATTATGTGTCCTTCACTAAGCCCAAAGCTATGCAAACATATGTTTATTTCTTTTATCACTGTATTCCCAGTACAAAGAAATGTCTGTACCACATAATAGATGCTCAGTAATGTTTTGAATGAATGAATAAATATAGGAATATGTGAATATCTCTACAATGGCATGTATATTATCCTAACTATGTTTTCATATCAGTCCCTATCACTAGGACTCTTAAAGGTAAGAAATAGCACATTTTCTAATATGTTGAAGCTTGGTGATAAATAATGGATGAAGGAATAAATAAAGAGAGAGATGAGGAAAGTCCTAGTAAGAAAGTTGAGTGAGTTTTCAATTATAGTAATATGTGCATTTTGGTCTCACTGAAAAACTCATATTGTTTTCTCTATCAGAGTATTTCTGAACACTTGCAAATTCTTGTTTTCTTTGTGTTGCTTAACTAAATAAAACTTTGTTTTTCATCCTTGTAGTAACCACAGTTTGACATCCTTATCTTATTTAATATAAATCTAACCTAACAATATATTATTTTATTAAGTATGGGTGTGGCATACTCATTTGGGTTTTACTACTCAAAATGAGGATTTTAATGAAACTAGAATATCATTATTTTTGAAAAGAAAATACACCTATGCACACCTATGAGTCATTACTTCTAAAGAACACAATGAAATGTGCCTATATTTTATGGCGTTCAAAGATATGCTAGAATTTTTTTTTTTAATCTAGTCTATTTCCTTTGGCGATGAGATATTCCATCTTCACTTATTTTACTAGAGTATTTCAAATTATTGATAATATAACTCTGCACACTTGTAATGTAATTAGAATAGGTGTATTTGATTACCACTATCTTGGATTGAATTTTCTGAAGAACTGGGATATTATCTGTGGCTTGATTTTTCTCCATAGTTTATGTCATTTTGCCCTTCACTTCACTTTCAATATCATCTTATTTCTCTAAGTTATGAGATGCTGTGACCTTTTATTAAAATAGAAAAAAAATTTAAAATCTTTTGAAATGAGATAGAGAACCACACTTTGTTAGATTCAGTACCAAGAGAGCATCTGTGACTCATTCAGGACATAACAACTCTAAATTGCCCTAAGAATAGGAGCCATATACAATATAATACATAATAATAATAGAGAGGGTATGATTGTAACTGGCTTATGGAATTAATTCAGAGTACATTCAGTGTGGGTGCTGGGGAATGACGCTGAGCCTTAAAAATATTAGCTCTTAGAGGTCCAGGGTCTTAATTTTTTAAAGAGAAGTTAAAACTCCACCTGGAAAATAACCAAGGCAAGTGACATACAAGTAGTACTAATTATAATATGCTTGAATGAGAAACTTTACAAAAATAAATATTACTTTCTCTATCCCTAACCTGTAAATCCTACTTTGGTAAATTAAATATTTTAATGGAAGGACTATACATATTCTAACTTGTTTAAATCCCTGTCTTAAGGGTTGAGTAGTCTGCTGCTATAATTTATATTTTATTTTGCGTTAAGCAAATTGGCAAGAGCTTCTTTATTGATATTTGTAGTCATTATTTTTTCATGTTATGCATTATCAAATTTTCTGTGAAAAATGGCCACACAAAATCTAACTAAAACAGAAAAAAATATGCTCTTGGATCTTATTTATAAAAGATTTTGAGATTTCTTATATATATTCTCAATAATGGACCAAAGAACAAACATCGATAGCAATAGTAAGGTATACAAATCACACCTCTGGGATAAAAAACAGTTGACTAAATTCAATAAGTACATGATGCTATATGTCAGTGTTTTCATTATATGTCTTACAACAAGCTGCTAAGGATAATTATACTTAATAGTACTATTTCTTTGGCTTTGATTGAAGTTAATGTACATCCATCTTAATGGCAGCACAACACTATTAAAGTGTTTTATAAAGTTTAAGTATAGTTCTTAATCTTTAGAGTGGATGATATTTCACAATCCACACCTGTTGAAAAAGGTGCATTAGCCCTCTATTTACATATGAATTTAGGATATTTTCTGAAGACTTTTAGGCAATATTTACTCCAGCCTGATCGATTATTTGCTTTATTGAGAGTCTAAACTAGTTATCAGCTAGATGAATCTCTATGATTCTTTTTTTTTTTTTGTAGCAATTTTCCCCTCAGACATCAAATAGGCAATAAAGTAGAACAGAACATATTTTCCTGGGTTGTCAAAGTTCAAAAATCTTAGGTAGTCACCTGTTATTTATTTCTAATATAAGAAATCATTTTTAAAAAAGTTCTTAAAATGGAAATTCTGAAAACTAGAGTTGAAAAATCTGGAACAAATTCTTAATTATTTTGTCACTTTGGGTAAATCTCAATTTATTTCTCAAATGACACTGGGAAAGTTTCTTGAGCTTTATAGCTTAGTTTCCTTATGTGTATAATGAATATTATTATTATCTACCTTACATAATTGTTCTGGGACTAATCTAATATAGCCATGATTGATGATTAATTTTATAGTGAATGTGGCTGGGCCATGGCAGCCAAATATATGAAAACTTACTCTGGATGTTTCTGTTAGAGTGTTTTTGGATAATGTTTACATTTAAATAAGTGGGCTAAATAATAATGAGTAAAGGATATTGCTCTCCATAATGTGAGCGGACCTACAAGGCAATCTACAGATTCAATGCATTCCATGTCAAATTACCATGACATCACTCACAGAACTAGATCAAACTATTTTAAAATTTCTATGGAAATACAAAAGACCCCAAATGACCAAAGCATCCAGAAAAAGAAAAATGGAACTGGAGGAATCAGACTCCCTCATCTGATTGTACTACAAAGCTACAGTCATCAAAACAGTATGGTGCTGGCCCCAAAATAGAAATATAGATCAGTGGAAGAGGAATAAAAAGCCCAGAAATAAATCCAAGCACATATGGTCAACTAATCTACAACAAAGGAGAAAAGAACATACAAACAATGGAGGAAGGAGAGTCTCTTCAATAAGTGGTGCTGGGAAAACTGGACAGATACAGGTAAATGAATAAAATCAGAACATTCTCCAATATCATACACAAAAATAAACTCAAAAAAGGATTAAAACCCTACATGCAAGACTGGATGCTATAAAACTCCTTGAGGAGAACATAGGCAGAACACTCTTTGTCATAAATCACAGCAATATCTTGCTTGATCCACCTCCTAGAATAATTAAAATAAAAACAAAGGTAGACGAATGGGACCTAATTAAATTCAAAAGGTTTTTCACAGCAAAAGAAATCATATAAAAAAGAAAATCCAGGGAGTTCCCATCATGGCTCAGTGGTTAACGAATCTCACTAGGAATGATGAAGTTGCAGGTTCAATCCCTGGCCATGCTCAGTGAGTTAAGGATCTGGTTTTGGCATGAGCTGTGGAGTAGGTCACAGATGTGGCTTAGATCCCGCATTGCTGTGGCTCTGGCATAGGCCGGTGGCTACAGCTCCGATTAGACCCCTAGCCTGGGAAACTCCATATGCTGCAGGTGCAGCCCCAGAAAAGACAAAAAGACAAAAAAAAAAAAAAAAAAAATGGAAGAAAATCTTTGCAAATGAAGCAACTGACAAGGGATTAATCTCCAAAATATACAGATATCTCATTCAGCTTTATGATGAAAAAACATACAATCCAATAAAAAAAAAGGTCAGAATATCTAAGTAGACATTTCTCCAGGGAAGACAGATGGTTGAAAAAAAGGTTAGGGAACTTGGTCTTTATTCCATGTATCCTTGTGCCTGGCTAAAATATGAAAATTTTATTATAAGAAGAAGAGTTTGGGTCTTGGTGAGAAACTGGCAATCGATGTCACAGATACAAAATAATCAAATGATCAGAATATGAAAATTTTAAAAATTCATATGAATTATAATTAAATATAATTTTAATTATAATTAAAATTTATAACATTTATCATATATATATATCCACCTGTACACATTTATAACAATAGCAACATTGTTAAATTGCTATTAAGGGAAATAAAACAGGATTTTTAAGAGAGTAAATACACATATTGAACTCACAGTGCTATTTCCATTGACATAAATAACTCAAAAATCATTTTTTTTTTTTTTTTTATTTTTATTTTTTTAATTTTATTTTCCCACTGTACAGCAAGGGGGTCAGGTTATCCTTACATGTATACATTACAATTACAGTTTTTCCCCCACCATTTCTTCTGTTGCAACATGAGTATCTAGACATAGTTCTCAACGCTATTCAGCGGGATCTCCTTGTAAATCTATTCTACGTTGTGACTGATAAGCCCAAGCTCCCGATCCCTCCCACTCCCTCCCCCTCCCATCAGGCAACCACAAGTCTCTTCTCCAAGTCCATGATTGATTTTCTTTTCTGAGGAGATGTTCATTTGTGCTGGATATTAGATTCCAGTTATAAGTGATGTCATATGGTATTTGTCTTTGTCTTTCTGGCTCATTTCACTCAGTATGAGATTCTCTAGTTCCATCCATGTTGCTGCAAATGGCATGATGTCATCCTTTTTTATGGCTGAGTAGTATTCCATCGTGTATATATACCACATCTTCCGAATCCAATCCTCTGTCGATGGACATTTGGATTGTTTCCATGTCCTGGCTATTGTGAATAGTGCTGCAATGAACATGCGGCTGCATGTGTCTCTTTTAAGTAGAGCTTTGTCCGGATAGATGCCCAAGAGTGGGATTGCAGGGTCATATGGAAGTTCTATGTATAGATTTCTAAGGTATCTCCAAACTGTTCTCCATAGTGGCTGTACCAGTTTACATTCCCACCAACAGTGCAGGAGGGTTCCCTTTTCTCCACAGCCCCTCCAGCACTTGTTATTTGTGGATTTATTAATGATGGCCATTCTGACTGGTGTGAGGTGGTATCTCATGGTAGTTTTGATTTGCATTTCTCTTATAATCAGCGATGTTGAGCATTTTTTCATGTGTTTGTTGGCCATCTGTATATCTTCCTTGGAGAAATGTCTATTCAGGTCTTTTGCCCATTTTTCCATTGATTGATTGGTTTTTTTGCTGTTGAGTTGTATAAGTTGCTTGTATATTCTAGAGATTAAGCCCTTGTCAGTTGCATCATTTGAAACTATTTTCTCCCATTCTGTAAGTTGTCTTTTTGTTTTCTTTTGGGTTTCCTTTGCTGTGCAAAAGCTTTTCAGTTTGATGAGGTCCCATGGGTTTATTTTTGCTCTAGTTTCTATTGCTTTGGGAGACTGACCTGAGAAAATATTCATGATGTTGATGTCAGAGAGTGTTTTGCCTATGTTTTCTTCTAGGAGTTTGATGGTGTCCTGTCGTATATTTAAGTCTTTCAGCCATTTGGAGTTTATTTTTGTGCATGGTGTGAGGGTGTGTTCTAGTTTCATTGCTTTGCATACAGCTGTCCAGGTTTCCCAGCAATGCTTGCTGAATAGACTTTCCTTTTCCCATTTGATGTTCTTGCCTCCCTTGTCAAAGATTAATTGACCATAGGTGTCAGGGTTAATTTCCAGATTCTCTATTCTGTTCCATTGGTCTGTCTGTCTGTTTTGATACCAGTACCACACTGTTTTGATGACTGTGGCTTTGTAGTATTTCTTGAAGTCTGGGAGAGTTATGCCTCCTGCTTGGTTTTTGTTTCTCAGGATTGCTTTGGCGATTCTGGGTCTTTTGTTGTTCCATATAAATGTTTGGATTGTTTGTTCTAGTTCTGTGAAAAATGTCATGGGTAATTTGATAGGGATTGCATTGAATCTGTAGATTGCTTTGGGTAGGATGGCCATTTTCACAATATTGATTTTTCCAATCCAGGAACATGGAATATCTTTCCATTTTTTTACATCTTCTTTGATTTCTTTGATTAAGGTTTTATAGTTCTCGGCATATAGGTCCTTTACCTCTTTGGTTAGGTGTATTCCGAGGTATTTGATTTTGTGAGGTACAATTTTAAAAGGTATCGTATTTTTGTATTCCTTTTCTAATGCTTCATTGCTGGTATACAGAAATGCAACTGACTTCTGAATGTTAATCTTATATCCTGCCACTTTGCTGAATTTATTAATCAGTTCAAGGAGTTTTGGGGTTGAGTCCTTAGGGTTTTCTAGGTATAGTATCATGTCATCTGCATACAGTGACAGTTTGATCTCTTCTCTTCCTATATGGATGCCTTTGATTTCTTTTGTTTGTCTAATTGCTGTGGCTAAGACTTCCAAAACGATGTTGAAGAGCAGTGGTGAGAGTGGGCATCCCTGTCTTGTTCCAGATTTGAGTGAGAAGGCTTTCAGTTTTTCCCCATTGAGGATTATATTTGCTGTGGGTTTATCATAAATGGCTTTGATTATATTCAGGAATGTTCCCTCTATACCCACTTTGGCGAGGGTCTTGATCATGAATGGATGTTGAACTTTGTCAAATGCTTTTTCTGCATCTATTGAGATGATCATATGATTTTTGACTTTTTTTTTGTTAATGTGGTGTATGATGTTGATTGATTTGCGTATGTTGAACCATCCTTGTGAACCTGGGATGAACCCAACCTGGTCATGGTGTATAATTTTTTTGGTATGTTGTTGGATTCGGTTGGCTAAGATTTTGTTGAGAAGTTTTGCATCTATATTCATCAATGATATTGGGCGATAGTTTTCTTTTTTGGTGGTATCTCTGCCTGGTTTTGGAATGAGGGTGATGGTGGCCTCATAGAATGTCTTTGGGAGTATTCCTTCTTCTTCAACCTTTTGAAAGAGTTTAAGGAGGATGGGCACCAATTCCTCTTTATATGTTTGATAGAATTCACCTGTGAAGCCATCTGGTCCTGGGCTTTTATTTGTAGGGAGTGATTTTATGACCTGTTCAATTTCATTTCTAGTGATTGGTCTGTTCAGTTGGTCTGTTTCTGCTTGATTCAGTTTTGGCAGGCTGTAAGATTCTAGAAAATTGTCCATTTCTTCCAGATTGTCAAACTTATTGCCATATAGTTGTTCATAGTATTCTCTTATGGTTTTTTGTATTTCTGCTGTATCCGTTGTGATTTCTCCTTTTTCATTTATAATTTTGGTGATTTGGGTTCTTTCTCTCCTCTTTTTAGTGAGTCTGGCCAGGGGTTTATCAATTTTGTTCACCTTTTCAAAGAACCAGCTCTTGGTTTTATTAATTTTCTCTATTGTTTTTTGAGTCTCTATTTTATTGATTTCTTCTTTGATCTTTACAATTTCCTTCCTTCTGCTGACTTTAGGACTTCTTTGTTCTTCTTTTTCTAATTCATTTAGGTGGAGGGTTAAGTTGTCAATTTGGGATCTTTCTTCTTTTTTGAGAAAGGCCTGGATTGCTATAAATTTCCCTCTGAGCACTGCTTTCGCAGCATCCCATAGATTTTGAGAGGTTGTGTCTTCATTATCATTTGTTTCAAGATAGTTTTTAATTTCCTTCTTGATTTCCTCATTGACCCATTGGTTTTTTAGTAGCATGTTGTTTAGTCTCCATGGAGTAGGTTTTTTCTCTTTCCTTTTCCCATGGTTGATTTCTAATTTCATGGCATTGTGGTCAGAGAAGATACTTGAGATAATTTCTATGCTCCTAAATTTATTGAGATTCGCTTTATGTCCCAATATGTGGTCGATTCTTGAGAATGTTCCATGAGCATTTGAGAAGAATGTGTATTCTGATTTTTTTGGATGTAGTGTCCTGAAGATATCAATTAAGTCTAACTTTTCTATTGTTTCCTTTAGGATCTCTGTTGCTTTATTGGTTTTCTGTCTAGAGGATCTGTCCATTGATGTGAGGGGGGTATTTAGGTCTCCTACTATGATTGTATTCTCATCAATATCTCCCTTTATGTCTGTTAATATTTGTTGTATGTATCTGGGTGCTCCTATGTTTGGGGCATATATGTTGATGATAGTAACATCCTCTCCTTGGATGGATCCCTTAATCATTAAATAGTGTCCTTCTTTGTCCTTCTTTATGTCTTTTGTTTTAAAGTCTATTTTGTCTGATATGAGCATTGCAACTCCTGCTTTTCTGTCATGTCTATTGGCATGAAATACTTTTCCCCAGCCTTTCACTTTCAATCTATATGTATCTTTTGTCCTAAGGTGAGTTTCTTGTAGGCAGCATATTGAAGGTTTTTGCCGTTTTATCCACTCAGCCATTCTGTGTCTTTTGATTGGGGCATTCAGTCCATTGACATTTAAGGTGATAATTGATAGATGATTATTTATTGCCATTTGATCCTCGTGTTCCAGTTGATTCTATGGTTCTCCATTCTTCTTCTTTTTTTTTTTTTTTTTTGGTTGGATGGTCTCCTGTTATTATCTGCTTGAGTGTATTTTTTTTTTCATTTTTTGCAAATGCAATATTTGGTTTTGGCTTGTGGTTGCCCTGTTTTTTAAGTATGCTAACCCCTTCCCATAATTGTGTGTTTTAGCCTGATGGTCCTGTAAGTTCAAACACTTCATTATTATATTAAAATTAAGAAGAGAGACATACATACAAACAAAAAGGATTATTTACCTCCTAACATCCCTTGCCCACATTTTATGGTTTTGATGACTCTTTTATTTTTTTCTTTTTAATTTTATTTTGTTTGAAGCATGTTCATGATTAAATCTGTATGCTGGCTTATTTGAGTGACTGCTCTCTGATTGTATCTTCCTCAGTCCTAGTTCTTCCTCTTCTTCTTCTTCTTCTTTTTTTTTTTCCTTTTCTTTTTTCTTCCCTTTCCTTCCTTTCTTTTTGGTTTAGAGAAGCCCTTTCAATATTTCCTTTAACCTGGGTTTTGTGTTGCTGTATTCTTTAAGTTTTTGTTTGTTGGGAAAAATTTTTATTTCCCCTTCTATTTTAAATGATATTCTTGCTGGATAAAGTATTCTAGGTTGCATATTTTTTCCTTTGAGCACTTTAAATATCTCTTGCCATTCCCTCCTGGCCTGTAGTGTTTCTGTAGAGAAATCAGCTGATATTCTTATGGGGGTTCCCTTGTAGGTAACATTCTGTTTTTCTCTTGCTGCCTTTAGGATCCTCTCTTTATCACTAACTTTTGCCATTTTTATTATGATGTGTCTTGGTGTGGGTCTGTTTGGGTTCAGTTTGTTTGGGGCCCTCTGTGCTTCTTGTATCTTGAATCCAGTATCCTTTAGATTTGGGAAGTTTCCAGCAATAATTTCTTCAAATATATTTTCCATCCCCTTATCTTTTTCTACTCCTTCTGGAATTCCTATTATGCGTAGATTGGCCCGTTTTATATTATCCCATAGGTCTCTTATATTGCTTTCCAGTTTTTTGATTCGGTTTTCTGTCTGTTGACCAGATTGAGTGATTTCCATTATTCTATCTTCCATATCACTGATTCGTTCTTCTGCATTATTCATTCTGGTTTTTACTGCCCCTAGTTCAGTTTGCATCTCTGCAAATGAATGTTCTAGTTTTTCTTGGCTCCTCCTTATATTTTCTAGCTCCTTTCTGAGGGTATCTGCATTGCTGTTCATATCTTCTCTTAATTCCTTCAGTATTTTCACTGTTTCTCTTTTGAACTCCAGGTCTGTCAGACTGCAGAGATCAGTTTCATTGTTGACTGTTTTAGGTGAGTTCTCCTGTTGGTTTGACTGGGGGTGGTTTCTCAGCTTCTTCATCTTGCTTGTTGTCTTCTTTCTCCTGAGGGAGTTGTACTCTCCGTTATCGTAGTGTTTGCCTTGTCACTGCCGTGGAATATTTCCTGAGGGCTGTCGTTGTTGGTCAATCTTTTTTTGAGGCAGTGTGGCTTTTCTGGAGTGTTGATGGGACTAACAGTGTTTCTTTGAAGCAAAGGAGGACTTCCTGAGGGCAGACAGGACTGGGAGGTCCACCCCACGATGGTAGCAGATTTCACTTGGTTCTCAGCACCCCCTGGGTCTTGGGCGGGTAGCAGGGCCCTTGGAGACTCAAGAGGTTCCTCCCCAGAACAGCCCGACTCAGAAAGACCGTCTGAGATCTTTTCCCAATTCGGCCAGGCTTGTTGCAGCTTTTCTGGGCTGCAGGGGGTCCTGCCTGGAGCTGGCAGTCCTATGCAGCTGGTCCACTAGGTCTCAGCACCCCCTGGGGTCTTGGGCGGGTAGCAGGGCCCTTGGAGGCTCAAGAGGCTCCTCCCCAGGACAGCCCGACTCAGAAAGACCGTCTGAGATCTTTTCCCAATTCGGCCAGGCTTGTTGCAGCTTTTCTGGGCTGCAGGGGGTCCTGCCTGGAGCTGGCAGTCCTATGCAGCTGGTCCACTAGGTCTCAGCACCCCCTGGGGTCTTGGGCGGGTAGCAGGGCCCTTGGAGGCTCAAGAGGCTCCTCCCCAGGACAGCCTGACTCAGAAAGACCGTCTGAGATCTTTTCCCAAGTCGGCCAGGCTTGTTGCAGCTTTTCTGGGCTGCAGGGGGTCCTGCCTGGAGCTGGCAGTCCTATGCAGCTGGTCCACTAGGTCTCAGCACCCCCTGGGGTCTTGGGCGGGTAGCAGGGCCCTTGGAGGCTCAAGAGGCTCCTCCCCAGGACAGCCCGACTCAGAAAGACCGTCTGAGATCTTTTCCCGATTCGGCCAGGCTTGTTGCAGCTTTTCTGGGCTGCAGGGGGTCCTGCCTGGAGCTGGCAGTCCTATGCAGCTGGTCCACTAGGTCTCAGCACCCCTTGGGGTCTTGGGCGGGTAGCAGGGCCCTTGGAGACTCAAGAGGCTCCTCCCCAGGACAGCCCGACTCAGAAAGACCGTCTGAGATCTTTTCCCAATTCGGCCAGGCTTGTTGCAGCTTTTCTGGGCTGCAGGGGGTCCTGCCTGGAGCTGGCAGTCCTATGCAGCTGGTCCACTAGGTCTTAGCACCCCCTGGGGTCTTGGGCGTGTAGCAAGGCCCTTGGAGACTCAAGAGGCTCCTCCCCGGGGGAGCCCGTCTCAGAAAAACCGTCGGAGAATTAGGTCGATCTATTCACGGCCTGGCTAGGCTTGTTCTAGCTTTTCTGTGCTGCAGGCCTTTTCTAGGGGGCTGGTGGTGTTTGGTGCTGCTCTGTGGAAGTGTAGCCCCTCCAAAGGGCAAGCAGGCCTGTGCAGGGAGAGCCCCTGCGGTGGTAGGCTTCAGGCAATTGTTGAGGCCAGCCCTCCTGGATGGCAGGCAGCCCCAGGTTTGGCGAGAGCGTAGGGGGTGGCGGGGGTGGGGGGAGGGAATGCACTGGGAAGCACAGCTTTCTGCTAGCTAGCGGGCCTGTAAGCTTGCTGTGGCGTGGGGGTTATTCTATGGGGACCCACCCCTTCTTCTCTCCCCTCCCCAGCACGGGCGCAGACCAGGCTCTTCTCCCAGGTTCCCTCTGAGGCGGCTTTCCACTTCCCCGCCCCTAGAGTATTGCTCCCTTCCTCTGCGACAGCTTTGTTTTCTAGTCTCCCAGGCAGTCTCTGCCCCGTCAAAATGGTTTAGAGACCTCCCAAGCAGTTTCCGCTCTTCCCCGCCCCCCTAGCCCGGGGACTAATCTCTGGAGCCGAGGTCTCGGTGCCCAGCCCCCCCCCCCAGGCGTCCCCCGGCCCTTTCTTGGGGACTAACCTTCGGAGGCGAGGTCTCGGTGCCCAGCCCCAACCCAGGCGTCCCCCGGCCCCCTCTCGGGGACCAACCTTCAGAGCTGAGGTCTCGGTGCCCAGCCCCCACCCAGGCGTCCCCCGGCCCTTTCCCGGGGACTAACCTCTGGAGCCGAGGATTCGGTGCCCAGCCCCCACCCAGGCGTCTCAATTTTTGGTGACTGTGCCCGTAGTTCAGATGGTCCGTTGGGTTCTTGATCGTTTTTCCGTACTCCGACTTACTGCTACACTCTTCTCTGCATCTGGCGATTCCTCCGGTTCGTTTGATCTTTCCCCCGGTAGGAGACTTTCCAGGGTGCGGGATCCCTTTCTCCTCCGCAGTTCCCTTTCGGGAGCGCCCGTCCCGCTCGGATTCACCTTCTCTCACTCTCCTCTTTTCTCCCGTTCTGCCCAATAATGTCACGAACTTCTTGCCGTTATTGGAGTTTAGGTTCCTCTGCCAGCGATTGGTTGTTGTTCTGTGCGAGTCATTTCTTCTGTAGATGTGCTTTTTTTGTTGTGTTTGTGGGAGAGGGCGAGCGTGTCCCCCTACTCCTCCGCCATCTTGTCCTCAGGTTCCTCAAAAATCATTTTAATAAATATTGGAATATAGGCAAATTTAGCATAATGTCCCTTGACTAAGCCAAGGACCTTCCAAAAACTCAAGTTTAGGTACTTCTTAGAAAGTATAAGATGATTCATCTCATTAATAAGGCATACAAAAGGAAAATAATCTGGCTATGTAGCTATCCACCTGTATAAATATATATATCTATATTTATATACTCCATATGAATCTGGGAAAAGAAAATGGTTTTGAATATTTATTTATATACTTATTTATTTATTTGCCTTTTAGAGCCGCAGCCCCGGCATAAATAAGTTCCCAGACTAGGGGTCCAATCAAAGCTGTAGTTGCCAGCCTATGCCACAACCACAGCAATGCTGTGGCATCTGAGCCGTGTCTGTGACCTACACCACAGATCAGGACAACACAGGGTCCCTAACCCTCTGAACAAGGCCTGGGACTGAACCCACGTCTTCATGAATACTAGTTGAGTTTGTTACCACTGAGCTGCAATGGGAATTGCTAGAATAATTTTTTACTCTACTATTATTCAGTCAGTAGATTATTCTATACATATCCATTAGGTCAAGATGATTGATCGTACTGTTAGGGTCATCTGTATCCTTACTGATTTTCTGCCTGTTTGATTTGTAGATTACTAAGAGAAGGGTGTTGAAGTGTCAAATGATAACTGTTGATTTGTCTATGTCTATTTTAAATTCTATCAGCTTTGCCTTGTGTATTTTGACACTGTTGTTAGTTGCATACATATTTAGGATCATTCTGTCTTCCTGGAGAATTTACCCATTTGTCATTAATTATGACCTTCTTTGTCCCTAAGTGTATTCTTTGTTCTGAAGTCTACTTCATCTGAAATATAATTATTTCAGGTTTCTTTGATTAATGTTTACATAATTTATCATCTTTCATCTCTGTATTTTTAACCTGAATCAATATGTTTAAAGTGAATTTCTTATAATCTGTATATATTTGGGTCTGTCTTCACATACCTTTCTACTCTATGTGTATCCAAATTCCCCTTTTTCATAAGGACACCAGTAATACTGGATCCAGAGCTTACCTTTATTAGAACCATATTTTAACTTTGTTACATTTACAGAGACTCTTCTTCCAAATAAGTTTGGATTTACGGGCCCCAGGAGGACATGAATTTTTAGGGAACACTATACAACCTAGTATATCAACTTAGAGTTTATAATATACATTTTAATAATGTAAGATCACATTTAAATAATGCTGTATTATTCCATGTGTAGTGGAGGTTCTTATTATGGAATATTTTCATTTTCTTTTTCTCATCCATCATGACTTGTTTTCATTCATTTAACTTATATAGATCCTGAAAAAACCTAATACATTTTTGCTATTATTTCATTATATATTATCTTTTAGGATCATTAGAAATAATAAAATAAAATGCTGTATTTTAACTTCATTTATTCCTTTGTGATATTTTTCCTTCTTCATGTAGATGCAGCTTTTGGACCTATATTACCTATTTTCTGCCTATTTATTAATATGTCTTTATATGAGTAAATCTGCTGCTGATGAAACATGAATTCCTACAGTATGTTCTGCCTGAGAAATTCTTTTTTTTCTTTTTTTTTAATACTTATTTCCCCAATACAATTTTTTTTCTACTGTACTGGATGGTGACCCAATTACACATACATGTACACATTCTATTTTTACACATTATCATGCTCCATCATAAGTGACTAGACATAGTTCCCAGTGCTACACAGCAGGATCTCATTGCTAATCCATTCCAAAGGCAATAGCTTGTATCTATTAACCCCAAGTTCCCCAGCCACCCCACTCCCTACCACTCCCCCTTGGCAGCCACACATCTATTCTGCAAGTCCATGATTTTCTTTTCTGTGGAAAGGTACATTTGTCCCCTATATTAGATTCCAGATATAAGTGACATAATGTGGTATTTGTCTTTCTCTTTCTGACTTACTTCACTCGGTATGAGAGTCTCTAGTTCCATCCATGTTGCTGCAAATGGCATTATTTTGCTCTTCTTATGGCTGAGTATTATTCCATCTTCCTAATCCAATCATCTATTGATGGACATTTGGGTTGTTTCCATGTCTTGGCTATTGTGAATAGAGCTGCAATGAACATGAGGGTGCATGTATCTCTTTTAATGAAAGTTTTGTCTGGATATGTGCCCAAGAGTAGGATTGCTGGATCATAAGGTAGTTCCAAGTACAGATTTCTAAGGTATTTCCATACTGATATCCATAGTGGTTGTATTAGTTTACATTCCCATGAACAGTGCAGGAGGGCTCCCTTTTCTCCATAACCCCTCCAGCATTTGTTATTTGTGGATTTATTAATGATGGCCATTCTGACTGGTGTGAGGTGGTATCTCATGGTAGTTTTGATTTGCAATTTTCTAATAATCAGGGATGTTGAGCATTGTTTCAAGTGCTTGTTGGCCATATGTACATTTCCCTGGAGAAATGTCTATTCAGGTCTTTTGCCCATTTTTCAATTGGGCTGTTGACTTTTTTGTCATTGAGTTGTATCAGTTGCTTGTATATTCTAGAGAATAAACCCTTGTCAGTTGCATCATTTGAAACTGTTTTCTCCCATTCTGTAAGTTGTCTTTTTGTTCCCCTTTTGGTTTCCTTTGCTGTTCAAAAGCTTGTCAGTTTGATTAGGTCCCATTGGTTTATTTTTGTTCCTATTCCTGTTGCTTTGGGAGACTGACATGAGAAAATATTCATAAGGTTGATGTCAGAGAATGTTTTGCCTATGTTCTCTTCCCGGAGTTTGATGGGGTCTTGTCTTATATTTCAGTCTTTAAGCCATTTTGAGTTTATTTTTGTGCATGGTGTGAGGGCATGTTCTAGTTTCACTGATTTACAAACAGCTATCCAGTTTTCCCAGCAATACTTGCTGAAAAGACTAATTTTCCCATTTTATGTACCTGCATCCTTTGTCAAAGATTAATTGACCAAAGGTGTCTGGGTTTATTTTTGGGTTCTCTATTCTGTTCCATTGGTCTGCCTATCAGTTTTGGTACCAGTACCACCCAGTCTTGATGACTGTGGCTTTGTAATATTGCCTGAAGTCTGGGAGAGTCATGCCTCCTGCTTGGTTTTTGTTTCTCAGGATTGCTTTGGCAGTTCTGGGTCTTCTGTGGTTTCATATACATTTCTGGATTTTTTGTTCTAGTTCTGTGCAAAATGTCCTGGGTAATTTGATAGGGATTGCCTTGAATCAGTAGATTGCTTTGGGTAGTATGGCCACTTTTACAATATTAATGTTTTCAACCCATGAGCATGGAATATCTTTCCATTTCTTTACATCTTTTTTTTTCATTTCCTTGATTAATGTTTTACAGTTCTCAGCATATAAGTCCTTTACTTCCTTGGTCAGGTGTATTTCCAGGTATTTGATTTTTTGGGGTGCAATTTTAAAAAGTATTGTATTTTTGTATTCCTTTTCTAATATTTCATTGTTAGTAATACAGAAATGTGGCTGATTTCTGAATGTTCATTTTATATCCTGCTACGTTTCTGAATTAATTGATCATTTCAAATAGTTTTTGGGTTGAGTCCTTAGGGTTTTCTATATATAGTATCATGTCATCTGCATATAGTAACAGTTTTACCTCTTCTTTTCCTATTGGATGCCTTTTGTTTCTTTTGTTTCTCTCACTGCTGTGGCTAGGAATTCCAGCACTATTTTGAATAGTCGTGGTGAGAGTGGCCATCCTTGTCTTGTTCCAGATTTTACTTGGAAGGCTTTCAATTTTTCTTCATTATTATATTTGCTGTGGGTATGTCATAAATGGCTTTGAATATGCTAAGATTTGTTCCCTCTATACCCACTTTCGTAAGAGTTTTTATTATGAAGGGATGTTGGACTTTGTCAAATGCTTTCTTTGCATCTATTGAGATTACCATGGGGTTTTTGACTTTTATTTGTTAAAGTGGTGTATGGCGTTGATTGATTTACATATGTTGAACCATCCTTGTGCACCTGGGATGACTCCCACCTGGTCATGGTGTATGATATTTTTTATATGTTGTTGGATTCAGATGGCTAAAATTTTGTTGAGAATTTTTGTGTCTATATTCATCAAAGATATTGGCCTACAGTTTCCTTTTTTGGTGGTATCTCTGTCTGGTTTTGGAATTAGGGTGATTGTGGCATCATAGAATGTCTTTGGGATTATTCCTTCTTCTTCAACCTTTTGAAAGAGTTTAAGGAGGATGGGTATAAGTTCCTCTTTGTATGTTTGGTGGAATTCACCTGTGAAGCCATCTGGTCCTGGATTTTTATTTGTGGGGAATGTTTTTATGACATATTCAATTTCATTTCTAGTGATTGGTCTGTTCAGTTGATCTATTTCTTCTTGATTCAGTTTTGGCAGGCTGTAAGTCTCTAGAAAGCTGTCCATTTCTTCGAGGTTGTCAAATTTGTTGGCATACAATTGTTCATAGTATTCTCTCACGGTTTTTTCATTTCTGCAGCATCCATTGTGACTTCTCTTTTTTTATTTCCTATTTTGTTTATTTGGTTTCTTTTTCTCTCTTGTTTTATGTGAGTCTAGCTAGAGTTTGTCAATTTTGTTTATCTTTTCAAACAATCATCTCTTGGCTTTATTGATTTTGTCTATTGTTTTTTGAATCTCTATGTTATTGATTTCCTCTTTGATCTTCAGGATTTCCTTCCTTCTGCTGACTTTAGGTTTGGTTTGTTCTTCTTTTTCTAATTCATTTATATGGTGAGTTAAGTTGTCAATTTGAGATCTTTCTTCTTTTTTGAGGAAGACCTGTATTGCTATGAATTTCCCTCTGATCACTTCATTTGTGGCATCCCATAGATTTTTAGTGGATGTGTCTTCATTATCATTTGTCTTGAGGTATTTTTTAATTTCCTTTCTGATTTCCTAATTGACCCACTGGTTTTTTAGTAGCATGCTTAGTCTCCATGTAGTAAGTTTTTTCTCATTTCTTTTCCTGTGGTTGATTTCTAGTTTAATGTCATTATGTTCAGAAAAGATACTTGAAATAATTTCTATCTTCTTAAATTTGTTGAGGTTAGATTTGTACCCCAGTACATGATCAATTCTTGAAAATGTTCCATGTGCACTTGAGAAGAATATATATTCTGATTATTTTGGATGTAATGTCCTGAAAATGTCAATTAAATCTAACCTTTCTATTGTATTCTTTAGGATCCTGTTACCTTATTTTCTGTCTAGAGGATCTGTCCATTGGTGTGAGTGGGGTGTTAAAGTCTCCTACTATGATTGTATTCCTATCAATTTCTCCTTTTATGTCTGTTAGTATTTTTTGGCATGTATCTTGGTGCTCCTACATTAGAGGCATATATATTGACGATTATAATATCCTCTTCTTGAATGGATCCTTTAACCATTAAATAGTGTCTTTCTTTGTCTTTCTTTATGGCCTTTGTTTTAAAGTCTATTTTGTCTGATAAGAGTATTGCAACTCCTGCTTTCCTGTCTTGTCCACTGGCATGAAATATCTTTTCCCATCCCCTCACTTTCAATCTATATGTGTCCTTTGCTCTAAGGTGAGTTTCTTGTAGGCAGCAGAATGAAGTTTTTTTGCTTTTTTATCCAATCTGCCACTCTGTGTCTTTTGATTGGAGCATTTAGTCCATTGACATTTAACATATCATTATTGATAGATATGTATTTACTGCCAATTTAAACCTTGTTTTCCAGTTGATTCTACTTTCTTCATTTTTGAGTTGGACGGTTTCCATTTATTTTATGCTTGAGGACTTTTCAGTTTTTGTGAATGTAATGTTTGGTTTTGACTTGTGGTTGCCCTGTTTTTTAAGCACATTAAGCCCTTCCTATATCTGCTTGCTTTTGCCTGATAGTCATATAGGCTCAGACACATCATTAAGATAAAAAAAAAGAATCAAAATCTATATTTTCTTACTTTCCTCCCCCACATTGTATGTTTTTGATTTTTTTTTTAAACATCTTCATGGTTAGATCTGTATGCTGGCTTATTTAAGCGATTGCTTTCCAATTGTGGTTTCCACCATCCTAATTCTTCTTTTTCTCATTTTTTTTCCTTTTTTTTAATTTAGAGAAGCCCTTTCAGTATTTCTTTTAGAATTTGTTTCATATTGCTGTACTCTTTTAGCTTTTGTTTGTTGGAGAAATTATTTATTTCCCCTTCTAATTTAAATGATATTCTTGCTTGATAGAGTATTCTAGGTTTCAAATTTTTTTAATTTCAGTGCTTTAAATATATCTTGCCTTCTGGCCTGTAGTGTTTCTGTAGAGAAATCAGCTGATAGACTTATGGGGGTTCCCTTATAATTAATGCTTTGCTTTTCTCTTGCTGCCTTTAGGATCCTCTCTTTAGCTTTAACTTTTGCCATTTTCATTATAATATGTCTTGGGGTTGGCCTCTTTGGGTTCAGCGTATTTGGGGCCTTCTGTGCTTCCTGCATCTTGATATCAGTATCCTTTAGATTAGGAGAGTTTTTAGCCATAATTTCTTCAAATATATTTTCAATCCCCTTGTCTTCTTCTTTTCCTTCTGGAATTCCTACTGTGTGTAGATTGGCCCACTTTATATTATCCCATAGGTCTCATATTGTTTTCATGTTTTTTCACTTGGTTTTCTGTCTGCTGTCCTGATTGGGTGATTCCCATTATTCTATCTTCCATGTCACTAATTCATTCCTCTGCATTATTCATTCTACTCTTTATTGCCTTAAGCTCAGTTTGTATCTCTGCAAATGAGTTTTCTAGTTTTTCTTGGTTCCTTATATTTTCTAGTTCCTTTCTAAAGGAATCTACATTATTGTTCATATCCTCTCTAATCCCTTCATTATTTTCAATGCCTCCCTTTTGAACTCAATGTCTGTCAGACTGCAGAGGTTTGTTTCATTGTTGTCTGTTTTAGGTGAATTCTCCTGTTTCTTTAACTGGCAATGGTTTCTGTGCTTCTTCATCTTGCTAGTGTTTTTCTTTTTCTGTGAGTTCAGGGAAGCCAAACTGTAGTCTTATAAGCCTACTTCTATGCAAGACTAACCCTTTGTATTTTTTGAGGGGGTTACTATTTATTTTTGGTGTGAGAGTTTGAATATTTGCTGTCTCTTTCTTCAGTGTGAGCAGGGTGTTGTTCCCAGGATGCTCAGTGTGTTTTCAGGGAGAAGGAGGCCATGGGTAGGGGCAGCACTCAGTGCCTGGTCAATGGGCTCTCAATAGTAGTAAGGACCTATAGGAAGGTGGCACATGCTCCTCCTAGTGGCAGGGCCCTGGGAAGTGGTAATAAGCTCTAGGCAGATCTTTAAGGTGACTAGAGCATTTGGCAGTAGCAACAGCAGGGTGCATGAGTTCCCAGGGGGATTGAGAGCAACAACAGTTTGTGTTTGACTGCAATGCCTTCCTCTGAAGTGATTGGAATTGCAGGTGGTGCCTCTTCAGGGCCCCCACTTAGGATCAAGCCATGACCATCTCTAGAGTCAGTGATAACTGCGGTGGCTTGCCCCCACCACCTGTAGACTATGCATGAAGAAACCCGTCTCACTTAGCCCACATATAAGGTGTTATAAAGAGTGCTCCTAATTGCAGGATCCTGGGAAGTGACAGAGATCAGGTGTGTGGGTACTGCCTGAAACATTTGGCAGTGGCAACAGTGTTCTTGGGGGTGAGAGAGCACTAACAGGTGGTGTTTGGTCACAATGCCCTCCTCCGTGGTGCCCTTTAGGTGAATGGGGCTGCAAGTGATTTTTGTTCAGATATCTCCAATGGCAGTGGGCCACGCCCACCTCTGAAATCAGTGATAACAATGGTGGTTTGCCCCTACCTCCTGCAGACCACCCAAGAAGCACCTTGTCCCACTTAGGCCACGCAGAAGGTGCTGCACCTGTTGTTTCTAGTTGTAGGGTCTTGGGAAGGGACAGTGACCTAGTGTTTGGGGGTCACTCAGAGCATTTGGCAGTAAAGCTGCAGGGTGGGTGTGTTCCCACAGTGTATGGTGCTTGGTTGCAATGCCCTCTTTTTTTCTTTTTTGGCAACCCCTGAGGTGACTGGTGTCGCTGGTGGATCCCACTCACAGGCCCCCAGTAGTGGCAAGCCATGCCTCCCTCTGGCCTCTGAGATGACTGCCGCAGTCTTTCCCTGCTACCTGTGGATCATGCAAGAGGCACCATGTTGCACTTAGCCCCCTTATGCCCTTAGCCCATATGACAGGTGCCTGGCCACAGTAGCCTGCACAAGAAGCACCTAATCTCCCTTAAATGAGCAAGAGGCTTCTCGCCCCCCCATAGCCTCCACAGAGCTGCCCCAACCTCTAAGCCTGTGGGCATGCACGCATGCTCCAGTGCAGGGAGTTTCCTATGGCAGCATGTCCCTCCTCCTCTCTCCTCCCCAACAATGCCCCCTTGACTCTCATGTGGGTCCAGACCTTCTCCTGGTTTCCTCTGCCGTGGTGTTCTCCTTAGCCTGTGGTGCACTGCTCCTTAGCCCTTCAAGCCATCCCCAGTTCTCTCCCCAGGACTGACCTCCAGAGCCTGGGTCTCAGCACCCAGCCCCCACCCCAGCATCTGTTTCAGGCCGTGGCATCCAGGTTGGTGGTTCAGATGATCTGTTCGGCTCACTCTGCTTTGCCGTTCTCAGTCCAGCTGCTACGCTTTTCTTGGCCACTTTGAGGTCCTGCTGACTCAGCTGATCTTTGGTCAGTTAGGAGGCTTCCCAGGAGGTGGGT
This sequence comes from Sus scrofa, assembly GCF_054392235.1. NCBI lineage: Eukaryota > Metazoa > Chordata > Mammalia > Artiodactyla > Suidae > Sus > Sus scrofa. The sequence goes on from NC_139390.1 coordinate 63,952,405, forward strand.
TCCTTTTCTCCTTTACAGCTCCCTCGCGGGAATGCTAATCCAGTCCTGATTCTTTTTCACTCTTTTTCATTGGTTCTACCCAGTTATGTCAAGAGTTTCTTGCCCTTTTTGGAGGTTTAAGTTCTTCTGTCAGCATTCAGTTGATGTTCTGTGTGAGTTGTTTTACATGCAGATGTGTTTTTTTGACGTGTTTGTGGGAGAAAGTGTGCACGACCTCTTACACCTCCACCATCTTGCTCCACCTCCTTGCCTGAGAAATTCTTTATTTTTTCAGTACCTTCAAATAGTATTTTTGCTAGATACAGAATTCCTATTTGTCTCATTCCTTTCAATATTTTAAGGATTTCACTCTACCTTCTTCTTGCTTGCATGGATTCTGATGAGAAATTTTCTTTAATATGTATCTTTATTCCTCTCTAGTTAAACCTTCCTTTACCTCTCACTCCAGTGCCTTCAAGATTCTCTCTATTGGCCTTCTTTATTTGACTATAATATGCCCAAGTGTGGGTTTCTTCTGTATTTATCCTACTTGGTGTGCTTGACCTTTTCAGATCTATGATTTGATGTTTGCCAGTAATTTGGGAAAACTCTGGGCTACTATTTCTTCAAATATCTTTTACCCTGTACATTTTTTCTTCTCCTTTGATATCCCAATTACATATACCTTACATTGTTTAATATTGTTCCACATCCCTAGAATATTTCTGTTCTTTCTTTTTTTCTCTTTTCATTGTAGTTTGAGTTTGATTGATCTGAATTTAACTTAAATTATTTTCCTGGCTGTCTTAATTTTACTAGTGAGCTCTTCCAAAGTATTCGTCATTTCTCTTACTGTATTTTCAATCTAGAATTTCCTTTTGATTATTTCTTAAAGTTTCTCACTGGTGCGATTGTCCATCTGGTTTTGCATGTTGTCTATCACTGCAATTTTAACATATTAATCATATTTATTCTAAATACTCTGGTAATTAGAACATGTGTGTCATACCTGATTCTGGTGTGGTTCATTGCTTTGTTTCTTCAGATTATTTTTGTTGCCTTTTAGATATTTCATTGGAAACCTGATGTATTGTGAACTATGAGGCTAACAGAACGTTAGGGTAAGGAATTATGCTAATCTCATTGAAAATTGACCCATGTTATAATGTGTGTAGTAGTTATGGAGATGAGTGGCTTAAAATTCCTCTACCAAACTTATTTATCATTCCCTTCTCGGCCTTGGGGCTGCTTCTCTTCAGAGTGTCTTATACATGTCTTCACTATACTCCTCTGTTATCATTATTGGACTTCATTAATACGATGGAAGAATGTGAGGAGGGGTGTTCTCTGATAATTGAGTTATATCTCAATTTTCAGTGCGATCTTTATTCTTGGGAGTGTGGTCTTCACAAGTTTTCTCTCCCTCCTTCAAGGGTGAGCTTTTTTCTCTCTACTCCTTAATCTCTTCCCAGGATGCAGTGGGTATGCTCCACTTCTCCAGTCTGTATTCTTGAAGACTTCTCAAGCCTTTTTTTTTTCCCCCTATATGAGGCCATGTTGGAAATGAGTAGAGCAGAGCTCTTTTCCCACATTTGGGATGGAATTACATCGATGATCTCTGGTGATAGTTGAACTGAACTCTGGAAATTGTTTCGACCATAAAGGAGAAAATGGCCTGGTCCGTCTTTGCAATTACACACTTCCCTTCCCCTTGATGGGGCTGTGGGCAGGAGGGAGAGAAGGCTTTCTCAGTATTGTTCCCAGTCCTCCCTTGTGAGAACCTAGTGAAATTCCTAGGGAAAACCTTTAAAATTGTGCCATGTACCCTGTGAATACAGTCCCAAGAGGCTCTTACTCTCACCTTAGCCCTTATTTATCCTCCAGCAATAAATCAAAATTTGGAGTTTAATGTTCCTATTGGCTTTTAAGACTTAGCTGCTTCTCTCAAGCTAAGTAATTGCTTAAATCCCGTGATTCCTGGGGTATCTGTCTCTCAAGATTTCAGGATGGTGGTTATCTCTGCACCTCACTTCTCTAATGAGTCCAAGAAAAGTTGTTGCTTTTCAGTTTGCCCAACTTCTTCTAAGGAAAAAAATAATGATGCCAAAGTTTTTTACTCTTCTGAATTGAAGCCAGAGCCTTTACATGATATTGTTTGTAAATGGTAACAACAACAACAAAATGAGTAATGCTGATCTGACTGGACATTATCATAAAAGGAGTGATTATACCATACAGTTGTAACATCTTTTTACTCTAGTTAGTAGAACAATGAATGGTATTATTTTCTTCTTTTTATGTTCTACTTTTCTATTCTTTCTTAGTTTTCTATGATAAACATAATGTATTTGTAATTAATTCCATACAGAACATACATTAACTCAATTTCAAATAACATAAAAATATAGTAAAAAAATGTATACTTGAGACAAAAAAGAAGCAATAAACATTCAAAGAATGTGTAAGCTTACTCAATGGAACTAAAGTGTACATTTGTTTTTAAACTTTCAGGCAACAATAAAAAAAACTTATATAAACATGATCAATTACCTAGTATTTGTCAGAAAGTCCTTAGAGAAATAAAAAAAAAAAACTTCTTAGTGCTAAATTACAGAAGACACTTCTGACATGCAAATATACTTCATAAGAGAATGGTGAAATTTATAATGTCCTCAAAAATCAGTAATGAATTTTAGAATTGTATTAATTCATGTAACCTTAGATAAAAGTCAAAAGCCATGTATAAATGATAATTATAATCATAGATAATTCAGTGAAGATTGTTTTGTAAAGAATAAACTAATTTGGTCCACATATTTAGAATACTCATTATCATTTTGATCTTCAAATAAGATTTAAAAAATACATGGAAGGAGATATTTCATATGGAATATTATTTTAATTCACTTCCAAGATAACTTAAAATCCTTCTGGAATTCAAAGCTTTGTGTAGTAGTCTCCTCCTGTGTTGGATTAGGTTTGCTCTGTATGATCAACAAAATGTAGCAGAAATTATGCTGTGTGGCTTCAGAGACTAGGATACAAAAGGCATTGTGACTTTTTCTGTTATCTTTCTCTTGGATTATTTGTTCTGCTGTAAACAAGCTGTCATGTCATAAGTATACTCAAGCATCCTTGTGGCCACATGTCTCTATGCATGTGGCAAGGAACTGGAGACTTTTGCCAACAACCCTTGGAAGGGGATCTTTTACCCTAAAATAAGCTTTCAGATGACTGCAGTTGTAGCCAAAATCTTGACAACGACTTCGTTAGAGTCTCTGGGTAGAACCACCCAACTAACCTACTGCCAAATTTCAGACCCACATTTTCAGCTGCTAAGTTTTGTTACATAGCAATAGATAATTAATTCAAATATCTTACTTCTGGTCTTCCCTAGATTCCATCTCTCTCATCTAGATTTGGGACAGGGATTGGAGAGCAGGACATGGTTTTTAGTATTGCTTTTACTCTTAAATATTGGTTGAATGTAGCGTGTTTTGCTTTCAATGTAAGACCTTAACAGTTTAGGAACTTCACAAACTCTTATTGGAATTAAAGGTCATCCCAGCAACTACATACAAGTGGGTTATATTCCCTAATGTAAAATATTTAAATTTAATAAGTATTTATAGCCTGATTTCTCCCAAGCATTGTGTCAACATTAGGTCATACAATCATACGGACTTATGCTCTCCTCTTTTGCAAAACAGTCCCACTCCTGTTCGACCTTATTAGCAGATTCTCAGTTAAATAATCAGATGTGTTACACCAAACATGTGGCCAGTGAAATGCTGGGCTTGGAAACTGTTGATAGTCCCCACAACACTGGGCAAAAGATCAATATACCTCTCATGGAGTATCTCATTCTAAGCAACTTGGTTCTCAGTGCACCTGACAGGATTAATTAGGAGCAAACTGTTCCTCTAAATAGCTGAATGAATTAACTGCTGTATGAAGTAATCTGATACCAACCTGCTGATTTTAGTAGACTATCAAAATAGATGATTTTGGTTTAAGAATAATTATCATTGAGCCCCTATTTTTGCTTGTACATTTATATAAAAATAAAAATGCAAAAAGATAAAAAGGAAAATAAACCAGCTTGGAAAAGTTTTTGATGAATAAAAGTAGGCATGTTGTCACTCTAAAAGGGTAGTCATTCAAATGAAAGTGTGTAGTGGTTGTTTCTGATAGCCCTTTTTATTTTTAGGTAGTAAATAGTACATAATTGACAGAAATATATCATTATTTGTTTCAAAAACCCATGTTAACATGGATAAATATGCAAAACACATTTTCAAAATGAGTCACTAAAATTTTAGGTACAATCACAGCTCTATGGACATGAACATGTGATTGCTGTTGTCACACATACTTCTGCCCCAGCTTCAACTTGATCTTCTCTGCTTCAAGCTCTATTGTATAGAACTGACTAAAAACTATTCGTAATTGCTCTGTCAAACCTACCATACTTCACCCAGATGATAGCTCCTAAAAAAAAGAATAGCATCGATGCTCAAAAGCACTTCAATAATTTGCCATTACTGGGATGTTTGATGTTTCAGATAAGCAAAAATTGTCTGATAATGGAAAATTGGCCTGTTTTCACTGGACCATGAAAAACATATATTTTTAGATGGGAACAGGACAAGAGTACAAATGGAAGCCCCAAACTGCTAAATAAAATTAGTTCTATCCTTTAAAGTAACAGGAAACTTCCCTAATAACAAAACTGAGAAGTGTGTATAATTGATAATTTGACCAAAAATGGACATAAAAACAAAGATTACTGAAGGTGATGATAACTGCACAAATACAGGCAGTTCTGTTATTTTTTCAGTAGTGTTTAAATGAGCATTAAAAGTACATAAATTTAATGAAAAACTTTATTCTATGAAATTTATTTTTTTTTGGTCCTAGTTCAACAAATTGCTAATAATGTTTTTACAATTGTTATCAATAGCTTTTTTTTTCTTTTTTGTGTTTTTATTTCTGCACCACAGCATATGGAAATTCCTAGGCTAGGGGTCGAACTGTAACTGGGAGCTGGGACTGTTAGCTACACCACAGCCCCAGGACCGTGGGATCCTAGCCATGTCTGCAACCTATACCAAAGCTTGTGGCAACTCCGGATTCTTAACCCACTTAGTTGGGGCCAGGGCTCAAACCCACATTCTCATGGATACTCGTTGGGATCATTACCACTGAGCCACAACAGGAACTCCCAATTGCTTTTTAAATTTCAATTTGTAAAAGTTTTCTTCTATGAAGCAATAACAATTGGAATTTTCTACAAAATTCCTAAAGTATTTCTAAATTCATGGAAATAAGGCATAAATTTTATACATTATATTAAGACATCATGATATGGTTGCATAAATAACATTTAAAGTACTGTCAATAATATTATTACGCATATACATCCTAAAAGACCATCATAAAAACCTGTTTATCTAGCAAAGTTTAGAAGATTTGATTACTGAAGGGAGAAAACCACCCTGACTGACTCTTTTCTGTGTTTTATAAAGGAGAGTTTAAGGAAATTAATGAATACATATCTATATGTGTTTTTATATATTTAATATTTATTGATAAATTTATGTTTATGTGCATCTTTATACATTAATATTTATTTATAAATTTATAAATTTATACCTGTATATATATAAATGTACATACTCTTTCTATATATATAGGGAGAGAAAACAGTAATGATAATTCAGTCATTCAACAAAGTCAAGGACCTTCAGTTCTTCAAAGACCACAGATAATATTCTGAGCCATGTCCTTGGAGCTGTTTTGCAAGTGCTGAAGCCCCCACCAGGTAGAAGTCAACTAGATGCTGCCCACAAGCACATAGACCCCAGAATGGCTGGAACCAGAAGACTGATGATGCTGACTCCCAGTTACCTCACTACCCACCAATCAGGAAAGTGTCCACAAGCTGACCATGCCCTGCTTCTCACACATGACTCCTCATGATCCCCTCCAGGGGGCACAGTCCTTGAGGCACTAGCCTGCCGCGTTCCCCTCTTTGCCTGGCAATTAAAGCTACTTTTTGTTTCCTCCAACTCTGTTTCCGTTTCTATTTGGCATGGGTATACAGAGGCGACCGATAATTTGGCAACATTATCTTGGCTAATTTTGGGCTCCAAGTGTCCAGAAAGTGGTAGGAAAATGCCCTACTCCAGAAAGCAGTTAGGGCTGGGAAGAAAATTCTATTCGTATATATATGAATATTCAGACATATGAGACCATTCGTATATAATAATATTCATATTAGAATGTATACACACACTCACACATATGGTTTGGTGATAAACCCATTACAGTGAAGTGCCTCATATAAAATAGGTAACCGACTGGATATGATTCCATATTAAGTTTCACTTTAAGTACTAGGATCATGCTAATGACCATGAATTATATAATTTATAGTATTGTCAAGTCTAAGGTTTTCTTTGCAAAGTAATGTTTATGAAATTTGGGGTCTAATTTGATGAGATGTCCATCTTCTGGTGTCAAACATTAATTTCCCTATTTCCCAGTTTCCAATTTAAATTCCCTAGTGTGTTGAGAACTGAAATAAGTATAATCAACATTTGACTTTTAACAACATCAACTGGACTTTAAAAAGAAATAGCAGATCAAGACTAAATTTTACCTGTTAAGCCAGCATTTATGACTGCAGCCTTGAACAACTGACTTGAGTGGATTTTGTGGTCATGGATGGGTTTAGACTGAGGGTGTTGTGAAGAATTCACATGCCTACAAAGGATAGAAATAGAGAACATTTCAACAAAGCTGTATTGTCAGGTTTGTAACCTAATTCAATACCTCTATGGGCATCATGGTAGATATTTGGGGCTCTGTATAAATTGAGCTGGGCTTGGTTGTGGTGAGGTAAATAGCCACAAGCTTCAATGACATAAAACAAAGCATTATCTCTTGCTCAGATACATAGTATTTGTGAGTTACTGTGGAGGAGGGAAACACATCACCCCTCCTGTTCACTCAGGTACTCAGATCTCCATGGCATGGGTAGAAGATGATAATCATTACTGCTGTAACAGGGAAGAACAAATCTGACTCCATATTATGTCGGTCTGTTTTTACTTCCACTTTGTGCTCTGTTGTCTTTGCTTAGTCAGGCTAACTCTGCCCATCCTGAGACCCCAGGCCAACTTTGCTCATCTCTGGTGTAATAAGGAAGAACAAATCTCCCTCTATATTAGAACTGCTCCTCTTTATTTTGTGCTTTGTTGGCTGTGCTTAGACATGTTAGCTCTGCACCTTCCATAAAAGAACATGGCCTATGGCTTAAAATATACAGGAGAGCCCATTCCCAAGGCTCTGTCTGATCTTTAGTCCATTCACATGGAGATAAAAAGTTGCAGAACAGAGAATAGTATATGTTTTGTTGGAGGTTTACAGGAACATCATAATCTCACGGTGACCCGACTGACCTACGTGGACAGCAGTTAGAACAAAGGATCCAACACCAGGAAGTTTGCAACAACTAACCATGCCTCTTCCTCACCTTGTCTCTCAAAAGGCTTTGCTAAAAGCCTTTGGAGATTTCAGGGTTTTTCTTGTGCATGAGCCACCATTATCCTTGCATCTCCCTGCAATAAACCTTCCTCTGCTCCAGATTTTGATTTTCAGGATTGTTTGGCTTCATTACGCTTCAGGCACAGGCACTTAAAACCAGCAACACTGCTTCTCACAGCCTTCTATCTGAAAATGACTTTTCTCACATTTCATTGGCTCCAATGGTAAAGATTAGTGTCAGGAACTGGAGAGTCAGGAAAGAGGACCCTTGGATAATGATCTCTGATACCCACATCACAGTGTAGATATTTTCCAAAGTTATGTTTTGCAGCTTTATCAGACAGTTGTGGTTACCAAAAGTGTGTTATTTAGATCAGTGAAACATATCCATATTTTATTAAGTAAAATTATAAAAAATTAAAGTGAAATTTCAAACTGATTTTTCATTGTTAAAACTTATTTAGAAGCCAGAGAAATAAAATGAGTGAATCTATTTCATATTTCAACAAATATAGGACAAATAGTACCTTATTCCCAGAAAAAAGTGGATTTATGTCAAAAAAGAAAAATAATATTTGCATTACATAACAATAGAAAGAAGTTTTATCCCTTACAAAGTTTTAAATAGTGTTATTTCTCAAATGCAGACTCCAGGAAAACACAAAGCTATATATTACTATTGATGTTATACTTGCACATGTAATTTTGATAGAGTTTTCAATTTTATAAGCTGAAAGATTTCTTTCCTCCTTCAAAACCAGATAAGAGTTAGCAATACATTAAATGTACACATATTACAGATCAGGATGTAGCATTTCTATTATATACAGATAGGTTAAAATCTGAAAATCATTTCCATATTTGTTTTCAGCTGTTCTGAATTTTTCGTATCTGAGGAGTGGGGCATGTGGAAAGACAGGCTTATGATTAAATTGGAAGTTTCTTAAAAATTTGATAAATTGCATCTTATTCTAAGAAAAAGACTGATTTGGGCATTTTGATTGTTGAACATGATCGTTTAATAACTTAATGATACCACCATATGTAATTAGATAATGATATGTTTATAAATCATTCCATAGGTGGTTGAAAAAAATGTTGATGACTGGAGTTCCCATTGTGGCACAGTGGAAATGAATCTGACTAGGAACCATGAGGTTGTGGGTTTGATCCCTGGCCTTGCTCAGTGAGTTAAGCATCTGGCACTGCTCTTAGCTGTGGTGTAGGTCACAGATGCAGCTTGGATCCTGTGTTGCTGTGGGTGGAATAGTGTAGGCCAGCAGCTGTAGCTACAATTCAATCCCTAGCCTGGAACCTCTATATGCAGTGGGTGTGGCCCTAAAAAGCCAAAAAAAAAAAAAAAAAAAAAAAAAAGAAAAATTTATCATTCAGAATAACGGATGTATCCAGAATGATTTTCACTGTGAATTAGCAGTAATAACAATAGCAAAAATATTTAACACGTTTTTGTAATAGGTAATTTTATTTTTTCCATGTTGTAGGAAAAAAAAAAAATTGTTTAGTTTAGTGTTTTACCTTCCAGCAAAAGAGGAGCCAGATACTTGGAGTATCAAGATACAAGATATTAGAAGTCATGTAGGTTTAAGTTCATAGTCTTTCAAACTAACCTCATACAAATAACCTATAGACACCTCCTCTGTATACCATAAAGATTGTTAAGATATACTGCGGTCATTTTTGGCATTGATTTGTTGGCTATAAAATGATCACCTTCATCTTACTTGATAATGATATGGTGATATTATTAACATATTTATTTTAGACTAAAATGAATGACTCACAGAGTTTTTTATATCATCACCTCACTTAATCCATGCTGCAAATATCCCTGCAAAATAGTTGTTATCAGACTCAATTCTAATAATGAATGGAAAATTTTTCAGAACGCTTATATGGCTTTCCTAGAGACTCCCAGCTAGTCATCAGATAATTTAGAATGTGGAACTCTGGGAACTCCCATTGTGGCTCAGCAAGTTGAGAACCAGACTAGTATCCATAAGGATGCAGATTAGATCCCTGGCCCTGCTCAGTGGCTTAAAGGATCTGGCATTGCTGTGAGCTGTGGCGTAGGTCGCAGACATGGCTCTGATCCCCCGTTGCTGTGGCTGTGGTGTAGGCTGGCAGCTAAGGCTCTGATTTGACCCCTGGGAACTTCCATATCCCACAGATGTGGCCCTAAAAAGAAAAAAAGAAAAAAGAATATCAAATGTTGAACTCTAACACCGGGTCTCTTCCACTATATTATACTGATTACCTGGTAAATGAGAACAAACACAACAAATTAAAGTCTAAAAAAATGTTTTATCTTGTTACTCTGAGTGAACGAATGTATTTCTTTTTATTATGTGTTCTTATTTCCATCATTGTTGTGAATATTGCGACAGTATTTTCCAAAAATACCTATAGTAGTTTCTACTATTCCATTTTTTTCAGTGTGACTTTGAAACTTCTCCCACTGAGAGGTGGGGCAGAGATTTCATCCCTTTGAGTCTGGGAGGGTATGTGACCAGTAGAAGTGATGCTATGCTGCTTCCTCATCTGAGTCTAAAAAGACAGTTCAGCTTCCACTGGATTCTCATGGGGTGCTTGTCCTTGGAACCTGACCACCATGCTCTGGAGAAGCCAAATGCTCTGTGGAGGGGAACCAACACCCACAGCCTGGCCAAGTTCGAGTTCCCACTGAAAACCAGCACCATCTTGCCAGCCAAGCGAGCAAGACTTCTTGGAAGTGACTCCTCTAGCCCTATCGTAGCCATGCCAGCTGACACCACAGAGTGCTGAGATAACTGGCCCTATGGAAGCCTGCCCAAAGTGGATGTTTGGGGCCAGAATAAATTATTGTTGTTGTTTTGGACACTAAGCTTTGGGGTGGTTTGTTATGCAGCAATAGATAACTCAAATGGTTATCTAAGGTACAATTTTCTCCAAGGACAATTTCAAATTCTATATATTTAAGGTAAAACAACAAAATGATTTAATAGATGTATGTACAGGTTTTTATTTGCTCACACTCCAAACTACTCATCTAGGATGTGACTGCTTTTTGTCTAAACTACTATTAAATAAAATATGTGCTACCTAACAATAGATAATTACCTCATTAACTCATTAAAAGCTTTTCTCTCGTGGAGAGAGAATGTATTTTAAAGAGCACTTTCATAAGAGAAATATTTTAAAACCTCTTGTTTGGCAGGAAAATTCAAAGCTTAAAAGCATCGGTTATATTCATGAAGCACTTTTCTTATTAATTGTTAGAGAATGCCAAAATCCCTTGTGGAACACATGGCAAAACAAGCTGATTAAGAGGCTTAGTATTATTTTTAAATTACTTAATTGCCATTTAATGAAATAGGGAGCTCTGACTTCCATGCTACCTAATAAAATGGTTACTCTTCAAGGAATGAATTGCTAGTTGCACTGACCTTGCAGAACAAGCTGGGTTTAAAGAAGCCACATAATACATTTCTACAATGATGGTATTGGGACTGAAAGCCATATTACTGGAAATGTGCATGTTAGCGTTTATATCCCTTTTATAATTGCTGAAATAATAGCCAACATACATTAAGAAATGTCTGGTTATTCCACTGGGTGCCCTGATTGCAGTCCAACCACATATATGAACACCTCTTAATTGCCAAAGTAATTTCTAAGGAACTAAAAACACAGTTCATTTGCTTTTCCACCCTGCCCTTGGGAACCTGCAATTTTGCTTCATTATAGCCACTCAACCTTTAGCCCTCATCCACTTCAAAACGCTCTGCAGTGCTTTATGTAAAATAAAATTGCAACCATGTGCAGCCATGCACAAATCTATTATTTTTGTTAGCTCCACTTATTCTAATTTTGAAATTAGCTAAGTTAAAGGCAAGAATTTAGCCAGATAAATGCAGGCTTATTACATATGCCCACTTTACATATATATATATATATATATCCCCTTCCACTTAGTGAATATATCTTTCCTAGAACACCTGGGAAAGCAAATGCACATTTGAGAGGGGAGACTAGGCTATCTTCTGTTTTATTTACTGCAGCATCTAATCAAACCAACCAGCTTATTAAGGAAAAGAATTTGAAGATGGCATACTGTACTCAGATTTTTCTATCACTGCTATTAAACATTAATTGCCATATAAATTTACCATTGGGTCAAAAAATCTGTTATCTATTTCATATGTGTGTATATACATACATATACACACAAACACAGATGCATACCTTAAGTAAATATATATACATGCCACTAGTGGGTATATATATAAGTCACATCTTCCATATAAACATATATAATCTTCAGATTATGATCAAATATATACATAAACTTCTATTTGTAAAAATCAAATTAGGTATAAATTAAAGAATGATATATGAATGGACATTGACAAATTATTATCATGTTTAAATGACAATCAAGATTCAGTGTCTTTTGAATAGGAATTGACCTGACCTTTCTCTTGATCATGATTATCAGTTTTGGCTTAAAATATTTATCTAAATTCAAAGAGTGTTTATAAATAAATGTGTAATTATAGCTGATAGTGACAAGTTTCACAAATCATCTGGGTAACATCCAAAATTTCAGATAATTTTTGAGGGTTATCCAAATATAAAAAGTAAAGAAGTCCAATTCAACACCTATTAGAGTGCCCCTTGTTATACTGTGGGAACTAAAATAGAGAATGAGACATCTTCCTTCTGCCTAAAGCTGGAGTATGCTACAGGACAAGATCCAGGTGCAATGTTACCTGGTGATAAATACTACCATAGTAACAGAGGGTACTATGGGGAGACAAGACTAAGCTGTATCTCATTACTTCTGAGAGAGTTAATGAAAGATAAAACCTAATGAAATAATATTTGGACAAGAGTATGAGGAATACTAAACACTGGATGGACATGGGGAAGCCAGTTCAAGAAAAGGATTCAAAATCTTCAAAGAAATGAAAAGCAAAAAGTGTACTGACAAAAACTCTCTCTTTGATATACACATTTTTTTCTTCTTAGGGCTGCATCTGTGGCATATGGAGGTTCCCAGGCTAAGGGTTGAATCGGAGCTGCAGGTGCCACACCACAGCCACAGCAACAGCAACGCCAGATCTGAGCTGTGTCTGTGACCTACACCACAGCTTGTGGCATCGCCAGATCCTTAACCCATTGAGCGAGGCCAGGGATCGAATCTACATCCCCACAGACACTACATCAGGTTCTTAGCTGGCTGAGCCACAATGGGAGCTCTTCCCATTGACCAAACTTTAATCAGGCTCCTCTGTCTGATCCTTGTTTTGACCCCTGTCCTTTCTTTGGCTGGCCTAGCCCAGATTTGGCAAGAATCCTGCTAAGTCAGTTTAGCAGGAATCCTCCTGCCCTTCATTTGTTATCAATTTCCTCATCTCCTCACCTTTAATATATAAACCCTTCAACAAGAACCCAACTGTTGAGGTCAGTGTAGTAAGAACCGCCTGTGGTTGATGTCTCCTCTTAGTAATTTTCCATACACTGGCCATTGACACTGGCTATAAATCTCCAGGTGCATTTCTTGTATTCAGTTGAGCACAGTCACTCTTCCTTACTGCAGTGCCCTTATTGCAATAGTCTTGTATAAAGTCTTCTTCTTTGCCATTTTAACAAGTGTCAGAATAATTTTTCTCTTTAACAATGTGACACATCAGAAGGTCTTTATTCAGTATGACTGAAAAATCATGGGAATTCAAATTATTCCTATGCTTAAAGGAGCTTGCAATATGTTTCAGGAGACTGATTGGTAAATATTAAGCATAATGCAGAGGAAATACAATAAAGTTAAAATAAAGCCACAATAAATATTTTTAGGCACTGGGAAGCCATTTAATTCTAGTTGATAGGAACTAGGAAGGCTTCAAGGAGAAAGGAACATTTTAGTAAACCATCAGGGAATAATAACATGTCAATAAAGCAGAGATGAGCATGACAGTAGGAAATACATTCCAGCCAGAGGGAAATGAGTATTTTAAGCCATTGACTCTCAAAAGCTTAAGACTGTTGGGAAACTGCATGCAATCAATGCAGTGGATAAAGGAAGTTTTGAATTTGGAAAAGTAGAGTGTGAGAAAACTTGTTTAAAGATGACAGACTGGGTAGGCACATGTGTTTCCTTTCATTCCCCACCAAAGCTTCATATGAGTGACATAAATGACATGACATAGCATATATTTGTAGGACAAAGAGGATGAATAAAGAGATAACAGTAAAATATTTTGAAAAATGGAAATGGATGAATGATTAGTGACTTCACAAAAACAAACAAACAAAAACTGATACTAAAGTAACAGTGAGACAGAAGCAGAGCACCTCAAAAACACCCACACATTCAGGAACCATAGCATAGCACTGGATACACTGAAATGAGTGTGATCTATACCACAGAGTTTGGGACACAATATAATGAAACTCCCTACAGCACATCTACAAAGTCCAGCATAAAGGTTTTAAGTATATAGGAGTATATAGGTATTACATGTATTGGATATGGAAGAAGCAAAATTTTTAAAAATGGGCCTGTAATTAAGAAAAAAAAGGAGTGGTCAGTAGAAACTGACCTCATAATAACAGAGATGGTAGAAAAGCAGACAACGAGTTTAAAATCTTATAAATATGTTCAAGGTAACCGAGAAAAGGATGGACACTGATGGGTAAAAAGAAGAGAAATAAAGTCTATTCAGGTGTCTGGAAGGGAAATGGAAATTCAAGAACTTAAAAGTCAAAATCTGGAGTGAAAAAGGAATGGGAAGAAGGTTGTAGCCTGCAAAAATATTAAATAAATAGATAAATGAACTCAAAGATGTATCAACAGAAATAATCTTACTTGAATTTACAAAGAGATTTTAAAAAATCAAAGAATATTAGCAGATCCTCAGGATTATGTGGGGAATGGGACAGTATTAAGAGTATAATCTAAATGTTGGAAAATGAAGAGAATGAATGATTCAGAAGAAAAAGTTTGAACAAATAATTGCCAAATACCTAATATGTTAAAAAATATACAGATCCAACAAGGTGAATAAATTCAATCAACTTAAACTTTAAAAATAGTCACCTACTAGCCATCTACCAAAGATAAAGACAAATCCTAAAACCAACCAGAGAAACATGACACAACTTTAATTACCAGTGATATGCATAGAAAGCCACATTGATACGTAATGACACATCATGAGAATGGGTCAAATTAAAAAAAAAATAAAATAAACACCAAATATTTCTAAGGATGCTCCACATGCTAGACCTAAACTCCAATTGCCCACAGTGGAAAATTGCTTGATAAGGCACCTCGTACATCCTTTCTTCCTTTCCCTGTTTCTCCTCTCCACCTTCTTACTAGGTTTTCCTGGGACCATCAGTCAATGAAACTATTTGCATTTGAGTCCTTAACTGAGAGTCTGCTTTTATGGGCATCTACATCAAGACAATTTCAGAGGATGTAACTGATCCTACCTTCAGACATTCTCGGGTTACTTTCACTGGTTATCTCTGCCCTCTTCCTCTTACTACAGTGTGATTTTGTTTCTGTGTCTATACCGTTCTTTCCAGGGAACTTTCCTTGGGCTACTAAGCATCCTTTTCTGGAAATGTCTTAATAAACCGCTTTCATGGATCTCTCTCACTGTTTGCTACTAAGGAATCTGGCCTCCCATAACAACCTTCTCTATCTTTGCTCTGGCTGACAATCCCTTCTGCTATTGCACATAGTTATTATTTTAGTATTTTAAACCAAATATTCCAAGTTATCTGATTTTTTTCATAGTATAGAGAAATATCTATCTGTACCATGTTTTATATGGTTTATTATTTACCTTGATATAGCCCATTCATTCCTTTTGTTCAATTGTGGCTTAATCTTGTTTCTATTTAATGTTTATTTTTAAACAGGAGAGTGTCTGAATCAATTTATCAAACATAGGGCACAAATATCTTGAAGAAAATGAGATGGGCAGTACACAATTCCAATTCATAATTTTGATTTAGAAAACTGTGTTCCTGAATTGCTGATCATCTCTACAGGGTCTTGATGCAGCTTAACATTAGGATGTAAATAGTCATCATATGAACTGTAAAGAAGTTACATGACCTATAGAGATGCTATATGATCTACAGAGATGCTATATTACCTATAGAGATGCTCTGTAGGAAAGAGCTCTCTTTGCTCCACTCTGCTTGGTGTCTATTACTGACACCTGCACAATTGATTTCTGTCTCTCCTCCTTTCTTCTATGTTCCTTGCTCAAGAGTTCATACAATTTTTTTTCTGAAGAAAAATAATTTTTGAATAATTAAATTTAAAAAAGAGTAGCATTACCTCTATTGAGAGAATAACTGAAATTCTGTGTTTATTCATGAATTAAATGTCCAGTGTAGAACTTGACAATTAAGCAACTTCTAGTAACACAATTGCTGATTTCTCTATAATTTTATGGTGAATCTTTAATTTTGGTCACCAGTTCATGATGATAATCAGTTCAAACCATATAATCTTCCCTGTTAAAAAGAATAGAATAACTTTTGGTTCTCTTTTTTCTTTATGATTTTTTAATTTATCTTCATAAATGTAAGCTTCTGAAAGACAAGCTAAATTAGATCTAAGAGGCTTCTTCTCTAATTATGAAGGCATATTTTAAAATTTGGTAAGACACTAAAGTTTTAAGAAATGTTTTGAGAACTTCAAGATTTGGGTAATTATAAAAATATAAATGCTTGGAAAAAACACCTAATTTTAACTAACCCACTAAAAGAGTACTGCATAGAAGTTTACTCAAAAGGGATCAGAGAAATATATTAATACAAGGATATAATTGAAGTGGCCTTAGAATAACGACAGTGGAATTATTATCTTTAAACTCTGCTGTGCCTGAATTAATAACAAAGTAATGATAGTTCCAGGGTCATGTATTTAATTCTAAATGTCATTTTTAAACTGCCTCCTTCTATGTTGTTTATTTGAACATATAATTAAAGTGTTTAAGGGAATAGTGAAAGCATGTAGCCCAGTCTTTCAGTGTTACAGTTGGAGAGCTGGGGCAGAGGAGCCAAGGGCTTTGTTCATTATCATATAATATGTCATTTTCAAAGACTAAATTTAGAATCCACAGCCAGGACTATATATACAGGCCTCAGTTGGTTAGAAAAGAAATAAGTTGATTTGGAGGACTTGTTATTTTGTTCTTAACTATTTACAAGAACCTGAAAGGACTTAATTTTTAATTAAAAATATATATACAGGAATAATACATAAAGGTTTTTGAACATTATGTAATATGAGATATTTCCTGATCTACTTTCAAATCAGAGTTAAATGTTTATAGAAGTGTGATAATTTGTTTCAAAAAAAAAAAAAAAAAAAGACTGCCCATAAATTTAAATCAGTTCTGTCTTTGGTCTACCTCTGTGACTTGTATCTGAAAATCTGACAGGAGGAAGTAATAAATGTGGCACCTTAGCTTCAGCTTGTAATCTGTCAGATTTAAATCAGATTTTTTGATCATTATTTTGAGAGTAGAAGCATAATCAGATTAAGAAAATAAAAGTATGGTCTCCACAATCATGTTAAACATCCAGTGCTCATTTTTAGAGTATGTGCTCAGATTCTCATGTTAAGGATGATAAATTGTATACATCTGTGATAACATCTGTTGTAAGCATATTTACCAACTTCCAAATTCTCTGCAACCAGGAAGTAAGAAAATCCCAAATTATGTAAAGATGTGTTCATATTGTACCCTCCCCCCCAAAATTATATAACGTGGTATTTTTTTTCTGAGAAGCAGGTTACATTAAATAACAATGGGAATACCTTTCCAAGCCTTCAGTCTTTTTCAAATAAGCATTTGGAGGGAAGGAAAAAAAAAAACAGTATTTGATTTTTTGTTCATGCCTATTAAGGGCCTGTCAAAGAAACACAGTCCTCATAGTCTTGGCATCAGCAATGGCTTAGCGTTTTACCCAATTACTGTTGCCAAGGTCTAGATTCACTAACAGAGAAAAGGTGAACTAAACTGAAGTATAAGTTCATTCAAAGTCCGTCCTCAGTTTGAACCCCAAGAAATGTGACATTATTTGGCTTTGGAAAAGACAAAATGTTTTAAGGAGAAACTTATAATGGTAAGCATTTGATCATGATTTTTCTATCAAATAACTGCAAGAATAAAAATTTATTATCAGTTTTTTTAAGTTTATTACCTCTACCTGAAACATTAAAAAATTATTTTAATCAAATGGGGGGAATAGCTGGAGAAGTTAATTGAAAAAAATAAAGAGAAAATAAGTTGTTTTGAGAAATAAAGGGTCAGAGAAGAAAGCATGGGTGTGGGGAGACAGATAATGAGATTCGGACAAGTGACCACAGAGAGGTAGAAAATTTGCTATGTGACCGGAAATGCAGTATCAAACCTCTACCTCCAAGAAGGCTTCAGTGCAATCTGTCTTCCATCAATGCCTTCTGAGGGTTTATTAATGCAAAGATACATGGAATTATTCTTAATCTCCTTAAATTACATGAGCATTTTCTCTCCTTTTTTGCACAAGTTGTTCAACACAGCAGCAGAAAGAAACTATAGAAGTCACTTAAGATCAGACATGTCAGCTTGGGGACTTATACTATTGCAGATGTGGGTTTCAGAAAGGCCACCAGAAGCATGCTATATTATTTATGATTGTGACAATCTAAGAAACTTCCTCAGAGCACTGCAGGCTAGAAATTATGCTTAAGTCTGCCTCTGCAAGCTCACAATTTCGTAAGATGTCTGAACCTTCTTGGAAAAGGACCAGAGGTGTATAGCTGGTGTACTGAGAAATACGATCCACCAAAGAGTGGGCTGCTGATGGAGTGCAAAATAAGCTTGAAAGCACATGTGTAG
The DNA here is from genome assembly GCF_054392235.1 of Sus scrofa. NCBI lineage: Eukaryota > Metazoa > Chordata > Mammalia > Artiodactyla > Suidae > Sus > Sus scrofa. The sequence continues at coordinate 63,970,845 of NC_139390.1, forward strand.
GCTACATACTACCAGACACTAGAACAATCCCAGAGTCAGGGGTGATCATGAAGACATGGCAAGAAAATGACACTGAATTATTGCAAGGTTGGCAAATGTTGACAGACATGAAGAGAGTGAATGGAGCCTGCCTTAGTATGAATTGGATCCTCAACCCCCTAATCATTGTGTTCTCTAGGAGACCATCAAGTGCCCCTGAAATAATTTGGGGCAATGTGGTCATTTGCCAGGATTCTTGTGTAAAGTCTACAAATATCTTTCAACAAAAGGGGAAGCAAAGATTCTGAATATAACAAGTAAAGGGAGAGAATTTTTGCAAATGTTGAACATAACAAGAAACGTAAAGGGAGAGAATTGTTGCATCAAATCAGTGTTAAAGCATCATTATTAAAAGTTATACTCCAATACATGTCAATATTCTGGAAGTCATTATAAGAAAAAGGTTGTTGAGAATTTTAGGGTGTTGTCTGATCTCAAGCCTCAGCATCCTTCTCTCCAAAAGGATACTAAATCCTGTATAGCTCTCTTTCTTTCTTAGTATGGATTTTAACTTTAGGCAGAGGGATTTTACAAGCTGATTCTTAAAACACTAACACTCTAATCATGCTACACTTTACTGCAAGATAACCTTCTTCATGTAGCCCATTTCTTCGAACATGGTTTTTGTCTTTTCCCCTGAAACACTATCTCTCATTTCTTACGGTAAAGGACTTATTGCTTCCTTACACACAAGTCCCTGTGTTAGTTAATAACCCATCTTTGAATCCATTTCTTTAGCACTCAGTTCCTCCTGCCTTGCCTGGTCTTGCAATACTTTTTTTCCAGAACACATTTGTCTCTGTGGTCAACATTTGTCTGGCAAATGCCAAGACACTGCATCCCACATCGATGAATTGGTCCTGCTCCGGAATTTACCATAAGCCATGATTTACCTGCTTGCTAAAAGCAAAGTGGTGGAAATATGGCACCAAAATTGCTTCTTGTGTTTACCAGGCAGTCTTCCATCACCTGTAGGTGTAATGCATCTCCTTACTAACTGGACTGTACAATCCAGCCCTTTCACCAGTCCTGCTACAACTATTCCAAAGACAAGAGATCCAGACCTAAGGACTAAGGACTCTGTGGTGCTGCTATTCTAATGGTATTCCAAAGTACAAGCTCTCAGAGGGTGCCTTAAGACACTCCAGGTGGAGAGTGTGAGGAATTCATATCTTCGGAACTTCAGGATGGCCAATCCTTCTGTTCATACTTTAAAAAATGATTTAATGCTTTCTATATGGCAAGCCCTATATGAGGCAGTTTATTCAAAGGAGCTAAATTTTAAAATCTTACAGATTCACTGTTTAGAAGTACTTTCAAAACAATTATGATAGTAAAAAATATTAATATTTCATACTAGTAAGAAAAAGGAACAGAGGTTTTTATGGCTTATGCAGCTTTAAAAGCTAACAATGACTTCATTTATTAATTCCTATGTGCCAAACATTGCATTAGGTGTTTTAGATGTGATGTTTCTTTTTATCTTTTCCACATACTTGGTGCATAGGTACAATAGTTACTTTCATTGTAAACATGAGAAAAGACAACATATGTAGTAAGAGATGAAGCCAAACTGTGCACCCAGGCAGCCTGTTTCTAGGACTTTCTACTCTTACCACTATGTTGGAGAGTCAGACAATCCAGAAAACTCCGATCAGAGACATTTGGAACAGAACCATGGTCAAAAGGGGCTGTTTATTTCCTACTTATTTCTTTGTGTAAGTAATATTCCTAAAATGTATTTCTCAAAAAAATATGGTTTAAATTATCCATTGGATTACTTACATATCCTTGCTTCACAGGACACACACACACACACACATTAAATGTCACTATCAACAGAGGCTCATTGTTTCTCCTTAAATCATCCTGCAAATGATCGTACAACTCTTCTGCAAGCTGAGAGACTTCAATTTTCATGTATAATTTTGTTAGAGATGAACTACAGCTGCATTTTAATAAAATATTTTTGACATACCAGGTTATTAAATCTTACTTGGAAACGACCCAATTGATTCTCACACGATCTCTATTTCATAGACAAGAGGTAGACTGAATGGCATTTAAAAATATATATGCATTTATATTTATATATACATACAGTATTGATTCCTCTCTCTTTATTGGATTCTGTCAAAAATATGGAAAAGAATTTCTGTAAAGCAAATTCAGTGTCCCGATGAATTCCATCATAAAATGAGAGACATGGGGTGTTTCAGAACTCAGTTTTTAAAAAACTAACTTAAACATACTTATTAAAACATCATTTTTCTTAGAGATGATCAATGGCATAGCCACACCCCCTGGGATTGTATTAGCATCCTTTGACACTTGTATAACCTAAGACTCAGTGCTCCTGGAATATGCCTTTCTTTTCCTCTGGCTGAGTTCCTGTCAGTAGAACCCAGCACAAATAAATGCCAGAGAATGTTACACACTGGATATGCTTTGCTGATAATACCACAAAGTTATAACTGAGATAAAGAGTAAATACTAGTAGAGAAATATATGTAGAAGAGATAAAAAGGTTTAACATCCAAGGATTTTGCTGCCAATGATAAAGGGAAACTTTTAGTTTATATCTTCAAATATGCACACATATTTTAATAGTTCACTTATCTGTACTGTTAAAGGGAAAGAAGCTATTAAATATATGTGGATGGTTCAGATATTGGAAATGTAACTTAGGGGACCATATACTAAATCTAGATAAGAATTACAGTAACAGGATCAAGGAGTTACTATAGCTCAGGGTATTAAACTAAGATTACATCAGTTTCATTTTGTTCATTCACAGGATTACATTTTATAGGGATATTTAGAGATAGGAGCCCATCAAAAGGATAATGTTCAGAGTGGGAAAATATCTAAAAACCATTCACATTTGAAGAAGAGTTGAAGAAGGAATGGATACTTATTAGGTGTACTGCTATCTATTTGCAAATAACCAAATACCCTTTATGAAAACAACCATAAAAGAGGATTAGATATCAAAAATTTGAACACATACTGAAAATTGAACATATAGTAGATTTCTGTTCAATATAAGAAGCAGTTGTCTAATGATTATAATTGTTTCAAACTGAATCCTTGTGTCACATATCTGTTCAACCAAGTACAGAAAGACCTTTCTTTCTCATAGAAACTCTTATTTGGAGAAATTCTATACTACTTTTAAAAAATGTATTTTGTTTTCAAGGTATACGTAAATACCAAAGAAAATTTAGAAAGCATAAACCTGGAACTAATATTTAATAATATTAGTTCCAGGGCACAAATAAACTGCTGATGTGTACCTGGCGTTAGGAACCATGACTGACCTAGCTCAAAATTTAACTACCAAGTTGAGGAAGATCACTGGCGGGGGAGGTATCTAAACTATGATTTAAACTATAATGAAGGGATAACTATATCAAAAATAGTTAAGGCAGTGTACAAAGTAGAAACAGCAGAATAAGTAGACATAAGAGCATCGGTAATTGCAGGTATCTGGAGTGCAGGGACATTCGCATGAGTACAAAGGCTCAGGAGGTTTGCACCTGGCTAAAATGCATACCCTATGTATGGTTATTCAGGTCCAACTACAGGCACGTCTCATGGGGAAGAGCTGCCCTCCACACTCCAGCTTGGTGCACACCTGTTCACTGCAGTCTCTGAAGGAAGGTGCAGTCAAGGGCTCACACCTTTCTGTGGGCCAACCACTTCTGCATCTCTATAGCTTAGCCTGAGCAGAGGCCTTCCTCAGGCCTTTCCCAAGAGAAGGGAGGAGAAATCTTGAAGATCCTCTTCTCTTTGACTTAGAATGCAGTATTTTTCTACCCCTCTGCCCTCCCCTTTCCTTCTCCCAGCCTGCAGTTTCATAAACCCTGCACAAGTACTTCGTTCTGGGCTCCCTCAGTATGGAGACGATGTCCACACTGTACTGATCCACTTGACCTTCTCCTGGGGCCATCCCCTGGGAAAAACAGAACAGTGGGAGAATCAATGCTTTCTCTGCTTAGCCTGTTGCTTATACTATCAGAGTGAATGACTAATGGTTAGTTATATTGTTACTTTCATTTTGGTTTGCTTTTTAACTGACATTTAGCATCTCAGCTCTCTCCAGCTCCACTCTACTCCTGACTGAAGGAAAGACGTGATCATTCAGAGTCTAAGTAATGTGGATTTTTTTCCTAAAAGTAACACTTGTGAGTAATAACAAGCATTAAAACTTTAGTCTTGGCAGTGGTTATGGGAATACTGGATGGATTTGGTAGCTGTCTTGGAGGTTGACTCTATGCAATTTGATGAATGATGATATAAGATTATGGTAAGTCTTGAAGAGTCACCAAGGCTGATTCTTAGATTCATCTCTTGTAGCTCTGGATGGCCTGAGTTGTCCATTCACATGATAGGTAATGGCAAGGATATATCATGTTTTAGCGGCAATAATTTCAGTTTGGGGTATGAGATGCCTGTGGGATATCCAACTAAAAATGGCCATAGTAACCTTTAAAAGAAAGAGGGAGAGAGGGATGGGGGGAGAGAGAGAGAGGGAAGAAAGACAAAGAAAGAAGGAAAGAAAGAAAGAAAGAAAGAAAGAAAGAAAGAAAGAAAGAAAGAGAAAGTGGGGAGGAGGGAGGAAGGAAAGAAAAGAGAAGGAAAAGCAAACTTTTTAAAGTATAATCAGGAAAAATTTTTAAGTAAATATATCTGATAATTAATTATAGTTAATTATAATTAATAATTATAACTATAATTAATCATAGTTTAAAATGCTCAAGAAAAAAATAGTATAAAGAAAAGGTAAATGGGAAAGACTTTTGGGGCATTACAGTATTTAAGGCATTGGCTTAGAACATGGAGCTGATAAAATACACTAAAATGTAGTGGTCAAAAGAAAATTTACCCCATTGATTTCCACCGCTTACATTTTTAAGACTCACCAGAAGTGTCTTCTTTCAAATTCCCCCATATCCAAGTTCCTCCTATCTCAGGTCTAGGAAACAAGTTATTTTCTCTACTTAGATAACACCTACTGCCTGCCTTTTTCTACATCTGCCCAGCCACTTATTACATACATGTTGGCTTTGATTTAAAAATCCTTTCCCTGCTAAAGTGTGTAAAAAAAAATCAGAAGAGTGTAACCAGACAATCTGCTCGAATCCAAACTCCTCTTACCTAAAAACTGTGGCATTGACAAGTCTCTTAACCTCTCTGCACTTCAGCCTCCTCATTTGTAAAACAGATAATGAGGCTTCAGTACCTAAAGTATACAGAGCAGTGGTGGCCAGAGTAACTGGGATCATGGGGCTGCTTTCGTAGATCATTGCCTTCCCTGCAGTAACCTTGATAACCTGGAAGAGGAGGGACCATGGCCACCTCCTTACCACTCTCTTTCCAGGGCCTGGTACAGTGGAGATGCTCAGGAAATGTTGGTGGAATATGGAACTCTTGGGATATTTTTAAGCTTAATGGCATGTGGGAGTTTTCAGCATCTTTGAATATGTTGAATGCCCAAAGAACATAGTTATCAATCAGGTTAAATCTGGTTTTATCTGATTAACTTTGGTTTTAAAAGGGTGAGAACTCTTTGTTTCCAAGCCCAGTTTTTTCTTTCAGCTCAGAAAAATGTACTCATATTTATTCTGCAACATTTCTTCTGATTCCCTTGCCTTGTTTTCTCCTTATGTGTTACCTATAATTTATCAATGAATCTCTAAGATGTGTCTTAACCAAACTTTTTGATGAACCTTACATTCTCTGGTTTGGGGAGTATTTTTCAATGATGGTCCTAATTCACAATTTACTTTCTGCAGAGTAAATCTGATTTTATTTCTTCCAGGGTGTACTTAATTTCTGTTGCATTATTTGTTTGATGTATTTATGCATGTGGCTAGTTTTTCATCCTATTTTTCTCTAATGGTTGTCAAGTCTATTATTATTCCAGTCCACATTATTCATGTTTGTTTCTCATATTTAACAGAGGCAATGGTCTTCTGAATCTCCTTTAGGGCTTATTTTGCAGGCATTATACAATTTCTGTCATTCTTCTTTGGGGAGTAAGTCATTCATAATGTAAACATTTTACTTTTTCATGTGAGGCTACTGCCCTTCCTTCCTTCCTTCCTTCCTTCCTTCAAGAACAAGTGTTGCTCATCATTCACTTATATAAGGGTTAAGTTACAACTCACTGCAATCACTCCTGGACATTGTGCCCTGAGGGGAATTCAGGATGGGAAAAATAGGATGAAGCATTCTGTGCTCTGGGGCCACTAGATAGTTAAGTGCATCTCTAAGGAAGAATGTCAATGATACCACATTCTTATATCTTCCCATAGGTAGCTAAGCATTAAAATTATTAACTTGAGATATCTGTTCTCTGTGATTAGTGGTAATCTTTTCATGCCTGACTACGTGTATGTTCCAGCCCCCAAGTTCATATATAACTTGGTTCCTCTCCTACCTCTATGGAGCAGTTCCTCAGAGCTATCTGAGAGGCTGTCTCCCTGGCTATAGTCCTCAGGTGGGTCCCCCCCCCCCAAATTGAAACTCACTGCTCTTATGTTGTGTAGTTTTTTCAACTGATATGTCCCTTCATCTTTCTTCCTACTGTAGGGGAGGAAAAATAATTTTTCCTCTAAACTTCTAGGTTCTTGGCTGAGACCACCCTGTAAAAGAAGGCAGATCAACAGAAGAAAAACAGAAGTTTATTAACCTGTATAACTCCTGTATATATAGGAGATACTCAGGAAAACTTAGTAACTCTCAGAAATGATCCTAAGCTACCACCTTAAATACAATCTCCAGGTGAAGACAAAAGAAAAATGTAAAGGTGTGGGGTGGCCAGTTATGGGTGGTTTCCAGGAAAAACCGAGTAAAGGAGGTATGTTTGTAATACAGATTTAAATCACTGACTTCTTCATTTTAAGAATTTCTAGAGATTTTGTCATCCTTCCCTTTCAGGTACAGAGAGGAAGCATCTTTACAAATGGATACTGCTCTTATAAATGTAAACATCTCTTACAAAAGGGTCATTTCTGTTTTCAGAGATTTTCCTGTCTCTACTCTTTCTTAAAAATAGTCATCAGCCTGAAAACAATCCTTATGTCAAAGATGTGTTTTGGGGGTTAGCAAATTCTGCTCCCCTTTCTACCCACTCTCCATTTCTGCCTTCCTTTTTGATTTGCCTACTTTTCTTGATTTAAGATTGATTTATGTAGGCCTATATGACAAATTATCAGATTTATCTTTTATCTATGCATTGTATTCACATATTCTGCCATCATTTGATACCACCACATCTTAAATCCAGGTAACACTGTAAGAGACTTTGATAGTCCCTATGTAAAGATGGAACTCAATGAATGCTGCTTACTTTAATTCAAAATATATTATTTATTTCCCCAGTAGAGTAACAGTAGTTCAAGTCTGAGACCAGGAGCACCTCTGTGGAGTCATGACTAAGAGAACAAGAATGAGGTTGAGAGGTGGGTAAGGCTATGAGTTATGAGACACTATTTCTGGAGTTCCGACACTGCCTGGACATAGGGATACAAACAAAAGCTTTAACCAGAGTAACTTTCTGCCCTCTGCCACACACTCCAGAGACTTGCAGTTCTCTCACAGGTCATTTATCTTCTCAATAATTGTTTCCTTTATGGTACTATCTCTCCAGCCATATATCTTGATGGCAGACAAAACCAAGTAAACTGAAAAATTACAGGTAGCAGTATAGTCAATAAATGGCTCAGACTCCTAAATTTGTTTTACTGTGTCTACCATGAAAACACTGATAAATTTAAGTATGGAGGTCTGAAACTTTCTTATGACACAAGGGAGGAAATAATGATTGAGGGATGTAATTTATTGATTAGAATAAAAGTGACATGGTTCATAGGAAAGATAACCTCAAACTGGGGGAAAAAAGAGAAATCAATTATTTCTTTAATAAAAACCACTACATTTTATATTTGTATAATATGAGGATGTAACTTGACAACACACATGATTTAGCTAAAACATAGGCAACTCATGACTAATAATGCACTAAAAAAGATGAAAATGAAAAATACAATCCTTCATCAAATGTATAAATTAACTCTAGAAAACAATAAAACATAAAAGAAGAATTAGTAGCTGAAGTCTTAGGAAAATCTAAGTATAAACTTAACGAGAATGTAGGAAAAAAGACCACAAAATCAAGAATTTATCGTAATTTTTTCCTTGTTGCTCCAGAACTCTGTTAATTTTAATTTTTATGCTTCTCAAGGCTTGAGTTTGCCATTCACTTCATGTGACAGCTTCAATTTACTGCATATTTGGGATCTAGACAGCAAGAATATTCCCTCTTTTGCAAATAATACCATTTTCAGTGCCTCTGATAACCACCATATAGTGTCACTGAATAGAATGATCAATTACAGACTCATTCCACTTTTGTTCTCCCACCTCAATATGTTATTATTTGCCCCACTTATTGGTATTAATTCTTTGTGAATCACTATTCTACAATGGCTCCATTTAATGGCTCAGCTTGGAAGGATTTCAATTCTGTTTAATGCAGTTTCATTAAATTTTTTTTTTTTTTTTTGCTGTGCTCATGGTATACTGGCTAACATAACAGTATTCCTATGATTGTATGAATCCTCTAATCTTTGAAAAATTATATAGATAACTTTAATTAATATCATTTAAAATAATTTCTTTTTGTACCATATCTTACATAGTTATAGATAATAAATAATAACATTATTTTACTGGCTAGGAAAAAATTCTGAATCTCAGAAAGAGTGTAAATTTAGATCAAAATTTGAAAATTGAAGTGTATTTTAGTTTGTAGGTCATCTTAATCTAAATAATAACATAATAGAAACCATCTTATAACCCCTATAAGGCAGAGTCCATGGAGTTTGAAACTAAATGAACGCTACAAGGAAAAGTTACTCATTTATTTCTTTATTCAATAAGTATTTAGTGAGCATCTAGTATATGTTATGCTATCTTCTAAGTGCTAAAAATAGTTGAAAAATTAGATACCCTACCATCATGAGAGCTATCCAATTTAGACTTGACAATGTAGCTTTGTCTGGTAGCTTTTAACTATTTTTATTACCTAAGCATGTATCCTTACTTTATGTTCATGCTGTTGGCACTGCAGAAGGTCATCTGTCTCTACTATTTACTTTGGAAAATGGCCTTATAGTAGGATTTACTTTTGAAAGCCTGAGCCTATTACGACAATAGAAATAACAATGGAAATAAAAATGGATACATGTGCTGGTGGATCTGTGGACTCCCCTTCTAAGCAACAGCAGTTTTTCCTCAATATTTGTCACTTGTTATTGACTCTTCATTTGTGTTCACTTGTGAAAAATAAACTTTGTACTTACAAAGCCTTCTGGCTGATATTTGTCTTTTATAATTATAAACGTGTCACACATTGTCTTCTAAACAGAACATTACACTTAATTTCAGAATGGCAAGAAGAAGGCAGTCTGCCCCTGTTTTGCCACCGATTTACTAAAATTTCTCCAAAATTGGGCAGTGTGGTTCTAGAACACTAATGTGGAATTATTTTTAAAAATGGAGAATAGCTCGTTATAGATATTTGGACTTCCAGTTTCTAAACCCAGGTAGAAAGAACTTGGAAGTCATCATTTCCAACCTCACAACAGGAAAATATTTCAACAACTGAAATCCAACACCTCTTCTTAGATTAATCAGAGAATCGAGGTCACAGGGAAAACCACCACCTTGAAATTGGAAAGAGAGACAGATACAGAGAATCAGTGCTTACTGAGAGCAGAAACCATGGCTTGAGACAGAACTGGGTAGCAATACTTAAAAGTAAGTGACTGATATCTGGAGAGCAAGCATGGACTAGTTTGAGAAATTAAAAATGTTAGAGATTCAGCCTTCAGGAAGGCCCACACAATTTTGCCAACTTCAACTGTAGAAGCCCTACCAAGTTCTCAAGTTGACCATCAGAGAAAATTCCCCTACTCTTCCTTCAAAGGGAGGGGGAAAGTAACCATTCTGAACTATCCACAGAGTGCTCTGTTCTTCTTTTTTTAACTTTTAAAATTTTGTCTGTGCCCACAGCATGTAGAAGTTCTAAGGTCAGGGATCATACCAATGCCACAGCAGAAACCAGAGCCACAGCGACAATGCTGGATCCTTAACCCATTACACCACAAGACAAAGACCCGCTATTTTACCAGAGCCTAATCTTTGTGAGGGAAAAGAAATAGCCTATTCAACATGAGGAAAGGGAAATACTCAACTCCAGTCCTCTCCAGGTTAAGAACTGAAAAGGAAAAAAATGGAAAGAAAAACAAGCTGAGGAACACTAGTAAAGATCACAGCCCAGGGGCATAAACTCACTAAAAGACTGAGACCTAAGCCTAGGATTGCAGCATACTGCGTTTTCTCCTCGTACCATCTTAGCAATGGTACTCCTGTATAACAGGAGGACTACATCTGAAAAGACTGCAAGACTCAGATCCTACTTAGGAAGGAGTGTCTAGGGAAACCCAAACACAAGAGGAGGAAAAAAAAGGACACCATACAACAGTTTAGCCTCTGATGCCTACAGCTATAAGGACACTTTATATACAATACATGGCATCAAATCTTATTTCCTCCTCTTGGTTGACATGTAGGCCTCTAGCATCAAACTGATCTGAGGACTCTGGGTCTTTTGTATACTCACATTATGCTGATATATTTTTGGATTAGATATGTTCAGTGATGAATACCTTACATATATTTCTATCCCAAGAGGCAGCAAGTCTGAGAAATACTACTTGTTTTCATCTCTCTCTGAGTGGGTATGCAGTTGTGAGCATGTATTTCTCCACTGCCTCCATTAATGAATATTCTTATACATTTTAGGAAAAAAAATGGTAGTGATGTTTCTAAAAGCATTACTGAGGTTCCATTTTCCTAAAATATTTTTTTTTGGCTTCTTAGGGCTGCACCTGAAGCAAATGGAAGTTCCCAGGCTAGAGGCAGAATTGGAGCTGCAGCTGCCGGCCTACACCACAGCCACATCAACATGGGATCTGAGCTGCACCTGTCACTTACACCACAGCCCACAGTAATGCCAGATCCTTAACTCACTGAGTGAGGCCAGGGATTGAACCTTCATCCTCATGTATACTAGTTGGCCAGGGATTGAACCTTCATCCTCATGTATACTAGTTTGTAACCTTCTGAGCCACAATGGGAACTCCACCAAAATAATTTCTAAACACACATCAGTATATAAATATAGTGCTCGAATATAGGGTCATTCTAGGGCGTGTCTGCCACATAAAGGCAGAGTTGTACTGAGCTAAATTAATACTTATAAGATAAAATTAAAATGCTTTTGTGGATTATAATCTAAAACAAAGTCTCTATCATATACCACCCAAGAAATCCAGTTTATAATAAATATTTCCTTGAGCTATGCATAAAAGAGAAACATTAGAATCATGTGGCAAAATAAAGCCTGTTGAAATAAACCTGAGAAGTAATTTAATTTGAAGTTAACTGACTAAAATAAAGGCCAAATGCAATGAGTAACCATGAATTTAATTATGGACAGAGAAATACAGTAATTATAAAAGACATTAGTGAGACATACAATTTGAATATATATTATACCTTAGATAATAATATCCTACTAATAATAAATTTCTAGTTTTAATAATTGCACTTCAGCAACCCAATAGAATGCAGTTATTCTCAGGAATTAAACAACAAATTATTTAAGATAAAGTGGTAGGATAACACAACTTACTCTCAAATGGTTCAACAAGAAAATTGTATATGTTGTGTGTACATCTGTATCTATCTACCCATCTATTAAGAGAGAGTAAGGAAGGTCAAGAGAGTGAGAAATAAGAGAGAGGGGAAGACAAATAGAGATAGGAAGGGTTAGTGGCAAAGTGAATAGACAAAATTATTATAATTGGTCAGTCTATACAGCATTTCTCTGTAATATTCCTGTAACTCCTTTGCATATTTGAGGCTATGTCATCATAAAATTTTACAAACATGTTAATATTGGCATTTATCTATATTTAGCTTTCCTAAAAGCATAGCTGTATATACTGATTTGAAAATAAAGAACTAAATAATTAGAAAAAGGAGACTGGAAAGATATATTCTAAAAGTAAACTCTGACAATAGGCATAGGGATTACAGTTTATTTTGCATGTGTTTTCTTACACTTTAGTTTTATATATTTTATGACCTAGGCACACATAACTTAAATGATGTTATATAGAAATGGTTTTTCTTTTTTTTTTTTTTTTGGTCTTTTTTTTTTGTCTTTTGTTGTTGTTGTTGTTGCTATTTCTTGGGCCGCTCCCGCGGCATATGGAGGTTCCCAGGCTAGGGGTTGAATCGGAGCTGTAGCCACCAGCCTACGCCAGAGCCACAGCAACGCGGGATCCGAGCCGCGTCTGCAACCTACACCACAGCTCACGGCAACGCCGGATCGTTAACCCACTGAGCAAGGGCAGGGACCGAACCTGCAACCTCATGGTTCCTAGTCGGATTTGTTAAGCACTGCGCCACGACGGGAACTCCCGAAATGGTTTTTCTATTACTCAATGAGTTTATTACTTTTATGGTTGTACAATGATCATCACAATCCAATTTTATAGGATTTCCATCCTACACCCCCAGCGCATCCCTCCACCCCTGAAACTGTCTCCTTTGGAAACCATAAGTTTTTCAAAGATTGTGAGTCAATATCTGTTCTGCAAAGAAGTCCATTGTGTTCTTTTTTCAGATTCCACATGTCAGTGATAGCATTTGATGTTGGTGTATCATTGTCTGACTGACTTCACTTAGCATGATAATTTCTAGGTTCAACCATGTTGCTAAAAATGCCGTTATTTTGTTCCTTTTAATAGCTGAGTAATATTCCATTGTGTATATGTGTTATATAGAAATGTTAACAGAATAAACAACATATTTGATATTCTGACCCCCCCAACCTCCAATGATACAATTGGGTTTTTATTCATAACAGACATGTACATTAATAACATTGTCTTTAAAAAAACTTAAAGTAGTAAAAGTGATCATCATTACTTTACCATCAAAGTTACCTTGAATAACTTCAAGGGTTTTATCGAGGGGATACAAAGTTGTGTTTAATAGTGGGTTAAATGAGGAAAATTAATAAACTAGAATTAGAGAAAATATGAAATGCAATTTAAATTATATTTATATGGATTCTGAGTGCTCTCCATTTCAATCAGAAATCTGTAATTCCACATGAGTGGAAGCAGTAATGAGCTAAGGGGCTCAAGGAAAAGGAGCTCACAGGTATGTATGTGAAGGAAAAGCAGACTAGGGGGCGTGCTGGACAAAAATGTTTAATTCGCATGTAGACAGATGGAAAAGTCATAAATACCAGCAGTTTCATATTAAATATCAAGACTACTTAGTGAACATAGTTGTTAGCAAAATGTGAAATGTTGGAAGTTTGGTGTCAGAGCCTTTCAAGTTGTGTGAAACTTGATGGTCCTGATTAGCTCCTTCAAATAGGCTGAATTTTAGTTGTCACATTTCAGAGTGTATTCCATTAAAATTATTTCAATTTAATACACCCTATTATTACAAATTGCACCTTTGTCTAAAAGAAATGGTGTTTCACACTTAAAAGTTTTTAGTATAGTTCTTGAAATAAAAAACATGGCACTATGCTGTCTACCAAGTAAACACTAACAAGTCCAACCATTACAATTGGATTGCTGAAATCAGAAATCTTTTGAGTATTTGGACCCCTAGAATGGAATGAGAATCTTTCTAAATGATAAATCCCCTAACATGGGTTTGATTTAACACTACCTGATTGTGTCTGAAATAAAATTAGCATTGGAAAACAGGAGTTAAATTAAGCCATTCAACTCACAGACATAACTGAAAGAAAATGGATAAAATATTCAAGAACTCAGCTTTAACTCATTTACTTATCCATTCATTCATCAACAGATATTTGTTGATTTCTACTGGGTACTAGGCATTGCAATAGGGAAATTAAAGTATTTGATAAGTAAATCTATCCTACAACAAATATCAATCTACTACAATATCCCAAATTTACAAATATACATATGGATGGTTGGATAATGAATGGATAGATATGTCCTGATATTCTAAAGTAATTTGCAAATTATAAAGCTAGACTTTTGGTTTAGTTTTGACTCATGCATGGGGCGTATTATTAATTAGTACTGGATGAGGCTGGCTTTTATTTCTATGTACTCACTCTGGGGACAGTATAAGAATAAGGATACTTGATATTTGAGCTACGTTCTGGATTTAGCAGAAATATGCTAGTTTATGAATTTGAATGGACTCTTTTTCAGAAATGAGTCTACTGTATAATACCATTAAGCTTTACAGACTGTCAAATATGAATAAAACTCTTTACCTAAAATAATGAATTTCTCATGTTAAATGTTCTGTGACAGTTCTTTTGTTTTGATATTAGCTTTTATTCACTGTTAGTTTATGATTTCAATGAATAATTATGTTTCAGAGAAACTATATCACTATTTATTTTGAATAAAGAAACTCTATATCTAAACATATATCACCAGGAAATCTTTTATAGATTCTATTATGTATATTTCAGTGCTTTTCTTTTTGAACCCCAAAGCACTGAATAATATAAAATCTTATCTTGTGGCATCAAAGATATGTATAAAGTGAAGAAATGAAATAAGTAAAAGAATAATATATATTCCCAAAGGGAATGAATAAATTAGTTTAATCTTCTTAAACTGGAATATTAGTCTCTCCTAACCAATAAAATTCATGTTTTAACTTTAAGCTCTTTAGGAGAGTGGATATATAGTTTTTCAGATTGAGACACAGTAAAGTGACAAAGCACCTAAAATTTGCTATCAAACCACATAAAGTCATAAATGTGAGTTTGCTATAATTTCCTAGCAAGGGAAGTGTTGAATATGTATAGTTAGTTACTCTTTTCTTTTTTATCTGCCCTATCTCTGATCCTGTAAAAGAAAACATTCTTTATTCTCATGTACTAAGTCCACATTTATTATAAATGTTAGCCATATTTCATACCTTTATTTTGCTGGTGGAGCTGTGGGGGAAAACAAAAAGAAAACCTCCGTTCATCTTCAGGCATTACTGATCCCACTTCATATGCAGTAATAATCAGTTTACTGCCCCATAAGTCTGAAAATAATTAACTTCTAAGAGTATAGAATGGGCAGATAACTTCAGGGAAAATTAAAATTATATGTGCATATTTGGCATAATAAACTACTTCATAAAATATATGCACCAAAACTTGTATAAGAAAAAAAAAGAACAAGAAGCCTCAAGGCCAATGTCTAAGATTGAGTTTGTCTAGTTAGCAGAGCCTGAGACTAGGGCTAGTAGGCAGGAGCAGTGTACTCTCAGTGTGCTACACTAGCTGGAGACAGGTACAAGTGAGATCTGGTTATTGTCCTGTCCTGTCCTGTACAAGTGACAGCCAGGCAATTGAGTCCCATTTTAAACTACGGTAGGGCAGCTGGTGGGCATTTAAAATAGACAGGAAGCAAATGGGAGAAGGATACATTCAGATTTACTATTACAAAAAATTACTACATGGAGTTCCCATTATGGCTCAGTGGTAATGAACCCAACTAGGATTCATGAGGATGCAGGTTTGATCCCTGGCCTCGCTCAGTGGGTTAAGGATCTGGTGTTGCCTTGAGCTGTGGTGTAGGTCACAGATGCAGCTCAGATCCTGTGTTGCTGTGGCTGTGGTGTAGGCCAGCAGCTGCGGCTCCCATTCAACCCCTGGCCCAGGAACTTCCATATGCTGAGGGGGCAGCCCTATGGAAAAACAAACAAACAAAAAAACCAAAATGCCATAACTATTAGTTAGAGAATACATTAGAAACAGAATGATAGCAAAGAAATTAGTTAAGAACATTTTGCCGTAGTCCAGGTGATAGATGATGATCTTCAGCTAGTATTTATTTAAACAAAATGGACACATTTAATATTTGACTTGGAGAATGATAGTTAAGAGCTTCCTAAGCATTCCCTAGTGGCCTAGTGGTCAAGGATCTGGCATTGTCACTGATGTGACTTGGTTAACTGCTCTGGTGTGGGTTAGACCCCTGGCTAAGGAACTTCAGTATCCACGGGCATGGCAAAAAAAGAGAGCTTTCCAATATATTAATTATTGGTGAAGGAAATGGAGAAATCATGGTAGATGTCTAGATATTTCACCTGAGTAATTCAGTAGTTGATGATGATATGTACTAAGCTACAGAAGAAGGCTTTTGAAGGAACAGCTTGAGGGAGAAATCTAGACTCTACCCTAGCTATGCTAAATATGAAATGCTGATTATGAAACATATAGGTATTTATTTCTCTATTTATTTATCAGCATGCAAAAGACATGTAATTAACATATAAGGCTTGATGAGTTTAAAGATAAATATATAGCCTAGAAACTGCCACAAAAATCTATGTCATAAACCTATCCATCACCTTCAAAAGTTTCCTCCCAGTCTCTTATTGATGATGATGATGATGATGGAGAAGAAGATGATAACAACAGTTAACATAACATCGAAGCTCTTAGCAAACTTCAAAATATATAATACTGTATGTTAGGCACAGAGACATTGTACTGTGTAGTAAATCCTAGGACTTCACATGTAGTATAAGAAAAACTTGGTACTTGACCAGTACTTCCCAATTTTCCCCTCCCTGCCAGTCCCTGGGATCCAGTATTACACTCTACTTTTACGTTTGACTATTTTAGATTCATCATATAAGTGAGACCATATAGTATTTTTTTTTTCTATGTCTGGCTTATCTCACTTGGAAAAATATCCTCCAGGCTCATCTTTATCTTTGTAAATGGTAGGATTTCCTTCTTTTCTAAGCGGAATAATATTGTATTACAAGTATATGCCACATTTTCTTTATCCTTTCATACATCAGTGGACATTTAGGTTGCTTCCACCTATGGCATAACAACACAATGACCTAAAACAACAACAAAAAAATGAATTGAAGTCAAATGTATAAACTATATCAATTCCACAGATACAACATTGAGAAAAGAATATGTGGGCCTAATAACACTTAGGCTCATTCCAACCATCTCAGAATAGTCTTATAAGAGAACGCATTGCAGTATCGAAATACATAAAAGATATAAATCTACGCCAACCTTAACATGTTCTTTACCTCTAGGTAGGGAGGAAAAGGAATGAGATAGGGGAATGAGGAAACTTTAGTATGTATATACATATACATACTGTGATTATGGATATGTAATAAAAATAAAGAAATGAATCAAATATGGCAAACTGTTAACCTTTTAGAACTAACATTTAAGTTTAGGACAAGGCCTAGAAAAGGATTCAAACTGGATTTTCAGGCAGGGCTTAAGTGATATCATTGGTAAGACGAGTGATTATGAGACTGAGAGTCTGAGAAGAAAGAATAGGCATTAATCATTGGACCCCTTCAGCAATTTTCAAAATCCTTGCAATCTTTGGCAGGTGTAATTATGGTCTTCACTATATTTTGGAACACTTACTTTAATTACATGTTCTGACCAACAAAGTAGCCGTCACTTTCAATGATTCCTAAATATAGAATTTAACAATAGCAAATTAGTGTGGGGTTGTGATGATGGAATTTTAAAGTAGGAATGATTTTTACTTGATTACTTTGAAAGGATTTTAATTATAAAGAAGTATCATAGATAGCAAAACTAATCACCACTTTGTTTCTCCATTTAAGAAAACATTATCATAAAGATCAGCGAGGTGTATCTTGGACATTACTTTTTAAATCTGTCTCACCAAATACTTCCTCTGTAATACCTGAAAGGTAGAAGGTGGAGTATCTAGGAAAATGCTGTGAAATAGACTCAGGTTTCTCCACTGGCCCTAGCTGTGTGAAATTGAACAAGAATTGATGCTTCTATTCTTACCTATAGTGACAAAAAGAACAGCACTTTTTTCAAAGAGTAACTTTTGTGCATTAAAATAGGTAATGCACATACACATCTACATAAAGTTAGCTACCATAACTATTATCTATAAGACTTATTTTACAGATAAGACTAGCTACTATAACTATTATCTGTAAGACATTTTAATTTTAGGAACATTTTATACTTTTGAAATAGGTTATTAGTTATGTTTTGTATGATACATTACATGTAAATATAATCTGCATGTGAACACAAAGTTGATAACGAGTTCTATATTTTTTTCTAATGTTACTTTCTTTGAAAAATAAGGAAATAAATAATATAATCATCCAAATACACATTTTTTAGATTTCTGAATTAACAGAGATTTCTATTGATAGGTAGTAGGCAAAAAGGGAAAGAAAGGGAAGGAGAGAAAAATAACAGAAGAAAACCATTAAAGAGAGAGACCTCGTTTCCCAAAATTTGTATCCTGAATACCTGTGACTCCATTTCCCCATCAGATGGGTCAGCATTTCTACTGTGAGTTAGGGGGAAAATTAGTTCATTTAGCAGTTTGCTCTTGGGAAGTTAAGGGTCCATGTGGCCTCACTTGGGCAAAATAATCATAAGGTTTTTTTGGTTTGTTTTGCTTTTTACTTTTTTAGTTTCTCTGTGTCTCTCCTTTGGAGAATTTTGTTGAATTACATTAACAAGGACAGATATTTACTCTATAAGTTGTATTTGTACTCCTGAGCATCTGAGTGTTGATTGGAAAAAAGAAAATAAATGATACAGAAGAATGCATGGACATGCACCCAGCTATTTAAAAAGTATTTAAGTATTTGTTGGATTGTGTGGGAAAAGTCCAGGAATTTCACTACTTTATGAAAATGAACATGGATTTATGCCTTTGAACAAGGAAATTGTATATTGTCAAATAAATACTCTAAATGTTGTAGATCAGGGGAAGAATTTAATCTTTATTTTGACATCTGGAATTTCAAAACTGTTCAAATATTCAGAATATTCTGATTATATGGCTCAGTGAAAAGTATGCAATTTTCCAGTTTTTCAAATGTAAATATATAAAACCTCTGCTGAAGAAAAGCTACCCCAGCAGCTTTAGAACAGTTATTGTCTCATATCATTCACTCAAATCAGCATAAATACATACTGAATTTTCAGTCAATAATCTCTTTAGGAAAATTCTCAAATCTCTTTCCATGTCTTGCTTGCCTTGAATCATATCCATAAGCCAAGACCCTCTGTGAAAAGAAAGGCTGTGATGAGTTGTAAGAGCAAAACTATAATCAAACTTTGTCTTATGTTCCTGAGATAATGAGTGGTGAACCCAGAATGGAGGACAAGAATCTGGAATATTACCCAGCCTACGGAACTTCTTGAGACTTTATTGAGGAGAGCAGGAAATGCCAATTAAATGAGATGTTAATAGGTATCCCTGGGGATAAAGAGTCTTAGCACAGAAGAGAAAGGGAATTCTTTTTTGCTGGTCCTGCACCATAGAAATTTAAAAGAAAATAATAATTTGCTAATGTTGAAATGTTTGAGGTAAATTCTAAGTAACATAATTCCAGATCTTCTGTTAATAAATTTCATCATGTAGCTTCTCCCCCCAAAATAGTATGGAACATTATGAGGCTATTTTCTAAATTGTTGATAAACTATCAACATAAAACTGGGAGAGGTTTTAGCATCAGAATCAAAGCTACAAGCTTCTTTCTTCATCTAAACATGATTTGGTAAAATTTTTTACCATTTTAACTAAAATATACTTTCTTTGTTTTAATCAACTTTGAAAATTTGTCTTCTTAGGATTATTTTTGTCTATTTTTATACTTTTTTTTTAATATTTATTAAATTTCTAATGAGAGGCCAGAGAGTCTGAATTTGACTAGGTTCCTCAGCAATGGTTTATGTGTGCTTATAGCACATGCATGCATCTGTAAAATTAATAGAGGTAAGAAAAATTTATTTCTAGCACACTGAGTGAAGGAAGGAAACTGAGTGGAAAGCATATGCAGTATTTTTTGCAGTGCAGAAATCAAAAGAAATCTGCCTTCAGACATGAGCATATACTATAAATTTTGCTCAGGTTCCCTTCTGGACTACTTGGCCCAATCACTTCATTTAAATCCATGCAATGTTAGGCCACGGTAAAAATAAAATTATTCTTTAAAAAAAAAATCTCTCTGTACTTTGCTTTAAACAGGGGTTACTGGAACCATTGACAATAATATCACAATCATAGCTTCCGCCTTTCCAAGAGGTTTACAAATCATCATTAAACCCATATGATTTATCAAGTCTGACACATAGTAGTTACTAACATTTTTTGAAAGAATGACTAAATGAATGAATGAATAAAGCCATGAATGTTATCACAAATTTAAAATCTACACTTTTCCATTGGCACAGGTTTTAATACCATTTTTATATAAGGATATCTTTTAAGTTAAAATGATACATTTCTGTATGTTAAACTCAGATGTCTGATGTACAAGGTATTTTTGACATGTCTTTCAAAAGATAAAATGGTATAAAATTATACCATGTTTTGTTCTGATGACTGATTTGGTTCCAGCTCTCTTAATATGTGTTAATATTCTTATGTTTACATGTATATCACTTAAAATCTATAATTTTGCCTTATAGAGATCAGGACACGGAGGTTTTGTTTCCTACTACCAACTCATCTTAGTTAATAATGGCCCAAATTGTAAACATTTTCATAACTTCTTTTCTTCTGTGTAGTTAGTGCATATTTTAAATTTCTTCATGATGAATATCTATATAACCAAATGTCAAATTCCCAAGCTTCATAACCATAAATATATTATGTAATATGTAGATTTAAATTTTATTTACAGCGGTTGTCAATATAGTCTTAACACTCTATTTCATTTTTGATCTTTAATGAAGTACCTGTGAGTTATGATGTGGAAAAATGTCAGGATGAGAAAATGATGATCTTTATTTTTTTCCAACCATGACATTTCAGTATTATGAGCTGTATCTCGTAAGGTCAGGACTGTGTAACCTATTTTGCTGTACTTATTACCTATTAATCCCAAAATAGAGGCCAAGAGAAAGGAAGGAGCACATTCCTAAAGGGTTTTTGGTCATAGTTTTAGATGACTGTTGCCTGGAAGGACAGGAGACTCCCATAATGAAAAAAACTCAAGGTGTCATGAAAAATTAACTCATGCTCCACCATAAAAAATTAGTAGTCAGATTCTCTCTCACCTTGTACCACTTTTGCACATGAAAGATAAGAAAGGTGAAACTGTCTTTTTATGAAATCACCTCTTTTGTCCTCATGAGCAAACACTTGTGAGGATAAGGTTGAAGGATAATTTCAAACCTATCACAAAAGACCTGTAGTTTTTTTCTTTTGCATCTAGCCTATCATGCCAATGTGAAACAGCAGTGACATAATGCTCAGAGCTAATAAAAATTTGACTATATTTATAGAAAATGTCTAGGGTAAGAATCACAATTTTGGCAATTCTAGTCTGGGAACACATTTTTTTCTCTATTGTCTTAGAAAAAATTTAGAATTCTCTTTATTCCTGGGATCTATTATCTCAAAGAGGGCATCAGCTCCACTTCTAAATAGTATCTGTGATATCTGACTCCAAAAAGGAAAACCTAGGTCTTAGAACAAACAGAACAAAACTGAACCAAACTAGCAGCCCATAAATAAACCAATCACAAGGCAGAGTTGCCTAGCCAAGCCCATCCTAAACTATTTTAACTGAAGCAAACCTGGATGCCCAGGAACATTAAAATAACCACTTACAAGCCACTGAGTTTGGGGGGAAATTTGAAATATAACATTATTGTAGTTGGCAGTGGCTAACACAAATATTAAAGTCACTGAATTTAAATTAAGTTCTGTTTACCATGAGAAAAACTTAATTAACCTTCTTATGACTCACGTTTGTACCTTAGAGATAGTTGCTTAGATTTTCTTGATAAAACAGGGAGTGAGGTTGCCACTAAGAATGTGAATAGGAAAGCAGTGCTGAAGTGAGAACGGGAGTATGAATGAATTAGGATATACAGAAAAACTGCGCAGTTTTCTAGTCTTAGTGGTGTCAAAGGATTATTGAAGTTTATCAAAAAAATGAACTAGAAAGGTGAGATGGTTGTCGTAGAGTGGGGTGCATGAATTACGAAGGGGTTACATTCACTGCTAAAGACAAGGATTAGAAGCCAGTCAATGAACTGAGAGGTCAAGACATTGCAAAGATCACCAATTTGTGTGCTGAAATATTCAAGAATAGAGTGTTCAAGAGAGTGACAGTTAACCAGGGGCCAAAGATCTCCAAGAAATGGCAGAGAACCATGTAAGGATATATGGACTCAGTAAGGGATACTGATACTTAGACTCTGATAACCAATTCATGTTTGTTTTGATGGAGGAGCTTCTGAAAAGCATCTTTTCTTTTTTCTTTTGGGGGTGACACCTGGAAGTTCCTAGGCTAGGGGTCAAATCAGAGCTGCAGCTGCCAGCCTACACCACAGCCACAGCAACACAGGATCCGAGCTGCATCTGGAATCCACACCACAGCTCAATGCAATGCTGGATCCTTAACCCACTGAGCAAGACGAGGGATCCAACCTGTATCCTCGTGGATATCAGTCAGGTTCTTAACCTGCTGAGCCATGATGGGAACTCCCTAAAAATCATTGTGAATGGGCAAAAAAGGAAAACTTAGAACACCTACTTTATGTAGGGTTGGAGAAAACTATCACTATCTGCCATGAACTTCTGATGCTAACAGGTAATCATAGAGTTTAGAGGTTGAAGTCACAGACGCCTATAAGGTTCCCCTTTACTTTAGACACTAGCCATAAGTTTAGGGCTCCCTAGCTTACCCACACTTCTGACAAATGCTACAAATTCAGGAGTTACCTGTACCCTGTCACATTCAATAACTCACTAAGACAACTTACGGAACTAAGGGAAGCAGTGGACTTAAGTTGTAATTTTATGGTAAGAAGATAAAGCAGGAAGCAGCCCAAAGAAGGAAGCCACAGTAGGAGTTCAGAGCAGTCCCAAACACAGAAATCCTGTGTTTTCTCTCAAGGAATAAGGAGGTGTTGCCCTCCAGGCAGTGATGTATTCACCAACCAGGAAGCTCGGTTAAGCTCTGACAGCCAGTTTTATTGAGAATTTATCATGTAGCTATGATTGGTTAAATCACTGGCTACATAACTGAATTCAGTCTCCAACTCCCTTCATTTCCCCAGCAGTCAGGTTGGTACTTTTCTGGCTCAGAGTCTCAACTCTCTATTTACATGGTTGGACTTTTCTTGCATGGCCAGCCTCTGTCTTGAAATGGCATAAGGACCCACCTTGAGTCACTTCTCTGAGATAGACTCAAATGTGGTCTCAGGAGACTACTGGAATTTTTTAAAAAGTCACTCTCATCACTTCAGAAAATTCTAAATATTTAGAAGTCCCAGGATCTAGGGTTAAAGACCAGACAAATTACTTATTATATAACACCATTTAATGGGCTATAGGCAAATCAGTGTCCTTAGGGTAGGGTAGAGCCTGCTTTTCTTTAGAGCAAGAGTAGGAAAAGATTTAGGAAAAGGCAAGATTTTGCTGATGAACTGCTATCAGAAGGTATAGCGAAAATAGTTCAGGATGTAGAAATGAGTGGATTTTATCAGAAAGTGGGCTTTGAAAAAACATATTAGGATTTAAGTACAGAAGATAGGAGTGAGGTGGGAGAACTGAACTCCTGGTTATAAGTTAAAATTACTCTAAAGAGAATAAGGAGATTAATGCTGATGGTATTAAAGTGAAAAGTGATGTCAAGGCTATAAATATTGGCAAATAGTTGAAAATGCAGAGTTTTGAGGTTACCTTTAAACTCACATCAAAGGAGCTGTGGAGGCTGGGAAGGGTTTGAAGATCCCAGTGGATGCTATAAACTATTCACCTCAAGCTATTGAGTGGCCTTGGAAAACAATGACCCCCTTCTCCCACATAACCCCATTCTAACTTCTCATATGGTAGATCAATTTTTGAATTTTATATAAAGGAATTATAAATTAAATACTCTTATCTCTGCCCTCTTTTACATAAAAGTAAACTTTTAAATGCTCTAATCAACTTATAACTGCTTCATATAGTTACTTATAGTTTACAACAATTTTACTATATATTATCAAATTAGGATGCTATGTCCACTTGTGATAAAGAAATAGCAAGTATTCTGACTCATAGAACATAACCACTATGTAGACAAAGCTCAGATTTAAGTGCATAATTTCCAGCTTTGAAACCTTGATCAGTCGCTATACCTTTATGCCACAGGGAACTCTAGAGGGAGCCGAAACATCTCACTTGTATCTATTCTGAAGCTAATAAGACTTGTCGGAAACAGTAATTCCTGTATTTCATTTAAGGTTCCAGTCTCAAAATCTAGAGGAAGCTGCCTTTACAAATTATTATAGCTGTCTTATGGGGCCCCTCCCTGCCAGGTTAGCTACAAGGGCTAGTTTGAGAAAATCCAATAGGATATAAGTGCTTAGTGTTGCAAATTTATTTGAAAGGTGGATTTTTATTACTTCACTAGCATATTAAAATAAAAAAGGTGGGTGTGTTTTAGACAAATAGGCCAGCCTTGTGCATATTTTAATTCAGAATTTCCCTTTCCTTCCAGCACCATATTTATTATATATATATATATATAATTTTGTACATATTATATATATATTTATTTTGTATATATGTATGTATTGTGTTTTCTGTAGTAATTTATGTACTAAATATGTAACCTACATAACTGAATCATTAATGTTACAATGGATCCACAGAATACTGTATCTCAGATCTGTAATGATTCCTAGGGTACTATGTACTGTTTTGGCAAAAATGTCCTTCTTCACTATCAGGGAGAAGCTTCAGTGCTTCCTGTTCTACTGTTTTCATCCTTGACTTTGTCATGCCAATGCCCCTCATCTCAAAGGAGAGGGAAGAATGGAAAAAACTGTAGCAATAATTTCAGACTGAGCAAGCCATTACCATTATAATAGAAACAAAACTGAAATGGTAAGGGCTTGGCATTATTCAACTTTTTATCCTGCTTTGTTAATGACCTTATCATCTCTAAAATCCTCTTAGGCTTCTTTTGAACTGTAGATATATCATAATACCTAAAGCATCTTAGGATATGGAATCACACTACAATCCACTGATCAAGTCTTTTAGGCTAAGTCTCCAGGTGTATCACAGCTCTGATCCTATGACCTCTCAAAAATGTCTTTCTGAAGAGTTAATAGAGAACAGATGTTACTAAGACAGCAGCTGTTACCATTAGACAGATGGGAAAAACTGTCAAATGAAGAAGGCAGAAACTCTTTAAATAGACAATCCAATTCTTTAAAAAATCAATGTGAAGTTTTGAGAAAGTCAGAAAAAGTACACAAATGTGTTTTTGCACATGTATATTCATTAAAAGTACTTTCAGAAAAAAAATTTTCACTGAAACAAAAATTCTCGTCTTCTTTGAAATAGCCTAGTCATAATTATGAAAGCAAAATTTTCTATACTGCAAAATGTCATGTTCAGTTTCATTGAGTTTTCAAGCTTATATCTCTTCATTTTTATCAGAGTCAACAATATTTTCCTGATGGTTTGTGTCCCATATCTACTGAGGCAAAACTCAGTGAAAAAAAAAGATGCAATATTGCTTTTCTCAGTCTAGAACCTCATCTTTTGCCAACAGAAAGAAACATGTGAACAGATAATGAATGCAGTGACTGTTAATAGAATTGATGGAGAAATGAATCTTCCTGACAGGGAAGGTCTTATAAGGAAGGTATATTTAACCTAGTTCCTGAAAAACAAAAAACAAAAAACAAAAAAAAGAAAAGAAAAGAAAAGAAAAAAGCCAGAGAGGAGAAACATTTTACCATAGGAAACACCAAACAATACAGAGAACCTCGAGAGCACATTGTTTTAGAACCAGAGTAAAATGTCAGAAGTGAACAGAAGAAGAGAGATTCTCAAATTGTAGTATGCATCAGAAATATTTGGAATTCTTGTTAAAAATGCAGACAGCTTTGGAGTCCCCATTGTGGTTTAGCAGTTAAGA
Organism: Sus scrofa; assembly: GCF_054392235.1. Lineage (NCBI taxonomy): Eukaryota > Metazoa > Chordata > Mammalia > Artiodactyla > Suidae > Sus > Sus scrofa. The sequence goes on from NC_139390.1 coordinate 63,996,975, forward strand.
ACCCCTGACTAGTATGCATGAGGACACCAGTTCAATCCCTGGCCTCACTCAGTGGGTTAAGGATCTGGCTTTGCCGTGAGCTGTGGTGTAGGTCACAGACAGGGCTCAGATCCCATGTTGCTATGGCTGTGATGTAGGCCCGGAGCAGCAGCTCAGATTTGACCCCTAGCCTTGGAATTTCCATATGCTGTGGGAGTGGCCCTAAAAAGAAAAAAAAAAAAAAACCCGCAGATATCTGGGTTCTATCCTGGATATTCTAATCTAGAAAATCTGGTGTGGCATCTGTGAATCTTCAATTTACTAAGCACTGCTTATCCCTCTGATTAAGTCAGAGGGTGGACTGCACCTTGAGACATGTTTCTTTAAATGGATGGTTCCTGAAGTGTGGTCTCCAGACCAGCATGGCCATCATCATTAACTGGAAACTTAAGAATTGTGAATTCTCAGCCTCACACCAGACTGGCTGAAACGGCTGGTTGGCTCTAGCTATCTAATAAGCCCTTTGGCTGATTCTGGTGCATGATTCAGATGGGGAATCATTTATTTAAACTGTACTAATACCCTCGGTCTTCTTTGGCCTGGCAATCTCAACTATTGACCAATTTTCACAAGAAGGCCACACTTAACATTCCACACTTAACAGTAACTTTATCTGTGGAAAGCTTTAAAGGAGACTGAAGCACAGAGAAACCCTATGCAGTTCAAACCATTCACTATTGCTGGCTTCCTTCTGGTGATCAAGTACAGTTTCATTCCTGACTTAATGGGATATATACATGGACCAAGATCCAATTTGAAATAATACAAAAATTTGTCCCAAATATTTGCTGAACTATAATTTCCTGTCTCAGAAGCTTGTGTGTTCTTGCCTCATTTTATTAAATTTTTTATTAAGGTTTAGTTGATTTACAATGTTGTGTCAATTTCTGCTGTGAAGCAAAGTGACCAAGTCATACACATATAAATACACATTCATTTTCTCATATTATTTTCCATCAAAATATATCACAAGAGATTTGATATAGGTCCTTGTGCTATATAGCAGGATCTCATTGCTTACCCATTCTAAATGTAATACTTTTTATCTACTAACCCCAAACTCCCAGTCCATCTCACTCCCTTCCCCTTGGCAACTAAAGTCTGTTCTCCATTTCTGTGAGTCTGTTTCTGTTCTGCAGATAGATTCATCTGTGCCATATTTCAGATTCCACATGTAAGTGATAGTACATGGTAATTCTTTCTCTTCCTGACTTTGACTTACTTCACTTAGTATGAGAATCTCTAGTCACATTCATTTTGCTGCAGATAGCATTATTTTGTTCTTTTTATGACTTAGTAGTATTCCATTGTGCATATGTACCACCTCATCTTAATCTATCCATCTATCAATGGATATTTAGGTTGTCCCATGCCTCGGCTATTGTGAATAGTGCTGCAATGAACATAGGGGTGCATGTATCTTCTTGAATTGTCATTTTGTCTGGATATATGCCCAGGAGTGGGATTTCTGGATCATATGGTAGTTCTATATTGAGTTTTCTGAGGTGCCTCCATACTTTTTTCCATAGTGGTTGTACCAATTTATTCTTGCCTTGACGAGGCCTGCTCGTCAACCCAGGTCCCAAAGTCAGCAGTGCCACAGAAATAAGAAGAAAGAAGACACAGAAATAGAGTGGGGATCAGGGGGCTACCACCTTTAAGAGGTAATAGCAATCCTCTGGGCCAACTCATGGTTTTTATTTACTATTTTCTACTTCCTTGTACATGCAGGGGATATATCGATATTTTACTTCAAACTTATTGGAAGCAAGATATGCTAGGACAGTCATTCCTCAGCACATAAAGTAATCATAAATGTTTTAGCCCTCCTAGGCCATAATTTGTTGATTGCTTCAAGCCATCTATGGCCTCTCCCACAAATCCCCCAAGGCTCCAGTCCTGAGAATGTCAGAGCTGATGGTTTTCCATCAGCAACATCAGTGCTTCAGCAGTCTTGTTTTCAAGATGCCATTCTTTGATGTTGTTCTCATTTGTTTTGCCTCAAGGGTCATGAGAGAGTCACAAGACTTTGTAAAGTATAGACTGACCTCTACTGCCACTCTATGGTACAAGTCTTTTTTTTCCATTCTTTGTGACATCGCATTTTCATGCCTGCAACACTGCCTCATTTTAGCAAACAAATTCTGTTAGTCATATTTTCAGATTGTGGTGTGGTTTGTTGCAATTGACCTTCACATGAACTTATTTGGCATAGGCTGGTTGGTGGGTACTCTACTGAAGTTACATAGTTTCATTTTGAACATAAATAAAAGATCCCTTCATTGAGAATCAAGGCAATTGAGATTCATCTTTGAGATTATTCGTAGACTTCCAATGAGTGCATAGGCTCATCTATTTATTTGTGAGGAATTATTATATTTTCTATGAAGCGTATAGAGTAAAATTTGTTTCTGACCTTCCCTAACAATGCAGAATATATGCTAACTCTGTATAAAAAGACATTTTTGGTAACATCAGAGAATAGTTGTCTTCTATATTTTTTTCTTAGTAAAAATAACTTCATCTTAAACTTCAGAAGCCAATGTCAATGTGTGTAAGTGAGAAGCATTATTTCATGTGTCTGTTGAAAGGATGTAGAAGAACAAATATATCTAATTTTTGTCCTCTTTTACACTATGAATATAGAGATTCTTTTGTTTCTCATGGAAGCATGACTAAAATCCTCAAATATGAGTGGAAATTCTATTTTGAGAAGGATAGGCCTTAGTCTTTGTTCTTTTTCTCTTTCTTCCTATTTCTTCTCTCTAATGATTCATGGTCATGTATTAAGCATTTGTGAGGAAGGAAGAGGCCATAGTTAGCCTGTACTTTCAAAGAGCACTTCTGTGTTGTTTTCTGAACTGGCAAGCAGTCAATGAGTTTTAGAGCAGAAATAAAATGTTATAGAGCTATAGAAAACTCCAGATTCTCCATTTTTTCTTTGTTCATTGATTGATTAGCAGTTATAGTCCAGACATTGTGTTCAGAAATAGTTGGCAGTAAAATAATACATAAAGCAAGTTTCCTGTAATCTGTAGCTCACAATCTTCTGGAAGATATAGTTACATACCAAAATAGCTAAAAAAAAAAAAAAAAAAAAAAAAAAAATTACTGGGCTTGAAAAGAGTATAATCATTTAAATTATAGCTCTGATATATTAAATATCAAACTACTTATTTGACAGCCAGAGGTATCAGCAGATATGTTATCATCTCTTTATGTTTTACAATATAAAGGCATGATATATATTGGCTTTAATCAAAAGGAATAAGTGGCTTGCTTTACTTTTGTATAGATTTGATATTACATTATTTTTCCCCAAATAAACATAGGATCAGGTTAGAACATGACTTAGAAATTATTGAAACTGCAGGAGTGAACTTTCGGAGGCAGGGTGATTTTCCTGGAGAGAAAGATACCTTAGATCTAACCAGATTTAGGTTAAAATCTGAGTCAAAAGGCCTCAGGCAGTTATCTTAACCCTTCTGAAAGACCACTGTTTCATCTGTGCATCTGTGAAGTGGTGATAATAAAACTACAATATATTGGTATGGAATAATTAAGCAAGATGACGTTTGAAAAGAGCCTGGCATTTGGTTGGGGCTCAATAAATTTTGGTTTTATTTGACATACATTCTCCTTAATGCCTTCCCCTTTCATATGGAGCCATGTGTCAGCCATTAAACTTTTGCCGCTCCACTTCACTTCATATCTCTTTGAGGTCTAAGATGTCTACCTTAAAAAACAAAAATTATTACACTCAGTACTGTTTCCCTATTATTTAAGCAGTACACAAATATTGGTGTGGATCTGCTGTGTACTGGGTGTTCTCACAGGTCCCAAGGGGCAGCTAGAAGGGTGGTGAGATGCAGGATTATAGACTGGAGAATTAAAGTGATAGATGGTTTGGACTGACTGACATTTCAGACAAGAATGGCTAGGCCAATTAAATAGAGGAACATGAGGGGAGTTAAAGATGTATAAGTCAAGCACTATTTATCTCTTAGTGTCAACATTAACTAGTTCTCTGAAGGTTTCTTGTTATATACAAAACTCCTTGTGTTTGCTACTTATATATTCATTCTATTTTGAGTTTTTGAAACATTACTAGTAAAAAGTAAAATTCTGAGGTTTTATTTTATTTTTTAGGCATGGGAGGAGTTGGGAGATAAATTGAGAATCTGTTTCCTATTTCAAATAGGGTCTGGAAAACAATCTACCAGATATGAGTGCATGTAATTACTGTCTATTAAAGCTGAGAACCAGAATGAAAAGCATCTCTCTACTGGTTTTGATGACAACAGTAGTTCTTACGCATTTACTAAATAAGGAAATAGTTACATCATGCCAGGCAATGCTGTGGATGCTAGTGATACAGAGGATGAAGAAGACATGACCTCATTGTGAGGAGCCCAGGGTTTCTTGAGGGAGGACACCTAGTTCCCACTCCCCAAAAGCCTGTTCACAATGAAGCAGAATTAACCTTTAAATGACAATACCCTTTCTCTCAGAGGAAAAAGAGTAGAGATAAAATGGGAGGGTAGGATTAAAGAGGAACATGGATTATTTAAATATATATTATGTAAGTCATAATAGGATTTTAGTAAATTATTTAATTTATTGGAAAGTAAGACTAATAAGACAAAGGCAGAACAACATTTCTCCTTTTTCTCCCTGTATTTTGTACAGGTTTATAAAGGTATGTGAGCCATGCAATCTTGAAAAGATTCATATAATAATGTTTTGTGCATCATTGACAAAAAAAGATATGTCATATGAATGTTCTGTAAAATGCCATGATTAATATATCTGTTTTAGTATTTCTGATTAAGAAACACTTCTACAATATACTCTTTCCATATTTTCTCCCATTTAAAACATGATCCAAAATATGTTTCTAGGGAATACCTGAGAGGAGAGCATATCATGCAAAAATGAGTTATTTACATTAGTAGTTGAGGCTGCCAATGTTTTAAATAAATAAATTACTGTTGTTAATTTAAAAAATGTGAACAACATTTCAGTAGCAGCAATTACTCTGGTAAATTGTATGGTTTATATTCCTCCCTGAAGGATGTCTATGGCCAATGCATATGTTTTGAGACATAAAAACCCTAACCTTAGACATAGTCTCACTTTTGGATCCACACTTAGTTTAAAATTATTTTATCTGACAAAGTCTACACACATTTATAGAACGAGAAAATTCCAGGGATAAAAAAGAAAAGAAAAAAATCCAATAGCACTGTTCTTTAAGTAGCACAAAGTTTTTTAAAAATAACATCTTACAACGCTTTGAAACAAAGTTCTGAGGTAAAGTGCTATTATTTTTATTGCCATATAACAAGAAATAATAGACTTCACAGATAGTAAATAATTACTGACACTCTGTAAGTAGATGGTAAAGCCAAAAATGAGTTTCCAAACTTAAAGCCTGATTTTTGTTTTTTTTTACTAGACAAGGTATTACTTTGTTTTCTGCTCAGAATTTTCTGTAACTTTCAGATATTTGAATTTATTTTTTTCAGTAGTATTTATAGAATATTACATAGTGATGATCATACTAAAAAAAAAAAAAAAAGGTGATTTTGTTTGTTTAGCCTATAGATACCCAGTAAGGTATTCACTACTCACTGTTCCAACCTACCTGCACCCTGATTCTCCAGACAAAGAACAGTGATAGCCCTTGCCTCCATTGAGATGGTGATTTGAAAGCATCCTTAGGGAGTATGCAGACAGTACCTTGTTGGCTAACTCAACAATACTTTCTATAATCTAGCAGGTACTTAAATGCTCACTCTTCTAGCTTTACTCTTGATCTGCTTCTGGAGGATGGGATATAAGATGTCTACTAGGTGATGCCTGTAATAAATAGAGAGCTACAAGAACTACTGCAGACTTCTACTGTCTACCAGGCAACATGCATGGGAAAATATGTAATACTGTACCTAGAGTAAATTGTAGGTAAAAATTAACCAAAATGTAGAAAGAGTTCAGGTTCTTATGACAGCATTGTCATTGCTTTAATTATATGAAATAACTAAATGGCTTTTCAGTTTGAATCATTTTGATGAGGTATTCTGTTATTGCAGCCAACCTCATGTTTTAAAATTCTTGATTTTAAAGACTTTAGATACAAATGCCATCTTCTCTATAAGTGGATCCCTTAGAATAGCTTGTTTTATTAATGCTGTCCTTGTATATGATTCAAATTTCTTCCTTCATTTGTAAGATCCACAGATTTTAAAAGCCACACAATAATTTTCATTCATAGGAACCCTTGTTTGCACATTTATTCATCCTTATTTAGCCCAAATCCAATTACTATCCTAGATGACTTGCTCTTTTTATATTAATTTTTTCTAAATTTTTTCCATTGCCTTTCCTTAAAATACCTGTGAGAGTCCCCCAAAATATTTCTACATTCTTTACTTTGTAGAAGAAATGTTTACCCCATGTCTTTGTCTGATTGAAAACTACTTTTCTCCAGAAAAGTTAAGATTTACTTTTATTCTCTATACCTGCAATAGACCGAATGTTTGTGTTTCCTCTAATATTTATGTGTTGGAGCCCTGATCTCCAAAGTGATGGTATTTGAAAGTGGGGTCTTTGGGAAGTTATTCGATTTAGAGGAGCCGTAAGGGTAGAGCCCACAAGATGGGACTAATGTCCTTATAACAAGTGAAGAGACAAGATATGGCCTCCAGGCCATATGAAGATACAACAAGAGGGAGGCCTCTATAAACCAGGAAGAGGGCTCTCACCAGACCCAGAAACTGAGACACTCTGATCCTGGACTTTCCAACCTCCAGAACTGTAAGAAATAAATGTCAATTGTTTAAGCCACCCAGGCTACAATGACTTGTTATAGCAAGCTGAATTGACTAAGATAAAACTACTAAGGGTTTGTTATTCCAAACTCTGACAGACTCTAACTCTAGTATTTTGCTAGTTCTCCACTACCCCATTTTCTTACACTACCATCTAATTCTTTTTAAAAGTCTGTCTTTTTTTTTTTTTTTTTTTTTATTGAAACCCTCTCCCATACTCATCACTGCCAATACAACTCTATTGGCTTTTTTCCCTCAACAGAGAAAGATAAAACACATGTAAACTGCACCCAGTTTTGTGTAAATGATCTGTCTAATGCCCTCATTTAGGATGTAGAACTCTTTTCATTTCAGATTATTCACCTCCAGTTCACTGAAGCTCAGCAGCCATTCTCTTTGTATTAAACTGGGTACCACTCAGAATCACTTCCCTTTATATTAGAGATCAGATTCCCTGAGGTGCAGATTTTGAGACAGAGATTAGTGACCAGGAATGTATTAGAAACCACCCCTTGGATCAACTTATGTGGAAGAGAAAGTAAGCAGTAGGAATGGGTCAAGGGACAAGTTGGCCTGAGCTGCTGTCTCCAGCGAATGCTTCTGTCAATCCATTGGGAGTGCACAAGCTGGGGCAAAGGGGCTAAGCTTTAAAACCTCCTCATGTCTATTAGTCACTGGATGTGGCTGCCCCACCAAGGGACCTGGCCTCAGGCAGGTCTTCCACCACCAGCCCAAGAAGTCATAAAAGAGGGCATGAAAATATCATACCAGCAGCACCCCAGAAGCTTAGAAAAGAGTCCTTTGGTCCTGGAATCATATCAATGTAATTAATGCATGATATGTATATATCATAGATATGTATGATACATGTATATATTATACATATGCATGATATATGTATATAGCAATGTATTTGATGTACGTTAGCATCCATTACATTCCTCTTTAACACTAGTCAGAGAAATACACTTCATGTAAGTCCTGGAAGTAACTTCTAGGAAATGGGTATGAACAAATGGTGCACAAGAATAAACATGAAAACTTTTAACAATTAATCCACATTTTTATTTACTGAGGGGCCCCTCAGTAATAAAATGTTGAATGTGAGTTTTTCACATCACAGCACTTTAGGATATTATGATCATGATCCTTTTGTCCTAAGTTTAGTGATCTAAACATTTGTGTATCTTTTCTCCTGAAGTTTCTTTTGCAGAAACAGAGTAATTTTACATGAAAATAAAATACATAATAATAACTGCTCAGATGTCTGAAGAGCTTTACAACATCCCAAGAAGTATTCTTTCATAGGTGTATTAAAAGTCACTTGATTCTATTAACACTCTCATCTTACAACTAAGGAGAATTAAGCTCAGGAAAAAGGTTACATTATTTTTCCAAAGTCACGCAACTATGAATTGGACCTCAAATGTCTGACACGAATGGCTACACAATCAGACACCAAGTTATGTTGACTTTCCAATTCCTTCCTTTTAACCCCAAGAATGGCAAAGCGATGTGTCTAAATATCCTGATTGGTGATTATTTCAAGAAACTGAATGTAATGTTACACAAATTTCCGCTTAGAGTTCTGTCTTACCTGTAGTGTTCCACAGAAAGATTGAAGGGAGTATTGCAAATATGCTCTCACATTGTTTTTATCCTGGCTTTAATATAAATTACTTTCAATTCATATAGAAAAATGAAAATGAGTAAAAAACAATGTCCAGCATATTCACCCTTAAAAGCCTATAACAACTTGAATAAACAAAGAAAAGAGAATAAAAAGATTTCTTTCTTCTTATTATTCACTTTCTTTTTAAGTAATTACCAGCTGAATCTTAGCCCTCTGGAGGGAAAATATGGTTATTGTAAAATGGCAATGAAAATAAAATGTCAGCAGTTGCAAACCAACTTTTTTGCATCCTCAAACCTTGATATTATAAAATTCTCCAAATAACTGTAAAAATTTTCTTGTTAATTTTCTTCTAGTTTTTACAATTCAGTTTTTTAACAAAAGTCATGAAGAGGGATGTGTGAAATAGGGACAAATACAGAAAAAGAGGGTGTTTAGGGAAAACAGAGTAAAATGAAATTATATGCAGTGACCTGTGCCATTATGAGAATGCAAGACTTTTATGAATTTTTTTGGACTTGGTATACTGTATTTAATTTTCTAAGAAGTTCTACTATTGATGAAAAATTAATCTGTACCCTTACAAATGAAAATGTTTTGTCTCTTGCAGTTCAAAATCCTATAGCTCACAAGAACTTTCTCATAAGATCTACTTGTTACATTCCAAGGGACCTCTGACACTTTTAACCCTCCTTCCCTCTAAAAATCAGGAAAATTACAAGACAGATGAAAATAAAAAATCATCTTAACACCATCATCTAAAGATAACACATGTTAACATTTGTGTGCATTCTTCCATTATTCTCCTATACTTACTTTGTACAGTCTAAAAATATTATACTTCCTGAACTGGAGGACCCAGTTCAAAATGAAAATGCAGCGATCCTTCTTCAAAATGATTCAGAATTTTAAGATGGCAATAACAGAGCATTAAACCAAGTGCAAAGTCCTTCTAAGTGTGGGAACCCATGTAACTGCACAGATCTCATGTCCATGAAGGTGGCCCTGGTTTATTTATTGAGTGAGTGAGTGTAGATTAACAGAATATGTTGGAGAAGCCGCACACAGATGTTATCTGAAATGTTTTGAAGCAAACTTAGGGTGATAGGAGTGAGAAAATACTGCAGGTACTTTCTATTCATATCCAGCAGAGGATGGAGAAGGAAATTCACTTAAGATTAAGAATCCATACTTGTATTGTGGCTAAAAGAGAGAAAAGGGGGCTGAAACTAATAACTATCCCAGAAATACATGTGGGGAAGAACATATTAGAAAAATAAACAAAATGTTACTTAAATGATGTAGCCAAAGAGTAGGTCTGAGGCAATCACTACAAGATATATCAGGAAATATTTATTGCACTTTACGAAAATTAGTTTGTAAAAAAGAATGGAAGCAAGTAAATATCTAGGCAAATTGGTCAGTGGATGCTTGCTACCACTTTCTTTCTTAGAATATACCCTTTACTATGTATCATTTTATACTTGCAATTGTCTCATTAATGCAGGAGTACTGATAAATCGGGATCCTTTTGCAAAGTGGAAAAAAATGGGCTGATTGGAGATTCCTGGTAATTCAGCTTTGATGCTGCCCTTGAGAGAGAAGGGATTTATTTCTCCTAAGATTGCTGTCATCTGCCTTGGAAGTAATCAACAAAGCTTGAACCATAAATATAGAAAAATATGTGCAAGTTGTAGAAGCAAAATTATAGGCGTATTTATTCCTTGCATATTTCTGACAACGGTATAAATCACCACTAGTGATTACCTGAATTTTGGTGGCTAATCGATGGTCAATCTCTGATTATTTGCAATAATGGAAAGATCAATAATGTCAAGATTTCAGAGGAGAGGTTGATATAAGCAGTGACTTTTAGCAGGTTATGCATCAAGATTTATTTGATTGGTGTAATGTTATTAATATTAATGTTTACAGTATTGGTATAATATTGGTGGATATTAGTATAACTGACATAGTATAATATTATTACCAGTATTTAATATCAACCATTACATAATTTATGTAAAATATTAGCCTATTATTAGAGAACGGAGTGTAATATTCACAATATACTTCAGCACTCATATCTCCCTATGTTAAACTCATCTTTGTTTATTGCACTGGTCTGAATTTCTCTGTAGACTATGAACCCATGAAACATGAGAATTATTATCTTTTCTCCAAGAATACCTGTGCATTGATTTGAGCATGGTTAAGACTTGACAAGTGTTTGCTGAATGAATGAATGGAGAGGTCAGTTAATAAGTATGCAGTAATGTGAAAGGACATGATTAGGGTGAGTCAGAATTATCTGAGTAAGACTTTAGAAAGAGATGGGATATGAATGCAGAATTCGTGGGCTTAAACTGTAAGCAGTGTAGCCATGGACAAAGGCTAGGATGGGATCACATTTCCAACAATGAGAGCGAGTTGAACCAAAGGTGGAGCTAAGAAGAGTCAGGTTTATGCAAGAGAAGCAGGTCCAAAGAAAATGGTTCTAGTATTTATTTATTATTTTTTCCCTCTACCATTATTTTATTAACACTAAGTAAAGAGTAGAACTAAATGTGAGCCTTATTTCAGGATATACTGTATTGACTTGTTCTTCCCTTGATCCCAGTGTATACTCCTTTCCTCTCACCTTAATAGGTACATACACTAATATGCTTAACATATGCTTAGACATATATGCATTTTTAAAAGTTTTTAAAAATACTTTAAACATTTTATATATATTTTAAATTTAGACGGGGCATGATGGAGGATAAGGTGAGAAAAAGAATGTATATACACATGTGTGACTGGGTCCCCTTGCTGTATAGTAGAAAATTGATAGAATGCTGTAAACCAGCTATAATGGAAAAAAAACAAAAATCATTTAAAATAAAAAAAAATCAAGACAAATTTAAACACCTTTTTTCAAGAAATCGCATTCTGTTCTGTACTCTTGTCACTCAACAGCATTATACAGGATACGTTAACATTGGAGCACTGACCTCCATCTAGTTTCTTTTCCTAATGGACGCAGGCCTTGGAGGTTGTTTACATATTGCTAACTCGAGTTAGCCACAAGTAGAGACCCAAGCCAAAGGGTCTCTGTTTTCTACAGTGCCCCCCTCTGGTCCTCCTCTGGCTGTACCCTCACTTCGGCGGGAGGAGCCTGGTGGGGGTGGTAAAGGGATTTCCTCATCAAGAGCATTTACATGGGCTCTCTACTTACCCCCACTTGCTTCTAGATCAAATTTCAGAGACCTAGGGCCTCCCAGTTCTCTGCTCAAATGTCCTCAGGCTATTTGTTCCAGGGCTGTCCTGGTGTTGTCCTTCAAAACATGTTTCTGGTGCACACAGCATTAGATTGGGTGGACAGCCAATGGGCCCATATGCAGGGACTGTGAATGGAGTTTGTATATGGAAGCTTGAGGGCCCACGTACCCGCACGTGAAATCTCTTGCAATATCAAAGAGCATGATGGAAGTGCAGGAGGAGGAGGAGAATGTGAGGGTGACAGAGAATAGAGCCTGGATGGTCGAGTGTGAGGAAGTTCTTCTCTCATTGAAGAAAGAGATTTATATGAAAAAAGTAGAACATATGCAAGAGCTTAATAAGTTTGCATAATCACCAAAAAAGTCAACTCCTGGGTGATATATGTGTGCATGTATGTGTACAGACACGCACATACACATATTTAAAAATCTCAGCAAAATTACAAGCTGGAACATATGAAGACATTCATCTTGGCATTATTTGTGGTATCACTGAGTTGAAATCTTACTATCTACCACTAGAGTCGAATTAGGTTAGGATTAGCTTATTTACTCTTATTAACGGATTATTTATCATCTATCATATAGTATCTAGCTTACATATAATATACGAATAATAAAACTTTTGTCTTTCAAAATCTTTTTTCTTTTGACTATTGTCTTTGACATAATGTTCACAATGATTTAATTCTAATATCTTGTTATTTATGACCTCTGCTTTAATCTTGCTGTTTTTCACAATAAAATACTTGATTTTTTAGAGCAGTTTTAGAATTATAGAAAAAAATAAACTGAAAGGACAGAGAATTCCCATATGATCTCTCTCTCCCCTGAGTTTGATCCGTTATTAACATCAAGCACTGGGGTGGTACATTTGTTATAACTAAAGAACTGATATTGAGACAGTATTATTAACTGAAGTTATTACTTACATTAGGGTTTACTCTTTGCATTTTACAGTCCTACAGATTCAGCCATATGCATAATATCATATGTCCATTATTACGGAATTATACAGAAGAGTTTCACTGGCCTAAAAACCCTCTCTGCTCCACTTGTTCATTCCTATCCTCTTCCTCCCCCCAACCCTTGGCAACCATGGATCCTTGTACTATCTTCATTGTTTTAACTTTCTAAAGCATCACAGAGCTAAAATTTATACAGTACATAACTCTTTCAGATGGGTTTCATTCACCTAGAAATATGCATGTAAATTTCCTCCATTTTTTTTTTAAGGCTCGATACTTCATTTCCTTTTATCACTGAAAAAATTCCCATTTTAAGGATGCAATACAATTTTAAAAATCCATTCATCTATTGAAGGAAATCTGACTGCTTCTAAGTTTTTAGCAATTATGAATAAAGCTACTATAAACATCCATGTGCAGGTTTTTGTGTGGGTCTAAGTTTTCAGTGCATTTGGCTAAATACCCAGGACTACACCTGCTGGATTGGATAGTAAGAATATGCTTACCTTTGTAAGAAACCACCAGTCTGTTTTCTGAGATGGCTGTGCTCTTCTATACTCCCCTAGCAATAAACAGAGCTCCTGTGATGCTACATCCTCATCAGCATCCCGTGCTCTCAGTGTTTCGGATTTTAGCCATTCTTTTAGCTGTGTACTGGTGCCTTGTTTTAACTCGCAATTCTCCACTGACCTATATTGATCATTATATGGATATGCTGATTTGCCAAGTGTATATCTTCTTTTGTGATATGTCTGTTCTGATCTTTTGCTCCTTTTTTTTTCAATTGTGTTCTTATTGTTGAATTTTGAGAGTTCTTTGTGTATTTTGCATTCAAGTCTTTTTCAAGTAGGTGTTTTGCACATATTTTCTTCCAGTCTGTAGCTTGTCTTTTTATTTTCTTCATGATGTCTTTAGTTTTGATTTTAATAAAGTCCAACTATCATTTTTTCCTGTACAGATTTTTTTTAGTGCTGCAGCTAGAGCACTAAAGTCTTCATCAGAGTCAAAGTAACCTATATATATATATTTTTTTCTTGTCTCAACTGCCAGAAGATTTAGAATTTTGTGTTCAACATTTAGATCTAAGATTTTAGTTTTGCGGGCTTTTCTGGTTTTTGTTAATTTCTAAATATGAGAATATTTTAATCTTTTTATTGTTAATTTCTAATTTCTATGAATTATAGTAAAAGAACATAATCTATTCCATGCTTCAGCATTTATTATTTGTTCTTGAAAATTAAGTTTTATTTTATATTCATTGCTTTTGCAATTTACCCCCTCCATTTATATATATATACATACACACACACCTAAAATATATGCATAAACATATACAAGCACTATATTACTAGTATAATAGCATGCATTTACACTTTACATATATACCATACATAATAATATATATATATTTGTATACAAATAGTATTATAATAACATATACTGTATGCTTATTAAATCATAGAAATTATCTACACATGTTTACCTCTGTCTGGATATAATAGCTTCTGAAAATAATGTTGTAAATGCAAACAAGGGGAAAAGGACATGAGATTTAGGTGGAGGATGCAGATTGAAGGGAGCATACTCAGAGCCAGCCCTTCTTGTGCAACTAAAATCTTGCTTAAACTAAGAGGAGTTAGACAATTCTAAATTTAAAAAGCAAGATCTACTGCTTGCAAGTTCAGGACTGGGGTAAGATATAAATTGAGACCTACATACTCTAGTTCCAATATTTAAATATTATAAGTCAAGATAATAAACAATTAAATCAATATATTCTATGCATTAATTTTTTTCAAAATACTTCATACAACTCTTAAAGGCCATATTTGTCTGATTCAAGAAGATTTTAAGTGATAGTCTAGAGTATTTTTAATATAATGTTTTCTTTCTTCTAGCTTTATATACTTGTAGATCTATCTTTTCATTATCTTATTTGAATCTGTATTATAGTAATGCTATTATATCCTTTTTTGTGAAAAGCTAAAGGTTTCTAAGACTGCTGTTTTAAACATGGGCTGTTGTTATTTGTACACCCACTGAAAAGCTACAAATGCTTTCATGTATCCTCCTGAGCCCTATACTTCATGTGCATTGCTCTTGAGCTGGAGTGAACAGACTTTTAATGTTAGTGTAGAATGACAATAATGATTCTGGCTGTGACAAATTACCTTAATCAAATATATCAATCTATGAGACAGCTGGATTTTTGTTGATAGGGGATTTGATTCAGATATGCAAACTTTTCTTTGCTGTCAACAGTTATATTAACAATGCAAATTAACAGGAATGTCTCCCTTTTGACATTTTGCTTCTAGGTCACATAATCACCATAATCAGACCAAATAGTGATAATGACAGTGCTTGGCCTTTGCATTAGCCTTTTAGCTAAAAACCCTTAGGAGACATTGATTAATTAATCCTTCTCCATCTTTCTTGTTTGACAGCAATAGCAAGACCAAAAAGTGACTTTGGTAGAAAACATAGATATAAAGTATCTGAATATAAAACAAATTAGGAAATGTTTTACCCTCTGTTCATTCTATCATTCTTATGATTGTAGAGTGTATGGTTATGCAAAAAAAAAAAAAACAAAAAACAAAAAAACCCAAAACCCCCAGAATTCAATGCCACCAAAGCCCTGTTATATGTGAAAACATTCAGGAGGAGATTGGTTATGATAGTTGAGATACTTCTGGCCAGGTCAGTCCCAGAACATTCTAAATCATGTCCTCTGTTTATTACCCCATGTTTTCCTGACTGGTCTCATCAACGCAGAGTGTACGTCAGGCAAGTGAGTACTTCAGGCAAGTGCATAGCACCTAGGAATTTGACTGCAAATTCCTATATAATATCTCATCTGAAGGATTGGGCTGAACCAATTGAGGGCTATTAGGACTTGTTTTGTCCCTTGGAATTATGTCCTTAGCTAGAATCAAGATAAAGTGGCTGCTCTGAATCATGCCATAGACTCTATTTCTTTATTTGTTGATTGGTTGGTTTGATATATTTCATTTTGTTTGTTTGCTCTAAAGATATTCTCGAATGTAGAGGTTATTATCACTCAAGCATAAGAAGTCTTCAATCTGCCTTTTATAATTGTTTACGTGGAGATCTGGTAGAAAAACACTTTATCCAAAGTAAGTGAAGAGTGGGAAAGAAACTCCAAAAAAGTGAAAAGGAAACCTAGTATGAAAAATAATTTTTTAATGTAGTTGTTTATTTTTTGTGTAAGATATCTCCTTAACAGCACGCCCAATATGGATTATTAAAAATACACACAAAAATCTCACAGTAATAATATAAAAACAAAGAAAAAAACCTAAGGCCAAAATCCAACCTAGCATCTGAATCTAAGAAGGAATTAACTAATATCACAAGATAGATAAATTGAATTTAAGAACCCCTCACATCTAACACATATATGGTATCTTAAAATGGAAATTATTATAATAACAATGGCAGAATAACAGAATGATAACCTATATACCATCTACAGCTGAATTGAAATGCTAAGTTTTGTACAATGTAGAAAATTTAAAGAAATATTGATTTGTTTATATTAGATACTGCTCAGTATGACTGGAAAAGTGTAATGCTCAAAGTGCACATTTAGTCTATTTCTGTCTATCTAGTCACAGAAAGACACGGAAGGATAGGATGACACTGACTTAGTTACTGTGAGAAACATATTCTACAAATCTCTGAGAGAGGAAAAGGTGGGGATAAAAGGCCTGGGAGATCTTGACGTCAGGGATTTAAGACTTTTACTTATTATTGTGAATTACAAGTTTTTTTTGTTTTGTTTTGTTTTGTTTGCTGTTAATGGTCGCAAAAAGAAGTCATGACTGAAAAGAAGGCAAAATCTTGCTAGAAATAAAATTTGAAGAATTCAATTTATACCATGTACTTTAGCCAAAACAAACAAAAAAACAAAACATTAAGAATGGGCAGGTAATCTGTTGACTGGTTCTGTTAACTTACTGAATAACAGGCTGGACAGATGTAACCGAATTATAACATAAGGAAATATAAACATGCCAATACAGAATCTATGGATGACACAAGTGTGTGGACTTACCCATACACATATCAACACCACACACATACACTCAACAGATGTGAACACTCAGAATGAAAATAACTTTTTTTTTAATTTTAGTTTATTTACTGTGTTTCAGGTGCACAGCAAAGTGATTCATATATATATATATACATATATCTAAAAATATGTATGTATAAAGTCTATACATAAAAGTATATATATATATGTATATACTTTTTCAGGTTCTTTTCCATTAAAGGTTATTTACAAGATACTGAATATAGTTCTTTGTGCTATACAGTAGGTCCTTGTTGTTTATTTTATATATAGTAATCTATATCTGCTAATTCCAAATTCCAAATTTAACCCTCCCCCTCTCCTTTTTGGTAACGATAAATTTGTTTTTTGCGTCTGTGAATTTATTTCTGTTCTGTATTAGATTTCATTTGTATCATTTTTTTTAGATTCCACATATAAATGTTATGATATTTACCTTTCTCTGTCTGACTTAATTAACTTATTATGATAATCTTCAGGTCCATCCATGTTGCAGCAAACAGCATTATTTCACTCCTTTTTGGCTGAGTACTATTCCATTGTGTGTGGATAGATAGACAGATAGATAGATAGACAGACAGACAGATAAATAGATAAATAGATATAGATATTACATTTTCCTTATCCACTCATCTGTCAGTGGACATTTAGGTTATTTCCATGTCTTGGCTATTGCAAATAGTGATGCTATGAATACTGGGATGTATATATATGTTTCAAATGCCATTTTCTCCAGATGAATGCCCAGGAATGGGATCACAGCATTATATGGTAACTTTATTTTTAGTCTTTTTAAAGGAAACTCATTACAGTTTTCCATAATGGCTGCATCAATTACATTCCTACCAACAGTGTAGGAGGGTTACTCTTCCTCCACACCCTCCCCAGCATTTATTGTTTGTAGACTTTTTTGGTGATAGCCATTCTGACTGAATTAAGGAGATATCACATTGTAGTTTTGATTTGCATTTCACTAGTAATTAGTGATACTGAGCATCTCTCTTCATGTGCTTTTTGGTCATCTGTATGTCTTCTTTGGAGAAATGTGTATTTAGATCTTCTCCCCATTTTTTGTTTGGATTGTTTGTTTGTTTTGATATTGATCTATGTGATCTGTTTGTATGTTTGGAAATTAATCCCTTGTTTGTTCCATCATTTGCAAATAGTTTTTCCCATTCTGTAGATTGTATTTTTGCTTCTTTTATGGTTTTCATTGCTGTGCAAAAGCTTTCAGGTTTAATTATGTCCAATTTGTTTATTTTTATTTTTGTTTCCATTACTCCAGGAGATAGATCTAAGAAGATATTGCTGCATTTTATGTCAAAGAATGTTCTATGTTTTCCTCTAGAAGTTTTATAGTATCTGGTCTTACATGTAGGTCTTCAACCCACTTTGAGCTTATTTTTGTATATGGTATTAGAGAATGTTCTAGTTTCTATTTTCATGTAGCTGTTCATTTTTCCCAGTACCACTTACTGAGGAAATTGTGGTTTATCCATTGTATATTCTTCCCTTTTCTATCATAGAGTAATTGACCATAAGTGTGTAGGTCATTTTATCTGTTCCAACGATCTATTTGTCTCTTTTTGTGCCACTACCATATTATTTTGATTACTGTCACTTTGTAGTATAATCTAAAGTCAGGGAGCATGATTCCTCTAGCTCTATTCTTTCTCAATATTGTTTTGGGCTATTTGGGGTCTTTTGCATTTCCATACAAATTAGATTTTTTTTTTGTTCTAGTCCAGTTAAATACGACACTGGTAATTTGATAGGAATTGCTTTGAATCTGTACATTGCCTTGGATAGTATAGTTAGAAAATAATGTCAAATATGAAATTTTTGAAAAAAATTAAAATATACATTATTAGGACATAAAATATTCTAAAGTACTTTATAAAACACCTCAGAAAGTATAGGCCGTGGAAATATAACCTATACAACAACAGGGAAAAAAGAAAATAGAATAAAGGAAAAAAGCAGAGATATTTTCTATTATGACAATCAATAAAACTGGGTGAAGCTTCCCTATTAAGAAGCAAAACTTCTTATAATATAACTAATAAATTTTAAGTGGAGCCAAATAATATAAACTTCTCATTTAATTATTACAGTCAGAGAACATTTGGATGCAAGAATTAAAAACCTGAAAGTGAAATAAAGAGTACTTAATGCATTTGGGTTCCAGAAGACCAAGAAAAAGCTAGAAAAGCCATGTTAGGGAAGATAGGACATTTGAATAGCAAAATTAGAAGTTTGTGGAGTATCTGCTGTGGTGCAGTGAATTAAGGATCTGGCATTATCTCTGCAGTGACTCAGGTCACTGCTGAGGTATGAGATTGATCCCCTGCCTTTTGCAGTGAGTTAAGGATCTCTCATTGCTGCAGCTGTGGCATAGATCACAACTGCGGCTTGGATTCGACTCCTGGCCTAGGAACTTCCATATGCAGCCAAAAAAGAAAAAAAAAAATTAGATGTCTGTAAACCTCTACTTTATTGGCCATATCACACATGAAACATTTTCCATTTCTGTATCTCAATTTATATTTTCATGGAAGATAATCTTATTAACAGCTTATAGTTGCTATTTTGTGGGTAAATATTATCCCATGTACATAATCAGTTGTTTCAGGGAATGTGGGAAAGTGAGCAGATTCTAATAAACTGGTGTGTGGACAAGACAGTTAATATCACCATCTTTTGTATATGGTAGTAATATATAAAACAAAATTATGCAAAGTAGAGAAAAAAAAGCAGGACAGTATACTAAACAAATATACACAAGAAATGCAGTAGTCACAAAAACCATAGCAAAGAGAATTTGAGTATTAGTATTAAAATATTAGCATCAAGATTGTCAATTATAAAATGCATTACTAATTTCTAGCACCAATAATAACACATACAAGGATAACAAGTCAGATGGCAATGAGAAATTTCGAAGAAAGCTTTCCAACCATTCAGTAGTTCTTATGTGTTCATTAACATCTGAATAAATAGTTAATTTCAAAGTATTTTTAGCCTTTCTGCCTTCATTTAGCTCATATAATTCTTGAAAGGAACCATTAAAATTTTACTTACAAAAGACTATTTCACTAAGGGACATTAACATTACATTAATGATATAGATTAGTTTATAGAAATTATTTCTATATTTCAGTAGCATATATATTTTTATAGAATGAACAGTGACTTATATACACATGCTTTTTAAATAACTTGTAGTGAAATTGGAAGTTTAAAACTTTTTTTTTTTTGGTCTTTTGTCTTTTTAGGGCCACACCCATGACTTATGGAGGTTCCCAGGCTAGGGGTCCAATGTGAACTGTAGCTGCCAGTCTACACCACAGCCACAGCAACGCCAGATCCTTAATCCACTGAGTGCGGCTAGGGATCGAACCCACAGCTTCAGGGTTCCTAGCCAGATTCGTTTCTGCTGCGCCATGACAGGAACTTCAGAAGTTTAAAACTCTTATCCTTAGAGATATTAGGCTGACTTCAATTCTTAAAGACATACTCTTTCATATGTTTTCTTTCTTCATCTGTGAAAATATGTCATATGGACAGTTTTCTTAACTTTAAGATCAAGAATGGTATATTTCAATTTGTTATTTTTAGAATAAAGACACTTAAAATAGTAAAAGAAAACTCTTTCAAAGATCCCAGGGTTCAGGGTGGTTAATCTCTTAAGTAAATTTAAAAGCATCTTGTACTTACAATTTTACTTTTTGCTAGAAAACCCATGGCAGTTTGGCAGGTAAAAATTGGAAAATAATTCCCCAGATAATTTCATATGAAAATCATTTTACGTGATTTGAAATATGATACAAAGTTGCATCTTTAGAAAAGCTACTGGTTATATTATATTACACCGATACTACCTGAAAATGTGATGAGAATGTTAGCAATTGATGATGTTAGTTTTGCTCCCATGGAGCAAAATTCCTCGAGGACTTAATGTACTTTACAATGATTCCCAAAAGGCAAGTATCTTGTCTATTAAAAATTTTAGTCTAATCCCAAGATTGCATCCTGTTTATGAGGGTGTTTAGTAAATATGAAATAAATAGGATGAATTAACTATTGAATATTTCATTCAATTTATAATATAGTGAACAGAAAATGAGAAAAATTTATTCAAACATTTGTAAAATGAAAATATTAAAATTAAGCAGATTCCTTAGTTCCTACTTCTGGATTGTTTGCTGAGTTTGGAGTATAGTAGAGGAAAATTAATTTTCTTTCTTTCTTTTTAAAAATTATTTATTTATTTATTTATTTATTTATTTATTGTCCTTTTAGGGCTGCACCCATGGCATATGGAAGTTCCCAGGCTAGGGGG
Organism: Sus scrofa; assembly: GCF_054392235.1. Lineage (NCBI taxonomy): Eukaryota > Metazoa > Chordata > Mammalia > Artiodactyla > Suidae > Sus > Sus scrofa. The sequence goes on from NC_139390.1 coordinate 64,018,152, forward strand.
TGAATTGGAGCTGTAGCTGCCAGCCTACACCACAGCCACAGCGACACAGAATCTAAGCTGTAGCTGTGACCTACACCACAGGTCACGTCAATGTGGGATCCTTAACCCACTAAGTGAGGCCAGGGATCGAACCCACATGCTCATGAATACTAGTCAGGTCCTTAACTCTCTGAGCCATGACAAGAACTCTGGAAAATGTTATTATATTTAACTTGCATATTAAATATTAAAAGCAGGGAAAATAATTCACTATAAGAAAGGTAACTTCTATGTGTGTAATGAAATAGAAGGGCATATTGGTAATTTTATCATTACCTAATTTTATGGAAATACAAAATTATTATTATAAATGTATACATATGCTTTAAATGCATGTATAAAGGCTCTTGGAAAACAGACTTAGGTGGAGAGCTAGAATGCAGAATTGAGTGGTTTCTAAATTCACCTCCCATTCATGTTTAATATGACATTAAATATAACATATATAACTTATTATGTAAGTATACATGCACATGCTAAAGTCAGAAATAATTGTAACCCTGAAATGGGTCTTAGGGTTTGTTGAGGATATGGCCAGGAGAGTATCAAACCCTTTTTCACCTTCAGGTGGGACAATGTTAAATTATCAGATACAGTTTGAATGGTGTGAGCTTTCAACTATGACTATTAACAGCACTGGTTGGTGAAAACCCCTTTGATTATGAATACAAAGTTTCAAAACTCTTCTCATAGAAATTTATTTAAAAAAGTCAAATCATCAACAACATAGTTTCTGCATGAAGGCATATTTTGCTCTAATGGGGCTCAGAGGGGAAAAAAAAAAAAGAGGTTAAAGAGCACTATGATTTTGAGTCAAATTTGGAAAGGAGAATGCTTTTTATATCTGGGCCCTTAAACCAAGAGGCATCTTTTTAGCTCAAACTTTATCTTTTAAATTTGTTCTCTAAAGAAGGAAAGGGCAAAAAGAATTCTGATCTTCTTTTTACTGTTACCAAAACCTATTTGGGAGCTTTCAAGCTGTTTGCTTTTTTTCCTATGTCATTTATTTGACTCCCTAGGATTTATTTTTCTGCCTTCCAAGTACATTCACCTCAGTTCCTTACATTCTATCATTGTCAAGCTGATACATTTTTTTCTTTGTAGTCAAAACAAAAAAAAAATCTTATAAATATTTGTCAATTCTAATGACTAATTTTTAACTCAACCAACTTCAAAAAATACACAATTTTTTCAGGGATTAGGAGAAATCCTCTGCATTAGTAATATGGAACTTCAAACATAAACAGAATATTTCATTTGGTTTCCCGATTCCCCATTACAGTAATGCTGTGTACAAGGCACTGTATGATATGCAAAGTGGTTTTAGTTCTAAAGAGCAGACTTGAAGTCATTTATCCTGGAGGATATGTATATTAACATAGGACTAAAACATCTTATGTTGGTGACTATGAATTAACTCTTTATTGTACTGCCTGGATTTTTATTTCTTCTTACTGATTGAAATCCTATGAATACAATTGATAGCAATTTCAAGGCTAGAACTGAGACACTGAAAGTGTTTGAAATATAGAGAACTATCTTCAGAGAGACTTGAAAGAATGACATTGAATATTTATTTTCCAGGCAGCTTTCAAGATGGAGGAAAGATATTTTCAAATTGATGTAACTACAAATCAAAATGAATGGGTGAGCACATGTTTAAAGTGAAGCTGATAATCTGGATAGGTTCAGAGGGTCACAGTTGCTTGTAGATCAAGCTGCTGACTCAGAAATTTTATGAAGTACAAGAATTTTCCAGTGAGCAGGAACCGGCCTGTACAAAAGTCTAGCTGTGTGGACAGTAGTTCAATATTTCTTTCTTTCTTTATTTAAGGCAATATCAGTGGCATATGGAGGTTCCCAGGTTAGGGGTTGAATTGGAGCCATAGCCCATGGCCTTCACCACAGCCACAGCAATGCACCAGATCCAAGCTATGTTAGTTGACCTATGTTGCAGTATGATGGAGGCAATGCTGGATCCTTTAACTCACTAAGTGGGGTCAGGGATCTATCCTGCATTCTCATGGATACTAGTCAGGTTCTTAACTCACTAAGCCACAATAGGAACTACCAATAGTTCAACATTTAAAGTACCTCAAAAGCACTTTTATATTCAACCATTATTCTGGTTGGTATAAGTTAATACAAGGCACAGAGGTAGAGTCATAACATAAAATATTTTGTTTTTGGTTGTAAATCAGGATTTTAGCACTCTTTGTAATTTTACTGGGCCCAGGGTCTTTTTAGGTGGGAATAAAAGGGTAGGACTGCCTGACAAAGAGTTTAGAACTGGGTGATGATAACTTGTTCATTACTTTACTATTGCTCTTTCAACATTTCAATAATTTCCAAATTAAAGGATAAGATACTATCCAAAGGTTCTGAAATTTACTATGCCAGCCTTCAACTGTGTTCTTCATCCTGTGATCACTGTTCATTACTGACATATAAAGACTACAAGTTTCTGGTGGAATTCTTGGATCTTCTGGTCTTGTCTTGTTTCTGCCATGCCTTTCACAGACATTCACTCTTTCAACATAATCCATAGGTCATCTAAATTTTCTGCATCCTCTACAATTTACTCAACTTTCATTTACATTTTCCACAAGCAAAAATGAAGTCCCAACAGGGAGGTACATTACAGGTATTACTTTCCATTGTTATATACTTGTTATATACTTGCATGTTAGCCCCAAAGAAGATACTTTTAACCACAGTGATTGTGAAAAATGAATGAAAAAAATTCATTTACTTGTGCACTGGGTAGAAGTAGTCAAGTCATGTTCGTGTTTGCAATCTTGAAATTCATCAGGCACAATGAAAGGTTATAGTCAAAATTTCTTTTCCATGAAAATTCAAGTACTTTCTCATTCTTCTTGCCTTTACATTGTTAGCAGAGAAATCAATGGCATAGGTTAAACCAATACTATACTGCGCACAGTAAATGAGTGAAGTGTGTTGGTGCCATCACTGAATAATGCGATACTGATACTTAAATATTGAATGTTATCATAAGTTGGATAAATAATTTTATCATCTTAAACATAGGAATCCTACGTAAGAAATGATTCTACAAGTCTGTTCACTTTATATTTCTCTGGAATTTCAATTCCATGCAATAATGTTGGATTTGTAGGTCAATATCTTTTTTGAATTCTATTCACTTTGCCTTCCAACAACTTTCCTTCTAGTTGCAGTAATAGGGCTTCTTTATCACAAACATCATAGAGAGTTCTTGGGAGTACCTGTGATAGTGTTGCATTTGGTCCTTCTACTGGAGGCCATTTTAACCTATTCAGGGTTTTCCTTACTTCCCCTTCAACACCAAGATTGTGTTGATGTTTTCCTGTCTTATCTTGAATGATTATGATATTATCAAATCTCGAGTTGTTGTACATCAGGCATTGCGTATTCTCCTCTCATCACAGTGCCCGTAGCTTTTACACTCTCTCCATTAAAAGAATGGAAATGGTAACAAAAACCACTATGATGTAGAACCGGCATTTTTGCCTGTGTGAGTACACTATTCCTGTCACATTGAGCTGAGAATTTTCTAAAAAGGTATCATATTTTTGTTTCCTTTTGTAGCTGACTGATTAAAGGTCACCGGTATACTGGCAGGGAAAACTAATATCTTATGGATTAGACACCTGGTTCAACATTGCTGGATCAAGCACTGGGCTGGTAGGCACCAGCCATGGTTACAGTGACCTATGCTGATTGGCAGGTAAGTTTGGGAGTCACACCCACTAAAACCTTTCCAAACAGTGGCAGACGATTCTTGCAATCTACCACAACTGTATCTGCATAGGACATCAATTCAAGGGAAACACTGCCATTAACCTTAGGTGATGGTATGCGTGTAGGAGGACTGATAAGATACACAATATATTCCTCATGGGGGTTCTTACACTCAACCACTATGCGGCAGGAAGGTTACAATCAACTCACTCCTGAACAAGCAAGATACTCTGTACATTGTTTATGTCAATGCATTTTCAGCTTGTTTTACATAGCACTTGACAAAGCTCCTCCTTTCAAACTCAGCCCTTAATGAATGCAGCCACATCCAATCAAGTGCCCAATATTAATGCATCATGCGATCTTGAGATTTCATCTTCAACTCAACCTTTGTGCATTTCTTTGTCTGTAGGACTATTCCTCTGTATTCATAGCTAATATAAATTCCACTCTTCTGCAAGGTTCAAATCATGATTCATATACTCAACACCATATGCCACCTAGGCTAGGCTAGGCTATCAAGGCAAGAAGGGTTATTATTGGCAATAGAACCACAAAACAATTATTGGACCAATAAAACATGATAGTATGTTTAATGCATTAATCCTATAAACCAATATAAGTGTTATGGTCTATCTGAACCCAGGAACATTTTCTAAGTGCTGGTGTTTTTAACAAGATGAAATATCAAAGTCCATTTGGCGTAGACCAAACATGTTAATGTTTGTATGTGATAAAATCAAATTTCAAGATTTTGGGGTAGACCAAATGTCTCAATAGATGTTTTGAAGAGCACCATATGTCTAGTAATTAATTAACTTATTAAATAGAAGGTTGCTGTGTCTTAAAAATATTTCAAAAACCTAAACCAATATGAATTAATTAATACAGATCATCATGCAGGACAAAGCTTTCACGTTGAAGTTCTGGAAGGCTATTTCATCTGAAATAAAGCTTTAAGGTAGATAACTATTTTAAAAGTATGAAGTCTGATAACCTTAATATTGAAAGGTTGTTTGTAGAACACACAGAGGACTCTTAAACCTGCTTTCTTTTTTATTCCTAGCAAGTAACCTACCTCTGCTCTCATAAATGTTAGACTATGTTCTTCACTGGACCCTGAATACAACACTTCCAATCCTGACGGTGCCATTTAATTCATACTTCAAGATTGCATAACAGTTGAAGTTAGGTTTAGAATTAGTTAGTTACCTTTCCTCAATCATCTGTCACCTGTTTCTCTTTATCTTACAAATCACCTTTCTACACTAGGTTCTCAACTGCTGAGGTTGAGAACTCTAGCTCCAAACTACTATGGGGTATATGATTTAGCTTTAAATCATATTATGTATCATTGTTCGCTACTGCTTTAAGTTGTATTGAATTCAACACAGATTCGTTGTATGCCTTATAACAGCATGCTTAGTATCAAATACGTTAGTTATTTTTCAAACTATTTTTGCTTTTTCTGGATGAGGAAAGTCATTCCTTTCCCGTCTTTCACCATTTAGGGGAGATTAAGCAGATAGATGCAAAATGAATATTTTTAATTAGTGTCATTTACAAATGACCCTCAGTTACACTAGTTGTGCTAAGTCACAGGAGTAGCCATGACTTACGGGAACAATCCACTGTAATTTTATAATTATTTTTGCTAGGAGTTGCATTGGTTGTTTATGAATTTCAGAGCAAATTGATAATTCATTCTGTTAGGTCTAAATCATAAAGAAATTGAGAGCTTCCTGGAGTCCTTACTGAATCCCCAATGCCACCTCTTTCCTCTTAATGCCTGAATTTTTTGTGTCTATGATTTTTGTTCTGTCTCATATGACCTCTTGAAATAGGAAAGATAATTAAGGGCTTAGGTGTCAAATATCTTTCCTGAAAGTGGAAACTAGAAAAATGAATCTCTGAGTTATTTTTCAGATCTACTTGACTTTCTACTATCTGCAGAAAAAGATCCTTTTTGCTTATGTAATGAAGTGTCATTTTCCAAACATCATCTAAAAAGAAATAAGGATGAAGACGAGGAGCAAATTGGTCTTCGAGAAGTGTTAATTAGGGTACAAACTAAAATATTCATGGCAACACTATCCATATTAGCCACAACTGTAGACTATTCCAATGTCCATCAAAGTAAAATGGATTAATTGTGAAAATTCACCCAAGCAATGTAATACAGCACAAAACACATAATGTGCATAATTGAACAAACACTGTTGAACAAAAGAAGCCAGCCAGAAAGCATATTGTATGATATACTTCCTAAAAAAAATACTGGTTACCCCTGAGGTTGGAAGATAGTCTGGAATACTCCTTAGGTTATGTTTCTTGATCTAGGTTTCAGTTACATGGATATGTAAAATATGTTTGTAAATGTCTACTGAATTGAATCTTTAGATACGCATTCTTTTCTGTATGTGTATGTGTATTATTCCTCAATTTAAAAAAAATGGGTTAAAATTTGAGGAAATAAGTGTACCAATATAGAAGGTAAAGTATAGCAAGGTGCCCTTTCTGCAATTGCAAGTGGATAATTTTTCTTGGAAAAAGATGTAAGTGAAATCTACCATGTGTTTCCCTTTACATATTTAACTTACTAATCAACTGATAGCAGTTTATAAATTGCTTAACCTATATCAAAGAAAAGGAGAGCATGAGGTTTAGCCTTTATGGTATAAACATTAGCATACACAAGCAGATTTTCAAGTGTGTGTTATTTCTGACCTTGATTATTATCTAGAGAAGTTATTAAGCTAATGGACAAAATATGTACAAATATACAGTTTGTGGGTAGACCTTGAAAAATGGGTAGGAATTTTTTAAATTCAACATTTTATTAAATTTTAATATTTAATTGGAATTTTAAAAATTACTTCAATAATTTTAAGATAATAGTAGATTCACATGTAGTATTAAGAAATAATACAAAGAGGCCCTGTACATTCTGCCCAATTTCCAAAATTGTAACATTTTATAAAACTATAGGATGATATTGCAGAATACTGACACTGATACAATTTGCTGATTTCATTCAGATTTTCAAGTTTTACTTAGCTGTGTGTGTGTATGAAGTTCTATGCAATTTTATCACCTATGTAGGCTGGTGTATCCAACACCAAAGTCAAGGTACTGAATAACTCAAACGTCAGAGTCCCCTGCTTACTTTCTTATAACTAAACCCCAGCTCCTCTTCTTCTCTCTTTCCCTCCTGTATCTGGTGACCACTAATTTGTTTTCCACTTCTAAAATTCTGTCACCTCAAAAATGTTATCTAAGTGGAATCATACACTATGTAACATTTGGATGTTTTTCTTTTCACTCAGTATAACTTCCTGATGATTCATCCAGTTGTTGCATCTCTCAGTAGTTTGTTCCTTTTCATTATTGAGTACTACTCAGTGGTAGGGATGTGCTACCTTTGTTTAACCATTCATCTGTTATAGGACATCTGGGCTAGTCTCAGTTTTTGGCTTCTTTAAGTCAAACTGCTATGAACATTCATGCACATAGGTCCGGTCAGAGAAAGCAAATGTGGTAGATATGTATGGAAATAAGATCAGGTCATTAAGGATGTAATTTGAAAAAAAAAAGACAGACTTTGAGTTCCCCTCGTGGTGCAGTGGAAACAAATCTGACTAGGAACCATGAGGTTACGGGTTCAATCCCTGGCTTTGTTCAGTGGGTTAAGGATCTGGCATTGTCATGAGCTGTGGTATAGTTCACAGACACAGCTCAGATCTGGCATGGCTGTGGCTGTGGTGTAGGCCAGTGGCTACAGTTCCAATTAGACCCCTAGCTTGGGAACCTCCATATGCTATGGGTGAGGCCCTAAAAAAGACCCCAAAAAAAGGACTTTAAAACACAGGTAGAGGTATTTAAACCTGAAACTATAGCAAAAAAAAAAAAAAAAAAAAAAAAAAGGTCACTATTGGTTCCTTAGCTGGTGAGAGTCCTGATGTGATACCTCTGGTGGCAGAATTGAAGAGAAATCGGATGCAGTAGTTCTCAGCCATGGCTGAGCACTAGACTCACGTGGGGAGCTTTTAAACACCCTAATGCCTGGGCTGCACCACAGATCACTTAAATTAAATACTCTCTGAGTGGAACTCAGGTAAACATATTTTTCAAACTTTCCAAGGCTAAACAAAAGTGCCGTTGGATTGCAAGTAACTAATCCAATCATGAGGTAGCTCTTATGATCCAGGAGTGAAATAAAAAGGAATTTAGTCACAGGGAATAAAACAAATTGGATGGTTTGAAGGGAAGAATGCCAGTGTTCAATAACAAAGATGATGTGAGGAGAAGGCAGATGGATCAGGACGTTTCCAGGGTGCTTAGACTAAATTGTGACTCTGCAGAATATTTTAGGGACATGTTTGGGAGACCTTTGTGGATGATTGATTTGATTTGATGGCAATGAACTCAGGTGGAGATTCCTTAGAGGCAACCAGAATTTTTTATACACAAAGTCATTAATCCATTGCTCCCACAGAAGCTGAAGTTCCATTTTTAAGTTAAATACAAAACTTAAATCATTTTAGCAGGCACTATTTTATTAAATACTTTCATTTGCAGTATACTGAGGTGGTAATATTGCTTGTTTTCACAATGGACAAGTTCCTTCCTTTCTTCCTTCCTGCAGCGTATGGAAGTTCTCAGGCCAGAGACTGAATCTGAGCCACAGATGGGACCTATGCTACAGCTGTGGCAATGCTGGATCCTTAACCCACTGCACCACAGTGGGAATGGAGAAGGTTTCAAACCTCTATACTTGCTGCCATAAAATGAAATGAAATAACATCTTTATTATGTATGAAATCAGTTATAGCTCTGCTGTGGATCTCACAATCAGGTATTCAAAACTTGGCAAGAGCAAAAGAGAGCCTAGTTGCTTTCATAATGTATTTTTAAGTGAAAGTCATAAAGAAAAGTCTATTTCAATAAGTGCTTGAAGAGAGCTTCTTGGGAATGTATTCTGTTAGAGAGCCTGGTTCCCAAGTGACTCCTGCCACTCCACAGTAAGTGAGTTCATTTTCCATGGTGTCTGAGTCTAGTGCTACTGAGTTGTTTTCCTTGTCACCTCAGTCAAACCTGATTGTTAATGGGATCACTAATAGTATATACAGTCAGTTATGGAGCTCTAAACTACCTTGGATTAACTATGTCTAAAATCAATTACCACAGTCCACTCGTCCACAGAAATTGGGGATCCTTTCATTTCTGTTTCTAGTGAACAGCTATACTCAGTCCCCAAGAGGAGAAAAATATTACCAGTAAAACTTATGTTAATTAGTACCCATGTCAGCAGTCAGAATAGAGACGCTGAGAAGAAAATTTACAAAAAGAGACTGGTTAAAGGCAGTAAAAACTCATGTCCCTAAACCAAGTATCATAAATAATTTTCCACTTATTTTCTGAAATCCTATATTCTTCACTTAAGATATCAAAGGACAATTTTGTGCCTGATGTGACATAGGTTGTACATTCTATTATTTATCCAACTCTGTTTACTTTAAAATATATCAAATATCAGCAAACTTTTGTGCAATCATCAAATGTTAATGGCTTGCTGTATATGTTTGCTACGGCAAACACTCTCTGGCAGATCAATGTTGGCAAGCTTTAGGGAGTCAATAAATATTGGTCTTTTGATCAGCATAATAGATGATAATTCTATTGGTTGTCCCTTAAAATTCTGCCTTTAGATATCCATTTATTTCGTTGAATACTTTGAGCTTAAACTATTTCAAAAGAAACAACATAGATTTTCAATTATTTAGAACTTAATATGAGTGAATTTTAGATTACCTGAGTGGATGTTGAGGGAAGAAAGGTTGGAAGAATAACCAAAAAGAGTTTCAAAAATTAGAAAAACTAAAAATTGGAAAAACTTGTAAGAAGATATTTCCATGCTTACTACATAATTTAGATATCAGCTGAATTTAATTTGTACTTTTATCTTATTGTTAATGATGTCATTTTCTAAGATGAAATATAATTTGTAGTAAGAAGATGGTGTTTTATTCCAACTAAATCAATCTGAGGTAGACATCGTCACTGGAAACAGACTTTATTTTGGAAAAGTCATACAACTTAGCTTTTGCAATTTATAACTGACATACTAGGAAGGACTGATATCTAAATTCAATCAAATATTTATGTTATCATTTTTCTTTGAAGATGGAATTGTCAATGGAGTAGTACCGGATTAGGCAGCTGATGTGACAGAAAGCATTTCATGGGAACCATTGATTGTGGTGATGTCCTTTATTGACAAGCCTGTGCTTTCTTATTAAACAGCGGTGCGAAGAGTAAGATGATGGAAGGGATTAAGAAATGGTTTAAACTGACTGATTAAACTTTCCTGTAACTCCACTAGCACACATTCAAACACAATTTTCATACACAACACAATATTCTTACTCTTTCTTTAATCAACAGGATCCTGGGCAATCTATTTCCTCTCCAAGAATGAGTTCTATGCCCTTCATAAATGTTCCTCATTCTTACACAGAAAGGCCAAAACAAAACAAACAAAAACCATGGCTACTTCTGATAATGTTCTATCCATAATAGAAAAACATGATAATGCTTTTACAATTGTAGGACTTCAGAGTTTATAAAATGTTTTCATAAACACTTTGTGACATAATCAAAACATATAGCATCTTGAAACTAAATAAGGTCAGACAAATTTGATTATCTAGCAAAAGCCAGAGGCTGGAATCAGCAAACAGGCTTTCTGTCTATTAACAGTGACAAAGGCCTAATGCCTCTTCTGTATTCAAGTTTTACAAGGGCCTATGGATATACAATCCAGTACAGCATCTTCATATGTGCATTTAATGTAAGCAAGTTTAATTTGGCTCTTGGTATAAACTAATAAACAAAAGTATAAATAAGAAAATAGAAAGAACCATAGCAACGTATGCAATGTATGATATTTTGACTTATTCTACTTAATGAGCTTATGCCCAGAGAAATCTAAAAGTATAGATATGAACTTTGTTCTTTGCTCTTTGCTCAGTCTCAATTTCCAAGGGCTTCTCATATGAGAATCTCACTATACTGAGTGTAAAAGATTCTTATTTTTTCATACAGTTTGACCCTCAGATTTAAGCCACTCTTGTTTTCAAATGAAGAGATAATTAATGATAAACAAAAAGCTCTTTGTGTAGACTTAACTAGAGAATTCATATTTATCTCTAAAACTATTTCAACTATAATTTTTTGAATTTGTTCATTTATTTGGTTTTGACCTCAGGTACTGAATTTAGAACAAAAAACTCTATTGTAAACCTAATTCCAGTATGATTCTCACCTCTCAACTTTCAACAATTATAATATTTTTGGTTTAATAACTGAAACGTAATTTTATTTATGTTCACTGCCTCGCATACAGTAGATGCTAAATAAACTACTGTTTAGGGTAAAGACTAAATGCATACGTATGTGTGTGAGAGCTAATACTGGAATCTAGGATATTAGTTGGGTTGTAGTAATGGTAACAAATGAAGAGGTTGGGGCAGAGTCAGCAGATAAAGGAATTATGAATCATTATTTCTGAAAGTTGTGGCAGGAAATCTGCAGAGAGTGGGATGTGGAGATTGATTTTCAAGTAAGGGCCTTTAGAGGAAGAAGGATGGAAAAGATAAACTTAAGGTTGGAAGGTCATCAAGAAATAGATTAGAAAATATCAGGTTAGAACCAGGTCCTAGAAAGAACAAACAGGAAAGGGTGTGAGAGAGAGACAAGATTTTCAGGTTTTTAGATTGGGAAGGTGTCTACAGAAGGGGATATGCATACATTTTCTAAGATGTTTATGTAAATATGGATGCATTCTCCAACTTACTCAGTTTTAACACTTGAAATTAATAAATAATTAATTGTCGTTGAATTACATTGCTACAAAAGAAGAAGGACATTCTTAGGAGTCAAAACACAAAAGGATAATTGTAGAATAAGTTTTGAGTGGCTTTAGACTAATTAAATGAAGAAAATCAGACCCTTTATGGGCTTTTGAAAGAAGCTACTTTTAAATGGTAATATATTCTTTCAGAAGTCATTGGCAAGTGAGAGATTATGTTACTGCATGGATTTAAATATTATGACATTGATTTTACGAGCCTCAGTGTTAGAGAAGTTACTGAATACCTCTAAATGCAGTTTGCTAGTCTAAAAATAAATTGATTTTTGTTTTATAATTTTGCAGTGAAGGATAGATGGAGTATTAAATTTAAAGTCTAGCTTAGCACCCGACACATATTCAGAGCTCTAAATACAACTGGCAGTGGCCATAGTTATATCACCATGGACCCAAAATAGTTCCTGAGCATGTACCAAATTCTAATTGATTTCCATTCTGGAACTAAGGTCTCTCTTTATTAGGAGAGTTCTAATTATGTATGGAATATTATCAATATTCCCCAAGTGTCTTTTTTGATAACTTCTTCAAACAGAAGAACCACATAGGTGGTCGTATAGAAGGATCTAAGATCTCTAGAGAAAGACCATATCCTTTTAATTTTATGGCCATTAAGGTGAATATGTTCCTTTTATTTATTTATTCATTTAAAAAGTTATTGGGTATAGTTGATTTACAACATTGAATTAGCTTTAGGCTTACAGGAAAGTGAATAAGTTATACATACACATATATCATCCTCTTTTCCTATAGAGATTATTACTGAACATCGAGTAAACCTCTCTATACTACACTGTAGGTCCCTGTTAATTATCTATTCTGTATATAGTAGTGTGCATGTGCCAGACTCATTTTCTCAAATAATCCATCCCCATAGAGTTTCCCCTTTGGTAACTCTAAGTTTGACCTCAAAATCTTTGAGTCTGTTTCTGTCCTACAATCAGGTTCTTTTGTATAGTTTTAAAAATTATATTCCACATATAAATGATACCATATGATATTTGTATTTCTGTGTCTGGCTTACTTCACTTAATATAATAATCTCTAGTTGCATACATGTTGCTAAATGGCATTACTTTGTTCTCTTTTATGGCTGAGTACTATTCCATTGTAGATATGTACCATACCTTCTTTATCAAATCCTCTGTCAATTGACATTTAGGATGTTTCCATGTCTTGGCTATTGTAAATAGTGCTGCAGTGAACACTGGGGTGCATGTATCTTTTAAAATTATTATTTCCTCTGGATAGATGCCCAAGAGTGGGATTGTTAGATCATATGATTGTTCTATATTTAATTTTTTAAGGTACCTCCATATTGTTTTCCATAGTAGCTGTGCCAGTTTACATCCCCACCAACAATGTAGGAAGGTTTCCTTTTCCCATACCTTCTCCAGCATTTGTTGCCTGTAGACTTTTTATGATGGCCATTCCGACTGCTGTGAGGTGGTACCTCACTGTAGTTTTGACTTTCATTTATCTAATAATTAACTATGTTGAGCATATTTTCATGTGCTTTTTGACCATCTGTCTGTCTTTGGAGAAATGCCTATTTATGTTTTCAGCACATTTTTTGATTGGACTGTTTGTTGTACTTTTGATAGAAAGCTGTGTGAGATGTTTGTATATTTTGGAGATCAATATACAAACTGCTGCTTTGTTTGCAAAGATTTTTCCCATTCTGTGGGTTGTCTTTGTTTTGTTTTGTTTTGTTTTTTTTTTCATTTTCATGGTTTCTTTTGCTGTGCAGGAGCTTTTAAGTTTATTTAGGCCCCAATGGTTTATTTTTGTTTCTATTTTCATTACTCTAGGGGGTGGATCAAGAAAGATATTGCTGTGATTTATGTCAAAGAGTGATTTGCCTGTTTTCCTCTAGGAGTTTTATAGTATCTGAACTTACATTTAGATTGCTAATCCATTAAGAGTTTATTTTTGTGTACAGTGTTAGAGAGTGTTCTCATTTCATTCTTTTACATGTAGCTGTCAATTTTCCCAGCACCACCTATTGAAGAAACTTTCTTTTTTCTATTGTATGTTCTTGCCTCTGTCATAGATTAGTTGAACATAAACACTTGGGTTTATCTCAGGGCTTTCTATCCTGTTCCACTGATCTATATTTCTGTTTTGTGCCAGTATGGTGCTGTTGTGGTAACTGTATCTTTGTAGTATACTCTAAGGTCTTCGTACTACACTCTGGTTCCTCCAGTTATTTTTTCAAGATTGCTTTGCCTATTTGAGGTCTGTTGTGTTTCCATACAAATTTTAAAATTCTTTATTATAGTTCTGTTAAAAATGCCATTGGTAATTTGATAGATATTGCACTGAATCTGTAGATTGTCTTGGGTAGCATTGTTATTTTGACAATACTGATTCTTCCAATTCAAGAACATTGCATATCTTTCGATCTGTGTCCTCTTCAATTTATTTCATCACCATCTTATAATTTTCAGAGTATAAGTCTTTTGCCTCTTTTGGTAGGTTTATTCCTAGGTATTTTATTATTTTTGGTGCTGTGGTTAATGGGACTGTTTCCTTAATTTATCTGTCTGATCTTTAGTTGTTAGTGTATAGGAATCCAAGAGATTTCAGTGTATTCATTGTGTGTCCTGCAACTTTACCAAATTTACTTATCAGCTCTAGTAGTTTTTTGGTGGCATCATTAGGGTTTTATTTGTATAGTATCATGTCATCTGCAAACAGTGAGTTTTTCTAATTCCTTTCCAATTTAGATTCCTTTGTTTCTTTTTATTTTCTCATTGCCATGGCTAGTGCTTCCAAAACCATGTTGAATAAAGTAGTAACAGTGGATATCCTTGTCTTGTTCCTGGTCTTAGCAGAAATTCTTTAAGTTCTTCACCATTAAGAATGATGACAGCTATGGGTTTGTCATAAATGGCCTTTACTATGTTATGTTCCCTCTATGCCCAATTTCGCTGGAGAGTTTTTTTTTTTAATCAAAAATATGTGTTGAAATCTGTCATAAGCTTTTTATGTATCTACTGAGATGGTCATATGGTTTTTATTAATTTGTTAATGTGTATGGTGTATTGCATTGGTTGATTTGTGTATACTGAAGTATCCTTCTTTGTATCTCTGGGATAAATTCCACTTGCTCATGGTGTATGAACCTTTTAATATAGTCAACTGGCTAATATTTTATTGAGAATTTTTGCATCCATGTTCATAAGTATTATTGCTTTATAATTTTCCTTTTATGTTGTACCTGTGTATGGTTTTAGTATGAAGGAGATATAGGCCTCATAGAATGAGTTTGGAAGTATTCCTTCTCTCCAATTTTTTGGAATAGTTTCACTAGAATAGGTGTTAACTTTTCTTTAAATGTTAATAGAATTCACCTGTAAAGCCATTTGATTCTCGGCTTTTGTTTTTTAGAAGTTTTTAAATCACACTTTCAATTTCAGTATTTGTGATTGGTCTATTCATATTTTCTATTTCTTACCTGGTTTAGTTGTAGAAGGTTGTACCTTGGTATGAATTTGTCCGTTTTTTCTAGGTTGTCCATTTTATTGGCATACAGTTGCTTGTAGTACTCTCTTCTTATCCTTTATATTTTTACGGTGTCCATTGTAACTTTTCCTTTTTTATTTCTAATTTTATTGATTTGAGCCCTTTCCCCTTTATTCATGAAGAGTCTGGCTAAAATTTGACTATATTCTTAATTCTTCCTTGTGATAATAATAAATTTATCTCATCCATCCACTCTCTAGAGTTACTGCATGCCTTATCTTCTCTAAGTAGATTCTCAGACACAGAAAACAAATTTATGGGTACCGAAGGAGAAAGAGGGGGGCTAAATTATGAGTTTGGAATTAACATATATGAACCACTTATAGAAAATAGATAACCAAGAAAGACCTACTCTATAACACAGAGAATTATACTCAATATCTTATAATAACCTATAATGGAAAATAATCTAAAATAGAACACATATTTTATACAGAGATTGCATTAAATCTGTATATTGCCTTGGGCACAACAGACATTTTAATAATATTATTATTTTGATCCAAGGATATGGTATATCTTTCCATCTGCTTGTGTCATCTTTAATTTATTTTATCAGCATCTTATAGTTTTTGGAGTACAGATCTTTTACCTTATTAGGTAGCTTTATTCCTAGGTATCTCACTCATTTTGATGCAAAGGTAAATGGGATTGTTTCCTTAATTTCTCTTTCTGATAGTTCATTGTTACTGTATAGAAATGCAAAAAAATTATGTATATTATCTGTGTATCCTGAGACTTTACTAAATTCATTGATGGGCCTTCTAGTGGCATCTTTGAGATTTCTATGTATAGTATACTGTCATCTGCAAAAGTAACAGTTTTATTTCTTCTTTTCCAATTTGGCTTTCTTTTCTTTCTTTTTCTAGTCTGATTGCTATGGCTGGGACTTCCAATACTGTGCTGAATTAAAGTGGCAAGAATGTGTATCATCATGTTAGATTCCTGATCTTAGAGAAAAAAATACTTTTTCAAAAATATACATGCACTCCAATATTCATAGCAGCGTTATTTATGATTACTAAAACATAACACTTAGCAAGCTAAGTGCCTATCCATAGATGAATGGATAAGATGTGAAAGATATATATACATATGTGTACAAATATATATGTTATATGCATGTTATACACATGATGGAATACTAGTCAGCCATGAAAAAGAATGAATTGTTCCTTTTGCAAGAACACAGGTGGACAGTATTATGCTGAGTGAAATAAGTCAAACAGAGATAGACAAATACTATATGATATCACTTATATGTGGAACCTAAAAAAATACAACAAATTAGAGAATATAACAAAAAAGAAATAGTTCTTAGATAGAGAACAAACCACTGGTTACCAGTGAGGTGAGGGAAGGGGGAGGGGTAGGAGATTAAGAGGTACAAACCATTATGTATAAAATAAGCTATAAGTATATATTATACAACACAGGGAACATAGCCAAGATTTTATAATAATTATAAATACAGGATAATCTTTAAAAATTGTGATACACTACATAGTACACCTGTAACGTATATAACATTATACATCAACTATGCTTCAATTTTTAAAAAGTAAATAATGGTGGAACAGAAAGTAACTGTGTACTGCCTATAAGTCTGTATGCATGATGAACTGAAGGT
This sequence comes from Sus scrofa, assembly GCF_054392235.1. Lineage (NCBI taxonomy): Eukaryota > Metazoa > Chordata > Mammalia > Artiodactyla > Suidae > Sus > Sus scrofa. Next base: position 64,035,017 of record NC_139390.1, read on the forward strand.
GTTCTGATAATGTGAAAATAGGAATTAGCACAAACTTCTATTTTATCCTAGAATCTAATATCTGTAAAATTTAACTTCTGGAAACATTATATATTCCTTGATATATTTTCTGACTTAAAATGATTTTTGTATAATGAAATTAAAATATACCAACAATTATTTATTCTCAAAGCCCTTTTTATCATGAAACTTAAAGAATTTCACTTGGATTAAGTTTTTTATTCCAAAGCTACTGCGATCTCAAAAGAGCAAATTATAAGGTCTAATTCTACATGCAATTTAAGACTAATATAAGTACATTAGAAATTAGCCTTACAAAAGTATTAATTACCATAAATCATTAAATTCATATTTTTAACACACCTATCCATTTAAACATTGTAAATATATTACTCCATATTTAATAAATTATTAAAACATACGTCAGAATGCCAGATAGGTATCTGTTAGTTAGTTTTTAAGATAACATATCACTTAGGCAAAGAAGTGGAAATTCCAAATCCTGCAATACTCTTTTGAGATAAAAAAACTAGGAGTGGTGTAATTTCAAATTAAAGTAGTAAATTCTGGAATTCCCTGGTAGTTCAGTGCGTTAAGGATACTGTGTTGTCATTACTGTGGCTGTGGTACAGGTTCCTTCCCTGGCCCAAGAACTTCTGCATGCCATGAATGTGTCCCCCACCTTCCCCGCAAAAAAGTATGTTCTCACATAACATTAATATAGCATAGAGATTATCATAAGCAGAAGCAAATGCTGGAAGTTGGCTAGCACTAGCAGTTTTAATCCCTATTCTACTTCTGTCCTCTCTTTTATTTATTTTGCCCAAAAAAGGAAGTAGAACAATTTGTATGGTTGGTAAATTGGGAAAGAAAGGCAAAGGCAGGCCAAGCTCAGTCTTTCCCTTCTTTCTTTCAGGAAGTAAGAGTTCGCTTCCACTCCCTCTCTGGTGGCTGTTTCTGTCCTCCTCCTGGGTTAGATGAAGTCAATACACTGCCTGATAGAGACGGTGCACCAAGGTGGAGGGAGGTGGGGTGGTTCCCTGGGGAAGGAAGAAATTCTACACTACTAATATTGTTGAGGATTGCCGAGGAGTGGCTACAATGAAAAGCAGACCCATGTTTAGTCTGTTGTATTATTGTTTTGGGATGTCCAGAGACATGCCACCCTCTCATTTCCTCCACCAGGTTAGGCCACTCCTTCTACCTTCATACACTTCAACTTGCAGTCCTGTCTGCTGGCCACTGAACAGTGTCCTCAGCCAGGCTTTGTCTAGCAATAATAGCAATTTAGCATTCACCTTAAATGCCTTACTCCTTTTCTTATTTCTCATTTTGTTCAGAGTCAAGAAGATAAATGGATGCTGTTCATCAAACTCCCTCAGAAACTAACTCAGCTCTCATCCCACAACTAGCTTTCCTTCAAATGTGAGTTTCACTCATATTTAGCAAAATTGTTGCTCAAACCACATATTTCCTTCCCCTCCCGGGTGGTCATCATTAAACATTGACTAAAGAAGCAACACTGTGTGGAACTGTGTTTTCTTTATTATTCATTTATTTTTGCTTTATAGAGAAACACATCCACAGTATATGGAAGTTCCCAGGCTAGGGCTTGAATCTGAGCTGCAGCTGCAGGCCTACACCCACAGTTTCAGCAATGTAGGATCTGAGCCATGTCTTCAGCCTATACCCCAGTTCATGGCAACTCCAGATCCCTGACCCACTGAGGAAGGTCAAGGATCAAACACACATCCTCTTGGATATTAGTCAGATTTGTTTCTGCTGTGCCACAATGAGAACTCCCTGGAGTTGTGTTTTCTTTAGAGACTATTAAGCATTTCAGGTTGAGACCATGCACTTAATAAAATTATTATTCCTAAACTATATACAATGGTTATAAGTCAAACATAAGCCCAAAGGTCTTTGCAACAAATAACAGAAAATGCTGAATAATTGAGTGCATTAAGATCATAATGCTTGAACATATCAGAACAATGAGCTTTTTGCTGTGTGAGAGAGAAATCTGGGCTAGTGTTTTGATGACTGCATACAGGCTTTTATGAATTCATTGAAGAAAATAGTTAAACTTTAATTATTTTCTAAAATAAGAAATCCTTTAATGAATAAGTATTCCATCTGTTTTGGCCTTTTTATACTTTTCAAGATAAACTAATTGAAACACTGGTATTGTGGAAAACCACACAGTATACAAATTTACAAATTAGAATGATATAAGGATGAAAATAAAGAGTTTGTTACCATCTTAATACAAACATGTCTATTTGAAATATATGGGAAACTATGTTACCTAATAACTTATTTCTAAAAAGTTTAATAGATGAAAATAATGCTTGTAATGGCAAGTGATTGGTCTCTGCTCTCCAGGAATCATATAAAAATAAACTATTCATGTAATGATATTATCATTTAACTTCTATTGCATATATACTTTGCATTAGACACTTTTCTGGGAGCTTATATTAAGCTTTTCAATTTGAAAAGTAACTTCTTTGTGCAGGACATCTTGTTCAGTACTTTTTTTTTGACATTCTGAAGGATTTTATTTTTTTATTTTTTATTTTTGGCTTTCATTATTTATTTATTTTTATTTCCCCAATACATTATTTTTTTTCTACTGTACAGCATGGTGACCCAGTTATATATACATGTACACATTCTTTTATCTCACATTATCATGCTCCATCATAAGTGACTAGACATAGTTCCCAGGACTACACAGCAGGATCTCATTGCTAATCCATTCCAAAGGCAATAGTTTGCATCTATTAACCCCAAGCTCCCAATCCATCCCACTCCCTCCATTTTCCCCTTGGCAACCACAAGTATATTCTCCATGTCCATGATTTTCTTTTCTGTGGAAAGGTTCATTTGTGCCATATATTACAATCCAGATATAAGTGATATCCTGTGGTATTTGTCTTTCTCTTTTTGACACACTTCACTCAGTATGAGAGTCTCTCGTTCCATCCATGCTGCAAATGGTATTATTTTGTTCTTTTTATTGCTGAGTAGTATTCCATTGCATATATATATATTACACACACACACACACACACACACACACACACACACACACACACACACACACACGTCTTCTTAATCCAATCATCTGTCAATGGACATTTAGGTTGTTTCCATGTCTTGGCTATTGTGAATAGTGCTGCAATGAACATGCGGGTACATGTGACTCTTTTAATGAAAGTTTTGTCTGGATATATGACCAAAGGTGGGATTTCTGGGTCATATGGTAGTTCTATGTATAGATTTCTAAGGTACCTCCATACTGTTCTCATAGTGGTTGTACCAGCTTACATTTCCACCAACAAGTGCAGGAGGGTTCCCTTTTCTCCATACCCTCTCCAGTATTTTTCATTTCTGGATTTATTTATGATGGCCATTCTGACTGGTGTGAGGTTGTACCCCATGGTAGTTTTGATTAGCTTTTCTCTAATAATCAGGGATGTTGAGCATTTTTTCATGTGCTTTTTGGCCCTCTGTACATCTTCCTTGGAGAAATGTCTATTCAGGACTTTTGCCCATTTTTCATTTGGGTGATTGGCTTTTTTGCTGTTGAGTTGTACAAGTTGTTTGTATATTTTAGAGATTAAGCCCTTGTCAGTTCATCATTTGAAACTATTTTCTCCCATGCTGTAAGTTGTCTTTTTGTTTTCTTTTTGGTTTCCTTTGCTGTTCAAAAGGTTGTCAGTTTGATTAGGTCCCATTTGTTTATTTTTGCCTTCATTTCTGTTGCTTTGGGAGACTGAGCTGAGAAAATATTCATAAGGTTGATGTCAGAGAATGTTTTGCCTATGTTCTCTTCCCAGAGTTTGATGGGGTCTTGTCTTATATTTCAGTCTTTAAGCCATTTTGAGTTTATTTTCGTGCATGGTGTGAGGGCATGTTCTAGTTTCATTGATTTGCATGCAGCTGTCCAGGTTTCCCAGCAATGATTGCTAAAAAGACTGTCATTTCCCATTTTATGTACCTGCCTCCTTTGTCAAAGATTAATTGAGCAAAGGTGTCTGGCTTTATTTCTGGCTTCTCTATTCTGTTCCATTGGTCTGCCTGTCTGTTTTGGTACTAGTACCACCCTGTCTTGATGACTGTGGCTTTGTAATATTGCCTGAAGTCTGGGAGAGTCATGCCTCCTGCTTGGTTTTTGTTCCTCAGGATTCCTTTTGCAATGCTGGGTCTTTTGTGGTTCCATATAAATTTTTGGATTGTTTGTTCTAGTTCTGTAAAAAATGTCATGGGTAATTTGATAGGCATTGCATTGAATCTGTAGATTGCTTTGGGTAGTATGGTCATTTTTACAATATTAATTTTTCTAACCCATGAGCATGGAATATCTTTCCATCTCTTTGCATTTTCTTTAATTTCCTTGATTAATGATTTATAGTCCTCAGCATATATTCGTTTACCTCCTTGGTCAGGTGTATTCTCCTTAACATGATAAAAGCCATTGGTGACAAATCCACAGCATATATAATAGTCAATGGAGAAAAGCTGAAATCCTTCCCACTAAGATCTGGAATAAGACAAGGATGCCCACTTGCACCAGTGTTATTCAACATAGTATTGGAAGTCTTAGCCAGAGCAATCAGACAAACAAAAGAAATAAAAGGCATCCAAATAGGAAAAGAAGAGGTAAAACTGTCACTCTATGCACATGACATGATACTATATACACAAAAACCTAAGGACTCAACCCCAAAACTACTGGAACTGAGCAACAAATTCAGCAAAGTAGCAGGATATAAAATTAACATTCAGAAATCAGTCGCATTTCTGTATAGTATCAATGAAATATTAGAAAAGGAATACAAAAATACAATACCTTTTAAAATTTCACCCTAAAAAAATCAAATACCTGGGAATACAACTGACCAAGGAGGTAAAAGATTTATATGCTATTCAGTACTCTCTTACTGCATTTTTATGTTGCCTTATGTGTCTTTTTCTCATTATACTGGAACACCCTCATGTACTTGTACAATTTATAAATCCTGGTTGCATACATACACCTTGATACATAACAAACACTAAACTAGTATATATGTATTTTAAGTAAGCTCTTGACTTCTAACGTTCTTAGTTGGATATAAGATCAGGAGGAGGTTGGGTGATCTATCTTCAAGATTTACTCAAAGAAATGCCTATATATGGAAGGAATGCAAAGAGACAGCTAGCTAGGAATTAATGACCATATAATTATTGCAGTTGCTTATTCCACCACATTTTTCCTCTCTCAAACCACAAGGTGGATTTATTATAAAATCTAGTTGTTCAAGAGCTACTGCAACTTGACAGCTAAATACATTATGTGGACCAGAGTATCATCTAATATAAGGTAAATCAATAAAGTTCAAATAAAGTCATTGACAATGCTGATCTATCTAACAATTATATGGCATTGCACTACACTTCTCTGACAGGCTTATGCTTTTATATACCATTAAAGCATGGGGAATAACACTAAAAGTACTTCTAAGTAAACTGCAAAATAGAGTATGCTAGATATATTGAGCAATTTTATACAGAGTATCAGTTTAATAGTCCATTTTCTACTTTTGACTGTGAGAATATAACATTATATGGATGACCCCTCAAACATGTAAGAGTGTTGTAGGTTTTCAAATGTCATGTATTTCCTGCGGTATAACTCTTACCTTATTTTAGTACCTAATTTCTCAGCCTTAAATATCTAGAAAGAACCCCATTCACACTTTGCGTACAAAATTGTTGAATAAAATGCACTTCTAGCCATGTGCTTTGATTTTCTTCAGAAACAAGGATGAGAAGTTGTCTTTACTTGGCTAACTAGTGTATTCTGATGCATTCTGAAAAAAGTGCAAGGGAGTAGCTAAAAATAAGTTCACATATATAAAAAAGATACATTTTATATTCAAATATAATTTTTTGGTTAATGTTCAGAGATTTTTCTTTTTTGAAGATTCTAATATTTTACAAATGTCTCTGAGTTTCACTAAACTGACGAAGAAGCCAAACATTTGGTTGCATCTTGCCAACAGAGACTTGGGGAAGCATCCAAACTTCCCTTGGAAATCCTTAACCCAATCCCTAGTGGGTTGTCAGATGTTTCAGCGCAATAGGTGGCACCACCCTGCAGCCTGAATGTGTCACGACACAAAATCCTAAGCTTGTCTAATTCTGTTTATTATTTTTAGATGTACTGTGTATCTCTGCCAGTAACACAAATCACACTCCTACAGGTGCCAGGTTTTGAGAATTTGCAACCTAACAATCCAGACCTGTCATAACAATTCCTTAAATAAAGAAGATGGCTCACACTCCATTTCTCAAAATATGCCAGAATATTACCATCTTAGGGTCACAGCTAGCTGCTGCTGCACATCTGACTTGTTTGCTTAGAGGTGTAGACGTAGTGCTGCTCTGCTGCCTCACTCCAGGTATGAAAAGAAAAAAATATCACCTGGTTTCCATCAAAGAGCCTTTGAATATTGTTCCTCCTGAGAAGGCTGCTAGCTACAGTCCTTTCATGCTTACCCTTTATACTGAACCACACTCAAAAGCCTTTAAAATTTACTGATGCTCAGTCACTGTACTTTCTGTAGCAGGCATCCCAGCTTGAGACTAAGTTATATTCACCCTAAGATTCATGGGAGAGAACAAGGTGCCTCATGAGAAAGAACTCACACTAAGAATATTGTGATATAGAGTTTTGTTTCAAGGATGGTGGGTCAGGATCAGAGAAGAAGGGTCATAGCTGTCTCTTAGTTAATCCCTCAACCCAGAGCCAGGTATTACCTACCTCAGTCCTTAGGCAAGACCACGGAAAATGAAAGATGAGTTTCAAGTAAAATTTCCTTTGTTCTTGCCAGTACTATCTACTCAAGGAGTTGAACACCTACGCTCCAGGTATGTTTTTGCCAGCAGCGTCTCAAACATGAGGGGAAACCCCACTGATTTCAACAAGAACACAAGACAAACATCAGTAAGTTCCCTCAACATTGGACATTGACAACTTCACTATGATAATCAGTAGAAACAGCCCTTCAGCAGAAGCTTTGGGGATGGATGCCACGGCAACTGCCGCAGGCAGCAGGAAGGTCCTCTTTGATGGAGTCCAATTTAGAGCCCTTGTCACCCTTGGTAGGCTCATTAGATTAGTGGCACTGTGGGCTCCTACGTTTGTCATTAAGAGTAGTGACACCAGCATCACAGAGACCTGGAGGTAGGCAGGGACAGGCTCAGAAAATCAGTTCATGAAGCACATTTGCAACACACTCCAGGAGGTGTAGAAAACTACTGGTAGGAAGCTGAAGACATCTTACATTCTTTAGTATGTAGAGAGAAAGACATATGTGCTTTTAATTATTGTGATGCTATTTTCATCTTCTGCCAGAAAGGCTGGGCTATGTGAACAACATCCATGCAGTTATTTAAGATAATTTAATGTAAGAGCTATTTGGATTTAGAATTACTGACTCAGGAGGAGTATGAGTTGAGTTTAGAATAACAGAATTGGGATGTGTCCCTAAAGAGAAAAAGCTGACACTCTTAGAGGTTCTTGATTCTCATTCCTTAGAGAAGAATATGTGTATTATGCGGCTGGTTTGGGCCAAGCATGGTGGGGGCGGGGGGCAAAAGAAAACAAAGCAAAGTCCCTACTCTCTAGGATTTTTTTTTTTCTTTTTTTTTGGCCGCAGCATATGATGTGGGATCTCAGTTCCCAGACCAGGGACAGGGATTAAACCTGGGCTGCAGCAGTGAAAGTGCCAAGTCCTAACTACTAAGCCACAAGGGAACACTCAGAAAATTTATATTTTTATGGAGGAAAGACAGCAAAAAGATATGCAACTTATTAAGTTAATTAAAAATCATATCTTGATAAGTATTTTGAATAATGAACTACCGGAAAGTGACAGGTAGTTCATTACCTGTTTTAGATATGGTGCTAAGAGAAAGCCTCTCCGAGCAAGTGATCACAGTAAGCTCCTCTGTGATTTAATAATTTTTGATCATCAAAAAGACAACAATTTTGGAGTTCCTGTCATGGCGCAGTGGTTACCGAATCCGACTAGGAACCATGAGGTTGCAGCTTCGATCCCTGGCCTTGCTTAGTGGTTTAAGAACCCAGCGTTGCCATGAGCTGTGGTGTAGGTCACGGACGCGGCTCGGATCCAGCATTGCTGTTGCTCTGGCATAGGCCGGCGGCTATGGCTCCGATTTGACCCCTAGCCTGAGAACCTCCATATGCCGTGGGAGCAGCCCAAGAAATGATAAATAGACCAAAAAAAAAAAAAAAAAGACAACAATTTTGGTGTAATTATTTCATATCTCTTCCTAATTTCTAAGGCATATACATAGTTTGAAAATTGAGTGCTGTTTCACAATGGAACACGTAAGACTATTGATTCATTTTCCTCTGGAATACATGTGGTTATTCCTCTCAGGTCTTTAGATGGGTGGGGTTTTTATTCTACTTAGAAAACGCAGGTCTGCATTCTTCATAACTGTGCTTATGCATCACCTCCTATTTTATAATCTTATTTGTAAGAATTCACATCCGTACATGTGTGTGAGTATGTGTGTGTGTGTGTGTGTGTGTTTGTATTCTGTTAGTCTTTATGGTCTATGTAAGTTGATATAGAAACAAAGGTATACTGTTTTAGATATAAAGATATAGACACAAATATAGATAAAGAGCAACTGCAATAATTTTCAACTAATGTCTTTGGCCTCAGATGTTGTCTGACATTATGAGAATATGTCTTATGCTTGGACAAATCCCAAAATGTAATTTCACCTTTACAGAGTTGAACAGAGACTAACTCTTCAGAGATGTGTGGATTATGCTGTCATTTCAAAATCTCCAGAGCAAATGCAGCTGGTGTTTATTTTGAAGCCAGGATCAAAAAAAAAAGTGAGTATATTTTACCAAGAATTGTATTGCCTTTAACGGTTGTCTATAGACATAGAATTTGAAGTTTCTCAAAGACATCATAATTCTTGATTTTGAAATGTTTCAAAGTTCCTGTTGTGGCTCAGCAGGTTAAGGACCCACATTGTCTCTGTTAGGATTCAAGTATGATCCCCGGCCTCACTCAGTGGGTTAAGGAGCCAGCATTGCCTCAAGCTTGCAAGCTGCGGTGTAGATCACAGAAGCTGCTTGGATCTATTGTTGCTATGGCTGTGGTATAGGCCTGCAGCTGCAGCTCTGATTTGATCCCTAGCCTATATGCTGCAGGTGCAGCTGTAAAAAGAAATAAAATAAAATTTAGCTTTACTATAATAGAATCAGAATATGTTATTTACTTAAGTTTTCATACTTTAAACAAAAATACTTTTAAGTGGACAGGACTCAGAGCTATTTATGTGAATGTTAAAGAAGCAAAACAAATGGGGATACTGTCCCAATTCCCTGGAGGCTTAATATCCACTTGTGGATACAAGACATACAGAAAGAAAAACCACAAAAATAGAGGAAGTATATGGAAATACAAGAACCATGTTGATGACACAGAACAAGATGACAGAGCAAGTACTAAGTAAGTCTACTGGTATAGACTGTGCCCACAATGACAAGGTATAGTTAAGAAAGTTTTGTGAAGAAGTGAGAACTTCAGCTAAAATCTTAAGAGAGTTTATTTTTGGAGATATGGAAACTCATTGATGGGTGTTGATTGAAGTGGGACAACGGGAATGTTTTAGGCAGTAAAATTATGTTTTAGGATAATTTAGATGAGATTAGATTAGATGAAGAATGATAAGATAAATATTTAAACATTACATCAACATTGAAATTAGTCTGGCAAGAAGCTATCTATTTAGGTTTTACCAGGCAGAAGTTGGTAGTTATAATAATGTGCTCATTTTCTAATGGCACTATGATATTACTGCAATTCTTTTGGATTCTTAGTTGCGCAAATTTAATGCATAAATTAATTCCTTTAAAATGAGGAGAGTGCTTTGGAAATTACATATATGGTGCCAATGGGGAATAAAAGCAAATGTACAGACGAGGTCCCCAGGGAGGCAAAATAGTTAGATAATGGAGTGAGGACAAGGCTGGCAATCTTAGCGAAAATGAAACAACAGATGGGGTGTGATTTTTGTGAGTCCTCACACAGATGGTTCACCAGATGGATTCTGCCGGGTTCATACAGCTTATGTGTGTTTTTCAGCTGTTTATCATGATAGGCAAGGCCACTTCTGTGCAGGCAAAATCTTTGCTTGGTTCAGGTTCTTGAAATAGAACACTGAAATAAATTGGTAGTTGGCGGCATAATATAAAGTATTTTTATTAACTGCCATTTCTAATTAGACAGAGATCCACAGACAATCTTATTTTGAAGACACTGGACTTCAGAAAGAACTCATAGGTCATGACTTACAAAATGAAATTCAGGGACTTTATGTAGGTTAGAAGATTTGAGGTCTTTAATTTTAATTTCAACTATTAATTATCATCTCTTGGACCTTTAGTTTTAAAAATAACATCTGTATAAATAACACAACAAAAGTTAGGATTTGATAAGGTTATAACTGCAAAGTGATTTAAACAAGTCAAGAATATATATAAACTAAATCCACTTTGCAATTGGCACTCAATATAAGATACTGCATTTTGGTTGATATTTATATTAGTAAATATCTAGTAAGTATTATCTTAGGAAATGGTGAAACTCATTATTCTTTGGCAAAGTGCTATTCTGTACGTTTATGTGGCACACTAATTTTTGACGTAAAGATTCAGTACCATTCAGAACCGTTTTCCTTCTTGGAAGGAACATATCTCTTAGACAAAAGGAAAAATAAGGAATAAAGCATTCAAACAATATATTTTTCAATTAACTGTCTTTCATTAAAATATAGTTATGTAGATTTATGGCATAAACAAGGGCTCTATATTACTTGGGGTGTGGCTCCACCGTTACAAGATGAAATCTTAATTTGTGAGCTTTTAAATTCTAGCAGAGGAATTTTTCTCATGGTAGCTACTGTAAGCCATCATTTGTAACATCAAAAGAATCTCATCTGTCTGGAGACCCAATAGCTCTGGTAGGTTTCAGATTTAGATCTCTTTAAAGACAAATACATCAATGGTAGAGTATTTTAAAACATATACAGAGTTGCATTGTTTTCTAAATATTTTATATTCATTATTTTGTTTAGATCATACAGTGGTTATTTGAGATCAGCATGGCAAAGGTAATCATATCCATTTTATAAATGAAGAATGTGGGGCTAGAGAAAAATTAATGACTAATTAAAATTCACACAGTTAGTTGATAAAAGAGCCTGGACTTTAGCTTCCTGCTATCTGACCAGTCCTTACTGAGGGCCTGCTCAGTGCCAAGTGGACATAGGTTGTGCTACTCTGCTGAATCCTGAGATGAAAGTTTGCAAAGAGAAGAAACCTAGATATTGTGTCTATGCATGAATGAACTAAACCACACTGATGATTTTATTTATTATTTCAACCATTAGCCTACTGCTTTATAATATGTACCATTATTTTTAGTTGAAATTTAAGGATTCATAGGGAAGAAAGAAGCCACTTTTACTATCATAGAATTTAAAGTATGTATTACAACATAATATAATCATACTTAATGTACTAGGTACTTTGGAAATGGAAAAAAAGGCCTAAGTTCACCTGACCAAGGTAAAGAAAGGAAAAAGTAACATTTCTTGTGATTCTTAAAGTAATTGAAAAACCCTAGTCAGAAGAGGGGCAAGATGTTTCAAGGGAGAAAGAGTAGGACACAAAAATTCAGGGCACACAATTGTATGCAAACATTTCAATAGGTGCTCAAGTACAAGCTCTAAGCCATGGAGTTACAGACGATGAGAATGAGAACAGATATTGCAGACAAATATTGATCCTATGACTGAGTCTTTAAGGAGGTTAAGGTTTCTATTCTGTAAGCAATGTAAAGCTACTAGAAGTTTTAAGTGGAAGTCAATCTGGTGAAGTGTGGTTATTAAGCATGATTATACTGGACTACTAAAAGAAGATTTCTGCAAAGATATATTGAGAGGAAATAATAGAATCTGAACTAAGCTTAGAGAAGTGGGAATGAAATATAACAAGAGACATGCTAAAGTGTTTGAATTGCAAGGACTCAAGTAATTGCATTTGAAAGGGGAAAAAAATGAGGAAAGATGAAAGGGTATAAAATGACCCAGATTTCTAACTTGAACCGTTTGATGGATGGTGATGTCATTCATCATGAACAGATTAAAGGAGGAGGACAAGATTTATTTGTTGGTGATAGGTTGAGGGGAAGGGGGAATAGAAATGAAGCAGAATAAAGATTGAATTTCATTCTTAAGAGGCTAAATTTAAATTCACTAAGGGACAGCAATTTTCAGTGAGTTTCAGTGGTATGGTGATTTAGTGGTACAAAGATTTAGTAGAAAGCATCATATATTTAGGTATGTTGAAACCTTTCCTGAATGACACTCCCCAGGAATAAGTTAAAAACTAAAAAAAAAAAAAAAAGTAAGCAAGTAAGAAGAAAAAAAAGACAATCAAAGAACATGGGATTATAAGGTGCAGGAAAAGAATAAGAAGTCTCTAAAATGTTATGTTACCAACTATTCTTTTTTAATTTCACTAATTTTTAATTAAAAAATTTTAAGTCACCAACTATTCTTATGCTTTTTTGTGATAATTACTTTCCTCTTATCTGTCACAAGAAAACTGAATTTCATATTTAATTTATTATTTTATATTTTATTTATCATTGTATGTTTAGGGCCAATAATAATGTCTGAAACATAGTAGGAACTAAATAACATTTTGTTGCATGAATGGATGAATAACAGTTGAGCCACATTTAGGAAAGCCTGAATGAAGGAGAAAAAAGGAAAAAGTTCAAGAGATTGGCAAATCTGGGGGAGGATAAACTGAAATATATTCTCAATCACCATATCAAAGGTATAGATAGTTTTAAGAATCTCAACACATTAATTCACACGTTCTGGATAATATCTCTAATTTTTCCTCCTTGACCTAAAATGCCACACTTTTGTATGAGCAGACTAGAAGAAATATTGTAGAAATATTACTTTACTTAGGAAAATGTTATTTAAAATTCAGTCATCATTTAGGTAATCTTAATTTTCCACATGGACATGGGTCCTGATGTTCAGATTTAATCACAACTCAAGCCCAGATTTTGTGGCTTGTTCAACATTAAGGCTCAACCAATCCATTTATGTAAAAAAAAAAAAAAAATGGTTCATTAGATAAACAGAAATGTATGAAAGTCAGGAGTTCTACAATTTTTGCCTCTACATATAAATTCTGTTCCTTTATTTTCTTATGCGGTGAATGAGCAATCACTATATAATCAATCTGTTTGACTTTAAAGTATTTACGTTTCTGGGAAACACCATATTGGTCATCTTAACCAGTGTTTTCACTACGTTGTTACAGCCTAAATCATAAATCCACCTGCCATTTCAACAAATTGGTGGTTTATGTTTTCATTCACAAATAAATGTACAAATATTTTTGTTAACTAAAAAAGTATCATTAAGGTAATTATTACAAAGTTTTCTACTTTATTTCTGGGAAATACTCTGTCTTCATGGAAAAATTACATATATTATACATACATACTATAAATACATATATAAATATAATATTAATATTTACATATTTTTTGTGAAATACTGAATGTCTGGAATATCTACCAGTACCTACAATGCTCTCTTACTAAGTGTTTACGTATACAGTTCTCATTCTAGACTGAAATCTCTTTCAAGAAAAAAAAAAAAGTATACACTTTACTCTGCACTTTCCTGGACTTCTTAGCCAATCCTATCTGTGTATTGCTTGCTGCCAAAGAGATTTTTTTGTAAATATAATTCTTATTTTTTAAAATTCCTACTTGAGACGTCACTGGTTCTGTAAATAACTGAAGGATAAACCTAAACCACTTAGTGTATCCTATGCTTTTCTCCATAATCGGGCTCTCACCTGAGCCCTGAATTTATCTCTCGTCTCCTTCCAGGATGTTTGTTGCCTGAGTGCCCTTGATCATGTTGATCCCAAGGCTTGCAGTGTTCTCTCATCAGTACACATTCCTCTTTCTCCCCATTCTACAATTACCTCCTACCTGCTTGTTTTAAAAAATCAGCTCTTGTCATTTTTCTATGTAAAATACATCCTGTTTTCATTTACACACATGGAAATGGCAATGTTTGCATTTTTGCCCTCCCCATTTCAAAGTTCTGTCCCCCCACCCTTCACACTTGGTTTGCAGTGCTATTATCATCTCAATTTTTACCTCTATTTCTAGCTCTAATTTTATCTCTACCTTCACCTTTATCTTTACATATAACTATATATAGGTATCTATATCTACATACAGGTATCTAAGCATATCATTTATATCTATACATCTATCTATGGCTTCCATATATAGTCTACAATGAGTAACATACTATTTAAAAGTAGCATGCTATTTAAAAGTGAGGACGAAGTTTTACTAACTCAGAAAATAAGAATGTATTTGGCTCATGACAAGCATTTACAGACATTCTTGATAGAATGAGAGAATTAATAAACACTATCATTTCAATGAAGACAAACTAATAGGATAGACAGACAGGAAGAAATCAATTCAGAAGTGTGTAATAAATAAGAACATGGGCTCTGGGGTAAGGACGTCTTAGTTCTGACTTCAAAATATATACAAAATTCCACCACTTTTCTCCATTCACCCCCACAGCTGTGGCCTGTGTCTGAGCCTCCTCCTCTCCTTGATCGTTCTTGTAAGAGCATCCAAACTGGCTCTCCCTACTTCTACCCTTACCCTTACATTGTATTTTAACATAGTAGCCAGGAAAATAATTAAAAATGTAAATCAGATCATTTTGCTGATTTGTCCTAACCTCTGGTCCCTTCATGGAGAGTAAGAGCTGAAAGACTTACCACGGCTCACAAGGCACTTTAGGATCTACCATCACATCCCCCAGCACCATGTCTTACTAACTGCCCCAGCCACAATGATATCTTGTTCCTTATGGATCTTGCTGGGTATATTTTGTACTCAGGGACTTTAAATCTAAGGATTTCTTTGTCTAAGAATGCTCTTTCCTAGTACATATACTTGGCAAACACAACACTTTTTTTTTTTTTAATTGAAGTATCATTGATTTTCAATGTTGTGTTAGTCTCAGGAGTACGGCAAAGTGATTCAGTCATTCATATACATGTATCCCTTTTCAGATTCTTTTCCCTTATAGGTTATCACAAAATACTGAACACAGGGCCCTGAGCTATACTGTTCAGTAGGTCCTTGTTTATCTATTTTACGTACATTAGCGTATAAATGTTAATCCCAACCTCCTAATTTATCCCTCCCCCCTTTCACTTTGGTAGCCATAAATTTATTTTTTATGTCTGTGAGTCTGTTTATGTTTTGTAAATAAGTCAATCTGCATCTCCTTTTTTAGATTCCACATATAAGTGATATAAGGATATTTGTCTTTCTCTGTCTGGCTTACTTTACTTCGTATCACTTAGTATGATAATCTCTAGGTCCACCCATGTTGTGGCAAATGGCATTATTTTATCCTTTTTTATGGCTAACATATATACATACATAAACATATGTACATATACCACATCTTTGTCCACTCACCTCTCAATGGATACCTATGTTGCTTCCATGTCTTGGCTATTGCAAATAGTGCTACTATGAACAATGGGGTGCATGTATCTTTTCAAACTGTAGTTTTCTCTGGATATAGGCCCAGGAGTGGGATTGCAGGATCATATGGCAGTTCTATTTTTAGTTTTTTTAAGGAGCTTTCATACTGTTCTCCATAGTGGCTGCACCAAATTACATTCTCACTGACAGTGTAGGAGGGTTCCATGTTCTCCACACCCTTTTCAGCACTTATTTATAGACTTTTTGGTGATGGACATTCTGACCAGAGTGAGGTAGTATCTCACTGTAGTTTTGATTTGCATTTCTCTATTGGCAATGTTGAGCATCTTCTCATGTGTTTTTTCGTTATTTGTATGTCTCCTTTGGAGAAAAGTTTATTTAGAACTTCTGCCCATTTTTGGGTTGGGTAGTTATTTTTTCTGAAAGTGAGTTATATGAGTTATCTGTGTATTTTAGAAATTAAGTCCTTGTTGGTCCCATCATTTGCAGATGTTTCCTCTCATTCTGTAGGTTGTCTTTCTTTATGGTTTCCTTTGCTATGCAAAAGCTTTTTAAAGCTTAATTAGGTCTCATTTGTTTATTTTTTTTTAATTTTCATTACTCCAGGAGACAGATCTGAAAATATATTGCTATGATTTCTGTCAAAGGATGCCTATGTTTTCCTATAGGATTTTTATAGTATCTGTTCTTACATTTAGGTCTTTAATCCATTTTGAGTTTATTTTTGTGTATAGTGTTAGAATGTTCTAACTTCATTCTTTTACATGGAAGAAAACTGTCCAGTTTTCCTAGCACCACTTATTGAGTAAACAGTCTTTTCTCCATTATATATTCTTATCTCCTCTGTTGCAGATTAGCTGAACATAGGTGAGTAGGTTTATTTCTGGGCTTTCAATCCTGTTCCATTGATCTATGTGTCTGTTTTTTATGCTGATAGAATACTGTTTTGGCACTGTAGCTTAGTAGTGTATTATGAAGTCAGGGAGCCTGAGGTCAAGTGGGATTTATCCCAGGGATACAAGGATTTTTCAATATCCACAAATTAATCAGTGTGATACATATTAATAAATTGAAAACATCAACTTTTTTGATAAGTCCTAATCTGACCAACCTTTTAAACACTGAGATCAACTTACTCATTCTCACTCCACCCCAAGATCCCCTTAGTACCCCTTCCATGTAGTTTGGCCATGAACATGCACTGCTTATATCTCTTGTAGATTTACATGTAGTTGACTAATATTTAGGTTGCTGCCCTTCTCTATCAACCTTGGACAATACCCCTGAGCTCCTGTTCTCTCCATGTCTCTCTTCAATTTTCAGCCAATAAATAAATATCATTGGAGTTTAAACTGAGGCTCATTCCTGCATGGCATGAGGCTCCTTTAATGAAAGCTTTTGCTTCAAAGACTCCACCTCAGATGCCCCATATCTTTACCTGGACTATGTTACAGTCAAGACTGTTTCCACTCAATGCCTATTCCTTCCACTTCTCCTTAACAAGAGTTGAATCTGCATTACAGTTTGAAGGCCTTTCTTGCCTTTCCTAGATTCCTCCTCTTTCTCCTTCATAGAAGTTTTCCAAATCAATTTCTTGTACATTTATTCCTGACTTGGCATCTGCTTCTTAGAGGATTCAAACAAATATCCTTGCTGTATTTTTTCTTTTCTCTATGGCATTGATTTATGGCTAGGTTTTTATATTACTAACAGAGTTATGACACAGAAAGATCAATGCCATTGAAAGAAGATTTTATTACTTGCAGGGGTCATACTACATTATGAGGCGCCATGGGGGAGCACCAGGTTTAATTAGGACACAGAGAGAAGAGTGAAAGGAAACATGGTTCAGAGCCTTCATTATATTTTCTGCAGGAAACAGCAGGGGAAACAACACAGTGTTGGCTACTTTGAATAATGCCAGCAGGCTCTGGTATATGGGTATGGTCTCCAAGTTGTCTGGAAACTGCCCTGATTTAGGGAGGGGAAATACTGGTCTGGCACATGTGACTTAAATAAAGGAAGTGGTTGAGGGTATTGACTCAGGATTGGTGGAAGGGTTTGTAATATGATTTTCACTTGCCCATGAAAGTTGGTTGGATTGCAGGGGGAGACGTAAACAACTTTTGTTGCTAGTTTGGCCTTGTGAGTAATGGATGTGATCAACAGTTTAATAGAAAAATATAGAATCTAAACACATATATGCCCCAAATGACAAAATATATATATATATATATATATATATATATATATAAAACCATGTATTATCTTCTAGCACAAGAGTTGGCAAACTAAAGCTTATGGGACAAATCCAGCTCTTCACTTGTTTTGCAAATTAAGTTTTATTGGAACACAGTCAAGCTCATCTTTTTACTTATTTTCTATAGCCACTTTCGCACTACAATGGCATAGCTCTGTAGTTACAACTGAGACCTTATTCCCAGCAAACCCTGAAATATTTACTATCTGGTCTTTTAGAAGAAGTTTGCCAACACCTGTTCTAGTCTACTGCTGTATTTATTTATTTAATGTTTATTGTTTGTAGTCTGATTTTCCCCAATAAAAAGTAAGTTGCACAATGAGAGAGATATTTCTTTGTTGTATTCATTATCTCAGGAATTCACACTGGTGCTTAGCATATGACAAAGGTTGAATCAACATTTATTAAATGAATTAATGAGTTCAGACAAATTTGTGTTAAGGCATATCCTTTATTTGTAATTATGAGAAATGTACAAGTTCACTGAGCTTTACCAAGTCTCAATATTGTCCTATAATAATAGAGCCCAGCACATAGAGTTAGTTTGAGGTTTAAATTATAAAATACATAAATTGCTTAATGCATGCCTGAATATAGCAGAGCATTAAACAAATGTTGGATATTTCATAGGTAGAAAATGCAGTGCTTTTTACTTAACTATCCAGTGTTAGGAAAAATGCAGCTTACTAATGGTTAATCCATGTATGTACACTATAGATTTGTTTGGAATACAATTTATAGGTTCTATCTAAACCAGGATTAATAATATTTCCTATCTGTCTCACAGGGTATAGGAAGGACTGACAAGATTATAACAGTATTGAAAACAGAACGATGAAAGAGGCAGTATAAATTCAGGTGATTTTATTCTTCTAATTTCAAATAAAAGCAATCAAAAAATAAAATAATAGAACAATCTCTTTGTGTTTTACTTTTCATATATATGGTGTTGTAGATATAAGAGTAATTGAATTTTACATATTTGTTGAGGCACTTGAACCATTTATCAACTTTACCATGATATTTGAATTGAAAAAAAAAAAAAAAAAAGCCCTCAGTTGTAAAGTTAGGCTCATATTTCAAGGGAGTTTGAATCTTCATTAATAGATATATCATAGATTTTCTGTGTATAAAAAAACCTTAGCTTAAGCAGCATTGAGAAAAGAACACTTTCCCCACAATACTAGCACAAATCTTGATAAGCTACAATTTGTTTACATGCTGTTTGTATTCTAATTAGCACAGCTGCTTTCGCTTGTTTGTTTCCCAATCCTTGTCACTGCATTCTCCATCACATTGACTCCAGCCATTCCTCTGCTACTCTACTTGTCAAAGTCACTGATTATATTTTGGACCCCATATTGGATGATATTTTGCAATCTATACCTCACTTCATCTATCAGAAGCATTTCAAAGCCTCAACTTTGCCTTTTTCTATGAAATTACATCCTCTTTGTTTTAGTCCTGCTAATTTGGCCACTGGTTCTCAGTCTCTGGAAAATTTTCTTTTCTCTGCCCATCTCATAAGGTCCTGGTTTGTACCTTCTTCCTTCTTGTTCTAAACCTCCTACTTTTTATTGACTCATGTGGCTTTGGTTATCATCAATATCATTCCAAAATCTGTTGCTCTTTTTGAGACTTGTTTCCTGGGCTTCAAGCACTTATTAAATGTTTGTGTAGAAACAGACAGGCATTTCCACATGAAACTCAGCAATTCTAAACTGAGATTATCTTCACACTCATGGCTGTCTCTCCTCTTCTATTTTTATCTCAGTAAGTGACACTGAGCAAACTGGATGACATTTGAACAATTCTCTCTCACTCTATAAGTGCTTAGAATGATTCATAAAGTTCTGTTCAGTCATTTTATGTGTATAATTCTTGGAGCTATCTACTTCTCTCTCCATTGTTCCTATTCTGGTTTATACTATCATCATCCTTCATCTGGTTTATCACAATTCCTCTTTGCTATCACAACATCCAGGCTTGGTCTCTTCCACGTACAGAAAGGATAATTTTGGGCAGACATTAGGTGAATATTATAATCATTCACCCTTGTAATCTCCCTGTTTTGTTTGTCTAAAAAATCCTTTATTATTTTGATATAGATTCAAGTTTAGGCTTTCATTGACATGTAGTATATAATGCAGTTAATTTGGTTTTAGATTTAGATTATATTTCAAGTTGGATATAGAGGTTGATTCAGATTATATTTAGAGTTAATATAGATTTTCCTAACAACTATCACTAGGAAGCTTGAAAATATTTTCAAATATTTATTTGCCCACTTCTGTTCATATTCTTTCTACAAATGTCTAATGCAGAGATTCTCAAAATTCTCAAACCATCAAAGCTTCTCAAGAATGTTTATACTTTTAAAGTTTGAAAACTCTGAAGCACTTTGGCTTATGTGAGTTCTATATACCAATTAGATATTTAAAAAACATATTTAAATATTTAATTTAACATTAGATAAATATTTTCATGAAAAATAACTATTTGTTCAAAACAAAAATGTGCTGGGGGGATGTGCTTGGGCTGTGGGATGGAAATCCTGTGAAATCAGATTGTTATGATCATATACAACTACAGATGTGATAAATTCATTTGAGTAATAAAAAAATGTGCAATGACAATAAAAACAAAAGCAAATGAATGGGACCTAATTAAACTTAAAAGTTTTTCCATAGCAAAAGAAACCACAAATAAAACAAAGGGAACCCACAGAATGGGAGAAAATATTTGCAAATGAAACAAATGACAAAGGTTTAATCTCTAAAATATACAAATATCTCCTGCAGCTTAATATCAAAAAAATAAGCCCAATAAAAAAATGGACAGAAGATCTAAATAGACATTTATCCAAAGAAGACATATGAATGGCCAAAAACCACATGAAAAGATGTTCAACATTGCTATTAGAAAAATACAAATCAAACCTTTATGAGGTAACACCTTACATGAGCCAGAATGGTCATCGTCAAAATCTCCAAATAATAAGGGCTGGAGAGGGTATAGAGAAAAGGGAACCCTCTTACACTCTTGGTGGAAATGTACATTGGTGCAACCACTATGGAAAATAGTATGGAGGTTCCTCAAAGAACTAAAAATACAATTACTATCGGATCCAGCAATCCCACTCCTGGGCATATATCCAGAGAAAACCATAATTTTAAAAGATACATACACCCCAGTGTTCACTGTAGCACTATTTACAATATCCAAGACATGGAAGCAACCTAAATGTCCATCAACAGAGGAATGGATAAAGATGTTGTGGTACATATACATAATAGACTATTACTTGGCCATAAAAAAGAATGAAATAATGTAATTTGTAGCAACATGGATGGATGTAGAATCTATCATACTAAATGAAGTTACTGAAAAACAAAATCATATGATATCACTATATGTGGAATCTTAAAAAAATGATACAAAAGAACTTATTTGAAGAACAGAAACAGACTCACAGTCTTTGAAAAATGTATGGTTACCAAATGGGGCAAGTGTGGTGGGAGAGAGATGGACTGGGGGTTTGGGATTCACATATGCACACTTGTGGCATATGGAACGATCGGCCAACAGGGATCTGCTGTGCAGAACAGAGAACTCTATTCGGTATTCTGTGATAATCTATGTGGGAAAAAGATCTGTAAAAGAATAGATGTGTGTATATGACTGGGTCACTTTGTTATACAGCAGAAATTATCACAGCCTTGTAAATTAAATACTTCAATGAAAAATCTGTGAGAAGTATAGCACTGATTTATATTTTTGCAGATCACTCTGAAGTCTGATTTAATAAAATACAGCTTATGATTTAAAATAAGAAACACACATTTGGTCTTTGCCTGCTTTTTTGTCACAGAGCTCCTGAAACTCCTGGAATTTCCCAAGTGTTAAGCGTGATAAAGGTGTCTTTTGTTATGCTAAGGAGGTAAATTTTGGAAAGCACTTAAGGATGGAAATTGGTTGCCAGTGGAGTGGACCAGGTGATTAGAGTGTTTAAACTTTCAGTCCCACTCCTTCTCACCACCCCACTTTAGGTGAAGGGACAGGAGCTGGAAATTGAGTTCAGTCATCAATGGTCAATGAGTTAATCAGTCATACCTATGTAACAAAGCTCCATAGACACCCAAAAGTATAGGGTTTGGAGAAGTCCTGAGTTGGTGAACATGCAGATGTCCTGGAAGCGTGGTATACCTGGAGAGAGCATGGAAGCTCCTCCCTTTTCCCCTATAACTCGTCCAAAGCATCTTTTCCATCAAGCTATTCCTGAGTTATATCCTTTCATAATAAACCAGTAATCTAGCAAGAGAAATGCTTCTCCAAGTTCTTTGAGCTGCAGTAGCAAATAAACTGACTCCAAAGAGGAGGTCATGGGACCTCTGATTTAGAGCCAGTTAGTCAGAAGTATAGGTAACATACTGGACTTGCAACTGGCATCTGAAGTTTAAGGAAGGGGTGGCAAGAAATTCCAATCTATAGCTGGTGGGTCAGAAATATAGGTGATAACCTGGGCTTGTGACTGGTAAATCTGAAGTGGTGGTGGGGACTTGGGGTAGACTTAATCTGTGGGATCTGACACTACTGGGAAGATAGTGTCAGAATTTAACCCTGAGAACTGCTTTGTTGTATGTGTGGGGACCCCTACCTCACATACTTTGAAATTGATCTCAGAATATCAAATTACATTCAAAGTCTCATGTCTACTCTGCATCCAATCTGTTTCTACATACTGTTTTTTTATTTTTTTAATTTTAATTTTTTTATGATTTATTTTGATTTTTAGGCTGCATCTGAGGCATATGGAGGTTCCCAGGCTAGGGGTCCAATCGGAGCTACAGCTGCCAGCCTACAACACAGCCACATCAGATCTGAGCCACGTCTCCTACCTACATCACAGCTCACAGCAGTGCCAGATTCTTAACCCACTGACCAAGGCCACGGATTGAACCCGCAACCCTCATGGTTCCTAGTCAGATTCGTTTCCATTGCTCCATGATGGGAATGCCACAACATACTGTTTTGGTCAAAGTGTATATGAACAAAATCTGCCCTCACAGAGATTTATAGTTGTAAAATAAATGCAAGGGTATTTTAATTACTTTTCATATAATTGTAGATGCATATTTTCCTTTACATCAAAAGTTAACTAATGGCAATTTCTTAAAAGGTACCTTGCAATGTAGACGCTAACACTGTATCAATCAACTTTTGCCCTTAGAGTCAATAGAATCTATTGGTCCATTTTGTACTTGGAATTGATCTTTAACCATATGTGATCTTAGAAAAATCTTATCAGGTATTTACCATTTGGAAAATATTGGCTCACGGAATTATTAATATCTTCTAAATATCAACACATTTTATTATAAAATAGCAAATAATCAAATATGATAATATGACAACCAAGAATCTATTTAAATTTTGAAGTGATTAAATATGGCAGATACATGTTTTTCAGTACAGTTTTCCTTTGGTAACTTCGTCTCCCATATAAAATAGCCTAGTAAAATGGGCCTCTATAGTCCTTGTTTTTCTGCATCTGTAGATTCAATCGATTCCAGATCTAAACTGATGGGGAATCCTCAGATATGGAAGGCAAACTGTATTTGAAATTTTTAGAAAAACTCACATTTTAAAATGGGCAATGATACCTTAGCCATTTTCTTTGTAGAGGCTAAAGAAAAACGTTCATTTTCAAGTAAATGTCTGTCAACTCCCCAACTGTGAAAAAACATTGTTTATATTTAAAGTATTTTTTCATGAAAAAAGCTAGTTTGGTTTATAACTCAAACACTGACACAAGTGCTTTGCTGGAGGATATTCATTGTATTTGGTAGGCAGCAGAAAATTTTCTTGTGTCACAGACTATTTTATAAATTCACATATTCAGGAATTGAGATTTAACAACACTTTTTTCAAGAATACTCTTAAGTGAAAAAGTTATTTTATTTACTGGGTGTGTGTGTCAAGTATGATAAACACTCATGTAATGGGAGCCAGAGCACGAAGGCACCAGGGTTTTACCCACCGTGGCTTGGTCACTGTCAGTGGAAACATCATGCAGTGAAAAGTAAAATAAGTTTTAGTATTATCATGAAAATGATTTAGACCTTGTGGGAAACACTTTAAAAAATTTTAGACTACCTTTTTCTTGCAAATTTTTTTAAATTTCTAAAATGTAATGCTCCAAAACTATCAATGTTTGGAGCATTACATTTTAGAAATTAAAAAAATTTATTTGTGTTCCCACTATGGCACAGTGGGTTAAGAATCCAACTGCAGTCACTCGAGTTGCTGCAGAGGTGTGGGTTCAATCCTTGGCTTGGCAGAGTCAGTTAAAAGATCTGGTCGTTGCCACAGCTGCAGTGTAGATCACAGGATTCAGTCCCTGGCCTGGGAATTTCCATATGCTGTGGGTGTGGCCATTAAAAAATATACATATATATTACTTGAGAAAAGTTAAGCCACAACAAGAACACAATGAAATGGATAAAGAGAGAAATAAATGAACACCAGGAAATGTTTCCCCAAACTACCTATTCTAGCCTCAGTATTATATTTACAAACACATTTTTCTTTCTCTAAGTCACCTTAATAGATGCTTTGTTTTTCTTCTTATTCCCCCTAGAACCTCAGTTCTTTGATTTTACAATAGTGCATTAAGAATAGAAGGTACTTAAAAAAGAATGATGAACATTTTTAAAGTTGCAGACCAAGGAATTTACTATATTCAATTCTGGTCAAAGACTGAAAAAAAAAAAACAAAACAGATTTAATGTATTCATTACACATTCTAGCCTGTTCCTGGGGAGCAGGATGCAGTGGTTGATGTGAGTGAAACATTAATACATTGCTGAGAAACTTTAAAAAAGAATGCTGGAGTTCCCACCATGGCTCAGCAGAAAAGAATCTGACTAGCATCCATGAGAATGCAGGTTTGATCCCTGGCCTCACTCAGTGAGTTAAGGATCTGGCATTGCCATGGGCTGTGGTGTAGGTTACAGACGAGGCTCGGATCTGGTGTTGCTATGGCCATGGTGTAGCCTTTTATTTTATTTTGAAAGACATAAATAAATAAATAAAATGTTAAATAGAATGGGAAAAATTACTTGGTAAGAACAATAACTAAAGGAGCAATTTTGCTCAGATAAATCTAAATCAAAATAATGAAAACAAATGGATTTAGGAACACAAAAACACAGAAATCAAACAGTATGGTTAATTATAGTAACATTCACTTCAAGACAATTTCTATAAACAAATGTGTTTTTAGTATTTCACCTATTACCCTGGAAATTCATTTTTTTTTTTTTTTCTTTTTTAGGGCCACACCTGCAGCAAATCAAAGTTCCTAGGCCAGGGGTCGAATTGGAGCTACAGCTGCCAGCCTACACCACGGCCACAGCATCGCAGGATCCGTGCCATTTTTGTGACCTACACCACAGCTCACATCAATGCCACATCCTTTTACCCACTGAGCGGGGCCAGGGAATGAACCTACATCCTCATGAATACTAGTTGGGTTCGTTACCACTGAGCCACCACAGAAACTCGTGATCATTAGTCTAAAATCATTTTTGATGTTGCAACTGGTAGATTGGAAATGACCTTTTATAAACAAAGGAAAAGATCTCAGATGAATTTTTTTCTCAAGTTGGAAGAGACTTGATAATGAAAAGCATTTTATATTTCTTAGGTTACTGACAAAAATTGAGGCATATGGTGCTTGTGATATGGACTGTATTTCTGATATAGTGTTATCTTGCAAAGGTCAGAAAACACTTGTTTCTTAGCCATTTAATGTTCTCTGTCCCTCTGTCCATAAATAGAAAATTCAAAAATGTATGTAAAATTAGCACTGAAAAAATATTTTGTGGATCTCATCTTAAAAGAAAAAAAAATTGAGTGAAACTCAATTGGTGACAACCATGTAGAGATAATCATATTTGCAAAACCTCAAAGTGCTCCATGTCAGAACTATTTTGTCCTTTAACAACTGAGTGCACAGAACCTAGCTTAAAGATTTACTTAACTCCCAATATTTTCATATTTATTGTATCAGAACATTGGTTTTTCTAGGCAGAAAACACTTTCATCAATGGAAGTGATTTGGTGGGCTACAATTATGAATCTGCCTTAACTGATTCCACCTTGACAGCAGAGTGTTTCAGAACCCTATCTTACTCTTCTGATTGGTTCCAGAAAAAAGGAGGATATTCAAATGTTTTAGAATTCTACTCCTCAAATTATGCTTTCTCAAGATTTTCTGCCTTTGTTGCCTTTATTTCAGCTTAGTGGCCATGCACTCATCTAGATGACCATCTGTCCTGTTTCCTCTGGGACCATGGAAATTCCCTGGATGCATTACTTTTTGAAGCTAAACTGCTAAAGGCCACACGTGAACTCAGATGACTGATCACTCTCCCCTCTCCCATGTCTATGTAGAGCATAAATGTTCATCACTTTTTATCTCTGATCTAAGGGACGCATTCTGTAAAATGGAAATTAATAATCTCACCCTCGCAGGGTAGTCTCAAGAAATAAAAATCATATCTGTAAAGATTCTAGCATAGCTCTTGGCCCATAAGAGATACACAATAATTATTATTTAATTTAATGATTATAATAATAATTATTATAGCTGCTGGCCTATGCCACAGACACAGCAATGCAGGATCCAAGCCCTATCTGCGACCTACACCACAGCTCATGGCAACCCGGATCCTTAACCCAGCTAGAGAGTCCCGGGATCAAACCTGTGTTCTCATGGATGCTAGTCAGATTCATTTCCACTGAGCCATGACAGGAATCCTAAGTTCTCTCATTTTAAATATGTAAAGGGGAAATAGCGCATTTTATGTTAAGGTTGTACAAAATATTAGTAATAAAATAAATACTTCAGTAATAGCAACAAGAAAGTTATTAGAGTATTCAATCAATATTAATTCATCAACATGAACATCTGCTTAGAGATAGGCATGGTGGTAGGCCATGAATCTACGAGAAAGATGAAGACAAATGCTTGACCTATAGGTACTGCTTCAGTCATTTCACTCATACAAATAGGCTTGGGATGGCCTGAAAAGGAAATGAACTAGAACTCACCCTAGTCAATCCCAGACAGATGCAAACACATCGTCTGATGTGTGCTTCTTACATGTTGACATGGAGTTACAGACGGGAATAAGAACATTATCTACTAAATTGTAGCTAGCTACCATCTTGGAAAAAATACGATCAAGTTCAAATTGGTTCAGGAACTAATAATCTGCTCTGCATTCTCAAGTATCTTCAATTGAGTTAACTTGGTAACCTGTTCCCAACACCACAAAGTCTTCGTCTGAAAGACAGTTTTTGCACATAAAAGAGAATTACAATGACCTCTGGTGATGGTCTTTTACTAGAAAGGGACTTTCACATTGTGTATGCTGTCTGAAATTTTTATATGCCTTTTCTTTATTACCAGTCTAAATTAAATAACATTTGCAGCTCTGAGGTTTAAAATCTAGCACTGTATTTACAGAGTGGTTTTAGAAAACACCTCATTCTTCTTTGAGGAAAGGGTAGCATGTGGCAAACAGAATACTCTTTACCTTGGAAATAGAATACTCTGGTGATACTGTAGTTATCTGTAAATATGTGAACAGTGTTAAAGTGTCCCTTTCCATATATATGCATTTTGAAGACCTAAGCTGTCGACTGATGCAGCCTCACAGTAGCATAATATCAGAGCTATTGTGGGGCTATAGCGTGACTACGAGAAAATAAAATCCAAATTGGCCTTAAGTTTATAATATTCTGTCTTTAATATAATGTACCAAAGCCTCCTGTATGTTATCAATCTATCAGGGGCATCCACTCATATTTATTATGTTCTTTCCAGAATTATTTAGCCAAACATGCCCTAGTCTTTCCCCCGCCAAAATAGAAAGATTTTGATAACCCTAGACATGTTTAGAATTCTGGAGTTGTTGTTGAAAAATAAAATATTCCTAGAAGTCCAAGAGTCAGAAAAATTGAATATGCTTATACACTAAAGAAAGCATCAGTATATATAAACATCTGCCTCTGAACTGAAGGTATTATTAAATTACTGATGTGATAACTAACAAGCCTGTCACAAAAAGTATATTAAAGTTCACTGCTGAAGAAAAACTTGTACAAAAAAGTCAGAAGGTTTTCCTGCCCACCCACTCAATTCCATATTCTACATCGATACTGTCATAACAGTCAACAAGAGAAGACAGGCTGTAATCATTATTATCTTTAGTGTTTTGATTCAATCATTGCATATTATTTAAATAAGTTTATAGAGTCAATAACTTCATACCTGCCTAGCTTACTTAAGTGATATAGAGCAGTTTGCCATTCTTTGGTATCTTAATTTTTTTTTTCCTTTTAGGGCCACACCTGCAGCACATGGAAGTTTCCCAAGCTAGGGGTGGAAGGGAGCTACAGCTGCTGGCCTACACCACAGCCACAGCAACACCAGATTTGAGCTGCGCCTGCGACCCACACCACAGCTCACGGCAACGCCAGATCCTTAACCCACTAAGAGAGGCCAGGTATCTCCCTTTATCCTCATAGATACTATGTTGGGTTCTTAACCAGCTGAGCCACAACAGGAACTCCTCTCAATTTTCTACTTAATTTTATAGTATGAACGCTGAATAAATTATGTGGCAACATATAATTATTCTTTTTTTTTTTTTTGGTCTTTTCAGGGCTGCACTCATGGCATGTGGAGGTTCCCAGGCTAGGAGTCTAACGGGAGCTACAACTGCCGGCCTACACCACAGCTACAGCAATGCTAGATCCTAGCCACATCCGCAACCTATGCCACAGCTGGATCCTTAACCCACTGAGCAAGGCCAGGGATCGAACCTGCAACCTCATGGTTCCTAGTCCAATTCATTTCCATTGTGCCACCACAGGAACTCCATCTTTTAATACTTTCCTTTGAAAAATAATGTACATACACAAAAGGATGCATGTCCATAAACGAACATCTCAATGAATTTTCATGAACTGTCACAAGTGTAAAACCAACATCCAGATTAAAGAAGGAAGATATTACTGGTTCCACAGGAGTCCCAGTTTCCAGGCCTTCCAGTCCCTACAAGGGGACTGTTATCCTACCTTCAATGCATAGAATAGTTATCTCTGCTTTTTACTGTATATAAATTGAATAATGCTGTATATACTCTATGTACAACTTATTTTACCCTTAATTGTAATATCTATATTTTTGCATAAAATAATTCACTCACCATTTTATTGCTGTACATTTATTATTTCTCGTGTGTACAAATGCACAGACATAAAATATCTATCTAGAGAGACAGAGGAGACAAGGTAATTTTTTAGAGGTCTGCTTTCTTTCAGTTTTCTAAAAAATATGGATATGTACTTATAAATATGTATATATGTATATATATAGCCTATAACTATGCAAAGCATGCAAATGTTTTTTTAAAGCCTATTACATGGAAGGAACAAATACCAAGATCTAACATTACTCATTTTCTTCTTATACTAAATTTTGTCTTATTATATACATACATAAAATATAATATATTATTATATATTAATATATTGTAATATATTATTATATCTAAATACTATTAACCAACACAAAGTAATAAACTGAAAACTACTGCACAGCTTTTGACAAAATGATCTGTGATCAATAGGATTTTTTAAATTACAATTTTATTGAGATAAATTCACAAAGCATAAAGTTCTCCCTTTAAAATGTGTAATTTAGTGTTTTTCGTAGAGCCACAGAGAGGTGCAGCCATCATACCACCTAATTCCACAGTACACAGTACACAAAGAAACCTCATATCCATTTGCAGTCAATTCTCATTCCCTCATCTCCCGAACTCCCAGCAACCATGAATCTACCTTGTTTATGTATTTCCCTATTCTGGAAATTTCATATAAATGGAATTACACAATAGTGTTCGTTTGTAATTGGCTTCTTTAATTTAGCATAATGTCTCCAAAGTTTATTTATGATGTAACATATTAATACGTCTTCTTTTTCTTTTTTCGCTTTTTTTTAGGGCCGCACCTGCAGCATATAGAAGTTCCGAGGTTAGGGGTCGAATTGGAGCTACAGCTGCTGGCCACAGCCACAGCAATGTAGGATCTGAGCCATGTCTATAAAACACACCACAGCTCACAGCAACACCGGATGGATCTTTTAATCCACTGAATGGGGCCAGGGATCGAACCTGTGTCCTCATGGGTACTAGTCGGCTTCATTTCCACTGAGCCACAACGGTAAGTCCCGAGTACTTTATTTTTACCGTTACATAATGTTCCATTCTACTTTGTTTATTCATTCATCAGCTGGTGGACATTTGGGTTGTATTTTCTTTTGTACCGTTGTGAATAGTGCTGCTATGAACATCCATGTAAACATTGTGTAAGCACATGCTCTGGTGCCCCTTGGATTTATACCTAGGACTAGAATTTCTGGGTCATTTAGTGAAATTATGTTTAGCATTTTGAGGAAATGTCAAACTTTTCCAATGTAGTTATATCATTTTACAATCCAATTAATAATTTTGAAGATTCTGGTTTCTCTATTTCCTCAAAAAACCTTTTTCATACTTTTCTCTTTCTGTCCTCAGACTGTATATCACAATTGATCTGACTCCAAGTTTGCCAATTCTTTATTTTTGGCAGCTTCCATCATTTCAATTATCATAGTTTTCAACTCCAGATATTTTTTTGAGTAAATTTTATCTCTATACTGATACTCTTTATTTGTGAGATATTGTTCCCATACTTTCTGTTTATTCTTTAAATATAATTTTCTTAGTTCTTTGGATATATTTATAATAACTACAATAAAGTCTCTAGTTAATCCAAAATGTGGGAGTCCTCTGGGACAGGTTCTATAGACTTAGTATTTATTCCTTTTGAATGGACAATACCTTCTTGTTTCTTCGTATGTCTCAAGTGCTTTTTTAAACAGGATATTTTAAATAAGATAGTATGGTGATGCTGGAATACCACATCCTCTCCTGCTTCGCTAGGGCTTTGTTTTCTTCATTGTTTGTTTGTTTAGTGACTTTCCTATGATAGTCTTTATTGTCTTTTGAGATCACTCAAGTATACTTTTCTGTGAGGGTAGTGGTCAGGTGATAATTACACAGACATTGTTTAATATATTTTACTAATTAGTCTGCTAGGCTTGTTGTATTGGGCAAGACATCAAAACGTCTACAGTTCACAATTTTGCCTTAGCCTTCATTTCTTGCCTACATGGTGATTCCAGGTCAGAACGATATGAGCGATTAAAGCCTCATGTTTTTCATCATACACACATACATACATGCTCATGGTTTCTAGATTTCCAGGAATATGTTGTGCCTTTTCAAGATTTTTTAGCATCATCAAATCCCCAAGATTTTGTTTTTAAATCTTTGGCCAGCTTCTTTTTACCCCAGCTAGTATTACCATTTGATAAAATTCCTAAGACTAGAACTTCCCCACTGGGCAAAATCTTATCAGGGCAATTAAAGACAAGCCCTGTGAATAGGGCTTGTCCACAGAGTCACTAAATAATAAAGTTAAAATTCTATGAAACAGGACTTTTTAGGGATTATCAAACCTCTTCTCCCCTCTTCAGTGGCTGCCAGGCTACTAGTTTCAAAACTACCATGGAACTGGGGAGAAGATGAGAGAAATAGAGCAAGTGGAAACTCCACAAAATCACTGTTCTTACAATTCATTCATTTCTCTTGAATAAATGACCTTGGATTGTCCCAAACACTCAGTTGGTATCCAGAGTTTGGAAAAAAGTTGACTTTGGTCCTTTTTGCCAGTATCACTTTGGTGAAGGAACTCCTCTTTAAAGTCTTTACCAAGTTATTCCACATGCTTCCTCTTTTACTGGGATTTTCATATCTTTTCTGCCTTGTTTATTACCATGACTTTCTGAAGACTTTAAAGCTTGGCCTCAACTTGTTTTTTCAGCCTTGCCTTCATCCTCTCTCTAATGAATACTTTAAAATACAATTACATTGAACCATCTACTTCTCTTCTTTACTTTCAGCTTTATTATATCCTAACTTTGTTTCTGCTATTTCTTCTGCCTATTTCAAGTTTGTTTTCTTGGAGTTTAGTATATTTATACCAGTCTAAATACTTATTATAGAAAAAAATAATCAAATCTAGTCAGAAAGATACTTTTTAAAATTACAATTCTTTTTCATGTAATCTGAATTCAATTTTTTAGTGAGGCCCTGAGTATGTCTACATGGCATTTTAACTTGGCAAAAATAAGATGTCACCTGTTAATTTTGTTTTATTATCTAAATCAAAAAATATTAAGGCAATTTTGAACTTAGTCACTTAAACATAAAATACTAAAAGATAATGTAACTTTATTATTCTGTTGTTCTATTAAGATTACTTTAAAATTTGTATTGGGATTTTATTTATGAAAAAAAATTATACCAAGATACACATGACATAGAATTCTAGGCAATATTCTCTAAATCTTCTTTTCAGTGGAGGTCATATTATGATAATCTGAAACTTGAAGATGGACTTGGCCAATAAGGTAGCAGTTATGCTGAGTATATTAAGATAACTATATTTTTACAGATGTTGATACCTGTTTCTAGATAAATATTAACTGTTATTTTGCAAATACACATAATTACCAGCAGAATGGTTAACTGATTCACAATCTTTGTTACTATTCAATTATTTTTAATGCTGTAAATTTTACAAAGTCATACTAAAACTTGCATCTATATGTATCAATGCCTTTTCAAATTTTTAATTTAACCATATTTTTAAAGGCAGAAGCTTTCCCTTAAGAGATCAAATTTATATTAAATATTCATACTGCAATTTAAAATATGAAATATCTTTAGTAGTGTATAACTAATAGTTTACACACTGCAAATAGATATTTTTAAAAATTTAAAATAAACCTGAAAACAGAAATCTTAGAACTTAAATATTTCTGAGAATATATACATTCAGTTCCTAGAACTGCTGTGACAAATTCTTACAAGCTTAATGGCCTAAAGCAAAAGATATTCATTTTTTTCTAGTTTGGGATGCTAAAATCTAAAATCAAGGTGAAATTTCTGTGTCTTATCCTCTTCTGTCTTTTATAAGGACATTTGTCACTGGATGTAAGGACCACCTGAATAATTTCCTCCTCATAAAATCCTTAACTATCACATTTTGCCATATAAGGTAATATGTATTCATTTACATTGAACACAATATTCACTTGATCCAGAGATTTGGAAATTAATAGACTTTGGAGGAGGCATTTTTTTATGCCTGCCACAGGAAAGAACACAAAACTAATTCCCATTTGACTCATTTTTCTTCTGAGTATCTTGCTCAAATTAACTATCATCTTTTGCCATCCAAAATGCTACTGTGAAAAGTAACAGCTATATTTACATTCCTCTAGTTGAATAATTCCATTAATTGAATAATTAAATTACAAATCACTTACTTCCATCTTTAAATTGCTTAAAGCTAAGTATCAATTGCTGCTATGCTTAGCCTATATTCAGCTCCCAAAATAGAGTCATTTAAATTCCAATTCATTCTTCATTCAAATTATTCATGTAGCTTACTAAGAAATGTAAAAATATGAGATACCTTAGAGTTTACTGTGTGTACATTTATGTTATGGTTTCAAGTCCATAATATGAATTTTATATTAAAACTCAATGTCTAGATTTATCTGAATACTATCGAGATTAAAACCAAAAGAGTTAGGGAAAAATTTAATAAAAGAAGTTCACAACTCATAGTCTGAAAACTACAAAATGTTTATGACAAAAATGGGAAAAAATTCCTATTCATGGAAAATAAGACAATATTATTAGGATGGCATATTCCAAAATTGATCTACAGATTTAAAAAAATTCCTATTAAGTTTCCAGGTTTCTTTTTTGCATAAATTGACAGGTTGATTCTCAAATTTACATAGAAATGCAAGAGACATCAGATAGCCAAAATAATCATGAAAGAGAGGGGCAAACTGGAGGCTTATGTTCCCTGAGATCAAAATGTACTGCAAAAGTAGAGAAATCACCTAAGTATGATACTAGCATATAGGTAGATATATACATCAATGAGCAAAAATTGAGAGTCCAAAAGTAAACACTTATTTTACAGTCAATTGATTTTTTTTTTTTAAGCACTGTGAGGATAATTCATCAAAGCAAAGAATAGCTTTTTTTTTTTTTTCAACAAATGGTGCAAGGGCAACTAAGTTACCTATAGGCAAAAGAAATAATTTGACCCTGTTTTAACATACCAAAAATTAACTGCAAATAAATTTTTAGATCTAGATATAAGAGCTAAAACTATAGTGCACATAAAAGAAAAATACAGAAGTAAACTTTATGAACATATTAGTCAATAGTTTCTTAGATATGACACTAAAACACAACTAAATAAAATCATTGATAAAGGAGTTTCACAAAAATTAAAAACATTGTACTTGCAGATACACAAGCAGGTAAAAAGTGAAAGGGACATGAAAGATGAAAGTAAAAAGAAAACCCACAGAAAGTGGAAACATTTACAAACCAAGTATTTGATAAGGGGACTTACTAAGAATACATAAAAAACATCTATAATGCAATAATGAAAAGATAAAATCCATAAAAATAGGCAAAAGATATGAATAGTTATTCAAAGAAGATACAGAAATATCTAATAAGCTATGAAAGATGCTCAAAATTATAAGCTATTAAGTAAGTACAAATCAAATATTCCATGAAATCTCACTTTACAAACACTAGCATGGGTATAATGAAAAAAAGATAGAAAATAATAAGCGTTGTTGAGGATGTACGGAAATTGGAACCATCATACATTGTGTGTGTGTGTATGTGTGTGGGCGTGTGCGGGTGTGCACATGCAGGAATATGGAAAGCCTGCAGAAATTTGGAAAACAGCCTGGTAGTTCTTCAAACTGTCAAATAAAGAGTTGCTCTCTATGATCCAGCAGTCTCTTTCCTAAGTATATATTCAACAGAAATGAAAACATATGTCCACACAAATATTTACACACAAATGTTTACAGCAGCATTTTACATAACAGCCCAGAATGGAAGCAACTCAAATGACCACCAGCTGATGAACCTCTCCAAAATGGAAGTGTATTTAGCAATCAAAAGGAATAGAGTATCAATACCTCCTATGGTATGGAAGAACCTTGAAAAGAGTATGCTAAATGAATGATATCAGTTACAAAAGAACACATACTGTATGATTCTATTTATATGAAATGCCCAGAATAGACATATCTATAGAGACAGTAGAAACAAATCTTAAAGCTTTTAGAACACACCATTCTAAAAATGTAAAAACCAAAAGTAAATTTCTTAGGAGATTATTCTGAATATAAAACACTTACAAAGATGATCTAAAATACAAACTAAAGAGGGACTTTTGTTTCTTCAACCATGTCTCTTTCCGTGTGTGTGTGTGTAATTTTTTTTTTCCTGTAGCATTGACCAGAATGAGGGATAAGGAAAGAAGCAGAAGCAGGATAGAATCAGTTTTATAAGAGAAGATGTGGTAAAGAAGGCAATTTGAAACTTCCACTAAGCATTATAGTGTCCAAAGTTGTGCTATAAAACGTTGTCAAGATGGAGTTCCTGTTGTGGCTCACTGGGTTAAGAACCTGACTGGTATACATGAGGATGAGGATCTGATCCCTGGCCTTGCTCACTGGGTTAAGGATCCAGCGTTGCCATGACCTGTGATATAAGTCAGAGATGCAGCTCAAATCTGGCATTGCTGTGGCTGTGGTGTAGGCCGGCAGCTGCAGCTCTGATATGACCCCTAGCCTGGGAGTTTTCATTGGCCGCTGGCGCTGTTGTAAAAATAAAAATAAAATAAAACAAAACATTGTCAAGGTGTGAAACTGGATAGTTGGTGTAAGGAAAAATACCAAGAATTGTTTTGACAATGTGTTTAATCTGAAAATAAGCTTTTCAGTCTGTGTGAGAGATGGCCCACCTGTCTTAGAGAAATCACCTCATATCCCATGGGAGGCCTGGGTGCAGCACAGGGACAACTGTATTGTCACTCACCTGTACCCACTGCAATGTGCTCCAGATTATGGACACTTACATATCATGTCATCATTTTAATGAAGCTGAACATCACAGAAGATTGCCTTAAAAGAATTTTTATAAAACATATTTCATAGAAGTACAAATGAATAAAAATAAAATCATGCTTCTGACAAGAAGACTTACTAAAATTATTCACTAGAAATGTTAAAATGTGAGGTTAAATCAGGAACAATTTTTTTTTTTTAATGGACATACCTGCAGCATATAGATGTTCCCCAGCCAGGGACTGAATCTGAGCCACAGCTGTGACATACGCCACAGCTGGGGAAGTGCCAGGTAATTAACCTACTGCCATGTGCTGGGGATCAAACCTGTACTTCCACATAAACAACACTAGGTTCTTGAGCTTCTGTGCCACAGTGGGAACTTCAAAACAAGAACAATTTAATCAAGTTTGATAAAAAATTTTCCAAGAAAATGTTTGAGTAAAAAGAAAATATGAAATTTTGATTTATCTGATTTGGTTAGGAAATAAAATTTTTGAATATATAAAATATATTCCAATTTATAATTTATAGGTAATCAAATGCCAACACATAATTTTAAATCAGAAGTTTTTAGGATGGGAGTTCCCATTGTGGCTCAGAGGAAATGAATCTGACTAGCATCCATGAGGACGCAGGTTCAATCTCTGACCTCACTCAGTGGGTTAAGGATCTGATATTGCTGTGAGCTGTGGTATAGGTCACATACATAGCTCAGATCTGACCTGGCGTAGCTGTGGCATAGGCTGATGGCTATGGCTCCAGCTCCTAACATGGGAACATCCATATGCTGTGGGTGTGGCTCTAAAAAGACAAAAAAAAAAAAAAAAAAAAAAAAAGAAGTATTTAGGATATTAATATGGTTAATTAAAAATGAACAATAATTATTACCTTGTTTATACTGCTTTGTAATGAGATGAAAAGTTTACCAGGAAAGTTTTTATCTTACGTAGGAATACTGGTCAACTGTTCACATAGAACTTTAGATGACTTGGCATTGCAGGGCCATTCTGCATTTGCTAACATTGTATGTGGTGACAAGTAGCAAATCAGAAGTATGCAACAGAGACTATGAAAGAGAAAAGAGATATCAACCTTTCTCTTCAAAGAAAGGGATTTTTAAAAATAAATAATAAGATAAAGTAATGCTTTTCTAAATAAATTTATGTTATGTAGAAAGCTTTTTTTTTTTTTTTTTTTTTGGCCATGGCTGTGGCATGTGGAAGTTCCTGGGCCAGAGATTGAACCCATGCCATAACAGTGACAACATTGGATTTTTAACCACTAGAGTACTCCTAGAAATCATGTTTTAAAATGTATATTTGAAAATGTTTCCATTGCAGGCAATTCCATACTTAAAAGTTATGTTTAAGTTCAAAAATACGAATTAATAGGTATGTCCTATAGTGGTGGGGAGGATGCAGGAAACTTGGAAACAAATGTGCTATACTATGGAAAAATCTTCCAAATAAATCTTCCACAGTTGGTTTTGGTAACTGTGGTAAAGATGAAAGTCAATAGTTTTGAGAAAACTTTTGTATAACAGAGAGTAAGACTGCAGCAGAAAACCCAAGACGTAGAAAGCACAGCAAATGATACCGTCCTTCCACCGGGGTACGTGTAACTTGTAATTTATCTTTCCATTTATGATCACCAGTAAAACCAGATATGAATAAAGCAAAACACTTGGGTATTAGAACTTTAAATGTAATATCACAAACATATCAAAACTTTAATAAAGTATAATAACTTGTATAACATATCTAATCACAGAGTGAGAACTATATGGATTTTCTAATATTAATAAATATCATTAAATATATAATCCAGCCTTATCTGTGAGATGTTTCTCTGTGTCTGAGATATCCATAACATATTAGTATAGAAGTACTAGGGTTTATAATTAAATACTTATAATTAATGCATATAACTGATGTACATAAAACATAAAACTGAGTGTGGCAGGTTACACTTATTATCACCAAATATTTATTGCCTGTCCCAGAGGGAATTATCTATCAGTGCCCACTTAAATCAACTTTTCCATGTGATTTGGGATATGAGTAGAATTCCACATAAGAAATTTTAAAAATTCAGTAAGACAAATGTATTAGTTTTATAGGGTTGCCGTAATAAATTCCCACCAACTGGTAGCTTAAAGCAAGAGGCATTTACCTCTCAACTAGAAGAGGTAGAAATTTGAAATTAAGATGTCACCAGGGTTGGTTCCTTCCGAAGGCCCTGAAAGAAAAACTGTCTCATGCCTCTTTCTTAGACTCTGGCAGTTGTTGACAACACTTCCCATCATGCTAATTCTGCCTCCATCTTCATGGAGCCTTCTGCCCTGTGTGCACTTTCTTTGCCTCATTATAAAGACACCAGTCATTGGACTTAAGGCCATGTTTAAATCCAGGATGATTTCATCTTGAGAGCCTAAACCAACTACATCTGCAAAAGACCTTATTTCCAAAAAAAGTCACAGTCTGGCTGAGGTTCTGCGAGGACATTCATTTTGGAGGGTCCTTATTCAACCAAGCAATAACAAGTGACCTGTATTAGTTTGCTAGGACTTCCAGAAAAAATACCACAAGCTGGCTGGCTTACACAATAGAAATTAATCATCTCACCGTTCTGGAGGCTCAAAGTACAAAATCAAGGTGTCTACAGGTTTAGGTTTCTTCTTATTGCAGGTAACTGCCTTCTCACTCTGTTGTCATGTGGTTATCACTATGTCTGCATTTGTGTCCTAACCTATTATTATGAGAATATCAGTCATATCAGGTTAGCGATGATTCTCTTAACTTTATTTAAACTTAATTAACAGTTTTAAAAGGCCCAAACAACAAATGTAGTCACATCCTATAACACTAGGGATTAAGACTCGACTTTATGCATTTGGGGTAAGAGAGCTCAATTTGGCTCATAACATAACCCAAGAAATTAGCAAAGAAACTGAAAAGACATTTGAGGACACAAAGATATACTGTTAGCCATTAAACACACACACAAAATGTCATTATGGAAGTATCTATTAAATACAAGTACTAAAAAATAGAACAAATGGAAAATTACCAACTTTTCTTGAGCACTTCAGAGAATTGAGGTTGCAAGTCACATCACTGTTAAGAAGTAACTAAGAGAAGAGAATCAAAGTGGGCACAGCTGAGATTGGTTTACTGATTTACTGATTATGAAGTTGCAGGTGCTGGTTGCATTGCTGAGCTGTGGACCTGTTTGGACCACAACTTTGACCTGATATATGCCAAGCCTGCCTCTGTTCACTGGTATGTGGGTGAGGGCGTGGAGGAAGGAGAGACTTCTGGGGCCCATGAGGAGGATTATAAGGAGGTGGGTGTGAGTTCCACTGAAGGAGCAGGAGAGGAAGACTAATGACCATTCCTTTCAGCCCTGCGGCATGTCATACCCAGGACGTCAGCTTCAGCTAATGCTGACAGGAGTAGAAGCTTTCTGCTTAGACTGTCTTCACTTTCATCTGTGATCATGTATTATTACTTTTACATGTGTATCTGCAAGATTTTTCTGTCATGTCTCAAAAGTAAAGGCTTTCAGAAAGAAAAAAAAAAATAGACTGATAGAAATCCACAAATGGTAATTTCGATGAGTTGCTAGACTGAATGTAGACTAGCAAGGGAAACATGGGAAACCCCAAAAGGCCACAGTCTTAGAGGTGGCTCCCAACTTCTATGGGGTTTACATTCAACAACTCCACCAGGTTTCTATACTGAAGATCCTGAAAAGGCATCCTCTCATATAATGCTCTGGCACAGGAGGGGAAGAGTAATGATTTGAAAAGCCTGCTACCTTCTCCTGCTATGAGAGAATGTCAGAGCACAAGGAAACACTCACCAAAAGACTGAGATTTCATTATAAAATTATTGAGAGCTTGCCCTTCCTCTCATGTTACTACCACCCAACAGGGCTCCAGTATAAGAGTAGTTGATTACAGGGGACAGGGATGCAAGATGCACACTATCTGAAGAGTTCCTGGGGAAGCCCAGCATCAACTGGGAGACAAACAACAGCTCTAGAGAAATTTAAAGCTTCTGGCAACAGCCACATCTTAGTAAAAGTCCTAGTAAGATAAACAAATATCCTCACATCAAAGGCTTAGCTACCTCTATTCCTATTACCCGATGCAGCAGTAATTATTTCCAGTTATACATTTAAAGAGTAGGTCAATTACACTGGAAAACTCTCCAAACCTCCATACCATAAATATTATACTTTCAGTATCCAAAGAACCACAGCCTTGGAATCATGGAAAGGTCATGCCTGCTGTCTTCACCATACTGAACCAAAATTCTGATTCTATTTCAAATTCAGGACCTCATGCTTTCAGATGATAAACTTTCCCTGCCTTTTTTATATACACTATACTTTAACAAGCTGTGTTAGCTTTCCAACATTCATGTTGTTTTTAACTCAATGATAAAAGTGGAGTTCCCATTGTGGTGCAGTGGAAATGAATCCAACTAGGAACCATGAGGTTGTGGGTTTGATCCCTGGCCTCGCTCAGTGGGTTAAGGATCCAGTGTTGCCTTGAGCTGTGGTGTAGGTCACAGATGCAGCTTGGATCTGGCGTTGCTGTGGCTCTGGCGTAGGCTGGAGGCCACAGATCCGATTCGACTCCTAGCCTGGGAGCCTCCATATGCCACGGGTGCGGCCCTAAAAAGGACAAAAAAAAAAAAAAAAAAAGACGAAAGTATGTCTTTTTAATTGTTAGAATACCTTCATTATTTGTTGCTTTTTTGTTTAGTAATAGAACTTATAATATTCGATAGATATTTCCTAAAGTTGCTATTGATGGCTTTCTAAAATATGCCATTCTCCTCTTG
Organism: Sus scrofa; assembly: GCF_054392235.1. NCBI lineage: Eukaryota > Metazoa > Chordata > Mammalia > Artiodactyla > Suidae > Sus > Sus scrofa. Next base: position 64,075,976 of record NC_139390.1, read on the forward strand.
GTTACGGAGTCTACGTTTCAAACGTGTAGTAAGCTGTGTTCTTTTTCTTAACCAATAAATTCCTCCTCAAACAACAAATCTCTGCATATTTCAGGAAATGATGCAAGCCCATTAGGACTAAACCACTTGAAAACTGAGGCCTCAACCTAGATAACAAACAATAAATAGTCTATAGTTGAGAATATTCCTAAGCCCTTAGCCTCGGCAAGAGAAACCAGGGGAAGGTTCTCTCCCAGACACCTACAGAGCTTTCCTCAGATGCACCCCTCACCTTACACGGGCTTATGACTGGTTCAAATGTCACTATTGAATCATTTCAGACTTTGCATTCTTTAGAGGGGAGCATCATTAGAATCCAGAACCTCTGTTTCCACAAGTGCAGGATGGTTCATTTCTGCCAATGGGCAGCAGAGAATTGTAGGCTCAGAGGGTAAGCTGTCCAAAAGTCAAGTGTATTTTATATTTGGAAGAATAAAAAATGTTGCAGGTTTTGTCAATGTTTTCCCCTACCTAGTTTGAAACTCCAAATTTCTGGATCTTACACTAGGAATCCGGACTCAAAACAGAATTGACTCAAATGGAAAGAGGTTAAATTTGAAGGTCACCGGGGGCACTAATGCAGTTGACTAATGGACTGGTTCTCAGAACCCATGCTCTGTCTCCACCTGAGCAGTACCTCATCTTTAGGAGGCGCTTTCCCCAGTTGTGGAACTGGAAATCTTCGATAGCTGACTTTCCTCTCAGGAGATAGTCAAATTCCTCACTCTCCTCTCGGATCTTTTGTAAATTATATATCAGTGAGATATTCTATCATGTATGAATTTCTGATTGTTACTTATGCAGTTATGACAACCTTGCCCTGAATAAATGTGTATAGTACTCATAACATTTCTTTTTACTAGATAATTGGGGCAAATACAAATGTAACTAAATTTCAGAAAATCCCTATGGGGAAAAGTAGTATATAAAATCTTTTTTTTTTTTTTTTCCATCTAGAGTGGTACCAAAATATCACAGTGCAAAATAAAAGGGTAAATTTATTTATTTATTTATTTATTTTTTGTCTTTTTGCTATTTCTCGGGCCGCTCCCGCAGCATATGGAGGTTCCCAGGCTAGGGGTCAATTGGAGCTGTAGCCACTAGCCTATGCCAGAGCCACAGCAACACGGGATCCGAGCTGTGTCTGCAACCTACACCACAGCTCACGGCAACGCTGGATCATTAATCCACTGAGCAAGGGCAGGGACCGAACCCGCAACCTCATGGCTCCTAAGTCGGATTCGTTAACCACTGCGCCACGACGCGAACTCCTAAAAGGGTAAATTTAGAAGAAATAAAAAGCATTTAAACTTAACTAGATGTTTTGCCTATGGCTTAGTGAAAAAAATAATGTGTTTGAAATTAAATAGACTTTTAATGCTTTTTTACTCTTATTCACTAGAATTTGAGACAATAATCCCTTGCATTTACATAGCTTATTCTACTTTTCAAAGTGCTTCCCCATGAATTATTTACTCTCCTAGAGGTTAGGATGCATCATGTGTATGCTGAACTTTGCTGCCTAAATGCCCTTCAGAGGCCTCAGGACCTCGGTCTTTGCCCTGCTATTCCCAATGTCTGGAAAGCATTTTCTTCTCCAGTAGGTCTGACTACCTCTCACTCTTTGTCCAGCCCCTAGTCTATAAATTCTCTCTTCAAGAAAGCAGTTTCCTACTCGTGCATCTGGTTAAGACTCTTTTGTATTTTGACCTACAGAATGGTGACTTAGACTTTGAGTACCCTGTTTTCATAGGACATTGTACTATTCCAGCCTTTGGTCTGTCCTTACCAATGAATTACAATGAATTCTTTATAAACTGAGAGTGAGATCTGTTCATCTATCCCCATATGATGTCAGGTATTTAAATGAAATTTTATAAAAAAACCTATTGAATAAATTAATGAATAAAATATAAATGAATGAATAGATATTAATATCCCCTTTGAACCTAAGTGCAAACCAAGTCTGAGGAAGTAAGGGTGTTGGTATAAGGTAATACAGCAAACAGACAGCTCAAAACAGAAATTCCCCAAAGAAGTTTTCCAGAGGGAAGGGTGCTGCCTTATTTAAGTTGTATTCCGACTGCATCAAAGGAGAGGAAGAACACTGGTACCATCACAATTTTACAAAAAGAGGCAAGTGATTATCAATTGACTGGCTGAAGTGTTTTGGTGTGGGTTTTCCAAAAGCTAAACCTGAGACAAAGATTTGTGTAGAGGTGATAAGAACTCCTAGGGATTACCAGCACAATACTGTGTGTGGTCCACTGAAAATCTGATGCAGACTGTTTAATATTTTAATATAATAAAAATATAGATCATGTTACATAACATTGATCAAGCACTTTTCATGTGCCAGGTACTGTGTGAGGCCATTTTAATGAGTTAGCTCATTCAATTCCACAGTAACCTTATGGAGTAATTAATTTATTATTCTTATTTTATAGAAGAAAAGACTGAAGCTTAGAGAATTGGTTTGTGGTGGAGGGCATGTGGTCTAAAATCTGACGTTTGACACAATTCCTGTTTTTACACTTATTGACAAATAAGTGATTTTGGAAGCCTCAGTTATTCTGATTGATAAAAAGGCTGTAGGCACCAAATAGATTTGTTTTCATGATCAAAAGCCATAATATATGTAACATGCAGCTGGCATATATAATATTCTGTTAATAAAGGCTCTTTTCTCTGGTTTATTTTTTCTCTGGATTATGAAATGCATGAAGGCAAGTCCTGTGTTTGCTCTGTGCATTTTTCCAGTGAAAGACAAACTCTTGAATATGTATTGAATAGCTGAATGATTGAAGTTTCTCATCCAAAGTCATTTAGTATATAATGGAATCAAAACTGAAATGTCTTGGGCCAAAAGAATTCATGCTCTAAAACCATTTGGATCCATGGTCATTAAAATAGCTTTGCCAATTAAACATATAACTTGTAATCTTATGTAAGTTATAATAATTGATGCAGGATTTAACACTCATTCATAGAAAATTGTCTTTACAGTTCCAACTTGGAATACTAGATATATTAGTCCCTTAAGAACAATTCTAGATCAAAAGGCATTCCTGTGATAACTTTTTTATTCTTTCTCCCCTCACTTCCACCCTCCCCTTCAAAAAACACATTAGAAAATTTTTTTCCATTGTCACTGTTTGTTCATGTCTTCTTCTCCTGACCAGTTGTGGAACAGAACACAAGGTTAGAAAATTTTCCTTATCTTCTTCAATGTAAAATATGCATGCTGCATCAGTTTTAGTTCTCAGGTTTGGCTGGAGGAAGTGGTCAAAGTGGGGCAAGAGTGGGGAAACATTGTGGCAATAAAAATCTTCCTCCTATAGCCATGTCTACATACAAGATAGAGAAAGGCAAAGCTGCATATAGAAGCTAATGTTAAAACTCCACACATAAAAGACAAAAAAAAAAAATCAACCACATTTCAAAATAAAATTAGTTCTAGACTCTATGCTTGGCAATTTATAACAGCAACAGGTATGGCTACAGGCAGAAAGGCTGAAAATTGTCCATGACAAGAGCAGAAGAGAAGAAGCCTATTGTACCTATCATATCTTTCCAATAAAGTTGTTATTTGATGATGATAATGTATTTTGTGCAGTTGTATATGAGACAGGATCCATCAATATAGATGTTGATAGTGAAAGCATTTTTTTTTTCAAACTATTACCACTTTGGAGTGCTCTGGTTATGAATGCCCATCTTCTTAGTATTACCAGAAAACCCTTTATGATCTATGTGGTTGTTTTGTGAACAAAACCAGATTTTGATTTTTGATCTTAGAAGTAATATATTTCTTATAATGTGTAATTGATATAATCTTGTCCCAATATCTTGCAATTTGGTACAGTTTTAACACAGACTATGTTATACTGTAGCTACCGCTGAAATTCTTTTTCTTTATGTATATAATTAACTGATAATAAAGCTAAATGGATATAGAGAGATTTCCTCTTTTGTTTAGAAAATTTCCAGCAGGCTTGGCAATATAAATTGCATAATTTAAGGACTTAAGCAGGAAAAGTGAGGGAAACATAAGACACGTATATTGTGTCTTTTTACAATCTAAAAAATAATTTTAAGTGTAATTACCATAATTTAACAATGGCTGGTTTAAAGAGTTTTCCTAGTAGAAATGTGTCATTTTTTTGTATTATATCAAAGTAAAAAAAAAATTGAAAAGCCAGCTACCAATAAATTGCTAATGTATTAAAATGAAGATAAAAATATGCATGCTGCAATGAAATACTGGTCTAATTGGTTGTTTAAGTGGCTGGTACTTTTGGCAAAATAACCTTTATAAAGTGCTGGGATTTCTTCAGTAAATGAATTTACCCATTGAGGTAGCAATACTTTGAAGTGTTAAAAATGAAAATTAGATAAAAGGAAATGACAATTATTGGAATCTGGTTATTTGGATATGTGCTTCAGAGCATGATAAAAGCTGTTCATGACTCACAGGATATGTGATGCAGAACATCCAAAGAGCTCTTCATTATTCAGAGAATACCTTCCTTGGCCTTGAGGTTAGACTTTTCTACCTTTTAACCTGAACTGCACTAGGGCCTGCATTCATCCAGAATAGTCAATTCCCAGCGTCATCCTTCAGTGATAGAAGGCCAACTGTGACACAATTTCATGGGTCCCCACGGCACTTCAGTGATACATGTGCAAATAACCTTTTGTATTTCTGTGGCACCATTCCCCCAAGGAGCTCAAAGGACTTAATGGAGCTCCTAAATTCTCTCAAAATTACCTTGAGGTGGGAGTAGATATCCCTGATAACATAATTCACATACAGTTAAACACGCTGCATGTTAAATCCCAACTCTTATAAAGGAACTAGCTATAATCAAGAGCCTCCTAAAACACTACTGACCACTAATATAGGTATTGTTAGTTGTGTTTAATTTGGTCAATAACTATCTGTTGAAAACCTATGTATGAAAAACTGTGTTTGACATACTTAATTACTCTGCTCTAACACTATAACAATAGCTGCCACTTATTGAGTGTCTATCCTGAGATTCACTGAGTTAAATACTTTACGCATTACTGGTAATTTCTCCCAATAAACACCCAAGACAAACTTATGTATGAGAAAACACCATTTTTCTCAAAAGTTGCCCAAATTCACATTGCTAGAAAGTGTAGTTAGTGCTGGCAATAAAGCTCAAGTATATCCGATTCTAGAATTGTTTTTTTATCACCATATCAAATACTTCTTTAATGGAAAAGATCACCTACCAATAATTAAAGTTATCCTTCCAGCTGAAAAAATTGATTCTATGAAAGTTCTTAAAAATTAATAACAAGAGAGAGGACAAGATGGCGGAGGAGTAGGGGGACATGCTCGCCCTCTCCTACAAACACAACAAAAAAAGCACATCTACAGAATAAATGACTCGCACAGAACAGCAACCAATCGCTGGCAGAGGACCCTAAACTCCAATAACGGCAAGAAGTTCATGACATTACTGGGCAGAACGGGAGAAAAGAGGAGAGTGAGAGAAGGTGAATCCGAGCGGGACGGGTGCTCCCGAAAGGGAACTGCAGAGGAGAAAGGGATCCTGCACCCTGGAAAGTCACCTACACGGGGGAAAGATCAAACGAACCAGAGGAATCTCCAGATGCAGAGAAGAGTGTAGCAGTAAGTTGGAGTACGGAAAAGCCGATCGAGAACCGAAGGGACCATCTGAACTGCGGGCACAGTCTCCAAAAATTGAGACGCCTGGGTGGGGGCTGGGTACCGAGTCCTTGGCTCCAGAGGTTAGTCCCCGAGAATGGGCTGGGGGGCGGGGGCGGAGCAGAAACTGCTTGGGAGGTGTAGAAACCATTTGACGGGGCAGAGACTGCCTGGGAGACTAGAAAACAAAGCTGTCGCAGAGGAAGGGAGCAATACTCTAGGGGCCGGGAAGTGGAAAGCCGCATCAGAGAGAACCTGGGAGAAGAGTCTGGTCTGCGCCCGTGCTGGGGAGGGGAAAGAAGAAGGGGTGGGTCCCCATAGAATAACCCCCACGCCACAGCAAGCTTACAGGCCCACTAGCTAGCAGAAAGCTGTGCTTCCCAGTGCATCCCCTCCCCCCACCCCCGCCACGCCCTACGCTCTCACGGACCTGGGGCTGCCTGCCATCCAGGAGGGCTGGCCTCAACAATTGCCTGAAGCCTACCACCGCAGGGGCTGTCCCTGCACAGGCCTGCTTGCCCTTTGGAGGGGCTACACTTCCACAGAGCAGCACCAAACACCACCAGCCCCCGAGAAAAGGCCTGCAGCCCAGAAAAGCTAGAACAAGCCTAGACAGGCTGTGAATAGATCTGCCTAATTCTCAGATGGTTTTTCTGAGTCGGGCTGCCCCAGGGAGAAGCCTCTTAGATTTCCAGCGGCCCTGCTACCCGCCCAAGCCTCCAGGGGGTGCCGAGACCTAGTGGATCAGCTGCATAGGACTGCCAGCTCCAGGCAGGACCCCCTGCAGTCCAGAAAAGCTGCAACAAGCCTGGCCGAGACGGGAAAAGATCTCAGACAGTCTTTCTGAGTCAGGTTGCCCCAGGGAGGAGCCTCTTGGATTTCCAGCAGCCCTGCTACCCACCCAAGCCCCCAGGGGGTGCTGAGACCTAGTGGATCAGCTGCATAGGACTGCCAGCTCCAGGCAGGACCCCCTGCAGTCCAGAAAAGCTGCAACAAGCCTGGCCGAGACGGGAAAAGATCTCAGACAGTCTTTCTGAGTCAGGTTGCCCCAGGGAGGAGCCTCTTGGATTTCCAGCAGCCCTGCTACCCACCCAAGCCCCCAGGGGGTGCTGAGACCTAGTGGATCAGCTGCATAGGACTGCCAGCTCCAGGCAGGACCCCCTGCAGCCCAGAAAAGCTGCAACAAGCCTGGCGGAGTGGGGAAAAGATCTCAGATGGTCTTTCTGAGTTGGGCTGCACTGGGGAGGAGCCTCTTGGGTTTCCAGTGGCCCTGCTACCTGCCCAAGCCCCCAGGGGGTGCCCCACTCCCACGGAATAGATGCTCAACACCACCAGCCCCCTGGAGGAGCCCCTGCAGCCCAGAAAAGCTGCAACAAGCTTGGCCAGACTGTGAAAAGATCTGCCTACATCCTCAGGCCGTCCTTCTGAGTTGAGCTGCCCTAGGGAAGAGCCTCTTAGGTTCTCAGTGACCCAGATAGCTGCTCCAGCCCCCAGGGGGTGATGCACTCCTGAGCAACAGCTGCCCAACACCGCCAACCCCCTGCAAGAATCCCACAGCCTAAAAACACCAGAGCAAGCTCTGCATGACCAAGTGAAATCTGCTACCATCGTGGTGTGGACCTCCCAGTCCTGTCTGCCCTCAGGAAGCCCTCCTTTGCTTCAAAGAAACACTGTTAGCCCCATCAACACTCCAGAAAAGCCACACTGCCTCAAAAAAGATTGACCAACAACGCCAGCCCTCAGGAAATATTCCACGGCAGTGACAAGGCAAACACTGCCCGATCACGGAGAGTACAACTCCCTCAGGAGAAAGAAAACAACAAGCAAGATGAAGAAGCTGAGAAACCACCCCCAGTCAAACCAACAGGAGAACTCACCTAAAACAGTCAACAATGAAACAGATCTCGGCAGTCTGACAGACCTGGAGTTCAAAAGAGAAAGAGTGAAAATACTGAAGGAATTAAGAGAAGATATGAACAGTAATGCAGACTCCCTCAGAAAGGAACTAGAAAATATAAGGCGGAGCCAAGAAAAACTAGAACATTCATTTGCAGAGATGCAAACTGAACTAAGGGCAGTAAAAACCAGAATGAATAATGCAGAAGAACGAATCAGTGATATGGAAGATAGAATAATGGAAACCACTCAATCCGGTCAACAGACAGAAAACCGAATCAAAAAACTGGAAAGCAATATAAGAGACCTATGGGATAATATAAAGCGGGCCAATCTACGCATAATAGGAATTCCAGAAGGAGTAGAAAAAGATAAGGGGATGGAAAATATATTTGAAGAAATTATCGCTGGAAACGACCCAAATCTAAAGGATACTGGGTTCAAGATACAAGAAGCACAGAGGGCCCCAAACAAACTGAACCCAAATAGACCCACACCAAGACACATCATAATAAAAATGGCAAAAGTTAGTGATAAAGAGAGGATCCTAAAGGCAGCAAGAGAAAAACAGAATGTTACCTACAAGGGAACCCCCATAAGAATATCAGCTGATTTCTCTACAGAAACACTACAGGCCAGGAGGGAATGGCAAGAGATATTGAAAGTGCTAAAAGGAAAAAATATGCAACCTAGAACACTCTATCCAGCAAGAATATCATTTAAAATAGAAGGGGAAATAAAAATTTTTCCCAACAAACAAAAACTTAAAGAATACAGCAACACAAAGCCCAGGTTAAAGGAAATATTGAAAGGGCTTCTCTAAACCAAAAAGAAAGGAAGGAAAGGGAAGAAAAAAGAAAAGAAAAAAAAAAAAAGAAGAAGAAGAGGAAGAACTAGGACTGAGGAAACCACAATCAGAGAGCAGTCAGTCAAATAAGCCAGCATACAGATTTAATCATGAACATGCTTCAGACAAAATAAAATTAAAAAGAAAAAATAAAAAAGAGTCATCAAAACCATAAAATGTGGGCAAGGGATGTTAGGAAGTAAATAACCCTTTTTGTTTTTTTGTTTGTATGTTTCTCTTCTTAATTTTAATATAGTAATGAAGTGTTTGAACTTACAGGACCATCAGGCTAAAACACACAATTATGGGAAGGGGTTAGCATACTTAAAAAACAGGGCAACCACAAGCCAAAACCAAATATTGCATTTGCAAAAAATGAAAAAAAAATACACTCAAGCAGATAATAACAGGAGACCATCCAACCAAAAAAAAAAAAAAAAAAAAGAAAGGAAGAATGGAGAACCATAGAATCAACTGGAACATGAGGTTCAAATGGCAATAAATAATCATCTATCAATTATCACCTTAAATGTCAATGGACTGAATGCCCCAATCAAAAGACACAGAGTGGCTGAGTGGATAAAAAGGCAAAAACCTTCAATATGCTGCCTACAAGAAACTCACCTTAGGACAAAAGATACATATAGATTGAAAGTGAAAGGCTGGGGAAAAATATTTCACGCCAATAGACATGACAGAAAAGCAAGAGTCGCAACGCTCATATCAGATAAAATAGACTTTAAAACAAAAGACATAAAGAAAGACAAAGAAGGACACTACTTAATGATTAAAGGATCCATCCAAGGAGAGGATGTTACTATCGTCAACATATATGCCCCAAATATAGGAGCACCCAGATGCATACAACAAATATTAACAGACATAAAGGGAGATATTGATGAGAATACAATCATAGTAGGAGACCTTAATACCCCCTTCACATCAATGGACAGATCCTCTAGACAGAAAACCAATAAAGCAACAGAGATCCTAAAGGAAACAATAGAAAAGTTAGACTTAATTGATATCTTCAGGACATGACATCCAAAAAAATCAGAATACATATTCTTCTCAAATGCTCATGGAACATTCTCAAGAATCGACCACATATTGGGACACAAAGTGAATCTAAATAAATTTAGGAGCATAGAAATTATCTCAAGTATCTTCTCTGACCACAATGCCATGAAATTAGAAACCAACCATGGGAAAAGGAAAGAGAAAAAACCTACTACATGGAGACTAAACAACATGCTACTAAAAAACCAATGGGTCAATGAGGAAATCAAGAAGGAAATTAAAAACTACCTTGAAACAAATGATAATGAAGACAAAACCTCTCAAAATCTATCGGATGCTGCGAAAGCAGTGCTCAGAGGGAAATTTATAGCAATCCAGGCCTTTCTCAAAAAAGAAGAAAGATCCCAAATTGACAACTTAACCCTCCACCTAAATGAATTAGAAAAAGAAGAATAAAAAAGTCCTAAAGTCAGCAGAAGGAAGGAAATTATAAAGATCAAAGAAGAAATCAATAAAATAGAGACTCAAAAAACAATAGAGAAAATTAATAAAACCAAGAGCTGGTTCTTTGAAAAGGTAAACAAAATTGACAAACCCCTGGCCAGACTCACTAAAAAGAGGAAAGAAAGAACCCAAATCACCAAAATTATAAAGGAAAAAGGAGAAATCACAACGGATACAGCAGAAATACAAAAAACCATAAGAGAATACTGTGAACAACTATACGGCCACAAGTTTGACAATCTGGAAGAAATGGACAATTTTCTAGAATCTTACAGCCTGCCAAAACTGAATCAAGCAGAAACAGACCAACTGAACAGACCCATCACTAGAAATGAAATTGAAGAGGTCATAAAATCACTCCCTACAAATAAAAGTCCAGGACCAGATGGCTTCACAGGTGAATTCTATCAAACATATAAAGAGGAACTGGTGTCCATCCTCCTTAAACTCTTTCAAAAGGTTGAAGAAGAAGGAATACTCCCAAAGACATTCTGTGAGGCCACCATCACCCTCCTTCCAAAACCAGACAGAGATACCACCAAAAAAGAAAACTATCGCCCAATATCATTGATGAATATAGATGCAAAAATTCTCAACAAAATCTTAGCCAACCGAATCCAACAACATACCAAAAAAAATTATACACCATGACCAGGTTGGGTTCATCCCAGGTTCACAAGGATGGTTCAACATACACAAATCAATCAGCATCATACACCACATTAACAAAAAAAAAGTCAAAAATCATATGATCATCTCAATAGACGCAGAAAAAGCATTTGACAAAGTTCAACACCCATTCATGATCATGACCCTTGCCAAAGTGGGTATAGAGAGAACATTCCTGAATATTATCAAAGCCATTTATGAGAAACCCACAGCAAATATAATCCTCAATGGGGAAAAACTGAAAGCCTTCTCACTCAAATCTGGAACAAGACAGGGATGCCCACTCTCACCACTGCTCTTCAACATAGTTTTGGAAGTCCTAGCCACAGCAATTAGACAAACAAAAGAAATAAAAGGCATCCATATAGGAAGAGAAGAGAGAAAACTGTCACTGTATGCAGATGACATGATACTATACCTAGAAAACCCTAAGGACTCAACCCCAAAACTCCTTGAACTGATTCATAAATTCAGCAAAGTAGCAGGATATAAGATGAACATTCAGAAGTCAGTTGCATTTCTGTATACCAGCAATGAAGCATTAGAAAAGGAATACAAAAATACGATACCTTTTAAAATTGTACCTCACAAAATCAAATACCTCGGAATACACCTGACCAAGGAGGTCAAGGACCTCTATGCCAAGAACTATAAAACTTTAATCAAAGAAATCAAAGAAGATGTAAAGAAATGGAAAGATATTCTATGTTCCTGGATTGGGAAAATCAATATTGTAAAAATGGCCATACTACCCAAAGCAATCTACAGAGTCAATGCAATCCCTATCAAATTACTCATGACATTTTTCACAGAACTAGAACAAACAATCCAAATATTTATATGGAACCACAAAAGACCCAGAATCGCCAAAGCAATCCTGAGAAACAAAAACCAAGCAGGAGGCATAACTCTCCCAGACTTCAAGAAATACTAAAAAGCCATAGTCATCAAAACAGTGTGGTACTGGTATCAAAACGGACAGACAGACCAATGGAACAGAATAGAGAATCCGGAAATAAACCCTGACACCTATGGCCAATTAATCTTTGACAAGGGAGGCAAGAACATCAAATGGGAAAAGGAAAGTCTATTCAGCAAGCATTGCTGGGAAACCTGGACAGCTGCATGCAAAGCAATGAAACTAGAACACACCCTCACACCATGCACAAAAATAAACTCCAAATGGCTGAAAGACTTAAATATACGACAGGACACCATCAAACTCCTAGAAGAGAAAATAGGCAAAACACTCTCTGACATCAACATCATGAATATTTTCTCAGGTCAGTCTCCCAAAGCAATAGAAATTAGAGCAAAAATAAACCCATGGGACCTCATCAAACTGAAAAGCTTTTGCACAGCAAAGGAAACCCAAAAGAAAACAAAAAGACAACTTACAGAATGGGAGAAAATAGTTTCAAATGATGCAACGGACAAGGGCTTAATCTCTAGAATATATAAGCAACTTATACAACTCAACAGCAAAAAAACCAGTCAATCAATGGAGAAATGGGCAAAAGACCTGAATAGACATTTCTCCAAAGAAGATATACAGATGGCCAGCAAACACATGAAAAAATGCTCAACATCGCTGATTATAAGAGAAATGCAAATCAAAACTACCATGAGATACCACCTCACACCAGTCAGAATGGCCATCATCAATAAATCCACAAATAACAAGTGCTGGAGGGGCTGTGGAGAAAAGGGAACCCTCCTGCACTGTTGGTGGGAATGTAAACTGGTACAGCCACTATGGAGAACAGTTTGGAGATACCTTAGGAATCTATACATAGAACTTCCATATGACCCCACAATCCCACTCTTGGGCATCTATCCGGACAAAACTCTCCTTAAAAGAGACACATGCACCCGCATGTTCATTGCAGCACTATTCACAATAGCCAGGACATGGAAACAACCTAAATGTGCATCAACAGATGATTGGATTCGGAAGAAGTGGTATATATACACAATGGAATACTACTCAGCCATAAAAAAGAATGACATAATGCCATTTGCAGCAACATGGATGGAACTAGAGAATCTCATACTAAGTGAAATGAGCCAGAAAGACAAAGTCAAATACCATATGATATCACTTATAACTGGAATCTAATATCCAGCACAAATGAACATCTCCTCAGAAAAGAAAATCATGGACTTGGAGAAGAGACTTGTGGTTGCCTGATGGGAGGGGGAGGGAGTGGGAGGGATCGGGAGCTTGGGCTTATCAGACACAACTTAGAATAGATTTACAAGGAGATCCTGCTGAATAGCATTGAGAACTTTGTCTAGATACTCATGTTGCAACAGAAGAAAGGGTGGGGGAAAAAATGTAATTATAATGTATACATGTAAGGATAACCTGACCCCCTTGCTGTACAGTGGGAAAATAAAATTAAAAAAATTATAAAAAAAATTAATAACAAGTAAGTAATAGAACTTGAGAGCTGGAAAATATGCTAGGGTCATTTAATTCTTTCAGAAATGAAATAAAAAACTTTAAAAAATAAATTGAAAGTATTACCCTCTGCATAAATATCATAGTTATGAACAATTGATCAATAGGTAGACCTTGCTTACACTACCTTGCTTCTTCTTCTTTTTTTTTTTTTTTTTTTTGTCTTTTTGACTTTTCTAGGGCCGCTCCCGTGGCATATGGAGGTTGCCAGGCTAGGAGTCTAATCAGAGCTGCAGCCGCCAGCCTGTACCAGAGCCACAGCAACGCGGGGTCTGAGCCACTTCTGCAACCTATACCACAGCTCACAGCAACGCTGGATCCTTAACCCACTGAGCAAGGCCAGGGATCAAACCTGCAACCTCACGGTTCCTAGTCAGATTCGTTATCCACGACAGGAACTCCAACAACACCATACTTCTTCAGATAGTCAGTAATTGAAGTAAAACTTAGGTTTACCTATTTTTTTCGCATATTTCTATGAATATTATCTGTTTATCAATCTATCTATATAGACTTATTAGAGGGGGTTACTTGTACAGAGTATATTAATAGCAATCATAGAAGCTGAGACCTTTTCATGACATTGCTATTAGCTAATAGGAGTGTGCAATTGTGACTTCAGTATCCTCAGTGAAGGTCTTAAGGAAAATAGAAGTTATCAGTCTTTAAGTCACTAATTATGGATAAATATCTTAAAAATTTTTTTACTATTTCTTCTAAATTTAGTTCACTTTGATACCATCCTAATGCAGGTACAGCAAAGCCTGGATTTAACCAACATTAAATAAATTTATATATCCCAGCCAAATAATTTTTTTTTTTTTTTGCTATTTCTTGGGCTGCTCCTGCGGCATATGGAGGTTCCCAGGCTAGGGGTTGAATCGGAGCTGCAGCCACCGGCCTACGCCACAGCCACAGCAACGTGGGATCTGAGCCGCATCTGCAACCTATACCACAGCTCACGGCAATGCCGGATCGTTAACCCACTGAGCAAGGGCAGGGACCAAACCCACAACCTCATGGTTCCTAGTCGGATTCGTTAACCACTGCGCCATGACAGGAACTCCATAAATATTTCCTGAATCAATACTGGATACTTGGAGTTCCTACTGTGGCAGAGATGGTTAAGGATCCAGAGTTGCCTCTGTGGCCATGTGGATTTGATCCCTGGCCCAGTAGAGCGGCTTAAGAATTCAGCATTGCCATAGCTGTGGCATAGGTTATAGCTTCAGCATGAATTCAATCCCTGGCCCAGAAACTTCCATATGCTGTGGGTGTGGTTGAAAAAAAAAATACTGGATACTTGGGTTTTGGAGGTAAATCTTCATGATTATCAAGTACAGTACTGTGTACACAATAAATACAGGTACAAAAATTATTTTAAACCATCTGGTTATACTTAGTGGCTTAAGAAACTTCTGGAATGCAAATGCTACGTAAACAGAGTTTATGATGTTTGCATGTGAAACCCAACTTTGAAATACATTAGGGCTTTCAGTAGGCTTACCAACTGTAAGTACTATTACTCTAACCTAAATGACAGGTTAAAATACAAAACTGGTGTCCTAACACTTTGAAATATTAATAACTATACAATATAGTAACTATATAAATTTTAGTAAGAATACACTAGCTTGCTTTTTAAATTAATTTACAATTGAAATAAAACTCAGGTTTACCTGTGTTTTTCATATGTCTATATGAGTATCTATTATTTATCTACCTACCTATCATCTATCCATATAATCTTTCTATCTACCCTCTGGTTTAAAATACTTATAAATGTGAGAATTTTTTTTACATGTTAATTTAACATTTATTTTCTAGGACTAAATTTTTTTTCCTAGTGTTGGTTGTGTCTTTGCTATGATTGGTATGAAGATTATAATATCCATATTGAGATGTAAAAATAAATATTCTATTAATTTAATCTCTATTTAAAATACTTGGCAACTTGAAGGCAGAAAATATAATCAGTGTCTATTTCATATAATCTCTCCAAATTCAGGCTTTCTCCACTTCTTTTTTTTTCTGGGGTGGTATTTAAGTTTCATAAATTAGGGCACCAGGTGAGAAGTTATCTGCTACTGGTTGATGTCTCTGCCAGCATTTGTTAAAAATTACATTATCCGTCTGGTTCTTGGCTATCCTCAAACTTTACCATTGGCATTCGTTGAGATATCCACGTTCCCAGTTGTATGGTTCACATTGCTTCCTACTACAGCAAATTCTCAACACAATCATTGAATATTTTGTTTCCCATTTTTAAAATTATTATTATTATTATTATTATTAGGGCTGCACCTATAGCATATGGAAGTTCCCAGGCTAGGGGTCAAATCAGAGCTTCAGCTGCTGGCCTATACCACAGCCACAGCAACATCAGCCCCAAGATGCATCTGCGAACCACACCACAGCTCATCACAATGCGGTATCCTTAACCCAATGAGTGAGGCCAAGGATCAAGCCTGCATCCTCATGGATGCTAGTCATATTCATTACCACTGAGCCACAATGGGAAATCCCTCCCCTTCTCTTTTAAATAAACTTATAATTACTTATTAGAGAAACAAAATAATTTAGTTACCTTCTTGGACTAAGAGTTCCAGAAAATATTTGGTGGGATGCCCCAGATGCAATTCATAACCACCCCTAATCTTCTACCAATATACCATGTTAGATGGGATGGGTATGATTTTTAAAAAAAATTAAAGTACAGTTGACTTACAATTTGTGCCAATTTCTTCTGTAGAGCAAAGTTAGTCATATATATATATATATATATATACATATATATATACACACATACATATATACACACACACACACTCCCTTTCTTATATTATCTTCCATCATGATCTAAACCAAGAAATTAGATATAGTTTCCTATATTATTCAGCAGGACCTCATTGCTTATCCATTCTAAATGTAATATTTTGCATCTACTAACCCCAAACTTCCCATCCATCCCACTCCCTCCTCTTACCCCTAGGCAACCACAAGTCTGTTCTCCATGTCTCTGAGTCTGTTTCTATTTTGTAGATGGGTTCATCCAGGCCATATTTTGGGTTCCACATAAGCGATATCATATGGTATTTGTCTTTCCAGCTTATTTCACTTAGTATGAAAATCTCTAATTGCATCCTTGTTGCTGGAAATGGCATTATTCCATTCTTTTTTATGGCTGAGTAGTATTCTATTGTATACATGTACCATATTTTCTTTATCCAGTCCTCTGTTGATGGACATTTAGGTTGTTTCTCTTGTCTTGGCTATTGTGAAGAGTGCTGCTACACTGTTCAAATACACATGGGTACACATATCTTTTTGATTTGTTTGGATATATGCTCAGGAGTTGGACTGCTAGATCACAAGGTAGTTCTTACATTCAGTTTTCTGAGGAACCTCCATACTGTTCTCCAGAGTGGTTGTAACAATTTACATCCTCACCAACAGTGTAGGAGGGTTCTCTTTTCTCCACAAACCTCTCCAGCATTTGTTACTTGTAGACTTACTCATGATGACCACTCTGACTGACATGAGTTGATAACTCATTGTAGTTCTGATTTGCATTTCTCTAATAATTAGTGATGTTGGGCATTTTTTTCATGTGCCTGCTGGCCATCCATAGGTCTTCTTTAGAGAAATTTATATTGAGGTCTTTTGCCCATTTTTTTGATTGGGTTGTTTTTGTTGTTGTTGTTGTTGTTGTTGTTATGAATTTTTTGCATATTTTGGAGATTAGACTTTGCTGGTTACATCATTTGCAAATGTTTTCTTCCATTCCATAAGTTGCCTTTGCATTTTTTAAATGGTTTCCTTTACTGTGAAAGCTTATAAGTGATTTTAATTTTATGTCATCTTGACTAACCTAAAAATATCCATTTGCTGATAAAACATTATTTCTCAATGTGTCTGTGAGGGTCTTTCTGGAAGTGATTTGCATTTGATTCAGTGGGCTGAGTAAAAATATTCACACTTCCCAATGTGGGCATCATACCAATCCATTAGGAACCCAAATAAAACAAATAAACTAAGGAGAGGAAAATTCCCCCCCCCTTTTTTTTTTTTGGTCTTTTTGCCTTTTCTAGGGCTGCTCCTGCAGTATATAGAGGTTCCCAGGCTGGGGGTCTAATCGGAGCTGTAGCTGCCGGCTTCTGCCAGAGCCATAGCAACTCGGGATCCGAGCCCGGTCTGCAACCTACACCACAGCTCACGGCAAAGCCGGGTCCTTATGCCACTGAGCAAGGCCAGGGAACGAACCTGCAACCTCATGGTTCCTAGTCGGATTCGTTAACCACTGCGCCATGAAGGGAACTCCAATTTTCCCTCTTTTTGAGCTGATACATCTATATTCTCTTGCCTTTGGACATCAGACCTCCCAGTTCTCAGGCCTTTGGATTCTGGGACTTGGACTAGATGCCATCTAGTTCTCAGAGTTTTGACCTCAGAAGAAAAGTTATACCATTGGCTCCCTTTGAACTCAGATTGCCCTTGGAACGAATTATACACCAGCTTTCCTGGTTCTCTAGCTTCCAAAGGGTAAATTATTGGATTCCTCAGACTCCCTAATCACATGAACCAGTTCCTGTAATAAATATATTTTTCTCTATATCTATATATATTCTATACCATGTATGTCTATATCTACATATAGAGTATGTCATTCTCTATATCATTTCTATGTATCTTATTGGTGGTGTTTCTCCTGAGAACGTTGACTACTATAGTGATGATCTGAAATCTACTATTTGTCAAGTTCAAATGAAAAATAAGGTGTATGTTTGTTCAGTTTTTATTATGCCTAAGTGTCTGCTGTTTCATTACCATTACCTTCAAAGTTTGGTGTGAGAGAAGTAGGCTTTTGGAGTTGTTTTAAGGATCATCTTAAAAATAAAGACTTTAAATTTATTTCTCATTATATCTCTGTCTCAACACATAGGAGAAAATAGGAAAGTCAATGAGACAAGAAGTTGGTCATCTACTCAAACTGCTACTTATGGGAGGCCCTGACTTTGGAAGCAGAAATAGCTCAACATGATTTGTTTGCTTGGTTTTGGCTTGACATTTGAGCTATGGTCTAACTTCTCTGAAGAACAGAGCTTGAATGGTTCAGGGAAAATAATAGATAACACAGTCAAGAAAATACATAGATCCACAATGGTTAATGCTGCAGAAATATATCTCATGACACAATCCTTGAATTAAAATGTATTTTTTTATTTTTACATTTATAATACATTCCACTCCCCACAATAACTCTGTAGGAAACACAAGGCAGGGCCAATCTGACCCTTTTTTATCTATAAGGAAAATTTTCCTTGTAAAGTATGTGTCATATGTGTATGTTAATTTAGCAAGAATTTTCTCTCAAGAACAAATGCTATTTCAGCATTCTAAGTTTCAAGAGAAATAATAAAATTAGTCATAACTAATGATAAGCAACTAAATACCTTAAAATGTTCATAATTGTTAACATGTTGCTTGTACTAATACCACTGAATACCAATTATATTTTCACATCAAATTATATCTAGAAAAGAGGATATATCAAGTTTTCAAAACAGGAACTTAAATTTGTCATTTTTGGCTTTGCAAAATAGTTTTGTTACTCAATGAAAAAAATTTAAACCCAGTTTTTTCTACTGTATTAATAGAGTTCCAAATGATACAAAAATAAATTTAAATGTATTAAAGTTTATTTGTGTGACAGTTTTATGGCTTAATTTTATTTTACTTTCCTTATATTTGTGTAAATAAAATATACCCTAATGTTTAAAGAAATTATATAATAGTTCACCTTAAAGTTTAAGTCTTACTACAGACATTTAAATGGGCAATCTATTTTACCAAAATTCTAATACAATTGCTTCACATTATCCTCAAATGGCTTAGAGTTAGTGGTGTTAATTTGAGTAATCATAATATTTGTGTGAACACTGTGGGGAGCCACCCAAATTGTCCTTGAAAAAACTCATGTCACAGGGTTACTTTAGGTCATTATATTAAGATGCCTCTCCAAATTCATCCTACTCAAAGATGGATTAAAAAGGAAAGTGAATCATTAATGATATCAGAGTACATTAATGACTATAGAGAAAGGAACTTAACATATTTTCAGCACATATAGCCGGCTAACTTTTAAGAGCACTATAAATTAGCTGCAACATGCTTTTTATATTTAGAACTGTTACACTACTGTCTTCTGTAGCATTATACTTATTTCCTCTATTTTCTAAATAGACAATTTATATGAATTCCATTAATGTGCAAATAAAATTAACAAAACTGGACAGGATCTTTTCACATGCCTTAAAATACTTTATTATGATAAAAAATGACTTACAAACAAGATTAAAAGATTGTATCACTATTCATTGAACATAGAGATATCTTTCTTGAGATGACACAGTCCCTAGTCTTAACTATGAGTTTATAAATGTCAAGACATAAAGTCAATTAATTGATTTTAGTCAACTGCATTCTTATATACCAGCAATGAACAAGAAAATTTGAAATAAAAAGTGGAAATAAATAAATGAATATAAATCTAACAAAGTAAGTATAAATCTAAGTGTATAATCTGTGCTGAAAATGACAAAACAATGATGAAAGACATAAAAGATCATCTAAATAAAAGGAGAGATATACTTTATACTTTGCTTATGGATTGGAAAACTCAATATTGTTAAGATTTCAATACTCACCAATTGTATTTAAAGATGCAATGCAATCCCAATGAAAATTCCACCATTGGTTTTTGGAAATATGAACAAGTTGACCTTAAAATTTACATGGAAAGGCCAACATACTATAATAACTGAATCAATTCTGAAAAAAGAACCAAGTGAGAGGACTCACTGACTGGGTTTAAGAACTACCATGAATTTGGAGTAATCAAGGCAGATACTGGTGAAAAGACAGATATAGATGAATATAATAGAATAGAGAGCCAAAAAATAGGTTCATACCAATACAGTTAAATGTTTCTTTAACAAAGATATAAAGTGATTTCAATGGAGAAATATTTCTCATTTCAAAATTTAAAAAATTTCTCACAAAAAATGATACTGAGACAATTGTACATATCCATGTGTAAACAACAACATGATGAACTTCAATAAAATAAACCTAAAATTCATTTTGCTGATAGTAAGATAATAGATGCAAACGACTATATGTTACAGGAATTTACTCATATGACATTCATTAAAAAGCACAATTATATGGATATGAAACAAATCAGTGGTTACCAGGGATTGAGGGATTGGGAAGTGGCTGACTAAAAGAGAACCTATACGCTAATTTTTAGGGTGCTGAAACTACTCTCTATGGTTCTGAGGTGGTGGACCCACTACTGGATACATGTTGCAAAGCCTGTAGAAATTTACATTACAAAGTTTTAACTTTATTTTATACAATTAAAAAAAAAATCAGCCAGGAGTTCAGAGAGCTCAGGATGGAATGCAGACATAACAAATGACTCTTATTCTATTACAAGTACAGAGTATAATCTTGCTCAAGGGGGCAATAAAAATAACTGACAAGTAACTAACAATGGTGTTTTCACTAGAAATCAAAATATTTCTCACAGAGGTACAGGTTAATTCTGAAACTCCTTTTCACTTATACTGGAGTTGAATAAATATATAAACAGATGGTAGATGGTGAACGGCTGGAGAAGGGTTTCTCACTCTTGGGCAGGGAGATTATAGATAAGCCACCAAGATTGGGATGAAGGATTTCTACTGAATTAGAGTTAGAAACATCAGAATGGACTCTTTTTAGCTTAATATATAATGAAATAATTATAGATGTGTGTCTGTACGTGGGTTAGAATATGTATTTACACTTACTAACTTTGTCCATAGAGAGGGCCCAGAGGAAGTGACAACTCAACAGCCACAAGCCTACCAGAGCTTGGTTTCTAACGCCATTCTCCAACAAAAGGAACAAAGATCTTTTGGAGGAATGGCTGATTTAGGAGTGAGACAGAGAAGCTTAAGATGAGCTAGGAATACATAAGAATTAAAACTTATTCTTTAAACCTATCTGAGGTTTACAAACATTTTCAAAGTAGTCACTTGAACATCTGAAATCTATTAATTTTTCTCTAGATACTGGCATCATTGATAACACTGAAGTGATTCATGGTTGGGTTCTTGGTTTTTATTCTGATAATGAAGCTTGAGCATCAGGACCATAATGTTGCAAACAGGAGCATTAATTATACAGATAATAGTTCACTTAGCTATTTTTTCTTATCTATTAGAAGGTAATAAGACCCTGAAATTTTAGCAAAAATGTCTTTATTTACATTTATTTCAGCTATAAAATTGATCACTTTGTATGTACCATAACTGATGTATCTTCTTAAACAGAGTGCAAACTTTGTTACATGGAAAGAGTCCACATCTATCAATTGATTCCTAGTGATTGGTTCAGTTCTGGTCAAATAGCTTACAACTCAAAAAAATATTTTTAATGAATTGATGTTTGGTAGTTCAAATTATATATGTGTTTATATCCAGAACAATATGGCACTGTTTATTTTGATTACTCTTAGATAGCAAACTAATTTCTCATGAGGTAAACAAAATTAATATTAGTGGAAAACACTTCAAAGCCACAAAATTATTACCTTTACATGCCCTTTAGAACATTTCTATAAATAGGGTCCCAAATGGTATTCAGTTGGAAGGTCCCCTCTGAAAACACAAGCTATATTCTTAGGAACAAGCTTCCTTCTATACTATTAAGTCAGGGACATGAGCATGCTTCTTGTGAAGTATCAAGATGCCTTTGTCCTATATGCTAGTAATACAGGGTTACTTTTTTTCCCTTGTGAAAAAAATTACTTACCAGGTACACTGGAAAAACACAACATATTCCTCCAAATTAATACTTATGGGTTTATCTAAGTAATTAGAAGGAAAAAGATAACTGTAAAAACCATCTAAGTACTGAAAGTCTCAAAAGAGATGAAAATGTAACTGATAACATTTTAGATATAGCTGATTCTAAGTTTGAATCACAAATGATGCTTTCAGGTGTGGTCGGCAAAAAAACAGAAAATGCACATTTGGATTTCCAGAAAGACAATAGAGCTTTAGAAGTAATTATAGAAGTATATCAATAACATCCCCAGCAATAATAACCACTTAATATCTATTATGAATGAACTATGTATGCCAGAAACTGTGTGATAAACATTACTTAGTGTTTTCTTTAGTAGGTGCAACTTCTCTGGACCATGAATAATGGCACTTATTTTATGGTTGAGTTTGCCAAGGGAGAGAACTCCTAGAAAGACAACTTGAGGCTGAGAACAGAACTATGAGAACTGCAGCACAGAAACACAATCACATGTTGGGGAATGATAAGAAGAAAATATAGTATAGCATGCTACACAGAGTTCAACTTCTCAGAAATTATGAGAATAGACTCATGAAGTTGTGCCTAAGTATCAAATGGTACCAAGAAGTAAAAGAAGATATGAGAAGGTGGTAATTGAGGGCCATGAATCAAAGAGAGGAACGGCAGCAGGGTGTGGCAACTTCAGAGGGCTCAAGGGGATAATAACAGGGATGAGATGCTTTTTGAAGAGTTACTATTAACAGGAAGAAAGACGGACATTTTGTGACTTGGGAAGTAGAGATAAGAAGGAAGTGCCTTAAACTGTGGTAGGAATGCTTGAGCGTGGTTTTTAAGAGTCACAGACAGGAGGATTTTGATGTGAAAGGAGGAGGCTCTGTATAGTTGGACCTGACCCAGAGTAGATGCCAGGAATTATGTATCAAATAAACCCCTATATGAAAATCGATTTAGTAAGTCTCTAGGAAGAAGCAACAAGATAAGATCAAGAAAGCAAGTGAGGAGGTTAACCTTGGGAAAATGTACAAGCACTTTTTTCTGTAACTCATGTCAACAACTCTGCTGGGCATTAGGGAAAAGAGTCTTGTGGAGGGAAAGAGATAATGGAAGTTGAGGCAGCTCATTACTGAGAGACCTTACATCTCTGGAAGGTAGAAAGCAAAGACACCTGAAGAAAGTGAGAGCTGTGGCAGTGGGATAGAACTTGAAGAATAAAAAACTGGCCACAGAGACACTAGTGCTCTGAAAATTGAACTGGCAAGCAGTAGGAGATAAAATATTTTTGAAAATCACATAGTATTAAGGAATATCTTAGGCAAATTAAACAACAGGAATTAGCAAGCACACTAAATACTGGATGAAGAGCCAGGAGGGGGTCAAGATTGTGTTGAATGCTCTATTTAGTCTAGGACATATTATCCTAAAATATCAGTGCTAACCAGATTAAAATCACCTGAGGGGCTTGTTAAAAAGGTAAATTTGGGGGCCATAAGGCAGTTCTTCTAAATCAGAAACTCTGCAGGTGGGCCCTGTAGTCTGTAATTTAACAACTCCTAGGGTTAAATTTATGCATGTTAAAGTGATACATTACACAAGGAGAGAAGAGGGAGAAAGGGAGAGAACATGAGACATCACAGAGGCACAGGAGGCTGTGATTCAGTCCGAACACCACTGCAGTGTGGAGGCAGAGACCGTCTGCCTTTCTTACCCATTGGGTGGTTGAGAGATACGGTTCTGAAATATCTAAAGAAGTGAAACTGATAATTACTTTAGGCTTAGTTAGGAACACAGATCTAATTGTGTAATATCTAGGGGAATCCACAATTATTACCATGTCTGTGTAATAGGGGATTTTTAGGAAACTCTTCCTCCATAGAGATTTGAAACTTGACAGTCTATGTAAATGTTTTCTTTCATGTGGAAATAAAATAATTAATATAGTTGTAATTATTTATTTATTTTGTCTTTTTGCTATTTCTTGGGCCGCTCCCGCAGCATATGGAGGTTCCCAGGCTAGGGGTCTAATCGGAGCTGTAGCCCCTGGCCTACGCCAGAGCCACAGCAACGCCAGATCTGAGCCGCGTCTGCGACCCACACCACAGCTCACAGCAACGCTGTTAACCCATTGAGCAAGGGCAGGGACCGAACCCGCAACCTCATGGTTCCTAGTCGGATTCGTTAACCACTGCGCCACGACGGGAACTCCTGTAATTATTATTTCTAAACAAGGCCTCACAGAGGTCACTTTTCCCTCATGTAAGCTGCTCCCATGTCTTCATTTTTGCATTAAGTTTGCATGTACATATTTCAACATTCCCTCCTTTTATTCTTTGTTCAGAATCCTGTAGCTTAATTCTATTAAATAGATTATTTACAAAAAGTTTGGTATTTTGTTTACACCTAGGGGTTTTCCTCTTGCTAGTGCTAATAGGATTAATCCATGGGGCTGAGAAGAATTTATCAGTAAGTCATCACCTTTTCCCTCAATCTCAAGACCGTTTATATATAGGGGTGATAACATTACATATAATTCTTGGGAGGTATGGCCATCTGTGAGATGCAGCTATTTCAGACACCTTTATCCTCATCCTTTGTCTTCCCCCAATATTAACGAAAAGGATGCTTTCCATTTGAAATCAGAGGTTTAAAAGCAACATGGATGATGACTAATGTTGGAGATTGGTTTGACTATGGGAAAAAATGGCAGGGAGAACTTTGACCTCTAGGTTTGATTTTCTAAGATTTCCCACTCACTAAAATTAAAACAATTATGAGCTGGTCCAAATATGAGAATCACTCAAAAATTTAGGTAAACTACAAAACAGAATGACATTATATAACAAGCTGTGACAATATTGATTCACTGTAGTTTATATCAGTATATGTTATATATAAAATTTCAGGGCTAATAGAAATAATCACAAGTCATACAATAATACAGTGCCACAAATATTTTAAAAGTGCGGTATCTTTAATCCTCTAATTCAGCCTAAAAGGGGTTTTCAGATTCTTTCCACTTAGAATCGGCCAGAATAGACTGATGATAAAGCAGTGTCAGCAGATGAATTCAATGAGTCTATACTGAAGGAGGAGGAGCCAGGAAAGAAAGAGATGTCATGAGTCCTACAATGTCTAATTCAAAGATGAAGGACTCTTTATAAATTTAAAATTTTAAGTCCCTAATGATTTTAGAGAAGTTATATTTTTGTCTATGTATGCTTTCATATATATATGCAGTTATACTTAGTATAGTATTTAATTTTTTTACTTTGTCATTTCATTCAAAATTTAAAAGAAAATTTATAATCATATTACACTCAGTCATCTAAAAGTTTTTTTTAATAATACTCTTTTCATTGTTGGTAATGCTAGAAAAAAGTGAAAAAGTAGAGCCAGGTGCTTCAGGTTATGTGTAACAGTCAGTACCTTTCATGTCTATCACTCAATTATTATTATTTTTTTTTGTCTTTTTGCTATTTCTTTGGGCTGCTCCCACGGCATATGGAGGTTCCCAGGCTAGGGGTCAAATCGGAGCTGTAGCCCCTGGCCTACGCCAGAGCCACAGCAACGCAGGATCTGAGCCGCGTCTGCAACCTACACCACAGCTCACGGCAACGCCAGATCGTTAACCCACTGAGCAAGGGCAGGGACCGAACCTGCAACCTCATGGTTCCTAGTTGGATTCGTTAACCACTGCGCCATGACGGGAACTCCAATCACTCAATTATTTACTAAACAGAAATCAGAAATAATTTATTGGCAAGAAAACAAGACTAAAAACAAACACAACAGCATTAAGTATTTTCTTAGAACATTTTTTTCTGTCATTCTAATGAAACTGTTTATAAGCAGAATTTGTATTTCCTTCTGTCACGTTCCAAATACACACTTCATAATTCAATACCTACATAGGTTCACAGTGACATATTTTTATTTAAGATATCAAACGAATAGAGACTGCAGTTCCCAAACCATTTCACTCTATTTTCATCTGTCAAACCAATAATACAATTGCCTTTTTAAATAAATATATCTAGCATCTCCGTGTCAACTAACTGAATGTCAATCTAAGCTGTCCATATTATCACTCCTTGTAAAGAATCACTTACTAGAATATTAATTATAAGTCAGGTCACAGCTAGGCCCTGCACATACATTTAATCCTCATGAAAGTCCCATAACATAAGCCATAAGTCTTTCTCCATTTCACATAGGGGGCATCCAAGGTGTAGAAATATTAGTAATAATGGAAATACAGGAAAACTGGGGGAACCACAGGTTTATCTGGCTTTAGAAGATAGTTTCTTCACCTATATACACCATATATGGTAACTCAGAATATGGCAGAAATTGAAAATTGCAGCGTTGAAAAGGATAAATTCTAAACAGCTCACTTGAAAACACATAAAAATTCTCCATGGCTACATCCCTGATAATCGTGAGACTCCAAGATGAAGAAAAACAATTAGATAGTCATAATGATAATGAGGAAACACTGTTAGTTTTAGGATTAAATAAATCAACTGCTGTAACATTACTAAAATTTAGGTAATTATGCTATTTTTAAAATGCAGATTAATAATTCACCATCCAGTGATTATAACTCACTGATAATTATTATGCTCTATCCGCAAAAGAAATAAGATAAAAACATTACTGACCATTTGGAGTTCGGCCCTGCAAGGATCTTCCTGCTCTGTGTCCTTCAAGCTAATGGAAGGAGAAGGGTTCAGAAGCCAAGGGATTTATTCTGGTATTGAAGAAGGAAGAGGTGCAGGCCCAGTTGAAATACCCTAGAGCACAGGCTCCCAGCTCTCTGGGGACCGCGGGGCCTACTGCAGACCTGCTTTATAGAGCTCAGTTCAATGGGGCGGGGGAAGTGAAGGAAAGGGGAGCCAAAGGGGTGGAGTTAGCATCCAGCAGACACAGTCGCAGGCCCCTCCTCACGCACAGAAGCCCAGCACCCGCCCACCGCTAGGGCAAGATCTTGATTGCTGTGTTCTGCGTGGGCCCCCTGCTCCCGCCAGCAGAGCTGAGGTGTCAGCGCACAGTGGTTTTGCCAGAGAGACTCGACTGAAGTGATGGAGGCCTCTGCATAGTACCCTGTGAGCAAGCGAGATTAGACTAAACCCAAGGTAAGACCTAAAATGTTAGACTTAATTTCGTTACCCAGATTCCATTTTTATCTAGGGGGGATTTGTTAATGGGCTTTGCTGGGGACCAATCCTTCCTCTGTCCTTTTGTCCTGCTCCTCCTTCTCAGGGGTGCATGTGGGATGGTCTGCATCAGTTTTCTGCTGACTTGGGGTGTCATCTAAGGCCATAGTACAGGATCACAGCTGCTCCTCAGCTGCTGCCATTGGATGTGTTTGCCTGTCAGCTCTATTTTTATCCCTGAACAGCCACATTTATCCAACCTTTTGGAGGTAAAGGACACCAGTTTACAATACTAGTTAGTTTGCAATACGTGGCCCACATTAATTAGCAAGAGAATTATGGTCACATGTCAAGTTTTTCCCCAAACTGAAGGTATCTAGGTCTTTTGCTTGTAGACAGAGTGTGCCCTGCTGTTGAGGCTCAGTGCTTCACTTGTTTTTTGCAAAGGAAGGTTCGTGTCAGGGAGGGGTTCACATGTGTGATCAGAGGACCTGCAGCCCCAGGTTGTCTCTCTGAGGTTGGACCTGGGGGCCGTCTCTGGATTGTGATGTGCCCCTGGAGGGATCTCCTGCAGCTTCAGGGCAGAATGGGCAGTTAGGATCACTAATGGCAACCGTTCCACTAAGGAGTGAAGTATCTTGCAGGCTGCGGGTTTTCCAGATTTTGAGGCTCACCCAATCTCCTGGCTAGAAACGGGGGAGGGCTGGGTCCCTGGGTGCTGGCAACACCTGGTTCCCTGTGCAGTGAAGTCTTTCCTGGTTTCTCACCTGGCGGACATACTTGAGTTGTTGCATTTCAAGGGGGTTAAAGAGCCCCTTCTCAGGCTTGGGAAATAGGTCTAAGCACACAAAAGTTCAAATGCACTTAATTCTAATTTATCCCTTTGGGCTAGTGATCTGCAAAGCAGGGCAATCAGGAACACCATAATCCAGTTTTCTTGATTTTCCTGACATAGCTTGGCTAAGGCCCATTTCAAGTTCTGATTGGATCTTTCTGCTTTTCCTAATGATTGGGGTTTCCAGGCTGAATGCACATCCATTTAATTCCCAGATCTCTCGTTATCCCTTTCATCGCTTGAGACACAAATGTTGAATCATCACTTAGTTGAGATCTGGAAGCCCAAACCTAGAAATTATTTCTTTTAGAAATGCCTTAGCCACTTCAGTTGCCATTTCAGTTATAGCAGAGAATGCTTCTACCCACCCAGAAAATATATCTACTAGCACCAAAAAATTACTTGGTAATCTGAACATGAAAGTGAAATCAATCTGTGGATCTTCCCCAAGAAATGTCCCTCTGTTCTGAATCGGTCTGATCTGGGGTCCTTGTGTAGGAGTCTGGTGTCAGGGTTGTTGATTGTACAGATGGGACAGGTCTCAACTATCCTGCTGATTATCCTTTTCATGCCAGGAGTTTTCCATGAAGTCAGCCAATTACATAGGACTTTCCTCTTATAGTGACTTTCTTGCCAAGCATCGCTGATGGCTTGATAAGCTCCAGTTTGGGGCAAGAGGTATTGTCCATGTTCATCATCTAGCCACCCATGACCTCCTAGATCTCTGCTGAAGCCCCATTTTGGGGTTTTGTCTAATTCTTAGAAGACCTTTGTGTAAATTGGAGAATAATTGGATGAATCTGGTCTTCCAGGTACAAGGGATAGTTATCATGTTACTGGTTCTAGGGCCACCCTTTCCACAGGTGCATCCACCTGGTTGTTTCCCTTTATTACCTCTGCAACCCTCATTTGGTAATCCCCACAATGAATTGCTGCCACCTTTTTGGAAACTTTACTGCTTCTAAGAGCTTCAGTATGCTTCGGCGATGTTTCACCTGCTTATTCAGTGACCATATTCCATTTTGTCAGGCAGTGCTTATGACCAGGGCCTTTTCCTAGTATGGTCTTGGTTTTGGTTCATGGGGCTCACCACTGTCCTTTACCAAACCAAATGTGACTATGGAGAAGGCTACCCGGGGTTTGTGAGGAGGGCAAAAGCCTTGATGTGGCCCCTACTGCCTCATATAGGGGTCATGAGGACAGCGCTGCTGGCCAGACAGTGGGCAAAACTGCCTTGGCTCCCTTTTGTCCCCATTGTTACTGGCTGTCCAGTACCATGGGAGGGCCCACCAGAGGCAACAGGCAGACATGCATGAGTTTCAGTGGCCAATCCCCAATGATGACATAGTAAGGTCCCCTCAAGGGGGGTTAGTCCAGGTGACTCTGGGGGCTACCGTGTGTGCACACTACACCCAGGTATTGTTGTTCTGAACAGTTGTTCTGGACAGTTGTTCTGAATTTGCTGAAGGCTGCTGCCATCCTACCCTTTCAGAGTAACGCAAAGACCAGAGTCATTCATCGTCTCATGAACATCCTCAAGTCTACATGGTCCTCTCCAGAGCCAGGGTGAGCCCAGAACCTAGTTGATGGGTGCAGGTGAAAAAAAACACAGTTCATCCCAGGTGGAGTGCTAAAATTTTGCTACGGACCTTCTGAGTTTGTCTCCAATAAGGGTCCTCCTGCACAGCGTTGTTTGAGCCAATAGAATGAGTCTGATTTCTGTTGAGAAGCAAAGGAAACATATATGTTAACCCTAAACTCCAAATTTATCCCTCTACCTCTGCCTTTCCCCTTTGGTAACCCTTGTTTTTTATGTCAGTGGGTCTGTTTTTGTTTTGTAATAATTAAGTTCATTTGAGTCATTTCTTAAGTTTCCACCTGTAAATAATATCATAGGCTATTTGTCTTTCTTTGACTTATATCACTTATGATAATCTTTAGTCCCATCTATGTTGCTGCAAATAACATTTAAAAATTTTTTATGGCTGAATAATATTGCATTATGTATGTCTACCGCAATATCTTTATCCATTCCTCTGTTCATGGACATTTAGATTGATTCCATATCTTTTAATTGATCATCTTTTTAAATTTTTAACATAATTTATGTTTAAATAGCTATTAGTCAAACTCTTAAATTTTTCTGACATTTTCTATTGCATGAGCATATTATCTAAAAGTTGCTGAAGATTTGTTTTCAATCGTAAATCAAGATACAAATTCTAAAGATCAAAATATTTTGTCTTTATATTGATGCTATCATCGTTACTCAAATACAGATAATCTAGTTTATGGAGAAGGAAGCAAGTGAAATAAAATTTGACAACTTAATGTTTAGAATTCTGAAACAGACATGGCAAAAGTTAAAGAGACTTATTTAATAAGCATTCTTTGGTCCAGAGAAAAAAATCACACATCTGTATTGTATTATGTTTGATGGCAGCAACATTTCTTGGCCATTGAAATTCACCCATAGCATACATTGGAACATTCAACTTGCATCTATTGCTCAGCTGCAATGACTTAAATGTTGTGGTAAATATTAGATACATAGTTTAAAGTGGTGCTTACAGGCCCTAACAATTCAACTTTTGTAAGAGTAATACACTTACTATGTAGTAACTCTTATAACTCTTAACATAAAGTGTGAAGTTTAAAAAGACAGTAAATATTTGTACAACCTAAATCACATAAATAATTAAATTTTCTAAAAAAATTTAGATGATTGAATATGTGTATTTGTAGATCCTTATGGATATAAGATTGTAGTCTTGCCTTAGATATTGCCTCCTTCATGTTACTCGCTGTGTACCCCTGATGCCTTCTAAATTTTATATAAGTTGATACTTAAAATTTATTTTAATATGACTTTCTATTCCTATGGAAGCTCAGCACTTTTTTAAAAATTAAAATATAATGGACTTACAATATTATATTAGTTTCATGTGTACTACATAGTGATTTGATATTTTACTAAATTACAAAACGATCACAAGTTGTTTTAGGTCTGTCACCATATAAAATTATTACAATATTATATTGACTGTATTCCCCATGCTATACATTACATCCCTGTATTTATTTTATAACTAGAAGTTGTATCTTTTATTCCCCTTTACCTGTTTTGCCTATTCCCTTCCTCTGCTCTCTCTGGCAACAGTTTTTTCCTCTGTATCTGTGACTCTGTTTCTTTTTTGTTATGTTTGTCCATTTGTTTTGTTTTTTAGACTCCACATATAGTAAAATTATTATATGATATTTGTCTTTCTCTGTCTGACTTATTTCACTTAGCATCATACCTTCTGAGTCTATGTTGTCACAAGTGCCAAGATCTCATTCTTTTTATGGCTGAGTAATTGTGTGTGTGTGTGTGTGTGTGTCTATACCACACCGTCTTTATCTATTCATCTATGGATAGCCACTTAAGTTGCTTTCATATCTTGGCTTTTGTAAATAATGCTGTAATGAACATAGGGGTACATATATCTTTTCAAATTAGCGGTTTCGTTTTCTTCAAAAAATTACTTAGACCTGAAATTGCTGAATTGCATGGTATTTCTATTTTCAATTTTTAAAATCTTTTTTGGGGGGCCACACCCATGGCAAATGGAGGTTCCCTGGCTAGGGGTCCAATTGGAGCTATAGCCACCAGCTTACACCACAGCCTCAGCAATGCCAGATTTGAGCTGCTTCTGTGACCTATACCACAGCTCATGGCAAAGCCAGACCTTTAACCCACTGAGCAAGGCCAGGGATTGAACCTGTGTCCTCATGGATACTAGTTGGGTTCATTAACTACCGAGCCATGATGGAAACTCCCTATTTTTAATTTTTTGAGGAACCTCCATATTGTTTTCCAGACTGACTGTATTAATTTACATTCCCACCAAAAGTGCTGCACCAGAGTTGTTTTATTTTTCTCCATATTTTTGCTAACACTTGTTATTTTTTGCCGTTTTTTACATTAGTCGTTCTAAGACATATGAGGTGATAGCTCATTTGGGTTTTGATTTGCACATCCTTAATGATTAGTGATGCTGAGCATCTTTTCATCTGCCTGTTTTCCACCTGTATATTTCATTTGGGAAAATGTCTTCTCATGTCCCTCACCCATTTTTTATCAAATTATTTGTTTTTATGATTTTTGAGTTGTATGCGTCCTTGTTAATTTTTGATACGAACCCCTTATTGAAAGTATTATTTTCAAGTATGTTTGCTTACTCAGTCAGTTACCTTTTCATTCTATTTATGGTTTCCTTCATTGTGATAATTTTTTAGCTTGATGTAATCCAATTTTTTGTTTGCTTTTGTTGTCCTTCCTCAGGGAGACAGATTAAAAAAAAAATTAAGACCAATATAGAAGAGTATGTTGCCAATGTCTCCTTCCAGAAGTTTAATAGTTTTAGGTCTTATATTACATCTTTAATGTACTCTGAGTTTATTATTGTGTATGGTGTAAAAAGTAGACAGTTTCATTGTTTTGCATGTAGCTGTCCAGTTTTCCCCAATATTATTTATTAAAGAGACTCTCTTTTTCCCATTGTATATTCTTGCCTCTTTTTTAATAGATTAATTGATCATATAAATATGGCTTTATTTCTGGACTCCCTATTTTGTTCCATTAATTTATGTGTTTTTGTTTCACTACCATATTATTTTGATTACTGTAGCTTTGTAATAGTTTGAAATTAGGGAGCATGATACCTTCAGATTTGTTCTTTTGCAAAATCGCTATTGCCATGCAGGGTATTTTGTGTTTGCATACAAAATTTAGCATTCTTTGTTCTAGATTTATGAATAATGTCATTAATATTCTAATGGAATTACATTGCATCTATTGATTGTTTTGGGTAGTATTGTCACTTTAACAATAGTAATTGTTCAAGTCCATAAGCCTGGAATAGCTTTACATTTATTCCTCTTACTCAGCTTTTAGTGGAATTGTACATGTTTGTTTTTCATGAATTTTTTTTTTTTTTTTTTGGTCTTTTTAGGGCTGTACCTGCAGCATATGGAAGTTCCCAGGCTAGGGGTCAAATTGGAGCTACAGCTGCTGGCCTATACTACAGTCACAGCAAGATGCAAGCTATGTCTGCAACCTACACCACAGCTCATGGCAACACCAGATCCTTAACCCATTGAGCAAGGCCATGAATCGAACCCTCATGGATCCTAGTTTTGTCCATTACTGCTGAGCCATGACAGGAACTCTAGTGATTCAGTATTTTTGCAGATTTCACTCCATTGTAGATTATTAGAAAATAATATGTATAATTCCTTATACTATACAGTATAACCTTGTTGATTAACTATTTTGTATTTAGTAGTTTTTAGCTGTTAGTCTTATACCCCTAATTTATCCACTCTTCCTCCCTCTACCCTTTGGTAACCACACATTTTTTGTTTTTTGTGTTGTTTTTTTTTCTCTATCTGTGAGTTTCTTTCTGTTTTGTATATAATTCATTTGTATTTTTATTTTTGGTTCCATGTATAAGTGATATATAGTATTTGTCTCCATCTGATTTTTTTTCTCTGTTATATTCTCTAGGTCCAGTGGGAATATTTCATTCTTTTTTATGACTAAGTAATAACCCAAGTGCCATCATAAGACAATTGGATTGAGAAAATGTGATGTATCTTCTTCTTAATCCAGTTGTCTATTGAGGGGCACTTGAGTTGCTTCTCTGTCCTGGCTGTTGTAAACAGTGCTGCTACAAATATTGGAGTACATGTATCTTTTTAAATTCTTTCATTTTTTTCTGGATAATATTCATAGTGGTATTGCTGGATCATATGATGGTGAAATTTTTATTTTTTAGGCATATCCATGTTGTTTACCATAGTGCCTGTAACAGTTTACATTCCCACCATCATGCATGTCTTTGTACCACTCCATTGAATAGACTATAATAACTTGAGGCCAAAGATCACACTTGAATAATTCACTGTCACATCCCTAGTATTTAACAATTTTCTTGAAATAGAGTATATTTTAGGTAAATATATATGCAATTGATTAGTTAATTAATTCCTTAAAATAAAATATATCTACTCTGAGTTTCTGTTGTGACTCAATGGAAATGAACCTGTCTAGTATCCATGAGGATGCAGTTTCGATCCCTGGCCCTACTCAGTGGGTTAATGATCCTGTGTTGCTGTCAGATGTGGTGTAGGTTACAGATGTGGCTCAGATCTGGCGTTGCTGTGGTTGAGGTGTAGGCCAGCAGCTGTAGCTCCAATTTGACCCCTCGCCTAGGGACTTCCATATGCCATGGGTGCGGCCCAAAAAAGGAAAAAAAAAAATATATATATATATATATACTCTTGAATTATCATTTTATATCAATGATGCATATTGATTAATTTTGAAATTGACTTTTTAGGATAAATGTGGGAAACATCTAGGTTGTTGCATGAGGACAGTGATATGCCACTTGCTATAGTGTAGCCAAATTTGGTGTTGAAATAATTCCCCCGGGAAGTCAGGGGTATATGCTGGGGTCAGGATTTATCCTCTCTGTGATACAGTAGGGCACCTAAGTTAACTCTAACCTGAAAGATATAAAAGCTCCTTTAAGTATCATTTCCCTTATTACACCTCTAAAGGATAAATCAGAAAACAATGAGGTATTTTGTTTTTAAGGAAGATGCGTATAGTGAATTGATTTAGGACTCTTAATTGTACCACAGGGCAAGCCTAATGGTCTATATCTAGCTGAAGTAAGTGCTTCCTCTCAGAAGCCTATGCAGGTAAGAAATGGCCCTCAGCTGCTCCTAAGCCTGGACTGACCAGCTCCCATTTCCTTACACTTCTTTGTCTTCTCCATCTCTGTTATTTACATTATTTAAATAAACCCTCTTCTATAACACTAGTAAGACAGGCAAGAGACAGTGCCCTTAGGAGCTGCTCCTTTTACCAGAGCCTAAGCTGTCACTTTCCCACTGACACGGTGTGTTGAGGCAATCCTTATACTCTGTAAATATATATATTGTATTGGGCAATTACTTAGCACAAAACCCAAATAGGATGTATGTTTGAAGTGGGGTAGAGAAAGAGAAGGGAGAAAGAGAATAAATTCGAAAAAGAGTTCAGACTTACATTTTCAAGGCTAACTATTGGAAGTTCCCATAAATACTCCACTTTAGGATTTTTATTTCCAAGCCCCATGTCCTTCCATAAGGGTGGTTAATGTAAAATAAAAGAAACTTGCAGCATTCTGAATGAATTATTATGATTGTCATCAAGGATTTCACTTTGGAATACATACCCATATCCTTATTTAATTTGAATCACAAGAGTTTAGTAATCCACATAAAAGGAATGAGAAGAGGGTGGAGCAAACTGATGGATAAAAGGACAGAAATAGAGAAAGAGAAGCAGTGGGGAAAAGAGAGAGAAGTAGATTCCTAATCTAGTATTCTTAAAGAATTCTGAATTTGCTCCAAAAGTTGCTGAGGAATTCTGTAAGTAAACTCTTCTGTTCAGATAATGTATGCTAATGTTAATATAATCTATTTTCCTTGAGTTTTGCAATTTGCGTAGACTAACAAAGATGATGTAATATATCATTTGTGACTGATACGAAGAGAAAATTTAGAGAAAAGGAAAACATAATGGCTAGAAAACAAACTAAAATTGTCTTTACATCTTTAGGCAATGACATTAAATCAAGATATCTTTCAATGTTCATCACGTAGACAAGAATTTCCAATTGTGAGGTTAGCACTGGGATGCAAAGAAGCAGGAACATTTGCACTGTTGGGAGTCAAATATTAGAATCAACCTGAATATACATCAGCAGGGAAAAAAATAAATAACTTGTAGTATTTTACACACTGAAATGCTGTTCATAATTAAACTGAATAGATCATATCAGTGAATGTATTCAAATGGATGAAACTTGAAACAGACAGTGGATAAAGCACACTGAAAAATATTCCACTATGATAGGATTTATGTATACTTATGTATAGATATAGTCTCTTAATTTATATATATTTTAGGGGAAATACACATGAACAAGAGGGGAACACACCAACTTCCAGGAGGAAAAGGAATATAATATATTTTCTGGGTAATTCTGTCTATATTTATAGCCATACTTTAAAAAATAGTGTCTAAATCAAATTTATGCTTGCTGGGTATAGATATTCTAGTTATAATTTCTCCACTTAATTATAAGATTATATTACATAATGACAGTTATCCTTAATTACAAAATTATTTGACTTTGGTAAATTTTTAAAATTTTTTTCTCTTTTTATTGTAATCTCGAAAAGGGATAAATACTCAAATTCTCAGAATACACATATGTATAGCTTATATATTGTTTTGATATTTTGTTTTGTATTGTTTTAGGATAAAGGGTATTTAACTTTCCTTTTCATTACTTAACCTACTACAGTGAAAGTACACTTCAGTAAATTTTGCTACAGATAAGGGCTCTGTGTGTGTGTGTGTACGTGTGCACCGTTAGCAGGTATCAGGGTATAATGATGTTGAGAGGGCTTGAGTTCTCCATCTGCATGTGTGAAGTTTAGAAAGGGACAGGGTGCCCTGGAGCCCAGCGTCCATGAACTGAACCAATTCAGTAGGAGCAGTGGCTCAGAGACAGAGATAACCGTGAAAATACAGGCCTCTCAGGAATTATTTTGATTTATAACTTGATGCAGGACATGGATTTAATGTTTAGTCAAATATATTTGTATCTTCAGGTATAGGCTAACTTGAGTTTGCCTTAGCAATTTTAGACACTTTGATTTCAGACACAAATAATCTTTTTAGTAACATTTCATTGTGGGAAATTAATTTGTTCAAAAAACCTCTGCCACACATGCTCATAAATCAACTGTTTATTT
Organism: Sus scrofa; assembly: GCF_054392235.1. Classification (NCBI taxonomy): domain Eukaryota; kingdom Metazoa; phylum Chordata; class Mammalia; order Artiodactyla; family Suidae; genus Sus; species Sus scrofa. The sequence continues at coordinate 64,112,840 of NC_139390.1, forward strand.
CCTGCCAAAATACAATGCATTTTGCTCTATATTGTGAAAACACGTGTTCAAGGCATGAAAACCAAATTTTAAAATACCAAACAACAAAGCCCAAAAGTATACTCTTAAGTATTATACATGGAATTGCGTATAGGAAAGCAAGGCTTTAACACAAGATCTTCTATAAATCAACTTTTTGGCTCTGAGAAACCATGGGTAGTAAACTATAGTGATGAGGAATCAAAAACTATTCTTTTGGTAGGAAATCTTCCCAGTGAGAGAAGGGGGATTCAGAATGTGTTTCTGTTGAGGATTTCATAGCATTAAATATAAGTAATTTTTAATTTTTCATTTGGCAAGATAACAAGGAAATGTTTTAGGCAAGGACAGGTGTCATGCCATATGTTGCCAAGTGTTTAATCAAGGATTTATATCTACCCCAGAATATCTTTTTAATGGATGTGTTTCACTTACTGGGGAGAAACTTGAACTAGTGGCAATACAGTTTGCATTTCAGTGATCAGTGAAGTTAGGACTGATGACAAAAATAGTAATGTGTACAAGAGAAGGACTTAAGCCAAGATTTTAAATGTGTCAAGACAAGAAGTTAAATGTTCTAATACCAATCCAAAGCCATTGACTGAATAAATTCATGAGTTGACAGGCATGGGATATAGATCATTTTTCTTCATTTGATTAAGGGAAATGACAGATACTTCTTTTAACCTTAACCATCATTTTTTTCAACAGCAATATTTTACTGAAATTGTATAAGTGCTAACATGATGAAGGGTGGCAGTTAAAACTTGAGTCAAAAGGCAAATAATTTGCAAACACTCCCTTTCTGAATAGTAAGAGTTTGTGCTTTATTTTTCTTAGTTTATTTGAGAAGTGTTTGGTACAAATTCAAACATAAATTGTGTAGTTCTTAATCACCACAGCAAGTTTTTCATTTTTCCAGTATGATCCTTGGTAAACTGACAGCTTTCTGTGATTGAACACAACAATAGTGTTTTTTATTTTGTAAAGAGACAACTGATGAGTATTCTATATACTGCAGATGCTTTCAGAGAGAGGTGCTGCCACAGTGCTCTAATTCAGGTGTTAATAATGGTGCTTGCTTAAGTTGCTGGAGAAAAAGGTGAATTTTGCTTTTTGATCTACTTGTGACCAGTGAATATGAAATGAGTTCTTAGTATTCATATGAAGGTGTTCACTGTAGCAACAAATATATGTGTGTGTGTATTATAAATTATCTATGTGGAAGCTAATTATGACATCACCTGGCAATAATAAGAATGTCTGGTTTATTTAAAATGTGCAGTTTTTCCTAGGTTAAATTGTAAAATGCTTTTTGTTAGAACCTGTGGTAGGATGTGCATTACAGGATAATATTAATGTCTCAAATTAATGAAATTGCAGGATTGTCATCCATTAGAAGTGTATGCTGTCCTAAAGTTTCTGCATTGATGTAAACAGATTTAATGTTAATAGACAGATTTTTGTGTGGTTATATATCATAGCCTGTAGATTTGATAAGTAAATAGAAAAAAATTGATAGTATATGCACATAAAAACTAAAGATAGTTTTAATTCAGACAGTCTTTTCCCCATATGAAATGATACAGTCACTTCACCCAGCTCTCCAAATGAAGGATAATACAGTAGTTCCAAGTGAAATAGAAATGGAGTAAACTTGGAGCAAAATGAATCATAAATCAATAAACACCTCAGCCTGCCACCTCATGGTTTATTGATTCACAAGCTGTTTATCCCATACTCATTGTGCTTCAGTGCAATTATCATTTAATTACATTTTCTGTATGTACCAAATTGTATTTTAGATGTCTTCCTAGACCAAATAATTTCAAGCTCTATATCTACTCACTAACCATGGGGTTTGTTTATGTTTTTTTCCTCAGTATGCTGGTCTTGATTTCTGCTGGTATACTAGACACATCTCATAATAAAACCTATTAAAGCACATTTAACAAACTCTCTCTAATTACAATCATGTTTATTGTTCTCATTTTTTACATCAAGATTGATTTGAAATAGAACAGATGATGTGTTAGAGAAAATATAGCATAGTATAAACCACAAAGAGCTATTGAATTTTATGAATCTAAAACCATTGAAGTTGTATTATTATTCAGCCTAACTATGAAATGCTCTAGAAAAAGAATATGTAATAATGAATTGACTTGATGTTGATCTTTTTTTTCTTTTTTTTTTTTTTTTCTTTTCAGAGCCACCCCTGAGCCATAGGGAAGTTCCTAGGCTAGAATTTGAATCAGAGCTACAACTGCCAGCCTACACCACAGCCCCAGCAACATGGGATCTGAGCCATGTCTGTGACCTACACCACAGCTCACGGCAACACTGGATCCTTAATCCACTGAGCAAGGCCAGGGATTGAACCTGCTTCCTCATGGTTAATAGTCAGATTGGTTTCCACTGAGCCACAACAGGAATTCCTTTAATGTTGATCATTTTAAGATATTTTTTAAAAATATGATTGTAGAGTATTCCAATTTCTCATTATTTAGTGTTAAAAATCTAATCTTCAGTGAGCAACCCAGAGATGGCAGGTAATTTTTTACATATATATCTGTGGTATAAAGTAAATTAAACATTTTCTTTTCTAATCAAAAATAAAATTTCCTAGAGTTCATGTTGTGGTTCAGCAGGTTAAGAACCCAACTAATATCCATGAGGTTTTGTGTTCGATCCCTGGCCTTGCTCAGTGGGTAAAAGAATGGGATGTTGTCGCAAGCTGCAGCATAGGTCGCAGGTGTGGCTTGGATCTTGCTTTGCTGTGGCTGTGGCCTAGGCCTCAGATGCAGCTCTGATTATCCCCCTGGCTGGGGAATTTCCATATGCTGCAGATGCAGCCATAAGATAAAATAAAATAAAATAAAATTTACTAAACTAAGAATCCATGAAATATCCTGGATGAAGCTGTTTAAAACATCTTTTAGAAGCAGTGACAAATAGCATGTGATGGCTTGAGAAGAGATTCCCCTTAAAGATACAAATTCAAATTGATCTTGCCAAATGCGACAGATTTTAAAGTTATACTTGGAATATAACATCATTTATACCAATGTTCAAAATTAAAGAGTCTCGTCATTATTTTTATCCCTGTTAGGAGACTGAGGTCAACTTTGAGATCTGTCATCAGAGGTTAGTTCTGATTTATATGTTATGAGACAAATAGCTCCCAATTTACCATAAACTCAACAAAACGTCATCGACAGAGAAAGCCATTTGGAAGAATTTGTTTATACGTGGTCTTAAATCCTAACACTAGAATGTATACTTAGATTTCAAAACTTCATCAAATTCAAAAACTCTTAGGAAATGTGTAGTGGCCAGTATCTTATTAACTGGTTCAGGTGCTCCTACTTATATCATGAACTAAGCAAGGAAAGTCCTGTTCATGCCTCATGATATGCAAATTAAGATTCTGGCTATGGATATTTCTGCCATGTTCAATCAATGCTTATTTTATAAAGTAATTAATAAGTGGATAAATAGACCAGGATTTATGAATCTCTAAAAGAAAAGAAAATATAGTTTTATGTGGTATTTCATTGATTCCAACAATTTTAAGGCAAGCAGTTATAATCATTGAATAAAAAACTGTATGCTTCTTTTCCTGTGATTTCCTTAGGTGCAAATATTGGATGTGTGTGAGTGTGTGGGGGTGAGTGTGTATGTGTAGATAAAATAGAAAAATGTGTTGATCTCATTGTTTCCTCTTCAGTAGAGGAACATTTTCCATTTTCTGTAACTTTGCATGTGACTTCAACACACACAGTCTATGAAATTTTAAAAAAGTACCTTATAAAATTCTACTAATTCATAATTAATTTCTGCAGATGAAACACTATTTAAACTTGGAAGTCAAATTGATTCCCACTTAGGGAACCATGCATCTAGGAGAGCTGTCACTTTGCTCGGTACAAACCACATCACGTGTTTCCTAAGACATAAAGTTATCTACAAAGTAAATTTTCCATCGCGGCGGAGTGGTTAACGAATCCGACTAGGAACCATGAGGTTGCGGGTTCGGTCCCTGCCCTTGCTCAGTGGGTTAAAGATCCGGTGTTGCGGAGAGCTGTGGTGTAGGTTGCAGACGCGGCTCAGATCCCACGTTGCTGTGGCTCTGGCGTAGGCCTGGGGCTACAGCTCCGATTCAACTTCTAGCCTGGGAACCTCCATACGCCGCGGGAGCGGCGCAAGAAATGGCGAAAAGACAAAAAAAAAAAAAAAAAAAAAAAAAAATTCCCCACTAACAAATATCAACATAGAAAATTTTTGTCTCTATTTTGGTTATATCCAGAACTAGACCCCAGAATATTAGGTGTCAACCTTCCATCACTCCGAAGTGAGGCACTATACTTCTAAGCAACATATGCAAACAAAACAAAACAAAATAGTCAAATCTGTTGTGTTTGGGGTGGTAGTGTCTTAAAATTGTAATATATTGCCTGCACTACCATGTGGGTGCTATCTATATCCCAAAGTATTGTCCTAGTCATGTCATTTTATTCATAAACATTTTTAAATCCTTAGCATTTTATTGAACACAGTTTATCAGGCAGATGGATGAGAGTGGGAATTGAAAGAGGAAAGTTTTCTATCAAATAGATTTGGAGATTTTGCCAATTATGATGCTTTCTTAGGAATACTCCAAATCTATAAGCATAGAGATGACTTTTATACGTTTCAAAATCAGGAAACTTATTTTAGTATTAATTATTGTGATTGTTTTGCAGATGTATTAGACGAAGCAAAATTTATGAAATCCATTTACGTAAAAGCTCTGTAACATAAAAATAAAATTACTCTCAGAATTTTTTGAGAGATCTTATTTCTCAGATACAAAATACTGAGTTTAAAAGGCAAATTTTAGATTTTATGTTCTTAAGAGGTAATGAGATATTAAAATGAATACAGTAATTCACTAATCATTATTTTCTGCGTTTTTCATAAAACACATTACTAGCCTGGGAACCTCCATATGCCACGGGAGCGGCCCAAGAAATGGTAAAAAGACAAAAAATAAGTAAATAAGCAAATAAATAAAATTTATGGAGTGGTAATATAATATTCTAAGTGTGCACTGTTTATTTTAATGGTTTTTTCATCACTGCACTGCTATTTTGTAATAAAACAGAGAAGAGTTTTTTAACAATTGATTTTTGTTTTACATGAACATTCTGAATTGACAGTCATTTATCTTTGTATCTTACTCTAGAAATATTGTTTAGAGCAACCAATCCTATAAGAAATATTTTATAGAAGATAGCCTCACTTGGTCAGTGTTAGGGTTTTTCTCCTTTGAAGGCTTGAGAATTACTAGTCTTTGTATGTTTTTCCAAATAAGGAACACTGTCCCTAAAACTATTATGCTATAATTTATTTTTCATTAAACTAAATTGATGCAACAGTATTTGCTCTCTCTTTTGTTCAGTTGAAGAGTGTAAGATTAATCAGTTTTCTTTGCACAAAGTTTCAGTGTAGAACTTTAAAGGAAGTAGAAGGAAAAAAAAAACTTACCTAACTCAAATTTTATTTATCCACATACTAGTATATGTATTTTTGAAATTAATATTTTACAAACTCTTTATTAGTTGCATATACATCAGTTTGTTTTTATCAGAAAAAAACATCTGGAACTGTAATGGTCATAAATCAGATCATTAAGAACATCTTTAAGTGGACAGAATTTGACAATGGAAAGTACTTTCCATTAATAATATAGCTGGGAATTAGTCAACCTTATATGTTATAATTTTAAAAAATGGCAAATAAATATGTGAGGACTTATGGTAAAATGAAATAAAGGAAATATTGTTATGTTTTAAGACAGTTGAATATATGTGGAAATGTAGCATTGACATAAATGACCTCAGTGATGTTTAAGAGAATTAATTGCAATGGGACTCTGTTAAGGCTTTAAAGAGCTTATTTACCCCATGCTGCTTATTGGCCTGTGTCCACACTACTTGATGATATAATGAAACAATTTCTCAAGTGAGATAGCAAGGGTCAGCATAAGAGAAGAAAGCCTTTAAGGGACTTGCCTGCTGTGCCTTTATTAGCCAGACTGCTAATTTCTTTAGCACTCGTTTCCTCTCTGCCACAATTAAACTAGTGTTTGCACAAGATATTTATGGCATGCTACTCATTTGTGTCTAGATGATCACCCCATTTAATAAGATATAGTTATTATCATTAAAAGAGTAACTAAGGATCAGCAATGAAAATTCTGAAAATCTCAGTGCTATTGAACTTGTTTTGTTATGTTCATAAACTATTTAGATTTCTGCGAAAGACTCAACATGTCTGACTTGGTGTATACTCCATGGCAAACACAGACGTAAGAGTATCAGAGAGTAAATAGTCTATTTAGGAATTGGTTTTAAGACATCTGTAGGGCAGTAAGAAAGTAAGGTAGGGATGGGAAGGCAGCCTGAAAGTTGAGTTATTAGTGACCACTGTGTGTAATTAGAGCTTAACTCTCCTGGGGTTCTCTGAGAGTCAGCTGCATCCCAGAGTTATCACACCTCAGGAACAAATCATCTGGGGGCATTCATGCACCAACTTCAAGTAGTCAGTCATTAGATCAGGGTTAAGTATAGGCAGTGTTAAGTGTTCAACAACTGTGCGTGGAAAGAACATGTTCCAACAACCAGAAAAAAAAACAAACAGTTGTCAACCAAAGAAATTCCCATGTGGCAACTAGAAGTTTTCTTATGTGCACAGAAATGGTGAAATAAGGAGATACGGGTAGGCCCAAATACACAGATGAACACAGGAATCCTTTTAGCCAGAAATTAATTTAAAGGCTTTTGTGCTGCTGTTCCCTTTTCACCTCTCAAAATGAACACTTTTTCCTTTTTTTGGGGGGGGGGAGGCTCTACCCATAGCATGAGGAAGTTCCCGAGCCAGGAATCAAACCTGTGCCAAAGCAGAGACCCCTGCTGCTGCAGTCACAACACCAGATCCTTAACCCACTGTGCCACAAGGGAACTCTAGAATGATTGCTTTTAGAATGTTTTAGAAGTCATGGCACCAGGTTGTTTTAAGCATTGTCCATTGGTCTTTCTCAGTGTTGAGAATGTAATTATTTTTCTGTTTTGTTTTTTAAAAAGGAAACATTTATTAAAACTCTCTAATGGGCAGATCCCTGTACTGTTCTATCACATGGGACCTGAACCGTTTGGTAGAGTGATTTCTTACCATTCTCCAACACCAGTCACCTGTTCCAGATAATTATGCTAACTGTGTCTGCACATTTGTGGCATATTGCTGCCTTTGTTTACTGTCTTCCTCACATGTACAATATCCTCATTTAAGATCCAAAGCTAGTACCATTATATCTTTCTAGTCATCCTTGTAATTTCTGGTGTACTCTCCTCCGAACTCCTAAAATGATCCTGTCAGCATTAATAACTTCCTATTTAATACTAATTAACAAATACTTCTTTAGCTCCTACCTTGAGGTAGACACTGTTTTCGGCTCTACAGGAATATAGCAGTTAAAAACAAAAAGATAAATATCCCTGCCTTTGAGGAGTTTATGTTGAAATAGTGGGTTATGAATAACACACAGCAAAAATAAGTAAAATATGTGGTGTGTTAGTGGCATAAATGATTTGGAGAAAAGAGAAAAACTAGAGAGGATAAAGAGAGGGTGTTGGGAAGTCAGGAAGTTGCACATTTATTTATTTATTTATTTATTTTTGCTTTTTAGGGCCTCTCCTGTGGCATATGGATTCCCAGGCTAGGGGTCAAATCAGAGCTACAGCTGCCCGCCTACACCACAGACACAGCAGTGAAGGATTGAGCTGCAATTTCGACCTACACCACAGCTAATGGCAGCGCCAGATCCTTAACCCACTGAGCGAGGCCAGGGATAGAACCCACAATCTCATGGTTCCTACTCAGATTCGTTTCCACTACACCACAATAGGAACTCCAGAAAGTTGCACATATAAATATGATAGCTAATAAAAGAAGTTCTCTCTGAGTAACATTTGAGCAGTGATATGAAAGAAATGCTGATTACTGGGACAAATTATGTTGATGACTGGAGGCAAAAGCAAGCAGCAATTGCAAAGGGCCTGAGATGACGCATGTATCAGGTCAAGGAAAAGTAGAGAAAACAGGTCAAGGAAAAGTAGAGAAAACAGTATTTGGAGTGAGTAGAACAAGGCCAGAGTGGCTATGGGGGATTGTGTCGGGCCTTTTAGATAACTTTACACACTTTGGTTTTTACTCTGAATGGGATAGGAAGGCTCTGGCAAATTCTGTGAAGAGGAGTGACATGATGTGATGTATTTTCAACAGGATCACTTTTCTCCCTTGACAACAGACTGTACAAGTAGGTTCATCCTGTTACAGTGATCAGGATGAATGATAATTGCAGTTTAAAGAGGAAAGCAGCAGGTGGAGTGGAAACATGTTTAGACGCTGTAAATATTTGAATATGGAAATGGCAGGCTGCGCTGACAGACTGAATCAGGGGTATGAGCAAACAAGAAGGGTCCAGGATGACACAAAGTTATTTGACCTGAATAACTGGAAGGACAGAATTGTCATTATCTGAGATGGAGACATACAAATATAAGCATTGTGGTTTGGAGGGGAAGATTAAGAGCTCTCTTTTGGACAATTTTAAGGTTCCTATTAATCATCCCAGTTGAAATACTATATAGTGAGAGGAATATTCTTATTTCTGAATTTGGGAGCATAGATTGCTCTAGCAGTATATGAATTTGGGAGACATAGACTAGGTAAGATCATGAAGAGAGCAAGTAGACTGAAAAACTAAAGACATCCAAGGGATGGCTCTCAGAACCTTTGGACATTAATAAAATGAGGTCACAGGAATGTGCAGGAACCACCAAGAAGATTGAAAGGAGTTACCTCTGAGGAGAAAGTTGAGCCAGAATTATGTAATACCTTAAGTGTTAAGTAAAGACATTATTTTGGGATGGACAAATAATTAATTGTATTAAGGGTTGTTGAAAAGTTACAATGTCTCTGGAAGTTTAGTTGTGGGATTGAATTGAGTAGAGGTTATTGCTAACTTTAACAGAGAACTCTTTGAGGTAGAAAGGTGAGGGTAAAAGCCTGATAGGAATAGATTCATGAGATGATGGGAAGAGAGAAAGTAGAGGCAGTGAGTCAACATCATGCTTTACCTATGGAGACGAGAGAGAGAACAGGGCAGGGAGTGCGTGGGAAATTAGAGGGTGTATACACACACAGAGCTAACCAACAACTGCGAATGGGCGTGCCATGTCCAGGCCTTAACGCTTAACACTAAGGAAACAGTGGTGAACAAAACAGGATCAGGGAACTGACTTTCCCTCATCTTTTTATCAGTATTTTGTCCCAGAATATGGTAGTCTGTTTTCACTATTATAAATCCATCACCTTAATCTTAGATAATTACTTTTTATCTATTACCTTTCTGTATCTTTCTCAGGAAGGGCGCACTTCTTATACTGTCCTCCATCCCCTCCCATGGAGATTGTTTTACTGGAATTGTCTAAAAGGTATAGAAATATTTAAGAGAAATGAAATCTGAGAAATTATATCTTTACAATATTGAATATTCTTTTACAGAAGCTTGTATTCAGATGCAGACAGTGTGGTCCACTTACGTATGTTTTTCCTACAATAGTTTCATGCAATTCATATTTTGCCACTTTGTCCACAGGGTTGGTTTTTCAAATGTCTTTTTTTTAATGTTTGTTTTTATTATAGTTTATTTACAATGTTCCACCAATTTCTGCTGTACAGCAAAGTGACCCAGTTATACATACATATACATTTTTTTCCTCAGATTATCCTCGTGATGTCCCATCACAAGTGGCTGGATATAGTTCCCTGTGCTATACAGCAGGATCCCATTGTCCATCCACTCAAAATTCAACAGTCTTCATCTACTAACCACAGATTCCCAACCCATCCCACTCCTTCCTTCTTCCCCTGGCAAACACAAGTCTGCTTTCCATGTCCATGATCTGTTTCTGTTTGTAGGTAGATCATTTGTGCCGTATTTTAGACTCCACATATAAGTAATATCACATGGTGTCTTTCTTAATTACAATTTTTCTCTATTATTACCTCAGAATTCCATACCTATTGGAGAGTAAGCTCTGGCACTTTTGCATATTTATTTTATGGATGGCTTACCTTCAACTGATGTAGACTTGGTGGCCAACATTTTATAAAAAATTATACTCCTGGCTTTCTGGACCATGTTGAGCTGGAGTGATACAGGGTAAATTAGTCCAGAAAAGGGAGAAACCCTTACATAAAGAGCCACAGAATCTTCTGCTCAGGTCCAAGAGTTTCCTATAATCTAAATACAGCATCAGCTCAGCTTTATCATGGATTTTCTTGAATTTTTATGGGCTTTGCCTTCTCTTTCTTTACAAAACATTTTTTTAAAATGCTAACAAAACACAAGAAAAGAAAATCCCTTTAAACTAGCCTAAACTCAATTCCTTGAATCAAATCAACTGTGAATAATTGCACATCTATTATTATATTTTATATGCTACTTATTATATTTCTGACAAAATAACTGTATTGATACACATCTTTTGATTTTAATCATTAGTCGACCTATTATAGAATCATAAACTGACAGTTTTCCACTCTTCAAAACCTACCAACACTTGCATTTGAAGAGAGAATAAAAGATATATATGACTGCAAGTAAAAATCAGTAAGATATTATTTATTGGCCATTACGCTATTATAGCCTGACCTGTTGACCCTCAATGTTCATTAGAAATTCGTCAGTACCAGACTACTCTCTTCTTTGCTGCTGCTGCCTTTTTTTTTTTTTTTTTCTCCTGATCTATTGGCTTTAGGCCAAGGAAAGATTTTCTACAGAAAATATTTTTAATTAGCTCTTCGCCCTCCTCATAGTTTCAGAGTAATTCATATACAATGAAATCTTCAGATCATAGTTCATTTTCTGAAAAAATTCATGAAAATTCATGAATCAATACAACAGTGCTATTCTCCTAAGAAAAGTTCCAGTCCCTGCCCTCTTTTGTCTGTGGAGGCCATAGGCAAAGATAATTGTTTTATTTATTTAATGTCTGAGACATTTTATTTTATTTATTTAACGTCTGAGACATTTATTTGATGTCTGAGACATTAAAACAAGTTCTGACAACTTCAAAGCTTGATTTCTTCATGTAATTAAAAAATTAGAAGTTTTTAAAATTCTCATAATGGACTAGACATCAAGCTAGTCCCATAAAATTGGTTATTTTATTTAATCATTTGAATAACTGCATTTAGCTGATAATCTTCTTGTGCTTACTTTATAGATAAGAACACTAAAGACATACCTGGTTAGGTGACTTATCCAAAGTAAATATTAGAGTCTGAATGTCCAAATAGTTGCTTTTACTCCAGAGCATGAAGTGTTGATGATACTTTATAAAATCCTCTTATGAATATTCTATATGTATTCACATGAATAGAAGTAAAAAAAACATATCCTTAAAGCTATCGATTTATAACTGTTGAAAAGGAGTTTAATGTCAGTGAACATGTGTTTTACCAACACATGGAAGTGAAGCAATACAATAAATATCACCCTTTTTAAATTATCTTGTCTGTGGACAGATATCACCCTTTTAAAATATTATCCTGTATGTGTAGACAGGGAAGGGTGTCAGTTTAAAGGACAGGAGACCTGTAGTTCTAAATTATTTTATCTTCATTTCTTTTCTAAGTTACAAAGAACTAAATGTCTGAGATTCCTAGAATAGGGTTCATCTCTGTGGTTAATTCTTATAATGGCGTATCTTTTCCCCACCATATTGGAAGGCAGGATGATTAACACCAGACAGGTAACGAAGTGGCTTACCAGAAGAGCCGGTTTACTTTCTCCACGTTTTCCATTTAAAGTATTGTGGGTATTGGTACGATGCCTCTTTCCTAAGCTGCTGCTCCTCACCAGCCTGTTCATGCCAAATCCAGGGAGGTCAATCAAGCAACCAATAGGCTTTTTGTTGTTTAAAACCATTGTCCCATTATATTTTCAGTTTCTGGTTTTTTTTTTTTTTTTTTTTTTTTTAAGATAACAAAAAGTATTAATACTTCTGGCTACTATTAAATGATAAACTGAAGAATGAAAGTTATTAACCATTTTAAGAGTGTACTTGTGGAGAAATTAACTCCAATCAAGGCAGTGGCAAATCAGTAGTCAGGAGCATTACAGCAATGGGGACTCAGGGAGAGACTTGTTTAGAGGGAAAGTGAAGCAGAGCCAAGAAATTATTGATTTTCTAATGCTTAAAGTTGTCTATTTGTGATTGATTTCCCTTTGGTTTTGGTTTTATAATGTTGAGGCATTTACAGGCTTAGATTTTGGTTTGCTTATGTAGGCTGACAAGGCATTAGAGCTCCCTCAGTCTAAGGGCCTCCTTGCTTAATTAACACTGCAAAGAAAGTGGACATTGAAGGGCATACTTTTCTGGTTGTAGGTGATACTAGGGGATGGGTGAGAAGGTCGGTTTTCTCAGTAGACAGCCTGCTTACAGGAAATTGCAACCAAGAGTTTTTAGTTGATATAGTTCACTTTTTGGTAATTAAAAAAATGATTATTGTTATTTTTTTTGTAGACCTGTTTTGGGCTCAGAGCAAAATTGAAGGAAGGTACAGAGATTCTCCATATATTATATATATATATCCCCTGGCCCCCTCACATGCATAGCCTCCCCTATTATCCACATCCTGCACTAGAGTAGTACTTTGTGACAATTTAGTGACTTAACTTGACACGTCATCATCACCCAAAGCCTGTATTTGCATTAGAAATCACTGCTGCTGTTTTACATTCTCTGGGTTTGGAATCAAAAGTTGTTATAAGCCTCAGACAAACCTATTTTAACTCCAGGTTCCATGCTTTTCTGCCCATGTTACTCCTAAAACATGGCTTGAATTCTTTAAATCCTGAGTGAATTCATCATCTAGTTGATGTCAAATCAGCAACATAGGACAAATCATATTCAAGTTCTTTTCTTTACTTCTCTTTTGCTTTTTTTTGGTTAAATATTTTAAAAAGATTTTTGCCACGTGGAAAACGATCCTGTCTGTCTTACTCTTCTTACCATTTCTTCACTGTTACATTTGACTCAGTTATAGATGCCACCCTCTCAGGCTTCATTGGGAAATCCACATGCGCAGTTAACTTTCTCTGTGAAAATGCACGTGTGTGTATTTTCAGCTGCAAAGGTACTCTGGGCACTAGTTCCATTCCTTCAAAGACTTTAGTAATGAATTGATGGCCATATTCTTGATTTGATCCTTATAACAAAACTGAGTACGAATCAGCCTTTCTTTCTCAGAGTAATATTTTAATCTTTTGAGATATAATTGGCAATAAATTACACAGTTAAAGTCTAGTCTGTTGAGTTTTGACTTATGTACATGCCTGCAAAAGGATCTACATGATCAAGATAATGGACATGTGCATCACTTGCAAAATTTCCTTCGTGCCTTTTTATACATAGTCTCCCTTCTATCCCAACCCTCAAGCAAGAACTGATCTACTTTTTTTGTGACTACAGATTAGTATAATTGCCTAGAATTTTATATAAAATTAGTTTTTTCGAATTTTTTGTTGTATTTAGCATAATTATTTTGACCTTCATGTCTTTTTATTGCTGTGTTGTGTTCATTTTGCAAAGTACAAGATGTCTATATTTACTTATTAATGAACTTTTGAATTATTTCTAGTTTTTGTCCATTGATAATAAAACTGCTTTGGATACTCACTCACAAATATCTTTATTTTTGGTTTTCGATGACACATTTTGCTATCTGTGATTATGTAGTAGTTTCTTTTCCCAAATTTTTAGGGCCCTGAATTTAGGGACTTTTGTGTTTTTTCATTCATTACTGCCAATGGTTTTCTGAGCTCATCTCTTCCTATTAATCCTTTAACAAATATAGCCAATAAAAATGAGCTGATTCTTGTTTCTGTATTTCAGCCTGTAACTTCAGGGTTAAAAGTTTATTAGACATTATCTGGGTTCAAAATTATCCAAAACAAACTTTTGCTAAAAGTTATATTGCTATAGATATGAATCAGTTGATGATTCAAGTGTTCAAAGAAGCAGCTCAGCATCCCTTTTTTAAAAAGTAGCTCCAAAGTATAAACACAACATTAGGTACAAAATTGAATGTTTTTAATGAGAAGATAAATAAAAAAATAATTACAAATACAAATCATAATAAATACCATAGGTATCACAAATTTTAAGAATATATTTATCTGATATATATAATTTTTCTGCCTTTTTGACTGTATTATCTTTTATTGCATATTAATATTATATTAAATTTTATACTATGTTTTTCTCTGAGACTATAAATGTAAATCTACCTTCTCATTAGCAGTGGTAGAGCCTGGTTTAAATTATTGACAATTGGACACTTAGCACTTAAGACTTAATCCACATAAACACTATTGTTGGTAGTAATGGTGCATCTTTTTGCCCCACAACTACTTCTTTTTTTCCCATTATTACTTTTTTGCCCAGTTAGTACTACAAGAAATCTGCTAAATTCTATAATTCTTATAAAAATGCGTTGTGTGTTTATAGTTAAATACATCACATTATTTTTGTATATTATTGATAGGAGAGAACTTTAGTTTTGACTAGGCTTCTGTAATAAGACAAATCTTCTGCTTATACATTTACAATTTGATAATTTAAAAAATATTCCATTTATTAGTTTGTAACTTTAAATGTACCAGACTTGTCACTCCTCCACAATTCACCTCCTTCTAGTGCCAGGTGCTATGGGATATATTCTTACTGCATAACTCCAAGTGACTTGGCAGAAATATTCTGGGAAACATTTCTGCACTGGCATGACTAACAACAATTTGGCTATAAATTGTGAGTCAGAGTCTTAGAATTCATTAAGTTCAAACTAAATATATTTCCAACTCAGCTTTCCTTTAGACAAATGGAAGAACCATTGTGGCAACTCTAAACCCACTCAATATGAAGAAAAATGGAAAGCAAGTTACAGCAAAAAAAAAAGAAAAAAAAAAAAGAAAAAAAATTGTCGTCTTTATGGAAGATTAACAATACCTGATGCTTACAGGTTTTGCAAGTATGTTTACTTGTAAAGGGAATGGGAATATATTACTGGGTTCCCTCCTAGGCTATAAAGTGGACCAGTAGAAGTGGGGGGACCAGTGGCCCAAATTTTATTTGACTTTTTTTTTTTTTAATGTCCTCACTGGACCGGGGGTTAAATCTGAGCCGCAGATGCGACTTATGCCATGGTTGTGGTAGGACACTGGATCCTTTAACCCACTGTGCAAGCCTAGGGATCAAACCTGCACCTCCTCAGTGACCCGAGCCACTGCAGTTAGGTTTTTAACCCATTGCATCACAACAGGAACTCCAGTTTTATTTGACTTCTTAGTAAACCTTCTCTGATCTCTTTTGGGCCTTTGATAACATATACCTTATTACCTACCCATGAACACCTAATCAAATGTCACATATTTTAGGCTGTTATTTATGTGAGAATCTCACAGGTATAAACTGAAATCTATGTGAGTTTATAAATCTCCAAAATGTCACAATCACCCTAACATGGCAGAGAACTCTAGAGTTTATCATACTGTGAATTAAAAGTTACAGCTTAGAAATAACCTGGCATTTACCTCCCTTACCTCAATATCTAGTACTAGAAACACCTGAACTCCAGGACCCAAGCAAGTTCAGTCTTCCATATGTTTAGAAAGAGTGGAAAACTGGATACTAGAGAGCAGCCCAAAAGACTCCCCATAGTAAAGCAGACATGTGTCAAAAGCTGATCTCCCAGGCTACTCCCAGCACCTCTTGCTGCCTGTCTAATTGCTTCAACATAATGTGTTGTCTACCATATCATATTATTGAGGTATAGCACATGTAAGACATCAAAACAGAAACCTTTCAAATTTTTAAAATCTATTAACTGCATTATTATTTAAGAAACCTGTTGCTACATAGGACATAGCAAAAATCAATAGTAATCTGAACTGAAATATGTTAGGAACTCAAATATATTGAAGAAAAGCCTGCAGGAGTATTCTTTTTTTGTGTGCTGATCAGATGACACATTATTTCTCTCATCAGAGAACTAGTTAACAATAGATGTGGGACTTCCTTAGTATCTTGAGTTCTGATTCAGTGCTTTTTCTCTTTGTATACTTTTATCCCAATTTTTCTTCTAGAAACGTAACTCAATAAGCAATATTAATTCAGCAAAAACTCCCCCTTTTAGCTTATAATGCGTAATTTCTTAAATTGAAATAATTTTGTTTTGTATCTATTAAAATAATTTTCATCTCTCTGATACCTTTTACTTTTCCCATTCCATTATTTTAGTAGGACACTTCTGTAATTTATTTAGACCTTACAATGTGGCCTGATCTGTGGATACAAAAAGAATAAAGCACAGCTTCTGCCATCAAGAACCTCACAAGTAGAATTTAGACAAGGAAATAACAAAATGGAGAAGAAAGGAAGGGCGTTACAGGCAGAGAAAATTAATGTCTAATAGCGTGATAGTTTGAAACTATATTATTAGGGGACTATTGGCAGTATACTGCACTTCTGTAAAATTGGAATTTGGCATATGTATGCTTTGACGTGGAGATGAGTCACACAGCAGGATGAGGGGACTGGTGAAAGATGAAATAGAAAAAGTGAGCAGTGGCCAGACCATGAATGAGACTTGGGCTACAGAGAAGTAATCATCGTTTTCTGTACATGGTGGGAGAATTGAAAGGAATGCCGTGACTGGCTTCTCTCTCTCTTGTTCTCTTCCAGTGCCTTTATTCTATTTTTTGTACTCAGTGGATGTTTAGACCATTCTAATGTTATTTGTACAAATACCATCTTCCCGTAATGATCATTCTTTATTTTCCTCTGCCTAATCCTGTGATTCATGGTCCTTTTTTAAAATCATTTTTTTTTGAACTGTTTTCCTGCAGTATAGCATTTCAATAAGCATTTTCCCTTTACGATTATTTTATATTAACCTGATTTTGCTTTCAGTTTTTACAACCCATGATTTACCAAGCAATAATTTTGCATGTTGTTTTTAGATAAATTATTAGAGTAGACGTGTAGTAACTACTATATTAATGATTATGGACATTATATAAAAATGGAGCCTTAATATGTTTACTGCAGAAGTTAGGTTCAAATTCTTAGAAATTTGTGGTAACCGTGTTTACATTCATTACATTCAAATGGAGTAACTATTATATGCAACATGAGTAGCTGGGCCCTGCATTTCAGGGAAAAAAAAATATGTATATATACACATGTACATAAAAGTTAGAGACCTCTAATTTCAAGGCAAATTCAGAAATATCTTTTTATATGAGATGGGTTGGATAATTTTAAAGTGTTATATTTTCATTTATAGCAACTATTTTTATTCATCATAATAACCATTCTATTTTTATGGTGTCCTTTCTTATAAAAATATGGAGGCTGGTATTATCATTGTGGCTCACTAGGTTAAAAACCTGACTGTTATCCATGAGCATGCAGGTTCGATCCCTGGCCTTGCTCAGAGGGTTAAGGATCCAGCATTGCTGTGGCATAGGCTTGTGTTGCTGTGATGGTATAGGCCAGCAGCTGTAGCTCCATTTTCACCCATATGCCACATGAGGGACCCTAAAAAGCAAAGAAAGTAAAAACCACGAAAGCTTATTGTAAAGCTATGGTAAACATTTTCACTTATCTGTGTTATTATTCGGGCTCACCATAAATGCTATAGTAACTGAACATTTGTCAAACTTAGTAATGGCTCTGTCACTTCGTTGCACAGAAAAAGTCAGCTTTTGTATGACTGTATTATTCTCTTCCCCAATACCAGTGATCCCAGGATTTTTTGATTTCTGAAAGGCACCCACTTTGTGAAGAAAAAAAACACTGTACATATCAAGGATGCTCTTTAAAGGACTCATTAAAGTTTCTTCTTGAGAGATGCACAGTTTCCTCCTCCTCCATGTTGTAATTTCTCCACATCATCTGATGTTTTGTCACCAGCATCAACCTGATGCTTTTTTTCAGATATATGCATTTCATACTAGAGATTACTAGTACTTAAGTGATTCCAGACTCATCACTAGAACTCTTCATAAGCTACTCTGTGAGCTGAATATCCTATTAAACTCTAAAGTTTGACATCACATTATCTCCACACCAAACATAATTTTAGCCTATATTGGTGCCATGAAGTGAATGAAGTTCCTTAAAGAAACTTGTTCTCTAGCAATTGTAATACTGACACTTCAGTTTGGTATAACTGCAAGACTTTGACTTTCTCTGGACTGACCTATGCTTCATCTTAAATCTCCTAATTATTATTTCAAGACGACTACTTCCCCAATCCATGGTAGATCCATAGATAACCATCTCATGCTTAACACTAAGGAGTTAATCAATGCTTGTAGTTTAACTGATACGATATTTATAAATAAACAGCCAGGCAATCACAACTTATCCTGGGATGTGTGAGAGAAAAAAAAAAGCCTCAAGAATTTTTGAAGCCAAGTTTTGTAAACTATCAAAATAGTTTACAAAATATGTAAAGTGTTTCTTTTTCAATTAAGACTGAGCAGATGCAAATAGTAGTAAAGAATCAAATTGTTGAAATTCTATCCTGAATTCTGTTTTTATAGTCTCTTGTTGGGATTTTATATGAGGCCTAAACACAAAATCATCCAATTAAGCAGAAAACAAAGGACATTTGTAGGACACAACTTTTCACATAACTATTTTAGTTATTGAGTAAACACACCTTCTCTGTATCAGGCAGCATTCTAAATGCTTTACAAATATAAACTCATTAATCCTCATTAAACTATGGCTGAATTACTCTGCATTTTAGAGCTTCCATGTGAAGTAGCTACACGTGCTTAGAAAGGACTGGTCAGTAGTGACAAAGGGATTGTAGAGATAATGGGGCTTCTCATGATCAGTGGGAAGTTCTTAGTGATCCAGTTGCAAGAGGCAAGTGCAGAGACTATTTAATGATCAGTCTGTCTGCCAGGAATAGAAACTCATTGTTCCTGGGAAAGTCCTGTGCGATACAGTGTCTTCCTCACTGGGCAGTGAATAGAATATATGCTTTAAAAGGCATTATTTGACATAGAGAGTTTCCTGGATAACAGTGCATTTTCCTGTGTATTATTTTAGTTTATGTGAGGACATTGTGAGATAATACTTTCCACCCTTTACTGACCTATGAGCCAGACACTGTCCATTACCTTAATTCACTTCATTGAACCCTCACAACTTCTATCATACCCAAGTATTACAAGGGAAAACTGGAGCTCAGATATTAAGTATTAGCATGTAACTGTTCCATGATAAGCCTAGATAATTTTGTTTGATTGAATTAATAGATATGCTCAGGGAAACAATCAAGTAAAGTGGTAGAAAAGGACTAATCAAGTAAAGTCGTAGAAAAGGAAAAATTTATGTTTTAAATATGTGGTTATTATTTTATCATTATTTTCATAATCCCTCCTTTGGAGATGAAGAAACAAATGAGGGTTATGTCTCTGCCATAACTCCATTGACAGTGACTAGAATTCAAGCTAATTGTAGAGGAAATGTAATACATCAAAATGATATGCCAAAAAAAAGGGTTCCAAAAAATGGAATAAAATCTTCTTAGAGTTAGTAAACAGGCTTAGCAAATTTGCAGCAAATTAACACTTAGAAATAGTTGTTTTCCCACACACTAACAATAAACAATATGAAAAAAAAATAAGAAATCAATTCTATTTGCAATAGCATAAAGAAGAATAACATACTTAGGAATTAACCAAGGTGGCAAAAACCTGTACACAGAAAACTACCAATGTTGCTCCAATAATTTAAGTACTACCAGTAATTTAAAGAAGAAAAAAAATAAATGGAAAGCCAACCAATGTTTATTGACCTGAATAATTATTATTGTTAAAATGGAAATACCATCCAAAGCAATATATAGATTCTACTATCCAAAGCAATATATAGATTCAACACAATCCATATAAAAATTCCAATTTTTTTTGCATAAATAGACAAAAGTAATCCTAAAATTCACATGGAAGCTTGGATAGCTGAAACAATCTGGAAAAATAAACTTGGAGGTCTTATACTTTCTGATTTCAAACATACTAAGAAAGCTACAGCAATCAAAACAGTGTGGTACTGACATAAAGACATATAGACAGATGGGAGAGAGAGTCCAGAAACTTTCTGACACGTGATTAAATGATTTCTACAAGGGTGCCAAAACCATTCAATGGGAAAAGACAGTATTTTTAACAGTTGTTTAGGGAAAACAGAATATCCACATGGAAAAGAATGAACTTGGATCTGTACCTCATACCACATACAAAAATTTACTCAAAATCCACCAAAGATCTAAGAGCTAAAACTACAATCTCTTAAAAGAAAAATAAGTGAAATAGCTTTATGACATTGAGTTTGTAATGATATCTTGGATATGACACTAAGAGCAGAGTCAACAACCAAAAACATAGATTACATTACATCAAAATGAAAAACTTTTATGTATTAAAAGTCGCTATTAAGAGAGTGAAAAAGTAACCTATGGAATGAGAGAAAATATTTGCAAATCACATATATGGTAAGGGGTTAATCTATAGCACATGAAGAACTGCAATTCAATACTTAGAAAGCAAGCATTCTAATTCAGAAATAGGCAAAGGACTTGAATAGGCATTTCTCCAAAGAAGATAAACAAATGGCTAATAAGTACATTGAAAGATGCTTAACATCACTAATCCTTAGAGAAATGCAAATCAAAATGAAAGTGGGATTCCTGTTCAACCTCATTGTGTTGGCCATTATTAAAAAAAAAAAATGGAAAAAATGTTGGTAAGGATGTGAAGACATCAGATCCCTTGAACCCCAACAAGTGGGAATGTAAGAGGGAGGTGGCTCTGTGGAAAACAGTATGGCATTTCCACAGCAAATTAGTGATAGAATATGGTTCTGCAATTCTGCTTGTAGGTATACACTCCACATAATAGAAAATAGGGATGCAGTTATTTATAAATCAGTATTCACAGCACGTTATCCATAATAGCCAAAAGGTGGAAGCAATGCAAGTACCTGTCAGCTGATGAAGGAATAAACTTAGTGGGGTATGTATGTACTATGATATTATTCAGCCTTGTTAAAAAAAGGGAATTCTTATACATGCTGCAACTTGGATGAATCTTGAAGACATTATGCTAAGTGAAATAAGCCAGTCAACAAAGAACAAGTACCATATGATTCCACTTATATGAAGTCCCTAGAGTAATCAAATTTATAGAAATGGTAAATGGGGAGTTCCCGTCGTGGCGCAGTGGTTAACGAATCCGACTAGGAACCATGAGGTTGCGGGTTCGGTCCCTGCCCTTGCTCAGTGGGTTAACGATCCGGCGTTGCCGTGAGCTGTGGTGTAGGTTGCAGACGCGGCTCGGATCCCGCGTTGCTGTGGCTCTGGCGTAGGCCGGTGGCTACAGCTCCGATTGGACCCCTAGCCTGGGAACCTCCATATGCCGCAGGAGCGGCCCAAGAAATAGCAACAACAACAACAACAACAACAAAAAGACAAAAGACAAAAAAAAAAAAAAAAAAAAAAAAAAAGAAATGGTAAATGGTTGTCGTCAAAGGCTGAGGGGATAGGAAAATCAGGAGTTATTGTTTAATAGTACAGAGTTTTAATTTGGAAAGATGAAAAAATGTTCTGGAAATGAATGGCAGTGATGTTTGTATAGCAATGTGAATGTATTTAATGCCATGAAACTGTGTACTTAAAAATGGTTACAGTGTAAAATTTTTGTTATGTATGTTTTATCACAATTTAAAAAAATTTATTTAGAAAAGAACTAACGAGAGGAAAGAGAAGTGTAAATTCCTAATTGACATTTTAATTTAAAAGCTGTGACTTTGAGAAATTGGTCAAATCTTTTCATTTTTTGTTTCCTTGAAAAAGAAAATGTAGATAATTTATATCCTCTAAGGTTGTTGGGTGGCTTTATCATTATAATGTATGTAAAATACTTTTACCATGCCTGACACAAGGCAGGAATTCAACAGTAGCTTAAATGTTCATCATATACCTGTTTACTAAACACCAGTGTTTGGGTGGGTGATTATGTGGAGAAAAAATCCTACTAAGGATCTAAATAATAAGTAGGTATTAATCACATAAGCATCTTGTAGTGATTAAACTATTAAACTAGCATTTGTAATACAACATCGTCTTGAGATATGAAATAAGCCCTGATTTTAATGGCGTATTTATCTAGTTCCTTTTTGTGTGGCTTAAGACTGTTTCTAACACTTGCTTTATTTATCATAAATTGTATAATGCAAAAATGTTTGAAAGTTGGAGCTAAAGTAATAACCATAAGTTGCTTATATCTCTTGCTTAGTCATGGCTTTTGATCTGTGAGAGACAGTAAGTAAAGATCAGATCAAATTTATAGCCATTACTCTTGGGAATCTTGGTATATAGCCTAAAAAAAAAGTGATATTTTATTGTGCTGAGGTTATGACTAAAAGGAATCTAACCATTAACATTAAACAAATACGTTTTTTCCCCCACAGGACAAGAATTCTTTAGTTTTGGTATATATAAGAGATATCATAGAATAGTGGTTAAAAGCTTGGATTCTGTAGTCAGGTGTCCTGGGGGTAGATTGCTACTCTTTCCCTTCTTAGCTGTGTGCCCTCATTTGGATTCTGTAGTCAAGCTACCCTCCCCTTCTTAGCTGTATGCCCGCAGGCATGTTATGTCACTATCCTCAGTCTCGAAGTGATGATAAACTGAGCTGATTCACAGAGATGACACATAAAGCATTTAGCATAGTTCATGGCACTTAGTCTTTCACAATTTTTATGGTGATAATTATCATGATTCATAAGATCTTACTATCTCTGAAAATGGCTGGACACAGCCCACGTAATTATGGTGGAATAGAGCAAACTAGTCATTGCTAGGGCTTGAATCTAAGCTGTTGAAACTAAGAGATGTTCTGACACAGAGGAGCCTTTAGATGCAAGGGAAATGCATGACGGGAGTCCAATCCAGCTGGAGTACCATAATTTTCAGTAGGTTATATAACTAAATAACAGGTTTAAACAATCAAGCAGCTTAAAGGGAACGTTATAAAGTCATGATCTGACTAACAGAAAATCATAAGGAATGTAAAAGCATTGTTAGAAGCCAGGCAGGACATCAAGCAGCATTTGAGATAAATAAGTCACTGAGGCTCTGACATCACTATGGGATTGAACCAAAGGATTTCTGCCCTTGGAAAAATTAAAAGTCTTTGTTTTAGTTTTAATTTCCCCAAGACCAGCCCAGAAACAGAAAAGAAAGGACACATAGTTTATTTGGAGAGGGGCAATACACACAAGTAGAAAAGTGCAAACAGAAAAATGGAAGTGAAGGCAGCCAGTAGATCATGTTCTTTTCTTTTCTTTTCTTTTTTTGGCTGCCATGTGGCATATGGAGGTCCTGGATCAGGGGATGAATCCAAGTTCATGCCACGGCTGCAACGACATTGTGTCCTTAACCCAGTGCACTGGGCCAGGGATCAAACTCATGTTCCTGTTGCTACAGAGACGCGGTAAATCTCATTGCACCACAGTGGGAACTCTAGAGTATGGTCTTAAGCCAGCGACACTCTGGGACACAGGGATGACTTAACCTTATGAGAAAATTAAAACTCACCTTGAAAAACTAAAGGAATCAGTGGATTTATACACCAAATACTACTAGTCAGTTTTTGAACACTGCTGGTGAAAGGAGGAGAACAACCTACCTTGGCTTCAGAGGAAACTCTAAGGCAAGATACAGACACCACCAGTTGGAAGATGCTCAGGCCTAAGGGATACACAGTAAAAGATCAAGGAAATCAGCTCCAAGGTTCATCCAACACACTGAAGCATCAACCACAGACCCACTTTTCACAGAAATTATCTCCCACTTTTCCTACTCCGACCTTACTCCTTCTTGCATTAATTCAAGTGCCTTGTCAAAACTTTCCATTTTCTTCATGTTTGTAATCTTTTCCTGAAACCTTTGGTGCCAGATAAGTTTTGAAGTTCAGGATTTTTTGAATTTTGGAAAGGTAATGTGTTTAATATTCCATATATTTAATAATAGCTCTGGTGAGGTTCAGGCAACAAATATATGAAGATTTCTGGTGTCACACAAATAAATATTTACATTAAGTGATATAAATAAAGTCAATAAATTGCCTCACATCAATTCATGTCAGGTTTCTGCTTAGTCTGGATGAAACTGGGCTGGATACATTGTGGAACTCTCTCTAGAAGACTCCTGCCCTCAAAATATTCACTCTCAGGATGAAAAACGCAAGTGGGTAGGGCTGTCTAGGTTACCATGAGGCTGTGGGAGGTTAGAAGGTCACCAGAAGCGGCCTCACTAGAAACGGGAGAGGAGGCTCTGGAATTGGCATCAGAGCTGTTTGTTCTGTTGAGTTAACTCAGATCTCCTGAAACAGCTCTTTGCTAAGCTACCAACAAGAAGGGAGAAAATGAGATTTCAGGGATATCTAGATTTGTTTTTCTTCAGATGCCAACTTATGAAAATTTTTGGAGTTTCAAAGCAAAGTTTGGGGGCTCTAAAATAGTGGGTAAGTGGTAACTATAGAATGGACCTGTATATTAAACCTACCTTTTTCTTTTTCCTTTTTGTCTTTTTGTCTTTTAGGGCCGTGTTAGTGGCATAGAGAGGTTCCCAGGCTAGGGGTCAAATCAGAGCTACACCTGCCAGTCTACACCATAACCAAAGCAACACCAGATCTGCGACCTACACCACAGATCACGGCAATGCCGGATCCTTAACCCACTGAAAAAGGCCAGGGATCGAACCCACAACCTAATGGTTCCTAGTCAGATTTGTTTCTGCTGCACCATGACAGGAACTCCAAACCTGTCTTTTTCTACTTCATAAAAATTCAACAACTAAAGTTTCCCCCTGCCCACACACACACAGAATACAGAATACTGGGATCTACTGAGATATAATCTTTAAAACTGAATATCTCAATTTTTTTCATCATTGTTCCTTTCCCCTACTACCCTTTTAGACTTTTTTACCTAATTTCCCACCTCCATAACATTTAATACCAAAGATATACCATGTATTTGTTGATGTACTGTGGCTTTTTGGAGGACCATGCATCATCACAATATATAACATTCGCGTTCCCCCAGGAACCAATTTTTCTCCCATGGGGGCTATTTCGGTCACATTGGAAATGCATGCCCAAATTAGTACACATTTTTAACAAATGTGACAAGGTGCATACAGACACATTTGGTGTCCTCTAATATGTTTTTGTAATAACTTTAATCAGTTTAGCTATATTTGTACTATATTTTAAAATAATCTTTTAAAAAATCAAATGGTCTTTTAATACTCAATAAAAATTAAACATTGTGGGTATGATGAATGGACATGAGCCTACATTTTTAAAATAATGAGTACACAGTTCTGTTGAAAGAAAACTGTATGTGAAATTGATGCAGATACCTTTGGAGGGACATTAAATACTTTAGAAGGTTTATTTATTTTTATTAAAATGTTTATCAAAAATAATATTTTGAAAAGTTCAGTATTAAACTGAGAAATATTGGATAATTTTTTTTTGCAGAAAGCTTATAGTTTATAAGAAAAAATGAATCAGAAATTAAAGTCACAAAACCTGGAGCCAAGATTTTGCTAGGAGATGAAATGTGAGAAAAAATTGCTGACTTGAAATAAGATGAGACTCAAAGTGTGACTTGACCCAGCTTGGTATATGTATTTTTTATCTTTTCCAATCTCTCCTCCTCTTATTTATGAAACTGAAATTATGGTTCTTCCAAAGTGTAATTATGAGACTGAATTGAAGGAAGCCTGTGCTCAATTTTTCTGTAAATTATAGAATGTAAAGATATAGACTTCATTGTATTATGTCAATAATTAATTACAGAGCTAGGTCCAGTGCAATTTACTTTGAAATTAAGAACAAATTCTGAGAGCCTAAAATGATAGGCAGGAACCCTCTGCATTTTGTTTCTGCCAAACCCTCCTGCTTTAATAGTTTATGCTTCTAACATTTTGCATTTGATTTTAGTTAACCTTATGGTTATCCACTTGAAAAGTTACCCAGGTATATGTAAACTCCGTTGTTTTGATTAATAGAATTTTGCTGACTGAATACATTTATGAGAGAACTGAGGTTGTCTTAAAGATTAAAGTCGTTGAGACTCCCTCTTCCTGAGTTTGCAGTCTTTAACAGCATCAAGTTTTAGAGAAATAACTTAATATATATATGCAACTTTTCTCAAAGATGATCTTTGGACACTCCTTCTATTATTCTAAAATCTTAAATAAATTTTAAAAATGCCTGCCTTGCAGCAGAGTGGTGTGTGGGAATTGCACTTTCTTTTGAACTATTATAACATTCGTCTATCATAGCACTTTTTTCAGTGAATCATAATGGTTTGTTTACTTTCCTGTCTCTCATTAGACAGAGAGTTGCTAAGAACACATCATTTTCTATCCAGCCTGCAGCACTGTGCTTGTTAATGTATTTGGTATTCCTTGAATTAAGTTGAATAACACTCTGTACCTGTTTGGCCCACATCTTATGTGGCATTCTGTTTCAGTAATATTGTACATGCTTTTATCCCACTAGTGTATTGCATGTTCTTTGAAGTAAGAGGCTATAACTTTATTCCCATATTGGTATGAAGTGAATAAAATATTTGGGAGGTCGAGTGCACTAAAGGCAATCTGTATGGTATCATTGTTTCTTTCTGTACAGTGCTTAAAATTCTTATCATGTTTCTCATAACTCAGACCTAACAGCAACCAGAAATTCTACGGCAAATGAAGGGAAAAAAGGGAACAAAATGAGGCAAGATAGAAACAAAGGACTAAAGTTTTTGGAGGGCAGTAGATTCTAAGATATAGAAATCTGGAGTTCCCATCGTGGTGAAAGTGGAAAAAAATCTAAGAACCATGAGGTTGCAGGTTTGATCCCTAACCTTGCTCAGTGGGTTAAGGATACCGCATTGCCATGAGCTGTGGTGTAGGCCAGCACCTGTAGCTCCGGTTAGACCCCTAGCCTGGGAATCTCCATATGCTATGGGTGTGGCCCTAAAAAAGAAAAAAAGAGAGTATGGTATTGGCACAAAAACAGACTTATAGATCAGTGGAAGAGGATAGAAAGCCCAGAAATATTTCCATGTACCAATGGACAATTAATCTATGGCAAAGGAGACAAGAATGAACAATGGAGGGATTTCTCTTGTGGCACAGTGGGTTAAAGATCCAGCATTGTCACTTCAGAGGCTCAGGTCACTGCTACGGCACAAGTTCAGTCCTTCAGGCCCAGGAACTTTCATATGTGATGGTGACAGCCATAAAGTAAAAGAATATACAGTGGAGAAAAGACAATCTCTTCAATAAATGGTTCTGGGAAAACTGGACAGCTGCATGCAAGAGAATGAAATTAGAACATCCTCTAACACCATACACAAAAATAAACACAAAATTAATTAAAGACTTAAATGTAAGACCATATACTATAAAACTCCTAGAAGAAAACATAGGCAGAACACTCTCTGACATAAATCACAGCAATATCTTTTTTGATCTACTTCCTAGAGTAGTGAAAATAAAAACATGAATAAAGATATGGGACCAATTACACAAAAGTTTTGCACAGCAAAGGAAGCCATCAAGAAAACAAAAAGACAGTCCACAGAGTTGGAGAAAATATTTGCAAGTGAAGTGACTGACAAGGGATTAATCTCTGAAATATACAAACAACTCATGCATCCCAATATCAAAAACAAAAACAGCCCAACCCAAAAATTGGCAAAAGATTTAAATAGCCATTACTCCAAAGAAGACATAGAGATGGTCAAAAAGCACATGAAAAGATGTTCAACATGACTTATTATTAGAGTCATGCAAATCAAAACTATAATGAGCTATCACCTCAGACCAGTCAGAATGGCCATCATCAAAAAGTCTACAAATACTGAATGATGGCGAGAGTACGAAGATAAAGTATCCCTCCTACAGTGTTGGTGGAAATGTAAATTGGTGCAACCATTATAGAAAGTAGCATGGAGTTTCTTTAAAAATCAAAAAAATAGAGTTACCATATGATCCAGCAGTCCCACTCCTGGGCACATATAGGGAGAAAATCACAATCGGAATAGATATATGCACTCCAGTGTTCAATGCAACACTATTTACAATATCCCCCCCACAAAGGGAGGGATATTACTCAGCCTTAAAAAAAAAATGAAATAATGCCATTTACAGCAGCATATATGGAACTAAGATTATCATACTAAATAAGTCAGAAAGACTAATATGTTTTACTTATATGTGGAATCTTAAAATATGATATAAATGAACTTACAAAACATCTTACAAAATAGAAACTGACTCAAAGACTTCAAAAACAAATTTATAGTTACCAGAAAGGAAAGATAGTGCCAGTGATGAAATGGGAGTTTGAGACTGGCATATGCACGCTGTTGTATTTTTTTTTTTTTTTTTTGTCTTTTTGGCATTTCTTGGGCTGCTCCCGTGGCATATGGAGGTTCCCAGGCTAGGGGTCTAATCGGCGCTGTAGCCACCAGCCTATGCCAGGGCCACAGCAACACAGGATCCAAGCCGCGTCTGCAACTTATACCACAGCTCACGGCAACGCCAGATCGTTAACCCACTGAGCAAGGGCAGGGATCGAACCCGCAACCTCATGGTTCCTAGTCGGATTCGTTAACCACTACGCCACGACGGGAACTCCACGCTGTTGTATATTGAATGGATGAGCAATGGAACCTGCTGTGTAGCACAGGAAGATCCACACAATATTCTGTGATAACGCATATGGGAAAAGCATCTGAAAAATAATGGACTTGTGTATATGTATAACTGAATTAATTGGCTATACAACATAACACATTTTAAATCAACTATACTTCAATAAAAATTAAAAAAAAAAATAGATCAGTTCTGAGTTCTGGTCCAGAATGTAAGGAACTTGGAACTCACTACTCTATCCAAACAAGAAAACATCTGAACAGACTGAAAATTCAACAATTCTTGGATCCATAAGGGATTGAGGACACATGACAAACTTCTCCACCCAAGACTGGAGAGTCAGGCCAACAAATGGAAGCACAGCTTAATGAAGTAGAGACTTGAGAGCAGAAACTTCCATGGGAAAAATTGCCAGTACAGGAAAACTGGAGCTGTTATTGACAAATTGTTGGAAGCTCAGTGTAGACAGTTCTGACAGTTAAAAACTTTAGTGCAAATCAGTCATAGTCTGCTGCCCCCATGACTTTGTTTACTACTAGGAGCTCAACCAGATTCTCAAATATTAGAGAAAATTCCCCTCTTGCTTCTTGGAGGGGGCAGACAAAAGGAAATATTTTGAAATATACAAGAAAACTGTTTTTAACAGGGCTACTCTCAGGAAAAACTGGTTAACCAGAGATGAACCAACTGGGATGGATATTATCAGAGACTAATGACCTGAGGAATGGAAATACCCACCTCTGCTTCAAACCTTCCAGGTGGGAGAAGGGAAATACCCATCTCCAGCTCACTCTAACCATCCTCTCCCCCTAACGTGTTAGAAAAACCTGACAAAGTGTTGTGAACTTCACATTCCAGAGGCATAAGCTCACTAACAGTGTGATACCTGTAGTAGGACCATAGCACCTCCCAAACCCCTATACCTTACTACCACATTATTAAAGGACAGTTTAGTGCAGTTTCTTTTACCCAGCAAATCATGTATGGCTATCAAGAAAAAAAATGAAGCCTAAAAGGCAAAAAATCACAATTTGCATAGACAAGGCAAGCATCAGAACCAGACATGGCAGGGATGTTGGAATTAACAGACTAGGAATGTAAAACAACTATGATTAATATCCTAAAGTCTCTCATGAATAAAATGGAAGCATGAAAGAAGAAATGGCAGCATCAGTAGACAGATGGAAGTCTTAAAGAACCAAACAGAAATGCTAAAGGTCAAAAACAGTATAACAGAAATGAAGAATGCCTTGGATGGGTTAATTAGCCAGGGTTCTTCAAAGAAGCAGAGCTAGTAGGTTAATAGATGATAGCTAGCTAGCTAGACAGACAGATAGATATGTGTAAGAGGAAATTTATTATAGAAATTCACTCGTGGTTAGTGAGTACTGAGAAATCACACACTATGCCTTCTGCAAACTGGAGAAACAAAAATCCAGTGACATATTTTAGTTCAAGTCTGAAGAGCTGACAACCAGGGAAACTGCTGGTGTAACTGCTAGTCCAAGACCAAAGGCCTGGGAATCAGAGAGCCATTGGATTAAGTCCTGGAGTCTGAAGGCATAATTACCAGAATTTCTGATGTCCAAAGGCAGGAAACGATGGACTTCATAGCTCAAGAGAGTAAGGACTCAGTCTTCCACCACTGCTATTTTTCTTTGTTTTATTAAGGCCCCAAACAGATCGCATAAGGCCATCTCACATCAGTGAGGGAAAATCTTTACTCAGTCTACTGATTCAAATGCTGATCTCTTACAGAAAAATTCTCACAAGCATACCCAGGAAAAATATTTTACCAGCTATTTTGGCATCCTTTAGCCCAGTCAAATTAATATGTATGGGGTTATTGGTGGACTACATTGTGGTCGTGAGAGAGCCTCTAAATGTGAGGATATATCAAACTGAAAAACAAAGAGAATGTAGACAGATAACAACAACACCACCAGAACAGAATATCCAAGGAATCTGGGACAACTACAAAAGGTATAACCTATAAATAATGAGAATTCTAGATGGAAAAGAGACAGGAACAGAAGAAATGTTTGGAAAAATAGTGACTGAAAATTTCCCTAAATTAATGTCAAATAACAAACCAAAGATCCAGGAAGCTTAGAGACTATCAAGGAGGATAAATACCCAAAACACTGTCTATATCCATATCATTTTCAAACTGCAGAAATCAAATACAAAGAAAAAAAAAATCCTGAAAGAAGTCACAGGAAAAAAATACCTTACGTACAGAGGATCCAAGGTAAGAATTACATCCAGCTTCTCCTGAGAAACCAAGCAAACAAAAAGAAAGTAGAGTGGAATAAAGTGTTAAGAGAAAAAAAAAATAGCCAAGAATTCTGTACCCTGTGAAATTTTTTCTCCCATGAAGAGAAATAAAGACTTATTCAGACAAACAAACACTGAGAGAATTGATTGTCAGAGGATCATCCTCTGAAGCAAGAATTGCCCTAATGCCAAAACTAGAAAAGACATTACAAAATAAAAATGAAAACTGTGGAGCAACATCTCTCATAAACATAGATAACAAAAGCCTTCAGCAGAATACAAACAAGTCAAATATAACCATGTATATGTATAAATAATGACAAAGTGGTATTTATCCCATGTATGCAAGGTTGTTTCAACATTCAAAATTCATGTAATTTGTCACATCAACAAATAAAATATTACTCGATACCAAAAAGAAATGATCTAGCAAGCTATGAGTATAAATGGAGGAAACTTAAATGCATATTTCTAAAGGAAAGAAGCCCAGCTGAAAAGAACACATGCTGTATGACTCCAATTATATGACATTCTAGAAAAAACAAAACTGTGGAGGCAGTAAAAAAGATCAGTGGTTGCCAGGGATTTAGGAGAGGCGAGGAAGGAATGAGTAGGTTGAAGCACATGGAATTTTTAGAGCTGAAAAATCCTCTCTATAATAACATAATGATAGATATGTCATTATACAATTGCTCAAACCCAGTGAATGTCAACACCAGATATGAACTCTAATGTAAACGAGGGCCTTTGAGTGAAGACAGTGTCAATGTAGGTTCATCAGCTGTAACAAATGTACCACCCAGTGGGGAATGTTGATAATGGGGGAAGCAGGATACGTGTAGGCTCGAGATTTATATGGGACATGTCTGGAGCTTATTAATTTTTGTTCTGGCTCTAAAACTACTCTAAAAATATAAAGTCTTTAGAATTAAAAAAATAGACTCTAGTTGTTTTTTTTTTTTTTTTTTTTTTTTTTTTTGTCTTTTGTTGTTGTTGTTATTGTTGTTATTGTTGTTGTTGCTATTTCTTGGGCCGCTCCCGCGGCATATGGAGGTTCCCAGGCTAGGGGTTGAATCGGAGCTGTAGCCACTGGCCTACGCCAGAGCCACAGCAACGCGGGATCCGAGCCGCGTCTGCAACCTACACCACAGCTCACGGCAACGCCGGATCGTTAACCCACTGAGCAAGGGCAGGGACCGAACCCACAACCTCATGGTTCCTAGTCGGATTCGTTAACCACTGCGCCACGACGGGAACTCCGACTCTAGTTTTAATCTTTTTTTTTCTACCTTGATGTAAATATGTATTTAACATCACAAATATATATATAGCCAGGATAATTTTGAAATATACAGATAGTTTATTAAACATTCCATTACTAAATCTACAATATTTTAAATCATCAGTTTGGGGATTTTATTTAGAAATGTTTTACCTTCTGGTAAGTTGTGAGTGGGGTGCTCTGTGTTCTTACACTCACTTAAACCAATTATTCCAAAAGAGGCCTGTTCATTCATTTCTGAACTATATAATTAGCCCTGCATTTTTTCTCTAGTATATTTTTCTCCTCCTTTTAGAATGGTTTTAAAATAGAAGAAGGGTTAGGTATTTGTCTAAGAAAAAACAATATCAAACCCGAGTTGTTAAATTAGCTGTCTAGCTCTAAGTGCTATCCTGCCTAAAATAGTGGCATGTTAGTGGCTGGGCTATGTGCTCTCTGTTCAGGTTAGAATGAGGGTTAATTTTATAATCCTATATCTTATCTTTGAGTAAAGTGAGTAGTCTTAAGTATTTCTGGGGGTTCTCCTAGCTCAAGAATTATATAAATCTGGTAGATATGGGGCTAGTGGAACAGCTTTTAATAAGAACTAAAGATGTAAATGACTAAGGATCATTAGGATATACATTTTACATTGATATTCATAGTATCAACATATGACAAACTGAAAAAATTAGAGGTTTCAATTTTAAAACAAAAGAGAAAAGAGACTCAACAGCTCACAGTGTAAATAAGTAATTACTGGAAAAGTAATGGCAACTTTTTCAGCAAGTTTACAAGAAGAATAGTTAAGGATTAAGAGCAGCTAGCAGTCTTGAAAATAAGGGCTTGTGATTTATCATGAGTCAAATTTATATAATTTGTATTTTATTATAGACTTTAACAAAACAGAATCAAGGGCTTACTGAATCACATATTTGGTCAAAACTGTAAAAGTCAGCTACTCTCAGGTTTAATATTTGTGGCGCCTTTTGCTGTATTTTTTTCTCTTTAATCCCTTCTGCAAACAGAATTTCTTTTTATATGTATCGAGTTACTTTGCCATTTCATAATGGGTCTCATTTTCAAACTCAAATTAACAATTATCACTTTGGATTTCATTTTACTTTCTCCCTGTCTTGCTTAAGAAAGACTCATTTTTATTAAAAAAATAATTTTCTGATCTTAATCATGCCGTTAGATTCTAAACATGGATTTCCTTGTTTGTAAGTGTGGCTGAAAACATTGCCCTCTTGTGATTATTGCAATAAATTCTGCACATTAGTGTGCTTTGTAAATCGTAGAAGCTGTGTAGTATTGTATTATCATCACTGAATTTAGGTGCAACAATTGTTCATGTTTCATGCCCATTTCTTTCCACATGGCCAATTCAGAATTTAGGACTAGACTGGCTGCCCTCCAGGACATAATTAGTGGTGACCTTGTCACTTAATGTTAACTGCATACCTCATTCATACCATGGTTGAAAATGGCTGAAAGCCAATGCAAGCCAAGCATTACAAACCAGGGTTGAGATGGGCAGGTGTAACCCTTATTTCCCATGTCTGTGAAAATCACGCTCAGCTCTCCAGCTAACTGGATCTGTTTAATTATTTTTGCCAGATCTAAAAGTGGTCTCCAAATTTTTTCTTTTTCAGAAATTTTCTGGCCAAGCAATAACAATTTTTTAAAAAAATATGTAGCTTTTTAGGGATCAGTTAATATTTACATATTTGGAAAGTTCTGCTTCAGTAATACAAATTAAATTTTTCACCATCTTAAAAGGGATAAAGAAATGAATGAATTTTAATCAGTAAGCTAGACTATCTAAGACAATTCACCAAATTTGTTCATTTAATCCTACAATCTAAGTATTACTGAATCAAATTTTTCTATAATTAACATTTTGCTTTATGCATTTACTTTAATTACAGGTACATGTTGTATTTTCTCTTATGTATATTTCTATTTTGTACTTAACACTGTTAAAATGTAAGCATTTTCCTTATATCTCATTTGATGTATTTAAAAGAGGAATATCCTATCAACAACTCACTGACATTCTATTTCTTCCAGTAGTTATTAAAGCCGGAGATAAATGGAAATATCACTTTTTACTCATTGCTATACATCAATAAAATGAATTATTTTCACATCGTTACAGAAAAATTAATTATTAAGGGTTTTTTAAAAGAAAAATACAAGGAACTCCAACCCTTCCAATAAGCCAGTTTCCATTGTTAGTTGGCAGGAGATCTAAAGTTCATAGCAATTTTTTCAAATGCTGGAAAAGAGAGAATCTCTTTAAGAAGGGAGCTGAATTCCAATTTAAAATGCACTTAACTGAGAAGTTGTATAAAGTAAAGTACACACATGCTTTGGTCTCTAGAAGGTATCATATTTCTACATACACTTTCAAACTATTATCCCAAATATTTTCTGAATAACTTCCATAATGAGCATCATTAAAACACCAGTATAATATGCAAATGTAAAAAATGACCTACATTAAATGAGATGACTGCAATAAATACATAAATAAATAAAACTTTGTGAGAAATTTGTTCTAGGAAGAAATGGAGAGATAAGAACAATTAATATTCATTCTTTACAAATGGCTTCTTTACTCTTTCTAGTTGGGAAGGATGTTATTAAACAAATATATCTCATAACAATTTTTGTTGTTAGGTACAAACTAGCCTTACATCCACATTTTTGCTACAGAAAGTTTTGGTATTTTTTTGGATATTGCCACTTTCAAAGTTTCAAGCATATACAGAATACAAAAGTAAAAAATAATCATCCACGTCTGACTTAAACTGATAGTGAAGATATTATATATATATGTGCATGCGTCGTGTTGAGCATATGTGTGTGAGCATGCATATATGTTTTAAGCAAGGATGAATTTATTCTATGAAACTACAAGAAATGATGTTTTTCACTAAACTCTAAAGTTGGGAACTATTAGACTTGAATCTGGACTCAGCCATAAACAGGTTTTGTTTGATTAAACATAATTATACAAAACGAAGCTGGCTTTGGTTGAGCTTGCATCCTTTAATTGGCCACCATTGGCACCAAACCTCTCTTTTTTTTTGAACATTAAAACTACCTGTCTGTTCCTGGAAGATATTTGATTTATGACTTCTGTTTTAAGACTTCAGATAAAACAGATGGAAAATCTCTTCTAGAAGTTTGTAGAAAGGAACTTTTCTAGGAATACATGGAGATATTCACATATTCTGCCTTAAGTGGCTACAATTATTTTTATAAAATTATGGGTAGAGAATCTAAAGCTGAATTATAACATGACATTATGATTATATATGACCTGCTCTATGAAGACAGTGAATATCAATAATAAATCGTGGTAGAATTTGTGTTCAGTCATTCAAAGGAAAATGGTAATTATACCCAGAAAATCAGAGGTTAACAGATATGTACAGAAATGTGGTATATTTAATTCTTATCATAACTAGGTGAAAATATGTATATGTGTATATATAAACCTGAAAGTGGAAAAGATAGATAATATAGAGAAAATTATAGAAAAACATAAGACATCAAGAATTGATAAAAATAAAAAATTACTGTAATCACATACAACATATTATATGCTACTAATAATCAAAGGGATCAGCATTTTAAAAACTTGCTTTATTTTGGCTTACAGGATTAGCAACATTTAAAGTCTTTCATTACAAAATGTATAAGAGAGGGTGGCTTGGCAAACAGTTTTATGTACTACTGACAGGAAGGCAAAGCGCCATAATCTTTCTGATGGCAGTTTTGTTACATGCCTAAAAATGTGATATGTAAATATGTTTTTAGACCCAGAATTTCACTTCTGAAAATTTAACTTAAGGAAAGAATTAGGTACCAAGAAAGATGTGCAAGAATGTTCATTGTAATGTTAAAAAAGGGCCTCCAGTTGTCTTTCAGAACCTCACAAACTGTATGTTCAAGAACACTGAAATAATGATTTTCAGGCACTCAGATAACATGTAGTACTGAACACTTAACTATATTTTAGGTACTATTCTAAGAATAGGGTTCTAATATTGGAAGAATGGTATTAAAGTAGCTGATTTTCTCATTTTTCACCTTATTAAGAAAGGGATGCCCCTGAAAAAGGAAGGAAGGAAGAAAGGGAGGGAGGAAGGAAGGAAATTATCCGATCTAATATCATTGTAAATATGTTGACAAAAAATTCCCTAAAAATAGACTAACCATATTTGCTATGAATAGAATGCTTTTATGGAATAATTTTAGCAGGATATACTTGGATAGGATTGCTCATGGTAAACCTATACATCTATACATTTTTTCTTAAATCCCTAGAAAATGTCATGTTTGCTATAAAATGCTTTGGTGTCAAAAGTGGCATCGTAAACAAGGTGTCCCTTGTGAGAAGCAACCCTCACTTAGAGACCTCATTACTCTGGGTTCGAGGAAATATGTCTCATGTGGGAATGAATGACCAGAAGCCACTCTTTTTGATTTTTCCATGACAGTTAATTTCTTGTACCCTTGATTCTAGGAGCTATCTTTGATTTATAATATCTGATTTAAAAATCCGTTCCTTAGTGTTAGCTCAATGCTGAGCTTCTCTTTCACTCCTTCACTGGAGGGACTTCTCAGAAGCATCAACAACTGAGTAGTGATATTAATGTTGAAAAACAGACCATGTCAAGAGCATGACAGACGAACAATGTGAGAATTTGGGGAATTATTTTATTTTATTTTTAATTTTTTAATTTTTTAAAAATTATTATTCAATGAATTTATCACATCTGTATAATGATCATCACAATCCAATTTCACAGGATTTCCATCCCACAACCCAAGCACATCCCCCCACCCCCAAACTGTCTCCTCCGGAGACCAAAAGTTTTTCAGTGTCTGTGAGTCAGCATCTGTTCTGCAAAGAAGTTCAGTCTGTCCTTTAT
Source organism: Sus scrofa (assembly GCF_054392235.1). Classification (NCBI taxonomy): domain Eukaryota; kingdom Metazoa; phylum Chordata; class Mammalia; order Artiodactyla; family Suidae; genus Sus; species Sus scrofa. The sequence goes on from NC_139390.1 coordinate 64,150,268, forward strand.
TCAGATTCCACATGTCAGTGAAAGCATTTAATGTTGGTGTCTCATTGTATGGCTGACTTCACTTAGCATGATAATTTCTACATGGGGAATTATTTTAAACAGAAGTAAAACGAACTCAAAGGTCTGATGCAATAGTGTCTAACTTTTTGGGTAATTTCTCCTTTCACTCTCAGAAATCATTGAGGAATTGTTTTTTGGACCTTTGATTTGAGGACTTTTGTTTTTTGGGTCATAGTCATCACTTTTTGGCATATTAGAAATTAAAGCTGAGAATTAGAAATATTTTAAACAATTTACTTAAAAAAACAATAAACAAACATGTTACTATAAATAACTGTTGGGTTTCAAGGCCCCTTCAAGGAAATTGAACCCAAAGCCTCTGGCCAACTCAAGAATCACCAGGTTCTTATCATCGTCCCACCTATCTCTTTGTAATGCCCCTTCTCCCACCTTGAGCAACCTGTCCTGCTCCTCTCTGCCCCTACTGGAAAAGGTACATGGCCTACTCTTCTGGCCCTCCAAGGCCCTATAGGGCCTTATATACCCCCAACCAACCAGCAAGTGTATCCTAAGACTCCTCTTTCCCCAAATAATCAGCAGGTCAGCAGGTATATCCTGAGCCTTCTCCTCTCCCTGGGTTATAAAAACAGACACGACCACAGGGTGGCATCGGCTCCCTGATCATCAGGAAGTGGTCCCACTACCCATGCAGCATTTCTCATCTTAAACTCTTCTTTCTCTTTGGGGTTGGCTCTCCCTAACGCTGAGCTAGATTATCTCAATAAACTCTACTTTCTCTCCACCTTGCCAGGCTCAATAAACTCTTCTTTCTTTTTACCCCGATATTAGTCTGGAAGTTCTTTCCTGACCAGTGTGCACAGACCACAACAATAACATTTTAGTTGAATGATATCTTCCAAAGTAAGCGTGGACAGTGATATCAGTCTAGTATATTTTTTTCAAAATTCTTTAATGTCTGCATTAATAAGTGTGTCTGTATTCTTATATCTTCTTTTGCCTCCAATCTGTGGGATATCATAGTTTATGTAGACTTTTGAAAATTCTACTGTGGGAAGTTCTTACAAATGGTGAGAGAATAAAATTTACCAGGCATATAAAATCATATTATGAAAAATAAGTTTGACCTTGTGGAGCTTCTGAAAGTTTCTTGACTCTAGGTTTGTATACACCATGATTTAAGAATCAGTAATCCTTAAAATGAGTTTAATGTATTTGAGTGATGGACCTAATATGATTTAGTTGATGTAACATGTATGATGGTGAGGTAAGGTATGGAGGAAATGAGGCCAGTGGTATAGGCAGGAGAAGATCATTTATGACCATTTGGGTTATGGGAAGGATTTCAGGTTTATTTTTGATTTGATGGAAAACCACTGGGAGATTTTAAGAGGTGTGAATTTACCTGATCTATATTTCAGAAAGTCGAGATTAGTAGGTTATGAGGAATTTAGGCTGCGTGTGTATGTGTGTGGGGTAGGGAGGGGTACAGAATAGAAAAGGGTTTTTAAGCCAGGAGAATTTCTCAGTAGTAGGCAAAGGTAGTGGTGGCTAAAAATAACAGGTAACAGTTGTTAGACTGTTCACACCACTGTCCCATGGAGGCAGCACAGCCTTCTGTGGGAGAAATGTCTTCGACTTAAGTCACACTTACCTGATGAAAGATACCAGTCGTAATAGGGCTGTGAAATTGTTATGGGAATGGTAATCTCTTTACACATGAGGTACGGTGAAAAATAATGTAAAATGCAGAGTATAACAAAGTAGACTTGGAAAGTAGATCCTGCAAAACAGTCACACATCAAGGTTTTATCTCATTATCCCTGAGAAACAGCTATGCGCACTGACATTTTTTAGGATATGGCTGAATGAATAAGTTCCTCTTCTTCCCCTTAGCATCTTTCAGGTGAGTGGTTGTGACATTCAAACAAAAGAATCTTGATTAATAAACAGAATTCTTCTGTAATTATTAATATAATATAATACTATGTCAAATTAATAATCTGGATTGCAGAATTGAATACATTATTTCATGTTTATTATTAAAGAAAGAGGAAACAAAATCTGTCAGTGTTTTTGTAAACAGTGATATCAGTGATTACCTTTGAATGGTAAGATTATGCTTGTTTGTTTTCCTCTTATAATCTTCTGAAACTTCAAAACAATTAGTAGAGTAGTACTTTTACATAATCAAAAAAGCACTGAAAAAATTCAGATTAATACCAATTATAATTTGGTCTTAAAAATAAAGAAAAATCTTATAAAATGGGATATCTCTACCATCACCTAATTAAAAATTAATGCACAGGAGTTCCCATCATGGCTCAGCAGAAACAAATCTGTCTAGGATCCATGAGTATGCAGGTTCAATCCCTGGCTTAACTCAGTGGGTTATGGATCGATCCAGCGATGCCCTGAGCTGTGGTGTAGGTCGCAGACACGGCTTGGATCTGGTATTGCAGTGGCTGTGGCTTAGGCTGGAGGCTACAGCTCCGTTCTACCCCTAGCCTGGGAACCTCCATATGCTGCAGGTGTGTCTCTAAAAAGACACAAAAAAATTAAGGACCAAATAAATATCCACATATCAGAAACACCACATCCACCCTGCAAGATGACTTTATCATCAGTGAAGAAAACAATTAAAATATATTTTATAGTCTGTTTTGTTTTTATTACTCAAAAAATCCTTTATAAGGAGTCTAAACATATTTAACAACTATAAAAAAGGTATTTAGACTTCTTAAAAAAAACTCAAATCTATGAAGTTTTATACTGAAAGGTTAAGAAATTCATATTGAGCTATAGATAAAACTGAAATACACTTGATTGTTCATAACTATTCGATTCACAATCAGAACACAGTCCAGTAAACTTTTTGAGTCATTGTGCCTACATTTTAATCCTACCTGGGTGTGTTAACAACTCCGGCCAAATTTTGAATGCTCCATTACAGAATATAACAAAGACTGAACTATAGATAAGTAAGCTTTAATAAACAGAAATGACTTTTTACATAAAATGTCCTTCAAGTTTAATTGTATAGATGCGTTCCTGTATTTGCCATGTTTCTGAGCATTTTCATTTGTCTAAAGAGAATGAAACATACACTTTTCCACTTTTACAGTCTGAATATTACAACTTTTTCAAATGCTTTTTACCTACTACTTAAGTTTCATTTGGAAATGTACTTTTTAATTTTAATAAGGTACAATTCTGACAGTGTTATATGTAAAATAATCAACTGCTATTTAACTTTTAAATGTCTATCATTGTGTTTGTGTTAGTTACTAGTACATTTCTGGTTGAACTTTCTGAATACAAAAGACCATGTTAGGTATGTTATAAACGTAAAGATGGACTTTTCTGAAACTTCTTAGGACAAACTGAAAACCCACATACACAAAATACCCTCACCTACTCTCTGTGGAAAGCCAATAGGTGGAGACATGTTAGTTTCTTTCCTGCCTATAGTCGCCAGTTTGAATAGCTTTTCCTGCTTAGCTGCTTTTGAATGGGCATAAACATTTTGGTTATATTTTTCAATCCCTGGCAAAATTAGCACCTGGCTTTGAATGTAGAATCTCTTGCTATGGCTCATATCTCATTTTTACCCTTGCGATTTTATTTAACCCTGGTAAGGAGACATTTCAGCTTCAAATAAATTGGGTGTTTTTTCACAAAGAACTGTCTCTAAAAGGCCTCTGCCAGAAACCTGTTAAATATTCTCTTCTGTAATTGGATTTCAAGCTTCATTTTATAGAAACAATGTTGCATCATGAGGGAAAGTTTATTTTCAAATAATATTTTGTTTTGATTCAGTACTTTCATTTGAGTGCTTTACGCAAATTTGCATAATCTCCCCAAAATTTTAAAGGGTGTTAACCAATAGTTTTATATTATACCTGTCTCTTGGATATCAAGGCTCCAGAGAGAAGACATATTACGAAAATCATCTTGTATGTTGGGGGATATTGAGAAATTATACATGTATGATTGTCAAAACATTATCAATAAGATAAATCTGTTCATGGGATTATTATAAAATGTGTTTACTCTTGGACCTAGTAAATCCACTTCCAAAAGGAAATTATATTTTTACTGTGGTGTTTTTACGCCATTGTTTGTGATAAAACTGTTGGCATGACCCAATAGTACATGAGTAAATGTGGAATATACAAGCCAACTGTAGATGTTTATATACTAACATAAAATGAAGGCTTAGAAAGAGAAAGGTAACTCTAGCACATCTGGCATGTGGCAAGCACTATAACATACAGGTATTAATGCTGTTTACATCGATCATGCAGTCAAGTGTGGGAGACAGACATTAATTCCAATAATCACCCACCCAGTTAGGTGATTATACACTGAAATGTTTATCAAGGAAAAGTACAGAGAGATATACACATAAAATCTAAGTTGCAAAGTATTATATGTAGCATTACTAGTAAAATACTTATAAATGATAATTGTCAATATGTTTATCAAATCTGAAACTGATTACTTAAGGAGAGGTTACAGGAGGATGGTTAGTTTAGCATTGTCTGAACTTTTTTCATATTGTCAGTACAGTTCAACTGTAGAAAACGTTTAATTGTAGAAAAGTATAAAGTATACTAAGAAATGTATATAAAACTTTTATTTATTTATTTATTTATATATTTATGTCTTCTAGAGCTGCACCCACGGCTTATGGAGGTTCCCAGGCTAGGGGTCTAATCAGAGCTGTAGCCTCTGGCCTACGCCAGAGCCACAGCAACGTGGGATCCAAGCTGCGTCTGCAACCTACACCACAGCTCACAGCAATGCCAGATCCTTAACCCACTGTGCAAGGCCAGGGATCGAACCCGCAACCTCATGGTTTCTAGTCAGATTCATTAATCACTGAGCCACAATGGGAACTCCATAAAACTTTTAAAAAGTAAAACACGTAATTAAGATAATACTTTAAATTATTTAACATCAACATTTGTAAACCTGTTGTTTTTCTTATTTTAAAGCAATTACTTGCAAGTTCATTAACACTTGAGCAGAAACCCTACTCATTGATTTGAAGCTGCACTGCTTAGTGGAAATTACTTATTTTCCTCCACATACTGAACTTCCATAAATAGAGAAAACATAGGAGTTGGTAACTTGCCTGAGGCCAAGAGTTAATTTCCAGAAAAGTAGAAGCATTTTTGTCTTTAGACCAGGGGTCAACAAAATAGAGTTCACTGGCTAATTCTAGCCCAGAGCCTGGTTTTTAGCGTTTTCATATGAAGAATGAATGTTATTTTTAAATGTTGGAAAAAAATGAAAAAGAAAAATATTTTACAAAACTTGAATTTCTGTGGCCATAAATAAAGATAAATAAAGGTTTTAATGAAGGAGCATTTAGTGCATTCATTGTATTGTACAATCACTGCCTCTCTAGTTCTAAAACTTTATCACCCCAAAGAACACTGTATCCTCCTCCCCCCCTTTTATACTATAGCAACCACTAATCTACTTCATCTCTCTAATAATCATAAATAGTAATTTATTGTAAATTAACCTCAGGTGTATTAACATGAATTAAGATCAATATAGCTCTATCAGTATTTACATTGATCTAGATATATACACATCAAACATACATGTACACTCAAATTTTATAAAAATTATGACATTATTTTAACTTTAAGGTCTACTACTATTATTTATTAGATTATTTCCCATAAATTCCTAAAATTTCTCATTGACATGATTCTGTCTTTAGAGATTAAGTCATTTAGTTATGCTCTTCAAAATGTATTTAATAAGCAAGTCATATCTTTGTGGTTTCTCAGTGTGAAATAAAATTGTACTCATCATAACTGCTTACTGAGTTAAAATTCTAATGGAATTGGAAATTAAGTAGAGGCTTGAATTTCACATATATTTTCCAGAGAAAATATGAATTGATTATCTAGCCTACTTAGTTTCTCTCCAGGACAGCATAGACAAATTACACAGAGTAATAAACTACTCCTTGATCCATGAAGATTACTCAAGATGAATACATCACAGATGAGAACTGTCTACCAGAAATGGCAAATGGGACTCATGAAGAGATTTGAACACAGAATTCAAAACATATTGTCCAAAAAAGAATACATGGATGAAAGTTGATAAGCCAAAAATAATAATTCTGCCAAGGATGAATTACACTCCAGAATGTTCCCACTTGAGCACAGATGATACTAGAAAACCATAGATGTCAACAATAGGGTTTAATATTCGTTCTTTGTGAAGTCAGATAATCTACTCATGCTACCAGTGCTATTAAGGTAAATATATATTTGTTTGATTATAGAGTTCAAAATAGACCACTAAATACAGCCCATCCTTACCTCTTGTTACATACGGCGCGTAGTAAACCTGTAATGTAGAGATAGCAGGAAGTAGAACATAAGCTCTTAGAGTTTTATATATGTGACTTATTGCATGACCCCCATCATTTTTTTTTGTTCTTGTTCTTTTCAGTGAAGATACTGGAATGTAGGTCAAGTCTTCCGCCATGTTCTTGGAATCAATAACAAAAAAGACTAGCTTGACACTAGGGCTGCTGCTCTGATATTGGAGAAGGTAACATTCCAAACTGTCAGTTCCTTGGTCTGTTGTTAAGTAAATTCTATTATAGATCTATTTCTAGTTTATTTTGACATTTTAATTTTGGTAATTTATTTTATTCAGGTTTGCCATGAATGTCTTTAAAAATTTTTCAGTTTCAGACTCACAGACTTTGAAAAATGTATGGTTACCAGAGGGGGCAGGTTGGGGAGTGGGAGGGATGGACTGGGGTTCTGGGATTGGCATATGCACACTGAGGTATATGGAATGATTGGCCAATGGGAACCTGCACTAGAGCACTGAGAACTCTAGCCAGTATTCTGTGATATTCTATGGGGGAAAAAATCTGAAAGAGAATGGATGTATGTATATGTATGACTGGGTCACTTTGTTGTACAGCAGAAGTTATCACAGCCTTGTAAATCAGCTATACTTTAATAAAATTTAAAAAACTCAGCTTTATTCAACACATAATTCACATATACCATTGTGTAAATTTAAGATTTATAATGTGATTTGACACACATATACATTGTGAAACGATTGCTACGATAAGCTTAGTTATATCTCCCTCACCTCACATAATTACTTTGTGTGTGTGTGGTGAGAATACTTAAAATCTACTCTCTCAGCAGCTTTCAAGTATATAATATAGTGTTGTTAACCACAATCCCCCTATATGCAATAGATTCCCATAATTTCTTCTTGTAACTGGAAGTTTGTATCCTTTAAAATATCTCCTCATATCCCCCTCCCCTTTAGCCCTGGCAACTACCATTCTACTGTTTCTATGAGTTTGGCTTTCCTAGATTTAACATATACATTAGATTATATAGTATTTGTCTTTCTCTGTCTAACTTACTTCATTTAGCATAATGCCCTCATGGCAAATCCATGTTATAAATGATAGGGTATCCTTCTTTCTCATAACTGAAAAATATATACTATGTGTGATACATATGTCACATCTCCTTTATCCATTCTTCCAAAGATGAATACTGAGGTGGTTTTTATACCTTAGGTATTATGAATAATGCTGCAATGAATATGTAAGGGCAGATGTCTCATTGAGGTAATAATTTTATTTCTTTTAGGCATACAATAAGTCATGCCATTTCTGGATCAAATGGCAGTTCTATTTTTTAATTTTTAGAGGAATCTTCATACAGTTTTCCATAGTGGCTGTACCAGTTTACATCCCCACAAACAGTGCACAAAGTTCCTTTTCTCTATATCCTCAGCAACACTTATTATCTGCTGTCTTTTTGATGATAACGATTTTAGCAAGTGTGAAGTGATATCTGAATGTGGTTTAGATTTGCATCTTCCAGATGTTTAGTGAGATCGTGTACCTTTTCATGTGTGTGTTGGTTATATCTATATCTTCTTTGAAAAAATGTCTATTCAGGTCCTTTGCCTATTTTTCATTTGGGTTACTTGTGGTTTGGATATTTTCATTTGTTATTTATTTTCTTTTGAATTATCTGAGTCCCTTATATATTTTCAATAGTAAGCCCTTATCACTGGCTTACAAATATTTTCTTGCATTCCATAGGTTGCTTTTAAATTTGTCGATCAATTTTTTTTTTGATTTGATGCAGTCCCACTTGTCTATTTTTTATTTTATTGTTAGTGCTTTTGGCATCATATCAAAATAAATATTGCCAAGACTAATGTCAACTTTATTTTCTATTCACTTTCACTTTAATTAAGACCTCTATACCCTTATTATACTTCTTTTTGGATTCTCTCAAGTCTCCTCCTTATCTTGGTTTAATGGATACTAAATATGATATACTTAGTTACAGATTTTTGAGGGGGTGTTTTTCTGCTTGGTGTTCTTAGACCATCTTGAATCTAAAGTTCAGTATCTATGATTAATTAAAAAAAAACTTAGCCATTATTACTTGAAATATTTCTTCTGCTCTAGTCCCTCTTTCTTATTCTTCTACTACTACAAATACATGGTTATACTTATTGAAATTCTCATGATTCTTGGATGTTCTGAACTTTTTTTATTTTTTTCTTTTTGTGTCTGGCTTCTTTTATTTAGTAGTGTTTTCAAGGCTAGACCATGTTGCATGTACCAGTATTTAATTCATTTTAATTGTGAAATAAATTATACATTGTGTAGCTCATATTTTATTTATCCATTCATTGTTTGATAAATATTTAGGTTGTTTTCACTTTTCACTGTGGATAATGTTGCTTTGAACACTTATGTACAAGTTTTTGTGTGGACATGTGTTTTCAGTCTCTTGTACATATATCTAGGAGTGGAAAAGCTGGGTCAAATGGTAACTCTATGTTTAACCTTTTGGAAAATGCAAAACTGTTTTCCAAAACAACTATATCATCTTATTTTCATTCAGCAATGTCTGAGAATTGTAATTTCTCAACATCCTCATCAACACTTACCTTCTTTTTTTAAAAAATTCTAGCCATCCTTGTCTATGTGAAGATATGGTTTTGATTTGCACCTCCTTAATGACTGATGTTGTTCAGCTTCTTTTCATGTGCTTATTGGACATTTTTAATCTTTGCATTTAAATCAAAGATATTTTGGGAGTCCTTTTGTTGCACCATGGGTCAAGGGTCTGGTGTTGTCACTGCAGGTGCTGGGGTTGCTGATCTGGCGAAAGAAAGTTTTATGCCTGGCCTGAGAACTTCTGCATGCCATGGGCATGGCCAAAAAAAAAAAAAAAAAAAAAAGAAAAGAAAAGAAAGTTTCTATTGATCAGTCTTCAAGCTCATATTTCCTTGGTTGTGTTCAGTCTACTAAATGGCCTACAAAAACCATTATTTATTTATTTTTTATTATTTATTTATTTTATTATTATTTCCCCCAACACACATTTTTTTTCCCCACTGTAAAGCATGGGGACCCAGTTACACATACATGTATACATTATTTTTTCTCCAATTGTCATGCTCTGTTGTAAGTATCTAGACATAGTTCTCAGTGCTGCTTATTTTTAATGTCTAGCATCTTCGAAGTTTTTTTAGAGTTTCCATCTCTCTGCTTATTTCACCTATCTGTTCCTTCATGTTTTCTCCTTTTTTATATATATATGTTTAACATATATATTATTTTTATTTTAAATTGCCTGTCTGGCAATTCCAAAAATTGGTCACAGCTGAGTCTGATTCTAATAATTGCTTTTTCTTGAGACTGTGTATTTTTCCTGCATTTAACTATGGCTTGTGATTTTTTTTTTCTTGAAAGCCAAACATGATGTATCAGGTGGTAGGAATTGCATAAATAGGCCTTTAATGTGAGGTTTTATGTTAATCTAGCAAAGGTGTCAAAGGCTTCATATTTTTCTCATGTTCTTCTTCCTCTCTATTGTCTTTGGACTTTCCTATGAACTTTTCCTCAGAAAGAGTCTGAATCTTGCAGTCCTGAGAGCTGCAATCCCTCTTATTATGTTGAATTCCGATTGTGGTGGTAAAGAATGGCAGAGGGAGATGTTCTTTAATCTAATGACTAAATCTCAGTCACTTTAATGGGCTCTTGTCCCTAAGCAGTGACAGTCACAGATGTTTCTTAGTTCTTTTCTTCTTTAGGTGAGATAGGAAGGCTAGAATACCCTTCTTTCAGCTGACAGAGGGTTGTGTTAGACTTTTCCCCCTGGAAAATAGGTTTTTGTTATGAAGAATATTCTAGACATATTTCACATTTGCATTGTCCCTTGCCCTGCCATACCCATGAGGATATCTTTCTTGCCTCTTAGTCATGAGAATGTGGAAGGGTTCCTAGAGGTAAAATCTATGAAAGTATGTCCCCCCTCCCCCCTGCAAATACTGTTATCTGGGATTTCTTCACTCCCAAGCTAGTCCACACCTATATTCTAGCGATTAATCAGAATAACTCCAGTGATTTCTGGCTCCAGTGATTTCTGCTCAAGGTAAGCAGATCATGGCCCTAAATCTGGATTAATTTGCCTCATTGAAGAATGGGATTCCTATGCAAACTCTGTGAACCTGGTGAATCCAGAGAAAGTTATTGCTATTCTGTTTGTTCATTTTATTTCTTTTTTTAAATTACATTTATAGGTGTACAACAATCATTGCAACCAAATTTTATAGCATTTCCACAGCAAACCCTTAGGGTATCTTCCCACCCAAGTTCCATGTATTTTATTTTATTTATTTTTTCTTTTTTTTATCATTTATTTATATATATATATTTTTTTTTCTACCGTACAGCATGGTGACCCAGTCACACATACCTGTATACATTCTTTTTTCTCACATTAAATGTTCCATTATAAGTGACTAGACAGAGTTCCCAGTGCTTCACAGCAGGATCCCATTGCTAGTCCATCCCAAAGGCTACATTCTGCATCTATTTACCCCAAGCTCCCAGTCCCTCCCACTCCCTCCCCTTCCCCCTTGGCAACACAAGTCTATTCTCCAGGTCCATGATTTTTTTTCTTTGGAAAGGATCCTTTGTTCCATACGTTAGATTTCAGATATAAGTGATATCATATGGTGTTTGTCTTTCTCTTTCTGACTTACTTCACTCAGGATGGAGAGTCTCTAGTTCCATCCATGTTGCTGCAAATGGCATTATTTCATTCTTTTTATAGCTGAGTAGTATTCCATTGTGTATATATACCACATCTTCCTAATCCAATCATCTATCAGTGGACATTTAGGTTGTTTCCATGTCTTGGCTATTGTGAATAGTGCTGCAATGAACATGTGAGTGCATGTGTCATTCTCAAGGAAAGTTTTGTCTGGATATATGCCTAAGAGTGGGATTGCTGGGTCATATGGTAATTCTTTGCATACTTTTCTAAGATACCTCCATACTGATCTCCACAGTGTTTATACCAGCTTACATTCCCACCACCAGTGCAGGAGGGTCCCCTTTTCTCTACATCCCCTCCAGCATTTGTTATTTGTGGACTTATTAATGATGGCCATTCTGACTGGTGTGAGGTGGTAAAAATGGCCATACTACCCAAAGAAATCTACAGATTCAATGTAATCCCTATCAAGTTACCCATGACATTTTTCATAGAACTAGAACAATCCAAAAATTCATATGGAACTACAAAAGACCTGGAATTGCCAAAGCAATTCTGAAGAACAAAAACCAAGCAGGAGGCATCTCTCTCCCAGGCAATATCACAAAGCCAAAGTCATAAAGACAGTGTGGTACTGGTACCAAAACAGACAGGCAGACCAGTGGAACAGAAGATAGAACCCAGAAATAAATCCAGACACCTATGTTCAATTAATCTTTGACAAAGGAGGCAAGAACATAAAATGGGAAATGACAGTCTTTTCAGCAAGCATTGATGGGAAACCTGGACAGCTGCATGCAAGTCAATGAAACTAGAACACACCCTCACACCATGCATGAAAATAAACTCAAAATGGCTTAAAGACTGAAATATAAGACAAGACACCATCAAACTCATAGAAGAGAACATAAGCAAAACATTCTCTGACATCAAACTTAAATGTTTTCTCAGGTCAGTCTCCCAAAGCGACAGAAATAAAAGCAGAAATAAACCAATGTGACCTAATCAAACTGAGAAGATTTTCCACAGCAAAGGAAACCAAAGAGAAAAAGACAACTTAGAAGATGGGAGAAAATAGGTTCAAATGATGCAACTGACAAGGGCCTAATCTCTAAAATATACAAACAACCTATACAACTCAACAGCAAAAAAGCCAACAACCCAATTGAAAAATGGGCAAAGTACCTGAATAGACATTTCTCCAAGAACGGTACACAGATGGCCAACAAACACTTGAAACAATGTTCAACATCACTGAATAATAGAGAAATGTAAATCAAAACTACCATGATGTACCACCTCGCACCAGTCAGTGTATTTCTTAATGTAAGGATGATGGTAAATACTTAAAGCTCTTTTCAAATTAAGAATAAGAAGTCTGTGTATTATACTTTCTATGACATATCTTTGTAATAAATGTTCTGATAAGGGAAATTTTAGAATACTGAATGGCTAAACAGAATTTTAGGTATGCACAAAAAATAACCCTAAGTCATGCTAATTTTATTGCTGAAGTGGTTTGTCAATGTCTTACAATAATATGGAAACATGTTTTTTTATTTATTGATTACACTTTTCACATATGGCATATGATAGTGTCACCAATAATGTGTACACATGCATTACATTCTAATTAATACTATTGCACCATGTGGGCTATGTATTCTGCAGCAGTTATTTGTGCATTTTATCATATTTTTATTTTAGCTAATAAATATATTTTGAGCTGTTACAGTGTTAATAGTAATTTGAACAAGAAATAAGATCACTCACAACTAAAATAATAAAAATAAAGACAAAATATCGATAAAAGAAACATAGTAAATTGCTACAATAAGAATAGCAGAGGCAGTGTGTGCCATAATCCCAGAGAAAGGTTAAGGAGCTATTGAGGCTTGATAGAAAAGATAAGAGTTAATAAAATCTTAAAGAACTGGATAGATGGAAAAGGCAGGTGACAGAATTACATTCTCTCTCAGATTTTGACAGTAGAATAGATATTTCAACAGCTTTCATATGAAGTTCAAATAGGATATTCCTACTTGTTAAATCTCATGTTACTCATTCCTTATTATATTGCAATTAGCTTGTTTTTAAAGCAAAATTAGCAAGGTAAATATGAGGCAGTGGATATAAGGGATGTTTGAAGAAACATACCTTTTACTTTTTGTTTCTATAAAGATACCTTTCTACACATATTCCACATATCTACTGATCACATACATCCTACATAACTTAAAAAAAAATATTGTTTTCAGTAGAATTTAGCAACAGAAGAGAATGGAAAAAATAGTTGAAGGGATATAAGTGGTAGAATCTACAGTACATAAACAATTATTTAAGCATATTTAATATTCATGGGTAAAAAATAGATAACCAGAATGCAATAAAACTGGATATTCTTTTTAAAATTTCCTTACTATTCAATTAGATACAAATGAGAATTGATATAGTGTTTTGTATTATACATATGTTAACCTGGAAATAGTGCCCATTAACTAAACAAGAGAGTTTAGTTAACAAATTTTATAACCTTCTTTCTACTTAATGAATTCTTTTTATTATAGTGATAAATTATTTGTGATAGTCTTTGAGGTTAAGTTTACATGTAGTGAAATCACCTGGTTAAATTTGACTAATCAAGATGATTATGCTGATAGAATCAAACTGTTTAATATAAATAAGAAATAATATATAATGTCATCACAATATTTATTTCCAACCATAATCCATTTAAATTTGCACCTTTTGGGAGTTTCCGTCGTGGCTCAGTGGCTAACGAATCCGACTAGGAACCATGAGGTTGCAGGTTTGATTTCTGGCCTTGCTCAGTGGGTTAAGGGTCTGGCATTGCTGTGAGCTGTGGTGTAGGTCGCAGACTCGGCTTGGATCCCTCCTTGCTTTGGCTCTGGCAAAGGCCAGCAGCTACAGCTCTGATTAGACCCCTAGCCTGGGAACCTCCATATGCTGCACGCAGGAGCAGCCCTAGAAAAGGGCAAAAAGACAAAGAATAATAATAATAATAAAATAATTAAATTTGCGTCTTTTGTTCAAATGACAATCCTTCTTTCAAACGTCTACCTCCTTGGTATATAATTAACTCTCCTTTTAGATTTTAATGTTTTTTAATGATGGCACTGGCTTTCAATTTGCACTTTCTTAAATGTTACTATATATATTAAGATGAGACAATAAAGCATTTTCAAGTTAAAATGAATTTTTATATTTTATAAATGTCAGCCATTAAAACAGAAAAATATGGAAATGAAGCATATGTTTATAGCATACTATAAACTTTCAGACTTACATTTTTTAAACCTGTATTTTGCATTTTGTATCCAAATTTATTTTGTAATATTTTTAAACTTCTCTTTTGGAAAAATTTTACATTTATAAACACATTGCAAAGATAATACACAAAGATCTCTTATGCTCTTCATTCTGCTCTCCTTGATTTTACATAACCATTGTATATTTGTCACAATCAAGAAATTAGTATTGGTACAATACTATAGCTAAGTTTTAGATTTTATTCACATTTTGCCAGTCTTTTCAGTACTGTCTTTATACTGTGCCAAAATTCAATCATGAATATCATATTCCATTTAGTTGTCAAGTCTCTATAATGCCCTGTGATATGTGTGAGTTTCTTTATTTTTCTTAAACTTGCCACTTAAAAAAATTGAGTATAGATGACTTGCAATGTTGTGTTAGTTTCAGGTGTACAGTAAAGTGAATAAATTATAAATATACATATATCCATTCCTTTTCAGATTCTTTGCCCATATAGGTTATTGGAAAGTTTTGAGTAGATTTTCCTGGGCTATTTAATAGGTCCTTGTTAACCTTGCCACTTTAAAGAGTTAGTAGTTCAATATTTTGTAGAATGTCCCTGGATTTGGCTTTGTCTAATGATTTCTCATCATGAGAGTGGGGTTGTTGATTTGGAGGAGACTACAAGGGAGGTGAAGTGCCCTTGTCACTGCATCATTTTTAAGTAACACCTGATACTAACAAGAATTATTATTAGACACTAAGTTTGGAGATTTCTCGGCTATTATTTTGTTCAATATTTCTTCATCCTCAATCTTTATGTCTTCTCATTCCAAAATTCCATTTACACATATGTTAATCTTTTTTTTATATCGTATCACAGGTCTTGGATAGTGTGGGGATTTTATTTTTGTTTTTGTTTGCTTTTTTTTTTTTAACCTTTTTCCTATTTGCATTGCATTTGGGATAATTTTTATTGACCTACCTTCAAATTCACTGATTTTTTTCCTTCAATGATGTTGAGTCTGTTGATAATTACATTAAGTAATACTTCATTTCTGTTAGTGTTTCGTTGTTATTTCTGGCATTGCAATATTATTCTCTCTTATAGTTTCCACCTCTGCTGGAATTACTCATCTGGTATTTCGTTGCTTATCATATTCTGCCTCTACAGTCTTTCTTGGATCTCCTAGGGCAAAGTAACATTGGGCTTTTAAAACATTTTAAACACAGTTCTGTGAGTGTAATTGTCATGTTACAATAGATAGCATTATAACTAGAGCTGCCCAGGAGCAAGGAATTTGTCCCATCTTCATTTTTTTAAATTTTATTTATTTATTTTTGTCTTTTTGCCTTTCCTAGGGCCGTTCCCACGGCATATGGAGGTTCCCGGGTAGGGGTATAATTGGAGTTGTAGCTGCTGGCCTATGCCAGAGCCACAGCAACGCGGGGTCCGAGCCACATCTGCGACCTACACAATAGCTCACAGGATCCTTAACCCACTGAGCAAGGCCTGGGATTGAACCTGCAACCTCATGGTTCCTAATCGGATTTTTTAATCACTGAGCCACGATGGGAACTCCTTAATTTTTCTTTTTTTCCACTATAGCTGGTTTAAAATGTTCTGTCAATTTTCTACTGTACAGCAGGGTGACCCAGTCACACACATATACATTCCTTTTTCTCACATTATCATGCTCCACCATAAGTGACTAAATATAGTTCCCAGTGCTATACAGCAGGATCTCATTGCTTATCCACTAGAAGTTGTGGCAATGACTAGGGTAAATGAACAGTGAATGGTGAATTAATAGAGTTGTAATCAGAATTTTTATACAGGCTTTGAAATATTACTGTTGTTCACATCCAATGTTAATACTTTATTCTGAATATATAAGAAATGACTAGTATGCTTAACTGGAACTTGATAGGCACTCAGTATATAAATGAATCAATTAATGACTATTTATGTTTATTACAAAATATCTTTTCCCAGTTTATTTTTCAGACTCTGAAATTGCTAAGGAGTAGTGTTGGAAGATATCACAAAATTCTAACTTCTCTAGATTTCATTTATCATCTCTGAGCATATTTTTTAAATTTTAATATTTGCGTTTACTTTCCTTTTCAAAATTAGAAATTTATTGTGAGCAGAAAATTTTACAGTAATCCTGAGTCTCTTACTTATTAAAATAGAAATCTTGACACTTCATCACCAAAAGGTTATAGTATAATAACAAATTTAAAGTCAAATGTCTGACTGCTTTTGCAAATACCATACCCTGGGCAGAGTGTATCTTTTGAGAGACCACATCAAATGTAAAATAACATATGAGTTACTATTTAATATAATGACAACTAAATATATCCAAACTGTGAAGCATATTTTGCAAATTCTAGCATAATTTTTGTATTCACTGTATAATGTATAAAACAAATCTTTGCCCCTGTGTCTTTCATAATGTAAAATTAGAGTCTGGGTATGAAAATGTGATTTATGCTCTCCAGAATTCTATGAGATGTTTATTTTATGATGGTTTGGTAATTGCTATCAGAACATTTCTTGATAATAATTGATAATTAGGGTCTCATCAACTACTTCTCTTTCTAAAAGACCTTTAACATTAACACTTTTGACCTTTTTAATTGCATGGATTAAAGCTAGAAATGGGTGGTTATTAGTGTTCTGTACTTTCATGCTTAGAGCTTGAAATAATGTTTGCATTCTCAGTAGCATTCAGCAAGCTTACCTTTCCCTCAGTAAATGTGACTTTAAAGGTGGCTTTTAGTGGCTCTTAACTTGGTATTCATAAACCTATTGACCAGAGTTAGCAGTTTCTTCGTGTTTGCTGATTCCTCCTTGATGCATCTGTGCCATTCTAATTATAGAGTTTAACTGGGCTGCAAAAGTTCATGCACCCCAGTTATTATAGAAAGCAAGAAAAACTATTTATAAAACTGTCTGCTTTTTCCTTTCTTTATACAAAATTTAAAATGGCAGCTTTTGGACCTGTCATTCAAATCTTCCAGGATATGACGATGATGTGAAGAAATATTTAGAATGCAGAGATGTACTGTAGAATTAAAGGTATGTTTGATATGCAGCCTCCCAATTAAGGAGATCACCTTTTGTTTTTTCCAGGAAGAGTGAAAAATAATATGATTTGAGGAAAAATTTTATTGGTATGTAGGCAAGAAGGAAAACATACTACTTAGGAAAAATAGATTTTATACAAAAATATAGCTGTGAACAAAGAATAGAATATAAAACTTGTAGTTACCATTTATACATGTGTGTGTGCTTGTATTATGCAGAAATAAATAATAGACATGCTTTAACATGCATATATGCATAAATGTGCATTCATTATATAAATACATATACACATATTGGAATTAAAAGATATTAGCTTGCTATTAAAATATCTCACATATTATCATGTACCTAGATAAACTACACATTAGAGATCAATTGACATGTCTTTTACGTTTTTTCCTAAGTTATTATGTGTGGACTAACAGTTGGAAGTAAACCCATAATGTTATCTTTTATGGTATGAAGGTACCTTAGTGAGAAACTTGACAGAGATGAGAGAAAAAAAAGCAAACTTATTTTCCACATGTGTGAAACCCATTTGGACCTAATCATTTTAATGTTGACAGGAACAGCTGTGCTGGTACTCATGCTATAATAATGAGAGTTGTATGTCTCTAAGGCAGTTTCTAGGAAAACTAATGTGTTGTAGACTAAAAGTAATTGTGTATGGCTGTGCACACATAGGACTTGAAAGCATTTTATAATTCAAATTCCACTTTCTCCAATTATATTCTTTGTTGAAACAGTATTTTATGAAGAATAAAGGAATATGATATTTTTTATAGGCGACTATAAGAAGTTTCCAGGGTAGAAATAATTTAATCTGGTAATTTTCACTTGTTTTATAGTTGTCCAATGGTAGAATGTATCATAGATATATTCATTTGCTTTTGTTTTACAACCTATGAAATAAAAATAATATATTACCTTTTTTCTTTAAGTTTGAGAAGACTGAAATATATACATCTTAGGCAACTCACCCAAGATGATATATATTAGTGGAAGAATTAAATACAATTTCCTCTTAATACTTACAGAGGTTTTGCTAATCTCTGAACATTATAACATAAATTAATCAGTGAATTTTAAATTATTTTTCATATTACTCATGATTTTTTTTGACAAATAGAGGAACATTCACGATCTGTAAAACAAAATGTACTTGCTAACCAGCTGCCAAAGAAAGATTGAGTAAAATATTGGACTACAAATGATTTATAAATTTATAAGATTATAAATTAAGGTAATTTTGAAAATAAGATAAAAAGGGAATATTACTAAAATAAAACATAATACATTTATTTTCCAATGAACTGTCTTGACTATTCCAGCTTTAATTTGATTAATGTGTCTGAGAAAATTTTTATCCTTATCTCTATATAATAATGGGAAGTTTGTCCAAATACATCTTTGATGATCTGGAGTACAGAACAGAAAATATTAATAGGGAAAGATGAAGCTCTTAGGTATGTTAGTCGAGACAGTGTAAATTACAAGAATTAAATAATATAATGCAAATGAGCAGAAAGTTAATTTTTTTCTAATTTTAATTTTAATCAAAGCAGTATATTCAAAAGAACATAATGGTATCAGAGAGTTTCAATAGACAGATCCCTCCAACTGGAACAGTTTTGAAGATTAGCCAAAATTTTCATTAATTACCATAAGAATTAAAATTTGTGAAATGAAACCTGTTAATAAATCAAAAAAGGAAACAATGGAATAATGGACAGGAGGTTGTCAAAATATGTGTCAGACACCAAAATTAAATATCCTATAAAAATTGTAAGAAAATAAATATATCAGCTTCCTGTAGCTATGCTGCAGTAACAACTCCAAAAATATAACAGTATTTTTTGTACATGTCATATGTTGTTATAGGTCATATTTAGCCTTGCTTATGGAATCTTCATTAAGGATCCATATTGAAAGGAAAACCCTAATCTTCCCTCTTGGAATTTTTACTCAGACATGGCATATGTCACTTCTGTACATATTTAATAAATGCAAGTCACATGTCCAATCCTAAAATCATTTTGATAAGTGTACTCCTCCAATACAGTCTCTGTAAGTATAGAACTTAAGAGACATATGGATAATTTGAACAAATGTGACAAAATATTGCAGAAAATTGTGTGAAAATATGCTCAAAATTCTTTTTTTTTTTTTTTTTTGTCTTTTGTCATTTTTAGGGCAGCACCCACAGCATACGGAGGTTCTCAGGCTAGGGATCTAATTGGAGCTGATGCCACCGGCCAACACCAGAGCCACAGCAGCACCAGATAAGAGCAGCGTCTGTGACCTCCACCACAGCTCCCAGAAATGCTGGATCCTTAACCCACTGAGTGAGGCCAGGGATTGAACCCACAACCTCATAGTTCCTAGTTGGATTCGTTTCTGCTGTGCTGCAATGGGAGCTCCTATTCCCCAAATTCTTAAATCCAGATAGAAATACTTGGTTCTATATGTGATATTGTCAAATAGTATATTTCATTGTGGATTCTTTTTTTTTTTTTTTTTTTTTTTTTGTCTTTTTTGCCATTTCTTGGACCGCTCCCATGGCACATGGAGATTCCCAGGCTAGGGGTCTAATTGGAGCTGTAGCCACCGACCTATGCCAGAGCCACAGCAATGCTGGATCCAAGCTGTGTCTGCAACCTATACCACAGCTCACAGCAACACCGGATCCTTAACCCACTGAGCAAGGCCAGGGATTGAACCCACAATCTCACGGTTCCTAGTCAGATTCACTAACCACTGAGCCACGACGGAAACTCCTCATTGTAGATTCTTTAAGCATTTCATATTATCTATAAGACTCTTTGGAAGCCAGTTGGAAAAGGAAAACCATTATGTATCCATTAAAGATCACATATATAAACTATAGAAAAAGCAGTGTTGCTTGGATTTCACACAGTTTAGGAAATTTACAGTCTTTGGAAACAATGGAATAATGGGTGGAGAATTTATGTATCATTGTCAAGGATGCTGGGTGGTGAATTAGTTGGGCGACGTCTAAAATCATATAGGGGATGATTAAGGAATTAAGCAGATGAAACTCATAAATCAAGAACACATGTAGAAAGACTCTACCCAGAAAAGCCAGTGAAATGAATTTATATTACCTAGTAGATCTGAATAAAGGGCTGTGTGACAGCTACATTAGGGAAGTGTCACCTGAGGAAGCACATCCAGTTACAACTTCAGGACCAATTACTTGATTTGAGTATTAAGTGAATTCTTGGATATTCTACTTCTTTATTCCATATTTCAGTGATTTTCACTGATAGTGCAAAATATGTGATACTACAAAATATGTGATACTGCATTGATACTGCAAAAAGATGTGAGATTTGCATTGATACTGAAAAATATTAGCTGCTACTGTTAAGAATTGGGTTGGTATAGAAAATGGTGAGAAAAGTAGAAGGGTAGCTCCTTTCAGAAACTTTCCAACAAAGTCCTACCTACCACGGTCAATCTTGTGACATTAATGTTTTCAGATGGCCTTAGTAACTAAATAATTTTAGAAGAAAGAGAAGAGTGTTTGTGCTAAATGTTCAGTTGCCTTTACCATAATTTTATTTAGTTTATTTATTTATTTATGTGTTTGTTTTAATGAAAGTATATTAGATTGTGAAATATAGATGCCTAGCATAGTGTCTGTTATGTAATACTTACTTTAGCATTTGAGGGTGAATATGAATGCTAAAGCAAACAAATAAGTAGATTGATAAATATGTGCATGCATGTACATGTGGGTGGATATACACTGACAGAGTCATTTAAATTTTTAACCTTAGTCTCTCCTTATGTAAAATTAAGATAATACCCCTATATTGGTTGAAAAACAAGTGAATGAAATTCAGCTAAAATAATTAGGAAACCCATAGGTGGGAATGGCTTAAAATACAAGTGAAACAATAGACCAGGCCTACTGTCAAGCTCCTAATCCATCCCACTCCCTCCCCCTTCCCCTTGGCAACCACAAGTCTATTCTCCATGTCCATGAGTTTCTTTTCTGTGGAAAGGTACATTTGTGCCATATATTAGATTCCAGATATAAGTGATGTTTGCCTCAGAATTCCTGTTATCTCCTAATGTTAGTGTGAATTCCATCCCCCATACCTTCCAATTTTACCTTTCTCATCTCTACATTCATGACAGTCTTCTTTTGATCATCTCTGAGATTGTATTGATGGCACCTCCAACCACCTGATTATTCATCTAAGTCTTCCAGTGATTCCTCACTGTCTATAATATTTTCTCCTTTTCCACATATATTTGTTTGGAGATACATATTGTATTAGTAAAAATTCTCCAGAGAAACAAAATCCGTAAGAGATAGATATAGATGTAGATATAGATATATAGAAAGGATTTATTATGAGGGATTAGCTCTCATGATTATGGAGGACAGGGATTCCAAGGATAGGATAACTGCAAGCTGGAGGTCCAGGAAAATGAGTGTAGTTCCCACTTAAATTCAAGGGCCTGAGAATCTTGGGAGCCAATGGCATCAGTTCCAGTCAAAGTGTGAAAGACCAGGAATTTGAGGACACAAAACCAAGGATGTCCCAGCTCAAAAAGAGATATCGCCCTTCTTCCATCTTTCTATTCTATTCAGGTCCAAAATGGATTCCATGGTACCTACGCACATTGGTGAGGGCAACATTCTTTACTCAGTGAAACAGTTCAGATACCGATCTCTTCCAGAAACGTCTTCACAGGCACATGCAGAAACAGTGTTTACCAGCTATCTGGGCATCTACTGGCTCAGCAGTCAATTTTGACACATAAAATTGATCTTCATATGTATATGCATGCATATATGTATACACATATATATTCATAACATATATGTGCACATATATTTATATTATGTTTTGATTAGAAGCCAGAGAGATAGAACAAATTGATATCCTTTCCCCATCTTGATTGAATAACCAGATAAAAAGATTTATTTTTGTCATGGAAAAAGTTCCGAAGCTGAAAATTGACGGTGATACAGTTTGTCCTTGATGCACTCTATGTAATTCATCAAAATTCCCTGGTCTCTATTTGAAAATTAATTTACATGCATTGCAAAATATTGCCTTTGCAGATCATATCCTAGTGTCCAATACAAAGAAACTTTTTTTACATGCTAGAAACAAATCAAGATTTGTTTTTCATTTTAAAGAAATTATGCCAAAAATACAAGTTCTTTAGCAAGTATTTGTATTTAACCTAGAGATAAATCAAAAAGTTTTCAGAAATTACATATTTTGTTTTTCAAGAAAATATACTTTTTTCAAATAAAGAGCTATGAATGTTTGATATACAAGAATCATTTTTAAAGCCTTTTAAACTGGATAGACTGGTTGTTACAGGTTGAAATTCTGTTTAGGACTCTACAATTCAGAAATAAAAGTCTTAAATTCCAAACTAATGCATTCGATTTTAATTTACAATGAAATGGGCATTAGATGATGGATTCTGCCTGAGTGCTGTTATTGCAGAAATGCTTAGGAAAATGAATATGACAGTACAGAATAAGATACTTGGGGGAAAAAGGAGCAGAAAAGAGAGCTTGCTATTAGAAAAGATTTGCAAGCAGAGTGAGATAATTGAAGTTCAAACATGAGTGTGGGGATTTAAGGCTAGAAACAATCATAAATGCCTTTAAATTCAAATACCTTGGTCTGCAGATGATGAAAATTAAATTTAGAGATGAAAAGTGATTTCCACAAAGAAGTATAGTTCATTTAAAGCCTGGTATAGGAGTAGAATACAATTCTTCTTACTCCTAATCCAGAATTCTTTCTACTACTTCAATTTTTAAGATTTTATTTTCAAATTCTTATCAAAATTTGTCATAGATACATTTCAATTTGGATTCCTTTTATTTTTCTTCTCTAATTGCAATAGCTAGGACTTTCAAAACTTCCAAACTATGTTAAATCACCTTCCATCTTTCATAATCACTAGTTCTATCTCTTTTAAACTCTACAGAACCCAAGAACTCATAGAATTTGCATACCAACTATGGTACATTTTTGTTCAAACATGCCTTGACACTGTTAGATATGGAGTAGGTTAAACACTGTTTTACTCTCAATAGATTGAAAGCTTCTTTCTGTATTTCAAAATACCCATATTTTGAGTTTACCACAGATAAATCTGGTCTGTAGTCACACATTTTTTGTTTTAACATTCCAGATATTTTTCCCTATATATCTGCTATTATTTCTGTAAAATTAGAGTAATAACAGTATCTAGTTCAAAAATTGTGGTAGGAATGAAATGTCATAGAACATACCAGGCAATTAAAATCTTACCTTGAACATCAAATCAAAAATATTTGGCTGTTATCATTGACATCCCCAATGCAGTCACCTTGTTCTCTCGCCATAAAGAAATATTTATGATGTATTAATAGTGTATTTGAAAGTTGGTAAATATTACCAACTGTGTACATGCCATGTCTGTAAAAAAATCTACTAATACTCTAGAGCTAGAATGAGGATGAATATTTACCTAGAAATTGGTATATTGATAAATTTCAAGCCAGACCACATGTAAAATCTTTTTCTCTTAATCTCCTTACTCACTATCCCCTCCCCATCCCTGCCATCTTTTGACATTTCTTCAGTATCTTAAATTGTGTAAAATGAGGAAGTCTATCCTCATCAGATTAAAAGTGTAAAACAAATAAACAGACTACAAAAATAAGCTACAAAACATGTTCTCAACTCTTTTTCCTGCTTTCTATTTTTCATCTTTCAGCTCTCTAATTCTTATTTCCATAATCATTTTTCTCAAATCCCTTCACTTTGGCAACTGTTTGATTTTGTATTTATGCTACTAAGTTTATATGTCTCTTGCCTTTCTCAGGAGGGAGAAACTGCTTTTGAAACAAAGATAAAGCTCTCAACCACTCCCATTTATATCTGTATATGGAAGCAAACTATAAAATGTAAAAACTTTTTTAAAAAAGTCAAACTTTAAAAAGTAAAACCAGCAAACCAGCTCAAACTTTATTTTGAAGGCAGTAACCCTCCATATATGTCAATAAATATGAACCTTGTTCAGAGTTAACTTGATAAATTAAACTATAAAAAATTTAGTGTAATGTGTTAAAAAAAAAAAGGCACATCCAAACAGAGACTGAGATGGAAATTCAGGATGGTAGATAGGAAAATGTCAGCTGAATGTGGATAAGGGAAAGCAAATAGTCATTGTATTTTCCTTTTAGGATTTTCAATAGTTTTATAAGAAGGAACTAGAAATTTTATCAGAACTCTACTAAATAGTTTTTACTTTTTGATATATAGAGTTAAATATATGTTGTATGAACTTAATACATCTTAATTTTTGTTTTTGCTTTCATTCAGTAACATACTAAAGAAAACATTTAAGGAATCTGAATCTTTCATGTAGCTTTAACATGGGCTTTTTTTTTTAACTATTTATAGGTGAACCCATGGACACATTAACATCTAATGATGAGAAATTAAATGGCATTATGATCACTCAGCTCATTCCATAACAATTCTTTGTTTATATAAGGGGAATGACACTGGAATTTTATTTGCCAGTGTGGGAGAAGTTTTCTTGTACGTGAGAAGGCTCTACTTTCATAATTTCTATAGTAGTATGTGTGATTACAGTGTTTTTGTAATCACCCTTCTACCATCCATTGTGGTTAAAGCAAATTTTGAAATAAATTTTAGAAAATGTTTCCCAAGATAGATTTTTCTATCTTTTATCTTTGAGTTATAAATTCCTGTTATTAACATTTTTTCTCATTTCTGTTGATGGTTTCCTCAAAGTTTATTAAAAAGTATAGCTAATAAATTAACACATTGTGGAGTAACTATGAAGTTAAATTAGAATCAGGAAACAAGGTGTCTTTTTTTTTTTTTTTTTTTTTGTCTTTTGCCTTTTCTAGGGCTGCGCCTGTGGCATATGGAGGTTCCCAGGCTAGGGGTCTAATCGGAGTTGTAGCCACTGGCCTACACCAGAGCCACAGCAACGCCAGATCTGAGCCGCGTCTGCGACCCACACCACAGCTCACAGCAACGCCGGATCCTTAACCTGCTGAGAAAGGCCAGGGATCAAACCCGCAACCTCATGGTTCTTAGTCGGATTCATTAACCACTGAGCTACGACAGGAACTCTGAGGAAATAAGGTTTCTTTTAATAACCCTGTCGCTAGCGCATTATAAAACTTTAGGAGTCTACCTATAATCTCTAGGATCTTTTCTGACTCAAAATTCTTGGTAACCTAAAATAATCTCTCCTCTAAGTTAATATTTTGAAACATGTTTAAAAGATCTTTAAAAGATGCTTTTTGGTATTGAAGCATGGTAAACATGTAATCATATTATAAACCATATCATTTTATCTATTTTTGTTTTAGAAAAAGATATGGCAGGCAGAGAATTGAAGTTTACACTGGAGATGATCAGATAATAATACTCTGCTTTTTAAACTGAAAGCTCAATCTTCTAAATTAGAGAGGAGTACTACTTTCGCAAAAAAAAAAAAAATGGGAAAGCTGTAACAACAATGGCATCATCATCACCCTGCTACAATTCCTACTGTCATACTTGTTGTCAGATGTGACATATTTTGAAAAGGTCTGTTCAACTAATATCTCCCAAGCACCTCTACTCTCCAGACAATTCTAAAGCAAAGAGAAATAGAGGCCGTGATTTTTGTTTGAGAGTGGGTAAAAATGTGATGGTACCAAGACATCACTACAAAGGAGAAGAACTAATAGGTACTTTAAAACATCTGAA
Organism: Sus scrofa; assembly: GCF_054392235.1. Taxonomy (NCBI): domain Eukaryota; kingdom Metazoa; phylum Chordata; class Mammalia; order Artiodactyla; family Suidae; genus Sus; species Sus scrofa. Next base: position 64,176,550 of record NC_139390.1, read on the forward strand.
GATCATGTGTAAAAGCAGGTGTTTGATATATGATGTAAACAGAGTATTTGAGGGGTTTATGGGATTTATAAATCTGGCATAATTACAATGAAGAGATTATTCTCATATTGAGAGTGCTTATTTAGAGTGTCTAACAATCATATGTTATACTAATACAATTTTAAGAATAACTAAGGTGATCTAAATCCTGAACTTGAATTCTGAAGCCAAAGCTCTTTCAATTTCTTTTTTTAAAGGTTTATTGAATTATAGTTGATTTATAATGTTTTGATAATTTTTGGTGTACAACAACATTATTCAGTTACACATACACCCAAATCCTTTTTTTTTTTTTTTTTCAGATTCTTTTCCCATGTAGGTTATCCCAAAATATTGTGTAGAGTTCCCTGTGCTATACAGCAGGTCCCCATTTTCTATCCATTCCATATTCAATAGTGTCCATATGCCAATTCAAAACCCTCAATTACTTTACTTACTCTACTGTATGTGATAGTAGGAACAATCTCTGGGAACATGGTTATCTCCTGAGTAATGCCTATCTTACCAGATAGGGGAATGAAATATGCTTATGGATATTAAATAACATTTGAAATTACTGTGGAGTTTTTAATTTCAGATTTTAATATACTTCTTTTACTTTATCACTGGTAGTGAATTTTTATCTGATATTTTGGGAGTTAAGCTTGGAAAAAACATGATTCCTTACTTCTTTAAAAGATTGTTGATGTTTTATCCATTCTTAAAAGGACAAATAAAGTTGAAATGAAAGATAAAAAGAAAATATAAACTCTTCCAAATCCAAGTCAACCGAATAATCAAGAAGAAAGGAGCGAGTCATGCTAACAAGACCAAAGTGTTATACCATTCCTAGGCTTATAAGCCAATGAGTGAAGATCAGGGAAAAGGAAAATGTGGTCTTTGGAGCTTTAAATTGAGAATAGTTTGATTCATTTTCTCTTTTAAGTAGATGTAGGCATCTGCAATCAGATGGATTTTAATTTTATTCTTCTGTTTTTAGGCCTCCTGTCATATCTCCTCTAACCCCCACCCCTGCACTGATACATAGTTTTTACAAATGACTTTTTGAGAAATTTTCTTTGTCCTAACGTATATTGAGATGGGGACAACTTTTTGTCTCATTAACTTAAGTGTTTTATAGAATTTAATTTATGTTACTGCTAATTCTATAGCACAAAATAAGCATGAAGTGCTATAATTAATTTCCTTTGTGGTTATAATTTCTATAGAACTCTATAATTTATATTATAATTTATATATATATTATATAATATAATTATAATCTAATTATAATTTATATAGAACTATATATAGAACTAAATATAGGTGATTCTATGTTATATAATATTTAACTCTGTATGTAATAATACATATAATATTTAATTCTAGTGTTAACAATGATGTTAAATTGCCTACCTCTAGTGATACTGGATTTTAACACTGGTCTTTTCCAGAAAGTGAGCTTAAGAATTTTCAAGCTATCAATTGTGGTAATAGTGACCTAGGCTTGGCAGAAGTAACTGTGCTTATGCATTTCATTTGTATTGATGCCTATACCTGACATTTAACTTTCCAATAAATAAACCTTAAAGACAGCAGATTTTGATATTGATACCTGGAGATAATTATGGGAATTGATAATTGAAGCTACATTAATTAGTAGTATGAGAGAGTCAGAGACAGATGAGGGATAGATTAGTTTGAGTTAATAACAGAAGTTATGTTAATGGAATAGTAGTATGAGAAAGAAAAGAGAGACATGACAAAGTAAGAGAATTTAAGTTTGAAAGGCCTCTCCAACAAAATAAATTGAGTAGTACTAAAGTAATTTGAGTTTAGGTTAATAGAATTAAAATGTTTACTATGACTCAGAATTGATGAAATGATCACCATGTACTTTCAATCCCAACACTTTATACATAACTATATTTATCCCTTTGCTATATATTTCCAATTTTTACTCCAAAAGTACAAATTCTAATTGAGTATTTTACTTTGAGTGTTAGTAACTTTATTAAATTATTATTAATAATAGTAATCATTATTAAATATTAGGTAAAACATTTTCTTTTCAATAAATTTCTCTTCTTACATTTAGAGACATTTGCATGGTAATAGATTGTTGACAGTAATTAGGACCTATCTGTATTGGTCTTTGGATTATTTTTTTTCTAAACCATTAAAATCTGAAGGATATATCTAATTTTGTGCTTTTTTAGAAAGATATATGAAAATAGGTTCAAATCACATGGAGTATATATCAAAAATTAACCATATTTTAAGGAGAAATATTTATTTTTGGTAAGAACAAGCAGCAATTTGGTTTTAATTATTTCACTTATTCAGAAAACCAACCATAGCTATAAAGATAATTAAAAACCATATTAAAAAAACCCCTATATTCCCAGCTAAATTCAGATACAAAAAAGCCTCCAGTTTACATATCTAGTGAAAATGAGGCCAAAAGGATAAGCCAGTCAGAGCCCACATAAGAAGTCAAGAAAAAAACCTTGGAGAGGAAAAGCTTTGGTTTCATATTTCAGAAATATCTAGCATGTATCCATTAAAACAAACAAACACCTCCATCCTGATAGGAATCTTCGCTAAGTATAGTATTATCACTGTAGCTTGAGAAGAAAAACGCAGAAGTATATGGGAGTGCCCAGTGATGACTGATCTCATAAAGTCCCTGACAAATACATTGTCTAAAAGTGACTGCTTTGCATTTGAAGAAAGGACTTGTCTCTAGGTGACAGCAAAATATAAAGAAATAAAAGAAAACCCAGGTTATCATCAGAGGTAAGTTTTTCAGGGTCATAAGAGGGGTTGCTGCATAGAGGTGGCATGAATTAAGGACATAGTTCACCACTGAAATAACAGAGGAAGGAGACTTTAAAGTCAGAAAAGCTCCCCTCTTTCTTCACTTCACTGAAACCTCCTATTAGTGCAACAAAATAAATTCAGTTCAATGAAAGTGCCAGAAAAGGAATACTCAAAGATATTTTGAAGGAGGTATGCGTAAAATATTTTTAAAAATTCTGGAATAATCCCCAAATTTATAAAATATCACCATAAAATGTTTCAACAACAAAACCTTTGTAATATGATTTCAACTCATTTTAAAAACTAACCATATTTATGAAGTAACACCAAAGGTAGACTTGCAGAAATTCAAGTAGCAGTTGAATAGAAAGAATCTGACGACTAGATATCAGTGGATTGTGAAATGGATTCTGACCAAATTAAAAGATAAAAGTAAAATTTCATAAATATAGAATAAATAGAGACACTAAAAAATGAGCTATGACAGAATGCACAATGAGAACACAAAAGATAGAAAATATTAACACAATAACATGGGTAAATAAATAGAAATAATATAGTAAATTAGATTGAAAAATATAGATTTAGAATCTAAGAAAAGACAGTCTTAAAGTATACATCATTAGGAGTTCCTGTTGTGGTGCAGTGGAAACAAATCCTACTAGTAACCATGAGATTGCGTGTTTGATCCCTGGCCTCACTCAAGGGTTAAGGATCTTCCATTGCTGTGAGGTGTGGTGTAGGTTGCAGATGTGGCTTGGATCCTACATTGCTGTGGCTGTGGTATAGGCCAGCAGCTGTAGCTCTGATTAGACCCATAGCTTGGAAACCTCCATATGCCATGGGTGCAGCCTTAAAAAAAGCAACAAAAATTTAAAAAAAAGAGTTGGCAATGACAAAAAGAAAAGCTGCTCAAAATATTATTAAAAATAAGTTTCCTGAAATTTAAATTTTGGGATTTTTTTGCCTATAATACAAACCCCAGCATGTATAGGATGACATGCAACTCTCATCACATTTATGCAGACGAAAGAATTGGGACAAAGGGAGAAAAATTAAGTTATTGCTTGGAATAAGTAAAAATATTCTACCTCTTTCCCAGAAATCACATTTCTACTTTCAGGGTAATATGAATAAGTAAGTAAATACATATATAAATCTTAGATATAAGATTTAATATTATAAATAACAATATATAACTTACAATGAATATATGTATATTCATAGAAATATTTATTTGGTCATTTATTTATTTAAATCTTATCAACTAGTGTTAAAATCTCTTCAATTTCACCCTGTTGTTACTAGAGAGATTTCTATGCTCAAGTCATAAGAGCAGCCAAGCACATAGCACCAGGCACAGTACAGATGAGATCAACAGCAGTTTACTAGTCACATATACTTGAACTCAAGGATTTAGAGCAATGTAGCACCTTATAAAGCAAATACTGAAAAAATTTTAAAAAGCATTTTTGCTCCAGCGTTTAAAGAGTTTGAAAGTCCTCATTCTGTCATTAACAACATTAACAACAACAAAGGAACACAATGAATTTAAAAATCAGCAGTTCTTCTTGGCTCAGAGAAGTGAGCAGTTCTTCTTGGCTCAGAGAAGTGAGATTATACGTAATCTCCATAATTGGAAAGATAGGTGCAGGAAATCACAAATTCCTGGATGAGAAATCCACCAACAGAAATCTCTGCAGGAATAATGTCAATGCAGGAAAACCAAACTATGGGAGGCTCATTGTGGACAATTGCACAAATTAAAAATTCCAGGGAAACCCACATTTTTGTGAGCTTTACCCCCAGTTGCTTGGCCAGGTTCCCACAGTGAATATCAGAGAAAAATTGCCTCTTGCTTCTGGTAGAAAGAGAGGAAACCCATTTTGAAATAGGCCAAAAAAAATTTGTGATGGGTCTTTCCCTCAAGAGAAGTATTTTATTAGAACTTAAACCATTGAGACTTTTATCAGAGATTTACTGACTTGGGGGAGTAAATATACCCAATGATAGCCTATTCCAGTCACCCTGCACTGAAGAAGTAAATCAACTGAGAAGCGTTGGTGAAATTCAGAGTTAAGAGGTTCCCACTAAGGACTTAGACTGAAACCTAATCATAGGACTATAGAATATGTCTTATGTAATCACATTACTACTATGCTACTAAAAGGCCAAGTAACCACAGTTCTTTTTAAATGGCGCATTATGTCTTGTGATCAAGAAAAAATTACTAGCCATATCAAAAGGCAAAATAAATAAAGTAAATAAATATATGTGTATAATAAAACAGAACATGAATTAGAACAAGACATGCTAGAGATATTGGAATTATCATTATCAGAAGGAAAATTTTAAAATTAACTGATTAATATGCTGAGTGAACTAATGGGTAAGTATACAACATGTAAAAACAGATGAGTATTATAATCAGAGAAATGGAAATTCCAAGAAAGAATCAAAATGAAATGCTAGCAGTCCAAAACACTAAATAAAAATGATTGAAAAGGAGAATGTTTGGAGTTCCCATTGTCACACAGTGGAAATGAATCCACCTAGTATCCATGAGAACGTAGGTTCGATCCCTGGCCTCAGTCCATGGGTCAGGGATCTGGCATTTCCATGAGCTGGGATGTAGGTCACAAACATGGCTTAGATCCCACATTTCTGTGGCTGTGGCATAGGCTGGCAGCTGTAGTTCCAATTAGAACTGCCATATGCCACAGGTGTGGCCCTAAAAAAAGGAGTATACTTTTAATGAGCTCATTAAAAGCTCCTTAAAAGCCTGGATATGATTGAAGAAAGACTTTGAGCCTGAGGATATGTCTATAGAAATTTGCTAAACTAAAACGTAAACAGGAAAAAGACTGGAAAAAAAGAGAATATCCAAGAACTGTGAGACAACTACAAAATGTGTAATTTAAGTGTAATAGGAATACTCAAAACATAAAAAAGAAATTTATAGAAGCACTATTTCAAGCAATAAGGACTGAGAATTTACCCAATTAATTTTGGACATGAAACCAGGAAAATCAGAAAACACTAAACATGTTAAGTGCAGAAACAAAAATCCAAAAAGTAAAAAAAAAAAAAGTCTATTCTTCTATCCCTAGACATATATATAAAAATTGCAGAAAATGAAAGATAAAGAAAAAATTTTGAAAAGCCAGAGAAAGAAAATCTGTTACTACAGAGGAACTAAAACAATAATTATATCCTACTTTTCCTTAGTAACTATGTAAGCAAAGATGAGACTGAAGTAAAATATTTAAAGTTTTGAAAGAAAAAAAAATGACCAACTTGGAAATTTTATACTCTGAAAAACTATTCTTGTGAAGTGAAGGAGAAATAAAAACATTCCCATCAACAATTCTGGAGCTTTTTTGCTAGTTGACTTGCCTTGCCAGAAACATTAAAGAAATTCCTCAGAAAGAAAATAATTTAGGTCAAGAATTCATCTTTTAAAAAGAAAGATGGGGCATCAGGGATACTATCAGTAAAGGTGAAAAAAAAACTGTATTGCTTGTATTCTCATTTCATATCACATAAAAGACTTTTTTCAAAATAATAGAAACAAAATATTTGAATAAGTATGTTTATGTATATTAACAAATAAATATTTATAAATAAATATATAAATATATATATAAGTGAAATGCATGGCAACAATGGTACCAGGAATGGAAGGGATAAATGCTATTTTTTATTTTAGAGTATTCTACTACAAGTTGTGTAGTGCTATTGAAATAGAACTTGGACTAGTTGTATTGTAAATTGCATAGCCAACAATTAAAAAACTAAAACAACAACAACATCATATTTGATATGCTAAGAAATGAGAAAATAGAATGAAAAAAATGCTCAATGCCACAAAAAATAGACAAACAGTGGATAATAAGGAACAAACACAGCAATAAATAGAGAATAGTAACAATTATGATAGATATTGATCTGACTGAATAGTCACTTTTAACATAAATATTCTGAATTCCCAATTAAAAGACTGAGATTCTCAGAATGGATTTAAAAAAAGGCCCAATATACATTGTCTAAGAGATGCACTTTAAATATAAAGGTGCATTACAATTAAATATAAATAGATGGAGATAGATATATTATGCTCACATTAATCAAAAGAAAGTGAAAGAAGCTACTTAATTTCAGACATAGCAGACTTCAGAGCAATCAAATGTATCAAGGATAAAAAGAGACATTTTATGATGAAAGGGTCAGTTTTTTAAGAACTAAAAATCTTTAGTATGCATGCACCTAATAAGTGTCAAAGTATGTGAGGCAAACCTAATAGAACTGCAAGAAGAAATAGATAAATCCACATATATAGTTGGAGACTACAACATACCTTTAATACAGTGAAATGGGGGAATCTGTGGGATAATTCTCAGTTCAAGGCCTGGAGGAAATGATAATAGATGTCCAAGCAAAATCACCTATGTAGGAAATGCATACAGATTTCACCTTCCCACACATTTTGTTTTATTCAGGCACTCAATGGATTGGATGATGTTCACCCACACTGGGCTCATTTGGAAACACTCCACAGACAAACCTAGAACTAATATTTAATCTGGGTATGCTGTGGCCGGTCTAGTTAGCACACAATATTAACGACTACAGAGATCAGACAACATATTTCTAAATAATACCCTGGTCAAAGAAGAAATTTCAAGAAAAAATTAAAAATATCTTGAACCAAATGAACATGAAAATAAATTCATTTGACACAGCAAGGGTAGTGCTTTGAGGAAAATTTGAATGCATATATTAAAAAAACCTTAAATCAATAAAATATAAGCTCTCATTTTATGATACAAACAAAAAAGATTAAATGAAAATTAGAGGAGAAATCAATGAAAACAAAATAGAAAATAAAATCAAAAGCAGAAGTTGTGTTTCTTTCTAAAGATCAATCAAATCAATAAATCTCTAGCCTGGCTAAGAAAAAAGAAAAATAATTACCAATGTCAAATGATTAAGGGGATATCAATATATATCCCATGTGTACTGAAAGGATAATAAATAAATTTAATTCTATCCATTAAAAAGACAATAAATGAACTACTGTACAGTCACACATTTGGTAGCCTATGTAAAATGAACCAATTCTTTAAAAGATCCAATCTGCGACAACTCACTGAAAAATAAACTATCAGAATATGCCTATATTTCTTAAAGTAATTGAATTAATAATAAATGATCTTCCAAAACATAAAGCACCAGCCCTAGATGTGTTCACTAGTGAAGTCTACTAAATATTTAACCAGGAATTATAGCCCAGTTTTCTATGCTTTCAAGTAGAGGCTGCAGGAATACTTTCTAACACATTCTAATTCCAAAACCAGACAAAGACATTATGAGAATGTAAAACTACAGGAGTTCCTTGGTAGATTATCAGTTAAGGACTTGGTGTTGCCACTGCTGTGGCTTGGGTTACTGCTATGGTATGGGTTTGATCCCTGACCCAGGAACTTTCATATGCTATGGACATGGTCAAAATAAATGAACTTTTGACAAATATCTTCCTGAACACAGATGCAAAAATTCTTAACAAAGTAAAAGCAAATTGAATCCAACATTGTATAAAGAGAAATATACACTATGACAAAGTGAGGATTTATTTCAGATATGCAAGGTTGATTCAACATTCAAAAATTAATGTAATTTAGCATTCAAAAATTAATGTAAATCAACAGACTAAAAAAAAATCACATAACAACTGATGGAGAAAAAGCATTTGAAAAATTCCAATAAAAATTCTGATTAATAAAAAAACACTTCTCAGTAAAAGAAGGAATCAAGAGGAATTTACTCACCTTGATAAAAAAAAAGCCACAAAAACCTGCAGATAATATCACAATTAATACTAGGAGCAAGGCAAGAATGTCCCCCTTCCTATTAATTTTCAACATTTTACTTAAAGCCGTAGGTAATGCAGAAAGACAAGAAAAAAAGATGTTCAATGACTGGAAGAAATAAAACTGTCTTTGTTCACGGATAGCATGATTTTCTATATAGAAAGTCTCAAAGAAACTCTCTGAGGTAACAAGCAATTATATCAAAGTTGTAGGTTACAAGATTATTATACAAAAGTGAATTGTTTTCTTATATGCCAACAATGAACAAGTGAAATGTGAGTTTAAAGATACAAAACTATTTATATTACCAGCCCCCTCACTCCGAAATGACATATTCTGGTATAAATCTAACTAAGTATAATATCTATATGAGAAAAACTGTAAAACTGATGAAAGACATAAAGAACTAAATGAAAAGATAATCCATGTTCATTTTGATAGACTCATTTTTAACATATTAGTTCTTCCCAAATTGATCTCTAAATTCTTCAGTGTTCCAATCAAAATCCCATCTAGTTATTTTGTGGATATTGACAAACCGATTCCCAAGTTCATATGGATAATCAAAAGATTCAGAATAGCAGCACAATTTTAGAGGAAAAGATCATGGTTGTAGGGCTGCACTACATGATTTCAAGTCAACATGAATCTGTAATAATCAAGATACTATGGTATGTGTGAAAGAATGTACAAATGAGACAAAGAAACAGATTAGAGAATTTAGAAATAGACACCCATATGTACACTCAACTGACACTTGGCAAAGGAGGAAAGGCAATGTCATACAGCAAAGGCAGAAAAACAGTCTTTTCCATAAAGACTAGTTTTGGAACAATTAGACATTCACATACAAAAAAAAAAAAAATAGAATCTAGACACAGCCCATTACACTTCTCAAGGATTAATCTAAAATGGAGCAGAGACTTAAATGAAATGCCAAACAGAAAACTCACAGAAGATAACATAGGAAAACCTCTAGATAATCTTGAGTATGATGATTACTTTTTAGATATAGCACCAAAGGCATAAGCCATGAAAGAAATAATTGATAAGTGTAGTTCATTAAAATTAACATTTCTGCTGTGCAAGAGAAATTGTCAATAGAATAAAATGACTGTCCATGGACTGGGTGAAAATATTTGTATAATATATATCTGCAAGATGTTTTAAAATTTTATCTCATATGACTTTAATATAATTCTTGCTTTTGTTTGATATACATGCCTTGATCTGAAACATTTTTTTAAAATTAGCTTATTATTTTAAAACACCTTGTAACTCACAAAAATAGACTTTAACAAGTGGAAAGAAATGCAATGTTTTTGGGATAGAGAGATTCAAGATGAATAATTATGTTTACTCCCTCTTTATATGTTTCCTTGAGTCCCTTAATGACTAGGAGCATTGTAGATATACCCATCTCTTTAAAATTTTAATTTTAATATTAAAGAGACTGAATACTTATAAAAATTAATAAATTTGAGGTATAGAAAACAAAAAAGGAAAGTCATTATCCATCACTCACACCCGTTTGTCCTATTTGTAACAAATTTAATATTTTGATTTGTATTACTACATATATTACCTCTCCTTTCTTTTTAATATTTTCTCTAGTTCATGGAGTCTAAGATAAATTCATGTTTATTTTATAGGAAACTATGTATTCTATAAAATTGTCACAGAATTTCTGAGTTATTTTCTACATATATATTGCATTGCAGTATAGTTGATTTACAATGTTGTGTTTCTGGTGTACAGCTAAGGGATTCAGGTATATATATGTTATTACAAGGTATTGAATATAGTGCCCTGTGCTATGCAGGAGGACTTTGTTGTTTGCATATTTTATAAAGGATAGTGTGTACCTGTTAATCCCAAACTTCAAATTCATTTCTCATCTCCCTTTCCCCTTTGGTAACTGTGTCTGTGAGTCTTTTTCTGTTTGGAAAATAAGTTCATTTGTGTCATATTTTAGATTCCACATATAAGTGATACCATATGATGTTTATCTTTCTCGGTCTGACTTGCTTCACTTAGCACAATAATCCCTAGGTCTATTCATATTGCTACAAATGACATTATTTCATACCCTTTTTTGGGCTTCACTCTTAAAGGATAAGTTCATATCATTATTCTCTTAAAGACAGTATTGCTTGTAGGCAGATTAAACATAGAAATGTGTTACTTCTTTTCATTGAATTATCCAGTGTTTCACTAATACAACATAGCCCTTAATCCAAAGATTCCACTGGGTTTGTTTATTTCCATTTAAAAAGTCAAATCGATTATAAAGATAATAGTACTTTATTTTTGAATACAAAGTGATTAGGAGCATAAGCTCTGGAGTCTGTGCACATTGATTTCAAACCTTGTTCTGCCATTTAATAAATGGCATATTAAATAACCTTACAGTGCTTCCATTTTTCCATCTGTTAAATAGAAATGACTATAGGCCCTCCATCTAGGGGTTTTTATAACTAATGAGAGTAAACACTGAAAATACTTCTCGGAACTTTTGGTGGACTGACCCCCCCCCCCGTCTTTTTAAAGAAAAGTTTACATTTTCTTTAATACCCACACACTTTTGTGAAGGTCAAATTAACAGCAGTCAGGCTATAGATAGTAAAATATAGAGTTAACCCAAGTAAAAAGGTGAATGGGATGTAGAAACAACTTACCAAAATTACCATGCTTCAAACAAAGCTGATTTCATTTTTGAAATTTAACAAAGCCTTAATTTTTGTTAACTTTTCAAGAAACACATTTAAGTGGACTAAGGACCTAAGATAATCTGAAAAATAATGGCGGCTAATAGAGCGGGTGGAAGCCGACATGTCCAGTATGTTTGCCAATGCTGTAATGTGTTCTCTATAGACTTTTGTTCATTATGTCTTTTTTTGTGTGGACTAGTTCTTTTACAAACCTGTAATTTTATTCCAGATAAATACAGAATGGTTAAGCATGCATTTCTTTGCTATGATTCAGTGTTTGGGGTGAGCTTTCCTATATCTCTTCTACTAAACAGTTCAGTACTGAGAAATCTAACTGAGAGCAGCACAGTTAGGAAGATTTATATCTCTAACAATTCATGTGACAATACAAAAGCATTTCATCACACTATGTGTAAACCACTATTACAGATATTTCTAGAAAAAGCAAATAGACTTAGGTTTATTGTTAATCTGCACAATAAAAAGAATTGTCTTGTCCAAGCACACTATGTTAACAGCAGTATAAATGCCATAAAAATGGAGTTGAGTTTTCTGCTTCCCTTTACTGACAGAAAACCTGGATTATTATATTTCCTTTGGAAATATTTTTACAAGGTATAAGGACTGACATTCGAATAGTTCTCATGTCAGCAATCAGATTTATTGCATTAAAAGTTAGTCTCTTGCTAAGAGAATTATTTAGAGGCCAAATACCTAATCTTTGGAGATTCCCCAAGTCTTTAATTTTTTTGTATAAAGGTAAAATCAATATTATTCCACAGGAGAATAAATGTCTTTTAAAATTGTATATGTATTCACCAGTAAATGTTTATTAAATTATGTTTTTTATGCAAAAACCACTCTAATGAACTATATGATTGGTATGTTAAAATAAAGATTATTACATTGTAAGACAAAAGTCTAAAATTTAAAACATTGGAAAAATTGAGCACTGACTTCCAATTTTAAGGAAAAGTAATTTCTCATTTAGCTCTCTTTATGACTATGCTTGTTATGGAGCACAGTCTATATATCTACTCATCTATCTATTTTTAACTTACTGTAAGCATCCTTTAAGTTGATATATAATAAGAATCATGGTAGACATTTAAAGTGTCAGGTGAAGGAACCAGTGAAGCAGAATTTTGATGAGTGTAAATTGTAAACCATGAACAACTTTTTAAAAAAAGTATATTTGAAGAAAAATGAAGTTTTAGATCTGTGGAAAACAAAAAACACATGCAAATATATGTAATGAGAGTCCTAGAGAAGAAAGGGCAGAAAAAAATAATTAAAAGACATAGGGTGAAATAAAAAAGTGATAAAAAAAAACAAGAGAAGTTCTAATAGGCTCACTGAATCCCAAGTAGAATGGACACAAAAAAAGGTTCATGCTAAACACATCATTGTCAAAGTGTCAAAAAGCAAAAAGACAGAAAATCTGAATAGTAAATGAAGAAAATTTATATTCAAAGGAGCAGCTATACAACTTGCAGCTGAATTCTCATCTTTAAGTCTAGAAGGAAAGAGAATTTAAAGTTTTACGTTTTGAAAGAAACTGCTATCCCAAAGTTCTATACCAGTCAAAAATATTTTAGAAATGAAAGTAAATACATTCCCAGTAGTTTAAAAACACTGAATTTGTTGCTAAGAGATCTGTTGTACAATTGACATCAAGATAATTCCTTCAGGGTAAAAGGAAGTGTCACCATGCAGTAATGCAGATTCATAAGAAAAAGTAAAGAGCAAAAAAAAAAAAAGGGAATATGTTTGTAAACATAAAAGACTTCATGAAATTTTAACTTCCATTTTAAAAAATAACAAGTTTACATAAAGTAAGAATTATGGTACTATTCTATTGGGCTAATAATAAATAGATTATACTTAAGATTATAATAAAAAAGGATGGGGAGAAAGAATAGTACATTTGAGCAAGGTTGCTATATTTTCAAAAAAAGAAAAGTTTTAACTTGGAGGAGATAATGATAAATAAAAATGTATATTGTAATTTCCTGATAAGCCACTAAGAAAATGATTTTAAAATTTAGAGAAAATATCAACAGAAGAATATTATTGGTACATTAGTAATATTTGTTTAATGCAGCATATGTGGTAAAATAGTGCAGGAAACAATGTATATATAAACCATATAGAAAATAGCAAAATAGACAAAAATACAACTATAAAAATTATATTGACTGAATATAGACTAAGTATTCTCATAAACATCCAGATATTGTAAGACAGTATAAAATACAGGATTCAACAATATTTCCAAGTATGATAAAAATGTTTAAGTGAAAAAAATTGTAAAATAATAATGGTAATTGTGCAGGAGTGGTTATGTTAATGATCCTTTAGAATAGACTTTAAGATAAATATTTCTACAGATGTAAAAGTGTGTTTTACAATAAGAGCCAGTGCATGTGGATGATATAGCATATATAAAGAAAGATATGCGCACCTAACAATGACCTTCATATTATATGAGACAAAGAGACACATTAGAAATTAAGTGAATATGCTTAGAATTTTTAATATCCCACTTGTGATTTTTATAGACCAACCTGTCAAATATGCATCTTTATATTTAATACTGAAGCAACACTATTAACTAACCTGACTGAATTTCTATTTTAAAACATTCATTTCAGCAACCCAGAATAAAAATTATTTTCAAACACACATGAAACATTCTCAATGAAATACCACGAGAGGCCATAAGAGAGGCCATAAAACAAGAGTCAAACTTTTAGAAAGATTGTAATTATTCAAAATGTTTTCTGACTGCAGTAGAGGTAATTGAGAAATCATCAGCAGAAATAAATTTGAGAAAAATCCTAAGTATTTGGAAATTAAACCACATAATAATTAGTAATTTATGAGTCAAAGAAGAACTCAAGAAAGATGTTAGAAAATATTTTAAACTTCATAGAAATTAGTACACAACTATCACAATTTATGGAATGAAACCAAAGCAGCACTTAAAGTGCAATCATCAATTTTAAATATCTCTATTAGAAAGAAAGCATTCCTTGGAAGCCTTGTGGTTAAAGATTCGGATTGTTACTGATGTGACTTGGATTCAATCCCTAACCAAGAACTTTCACATACCATGCGCATGGCCGAAAAACAAAAAAAAAGAAAGAAAGAAAGAAAGACAGAAAGAAGATAGAAAATAATGTTTCACCCTTAAAACTAGAAAGAGAAAATTTTAAAAAAATTAACCATAAGAAACAAATAATAAAGGGACAAAAAGTAAACAGAATAGAGACGCAACTGGGAAAAATTATTGAAATCAGAATTTAATATTAAAACAGATAAAAAAATTCACAAACTTTTACTTTGGCAAAGAAGATAAGAAAAAAAAAGGAAGGAGAAACAAATCCAAAAATCAGCAATCTATGAGAGATATAATATGAATATTATGAACAAAGATATGCAAATAATTATACAGCTTACATTGAGTACACATTCCTAGAAATGCACTTCTTATCAAAACTGATACACAAAGAAATGGCAAACCCAAAACTGATAACAAGAAAATAAATTGATTTAGTAATTAAAAATTTCTCCTCAAAAAGATACTCAGACCCACATGTTTTCATTGCATAATTCTATTAAATAGTAAAAGAAGGAATATTACTTATCCTATATACATTTTAACAGAAAATATGGTGAAAGAAAATATTTACCAACTTGTTTAAGATTAGTATTAATGTTTTATCAAAGCCAGACAAAGCCATAACAAGTGAAGAAAACTGTAAACAGTTATCTTTCAAGAGTGTATACTCAAGCATTCTTAAATTTATATAACAAATATCCAGCATCATAAAAAGTATTATACACTGTATTTCTGGGCCTTCTGTTTTTTTCTACCAATCCATGTGTCTCTTCATACACCAGAACTACAGTGTCTTTATTGCTCTATCTTTAAATTTTGAATTGAATAACATGACTTCCATCTTTTTTCTATCTTTTCAAGATTGTTATGGGTACTATAAGTCCTTCATTTTTCAATATAAAATAGTTCATAAATTTCTATAATTTTTCAATGTCTTAAGTATTGTTCATAATTTTCTTTATGTAACATTTGGGGTTAAATTGCCATTTCAATAATATTGAGTCATCCAAGTTATGAAATTTCAATGCCTATGTTCTTCAACTTCTCTCTGTAATTATTTATATTTTTAAGTATTCAGGTCCTGCATTTCTTTTGCTAAATTTATTCCAAGCAATTTTTTTTTGACTTTTTAGGACCACACCTGAGACATATGGAGGTTCCCAGGCTAGGGATCATATTGGAGCTTCTGCTGCTGGCCTATGCCACAGCCACAGCAATGCAGATCCAAGCTATGTCTGCAACCTACACCACAGTTCACAGCAACACTGGACCCTTAACCCACTGAGCAAGGCCAGGGATCAAACCTGCATCCTTATGGATTCTAGTTAGATTTGTTTCTACCGAGCCACAACAGGAACTCCTCCAAGCATTTTTTGATGCTGTTTTGAAAGTATCCTAATAAGTTTTTTCAGGATGGCTCATACTGGTTAGAGTAAAATTTATACATATATGTTTATCTGACATTCAGCCAATTTGCCAAGCATTAACTTTATTCTAGTATATTTTCTAGATTCCTTTTTTTTTCCACCTATGGATCATGACGTCTACCAATAAAGGAAAAATACTTATCTTTTTAATATGCACCTTATTTTCTTGCCTTACTGCATTGGCTAGATTCTCAAGTTCCGTTTTTATAGACTTTATTGGAGCAGCCTTCCTTGCCTTATTCCCATTCTTACAGGGGCTGCTTTTAGTATTTCACTGTAAAGCATAATTTTATGGATAAGTGTCTCAGACACATGATATCAGGTTGAGAAAGTTCCTAGCACAAGATTGTTTACTTGACAAAGGTCCCAAAATAAATATTTATGTTAAATGCTTTGAGGGAAAATTAAATTCAGAAAGAAAATAGTATTCCCTTTTTCCTAAAATCTTTCTCTTTGTGTTCCAGATCTAGGTGGATATAGGAGTTGAACTGTTCTTGGCCAATCTGTTTCCTTTACAGTGGCTATTGGGCTATATATGTGCAAATTTGGTTGGGACAAGGAATTTTCTTCTAAAGACAGAATTCATTTTATGAGCTCTCTAGTGGTCACTACTCATCTCTCTACAATTAGGAAAACACATATTCCACTTATCTAAAAACTATCTTTTGACACACAGGTTAGCTATAAACAGTGAAAAGGTCATCAGACAGTTCTTGCTCTCATACCATTTTCTTTTTGCTGCTGAGTGACAGACAGTTCATTCAACTCCCTATCTTTCAGAAATCTTCAGTACACAGATAAGTAAGGACTTATTTTCTAGTTATTTCTCTTTGTTTTTAAATTATGGTTAAAAAGCAATTATTCCATTTTAAAAATGGCATGTTCTTATTTATTCATACAATCTAATTTCCATCTTCTTAACCACTCTTTCAAAGATATCCCTTGTACGTCTTATGTTATACTTATGTATGGTTTATTGGTCTATTATTTCATCTATACATTTGTAGCAAGTAAAAAATTTATCAGTAACACCTGATTTTAGAGATATTAATTTTCACATGTATTTTGTAACATATAACCACATAGAAACTTTTAAGCTATTTTATAAAAGACCTTGCACAGAATATTGTGGTAATTTAAGTTTCTCTGCTTTGTAATCATATTCACTACTTGAAACTATTTCTTTGAAGTTCCTGAGGCAAAGAAATGATTCATTGATGTCAAGACCAATGGAGATGGGAAACATAAAAGAGAATCTTCTTTAAGAAATACAGATAAAGTCAAATATCTGATTCAGTGGTAGATGGGTCTGTGAATCCTTGTTTGATGGTATCTGACAATTATCTGAACTCTGAGATTGAAAACATTTGTTGAATTCCTAAAACATGTCACTTTCCTCTATCCATTTTAATAAATGAGAAAACCGAGGCTCAGAGAGGAAAGGTTCGCAGCCCAGGATGACAAAAAAAAAAAAAAAAAAAAAAAAAAAAGGCAAGAGTTCAAGTCATTTATGAGTTCTAGAAATGTTAACAGGGTGTTTTTTAGACAACACTGTGTTAAAACAGATATGATCCTGCCATTCATAAAGATGGGTTTAGTGAAAATTGGTATTAAATTCCAATTACATTATTTCAATGAAGTTCAATCTCATGAATTATTTTAATTAGATTAAAGAAGATTAATAAAGGCAGGAGATCACTGTCTAATCATGTTTTTATCACTTTCATTTGTATAAATAGATATTTCAGATGGCTGTTATAATTGAACTACTAAATATAGTATAGCCTAGGAGATCAATGAAAAATTAAATCAGAAAAGGATGGTTTTTGATGAATAACCTTTTTGTATTTATTGAATACTGAAACAGTTCTTGATATTTCTGATAACAAGCATAATATCTTAAAATCTAAGTTTGCTGGAGCTGAAAGTTGACTGCATTATTTAGGAATCTTTCAGTTACAATTGATAGAAATGCAATTCAATATGGCCTAAGAAAGAATGATTTAAACACACACACACACAACACACAATTTATATCATGGGCGCTGAGTAACTCAGAAAATTCAGAGCAGCACTTTTGGAAGTGGGACAGCCCCAGGTCTCTTAGGGACATGCCACCCAAGGTACTGTCTGCCCTTTCTTTTCTGCTTTAATTCTTGATTTTTTATGCTTTTTTTCAGGCTTTTTCAGGATAGTTTCAGATATTTCTTGAGTTTTTGTCTTAAAAACCTGACACCAGAGAGAAAATAGAATACTTTCTATGGGATCTCAGGAATGAAAATTTCATCGATGAGTCCCACTGATTATGGCTCAAGGTATAGGCATTTCATTGATTGGTCTGTCCAGGGTTTTGGACACTATGATTTCTCAACACTGGTTGCATCCTAAGTGGTTAAAAGAATAAGTTCTATTAAAAAAA
The DNA here is from genome assembly GCF_054392235.1 of Sus scrofa. Lineage (NCBI taxonomy): Eukaryota > Metazoa > Chordata > Mammalia > Artiodactyla > Suidae > Sus > Sus scrofa. The sequence goes on from NC_139390.1 coordinate 64,194,942, forward strand.
GTGGAGGGTAGAGGTGCTGTCAGAGAAAGATAACGGTCATAAGTTACCCCTTGGTTGCTCAACACACATGACCACACACATAAATATATATTTTTCTTTGTACTGTTTTTTAAGCACTGTCCTCCCTGCCAGTATTAATGCAATTATCAGATATATAGTCATGAGCAAACCCCTTCACAATAATATCTAAGGACTTCATTGGAAACTGAATCAACAGTAGTACATCTGCTCAGTGTGAATTCCTCCCAGTTATAACTAGAAGTGGTCAATCATGATACAACTATCTAGAAAAATTTACATATATGTATATACCACAGAAAATCTAAGCATTATAAAGGAAACAAAAAGACTATCTTATAGTCTTTTTGGATCAAAGTGAATATAACTTGACAAACAGAATATTGCAAGTGCATTTATTTTGTTGAGTGAGTGCCTTGGTCAAGCTTTAGGACTGAGGAAATTTCCTTTCCCTGGAGATCTCAGTGGACACATTAGACATAAAACATACTGGGGAACAAGTGCAAGAAGCAGTCAAGCATTCCTATCTCCTGTCCTTTTCTATCATGACCCCATAGCAAGGCTCTCCAACAGTGTTCTCAGGATTGGACAGGTGAGCTGAGGTGTTTATTCCCTCAGTCCTCAGATAGCATTACAGAAACAAGAACTGTGGAAACTATGGGCCAGTATCAGGTCTTCTTTGGGATGTTTATTTATTCACTAAGCAAATATAATTTTCTAGGCATGTGATGAAATTAAAAATATAAATATACATTTTACTATTATATATATATATTTATATATAATATATATTGCCCTAAACACACACACACACACACACACACACACACACACACACATATTACCCTAAAGCTACAAGTCCATTGAAAACATTTTGAAACTGAAAATTCATTGTGATAATCATTTGACTGGTTGCTTTGTCACAATTTGATAAGCATGGTTGTTCTGTTCGGTCAGGTTCACATATAAGAATCCATTATAACATTCCATGTCAAATGCTAACTTTTATATTAGCTCAGGTCACAATGATTAGAGGCAACAGAAGCTGATGTTAGCTAAGGATAAAAATGGGATTTCTGGTAAATATCTGGCATAATTCTCTTTATGGAGAGAAAAGAATCAAACATTTGAGAAGCTTTGCTGAGTATAGTGCCTGAAGTCTGGGACCTGGTACTAGATCATGGGTAGTCAGGAGTCTGGCTCCTTGTTTGAGGAATATAAATAAGGACAGAATATGAAGAAAAAGAGGGATTAGTAAAAAATAAATTCAAAGGATAAGTAAGGGCCAGATTATGGTTAAACCCTCTGAGTATCTCGCTAAGTAAAATTTAATGACTTTCCTATGTGAGAGAGAAAGCAGTTGTTATATCCTGCTTGCAGTTAATTTTTCATAATCTCTCCCTGGATGAATTATGTCTCAGGTCTTCACAGGTGTCCCCCTTTTTATCAAGTGTGCCACACATTAATGTCAGCTTGTTAGGAATGTGCCAAATGATGATGACAAAATTAAGGGCTTTTGAAACCTTTCCATTTCAACATTGAAATAAAATTGAAAAAAGAGCTGCTGAGTAAAGTTATAACCAGGTAGTGCCAAAGGAGAATAATAAATGACCTCAAATCTTCTGATTTTCATGATCTATTCTTTATGCTATTTCATAAATGGGTATTCTGGTTAATAAGCTGTTTAGCTGTAATTTGGAAACTGAATGTATAAATTTGAAATTATGACTAGATATTACCTCCAGCCTGATTTTCTGTTGAATATGTTCTTAGCAATTTTACGATAAAAAATTCTATTTCTCCTCTCTAAATTCCTTTGGAAGAACTATATAGCACTGCAGATGTCATAGGCTGTGCTTACATGGAGGCCCTTTGTAATACCGTTAAATGCTATGATGTACATACTTAAAGTAATAAAAATCCCCAAAGATTACTATGTAAGACTGAAAAAGTTTTGTCTAAGGTCTGCACATACCAGAAGTTGAAAATTCTGTTATCTTAGCTACATGAAAGCTAGAAATTTCTTAAATATCCTGAACTAAAGCCATAAAGTAATTTAAGTTTGAGTGGTAGTTCTGGAGTGCTTTGTTGCACTAGCAAATGACAGAGTACAAAGTCTTCTGAACAGACAGAAAGTTGGGTAGGAAAAAGAATTATCTTTTTTTTTTTTTTTTTAATATGAAGAATCCTTGCCAACTGGAGTTGAAACAAGCTCTTATCAGGCAAACCAGCTGAAGGAGCTATAATAATCTTATCTTAATGTGACAAGAGTATTGATAAACACTTCAAGGTCTAATAGAGATTAACAGATAAATAAATACAGCACTACTTGACCAAACTATCTCTTCAATAAGAAAGTAGATACAATTCCACTGAAAAACCATCCTTTCTAAAATAAGCTAATGGAGATCTTTTCCTTTAAGAATATGAAAATGGACATTTTAAAAGTGTTTTATGTTATTTTGGAATGAACAAATATTTGTAATACAGACAAATAGAAAACTAAACACTTAAGATTCATGAAAATCAAGGACATGTACCTAAGGCATCTTGAAACTGGGGGAAATAATTTAATGCAAATAAGCTTCCCAAAATTAGTGAGAAAAAATATAGTTTGTAAAATCACGGACTTTGAGAATAGACTTGTAGTTGCCAAGCGGAAGGGGAAGGAAGTGGGATGGATGGGATGTTTGGGGTTAATAGATGCAGACTATTGCCTTTGGAATGGATTGACAGTGAGATCCTGCTGTGTAGCACTGGGAACTATGTCTAGTCACTTATGATGGAGCATGATAATGTGAGAAAAAAGAATGTGTACATGTATGTGTAACTGGGTCACCATGCTGTACAGTAGCCAATTGACAGAACACTGTAAACCAACTATAATGGAAAAAAATAAAAATAATTATATATATAAAAAAAGAACCTCAGTTGTGAATGTTCACATATGTCAATAATATCATCAAAATGTGATGGTACATTGAAGATCTGTGTGCAATACGAGTCCTTCTATTTTTGATTTATAGAATCAATATTAATCTGTGCAGACCGTTGATATGCACCCTTAGGTAAGGCATTGAAAGCATTACTCAAATCAGAATTTTTACTAATTGCTAAAATTTTAGTGGCATACATAAGAATAGTAAAATCAAGTTGAAAATATACAATCGGGATTTGCGGGGGAAGTTACACTTTTGGCAAGATTGTTTTCAATGATTGTTTAGAGTCTTTAGTCTTGTCAGTCTGTGCTGAGTCAGGGCTGAGCCATCAGCATGGGTTGTTAACAAGCATTACTTTCTTCCTTGTCTCCTATTTTCCATATGACTTTTAAATATGGAGCTGCAACATTTGGATAATGGGTGTCTCTTATATAAAGTTACTGAATTGTTTATAATTGTCATCTGCTTAATAGCTTTCTTTTTCTATTATGATTTTTTCAGAAACATTAACTTTCCTCAATTGTTAAGAGAGAGCAGTATCCATCTATAAACATGATCATCATTAAGAACTCAGATCCTTAGTACAGCAAAGATAGATGTCGATATATGCATTGCAGAAATGACCAAAAGCCACCTGGACTACAGATTAATGATCAGTAAAAAGTAGAGATTAACAGAGTACAGAGAATTTGCAGAAGTCTTTCATTCCTTGATATGCCTTATTTTTAAAAAAATGTTATTTCCCAGATACCAATCTGTATTTTTCATTCAAGGTATCCTGGCAGAATAACAACCTTAAATTATTGAGATCATATATCCTGGTTTACCCAAAACAGTTTGATGCACTTATTATACTCTGTAATTATTAAAAGGAACTCTTCAGTCCAAAAGTGCTCTGGTTTTGGCAATATTATACATAATCATCTCGTCCACCAGTGTGGATGTTCTTTTAAAATTATTCCCCCATCATGATTAGGGTCACTTAACTTGCACTGTTGAATATCTCATAAGAGATGCCAACCTTGGGCCATTAGACCAAGGTCATGCAATATCTGTAACTTGTACCTAGTCCAAAATTGTATCTATCATATGGTATTATTATTTCTCAGTTTGGTTTAATGTGATATATCCTGTATATGTTAAAAATTCTTCAGACTGTATGTATCGACGTAACAGTGGGATCAAAATAAAATATTTATCATTTGGCTCATGTTGGAGGATGTATGGAAGTAGACAGTTTCTGATTTGGCATTGCCTTTATGATGTCAAAAGTAATCCAGGCTTTTTCTGTCTTTCTATTTCACTATACATTGCTTTTCCTTTTTCTGGTTCGTGCTTATTAACTCGTGTTTGAAAGATGGGCATTATAGTTGAGTCTTCATACCTATGTTCAAGGCAGAAAGAAGGGCAAAGAACGATGCCAGCAACCACTCTCTTCTTTGGTCAGTGAAAGAAAGTAATTGGCGAGTGTATAGTCATCTTCCTCATATATCTCATCTCACTGAATTAGAACATTGAACCACCTATGTTCTGTACAGGTGGCTTTAAATGTAAATTTCTAGCAATTAACATGTATAATATGAGATAGTAAAGCTAAATCAGGGTACAAATGTCTGTTGATGCATTATATCTAGTACCACATTATATATATTGCATAGCTTTTGTAAAAAAATAATCTAGTAGTGTTTGATTTTAAGTTGTAAAATTATTTGCAGTGTAAATTGTCCCAATCCCTTTAATCCATAACTACTGTTGGACATTTAGATTGTTACCAATATTATCGTAACACTTCTCTATAGCCTTGCTTATTTCTTAGAATAAATCTTGATAAGTAGATATATAAGGACAAAGGGTATAATTAAATTGATGGGACTATATATAGTCCATTATGATAGTTCTATACCCATTTGGTCAGTAATAATAATGTTAATAATACAAATAGAAAATATTATACATACTACTTGTCATGCAGTGTTGAAGTACTTTTATATAGTAATTAATTTGATCCTTACAAAGCCCTATTTTCTCCAGTAATTTATATAAAATACAGAATTTACTTTTATTGCTATGTGTAGCTACTAAATAGTTACTTATATTTAAATTGGTTTTATACACTGATGCATCTCTGTATTTTAGAAGCATCACTGTACTGTCTTAATATAGTAGCTTTATGTTTTCATATGTAGAAATGAACTTCTCTCCTTTTTCTTTCTGTATTTATATCTGAGGGTAAAGTGACTTTTATTACTCAGTTTTTTAAGTATCACTATATGTCAGTTCTAGAATTTGCATTTGTTTTTTAATAATAGTTTCTACTTCTCTGCTGAGATTTTTCCCTCCTTTCCTTCATTGTTAGCATATTTGCTTTAATGAACACTAAATGTAGTTATACTTACTGTTTTAATAATCTTGTCTCCTAATTCCAGTGAGTGGTTGTCTCAGGGCCTATCTCCATGGACTGTACTTTTCTCTGATCATAAATCACATTTTTTTCTGGCTAATATTATGTCAGATAATTTTAGGTTTTATACTTGATATTTTGATGCTGTATCATGGAAATTCTGGATTTCCTTACATTTTATCAAGTGGTATTGATTTGTCTTAACAGTTGGATTCAAATGCACAATCTTTATCTTAGGTGGTAGTTTGTATTTCAGTTAATTTATTTTGTTTTTATCTTAGTTACTTTGTGTCTTCCCAACATATGAATGGGTCTGGATCACCTAGTGATTTGTGTAGAATTTAGTCATATAATGTCAGGATTCACTACCTGCTAATTATCTTTTAGAGAGTCTATCCTCATTACTCTCATTTTTTCAGTAGCTGTGTTTCCCCATATTTCTGGCTCCGATCCTTTAGCCCATAACGACTTCAAGTTTCCTATCAGAAATTTTGTCTCCTTGTATCACAGCCTGAACTCAGACTAAAACAATAAAAACGGGACACTCACCCTGTGCTGTTCTCATCTTTCAAATTTCCAGTTATGTTCAGAATCTGTCTACATGTTTTCACTCTCTATTGCCTTTAGGTCTTTGTTTTTTATACTTTTCTAGAGTTTTTTTTTTTTTTTTTTTTTTTTTAATCTATGGGATTTGATGCAGTAGGTGCTTACTCCATATCCTTACTAGATATGAATCCTCTTTGCACTCAGTAATTTAAGAAGAGTTTCCAAAACCTAGTGAGTGCATATCCTCTAACATTTTATAAGAGGCTAGTCATAGCCATCTCTGCTGCCATCACTTCAATTATCATCTTTTTGAACTCTCTCTCCCAAAAAAAAAAAAAAAAAAAAAAAAAAAAAGGAAAGAGGAGTTCCCGTCGTGGCCCAGAGGAAACGAATACAACTAGGAACCATGAGGTTGCAGGTTTAATCCCTGGCTTTGCTCAGTGGATTCAGTGGATTAAGGATCCGGCATTGCCATGTGGTAGGTTGCAGATGTGGCTGGGATCTGGCTTTGCGTGGCTGTGGTATAGGCCCGCAGCTATAGCTCTAATTAGACCCCTAGCCTGGGAACCTCCATATGCTGCAGGTGCGGCCCTAAAAAGAAAAAAGATGAAAAGGAAAAAAAGGAAATCATCAATTGTAATGTGTTGGTTGGGATGTTACTCCCTCTATGCCTTCTTCTACTAAGACAGAATGCTCCAGCAGTGTCAGACAGTATCATTTTTGGAAATTAGGACTGTGTGCAGATCTGAATACCATTTTACATCTAGATTCTAATTAGGTAACAGACTTGCTGATCTTCTACCTATGCATATCACTGGAACTTAGAGAAAAGAGATAGTAGGAAGGAAATAATGGACAACAATGTAGCTGATTGTAATTTGATTTATCAAATATGGATAAGTTATCCGTGGAAGGAGTGGACACAGGGGAAAGTAGGCTGGAATGTCTTGCTACTCTGCATCACATCACTAGGGATAGAGTTGAGAGATTGGACAAAGTCAAGCAATAGTTAAACTTTCTTTTCAGAGAACTGCACAGAAGAGGTCCCATAGGACCTACAAAGAATTCAAAAATGGGCCTCGTGAGGAAGCTAATATTTGAATTTCTGTCAGATACAAAGAATTGGAGCCAGGAGGAAATAGCCAAAGAGGCAGGAATAAAATCTCAAGACTCCTTTAAGAACCAGCAAACAAAGATTCAACAGGGCAGAGATGAACCAATTTACTGAAGAAAACGAGCAATTTCAGTTTTAACTTGTAAATATTGATTGCTTAAAAAATTGCATTTATATGCCTACATTCATTATACATATTTGACAGCTTGATGTGGTTATTAATATAGCCATTTTACCAATACGAAAGACAGGAGTTTACTTGGTTTTCTGAAACTCAAAGAACTAACCTTAATTTTAATTCCTTAGATTTCTTCTTTTTCTATTAAAAATAACAATAGCAAGTCTCGAAAGTATAAAAGGATTGTAGAAGTTTAGAAGTGAGAGCTTCTGTGTACCCCAGGGAAATGAAAGCAACTTCCAGAGAAGGTGGTATTGAAATGACACATTGAAGGAAAGATAGGAGTTCCAGCTAAGAATACACATTGTGGGAAGGAAATGTCATTATCATAATCTCTGTGCAAAGGAGAAAGGGCTGAAGATTTACAAGCACAAAGAAGTGATAAGTTAGACGAGAAGGGTATTATGATGAAAGGAAGAAATAGCACACCAGGATAAAAGGCTTTGAGTACTAAATAGAAGGCATGTTATAGTGATTTCTTGGTTTTTGTCACTTTGAAGCATTTAGCTTAACATTAATGGTATTATTTTATTGTTTTAAGATGTTAAAATCTTAGTTATATTTCAAAATGTTAGGAGTGAAGGAAAATCAGCTCATGTACACAAGCCATGTGAAATAAGTTCAATTCTTTCTGCAGATATCATGACAAAGAACTAGTACCCAAAAGGTTGGGTAACTCTCTAAAAGGCAAAATAGACTTATTGACCAAGAATAATGTGCATATCAATTTTTTAAATAATTTTGCGAAAATATAATATATGTAATATATAGAATAGAGGGAAGAGTCTCATTATATGTACAGTATAATAATATACAATGCTATAGATGAAGTAGACCTAACAGCCGGCATTTGAATGGTCCCTCCAGCAACAGCAGAATATACATGCTTTTCAAGTGACATGAAGCACGGTCTAGGGTAGACCTTATTTTAGGATATAAAACATATCTTAGCCATTCTGAAGGGATTGAAATTATACAAATGTGTTGTTCTATCTCAATGGAATGAAACTAGAAATTAGTAAGATATTTGACAAACTTACAGTAAAGTGGCAATTAAACCACAACAACCTAAATAACTGATTGGTCAAGAAGAAATCACAAAAGAAATTAAAAAATACTTTGAGATGAATTAAATGAAAACCCAACATTCCAAAACTATTTGGGTGCAGCTAAAGTAATACTTATAGCTGTAATATCTATAGTAAAAAAGAAGAAATCTCAAATTAATAATCTGTAACTTCCATGAGAGAGGATTGTATTTAGAATGTTCCTCCACAATAATTACACCTAGAATCAGTTATTTTCTTCTCTGTCTTTATAAGTATGCTGACTCACTTGCCTCTCACACTGAGTAGTTGTATGAGTTTGTGGCCTGATATTGGTAAATAATGGGTGAAATTTTGCTCATTTTATTAAGCCTAACCTAAGCGACCATTAGGGATGTCTCAAACTTCTTTGATAATTTTGGTTCACTTATCAGTATTATGTGATATGTTTTTGTTAGGTGTACTTGGGTTTTACATAAAATGTATTTTAAAGGTGGGAATGCATGATAAGCATCAGAGTATCACACTGAGACCCTTATGTGGCACATCTTTTTTTTGTTTGTTTATTTGCTCTTTTTTTCTTTTTTTATTGAAATATACTTGATGTATGTATTGCATAGGTTACAGGTGTGCAATACAGTGACTCACAGATTTTAAAGGTTTTATTCCATTTATAGTTATTCTAATGTTATTTTCTTTTTAATATTCTTCATCTTTTAGTGCTATGTCTTGCTCTTTATTAGAATTTTATTCCATGTTGGTATGGTGATTACCTTGACTTTCACTGAGAATGGCCAGTACTGAGCAAAACTTTCCATAATTTTATGTATAAATTTTAATATGCTTTTGTCTTCAAAAGTTTGTCAGGCATGCAATCTAAATAGTAGTTAAAGTGTCCCTTTTCATTTTATGGATCTAATTGAAGTATAGCCTCATCACACAAATGATGGAAAACATGGTAACTATAAATCAATATTTTACATTATAAATAAGGTGTTTTTTAAAATAAATGACCAATGTGTTGTAGATACTCATGCATACTCTTGGAATTTAATTTTGTTTTTATGTAGAGAGGATTTTAGAAAGTGTGTGGGCTCTGGGTATCTTTTTGAAGCCTAGTGTTCTCTTTTGACACAGATTTTTTTTTTAAAAGGATTATTCTACACAGGTTTTAAATCAATAAGTAATTATCATGGTTCTTTCCAATCAAATAAATATTGACTTTAGAGAAGACATATGCTTTTTTTCTACTTCTGGGAAAGAATGCTCTGAGTGCCATTTGCCATCATTTCACATTAAATAAACTCAGATATTTGTTAAATGAAGTGATTCAAAACATTTAAAAGAGATACACACTGGCTATTTTGTTTCACTGAGAGTTACAATAGCCTATTTTGGCTTTTTAAAAATAGTTTTTGCATATCAGTTTACAAGAAATATGTTCAGACAATATATTAGTGTGTTTATTTGTGGCATTAATATCAAAGCCTGACAGCACAGTCTCCACTGTTTATGTCACTGTAAAATTGGTTTATAGTGATTTAATTAGTAATGTTAAATCTAGATATTATCAGAAGTAGTACTGATTGTTCCTTGGTAGAGTTCACTTTATAGTGACATTAAGGAACAATATTTGTGCCATCATGCTTTATGGCATGAAGCAATGTCACTGTAAGAGAATAATGGTTATTCTGAATATTTTCATCTCACAGCTAAACTTTACATTCATGATATATTTCAATTCAATTTTACAATGATTCATAGGCTTTTCTGACCTAAAGTTGTGAATAATTTCTCCTTAAGAAAATATATTACAAGTTATAAACTTTATTTTGCATAATTGGAATTAGTTTTCAAAAAATATTTTTATTTCTCTGAATGATTTTTGGATATTTTATATTCTGATAGACTATGAAAACACAGCTTTTGCATTCTACCTATGGATTATTTTGTATACAGGTCATGTGATATTTTAACCTGTTTTGTAAATGAATATAATTCAAATATGAATTCACTTATAACAAAGGGTGTTTTTTTATGCTATAACATTTAAAGTCATGGATATTTACATGACATTAAATATTGTTGTGCAGTTATTGTACAGTTATTTTCCATCACCATATCATAATATTGACCAATAACAAATGAGTCGAATTACTATTTTTCTCTTACATTTATCTAGATAGATTTGGATATACTTTGATATTTAATAGCTCAAAAATATAAGATACAGAACACCTAAGATTACTCTAGAAATTCTAGGCAAACCTCTAGACATGAGTCTTCCATGAGTAATGATGGAGCTTAGGAAAGCTTTCATTTTCCTATTACTGTATCATGTTGAATAGGTATCCCTACCATTTAATGTGACAGATTATAGAATTCTGGGGTGTCTCAAACTGGCAATCAAATAGTTTGGCTAAGAATCTCTATATATATGTATATATAAAACCTCTGATCAAAACCTATTGTCCAACACTAGTCACATTCCTGTTATCCCAGAATAGAAGAAATAAAGTCCTTCTTAGCTTTGCATAACAATACTATTTGCATATACCCTTTTGTTACACTATATATATTAGATTTCACATACTGAATTTTACATATATACAAATTCACTAACCTAAAGAATATAGTATACTAACCATGTTCTCAAACTTCAAAGATCTAAAGTTCACATTTAAAAAACTGGCTCCCAACTTAGATAGTTAAATTTAGTACATTTTGTGTGAGTCCTAAGGATATAAATTTTTAATGTATACTGCAAATGGTTCTGATACTGTTGGTTCTGAGACCACTCTTCTCAACTACAAGAGAAATTGTTCATAGCTTAGTTTTTTCACCAGTAATACCTGAGTCTTACCCAATTTCCAGTTATTACCATCCATGTGACCTGAAGCAAGTTACTTAATCTCTCAAAATCTCAATTTATCTGTAAAGTGGAGGTAATAATAGAATTTTATACACATAATGTGGCTATGAAAACCTTTTGCACAGTGCCTGATACATACTAAAAGTTTATTAAATGCTAGACCTTATTTTAAAGCTTGGGGTAGTAAACCTTTTCACTGTTTTTTCCTAATTGCCTTCAGACTTTGTACAGTAAATGAAAATATTGTTTTCAAATTAAATCTCATATCTCTTGAAACATAAACTATAGTAATTCTAAAATATGTCCCTTCTCCTAATATAACAATAACCCTAAAAGTTGTAGTGATAAATCAAAACTTTTGGAAAAATATTCTCTACACATCCTGAAACATTTAGTCTTTCAGCAGGGGAATATAATTTTAGGAATTAAAAACAAGGCTATAAATTGAAATATTAACTTTTTAAATAATATTTTCTAACATTTTTGCATATCTTTTAAAGTGAGGGAGAATATTGTCTTTTTCTCTGGAAATAACAATATCTGCTATCATTGAATAGTTAAAAACATTTTTACTTTAAGTAATGCATACAATATCAACACAAACATGATTTTCACCATGTTACTAATGAGAACACTGAACCAAAGAGGAGCTAATAGAATTTCCTTAGATTATTTAGCAAATTGAAATAACAGCAACAAATTAGATGTTGGCAGGAAGTAAGATAATTCAGAAATCTTTTTTTAAAATTTTTGAAGCTGATTAAAAAAAGCTTAGTATGGTAACAGATTTTGTTTTGGAGTAAGAGATAATAAGTATAGTTTTATGATTTTATGTCTGGTAATTTTTAGCTCAAGGCAAATTTAGCATATTCACATTAAGACTTCTCAGTAGCTTTTGTAGATGGGATTAAGATGATAGAGTAGAAGGATTGGAGCTCACCTTCTCTCACAAACACACAAAAATATTACAACCAACTGCTGAATAACCATCAACCATCAATAAAATAGGCTGGAAACTACCAAAAAAGATATCCTACACCCAAAGATGAAGAAGCCACATCGAGATGGTAGGATTGGTGCTTTCACGATGTAAACAATCCCATACCCACTGGGTGGGGTGACCAACAGATGGGAAAAATAACTGTATTAGAGGCTTTCCCACAGGAGTGAAGGCTCTGAGCTACAAGTCAGTTTTCTCAGCCTGGGGTACTGGCATTAGGAGGAGGAGCACTCAGAGTAGTTGGCACTGAAGGCCAGCAGGGCTTGTGTACAGGAGCTCCACAGGACTGCAGGAAACAGAGACTCCACTCTTGGAGGGAGCACACAGGCTTTCAAGTACACTGGATCCCAAGGCAAAGCAGAGACTCCATTAGAATCTGAATCAGACCTACCTGTGGATCTTGGAGGATCTCATGGGAAAACGGGGTGGCTGTGACTTGCTGTAGGGGGAAGATATTAGAGGCAGAGATCTCAGGAATAAGCATTGGCATGAAATCCCCTGGAGGTGGCCATTTTGGAAAAATCTGGCCCCAACCCTCAGGGCTGAGAAGCCACAGGCCAAACAACAGTGTGGGGTCACAGCCCCACCCATCAGCAAACAGGATGTCCTCCTAGGCACAACTTACTTCTAATCACACCCAGAGACAAAGCCCCACCCACCAGAGGGATAAGAATCAGCCCCACCTTCCAGTGAGTAGGCACCATCCCCTCCCATCAGGAAGCCTGAAATAAGTCCCTGTATCAATTTTCCCCACAAAGGGGCAGACACCAGAAGCAAGATAGGCTACATCCCTGTATCCTGAAAAAAAGGAGACCACACAAAAATCTATACAAAATGAAAAGTCATAGAATTATGACCCAAATGAAGGGACAAGAAAAAAATCCCCAGAAAAGCAGCTAAGTGATCTGAAGGTTAGCAACCTCCATGAAAAAAACTTTAGGCTAATGATAGTTAAGATGATTCAAGATGTTGGAAATAAACTGGAGGTAACTATTGATAACTTAACAAAAAACACTGAACAAAGGAATGGAAGATTTAAAGATTAAACAAGCAGAGATGCAAAATACAATAACTGAAATAAAAACTTTACTAGAAGGAAACAACAGCAGAACACAGGAGGCAGAATAATGAATAAGCGAGGTAGAAGACAGACTGGTGGAAATGACTGACACAGTATAAGAGTAAAGAGAAAAAAGATGGAAAAGAAATGAAGAGAGTCTAAGAGAATTATGGGACAACTTTAAATGCACCAACAGCCAAACGTAGGGGTGCCAAATGGAGTAGAAAAGGCCAGAGAAAATAGTTGAAGTGATAATAGCTAAAAACTTCCCTAACATGGGAAAGGAATCACTAACTAAAATCCAGAAAGTACAACAACAATTACCATATAAAATAAACCTAAGGAGGACCACCCCAAGGCACATATTAATCAAACTGGTCAAAACTATAGACAACAAGAATTTTTTTTTTTTTTTTTTTTTTTGCTTTTTAGGAGGGCCTACCTGATCCATATGGAGGCTCCCAGGCTAGGGATCAAATGAGAGCTACAGCTGCCAGCCTACACCACAGTCACAGAAATTCAGGATCCAAGCCTCATCTGTGACCTTCCCCACAACTCACAGCAATGCTGGATCCTTAACCTACTGAGTGAGGCCAGGAATTGAACCTACATCCTTATGGATGCTAGTCGGGTTTGTTAACCACTGAGCCACAAAGAGAACCCCAACAAATAGAAAATATTGAAAGCAACTAGGGAAAAGAAACAAATAACATGCAAAGGAACCCTGGTAAGATTATCAACTGATTTTTCAGCAGAAACTCTGCAGGCCAGAAGGGAGTGGCATGATATACCTAAAATGATGAAAGCAAAAAAAAAAAAAAAACAAAAACAAAAAAAAACTCCAACCAAGATTACTCTACCCAGCAAGGCTCTCATTCAGATTTGAAGGAGAAATCAAAAGCTTTACAGACAAGCAAAAGCTAAGAAAATTCAGAACCAATAAACCAGTTTTAACACAAATACTAAAGGAACTTACCTAGGTGGAAAAGAAAAGCCCACAGCTAGAAACACGAAAGTTACAAACGACAAGGCTCACTAATAAAGACAAACATATAAAAATGGTAGGAAACCATCCACACACAAATATACTACCAAAACCAGAAATCATGAGAAGAGCAGGGTACAAATGCAGGATACTGGAGATGCAATTTCAATTAAGAGACCAGAAACTGAAAACCAACTTGTATAGATATATAGATTCCTATATTAAAAACTCATGGTAACCACAAACCAAAAATCTAGAATCGGTACACACACAAAGAAAAGAAATCCAAATATAACAGTAAATATAGTCATAAAACCACAAGAAAAGAGAACAAGAGATGAAGGGAAGAAAAAAGACCACCAAAACCAAATCCAAAACAACCAAGTGGCAATAAGAACATAAATATCAGTAGTTACCTTAAATGTAAATGTACTAAATACTCCAATCAAAAGACAAAGACTGGCTGAATGGATACAAAAATAAGACCCATATATAGGCTGTCTTCAAGAGACCCACTTCAGTTCTTGGGACACAGTCAAACTGAAAGTGAGAGGGTGGAAAAAAATGCACCATGCAAACAGAAATCAAAAGAAAACTAAAGTAGCAATACTCATATCAGACAAAATAGAACTTAAAGGTTATAATAGACCAAAAGGGCATTACATAATGATCAACCAGTCAGTCCAAGAAGAAGATATAACAATTGTAAATATATACTGCACCAACATAGGAGCACCTCAAAATATAAGGCAGTTGGTAACAGCTTTAAAAGAAGAAATCAACAATAACACAATAATAGTGGGGGACTTTAACACCCCAGTTACAGCAATGGACAGGTCATCTAGACAGGTAATCAATAAGGAAACACAGACCTTAAATGATGCATTAGTTAAGCTAGGCTTAATAGATATTTACAGAATATTCCATTCAAAAGCAGAACACATTCTTTTCAAGTGCACATGGAATATACTCGAGGATGGATCACATTCTGGGCCACAAATCAAGCCTCAGTAAATTTAAGAAAATCAAAATCATATCAAGCATCTTTTCAGACCACAATGCTATAAGACTAGAAAAAAAAACAACAGGGAAAAAACTGCAGAAAAACACAAACACATAGATACTGAACAATGATACATGGTACTAAGCAGCCAGTGTATCACTGAAGAAATCAAAGAGGAAATTAAAAAATACCTAGAAGCAAATGGCAGCAAAGGCAGTATAACCCAAAACCTATGGGAGACAGCAAAAGGAGCTAGGGGTTAATATATACAAACTATTGCCTTTGGAATGGATTAGCAATGAGATCCTGCTGTGTAGCACTTGGAACTATGTCTAGTCACTTATGATGGAACATGATAACGTGCAAAAATAGAATGTGTACATGTATGTGTAACTGGGTCACCATGCTGTATGGTAGAAAAAAATTGTATTGGGGAAATAACTATTAAAAAATAATAAAACATACCATATTTATAAAAAGAAGTTCTAAGAGGGAAGTATGTAGCAATACAAGCCTATCTTAGGAAACAGGAAAAATTTCCAATAGGCAACCTAACATTACACCTAAAGCAACTAGAGAAAGAACAAACAAGACCCAAAGTTAGCAGAAGGAAAGAAATCATGAACATCAGAGCAGAAATAAATGAAATAGAGACAAAAAAAATCAATAATAAAGATCAATGGCTTTAAAAGCTGTTTCTTTGAAAAGATCGACAAAATTGATAAGCCTTTAGCCAGACCCATCAAGAAAAGAACAGAGAGGACTCAAATTAATAAAATTAGACATGAAAGAGTAGTTACAGTGGACATAACAGAAATGCAAAGGACCATAGGAGACTGCTACAAGCAGCTATATGCCAATAAAACAGACAACCTAGAAGAAGTGGACAAATTCTTAGAAAGGTACAATCTTCCAAGACTAAACCAAGAAGAAATAGAAAATATGAATGGACCAATCACAATTCTGAAATTGAAACTGTGATTTAAAAACTTCCAACAAACAAAAAGTCCAGATCCAGATGGCGTCACAGGTTAATTCTATCAGAAACTTAGAAAAGCGTTAACACCAATCTTTCTGAAACTATTCAAAAAATTTCAGAGGAAAGAATACTCCCAAACTCATTCCACGAGGCCACCATTACCATATTACCAAAACCAGACAAAGATGTGACACAAAAAAAGAAAATCACAGACCAATATCTGATGAACATAAATGCAAAAATCCTCAAAAAAATACCAGCAAACCAAATTCAGCAATACATTAAAAGGATTGTACACCATGATCATGTGGGGTTTATCCCAGTGGTACAAGGATGTTTCTGTATCTGCAAATCAATCAGTGTGATACACCACATTAACAAAATAAAGAATAAAAAACATGTGATCCTCCCAATAGATGCAGAAAAAAAAACTTTGTCAAAATCCAACACCCATTTCTGATAAAACCCTCCAGAAGGGGGGTATAGAGGGAACCCACCTCAATATAATAATAAGGCCATATATGACAAATCCACAGCTAACATTCTCAATGGTGGCAAGATGAAAAAATTCCCCCTAAGATCAGGAACAAGACAAGGATATCTGCTCTCACCACCTCTTTTCAATGTAGTTTTAGAATTCCTAGCTACAGCAATTAGAGAAGAAAAAGAAATAAAAGGAATCCAAATTGGAAAGGAAGAATAAAAACTATCACTGTTTTCGGATGACCTAATACTGCACCTAGAAAATCCTAAAGATGCCGCTAGAAAACTGTTAGAGCTCATCAATGAATTTGGTAAACTTCAGGATAAAATATTTATACACAGAAATCAACTGCATTTCTATATACTAACAATTAAAGCCCAGAAAGAGAAATTAGGGAAATAATCCTATTTACCATCACATCAAAAAAATAAAATACCTATGAAAAACCTACCTAAAGAGACAAAAGACCTGTACTCTGAAATCTATTAAGATGCTGATGAAAGAAATCAAAGATGATGCAAACAGATGGAAAGATATACCATGTTCTTTGGTTGTAAGAATCAGTGTTATCAAAATGATTGTCCTACCCAAGGCATTCTTCAGATTGAATGCAATCTCTATCAAATTATGGCATTTTTCACAGAACTTTAACAAATAATTTAAAAATTTGTATGGAAACGCAAAAGACCCTGAATAGCCAAAGCCATCCTGAGAAAGAAAAGTGAAGCTAGAGGAATCAGGCTCTCTGACTTCAGACAATACTGTAAAGCTACAGTCATCAAAACAGTATGGTGCTGGCACAAAAACAGAAATATAGATCAATGGACTAGGATAGAAAGCCCCAAAAATATACCTACCTGATTATTGTGCATTAATCTATGACAAGGGAGGCAAAAATGTACAATGGAAAAAAGACAGTCTTTTCAATAAGTGCTGCTGGGAAACCTAGACAGCTACATGTAAAGGAATGAAATTAGAACATTTTCTAACACCATAGACAAAAATAAACTCAAAGTGGATTATATACTCAGATGAAATACCAGATACTATAAAGCTCTTAGAGGAAAATATAGGCCAAACGCTCTCTGATATAAACTGCAGCAATATCTTCTCAGATCCACCTCTTAAAGTAATGATAATAATAACAAAAATAAACAAATGGTACCTAATTAAACTTGAAAGTTTTTGTGTAGAAAGGAAACCCTAGCCAAATGAAAATATTGGAGAAAATATTTCCAAATGAAGTGATAGACAAAGGATTAATCTCCAAAATATATAACACCCCTGCAGCTCAGTATTAAAAAAATAAACAACCCCATCAATAAATGAGCAGAATAGAGTTCCCGTCATGGCTCAGCAGGAAAAAATCTGACTAGTAACCATAAGGATGCAGGTTTGATCCCTGGCCTTGCTCAGTGTTTAAGGATCCAGCATTGCCATGACCTAGGTTGCAGACATGGCTCCAATTTGGCATTGCTGTGACTGTGGTGTATGCCAGCAGCTACAGCTCTGATTTGACCCCTAGCCTGGAAACTTCCATATACTGTGGCTCTGGCCCTAAAAAATATTTAAAAAAAAAATGATGGAGTTCCCGTCATGGCGCAGTGGTTAACGAATCCGACTAGGAACCATGAGGTTGCGGGTTCGGTCCCTGCCCTTGCTCAGTGGGTTAACGATCCGGCGTCGCCATGAGCTGTGGTGTAGATTGCAGACGCGGCTCAGATCCCGCGTTGCTGTGGCTCTGGCGTAGGCCGGTGGCTACAGCTCCGATTCGACCCCTCGCCTGGGAACCTCCATATGCCGTGGGAGCGGCCCAAGAAATAGCAACAACAACAACAACAACAACAAAAGACAAAAAAAAAAAAAAAAAAAAAATTAAAAAAAAAATGAGCAGAAGATCTAAACAGACATTTCTCCAAAGAAGACATACAGATGGCCAAAAAAGTCATGCAAGATGCTCAACATCAGAAGTTCAAATGCAAATCAAAATTACTGTGAGGTACCACCTTACACAAGTCCAAATGGCCATCATCAAAAAAATCTACAAACAATAAATGCTGGGGTGGATGTGAAGAAAAGGGAACCCTGTTACATTGTTTGTGGGAATGTAAATTGGTGCAACCACTATGGCAAACAGTGTGGAGAATCCTCAAAAAAACCAAAAATAGAATTACCATATGATCCAGCAATTCCTCTCTTGGGCATCTACCTGTAGAAAACCATGATTCAAAAAGACATGTGTATCCCAGTGTTAACTGCAGTAGTACATACAATAGCTAAGACATGGAAGAGACCTAAATGCCCATCAACAGAGGAATAGATAAAGAAGGTGTGGTACATATATAAAATGGAATATTACTCATCCATTAAAAATAATGAAATAATTGTTGCACTTACAGCACCATGGATGGACCTAGAAATTATCATACTAAGTGAAGTTAGACAGTGAGAGATAAACATCATATGCTATCCTTTATACGTGGAATCTAAAAATATGATGCAAATGATTTTATTTGCAGAACAGAAACAGACTCAAAGACTTTGAAAAACCTATGTATACCAAAGGGAACAGGTTGGGAGGGAGGGATGGACTGGGGGTTTGGGATGGAAATGTTCTAAACTTAGGTTGTGATGATGGTTGTACAACCATAAATTTAGTAAAATTCATTGAATTAAGAAAACACTTCTCAGTGGCTTTTTTTTAGACTTTATCACAAATAATCAAAAATAGAAAATAATAGGTTGTAGGATCATAATATACAGGAGTTTCCTAACTATTTATCTTGATTTATAATTTAAGTATATTTTAGAAGTGCATTTTTGAGGTTGAAGTTTATTTACATTCTATTACATTTTGAAATTATTACTATGTTTATTTTCACCTCATTGGTCATATAAACAATATTATTCTGAAACTGTTATTGGCCATATTAATAATCTACTGTAAAATATTTTTAGAATTAACATTCTTTATTTCTTTAACATACTGGTATTTTTTGACAGCTGATTATGTAAACTGCAAACTTTCTTTTAATTTTGAGAATTTTATTTGCTTTTATAGGTACAGAAATTAAATTATAACTCTTCAGCAATAAAGATTTTCATTTTTGTTCAACGAGAATCAAAAATGTTTGTTCATCTTCCCTTTGCCTCTTATGTTGCCTTTACTGTCCCCAAATCACTTGGCCAGTTTTTTTTTTTTTTTTTTTTGCATAATTCAGATCTCTGTTTAAATATCCCCCTCAAAAATAGATCATAGATGATCACCTTATATAAATTACCTGCCTCATTTTGTGGCTTAGTATTAATTTTTCTTAGATTACTAGTTATATATATTTTTTGCCTTTTTTTTTTTTTTAAAAGCTGCACAGGCAGCGGCATATGGAGGTTCCCTGGCTAGGGGTCAGATAGGAGCTGTAGCCACCGGCCTTCGCCAGAACCACAGCAAAGTGGGATCTGAGCCGTGTCTGCAACCTACACCACAGATCACGGCAACTCCAGGTCCTAACCCACTGAGCGAGGCCAGGGATCGAACCCTCATCCTCATGGATGCTAGTCGGGTTCGTTAACCACTGAACCAAGATGGGAACTCCCAGATGACTAGTTAAATTTTTTAATCTAGCATTCATCACTACCTAATATTATTTCAGTAATTTTCTTGTTTACTTTTGTAATGTCATCTCCCCTTCCTTTAAAATGTTAGCTGTAAGAGCAGTAGCTTTTGTATCTTGTTCATTCTTTTATGCTTTATTTTATAGAACAAGCCTTGGCATATTAATGATGCACTTTCTAATTTGTAATGAGTTAATAAATAGTTGTTTAGATTGTTTAGATATTTTCCATTTTAAAAGTTTTGCTGTTTGAATCTCCTTTTTTAAGCGTGACAATTTTACTTCTTGGGATAACTAAGATTTATACTCACAAAGAATATTTTAATTTTTTTTAATTCAGAGTACTTTTATTTTTTCTCTTAATATCATGCACTGACATGGAAATATTTGGATCCACATATTCTTGAAAAATTTAACAGTTTAAAGGATACCTAAGATTTATGTTTATTGCCTATAGGTAATCTTTTATTTTCTAATGATTGCCTACCTAATGGCCTTTTTTTGTCCACAAAAATTCAGGAAAGGTGAGATAATCTTGCAATGATTATTTTTATGTCTACTGCTTAACTCTTTGTATTTATTTTATTATATGTATTTTATTACATATTTATTTATGTCAATAACTGTGCATTAATCCACCTTATTTCAAAGTTTATTTCCAAGTAACTTAGAGATATTAATACACTTCCATGAGTATACCAGCATACAAGTTATACATAGGATTCAGTCTTTGTTTAGAATAATTTTTCCCACTTTGGGTGTAATATTTAAACAAAATGAAACACAGATTGCAAGTATACTTTTATTTTTTCCACAAATGCATATACCTGTGTAAAACAAACCTTTATCAAAATATAGAATATTATCACAAAGCCAGAATGCTTTCTCATTCTTCTACCCAGTCAGCCTCCATTTCAACCCCCACAGGCAACTACTATTGTCATTCCTTTCTATCAGAAAAGTTTTGCCTGTTTTAGAATTTCAAATAAATAGTTTCATAGAGTATGTATACTTTGAGTAAATTTTTGTCACTGGGTGTAATGTTTTCAATATTTATTCACATTGTTACATGTATCAGTAATTTATTTTTTATCACTGAGTATTAATCTACATTATAAATATGACTTAATTTGTTAAACCATTTTCCTGTTGATGGACATTTGCTCTTTTTTGAGTTTGAGACTGTTTTATTTTAATCTATTTATTTATTTATTTTTGTCTTTTTGCTATTTCTTGGGCCGCTCCCGTGGCATATGGAAGTTCCCAGGCTAGGGGTCAAATCGGAGCTGTAGCCACCGGCCTATGCCAGAGCCACAGCAACGCAGGATCCAAGCCGCGTCTGCAACCTACACCACAGCTCACAGCAACGCCGGATCGTTAACCCACTGAGCAAGGGCAGGGACTGAACCCGCAACCTCATGGTTCCTAGTCGGATTCGTTAACCACTGCGCCACAACAGGAACTCCATAATCTACTTATCTATTTATTTTTGGCTGTGCATGGGATCTTATTTCCTGTTCAGCGATTGAACCCAGATTGCACCAAAGTGCCATATTCTAACCATACATATTTTTTTTATTAATCAAATGAATTTTTCACATCTGTAGTTGTATAATGATCATCACAATCAATTTTATAGGATTTCCATCCCACAACCCAAGCACATCTCCCCACCCCCCAAACTGTCTCCTCTGGAAACCGTAAGTTTTTCAGTGTCTGTGAGTCAGCATCTGTTCTGCAAAGAAGGTCATTCTGTCCTTTATTCAGATTCCACATGTCAGTGAAAGCATTTGATGTTGGTGTCTCTGTATGGCTGACTTCATTTAGCATGATAATTTCTAGGTCCATCCATGTTGCTAAAAATGCTGACATTTCATTCCTTTCAATGGCTGAGTAATATTCCATTGTGTATATATACCACATCTTCTTGATCCATTCCTCTGTCGATGGACATTGAGGTTGTTTACATGTCTTGGCTATTGAAAAGAGTGCTGCAGTGAACATCGGAGTACATGTATTTTTGAGAGTCATGGTTTTCTCTGGATAGATGCTCAGGAGGGAGATTGCTGGATCAAATGGGAGTTCTCTTTTTAGTTTTCTGAGGAATCTCCATACTGTTTTCCACAGTGATTGTGCCAGTTTACAATCCCACCAACAATGTACTAGGGTTCCTTTTTCTCCACACCCTGTCCAGCACTTATTGTTTGTAGACTTTTTGATGATGGCCATTCTGACTGGTGTAAGGTGGTACCTCAAAGTGGTTTTGATTTGCATTTTTCTAATAATAAGTGATGTTGAACATCTTTTCATGTGTTTTTTGGCCATCCATATGTCTTCTTTGGAGGACTGTCTGTTTAGATCTTCTGCCCATTTTTAGATGGGGTTGTTTGTTTTTTTTTGGTAAGCTGCTTTTGTTTTGTTTTGGAGCTGCAGAAGGTGTTTATAAATTTTGGAGATGAATCCCTTGTTAGTTGATTCACTTGCAAAGATTTTCTCCCATTCTGTGGGTTGTCTTTTCATTTTGTTTAGGGTTTCTTTTGCTGTGCAGAAACTTTTAAGTTTGATTGGGTCCCATTTGTTTATTTTTGTTTTTATTGTCAATACTCTAAGTGGTGGATCTGTGTTGGAGTCTGGCTCCAGCAACCAGGTCCAGCAGCCAGGGTGTATACATCCCAATAGGAGATGGACAGGGTCAGCTTAAGAAAATGTCCCTTTTTTCAGGGCACTGGACTGCTCAAATATTACCAGCATAAGTGGTTGATTATATAGACAGTTTTTCATGACAGATTACATCATAGTGTTAAAAGTTCATTGGTTAACTATTAGGCTTTGTTTTTTGATCACATGGTATAGTAGCAATATGTCATGTTCTAAAATCTTCAGTTTAACTTAATTTAGTGAGTACAGTTCAAGGACAAACAGGTACAACATATCATGTGGGAAGGAGGAGACTCAGCACAAACCATCTCATGGCCAGCCAATTCCCACAAGCTGAAGAAGTTACAGACACAAAAAATCTTGTCTTCAGACTAGTGTCGATCTTCAAAGTGTCCTTGGGAGGGAAACAGTGTGAGAAAATACAAATCAACTTAGCTAGCTACCACTAAAAGTTTCTCAAATCAAGGACAAATCTCACAGCTAGGTTTTTTTGATCATGAATAAAGTGTGTGTAATTTCTATAAACCTCATTAAAATCCTAACTCTAAAGTTTACTGTATAACTAGTTAGTAGATAAACACTATGTTTTAATTAGGTTGGATTTAAATAGGGGAAAGTCCTTTAGGATGAAATTTTTATTATATTATTATTGTAATTTTGTTAAATCACAAATCACCACAGGAAAATAAGAATGGGAAATAAGAATAATAAGAAAATAATCAGGAAAGACTGAGGAAAACTGAATAACAAAGAAAACAACAGGAAAGTCTAGGTCACCCGAGAAACAATCCATGTTCTCCAGCACAAATATGGAAATTGTTTTCCCAGGAAAGTCCCAGTTCTTCCCCATCAATATCAACATGACAGCTGTGTAACCTGAGGCCTGCCCGCGGATTGCACTGTACAGGCAGGCCTCAGCCTGCCCTCAGTTTTTCACCGTACAGACAGGCTTCTGTCCTGACCTGAAGCCCACCTTCGGCTTGCACCATTCAGGCAGGCCCCTTTTTCTGATTAGGAGCCTGCCCTTGGTTTTGTACCGTTCAGGCAAGCTCCCTTCCTTGGCTCCTTGTATCTTCTTGGCTCCCTGCAGAACTGAGAAGATGTTGCTGTCATTTATGTCAGAGAGTGTTTGGCCTATGGTTTCCTCTAAGAGTTTTATAGTATCTGGTCTTATATCTAGGTCTTTACTCCATTTGGAGTTTGTTTTTGTGTATGGTGTTAGGAAGTGTTCTAATTTCATTCTTTTCCATGTGGCTGTCCAGTTTTCCCAGCACCACTTATTGAAGGGGCTGTCTTTTCTCCATTGTATATTCTTGCCTCCTTTGTCATAGATGAGTTGGCTGTAGGTGTGTGGGTTGAATTCTGGGCTTTTTATCCTGTTCCACTGATCTATACAGTACCATACAGTTTTGATGATTGTTACTTTGTAGTATTTTCTGAAGTCAGGGAGCAGGATTCCTCCAGCTCTGTTTTTCTTTTTCAGGATGTCTTTGGCTATTCTGGGTCTTTTGTGCTTCCAAACAAACTTTAAAATATTTTGTTCAAGTTCTATGACAAATGTCCTTGGTTATTTGATAGGGATTGCATTGAATCTGTAGATTGCCTTAGGTAGTATAGTCATTTTGATAATATTGACTCTTTCAGTCCAAGAGCATGGTATATCTTTCCATCTATTTGTGTCATCTTTGATTTCTTTCATCAGTGGCTTGTAGTTTTCAGAGTACAGGTCTTTTGTCTCTTTAGGTAGGTTTACTCCCAGGTATTTTATTCTTTTGGATGCGATGGTAAATGGGATTGCTTCCCTAACTTCTCTTTCTGATCTTTCATTGTTAGTGTATAGAAATGCCGTCGATTTTTGTGTATTAATTTTGTATCCTGCGACTTTGCCAAATTCATGGATGAGCTCTAACAGTTTTCTGGTAGAGTCTTTAGGCTTCTCTAGGTATAGTATCATGTCATCTGCAAATAGTGATAGTTTTTATTCTTCCTTTCCAATTTGGATTCCTTTTATCTCTTTTACTTCTCTGATTGCTGTGGCTAGGACTTCCAAAGCTATGTTAAAGAGTAGTGGCAAGAGTGGACATCCTTGTCTTGTTCCTCATCTCAGTGGGAACTCTTTCAGATTTCACCATTGAGAATGATGTTCACTATGAGTTTGTCATATATGGCCTTTATTATATTGAGGTATGTTCCCGCTATATGCATTTATGTATATGTGATAAATATCATAATGAAATAGTAGATCTTAGTATTGCTATATGTATTATATTATGAAATACCACAAAACCACTTCCAAGTGTGGTTTTAAAATTTTGCATTTTCAAGTGCAGTCTCTAAGATTTTTCAATTGTTATGCTTTCTACATAGCAATTACAGTTGTTACACTTTTTAATTTTAATCAGTCTTGATGGTATTAAGTAATATTTAATTATTGTCTCAACTTTCATTTTCCTAATAACTAGTAATACTGAGTAGTGTTTCACTTGCATTTTTGCCAATCATATATTTTCTTAGTTGAGGTGTTTGTGCAAACCATTAGCCTATATTTCTACTGGATTTCATGACCTTTTATAATTGACTCTCTTGGGTTCTCTATGTATTTTGTATACCAGTCCTTTATTAAATATATATTTGGTAAATATTTTCCTGAATCTGTGATTTCCCTATTTATTTTATCTTTCGATGAGTAAAAGTACTTTATTTTGTTCATCTTTTTTATGAAATTCTTTTTTTTATACAATTACTGCTTTCTGTGTCCTGTCTACAGAAGAATTGCCAACTGATGGAAATATTTTATTAAAATTTCTGTTAAAAATGTTATGGTTTTTCCTCTGCATTGTTTTGATACTTTGGCAAATATCAAATGAATATATGAGTCTATTTCTGAGTCTCTATTCTGGGCTTTCATTGATCCAATCTTTAATCTATATTCCACTTCACATTGTCTTGATTAATGTATGTTTTTATTGTTTTGGACTAAGGCAGTGAAAGTATTAGAAACTTTTTTTCTTTTTCAAGATGGACTTGGTTATCCTAAAGCCCTTTTCTTTTCTATGTAAATTTTGTAATCAGTTCAGACATGTCAACAATGAGAACAAGAACAAAAAGGATGCTGGGGTGATGTTTGGAACTTTATTGGATTTAGGACAACTGAAGAAAAATTGACATCTTAGCAGTAATGAATCATGTAATGTAACTCATATTTCTCCATTCTTTTGGGCCTTGAAAAATTTCTCTCAATAATAAATCTTGACATGAACTTCAAAATTTTAGTCAAAACCCCAAAATCATGCCTTAGGAGGTAGGGTTGCCTGGGTATAAGGTACTTACCCTCCAAGTAAGTCTTCACTTGAATGAAGCTATATTGATGATGCAATGGAAACTAAAATAGACCATGCATAGAAAACCAAAATATTAGACAAAAGGATTTGTTTCAAGCTGAAGTTAGATTGACCAAGTGCTGGGAAATAGCTGAAGCTACTGAAATTCTCATGCATTTCGTTAGAGATATAAATTGCTATAGCTACTCTAGAGAACTCTAGCAGCATCTAATAAAATGTTTACCTACACTATGACCAACAATATCAATCCTAGATACACACGGCAAGACATTAAAACTGTATGCCCACACATTAAACAAACAAAGTGCAAAATTATTTACAATGGTTTCATTCATAAAAGTCCCAATGTGGAAAAACCTAAATATCTATCACCAGAAAAATGCGTAAAAGTGTTTTGGTACATTCATACAATGTATTAGTACACTCTAGTGAAAAAGAATGAACTAATGATAACATAATGGCCCAGATGAATTTCACAGAAATAATATTGAGAGAAGCTAGACATTAAAAACTATATACTGTAAGGCTATTTGTATTACATTCAAATACAAGAAGAAGTGACCTGTGGTCATAGAAGTCAGAGAAATGGTTAATTTCAGTAACATATAGTCTGGAAGGTGATGTTAGAGAGACTTCTTAGGTATTGAAATGTTCTCTATACTAATCTAGTGTCTATTTAGGCATATAAATATACATTAAAATTAATTGTGCCTAGGTTTAAGATTCATGCATTTTACTGTGTGAAAATTATGTATCAGTTTAAAAGAAAAGAAAAACCACATAGAATGATTAGATTCCAAGTCTTACCCTCCACCAAATTCAGAACATCACTGGTGAGGCAAATCTTTTGTAAGCAAGAGCCCAGGTTATTCTTATGAGGAGAAAGCAAAGAACCTTAGAGAAAAGACTCCCACCTCCTGATATTGAGGAAATATTCCATTAAAATAGTTGGTGTGGCAGCAATCACTGTGCAGCAAACCAAACCAGTTGACTGGCTCCATGCACAGTCCCAAATAATTGTCATTACTTCAGTACTTTATTCATTTTAATTAAAAGATATAATCAAGAATCAGAATTTATGAGAGAATATATACAAACATAAAATATCCAAAATATGGATAAAAGGAATCCAGAGGACACAATGCTATTTAAAAGAACAGGAGAACTTTAAAAAATAGACGACAGGAGTTCTCTTCGTGGCTCAGTGGTTAATGAATCCGACTAGGAACCATGAGGTTGTGGATTTGATCCCTGGCGTTGCTCAGTGGGTTAAGGATCTGGCATTGCCACGAGCTGTGGTGTAGCTCACAGATGTGGCTTGGATCCTGTGTTGCTGTGGCTGTGGTGTAGACCAGCGGCTACAGCTCCAATTAGACCCCTAGCCTGGGAACCTCCATATACCACAGGAGTAGCCCCAGAAAAGGCAAAAAAGACAAACATAAATAAAAGTAGATGACAAAAATAAGTCTGGAATCAGTTTAAGAACAAACAAATACAGTTTTGTGTGAAAGGAGAAACGAATGGAAGCTCCTAGGGAAAAAGGCAATAGCCAAGGTAAACAAAAGTTTTCAAAAATGAGTTGAAAATAATGCCAAGTAAACTCCCAAAAGACAGGAAAAAAAAAAGACAAATAGAAAATCTAACAAAATAATTCGAAAATGACTAGAAGAGTTCCAGTGTCAGAAAATTATATCTTCTAACCCAGAACAGTACAAACTTTCAAAGGACTGAGGATCATGTGTCTCATGGAAAAAAGATCAGCACTGGAAGACAGAATACAAAGAAGGCATGTTAGGAAAGTGATTTCCACTCTAGAAATTATATCTAGCTATGCTCTCTAAGTATAAAGGCAAAGGAAAGACATGAGGTGATTCAGAAAATTCACCTCCCGTGCATGCTTACCAAGGAAACCTCTAGAGGATATATTCTAGGAAATTAAGAAAATAAGTTAAAGCCAGAAGAAATAAGGTTCGGAAAATGTGACCATAACAGATGATAGCAGACTAAGAAATTCTAAGGTTGCAGCTTTTCTTCAATCATAGAGTGCAAAACATCCAGATTAAAACAGGAAGAATTTAGTTGATTCCAGAATGCCTGTTGCAGACCATTGATTCACTGAGTGATCCACTAGACAAGTTCAGCCATAAATTTGGGTCAGCAGTATACACACGGCATACCCAAAGCCTAGACTTGTACACTGCTACTAAAACGTATTTAGATTACATGTCAGCCTGGAAAGTGAAAAGCTGCAGGGAAATAAAGCCCTGATATATTGTTTATTAACTATGATGTCTTCTAACTTGATTCTTCTATATTATAAATCTTAGCAGAATTGATCAATATTATGTAACAGTAATTTGGTAAAAATAAACAAAAACAAAACTATACAAAAATCTTAATTTACACCTTTCCTTTGATCTTACTGAATGGAACATATAACTGTAATAAAAACATGGTAGCAATGGAGAAAGATTGTATATATTAAATGCATTAATATATATTAATATAAATATGTAGTAATAGAGTTAATAATAGAAAATTTAAAATATTTCAAATTTCAAAGTTAATGGAAGAAATGAGATTTATTGAGAGGCTGGATAAGGAGCAGAGGCAAGTTGATACATCAAGAAATAAAATAGCAGTTTAATCATTATTTTGAGGTAATCGGGTGATTAACTAAAGTACTAAAAACAAGAATACTTCAAGGTCAAATGATGCAGTATTGGTATTTTCTTTGCTGCTTTTGATTATAATCCATTCAGTGATTTTTAAAAGAGTATGTGTATACTTTTATTAAATTTTTACAAATAAACAAAAGTCATGTTTTTATAGACCTCAGGGAATATATGAAGACTTTACATTTAATATTGTGTTATTTTGCTATATTTGAATTTTTCATTATATGTAGCTTATGATTTGAAACTGTTTTAAATTAAATACATAGTATTCCCTTGTCTGATGGCAGAGATCACAGACTATAGTGTGTGTGTTAAATCTGGTTCACCTCCTGTTTTATTATGGCCTGCAAGCTCACATTTTTCTTTTATCTTTAACACTTTAAAATGCTTAAAAAATAAAAATGAGTGTCACATTTTATAATAATTTATGAAATTTAAATGTCAGTCTCTAGGTAGACATTCATGCTCATTCATCTGCCTACTCTATGTGGTTGCTTTTATGCTGTAATGGCACATTTAACTGTAATAAAGGCAAAGCCTTAACTATTACTATCTCACCTTTTACAGAAAATGTTTGCCAACCTTCCTTAGAAGATGATTCCTAAAAACTTCTCATAAAGCAAAATTTCCTAATCTGAAATAAGATATTTTTTGAAAATAATGGCATACAATGATTATATACATAAATTAGATAGCCAACATTTATATAATGGATCTTCAATTTAAATAGAAATACAAAGATATGAGATGATTAAAATAATGTAAGTGATTCAAACTATGGCTGAATTAGGGAAGACTGAAAGCTATTAGAGCCAGCTGTTCAATACAAAGATGACCAAATGATGCCTTTAGCTATGAGAACCCTCAAATTCGGGGCATGGAAAAACTAAAGTGATTCTCATAAAAGATAAGAAACAACAAAGACTAATGAGCATAACACTGACATTGAAAGATAATTCTCATTTAAATCTGCCATCTAAATTGGGGAATTCCAAGATGTATACACACATAATCCCTATTCTTGCACTGGGGAACTGAACATAATATGCACAAAATAAAATTCTACTTTAGGCAACATTTATATGGATTCTAAGAAAAGGGGAAGATCCTGAGGAAGAAAAGGTTTGAAGATTTGCATTTCCCTTAGTGGAAACCATTGCATTACTATTTCTGCCTTGGTTTTCTTGTAATATTTTTATTTGCTTGTGTTCTGTGGAGTATTTTAATGGCTTATTTTGTTTCCTTAACAACATCTAATTTTATACTAAAAATTTAAGAGGTTAAAGAAAGATATTGGTGCATATGCAATTAAAGAAAATAGTGCAATTTTAGCTAAATGAAACTATTTTATTCACATTTTATCATGAAGCATTGCTCTACTATATTGTAGAGAAAATTGAACTTCATGATAATGATTCTAATGTTCTGTAAATTTTTGATCTAACTTTAGCGTCTGTATTCTCCTAAAATATACTTTGGGAGCTTGCTTTTATCTATAGCAAGAGAGGATATATTCAAAGATAAAAGTAAACAGAGTTCCTGTCATGGCTCAGTGGAAATGAATCTGAGTAGCATCCATGAGGACGCAGGTTTGATCCCTTGGCCTCTCTCAGTGGGTTAAGGTTCCGGCATTGCTGTGAGCTATGATATAGTT
This sequence comes from Sus scrofa, assembly GCF_054392235.1. Lineage (NCBI taxonomy): Eukaryota > Metazoa > Chordata > Mammalia > Artiodactyla > Suidae > Sus > Sus scrofa. Next base: position 64,225,509 of record NC_139390.1, read on the forward strand.
CACAGCTGCAGCTTGGATCTGGCTGTGGCATAGGCCGGCGTAGTCTGGTGGCTACAGCTCCGATTCGACCCCTAGCCTGGAAACTTCCATATGCCGTGGGTGTGGCCCTAAAAAGACAAAAATAAATAAATAAATAAATAAATAAAAGTAAACAAACATAAGTGCTATTCTTTAGATATCATCATTGAGATTTCTCTGGTTTAAATACCATCACCTTGAAATTATTGAGTGACTTTTTAAGAGACATATGTGAATTAGTGATATGACGAGGTAACACATAAATAATCAATGGTTTATCAGAAATAATATCCATTGCATAAAAATTCCAAGTGATTTTTCAAATTAAGTGGTGATTATGTTTATATTACCGGTTATCTTTTATTATTTATTTTACTCTAATTATTTGGTAAAATTCAAATACAGTAATAGGATAATGTCATACATTTATAATACCTGATATCCTAGAATATCTATCTCTTCAATCTGATGGTAAACTATCTATAGAATATTAGGTTGGATATCATGCATATCAAAACAAAATCATACCAGAATTTTGATATGTGACAATGCTCTCCATGCCCTTCACGTTAGTCCAAAGAATCTCTTGACTGACTTATGAAGAGCTGCTCTACACATTCCCTTCAAGTCTCATAAGCACATTGGAGAGTTAATTCACCATTAACTCTAAAAGGGGAGTAAAGTCATTTCTCTACTTTTCACAGACTCTTTAGATGGAAGTGTAGATACTAAGTCAGTACATAATATAGGCACTTTCAATACTAGCAGACCAGGGCAATAAGGGATAGAATTAAAGGATTTTTTTTTTTTTTTTTTGTCTTTTGTCTTTAGGGCCACACACACGGCATATGGAGGTTCTGAGGCCAGGGGTCTAATCTGAACTCTTGCTGCTGGCCTTCACCAGAGCCACAGCAATGCCAAGTTCGAGTCGCATCTGTGACCTACACCACAGCTCACGGCGATCCTTAACCCACTGAGTAAGGCCAGGGATGGAACCCACAACCTCATGATTCCTAGTCAGATTTGTTTCAACTGAGCCACGACAGGAACTTCTAGAGGATCTTTTTACAGTGCTCATACCAATCCCTAATTTTCATGTACATTACATAGAATTTCACATGACTTATCGTACATTTAATGTTTTTATAGTGAATATTTGTTGCTAGAGAAAGCCTAGTGTCTACATGATATTTCTGCAAATGATATTTGATTTTCTTCTTGAGAACCCTTTTTTTTTTTAGTTAGTCCATTCATGTGGCTCATGAAGTATTAACACATTCCTGCCACAAATATATTCATATTTATGTTGGGCATATGACATAGCTCTATCATTAGGGTTTTTTTCATCTCAAAGATGTGGCAGTTAGGTCTGGTAGGACCAATGGCGAAAGTTGTCAGGATGACTCTCTGTACAGGGAATTGTGTGGGAACCATGGGAAAGAGATGCTGTTATTCTCTTGTAATTTGTTTGTTAACTATAAAAATTATATAAGTCCACAGTTGCCAGAAATCTTTAAATGCTTATGAATCCAGCCAACAGAGAGAGCTAGAAATGTGTTTCTGATGATATTGAACTTCTAGACCTCAAGAAATGCCTGAATCAGTCATGTCATTAAACTTGAGCTTCTATATCATCACACAAAAATATCTCAATATAGGGGTACTGAAATTGGAGGATGTCATTGACTACTTTTGATAAGTGAGCTTGGTTAAATGAGATACGTAGAAGGCTAAGTCTACAGATTCCAAGCTGTAAGAGTGACAGTACAGTTTGCATGGAAACAATGACAGAGTAAGCCCTCTCATTTGTTGTACCCAGGAGCTTACACTTTTATGCCATTTATCAGGTGATTACTAGATTGTTGGAGTTTCTTTAGTAATTGTTGTCTTTAAAGACTTATGAGAAAAGAGACAAATTTTAGTTGAAGTTGGCCCGTGTGAAAGCAAAGTGAAAAAATCCAGACTTATTAGTATTATACAGGTACTCCCAATGACACTCACTAGCAGAGTCTTTGAATGATGAATTTTGCCATATCTTAAACTTTTAAGGATTGAGGTTAAATCCTTAGTGATTAAGAATTATCCATCAATCACTAGGGATGCATGCAATAAAATTGGAAGTTGGAAGAAGCCTGGCCATACTACCCATAAATATATATTTCCTCACTTTCCTTCTAGCAAGACAAAAAGTAACTCTTAAGCTCATTAAAATGGCCATCCACCTGGAAGAGAATCCATAACCTCAGCTATTGTTTCCCATTGTTCTGAAGTAGGGGCCATAAAAGAGAACATTAATAGTTCATGGTTGTTGACCCTTGAATTATATGACTCCCCTGAGTTATATGGTCAAGCCTGTGCCTTGACTCTTGCCCATTTGTGTTCCGATTGCAATCCTGCCTCCACTTTACGGCTGCCAAAAGTTGCAGTGGTGTTGCAAGCCTCTGTATGTCCTTTTATTGTTGACAAATATCAGTTACCCCAGCTGCTTCACAGGTTCAACACTCAGTCAGGTTATCTACAGGGGAGTGGTCACACCTCTCTCCTAAGAGAACTTCTAAGAACATAACTAGATAAAGCCCATGATCCCTTGGTTGATTTTCACCTTTGCTCCCCATTCATGAGATAATGCTGTACTATCCTAGGAGAATCTTCAGCTTGCTGGCCAAGAGCTGGACATTTTTGAGTGAATGGGACTGTTCTTTTGCTTTGCCCTTGAGCCTCTCACCTGTCCTCCCAAATGGTAGCAGAATCATGATGTCATCAATACTGAAAGAGATTATATTTCTGTCCATAATGCAGTGACTATCGTCTAACAATTTCAAGAGGTGAAACAGTTGGAAGGTATGCTGTTCTACAATGATGCTAAAATAATTCCAAATGTCAATTATAGCATGAATAGAAAAGAAATGATCATCCACATTGCCCTGCATACTCTGCGTAAGACTTGCTTTTGTGTTTGGCATCAAAAAAGAACAGTGGCAATCCTTGAGAAAGTCAGTGGAAGGAAGAACCCATAGATGGCACAATGGATTATGCATCATGCAGGTAATTATGTAATCAGTGTTAAATGGCCTTAGGCGACAGAGACAAGAAAATCTATATTTTTTCAATGAAAAGGAGTACCAAAGAGCCATGCATTGTTAGTAGTAATTGTATTGCTTCTTTTTTTATTATAGTGAGATATATACAGGAACCTACAGTAGTTTTTATTCTCCAATAAATAACAGGAAGAGATGATACCTCAGTACAATGAAGAATCTTCACTTGCATTGAATGGACAGTAATTAAATACATAAGAACCTCTTCTCTACCAATCCTCTGAAATTTTCACTGGTATAATCAGTTTATCTCAGCCAATGGATACAGAAAGACACCTTGGAAAAAAATATTTGACCTGGGTCCTCACCTCCTTAAGTCAGAAGGACAAGAACAAGGGAGAATTGAGGAACACAATTCATAAAATTAGTTTATTTAATAATAATTTACAATTAATGAAATATTTTCACTCTTTTTTAAAAAATACTGATGCAGTAAAGCTCTCTCGAATGCTAAATACCATATAAAACATACTCCCTGAAAGCCATGGATATACCAAGAACTTTTTCTTCCTTTGAGTCCTGGTTATATTACTTGTTCTGGGCAATAAGACCTAGCTGTATTATCAACATTTATTTGTACAGAGTTATAAAAACTTCAGTTTTCTGAAATTTCCCCCTTCCTTGAGTCTGAAAGAATTAGACAAACGTAGTAACTACCATCTGACCAATAAAGCTGATAGTACTTACCTCTATGACGTAGTGATTTTATGGAGCTACTCCCTTAGTTACAGGATGGGGACATGATGACTCTAGCTTAAATATAAAACCCTTGCATATCACAGAGATGCAGCCTGGATGGATCTGTTTCATATTCATATCTGGCTGATATGAATATGATGTATGGTATTGTTGATTTGATATTTCCTTTAAATGTGTGTTCACTTTTAACATGGCAAACAGATTGCATTCACAAGAGTGGTAATATTTTGACTGCATTTCAGGAGTGAGCAGGAGATCATGAATGTTCAATCTACCACTCATCTTTCTTTAAAACTCCTACTGAGCTAAATGAGAGTTTTGTATTTTAGCAAGCGGTGGATTAGGTTTCTAGCAATGTGAAGGGAAGGGGGAAGACAGTTCCAAATGGCTAGAGCTGCAGAAATTAAAGGTCAGTGTTTGCAGAGGAAAGAGTGGGCACAATATATAATCTCAATTATTAGAAGTCAGCAGACAGGAAAACAATCAAAATGGTAACAGATGAATGAAATGACTCTGTTGCCATGAACAGTACTGTAAGCTTGCCTTTTCAAAGCTCCCAAGAGCAAATGCATTATTAGTAGATTTGTATCTCTCAGGAGCTGCTGTGAGTTTATTCTTACTTTATTTTTTTCATACTCTGTTTTGAAAAAGTTGAAGCAGCAGAACTTCATAGTTAAAACACCTCTTTCATTACTTGAAAATAATGTTCCTATGAGAACAATTTAGGTTTCAGTTCACCTGAATGTAATTACTTACCTTTATATTTTCCCTAATTATACTGTACTGCATTCATATAGATAGAATAGAAACAGTATATTTTTCTTTCCAGAGGAACTGAAATTATCATACATTGCTTGCAGCCAAACTTTTTTTTCCCTCTTTTGACTAGTTATAGAGCAATAGATATCAGCTTTGTTTCCAGCATTCTATTGTTAATGCCTCTTGCAGGATTCATGCATGATTATCTCAATTTAGTGTTTTTAATTTAACACAAACATTAGCAAGAAGAACCAATTCAGCAAACCTAATGACTGGTCATAATGCAGTACAATAAAATGTTACTTCTTACACTATTTTTTATGCAAAATTTATCTCAAAATACATTTTAAAGTTAAATGGCATCATTATAGAGTTAAATATCATCTTTCCATATCAGCTAATAAATAACAGCAGAGAGAGAGAAACTAACGTCTCTACAAATAGTCGAAAGAAAGGTTTATGGGATATGTATTTCACTTGGTGGTAAGAGATTCTAGAGGAGAGTTAAGCAGTGATATCGCAGGGATGTCTGGGAGCTCTGGCTGAGCGCTTCATAAGAAAGGTTTTAGCTCATGTTTGTTTGCTTCATGCACTCTGAATTGCTTTGTGAACTTTGATACGATTCTTAATTGTCTGTAACCTAGGTTTGCCTAGCTGGTAAATTAGGACAAAGCACACGGGTTTAGAAAGGATGGCTGCTCCTACTAGAGGAAGTGAACTGTGGTGTTTGGGGAAGAAGATTTTTCACCTTTTCCCGAGCATTAAAGCTCAAATCAAATAATTATACTCAAAACTTTAAAAAACAAGATTAATGTTTAAAAAGAGAGTAATATCCCTCATCGGCAAAACTAAACAATATAAAATTTACATTCTATACCTACTTCATTGATTTATTCCTGGGCATGACTTGCAACTTAAAAAAAAATTCATTGATCATTAAAATACTGAAACAATTTATTCCTCATCATATTCATATTGGAAATATGAGTGAATTTTAGCAATTCAGGATATTATTTTATTGCTCATGAAAGTATTCAAATGAAATTGGCATGTGTCCCCCAGGCAAAGTGCTTTATCCTGGTAATATGGATTACAATGTTGGGAAGGTTTACATTTCTATTTTAAAATAGAGTTCATGTGTTAGAATAATTAAAATGCACTGCTTCTATTTTTCAAGTTGTCACAATAGGTAAAATGACTATGGCTGGTACAAAAAAAAAATAATAATACAGAAGACTTCTATTCTAGACAGCCCCCATCACTATGGGTCTGTGAACTCATCTGTCCCTAATTGCAATTAAACTCTACTTTCTCACCTGTGAAATTAAAGGAATGGTCTGAATACGCATCTCAGATTCAAATATCCACAGGGATCTAACTGGTAACTTAATTAAATGTATCAGGTGACTCTTTCAGCAATCTGAAGAGTGACTATCTCTTCTAAAAATAATCTCCAGCAATTATTTCCATGCAGGAATTTAGGCCAGTACAACAACTTTTCCTTTTCACGTTTATCTAAGAATTTTTTTTTACTTCAAATATCTAATTTTTACCTGCTAATCCAAATAGTTCTAGGCATGCAATGTAGAGCAAACTGAGACTGAAAGCTGCTAGTTCTTAACTACTAAAATAAATCAACTATTAGATTTCTCTTGATTAACAATCTGTGATTTTATGTTTCTGTAATGTTAGAATGCATCATTCCAATAGAATAGAAATTTTCATGTTAGATGAAGATATGTGGAGTGTGGTACTCTTATACACAGACAAATTAACAAAGAAATTTTGCACCAAAATATGATAAATAGAAATTTATTTTGCTCTTGTGGTATTAATGTTGATTCCAATAATCCCCATCTTTAAAAAAATTAATAAAAACCTAGTACTTATTAAACTCTTTAGTACCCCCACCTCGCCCTCACAACCATAAGGGAGACTAGTGCATCACATGGAATAGAAATGTTGTAATGGAGAAAGAGATTTCGCCTGGGAAAAAACAGCTTTCTCCAGAGAATGGCAGTATCTTGGTGTTATCCTGAAACTCCACTGTCTGTTCTTTACCATTGCAAGTCTAGAAATCATTGAAATTTAGATTATTTAAATCAATCTAAATAATCAATGATTATTTCACTGAAAGGGAAATAGGGTCCCCAAGCCCTATCACGGTGGAGACACTAAATAGGGGACAGATGTACTTAAAATATGAATGTTGTACTTCTTAATTTTTACAAATGTAATAAAGGCATTTGTTATCATTTACTAGTGAGTACTCAGTTTCCTGTCCTTGTATTCTAGTCTAACTGCTTAGCTAATTATAACCAGAATTTAACTTGATGATCTTTGAAGTAGCTTGAAAGACTGGTGGCTAATATCATAAGGCTTCACATGGGCTGATGATCATCTTCACTGTAATGATCTTTCTGCCAAAGTGACCAAATACCCAAGGATGACAAGCTCTCATCTAAATCATTCTAGAGGTGTGCTATCAATGTGCACTTGTCATTCTTTGCCTTGGATAAACTCTCTTTAGACATGGAAGACCACAGTTGAATTCATCTTAACTACAAGTTATTACTTGCCTATGCAAACACTTCATTTAGTCATTAAAAAATTTTTTTTTCATCCCTAGACCTGATTCCCTGGTCCATCTACATGCCAATACCTACTTTGACATATTTAAGGTGTGGCCTTAGGTAACTGTCTTCTAAAAAGTATAGCACTTAATTGCATTTTAATTCCATAAATTAAACTATGCATTCTAATTCCATATTTCCTATTCTTCTAAAAAGTATAGCACTTAATTGCATTTTAATTCCATAAATTAAACTATGCATTCTAATTCCATATTTCCTATAAGGATCCGGTACTAAGGTTTTTTAGGATATAAATACAATTTTGACATAGTAGAATGTAGATAATTCATTTTAGTGTCAATAAACACTACCAAATTTCTAAGTGATTTTACTCACATGTGAAAAGGAAAGGTATCTCAAATATACACATCACTGCAGATATTTGTCATCATCAAACTTCTTATTCCTTCTAATGTTATTAGACTCAAATTCTGTTAGTATTTCTTAAATTTGTGTAGCTCATGATTTTAAGAATATTGTTAAATATGTTTTCGTATACTTGTTTGTCTTCTATGTATTGGTTACTTATAACCTTTGAGTACTTTCTAATATATTCCTTCTCTTGGTCACTTTTCAGGATTAAATGTATATTAATCTATTATTATTTTTAGATATTACAAATACTATCTCCCTGACTATTGCTAATCATTGTTTTATGGTTTTATACTTGTAAACAAATTTTTCTTTTCATGTCATTTGTTTTAATGTCTTTTCTTTTTTCTTTGTATAATCAATCTTTTCTCCTATGATTTCAGTAGTTTATATGTCTTTAATTAATTCATTGACTCTACAAATAACTTTTTGAGTGCCACCATGACTAAGCCTAATTTTAGGCATTTTTATAGATAATAGATAAATAAATAGATAAATAATAATAAATAAATGAATGAGTAAATGAATGAAAATTCCTGTTCTTAGTAGAGCATATATCTTTGTGTGGATTTGGACAAGCATCAAAAAGATAACAATAAAATATGTGAGATGGTTATAAGAGCTATGAGAAAAAAAATATGCCAGATAAAATATATAGAGTGATAGCAGTATGTGATAAAGAGAGATCAAAGAAGCTAATACTTAAGTATAAAACTAAAAGAAAAGAAAGACAAATTTCATGTGGCTATATAGGGGAAAGCAATTCCAAAACAAAGAAAAAATAGAAGCAGAGATCGCAGTTTGGAATTTTTTACCACTAGAAATTCTTCCCTATCCCACAACTATACCCACCATTTTATTCTATATCTAACAAAGTTTAAACTATACATTTAATTTTAATTCATTGGATTTTTTGTGTTTAGTGTAAGTAAATATTGCAGATATATTTTCATGGAATAGTGAGCCATTTTTACCACACAGTATAATTTTTCTTCCTTTCTTTAATAATATCTAATGTCAACTCTGTTATAATCAAGGTCTTATATATACATAAGTATATTTCTCAATACTCTGTTATAACATTGATTTATTAGGATGTTTCTACTTTAATAGTACATTAATTTATTCCTAATCTTTGTACAATGTGTCTTGATGCCTAGTATTAAGTTCTTCAGTTTTGCTCTTTTATTTAAAAAAAAATCTGAGCTATTTAGTTTCACATAAGTTTAGTAAATGTCCTACTATAAATTGAGAAGGTATAGATATCTTTGATTTGATAGTTTGAAACTAATTGGAATCAGAGGAAATATAAAGACAAGTTTTAAAACAAAATGTGTAATTGATAAATATAAGAAAAATGACCAAGGGAACAAGAAAGAAGCCCTAACAAATCAATATAAAAAAATGAGTTTCCTGTAGGAGCAGATTGAAGGTTTTTGCTTTTTTATCCAATCAGCCACTCTGTCTTTTTTTTTTTTGCCATTTCTTGGGCCGCTCCCGCAGCATATGGAGTTTCCCAGGCTAGGGGTCTATTCGGAGCCGCAGCCACCAGCCTACACCAGGGCCACAGCAACGCCAGATCTGAGCTGCATCTGCGACCTACACCACAGCTCACGGCAACGCCAGATCCCTAACCCACTGAGCAAGGGCAGGGACCGAACCCGCAACCTCATGGTTCCTGGTCGGATTCGTTAACCACTGCACCACGACGGGAACTCCCACTCTGTCTTTTGACTGGAGTATTCAGGCCATTGACATTTACGGTGATAATTGATAGATGTTTATTTACTGCCATTTTAAACCTAATTTTCCAGTTGATTCTATGATTCTCTATTCTTCCTTTCTTTTTTTGGTTGGATGGTCTCCATTTATTTTGTGCTTGAATAGCCAAGACATGGAAACAACCCAAATGTCCATCAACAGATGATTGGATTCGGAAGATGTTGCATATATACACAATGGAATACTACTCAGCCATTAAAAACCATAAAATAATGCCATTTGTAGCAACATGGAGGGAACTAGAGACTCTCATACTGAGTGAAGTAAGTCAGAAAGAGAAAGACAAATACCATATGATATCACTTATGTCTGGAATCTAATATAGGGCACAAATGAACCCTTCCACAGAAAAGAAAATCATGGACTTGGAGAATAGACTTGTGGTTGTCTGGGGGGAGGGGGAGGGAGTGGGAGAGATTGGGAGTTTGGGGTTAATAGATGCAAACTATTGCTTTTGGAATGGATTAACAATGAGATCCTGCTGTGTAGCACTGAGAACTATGTCTAGATACTTACAACAGAGCACAACAATGAGAGAAAACATTATGTACTCATGTATGTGTAACTGAGTCCCCATGCTGTATAGTGGAAAAAAAAAAACTGTGTTGGAGGAAGTAACAATAAAAAAAATGTAAAATGGATGAAACCATAAAAAAAAAAATGAAACAAAGAACATCACTACAAATTCTGCAGACATTATCAGTATAATTAAAGAATATTACATACAACTTAATGCTCATACATGTAAGATTAGGTGAAAGGGACCCATAGATAATATTAATAGTTTTATATCTGTTTTTTTTAAAGTTAAATTTGTAATAGGTGTCTTCCAAATAAGAAACTTTTCCAGATGGCTTCAACTCCAAAATACTGAAGACATAGTACCAATTGGTATGCAAACCCTTCTAAGAAAAAATAAAATGAGATAACACTTTTTTTATGATATCAGCATTTACCCCATACCAAAAATTTATAAAAGTTACTTCAAGAAAATGGCAGACAAATATTTTTTTATGAATATAAATGTAAGAACCCTCCACAAAATACTTGAAGATAATTTCAAAAAAATATTAAAATGATAAGGCATCACATCTAAGTGGGTTGCGAAGTTGGTTTAACATTTCAAAGCCAGTCAATGTAACTTACCTTATCAGTACACCAATATTATTAATAAGTCACTTCTTTCCCATTATATATTTATCCCAAGTCCACCAAATTCCAAAAGGAGTATTTTAGAAGTAAGGAAGTTGTCTCTAAAATTTATATTGAAAAGCATAAGAACAAGAAATTAATTTTTTTTCAAAAGAAGAATGAAGCTGGAGGACTTGTTTACTTAAAACTCACTATAAACCTGAAATTATCACAATGTGGTATCAGTAAGAGGATATACACAGAACATTTGAGCAGAACAGAGTCTAGAAATCCAACTACGTATACCTGGCCAATTGATTTTCAACAAAGATGCATAGGCAACTCAATGAAGAAAAGACAACTTTTCAAGAAGTGGTGTTGGGACATTCAGCCGTCCACATAAAAATTAAAATTTGACTTAATTTTCATATATTTTGCTTACTATGTCCTACTCATATAAAAATTATGTCACGATAGATCATAGATTTAAAAGTAAATCTAAAAGTAAAGGAGTTGGAGGAGGGCAGGGAGAGGAATGGGGAGAGTAAGAGGGAACAGAAGAAGGAGGAAGATAAGGATGAGGAGGAGGAAGAAGAGCAGAAGCAGAAAATATACGAGAAAAATCTATGTGACCTAAGCAAAGATGTCTTAGATGTGACACCAAATGCATATACTTTAAGATAAAAATTGAGAAATTGGACTTAATGAAAATTAAATTCATTTGGTCTTCAAACAATATTCTTAATAATTGAAAAGACATGCCATATATTGAGAAACATATTTGCAAAACATATGTATATAAATAGCTGTATTCTGAATATACAAAAACTTCTAAAATACACAATTCTGAGAAAATAACCCCCCCAAAAAAATCTTTGAATAGACACATCACCAAAGAAGTTGGGGACAAAGAAGCACATATAAAGAAACAGTGTCATTAGTCACTGGGGATATGCAAATTGAAACAAAAATGAGCTATCATTACATACTTATGTCGCAAATACAAAATAATCAAAACAACAGTAGTGGTGGTAGTGTGGTAGTAATCACTATACTAGTCGTCTAGTAGTAGTAGTAGTAGCAGGAGTGGTGTGGTGGTAATAATAATTATAGTAATAATATCCCAAATACTGGTGAAGATGAGAAACTGACTCTTCTGCATTGCTAATAGACATACCAAATGGTCCAGCCAAGCAGTTTGGCAGTTTCTTATACATGTCACCATAAACTTATGGTGCTACCCAGTATTGCCACTCCGAGGTATTTGCTCAAAAGAGGTGAAAATTTACATTAATGCAATAACTTATGTATTAATATGTATTGAGGCCTTATTAAGTATTACCAAAACTGAAAACAACTTTATTTCAATCAGTCATAAAATTATTATTACCCAAATGTATTAATTGATATGGTGTTACCCTTCTCTCTTCATCTGGTATTAGAGTGATTTTGCTGATTTTCTATTTTTTAATAGACATGGGATAGGAAATGGCTCTGGTAAATGAAGAAAAAAAGAACAGAATGACTCAAAACTAGAAAACTACGTCAAAATATATGTTTGTTTTTTACTTAATTTTTCTTCTTAGACTGACATTCGTCTGCTTTCAATCACACATATACATAGACACACATGCAAAAATGCAGCTTGCCCTCAACCTTCTCTCTACCCACAGTGGTAAAGTTTTTGAATCCTGTCTAGGTTTGACTTTCATACCAGAATATCTGAGTACCTGTATTTATACTTAAAAATGATAATTGGTTGCTCAATTGTGGATATTAATAGGCTACGAGCCTGGAAATATGTTTTGAATAGAAAGACTAGGTTGAACTCTGCATTTCTATACCTATGCAGCCAGGCCATTGCAGGCCAGTGATTTGGGTGGTAGCTGCAGAGGAATTTTACATTATTGAAGGAACTAATTCTAATATGTCATATAGATTCAATAGTTTGAAATTAATTTCTTCTACACACTAGTAGCTATATCCTTTTCTTTAATAATGTCCTTGTCTCTGATCATAATCCCTATTCATTTTTCTCCTTAGTGATATAAGTGGGGCCAAACAGATTTAGGGAGGATGTGAATGGGGCCACACCTGCAGCATATGGAAGTTCCCAGGCTAGGGGTTGAATCACACCTCAGCTGTCAGCCTACACTACAGCCACAGTAACACGGGATTCAAGGTGCATCTGTGACCTACACCACAGCTCACAGCTACTCTGGATCCTTAACCCAGTGAGCGAGGCCAGGGATTGAACCCTCATCCTCATGAATACTAATCAGGTTCATAATCTGCTGAGCCACAACGAGAACTCCCTACTGAGGCAATTTTTTAACTGTCTACTTTTACAGACAGGAACAGTACCTGGGAATTTTATAATTCTCATTAGCCTAAGGAGTCTTCTTTAGGTAGTAGCAGTGAAAAAGTCTTTAAAAGTATATTAGGAATCCCTAATTACTAGAGAAAGCATTCAACAAAAACAGAGAAATGTGTGTATTTAAACTGAAATAATGCCATAAATATTTAGGATATTCACATTTTTAGTGCCAGTGCTTGATTTTATTTCCCATTACAACTACCCTCTTTTGTTTTTTTATACTGTCCTTCTTGCTTGGTAATGGTGTCACTTTTTATTGGACTAGTGGCTTGAAGCCACAAAATTTAAATTATTTGAGTTAAACCCTGTACTTCTATTTGTTCTGCTGGCAATTGACTTACTTCAACACAGGGAAGGTCTTGGAAAATTTTATCTATTCATCTAAGTGTTGAGTGTGGAGGAATGTTACAAAAATACCCATAGACTACACAGATATTAAAAGATAAAAATTTTATATAACAAAAAGACAAATAAATTATGCTTATAGTTCCCTGAGATAATATACATTTATATACATATATACATATATATGTGTGTATACCTGTAAACATATACCTACATGTGTACTAAAGTGTGATTTAAATATATTCCCTAAACAAATTTTTTTTTGTCATGACTGATTATAAATTAAAAAAAAAAAACAGAGTCATACAATGTGGTGGACAAAGGTATCATATTTATACTGGATTTATAAAAAATATTCTAGGAACTTTCAACTTTTACAGCTAAACAACTTTTTTTTCTACATGGTGCTGTGTAGGTTTTCAAAAAATGTGTTAAATAAAAAGCATCTATATTTTCATCTCCTTCTATATTCATTTTGTTGAGTTCTAGGCACTTCTTTTCATCCTTCCTCTTTGACTATCTGCCACTGTGGTTTCTTCATTATTACTCCTTATTTTCCTTCATTTTTGCTCATTACCTTGGTTTTATTTAAAAAAAAAAAAAGTGAAGGCTCAGCAACCAAATCCTTCAAATAAAGAATCAAAGTAAGGAAGAGCACTTCCATAATACGTTGTGTCCTTCAGCGGAGTCATTTGTTGCCGTCATAAACATTTTATTTTGAAGCTTTTACTTGAAGATTTCATACTGTATCTGAGCCACAATAGGTTTCATTCAGCCAGCATCTATTGGCAGTTTTGCTATGCAATAGCCACAGAGATAGCAAAGACAAAGACAAGATTTCTACCTCTGGGAATAAGTAATTAATGGGTATAGGCATATAATTTTTATATATGTGATATATAATATAAATATATATAAAATAAAGTCTTTTGTGTACATATACATGGTATTAGAGGGAGAAATAAGCTCTGATTAAGTAGAAAATACATTTATTTGGATATTTCTATGCTCACACAGTTTGCTGGAAGTCTAGAGAATCTTGGTGGGTGAGGAAAAGATGACGCAGGGAAGACAAAACCACAGTTCTGTTCAGATACGGATTACATGGGTCTGTCCTAAAGATGACATCACCACTAAAATTTGGCACAACTAGCCTCATGATTCTGAGAGATTATCACTCTGTAAAAAAAAATTAAATGCTCTTTAAATTGTTTATTAATAAATTTAATAAATATTTAGTGAGACTGACAGAAGAGAGTAGGTATAAGAGAGATGAAGAGAATGCACGTTATCAATATCAGCAGTCAGGAGTGAAACAGACTATTACCTCAGACCCTATAAATATTAAATGGATAATTTTAGAATAATACGAACAAATCTGCATGCATTCATTTAAAAACTTAGATAAAATGAAACAATTCTTCAAAACACACCCAAGAAGTAAAAGATTATATTGATAGTATTATAACCATAAAAATTTGAATCTGTAATTTAAAACTTCCCCCAAAATAAATGTCCAAGCCCATGTAATTTCTTTGTAGAATTATATCAAAGATTTAAATAAAACACCACTCTACCAAACCGCTTCTAGAAAATTGAAGATAAAACTTCCAAACTCTTTGATGAGTCCGTTGTTATTGTATACTAAAATTAAAAAAAGACAGTATAAGAGAGAAAATTACAGACTAGTATGATTCATGAACATGAATAAACTCCTCAACAAAACAAAATATTTGCATTAATACAGTAATACATGCATGTATAACTGTGTGCTTGCATGTGTGTATTATATAACACAACCAAACCAAAGGATTAATTCCAGGAATGAAAAGATTTAATATTCAAAGATTATCAACAGAAAGATTTGAGGAACTCCAAGATCCATTTGTGACAAGAACTCTTCAATATACCAGAGATAGAAGATAATTCCTCAACCTGAAAAAGAACATGTATGAAACACCTCCTTCCAATATTATACGCAATGGTGCACACTGATGACACTCTAAGGGAATAGGGAATGGATAGTAAGAGAGAACATAATTCTAAAAGCAGCAGTATACTGACTATCATCGAAAATGTCTCTATGAGAAACCAAGAAATAGGAAGCCACAAGGTCAAATAACAAAGGTGTGCCTCTTTCAGAAGCCAACATATAAGTGTTAACTCCAAGGAGAAGAGGTTTGTAAAGGCTTCGAATACTCCAAGGAGTTGAAAGATTATAAAAAGGCTACTGTGTTTGTCAATGAGAATGTCATTAGTAATATTAGCTAGGATCTAATTTATACCACATCCTTGTCAATGAATATTATGGCCCAATTTTTATATTTTATTTTAAAATATATTTCAGTTATAAATTATATCAAGAATATTAGGGTAGCAATCTGCATTTTGGACACAATGATATTGAACACCATTTGTGTAACCCTTTGTGGATTTCTTTCTCTTAAATCCCATCCATTTTAATATTGGTTTATCTATATTTTTTACTGACTTTTAGAAGTTTGCTAAATCCTCTGGATATTAATGTGGTACAGTTGTCTTCTAATTTATAACTTATCTTTTAATTTTTATGTTGTGCTATGGTAAATATAGATATTAAATTTTATATTTAATTTAGAAATGTTTTCCTTTAAGCCAGTGGGCCTGACTGAAAGCTGCCTTCAAATTAGTTTTGCCAGAGGAACTTTTAAAAAATACTATGTAGGACCCAGACCAGATAAATATCCTGAAAGGTTTATCTATTTTATTAGTCTTTCTAGTGCAAAATGTTTTTCTATATTGATTCTCTATATTAAAAAATGTTTCATTTCATTCATTTCTGCTCTTATGTTTGTTATTACTACTGCTCTCTTTGTATTGTTCTTTTTTAGCAGTGGTTTGATTACTTAATTCATTAAGTTTTAGGCATTATTTTAAGTATAGAGATTGGAAGTTATAACTGGCCTCTGATATGTAATGTAAGTGTATCCCAAAATTATTGATATAAAATTTTCAGTGTTCATATTGAGGTATCTGAAAGTATAATTATATCTTCTAGTATCCATTAGTAATTTGTTTTTAATTATTAAATATACACATAGTTTGAGATATTGTTGTTAAATATATTTAAAATTCTTAAATGCATGAATGACCTAAGGTATTTTTTTTTAATTGGTCATTTGGATTTCTTTTTTTCTTTTATTTATTTATTTATTTATTCCCACTGTATAGCATGGGGATCAAGTTATTCTTACATGTATACATTTTTTCCCCCCACACTTTGTTCTGTTGCAATATGAGTATCTAGACATAGTTCTCAATGCCACTCCTAAGGTATTTTTTGTTTTTTATTTTCTGACTTAATTGCAATTTAAACATTACTGCTCTTTTTTTTTTCTCTTTTTTTGGTGATTTGATAAAGGCCAAATCATCAGCTTCACTATTTATAGGCTTGATTTGAGGGTATAATTTGGCATAAGAGCTGAATAGTTCAGGTAGCAGAACCACAGACTGGAATAAATTATGTACATATTTTACTTTAGCCTATGAAAAATGAGCATGCAATGTATACTCTCACTGGACGGACCAATTCCTAACAGAAAGAAAAATGATGGAGTTAAGCATTCTGTCTTCCCGAATTTCTCAAGTGGTTCTGCCATTCCACTTTCCCATTAAGCCCATGACAGAAAAGAATTATCAGCAGTAGAGAAGAAGTTTTACCTAATAATTTTCCCTAAATTTTGTTGCTAACCCACTGGGAATAACCTTTAAGACCAAGGATGTGATTCTACACTTTTGAGGTTGTGGCTAACAATTTCTGGGAGTAGTGCAGCTCCCAACTTCATACACTTCAATATCAATCACTGTTCCCTTGGAATCCTTCTGTGGCAAGTAATGGAAGTTTAAGTACTGCCCTGTAAAACTCATATATGAGTTAAGACAAAATACTCTATTAATTAACTCAAATCATACCCTCACTTCCTTCCTGAAATATAAATGTAAGCCCATTTCTATTTTTCATCCCAAATTAGGTACAGCCACATTGTCCTCAATAACATATAAGAAGTCA
Organism: Sus scrofa; assembly: GCF_054392235.1. Lineage (NCBI taxonomy): Eukaryota > Metazoa > Chordata > Mammalia > Artiodactyla > Suidae > Sus > Sus scrofa. The sequence goes on from NC_139390.1 coordinate 64,242,771, forward strand.
TGCAATGCAGTTTTTGAGACATAAAGACATTCCAATAATAAAATGATGAGAAGAGAAAGACTTTGAAAATGTTCTAATATCAATTTTTCAAGGAGAAATAAAAACCATAATTACTTCCCTTGTGAGTTTAAATACAAGAGCACCAATATTCAAAGAATTACAATGCTAAATTAATTTTTTGCCCTTGTGAGTTCAAAGTCTATAACTCTTATTTAAGTTCAACATATTTCTTTAAACAGTTCCTATTCTTAGTGTCAATCAGATGTATTCTTAATGCTGAGGTTAATTTGTGATTTTCAGCAATGCAAGGCAGATTGTTTTTCACTGAAATGGGTATTGTTATTTCAGAGTTTTAGGGTGCATAATGGCCAAGTGTCTGGCCAGATTTTCCAGAAGTTACTGAGCCTTCTCCTTGATGTCCTTCCTTTCCTTCCCCCCATCTTTACCCTCCCTTTTCTCCATTCTATTCCATTCTCTTTCTTTCGCTTTCCTTTCTTTCTCTTCGCATCTCCGTGTCCTGCCTTTTTCTTCTGTCCCCATCCCTCCTTTTCTGTCTCATGTTCTCTGTTTCATGTTCTCCTCCTTTCCCTTACCTTCGCTGAACAGAAGAGTCTCTGAGGACACGGAGAGTGACCAGGGTTTGGGGAAGCATGCTGAGGCATGAGTGAGTAGTTCTGAAGGTCAATGATGTATGGTGAGGATGTGGCAGGCAGAAGAGTTGGTGTAAGTGAGATTCAATTTGAAATATATTATAGACTTCAAACAAAATGACTTACTATGTTACAGCCTTTCTATAGTTCACTAAGTAAAATCTTGACCCTTTTTCATCCATTCTTCTATGTCTGATAAGGTGATTATTTAAAAATGTGTAATTAAAATGTCACTCTTCCTCAAGATAATATTACTTGTTGTGAGAACCTTCCCTGGGCTACTTTTGTGCTAACTTCATCCCACCCAGGTGGAAGTTGGAGAATATGAGAAAATTTTGTGATATTTTCACTTGTACATAGCTCCATAACATTTGCCTACTGTTAAGTGGCAAATATCTGCCTACATATTTTCTTCATATCAATGTTGAGGATTTTAATTTTGCATGTTTAAATTTGCACTGCCTGATGCATGTGTGTGTATATTGTAGCTCTACAGTAATTCAGTAATCTAGAATCTTTAATTAATTTTCTAACTGTATAAAGGAGTTATAGAGAAGTTAACCCACACTTTAAATGGTTCCCTAAAGTAGATACAAAATGAATCAATGTTTTACCTCAGAATATGTAAGATCCAACATGTCTGTCATTTGCTTGAGTTACTATGGAGTATCCTCAGTAACAAATGGAAATGCCACATAACTGGTTCTACAGAAGAAGTGAAATATTTATTTTGTTTTCATGAATGTTATTGATAGGATAAAATTAAGTCTTCACAAAACAACAGATTTACTCTTATTTGTACTTCTTTTCTAGGGAGAATATTAACTAATAGGTGGAAATTACTTTCCTACTCTGTTCCTTCAATTATTTAAAACGATACTAGGAATTAGTTTTATATATGTTGCAAAACTAATAGATTTCATTATTGATCCCATAGCATGTGATACAGTTGGACAGAATAGATGGAGAGAGAATTAATACATAATATATAGAAGATAGATTTATACCCATTGATGGATAGAAGATATATTTATTATTATAATTAATAATTAAATATATGCATAGTTTGAGACATTGTTGTTAAATATTTTTAAAATTCTTAAATGTGTGATTGACCTAGGGTTGTTTTTGTTTTTTATTCGGCATTTTTTATTTTTGTTTTGTTGTGGTATATAATACAAAATCTCTTTTAATAGTTTTATGAACCTTTAGGAGAGATAATATTGTCAATGATCTATAAAGGAAGAAACAGAGGTTATTACAGCTAGTAAGTTGCAGATCTGGGATTCAAGACCAAGACAGACTGTAAAACACATTTATTCAAATTTAAATAATACCACAACTCTTAATGGGGGGAAAAAGGTAAACAAAAAGAGAAATAAATATAGTTTCTTGTGCTGTACAGTAGGATTTTGTTGTTTATATATTTTATATATAGTAATTTGTATCAGCTAATCCCAAATTCCTAATTTATCCCTCTCCCACTTACTTTCCATTTTGGTAACCATGTATTTGTTTTCTATATATGTGAGTGTATTTACATTTCATAAATAAGCCCATTTTATCATATTTTGGATTTCACATATAAATTATATATTTGTCTTTCTCTTTCAGACTTCACTTAGTATGATAATCTCTAGGTCCATCAATGTTGTTACAGATGGCATTGTTTTGTTCTTTTTCAAGGCTGATTAGTATTCCAGTGTATATATATATATATCCATCATCTGTCACTGGAGATTTAGGTTGTTTTAATGTTTTGGCTAATGTAAATACTGCTGCTATGAACACTGGAGTTCATATATCTTTTTGAATTAGACTTTTGTTCAGTTATATGCCCAGGAGTGTGATTGCTAAGTCATATGGCAACTATTTAGAGTTTTTTTTTTTGTTTTTAAGGAAATTCCATACTGTTTTCCATAGTAGCTGGATGAATTTACATCCATCTCCACAAACAGTTTAGGAGGGTTCCCTTTTCTCCATGAGCTCTCCAGCATTTTTTATTTGTAGACTTATTAATGATGATCATTCTTACTAGTGGAAGGTGGTACCTCATTGTAATTTTGATTTGCATTTCTCTAATATTTGTGATATTGAGCATCTTTTCATGTGCTATTGGCCATCTGGATGAAATACTATTTAGGTCTATTGCCTGTTTTTAGATTGGGTTGTTTGTTTTTATGTTATTGAGTTGTATGAGCTGTTTCTATATTTTGGAAATTAATCCCTTGTTGGTCATAGCATTTGCAAATATTTTCTCCCATTTTGTAGGTTGTTTTTTCATTTTTTTTACAGTTTCCTTTGCTGTGCAAAGCTTATAATTTTGGTTGGGTCCCATTTGTTTAGATTTGCTTTTATTTCTATTGCTTTGGGAGAATGACTTAAGAAAATATTGGTATGGCTATGTCAGAAAATGTTTTGCCTATTCTCTAGGGTTTTATGGTATTATATCTTATATTTAAGTCTTTAAGTCATTTTGAGTTTATTTTTTTGTATATGTGAGGCTGTGTTCTAACTTTATTGATTTACTTCTGTCTCTCCAGCTTTCTCAGCACTAGTTGCTGAAGGGATTATTTCTTTCTTGTATATTCTTGCCCTTTGTTTTAAAGATTAATTGACCATAGGTGTGTGGGTTTATTTGGGGGCTTATCCATTTTGTTCCTTTATCCATATGTCTGTTTTTATTGTGTGTGTGTGACAATACCATGTTGTTTTTATTACTGTAGCTTTGTTGTATTGTTTAATGTCTGGGAGGGGTATGCCTCCAACTTTGTTCTTTTTTAAAAGGATTGTCTTGGAAATTCTGGGTCTTTTATAATTTCATATAAATTTTAGGATTATTTGTTTTAGTTCCGTGAACATGTGAACATTGTCCTGGGTAATAATGTTTGGTCACATTAAATCTGTAGATTGCTTTGGGCAGTATGGTCATTTTAGCAGTATTAATTCTTCCATACTGAGAATATGGGATACATTTGTATTTCTTTAAATCATATTCAATTTCCTTTATCAGTATATATAGATACAAGCATAGAATTATTTTACTTCCTTGGTCAAAATAATTCAAAAGTAATTTTTTGGATGAAACTTTAAAAAGGATTACTTTTTTACTCTCCCTTTCTGATATTTCATTGTTGGTGGAAAGATATTTAACAGATTTCTATAGATTAATCTTGTATCCTGCTACATTGCTATATTTGTTTATCAGTTCTAGTTTTTGTGTGGATTATTTATGGTTTTCTATGTATAGTATCATATCATCTGCATATGATGACCATTTTACCTCTTCTCTTCCAATTTGGATACCTTTAATTTATTTTATTTGTCTTATTGTTGTGGCTAGAACTTCTGATACTATGTTTAACATAATTGGTGAGAGCATCTTTGTCTTATTCCAGATTTTAGCTAGATGGTTTTCAGCTTTTTACCATTGTCTAATATGTTGGCTCTGAGTTTGACATAAATAGCTATTATTATGTTGCGATAAGTTCCTTCTATATCCACTTTGGTAAGAATTTTTATCATGAATGGATGTTGAAATTGTTCAAATTTGCTTTTTCTCTATTGAGATAATCATGAAGTTTATCTCTTTTCCTTTGTTGATGTAGTATGTCACATTATTGGTTTGTGTATGTTGCGCCATCCTAGGATAAATCCAACTTGATCATTGTGTATGATCTTTTGTATATTTTGTTGGCTTTGGTTTGCTAACATTTTGCTGAGAATTTTTATATCTATATCATCAAAGATATTGGCCTGTAATTTTCTTTTTTGGTACTGTCATTTTTTAGTTTCGTGATCAGGGTAATGGTAGTCTTACAGAATCATTTCGGGAATATTTCCTCTTCTTCAGTCTTTAGGAAGAGTTTGAGAATGATTGGTATAAGTTCTTTGTTTCCTAGAATGTTCCTATGAAGCCCTCTGATCCTGGACTTTTGTTTATAGGGAGTTTATTTGTTTTGCTTGTTTTTTGCCTTTTTTTTTTTTTACAGATTTTATTTCACTTCTAGTGATCAGTCTTTTCAAATTATCTATTTCCTCTTGAAGCAGTTTGGTGGTTTCTATGTTTCTAGAAACTTGTTCCTTTCCTTTAGATTTTCTAATTTATTGGCTTATAATTATTCATGGTATGACATTTTGTATTTCTGCAGTATCAATTGTTACTTTTACTCTTTCATTTCTTGTTTTGTTTATTTGGTTCCTCTCTCTCTTATTCTTAGTGAGTCTGGCCAGAGGTTTATCATTTTTTTTTTTAATCCTCTCAAATAACCAGCTCTTGGTTTTGTTGTTTTTTTTTTTTAATTTTAAATCTCTACCCTACTGATTTCCTCTTTGCTCTTTATTATTCCCTTCCTTCTACTGACTTTAGGTTTTGTTTGTTCTTTGTTTTCTGATTCTTTTAGGTGATTGTTTATTTGAGATTTTTATTTTTTTACTGTGTGTGTGTGTGTGTGTGTGTGTATGTGTGTGTAAGGTCCGTATTTCTGTACACTTCTCTCTAAGAACTACTTTTGATGTGTTCCATAGGTTTTTTTATGGTTATGTTTCCACTGTCATTTGTCTCAAATTTTTTTTAATTTCCTCTCTTATTTCATCATTGACCCATTTTTTTTTCTAGTAGCATGTTCTTTAGTCTCCATGTAGTCTTTTTTTTAATTTCTCTATTGTTGGTTGATTTCTAATTCCATGCACTTGTAGTCAGAAAACATGCTAGAAATAACTTTTATACTCTTAAATTTGCTAATTTTTTTATTTCTAGTAAGTTGTCAATCATAGAGAATGTTACATGTGCACTTGAAAAAGAATGTGTATTCTTAATTTTTTTTTTTTTTGATACAATGCCCTGAAAATGTCAATTAGGTCTAGTCATTCTGTTGTATCACTTAGGATCTCTGTTGTCTTACTGATTTTCTGTCTGGAAGATCTGTACATTGAGGTAAGTGGGGTCCCACTATTATTGTATTGCTAACAATTTCTTACTTTATATTTGTTAGTATTTGTTTTATGTATTTAGGTGTTCCTATGTTGGGTACATGTGTGTTAATGAGGGTAATATCCTCTTATTTATTTATCCTTTTATGATTATATAATGTCCTTCTTTTTTTCTTTATGGCCTTTGTTTTAAAGTATTTTGTCTGATGTGAGTGTTACTACCCCTGCTTGCTGGGCATTTTGTGTAAAATATCCTTTTCCATCCTTATTTTCAGTCTATGTGTGTCCTTAACCCTAAAGTGAGTCTCCTATAGGAAACATATTTTAGGCTTTTTATTTTGTATCCAGTCTGCTCCTCTGTGTTTTTTAGTTAGAACATTTAGCCCATTGACATTTAAGGTAATTATTGATAGCTATGTATATTGCTATTTTAAACCTTGTTTTCTGGCTGATTTTGTATTTCTTTGTTCCTTTCTTTTTTTCTTTTTCCTTTTGTGGCTTGTTCCTTTGTACTGTTTTTGTGTTCTTTTTGGTTTGTGAATCTATTGCAAGTTTCTGATTTGTAATTACCCTGTTTTTCAAGTATGTCAACCCATTTCTATATCTACTTGCTTTTTTGATTTTTTAAATCTGTATATGTCTTATTTAAGTGATTTACTTTCTAAAGCTGATTTTTACTTTCCTATAGATTTTTCTCTTCTTTTCAATTTAGGGAAGACCTTTGAATATTTATTTTAAGTTATGTTTCGTATTGCTGTAAATGCTTTTGCTCTTAAGAAATTCTTTATCTCTCCGGGTCTATATGATAATCTTGCTGGTAGAGTATCTTAGGTTGCAGTGCAGATTTTTCCCTTTCATGAACTTTGAATACATCTTCCACTCAATTTTTGCCTACAACATTTTTGTAGAGAAATTAGCTGACAGCCTTTGGGAGGTTTCCTTGTAATTAATATATATAATTGATACACCTTTCTCTTTCTTTTCCTTCTGGGATCCCTATTATGCGTGGTTTGGGATGCTTTACATTATCCCATAGATCTTGTATATTACTTTTTTTTTCATTTGCCTTTCTGTATGATGTTGTGATTGGCTGATTTTCATTACTCTATCTTCCAGATCACTTAATTGTTCTGAATTATTCAGTTTCCTATTTATTGCCTTTAGCTCAGTTTTGTCTCAGCAAATATGCTTTCTAATCTTAATTGTCTCCTCTTTATATTGTCTAGTTCCTTTTTAGAGTGATCTGCATTTCTATTCATAGCCCCTCTTAATTCCTTATGTATTTTTTTATGTTCCTTTTGAACCCAAGGTCTACTAGACCAGGGAATCTGTTTTTCACTGCTTATTCTTTCAGGAGTTCTCTTAATGATTTAGTCAGGAGTGGTTCCTCTGCTTCTTCATTTTACTTATATTGCTCTGACTCTATGAGTTTAGGAGAGGCAGTTATCTACTGAGGTCCTAAAGAACTGTTTTTATGTGTGTGGCCCTGTGTATCCTTTTTGAGGCTAACATTTTTGGTGTGAGGGCTGTTTTTAATATGGATGCCTGCCACATCTTTCCTCTCTGTGTGTTGGTCATTATCCCCTTGATGGGGGGTGTGATTATTGTTGTGGTTATCAGAACCTGCCCTAGATGTTGGTCTGTGCCTCCTCTTTGCTCTCTGGTTGTTACAGCCCTGTGAAGGGAAAGGTCTGTTCTCCAGTTTTTGAAATAGATGTTCCCAGATCTGTTTCTGAATTGTGATGTAAGGTAGGCAGGGCTGTGGATCTCCCTCTGGGAAAGGAACTACTGAATACTCCTCTGCAGGACTTGTTCAATGGGAAGTGCACTCTGTGGTCTTGCCTGTCACCTATTGTGCAGGCTCACCAAGTACACAGTTTGGGGCACTGCCTTCAGGACTACTTCAGCTGTGGAAATTCAGGTAATCAGACTCAGTGTCCTTCTGGTGCTGTGCTCACAAAGCCACTAGCACAGATTTCTTGGCTCAGAACCACTGAGGTCAAGCACTGGAACTGTCATGATCACACTCTTGGATTGTCCATAGGAGCTGAGTCAGCCCAGACTCATGCTCACAAGGCAAAGCCTGTTGCTGCTATCACCAGACTCACTCCAGCCACAGGAGCACAGGTTATCCATTGGATGTCTTTTAGGAACTGAGTTTACAAAGCTGACTTCTGTATATAAATCTGCAGATCACACTGCCACTGGGACACTTAGATTTCATCCCTGCTTCTGAAGTCACATGGCCTCTGGGGATTGGCTTGGACTTCAGCCCTGCCTCTGCATCTGGGTAACCTGCCAATGCTTGTGTGTTCCCAGGTCTCATATAGGCTGAGCTGTACCCACTGTGGTGGGGGCCTGACCCTCTCAAGTGCACAGGGTAACAATGACAGTTCAGTGGTGAACCTGGGCTCCTTCACGCACACACTGGTTGCAGCTTGGGTCATACTCCAGCCTTTTTAGGCTCTCTCTGCATAGCCCATCCTAGTCCACTCCCCAGGTTTATCCTTTGAAACCGACATTTCAGCATCTGTCCTCAGCATGCACTGTCTCAGGCTGGCAAGTGCAGGGAGGTGGCTAGGACAGGACACTGCATGTTTCTCTCTGTTCTACCTGCTGCAAACCAGCTGCTGCACTCTCCTCTGAGCCACTGAAGCTCACTTTCTGTCGTGGATAAGCTTTTTGCTAGTTAAGGGACTTCCTAGGGTGAACAAAACTTTCGTCTTTCACGGCTCCCTCCCAGGGGCACAGGTCACACCCCAATGCTTTTTCATTCTACCTGGTTACATGGGCCTCTTTCTTGCAATATTGGTTTTATGAAATGTTCTGCCAGGGTTTAGCAGATATTCTGTGAGAACTGTTCCACATGTAGATGTATTTTTGATGTGTTTGTGGAAATGGGTGAGCTCCACATCCTTCTAGTCTGCCAATTTGTTACCAGGCCCACTCTTCCATTTTGATGTAGTAGATAGTTCAATAACTTTCTAAGAAATAGTAGATGGGATATGTATTTTCCAAGAAATTTAATATTGGAAAATATCTGTCTTCTATTTTCATATCTGGTACAAATTCCAGTTTGGAAATTTTAATCAGAATTTTGGTGTCTCTAGTTTTGAATACCAATGTTAAGGAGAAAAATGTTAATTTCTAATCAGTCCCTTTGTTGGGACAATTTATTTTCTTTTGGTGAATTTTAATGATTTATCCTTTATTCAGGTTGTTTTGAAATTGTATCATGATGTGCCTTGGTGTATATCACTCTTAAATACGTTGTTGCTCATTCTTCCTACTTGTTTTGTTTTTTGTTGACTCATGATATTTAGATTGATTTGGTTGATGCATTTCTAGCCTCCTGCAGGATGAGGAAGAGAGCAGTTGTGTGGCTTGCACTTTGGTGGATATCTAAGAAGAGGAGAGGCAGACGTGGTAAGAAACAAATTTCTAGAAACTCCAGCAATCTTGCTATTCTAGCTGTATATTTATAAGACTACCTTCTATAATTAATATCTGTTGCTTTCATATCATTGTCACTCAAGTTCTAAGAAGTTGAATTACTTCATTTCAATAACTATCTTTGCTTGGAGAAAGTTTTAACTTATTATCTTGTACCACACTAATGCAATTATTGATTTATCTGCTATCTCCCAAAAATACATTTAAAATTAAAATCATGTTTTGTATAATCGCATTTATTGAAGCATATATGTTAAACATGTTAAAATGCACACATTTAAAAGTATAGCTTGATGACTTTTGAAAAATATATGTAGTCATGTAACAACCATTAAAACACTACTTAGAATATTTTTATCACACCAGATGCGCCATTTGTGGCACATCTGTCTCAACATTAAATAATCACTGATTTTTTTTTTTTTGTCTTTTTAGGGCCACACACATGGCATTATGAAGGTTCCCAGGCCAGGGGTCGAATTGGAGCTACAGCTACTGGCCTAGGCCACAGCCACAGCAGCACGAGATCCGAGCCATGTCTGTGACCTACACCACAGCTCACGGCAATGCCAGATCCTTAACCCACTGAGCAAGGCCAGGAATCAAACCCACAATCTCATGGGCCATGAGGGGAACTCCTGATCAGTTTTTATCAGTAGTAACTGATCAGTTTTATCATTATTCACTGGTTTTGTCTGTTTTAGAAAATGATTAAGTTCTATAGTATACACTCTTTTTAATCTGGTTTGTTTTGCAAAGCAGAATATTCTTTAGAAATGTCCATGTTGTATACATGAGTTCATTGATGAAATTATTTTAAGAAGTTACAGATCCTTTCATACAATCGGAATAACTGTAGGTTCTAGATTATTCCTATTTCCCCTCTCTCATTCTATAAACTGTTTACAAGATAGTAAAAGAAGCAGTCATCTAGAGTATTAGAGGATATATTACTATTTTCCTGATTCTTTTTCCCAGATTTGTCCCAAGATGATGTAAAAGATTGAAAAAGTATGTCTAACACATTTGATTGTTTAATTAGCCTGAGTATAATTGATTTATATCAAAGGCATATACTTGAATATGTGTAAAATATTTTTTCATCCCTATGAATTCATTTGTTTTTCTTTTACGAAGTCATTCTTGAAGTTTCTGCAATGTGTAATTTTCTGCCCCTGACATAATCATACCTGATTTTTGTAAGAAACCTACTACAACATTTCAAAATGCAAATCTTGGGTGTGAAAATGTTTCTTCCATCAACAGCTGAGAAAACAATAGGTTAATTTCACAATGGGCTCAACTGTATAGTGACTAATAGAGTCACTGTTTTTGAAGTGTCTGGTATCTGCAATTTTGTGTGTATTGACCTGAGAAATAGGTAACCTTGATTCTAGATCCGGTTTTTCTGATATTGACTAACAAGGTGAAATTGAGAAAGCCAGGTAAACTCTCTGAATTTAAATTTAAAAAACAGATAGTAAGATATATGAGCCATTAATTTTGATCCTCTGGAATTTTTATTTTAATTTTTTGAGTTTTGATAAAATTAATGGCTTAAATGAGATTTATGTAGAGAAGCAACTAAAGCTATTTTCTTGATAGAAAAATGGTAGTAAGTGAGAGGGAAGGAGAAGCAGATTGAAGATATGAATAATTTATTCAGGAATAAAAATGTTGTAATTTTAGATATGATGAATAACAACCAAACAGTCTAGATTATGGAAATGATAGGTTTCTTTTGTAACCTGGCAGAATTTCTAGGAAATAAGAATAAAGTAAAATTATTTGAATTGCACTACAAATGAACACATAACTATTATAGGTTGATGAGGTTTTAAACTAGCTGTGCATTTCTTTTTACTTTTAAAGTAGTTTTTAACCTAAATAATGAAGCCCAATTTGTTTAAAAATATAGAGAAATGTTATTTAGGCTCAGCTTTGCAGTAGGCTATATAAATAATAGACTGCAACAATAAGTAAATTTTAGAATGAAGTTTGTAAAAAGAAAGACTACTATCTACCTCTAAGATGAGTTTACTGAAATTCAATATTTTTATGGTTATAATATGCGCAATAATAGAGGGTGAATTAATAGTGAAGTAAAAAACTGATTCTGCAAATTCATTTTATTTGAAAAAATTTCTTTTGGTTAGAAGAGTGACTATTTCCCAGATAAAATTCTATTCCCTAACAGATAAAAGAAGGTATCTTATTCTGCCTAAATCGCCATAGGACCATTTATTTATGAATTGACATTTACATTTTTGTTACATTACTTTGTTTTTTAATTGTTAGTATATTATGAATAAGTAATGAAATTCAGCTCATAAAACTTACATATACAGTTATTACTCCTAAGTAGGCTAAATTTGCATTTTTTTAATTATTCAGGTTGCTTACAAATGTAAATGGCATTTAAAGTATTAATGATATTGATATGACTACAGTGTAATTTTTTCCAAAGAAAACATCACATTCATTTACAGGATAAGATATAAGGGTTCTCAAAGTATTTATGAGTGTTTAAAATGTAAAGATCTCAAGTGTGCATGTGAAAGATTCATCAAGTATACCTTATAAGAGGTTAATGAATAAACACTTCACAGAGAATTATTTACTTGAATAATTATTGCATTTCTTTATTTCAATAAATTAAAACATGTTTCCCTCTTAATGACATTTCCTTAGAAAGATAATTTGGCCATTGAAGGAATATTTGCATAACAAAGAAATAACTCTATTACAGTAAATTAAAATACTCCCAAATGTGATTTCCTCATATCAAATTTGTAATTTTAACATTTCTTTCTAGCTGCAATATGTCAAGAAGAAACTACAGGACTTCTCATTGTGGCTCAGCTGGTAAGAATCCAACTAGTATCCATGAGGATGCAAGTTCAATCCCTGAACTTGCTCAGTGGGTTAAAGGATCTGGCATTGCCACAGCTGTTTTATAGGACACAAATGCAGCTCAGACCCAGAGTTTCTATGGCTGTGGCTGTAGTGTAGGTAGGCAGCTTGAAGCTCCAATTTGACTCCTAGCTTGGGAATTTCCATATGCCATGGGTACAACCTAAAAAGACCAAAAAAAAAAAAAAAAAAAAAAAAGAATAAGAAACTACACAAAGAAAAAAATTATCTGAGTGAATACCAGTAGTTAAGGGACTATTACGATGGTCCAGTTAAGCAATGATCAATTTAACTATTATTGTGGCAATAGAAGTGGTAAGATGTATATAAATTAGAGATGATCAAGGAATAAGTCCACACTTCTTGTGATATAAAAGAAGAGTAAAAAAATAAAAAATTTAAAAAAATCCAGACTTCTGACTTGAGCAGTAAAGTGATATCACTCCCTGAGATAGTAAACATGGAAAAATATTAGGTTTGAGGGGCAAAATTATGTTTTAATTTAAGACATTGAATTCAAAGTATTTTTGAAACTTTAAGGAAATGTGACTGGTTTCCAAAGATGAGTTTGGACCAATTGATGGATGTCTGAGAAACATGTGTAGGAGCTAAATTACCTAGGAATAGAGTATAAAGTGTTAAAAAAATAAATAGGACCTATAGAAATGTTTTGAAGAACTAACCGCACTAGTTATTAGAAGCCAAATGGAGAAAGAGTGACTCAGTAAAGGGGATTGAAGACAAATAACCAGAGAAGAAAGAGACATTTCAAGAATTCAGAACCGTGTGTGGCAGAAGTAAAGACAGATCTAAGGTAAAATGTAAACATTCTAATAAAGGCATGGTTGAAATACTGATCACTGAATCATCTACTGATCATTGAATCAGTGGCAATTATTATACCCCCTGGAAGCTGAGAAGCCTATGATAGGAAATTACATTTGACCTGGAGTGTTAAAGATGAGTAGCAGTTTGCCTTCCTGGCAAGGTTAGAAAACAATTTAGGAGGAAGGAATAGCATGTGCAAGGGTATAGGCTGGGCAAGATCAAGGTAGATGTTAATGAGCCTTGATGGCTCATGTTGATGGCGCAACATGGCTGAGGCTTAGACCACAAGGAATTGGGTTGCAGAAGTACCTATTGCCAAAAAATTAATCAAAGAAGTGGAAATCTTTTTTTAGTGAAATTTGAAGATTATAACCTGGGAAGAGCATTTCAGAAAGCTCTGAGGACTGTTTCTACTTATTAGTAGTCATGGCACCGTTATATAAGCTGTTTGGAGACAGAGAGCTAGCTGTGCCTCTAGTGAAATTATTGACAGTTTATATAAGCCATATCTAAACCCCAAGGTAGTGGGTGACGTGGCCCCCTTAGAAGATCAAGAAGGAATGTTATCTTTTAAGGAGTTGTTTCGTTAATGCCAGGACAATGTTGCCCTTTTGTGGCTGAGTAGATATTTCTGCTGATGGGGGAAATGGTTTGGTTAACACATAAAGCAGATACTCAATGCGCAGTGTAGGGAGAGAGGAGGCCAAAGGGCAGAGAAAATTTTTTATTTAAATTTCTTTTTTCTTGCCATAAAATTGTCTTTTATTTCACATATCTTAATACCACCTACCATCAGAGGGACTAAAATATTAGTATGTAAAACCACTGTTTCTTCCTTTGTACCATGCTACAGTATAGGAAGTTAAAAAGTGATGATGCCCACTTTCTTTCATGCTTTAAAAGTTCTACACTTCATCCAAAATCTAGTATCTTGAATATCAATCAATAAGACATTATATATTGACCAGCTAGATTGAGGTCCATGAACAACTACCATTGTAAAATTTGGTATCTTCATATATATTTAATGGCAGCCAGATAGAGGCCTTTTAAAATCCTCATTTACAGTACATTATATTAAAGACTATTTATCTTCTAGCTTGCAGAGTAAATTAAGTTTTCAATTCATCGTTTCCTACTTAGCATGAAACCCAGAAGCTTAAATGCATTTCTGCAAATTATTTTCAAATATACAGACAAGAAATAAAGATCAAATCCATAGTTTAGGGATATTAAAAATACATACAAAATGTATGTAATAATTAGTTACCAACATATGAAGAAATAGCTCATTAAAGAGCTACTGGAAAATAACCTGCTAAGAAATAATTCACTTTAATATATTACTGATTTTTAAAATGTTTCCTTTCTCATTCTTTATTAATGGCAATATTTGCATTCAAATAGAGATCATTTGTTTTTAGATATTCATCTGCTCCTGCTGTTTATTCTCTACCTACTATTTAATTTGCAGTTTATAACAGAAGCATCCATTGCAGAGAAAATGATTAGGATGTCACTAAAGTTTATGCCTTCAGGTGAGAAATATGGTACATTTTGAGTACAGTATAACTGGGAAACTAATGTTGTATTCATTCAAATTGTTTCAAATTAAAATAAGCAATGGCTGAGAAATTTAAAGAAGATGATACATTGTTTTATCCTAACAAAAATGATTCTATTTAGTCTATAGCTTTTCACAACATGCCACCTGTTCTCCAGAAATATAACCACAACATGATAGACATGTTAAAATAATTGCCTTAGAAAACTCACGAATTGCAGATCAACATGCTGACAAAACCTTTCCATGGCTTTATTGTACATGTAAATCCCTGTTTATAGGGTTGGGAGTTATATTCACTAAAGGTGAATGTAAATTAATCAGAGTAATTCTGCATAGCATTGTTGTGTAGAGACTTTACCTATTACATATTTGTCAGACTGTAAACTATTGCACTTCTTGGGTCTGCAATCAGTGGAGATTTAAGTTCATGGATAGAAAATGCAACTAAAGCTCTATATTGTATTGTTTTGTGACAAAGCCAAATGTTACACTATGTTCCATTTCAAGTGAAAAACTACTAATCTAATGAAAATGTTCATGTTCTAAGCAGTATGTTCCTGGTGTTATTGTAGAATACAATGGAAATGTCTGCATTAATATTATTTGGCAAGAGAAATAAAAGCTAAAGGCTATAAAATTTTGATCAAGTGGATGTTCAGAAAAAAATCAACAAAACAAAATATGTTTCTGCCAAGACAAATAGAAAGTGCTGGTGGGTGGAGAGTATTTGAAATAGAAGAGCTGATTCAGTAGATTCAGTACGTCTCCAGATTTAGATAAGAACAGTATGGTACTTTCAAGGACAGGGAAAGAAAAATTTCTATTTGCAGTCAGTTCTCAAAATTTTGGAAGGATTTGTTTAAGGAAAAAAAAAAGTTTACTTAAGCCCATTCAGAAAGTGAACAATAGTCCCATCAGGTTTGGGTGTACAGGTCGTGCATTTAGATTAAGTTATCTGTCTCTGTTTCAGTAGCTGGGTCCCCTTTGGTAATAAATTTGCTTGCCTTGTTATACATTGGAAGAATTTATCTGTAGATGGATTAATTTTTTTTTTGATGTGCACTCCAAAAATAGGCAATTTCCTTTATAAGTTTAAAGTAGTGATTTTCAAACTGCAACTCATGGCCATAAGTCAAAGGATCTTGACCAGCATTTTTGGTAACGAAATTAAGTAAAATTAAATACTTAAGAAACATCAAGCTATATCACAAACAGGTAAGGATAGTTATACTATTAATGTTTTGTTTTGGTTTGTGCATATAAGTTCATATGTATGTGTTGGGGTCATATTACAATATACATTCTTTTTATTACAGGTCATAGTCAAAGTCTGAAGGCCATTGGTACAGAAATATATACACGTACACCATGGGGTACGTGTTTAATCTAACAATAAATGGCAATAATTATAAATAACCCAAATGTTTATTAACAAAATGAGTAAATATGTTTTTATACATTTATGTACTTGAGTACTATATAGCATTTGAAATGGATAAACTAGACTTATAAGTTTCAAAGAAAATAATACTCCATAATATAAAGTCAGAAAATGAACATAAAGAAGAAAAATTAACACCATTTATGTAAAATTTTACATACATATTACAGTTCTGTATTCTGTATACATGTGTATATACTAATATATTGCTTATATGACTATAAGCAAATGTGTAATTGAGAAATTTAAATATTAATCCATTATGGCAGTTTGCTTAAAGGAAATGGGTACCAATGGGATTGGGAAGGATGCAGAGAAGACTTCCACTGATTCTGCTATCTTCTTTATCTTGAAAAATAAAGGCATATAAAATATAAAATATTAATATTTTACAGAGATAGTTGCTGTGTAGATTTTTTCACTGTCATATATAGTTTTTTTTTGGCTTAAAATATTTTATGTGAAAAAATGTTAGATAATAGGAATGAAGCTCAGACACAGGGAAGACTTACTGTTGGCAAAGTTATGTGGTGTCCACTACCTAAGTTATACCCTGTGATACACAATCTTAACAATCTTAACTCATACTGACTTCAAGAAAAAAGTGTATGCTCGTACCTCAAGGAAAGTTTTATTTCTAGAGAGTAAGATGCTTGTGTCAAATAATAGAAAGTTATTCTGTGAGAGAATAGCATAGAAGTCAGGTTGAATAGCCTACTTTTTGTTTTCTAACAGTTTTTGAGATTACACTAGGCAGCTATATTTTTAGAGAAAATTTAGTGATACTGTGTGTTACTGCCTAGGGAATAATGAGCAGTGGAAGTGATGTATGGAACGCATTTAAACAGGTGGGCTATGACTGCAATTAGGTTGAAAGAGTTTTACTTCAGGCCAGGTAGGAAGATATCAGATAATCATATACTGTTTTATACATTTTACTTTACACTTTTAAACATTTGTACTTTAAGTGGGGAACATACTTGGAAAAAAATAAATTGGTTCCTCACTAATTTCACTTTTTCTTTCTTTTCTCTACCAAACTCCAGGAGTGATCATGCACACATGGCAAAGACAAAAACAAACAGTATTTGGACAAATGTAAAATGCTAAGAAATAAAGATCAGAACAAGGTCCAAGGAGATTTAATGTAGCATTCAGTGAATTTATAAACTAAATGTGTATGTATGCATACACACACACACACACACACACACTTCGGCAAGTGTTTTAACATAATCTCAAAGTAGCCATCTCTAGCTTTAGTGAAGTGAAAGGGTAAATGGAATGCCTGCAAGAACTACTCTAGGATCTTTAATGTAATTTTAAGACATTATTAAAAATTTCTATTTTTCCTATATCTAGATTCCTACTCAGTCAGTGCCAGAAAAATTTGGGGTATGGATTCCTTAATCAGTAAATGTTCCACCAAACCAGATGGGTCCCCTCCGATTGGTAGTATATATACAAAAAACATTAGAAATGAGATAGCCCTATAAATCTTAGAGGAAACATCTGTTGTTGCTAAGGTGTGGTGGTGTTTTTGATCTTGGTGGGAGATAATGATCCGGATATTAGAAATCACTCTTTTAAAACTGATTGTCATACAAATTCTATGATGGGCAAAGTTTGGGAACTAGATACACACCATTTAAAATAAGAAAAGATCTCCTTGTGTGCTAGACAAAGTTTTCTTAAATACTTTATCTAGGTGTGCTTGTAGAAAACTATTATAATTCATTTTTAAATGTAAAATGTCCTATAATGGAAAAATTTAGGAAATGAAGTCCATTATAAATATTAAATATCTTATAGGGTATTTTGAAATGTAGCAAAAAATGTGAGGCACAAATCCATTATATCTGAATTAATGATAAGCTAATATTTTATCTGTTTTTTACTTTAAATAAATTGAGAACGCATACCAAAAGTTCTAGTGATTTTATTACTATATGAGATACAATTTTATTTTGTCTTTGAAAGATTTTAAGTTTCATATGGACAAAAGACACATTTTGGTATGTATAGAAGTATGTGAAAAGTTTGGTAGAGGAGACATTTCTGGGCCAAGACATTTGATGTATATTTAGTACATTATATTTGTACCCTTAATCTTTGCTCTAAGTCAGAATTAAAGGTTTTAGGAAGCATCAAAGTTTGTATATTCATGGGAAAAGGTGAAGAAGGTGTCTATATCAATAAATAGTCATTGTATACATCAAACTTGAATAAGACATTGCCCTTCATGTCTTCAAGCAGTGATTGCCTTTCTCATTGACAAAATTAATTCAGAACGTCTCATTGGTTGACTTTTTTAACAGCCTCCTTGGGTGATTTCCTATAACATTTTGAAAGTGACTATTTCAAAATATGTATGTCCCACTCAGAATTATGTCAATGCCAGAAACTCACATTCAGTTGTCTGCTTGATAGCTCCACTTAACAGATCTCATAAAAGTCAAAATATGTGTCTTTTAATTCTTCAAGTAAATACTCAAACATATATAGATAAAGCTATACCTGTTTACTCCTAAGCCTTTCCCAACTCAGGAAATAACACCACTGCCACTTCAGTGCCAAAGCTGAAACATAGAATTTCTTTCATCTCAGTCGCACATACAATCCATTAGTAGTTTATCTAGATTCTAACTCAAAAATAATTTCAGCTTCACAAGGGTCCATTCCCAGTGTCATTTACAAGAATCAGAGTCATTATGGCTCTCCAGAATAAAGCAATAATTTCCCAACTGATTTCACATTTAAAATCCTGTCCCTTTTAAATTCATTCTTACCATGGAACATAGGATTATTTCGTTAAAATGTCAAGCCACCCCCTGCTTAAAATCCTTAAATGTCTACCATTGCACTTGAGTTTAGTCTTTAACTCTCCAACTTGATATTGAACAAATTTTTTTTTTTTTTTTTTTTTTTTTTTTTGTCTTTTTTGCCATTTCTTGGGCCGCTCCTGTGGCATGTGGAGGTTCCCAGGCTAGGGGTCGAATCGGAGCTGTAGCCACCAGCCTACACCAGGGCCACAGCAACGCAGGATTTGAGCCGCGTCTGCGACCTACACCACAGCTCACGGCAACGCCAGAACCTTGACCCACTGAGCAAGGGCAGGGACCGAACCCGCAACCTCATGGTTCCTAGTCGGATTCGTTAACCACTGCGGCACGATGGGAACTCCTGAACAAAATTTTTACCTCTCTCTATGCTACATCACTGGTATTTTTTTAAGGTTTTAAAAATGTAAAGCACTTTGGACTCTCTGACCTACTGCATGTGCTTTTCTCTTTTCCCTGATCATTGATGCCTCCATCTCATCCTTTTGATCTCAGACTCAATGAAACTTCCTCAGTGAGTCTTTTCCCAGTCTATCCAAAGTGAGTCTTTACAGTTTACTCAAACTCATTTCCAGCATATTTCCCAAGATATACATATTATTATTTATAATGATTTTATGTATATGTTTATGGAATTTGTTTATTGTCATCTCTCCCAGTAGAATTAATCTATATAAAGACTGGTGCCATATTTCTTTTATTTATCCCTATGTCTCTGGCTTATAACATAGATCCTGAAAGCAGAGTAGAAGTTTGACAATTATTTGTTGAATGGACTAATGAATGTCATCTTTGATGCCTGATTTAATGAACTACCAATTTATTAAAAGTTTTAATGAAAAAAACATATAAAACATTTTTTTTGTTAGAGGGAAGCCTTATATATTATTATTTATAATTATTATATATTAATATATCCAATATGATATAGAAAAAACAAATTTAAGATGAATTACTTTAGAGTCTATAGTTAGTACTGGAGTCTAGATAAAGCAAGTAGAACATATCCATGTGTGGGTACCTGGAAATACAGAAGGCTAGAACTTACCTTGTCCTATGCATCAATAATTCAATATTTTGCATTATTACAGGTCAAACTCTTTGTTTACAGAGAGCTTAAGGAATGCAGACTAGCTATGGTAAGGCACAGAGGGGTTCTTCAACAATTAGACAGAGACTGATTGGTGCTGAATATAACTTACCTATTCTTCAGTTTCACTTACCTCCTACTTCCCCTCCTCTTCTCACATCAGATAACAAATGTGAATCAGCCCAGAGGTATTGGACCACAAGGCTGGCAAACAGTAATCAACAGAAGTCTCATTATTGTTTAAAAGCTACCTGCTGGTGTTTCAGCAATTAATCTTTGCCCCAACAAACAACAGATTCGTGTATTTTTTTAATCCTTAATTTGGGTTTGTATTTGCCTTTTCCCCACACCCTGTCCAACTTAGCAAGAGCTCTAACTTAGCAAGAGCTATTCAGGTAACTAAATGTTGTACTAGATTTCACTTACACAGCTCTGCCTCTTTTTCTGATTAACTTTTACAACAGTCCTGAAATTTTACAATATAATGAACATGATTGACACCTGTCCAAGTGAATAACAGAAACTAATTCATGCTTATTTCCTTTTGCTTTTTTGCCTAAACCTAGATGTGATTCAGAACCTTTAGAAATTGATCACATATTGCTCTGAGCAAAGGAGAAATCATAGCTCAATATATACTAGGTAAACTTGTAAGCATACATTTTCTTGTATCCAGACCAGTGTTTTTCAGATATTGACTCTGGATTATCTTTACCCTAAGAAATACTTATTCTGGGAACTAAAAGTAGCAGTTAAAAAATCCATCATAAGTAGTGATTTCAGCTTATATAATATTTTTCAAATCAATTAAAGCAATTTTGGGGAGGATTCTAATTTTTTTTGTGTTCTAGATCTTGACTCAGAGTGATTACCCATTAAATGTAGGCTTCCACAATTGAAAAAAATAAAAGTTTTAGGAGTTCCTGTCATGGTGCAGCAGAAACTAATCCCACTAGGGACCATGAGGTTGCGGGTTCAATCCCTGGCCTTGCTCAGTGGGTTAAGGATCTGGCATTGCCATGAGCTGTGGTGTAGGTCACAGACGCCGCTCGGATCTGGCGTTGGTGTGGCTGTGGTGTAGGCAGGCAGCTACAGCTCCAATTAGACCCCTAGCCTGGGAACCTCCATATGCTATGGGTGCGGCCCTAGAAAAGGCAAAAGACAAAAAAAAAAAAAAGTTTTAAAGGTACAAACTTTAAAGTCTTAGAAATTCAAGTTTAATTTGAAAAGTCTTTGAGACTTTTATTTTTATTTTTGGTATTCATAAAATGTCCATGTAATTCCTAACAAGGAATAGTAAGGAAAATTTCTTCTTACATGTTCCCACTCATGGGAACTTGGAATTCTTTTAAAGTAAGCATAAAGCAGCAATCACCAAAAAAACTTTCTAAATAATAGGTAATATTTTTGGAACACTTAATATGTACTGTATACTCTTTAAGCCTTTTACATATATTACCTTAGAATATAGCATTAAATGGCAAAGGTGATTTTCGGACTATGTAGACTTAACGCAGACTAATTCTAGAGCCACAAGGCTCCACCCATTTGTATTATAATCAATAGTTGGTAATCATTAGATTTCTCTGTCATGTAAGAGCTATCATGTATTACTATGAATTGCTGATTCTGTGGTCAGATAGTAATTTTTAATAAAATGTCCTGTTGGGTTATATACCTGAATGGTATGCAATAGAAGAACAGTTAATAACCAGAAAATAGTATCAGAGAGACCTGCATTGGCTCTCCACCTCTGCTGGAATTGAGTGTAATTTTTAGCAAGTTATTAAACCTATCTAATCCTCATTTTTATTAGTAGAATTGAAAGAATGGTATCTCTTTTCAGGGTTGTAACAAAATTAAATAAGAGAATATCTGTAAAGTATACTTTGTGGTATTTGGAAAGAGCTGAAGAAATGAGAATTACTCATATGTCATTTATACTACTGATAATTTACTAAATCTGCATTTTCAGAGTTTTAGTCCCAGAAAATTCTGAAATACAATATTTCATGATAGCTCAACTTAAAAAAAAAATGAAGAGCAGCTCTCTTGACCAAAATGGAAGGAGAAGAAAACAGAGCCCTGACACTCTATTTTATTCTCGTTACCCTTTACTCTCAGCCCGTGAGGTCCTCTATCTGTAAAACATCTACACTGGAGTCCCCCACAGTACAATTTGAAAAGGACTGAACTGGATGGCTTCACTAAAGATGATATGTTATATTGTGATAATTATTCTACCCTAACATTAATGATCATCATTTTATTATGTGTCTGGAATTGTCCTGAAGTCACAGAATTTAAAAAAGAATGGTATGAGTTTTTTAATTTAATATTTGACACATTGAAAAGTAAATAGCCAGAGACCAAGAACTCAGACATTGCCAATGAAATATTGAGATATCAATGAGATGGTTAAGTAAATCACTCATGTTTCAATTTTTAAAAAATGCATTATATTACTACTTGACGAAAGATAAGCCAGCCCTCTCCTAACTTTGTCTTTTTTTCCAGGAAAGTGTTAAAATTTGAAAAAAACCTACATAGAAGTGTTAGAATTTAGCAAAAATGCATCTCCAATATCATACAACTCAATTCCATCCCTACAATACTAATCAGGGTGTATTTCTTCATTGTGACTGGAAAAAAAATAGCATTAGACGGGGTAACTTCATTGGATAAAGAATAAAATCATAACAATGAAAAGTTTACGATTAACTTTTTTTTTTCTCCATATAAATATTCTCTTTGTAGGGGCATGAGATACTTAATAGAATCTATTCAGTCATTTTGCAGTGGTTTAGCATGATTTTGCCAATGGCTGAGAACTTTCGTTGCTGACTAGTAATACAAATTGATATTTCACTGAACCTGATGTGTTGTTAAACATACTATACATTAGCAGCAATAAGTAGTATATACTTGAACTATCCATTTACTTGAGAATATGTGTAGGTATTGTTCTTTACACTTTTCTCACTGATATAAATGCTTATATAATAAAATGATGTAATTTGGTATTTGCACAACTCAACAACAGTATTTTGATGATACTATTTGCAATCCTTAGTTTATCCCTTTTCTGTTATACCCAATTTGTATTCTTTAAGATACAGTTAATGATTTCTAGCTTATATTCCATTAGCATTACTAAATATAGTAATGAATACCCTGGTTGTTGGAGCTGACTAGTTATGTTTAAGCAACTCTAACTTGTTCAAAATCTAAATTGTACTTTATTGAATATCAACAAAGTGCCCGTGAATGCACATACCATTTTTGGTGACTTAAATTATTTTGAGCATACTGATTGCATCTTATAGCTGAATAAATTTATAATCAGCAGTTAGAAAATGTAAGAGTTTTAAAATTAAACTAGCTGGTATGTCAGATTCCAGGTACAGAACAATCATGTCATATGCTTCACTTATTTTAAGAATTATTTTATAGGAGTTCCCACTGTGGCACAGTGGGTTAAGAATCTGAGTGTAGCAGCCCAGGTCACTACAAGGTATGGGTTCTATCCCTGGCCCTTCACAGTGGGTTAAAGGATCTAGCTTTGTCACAGATGTAGCACAGGTCACAGCTGTTGCTTGGATTCATTCCCTGGCTGGGGAACTTCCATATGCCGTGGGTGTAGCCATAAAACAAACAAAAAGTTGTATAATGTTTGCTAATTAATGACTACATACATCATAGTTGGCTCCAGGAAATAGAGACTTTTATGGGCACAAAGACATAATCTGGGGTAGACTGCATGCTACTTCATCTCTTAAAGTAAAACAGAAGAACAATAAAAACAAACATGCATATCATAGATGACCTACATCATTAATCCAATAAGGTATTAAACTGTGAGTTTAAGCTTCTAGAATCATTATATAGTGAATTAAAATATAATTTCCAGTGGAGAAGACAGTAGAAATTCTAAGTGCCTTCTGTATCATACTCTGGATTTTCAATATAGGGCATTTTCACATGAAGCCCAGTATATCAGTCTTTGTAAAAAGAACAAGGGGTTCCATTATGTCACTAATATCTGTTGTGAGAACAAGATATAACTGAGAAGTAATATATTAAAATACTCTGAGTCAGGAACAGGAATAAATGTCATTAAAACACTAAGTAATTGATTAAATAAATAAATGGATAGGTATTTGATTTTCAATATTAGTTTATTTCAATGGTAGCCTTCATAAGTTTTTGGTATAAATTATGCTAGTCATTTAATGGGGTAATTCTAGTTTTAAGGGATTATTTGAAAAATGCAGTTTTTTAATTTTGTTTTGCTTTGTTTAATCTCCCTAATCTCACTAGAATGCCAACACATTAAGATGTATCCAATTCCTGGTCACCACTTGGCCTTTTTATCATGGCTTCTGGCAATGGTGCATTTCATTTTTATTAATGAATGTTTAGATGTGTTAAGCATCCTGACAAAACTTCTCTGGCCTGATAGCTCAGAACTGAAAAGAAGTGCCCTGATGATTTCGATTGTTGGAAATTATAAAAACTAAACATTTGGCTTGGATGAAGAGCCTTTTTACCAAAATGATGTACTTTGTACTTGCACCACCTAGAATTTATATGAGCCTGCCAGTGTAATTGCAAAGCCATCTAATCTGCTTATTAACTGTTTCATTATTCTCAGTTTCTTTACTTGGAAAATGAACGTTCTATTCGTTCTATTACCTATTTTCTAGTGTTGTTAAGGACATTAAAAGAAGCAACTAATGTATTTATGTTAGTTGCATCAGCCACTAATGGACCCATGAAACCTATATTACATGGAAAAGAATACATAGGTAAGCAAATAATAACAATACATATTCTTTGATACTATTAGCAAAAAAGGATTTCAGGAGTTTCCATTGTGGCCCCGTTGGTTAAAGACCCAATATTGTGTCTGTGAGGATGTGAATTTGATCCCTGGCCTCACTTCATGCTAGGCTGAAAACCTGGGTTAAGGATCAGGCATTGTTGCAAACTTTGGTCTAGGTCTTAGATGCAGCTCTGATCTGGTGTTACCATGGCTGTAGCGTAGGCCTCAAGGGCAGCTCTAATTCAGCCCCTGGCCTGGAAACTTCCATGTGCTGTTGGTATAGCCATAAAAAGGGGGGGGGGGGATTTCACCGCATTCATAGTAAGTACTTTTTGTCTTTCTGCTCAGTGGTTTACTCTACCAAGTAATAAGACCTGAAACTGTGAACTAGGGATCTTCATTTCCTTAAATACAAAAATTTGCATCCCAGGACTTCTTAAATTCTGCTGAAAGTAGTTTTAAAGAACAAAAGCATGGAGCCGCTTCATCTTCCAAGCACATGGTGTTTTCCAAAACAGTGTCTTCCTCACTGAGAGCACATCCCAATTTAGTAGATAATCCATTTGCAGTCATTTTGTCCATCTTGACCAATCAATTGTTTACACAGAATGTAGCTATTTTAATGAAAGCATTTGATTTGGAATGTCAGAATTTTTACTCATGATAACATTAATCAAGTATATATTAATCTGTTCTCCACAAGCATAATTTCACTGAAGCCTCAGTATAAACTAATCTGGAATGTGTGGTAACTTGGTGACAGCTACAGCACAGCTTGATTCAGCAATCATTCTGATGTATTTTGCAATTATTTTCAATCATAGATATTCAACAGTTCTCGTACATGCCAGGCTGAAAACCTGGGACATCTCTCTGATTTGATAATCACATTCTTGAGACGTTCAATCTAGAAAGGAACACTGCTGAGCTGAAAGTGTCTGCGGGTGAGTGAATAAAGATCTCTTTTGAAGGCGTGTGGCTCTCTGTACACTCAGTCTCTCCCTCTTATTCTGACACCATTTTGAAAATGAGTATTACCATCACAGTGAGGGCTGGGGATGGAGTAAATTTCCCATATGCCATTAAAGCAGAGAACTCAGCTTTTATGCTTTAACAGTGTTCTCTCATCAACTTCATGTATAAGTGACAATAAGTATATTTCTCTGAGTGTAGGTATATCCATATTAAAAATAGCACTCCGTATTCTTATGTTATTTGAAGAAGGAGAATTTGATGTTTCTACCAACTTCTGGTGATAGAAGAGTGAACATAATTGAGAGAAAGAAAACAGCTCCATAAATGCTTTAGCATATGAAGATTTGAGTTAATAGCTCTCAACCTTGTCAGAGTCAGCATTGTACTTTTATTTATTCTATCATAAATGTTTTAATAAATGTTGATATATAATTTACCTAAAATGGAAATAATTTAAGCATACAGTGTTATGGCTTTTGGTAAATGTGTGTATCTATCTCTCCAACCCCCACAACGATCATCAGATAGACCATTAGCATCTGAAGAGGTAGGTTTGTGTTTCACTGTCATCAACCCTAACATTTTTCCCAAACTCCCCTTGATCCACTTTTTTCACTATATTGATTTTAAATTTCCTTAGATATTATATTAGTGTAGTCACATATGTGTTCTGTTTTTAAAATGTAGCTTCTTTCACTTAGCATCCATGTTGTTCCACCAACACCAATATTTAATAATGAATAGTTTATAATGCTCTGTTTCTACAATAAAATGAAATCATAAATTAATCCTTAGTTTCAGAGAAATTAAATTATATAAATATCATATGCAACACATTTGGAAATGTACAGACATGCCTAGTACTATGACATAGCTAGATCATTTTTGCCTATATAAAAATGATAAATTGACTTCATCATTATAAAATCATTATCATTGGCAATGTTATTTATCTTAAAATATAGGCTCTTTAATTAATTGTAGCTACTTCAGTTTTATTTTGATTAAAGATAACATTATATATATTTTTTTATCATTTTTTAAAATTAAAGTATAGTTGATTTAACAATGTTTCTTCATTTTCTATTGCACAGTAAAGTGACCCAGTCATACACAGTTCCTTGTGCTATACAGTAGGACCTATTATCCTTTTATTTTTAAACTATCTTTGCCTTTATATTTAAACTGTGTTTCTTATGGTTTGCATTTTTATCCTATCTGACTTTTAATTGGGCTGTTTATACCTGTTAGATTCAGTGTGATTATTGATACAGTTACATTTCAATCTATCATCTTACCCTTAGTTTTCCTTTGGCTGCATCTGTTCTTCTCTTCTTTGTCTCCTTTTCCCTCTATTCCTGCCTTCCTCTGTATTGTATTTTTTTAAATGATTCCAGTGAATCTCCATTTTTGGCTTTTTTTTTTTTTATTGGTTGCTTTCATGTTTCTTGTATACCTGCTACCTTATCACATCATTTCAAGTGATATACTTAATTGCGTTGAACTTGGATCTGAAATTATATTTTTCATAAAATTTGGATAATCATAGGCTATTCTTCAATGGATGTTTTATTGTCTCCTTCCTCTA
The DNA here is from genome assembly GCF_054392235.1 of Sus scrofa. Taxonomy (NCBI): domain Eukaryota; kingdom Metazoa; phylum Chordata; class Mammalia; order Artiodactyla; family Suidae; genus Sus; species Sus scrofa. Next base: position 64,269,873 of record NC_139390.1, read on the forward strand.
TCTATCTTTTGGATACCTTCATTACCTATGTATTAAACAAAATGAAATGGCCTCACAGCTCACGGGTACTCTTCATTGCTAATTTTTTTCCCCTGTGTGAAAATTTAGATAGTCTCTCTTGCTGTATCATCAAGTTCACTAATTTTTTCTTGTGAATTTTCCTATCTGACTTTAATTCATTCAGTGTATTTCTCTCCTCAGTCATTAAAGTTTTCATCTCTAGAAAATTTTAGTCTTCTAAAAATATTTTCATTTTCTACTTTACTTTTTAACATATCAAATCTGGTTGTAATAACTGTTTTACTGTCCTTATCTGTGTTAGCTTTAGATCAACATTGATTGATTGACTTTTCTCCTAGAATTTGATTTTGCTGCTGCTTCTCATACCTGATAATCTTTGATTAGGTTGTGAACTCTACCTTATTGAATGCTAGAGTACTAGATAATCTTGTATGCTTGTAAATATTTTGAGTTTTCCTCTGGGACACTAATTTTATTTTAGAATCTGTGTGATCCTTTTGGGTCCTGCTTTTAAGATTTATTTGGCAGGAATTCCCTCTGTGGCACAGTGGGCTAATGATCCTGCTTGTCTCTTTGGAGGTGTGAGTTTGATCCCTGCCTGGTGCAGTGGGTTAAGGATCTGGTGTTGCTATAGCTGTGGCATAGGCAGCTCTGGCTTGGGTTTGATCCTTGGTACAGGAATTTCTCTGTGTTGGAGGTGGAAGAAAGAAAAAAAAAGATTTGGCAGAAGTCAATCAGTGATTAATCTTAACCTAATTATTTCCTACTACTGAGGCAAGACATTTCTGTATACTCTAACCCAATGCCCAGTGAATTAATAGATTTTTCCATCTGGCTAGGGAAAATAGGCACCCACCATGCCAATAGAGCCAAATATGTTTCTTGTAATCCTTTTGTATGTTTTCCTTTTTTGACACGCATGCAATAATAATTCTCTGATGAATATTTGAGAAGAATCTGCTGTGGAATTTTGGCATCTCCTCTCTGAGCTTTCACTTCTCTTGTACTCTGTCTGGTAACCTCTCATTGCCCCCTTTTCCCCACAGGACCCTCAGCAATGTCTTCTAAACTCTGGAAGTCTTCTTAGGTCTGCATGTGTTCCAGTCCCCCTGCTACAGTTTGGAAATGGCCTCAAGTAGTCAGCTGGGACACTCACAAAGCTTACCTTATCTGTACCTGTCTCTTTGGGGTGTCTCTCCTTTGTTGAATGATGTTTAGTTTCTCATAACTTCTTTGATAAATTTTGTTTAGTTTTTCTGTTTGTTTCAGTCAGGAGAGAATTTCTCATTCAACTTAATTCATTTTCACTGGAAGCAGAGGTCAGGGTTTTTTTTGTTTGTTTTTGTCTTTTAAGAATACTTTTTACTGGGTATCAAGTCCTAGGTTGACAGTTATTCCTGTTCGGCTTTTAAAAAATCTTTTTCTTTTATCTTCTGAACTCATACTACTTCTTGAAAAGTTAGCCATAAATCTTATTTTTTAATTCTGAAAATAATATGCCTTTTTCTTCTCTGGCTGCTTTTGAGATTTTCTTCTTTTTACATTTTAGCAGTTTTACTATAACATGTCTAAACATGTTCAAGTTTATAGTAGTTCTTGATTTTATAATTTGCTTTCATTTGTATTTTTGAAAACTCTGGGCCATTACCTTTTAATAATTTGTTTCTTTCTCATTCGCTCTTGTTTTTGTGGACTCAGATTACCAGTACATTATACTGTAATTGTATTACCTTCATCTCTCTCACTTTTCTCGATTTTCTAACTTTTGCCCTTCTGTGCTTGCTTTGTGTCCAATCTATGTTAAACCTGTCTGTTAAATGGATATCTTATATCCTATAAATAAGGATTTATATCTTATTTACTTTTCAGTTTTCAGATTATCTTTTCTGTTGTGTCCAGTCTATGTAAAACCTGTCTGTTAAATGGATAAATTCACCTGTAACTTTTCAAATCTAGAATTTTTATGAAATATTTAAATAATCTCCTTGACTGTGGGACTTCTCTAATTTGCTTTTTCCCCTAACATATCTAACATACTATATTCTATAATCCATATTTGATAACTCTGTCCTCTGCTTGTCCTGCCTTTTGGTATCAATTATATCTTGTCTCTTTGCCTGTTTATTTTTAATTGTGTGTTGATAGTCTTACAGAGCTAAATTGAGACCTAGGATATTGTTATCTTCTTCTAGAATATATTTTTGTGGTTGTAATTCAGTTGGGTTACTTGCAGACAAAGATCACCTTTATCCAATAAGGTATCCAATAAGATATCCAATAATATCTTGAAGCTAGACATCAATCCTTATGTATATTACTTGAACTTACACAGATATATCTTTTAACTCTAAAATTCTTTGTTGTATGCCTGCACAATAATTTTTGGTACTCCTGAATTATTGGCCATGCAATTTCACATCTCTCCACTTTGGCATCTATCTTTGCATTTACTGGAAATATCATCCCCCACTCCTAGAAACATCATGCTAAATTTTTACATTCCAAGTTAAATGTCATTTACTTTGTATTACCATCTATCGCCACCCCTGCCTGAGCAAAAAGGTTATTTCCCTAGATTCTTGTAGGCTTTTTGGCAGAACTGCGTGGCTAGTACTTTCACATTCTATTATTAGGTATCTCTTATACCTTTTTATAGTATGAGCTGTTTGAGAAAAAACTGGGTCAAAGTTGTAATTGTAATAAGGGACCAAAACCTCAAAATCTTTATGTCCCCAGTGTGTAATCTATTACCTGAAATATAGAAGTTTGCCTAATAACAGTTGCTGAATTGTGGTCCTGGGGTTTCATTGCTGTATTCTTGAGCACATTTCACAACTTGTAGCATTCTCTGGAAATATGCTTCTGTGATCTCTGACCAAATCTAACTGGAACACTTCTGTATTAAAGGACTGTGAATCCCTGGGCAGTGATTTCAGCATGCTTCTACTCTTATGCCAAATCTAAACCATATGCTGTCAAAAGCCTTGCTCTAGGGTTAAAGTCAGATCCAGAAAAATTAAGTGTTTCTACGAATTTAGGCTAATTCCCAGTAGTTATTCTTGTTCCAATTCCTGCTTTCAAATGATTAAAACAGGAAAGGAAAGTAGGTTAAAATGTCTGTTTTCATATTTACATTGAAAAAAAAACCCTTTCTATCAGGAGCATATGCACTTAAAATTTGAGCTCTGATTTAATTTGTTCTTTAAGAGATCCAAATGTACCTAAGATGTTAAGTGGGTGGTAGGCAATCTGAATTAAAAGAATAAATATGAATATCAAAAATGAGACCAATTCACTTGTGCCAGGACCCAAACCAAGTGATGAGAGGAAATGTGAAATGCCGGGTAGAGACTAGGGTCTAGAATGAATGATCACAGACACCGATATGCTTTGGAAGATGTCACGGATGCTCAGTGTGAGAAGGTATGTCTTCCAGGAGGAGACGGGCAAAACAGGAATTGCAAGCACTGTAGTCACACAGAGCAGTAAAAAACACCAAAGAGAAATATCAGCAGATGAAAGCCCTGGAGAGACCGTCAAGGAAAATGGAGGGATGGAAATTTTGTGTAAATCATATAGTGTATTCTTTAAAGCTCAAGTTTAATTTTATCATCAATTCCACCTCAGATACTCATGAGTATACACATACACACAGACAGCCACACCATTTCAATGATTTCTTAGGACTTTTAGTAAAACAAATCTAATAAACAAAATCTAAAGATATCAGCATTGCCTATCAGGCCCTGCATGACGTAAGATTGGCCAACTTCCTCAGCCCTACCTCAAGATAATATTCCCCTGAGTTTGCTCACTGCACCCATGACTTTCATTCAAATCCTCAATTTCTTCACGCTTCCTCCTCCCTTTACCTTATAAACTCTAAGTTGTATCATATCTAAGCTTCCTACCAGAACTTTTCCTGAAATCACAGTCATATGCACCTATTATAGACTGTGATAATATTATTCAAATTTCTTTGTAATATTACCAAAGTTTATCATTAACTAGATGTTAAGCTCCAAGAGTAGGAAGACACAGTAGCTTTTTGCTTACCATGGTCTTCTCTAGTATAATGCATAGCACATCTGGGTTTCTTATGGCAAGGACTCAGGAAAAAAGGATAATTAGTCAAAGACTTATTAGGATAGAGCACAACTTAAATTCTTGGATTTCAAATCAGAATAGTATTCCTGATACTAGGAAAGGGATATAAGGATACAACAAAACTGGCAGAAAGATAGGTGAACTGTCTTTGTAGACCTCTCCAAAGTCTGAAAAAATACTTGAACTTAAGAGCTAAAATTGCAACTCACAACAAAATGATACATTTGCATTTAATTGCAGCAATACAATAATAATAGTAAAGCAGTCAGCATTTGCTGAGAATCTATCATGTACCAGGAACTTGTCCATACATTGCTAACTGCTTATAAGATAGGAATTCTTGTTATCCCTATTTGTGATATAATAATGTTAAAGAACACAGGTTCTTCTTATTGGAAACATGCCTGAGCTACATCTAAGAGGTAGCTGTGCTTAAGTATGAATGCACGGAGTTACCATCGTGACTCAGTGGTTAATGAACCCGACTAGTATCCATGAAGATGTGGGTTTGATCCTTGGCCTCACACAGTGGATTAAGGATCCGGCGTTGCCCTGAACTGTGGTGTAGGTTGCAGATGCGGCTTGGATCCCGAGGTGCTGTGGCTGTGGTGTAGGCCAGTGGCTACAGCTCCAATTGTACCCATAGCCTGGGAACCTCCATATGCCAGGTGCAGCCCTAAAAAAAAAAAAAAAAGTATGGACACAGTATATATCTATATACATGATATACTATCTATATCTACATATATCTATATCTATGTATACTATATATTCTATACACTATCTATACACTATATACTGTATATGGTATATACTAATGTCAATATTATATAGTATATAATATCTATATATATTATATATACTATGTATATAGTAGGATATACACTAATATATAATTTCATATATTCTTTGTTTGTAATTTAACTCTCTTTCCATGAAGACCTACTCATGCTACATAAACAACACAAACACAAATTCCTTGGTGAGGGATTGTCCAAGGTACAGTCAATATCTTAGGAAGCTCCCAGGGTTATTATAACATAACTGCAGAAGAGCAGTAGAGCATTAGAACCTACTGTAACCACTTAGCAACATATTTACCTTCTCTATTAGATTTTTCTTTCCTTAAGAGCAGGGATTAAATATTGTTCACCTTTACATTCCAAGAGCTTTGTTCCACTTCACAAAAAGTATGTGCTTAATAGTGATGGCTTAATAAATATTTGAGATCAACTCAAATTCAAGGTTATTTGTATCAGATTTGTTCAGTTTCAAAGTCATTTGAAATGATTTCTCTTAAGGAAAAGAAAAGTGTGTGTGTGTTCATGTGTACATACAGGAACAGAGATCATAAAATATCATTCTTAAACATGATCATATTATACCTTAAATGTACATGCAATAAATATACCAAGTATTTTTTGCTTAAGACACTGTGAAAACCTCAATTCAGAGGAGGAGGAGAACCTGGCCACTTTCCTTCTTCTTAGTCCTGCTTAGCAAATAAACAAACAAGATATCAATGAACAAAGAGGAAATAAGTAGCTTTTGGGCAGCCAAAAGAAAATAAACAATGAATTATATATTAAATCATATTAATGGAAATATTTTAACAATATTATTAGTAGCCCTCTGTTCCTTGTGCTTTGAAAAGAGACAATTGTGATTTAATTTTTTTTGGCCATGCCTATGACAAGTGGAAGTCCTAGGGCCATGGATCAAATCCACACCACAACTGTAACCAGAGCCATAGCACTGACAACACCAGATACTTAGCCTGCTGAGCCATGAGGGAACTCCACAATTTAATTTTAAAATATCAGAAAATATAAAGGATTATCTCTAGCAACTGAGACAACTAATTAAAACCATTTCACCTGTTTTTCACATGCTCATGATACATAGTTGGAACATATTGAATAAACAGAAAATTCTAACAGTTCATCATTTTGCATTTTATGTGCTAACTGGGTATCTCAAGGTAGAATATAGCTTAGTAACTTTCTTCATAAATGTATTTTTAAATTGGAATTTAATATGGTTTTTTAAATGAAAGTTTTCAATTTTGCTAGTTGATATGTATCTCACAAATAAGCTGGGTTTTTAATCTTACTACATTTAGCCTGAAGCATGCTGAAAAATTATCTGGAATTTTATGTAGAATGTAGAGGTATTTTACATGTATAAATATTTTGATATATAACATGCATGTGTATTACTTTGGGTTCAATTATCATATATCTGTAAACTATAAGCATGCTTTTATTTTGATTTTTTTTCTCATAAAAAGAAGCTTGATCTATTCTGCTTTTGAGAACAAAAAGCAGAAAAAATAAAGTAAAATAATAATTGAAACCCCACATTGCTTATTAAACATGGAGACTGTGGGAGATCCTATTGTGGAGCAGAGGAAACGAATCTGACTAGTATCCATGAGGATGCAGGTTCAATCCCTGGCCTTGCTCAGTGGATCGAGGATCTGGTGTCACTATGAGCTGTGGTGTGGATCACAGACATGGCTTAGATTCTGTGTGGCTATGGCTGTGGCTGTGGTGTAGGCCAGCAGCCATACCTCTGACTTGACCCCTAGCCAAGGAACCTCCATATGTTGTGGATGCAGCCCTAAAAAGCAACAAACAAACAAACAAAACATGGAGACATTACCTGAAATATTTTTTCTCCTGCAATCACCTTGCATTAAATATACAGTCCACGTAAGTGTTTAGGAAAAAACATCCATTTTGTAAATGAGGTATTACTTAGCATAAGAAATAAATTTAGAAAAAAAATTCTAATCTGACAATAATTTTGATCTTGGGGTTTATAGTCATTACTTACTGCAGATTGTGGCTATAAAATATTTGCACTGTTCTATTTCTTGAGATTCACCATATGCTGGTGTTATTTACATTCAGACACATTTACACTTGAAAGACAAGCATGCTCTAAACTGCCAAAGGACAAAAGATGTCTTGGTTAGTTTTCAATCCCAAATTGTAGTGGCTTCACTTTTACATTGCTTTGAAAACCACATTTCATGAGCCAACTTCTGTATTATGGTTTTTACTCTTTATTTTTTCTTCCCTGATTCTAAAAATCACATTAAGGAGAGCAGAAATGCAGCCAGCATGAGTCCTCTTAAGTTTATAATACATTTCTGGTTCTGGACAGTCTGTGATTTTGCTGCCTGTGTTGGTTATTATGCCATATATATAAATTTTAGGGGTAGACTGTCAAATTTTGTGAAAAGTCTTGTTGATCAATTTAGGGTGAACTGGACTGTCCTTGAACACTATCTTTTCATTTAATTAGGTCTTGCAAAAATGTTTCAAAAATTTTAAATAAGACTTTTGCATGTATTTTATTTTTCTTACAAGAAACATAATTTGATTAGAATATTATAAACATATAGATACTGTTTAGTGTATATAATGTGTATACCATATGTGTGTGTATATATATGTGTGTGTGTATATATATGTATATATATGCAGTGTGTGTGTATATGTATTTCTTACAAATATTGTATTATCATCTTGTCTATTTGTGACTGGAGTAATTTTTCATTGATGATCTAGATGCTTATCTGAATTTAGCCCTCAATTTGAATGATATGTTTAGTAATTCTCTTCATTTTTCCGAAAGATATTTATATCTGAAAATAGTGGCATCATTTTTGTCCCTTTTCAATTCTACATCTATTGTTTGTTTTTTGTCTCAATGTGAAGATCGTAAATATGATATTCAGTAGACGTGTGACTGGATAGTGAACATCCTTGTCGTGTTGCTTTTTGTAAGGGGTGTTATTCTAACACTTCATCATTATAAGTGACGTCAGTGATTTCTTTGTAAGTGTACTTTATCAGGTTTAATAAGTTTAGTTTGTAAGGTCTTTCTTTCTAATAATGAAGTGTTGATTGACTACTTTAATGTGCTGTTTTAGTTAGCACATTAATAATTTTATCTCAATCTATAGGGAATTTTATTAACAGATTTTTTAAAATATTAAAATAAATTTGCATTCTTAGAATGAATCAAATTTGGTCTAATACTTTGTTTAGGATTATTTCAATTACCTAAAAAAAGTAGGTGAATCTTCCTGATTCAAGAAGGATGTGCGAGAGGATGGTCATGTCTCAGGTCTCGTGCAGGTTCCTGGGATCGGCCATCAGGTGAGTGTCCTTGGATTTGTGCAGGAAAACATTTAAGAGTGAGCCATCATAAAGTGAAAGAGAGTTTATTCAGAGAGGTATCTAGTCCATAGGCATAATGCCACAGTCTCAAGGGGTGATAGTGGCCTGGCCTGGGAGGTGGCTAGTTTTTATGGGCTGGGTAATTTTATATGCTAGGATTACTCCAACTATTTTGGAAAGGGGCAAGGATTTCTAGGAATTGGTCCAAGACCCACTTTTCAGCCTTTTACAGTCACCCTGGGAACTGTCATTGCACCTATGGGAGTGTCACTTAGCTGATGTATTACAGCGAGCATGTAAGACAGCTCAAGGTCCACTGGAAGTGCAGTCTTTGACATCCCAGGCTGGTTCTAAGCAGGGTTCTCAAGGGCCATGTCGTTCTTAATTGTTGTGACCAGCCCCTTCTCTTCCTGTCTCAGTCGTTTCAGTTTCCTAAAATTTTGTATAAATCTTGGAATGATAAGTTTAAAAAATAGAATTCTATTTTAAAGAATTTGGACCTGTTTTTTTGTTTTCTTTCTTTCCTTTTTGTTTTTCCTTTGAGTAAAGTTTTTAATTATCAGTACTTTTTATTTTTTAAAGTACTGAAAATATTCTGACATTTTTTTCTTTCAACTAAGTTTTAGCAAGTCAGATTTCTTTAGAACTTTTCTATATCCTTTAAATCTTCAAAACCCTGTCCATAACATTCTTGGGATTCTATTTGAAGTGTTTTGTTTTTTTTTAATTATATTTCCTTTTTCATTTCTAATCATTTTTATTTAGCCTTTAAAAAATTTTCTCTTGTTTAGCATTTTCAAAAAAACCATGTTTTTTCTGTTGATAGCCTGTATCAATTTTATCTTTTTTTAGAAGATTTATATCCCTTTTGTTATTTCTTAATTTTACATCATTTATTCAATTGTTTCTTTTCTTTATTTTAAATGTATCTTTGTCACTTATTTCTAAATTACTTGTTTTTAGTGCAAGTGGTCTGTATCTGTTAATTTTAAAAATTTCAAAGATTTGCTTTGTAGCCAACTTCTATAAATATTCTATTTTGCTGGCAAAGACTGTTTACGCTTATCAAAGGATGCAGGGATCCCTATATGTCTATGAAATCCAGTTTATTTTATATACTTTATACTTTATTAATATTTTTGCCTGTTGGGCCCATTGATAATTCATTTATTCAGCTGATATCTATTGAGGTCCTACTTGATAGTAAATGCTCTAAGGAGAATATGTCCTCCTAAAATTCCTATGTTGGAATCCTAACCTTCAAATCCTACCAGAGTAATACCTGGGGCCTTGGAGAGGTCATGAGGGTGGAGTCCTCATGGATGAGATTAATGCTTTTATGGAAGAAACCCTGCAGAGAGCCATCTCTCCCTCAACAACCTGAAGGCAAAGGGAGGAGGAAGTAGACTTTTACCAAGGCAGTTATGCTGCCCCCTTGTTCTGGGATTGCTCAGTCTTCAGAGCTGTGAGAAATAAACTTCTGCTGTTTATGAGCTACCTAGGTTGTGGTATTTGGTTAGGGCAGCCTGAACAGACTATGACAAATGAGGATTGGGTAGTGACAGAGACAAAAACCTCTGCCTTCAGGAAACAAACTTACATTATTTACATTGAGAGATAGGTTCCAATATGAAAATATGATTGGGAGTTGTCAGTCCTCCCTTGTTATTATGTTATTCATAAATTGTTAACTTATTTATGTTTAGATAGCATTGTCAGAAAATCACAGTTTAGAATGTTTAAAATTTCCTGGAAAACAGAGACTTTTATTATATACTAGTTCTCCTCATCTTCAATAAAAATTATATATTTTGTCTGATGTCGATTCAGTATTATTGTTATTATTGTTATTAGTAGTAGTAGTAGTAGCCTCTTGGTAGATATAATCATGATTTTAAAAATTTATTTTCCTTTCTTTTAATTTTCACATGCTTTTATGTTCGTAGTATATATTTTTTGAGAGGGATTCAGCTGGGTTTATTTATTTGTTTATATACAGTATAAAAATCTGTGCTTCTAAGATGATAAATTTAGATAATTTACCTCTGTTCTGATTAATGATATACTTGGTCTTATTTCTACCATCTTATTTTATGGTACTTACCTTCATTATAAAAAAAATGGGTGTTGTCATTAATAAAGTATAGCTTAAATATTCATAGCAATATACACATATATTAAGGAAGAAGTGACAATACAGCACCGGTGACTGGGATGACAAGCTAACTTCTATTTAGGGAATTTACTTCTATCTTCAAGATCTGTTCAGGAGGTCCCATCGTGGCTCAGTGGTTAACGAATCCGACTAGGAACCATGAGGTTGTGGGTTCGATCCTTGGCCTTGCTCAATGGGTTAAGGATCCAGCGTTGCTGTGAGCTATAGTGTAGGTCGCAGATGTGTCTCGAATCCTGAATTGCTGTGGCTCTGGTGTAGGCCAGCAGCTATAGCTCCAATTCGACCCCTAGCCTGGGAACCTCCATATGCCGCAGGAGCAGCCCAGGAAATGGCAAAAAGACAAAAAAAAAAAAAAAAAAAAGTTCAAACTCAATCATACGTATGAAATATGCACTATTCTTCAGTCAGGAAGTGCTCTTGTGAAGCTTGATGGCTCAGCTGCTACCCAGTTCATGGAGGACAACTCCTTTATCTTGGTTTCCATGGTCAGGTGTTCATTTTCCACAAGAACATATTAACAACTCTGTCCTGCACCCAGAGCAGCTGTCTCACGAAGAGTATCATAAAGTTCTGTGCTATGATTCTCTTATTGACATTAGCATAGGTTCTATGTTACAGTCATTTGCTTCAAACACTGTATCTTCAAGGTCATGGGCCTGAATGGTAGAACTTCTTAGAAAGTGTTTTGGATCCATTTCAGAACTGTCTGTTTTCTGAGCCCCACCCCAAACTTGTAACCTTATTGGCTGCCTTGCAAATGATAAAACACAATATATTGAAATGACATTGTGTATGTTGCCTGAAAATTCCACGGAGACCCATTAAGTATAGTGACTGGTTCTTAATGGGAGGTGTCACAGTGTTCATCATTTCTCTAAGGGGATAATTTTTAAAATTTATTTATCATAAAATTCATCCTTATTGTAGGGTACAGTTAATGATTTTATGTAAATTTACTTAGTTCTGCAACCACTACCCTAATTTTCACTATGAAGGAATATCTTAATATGACTTAGGCCTCTGGATCCATGGAAACTCTCCTGAGATGGATGCCTCTTAATTTGGTGAGATATATTTCATTTTCTAACATTCACGTGCAATATGAAGGCTTTTTGCTGCTTCCTCCTCTATAGATTCATTTAGCATGAGGCCATCCATGAAGCTAAGATGTTCTGTGTGATAATAAACAATCAGATTCACTCCAATCTGGATGGTGACAGAGGAAGAATTGACATGGCCCTGAGTAAGACAGTGACATGTTTCCTGCTGTCCACCCAAACTGCTTCTGGTGGTCTATGCTAAATGACATCGAGAAAAAACCATTGCCAGCTCATTAGTTGCTTACCATGTGCTAGGGCTATGTTGATTTGCTCCACAAAAGAGACAAAATCTGGAAGAGCAGCTGTAATTGTAGTTACCACCTGTTTTGATAATAGACTGCCATTTACCAAAGCTGTCCAGTTTCTGCAGAGGCCAATTGAGTGAGCTCAGTAAGTACGAAAGAAGGCTGGCTGAACTCCTGTTTCTTCCATGTCCTTGCTACTGTCTTAGGTATGTGATGTTGCTTTAGAGTCCTAGTTTTGTATGGAAGGCCAGTTCCAGGCCAGCTCAAGTTATGTGTTTCATCATGTGTACTCAGGTACAGTTCCAAAAAATGAGTGTTTATTGCTCATTCCATTCACATTTTGACTTAGTGTTTCCTCTCCTCTTCATTTCCTTCCTGCCCTCTTTCACCCTCTTGTTTTTGACTGTTTTCTTCTCACATGCTTCCTTTTTCTTGACATATCCTCAGTTTTCTATGTCACAACAGTACATTTACAAGTATCTTGTAGAATATCAATATTCTAATTGCACTGTCTCAGGAAGTTCTTTTATGTAATCCAGCCCAGCATCCTGGTAGAAGTTTAATTAAAAATATGCCGTCATTACTCATTAGAATATAGAGTAGGACACATGATTAAAAAATTATAGGAAATAGCTCAAGCTGTGGTAAAACTTCAGAAGTGTTTCTCCCATATTAAAACAACTACATAGCAATAATTTATTAGGTTAGAAATTTCTATCATTTTATGAACAGTATTTATTTAGATCATTTTAGACAAATACTTTAAAAATCTCTCTTTATACTTAAAGTAGTTTGTATTTATCTGACTTCATATGTAGAGACCATATATATATAAATAATTAATATGTCAGTTACTGACTCATAAAAGAATACCCATTCTTGGGTTTTGTTCCTTCTCTTCAGGACTTTGGACCTTCCAGAAAATTCAGGTCTCCATAGGAAGTTGAACTTACCTTAACCAGCCTTTCATGACATTGTTTTTATTTATTTATTTATTTATTTTGTCTTTTTGCCATTTTCTTGGGCCGCTCTTGCGGCATATGGAGGTTCCCAGGCTAGGGGTCGAATCGGAGCTGTAGCCACCAGCCTACGCCAGAGCCACAGCAACGCAGGATCCGAGCCGCGTCTGCAACCTACACCACAGCTCACGGCAACGCCGGATCGTTAACCCACTGAGCAAGGGCAGGGACCGAACCCGCAACCTCATGGTTCCTAGTCGGGTTTGTTAACCACTGCACCACGACGGAAACTCCCATGACATTGTTTTTAGTTAGCTATGAGCAGTAATCATCCTCACTGTTTGTTTTAATCAGGAATATAGAAGCATCATTTTATATACACTAAAATTTACCGCTTTAATTATATAATCCAATGAATTTTGACAGATGTATACAGTTGTATAAAGACCATGACATGATTTAGAACATTTTCCTTATTGATTTCTTGTGTGTCTTGGCTAAGTGTTCATACATTTTTTCCATTGTATATATAAATTTATTAGATGATTTATTCACTACTAGTGCTGTGTTACTTTTTCATTTTTTATTTTAAAAAGACTATTGATAAAGATTTATTGAAGTATAGTTAATTTACAAGACTGTGATAATTTATGCTATATGAAAATAAACTCAAAATGGCTGAAAGACTTAAATATAAGACAAGACAACATCAAACTCCTGGAAGAGAACATAGGCAAAACATTCTCTGACATCAGCCTTAGAAATGTTTTCTCAGGTCAGTCTCCCAAAGCAACAGAAATAAAAGCAAAAATAAACCAATAGGATCTCATCAAACTGACAAGATTTTGCACAGCAAGGGAAACCAAAAAGAAAACAAAAAGACAATTTACAGAATGGGAGAAAATTGTATCAAATGATGCAACTGACAAGGGCTTAATCTCTAGAATATATAAGCAGTTTATACAACTCAATAGCAAAAAAGCCAACAACCCAATTGAAAAATGGGCCAAAGACCTGAATAGACATTTCTCAAAGGAAGATATACAGATGGCCAACAAGCACATGAAAAAATGCTCAACATCCCTGATTATTAGAGAAATGCAAATCAAAACTACCATGAGGTACCACCTCACACCAGTCCGAATGGCCATCATTAATAAGTCCACAAAGAACAAATGCTGGAGGGGGTGTGAAGATAAGGGAACCCTCCTGCACTGTTGGTGGGAATGTAATTTAGTACAACCACTATGGAGATCAGTATGGAGGTACCTTAGAAAACTCTACAAAGAACTACCATATGACCCAGCAATCCCACTCTTGGGCTTATATCTGGACAAAACTGTCCTTGAAAAAGACACATACACCCGCATGTTCATTACAGCTCTATTCACAGTAGCCAAGACATGGAAACAACCCAAATGTCCATCAACAGATGATTCGATTAGGAAGATGTGACATATATACACAATGGAATACTACTCAGCCATAGAAAAGAACAAAATAATGCCATTTGTAGCAACATGGATGGAACTAGAGACTCTCATACTAAGTGAAGTAAGTCAGAAAGAGAAAGACAAATACCCTATGATATCACTCATATCTGGTATCTAATATACACAAATGTAACTTTCCACAGAAAAGAAAATCAGGGACTTGGAGAATAGACTTGTGGTTGCCAAGGGGGAGGGGGAGTGAGTGGGAGGGATTGGGAGCTTGGGGTTAATGGATGCAAACTATTGCTTTTGGAATGGACTAACAATGAGATCCTGCTGTGTAGCACTGAGAACTATGTCTAGATACTTATAACACAGCATGACAATGGGAGAAAAAAGAATGTACACATGTATGTATGTGTAACTGGGTCCCCATGCTGTACAGTAGAAAAAAAAAAAAAAAAAAACTGTGTTGGGGGAAATAACAGTAAAAAAAAAAAAAAATAATGGTAATGACCCAGTCAAATATATACACCCATCCATTCTCTCTCAGAGTCTTTTCCCACATAGATTATCACAGAATACTAGATAGAGTTCTCTGTGCTACACAAAGGTCCCCAGTGGCCAATCATTCCATATATCAGTGTGCATAGACCAACCCAAAACCCTAGTCCATCCCTCCCACCCCCCCACCTGTCGCCTTTGGTAACTGTAAGTTTTTCATCGTCTGTAAGTCTGTTTCTGTTTTGCAAACAAGTTCATTTATGTCCTTTTTTAAAGATTCTACATATAAGTGATATCATATAATGTTTGTCTTTCGCTGTCTGTCTAATTTCACTTAATATGATAGTTTCTAGGTCCATCTATGTTGCTGCAAATTGCATTATTTCATTCTTTTATTGTATCTAGAAAGAGTAATTTATCATCTATATGTTTCACAAATATTTTCTCCAAATTCATGGTTTTCATTTTTAAGATTGCTTTTTCAGGAAGAAACTTAAAAATATTTTGGTGATGTTTGATTTACCATTTTTATGTTTCATAATTTCTACATACAGTCCAAGAAATTTTCTCCCAGACCCAAGATCCTAAAGATTTTCTCCTACATTTTCTTTCAGAAGTTTTATAATTTTAAGTCTTAAATCAGATCTCTGATCAATTTTAGTATAATTTTATGATATGTTATAGAATCATCTTATTGCTTATGAATATAAATTTTTCAGGATATTTTCTTTAAAGACAATCTTTTCCTCTTGAGTTGACAACTTTCTTTATATCGCTTAGTCATATATGTGAATCTATTTTTGAGTTTTCCTATCTGGTCCATTGAACTAAATGTCTATCTTAGGCCAATTATTGCTGTCTAACTTTATGCCAGTACTTTAATATGAATGAGTTTGCATAGTGGAGGCTTAGTGTAGGATGTTGGCATGCATGTTGGGGAAAAATATGAAATATATGATCAGACAGTGATTTAACACCTCAACTTCATCAATTCCAGGCTGCATGATGTTCAGACTGTAACTTTTTTTTTCTGAACATCAGTTTCTCATTGTAAGATCGTTACATAGAATAAACAACACTTAATTATATGATGTATATCCTAGTGCCTGATAAGTAGAAAACACTTAGTAAATGCTAAGAACCTTTATCCTTTGTTCAGGATATTTTAATAGAAAAGAGATTAACTACTGCGTTTGTAAGAGATAGTAACACCCACTCATTTAAAAAAAATGAAGAGGAGTTTCCAGTGTGGCGCAGTGGTTAAGGAATCCGACTAGGAGCCACGAGGTTGCGGGTTGGGTCCCTGCCCTTGCTCAGTGGGTTAATGATCCAGCGTTGCCGTGCGCTGTGGTGTAGGTTGCAGACGCGGCTTGGATCCCGCCTTGCTGTGGCTCTGGTGTAGGCTGGAGACTGCAGCTCGGATTAGACCCCTAGCCTGGGAACCTCCATATGCCGCAGAAGCGGCCCAAAGAAATAGCAAAAAGACAAAAATAAATAAATAAATAGATAAATAGATAAATAGATAAATAGATAAATAGATAAATAAAATGAAGAGAGAACTTCTTTCATTAGATGTGCACTTATGTCTTGCTACAATAATTTCTAACCTATTTTGAGTAGATCAGATAATTTTAGCCATGCTTAATTGTAGTGTATTAAAAATTAGGAGCATAATTTACTATCTTTCAGGAGGCATCCCTAGGAAATTATTTTTGAGTTAAAACAGATTGTATACAAAATATGCTAACAATGTCCTTTTTTATTATGGTGAATAAAATGGGTGTTTTTCAGCATTTTAATGTGTTTACATTGGAGACTGGTGGCCTAATTTAGAAAACATTTGCTATTTTGTACTTCACATAAATCACATATTAATTTATACATTTGAGTTTATGCGGTTTAAGCTCATTTCATGAATATTGGGAAGATATTTAACTTACAAAAAAATACTGAGTATTCAAATGGATGTTATTGAAACGTGGTGGAGAAGAAAAGTTGGAAGGAAGTCTGGTTTTTGAATCAGTAAAAACATTGTTTATGTTTGCACTGTAACTTTATGACACAGAATACAGTATAATTAGAAAAGTCAGTCTAAGTACCTACCATCACCTCTTACTTCCCAAGACCTCACAGAGTAAATGGATTCATAGACATTGTATGAAATCTCTAATATTACTGTTTAATTCTAGCTATGTAATACTTGGGTATTATAGCAGAAATGGTAAAGAACAATTTCCTCAAATTGTGAAATAGTATGTGTTGTTATCTAAAGGTAGTTCAATGTAGAAACAGTCTAATTTGAGAAATTTGAAATATTTTATTCTTCTAATATGCAGGAAATCTTGAGCTTACCATTATTTGGAAAACTATAGAACATCCAAGTATTTAAAAACTTTTTCTTCTTTTTTTTCAGTATGGTTTATTGTAGGATTTTTTTATATAATTTTTTTTTATTATTATAGCTGGTTTGCAGTGTTCTGTCAATTTTCTACTGTACAGCAAAACTTTTTCAAGCCACTCTATGGTGCACCAGTGTCCCATGCTTATATGGGGCAGCATAATTATAAACTAATTTCTATAAACTAATATTTTGATTACTAAACCTCCAAACATTTGGTTAGTCCCTAATTGATTAATTTCAAATACAGTTCAGAGGCAAGTACTCTACTTTGTGTGATATGAATTTAAGGTGAGAATTTTATTTAATTTTTAAAATGTATGAGTTATAGCCAACAAAGAACACACTGTTTTATTTTCTTTTTAAATAATATTTTATTTTTATTTTAATCTCTCTCCTTGTGTAGTTTGTTAGTATTGCAGTGAGCCAAGTTATTGTTATTCAGTTGTCATTTTTATTATAAGATGTGAATATAGAAAAGTACTCAAATCATAAAGTCACAGTTTGATGATGTTCAGGAGTTAATACACCTGTGGAAACACTGAGATTAAAAAGCATATATAGACATACACACATACTGGCATTCCAGAAGTATCCCCATTCCCTTTCCCAGTCACTAGCAGCCCCAAAATAACCACTATTTTTATTTCTACCATGACATAGTAGAGTTTCCTTATTTTGAATTTTTAGATGAATGAAATCAGATTCTCTTTTATGCTTTTTTAACACATGATATTTATAAATTTTTATATATCAACAACTTGTTTATTTCCATTGCTGTATGGTAGTTATGTGATGATTCAACAATTTATCCACTTTATTCTTGATTAGCATTTTGGAAGTTTCCAGTTTGGGGCTATTACAAATTGCAGTGGTACAACATTCTTGTGTATGTATTTTAGTGAATGTATTTCAACACTTATTTTGCGTATGTGCCCAGGATAGGAATTACTAGTTCAGGGTGGATACTTCAAAGGAGTTTTTCAAAAATTAATTCAAATTTATGCCATTCCCAGAAGTGTGAGAATGCTCTGCCTGTTCTTGTGAACAAGCATATATAATTCTTGCACCTTAGAATTACAGGTTTTATGTTAGTCATGGTAGTGTATGTATGGATGTATTATATTATACTTTTCTTTTTCATTTCCCTGAGAGCTAGTAATGTTAAGGACATTTTCATGTGTGTATTGGCCATTGGCTGTTCTTTTTTGTGTGTGTGTGAATTGTCTATTCAAGCCACTGAACCCCTTTTCTCTTGGTTTCCTCATTGTTCTTTTTTGCCTTTTATTTCCCCTTAATGATTTGTAAAATTACATAGTGTAAATGCAAATCCTTTTTGAAGTATTAAAAACATTTTCTCCCATTCTGTGACTTAAATTTTATCTCCTTGAGTACTATCTTCTAAAAAAAATATTTCTAATCTTGACTCTAGTCCAATATTGATTTTATATCTTGATGGTCAGTATTTTTTGAATTCTTGGTGAAAATCAATTTCTTCCAGGGTCAGAAAGATATAATTCTAAATATAAGTATATTTTTAATTAAAAAACTTTATAGAGAAGTTTTAGGATCATAGCCTAATTGAGTGGAAAATAGAGTTCACATACATCTTCTGCCTCAACAAAGGCACTACCTCTCTCACTACCTATACTTCACACCAAAGTGGCACATTTGTTACAATCAAAGACCTTATATGGGCACGTAATCCTCCAAAGTCCAATGTATACATGAGGGTTTACTCTTGATGTTGAACATTCTATGGATTTTGCTAAAAGAACCATGATATATATTCCCCATTACAGTATCATTCAGAATAGTTTCATACAAAAGTCCTTTGTGCTCTCCTTATTCATGCCTCTCTCTCCCTATGCCCTTGTAGCTCCTATCTTTTTACTGTGCCCAGGGTGTTGCCCTTTCCAGAATGTCATACAGCTGGATGCATACACAATGTAGTCTTTTCAGACCGCCTTTTTTTAACTTAGCAATGTGGACTTAAACTTCCTCCATGTCTTTCCTTGGCTTGATAGCTCATTCTGTTTAGTGATGGATAATATTCCATTGTCTGGATATACCACAATTCATTTTTTCATTCATCTACTGTGGAATATTTTGGCTGCTTCCAAGTTTGAAACTTGCACATTATAAAACTGCAAGTAAACATCTATATGCAGGTTATTGTGAAGACATAAGTTTTCATTTCATTTGGAGTGTGATGGTTGAATCAAATAGTAAGAGTATGTCTAGTCTTGTAAAAACTGCCAAATTGCCTTCCAAAGTGGCTGTATTATTTTTCATTCCTACCAGCAGTGAATGAGAGGTCCTGTTTGTCCACCTCCTCACCAGCACTTTTGCGTGGTCAGCACTTCTGAATTTGGCACATCTAATAGGTGTGTAATGGTATCTCATTGTTTTAATTTGTAATTCCCTGATGATGCATGATATTGGATGTCTTATCATATGATTGCTTGCCCTCTGTATACCTTCTATGATGTGTCTGTTCAGGAATTTCATCTATTTTTGAATTGAACTGCACATTTTCCTATTACATTTTAATAATTCCTGTACATTTTGGACTATATTTTGTATAGTCCTTTATCAAATATTTTCTTCCAGTATATGGATTTTCTTCTCATTCTCTTGACATTGTCTTTAACAGAGCAGAAGTTTTTAATTTTAATGAAGTTCAGTTTATCATGCCTTTGGTGTTGTACCTGAAAAGGCATTGACATACCCAAGATGATCTAGGTTTTCTCTGATGTTATCTTCTAAGAGTTTTATGGTTTTGCCTTTTACAGTTAGGTCTGTGATCAACTTTGAGTTAATACTCATAAGTGTTTAAGGTCTGTGTCTATATTCTTTCATTGGAAATGTGGATTTCCATTTATGCCAGCACCATTTATGGAAAATATTATCTTCGACCCATTATATTATCTCTGCTTCTTTGTTAAAGATCAATTGACTATTGCATATAAGTTTGTTTATAGATTTTTTTCAATAATGGTCCATTAATCCATTTGTCTATTGTTTTGTAATGCCGCACTTTCTTGACTACTGCAGATTTATAGTTAGACTTCAAGTTAGGTAGTATCAAAAGTATGTAGAAGGATGCTGTTTAATCTCCTCAAGTTTGGGGATTTTCCAGTTATCTTTCTGTACATGTACTTTTTCTTAAGGAAGTAGTAATATGTATGACACATGATCAAATGATTTTTCTCCATTTTTTGCTTTACTTTTAAAAATATTTTGGGAAGTTAATTTCAAGTATATGTTGTAAATGTCTTGATTATTTTTCTCTTTGGATTTTATCTATTGTTTAATTAGAAAAAAATTTATGTTTTAAGATTGTCTATGCATATGCATTTTCAACTAGATTTTATTGTTTGTGCTCCTCTACTCCCTCCTCCTTTTTGTTATTATTATTTTACTCTTTAATATACTTGATTTTATTTTTATTTTTATGGCCATACCTGCAGCATTTGGAAGTTCCTGGGCTAGGAGATGAATTGGAGCTGCAGCTGCAGGCCTGCACCACAGCCATAGCAACAGTGGATCTGAGCTACATCTGTGACCTGTGTCCTCTGCAGCTTGTGGCAATGACAGATGCTTAACCCACTGACCAAGGCCATGGATCAAACCCACATCCTCACAGACACTATGTCCAGTTCTTAACCCACTGATCCACACAGGAACTCCATATAGTTGATATTTAATTTGCTGTAATATGTGAGGAAATAACTTGGCACTATTTTTCATACAATAGCAGTTCAAACATCCCATTGACATATTTGAATGACCTTATCTATTACCAGTGATTTATTATTTTATAAAATGAATTGTTTTGTGTAATACAATTGTTTTTATACTATGTATTTTTTCCATTGATAGATACAATCATCCTTGGACAAGTAAGGCATCATTAAAATATTACATGTATATATTTTCATATATCAGGAAGGAGTCCAATCCCAACAATTGTAAATTTTATAAATGTTTTCTGAAGTTTTTTTCGGTTTATATGTGTTCCAGTTGCCTGCATTCTATGTAACAGTTAATGCTATATGTATTTAATTTTAACTATTTTTCTAGTGCATAGAGATCTCATCAACTTTTCAAGTTGAATGTCCATAAATATTAAATGTAATAAATAAAATTATTAAATTCAATATTTTGATCACATATTTATGTACTTATTTATTACTTATATATCTTCTTTGTTAAAGTTTTCAAATCTTTTTTGTAGATGTGGGTGGATTTCCTTTTTATTTAATTTAATGTTTTTCATATGGTCTTGATATATAATTGATATTTTTATGAAAGTGTAATTGGATTTAAATTGGGATTTAGTTAAATCTATATCAGTTTTTAGAGAATTACAACCTTAACAACATAGTCTTATAATAAAGCATTAAATTAGTATATCCTTTCATTTATATGTATATGGTTTTTTAATCTTTTAACAATGTTTTGCAGATTCAATGGCTTGTTCATATTTAGGTAAATGTATCCATACATATTGTGTATTTTTATTACTGTAAATAATACAATTTCCAAATGTTTATTGCCAGTGTTGGCAAGTACAATTAACTATATTTGACCCAGTGACCTTATTAAATTCATGTACTAGTTCCAGTAGTGATTCATAGATTCTTCAGGATTGTCTATATGCACAATTTGTTGTCTGTAAATAGAACAGTACTTCTCTTATCATCTGTACGCCTTTCATATCTTTTTCTGGATTTAGCTGCACCGCCTTGGAGTGGAGTGTGCTCCATTACGTCAGATAGAAATGGTGAGAGTGCATATTCTTGTCTTATTTCAGATCTTGTTGGAAAATCATTCAGGTTTTTCATAAATGTTTGCATATTTTGCTAGGGCTACAACTGAGAAAGTGTTGGCCAAAATTCGGCCTCTGTCTGCCAGTGCAGAATTGAAAAAGAGAGAGTTTTGGGTAAAGGAGAAAAAGATAACTTTATTGCTTTGCCAGGCAAAGGGGGGACCACAGCAGGCTAATGCCTCAGAGACTGTGCCCCCCTTGGAAGGGACTAGAAGATGGTTTTATAGTTTGGGGATTGGAAAATATGGCCACAGTTAAGGATCAGGGTAGAGGCAAGCTTGCATTGTCTTTCAAAGCTGGTGTTTGGTGGCCTCAGGACTAGTTCTGGTAGTCCTCCTTCTTCCTGGAATGAAAAATGCTTCATCAAGCAGTTCTTCCATTTGTTGGGGGTTTTAATTCTACAGAGAGGTTCAAATATATTGTTATGCATATTCCTTAAGGAGGAACCAGGACCCACCCCAAGGCTGTACTATTGTCTACTGGCTGCTCCTCCCTGGTCTCTGCATCCTCTCCCTTCCCTGATTAGCAACTTCCTTTGGAACTCAAGGAATGTTATGGAGCCTGAAGCTTACTCCCTAAAAGCAAGAAAGGGAGGACACAGAAAGGCCTGTGTGCCTAGCAGCCTCCAGGAACCTTCTTGTTTACAAAAGTACCACAGACTGGGCAGCTTAAACAATAGAAATTTTATTTTCTCACAGTTTTGGAGCCTAAGAAGTCCAAGATTAAGGTAGTTGTAGGATTAGTTCTTACAGAGGGTTTTTGAGGGAAGAATCTGTTTCAAACTTCTTTCCATGGTTTTCAGAAGGCTGCATTAGCCCCATGTCTTCTCACAGTCTTTCTCTCTGCACATTCTGTTCCACATTTCCTCTTTCTACATTAAGGTAAATCCTATTAGACAAAAGGCCACCCCAATTACCTCATTTTAATAACTTAGTCACCTCCATATGTTAAGGCAGCTGCCCAGCAGCTCTGCTCCATAGCTATCAGCTCTGGGGACAGCCCTGTGGCTGTAGCATACCAGCTCTAGCAGCTCTACGGCTGCAGTGTATCAGCTCTTTTACCCGGCAAGAAACCAAGTGAGCACTCAGAGAGTTGGAGAACTCAGGTTTATTATGCTGGCAGGCTCACAGGAGATTGCTCTCCAGAATCTAAGCCCCAAAGAGGCGTTTATGGGCTAGTTCTTCTGGGTCCATGCTTGGCGGACCAGAGTGAGAACTGCCAAGTTTACAGAAGCAGATGTGTCGGGGAGGGGTGGTTAGGGATAGCTGGCCGGGTTTTGCTTAGTCATCATGGCCAGGGTCTCTCCTTTCTACATTTTTGTCGGGACATTTTCTCTTACACATAAAGACCCTTTCTCCAAATATGGAGAATGTACCTTAAATTCTGATGTTCTAAGGGTTTGGACTTAAATATAAATTTATTTTCCTGGCTGTTCTGTTTTAGGGAAGAAGACTGTAACAAGTGCAGTCTAGGTATACATACAGATTACTTGAAGACCAGATAGACTCTTCAAAATAAAGCATGGCTTATAAAAATTGAAACAGGAAAATTGTATGTATAGCATGACCTCAATTTTATGAGGTCACAATAATTAATTTTGTGTTTTCTTTAAAAAAATAAGAAAAATAAGGTTTTTTTTCCTCTAAAGAATTGTTTAAATTATACTTTTCTGTTTTTAACACAAATTGTGCTTTGTGAGATTGAAAAAGTACACACTATAGTCTCACCTTTCCTGAAAATGTGGCTCCTTTATTTTACATATTCTCAAAATAATGTGGAGCCAATTTCCCAGTTAAGATGAAAGGCTAACCTACTGACTAAGATTACTCATTTTCTTCCCCTTTAAGACACATAACTCCGAGCTGGAATAGTAGCTTATTGGTATTCACTGCTGTTCTGCCATGAATTATGATGATGATGATAATAATAATAACCTGCTGATTGTTAAAGTTTTTTCTCCCCTCTCGCTGCTCTCCAGGATGGAAACTGTGGAACTTAGCAGGTGGTACCCTCTCCCCTCCCTACCCCATCCCCAGACTCCTGAAATGACAAGGCTATCTCCACATCTTGGTTCCTGCCTCCAGGATCCCACCAAGGCCCCACTGGGGTGGCTGAGATTCAATCTCTGATTTGGGAGGGTGTCTTCTATTATATCTGGATGGTCCAGGGCCGACCTGCTAATCCCAGCCTCTCTTGTGCAGAGGTTTGCAGTTCATGCCACAGAGTGGGCTCCATGGTCTACAAAACTTGCAGGTCCATGCAGACCCTGTTTCCTCTACCTCCCTCTCCACTATTCCCTCCCACCTTTCTTTCTTTCTTTTTTTCTCTTCTTCCAGTGAGACCTGGGCAGCACCATCTTTCCAGTGCCTGAATCTCTATAAACACAGTGAGTTGCTTTTTTTTTTTCTGATTCCACATATGGGTGAGATTATAAATACAGCAGGTGATATTGCAGATTGGGTTCTAGACCATCACAATTCAAAGGAATATCACATTCAAGCTAATAAAGTGAGTCACATGAATTTTTTGTTTTTCCAACACATGTAAAAGTTCTGTTTACACTATATTATAGTCTATCAAGTGTATTACATCTAAAAAATCAAATTACATAACTTAATTAAAAAATACTTTATTGAGCCTTCATCTAGTTGTAACCTTTTTGTAATAGTAACATCAAGATCACTGATCATAGGTTATAATAACATATAATTGTGAACATGACGCAAATTATCAAAATGCAACATAGAGACATGGAGTGAACAAATTCTGTTGGAAAAACGGCACCTGAGACACTCCATGGAGGGTTCCCACTTACCTTCAACTTGTAAAAAAAAAAAAAAAAAAGAAAAAAGAAAACTTGATAAAATGAGATACACCTGTATTTTTCTTTGTCTGACTTTCTTTAGCCATGTTGTCAGAAAGTACTGAATAATGTATGAATATGTACATATTTCACATTTTCTTTTCTGTTCATCTGTCCATTTAAGTGTTTTCCATGTTGGGGCATATTGAAATAATACTGCAATGAACATGGGGGTGGAGGTACTTTTTTTTTTGACATAGTGATTTCATTTCCTTCAATTATATACCCAGAAGTGGAATTAATGGATCATATGGTAGTTTTATTTTTTATTTTTTGAGAAATCTCCATACCATTTTCCATAGTGGCTGCATCAATTTACATTCCCACCAACAGTACACGTTTCCATTTTTATCCACATCCTCTTTAATACTTATTATGTTCTGTCTTTTTGAGAATAGACATTCTGTCAGATGCTAGGTGATATCTCGTTGTGGTTTTGATTCGCATTTCCTTGAATATTTTCCTGATGAAAACTGCTGAGTATATTTTCATATACCTATTGGCCATTCAAATTATCTCTTTGGAAAAACATCTATCCAAATACTTTGCTAGTTTTAAATTGGATTATTTGGTTGGTTGTTTCTTTTTGATATTGAGCCATATAAGTTCCTTATATATTTTTGTATGAACGCCTTATCATATACATGATTTGCAAATATTTTCTGTTTCATAAGTTGCCTTTTAATTTTGTTGATAGTTTCTTCTGCTGTGTAGAAGCTTTTAAGTTTGATGTAGTCTTACTTTTTAATTTTTTATTTTTGTTGCTTGTTCTTTAGGACTGTATACAAAAATAGTCACTAGGATCCCATGTCAAAGTGCTTTACACCTATATTTTCTTCTAGGAAGTTTTATGATTTTAAGACTTATATTTAAGTCTTCAATCCATTTTGAGTTAGTTTTTGTAAGTGGTATAAGATAGAGGTATAGTTTCATTCTTTTGCATATTACTATCCAATTTTCCCAGCACTATTTATTTTAGAGACTATCTTTTCTCCATTGAGGATTATTGGCTCTCTTGTCAAATATTTGTTGACCATATAAGAATAGATTTATTTCTGGTCTCTTGTTTCTGTCCCATTGAGCCCTGTGTACTAGACAATTTGTTTTTAGTGTATAGAAGCATAACTGATTTTTGTTTATTTTGTATATAATAACTTTAATAAATATGTTGATTTAACCTAATGATTTTTTTGGTGGAATCTTTAGTGTTTTCTATATACAAAAACAGAAAATTTTACTTCTTCCTTTCCACTCTAGTGCCTTTTTTTTTTTTTTCTTGCCTAATAGCTTTAGCTTTAACTAACACTTCCAGTACCATGTTGAATAGGACTGCTGAGAGTGGGTACCCTTTTCTTATTCTCGAACTTAGTGGAAAAGCCTTCAACCTCTTACCATTGAGTATGATGTTAGCTGTGGACTAATGATAGATGGACTCTATTGGTTTGAAGTACATGTCTTCTATAACTAATTTATACAAGTTATATTTGATAAAATTCTATCAAATATAGAATTTTATCAAATGCTTTTTCTGCATCTATTTAAGTGATCATATAATTTTTATTTTTCATTCTATTAATGTGATATATTACATTTGTTGATTTGTGTATGTTGAACAATTCTTGAATCCAAAGGGTGAATCCCATAGGGTATAATCCTTTTAATATGCTGCTAAATTTGATTTATTTATTTTATTGAGAGTTTTTACATATATAGTAATCAGAAAAATTAGCCTGTGGTTTTCTTTTCTTGTAGTGTTCCTATGTGGCTTTGGTACTAGTGTAATGGTGGCTTTGTAAAATGAGTTTGGGAGTGATCCCTTCTTTTCAATGTTTTTAGATGAGTTTGAGAAGGATTAGTATTAATTCTTATTTAAATATTTGGTAAAATTCACAAATGAATCCATCTGGTCCTAACTTTTTCTTTGTTGGGAGATTTTTTAACTACTGATTCTATCTCCCTGCTAGTAATTGGTTTGCTCAGATTTTTCTATTTCCTCCCAATTGAATGTTTTAAAAAGACACCATTTAGCTTATAGCAATGCCCTTTATTATTGTGATGAAGTCAATGAGGCCATTTTTATGAATGAGTGATGAGTTTTGTCAAATCTGTTTATGTATCTTTTGAATGATTGTATAATTTCCCTCCACAATCCATCAATATACTGAATTACATTAGTTGATTTTCTAATATTTATCCAAATCTAACTTTATCATGGTTTATTATTTGTGTATGATATTGTTGAATATGACCAACTAAGATTCTGCTGAAGAATTTTGCTTCTATGTACCTTAGGGAAGCAAAAGCGTTCCTTTAGTGTTCTTTCTTTCTTTAGCTTTATTTGATTTTGGTATCAGGGTATAACACTGGCCCTATAAAATGAGCTATAAATGATTCCTTCCTATTTTGTTCAGAATGTATTTATTTCCTATATGTTTGGTAGTTTACACCAGTGCTGCTATCTTGCCTTAGAATTCTTAAAAAATTATTTCAAATATAAATCAATTTAACTAATCCATGGAAATTTTAGGTTACCTAACATTTTAAATGAGCAGTAGTTTTATTCTATGTCAGATAAGGAAAAATAAATAAAGAGATGTTATAGAGGGAAGGAAAAGTATGTCCTTCAGGCTCGAGGCCATTTTGAAAGAAGGAGATGAAAGTTGGGGAAACACTTGTTAAAATATTTTTTCCTCTATTTCCAAGCCAAATATGTATTACTACATATATTCAATTGACAAATTACAGTTCTGGTTATCTGTTAAGTATAGTAACTATAAATAAAATATTTTCTCATTTTTTATGAAGATATTACCTACTAATGTCTATAATATTTATGTATATAAAGATGATGTAGCTAAGTAAAACCAAGTTTCCTGAATACAATGAAATAATGTAAGTTTTTTTTTCATACACTAATATCTAGATTGATGATTAAGGTTTATTTCTAGAATGGGAAGGGGTTTTCACTATTTATGAGACTGTTATTTAACATCTTTGATTGATGTCAAAGACCACACTGCCTCTGTTTTCTTCTAGGAGTTTTATGGTTTCACATCTTATATTGAAATTTGTGTGTAATCTGAGTTCCCGTCATGGCTCAGTGGAAACAAATCTGACTAGCATTCATAAGGTTCTGATTCCTGGCCTTGCTCAGTGGGCTAAATGATCTGGCATTGCCATGAGCTGTGATGTATGTTGCAGATGCGGTTCGGATCTGGTGTTGCTGTGGCTGTGGTGTAGGCTGGCAGCTACAGCTCTGATTTGACCCCTGGCCTGGGAACCTCCATATACCGCAGGTGCAGCCCCAAAAAGACAAAAAAAAAAAAATGTCTTTAATCTATTTAGAGTTTGTTTTTGCGTATTATGAGGAAGTAGTCTAATTTGATTCTTTTGCACGTAGCTGTTCACTTTTCCCAACACAATTTATTGAAGATGCTGTCTTTTCCCAATTGAATATTCTTTCCTCCTTTGTCATAGATTATAACCATGTAGGTTTGTTTCATGGCTCTCCATTCTGTTCCATTGATTTGTGCGTTTGTTTTTGTGCCAGTACCATGCTATTTTGATTACTGTAGTTTCACGGTATAGTGCGAAATCATGGACTTTATTCTTCTTTCTGAAAATAATTTTGGCTACTTGGGGTATTTGGTGTTCCCTACAAATTTTTGAATTATTAATTGGTCTAATTCTGTGAAAAAAGGCCATTGGTATGTTGATAGGATTTACACTGAATCTGTGGATCACCTTGAAGAGCATGGTCATGTAAAAAATATGAATACTTCTCTGTGAGTATTGCATATTTTTCCATTTATATTTGTCACTCAAGTAAAAAGAAAATATGAGGTACTTATATATAAGTTGGCCTATGTAAATATATACACGTGTGCAAAAGTCAGAACCCAGCGTTCTATATTTATAGTAAACAAAATCATATATGTAATTGTATATATGTATATAGAATCATGTATGTATACAGAAGAGTGCTAATGCCTAGATGGTGTAATTAAAGATGATCTTAGTTTTTCTTTTATTTCTATTTCCAAATATCCTATAATTATTACATAATTATTTAGCTTTCAGAATATTACTAAAAATACCATAAATAAAATATTGTTTGACTTATATGTAACTTATAAAGATAATACATTTCTAGATTAGATATTAAAGGAATTATAGAGAAGTAAAATAGTATAGGATGAAAAGAAACACATGTGATGTTAAATGAAATGATGTAGCACATTAGTGTACAGTGAATATTCCAGAGTTAAAAAAATGAGCACACAGATACAAAATTCATAAGACTACTGCTTTCTGGAAGTTACCAGTATCCTTTGGCTGGAATATTTATACAGCAGTTCCCAACTGGTTTCCCTCTTTGCCTGTTCACCCTCATAGTCCATTTTCCACACTGCAGCTACAGGCCTTTTACAAACTGTGCCATTTTCCTTTTCAAAACCCTCTGATGACTTCTTGTATTTCTCTGGACAAAAGTCCTTAACATTGTACACATGGTCCTCCTATTGGATCTTAAACATATTTCACCCAGTTCTTTGACCAAATCAGATGATAACAAAAAGATTTCTCTGCACCTTCTATGTAAAATAGACAACTCCAACCCCTTTACCTTTACCCTGCTCTATTTTTCTTCACTAGAATTGCTCCTACCTGATAACATATGATATAGATATATATCCTACATATATGTATATTAAATAAGTACACATCTATATGCTCATATACATATATCACATTTATAAACACACTTACCTAATACAACTATATATTTCACACCCTGAGTATACCTTTACCTTTGCATGTCATATAATTCATATCTGTACATTAAAACATGATATGTATATTTTCACACAGGCCTATGTGCCATTTGTTTTCTCAGTATTTTGTCATAAAAATGTAATATCCATAGAAAACTACATTTGGTTTCTTTGGTTCAACACTGCATTTCTTTAACTAATGGAAGGTCTGGCACATGGATAGAAACTAATGAATATCAACATGTCATATATTAAAAATAATAACATAATAATAAATCATAATAAATTTATTAAATATTACTATAGTAATTCATTAAATAAATGAATGCATTTCCTGTGGCTGTTCTACCTGCTTTAATAAGGAACATTTTATGCTTAATGTCTACGTATAATAGAAAGGCATTGTAAGCCTACCTACTTACTTATATACATATGTGTATATAAATTTGATTTGTTTAATTTGTTATTCTACTTATCTGTCTGTATATATGACCTATTTTTATGCTTCAGTTATTCAGTAGCTTTCAATTAGGTACTCATCTCAAATTATTTTCTTTTCAGTTGCTGCCATTCCTTTAAATTCTCTGCCTATCCCTGCACAACTGCAAAACTTCCTAAGCAGGAAGGAAGTTGAAGAAATCGCAAATAATGGCATTCTAATTTTAGCTAATCCTAATAAAATGCATTTCATATATCAGAGGGGACAAAAGGAGAGGTAGAAAAAAGTATGTATAGATGACTACACACACCTCAGTGTAGCCTGCTTTTCACATAATTTTGTGCCTAATTTCTCTAAGCCAGTTTGACAGGACTAGATCTTTTGAGAACCTCTTTTAGTATGATTATGTGATTATCTTGAGATTCTCTTTTTATTGCTCTTCTCCCTACATCTTATCATTTGGGAAAGAAAATCCCCAGAATTGTGTATGTTGGTAGCCAGAATTTGTGAGTCTGAGCATACCAGTCTTTGAGATGTAAGAATTTTAAGACAAACTTGTGAAGATAATTATTAATCCTCACCTCTCTTTGTCAACCAAGTATATGTGTCATAGCCTGCACAATATTGAGTGATTATTTTTACAGTATTATGACTGACATTTCTATGGTCTAGAAAATATATTAGACTTAACAACCCAAACCCCTGTGTTCAGAATGGCAAAATTGTTGACTAGCACATCTAAAAGCAACAATCCCTGGCAATGTTTGCAAAAGCATGTGTCATGCTTTCTTAGAAAGCTAAAGAAAGGACCTGATAACTTTGAGATCATATTCTAGAGATTATTTATCATTTACATGAGTTTTTAAAGTCAGTTCAGAATATTCTAGAGATTATTTATCACTTATATGAGTTTTTAAAGTCAGTTCAGAATATTCTAGAGATTATTTATCACTTATATGAGTTTTTAAAGCCAATTCAGAATACCTTTACAATACCTTCAGTGTTGTCTATTAAAAAGTTGAGTAGATTCTTATGATATCAGACTTAGCTTAAGCTAATAGTCACTCAATCTAAAACATCATCTGTGTCTATTAAAATAACAAATATCTGAATGAGTATTACAAAATGAAGTAATCTGAATTTTCCAAAGCTTTGCTCTTTTACATCCAAGCAAAGAACTGTGGCCCTGGGTGAAATGTTTCTCCTAGAAAATAGATTATTTCTATTTATCATATTCTTTTTTAAATTTATTTTTTCATTATAGCTGGTTTACAGTGTTCTGTCAGTTTTCCACAGTACAGCATGGTGACCCAGTTACACATGCATGTATACATTCTTTTTTCTCACATTGTCATGCGCCATCATAAGAGACCAGACATAGTTCCCAGTGCTAGAGAGCAGGATCTCATTGCTAATCCATTCCAGTGGCAATAGTCTGCATCTATTAATCCCAAGTTCCCCATCCATCCCATTCCCTCCCCACCCCTTTTGGCAACCTTCAAGTCCATGATAATCTTTTTTCTGGAAAGATTCAATTGTGCCTTATATTAGATTCCAAATATAAGTGATATTATGTGATATTTGTCTCTCTCTTTTTGACTTCACTTAGTATGAGTCTCTAGTTCCAACCATGTTGCTCAAAATAGCATTATCTTATTATTTTTAAGGCTAAGAAGTATTCCATTGTGTATATATTTCACATTATCTTATTCCAATCATCTGTCAATGGACATTTGGGTTGCTTCCTTGTCTTTGCTATTGAGAATAGCGATGCAATAAACATGCGGGTGCATGTGTCTTTTTCAAGGGAAGTTTTGTCTGGATATATGCCCAAGAGTGGGACTACTGGGTCATATGGTAATTCTATGTATAGGTTTCTAAGGTATCTCTATACTGTTCTCCATAGTGGTTGTACTAAATTACATTCCTACCAACAGTGCAGGAGTTTCCCTTATCTCCACACCTCTGCCTGCATTTGTTCTATGTGGACTTATTCGTGATGGCCATACTGACTGGTGTGAGGAGGTACCTCAATGCAGTTTTGATTTGCATTTCTCTAATAATCAGGGACGTTGAGGATTTTTTCAATGTGTTTGTTGGCCATCTGTATATTTTCCTTGGAGAATGTCTATTCAGTTCTTTTGTCCATTTTTCAATTGGGTGATTGGCTTTTTTGCTGTTGAGTTGTATAAATTGCTTGCATATTCTAGAGATTAAGCCCTTGTCACTTGCATCATTTGAAACTGTTTTCTCCCATTCTGTAAGTTGTCTTTTTGTTTTCTTTTTGGTTTCCTTTGCTGTGCAAAATCTTGTCAGTTTTGATGAGGTCCTATTGGTTTATTTTTGCTTTTATTTCTGTTGCTTTGGGAGACTGACCTGAGAAAATATTCGTAAGGTTGATGTCAGAGAATGTTTTGCCTATGTTCTCTTCCAGAAGTCTGATGGTGTCCTGTCATATATTTAAGTCTTTCAGCCATTTTGAGTTTATTTTTGTGCATGGTGTGAATGTGTGTTCTAGTTTCCTTGATTTGCATGCAGCTGCCCAGGTTTTGCAACAATGCTTGCTGAAAAGGCTTTTTCCCATTTTATGTTCTTGCCTCCTTTGTCAAAGATTAATTGACCATAGGTGTCTGGGTTTATTTCTGGGTTCTCTATTGGTCTGTCTGTTTTGGTACCAGTACCACACTGTTTTGATGACTGTGGCTTTGAAATATTGCCTGAAGTCTGGGAGAGTTATACCTCCTGCTTGGTTTTTGTTCTCAGAATTGCTTTGGCAATTCTGGGTCTTTTGTGATTCCATATAAATTTTTGGATTGTTTGTTCTAGTTCTGTGAAAAATGTCAAGCGTAATTTTATAGGGATTGCCTTGAATCTGTAGATTGCTTTGGGTAGTATGGCCATTTTTACAATATTAATTTTTCCAACCCAGGAGCATGTAATATCTTTCTATTTCCTTACCTTTGTTTATTTGGTTTTTTCTTTCCTCTTCTTGGTGAATCTGGCCAGAGGTTTGTCCATTTTGTTTACCTTTTCAAAGAACCAGCTCTTGGTTTGATTGATTTTTTTCTATTGTTTTTTGAATCTCTATTTTATTGTTTTCATCTTTGACATTTATGATTTCCTTCCTTCTGCTGACTTTAGGTTTTGTTTGTTCTTCTTTATCTAATTGATTTAGGTGGTGAGTTAAGTTGTTGATTTGAGATTTTTCTTCTTTTTTGAGGAAAGCCTGTATTGCTCTGAATTTCCCTCTGAGCACTGCTTTTGTGGCATCCCATAGATTTTAAGTGGTTGTAACTTCATTGTCATTTTCCTTGAGGTATTTTTTAATTTTCTTCTTGATTTCCTCATTGACACATTGGTTTTTTAGTAGCATGTTGTTTAGTCTTCATTCTAGGCAGTTTTTTCCCATTTCTTTTCCTGTGTTTGATTTCTAGTTCCATGCCACTATGGTCTGAGAAATACTTGAAATAATTTCTATCTTCTTAAATTTGTTGAGGTTGGCTTTGGGCTCCAGAATGTGATCAATTCTTGAAAATGTTCCATGTGCACTTGAGAAGAGTGTATATTCTGAATTTTTTTGCATATAATGTCCTAAAAATGTCATTGATGTCTAACTTTTCTATTCTGTCATTTAGGCTCTCTGTTGCATAATTGATTTTCTGTCTAGAGGATCTGTCCATTGACGTGAGTGGGGTGTTAACATCTCCTTCTATGATTGTATTCCCATCACTTTCTCCTTTTATGTCTGTTAGTATTTGTTGGAGGTATCTAGGTGCTCCTATATTAGGGGCATATATATTGATGATTGTAATATCCTCTTCTGGAATGGATCCTTTATGCATTAAATAGTGTCCTTCTTTGTCTTTATGGCTTTTATTTTAAAGTCTATTTTGTCTGATATGGGTATTGCAACTCCTGCTTTCCTGTCTTGTCCATTGGCATGAAATATCTTTTCCCATCCCCTCATGTTCAATCTATCTGTGTCCTTTACCCTAAATTGAGTCTCTTGTGGACAGCATATGGAAGGTGTTTGCTTTTTTCTCCAATTTGCCACCCTGTGTCTTTTGATTGGACCATTCAGTCCATTGCCATTTAAGGTGATTATTGAGAGATATGTATTTATTGCCATTTTAAACCTTGTTTTCCAGTTGATTCTATGTTTCTCTTTTCTTCTTTTTTTGGTTGAATGTTTCCATTTATTTTCTGCTTGAGTAATTTTCAGTTTTTGTGAAAGTAATGTTCAGTTTTGATTTTTGGTTGCCCTGTTTTTTAAGTATGTTAACCCCTACTTATATCTGCTTGCTTTAGCCTGATAGTCGTAAGGGCTCAAACACATCATTAAAATAAAAAAAATAATCTATATTTTCTTACTTTCCTTCCCCACATGGTACGTTTTTGATGTCTTGTATGTATTTATGTACTTATTCATTTACGTATTTATTTTTAAAGATCTTCAGGTTTAGATGTGTATGCTGGCTTATTTAAGTGATTACTTTCCAATTGTGGTTTCCTCTATACTAATTCTTCTTACTTTTTTTTTTTTTTAATTTAGAGAAGCCCTTTCAGTGTTTATTTTATAATGGGTTTAATATTGCTGTACTCTTTTAGCTTTTGTTTGTTGGAGAAATTCTTTATTTTTCCTTCTATTCTAAATGATATTCTTTCTGGATAGAGTATTCTAGGTTGCAAATTTCTTCCTTTCAGCACTTTAAATATATCTTGCCACTCCCTTCTGGACTATAGTGTTTCTGTAGAGAAATCAGCTGATAGCCTTTTATAGGGGTTCCCTTATAATTAATGCTTTGCTTTTCTCTTGCTGCCTTTAGGATCCTCTCTTTATCATTAACATTTGCCATTTTTATTATAATATGTCTTGGTGTGGGCCTGTTTGTGTTCAACTTGTTTGGGGCCCTCTGTGCTTCCTGTTTCTTGATATCAGTTTCCTTTAGATTTGGAAAGTTTTCAGCCATAATTTCTTCAAATGTATTTTTAATCCCTTTTTCTTTTTCTTCTCCTTCTGGAAGTCCTATTATGCATAGATTGGTCTGCTTTATATTATCCCATAGATCTCTTATATTGTTTTTATGTTTTTTTCATTTGGTTTTCTCTCTGCTGTCCTGATTGGGTGAGTTCCATTAATCTGTCATCTTCCACATGACTAATTCATTCCTCTGCTTTATTCATTCTACTCTTTATTGCCTGTAGCTCAGTTTGCATCTCTCAAATGAATTTCTTGGCTCCTCCTTATATTTTCCAGTTCCTTTGTAAGGGAATCTGCATTACTGTTCATATCTTCTCTTAACACCTTGATATTTAGCCTTAATTCCTTCAGTATTTTCACTATCTCCATTTTGAACTCAGTGTCTGTCAGAGTGCAGAGGTCTGTTTTATTGTCAACTGCTTTAGGTGGCTTCTCCTGGTCCTTTAACTCAGAGTGATTTTTGAGCTTCTTCATCTTGCTGGTGTTTTTCTTTTTCTGTGAGTTTGGGGAAGCCAGACTGTGTTCTTGTAAGGCTACTTCTATGCCAGAGCGCCCCTTTGTATTTTTTTGGGGGGGTTACTGTTTATTTTTGGTGTGGGAGTTTGAATATTTACTGTCTCTTTCTTCAGTGTGAGCAGGCTGTTATTCTCAGGATGATCAGTGTGTTTTCAGGGAGAAGGAGGCAATGGGTATGGCCAGCAGTCAGTGCCTGGTCATTGGGCTCTCAACAGTGGCAAGGACCTGCAGGAAGGTGGCACAGGCTACTCCTAGTTGCAACGCCCTGGGAAATGTTAATGAGCTCTAGGCAGATCTACAAGGTGACCAGGGCATTTGGTAGTAGTAGCAGCAGGGTGTGTGAGATCCCAGGGGAGTGAGAGCAACAACAGCTAGTGTCTAGTTGCAGTGCCCTCCTCTGAGGTGATTGGAACCTCCTGTGGTGCCTGTTCAGGGACCCCAAGTGGTAGTGGGCCATGCCTGTCTCTGGAGTCAGTGATAACTGCGGTGCTTTGCCTTTGTCACCTGTAGACCATTCATGAAGCAACCTGTCTCACTTCACCCACATAGAAGGGGCTTCACAGGCTGCTCCTTGTTGCAGGATCCTGAGAAGTACAGAGATCAGGTGTGTGGGTACAGCCCAGAGCATTCAGCAGTGGCAGCATCAGGGCCAGTGTGTTCCAAGGAGTGCAATGGCACCAACAGGTGGTGTTAGGTCACAATGCTCTTCTCTGTGGTGCCCTTGAGGTAATTGGGGCTGCAAGTGGTGCCTGTTGATGGACCCCTTGTGGTTTCGGTCCACTCCCACCTCTGGAGCCAGAGATAACTGCGGTGGTTTGCCCCTGTCTCCTGTTGACCATGCCAGAATTACCTTGTCCTGCTTAGCCCCCACAGAAGGTGCTACACAAGCTGCCCCTAGTTGCAGGTTCCTCGGAAGGGACCATGATCTATCATCTGAACACTGCCCAGAGTGTTTGGCAGTGGCAGTTGCAGGGTGGGTGTGCTCCCAGGAGAGCGAGAGCAACAACAGGTGGTGTTCCATCGCAATGTCCTTCTCTGTGGTGCCTGCTGAGGTGGTTGGGGTTGCAGGTGGTTTTTTTCAGGTATCTCCAGTGGCGGTGGGCCTCTGAAGTCAGGGATAACTGTAGAGGTTTGCTCCCGCCACCTGCAGACCAGGCAAGAAGCACCCTGTCCCACTTAGCCCACTCAGGAGGTGCTGCACCAGCTGCTCCTAATTGAAGGGTCTTGGGAAGGGACAGTGACCAAGTGTCTGGGTGCCACCCAGTGTTTGGTAGTGGCAGCTGCAGGGTGGCTGTGTTCACGGGGGGGTGAGAGCAACAGCATATGGTGCTTGGTAGGCACTCCATCACACTTAGCCACCTGATGCCCTTAGCCCATACAAGAGGTGCCAGGCCACTGGTAGCCTGCACAAGAAGCTCCCAATCTCCCTTAAATGAGCAAGAGGCTTCTTGCCCTGTGCAGCCTGCACCAGAGCTGCCTGGTCCTCCATAGGTTAGCTTCTGAGTTCTTGCCCCATGCAGTTCATGCCAGAGCTGCTGGGTCCCTGTAAAGTAGTGAGTGGCTTCTTGCCACTTTTGGCCTGTGCCAGAGCCTCCCCACTCTCTGGGAGCCTGCGGGTGCATGTGCATGCTCCGGAACAGGGAGTTTCCAATGGCGTCTGCCCCTCCTCTTCTCATCCTTCCCAACAGTGGTGCCTTGCCTCTACTGCAGGCTGGACCTTCTCCCAGGTTCCCTCTGCTGTAGCATTCCACTCCTCAGCCCATGGCATACTGCTCCCCTGTCCATGGTGCACTGCACATTAGCCCCTTAAGCTGTCTCCACACTGCCAACCCTAGTCCTCTCTTGGGGACTGACCTAAGTCTCAGCACCCAGCAACCACCTGAACATCTCAGGTTGTGGTGTCCCAACCAGTGGTTCAGATGATCTGTACTGCTCTCACTCTGCTTTCCCATTCTCAGTTCAGATGCTGCGCCTTTCTTGGCGACTTTGAGGTCCTTCTGACTTGGCTGATCTTTCTGTAAGTTAGGTGTCTTCTTAGGATGTGGGTTCCTTTTCCCCTTCACAGCTCTCTCTCAGGAAT
This sequence comes from Sus scrofa, assembly GCF_054392235.1. Classification (NCBI taxonomy): domain Eukaryota; kingdom Metazoa; phylum Chordata; class Mammalia; order Artiodactyla; family Suidae; genus Sus; species Sus scrofa. Next base: position 64,307,494 of record NC_139390.1, read on the forward strand.
GCTAGTCCCATCCTGATTCCTTTTCTCTCTCTCTTTTTTCTTTTGTTCTACCCAGTTATGTCAAGAGTTCCTCTTCCTTTTTGGAGGTTTAAGTTCTTCTGCCAGCATTCAGTTGATGTTCTGTGTGAATTGTTTTAAATGTAGATGTGTTTTTTTGATGTGTTTGTGGGAGAAGGTGAGCGCAACCTCTTACTCCTCCACCATCTTGTTCTGCCCCCCTTATTTTCTGCCTCTTCTTTATCTTATTCTTTAAACAAAAATTCTTTCAAGTGAATGTTTGTTTTGGGAGAGATGACAATGGGAACTAAGCTATTTCTGTTAATCAAGTATATTCATCAGCAAGACTCACTAAAACTTCAATAAGCAGCCTTGCTCTTGGGTAATCTTTTCCTTCCTGAATTGAAAATTAGAGGGAAAGTTGGTGAAGTAAATGTCAGTGAAGCAGAGAATAAATAAGCATATTCCTCTCTTAGAAATGGAAACTTTTTTTTAATTAAGATTCAAGTAAAACCAGAATAACAAAAAACATTCTGGTATATTGTGTTTTAGACCATATAAATGAGATTTTCTTTTATCTTACAACATGGCATCAAGTATTAATATTTTCTAGAGTTGTTCATTGTCATTTAATAAGTCTGAGAAGTTGGATACACTGATTGGTAATGAGATAACAAAAGCTCTCAACACAGAGAATTTATTGATGTTGTTGCAGATATTGAGGAATATTTCAAGTGAGGAAAAAGTAAATTAATCCTGGTCAAAATAACAATATAGGAACATTTATAGGGAACAGAGGGGTAGAATAGATGACAGAAAAATATAAGAAATGTAGAAAGTATATATTATTACCTTTATGGATAATCCAGTAAACTGAGTGCTCCCACAATATTTTCTGGAAATTGCAGATCAGGAAGCTATACTCCCAAGTTCATAGACAGATGTATTATCCAAATACAGTCAAATTATATACTCCATCCTTGAATTTTGAATCATGACTAAATGGACAGAGAAATTTAGAAAAGAAACAAACCATGTGACAACATCTGAATGATATACTTCTGGTCATGAGGCCTTTATTATTCTCACTGCTTCTAGATTCTATAATTGCCTTGAGTGTTATCTGTTTCCAAATTTGGTTCTTAGCGTCTTGTCAATTATATGACACATCATTCTCCTACCCATCATTTGTCTTTCAATACATTTCCTTCAGCTTAATTTCAATTTCACAATGGTAAGATACATACATAGTTAAGAAGTCAGAATTCTTAGTTACAACTGTAGATATTTTATTACTATCTAATGATTGTACCAAGTCTTTACACAAGGAAATTTCACAGCTAATAGCGAGGATATATTTTTAAAAGAATTAACTTTATTTAAACAATTCTATAATAGCTGATATAGCTATCCAGTGTATCTTTCAGAACTGTGTTTTTAAAAATAGCAGATTTAAAATTGAAAATTCATATCCTGTTTCTTTTATTTTCTGTTAACATTTCTCTTTCTCTTTTGTTGATAGTAGTTTTAATGTTTAATTTTTCATCAAAAGTACCTTAGGGAAAAATTTCTGCATTAGTGTAAAAATTTGATAAATTACTTTGATTTCTTAGTGGTAGGTTTCCCTAGATTTTAAGCCTCTAAACATTGAGTACTTGTGTGTTATATTTACCAAAATATTCCTACATGACCCAGCTCATGTGAAAAACAAATGAATAAAGGAATGGATAGATGAAAAAATGGTATTTCCACAGGTTACTTCCAATGGCTACTCGGTTGATATTTAAAATTTCTGAAGAAGGAGTAAAAGCCCACATATTAACAGAATGCCATATATTCTCTGGTCTATGAAATTAGTTACACCAAATTAAAGTAGATCTTTGGCTTAGATAATAAAAATTTTATTTTACAGATATTTTTCAGTTGGTAGTTATTGTCATACATTATTCCATTTTATTTACACATTTAAAATATAAATTAAAGTCATCTTTATTATGCCAATTATAACAATAAATAACAGAAAATTTCATGTATATAAAGAAAAAATAGTTTTCCAACTTCCTATAGAGAGAAATAGGCTGCCATTGTTTAGGTAGGTAAAAGTAACATATCTTCAAAACTGAGAAATTTGAAAGTAAAATACAATTAATAGCTTTTACTGAATTTGTTATTACTTCCCATAATTCTAGGCACTGCCTTTAGCTTAAAGAGTCAAATATACTCCAAAATGTTTACATTTTCTGGAAACCCACAAATTCAGACTCTCTCTCTCCCTCTTTTCTTCCTTCCCTCGTTTCATCTCCTCCTCCTCTTCTTGCCTCCCTCCCTCCTTTTGATCTTTCTAGTTCTTTTTGTCCATGTACATTCCTTTGATCAGTCTTCCATGATTGAAAATTAAGTGCATTGCATTCAGTTTCTGTTTGTTTTGCGCTAAGCATTTTTTAAGGGCAAATGGAAGTTCCCAGGCTAGGGGTCGAATCAGAACTGCAGCTGCCACCCTATGCCAAAGCCACAGCAACAGCAATACCAAATCCTTAACTCACTGAGTGGGGCCAGGGATCAAACCACCTCCTCTGGGATACTCATCAGGTTCATTACGGCTGAGCCACAATGGGAACTCCCTAAGCATATTTTTTTTTTTTTTCCCACTGTACAGCAAGGGGGTCAGGTTATCCTTAGATGTATACATTGCAGTTACAGTTTTTTCCCCCACCCTTTCTTCTGTTGCAACATGAGTATCTAGACATAGTTCTCAATGCTATTCAGCAGGATCTCCTTGTAAATCTATTCTAGCTTGGGCTTATCAGACACAACCTAAGCATATTTTTAAATTTCTTCTTTCATCTTCAGATTTTTATCTCAAATAATGACAGATTAATTGTGCCAGTATTAGTTATTTTATTTTATTATTTACTAACTAAAAAGCCACATTTGTGGTAATATTAAAATTTTCACTTTGGAAATATTTTGAGGATATTTTGATCTTAATGCATCTCAAATTAGAAATATATCAATAATCGAAAGCTAGAAAGTTAAAACCAAGTAAAATGACTTCTCATAGGTGTATTTAAATATAGAAAAATAAAATATGTTAAATATTGAACAACAAAGTGAAAATGTATACAGTAAGACACTTTTAATTTTGGAAGGTCATTCTAAAAATATGGGTGGTCCTATGATAGCACAAAAGATAGTTCATCATGGTATATGTGTCCTACAGAAATATATATTCAATTCTGGAGATGAGTGATGCATCTTTATTTGTGCTATTATGGTTGTATCTGGAAGACACTTAAATAAAACACCGCAGAGCAAGTGTATAAAGTATCGATGACCTTGAACAACGAGGGAGTTAATCTGCCTATAACCTTAGTGGGCCTTCTTATTCCAGGTTCTTCTGCATGTGATTCCTCCATCTCTGTTGTTCCTCCACATCCCACAAATTTAACCAACCAGTACACAGTATTATTGACTATTAAAAAGTATCCAGGCTGGAGTTCCCGTTGTGGCACAGAGGTTAACGAATCCTACTAGGAACCATGAGGTTGCGGGTTTGATCCCTAACCTTGCTCAGTGGGTTAAGGATCCGGTGTTGCCATGAACTGTGGTGTAGGTCTCAGACGCAGCTTGGATCCTGCGTTGCTGTGGCTCTGGTGTAGGCTGGCGTCTACAGCTCTGATTCGACCCCTAACCTGGGAACCTCCATATGCCACAGGAGCAGCCCTAGAAAAGGCAAAAAAAAAAAAAAAAAAAGAAAAGCACCCAGGCATAAGTGGACTCATGCAGTTCAAACCTGTGATGTCCAAGGGTCAGCCTGTACTACAATTTGTGTGTGTAAAAAAAAGCTATAAATGTATATTTTGTCAAGGTAGAGACTATGTCTAAGATCTATAAAAACTGACCACAGTCATTGCATCTAAAAAGGCAGGGTCCTGAGCAGGTATAGAAAAGGTCAGAAGGAGACTTTCTTGCTCTTAATCCCTGTTTGACTTTTGAATTTAAGACCATTTGGTATTGCCTATTATAATGCATGTTAAAAATTTTGTTATTTCTTTAATTAATGAATTGAAGAGCTCGTGTTATCAGCTGCATTTACTTCTACAATCAAATAGGTGGAAGATTATATAAAAGTTAGAAAAAGTAAAAAAGAGAAATGAAAGGATGTGTTTATAAACTGGTATTTACATAATCAGGTACAAATTTGAAATACTCCCTTTACGTGGCTAGTTTCTCAGGAGAGGACAACACAAAGATGAGGTAGTTTACTGGTTGTTATCAATTTCTGCTGGTCAGAAAACAGAAAACCTGCTTTTTAAAGAGCTAATAAAAGGACAGTTCTTTTATAATATAGTACTTAATTTTAAGCATAATCCTTATAGAACTGTCACATAGCTTGGCATGGATATCATTTTTATGAATTTATAGGCAATCGCATAAGAAGATGAATAGATATGTTTGGCTTTTTCATTTTCAGAATTTAATTTTCTTAGAAAACAACATGGTTCTATACCAAATATTAACAGTTATTTTAGAGATTTTATAAATGGAAGTATATGTTAGAACAGAGCTGAGGATCTATGAGGAATATTTGATGTATTTATTTGAGCAGATAAAACCAATGAAGATTGTTTACTGAAAGGGCTGGCTGTCTCATAACAATGTCATTTATATTTTATTAGTTTGTTCATAAAATATTTTATTTCATAAAATAAAATTTTACCCCAACACTTTTCAAACTTAATTAACAAAATAATTCATATACCACATGTAGCTCCGAATATGACAGTTGTATTTTCCCCATCATTGTTTTCTATTTTTTGAGATCATATGTAAGTGATATTTGTTATAGCTGTTCACTTTTATTATAAATTATATTAATAAAGATATGTGCAAAATTTAGGACACGTTCAGTTCCTGTTTAAAAAAGTTAGTTTAAAAAATCAACTACATTTTGATTGAGATTATTGAACAGTGTTGTGTTTCTATTGAGTACATATTTACAGAAAATGTAAGTTAAGACTCACAGAACTATTGGAATTCTTCCTTCAGACTGGGGCTTCATGATCAACACATTCATAAATAATGCCAAGGAACACTTAATATTTCTCCAAATAATTAGGCTCATGACGGATCTCAGTGGCTCACAAATGTGGCAGTATCTCTTTCAATATCTAGCATTTTTCATTTTTATAATTATATATTAAAGCAGCAAGGCTTATAAGAGATTACCAGATTAAGAAAATCAAGCCTTTTCTTCAAAGATAACTGTTCCTAATAATATTTTATTTTCAGGGACTTGATTAGTATGTTAAATTTTCCCCAGCACACCTACACCTGGACTTAAGTTCAAAGTCAAATATTTTTTAAATAAACAGACCATTTATCAGAATAAAATACAATCTAATTGCATTCTACATTGAAATCATTATTCTATTTCAAAAATGTTCTTTGGAAATCTATATGCCTTCATTCAACAGCTCTCAGTTTGAGATATACATCAAATTATGACTCTGATTATTTTTATAACCATACGTATCCCTTTCTAGGTCCTGCTTACTCTCAGATAAACAGCAAGGCAATTATCTTTAATCTTATCTCTTGAGCTCCCTTACACATCTCCAAATAATATTGACATTGGAATTAGCTTTCTGTCTTGCTAAAAATATACTCAAAGTTTCCTACCTTTTTTCTTCATTTATTTATTTATTATTAGTGTCGGTAATTATGCCATCAGTCTCTAAGGCATCAGAGGTCAGATGCTCCCAGCTTCATTTCTTTCAGGTGTAGCAGCTTCTCTATAAGCCACTACTTTCCTCACACTCTCTCTAATCTGTCTTTATTTTCCAGTATTAACAGTTAGTTCAGGCCCTGATCACTGTACAGTTGTGCTATGAATAGCTGTCTACTCTGGCTTCCATACACCAAGGAGAAATGTACTATTATTGTTTGTTTCTGAATATTATAGCTTAAAACATAAGACAATGAATAGAAATGTTCTCAGGAGAGTATTATCTTCTAGCAGGTTAACTTTTATGTCCATTTTAATATGTGGAAATCACAGGATAGGGTTTGATTCTCATATTTCTAGTAACACATTAAAAAAAGTTGAAGAATAATTTTGACGGATAATATCAGCTGGAGTCTACAACTCTGACCTGTTGCCCAAACAATTCTAATGACTCGGATGGGAGCTATCGACCTAGTCTACAAACTCAGTTTTAATTCAGAGAAACATCTAATGAGGAATACAGTGGAGGCTCTGCAGCAATTTCAATTACACATGTGGTTTAGCTTTTTAAATAGAAATTCCTATAACTCATTTCTCAAAAATCAATGGCAAAATCTATACTAAACTGGAAGTGTGGCACATACCAAAAAATGCACAATTTACACATACATAGTACCTAAGAATTGAAAACCTATTTCTTCCATAACATCTCAGCTGAGACAGAAACCAGCTATAATGAAAAAAAAAGCACAGTAAAAACATTTGAACTGATCGACCAATACTGTCTATATGTTTTAATTGACAAGAAAAAAGAAAACAAATAATATGTTTGCATACAATAAGTCTCTTACCTTAATTTATAGTTTCTTTGCTCTTCAACTACTTTTATTTCAAATATTTATGAAGTGTTTATTGTATGGGTCAAGCTATGTGAGTTTTTTAATGTTGATGTTGATGAGGGTCTCAGATAAGGAGCTAATTATGTAATGAATGTCCTTTTTATTATTATTTTTTTTTTGGCATTTTTAGGACCACCCCCGCTGCATATGGAGGTTCCCAGGCTAGGGTTCAAATCAGAGCTATAGCCACTGGCCTATGCCACAGCCACGGCAACATGAGATACAAGCCACATCTGTGACCTACACCACAGCTCATGGCAACGCCAGATACTCAACCCACTGAGCAAGGCCAGGGATCAAACATGCATCCTCATGGTTCCTAGTCAGTTTCGTTTCCCCTGAGACATGATGGGAACTCCAATAATAATGTATAATTTTGATTGCTTTCTTCTTGGTCACATATAACTTTATATTTCTTCTTCAAAAATAACATTAAGGGGAGTGATATCTATTTTCTCATTAATCTATGAGCTCCATGGCAACCTGGGCTGCATCTGCTTTGCTTGTTCTTTATCTTCATAATCTTCTTTAATTCTTGTCAGGTGTCAAGGTTTTATAAATAGTTCTTGAATGAATGAGTAATTCAAGTTTGAAATGCAGGGCTAAATAAGTACTTTAAAGAGATACAGTTATTTCAGAGGGCTAGTGTTTAACATCTTTTGACAGGATGAGGAATATAGCATTTGAGAATGGATTTTAAAAAGTGGATAAGACTGCCTGCTTGCATGGATAGAGATATTTCAGGAGAAAGACATGCAGGAAGAAAGAATATGCAACTTAAGAATCATAATTCTGATGCCCAGGTACTATTTAGTTTATAGACATAAATGCCATTTGTATGTGCTTTTCAGTATTTGGGTAAGGAGAGAATAAATGACTCCCGAGCTTGTCTTCCCTAAGATTCTTGTTGTCTCCACATGCTAATTTATTTTCGTGTGTGTATATGGAGTTGGGGAGTATGCTTCATGAGAGTACATTTCTGGAAGTTAATATTGAGGAGCAGAAATGAGTAAGTGGGGAGAGTAAGTCAGGCAGAAAAGGGAAAGCTAGACAGAGCATGATAATAAACTGTTTATTCTGTAGGTAACTGGGGCACAGTTTCATTGAAGGCTGTGCAGAATACACTTGAGAATTGTCAGAGCTTCATCTCCCTCTACTCCCTTTAAAAAAAATCCCATGAGGAGTTCCCATGGTGGTTCATTGGTTGCAAACCTGACTAGGATCCATGAGGATGCAGGTTCGATCTCTGGCCCCCTCAGGGGTATGAGCTGTGGTGTAGATCACAGATGTGGCTTGGGTCTGGCATTGCTGTGGCTGTGGTGTAGCTGGGCAGCTTCAGCTCTGATTTTATCCCTAGGTTGGGAATATCCATGTGGTGTGTGTGAGTAGCCCTTAAAAAGGCAATAAATAAATAAAACCCCCCAAAAAACAATAAAAACCTCCAAGAAAGCCATCCTACTTTGATCACTTTCTTTTCAGTTTTCTTTTATTATTTTCTTTTTGTTTTCTTTCATTTTATATTATCTACATTATGATGAGGGCAGCGCTTTAAGAGTTTAGTATTTCCTCTGTGGGGATGAGTTTATAAATCAAAGTGAATTTTTTCTAAGAAATAACCACAGTTCAGATTCTAATACATGTTTAGTCGTCAGTACATCTTAGTGCACTTACTCTGCTCTGTTGATAACAATCTCCACATTCATCACCTGTGTTTTTCTTTTGTTTGCCGAGTAATTTTGTGTGCTTTTTCTGAAAGGGAATAAATTGCTTTGGATTTTTGTTTCTTTGTTTTTACTGTGCTTGAGCTTAGAGTGTCATCATACAGCAGGCAAAAGACTTGTCTTCTTTTGAATTTTAGTGCATACTATCTTACACAGTACTGGTTAAATCTGAAGAATTTAGGAAATGCCCGGAAATAATTTGGTCATCAAAATCGGGTATTACTTTTTTTTTTTTTTTTTTTTTACCTTTTAGGAAAATGTTTCTAAGATGTGGAAAACACTATTTACTGAACAATCTGTTGTGAAATATTTATTTTATATATGCAAAATACCCAGTTATTTGGCAGATAGGGCATGCTGTATTGAAAAAGAGACTGTTCATAGTTGTCCAAATATGTGAAAATACTTCCTGCCATTTATTCATGCAATAAATACTGAACGGTGCATTACTAGATTCAGAGACAATTCATTGAAAATTTCAGGGTTGGTATACAATATATTACCTGAGTAATATGAAAAAGGAATAAAAATTAGCAGTGGGTTGGGATATGGAATATATTGTAATGCTGAAATCTGGGCAAGCTTAGAGTCTTCATTACACAAGCTTGAAATAATTTTTGCCCATATTGTGTAGGTGGCTCAGGCTTAGAGGAAATAACACACCAACTGAAAGAACAGAAACACCTAAGAGTAACTGGTGAAGTTTCTAGCAGAATGTCACTCTCAGTGTAAACAGCAGAAAGATGTGGTATGGAACTGAGGGCCAGGCATGGGCCAGCAGGGCCCAAGGCACCTGAAGTAGTGAGGGGCACAGGTCAACGAATTTTTAAGCATATCCTGGAACCCCCTTTTTAAGAGATTACTCATCCTGGGCATTGAGTTAAAATGTTTTACATAAATTATCTTATCTTTAAGCCTCCAAACCATTCCATGTGATAGGTTGTATTATTTCCCCAAATTACAAACAAGGAAATACAGTAATCAATTATCTTTTAAAAATGAAAAACAATGTGATACCAGTTTTGAACTGACTGCAAGGCCATTCTTGAAAAGTTTTATGTGCTGCCTCATCGTGCACTCATCCTGGGGTGAATTAATTGAGACAAACTCCCTGGATATCTGTTTGATAAAATGAAATACGATCTTTAAAATGGTCATTTCGTTTGATAGAATAATTCTAAATGTAAGAATTCATTGCAAGGTAATGATAAAGAATCTACATAAAGAGTTACATATAAGGAGACCACAGTATTTTTTTTATAATAGAAAACTGCTGAATTAAACCAAATTTTCACACAAGAGGATTAGATAAATAAATTATGCTATATTCAAAGGATGAAACACTATGCTTCCATTTAAAAACCATGTTTTGAGGGTTCTCTGGTGGCCTAGCAGTTAAGGATCTGGCTTTGACACTGCTTTGGCTCAGGTCACTGCTGTGGCACTGTGGCATGGGTTCCATACCTGATGTGGGAGCTTCCACATAGCACAGGCATGGCCAAAAACCAAAAATCATGTTTTGTAGATAGCTAAGTTGTATGGTTAAAATGGTCATAGTTAAATTAAAAAGGAAAATCCTAAAAGTTTGTGTCCACTGTCATTTTATTATCAAGTGTATGGGTATAGCTTTTGGAAGAGAATATATCAAAATGATTATTTCTGTAGGATTAGATTTTGCAAAATTAAAAAATAATAATTTCATTATGTTTTCTTTGTTTCAATTTTATATGAAATCATGTTTATTAAATAAATAGATAAACTATTCCTGTGTACTCAAACTTCATATTTTACTGAATTAAATAGATAGACACAAAACAATTTTTTTTTTTCTTTTTCAGCTGCTCCTGTGGCATATGAAAGTTCTCAGGCCAGGAATCAAATCTGAGCTAGAGCTGTGTCCTATGCCACAGCTGTAGCAATGCCAGATCCTTAACTTACTGTACTGGGCCATGGATTGATCCAGCATCCCCACAGACAAGCCAGATCATTAACCCATGATGCCACAGCAGGAACTCTCAGAACATAATGTGAAAAATTAATATCATGTGAAAAATTAAGGGTTTTCAAAGGCCAAAATTTTACCCACTCTCAATATTTAAAGAGATGAGAAAATAGTAAAATCATGAAAAATAATGAAGAATAACATTAATATTCCGAGCATGCTCCTTGTATTAGTTTCCTAGGCCTGCTATAAAATTACCAGAAACCTCTTTTTTTTTTTTCAGCTTTTTAGGGTGGCACCCATGGCATTTGGAGATTCCCAGGCTAGGGGTCAAATTGGGGCTACAGCTGCAGGCCTAAACCATAGCCACAGCAACATGGGATCTGAACTGTGTCTGTGACCTACATCACAGCTCACAGCAACATTGGATCCTTAACCCCCTGAGCAAGGCCAGGGATTGAACCTGTGTCCTTCTGGATCCTACTTGGGTTTGTTAACCAGTGAACCACTAAGGGAACCCCCAGAAACTTTTTTTTTAATTGAAGTACAGTTGATTTACAATATTTCAGATATATAAAAGTGATTCAGTTGTATATGTATAAGTTTCTCAGATTCTTTTCCATTATAGGTTATGGAAAGATATTGAATATAGGTCCCTGTGCTATATAGTAGGTCCTTTTTGTTTATTTTATTATCTCTTAATCTCAAATTCCTAATTTGTCCCTCTCCCACCTTTTTCCCTTTAGTAACCATAAATTGTAGGTTTCTTTTCTATGTCTGTGAGCCTACTTCTGTTTTGTAAATAACTTCATTTGTATCATTTTTTTAGACTCCATATATGAGCAATATCATATGATAGTTGTCTTTCTTAGTCTGGCTTATTTCACTAGTATAATAATATGTCTGTCCATGTTGCTACAAATCACATTATTTCATTCTTTTTTTATGAATAAGTAGTAGTTGATTGTGAGTACATATACCACACTTTGTTTATCCATTTATCTATCGATGAACATTTAGGTTGCTTCTGTGTCTTGGCTATTGTAAATAGTTCTTCATTGAACATTGGAATGCAGTTATCTTTTCAAATTAGAGTTTTTGTTTTTTCTAGATATAAGCCCAGGAGTGGGATTGCTATGGTATATGGTATTTTTATTTTTAGTTTTTTGGAGGCCCTCCATGCTGTTTTCCATAGTGGTTGTACCAAGTTATATCCCCACCAGCAGTGCAGGAGGGTCCCCTTTTCTCCACACCCTCTCCAGCATTTAGTCTTTGCAGACTTTTTGATAATAACTTTTGTGACCACTGTGAAGTGATACCTCATTGTAGTTTTGATTTGCATTTCTCTGATAATTAGTGATGTTGAGCAATTTTTCCTGTACCTGTTGGACATCTGTTTGCCTTCTTTGGAGAAATGCCTATTTAGGTCTTCTGCCTATTTTTTTGATTGAGTTAATTGTTTTTTTGATATCGAGTTGTGTAAGTTGTTTATATATTTTGGAAATTAACCACTTCTCTGTTGCATCATTTGCAAATATTTTCTCTTATTCTGAAGGTTTTCTTTTCCTTTCATTTATGGTTACATTTGCTATAAAAAGTCTTTTCAGTTTAACTAGGTCCCACTTAGTTTGTTTTTGTTTTTATCTCCATTACCCTAGGAGATGAAAATTACCACAAACTTTATGACTTAGAACAAAAGGAATTTTCTCACAGACGTAGAGGCTGGAAAGCCAAAATTAAGGTGTCAGATGACCTCACTCATTCCAAAGACTCCAGGGGAGTACCCTTCCTTGCCTCCTCTGGCCTCAGTAATTCCAGGTTCACTGTGGTCTGTGGCTACATAGGCTTTAATCTCTGCCTCTCTCTTCATAGGACCTTCTTCCTTTGTGTCTCAGTGCTTACATCTCCCTTTCTGATCTCTTATAGAAATACCAGTCATTGGCTTTAGGGCCCACTCTAAATCCAGGATAATCTCATTTGAGATTCTTAATTTAGTGCTACTTTAAAGACCCAATTTCTAAATAATTTCACCTTTGTGGGTCCTGAAGGTTAGGATTTGAACATATTTGGTGGGGGCGCTATTCCGTTCATTGCATTTGTGTCTTTACACTGGTGTAGACAGCAGATGGCTATACCCCTTGGGTCCTTCAAATATTTGCTGAGATATTACTCAGTCAGTAAGGCTTTTCCTCATCATCCCATTTCAAACTGCAGCTCCCATGTTCTAGTTACCCCCAGACATCCTCTCTTGAATCTTTAACAACCCATGTAATATGTGTGCGTGTGCATTATATTATGGTCACTCATGCACACGTGTAAATACCGTTAAAGCAGATATTCTCATGGTTTTCTCTGCGGACTTTTAACAAGAAACCAGAACATTTTAGTTGATCAATAATTATTGCTTAAGTCATTTGAAAGTCATATGACTCTTCAGAGCCATCTGTAGATACCCTGTTTTACTCAATATGAGTCATTTGTATTCAATTTGTGATATTTTATTGTGGACTACAACCGAAAAATCCATTAAGCATATATTTACAGCTTAAATAATTTATAAAACTAACGTCATGTAACTATTTATTTAGATAAGGAAATAGAATATTGCCAGCACCCCTAGATAACCCCTGTATGTGATTTCATGGTCACACTTTCTTTCTTCTTACCTAGATGTTACCATTGCTTTGAAATATGTGATAATCACTTCCATGTTTTTTGTTATATTTCTTACTCCTGTGTGATTATTCATCAATAAATGCAAAAAGTTTCATGCTTTAAATACACACACACACACACACACACACACACACACACGTAAATAGATTCATACCACAAGCAGTTTGGATTTTTTGGGTTTTTTTTTCTTTCTTCTGGACTTTGGTAGCAAAATTATGGTTTTAAATTCAGTTGTGTTATTGAGGACAGATATACATTGTTTCTCATTTTCCTCACTGTAGTCATAACATTGTATAAATAAGATAAAACTTATTGATCCACACCACTCTCAAACACTTGGTTTGTTTCCAGTTGGAGTTACTATGAATAATGCTCTTATAAACATTCTGTATATTTTAACCTGCCACACATAAGCAATCAATATTATAGGTTATATAACATGTAGTTAAAATAGTGAAATACAGGGTATTTGACTTAAGGAAAAGGGCCAAACTATTTTACAAATAACTATTATAAATTTCTACTGCAACAACATTGTGTTATTCCACATTTTCTCCAAGTCTTGGTTTTGCCAGACATCTAATGTTAAATGAGTGTGGAGTAATACTTAACATTCTGATTTTAATTTTCATTTCCCCAATTACAAGTAAAATTAAGCATTTTCCTATGCTATTTGATATTTGGGTTTTCTGTATTGTGGAATGCCAGTTGAAGTAATTTTCCCATTTTTCTACTGGGTGATTGTCATTTTCTAATTGATTCATAGTAGTGTTTATATATTCTGAATATGTGCCTTTGTTGGTTTATGAGCCACACAATTATCAGACTCAACTTTGCTTCTCTATTATTTGATGGTCTCTTTAGAAGGCCTTAATTTTAAAGTAGTCAAATAGATTTATCAATCACTGACTATAATTAGTGCCTTTTGCGTCTTAAGAAAGGGTTTGCTGTACTGATGTCATTAAGACGCTTGTCTATGTTTTGTTTTAAGTATGGCCTTACAGGGCTAATTATATAATGTACCTGAAAGTGATTTGGAGAAATAGGGTATAATAGGGGCCCACTTTTCATTTCATTTTTTAATATAGAACTCCAAAAGTCTCTTCTCTAAGTATTTTAATGATTATAATTCCCCACTGCTCATTATTATCATTACAATAAATCAAAAAGGCATTTAGTTGTACCTCTATTTAGAGTTATGATTCTTTCTTTAGAAAGTTATATGACTGTTTGCTAACTTGGCTGTTTCCTTGTGCAGTCATTCCTAACTTTTCTTTATCTAAAATGGCAATCCTCTATGAGTCTTAATCCCATATACATTTTCTTTTTCCTCAAAGTATTAATTAGTACTTGAAATTATACTATATTTTAACTTTATTAAACTGTTTACTGTTTATCTCTTCACATTAAGTTCAGTGAGGAATGGAATTTTGCCTTGTACGTTAGTATAACCTATTTGTCTAACATGCTGCATGATACATTATAAACATGAAATAAACATTCATTGAATGAATAAACTAATGAGTAAATTAATTAATTTAACAGAGACTCTATTTTCCTGTAACAATATCCAAATAGTATCTTATTATAATATCAGTGCATGATTGTAAATAAAACTAAAAATACAAGCAAATGAATAAAATACACAAAAATGTGAATGGGATAAACAATTTCAGGCCACAGTTCAGAAAAGTAATTGGAGAAAAAGGGGATGATAAGCAGGGAGACAAATTAAGAGAGAAAGAGAGAGAGAGAGATTGAAAGATTTTATGATTTTAGATCATGTAATGTGGAGGCTGAGAACTTCCATGATCTGCAGCTAGCAAACAAGAGACCTAGAAATGCTGGCAGTGAAGTTCCATCCAAGTTTGAAGGTCTGAGAATCAGGAAAGCCAATAGTCTAAGTTTCAGTACAAAGACCTGTAGGGCTGAAACCCAAGAACGGATAATGCTTCAGTTTGAGGATGAAGGCAAGAAAAGACTGATGTTCCGTTCAGGCTGGTCATGAGGAGCAGTTCCCACCTACTTTAGGGGAAGTCAGCCCTTTTATTCAATTCATACCTTCAACTGATTGGATGGGGACCACCCACCCAGGAAAGGCATCTGCTTGAATCCACCTATTCAAATGGTAATCTCATCCTAAAACATCCTCACAGACTTATACAGAATAATGTTTAATTAAATATCTGGATACCTCTTGACCCATAAAACTACACACCACACTAGCAATGAACAGTAAGGAATCATGATAATAGAGGGACAATTAGAAAAATAGACAAAGTCAACATTTTCTAGAGGGCGTCACTGGAAATGGCTAATTGGTTAAATGAAGATTGTTGGGGAGACAACAATCATTTGAAATAGGAATTTAGGAAAAAAGCCAAGGAAGGCTGGGGGTGGGGGGGATAATTTGATCGTGGAATTTTTTAACAAATGAAAAATTGTTTCAATGATTCAAGATATAAGATTGTAGCAACTCAATAAAGGGGTCTATATCAAAGAAGTAAGGCTTGGACCAGTGACAGACAAATGAACACATAGTAATTGATAGGATGAGTCTGGGCAATAAATCTGATTAAAAGTTTTACTGTTAGATTGATAAGAGGAGTAATGTGAGGACATTTGTCATTAACTTATATGTGACCTTTGAGTGAGCAATTTCTGACCATTGAAAACTCTTGTGAAATTGGATTATTTGATAGCAATTTTACAATGAAGTCTCCCTCATATTGTTATTCATTATTTTTAAGTAATATATACATGCAGTAAATTAAAGATAAATATAATGAGGCATAAAACATTACATATATATTTGTGGGTATGATTATGTTTAAATTTTTTTTTTTAATGTAGAAGGGATTGACTCTCCACTCATCAATAAAATAGCACTAAAGCTCAATCTACAAAAAGTAATTCATTTTATATGAGAGTCATTTTTACTCAGTTGATTTGAAATTTTGCTCAGGGGCAGCTCTACTATAAATACTGCCAGATTTTCTTTAGTATATATCTTAAAGCAAATCCAAATGTATCATATAGTATTCCATATTTTTTAAGATGTCACAGGGGATTAAAACAATCAAAATGAATAGGATTTTTGAAGGAGTAGAATGCCTTTTTTCTGACTATTTCTTTCATAGAATTAAAGCTTTACTACCTTTGGAACCATGGCTCCACATATGTGAAAACATCCTAGCATGCATTCATGCAAATGAGAGACATCTGATAGCAACTGGCAATTCATTGTCAACGAAAATACTAAAATGTCACGAGATATCTTTGAAATGACCACTTAAATTCCTTTTTCCTAAGGAGCATGCATAGAGTTCTCCATTTTCCATATTAATCTAAGTTACAAGTGGTGGACTACACCAGCATAAATGTCAAAAAGTAGTGTAGGAATCTGCCTTTTTTAATATATGAAAGTATGGTGCTCCAGGTGCAGAAACATATGGAGACATAAACATTTAAATTTTTCATTAGATATGGAAGCAGTATGATGCCAGTTTGGTTAGCATGATGTTGAAACTATTGAAGTTACTTGCTCAGTAAATCAACCATTTTAACAAGTGACAAACATGATGAATTATAAAAATATTTAGAATCTAGTTTACCATTTTGGAGATTCACATATATATTAACATATTTTAAAGATTTTCATATATTTCTTTAAATCTGTGAAAAATATTGTCCCTTGTTTTCATGGGTTTAAAGTAATAAATGCACACTTCATTTTAAAATTGCTTATGATTATGGAGATTTAGCCAACAAAGGATATTAGACAATCTTTCCTTCTTTCTTTCTTTCTCATTCCTAATCTTAAATATAATAAATTGCTGATGTGGATGATAATCTCTCTTAAATTCTTAAAGAATCTCACCAGAGACATATTCTTTGCAACTATGACTGAGGTTTTCCTTTTTTCTGGGTAGTAGAAACTTTAATGAATAGCTATTTGTCAGCATGAATGCCTTTGAACATTCAGGGAAGTAATGGCACTGCTGATAATTTTTTATCAATTAAATGGGATTTAAATTCCATAATTAGATGAGATTTAAAAGGAAAGTACACACTTTGTCTTGCTTATCATGGTAGGTCAATTTACTAATTATCAAAATAGAGTAAATTTTGTGCCATTAATCCTTTTTTATATCAATTTCTATCTTCCATCTCATTTTTATCCCTGGTTGCATCTGAGAATAAAATGAAATATAAACTTTTTGATAAATCTTGGTTAATGGACTTCCCCTTGTGGCTCAGTGGGTTAAGAACCTGACTAGTATCCATGAGGATTCAGGTATGATCCCTGGTCTTACTCAGTGAGTTAAAGATACAGTATTGCTGCAAGCTATGGTATAGGTTGCGCTGGTAGCTCGGATCTGGTGTTACTGCGGCTGTGGTGTAGGCCAGCAGCTGTAGCTCTGATTTGACTCCTGGCCTGGGAACTACCATATGCTGCAAGTACAGCTCTAAATAGCAAAACAAACAAACAAACAAACAAAAAAAAACCTTGCTTAACTACAAATACTATTTAAATATAGTTTTGTTATAGTTATAAATGAATGAAATTGACTTGTATATGTGTACCTATTATAGTACCTATTTATTCTAAATTCTTGAAAACTAATATCTTCATTGTTACATTTCAAGATGAGTATATTTTTAGACGTATTTTTTAAAGAAAATGATTTTCTGAGAGCTTTAAAGACTCATCTAATGCAGTTTTGATTTTAAAAAGGGTACGTCTGTATTTTAATCAAAAATTCTTCTAATTAAGTCCCCAGGGACATTAACGCCCTTATCTCAGTACATATTCTGTCATGCTCACTATTCAAGAGGCAAAAGTCTGTTATATTTTGTAATGTATGTATGTGTGTGTGTGCATGTATGTAAACAAGAGAATAGTCCTTTAAAAGGAAATCATGAGATGCAAGTTTATAAAGCTATATTTTTTTCATAATAGACACTGTTTTTTGTTGCTGTTGTTGTTTTGCTTCTTAGGGCAACGCACATGGCATACGGACATTCCCAGGTGAGGGGCTGAATTGGAGCTGTAGCACTGGCCTACACCACAGCCACAGCACCACCGGATCCAAGCCACATCTGCAACCTACACCAAAGCTCACAGCAATGCCAGATCCTGTAGCCCACTGAGTGGGGCCAGGGATCAAACATGCATCCTCATGGATACTAGTTGGGTTATTAACCCACTGAACCATAATTAATGGGAACTCCAGAATTCAGGCAGTTTTTATTGCTTTTCTGTGAAGGTTAACCTTGGTAATATTAAAAAAAAAAAAGAAAAAGAAAAAAACAACCTACTTTAAACAAATTACTTTTTTGAGGCTTACAAATGTGGAATTGTTCTAAAATTTCATTTTGCTTGATTGCAGTGAAGCTCGAACACAGTAATTATTGTTATTTTTTATGTTGCAGGGACAATTTACTTTTTTAATTTTAATTTTTTAATTTTTATTTTTTATTACTCATTGAATTTATTACATTTACAGTTATACAATGATTGTCATAATCCAATTTTATAGGATTTCCATCCCACAACCCAGCGCACCCCCCACCCCAAAAACTGTCTCCTTAGGAAACCGTAAGTTTTTCAAAGTCTGTGAGTCAGCATCTGTTCTGCAAAGAAGGTCATTCTGTCCTTTTTTCAGATTCTATATATCCGTGAAAGCGTATGATGTTGGTGTCTTGCTGTCTGACTGACTTCACTTAGCATGATAATTTCTAGGTCCATTCATGTTGCTAAAAATGCCATTATTTTGTTCCTATTAATGGTTGAGTAATATTCCACTGTGTATATGTATATGTACCACTTCTTCTTGATCCACTCTGTTTCCATGTCTTGGCTACTGCAAAGAGTGCTGCAATGAATATCGGAGAACATGTGTCTTTGCGAGCCATGGTTTTCTCTGGATAGATGCCCAGGAGTGGGATTGCTGGATCAAATGGGAGTTCTCTTTTTAGTTTTCTGAGGAATCTCCATACTGCTTTCCACAGTGGTTGCACCAATTTACAATCCCACCAACAGTTCCTTTTTCTCCACACCCTCTCCAGCACTTACTGTTTGTAGACTTTTAGATGATGGCTATTCTAGCTGGTATAAGGTGGTACCTCATAGTGGTTTTGATTTGTATTTCTCTAATAATGAGTGATGTTGAACATCTTTTCATGTATTTTTTAGCCATCCATATGTCTTCTTTGGAGAACTGTCCGTTTAGATCTTCTGCCCATTTTTGGATGGGGTTGTTTGTTTTTTCAGTATTGAGTGGTAGGAAGTGTTCATAAATTTTGGAGATTAACCCATGGTCAGTTGATTCAGTTGCAAATATGTTCTCCCATTCTGTGGGTTGTCTTTTCGTTTTGTTTAGGGTCTCATTTGCTGTGCAGAAGCTTTTCAGTTTAATGAATTCCCATTTGTTTATTTTTGTTTTTATTGTCAATACTCTAAGAGGTGGATCTGAGAAGATGTTGCTGTTGTTTATGTCAGAGGGTGTTTGGCCTATGTTTTCCTCTAAGAGTTTGATAGTGTCTGGTCTTATATCTAGGTGTTTAATCCATTTGGAGTTTGTTTTTGTGTATGGTGTTAGGGAGTGTTCTAATTTCATTCTTTTCCATGTGGCTGTCCAGTTTTCCCAGCACCACTTGTTGAAGGGGCTGTCTTTTCTCCATTGTATATCCTTGCCTCCTTTGTTAGATTAGTCATCTATAGGTTCATGGGTTGAATTCTGGGCTTTCTATCCTGTTCCAGTGATCTATATTTCTATCTTCGTGCCAGTACCATACAGTTTTGATGATTGTTACTTTGTAGTATTGTCTGAAGTCAGGGAGCGTGATTCCTCCAGCTCCGTTTTTCTTTTTCAGGATGTCTTTGGCTATTCTGGGTCTTTTGTGCTTCCAAACAAACTTTAAAATATTTTGTTCAAGTTCTATGACAAATGTTCTTGGTAATTTGATAGGGATTGCATTGAATCTGTAGATTGCTTGGGAAGTATAGTCATTTTGATAATATTGACTCTTCCATTCAAAGAGCTTGGTATATCTTTCCATCTGTTTGTGTCATCTTTGATTTCTTTCATAGTGTCTTATAGTGTTCAGAGTACAGGTATTTTGTCTCTTTAGGTTGATTTACTCCCAGGTATTTTATTCTTTTGGATGCGATGGTAAATGGGATTGCTTCCCTAACTTCTCTTTCTGCTCTTTCATTGTTAGTGTATAGAAATGCCGTCAATTTTTGTGTATTAATTTTGTATCCTGCGACTTTGCCAAATTCATGGATGAGCTCTAACAGTTTTCTGGTAGAGTCTTTAGGCTTCTCTAGGTATAGTATCATGTCATCTGAAAATAGTGATAGTTTTATTTCTTCCTTTCCAATTTGGATTCCTTTTATCTCTTTTACTTCTCTGATTGCTGTGGCTAGGACTTCCAAAACTATATTGAATAGTAGTGGTGAGAGCGGACATCCTTGTCTTTTTCCTGATCTCAATGGAAATTCTTTCAGCTTTTCACCATTGAGAATGATGTTTGCTGTGGGTTTGTCATATTTGGCCTTTATTATTTTGAGATAGGTTCTCTGTATGCCCACTTTCTGAAGGGTTTTTATCAGAAATGGGTGTTGGATCTTGTCAAAGACTTTTCTGCATCTCTTGAAGAGGATCATATGGTTTTATTTTTCAGTTTGTTAATGTGGTATATCACACTGATTGATTTGTGGATATTGAAGAATCCCTGCATCCCTGGAATAAATCCCACTTGATTATAATGTACAATCCTTTTAATGTATTGTTGGATTTGGTTTGCTAGTATTTTGTTGAGGATTTTTGTATCTATGTTCATCAGTGAAATTGGCCTGTGGTATTCGTTTTTTGTGAGTGGTATCTTTTTCTGGTTTTGGTATCAGGGTGATTGTGGTCTCATAGAATGATTTTGGGAGTGTCCCTTCCTCTGCAATTTTTTGAAATAGTTTCAGAAGGAGAGGTGTTAGCTCTTCTCTAAATGTTTGATAGAATTTGCCTATGAAGCCATCTGGTCCTGGACTTTTGTTTGTTGGAAGTTTTTTAATCAGTGTTTTAATTTCAGTACTTGTGATTGGTCAGTTCATCTTTTCTATTTCATCTTGATTTAGTCTTGGATGATTCTACTTTTCTAAGAACTTTTCCATTTCTTCTAGGTTTCCTGTTTTATTGGTGTATAGTTTCATGTAGTAATCTCTTATGATCCTTTGTATTTCTGTGAGGTCCATTGTTACTTCTCCTTTTTCATTTCTAATTTTATTGATTTGAGCCCTCTTTTTTTCTTGATGCATCAGGCTAATTATTTATCAATTTTGTTGATCTTTTCAAAGAACCAGCTTTTTGTTTCATTGATATTTTCTATGGTTTTCTTTGTTTCTATTTCATTGATTTCTGCTCTGATATTTATGATTTCCTTCCTTCTACTAACTTTAGGTCTTGTCTGTTCTCTCTCAAGCTGCTCTAGCTGTAAAGTTAGGTTGTTTATTTGAGCTTTTTCCTGTTTCCTGAGGTGGGCTTCTGTTGCTATAAACTTTCCTCTTAGAACAGCATTTGCTGCATCCCAGAGGTTTTGGAGTGTCGTATCTTTGTTGTCATTTGCTTCTAGGTATTTTTTAATTTCCTCTTTGATTTCTTCAGTGATCCATTGCTTGTTTAGTAGCATGATGTTTAGTCTCCACGTGTTTGTGTTTTTTTGCATTTTTTTTCTTGTTATTGATTTCCAGTCCAAGAAGAAGATATAACAGTTTTAAATATCTACACACCCAACATAGGTTCACCACAATATATAAAGCAACTGCTAATATTCTTAAAAGGACAAATCGACAATAACCCAATAATAGTGGGGGACTTTAACACCCCACTTTATAGCAATGGACAGATAAACCAGACAGAAAATCAATAAGGAAACATAGGCCCTGAATGAAGCATTAGACCAGATGGACTTAATGATATTTATAGGCCATTCCATCCAAAAGCAACAGAATACACATTCTTCTTAAGTACACATGGAACATTCTCTAAGACTGATCACATCCTGGGCTACAAATCCAGCCTCAGTAACTTTAAGAAAATTGAAATCATATCAAGCATCTTTTCCAACCACGACACTATACAGTACTTATTAAACAAATGAGTTAGCTTTAAAATAACATGGACTGAGACCAATCATTCATATTTTATATGAGTGAAACAATCCCTCTGTCATATGAGACCTTAAATAAATATTCCTCTTCATCCTAAATTATATCCTAAAGAAGTTTTAACACAATATAGATATTTAGAAAAAAAATTTGCAGATGTGACTTGTATAACATATTTATTTCAGCACATTGGGATTTCTTCTTTTATCAGATTTGATAAAATATGTAATTGGTTGTGATTGTCTTTCACATAAAAATTATGAAATACCATTTGTATGGTAGGTCATTATGGACATTTTCAAGCATCATAATTTCTAGAACACAGACATAGAACTCTTCCTTAGTCTTTCATTTCTAAATATAAAGACATAAATAATATAAACTTTAAAAATATGAATATCAGCAATGTAAATCTAAGATGTTTTTTAAATGTGTGAAAACTGAAGAGATTTTTGCTTGAGAAAGAATATTCATTGCTAAAATGCAGAGTAATATATTGGGAAATAATTCTATTTCCAAAATTGAAATAAACATTTCTACTCAGTTCCAAATTAATTAAAAAAAGACTGAACTAAGAAATTAAATTCAATGCATAGTCCTGATTGGGTCCTGAATCAGAGGGACAAAATACCATAAAGGACATTACTGAAGCAACTGGCAAAATAAAAAATAAAAACAGACTATAACAGATAATAGTATTTTATCTGTTAAATTTCCTGAAGCATATTATTGTACTGTGGTTACATAAGATAATATTCTTGTAAGAAAGCATGATGTCTAAAATGTATTTTCAAGTTCTTCATAAAAATACTAATATTAATAATATCTTAAT
Organism: Sus scrofa; assembly: GCF_054392235.1. NCBI lineage: Eukaryota > Metazoa > Chordata > Mammalia > Artiodactyla > Suidae > Sus > Sus scrofa. Next base: position 64,330,458 of record NC_139390.1, read on the forward strand.
CTGTATTCAAATCTTTATCTCTTTATCACTACATCTCTCCAACTGTATCTATAACCAATAACTATACAGATACCCTACCTATACTATATATATATATATATATATATTTACTTATACTTATAGGATGAGAGAGAAATTAAGACATACTAAGAATATCCTTCTTTTCACTTATCTCCTAATTAGACGAATAATCTCTCCTACCTACTTTTCCTCATTAATTCTCCAGAAACACTCTTCTTCCTTCTTCATGATACTCCCTGCCCCCCAGGGACTGTTACATAGGACCCTATCATAAAGGCTCCTATAATCTTTGGTTCTTTTTGGGTTCCATCAGTGGGAAACCCTGCCAAAGAATTTGAAGGCAGGAGGAACTTGTACTCGAGATACTTATTCCTGTCTCCAGATACAAGACCCTTTTCAGGTTTTTGTAACTTCTTCCTTCCTTCATGCCTAATTGCTGAGGATGGATGGTAACAGATTTGGGGCAACTAGATCCATTTTCCCCTGTGATTTCTCTTATATTTTATTAACACCTTTGCAATGATCCCTTTCTAAATAAAACTTCCTTGAACTGACCTGGACTGTGTCTTCTGTTTCTTTTTGTGATATTGACTTGTATAGATACTAATACCCATTGTATACTAAGTCATGGACACTATGTGAAATGCGGTGCATAGTTTTGTTTAATTCTTGTGTGTATCTTGCAGTTTGTATGATACAATCTGCCTCTTAGGAGAAAATGTAGGCTGCCAAGTTTGAGTAACTTTCTGCTATGGACTGAATCATTTTATCCCCCAAATTAACATCTTAAAAATCTTAACCTCTTATACCTCAAAATGGATTTTATTTGGAGATCAGTACTTTAAAGCCTGATTAAGTTAAAATGAGTCATTAGGGCAGGTCCTAATTCGATGGGATTCGTATCTCTATAATTAGGTCACAGAGATACAGACATAAGCATGATCATGTGAAGATACGACAAGAATATATAGTCACCTATAAGACAAAGAGAGAGGCCTAAAGCAAACCAACTCTGTCAATACCTTAATTTTGGACTTCTAACTTCCAGAACCCTGAAAAAATAAATTTCTGAGTTTTAAGCTATTTAGTCTAGTACTTTGGTATGGTAGCCCAAGAAAACAAATATGCTTGCTTAAACCATAAGTGAAATAACCACACCTAAAAAATGCAGGGTTCACCATTGTTCTATCAATCTAGGACAGTGTTCATCATATTATTTTTTTCTTATAATTAATTTTGGCAGTTACTTACCATTTACTAATTACTTCATGATATTTGTATTGATTTCTCAATTAGGTTGTAAAATCATTGAAAGCAGTTTTATAGTTTTAGATCATCAAATGATAAGGAGAGATAATTATTTAAGAGGTGCCATGTATCGTGCTAGTTACAAGTGTTATTAATTGAATTATGTTACTTAAGACTTCAAAACACCTATTACTTGGTTATTAATTTTATCTGTATTTTATACATGAGACAGATATGTGCAGAGAACTTAAGAAATTTGCCTAATTTATACAAATGGTAATCTACAGAGCTAGGATTTTTACTCAAGCATAATTAGATACTTGACTATATAGGTTATGCTGTTTATCAATATCCCTATTTCAGAAAGAGCACATAAAAATGTATGATGCAGGGCACATATGGTAAATGCTTGGAAAAAAAAAAAGTCCTAGGTAACAATAATCAACTTAAATACAAAGAAAGTATTTTTCAAAACAAAATTAGGTTGGATATTGCATTTAAAAACTGACATTTTAGGGAATTCCTGTTGTGGCACAGCAGAAATGAATCTGACTACTATCGATGAGGATGTGGGTTCAATCCCTAGCTTCGCTCAGTGTGTCAGGGATCCAGCATTGCTACGAGCTGTGGTATAGGTTGCAGACGTGTTTCAGATCCTGAGTTTCTGTGGTTGTGGCATAGGCCAGCCCCCATAGCTCCAATTATACCACTAGCCTGGGAACTTCCATATGCCTTGAGTGCAGCCCTAAAAACTAAAATTTTTAAAAAATGACATTTTATTTATATATCGTGAAATGTAGTCACACTGTTCTTCTCAAAATAAAATTCTTAGGATCCTTTGAATATTTTCAGCTAGCATAGTAAATATACTAGGAGAAAGAAGACTTTGATGCATGTACCTTTCAGAGCTGAAAAGACATTCTATCATCATTAAGTAGTGGCGTTTTCCATCAGGTATTAAGATTATTGGAAGATGACTGTGCTTTTCATCATGTCTTTATTGCTGTCTAACACATTGCAGAATTATCAGATTACGTGTTAACTTCCTATGTTTTATAACTAAATTGAAAGCTCCATAAGAACAAAAGCTTTTCATACTTTGCTTATTGCTATTTATAGAGCCTACAATCATTGCTGATGTAGGTACTTATAGATACTAGTGGAATAAATGTGTGACTCATGAATGAATATAAATTACATCAAAGGTAGCTGCTATTACTGAAGTAAGGGACAAGAAGGATAAGGAGCACCTGGAATACATTCATCCTCACAAGACACAGCTGTTACACAACTTTCTGAGAACTGGAAAAAATACAAAATAGCAATATGGATTTTCAAATACTTTGTTGACACTTCTGTTAAACACACTTCTTAGTTACAAGTCAAATAGATTTCATCCCTGTCCTTCAGAACTAGTTTAAAAACATGGATAACTCAGTATCCAAGGTGAATGGGAAAGCTTTCCAAAATATTCATTCCTGATCTCTAATTGCCAAAGCCAGGCGCAGTAACCAGTTACTTACAAATTTTGTATTTGATAGTTACAGTTTAGGCAACAATATTAATGACACCAAAAGTAGAAATTCCATGCATAATTATTTTAAATAGAAGAGATAGCAAGATGTTAGTAATTTAGAAGAATGAAATAACTCTACATAATGATAATGTAAAAATACTTATTAGAAGTAGGAATTATATCATTAAATAGAGTCAGATATCTGTGCAAGAGTTACTGAAGCCACCTTGAATTCATACACTAACTTTCAATATCAGAATGTTTAAAAATCATTTGAAATAGAAGGGACCCAACTTTTCCATTTTAAAGACGTAAAAATCTCCCAGGAATGTGAATGGTCAGTAATATCATTGGGAAAAATCATATTACAATAATGCAATAGCTTTATGAATTTCTATAAATTTAAAGTGACTGTCATAAATTATGTAAAGAAACATCTCATCACAAACCCACTTTGTAAAAGAAATGCTAGTGTATTCTTCTTAAATATTAAATTAGAAGAGTCAAAACAATCCTGAGAAAGAAAAACTGAACAGGAAGAATCAGAGTCCCTGACTTCAGATTATAATATCAAGCTACAGTCACCAAACCAGTATGGTACTGACACATAAAACAGAACTATAGATTAATGGAACAGGATAGAAAGTGCAAAAATAAACCCACATACCTATGGTCAATTAATCTATGACAAGGAAGACAAGAATATACAGTGGAAAAAATGACAGTGTCTTCAATAAGTGGTATAGGGAAAACTGGATGGCTACATGTAAAAGAATGAAGTTAGAGCTTTCTATAACACCATACACAAAAATGAACTCAAAATGGATTAAATACTTGGATGTAAGACTGGATACTATAAAACTCTTAGAGGGAAACATACTCAGAACATTGTCAAAAGTTGCAACAATATCATTTCCAGTGATTGACCTGTTCAGTTGACCTATTTCTTCTTGATTCATTTTTGGCAGGCTGTAAGTCTCTAGAAAGTTGTTCATTTCTTCTAGGTTGTCAAATTTGTCGGCATAGAAATGAAATTGAATATATCATAAAAACACTCCCTACAAATAAAAGTCAAGGACCAGATGGTTTCACAGGTGAATTCTACCAAACATACAAAGAGGAACTTATACCCATCCTCCTTAAACTTTTTCAAAAGGTTGAAGAAGGAATGCTCCCAAAGACATTCTATGATGCCACCATCACCCTAATTCCAAAACCAGAAAAAGATACTACCAAAAAAGAAAACTAAGGGCCAATATCTTTGATGAATATAGACACAAAAATTCTCAACAAAATCTTAGCCAACTGAATCTAACAACATATAAAAAAGATCATACACCACGACCAGGAGGGATTCATCCCAGGTACACAAGGATAGTTCAACATACACAAATCAATCGTCATACACCACATTAACAAAAGAAAAGTCAAAAACCACATGATCATCTCAATAGATGCAGAGAAAGCATTTGACAAAGTCCAACATCCATTCAAGATAAAAACTCTTACCAAAGTGGGTATAGAAGAGAACATACCTTAACATAATCAAAGCCATTTATGACAAATCCACAGCAAATATAATACTCAAGGGAGAAAAGCTGAAAGTCTTCCCACTAAAATCTGGAGCAAGACAAGGATGGCCACTCTTACCACTGTTTTTCAACATAGTACTAGAATTCTTAGTCACAGCAATCAGACAAACAAAAGAAATAAAATGCATCCATATAGGAAGAGAAGAGTTAAAAACTGTCACTGTATGCAGATATCATGATACCTATATATAGAAAACCCTAAGGATGCCATACAAAAACAAATTGAACTAATCAACAAATTCAGAAAAGTAGCAGGATATAAGGTTTACATTCAGAAATCAGACTCATTTCTGTATACTAACAATGAAATATTAGAAAAGGCGTATAAAAATACAATACCTTTTAAAGTTGCACCCCAAAAAATCAAATACCTGGGAATACACCTGACCAAGGAGGTACAGGACTTATATGCCAAGAACTATAAAACATTAATCAAGGAAATTAAAGAAGATGAAAAGAAATGGAACGATATTCCATGCTCATGGATTAGAAAAATTAATATTGTAAAAATGACCATACTACCCAAAGCAATCTACAGATTCAATGCAATCCCTATCAAATTACCCATGACATTTTTCACAGACTAGAACAAGCAATCCACAAATTTATATGAAACCACAAAAGACCCAGAATTGACAAAGAAATCCTGAAGAACAAAAACCAAGCAGGAGGCATAACTTTCCCAGACTTCAGGTAGTATTACAAAGCCACCATCATTAAGACAGTGTGGTACTGGTACCAAAATAGACAGGCAGACAAATGGAACAGAATAGAGAACACAGAAATTAACCCAGACACCTACAGTCAATTAATCTTTGACAAAGGAGGCAAGAACATAAAATGGGGAAATGACAGTCTTTTCAGCAAACGTGAAAATCAATGAAACTAGAACACACCCTCACACCATACACAAAAACAAACTCAAAATGGCTGAAAGACTTAAATATAAGACAAGACACCACCAGACTTCTGGAAGAGAACATAGGCAAAACATTCTCTGATATCATCCTTAAAAATGTTTTCTCAGGTCAGTCTCCCAAGCAGTAGAAATTAGAGCAAAAATAAACCCATGGGACCTCATCAAACTGAAAAGCTTTTGCACAGCAAAGGAAACCAAAAAGAAAACAAAAAGACAACTTACAGAATGGGAGAAAATAGTTTCAAATGATGCAAGTGACAAGGGCTTAATCTCTAGAATATGCAAGCAATTTATGCAACTCAACAGCAAAAAAGCCAACAACCCAATTGAAAAATGGGCAAGAGACTTGAATAGACATTTCCCCTAGGAAAATATACAGATGGCCAACAAGCACATTGAAAAAATGCTCAACATCCCTGATTATTAGAGAAACGCAAATCGAAACTACCCTGAGATACCACCTCACACCAGTCAGAATGGCCATCATTAATAAGTCCACAAAGAGCAAATGCTGGAGGGGGTATGGAGATAAGGGAACCCTCCTTCCCTGTTGGTAGGAATGTAAGCTGGTACAACCACTATGGAGAACAGTATGGAGGTATCTTAGAAATCTATACATAGAACTACCATATGACCTAGAAATCCCACTCTTGGGCATATATCCAGACAAAACTTTCCTTAAAAAAAGACACATCTACCCACATGTTCATTGCAGCACTATTAACAATAGCAAAGACATGGAATAAATCCAAATATCCATTTACAAACAATTGGATTAGGAAGATGTGGTATATATACACAATGGAATACTACTCAGCCATACAAAAGAATGAAATAATGCCATTTGCAGCAACATGGATGGAACTAGAGACTCTCATCCTGAGTGAAATCAGAAAGAGAAAGACAAATACCACATGATATCACTTATATCTGGAATCTAATATATGGTACAAATGAACCTTTCCACAGAAAAGAAAATCTTGGACTTGCAGAATAGACTTGTGGTTGCCAAGGGGCAGGGGGAGGGAGTGGGATGGATGGGTAGCTCAGGGTTAATAGATGCAGACTACTGCATTTGGAATGGATTAGAAATGAGATTCTGCTGTATAGCACTGGGAACCTTGTCTAGTCAGTTATGATGCAGCATGATAATGTGAGAAAAAAAGAATGCATACATGTATGTGTAACTGGGTCACCATGCTGTACAGTAGAAAAAAAATTGTATTGGGTAAATAACAATTAAAATTAAAAATAAATAAATAAAAGGATCTAAGTAAAAAAAAATTGCAACAATATATTTTTGGATCCATCTCCTAGAATAATATAGTAAAAACAAAATTAAACAAATGGACCCAATTAAACTTAAAAGCTTTTGGACAGCAAAGAAAACCATAAAGTGAAAAGACAACCCACAGAATGGGAGAAAATATTTGCAAATAAAGAAACCAATAAGAGATTAATCTCTAAAACATACAAACAACTCATATAGCTCAATACAAACAATTCATACAGTTCAATATAAAAAACCCAAACAACCCAATAAAAAATAGGCAGAACATCTAAATAGACATTTCTCCAAAGAAGGCAAACAGATGGCAAAAAAGCATGTGAAAAAAAAAAAGCTCAACATAACTCATTATTACAGAAATGCAAATCAAAAGCACAGTGAGACAGTACCACCCTCACAGTCAGATGGCCATCATTAAAATGTCTAAAAACAAATCCCAGAGAAGGTACAGAGAAAAGAGAACCATCCTACACTGTTGGTTGGAATGTAAGCTGGTACAACCACTATGGAGGACAGTATGGAATTTACTCAAAAAATTAAAAATAGAACTACCATATGATTCAGCAATCCCACTCCTGGGCATCTGTCCAGAGAAAACCATAACTTGAAAAGATACATGTACTCCAATGTTCATTGCAACACTGTTTATAATAGCCAAGACATGGAAGCAACCAAAATGTCTGCTGACAGAGGAATGGATAAAGATGTGTTACATATATATAGTGGAGTATTATTCATTGATAAAAAAGAATGAAATAATGCCATTTGCAGCAACATGGATGGACATAGAGATTTATCATAGAGTTGAAATACGTCAAACCAAGAAAGACAAATATCATGATATCATTTATATGTGGAATCTAAAAATGGATACATGTGAAGTTATTTACAAAACAGAAAGAGACTCACCAAACTTGAAAACAAACTTATGGTTACCAAAGGGGAAAGGTGTGGGGTGGTGTATTGGGTGTGTGGGATTGGCTTATGGACACTTTTATATATGGAACAGATGATTCATGGGGAACTGCTGTGTAGCTTAGGAAACTCTTCTCAGTATTCTATGGTAACCTACATGGGAGAAGAATCTGGGACAGAATGGATTTATGTACACATATAATTGAATCTATTTGCTGCACCACAGAAACTAACCAACATTGTAAATCAACCATCTGTCAATAAAATTTTTAAAAATGAAAAAAGTGCTAGTGTATTCTTCTTAAAGATTGAAAAGGAGGGTTTGGGATCTCTGGACTATGTACCTGATGATGGTACATACAAGTAAGAATTTTATTCAGTGCATAGAAATCATTCATGTATGAGTCCAAATCATAATTTGGGAGTTCCTATAATATTTTAAGTAAAATCTTTCAGTTTTTTTTCCAAAATAATATTATTGGTATGATTAATTATTTCTGGTTTTCTACTGATTAAGCTGATTTTGGCTGATAAAAAACTATGAAAGTATCTCTGGAATTGGTTTATTTATTGAACATTTAGCATGTGAAATTTTGTCCTTCAAATGATTGGTATTTGGAAGTCAACTAGGTAATGGGAACAGAGGCAGAAAGTGAGTGAGGAGTCATGAGGAAATAGAGTACAACAATAATTTATCCATCAGCACTTTAAAATCTGATGAATTTTGCTTCTATCTTATCCTCACTGCTCTTTACAATTTTTTCTACCAAAGAATGTTTTCCAAAGGCTAAACTAATAGTATATACTATTATACACCTACATGTTTTAATCCTCCAGTTTGTATACTTAGAAAGTCATAAAATCTTGCTTAACCAAGTCACAAATTTAAAAAAAATGAATATTTTCTGTGAAAATTTGGAAAACATTCATGTGCTTACCTGATCACAAAGACAATTTGTGCTGTCATAATCTAATATTTTATGAGAAACTTGGAAAACCATTAAACTATGCTTGTATAAATTCCTATTAAACCTATAGTAATTTATACAAGCATTAAACCTATTAAACCTATAGCCAGTTTGTATTGTAATTTAATATGCAAAGAAAAACATAAATTGTTAATTCCATAAACGGTTTTCCTTTTTTCATGCATGTAATTAATTAATTAATTAATTAATTTTTTTTAGGGCCGCACCTGCAGTATATGAAGTTCCCAGGCTAAGGGTTGAATTTGGCTGCAGCTGCAGGCGTACACCACAACCACACTAATGTGGGATCTGAGCCACATCTGTGACCCACACCACAGCTTGCAGCAATGCATGATTTTTAATCCTCTGAGGAGGCCAGGGATAGAACCTGTATCCTCAGATTCTTAACCCTCTGAGCCACAGTGGGAACTCCTGAATGTAATTTAGACTTTGAGATTACACTTGTACTGTCATTAAAAATAATCCAAATGAAATCTTGTACGTCTTGATGATTTTGCACATCCACCTTCCTGTTATTCAGGTCAAAATATTTCTATTCACCCTTCCCACAATTGTTAAGACCACCTGATTAACCAAGATAGTTTCAAAAATACCCAGAAGGTGACCTTTTTTCTCCACTTTTCAGCCTAGTTCATGTGACTATCATCTTCCCCGGGGGTTATTATGGGACTCTCCACTCTTCTCCTTTCTTACACGTCATTCTCTCAACAGAGTAGCTTAGAGTAATATAATTAAACAGTATTAACTGTGTAACCCTCTGCTCAGAGGGCAAAATAAGTCCTTCTACATCTCAAAATGATCTTCAAAGTCTGGCTACCTTGCTCTCCTGCAAGCCTGCTGACCCCTCTAACCTTAGCTGTCAAATTCACTGTCATTTACTCCACTCTTCTCTTGCCCAGACTTTCTTTTTCTTCTGTAAACATATCAATCATTTTTTCCTGAGTTTTTGCACATACCTGCACTCTGTTCAAACATTTCCACTCTTGATCTGCTCTCTCAATCCCCTCAAGTATTGGCTAATATGCCCTTTTTCAATGACGCATTCCTTGACTATCCTACTTGAAATTATTTCTCTTTCTCTATCCCATCATGAGCTTTCCTTTCTTTTAGCTTTCTTTTTATCCCCTGATATATTTGATACTTGTTTGTTTAATATCAGCCTGTCCGTTAGAATTTCACAATCACAAGATTATGGATTTTTGTCAACTTTCATGACTGCTCTATTTGCAATTTCTTGGAACAATGTCTGGCTTATGATCTTATGCTCTTGAATTGATGAACTATTATTAATGAAATAGCACATTTTATAGCTAGTGTTTTCTTCCAGAAAATTGGACACGTTTTATGGATATTTTCTCATAGAAAAAAATCTCAAGAGAAGGCATATATCAGTAGGTCTAGTTTTTTGCTGTTATTATTTGTAAAACAGATTATTACCAGTAGAAATACCATCCCTAGAAAAAAAAAGTTGCCTCCGTTTTATGCACAACTTTGCTATAGATAAAGGACCAAATCCTCATTTCTTTTAAGCAGATAATGTTAGAGTTCATGTTATTTATTGAGTAATGAAGCATAGATCTTTTATAGTTTTTTAATATCTCAATGAACAAAACACAATATATAAAAACAATATATGACAGTTATATCAGTTTCCTACTACATTTTAGAAGATGACATAAAAGCAAGAGTTTAAATTACATGATCATTCCAAATTGTTGAAAACCACATGTACATCATGTATCTTATATGCTTGATAATAGTGAATAGTTCCATTAACAATCTCTGTAAAACTTCATTAGCCTCTTCCTTATGCATGAGTTGTTAAAAATAGTTTTATATCATGATATTATAATATATATATGGAAAAATCAACTATTTTATAGAGATTTCCAAGATGTTTTTCTCTTTACCCACTTTTTATTAAATATTGATGAAATGGAGTGTACAAGGTCAACTTACCTATGTTATATATTCGGCAAATTCCTTCAGTTGAAAAAAAAGAAAAAAACCTCTATTCACTTTGGAATTGGTCATTATTGTGCGCAGCATCAACTAAATAGAAAATATTGTCCCAACTCTGTTAACGCAGAAACTCACTTTACCAGTTGATAAATGAGGCATTAATCATGGAGAGTGGACTCTCTGAATCTTTTTTATTTGCTAGTTTTTCATTTCTTTTAAAAAATCTTTTAACTTTCAGTATTGTGTTTTATCTTTAGGAAAACTTGTGTTTTAAAACATATATTATTTTAATGGAATTTGTCTTTGAAGTTTTAATTTTTTCTCCAAAGTTATAAGTATATATTCATATGTGTATGTTCATCTAGCTAACTCTTTATCTACCTGGTATTGGAATGGTGTTAAGTTAAACCATATGTTTTTCCAAATAGTCATTTTCTTGTACTTTTGGTTTCAATAATTTTTCAAGGTCCATTATATTTTAAATTAAATGCATACATTTTCTTAGGAATTATTTTTTCAATCAGTATTCTAGTAATATACTATTTTCATAGCTGTAGGTTATAATTTAATATACTTCAAGATGATTTCTGAAGTTGGAAAGATATTTAGTATAAAGATGATTTGGTCATCTTTATAAACTGAAAAAAAAATGTGTAAGAGGAAAAGAGAAATTCTAAGCTATGTGGGAGGGGATAAATTATTGGAAAAAGTCTTAAGTGAGGTGTAAAATATTTTGTTAGATAGAACCTAAAAAGGAAAATGTTTTGACTCTTCCACTTGAGATAAGATGTAAGGAGACAGGTATAGTTTTGAGTGGATATATATTTATGTGTTTATATGGAAACAAAAAATTAGACATTAAATTTTATTATCCTACTTTCTCTGTAAAATATGAGGAAAGGTGCTCTATTGTTTATAAACAATTGAAAAAATAAGATTTAAAGAAATATTAAATTGCAGATTCAAAGTGATTTGGGAATTCAAGAAGTACTGTGGGGTCTGGGAGAAAACAAATTCTAGGGTATCAATTCTTCTTTCCCTTAGTCTCGACAAATCTCAGATTTGATTCCATGCCAGTTGACAAATGCACAGTTGAGCTACATGGTAGTTAACTCTCTCTGTAGTTAGCAAAAAGACTGAAAATTGGTATTACTTGAAACTGACACTAAATGTCACAATAGTGGGATAAACTATAATAAACCATCAGAAATACTTTGCTCTGGTTCTTTGCATTCACTAGATAAGTAGGAACATAAGCTGTATGATCAGTGGACTTAGAGAAGGCAGCTACCCAAATATTACCTGGAAAAAGCATAGAAGGCTGGAAAAGCATAGAAGGCTACTTGTCTCACATTCTTTGCAGAAGAGTCACATGTTGTCTATGTTTTCTGAGAAGGAATTTACAGATTAAGCTGTTCTAGACTGTGTGAGGCAGAGACAGCATCCGTATTTGTCACTGGAAATTGCTTTACAGGGTGATGATGATGATCATTTGAGTCCGTCATTTCAATCAGAGTTTGGTTATTTTAAGTTTGTTTACTTGACAAACTGAGGATTCGAAACCTATATTTAAATACATGCTAATTCAATTCATCCATCTTTATAAATATTTGTTGACTTCTTTTGTCCTTGCAGGAATCTTAATCAGTTAAAATGCCTAAAGCATAGTGAAAAAGACGTTACAACTGTTTGAGAGTTCTTTATTGGAAAATGAGAATAAAATAAACAGAGAGGGTCCAGATCTTTAAGATCATGTGGATTTCCTGACATCTAGATTTATTGCAGATATTTAATAAGGAGCAAAAGTGGGGCATTTGAAATATCATTCACTGTGTATCAGGGAGGGAAGGACTCCAGTTCAGAAGATGTAACAAAAGTGTTGTGCCATGACTTTTCCACTCATATCCTTTGTTTTTCTTTGCCTCTGTTTTCAGAAAATCCCAGACAGTACTTCTTCGCTCACAACCTGTGTCTGCAATCTTGCTGCTACCCAGGCAGAGCTTAGCAGTCGGCCTCTGTTCTTCACTGGCAGTACTCTCATCAGGCTGGCTCTGCTAGACTCTGTCTAGCTCTGATTTTTCTTAGTTACATGATTCTCCATCTGCTTCCATTTGTGGTGGCAAAGTGGCCCTGCCTATCTTACTTTGCATTCTGCCATGTTTTTAGTTTTGCTCTTGCTTTAACTATATTTTAAACATGTAGCGTAGTTGATTGAAAACTGTAGAAATGCCTAGTACTTGTTTAGATTCTCTCCAGAGAACAGTTAGTCTTTGCCACCGAATAAACTGTGCTTTAAACCAAGGTGCAGACGCTTCTTGCAATATGTTTCAAGTAACCAAAATGGAAAATCCAAGCAAACTGTTGCCTGTGTTTAGCCTTGTGATTTAAAGACAGCTGGTGGAGATAAGCACTAACATAAATCTTATCTGAATTTCCCAAACCCAGAATATGAATTGTGAATTCTTTATTGCTTTTTCTAGATATTTAAGCACAGGTAATGGTAATAGAGCAGAACAGAAAGAACAATGAATTTGAATTTAGAAAATCTAGGTTCAGAGTCTTACTCCCTTGCTCATTATTTAACCTTGAGGAAATAACCTTTGTCTATGCCCTGCTCTTCAATTTGGAGATGAGGAAACTGAACCTGAGAAAAAATATGAAATTTTCAGAAGTTTCAAAGCTAGAAAGTGCCAGACGTCAATATTAAGTCCTTTTGAACTCAAAATCTATGTTTAGTCACCCTTGTGTCCAAGTATTGTTGCTGTTGTCCTCTCTCCTTACATAGTATTTTTATTTTTCTCCTTGTTATTTTCTCTGCTTAGCCAATTAGTATTCATTCCTCCCTTTTTCCAAAACAATCCTGATCCATAATTAATAAAGTGGTTTTGTTTTAGCCGTTTAAGTAAATATTCCCTTTGCCTTCTTGGCTTATCTGAAACTGTGTTCTCAGCTGAAGATCTTACTCGAATGGCACCTCCCTCCAGTTAAATTCTCTCCCACTACATGCACCACGTAAAATTTGTGTGTGTTTGAAATCCTCCCACTGACCCCCACCAGATTTAAAACTTTAGATGTTCTCTCTGGTAAACCCCCTCTTCTTACTGAGTTATGTCCGCATCTCCCTCACTTTCACCTTTTCCATATAACTCCTTTTGTATTTCTTACTCATCAATGAGTTTGTTCAATGAGTAGTTTTTCTTTCCATGGGAACCCCAACTGCCACACATAACTTCAAAATCTATATGGAGTCTGGTTAAAAACAAACCCCATCACCTCAGTTTTCTGAAATACCAAGGCTTTTATTTCTGCACCTTAGCAAAACTATTGATAATTATATTCTGTCAGAACCTTACTGTTATACTTTTCACCTGAAAAAAAAATTACATTTTGCCTTATGACCTTAGTTTTCTCTTGCTGTCTCAATTCCTTGCGGATACTGTGCTTATTACAGCTGCACACCAAATTCATGTAGATCACTAGTTTTTTAACTCCTATTGTGTTCACAGTCCTGATAAACGCACGGTCATAGCACACACTCTCTTGTCAAAATTCTAAACCTACTTTCCCTTTGTCCTTTTATGTCATCACAGAGAAATCCCTGATCCTGAATAACAACTGCCTGCATTGTCTTGCCCACAGCTGGGCTGAGAGTATTTCAGTTGAGCATATTTATAATTATAAATTATCACTAGACTCGGCTAGGACTTCATCCACTACAACACTGTTTCTCTGGATGTTTCATTGTCCACTTTTTATAAATATTTTAATCTCCTTCACCTGTCCTCAAACCTCCAATAAGTTATCTTCTTAACATTTTGTTCTTGTAAATGATTACACATACCACTGCAGAGAAAAAATAAAACTGAGCAAATAGATGGGAACCATTTCAATGTCCAAGAAATATCACCAATCTGTCACTATTTATACATATTTTTCCTTTTCTTTCTTTCTATTTTCTTTCTGTTAAAAAAATAAGGACTAAAAGGAATGGTGTAACCTGTCAAAAGTTACATAATTGTGAAGGCATAGGAATTTGACCCTGACATTTCTATGCTCAAAGCCCATTTTCTTACCCCTGAAATACTCTAAATTCCATAGAAAAATAATCTGTGAGTAGATATAGTATACTTTGTTAATTTTAAAATGGTCAATTTTACTGGATCTCTCCATCTTTTTACTCTTATATAAACCATGCCATGAATAATTTTATGTGAATTATAATAATTATGATAAATCTAATAATATCATTTGTGTAAACAAATAAGGGAAAACCCATAATCCATAATAACATAGAGAATAATACTCAATATAACTCTGCTGTGGTCAGTTATCTTTTTAAGGAGGCTGGTTTTGTTTCTTTGACATTCCAAAGGATCTAATACAACGTGATTTATTCCTGGAATGCTGTGAAATTAATGAAAATATTATTTGTGAGGAAAAATGAGTTTACTTGCATTTGTAATTTGTTTCGCCTGCAGCAGCAGCTGTGCTTATATCCAGAATGTGCCATGCTGAAAAATGGAAGGTTGATTTCTGTTGTTTTTTCCTTTCTTTCCCCTTATATTCATTGTTTATCATTTTGAACCAAATGAGAATCATTTTTAATTATTTTATTATACTTCAGGAGGAAGAATAATAGTGTGCCTGGAAATGTAGCTATGCCCAACTCAGACAATACCATTTAGGTGATTTTCATAGGCACTTGAGTTTGCTCAAATTATAATTAATAATTTAATTTGTTAATTATAAGAGATCAATACATCCTATCAAAATCACATGAAAATCAGTTTAATTTTTGTAGAAGGAAGTGAGTCAGGATTTTATCATCCAAATCATTTAACTGAACCCTCAGATACATTCCTCCTTTAATGCATTTTAAACTTATAGAGATGATGGATCTTTGAGGTATATTCTAGGAGTGCTTCCCGCAGACTGTCCTTGCTTCTGTATGCTTATTCAGTATTCCCTGAGAATTATTTTTTAATCAGCTTCATATCATCCACAATGGCACATGGAGACAAATGATTAAGTGCCTTTTCACATTCATTATATCTATGATATGTCCTTATAAAAACCAAATATATTTAAATATTCAATAATAGAGAATAGTACTGAGTGTTTACATTATATTTTAATAAATCAGCGTTAGGTAAATTTATTATAACTTGTATTCTAATGTCCTCAAAGCAAATGTTTATTAATGCTTTTGAATCCTACTGGAATGTGGCATCAAAATATCAGCTTTAAATCTTTAGTTTTCATTTTCTATCTCTTTCTCTTTTGAACATTAGTACATAGACTGACTCTAGAATATTTGTCTCTCATTTTTCACTATTTCTCAGGCAGTTATTCTTTCTCTACTGTGTTTCTGAACATATGTTTTCAGGTTCTTCTCTCTCAAAAAAAGATTCTGAATTTGGATTCAGAAGACTTAGATTCAAGTCTTAGACCTATTTCTTAGCTTATGCAGGTCTTAAGGCAAACTGGGTATGGCTACTCCTCTCATCTGTAGAATGGAAATAAGAATACATTCTTCAGACAACTATTTTAATGATTAGATAGGATAAGGCTGAGGTAATGGCACAGTATTTCAAAGACTAGAGTACAGAATGTGGGAAATAGTAAATCACTGTACACATAAATGATTTTATTAATGATATTCTATTGGTATCCATAAACACCAACACCAAATGTGTTGGCTTATTTCATTACTCACTCCCTTCATCTTGTGTCTCCACTTACCTTGAGTTCAACTGGCCTTTATTTGATACTTAGTTTAATTATTCAGTTTAAAGGTGATTACCCCTCTACTCTCATTCTCTCTGTTGTTGTCAAAGTCTTTAGAAGTCACATAGGAACAAATTTTTTCTTATTAACCTTTCATTAAGCTTTTGGATGAACTGTTATTTGTTCTAATTCTTGATTGAAATGATCCTAGAGCCTATTTGTGACTCTCTTTTAGTCTTTCTTTTCTAGTATTTATTAATTTGAAAGTTACTTAAACAGAGAGATTCTCATGAAGCTACAGTAGTTTCATTGAAAAACCAAGTGTATCCATTTTCATTACAATTACTAAGAATGATTTTCCCTTCATTCAAAAAGTGGCCTATTATATGCATAGTCTTGGCAATGTAGAAATAAAGTGTAGCATTCCATCATGTTCAGTAGTTAACCCTCCACAGGGAAAGACATGATTTATGATATAGAAGATAAAAATGACACAGCTCAGATTGGGCAAGTCTAGATTGGTCAAAAGAAGTATGTCTAGAGGAACTGATACCTAACTAAGCTGGGTTCAGGAGGATGAACAGAAGGAAAATAATTTTTTTTAAATGGAGTGAAGATGGCTACAAGAAAGCATGTAAAAAGAAAAAAAAAATGTTTATAAGCATAGACCAGAGAAATGAGGGCATCAGAAAGCCCTTTGCTTTTTTCTCCCTCCCTCAACCTCTAGCCTGCCTATCAGTAGCAGAGGAAGCTACAGGCCTTCTTTCAAGGTGCTTTTTATCCCTTTGTGTCTATCATTCAAAGAAGCCCTTGATTCTCCTGTTCATCACTTATTCTTACCTGTCCTCTGGACGTTTTCTTCTTTCTTTAGAATATGTGGTGGATTATCAAAGTGCTGTGTATCTCAGTACTTTCCCAGAGCACCCCTTTTTTCATCTTGCTGTTGCTGAAATCTGCCTCTCCCCTGAGGACATGGTTGTCTACATCAGTACCTATCACAGAAATCAACTATGATGTCCCCATGTGGGTCACTGGACATGTGTTATCAATCATTTCTTCTGAAAACACATTCTCTGCTTTCTCTTATCTCCCTGGCTCTATGTCTCCGCCTTCTACACTAGTTCCTTTTCATCTGCTCGTCCTTTTATTTATGTGTTTATATATATGGCCTCTTAAAATCAGACCAGATCCAAGGTCCCTATATTTTCTCCCAAACTCTCTCTTCCTATTTCAGTTCATGACAACAAATCCAGTTGATCAGGTACTTATGTCTAGATTCATTCTTGACTACTCTTTTACTCTCACACCTCAAATACAGTGTGTCAGCAAATACTATTTTCTCTATTCCCTTCACTGCTCTCTCTTGCTCTCCATCTATCTATATACACACACACAAACACACACACTATAAATATTGGGTGAGTGAATAATGCATGAAAGAATAAGAGATATCCATCATGTGCATACATATATAGCCTAAGCCACCATTATCTTTTCTGTACTATTTTAGTATCTGTATGTTTGTTCCCAGGTCCTCATGCTTCTGCCATTGCCTTTCCTATATTTTAGTCAAATCTCAGGAAAGTAGCCAGAGTGATACTTTTCAATGAAAGACTTGATCCCACTAGTCTTTTGCAAAACACCCTCAAATGACTTTCCAAGTTATTGGAAGTAAAACCCAAAGCTTTAAGTGTCTTGCGTGTCCTGGCCATCATCACTCTTCTCAAGTCATCATCTAATACTCTCTCCCTTGCTTTTTCTACTTCAGCGATAGTGGCTTCTGTGCCATTCCATTCCTCAATCCCTTAGCGTCCAGGAGGTTCCCAGCCTAGGGCTTTGCACTTGATATTCCACTTGTCTAGACTATCTTCTTCCAGGCCATTTAGTTCCTCAACCCTTTGGTGTCCAGGAGGTTCCCAGCCTAAGGCTTTGCACTTGATATTCCACTTGTCTAGACTATCTTCATCCAGGCATCTGAGATCTCAGTCAATTGCTTTCTTTGGGTCTTTGTCTTGCCGTCTCATCAGTCATACTTAGGAACATCCTATTTAAATTATCTGATTCACACGTGCTTAACTAACCTACCTCCCTTCTGTGCTTTATTTCTATTTATCACTATAATAACAAAATATATTAATTTGTTTTGATTTTTTGACTAGTATGTGAGCTCTATGGGGTTATGATTTTTGTCTGTTGTTTAATTGTATCTGTAGTTTCAGACTATAGAAAGATGAATTACAATAACATAGATTAAATGAATAAATATTTCTTAAGACATAAATGACAAAAACTATTTCAATGACTAAGAATAATAAAAAAATATAATTTACAGAAATTGAAAAAAACTTTCCTGGAGTTAAAATGCAATGAGAAATAAAAAATTACCAGTGTTCTTGAGAGTCTTATCTCCTCTTCCAATTATGCTCCCTGTATCATTCCTAACAGGGACTGTTATCCTGACATTTAACACTAAAGGTTACTTTTGCCAGCTTTTCTCAACTTCATAGAAATGGGATCATATAGTCTGCATTTTTTCATTGCTAACTTTTTTAGCTCAAGATTATGTTATGGAGTGTATCATGTTTTTGTATATTACTATAGTTTATATCTTTTTATTGCCATAATTTGTTCAGCGACTAAACAACTATCTGTTCTAATATTGATGAACATTTGTATGGTTTCCAGCTACTGAAGTGTCATTACAATTAATGTTATGGACATTTTTGTACAGATATTTGGTACCCATGTAGTAGGTAGTACCTGTGAAGGAAACTGAGGAGATATAAAGTGATCTACATTTTTATAATGTGTATGGTAGTTAAATTCGTGTCCTCACTAAATCCTTGTTCTGCCCAGTCTCAACCTCACAGTTCTTTCAACAATGAGAGCCTTGGCTATCGAGATCCATAGTAAAGAGGTTAGTTCCTTTTTATCCCTCAAATTTGATTAATTCAAGTCTAAATCTTTTATGGGCATCACTATATAGAGAAAGTCCAAAATGCTAACAGAAGATACAATGTTATCACTAAAATAACCCTCCACACTCAAAATTAAAATAAAATAGGAGGAGTTCCCGTTGTGGCGCAGTGGTTAACGAATCCGACTAGGAACCATGAGGTTGCGGGTTCGGTCCCTGCCCTTGCTCAGTGGGTTAACGATCCAGCGTTGCCGTGAGCTGTGGTGTAGGTTGCAGACGCGCTCGGATCCTGTGTTGCTGTGGCTCTGGCGTAGGCCAGTGGCTACAGCTCCGATTAGACCCCTAGCCTGGGAACCTCCATGTGCCGTGGGAGTGGCCGAAAGAAATAGCAAAAAGACAAAAAAAAAAAAATAAATAAATAAATAAATAAAATAAAATAAAATAAATAAATAAATAAATAAAATAGGAAACCAGCCAATCCCCACCATAATAGCATCCACCCATACAAAATCATATTCTCATAACCAGGAACTGTGTGTTGTCAAAGATCATTGAAGAAATGATAACTGAGGACAGGAGTGAGAGAAAAAAATCTGCTTGGAGCGCCCTTGCCAGTCTTCATGTTATTTGTGGTAACTGCTCTGAGTTTATAACATGTAAAATTATACTCATCTGAAAAACATAGCCCACCAAAAGATTATTACTGCCATTATACATTTTAATATATGTAAGAAAATATCAACAGTGCAAACTCTCACCTCTCTTAGATTATGAGTAATTAGAATAGTTTGTGTTGTGGCTTCCCATATGTTTGACAATATGATATATTAAACAAATAAACGAGGCTCCATGGATACCTTCATACCATTCATGGAAGAAAATATTCTTATTTTCATTCCACAGAAGAGAGAAGCTTCCATCTGTAGCACTCTCCCCATCCCTCCTCATCTCATGTGGTAACACAAGGAGGAATCTCAGAAAATTAACAGAGTCTATGCCACTTGTGAAAAGCCACGTATTTTTCTCTGGGAACATTCCTGAATGTAATTAAGAAAAAAAATTTTAGGAATAATCACACATATAAAGCATATGAATATTGATCCCCTTGTAACAGATAAGACTCTCAAGAATCCAAAATAATAATACTTCTTGGCTTTTGGCTAAGATTAAATGCTGAATGATATTTCATCTTTTTGTTTACTATGAATTCACCCAATATATATTTTAGATAAATATATACATATGTATTTGAAAATCTATCGTGTGTTAGGCACTGTTCTATGGTTCTTTGTGCTAGAGATATAAAAAAAGAATGAGATATATAAATTTCCTAGGTAATAAAAGTTGGGATCGACTGGGAAAGAGAGATAATGTATCAGACAGTATTGGTTGCATAACAAACCACTCTAAAATGTAGTGCTTTAAACACACGCAAGGTATTTATATATTTGAAAGTTGACAATTTGGGCCAGGCTCAGCTGTTTGGAACTTCTGATCTGCAACGTGTTCACTTAAACTCATGCCGGTTCTGTTCACCTGTGATGACCTGATGGGTCAGATGAGGCTATGGTTTATGATGGTCTTAATTTCCCAAATGGGAATCTTTTACCCAGTTTCTTATCCTATAGGAGGCTCCTCTTTGATTATGTACGTGGTAACAATGTTCCAAAAGCAGTGACGGAGTAAAGACCAAGTACCTTCCAAACCACTGTTTGTTTCATGTTTGCTACTATACCATGGGCCAAACAAGCCAAATTGTCAGCGTATAAGAATCAGTGTAATAGGGACTACCCAAGTGCTTTAATACAGGGAGGTGTGAACAAATGAGTGAATCATTATTGCAACAGTGTGCCATAGAACATACATTCATACATACATACATACCTTAGCCATAGATGATAGATACATACGTACATACCTTTAGCTGAGAAATACCAAACTGTCTAAAATAATGACAGTTTGGCCCATCTAAAATGGCCAAGTGTGTTCTTGAATTTATCGGAGATTTGACTCAGTTTTGCAAGGCATTTTGTTTTGCAAATGCCAACATGTGTACCTAGAGTTTTTTTTTGGGGGGAAGCATATTACCAAACATAAGATATTGATTGTTTAAGAACATTAAGAATTCTGATTTCAAGTAGTTAAAATTATACTGATAGAGATGCAAACATATTATTATAAAATAAGACTATTGTAATATAAGTGAATAATTACAGTTATCTATTTCACTGGATGTAGCAATTCCACCCTTGGTGATATATAGAAACTCCTACAATCTTTTAAAATGAAGTGCTTAGGTAAAGATTCTATGGGAAATCTTCTATTTCTTAGCTTGTCGTTGATATGAAATAGATACTACAGTTGAGAAAAGCAGCACCTATTACCAATGTCATAGACATTTTTCACACAAATTTTCTTATCAATTCAGTAATCCCCCAAACATAAATCATATATGTGATCATGGAGAATGGAAAAGAGTTTATTCTCTGTGCTAGTGAATGGAGGGTCTGTTTCTATACCCAGTGAATGATGTTTCCTTTTCTATTCACAAATGAAAACATCCCCATTTCTTTCAAGGTGGATAAGAAATAAAAAGAAATAAAAGTCATAGAGTTATTTTATTCAATTTTACACAACATATTATAGAGGTTGGTAACACAGGTAAAGTGGAAATCCTTTTTTGTAGTCAGTGCAGCCACTGAATACATGGCTTTTTCTCTGAATCAGTAATGTTGAGAAAATCTTTTAAGGTCCTAGGGCCTTATCTTCCTCATTTCAATAATGAGAGTCATTCAGATAATTAAATATAATAATATATGACCTAGGGAGGTACAAGTATACTCTTTAGTTTCTTAGCTTGCTTTAGAAATTTGCCACATTCAACGTAACAATTTACTGAATCTAAGCAATAGACATTGATATTTACAAAATTCCCAGATATATAGTTCCTTTAAGGACCATGTAGTCTCCTTCAGATAATCTTAGAGATTTATCTTAACAATATGGAGCAAGGCCGGTGTCTACTAAATTTTATTATAGGAATATTATGTGAATCTGAAGATCCAGTGAATTAGTTATGTAAAGGGAATATTTGAAGTTTCTAATTAAGGCTTTGATATGTTTAATAGAAATACAATACACTGAAGTACTGGTTATCCTAGATGACATACAGTTATTTCCCTAATAAACTGTATTTAGAGATATGGTAAAAAGAATACTGGAGTTGGGAATTAGGAGATTTCAATTAGACATTAGCTCTAGTAATAACATATGCCATTAGGGACATTTCATTGCTTCTATCAAATACCGTCATCTGGCTTTCTCTCTCATCCTGAGTGCCAGTTTTCTTCCAAGGTGAGCAGGTTGAACTACCTGAAATCACAGATACCTTCTACTTTCTTTTTCTGTGGCTCGAGAATCTCTTCAGTTTTCTTCTGTAAAGTGAGAAGAGCAGTGATCTGGTATCCCTAGCTTTGGAGAAATAATTTGATTGACATTTGTTTACTCTGGCTAAACTTTTACCTAAACTGAGATGTAACCAAATGCACGAGACATGGATATCTGAAAAAGAAGTACAGGCTTGCTATAATTCAATAAGGTCTTGGTTATGTACTCACTGTTCTTTGAGATATTGAGCATTCAATATCTGTGTCTAAGGAAACACTATCAAAACCAGTTTTTGTTGCTCCATATTTTACTTAATAAATATATAGATTTGGAAATATGTGGCTAGTATTGTTTTCCAGTCTAGAATGTCAGAGGAATTTCCTTATCTGCTTAGCTGCTCATATTCTTAATTTGTTTTCCTCTTCATTCATTCACTGAGATTCTGGAAGTATGGGGTAGATGTTTCTGTGTAAATGTGTGTGAGTGTTGTGATTTTTTGTTAACTAATATTTGTTAGGTAGAGCCCCAGGGATGTTAGCTGATAGGCCAGGGTTTAGCAAAAGACCACAGGGGATGTGAAGTAGATCATTTGATTACTCACAGGTCCTGGAGGAGACTCAGGGCATTCTTGAGGGGTCTTACAGGAAGGCTGAGGCAGGGAGTAGGCAGATAATGAGCAGCAGGATATGGGGCCTTAATAGGAGACACATGGGGAATGCTTTGGGGTTCCTGAGCAAGGCTGGATTGGTTAATTCAAACCAGAAAGAGTAGGGTTTGGTCAGCTCCTGAGGGGTCTTATCTAAGAGAAAGGAGCTGGGAGGCAGGACAGGCTGTTGATCACAAGGGGCTTTGGTAGAGTTGCATCAGGAACTTACATTTACTCATGATTGTGGGCTGTTACTGAGGGCGTGTGCTCCTGCGAAGGAGAGGCTAGTGTCACTGTTTGGTCAAGGCTTGCAGGCATGTGGTGGGGGGTGAGTATCCTATCAGTTGTTTTTGATTTTCAAATTGAGAGATGAGGAGTTGAGGAACTAGATTAAAAAAAAAAAAAAAAGCATTATAAGCAGTATTGTTACTGTTAGGAGTTTTTCCGTTCATACTTTCCCACTGCAGGTGCCAACTGTAGAGGAACTGGGTTAACATCCATCTAATTACATACATCAAAATAAACAGTATGTGTTAACTCATAGTGACTTTCTAATTTAAATTGATGGCTCCCTTCTTTGTTGCCCCTTTATTTTGTCCCCACAGTTCTTCATGGTGCAGTTTGAATCAACTTTATTGAGAGATGATTTGCACACTCTAAATACACTCATTTTTAAATATAAATTCAATTATTTTTGACATATAATTACCCATATAAACACAATCACAATCCATATATGGAATATTCTTATTACCACCCATGGCTCTGATTGTTTTCTGTCTATTTAAGCTGACTCTGGCCCTGGCAACCACTGGTTTGCCATCACTATAAATGAGCTTAGCATGTCTTATAATTTGATGTAATGAAATTATACAGTTTTACTCTAGTATATCCAGCTTTTTTTCATGCAATGTAATGTTTTTGAGATGTAGTCATGTCCCTCTGCATTGGCATTCTGTTATTTTATGTTACTATTCTTTAGCTATACCACCAATTGTTTATCTACTTATGTATTTATGGACCTCTGAGCTGTTTCCAGTTTTGAACTAAGGATAAATCTGCTAGGAAAATTCATGTTAAGTCTTTGTGTAGACCTATATTTTCAGTTCTCTAGGATAAATATCTTGGAGTAGACTGGCTTGTATGTTGGCAAGTATATTTTTAACTAATACAAAAATGCCAAACCGTTTTCTGAAGTTGTTGTGTCACTTTATATTCCCACCAGCAAGGACAGTTCCAGTGTTTCCACATTCTTGTCAGTGTTGCTATTGTAATTCTTTTTCATTTTTGCCACTTTAATAGATATGGAGTTGTTTAAATTTGCATTCTTCCAATGAATAATAATGTTGAACATTCTTTATATGTGTATGGCTATTTTTTATTTATTTATTTATTTTTGAGCCCTATACACAGCTTTCCCCCAGTCATGAAGTTGTTTGTGTTCTCATTAATTGTTTGTATCTTTATAGGTTATACATATGTTTATAAATGCTGAATACAAACCCTTTGTCATATATGAATTATAAATAAGAGTAATTATTAATGCTGTTTTTAGTCTGTCTTGCATTTTCCTTGAATATGTCTTACAAAGAACATAAGTTTTTAATGTTGATAAATTCCAATAGTAGATAGCGCTATACTTAATATTTATAAATTATATATAACAATGGACTTCCAATTTGTTAACTTTCTTCTCTCATTTTTCATGATCAGTGTATCTTATCAGGAAATATTTGCCTACTCTAAGGCTATGAAGATGTTTCGTAAAGTCAGCTTTTCATTTAGTTTCAGGATCAATTTCAAGTTAATGTTTTGTATGGTATGAGGTAAGGGATAGGGTAATTGTTTTCTATACAGATGTCCAGTTGCTTCAACATAATTTGTTGAATATGCCATATTTTCTACACTAAATTACTTTTTCATATTTGTTGGAAATAAATTGATAATGAATGTGTGCATCTTTAGTTTATTCCATTGATCTGTCTGTCTGTCCTCACAAATACCAAGTTGCATTATAGTAAACTTTGAAGTAAGACATTGTAAGTCCTTTAACTTTGGTTTTCTGTACAAAATTATTTGCATTAACTCTTTTCCTTTGTTTTTCCAGATAAATTTTGAAACCCACTTGTCAGTTTCTTAAAACTTGCTATGATTTTGATTGATGTATAATTGAATTTATGGAATAAAATCAGAAAGACAGTGTTAGATCCTATTATAAAGTGCTTCCTCAGAGCTTTAAGAAATTGTCCAGTCTGGCACCTGCTAAATCCTAAATAAGCATATTTGCCGTGTAGAGTATGATATCATGGTTTAGAGTACAGCCTGGAGAGACATTTCCTAAGGCTGAGCTCATTGTACTACTGATTACTTAGATAAGCTTGAGCAAGTTATTTATCTTCTGTGTGCCATTCTCCCATTTGTCCAAAGGCAGTAATAATGGTGACTATCTCAAAGGGATATTATAAGAATTAAATTAGTCAATATTTGGAAAGCACTTAAAACAGACCCTGGCAAATATTATGTGGCACGTAGATGTATGGAGTGCTTTTTTATTTTTGCTATTGAAATAATTGCTGTACTCATTGCCATTCTTCCATGGAGGCCAAGAGAAAGTATTCTATTAATTAACAGTAGGCTGCAGGCCAAGGTAAAGTTATTATGTTTGTCAGTGTTATGTAAATACCATGTGGGCTATACATCCTACTGGTGGAACTACAGGTAGCTATAAAGCATAAGAGAAAATATTATGCATAGGAACACAAAATGGAACTGATAATGCCAAAATGTGAAGAATGATATGTACAACTGAATGAGATTGAAAATAATTAAATTAAGATTATTTTGAGAAGTAGTAAGAAAATAAAACACATGTTCTTGAAACATATACTTTTTAGATCTATATATTGCATGATAAGAGTGACTGCTTAGGAGAGGAAGGATTTAATGAAATTTAACAATCGGGAGAAATTACTTTTATTTTTAGTAACAAGGGTCTTTGCTGGTGCTGTGAACCTATTCGAATGAGGAATGTCTTTTGGTCTCATGGGCAGGCAGGCATGCACCTGTCTTATCTGGTTAAAGATCCTGGGGCCCTAAGATCATCAGTGGTCCTCCTTAAGGCAAGAGAAGAGTCTGGGTGGAGGTGGAGCGGGGGTGGGAAAGAGCCTTGGAAGCAGTTTAAGAAGTGTAGAACTTGATCTAGGATTTGGAAATAAGATAATAAGATAAAAAGTTTTTTTTTTTTTTTGGTCTTTTTGCCTTTTCTATGGCCGTTCCTGCGGCATATGGGGCTTCCCAGGCCAGGGGCCAAATTGGAGCTTCAGCCGCTGGCCTATGCCAGAGCCACAGCAATTCGGGATCTGAGCCTCGTCTGCGACCTACACCATAGCTCACGGCAACGCCTGATCGTTAACCCACTGAGCAAGGGCAGGGACCGAACCCGCAACCTCATGGTTCCTAGTCAGATTCGTTAACCACTGAGCCATGACAGGAACTCCTAAAAAGATTTTTAAAAAGGCCTGTAGGTTACTCAGGTTGTTCTGTTTCTCAGATTCAGGGATGATGTGTTTAGGAGAATCCTCTAACTATACATAATTCTGATTCATCAGAGGTAAAATGACCTGAGAGTTACCACTAGTTTCTAGCGTCAAAACATTAAATAGCTTATTAGCAGCAACAACTTAAGGTAATAATGAATCAAAAAAGTCATTTGTTTCAAGGCAAACAGGTAGCTGGTCTTTTGTGGCCTTATGATTATTCTCATAAGTCAAAAAGAAGAGTGTCATCTATTATAATCTGAAAGAGCAAGGATGGTACCAAATACAGCTGTCACATTCAGATACTGGGATATTTTTAACAGCTTCTTTGCCTTAGGAGATGTTCTCATTACATATCTGCTTATCTGTGATTGCCCTATAAAAAAGAACGATGATAGAAGAACTCTAAATATAATGGAGATTTCAGATATAACTAGGAAAGTTGTGCAAGACTTTCTGAGATCAGCTAACAGAGTTGTCTAGTGTTCCTTAGCTATAATAAAGGCAAGCACAATAGGGATAAACTTAGAATAGGTTCTCACAGCCTAGGCTTATATTCAAATTCATTCTTTTTTTTTTTTTTTTTTTTTTTGTCTTTTGTTGTTGTTGTTGCTGTTGTTGCTATTTCTTGGGCCGCTCCCGCGGTATATGGAGGTTCCCAGGCTAGGGGTTGAATCGGAGCTGTAGCCACCGGCCTACGCCAGAGCCACAGCAACGCGGGATCCGAGCCGCGTCTGCGACCTTCACCACAGCTCACGGCAACGCCGGATCGTTAACCCACTGAGCAAGGGCAGGGACCGAACCCGCAACCTCATGGTTCCTAGTCGGATTCGTTAACCACTGCGCCACGATGGGAACTCCTCAAATTCATTCTTGGTTTGCGGAGTAAACAGATACTATATACCATCTATTGATATTTGGTTCCCATAATATTAGAGTAAAAATAATAAAGTTTTTTTTCCTACCCCTTCAGTATTATTTTAGAGTATTTAAGATAATGTGTGTAAAATAATTCTGTAATCCATCATACCAAAGTAGTTTCTATCATCAAGGACAGCAGGAACAATGCTTAAGGGTTAAAAGTAGTTCAGTGAAGTCCACCCAAACCAATGGATTCTGCTGATAATAGCAATATTTAGTAGCTAAGGGTCTGACTATATACATTTTTATAAAAAGGAAAGATGAATGGTCATATTGTAATGTTCCCAATGTTGCAGTATTATCCTTAAACCATTGCCAGTGGAGGATCTCTTAACCCAGAATGAAAGTAAATAAATCTGTCCATCACATCCGTTTGCATTCAGTGAAACTATTTAGCAACATGGATTCATCTTTAAGAATATAGACATAGCTTAATTGTTCACAGCCCTTGATTCATTATTTATCCATTTATGACACAGGAAATTATTAATAGTTTCATACTATTTTGACTGTCACCAATGCTCAGTTGCTTAGTTTGGCAAGCAGGAAATATTTCCTTGGGACTATATAAAGCAGCACTGTGTATTTTTGCCTGCGTGTTTTTCTTCCAAATTAAATTTATTAGATTACATATGCTTGCATTTCATTATATGCTCATAAAATGCAATATACCCTATAAATATCAACAAGATGCAGTACCTAAATTACATTTAGACTGTGCCGAAGACAACCACAAAGCAATGAAAAATTAAGTCTCTTATGATAACAGAGGTATTCAGATCAAAAAAACCTGACTTGTTTGGAGTGTACCACCAGTAAGACATTTGCCTATCAATAACAATAAACTTATTAAGAATATTTAATTTAAAAGTATAATAAAATCTGTTCAAATTAAAATAGAATTAGGAAACCAATTATGACAAAATTAAAATAACACTAAATTCTTTTCAATAAGAGAATGTATTCAAATAGTATAATTCCTAAATGAAATACCAGTCTACCATTCATTAAGTTATCAGCCATTTCACCTGTGAAATGGTTTACATTGACTATTTCATTTACTCCCCACAACTAATTCATGATGTAGGGCTTAGTCTTCTTATTCCATACTGAAGACACAAAGAGCCAGTGAGAGTACAATAACTTGACTGGAATTAAGAGCAAGAAATTGGAGTCTGAACTCTACTCAGGTCAAAGGTTGTTGATGTGTGATTCTGTGCTATAACTATCGCCTCCTTGGTGAAGTTTCTCAGCAATTCAGTTTATCAGAGAGGATCCTTCCACAAATCTCCTGTCTATTGTGGCTCTTAATTCTCTGTGTTTAGATTGCACAAAGTCCTGAAAGTAAGCCTTCTTGTAATGAATTCACTCTCTTTTCTATTTTAAATAATATCATTTTGCTCTTAGCAGCAGCCCTACTGCTGCTTTAGCTACGAGGAGGATAGAACTTGTCTATGTATTTCTGAACCTCAATTTAACTAGAATTCACATTGTTCATAGAACATATGTATATTATACTCTTTTGCTCATGAGGCTAGAATACAGTCTTTCCTAAATGTGAATTTTTCTTTTAAACATGGCATTGGAATTGTGTCTTCTCAGATTTTAGGAATTAAACTTCAATAATTGTAATATATTTTGGTATTAAGAAAAATTTAATTATTTTTATTGGTATGGTAATGTAGCTATTTTTTCAATATTTAGAGTTTCACAAATATTTGCAGGGGGCAGTTACTATAACCTGCCACAATATCTAAAATGATATGAAAATGAAAAAAATATGATATTCAGGAGAAAAATATAACTCATATTTTGATGACAGTTTGACATAAGGGTGCATATGATTTACACTTGGTGTAGAAGATAGAAAACTTATTCTGAAAAATTTAGCAATATTCTCCAAGTAAGAAAATTTGGACAATCCTTCAAAATTGTTTTATTTTTAAGAAGAAGTCAGATTATGCCAAACTGCTCCAGGAAAAAAGCTGTTTTTATTGTTTTTTTAAAGTCTGATATTTAGAAAGTAGTCTTACTTGATGTATAGAAGTCTATGGAATGTAGCTAATATAGAATTTTTAATGTTGAATTTTATTTTACGTAGAACTATGCAAGACCAGAATATATATTCTTTAAATCACTTATGCCAAATGTTTCAAAAAAAATTCTGTGTCTCTGAGAGTTTCAGAAAGTTTGTCTGCCCACATATAACTAGAAGTATTATTTATCTCCACTGATGCTGTAGACATTTGGTAATATGTGGATTTATTTGTTTTTCATATTGACGTGTGGTTTTGAAAAATGTGTAAAGATATTTGGATTTGAGTATCCATCATTGTCCTATCTCAAGTGAGGACATTTTTCTTTTAAATTTTGATTTCTGTTTGCTATAGTATTTTAGTATAAAAGAACACAAAGTGTATTCCAATATAATTTCTTTCTTTCTCTCTCTCTCTCTCTTTTTTTTTTTTTTTTTAATGGCCATACCCATAGCATATGGAAGTTCATGGGTCAGGAATTGAATCCAACATGCAGCTGCAAGTTACACCATGGCTATGGTGATGCCAAATCCTTTAACCCACTGTGCCAGGCCAGGATTGAAGCTGTACCTCTGCAGCTGCCTGAACTGATGCAGACAGATTCTTAACTCACTGCACTGCAGCAAAAACTCCTGTTTCTCTTAATATATACGTTATGGTATAATTTATAAGGAATCATTTTTGAAAAATAAAAGAATATTAGAATGATAAGCTTTTATGACCATATAGAAAAAATACTTAAGCTTAATTTACCAGCAAACTCAGGTCTGTATCTGTGAAGTAAATCGACATATAGCAATTAACACATGGTGCAATGAGGAAGACTTTCAGAAAGCTGATTGAATTTCCAAAGTACTTTAGAATTCTCATATTTTGTTGAAATAAACAGGAATAAATCAATGTTATTGAAAGGGATATATTTCCCTCAAAAAAGATAGAGTGACTAGAGATAATATTTCAAAAATGGAAAAATAAAATAATAGACATCATAAAACATTGATATGATTTAAACTATAGATGGCAAAGAGAAGAGGGAGAGACTGGTGCCCTTTTAAAAGTGGCTTTTCAAGCAAGTTTTAACACAGACATCTCTGTGCATCTCCAATTGAATATGTCTCCATTTTAGTGTAAATTGTGAAATACACTAATCTCGGGGAAATACTTTTACCCTGTGATGATCAGTAGTATCTCAGAAGGAATTTGTCTCAAACAGAGATTGATCCTCATTTTATAGATGCTCGAGGAAAAGACCGATGTCCTGCCATCTATGGGCCAGTTAGGTGGTTCCTTCTGTGAAAAAGTTTTAGTTACCATGTGACATACTGAAGTTACAGTCTTTAAAGCAATAGACTTGTGACTGCCTGATGGGAGAGGGAGGGAGTGGGAGGGATTGGGAGCTTGGGGTTATCAGACACAATTTAGAATAGATTTACAAGGAGATCCTGCTGAGTAGCATTGAGAACTATGTCTAGATACTCATATTGCAACAGAACAAAGGGTGGGGGAAAAATGTATACATGTAAGGATAACTTGATCCCCTTGCTGTACAGTGGGAAAAAAAAAATTTGAATCATAAAAATAAATAAATAAATAAAGCAGAAGATTCACCAGAACCCTACACAATGCCTTTGCTGCTACTCTTGCTTACACCTTTATCGTAACAACGATCCTGATATTTAGATTCATAGGAAAATACCCATGGCATTCTCGTGGCAGAGCAAGCGTACTTCAACCCGGGGTTCTTCAGTGTAATAAAATGATCTAGACATAGGTCCTTAACCCTGACAATACTATTTGAGACCTTCTGCAGAAAGAAAAGTAAAAATGAGTAGAGTAGTGAGGAACACTCTGAATTATACCCAGAAATAAAAAAGGAAAAAGATAATGCAAACAAATAAACCAAAAATCTGGACACGGGGCGGGGGATGAGGGGCAGAGACACAAAACTAAAAAGAAGTCCTCAATTTGACCCAGTAAGAAACCCAAAGTTTACTGAAAGAAATTTACGCACAGAAAGATAAAAGGGAGCTGATTGGCTTTGGCACCTCTACAACCTAGGTTCTGAATTAATTTTATCTGCTGAAATATACCAATTGGCAAACTTTCATGGTCTTAATTGATATCAGGGCTCAAAATAGAGTTACATGTGGAGATTGCCCTCGATTTAAACAGGCTACCTGCTATACTCTTAAGAAAGTGATGGAACATAAAATGGAGAACAACAGGGAAGCTGTACCTTAGCCACTGGAAATATGACTTTGCCTAGATCCCCCATAGTATCATTGCCATAAAATGTTCTATCATTTTCATGAACACTCCTACCTAAGGGTAAGAAATTAAAATTAAATCATCTGTAGCACTTACTATCATCTTGATAAAATATAATCCCACAGAACTTGGCCCTGCCTCCCAATTTGAAAAAAATGTAATTATTAATGTTATGGAAAGCCAATGGAAGTATTTCTGGTATATATTTTTCCCAGAAGCTAGGAGAATTCAAATGTAAGTGGTTAAAAGATTGGACTGAAGTTTGACCTCATAAGTGTCCATATGTTTATCAGATCATGAATTTAATATTGAGCTAAATTGATTCAATTTAAGTTGTGCTTTTAAGCTTTGTGATTATACTATAACTATGATTTCCTGGACTCTAAATCAGAACACAATTATTTAAATTAGAATAATTTAAAAAGATTTTTTATTGTTGTTTAGTTCAGCTTTACTTTTCTAGATTATCACCTAAATATATGTTTATTAGGCTATGGATTATTAGTCAAAAAAGAATTAACTGTAGGTAAAGAAGTAACTGTAGGTAAAATATGCTTATATGGAAAAATCAAATGATATAGGAAAGCCAACTCCTGCTCCTACAGTATATATAGACATATATATATGTCTATACACACACACACACACACATATATATTATATATATATAATCAGGGTCTTGTCCTGTAAAACTAAAGGGCTAGCATGTCCTGCAAGCTCTCACTTTAAATATGTATACAGTTACTCGGTCCTCTGTTGCTATTATCCCCACAGCCACCACTTTTTGTGCTTATAATCAACATCTTTGCAGAACCACTGCAACAGCCTCTGACCAGTATATCTCTTTCCACTCTTTCACTCACAAGTCAGTTCTCCAGATAGTAGCTCAAGAGATCTCTTTGAAAATTAAATATATTTTCTATTGCAGAGACCAAACTTCAAAATCTTTGCTTTGAATTTCAAAGGCTCCATATGGTGCTGCATTTTGCAACCCCTGACCTCATTTATAATCAGTCTCCTTTGCTCACTCAGATATAATCAACCAGCATTTTTTTTTTTTTTTTTTTTTTTTTTTTGTCTTTTTGCTATTTCTTTGGGCCGCTCCCGCGACATATGGAGGTTCCCAGGCTAGGGGTCGAATCGGAGCTGTAGCCGCCGGCCTACACCAGAGCCACAGCAACACGGGATCTGAGCCGCGTCTGCGACCTACACCACAGCTCAGGGCAACGCTGGATCGTCAACCCACTGAGCAAGGGCAGGGACCGAACCCGCAACCTCATGGTTCCTAGTCAGATTCGTTAACCACTGCGCCACGACGGGAACTCCCGAACCAGCATTTTTGAACTTTGAACATAACAGACGCTTACCCTTTCAAGGTCTCTCCCCACTATTTTCTATGAGTGGAACAGTCTTTCCTTCAGATATCTGCTGAAATCCTCATTCACCTTGTACAGGTTTCTTCTCACAAGTCAGATCATTATAAAGGGCCTTTCTGAACGCTTCATCTGTAATGCCTTTCCTGCCTCTGCTCATGCCTTTTTTCCACTTTACTCCTTTTTATTTTCCTTATAGCACTTAACAGCTGACATCATGAAATATATTTGAATATTTATTTTTGCATTTCTCCCCCTATTAAATTTAAGAATTCATGAAGGCAGGGAATCATCTGACAGGTTTGTATCTCTATCCTCAGGGCATAGTGACTGGCATAGAGTGGGCATTCAAGATTTATTGGTATTAAATGAAAGAATAAGTAAATAAATTGCAGGTGGGTGAAATTAAAGTCTTATATAGGTGCTCCACTCTTTGAAGTTTAAGTAAGTTAAGCAGTAATCTGGAGAACTGGCAGAAACTAGAGATGTCATAATGTAGCCAGTACCATGAATGAAAGGGGAGAAAGATTCAATTACTGATACTGTTAATATCTTGACAAAAGCAGTTGAGTTCCACTGACATTCTGAGACAATTTACTGAGTTCAAAGATTGTCGTATAGAAAACTGAATAAAGCTAAAGATAAATCCATGGTATAAAGCTTAAAGAATATTTGTTTTCTCCATGGAAATAGGTACCTAAGCCATACTGTTAATTCTGAAAATGAATGTGGGGAGTAAAAATTCTTCTAGAATGTAATCCTAGGAGAAAATTTAATGATAGTTTGGGAGGGAGAATTGAGATTTATAGGCTCACTAGTTGCAAATAGTACTTAAAATAGCATTTAAATTTAGAAATGGCACTTGTGTTTGAGTACAATCCAAAGCTGTACATCGAGTAGGATATTGAACACAATGGCCTGGTTGGCTCAGATTTCCTCCAAGGGCTCTGGTAGTTGCAGCCTTCCTTACCAGCTATGTGAGCATAGCCAGATGGTTGAAAATATGGAGTGATTCGATCCTTTGTCCTATGCTAAGGAGACAGTTGAATTTTAAGCGACTTTTCAAAAGTGTGTACATTATTAAATAGTGTAATCATATGCTGAAGAATGCTATATGTTTTTAAATGTACTTATACTTCCATAGTGCATTCCAAATTTTAATAAACTATGTGAAAGAAAAGTTGTAAAAGCCAAAGTATTCATTAGAACATTTAGAAACAACTGTCTCAATATTGATATGAGGAATAATTCTAGATGACAAGTAAGAATAAATAATATTGTTGACAGAAAGAGCAAATTTGACATCATATGCTTTAAAAAGTTCAGCATGGGCCGGTGACTACCAAAATCAGAGCCATGTGAGTAATGTGTAAGTTGGCTTCATAATTTTATTAGGTCGAGTATGATTTTAAAATTCAACTTAGAAATGAAATCTGATTTACTTTTGTTTTAGAGACAAGATCACAAGAAGTCAAGGTAAGAACAAAGGATATATTTCTAGTTGGTGATTTAACACACTTTAGAGGGATGCTGTCAAAGATGACAGGGCTCAAATTGAACCCACCCTGTATATAAATGATTGTGTTTGGCTCCCAGCTACTCAGAGCCCTGGGATTTGTAACCCAGTGAACTCAGCTGAAAATATATTATCATTAGAGAGGCTTAGGTATCAAGCAGTTATGAGAAAAGTGATGCCTCTTTTTCCTGTATTCAGGTAATGCATGTCTATAATCACTATGGAACTAAACACGTAGGAATGTTGAATATTTGAGGAAGTTATGTGTTTTGTGTTCAATGGTGGTATTATCTAATACTATCTATATATCCATGCCTGTGATATATTAGCTTCTGAGGCATTTTATACTCTCAGTTTCCAATTTCAGAGAGAGATTAAATATTTTGCTTAGAGACACCAACTTGGTCATTGTAATCTTTTTCGACCCATGCTTACCTGATTTAAATATCCATACTCTTTCCACTGTACAACACAGACTCTTAAAGCAGAGATTTAAATAAACTTAACAGGCATGCATATATTGTGGAGATAAGCTGCCTATACAAACCTTTTGTTTTTACTGGTTGTCATTCACAATCCACCCACTCAGACACACACACTATAGAATACACATATGAAATTTATAATTTCAAGGCTTTATAAATGTTTCTAAGTGTTTAATTAAATGCTAAGAATTAAATGTCAAGAATGTTGTATCATGAAATTTGTAGGTACTCTGCAGATATTCAATCTTAATTTACTAGTATTATTAATGATTTATATTCATAACTCCTAGGGATTTTCAAATACATGCTCATGTATATTCTTTATATTTGTTCTCATGTTACTAATAAACAATCCTATAGAAAATATTAGCTCTAGCATTTATACTAAGTTAAACTCAGAACTGTTTGCATTTCATTCAATAAGAGTAGACAATAACTAAATACATTTGTATTTCTTGCTTGTCCCTTGACATTGTAATTAGCTTATATCATTTGGCATGTGTCTCCTTTCAAAATGAGAGCAGCATTTCAATTGCTATTTATTTGTGCCAAATCCTGGCTAAACTGTTTAATTCATGTGGACCTGAAGAGATTGTAGCTGTGGGCTTTGTTTGTTCTTGTTCCTGTAAATCATAGGACAAGACAGGTTTCAGGGCACTGTTTGAATCAGTCCCTCAGGTCTGCCTTAACAAATGGGTGTCACTCACAAATGCTGGTGATGATGACTTCCTGATTTCAATTGCACTTTTAGAGGGCTGGTAAAGTGACCTATGGCCTTTCTTGCAGTAGGTCCCAGGAAGACAGGAAATAGTAATTATAGTGTAATAAACCACACAAGGACCCTATTTAAATGGCAGAATTTGCATTTAAATGGAAATTTTAAAATGAAAACATGTAAAACCTTGATAGGTACAATATTTAGTATACAGCTCATGCCAGAATTTAGAAGTGCTCTTAATTGCATGTCATGTGTGGATGTGCAGAGGTGGGCCTCTGTGCATGACCAAAGGGCAAAGGTGGAGAATTTGAGTGAGATTGAAAAGGAAAAGGTAAATTTAGCCATAGATATGACATTTCACCAAATTGAATTATAAGGATATTTTGGTGTTTTTTTTTTTTAAGTGTAGAAAATTAATTCTTCAGGAGCACTCCAACATTAGGACCTATAGCTAATGAAAGTGGCTAATTGATTAACACTATATAATATAGGACTATAATGGAATTTAACTTTCTGAACTGCCCACAATAATTCTTCATTAATCCATTAATTTAAAGTGTTTACTTATATTCTGGAGAAGTTAAGGTATATACATGTTTAAATACATCTGACAATTATGAGGTATTTTGGAATTGACATGAAAATCTATCATGAGAGTTATTTCCTTTTATTTTTTAAATGAAGTAGATATACATGAAGATTACCTTTTCAGGTTGTGAGAAGGCAAATAAACTCCCTTCAGTTAATGGAGCAAATGATGTGATGAAGGAGAAGGAGAAGTCGTGTTTAAAAACTGTACGTTACTTCAGATGTTTTCTCTTTTGCTTAGGTAGTTATATAGCCTATCTAAAAGGAACACTAAAAGATATGTTTTTAGAGCTTCCCAATTTATAAAACATTCTATCAAAATGATGGCTACTCTCCAACTCTTCCATGAGTTAATTTTCTGGAGCGAGAAATCTCTGTAAAATGTGGCAACTTTAATGAGCTACCTGGATTTAATTCTCTTTCATATTTTTGCCTTACTACCTATACCTGAAATGTTTACCTTGATATATTCTCTATGACCATTACATATTGTAATTATTTTCCTAATTTCCTAAGCCCTGTTCTTGATCAAACTTGTTTCATCACACTTTTTCACCTTCTGTCTACCTGAAGTCTGAAATTTTCTTGAGACTTACTTATTTAATAAATATTGATGAGGTGCACACTATATGCCATATTCCATTTGTATAAGGCCCTGTGCTTGTCTCTGTGATGCCCTGTTCCATTGGCCTTCTGCAAACAATCAGAATCTCTGCTATTCTCACTAAAGCCATCTGTTGAAAATGCTACAAGAAAAATTCTTATTCATTAAATATCCAACCATTGAATATATGTAATTTTGAACACCTATTATGGGCCAGTCATTATTCCAAGATTTGTGACTACAAAAACAGATATTTCTTATCCATTTACTTATGATCCAGTTTTTGATGAGCCCTTTGTACTATCTTAGGAAGTTTAGCTTTTATTTTGCAGATAATGAAGACTCATCGAGTGTTATTTGGCAGTGGCAGGAAGTAAATTTTTGCATTTCAGAAAAATGTTACTCTACAATGAAATGCAGAAGAAATTGAAATTAGTGAAGAAATGGAGCCAAGGAAAGTAGTTATTAAGCCATGGCAATGATGCAGGATGGGTTAAGGATGCTAAGAACTGGAGTTCCCATCGTGGCGCAGTGGTTAACGAATCTGACTAGGAACCATGAGGTTGCGGGTTCGGTCCCTGCCCTTGCTCAGTGGGTTGACGATCCGGCGTTGCCGTGAGCTGTGGTGTAGGTTGCAGACGCGGCTCGGATCCCGCGTTGCTGTGGCTCTGGCGTAGGCCGGTGGCTACATCTCCGATTCAACCCCTCGCGTTGCTGTGGCTCTGGCTTAGGCCGGTGGCTACAGCTCCGATTCAACCCCTAGCCTGGGAACCTCCATATGCCGCGGGAGTGGCCCAAGAAATAGCAACAACAACAACAACAACAAAAAGACAAAAGACAAAAAAAAAAAAAAAAAAAAAGATGCTAAGAACTAAGATGATGGCAGTTGGTCAACAGAGAAGTAAGAGTATTTGAAAGATATTCAAGAAATAATAACAAATGTGTTATTTCTTTCATTTGATTTTTTAGCTTTAAATGCAATTATTTCCTATGTCTGCATATTTATATTAAGTACAGAAATGAACCCCTCCAATTATTTGAGGTTTTTTTTTTTTTGTCTTTTATGGCTGCACCCACAGCACATGAAGGTTCCCAGGGGAGGGGTCTAACCAGAGCTATAGCTGCCAGCCTGCACCACAGCCACAGAAACACCAGATCTGAGCTGCATCTGTGAGCTACACCACAGCTCAGGGCAACGCCGGATTCCTAACCCACTGAGCAAGGCCAGGGGTGGAACCACAACCTCATGGTTCCTAGTTGGATTCGTTTCCACTGCGCTGTGACGGGAACTCCTATTTGAGGATATTGCTTCTCTTACTGCCACTTTGAATCTAATAAAGTAAAGGGAAATAGTTGCAGGAAAAGATTATCATCAAAATATTTACGCTGGTTATCTTAGGTATATTCTTTAAATCTACTTTATATATTAAGTAATATTTAAAATCTTATTTAAAACATTTTTTTCCTATCTAATAAGGGAAATTTTTTTTCTATTGTAAATAAAAATTACCACTTCCTTAATGACAATATAACTAATTCCACCAGAAGTTAGGCAGCCTAATATATAATCCAGTGGTATCTTATATGTTAACATTTTTATACTCATTGAATAAATTATCTAGTATCTTTCTTTTTCACTGAAAATAAGATCTGTGAATTCAAAAATTGTCAGTTCAAGACATTTTGGGGCTCTAGCACCTATGATATTCCTGGTAAATAGATATTCAAGAGATATTTATGAAATAACTAGTTGAATAAAAAGGAGGCAGTATTATACACGTATTTTCTTCAGACTAATAAAAGATTTACCAAAATCAAAGATACTTTTTGGACTAAATTTAATTATTTAAAATCAGATGATATGGTGCTATGAGTATAAATGGGAGCTATGTGGAGGGTTGATTGGAATATGTGGTATTTAGTAATACAAATCTATGGAGTTAGGAATTCCTCAGATCCTAGTGGGACTTAGCCTCGTTCTTTTAGAACTAAGAACTGAAATCAGAGGAAATGATGATAGCTTGGAGGAAATATTAGTAAAAATGAAATAAGTTCTCATGTCATACAGTGGGTTAAGGATCTGGTGTTGTCACTGCACGAGTTTGATCCCTGGCCTGGGAAATTCCACAAGCCATGAGCACAGCCAAAAAAAAAAAAAAAAAAGATTTGATATTATAAATAAATGCAAGTTCTTTTTTTTCCAGGTTAATATTAAAGCCTTCACATTAGTTTTTATTTCACATTGTTAGACATTATGCAAATCATATGGCTGGATGGTGTAGATTGGAAGAAAGCCTTAGGTAAACAAAGGAAATACTGAAAATACTTTTTTAATGGTTTAAACTCTATCACTTTTAGGGGGAAAAGGCTAAATAAATTCGAAGCGTAAGTATTGCTGATAGTAAAGGTCTTCATACATATTCGTTCTAAAAAACCTTGATGAAAAAGACATATGCATAGTAAATGCAATTAGGCTCCTTCTTTTGCCTTCATATCAGTAATGTATAATGAGTATATAATAGCATCTATCCATTATAAAGCTGATCTCAGTTGTTGTTTAAAGTTGATTACATAAATGTTACTGACCTTAAATCACTTTAAAACAAGATGTCAATGAATTTTTTGACCATTTACACAGAAATGGTAGTCAAATAGAGTTGTATTTCTTTCTTTTTTTTTTTTTTTTGTCTTTTTAGGGCTGCACCCATGGCATATGGAGATTCCCAGGCTGGGTTTAATCAGAGCTGTAGCCGCCGGCCTAAACCATAGCCACAGCAACGCCAGATCCGAGCTGCATCTCTGACCTGGCAACCCCAGATACTTAACCCATTGAGGGAGGCCAGGGATCGAACCTGCAACCTCATGGTTCCTAGTCAGATTCATTTGCGCTGCACCACAACAGGAAATCTGAGTTGTGCTCCTTAATAAATAAACTTTATTTTCAACTTTACCCTTTGGATTATGTAAAGGCACAAAAAGCACAGGAATAACTACTTTAGAATTTAAAGATATATCTTTCATAAGATATATATTTTTTTTAATATTTTTTTTTATTTTCCCACTGTACAGCAAGGGGGTCAGGTTATCCTTACATGTATACATTACAATTACATTTTTTCCCCCACCCTTTCTTCTGTTGCAACATGAGTATGTAGACAAAGTTCTCAATGCTATTCAGCAGGATCTCCTTGTAAATCTATTCTAGGTTGTGTCTGATAAGCCCAAGCTCCCCATCCCTCCCACTCCCTCCCCCTCCCATCAGGCAGCCACAAGTCTCTTCTCCAAGTCCATGATTTTCTTTTCTGAGGAGATGTTCATTTGTGCTGGATATTAGATTCCAGTGAGTATTTGTCTTTGTCTTTCTGGCTCATTTCACTCAGGATGAGATTCTCTAGTTCCATCCATGTTGCTGCAAATGGCATTATGTCATTCTTTCTTATGGCTGAGTAGTATTCCATTGTGTATATATACCACTTCTTCCGAATCCAATCATCTGTCGATGGACATTTGGGTTGTTTCCATGTCCTGGCTATTGTGAATAGTGCTGCAATGAACATGCGGGTGTACGTGTCTCTTTTAAGGAGAGTTTTGTCTGGATAGATGCCCAAGAGTGGGATTGTGGGGTCATATGGAAGTTCTATGTATAGATTCCTAAGGTATCTCCAAACCGTTCTCCCTAGTGGCTGTACCAGTTGACATTCCCACCAACAGTGCAGGAGGGTTCCCTTTTCTCCACAGCCCCTCCAGCACTTGTTATTTGTGGATTTATTAATGATGGCCATACTGACTGGTGTGAGGAGGTATCTCATGGTAGTTTTGATTTGCATTTCTTTTATAATCAGCGATGTTGAGCATTTTTTCATGTGTTTGCTGGCCATCTGTATATCTTCTTTGGAGAAAGGTCTATTCAGGTCTTTTGCCCATTTTTCCATTGATTGATTGGTTTTTTTGCTGTTGGGTTGTATAAGTTGTTTATATATTCTAGAGATTAAGCCCTTGTCGGTTGCATCATTTGAAACTATTTTCTCCCATTCTGTAAGTTGTCTTTTTGTTTTCTTTTTGGTTTCCTTTGCTGTGCAAAAGCTTTTCAGTTTGATGAGGTCCCATGGGTTTATTTTTGCTCTAATTTCTACTGCTTGGGAGACTGACCTGAGAAAATATTCATGATGTTGATGTCAGAGAGTGTTTTGCCTATGTTTTCTTCTAGGAGTTTGATGGTGTCCTGTCGTATATTTAAGTCTTTCAGCCATGTTGAGTTTATTTTTGTGCATGGTGTGAGGGTGTGTTCTAGTTTCATTGCTTTGCATGCAGCTGTCCAGGTTTCCCAGCAATGCTTGCTGAATAGACTTTCCTTTTCCCTTTTTATGTTCTTGCCTCCCTTGTCAAAGATTAATTGACCATAGGTGTCAGGGTTTATTTCCGGATTCTCTATTCTGTTCCATTGGTCTATCTGTCTATTTTGATACCAGTACCACACTGTTTCGATGACTATGGCTTTTTAGTATTTCTTGAAGTCTGGGAGAGTTATGCCTCCTGCTTGGTTTTTGTTTCTCAGGATTGCTTTGGCGATTCTGGGTCTTTTGTTGTTCCATATAAATGTTTGGATTGTTTGTTCTAGTTCTGTGAAAAATGTCATGGGTAATTTGATAGGGATTGCCTTGAATCTGTAGATTGCTTTGGGTAGTATGGCCATTTTTACAATATTGATTTTCCCAATCCAGGAACATGGAATATCTTTCCATTTCTTTACATCTTCTTTGATTTCTTTGATTAAAGTTTTATAGTTGTTGGCATATAGGTCCTTTACCTCCTTGGTCAGGTGTATTCCGAGGTATTTGATTTTGTGAGGTACAATTTTAAAAGGTATCGTATTTTTGTATTCCTTTTCTAATGTTTCATTGCTGTTATACAGAAATGCAACTGACTTCTGAATGTTCATCTTATATCCTGCTACTTTGCTGAATTTATTAATCAGTTCAAGGAGTTTTGGGGTTGAGTCCTTAGGGTTTTCTAGGTATAGTATCATGTCATCTGCATACAGTGACAGTTTTCTCTCTTCTCTTCCTATATGGATGCCTTTTATTTCTTTTGTTTGTCTAATTGCTGTGGCTAAGACTTCCAAAACTATGTTGAAGAGCAGTGGTGAGAGTGGGCATCCCTGTCTTGTTCCAGATTTGAGTGAGAAGGCTTTCAGTTTTTCCCCATTGAGGATTATATTTGCTGTGGGTTTCTCATAAATGGCTTTGATGATATTCAGGAATGTTCCCTCTATACCCACTTTGGCGAGGGTCTTGATCATGAATGGATGTTGGACTTTGTCAAATGTTTTTTCTGCGTCTATTGAGATGATCATATGATTTTTGACTTTTTTTTTGTTAATGTGGTGTATGATGCTGATTGATTTGCGTATGTTGAACCATCCTTGTGAACCTGGGATGAACCCAACCTGGTCATGGTGTGTAATTTTTTTGGTATGTTGTTGGATTCGGTTGGCTAAGATTTTGTTGAGAATTTTTGCATCTATATTCATCAATGATATTGGGCGATAGTTTTCTTTTTTGGTGGTATCTCTGTCTGGTTTTGGAATGAGGGTGATGGTGGCCTCACAGAATGTCTTTGGGAGTATTCCTTCTTCTTCAACCTTTTGAAAGAGTTTAAGGAGGATGGGCACCAATTCCTCTTTATATGTTTGATAGAATTCACCTGTGAAGCCATCTGGTCCTGGACTTTTATTTGTAGGGAG
The DNA here is from genome assembly GCF_054392235.1 of Sus scrofa. Classification (NCBI taxonomy): domain Eukaryota; kingdom Metazoa; phylum Chordata; class Mammalia; order Artiodactyla; family Suidae; genus Sus; species Sus scrofa. The sequence continues at coordinate 64,373,373 of NC_139390.1, forward strand.
TGATTTTATGACCTCTTCAATTTCATTTCTAGTGATCGGTCTGTTCAGTTGGTCTGTTTCTACTTGATTCAGTTTTGGCAGGCTGTAAGATTCTAGAAAATTGTCCATTTCTTCCAGATTGTCAAACTTGTTGCCATATAGTTGTTCATAGTATTCTCTTATGGTTTTTTGTTATCTCTGCTGTATCTGTTGTGATTTCTCCTTTTTCAATTATAATTTTGTTTATTTGGGTTCTTTCTCTCCTCTTTTTAGTGAGTCTGGCCCGGGGTTTGTCAATTTTGTTCACCTTTTCAAAGAACCAGCTCTTGGTTTTATTAATTTTCTCTATTGTTTGCTGAGTCTCTATTTTATTGATTTCTTCTTTGATCTTTATAATTTCCTTCCTTCTGCTGACTTTAGGACTTTTTTGTTCTTGTTCTAATTCATTTAGGTGGAGGGTTAAGTTGTCAATTTGGGATCTTTCTTCTTTTTTGAGAAAGGCCTGTATTGCTATAAATTTCCTTCTGAGCACTGCTTTCGCAGCATCCCCTAGGTTTTGAGAGGTTGTGTCTTCATATCATTTGTTTCAAGGTAGTTTTTAATTTCCTTCTTGATTTCCTCATTGACCCATTCGTTTTTTTTAGTAGCATGTTGTTGAGTCTCCATGTAGTAGGTTTCTTCTCTTTCCTTTTCCCATGGTTGGTTTCTAATTTCATGGCATTGTGGTCAGAGAAGATAATTGAGATAATTTCTACGCTCCTAAATTTATTGAGATTCGCTTTGTGTCCCAATATGTGGTCGATTCTTGAGAATGTTCCATGAGCATTTGAGAAGAATGTGTATTCTGATGTTTTTGGATGTCGTGTCCTGAAGATATCAATGAAGTCTAACTTTTCTATTGTTTCCTTTAGGATCTCTGTTTCTTTATTGGTTTTCTGTCTAGAGGATCTGTCCATTGATGTGAAGGGGGTATTAAGGTCTCCTACTATGATTGTATTCTCATCAATATCTCCCTTTATGTCTGTTAATATTTGTTGTATGTATCTGGGTGCTCCTATATTTGGGGCATATATGTTGACGATAGTAACATCCTCTCCTTGGATGGATCCCTTAATCATTAAGTAGGGTCCTTCTTTGTCTTTCTTCATGTCTTTTGTTTTAAAGTCTATTTTGTCTGATATGAGCGTTGTGACTCCTGCTTTTCTGTCTTGTCTATTGGCGTGAAATATTTTTCCCCACCCTTTCACTTTCGATCTATATGTATCTTTTGTCCTAAGGTGAGTTTCTTGTAGGCAGCATATTGAAGGTTTTTGCCTTTTTATCCACTCAGCCACCCTGTGTCTTTTGATTGGAGCATTCAGTCCATTGACATTTAAGGTGATAATTGATAGATGATTATTTATTGCCATTTGAACCTCGTGTTCCAGTTGATTCTATGGTTCTCCATTCTTCCTTTTTTTTTTTTTTTTTTGGTTGGATGGTCTCCTGTTATTATCTGCTTGAGTGTATTTTTTTTTCATTTTTTGCAAATGGAATATATGGTTTTGGCTTGTGGTTGCCCTGATTTTTAAGTATGCTAACCCCTTCCCATAATTGTGTGTTTTAGCCTGATGGTCCTGTAAGTTCAAACACTTCATTACTATATTAAAATTAAGAAGAGAAACATACAAACAAACAAACAAAAAGGGTTATTTACTTCCTAACATCCCTTGCCCACATTTTATGGTTTTGATGACTCTTTTTTATGTTTTTCTTTTTAATTTTATTTTGTTTGAAGCATGTTCATGATTAAATCGTTATGCTGGTTTATTTGAGTGACTTCTCTCTGATTGCGGTTTCCTCAGTCCTAGTTCTTCCTCTTCTTCTTCTTTTTTTCTTCTTTTCTTTTCTTTTTTCTTCCCTTTCCTTCCTTTCTTTTTGGTTTAGAGAAGCCCTTTCAATATTTCCTTTAACCTGGGCTTTGTGTTGCTGTATTCTTTAAGTTTTTGTTTGTTGGGAAACATTTTTATTTCCCCTTCTATTTTAAGTGATATTCTTGCTGGATAGAGTGTTCTAGGTTGCATATTTTTTCCTTTGAGCACTTTAAATATCTCTTGCCATTTCCTCCTGGCCTGCAGTGTTTCTGTAGAGAAATCAGCTGATATTCTTATGGGGGTTCCCTTGTAGGTAACATTCTGTTTTTCTCTTGCTGCCTTGAGGATCCTCTCTTTATCACTAACTTTTGCCATTTTTATTATGATGTGTCTTGGTGTGGGTCTATTTGGGTTCAGTTTGTTTGGGGCCCTCTGTGCTTCTTGTATCTTGAACCCAGTATCCTTTAGATTTGGGAAGTTTCCAGCGATAATTTCTTCAAATATATTTTCCATCCCCTTATCTTTTTCTACTTCTTCTGGAATTCCTATTATGCGTAGATTGGCCTGCTTTATATTATCCCATAGGTCTCTTATATTGCTTTCCAGTTTTTTGATTCGGTTTTCTGTCTGTTGACCGGATTGAGTGGTTTCCATTATTCTATCTTCCATATCACTGATTCGTTCTTCTGCATTATTCATTCTGGTTTTTACTGCCCTTAGTTCAGTTTGCATCTCTGCAAATGAATGTTCCAGTTTTTCTTGGCTCCTCCTTATATTTTCTAGTTCCTTTCTGAGGGTATCTGCATTACTGTTCATATCTTCTCTTAATTCCTTCAGTATTTTCACTATTTCTCTTTTGAACTCCAGGTCTGTCTGACTGCAGAGATCTGTTTCATTGTTGACTGTTTTAGGTGAGTCCTCCTGTTGGTTTGACTGGGGGTGGTTTCTCAGCTTCTTCATCTTGCTTGTTGTTTTCTTTCTCCTGAGGGAGTTGTACTCTCCATGACCGGGCAGTGTTTGCCTTGTCACTGCCGTGGAATATTTCCTGAGGGCTGGCGTTGTTGGTCAATCTTTTTTGAAGCAGTGTGGCTTTTCTGGAGTGTTGATGGGGCTAACAGTGTTTCTTTGAAGCAAAGGAGGGCTTCCTGAAGGCAGACAGGACTGGGAGGTCCACACCACGATGGTAGCAGATTTCACTTGGTCATGCAGAGCTTGCTCTGGTGTTTTTAGGCTGTGGGGTTCTTGCAGGGGGTTGGCAGTGTTGGGCAGCTTTTCCTCAGGAGTGCAGCACCCCCTGGGGGCTGGAGCAGCTATCTGGGTCACTGAGAACCTAAGAGGCTCTTCCCTAGGGCAGCCCAACTCAGAAGGACGGCCTGAGAATGTAGGCGGCTCTTTTCACAGTCTGGCTGAGCTTGTTGCAGCTTTTCTGGGCTGCAGGGGCTCTTCCAGGGGGCTGGTGGTGCTGAGCAGCTATTCCGTGGGAGTGGGGCACCCCCTGGGGGCTTGGGCAGGTAGCAGGGCCACTGGAAACCCAATAGGCTCCTCCCCAGGGCAGCCTGACTCAGAAAGACCATCTGAGATCTTTTCCTGACTTGGCCAGGCTTGTTGCAGCTTTTCTGGGCTGCAGGGGGTCCTGCCTGGAGCTGGCAGTCCTATGCAGCTGATCCATTAGGGCACCCCCTGGGGGCTTGAGTGGGTAACAGGGCTGTTGGAGACCCAAAAGGCTCCTCCCCGGGGCAGCCCGACTCAGAAAAACCGTCCGAGAATTAGGCAGATCTATTCACGGCCTGGCTAGGCTTGTTCTAGCTTTTCTGGGCTACAGCCCTTTTCTCGGGGTCTGGTGGTGTTTGGTGCTGCTCTGCGAAAGTGTAGCCCCTCCAAAGGGCAAGCAGGCCTGTGCAGGGACAGCCCCTGCGGTGGTTGGCTTCAGGCAATTGTTGAGGCCAGCCCTCCTGGATGGCAGGCAGCCCTAGGTCTGGTGAGAGCATAGGGCGTGGCAGGGGTGGGGGGAGGGGTTGCACTGGGAAGCACAGCTTTCAGCTAGCTAGCGGGCCTGTAAGCTTGTTGTGGCGTTGGGGGACCCACCCCTTTTTTCTCCCCTCCCCAGCACGGGCGCAGACCAGGCTCTTCTCCCAGGTTCCCTCTGATGCGGCTTTCCACTTTCCCGCCCCTGGAGTATTGCTCCCTTCCTCTGTGACAGCTTTGTTTTCTAGTCTCCCAGGCAGTCTCTGCCCTGTCAAATGGTTTCTAGACCTCCCAAGCAGTTTCCACTCTGCCCCGCCCCCCCAGCCCGGGGACTCACCTCTGGAGCTGAGATCTCGGTGCCCAGCCCCCACCCAGGCATCCCCCGGCCCTTTCTCAGGGACTAACCTTCGGAGGCGAGGTCTCGGTGCCCAGCCCCCACCCAGGCGTCTCAATTTTTGGTGACTCTGCCCATAGTTCAGATGGTCCGTTCGGTTCTTGATCGGCTTTTCCATACTCCAGCTTACTGCTACACTCTTCTCTGCATCTGGAGATTCCTCCGGTTTGTTTGATCTTTCTCCCGTGTAGGTGACTTTCCAGGGTGTGGGATCCCTTTCTCCTCCGCAGTTCCCTTTCAGGAGCGCCCATCCCACTCGGATTCACCTTCTCTTACTCTCCTCTTTTCTCCTGTTCTGCCCAGTAATGTCACAAACTTCTTGCCGTTATTGGAGTTTAGGGTCCTCTGCCAGCGATTGGTTGCTGTTCTGTGCGAATCGTTTATTCTGTAGATGTGCTTTTTTTGTTGTGTTTGTGGGAGAGGGCGATCGTGTCCCCCTACTCCTCCGCCATCTTGTCCTCTCCCCAGATATATATATTTTTTAATTTAGAAGCTATATTTATATTTTCCGTCTCAGCTCTGTATTCTTTCTCAATAATTAAAAATTTTAGATTCATAAGCTATTGGTTTTACTTAATCTATAATTGCACTTGTTTATTGACTATTGTATTCATTCTTCGTTAAGGTACTGTATTTGTTTTTATATGTCTTATATTTAAATTATACTTTAATTCCCTTGGCTTTTGATAGCTCCTTCATACTTATGGACTGATTAATACTAGAATGTTGTAGGAGTGTTAATATACTTTTAATAGAAAGAAGTATAACTATACATATACATTTTACATATATGTGCAAATAAGATAATATTTCTCATAGCTATGCTAATAACACACCATAAATTAAGTTCAAAATGGAACACTGGGGAATTTCATGTTCAAGCAAGATGGGATAGTGGACTCTAGGCTAATATTCAGAGAGAAACAACTAAAAAAATAGGGGAAAAAGGCAGACAAAACAAACTCCAATAGTTCTCAAGACATGGGATTCAGGGAATGAAGGACAGTGATATTTGGGACATGAAACATTAAATAACATGAACCCAGTGATTGTTTCAGCCTGCTTGCTGCGTGGAGGAACCCAGATGTAGCCTAGAATCTTCCTCACTAGGAGAAGAATTGGGGTGTCTGGAGAGGTCAGTAAAGCTACATTTAGCAGACCCAAGGATCAGAGAAGAGGCTTGCTCAGAGAAATAGCTCTGGAGATCTTCAAAGACTGTTTTTTGGGTAATTATCTGAATACCAATCATCTGTGGGTGTGAGCCAACTACTCAAGCCTGGGTAAAAATCCCCTAAAAGGATTAGCAGGAATACTACCTGAAGCTGTCATAGATTGTGCATATTTCCTCTTCCTACCAGGCAGAGGTTGAACCCATATAATTTACAAAGCATCAGGTTTCTTACTCAGAAGTGTCTTGCCTCAGTAGTAGAGGAAAATTAGACATAGAGTAAATCTTTTTCTTATCTCAACTAACAAAGAAATAAATAAGTTATGAAAGAATAACTGTTTCTAAGTAATTCAAATGCCTCCCGGAACTAAACTGAAGTTTTGTATAAATAAGTCCAGCAACCAACATATATTTTACAGTGCTTTTCATCCAATCAAAAGTGGCCAGACATGAATATAGGCAGAAAAATACAACCTATTTATGAGCGTAAAATCAATTAATCAAAAATGACAAATGGCCAATATGGTAGAATTAGCATAAAAGGACATTAGAAAACAGATATAGCTTTTTCCATAGATTTACAATGCTAGAAGGAAAATTATGCACATAAATTAGAAACATAGAAAATAAAAAAGGAACCAAATCCAACTTTTAAAGATAAAAACTGTAATGACTGAGATGAAAATTACACTGAATAGGACTAATAATAGATGGTTAGTTATTGAAGTAGAAAATAGTGGAAAGAAACACAAAATAATAAGTACCTAAAATAAGAGAAAAGAATGACTGGAAAACAAACACACACACTTGAAAAGTACAGAGCATACAGGAAATGTAGGACATGTGTATCAGTGACTATCTATCTACCTATCTACACCCTTTAATAGAGGAAAAATGATGCTTAAATGGAAATATGGATCTTTCCAAAGGGGTGAGAAGCAGAGATAGTGACTACATGGGTATATATATACAAGACATAAAAATTAAATTTCTTTAAAAGTTAATTTATTGTTTAAAGTAAACATCAAATTTATGCACTGCAATGCTTCTGTAAGAGGACAGGGAGTAAATAGTTTAGTTTTTGAGGAATACATTTAGTCTCTATTGCATATTTTCTGTTTTGTTTTATTTGAAACCTTTTAAAAGGGCAAAAATCATTATTTTTGTTCTGATGCTATACAAAGACAGACTTTGAGAAGGTACAATTTGGTAAAAAATAGAGGAAAATGTATACAAAGAACAGATGGAATAGAAAGAAAACAAATAGCAGGTGATTTATTTTAAATAAACTATAATAATTTAAATGCTCTAAATATCTCAATTAAAACATGAGAAGTGTTAGGTGGTTTAAAAAAATGCAAGACACCACTCACTATATGTTTCCTTTAAGATTATCACCTTACATATACAGACACAAAGAAAATAATGGAAATAAATACACCATGTTAACATTAATCAAATGAAAGCTGAATGGTTAATTGAATCTAGAGAAAAGAATATTACAAGAGATAAAGAGGATCATTTCATAACAATAATGGGGTCAATTCACAAAGAATATCTAATAATCTTAAATATGTCTGCATTTAATATTTGAGCTTCAACATATAAATACAGAAATTTGCTAAAACTACAAAGAAAAATAGAAAAAATCATTATTAAAATGAGAATAAGTAAGCAGTTTTAGTGGAATGTACAGGATACCATGAAGACAGAACTATTTTGTGATTACGAAATGAGAACTGAAACTGTATATTAGTTTCCTAGGGCTGTCGTAACAAAGTACCCAAAATGGATGGCTTAGAGCAATATTAGTTCATTGCCTCATGGCTCTGGAGACTAGAAGTTCAGAGTCAAGGTGTTGTCAGGGCCATGCTCTCCTGAAGCCTCTAGTGGAGAATTCTTCCTTATCTCTTCCTGGCTTCTGATGGTAGTCCTTAATCCCTGGCATTCCTGGGCTTGCGTCTTCATCATTCCAGTCTCTGCCTGTGTCTTCAAATGGCATTTTCCTTTTGTGTCTGTCTCTCCTCTTCTTATAAGGACACTAGTCATTATGGAATAGGGCTCATCCTATTCAAGTATGACCTCATCTTAATTTACTGCACCTACAATGACTCAATTTCCAAAGAAGGTCACATTCTAAAGTACTAGAGGTTAGGACCTTAACATATATTGTGGGAGGATAAAATTTAACCTGTAATAACAATAATTATAATTTCTCTAATATAGGCTATACATTTAGACTAAACTGAATTTCAGTTGCATAGATAATTGTTGAATATGGCAGAAAAAGAGAAGACCTGAAATCAACTATAAGCTTAAAGATACAGAACCAACAGCAGAAGTAAAGAATAAGGTAGATAATGTATACTAATTTGAATTCAAGTGAGTAGTAGGTCATTGTTGACCATTTTTGGTGACTGATGTTCCCCTGCAGAAAATGAAAGAGAGGAAAACAAACTGATTTAGACAGACTTTTAAAGACATTCACATCTGCAACTTACTTTCTTAAGGGCAGCAAAGCACCATTCTTTTCTATGGTAAATTACTCTATGACACTAAATACTGGATCTCATAATTGATTGGGGACTGTAGACCTTTGCATAGATGTGACAGATGAATTTATAAGATGCTATACAATGCACAAGAGAAATAATTTGTTTAAAAAAATTGTAGAGTGCTATGTCCAAAAACTTGATGGATGCTGCATAGATTTAGGAATGGAGAGGAGGCAAAAAATAGTGATACTATGAGAGATAAGGATAATCATAGTTACAGGGGGAGAGTCAGACTTAAAAAATCACATAGATACAAGATTGGGAATATAGATTATCAGGGTTAGCTGTTGTCTAGCTAACTTATAGATAGGTTAAAGATGACAAAAACAGAAGCAAACCATTAAACTCAAAAAAGTTTCATGTGCTGTAGAGGAAATAATTGATCATCCTCAAGAAAGTAATTTCAATGAATTATTAAGACTGAAACAAGGTTATTAGCAAGTAACATATAAATTAGTTGTTGATCTTAATATCAAATCATTTTGTATTCAGATCAAGAGATGATGCTGAAACTGGCCACACTAATGGCCTGAACCTAGCCAGAACACAGACTGGGACTTGAACCCACGTGCTGGGACTCAAACCCAGCCTAAACCCTGATTGGGACTTGAACCCACATGCTGGGACTCACTGAGGTTCAGGTTGTTTATGCCTCTGCACAGAAGGAATTCAGTGAGAGACAAAGTGATAGGCAAGAAATAGAATTATTTGGGTAGGACACTTATGAGAGATGCCAGCAGGCAAGCAAGGAGGCTCTGCCCTGAGGATTTGTTATCATCCAAGGGGAGTGGGGGGTCAGAAAAGACCACCTCTTCCTTTCTGGGAGTAGCAGTTCCTCCTTGGTATCCAGTAAGGTGTATATTCAAAATAGCAGAAGGGTGGTCCTCAAACTCCTGCCCTTGGTCTGAATCTGAATGCAGTCCTCATTCAATCCCCTGCCCAATGACCTGAGGCAGTTTTTCCGCATCTCCACTATTCAAGCAAGCCTGCCTCATTCTGATGGCTTTTTTGAGCAATTTATTAGCTTAACAATGGTCTCCCCAAGTCCCCTAGATTTCCCTCTCTATCTATGATCCTTTGCTGGGACTTCTACAACTACTGTGCCTACTCCATCCCTATCAATGTACAGGCAATGGGAGGTTTGTTTTGCTTTTAACAAGGGAAAAGTTCTAACAAAACATATCAGATGAGAAGATGGGGCTCATGTGAATAGAGAGGATGAAAGTACGAGAGAGAGAGAGAGAGGAGAGCACATACTGGATTATAGGATATTTGCAAAAATCGTATTTCCCTGGCCCACTCTATGGCTTTTCTTTCTGTCATGAATCCATTCCATTCCCTCCACTGCAATTACTCCAATCATTTTTTGAATGAAACATATGTAAATATTCTATAATTTAGTATGTTTCAGGATTCTGTAATTTGCATAGTAATACAATATTAACAGATTAAAATTTTAATATAATTTTAAGTGTTATTTATTTTAGAAGTCTCAAAAATCTTGCCTTTTGGTTTCTGGCCTTTTTACACGCTGTAATTTGAGGGCATGACTTACACATATCTTCCTGCGATTTCCAAAAAATAATTTTGGAGTAGTATTTCCTCCTTCTTTATTGTCTTTCCGTGAACTTTAAACCGAGAGAATTTAACAGGAACATAACATAAGGGAACTAAATATACTGTGTGTGTGAGTTAGAGTGTGCTTTTGCTCTTCTTCGCCCCTCCAATGAACCTCAAGTTCAGGCATTAATTCTAGAAATAAAAATTGTACTGCACTTTAATATTCTCAGGTAACTGAACTATGAACTATCTGGAATAGTCAAGATATTACAAGAGAGACATGTAAAGGACATGCCAGCCGATTTTTGACATATATAATGTTAGGGACCTTAGTACAAACGTGCCTCAGCTGTAGCTGAAAGGTTAATGGAATTGGGATTTGTGTAGACATGACTGATTTTCCTCCTGCAGGAAGGAAAGGAGGGGAGGAAAGAAGCTTATTTGGACCAAGACCTTTAAGGTCATTCACATCTGCATCTTCTTTTCTTAAGGGCAGCAAAGCACCAGCCTCTCCTACACTAAATCACTCTCATCTGTTAGAAGAATCCAAAGCTTGTCAGAGAAAACATTGTTCATCCAAGGATAAGCTGAGAGACTAGATAAAATAGTCAGTGTGAGAAGAGCAAAAACCAACACCATGAATCAAGCAGGTCTGAGGAGCATTTCTGTTGTTAAGTCAGTGTCTTCCCGGTAGAAAACCTTAATATTTGTGGATATGGTTTCTGGCTTTTGAATATTACATAAGGATGATTTTTACAGTATTCCTCTGCCATCATTTCCCTTTAAAATGCAGTTCAAACTGTTTTAAATAGTATTAAGGTGACACCCTAAGTAAGTTTGCTTCTGAAAGGTATTTCTTCTTTTGCTGTTATACACTCAAGATGGAATGTTAGGGTTTTTTAAAATTTTGCTTCAAAAAAATCTTTGTCTTGCCTTTCAGCTCTTTGTCGGGGTGTAGCTGTTACCTCATGGCATGAGACCATTACTGGGTACTCTGATCTCAGCTAGCAGATCCAATAAAGCCAGATTTCAGGCCACTCATTCAACACACTTTTTGTTAAAGCTGTTTTAGGATTATATGCATAAGGTTTGCAGAAACTATAATAATATGCACCCGTCCATAATTTAAGATGTTACCAGAACCTAGGTTTTTGTCTCATCACAGAAAGAACTGAGAGACGAGACATAGAGGTCAAGAAAGCAAAGTGAGGGTTTGTTAAGCCACAGAGCACTCTAAAGGGCAGAGCAGGTGGGCTCAGGGGGGAAACTGGCTCTATGGGGCATGAAAATGAAGAGGTGGAATATTTATTGAGAAAGGGAGGTGTTTGGGGTCATTACTCCTGATTTTCACCCCAGGTCCACCTTCCCGAGGGGAGGAGGGATATTTGTCAGTATTTAGTCTTCATAGAAAGTGTCCTGTCATCTGTGCCTGATGGGTAGTTCTTATCGGCAAGGCTAATTTTATTGTAATGAGGGCATAAAGAGCAGAAGCTTCCATTTAGATGGTGAAGATTCCTGCCTTTTCCTATCTTTGTTGGCTTTCGGGACGCTTGTCACCTCAAAATATGTGGTTTTCTGTCAGTCTGGAGGTTCCTTCTTCTTTGAGTCTGCCCAAAGACCCCCATAGTTCACAAGATGTGTGGTTTTCCTGCCATTTGGCCCCTGCTACCCTTTCTCTGCTCACATCTAGCTATCTGCCTGCTCTTGCAATTTTTATGGGTGATTTTTTTTCACCTTTTTATGTTGAAAGCTGGATGTTCAAAGGAAGGAAAGTTTGGAAATCAGTAGTTTGGTGTTCCACTTTTTTCATTGTCATGAACTTCAAAGTTCCTTTGTTTATGAATATCTTAGGTAGAAAGTTTTTTTTATTCCTTCCATTTTTCACTGGTCAATTTCAATCTCTTTCTCTACAACATTGAGCCTAATGTGTCCTGGCTGGACAACAATGTCAGGAGGGTTTTTGACATCACAGATGTAGGTGCCATTGTGTATAAACTGAATATTTTCTATGTTGATTGATGCATTTTTCTTCCCGAGGTCTCCAGCCCAGCTGATTCTATCTTTAAATGGTGGATAATTCCCGGAATACACTTGCCCTTGGGAGTAGTGGAATACATTAAAGTTAGAATTTAATGTATCATGACATCTCACCTCTTAGAAACAGGTTTTTCAGAAATAATTTTTAAAATATTCTAATCACTTAAATAAGAGTTCCATTTTTTCTTTTTTCTTTTTTTCTTTTTAGGGCTGCACCTGTAGGCATATGGAAGTTCCTGGGCTAGGGGTTGAATAGAAGCCACAGCTGCCAGCCTATGCCACAGCCACAGCCACAGCAGTGCTGGATCTTTAACCCACTGAGTGAGGCCAGGGATTGAACCCGCATCCTCATGGATACTAGTCAGGTTCTTAACCTGCTGAGCCACAATGGGAACTCAAAGTTCTATCTTAATTGTAATATATTTTGCCAAAGATGTTTAAATTAAAAACAAAAAAAACAAAACAAAAACCTTTAGGTCTACTAATATGTCCCAAATTTTGACTTATTCTTTTCATGCAAGATCCCTTCCTCACCTTTCAATGAGGAATGAAAAATATATTAGAGACAGAAAATATTGATTCTTCATTCTGTTACCATTAATAATTGTTCTACTGAGCATACCATATTTATTTAATGTGTTCAAACTAGGAAAGGGAAGAGCAGAAAAATAAATTTATACTATTGACATGAATGCTAATGCAGTCTGGATCTATAAAGCCAGACACAGCCAAACCAGTGAACATAGGAAAGAAACATGAGATGGCAGAAGCTAGCATTCTCATCTCATAGCTGGACTCCCTGAGGCCAGCACAATCGAGGGGTCTCAGCCAGTGTCAAACCAGGTATCAGCAAGCATTTTCTGCAGTGGGTCAGATAGTATTTTGATGTTACAATTTCTGTTGCAACTACTCAGCTCTACTGTTGTAGCTCAAGCAGCCATAGAGAATATGAAAACAAATGAGGGTGGATCTTTTCCAATAAAACTATTTATAGGTGGTGAACCAAATTTCCCCCATGGGCCATAGTTTCCTCCTGCCCCAAACTATTACAGCAGGAAGATGTTAAAGATACATTGGCTCCAAGAGTTGTGCATGATTTATTCTGAGAATTTACTCTTAACTTGAATTGGCAGGAGACAGTGAATACATGGGAAGAACGCTTTCAGAGAATCATCCTAAAGATGATGAAATGTTTATTGATGTGCAGATACAATGAAAACTCATTTGGTATATGCAGAGACTGGATATCAGGATAATTAGATTATCTTGAAAGATTATTAGATTCACTGACCAGTAAGAGATCTGTAGTTTGCATTCCATCTTGATGGGTGTGATTCAAGCTGATGCCTCTAAACTGTATGTCCTTTACATCTTCAGAGTAATTAAAGAGTGGTGACAATCACAGGAGCTACATCTACAAACTTCACTGAAGTTAACTTGCAGAAAGAAGACAGTGAGAACTTGCTGTCTCTGTAGATACAATGCAGCAATACAGTGAACTTGGGTATTCTAGGCAAGCTTGCTCAGACATTTGCTTGTTTTCCTTTCTAGATGCAATATATACAATTATAAATTTGTTCTCAACTACTGTTGGTGTCCAATTATGGCTACTTGAACCAATGAAAGTTTTAACACAAGCACAGAATACTGAAAGCTCAAGTAATACATAATGTGATATCATAAATCATGACATTCCTCTATTTAAACACTAATAAGGAGGAATATTATGAATAAATCATTATTACAATCACCTTAACCTACTTTTTAATGGTTAGGATACAAACTATGATGTTATGAAAAGTCGTATCCATCTATGATAAAAGTCAGTGCTATTGTTCATTAAATTGACTAATATTTGATGAGAACTTACTATGAGTTAGTAGGCTATTTGTTGAAAAATCAGTGAGATATCAGGCAGAAAATATTCATTCACTTGCAAATCTTTAACTGGAAAAAAAAATCCTTTAACTATTATGTTTATAAATGATTCTAAGTTGTGATACATGCTATGAAGGTAAAAAATAGTGTTTGAGAAAATGTTCTCTGATGAAGATAACTTAATATCAAAAGATAAAATTATGACAGCCATTCAGTTGTGAGGAAAAGAACTACAGCAAATGTAGAATATACAGAATCCTTGAAAAAACATTGTCAAGTTTAACAGACAAAATGAAGATAGCTCTGCCTAAAAAATTAAGCAGGAAAGAAAAGGAATTTGGAGAACTGTCTGCTGATTAGAGAGATCATTCTGAGTCTTATAAATCATATTAAGGGACATTTTAAGGCCATCTATGCTGTGATGGAAGAGTTAAATTGTGGGTATGGGAGCAAGAAGGAATCATAAGAAATATTTAATAGTGGCTTATCAGAGTCCAGGTAAGAGATAAATAGGCTCGAGTTATGTATTTGGAGACCAGAATCAACAGGACTCGCTGATGAATTGAATGTGTGTGTTAATGGAGAGAGAGGAATCAGGCTTGTCAGCTTATAGGTATGAGTGCTGAACCCCACTGACCAGGAGGAAGGAGAATGGAAGATAAAAGAGTCTTGTCAAGTACTTTATGAGATGTAACTTGGAGATAAACAGATAGGTTGAGATCTCAGGAAGGAGGCATGGTGCTGGAGATTTGAGGCTCATCAGTGTTGTGCTTTACCTGAATTGATGTGAAAGAACAGGATAGAGAGCAGAATATTTAAAGAAGGATATTGAGAGATCATTTAGAGTAGAGGTAGTCAGCTGGAACTGAAAAAAGTCATATAAGTCAAGTGTGTATTTCAAAAGAAAAAGAATAGTCCATTGTGCTAAATATTGCCAGAAGTTTGAGAAAATTGGTTGCAAAGAAATGTCCATGGATTTGATAGCAAATAGTTTATTGGTGATCAAAAAATCATTGTTAGTAAAGTAGTGTTAACAAAACCCAGAATAAAGTAAATAGAAAAGAAATTAGACAGTCTTTGTAAAACATGACAAATTAAATACATACTTTATTTTGACCCTTCCTGGAAACACCACTGTGTGGGAGTCATGGATTTACAAAGCCATTAACCCCAAATCACAAAATGAATAAGAGATTAAGTAGCAATAGAATAAAATGTTTAAATAAAAACAGATAAACTAGTGGTAATTATGTTAGCATACTAGACACTGTTGAAAATTTAACCAGATGAAAAACCTTTAGATTCTTTTAAAAATATATATCTTTTATGCTTTAGTACTTAAGTTCCACTTCCATAAGTTAAATTCTCAGATTTCAAGATTAATAGAGTTCGTTTGAATTCCCATGAAAATGTCTAATTGTCATATTACGAACGAGAACATTTTATTAGTTGCTTTGTTTTCTGAGTATAGGCCATGTAACCTGCAGGACTTGGGATTGTAAACTAAATAGTCTTTATGATCCAAGTGGGTCATAGGGATTGGTTGAACAGTGTCACCCTCACTTCTCTGCAGAGCAGCCAGGCACAATTGTAGGCCCAGTGTGGTGAGGTCTTAGCACTTTCTAGAGAAACTAGAATCTGTTCTTTTTAGCTCATGTCATTGAAGAATAACTGAGGTCTCCAACATATGTCTTTGTTTTGTTTCACTTATTAAAGCAAATGAATATATCAAATAATATTAATGCCAGAATAATGGTTTATGAATCACAACCATCATTTGATATAGATATAATAATTCTGCAAACATCAAGTGAAAGCATCCTATGAGAATCAATTGCTATTTGGAATTCAAAATTAAGAATATCTTAGGAAGTTACCCTTGTGGCTCAGCAGTAATGAACCTGACTAGTACCCATGAGGACACAGGTTCGATCCCTGGCCTTGCTCAGTGGGTTAAGGATCTGGCATTGCTGTGAGCTACATTGCAGTGTAATTCACAGAAGTAACTGGGATCTGGTGTTTCTGTGGCTGTGGTGTAGGCCAGCAGCTGTGGCTCCAATTCTACCTCTAGCCTGGAACCTCCATAATGTGAAGGAGTGGCCATAAAAAATATATATATATGTTTTATTGTTTGTAAGTTTCATTCTACAATCCCTTATATCAAAGTTATATCGAACATGCATGTACATCTATATACATACATTTTGCCTCAGAGCTGCTTATTAAATATTTATCAGAGTGAAAGTGTTTAATGAAAATATTTCTTAAAAAATATTCTTCAAAACAGAGTGTAGGGGGAAGATGGGGGAAAGAGAGCTGAAAGTGTTAAAAAATATATATGAAAAATCAATGCTCAGTCCTGGAAATCAAATATCTAATCATAGGACTTCTGGAAAGAGAAAGGAGGGGAGCAGATTATTAAAAAAAATAACAGAGGTGTATTTCTCAGAATCAAATGGACGCACTTAGAACCCAATGAAATGAATTTTTTAAAGTGTATATCAAAGTGCATAATCAAGACTGTTCAGAACACCAGGAGAAAGAGCTGATTCGGAGAATTTCCATAGAAAAGAAAGAACAATTAAAATATCACAATATGAAGGAATCAAAATCAAAATCATATTAACTTCTGAAGGTGAAACATAGGAAATGAGAATTAAACTGTAATGCCTGTAAAATTTTGATGAAATTTAGAATTGTACCCTAACTAAATTACCTATTGAATGTAAAGGAGATAATACGTGTAGCATTTTAAAAAGCCCTCCTATGTACCTTGTCCCCAGGAGTTCCTGGAGATATGCACAATTGAAAAATCAGAAGACAACACACAGAGAAGACACTAGATCCAATAGAAAAGAGGACAAAGGGATTTTCTTGAATAACAGAAAAGCAAATCCTCAGAAAGACATCTCTGGGACAGTAGGACAGCCTTGTTGCCCACTGCCCATTGTTTTGAACAGGAGGATGGATAAGTTCAGAATGCATATTACCAGAAAACAACCAACCAAAAAAAAAAAAAAAATCACACTGATGCTTTTGATTATTTTGAGAAAAATTTTATGATTATTGGAGAGTTGGGAAAAAAATCTACCTGAAACACATACAACACTGGTTGAAAATAAATTATATTTTATGAATAGTGGAAAAAATACAAAAAGTATAAAAAAGGAAATGTCATAAAAATGTACTGTGTAGTTGTGCTTAAAATTAAAACCAAAACATGATATATCTGTGTCCACACTGAAGACCACCACATACCCAATGTGTTACTTATTTCCTCCTGACATTTTCCCATTTTAATTTTAGAGACTGTGCATGATGTCTCACATGTAACCATGTTTCTTTTTATTAAATCAGTCCTTTCTTTCTTCAGGCAAGAGTGTGCTGCAAGCATGCTCAGAAGAAACACTTTTGCATGAATGTATTGAAAATTTTTAGACAAATTATCCTTGCTGGCCCTTCTAGAAACTGCTTACAGTGTCATATAATTGTTCTTAATTACCTTAACACATTTCCAAAATTGCTGTAAGCTAGCCTTTGCTGGAGACATACTTTTAAATTTAATATAACCAGGCTATAATTTCTCTAAATATTTTGAACAGAACAATTTAGAATATCTAATATATGGAGTTTATCCACAAGAATCATCCTTCCTATTACTTAATGAAATGTATGTAGAAATGAAAAATAAACATTGGCATCATGGTTCACTGTGGCCTAGCATGATGATAACAGTCACATAGCTATTTCTCTTTCAGAATGATTTATGCAAAAGCTAGAGACATTGCAAAATACAACTACCTGAGGAAAAAAAGTAGTTATGCTCACTAAAGCATACCCACATAACTTTTAGCTAATATATTTCTGAAATAGTCTCAGGTTATTAATTTAAACACATTGTTAAATTATTTCATTTTTCTACATTTATCTGCATGAAATAATCAAATTTCTTTCCTTCTATATACAGAAAAAAAAAAAAGAAAGAAACCAAAACACTTGTCATTTTGTTCCAGTTTGTTACATTTCTTTTCAAAGGTGAATTCCTGAAAGTGTTTGTGAAACATAAAGCCTCTAAACACAGATTCCAAAAGGAAATCCCTTGTTTTTAAAATCAGATCAAGGAGTCCTTGGTGTATCTTTTACTTATCAGTACATGGTAACTTATTTGTTTCTAAATTATGTAATTAAAAAAAAAAAAGTTTTCCCACTCAGAATTAGCCCCTACTCATAATTATTTGAGCTGCTTTGGTGCTTATGTCATTATACCTTTTGAGTACTAATGATATTGCATTTGAAATAAAAATTAATCTCTCAACGTTTGTTCATGCTTTAACTTGTTCGGTTTTGTTAACAGCAGCTATCTATCTCTGGTAACGTTTCCTATCGACCCTGATTATCTTTTATTGAAAAGTTCTTCCTTTCCTTTAATATTTAGGACTCTTTTTTATTTAATTTCTCTCTCATTTCTTTCTTTTCTCAGGATGCGTTCTTTTCTCTTTTGTACTCTGGTTACTTAATTAATTTTAGGTTTTACATGGCAAATCTCTTTTCCAGAACCATACTAAGTATTTTACTTCCTTTTTTTTCATAATTTAAAACAGAAACACCATTAAAAAGAATTAATATTTTTTGGAAAACGTGTGTTTAGGATAGCGGTCATATTCAAATTTAGAATGTATGTGTATACTTGCATATCTGTGTGTGTGTGTGTGTGTGTATGTATGTATGTATATTCATTTTGTCCCACCTGTTCTTTGATTTTTTTTCCCCACCTCATTACTGTTTTTTCAAGTTGATTAATTTTTTGTGTGTGTGTTTAATTGCTTTCTCTTGGCTTACTTTGAAGTTATGAAAGTTGTTTCTGTTACTTTAGTAATGACTCAGAAATCAGAACATGCTTTTTTAAATTACCAAAATCCTAGTTGGCACCTTTATCTTCCTCCTGAGCAAAACAAGTTATCAAGGAATTTAACTCCTATTGTTTTCTTCTTATATTGTACATAAGTGCTCTAATGCATATTAACATACTACAGTATTAACTCCAAACATATGTTTCCATTGTTAAATTTACCTTCATTTTTACCAAATTTTGATTCTTTTTTCCTTTTTGCATCTCATGCCTTTTGTCTGAGATCACTTTAATTATTTTTAAATTTTTCTTCTCTCTGCGATTATTTTCCTTTTATCCAAAACACTATAATTGTCCGTAGTAATTATTTGCCTGTAATAAACTCAGTTTCTGGTCTGAAAATATTATTGTTTATTTTTATTATATCTCAAATATTGCCTCTGTCCTCTTTTCTCTCTGTCTCAATTTGTTTGCAATATTAAAAAATATAATCGATTTTCTGATCCATTTTTGTTTTTTCCATATTTTACTTCTAATCATCTCTCCCTGATAACTGGATAATTGCTTCTAAATTGTCTTTCAGTTTTCAGATTTTTTCCTCAGCCATGTCTATATTCCTATTAAAACTTGGACATTTTGTTTTAACTTCTATTAGTCTTTTGAATGTCCTAAAATTTCCATTTAATTCTTTTTCTCATCTATGAGTTATGGTTCCATAGTATCCTTCCTATTTCTTGAAATCAGTTTTTATTTCTTTAAATATAGTAGTCAACTTTTAAAAATTAAGCTGTGGTATAGGTCACAGGCACGGCTCAGATCCCATTTACTGTGGCTGTGGCTGTGGGACAGCAACTTCAGCCACAATTCGACCCCTAGCTTGGGAACTTCTATGTGCAATGAGTGCAGACCTAAAAAAAAAAAAAAAAAAGAAAAAAGAAAAAAAAAGGTGACTGATAATCCACATCTTTGAATAATACATTGCACTGCTTCTGTTATCTGTTGTTCCTGCTGATTTTTGTTATGGTGTCATGCTTGCATGCATTCATTTTTTTTTTTTTTTATTATGGGCTGCTAAAAATATTGTAGGGATTTCAGGGGGCACAGAATAAAGGTATTTGTTTTTCCAGAAAGAATGCCCTTACTGTGCCAAGTGAATAGTGGTATATCCAGTCCCATATCAGCTTAACCTATGCTTAAGACTTGAAGGTTTAATTGGCTCCCATTAAGTGTAATAAATTGAGACTACAAAGACCAGGTTTGGCTCCAATTTCTCCCCAATACATCCCCTTTGCTCTATTCAGAAATAAAGAAATTTTCTTTCTAGTCTCTTGGGGTGTGTGTTTTAAAAGAAAAATGAGTAGATTCCCAGTCAGAGTTCTCTTTCTTCTGTACCTTATAAGATTGACCAAACGTGACATTAGCATCTTATTTGTAATCTCACTTTATCATGATCATGGCTTACTATCTTTTCACCTCTTCTATGCATTTAAGATTTTATTTTTAATCCTGCAATTTAAGAGCTGTCAGCAGAAGGGTTGGTCTCGATATAGCCTACTATATATCCTGAATTGTATATGCGTGTATCTGGATTAGAAAATTCTTGGAATTGCTTATACCTCCACTCTTGTCTTCACATCTACTTATTGAGCTATAGATTGCTGAGACTTTATTTCTCAATTCAAATATACTTGTATAATTATTCCTACCACCTTTTAATACTATATTGTTTTCTTCTGTGTGCCTTAGTGTACATTATCCTGATTCTGCTTTTCTCCAAACCAAAACAAAACAAAGTAATCATAACTTAAATCTTATTCTTAAGGTCATAAAACAAAGATTTCACTCAATATTCAGTCACTTTCACTTCACTCTACATAGCCTTGAAAGAAAATCATAAAAACTTTTATAAATAGGAGCATTCCCAGTAAAGAACAGAGACTTTCTTTCTTTTTTCTCTTTCTTTTCTTTTCTTTTCTCTTTTCTTTTCTTCTTTCTGTCTTTCTTTCTTTCTTTCTTTCTTTCTTTCTTTCTTTCTTTCTTTCTTTCTTTGTTTCTTTCTTTCTCTTTCCCTCTCTCCCTTCCTCCCTCTCTCTCTTTCTCTGAATTCTTTCTTTCTTCCTTTCTTCCTTTCTTTCTTTCTTTTTTGGCTGCCCCATGGTATATGGAGTTCCTGGGCTGGGGATCAGATCTGAACCACAGTTGCAACCTTTGCTGAAGCTGTGGCAGCCTCTAGATCCTTAACTCACTGTCCTTGGCCAGGGATTGAACTTGTGTCCCCAGTGCTCCAGAGACACTACTGATCCTGTTGTGCCCAATGGGAATTCTGAGACCTACTTTCTAACTTCAGTCTTCTTAAAGCCAAAGATCTCATATTATTTGATAATGTTTTGTCAGCCCAAAGTCAAAAATATTATGAATATTTGCAATTAATATTGTTTTAGGATATAGAATTTTAAATAGAATTACAGAGAAGCAACATCTAAGGGGACATTGATTCTATCTTTGGTATAGTCTAATAACTTGAATTATTATTTATGAATGTATAAATATATCAGAATTTTAAAATATCAAGGCATGTGTTAATAGATTTTTGTCTTTCAAAACAAAAAGGTGTTTTACTAAATAAATTATATTTACTTGCCACCCTTTAGAAATAAGAATGCATACTACAGATTACAGAGTATTGATGTTTTGTGGACACTTTAAAATAACATTGTCAAGTATCGATACATGTTTTTCTGTCTTGGAAATACTAGATTTTCCAGGTGAATTTTGGTGTTCTGTTACTTACTTATGAACACTAAGCCAAAACTGAATGCCTTATTTTGGCCATGATGATTGTTACTAAAGGGTATGACATGGTCTGACTATATCTAAAAACTAAGTCACTTAGTTAGATGTTTTTGAAAATTAAAATTAATGTGTAATGATTCTCAGTTCTAAATGACAGTACAAATTATACACATTAACATTGCTTCTCTCCTAAATTATTAGTGAAATGGGAAAAATCCCCCATGAGCCAAATGCTGCGCAATTTGAATATCAATAAAAATTAAGCACGAAAATAAATCATAATTAAAAAAATCAATTTATACCAATACTAATCTAAATAAATTTATTAATTAATTTAAAAATTAAAAATGGTAGAAAAATAGATGGTGGAGAAGGGAGGGCTTTTGCTTGGGAAATATTTCAGGAAGGACAAATTATTTTCTTGTTCTTATACTGTAACTTTATATACACAGTGAAGAAATCATATGAGAATACGGCTATTTGAACAAAATTAATATCACTAGTGAGGGTTAAATGAATACTATGTGTGTCCAGATATAACATGCTGAGAATATAATAGCATTGATGTAGTATTTTGTCCAGAAATGCATAATCTGAATCTAATCATAGAAAACAACAAACAAACCCCAAATAATGAACTTTGTATTAAAAAATTTTTTTCTTAAAAATGCCACTGGAAAAAAATACAAAAAGTCTCTTGCTGTGTTCTAGTTTAAATGAGACTAAAATAATGTAGCAACAAATTCAAAATATCCCGTGCACCAGAATGAAAAAAAAAAAAAAAAGAGAAAAAACACATGATTGATTCAACAGGAAAAAAATCAGATTGTGGACACTAGATTAGATAAAAGTATAATATCAAAATTTTTCTTTGATAACTGTATCTTAATTATGCAGTGATATATATCTCTATTCTTAGGAAATGCATGGTGAACTATCATTTATGAATAAAGTATCACAATGTATGAAACTCAATCTTAAATTATTAAAAAGAAAGTTAAATGCATGTGTGCACAAACATACATAGAAAGCAATAAAGCAAATGAAATAAAATAAGGTAAAATAGTAACAACAGGTAAATCTGGGTAAAATATATGGGTTTTCTTTACTGTATCCTTATTTATGCTATCTTCTCTGTAAGTTTGATTTTTTTTTTATCCAAAGACATATGTATGCATAGACACATCATTTTACTAGATATTTAACTTTGTATCAGAAAAGAAAAGAAGCACATTTTGGTCTGAAGCCCTTTGCATATTTGCACAGCTTGACCTTCATTCACATATGTATATGTGTAAATTAACTAATTGTAAAGGCAAGCTACATATATAGAGGAATTGAAAAAATGCATACACATACACATATATACTTCCTCCAAATCAAAACAGGTAATACTAGAGCAATCGAGGAAATAAATTATAAAAAAATAGCATGCATAAGAATCATAAAATAATACAATGTGGTGTTTTAATCAGTATCTAAATAAAATCAGTGATTTCCTATAAAAAATTCAGGTATAATCTCAGAAAAATTAGAAAGTAGAATATAGCAGTGATGTAAAAGTAAATTTAAATATAGTCACAGCTGCCAACAAGGCAAAGGTCTAAAAATAGTGCTTTTATTTTTTTTGGAAAGGAGGCACAGTTGGGCATTTTTAACCAAGCTTCAAGAAATATATTGTGGAGTTCCCATCGTGGTGCAGTGGTTAACGAATCCGACTAGGAACCATGAGGTTGCGGGTTCGGTCCCTGCCCTTGCTCAGTGGGTTAACGATCCGGCGTTGCCGTGAGCTGTGGTGTAGGTTGCAGACGCAGCTCCGATCCCACGTTGCTGCGGCTCTGGTGTAGGCCGGCAGCTACAGCTCCGATTCGACCCCTAGCCTGGGAACCTCCATATGCCGCAGGAGCGGCCAAAGAAATAGCAAAAAGACAAAAAAAAAAAAAAAAAAAAAAAAAAAGAAAAAGAAATATATTGTTTACTTGCTATTTAACTGTTCCAAAGAGCAAAACAAGAGAGAGCTTCCAGTTAAAACACCACAGTGAGTTCATACTTGTCTAATCTTCTCTAAACATGTAACTATGGCAGGGAAAATATAAAATGGAGAAAAACAAAACCAGACAAAGTCAGATAAATAATTCACATTTCTTCATGTAAAAAATGGAACAAAAAATCAATATGGTAGACTCCATTTGTGGAATTATACTTGGGAAGCAAGAAATTCTACTTCTGCAAGATTAAGAAGGTTAAAAATTGCCAAATGAGACAAAGAAACAGATCCAGGTTTCCTGTTTAAAGACAGAGCAGTTTATCCCTCTCCCTACTTTCCTGATTTCTGTCTGTGCCTATGCTACCTGACAATGTGATGTCAAGTCACAATATTTAATACAGACTTGGTGAAACTATTGTGATAACCCTAAATCACCTCAAGGCAGTAATTCTAAAGTGATTTACAGAATATTTTGTAGACATAGAAGCTGCAGGACCAAGAGGAGGCAACTGCAAAAAGAGGGAGATGAACATAGAAGGACAGTAAAAGACACTAAAAGAATAAAATAATAAAAAGAAAAATTTCCACTAAAAGGACTCAACAATATTCAAAACATAATAAAAAATAGAAAAGCAATAATACTATCAAAGCAAAATCCTATTATGTAAAAATTAATAATGAAACTAAAATTAAATTTTAAAATGTTGAAATTATTTAAAGAGGTAAAAAGGATAACATAAATAAAATTCATTTCCATATATATAGAAAAAAATATGGGGAGTTCTTGTGTGGCTCAGTGGAAATGAATCTGACTAGTATCCATGAGGATGTGGGTTCTATCCCTGGCCTCGCTCAGTGGGTTAAAGATACAGCATTGCCTGAGCTGTGGTGTAGTTCACAGACATGGCTTGGATCTGGCATTGCTGTGGATGTGGTGTAGGCCGGCAGCTGCAGCTCCGATTCGACCCCTAGCCTGGGAACCTCCACATGCTACAGGTGCTTCTCTAAAAAATAAAGACAAAAATAAAAAAATTTACAGGATTGTTAACTGTATGAAATGATAAAAAATGCATAGGATGTTCCCTTACACTTAATAAAATTTGTCTATATCTTTTTTCTTTTTTTAAATTACTCAATGAATTTATTACATTTATAGTTGTACAATTATAATCACAATCCAATTTTATAGGCTTTCCATCCCACAACCCCAGTGCACCCCCCACCCCCCAAACTGTCTCCTTTGGAAACCATAAGTTTTTCAAAGTCTGTGAGTCAGTATCTGTTCTGCAAAGAAGGTCATTCTGTCCTTTTTTCAGATTCCACATGTCAGTGAAAGCACTTGATGTTAGTGTCTCATTGTATGGCTGACTTCACTTAGCATGATAATTTCTAGGTCCATCCATGTTGCTAAAAATGCTGGCATTTCGTTCCTTTCAATGGCTGAGTGATATTCCATTGTGTATATGTACCACATCTTCTTGATCCACTCCTCTGTCCATGGACATTTAGGTTGTTTCCATGTCTTGGCCATTGAAAAGGGTGCTGCAATGAACATCAGAGTACATGTGTCTTTGCGAGTCATGGTTTTCTCTGGATAGAAGCCCAGAAGTGGGATTGCTGGATCAAATGGTAGTTCTATGTTTAGTTTTCTGAGGAATCTCCGTACTGTTTTGCACAGTAGTTGCAGCAGTTTACAATCCCACCAACAGTGTACTAGGGTTCCTTTTTCTCCACACTCTCTCCAGCACTTACTGTTTGTAGACTTTTTGATGGTGGCCATTCTGGCTGGTGTAAGGTGGTACATCATAGTGGTTTTGATTTGCATTTCTCTAATCATGAGTGCTGTTGAACATCTTTTCATGTGTTTTTTGGCCATCTGTATGTCTTCTTTGGAGAACTGTCTGTTTAGATCTTCTGCCCATTTTTGGATGGGGTTGTTTGTTTTTTTTTGGTTTTGAGTGGTAGGAGGTGTTTATAAATTTTGGAGCTTAATCCCTTGTCAGTTGATTCATTTGCAAAGATTTTCTCCCATTCTGTGGTTTGTCTTTTCATTAAGATTTCCTTTGCTGTGCAGAAACTTTTAATTTTAATGAAGTCCCATTTGTCTATTTTTGTTTTTACTGTCATTACTCTAAGAGGTGGATCTAAGATGTCGCTGTTGTTTATGTCGGAGAGTGTTTGGCTTGTATTTTCCTCTAAGAGTTTTGTAGTGTCTGGTCTTATATCTAGGTCTTTATGTCTATATATTTTTAGGATCAGAAAGATTTGTATAATTTTGATGAGAGAAGAAAAAAGTTGTATCTTTTAGAAAGACTGTGAGAAAATAATGTTATGTTAAATGGTTTTAAAAACCTATAGCTGTTTTTTAGGTAGGCATCATGGAATGGAGGTTGTATAATTCCTGAGAATAAATGTAGAGGAAATTTTGCAGTGGAGATGGCTCAATATTGACGTACCCATGAAAAGACAATGCATAAGGCAAAAGGCACACTAATGCTTTCTTGAAAGTTTCTGTGTCAACCAAATCCAAACCCAGAAAAGATGGTTGTGCCCCCTTGGGCACCTCTGTACACTGTGATTTCCTTCACAGAGAAATCCAGGTATATGAGAAATGTGATTTGGAGTTAGATGTCTTTGTGTTTTGAACTTTTCCTCTCCCTTCCATGGAATGTTTCCTTCAAAGAGAGTCTTAGGGGATACTTACTTTCCCATCCCAGTGTATGCTATCTATTCTGAACCTATTAGTAGTTAGGTAGTTGTCTCAGAATCTTTCCTGCCTCCCTCTTCCTGTCTTATAAACTCCTTGCAATAACACCTTTTACTCTTTCAGAGACCAGCCTTGGTGTATGTTCTCAGTCACTTGGTTACGTCTACTTTTTTCACATAAAACTGGGAATGTGGTGTTCAAGAGGTAATACAAGTGAAAAATAGCATACAAAGAAATGAATATTTCAAATCTATCATTGTTCTGGAATCTTTTTAAAAAAGTACATATTGTTTTCATGTAATAGTTATAGTGCCTCTTTAAGCTGTTGTATAATTTTGTTAAAAGACTTGTTTCTTTCTTCTTACTAAGCATGCTTCTATAATATCCTAAACATGGATGGGGGTAGAAAAGCCAGCCCAGCAACATATAAAGCAATTAATATGGGAGGTGGTTTGAATTAATTGAGAGGTAGACAGTCTACAAAGTCTCACTCCCCTAATAATCTAATACTATTTTCCATAAACAAAGTTAGCTCAATAATTTCCATAAACAAAGTTAGCTCAATAATTACATAAAAAATTACATATTTAAAACACTAAGTTACACACCTAAAATATTCCAATGGTTGTTTTTATTCTCTTTTTAAATTTTTTTTAATTTCCCCAATACGTTATGTTTTTTTCTACTGTACAGCATGGAAAATGAGTTACACATACATGTATATATTCTTTTTTTCTCACAGTCATGCTCCATCATAACTGACTAGACATAGCTCCCAGTGCTACACAGCAGGATCTCACTACTAATCCATTCCAAAGGAAATAGTCTTCATATATTAGCCCCAAGCTCCCCATCCATCCCACTCCCTCCCCTCTCCCTTGGCAGCCACAAGCCTCTTCTCCAAGTCCATGATTTTCTTTTCTGTGGAAAGATTCAATTGTGCTAAATATCAGATTCCAGATATAAGTGATATCATATGGTACTTGTCTTTCTCTTTCTGACTTACTTCACTCAGGATGAGAGTCTCTAGTTCCATCCATGTTGCTGCAAATGGCATTATTTTGTTCTTTTTTAAGGCTGAGTAGTATTCCATTATGCCTCTTCCTTGGGTTTTGTTCCTCAGAATTGCTTTGGAAATTCTGGGTCTTTTATGGTTCCATATAAATTTGTGGATTGTTTGTCTAGTTCTGTGAAAAATGTCATGGGTCATTTGATAGGGATTGCAATGAATCTGTAGATTGCTTTGGCCATTTTTACAATATTCATTTTTCTGACCCATTAGCATGGAATAGCTTTCCATTTCTTTGCATCTTCTTTACTTTCCTTGATTAATGTTTTATATTTATCAGCATATAAGTCTTTCACCTCTTTGGTCAGGCTTATTGCCAGGTATTTGATTTTTATGGGGTGAAATTTTAAAAAGTATTGTGTTTTGTATTCCTTTTCTAATGTTTCATTTTTAGTATACAGAAATGTGACTCATTTCTGAATGTTAATCTTATATCCTGCTAATTTGCTGAATTTATTGAGCAGTTCAAATAGTTTTTGGGTTGAATCCTTAGGGTTTTCTGTATATAGTATCATATCATCTGCATACAGTGACAGTTTTACCTCTTCACTTCCTATTCGGATGCCTTTTATTTTTTTCGTTTGTCTGATTGCTGTGGCTAGGACTTTCAATACAGTGTTGAATAACAGTGGTGAGAGTGGCCATACTTGTCTTATTCCAGATTTTAGCAGGAAGTCTTTCAGCTTTTCTCCATTGAGTATTATATTTGTTGTTGGTTTGTCATAAATGGTTTTTTTTTTTATGTTATGTTCCTTCTATACTCACTTTGGTAAGAGTTTTTATTGTGAATGGATGTTGGACTTTGTCAAATGCTTTTTCTGCATCTAGTGAGATGATCATGTGGTTTTTGACTTTTCTTTTGTTAATGTGATGTATGATGTTGATTGATTTATGTATGTTGAACCATCTTTGTGCACCTGGGATGAATCCCACCTGGCCGTGGTGAATATCTTTTTTATATGGTGTTGGATTCAGTTGGCTAAGATTTTGTTGAGAATTTTTGCATCTATATTCATCAATATTGGCTTATAGTTTTCTTTTTTGGTAGTCTTTGTCTGGTTTTGGAGTTAGGGTGATGGTGGTGTCACAGAATGTCTTTGGGAGTGTTCCTTCTTCTTCAACCTTTTGAAAAAGTTTAGGGAGGATGGGTATAATTTCCTCTTTGTATGTTTTGTAGAATTTGCCTGTGAAGCCATCTGGCCCTGGACTTTTATTTATAGGGAGTGTTTTTATGACATATTCAATTTCATTTCTAGTGATCAGTCTGTTCAATTGATCTATTTCTTCTTGATTCAGTTTTGGCAGGCTATAAGCCTCTAGAAAGTTGTCAAATTTGTTAGCATAAAATTGTTCATAGTATTCTCTCATGGCTTTTTGTATTTCTGTAGTGTCCGTTGTGACTTCTTCTTTTTCATTTCTTATTTTGTTTATTTGGGTTTTTTCTTTCCTCTTCTTGGTGAGTCTAGCCAGAGGTTTGTCAATTTTGTTTACCTTTTCAAAGAACTAGCTCTTGGTTTTATTAATTTTTTCTATTGTTTTTTGGATCTCTATTTTATTGATTTCATCTTTGATCTTTATGATTTCCGTCCTTCTGCTGACTTTAGGTTTTGTTTGTTCTTTTTCCAATTCATTTAGGTGGTGGGTTAAGTTGTCAATTTTAGATTTTTCTTCTTTTTTGAGGAAGGCTTGTATTGCTCTGAATTTCCCTCTGAGCACTGCTTTTGCATCATCCCATAGATTTTGAGAGGTTGTGTCTTCATTATCATTTGTCTTGAGATATTTTTTAATTTCCTTCTTAATTTCCTCATAGACCCATTGGTTTTTTTAATAGCATGTTGTTTAGTCTACATGTAGACAGTTTTTTCTCACTTCTTTTCCTGTGATTGATTTCTAGTTTCATTCCATTGTGGTCAGAGAAGATACTTTAAATAATTTATATCTTCTTAAATTTGTTGAGGTTAGCTTTGTGCCCTGGAATGTGATCAATTCTTAAGAATGTTCCATGTGCACTTGAGAAGAATGGTGATTTTTTTTTTTTTGGATGTAATGTCCTGAAAATCTTGATTAAGTCTAACATTTCTGTTGTGTCCTTGAGGATCTCTGTTTCCTTATTGATTTTTTGTCTAGAGGATCTGTCCATTGATGTGAGTGTGGTGTTAAAGTCTCCTACTATGATTGTATTCTCAACAATTTCTCCTTTTATGTCTGTTAGTACTTGGAGGTATCTGGGTGCTCCCTTCTTATGGGCATATATATTGATGATTGTAATATCCTCTTCTTGAATGGATCCTTTAACCGTTAAATAGTGTCCTTCATTGTCTTTCTTTATGGTTTTCATTTTAAAGTCTGTTTTGTCTTATATGAGTATTGCCACTCCTGCTTTCCTGTCTTGTCTATTAGCATGAAATTTCTTTTTCCAGTCCCTCACATTCAATCTATATGTGTCTTTTTCCCTAAGGTAAGTTTCTTATAGACAGGAGATTGAAGGTGTTTTCTTTTTTGTCCAATTTGCCACTCTGTGTCTTTTGATTGGAGCATTCAGACCATTGCCATTTAAGATGATTACTGAAAGATATGTATTTATTGCCATTTTAAACCTTGTTTTCCAGTTGATTCTATGTTTCTCTTTTCTTCTATTCTTTTTTTGGTTGAATGGTTTCCATTTATTTTCTGCCTGAGTACTTTTCTTTTCAGTTTTTGTGAATGTAATGTTTGGTTTTGATTTGTGGTTGCCCTGTTTTTCAAGTATTTTAACCTCTTCCTACATCTGCTTGCTTTAGCCTGATAGTTATGTAGGCTCAAACACATCATTAAAATAAAAAATAATCTATATTTTCTTATTTTCCTTCCCCACATTGTATGATCTTGATTTTTTTTTAATATCTTTGTGTTTAGATCTGTATGCTGGCTTATTTAAGTGATGGTTTCCTACATCCTAATTCTTCTTCTTTCCAACTATGTTTTTCTGCATCCTCCTCCTCCTCCCCCTCCTTCCTCCCCCTCCCCTTTCCCTTCCTACTCTCTTCCTCCTCCTCCTTCTTCTTCTTCTAGAAGCCCTTTTAGTATTACTTTTAGAGAGGGTTTAGTATTGCTGTACTCTTTTAGCTTTTGTTTGTTGGAAAAATTCTTTATTTCCCCTTCTATTTTGAATGATATGCTTGCTGGATAGAGTATTCTAGATTGCAGATTTTTTCCTTTCAGCACTTTAAATATATCTTGCCACTCCCTTCTGGCATGTAGTGTTTCTGTAGCGAAATCAGCTGATAGACTTATGGTGGTTCTCTTATAATTAATGCTTTGTTTTTCTCTTGCTGCCTTTAGGATCCTCTCTTTATCTTTAACTTTTGCCATTTTTATTATAGTATGTCTTGGTGTGGGCCTGTTTGGGTTCATCTTGTTTGGGGCCCTCTATGCTTCCTGTATCTTGATATCAGTATGCTGTAGATTTGGAAAGTTTTCAGCCATAATTTCTTCAAATACATTTTCAATCCCCTGTTCTTCTTCTTTTCCTTCTGGAATTCCTATTATGCATAGATTGGCCCACTTCATATTATCCCATAGGTCTCTTATATTGTTTTCATGTTTTTTCACTTGTTTTTTTGTCTGCTGTCCTGATTGGGTGATTTCCATTATTTTATCTTCCATGTCACTAATTTGTTCTTCTCCATTATTCATTCTGCTCTTTTTTACCTTTAGCTCAATTTGTATCTCTGCAAATGTATTTTCTAGTTTTTCTTGGCTCTTCCTTATATTTTCTAAGTCCTTTCTGAGGTAATCTGCTTTACTGTTCATATCCTCTCTTAATTCCTTCAGTATTTTCACTATCTCCCTTTTAAACTCAAATTCTGTCGGATTGCAGAGGTCTGTTTCATTGTTGACTGCTCTAGTTGAATTATCCTTTGACTTTTAACTGGGAATGTTTTCTGAGATTCTTCATCTTGCTGGTGTTTTTCTTTTTCTGTGAGTTTGGGGAAGCCAAACAGTATTCTTGTAAGACTACTTCTATGCAAGAATACACGTGTCTATTTTTTTGGGGGGTTAGTATTTATTTTTGGTGTTGGAGTTTGAATATTTGCTCTCTCTTTCTTTGGTGTGAGCAGGGTCAGGGTGTTATCCCCAGGATGCTCAGTGTGTTTTAGGGAGAAGGAGGCAATGGGTAGCATCAGCAGTCAGTGCCTGATTGTTGGGCTTTCAACAGCAGCAAGGACCTGCAGGAATGTGGCACAGGCTACCCCTAGTTGTAGGGCCCTGGGGTGATAAGCTCTAGGCAGATCTTAAAGGTGACCAGACCATTTGGCAGTAGCATCAGCAGCCGGGTGTGTGAGTTTCCAGGGGAGTGAGAGCAACAACAGCTAGTGTCTAGTTGCAATGCCCTCCTTTGAGGTGATTGGAACTGCAGGTGGTGTCTGTTCATAGATCCCTAGTAGGGTGGTGAGCCACTCCTACCTCTGGAGCCAGAGATAACTACGGTGGTTCCCCCCACCACCATAAACCATGCCAGAAGTACCTCATCCTGTTTAGCCCCCACAGGATGTGCTGCACAAGCTGCTCCTAGTTTCAGGTTCCTGGGAAGAGGCAGTGATCAAGCGTCTGGGCACTGCCCAGAGTGTTTTGCAGTGGCATCAGTAGGGCTGCTGTGCTCCCAAAGTAAAAAGAGCAACAACTGGTGGTGTTCCATCACAATGTCCTTCTCTGTGGTGCCCTCTGAGGTGGTTGGGGCTGCAAATGATTTTTGTTCAGGTATTCCCAGTGGTGGTGGTCTATGCCCACCTGTGAAGTCAGGGATAACTGCAGCAGT
Organism: Sus scrofa; assembly: GCF_054392235.1. Lineage (NCBI taxonomy): Eukaryota > Metazoa > Chordata > Mammalia > Artiodactyla > Suidae > Sus > Sus scrofa. Next base: position 64,404,965 of record NC_139390.1, read on the forward strand.
TTTCCCCCACCACCTACAGACCATGCAAGAAGGCCCCTGTCCCACTTAGCCCACGCAGGAGGTGCTTCACCAGCTGCACCTAATTGTAGGGTCTTGGGAAGGGACAGTGACCAAGTGTCTGGTTGCTGCCTAGAGTATTTGGCAGTGGCAACTGCAGAGCAGGTGTGTTCCCAGGGGAGTGAGAGCAACAGTGTATGATGCTTGGTTGTAGTTCACTCTTTTTTTCTTTTTTGCCAACCCCTTTGGTGACCGGGGTCGCAGGTGGGACCCACTCACAGGCATCCAGTGGTGGCAAGCCATGCCTCCTTCTGGCCTCTGAGATGAGAGCCGCAGTCTGTCCCTGCCACTATAGATCGTACAGAAGACACTTAGCCCCCTGTGCCCTTAGCCCACACAAAAGGTGCCTGGCCACCAGTAGCCTGCACAAGAAGTGCCCAGTCTCTGCTAAACGAGCAAGAGGCTTTTTGCCGCTTGCAGCCTGCATCAGAGCCACCCAGCCGTCTGAGAGACTGCAGGCCTGCGCACACACTCTGTGGTGGGGAAAGTTTCCTATGGTGTCTGCCTCTCCTCTTCTCCCCTCTCCCAAAATGGAGCCTTGACTCTCCTGCAGGTCTGGACCTTCTCCTGGCTTCCCTCTACCTTGGCATTCCCCCCACCTTGGCATTCCCTGCCTCAGCCCATAGTACACTTCTCCTTAGCCCCTCAGGCTGTGCCCACACAGCCAGCCCCAGTCCTCTCCCCGACTGACCTCTGGAGCCTGAGTCTCAGTGCCCAGCCCCCACCCGAGCATCTTAGGCTGTAGTGTCCCTGCCAGCGGTTCAGATGATCTCTGCAGCTCTCACTCTGCTTTGCTGTTCTCAGTCCAGCTGCTGTACTTTTCTCCACAACTTTGAGGTCCTTCTGATTCGGCTGATCTTTCAGTTAGTTAGGTGGCTTCTCAGGTTGTGGGTTCCTTTTCTCCTTCACAGCTCCTTCTCGGGAATGCTAGTCACATCCTGATTTCTTTTTTCTCTCTCTCTTTTTTTCTTTTGTACTACCCAGTTATGTCAAGAGTTTCTTTCCCTTTTTGGAGATTTAGCTTCTTCTGCCAGCATTCAGTTGATGTTCTGTGTGAGTTGTTTTACATGTAGATGTGTTTTTTTGATGTGTTTGTGGGAGAAGGTGAGCATGACCTCTTACTTCTCCACCATATTGTTCCTCCCCCCTTGTTTTCTTTTTTATAATAGATTTGTTACTATATACCCCTTTTCATTAGCTTGGTATTCTTCATTAAACAAATCAATCTAACTTGCATTGCTTAATAACTTTTAGACTAACTATATCTAACAGTTAATGAAGTTATTTTAGAAAGTAGTAGTGCATTGTTGTATGAGAGTGATTGTCTTCAAGTATGTTGAGGAGTGTAAGACACGTCTACTCAAATGACTCCAGATCCCTGAAGAATTGTTTTTCAGTTCACATTTGTATGCTCTCTGGACCACATTCCTGTTCCGTGATTATCAGGCCTAACACAATTCCTTTCTCTGTTCAAAAGTGATCTAGGCTCATAATCCACATGAGAGAGTTTTAGGATTCTAAAGAAATTAAACTTTAAATAAATAATGAAGGAGAATGCATTGTAAAAGAGGTTTAGAATTTTGTGCAAAATAGACTTAAAATAAGGAAAATAAGTCAAAAGAGCACAAACAAGTTATCAAAGGCAAGAGAGTGGTAAAAGAGAGAGAGAGAACGTCAGAGACAGAGGCCAGATACCTGCAGGAGGGGGGATGAAATTTGGTTTCTGTGTTAGTAACACCATATTTCTACTTTAAGAGCTGTTTGCACTGGTAAATATTACTTACAGCTGAATAATGGTTTCTTTATTGGTTTTTTGCCTCAATTTTGCAGAAAGCTCGATCTTTTTTTTGTCATTTTTTTAATTTATTTTTTTTCTCGCTGTACAGCATGGGGACCAAGTTACACATACATGTATACATACTTTTTCCTCCCATTGTTGTGCTGCAATGTAGGTATCTAGACATAGTTCTCAATGCTACACAGCAGGATCTCATTATAAATCCATTCCAAGAGCAATAGTTTGCATCCATTAACCCCAAGCTCATTTTTTTTTTCTACCTCAAGTTCTTCCAGGCAGTCTCAAGTAATACTTATATATTCTCCTGTTATCTATCTTATACTGCTCTTTCTACTTTGGATCCTGTAAATATTATTTGTTCAAGAATTTCATAGATTCAGCTTTACTGTTTCACATTTTTAAGTTGATTCCCAGCTCAGTATCATTTTTCTTTAAGCACAAAAGCAATGGATCCTTGACTCTCCAAAATTTCTCTGAAACCAAGCTGGTATTTCATAATCTTTTATTGAATACTTAAGATACATAAGAAGTAGAGCATTTAAAGTAAATTAGACAATAATTTATTGTGATTATATTTGGATTCATAAATTTTAAATTCTATATCCAAGGAGCCATTTACTTTCCAGAAAGCAAGTCCTTCCTTTCATTGTCCTAAAGCAAATACCCAATGTTATAGACAAAGGTATTTATGTTTTTAAGATAAATATTCTAACTACAAGGGGAAAAATCTACCTTGTCTATCATGTTGGGGAATTCTTCTTGTGTTTGTATTATATATTCTCAAATGACACTTCATAGATAACATTTTTAACATTCCCCATTAACTCAAACTGATACTTGTCTCATCGTCTACCTAGCTCTAATTTACACGTATAATAAGCCAATAGCCAACATTTATATTAATATATTCATTTACTTATCTAAGAACAAACAAAAGCGTTTGCATTATTTTTGTGGAACCGAAGTGCCCTTCCTGGCAAATTTCTTAAATAAGGCAATTTTTTTTGTAATCATATAGACTCTCTAATTCCAGGCACTAAACTCCTAAGACTCTCCAAAAAAGTAGTTATTTGGCATCTCTTGTATTAGATAGAATACAGGTTTGGTTGTTGCAATACAGACCCAAGAGAAACAGTGTGGACAAGATAGAAGGTCGTTGGTCTCTTTTACAACAATGTGTGAACAGTTCAGGGTGGATGTGGCATTTCCAAGGTGTTAGGGAAAGGTGCTGGCTTATTTTTTTGCTTCTCAAATCTTAACATCTGACATGCCTCTTTCTTTTTGAAAGCATAACTTGAAAATGGCACAATCATTTCATGTCATTGATCAGAACTACCTCACATGACTAAATCTTGCTGCAAAGAAGATAGCCAGTGAAGATTTTAACTAAAAGTAAATCATGGACAATATATATTGGGAGTAATCAGAATCTCTGCCATCCTAGATAGACCATATATTGTTTGGGTACCAGGATACTAACAGACAAATATTAGTTTTAGAAGTGATTTTGAAATAAATGGTTTGATAAAATATCAACTTTAAAATTACTTCTATCTATATTGAAAATTTTTGTAATCCTCAAGTTGTCATACAAAAATAGAAAGCAGTTGACTATCAGGATGAGCAAAGTTGATTTTTGGAACGCTCATAAGATACTAACTTCTTGACCGTCAAGTGTGTGTGTGTGTGTATGTGTGTGTGTGTGTTAAAAATCTCTATATACTCTTTAGGCTTTATGCCCGCTCCTTTCATCCCTTTAGCTACTTTTTATATATTGTACAATATCTCAGTCCTTTTTTTCCTTAGAGCATGTTTCAAATCAATAACTTTGTTTTATTTCCTTTCTTTTATATTTCGTTTGTTACTGAGACTCTCTTAACAGTGTGAATCGTATACACTAAAAATAATGGATTGGATCTGAGGAGAGATCCCTGTTTCTAAAACCCTTTTGCAAGAAAATCCTCAAAAGTGCTTGATATATTAAAACAACTGGAAAATTGCATTTACAAGATGTGCTGGTCAAGTATTATCTTTATTTCTGTGCTGAGTTAGGGTGAGAATTAAGGAAAACTTGGTCTTAGGCCTTCTCACTATTGAAATGGGACATCTAGCCTTGAAAATCTATTAGTATGAGGCACTGAGAATTCTCTGGTTAGGGATTGATATTAAAGAAAAATATCAACAGAGTTATATTTGAAACAAAGACTTAGGTGTTCCACAGAAGGGAAATTTTCACTTCCATATTAATTGTATTACTTGAACTTTTTCTCCAGTCTAGTTCTCTAGGTCCTATGGCAAAGGAGGAGAAGAGTAGTTAGGGGGAATATTGTGGCTGAAAGTGAAAGACTGTAACTTCTCCTTAAGACTTTGAAGCCCACAAAAGCTGGTTATGACACAGTGGGGCAAAGTATAACACTAAAATGGGGAGATTGTCTCCCTTTTCTATAGAACTCAAAGAATATGTGCCTTAGATACTCTAGAACATGAGAGGAAGTTGTACCAACAAATGTGACAGTGGTACCTAACAGAGATATCACAGGTGGTAATTTGTTATCAGTGGTGACAGTACGTGTACGAGGTAAATATATTAGCATCTCATGAAAGAGGTTCAAAGCAGGAGAAAAGAGAAAAATATTTTCTACAGTAGGTTCCATTAATATCAAATAAGCCAAAGGATGCTGAAATACATGGCAGAGGGCCATGTGTAACCCCCTATTTTTTATTAAGTGACCAGGGAACTTCCTGCCATTTACTAGCATTCTTCCCCAAAATTCATTCAAGATTTTAATCATTTTTTTTTAATCTAACAAATATTAGTAAGTGCTTTCTAATCCCTACGCATTGTTGTAGTGGCAATTTCTAAGAGTGATGAGACACAATAGCTGCTCATGGGAAAACTCATCTGGGTGATTTAATGGCACATGATTGCTGGTTGTGCTGGTTCTGTGCTTTTCATCTTCTCTCCCATCTGGGACTGAATACTTAGGGTTTGGCCTGGGTCAGTTGTTCACTGACACTCAAGATGTGTTGACAATATAGACTAATCTGTTATAGACAATTATTTCCCCTTAAAGCTCATTTCTATTTCGAGTGGCATCAGAAGAAAATACTAAAGATAGTGTCTATAAACTGATTACATTTTGGTGATCAATATTTAGATAAATATTCTGCACATATTTTAAAACTGAGATATTAAAGATAGTCTCAATGCAAACAGGGTCCAACATTTAAATCATCCATTTGACTTGATTGTTTTATATGTCATTGCTTTCTTAGAATATTGTCTATTTATTACTTCTAAATCATGCGGATATTTCTAATTGAAAGGTGAATTTTGAAAAATCACAAAATAAAATGACAAATCAGGATCATTCTTTAATATCTCTAACTTTTTATTCAGTTGAGAATTCATATAACACAAAATTAACCATTTAAACCAGCTCTGTCTTCAAAATTTTTTATCATATGAGATGAACTCCCCTTATGTTTTATCCAACCATTCCTTCAATCCTCCCCAGTCCCTGTCTCTATAGATTTACCTATTTGGGATATTTTATAAAAAAGAAACCACACAATATGTGAATTTTTATGTCTGGATTCTTTCCCTTATGATGTTTTTGAGGTTCATCCAAGTTAGAGCATGTATCAGTACTTCATTTGTTTTTATAGGTGAATAATTTTCCATTGCATGGAAGTACCACAATCTGTTATCCACTCATCCAACTGGGGTGTTTCTACCTGTGAACTAATGTGAATATTGCTGCTATGAGCATTCATAACAAGTGTTTGAGTGTATACCTATTTTCTTTTTTTTTTTTGAGTGTTTACCTATGAGTGAATTTGTTGGTTAAAGCTTAGACATTATATATATTTAGGTATTTGAGGAACCACCATTTGTCACAGATATTTTACCCATTTCCATCCCCACCAATAATGTCCTTATTTCTCTATATCTTCACCAACACTTGTTATTTTACTTTTTTTAATAATAGCCATTTTAGTGGGTATGAAGTGGTATCTCGTTGTGATTTAGATATGCATTTCTCTAGGAACACCTTTTCATGTGAATGTTGGATATTTGTATATATTCTTAGAAGAAATGTCTATTCAAATTCTTTGTCCATTTTTAACTGATCGTTTGTTTTTTTCTTGTTGAATTGCGAAAGTTCTTTTTATATTCCAGATACTAAATTCTTATCAGATACACGATTTAAAATATTTCCCAGTTCTCTGGATTTTCTTTTTACTCTCTTGATGTTCTTTCATATACATTATTTTTTCCTTATATACATTTTAATGTATTTATTTTTATTCTGTTGCTTGTGCTTTTGGTATTATATCAGAGATTCCATTGTCCAACCTGAGGAAATGAAGATTTACCAATGTTTTCCTCTAGTGGTTTTATAGTTTTAGTTCTTATGTTTATGTTGTTCATCTGTTCTAAATTAACTTTTGCACACAGAGTAAGGTAAGGGTCCAACTTCATTCTTTTGTGTATGGTCATCCACTTGTCTCAGCACCATTGGTTCAAGACTTACAATTTTTGGGTGAATAGACTTTTCAACTTTATTATTCAGAATTATAATAAAGTAGGAATTTATTTATTTATTGGCCATGCCCTTGGCATGCAGAAGTTCCCAGGCTGGGGATCCAACCTGAGACACAGCAGTGACCTGAGCCTCTATAGTGACAATTCTAGATCCTTAACCTGTTCCATCACAAGGGAACTCCTGAAGTAGAAATTTAAAATGAATAAGAATACTTTGATTTAGAAGGTTTCACAGCTTCTGGCATAACACAAAATCTGCCTATAAAGACAGCTATGACAAGACTATAAGCAAAATTATTTAATCAACTGATCCATAGCCAATTAATACAAAAGCTAAAAATAGCTGCTGAAACCAAAATAAGACTGCAATTACTGGCAAATCAATTTAATCAAATGAGTTGCTACCCAACACTTACTGTGAATGTTCTTATATTCATTAACTGCTAGTTCTAACATATACTAATAGGCAGATGTCTGAAAAGGCAATTGAATAAATATGCAAAGCTTTGAAACAGCCAGAACTCTGATGACAAGCCTTTCTGATCCATATTTATGCCAGATGGCTTATTGTTTCATTAGTCCCAGTCATATTATTTTAAAGATAAATGCTTCTTATCATTATAATATTTTAAAATATGTATGTTTATACTCAGAAAGTAAAGGGCATACTTTCAGACTGAATTTATTAAAAAATGATTTTAGAGTGACCCAAAGAATTTTCTTATTATTTTAAAATTCAAGTGTCAAGATATTTTAATAAGACAGTTCCATCTCAATTTGCAAATAAAAATATAATTACATAAACAAATGATTTGGTGTGTATTTTCTACTTAAGACTGACCTGAAAAAAAATAAAAGTTATGGTGTGAAAAGACAATCACTATCTTTAAGTTCATAGCTTTTTAAGAACTCACAATTTCATTATGCCACTTTATTAACAATGAAAAATGAAAACGAATTGAGTTCCAGAAACTCTCTCCTCTAGGCTTTAGCAGTGGCTCTTCTACCTGCATGGCAGATAGCTGAATGCAGATGGACTGTTCTTCCTTTTCATTCTGTCATCCCAACCTTGTCACCTTCTCACTGAATGCTTTTGTGATGGTGGAGCATCCCTCTGCCTAGCACTCTCTTTAGTATTACTTAGCTCCATGATATTGTCACGCTAGTTAGTCACCACCAGTTAGGGTTAGGATTAGATACATATAACTATGCATATGACTGATACATAATTCACTTAAAAATAATCAAAACCATTTTTATTTTGCAATAATTTAAGATATACAGAAAAATTGCAAAGATGGCAGAGTTCAACCAGCTTCCTCGAACATTAGCATCTTTCCTAATGTAGTTCCGTTTGTCAAAACAATACTATTAAATAAACGACAGATATTATTCATATTTCTCTAGTTGTTCTACCAATATCCTTCTTTCTATTGCAGGATCCAAATCAGAATCCCATGAGCCTTTTACATACTATGCCTCCTTGGTCCTTTCCATCTCTGCTTATGACCTTAGTCTTCCCTTGGTTTTCATAACCTTCACCGTTTGGCAGAAATTTGGCTGATATTTTTAAGAATGCCCTTCAGTTTGGGTTTGTCTGATGTCCAAAGACCATAGCTCCTTACCTTAGACCATAGATCACCTTTTACCTTATGTTTCTTTACACTGATGTGTAGGCTCAGTATGAGTAATATTTTCATTCCTTTTTTTTCCCACTATATCCTCGGTGCTGAACCCAATACCTCACATGGAATCTGCATTCAATAATAATGTAAAATATGGGAATAAACAGAAGAAAATTAACTTCACCCTACATTTACTTCTTATAAAAACAATTTCAAAATGATTTTTTATCATTTCCCCTCAAAAAATTCCTTTGCAAAATTCTAAAGGGATAATGGAAATTATCTTCCTTGCAGGGTTCTTATTAAAACTGTTTTTTTAAATGTGGCCAATGCTGCTAGGATGACCACTGGAATTTTAAAAAATAGCTATTCTTCCTCCTCCTCTTCCTTCATCATCATCATCACCACCATCATGATGATCAAATTAAGCTTTGAGTTGGCCACAGCAACAGGAGAATTCTCCTGTATTCTTTTTTTTTTTTTTTCTTTTTAGGGCTACACCTGCAGCATGTGGAAATTCCCTGGTTAGGGGTTGAATTGGAGGGGTTGAATTGAATTTAGCTGCCAGCCTAAACCACAGCCATAGCAACACCAGATCTGAGCTACATCTGTAACCTACACCACAGCTCATGGCAACACCAGATCCTAAACCCACTGAGCAAGGCCAGGGATTGAACCTGCATCCTCATGGATACTAGTCAGGCTCAAACCACTGAGCCACAATGGGAACCACCACTGCTCTTTTTTTTTTTTTTTTAAATGAGCCAGATAGACTTTATTTTTTATATTTCCTTAAAACTGATATAGTTTCTTGATCTATCATAAATCTTGTTGCTTTGATGAAACAAAGGAAGGTATAATAGAATTCATTACTGCATAGCTGTTTAAGACAAATGTCTAAACCCTTTTTTCAAAATCAAATGAAAGTAGGAGGAAAACAAAATGAGAAAAAAGAAGCAGGCAAAACCACTTGACCCTAAATCCAGTGAAAATTTATTTTGTAGTATGCCAGTGTTACAATAGTTCGAGTCTATGAGCCTTGAATATTCTGACCATTTTTTTTTAAATGTTTGATCATCACACACATTGAGAATATGTGCAGCATCACTTTTTTTTTCCTTTGGTCAGAAACTCTATAAAGTTCTAATTGAATGTCTTGCAAAGTCCTATCAGCCAATGCAGTTCAATCTTTTTAATTATGCAACAGTAAGTTTACTATCAGAAACAGATATAAAAAATAATTATAAACTTTGAGAAGTCACTATAGTGGAAAGCTTATTTTTCGATGCAATTTTGTTATTTCAGCACAAATTTCCAGATTGTTATCAGGTGCTATCATGCCTCATAGGAGTTTGTTTTTGATGATGGAGATAATATATATGGTAGAAGTTGATATAAAGTGATGTATTACCATACCAGAGCATGCTGATTCCAAAATTGCTTTTCAATCACAGTTTTTACACACCATACATAATCTCAGTATGTAATGGTACCTTAGTCATCTTTGGTTTGATTTCTTCCAGTAAATACTTGCATTGCTCATAAAGCACATGAATTTGTCAATATTTTAGACTCAGGTTGTGATGTATGTTGATACATGATAGACTAACATTAAGAGAATTGTAAATAATTCTAAAAGGTAACTTTTTTTTTTTTTTGCTTTCAGGACTGTACACGCGGTATATGGAGGTTCCCAGGCTAGGGGTACATTTGGAGCTACAGCTGCCGACCTACACCACAGCCACAGCAACACAGGATCTGAGCCATATCTGTGACCTACACCACAGCTCACAGCAATGTTGGATCCTTTAACCCACTGAGTGAGGCCAGGGATTGCACCTGCAACCTCATGGTTCCTAGTTAGATTTGTTTCTGCTGCACCATGATGGGAATTCCTGATTTTTCTAATTTGAAACATTTTCCTAAAAAATAGTTTATTTTTCATAAACTGACTTACAAATGGCTTAACCTCCGGTTAGAAAGAGCACTAAAACAGAATAGAGACTCACTGAACATATAAAGCTTCTCTCTTGTAGGTAGGTATTGATTGCTAGAAAAGCTGCTTTTTCTCCCTGCTTCTATATTAACAAGATATAAGATTAATTGATTCCATCACATCATAAATGCAACATCAGTCACCAATAGAGTTTGTGAGAAGAACTCGGCAAGTGTTGTATGGCAAATAAATCACTACATGTGGGGAGAATTTATCTATTTAAGTCTTAAGTTATTATGAATATAAATAGATTTTTTTCTGAAAATATGGACATTCTTATTTATTTCCCTGCCATACTCTACACCGACTATGGCTATATTTCTTATCTAGTTTTCTGAAGCTGAAGAAAGTATCCATTTGTATTTGAAATAGTAAGCTGGTTTTACTTTTTTTTCTGATTCATTCCTGAACAGTAAGCATGGTATTGTATTTGCTATGAGTTTTGTTGCCATTATTTCTTCAGTATATTCTTCAGTTTAATTTTGATTGTTTTTGTGGATATATTTATGTGTTGGAGTGTTTATGAGGGTGTTTGATGAGACTCATTTTCTTACCTCACATTAGTGTTTGGTAACATCATTGCTGACTTTGGGGAACAAAAAAAACAGGGATTACTTAGCTGCAAATATTTGTAACTCATTCAACACTCATCATGTAACTCATTAGATACTTATCACGTAAGTTAAATTCTTGCATTTGGTGAGAGTTTTAGAACCTACATAATAACTCGGGAAATGTGCATCAGATATTATCTAGATACTTTAGGGAGGAACTAAAAATTCTGTGATGGCCTCATAGCTGATTTACTGTTTAAATCGTTACCATTTTTCCTGGCCCAGCTGCTACCTTTTTCATTACATGTACAATCTAATTCTTAATTCCAGCTTTTGTGGCTCAGGGGAGGCCTAGGAAACTACAGCTTTTCTTCAAACAATAAGCAGTCTAAGAGTGATCTGCCTATGTTGTCCTCTAGGAATTTTATAGTATCTGGGCTTACATTTAGGTTTTTAATGCATTTTTGTTTTGTTTTTTATATTCTACTTTATTTTTTGGTCTCATTTTGAGTTTATTTTTATATGGTATCAGAGAATGTTCTAATCTCATTCTTTTACATGTAGCTGTCTAGTTTTCCCAGAACCACTTATTGAAGAGATTACCTTTCCTCCACTGTTTCTTATTGCCTCCTTTGTTATAAATTAGTTGACTGACCATAGGTGCTTGGGTTTATTTCTGGGCTTTCTATCCTCTTCCATTGATCTATATTTCTGTTTTTATGCTAGTACCACATTGTTTTGATAACTGTAGGTTTGTAATATTTTCTGAAGTCAGGGAGCCTGATTCCTCCAGCTCCGTTTTTCTTTTTTTCAATATTACTTTGGCTATTTGGGGTCTTTCATTTCTGATACAAATGTTAAAATATTTTGTTCTAGTTCTGTGAAGAATATCATTGGTAATTTGATAGGATTGCACTGAATCTGTAGATTGCCTGAGGCACTATATTCATTTTGACAGTATTGATTCTTCCAATCCAAGAGTATGGTATATCTTTCCATCTGTTGGTGTCATCTTTGATTTATTTCATCAGCATCTTATAGTTTTCAGAGTACAGATCTTTTGTCTCTTTAGATAGATTTTATTCCTAGGTATTTTATTCTTTTTGGTGTGATGGTAAACGGTATGGTTTCATTAATTTCTCTTTCTGATCTTTCATTGTTAGCATATGGAAATGCAATCAATTCTGTGTATTAATTTTGTATCTTGCAACTTTACCAAATTCATTGATTAGCTCTAACAGTTTTCTCAAAGTATCTTTAAAATTTTCTAGGTATAATATTATGTCATCTGCAAACAGCGATAGTTGTACTTTTTTTCCCCAATTTCGATTTCTTTTATTTCTTTGTCTTCTGTGATTGCTGTGCCTAGGACTTCCACAATTATGTTGAATAACAGTGGTGAAAGTGGACATCCTTGTCTTGTTTCCAATCTTAGCAGAAATGATTTCAGTTTTTCACCATTGGAAATGATGTTAGCTGTGTGTTTGTCATATACGGCTTTTATCATGTTAAAATAGGTTCCTCTATGCCCACTCTCTGGAGAGTTTTTTTTTTTTACACATCAGGAATGGGTGATAAATTTTGTCAAAAGCTTTTTTGGCATCTATTGAGATGATCTGCTGAGACCAGCTCAGCAGATGAGGGCTGAAGAACAGGTGCTGTGAAACTTAAGAAAAAGTTAACATAAAAGACACAGAGACATTTATCTTAATTAAAGGTGGGAACCAGGGACTCAAGGTCTCAGGGAACAAGAGCACCACCTCAAGAAACCACACTGCTTTTATTGTGCTCTTTAGGATTACATCAAGTGAGGAGGGACCTATAGGTGCAGGATATAATTTTTTAAATTGTTATTTTAAAAGTCACATAGCTGGTAGCTGGTTAAGCTTTTACTCTGACCTTTAGGCATTTAAAAATCATTAGCATTGAGGAAGCTTGGCATCAGCTATCTATGCACAGCATCTAGAGAATCATCATTGTGCTTCTGCAGACGGAGTGCCTATCTGCAGCAACCCTGCCTGTGTCTAGGTTTGTACATCATTCTCTTTGCTGATGCGTATCTTGTTAAAGACCCCTCATAAACCCCTTGGGGTCATGAGGATCATCTTCCTCTTATTCTTAAGAGGACATATCATGCTGTGGAAACAGCTGTGCCTATCTGCACAGGCCCGTCATGCCTAGACCAATGCATTATGTCCTTGTTCAGCTGACCACATGAAAACTTTAGGTCTTTATGCCTTTAGGTCTTTGATTTTAAGCTTAAGTTATTTACCAGCATTGTGACTATTTTTCAAGCAGTGTACAGTGTGTACACTGTGTCTGATACAATGTATATACATGTATCATTGTAGCACTGTTCACAATAGCCAAGACATGGAAACAACCCAAATTTCCATCAATAGATGAATGGATTAAGTGTTACATATATGTATGGTAGAATGCTATTCAGCCTTTAAAAGGAACAAATAATGCCATTTGCAGCAACATGGATGGAACTAGAGATTTTCATACTAAGTGAAGTTAAGTCAGAAAGAGAAGAACATATACCATATGACATCACTTACATGTGGAATATAAAATATGGCACAAATGATCCTACCTACAAAATAGAAACAGATCATGGACGTGGAGAGCAGACTTGTGTTTGCCAGAGAGGAGAGGGGAGAGAAAGAGGATGAACAGGGAGTCTGGGGTTGGTAGAAGCAAACTATTACCTTTAGAGTGCATAAGTAATAGGGTTATGCTGTACAGCATAGGGAACTGTGTTCAGTCTCTTGGGTTAGAACATGATGGAAGATGGAATGAAAAAAAAGAATGTATGTGTATGAGTGCCTGGGTCACTTTGCTGTATAGCAGAATTTGAAGGAATGTTGTAAATCAAATGAAATAAAAATTAAAAAAAATAAATTACTTTCTGGTGATCACACACACAATAAGAGGCAGGCAGAGGAGGTGGGGGAAAGTTTCTCTTCTGGGAAGATCTCATAGGGTGCTGCTCGGTTATATTGTTAGAATTAGAAAAAAGTAAAAAATCAAAATATTAACTGGTTATCTGTGTTGTAAACATTCTATTTTGTTGTTGTTGTTTACCTCTAATTACTGGTTGTTTTGTTGTTGTTTTTCTTCTTCAAAAGTAAAGCACTTTACTTATGTAAGAAGTATAATACTGGAGTGCCCATTGTGGCTCATTGGGTTAAGAACCTGATTCGTATCCATGAGGATTTGGGTTTGACTCCTGACCTCACTCAGTGGATTAAGGATCTGGCTTTGCCACATGCTGTACCATAGGTTGTGGTTGTGGCTCAGATCCTGCATTGCTATGGCTGTGCCATAGGCTGGCAGCTGCAGCTCTGATTCAACAAGGAATTTCCATATACCACAGGTGTAGCCCTTAAAAAAAAAGAATTCAAGTTTCCGATTTATATGAAATTACTGAAATATATTCTGGAGAAACATCATACAAATATATAACTACTTAATACATACTATAGAAATATAAGAAATGTTTTTTCATTTTTTAAAGTTTAGTTGAAGCATAGTTGGTTTACAATGTTTAGATAATTTCTGCTGTACAACAAAGTGATTCGGTTATATATGTACACACATCCATTCTCTTTCAGATTCTTTCCCACATGGATTATCACAGAATACTGGGTAGAGTTCCCCATGCTATACAGCATGTCCCCATGTGCCAGTCATTCCATTCCATTCCTCAGTGTGCATGTGTCAATCACAAACCCCCAGTCCATCCCTCCTCCCACCTGTCCCCTTCAGTAACCATAGGTTTGTTTTCAAAGTCTTTGAATCTCTTTCTGTTATGCAAATAAGTTCATTTATATCCTTTTTAAAGAAATATTAAAACTTCATGAAAATTTCAGGTTGAAATTATCTTCAAAGTATTAGTTGCACTTCTATAATGAAGGTTACAGTGCCATTTATAATAGGTAAACATACCTCCACCAATAAGGAAAAATTCCTTTCAGAAATAAATATCAAGTTTAATTCTGTCATTTACAACTTATTGTGTATAACCTGTTGTCTATACATAAGCAGCAAAAGGTAATTATTCCCTGTTAAAGAATATATCCTTCATCTATAAATGCTATAATTAGAAATGTTAAACTTCAAGGATAATTATATGAATGATGCTATATTTAAATTTAAAGTATAGGAAAAGGGAATTTATGGTTATAGAGCAACCTGACCAATTCATCACAATCTTAAGAATTTTACATATGATTTATATTAATTTAAATGTGTATGTTTGATCCATGCATTCGTTAATAATGCTTTTGAAAACCAAATATCAGTGATTTTCAGAGATTTCGTCCAACAATGGGAATACAATTATCCACCGTCCTTTGAATGCAGTGAGAATAGGAGCAAATGAGGTTTGCCAAGTATGCTGATAGCTTAGCTTGTTTTATTTAATGAAATCTGAAGCTCTTTATATAACAATGTAATCTGCAAAATAAATATAGATAATGTATACAAATTATCTGTTGTAACTGAATTCACGAGCTCTGTTTTAATATAATGTACCACAATGAGAATAATTATTTGAATTGATTTAAATTTATATTGTTAACATATTCAATTATTTGCTATTGAATCACAATGCATACTATTAACTAAAAGAATCTCTTCTTCATGAGATATTTCAATTTGCTTCTTTACTTAAAAAAAAGAAGCAAAGGAAAAATTATCTCACAGAAAGAGTACGGTGTAAGCTATTTTACTAGTAAATACTTCACAGGATTCATCACACAGTAGATTAGGAGAGAAAGATACAACAGTGCAATGTAATATCAGTGAGCGAGTAGGGGTGATGCTCCAACCAATTACAAAATGTATGATAGGAAAAAAATGAGTCAGAGGATAAAATAAACAAGAAATAATTTAGAGTTAAAAATTAATTTGGACCCAATTAGAGAAGCCAAAGCAAACAAACAAAAATTTTTTGTCCTAGGAGAAAGAAACAGATTCACAGTGTTCAGCCTATTTTCCAAGAGACTCCTAATGCTGAGGAATCTTTCATTTATCTGTAAGTGGAATGTTTATACAGAATGTGTATAGTTTCCCAAGTGTTTTCCTTCTTAACAGCCTCCAAGACCCCTCAACTCTAATTAAACAACTTCTTCAAGCTTAACTATTAGATATCTAAGAGAAAAAAGAGAGAAGTCCAAGAATGACTTAAATAGAGAAGACCCATCTCCCAACTACAGATAGGTGCCTAAAAGTAAGATGGAGACAAAGGACAGGGAATGATCAGCTTTAAGAGAAATTGAGGAGGTGATAGAAGTCTTTTCTAGACAGTAAAATATGGTAAGTAAAATATGATAAGCTTGGAATAAAATGGAAAGTATATTTGTATGTACTTATAGATGTGGCTGCAGATCAAATTAAATGATTGAAATGATATATACTGACATCCAGTTGATAAACACTGATTAAATATCCTCCTTGTTGAAACACACTCTACGGATGTTGAGTGTAGGTATCAATAAAGTAATTAGGTTTCTACTCTGATTTTACAATGTAGCAGATGACATGCTTAAAAAGAGCAAATAATTTAAAAGTCATGAGTAACAAATGGCATAAATGAGAAATTGATGGTGTGGGATTATGTTATGAGGAGATCTAACCTATTCTGGTTGGGAGGGTCACAAACAAAGTCCTTCATAACTGAGATTTCATCTGAAGTCTACATGGTAAAGAGGTAAAAAGCAGAATTTTCAGTGTGGGATTCTACCAGTGACTGAGTATGTCTGTTTCAATCATGCTTTCTGTAACTGGGAAAGATGTGTGACAAGTTCAGGGACACTGGACCCGTTGTGAGATGAATCTGAGCTAAAACTCCATTGACCTCCTGACCTCCTTAAGACTGGGGGCCACATTGAAGATTTGGGTTTCCTGGAATTAGTGTGAGTTCAAAGTCAAAGTTCAGCAATTATCAAAATGTCTGACTCTTTTCTGTTCCCCAGTACACCGTCATCTGGTTAAAGGTCTTAAATCCTTTTGGGGAAGACTGGAAGAAAGGTGAAGGATATACATTTTTTTGGCATTGTATTGGGGTCCTTACTCAAGGGGACTCCATCCACTCTTTTTTCAAGGAATTCTGAGTCTGTTAACTTGTTCAAGTTTGGGAATTGATTGAGTGGTCTTGAACCTCAGTTTTTATGGTTCAGGTTAGATTTTTTTTTTTTTTCACATTTTCCCTTGCCCTCATTTGTTTGTCTGGCTTCTCATTATTATCTGCTTCCACAAGTTTTAAAGTTACTAATGTTCTCTGTTAGATTTAATTTTAGTCATCTTCTATGATTCCTTAGCAGCAGTCTATACAGTGGAACTCTCTTTGCTTCTTAAAACATCCCATTTTCACTGAAAACAAAGTAGATTTTAGCAAAACGTACATTTTATTGTAAAATCCACTGCTTAGATTCTTTTGATAGTTAACTATGCACTTAGGATAAAATCCTAAATTCTTAGAAGTATCTTCATGTAGTCATCTTTAATTGGATTTTTTTAGTAGTTGAAAAAAGTATATACATAAAATATGGCCCATTTCAATATAACAACCAATAAAAATAACAAGGTTTTAATCTCTAAAATAGAGTAGAAATATTTGAAATACATGAAATTTTATTTTACATTAAAGTAAGAATGTAGAAACATTAATCACAATCTGACATGGCTCATTGAGAATACTTAGTGAATAAGAAAAGCAGTTTAGAATAATGCTAAAGGCAACAAAACCAGAAGAAAACTAATGCGTGGAGGATATCATAAAGCCATAGACTCAGAGAAAAGAGAAGCCTTCAGACTTATGAATTAGAGGCAGTCACCTCTGGCTCTGTGGGAAAGGGGAAAAGAATGCCCCTTTCCCACAGAGGGAAAAATATTGGGAATCAATTCTGATGCAAAATTATGCTGAATCAGTCCCAATTGAAAGTTCTCTAAGAAATCAAGTTTTTTCCTCATTAAAACCATTACCACTCCCCAATCAGGAATTCCTATGAAAATCTTCAAATATCTAGCAATATATGCATATGGTTAAGAAATAATTCATCAGAGGCTCCTTATTGAGAAAAAGAAAATATCAAAAAAAAAAAAGGAAAGAAATTGAAGGGAAAAGCAGTGTTGAGGGAAAAAGGATTTATTTCACATTTTGGAAATTGGTGCATAACTGAATTAAGGAGAGAGGAATGCCATGGACGATAGATTGATGATGATGGAGATAGAAAAATAAATATGAAAACAAGAGATGAGAAGCCTTGGCTATCACCACCTGGCCAAGTCACTTTGCCCATGTGGTTTTTCACTGACTGTCTTTGGTGTATGGTTTTTAATAGGCTTTAATATGTACTACAAAAATCTTCCTACTGTGCATTCACTTTCAAATATATATCAATATGTTTTTACCCAGATCTTCTTATCTCTAGTTGTATTAATTTTCTGTTGCTCCTATAACAAATTACTGTAAACTCAATGATGTAAAACAACACACATTTATTTTGCTATAGTTCTGTAGGTTAGAAGCCCAACACTGGCCTCACTGGGCTAAAATCATGGTCTTGGCAAGGGTTCATTCATCCCTAGAAGCCCCAGTGGAGTGTGTGTTTCCTTGCCTGTTCCACTTTCTAGAGGTTTCCACATTCCTTGACCTGTAACCCTCTTCTTTCATCTTCAAAGCCAGCAAGATTGCATCCCCCTTAACTAGTCTCTGCATTACAACTCCCTGGCAACACAGCCAGAAAAGGTTTTTCCCTTAAAAAAAAGTATATACTTATATGGGGCCCACCCAAATAATACAGGGGAGTCTTTCCATCTCAATGTCCTTAACTTTAATCACATCTGTAATGGTCTTTTCGATATGCACAGTGTCATATTTTCATGTTCCAGGAATTAGGATATGGACATCTTTGGGGGAAAGGAGGTATTATTTTTTCTGTCAAACTCAGAAAGGAATAGATACCAGGGCAGAAGAAAGAAGGACAAGATATCACTCACTTAATACAAAGTAGTAGTTTACTTTTATGAAAAGAAATTGCAAAGAATGAATTTTTTTTCTATTGATTTAGTCAATCATTGAGGTAAAGGCATCCCCATGATGTCTTTCAAAGTATGATTTCTTTGTTACACTGAAATGACCTAAGTCAAGTATTGCGATAGTAACTGTTCTATGAAATAGCTGGTGTGTTTATGTGTATAAGCAGGATAGTGCCCTGCCCTGGAGGGAGAGTTCTCCTCTTGACATCCTCAGTCCACTCATCTAACACCTGCCAACACCACTATTGGCAGTCATGTTGTCAGTTGCTTTCTCCAGGCACTTAGGGGTGTCATTAGGCCTTAGGCTTTTTGTAGCAAGAAAGGATATATGCTTTGTACTTTTCCTCATGTCATATTTGGCAGCCTTTCTGTGAAATTACTGCAATGTTCTCATCTGCCAGACATCAATAAAATGTGAAGCAAAGAGGCAAGCAATGTAGACACTTCAGTGGAACCCAGCTTTAAGACTGATGAAGAAGATACAAACCTACCATCATAACAATTGCTTTTAAAGTGCTCTCCTTCATTCCATAAAAATATATAAATATGGAAAGGTAAAAGCTAGTACCAAAGATAAATTCAGATATACAAATATACACATATATATACACATATATTTATATATGTGTGTGTGTGTGCATATGGACAGAACTGAAATGAAGTGAAAATAATATACACAATACAGAATAAAACTTTGAAGATGGAGAAAACAAACAGAAATCTATAAAGAGAAATGAGAAAAAAATGTGAATCACACATAGAGAAAACAGGAAAGTTATATCATGCAATTTGGAGGGCACTTAAAGTTGTACCTGAACAAAATTAATCTCCCTATTTAATCATTTTATTCTGATTATATATATATATATATATATATATATAAATTGGTTCAGGCATTTAGAATTTGTAGAAATGAATTATTAACTAGTTAATATATTGGAACCTATTTTTGATGGTGCAGCAAAACAGAGCCCTAAAGTAATAAAATTAATTTCCTTGATTTATAAAGGTATTTATAATTTGTGTTAGCATACATCTTTTTATATAATTACACTGTCAATCCTGGGAAATATAGAGGGCGAGTGCTGTGTATTTCAGATGAAGGAACTGAGACTTTAGACAAAGCACTAATAAACAATGGAAATGGGACTAGAAAACTGGTATTCTTCCTCCCATCTAAGCCTTTTACTATTTTCTTACTACAACTCCTACTACAATAGGAAAGGCAAATTTGGGTGAGAAGAGTAATGGGATAAATAAAGAAGCAGACAAAACCGAAGCATGAGAGTAAAAATGTATGGATATTATCAAGAAACATCACAGTGATGCTTCTGAATACGTAAAACAAAGAAGATGCAAAGGATGGAGAGGTTATGTGAAACCTGAAAAAGGTAGAGTAAGCAATAGGTGTGATACTACTACTCCTTCATGTTTGACACTTCCACTTGGAGAGGCAAGCTATAAAATATTCCTTTACAAAGTCTATTTTAAGGGGCTGTTATTCAGGGTTCTCCAGAAAAACAGAATGTGCATTTTATTTTACATATATACATAAATTGAGAGAGAGATTGCTTGCTTTATTTATTGTATTAGCATAGAGAATTGGCTCACATGGTTATGGAGGCTGGCTAGTCTAAAATCTTCAGTTGGGCTAGAGGACAAGAGACCCAGTAGAGCCAATATTCCAGGTCTAGCCCAAAAAAGCTTACATGTTAGAGACCCAGGGGAGTTAGTGCTGCAGAGAAGGTCTTGAAGGCAATCTGCTGGATAATTCTCTCTTGCTCAGGGGAGGTCTGTCTTTTTGTTCTATTCAGGCTTTCAACTGATTTGGTGAGGCCCACCCTTCTTACAGTGAGCAATCTGGCTTATTTGAACTTCACCATTCAAAAGTTCATCCAAAAACATCCTCCAAGTTGACATACAAATTAACCATCATAAAGGGTATATCCTCAATAGAAAGCTAGGCATCCAGAGATAAAAATTATACCTTACTCTATAATTTTCTCTTTGATTTAAAAAATAAATTAATAAATATTTACTAAATATCTACTAAATATCTACTGAGTGCCATGCCAAATTCCAGGCTTTAATGATGAAGTGGTGAAACTGATAGACAAGCCCCTGACCCTCATACTTTTTATATGGCTAATAATTTAATTTATTTATCACCAGTAATTTAATTTTGTAGAAGTAACAGTGAGATGACTTAGGTATTTCAAAGCAAAAGGCCTCTTTCTCCAGTGTATACATAAGACCTTCCTCATAGGCAGACTCTTTCTTTGACACCTTAGGTAACATAAACTCACTGGCTATCTCACTAACCACTAAAAATGGTTAGTGAGACATATATCTCTGAACAACTACTCTGAGAGGAAGCAGAATTAAATATTTTAAAGAGCTTTTTACATTTTCTATTAATTTGTATTAGGATTATGTTTGTCAATAGACTTTACAGGGAGCTATAATTTCTTTAAAGTGCTACCTATTGTGTATTAAGTCTGCCAGTATTGAAAACAAATTTAAGAGGAAATGTTACATGTATATGTATTTTGTACATATGTTTTATCCAAATGTAAAACGAAGCACTTGTTATGAAGTAAAATTTTCAATTTGATTGTTTTATAGGGTTGGGGATATCTGAAATTATGTAGTATTAATAATTTTTAAAAATATTTTTTTCCCTTTAGGGCTATATTTGCAGTATATGACATTTCCTGGTCTAGGGGTTGAATCAGAGCTACAGCCGCAGGACACCCATAGCCATAGGAACACTGGATCCAAGTTAAATGAGGTTGATACTCCTGGATTTTTATATATATATATATATATATATATATATATATATATATCCCAAGAATACTTGCTTATTGAAATATATACCCTCTGTATTAGTTTCCTAAAGCTGCCATAACAAATTTTCACAAACTTAATGGCTTAAAACACCAGAAATTATTCTTTCACATCTCTGGAGGCCAGAAATCCTAAAATCAATAGCACTGGGCTGAAGTCCAGGTGTTAGCAGAACTGTACTCCTGGAGGCTTCAGAGGAGAAGCCACTCTGCCTTTTTTGCTTTCTGTTGGTTGCTGGGATTCCTTGGGTTGTGGTCCCATTACTCTAGGCTTCAAAGCCATCTTCTTCCAATCTTCCTTTGTTCTGTTGTCCTGTTGATCTCTTCTGTGTGTGTCTGTGTAAAATTACCTTATGCCTTTGTCTTATGAGACTACTTTTGATTGTATTTAGAGCCCATCTGGATAATTCAGCATAAGCTTCTCTCTCAGTAGCCTTTATTTCATTACAAGAGAAAAAATGCTTCTCCCACGTGAGATTACAGGTTCTGTGTTTTAGGACCTGATGTCTCGGGTCCATTAGTCAGGGTACCACACCCTCCTTGCAACACATGATGCATTTGCCTTCTCACTGGGGCAGTTAAAACAACCCCAAGTAGTGGTTCCTTAAAACAACAAATGTTTATTTTTCTCCCATGCTACATATCCAACACACTGCCATTACACAGGAGCTAGGCTGACTGAGCCTTTAGGGGATATAGTCTGGCACAGAAGGAAGGGACTGTGTGAATTTTACATCAGCAAATTTCAAAAATTCTCCCTGGAAGCTCACATTTCACTGGCCACTTTCAATCTTTAGAGATCCCTTATGTGCCTAGAAAGTGAAGAACCAGAAATGTTCATGAAAAGATCGATCATAGTGATGTTGGGTGTTTTAGGTCAAAACCCCAATATTTCATAGAGAAGATTGATTTGGGGTGAAAGTTAAGAGTAAACTGAACTTATTTACAATGACATGATTTACTATTAGCATTGAGATTTGAACTGGGAGATTCTGCTTTAAGATTTTAAATAGAAATTTAGAAAATGGCACATTGCTTTTAAAACCATCTATTAAATAATAGGCTACCTTAAAATAGATGGAGTCCTACTCAGAATACCTGAACTATATTATTGTAAATGGTATTGACTCAGATTTTGAAGTGTAATTGAATTAGGTAGTGTTATGTGGATGAGCCTAAACATATTTCCTTGGAGTGATGGGGTAAGAGGTGGTGTTGTCTACAGTAGGAATAACAAGCACTTTGTAGCGACTTTGATATTTGTCTTTTGACTTGCTTTTTCAGCAGAAAGAGGATAGAGAATAAAAATGTGTGTGTGTGTGTGTGTGTGTGTGTGTGTATTTTATGTAGGGTCAAACAAAGGGCAGTGGCCCATGAAAACGAAGATGAATTATTGAAGTGTTCTGAAGCTAAGAAGAACTCGAAATCAGTTTTAGATATTGCAGCAAGGCCAAGTTCCTAAGAGGAAGCTGGAAATGCTGCGTTTGGTTGGAGAGCATTTGCCAAGAATGTATCTTTAGCATTGGGTGAAGAAATACACATACTTATCAGATCATCTTGACAGAGTGATTCAGGAAATGACTATTTTTCATATAAAGGAACATGGTGACATGATTTATTTGAAAGCATGTTATAAACTGGAAAACAGGATACAAATGTAGATTTCTTTATCCCTGATTTTTCATGCCTTAATTCATTGGAATGTCTCAGAATTTATAGCTCAGATATGCAGAATGGATATATTTTGTATGTGTAATTTGATATTATCTTAAATTTCTACCATCGTTTGAACCCTGAATTATAATGTAGGACAGCAAATTTCAGAGAAATTAAATTAAGAGACTCTCTCTAAAACATCAGCCAGGAAAAGCACATTTAAAGTAGGTAGGATGGAAATATGTAAAAGAAGTGGTGACCTCTGGGGAGCTAAGAAGAGGAGAGGAAGCCAAGAAGTGAAGAGATGCAGGTAACGGAGTAGGGAAAACATCATCATAAAATTTTAGAGGCTAAAAAAGAGTAACAGTATTATGTGTCATCCAAACTATGCATTTGAGGATGATTTTAATAAAATCCTCAGGGTAAGAAAGACAAACTGGGCCTCACCAGGCTCAACAAGTGTTATCTTCACTGACTTTTTCATTTAGACTTTAGATTTCTTCTATCCCAGGAAGTTTGTAACTTAAAATTCCCATAAATAGTTATATTAAAAAATTATTTTATGACAAAAAATTATATTTTATGCCTTTTAAATTTTATTAGGTACTTCATTAAGAAATTATATTAAGAAGTGATCATTAAAACATTAATTCTTTACTTTTTTTTTTAGTTTTCCTAAAAACAAAAGTTTAAATAAACCATTTAGAATTTTTCAGATCAACAGCTATGCGCTTACTCCCTACCATTCCTTTAAAAATAAGTCATAGGCCTGTAATGTACAGCATAGAGACTATAGTTAAGAATACTATATTGCATATTTGAAAGTTGCCAAGATAATCTTAAACAGTCCTCATCATAAGAAAAAAACATAACTATGTATGAAGGTGAGTGTTAACTCAAGTTACTGTAGTAATTCAATATCGAATTTTTATATTATATATCTCAAAATAATAAAATGTTATGTGTCAGTTATACCTCAACAAAACATATTGATAGGTATATTACTTTACATACACACATACTGAATACTTAAACACACATGTGCATTGTACTCTCTCATCTAGTTTAAAACTACTTTTGAGCATAATTAGGACAAATACCATATTCATTATGTAGATAAAGACCAAATCTTGCAGTAAGTAACACAGATGGTTAGGAGGTGGAGGATCGTTTGATTTAATATACCAGACAATAGTTCTCAATAGGAATGTGCTTGTCTGGTGCGGTGATGTATGAAGTATCTAAGAAGATTTCAAATGATGTGTGCTTATTCCATTACCTTTCTCATTCCAGTATTGTGTTGAGCTTGTTCATTTCAGAAACCACCTTACTTAGGACAGTTTAAGAAGCTCTTCTCCAGTCATCTCTACCACCCCACCAACTATCTGGTGGATCTATTTTTAGATTGTGATTGCCTGATGTGACAAATTGAAATCCTGTATCATGTCTGGATGTTGCTCAGTGTTTGAAATGAGCTTAAGAGTAGTCATAAGAGGAGGGAAGTTTCCTTACCATCTCTCCAAAGAACAAACTAGAAACTCTCTGGAACATGCGTGCGGTACCTTTGATGGAAGATACATATGGCTGGTGGGTAAGGACTCCTGTCTTCTACATCTTAAGCACAAATGCACTACACTTTACAATGTGTTCTCTTGAACTACTCAAAATTTGCTCACCATCTGCTGTAAATCCCCTTCAATAGGTGTACCCTCTTTGGTCCTTGGCATCTAGTACCTCTTTGCATTGGCATCCACTCAGTTCCCAATTATCCTTTGATCCTAATATATTATTTTTGTTTGTCAACATCATTTTTTTCTTATAAGAAGTACTATTAATACATTTTTAAAAGTAGATGATAAGAAAATGATAATAATCCAAGCTATCATTCATACACAGGCATATTCACACATAGACAAGTACACAAAGACTAGCACCAAAACAATCAAAATCATTTTCATTACGACAAATTCTAATAGACCTTCATCTTAAAATATTCCCTGACCAGAAATAAATTAGTTACTAAAGCAGAAAAATAAAATACAGTAGCTAATTTTATTATTTAAAAAAAACTTGAAATGTATATATTCTGATGGAGTGTTATTTAAAAAAAGTTGAAATGTGTATATTCTGATGGAGTGTGAATTGCTCCTATTAGGCCAAGGCATATTCTTCTGATGAAGAAACATGTTACATTTATAATTAATCATTTCTATAATGCATGGGTTGATAACAACATCTCTAACTGTATTTTTAAAATATTTAAATATGCATAAGACAGATAAAAACTACATATGATAAATTATTTCTTAAAGCATTCACCTCACAGTATTTCTTTTACCTGAACTTATAGATATGTATATAAATGTGTGTATACATATATACACCATATATGTGTATGTGTATACATATATATGTGGTATGGTTAATATAAAGAATAAATGTGTACCAGGAGAAGAAAAACATTTTTTATATTACTTTTAATTGAAAAGACAAAACTATGAAGACAATGAAAAGATTAGTGGTTGCTAAGGTTGCAGGATCATGGATAGTTGAATAGACAGAGAATAGAGAATTTTTAGGGCATTGAAAATATATAATATATATTTTAAAATGTTTATTTTTATTGCACTGTAGTTGATTTACAGTAATATATTAGTTTCTGATGTACAACATAGTGGTTCAATATTTTTATATATTATGCTCAATTTAAAATTATTGTAAAACCTTGTCTATAATTCTCTATACTGTACAATATATCCCTGTCACTTATTTCAGACATAGTAGTTTGTGCCTTTTCATCTTCGGTCTTTCCTCTCTACACTCTCCCCACTGATAAACACTAGTTTGTTCTCTATATATATGTCTGGTCCTTTTTTATTTTATTCACTGGTTTGCTGTATTTTTTAGATTCCATATATACCTTATACAGTATTTGTCTTTCACTCTCTGACTTATTTCACTAAGCAGAGTACCTTCTAGGTATGTCTATATTGTTGCAGATGGCAGAATTTCTTTCTTTTTATGGCTAATATTCCATTGTATATATTTTCATATATGTTGTGCAATATATTTCATTGTGTAACTTCTTAAAAAATGTTCTTGTTTTGATAGACACCTGGGTTGCTTTCATATCATGTCTATTATAAATAATGCTGCTGCATTTACCTTTTTGAATTGGGGTGCGTTTACCTTTTTGAATTATTGTTTTCTTCTTTGGTGGGTGTATACCCAGCAGTGAAATTGCTGGATTATGTGGTAGTTCTATTTTTAGTTTTATAGTATATTTACTCTAATTTCTTTTATTCACCTTATCGCTGACATTTGTTACTTGCAGACTTTTGCATGATAGACATTCTGACAGTTGTGAGATGATATTTCATTGTGGTTTTGATTTTCATGTATCTCATGATTAGTGATGTTAAACTTTTTTAAAATGCCTTTGGCTATGTGTGTCTTTGCTGGAAAAAGTCTATTCATGTCTTCTGCCCATTTTTTAATAGTTTCATTTTTGATATTGCATTGTTTGAGCTATTTATATATTTTTAATATTAACCCCTATCAGTAATATAACTTGAAAATATTTTTCCCATTCATTATGTTGTCCTTTCATTTTGTTAATAATTTCCTTTGCAGTGAAAAACTTTTAACTTTAATTAGGCCCTTTATGTTTATTTTTTCTTTTGTTTCCTTTGCCTGAGGAAAAAGATAAAAAAAAAAAATACTGCTGCAGTTTTTGTCAAAGAATGTTCTGTATTTTCTTCTAATTTTATAGTTTCTGGGCTTACATTTAGATTTTTAATCTATATTGGGTTTATTTTTGTATATGATGTGAAAAAATTTTATAATTTCATTATTTTACATGGTCCTGTCCAGTTTTCCCAGTAATGCTTATTGAAGAAACTGCCTTTCCTTGGTTGTATATTCTTACCTCCTTTGTTATGTATGCATTAACCATAAGTGATTAGGTTATTTCTGGGCTCTCTATTATTTTCTATAGGTCTATGTATCTTATTTTGATCCAGGCCATATTGTTTTGATTGCTATAACTTCTTAATACAGTCTGAAGTCAGGGGGTGTGATTATTCCTTTTCTTCTTTCTGAAGGTGGTTTTGGCTATGTGATATCATTTATGGTTATATATAAATTTTAGGATTATTTGTTCTAGTTCTGTGAAAAATGTCATGAGAATTTTGATAGGGGTTGAATTAAATCTGTAAATTACCTTGGGAAGTTTGGTCATTTAACAATATTCATTCTTCCAGTTTATGAGCATGGGTCATCTCCATTTCTTCTGATCATCTTCAGTTTCCTCCATCAGTGTTTTATAGCATTTGGAGTTCATGTCTTTTACCTCCTTGGTTAAGTTATCCCTAGGTTATTTTCTTTGAGCTGATTTTAAATGGAATTGTTTTCTTGCTTTCTCCTTATGGTAGTTCATTATTAGTATATAGAAAACCAGCAGATTTCTGTACATTAATCTTGTATCTTGCACCTTTACTGAATTTATTTATTGGTTTTATTTTTAATAGAAACTTTAGAATTATCAGTATATAGTATCATGTCATCTGTAAATAGGACAGTTTTATTTCTTCCTTTCCAATTTGGATGCCTTTTTTTTTTTTCTTGTCTGATAGATATGAATGGAACTTGCATTACTGTGTTAATTGGAAGTGTGAGTAAGCATGAGCATCCTTGTCATATTCCCTAATTTAGAGGAAAAGCTTTCAGCTTTTAACCATATGTTATGATGTCACCGGGGGGTTGTCATAAACGGCCTTTATTATGGTGAGAAATGTTCCCTCTACAATAACTTGAAAGTTTTTTTTTTCATAAAGAAGATCAAATTTTGTTAAATGTTTTTCCACATCTATTGAGATGATTGTATGATTTTTATCCTTACTTTTGTTAATGTGGTATATCACATTGATTTGTGGATACTGAACCATCCTTGCATCCCTGGAATAATCCAACTTGATCATTGTGTATGATTCTTTTTATGTATTGTTTATGTGCTATTATTCTTTTGATGATTTGCACATCTATATTCATTCAAAGATATTGGCTTATAATTTTTTTTTTGGTAGTATTCTGTTTTTCGGTTTTGTTTTTTGTTTTTTTGTGTGTGTCTTTTTAGGGCCATTCTTGTAGCATATGGAATTTCCTGGGTTAGGGGTTGAATCAGAACTGCAGCTGTAAACCTATGCCATAGCCACAGCAACACAGGATATGAGCCACATCTGTGACCTACACCACAGTTCATAGCAATGCCAGATCCTTAACCCACTGAGCAAAGCCAGGGATCAAACCCACATCCTCATGAATACTAGTTGGGTTCTAGAGCCACTATTGGAAGTCCCTAATATTTCTATTTGGTTTGGTTATCAGGGTATTGGTTTCCTTGTAGATTAAATGTGGAAGTATTACATATTGTTCCATTTTTTCGGAATAGTTTGAGAAGAGTAGTTATTACCTCTTCTTTATGTATTTAGTAGAATTCCCTCTCTAACCCTGGACTTTTTTTTGCTGGGAGATTTTTTTTATTACTGCAATTTCACTACTAGTGATCAGTCTATTATCTATTTCTTCCTGATTAGAAGATTGTATGTTTCTAGAATTTTGTCCATTTCTTTTAGCTTGTCCAATTAGTTGGCATATTACTGGCATACTGTTGTCTTATAATTTTTTGGTATCTCTGTGATATGCATTGTAATTTCTTCTATTTCATTTCTTATTTTGTTTGTGTTCTCTCTCTTTTTTCTCAGTGAGCCTAGTTAAAAGCTTACCAATTTTGTTTACCTTTTTAAGAAACTGCATCTCTTCTTGGTTTCATTGAACTTTTCTATTGTTTTTGTGCATTTAATATTCTTTCTCTGATTCTTATTTCCTTCCTTCTCCTGACTGGGCTTTCTTTGTTTGTTCTTCTTTTTTATTTATTTATTTTTTTTGGCTTTTTAGGGCCACACCCACAGCATGTGGAGGTTCCCAGGCTAGGGGTTGAATCAGAACTACAGCTGCTGGCCTACACCACAGCCACAGCAACACAGTATCCAAGCCACATCTGTGACCTACACCACAGCTCACAGTAATGCTGGATCCTTAACCCACTGAATAAGTCCAGGTATTGAACCCACAACCTCATGGTTCCTAGTTGGATTCATTTCCACTGAGCCACGATGGGAACTCCTATAATTTCTTTAGATAGTAGGTTAGTTTATTTGAGCGTTTTTCTTTTCCTTTCTTTTCTTTTCTTTTCTTTTCACTAGGCCTATAAAGCTATAAATATGCCTCTTAGAACTATTTTTGCTGCATCTCATAGATTTTGGAAAGTTGTGCTAGTATTTTCATTTTGTCCAGTTATTTTCTGATATCCTACTTGATTTCTTCATTGACCCATCGATGTTTTAGTAGTATGTTTTTAACCTTTCATTCCTTTATGTAATTCCTGTAATTGATTTCTAGTTTCATACTGTTGAGTTTGGAAAATTTTCTTGATATAATTTTTGTCCTCTTTAGTTGGTTGAGAATGATATATTCAGAAGAACTTTGTGTGTGCACTTAAAAATGTGTATTCTGGTTTTTTTTAATGGAATGTCTATAGATATCTATGAAGTCTAACTAGTCTAATATATCTTTAATACTAATGTTTCATTATTAATTTTCTGTCTCAATGATGTGTCCATTGAAGTCAGTGGTATGTTAAAATCCCTTACTATTATTGTATTTTGGTCAATTTCTCCCTTTATGTCTGTTACTATTCTCTTTATATAACTAGGTGACCCTCTATTGGGTGTGTATAAGTTAAAAAGTGTAACATTTCTTGTATTGATCCCTTTATCATTATATAATGCCTTTCTTTGTATTTTGTTATAGACTTTGTTTTAAAGTCCACATCTACATGAATAATGCTAGCCCAGATTTCTTCTAGTTTCCACTGCATGCAATATCTTCCACTCACTTCATTCTATGTGTGTCTCATCTCTGAAGTGAGCCTCACGTAAGTAGCATATACATGAATCTTGTTGTTTTTATCCAATCAGCTATCCTACATCTTTTGATTAGGACATTTAGTCCATTGACATTTAAAGTGATTATTGGAATTCCCATCTTGGTGCAGTAGTTAACGAATCCGACTAGGAACCATGAGGTTGTGGGTTCAATCTCTGGCCTTGCTCAGTGGATCAAGGATCTGGCATTGCAAGCTGTGGTGTAGGCCACAGACGTGGTTCAGATCCCAAGTTGCTGTGGCTCTGGAATAGGCCGGTGGCTACAGCTCTGATTAGACCCCTTGCCTGGGAATCTCCATATGCTCCAGGAGAGGCTCTAGAAAAGGCAAAAAGACATAAAAATAAAAAAATTTTTAAAAAATAAAGTGATTATTGGAAGGTATGTACTTAGTGCATTTTGTTTCTTTTTTTCTGTTTGTTTTTGTATTTCTTCTCCGTTCTGCTCTTCTTCCAGTTTCTTCTTTCAGTTTCTTCCCTGTGGTTTGATGATTTTCTTCAATAGTAAGCTTATGATCCCTTTGTTCTAGTTTTTTGTGTATACCAGTAGCCTTATGGGGTTCCTTTGTATGTGACTTTTTGTTTTTATCTTACTGCTTTTAGAGTTCTATCTTTAATTTTACCATTTTAATCATGATATGTCTAGTTATGGGTTTCTTTGGATATATTTTTTTGGGAATTTCTGTCATTCCTGCCACTAAATCTGTTTCTTTTTTCAGGTTTAGAAAATTTTCAGCCAAAATTTTATACTTTTCTAACACCCTTTTTCTCTCTCTTCTCTTCCTGGGGTCCTTATAATGCAAGTGTTAGCACAATTTATGTTGTTCACTTAAATTGTCCTTATTTTTTAAAAATTCATTTTTCATTTAAATTTTAAATTATTTTTATTTTTTCCGTTATAGCCAGTTTATAGTGTTCTTTCAATTTTCAACTATACAGCAAGTTGACCCAGTCACACATACACATATACATATATACATTCTTTTTCTTACATTATCCTCCATCATGCTGTATCATAAGTGACTAGATATAGTTGCCAGTGTGTTTTTCTTTTTGCTGTTCTGATTTTGTGATTTTCATTCTGTCTTCCAGATCACTTATGCATTCTTCTATATCACCTAGTCTTCTATTCATTTCTTGACTGTGTTTTTCATTTTAGATATTTAATTCTTCAGCTCTGACATTTTTTTCCTATATTTTCTAGTACTTTTTAAAATTCTTACTGTGTTCATCTACTCTTTTTTCAAATTCAGTTAGTATTCTTATTACTAATGCTTTGAAATCTTTATTTGGTAAATTATATATTTCATTAATTGTTTTTCAGAAGGCCTTTTTTTCTTTTTTTTTTTTTTTTTGGTTTTAAACAAATTCCTCTTTCTTTACATTTAACTTGGTCTCTATAAAATTAGTTGTAACAGTTCCCTAACCCAATTTTTATTGGAGCATTCCTATGTAGTCTGAGTGTGCCCACTGGTATTGGTTGACAATCTGGTTCTGAAATGAGCATATTTTGTTTTTGCCCATGCTGTATTGGTAGCTATCACCTTGGTAGGAGGTGGGGCTAGAGGTAGAGGGACTAGAGCCAGAGCCAGTTATGAGCCAGGGCTTCATATGTGTTCAGTGGCTGTCACCCTAATGGGTGCACAGTCTGGTCCCATGGTGCTTGAATAGCAGCTCTGAGGGTCAGATCTCAGATAGTTCTTGTCCCTCTAAGCGTGCACTCACTCCCTTCGCAGCAATGGCACCTTTGTCCCAGAGGAGAACAGGGCTAGAGGGGGTCTATCTGACACTCAATACAAGCCAGGGAACACACTGGGATGGTCCTGGAACATCAGTCCAAGCTCCAGACAGTTCCTGATATGATGAAAGCAATGATTTGCCTTACCCCCTTCAGATGCAGTGCTGCATTTGAGCTGGGTCTACCTATCACTCACTATCCCAAGTGTGAACTCTCCTCAGCAGTGGCAACCTTCACCTTCTTGGGAAGCTGTATTGTAGCTAGAGGGACAGGAGCAGAGCACTAGGCAGGAACAGGGACATGTGCTAGGGCAGTCACATGAACCTAGCCATTGCCCCGGACAGTTTCAGTCTGCTTCCTCTGCCTTGCATCTTGGAGTAATCAAGTATATGATCACATTCTTATTGAGCAGAGTCACAGTTTTTAATACTTTCTTTTAAGTCCCACTGTTTTTCAAACCATGTAAGGGAACTCATCGTCCTAAAATTGGAGCCCTGGGATGAGCTACCCAACATGTGGTTTGAATTCCTCACTCCTCAGGGAAGATCTCTAGGCCATGAGAGCCTCCTTCTCTTCTGTGTCCCCTTCTAGAGGTATGGGTCCCCATCTGATTACTTCTCTTCCCTTCCTACCAGCTCTGTGTGGACCTTTCTTTATAGCCTTGGTTGTGGAAGAGCCTTTCTACAAGTCTCCAGTTTGTTTTAAGTGAGGATTATTCCATGTGTAGATGTATTTTTGATTTGTTGATGAGGCAAAATGAGCTCAGCTTTATCCTACTCTGCCATCTTGATTTTCTACCCAAAAGATCTATTTTATATGCAAATTTGGGATTAGGTCCTCCATAGTTCTCTCCTGGGCCTTGCTTCCAGAAAGAAAACATAGAAGATAAGTATAGAATATAGTGGATATTCTATAGTTCTTATCATTGCATTTGGTTTAACGGTTGCAACTGTACTCATACTTTCTCTCCTATTTCATCCATGCTAAATTTCACTAATCATCAATTACCTCAGATTTCCCATGGATTACCAAGTAATATGACCCAAATTTTCATTCTCAGGAAGTCTTTGTATCTTCAGGATACAGCTCCTGCTACAGCAAGTAACATTGTCAATTCATAGTTATAATAGGGCAAGAGACTATCATAAGGCATCATGCTTTTTAGCTGGGCTTCGCACATTCTCATACTCCATTGCATAAAAGCCACCCTACCTCTTTCAACTTATCAGGGTCCGCTACACCTGCCAGTATGGTGAGTCCCTTTCTCTCCTGTTGGCCCCTGGACATAAGAATTCCTAAAAACCATGGTGTAACTTATAGTTTGTAGTCCAATGGAAACTTTTCTATATCTCCTTACCTGAGGGTGTCTCCTTTGTGAACAAAGATCTCCACTCTTGAGGAGCTCAGGTATGTAGGGAGAGGAAGTAGGCATTTCCTAATAGGTCATTATAAGTAATAATTAGTCTAGCCCTTCCTATTTCTTCTCCCCATTGGTTCTGGGACTATATCATCTTCCCACTGGGGACACAACACCATATAAATCCTTAGAATTAATATATTTACTTTAATCTGAAGTATGCACCCAATTATTTCACATGGGTGCTCTTGAGATAGCAACTCAACTCTGCATTTAAGAACCTGTTCTGGATCACTAGGAGACTGATTTCTTCCAGATGGTGCATTGTGTGAAATAACTCTTCATTATTAAGTGACGCCATGGACATTTCCTATGCTATTTAAGATTTCATGCCCATAGATCTGGTATTCAATAGGCTCCTGTCCTGGGGTTATGGCTTACTCTTTGAAAGTAAAAGAGGCAGATGCATAGTCAGAAATGTATCTCTCTCTGAGAAGATGGATTCTGAGTCCAAACTAGATTGAGCCCAATATTGTCTAGCTGACATCAAGTCACTTGTTGATTCCTTTGAGGACCATTGCCATTTTACAGATTCAGTGTTGGTCTTTTACTGAACTTTTCGACTTTTAGACACAGAAATAGCTAGTAAGAAACCATGCTGCTGGGTTCTTAGAGCCTCTCTCTCTGCCATGGTCCCCCTTTTTGTACCTAGACAGTATTTTCCAGAATAGTCAATGAAGAAGCTAGGCTAACATGACTAGCCAAGTCATTTTGTCTATGTGGTTAGTCAGTACCTTACTGTGGTACATTTCTTCATAGGCCTCAACATGTACTACAAAAATGTTTTTACTGTGCACCCACTGTTTCATATATACATATACACATATATATACGTATGTATGTATACACACACACACATACACACACACACCATATTCTTATACCACAGATCTTCTTGTCTCTAATTTTATTAATTTTCCATGGATTCTACAATAAATTGCCACAAACTCAATAGTGTGAAACAATGAAAATGTGTGTTTGTTTGTTTGTTTGTTTTAATTTCTGTAGGTTAGAAGCTTAATGCTGGTCTTACTGGGTTAAAATCAGGGTCTCGGCGAGCTGCCTTCCTTTCTGGAAGCTCTACAGGAATGTCTGTTTTCTTGCCTTCTCCAGTTTCTAGAGGTTTCTACATTTCTTGATGTGTGGTCTTCTTTTATCTTAAAAGCCAGCAAGTTTAGGAGTTCCCGTCATGGCGCAGTGGTTAACGAATCCGACTAGGAACCATGAGCTTGTGGGTTCCATCCCTGGCCTTGCTCAGTGGGTTAAGTATCTGGCGTTTCTGTGAGCTGTGCTGTAGGTCGCAGACGCGGCTCAGGTCCTGCGTTGCTGTGGCTCTGGCGGAGGCTGGCAGCTACAGCTCCAATTAGACCCCTAGCCTGGGAACCTCTATATGTCGTGGGAGTGGCCCAAGAAATGGCAAAAAAACAAACAAACAAAAAAAATAAGCCAGCAAGTTTACATACCTTTTACTATTCTTCCATAGTCAGAATTCCTTCTCAGTACAGCCAGGGCCCACCCAAATAGTAAAAAACAATCTTTCCGTGTTGAGGTCCTTAACCTTAATCACATCTGCAAATTTCCTTTTGATATATAAGGTAACATATTCTCATTTTCCAGAAATTAGGACATAGACATTTTGGGGGACAGGTGTATCATTCTTCTTACCATATCAGCTTTCTAGTTCATTTTGTTTTGTTTTGTTTTTTCATTCCAGGCCCCTGACCAAATAGCAGGCTATTATTGGCCACTGTCCAGAAACTGTTTTCTTTATTTCCTTGGGCCACTTTTTCTCCACCCTATGTGGGAGGTTAGGTACACTTCTATAGTTATGCCTACTGTGAAGATTTTCATCTCTCCAGTCTTCTAAGAACACCCTTGAATGTGGCTGTAATTCAGCTGCCATTTATTTGTTTTGTTTTCACCCTGAGAATCTATCTGTAAACCAACCTCTGATTATTTCTCCCTCCTTACAATATGGTCATAAGTACAGTGTAGGTACCTGATTATGTAGCTTATTCATACATTCTCATCCTGCTTAGGGTCAAAGCAGGACAAGATATTTTCATCTTAAAATGGTATGCTGCTAGATTCATCTGAAGTTTTGCATTTTGTGCTTATAACACAAGTCTTAATGGTTCATATTCCTTTGGACTATACTGTGACGGAGAGTGGGAAAGTTAATATATATATGAAGCAAAACCATAAATGAATATTATCGTTTATCTCACATGAATGCAAACTATTTCTCATCATCTTATCTAATTGGATTAAAAAAATTATATACAAAGTCAATTACCATATTAAATACACATGAGCCTTTAATCATGCTCTCTGTTAAATAAGATGACCAACAAAGCAGCTGTGGTTGGAACCACTGCTTGGCTAAGCCTGCCATATTCCATAGACATCTCTAGAAATTGTCTGATTTCTGCAGGAATCAGACTGGCAAATGAAGTGGAGATAAGAGAGACAACCAGTCATACATATTTTAGGTCTTTATTGATGACACTAATCTATTTTTATCTTATCTTTGTAGTCTGAGGACTCAGTGTGGGAGTTACTCTTGTTCTTAGTTTATCCATTCTGATTATATACTTGAAGACTGGGAAATGATTACTTGGTGGGGTCATGAACCTTGTGGACCTACTAGAAGTCAGGATCACAGCTAGAACTCCATGTATTACTTGGTCTCTGTTTGAGCTCCCACTTATAACAGAAGAGCCACATAGCTTTGGGGTCCTTTCCAATGTCAACCAGACCTTGAGTGTAATAGTCCTTGAAATAAGTCAGTTTTCCCCTTTCCCCAACACTGTAACAGTCACCACAGTACATACTTTTTATGGTGTTGAAAAGTCTTTCCTCATTATGACATAGTCACTTCTTCAATTGATTCTAGATCTAAAATCTGGCTGATATTTTGTACTGAAGATGGCATTTTGGCTTTGGATTGCAGCAAATGACTTCAGCCTTCTACAAGTTTGTATATAAATGGCTAGGCCCTAAATTTGACCAAGTTATTTTCTCTGGAGTAACATTGAGGATCTGTGTCAAAGCCCCCATTGACTAGGACTGTATTACTTAACTAAACTGTGGATAGAGAAATAATAAGAAATGCATTCAGTGATTTACTTCTTTCTCATTAGAGTAGGAACTAACCATTTTCTTTCTTTCTTTCTTTCTTTTTTTATATTTATTTTTTGTCTTTTCAGGGCCATATCTGTGGCATATGGAAGTTCCCAGGCTAGGGGTCCAATCAGAGCTGTAGCCAATGGCCTATGTCACAGCCACAGCAATGCAGGATCTGAGTCAGGTCTGCGACCTACATCACAGCTCACAGCAATGCCAGATCCTTAACCCACTGACTAAGGCCAGGGATCAAACCCACATCCTCATGAATGCTTAGTCGGGTTTGTTAACCACTGAGCCACGACGGGAACTCCGACCATTTTCTTTTAATGGAATCCAATCTGTCCAACTTGTCTATGTAATCAGTGTATTTGTTTCTATGGTAACTATTAGGCTGTACAGTGGAAACTTTTCTGTATTAATATAGCACGGGTGGTGGAGAGTGTGTTGTAAAAGAAAGATTACAGATAGGTCATTATTTCTGTGGCCTACATTAATTGAAAGGATGTAGAAATTGTAGATGTCAGAATATGTCTTTAGGAAAGTGACCAGAGGGTAAAGGTCTGAAATCTAAGACATACTGAGCACTGATGAAAGGGCATTAAGCACTTTGAATGAAAAAGAGAAAATTTAGAGAGTACATGACAGTTGTCTTCTATTGTCTGCATGTTTGCTGTGTCTAACAGGGATTTTCAGCTTACTTTTAAGTGATCTATGAGAATTTATAGGTCACTAGATATGTATATTGCAATAGAATTATACCAAAAAAGCCTGGAAGGTGCTTCCATAACTCTTCAGTTGTGAGAATTAACACCTATGAAATTAAATTCAAATTTATGAAAACACTTGGGATCTTTGGAGAAAAAGCCTTGGCATATATGCCAAGAAATTAATATATGTGTATATGTATAGTTTTTGGCATAATCTGAAACTATTATAGTAATAGGTTTTCATATTCAGCTTCATCTAAGAATCACAGAGTATTTATAAAATAATGAGTTCAATTACTTTCAATAAGTGAATAAAATACAAATAATTCAAAAATACAAATAATTAAGTGCTACGGGGAAAAGACTGCCATTTTGATTCAAAGTGTATCTAACCTTCCCAATTTAAGTCACATGCTACATTAATTAGGTCCATATTATTATGTTAATTAATAACTAAATGATTGCTACTACTAGTAATATAATTTATGTTTCCATTTTACCCTACAAAGTATGTTAGAATGTAAAAGTATATTTGTAAAAATAAAAGGGCATGTGTTGTCATGCATAGTTTATCTTGAAGAAATGGAGACAAAAAACTGGTAGGTGAGTGCCCTGACTTTTCCTGGTCGGTGAGTAATGGGATCAGGCTTAGGAAGATCTCCCGCCTTCTAATGCAGATCTCTAACCATTTTAGCATTTGTATAACTTAATTTGTGTGGTATTCTGAAGGTTAAAGATGGCTTTTGGTCATGATATCTCCCATAGCTGTCTATAAATAATCAGAAATCGATTAAGCTTTATTCAATTCAAATAGTGTGATAGTACATAATATAATTAGAAACATACCTTTTTTATTTTTCAGTGAAGTTATGTAAGGCTCTGAAGTCATATTGTTCCTCCCTGTATTAATTGTGTGAACTCAGGCATGTTTCCTAAACTTTCTAAATCTCAATTTTCCCATCTGTAAACTAGAAGCTATTAATAACACCTACTTCATAGAGTTTCCATGTGAATTAGTCACATTAATATATGTAAAGTGCCTAAAACATTATTTGGTACAAATATAATAACTCAGTAAATAATTTCTGGAATATTTTCACCATAGAAATATAGCTTTTGACTTCTTTCAAGAAAATGAAGCTTCCCAAAACTCCCCTGGAGCTCACTTATATTAGACAAAATTCTTTATAGGATGAAGAAAATAAGACCCAGGAAAGATACAGACCTTCTCAAAGGTAATGGCACATGGTCTAGTAATGTTTTATTTTCGTAAAGAGTTATTTATAATTGATTTTATTTGGATCAGAATAATATAAGAGTTCCCCTCATGGCTCAGTGGTTAATGAACCCAACTAGTATCCATGAGAACAGAGGTTCTAACCCTGGCCTTGCTCAGAGGGCTAAGGATCTGGCATTGCTGTGAGCTGTGGGGTAGGTCACAGGCACAGATCAGATCCTGCATTGCTGTGGCTGTGGCGTAGGCCAGCAGCTGTATCTCCGATTCGACCCCTAGCCTCCTGGGAACCTCTATGTGCTGCAGATGGTGTGGCCCTAAAAAAAAAAAAAAAAAAAAAAAAAAAGAAGTTTTTGCATTTATACAATTTTTATGAAAGTAACTTTTTAAAACTTTTGCTGCTTATGAGATCCTGCTGTATAGCACAGGGAGCTATATCTAGTCACGATGAAACATAATGGAGGATAATATGAGAAAAAGATTATATGTATGTGTGTGTGTATATATACACACATATATATCTGACTGAGTCATTTTTCTGTGCGGTAGAAATTGACAAAACACTATAAACCAACTATAACAGAAAAAAATAAAAATCACTATAAAAACTTTTGCTGCTGGTCCTCATGCCGTACAGTGGAAAATAAATAAATAAATAAATAGAAATTTTTTTAAAAAGCTGATAAATCAAAAATTTTTGCTGCTTAGAGTTGTAAGATTTTATTTCTTTAAACATTTTCCAGGTAATTTTGTATAAATGAGGTGCAATTGTGCTTTTTAGTTTCAAATAAGTAATTATCTTAATTTAATAAACAGCGATAGAATAGTGAATTAACAGGAAAATGTGTTTAATGTTTAATCCAAGTCTTCTGATCATTTTAGTCACTCCCTGTGACTAAACATTTGTATATTAAACACCCTGGAAAAGGTATATCCTATGTATACTTCCTGAAGTATCAGAAAACTTGGAGGTATGCATGATCCAAGGACCAGAGAAGAAAAAGAACCATTATTATATTTATTATTGATTTAATGATAATTGAAGAGTGTTTCAGAGATTTGAGTGTCTTTTTTTACTTGACTTCTTGATGTACAATGAAATTTGATTTGGTTAATAAAGGTATAAAAATTATTTTATGGTCTAATACTGATAATGTGAATAATGCTGAAATGAATATTTGAATTTAGTTTTAAATCTATATTATGTGCACATTATATGAATATAGAAAACTATTAGATTTATCTTTGAAATTAAATAGGCATAGAAGTAAGAAATTACGCAAATGAATGTACAAATTATCCATTTAAAAAATTTCATTATTCTTTATAATATGCTTAAATGGCTAAAATATATTTTATTCAGGTTTCAATATATTTGCCACAGTTTAAAAGATTTTTTTCAATTCTTTAAAAATGAACCATGAAAATTAATAAAGTTAATTAATATATAGAAATTACATCTTTGAAATGTAAGATAATTTGCTTTATACATTCTTAAAAATATACAGTATGCAAGAATTCTTCATCCTAACAGATGGGGCTGAAAGAGTGCTTGAGTCACAACGTGGATAACTTTCTGTTATTCTGCAATGGGGAGATTTCAGTTCAAATACGAGAATAATCACATTGACTTATATTTCAGGTATTGGCGCTTGCTTGCCAATAACCACATCTGCTTAGATGTGCTTTTCTTTTTACATGGTCACAGCCATTTGGTGGAAAGCAAATTAGGCTTTCGGAATCAGAAAACTTTTAATAAATAGCATGTGTCATGATGAATTTAGGCAGTTTCCACGTTCTTTCGCAGTACTGGACAAAGAAAATTGCCATAACTAAGCAGGCTTTTATTTAAGATGGAGCGCCTATTACAGTACTTTCCTCATCCTTGAGTTACAAATATTAGAGTGTCTTACGTGTAAAGCTGAAAGTTGTATTTGCTGGTAAAGATTTTAACAGGTGCAGTTCCTGTGGGCCAGGAGATATATATAACCTGAATGTTAGAGGAAAAGATGTGCTCTTGATTTTCCTGTTTGTGTGTGTGTGTGTGTGTGTGTGTGTGTGTGTTTTCTGGTCCATTATGAGCTGGATACTGGTTTGATATAATTCTGACAGGTGCTCTAGCCTGTGATCTCTTCTGAGTGGTTGTAACTTGACAGTTATTTGGACTCACAGTGGGAAAATGTTTTGTTAGCAGGACATTGCAGATAAAAAGAAAGTGTGGATGTTTTCAGATACTGTTGTTTACGTTTAAAATGGAAGCAAAGCACCAAAACATATTCTAGAATTGTAGGATTTAACAGCTTCTCAAATAACAGATATAATACGGATGTTCTGTATATACAGTATCTGGCACTGTTAAACAGAATTGTTTAACAACAAATTGTTAAACAACAAACCTAATGAGTTTTTAACCAGCCCCTGTTTGTAGATTCTACCCTTAATTCTCAATAGAAATTTCTTAACTGATCACAGTATAAGTGATATTGCAGAATATCTTTCCCTAACCAATACACTTCCCATAAAAGAAATACATGAAAACTAGACTCTACTGCTGGGATTACAGCTGCTCATATTTATCTGGCACAGGTGCTATGGAAACTCATAGCAATTTTTTTTGTGTGTGTGCACAATACCTTCTTTTCTATTTCAACTTTCATTATTACCTTTTCCTAATATAGCTATTTCCTCAGCTAGATTTTTTTAAGTCTTTCACTTTCTTCTACCTTCACTTTCATTTAAACATAAGATGTTTTTCCTCAAAATACATGCTAAGAATTACCCAAGTTTATTTATTTTCTTAATTTTTTTCTTTTTCTTTTTTGGCCATTCATAGCATATGGAGTTCCTATGCCAGGGATCAGATCTGAGCCACAGCTGGACCTATGCCACAGTTGCAGCAATGCCACATCCTTAACACACGGTGGCTGGACAGGGATTGAACCTGCAGCCTGGAGCTTCAGAGACACCACTGATACAGTTGTGCAACAGTGGGAACTCCATTCCTAATTTTCGTATTTTAATTTCAGTGCTAATCTAAATACACACATGAACACATATGCATTATATACTGGGGTGTGTGAGTGTTGGATTGTCTTCATCAGCATTTTATAGTCAATTCACATCATGCTATTGTGGCATCTTCTTTGCATTTTGTTTATAGTTACCTTGGCTATAATAGTAATTTAACTCCAAAAAGTTATTGTCAAAACAAGAGACAGATTGAGTATTTTATGACTCAACATTTGTATCAGCCAAAGGTCAAATGATACTATTACTATAATGACAAGGACACTGCAGTAGTCTTGATACAGGAAGTAACAGATTTGAGTTATCCCAAGGCACATAGTTCTAGAGATGTGCTACATTAGCAAACAAACAATGCTAGGACATACCACATAATATTTATTTCATGCGATTCCATTTATGAACATTCTTTCTTATTTTAAATATTGATTCTTCATGTTTCATTGTAAAAATTTGTACTTATTTTTGATTGCTTTCTATGAGCTATAAATTGATACCTAATTGTTATTTTATAGACTTAGAATTATATTAAAACTAACCTAAGCACTCGAATTCATTAAAGTTATTTTTCCCATTCAAATGGGGTGTTTTCTATAATCAATTCTGAACAATATTGACTTTTGGATTAATATGTTAACTAGGAATATAAAGATATTGTAACTTCCCCAATTTTACTGAAAAATGTTTTCTCATTGTCATTTGAGTTAAGCTCTCTGTTCAACTGTACTCTCCTTTTAAAATATTTCTTTGCTGCTGAGTGGCTAAATTGCACAGTTCATACAACAACTTCAATTTTGTAGAAGTAGCAGGAAGAAAACGTGTTTCAGTGTGGGTTTTTGTTGCCCAGGTTTCCTTTGCGTGTATTTAATGCTGCATATTCATAATATGCACATAAGCCTCTGGCACAGATGACAGAATGGTTAATGCCATCCAGAGACTTTGTATTTCTTTAAGTCAGTTGGATAAGTTCTTTGGGAGCTTTTTATTTCTTACCTGAAGTAAGATGTTTTGGTTTGCTCAATATTGGCATAATAAATTCAGTAGTAAAGGCAATGTCCCCAGATAGTCTCCTTTGTTGTCTGTCCTAGTTTCTTTATTTTAGCACATGGAAAATATCATCATCCTGTATATTCTGAATCCTCAATGCTACTTAAAACAGGAGCTTCCTATTACTATAGCTGCCATTCTTTTGGTATTGCTCGTTCAAATGTTTCTGAGGCTTGCTTGATGCCACTTGAATTGTGATTTTCTATTTAGTAATTTTGTTAAGGGGAAACATCTATGTCTTGCTCTATGCCACAAACTATATAGTGCAAATTTCTTCTAGTCTTTACTTTGGAACATGTGAGTAACCAGGCTCTGAGATAACCAAATATTCTTTGCCTCTTGGTGTTCATATGCTTATGTCATTCTCTCTCACAATAAATTGGGCTCTTACCCAGTTTAGGATGTTATAACAAAATACAATAGACTGAGCTTAGGCAGCAAACATTTATTCTCTCACAGTTTTGGAGGGTGTATGGTCCAAGATCAAAGTGCTCCGAGAGCTTTGCCTAGAGCTCCTGTCCTGATTGCGGAGGGCCGGCTTCTTGCTATATTTTCTCATGACAGAGAAGAGGGTTCTGGTCTCTTACTTTTTTTTATAAGGGCACCAATCTCATCATGAGGACTTCATCCTCATGACCTCATTTAAACCTAATTACCTCTTCAAATCCCATCTTCAAATCCCATTGCATTGGAATTGGGACTTCAACATATGAATTTTTGAGAGAGACAAACATTCAATCCATAGCAATAACCAGTAAGATATTGCAGAAATTACAGGTGTGATGGCTGAAGGTGGGCCCTAAAAGAGGAAGCAGCTTCCACCTTGTATGTTGAGGCATTTTTCTTTGTGACAAGCAGACCGCCATGTTATGGGATATACATGCAATCTCATGGAGAGGCCCACGTGGTGACAAACAGACAGCCTGTCAACAGCCATGTACGTGAGTCATTTTGGAAGCAAATCCTTTAACCCTAGTCAAGGTTTCCCATTACTGTAGCCCCAACCCACATTTTAACTGCAGCATCATAAAGGGACCTGAGCCCTAAGCACCTATCACATTTCTAAATCTCCAACCCACAGAAAGAGATAAAAAATAATTGTTGCCTTAAGATGCTAAATTCCAAGGTTTCTTGTTTTGCCATGATAGGTAACTAATATACATGGACTGCTTGGGTATATGCTGTTGTGATTTGTCTGAGTTTGAGAACAAAACAAAGCTTCCCCTGACATCAGGAAATTGGTCTGACATAAAAATCCAGGCCTTGGTTTTGTTAGAAGTTGGCCTGGTACCTACAGCTAGGCTGTAGTATTTCC
Organism: Sus scrofa; assembly: GCF_054392235.1. Classification (NCBI taxonomy): domain Eukaryota; kingdom Metazoa; phylum Chordata; class Mammalia; order Artiodactyla; family Suidae; genus Sus; species Sus scrofa. Next base: position 64,448,710 of record NC_139390.1, read on the forward strand.
TTTTGAACATAAATAATCTCATAGAACAAGAAAATAAAAAAAGACACTCTGTGTCAGTGATGAAATTAATGGAAAAAAAAAAGGTCACTCTAAAATCTTGTCTTAGCGAACAAAATATTGCCTTGTCAAACAAAAAAAAAAAAACAAGGTCACCTTGTAAAGTGTGAAAGAATCAAACCTTCCCCATTCCTGGATAAAGTGAGTGACTGCTGCTTCTTTTCTTTTTTTCTTTTTTTTTTTTTTTTTTTTTTTTTTTTTTTTTTGTCTTTTTGCTATTTCTTTGGGCCGCTCCCGCGGCATATGGAGGTTCCCAGGCTAGGGGTCGAATCAGAGCTGTAGCCACTGGCCTACGCCAGAGCCACAGCAACGCTGGATCCGAGCCGCGTCTGCAACCTACACCACAGCTCACGGCAACGCCGGATCGTTGACCCACTGAGCAAGGGCAGGGACCGAACCTGCAACCTCATGGTTCCTAGTCGGATTCGTTAACCACTGCGCCATGACGGGAACTCCCTGCTGCTTCTTTTCTAATTGAAGACTTAGCTTTTACAAATTCCTCCTGACCTATAAAAGATATATATTAAATTATCAAATCATGGAATTTCCCCTGCTGTCTGACAGTATCTGATTCAGAGTAAAGACCACATATTCAAATGGCCTATCATAATCACCTATCATCATGCCAATTCTGTAGCAGTATTTGTAATATCCTCAAAGTGAGGTGATCCATGGTTCCCCATAGTTCATGGTCTCTCTCACTGAAATAAGTAATAAACCCAACTTTGTTTGATTATGGGTGTTTATCTAGTGATCTTTTTCTTGGAGACCATTGTCAAGTTCTTAAAAACAGCCATGTATTCAATAATAATCTGTATTTGCCTTTGGTCTTTATGGTGATGGATAACATGGCTTATTAAGCCCAGAAGTGAATATCCCATGAATAAATCATTTATGATACTTTTTTGAAAAATAGATATAGGGTTTTCATTTTCCTTTTTTAAAATGCATTGTTTGAGGGTTAGGGGAAAATAAAACATCTTGATATAAAAAAATACACCAAAATTTATAGTAAGAACTATTAAATGTCTAAGTGAGAGATGATATTAAGCCTACTTTCCTTCTATCAAATACTTTATCTCTCTTCAAAATTATTTTCTTTAACTCTCTTCAAAATTATTTTCTTGTAAAGAAATCCTCAAAAACTGTTGCCTTTTAAAAATTGTTAGCCATTCACTAGTTTATCCTCTTTACTACTATTTGGTATTCAACATTAATATTCTTTTTTTTTTTGCTAAAATTACTTTGCTAATAATTATTTTTTGTTATTCATTGATTGTTTTTCTGCGTTATGCCAGCTTAATCATCAGAAATCTTAGGAGGTATTGTTATCTCTGTTTTACAATTGATTAAACTGAGGCATAGAAGATTTGAGCACATTGTCTAAGAACATGCAGGTTTAATAGTCAGAATTTAAACCCAGGCAAGCTGATGTCAGTGTACACTTTAATCATCGGACCTTATACAGCTTCTTGGCTCTTAGGTCTTCTAGAAATTAGTCACAGCTACTTTGCCTTGTAATTCATTTTGATTTCATGCATATCTATTCTTCCTTTAGTTTAGATAACTAACTTACCTTTTTAAAAGGTTATATGTTATTTTTTTAATCTACAATTATTCATAACTTAACCAGACAGTCAATGACTAGTTTAATGATTGGTATATTCAATGATTGCAATATTCTAGCATTAAAAAATAGTTCATCATATACTTCTGACATTTTAAGTGCATCAAGTACAACAAAATAAAGGTTGTGGAAGTTAAGAGATTGTCTTATTCAGATAATACTTTAAGAAAAATAGGAGTTCCCGTCATGGCACAGTGGTTAATGAATCTGACTAGGAACCATGAGGTTACGGGTTTGATCCCTGGCCTTGCTCAGTGGGTTGGGGATCCGGTGTTGCCATGAGCTGTGGTGTAGGTCGCAGATGCGGCTCAGATCCCGCATTGCTGTGGCCCTGGTGTAGGCTGGCAGCTGCAGCTCCGATTGGACCCCTAGCCTGGGAACCTCCATATGCTGTGGGAGAGGCCCTAGAAGAGGCAAAAAGACAAAAAAAAAAAAAAAAAAAAAAAAAAAAAGAAAAGAAAAATAATATGCAAAATTCTTAACTATTTTTATTATAACCTGTTCAATCATCACATATTTAGTCTATAAATAGAATATCTCTACCTCTAAAAATGTGTTTGGGGCATATCTTTTGTTTTATTATCACCCTTCCCATGAAAAGTCTTCCTGAAACTGTTTACCTTGAGTAGGCTAATACTCTAGTAACTGCAAACTATTAAACTCTTAAATATTTTTAGAGGTTTATTATGATGTGGATGTGGGTGAAATGATGACGGATGGCCTCAGAAGAGTGTTGATGGCATCATATAGAAACATTTCAATTCTTTGAATATTTCAGAGATGGCCTCAAAATTTCACAGTCCCTTCAACACAGATGTTTTATATTTAGTACAACATAATTTGAATGCTAGAGAGGAGGAGAGTCCACCCCTTATTACCAGAAGTTTACTAGAGAGCACCACAAAATATAGTAGCAAATCACTATTTTGGGTAAAAAACAAAATTGGAAACTCTTACTCATTCTTCTCTTTCTTACTTAAGAACTTAGGCTAGCTAAAGGATTTAGCATTTGTAAGAGTGGAAATGGAGTTTCTTTTATAGTTTTTTCTCCCCCTAAAACTTCCTGTTCATTTATTTATTTATTTATTTATTTATTTATTTATTTATTTATTTATTGCTTTTTAGGGCTTCTCTCACAGATGTGGAGGTTCCCAGGCTAGGGGTTGAATCAGAGCTACAGCTGCTGGCCTACGTCACTGCCATAGCAATGCTCAATCTGAGCTGTGTCTGCGACTTACACCATATCTCACGGCAACGCAGGATCCTTAACCCACTGAGCAAGGCCAGGGATAGAACCTGCTTCCTCATGGATACTAGTTGGATTAGTTACCACTGTGCCACGACAGGAACCCCTCATTTGTTTGTTTTCTCCAGAAGTAAAAATGATGACCCCTGTTTATACTCCACCAACTAGCTTATGGCCTTGGCCAATTCTTTTATCTCTCCATAGCTCTGATTCCTCATTTTTAAAGATGTGATGTAGTAACTCTTTACTTAAATAATCACTGTGTGCATTAAACATAATAATTCATATGAACCATAAGCATTTTGCAAATATTTAATGTGGACTCATATAATTTGTCCTCTTTCTCTTCTTATCATGATGGCCTTAAGAAGGCACCTCACAGACCTCCAATGATAGGGAGGATGTTGGACCAAGGGCCCCAGCTGCCGTGTTCTGAAATCCAGAGCCATGTTATCTATCACTTGGAGCACGTGTCCCTAGACTGTTTTCAGACAAGCACTGAGTGTGGGCAGGGCTCTAAGGTAAGGAATTCTTTGAAAGCTGACCTTGGGGTGAAGGCTCCTAAGTCCTTACCAAACCTTAGGCTGCATGGCAGTCTAGCACACTTCTACCAGCTTCTCCTCCCTCTTCTTCCCTCACAGCTAGGCTTGCTCTGTGTTCTGGTTTCTCTCTGAGATTCACCATATTCTTTCACAAAATTACCCTATTAAATCTTTGGAGCTTTATTCTCAGCCTTGTGTCTGATACTCAGAGAACCCAGACTCTACACAAACGATTATCTTTCGAAGAGATCTGCCATCAACTTATATGTGTTCTATACTTACTCCCACTGCCTCATGTCCCTCACTTGCAGTATCTTGCGAATAAAGCCCTAGAATCAATAACTAGGATGGACCAAGGGCAAATCAATGCCATTTAAGGTGTGTGTTTCAGAGCTAAATCAGACATCCCTTAGGGATGCATCCTGAAAATATCAAACTCATAATAAATGAATAACTTAGCCTGGTTTAATCATTACTAGAAAGGCACAAAATTCCTCTTGATCATTTTTACAGAGAAATGGAATGCAACATGTGCCAAATCCACTGGGTGTCAATCGTTTAAGAAGTTTTTATATCCATTTCACCAAAATGCAATTCAGATGATAGCAACTATCACAAATTTCCTCGTACTGTCTTTACACATGTCTAGGTGGGTAAGAACATTTTACTCAGTCTTTATAACAAGACTTAGCATTTTTGTGCTTTAAATATAGAAATTGTATCTCTAGGAGGGAAGGGACGTGTCATTCATGAATCTAGTAGCTCTCAGAGAGAAGCATTTCTTGTTAAAGTTTCACATTTTGATCCTTGGTGCTCCAGCATTAAGACACCTCAGGAGTGCATCACTTTCACTCTACAGTTTTATAGTTTCACTTTATCAACTTGTACCCCAATTCGACTCTTAGTTCAATTTCAGCTCAGCACAAGCAGCCTTTCCATGTAAATAAATAAATAAATACATAAGAAAACAAATAATACTTTAATCAGTGTTATGAAAGCAGAAAAAGAGTTGAGAGACTGTAAGAATATAAATATAGACTTCCTTAAAGACAAGTATACTGTACTACCAAAGAGAGCTTTTCTCAAGGCTGAAGGTCCCTGCTCCATTTCTTATTGGGACACAGTAAGTCCATTGGTGCCTGAAAGATCTGCCACAGCCTTGCACCTGTCTTTTAAAGTTTCTTCTGCCTGAGCTCTGTCCTGTCTCTTTACCCTCCTCTTCCTTGATGTTTTTATAATAAAGATCCAAAGAGCGGGATTGCCTGAATGCAGCCCAACTAGACACTCCCTGAATAACTCTGCTTCTTTTCCAGTTAACTGATATGCAATGAATGTTCTCACCACTGCAGGTGAGACCCTGTTGTTGCACCAAGTGTTGTAACTTGAACTCCATTTTAAGTCAAAAATTTAATCTCTAAATTAATACATCAAAGCATTCATCTAATGGATATCGAGAAATAAACACTGGATTGTGGATCCCTGAAGAAAGGAAAGCATTATAGCCCTTATACCGCCTTCAATGTATCTGAAGTTCAATGTAATTTTGACAAAGAAATGATTAATCTATTTGTAATTTTCCAAGCACTGGATGCCCAAAAGGCTCAGGAGTGCACTGTGTTTGCTCTGAACCACTGGCTCAGGGGTTAATTGGCAAAGTTACTCGGTACTAGCCTCAGCTCAATATCTAAACATGTCGTGCAGGGACCTTTTCATGTCTGCATCTTTGCACGCCCTGATTTGAAAGGACCATGGAGTGAGATAAACTGGTAAATCAGATTAGATATACAAAAGACATACAGTGGTCTCAGCTCTCAGCTTGAAACCAACTTCTTAATGGTGACTTCAGCTCAAATGTGAATACTAAAAGTAGTATGAACTGAGAAAAATATTGCAAGAGACAAATCATCTAAGAAGAACACACGCAAATGGCAATTTACAAATGAGTGAATTTATAAGATATATTCTATTAGAGTAGTATTCAAAACAGAAAAATAAAATGAAATGCCAGTTTCCTCCTACACAAATGACAGTTTTTTTTTTTTTTTTTTTTTTTTTTGAGACAGAAGCTATCTGCTATAATCCAAGGATTAGGAAACAAGATATCCTAATTCATAGCCAATGGAATTATAAACAGGTGTATATTTTGCTGGAGGCAGTTTGCTAACATAAAAGCCCCATCCCTGAGCTCTTTCTTCTACTTTCCAATCTCCCTGAGATGAGACCAGTGGAGGTGGCAGCTAGATGCTATCTAGCTTCATTCTTGTCCTCAGACACCTAATAAACTCTCACATAGTAAATAGAACTAAAAAGTCTGTTCACCATAAATCACATTGATATGAGAAAATGAAAAATCTTACAGGAAAAAATTAGGTTAGATAATGTGGAGAAAGGATTTAAGAGACATATTTTTTAAATGGGAAAGACATACAGCCCAAATAGCTTGATAAGAGTCAAATCTTATTGTAGAGAAATAGTTTAGATGTGTCTTCTAAAAACTAAAAAGATGACATGAAAAGACCAACCCAACTTTTTCTTGTAATCACCAACACCAACGCCAGGCTGCAGAGAGCAGAAAATAAATAGATAACTCCCTTTGTGCTTCTAAATTGCTGAAAAAGGAAAAAGCTGTACAGGCTCAAAAGCCATAAATTATTCATATACCCTTTGACCAATAATCTTGCAGCTGGGAATTAACCTTAAGAAAGTAATCATGTCTATTCAATGAATAAGCCATAGTCACCACATGAGTTTTTAATATTAGGAAATTAAAAACAGCCCAAATATCCAAATATAGAAAGTTGGTTAAATTTATTTATTCATAATACAGTTATTTATTTTAGTGCCTCTTACGTTGCAGAGAATTTGGTATTCATATCAGGGGATAAGACAGACAAAAATTCCTTCATTTGTGTTAAATATTACTGGGGGGAGTCCATAAGGAACTGATTATGTAGTCATTAAATTGTATTTTAAAAGAAAATTTTAATGAAATGGAATTCTCGATTTAAAAAATAATGTGTATGTATGTATGAAATAAACACAAAAATTATGCCCTTGCGTTTATGATAGAGTCACAGGTGATATTTTAAAATGAACTATTTTCTATCTTGCTCAGAGCAAGTTTTATTACATTAAATAAGACTTTGCTTTCTTCCTATATATTGAATTTCTCACAATGAATGAATTCCCTATTTTTAATAATTTCAACAGTTGTATGAGAGAAAAGATACACTGCATTTGAGGAAAAGAAACATGCAAACATATACAATTATTCCATCACTATTTAACTTTAGATTCAAATGTGATATTTCTTTTTTTTTTTTTTTTTGCTTTGATTTACTCAGAAAATGTGGAGCAATCCAAAAGGGAACAGTGAAATACCTTAAGTGAATATCCATGGTACTCCTGTGTTTAAAATTTATAAAATATTCAAGTGTGAGAAATTGATATAACTGAAATAGGAATCAGCATGCTTGTGAAATATCACACAGTCTTAGCTTCTCAGAGCTCACCTGCATCCAGTAGATGATACAGGGATCATTAAGACAGACCCCTGGAGTATTTTTAGATATTAAATAGTAAAATATTTAAATTTTTGACAGTGTACTTGGTATATACTAGGTGTTCAATAAGTGATAGCTATTATTATAGGGGTATATAACATTAAGAAAAGATTGGATTGAATTTTTATTAGAACAAGAATAAAAAGTGATCTAAAGTATGATATAAGTTGAGCAGAAATTGCAATAATGTATAAGAATTGGATTTTCAATAGCTTAATATACCAGTCAATTACTTCTCATATCAGACTTTTATGTAGAGTGTAGAAAAATATTTATGGGGAAGTATCGATATATATTTGCTTTCCACCTATTTAGCATTAAAATTAAGTTGGACAGGGAAAATGATATGCTTTTTTTCCTTCTAATTTAAAGGTTTCATGTTCTAATGGCATAAGAGAAATAAAGACAGTTAAATAAACACACATAATGGATAATTTGTAATTCTTAAATGTTAGTATTAAATCAGTACAAAAATTGTACTCTCGTGGCCTTCATGAGTTTTCATGTTATCTCCTGTTATTAGAATTTGTACACTTCATTTAAATAGTTTTATTCTAGTGAATTTTATACTTCTAGGTTCATGAAAGATAAATCGTTTTTGAGGGCCAACAGTTTATTTGAATACATGCCTAAAGAGCAAACCATCAGCTACGTGTGTATCTCTGCCTTACACGCTACCTTTCTCTTGCTGTTATGATAGAAACCAGTAGGGAGGATAATTTATTTCCTAATCATTGTAAGTTTCCCAGGAGGCAAAGTGGCAGCAATAGAAAGAATTTTTAGAAAAAAAATTTTTTTGATCACAGTGGCCTCCCCCAGCAAATTCCCTATCTAGAAGGACCCACTGGCTCTTCAGTAATAAGCTTAATACAAAGATGTGTATTTAATTGGAATTCTCACATTGGCCTTAGTGCTACAGTGTCTTCCTGCCACCTCTTAGCCTCTCACTGTGAATGACTCTCAGTGTTTGAGAAGAGAGAGCATCTCAGTTTTCCAGACAAGGCTGACTTGGGTTTATGCAACCACTTGAATCCTGGAGGCCAGTTGACAGTCCAAGCCTGGCTGCAGTTGTGACTGACTTCATGGGTTGGAGGGCAAAGGACACTAGAGTCATAGCAGAACCTGTCTCCCCCTCTCATTCCAGTGTTAGTTCAGGTCTACCCTACGCAGAGCTTAAAGCAGATCAAATGCTCAGACTCATGCATTCCAAATTTTTGAGCTTGGAAATGGAGGAAGGCAAGAACCATTCAATAGCATACATTTCCTTTTCTGAACCTAGTTTTGTGTATTTATTTTTTGTAAAGATTGGGGAATGTTGAATATTTGAGTGATTGGCATATTTAAAGTAAAAATAGGAAATTTTAAGGATTGGAGTTCCCGTTGTGGCCCAGTAGGTTAAGGACCTAACGTTGTCTCTGTGAGAATATGCGTTTGGTCCCTGGCCTCGCTCAGTGGTTAAGGATCCATTGTATAGATTGCAGATGTGGCTTGGATCTGTTGTTGCTGTGGCTGAGGTATAGGCCAGCAGCTACAGCTCTGATTAGACACCTAGCCAGAAACTTCCATACCATATGCCACAGGTACAGCAGTAAAAAAGAAAAAAAGAAAAAGAAATTTTGAGGATTCTGTTAACTGATGACACAACAAAGGAATTGATAAAAGCTTGGCGATTTAGCTCATGGTTTTTTTTGCTACTAATATGTTAAAGAAAGTAAATAGGTCCTAAATCTGACTGATTATCAGAATTACCTGGGGATATTTTCTTTACATTAACCAGACCCACCACTGGCCTTTTGTATCAGGATTCCCAGCTGTCTTTTTTAACAATGGTCCATGAGAGATTCTAATTAACTGTCAGGAAACCACTGGTGTAGGAGAGACAGTATTGTGCCTCCCACTGATCATATGCAGTATAATGTTCAAGCTATGAGTTCTGATTATTTTTGATAATTCTGCTTTTAACTAATCAGTTTTATCCTTCATTAACTTCACTTTTTTTGATTACCTCAATATACTTAAATGTGTTTAATCATGGCCTTAAGAGTTTAGAATTCTATGTTATATCTCACCTAGAAGGGGAGACTCTTAAAGATACTTTCCCTAATAATTTATGTATTAAAGAGATTTACCAATTATTTATTTTCACTGGAATCAATTTCTAAGGAAATTTGAAGTTGTGTATTGCTTAGATCCCTGTAGACTAACATGGGCTCCTATCTGTAAGCTGCTAGTTCCTCAAAGAATTTCCTGGAGCAGGGCTTCTAGGAATGTTTGTTGAGTGAACGTAGGCATAAGTCTACTAACTTCCCATAGTTAATGATGGAAAATTTACTGAATCCTAACTGAGGTGCCTAGGACCTTCAATAATGTAGGCCACAAGAAGAATACATTTTCACACTTATTTTAGGAAGTTAACAGATGAAATTGACAGGTTTTTTTTGGTTTGCTTGTTTTATTTTAATTTTAATTTTTTTAGATTTCCTTCTTTTCATATTTTGCTCCTCTCCTCCTTCCTTACTTTATCATCTTTTACTTTGTTCATTTTGCTTGTTCTCTTTTAATTTATGAATTATCCCTCATATTATACATTAAAAAAAAAAAAACCCATTCCAGGCTTGGAAGTATTGAGGTATGATAACCTAGTATGAGATTAAAATTTAATCATATTCCTGAACTTCTGTTTATTACTGGGGTTTTTGCATACCTGGGCATATTTGTCTATGGCTTACCAAATGTTATCTTTTTCAAGACTCAAGAGGCCTAAGAGAAAAAAAACAAAAAACAAAAAAAACCTGATGTAAAGGACAAATGTCTATTTTCAAATGGGAATAGCCTCCTGGGAAATAGAGACTTAATGAGCCTCACTTAGTTAACAGAGCCTTGATTATTTAAAGAGGCATAAAGTTTTTTGGTTTTTTTTTTTGTCTTTTCTAGGGCCGAACCTGCGGCATATGGAGGGTCCCAGGCTAGGGGTGGAATCCTACACCATCCGACCGCCGGCCTACACCACAGCCACAGCAACGCTATATCCGAACCCCGTCTGTGACCTACACCACAGCTCACAGCAATGCAGGATCCTTAACCCACTGAGGAGGCCAGGGATCGAACCTGCAACCCCATGGTTCCTAGTAGGATTCGTTAACCACTGAGCCACGAAGGGAACTCCGCATAAAGGTTTTGAATGTGGGGAATGACTGTCCTTCAAGTCCATTCTTAACCCTATATCTTGGCTTCTTCGCTGGAGTGAAGTGAGAGAGGGGACTAAAGTTATCTAAAAAAAAAAAAAAAAAAAAAAAAAAAAAGCAATAAGTAAATAAGAATGTATGAAAAATTTTAGTGTATTGTTTTAGTGTATTGGGGCTGCACATGAAAATAGCTCAAATGGAGTTCCCGTCGTGGCGCAGTGGTTAACGAATCCGACTAGGAACCATGAGGTTGCAGGTTCGATCCCTGGCCTTGCTCAGTGGGTTAACGATCCGGCGTTCCCGTGAGCTGTGGTGTAGGTCGCAGACGCGGCTCGGATCGCACGTTGCTGTGACTCTGGCATAGGCTGGTGGCTACAGCTCTGATTCGACCCCTAGCCTGGGAACCTCCATGTGCCGCAGGAGTGGCCCAAGAAATGACAAAAAGACAAAAAAAAAAAAAAAAAAAGCAAATAGCTCAAAGACTCAGTGATTATCATGATGTTGCTGATAAACATTGTTTTTAAATAGTTACTTAATTTTACAGAAGGTCCAAAATTAGGAAATAAGGACTGCTATTTTCCCCGGATTCATTGCAATGAATTGTGATTGAAATATTCTCCCCAGATTTGTTCATTCATGTATTCAACAGGTATTTTCAGATTTCATGCCATGTGCCAGGCTCTGGGATAGGCACCAAAGTTACCACAATATAAAAGATATAATGAAGAGCTAAATAATCAACATTTCCATTTAATTCACCAAAAGCTGAGACACCCAGGATCTCCTTGTGAGGCCAGAAAAGTTCCTTCTCACAAAAATGAAATTAATTCTATATCTGACCTTGAGATCTAATTAATATCCAGCTGTAAAAAAAGAAAGTGGAGGCAGAGAATGGGTATTTAAGAATTTTTTCTGGCTTTGTATGTATATATATGTGTGTGTGTGTATGTATTTATATGTATATATAAACATATTTCCAAATAGAAAAGAAAAAAGCATGACCTACTGCATTTTCCTTTCCTTTTTTTCCTGTTTTCATGGCTCATGGGTCCTGGTGGAATATATAGACAAAAGGTCTCAAACATTCTATAGTAAACATCTCTTGAAGTTCCAGCCTAGAACAGATCCATTTCCCTTTGCTTTGTGTGTCTGTATGTATATTTCTTGACTCCGCCCCCTTAGAATAGTATATTTAACCAGGTGTGGACACAGGACTCATTCTAGGCCGATCTTTTGCCTGGGAATTTGGATTCAGCGATATCAGTTAGGTTACTAACTTTTGATCGCTAAAAATTTAACTTGTATTCGATTAATCCTTATGCACTAAAGAGTCATATTTAGAAAATATTTATTTTTATTTTAGCAAGCACTTAAATTGTGCTTATTGTATGTCAGTCATTATTCTAAGTAAGCATGTGGAGAACAAAGAAATTAAGAAACCATACCAGTTCAGAGAAAAAGAGATAAATAATCCAGATAGCTGTTTGGGTTCATAAAGTGTTTCAGTTATAAAGTTTCTTGCCTTTTTTTGAGTGACATATCATTTATGCTTCTAGTAAACCTTCCTGACATGCATCTTATTCAGTTATTTGTTTACTCTGCTTAACCGTATTTAGTTTACCAAAATAATGTCGAAAATTGACCCTAAAATGGTGCAGGCAGTTGGTACAGCTCTGTACTTAGAAGTAATTCATTATTTTTTGGAATTAAAAAATATTTTGGAGTTCCCATCATGGCTCACTGGTAGTGAAACCAACTAGTATCCATTAGGATGCCAGTTCAATCCCTGGCCTTGCTCAGTGGGTTAAGGATCTGGCATTGCCATGAGCTGTGGTGTAGGTCAAAGACATGGCTCGGATCTGGTGTTTCTATGGCTGTGGTAAGCCTGCAGCTACAGCTCTGATTCAGCCCCTAGCCTGGGAACTTCCATATGCCATGGGTTCAGCTCTAAAAAAAAAAAAAAAAAAAAAAAAAAAAAAAAAAAAAAAAACAAAGAAAAATGAACAATTACTATATAAATAATGAGACATACTTTTTTAATAACTCAATTGTTTTACCAAATTATTAAAGCAGAATTTGCACATGTCAATATTTATTTAGCAAACTGAATTTCCTCAACCTAAAATATAAAAAAGATGCATTTTAAGAACATGCTATGAACTAGCAATATGGGAATTTTAAGTATTATTCTTAATAACATTGCATGTGACTTAATTTATGCCTTGACATCTATTAGAGGGCTTCTTTTCTGTCCATAAAAAGTAATCTATAATAATTACTTTGCCACATAGTCATTTTATAACAAAAAAACAGTGACCTTAAATGAATTTATATTCTGAAAATGGCTCTTTATTGGGAAAATTGGAGAAAAACAAGATTACCAAGTGTCTAAGTATGGGTATTTTTGAATTTAGTTTTCACTTGACAGTTTTTCTCTTTTATATTGGAAGTTTTTCACATATTGTCTGAAATTTCAAAATCTTTTTATTGTACAGAAGATAAAAATAAAGGCAAAAAAGACTCAACATTTTACTCAAATCCATATAGAACAAAATTCAAGTCATTCCGATTTTATACTACAAAATTTCTTCATGATGTCATCCTGGCTTATATGGAATCATAACTGTTTTCTGGGTTTGGGGGAAGTTATAAGAAAAAATTCCTTTCATTTATATAACTACTTATAGTTTAAATAAATATCATTACATCATTTTCTTGTTTAAAATAATTTCAATAAATGTGTTGATTGAAAATGAAGAGTTTTTCTGCTTTTCAAGAATATGAAATTTCTAAAAATCAGTAGGATTTGAAGCATATATATTAGGTCATATCCACAGGCCTAGAATCTGAAACTCAAGGAGCGAACCAACTATAGGCAAGTGAAATCTTCTGAAAGGCAGACCTTGCAGGAAGGGCAATGAAAAGCTGGCTCACCACTTGACAGACACTGGTTTTCTATTAGGAAGGGCAGTGAGAGTTAGCTTTTGCGAATAGGCTGCTTGTGTTTTATTTATTTATTTTTATTTTTTTATCCCTGATCTTTTAATTTAGCTATAGAAATACTGCTAACAATCACTTAGCTTTTTTCTTTGAATTTGTAATTTTTTTTTATTTCCCCAATACATTTTTTTTCCTACTGCACAGCATGGTGACCCAGTTACACATACATGTATACATTTTCTTTTCTCTCATTATCTTGCTCTATCATAAGTGACTAGACATATTTCCCAGTGACACAACAGGATCTCATTGCTAATCCACTCCAAAAGTAATAGTTTGTATCTACTAACCCCAAGCTCCCCATCCATCCCACTCCCTCTCCCTCCCCCTTGACAACCACAAGTCTATTCTGCAAGTCCATGATTTTCTTTTCTGTGGAAAGGTTCATTTGTGCCATATATTAGATTCCAGATTTAAGTGATATCATAGGGTATTTGTCTTTCTCTTTCTGACTTACTTAGTTCCATCCATGTTGCTGCAAATGGCATTATTTCATTCTTTTGTATGGCTGAGTAGTATTCCATTTTGTGTGTGTGTGTGTGTGTGTGTGTGTGTGTGTGTATCACATCTTCCTAATCCAATCATCTGTCGATGGACATTTGGGTTGTTTCCATGTCTTGGCTATTGTGAATAGAGCTGCAATGAACATGCGGGTGCATGTGACTTTTTCAAGGAAAGTTTTGTCCAGATATAAGCCCAAGAGTGGGATTGCTGGGTCATATGGTAATTCTATGTATAGTTTTCTAAGATACCTCCATACTGTTTTTCATAGTGGTTGTACCAGCTTACATTCCCACCAACAGTGCAGGAGGGTTCACTTTTCTCCACACCCCCTCCAGCATTTGTTCTTTGTGGACTTATTAATGATGGCCATTCGGACTGGTGTGAGGTGGTACCTCATGGTAGTTTTGATTTGCATTTCTCTTATAATCAGTGATGTTGAGCATTTGTCATGTGCTTGTTGGCCATCTGTGTATCTTCCTTGGAGAAATGTCTGTTCAGGTCTTTTGCCCATTTTTCCATTGGCTTGTTGGCTTTTTTTTTTGCTGGTGAATTGTATAAGTTGCTTTTATATTCTAGAGATTAAGCCCTTGTCAGTTGCATCATTTGACACTATTTTCTCCCATTCTGTAAGTTGTCTTCTTGTTTTCTTTTTGGTTTCCTTTGCTGTGCAAAATCTTTCAGTTTAGTTAGGTCCCATTGGTTTGTTTTTGCTTTTATTTTTGTTTTGGGAGACTGACCTGAGAAAACATTTCTAAGGCTGATGTCAGAGAATGTTTTGCTTATGTTCTCTTCCAGGAGTTTGATGTTGTCTTGTTTTATATTAAGTCTTTAAGCCATTTTGAGTTTATATTTGTGCATGATGTGAGGGTGTGTTCTAGTTTTTTTGATTTGCATGCAGCTCTCCAAGTTTCCCAGCAATACTTCCTGCAAAGACTGTCTCTTTCTGCTGCTTGTTTTTTTTTTTTAACAGATTGGAAATAGTTCACAGGTAATGGAAAAAAAAAATACAAGATAATGTTACAAAGATTAAATATAGTGTTGTTAATTTTTCATAACCAAACACAAAGAAAACCATGATAATAACAGCTAAAACAGGTATTTTAAACTGTACTTTTAGTGGGAAATAGGCCTTCAACAGTTAAAAATCATAGACCTTGAAAGTTACATTTTACATTTCTACATGAGGTTCTCTTAGGCATTCTCTTTGGAAGTCTATATACACTCTGATATAGTCATGATAGAGACACAGCTTCTGTGTCACAAGCCACAGAGAAAGTTGGTAATCCTGAATAGTGTGATCAACATGCATGATTTAACTCATCCTAAACTCTGATAGGATTCATTAATCCCATATGCTTTCTGAAGGAATCATTTCTAGCCCATCTGGTTAAATTCTACCAGATCCTCCCCTTAAAACACTATTTTTAAATGTTTTAAGTTTTTACTTTATTACAAGCTTTTCTATTTTTAATCTTTACATATGTTTTCGACATTTCATTTTTCTGCTCCATTGTATTCCATTTATATTTCATTATCATTCCCATCTGTCTATCATATCTTCAAGTCACAGCTACTATTTTCTATAATGGTTTCTTTCTGCCCTTTATTGAAGTATCATTGAAGTATCAATGAATGGCTGTGGTATATAAAAATTTTTTCATTTATTACAACAAACTCTGATTGCACATACGTATTTTTCTAGATGTCAGCCTTCTATCAATGTTCCAAAATATGTCTTATTTTACATCTGTTCAGATAAAATTTTAAATATAATATATCTATCTTCCTATAAAATGCCATTTCAACAGTCAGCATAGTTTGAAAGTTCTTCCCCCAAGTTATACATTTTAAATAAATTTCTGAAGTAATTCTAGAGTAGAAAATGCATGTTAGAAAATAATCAGGTTTAAGAAAGGATTTTCAAGGGAATATATTTCTTTATGAAAAAATATTACATTTAGCCAAATAATGCTATCATTTATAGCACTTGGGAAAATTACACTATCAGTAATGAGTTAAAATATTGGCTATACATTAATTATACAGAGAACATTTTACTCCTTGTCTGCAACAATTTAAAGTGTTTGGATGAATTCAGTATTTTCTAATGCTATAACTGATTATATGTCTCTGTGGAGTTTAGTACAAAAGTGGCATGTATCAGTATTAACCCTGTGTCACTCCCTTCTTCCATTCTCTCTATCTTTACCATCCCTGTCAATGTTAACCTGTATCTATCTATTAGTTATTCATAAAATATACTATCTAAATAAACTACATAAACTAAAATAGATCCCTTGGGTTGTATCCTGTCACTCTTTCAAAATTTATGATATTACCATTGATAACCTTCATGAGGGTGATGCAAATCTATAATCTTTTCAAATACATGTTTTCCCCCTCAAATTCTGACAAAGCTAATACGCATACAAGGAGTCTGGGAATAAGAGGGAGCTTGGTACCTCCCTTAGTACCAGAGAGAATTGGCTTGGAGCAGTCTCCTACTAGCAATGTGACCTGGGTCGTGTTATATGATCTTGACAAACATCTATTTTGTCATCTACAACTAGTGTCATGTATAATCTAATATCTTGCCTCACAGGGTACTTGTGAAATGAAAGGTAACAGTGTTTTCCGTCTTCCTTACATAGAACCTAGCACGTGATCAACTCTCATTAAATCATCATTGCTTTTGTTGTTCTAACGATCAAAGAAAAGGAAGGAGATGCAGGGTGGTACTGGGGAGTAGAGAGCAGTGAAATGCTTTCCTTCCAAAGCCCAGCCTCCTGACCAGCTGGAAAATAATGCAGAGTAGATGAGAATCCTGAATGTTGCTCCAGTCAGTAGCATGTGTTAAAGGAAAGACGGTGAATTCTAGGCATTCTCCCCTCTATTTAAGTACACACTGAGTGGTTTAATAATAGAGACCTGAGATGATAATGTAGGATATTTTTGATGCTTCTGTGTTCAACTAATTATGAAACTTTAAATTATCTCTAAAAACTTTATAGATAATAACTAAAAATGGAATGATGTTAAAAGTGACATTTACTTTCTTAAAATGTAAGATTCCTCTCATAATCAAATCAAGCTTAGATCAAAATACAAATTTTTGAGAATACATTGGAGACAGTAGCCCAGTTAGGTGCAGATGAGTGTTATTGAGTGTAAGGCTATTTCTTATCCTCTCAGGAAGATAAGTATTGAATATACATTTCTCACATATCTATCAATGCACTGTACTATTCAAATAAAACTAAGACAAGGGGACACAGCTCTCTATTTTTATAGGCCAGTTGTCTGGATTGCTCTATATGGATTTAGTACATTTGGAAAAACTGAAAGCTTTATGATTTAAGGTATTTTGGACTATTTATACAATCCACTTTTATTCACGAAAAAAAAATTATCTAGATTTAAAAGTTTTAAGGGAAAAGAGAAGGGAAAAAAATTCATCTGAATTTTGTTGTGGATGACAATTTGGATAAAGATTAAACTTTAGTTTTTTAAAAAAATCATTGTTACAAAAACATTAAAGTTTTGAAAATTTAGAAAGCACACTGAAATAAAATTATGAATTAGATGTCAATTATACCTCAATAAAGCTAAAATTTTAAAATTATGAATTAGATAATACTTAAAAGATAATCATAACATTGTGGAAAAACATTTTGGTCTAGCTAATATTTCAAGCCAGAAAAGTTGAAAGATGTTTAGCTCTTCTCTTCCTCTTTCTATATATGATAAATCACTATTAGATTCTACTTCAAAATATCTTCTAAATCTACTGTTTTCCACCAAGTTGAAAACTCAAGTGTGCAGGGTCCAGGTAAGTACTTATTATGTATATTGATTGATTTAAAATTTGATTCCTCAGCTAATGACAAGAATAGTGATTTATCAATGATGATTTAGAGTTGGTAACAAAGACGTATTTATGCATTTAGTACTTCTCATCAGCTCATGGGAAAACTATCTATAGTGATGTGGTATATTTTCCTGTTTAGGTCCAGGAACCAGCTCTTTATGTTCATTCTCTTTTGGCACATGTGTCATTCCTGGCTAAAGTTTTATCTCTCACTGTAAAGAGTGGCTCTACAGCGGCACTTTAGAATGTATTATTGAAACATTATGGACTTCCTTGTCTTTGCAGTTTCCACATACCAATTGCAGTTGACCCTTTAACAGCACAGGTTTGAACTGTGCAGATTCACTTACATGTAGATTTTTTTTTTCCCAATAAATATGCATTTGGTCCTCTGTATTGAGGAGTTTCATATCTGTGGATATGGAGCATTGACTATTCATTTTACTATCCCCTTTTATAGAAGGGACTTGAGCATCTTCAGGATTTAGTAGGCACAGAGGCTCCTGAAACCAGTCCCCCACAGATACTGTGGAGCTACTGTATTTAATGCTAGTTACGTCATTACTCATGATGCTGCATCATCCATTGAGCTTTGCCCCTTCCCAGTGCTGGCTTCCAGAGATTTTTCACAGGGTTTTACTCCATTTATGATGACCATGAATGAAAGCCTTACCCACAGTATGGAGGAACATGTGAACTGTTATTAATTTTCTGGATATGTTAATTTACCATTTAAATGTTTAAGACAAATATAAAACAACTTATCTTTCAATCATGTGTTCTGTTTAGTGCATTGGGCTGTAATCGTTGCATTCTACGAATGTAATGCATTTCAATAGTAACTGCACCCCCCCTTCACACACAGTAGCCAAGAGGTCTCTCTGTAGGCAGAATGAGAATAGCAGTTCCATTTGCACAGGAACATCTATCCCTAATCTGACATGGCTTAAGACTGACGGTGTCACCACATTTACTAGAAGAGTCCATGAGCACTGCAGAGCAAGATTGTCACAAGCCCTCAGACCAGAGAGTGGTAACTATAACCAAGCACTGACTGGCATGGTGCATGGAGCCTGCAGGGCTGGTAGGGTAACTGTCCAGGTGCCATGGGCAATTGAGAGCCACAATAAAGAATCCTTATCTCTATCCCAACTGAAATGCTGTAAACAGTGGCTCCCAACCATAGCTGATTTTGTTGATCAAGCGATATTTGTAATGTCTGAACACATCATTTAAGGCTATCACACCTGGGGAAAAGGAGCAAGGCCAACGCTGATGTTTAATTGGAAGAGGCCATGATAATGCTTACATCTGGCAAAGCACAGGCACCCCTCAACTCCCCCAAACAAGGAAGTATTTAGCTTGAAATGTCAATAGCACAATGTTAAAAGACTCTGCTGTAGACCCAAGGCTGCACTGAGGTAGAAACTAAGTGGGCAAAGACTGAGGGAATGGTTCACAGACACTTATTAAACCTAAAGATCAGCAGTGGACTGTGAGTGTCTTAAACTCCTGAAGTTTTTCTGTGTCTAATGTGTCATCCCAAATCAGTGTGTCTTCATCATTCTGGGGCCCAAACTCATATGATCCTGAAGGAATTATCAGTCAGTGGTAGCAATCTACTCACAAGACTGTCCTTCTGAAACGGGACTAGGGCCACTGGGCCCTTGGACAACCTCACAGTACAAGTTCTAGAGCCTCTTGAAAGATCTGGTCCATGGCATTCACATGGAGAATCAAGAATTGAAGTGAGTCCTGAAGGGGCTGCATGTCCCTGGGCTCAGAGTAGGTCATGATCTGAGCTCAGGATGCTCTTCTTGAATGCAACGCCACCCTGGCCAGTCCAGGCACCAGAGGGAGACTTGTAAAGAATGTTTTAAAGAAAGTACTTCAGGTTCAGGCCCCCAGAAGTGTGTATTCTGGAACCAATTCTCCTTTTCACTTCCCGAAACATCATCATTTCTCAGTATCTACAGTGTCTTCCTTCTGTTCTCTCTTAGTCACATCTGCCAGTTTTTAGTCCATTCATTTCTTTTCCACAAGCACAGGGTCTCTGATATAAATAATTGTTTAATTCTGCTTAAAGTCATTTAAATTATTACTTTTCTCAGAATAAAAACTCAGATCCTTAAACTAACTTGAAAGTTCCTCAGCTATTGTCTAACATTTCAGTCTTGTCTCATTTTTCTCTCTCCCTTCCTGTCTTTGTTCCCATCATATTGTACTGCTTTGTATTTTTTAATGATTCATGTTGTTTGTTGGTTGGTTGGTTTTGTTTTGTTTCCCAACAAGAGATTTTCCTAGAAGCAGTAAGACTATCTACCACCCACTGCATTTTCTTTATCTGCTCTAGCAGTCTCTTCTTATAGGCATTTCCTCCTGGAATCTCTGATTTCCTCTTAGGCTAAGGTAGCCTCAACTCTTACACTTATTTATAGCAACTCACATTTTATTCACACCTCTTCTTATTAGTTTGGAAGTGTCTATCATCCCTTTAGACTATATTTTCCATGACAGCACAGAACTGAATCATACCTGCTTACTGTATAATCGCCGCAGAATAGCAGGGGACCCAGTATATGGTGAGTAGAAAGCTAATGAAGAATTGGGACTAAAGAGAAGAATAAAAACTATTTTTGCTACACAATTTTCAGGTATACTCTATATTATATCACTTTTTAATATTAAAAACCTCAAACGTTCAGAAATATAGAAGGAAATTATGTTGGACACTGAATTCCCATCACCAATGTAACAATTTGTCACCAGATTTTATATTTATTTTATCTATTTTACTCTAATACTTTAAAATAACTCTGTGTTATCTACTCCAAAATGCTTAGGTAGGAATATTAAAAAATCAATACATTTTCCTACATAAATTAGCCAGAATAACATTAACAGAAACAAATAATTCTTTGATATCATCTAACTCCCAGTGTATATTCTTATTTCTCCAGATTTTCTTAAAATATCTTTTCAGTTGATTTGTTCAAACCAGTATATGACCAAATTAGCACATTGCATTTGCCTGTTATGTCACTTTAATCCCTTTGCCATAAATGGTGCCTCATTTTTTTATGACTCAACTTACTGAAGAGAGAAATCAATTCTCCTGTAGAAAGTTCCACCTTCTGAATTTGTCTGATTGATTTCTCTTACGTCTTTTCAAGTGTTCTTATTACCTTGTGTTTAATGTCGACTGGAAGTTACATCTAACAGGTTGGCTAGGTTCAAGTTAATTTTTTTTTTCTTTTTTTATCAAGAATACTTCACAGGTGATGCTGTGTACTCCATACTGCACTGTGTCCAATTAAAGTACACTTAACATCCAATTGTGCTGATATTATTAGTGCTAAGATATGTCAGTGGGTTAAAGGAATCTTCCAGTTTTCATACCCTTCACAGAGGAAACAGAACATTAGGCTAAAGTATATAAGTTAATTAAAATAATTTACTGGACTTCTTGAATATTCACTGAATAAATTCTGCTTAGCTCTCTTATTTTCCATCGCAAGTCTATTTTAAGTATCCAGCCAACTGAGCTTGCCTCTTATAGAAATCTTTGGAAAATTTAGATAAGGCTCATATGGGCTGAAGGAGGAATTTTAAAGCTAAGATATAAAATATAAATTCAACAAATAAATGGCCAAATCTTCTATAATAAAAGATGAGGATGCATATAACTGACAACATATTTCTAGTCAATCACTGACTCCAAATTATGCATGTAGCATACAATTAAGGCTCATTACTATACAACTGGGTTTAGAGGGCTCTACAAGCTAACAAAGCCATAACAGGTTTATTATCTAAATAGTAGTGCTCTTAAAATTGTCCCATGCTGATCAAGCAGTTTTGCCTTTGCTTCTTATTTCTGTTATACTCAATTCAAAAATAAAACTTGGGTTCCAAACAAATTAATTAACCCTCTTGGTTGTTTCAGCTCCATTAAATTAAAGTAATCAAATCACCTCATTCCTAGAACCTTGAGAAGATAAATTTAAAGGCCTTCAACTGTGAAGGGATGGAAACAGAGCTCACTGGAGAGACAGGATCTGAATAGTCAAGTAATTTTCAACAGGCATTAAGTATGGGAGCTTCCATCCACGTGAACAACAGATTCTTGGCTAGTCCTATAAATCCATTCTGAATATAGCATATCATGCTTAAGAAGAATGAATGTTTCCAAGTGCTCTATCTGCATATACAAAGGGAAATACTGGTACTAGCATTCATTTGCCTTAGTCTTCCAGGCTCAAAGCCAGGACTTCCTCCTCCCTCATCTTATTCTTCCTTCTTCACTTTCTGAAACAAAAGCAAGTAAACAACAACAACAACAAAAACAAACATCTAACTAGATCTGTAATGTGAAATTTAATGCATTTACTTTTATAATCCTTTGCCACAAATACATTAATCATTGCTGGTATTCACATTTTACAGGTGAGGAAACCAAAACTCTTTTGAGTTTCAGGTTTAAAAAGAGATTCCCAAGGTGACTTCAAGGTGATATAGCTGCTAATGACAGAACTGGGACTAGTCTCTAATTCTGCAAATAAAAACCATGTTCTTAAATAGTCCTTAAAGGAACTAAAGGAAACAAAATGGTCATCTTTGTTCCCCACGCACTTGAAACAAACCAAAAAAAAAAAGGTGGAGTGGTTTGCAATCAGTTTATGTTATTATTATGACAGGATCCATGCACAGGAGCATTATTTCATTGCAATACTAGCAAATAAAGTTAACACATAAAAATTTAATCTTACTCTTCTAGTTATGTCCTTTGTCAAATAAATTATCTTAATATTCTAAATTAATAAATGTAACATGTTTAGGGAAATTTAATCTGGAAGTCCACCATTTGCATTACATTTGAATTTAGTTTATATTATTCTAGCCATCTATATTCCACACTGTTTTCCTCTCTAAAAATATCACCATGTAGTCTTATTGCAGAAACTTGGAATGATCTAAAAAACAAAAACCAAATAAACAAAACCCAGAAATAAACCTCTTGAAGAGCAAAAATTGTAAAAGCTATGACTTTAGAAGAAGGTGAAAACTAACCAATGTTACCTAAAGAATGAACACACAGCCCTTCACACTTCAGTTAGAAAACTGGAGCCACTTAGTCAGGGCTTTCAAAAGAACAAGTGTCATCTTCATAATTAGTTCTCATCAGTCTGCTAGTGCTATCAATACTGCTTGGCTGCTCTTTTGCGTCTGTAGTAGGCGACGTTGATGATGATCCTGTGCACTGACATCTCATTTATGTAATGTTATGCGCCCCAAAGAGAGACAGCTGTGTTTCAGGGAAGAGAAGGCCCCTCTTGGAAACAGGGCTTTAAGCTGTGTGAGCTTGAATAAGTGCAATAAATATCCAGAAGTTCAGAAACCTTATGTTTAAAGTATGAAATAGAAAATTACCTCATGATGTTCCTTTGAATCTAATTAGTATCTTATTTGCTGGTACATAATCAGTTTAGTAAATATTTGTTGAACTTGGTATATTAATCAATGAAATGGATTTCATAGATTTGTATGCATCACTGTGTCTGAATATAGAAAAAAATGTTAAGAATAGTTATATTTTGGAGGTCATAATAGAAGGAATTTGGCCTTTCTTTTATACATTTCTTTTCCATAAATTTCTGATTACTACACTTAAACATATACATTAATTAATCAACTTGTATCAGGCAAACAAGTTCTATCATCCCATCACCTGCCATACCATACCCTCGAAAACCATCTGTAAGCCCCCACCTCTAGAAATTCCTGACCCGCCATAGTGAGCAGATTTAATCCTAAAGCTTGTTCCAACATACCACTAAATGCCCAGAGTAGTTAGCCTTTTGGATTCCTGAAGAAATTTTTATTTCATTCTCCCTTGCTGTGTTTGTTACCTTGTAAGGTTTTCATATTCTACCTCTCCCTTTTGTGAATTTGGTAATTCTGATCTGCTGAAGACTGAAAACCGCATAAATGGTGTGGTGTTTAATACAAGAACCCACAGAGTAACTACAGTACAAGACCTGAAGGACTTAATATGCTTGGGAGTTTTTTGTTTGTTTGTTTTTAACATTTGTGATAGAATTCTAAATCTCTAAGATTTCTATTCCCTGATGCACCTTCTTTGAATAATTTCTTCTCAATTATGGATAAAATCTGTAAACATGGTGAGACAGTAGATCCTTTGATTAAGTTACATTATGCTTTAAAGACTCCTATTTATACAAGATTCCATCCACCCTCCCCTTCCCACCATACAGGATATTGGAAGGAGAGACAGACTCACCATCTGTGGGGAGAGCAAATAGCCTTGAGGAAAATGCCAACAGAAACTAGGTGGCAAAGAAGTCCAGGCCTCTTGTAGTTGCTGAGAGTAATCCCTGGCCAAGAGCTGGCACGTAAGGTGAAATGTCAGTAATAGAGGTTCGAGGACCCAACTAGCCAGCATCCTGAATTATCTTGGCAGATGATGCTGGGCCCCAAATGGGAACATGGCCTGGTCACCATCTTGATTGAAGTCTTGTGAAAACAAATGGTGTTCAAATCCTAAAACTCTAGCTAAGTCATGCCCAGGAACACCGTGAGAAAAAATAATCATATATAGTTTTATTTACAGTGATAACTCTGTGTTAACTTGTTATGGAGCAGTAAAAAAAAAAAATTGTCATTCAGAATTAATTTTATTTTTACATGTTGTTATCTCCTTGATACATGAATTTCCTAAATGATAACTAAATTGTAAATAGAGTTAAGATATATACACCTCCTCCATGTCCCTTAATTGATAATGTGAGAGTAAGCGATAGAGAGGTAAGAGAGAAAAACAGCTAACATTGTAATTCTTGAATATAAGTATAAACAATTAGAAAAAATTAATGGTTCATACCTTTCCTATTGGTAAGTACTCTATCCTTAAAATCATATTTGAAATATCAATAAAAATAAAATAAATAAATACATAAAAATAATATTTGGTTAATTTATAGAATTTTACCTATACAGTTTCTTTGCTTCTCAAGTTTTGATAGCTTGAATGCAATTTACATGAAGAGTTACAAATAGTAAACTTTTTAATTTTAGAATAGGTTTTGATTTATAGAGAAGTAGTGAAGATAATACCTCTCAGAGAGTTCCCATATGCTATATACAGTTTCCTCTATTATTAATATTAGCATCATATATTTGTTATAATTACTGAACCAATATTGATACATTATTATTAACTAAAGTTCATATTTTATGCAGATTTTTTAAGTTTTTACCTAATGCCCTTTTTCTGCTCCAAGGTTCCATCCAGGGTACTCATTCCATTTCTCCCTAGGCTCCTCTGGCTATGAGAACTTATCATACTTTCCTTATTTTTTGATAAACTTTGACAGTTTTGAAAAGTACTAGTCTTGTAAATCTTGTAAAATGTTCCTCCATTGGGATTTAGTTAGTTAGTTTTTTTTTTTTTTCCATGGTAAGACAGAGGTTCATGGTTATGGTTTTAGAGAGTAAGCCTGCAGAAGTAGGCAGGTAAAATGGCATTTTTTTATCACTTCGTATGGAGGGTACAATCAGTATGAGTTATCACTGTTGATATTGACTTTGCTAACTTCACTGAGGCAGTGTTTATCAGGTTTCTCCACTGTGAAGTTACTCTTTTAGTCCCACTTTGCACACTGTTGTCTTTGGAAGGAAGTCACTTTGCAGAGTCCATATTTAATGAATGATCAGTTGTGCTCCATTCTTTGCTTGAGGATTTTTTCAGTCATTTTTTTATGTTGATGAGTCAACACGGACTCAAGGATATGTTCTTGTGGAAAGTTTCTTATCTCATTGCAGAAGGAATACATTAATGAGATGGAAATTGAGAAAGTAAAGTGAGGATTTATTTAAGTGGGAAATATGCCTCTAGAATGGGGGTGGGCATACAGGTGAAGAGCTACCCTGCATCTCTTTTGGCACTTGGGTCATTTCATATAAATGAAAGGTGAAATATTCATTGGGAAAGAGGGATTTTGGGGGGTTGTATTTCCTGATTTTCATTCCAGCTCTGCCTTGCTGAAGGAGGAGGGATTTTTTATCCTTGAAGTATTATGGCATTGGACCATAATGGGAACTTCTTAATTGCAAGGCTAATTTCACTATAATGAGGGCATAATCAGCAACAGGTTATATTTGGACTCTGGAGATTTGTACCTTTTCACACTTTTATTTGTCTGCCTCCAAGAAACTTATCACCCAAATGTGTGTTTTCCTGTTAGTCTGGAGTTTCCTGCTTTTCTTTGTCTGCCCTTGGCCTCCCCCACCCACTCCTTGCTGTTTATAAGATGTTTGGTTTCCTGTCGCCTGGCCTATAGCTCCCCTTTTCTCTGCTCACATCTAACTATCTACCTGCTGTAACTATGATTTTATACTTTGGGTTATAATCCAATACTAGCCAGGTCAGTTTTTCTTGCTGGAAATATTCCAGCTTTGGCCTTTGGGGAATCTTTCAGTTGGCCTCTGTGTCACTTTGACATACATACCCCATTCTTAGTGTTCTTTTTTTCCTTTTGCACTTCAGTTTGTGAAGTTTCCATTGATATATATTCAAACTCACCAATTCTTTCCTCTTCTTGTTCAATATACTTGACACAGTCTACTCACAAGCATTTTTCATGTCTGTTGCAGTGTTTCAGGTTTCTAACATTTCCTTTGCTTCGTCATTAGAGTTCCAGTCTTGCCGCTTACATTATAATCTGTTCTCACATGTCATCTACTTTTCTCATCATCATTCTTAATATATTAATCAAATTTATTTTAAATTTCCTCTCTGATAATTCCAATACCTCTGTCATATCTGATATGCTTCTGATGCTTGTTTTATCTCTTAAAACCATGATTTTCTTACCCTTTGGCGTGCTCGTACTCTTTTTTTTTTTTTTTTTTTTTTTTTTGACTTGGAAAATATTGTATCAGGTAAAGGCTCTCAGATAAAAAGGGCTTGTATGAGGCTTTCTATGGCTGAGAGTCTGGGATATAGTGCAAGCAAATTTGGGCTTCTCTTGTGTTCTTATTTTTTGTCTTCCTTTTAGACTTTGGCTTCCCTAAGTCAGAGTATTCTTCCTCAGAGAGTCTGTGTCTTGAGGATCTTTCAGTTGTAATCTGTGGTTGTTTTACTGGAGCCCTACTGCTTCATGGTAAGGTATGGGAGAAACAGAGTATCCTAATGATTAAATTTTAGTTTTTTGGTGTGACTTTCACAAGCACTTCTTCTGTGGTTTAGCTTTCTCCAACCATTGGGTGAGATAGGAAGAATAGAGGGGGTAGAGTAGTAGAAATACCCTGTCCCCTGGTTGGAGAAAGGTCTGGCAAATTATTTCCCCCAGAGAGTAGAACATTATGGAGGATGCCCTAATTACTCTTTTCTCCCTGAAACAGGAGCCTGGGACAGGAAGGAATCTTTCCTGTTTCATCACAATGAGAACCTTGTTGGATTCCTAGAGGTAAAAAGTTAGAGGTTTGGGGGTCTCCCTAAACCTGCTACCCACCCTCATGATTTTCTCACATTCACAGTAATCCACACTTAGTTCCTAGCAATTCATCAAGAAATCAAAATTATTTATTTTTCATATGCTTAGAAACTATATCAGTTTTTAAGATTTGTTAGAAATTGAAAAGAAAGAAGGAATTTTAGTGAAGGCATTTAGGAAATAAAAATAAATAAATAAAGGTAATTCAGATTCGAAAAAATAAAACTACATTTATTTGAAGATGACATGAAATTACATGTGAAAAATTCTAAGGAATCTGCCAAAAATGAAAAAAAAATAAATTATAAAAATTAATACCAATACGTAAAAATATTGATATTTTATATGCTACAATGAACAATGTAAAAATGAATGAAATTTAGAAAATAACTTTTATAATGCCAAAAAGAATAAAGTACTGAGGAATAAATTTATCAGTGTAAGATTTAGTACTGAAACTATCATTAAGAGGGCAGTACTCCCTAAATCAATCTACAGATTCAAGGCAGTCCCTATCAAAATCTCATCTGACTTCTTTGCATAAATTGGCATTCTGATCCTAAAATTCAGATGAAAATATGAAAAATGCATTTTAGACAGAAAAAAAAAACTATTGAAGAAAAAAGAGCAAAGTTAAAAGATTAGGGATTCCTGATTTCCAAAACTACTATAAAGAAACAGTGGTCAGGAACTGTATGGCACTAGCATAACTGACATGTAGATCAATGGAATAGAAATAAACCTACATCTAAGGTCAGTTGATTTCTGACAAGAGTCCCAGTGTAATGGGGAAATAATTTTTTTTTCAATATAACTGTGTTGACAGTACTAGATATTCAAATGCAAAGAAATGAATTTGGACCATTTACAACATATGCAAAGATTAAATCAAATGCAAGATGTTAAATGATAAAACTCTTAGAAGAATATGTAGCAGTAAGTTTTAATCATCTTAGGTTAGATAGGAATTTCTTAGGTATAATAACAAAAGCAAAACCTAAGCAATGAAAGGAAAAATCAATAAATTGCATTTCATTAAAAAAATTAAAATTTTTGAATTTTCAATTGAATTTTGAATGTTTAAGTTTTTTGTTACAAATTATACACCCAAAAAGTGAAAATGTAACTCATGCAATAGAAAAAAATATACAAGTCATATGTCTGATAAGGGACTGATATCCAGAATACAAAAAGACCACTTAAAATGCAAAAATATAAAGACAACTTAAGTTAAAACAGAAAATAAAAATCAAATCACTATGAAATACTACCTTCATACCCAGCCGCAAAGCTGAAATCAAAAAGACAATTAAGAGTAAGATTGGTGGGAATGTGTTAAATTGAAACCCTAATTCATTGCTAGTTAGAATGTAAAATGCTACAGCCCCTTGGAAAAAAAGTTTTATAGTTCCTAAAAATTTAAACATACAGTTCTCAAGTGACCCAAGAATTCTACTCTTTGGTATATACCCAAGAAAAATGAAAGCATATATCTGCCAAAAACTTGTGCCTGAGTTTACATAGCATTTTTCATAGTACTCCAAATGTAGAACAATCCAAATGTCCATCAACTAATGAATGGATAAACAAAAGTGGTATAACCATACAACGGAAAATTATTTAGCCATGAAAAGTACTGAAATTCTGATACATTCTGCACAATAGGGATGGACCTTGAAAACATTATTTGATGTGAAAGTGACCCATCACAAAAGATTACATATTGTATGCTTCCATTTATGTGATACATGAAGAAAATAAAGATCTACAGAGACAAAAAGAAAATTAGTAGTTGTTTGGGGCAGGTGCAATGGGGACTAACTGCTAATGATTTTTAGGGTTACTTTTTGAGGTGAAAAAAGTTGTTCTAAAATTAAAAACAATGATTACTGCCAGGTTTTGTGAGCATGCCACAAATATTTAACATTTAATTGTACTTTTTGAATAGGAGAATTTCTGACGTGAGTTATAGCTTAATAAAATTTTTAAAAAAGGAAAACTGAAGGAGGGAGGAAGAAAGAAAGAAGAGAAAGTTGTTTCTTGAGCACATACCATGAACCAGATATTATTCTGGATTTTTCACATGCCTTAATTTGTCATGTTCATGACAAACAAGATAGATTTTGCTATCTTTCAATTTGTACAAAAGCAAATTGAATCTTAGAGAAGTTAACTTTCTAAATGCTATCAAATAAAATATGGTAAAATTGTGTTTCTGCCAAAGTCCACTGATAACAAACTCATGATTTTTCAGCACATAGCTGCATAAATTATTTTATGCAGCTAAACAGAATATAAACTCATTTTTCCTCCAAATCATTAGAATTATTTTTATTTTTTAATCTCACATATTAGAACATATGTGATTCACTGAAAAGTTTTAATAAATAAGATGAAAATTGGGGGAGATGAAAGGAACTATTGGATCAGCCCATTAACGTAGATATATATATGTATTTAAGCAGCACTTTGATTTGTAGAATGCACAATGATCATTCTTTCCATTTTAGCTTGAATGAAAAATAACCAAATGGTATTCTGGGACTACTTGAGTTCTTGCTGATTCTAAGAATTATAATTATCAAGAAATACACATTTCAAATTCAGAAACATGCTGATGGTGAATAGGCCACCTCACCTGAATTAGGCAAGCCTTTGAAAATATTTTTCCAATTTAATTATTGTAAGATATGTAAAAAAGTAAAGGATATTGGTCATTTTAATTTTCTAAATTAATAAAATTAACCCCTAATTGATTCTGTATAAATTAATGTACTGCTTTAAAAAAACTTTATAAGATTTATAAAACATATGAATGAAAAGTGATGCTATCATTAACATATCAGATGTTAAATAATTATATACTGAATTGAATTTATGAAAACATAAACTAAATTTTGGCTTTGTCTTCAAAATTATTTTTCTTATTCACTTTTTATGCTACCATATCCTCTACAACCTATTGAAGATAAAATTAAAGAAATCTTTAAATCACTTTGTCAGCATAAATTATAACTTTATAGTATTTTTCCTTTATTAAAATATAGAAATCTTTGAAATACAAGTGATCAGGCTTAACTAGATTAATAAGAAGTTAATTTAAGGGAATGTCTGGTTGTAACTGCCTAGGGTGGAACAAAAGGGATCCAGATGCTTATATAATTCATCCATCCATTTCTTTCAAGCTTGGAATAAAAATATCTTTGCAGTAGTTAGAGTAAGCAAAAAAGAAGTGCTGTTTGGGCTCATATTTATCAAAGAAAAAGGTATGCATACATGTTTTTCCTAAATATCTCAAATTGAGGATGTGCACAAACTACGATGTATGTATGAATATATATGGATTCTTATTGCCACTCTGAAAAACATTTACTGCAGGTACTTTGACCATTATAGGAAAGATACACATAGTCAGCAAAATTCGCAGATGGAATACAAGGTCTCCACCCTCTGATGTGGTTCTCCAGTTGACCTTCCAACAACACTGAGTTTGAATTGTGCGAGTCCACTTACACACAGGTCTTTTTCAATCAGTAGACAGCCGATCCTCCATATCCACAGATTCTGCACCTAAGGATTCAACCATAGATGACAAACTTAGTACAGGATCTAGGGTTGGTTGAATCCAATGATGGGGAATCTAAGGATAGAGAGGGCTGACTATGGGAGTTGAGTATGTATGGAGTTCAGTACCCTGGGAGAGTCCTGGAACTATTTCCCCACGGGTACCAAGGGATGACTGTAACCCCTCCCTTTGAGTGTAGATGTGAACTGTGAATATGATAAATGTCACTCCTATGGTAGGTTACATTTCATGGCAGATGTGAAGGAATTTGGTAGACACAAGGCTAATCAGCTAACTCTAATTCAATCAAAGGAAATAACCCATAGTGGTCCTGACCTCATCAGCCAAGCCCTTTATAAAAACTCAAAGCAGGAGAGAAAACTATCCTGCTGGCCTTGAAGAAGCAAGTGTCAGGAGTTACACAGCTCCAGGGAAACTGAATCTGCTTGTAATGATGAGAGCTGGGTAGAGGACTCTAGGCTGCAGATGAGACCTGGTGTCACCTTGGTTGTAGCCTTGTCAGATCCTAAGCAGTGCTCTTGCCTCCTGTTCCATGGTGGCTCCGTTATGGCTGTGATATCTTCCCAGTTTTTGTCTGTGTGCAGTAAAGAATTGAAACAGCAGAAGTGTTAGAGTGTAAGCAAGTTTATTAAAGCGAAAGTACATTCTCAGAGGGAGAGATGGCCACCCCGCAAGTATGGAGTGGCCCAGGTTTTCATTTGGGTCACCTTTTACGTCCCCACACTGCCAGCCAGAGTGTAGACCTGGTTTTACCTGCCCAGGCCTACCACACATGTGTGAGGGCTGAGTGTTGACTGGTCTCAAGTGTGTGCCTCATCTGCATGGGCACATTTGATCTGGTTGGTCTCCTGATGTACCTGCTGACCTGCTAATTGGTTGAGGAAAGCGGGGTCTTACTGTACACTTGATGGTAGGTTGGGGGTGGTATATTGCCCTATAGAGTGGGAATGAGGAGTGGGACACATACCTTTCTTAACAGGGAGTAGGAAGGAGTAGGCCAGGTTTCTCAAAGTGGGGGAGGGTTATTATAATTAGACAGGTGGGACCATGATAAGGCTCTGGTATTTCTTGTCTAGGCCAGAAGTTTTGAGTTTGGTCTTCTTGAAGGGGACTTGAAGCCCAACAACTGGAAGATAATACATGATTTTCTTTCAAGATGCTAAGTTTGTGGAAATTTGTTGCACAGATATCACAAAACCTTGAATTTACTACTACACCCATTAATTCTCCTATCATGAGTTTTAGTTCAACAAACTAGAGTTAATTTCAAAAAAGAAATCAAAGAAGATGTAAAGAAATGGAAAGATATTCCATGTTCCTGGATTGGGAAAATCAATATTGTAAAAATGGCCATACTACCCAAAGCAATCTACAGATTCCATGCAATCCCTATCAAATTACCCATGACATTTTTCACAGAACTAGAACAAACAATCCAAACATTTATATGGAACCACAAAAGACCCAGAATCGCCAAAGCAATCCTGAGAAACAAAAACCAAGCAGGAGGCAGAACTCTCCCAGACTTCAAGAAATACTACAAAGCCACAGTCATCAAAACAGTGTGGTATTGGTACCAAAACAGACAGACAGACCAATGGAACAGAATAGAGAATCCGGAAATAAACCCTGACACCTATGGCCAATTAATCTTTGACAAGGGAGGCAAGAACATAAAAAGGGAAAAGGAAAGTCTATTCAGCAAGCATTGCTGGGAAACCTGGACAGCTGCATGCAAAGCAATGAAACTAGAACACACCCTCACACCATGCACAAAAATAAACTCAACATGGCTGAAAGACTTAAATATATGACAGGACACCATCAAACTCCTAGAAGAAAACATAGGCAAAACACTCTCTGACATCAACATCATGAATATTTTCTCAGGTCAGTCTCCCAAGCAATAGAAATTAGAGCAAAAATAAACCCATGGGACCTCATCAAACTGAAAAGCTTTTGCACAGCAAAGGAAACCCAAAAGAAAACAAAAAGACAACTTACAGAATGGGAGAAAATAGTTTCAAATGATGCAACTGACAAGGGCTTAATCTCTAGAATATATAAACAACTTATACAACCCAACAGCAAAAAAGCCAATCAATCAATGGAAAAATGGGCAAAAGACCTGAACAGACATTTCTCCAAAGAAGATATACAGATGGCCAGCAAACACATGAAAAAATGCTCAACATCGCTGATTATAAGAGAAATGCAAATCAAAAGTACCATGAGATACCACCTCACACCAGTCAGAATGGCCATCATTAATAAATCCACAAATAACAAGTGCTGGAGGGGCTGTGGAGAAAAGGGAACCCTCCTGCACTGTTGGTGGGAATGTCTACTGGTACAGCCACTATGGAGAACAGTTTGGAGATACCTTAGAAATCTATACATAGAACTTCCATATGACCCCGCAATCCCACTCTTGGACATCTATCCGGACAAAGCTCTACTTAAAAGAGACACATGCACCCGCATGTTCATTGCAGCACTCTTCACAATAGCCAGGACATGGAAACAACCCAAATGTCCATCGACAGATGATTGGATTCGGAAGAAGTGGTATATATACACAATGGAATACTACTCAGCCATAAAAAAGAATAACATAATGCCATTTGCAGCAACATGGATGGAACTAGAGAATCTCATCTTGAGTGAAATGAGCCAGAAAGACAAAGGCAAATACCATATGATATCACTTATAACTGGAATCTAATATCCAGCACAAATGAACATCTCCTCAGAAAAGAAAATCATGGACTTGGAGAAGAGACTTGTGGCTGCCTGATGGGAGGGGGAGGGAGTGGGAGGGATCGGGAGCTTGGGCTTATCAGACACAACTTAGAATAGATTTACAAGGAGATCCTGCTGAATAGCATTGAGAACTATGTCTAGATACTCATGTTGCAACAGAAGAAAGGGTGGGGAAAAACTGTAATTGTAATGTATACATGTAAGGATAACCTGACCCCCTTGCTGTACAGTGGGAAAATAAAAAATAAATAAATAAATAAATAAAACCTTTCATAATGTCAAGGATTATTTTCTGTTCTGATATTAGCAAGAAGTTCATTGATGAAACTTTTTTAAAGTGTGGCAGCCACAAGTAAATCTAAAGCATGCATGTTCCCAACTAAAATTGATTTAAGGTATATCCTTGAATATAAAAGATGCTCTTCTATAAGCAGACTAAGAAAGAGGATTATTGTATTACATTGAAAAATAACAGAGATTTACGGCATAACCAATTGAAGTTTAGCTATTAATGCTAGGAATATTTTCTAAGTTGACTGCACTTGTGAGGCAGGGGTGAAAAGTGGCTTACTGAATAAAAAGGGTTTCTTTTTCAAGATATACAATTGCAGAGGGAGATCTAGCAAGAGGCCCTGTAAAAGGATGTATTCTTTCATAAAGCATTATTTAGCTTTGCAATAATACTTGAGACATTCAGAAACTGCTTTCTGAAGAAAGAATAGAAGTAACAAAAAGAAGCTTTATGTCAATGTTTTCCTTGTTTTTTCTTTTATAAATAGAATAGTGAGCAAGAATTTCTTTTGGTCATTAATAGAAAACTTGCCATAGTGCTAACAGGTATCGTGACCATTTAATAAAGCTAGAAACATCAGATAACAAAACGGAATATGTCTACCAATATTTAGCATCTTTGCATGAAAAGAATCATGGTCATAGAAGTGGCAAGTATTCAGAAGACCAATTACAGAAGAAACAAGGTACAGAATATGTTATGTGAGAGCAGCTTCGAAGCCTCCATCCCCAGTGGTAAAATAAAGGGCAAGATACAGGCAAGGCAGTCATCACTTCTATATAATTGGAAAACAAATAGAGAAGTCATGTTATTGTGAATACCCATTAACTCTTACAAATTGTGTTGGAACATTTGAGAAGTGCAATGAATAACCAATGAGTTTATTATCCTTATCATTGCCAGAATAAGTGCTTTATAATACAAAGTTTATGAAATAGAGGGTTCATTTTATTTACCAAAGCCTCAACAAAAGTGATTTTGTCTGAACCTTGATGAAGATCTGGACTTTGTCTATGCTCTTGCATGTAATTACCATCATTTCATTTTTTCTATCCCTTTTCCTTTTCAATACATATTCTAATATCCCAAGTGAGGAATCTTTGAAATTCATCAAGCATTATATATTTAATTCATTCACTCAAACTAAATCGCTGATTAGGTAAAAGATAAGATAAATCCACACAGGAAACTTTGAAATTTAACATCATAATCTGTTAATTTGTTTGATAGATTTTCTTAGTAGGGGTTAAAAATGTAAAATCATGTGCTTTATAACATTTTTTCATGGGAATTTCAAGTCAGCCTTAAGACTGTAAGTGTAGAAAGTTGTACATTTTCAGAAAAGCCCTTCTTGTCTCCCTGCTAATGTTTCTTTATTCTTGTGCCTTCCCTTAGCCTTAGTTCTACAAATTTCATGAGCTCTTCCCTCAGGAAAATCAGTACTTGCATACTACCCTGCAATAATTCTTCCTCCTTGAAACTCACCCAGTTACTCTTTAACTATTTTATATCAATCTTTCTGAATTTTTCCTCTCAAATATGTTCAAATTTTGGGACTATTTGTTCTATATGTCCTGGTTCTTAAGGGCTGGTTCTCACTTGCTATAACCATGGACACTTGATCTAGAGTTATAAGAGGATGTATTTTCCTTTCACCAAGATAATGGCTCTCTTTGGTATTAGTTTATAAGCCTCAACAAAAGTGATTTTGTCTGAACCTTGATGAAGATCTGGACTTTGTCTATGCTCTTGCATGTAATTACCATCATTACCATCTGACATTTTAGACATATTTTTTTTTCAGTCTCTTTGTCTTCTATTTTCCCCTTCTTTTCTAGTAACAATAACAATATCAGGCAATAGTTTAAGATCAGTAAGAAACCAGCAATTTTATTCATTTACTTCATTTAATTCTCTTTTTTAAAATAAATAATTCTTTCCCTCATATTTTATCAGTATACATTTCTTCAGTTTGTTTTAATTTTTCTAGTGCTCCTATGATTGTAATAATTTTGAAACATACATATTTTAAAAGCATTTTTAAAATAAGGCATACCAGATATTCTGCTGAAGGCCACTGAAACTGTCCTTTTCAACTTAGGTTGAGCTAATTTTATTTGCTTATTTTTCTACATCCATCTCTGTTTATGATTTTTTCCCTTTAAAGCAATGGCTCCATTTCTCTTTATTTGTTTTTAATAAAATCTATCATACCTTTTTGTGTAAAGTCGCAAGTTAAGTTTCTGATATCTGAAATAGTAATCAGAACTCCCTTGAAGGTCACTGCTCCTTTCAAGGCTCTTTTCTCTTTGGGACATTCTCCTTCCAGTTTCTAGGAACCACCACTCTGCTGTTCCCTGTCCCAGATTGCTGTACTATTTCTTGTTGTACTCTTACTCTCAACTACACTTTCCTAAATATTTCCTTTTGAACATGCCTAGGATTATCACTATATTATATTATATTATATTATATTATATTATATTATATTATATTACATTACATTTATTTTTGACTGTACCCACAGCATGCAAAAGTTCTGGGGCTAGGGATTGAACCTGTGCTACAGCTGGGACCAGAGCCACCACAGTGACCAGCGCTGGATCCTCAACACACTGCCCCACCAAAAATACTCCTATCTTAAATTTAATGTAGCATCTATTTTATATAGACAACCAAAAATACAAGCTGTTCAGTGGAAAGGTCTATCTAAAAGTGTGTAAATCATTTAGTATTCTATGGCTTTAGGAAATGCAACAAATTCAGTGGCAAGTTGGTAGGGAAAAATCCTTAGCTATTTGTTTAGATCAGTTGCCTTCATATAAAGGTAGCTTTTAGATGCTCATACAATCTTACTGGTCCCTTAGATATTGAAACTCTCCTCATGGATAAGCATTTAAAGAACTCCTAGAGGGGATATTTCCTCATCCATCTCCATACCTGCCAAGGAAAGGTCTTTTCCTGAGAGCATTATGATTATGTACTAGATGTTGTCTGATCAATATATTTCTGCTTAAGGATGCCAGGTACTTAAAGTGATGATCTTCCAGGCTATACAACATTAGAATCCATTCCAGAGCAGCCCTTTTGCCATTTAAATAAAGAAAATAATTTACGAACAACTTTATTCAAAGTGAAGTTTAAAAAAAAAAGAAGTAAAAAATGCTGACTTAGCCACCTGTATGTGGACATCACACTGCTGTCCTGACAAGTAAAATCTAATTGCACTTCTAAACCCTAATACTCACCTTGTATTCACAGACTATGCCATTTAAACATTGTGTAGCTCTCCAAAGAAGAGTTCCACACCACACACCAGGAAAACATTGAAAAAATAATGTCTTAAAAGTGAAATAACAAAATATAGAATACTTTTTTTGACATCTGCTGTCAGTTTTCCTATTTTATTCTCCCCCTCTTTTTACCAAATCAATTCTCTTGAGGGAGCATTTGTAGAAGCCATGCATTTTGAAATACAAGAGAAATAATATACCCTTTACACAAAGGTCTTGCCATAATTTACACATTCATGCAATCTATTTGTCTTACTCTCCTTAATTTGTTCTGTCCTCCTTAAGAAACTTCTGATAATGACCACTGGAGGCATTCATGCTATTGCCGTAAATCTCGCCATCTCTAGTTTACTAAAAATAAATTGTATTAAGTTGTGAACAAACCTTATTTCCTGAGCTTCCCTTCAGAGCAGACTATTGCTCTAGAGTACTAAGAAAATAAAGAGGAATGCTAACATATGTTTGTCCCTCTAGGAATCTGGTTTCAACCCTGATAATTAGCCCTTGATAATTAGCCACTAGGGAAAACTCTCCTGGGAAAAGAAACTTAGAAGCTTAGGTTTAAAGATGGAATCTTTGACCTTGTGTTTTTAGCTAGTTGGACTACAAATCATCAAATGACATGAAGAAAGCATTTTGTTAAACTTGCTTTAAAAATAATGGTGATTGATTTTTTTCTATTCTTCTGAAAATTCATTAAATGAATGCATAGTATAATTATAAAAATAATTAAAACAAACAAAAATTATCAAGTAGGATTGTTTTGTTCTTTATTTGGTTGAGTAGTATTCCATTGTATATGTATACCATACCTTCCTAATCCAATGCTTGGAGTTAATAGATGCAAACTATTGCTTTTGGAATGGATTAGCAATGAAATCCTGCTGTGTAGTAGCATTGAGAACTATGTCTAGTCACTTATGGTGGAGCATGATAATGGGAGAAAAAAGAATGTATACATGTATGTGTAACTGGGTCACCATGTTGTACAGTATTAAAAAAAATTGTATTGGGGAAATAACAATAAAAATTTTTGTAATTATAAAATAGTATGTAGAGATGAGTTAAGAGTTTGAAATGTATTATTAATGAAACAAATTTCAAACCATCTGGTTTTCCAGTCTTGGTTAAATTAGAGGGTAATACATGTGAATAGATTAGCTGCAGAATATACAAAACTGTTATGCATAAATGAATCATGTATAATAATTGTCTACATATTCAAAATGAGAATTTTATGTATCAAAACCACTGGAAAATATACAGATAATCAGGTATCTTATCCCTCAGTCCTTTAATGCAAATTATCATTAGAAATATCCCATCCATTACTTTACATTTGTAGAAATCTGTTTGCTTTTATTTTTTCCTCATCAAATATTTGTTAACAAATATTTAATTTCTCCTCTTTACTCAGTGAGAAACAGAGACAAAAGAATGCTTTAGAGACGTTGCTCTCAAGCAGCTTATAAACCTCTGGGAGAAGATTACAGCTGGGCATGGAAAATTGGTGAGCACCGCAAAACCATTCCAAGACACATCCTAGGAATTTGGTAATGATTACCACCTTAGAGAATTTACAGAGTTAAATGAACATTCATGTACAAAACTTAATAAAGTGTGTCTACAGAGTTGCATTTTTCTGTGAATCCTTAAAGCTACATAGGTAGCTGTAGACAGAAGTCTACGTTTATTTATTGATTTTTACTCTTAATGTCAGTATCTAGAAAGTGTGTGTGGCAAATTATAGGTGTTCAATCAATAGTTATCAAATGAAAATATAAGGGAATGTGAATCCCTCTGAACTGAGAGGACATTTTCCCATCCATGAAAGCAATCCAGGTTGAGTTAGACAGGCATCTGGAAGCTAGTTTCCTAGTTGCCATGGTTGCTTATTGCTTAAGCTGTGTTGTGGTTAACATTTTTAACAGTAATACTAATAGTGTTAGTTTTACAGTTGCCTTCAAGCTCCTTTGTCTGAAGCCATCAACCTCACACTGGATAGTGGGCATGAGAAGACTACCCAGAGAAATAGTCCTGTCAAGGATGTTCTGCCCAACATTCTCCTTCTGACTGGGCTCCAGGAAATGGGCTTCTGCCTTACCTGTCCCCAAGCACCTGCCCATCTGCTTTGCCTCTCTTCCTTCCTGGACCACTGCCAAGGCTTGCTCTGGCTATTTGAACCCTGTTTGGGTCCTGGGATCTAACTTCGAAATCTTCTCTCTCGTCCGCCGCTTGGTGCTATGTGTTAAACTATTTCTATTTCTTCTTTATTTTTTTTTTTTTTTTTTTTTTTTTTACTTAACTTTAGTAATTGGCTGTGTTTTTAAATGACTTTACATGAACTATTTTAGCCTGGGCTGCTTCCTCAATATATATCTGTGGATTCCAAACACACCTCAAGCAAATCCTTAGCTGGACTAAACCTCCCCATAATCATAACAAACATGGATGTGAGGGGAAAGAAACAGACAAAAGATCTCTCGCTGAATTTAAATGTAGGAAACTGCATTTAGGTGTTGTTCATGGAACAGAGCATTCCTTAAGAAATGACATGTTACAAGAATTCTGACTTAAAGAATTATCTGCTTTAATAAAGTGGTTAGCAGATAATAACCCAGTTTTCTGGGGTCAGATGGGACTAGGAAAATGAAAACTTTCTCATTTTTTTCTCTTGCTATCACTGTCAACTCCTCAAAAGCAAAGTGATTTTTTGTAAATTCTCATGACATAAAACTATAGTATAAATATGTACCTGCTAATAACCTACAATATAAATGTTTTATATTATTTTTACTTTTTTTTCATTTGGGGACTTTTATTTGCCATTTACTTTCACTGCACATCTCTTTCCTCAGATGTGAAATGGTTTGTAGGTGGAAAAGCACCAACACCAAAACCTGCATCATGAGTTTCGGTGGCTTACAAGGGAATAGCAGAGGGAGCAACAAAATATTATGCAAGGAAATGTGAGTAATGATGATGGCACCAAACCCTGAATCAGAACTCAGAGGAAAATATATTTTAGGTATAGTTTAATCAATTATATACTTAGCTCCTTTTAAATGTAGAGTCAATAAATATCTGATCAAATTCTAGATCTAAATAAGTGTAAAAATGTTCATAAAAGTAAGGTGAAAATTATGTAATTATAATTGATTTATAATACACATATGTGTATATATAGTAATATATAGTAAATATATTTAGACTATATATTAAATATAGTAAATATATATGGACTATAATACATCTAATATACATATCAATAATTTATAAATGTATATATACCATAATTACAAACATTTATAAAAATATATAAATATCTCTCCCCCCAGCAAGATAGCTTCTCATCTTGGCAGAAGATCATTAAATTGGAGTTTCAGTTGCACCTTAATGAGGCCATCCCACTCTAAGGCCTGCAGCTTCTGAATGGTAAGTTATACAGTAGATCACTGGATCCCATGGCATGCCTCTTTGTCTTTTAGCTGGGTGCCTCATTTCAACTGCATGTTATCCTACGTTGATTCATCTTATACCAATATGGATAGCGGTGCTGGTCGAGGTACAAAGATAAATGTAAATCTACTTTCAAAATACATCAATCCTGTTTGTGATTGGTTGCTATCTTTTCAAGGTTGGAAGGTATCCAATTTAACCCACTTGCCAGCAGGTGGCTTATTGATCTACTTGAAAAATGTCATACAAAGTTCTCAGCTTTGGTCTTTGTTGATGGTAAGTTAGTATACACCTGTTGTAAAGAGACAGGGTCCTCTGCTGAGGATCAAGGCTCTTCCTTCTTCAGTGGATGTCAGGTCTAATACCTGGCTCAAATCCAGAACTTGGGTTAGAGATTGTACCTTTTTACTGGGATCACTCCCTGGGTTTTCTGACTTATCCAGTCCTTATTTACTTTGATCTCATGTATTGAATAGTACCATTATTTTCTGCTCATTTCTCTTGCCCCGATTGCTGAATATTCCCTTTACTGTTGCCACCATTCTCTGCAGACCAAGCTCTTCCAGCTGCCAGGCCACCTTCTTGCCCAATATTGATAGCCATGCCCACCTTTTTCTGACATTCAGGGTCTGTTCTTTGGTTTCTATTATGTCAAGGTCCTTTTTCACCACTCTTCTCAGAGAATTCAGTTCTGCTACAGCTTTCCCTACCATTATCCTGACCTACAAGAGCACAGTCATCACTGCGCCTCACAACAATACCCCCACTGTGACTCTTGCCAGCATAGGCTTTATCACTTTATGAAATGAGATGTCTTCTGGGCTCCTCTGTGGAGCATAATCAGTGAATGGACTTTATGGTTTAACAAAGTATAGTTACTCTAACATGCCTGCTTCTTTAAGCCTTCTGCCCCCTTTTCCACTGTCTACCAAGGTAATCAATATGGTGCATTGCTATTCCCAACTTCCAACAGGTGTTTTAGCAGTGTAAGCATCCCAAGGCCTTTTCCAGGCTGTTAAATCCTGTATACTGGAAAAATTCTCCCACATCAATAAGCTTTCCCTTTTATATCCTTGTTTTCCACCTGCCTTCTTATAGCCTTTTTGAAATATAGTATTATATATACTTTTAAAGCTTCTTCCAAAATGTGTGGACCAGGTCATGCAGCTCCTCATGTATATAGATCCTTTCCTTCCTCAACAGGCCCAGCTTCTCTCTAGCTTAATTGCATTGTAATGTGACCCCAGTGAACAGTCTAGTGATCAGGAAAGAAAGTAGGGTTAGATCCTGAAGTCTTTGCATCATCTCCAAGCAAGGGAGGAATGGTAGCCACTAAGAACCAAGAGGGAACGGCCTCTGAATATTTAATAGGTTCATAAAGGTATGTGTGGAGTTTTAAGGTTTCCAAAATACTAAGTCAGATGTCCATACCTCAGTGCAAGTGCTGGTGTCCCACTTCTCAACCTGACCTTGGCAGGGAAGACTTGCCATGGTGGAGAATTCATCTCTCTCTGGAGCTCTGCTGCTCCTATGATCTTCCTCTGACTGCAGGAGATAAGTATCTCTTTGTATCCTGCCAAGGAATCACTTTGGCTTTTAGCCAATATTGCTAAAGCAGCTATAATTGATGATTAATCACCCTCAGCCTTTCATTTTATTCCTCCAAAAAACATCAATGGCACTCAGCATAGCTGTCTGATTCCATTGCCCTTATAATTACAATGTCCTAAACCTATTGAAGGCCTGAGATATTTCAACAACCAGTAAAGTATGTTTTGCTGGTGCCCCATATCCATTTCGCACATTTTTAATGTTAAAACAATTGAACTGCTACAGCATGCTAGGGGTTACGAGAGCTATACCTACTACAGTGATGAGGTCCTGATTGCCAGCCAGTTTCAGAAAAATTATATATATTTTTAAAATATTATATACATATGTGTGTGTGTGTATATATATAGGCCGGGCCTGAGGCATGTAGAAGTTTCTGGGCTAGGGATCGAACCCAAGGCACAGCAATGACCTGAGCCACAGCAGTGACAATGTAAGATCCTTAACATCTAGGCTACTAGGGAACTCCTTACAAATGTTCTTAGAGATTGATTCCTCAGATAATTCTTGGAACCATAATTCAAGTTCCTTGGAAAACAGACATTACGTGGAGATATGCATGTGTGACTGTAATAGGGAGAAGTAGTATTGGTGATTGCCTTTAGCCTCAATTCTTAGTGGATGAGTAAAGAAATAGGATTAGGCAGGGAGAGGAGTTGAAGTGTGATACAGTCACATAGGCCTCAGGCAATGCCATGGGGAGCTGAGATGTCCTTTTACTTTTTTTAATTTTAATTTTAATTTTTTTATTATTTAGTGAATTTATTACATTTATAGTTGTACAATGATCATCACAATCCAGCTTTATAGTGTTGAGATGTCCTTTTAGATTTGACCTACCTTGACGCAAGATTGTCACTGTCTTCCCACCTTCATCTTTGCCTCCGAGAACCATCCTGGTTTCCTAGCACCAGCAGGTAGATGTGGGCTCCCCTGGAGGAGAGGTCATGACCCGGATGCTTGGGTCATCTTAGCCTGAGTGTCCTGCTTCTAGGAGGGATCAGCTGAGGGCCCTTAGCCACTAACTGTGGGGCAGGTGGGGGATGCAGGGCTCATCCACCAAACTTTCTAAGACATCTTATTTCTACCTTCCTTCTCCTTGATGTTTAGCTGGTTTGCTGTTTCAGTGCTGTTGTTAGTACTACTCTCTTTCTCTCAGTGACGTTGCATTTTGCCCACAGCAGTAATCACCCAGCTGCAGCAAGGCACATAACCTCCCCTCTTCTCTCACTCCTGTATGGCAGAGTACTGTTGCAGCTGATGTAAAACTATGCAGACCTGTCCCAGGACAAATTCATGCTGTGCAACTACAGTTACATTTTCACAATTATAAGCACAAACATATGAAATCACCTCAGGCAATGCTTTGACAGCTCCCTAGGGTATTGCTTGATTCTGAAGAACACTGTGAAATAGCTTTAAAAAAAAAATATGCTTGACTACCCAAGAGCAGAATACACAGACAGAACTAAGCCAGGGCTCAAGCAAAGAAAATTCCTTCTCCAACTACTTGACAATGTTATGAAATGATAATGAAAGTTATGCATAACTAACAACTTAAAATCCATACCTACCGAAATTCACCAGGGTTAAAAAATAGTGTTAAATTCATCGTGTAAAGCCACATGAACAAAGAGAAGCCAAGTTTTATATTTCTATCTCCATTAGCCTTGGAAATACTTCAGAAGAGAAGAATATGAGAAGACATTTTAGTTAGAAAATACTTTTGAACACCTACTATGCGCCAGACACTATTTTAGGGATTGGAGGCAGAGCAGTAAGAAAACTCCTGAATCTTGTAGAAACTGCAGTATTTTCCAGTTACTGTTCCCTTCTCTCATCCTTTTCCTCACCACTGCACATGCCACTCTGTCATTGCTGCATTGTCTGACTTGCAAAAACAATTTGGGCTCATGAATAACCTTCTCTTTTATTATTCATCCTCCTTCCACTGCAATTCCATCTTTTTCATATTTCTTCTTTTTCTTTTTCTGTTTTTTAACTTCCTCTTGTTTATACTAGTTTTTGAGTTCCTCACTGACCAGAAGAATCATATTATTATTTGTATGTCAGCCCCGTGACGTAGTGCATTTTGACATAGGTATCTTGCATATGTGAAAGAATTCATATATGTTGATAATCTATAAGGAGGAAAATATGAATTTATGTGGTAATAAGCACAGTTATGTATCAGTTTTCGTTTGATAATTTCTCAAGAGGAAAGAAAATTGATCCATCTATAGTAAGAATAGAAAATACATTTTATCTCACTTGCCACTTTCAATAAGTTGGTAATGATTTTCTGGAGTACTGACTTAAGGAAAAACCAAGCTGTGCTCAGGCTCAAGG
Organism: Sus scrofa; assembly: GCF_054392235.1. Classification (NCBI taxonomy): domain Eukaryota; kingdom Metazoa; phylum Chordata; class Mammalia; order Artiodactyla; family Suidae; genus Sus; species Sus scrofa. The sequence continues at coordinate 64,493,170 of NC_139390.1, forward strand.
GGAAAGATTTTCATGATTCATTATCTAAGCTGCTATGAGCTCCTAAGAAGAAGGGGCATTTCTAATCTCTCTCTCTCCCCCCTGTCCTTCCCCCTTTCTTGCTCATTTACTTCCTTCTTTGGATTAGAGTAGTAAGAGAGAAAAAAAGAACACAATATTTTATGATGTAAGTTTCATTATTTGAAAGAAGGAAAACAATTCAAACAGACAAAAACAAAAAAAATTTGTGGCACAAGGTTTTAGAGGAAATTTGTATTGTGTATCTTTACATAATGGACATAAAGTCACGTAATCATAGTTAACTGTGATTTTGTAGAATGCATAGAATTGTTATCAGTTGATTCTACTTGGTCTTCTTTTCTCTGAGATGTTTCCCCTTCATTTTATTTCAGAAGCCCCTGCACACAACCCAGCTCTGTCATGAAGAAGAGCTTTATCCACCAGCTTTGAACTTAGAAACTCTCAGGCCACAGCCTCCTCTCCTTCCAACTCTTACACTCTTGGATTATTTCTAAAACTGCTGATTTTAGCTCTTTATTTCAAAACTCTGTCACTCTTATTTTCCTTATTCTACATGGAAACCATATAAATTCAGACACACTGACCCTGTCCTCCATTTAGTAGAGAAAATCACATATCTTCACAAGTTCTCTCCATTGGAAGCATAGGAAAACTCAAGAAATATGGTCCAGATGGTTGAAAGCAATTTCATTCATATCCTTACTTTCTAATTTCACATATAACATGATAGCAATAATCTATGACAGAAGACAAGTATATGGAAAATTTTGTGGCATAAAGAAAGAAAAATTATGCAGTGTTTTAATCAAGTATCATGTAACAGTGATATGGTGTTAGCTGACATTATTAACACAGTATTTGGGGTCTTCTTAAATATCGTGTTTTTCATACTCAACAATGGCCCAGATTTAACTTTTTTATCATAAAGTTCCACCATTAATACTCCTAATTCTGTTATAGAAAAGGTAAAATGTATAGCACAGATCAGTGATTCAGTGCAGCTTTTAACTTCCATTTTAACTCTAAAAGATGATAGCTGAAGAACAGATAAGATTCTCATTCTACAAATTCAGAGGTGCTAGAAATTTAATTTTTCTAAAATTGAACTTAAACTCATGATCAAGCCTTCATTTTACTAGTCATGAAAACCTGAGTTGGGGCAAGAATATCTGCCAACCCTCTCCTGTTCTTTAGGCCACAGCTATACAGGAAGGTCTTACATCCTGCAGCAGTTGTGGGGTGGGAGGAGCTGCAAGAATCCTATTGTTGGGTTGGACCTTCTGTGCGTCAGTTGTTGAGCATCATTTCACCTGGCCTGATTCTCAAGTGCTGCTTTAAACAATAGGGTGCCGCATTACCCCTGTTCAAAAACACATCTTTTCAGACTCATTCCTTTCCTAGTGTGTTCCTACCTTCTTAGATACAAACAAAACAAAACAAAACAAAACTATACTGCTCCTAGTCTCCTTGGGGGCTGAAGGAAAGAGAGCAGTTGTGCAAAGTCCTTCATTACCCTCCCATTCATCTTACCGGTGCTGTACATATGTGTCACAGCTGCTTGCATCACGCTGGGCGGGGACCAGCTCTGTGACAGGATTTCCCAGACCTGGCACTGCTGACACCCTGGCTGGGTAATTCTTCTGGTCTCATGACTATAGACAGATCAGCAGTACCCCCACTAGGCTCCCTGCTTCCCCATACAGGTCTTTACAATCCAAAGTCTCCAGACACTGGTAATCACTCCGGGTGAGAGTCACTCCACCCTGAGGATGCACTGGGCTCTCCTGCCTCCATTAATTCTCTTCTACTCCCCACAGATTCAGTGACAGGATTCTCTGGAACCTTGTGACAACCTGAATTCTTCTCTGGGGGTCGGGGGGATGCGTGCCCTGACCCTCGGATCTGTCTGTTACCCGTCTCCGCGTTGGGCTTAGCAGGGCCTGAGGTTCACAGACTTTGGGCCTTCATGCCACGGAGATGTACCACGTCCTCACTTTTCAAATCACTTCCCTCTTTTCCTCCCCTCCTCCACCCCTTCCCTTTTCTCTCCTCTTCTTTTCCATCAAATACTGTTCTCAGTCATTTGCTTTCTGTGAACAACTTGGGATTTGAATATCAGAGATGCAGAATTTGACTCTTCTGTCCCAGAGGAAATGCATTTGTGGCTCAAACAGCCAAACAATGGAAAGAATTAAAGAAACATAAATACTAGTGAGGGGAGTGTCCGCTGATGTCTTAAAATGGAATACCACTATTGCCTCTGCACCCTAATCACCAGCAGGCCCTTCATATATTCCCATATCTGATTTTATTTAAAAACTAAGAAACATCTGAGTGCACAGAGATCAATTTCAGCACATGCTTATAGTGTCGTATTACATGGCAATTGAAAGGAGAAATATTGGCCTGAAAATCACTTTTTATCATGCTGGGAGTAATCACACTGCCTCCCATTGGGCTCTTGTCCCTCTTCCTTAATTATGTTGCCAGCAAGAGACCAAAATGAACATTAAAAAAATTTTTAATCCATAATTGGTATAAATTTGTACATATGTATAATTGTGTTAATTCCTTTATTTCTCTATTTTAAAAAACACGTATACAAATATTACTTTGGTTATCTGTTGCTAAATAACAAACTACCTCAAAACTTAATAGCTTAGGCTCACAGATATAGAGAATGAATCTGTGGTTGCCAATGAGATTTGGGGGGGTCAATGGAGGTGTAGGAGAGAGGGAGATACCAGCTATTGGGTATAAGATCAATTCATATATAACATGGGGAACATAGCCAATATTTGTAATAGCTGTACATAGAAAGTAACCTTTAAAGATTGCATATGAAGGAGTTCACCATATGGCTCAGTGGGTTAAGAACCTGACTAATATCCATGAGGTTGCAGGTTCAATCCCTGGCCTCGCTCAGTGTGTTAAGGATCCGGCATTGCCACAAGCTGTGGGACTAGGTCACAGATGTGTCTTGGATCATGGGTTGCTGTGGCTGTGGTGTAGGCCACAACTGCAGCTCCTATTAAACCCCTAGCCAAGGAACTTCCATATCTGCAGGTGTGGCCCTAAAAAAAGGGGGGGGGGGTAAAATTGTATATTAAAAAACTAGACTTCAATTTAAAAAAAAACTTTATAGCTTAAAACAGGAATCGATTCTTATTCTTCATGATTTGGTAGGATGACTGGGTTTGGTCCAGGGGTTCTTTGTGGCAAGTGAAGTCAGCTGAGCCTCACTCCTCTGGGAGCTCAGTTGGACTAGACCATCCATAACTGCTCACTCATATGGCTCAGATGGCTGCTGGCTGGGAGCACCTGGAGCTGTTGAACATGGTGCTTTGGGTTCTCAGAGCATGGATCCTGGATTTGAAGAGACAAGAGGCAGAAGCTGCCAGTCCTCATATGACCTGAATTGGGGAGTTTTAGGATATCCCTCTCACTGCATCCTATCCATCAAATCCATTTGCAGATTTTAAAAGAGTATACATTTCTGGGGCCATCTTCAGAGACTAGTGACCACATATTTTAATAGCATGTGCATTGAAGTGTGGTTGTATTCATGAAAATTAAGCTCTATAACATTTTATTTATTAAATAAATTCTTATTTTTCCCAAAGTCATTTAATATTGTGTGAATGTGTCATTCTGTATGTTTATTTCTATTTATGACAATGTAAATGTTTGAAGTTAGAGATGAAGACATTATATCCAATTACAAGTTAAGATTTGTAATGTTTCTTACACTCTAGAGAATATTGATTCATTCATAATGGAAATATGGCCTCCCTCTGTTTTCCTCTAATTCAAAAAATATCTGAATTTTTTCCAATTTTAAGGTGTCATAAGTATTCTCATACACTGCTATTGGGAGTATAATTTTATAAAACCATCTGGGAAAAATGGTTTACAAAATCTATCATAGATAAACATAAGCCTGTCCTATGACCCAGAATTCCAGTTCTGGATATACTCTACAGAAGTGGGATTTTTCTTTTTTTAATCTTCAAACTAAAAAAAAAAAAAATTTAGCCAATAAAAAAATAAGTCAAAGTTTCATTTTTGGCTTATGAGCTGTCGATTTAAGGAAATCAGTAAAAAAGTCCCAAAAAAAGTTTTTATAAAGGGCACATTAAATGCTTCTATCATTTTACATTCTGTTCTTCTCTTTGGGAGATAAGTACCTCCCCCCGCCCCCCTCCCCCGCACCATGGACATAGTATATCTCTGCTTAACATTAAAGGAAAGAATAGAAATTTAGTCATGAAAGTGTCAGTAATTAAAATGTTAGTTATAATTGAACACTTCTTGTAAGCTCATAAATTAGCCTTATGTTGTTTCATGGATGCTGGAAGAAGTCAGAGACCCTGGGTCAAAGACAAAAAGAGCTGATTACTAGTGGGACATTGAGCATTCTGAACTTTATGTCTGCACTGGTTCCCCTTGACCTCCAATCTACTAGGGACATCAAGAGGCCCAGGTGTATGCTGTGCATATTGTAGGTTTTCATCATAGATGAAGAACCTTCAGTTTTGGAAACCCAAATCTTTTACAATAGACTCGAAGGAAAACTTCCCAATCTTTGTCCCAGGGGAGACATCAACTTCAGTATACTTGACAGCAAGTAACTTTGCTGTTTTGTTCCAGTGTAAAACCATACAAACAACCCTAAAAGAAAAGCCCAAATAATGACAGTGCTTTTGCTAGTAAAATACACAGAAAGAAAGAGATCTGTGAAAAATATATACCAACAAATAGGTGGTTAATTATTTGCATTTTCTCTAATTATTGAAATTTTTGATTAATAACTCTCTTTACTTAGTTATAACTCCAAATGGCTCATAGGAGCCTATAGAAGAACTTGTCACTTTGTTTCTCAATTTTATGGGATTATTTTATTTACTGAATAAGCCCATTGATTGATACCCTCTAAAATCATATGCAGAATTGACAAGATATTCTTGCAGTCTATGGCTAGTAGTACCCTGCAAAAGGACTGTGTGAATCATAGCAAAAATATTGAATCTACTTTCAGGCTTATAAACAAGAACATAAATACCCTTAGTAGTTTGACTTAGAGTAACCTGGAAAGTATTTTTAAAAGAGTTACTAAAACATTAAATATGGAGTCAGATAAAAGTTATTGCATACTGTTTCTAGCAGTAAAAATGTGATTTTGCCATAGGCATATGACTTTTCTAACCTTTCTATTTTATTTTGCAAAACAGAGGGAGCATGATAATAAGAATCCCATATGTGGGCTCTAGAGTAAGTTGCCAAGGATAGAATTTGATTTAGTCACAACCATTAATAATTTTGCTAAGATAAGCTTCTTGGTCTCATTTTTGTATTATTTTTCATCTTGTTAAAATAGCACAATGTCTGTCAAAAAGTACATCTTTAATAAGTGTCAGTTTACTGTTATTTGAAATGTTTGTTACAGACCTACAAGACCTAAGTTCTAAATGAATTAAACTAGGGGAAAAGTGGGGAATATTTTGGACTACATAGAAATTTCATAATAAAATTTGATCAATTCATTCTTCTGGATTAACAGTTAATTATATATGTAATGAAATAAAAGTGTATAATCAAGTACAATCTCATTTGGGGATTTTCTTAGGCATGGTGTCCTGTATATTTGGGCAGTCTTAGAACTAGAAGAGCAAGTTGTATGAATTTATGCTATTGATCCCTACGCTAAAATATCTAAACCAACTCCTAAGGTCATTTGAGATGTTTTCAAGAAACTATTGCACAATATTAATGTGTTATATTATGCATTTAAAACTGAAAACAGCATGTGTAATGACAGTTATATTGCCTTAATTTGCTTTGTAATGCTTCAGTATACAGAGTTCAACATAAATATGTATATGCTGACTTTAAACTGCACATCTCGGAGAGCTTACCTCATAGCAGAAATGCACACTGCAGAAATGGTTACTTGTTCTTTGAGCAGCTCTGATTCAGAATCCTTGGTTTTACTTAGTTGCACTCACTTATTGCCAGCAGGTTGATGAGAAGGACTAGGGCCTGGTGAGAGGGACAAAGGTGGGGCTGTAGGTAGGACCTCTTCTACCTTTTCTCTTTGGCTTTATGTGAATACTCTCAGAGGCCAGGGATGGGAACAATAGAGGCAGCCCAGAACAAAGAAACACAGTGGGGTAGGGAGTAAAACTAGAGAGGAAGGCTCACTAGTAACAGCCCAAAGAATCTTCAGAGATGGAAGCTGAAGTTTTCATTGGATAGTATCCAAGGTCCAGGTGCCTGAGTGTGAAAAGCCTGGTTTATTAGTAACAATTGAGACACTGCCCATGAGTTTGGGAGAGTGATCTGTGGAGGAAGAAAATTTGCCCTCTCCCCCCCAATCCTTTTATGAACTGCATTTTTTTTTCTCCCAGTGAAATAAAAAACAAAATGAAAAGAATGAAAAACTGTAAAGGTGTTTGCAGTATCTGTCGGTGAAACTGAGGAGGAGGATGCTCTGGACCTTTGGTGACACCCTCTCCACCAGGCTGGACAAGAGCAGGAGGCACAGATCCCTTATGGAGAAACCCCTGAAGCCCCTGGAATTGGCTGCAGGATAACTAATACAGAGTTTATTCCTAAAAGCAAGAACAAACTTTACTGTATCAGCACATCTATCCCATTTTGGGAGGTGGTAGTTCGTTTCTCATTCACTATGTTCTTCTCTGACATGCCAAGGAGAGCAAAGATCCAGTTCAGTTCACAATTTTCTGCTTAGGGGCTGACAATGATGAAGCTAGCTCTGAGGAGTTGGCGATAGTATCAATAACTTCATGGTTGCTCTAGATCGTATTCCTATCCAGCTAGACAAAACTTATCACAACACTGCCATAATTGCCTAAACTGTCTGCATTTGGGGTTGGAGAAGGTGGTTGCCTTGTGAGATGTGCATCCCATACTTTTCCAGTCCGCTGATGGGAAGCAGAACACAGAGATGCAGCTGATACCAGCTAGCAATGCGAAAGTCACTTCCCTCTCATGTCTTCAGAGGACATGTGAGCCTGGACAGAGTGCTGACACACTGAGTGATCTTTTCAAACTGGGCACCTCTGAACTGTATACCTTTTCAGACTCTACTGGATCTCAAACCTAATTTTATTGCATTTCAACTTCTTAATAGATCTCCTAAACAAAAAGGCTACAACGATGATGATTTAGGCAAAACAAAACAACCTTTTCTCAAGGGAAATGATTATCAATAATACTGTCATGATTGCTGGGTTGATGGCAAGAGTATGAGAAATATTAGAAATACTTTGGTTTTTCTATTCTATATATGTTAATTGGCTCTAAATATTCTTTAAGAACGTTTGCCGTTGTATGAACAAAAATATAACAATTTATACCCCTTGCATTGGTGCTCTGCACATAGAACCACTATCTGATTCTTTTTTTTTTCTCCACATAATGGAAACTTCTGTAATGAGATTCCAACTAAAGGTTAGCTGGCTCACACTGCTAAAATATCATTGTATGTACCTTGAATCAATCATAAAAAGTGCTTAGGAGTGTCTGCAACTTTGCTGAGCTCACAAGAATAAGCTATGTGACTTAATTTTTGCTTGCTTGCTCTTACAGAATTCATTCAGAGACTTCCTCTCATCCAATGGCAAGATTGTAGGAGAATTGAGTCAGAGCCCTCATCTCTAATTTCTGAAGCCTAAGAATACCAAATGTAATGTTGTAAATGGCCAAATTGACTTAGTTTACTTCACAAAAACTCAGTGTCATGAAGGAAATATGACTGGTGGACAGACTTAATAGACTATCTGGCAATGAACCTCCCAATACAGAGATACTTTATTAAATTAACCATATTCCAGGAATTTTACTTGAAACTTCTAAGCACAAAAATGTTTATTTTTTCCAAAAATTGAAATTGTAAATGATTCTCAGGGGAAGAAATCATATTACCGTATTTCACAAAAAATGGTATTGTAATCCAGGCAGAATTATAACCCAGTAATTTGCAATGAGAAAATCAACTGCCCAGGAGACTGAAATGTTTGAATAATGGAATCAGCACATTCTCTATGCAAAGGAAAACTTCATGGTCAGACACGTTATAATCAGAAGTTGAAAATAAAAAGAGATCAACAGGAGTTAATGGGATAAATCAATATAGGCAATAGTAATATCATAACTCACAAAAGGACCAAAGCACTTGTATTTTCAGTCCAGATCATCTGCATTTTGAAAAAAACATGAGTGAGCACAAGAAAATCTCTGGGTGGTTGGATTACCTTCCTCTATGAGACCATGTAACCAACTCATGGCATAGAATTTCCCTAAACAGCATCAAATATCAATGAGGAAATTTGTGATAATTAATTACAGTCACTCAGAAGACCAATAATTACTTTAAATTATAATACCAGGTAATAGTTCCATATAGCCTGGTTGTTGTGCTAGGTATTTATTTATAAATGTCTCAGGGAGATACTGTGGCTAAATTGTTTTTTTCCCACTGGTTTCTTATAACTGAATGAATAAATAAATTTGACCAGTTTAAAGTCTAAAAAACACTTTAGTTCCTGTATTTTTCATATTCCTGGAGGACTCCACACTGAACTACACAGATATGAACACTTTGTTTTATTGTGCACAAATAGATGATAAATTTATATTCTGATTCAGTCCTTCCCTAAGGCTCAGTTTCTTCATTATCATGTTTAAATCTTCTTTTACCCATTTTCTTTTCTTCTTTTAAAAATAAGACAGGAATGTATTAATTGACACGAAAAATCATAGAATTTATAGAATAGAAAAAGAGGAAGGAAAACTTATTGTCATTATTTCTCTTTCTGTGATTCTTTTGGAAAGAATGGCAGTAGAATCAAACTCTTTCTCATAATTTTTATCTGTGACTTATTTCAAGCACAATTACCATTTTGGCCATCATACAGTTTCACAAGTCAGTCACACAATGATTTGGCCAAGTCTGGAGATATAAAATCAGCAGAGTGTTCGCATCTTGATCCTCTCAGAATGCCACAGACAGCTCAGAGTTTATCACTGTCTTGCTTTCAGTCCACATGCTGCCAAGAATGTTTTTAATGTTTTATTAAAGTGTAGGATTCTTCTGATTGTTAAATCTGCGTAGGACAGAGTCTGAGAGCAGAATTTCCTGACGGGTCTCCTACAGAGGATGTCACAAATGATGGCAGACACAGTAGTATTCACAGCAATATGGCAGCTGCCAGAGGGAAGCAAATAATAAGCTCCAAAAATGCCAATTTTAACTTAAAAAGAAATCTGTAATTCTACAAGGTAAGAACCCTGCCTTATCACAGAATTTTCAGAACAATATGCTGAGGAGTATGGGTTCCTTTGCCCTTGAAACTGACTCTGGGTAAGTCTACTTTAGCAGCAAATATCATGTACAACTCTCTTTTGTTTTGGCCTCTAAACTCTAATCAGACAGAAAGCAGCACATTTTGAAGAGGTAGTTTGCTTTTGAACCAATTACCAATATCAATCCTGTAGGGAAATGACCTTTGCAAAGAAATTTTCAAACAACTCATAAAGGTGTCTCATGGTAATCCCTTGCCAGACAGAACCTTAGGAAAGTACAGGATGTTAAGAATTTTCATGTCTCACATAAAAGAATATCATAATGCAATGGATGAATCTGTCAACTCTGGCTCATTAATTCTGATCACAACTATATTTTAAAATCCTTAAAGCCCAAAGTGACTACAAAAAATGTAACTAGTATTGTAGACAAGTCTCCTATGTTTCACAAAGTATTAAGTGTTCTGCCCAAATATTTCAATTGTATATTTTTTATATGTACCCATCATTTAAAAAATATTTCATATTTGGTTTTTTATTTTAGTTTTTCAGAGACTATGCAAAATCTTTTCTTAAATATATGTGTATTAGCATTTTCTTTGGACAGTATTCCTAACTAATTAGATTCACTAATGGATCTGTAACAGTCAGTTAACAAACACTACAGGAAAATTTTTCTCTTATATTTAGATACTATTAGCATTTCTGCTGTTTGTATTCAGTGAGTTCTCTTATTCCTGGTTTCGTTTGTAGATAATAGTAATGTAGTTGTGCTTAAGAATAGTCCCTAGAGTCCAGTTGTCTGGTTTTGAACCCTGTTTATCACTTATGTCCTTTGCAACTTGAGAAAGTTATTCATATATTCAGATCCACAGTTTTCTCAACTGTGAACTGAAGGTAAGAATGATGTGTATCTTTGTGTGCTAACTATGAGGATTAAGTAAGGTGGTATGAAAGCACTCAGGTCATTGCCAGGCATATGGTAGAAGTTCATTATTTGCAGGATCTGGAAATTAAATTTTGGGCAGTGCTGAAATATATGTTGGAACTTTAAAATGGAAAAAAAAATAGATTCATCATATTTCTGTACAGTCATTTTTTTCCTAGCTTTACATCTTCCACTCCACTATCTGACTTCAACACAAATTCTTTCCAGCCATCTCATCCTTTATTCTACTGAAATTGCTCCTCAAACTCAAACTCTTGATTATTTCTGTACAGTTGGTTTCCTCTTTTTTTTCATTTTACTTTTTTTTGTGTGTATTCTGGCTGCCAACTTTATTGCCCTTCTATTACATATGTGTATAAAAACCATTAGCAGAACTGGGCTTTTTAATTCTGCTATGGGAAAAGAACTACAAATACCAAAAAAAAAAAAAAGGATACAAGATTAACATACAGAAATGTGTTGACTTTTTTTACTCTAACAATGAAATATCAGGATAAAGTAAATAAATAAATAACTCTGTTTTAAAATCACATCAATAAATAAAATACCGAGGCATAAACTTGACCAAGGAGGTGAGCAACTTATTCACTGAGAATTCTAAAACACTCGTAAAGGAAACTGAAGATAATAAAATGTATCCCATGATCTTAGATTGGAAGAATTAATGTTGTTAATATGGCCTTCATACCCAAAGCAATCTACAGACTTACTGTGATCCCTATCAAATTATCTGTGACATTTTTCACAGAACTAAAACAAATAATCCTAAAACTTATATGGAACCACAAAAGACCGAGAATTGTCAAAGCAACCCTGAGGAAAAAGAACAAAGCTGGAGGCGTCCCACTCCTAGACTTAATATAATGTTACGTAGCTACAGTAAACAAAACAGCATAATACAGATACAAAAACAGACACATGGATCAATGGAAGAGAATGGAGAGCCCAGAAATAACCCCACAAACCTACAGTCATATTAACATTTTTTTTAATATTAGAAAGCCAAAACGAATTTATTTTTCCTTATTTGTTTTATTTAAATAAGATACATTTTAACTTATTATTTTTCTTTCTTCCAGTTTTATTTTGGAGCAATTATTGGTTGCATAGAATATCCCTGCATGAGTGCATTTTGGGTGCAGTATAGTCATTTGTACCACTTGAAAGATGATAAAGTTCCATAGCAACCAGGTAATTTTCATTTTATGTCATTTTCAAAAATATTTCTAGAATATCAGATTTACTATTTAAAACAAAGACAGTTTGGGCAAAAATGAACATAGGAATAGATAGATATATCTTCTTTTCGTGAATGTATTTAACAGTGTCCTCATAAGAGATCTAGGATTGACTCAGTATGTAATTTTGATTAGGTAAAATTAAATCATTTTAAATAATTTCTTTATTAAAGGCAAAGTCTGAATTTATTAATTCTGTGAATTTGACCCTATATGTTATCTCTATCTAATAATTATTTGCACTGATTATTTCATAACAATTTGTATTAGCTTCATTTTTAAAAAATAGTGTTCATAGGGAAAATAATTTTCCAAATTCGTTACAATCCTCAAATATAAAGTATTAAAGGAAAATGGGCTATGGAATCAATACAACTGAACAGTAAGCATGTTAGATAACTATTTTGATAATCTGTACTTTAGAAACATAAATAACTTGTAAGTTGAGAGGTATATCTGGGGGCACTGTGCTCTGATTTTTTTTGGCATTGCTAAGATGAAGGGTGCTGATTTTAGAATCCAAATACCTTTGTTTCATCTTTCCCATTCCTGGAAACATTTCCTCTCTGTGTCTAAAATCCTTTATTTCTATGAGTGTTTCTCACTTCTCCTTAATTATTAATTACTAATTGCTACTTACTAACTACTGACTACAAACTTTATTTGTTCATGTTTGAGATTTCCAGAATTACTAGATGTTTAAGTTTTATTGAAGTATAAATGATCTACAATGTAGTGATAATTTCTGCTGTATAACAAAGTGGTTCAGAATTTTTAGATTTTTGCATTAAATGTGGGAAAATATGAAGACATGTCTTAGTGACAAAAACTTTTTGAATAATTCATTTTCAAGCAAGGGCTTCAGTATTCTTTTTTATAATAATTCTATTTGACCTTCATTGTTCAAGAGAAAATAGATAAATAATAGTTATCCATCAGTCAGATACTAATGGAATAAAACTGAGGGGATGGATATCAGCATGTTGGTATTGTGCTCAATTTGAATTTGTATTTGCATTTAATCGGAATTTTACTATACTACACATTTTGGATGTCTCATAACTCTCCTTTGTGTACTGATGAAAAACAAAAGACAGAACAGAAAAAAAGAAATGTGTTGTGCTCTCATCATACATAAAACTGGTCCTTAAGTTTTTTTAAGTTCTACAAATTTACAACCAGTTAAAAAATTTATATTAGCCCATCATATTGACTCTAAATGTAAATAAAACGTTTCTCTCCATTAGTCTGCTATATCTTCTTAAGAATGCTGCTCATTCTCTTAAATTATCTTATTTTTATTCACATTCTTAAATAACACCATTTTCTTCCAGAAAAGGAAAGAAAGCTTTATGATATCAGAGGTCTTGTCTTATTCATTTCTGTATTCTTAATACCTGGAACAGTATCATATATGTAGAAGTTGTTTTCTATATAAATAGATAATACACAGAAAATCCATTACAAATCCTGGCTAGCAAAGATTATTTTTTTTACACAGGGTAAAAAGGGTGGTAATTAGGCACACAAATTTACAGTGAGAACTAAAATGTGAATAAAAACATTTCTTGGTGGTGAATATGAAAAAAACCTTTTTGTTGTAATTCACATTTGATTGAGTCTGGGAAGATGTATTGAATTTGTCTAGGTGGAGCTAAGGGTGAAAAGGAATATCAAAGAAAAATAATTTGAGACAAGGGCTTGGAGTGTTTTAAATTACAATCAAGGAAAGAAGGATAGAGTTTTTGTTTGTTTGTTTGTTTTTGCCTGCAGAAGTTCCCAGGCCAGGAATCGAACCCCAGCTGTGTCAGTGATCTTCCAAACCACAGCAATGGCAATGCTGAATCCTTAACCACTAAACCACCAGGGAACTCCACAGTATTTATCCTTTAAATGCCGAGGAAGCACTGGTAATTTTTTTTTTTTTTTTTTTTTTTTTTTGTCTTTTTGCCTTTTCTAGGGCTGCTTCCCGTGGCACATGGAGGTTCCCAGGCTAGGGGTTGAATCGGAGCTGTAGCCACCCGCCTACGCCAGAGCCACAGCAACATGGGATCTGAGCCGCATCTGTGACCTACACCACAGCCCACGGCAACACCGGATCCTCAACCCACTGAGCAAGGCCAGGGATCGAACCCACAACCTCATGGTTCCTAGTCGGATTCGTCAACCACTGCGCCCCGGCAGGAACTCCAGCACTAGTAATTTTTGATCAAATGATAATGAAGTCATTGAAGACTTGCTAGAGAGCAATTGTTAAAATCAAAATGAAAAGTAATGTAGTGTGAACTAGGAGAGAGGGAACATGAATGATATGAGGGCATGTGGAAAATATTATCCTGGGAAGATAAAATATAATTGGCAACCCATTGCAGAGTCTAGCAAGGAAGACACTGAAGTTTTGAGTTTAGATGACTGAGCAGATGCAGAAATAGTAAAATATGAAACTAAGGAAATTTGTTATGAAAAAAATCTCCATTTTTTTATATAGTCATAGGATATCTGAAGTGATATAGGAGCAGGGACTGAAAATTTAGGAGTGGAAAACAGAGAAATCAAGGCTAGGAGCAAAGATAGGGCAGTCATGCAGCTACCTAATTCAGATTTGTTGAAGTGATTTAGATTAAATAAATAAGAAGAGAAGATGAAAAGGATCCAGAAAATACCAATGGGGAATTTCTATTTATTACTGTTCTTTGTAGTGTATATAGAGTAAGTTAAGGTAAATCTATCTGGAGTAAATACGTTTTTAATTGAAATATACTTACATAAAATATTACATTATGTTCAGGTTTGTTACATAATAATTTGATATTTGTATATATTATGAAATAATCACCACACTAATTCTAGTAAAATGTGTCCCCATACAAAGTTATTATAATATTATAACATTGTTGACCATATTCCTCATGCTGTATACTATATTCGTGTGATTATTATTGTTTATGGAACTGGAGGTTTGTACCTATTTTTCCTCTTCACCTATTTGCCCACCCCCTCTAGTAGCCATCTGCTTGTTCTCTGTATTTATGAGTCTGTTTTTCTTTTATTTTCTTTGTTTTGTTTTTCAGATTCCACATGTGAGTGAACTAAGACAGTATTTGCCTTTCTCTGATCTATTTAGGTTAGCATACCATCTAGACTGACTCATGTTGTCACAAATGGCAAGATTTAAATTTTTATGGCTGAGTAATATTGCATTGTGTGTGTTGCACACATATTTCTTTCATCTTCTTTCTTTCTATATTTGTCTATCATGGACACTTAGATTGTTTCCACATCTTGACTATTGTAAATAATCCTGCAATTAACATTAGCATGTGTATTTATTTTCAAATTAGTATTTTTATTTCCTTCAAAGAAATAACCAGTAGTAAAAGTGCCAGATCATATAGCAATTCTATTTTTAATTTTTTGAGGGAACTCCATATTGTTTTCTGTAGTGGCTGTATGAATTTACAATCTTACCACTTGTTTTTTTTTTTTTTTTTTTTTGATAGGCAGGAAATAGATTTATTAGGATAGGATGCTTCTGAGAGATGTAAGCAGGCAGGCAAGGCAGCTCTGCCCTGAGGATCTAGTGGCTAACACTTGTTCTTTGTTGTCTTTCTGATGATGGCCATTCTGACAGATGTGAGATGGTATCTCACTGTGGTTTTGATTTGCATTCCCCTGATGACTAGTGATGAGAAATTTTTCACAAGTCTGTTGGCTTATGTATATCTTCTTTGGGAAAGTGTCATTCAGGTCATTTGTCCATTTTTTATCAGATTGTTCATGCTTTTGATATTGAATTACATGTGTTCTTTGTATATTTTGGGTATCAACTCCTTTTTAGGTATATCAATTACAAACATCTCCCTTTTATTAGACTGTCTTTCCATTTTGTTGATAGTTTCCTTTGCGTGAAAAAGCTTCTTAGTTTGATATAGTTCTATTTGTTTATTTTTGTTTTTATTTTCCTTGCCTGAGGAGACAAATCCAAATAATATTGCTAAAACCAATGTCAAACAACATACTGCTAATGTATACTTCCAGAATTTTTGTGGGTTTGGTTTGTTTTTTTTTTATTGTGTAGTCGATTACAGTGTTTCTTCATTTTCTGTTGTACAACAAATTCTGTTGTACCCAGTCATACCCTGTTCCCTGCGCATACAGTAGGAAGCCATCTCCTATCCATTCCAGATATTACAGTTTGTATCCACCAACCCCAAACTCCCCATCCATCCTATTCCCTTTCCCATGTCCCCGGCAACCACAAGTCTGATCTCCATATCAGTGATCTATTTCTGTTTTGTAGGTAGGATCATCTGTACCATATTTTAGATTCGACATATAGGTGATATCATATGGTATTTTTCTTTTTCTTTCTGACTTACTTCACTTAGTATGAGAATCTCTACTTCCATATATGTTGCTGCAAATGAAATTTTGTTTTCTTTTTTATGGTTGAGTAGTATTCAGCTGTATATTTAAGTATTTAATCCATTTTGAGTTTATTTTTGTATATAGTGTGAGAAAGTGGTCAGGATTGATTATTTGTCATGCAGCTGTCTAGGTTTCCTGACACAATTTTTTGAAGTGGCTCTCTCTTCTCCCTTATATGTTCTTTCCTCTATTGTCATGATAAGTTTACCATATAAGTATGGGTTTATTTCTGGGCTCTCTATTCTATAACATGGATATAAGTGTCTATTTTTGTGCCAGTACAGTAGTGTTTTGATTATTATTGTTTGTAGTATAGTTTGAACATGAAAATTCCTGTTTTGTTCTAGTTTATAAATATTGCTTTGGCTATTCAGGGTTTTGCATTTCTATACAGATTTTAGAATTATTTGTTCTAGCTCTGTGAAAATGTTTTTGGTATTTTGATAGGGATTACATCTGTAGATTGCCTTGGGTAGTGTTATTTTAATAGGATTAATTCTTCTAATCCATGAGCACAGTGTATCTTTCCATCCATTTGGGTTTTCCAAATCAAGTATTTTTCTGCTTGGTTAGATTTGCTCCTACAAATGTTATTCTTTGTGATGCAATTGTTAGTGAGATTGTTTCCTTAAGTTCTCTCTGATAATTTGCTATTATCATAAAACAATAACTGATTGTTATTATTATTATGCAATGGACTTCTCTATATTTTGTATCCTACAAATTTTCTGAATTAATTGATGAGTTCTAGTAGTTTTCTGTGGTATCTTTAGGATTTTTTATATAAAGTATCATGTCATCTTCAAAGAACGATGTGGGCATCCTTGTTTTCTTGTTAACCTTAAAGGAAATGCTTTCAGATTTTCACTGTTGAGTATGATATTGGCTATGGGCTTGGCATATATGGGATTTATTATGTTGAGATTTGTCCCCTCTATATTTGTTGAGTTTTTATCATAAATGTATTTTGAATTTTGTCAAATTTTTTTCTGCATCTTTTGAGATGATAACATTTCTATTTTTCAATTTCTAATGTGCTGTATCACATTGATTGATTTGCAGATGTTGAATCATCCTTGCATCCCTGGGATAAACCCCACATGATCACAGTATATGACCCTTTTAATATATTGTGGATTTTGATTTGCTGTGTTGAGGATTTTTGCATCTAGTTCATTAATGATATTTGCCCTTAATTTTATATTTTTTGGTGTCTTTGGTTTTGGTATCAGAGTGATGCTGGCATCATAGAGTATGTTTAGAAGTGGTTCATTCCTCAAATTTTTGCAGTAGTTTGAGAAATATAGGTGTTAACTCTACTTAATATTTGGTAGAATTCCTCTACAAAATCATCTGCTCCTGGACCTTGTTTGCTGGGATGTTTTTTGTTTATTTGTTTTGTTTTGTTATTTTTTAATTACTCATTAATTTTATTACTGGTAATTGATCTGTTCATATTTTCTCTTTCTTCCTGATTCAATCTTGGAATATTATTATACATTTCTAGGAATTTATTTATGCCTCTTATTTTTATGATTTTTTAAAAATTTTATTTTAATTTTTTTTTACAGAATAAAATACATCCATTTAAACACAATTACATTCACACAGATTATTATATCATGGATCTTAAGAAACAGATTAAGTGACTCCCTCTGGAGAGGTGGAATGGAAAATATGCTGAGACAAATAGGAAATTTATTCTATACTCATTCCCATTTTGTATGGATTTCATCCTTACTATTTAGTATTATCTATTACATTTCAATTTTTCTTTAACAATTAGCATTATATTAAAATTGTTACATTATGCAACTAAAATTTATAAAGAAGAAAGCCTTATATACCATTAAATATTTTATATAGCATAATAAAGAGAATAACTTAATGGGTAAGAATAACAAAAATAATATACCCTCCGAAAATAAGTAAAATATAAAATGCACAAATTGATTAAAAAACAGAGTAACTATATAAATATGTCCTCACAATCTGTTACATCTTATTGATTCTTCAATATAGGCATTACACCATTCTAGGTGAGGTGATAAACAAGACATTATAGACCTTCCGTTGTACCATGCAGAGAAATGGTTATTCATAATACAATTGTAGAACTGTATTATTTAATTGTACAGTTGCATTAACTAATGTTAATTATCATAAATTCTTTGACGGAGAGGAAATCAGAATCAGGTGTAAGAAGACTTCAGCATTCCAAGAATGATGTCAAATGACCCCCTTCATGGTGGATTGTGCACTTATTTACTATGAAATATATTTCTTCTCCAGAGATTCCTTGTTTGTGTATCAATTGTAGATTTTTGGTTTGCAGTTATTCTGAAGTTTTGATATAAGAGTCTATAGGTATGTGAGATTGTTTTAAGTTGTTGTTCCCTTAATTGCAAGTTCATTTCCAGTGTCCTGCATTTGTGCCCACCTCTTCTCATGATTTCTGATTTTGGTGGTATAATTGTGCATGGATGATTTTGTATCTTTACTGTATATATACCTTTACTGGTGAGCCTTGTCATTTGCAGAATTTTTGTTTCCTGTTGCTGTCTTGTCTTTTCCACCTAGAGAAGTTCCTTTAGAATTTGTTGTGAGGCTGGTTTAGTGTTGCTGAATTCTCTCAACTTTTGCTTATCTGTGAAGGTTTTGATTTCTCCTTCAAATTTGAATGAGAGCCTTGCTGGGTAAAGTAATCTTGGTTGGAGGTTTTTTTCCTTTCATCGTGTTAAGTATATCATGCCACTCCCTTCTGGCTTGCAGAGTTTCTGCTGAAAAATCTGCCAATAACCTTATTGGGGTTCCCTTGTATGTTAGTTGTTTCTTTCCCCTAGCTGCTTTCAAGGTTTTCTCTTTGTCTTTAATTTTGGTCAGTTTGATTAATATGTGCCTCGGTGTATTCCTCCTTGGGTTTATTTTATATGGTCCTTGTTGTGCTTCCTGGATTTGAGTGAGTGGTTCCTTTCCCATGTTAGGGAGGTTTTCGGCTATTATCTCTTGGAATATTTTTTCTGTCCCCTTCTCTCTCTCTTCTCCTTCTGGCACCCCTATAATACGGATGTTGGTGCATTTGACGTTGTCCCAGAGTTCTCTGAGACTCTCTTTCATTTGTTTTCAATCTTTTTTCTCTTTTCTGTTCTGCATCCGTAATTTCCACTAATCTGTCCTCCACCTCGCTTATTCGTTCTTCTGCCGCCTGTATTCTGCTGTTAGCTGCTTCTAGTGAGTTTTATTTCAGTTATTGTATTTTGCATCTCTTCTTGTTTAAGTTTGATATCTTGTATCTCTTTGCTCAGTGTTTCCTGTAAGTTATCCATCTTTGCCTCCAGTTTATTTCCAATGTCTTGCATCATCTTCAGCATCAACAGTCTAAAGTCTTTTTCCTGGAGGCCAAGCATCTCCTCATCACTTAGCTGATTTTCTGGGGTTTTTCCTTTCTCCCTCATCTGAGTTATAGTTCTCTGTCTTTCATTTTTATGGGTTTTTGGTGTGGTGACCTTTTTTACAGATAGTAGAGTTGTAGCCTCTCTTACTTCTGGAATCTGCCCCCCTTGTGGCTGAAGTCAGTAGGGGGGCTTTCTGTAGGCTTCCTGATGGGAGGGGCTGATGCCTGCCCACTGGTAGGTGGAGCTGATTCTAATCCCGCTGGTGGGTGGGGCTTAGTCTCTGGATGCGATTAGAGGCAGCTGTGTGCCTGAGGGGTCTTTAGGTAGCCTGTTTACTGAGGGGAGGTGCTTTGATCCCACCTGGATTGTTGTTTGCCCTGGGGCTTCTCAGCACTGACTGATGGGTGGGGCCAGATTTTCCCAAAATGGCCACCTCCAGAGAAAGGCATGGCTGCTGAATATTCCCAAGAGCTTTGTTTCCAATGTCCTTCCCTTACAACAAGCCACATTCACCCCTGTTTTCCCAGGATGTCCTCCAAGGACTGCAGTCAGGTTTGACCCAGATTCCTATGGAGACCTCATTCTGCCCTGGGACCCAGTGCCTGTGAACATCTGTGTGTGCCTTTTAAGAATGAGGTCTCTGTTTCCCCCAGTCCTTGGAGCTCCTGCACACAAGCCCCCCTGGCCTTAAATGCCAGATGCTCCAGGGGCTCTTTCTCCCAGTGCCAGATCCCCGCATGTGAGGATTTGATGTGGGGCTCAGAACTCTCACTCCTGTAGGTGAGTCTCTGTGAACCAGTTAGTTTTCAGTCTGTGGAGCTTCCTACCGGGGAGGTATGGGGTTGTTTATATCGTGAAATTGCCCCTCCTACCTCTTGATGTGGCCTCCTGTTTGTCTTCTGGAGTAGGATATCTATTTTAAGGTTCCTGGTCCATTTGGGTGGAGATTGCTCAGTCTTCAGTTGTGAATTTTGTTGTTTTTAGGAGAGAAGTTGAGCTCCAGTCCTTCTATTCTGCTATCTTAATCCTCCCTATTCATGTCTTTTAGATCATTCATTTTATTGGCATATAATTATCTTGAGTAATCTCTTATGATCTTTTATATTTCTATGAGATCAGCTGCTCTTCTATAAAACTCTTTACTGCCCCTTCAAATGTGAATAATAGCCTTACTGATAAGAGTGTTCTTGTTTGTAGGTTTTTCCCTTTCATCACTTTGAATACATTTTGCTGCTCTTTTCAGGCTGCAAAGTTTCTGCTGAAAAGTAAGCTCATAATCTCATAGTTCCCTTGTATGTCACTTGTATTTTTCTTTACTTTTTTTTCATTTTAATTATAACATGGCTCAGTGTCAACCTCTGTGGGATCATCTTGTTTGGGAGTCTCTGCACTCTTGGATCTGAATGTCTGTCTTCCTTCCCAGGAATAACTATAGTACAGCTCATGGCAATGCCAGTACCTTAACACACTGAGCAAGGCCAGGGATTGAACCAGCATCCTCATGGATACTATTCAGATTCACAATCTGCTGAGTCACAACCAGCCCTGTTGTATTTTTTAGTGTCCATGTATAAATACCATACACTATTTGTCTCTCTCTGTCTGACTTAATTTACTTAGCATAATATCCTCCAAGTCCATTCATGTCATTGCATATGGCAATTTTTCATTCTGTTTTATGGCATATATGTGTGTATATATAGCTTATCTTTATCCATTCTTCTGTTGATAAACACTTAAATTACTTTTTTCTCCACATTCTCACCAGCATTTATTATTTGTGATCTATGTGATGAATGCCATTGTGATAGGTGTGAGTTGGTATCTTGTGGTTTTGATATGCATTTACCTGATGATATGCAATGTTGAGTATCCTTTCATTTGCCTGCAGGCTGTCTGCAAAAGACAACCTACTGAATGGGAGAAATATTTTCAAATAATATTACTAATAAGAGGTTAATATCAAAATACATGAACAGGTCATAAAATTCAATATCATAAAAACAAACAGTCTGATTAAAAAGTGGCAGAAGACCTGAATAGATGTTATTATTATTTTGTGATATAATTTTCACATGATTAACATTAAAACATGCCCCTTAAAAATGGCTTTTTTCAAATGATTTTGCTAATTATATATCTTTAGTTAAAAAAATACTTTAGAAATCTCATCAAAGCCTTAAGCCTATAGGAAGAGTGTTACATAAATTATGTAGAATATATTTGGAATTATTTATGAATACTCTCAAAGCAGGCATTGACTGCAAAATTAAGAAACAAAAAACTAATATATCATGTAATAGCACTTTGATTTTCTCTTCACTCAGCTGAAGAATTTTCAGGGAAATTAAACATTTAAAATATTTACTTTGTTCATATTTTATTTCTTTTTCTTTTTATACCACAGAGGAATTTTCTTAACTAAATTATGTAATTCAGAGTATTGTAGAAATTATATCAAAGCTTATTTATGTACTTTTGCCAAATTTATCACTGTCACCTAGTTGTCTTTCACTAACATGTCTTTATAATTATTGTCTAACCACAATTCAAATGGGGAAATTTTAAAACTTGCTCTGTTGGATTTCAGTCTTAATTAGTCATTTGTGAATTTAATTGTCACAGGGCCTTTTCTTTTGACTTTCAGCTGATTGAACTCACTTACCCTTGACACAAAAGATGGCAGTCTTGATCCTTGCTTGTTTATGAAATCTCAAGAACTTCTCTAGCCTAAAAGCACTTCTTTCATTGATGAGCTATTTTCACAAAGGTCATTCTGATTAAATACAACCTGTTTGTAGCAAATAATTCACTCACTATCTTTCCTTCTGGCAGAAGAGTTTTGCTGATAATACAGAAAATTGAGTTGCAAAAATGTGGATGAAAGGTTACAAATTTTCAGAGGAGGCAGAGGTGTATTAAGAAATTGGAGGAATTATACCTCACAGAAAAACACTTAAATTAAGTTGTCATCATCTCATCTCTAACTGGGTGGACCTAGTCATGAACAGGATTTGTTCATCAAATTCTTCTCTACTCTGTCAGGAATAAGAAATTTGGTTTTGTGAACCTTACTCTAGCTGAAGGAACTTAAGTGGAAGTGTTGCCAAGTTCAGTTTTCTTATAGATACCACACTCTTTTCCAACTCCCAGAGCTATCTATAAGTTATGATTATTGATCACTTAATTAAGGACTTTTTGGTATTCCAGGATTCCATTACTCTCTGCTACTTTAAGGGGCTGAAATATCACTATTTGTTGTTGTTGTAATATCTTTTCAGGCACTCCTAATTTCTTTGATTTTCCTTGCCCTTTCACCAATCCTTCCTTCTTGTATTTCTGTCCTTTGCCCCTCCCATCATTGAGATTCTCATCATTGATTGCTCATTTGCATATTACCACTAAACTTTACCAATTTTCTTGCCCAGCTTGAACCTTCTTCCTTCACTGAAGAAGAAGATTTTTGTTGTTGTTTTTATTGGGAAGGGAAATCTGAGTAAATTTGCTGGTCAGAGTAAAGAAACACCCCTGAAAAAATTGTTCTAAAGTCTCCATACAGCAGAGCTAAATTTTGCAGAATAAGCACTTAAGCCAAATGGGTCCAGTTTTTCAGAGGACCAAAGGGCAAGGTGGCTTGAAGCCAAAAGAAATAGAGTCATTAGTGGTTAGTAATTTATATTAAAGTCATATGATATATTAAGTATATACAATAAGTCAATTTCAGGTTCTGCATAATGTAAGTAATGCTTACATTATGAGTTTATATTTTTATTTCAAACATACGAAACATTAATTTGTTTGTTTTCCTATTAATTGTGAATTCTTTTAAAATGAAATACTAGCATTTATAGCAATATTTTCATAGTACATGCAATATGTACCAAAGCATCTACATTGTCATTTGAGCACACATTACAGTTTTTTGATTAGGTATATGTAAATTTGTCTTATTACTTAATAGTAATACTTGAAAACCAGCTTGTATAGGTGCAATATTTACCTTCTGTTTGATAGTCTGATTTTAGATATCTTTCATGAATGCAAATATTTGGATTAATTCAGAATGAAGTGCAAAAGTTTGCTTCTTTTCTGAGTACTTGAACTTTAAATAAGGTTATTCCCAAATGTCAAGGCTAATTGTCTATACTAATGACATCTTACAAATTGTGTTATATATGATTGGTCAAGCATTTTTAATGAATGAATAACTTCTCACTTTTCATTAAGTTGAATTTTTCAGGAAGTAGTTGTTCTGTGTTTATATTTAAAGATGATCTTACATTTTGTTCAATAGGAACGATAAAGAACATTGTTGATACTCAGTAATTATAATGATTAAGTTTACGCCATTAGACACATCTTGATTACGTTTGTAGAGCCTCCTTCATATTATACCCTGAATATGAGACGCCCAAGGTCTTAGGATTCTTTTAAAGCTAATTACATGAATTGGTTCTATAAGGATAATTTTCAAATAAGGAAATGTATTTTTGTTTAAGTTTTCAAGTAGCTGTGATGCTACCTCCACCCCTTCTACTCTTTCTGTCATCCCAGTGGATGATTTCCTCAAAATCATGAAAAGCTGTTTCCTATTAAAGAGACTAATGGAAAGTTCCACATTGACTCTACACACAACTTATGTTTGCCTGTGCTGCAGAAAGTAAGTGTACAACTGCTTTTTAAAAAAATGAACTTGAAACCTGAAGAGGTTTATAAACATATAGTTGGTGAATTGGCCTCAGGATAAAGGACTCTGAAAACGTTTTTAGGGAACTCTTTCCCAGAATAGTTACTTAGACTTTCGCTTTCATCTGAGGTGCAGCTGGTCATAACAAAGGCAAGTGCTGCCAAGCCTCAGGGGTTCCCTTTCTCTGTCGTCACAATCGGCACCCTGCTGCTTGAAATATCAATGCACTGAACCATGTCAGGGAAATGAACATAATGATAGTGACTCAGTGGTATAAATGAGGTTAATAACTTGTGAGAAAGCAAAGCTTTGTTCCTAGATCCTTCGCATTTTCTTCTCTGCACAGTGTCTTTCTTTAGAAATATTGCCTGTCCATGGAGAGCTAATGGCTCTCATCATAAAGCTAATACACTGTGCTTCAGTAGTCTTGGAAATCATTTCTGAAGTCACACTAATCTGCCTTTCCTCTGCTATGTTTTGTTTTTGCTCCTGAAAGCTTTTCTTATTCCCCAAGACTTCAAGCTGAGCGTAAAGCTTTTCAGCTGCTTCTTAGGCCATTTCTAATCAGGGGTAACACTTGGATTTTCAGACTTTTTTGTAATTTCAGTTTTTTAAAATACACAAAGAAGCATGTTGTGAAGGAAATAAAGAGAATTTTGGAAATGTCACAGCCTGGCTTTAATATCACATGCACTCTTCCTTCTCTTTTTCTCTCTCCCATTTCCCTACTGTCCACAACTCATAAGGAAGCTTGCTGTCTGTGGCTCTTGCTTTCTTCCTGCATTCTATCTTACAAGCTATTCTGAAGATACAGAATCTCTTAATAGACTAAGAAAACTATATAAATATATATATATATTGTTGCCATGGTTAAAGACAACTGAATTCTTTTTTTTTTTTTTTCAGCACTAGTACATCCCTTGATTTTTTTTTTTTTCGCTTGTTAGGGCTGCACTCACCACGTATGAAAGTCCCCAGGCTAGGGGTCTAATCGGACCTACAGCTGCAAGCCACAGCCACAGCCACAGCCACAGCAACCTGGAATCCAAGCTGTGTCTGCAACCTACACCACAGCACACGGCAACACCAGATCCTTAACCACTGAGCAAGGCCAGGGATCGAACCCACAACCTCATGTTTCCTAGTGGGATTTGTTTCTGCCATGAAGGGAACTCACAGTATGTCCCCTGTAAACGTATTTGATGATGATGGTGATTATGTTTTTTTCTTTTTTTTTTCTTTTTTTTTGTTTTGTTTTTCTTGCCAATATTGTGCATTTTTTTCTCTTATTTATTTATTTATTTATTTTAATTTTTTTTTTTTAATTTTCCCACTGTACAGCAAGGGGGTCAGGTTATCCTTACATGTATACATTACAATTACAGTTTTTCCCCCACCCTTTCTTCTGTTGCAACATGAGTATCTAGACATAGTTCTCAATGCTATTCAGCAGGATCTCCTTGTAAATCTATTCTAAGTTGTGTCTGATAAGCCCAAGCTCCCGATCCCTCCCACTCCCTCCCCCTCCCATCAGGCAGCCACAAGTCACTTCTCCAAGTCCATGATTTTCTTTTCTGAGGAGATGTTCATTTGTGCTGGATATTAGATTCCAGTTATAAGTGATATCATATGGTATTTGTCTTTGTCTTTCTGGCTCATTTCACTCAGGATGAGATTCTCTAGTTCCATCCATGTTGCTGCAAATGGCATTATGTCATTCTTTTGTATGGCTGAGTAGTATTCCATTGTGTATATATACCACTTCTTCCGAATCCAATCATCTGTCGATGGACATTTAGGTTGTTTCCATGTCCTGGCTATTGTGAATAGTGCTGCAATGAACATGCGGGTGCACGTGTCTCTTTTAAGGAGAGTTTTGTCCGGATAGATGCCCAAGAGTGGGATTGCGGGGTCATATGGAAGGTCTATGTATAGATTTCTAAGGTATCTCCAAACTGTTCTCCATAGTGGCTGTACCAGTTGACATTCCCACCAACAGTGCAGGAGGGTTCCCTTTTCTCCACAGCCCCTCCAGCACTTGTTATTTGTGGACTTATTAATGATGGCCATTCTGACTGGTGTGAGGTGGTATCTCATGGTACTTTTGATTTGCATTTCTCTTATAATCAGCGATGTTGAGCATTTTTTCATGTGTTTGCTGGCCATCTGTATATCTTCTTTGGAGAAATGTCTATTCAGGTCTTTTGCCCATTTTTCCATTGATTGATTGGCTTTTTTGCTGTTGGGTTGTATAAGTTGTTTATATATTCTAGAGATTAAGCCCTTGTCAGTTGCATCATTTGAAACTATTTTCTCCCATTCTGTAAGTTGTCTTTTTGTTTTCTTTTGGGTTTCCTTTGCTGTGCAAAAGCTTTTCAGTTTGATGAGGTCCCATGGGTTTATTTTTGCTCTAATTTCTATTGCTTTGGGAGACTGACCTGAGAAAATATTCATAATGTTTCATATTCATAATGAAAATATTCAGAGTGTTTTGCCTATGTTTTCTTCTAGGAGTTTGATGGTGTCCTGTTGTATATTTAAGTCTTTCAGCCATTTTGAGTTTATTTTTGTGCATGGTGTGAGTGTGTGTTCAAGTTTCATTGCTTTGCATTATGTTTTTTTCTTATGCCCATTCTGTGGCTTTCCTTTCCTACTCCTACTTGCTGAAGATCTGCAAGCATTTAGGGAATGAAACTAAGCACTTCTGAAGGGAAATCAAATCACAAAAGGATGAGAAAAAGTTTACTCCAACATTTATCACATTGACTGAAACAAGATGAGCCAGAAGTTTGTACCTCCCCTTTTGGTAGGCTTTTCCTTTTCTGTGCTTTCGTTTCTTAAAATACTCACTGTGATACTGTAACAGTAGTTAAAAAGTTATGCAGTACTTCCTATGTGTCAGACACTTATTTTACATATATTAACTCCTGAAAAGGTGATGGTGTTATTAGCTTCTATTTATAAAAGAGAACCATCAGATAATCTGCTTCACAGTGGCTCAAAAATTGGCACAGACATCAAGTAATTTGCTCAAGGTTGCACAGCTAACAAGTGGCAGACCTGGGCCAGAGAATCTTGCTCTAGAGATCACATTCCTAGGCACCACACCTACACACTGAAACATTTATGTAGAATTTAGGAACGGAAGTAAGAGCATTGGTTATGGTCAGCTAAGTCTGCTTGGAAACATGGTTCTCCTACTTAATGGAATTCACAATAGTGGGCATAACAATTCTCTTCTTAAGCCTCAGCTTCTTTATTGGGGAAATGAAACTACAAACCTGTTCTAACTATGAAGTGACAGGGATTCAATATATATATATATATAATTTTCTGATGAGAGAAACAGTAACATAGAGATTAAATGGCATGCATGGATATAGAGTGTACAAAGGGTGAAGGCAGGACTTGAATAATATTTCTCCTATGTCTATATATATCTTTGATGCTCTTGGCCAATAAAAGTATCCTTTCCAGGTATCCTCATTCCTTGTCCCTCCATCTAGTGTATGCTCTGTTCTTGGGATCATTGATTTGTGTTCTATCATTCTCATCTCTATTGAAACTTGCTACTGTATTCCATAATGACCACACCATTTTATACTCCCACCAACAGTATACAAGGGTTCCAACATATCCTTGCCAATGCATGTTATCTTCTTTTTGGATAATAGCCATCCTAATAGGTATGAAGTGATATCTCGTCATGGTTTTGAATTGCATTTCCCAGACAATTAGTGATGTTGAGCACATTTTCATATATCTGTTGACCATTTATATATCTTCATTGGGGATATGTCTGTCAAGTCCTTACCACTTTTAATCAAGTTGTTTGTTGTTGTTTTTGCCATTGATTTGTAAGAAATCATTTTATATATTAAATACTGACCCTTTATCAGACATATGGTTCGCAAAAAATTTCCCCATTCCATGGGTTGCATTTTCATTGTGTTGATTGTTTTCTCTGCTATGCAGATGTGTTTTAGTTTGATGTAATCCCACCTCTCTATTTTTGCTTTTGTTGTTTGTGACATTGCTGTCACTATCCAAGAAGGCATTGTTAAGGCAAATGTCATGCAGTTTTTTCTTTGTGTTCTCTTCTAAGAGTTTAATAGTTTTAGGTCTTACATTTAAGTTTTAGTCCATTTTGAGAGTTTTTTTTCCTAGTATGGTATAAGAGTCCAGTTTCGTTCTTTCACAAGTGTATATCCAGTGTTCCCAATACCACTTATTGGAAAGACACTTATCCTTTACCCATTGTGTACTCTTGACTCTTGGTCGAAAATCAGTGGGCAATATATGTGTGGACTGATTTTTGGGCTCTCTAACCTACTCATTGATTTATGTTTCTGTTTTTATGCCATGCCATACTGTTTTGATGATGATAGCTTTATAATATAGTTTTAAACCAGGACATGTGATGCCTCCCACTTTGTTCTTCTTTCTCAAGATTGCTTTGGCCATTTGAGATCTATAATAGTTTCATATAAAATTTAGGATTTTTATTTCTTTTATATAAAAGAAGCTATTGGAATTTTAATAGGGATTTTATTGAATTTGTAGATTGCTTTGAGTAGCATAGGCATTTTAACAATATCAGTTCTTCCAATCCATTAATATTGGTCTTGCTAATTTTGGGGGTCTTTAATTTCTTTAATTGATGTTTTGAAGGTTCTAGTTTACAAGTTTTTCTCTTTCTCTGTTAAGGATTTTTAAATTCTTTTTGATGGTACTATAAATGGGCCTGCTTTATTAATTCCTTTTTCATATAGTTTATTGTTAATATATGAAAACTCAGCTTAATTACAATGTTGATTTGGTATCCTGAAACTTTACAGTGAATTTGTTTATTAAAACAGTTTATTCCTGCATGTGTGTAAAGCCTTTAGAGTTTTTTTTTTTTACATGTACAATAATGTCATTTGCCAACAGAGATAATTTTGTTTTTTCCTTTATGATGTGTATGCCTTTTATTTCTGTTGCTTGCCTAATTGCTCTGGCTAGGACTTCCAGTGCTGTGCTGAATAGAATTGGTGAGAGTGGGCTCCATTTGTTAGTTTGGTCAAGATTACCAATTAGTATAATATTAGCTGTTGACTTGTCATACATGGACTTTATTCTATTGAGGTAAATTCCTTTTGTACCTAGTTTTTTGACAGTTTTTATCATGAAAGTGTATTGAATTGTGTCAAATGGCTTTTACTTCTCATAAAATTAAAAATAGAACTACCATATTATCCAGAAATGCTACTTCTGGGTATATAGCCAAAATAATTGAAATTAGGATCTCAGATATCTGTATTTCCATGTTCATTGCAGCATTATTTGTTAAGCCAATATGTGGAAATGACAAACATGTCCATCAATGGAAATGGATAAAGAAAATGTGGCACTTTCATACAAAGGAGTTATTATTATTTGGTCTTTAAAAAGAAGGAAATCCTCCATATAGGACAACATGGATATACCTGGAGGACATCATGCCAAGTAAGAAAATTCAGTCCCCAAAGGACAAACCTCACATGATTCTATTTATATGAGATATCTAAAATTGTTGAATTCATAGGTATATGGGGTAGAATGATCGTTACAAGGGGCTGGAGGAAGTGGGAAATGGGGAGTTGCTGTTCAGTGGGTACAAACTTTCAGGTATGCAAGTAGAATAAGTTCCAGACATTTGCTATACAAGTGTGCCTATAGTTGACAGTACTCTATCATGTCCTTAAAACTTTGTTGAGAATACATCTCATATTAAGTTTTTTTTTTACCACAATAAAAAAGGAGAATAAAGAAACTTGCTACTATATATCTAGTCCCCTAAGGATCAGCTTGCTTTTTTTTTTCCATACCCAAGTTAATCTAAGCATTATAGATTTGCTAAAAGTGAGGAATATGAAGGACTACAGGACTTCCTAGATAATTATGAATTGTAATAGCATTTAATGACAGTGCCATTGATATCTGGTCCCATAATGTAGAGTAATAAGAACTTTGGCCTAGCAAGGATGACACATTGGGCCAGAAAATAACTTCCTACACATCTCACTGCATAGTGCGTTAATTTCCTCTTCCCTTGCCTACATTAACTGCCCAGCACTGACCTCCAACAATGCTATGAACATGACTATTAAGGAAATAAATTGATCAGCATATGTTTTTTCTCAAAGAACTTTGAGATTTGACTCAGTTTATAAACCTGATGAACAAACATTCAGAAAACAACCCCTAACTTAAGCTCTCCAAATAAAGTGCCACTTTTACGATCTCTTCAAAATTTATCATTCAGGATCATAAACATGTTTCTCATTCCTCTTTATTGTTTCCCAAGCGTGCCCCATATAGCACTTTAAAAATTAAAACAGCAAAAAAAAAAAATATTCTGGATCTACTTACTAGTTACCAGACCAATAACACATTTTTTTTCTGCTTCTTTCTTTTTTTATTATTTATTTTTTTATTATAGTTGATTTACAACGTTTTGTAAACTTTGGCTATACAGCAAAGTGACCCAGTTACATGTTCTTTTTCTCACATTAGTCTCCATTATATTCCACCACAAGTGATTAGATGTAGTTAGTTCCCTGTGCTATACAGCAGGATCTCTTTGCTTATCCAATCCAAATGCAATAATTTGCATCTACCAACTCCACATTCCCCATTCATCCCACGCTACCCCACTTCCCCTTGGCAACCACAAGTCTGTTCTCCATGTCCATGAGTTTGCTTGTTTTCTGTAGATAGGTTCATTTGTGCCATATATTAGATTCCAGATATAAGTGATATCATATGGTATTTGTCTTTCTCTTTCTGATTTCATTTAGTATGAGAATCTCTAGTTCCATCCATGTTGCTGCAAATGGAATTATTTTGTCCTTATTCATTGTGTCTATGTATCACATCTTCTTAATCCATAATCTGTCATTGAACATTTAGGTTGTTTCCATGTTCTGGCCATGTTCTGCATAGTTCTGCAATGAACATGAGGGTGCATGTGTTTTTTTGAAGGGAGGTTTTGTCTGGATATAGGCTCAGGAGTGGGATTTCTGGATGGTATGGTAGTTTTAGTTTTCTGAGATACCTTCATACTGTTTTCTATAGTGGTTGTACCAACACTATAGGAGGGTTCCCATTTCTCCACACCCTCTCCAGCATTTGTTATTTGTAGACTTATTAATGATAGCCATTCTGATTGGTGTGAGGTAGTTTTGATTTGCATTTCTCTGATAATTAGTGATGTTGAGCATTTTTTCATGTGCTTGTTGGCCATCTGTATAACTCCTTTGGAGAAATTTCTATTCAGCTCCTCTATTTTTCAATTTTTTTTTTTTTTTTTTTTTGCTGTTGAGTTGTATGAGTTATATACTCTTGAGATTAAGCCCTTGTTGGTTGCATCATTTGCAACTATTTTCTCCCATTCTGTAGGCTGTCTTTTTTTTTTATGGTTTCCCTTGCTATGCAAAAGCTTGTCAGTTTGATTAGGTCCCATTGGTTTATTTTTGGTTTTATTCCTTTTGCCTTGGGAGGCTGACCTAAGAAAACATTTCTACATTTGATATCAGAGAATGTTTTACCTATGTTCTTTTCTAGGAGTTTGATGGTGTCTTGTCTTTAAGCCATATTTTGCATGGTGTAAGGGTTTGTTCTAGCTTCATTTATTTACATGTAGCTGTCCAGTTTTCTCAGCACTGCTTGCTGAAGAGACTGTCTTTTTTCCCATTTTATAGTCTTGCCTCCCTTGTCAAAGATTAATTGACCATAGGTGTCTAGGTTTATTTCTGGGTTCCCTATTTTGTTCCATAGGTCTGTATGTCTGTTTTGATAGTGGTATCACACTATCTTGATTACTATAGCTTTGTAGTATTGCCTAAAGTCTGGAGGAGTTATGTGGCCTGCTTGTTTTGTTTTGTTTTGTCTCCCTCATGATTGCTTTGGCAATTCTGGGTCTTTCATGGTTCCATATAAATTTTTGGAATATCTGAATTTTTGTATGCTAACAATGAAATATTATAAATGGAATATAAAAATACAATGTCTTTTAATATTGCATCCAAAAATTAAGTACCTAGGAATAAACCTGACCAAGGAGTTTAAACTTATATGCTGAGAACTCTAAAACATTTATCAAGGAAATTAAAGAGGATTCAAAGAAATGGAAAAATATCCCATGCCCCTGGATTGGAAGAATTAATATTTTTAAAATGGCCTTACTACCCAAAGCAATCTACAGATTTAATGCAATCTCTATCAAATTATTCATGACATTCTTCTGCTTCTTTCTAATCTATAGAGAATCCCTGTGTAAATCCAGTACATCCCTGGCTATACTTTGAGATCCACTTTCAAGCAGAAAGTATCCTAAATAGATTTATTTCATCCTTGTCTTTGTTCCACTTGCACTGTTTAAATCCTTGAATAACACAATATTTTTATAACATTGTGACTTTATTCTCTATTAATCTAGTTAAGACTATATGACAATAAAATATTTAATAAGAATTTATTGGGTTCCACATAAAATATTCACTTGTAGGTCAATATACAGTCTGAAATATCCCAGATCCCAAAGGTAGTTCCAATACACTTAGGGGAGGTGCAAGAGGTGGCCATATGGTAATATACTAAACTATGTGTTACTGATTAGTACAAGCTACCAAACCCAACATGCTATCAATAATTTCTATGGAAATTTCTCTCATTTCAGAAATGGTGAAGAGAAGGAAAATGTGAGAATTTCTAAAATATTGGGAGATTTTTTTAAAATGCTCTTTATAAGATGCCATGCCAGGCATGGATTATCTAGAGAGAAGCCAAGATCCCTGGTATGATGGAGTTCACTGTGAAGCAAGGATGACAGACTGAAAAACAGAAAGCACTTTCTCAAGGTAATTGCAATAGTAAATACTTACACAGCAGGCTGAGAACAGAAAGGAAGGAAATTTGTCCTTCCTGGAGTTGGTAGGTTGGAAAGAACATCCTCACAAAGATAACTGCATCATAGACACAGACAGCAGCTTGAGCAAAGGCACACTGGTGACACATCATGAAGTTCCCTTTGAGCTCTGAGCAAATTCCCATTACTGGAAAAAAAAAGGGCAAGACTAGCGTGACAAGAGCTATAGCTGGGAATGTATAATGGAAGAAATTTCTCCACAAAATAAATATGATTTTGGTTTTGTATTCATCAAATCAGACCTTGCATATTAGGGCAGGTCAATTAGGAGGTGCCCTAAATCACAGACCCTCACAAAAAGAAATATAGCTATTAATTTTGTGATCACATTTGTAAGCTTTGGAAATAACCCATATATTTACCCAATATGATGTATCTGAAAACCTTGTGTCTTTTCCTCCTTATTACATTAAAATCTACATTTTCCTAACTACTTCCTCTAATTAATGGGAGAAAGAAGGATGGCAGAAGAAGGAAATGGAGGCATCCTTAATAAGCTAGATATGTTCCTTTGTGCTTTAATCAATGTGATATATCCTTGAGTGTTAAGACTGACTTTCAGTGAATAATGAACTTTTAGATGAAATTTGTTACATTAGGGCTGCAAACTAGGGGAATGTTGTGCCTTCAGTTAATGCTCAAATATTTTAAACTGATAATAACTGTGGACAGAATATTAGAAAATTTATTTTTCATATTTCAAGTTACTAATGAAATCTATAACTGCAGTTTTACCATCAACCAAAATATTTCCTTTTGCATTTTTCCATACTTCTTATTTCTCAGGTTTGGTTACATTTGTAAATGAATGTCTTTATATCAATGACTTCTTACTAAGTACAAGTTTCATAATATGCATTACAAAGTTTACAGTGTTATTGGCTGCAAGTTTAAAGAAACAATTGCAAAAATTCATATCAATTTTATTTGGTCAGCAGATGGCAGTGTTTCTGAGTTGGTGAATACAACTTCCTGTTTCCTATCAAATTTGAAGTTTAGGCTTTGAAATATAGATTTCATATATTCAACATTCTAATGCTGTAGAGCTATATTGAGAACTGTGTTAATATTTTGGGGAAGATTAAAAGTAATGAATCTGGGAAATATGTTCCTCATAATTCTGCTCCACACTCATTCCTTCCATTCTTCTTCCTTTTCCTTCTCCCTCCTCCTTCCTCTCCTCCTATTTCCCTTCATCCCTTCTTTACATTCTCATTCCCTGACTCCTCCTATATTTTCCCCACCATTCTTTCATTCTTTCTCTTTTCCTGTTTTTTAAACCATTATTATTTAAAAAAAAATATTTGGCAAGTTAAAAATGTATATAAGAAGAAACCATTTAATTTAAAAATCAATCTTGCAAAAGACAAGAGTTTTAGTAGAATTCACCTGCAGGAGTGTGTATGGAAACATATTTTAACTCTTGAGAAAAATGCTTTTAAGAGTCAGACAAATTGATAGATTGTTTGCTGACATTTAAATAGACCAAATTATCTCATTTTTTTAGCGTGTGAAAAATATATTTTTGAAATGCACATGACAATTTTAACAGATTTGATGAGTAAATTGTCATTTAAGCTTTGAAGGTACTTGGAATTATCTGTATTTGGGGAGTCGGGGAGTAAATTTATAGAGTGTGAGAAGTTTTTTTAGGGCCGCTTCCGTGGCATATGGAGATTCCCAGGCTAGGGGTCTAATCGGAGCCGTAGCCACCTGCCTATGCCAGAGCCACAGCTTCGCGGAATCCGAGCCGCGTCTGTGACCTACAGCACAGCTCACGGTAACCCCGGATTGTTAACCCACTGAGCAAGGCCAGGGATCGAACCCTCAACCTCATGGTTCCTAGTCGGATTCGTTAACCACTGCACCACGACAGGAACTCCAAGAATTTGTTTTTTATGATGTCAAATTGTTTTTTTTTTTTTTTATGTCAAAAAGAAAAATCTAAAGTAATTTTTTTTTTTAACTTAGGACTCTGTAGGACTTTCTCTTAAAGTAAAAATGCCCTGTACTTTTAGCTGTTGAGTTTTGCCATAGGTATTTTTCAGAACTAATGTTAAAATGATAGATAATATTTGAAGCAAGAAAAAATGACAAACTGTAATGAATGAAGGCTCTATTTTCATTCTGAAAGCTTACTGCTTTATAAAAGGAAAGGGGCAAATCTTAATTAAGGCCAATTAATAGCTATTGATCAATGAAAGTTCATTGGGGTTTTTAAAGTATGTTTAACTTTTAGCACTTGTGTACCTCTTATTAAGAACCTACACTCAGTGAACATGTTTTCTTATACAGATGAAGCAGGTTATAAATCCTCAGTCTGTTGTTCTTCAAAAGTTGTTGCTAGGAGTGGGGATTTCCTATCACCTGCAAACAAGCATCCATCCATGAAAGCTTCAGTTATGTTTGAGGGAAAGTAACTTCCTGTCTCAACCAAGTCTTGGCCTACTGTGTACTCAGCATTCCTCTGAGTAATACCTTTTTCTGAAGTGCCCCAGGAGGCCCCTGAAGAAATAGATAAACGTGTTCCCAGGTTGTAGGGACTTCTGATCCTAAGAGTTTAGAGAGAAACTGAGCAAGCCGCAAATACCTGGGAAGGAAAAAATAGAGGGGAGCTCCATAAAGTTTACAATCTAAAACAAAGCTCATTATCATGTTTTTTTTCCTCAAATTTAAACTCTAATATACAATAGGTTGCTATTTTAAATGTATGTAATAACCATACCTTACACTTATTGAATATTACTATATCTCAGGATCTCTAAGCACTAAATGTACTCTTATGATGATGATGATGATGATACAGCTGAGGTTACTGAAGCTTAGAAAAATCACTCAGCCAGGTATTTTTTTTATTCTCAAGAGAATAAGGACATATTGAAAGTCTTTAAAAACAGCCAACCAACTAACCAACACATGGACATGTAAGTAGTAGCGTGATTAAAGACATTGTAGAGTGGTACCTCTGAGATAATTGTAGAAAAATCTTGGTGGAGAGAGATCACAGAGGTGGGCCAAACAGGAAGGGAAGCTAAGATCTGGACATGGCAGGAACAGTAGAAACTGAGAAGAAAGGGCCATCACTAGGGACATCCAAAGGTGAGATTTACGTAATTCATTTATTTTTGTTTTGACAGCAAAAGAAAATGGAGTCCACTTACCTCTATAATAAACTCTGAGCTTCTGTTCTCTGATCTGATTTCTACTCAGAGGGTTAGGGAACTCAATAAATATAAACATATTGATATGCAGGTAGTTTTTATACTTTGAAATTTTAATGTGATTTCCCCCCTAAGATAGAGCTGTAATTACAAATACAGCTGGATTTAATTTGAAATGGATAACATTAGGTGCCCCTCTTGTGCCTTCCTAGAGGCACAAATCAGAATTCAGAAAGGTTAGCAAAGGGAGGAATGAAGGAAGCCCTAGTTTCTTCTTTGAGGAAAAAAAATGAGAAGGGTAATATTGGTGGTTTGACAATAAAAAGTAGTCCACACTTGTGTAATCAAAAATTGATGCTTTTTAAAATAGGAATGCTCTGAATAAAATAAGGGAAAAAGTGAAAAAGAACACCATAGACACAATCCATTTATCAATCTCAAAGTAAATAAAAAATGATTTGATATATATTTAATAATAAAAACAACTGGAATTCAAGACATTCTCAGTAAGACCTATTACCTCTGAGAGCTCTTCTCTTCAACTTAGTGTATGCTCTTGGATAGCTCTAGTCATCCATGTCACAGATTTCAGTCAAATGGAAATTTTGGACAAGAAACCTGGGTGGTGGAGGATTTTTTTTCCAGGCCAAATAAGAAATCTTTTCTAAGGAAAGTAGGCTTTATTAGATGGAATATTAGTCTTGTTGGAATATATGTGTTCCATAGTTCCCTAGACTTTTGCACATTAAAGAAAAAAAACAGAAATATAGGCAGGTGAAATAAAGATAATATACTAAATTCTTAATGCGTACCAGATACTTACCAGGTACTTTTATTTTGTCCTCTCTGTGGCCTTATTATGATCCTCATTTTACAAGTGAGAAAATTGAGGATGAAAGAAGTTAAATAACATACACAAGAACCAATTCTAGACACTGCCTTCAGACCCCACATTTGTAATTACTTTACTGTCACTTGGACATTTCACACTTAATAAATGCAAAATTAAAATATTAATATTTCATGTTTAATGTTTAGAATATATTTTCTGAGGGCAATATTTTCTTTATTAAAAACCAGTTAAGACATTATGAAAATATCTAAAGATATGTTTGTACACTTCAGAGTGATTGCAAAGGGAAAAATAGAAACATTAGCATTATAGAAGATAGCTTATTGCTCTACCTGCATCTGCATTTAATTAAAATACTAAAATTTTTAATAGTGTTTCTTGTTTATGAAAAAAATAAAATGCAAATAAACTCCCAGATGGTCATTGGTATTTTCAAGTCTCTAGATATTCATTATACTTTAAATGGTAGTAAGATAATTAGTTTTGAAACTATAAATGACAGACTGAAAATTAGTGTAATGTATATATTATAGGCCAAGTGAGAATAACTGCCCAACTGCTTTATGACTGATCTGTCTCTATTTTGGTGGATACATAAAGCCTGCATATATGCAGATTAAATATTGATTTAAAATTTAAATAAATTTTCAGGGACTTTCCTGTTGTTAAACATATATATATATGTATGTATGTATTTTTTTATTTTATTTTAAAAGTAGTATCAATTTTAATGTAATTTTATTTTGGAATAATTTTAACATGATGTAAAAATTGCAGAAAATTTGTACTTACAAAAATGTTGCAGTAGAATTTTCACATAGATTTTACTTAGACTCCCTTGTTGATGATATTTTACTAAGTTTGCTCAGTCACCACCTTTTACTCATTGCATATAAATGTCAATGATTATGAAGGGTCTGGGATTTTATCCTGTTTGCAAGCAAACTAAGTTACCTTGACATAGTATCTTAGATGCTTGCAGAAATCAAGAGACTTTGGGGTCAGAGACTTAATTATTATTCACTGAGACTTCTTTACTCAAGACATAGCAGGGAGCATTAGCTCCATGTTTCCACTGGTTCCTCTTCCCCAATACTATGGGGATGATGGTAGAGGTGATAAGACATGCTCAGGTGGATGAGGAACACAAAGAGGTCTTTATTACGAGTAATTGCAAACTTAGAAAAGCCTCCATCTTGTATAGGGGCTGCTCTGTACCTGCCAAACATTTATCTTAGAAGGAAACATTAAGTTTATGATCCTGGTTATAAAATAAACCTTCTCTTCACCCAGCAGAAGGAGACATTACCTCTATTTTCCACAGTTATTTGCTATACAAGCTTCCTTGCAAAGATAGCATGGGATAAAACCTTTCTCTAAATATGCAGAAAGGCAAAGAGCCACAGAGAAACATCGCCCTACAATGAATACCTATTATCATATCATTCTTCCCTTTTCCACTATTGAAAATAGTTTCAGATATGGAGTCCTATCATTCTTTATAATACAGTGCATATTTTACAAAAACAAGACATTCTCTTACAAAACATAGCATAAACATACGAATCTGAAAATTAGCATTAATACATTACCGTGTGATCTACACAGTCCATTCAAGTTTTGTTAATAGTGCAGCAATGTCTCTCTCTCTTCTTTTTCCTTTTTTGTCAAAGATCTACTCTAGGTTTCACGTCTCTTCATTTTTCTTCAGTCTTGAACATTTATCCAATATTACATTGTCTTTCATAACCTAGACTTTTAAAAGGAATGCAAGAAATTCTTACATTTCCATCTGGAGGATTTTCCTCAACCTATTTCTGTTGAATGTTTCCTTATATATAGGATCAGTTTGTGACTTTTTGAGAATACCAAAGGATGGAATGGCTTCAGTGAATACTGTGGCTTCAGTGACTCATATCGTGAGAATAGGGCCTCTTCCCATCCCTTTATCTTTGATCAGCTGGCTAAGTTACAAAATTGTCTGCAGGTTTTCTCTACTGAAAATCCATGGTTTTTCCTAATGTAACTTTTAAATATTTGGGGAGGAATTGCTGTGAATCTACCTTAGTATTTGATCATCAAATTTCTGCTCACCAGTTTTACACTGATGTTCCCTGCCTGAATCAACATCTGCTCTAATAGTTTATTTTCTATTATTCTCATTCTTCCTATACGTATTGCTCTTTTGACATAGTAATTAGATTTCCTGCTTTAGTCCCCTACAATTATCCATTTGTTTATTTATATCTATATGGACTCAGGAATTATAATTTTATCTAATGTAATATAAGACATTACTATTGATATTCTTGATGCACAAATTTTTCTATATTTAGTAAGTAGGAGCCTCTTTAAACTTACTTTTATCTGCTTTTGACATGTCTCTATACTTCTTTGAGAACTTAAATTTCTATCACAAAAATATGTTCCTGTTTCACCTGGTATTTTCTGCTTGAAATCAACCATTAAGTAATTTCTTGAAGTATAATTCATTCCTTTTAATAGAGGATAGTATTTATGCACCAAGATCTATGTACTTGTATCCTCATTGCTAAAGAGGTATCATAGAAACAAGACCCTCTAGATGATAAAGCTAAAAATATATGTTCAATATTATGTATACCTACTTACATTTATTTCTATATGTATACTGTGGAGATCTATTCACAACAACACCACATCTAAAATAACTCCTTTTCCACACTTGTAAATCCCTTACCTGATAAGAGAATCCTGGTTCCTAACACCTGAATATATTTACTTAATTGCTCAATCCCTCTAGACATACAGCCAGGCTTCTGACTGCCAGTTACTTCCTCAATTGCTAGCAGCACTGCAGTCTCCCTGACTCACAGCCTGCTCAGCCCCTGTGCCCACATCAGCCCCTTGACCTTCCACATTTTTGGCCTCACTAACTCTTTGGCTTTGTTATAGTTTTCTCTTCTATACCGACTGCTTGGTCCCTAAAAGGTAAGAGAATTAGAGGAAAAAGAGGAAAATACTTCTAATTTTTATTTTTAAGACAATGCTTATTTTTTTATTTGACCAGATAAACTTTTTGCAGTTTGACATTTGGCTCTTGCAAGATAGCCTAGAATCAATAAAATGTGGGTGATAAGTCATGTCACCCTACCTTGACTAGAATTGTCTCAATGTGATTGTATGTAGATTTTGATAGTAAGACATCATTTTTTGAATGGTGGCTGATGCTCAGCTATTTTAGTCTTACAGTTTTGTTACATTAGAATAACATCCCACTAAATCAATGAGATGCTGTTCAATATAGTCCCAGTGGTGTGGAGTTTCTGAGAAAAAGCAGAAACCAGTGACTTATCAGAAATAGTGTCTTTGAACCATGACAGGCCATCATATACCTTCAGCAGAACTGGGGCAGTTGAGTCCCAAGAGTTGCAGATAAAATTCTGAGTAACTTAGATGCTATATAAAGAAAATGTTAGAAGTGTCTTGCTATCTCTTCAGGATTCCAGTATGATTTTCTAAAGATATGTACACTAAAAAGGAAAACTGTATCACTTTTGCAATGTATATGAAACGTGTATCAAACTTAATTCAACATGAAATGAAGTTTTAAAAAAATAAGAGGGTATTCCTAGAACATTCTGTTATTTAAAAGCATTAAAAGAGTACTAGTGAAATGCTTTGTGATTTAAATAATCTTTCAAGGAATGAGCCCTGTTCATGCTATATTTTGAGTAAAAGTATGTAGAAGTAAATTTTAAAGGCAATGAAAAATTCAGAGGAAATTCATAAATTGTTGGAATTCTTACCCTAAGAAAAGCTTCTGGGATGGGTGTTGATAGTGAGTACAGCTGTAATGGGGAGATTGTTTCTGAACCAATGAATATTTAAGGACATATACTGGTCTTATGATAAAATTACGCTGACATATATCAAGTGCTCAAAAAATGTTATCTATTACCATGTCATGATGTTGACCTGGCAAATGTCTTTTTGAGAGAAGAGGTGTCTATTTTCTCTACTACATGCTATATCTGGATTCTGCACTAATCTGACTAGGTGACAAACATAAAATTTTCTTTAATCAGTTAAAGCCATGTTAGATCCCAATATTCTGGCTTATATGTCAAGGTTAAAGTTCAAATAAGAAATTCATGCAGGAAGAGGATTCAAGGTGGAAGTATAGGGAGATCCTCTCTCCCAGGGACACAACAATCTAAAACTACAAATGAAGTAAATCCCTCTGAAAGGGACCTGGAGGATGGATGAACACAGGCTCCACATAAAAGGGTAAAGAGCAGCCCTGAAATGGGTGGGAGGAATAGAAATGTGGCCACACCCAAAGGAAAACCCACACCCCAGCTGTGGCAATCCACACTTGGGAAAGTATACTTCCTTTCCTTGAGAAGGGAGGGATTTGAGTTCTATATTGGGTACCTCGACCCTTAAATTCTGCACAGGAGAGAAGAAGCTGCAAAACACCTGTCTTTGAAAACCAGTTTGGAATATGTCCAGGAAACCTATAGAACTACAGGGCATGGAAAAGCCACTTTTAAAGTGATCACATACATACATGCTCAACCAGCTCAAAAACACCGGATTGAAAAACACATGGATAATAGGTGAAGGGGAATCACCAACCAGCTCTAAACATCTGCCAGAGAATCAGAAACCAGTTGAGATCCTCTCTAGGGATTGAGACACTGGAGAGAACTACTTTTGCAATCTCAGGCTATCTTGATAATAGCAGCACTGGTGGGAACTATTTGGGAAATCTCCAACTCTGAGCCTCAGCCAGGCATCACAATAGGCTGAGTGATAACCCCTTCTCACAAGCACCTGGCAGCTGCAGTGGCCATGTTCTGCCGCTGTTCCAATGTCCAGCCCCACCTGCAAAAGCCCAGGAGCCACTGCAGATGGACCATACAGTCATTCCAGAGGCCAGGTCCAGCACTCTCCAGCATGCCACACCTGCTACGCCCAGCCCTAAATCCATTCCAGGGGCCAACCCTACCCGCTGTTGTGCTATAGCAATAGTTGTAGCCCTGCCACTGTGGAAAGTGCATGCATCCCACATAGCAGACACTCCCCAAGCACCTGGCTCTGGTGGTCAGGTGGAATTCACTTCTGAGTCCCAGGAAAGCTTACATACAAGACTACTTCTTCAAGAATGGGAGAAGTATCTGATTTATGTAACACATAGAAACAAGCACAGAGTATTAGGCAAAAATGAGGTAACAGAGGAATATATTCCAACTGAAGAAATAAGACAAAACTTCATAAAATAACTAAATAGAGAAAGACAATCTACCTGATAAAGTTTTCAAAATAATGATCATGAAGATGCTCACTGAACTCAGGAGAAGAATGAAAAAATACAGTGAGAATTTCAACAAAGATATAAAATATATGAAAATACCAAACAAATGATATCTGGACTGTAAAATACATTAGAAGGGTTCAACAGAAGATTGAATGAAATAGTAGAACAAATCAGCAAGTCAGAAGACAAAGCAATAGAACTCATTCAGACAGAGCAATGAAAAGCAATTTTTAAGAGTAATAACTTAAGGGACCTATGGGACAACATCAGGTGGAATAACATTCCCATTAGATGGGTCTCAGAAGAAAAGATTGAGAGAGAAAAGGCTAGAAAAATTATTTGAAGAAACATTGGCTGAAAACTTCCTTAATCTGAGGAAGAAACCAGACATCCAGGTACAGGAAGCCTAGCAAGTTCCAAATAAG
The DNA here is from genome assembly GCF_054392235.1 of Sus scrofa. Taxonomy (NCBI): domain Eukaryota; kingdom Metazoa; phylum Chordata; class Mammalia; order Artiodactyla; family Suidae; genus Sus; species Sus scrofa. The sequence goes on from NC_139390.1 coordinate 64,535,906, forward strand.
ATGAACCCAAAGAGAGACACACCAAGACACATTATACAGGTATACCTTGGAGATAATGTAGGTTCTCTTCCAGGCCACCAAAATAAAACAAGTATTGCAATAAGATGAGTCTTATGAAATTTTTGGTTTCCGAGTGCATATAAAAGTTATGTTTATGCTGTGCTGTAATCTATTAAGTATAAAACAATAGATTATTATTTGTGTCTAAAACAAGCAATGTACATAACTTAAAAATATTTTATTGCTAAAAATGTGAATCATCATCTAAGCTTTCAACAAATTATATTTTTTTGAGGGAGGGTCTTGCCACAGTGTTGATGGTTGCTAATTGATTAAGATGGTGATTTCTGAATGTTTGGGTGGCTTTCTTAAAATAAGACAATAATGCAGTTTTCCACATTGATTGACTCTTCATTTCAATTAGAAATCTTAGGAGTTTCTGTCATGGCTTAGTGGTAACAAACTTGACGAAGATCCATGATAACATGTGTTTGATATCATGGTGCCTTGCTCAGTAGGTTAAGGATCTGCCATTGCTATGAGCTGTTATGTAGGTTGCAGATGCAGATCCCATGTTTCTGTGGCTGTGGTGTAGGCCCTCAGTTGCAGCTCCAATTTGACCCCTAGTCAGGAGAACTTCCATATGACGTGGGTGTGGCCCTAAAAAGACAAAAAAGAAAAAGGAAATCTTAGAGACTATTGTTTAGTTATTAATTGGGTTAATTCCATTATTTTTGTGTCTCTTAGGTGGCTTGGGGAGAGGGATACATATGGGGAATAGCCAGTCCATTGGAGCAGTCAAAACCCATACAACATTTATTGGAGTACCCATCATGGTGCATTGGAAATGAATCCGACTAGGAATCATGAGGTTGAGGGTTCGATCCCTGGCCTTGCTCAGTGGGTTAAGGATCTGGCATTGCCATGAGCTGTGGTGTAGGTCATGGACGTGGCTTGGATTTGGTGTGGCTGTGGCTGTGTTATAGGCTGGCAGCTGTATCTCTGATTAGACCCCTAGCCTGGGAACCTACATATGCCATGGGTGCAACCCTAAAAACAAAACAAAACAAAACAAAACAAATACATACAACATTTATTGATTAAGTTTACCATCATATAAGGGTACAGTTCATGGTGCCCCCAAGCAATTATAATAGTAACATCAAAGAGAGTTGATCACAGATTAGCAAAATAAAGATAATAATGAAAAAATTCGAAATATTGCAACAATTACCAATAGGTGAAACAGAGACATGAAAAGAGAAAATGCTGTTAAAAAATGGCCCAGGAAAGGCTAATATAAGGCAGGCTTGCCACAAACCTTCAATTTTTGTAAAACACAATATCTGCAAAGCACAATACAGTGAAGCAACATAAACCAAACTATGACTGCAATTGAAGTGGTAAATTAAAGGATAGAGAATCTTAAAAGCAGTAAGACAAAAATAGTTTGTAATATACAGGGAAAACCCAAAAAGGCTACCAACTGGCTTTTCAGCAGAAACTTTATAGGCCAGAAGGGAATGGCATGACATATTCAAAGTGCTGAAAGAAAAATAATTCCCATCAAGAATTCTCTAACTGACAAGTTTATTAAAATTTGAAGGAGAGATTAAAGGTTTCCCATGTGAGACAAAGCTGAAGGAGTTCATCACCATTCAACCTACCCTACAAGAAATAATGGAGGCTTCTTCAAGCAGAAAATAAATGGCACTATTGAATAAAAAGAAAACATATGAAAGTAAAAATCTCACTGGAAAAGGTAACTATATAATAAAGGTAGTAAATCAATCATTTATAAAGCAAGGATGAAATTAAAGACAAAAGTAGTAAAGTGACAAAATTTATAATACTTAGATAAGGGAATAAAATAAAATATGTAAAATCTGTTATTAAAAGTATAACATGGTAGAGAAGATAAAAAGATAAAGCTTTGGAATGTGTTCAAATTTGAGTTGCCACCAACTTAAAGCTTGCTGCTACTAGTTGCATGGACATCTTAGTAACCACAAAGGAAAAATGTATAATAAATACAGAAAGGAAAATAAGAAAAGAATCTAAACATAACACCAAAGAAAACCAATAAAACACAAGACAAAAGAGAACAAAAGAAGAAAGGAACACAGGGGAACTACAAAAACAGCCAGAAAATAATGAATAAAATTGAATAAATACAAAATAATAAATGATTAAGTATAAATGTGCTAAAGTCACCAACTGAAAGATATGGAGCAGATGAATGGATTAAAAAAATGAGATACATCTATATGCTGCCTACAAGACACTTCAAAAGAAAGGATACACAGAAACTGAAAATGAAGGGATATTAAAAAAAAATTCCATTCAAATAGAAATGGAAGAGAAAGCTGAAGTAGCTATGCTCACATTAGACAAAAGAGACATTAAAATAAACACTAGGAGTTCCTTTTGTGGTGCAGCAGAAACAAATCTGACTAGTATCCATGAAGATGTGGGTTCAATCCTTGGCCTTGCTCAGTGGGTTGGGATCTAGTGTTGGCATGAGCTGTAGTGTACATCACTGATGAGGCTTGAATCCTGTGTTTCTGTGGCTGTGGGTGGCATAGGCTGGTAGCTATAGCTCCAAGTCAACCCCTAGGCTGGGAACTTACATATTCTGTATGCCCAAAAAAGCAAAAAAAAAAATTTAAAAATTAAAAACAACAAAGACTATAATAAAAGGATTATATAATATTAAAGGTGTCAATCCAGCAATAATTTATCTTTATAAACACGTAAGTACCCAACATAAGAGCACTGACATATATAAATGTTATTAGGCATACGAGGAGAAACTGAAAGATACAATAATAGGAGGGGAAATTAACACCCTACTTACATCAATAGGTAGAGTATCCAGATAGAATATTAATAAAGAGACATTGGCCTTAAATGACACATTAGCCAAATTCACTTTATAGATATATATATAGAACCTTTCATCCAAAAGTAACAGAATACACATTCTTATGAATTGTACTTGGGACCTTCTTCAGAATAGATCACGTTAGGTCATAAAGCAGTCTCAAGAAAACTGAGATCCTATCAAGCATCTTCACCACCATAGTATGAAACTAGAAGTCAATAACAAGAAAAAAGTGAAAAAGAAATTGCTTTAGAGAGTAAACAGCATGATACTGAATAACCATCAAAGAAATCAAAGGATAAATAAAAAATACCTAGAGATATATGAGAACAGAATTGCTGAAACCAATGTGATACAGGTAAAGTTATTCTCAGAGGAAATTTATAGCAATGTGGGCCTAACTCAGTAAACAAGAAAAATCCCAAATAAACAATATAAATTTATATCTAACTGAACTACAAAAAAAAAAAACAAGTGAGGCCCAAAATTAGTAGAAGGAAGGCAACAATAGAGATTAAAACAGAAATAAATGAAATAGTGAAAAAAAAAAGATCAGTGAAACTAGGAGCTGGTATTCTGAAGATAAACAAAATTGACAACCCAATATCTATAATAACAAAGTAAAGAGAGAGAGGTCCCAAATTAAAAAAATAAAATTTATTAATGAAATATGAGAAGTTACAACTAGTAACAAAGAAATACAAAAGTCTACTATGAACAACAAATTGGGCAACCTAGAAGAGTAATAATAAAAAAAGAACCTCTCAACAAACAAAAGCCCAGGACTAGCCTGCATCAATAGGGAATACTACAAAACATTCAAAGAGTTAAAATCTGTACTTTGCAAACTCTTCCAAAAAATTAAAGAGAAGGGAAAACTTCCAACAAATATTTCAAAGCCATCAGTGCTCTTATAGCAAAACTAGACAAGTATATAATAAAAAAAGAAAATTGCAGGCCAATGTCTTCAATGAACATAGATGGCAAAATCCTCACAAAATATTAGCATATTCAATCCAATAATACATTAAAAGAATCATAATCCATGATAAAATGAGGGTTATTCCAGGGATGCAAAGATGTTTCAACACATGATACATCACTGTGACAAATTAAAAAATAAATATCTTAGGATCATTTAAATGGATACAGAAAAATTATTTAATGGAATTCAAAATTGATTTATGATAAAAGTCTCTCAACAAAAAGGGTATAGAGGAAATGTGCCTCAACATGATAAAAACATAAATAACAAACCCACAATTAACATCATGTGAATGACAAAAAGTTGAATGCTTTTTTGTTACTCTAAGTCAGGAAAAAGACAAGGATACCCATTATCAACATTTTTATTTGATATAATATTGGAAGTCTTCACCAGAGCAGTTAGGCAAGAAAAGAAATAAAAGTCATCCAAATTGGAAAGAAATAAAATTGTTGCTGTTAAAGACTCCACCAAAAAAAAAAGTGTTAGAACTTGTAGGTGAATTTAGAAAGTTGCAGGATATGAAATTGATATACAGAAATCGAGGATTAAGATGGAGGACTATAAGGACTGGAGCTCAACTTCTTTCCTAAAAACAACAAAATTCACAACTGAAGACTGAGCCATCTCCACCCAAATGGACCAGGAACCTTAAAATAGATATCCTACTCCAGAAGACAAACAGGAGGCCACATCAAGAGGTAGGAGGGGCAATTTCACGATATAAACAACCCCATACCTCCCCGGTAGGAAGCTCCACAGACTGAAAACTAACTGGTTCACAGAGACTCACCTACAGGAGTGAGAGTTCTGAGCCCCACATCAAATCCTCACATGCAAAATACAATAACTGAAATAAAACTCACTGGGATCTGGCACTGGGAGAAAGAGCCCCTGGAGCATCTGGCATTGAAGGCCAGGGGGGCTTGTGTGCAGGAGCTCCAAGGACTGGGGGAAACAGAGACCTCATTCTTAAAAGGCACACACAGATGTTCACAGGCACTGGGTCCCAGGGCAGAATGAGGTCTCCATAGGAATCTGGGTCAAACCTGACTGCAGTCCTTGGAGGACATCCTGGGAAAACAGGGGTGAATGTGGCTTGTTGTAAGGGAAGGACATTGGAAACAAAGCTCTTGGGAATATTCAGCAGCCATGCCTTTCTCTGGAGGTGGCCATTTTGGGAAAATCTGGCCCCACCCATCAGTCAGTGCTGAGAAGCCCCAGGGCAAACAACAATCCAGGTGGGATCAAAGCACCTCCCCTCAGTAAACAGGCTACCTAAAGACCCCTCAGGCACACAGCTGCCTCTAATCGCATCCAGAGACTAAGCCCCACCCACCAGCGGGATTAGAATCAGCTCCACCTACCAGTGGGCAGGCATCAGCCCCTCCCATCAGGAAGCCTACAGAAAGCCCCCCTACTGACTTCAGCCACAAGGGGGGCAGATTCCAGAAGTAAGAGAGGCTACAACTCTACTATCTGTAAAAAAGGTCACCACACCAAAAACCCATAAAAATGAAAGACAGAGAACTATAACTCAGATGAGGGAGAAAGGAAAAACCCCAGAAAATCAGCTAAGCGATGAGGAGATGCTTGGCCTCCAGGAAAAAGACTTTAGACTGTTGATGCTGAAGATGATGCAAGACATTGGAAATAAACTGGAGGCAAAGATGGATAACTTACAGGAAACACTGAGCAAAGAGATACAAGATATCAAACTTAAACAAGAAGAGATGCAAAATACAATAACTGAAATAAAACTCACTAGAAGCAGCTAACAGCAGAATACAGGCGGCAGAAGAACGAATAAGCGAGGTGGAGGACAGATTAGTGGAAATTACGGATGCAGAACAGAAAAGAGAAAAAAGATTGAAAACAAATGAAAGAGAGTCTCAGAGAACTCTGGGACAACGTCAAATGCACCAACATCCATATTATAGGGGTGCCAGAAGGAGAAGAGAGAGAGAAGGGGACAGAAAAAATATTCCAAGAGATAATAGCCGAAAACCTCCCTAACATGGGAAAGGAACCACTCACTCAAATCCAGGAAGCACAACAAGGACCATATAAAATAAACCCAAGGAGGAATACACCGAGGCACATATTAATCAAACTGACCAAAATTAAAGACAAAGAGAAAACCTTGAAAGCAGCTAGGGGAAAGAAACAACTAACATACAAGGGAACCCCAATAAGGTTATTGGCAGATTTTTCAGCAGAAACTCTGCAAGCCAGAAGGGAGTAGCATGATATACTTAACATGATGAAAGGAAAAAAACCTCCAACCAAGATTACTTTACCCAGCAAGGCTCTCATTCAGATTTGAGGGAGAAATCAAAACCTTCACAGATAAGCAAAAGTTGAGAGAATTCAGCAACACTAAACCAGCCTCACAACAAATTCTAAAGGAACTTCTCTAGGTGGAAAAGACAAGACAGCAACAGGAAACAAAAATTCCACAAATGACAAGGCTCACCAGTAAAGGTATATATACAGTAAAGATACAAAATCATCCATGCACAATTATACCACCAAAATCAGAAATCATGAGAAGAGGTGGGCACAAATGCAGGACACTGGAAATGAACTTGCAATTAAGGGAACAACAACTTAAAACAATCTCACATACCTATAGACTCTTATATCAAAACTTCAGAATAACTGCAAACCAAAAATCTACAATTGATACACAAACAAGGAATCTCTGGAGAAGAAATATATTTCATAGTAAATAAGTGCACAATCCACCATGAAGGGGGTCATTTGACATCATTCTTGGAATGCTGAAGTCTTCTTACACCTGATTCTGATTTCCTCTCCGTCAAAGAATTTATGATAATTAACATTAGTTAATGCAACTGTACAATTAAATAATACAGTTCTACAATTGTATTATGAATAACCATTTCTCTGCATGGTACAACGGAAGGTCTATAATGTCTTGTTTATCACCTCACCTAGAATGGTGTAATGCCTATATTGAAGAATCAATAAGATGTAACAGATTGTGAGGACATATTTATATAGTTACTCTGTTTTTTAATCAATTTGTGCATTTTATATTTTACTTATTTTCAGAGGGTATATTATTTTTGTTATTCTTACCCGTTAAGTTATTCTCTTTATTATGCTATATAAAATATTTAATGGTATATAAGGCTTTCTTCTTTATAAATTTTAGTTGCATAATGTAACAATTTTAATATAATGCTAATTGTTAAAGAAAAATTGAAATGTAATAGATAATACTAAATAGTAAGGATGAAATCCATACAAAATGGGAATAAGTATAGAATAAATTTCCTATTTGTCTCAGCATATTTTCCATTCCACTTCTCCAGAGGGAGTCACTTAATCTGTTTCTTAAGATCCATGATATAATAATCTGTGTGAATGTAATTGTGTTTAAATGGATGTATTTTATTCTGTACAAAAAATTAAAATAAAATTTCAAAAAAAAGAAGTCGATATACAGAAATAGATGGCATTTCTATATACTGAAAACAAACTCACAAAAAGGGAAATTAAGAAAGCCCTCCTTTTACAATTGCATCTAAAATAATAAATATTTAGGAATACATTTTACCAAGTAAGTTAAAGTTGTACATTAATGAAAGAAATTGAAGATACCAAAAAATAGAAAGATACCCCATGCTAATGGATTGGAAGAAATATTAAAATGTACATACTACCCAAATCAATCTACAGATTTACTATAACCTCTATCAAATTCCAATAGCTTTTTTCATAGAAATAGATTAAATAATTCTAAAATTTGTATGGAATCACAAATGACCACATGTAGCCAAAACAATCTTCAGAAAGAAAGACAGAACTGGAAATACCATGTGCCCTGATTTCAAACCTACAGTAAGTATTGCAATAGCCCCAAAATAGTAAAAGATCAGAATTTAAGATCCCAGAAGTAAACTCACATGTATATGGACAATTAATCAATAAAGAAGGAGCAGATATCATACAGTGGAGAAAGGACAGGCTCTTTAATGATGAGACTGGGAAAACCGGAGAACCAAATGCAAAACCACATGCAAAACTGGTCTAAGACTGGACTGTTGTCTTACACCCAGTGCAAAAAAAAAAAAAAAAAAAAATAACTTGAAATGGATTAAAGACTTGATTGTAAGACCTGAAACTGTGAAATTTTAAAAAGAAAACATTGGTGGTAAACTTAGTGATGTATTTGTGGATCTGACTCCAAAGTCATGGGAGACAAAAGCAAAAACAAACAAATGGGACTACATCAATCTAAGAGCTCTGCACAGCAAAGGAAACCATCATCAAAACAAAAAGGAAAACTACTGAATGGGATAAGATATTTGCAAATCATACATTGGGCAGGGGGTTAATATCCAAAACTTTATAAAGAATTCATAATTTAAAAACAAAAACAAAAACCAACCCAATTAAAAATAGGCAAAGGACCCGAATATGTATTTTTTCCAAAGAAGACATACAGATGGCCAACAAGCACATAAAAAGATGTTCAACATCACTATTTATAGGGAAATGGAAGTCTAAACCACAGTGAACCACAATGAGATCTTCTCTCATACCTGATGAAATAGCTCTTATCAAAAAGACAGCAAATAACAAGTATTGGGGAAGATATGGAGAAAATGAAACTCTTGAACACTGTAGGCAAGAGTGTAATTTGGTATAGCTTCTATGGACAATAGTATAGAGTTCCTCAAAAAAGAATAGAACCACCATGTGACCCACCCATTCCACTTCTGGATATTCATCTGAAGAAAAAGAAAACACTAATTCAAAAATATACTCTCCAACCTTATATTAATTGCAGCATTATTTACAATAGCAATAGAGGGATACAACCTGAGTGTCCATCCATGTATGAATGTATAAAGAATATTTTATATATACATATATATGTGTATGTATACACAGACAATACATATATACACTCAATAGGATACTACTAGCCACAAAATAAAATGAAATTCTTCCATTTGTGACAACATGGATGGACCTGGAAGATATTACGCTAAGTGGAATAAGTCAGACAGAAAGGTGAATATTGTGATTTCAGTCATATGTAGAATCTAAAACAAACAAACCCTAAACCAACACACAAACAAAATAAAACCAAAAAAAAATCATAAAGGGACCAGACTAATGGTTACCAGGGAATAAGCAATTTAGTGGGTTTTAATGGTGATGGATGGTAACTAGACTTGTGGTGGTGATGACTCTGTAGTATACACAGATGTTAAACAATAATGCTGTATGTATATATATATATATATATATACAATAATAATGTATAATGTATATATACATTGTATACACAGATGTTAAACAATAATGCTGTATGTATATATATATATATATACACAATAATAAACAATAATGCTGTATGTATATATATATATATATATACACACATATATATATATGGCAGTTCCTTTTTTACATAAATAACTTTTTCTATTCTTTTAGTGAGCTGTCATTTAAATAAAAATTAAAATGAAAATATAAATAAGTCAACATTTTAGAACTTAATGCTGGGACTTCTGCTAGCTCACTTCATAACCCTCTTCTATCTTTGCTGGTTGTCATTTTCTCTCATCTCTCTTTCACTGAGTGTTTTCATCATGTGACTCATTCCACCTTCACCTGTCTTGTTTTCCCAACATAACATGCTTTGTCATTGTTTCTTTTTATTTATTTTTCTCATATATACCCAAAGAACTTTGTAGTTTTTCAAATAATTTACTTGAGAAAATGTTTCACTGCTTTATGCATATCTGATTTAGTTCTCTTAGATTCACACTCTTGTTCTTTTTATGTGCTTTTTGATCAAACAGAGGGACTCAGTCCTCTCAAGAAGCAATCCCTGGTTGATGTATTGCAAAAAAGTAAAACCAAGAAGTTAATGGTGACAATGTTAATTGGCTGCTATAATTTATTACACAGAATGAATGAAGGCTTGATAAATAAAGAAACTTGTCTTAAAAATATTGAGTCATTATATACAGAATAATAATTAGCTTGTATCTTTGCCTCTTGGTTATGTATTAATATATAGATAGATACTAGAGACCATGAAGTAGAATATGTGAGAATGGCTTTAGATACAGCAAATGTTCCCAGGGAAATTATGAAATATGTCCTGGATTTCTTAAATACAGGGCAAATACTCTTCTGAATGGAAACTTGCGAACTGGCTAAGGAATAGATGAGCATACTTAAGGAGTGAGGTCTGTCTCTAGATTCTGTAGTAGTATAAAATTGTTGCTGGTAAAGGTGGTCTAGGTTGTCAAAAATGCCCTTCAGTCATATAGCCACCATCAGTATGGAATGGTGGAGGATTGTGAGTTGAATTAACATTGTGGCAGTATTTTCTGGACAGAAACCAACTGCACTGAACCTGATTTCTTGGTATATATGCCACTGGTTTTCTTCATTATTATCTCTATCACCTTTTATTGCTCTCCCTATGAAAAACAGAGATTTTGCTTTGTGAATGCTTTAGAAACTTAGTCTACTACCAACACAGAATGAGGGATTAAAAAAAAGAAAAAAAAAACTGTAGTGGTTAACTAGTAACAAGACTTCATTTCATATTAACTAATCCTGTGACTATTATTAGAATTCAGGCTTAAGTGACAGATTAGAATGGAGTTAAGAAATTGTTATTTGCAAAAATAAAACATAGGAAATTCTTTGAGATGAAAAAATACCGGAATAATAAGCTCCTTTTCTTTTTGCCTTTATCTAGTTTGTTCAAGAATGTCTATAAAGTTATCCAGATTAAAATAAACCAATATTTCAAGACCACTTTAGATGTAATTTGCAACAAAAATAGTTTCAAATGTAACTAAAGTTAATTATATAGTGATTCTTATTCCTATGATGAATTAGTATTCTCATACATTAATTTTTCTCCAAATTCTGAAAGGTACTCAGTTGGTTTCATTCATTGCACAGTAAATGTTTAAAATGACATCTCCGAAACCATGAAGGGTGGGTTCTTATTCTCTCTCTCTCGTACTTACTAGACACTGAAGGCAAGTAAGTTGAACTTTTTGTCCAAATAACTTTATGTTTTTGATTCCCAATTTTGCTCCTTGTTAATTTTTAAAAAAAACAACATACATTTATTTTCCTACAGTTCGAGGTCTGAAACCCAAAATGGGTTTTACTATGCTAAGATCCAGGTGCAGGCAGGGCCCTGTTCCTTCCAGAGCCTGTAGGGGAGACTCCATTGCCTTTGCCAGTTTCTAGAAGCCACCTGCCTTCCTTGAAACGTGGCCCTTCCTCCATCTCCAGGGCTGGTAATGGAGCATCTGTCAATCTCTCTCTGATGCTAACCCTCCTGTCTCCCTCCTGTGAGGAGACTCCTGATTACATTGGGTCCACCCAGAAATCCAAGATAACCTCCCTGTCTCAAAATCCTTATTTAATGAGGAGTTCCTACTATGCTAGAGTGGGTTAAGAATGTGACTGCAGCGGCTCCAGCGGCTGTGGATGCGTGGGTTCAATACCCAGCCTGGTGCAGTAGGTTAAAGGATCCGATATTGCAGATTCAATCCTTGGCCCAGGGAACCTCCACATGCCATGGGTGTGGAGGTTAAAAAAAAAATCCTACTTAATGACATCTGTGAAGTTCATTTTGCCCTATAAAGTAGTATCACCAGGTCCTGGGGATTAGGCCATGCATCTCTTTGTGAGTCACTGTCCTTCCATCACTGTCCCTCAAGCAGGGGATTGAGAACTTAATCCCCCCGCATCTGATAGGTCACAAGAAAAGGCCTCCGGACAATGTCCTTGGAGGCAGCCACCCAATGAAATGCCAGGTCTGTGCAGGGTCACCCCATAAAGTGTCCTGCTTAGCCAGTAGCTCTTGCGTTTTGCTACCTACCAAGAAATGTTGGGCTCTTCTTAAATTTTCCAAGATGAAATGAGTTACGGTCTGCATTATATGGAGCACATTTAAAGCAATCAATACTTAGGCATTCTTGTAAATGTTGTAAATATGTAAATATCCTTCATAAGTATTCCCTAAGATATGCATGATATCTTGGTTTTAAGAAATGTCTCCAAACCTATTTCTACCAGAATTAAATTCTAAATGTAGGATATTGTATTAATCTAAATCCATTCTGCATTGCCAAATATGTAGGCAATTGATCTTCATTTCCTGACCTATGGTGCTCTGGAGTACCCATGTTCATCAATAAAAAGCTATTATATGGGACAAGAATGGTGGGTAGAAAGTCTCAAAATTGTTCTTTTATTACGTTTGCATCCTCAAGATGAAAATGAAAAATGAAAAACATATTTTATTACCTGACAAGTACCATGAACTATCTACCTTTACTGTATATAAAAATCACATTGTATTAACACAGGTTAGCCAAAGGGAGTAACATTGTGGTATGGCATGAATTCGTATGTAGTACCTCTTTGTGCAATGTATCCAAAATATCAATTTAAAACTGTTAGAGGGACTATGGAAAATAAATATTTTATTTGTTTATAAATGGTTTATAAACATCCATTGATGTAGAAAACAGTAATTGAGAATCAATTATACGTCAATAAAGTAATTAGATCCTGGATGCCCACAAAGAAAATATACATGTTCCTTGATTTCCAAGTGGTGAGGAAAAAGATTACTCCCAAAATAACTGTACAGCTCTAACCAGATAACATTCATATCCTATTTAATGCAATCATACTCATGGCTTAAAAAAACTCCTCTGTTTATGTGTCTGTCTATAGCGGGATGGTGTTGTGGTGGTAGCAGGGTTTAGGAGGAGGAAATGTAGAAAACTTCACAAAGTAGGTGTCACAGTGAAAGATATATTCACAAATACACATACATAGATGTGCCTTTTTTTTCTTTTTGCTTTTTTAGGGGTGTACTTGTGGATATGGAGGTTCCCAGGCTAGGGGTTAAATCAGAGCTACAGCTGCTGGCTTATGCCACAGCCACAGCAATGCAGGATCCAAGCCATATCTGCGATCTACACCACAGCTCACGGCAATGCTGGATCCTTAACCCACTGAGCGAGGCCAGGGATCAAACCTGCAGCCTTATGGTTCCTAGTCAGATTTGTTTCTGCAGCACCACAATGGGAACTCCTAGATGTGCTGTTTTTTGAGATGAAGGGGCCATGCCTGTGCCTGTAGAAGTTCCTGTGGCAGGGATGGAATCTGCATCACAGTTGCAGCCTGTGCCACAGCTGCAGCAAAAACAGATCTTCCTCATAGGTATATTTTGGAAAGCACTTTCATTATTCTGCAGAGGTTTAATAGGGAGAAATGACCAGCAATGACAGTGGAAAATTCTTTAATTTCAACATCAGCTGTTCAGGCTTTATTTTTCAGTTGTGTAAAGTGATAGATTGATTTCTGAAAATTCATTCATTCACTCATTCACATATAGTTATTAATTCAAAAAGTATTTCCTGTATACTTAATAAGTTCCAGGTACTCTTTTTTTTTTCTATTTTTTAAAGTTTTATCGAAGTATGGTTCATTTACAATGTTGTAATAATTTCTGCTGTACAACAAAGTAATTCAGTTATACATATACACACATTCATTCTTTTTCAGATTCTTTTCCTGCATAGATTATCACAGAATACTGGGTAGAGTTCCCTGTGCCATACAGCAAGTCCCCGTTGGTCAACCATTCCATATACTACACTAACAGTATAATAAGCACACCTTATATTCTTCCTGTTGTGATGAAATAAAACACAGCATAATTTGTTACATATTTTTATCAAAGAAGTCTTATCTCAATTATAAGAAAATAATAATAGTCATCTCTAATCATGAGAAAATAATTCAAAGTAAACGTGACACATTCCACTAAACAGCAGTTATAGGTTTGAGGAAAAATCAATACCATGAAATATGGCATTAAATTTTTAAAAGATTAGGGCTGCCCTAACAAATAACCATAAAGTTGGTGGTTTAAAACATGATAATTTTTTTTTGTCACAGTTCTATAAGCCAGGATTCAAAAACCAAGGTGTCATCAGAGCCATTCTCCCTTTGAAGGCCCTTGGAAGAATCTCTCTTTGCCGCCTGTAGCATCTGGTGGCCCCAGCTCTGCCTTTGCTTGCAGCTGCATTATTAGGATCTTTACCTCTTTCTTTGTGGAGTCTTTCACTTCATTTGTCTGCTCCTCTTCTGTGTTTTATAAGGACATTTGTCACAGGATATATGACACACTGGGGTAATTCAAAATAATCTCTTCTCCAAATCCTTAATTTAATTACATCTGGAAAGACCTGTTCCCCCAAATGAAGCACAGTTACATTTGCAGGTTCTGGGATATCAATGTATCTTTTTGGAGTTAACAGAAACTAAGGACACTATATATCGAAGAAATATAATTACGTGCAGTGCATTATGCTTTGTTAAACTATGGATGAAAACACCTAAAGAGACATTAAAGGAACAGTTGGGAATATTTTATATGGGTGGTGTTTTTCACTATTATTTATTGTATCATTTTGACACTTAACTATGATGATGACAATTTTGTTACAAAGATGAATGTGTTGGCTCCTAGTGGTTACATGCAGATATGTATGAAACTGAAATGTTTTGCAACTTACATTCAATAGCAAAGGGATACTGGAGGAGTATTTGTGTGTATCTAAAACAGAGGTGTAAGTAATGAGAGAATATGGTAAAATATTAATTATTTAGTAAATCATTTTAAGGAATACACTTATTTTCATTGTATTCCTCTAATAATATTTTGTAGGTTGAAATTATTTTTAAAGAAAACATTTTAAAAAACAAATGATAATGCATATGTGATTTCCTATTGGTATAGATGTCAGGGAAGAGAATTGTGACTCGAGATCTAGAAGTCAAATACTTGTTCCTCTACTAGCAAAACATGCAGTTAACAATCCTAGAAATTAAGTCCATTTGTAAAAGCTGACATTAACCCACTAAAATAGATATTGTTGAAATTATGTAAAATACAACATAATCCTTTATTAGGCAGATAACATTTTTATGGTGACTGAATATGTGGGTAAGTTTATGTAACTAATTAAACAACAGATTTTAAATGCAAAATATTTAGGTTTAGGTATTCACTGATAATCATGCACAATACAGTTGAATTTGACAATAAATGTTCATCTCTTTTTGCGTTTGCCAATAATATATCAGACATTCTCACCCTTAATAATATTTGATAATCTATAAATATACAAAATGACTCATATTCCAAAATAGAAAAAAAAAATGGGTCCAGAGAATCCCTAGACAGATCAGTGATGTTCATTTTCTGGATGGTTTTTGCTTTTTGGATTTTTTTTTTCTTTTTAGGGCCGCACCTGTAGCATAGGGAGTTTCCCAGGCTAGGGGTCTAATCGGAGCTTCAGTTGCCATACTACACCACAGCCACAGCAATGTCAGATCCAAGCAGCGTCTGCAATCTATATCACAGCTCATGGCATCGCAGGATCCTTAACCCACTGACCAAGGCCAGGGATAGAATCCTCAACCTCATGGTTCCTAGGCAGATTCATTTCTGCTGCGCCACAAAGGGAAGTCCCTTCCTGGATATTTATAACTGTGTCTTCTCTCAGACATGAGGCTGCTTATCCAGTGAACAGTTAGAGGATTGTTATTTGTATCACTTAATGGTGTCATTTTTTCATGCTCAAGGATTTGCTGAATGTTACTTTAATACATGACTGCATGTACACTGACATGGGACTGTAAGACAGCCATTACCAAAGGAAATATTGTGTATAGGGTTTGCTGCTGTGTGTGTGTGTGTGTGTGTGTGTGTGTGTGTGTTAAAGTATAGTTATGCTTTGGAATTTCTGGAACTTTTTTTATTTGTGAAGGTCACTAGTGAATATATGTAGGTCAAAATTTGACTTGTTTTCAATAAAGGTCTTGATTAATCAATCAATAACCAAATGCATTTCAGAATGCAATTCCGAAAGTCCTTGGAAACACTCTCTTTGGTGGTATGAGTCAGAAACATAGTACCCTAACCACAGAATATTTTTTTAAAGAATGCCAAGGTTGGCTTTTTAAAGGAATATCAAGCATAATTATTTATTTTTCAAAAAATGCCTGACTAATAATAATGAAAGTAGTATTTTGTCTGTTGAAAGAGCTTTTTATAATCCTTGGTGTTCTATATTTTTTATTCAGCCTAGTAAAAATAGCTAAACTGGAATTATTTGATGTTATCCTATTTAACATATATACTGAGCATATATACCCAAATTAATGTTATCTAAGATACTAGGAAATTTATCCATGTCACACATTCATTTATTTCTCTTGTTCACATCACTATGATGGAACACAGTGATCCAGAGCACAGACCCCCCCTTCAGGGAAGGACTTTTTGCCTCTGCTTCCAGGAGGGTCATCTGTAGACTTCCTTCAGCTATTTCCCAAGCAGAAATTGCCTTGGCTGCTATTTCACCATAGAGCAAGACATCTGTGAGGGACTGTGGTAGCCCCTGAGCTCTCAGTAGAGCTAGCCAAGGATTTATAGGGACTTCTTTTGCAGCTCTCCTTTCCCTCTGCTCAGTCCTGCTCCCCAGCATCTCTAAACACAGTTATTCCTTCCATGGTTACTCCTTACAGAGATCTTATACACTGAAATGTGTTTCTGAGTCTAACATGTCAACAGTCAGACATGTTAAAAACATGTTTAAAATTTTCGAAATGATTGAGTGTCTATACTCATGAAAAATTATTCCAGTGTTTATCATAGACTTGCACTTTAATATTAATTTTAAAATTGTCTTAAACTCTAAGACATATAATTTTAAACTACTTCATATGCGGTAATATTAAATCCTTTTAGATATGAAGCTCTTATTGCTAAGTCAGGCTTTGCAATACTAGGTCTGTTACAACTTCATAGTGTTATCTCAACATATCTAAGGACTCAGGGGCTTCTACACACCACCAAAATTTCATAACAAGACCTGGACTTACCTTCCTAACTTAAGCAACCCTAAAACCAAAGGAAACAAAATAAATATAATTAGAATTATTGATTCTCAAGACATTGGACATGAGGCATGGAAGGGAAATGATTGCTGAGAGATGGGAAACAACAAAGATACTCACCATTGCTCAAACTTACTGCCTTGAGGGAATTTCTGGGCTATAGTTCAAGAAGGAAGAAGCTGGATGAACCAAAGAAACTCTAAGAAAAAAAAGGAAAGAAAATACATATGGACAACTTCATAGATGTAAATTCATTATTTTACAAAATACAGCATCATTCTTTGTGAACATTTTTAGTCATCTAGGAATAGAGAGGAAATGCTTCAGTCTGGTTAGTGCATCTAGGAAAAATTGAACTTACATTATGGTTACTGATGCAATTGTGAAATATTCCCTTTAAAGTCAGCAATAATACAAAATTGTCAATACTTAGCAATACTTTTTGACATTATACTGGAGATTCTGTTCAGTGAAATAAGAAAAATAAATAAATAAAAATTCATCCAGATTATAAAGGAAGAAGTAAAACTATCCTTATTTGCAGATCACATGACCAACTATAGAGAATGTATAAGGTCTACAGAAAGCTACTAGAATTAATAAATTTTACAAAAAAAATTAATAAGCTTCTTAAAGACAAAAGTAATATTTTAAAATGTGTTTCTATACACTAGCAGTGAACAATCAGAAAATGAAAGTTTAAAAATTCCCTTTACAATATTGTTAAGAAATATGGAACACTTAGGAATAAATTTGATAAAAACATTTGAAAGCTCTTTACCCTCACAAATTATTATTTACTAAAAATTAACAAGGTAATTCTACAATTTATATGGCCATACAAATGAGCTGGAATACCCAAAACGACTTTGACAAAAGAGCAAGTTTAGAGTTGTATACTTTCTGACTTCTAGACTTACTACAAACCTACTCTAATCAAGACAATGTGGAAGTGGTATAAAAGTAGGCAACTAGATCAATATGGAGTAATAAGCCAAAATATATCCACAGACATCTGAATAGCTTATTTTTATCCAAAGTACAAAGGCAGTTCCAAAAAACAGTGCTGAAATAATTGGATACCCATATGAAGAAACAAAACAAAACCAAGAAATTCCAAATTATACTTCACATTTAATACTGAAATTAACTAAAATTCTGTTGTCACCTAAATGTAAGAGCTAAACTATAAAAATTATACTATAAAATAGTGGAGAAAACTTTTGTTACCTTTGTGTAGGCAAATGTTTTTAGATATAATACTATAAGTACAATTCACAAATGAACAAATCAGCAAGTTGAACTTTGTCAAAATAGAAAATGCTACTGTTCCAAAGACTATGGTAAGAGAGTGCAAACACATGTCAGAGACTTGAAGAAAATATATGCAAATCCAATATTTGATAAAGGACTTGTATTCAGAACATACAAAGAACTGTGGAAACTCAAAAATAAGGAAATAAACCCATAGAAATAGTTAACAGATTGGAAAATATTCCCTTATTGTGATGTGAGTTACTTGACTCCATGTAACTCTGCATAGATTACCATGACATTCTGAAATGGTGAGGCATTCTGAAAGTCCTTGGATGCTAGTTTTTGCAGAAGCACTCTGTACAGGTTTGCCAAATCCATATCCAAAGTAAATTTTATAGTAAAGACAAAATGCTGACTATTTCATGATAGAAGCTATCTGACATAATCAACTTACCATCAGATTTATGACTGATCACGTTAGAGAATATGGCCATGTTGGAGAGTCAGGGGTGGCCTCAGCTGCTGACAGATTGGGCACTTGTCAATACCCGTGCCCAGGTCAGCTTTGGTGAGTGGAAGTTCTTTGCTGAGCCATGTATAACTTCCATTTGTACCACCACGGGCATTTTCTTCAAGAACCCTTGGGCAATGACAGACATGTCTGGGAAGGAGGATGACTGGTATCCACTGGTTTCCAGAGAATGGAGCATCCTATCCACTTGATTATTCAAATTCTCTTTTGCTGAGGACACCCTTTGATGAACATTTGCCTAGGACACAAATATCTTTATGTTTTCTCCCCTTTCAGAGAGGTCACTTGATTTTCATATATTGATTTTATATCCTTTGATTTTACTAAATGTATTAGTTTAACAGATTTTTTACAGAATCTTTAAAATTTTCTGTGTATAAAATCCATGTCATCTGCAGATAGTGACAGTTTTACTTTTCCCTTTCTGATTTGGATGACTTTTATTTATTTTTCTTGCCTAAATTCTCTAAGATTTCTCATACTATGCTGAATAGAAATAGCAAGAGTGGGTAGTTTTATTCCTGATCTTCATGAAAGAGCTTTCAATTTTTAATCATTGATTATGATATCTGCTGTGGGTATGTTATATATGGCCTTTTATCATGTTGAGGAATATTCCCTCTATGCCCACTCCGTTGAGAGTTTGCATCATAAATGAATGTTGAATTTCTACATCTATTGAGATGATCATATGATTTTTATCTTTTGTTTGTTAGCACGGTGTATCACATTGTTTGCTTTGCAAATGTTGAACCATCCTTGCATCCCTGAAATAAATTCCACTCAATTATGGTATATGATCCTTTAATGTATTGTCAAATTTGATTTGCTAATATTTTGTTGCGAATTTTTGCATCTATGCTTATCAGGTATATTGGCCTGAAGCTTTCTTTTTATGCAGTGTCTCTGGTTTTGGTATTAGGGTATTAGCGAAGCCAGGGATCAAATCTGCATCCACATGGATACTAGTTGGGTTCTTAAAGCACTGAGATGTGATGAGAACTCTAAAAATTTATTTTTTAATTTAAAGACCATGGCCATAGCCAACTTAATACCAAGAATATTCAAAGAAAATTTTAGACATTTAAAAGAAAAAAAATATACCATTTTGAAATATTTCTCCAATACTAAGATAGAATTATATGTCTCCTAATGACAATCTAGCAAACACCCAGTAACCTTCAAACCATAAAATGAGTTCAGTGCTTTAAGATGCTATGCTTTAAATTTAAGCAAAGAGTTGTTTAGGATTCAATATTTAAAAAAAAAAAAATATATATATATCTTATGTATGTGGAGCCTCAACAAATATTTTAAATTCTCTTACTTGTTGAACTCCTACAAATTAGTTCCACATTTTCCACTGATTTCAGAAGAGATCATTAACCCAAAGGGGAACACTTAGATGAAGAAATAATAATAGATCCATTAGGACAATCTGAAGGAAAAGCTAGTAACTCACCTTAAATTATATATGTGGATATTTTTGTTTCCCATCTAAGCCAACATGCACTAAATATTAGACATGGTTTCTAGTATGTATTTCCCCACTATCACAGCATTAATTTGAGACACAATTTACAATGAATCAATAATTACATAAAGGAGTCAAAGTATAAGAACTGATAGGTGAATCAAACAATGAGATTTCTAACAGATTAGACATATCGTTTATCCACAACAGTTCTTCCAGGGATAAACAAGCCATCAATCTAATGGAATTGAGTGGAAGGGACTATTTCCCACTTAAGGTCCACTGTATAGTAAGCAGAGAGCCAATTCCACTCCCCTAAAAGCCTCCAAGGACCTTCTCTGGGTCAACAAAGTACTTCTTTAGCAAATCCTTTTATACAGTTCATAACCAAAAAGTTTCTTTCTAATTATTATGCTTCCCTTCTCAGTAAACAAGTAGTTGCTAAAAAAATTTAAGCATGTTCTGCTGTAAACTTTTCTAAGTGTATTAGGCATTCAACAGCTTCTTTAGAATAATCATGATAAGAGTTCCTGCTATGGTGCAGTAGATAAAATGTCTCTGTGGAGGTACCGGTTTGATCCATGGCCTGGTGCAGCGGGTTAAGGATCCAGCATTGCTGCAGCTCTGGCATAGATTGCTGCTCTGGCTTGGATTTGATCCCTGGCCCATGAACTTCCATATGCTGTGGGGATGGCCACAAAAGAAAAAAAATGTTATCCTTTGTCTCATCTAAGGTAGTTCTATGTTAATAAATATGACTTGTGCTTCCATATGTATTCAGTTCAATTCAACGATTTTGTAGCTTTAGCCTAACAACTTAATTCTAGCTGCACTTAGATATTATGCTTAGGACCTTAGATAACACACAGTGATGTGGTAACTGCCAAAATCATACAGGCATTTAAAAAAGCTGAGTAAGAAATCTTATAATTCAAACATTTAGCACCATTTACGTACATATTCTAAACTAATAATCCACTGAATAAAAAGCACAATCTTGCATTTCTAATGAAACTGACATAAATTGATATATTAATTGATGTGGCATTATTTAGCTTTATTGCCTTTTTTTAAACTTGCATTTCAATCAGTTGACTAAAAGGTCATGTTTAATGTCACATTAGCACTTTCCCAGAAAGATTTATTTTTGTTTAGATTTATTATGATAAGATAAAACTTTCTAGGTATTCATTCCAAATTCCCAAATTCCAAACTTTCCAAAAATTTCATTCAGTATTTTAGCATAGCTTTATAAAGGTGTTCATCTTTAGCCAATGATACCCAAGAGCAATACAACTTTGTAACATAGTGTAAAATGATATTTATTCAATGAGTCTTTCTCTTTTGGCTCTTTAGATTTAATACACAAATAGAAAAACAGACAATAATATATATGTGTATATGTACATATATATCATAATTATGCAGTAATTCTAATTGCAAAACGTTATTCAGATGGTTTTTTTCCTAAACAAGATTAAAAGTAAGAAAACCATATGAATCAATGAGTCTTTTTTAAAATGTTTTGACCATCAATGTAACTTTCATTCCTTGACCCACTTTCTTCGTTCACTGGCCAATAGCTTCTGCAAGCATAACAGAAACTATTATTACCCAAAAGCTCTATTGAGTCTTATTGAGCATGTCTGTATATAGTAACCACTTCTCTTGTGTGCTGTGCCATCCAAGACTTCAGTGAATCAGGCAAACATATATCATGACAGTGTTCCCTGCTATTTTTGATAGTCTGGTTGTCATTTCTTTTTTGTTGTTGCGAAAGCTTCAATTTGGCACTGGTGAGTGGCTTATCATTTATGAAGCAATCCATGTAATTCAAGGCCAGAAAAAGTAACAAATTGGGGTTTGAGAATCTGTACTTCCCATCTCCTTGGCCATGATCATTAGTTTAGGGTTCAAGAGACCTAAGGAACATTTGCTGAAGGTTTCAAATGGGAAAAAGCTTCCTGCTCTTTTAAAATGGGAGAAAAATCTCTTACCAATTGACATAAAAAATAGACACATGTGGATCCCAAAGCTACTGTTGTATATTTGATTTCTCAGGAAATTTTAGATTTAAGTTAAAGTAAATATAATCAAAGACATGGAGAAGAGAAGGAATAAAACTTCTCTTTTCACTGAGTTCCCATATGCCACTAGATGAATTTTCAGTTGTAAATGCCAAAAACATGTCTTTTATTTTTTAGGCCAAGAATTCCTCACCTATAACTCATCAGTGCATAACCAATAGAGCCCCCATTACCAAAATCAAAATAAAAGTACAATTATGGAATTCTGTGGTTTTTCCTTACATTTTTTACAAATGTTTTGATTTTGCATTCATGATGCATAATTTGGTGATGGACTATATATATGTGTATACATACACAGACATATCTTTTTCTCAATTGATATTTTATAAATTATTTCACTCCTAAAATAACCACATAATATTAGTATTTAACATTTTCACATAAATCTATAAAACATGAAGAATGAATGTTTCTTGTCTTTTATATGTTTCATAATAAATTCATGTAAGAACCATATATATAGAAAAATATTGAATGCCTTAGCTGATAACTGTCACTACATTTTTTTCATGTGTAAAGATAAGAGTATATTAATTAGATTATATTATACATGCTGCCTTATAATAAAAAGGATGGAAGATGTTAAAATAAATTACGCTTTAATTTGTCATTTAATATAGGAGAAGAAAACTGTGGTGAGATGAAAGGAAGTGCTTCACTTTATATGCATATTTCATCACCCAGGAGATATTAATTTCAAAGTTTAAAAAAATCAATTTTAAAACATTAAGAATTTAGAGACATTAAATTGCATTTTTAAAGCCTTTTAGACAGTTGCAGTTTTTTTATATGCTGTGGATACAGATTATTAGCATTCATAAATCAAATTGCCATCTATCTCTTTTTTTCCTGATGTTAGACAAAATATTATTATTACCTAGTACTAGTAATCTTTTCTAAAAACAAGGTCTCATGCCAGATCTTTTACCACAAGCTCTCTGTCCATATGTTTATATTTTGTCCATCTTTTATCAATTAAATTATTTTTTTTCCGAAGGAAGATTCATAATTGAAAATGTGTGTTACCTTTCCATTAAATGACATAATGGCTGGATATGAAAATCAAAGTTAACACTTCATTATTTTCCATGACTCACTATTACCATGTTGAATTCTGAAGTTATCTGAATTTTTTTCCTCTTGTAATTTATTTTTCTACTTATATCCCTGGAAAACTGTGATACTCAGTGACTAAGCAAGAGAGGTTTTTGTCTCATCATTATGTTTCAGACATTCTTATAATATGTCCATTCAACTTGAAGATTTTGTAAATTTGTCTTTATTTGAACCACTATCCTCCAACTTCTCTATTCATATGCTTATCTGGCTCAGTTTTTAACTTCTTCTTCTCTCCACACCTTTTTAACATGGCTCTGGAAACTATCACTTAGACCTAATATCCACAAATTTCTCTGAAAATTTCTTTTTCTGTTTCCCCACCCTCTCACTCATTTTTTTTTTTTTAACTAAACTTAAACCTGTTTTTCCACTTGGGAAAATATCTATTTCAAAGCTTTTTTACATGGTGAATATTTCCTCCTAAGCCTAGACTTTTCTTGCCTCGGAAGAGAACCAAGTGTTCTACTTGCTTGTAATTGTAATTTCCATTTTTTTTCTTTAAAACACCCACATTTGTGAAGTTTGTGTCATCATATAATACCACTGGCTATACATCTTTATTATTGCCAGCTATCATGTCTTCAGTTACCCCTTTCTTTTTATTAACTGAGGACTTAAGCTATACTTGGTGGCTCTATTTTATTAATTTCATCCTTGTTGACATTGGAAATCAAACAAAAACCTGGCTTCTTAAATTTCTTGACTTTCTAAATTCTCAGTATTTTTTTATCAACCAATCTAAGCACTTACTTTATAGGAAGTCTTTTGACCTCCAAGTTCAAAATCCCCAATTAAGTAATCTGATCCTATTAGAAATTTCCAGTTACTCACCTTATCACTTTTTACCTGTTCATTATTTCATCCATGTCCTGTTATCTTTCTTTATCTATTTTAGATTCTATCCTAGAAATCGATTCAGCTCTTGTTGGCATCCTTAATGCCATCATCTTTCCTTCTATCTGTCAAAATTCCAACCCTGGTTATCCTCCAAAACAAGCACATTAAATGTTAAGCCTGCAAATATAAAACTGTTTGTCAAAGGAGGAAAAATCACACAACTTTTTTTGTGGTTTGATTTTAAAATTTTGGATCAAGCATCAAATGGATATACTTTTAGCAGAGTGGTTGCATTCCCAGGCAAATATGCCTCTTCACTCTCCCAAGTAATTATTTCATAACTCCTTGTCCTCAAATATCTGCTATTTCCTTGATAACCAGCATATATTGCTTATTTTGCTAAAAAAAAAAGACATTGAATGAGAAATACCTGGTTATTCTGTCAACAAATCTAACAAGATGTTTTTTCTATCTATATGCACTTTTTCTTTCTCTGTGAAAAGTACTTTGGGAATTGGGGCTGGCTACACCATACCTGGCTATCAAGGAAAAAAATTATAAGGCATACCAACAGGGGGAGAAAAAACCCACAATTTGAAGAAATGGGGTAAGCATCAGAACCATATCTGGCAGAGATGTTGGAATTAGTAGATTGGAAAATTAAAACAACTATGATTAACATACTAAGGACTCTAATGGAAAAAGACAACATATAAGAACAGATGGATAATTTAAGCAGAAGGATGGAAATCCTAGGAGAGGGTCATAAAGAAACACTGGAGATAAAAAAATACAGTGCAATAGAAATGAAAAATATCTTTGATGGGGTTATTAGTAGACTGGACATAGATGAGGAAAGAATCTCTGAGCTTGAGGATATGCCAATAGAATCTGTGAAAACTGAAATGCAAGGAGAACAAAGACTATAAAAGACAAAACATAACATCCAAGTACTGCAGCACAACTACAAAAGGTATATTGTGTGTAATGGAATATCAAAAGTAGAAGAAAGAGAGACAGGAACAGAAGAAATATTTAAAACAGTAATGAGGAGTTCCCTCCATTGCTCAGTGGTTAACAAACCTGACTAGGATCCATGAAGATGTGGGTTCGATCTCTGGCCTTGCTCAGTGGGTTAAGGATCCGGCATTCCCATAAGCTGTGGTGTAGGTTGCAGATGCAGCTTGGATCTGGCATTGCTGTGGCTGTGGCATAGGCTGGCAGCTACAACTCTGATTAGACCCCTAGCCTGGGAACCTCCGTATGCCATGGGATAGGCCCCAAAAAGACAAACAAAAACAAAACAAAACAAAAAAAAACCCAAAAAGCAATGACTGAGAATATCCCCAAGTCAAAAAAAAAAAAAAAGGAAAAAAATATTTCATGTTCATGAATATGGATATAAAGTCTCAACATTTTTTAGACAGCAGTTCTTCCCAATTTGATCCTTAGATTCATTGAAAACTGAACCGAAATCATGAGAGAGTTAGTTTGTGGATGTTGATGAACTTACTCTAGAGTTTTAAGGACAAGTAAAAGATCCAGAATGACCAAAACTATGTTGAAGGAGAAGAAAATTAGAAGACTGATACTACCCTACTCCAAGATTTACAATAAAGCATTAGTAAATTAAGATAATGCTGCAGTGTTAATGAAAGTTAGACAAATTAATCAATGCAACAGAATAGAGAGCCCAGGAATAGACCTACTTAAGTAGAGTAAAATGATCTTTTACAAAGGGGAAAAGACAATACCTTGGAGCAAAGATAGTCTTTTCAATCAATAGTACAGAAACAATTGGAAATCCACATACCAAAAAGAGAAAAAAAAGAATCTAGACACAAATCTTATACCTTTTACAAAAGTTAACCGAAAGTAGATCACAGACCTAAAAGCAAAATGCAAAACCATGAAACTCCTAGAAGATGTCACTGGGGAGAACGTAGGTGATCTTTGATATGAGGATAACATTTTAGATACAATGCCAAAGTCTCAATTCCTAAAGAAATAATTGATAAGTTAGACTTCATTAAAATTAAAAGCACCTGCTCTACAAAGACAGTGTCAAAAGACTGAGAAGGCAAACCACAGACTGGAGGAAAATATTGCTAAACTACGTAATAGGATAAAAGATTGTTATTCAGAACATATAAAAACTCTTAAAACTCAGCTATTAGAAAACAAACAATACAATTAAAAAATGAACAAAGACCTTAACAGATCTTACCAAAAAATATATACAGATAGCAAATGAGCATATGAAAAGATGCTCTAAATCATGTAATCTGGGAAATCTAAATTAAAACAACTATGAAATACTTCTACATGCCTATTAGAATAGCAAAATCCAGAACTCTGACAACACCAAATGCTGCTGAGATGTGGAGCAAAAGAAATTCTCATTCATGGCTGATGGGAATTCAAAATGCTACAGCCACTTTGGAAGTTAATTTGCTGATCCCTTATAAAACTAAACATATCATCACAAAATGATCCAGCAATTGACTCCTTGGTGTTTGCCAAAGGGCAGTGAAAACTCATGTCCACACAGAAGCTAGCACATGGATGTTTACAGAAGCATTATTCATAATTGCCAAAACTTGAAAGCAACCCTGATGTCTTTCAGTAGGTGATTAGATAAATAAACTGTCATATACCCAAACAATGGGTTATTATTCAGTGCTAAAAAGAAATGAACAATCAAAGCATAAAAGACACATAGGAATCTTAAATGCATACTTCTAAGCAAAAGAAACCAATCTGAAAAGGCTTAATATTGTATGATTCCAACTATATGACATTCTGGAAAAGACAAGACTATGAGCAACAATAAAGAGAAATCAATGAATGCCTGGGGTATAGGGGATGGAAGGAATGAATAGATAGAACACAGAGGATTTTTAGTAGCGAAAATACTCTGCATGATATTGTAATGATTGATGCCTGTTGTTATACTTTTGTCCAAATCCACAGAATGTACAACACCCAAGAGTGAACCATAATGTAATTTACCTTGGGTGATTATGATGGGGCAGTGTAAGCTTATTAGTTTTTACAAATTCACCACTCTGGTGTAAGATGTAGATAAGAGGAGAGGTTAGGCATGTGTGGGAGTGGGATATATGGGAAATCTCTGTACCTCCCTCTCAGTTTTACTATTAAACTTAGCCTACTCTTAAAAAATCTTAATAAACAGATAGCGTGGCTTATTAACTTCTGAGCTTGCTTGCAAACCCAGTCTGTGTCTCTCAAAGGCTATGTTCTTTTCATCACCACATGAGATTTTCAGTTTAAAAAGTAGTTTTGGCGTTCCCATCATGGCTCAGCAGAAACAAATCTGACTAGGAACCATGAGGTTGCAGGTTTGATCCCTGGCCTTGCTCAGTGTGTTAAGGATCCGGCGTTGCCGTGAGCTGTGGTGTAGGTCACAGGTACAGCTTGGATCCCATGTTGCTGTGGCTGTTTCATAGGCCATCAGCTGTAGCTCCGATTAGACCCCTAGCCTGGGAACCTCCATATGCCATGAATGCGGCCCTAAAAAAAAAAAAAAAGTGTAGTTTTTTTCATTTTTCTAAGAAAGTGAAGTGAAAAACTTACTTTCCTCTGATTCAAGTTTTACTAGTTCTTCTATTTTTATCATTTCTTAGGTTTATCCCCCAAACTATTTTATTTACTTCCACCTTTTAATGTATTATTAATCCTCCTAATTATTTCCCCTAACATTTGTATTTCCTCTCTAACTCAACTAGTATTTCCTTTCTTATGCTTTATGCATCTCTATTATCTTAACCCTTAAGATGTAAATTACGGTTTGCTGCAGAGACTTCATTCATATTTTAATATTCCAGATCTAAGTAGACACATTAGAGTTATGTATTTTATTCTTGGAGTGCATATTTATAAATTAAAGTGCCATCTCTTTGCAGATAATATGCCAACAGTTCAGCTCATATATGGGAAAATAATCAGCTAGTGTTGGGATAATTTTTGATATAATTACAATTATTTTAAACATCATATCTTGATTTTATATTTTATGAGCTCATAAAATATAAAAATATTAGAAAATAGAATTTATTACAGAAAAGATGTACTGCTATAGGTATTAGAGCCTACCTCAAATGGATGCTGTATTTCTCTATAACATTGTGTAAATTAAAAAGAATTGTAAAATATAATCAATAAGCATTTATTGAAGAGTAAGTTACTAAAAAAGTAAGGATGTGTTAGACATGGTATCAGGCAGAAGGTGTTTATTTTTGAAACTTATTTTATGCTTAGTTTTTTAATATCTTGTAACAATAGCTATGTCTTATACAGATCTATGACATTTCAAATTAAAGAGAGAAATTAAATTTTTTCATTCTTTCAGATATATCCAGTACTTAAACGAAATCCCTAGATGACGGCCTAAATTTTTGTTTTTTCAACCAGATGGTTTGTGTCATGTAGACATAAGCATAGAGTTTAAATGCCTTATAAAGCCCATCAAATTCATTTAAACATTACACAATGGTTATTAGATTTTGGCAACATTTTCTGTCTGAATATTTTGACGCTGACACTTTTTAAATGATGTCTATATTCTATATTATGCTAAAATTGGGGAACCAAGGAATTGAATTTTCATGCTATACTGCAAACTTTGTGTAAACATACACATAAAAAGATTGTTATAACATGAGCTCAGTAAGGCATCAAGAAGTTTGATTATATTTTAATATGGACAATTTTAAAAGAACTAAAAGCTAAGATGTTTCTGGAAACATAGCTCACTACCTGACATATATATGCTATGTAAAAATATAAATTGATAATTCATGAAAATAGAATATCTAAATTTATCTTCTTTTTTTTTTTTTTTCTTTTGTCTCTTTGGGCAACACATGTGGAGGTTCCCAGGCTAGCGGTCTGATCAGAGCTGTAGCTGCTGGTCTACACCACAGCCACAGCAATGCGGGATCAAGCCGTGTCTGTGACCTACATCACAGCTCATGGCAATGCCGGATCCTTAACCCACTGAGCGAGGCCTCATCGATACTAGTTGGGTTCGTTAAATACTGAGCCATAATGGGACCTCCTAAATCTATCTTCATTTTTAAACTGTAAATATTCTTAAGAAAAAAATGTCACAGACTACTGAGGAAAATAGTTTTCATAAGTTAATTAGTTAACCTTAAAAATCTCTGAAAGTGTTTCTGGGGGGCATACAGTAAAAGAAGAAATATTTACTAAACAAAATCTACTAACACTTGGTTAGACTAGTAAGAGGCATTTGAACCACAATCCAGTCCTTTCCTACAACAGCATAACAGAAACTCTACTTCAGATGTGTGCAGTCAGGAAGGAACCTTTAACTGTTTTCCACCTATCAATCAGCTGTTTTAAATTTTTCTTTTTGAGCCTTTCTAAGCCAAATCATCCAAAGTCCCAAGAGGTACTCAATTTAATCAAACTGTAATATTTTGTTTATTGGCTCTATTCAACTAGCTCTGGTTTATAATTTGGGCCATTTAACTTGAAAATCTCATATGCAAGTGAAACATAATTTACCTCCTTAAGGTGTCATACTTAAGTTTTCTAAATATCTAAATTATAATTTATCATCGTAGGAGGATCTCCTTAACTTGTAGATGTGATAAAACATGTGTATTATCATTATCTCTCGATTTTTCACTTTGATTTTCTCAAATCGTTGTCTTTATGGTTCTCTATTCAGTTCTTTCATTTTTAAAATATTTGTCTAAAGACAAATTATTTGAGAATTTAAAGCAGTTGACACTCGTCTTAAAGGCTCATGTTACACTTTTCATGTTGACTTTTCTCTATATGACTTTCCTTCAAATTATTAATGTATTTTTAAAATATGAGAAAATATTACAGGAGTGCTTCACGAATAGACACATTAATTTTTTAGACTATACCTTTCATTGTAGTTGAAGAAAATTTGTAATAATATCATTTGATTCTTGGATAATAACAAATCCGGCTTTATATCATCTCTACAAAGTCTTCAAAAATCTTCTTTATTAAATTTATGGTACCCAACAGATGATGCTCATCATTTTCCTCCATAGCCAGTGTTAGATATAGAAGTAATGATTATTTGCTTCTCGCAGTGCCGTCATTTCCTCCTTTTCTGTGCAGTGCAGCTTAGCACATTTAAGAAGCTCTGCTTAGGCCCACAGGATGTATTTCACATCAAGTTTCTTAGTCTGTTCCTAATTTACTTCCTTATTCTTCTTTTAAAAATTATTCTACTGGTTTCATATCCTCTCAAATTTTGTTATATTTCCGTTACTCCTCATTTTGTCCATTCCTAAATAATCTCCAGTTTTCTTGACTATGATCATTATGTCTTATATTCCTGTTAGTAATAATAGTAACAGTTACTAACCTAATATTATATCAAATATTATAAGAAAATATTTATATACATTATCAGTCTTTTTATAACATGATTATTAAATGCATTGGTTAATGTATCCTGTGTTTCTCAGACTCTGAGGGCCTTCTACCATTAAAATGCCCGTGCAATTCTATCTCACTCAAAAAGAAGCATTCATGTAATCAAGGCTATGACATAATCAGTTAAGACATTCTTGGCATTAAAAATAAGATCCAGAAAAGAGAACAGCTGGCCTTATCACTCTTTATTCCCTAAGAGATAAGATCATTCTTTTAGAATTCATTTTCCACATACCTACATTAAATTTCTACCAAATATTCTGAAACAGTCTTTTATTGATGGAACAAAATGAAACAAAAATATGAAAAATGTGCCCGTTTTTTGTTTGATTAAAACAATGATAATAGTTGTTATATTTGAGTTGCTTTAGTCCCTCAAATGAATCCAGTGAAGAAAGTTTTGGTGTAATATAAATATTTGCTTTATAATATATGTATTTGCTTTTTTAGGGCCACACCTGAGGCATACGGAAGTTCTCAGGTTAGGGGTCAAATCAGAGTTACATCTGCTGGCCTACACCAACCACAGCAACATGGGATCCAAGCCGCGTCTGTGACCTGCATCACAGCTCCACAGTAACACTGGATCCTTAACCCACTGCGTGAGGCCAGGGATTGAACCAGCATCCTCATGGATACTAGTCAGATTTATTTCTACTGCACCATAATGGGAACTCCTAAAAATAGATTTTTGATTGACTTTTCAGAATTAAAAAAAAAGCATGTAATGAAGCCATTGATTTTAAAAAGCTCCATTTCTAGAGCTTTCCAAATCAGATACCAGTACAGAAATTAACATTTTACCTGTTTCTATCTCCTGTTCACAAATAAAGTTTTTATACCTTTCCAAATAGTGATACACACACTCTACTATGCTGCTGAAATTTCTTCTGTCCCAAGAGTGAATGAACAGAAATGATTTTGCATGTGGTATGATTAAAACCTTCCCCAAAACTATTTTGTTTCTAACATCTTCTAGAAGAATCAGAAAAATCTACTTTAAAAATATTTTTTATGGAACCCCGGTTAAGTCATTTAGCTGTTCTTCTATTTGTTCTTACCAGACTTGGGTAATAATCATATTCCCTGGTTGTTTTGGCTGTGGAAAATTTCTTTGACTTCTCTGAAACTTAGTTTCCTTGTCTTTAAAATGAGAATAGTGGTAATAGTATTTATTGAGCAGCTGTGAGGATAAAATTAGGTAAACGCAAACTATTTGACAGGTCTCATGTTTTAGTATAAGGTAATTACACAATCTAGGTCATGATAATTGTTAATTGTTGTTATTTCTCAAAACCATAAATCAATTTATTTCCAATAACATATTCTTTTCTAGTTATAAGTAAAAATATTAGAGAAGAAGCTCAAGATCTATTTAAATCTTCAGGTCACCCTAGCAAACTAGTCACAAAGAAAGTACTAATTATTCAAATGTTACTAGAAGTAGCTGTAATTCCCAAAGAGGGCACCCTACTTAGTAAATAAAGGAAATCCAATCTCCTTTGTTCTGAAGAGAGTAAAAGCAGCATGTTGCAAGGAAGCCCTAATAGTTTTCTTTTTTTTAGTTCCCCATTGAGCTGATAATAAATGTTTGAATTGCCCACCTAGAAAGATTTTCTTTGAGGAGAAAGTGCTGGGGTCATTTGAAAAGTCACTTGGTAGTATGCTAGAAAGAGATGGCTTTTCTCTTACGTTGGCCATCAATAGATGAAATAGCTCTTTCTCCTCCTTGCCTCATCCGCCACCCCCATCACTCATGCCCTTTATAATATTCGACAAAAGCATTGCTCAACTGCATCTTGTCTGACAGTGAAGGTACATAAAATGCCCATTTTGTTTAAATGAATGGCAGTAACCTTTTTGCTACACTAACTACTACTGCACCACAGGAAACAGCAGGGGCTCTGCTTGTATCACTTCTCTTTCTGCTCATGGTAGTTTGCAGATGATATAAATCACAATCCCCTTTAATCTGATAATCATTTAACATGAGATCCCTGTGCTGTATTCAAGAAGGTTCTTTACTTGTTTGACACACCTAATATTTTTAAAGTTGTATACTCACTAACATTGATAAAAAAACACATTTTCTTCAAAAAGCCAAAATGACCAATAGCATAGTCTAAAATCCTGCAATGCTGTCTTGTCTTTAGAAATAGCCTCAATGACTATTTAATCTTTTTACCTTATAAAAATCACTTATAAAATATTTATTATTTTTTAAGTAATAATTTTATGTTAAGTGCTGGGAATTAAGTAGTGAGCAAAAAACAACTACCTGCATTATCACTTTTGTTCTTTATTTCCCCAGGATATAAAATAACAAATATTTATATTTGTATTTTACTACATAATATGTAGTAAAATATAGTTTATATGTATTTACTATTTTTGAACTAGTAGAAAAATTAATGCATATCACTATTTCTTTGCTAAATGATGTACATACTCAATATATATAAAGTGGCTGGGGTCAATATTTATTTATTTTTT
The DNA here is from genome assembly GCF_054392235.1 of Sus scrofa. Taxonomy (NCBI): domain Eukaryota; kingdom Metazoa; phylum Chordata; class Mammalia; order Artiodactyla; family Suidae; genus Sus; species Sus scrofa. The sequence goes on from NC_139390.1 coordinate 64,569,053, forward strand.
TTTGTCTTTTTTGTCTTTTTGTTGTTGTTGTTGTTATTGTTGTTGTTGTTGCTATTTCTTGGGCTGCTGCCGCGGCATATGGAGGTTCCTAGGCTAGGGGTCCAACCGGAGCTGTAGCCACCGGCCTACGCCAGAGCCACAGCAACGCAGGATCCGAGCCGCGTCTGCAACCTACACCACAGCTCACAGCAACGCCGGATCTTTAACCCACTGAGCAAGGGCAGGGACCGAACCCGCAACCTCATGGTTCCTAGTCGGATTCGTTAACCACTGCGCCACGACGGGAACTCCCTGGGGTCAATATTTAAATATCAAAACTAATGGTACAGAAATATATGAGAGGATTTAGACAAATTAACCAATTCACAATATCAAGATCATACAGAAATTCATGAAATCATACAATCACCAGTTTAAAGTTTACTTTATTTGGGGTTTATCCAGAAGCACCCTGGGGCAAGTATTACACTACAAAGAGTTTATTTAGGAAGGTCCCAGGAAATACATGTAGGGAGATGTGGAAATGAGACTAGAAACTAGAAGGAGAAGGCAGATCATAAAATGTTAACAGTTAAGTAAGTGGCTACCTAGATTAAAAAACAAACAAAAAACTCAACCTGATGGGGAACTCAACTCTATCTCTCCATTCAATACAGAACACCTGACTCAGAATTATCTCACCTGAGGGGCAAAGTAGCCAAGAGTATAAAGCCTTCCACTTGTTATTGGTTGAGAGCTGCTCTTTAGCGACGCTAACTTCCTGTGTTCCTAGCTCATTATAATGGCAGCTAACACCCCACGGACATCCACAGGAGCACTTCAGCCGATGAAATGTAGGTACTGGCAGTTGGAGGTCTGCTCAACATGTATTGAGGAGGTAAGGTAGGGGAGACACAGGTGAGGTACCTAAAATATCTGGTACCAAGTCATAATCCAGTAATCAATTAAAAAGATGAAACAGTGGGGAACAGCAATAACAAAATGAAATGTAATTCATTCAACATGAATGACATATAACTGGATTACTATCCCACAAGTACTGAGAAGTTATCATTATTCATAGCCTTCCTTAATCCCCCAGAGTAATTAAGTGCTCATTCTGTGAACTCCCGCAGCAATTTATACTTTCACAATCCTAGTTTATTACCTTTATTTTTATTATCCTTACATATATAATTGTCTACATATACTTTTGCAAAAAAAAATAAGCTCTATGAACACAAGGACAATATGCATTTTTCTTAATGTCATATCCTAGTAATGAACAGAATGCTTTCCTTATAGGAGGTTCTTTTTAAATACCTGATGAGTAATGAATGGGTCAGTAATACTAAATTTACTTTACAATGGCATCCTAAAAGAAAAAAGGAAGGATGTGTTTTAGTAATGAAATATAAATTTATAAACTGTCTTTAAATGGTTTAAATAATATTTATATCTTGTAACAATGCAAAAATGTTTGTTGTACATTTTTTCCATGTGTAGCCCATACTCAATTGACGGAAATAATTGTAGGGCTTTACAGTTTGTTAAATTATTTTCAGTTTAACTGATTCGCTGGAAATAGCTTATCAGGGTGATTTGGGGATTTAATTGGTGGCTATGATCTGATAGCATGTTCTTTTGATCTAAATTTCTTTTCAAACTCAGGTAAGAATGTTTCTGTACTGGTAATGGCAAAGGTACTAAATACCAAATGTATTATGATATTCAGGTGCTGCTACTTTGAAGAAAGAATACTCTCAGGAAAAGTAAAGGGAATCAGAAGAACACTTAATTAACACTTAGCCAAACCTTTCTAAAAGAATGTTTAATAGCTCATATAATATGTAACATTTATTCTATTCTATAATTTTGGAAAGTGCTTTGATTTGATAAAACAGCTATATGAATACTTTCAGATTTAAGAAAAAAAGAAATGCCCTCTGTAGCTAATCCTATATATGGTGGTGTTTTTTTACATGCTAGCTTTTTGGGATTGCGAGAAACGGTGAATTAGTGTTTTTTTTGTTTGTTTGTTTTGTTTTTTTTGTTTTTTTGTTTTTTTTAGTTTTAAAAGGGAATGCAAATATGGAAGAAGAAAAAAAACTCAGTGATAGATAGATATAGAGCCTTTCTATTGAAAAGCTTTATAATTTGTCCCCTTTGAAAAAGTGAAGCTTCTTAGAGGTTTTTTTTTAACTAAATTTGACAAACAGATGACTATTGAAAGAAAGTAACAGGAAGTTGGTTACTGTGTACTTTTAAAAGTTGACATTTTGGACAACATTTTTGTTTTTCCCATAGTTCTAGAGATTTTATCTGTTTCTTAAATGGGGAATTACGATGTAAGGTAATGTTTAGTGTTGCAAGACAATAGTTGATGGAAGGGCAGATGAAAAATGTGTTTATCACTCTTCCCCATGGCCTTGTAATATGCATATTTGTGTCTTAATATGAGCCAAAATCTATACTAAAGTTTGCTAAAATTTAAACTTACAAGATCTATTACATGAATTTGAAAACTTTAACTTGTTTGTTCAACAATTTCATTTTGATGTCTGAAAGGCAGCTGGACATATCCAATAATGAAGTCATAATTCCTAGTCTCATGTTCAGGGTCCTCCTGAAAGGCACCACCTAAACAGTTGTGCCAGAACTAAGCCTAGGAGATAACCATGGTGTTTCTCTCCCCATCCCATGTTCAGTCCAATATTCATTCTTATTGCTTATCCTTGTTATATTTCTCCTGAATCTGACCACTTTCTCCATCCTAATGGCCATCTACCAACATAAGTCAAATAACTTAGAGAACTGTGCATCAGCAAGAGCAGCATGTGAAGGAAAACCAAATATGTTATGGATTTTCTTTATCTTTCCATATCATTCCACATCACTTTTAATATCACCAAATCAAGTCTGAAAAATCTAACACAGTTTTAAAACATTATATTTAGAGTGTATTTACATTCTTTTCATTTATATATAATATATGATTTTACATGCTTATTTTTACAAATAAGTACAGTGTTATTCAAACTCTTTATTTTTTAATGAAAATATACTACTCCATTAATAATTAAGACTTGAGGAACTGCACAATTTATGGGATTCCCATAGCACCTCAAATAAAACCTGTCAGCCTTATGAGATCATTGAGTGAAATATACCTTTAGCTGGACAGCAAATGAATGATACATTAAAGTCTCTTTGGCTCTCTCATTGGGAATTTGATTGCTCACATCTGTAGCTGCCATATATCATTGATTAGGAGGGATCAAACTCACTGCTAAATCTGGTATATTGAAGTGGAAAGATTAATCAAACTCTACAAAACCACAACAATTGTCAGAAGACCAATGACTTTTCCTGGACTATTAGGAATAGCCTTATTTGAATAAATTAAATTGATTGATTGAGTTTAGGGAGAAGATGATACTAAATACATTCAGAATGGTTTTACTAAAATCTCAATAAAAGAATTAACAGCTTTGTCAAAGCTGAAATACTTTAGCATCAAATGTCTAAGGCAGCTGACTCATGGCCATCCTTACCCAGCATAGATCAGTTATTTCAGTAGCCACTCAGTCAGCACTGACAATTATGGCAAAGTCAGTGATTATGGATTAGTTTCGTACATTATTGTGGCAAAAGGGAAATTACAACTTAAACTGTGCTTAAAAATAATAATTAAATGTTTCTTATGTGAAATTTAAAAATTTTTCCTTTCACTTTTTTTTTGGTAAAAATGTTAACAGATAATTTAATAGACAAGTTTAGGACTTGTATCAGCATCAGTATTATTCAGATGCACACATTTATCTATAGCTTTTGCATGAATGAGCACATGCTTTATATTTCTGTAAATGTAGTCATAGTTTATGTTTTTAACAAAAAATACTTTATAAGTATGCCTTCTCACATATATTACCTAAACACATATATTTAGAAGAAAATTGCCTGTATATACATACAGTGAATAATATTTCTGTTTTCAGTGTTTGAATATAACTTACTCATTGGTATTTTTGATAGCTCTCAATGAAAAGTCTTATTTTCCTGTAGCACAACAAACAGCGCTTTAGATTTTTTGAATTAAAAATTCATTCCTTTACTTTGAAAACTAAGATTCTTTTCTGTATAATTGTTCTTTTTTTGAAGTTATTAGAAATTCTTTTCTCAGATACCACTTTAAACACCCTTTTTTTAAAAAATAAAATAAAATACAGAGCATAATTCCAACTGCAAGTACCACATTCTTATTACATACTTATATTTTCTCCCATATATTACTTTAAGATCCTTGTAACAAAACCCTAATGAAAAATGGAAGAGAAGTGTCAAACGGAATATCTTGATCTCATCTGGCTTTGGTGAACTTAAAAAAATTACAGGTCAAAGTATGTTTTGCTGCCACTTTGGTTTTATGCTTGAGTCATTTTGATTCCACGTGCATATAACCCTTTGCCTAACAAATGTCCCATCAGACCCACAAGCAGCTCTTTATGATAACAATACATACACTTAGTTCTGAAAAAAGAATTTAAGCGGATAATGAGGGTACAGATGTAACACTACTATAATCTAGGCACTTAAAAATTATTAAATCATTTGAAAGAGGACCTAAATACAAGAAATAAAACACAACTAGTCAATGTTGAGATCATAGGTTTTTCATGTAGTAGTAGAAATTTGTCATCAGAAATAGAAGTTTATACCAGGATCCTACCTGCAGAAGGTTTTTAAATTCTTAATCCATTCATTCCCTACCTAGTAATTGGGCATTTACTATTTATTAGACCCTGCTCTAAGCTTAGGAGGTGTAACGGTAACTTTACAAGATTATTCTTTTCTTGGTATAGTGTATTTGATGTGGAAAAATAAATAGATGAGTATAGTACAGTTTTAGAAAGGCCATAGCCTTCATTCATAATAATAATAATAGTCTTTGAACCACCACATAGATATATGACAAGTTAAAGCAATCAGATTTCTTCCCTGAGATATTTCTAATGGGAGGTGTTTAGGGGAAAATTCTTTTTTGCTTCTGTGGTCATGCAGTTTAAATATGTGTCCCAGATAGGTCAGTGGCCATGTTCTTCTCATGAAAGAATAAAAAAGTCATCCAGAGAGATCCACAAGATTGCTAGAGCATCTCTTTTAACTCTTTTTGATTTAAAGCCTTTAAACAAATCATCCCTCACCATCAAGCCTATTTACATTTTTCCAGGGTCAGTATGACTAATGACTACAACTATGATTATTAGTCAATATGACCAACACTCCTATGTCATTTATAGCAACATCAGAATTAGACAATGAGGTGACTTTTCTCCAGAAGTGCTTATGTAAATGTTTAGACGGCAGACATTTGGATTAATCTCATACTGGAATTTTGGCATGTGAGGAGGGGAGTGAAAGAAAATATAAAATCAAGTTAAGATATTACGAAAGAATGAGATAACTATGGCATTTCACGCAGGTGCTGATTGTTTTCTAAAAGAAAGTAGACTTCACCAATTACTTTTAACACCATGTGTAAAATAAAACAACCACAACCAGAGCCAAAAAATAAATAATTTGGGTGGAATGTTTCATTCATGTTAGGCACTATTCTAAATTCATTTCATATATTGCCTCATTTAATGCTAAAAGCAATCCTTGATAATAGGCTCTAGTTTTATTTACATTTTATAAGTGATAAAAAACAGTCGGCCTTGTATGGTTATTTAACTTCATGAAAGTGACAGAGCTAGAAATGCTTTTTGCAAAACATTGATTTTTTTTTTTTTTTTTGCATCAAGAATTCCTGTGAATATAGTTTAAAATGTTGATTTATGAGAACCTGTCCCTGATCTGCTTTCTAAGACTCTCTGGGGTTGTGAAACTTGTCAACCTCAATAAAAAAAAGGTAAATTGAGACAAGATCAACTTACCAGAATTGAGGTTATTCAGGAAGAGCAGAAGAATGGCAATTTGGGAAACACAGACTGTAGCAAGCTACTGGCAGACTCACTGAGAGTTTGGGGTGGCCTGTGTTTATGGGCAAGAAGAGCAAAGGTGGGGAAAGTCCAGCGAGCATTCATATAGAAAGTTGATTAGCTCAAGGATGGGGAGGGATTCTTGGCAGATGTTCATTGACCAGGAGATAAATCTTTTTTTTTTCTTCCAGTTTTATTGCGATATAATTGATATGCAGCAGGTATAAGTTTAAGCTGTACCACATAGTAATTTGACTTAACATCATTAAATGATTTTGATAAGTTTCATGAACATCCATCATCTCATATAGATAAAAATATTACAAAGATTTTTTGTGATAAGAACTCTTAGGATTTATTCTCTTAATGTTTATGTATCACACAACATTGCTAATTATTATCAGGTTAAACATTATATCCTTTGTACTTATTTATCTCATGAGTAGAAGTTTGTTCCTTTTGAACTCCTTCATCCATTTACCCCTTCTCCAGATCCCTCTTTTGATAACCACAAATCTGCTCCATTTTTCTATGCATTTGTTTATTTTTGAAGTATAATGGACATTCAACGCTATGTTAGTTCTTGTTACACAACAGTGATTCAGGATTTCTACATATTTCAGTACATTCAGTTATGTGGTTACCACAATACCTCTAGTTATAATATGTTGCCATACAGTGATATTACATAGTTATAGAGTATATTTGCCACACTGCATATCTCATAACTGTGACTCATTTGTTTTGCAACTGGAAGTTTGTACCTCTTAATCTCCTTCACCTGTTTCTTTCCTCCATCCCCCATTTCCTCTGATAACCTCTTGTTTATTCTCTGTATCTATAACTTTCTGTTTTGATGATTGTTCATTTGTTATGTTTTTTTTAAATTACACATACATATAAGTCAAATCACAGCATTTGTCTTCCTCTTACTTACTTTACTTAGCATAATATCCTTTTAATTAATTCCATGTTGTTGCAAATAGCAAGATTTCATTCTTTTTTATGGATGAGTAATATTCTGTTACTTGTGTGTGTGTGTGTGTATATACCTCGCATATACAAATGTATATAATACCATATAGTATTATCCATTCATCTGTTTATGGGCACTTAGGTTGCTTCCACATGGCTATTGTAAATAGTACTGCAATGAATGTAAAATTACATATATATATATATATATATATATATATATTACATATTGGCTTTTTAGGGCCACAACCAAGGCATATGGATATATTCCCAGGCTAGGACCCACTGGTGAATGGAGCTGATATTTGTTATATGCCTGCTCACTAATGTATAAGGGTGGTCCTATGGTTAGTCCTGGCCCAGTGAGAAGCAGACTGGGTTTCAGGGTCTCTAGCTACAGGGTTTGTGGCTCTCATACTTGGTGTTGATCTGCCTTTTGGTGGGGCTGGATCCTGACAGCTGGGTGTGAGGCCGCAGTTGTCCCATGCTAGTGGCAGTATTCTAATGGTTTATAGGCTCTGGTGGACAGGGTCAAGTGTGAGTATGGCTGTGAGCTCATGGTCTTTATGCAATAGGCCTGCTGGTGGGTGGTGTTGGGCTCACCCAGCTAGCCACTTGCCTGTGGTATCCCAATATTGGTGCCAAAAGCCTGGAGGATGGGACTGGATTTCAGCACTATAAACTAGAGAGAGGATTCTAAAACATTATTTATCAGCACCAGTGTCCTCGTAAGAGTACAACAAGCTTTCCCAAATGGCTGCCTCCTGTGTTCATGTCCCCAGGGGGAGATCTAGTTGCCTCCTTGACTCTCCAGAAGCCTCTCCAAGTTCAGCAGTTGCATCTGCCTCAGGCTCCTTTCAAATGACTGCTTCTGCCCTGTGACTCAGTGTATGTGAGATTTTGTGTGTACCTAAAGCCCTCTAGGTCTTCTGAAAGTAACCCCCACCAGCTTTCAATGACCAGTGGTCTGGGTGGGGGGGCCAGTCTTCTTGGTGCAGGACCCCAAGCTAGGAGTCTGACATGGGTCTCATACTCCCCACTCCTTGCTAAGAACTTCTTTCAGAGGAGTTTCCTCTCCTCTGTGGCTGCCCACCCAGGGGTTTGGACCCACCCAGGGTTTGGGTCTTGACTACACCATGGACCTGCACCTTCAGTCTATTTCATTGCATTTCCCTATTAACATCTTTAGTTGTAGAAGATATCTTCTCCTGGTCTTCTAGTCTTTCTTGGCATTACTACCCTGTACACAATTGTAACTTTAGGACATTCCTACTGTCAGGCAGTGAGTTAAGAATCTGACTGCAGGGACTCCAGTTGCCAAGGAGGTGTGGGTTTGATCTTCAGTCAGGAACATCCATATACTGAGAGCAGCCTTATATTTATATACATATGGTAATGTTGGTGTGTCTACGGGAGGAGAGGAGCTCAGGGTCTGTCTGCACTGCCATCTTGGCTACTCTCTGAGGGGGCAAGTCCTCATGTGCTGAGAAATCAATCCCTCATTTCTTAAGTTCTATTCTTGAGGGATCATGCATGAAATTCTCAATTTCATATCCTTTGGTTGCGTTTTAGCTTGATTTCTTTTCCAAGACTCAGGGATATGAATTTCCAGAAATTCTCTGAATGATACTAATGCATCCTAAAATTTGAGAACCAGTGAACTTAGTATGTACAAAAGATGGGATTTCAACCCAGATACTCAAGAAATCTGAAATTAGTCATCCTTACCACTATCATAGTACAAAATAATATTGTTTGAGTGTCATGGGGTTTGAGTGATTGGATCTTAAGGGACTTAATTCAGGTATTTTATGATTATTTATTTGTTTTTTAATATGTTAATGATAATTTAACTAACCAAAAACATACATTATAGTATGTGTAAACTTGTAAAATTTGTTTTATTTTCAAAGTTGCTATTAGATTCCTGGTCTGATTGATATATAGTCTTTCTTAATATTGAATATTAAACTTTCTTAAACATAATTACTATTAAAATTAAGTAAAAATCTGAAAATATGTGGTAAGTTGACTATAATACTTATTCTGTGCATAGAGATGACTTATTGAAGTATTTCAGTTGTGTATATTCAATAATGTCCTCAGATATCTCATTTGTTCCCACAATAGATGGATTTTGAGTGTTCACATATTTTAAATGTTAATGCTTAATATTTGGATATTGAATCAATATTTTTGCAAATGTACATGGCTCAATTTAGACTATAGAAATTGTATTTGGATATACTTAATTTTGTCTCCAAATTCACTTCACGAAGTTTTCACATAACATTAGGTTATGAATTTAAGCATAATTTCTCTTTTCAAACCATATTGATAAAAATGTATTTTAAATGAAGAGGGATTTTTTTGTCTTTCTTATTCACATTTTGATGAGCATTAGCAACTACTTTGAGCTATGTGACACCATAACTTCCTAAAGCTGTTGCAGTGACCAGGACAAGCGTAATGCCCCATCTAATTTATTTCTTTTACACTCTTGTAGGAAGAGTAACAAGAAAACCAATTTTCTTGTAATTGTGTCTAAAATAACAGTTAAAAAAGATCAGAGCAAGGACCTCTCCTGTAAATTATGTTAGTGAATCTAGGGCAAACAGTTGCTTAGAGATCTCTAATTTCCTTTTGATATACTAGTTTGCTTTTTTGTTAATTCTCAATTCTTGTCTATATTTAGTAGATGGCCTAGTAAATAAGTTAAATATAAGAATAATAACAAAATATTAGTGAGCTTTAAAAGGAAGTCCTTGCTTTTAAGGATGAGAGCTTGCTCTTATAGAGCTTAATTTTTTATAAATGTATGATTCACTCCATTTATCCCTAGCCTCCAACCAGCACAGGCGTCTGTTTCACCCTTTCTCTTATGCTGAAACAAGAGAATTGAAACATCATATACCAAGCATTCCTCATAGGCTTAAAGTCTTTTATTCTTTATTCTCCAGTGAGTGCTGATGACAAACTATTAGAAACTCTAGGGAAATTATCCCAGGTGGTGGTTCTGGCAAGAGAAAGGAACATTGCTCCTCAATAGTGGATTGATTCTGAATGAATGCTTTGTATTAGATGATCCCAGTCTCAGCAGGATTTTCAAAAGAGATTATTGACTTGCTGCCCTGATGTCTTAGGCCAACAACCTGTAAATCATATGACAAAGACCACAGAAAGTTTATTTCTTTGGATATAAAGAAAAATAATTCAGATTCCCTTTAAAAAGATTGAAACTTCAATTATTGATTTTTGAGAGAGACAAAATTAATAGAGGTTTCTTGCCTTCTATCAAAGCAAATCTCAGCTTCAACTGGCTGAAAATTTTCCTGCCTTTAAAGTCCTGAAATGTAGCACAGATCCTGTTAGTTTTCACTCCACAAAAGGTAAACCTGGATTTGTTTTTATTATATTTTCATCATTATTACATATTTTTTAGATACAATTTTTACTTGTGGATATGTTCAGAGGCATTTTGCTAGTACTTTCCTGAAATCCAAATCTGTTTTACTAAAACTTATTTTTACTGGGCTCCATACTCTAGTTGTTTTCTAAAGTGGTATTTTGCCTTCTATAACTGAAATATATTTGTACATATTATGCTGTGTTGTTAGGTAATTTGAGAGTTGATTGGCTAATTTTGAATTGTTTGTGGTAGGTAAATACAATTGCAAATGACAAGCCCTCATCACTTCACACTGCCTGCCTCTCCAAACTTGAGAATATACCCCTCAAAATCCTCTTGTTCTATGTACCTTAATCCTCATTTTCTACCATTAGTGCCCAAATATCAATAAACTGGAAGTTACTAACAAACAAGTCTCCTGCTGTCACCGATTGTGAAGAGATGTGATATGAACACAGCAAAGTGTTACTGTCAATCCTTGTGCCATTTGCACATATGAAGAGGAAAAGGCCAGGAACAGAATTTGTAGTTAGGTTTCATGTACTCACAGAGCGTGGCTCTGTGCTTCCACCTGTGCAGAACTGCAATACAGAAAAGATATTCTGTGGCCTCAACCATAAAATGTTTCTATTTTCTCTTCTTCTTTTTCTCCCACTTTTAAAATCTTCTAATCCTTCGCTTTACCTATCAAAATATGGTGTATATATATATTATATAATATAATATATATATATTAAACTGGTATTATTTTGTATCATCTGACATAAATAAAAGTTGGAAAATGGATTGAATTTTATAAAACTTAATTTTATACTAGCCACATTAAACATGTGTGATTTGAGTAGTCTTTTATTTGCTTATTTTGACAAAACACAGCAAAAAAAACAAGCAACCCTTCCTCTAAACTTTCTTATTTTATGTAAACTATTATCAGGCTTATTTGCATCTATCCTAAAGAAAGAAGTTGTAATGGAACATTCCTAATAAACAAAAGCAGTTAAGTTTGGGATATACTGGACTCATAATGCCTAATACATTCAATTTCATATACATAGTACTTGTATACAAGTAATTTCTGTGCTATCGTTTTAATATGAGAATGCTTTCTTTTTGTTAATACACAGGCAGTTTATCACAAGATGACCAAGAAGAGAATAGAAAACATTAATGGTTAACATCTCTCAAAAATATGCATGCCTTATAAAATTTATTTAGGTGAATATTGTCTGAAAAGGAAGAAATAAACTTATCTTGACACAATAACAATGTCTAGATGTTGCTTTCAACAAGGTCTGACTAATGTGCAAAGCAATGTGGATTTATTTGGGAATTAGTGAATATTATTTCAGAAGGGAACAAAAAATGAAGATGAAAACTACTTTACTGAAATGTAGATGATTTAAATTGTTCTGTTAATTTCTGCTGTACCGCAAAGTGACTCAGTGATATATGAATATATGGCTTATCTATTATGGTTATAATTCCCTGTGCTATATGTTCTTTATCCATTCTATATATAATAATTTGCATCTGCTAATCCCAGACTCCCACTCTATCCACCTCCAACCCTCTTCCCCATTGGCAACCACAAGTCTGTTCTTTGTCTGTGAGTCTATTTTTGTTTTGTAAGTCAGTTCATTTGTGCCATATTTTTTTTTTTTTTTTTTTTTTTGGCTGCCCAGCAGCATATGGAGTTCCCAGGCCAGGGGTTAGATCCAAGCTGCAATTGCAGCCTAAGCTGCAGATGAGGCATCACTGGATCCTTAACCCACTGTGCCCAGCCTGGAGGCCAAACCTGCATGCCAGCACTCCTAAGACACCACTGATCCCATTGTGCCACAGGAGGAACACCTCCTTTGTGCCATATTTTAGACTCCACACATAAGTGATATCATGTGGTATTTGTCTTTCTCTTTCTGATTTATTTTACTTCGTAAAATAATCTCTAGGTCCCTCCATGTTGTTGAAAATGGCTTTAATTATTTTTATTGCTGAGTAGTATTCCATTTTATATATATATGTACCACATTTTCTTTATCTTTTCATTTGTTGATGAATATTTAGGTTGTTTCCCTGTCTTAGCTATTATGAATACCACTGCTATGAATATAGGGGTGCATAGATCTTTTTGATTTATGAGTTTTGGATGTATGCCCAGGAGTGGTATTGTTGGATATTGTAGCTCTATTTTCAGTTTTTTGAGGAATCTCCATACGGCTTTCCATAGTGGCTGCTAATTTACATTTTCATCAACAGTGTAGGAGAGTGCCCTTGAAAACTACTTTTTAAATGAAATGTATTTCATTTACCATCTCAGCCTTAGGGGAGTTGATGCTTTTTATGTGTTCATTTGTTATTGCATGGAAATGAAACAGTATAAAGTAGTTATAAAGATGAATCTGTGTCTTAAACATTCTTACACTTGTTTCTCTTTGCATGACAATGAAATACTTTTAACATTTTTCAATAGTATTATCTAAACTGCTGAATTAGGGGAAATTCCAATCATTGCTTTCCTACTTTGCATGCCTCATTAATGTGTTCACATGGTTTTGTTCTTCATACGAAACTCTTCAAAATGAAGGCTGAGCGAAAAGTAAGTTCAGGAAGTTCACCATATCCATACAGGTAAATTTCTGGAAAGATTTCTAGAGACTTCTAACAAAACATCATCTGTATCACTGGTAATAATTGAGTTTCTCTTATGAATTGATTTGTTCACAAGAAATGAATATAGACTGTACTGAGAATACAGTTTTCTGACATTTCTAAAGTGTCCAAGTTTTCATATATAATCTGAATTTGAGAGGGAGGGAGGAAGAGAGGCAAAAACATATTCTAAGACAATGATTTGCATTTGTTAACATAAAAGCTAAGAAATCTTTGCTTTCTCAAAATTTACTTGCAGTTTTGGGAATTAACTATTTAGATAAACTTCAGACAAAACTTGCAGGATTAACAAAAGTGATCAACAAGATCACCTTTTTCTTTTATTGAAGAAAATAATATCCCAAAGCAACCACATAATTTGTGAATACGTTCAATGGAAAATTCATCTCTATGCTATAGATGTCTTCCAGTGTCCAGCACATTTGATTATTGAAGTGTTGATGTAATTCAGGTTTCATTTTTCTCTATTTCTGCTTTATCATTCTTCAAGGACTTTGTGTTTATCTTTTCATTCATTATCTAGAAGTATGTTTTGATTTTTGTAGTTAGAGCATTATGGCTGCCATTTAAAAGGGTTTTTTTGTATTTTCTTCAGATGATCTCTTTTCTGATATTTTTGGGAACATTGGATGACACATATACTTTAATGGTATTCACATAATATTGTAAACATCAGATGTCTGAATAAAAAATTGTTATTGATTATTTTTACTATGAAAACATTTAAAAGGGAAAATGGTGCAGAAAATCTACTGAAAATGAAACATATATACACACTAAAGACAAATAATTCAAATATGAGATTTGGACATAAGTACAGAGAAATGAATAAAGAGAAAAATCAGAATTTTTTGAATAAAACGTTCTAGGTAGAGTAAAAAACAGATTTACAAATTTTTAAAAAAATCACAGTAGCTTACATAATTATTTCTCAATTCTCACTTTTCAGTTTTGAGTCCTATTGACTCTGTATTTTGAGGTTTACTTTTTAATGTTTGAAAGTGTGGATTTTTCCTAAGTATCCTTTATAATTGAATATAAACCTTATTGACTTGATCAGATAATGTGTACTGAATATTATAAGTTTCTTAAACATTAATGTACTTTTTTTTGGTCCTACAACATAGTTCATTTCCCTCAACGTTCAATAAATGATTATTAAATCAAGCTTAAACTCTTATTGTTTATCTACTTGATCTATCAACTACCAAAAGAGTAGTTTTAAAACCTCACTCAATTGTAGACAGTCTAATAAAATGTTAACCAATTAATGTTACTTTATATATTTTGGGACTCTGTATTAAATAAATGTGATTACCCTATTTTCCAGGGAATTAAATATTTTGCCTTTAAGCAATGATGCTTATACTTCATACAATTAGGATATGAGAGATATTTTCCCTTGGAATACTAGGGATAATAGTCCATTCATATTTGTGCTATATTGTTACCATTCTCTTGTAAGCAGTCTGTTTGATTTTCCCTTGGTTTGTCTCTCTTATGTTCTTTTTGTGCTTGGTCATGTATATTTCCTCTAGATAAGTTTACGTGATTCTTAATCATCTTAGAGATGTGTTAGAATTCTTGGATCTTAAGGATAGAGTAGGGTCCTGAGAGAGGGTCAGTCCTAATTCCTTTGATTACTGACACTCTCCTCTTCTCACTCATCTTCTTGATCCCTGATTTGATTTTCACACTCCACTGGTCTCACCTTTGATCTTGTTTTTTGTTTGTTTGTTTGTTTGTTTTGTTTTTTGCCTTCATTTTGCCTCTCTAGGCTGAATTCTGGTAGCAACAGCCACTGAATATCTGAAACCAGATAACTTTATTATTTAAGTTAGAGCGAGCTACCCTGCACAAGCAAAGTCTTATTGAGGAAAGCCAAATTTGGGGTTTTGGAAAGGGTTTGGGGGAAGTTATATTGGTTAAAGAATGGTAGTAGGCTACCATCATCTTAAAAGTGTGCTCACTGGATTGAGTCCCTTGTAGATTTGCTGACCCTTAAAGTATGTGGCTGTCATTGATTGGTTAACTTCCAGGAGCATGATCACTGAAACAAATTGGCATTGATTCATTTTGAGAGGTTTAAAATCAGTTCTGGAATTTACTTGATACTATGACTATAAACAATCAGTCTTTTCCTGGGAGAATTGGGACATGAAAGCAATCACAGATAACTACTTCTGACATATCTCCTATGGTTCACTAATCCTCTATTCAACTCTGTCTAACTGACTGATTGATATACATTGACTCTATAAGTATTACAGCTATAGTTTCCATATACATAAGTTATATTTGCCGCTTTTTCACATTTACTTTCCACCTGCTCATCTTTAACTTTTAAATTTATTCAAGCATTTTTATTCCAAGAAAAGTAATTCCATTATCTGAATCTTTCACAAGTCTGTTTTATATCTAATTGTTGACAAGCTTCTTTTTTTCCTTGGAATTTTATCTGAGATAGTACTTTGAAGCATGCTTTAAAGTAATGTTTGGCTGGGGTAGGGGTGGGGTTTATAAAACTTCTGAAAGTAACCTGAAGATGACCCTGACTCAAATCAATTTAAATTCAGTTTTTTATCTGAGATTTATTTATTGTCTTTTTTTCTTTTTAGGACCACACCCGTGGCATATAGAGGTTCCCAGGCGAGGGGTCTAATCGAAGCTACAGCTGCCAGCCTATGCCAAAGTCACAGCAATGCCAGATCCAAGCAACTTCTGTGACCTACACCACAGCTCACGGAATGCTGGATCCTTAACCCAGGCCAGGGATCAAACCCACAATATCTTGGCTCCTAGTCGGATTTGTTTCCGCTGCGTCATGATGGGAACTCCCTGAGATTTATTTTTTTTAATTACATAAGAAACATTAATGAAGAATGCAATTGTGACAATGAAAATATGAGGTTATAAATTCTCAGGAGAGTTTTTTCTTTGCCTTAACACAGTTACAGATAATACATAAATTTACTTGTTATCCTTTTGGGAAGAGTGGGGCTTACTTTTTATACACCCATGGGTAGCTGTATAAACTTCTTAATTCTCTTCATTCCATAGGGGTCCTGAAATACTCACCAGCTTTAGTCAAACTTAGCCTTGTATAGTGCTTCCCTTGACTAATGCAGCTGCCCAGAGTTCAGCAGAAACTTGGTGTTTAAGTTAGATTTAATACTTTCTATCAGCCAGGAATCATAGTTTCATTTATTTTATTTTTATTTTTAATTATTTTTATTTTTTACATTGTTATTGGTTTACAGTGTTCTAACAATTTCTATTGTACAGCAAAGTGACCAGTCACACAATATATATACATTCTTTTTCTCACATTATCCTCCATCATGTTCCATCATAAGTGATTAGATATAGTTTCCTGTTCTAAACAGCAGGATCTCATTGCTTATCCACTCCAAATACAAGAGTTTGCATATATAACCCCATATTCCCAGTCTATTCCACTCCCTTCCTCTCCCTCTTGGCAACCACAAGTCTATTCTCCAAGTCTATGAGTTTCTTTTCTGTAAAAAGTTTCATTTATGCCATATTTTAGATTACATATATAAGTGACATCATATGGTATTTGTCTTTACCTTTCTAACTTCACTTAGTATGAGAGTCTCTAGTTCCATCCATGTTGCTGCAAATGGAATTATTTTGTTCATTTTTTTATGGCTGAGTAGAATTCCATCGTGTATACATACCACATCTTCTTAATCCATTCATCTGCTAATGGACATTTAGGTTGTTTCCATGTCTTGGCCATTGTGAATAGTGCTGTGATGAACATGCATGTAGCTTTTTCAAGGAAAGTTTTGTCCAGATATATGCTCAAAAGTGGAATTTGTGGATCATATGGTAGTTTTATATTTAGTTTTCTGAGATACCTCCATACTGTTTTCCATTGTGGTTGTACCAGTTTACATTCCCACCAACAGTGTAGAAGGGTACCCCTTTCTACTCACCCTCTCCAGCATTTGTTATTTGTGGACTTTTTAATGATGGCCATTCTGACTGGTATGAGGTGGTACCTCATAGTAATTTTGATGTGCATTTCTGTAATAATTAGTGATGTTGAGCAATTTTTTCATGTGACTGTTGGCCATCTGTATATCATCTTTGCACAAATGTCTATTCAGGTCTTTTGCCCATTTTTCAATTGGGCTGTTGGCTTTTTTGCTGTTGAACTATATTTTTTTCTATTCCATAGGTTGTATTTTTTTATATATATAATGGTTTCCTTTGCTGTGCAAAAGCTGTCACTTTGATTAGTTCTCATGGGTTTATTTTTGCTTTTATTTCTGTTGCCATGGGAGACCAACCAAAGAAAACATTTCTACACTGATGTCAGAAAATGTTTTGCCTATGTTCTCTTCTAGGAGTTTGCTGTCTTCTCTTATATTTAAGTCTTTAAACCACTTTGAGTTTATTTTTATGGTGTGAGAGTGTGTTCTAGTTTCATTGATTTATATGCAGCTATCCAGGTTTCCCAGCACCAGTTGCTGAAGAGACTGTTTTTTTCCCATTTTATATTCTTGTCACCTTTGCGGAAGATTAATTGCCCATAAGTGTCTGGGTTTATTTCTGGGTTCTCTATTCTGTTCCATTGGTCTGTGTGTCTGTTTTGGTGCCAGTACACAACTGTCTTGATTGCTATGGCACTGTAATATTGCCTGAAGTCTGGGAGAATTATGACTCCAGCTTGGTTCTTGTTCCTCAGGATTGCTTTGTCAATTCTGGATCCTTTACAGTCCAATATAAATTTTTGTATTGGTCTAATTCTGTGAAAAATATCATGGGTTATTTGATAGGGATTGCATTGAATCTGTAGATTGCTTTGGATAGTATGGCCATTTTTATGGTATAAAGTCTTCCAATCCAGGAGCATGGAATATCTTTCAATTTCTTTGAATCCTCTTTAATTTCCTTCATTAATGTTTCATAGTTCTCAGCATATAAATTTTTTACTTCCTCAGTCAGGTTTATTCCTAGGTATTTAATTTTGGAGATGTGATTTTAAAAGGTATTGTATTTTTGTATTCCTTTTCTAGTATTTCATTTTTTATATACAGAAATACCAGAGATTTCTGAATGTTAATCTTGTATCCTACAATTTTGCTAAATTTGTTGATCAGTTCAAGTAGTTTTTGGATGGAATCCTTAGGGTTTTCTATATATATTATACTGTCACCTGCTTAGAGTGACATTTTTACCTCTTCTCTTCCAATTTGGTATTTCTTTTATTTGTCCGATTGCTGTAGCTATGACTTGCAATACTATGTTGCATAAAAGTGAGAGTGGGCATTCTTGTCTTGTTCCAGATTTTAGCAGAAAGTTTTTCAGCTTTTCTCCATTGAGTATTATATTTGCCATGGATTTGTCATAAATGGTTTTTATTATGTTATGTTCCCTGTATACCCACTTTGGTAAGAGTTTTTATCATGAATGGATGTTGGATTTTGCCAAATGCTTTTTCCTTATCTATTGACAGATCATGTGGGTTTTGACTTTTCTTTTGTTAATGTGGTGTATGATGTTGATTTATTTGAACCATCCTTATGAACCTGTGATGAATCCCACTTGGTTGTGGTATATAATCCTTTGTATATGTTTTTGGATATAGATGGCTAAAATTTTGATGAGAATTTTTATATCTATATTCATCAAGATATTGGCCTATAATTTTCTTCTTTGGTAATATCTTTATCTGGTTTTGGTATTAGGGTGATGGTGGCTTCATAGAATGTCTTTAGGAGTGTTATTCCTTCTTACTGATTTTTTTCTATTGGTTTTGGAATTTCTATTTTATTGATTTCCTGTTTGATCTTTATGATTTCCTTCCTTCTGCTGACTTTAGGTTTGTTTGTTCTTTTTCTAATTCATTTAGGTGGTGGGTTAAGTTGTTGATTTGAGATTTTTCTTTTTTGAGGAAGACCTATATTGCTATGAATTTCCCTCTGAGACCTGCTTTTGTGGCATCCCATAGATTTTGAGTGGATGTGTTTTCATTATCATTTGTCTCAAGGTATTTTTTAATTTCCTTCTTGATTTTCTCATTGACCCAGTGGTTCTGTTATTAGCACGTTGATTAGTCTTCATGTAGGCAGTTTGTTCTCATTTCTTTTCCTGTGGTTGATTTCTAGTTTCATGCCATTGTGGTGAGAGAAGATACTTGAAATAATTTCTGTGTTCTTAAATTTGTTGAGGTTAGTTTTTTGCCCTAGTATGTGGGCAGTCCTTGAGAATGTTCCATGTGCACTTGAAAAGAATTTATATTCTGATTTTTTTTAATGTAATGTCCTGTCCCACTTTCCTGTCTTTTCACTGGCATGAAATATCTTTTCCCATCCCATCACATTCAATCTATATGTGTCCTTTGCCCTAAAGTGAGTCTCTTGTAGACAGCATATTGTAGGCTCTTGTTTTTTCATCCAGTCTTCATGCTGTCTTTTGATAAATTTGCATTTAGGATAATTATTGAAAAATATGTATTTGTAGCCATTTTAAACCTTGTTTTCCAGTTGATTCTGTGTTTCTCCTTTGTTTCTTTCCTTTTTTGTTTGATTTCTTTTTTTTTTTTTTTATTTTCCCACTGTACAGCAAGGAGGTCAGGTTATCCTTACATGTATACATTGCAATTACAGTTTTTCCCCCACCCTTTCTTCTGTTGCAACGAGTATCTAGACATAGTTCTCAATGCTATTCAGCAGGATCTCCTTGTAAATCTATTCTAGGTTGTGTCTGATAAGCCCAAGCTCCCGATCCCTCCCATTCCCTCCCCCTCCCATCAGGCAACCACAAGTCTCTTCTCCAAGTCCATGATTTTCTTTTCTGAGGAGATGTTCATTTGTGCTGGATATTAGATTCCAGTTATAAGTGATATCATATGGTATTTGCCTTTGTCTTTCTGGCTCATTTCACTCAGGATGAGATTCTCTAGTTCCATCCATGTTGCTACAAATGGCATTATGTCATTCTTTTTTATGGCTGAGTAGTGTTCCCTTGTGTATATATACCACCTCTTCCGAATCCAATCATCTGTCGATGGACATTTGGGTTGTTTCCATGTCCTGGCTATTGTGAATAGTGCTGCAATGAACATACGGGTGCATGTGTCTCTTTTAAGGAGAGTTTTGTCCGGATAGATGCACAAGAGTGGGATTGTGGGGTCATATGGAAGGTCTATGTATAGATTTCTAAGGTATCTCCAAACTGTTCTCCATAGTGGCTGTACCAGTTTACATTCCCACCAACAGTGCAGGAGGGTTCCCTTTTCTCCACAGCCCCTCCAGCACTTGTTATTTGTGGATTTATTAATGATGGCCATTCTGACTGGTGTGAGGTGGTATCTCATGGTAGTTTTGATTTGCATTTCTCTTATAATCAGTGATGTTGAGCATTTTTTCATGTGTTTGTTGGCCATCTGTATATCTTCTTTGGAGAAATGTGTATTCAGGTCTTTTGCCCATTTTTCCATTGATTGATTGGTTTTTTTGCTGTTG
Organism: Sus scrofa; assembly: GCF_054392235.1. NCBI lineage: Eukaryota > Metazoa > Chordata > Mammalia > Artiodactyla > Suidae > Sus > Sus scrofa. Next base: position 64,589,566 of record NC_139390.1, read on the forward strand.
AGTTGTATAAGTTGCTTATATATTCTAGAGATTAAGCCCTTGTCAGTTGCATCATTTGAAACTATTTTCTCCCATTCTGTAAGTTGTCTTTTTGTTTTCTTGTTGATTTCTCTTTATTTTATGTTTGTGTATTTTTTATTTTCTGTGAATGTAATGTTTGGTTTTGATTTGTGGGTGCCCCATTTGTCATGTGTTTAACCCCTTCCAATATCTTCTTGCTTTAGCTTGATAGTCATATAGTCTCAAACACATTATTTAAAAAAAAAAAAAGAGTCCAGATTTTCATACTTTCATTTCCCAAATTCAATGATTTTGAAATCCTTTTCTAACATCTTCATGTTTGTCCTTTTGTGGTTCCTTGTGTTTATTGTCACATTTACAATTTTTTTCCTTTTAGATCTGTATACTGACTTATTTAAATAATTGCTTTCCAGTTGTGATTTCCTCCATCCAATTTCTTCTTACTACTTTTTTATTTAGAGAACTAGGTGTCTGTCAGACTGCAGAGGTCTTCATTGTTGGCTGCTTCAGGTGAATTCTCCTGTTCTTTTATTTTTTTATTTATTTATTTTTTTTGTCTTTTTGCCTTTTCTTGAGCTGCTCCTGAGGCATATGGAGGTTCCCAGGCTAGGGGTCTAATAGGAGCTGCAGCCACCTGGCCAATGCCAAAGACACAGCAACACGGGATCTGAGCCATGCTCACAGCAATGCCAGATCCTTAACCCACTGAGCAAGGCCAGGGATTGAACCTGCAACCTCATGGTTCCCAGTCAGATTCATTAACCACTGTGCCACAACGGGAACTCCTCTCCTATTCTTTTAACTGGAAGTTGTTCCTGCGCTTCTTAATCTTGCTTATATTTTTCTTTTCCACTGAGTTTAGGGAAACCAAATTGTAATCTTGGAGGCATATTTCTATGCAAGAGCCCCTCTTTTGTATTTTGTGAGAGGTTATTTTTTATTTTTTGGCATGTGTATTTGGATATTTGCTGTCTCTTTCTTTGGTTTAAGCAAGCTGTTATTCCCAGTGTGCTAAGTGTGTTTCCAGAGATAAGGAGGCAATGGGTAGGGATAGTAGTCAGTGCTTGATTGCTGGGCTCTTGGTGGTAGCAAGAATGTTCAGGAAAGTGGTGCAGGCTACTCCTAGTTGCAGCACCCTAGGAAGTGGTAATGAGCCTTAGGCAGATTTAGGAAGTGCCCAGAGCATTTGGCAGTGGCAGCAGCAGGGTTATTGTGTTCCCAGGGAGTGGGAGCAACAATTGATGTTGGTTGATTGCAGTGCCCTCTTTTTAGGTGAATGTGGCCACAGGTGGATCCTGCTCACACAGCCCTAGTGGTAGCAGGCCATCCTCCCTCTGGTTTCTGAGATGACTGCTGTGGTTTGTCCCCACCATCTGTAGATCATGCAAGAGGCACCGCATTGTGCTTAGCCCCCAGCAGCCTTTAGCCCACACAAGAGGTGCCCAGCCACCCATAGCCCATTCAAGAGGCACCTGGTCTTGCTTAGCCCTATCATGTGGCCTCTCATCACCCGAAGCCTGCACTGAGGCACCCCGCCCTCTGACAGTCCATGAGTGTACAGGGAAAGAGATTACTATGGCAGTCCCCTCCTCCTCCTCTTGTCCTCCCCAACAATGGTGCCTTGCTTCTCCTGCAGGCCCAGACCTCCTCCCCAGGTTCCCTTGGCTATGGCATTCTGCTCCCCAGCCCATAGCACACTGCTCCCTAGCCACTCAGGCTGTCTCCACACAGCTAACCCTAGTCCTTTCCCTGGAACTGACCTCAGGAGCCTTAGTCTCTGTGCCCAGCCCCCACCTGAGCATCTCAGGCTGTGGTGTCCAGGGTGGTGGTGCAGATGATCTGTGCAGCTCTCACTTGGCTTTGCCCTCCTCAGTCCAGCTGCTGTGGTTTTCTTGGTGGCTTTGAGGTCCCTCCCTTCAGCTGATCTCCCTGCTGATTACTTTGTTTCCCAGGGTGTGGGTTCCTTTTCACTTTCACAGCTCCCTATCAGGAGTGCTAGTCCTGTCCTAATTCCTTTTCTCTCTCTCTCTCTCTTTTTTCTTTCTTTTTTTTTTTTTGTTCTATCCAGTTATGTGGAGGGTTTTCTTGCCCTTTTTGGAGGTTTAAGTTCTTTTGCCAGTGTTCAGTAGATGTTCTGTGCAAACCACTCTACGTGTAGTTGTGGGGTTTTTTTTACGTGTTTGTGGAAGGAGAGTGTGACAACATACTCCTCCACCATCTTGATCATTTCCCCCCCCCCATTTATTTTAGATTCTTATCAGATTATCTTCATTTACTACATGCTACCAATGAGGATAATTGTACCTATACCTTTTGCTATATTGACAGGTCTATATATAAACATATAATATGGAGATAAACATAAAAATATACATTTATGTACATAGATTTTAATTTTATTCAGTACTCTAAGCAATTCTTTGAAGAGGATGCATTTAGGGTCTCTTATATAAGGGAAATAAACTTTTAGGAAGTTGATAAACCTGGAAGACCCCATATTACATAACTTTCAGAGCTGAACATTACTCAGTGTATTATCCACCAAAGCTCTAGTAATTAAGCATGGTATATTTTAATTATTGAATAATAATTTGCTGTTTTAATAATTAGATCAATAAAGCATTCTCACATAGCTGATATAAAAAACAAGAACCATGTGTCCTATTGACAGAATTCCATATGTTTTAGAATATGATTTCAAATGAATCTTTCTATCACAGCATTTCTAACTGTAAATGAGGAAGCAAATATGTGTACATTTTTTATAGGAAAATTGGGGATTTATTTGTTAATTGGCTTTGAGATCCTAGGATTAAAGGTTTAAGTACTGTCTTTATTAAGGATAAAAACTAATTAAAATTTTAATCTCAAATGATCAAGGTATTAAATGATAACATCTTAAATTGATATGATGGTTGAGATAAACCGTTCCCTTTGGTTTATCACCTCTCTTCATTCACCTTTCCCCCTCTATGATTTTCATTCTAGTTTTTGTCATTGGTCAGCTGCAGAATCTTTTTCTTATTCTTCCAGTGAAACATCACAGTTTCCAATATTTGGATCAAGAATGACTGTGACTGCAGTCTAATTTCAACAGGAACAATTTTCCTATCTCATAAGGATTCTCCACATAAGACTCAAATCTTAGTCTAACAAGTAGTCAAATTTTGAAGGAGAAAGCATTTTAACACCCTCATTAAAATGATTTCTAAAAACATCTAGGAAATTACTAATGATATAGAGAAATTGAAACAATTTGCAACATGTTTCTAGATATTTTGTAATCTCTTATTACACTGCTGATTATTACATGTGAGTTTGAATGATAACACATATTGGGCTATCCTTGGTTTACATGAAGAAATTAAAATTTTCTACATACTAGACTTTTCCTTTTTCTCAGAGAAATCCAACAGACCATGGAAAACCATTTTTTTTCTACACGGGGAATATTTTACTTAGGGTATAAGCCAATTGCACAAGTCTAAATTAAATAATTTCTTTTTTAATGTATTTTTACTATATAAAATAATTAGTAAAAAATGTACTATAGATATTACCAAAACAGGTTACGAACTATATATACATATATTCACATTTATCCCAGTTTCACTGTAGTGAAAAAGAGCTATTAAGCAATCAATTTTGTCTCCATGCTTCTGATAAAAATGTAGTTCTGAAATCAAACATAAAGACAAATAGGAGTTCCTGCTGTGGCTCAATGGAGTATCAACCTGATGGGTATCCATGATGATGCTGGTTCGATCCCTGGCCTTGCTGGGTTAAGGATCTGGTGTTGCAAGCTGTGGTATCATGAATGCATTTCAGATCTGGTGTTGCTGTGGCTTTGGTGTAGGCCAGAAGCTGTGACTCCTGTTCAGTCCCAGCCTGGGAACTTCCATATGTCACAGGTGTGGCCCCAAAACAAAATCATGAAGACAAATATTTATGAAAGACTAACTATGACCAGGTATCTATATTTAATAATATTGTAGGTATAAAAAAAATGACCCCTGCTTCTAGAGTTTTATTTAATTTGGGAAAGTGTGAAATGAACACACTTATACAAGAGTTTTTTTTGTCTTTTGTTTTTAAAGGCTGTGATAACATAACTGGAGCTTTGGAGTTTAGGGAACAGAAACATTTCACCCTGTTCTGCAAGTACTATCTATAGAAAAGGTGGAATTGAGCTTTAGATTTTAAGAACAAGTAGGATTTTTATGCTAGACCATACCATTGTAGTCCTGAATGAAAGCCACCTCTTAGAAACTAGTTTCTCTGGTGGATTCCAAGAACTTCTGTCAGTGTGTCCATACATGACACAATACAGGTGGGCCACTTCAGTTCTAGTAGGTGTTCCTTTTCCTATGTTGTGTCTTTAATAAATGTATGCTTTCTGAATGTTTGGTTTTTACCAATCTTTCTGTCTTTTATTTGCAGAATTTCTCTGAATTAACCTGTGTGGTATTTATGGAAGCCAGTGCCTTCAGATTCTCATTTATACTCAATACAAATGTATGGGTCTAACCAGTCATTGGATCTATCTACTTGATTATTTCACACACATCAAATTCAGCATATTAAATAAGCAAACCTGAAATATATATTAGACAAAGTAAAATCCTTCAGTCTTCTTCCTTATTTGGTCATTGACATTACTATAGTCTGACTTTTCCATGTGAGAAAATGAGTCTGTTCTCTTGCTCATCACTCTGCCTCCATTCTCCATGTCCAGTTGATAACCAGATGTTATTGAGTAAATACCCTTTATATTTCTAAACACATACCCTTTTGACTCTTGCATCTGCTTTCATGTCTCATAACCTTGACTTTTTTACCCGTACTGCTGCAGCTCATTGCCTTTCTTTTGTTGGAATCTCTTTCCCAGACTGACATAACTCCCCTTAGTGCTTTTGCTAATGCACTGTTTGATACAGAGACTGCTTTATATTATCCCCCTGTTTAAAATTCTTCAATAACATTCCATCACCCATGGACTTTTCATAATTTATCTCAAACTGCCTATAGTTCACCCTGTTACTGCCACTTTATGGTGGCACTAGTTTCTTGATGGTATCTATTTGCACTCTATTCCTATCTGTGCCTTTCCTTGTCATTTTTACCTCTGCCTTACATACATTCCCCATGACCCCAAGCCCTGAAAAATCATAGTTTATTATATATTTTTTATGTATCAGGTTAAGCAGACATCCCACTATGAGTTCCTTTTTTGTTAGACTTTGGTTTCCAATTGTACCTTAGATATCTTGATATCATAGAATTTATCTGCATGTCCTTCAGTACTTGGGCACTGAGAGTATGCCCTTTTACTTTCTGTGTCAAACAAGTACCAAAGGTGTCTAGAACAATGTAAGTATTATCTACTTATTGAATTAATCCATTAATCAATTGATGACATAGCAAGTCGACTGCATTAAATCGTGCATAGATTAGAGGTCAATAGCAGTAAGAGAAAAAATTGGTTAGGACTAAGACAAACCCCACATTCTTAAAAGCTGAACAAGTTTGCTAAAGGTACTATGGAAATGCTTTAGACATTTTGCAAAGTTGTCAACAGGAATGGTATAAAATAATTTTGTGGAAGTTACATTTTGTTTAATAATTCATGTTGATCATGACCAATGTGTAACTGGCTATTGAATAAAGTAGCTAGGGCTGGTCATAGTAAGCTATTATCACATATCCACACAAGTAGATGGAATTTAGGGAAGCTCTCTAGGCAGTAGACCAGGAAAACTAATGGTGTGTATGTAGTTGCTGGTTGTGGGGCCAAAGGAGGCAGTGAATACCTTAGGAAATCAGATTTTTGAATGGGACTGAAAGAATGAAGGTGACCTGAAGTTAGAGAGTTCACACACATGCACAGAGAGGTCTCATTCCTCAGTGTTCCCATTAGGAAGTGATCTTATTGGGCACCAGATATTTATTAGCAAAAAAACTAGGTTTATTATTTAGCCATACACTTTCTGTCAAGTTAGAAAAGATAATAATATATTAAGATATGTTGGTACTGTATTGATTCCAAATGATTATTGAAGACTAGAAAAATACCACTTTTTTATAATAAATAATGGTAAAGGATGTCTAATTAATATGAAAAAATCAAGATGGTCTCTAAGAAAGGAACATTTATGCTGAAATCTGAGGATAAATTACCCAGATGAAAGCTGTTTGGGAGAGGGGGGTGGCAGGGCAAAGAACACATGGTGTCCTTGACTGTGTTTTTTAAAAAACAAAATGTAACTTGGAATGTTTATGGAATTACCAGAAATTTAGCGCAAATGGAGGGTTGAAGGATGTGGAGTGGGTGTATTAGATGTGGCTGGAAGGGTTGGTAGGGGTCAGTGACATATGGCCCCGGATCATAAGCCATACTACAAACTATGCAGCTTTCTTCCTCACATGCTTTGTTTCCAAAACTTCAAATCAATGAAAGATCCTCTGTTTACAGATTCTTTGGCACATAACATGTAAGGTATGTGTATGAACTTCTGGGATTTCTGGCCAACATGGTAGAAAATGGGGAAAGGGCCAGGGATAAGGAAGTAAATAAATGTGGTCCATGTTTCTATAGTGGATGAGGTCCCTTTAGCCCACAGGAAGACAGGGAGAAGAAGGGAAAATAATTTTGTGTCTATTAGGTTTAAGCCTTATCCCCAATCAGATATATAGAAATATGCTTATGTAAACACTTGCACATTTGTTTTTAATTTCCACTTATTTGAAATGAATTTAATGGAACTCTTGTCTTCTCTTTAAGCCTAAGCATTAAACTTAAAGATTCCTTAAGCCCATATTTTTGGAAATCTGGGACAAATCCTACTCAATTGGAATAGTGCCTAGAACTTGCCCACACCCCAAAACAACAAAATTAATTTAAAATTCAGACAGGATTTCTAGTCTAATTCATTTCATTCACAGAAGAATAAACTGAAACATCAAAGTAATCCTATTTCCAAATGTCTTAGGAAGCAAATATCAGATGAAACACAGATTTCCAATTTTCACAATAAATAAAATTTTATGAGGGTGCACAAAACAAAAATAAAATTAAAAAACAAAGATACACTATGAAAAAAACTCAGTCACAAAAAAATTACTTTTTCCCATTGTACCATATATTGTGGTATAAAGATTCATTTTCTTTTGTGCCTGGTTGAAGACTTTATCTTGAGTTTGGAGAAATTTTTTTAGATTTTATCATATGTATGTTGATTAAATTCTTAATCATAATACTTTTTTCTTACTATCAATAAATTTGACTTTTTCATTTTTCTGAATTATAGGGACCTTGATTAATAGCTGCATTCATTATGTAGCTAGAATTTACCTAGTAAGTTAAATAGGATGATAATTTGACAACTAAGAGAAACTTTGTTAATAAACAATGAATTTTTTATAACTAATTGCATGAAATGATTGCGAAAAACTATCAAAACTTTCCTACACCTTTTTGAATTTATCTGCATGCTGTTATGACAGTTTATAGACAAATGCTAAATATCTCAAACTAATGGTGCCATTTATTACAGAAATGTAGTTAACGAATAAATGTTAACTATATCCCTAACCCAAAAGATTGCACCAAAAACTTAAGTAGTTTTTGTCCAAGTAATGACATGAGCCTATCCAAATTAAGGTGCCTTCTTGCATTTTTATTTTGCTGTTGAGTAAAATTTCAACATTGCCTAATATGTGAAACCCCATGCACTCATTGTCTTTAGCTACGTTTAGTAGTATTCTTTTTCTCTCACTTATCACAATGTGTTTATTAAAGTGGATTTTGAATGTATATGCAAAAGCATTTTACACATGATGTTCCAAAACAGAGGAGTCATTATTTAAAACACTATGACAATGAACATAATAATTCTAGAAGTTCTTGGTTTGTTTTAAATATTTTATATTTATATATAACATTATATATTATATATTACATGCATATAAAATATTGTTTCCTTAAATAAGCTGCCATGAAGTACTATGAAAAAATTAAATATCATAGTGTAACAAAAGACTGTATATAATCTAGCCTCAATGTATTTACTTTTGACTCTTTATGTTTGAATGTTTAGCCCATATGGATATCTTACTTTAGAAATTGCTATAATACAAGTTTGCCTGATATACAATAAATACATCATGTTATAAGAATTAAATACTATTGAAAAAACACTTATGTTTTTGGGGTACATAGTAACATGGATGGATAGATAGATAATTAGATAGATGGGTAGGTAGGTACATAGAATCCTAGTACAACTCACAAGGAGATTCCTTCATTCAACTATCCAAAACTTTAAAAAAATGGTCTTCTGAGTTGTATATTTGAATATTTATTATGATACTTCTCTGTTATCTGCTGATCTTACAAAGCAACATTGTCCCATATTCCTTGCCCACCTGAATTGGAAGGGAGCATTTTATTAACTCATTTTTTTAATTAGAGAAAATTTTCTGCTCTAATTTCTCAAAGTCCAGGTTTTAAGTAAAAACTTAAGGTTATATCAAAATCTATTGCTATACTTTCTTCTAAGGTATCAAAAATTAGCATCAGGTTGTGATTTTAGGAAGTTTGCCTCTCTTCAATAAAGTTCTTTCAGTGTTCTTTACAGAAAGCCTTGCTTCTTTCCTTCTTTCTGTTGAAATCTATATTGTGATATTAATGGAGCCATTTATGTCAGGGAATAAACTGGAATAGCCAATATGTATAATATGGAATAGATTTCCTAAAAGGCAGAAGTGACTTCTGGTTTCATACTATCCAACATTCTTCAAGATTACAGACTTGGATTTTTTGTTTATGATTGTAGACAGAGATGAACCAAAACATAACATCTTTAGCAGATTAAGTCAGACCCCTCAGAGTACTATCTGGTATTCTGCTACTTTTTTGGTTTGTTTGTTTTGTCTGGTTTTGCTTCTATTTGCACTAGGTATAGAGTGGAATATTCAGTCCTCTTATGCCTTCTCTCCAACAGATTTATTGTCCCCATAAATAAAACTCGGTGTGTATTTCTTCTCTAAGATTTAGGGTCCTGACATTCGAGAATCTTGAACTCCTAGGAGAGCTAATGATATCTTCTCCAGAAGATATAATCAGAAAAATATTGCTTTCTATACCTAGACTGTAATTTAAAAAATGACAATAATTTCTGGGCTATTACAGCAGATGCCAAATTTATTTCCTTGACTGTTCTAACACCTTTTCTCTCTGTTTCAATCTTTAATGTACACATGAAAAGTTATTGATTCTATCACAGCTTCATCCTGCTCAAAAGTGTTCCTGATCCTCGTTGCTTTCCAGGGATATTTAGAAGTCTTTAGTTTATCAGTCAAGACACCTTCAGAAGTGCAATCTTAGTGAATATTAGATAGCATGAATTTTATGAATCTTCAGAGAAGCATGCTTGTGTCCAGTGATATGAACCAATTGAATGCTACCTGATGGAACATTGAAAAAGAACATTTAATGAGCTCTGATAGGGTCAAGATTTCTAGAGAGGAAATAATTGAAACATAAGTAGACCAAAGTGGTAAGATAAGTCAGGAGAAAGATTGACTAAAAAGTTAAAATGAAGTCGAGGGGCTGAAGCTTAGAATGACTTGAAGTTTCAGTAGGAGAGTGATGCATACAGATAAGAAGATTCTGTGATCAGATAAGACAAGTCAGAAGCTGATGATTTCATGTTGGTTCCTAATGGAGACTGAACATATGGTACATCTTTATGAGTTGCCAAGTAGAAATAGAGATGAATTTGAGTTTGGATTTTCAAGTAACTGTAAGGATGTTGTAATCATCTTAAAAGAAAATATAAGCATTACTAATTTGAAGAGCTAAGGTTCAGATTTAAGGTGTTAAATATGAATAATGGGAATGAAACCCTAGGTGCTAAGTTTATGGAAGCAATGAGGAAAAAGTGAGAAATAAGAGCTCTGTGCAATGTAATTTTGATTTTTCTTCTGAATGTCCACTTTGGTTGATCTGAGGTCACCTCTCAGTCAACACTTAGGTTCTACTTAATAAAATGTGAAAACATTAGAAACCATGCAATTTAATTATTCACCCTTTTACAAAAAGCAAATTGCAGATTGATTTTTACTCTCTCCATGGATCCTTTTGAAAAGAAATTGCTATAGTCATGACTGTTCTCTGGGAAATTACTGAATATACACTAATTCTCAGGTTCCTATCTGAAAAGGGACAAGTGTGAGCATAATCCCTGAAATTGAAGAGATAGCAGAGGATTTGGGGTGTTCATATGTGTATGTCTTAGAAGAATAAACAACCAGGTTGTATTTAAGTAGAGGATTAGAGTGAGAAAATAGCAATTTAGTAAATGATTCTATGCATTTACACACAACTTATAAATTATTTTTGAAGATAATTATTTTTATAAATTCCCAAATGAGAACAATGGCATTTGTGCTAAAAGTTAGAGATAGTTGTAGGTGAATATTCCTCTATTTTGCCACACACACACACACACACACAAATTATTTGTCATAAAGAAGTAACATAAGAAAAAGTCAAGTGTGAATTTTTGCAGCATATCTATAGGCAATATTTTGGGGCCAACAATTCAAGTGAAAGAAGCTTTGACATAAGACTGATCATTACTTCTTTCCAATGTTCAAAGCCCCTTGCATAATGGAGAGTTTCTTTTTCTAGAGTCCTTAAACGTCTCATGATGGTAATCAGCATACCTAAAAAATCAGTTGGGAAAAATATATCTATATTTTTATTGTCCTTGTACTAAAATGTAGCATTTCCGTCAACTGTGTACCTGTGCAATAACATACCATACCTGGAATGTAACATAGCATTACTGGAATTTTTCCAACAATAACATTTATGGATCTTTTTCTGAGCATATTGATGAAACTTTGAAATAAATTTAGGCTCATCATTATTTTAATTTAAAACTCTAGATTATTTTGGTGACTAAGTTAATAACATAACAAGTTATTAATTAGTTATTGATGAGTTAATGCATCAGATGCTATAGTTCTTGCTTTGGAATTTATAAAAATAATTCCCTTCAAAAGTAAAAATAATTCTCTTCAAAATAATTTATAAGTTGTGTGTAAATAGATCAGATTGAGTTCTCCTGATGGCAGATAACAAAAGAAAAAAGGAGAAAAACAAAAAATGTTGAGGGAAATGCCTGTAAAGGATGAGAATCAGAAGGAGAAGATCAGGCAGCGTTGATGGTGATGCTGATCCAAAACCTGAGAAAGGAGACAGGAAAAGAAGGAGGGATGATCGGGAGAGCCTCAGGCTGCAGGGCACCTCTAAGAAAGTCTTAGCCATGCAAAGATCCATGAGAAGCCGCAGTGCAAGGATCATTGTTGGAGGAATCCCCTGCTGGGTGGGGTTGTCCAGAAGTGTTAATTCCCCTAAGTCAAGCCATTGTGTGTATTGAATGGAGAGATCTGAGTGGGGTACCATCCTGGCATCCACAATAAATATACCACTGATTTTCCCCATATTTCTGTATTTAAATATATTTTTCCCTTATAGTCCCTTTGTATCATTTTCAGTATGTTTAGAAACAGTATGCTGAGATTTCCATAGGCTTTCCCTGACAGCCACCAAAGGGAAGGGTCTATGGTTGGAATATGTTATAAAACCTTGACCTAGAAAAGACATAATGGGTAGGATATAAAGCGTCCCTAAACCTTTACCCATGCATCAATCTGCTAAACGACTAATTAGGTTGAATTGAATAATCTTCCTGAATTGTCTGACATAAACTTTTCATGAAACTCTCTGTGTTCGTAACTGTGGTCTGGATGACTTACAAAATGCTATCTGTGAGATTTCAAGAAAATGTGTATTAGGGATCCAGAGAAAATCATTTCAAATATGGACTTTTCAAAAATGATTTTCAATTTTTCTACTCTTCTCTCAGTCAGCAAGCAGAGGAAAAAAGGAAACAATGTTTCAAAACCTTAGAAGGAAGTGTATCTAGTAATAGAACCATTTCCAGCTAAATGCTCATTAGCTGAGAGAGAGAAAGAGGGAGAGTGATCAAGTAATTTACTGACTCATCAGCAGTATTTTAATATTTTTATCTTACCTTGAAAACTAAAGCAAGATGTGCCACTATTAAATATTTGATCAACAATGTCCCTTATTCCCAGTTCTTGGCGTATATTACATGCCCTAGGAATGTTCTTAAATGAACAAACTGCAATTACAGATTCATTTTAAAATCAGATTTACTTTAAATTTGAAAAGTTTATATATTTAATTGAGCTCATATATTTAGCTTTTTAAACAATCTCTATACCATCCTCCTCATAGTGGCTGTACCATCATACAAAGTTAAGTAAGTCAGACAGAGAAAGGCAAATATCATATGGCATCACTTATATGTGGTATCTAATAAAAATGATAAAAGTAACATTTATAAAACAGAAACAAACTCACAGATTCCAAAATCAGACTTATGGTTACCATAGGGGAAACTATGGGGAGGGGGGAGAATTAGGAGGATGGGGAAAGCATATATATGTGTATACTACTGTAAAAAATAGGTAATTAACAAGAATATACTGTATGGCCCAGGAAATCTGCTCGATAGTTTATAATAACCTATTTGGGAAGAAAGAATGGATATATATGCATATGTATAACTGATTCACTTTGCTGTACACCTGAAATTAACACATTATAAGTCAATTACACTCCAATAAAATATAAAAAATACAAAAACTAAAACTTTAAAAGGAAGAAATCTTTTTGATTTACAACTAAATCATATTGATTTTATGAGGAAAATATATGTGAAATGTATATGAAATAAATGTGATATATACAAATATATATGTCTCAGTTGAGCATTTAATTCAATGAATGCTTCACTGAGAAGATTAAGATTTTAGTATCTAAACAGAAGAAAACTAGAAAATCTGTTAAATCTGAGACCAAAAAAACCCTTCCTTTCTGTGGCTTTTGGAAAATAAAAACTCTTGCCAGAGCCAGCCTTAGATTTTTTCCTGTCTAAAAAGCTTTTATTCTTTCCCTCCTGTATTTGTCCATTTTATTTCCAACACCCTTATGTTTATATTCCAAATAATTAATTTGCACCAGGATATGCTTATCTAGAGAACCCCATAATTGTTGCTTATCTCTATAAATTGTCTGCTAATACAGGTTATGGCTTATCACATTCAGTAGGTCACTCTGTGCAATCCCAATTTCCAAATCCTTCTTGTGATGATTAGTTTTATGTGTTCACTTGACTGGGCCACAGAGGACTCAGGTATTTGTTTAAACATTATTCTGTATGTGTCTGGGAGGTTGTTTCTGGGTGAGATTCATATTTGATTTGGTAGACTGAAGCAAATTGCTCTCCCCAATGTGGGAGGACCTCAACCAGTTTGTTGAAGGCCTAAATGGAGTGAAAAGTGGAGGAAAGGAGGACTTCGTCTCCAGCTGTCTTTGAGCTGGGACACCTGTCTTCTTGTTCATTACAGACTTGAACTTGGAACTCATACCATCAGCTCTCATACTTTGCAGCCTTTCGGAATCAGATGTGAACTGTATCATCAGCTCTTGGGGTTGCTGCTGCTGACTGCAGATTGGGGCTCCTCAGCCTCCAAAGCATGTGAGCCAATTTCTTATAATAAATTTCTCCATCTCTACATTTATAAATGGTAGTAGGTAGATATTATGTAGATATATAACCTTTCTTTCTCTTCATATCTATACCATATATATATATATATATATATAGAGAGAGAGAGAGAGAGATGTGAGATATATACACATATATATGCACTATATAGATAAGTCTATATCCATCTATCTCTCTTTATCTCCCTATGTATATCTATTCTGGAAAGACAGATTGAGAAAGAGCATGAGAGCTCTCAAGGGAAGAGCATGAGAGTCCCTTGGTTCTATTTCACTGTAATATATATTCTGTTAGTCACTGAGTAACGATATTTGGTGGAAAGTTCTCTTTTTAGACTTAGTAAAGAGTTCATTAAAGGATAGGTTTGATAAAAATCCAGGAGGGCATAGTGGTATCAAAAGTGAGGAAAGAAGTCAGATTTCTCATCAACTGTGATTCACACATTTTAGCCTGAGGAGTTAAAGGGACTAAAAGGACTTAAAACTTGATCTTTGTTTAAAACAGATCAGTGTTTTCTGATTTACTGACCCAATTTTCCATAGATTCCAGCAACATCTATTTTGTCACTGTGGAAGAAACAAGGCTCCAGCACTGAGAAGTTTTGCACTAAGGAAGTGATGAATAGAATAATCAAAGGTAGCTCTGTCACTAGCAAAAAAGATTTCTTTACAAACTGTGATTTTGGGATTTGGGTTTTTATAGGGGAAAATTTGTGGATGAGTAGAAGTTCTCATTTTCAATATCTATTTCTCAGCTTCCACCCCCACCCCGGGAGAATGTACAAAACATTTCATGAAAGTAGAAGAGTAGTCATTTGGCATCCATGAGGTTAAAGACTGAACTAAAGAAAATATAGTGATAAAAACATAGCCTGAAAGTTCTGATTATATGAGTATCTTTGAAGGCTTTCCTTATAACATTTAAGGGCATATGAGAAGGAAGGATATTGAATAAGGAATGTTTTGTAGGTGATACTTGGAAATGCCTCGGCAGCTGATAGTTATTAGAATAAGACCTAGATGCTCAACTTGAGTCACGTGGCTCTGGAGGCCAGCAGGCTTGTTGATCTGTGTTATAACCTTGCAATGGAGTAGATGAGCATTCTGTCTTACTTTGGAAATTCTCAATGAAAGTACTTCTGGAGAGATTCCCGTGAAAGAAGGATATTGCATATGGATATAACCTATCATTTTGTCATCTACTTATTAATTTCTCCATCGCTTTTCTAGTATCTGGAGATATAGAGAAACAAATACCCTACCATTGTAGAGCTTACATACTTCAGGAACATAGACTAAAAGTAAATCAAGAAGGAAAACAGAGGTATAGATGAATTCAATGAAGAAATACATGGATAATAAAATAGATAATAAATTAGGTTGGACATTTCTAGTTTGGGTTGTTAAGAATGGCTTAAATGATACAATTTTGGAAGAAATGTGAAAGATAAAATTTGATCAACTATTTTAAAAAAAGGAACAAATTATTCCAGGTAAATAGTATGGGTAATTTGTCAAGAAAGGGGAAAATACTGGTCTGTTTTGAAAAATAGAAGGGAAGTATTTCTAGAGCATACTGAGTCAAGGAAGAATAATAAGAACAATAATATGTGTTGGAGAGTTTTGCAGACTTCAGAACATTCAGAACATTATACAAGATTGTAAATATTTTGAATATCTCTCTAAAAATGGGAAAACCCTGAGGGATTTTAGGTAGTAACGTAAGTAGGGCAAGTTAATTTTAAAAGATTACTTTGATTCCATGGAATGAAGGAGATTAGCACAATTATGGTATTTAATACTTAAAGCTCAATATACATTTACTGAATGAATAAATTTATGAATAAATGAACTTACATTTAAAGGATTGAAATTTAACAATAAAGGATTGAGATGGAACATTGAGCTTTCTCATAAACAATATCCTAGCTACATTTTGATCATATTATTTTGTCAGTAATCCTTAAGCACCTTCTACATACCCTACATTGAGAATTCCACAGTAACTTAGAAACAAGGGAAGAAGTGCAACAGTAGCTGGCCAGGAAATACTTTCAATAAGTTTTACTATTCTGCTGCATTGCTATTGAAAACCATTCCAAAAGTGGGCAAATAAAAAAACCTCAACTTTTGAAACAGTAAGAGGAACAGTCTCCATGTTGCTGCCCAACCTGATGTCCATTTTCATCTCACAAAAGACCTGTGAATACAGAGAAATCAAGGATAAGCAGGAACAGGAGTTCCTGTCATGGCTCAGAGGAAACAAATCTGACTAGTATCCATAAGGATGCAGGTTTGATCCCTGGCCTCGCTTAGTGGGTTAAGCATCTGGTGTTGCTGTGAGCTGTGGTGTAGGTCAGAGACGTGGCTTGGATTTGGCATTTCTGTGGCTGTGTCATGTGCCAGTGGGTGGTTACAGCTCTGATTCAGTCCCTAAGCTCCGAGCCTCCATATGCCATAGGTGTGGCCCTAAAAAGAAAAAAAGAAACGGTTGGAACAAACATAAGAATAGAAGAATAGAATCAATTCTCTATGCGGAAACTAAGGGTTTTCATCATTGTCTCTGTAAGAAAGAATTTTTCAAAAAATGTATCCAAATTCTACTCCTTAACATCTTATGTCAGTGTCAACTGTGTAGTAAAATGAGTAATACATTTTTTGGTCATGTGGTAATTTGAATTTGCAAATCTCAACACTTTAGTCTTATAAATTCCAAGTTAAAAGGTCTAAGCTCTTCATGTTCTCATTGCTTCATTTGTCCATTAAACAAATACTTGTATAGAGTGTAATACATGCCAAACAGTGTTAGCACACTGGATAGACTAGTAAATAATTATAGATGCTACCTCTGCCATTGTTGCAGAAACTTGGCCTCTGTCCACTAGTGCCAAATAGAAATGTAGAGATAGAGTTTTGAATGAAGGAGAAAAAGATAGCTTTTATTGCTTTGCCAGGCAAAGGACGCCACAGCAGGTTCATGTCTTAAAGACTGTGCCTTACATTGGGAAGAATGGCTGGGAGTTTTATAATAAAAAGGAGAAAAAAAGGTTTTCAGATAGGAATCAGGATTGAGGCAAACATGCATTACTCTTTTGCAGGGAGAATCTTAGTCATCGAAGCTAGTGTCAGATCTTGGCATGATCACGGTGGTGATCTTCTGGGTTATTGCCTAGAGTAACAGTACTTGCAGAAAGTGCATATTGATCAGAGATTAGAACAAACTAGGAAAGTTTCTGAAAAACATCATGTGCTAATACTCTTTAACCCACAGGCAATTACGCTCAGGCTGCCTAATCTATCTTCTGGATGATTGAGTTTAGGGTGCAGTGAAGCCAGGAAGAAGGACAAGGAAGGACTCTAAGCTATTCAATTTTAAAGTATTCATTTCTAAAAGAAGCATAAGGAATATAACTTTTCTCTTAGGTATATAAAATGCCTGCATCATTATGTATATCCCTTGAGGGGGAACCAGGATCCTGCCCCAAGGCTCTTCCTCCTTGGTCTCTGCATCCCCTCTCTTCCCTGATCAGCAACTGTCTGAACTTGCCCCTTGGAACTTAGGGAAGGCCATGGAGGCTGAGTGAGTCCCATTTCCTAAAAATAAGAAATGGGGTACACAGAAAGGCTCTTGTGCCCAGGAGCCCCATGGGGCCCTGCTCGGTTTTACCGTCAATAGACTTCAGTCTAAGGGTTTATATACTGTGCAATTTCAATATAGTGTGATCATTACATGATGAAATAAATACAGAGTTATGACTTCATAGGGAAGTGTTTTATGCAAAAAATGTAGGATCAATTTATTATACCTTATGGTACTGGCATCTAAACTAAATCCAAAAGTTGAGGATTTAGCCATATAAAGAGGTGAGCAGTTTCGACATAAATAACTTGTAGAACACTACACTCTCTAAACAAATTATTTGAGAAAGTTAGAAAAGCAGTGTCTCACAAGAATGGATAATGTGTCTGGATGGAAAATAGTATGTAATATGTATTATGCCATGACGGTAGAGGGGGTTGTGTAGGTAGGGCTAAAGGATAATTAAAGAGAAAAGAAGCTTGGATAATAGGAAAAGTCCTGATTTTCAGGGCTTTTAAATCACATTAACATGTCTGTCCTTTGTCTATGTATTGTAAAGCCCCAGAAATCTTTTAATCAGAAGGACCACATTCTTAAATATAATATTTAAAAATATTACTCTGGCTACAGTCTGGATAATTTATTAAAGAATGATAAAATGAAGGAGAAGCATGTGGAGGTTTGGATTCAGTGATCTTTTTTTTTTAATTTTCCAGGTGAAAGTATTTTACTAAGAGGACAGGTTCAAATAAATGGTGTAGTACTGGAGAAAAAACATCACTTGAACAAAGCATTATTTCTAATGGGCCTCCTTTTTATGTATATGCAATACAAAAGGTCTGCATCAACTTTAAATCACTAAATGCTATTCAAGGGTGGATAACAGAAATACTTAAATGAAATGAAGGGCAATTTGAGTATAGAAAGTACCTTTTCATGCTAAATTTGTACATTTACCATGTATAATTGTCGTACACAGATAATCTCTTTCTAAAACCTTAAATTCCTTTTGCATTTTTTTTCAGCAAGTGAAATTATTCTATACAATTTAGAAAGGATTCACATTACAATAGCATTGACCAAGAAGCAATATAAAATTTCAAAATAATGCATGGGAGAAAAAATAAGAGGAAAATTACAGGCACTGTAATTACTGTAAGGAGCCAAGAAAGACTCAACGCATATGTGTAATGATTTGTGTAAATGTCAAGAGACATATGAAGAAAGCTCAAGACCTCAAAACTGGGTAAAAAAGCACCATTCTCCTGTCTTTCCATCCAATGGCAGGCTCTGAGATTCCCCTGCACTCATGTCCCTGTGACATGGACTGATGGGAACCACTGACTTTCCCTCTAGAACATTCCCTTTATCCCTCTCCTGCATCTGATATTTTAGGAAACATTGTATCATGCTTTTTTCTTTGGAGTGCATACCATTTCAATTTCAAAGTACCATAAATATCAATACATTTAGAAAGTAACTTTTTATTATATGTGGTGCGCCTTTATGGTAGCTGTACACCTGACCCAGTAATTCCATTTCCAGGAGCTGTTCCTAAAGGGAAGAAAAAAATGTTTTTATCAGTGTATGAAATGATGCTTATTGCAAATGTATTAGTAATTGACAAGGGGAAATGAAATAGATATTCCACAATTGTAGCATACAGCTGTATAATTGACCATAAGGTAGTTTTGAAAAGTGAAGATTTAAAATAATTTTGGAGTTGCACTGTGACAGGGTGGGTTAAGGATACATACAGCATTGCCACAGCTGTGGCAAAGGCATCCCTGGCTATATGGCACAGGTGCAGCCAAAGAAAATAATATTAATAATTTTAATGAAGTCAAATGAGTAAAAAAGAAAAGCAAAAGCTGTATATGCATTTGCTCTTGAATTACAAATGTATGCACTGTTTTAAAATTCCAATATTTAAACACATTTGTATATAAAAATATCACACACACACATTCATTAAATTTGGATTCTAAACTACTAAATATCTTGATTTCTGAGCTCTACAGATTAACCAAAACTGTTCTCAGACTGTTTTGGAGTGTTCCCACATACAGTTTAAGATATAATACCTAGAGAGTTACCGTTGTGTTTGATCCTGATCCCTACCCTTGCTCAGTGGGTTGGGAATCTGGCATTGCCGAGAGCTGTGGTGTAGGTTGCAGATGCAGCTGGTATCCTGTGTTGTAGTGCCTGTGGTGTAGGTCAGCAGCTGTGGCTCCAATTTAACCCCTAGTCTGGGAACTTCCATATGCCATGAGTGTGGCCTTAAAAAGCAAAAAATAAAAAAGAAAGAAAAAAAAAAAAAGATGTAATACCGGGAAAGTTATTGTAGGCATGCCAGGATTTACTTGTGTATTGATTTATTTTGAATGATGATTAGAACATCTTTATTCCACTTTCTAAGACTACATAGGTCAATATTTATTAGAACTTTCCATCACCCAATTTTATATTTTTTCTTTTATGCTCTATGCATGCCCCTTCTCTCCCTTATGAATACCTTCCCCTTCTTTAGTTGCCTCAAATAAGCAATTTTTTTAATATATACTATTACTCATACTGTAGCAGTACATTTATTCTTTTTTTTTTGAGTTTATTCTTTAAGTAAATTTCATAATAGTTGAGACTAAGATCCAGAAAACCCATCTATCTAAGCATCTACCCAAGTTCAGCCACTCACATCTCATAAGCCAATAATTTTAGAGGCAGGTGTCATTAGAAAGGAAAGGTGCCAGCAATCTGGGGAGATGGTGGACTCGTGTCCAGAGACCAACTCCAAAGATTCTGCTCAACCATGACAGTTTTTAAAGGGAAAATGGGTTGGGGAGGGAAAGAATTCAGAGAATCTTTGAGTCAGGAGGTTGGGTTTCCATCCTTCTCCCTTGACTGTAGACTGGCTGATTCTTCAGGTGTTATCTTACCTGGATAATCTGGCTGCAGGATTGCTTAGAGAGGCTGTTGAGTGTAGGGAGCTAATCATTTTTAACTGCTTAATTCTTCATTCTTACTTTGTATCTAGGAAAAGAATCAACAGATCAGACAAGGCATGGTGTGCATTCAGGAGAGCATAAGTAGGAAGTTAGTTTCAATTGCTTCATGATATCATTTCTATAGTTAGGTTCTTTTAAGGTGAGAGGGTAATGGAAAAGGGCAAAAAACTGCTTTCAATTCCCTACTGTAAAATGTCATTGCATTTCTATGGGTCTAGAGACAGAGGTCTACCTTCTACAACTTCTTGCTGACATAGGGCACTATATTCTCTGGGTAAAAAATGTCAACATGAATCTGTAACATCTCTTTGATGACAATTTTT
Organism: Sus scrofa; assembly: GCF_054392235.1. Classification (NCBI taxonomy): domain Eukaryota; kingdom Metazoa; phylum Chordata; class Mammalia; order Artiodactyla; family Suidae; genus Sus; species Sus scrofa. The sequence continues at coordinate 64,610,161 of NC_139390.1, forward strand.
TTTTCATTTTTTAAAGTTTTATTGAAGTATAGTAGATCAACAATGTCATGATCATTTCTCCTTTACAAACCAAAATGATTCTGTATTACACGTATACACATCTAATATCTTTCAGATTCTTTTCCCACATAGATTATCATAGAATATATGGTAGAGTTCTCTGTGCTACACAGCAGGTTCCCACTGGCCAGCCATTCCACAGTGTATACATACCAGTCCCAAATCCCCTGTCCATCTCTCCTCTACCTGTCCCTGCTTTGTTAGTGTTTCCACATATAGCTTGGTAATCATAAGTTTTCAAAGTGTGTGTCTGTTTCTATTCTACAAATAAGTTAAATTTATCCTTTTTTTGATTCCACATGTAAGTGATATCATATTATGTTTGTCTTTCACTGTCTAACTTCACTTAGTATTATAATCTCTAGGTCCATCCATGTTGCTGTAAATGGCATTATTTCATTCATTTTTATGGCTGACTAATATTCCATTGTATGTATATACCACGCCTTCCATATCCAATCATCAGTTTATGGACATTTAGGTTGCTTCTATGTCTTGGCTATTGTAAACAGTGCTCCAATGAATGTTGCAGTGCCTGTATATTTTTGAATTATGGTTTCCTCTGGCTAGATGTCCAGGAGTGGGATTGCTGGATCATAGGTAGTTCTATTTCCAGTTTTTGAGGAAACTCCATTCTGTTTTCCATGGTGGTTGCACCAGTTTACATTCCCAAAAACAGTCTAAGAGGGTTCCCTTTCTCTGCACCCTCTCCAGCATTTATTATTTGCAGTGTTTTTGGCGTTAGCCATTCTGGCTGGTGTAAGGTGGTAACTCACTAGTTATGATTTGCATTTCTCTAATAACTAGTGATGTTTGGCATCTTGTCATGTGTTTTTTTTTTGTCCATATGTATGTCTTTTTTGGAGAAATGTCTACTTAGATCTTCTGCCCGTTTTTCAAATGAGTTGTTTGCTTTTTTGATTTTGAGCTACAGGAGGTATTTGCATATTTTGGAGATTAACCCCTTGTCAGTTGCTTTATTTGCAAAGATTTTTCTTTCCCATTCTCTGGGTTGTCTTCTTGTTTTGTATATGTTTTTTTTCTTTGCTGTGCAAAACCTTTTAAGTTTAATTATATCCCATTCATTTATTTTTGTTTTTATTTTAATTACTCTAGGAGGTGGATCTCACAAAATATTGCTGCAGTTTATGTCAACGAGTGTATGGCTTATGTTTTCTGTAAGAGTTTTATAGTATCCAGTCTTGTATTTGAGTTTATTTTTGTGTATGGTGTTGGATAGTGTCCTACTGTCTTTTTTTTTGCATGTAGCTTGCATGTCCAGTTTTCCCCATATCACTTGTTGAAGAGACTGTCTTTTCTCCATTTATATTCTTGCCTCCTTTCTGATAGATTAGTTGACCATAGGTGTGTGGGTTTATTTTTGGCCTTTTCTATCCAGTTCCATTGATCTATACTTGCTGAAAAATTTTACTTGCATATATATATATACATATATATATATATATATATACACACACACAATGCAAGCTATAATTATTTTGATACCCACAAAAATATAGCTTATTATGAGCAAAAATGTTAATCTCATTCTCTTGAGGCCAGTTCTTTTGAATCATGCTAGCCATATATGCAGTATTGCTCAAGATGGAGCAGCTTATGTCCTGGCTACAGTGTTATCATTATGCTCTTTTTCTCTAATGGCAGATATAGTATCTGTAAAACAACTCTGGAATGTCATCAGATGCACTGAATCTCTGACTCTATTGTCCTAATCATTAACTGCTCCATTGTACACTTGGGGTGGTAGGAAGCCCTGAAGGGTTCTGCTCAGTTCCAATACAAAACTACAGTATAAAAATCATTATATTAAATTATTGTTAGCGATATATACATTGATAAAATTTGGATCTAAACTATTCTCCTGATACTATAGGAAATTTGTCTAATCCCAGAGTCATGTTGCTCTTCTTGACTTCTGAGTTCTATTGAGCTAATACATGGAGAAACATTACTTGCAGAAATACTTTGTTTGAGGTAGACTATCAACATCTAATCAAATTTTTGCTGACACCAAATTCTCATCAGATGAAACAATTCAGGCACAATATTGAGGCATACTGACACTTAAAATTTACCTTCCTATTTATGGCTAAGATAAGTGATTTATTAGATTAAGATTAGATTAGATTAAGATTAGATGATTTGGAATCATGCTCCTGAAACCTAAATCTTTTATTGCTTCTGGAGTCTTTCATGTAAAAAGACATTTCACTATCTTCTCTAACATTTTTGAATTTCTAAATCACTCTGAACTTTGTATGAAGCACTTAAAAATACAAAAATGTAAGTTACAGATCCTACAATCCAGAAACCAATGTCTAGCTGGGACAACTTCATCTTCATTTTTGTTGTGTATTCCCAAGTATCATCCATGTTCTAATTTTAATATGAGCTAATTTTGTAAAGTTTTCAGATTATAGGATAATTTACATAAATAGGTATGCATGAGAACATATGAGAGAAAACCTCCATGCATTTTTAAAAGGAAATTGTGCATTGAAGTCAATTTCCTATATGCAAAAATATATGTAGAGTAGCCACACTCAATTACCTGCATGTCCCTCATACATCCTCAGAAGTGAAAGCATTAATACTGTTTTAATATCTTTTTTACATTATTTCTCAACTATAAGAAATTTAGAGATACTTCATGCCTGTCCAATTTTTGAAAACTTAATTATACTCAGTCTATTTATTTCTTCAAATACTTCTCTTACTTCCCCTGGTATTCTTATATGTAAAGATTTCAATTTTGGATATTGTCCTAAATTTCTTGGATATGCTGTTCCATATTTAGATTCTGGTTTTTTTTCCTCTTTGCATTTTAATTTGGGGCACTAATATTGACCTATTATAATACGCACTCATTTTTTTTTTCTCATTTGACTCAGGTCTACTGATGAACCTGTCAAAGACATTCTTCATGTCTACTACTTTGCTTTTTGCTTCCAGATATTTTTTTTTATTAATGTCATAGCTTTCATCTCTATGCTGACATTACTCATCTAATTTTGCATGTTGTCTACTTTCTCCATGAAAGATTGTGGTGAGATTCCTAAGATCACCTCAGATTTTATGATTGGCTTAAAGGACTCACAGAACCTAGAAAAATTCATATATGCATAATCATTATTTATTACAGTGAAAGAATACATATTAACATCACAAAGGGAAAGGGAATTTGGGGAAAAATCCAGGAAAAAGAAACCAGGCACTAGGTTCCAGTGGAGTTGCTTAATTGTCCTGCAATGATATGTAAAATACACAAAGTGTTGCTAAATACAGAGCTCACTCAAGCCTTAGTGTTGGGGTTATTTATTGCAGATCAGCACGTAGACAATCAGCACCTGTGTGAATGACTGCAGACTCTAGTCTTTGAGAACAAAAATAGTCAGTTACCATATTTACTATTAAACTATTAACAATTTGATCAAACTGATACCACTTGGCCCAAACTGATACCACTTGGCCCAAAGCCTTAGGCATCCAAAACCTCTCTTAGCAGGCAGAGTAGTCCAAGGAAGCTGAGGTCAAAGCTGATATGTCTCCCAGTCAAGGGCCAATTCCAAACAGGCTTTTCTTGGACATGTGCAGTGTGAGCAACCAGGTCTGATGAAACTAATATTTTTCCATACAGAATCTTGTATTATTTAGAGTTATTTTCTATTTTCCCCTGGGGAGTGATGTAATCTGATTTTTTTTTTTTTTAGTTTTTTTCATTTCTGGAAGATTTATTAACGTATAGTTGATTTACAATATTGTAATCATTTCTGCAGTACAACAAATTAAGTCATATACATACTGTTTTTTCAGATTCATTTCTCATAGAGATTATCACAGAATTTGGGGAGAGGTCCCCGTGCTATATAGCAAGTCTAAGTTGGCCAATTATTCTATATACCACAGTGTGCATATGCCAATCCCAAACCCCCAGCCCATCCCCTACCCCAACCTGTCCCCTTTGGTAACCATACATTTGTTTCCAAAGTCTATGAGTCTGTTTCTATTCTGTAAATAAGTTCATTTGTATTAATTTAGAAATTACTTGCCTAATAATTTCATCAGGGTCATATCTAAGTCTGGTGCTATAGATGACTTTATCTTTTTGATGTTTTTTTCTTGCTTTTTGTTGTGCCTTATAATTTCTGTCTCTGGATATGACTGTCTCTCCAGTTTCTGTGGGTATCAGTTTGCTGCAAATCTTCAGTTCTCTGATAGGTTCAAAATGTCATTGATACTCAGTTGCTACATATTTTTCTTGTTTTAAGGACAGGAACAACAACTTTCAAAATCTTTGCATGTCATAAATAAAACCAGAAACTTCTTCATTTATTTCTTATAGATTAAATTACATTGTCAGTCCCAGAAACACAGAGGGTAGTTTACTTAGAATTTTAAGTAGAACATGGTGATGAAAGGAGAAATAGAAATAGAGATGAAACATTGGAAATGGAATAATTCTTCATGGTAAATTTAAAGATTGGCTGATTTCGTTGAAATAGACTAATCAGCAAATCCAAATTAGAAAATAGCAGCCTTCATAATTTCAATGTTTAGAACAGATTGTTAACTCTTCAGCTATTAAGTCCTTCAGGAACCAACTGAATGCAGTGATATTTGTGTAAAGTGTAAATGTGTGAAAATGTATTTTTAAAAGTTAACTTTTAACCCATTATTTTTTTTTCCACCTCTACACACTCTAAATTTTAACATTATTGTGTTAAATCTACTTAAAAGTATTACTTAGGAGGAAAGGAAAATTCAGTTTTTCATCTGGACCCACCGGTATTGAGTAGAATAGGTGATAACACTGTGGTATAGGCTAGACGGGGGTTCTGTCATTTTTTAAACCCTTCATTGGATTAGACAGCCATTTTTACAATTTTTCTATTTATTTCGTGGTTCCAGAAACATCCATGTTTGTACTGAGAAGTTCACAGAGGTTTCTTGAATCTGTGACTTCCTAGACAAGATTAAGAACTGCTACTAAGCTCTATCCTTAAGTAACCTTGTTTTAGGCCTCCTGGGAATAGTTGAGGACTAGCTTTTTCATACAAGAATAAGTGTTTATTCACATGAAATAAAATGCTGGAAGTAAAATTAGTTGAGAGATAAGAAATGTATCTTTTATTCATCCAGATTATTCATGTTATTAATTGAATTGTTTATCATATTGGCAGGTGATGTTTGATTATGAGTATAATTATGAATATACTCAGTGTCCCACATATTTAAAATAGTGATTTTTATTACATTATTACTAATTTTATCTATATAAAAATTATTAGGAACTTAAATGCAGCTAATAAGCATCTAATATGCATACATAAGCAAGACAGACCAGGAAAGCGGACCTTTATTACTTTGTGGATAGCTTGATAAAGGGCTGCTAAAAACAGTTGCCATATATTTGATCTTTCTTCAGGTGACAGCATATTCCAGAACAGTGTAGAGTATACTTCTTCAGTGATGCAGCTGAAGAGAATCAGGGAAACTTGTCGATGTGTGTGAGTGTGTGTACGAGTGTGTATACACATGCGTGTAGACACACAAAAGGTTTATGAGGAATTATGTTCTTAATAAGTTTTCAAATAAAATATATTTTCATTTTAAGGAATACTGACAGTGGGTGATCCCCTATCAAGTGATGTGCTGAAACTGGTTTTCACTGGCTCACAATATCTGACTATCCATTTTTGAGAATTTCAAGCAGCTCTTAAACTCTTGACAGATTGAAATTGGCCATGGTAGGAGGCTTTACACCATAGAAATCAGCAAATACAGTAAATCAGAAATCTCCCTCTCCCCCTCTCAAGAGCGATGGCTTAGCCGTTCACCACTACCCATTTTCTTCCTTTCGATCTTTGGTTGACCACCCAAGTTTAACTGAGAAAGCCTCTGTACTTACTACAGCTAAGTGCTTAGTGAAGAACTGCTCTGTGAACTGCTCCATGATCATGAGACAGGTTCCATGTAGACCCAAATATGTCCAGGTTTCTGGGCAGCATTGGGATAAAAGTTGAGCAAGTGAATTATGCAAAGACAGACTTTTCACATCCTTTTTTTTAAAGAATAATTTATATTCTCCTACCAATGTACAGAATTGGCATTTTCAAAATGTCAGATAACTGGGGATTTTTGTATCCATAAACCATAATATCCATAAGTAATCATTAAAATGTATAACAGGTTATATGAAAAGTATTAGCTTAAAAAATAAAATAGATGTGTAGTTAAGCAGATGGAACTAATTTATAAAACATCATTAGAAATGAGACAGGAGCAAAACAAAACAATCAATAGTGTTCCCTTCTCTTGTGTATAGAAACATTAGGAATAAGTTGTTTTATACACATGAATTTCAGGTCAGAACTAAATATAGAGCTTAGACTCCTAGACAACAGTTAGAATTTTAAAATTCTAATATTTTCATGTCAGAATCTATAAGCTTCAGCTTATAAAATTTTTCTCTACAAATGTAATTTTGGACATGTGAGGTGCTCAAAAACATTTTTATCATTTTCTATGTTGTTTAAATGCACAAGGAAATTATTTAAATTTATCCACAAGGCATTCGTTTAGGAATTGCCAAATTGTTTCAATTCATGGAATCAAATATTTTAAACTCTGTTAATCACACCTATTTGGAAACTGCAGTGGCGAAGGCTTTTTTTCTTTTCTTTTTTGTTTCTTTTATTAAGTTGGTTTACAGAATAATCCATTTTAGATAATCAGAAGTGAGTGCTATGTGTCAAAACTTGATTGGGTTCTGCATTTGAGAGAAAGGAAGAAATCAGTGATAAGCTTTTGAAGTTATTACCTTAAAAAATCAATTATCTACTATGAGGAAACAAAAGTGAACAGTTTTCTGGAAAGATGAGAGAGAAAAGCAGTGAGAGAGGATTAATGGAGCAGTTAGTGCAGTATTGATTAGACCTCAAACTAGCAAATTTAAGTCTGAATCTCACTGAAAAGGAGCAAAAGTCAATTTGCCCAAATAATAGTTTAATAACTATTGATGAGAAAAACTTTGAGACATTTCATCATATTATGTGGTATAGAACCACATAAGTTGAATAAATCAGACACACAAGGACATACACATATACACCAACAAAGAATATAAATTAGAGACATTCCAATGGCTTCATAAATATTATTTTTAGATTTTTATCTTTTTATAATATTGCAAATTACCGGGTTAAATACTAACAAGTCTCCACAAACTCATTCTTTTGTGTGTTTTAGGAGGTTAAACAGGGCAACAAGAACAAATAGATTGTTGTGCAAACTTTAAAGTAGTGGAATTTTTAGACCCATGCTAGAAAGGTTACTTCCAAGGGAGTAGAGAAAATGATAAACTTAAAAAAACAGAGAAAATTTTATATAACTGAACATTTTACTCTACTATAAAAATTTTTGGCAGTCCTCCTATGTTTGGGGGAATTATTTATACTTTGGGTTTAAATTGATTCTAATTAGTCAAAACATCAAGAATGATACTATTAACTAAATAAAGCCTTAATATTTTGATACTTCTGTAAATTCTTAAAATATGAAAACTAAAAGCAAATGATTTGCAGGAAATTGATGTGCATCTGTCTATGAGTGTGTGTTTGAGGAGGTTCTCTCTGTAATGTATGTGGTAGATGAGAATCATTGATTGAAAATAAAATTATGTGAAAAAATAAATTACATATACATTCACGATTCTCAGGAAACTGTCATGCTCGTTTTATGGAAGGGGCAAGGGCTTGTTTTGCTCATACTTTTAGGAACAACTTGAATTTTTTAAATCATGTTCTCTGCTTTAATTTTTAAAAGTTAATAAGGATAATGTGAGTTAGGACTTTAGTCCATTTTGGTTTTCATATATCTATACATGATGGTTTTCAAAGTTAAAAAAAATTATTTTATTCAATGGAATAAAACAATCGACATATTCGTTTTCTTTTTAACCTTAATATTCTTTACCTCCAGCTACACTTACAAAATAATCTTCCCATGACTTGAAGGTAGAAATCAACAAAAAGTAATTTTCAAATTTGACTGAAGGCAAAGAGTTGCATTTTATATTACACTAATGCAGTGGCTGGATAGATACAGTATTTATTTAAAAATAATATACTGATAGTTATATGTCAGTTTGATAAACACATTGTACAGGATATCCTATGCCTTCTAGCATTCTACTTTGACTTGTTTTAGTTTGGGATCTCTTTACAAATCAGATTTTACTCTAACATTTTGGTTTACACATTATCAAATTAAAAAAAAACCTGAGGCCTCTAGATAGATATAATGCAAGGAGTTTGTATTCTATTCACATTCATGTTTGTAGGACCTAGGGGCAAATTCCTCTTTAGCAACTGAACTATGACTTCTTCATTGATAAAGTGGTAAAGCTTTATATAAGCTAGGACTATGATAAATACTTGCACCACAGACATTAGTTGTTAAGCCATTGTTTTTCAAGGGAATCATCTGGCTACATGCTCTTCAAGTGTCCTAAGAGAAGAAAATAGTTATATAATAACAAATCAGGAAGTGAATAAAGAGTTATAAGGAGTAATATTTCATGTGCTTATAAATCCATATCATCTGCACAATTTGAGTTTGAGCTAGAAATTTTCCATTTGGTCTCAGCATGAAATTGATATGATCAAAAATGCTATTTAAAATTTTTTAAATCATTATTGAGTAGGATAAAAATTAAAGAGAGTTCATTGGCACTATTTATAGTAAGCAGTTTATAGTGTTCAAATGAATAAATGAATTGGCTTGCCCCACACTAAATTCATTTGTTTAATAAAAATTGATTTGTACTGTTCTTTGGTCATGTTTGAGCACTAATTACAGTAGAATTAATTTCCTGTGCTTGATTTATTTAACTTAAAATTTTACCTAGTGTCAAGATGCACTGAATCGATAAAAGTGAAATGCAGGATGTAGGAAAAATAATAAAATAATGTTCAGTAAAAGATTTTGGACATTCTAGTTTTCTGAAAGAAATGCAATCAAATCAAGAACAGAATAAATACCTAGTGGAACTACAGAATAACTCAACCATTGCATCACACTATCAGTATAAGATAATTCAAGCTATTTTAAAATGTCTCTGATTACTTTTAAAGCTATTTTTAAATGTCTTTTCAATGTGATTGATAAGAAGTCTCAAGATTTATTTTCAGTAATTCTCAAGTTTCAGTGACAAGCTGAATTCTCTTTCAGTTTATCTTGTTTTCCTATTTTATATTTGTTTACTTTTTCAAAAACTATGTTTTTAGCAGAACCTGTATTGATATAGTGTTTTAAGATATTACAAGATATATCTATTTTTTAGAGACAAAAACTTACCAAAGTTTATCACCTCAGTATGAATTTTTAGACACCAGAAATAAAACAGTATCCCTCTTGTAGGGTCCATTTATGAGGGAATATGTGTGTGTGTGTGTGTGTGTGTGTGTATATATATATATATATATATTTTTTATAAAATTTTAAATCATATCTCCCAGTCTTAAAACATATTGATATATTAAATAGATGAATGAATAGAAAAGTAGTATGTTTGGATGCAGAATGTGTGATATAAAATTAAATATAATGAGTTCAAGGTGATGGTAAAGCAATCAAATAGAAACAGCACAAAACAGCTGAAATGAAACTTTTTTTTTTTTCCAAATGATGTTATCTTGTATGGGGTATTTCCTTTTTGCAGATTCAGTGCTGCATTTTATATAAGCAACTATCTGTATTTTTAGCAGTAGAATGGACTGGAAATTTATATGTTTAGAACTGGAAATATTCTTTTCAATTGAATATATTTGTGTAATTATGTCTTTATCAAATAGGTACAAAACTACTCTTGTTAATGGAGATTTGGGCCCGTTATTCCCATGTACTCAGTTTCATCACTCATTTATGCAGTTGCATCTGGCTATCTGTAAAACAAGGTTAAATGTATTCTATGAAGACAGATGGCTGGCCAAGATAATCTAATGAGTCTCCTGTATCTGCAGTGATTTCTTCTTGTCGGCAACAAAATGAATACACAAAAAAGATTTCTTTCCTATTAGGTCTCCACTAGTTTTCACTAAATGCAATATTTAAGAAAAGAATAAAAGTTAAACCTCATTCAGTTAAGTGGAAAATTGTATTCTCTTCTCAATTGCAACAATCTAGAGTAAATATTATATTTGACAAACATTCACGTGTTGAATTATCACATGGGCCTTCACAGAAACTCTGTCAGTGGCTATCTATTAACACAGACATTTTGCATTTTGAAAGCATGAAATAAAATATACACATACTATACAATTCAGTGTTTCATAAAGTGTCAACACAAAGGTTCATATTCCTATTTAAGTCATCTAAGAACACCACAAACTGCTAACTTTCAAGATTTTAATTACAGACGCAAAGCAGATATATCTTTTGTTATTTTAAAGCAACCACTAATATTTTTAAAATTAGGAAATAACCCATAGAGACCATACATTAATTTGAATTACAGACAAATATATGTTTATAAAGATAAGAATGGTTGCCAAATAATGCATTTCTATGGCAAGTTACAATTCAAACCCCATCAAAGAAATGAGCCCTGAGATAACAATCCCCCTCACAAAAAAACTAATGATTTCAGCAACCAAATACTGATCAGTCATTTTTAAAATACTGAGCAATTTTGATAAATATTAGTAAACCAAAATTGAATTTCCTCTTTCCATATGTTAATATTTTTATTCAAAAGCATACAACTCAATATTTTAAAATTATTTTTAAGCATCTTTGATTCAAAAGAAGTATTAACTTCATATTATAAAATTTTTAATACTAATGCCCATGATTCACTTTCTTAGGAAGCTCAACATGTCCTCTTAGAATATTCTAGGAATTATCTATTTGAACAAATACAAAGTTATATTATGTGAGTATATACATTTTGTAAACAGTTGCTTAATACAACATGCATGTGATTTTCGTGATTTTCTACTTATTGAGAAAGTAAATGTGTTATTAAAGATTTAACAGCTAAGAAATGAAGAAGGCTTTCTCTGATAATTTTTAAATTTGTAAAAATAAAACAAATTTCTGATATTTTTGAAAAGAAGAAAGCATTTGTCAGCAGGGCTTTGACGCAAATGAGTTGATAGTTGGAATATTTAAGTACTTAGGACAAAAAGTCTACTTGGGGAATAGTATTCATAAGAACTATGTGATAATATTTGGCCATGCAAAATATTCAAAGAAGAATGCTTATATTCATATGAAAGGAGATGCTAAGGAAGACAAACAGAAGCATAGTCATAAGGGAATTGGAATTTGCAAACAGCAAAATGTGAGCCAAGGAAAAAAACAAGCTGTGGAGTAGAATGGGATATAGCATGTATCAATCATTTCAGGAGTTAATAGAGCAAAAGCTATATTTTAAGGAAAGCAAATCAGTAGTATGAACATGTCTCTTGTTAAAGTGTTTGTGTGTCTTCTGGTTTTGCCTCAGCAGTCATTTGGCACAATATCCTCTCACTGTTTTGCTGTAAGATTTAACAGAAACTTTCCATCCCATTGCTTATACACATATTAATCATATGTTACCCATGTATCCGAGAGGAGAACTGCAGCTGTCAAAGTCTAGGTGTTCTTTAGGTAGCCTATAATGTGACCAGAAAGTATCACCATTAGGAAATAGAAACATATTACTTGGTTGTAGATTTTAAATGCTCAGTTTTCAGATATGAATGGTGATGTAGTTGTATTCTCTTAGTGGAAGGAATCAGTGGTTTATATAATAGTGATCATGTAGACTATTGGAGTTGATTTGAAATTGCTGAGTAAGGCCACTGGATCCAGTTTATAGTTGGGTAAATATGTATTGTTTGTTTCTGCTTTATTGCTCATTTTAAGTCCTTTGGAAGGAGGGATTTTTGTGAGTTGGGAAAATGTGCTTCTAAGACAGAACTTCACCCTGCTTGTTTGGAAGCCCAGAATGCATCAATAACAATAGAAATTAAAAAAAAAATACCATATTACCTATGTTTTCCTAAATGTGTATGCTACTATATATCTGTCAAGGAGTGGAGTTTGGTACCTGGAGAATAAATTGTGCTCCTGGTGATAAAGTAGAAGTAAATTGTGATCAGTTTCTGTAGGAAGAAATACAGGAAAAGTAGATGGATAGATTTAAGCCAAGTAGAAACAAGATTCTTTGATGCTGTAATGAAGTATATTGGTTTTACACACAGATGTTGGGTTTGACTAAAAATGGACAATAGCCAAACATGGTTTGGGTTCATGAAATATTTTTCCCCAGGGTAGAATGTGAGGAATGGATTTTATTTAATAATGTAAGATGAGAATAGGCAAGACCTATCAAATATAAACTCCCACTGAAATAATGTTTCTAGAAATTCATAGGTTAAGTAATTACATTTCACTTTAAATTTGAGATAACTTGAAATATCACAACATATATAAAGAAGGAGTGAAGCAAATCATTTCTGGCTAATCTTACATCTTAGGAGGATTGAAACATAAAATTATCAAGGAATATGGTAAAAATAGGTACATTTGACCATATGCTGACCCATGTTCTTGTTGTAGATGAAGTTATCTATATTGTCTTAGATTTTCAATCCTAATTTTATAGGTAATAAAAAAAAACAAATCCCAATACCTTTGAAACATGGTGGGCTACTGTGAGTTTAAAGGAATATGAAAAATACAATTAGTTGCTATAAGCTCCTAAAATATACAATTTTTCCCTTACTGCCTTGATAGGTCAAATATCAATACTATGTCCATTATTTTCTTATAAAGTCTCACATACTCCACTTACCTATTTATTTATTTCTGTGCATGTAAATACACATTTATTAATGATATATACCTATTCATTAAAAACAATTTATTTTTCAGTTTTTCAAGAGCTTCTTTTTAATGTATAATTGGCATTCAATATTCCATTAATTTCAGTTATACAACAAAATGGTTTGGTATTTGTATATACTATGAAATGATCACAACAGTAAATCTAATATTTATCATGATGCATAGTTACAGAATTATTTTTCTTATGATAACTTTTACGATCTACTTTCTTTCTTTCTTTCTTTTTTTTTGTCTTTTTGGGGGGCCAGATGTGAAGGTTCCCAGGCTAGGGGTCCAATCGGAACTGTAGCCGCCAGCCTATACCACAGCCACAGCAATGCAGGATCTGAGCCTCGTCTCCAACCTACACCACAGCTCACGGCAACACTGGATCCTTAACCCACTGAGCGAGGCCAGGGATCGAAACCACAACTTCATGGTTCCTAGTCAGATTCGCTAACCACTGAGCCACTATGGGAACTCCCGAGGATATACTTTCTTAGCAACATTTACATATGAAATATAGTAGTGTTAACTATAGTTGCCATGCTATGCATTACATCTCCATGACTTATTTATAACTGGAAGTTTGTATCCATTGACTCTATTCATCCATTTCACCCACAACACTCTCCCTTCCTTGACAACCACCAGTCTCTTCTCTGTAACCAAGAGTTTGGTTTATTTTTTTTAGATTCTACATATAAATGGAATCATACAGTATTTATCTTTCTCTTACTTATTGCACTTAGCATAATTGCCCTCAAGGTTTATACATGTTGTTGCAAAGAGCAAGATTTCATTATTTTTTATGGCTGAGTAATATTCCTGTGTATTCACTATATTTTTATTTTTTTCATATCTTCGCTATTGTAAACAATGTTACAGTGAACATGAGAGTGTATAAATATATTCTTTCAAGTTAGCAGTGTCATTTTCTTCAGCTATATACCCAGAAGTAGAAATGTTGAATCATATGGTAGCTATATTTTTAATATTTTGTGGAATCTACACATTTTTCCACAGAAGCTGTACCAATTTTCATTCCCTCAAAATATCAATAAGGGTTCCCTTTACTTCACATATTGGCCAACACTTTGTCTTTTGTGTAATAGCCATTCTGACAGGTATGAAATGATATCTCCTGTAGTTTTGGTTTACATTTCCCTGATGATTAATGTTGTTGAGCATTTTTTCATGTGCCTGTTGGCTGTGTGTCTTCTTTGGAAAAATGTCTATTCAGAGCCTCTGCCCATTTTTAATCAATTTTTTTTGCTACTGAGCTATATGAGTTTATTATACATTTTGCATATTAATTCATTCATAGATATATGATTTGCAAATATTTTCTCCCATTCAATAAGTTGGCTTTTCACTTTGTTGATGAGTTAGTTTGCTGTAGTCCACTGTTTATTTTTGCTTTTGTTACCTTTAAGTGTCAAATCTAAAATATCAGTACATATGTCATTGAGCTTAGCACCCATGTTTTCTTCTAGGGATTTTATTTTTTCAGATCTTAAATTCAATTATTTAATCCATTTTGAGTTAATTTTTGTGTATTGTGTAAGTGGCCCAGTTATTCTTTTGCAAGCCTGCTCAATCATCCCCACATCATTTATTGAAGAGACTGTCATTTCCTCATTCTTGACTCCTTTGTTGTGAATTAATTGACCATATATGTGTGAGTTTATCTTGGGGCTCTATTCTGTTCCATAGATATATGTGTTTGTTTTTATGCTAGTACTATACTGTTTTGATGAGTACAGCTTGTAAAATAGTTTGAAATTAGAAACCATGATGCCTCTAGCTTTGTTCTTCTTTCTCAAGATTGTTGTGTCTATTCAGGGTTCCATACAAGTTCTATAATTCATTGATTCTGATAGAAACTATTCATTTTTATTTTATGAAGCTGTAAAGGGGGTTGTTTGATTGTCCTTTATGATATGCCATTATTAGTGTACAGAAACACAATAGAATTCTGTAGTTTGATTTTGTAATTTGCAGCGTCACTGAATTCATGTACTAGTTCTAAGTTTTTTAGTGGAGTGGTTTAGGGTTTTCTATGTTTAATACCATGCTATCTGAATGACAGTTTTACTTCTTTTCCAATTTAGATGTTTTTTATTTCCTTTTTTTGCCTAATTGGTCTGACTTAGATTTTCCGTGCTATGTTGAAAAAAATTGGTGAGAGTGGACAATCTTATCTTCCTAATCTTAGAGGAAAAGCTGTAAGCTTTTCACCTTTGAGTAAGATGTTAGCTCTGGGTTTGTCACATATGACCTTTATTATGTTAAGGTACAGTCCTTCTATGACAAAATTTTATCATAAATTGCAGTTGAGTTTTTCCAAATTTTTTTTTCTGTATCGAGCTGATTATGTAATTTTTATTCTTCACTTTGTTAATGTGGTGTATCACAAGGATTTGGAGTTGCCGAACCCTCCTTGCATCAGAATAATCATACTTAATTATGGTGCATGATTCTTTTAATGTATTGTTGAATTTTGTTTATTAATATTTGGTTGGAGAGTTTTGCATCTATGTTCATTATGGGTATTGGTCTATAACTTGATTTTCTTGTAGCATCATTGTCTGGGTTTTGGTATCAGGGTGATCCTGCTCTCATGAAATGTGTTTGGAAATGTTCCCTCCTTGATAGTTTTTGGAAAATTTTGAGAAGATTTGGCATGTATTCTTTTGGTTGTATGGTCAGATTTACCAATGAAGCTATCTGGTCTTGGATGTTTGTTTGTTGGGAGGTTTTTGATTATTACTTCAATCTCCTTACTATTATTCAATTAGTTAAGATATTCTATTTTAATTGATTCTATCTTGCAAATTATATATTTTTAGGATTTCATACTTTTCTTCCAGATTGTCAAATTTATCAGCATATATTTTTAGGATTTCATACTTTTCTTCCAGATTGTCAAATTTATCAGCATATAACTTTTCATAATATTCTCTAATGTCCTTTGTAAATCTGTGGTATCAATTTTAATTTATTTTTATCTGACTTTAATTATCTGAGTCATTTCTCTTTTTTGCCTTGGTTGGTCTAGTTAAAGTTTATTAATTTTATCTTTTCAAAGAGCCATCTCTTAGTTTCATGGATCTTTCAATTGTCTTTTTCATCTCTGTATTTCATTTATTTCCACTCTGATCATTATTTCCTATCTTCCACACACTTTGGGCTTTATTGTTCTTTTTCTAGTTTCTTGAGATACAAAGTTAGGTTGCTTATTTGAAATGTTTGTTTTTTGATGAAGGCATTTTTCACTAAACTTTCTCTCTTAGTACTGATTTGCTACATCCCCTAAGTTTAGGTATGTTGTATTTCCATTTTCATTTTGTCTCAAGGTATTTTTTGATTTTTCTTTTTTTCACTGACCCTTCGGTTGTTAAATAGCATGTTGTTTAATTTCAATATATTTGTGAATTCCCAGTCTTCTTCTTGTAATTTGTTTCTAGTTGCATACCATCAGGATTAGAAAAGATGCTTCATATCTTTTTCAATCTTCCTAAGTTTATTAAGACTTGTTTTGTGGCCTAACATAGTGGTCTGTCTTGCTGAATGTTCCACATACACTTGAGAACATGTATTCTTTTGCTTTTAAAAAAATATTTATTGAAATATAGATGACTTACAAAGTTGTGTTAATTTCAGGTTTACAGAAAAGTAAATCAGTTATACATATACATATATTCATTCCTTTTCAGATTCTCTCCTCACAGGTTATTACCCAGTACTGAGTAAATTTCCCTGTGCTATGCACTAGGTTGTTGTTACCCACTGATTTTGTGTATAGTAGTATGCATATATCTACCCCAAATTCTTAGAAAGGTACAACCTTCTAAGACTGAACCAGGAAGTAACAGAAAATGTGAATAGGCCAGTCAAAAAGTACTTAAATTTAAAATGTGCTTTAAAAATTTCCAAAAAACAAAAGTCCAGGGCCAGATGGCTTCACAGTTGAATTCTATCAAATATTAAAGAAGAATTAATGCCTACCTTTATGAAACTCTTCCAAAAAATTGCAGAGGGAGGAAGACCTCCAAACACATAAGGTCACCATTACCCTGACATAAAACCAGACAAAATAGCATAGAAGAAAACTACAGGCCAATATCATTGATGAATGCTGATGGAAAAATCCTCAACAAAATATTAGCAAATGGAATCCTTCAATACATTAAAAGGATCATACATCATGATCAAGTGGGATTTATTCCAGGGATGCAAGAATTTTTCAATATATGTACATCAATCAATGTTATACACTACATCAACAAACTGGATAAAAATCATGTGGTCATCTCAATAGGTGGTGAAAAAGCTTTTGACAAAATTTAGGACCCAGGAGTTCTCACTTTGGTGCAACAGAATCAATGGCATCTCTGCAGTGCCAGGGTGCGGGTTAGATCCCCAGCCTGCACAGTGGGTTAAAGGACCTGGTGTTGCTGCAGCTGTGGTGTAAGTTGCAATTGCAGCTCATATCTGAGCCCTGGCCTGGGAACTCCATATGCCACACGGCAGCCAAAAAAAGGGGGGAAAAATAAATACCAATTTATGATGAAAACTCTCCAGAAAGTGGCCATAGAGGAAACCTACCTCAACATAATAAAGGCTATATTATAACAAACCCACAGATAACATAATTCTCAATGTTGAAAATCTGATAGCATTTCCTCTAAGATCAGGAAGAAGACAAGGATGTCCATTCTCACTGCTTGTATTCAGTATGTTTTTGGAAGTCCTAGCTATGGCAATCAGAGAAGAAAAATAAATAAAGGAATCCAAATTGGAAAAGAAGTAAAATTGTCTCTGCAGATGATATGAAACTGTACGTAGTCTTTTGCTTTTGAATGGAATGTTTGAACAGGCAGGTACACTTATATGCAGATATTTTCCAACAAATACTACATTCCTACATGGTCTACAGTTGTTCGAATCCACAGATGTTGAACTGCAAAGATGAAAGACTGGGTATAAATCTTATAACAGACATTCAACTGTGTGTGGGATCACCAATATCGTTGGTATTCCTAAATTGGGTGCATTTGCATTTATAAATATATCTTGTTGGAGTTCCCATCGTGGCGCAGTGGTTAATGAATCTGACTAGGAACCATGAGGTTGTGGGTTCGATCCCTGCCCTTGTTCATTGGGTTAACTGTCCAGCGTTGCTGTGAGCTGTGGTGTAGGTTGCAGACTCAGCTCGGATCCCGTGTTGCTGTGGCTCTGGCATAGGCTGGGGGCCACAGCTCCAATTCGACCCCTAGCCTGGGAACCTCCATAAGCCGTGGGAGTAGCCCAAAGAAATAGCAAAAAGACAAAATAAATAAATAAATAAATAAATATATCTTCTTGCTGGATTGAACTCTTAAACATTATATAATGCCCTTCTTTTTCCTTTATTACAGTCTTTGTTTTAAAGTCTTTGCTAACCCCTGCTTTCTTCTGGTTTCCAATTACATAGAACATCTCTTTCCATTCCTCACTTTGAGTCTATTTGTGTCCTTATATCTGAAGTAAGTCTCTTATAGGTATCACATTGATGTGTCTTGCTTTTTAATCCATTCAACCATTCTTTGTCTTTTGATCAGATAATTTAATCCATTTATTAAAGTAATTACTGATAGGTACTTACTGACATTTAAACATAGTTTTCTGGCTTTTTTGTAGTTCCTCTTAGTTTCTTTCTTCTTCACTTTTTTTCTTTAGTTGGTATGCTTGTATTCCTTTCTCATTATCTTTTGTGTATCTACTACATGTTTTTGCCTTTGGTTACCACTAGGCTTATTATAAAAACCTATATTTTTAATAGTCTGTTTTAAATTGATTAACAACTAAAGTTTGAATGTATTCTAATGTTCTATATTTTTACTCTCCTCCACATTTTATGTTTTGATATCACATTTTACATCATTTATCTTGTGCATCCATTAAGTAATTATTGTAGTTAGTTACTTTTACTACTTTTGTCTTTTAACATTCATACTCACTTTGTAAGTTAAACCACTACTTTTACTGTATATTAACCTTTACTAGTAAGATTTATATTTTCATATTTTCTTCTTCTCAGTTAGTGCCCTTTTTTCAGCCTAAAGTGGTCCCTTTAATATTTCTTAAGAGGCTGTTTGAGTGGTGATGAACATCGTTAGTTTTTGCTTGTCTGTAAAAACTTTTATCTTGTATTCAATTCTGAAAGATAAATTTGCCAGATAGAATATTTTTGGTTAGAAGTTTTTTTGTTTGTTTTATTTTAGTATCTTGTTTACTTGTTTTCTTTTGTGTTAGTCTCTTCTGGCCTGCAAAGATTCTGCTGAAAAAAAAATCTGCTTTTAGTCTTTTTGGGGTCCCCTTGTATATAACAAGTTGTTTGTCTTTTGCTGCTTTTAAGATTCTCTCCCTGTCTTTAAATTTTGAGAGTTTAATTATAGTATGTCTTCTTTGGGCTTCTTTGGGTTCATCTTGTTTGGAATGCTCTGGGACTCCTGGATCTGGATGTCTTTTTTTTCCCATGTTTGATAAGTTTTTAGCAATTAATTCTTCAATTAAGATTTATATCCCTTTCTCTCTCTTATTCCCTTTGGGTGCCTGTGTTGCAGATGTTAGTCAGTCTGATGTTGTCCCAGAGTTCCTTACACTATCTTGACTTTTTTCATTCTTTTTTTCTTTGGCTGCTCTGATTAGGTGAGTTCCAGGGCTTTGTTTTGGAGTTCATTTATCTTTTTTTATACTTCACCTAGTCTACTGTTGAACCCTTGTATTGCTTTTTTTTTTTGCCTTCTCTAGGGCCACACCTGTGGCATATGGAGGTTCCAAGGCTGGGGGTCTAATGGGAGCTGTACCTGCTGGCCTCTGCCACAGCCACAGCAACACAGGATCTGAGCTGCGTCTGCTCTCTACACAATGTGCTCATGGCAACGCCGGATCCTTAACCCACTGAGCAAGGCCAGGGATAGAACCCGTGACCTCAGATTCATTAACCACTGAGCCACATCAGGAACTCCCCTGTATTGCATTTTTTAGTTTAGTTATTATATTCTTCAGCTTGGGAGTTTTACTTAGTACTTTTTTTTTTAATATTCTCAATCTCTCTGTTAAAGTTGTATTTATTCATCTATTCTCTCAAATTCAGGGATTATATTTATGACCATTACTTTGAGCTCTTTATCTGTCAAAATATTTTGGGGAATTCCCATACTGGCTCAGCAGAAAAGAATCTGACTAGCATCTGAGAGGACACAGGTTAGATCCCTGGCCTCACTCAGGGTTAAGAACCTGGCATTGCTGTGAGCTGTGGTGTAGGTCACAGTTGTGGCTCAGATCTGGCATTGCTGTGGTTGTGGTGTAGGCTGGCAGCTGCAGCTCCAATTCAACCCCTAGCCTGAAAACTTCCATATGCTGCCAGTGTGGCCCTAAAAAGACCAAAAAAAAGTTTTTTGCTGGTGACATTTTATCTTGGAGATTTATTTGGAACATGGTCCTCTATCTTTATTTTGCCTGAATCTCTGTTGGTTTCTATGCATTAGATAAAACAGTAAACTCTCCCAGGTATGAAGTAGGAGATAAAATTTACTGTTCAACCCTGTCCTAGCTCTTAGTGCTCTCATACTTCTGTGATTGTCAAAGCAGCCCTTTTATTTTTAATGGCTTCCAATAATCGAGGATGTGCCTGGGCCTGTTAGTGACCCAAAGGGAAGGATTCCATTCAGTACTTAGATTTAGGCTATTAGAGGCCAGATCCTCAGGCAGCTGCTTCTATAGTATAAGTATATATAGTCCTGTGACACTGCAGTCATGACCCTGGCTTCAAATTAGGGCCAGGAGATCTAGGTGCCTCGCCTGTGTGCAATAGCAAACACTGGTGTTCCTTTCTTGGAGATACCAGTGGGTGCTAGTGGGGAAAAGGGTGAATGCAAAAATCTTACTTTCCTTCAGGGCACATCTGTAAGCTATTAGATGGCTGCCAATCCTGAAATCTACACCTCAGACTGAAGTTCCACAACAAGCAAAAGATGTGGGGCATCTTTCAATTTTCTTTCTGTTCAGTGCCTTTGGGTATAGCTTGATTGTTACAATTCTCTGCAACCCAGGAAATCAAGTTCCTCTAGCCACAGCCAGACAATCAAGGGGCATTCCCCAAGAAGCAGCCATAGAGACTAAGACACCAAAAGGAAAAAGCAGGCACCAGATAGGTATAAAATCTCCCCTCTGAGAGACACTGGTGCTATCGAGTGTGGCATAGGGAGAATGCAAGGATGGCACCTGATGGGGAAAAGAAAGAGATGGCTCTCACCCACTTTAGCAACATACAAGGCGAGTGCAAACATGGTATCTGCCAGCACTTCTATTCCTGGGGAGTATCCTAGCAGTCCCCTGTCCCTCTAAATGATGCTTTAAGATTAGCAAATTAATCTCTTTAACATAAATTCTGAGTACTCTTTAAAATGGCTACTTCTGCTTTGGGCTTAGTGTACTTGCACCTGAGCCTTTTCAGAGGCATGTCTTAACTTGCTAAAATCCTTTGGGTCATGGTAATGTGAGTTCATTTGGTTTTCAAAGCCAGATGTTTGGGGGGCTCATCTCTCAGGTGGAGTTCTTAGAAGCTGACATTCTTGATGTGAGCTACAAACCCTTTGCTCCTCAGGGAGAAGCTCTGGGTTTGTGGATTCCCTCCCAGTGTGGATCACTGCACTATGGTTAGATTTACAGTGAAACCACATCTCTGCCTGTCAAACTTCCCTTTCTTTGGCGCTGTTCTAATTTGCCAAATTGAGGGAACTGCTCAGCTAGTTTTGAAGGCTTTTATAGAGGTGTTTCTATGGGTAAAAGTGAGTTCAAAATCTTCCTATATCACTACTTAGGGCTGCCTTTCTCCATTTATTTTTATTCCAGTTAGGACTGCAACTCCATAGCAGAGTTTAAATGCCAAAGAACTATCAGAATTTTCTTTAGATCCCAAGTCTTAGAGAAGTTGTGAAATTTACCCACAGAAATATGAAGCTCACATGTAAGAGAATCACACTATCATATAGGAAGTGGTATTTCTCCTATAGATGGAGCTATAGACTGTGCTATCATTTTAAACAAAAACACAAAAGGTTTCCCTCACTGTCTTACAGTCTATGGGGCAACCTTCTGGTCCACCGTCTTGCCGACTGACAGGTATGAACATTAAATATGAATCTGGCTTTTATGTGCTTAAGTCAGGAATATTTTTAAAAATTTGTTTTTGTCTTTTGTCTTTTTAGGGCCATACCTGTGGCATTTGGAGGTTCCCAGGCTAGAGATCTAATCAGAGCTACAGCTGCTGGCCTACACCACAGCCACAGCAACTCGGGATCCAAGCTGCATCTGCAACCTACACCACAGCTCATGGCAATGCCAGATGCTCAACCCACTGAGCGAGGCCAGGGATCGAACCCGCAACCTCATGGTTCCTAGTCAGACTTGCTTCTGCTGTGCCACAATGAGAGCTCCTTTTTCTAATGTTTTTTAAAGTGCAGTATTGTTGACTTACAATGTGGGATTAAGTTTGTGGTGTAAAACAAAGTGGTTCATTTATACATAGATACATATTCGTTTCCATTATAGTTTATTATAGGAGACTGAACATAGTTACCTGTGCGATAGAGTAGGACCTTGTTGTTTATTGACTTCATGTATAGTAGTTTTTGTCTGCTAATCCCAAACTCCTAATTTTAAAAATGGTTTTGATTGCAATGCAGTATTTGCATTTATTGGCCAGGCTTTTAAGTAAGTGTTCTGTTTTTTAATTTGCCATTGTGTTCTTCTTTATAATTTGCCATTCATGAACTACAGGGATCCATTCTTTATTCAGAGTACTGCCTTTTTCTACTTGCGACTTGTCTGAATAAGCAAACATTTGGCAATGAATTTTAAGGGCTGTAACGCTTCTCCCTTGATGAATAATAGCACACAAGTTAACAATAGAAATTAAACTGGTTTATAGTCATATGTGTACACAAAATTTAACAGATTCAAAATCTCATTTCATATTCCTGAACCCAGAGGAAATGAGAATGAAAGGGTGAGTTTAGAAATTTTTGTGTTTCAAGAAATGGATGAGCAAGTTTTTGAGAAATTAACTGTCCTGCATGAGGCAAAATGGGAAGTATTTCCACTTTTTTGTGTATTTTCATGTTTATAGACATAGCTAGGATTGGGAAGCTAATTATTTAATGGTTGAGTAAGGGGAGAACCACATCCTGAGAAACTCCATCTGAAGAATCAGAGCCATGGTATTCATAGCACAGGACTAGGAAGATAAGAATTGCGAGTCTGGCCAAGCAATCAATACCAATTAGATCTGAATGGGAAAAACTCAACAGATTTCCAGAGTATAATGATGAAGTGCTGGCAAAGACTATATATAGAGATCTACACAGGTCTGCAGACATCCTAAATGTCTCAGATCTTCCAGCAAGTGGCAATATATAATAAAGTTAGAATCAGAATTTAAATTTGCTAGAGGTTTTTTGAGTATAGTTTCTGGAATTAGGGCCATTTTTGCCACTTCCTATCAGTGAAATTCCGGATGAGTTGTTACTTTTTCTCCTTTTTTTAATTCTGAAAATATAATTAATAAAATACTTCACAATAGCATTAAAATTATTAGTGAAAATAGTGCCTAGAAACTATAAGGTATTTATTAGAAACTTAGAAGAAAGACGAGCAAGAGAGGCAAGAGAAGAAGGCCAAGCTGGGAGTCAGTGATGATGGAATCGAATACTGAACAGACTATCACTACAAATATTTCAACGCAGAACCAACAAAAGCATCCAAGTAATCACGGTAGTAGATGTAATCTTGTTTACAGGGGCAGGACAGAAACTCATTAGAGTTGGATCAAGATATCAGAGCTGGAAATACCACCAATTTTGAATTGGTTCTGAGTCATCTAAACGTTAAGGTATATATCAATGCCTCTGAATTTTTCTAAATTGGAAAAAAGGGAAAAAAAAAGTTGTAGCAAATACCAGTTGTGGGTATTAAGGACCCCAACAGTAGAGATCCTGGCAAGTTATACAATCAGGGATAAGAACTAGACTGTGAAAAGACAAGTGCATTTTAGTTTCCCCAGGTAGTGCCCTTGTGAAAATTCTGTTGGGTATGCCAATAACTGGGGTGGCAGCAGAGCTTTTAATAGAGTTAATGGTCAAGGCAGATTTTATAAACAAAAGCTGATTCCAATCACAAGTTCATGGCCCATTGCCATAGAATATTGTGAGCGCAATCTGTGTTGTCCAGGGAACTCCCCTCTACTTTATAGCATGGGCTTTTATGAGTGTTTATTACAGTCTGTAAAGTTTACCTTTAGAGACAGATTTGCAAATTTGTTTTTGATATATTCCATTCCTCTAAAATAATATTTTATATTTTAAATTGTCATACATTTTCTGTTTTTAATGCTTTGTTTAGATATAACAAAATATGTCTCCTCTCAAATCTTCTGTTAGTTATACACACAAGGCTATTTGCAAACACTTAAAGTGATTCAGTAATTGACAATTCATTAACAGGACAAAGTCATAACCATTATGCTGGTTGTTGTTTCTATGTAAGAGGGATGCAATTTTGGCCACAAATGAAAAAGGAATAATATGTGTTCTTGATTCAATTTATCTGGCTCTTCAAGTTTCTCTGCATTAGTGATCATATCTTAGATCACTAATGCAGAAATTTTTCCTTTGGTGAATTTACCATATATATATATATTTTTTTTTAATTCATGTAATTACTAATTATATATAATAAAATGGATAGTGAATTCATATTGATTTGGGTAATAATCCTGGCTTGGCTACCTCTTAGCCAGTGATTGATTTTTCTTATATTTAAAATTAACATAATAATGATCAAATTTTAAGACTATTATAAGTAAATATAATAAAGAATATACAATTTCTACTTTAGTGCCTATTCAATAAAGTGCAGTCAATAGTGTATATTTAGCTTCATTAGAATTGGGGTAGTAAACTGGACTTCTGACTAAGCATCAGACAACTGTTCTAGGATTAAATAAAATAAGACTTTTCATTCTACACTTGATTGTTGGTACTTGATTGATTGGTACACCAGAGGTGAACTTCATACTTGATATTTAGACAAAATCTATCACTCAATGTCAGATTTATTTTGCCCTTTGTAATTCTAAATAGGCAAATGTGTATTTTGGTCACATTTATGGGTATACTGTGTATGGTCAGTTATAAAATCATCACATAAGGTAAATCCTATTAATAAGTGTAATCTCAATACTATGAAGAAATTTTATTTGGATTACAGTAAATATTTTAATATTAAATTTAAAACATATTCTACATACATATAAGTTGCATTAAAAAAATCCCTTTATATATATTACATATTCAGCTTTTATCAGTTTGAATATACATGCAGAGGTGCATATATATGTATATACTTCATATAATTCATATCAATTGTTAAAATTCATTTTATTCATATTACAATATAGAAATATCAAATATTTTAAAATGGAGAAATAGATTGCTAAAATGATTAAAAGAGTGTAATTAAACACATATACCTATAAGAAAAATGTCATTGAGTTCATAAATCTTTTTGGTTTTTAACAATTAATACCAGGCATGATAACAGTCATTATTTTTTAGTACAATTCTAATTTTTCATATTTGTTTGGGATATTAGCATTCATAACATTAAAAAAAAAACTCTTGGAAACAGTTCTTTAAATTACATATTTCCATGTAAGCTATAAGTATTTCAAGAAATATCTTATTTAGAAATTCTTCACATCATATGTTAAACTTTTCAACATGATCATGAGTTAAAAAATTGCCCATATCATCTACAATATTAATCACACAGATAGAAAAATAACAATATGAAGCATAAAGTGTTAAAAGAGAATGTCCTCTAAAACACATTTAATTCTAATTAAACTTAAAAACCAACTTTAAAAAAGCTTAAAATATTTCTTCATATTTTTAAGATCTTGGAAGTTCAGAACTTAAATAAAAACTATCAAGTAATTTATTAGAAAATACCAACAACTTTTAAAAGTTAAAGAAGAAAATTTTGGGTATTTGCAGATATTACAGCCTCTAGGAAAGTTCCTTTTAAAAAAACATGTTACTAGAACATTTCCTTTAATTACATGTTGCTATATCCCAAAGGGTTACTGAAATCATTACATATCTTTTTTTTTGCTTTATACATCAGACATCTAGATATAGAGAAATCACCAGAATTCTATTTTAAGTCTGACAGAGTTGAATCATTTCTCTAATTTTACTTGCTTGCTGTAAGATGTCTGGGAATAATACAGGAAAATCATGATGAATCTGTTTGAATAAGTATTTATAGGAAGAGAACTTAGTGAAGATCATGTTCATGCAAGTGTCAGTAGCAATGGAACAAACATGATGGTAGTTAAAAACTGATTAAGGAATCATAGGGATGCATTTTTCCCTAATACATTTCAAGTGTATTACATATGTTAACTGTTCAGAATATAATTATAGCAGAGTGTAATAGCAGAATTATTGCTTCATTTAGAAATAATGGGCCACTTTCAACATTTTTCTTCAATTAATTTTGAAGTTCCTAACCAAGTGCATTTACATGATATTTTGAAAAAATGAAGAGCAACTAATAAATATATAATAGGATGCTTGAATCAAAGATTGTCTTTATATCATAAGGTGAAACAAGCAGTATGAAATACCATTTTACCAATAATTAATTCCCTAGATTACTGTTAATGACTACCAACTTTTTCAGTAGTTAAGGAAGAAGGACTTGTAAAATTAATCTCAATATTTTATTTGCCAGAAACTCTACAGGAGATAAAGTTCTGGTCATTAGAAGTAAAAATAACTACTACTTGCTATATTCCATAAAATCCCCTTTCATTTGCCTATTGGAAGTTGATGCAAATAAAACTTCAGACATTATTATTTTGAATGTTAATTACACTGCCCAACTAACCACATTTCTAGGTGAACAATAGCAACTATTTATAACAGAAATATGCAATAAAATGACCACTGATACAATCAGGCAAATTCCTTTGCTGAAAAACTATTGTTTGTGTACAAGTTCAAATTTTATTTTTTTAATTGTTTTCAATTTTTTATTACTGAAATGAATTTATCACATCTGTAGTTGTATAATGATCATCACAATCCAATTTCACAGGATTTCCATCCCACAACCCAAGCACATCCCCCTACCCCCCAAACTGTCTCCTCTGGAGACCATAAGTTTTTCAATATCTGTGAGTCTGCATCTGTTCTTCAAAGAAGTTCAGTCTGTCCTTTATTCAGATTCCACATGTCAGTGAAAGCATTTGATGTTGGTGTCTCATTGTATGGCTGACTTCACTTAGCATGATAATTTCTAGGTCCATCCATGTTGCTAAAACTGCTGGTATTTTGTTCCTTTTAATGCTGAGTAATATTTCATTGTGTATATGTACCACATCTTCTTGATCCACTCCTCTGTCAATTGACACATTTAGGTTGTTTCCATGTCTTGGCTATTGAAAAGAGTGCTCCAATGAACATCGGAGTACATGTGTCTTTGCGAGTCATGGTTTTCTCTGGATAGATGCCCAGGAGTGGGATTGCTGGATCAAATGGTAGTTCTATGTTTAGTTTTCTGAGGCATCTCCATACTGTTTTCCACAGTGGTTGCACCAATTGACAATCCCACCAGCAGTGTACTAGGGTTCCTTTTTCTCTACACCTCTCCAGCACTTATTGTTTGTAGACTTTTGGATGATGGCCATTCTGGCTGGTGTAAGGTGATACCTCAGAGTGGTTTTGATTTGCATCTCTCTAATAATGAGTGATGTTGAACATCTTTACATGTGTTTCTCGGCCATCTGTATGTCTTCTTTGGAGAACTGTCTGTTTAGATCTTCTGCCCATTTTTTGATAGGCTTGTTTGTTTTTTTTGGTATGGAGCTGCAGAAGGTATTTATAAATTTTGGAGATTAATCCCTTGTCCATTGATTCACTTGCAAAGATTTTCTCCCATTTTGTGGGTTGTCTTTGTTTTGTTGAAGGGTTTCCTTTGCTGTGCAGAAACTTTTAAGTTTGATTAGGTCCCACTTGTTTATTTTTGTTTTTATTGTCAATACTCTAAGAGGTGGGTCTGAGAAGATGTTTGTCGTTTATGTGAGAGAGGGTTTGGCCTATGTTTTCCTCTAAGAGTTTTAGAGTGTCTGGTCTTATATGTAGGTCTTTAATCCATTTTGTTTACTTTTCTGTATGGTGTTAGGGAGTGTTCTAATTTCATTCTTTTCCAT
The DNA here is from genome assembly GCF_054392235.1 of Sus scrofa. Taxonomy (NCBI): domain Eukaryota; kingdom Metazoa; phylum Chordata; class Mammalia; order Artiodactyla; family Suidae; genus Sus; species Sus scrofa. Next base: position 64,638,446 of record NC_139390.1, read on the forward strand.
GTGGCTGTCCAGTTTTCCCAGCACCACTTATTGAACAAGCTTTCCTTTATCCATGGTATATTTTTGCCCCATTTGTCATAGATGAGTTAGCTGTAGGTGCGTAGGTTTAATTCTGGGTTTTCTATTCTGTTCCACTGATCTATATGTCTGTCTTTGTGCCAGTACCATATGGTTTTGATGATTGTTGCTTTGTAGTATTTTCTGAAGTCAGGGAGCCTGATTCCTCCAGCTCAAATTTTCTTTTTCAGGCTGTCTTTGCCTATTTTGGTTCTTGTGTGCTTCCAAACAAACTTTAAAATATTTTGAGTTCTGTGAAAAATGTCCTTGGTAATTTGATAGGGATTGCATTGACTCTGTAGATTATCTTAGGTAGTTTGATAATATTAATTCATCCAATCCACAAGCATGGTATATCCTTCCATCTCTGTGTCATCTTGATTTCTTTCATCAGTGTCTTATAGTTTTCAGAGTACAGGTCTTTTGTCTCTTTCGGTATGTTTACTCCTAGGTATTTTATTCTTTTGGATGCAATGGTAAATGGTTTTGCTTCCCTAATTTCTCTTTCTTATCTTTCATTGTTAGTGTATAGAAATGCCATCGATTTCTGTGTATTAATTGCATTTAAAAAATTATATCTACCAAAGCTTTAGTAATTAAATTTTAATAATTATCTCAAATTAAATTTTAGATTTATTCTTGTATCCCACTGATTTAATCTATTTTGATATGTAATTAACTTTAACCCTTAAACACATAGAATCTGGCCAAACTATCTATTTGGCATTCTTCTACAAGTGTGACATCTTAAAATCTCCACTCTTGTTTTCCTAAAGTACTCCATCTCTCCTCTGCTGATACTCAAAATCTATGTAATTTTGACTATGAGGCTGATTTATTCATAAGGAAAGTAGAAATGACCAAATATGACAATATGTAGAAAAGCAAAATCTTTCTGTGTTTAAAAGAAAAATACTACAATATACCCAGAACTCAGAAAGGAAATATTTATCCTTTCAGATCTTAAATCAAAGGTAAAGTAAAGCATGCACAAAGCTACATTGCCATCAAAGTTGCCAAAGGCTTAAGAACATGTAGAATTAATTATTTTAATACTTAGCTAAAATGAGGTTCGTTAACAGGTGACCTTGAAAAGCATCTTGGATTATTTTGATCACAGCAACAGTTCATGAATAAAACTGAGAACAATTAAAGTTGGATTTGTTTGTTTTATATCTTTTTTACTAATATTCAGAAATAATTATAAAATGCATTAATAATTAACATTGCTGATTTGCTCTAAATGTCTATATTTAGTTTTGGATTGAAAGTTGCCTTGAATTGGATAAACCAAAATTATGTAATAGAGGAATTATTCATCCAACTACAAACTGAATGGTGCTTATTGGATGTTCTAGCATGGAAAAGGCCATGTGGCTTATTATTTAATTCACAATGATGAACTAAATTATAATATCTCAATATTTACTAAGAATGATGAGTGTTCTTTGTGGAAAAGAAAAAAATCAATATTAAAATTATTTATATGTTAAAAAACTAACAAAAATTACCAATTTTTTAAAAATATATTTTACTCATGCTTATTTCTGTTCAATATGAGTCTAATCATTTTACCACCTGTCATCATCTGTTTAGACAACTTGTGCTGCTTTGCCATGTGTTGTTTTCATTGTCTTTAGTGATTTAGTGATTATACATACACACAATATAACTCTCACCTTCAAAAGATTTTTTTAAAGAAGAAAATCATCCTTATTTTAAGACATTTTTCATTATTACTATAATAGCAGTAGATGCGTTATTCCAAATTAAGTAGGAAACATCAGAAATAAGTAAGAAGGAACTAAAAAAGAGATGAGCAAGCTAAAACTGTGTGGTAGGAGTAGGGTAGAGTTTTCATGTACTTTTTCTGTTTTTAATAATTCAAATTTGAATAAATAGAGCAGCATATGTAAAGCACACTAAGGTCTTGGAATCTGTCTGTTCTTCCTAATGACAGGGATTTGAAACTTGGGTGGGGGAAGAAGACAAATCTTGAAAAATGTATAAGATGAATGAAAGCATCTACATATTTGACATATATGGACTTTGCTGATGCTATTTTTTGTGTCCTACAATAGTTACCTGGGTGATTCAGGTGGTAGAAATAAAGTTCTCTAATCTTAACTGTCAGGAGAAATGTTAATTCCTATGCATACATGAAAGTGGAAGGGGTAATTCTACCTGTATCCTAGTAATGGAGTAAGTGGTTCATGGTTATATCTTTATTATCTAAGTTATTTTGTATCTGTGGGAATAGAACTATATTACTTGGGGATGATAATACTAAAAAATTCCACAATGGGGCTGCACAAATTCTAAGATATATATACCTATACTTGAGGCTGTAGGGATGTTTTTACTTTCCAAGGAGAATAAATAGTATTTAAAGTTTGATACTGACATTTTAAATTACAAATTTCCTTCTATTTTCCATTACAGAATATTTCATCTTGTTTTCAACTATATCATTGAGTTTTAAACTCCTTTGTAAAAAATGTTCAGTCCACAGTCTACATACTAACTTCTCTCTAATTTACTCATCTAAGAAATTGGTACCTGTACCTAGCTAGTTGCTCAAATAAAAGAAAATGTGGAGTCATTTTTTTGATTTTCAGTTTAATTTCTCCTTATCTGACCTTTTCTGTAAACCAGTTATGCTGTCCAAGTGAAACATCTATAATGGCAGATATGTTCTATTTCTTTACCATCCAATATGGTAGCTAATGGCCCATGTTCCTATCAGCTTTTAAAATGCAGTGAGTGTAAATGGAGAACTGAATTTGAAATTTTATTTAATTAAAATTACTCTAAATTTATATATCCATGTATGGCTAGCAGTGACCATATTGGACATATATACCCAACTACCTAATGTAAATCTCTTGGCTATGCTGTCAGAATCTCAAATTTAATATCCACTGCATTCAGGGCTCTGAATTTTCAAGCCCAAACAGCGACTTGGTTTCTCTCACTTTGCTATCTAAAATTTGCCATTGTGACTCTTTATCTCTTTACTTACATTCTAAAATTTGATAGCACTGTTTCTCCATTATTATTTAGAGGTTTATGTATTCTTGCTGTTTCCTTGATTGTAATGTAAGAAACATGAAGACAAGATTTTACCCATCTTTATCACCACTCTATCCAGTCTTAGAATAGTGTTATCATAGAGTAATCCTTCAATATCTCATGAATAAATGAATAAATAACATGCATTTTTAAAGGAAGAATCACAATACTAGAGTCATAGACCAATAGTGCTGAGATTAAAGAGCAAGATATTTGTAACTAGACATTAATTGTATTGGACCTGCATTTTATGAATAATCTATCCTCAGGAAAGTAACTGAGTTAGCTGAAGAGCCCTTTTATGGATACTAGATTATAAGAATACTTACTTTATGAAGTTATTTCAAGCCCGAATGACATAAAAATTGTGTATGACATAGTGTCAATGTGTTGGCCATAATAAGAATAGTAATAATAATCATTATTCCAGTTTTAACATTGATATGATAGATATCCTTAGCCAAGTTTCTTTTATTTTCTGGGACTTCTTTAGGTATCTGCTCCATGGAGCAGTTGAATGTCTAGATCTCTGTGTTTAAAACAAGCAAACCTCTATAATTCTGAATATGAATTCACTTTCTAGTACATATTCTAAATGAACCAAAATTGTGCTGAATATGAGAATATAAGAAAACACATGCTTTTCTTCTCACTATTCAATATCTTTAATCAGTATTTTAGGAAATTGACATCTCTCTACCTCCTATGTTTAAAATGCCTTAAGGAATCCCAATAATGACCATTTAAAATAACCAATTACTATATATGTTCACTTTCCTGAGTTCCAACTTCAGACTATTGACATTATCTAGTTTTCCTCACATTTTGCCTTTTGAAAATTTTGTCTTCTTGACAGATTTAACTTACCAAAGAAAAAGATAGGAAGACATGATGGTATCTGAGTTCAATGGGGAAAGACTTTTAATGTTATTTAATAATTTTATTTGGCATCTTTATAAGTAGCACAACAGTGCCAATGGATCATGAAATCCTGAGGCACAATATATGTTACATTCAGAAAGCAATGAAAGGAAAGTACATTTAGAGGGAAAAGGTAATGGCTTTGCTTTGGACTGAGCAGTCGAAACAGTAACTGCTGCGCTCGTCTGTTAATCATCAAGTTACAGTAGCAGGACCTGGCAGTTGGGTAGAATGGACTATTTGCATTAAAAACCTGTCAATTTAAAATGCAATAAAAACAAAAAATCAATAATAATACATTTAAATTCAAACAGTCATCACAGCCCTGCAATAGCAATCAGTCATATTTACCAAGGCCTTGTATGTAATAATCCTCCTGATCCTTATATAATTACTAGCTTTGCCTCTTGAATTATCAACAGCTCTCATGGCTTATTGCTTCATACTTGCTTAATAAGCATCTGCAATCAATAATCTTGCCACAGAGTAAGAGGCAACCAGCCAGCCAGGCCCAGGGTGTAAATACTGCAGAGGTGATCGTTACATCGGTGTGAATACAGAGGTGGCTGTGCTAATGGGAGAGGCATGCAGTAAAGAGGTAATTTAGAAAGTCTGCTTACAGGGATGTGCCGGTCTGACCAGGTTGGTGGTGTCTCAACTATGGGGAACAGTCACCCTTGAAAACACATCTTCAAATGCTTCTCAAGATGTGCTTTCATGGTGATCATCATCTCCAGCAGCTGTTTCTATATCTTGCTATGAACATAACACCTTCAGTTTGCCTGAAATGCTTTTTATCCAACTGAAAAAGCAAACAGTTATTTTCTTCATTCACATGGTATATGATGGAGAACAGGAATTTATATGCAAATTTGAGTATTAGTGACACTTTGATGACAAGAGTTTAAGGACCAATTGTAGCTGTCAAAAATGTTTGAAAACCTCTATTAATGCCACTCACATGAAAAATAAAATTGAAGATCCCAATAGAGAAAGTGTGTTATATAGATAACAACATTATATTGCTTATTTTATTCAGGCTGTTGAATTCTAACAATTCCTATGTTTTTGCAAAAGGAACAATTGGAAACACCGTCATCAGCACAATATCATTTAATGTTAAACCTTGTAAATATTAACTGTGCTCATTGTTGCTATTATTTAAAATTCACCCTTTACCCATAACTTAGGAGACTTTACAAAATACATAAAAACAGTGCTTTTGCTCTCATAGTGTTTGTACTAAATGGATAAAACAGGAAATTAATCACTTAAAAATCAGGTTTAGAAATCCTTATTTATATTATTTAGAAGTGTAATTATAGATTCACTAATTTGCATTTTAAATGAATTTTAGCATAGTTCCATATTGTAAAATGTGTTACCTGGTATATTACTATAAAGTGCCCCCAAGTATTGGGCGGTGTTTCTTTCAGGGCTCATTTCCTATCAAAGAGGAGTAGTGTCTTGAGATCTCAAGTACCTCTTGGAGCCTCTACCAAGGAAGGGCTGAGTAGGATAAACTTTTCAGGTGGCAGGTAATTGAAGGGGAGGTGTCACCATTAGAACATTTCCTGAGAGCTTTGACTGGTCAGACCCATTGTGTTTCTAACACATCAGGTATATTTCTTACCCTTATATCTATACTCACTGCTTGCTCCCTTTACTGGAATTTGCTGCTATTTCCATCCTGACTTTACCAGACTATATACCTCAACTAACAGAGCCTGTTTGCACTCTGAGCTTGTTTCTCAGAGCTTGACTTATCCTAACATGCATTGTTTTGAAAATGTTCTCATTTGACACATTTTAATTTACTTATGCATATGTAAATATATCATTATATATATATTTCACATATCACTCATGAATAGATAATATATCATATGTATATATCACCTATTATTATATATATATTTTTTCTGTATTCCTCCCAAATCTATAAGCTCCTTGAGCAAGGCACAATGCCTTATAAATAGAAAGCACACAATAAGCAGCTTTTAATGCAAATAGAATAAGAAATCTAACTAGTGGGTTAATGCATGCCAAATCCCTGTCATTGAACTATATGTATGATCATTTAAAGGAGGAGACATATTTTAGGGGCTGTGAGGGGAAAACTTCAAAGCAAGGCATATTATTCCCTTTATCTCCTTACATAACATGTTATTTAGACTCTAAGTATTGAAGGATCTATGCTTTAATAAAAATTAATATACAGGAGTTCCTGTTATGGCACAGTGGAAATCTGACTAGGAACCATGAGGTTGCAGGTTCGATCCCTGGCCTCGCTCAATGGGTTAAGGATCCGGCCTTGCTGTGAGCTGTGGTGTAGGTCACAGACGCGGATCTGATCTGGCGTTGCTGTGGCTGTGGCATAGGCCAGCAGCTACAGCTCTGATTAGACCCCTAGCCTGGTAACCTCCATATGCCATTGGTGTGGCCCTAAAAAGACAAAAGACCAAAAAAAAAAAAAAAGATTAATATACATACATGGGCTTTTTCCTCTACCTTCACTTAGCATAACATTTTCGAAGTTTATCCATGTTGTAGTATATATTGGTATCTTATTCCTTTTTAGGAATAATGAATAATATCTCACTGTACAGATAGCCATTTCTCATTTGATGGGTATTTGGGTTAGCTCCACTTTTGGTTATTATGAATAATGCTGCTATGAACATTTGTGCTATGAACAAGATTTTTTGCATGGACATATGTTTTAAATCTCTTGGATACATAATTAAGAGTAAAATTGTTGGATCACATGGAACTCTGTTTAAATTTTTGAGGAAAGGCCAAAGAGTTTTCCCAGGTGCTCTAAATTTTACATTTCAATAAGCAGTGTAGGAGAGTTGCCTTCACTCCCCATCCTAGCCCTAGCCAACATTCGTTGTTGCCCATATTTTTATTACAGGCATCCTAGTGGGTGTAAAGTGGTATCTTTTTATGATTTTGACTTACATTTCTCTAATAACTAATGAAGTCCAGCATCTCTTCATCAGCTTTTTGGTCATTTGTATCTTACTTGGAGAAATGAAAAACATTATGCATTTTTAATTAGGTTGCTTTTAATTGTTAAAAGAATTCTTTAAATGTTCTGGATACTAGGCCCTTATAAAAATATATACTTTGCATGATTGTGAATTTTAATCATCAAAGAGTGCTAGATTTTGTCAAATTATTTTTCTTTAATAATTTGAACGGTCATGTTATTTTTGGATTTTAATATATTAATGTGTGTAGTACATTGATTACTTTTTGTATGTGGAGACATTCTTCTATTCCTGGGATAAGTCCCACTAAGACATGCTGCATACCCTTTTATATCTTGCTGGATTTGGTTTGAGTATTTTTGTGTTTATATTCAGAAGAGGTATTTGTCCACAATTTTCTTTTCTTGTGATATTTTTAACCTATTTTAGTACCAGCATAATATTTACCTTGGAGAATGAGGTATCTTTATTTTTGAAAGGTTTTGTGAAGGATTGGTATTAATTCTTAAATATTTGGTATAATTTACTAGAGAAGCAATCTGTTCATGAGATTTACTTCGTAGGAAGTATGTTGATTATTAATTCAATTTCCTTACTTCCCATAGTTCTATTCAAAGTTTCTATTTCTTTTGAATCTGTTTTAGTAGTTTCTGTTTTTATAAGACTACCCATTTCATCTGCGTAATATAATGTTACCATACAATTATTTTCTAATAATTTTATAATAATTCTTTGTATTTCTGTAATGTCCTCTATTTTATTCTTGAGTTTAGGAAATTGTGTCTTTTCTTTCTTTTTTTTTTCTTTTTTTGCTTTGTTTGTCAATTGATTTTTTTTCCTGAGAACTTTGGGAATTTTTCCTATTCTGTATTGTTATTTATATAATGATTTTTTTTCCATTATAGTGCCTTCTTAGCACAGTGGTCAGCACATCAGCCTCATAATCAATTGTTATTTATATTTTCTAATTCATTTATTTCTGTACCAATAATTATAATTTCATTTCTTACACTTTCTTGAGTTTAGTTTGTTCTTTTTATTTTTCTAGTTTCTTTATATGGAAGAAAGGTATTCATTTGATTTATTTCTTGATATATTGGTTGTTAAGCAGTATGTTGTTTAAATTCCACATTACTTTGAATTTTCCAAATTGTCTTCCTATTTCATTCTATTGTTGTCAGAGAATATATTTTGTATGATTTACATCCTTTTACACTTATTGAGATTTGTTTTATGGACTAATATAATGCCTATCCTGAAGAATGTTCCAAGTGTGTTTGAAAGGAATATATATTTTGCTGTTGTTGGATAGTGTGCCAGTCTATCTTTTAATTACAGCACTTAATCCATTCATAGGACAAAGGTAAGAATTTTTGTCTGCCATTTTGTTATTTGCTTTTATATGCCATTCTCTAGTCCTCCATTGTTCTTTTTTGATAGATATTTTCTAGCATACCAATTTAACATCACTGTCATTTTTTTACTATTTACTTTGTATTTTTTCCTTAGTGTTGCCTGAATTATTTTAATCTAATTCCTATTGACAAAATTTCAAGTATATACAAAAACTGTTTCAATATAGTTCACATACATTCTATATTTATACATTGTTTCCATTACATATTTCAGATTACTGCCTTATGCAGTTGTCTTTTAAGTCAGATAAGAGAAAAGGCAGGTAGAAACCAAGAAAAAAAATCAGTTACACTGTTATTTATATTTACCCACTTTCCTACCTTTACCAATGTTTTCATTTCATCAAATGGTTTGAGGTACTTTCTGGTGTCCTCTGGTTTCAGCCTATAGAGGACCCTATCTTTTATCTATACAAGAGATTTGATAGGGACAGTTTTTCTCATATTTTTTCTTTGTAGGTCTTAATCTCCCTCTATTTTTTTTAATGGCCATACCTGTGGCATATGAAAGTTCCTGGGCTAGGCATCAAATCAGCTGCAGCTGAGGCCTAAGCCACAGCAACACTGGATCCAAGCTGCATCTGTAACCTAAGCCACACTTTGTGGCAATGCCAAATCCTTAACCTACTGAACAAGGCCAGGGATTAAACCTACATCCTCAGAGAGAAAACAACAGGTCCTTAATTGGCTGAGCCACAATGGGAATTCTAATTTTCCCGAGTTTTTTTTTTTTTTAATTTTATTATAGTTGATTTACAATGGTCTGTCAATTTCTGCTGTATAGCAAAGTGCCCCCATACATTATTTTTCTCATATTATGTTCTAACATGTTCTGTCACAAGTGATTAGATATAGTTCCCAGTGCTTACAGCAGGATCTCAATGCTTATCCACTCCAAATGCAATAGTTTGGATCTACTATCCCCAAACCCCAAGTCCATCCCATTCCTTCCATTTCCCCCTTGGCAACCACAAGCTTGTTCTCTATGTCTGTGAGTCTGTTTCTCTTTTGTAGGTAGGTTCATTTATGCCATATTTTAGATTCCAGATATGTGATATCATATGGTATTTGTCTTTCTCTTTCTGACTTCATTTGGTATGAGAGTCTAGGTTCCAACCATGTTGCCAAAAATGACATTATTTTATTATTTCTTATGACTATTATTCCAGGGTGTACATGTACCACACCTTAATCCATTCATCTGTTGATCGACTTTTAGGTTGTTTCCATGTCTTAGCTATTGTGAATAGCACTGCAATGAACATGGAGGTTCATGCATCTTTTTGAATGAAGGTTTGGTCTGGATCTATGCCCAAGAGTGGGATTGCTAGAGCATTATGGTTAGTTTTTTTTGAGGTACCTCCATACTGGTTTCCACAGTGGCAACAATTTACATTCCCACCAACAGTGTAGGAGGGTTCCCATTGCTCCACACCCTCTCCAGCATTTGTTATTGTAGACTTATTTATAATGATAGCCATTCTGATCAGTGTGAGGTAGTACCTCATTGCAGTTTTGATTTGCATTTCTCTAATAATTAGTGATGTTGAGCAATTTTTCATGTGCCTGTTGGCCATCCATATGTCTTCTTTGGAGAGATGTCTGTTTAGGTCTTCTGCCCATTTTTCAATTGGGTTGTTTGTTTTTTTTGCAGTTGAGTTGTATGAAATGTGTGTATATTTTGGAGATTAAGCCATTGTTGGTTGCATCATTTGCAAATATTTTCTCATATTCCATAGATTGACTTTTTTATGGTTTCCTTTGATGTGCAAAAGCTTGTAAGTTTGATTAGGTTCATTGGGTGGTTTTTGTTTTTATTTTATTTCTATTGTCTTGACAGACCTAAGAAAACATTTGTATAGTTGATGTCAGAGAATGTTTTACCTCTGTTCTCTTCTAGGAGTTTTATGCATATTTCTTAAGTCTTTAAGACATTTTGATTTATTTTTGTGCATGGTGTAAGGGTGTGTTCCAGTTTCATTAATTTACATGCGGCTGCCCAGGTTTCCCAGCATCACTTGCTGAAAAGACCTTCTTTTTCCCATTTTATATTCTTGCCTCCTTTGTTGAAAATTAATTGATCATAGGTGTCTGGATTTATTTCTTGGTTCTCTATTCTGTTCCATTTTCCCATACGTCTGTTTTTGTACCAGCACCACACTGCCTTGATTACCATAGCTTTATATTATTGTCTGAAGTCTGGGAGAGTTATGCCTCCTGCTTGTTTCTGTCCCCCCACCCCCTTCAGGATTCTTTTCACAATTCTGGTCTTTTATGGTTCCGCATATAAACTTTTCAATTATTTATTCTAGTTCTGCAACAAAATGTCATGGGTAATTTGATAGGGACTGCGTGAAATCTGTAGGTTGTTTTGGGTAATATGGCCATTTTAATGATATTCTTCCAATCCAGGAGAATGGGATATCTTTTTACTTCTTTGAATCCCCTTTAACTTCCTTGATTAATGTTTTATACTTTTCAGCATTGAAGTCTTTCATCTGCTTGGTTAGGTTTATTTCTAGGTATTTGATTTTTCAGGGTATGATTAAAAGGTATTATATTCTTATATTCCTTTTCTAATTCTTCATTGTTAGTATACAGAAATGCAACCAATTTCTGAATGTTAATCTCATATCCTGGTACTTTGCTGAATCCGTTGATCAGTTTTGGTAGTTTTGTGTGGAGTCCTTAAGGGTTTTCTATGTATAGTATCATGTCATCTACACAGAGTGATGATTTTACCTTTTCTCTTCCCATTTGGATATTTTTTATTTCTTTTGTTTGTCCAATTGCTGTAACTAGGACTTCCAATGCTATGCTGAATAAAAGTGGCAAGAGTGGGCAGCTTTGTTTTACTGAAAATTTTAGCAGGAAGGCTTTCAGCTTTGCTCTGTTGAGTAATATATTGGCTGCAGGTTTGTCATAAGTGGCTTTTATTATGTTATTTATTATGTTATTTTGTTAATGAGGTATATGGCATTAATTGATTTGCATAAGTTGAACCATCCTTGTGAACTTGGGGTGAATCCCACTTGGTCGTGTTGTATGATCTTCTCACGTGTTGTTGGATTCAGTTGGCTAAAATTTTGTTGGGAATTTTTGCATCTATATTAATCAAAGATATTGGCCTATAATTTTCTTTTTGGTAGTATCTATGTCTGTCTCTGGTATTAGGGTAATGGTGGATTCAAATAATGTCCTTGGGGAGTGTTCCTTCTTCATCCTTTTGGAAAAGTCTAAGAAAGATGAGTTTAAGTTCTTTGTGTGTTGGTAGAATTCACCTGTGAGTACATCTGGTCCTGGACTTTCGTTTGTAGGGAGTGTTTTTATTACATACTCGATTTCATTTCTAGTGATTGATCTGTTCAATTGATCTATTTCTTCTTGATTCAGTTTTGGCGGGCTTTATGCCTCTAGAAAATTGTCCATTTCTTCTAGGTTGTCATATTTGTTGGCATGTAATTTCTTATAGTATTGTCTTATGGTTTTGAGTATTTTTTTGTGGTATCTGTTGAGATTTCTCCTTTTCACATTTTGTTTATTTGGGTTCTTTATTCTTGGTGAGCCTGGCCAGAAGTTTGTCAATTTTGTTTACCCATTCAAAGAGCCAGCTTTTGGTTTTATTGATTTTTTTTCCTATTGTTTTATGAATCTCTATTTTATTGATTTCCTCTCTGATCTTTATGATTTCCTTCCTCCTGCTGACTTTAGGGTTTTTTTTGTTCTTTTTTTCTAATTCTTTTTAGGTGGTAGTTTGTGTTGTTGATTTGAGATTTTTTTTTCTAGGAAGGCCTGTTTCACTATGAACTTCCCTCTAAGAACTTTTTTTGCAGCATCCCATAGATATTGCATTGTTGTATTTTCATTATCATTCATTCAAGGTATTTTTAATTTCCCTTTTGATTTCTTTGTTGACCCATTGGTTTTTTAGTAGATGTTGTTTAGTCTCCATGTAGTCAGTTTTTTCTCATTTCTTTTCCTGTGGTTGATTTCTAGTTTCATGCCACTGTGGTCAGAGAAGATGCTTGAAATGATTTCTATACTCAAACTTGTTTAGAGTAGTTTTGTGCCCCAATATGTGGTCAATCCTTAAGAATATTCCATGTGCACTTGAAAAGAGTGTATATTCCTTTTTTTGGTGGGGGTGTAAATATCCTAATAGTATCAATTAAGTCTAACTCTTCTGTTGTGTAATTTAGCATCTCTGTTGCCTTATTTTCTATCTAGAGGATCTGTCCATTGATGTGAGTGGGGTATTAAAAGTCTTCTGTTATTATTGTATTCCCATTAATTTCTCCTTTTATGTCTATTTGTATTTGTTATATGTATCTGGGTACTCCTATATTAGGGACATATAATATTGATGATTATGATATTCTCTTCTTGAATGGCTTCTTTTATCATTAAATAGTGTCCTTCTTTGTCTTTTTTATGGCCTTTGTTTTAAAGTCTATTTTGTGTGATAGGCGTATTGCAACTCTTGCTTTCCTGTCTGTTCCATTTGCATGAAATATCTTTTTCCATCCCTTCACTTTCAATTTATATGTGTCCTTTACCCTAAGGTGAGTCTCTTGTAGGCAGCATATTGTAGGCTCTTTTTTTAAATCAAGTCTGCCACTCTATATTTTGATTGGAGCATTAAGTCTATTGACATTTAAGGTAATTATTGATAAATATGTATTTATTGCCATTTTAAACTGTTTTTTCCTGTTGATTCTGTTTCTCCTAGGTTCCTTTTTGTTTGTATGTTTAGATGATTTCCTTTTATTTTATGCTGCATCCTCTTCTTTTTAATTTTTGTGAATACATTGTTTGGTTTTTATTTGTGGTTACCCTGTTTTTTAAGTATGTTAACTGTTCCTATATCTGCTTGCTTTTCGCCTGTTAATCATATAAGACCAAACACATTAAAAAAAAAAGTCTAGATTTTCACTTTCCTTCGCTACATTTTATGATTTTGATGTCCTTTTTTATATCTTCATGTTTATCCTTTTGCTGTTCATTGTGTTTATGCTTTTTTTTACAAAGTTCTGTATTTTTTTTCTTTTTCCTTTTAGATATGTATACTGGCTTATTTAAGTGGTTGTCTTCCAATTGTTATCTCCTCCATCCTCCATCTTCTTACTTCTTTCCTATTTGAAGGAGACCTTTCAGTATTTCATTTAGAATGGGTTTAGTACTGCTGAATTCTTTTAGTGTTTGTTGGAGAAATCTTTTATTTCTCCTGCTATTTTAAATTATAATCTTGCTGGGTAGCATATTCTAAGCTGCAAATTTTTCTTTTAAAACTTTGATTATATTTTGCCACTCTTTTCTGGCCCATAGTGTTTCTGTAGAGAAATCAGCTGACAGCCTTATTGGAGGTCTCTTATAATTATCTCTTTTGTTGTTCTCTGCTGCCTTTGGAATCATCTATTTTTAACTTTTGCCTTTTTATTATAACATGTCATGTTGTGGGTCTGTTTGGTTCGGCTTCTTTGGGGCAACTTTTTGGGGCCCTCTGTGCTTTCAGTATCTTGATATATATTTCCTTTAGATTTGAAAAGTTTTCAGCCATAGTTTCTTCAAATATATTTTTAATCCCTTTTTCTTCTTCTTCTGGAATCCTTATTATGTGTATATTGATCTACTTTATATTATCCCCTAGATCTCTTATATTGCTTTCATTTGATTTTCTGTCTGTTGTCCTGATCGAGTGATTTCCATTATCTTCCAAGTCACTGATTCGTTCCTCTGCATTATTAATTCTGCTCTTTAGTGCCTTTAGCTCAGTTTGCATCTCTGCAAATGAATTTTCTACTTTTCTTGGGTCCTTCTTATACTTTCTAGTTCCTTTCTAAAATAATACACATTACTATTCATATCTGTTCTTAGTTCCTTCATCGTTGAGCTTAATTCCTTCAATATTTTCAATATATCGTTTTGAACTCAGTGTCTGTTAGACTGCAGAGGTCTATGTCATTATTTGCTCCTTCAGAGGAAATTGCCTGTTCTTTTAACTGGGAATGTTTCCTGAGCTTCTTCGTTTTTCTTATATTTTTCTTATTCTGTGAGGTTAAGGGGAACAACTACTATAGTCTTGGAGAGCTATTTATAAGTGAGAGAGCCCCAGGGAATTTGTGAGGGCTTACTTTTTTTTTTTTTTTTTTTTTTGGCGTGATTGTTTCTTTTGGTTTGGATGCTTGTTGTCTCTTTCCTCAGTGTGTGAAAGCCATTTTCCCTTTGTTAGGTGGTATGCTTTTGCATGGCCTTAGGAGTTGTGCTGGTATATGGCCTCCTCCACGTGTTTCCAGGGATATGGAGGCAATGGGCAGATTTTATAGCCATTCCGTGGTTGCTGGATTCTTGACAGTGATGAATATTCCATGGCAAGGTGGCACAGACCGCTCCTGGTTGTAGGACCCTGGGAAGTAGCAGTGACCCACAGCAGGTGTAGGTGGTATCCAGAGCCTTTGGCAGTGGCAGCAGCAAGGAGTGTGCATTCCTAGGGGAGTGACAGCAGCAGTGGGTGGTGCTTGGTTTCATTGTCCTCCTCGGCACCAAACCTTGAGGTGACTGGGGCCACAGGTGGTGACTGGTCTTGGACCCCTAATGATAGAGGGCCATAACCACCTCAGGAGTCTGAGATGGCTGCAGTGGTTTTCCTCTGCCACCCAAACCCCGCACAAGAGGGACTCCACCACCCGAGAGCCTGCATGTGTGCAGAGAAAGATATTCCTATGGCAGCTCCACTCCTCTTCCTCCTCTCACCCTCCCCAGCAATGGTGTCCTGCTTCTTCTGAAGGGCCAAGGCCTCCTCCTGTGCTCCCTTAGCTGTGGAGCTCTGCTTCCCAGCCTGTGGCACACCCCTCCCTTCCCCCTCAGGCTGTCTCCACACAGCCAACTCTAGTCCTTTCCCAGGAAGTGACCTCCAGAGCCTGAGTCTCAGCATACAGTCCCCGCCCAAGCATCTCAGTCTGTGCTGTCCACAGCCTGTGGTACTGATGGTTTGTGTGACTCTCTCTCTTTGCTCTTCTCAGTAATACTGCTGCACTTTTCTCCAAGGCTCTGAGTTTTCCTCTCCATCTTGGCTGATCACCCCATCAGTTAGTTGGCCTCCCAGGGTGCAGATTCCTTTCCTCTTTCACAGCTCCATCTCCCAAGGAGTGTTGCTCCTGTACTGATTACTTTTTTTCTCTTCTTTTTTTTCCCTTTTATTCTACCTAGTTAGGTAGACGGTTTCTTTCCCTTTGTGAAGGTTTAAGTTCTTCTGCCAGTGTTCAGTAGTTCTGTGTGAATCATTCCACATGTACATAGGTTTTTTTTTTTTTTTTTTGATGTGTTTGTGAGAGAAGGTGAGCACAATGTCTTACTCTTCCACCATCTGGATCTTGCCCCCTCCCTACTTTTTAAAGATGGATTTTGGATGTACAATGTTTGGTTGACAGTCTTATTTAACTTATTT
The DNA here is from genome assembly GCF_054392235.1 of Sus scrofa. Classification (NCBI taxonomy): domain Eukaryota; kingdom Metazoa; phylum Chordata; class Mammalia; order Artiodactyla; family Suidae; genus Sus; species Sus scrofa. The sequence goes on from NC_139390.1 coordinate 64,654,351, forward strand.
TAACATTCTTAATGTCATTTCACTGCTTTTGGTTTCCATAATTTCTGATGAGAAAGCAGTTAGTAATCCACCTACTGAGGATCCTATGAATGTGATGACTTGCTTTGCTCTTCAAGATTCTCTCCATGTCATAAATGTTGACAGAATGATGTATCCAGGTATTGATTTCTTTGAATCAATTTGTAGGTCATTGAGCTTCATAAATGTATAGATTAATATTTTCCACCATATATTGGAAATTTTCAAACATTTTGCTAAATTTTTTTGGTCCTTTACTCTCTTTTCCTTTGGGGACTCCTGCTGTGTATGTATTAGTAGTCAAAAATTTTCACAAATCTCTAGGATTATATTAATTTTTAAATTTTTTTTAGACTGGATAATTTCACTTGACCTAAGTTTGCTGACTCTATCTATTCAAAACTGCTGCCATGCCTTCTAGTGAATTTTTATTTATTTTTTGTTTTATTTACACAATAATTTTTTTCTACTGTAAAGCATGGTGACCCAGTTACACACACATGTATACACTCTTTTTTCTCACATTATCATGCTCCATCATAAGTGACTAGACATAGTTCCCAGTGCTATACAGCAGAGTGAATTTTTAAATTTTAGCTTTCAATTTTAAATGTCTTTTGGGTTCTTTTTTATAGTGTCTATTTTTTATGACATTCTCTATTTTCTGAAACATCTCATATCTTCCTTTAGGTCCTGAGACTGTTTCCTTCTATTAATTGGATACAATTAAAAAGACTGATTTAAAGCTTTGTCTAGTAAATCCAACATCTGAGCTTCCTTAGGGACAGTTTTTCTTGAATTTTTTTTCCCCTGTGTATGGGACATAATTTCCTGTTTCTTTAAATGACTTATAATTTTCTATTTAAAATGATATTCAATGGTTTCCCTTGAAAAAGAAAACCTCAGATTGCTGTTAAATTTGGTTAAATTCTAGCAATATGAAAAAGTTAATTCTGACAAATTTTCTTTCCAATGTTGCTTTTACAGATGACAAGAATTTTTGTGGTTCTAACTTTGCTATATTCACTGACATCATTCCTAAAATAATATTATAATTGCATTTAAATTACTTTAGTCAGGTTTTATAAGTGAAATTCTCACTATTCCTTATTGCCTTATGACTGGCACTTATTAAATATCACCTGATCTGCCTATGAAGACTTTGAATGTATAGCCCTTAGTGTCAATTCATGGATGCTAAGTCAAAAAGGTGAAATTATTATTTAGATAATTTATAATTCAAAGTTTTTCACCTAATAACACACCTCCTAAAATAACACTACATGATTTTTACATCTTTGCTAATGTTAAACTATAAAAATGTTCACATGCTTGCTTAAATTCATATTTATTTCAAGAAAGTTTGGATTTAATGTGTTAATTTGTAATATCTTCCTACTTGTGTTAATTGCTTGATCATACAGTTTGCCCATTTCCTATGTAGTCTTTTTAAGTTTTTAGTTTTATTCTATTGAATTATAAACTATGTTAGTTAAAAGATTTATTGAATGACTACACAGAAATGTTTGAGAAACTTTAAACGTATTGAAAACTTGAATTTGTACAATGTTTGGCTTATTATGGAAGACATTTGGCTATGAAAGCAAGTCTAAAGCCCCAGCAGTACATCTAGTAGATTGTTTTATTCATGAACTAGGCCTTCCACTAGTTAACACTATATCCATATTTTTTTCTTTATCCTATTCTGCTCTTTACTAACTCTAATACTCATTTCTACTTCAAGGCTTTTGCTTCCTCATGAATTCTATAGCTTTGTTTCTGTTAGGAATGTTTTCATTTTGCGTCATTCTCAGCAGCTGTTCATGTATTCCATTTAGTTGATATTCAAACTCACCAAGAGATATTTTAACTGGATATGATTATAAAACCCATTATTAATCCTGTCACACAAGGTTTTCATACTTGTCCACCTCATAAGTTAGTGGCCATTTGTTAATGTGTCCATACCAGATAGTTTTTGTTAGGTCACTGTGGTAAAGTTAGGTTACAAACCAAAACAAACCACAAATGGAGGTAATAAGCAAACTTATAAACTAAGTTTTTTTTCCATAAAATTGCATCTTTTATAGCACATCTAGTTCAATAATTTTTTACTTACTAATGTATATATGCACACACTCAAATCAGTACTCCTATATATTGTATTTATATTTTTGGTGCATAACAAATTGCCACAGTGGTATAAACAACAACCATTACTTCCTTACAGTGTCTGTGGGTAAAGAGTCTGAGAATGAATTAGCTGTGTCCTCTGCTAAGGGTCTCACCATTCTGAAATTAATATGTTGGCTGAGGTTATAATTTCGTCTCAGATTTGATGAAGCTCACCTCATCTCTTCCCAGCTCAGTAATGTTAGCAGAATTTTGTTTGTTTGTTTGTTTGTTGTAGTTTTGGTCTTGACATCCCCATTTTCTTGTGAGATGCTGTCAAAAGATCCTTTCTCTGCCACATGCCTCCTCCCCTTGGTCTTCTCATAACATCTTAACTTACATTTTCAAGCCCAACAAGCTGATTCTTTCTAACTCTGCTATAAAAGAATCTATTATATTGTAACATAATTGTGGATGTGTCTAACCTATTACTTTCATCAAATAATGTAACAATCAGGGAATAAATATATCTATAAATTCACAAGGTCAGCCAAACTGAAGGATATATGCTTATAAAAAGCTCATACACCAAGAGAAAGGAATTTTGAGGGAGTATCAGACTTCTAACTACAAAATTTATATTTTCTTCTCAAAAGATGTAACTTTATATACAAGTTTATGTTATTCCTTACCATCATTACAGTTGTCATGTCTCTGACCAAATGGAAAATCCCATGCTACTCTTCTTGCTTGAGCAATAAAACTGTCCTTTATTCCTCGATTTGTCCAAATCTGCCTCATTTGAATGCCAAACACAACTATATTATACGTCATCTAAACTAACAGAAACTCCAAAAAAGGCTTCCAATCTAATCTTAACTGAAGCACTTGAGGTACTATCCCAAATATTTACATTCAGACCAAGACCGGCAGTTTCTCCAGGGTGGGGAATGTAGGAGGAAGATTGTGAAAAAAGAGTGAGAAATTTAATGATGTTACTCTCTATCCTCTCTCTACTAATATAAATATTTCAAAATGCTATGTATGAGGTAAAACAAATATGCACAAGTATGTAAACCACAAGTGTAGGATAAAATCAATCTTCAAAAAGTGAACACATAGATACATAAACTACATCCAGAATGTGTACACCAGACCCATCCTAGTACTATGTTACTCAGAGGTAGACACAATTCTGAATTCAAAAATTAGGGTAGTTTATCTTTATACTTTTTGAAAATGAAATGATCAAGTATATGCTCCTTTGTGCCTGGTTTATTATGTTCAAAATTATGTTTATGATATTCTACCATGATGTTATGTACAGTTTTCTATTTATCACTGTTATAAGACAAAGTTTCTTTAAATGAGTACATTACAATTTATCTACTCTACTGTTAAACATTTTTTCTCTGGTTTCTTTTGAAGATTTCCTTTTTGTATATGACTTTTGGCAGTTTTACTAGTAAATGACATTCTTTTCTCCTTTCTGCCTTTTCTTTATTTTCTTCCTTCTCTTCCTTTTCTTTTTTCTATTTAAATTTTTTTATTGTTATTTCCCCAGTATAATTTTTTTTCTACTGTACAGCATGGTGACCCCATTACACATACAGATGATGTGGTATATATATACACAATGGAATACTACTCAGCCATAAAAACAACAAAAATAATGGCATTTGCAGCAACATGGATGGAACTAGAGACTCTCATCCTGAGTAAAGTAAGTCAGAAAGAGAAAGACAAATATCATATTATACCACTTATATCTGGAACCTAATATATGGCGCAAATGCACCCTTCCCTTTCTTGCTTTAATTCCTCTCTTTTTTTTCTCTTTGATTCTTTCATCTCCTATAGCAATTTCATAATCTGAATCTTTCTGGGTTGATTGCCTTTATTAGTTTTCAAAAACTGCTAGCTCTGTTTCTTCATAAATTGTTTCTCTTCCACCCTCTCTCCTCACCATATAGGACTTCAGTTGTACATATGACAAACATTTTCATTGGGTTTTACTTTTCTTTTATACTTTTTCCTATGTTTGTAATTGTTTTTCCCCCTCTGGAGTTTAGTCAGAATATCTGCTACTGAACTTTACCTCTCTTCTGCTGGAAAAGTTTTCTAGCATGGATGTGTTCCTCTTCAACCACAGAAGTGTACTTCCCTTTTTTGGGTTATTAAAATTTTGTTAGTTGTTTGGCAGCTGGGGTTGTGGGGTGAACTCTGTTGTTTTGATTATGCCTCAGACTTAGGCATTCATCTTTTCCTTGTTCTTTGAACTTAAATCAGGCCTTTGCAGACAAAATCATTCCCTCATACAGCTCTTAGCAAATAGATTCATTTATTCAGTCTAGCAGTCAATTGCCAGTCCTAATCTCACTTGAAATATAAGCTTCACTGGACACAGTTTAATGCTCTCATCAAAATATAATCTGCACATGTTTTCTGAGACTCTACATTTACATAATTTCTTGTTTTTCTTTTCTGATTCCACTCCATTTCTCACTCCTTTTGAGAACCAGAATCACTCTAACTTACATATTTTTAAACACTGGAGTTCCCCAGAACTTATGTTCTTGTCCACTTAATCTTTCTATACTAATTCCCTAAATTATGTCATCAAATAGCATGCCCTTGCATGCATCTATGTACTGATGACTTCAATTTACATCTCTAATCCAGGCATCTGCCTCAGAATTTCTAGAGTTACATACCCAACTGACCACTTAAAATTTTTATCTGAGTGTCCAGTAGGATTCTAAATCTTATCATTAATCTCCACCTAATTCTATTCTTCTTGCATTCTTTCCCATGGCAATTTACTCATTCAATAAAAACAATAATTAAAACCAACCTAATTAAAAATGCATAATGTTTTTCATTTCTCCAAGTAAGATACAAATGATACATGTGTATAGGGACACACACACATACACAAAACAGTGGCTGATACATAATGAGAATCCTGAAAATATTTTTATATGAACTAATGCATTTTACTCAGTGGCGCACTATAGCATTTTAACTACTTCGTAATTAAGGGTCTCTCTTATAACCCTAATGAATGTCTTTTCCACTTAACTGTTCACAGTTGGGCACATTTTCTTCCTCTTTGTATTGCCATGGAAAGGAGATGACCAAGTATGTTCTCATAATACAAGGAAACAGGATTCACATCTGGAGTGATCATATTAATTTGGAGTGAATTATTAGAAAGTTCACTGTGGCCATAAATGTAAGTAAGTAAGTCAAGTCCCAGATCCTCATTCATTAATACATCAATAGAAAAACTCTTCATTTTATGGGTATCTGACACCTTTGTCTCTCTCTTAATTGGGGAAGGGGAAGATGGATAGATGGTTAATACTGAAACCTAAAAAATTAAAACTCATTGAGAAACAGATATTGACTGGAAATCCTTCTGCAAAAGAGCATGTACCCACATCACCAAGTGAATGGCTTTAATTTGTAGTACTTTTAGAAATTTGAAATTATGTTCTAGTTTTAGCTCAATGGTTAGATATTTATGACACTAAATTTTCACTAGTGTACATCAAATGTGTGGGCCTAGAAAGTTCTAGGAAGAAAATGATAGAAGAATAAATTATGGAATTATGTGTTTATTGTTCACTCACTAAACCCTCCTTGTGACCATTATAAAATGAGAGAGCTATGGGGCAGCTTTCCACATAAAGGCCAATAACTTTATTAATTGAAATGAATGATGTTTCATAAAGAGAATGTTGTGTTAGCTAAGGGCAAAAGTTGAAAAAAAATATACAAATTATTTTAATCCCCAACTTTATGTCAACCCTGTCAATACTCTTCTTAAACATAATTTTTCTCAGGAAATCAATGACACTGTCTTTAAAAAAAGGTATTTCTTCCTCAAAGGGGATTTTATTTATTATCCCTCTTAAATTTTATCACTAGTAAATATACCTTCTCTGGAGCATCACAGATGGATAGTTGCTGTGTACCTCAAAGGAAAGATTATTTTACATATAATCTTGTATCCTGAACCTTCCTAGCTAGTCGAACATTCCCTAGCTGGACTGTAATATCAAGAAATCCAAGGGATCCAGAACAATTAGTTTCTCTTCATTGTCTAAGGTCATAAAGGATGCTGTCCTTTTCTGATACTTTCCAAGATGTAAGTCATTAGCAAACCTACTCAGTTTGCTACCCAGTGTTTAGAAAAGGAACTACATTGCAGTAGGGTCAATATTGGCAACTGAGACATTCTGGCTTACTGGAATGTCAGTATTCAAGTTTACAAAATTTTAAAACTGTTCCTAAAACAAACAAACAAACAAAACAACAACAACAAAACCCTCTTATTCATTTGTGTTCTAGGAGCTTGTATGAGGCAGAAATCATGGAGACTAAGTAATAAGGGAAGACAAGGAAAGTATGGAAAAAATCCAAGTTAACCAAACCAAAAAACCTTGATTAATTACAGCAGAATTCCTGATCTCCTTATTATACAATGTAGTTGCTAAAACTAATAAATGTTCTCTTTTTTTAGCTACAATAAAACAAAGAAGCTGTTTTGTTTTCTAACAATTTCAATAGTTAGCGAAGTTCTATTAACCCAAGGAATACCTCAGCTCCTTAAACAGAAACATTTCAAGTCACACATCCTACTGTAAAAATATCCCAGAAGGATTTTTTTTTTAAACATAAGCCTTCTTTTTTTTTCTTTTTTTTTTGTATTGTTAGGGCCACACCCATGGTATATAGAAGTTCCTAGGTGAGGGGTCGAATCAGAGCTGCAGAGCTGCAGCCACTGGACTACACCACAGCTCACGGCAGCACTGGCTCCTTAACCCACTGAATGAGGCCAGGGATCAAACCCACATCCTCATGGATATTAGTTGGATTTATTACCTCTGAGCCATGATGGGAACTCCTATATAAGCCTTCTAAATGTAGATTACATTACTTCAGATTTCCTTTCAAATTTAAAAATTTTTGTTCTAATTGTAACTGTCATTATCATCAATGTGCAATTATTAAGAAACCACTGTGTCAAGAATTATAGTCTGTCATTTGACTTCCCTTCATTACAGAAAAAATGTTACATTTTAAAACAAGTCATGTATCTTTCAACTTTCTTTCACTTTCCTGCCAATTCCACATCATGTTGTCTCTATTTAGAACTTGCAATTCCTTCCCTGTTACCTCTTCAAAGTATGCAGTTTCTCATGTACTCCAGCGCCATGGAAATGTTTCATATTTTATTCTAGCTTCTGCTATTTGCTTGACACAGGATTTCTAAATCAAAAGTATACTGATTATTAGTGTTTTTCAGAATTTTTGGCATTTTTGGTTGTGACAACTCTTCTTTATTAGGAATGCCCTTTTTATTGTAAAAGAATTACTGTTCTTGACCCTGTGCCCACAAGTGCACCATCGAAAAAGTTCTTCTATTCTTTACCAAATGCCCAATAGGAGAATTATGCTATCCATGCTTAACAACTGCCTCTAAACATAACTAAATCATAAGCCAAGTTGTAATCTTTCACCGAAGCGATGCACACTCCAAAATTCATATTGTCTCCAGGGTCTGTTAACTAGAAATATATTTCTACTAACATATAAAAATGCATTTTTGCAATAAACAGATATATAGTCTGATAGTATTCTGACTCAGCTGACTTCCCAAATTGAAATACATGCTTTGCATCTGCAACCTCCTAAACACGAAGATTTATTTCCCTTGAGAATGCTGGCTTAATGAAATAAACATCACCAAAATTAAGAGAAGGTATTTTAACAAGTATGTTTGATAAATTTAACTTTTTGATAGATTAATTTTCAAAATTTTAATTTAAATAAATCATAAAAGTTGAAGATGGAAAGGTTATGCTGAAATGCAGTTTAGTTTGGCTGGTTTTATTTATTTAGCAAAAAAATCTGACAATTTGGATTTTTTTGACTTTTTTCTTTTATAATTTTTAAACTTGAAACATTACTATTTTTAAGGTATATAGTCTTTTCGCATTATGCTGTTAAAATTTTTGCAGATAAGTTTTGGGCACTAACAAATGAAGGAGAGCTGCAATTACTTATAAATAAGTTGCTTCAAAATTCCAAACGACATTTTACTACTACTTATTTTTAAAAGTAAAGTATGGAATACATAGTCAAAGAGAAACATACAGAGGTGCTGTAGCAGGTGTGAAGTCAGGACCAAGTCACCTCCATGGTAACCCAGAGCCCAATGCAAGCTGCTTACTGCAAAGAAGCAGAGGGCCACACTTGCAGCATGTGAAGTTCCCAGGCTAGGTAAAAGTCATATCAGAACTGTAGCTGCTGCAGAGATGGGATTAAGATGGCAGAATAGAAGGACTTGAGCTCAACTTCTCTCCTAAAAACAACAAAATTCACAACTGAAGACTAAGTACTCTTCACCCAAATGGACTGGAAAACTTAAAAAAGATATCCTACTCCAGAAGACAAAGAGGAGGCCACATCAAGACGTAGGAGGGGCAATTTCATGATATAAACAACCCCATACCTCCCCGGTAGGAAGCTTCACAGACTGGAGACTAACTGGTACATAGAGACTCACCTACAGGAGTGAGAGTTCGGAGCCCCACATCAAACTCTCACATGTGGGAATCTGGCACTGGGAGAAAGAGCCCCTGGAGCATCTTGCATTGAAGGCCAGTGGGGCTTGTGTGCAGGAGCTCCGTGGAATGGAGACCCCATTCTTAAAAGGCGCACACAGATGTTCACAGGCACTGGATCCCAGGGTAAAGCAAAGTCTCCATAGAAATCTGGGTCAAACCTGACTGCAGTCCTTGGAGGACATCCTGGGAAAACAGGGGTGAACATGGCTTGCTGTGAGGGAAGGACATTGGAAACAAAGCTCTTGGGAATATTCATCAGCATGCCTTTCTCTGGAGGTGTCCATTTTGCAAAGACCTGGCCCCACCCTTCAGTAAGTGCTGAGAAGCCCCAAGGCAAACAACAATCCAGGTGGGATCAAAGCACCACCCCTCAGTAAAGAGGCTACCTAAAGACCCCTCAGGCACACAGTTGCCTCTAATCCCACCCAGAGACTAAGCCTCACCCACCAGAGGGATGAGAATCAGCTCCACCTACCAGTGGGCAGGCATTAGCCCCTCCCATCAGGAAGCCTACAGCAAGCCTGCACACCAACTTCAGCCACAAAGGGGGCAGACACCAGAAGTAAGAGAGGCTACAACTCTACTATCTGTAAAAAAGGTCACCACACCAAAAACCTAAAAAAAAATTGAAAAGACAGAGATCTGTAACTCAGATGAGGGAGAAAAGAAAAACCCCAGAAAATCAGCTAAGTGATGAGGAGATTCTTAGCCTCCAGGAAAAAGACTAGATTGTTGATGCTGAAGATGATGTAAGACATTGAAAATAAACTGGAGGCAAAGATGGATAACTTACAGGAAACACTGAGCAAAGAGATACAAGATATCAAACTTAAAGAAGAAGAGATGCAAAATACAGTAACTGAAATAAAAAACTCACTAGAAGCAGCTAACGGCAGAATACAGGAGGCAGAAGAATGAATAAGCGTGGTGGAGGACAGATTAGAAAAAATTATGAATGCAGAACAGAAAAGAGAAAAAAGTTTGAAGACAAATGAAGAGAGTCTCAGAGGACTCTGGGACAACGCTAAATGCACCAACATCCATATTATAGGAGTGCCAGAAGGAGAAGAGAGAAGTGGACAGAAAAAATATTCCAAGAAATAATAGCCGAAAACTTCCCTAACATGAGGAAGGAATCACTCACTCAAATCCAGGAAGCACAATGAGTGCCATATAAAACAAACCCAAGGAGGAACACCCTGAGACACGTATTAATCAAACTAACCAAAATTAAAAACAAAGAGAAAATCTTGAAAGCAGTTAGGGAAAAGAAACAAATAACATACAAGGGAACCCTGATAGGGTTATTGGCAGATTTTTCAGCAGAAACTCTGCAGGCCAGAAGGGAGTGGCACGAAATACTTAACGTGATGAAAAGAAAAAACCTCCAACCATGATTGCTCTACCCAGCAAGGCTCTCATTCAGATTTGAAGGAGAAATAAAAATCTTCAGATAAGCAAAAGTTGAGAGAATTCAGCAACACTAAACCAGCCTTACCACAAATACTAAAGGAACTTCTCTTCACAGAAAAGACAACAACAGGAAACAAAAATTATACAAACGACAAGGCCCACCAGTAATGGCATATATACAGCAAAGATATGAAATCATCCATGCACAATTATACCACCAAAATCAGAAATCATGAGAAGAGGTGGGTACAAATGCAGGACACTGGAGATGCACTTGCAATTAAGAGAACAACAACTTAAAACAACCTCATATACATATAGACTCTTATATTGAAACTTCAGAATAATTGCAAACCAAAAATCTACATTTGATACACAACAAAGCAAAATCAACTCAAATACAACACTAATGATAGCATCAAACCAGAAGAGGAGAGAATGAGAGAAGAAGGAAAGAAAAAGAGCAACAAAAACAAATCCAAAGCAATTAATAAAATGTCAATAAGAACATACATATCAATAATTACCTTAAATGTTAATGGACTAAACGCCCCAACCAAGAGACATAGACTGGCTGAATGCATACAAAAACAAGACCCATACATATGCTGTCTTCAAAAGACCCACTTCATTTCTAGGGACACATGCAAATTGACAGTGAGAGGATGGAAGAAAATACTTCATGTAAATGGGGATCAAAAAAATCTGGAGTAGCAATTGTCATAACAGACAAAATAGACTTTAAAATGAAGAATATTTTAAGGGACAAAGAAAGTCACTACACAATGATCAAAGGATCAATCCAAGAAGAATATTTAACAATTTTAAATATCTATGCACCCAACATAGGTTCACCACAATATATAAGGCAACTGCAAACAACCTTAATAGGACAAATAGAAAATAACACAATCATAGTGGGATATGTTAATACCCCACTTACAGCAATGGACAGATCAACCACATATAAAATCAATAAGGAAACACAGGCTCTGAATGATGCATTAAACCATATGGACTTAATAGTTATTTATACAACATTCCATCCAAAAACAACAGAATAAACAATCCTCTCAGGTGCACATGGAACATTCTCTAAGATTGATCACATCCTGGGCTACAAACCCAAACTCAGTAACTTTAAGAAAATTGAAATCCTATCAAGCATATTTTCCAACCACAACGTTACATGACTGGAAATCAACAACAAGAAAAAAACTGCAAAAAAACACAAACATGTGGAAACTCAACAACATGCTACTAAACAACCAATGGATCACTGAAGAAATCAAAGAGGAAATTAAAAAATAACTAGCAGCAAATGACAATGAAGATACAACACTCCAAAACCTATGGGATGCAGCAAATGCCGTTCTAAGAGGAAACTTTATAGCAACACAAGCCCACCTCAGGAAACAAGAAAAAGCTCAAATAAACAAGCTATCTTTACATCTAAAGCAGCTCAAGAGAAAAGAACAGACAAGACCTAAAGTTAGTAGAAGGAAAGAAATCATAAAGATCAGAGCAGAAATCAATGAAATAGAAACAAAGAGAACCATAGAAAAGATCAATGAAACTAAAAGCTGGTTCTTTGAAAATATCAACACAATTGATAACCCATAGACAGACATATGACAAAAAAAGAGATGACTCAAATCAATAAAATTAGAAATGAAGAAGGAGAAGTAACAATGGACATCACAGAAATACAAAGGATCATAAGAGACTACTATATGCAACTATATGCCAATAAATAGAAAACCTAGAAGAAATGGACAAATTTTTAGAAAACTACAATCTTCCAGACTAAACCAAGATGAAATAGAAAAGATTAATGGACTCATCACAAGAACTGAAATTGAAACTGTGATTAAAAAAATTCCAACAAACAAAAGTCCAGGACCAGATGGCTCCACAGGTGAATTCTACCAAACATTTAGAGTTGAGCTAACACCTCTCCTTCTGAAACTATTTCAAAAAATTGCAGAAGAAGGGACACTCCCAAACTCATTCTATGAGGCAACCATCACCCTGATACCAAAACCAGACAAAGATACCACAAAAAAAGAAAACTAAAGGCCAATTTCACTGATAAACATCAATGCAAAAATTGTCAACAAAATACTAGCAAACTGCATCCAACAATACATTAAAAAGATTTTACATCATGATCAAGTGGGATTTATCCCATGGATGCAAGGGTTCCAAATCAATCAGTGTGATACACCACATTAACAAATTGAAGAATAAAAATCATATGATCCTCTCAATAGACATGGAAAAAGCCTTTGACAAAATCCAACACCCATTTCTGATAAAAATCCTTCAGAAAATGGGCATAGCAGGAACTTACCTCAACATAATAAAGGCCATATATGACAAACCCACAGCAAACATCATTCTCAATGGTGAAAAGCTGAAAGAATTCCCACTGAGATCAGGAGCAAGACAAGGATGTCCACTCTCGCCACTACTCTTTAACATAGTTTTGGAAGTCCTAGCCACAGCAATCAGAGAAGTAAAAGAGATAAAAGGAATCCAAATTGGAAAGGAAGAAGTAAAACTATCCCTATTTGCAGATGACATGATACTATACTTAGAGAATCCTAAAGACTCTACCAGAAAACTGTTAGAGCTCATTCACAAATTTGGCAAAGCGGCAGGATACAAAATTAATACACAGAAGTCGATGGCATTTCTATAAACTAACAATGAAAAATCATAAAGAGAAATTAAGGAAGCAACCCCATTTACCATTACATCCAAAAGAATAAAATACCTAGAAGTAAACCTACCAAAAGAGACAAAAGACCTGTACTCTGAAAAGTATAAGACACTGATGAAAGAAATCAAGATGACACAAAGAGATGGAAAGCTATACCATGCTTGTGGATTGGAAGAATTAATATTATCAAAATGACTATACTACCTAAGGCAATCTACAGAGGCAATGCAATCCCTATCAAATTACCAACGACATTTTTCACAGAACTCAAACAAAATATTTTAAAGATTGTTTGGAAGCACATAAGACACAGAATAGCCAGACATGCTGGGAGAAAAAAAAAAAAAAAAAAAAAGGAGCTGGAGGAATCAGGCACCCTGACTTCAGAAAATACTACAAAGCAACAATCATCTAAACCATATGGTACTGGCACAAAGACAGAAATATAGATCAGTGGAACAGAATAGAAAGCCCAGAATTAAACCCACACACCTACAGCCAACTCATCTATTACAAAGGGGGCAAGAATATACAATGGAGAAAAGAAAGCTTGTTCAATAAGTGGTGCTGGGAAAACTGGACAGCCACATGGAAAAGAATGAAATTAGAACACTCCCTAACACCATACACAAAAATTAACTCGAAATGATTAAAGACCTACATATAAGACCAGACACTCTAAAACTCTTAGAAGAAAACATAGGCCAAACACTCTCTCCCATAAACGACAAACGTCTTCTCAGACCCACCTCTTAGAGTATTGACAATAAAAACAAAACTAAACAGATGGGACCTACTCAAACTTAAAAGTTTCTGCACAGCAAAGGAAACCCTTCAACAAAACAAAAAGACAACCCACAAAATGGGAGAAAATCTTTGCAAGTGAATCAATGGACAAGGGATTAATCTCCAAAATTTATAAACACCTTCTGCAGCTCCATACCAAAAAACAAACAACCCCATCAAAAATGGGCAGAAGATCTAAACAGACAGTTCTCCAAAGAAGACATACAGATGGCCGAGAAACACATGTAAAGATGTTCAACATCACTCATTATTAGAGAGATGCAAATCAAAACAACTCTGAGGTATCACCTTACACCAGCCAGAATGGCCATCATACAAAAGTCTACAAACAATAAGTGCTGGAGAGGTGTAGAGAAAAAGGAACCCTAGTACACTGCTGGTGGGATTGTCAATTGGTGCAACCACTGTGGAAAACAGTATGGAGATTCCTCAGAAAACTAAAAAGATAATTCCCATTTGATCCAGCAATGCCACTCCTGGGCATCTATCCAGAGACTCGCAAAGACACATGTACTTTGAAGTTCATTGCAGCACTCCTTTCAATAGCCAAGACATGGAAACAACCTAAATGTCCATTGACAGAGGCATGGATCAAGAAGACATGGTACATTACACAATGGAATACTACTCAGCCATTAAAAGAAATGAAATACCGGAATTTTTAGCAACGTGGATGGACTTAGAAATTATCATGCTAAGTGAAGTCAGTCATACAATGAGACACCAACATCAAATGCTTTCACTGACATGTGGAATCTGAGAAAAGGACAGACTGAACTTCTTTGCAGAACAGATGTGGACTCACAGACATTGAAAAACTTATGGTCTCCAGAGGAGACAGTTTGGGGGGTAGGGGGATGTGCTTGGGTTGTGGGATGGAAATCCTGTGAAATTGGATTGTGATGATCATTATACAACTACAGATGTGATAAATTCATTTGAGTAATAACAAAATAAAAATTAAAAAATAAATTTAAAAAAGAGTGAGAAACATACAGATTAATTGTACCATAAGCATCCAAATGTATTTTTGAGTCAAGAGAATGTCTACAGACTTTTAAGTTCAGGAAAATGCTAGGTTTGTGTTTTGTTAGTTATTTGGGGTTACATTTTTATTTCTACAGAAAAATAACCTTAATATTCTAGAAGTATTTAAATAAATATTTGTGGGGTTAAAATGTTTAGAAGACTTCCAACTTATCAATCAAAATCATAAAGGGCAACTTTATATCTTCAATTAATTGAACACTATTATATCCTAGCCATTATCTACTTTACTATACCTTTACCTTTTCTATCATATGATTAAATATTCCTCCAGCTCCATTTTCCTTTCTCAGGATTGCTTTGGCTATTTGGAGTCTTTTGTGTTTCCATATAAGTTTTAAAATATTTCATTCTAGTGCTGTGAAAAATGCCATTGCAAATTTGATAGGGATTGTGTTGAAACTATAGATTGCCTGGGGTAATATAGTAATTTTGACAATGTTGTTTCCTCAAATCCAAGAGAACGGTGCATCTTTCCATCTGTTAGTATCATCTTTGGTTTCTTTCTTAAAGTTTTCAGAGTACAGCTCTTTTGTCTCTTCAGGTAAAAGATTGCATCTATGGTTAACTATGCTATGACAAAGGAGACAATAATATACTATGGAGAAAACAAATTCTTCAATAAGTGGTATTGGAAAAACTGGACAGCTACATGTAAAAGAATGAAATTAGAATACTGTTACACCATACACAAAAATAAACTCAAAATGAATTAAAGACCTAAATATAAGACTTTTTATTATAAAACTTTAGAGGAAGACATAGGTAGAACAATCTCTGATATCAACACCAGCAATATATTTTCAGATCTACTTCCTAGAATAGCAATAATAAAAATAAACAAATGGGACCTAATTAAATGTAAAAGTTTTTGCATAGCAGAAAGTAATCACTAACAAAATGAAAAGATAACCTACAAAATGAGAGAAAATATTTGCAAAACTAAGACCAAGAAGGGATTAATATCCAAAATATACAAACACATCCTGTAGCTCAATATAAAAAAACAAACAAACCAATCAAAAAGTGGGCAGAAAATCTAAGTAGACATTTCCCCAAAGAAGACACCCTGATGCCCCAAAACACATGAAAAGATACTCATCAGCACTAATTATCAGAGATATACAAATCAAAACTACCATGAGGTACCACTCTAAACCAGCCAGAATGTCCAGCATCAAAATGTCTACAAACAATAAATGCTAGAGAGGATGCGGAAGAAAAGGAATCTTCTTACACTATTGGTGGGAATGTAAATTGGTGCAGCCACTAAGGAAAACAGTGTGGAGATCCCCCAAAAAACTGGAAATAGAACTACCCTATGAACCAGCAGTTCTACTCCTGGGCATCTATTCAGAGAAAACCAAATTTCAAAAAGATAGTGCACCTCAATATTCACTGAAGCACTTCTTACAATAGCCAAGACATGGAAATAACCTAAATATCCATCAACAGAAGAATGGAAATGTGGTACACATATACAATGGAATTTTATTCAGCCATAAAAAAGAATGAAACAAAATAATGTCATTTGCAGCAATGTAGGTGGATCTATAGACTGTCATACTAAGTGAGGTTAGTCACACAGAAAGATAAAAATCATAAGCTATCCCTTATATGTAAAGTCTAAAAACAGGATAGGAACAATAGGAACTCCTCTACCTAATATTCTGTGATAATCTATATGGGAAAAGAATCTGAAAAAGAATAGATGTATGTACAGTATATATACCTGAGCCAATTTGTATAGCAGAAATTATCACATCATTGTAAATCAGCTATACTTCAATAAAATTTTAAAATGGAAAAAATTCAAATAAATAATTCTAATTTAATTCTTATTACAACATTTGAAGTTATCTCATGTCTCCATTGAACAAAAAAATTAAGGCTTATAAAAATTGACTTTCTAAATAACACAGACTGTAAGCTACAGAGCCAATTATTTGTCTATAGAGCTATACGTTTCTAAGTAATTTCTTTTAAGCATCTACCATTCAATTTAAATAGACAACTAAACAAAATAAACACATAATTTATCAAATTTGAGAAGATCTATGGTTATAGAAAACATACATACTACTTACCTGGCATAATTATTTCATGTTGATAATTACGAAAATTTTCTTTTATGCTTGTTTTCTTCTTTGTGATCTCAGTGTTGCAATGACACAGGAAATTCTGATGTCTAAACTGAAGAAAAGAGAGGGTCTGTTCTTATGTAAGAAATTTCTGATGATTTTTTAAATAATGTATACATGCTTTCTTGTGGACACCTCAGAATGGACAAATTTTAAAATTTAAGGTCAAAATCAGCTCATGTCATTTAGTTTTAATCCCTGTGTATATGTTGCTATACATGCTTTCAGAAAGGAGCTGGGTTACAGAATGAATCCAGCACATTTGACAGGGTATGCAAAACTTCCTTAAATTTTTTTTTTGATAAAACATTTTCACATCAAAGAATTTAGGTCTTTGATATATTCACATCACAGTGAACGACACTAAAATATCTTGTGGTTAAATGTCTTGTGAGTAAAAAGTTTTGAGGCTGACCTTTGTAAAACCTATGCAGACTTGGATCATTTCAAAGACTATGTTGGAACTCATGCTAGAATCATTCAATTAAAGTTTTTATACTGTACAGTTTAAACTTCTTTTAGTGACATAACCAAACATGATAAAGATTATGTCTCAATCGAAAACTACAGAGATTCTAAAGAGTGATTCTGTCACTGTCTAAAGCCATTTTTAAGCACTTTGAAGCAGATATTATAAACTTCAAGTTTCAAAAGTCAAAAATACCATGCAAAAATAACTCTATAAACATTTATTCTAGCCTATATATCAACTATGAGTAGCTTCTTAAGGAAGAATAAAAATTCTTTGTTTCCTCTCTTCTTTACAAATATTTCATGTAACAACTTTTGTAACAATTTTTTGTAATGACCTTGTAGTAGATTTAAGAATGTATTTAGTATTTTAGTTTGTTTTCACTTAATTGAACAGACATGAATTTATATATTCTTTATTCCTAATTATGAAAATAATCACTAATTATACTTTCCTAATACTACTTAATGTACTAAAGTTATTATTAAACTAATTATTTCATATAATTTTTGTGATGCTCATTAACTTATATTTTCTTTTTGGACTAAATTTATATTACCTTTATTTGATATTAAAGGAGCTTTATAAGTATTAATGGACGTAATTGAACTACTCTAAGCATTTTGCCTATGTCTTAGCCTCCCAATTAATTAGATATATAACATAAATCTAGGCTCTGTCATCCAAACTAAATTTTCATTCAATAAAAGGCATTTTGGCCTAGGCAAATGGTGAATATAAAGGCTATATGAGGAAAATAAACATATATATTTTATTGAAAATGGAATCATTAAAGCTTTCTTGGTGGAATTATGATATATGTATATATATAAATTTCTATATACATAATTGCATACATAGCATATGTATTATTATATATGTAACATAATAATACTAGTATAAAATTATACAACAAAGTATCTGATTTTGAAGTTTCTTAGAGCAATGATGTATTTGCTTATGTATCCAAATATATTTTTTCAGATTATCTGAGATATTAGAAACCAATCTGTCAACCATGTATAACAATGAAAAATAAATTTACCTGTATTTATTAAATTTGAAATAAAAATATGACATCATTTGGAAACAATTTTATTAAAAATAGATTTTTTAAACAGTGCCACTTTCCCTAGTTAGTAGTGCTTAAATATTAGAGACTAAAATTCTCATTAAGAAATAGAATGTTTTCTGTCTGCAATTAGATTAACTTTAATATCATGTTAGTTTTGCTAACTCTCAGAATAAGTTGAACTAGAGAATTCAAACTGAAAAAATAGAGCAAATGGTGTAACAGTAATTATGAAATAGTTCAAAAGCAATTTTTATTACCTATATGAAATAATACACAAAGACCTAATACAGTTTCATATTTTTTCCTGAAACTTGGAATGTTATTTATCAAAAAAAAACATAAAGGGCAGGGAAAGGACAGCAGCAGGTGGCTCACATTCTCCTGCCAGCAAACTCAAGCCCAGGCACCCCGCATCCCAAATTTAAAAACAAAAAGTTTTAAAAAAGTATAAAGCAGAATTCTCTTTTAATTCCTCAAAAACAGATACTTTGGGAAATAGGTTAAATTTGTAAGGAGATTAGATAATTTGAAAGTTACATCATTTCAATGATAAATCCTGATTTTTATGATCTTACTTAGGTCATAAAAGAAGATATCTGTGTTTATTTATCCCTAAATATTTTAGTGAGTTTTTTGTTTGTTTGTTTTTACACACGGTATTCTTACTCTCAAATTGTTTAAAAGGGGAGAGTTTGATAAGGCAAGCAGTGGAATAAAATGCAATTTTTGAATCTGAAAAAATGGTATAAATCAGTTTCTTTTAGTATTGCAGTCTTTTTGCAATTAATGTTTGAAATAATAATCAAAAATGCTTAAGATAAATGAAGAAAAACAAATAGCATAGTATCCTAGGAATATTGCCTTTTTTGGTAGTTATTGTGCCTGCAGTATCAGGTACTTTAGTTATTATTGTATTTTATTGTTTTTTCAAGAGTAACAAGGCTCTCTATACAATTTATTGCAGATACAGTAATCAAAGTTTTATTCACAAGGATTAGTTGAAGGCTTTTGAAGAGACATTAACCAAGTTATTAATATTTTATACACCAATTATAATAGATGATAGAGTACAGATAGGAAGATACCTTTTGTTTATAATATGATGTGCTAATACAGTATATTAGAGGTTGGTATCTAAAACACATAGAATTAAATTATCTGGGTCTTAACCCTTGTTTTAGCTCTTAGAAGCTTTGTGGCCATAAGAAATTCACTTAACCCCTTCTCTTTCAGTTCCCAAATCTATAAAGTGAGTGCAATACAGAACCAAATGAAAAAATTACCTCTTCAGTTGTTATGAGAACTAAGCAAATAAATATATGTAAAATATTTACAAGGTAGGTATATGGTACAGGCCATACATTGTAGTGGTTATTATTAAACTTACATAACCTGAATATTTTCTTTGATGGATATTTTATTAGCTCACCTGCAGCTTCTGCCATATCAAGTATTTTTCTTTGCTATTCTGTAGCATTCATTGCCTAAGAAAATATTTGTACTATGGTCAGAGATCATTTTATGTAGTTAGCTTATGCATTATTCAATAAATGAATGAATATCTGAGTGAATAAATAATATTGCATTTTTCCTATCTGGAAGGGAATATCCACACTTAGGAATACCTAAAACAGAAGATAGTATGAGTAAGTTCTACATATGTTTCAGCAAAGAAAATATAAGGGTGTTGAATGACAGGTCTTGGGCAGACCTAACAAAGAGGATATTTAAGGTGTTGTTTGAAGATTAGGGTTTCATAAATTGAGATAGGATAGAAAAGCATTCTAAAAAGAGCTATTCAGCTGGGAACATGCTGACCAGATTCAAAACCATAATAGCATTAAAATAGATTTTTTTTTAAGTTACAGTTTATACCATTTTTTTTTAAACAGTCTCCTCATAAGATTCTGCTACTCATTAAACATGTTTTGATTTTCATTGAGAGTACTGAACTCTACGAAAAATAAGATCTCAAAATCGATTTAGTCAGTATGAGGACTCATTTAATGTGGGCCAGGGTGAGGAAGTCGTGGGGGTGGGGGCTGCAGGCCAGAAGAGCAGGGAAAGGCAATGGTAGCTTTGAGATATGACCATCTAGCAGGAAGGACCCCAGCAGTAAATAATAATAAAAAAATAAGAGTTTGGAGCTATAGGAATCATAAACTGCCACAGAATAAATTTAACAAAGAATATGACTGAGACAAAACCTCTGTAAAAAGTGCTAAAAAATTAAGTTATTTAAAAAAAGATTTGAATAATGGAGAGATACATCATATTAGCTAGGAAGACTGCATAATGCAAAGATGGCTGACTCCTACATTTAGTATATTTTAATCAAAACCCCACAGAAATTCATCTCTAAGATTCTCCCAAATTCATTCCAAAGTTCATCTAGAAAAGAACAACTATTTGATTTAAAAAAGTGAAGTTGTCTTTTGGGTATTTCTATCAGATATAAATATATAAATTCAACCAAAATAAAAATATTGACATGAATAAGCAGTTAACACACCAAAATAAACACTATTATTTCTATGAATTTAGGAATGCATAGACAAACTGTAATATCAAGGCAAACTCACAAAGGGAATAAGAGTAGCAACTTGAAAAAATTATTAGGCAAACAGTATCATTTCATACACACACACATATATTTATATTCATTCTTCAAAGAATATAACATAAACGACATTTAAAAAATAAAAATATCACTCGGAGTTCCTGTCGTGGCTCAGTGGTTAACGAATCCGACTAGGAACCATGAGGTTGCAGGTTTGATCCCTGGCCTTGCTCAGTGGGTTAAGGATCTGGCATTGCCATGAACTGTGGTGTAGGTCACAGACGCGGCTCGGATCCTGCATTGCTGTGGCTGTGGTGTAGGTTGGCGGCTACAGCTCCGATTAGACCCCTAGATTGGGAACCTCCATGTGCCGCAGGAAGAAGCCCTAGAAAAGGCAAAAAGACCAATAAATAAATAAATGAACAACTGATATGTCATTTCTCTTGCCTGGGCTAAATTACATTTGAAAACTTAGAATAACCAATGTTGGTGACAATTTTTTAAAACTTGCTATCAAAAAGGTTGCCACTGTAAGGTGAACAAATGTTTGTACACTTTACTCCTCTCACTTTTGGGAACCTATTAAAAGTACAGAACTTATTAAAGAGTTGCTACTAAAATGTATTATAAACATTATTGTGGTAATAATCATTCTGATATATAACAATCTCATATTATAAAAAGGATTTATAGCTATAAAAATAAGATTTGGTCCTTTTATGAAACCATAATCAGTCAAAAATGAGAGATAAACAGTGAGAGTATAGTAATGTTTATGAAAGATACTTTGTGTGTATATATGTATGTGGGGAAGGCACTTAAATAACCGCATAAAAATGTGATAAAGTTATTTGTCTGAACCTTAGTGTCTTTGCCTATTCAAAAACCTAACAAGATTTTTGTGAGTAAAAAAGGAAGTTAGATATTTTAGTAAAATAATACATGTAAAAGCATGCAGCAGAATCTACAACTACTTTTTAAAAATTACTTCCCTTTACCTACCATTTCATATTCATAGTAATAAACTTTACTTGAATCAGCCAGAAAAATATGGCTCTTTAATTTTTAGATAACTGATCACACCTTCCTCATCTCTGATATAAAAAACTTGCTAATAGATAGTCTTTTCAGGATTGAACTGGACCTATTGTGCCTTTTTTGTTTGTTTGTTTGTTTTTGTTTTTGCCTTTTTAGGGCCACACCTGCAGCATATGGAGGTTCCCAGGCGAGGTGTCAAATCAGAGCTGTAACTGCCAGCCTACACCACAGCCACAGCAATGCCAGATCTGAGCCACATTTGCAACCTACACTATAGCTCCTGGTAATACCAGGTCCTTAACCCACTGAGCAAGGCCAGGGATTGAACCTGTGTTTTCATGGATATGAATTGGGTTAGTTACTGCTGAGCCACAATGGGATCTCCTCCTGTTGTGTTGTAGTATGTGCTTTTAGTAGGTAGATGAAACAGTACCTCAGTGTAATAAACTAGCATTGGAAAAGGAAGATAATTAGCTAATCTTAGACACATTTGGTACTTAATTTTTATTTTTGAATAATAAGAGGTGATCAAATGTGCCTCAGTATAAGGAAACAATTCACAAAATTGTCATGTCTTTTTTTCTGGATTTCTTTTTTATTAAGCAACCTTCTTACGAAGAGACTTGATTTTCTAAGCACCTCAATACTGAGAAAGGATTATGTTATGTGACATAAGCTACTATTTAAAATATTGAAAATATGTGGGTCGATCCATAAATCTGTTCCTTTTCCTTTTAATTTATCAATGAGAATCTTATAATTTCGAGTAACATGAATCAATTCCTAAAACCTAACATAACTGAATGTTCAAGCCTAAAAATTAGAAGTTCATAGCCTGGTCTCAGTGTCAGTGCCGTACTAGTGACCTGAGGGTGTTGCAGTGGAAAATATTTCAACTAACCATCAGACACCAATCTTTAGCATGGGCAAATGATATTTTATGGCTGTTTGGAGAAAAGCTAGGTAATGAGCTTGAGGTTTCCTACTCCACTTTCAAATATCTCCAAGCCCTTCATTTGAGGAAACCCTGAATTCATTATTTCAAAGACCAGTATTCCATCTCTCTCAGCTTCTAAGTTCACGTAGGACATATTTTTGAAAAGTACAAGTTATTCCAAATTCCTAGGGACTGATGGGAAAAGTTAGCTTCTCCATAAACTCTCTCAGAATTTGTCTTTAGAGCCAAAAATCTCATAAGAAAGCAAAGCTGTTATATTTGGTCAGGAGACTTGTTTCATTACAGAGAGTTATTAAGAATCAAAATTCTATTTAATGCATGTACCAATTGCTGCTCTATTTAAGATCTGCCCAAACAATATAGATCAGAAATCAATATAGACAGGCCTATTATCAATCCCAGGTCTCCATACCCACAATGAATTATAGTAAATCAGATACAAAGATGTGCTTTGTTTGTATCATGTCCTTCCCCATGAAAATGTTACTACAAGATGGCAGGATAACTATTTTTACTATGCTGACCTACTCTTCCTCTCTCCCTTGATCAATATTACTTGTGGTTAATTTATATAAATGTCTATTCATATTAGATTCCATAGCATGTATAAAGTTATATGTATATTAAATATATAGTCATAAACAGATTAAGTGCTCAAGAAGCTAAAGCAATTCTTATAATAGATTTCAGGTGAAAAAAATAGCTTCACAAATTCTATTTTTGGAAAATAAAAGAGTAAACTAGCTTAAATTCATGAAGACAACCTGAACTGAATGTGTGACCAAAATCTTGAAAGAGCAGTTCACCAAGTTTATAAAAATACCTGTGCTTCTTTTCAATTATGTAAACACACTGCTTCTTTTAAATGGTACAAAGTTATTTTCACATAATTTTCAATCTATTGTTTATATTTTTAAAATATCAATGAAAAGAATTATGGTGTCTAAGATTCAAAAGTATTTTAGTGAAATAATACAATGAAACCTAACTATAATTCATTCCACATCATACCACTGAGGATTTCTCTTAATAAAACACCTCAAAGAATCTTCAGTTTGCTTCTCAGAATCTTATTTATGCACAATTTCAATTTGTCTTATACATGACTGGAGTATTTCATGGTCACCAAGTTATTACACTCATAAACTGAAGGACCATGAAGGTGCATCTCAGGATATTTAAGTCAATTTCAGTAAATGAATGAATTAATAAAGGAACTGACATATCAATCATAAAGAGAAAGAGAAAGGATATGCAATAACCTAATTAATAATCCAATTGAAATATTCATCATTAGAAATAAAATAAAATAATTATTGGCTCTGGGTTGAATCCAGACACTTTTTAAAATCTGACAATTTTATGAGCACATTAGAACAGTCATTATTTACTGTAAACAAATTTATACATGTCTGTAGTAAGCTTTTTAATTTCAGTGAAGATGTATCTGTGCATGTCTGTTGGACAACCTTCAGATCTGCATTAGCTAATTATTTTATAGTCTAGGTAGTGCTTTTCTGAACAAATCTTCAGGGTGTGCAGTATTACATATCACCTATAAATCACAGATCAAAGTTTTTAGAAATCATGGCAATAGAATTGTGTGGAGGCATAGAGATCAAAATCACGTTGTCCATCCTAAGAGAGCATGGACATTTAGCTTTCTATTAGCTAATTAAATGTATTTTCATAATGAACAAGGAAAGAATAAAGCCAAAATAAAGATTACATTAGCAAAACTGAAAGAATATTATCATACTAGGTTTAAACATGAAATGTCAAACTAAAAGACTTTAATAAAATTTTTCCTCTTTTCACTAATATTTCTTTAATAATTCAAGAGACACAAGAACACTTACAAATTTTATAAAACAATATTGTACCATATGTGTGTATGTGCATATATATACATATTTTTTAAGAAAACAGTTATTTCATTTTTCCCTTTTTATTTGAGTTTTCTTCTATTTCTTTTCTCATTCATTCCAACCATACCAGACACTGGTCAGGGGAAGAGGGATGGACTGGGGGTTTAGGACTGGCATATGCACATTGTGATGTATGGGATGACTGGCCAATAGGGACCTGCTGTAGACACAGGGAACTCTACCCAATATTCTTGATAATCTATACAGAAAAAGTATTTGAAAGAGAATGGGTGTGTGTACCCATATAACTGAATCAATTTGTTGTACACCAGAAATTATTTATAATATTACAAATCAACTATACTTTAATAAAACTTTAAAAAAGAAAAAAATTAAAGTTTAGCATTTAATGTTAAAGTATAAGATACCATATAAGGCTCCATATAGACAGCATCTATATTACTAGTTTTGGTTAAACATTTCTCATCTGCTCCTTCTACATTTTCTTACAAAATATCTACTCTGTTTATTCATGTCTATGATTTTAGACCATCAGGAACATATTTTTTGCATAAAATAAAAGATATGTTATATTTTATTTTCTTCTAGATTCATAGCTGTTTGTAAAATCACCGTTTAATAAATAACCTATTTTCTACATTGAGTTTTTACTTTTTCCACTTAAAATATTAATATTTCATTTATACTATGGTCTAGTTCTAACTTGTTTCTGCCATTAATCTATTTATCACTTTCTACAGCAATATTATGTCAATTTATAGTGGTAGCCTTTTAATATGTTTGTATTATGTCTTGCAACTTGTCTTTTGCTATTATATTTCATAGTTGCTTTGACAATTCTTAAGCTAAATAGGTGTAAAAGATGATAGGTGTAACCTAAAAATGAAGGACAACTTTTATTTTCTCAAAAAGATTTGAGGTTATTTGATTTAAATTAAAAATTTCCATAGGGCTTCTAATTTCAAGTTAATATTGCATCAATTTTTATAATTGGTTTTTATGATATTATCTCTTCCTATTACAATGGCAGTATATCTTCCTATTATCATCTCATATTATTGAATAAGATTTGGTAGTTTTCTTTATTCAGTTTTATATTTGATATTAGTTAATTTTGTTATTTCTTGGGTCTTAAATAAACTTGAAATTACTTATTCTTTAAAAATGCCCTGAAACTCAGAGGTAACATTCTAGTTTGGGTCCTCTTTGCAATGCTAGAAATTAATCCCCAAATTTCTTCTAGTAATTGGGCTAGTTGCAGTTTCTACAAATGCTTTGGTCAATTTTAGGTACTAAAAATTTTACTATGAAATCATGTTTCCTTTAGGTTTTCATAATTTACCACAGTAAATTATATGCTATGTACTTATATCTTAATCATTTTTATTTTAACTACATTTCTAGTTATGTTTGTTTTTTTCTTACTCTTTAAATTCTGTCTAAGTCTTCCTTACCCAAATATGTATCCAGGATTAAGGCCTACTTCAGGGAGTTTTGTACCATAATTCCTGAATGCTCAACTCCCATAGTCCATGCACCACCCAAGGGTTTTGCATCCCTAGATCCAACCAGCTTTGGATGATAAACATTATAGTATACAATCCCAGGTGGACTAAAACCAAGGTTGCCAAATTTATGGATAGTAAGAGCTAATTGTATTTATTTACCAACTTTCTAAGATTATATATTCAAATTTGCTTTCTATTTCATTAATTTAAATTTTTATTCATGTTTACTATTTCCTTTGATTTATTTTTCTAATTTCTTGAGGCCAATAAAGAAGGAATATAAAAGTAAACATTTCCCTTGAGTTCAGTTTTTACTAGGCTTTGCTTTTGTTGAATCATTCTCTTCTTTTTACTTCCTATCTTAGTTTCATATTTGCTTCAGTTTGCTATACAAGGGCTACCTGGGAATATTTATTAATTTCACAATTTATATTTATATTTTGGTCACATTTATATTTGGATCAGAGAACATGGCTTGTAAATTACATACTATTTGACTTATTTAGTGATTTTTCTTTTTGCCTGCCAGTAGATACTTAACTTCATAAATTTTTTACCATGTATATCCAAGTAAATGTGGCATAAAATTATGAGTATTAAAGAATTAAATCATACCCATTTTTTCTGTTCATTTGGGTTATTCTGTTCATTATTCTACTTCTGAATAAGAGATATTTAATCCTCCCTTTATATGTTTTGCAACTTACAGTTGTATTTCTACTATTTTTTATCTTGTATATGTTGATTATGATTTTTTTGGCAAGATAAGACTTTTCTTATTTTATAATGCAACTTTATAGATTCACAATTGTATCATTAAATTACAACCTGTATGCTATAAACATTACAATTTCTGCTTCCTTTTCTTGGTCAAGCTTCACTTTTCTCCTTTATTTTTAAGTTTTCTTCTTACAAACTAAGCCTAATTTTTTTGTTTTTATTTTGCTTTTAATAAGCTATTTTTATTCTTCCTTCGTTTGTCAGACTTTAGTATTGCTTTAAAACTCAGGTGACAGTCTCATTTTTCCTTTCCTAAAAGTTCGGGAATTCTGTAAGACTATGTTGAAGAATTTTCTACCTTAAACTCAATAAACCTTTCCATGGAGAGAATCAGCTCTCTTGTAGTTAATACAAAATGTTTCCAACTATTTATGACATAGTTAACATGGTTTATTTCCTTTGGAATTTCTTTGTTTATAGGTGGAGCCTATTGGATCTATGTTCCAAGTTTCTTTTTTTTTTTTTGATTCAGCATTTTTATCCTTTTCTATTGTTGTTTGTGTTATGAGAAAATTATTGTGTTTTGTTATTTATTCCACTTAAAGAAGATGCAAAGTAAACTGAAAAATCTCCTTGGATAGTCATAGTTTTTAGGTCCAGAAAATGTATATATTGCAAATAATGTCACTACATGATTTCAAGCACTTAAAAGACAAGAAAACCTCATTTTTTTTGTTTGTTTTGAAAAAAGGATTAGGGCAAAATTCCATCATGCTACTCCTAACAGCATACAATTTAAAGCTTAAGCATTGTTTATTTCCGGAATTTTCCACTTAATATTTTTGAATTGTGGTTGACTGTAGCAACTGAAACAACAGATAAGAGAGGACTACTGTACTTATTATTAAAGCCTGCAGCAACCAGGTAAGCAGTCTTACTGCCATTAGGGTGCTATGCTGTGAAGAAACTCAAACTAACACATGTGGGAAAACCACAGGGCAAGACCACGGAGAATCAGAGATACCTTCAGGTCTCCTGACCTTAGCACTTCAGTTGTCATCTCACTGTATCCACCTAAGAGACCCCAAGCTAGAACTGCCCAACAAAGCCCATCCTGAATTCCTACCTCAGAAAAATATGGTCCCAGGATTAGAGAAGCAATTGCAGGTGCCAAATGCAGAGATGACTCCTAAGCAAGATACTTGAGGAGTTCCTTATATGGCTCAGAGGGTTAAGAACACAACATAGTGTCTGTGAGGATGTGTGTTTGATCCCTGGCATCACTCAGTGGGTTAAGGATTTGGCATTGCCTCAAGCTGCAGCATAGGTTGCAGATACAGCTTAGGTCCAGCATTGCTGTGGCTGTTGTGTAGCCTGGCAACTGGAGCTCCAATTCATCCCCTAGCCTGGGAACTTTCATATTATGTAGGTATGGCCAAAAGCAAGAAATTTTTACAAGAGACTTGAAAAATAGAAACTAAAGAAATAAGAAAAGACAAAATAGTGGAGTAGAAGACCTAGAGCTCACCTCCTCCCATGAGAACAGCAAAATCACAACTGACTGTTGAAAAACCATCAGTAAAAAAGTCTGGAACCTACAAAAAATGTTCTATGTTGAAAGATAAAGAAAAAAATAACAAAAATTGGTAGGAGGGATGCACTTACTATATAATCAAATCCCATATGCCCAGGTGGGTGACCCACAAACTGGAGAGTAATTATATTGCAGAAGTTATCTCATGCAGACTTCTGAGCACCAAGTCAGGCTCTCAGCCTGTGGGGGTCTGGCTTCAGGAGGAGCCCACAGAATATTTGGATTTGAAGGCTAGTGGAATTTGTTTTTCAGAGCTTCATGGGACTGGGGTAAACAAGACTCCACTTTTGGAGGGTACATACAAGGTCTCATGCACTGGGGCCTAGGGCAAAGCTGTGACACCAAAGGAAACTGGGCCTGACTTCCCTGCCGATCTTGGGAATTCTCCTTGGGCAGCAGGGGGCAGCAGTGGCTCTATTTTTGGGATATAAAAGCTGGCAATGTTCATATCCCAGAGTCCTCATCTGAAGGCTGAAATCTTGATTGGGACAATTAGTACTAAGATCTGGCCCCACCCAAAGCCTATAGGCTCCAGTGCTGGGGTGCCTCAGGTAAAGCAGCCAATAGGTCTGGAACACAATCCACCCATCAACAGACAGGCTACCTAAAGACTTCTTGAGTCCACAGGCACGTTTAGACATGCCCCTTTACATGTCCCAGCCCACCAGAAGACAAAGACACAAATCCACCAAACAGTAGGTAGATACAAGCCCTTCCCTCCAGGAAGGCTACACGAGCCTCTAGACCAGCCTCATACACCAGGGGGCAGACAGTAGAAGCAAGAAATATCTAGTCCCACAGCCTGTGGAACTGAATCAACAAGTACAGGTCAAAACCTAGACTGGGACCAGTTTGTCCTTTGTTATTGGATGATGAGGGGGGAATATACTGTTGGGACACATATGACATGCCCTACAGAGACCAGTTCTCCAAGGGGGAGAAACATAACTATTCTTCCACATACATACAAATACAAATAGAAGTTTAGACAAAATGAGATGGCAGAAGAATATGTTCCAGATGAAGGGAAAAGATAATACCCCAGAAGAACAACTAAATGACGTGTCAGTCTACCTAGGAAAGAATTCGGAGTAACGATTATAAAGATGAACAAAGAATTTTGGGGAAAAATGGATGCATAGAAGAAGAAGTTACAAGAAGTTTTTAACAAAGAGTAAGGAAAAATAAAAAGCAACCAAAAAGATTTGAAGAATAAAATAAATGAAAAATAAACTAGAAGGCGTCAATAGCAAAATAAGTGAACCAGAAGAATGGATAAGTGAGCTGGAAGACAGTGGTGGAAATCGCAACTATGGGACAAAATAAAGAATAGAGAATTAGAGAGTTCCCATTGTGGCTCAGTGGTAACAAACTCAACTAGGATCCATGAGGACATGGGTTCTATCTCTGGCCTTGCTCAGTTGTTAAGCATCCAACATTGCTGTGAGCTGTGGTGTAGGTCTCAGAAGTGGCTTGGATCTCACATTGCGGTGGTTTGTGGCATAGGCTGGCAGCTGTAGCTCCAATTTGACCCCTAGCCTGGGAATTTCCATAGGCTGTGGGTATAGCCATAAAAAGCAAAAAAGCAAAAAATTAAAAGAAATGAGAACAGTTTAAGATACCTCTGGGATGTCAAACTCCCCAACATTCGCATTATAAGAGTGTCAGAAAGAGATGAGAAAGGGCCAGAGAAAATATTTGAAGATGTGATAATTGAAAACTTCACTAACCAACTAATGGGGAAGGAAGTGAACCCAATTCCAGGAAGTGCAAAGAATACCATACAAGAGCAAACCAAGGAGGAACAGCCTGAAACACATAACAATAAAAGACAAAAATTAAAGATAAAAGCATTGGAATATTACTCTGCCATAAAAATAATGAAATAATACCATTTGCAGCAATATGGATAGGACCTAGAAATTATCATATTAAGTGAAGTAAGCCAGATAAAGACAAATATCATATGATATCACTTATATATGGAATCTAAAAAAATTATAGAAATGAATTTATTTACAAAATAAAAATAGATTCTCAGACAGAGAAAACAAATTTATGGTTACCAAAAAGGAAGAGGGGATAAATTAGAAGTTTGGGATTAAAATATACACATTACTAATTATGAAATAGATAGCCAACAAGGAACTGCTGTATAGCATAGGGAACTACACTCAATATCTTATAATAAGCTATAATATGAGAAAATGTAAGAGAATATATATGTTATATTTAATATACATGTGTATGTGTGTGCATATATAAATGTAAGAGAATTTATATATATAATGTATAACTGAGTCACTCTGCTGTATACCTGAAACTAACACAACATTGTAAATCACATATATTTCAAAAAATTTTTTCAAAAAGGATCAGGTACAGACATGGTTTTGTTTTATTTCTTTCAAGTGGCCTGTCAAGAAACATAAGAGAAAAATAAAACTAAATAAAAAATATAAAAACGGAATTGGAAAAAATATTAGAAACCATATAAATTCTTATCTGTTTAACGTTTGTAAGTAGTTTTTTCTTTTTTAATTACATATTTGATATTATTTCTAGTGATTGGTCTGTTCAAATTATGTATTTCTTCTTGATTCAGTTTTGTATGTTTCTAGAAATCTGTCTCTTTATGCTAGATTGTCAAATTTGTTAGCTGTATTTGTTCATAGTATTATCTTGTGATTTTTTTTTTGTATTTCTTCAGTGTTCCCTAAGGTTTCATAAGAAAATTCACTGTTTTTTCTTCACTTTGGTTTACTAGTCTCCTAAATATAAACTATTAATTTACTATCAGGTTTATATTATTGGAATCAAGGTTATGTTATATAATTAAAGAATAGGCCAACATCAAAACATATTATTATTTGAAGAATTTGAAGGGAATCCAAAGTTTCATGATATAAGCAAAACACAAATGTACATTTAAACTTGATTTTTAAAATATAAATATTCATCAAGCTAGTTAAAATTTTTTATTTATGTATATATTATATAGAGAGAGAGGTTTCAAAATTTTGTCTTGAAAAATGTTCTGTGTGGTTTAATTAATATTCATCTAAAGTCAAGCAAAAATTTCAATTACAGATTTAAGTAATAATTATAATTAATAATAATTTAACAAAAATAGTTTAGTCAAATTGCTAACTCTTCAACAGAAAATTTAAAATGTACATATAGAAAAGTTGAGATTTAATGAAAAATGTTAACTGTGGAATTTTATTCAGGAGTAATCATTTTGTCAGATTTTCACTGACGTCTTTTCTGCTCATTCAGAAATATTTGACAGTTCCTGACAAAAGCAATGTGGAGTCATTTAAATCACCCAGCTGACACAAATTTTTTCAAGTATAAGTCATTTTTTACCCATGAGATCATCTTTCAGTTTATAATTATATTTTTATTCTCAAATCTCCAGTGAATTTTATGGATTATTCATCAGCGCAGAATACATCTGAAATTTTTTTCCAGTAATGATTTTATTATTTAATTTTTTAAATAATAAATATATCTAATCTATGTACTTTTTCTGTGTACTCCAATTGTTTTGCATTAGTTCTTCATAGTCATAAATAGTATTTATGAATATAAAGTATATGTATATATCCATGTATGTATGTGTGGGTATATATAGTAGAGATGAATTAAAAATACATTTCTATATATTGAGAGAAGCTGCATTTAATTATATTTATGTGAAATGTAACTATTATCTCTAGATTTCCTTCATATTTTAATACGTATTTTTAGAAAAATGTATATGTTTTACAAATTTTTGATATGCTGATAATTGTTAAGGAAGTACTATTGGAACTTTTGTGTAAACTTTATTTAGACGAATTTTTGTTTTCCAAAGAAATGATTAAAATTTTAAATAAAGAAAACGAACTTCTTACTGGCAAGAGCTAAAACTGAATATAGATGACTTTGGAAAAAAAAAACTGTATTGTAGAGAAAACAATCCCAACTAATGAAGTAATCATCTATAACATAATATTTCAAATATATAAAAGATACTACTTCTATTAACTTTGAATGTGTTTATTATTGTACATATTAAATATTTGAAAGTAAAACACATGCTTTTAAATACTCTAAAATTGAAATATGTATTTGTTATAAACATTTTATTTCCAGGTTATCTAGTGATAGTTTTACATCTGTATTTTTCAGGAGCCTCATTTGGCTTTGATACTATACCAGTAGTAGTGAAAATGTTCCAGAAGGATTGTGAATACACTCTATTAAGCTTGTTTATGAGATGCAGAAATGCTGATGTTAACCTTAAAATATTTTGGTTTGAACAAATGGTACAAGTGGAAAAGCCTTAACTTTGTTTTCTAAAGTCAGGGCTTAGTTCTGTGCTGACTATTGAATAAGTCTAAATAAATACTTGTTTAATAAAACAAGACTTTAAAGCATTAGTAGATTTGGAGGGTGATAGATCTAATTTCAAACCTCAGTTTTGTAATTTTCCATGCATGTACTTTTAAGTTAGTCAGTCTCAACAACTGTGCTGTTCATTTTATGCAACGAGCATTAGAAATACAATGCTGTTTACAAGATTTTTTTTTAAGTAAATGACTAATGGGTATAGAAATAGATGCACAATATATCATACTTTATATTATTACTGTGCTTATATATATGAAATTGAGGTCAAATTTCAAATTAATGGTAGTGACTAAACTCAGAAAAGACAGGCAAATATTCTTTGACTTTAATTTGGAAAATGTAGAGTATAACATAATTCTGAAATAAAAAATTAGGAGATAGTTTTTCCTCTTTTGATTTTTCACCTTCAAGTGTTTGACTTTTCTCACTATGAATACCACTTGAGATAGAAACAAGTCCTTTTCCTCTCAAAACGTCCTTTTCTGTCATGACAAGGCATTACAGAGAGCTCAGATAAAATCATGGTTCTCTTAAGTAGCATTGCTAATTTTTTTAAACATTTAGGGTTATGCTTTACAAATCACTACAAGTCCTTTAAATGAGTTTTGTGATGTATCTGTTGATAAACTCAGCAAGATCATTCTAAAAAAAATGTAGCTAAGGAAGTAAACTTGTAAGTTTTCATATTATAACAGTAAAGCATGCATGTTAAAGCAAGTAAAATTTTCTAAAGACATATAAAGGCAAAAATATCATTTTTTCTCATGACTACTTGCCCCCCATAATATGAGGGTGTAAGTTTTGGTCAGCTTTCTGTGTATCCTATAGTATACTACTGCATCTTTCTGTAGATAGATACACAATTATATAGAAATTGATACAATACATAAATACACCAGCTTATTTATTTTGATTAAATTGCAAGCATATTTTAAGCCACATGTTTGCAAATTTCTTTCATGGCATTATATGTTACCATTTACATATGTAATGCACAGGTTTTTTTTTTTCAGGTTTTGGATATCCATTAAGTATTTGACTTATAAATTTATAATTTATAATACCTCATAATTTTATATAAACTTAATTCCTGGATATTTTATAAGTATTCTTATAATATCAACCATTCCATCTCCATGTGCTTATTGTAATAATCAATAAAATCTACTGGCCTTTTATATATTTATCTTATGTTGAGTCACAAACATCAAATTATTTTATTTACTTTCCACTTTTAATCTAGAATTTCTTCATTTTTTCAAAAGTTAATCAGTGAAACAACATACCTTTTCTTCATTTCCTGGAGACTTAAAAAAAAAAAATAACATTAATAGACATTTCTATGTGTTCCTGGATTTCAGTGACATTTTAATTTTCTCTATTGCTTTTTCATAAATGCTTTCTTCATATTTATTTATAAAATTTCTATTTATATATGTTTTATATGTTTAAAATTAGGAATGGATAATTTTTACCAATAATTTTCACAATTTTCAATATGATTTTAAAATTTGCATTAATTTTTTATATAACAAAAATATTTTGGTTTTGGAATGCAAAAAATTTTGTAGCATAAAATTTAATGAATTTAGTCTAGCTATAGCTTTATAAATATTATAGAGGGGGGATCAAGATGGCAGAAGAGTAAGACATCACACTCACCTCCCAAAAACACATCAAAAAAACACATCTACATGTAGAACATTTCTCGTAGGAACATGTACTGAATCCTAGAAGAACTTAAACCTCCAAAAAGGGGAAGAAACCCTCTGCATAACTAGGGAGAACAAAGGAAAAAATAGAGAAAATGAATTGGGGGGACTAGCATTTATGAGAGGGAGCTGTGAAAGAGAGAAGAAACCCAGCTTCTTTCCTCAAAAGCCACCTAATCCACAGGGAAATTAGCCAAGATAGAGGGACCTCAAAGTCATACAGAAAAGCATAAGAGCTAGACTGAGGGCAAAGCAGAGTTAGAGCCACACAGATCATCTGCACCACCACCCTGGACACCACAGCCTGAAACACTCTGACAGGGGGCTGAGGGCTGAGACTTAGGCTCTGGAGGTCAGTTCGGAGGAGAGGACTAGGGTTGGCCATGTGGAGATAGCCTGAGGGGCTAGGGAGAGGTGTGCCATGGGCTAGGATATAGAATGCCACAGCCCAGGGAACCCCAGAGGAGGTCTGAGCCTGCAGGAGAAGCAAAGTGCCATTATTGGGGAGGGCGAGAGGTGGAGGGGTGGACCACCATGGAAATCTCCCTGTGCATATGTGGGCTCACAGAGAGTGGGGCATCTCTGGCACAGGCTACAGGTGGTGAGAAGCCACTTGCTCGAGCTACAGGAGACTGGACCCTACTTTTGTGGGCTATGGGTGACAAGACACCTCTTGTGTGGGCTTGTCCTTGATATTTGTATCAAATACTATGCTTAAAAATTAATATTTATTTCTGGAAAACAAAGTTGATTCTTTAAAAGCTTTATGGATTCTTACACTATTCACACTTTCTAGGCTTCTCCATAATCTAAAGATAAATTACTCTTAAATATAACATTGAGGAAATCAACCCTGTTGAATGCAAGAATCTCTGTATTTATCAAATTACAAACCCTCTCTAAGAGAATTTGAAAGTCCCAGAAAAAAAATAGAGTAAGAATCCATGAGCCAATAGTTTGACTAAAAAGTGAAAAAGAAACCAATAGGCTAAAGGAAACACATGAAAAACAAAATATATAAACAATAACAAAACTAAGATACAAGATTAAAAATAGAAGCATACATCTATATCTTTTATAACATTAAATATCTGACCAGAGTGTGTGAAGTCTTTAGAATATTTCAAAGAGAACATCATCGTCAAAAGTGGATAAAATCATCATAGATGATAGATGACATAAAGGAAAATATTAAACCCTACAGGGTACAGGAATCATTATAGAAAGTTGAACTAATGGGCCAAAAACTGAATGTAGATGAGAAATTTCAGAAACAGATCAATATTAATATAAAAGTACATTATATGGTCATATAGCATGGGGATTTGAAATGTGACTCTGAAGTCAACTTCCTAATTAAGAATTGGTTCTGCCACTTATCAACTCTGAAAATCTATAAATTGTTTAATACTGCTTTCTTCATAGTAATGGTAACCATACTATATACCTATTGATACTACTGTACATGTCTACATCACAACACAGATTAGCACTAAATAAGATCTTTATAAAAGTTAGCCATTGTTCCCAGGAACATAATACGAATTTAGCACTTTCAGTCTGTATATTTTTTCTTTTTTGGCCATACCCACAGAATATGGAAGTTCCCAGGCCAGCAATTGAACCCAAGCTCCTGCAGTGAGAATGCTGTATCTTAACCCACTAAGCCACAAGAAAATTTTCAGTCTTTATAAAAATCTTCATGTGCATCCAAGAAGACCAAATGAAACCCAAAGTGAGTACAAGGATGGAAATATCAGAGCAGAAATAAGTGAAATAGAGACTTAAAAAAAACAGGAAAAATTAATTAAACTAGAGCTAGTTCTTTGAAAAGATAAAATTGACAAACCTTTGGTAGACTTCCCAAGAAAAAAAAGAGAAAAAACACCAATAAAATTAAAATGAAAGAGGAGATGATACAACTGATACCACAAAAATACAAAGGATCATAAAAGATTATTAGGAATAGTTATATGCCAACAAACTGGACAGCTTAAAATAAAATGGATAAATTCCTAGAAACATACAACCTACAACCACTACATCGTGAATATAAAATTTGAATAGATAAAGCACTAGTAAGGCTATCATGTCATTAATCAAAACCTCTTGTATAGAGGGAGCATAATTCAACATAATAAAGGCTATATATGACAAACCCATGAATATTATCCTCAATGGTAAAAAGCGGAAAGATTTTCCTATCAGATCAGAAGCAAGAAAAGGATGCTTGCTCCTGTCACTTTGATTCAAATACCAACTTGGTAACTAGACTAACTGTGGTCATTACTTCACAACGTACATTTCACAAATATCAAATCATTATGTTGTACACCTGCAACTAATATAATGTCATATGTCAATTATATCTAAATAAAAAATATTTATGGGTATTAATGCAATAAAATAGAAAATAATATCTTCTCTCATTTTATCCCTTTGTTTCATTTGTTTTTCTGACTGGTCTGGATCTCATAGAACTCCTGTTTTATACGACTAAACTGAAATGGTATGTCATTCATAAGACCAACAGCAGTGAAATTTGATTGTTTTTGTTTTGTTTTGTAAGGAAGGATTTTTAATAGATAAATCTGTGAAATGTCCTTAGTTGGTAAGAAGAGTAGATACAGATTTAGACAAGTAGATATAACTAATAGCTTTAACCATTAAAGCTAAAACTCTGTATTTAATTACTTTTAAATACATGGATTTTTCTATTTATTCAGTAATTTCAAATATTATGAATTTTGAAGTCTGATAAAATAGTCATAAATAAATGAGATATCTCATATAAATAAAGCATTAAATATATAACATACATTTTACATACATTATCTTATTACCAACTCCTAAAATCCACTGATAAGACATTGTACTTCTTTATTCATAGATTAAAATCTATACCATCTTGATACACATGGTGATATATAGCTGGTATGATTCTACAATAACTAATAAAAATAATATTTTAAATAATATATTCTAGGAATTGCACTACTTGCACTTTCTCAACTAATATTATTAAAAAATAAAAGAACAATACAGCATTATAAACCCATGTTTTTCTGATTCCAGAGTTCATGGCCTCAGCAACTATGCTGCTACTTAGCAGAGATAGAATTAAAGACCTCCTCCTCTGACTGTAGAGTCCAGACTATTTTCAGAATATGGAATGCTAATGAATATCCTCTCCCTGACCTCACACTTAGGTGTCCTACATGAAATCTAGAAGTGACACTAGGTGAGATTTTATGGAAATTTCATATTCTATATTCATTTCCATACAACTATTTTTAAAATACCTATATCAAGAAGATTCTCACATTAATAATGATTGAGCAGTAGAGGTTAATTCAAACCTAAATAAATTAGATTATCAACTGTATGCTTCTCTTATTTAAATTTGGTTTGGGGGAAAATCAGTATGTTTTCCATAAATATTTAAATTTGAGTTTTTCAGGTTGGTTAACAGTAATGTGATAAAAGTGAACTTTGCTAGTAAAAGATTCTATTATTTTGTTTTACTTTAAATGTAAATTTCACAAGCATCTCTGCTTAACATAATGAAATTCCTCACAACTACAATCATCTGGAAATTTAAGATCTTCTCAGGAGTGTAAAAATTTTAGAGCTCATGAAAAAGGTTGAAACTTGGCTTAATTTTATTATTTCTTTTAAAAGTCAATTTATTTTAATTGTTATTCAGGTTAACAGTATTGTAGGTTTTCTTGACTCACAATGAGATATTTACCTTTTGTTCACATTTCTCCACATCTTTATTCAACTAAAACCAGTTTATAACATAACAACACTGTCATAAGAAAACCTGAAAATGTTGCTCAAGTAGACTTTTTTGGATGTTACTTGTGAAACCATTTATTTGTGTATACAGATTAGCTCTTTTTTTAGTAACTTCCTTTTATCTACACCAACTGGTTCTCAGTTTAGAATTAATAGTTTTTGTGGTGAAGAATCATCTAGCCAGAATAACAATTCACCATTTAAAATCCAAAAGAACAAAGCTGCATGTTTTCCTTGGAAAATAAAAATAATTTTCATGACTAAAGTCATAATTCAACTCATAATGGCAATTTCTCCAATGATAAGGTCCAATCAAAGATATGAGGAAGGAGAAAAAACACTCAAAGTACTACTTGAACACTGAGCACATAAATTTGAAGAAAAGGGAACTAGAAAATTCCATAATAACACTGTAGGTTGACCACCTTCGGGTTAAGAATGCCCAAGAAAAAAGCAGCTGGAAATATGCAGAGAAAAATAATATAAGAAAAAACACAGGAAATCTATTTTCAATAGGAAAATTGATCTGTCTCTCTGTAAATACCTATTGAAATCCCAGTAAGTCAAAGGTACTAAACTAGGCATAAATGTGCCTCTGCATATTCCTTGAAATTTAGCTCATGTAGAGTTAAACAGTCAAGAATTATGGAAAAAATGCTTAGCTTCTCTGATAAACTATTTCTTTTTTTCTGTAAATGGTCCTAGTGTGAAATAACGAATCATTCTAGTGAAAAGGCACTGAGATTGGAGTATGAGGGCTTGAACTATTTCCATGAAAATCTGAAATACAATTATATATACACCAAAAAGAGAAATATTAGCTTCTCTGTGTGTGTTTCTCTATTTTTCTAAACCTCCCTAGTCCCAGGATTTAGTAGGGCTAAAACAACAACAAAATGACCTGGATATTTTACAAAATGTTATTGGTATATATGAAAATTTGTTATAATGAAAGACCATCATTCTTTCGGGTTTCTACTCTTTGATTAGCCACCAACTAATGTGTTGGGCTTTGAATATTCTATGCCATTTTGTATATTTCCAATTTCTGAAGTTAAGAATTTGGAGTAAATTTTGATGCTAAACCAAGAATGAAAAATTAATTTTTTTTCAAAATGTCATCTCTTCCTTCGCCCCTCTATATTCAACTGAGGTTATTTTAATTAATTTGGATGAGTGTGTTTAAAACATAAGATTTGAAAAATTCCCCCAGTTGACTGAGATATATCTGCTGGGACACAGACTTGTCAAACTTTGGAATATCCATTTCATTTTCCTATAGTATAATGCTAGGACATTCAAAGAGATTACAGGAAGTCTAACTTAACTTCATCACATAACAAAGCTCAAGAATATTTATAAGAATATACAAATATATACACAGAGCAAGGTAAAATTTACAATGTATGTTATTCATTAAAAATTATTAGGCATGCAAAGAACCAGTAAAATACAAACTACAATGAGGATAAAAACAACTGAAACCAGCTGAGAAATAGAATGGATGATAGAATTAATAGAAGAGACAAAAAATACCAAATGATATAACTTTTCACATATTTAAGAAACTAGAAAATAGATAAGTATACTAACATTAAAGGCATATAAAAGAAAAAAATCAATTTCTAGAGCTATAAATTAATTTCTATAATGAAAAATATACTGAATGGGATAAATAGAATATTAGATACTTAAAAACAAAAGATTAATAACTAGAAGACATAGTATGATAGATTAAATGATGGCCCAAAACATGATAAGATTTTTCTAAATGTGATTAGGCTAAGGATCATTAGAAATGTTATCATGGATTATCCAGGTGCACTCAGTGTAACAACAAGGGAGATTATAAAAAGATAGGAGAGTAAGAGAACAAACAACAGAGAAAGAGAAATAGAGAGAAATTGGAATATTCTATACTACTGGTTTTGAATATATGGGATGGGGCCAAAAAGCCAAAGAAGGCAGGAAGTCTCTAGAAATTAGAAAAGACAAGGATGCAAAGCCTGAGACTCCTGCTGGAATGCAGACCTTTAATTATAGGACTACTTTAATAATTTAATAATTATTTGGCCAAAAATTAATACTTCAATATAAATTTAGCAAGTATGATTTAAATGACAAAAACTATAAAACTATAATCATGGAAATAAAAAAATAACTAAATATATATAGAGAAAATTCCATGTTCATGAATAGGAAGTTTCAATATTTTCAAGGTGTTAGTTCTTCCTAATTTTATCTATAGAGTCAGTGAAATCTCAACCAAAATTGAAGCAAGTTATTTCATATCAATAAACTGATTCTAAAGTGTATACAGAAAAAAAAAAAAAAAAAGACCCAGAATAGCAAAATCTGAAGAACAAAACTGGAGGACTGATACTAACCAAATTCAAGACTTACTATAAAGCTACAGCATAAAGACAGTGTGGTACTGGCAAAAGAATAGATAAATCAATGGAACTAAATAGAGTGACAATAAATACACCCCAACCAATGTCATCAGTTGATGCTGGACAAAGGAGAAAAGGCAATGGAATAAAAAGATAGTATTTTCAACAAATGGTTCTGAAAATACTGGACATACACATGCAAAAAAAAATGAATCTAGACACAAATCTTACATCTTTCACAAAAATTA
This sequence comes from Sus scrofa, assembly GCF_054392235.1. Classification (NCBI taxonomy): domain Eukaryota; kingdom Metazoa; phylum Chordata; class Mammalia; order Artiodactyla; family Suidae; genus Sus; species Sus scrofa. Next base: position 64,695,618 of record NC_139390.1, read on the forward strand.
AGTCAAATGGCTTACAGACCTAATGTAAAATACAAAACTACAAAATTTCTAAAAGACAAATTAGGAGAAAACCTAGATGATCATGCATATGGTGGAGATAATTTTTAAATATGATGCCAAAAGCAATATCCATGAAGGAAAAAAACTGATAAACTGGGATTTATTAAAAGTCCTACTCCACAAAATATCATATCAAGAGAACTAGAAGACAAGCCAGAGACTGGGAGAAATTATTTGCAAAATACTCATCTCATAAAGGGTTCTTATCCAAAATGCACAAAGAACTCTTAAAATTTACTTACATATTATATAACATACAGCATGCAATTAACAGTATATAGTATATAATGTTCTATACAATATAATCTGTAATATATCTATATAAACCATTCTTCCCCATATTTAAATATCAAAGATGAGATAAGAGATCATCTGTGTCAACATAACAGCTTTTTATTCCAGAAAATTCTTAACAAAGAAGATGATAGTGTAAACCAATAAGTCACTTTTTGCTACAGGAAATTTCTACAAGTGAATTAATCCAAACTCTTCACTCATCTAAATAACTCTGGCTAGATTTTTACTACTGTCATGTTGAAAAAATTAATTATCAAGATTCACTTCAAGACCTTAACCTTAAAGAGTCCACCAAAGCTGTTTTTTGTGTGTCATAAACATCGACCAATTCTAATTATTACAATACTTTAAATGACCCACTCTAATCAACTTGATCCAGATCAAAAATCCTCTAGCCATCTCCTCCCACTGAAATAGTAGATGGTTTCCTTCTCTATCGCACAAGCTCCCACACTTGGCTTTACTTGATCATCAGGTTATTCTGGTGATTTTTTTTTATGGGAGTTGGCCATTAGCAATATATTTGCATAAATATAAAATGTTAATTTTACCCTAATACCCTATAGTTTAGTATGTAATTGTCTATGTAGTTATTGGATCACTTTTGTATTCTTTATACTAATTTGGGATTGATGTCTACTAATTTTAACATTTTAATAATAGTGTTTATATTATTTTGTCAAAACTAAGCATGGTATATTTACTAATTTTAGTTTACAGCATAATTGAAGACTATGTCTTCCAGGTTTGAGAAATAGTTGACATATGCCAATGTATATGTTTATGGTGTATAGTATAATGATTTCATTTGTACACATGAAGTGATTGTCACAATGTTTAGTAAACAGCCATCCCATGCAAAATTAAATAGAAAAAATATTTGACTGTGAAAATGATTTACTCTTTTAACAATTTTTATATATAACAGAAAACAATGTAGATTGTATTTATCACATTGTACATTATTTCTCTAACACTTTTTTCTCTTATAACTGGAAGTTGGTACATTTTGATAGCTTCCATTTAATTCCCCTCCCCCCTGCCTTTGGTAACCATAAATCTGTTCTCTTTTTCTATGAATTTACTTGTTTGATTTTAAAAAATAATTATACTACAACACTCTGATGATTCCTACTACACAACATAGTGATTAAATATTTCTATACAACAGATTACCACAGTATGTCTAGTAGAGCACCGTACAAAGATACTAGATAGCTACTGATTATATTTCCCACACTGTACATTTTGTATTCACCACTTCTTTTACAACTGGAAGTTTGAACTTCTTAATCTCCCTTTCTTATTTCTTTCCTCACTCCACCACTCTCCCCTTTGATACCACCTATTTGTTCTCTATAATTGTTTCTGATTTGGTTAATTTATTTTTTTTATATTTAGATTTCACATGTAAATGAAAAAATCACTTGTCTGTTTCTTTCTCACTTATTTTATTCAGCAGTATTCCCTCTAGATGCATCAATGTTTTTGCAAATGGCAAAATTTCATCCTTTCTTATGTCTGAGTAGTACTCCATCATGTATGAGAAACAGAGCGTGTGTGTGTGTATTTATGTCGTATCTTTGTCCATTAGGTTACTTCTATATCTTGGCTACTGTATATGCTGCAGTGAAAATAGGAGTGCATGCATCTTTTCTAACAAAATTTTGTTTTCTTTGGATAGATAACCAGGAGTGGAATTGATGGATAATATGGTAGGTCTATTCCTAAGTTTTTGAAGAAACTTTATACTGTTTTCTAGTGGCTGCACCAATTTACATGCCCACTAAAGAAACACGTTTTCTCCTCATCCTCACTAGCACTTATTATTTGCTCTTTTTGATAACAGACATTCTCTCTAGTGTGAGGTGATACTGATTCACATTTCCTTGATGATTAGTGATGGTGAACATCTTTTCATTTGCCTGCTAGGCACCTGAATGTCTTCTTTGGAAAATATCCATTCACATCCTCTGCCCTTTTATAAAACCAGGTTGTTTATTTTTATTGTTAAGTTGTATAGTTATTTGTAAATTTTGGATATTAATCTTGTATCAGTCATATCATTTGCAGGAGTCCAACCTTCCCAACACCATATATTGAAAAGGCTGTCTTTTGACCCACTTTATATTTGATCCTCCATTTTCATTGACTGATTGTCCATATAAATGTGGGTTAATTCCTAGATTCTTTTTTCTATTCCATTGATCTGTGTCTGTATTTGTGCCAGTACCATAGTGGTTTGATTATTGTAGCTGTCTAGAATAGTTTTAAATTATAGAGCATAACTTCTCCAGTTTTGTCTTTCTTTCTAAAGATTGCTTTGGCTCATCAGAGTCTTTTGTGTATTTATACAAAACTTAGAATTATTTGTTGTAGTTCTGTGAAAAATACCACTGGTATTTTGAGAGGGATTTCACTGCATCTGTAGATTGCCTTGGGGAGTATTGTCGTCTTAACAATATCAATTCTTCCTATCCATGAATACAGTATATCCTTTCAGTTCATCTTCATTCTTTCCAACTTGGATTTGTTTATTTAGTTTTCTGATCTGACTGCTATGGCTAGGACTTTCAATACAATGTTGAATCAAAGTGTGGAAATGGACATCCATGTCTTTCTTGTTGATGATCTTATATGAAATGCTTTCAGGGTTTTTTTGTTTTGTTTTTTTATTTTTTTTGTCTTGTTTTTGTTGTTGCTGCTGTTGTTGTTTGTTTGTTTTGGCCATGGCATGCAGTGACTTGATGTGGGATACCATTTCCTAGACTAGGGATTGAATCTGAGCTTCAGCAGTTAAAGTACTAGATTTTAAACACTAAACCACCAGGGATCTCCCAGAAAATGCTTTCAGCTTTTCATCATGAATATGATATTAGCTGTGAGCTTAATGTATATAGTATTTATTAAGGTAAATAAATACGCCTACTTTGTTGAGATATTTATCATAAGCAATTTTGAATTGTGTCAGAAGCTTCTAAGTATCTATTGAAATGGTCTTATGTTTTTTATTCTTCAATTCGTTAATGTGATATATTGTATTGATTTACTTTTAGGTATTGAACAATCATTATGTCCCTATGATAAATCCCATTTAATCACATAACACTAAAGATAGTCAACAAATCACCAAAAGGGAACTGAAAGAAACTACAAAATAATCCCCAATTAAAAAATGGTAATAACTATATGCCAATCAATATTACTTTAAATGTAAAATAAATAATTGCTCCAATCAAAATACATAGAATATCTCAATGTATACAAAAACAAGAAATACTGCCCACAAGAGACTCACTTCAGATCTAAAGACACACATAGACTGAAAATGAACGGATTGAAAAAGGCATTCAATGAAAATTGAAATGAAAAGAAAGGGTAGTCATATTTCTTCTATCAGAAAAATTGGACTTTAAAACAAAGACTGTAAAATGAGGAGTTCCCGTCATGGCACAGTGGTTAACGAACCCAACTAGGTACCATAGGGTTGTGGGTTTGATCCTTGGATTTGCCTAGCAGGTTAAGGATCCAGCGTTACTGTGAGCTGTGGTGTAGGTTGCAGACACGGCTTGGATTCCGTGTTCCTGTGGCTCTGGAGTAGGCCAGCAGCTACAGCTCCAATTTGACCCCTAGCCTGGGAACCTCCAAATGCCGTGGGAGCAGACCTAGAAAAGGCAAAAAGACAAAAAAATAAAATTAAAAAATAAAATTAAAATTAAAAAATAAATTAAAAAGACTTTAAAATGAGACATATTACATACAGATCAAGGGATTTCTTTACTAAGATGTAACAATTTAAATTTATCCCACATAGAAACACCTAAATACATAAAGCAAGAATTAACAGATACAAAGGGAAAAATTGGCAGTAACATAATAACAGTAGGAGAATTTAACACCCCACTTACATCAATGTACAGATCAAGATAGAACCAGGGAGTTCCTGTTCTGGCTCAGTGGTTTTTGAACCCAACTAGTATCCATGAGCACTCAGGTTCAATCCCTGACCTCACTCAGTGAGTTAAGGATCTGGTATTGCTGTGAGCTGTGATATAGGTAGCAGAATGCAGCTTTGATTAAACCCCTAGCCTGGGAACTTCTATATGCCACAGCTACAGCCCTAAAGAGGGGAAAAAAAAAAAAGGCATAGCCAATAAGGAAACACCTCCCTCAAGAAACACATTAGACCAAATGAATATTATATATATATATAAAAGAATATCCATCCAAAATCAGCAGAAGACCCCCCCTTTTTTTTCTTTTTTTAGGGCTGCACCCAAGACATATGGAAGTTCCCATGGCTAGGGTTGAATCAGAGCTGTAGCTGCCAACCTACACCACAGCCACAGCAAAGAAGATGCATTCTTTTCAAATGCACATGCAACAGTCTCCATGAGAGATCACATACTAGACCACAAAAACAGTTAAAAAAAATCTCAGTAAATTTAAGAAAATTGAAATCATGTAAAACATCTTTTCTGACCACATTCCTGTGAGACTAGAAATCAATTACAAGGGGAAAAAATGCAAAAAAAATCCTACAAGCTTCTGCAGGCTCAGCAATATGATATTAAACAGCTAATAGGTCCTGAAGAAATCAAAGAAGAAATTAAAAAAATATTTAGAGGCAAATGAAAAGAAAAACACAAAGACCTCTCATCTGTGGGGTGCAGAAAAAGTAGTTCTAAGAGGGAAATTTATAGTGATACAAGCTTACCTTAAAAGAAAAAAAAAAAAAAGCCCAAATATCCTAACTGTATACTTAATGCAATTAGAAAAAGAGCAAAAACAAAACCCTAAAGTTACTGAAGGTATAAATCCATAAAAAGCAGAGCAGAAATAAATAAAACAGACATAAAAAAGCAATAGAAAACATAAATAAAACTGAGGACGAAATGGACAAATTCCTAGAAATATACAATTTTCTAAGACTAGGAAATACTAATAAATATGAATATACCAATTACCAGTAATGAATTTGAATAAGTAGTAAAAAAAAATCTCCCAGCACAAAATTCCAGGAACATATGGCTTCAAAGGTGAATTCTACCAAACATTTAGAGAAGAGTGTAACACCTATCCTTGATAAACAATTACCAAATATTGCAGAAGAAAGGAGTGTTTTTGAATACATACTACAAGGCCAGCATCACTGATACCCAAAGCAGAAAAATATATCACAGAAATAAAATTACAGGCAACATTGATGATGACAATCAATGCCCATGGGTTCCCATGCAAGTGCTGGCTCACTAGTGGGTGGAGTTTGGTTCTTGAGCCTTTAGCTGCAGGATCCTATGTGTTCTGGAGTTAAATTTCAGCCTGCTATTGGGTGGGGCTAGTTCTTGACAAGGCCTGGTATGGGTTTGATGTCAGCCCACTTATGGGTGGGGTCTGATATCAGCCCACTGGTAGGTGGGACTGAGGCCCAAGGAATCCTTGGGCTGGTGCTGGATCACTGATGGGTGGACCTGGACACCAGGGTCTCTCTGCAAAGCACTGGGGCAAAGAATATTCTCTTATACAAGAAGCACACATTGGAACAACTATCAGATATGACCAAATTTCAAGGTGAAAAGTATATTTATGAACTTAGCTTCTATGTATGTTTATCACCTATATGAATTTCTGATTGGTTTTCTTTGACAAGGTTGAAAACTTTTTAAAAATTGTATTTACAGTGTTTCATTCATCATGTTGTCTCCTCTGTGGGTTGATGTAACTGTACTGGCCTTTTAGATACCTTTTTAAAAAGTTATAAATGAATACTTATTGAGGAAAATATCAATTACACAAAGGAAGAAATTATAAAAAAAATGTATATTCCACCACATGGATAGAATCACCGTTAATATGTTAGAAAAAAATATGTACATATATTTTCTCACAGAAATAGTATAATGTAGCCCTTCGTAGAAACTGTTTCTTGTACATAACATAAAAAAATCCGTAAGAGTTATCACTTTGTATAATATGCAAAATATATGTAATATTTAACATAATATATAATATACTGAGAATATATATATATATATATGTATGTATATAGTGAGAGAGAAATTAAGTCAATATTATTTACTATTTTCATGTCAAGACTCGGAATTTTACAAGGGCTTAATGTTGCTACTTGTGTCACAAATCCAAACTCCTCTACTTAGCTCTTAAATTCTTCTGTAATGTGAACTTTTATGTATTTACATTGTGCCCACTTTATAAGCTAGAAACATACATCCAAAATTCTTGGTAGTTCCAGGTTAGCTGTGGTCACAGGAGATATTATGTGGATAATTTGGCAGAGATGAAGTAAAACTGAAAACTTGGATGCATACTGTTAATTATTTACTGCTCTTATGGCTGGTGTAGGCAGAGGTTGGGACCACACCTCTTTCCATTTCCCAGAATCTTCCTTCAGCTTCTTCAACAACTAATCCTTATGAATGTTTAACTCCATAACAAAGGGTGCCATCTTCTCTCATAAAACCATTCATCTTACAAGTTGGAGGCTTGGGGATATTGAAAGTCATTCAGTTTGCAGTCCTCTTGGGCTCTGAGTCAGCCTTGCAGGGTCCAGACTATCCTCATTTTCCATAGTTCTTCTCTATCTTCCTTTTTCAAATACCTGCTCTGAGGACTGCTAGTTCTAGCACCAGACAGAAACAACAGCCTCACAGAGGCGCCGCCCAGCATTCAAGTTAGGTGAAACCCTAGTGGTTCCATTTCTCTGATTGACAGCTCATGATATACTGAGTTATTATTGTATATCATCCTTTTATTTTTTTTTTTATTTTTTTTTGTCTTTTTGCTATTTCTTTGGGCCGCTCCCGCTGCATATGGAGGTTCCCAGGCTAGGGGTCGAATCAGAGCTGTGGCCACCGGCCTACGCCAGAGCCACAGCAATGCTGGATCCGAGCCGCGTCTGCAACCTACACCACAGCTCACGGCAACACTGGATCGTTAACCCACTGAGCAAGGGCAGAGATCGAACCCGCAACCTCATGGTTCCTCGTTGGATTCGTTAACCACTGCGCCACGACGGGAACTCCCATATCATCCTTTTAGATAAAAGGTCTGCTCCAGCAATATCAAGCTAGAAATGATACTCTACATTCATCACATTTAAGTTTGCCCTCAAAGCACTCACTGTTGTTGTTGATAAGCTAGACTCTTTACAGGATATCAACTCATTCCTCTTCATGTAGAAGAATCCACTTGTCTTTCAAGGAACAATTTAACCCACTTCCATTAAATGATATTTTAACAGCAATTATATTTCTATACAATAAACCTGATATTCAGTTTAAACTAGGAGATGATTTAAACTGCTTTGTTTCATTCCTCTTGTTTTCCAAATGTGGTTAAAAGATGGGAAAATGTATCATTATTTCTGCAACATGCTAGGCACATTGTTTTTAAATCAGACTCTTTTGAGGACTGATGGATAAAACATACATTTCTTAGAACTCCAGAAGAAAAACAATCCCATTTCCTATCACAAAATGACTATAAAAACAACATGGGGTTATTTATACAGGAAAGGTCATATATCAGAATCTGGGTGGGAAAAGATGGGGGATGATCTTGAAATTATGGAGAAAACATAACATTTGAAGAAAAACACATTAGATTTCCTACAATTCTTTTGAAAAAAAATCTGAGTATGAAATTTTACCATATAAATATATAGAGCTATTGGTAGATTTAAAAGTTAATTTAAAACTCAAGGAATTTGAGTTTTGCCTCCATTCTGTTTGCCATTATATGTACTACTTTCTATAAACAAATAATTGTGGAAAAGCAGACATCCACATCTAACATAAAATAGAAAGCTGTTTTATATTATCTTTAAAATTATATATTCACAAACTTAATTCTAAAGGTTAATGAAGAAAAATTTAGTACTCCCTGAGAGTAGATGTTGTGTGAACTCAACCAGGTCTCTGTCTTCTTTCTTTACAAAATGATTTAAACAAACTTCTACATTCTGGTAGAATCATATACTGAGAGACTGAGCATAAGAAACATATCCTCAGACAAGCTTATGTTATCTAATTCATTACACAGTTCTGTGAAAATATATGACATATTTATTAATTTATTATAAATTTACAAAAATTAACACAAAATAATGGCTATGCATTGAGAGTGAAGGACAAAGAGACAAAGAGAAGACAGTAAGAATTCAGTATGGAAAAATAAGAACTTAAAAATATAAATTTAGAGATTACATATGAGCTGAAATATAGAATAAATAATGTCACTGGCGCTTATCTCTTTTATGCCTGTGATATCTTTACTCATACATTTATTTTCCATTTTAAGTATTGAATTCAGATTTATGTTATTGGAATGATTATTAAATGGAGTTAAGATTCTCTTTCAAATCATGCAGCTGGTAGAAATTCACCAATAGCTTATACGTTAATTAATGTCTTCATTTTAATATATATTTCAAAATCACTAATTTCCCTAGGCCAGAGATAGAAATTACTTTGTCTATAAATTCAAATCAATGGCAACATGAAGCTAAACACAGATTAATAAATGACTGACAAGTTAGTTTCTTTTTTTAAGTCAACTTAAGGTAAGTATTTAAAAGATTAAATGCCTTAAAGGAGACAAATTTGAAGAATGAAAAAGCAATGAAAAAGAGCTTTTCAGCATATGGTGTTAAAAGACAAAAATAAACTAAAGTGATCAGATGTCATATCTTCCCTCGACACATCAACCACCTCCTCAACTGATCCTCTAAAATCTACACTTGCCTAGATTTTACATATGCCTTAAAAAAAATCAATTCAAGCACTAATTTTTAATGCAAATTTAATGATGCCACTCTCCTGCTTAAACTCATTCAATGGTTTGCCTTTGCTCTTGGGATAAACTCCAAAATCTTTAATGTGGTTTGTAAGTCCCTGAGGATTGAGGCCCTGTCATTCCTCATCACTCTTCCTTCATTACAATCTGTTCTTGTGATTACTAAACTTTTTCCTGTCTTAAGGTCTTCACAAAGGACTTCTGCTGTGGAATGTTTACACTATCTTCTCTCCCAGCTACGCAAAAAAAAAAAAAATGTATTCCTTAGCTCCAGCTTAAACTTCACCTCAGAGGTGAAGTTACAGAGTCTCAGTGAAGGTGAAGTTACAATTTCTCAGATGTCTCTGTAACGCTGGCTATGTGCCCTCAAGTCATATTGTTTTTCTTTCCTCTGAAGAAAAAACTAGTGGGAAAGGAACCATTGCTTCAGAGGAAATATTGTATTTTTACCATTACATTTCCAATATATAATGTAGAGTATATAACATAGAATGTGACCAATAAATGTGAACTGAGTTCACAAATGACACTAGTTAAACACCATTTGCTATTCATTATAAAATTTATGTTCTACATTGTTATGATAAATATTTCTTTATAAATGGCTAAAAAATACTCTTTATTTGAAGCCATTATTAATCACTGGTAGATGGCTATATAAAGCTATTGTTTTAGATATGGTCCCTGGTCGGAAACAAAAGATCGTTAACAAACTTATACATTGAACAAGGACACAATCTTGTTCCTCTTTTGTAGCTAATATTTTTCCTTAGCAGGCAGAATTTTGAACAATTCACTGTCTACAAATTTCTATCAGCTATTGGAAGCTGATTGTTTATCTTCCAAAATTTCTAGTTTTTTCCTCTGGTAATTTCTCAGGTCCCATCTTGGGTGATATCCCATCTCAGGTGATGATCTCTCTCTCTCTCTCTCTTGCTTACCTATCTATCTAATCTACCATCTATCTACCTATCAATCATTGATCTGAATCCTCGGAACACCAACAGTAGCTAGCAACCTTCACCAGCTAAGCTTTTCTTTTTTATTTTGTCTTGGCCTTGACAGCCAACTTATGAGATCTAGATCCTTTGGTCTGGTGTCTGCACTTATTCTTGTCATTATCAAAATCAGTATTCACTTGGACACAGCATAGCGGAGAGTAGGGTTCAGACAATTTTTAGAAAATTCCCAAGTGGTCAACCAAAGAGATGTCATTCACAAAGAGAACAGATTGGGTTGGGAATAGACACAGGGGAGCATAAGGTACAAGGTAAAATTACCAATGTTACATGGGAGTCCAAACTTGAATATTCATCCTTGGACTAGAGAGAAGAATGACAAAAAGAGATGAAAAGTGAGTAAACATGTTCAGTGATTGAAAAAAAAAAAAAGATGTGTGAAGGTGCTAAGAAGAATCTGCTGTTTATTTACAAGGGCAAGATACAGAATCAATACACAAAAATCTGTTGCATTTCTATACATTAATAATGAGCTATCAGAAAGAGAAGTTCACAAAACAATCTCATTTATGATTGCTTCAAAAACATTAAACTGCATTAAATATTAAAATGCATTAAATGCATTTAAAACAGTAAAATACATAAAATAAATTTAACCAAGGAGGTGAAAGACCCATATATGGATAACTCTAGGACATTAATGAAAGAAATTGAAGAATACACAAATAAGAGGAAATTTATTTCATGCTCATAGATTGAAGAGTTAATATTGTTAAAATACCCTAGTACACCAAGAAATATAAATATTCAATGCAATCCCCATTGAAATTCCAGTGGATATTTTCACAGAAATAAAACAAACAGTTCTAAATTCTGTGTGCAATGATAAGTGGCCTTGAGAAGTCAAAGCAACATTAAGGAAAAAAAAAAAAAAAACACTGGACACATCATATTCCCTGCTTTCCTCTGTATTATAAAGCTATAGTAATTTTATAGTGATTTTAAAAGTATGGCATTGGGGAATTCCTATTGTGGCTCAGCAGTAACAAACCCACATGTATCTATGAGGATGCGGGTCTGATCCTTGGCCTCACTCGGTGGGTTAAGGATCCAGTGTTACCATGAGCTATGGCCTAGGTCACAGATGCAGGTTGGATCCAGTGTTGCTGTGACTGTGGTGTAGGCCAGCAGCTGTAGTTCCAATTCAACCTTAGCCCAGAAATTTCCATATGCTGTAGAGGCATACCGATCCAACAACAAAAACAATAACAAAAAGTGTGGCATTGGCATAAAAAGAGATACATAGATCAATGGAAAATTATATAGAGAGAGCCCAGGAATAAACCCACAGGTATATGGCCAACTAATTTTGACAAAGGAGCCAAGAATATGCAACGGGGAAAAAAATTCTCTTCTATAAATGATGTTTAGAAAACTGGACAGCCACATGCAAGGTAATGAAACTGGACCATTATCTTATACCATACACAAAATTTCACATACAGTGAGGTAAATAATTGAATGTAAGACATGAAAGCATGAAACCATAAAACTCCAAGAAGGGAACATATGCAAAACATTCTTTGACATAATTATATCAACATTTCCTTGGTCCGTTCCCCCAGGGCAAAAGAAATAAAAAATAAACAAATGGGACCTAATTAAACTTAAAATCTTTTGCACATAAAAGGAAACAGTCAACAAAAATGAAATCCAGTCTATGGAATAGGAATAGGATTATAAATGATGCAGTCAACAAGGAGTTAATTACTAAAATATACAAACAGCTCATACAACTCAGTATCAACAATAAATACAATAAAAAATGGGCAGCAGATTTGAATAGACATTTTGCCAAGGAAAACACACAGATTGATAACAGGTACATGAAAAGATGCTCAGCATTGCTAATTATTAGAGAAATACAAAATCAAACCACAATGAGGTGTCACCTCACACCTGTCAGAATGGCCATCACTGAAAAGTATACAAATGATCAATGTTGCAGAGGATATGGAAAAAGGAAAGCCTAATATTCTGTTGATGGGAATATAAACTGGTGCAGCCATTATGGAAAACAAGAGAAAAACTACAACAAAACACCATGATCCAGAAATTCCACTCCTATATATTTGGAAAAATAAAAACCCTAGGGGAGTTCCTGTTGTGTCTCAGAGGAAATGAATCTGAGTAGCAACCATCAGGATGCAGGTTTGATTCCTGCTTGCTCAGTGGGTTAAGGATCAGGTGTTACAGTGAGCTACTGTATAGGTTGTAAACATGGCTCAGATCCTACATGGCTGTGGTTGTGGTGTAGGCCAGCGGCTACAGATCCAATTCGACCCCTAGCCCGGGAACCTCCATATGCTGCAGGTGTGGCCCTAAAAAAAGACAAAAAAATAAAAACTCTAATTTGTAAAGAAATATGCACCCCAATGTTCATAGCAGCACTATTTTTAACAGCCCAAAGAAGCATTCCTAGTGCCCATCAACAGACAAGAGTATTAAGAAGATGTAGTATACACACACACACGCACAGGAATATTACTCAGTCATAAAAAAAGAATGAAATATTCACATTTACAGCAATGTTGATGGACTTAGAGAATATTATGCTTGGTGAAATAAATCAAAACAAGTACTATATGATATCACTTATATGATGAATCTTCAAAATAAAAAAAAACAAATGAATGTATATATAAAACAGAAACAAACTCACAGAGATGGAAAACAAACTTGCACTTACCAAAGGGAAAGAGAAGGGAGGAGGGACTAATCAGGAGTATGGGATTAACAGTTACAAACTACTGTATATCAAGCAGATAAGCAGTAAAGATACACTGTACAGTACAGGGAACTATACCCATCATCCTACAATAAACTATAATGGAATATAATCTGCAAAAATACTGAGTCACTATGCTGTACACTTGAAACAACACAATATTGTAAAGCAGCTGTTCTTCAATTTACAAAAAAGAGAAGATTAATTAATAGAAACTCTAGCTATACTCCTATCACTATTGGGTTGACATCTAAAGATTTTCTTATGCAGTTTAACCTGTAAATACTCCCTGAATATACTTAAAGTTATCTCAATGTCAATGATAATAGGCAATTTTGTTTCTTTGCAACCAGGAGAATGGTTAAACTTGGCTTAAATTCTAAAAAAGAAAAAAAAAGTGCCAAGTAATAGATTTACAATAAAGAAGTTTTAATATACAATGAAGTTTTTCTTGAGAAAATTAATAAATAAGCATAGCTTTCTGTAAAATAAATCTCTTATCTTATTGTCTAATATAACATCTAGATAAGTCACATCTTTTTAAATTATTTAAATAAATACAATAAATGTTTAATGAGTCATGTTATATAAATCTCCATTTCTAATAAGCAGAATTTCAATCATATAATGTAAACTTGGTTTCTGTCCATGATATTTAAATAAATCTTTGCTTTCAGAACTTGATGATTTTGTCCCTGAAATACAAAGCAGTGTCAGATATTGTCACCTCACTTACCACGACAGCATAAAACTTTTCTCTTCCACATTCAACTAATCAATAATTATCTCAGGAAAATGATAACACTGTTTTGCCTATGCCTCTGTTTCTTTTTTTTAGGGCCACATGTGCGGCATATGGAAGTTCTCAGGCTAGGGGTTGAATCAGTTGTTATAGCTGCCAGCCTAAGCCAAAACAATGGCTTGTGATGTATACCACAGTTCATGGCAATGCTGGATCCTTAAGGCACTGACCAAGGCCAGGGAACAATCCCACATTCTCATGGATACTAGTCGGGTTCATTACCACTGAGCAACAGGAAGAACTTCTACTTTTTCTTATCTATTCAACATTTGATCTAAAATATTGCTCTTAATACTATTATTTCCTTTTCCTAAGATAATGTTACTTAATTCATTAAAATCTAAAAACTAACAGTAGAGCAACTTAGATTCAAATTTTAGTTTTAACTTAAAAGCATGGAGGAAGCATTTATGAAGCTATGGTAAGAAGGAATCATTCCTTATCTTCTGTGCAGAACTGTGTTCATTTAATTTTAGGTAAATTATTTTCTCTATTTTGGGCTGAGTCTATTACCTGAAGGTGATAGAATCCATTATACATATTTTGGAGAATGTCCTCATAAGACTTTCCTTCCACTGCAGGCAAAAACTGTGCCATAAGGCCTATGTCTGTACTTGATCACAGGGTTTTTGTTTGTTTGTATGTTTGTTTGCCTCAGGTAAATATAAGATGGGTTATACCTGGGAAACCCAGAAGAATTGCAAAGCAAAGATTCTCTTTTGTATGTACATATAAATATATACCCACCTACACACCAGATTTAGTTTTTCCCCATGTGATTTCTTCTCTTATCTATTTTTGACACTTTCCAGGAATATAGGAATGAAATAGGAAATTGTGATTTGTTGTGTTTTGTTGAAAGCTTGTCATATTATTTTCAATCACATAGACTTTCTTTCAACTTCAACACAGAAAATAAATTCATGTTATACTTACAGTCTTGGTAAAAACTGGTCTAACAGTTTAAATATTTCTCTGGTTGTTGAGTGGTTATTGAAAAGCTAAAATTGGTCTAGTATATTGTCTCCTATTTTATTGATTATCTTTTTCATTTTTAGAGCACTTAATACATCAGATTGCTTTGACTTTTCCATAACTGCTGATTAATTTATACTTGACTTTCTTAGGGGCTCTTATTTTTCTAAAATTTAGTTAATTATGTTAATTCATTTGTAGATGGAAACAAAAGTTTTGTTTTTTTTTTTTTTTACTAGTTTTTTTTTATCTTATTGTAGATTCACTGTGATTATGGCTATTCAAAAACAGTCATAATAGTTACTAGTCATTATTCGATCTTAAGCAAATATACATAATCTCTCAGAAATCTTTCACTGCTCTAGTGAGATAGGTCAAACAATTACAATCAATTTATTTACTTTTTAAACAATAAAATCGGTTGAAGAATTTGACTCCTGGTTAAAACGCTGTATATTTCTCAGACCTGATATAATAGGCATTTATCTGACATACCTCACAGAAACCAGACTCAGGCACAGCCAGGGCATCACAGGCTCTGAGGGCAGCTGTAGTCAAGGTCTTAGGCTCTACTGGCTGGTCTTGATCTTTGCATATTTCCACTCTCAGCCTGGGCACTTTCATTCCTAGATCTCTTTATCTGAGGTCTTTAGCTAAGTTCTTCTTCAGCTGCCTCTGCCAAGGATCCCTTTGGGCGGGGGGTGGGGGGGCAGCCCTGAGGACCATTTTCCCCCCTCTGACTCAGTGCCCAGTTCTTTTCTCCTTCTAACTTCCTTTGCAAGCACCTTGCCCCAGAGTTTTCAGCAGCCCAGAGTCCATAAAACTACCCCTGTTGTCAGGGGAGCCCTCAACTATGAGATGTCCTGCATCTGCGCTGATCCCCCAGGCCCTCCACTTTCCTTAGAGGAAAATGTATCTGGGGAAGTCAGCCAACTCTGTTTTAGATGCTTGTTTATATCACCTCAGTAGGTGGTTCACACTCTTTTTGTTGTTGTTCTTGCTTTTTTCTTTTTTTTTTTTTTCTTTTTTCGGTTTGCTGCCCTAATTGCTACTCCTACCCATAGCAGCTCAGCTCTCTTTCCCAACTCAGATCAGCTGCTGACTCTGGCATATAGTATAAAGAAAGCTTTGAGCTCCAAATTCCTGTTGTAGGCCTAAAACGAGAGTGATTCGAACAACTCAGATATTTCTTAGAGGAAATGATTTTAACTTTTTTAACCTTAATTTTGCTAACAGTAGACCCTGGGGTTTCACCTCTAATGCATGATAACTGTACATCAAAGCACAGCAGAGTCTGCCTTAGTCCCTTCAGGCTTCTATAAAAAGAACACCACAGACTGGATGGCTCAAAAACAACAGACACTTACTTCTTACAGTTCTGGAGGATGGGAAGTCCAAAATCAGGGTGCCAGCACTATAGAGTTCGGTGAGAATCCTCTTCTGGGTTTCCGGTTTGCAGACCGCTGACTTCTAGCATCCTTACAAGGTGAGAGACAGGAAGCAAAGGCTCATCTGACTCTAATAAGGTCATCAAGCCCACCCACAAGGGCTCCACCCTCTTGATGTAAGCTAACCCAAATTACCTGCTAAAGACCCCACCTCCTAATACTAGCACATTTGGGGGCATTGTTTGGACTTATGACATTTGAGGGAACACAAATAGTCAGTTCATAGCAAAGCCTAATTAAATTCCTCTAAGGAAGTTCACTCAGCATAATGCTTAACCTCTTCTGCTAACCCTTCCCCTGCACATTTATCTTAGTTCCCTATTTTTTTAGGAAGAAAGCAAGCCAAATACCTTGAAGACTAGTTGATTTGTCTTTCTTAATACTGCACTATAAAAATATGTACTTTAGCTGAAAGTACATTTTATTCCTCTTTCTTAATGTCTCAATCTCATTTCCTCTAGCACAATTTGCCAGTGAGGGCTCATTCAAAATTAGAAATTGTAACAACTGATCTAAGGATTAGTATTCTTTACAGTTGGCTCTGCTGATTCTGTGATATTTTATTATTTAAATTTAAACATCTTTATTGATCTCTGACTCTTCCCCAAAAACCGTAAGCATATTTGGGACCAAATTAAAGGTTTTTTTTTTTTTTTTTTTTTAGTAGAAACACAAAGACATTCAAGTTGTAAAGGCTCAGAGTACCCCGAATGCAACTGTTTACCTAAGGTTAGAAATCTCACAGAATCAGTCATTCATGTATTCACGCTTTGCTTGTATTCATAGCATTAAAGAGCTTACCTAATGCCTGTTGCAGCTGAAACTTTCCTGCTTAGGGCAAATCCAATCCTTAATTCAGATGTGTTTTCTTTGTAAACATTTTGTAAATTAAAACTTTCCTGAAGTTTTGAGGTTGGGAACGTATCATAGCTCATGAACTCAACTTTCTCTCTTCCTACTTTAATTTCTCTTTGTCACTATTTTGTTCACTTGTATGAGGAATTAAAAATATTCCACTTTTGTTCTGTCTAAAGCTGGCTCCACATGCCAGCCTACACCCCATACATAAAATTTTGGAACTAGACCATTAGAATGGTGCAAAATCTTCCTTTCTTTGAATTATTAGATATTTTAATTTATAAATTTCATCTGCTATCAGTGTGGCCCTAAAATTTGAGGGCAAAAGAAAACATCTCATGTGTGGCTAGTTAAATTAGGTTCCAATCAAGAGGTTAAAAGGAGAAGGAAAAACAAAGCAAAGAAAATGCCTGATTACCAATTCCACACTTAAGTAAATCAAAGAATTTAAATATATTAACTATAACCAGGGGTTTGTGGGGAACACAAGAGAGATGAACAGAGATATAGACAACATCACATGTCCAGATTGCAGTTGAAATTAATTTCATTTTATAATTCAATTTATGCTTTGTTTAAGGAATACTAGTTTGCTCTAAGGATTGGTCAAACAGTGCAAACTTTTGTTTTTTGAGTAGAGCATCTGAATACAACTTAACATGACTTTCAACTTAAAAAAAAAATGTAGCTCAAAGTCTATGAATGAAAAATTCTTATGCTAAAACCCTTGTGGTACATTTGTTTAGTGTTTTTTACCTAGTTTGGTGAATTTTCTACTTATTCTAAGACACGGTTCATTAGTGTCCACAGGTCTCAAAGTACTGTTTTAAAACTTCTTTTGGGAATTATTCTAATTTTACAGAGCCATTTCCTATGGTTCTTTAGCTGGAAAATCCAGGGGCAGATGTTTTACTGGATCCATCTTTCAAACATGCATAACAGAGTACAACATTTTCTATGACTCATTTTCTATAGCTCTAAGATTCTGATTTTTTTCCTTATTCAAATCAGAGTATGTATTATTTTGTTTATAATCTATACTCCTTATTTTATTTCAATACTGTCTCAGCTCACTTCTTGCATTCCTGATCTTTGTGGTTATTTGTATGTAAACACATGTATCTCTTGGGGCGTCAATTCTGTTATTAGTAGAGGAAAAAGCAATTCTTATCTCTACTGATCGCTACTATGAGGAAACACACAGTGCTTGGAGATTTTGATTGGTAGCTGTGTCCATTAATTTAAACCTGTTAGGAAATATTTTTTTCAAATAAAACACTTCATTAATACATGACCAAACTTTTTCCGGATATACTGAAAAATGCTATGGGGTGTATTCCATCTCTCTGTATATATATTATAAATATTACATATAATATTTATGACACTATAAACATTATACAATATAAAATATTTATGACATAATATTAAAATATTATGTCATAAATATTATAGTATATATTATAAAATTTTCTATACATATGTATTTTTTCAGATTAGCAAAGCAAAATTTACCTATTTTTCAAAAGCAAAAAAAAAGTAGTAAATTCTAGAAAAATAGAATTTTAATTTCCTTATTTGGACCTGTTATAGATTGCTATATTTACTTGGGGAAAGGTGGGTGGGAAATTAATTAATATAGCACTTCCTGTGCTTTTATATACTCTATGTATTTAGTATTTCAGGTTAGATTGCAGTGTTTGTTATTCCTTTATCCATTTTATAATGCCCAGGTCATCATCTCCCAGTAACATTCTGGAAACAAATGTGGCTTGTGTGAACCATATTACAATATGATATGTAATTAACATTTACTGAATATTACTATAATCTGAGCATTGTTCAAAGTATCTTACTTGTATTAACTCATTATTTTATTTTATTGATAATGAAACAGAGGTCTGGAATGAAACAGTTTATAAACCAAGGCTGGCTTAAATACTATGATATATTTGATTGTTTCTTTTGGATTCTGATTCTCAGGGTGTACAAAAATATACACACACATACAGAAATTCTTTTAAATGATTACTTTGTCTGGATTTCTGTCATTTTTTAATATGCTATTTTAAATCATTTTAAAATGCTAAAGTGTAATTTTGCTTCTCTCTTCTCCAAGTCATCAGAGCTGAAAGTCCCCTTTCTAAACCCTGGTATAGACTGACTATGTGATCCTATTTTCTTGTCATTCTTCTCTGTCACACACAGGAATATTTTGAAATCTCTATGAATATAAACATTGAAATCCAACAGAGTAAAGCAGATATTTGAATGCTTTTTATTGCTTTGTAAGGCTCATATGGGCTGATTATATTTTTAGATGGCTTTCCTTATTTGAGCTCTTCTAGAGAATTAAATGATGATAGACTGGTCTGATAAAGGCAGAATGCTTCTTGAATTGCATATTAAGTCTGGCCAAAGCCAGCGTTTTGTTTGTTGCTAATTCCTTCTGCTTTAATTATTTAATGTTCTCTTTTCATAATTAAAAAAAATAAATCTCTGCTCGTGTCAGTTTCCATTCTAAATCATCAATAAAATCCCTACTGACTATAGATTAAATTTTGAATTAAAAGCTGAATATTCCAGGCTTCCATGTTCTGATCCTTGCCCGCTTGTCTGAGCTTCCGTCTCACCTTCCACTTTGCTGAGTTCCATCCCTCATCTAAGCTGAAGGGCTCTGTCCAGCTCTTGTTCCCACTGCTTTTCATGTGGGCTTTCATATATGAGCCCCTCCACTTAAAATAGTGTATTCTCTCCCCGACATGGTGTCCATGAAACCTTCTAAAACTTCCACAGCAAAGCAATTTCCTATCAGTTTAATGTTTCTATAGAGTCTGTCCTGATTGAGGCACATTTGTCCCCCCTTTCCATTCTCCCTAAATTAGGAAATAAACTCCTTGAGGACAGGGGTCACATGATAGCATTGTTTGTATTTCCAAAATGCTTAATAGTGGACAGTAGCAAATGGACAGTCTACCTAAATCCATTATTAATTGGGCTCCTTATTCAGAGAGATGAATATTGGAATCACAGGTAGAGATTTTCAAAAATATACATTCCATGTCCTTAGGCTAAAATGTTAATTCAATTTGAGACTGACCCCTAAGCTCCTCTATTAAAAACAAACAAACCCAATACCCAATAGAATCATACTAGGAGGTGGGGCCAGAGGGAAGTGCTTGGTCATGAGAGGTGGTGCTCTCATGTATGGGATTCATGCTCTGAAAACGTGACTCCAGATCTCCCTATAGCCTCTTCTGCCCTGAGGTCATAGTAAGAAGTCTGTCTGCAGAAGAAGGCTCTCATATGATATAGAGTCTTCTTTGCCATAACCCTGGACTCCCAGAGCTCTGAGAAACAAATATCAGCTGTTTGTACACCACCCAATTCATGATATATTTTGTTGTAGTAGCTAGAATGAACTGAAATCTATGTCTTCAACAAACTATACATTGTTATTCATTTTAATCATTGCCAATCTGAAAAATCAAAATATTTTATTGCTATTTAAATGCATTACTTTGATTACATAGATATTTGAGGAGTTTTTTTATATTTTTACATATTTCTTCATTTCTGAATTTATGCCCTTTACCTAATTTTCCTTCAGGCAACTAAGCTTAACCAATTTATAAATCACCTTTATTTAAGTAACTATTGATGCTTTACCTTATAGGTAAAAAATTCTTCCAAATTGTTTATTTCCTTCTATTTTGTTTATGCTCTATTTTGATACACTATTTTTCAATGTTATACTTAAAGTTTTATAGCTTTGGGGTTGTGTTTGAAATTTCAGACCACCATTATAGTCTCTAGTCTATATAAATGTTACTTAAAACTCCATAGCGCATTAAAAAATTCTTTTCATTTTAATTCTTTAATCTGTGAATTGGAGTTTGACACTTGCCATCAACGTCTACAGGGATTAAATCATGAGCCACTGCAGCTGCCAACCCATAGAACCCCCTGCACAGAGCTCAGGGTGGAGACCAGGAGTGAGGCAGTCTGTGCTCTGGGAAAACTACAAGAACAGGTCTTCAGATAGTTAGATGTTTTTAGCAGAAGATTTTGTGGGCCCAATTCTTGCATCTCTTATCTAGAAAAACATTAAAATCCATGAGTGATGACTGAGGTCTGTGCCTAGTAGTGACCTTCACGGGACCAGCAGCAAACTTCTGTAAAGTCTGTGCCTGGCTGCAGCCCCTCCCGCTCACCTTTATCACACATCTCAATAGTCCCCTTTCCTCTTTGGGAGAATAGAGTTATCCAAACATTGCCTCCTGGGCTGTAGTTAGTGGAAAAAACAAATGATGTCAGATTACCTGTGAGAATAATCACTCCCAAGGGTGGACCAGCGAACCCTGATGGAACTCAGGGAAGAAACCCAGAAGACTGGCCCCCAGCTGAGGCACAGATCAAAGGAGTGAGTCCAGTGAGCCCAGACCTTCCATCTTCCCATAGAAGCTGGTTTTCTGTAAATCTGCTGTAAACCTGGTTATCTGTAAACCTTTTGTTTCTACTACCTGCCCTTTGTTGCAAACTCTCACATATCCTAGCTCCCCCCTCACTTCCTCAGAGTGGTTTTTCAGGGCTACCTGAGGTGCAGTCTCCACATAAAAACTTAACTCTCAACTTTCAGATTGTGCATTTTTTTTTAAGTCAA
This sequence comes from Sus scrofa, assembly GCF_054392235.1. Classification (NCBI taxonomy): domain Eukaryota; kingdom Metazoa; phylum Chordata; class Mammalia; order Artiodactyla; family Suidae; genus Sus; species Sus scrofa. The sequence continues at coordinate 64,717,282 of NC_139390.1, forward strand.
CAAATTTCTCTCCAGGTTTTTTTGTTTTTTTGTTTTTTTTTTTAAAGGGCCACACCAGCAGCATATGGAGTTTACCAGGCTTAGGTTTAGGATTGAATCAGAGATGCAGCTGCATGCCTATACCACAGCTGCAGGCAGGTGGGATCCAAGCTGTGTCTGAGACCTATACCACAACTCAGGGCAACACTGGAACCTCAACCCACAGAGCAGGGCCAGGGATTGAGCCTGCATCCTCATGGATACTAGTGTGGTTCATAACCATCTGATCCATAACAGTAACTCTTCTCTCCAGTTTTTTTGACTTGTGATTTTTTCTTGTTCCTGCACCTCATTCCTGACTTTCAAATTTCTATTTTTACACAAATCTCAAACTATTTATAGTCTATACCAATAAATAAATATTTTCCTGTTACTTAAAAAAAAACTATTTTTAAACCCATTCTTCTCTCTTCTATTAGTTTCTTGCCTAATGTTTTTAAGGGAACAAATGTACTAATTTCCAATTGTTGAAACAGTTTATGAGAAAGTAAAATACTCACTGTGTGTATCAGGTCCTGTACTAGGTGATGAATACATAGTAAGTGCAGAAAGCACAGAACCTACAAACTTCTTTGATACATTGTTCTTCATTAAATAAATTTCACAAATGTATATATTGCTAGGTTCGTTCTGGAAAAAACAAGACTTTGGTATTTTGGTGAGAAATCTTATATTTTGTCCTTAAATTTCATTAGAGCAAAGCATTCTCAAAGTAGTTAAACTCTAGCCAGTCACTTAGCTAATTGTTTATCAAATCCATCAATCTCTTGAACATCCATATTCTTCACCTGAATTAAAAGTAGAGGTTCTTTGAATCATTTTATGGATTTTCTGGCAATGAGCTGACAGAGGATATCCTAACTAATTGACTCTGCATAATATTACTTTATGCCTGCTGTTGTCTGCTTTTCATTCCAAATGGCTAATTTTCTCACCAGACAAGTTCCAATCCATGGAAATGTTCAATTATATAGCACTCAACCTTAGAAATATGGGCATCTATAAATATCTTATATGAAAACCAAAAGTTACTGAAAGATTCTTTCTTCTTACTTTACCTTTTCACATTAAGGACACCAGGTCAGGAGTGACACTTTCTGTACACTGCTCCATGTACTTTTGACATATTTGAATGCTTAGACTGATAATTGAAAGTTATTTTCTATCCTTTTCTTATCCCACAGAAAGTTGTAGCATAAAAACTTCAAATATATTTGGCAGAAACAGTTGGAAATATGTTTGGTACAAGGAGCTGGACAAACACATTTCTGGAGGAACAGCTGTGGGATCCTAAGTTTACTTTTATCTTTATGTGCTCTTTAAGGCCTCTTCTCATTACTTATGACCTGTGTGTTGTGTGTATCCTTTCTTCTGTCTTAAAATAATGTCCTCTTTAAACTCTGAAGGTGTTTGTGGGGAATTGTAGAAGTTTACACAATGAAGGTCTTTACCAGATCTTTTTTTTCCATTTCCTCATATAGACGTGTGAATCACATAGGAGATACCCCACTATTAGCAAAGCCACATTTTAGCTGAAATTCTTTTCTCTAATTGGAAAGCATTGTGCAATACAAATGACAGAAATATTTGGAGATGGAAATGGCAGACTGTGACAAGAGATAGCAAGTCCACAAGTAGATTCTAGTCTCTAGATTGGTTATGTCTCTCTCGATTCAAAGGAAAATTCAGAAATAAGTTTTCCTTTGAATGAAAAAATGAATATTCTGCAGAGTTTAACATATTTTATGAAATAGAAAATAATATGGCACTATTAATTACATATTCGTAGAAAGTCTTAACATTTTTTTTGTATATAATGATTTTTATTTTTTCCATTATGACTGGTTGAAAGTCTTATAATTTTTAAAGAGCTTTTAATATATAGCCTCCTCTCTGAGTAGATGCAGGAAAAAGTGAGATTGTGGGATAATTTGACATTGTCTTGATATTTACACTGGCATTACATATTTTCTTACCTTTTATTCCCCTGCCATGATACCAAAGAAAGTTTTATAAAACAAATTAATTGCATGTAAATGGAAATAAGTTTTACTCTGGTTTATTCTTAAGTCTCTACTTGCAATTAGACCAATTTAGAAAGAAAAGCAAAGTTACAAGGGGCAGTTTTATTGAAGAATATTGTTTGCAATGAATTTTTGCAGTGGTATTTCCATTTTTCATTCATTAAATAACAAAAAAAAAGTGTTTTGCACTTAATGATACCCCAGGGATCAGGGTTAAAACATTCAACCTAGGCAGTCAGTCATTCAATACCATTTAGTCCATGTAAATAAATAGAGTTCCCTAGATAAAAAGGAGAGCCAAGTGAGATGTGGGCCAAAGAGAATGATTCTCTAGGGAAAAACTGAGAAATTAATTTCCCTCAAATAAAAAAGGCAGAGGCAAAGCAAATGAGATCAATTAATACGGAAGCAAAATAAACTACTTCAAAAGAAAAAAACTAAATCTAAAGATTGAGGAGACAGCCCTTTACATGAAATATTAGAAATAATTTATCTCTAAAGAGTTAGAGATAAAACTGTAGAATGATAGATTTTTACCTTTATTTTTTAATAGATTTGCTTGCATTTTAAAATCTATTTTAGTTTATTTAATTTTCATATTTTTAATATTTAGGCACTGACATCAAAATAAATACACTACATTATAAGATGTAAAATGGATAATATGGAACTATACTCAACAGAATTTTTAGTACACAGGTATTTGGTTAAGATGAATGTTTAGATAGATTCTTCCTTAGGGGAAATTAAAGTTGAATCATTATCTTAAAGATTTATAGCTCATATCTTTTCCCTTGGCATTTTCTGTAATTTTCATTTTGAAACAGAGCAGGACACTATGGGGGCTCCTGGGCACAAAAGTCTTTGGGTCCCCCATTTCTTGTTGTTACAGAATAAGCTTCTGCCTCCATGACCTTCCCTGAGTTCCAAAGTGCAGGTTCAAATAGTTGTTAATCAGCAAAGTGAGGAATAGTCAAGAAACAACTATGCAGCGTTGGGGCAGTGTTCTGGTTTCTCTCCAAGGGATGCATTTAACAGTATCTTTGAATTTTTCTGCAGAACTTAAAACCCCCAACAAGTGAAAGATATTATTAAAACTTGATGAAGCATTCTTCATTCCAGAAAGGAGGAGGACCACCAGAACCAGTCCTGGGCCACTAAACACCAGCTTTGAAGAATGCAAGCTTGCACCTACCCTGATCCTTATCTGCAGCCCTATTTTCCACTCCCAAATTATAAGACTATCTCCTATCCTCTCCCAAAGGAGCACACAGTCTTTATTAGCCTGCTATAGCCTCCTCTGCCTGGCAAAGCAATAAAAACTCTTTTTCTCCTTCACCCAAAACTCTGTCTGCTCATTTTTATTTGGCAATGGTGGACAGAGGGCTAGTTTTGACAATAATTTCGCCAATTGAGGATACATAAAGGTAATATCTTCTAATATTGCATACATATATTTCTTGACTTTTCTTGACTTCCTTGCCTGATTTAAAAAAAAAAAAAAGACTAGACTAGACTAGATTATTACTTAATTACATAAAGACATCACATGCATATCTGGATCAAAAGAATCAAATCAATGTCATTTTTCCACAAGGCTGCTAAAACTATTGTTAGGGTAATTGTTGAAAATATTATGATTTATTTTATATGACAGAAGTAAGTTTCTGCATCATTATAACATTTTCATTTTGGCAGCTATCAAAAATTTAGATGAAATGGATATATATTTTCCATGTAAGTATACATATTATGTTAACCTGACAAGTTTTAAAGAAGATCTTTATGTAAGACCTGACATTAAATGGTATAGATTTAGAGCACCAAAGATAAAAGTATTCATATTTCAAGGAGTATATTTGAACTAGAGTTCAAGTTGGAATTTGTAGCTTCTAGACTTATTCTTTTCTCTTTTTTTCACAACTAATTATTGCGTACTGGGAAATCATGCCAGCCAGCACTAAAATTTCAGATAAAATATCTGAAAATAAAATAATCTACCTTTCTCAAGTATGTTCGAATATATATAAAATATGAATGAATATGAAGCCAATTAACAAAGTTTTACCTTTGCATGTTTGGCATTATGGCAAATGGAGCCAGTCAAGTTTGTTTTTGTAAATAAAATTTTATTGAAACATAGCATGCTTATTCATTGACATAATCTCAATTGCTTTTTTTTTTCCCACTATTCACTGCAGAGTTTAATAGTTATTCTGTGTAGTTACAGACTATATGGCCTGCAAAGACAAATTTACTATCTGTCTCTTAAGAGAAAGTTTGCAGACTGAATAGGTCTTGAATTGTTTTGTCTTATTTTAAACCTAAGTGATTGACTCTAATGTTTAGTATTAGTATAATAAATAAATATAATAATATAATAAAATAGGGACAAAATATGGATTACAAATCATATACATTGAGATTTTTTCAGATAAAGAAAATGGAAATATTTTTATGATTTCATGCATAAGTGGTATTGCATTAATAATCTATATTTCATTGATTTGACTGGGTTGACTATTTGAAAAGATTTACTAGACTCCACAGCATATGTCGACAGAAGACTATAACAAAGTTAAGAGATGCATTAAGAGGAATAATCCACAAGGAGCCGTGGACCCACCAGACTTCTGATTTCCCTAGGATCTATTCTTGATTACCTAGGATGTGCTTGTTGGGAGGAATTTGATATTTTAGAAAAGAAACCTAATGCTTTCTCTCAGATGAACAAGCATAAAGTTATAGTTTCTTCCAAATACTTAAAGAAAATATACCAGAGATTTTCATTATAAAATCATTTAAAGATTCAGAGATCAGAAGCCACAGCTGCAATTTCACTCTGTGAAACAAGAGATTTTCAATTCTAATAATAATAATAATTATTATTATTATTCAGGGCAATATAAAACTCTTGGCTGCTTTGATCTCAGAGAAAAACCCTATAGCAGTTTAAGCATTGATAGTAATACATAAAGTTTTAACCTAAAGGAATGAATTCATTTAAATCAACTAAAAATTTCATAATCTCTATGAAAAACCTTAAAAGCACTTCTAGTTTTAGAAGTTAGTTTTATCACATAAAAAAGAGTACTCCTTTTTACATGTGTGTGTGTGTGTCAGTGTACATGTGTGTGCATGTGTGTGTGTTTAGAGAAGCATTATTATTTTTTTTAACGTTCATCTCTGAGGGATTTCTATTAATTGCTCCCCATTGGTGCTTTAATGTGGCTAATCCTTGATAATGATTAAAATTTGAGTCTTTTCATGGAAACAAATAATATCCACAATGGGTCTCTCAAAAACACATTACAGAAGCAAGATAGTACAGTTTGGGGGGCACTGTATTAGGTGTAAAAATTATTGGCTTCCTGCTCTGACCAGTATTTCCCCCATGAATGTTTTGAAAGTCTAGCATAGATCAATTTGGCTGTATCTGGGGAATCAAAAAACAAGCCCAGGAATAATTATTTTTCTCCATTTTACTATTAGCATCCTTTTTGTTGGTATTATCTCACTGTTAGAATCATGCCCCAATACACGGAGCAACATGTTTGCTTTCCTTGAAACGTGAAGTGGAAATATTTCAGCTCTTCATTTTTTTTTTAATGTTTTACATCAGTTCTTTAAATCTAAGTTAAATCCAAAAAGTACCTATGATGAAATTACAGGAATGAAAGATCCCTACATTAGTGAGAACTCTGTTTTTTTGTTTTTGTCTTTTTGGCATTTCTTAGGCCGCTGCCAGGGCATATAGAGAGTCTCAGGCTAGGGGCCTAATTGGAGTTGTAGCTGCTGGCCTATGCCAGAGCCACAGCAGTGTGGGATCCGAGCCACGTCTGCAACCTACACCACAGCTCATGGTAACACCGGATACTCAACCCACTGAACAAGGCCAGGGATCAAACCCACAACCTCATGGTTCCTAGTCGGATTCGTTAACCACTGCCCCATGACGGGAACTCTGAGAACTCTGTTTAATAAGCATATCCCTATTACTTGCTTTCCAGTAAGATGGGAAAAAGACATTACATCACAAAAATACTTAATTTTTCTGTGTTTATAGACATTATCTTAACAGCTAATTCTCTTGAACAAATCAACTCTTTCTTAATACCAGCTATTTTTCCATTTAATGGATGATTCAAAATGATTACCTTGTTCCCTCATCTTCAATTCAGGTAAAGTTTAAAATGTATTGGAATATGACAAATCTTTAATAGCCTTCCTTTTGACATAAAAAGATTCTTTGGTCTATAATATAAAGTGAATATAATTTTTAAAAGTCCCTCTGCTCTCTTTTGAAATGATTTCCAAGTTCTATAGGGAAACAAATTAATTTCCTATGCCATTCATAATTTAAAATTTTATTTCATGTGATTATATTTTATATTGCCTCAGCAAAAGTTTTGACTTAGCAAATAGACATTACATGTTAAGGAGAGAATACAAGAATGATCATGAATATTTATGCCTTGAGGAAAATTTCCTATTTTCATAGGGGAGAGTTTTTCTAAATGATCTTGTGAGATTCTTTTAGATATGGCTCATGGTTACAGGATCAAATTTATTATGTGAAAATATTTATAAAGGTTATTGCAATCCAAATTTTAAGATATATTATTATGCATGATTATCATTTTATTTTTCTTTGTCAGGAATCACCTGTGTAAATTGTTTAAGTAGTTTGTTTTTACTGAACTCTCTTATTGTCATTTATATTATTATTTTTTCTCTGTAAGAATTATTATTTTAACTGCATTATCTGAAGTGTGACACTTAAAAATCAGGTTTAAGAGGCTATAGGTTCCTGCTTACTTTAAGAAGGCCATGAATTTAAGTTATTTTGTTCTTAAGACTCTGTACAGAGATTCCTTTCATGCTCTTTGAAAAATTTTGCTCTTAGCAATATGTCCTAGAAGCTCTAGTTAAAAATGTATGCATTTCTGCCAACTGAATGTTTACTGAGTAGTTCATGCTTTTTAAAAAGTAAAATGTAATGAAGCAATTATTAGACCAAAATACTCCTTTGTACCTCTCTACTCAACTGTTTTTGAGAATTCTGAAACTTGTGAGAAACATCTTTTAGGGAGAAGAAAAATAGGGAACTTGATATCATAGGAGAAAAAGACCATACTAAATCAAATAAACAAGAAATGAATATTACTTCCTCATACACATTCTTGAACTTTATCAAACATCATTAATGTGATAATTTCACATTAGTATTTCCCTGATATCTTTGGCTTTTTTTTTTTTTCACATTTTGGAATGATTTCAACATTAACTCAAAATATGGTTTAGGCACAAATTATTTGATGTTATGACTGCCTTGGTAAGTTTAATCTTATGATTTTTAGCTGATGACTATGTGACCAACATGACTGTGTATCTGTGACTATGTTACTTGGCAGAAATGAAACATTTTCTATGTTATATACATATTATTATGTAAATATGATATATTAAATAAATATTAATTATAAATATCAGATATATAAATCATTAATTATACATAATTTTGTATATCTAATATATGTAATATATTTAGGGTTAATTTAGATCCTTAAAACCACTTGTTCACTGATTGGATGGATCATATTTAGGTTTTCATCATTGCTATTTCCTCCCAATTAGCACACCTTCAATTGAAAATAACAACCACATCAATAACAATTCTCACTCACACTGACTCAACACAAAAGTCACATCTTATTATATATATCCTGCATCACAGGACCTCCAAAGCCAGGTAAGATTTGAGAGCAGTTTGACTTAGCAGTTCAATGATAATGACATCAACCACAAAGTTCTTGTATCTCTCCTGTCTGGTATTCTAAATGAGTTATTTTTACCCTCAGCCTGGATTTTCTCAAGTGTCTTAAAAGGGCTGAGGCAGAACTTGTCCACACACAATGATTTCAGAGGCAGGAAGGGAGCAGAGAATAATGAACGTGTATTATCCCACTTACCAAGAGTAATTCAAAGATTTAGATATTTAATAAGTCAGAATCAAGGCAGCTCCTTCTTAACTAGGTATAAGCAAGGGTCTTAGAATCATATATAACTGGATTTTATCCATTAAACATGTCTTCTTGAGCCTGGGAGATACTCTTATGCTTTAGAGGTACACAGGACAGAGGTAGACATCACAATGAAAGTGGGGCTCTAAACGAAGGAAAAAGAGGGAAATGAATGTTGGGTAGAATACAGTAATATTCTCTTTAAAAGGCTATGATAACATTCCCCATTAGCGGCATTATCAAGATTTACCCATATAGATAATTTCTGTGTGAGTTTTCCACCAAATTAAAGGTACTAGATATTTAGGAAACTTACCAGTTAAAGAAATTCAAAGAAAGGATTGGGCAGCAATCCCATTTTACTTCTTCTAATCTGATGTAATCCATGATAACTTTAATTCCTTTTCTATAATTTAGTACTATCAGTTTCCACGAGGGCTTAACATATCTGTACCTATCTTGTCTATTTGCAGTCAAACGTGTCTACTTTGAAATTTTTCAGCTCATTGTAATTATAGATCCTCTTACCCTGTGTGAAATTGTCTTAAAAAAGGGAGATTGTACTGAGAAGTAATACTCTTACATTTTCCACAAACATGTTTTGTAGAATTTGCTTTTAGTAACTAGAAAGGCTAAATGTTGGTTATGGTACAATATGTCGTGATTTTTCCACCAATATTCTCTTTAAGTCATTTTAATGAGCTGGAGTTGCTGAAAACCCAATTAAAATACAAGAAATATAGACATGACTTGGTAACTTTCATTCTGTTGGCAATGACAAAAGTAAGATTTATTGTGGATGTTCTAATTGGAAAATCTTTCAGCATATTCCTGTTGATCTGGACAATTATTGTCAGTTTGTCTCTGTGTTTCCTGACTTGGGTGTTTTGCTCTCTTCAGTGGTTGACTGTCAAAATACCAGTTTCACTCTTGTGAATATGCTCTGGATAAACCTGTCCCTTTCAGAAGTTCAGAAAATTCCAAGGATCAAAAAAGGCCCACTTCTCACTTTTGGACATTGAAGAAGACCAAAAGAGGCTAAAGAATTAGAATGAAACAAAAATTTTATGGTATTTATTCATTCAGGAAAAATATCCACGTTTGAACACTGAATATCAGTCTGCTAGAAGCCAGCCTGGTCAAAATTATCCTGGACTGTAATCACCTTCCTTCGTCTCTTGCTCCCATCCTTTCTTCCTTCATTCCTTTTCCTCCTGTTAACAATTTGCTTTTTCTCCACCATTCCTCATTATCTCCAAGGACTGTTAATATGGCAAAGAAGGCCTTTCAAAACATCTTTGGAAACAGTGAAAGATACAGTTAAAATAGCTACATGATTTTTTTAAAATATTGGATGAAGTAGGAATGTTAAGAAAGTGAGGAGGTAAGTAGGCTACTGAAATCTCTTGTGAATAGGCTAGTGGAACTTTGGCAAAATAATTTCTCATGTCAGTTCTAATTGGCTTATATTATTTTCATGTGATACTCCTCTATTGCTGTTAATTGTTTGTAAGACTATTTCTTACCTGGCCTTCTGCAAGTAGTCTTTTGAAAAGAATTTAAAGTATGGTATTGTCCAGAAGATATTTTTCAACCTTTCTACATTGTGGTCTTATTAAAGAAAAAAAATACATTAAATTTAAATATAACAAAAGAAATTAAATATTAAAGAATAATATTTCATCAGGTAGGGCTTAATATTAGGACTAAGAGAGCTATTAAATTATCTAAAAAATTTTTCATTCACTTGGAAGATCTGTGACACATTTTAATAATGCATAGCCTGTACAGTAACAGCTAAAGTGCAAAACAAATATATGAAACAAAAAGGTGGCCCACAAATCGATTGTATTTGAAAAAAATCAAGCATTCATTTAATAAGTGAATAATAGAGCAAGGCATTATGCTTCAGTTTGGGTCTTATAAATAAAACTCATTTACCTTAATAATTGTTTTATCTCCAAATCAATTTTCTTTCTTTCATCAATTACTTATTGAGTAGTTTTTTATTCTTTTTTATGTTTCAGGCAGAGTTCTAGATGTTGAGGAAATAATGGTTAGCAGAATAGAAAACGGCTTTCCTATAGGAGGATGGACACCAGAAAAAGATATATAAGCAAAAAATTAATTTAAAGGGTGTTAAATGCTTTGGTAGTAAAGCAAATTGTTGGGTTAATATTTATCTAATTTGGGATGGGGAAGAGAGACTCATGGTAAAATCCATGAATAAATATTGGTAATGCTAGAAGGAGATAGACTTGGGAAGTAGGAGCATGTTAAGTAGGAGAAATGAAAGCTGCTTTGCATTTGAGGGGCTGATCTAAGTGGAAGCTCAAATAAGAATTATTTTAGGATGTGTAGAGACAGACAATGTCTAGAGGTACTAGATGGCATAGGGAAGAAAAATACAGGAAAGAGAAGGGAAAGAGTGGGGTGTGTGTGTGTGCACATGTGTATGTGTGTGTGCATGTGCATGAGTGTGTGTATGTGTATATGATTTTTAGTATGTTTTTATTGATATTAGGACAACAAATTAAGAATTTAACATTATTCTTTTTCTATTTTCTGTTTCATTCATTTTTCTGTTACAGTCATGTACTTTTTCCATTTCCCCAAGTTTTCTTTAATATTGTTTGATGTATAAAGCACTTAGTTCATTATCTCTCTTTAAAAATTAATGCAAGGAAATAACTAATGTAAAAGTCAAAGGATTGTCTCAACAAATTTACATTGCTTTTCTATTTGGGGATGTGATTATAAAATGTAGAGAATTAATACTTTTTATATGTTATGATAATATTCTGATAAATGAATTCTGCAGCCATTGCAATAGCTATGAGTTTTCCTAAAATACCCTATGATTATAATTTTCCCTCTAGGGTTGGATCATCTAATATAAAAGTAAACTTTTTTATCAAATAAAAAACAATTATATATAAGTAAACACATAAATTAAAAAATCCAGTTTCTCTCTGAATAATTAAATATAGGATGAGTTTAATAAATAATTCAAGCAAGCACCTGCAGCATTATTCACAATAGCCAAAAAGTAGAAACACACCAAACATTCATTCAGTTGATGAAACGATAAACAAAATGTGGTATATCTGTACAATGGAATATTTTTCAACCAATAAATAGGAATTAAATGTTTTCACATGTTTGAAAACATGCTTAGTGGAAGTTCCCTGTGGCACACGGGTTAAGGATCTGGCATTGCTTCAGCTGTGGCACAGGTGTGATCTCTGGCCTGGGAACTTACTTCTACATACCCTAGGTACAGCCAAAACAAACAAAAAACAAACAGATATGGATGTCCTTCTATGGAAGAAAGTAAGAAAGCAAGAAAGCAAGAAGGAAGGAAAGAAGGAAGGAAGGAAAGAAGAAAGGAAGGAAGCATCCTTAGTGAAAGAGGCCAGGAGTACAGGTCACATGTTGTGTGATTCCATTTATATGGAGTGTCCAGAATAGGCAATTATAGAGCAACAAAAAGTAGATTAGTGGTTGCCAGGCGATCATGGAAGGGGGGAAAGGAAAGTGACTATCAATAGGTACTGATTTTGAGGAAAGATGATGAGAATGTCCTGAAATTAGTCAGTCGTGATGTTTGCACAACCTTGTAAACAGTAAAAATTACTGAATTTTACACTTTGAAATGGTGTTTTATGGTGTATGAATTATATCTCAATTTTTAAAATCTACATACATTTGCTTATGTAGATCTTGTTAAAGATCTCTTGAAGTGTATGATGTATAGCTTTTCATGCATACATTCTCTGAAGTAAAATAGTTTAATGTTAGTAAATGAAATAAAAATTATAAACATAGAATAGCATTCTATCAATCTGTCCACCTACCTACTTGTCATCTATCTTTCATCTATCATGGTAAAATATGGGAAACCACAATCATGCTTTCAGCAACTCTGAGAATCCATGCTCTAGTTCTTTTACATTTATACTCCACTTGATAACCGTACTTATAAATGTGCTTTGGCTGTCTGTTTTGTTCATCTTTAGCTATGCCTTGTTCCCACATTTTATTTTTTTATTTTATTGTTTCTTGTCTTTTCAGGGCCACTCCTGGGGCATATGGAGGTTCCCAGGCTAAGGATCTAATCGGAGCTGTAGCTGCCAGCCTATGCCAGAGCCACAGCCACAGGGGATCCAAGCCGCATCTGTCACCTACACTACAGCTCACAGCAATGCTGGATCCTTAACCACTGAGCAAGGCCGGGGATTGAGCCCTCAACCTCATGGTTCCTAGTCAAATTCGTTTCCTCTGTGCCAAGATAGGAACTCCTGTTCCCACATTTTAGAGTTGTGCCATCTGCAAAGATGTGATGTCCTATTATCCTGTCAGTTGAAAAGGATTTGTGCAGATGAAAGTTCATGAGCTTTGTCTTTAGGGATCCATTCCCATAAATTATATAAAATATAGACGTCAGGTAAAATGACATTTAGAAGTACACATATATCTTTCAGCCTAATAAGTCAAGTTTTACTTAGGTAATGTATTCCAATCACATGGAAGTCATAAAAGTAAGTGTGATCTCAGAAATAAATGCTGTTACAATAAAATATTCTGCAATAAAACAATACATATCAAAAATATAAAAACATAAAAAACATTATTCGCTTGCTGCCTAAATTACCCAACACTTTAGGTCAGCAAAATTTTTGAAGATTCATTCCTTTGTTAAATCTGCTTTTTAACAAATACTATTTAGAAGATAATTGACCAAAAAGATTAACTATTCCCTGCATGGTCATAGATTGAGCCAAATAGGGGAAGGGATATACTGAAAAATGAATAAATGATCTGCAACACAGTTTAAGAGGAACTTATAAATGCATTTTTGCCGTAGCACCTGTATCCATACTTCCTTTCTCAGGTAAGTAATCTTGTGGAATATTCTCTTTTATAAAATTCTTTCCCTTCTGAAATCTGTAAATATAAAAGAGGAAAATAGAGTTTAAATACAAGGCCTGCTGTTCTCTGAATCATGAGGATCTTCCTGACAAAGAGATGGAAGGCCAATCATGAGATTTAATTTTTCTGTCTATAGCAGGTGAACAGCTGACGAGACAGACTATGTTTGGCTAGAAAGAGGGTCCTTACTAGTTGAATAGTCATAATAGGATTGTTCTTGCTAAGGATTGCTTGCAGAACATAAACCTAGAAGCTAAGGATTTATGGACATGGCTCTCTGGGAAATGTCATGTAAGTTGAACTAGAAATAAACATGTTTCACAAGCTAAATGTTCCCTGATACCGGGGGTATTAACCTATTCCTCTCATAGAGACCTCTTTTATTCTGGCGCAGAGTTCATTTCTAAAGCAGGAAAGAAGGACATGGAAAGCTGCCCTCAATGTCCAGACCTCTCCCTACTTTCTCTGTTCCACCTAATTGCCTGAATCCTTGAAGTTCTTAATACATTTTGATGCCACGTCAGATCTCTGAGTTGTATAAGTCTGAACTGACAGCCTAATCCTTAGTGTAAATTCAATATGAATATGTATAATTAGTATCGAATGCAAACACTCCTGACTACTTAGTGTGTTCCATAAGGACAGGCTCAAGGTCAGACTTGTTCAAATATTGTCATCCTTTATTAAAAAAAGTAATAAAAACCTAATGATCATTTAAAGTAATGAATGCAACAGAAATACATAAAATATATTGAAAGTGCAACAAAGTATTACTGCCAACTCTGTAAATATGTGTTAAATAGTAATTGAGTTAATTTGCCAGAACAAGTGGTTACAATATTTTGCAGTTTTCTTCAATTCTTTTGTTTTGGTTATCATTCTAAGCTTATAAAAAAAGTAGAACATAGTAGCTCTTCAATGTGCAGTTTCCCTGAAGTCAAGCCCAGTGTATGATAGATTTTTTTTAGAATTGAGGTATAGTTGATTTACAATATTGTATTAGTTTTGGATGTACAACATAGTGGTTCAATAATTTTAAAGATTATATTCCAATTAAAGTTATTATAAAATACAGACTATATTCCCTATGCTGTACAATATATCCTTCCTGCTTATTTATTTTAAACATGTTAGTTTGTGCCTCTTAATCCTCTACCGGTATCTTGCCCATTCCCTCTTCCTCTTTCCACTGTTAACCACTAGTTTGCCCTCTGTGTCTGTTTGTTATATTCATACTTTCTAAAAATTTCTTTGATTCTGCATATTAATCATAATATACCATTTTTGTCTTTCTCTGACATACCTTAAACTGTTCAGAAAACTTACATTATCACACAGTTGGGTGAAATCACCTACACAAAGTCTATTTTATAATAAAGTGTTGAATATATCATATGATTCATTGAATGTTACACTGAAAGTGAAAACCAAAATGGTTGTATGGGTCCAGAATTGTTGTAAGTGTACCAGTTGTTTATCTTTGTGGTTCTGTGACTGACTGGGAGCTGTGGCTGACACTTCCCAGCATCATGAAAGTACTGAACCATAAACAGCTAGCCCAAGTAAAGATCAAAATTCAATATTCAAAGAATGGTTTATACTGAATGTGTTTTATTTCATACCATAGTAATGTTGAAAAATCAAACCACATAAATCAGGGACTGTCTAAATGTCATTTGCAAATAATGTGTTCCATTCTGTGAGTTATCTTTTCTCTTTCTTAAAGTTTCCTTTAAAGCACACAAGTTTTAAATTTGATGAAAAATAATTTTTCTTTTGTCAATTGTACTTTTGGTGTTGAAAGAAACTGCCCAAATCTAAGTGATAACAACTTCCTCTTAGGATGTCTTGTAAGAATTTTGGAGGCTTTGCTCTTATATTCACGTATTTATCCACTTTGAATTAATTTTTGTATGCCAAGATAGGGATCCAAAGCTGTTATTTTGCATGTGAATATCGTTATCAATGACCATTTGTTGAAAACATTATTTTTTCCCCATTATATTTGGTAAAGGTGCCAAGAATCAATTGACCATAAATATAAAGGTTTTTGTTTCTGGATTTTAAATTTTATTCCATTGATTTATATTCCTGTCTGTGTGCCAGTACTACACATTCTTGATTACTGTAACTGTACAGAAATTTTGAAATAAAAAAATGTGAGCCCTTAAACTTCATTCTTGTTCTAGATTGTTTTGGCTATTCTGGGACACTTACATTTTCATATCAATTTTAGTGTCAGCTTGTTAGTTTCTAGAAATGGGTTGCTGGAACTTTGATAGAGGTAATGTTGACTCTGTAGGTTAATATGAGAAAGATTAGCATCTTAATTTTAAGTCTTCTAATACATGAATACAAAGTGTTATTGCATTTATTTAGATGTTTAATTTTTTTCAATGATGTTTTATAGTGTTCAGTGTATGTTTTTCACTTTTAAAAATTTTTTCTATTGGTGTTATTGTAATAGAAATGTTTTCCGCATTTAATTTTTATATTTTTACTGGCATTGTAAAGACATACAATTGATTTAGCATATTAATCTTGTATCTTGCAAAACTACTAAATTGGTATGTTAGTTCTAATAGGGTTTTTGTAGATTCCTGAAAATACTCTATACATAAAATAATGTCATCTTCAAATAGAAATATTTTACTTTTTCCTTTCCAATCCAGACTTTTGCCTACTTCCTCTACCTAGAATTTCCAGTACAATGCTGAATAGACGTTGTAAGAGCAACCATCTTTATTTATTTTCTGATCATAGGGAATAGGCAATCAGTCTTTCACGACTTAGAATTATATCTGTGGGCTTTTCCCAGATGCTTTTCATAAGGTTAAATAAGTTCCCTTCTATTGCTAGTTTTTCATGTGTTTTTATTATAAAAGGGTATTATATTTTGTCAAATGATCTTTTCACATCTATTGAGACTGTGGTATGGTTTTTCTCAGGTGTTAAACCAAACTTGCATTACTCAGCTATCTCTCACTTGGTCATGATGCATACATTTATATACATTGTTGGTATTCACTGAGGACATTTTATATCAGTAGTCTTAAGAGATGTATTCATATATATTTTCTCTTCTTTCAATGCCTTTTAATTATCAGACTAATGCTGGCTTCATAGAATCTTTTGGGAAGTTTTTCCTTCTTTTCTATATTTTGGGAGAATTTGTTAAGAACTGGAAACATTTGGAAGAATTTATCATAGAAGTCATCTGGTCATGGTCTTTCCTTTGTGGAAAAGTTTTTGATGGCTAATGCAATATCTTTACTTGTAAGTCTATTCATATTTTTCCTTTTTATTTTGCAGTGAGTTCTGATAATTTTTTTTTTTTCTAGGAATTTACTCACTCAATTCAACTTGTCTAGTTTGTGAACAGAGTTGTTTGTGGTATCCCCTTATGTGATAGGTAGGCTGAAAATGATTCCCAAAGATATCTGTTTCTTAATTCCTATAACCTGTGAATGTGTAAATATTATGATTTTATTGGTCTCTGATTTACCCATTGGTGAGGGAGAGATTCTAGCCTGAGACTATGAAGCTGGCTGAACAAAACAACACCTGACACTGGTCAAATGAGACCAACAGCAGTTTATTAGTCATCTATACTCCCAGCCTGTAGGAGGAAGACACTGCTTCCCAGAGGAACATAGAGGAACTAGACTTAAGAACCCAGTGAACCAGCAGGAACTGTGGGAGGCAGATTTTGTAGTAATAAGAGCATAGGGGAACTCCTGATTCCTTTGGGACAAGGTAATTGACTTATTCAAATAATTCCACAGGCTGGAAGACAACTGAGTATATATGTAATTTGTTTACTACTGTATTCTAGCTTTTTTAATTTCCTTTTGATCTTTTAAGATATTATACCATTATTGAAAATGAGATATTGTATCTCTAAATATTATTGAATTATCTATTTCTTTCACTAATTGTGACCCATTTTTCTTCATGTATTTTGGGGATCTGTTATTAGGTATATATATTTCATATATTACATAGTTATTATAATTTTCTGATGAATCAAAAACATTTATATTTATTATAAAATATCCTACTGTCACTGTAAACAATATTTTAGTGAATTTTATTATAATTGTGTAACCATCTCTATAAATTTTTTTTTTTTTTGTCTTTTTGCCATTTCTTGGGCTGCTTCCGCGGCATATGGAGGTTCCCAGGCTAGGGGTTCAATCGGAGCTTGTAGCCACCGGCCTACGCCAGAGCCACAGCCATGCAGGATCCAAGCCACGTCTGCAACCTACACCACAGCTCACGGCAACGCCAGATCGTTAACCCACTGAGCAAGGGCAGGGACCAAACCCGCAACCTCATGGTTCCTAGTCGGATTTGTTAACCACTGTGCCACGACGGGAACTCCTCTATAAACAGTTTTTAAACCTGTATTTTCATTTCTTTTTTCTGTTTCTCTCTTTTTTTTTTTTTTTTTTTTTTTTTTTTTTTTTTTTTTTTTTTTTTTTTTTTTTGCTTTTTAGGGCCTCACCCATGGCATATGAAGGCTCCCAGGCTAGGGGTCAAATCAGAGCTGTATCCACTGATCTACACTACAGCCACAGCAACACCAGATCCATAACCCTCTGAGCAAGGCCAGGGATAGGGATAGAACTCACAACCTCATGTCGGATTCATTTCCACTGCACCACAATGGGAATTCCAGTATTTTCACATATTTTCAAAGCCACTCCAATTATCTTTTGGCTAATGCTTTCAGTGTATGGCAGTTATAGTAATGACTTCCCTCCCATCAAGGTCTTAATCCCTGGAAGTTGTAATTATTACCTCAGAAGGAAAATGAATCCTTGCAGATGAGGTTAAGGATCTTGATATGGAGAGGCTACCCCAGATCATCCAGATGGGTTGTAGACACATTCACATGTATCCTTATAAGAGAAAGGCAGAGAAAATTTCCTTATAGAAGATAAGGTAATGTGAATATGGAACAGAAACACTTTTGAGTATACTTGTCTTGAAGATTATAGTAATGCAGCCATAAGCCAAGAAATATCTACATCCACCAGAAAATGGAAGGGAGTCAATGAATGATTTTACCATTAGAGCCTCTGGAGGGAGTGAAGCCCTGAAAGACAACTTGATTTCATCTACTAATAATGATTTTATACTTCTGGGCTCCAGAATTGTGAGAACAAGTATGTCTGCTATTTTAAGTCATGGAGTTTATGATGGTTTGTTACAGCAGATATATCAAACTGATTCATGTGTTATATATTTTTCATTGTTTTTGTTTCAACTTGTTTTTATCTTTGAACCTAAAATGTTTCTGTTGGAACATAATTTGGATTATGATTTTATCCATCTCTTTAATCACTACCTTTGATTGGAATTTTTAATATATTTACATTTAGTGTAATTACTAGTAAAGGTGGACTTATATCTCCCATATTGCTTTTTTTATGTCATTTTTGCTACTATATTCTTCAATTAATGACTTTTTTTATGTTAAGCAGATATTTTGCAGTTTACCCTTTTAATTTCACTTTCTTACTATATATTTTAGGGGTTATTTAACTTGGTTACTGCTATGGAAAAATGTTTGTGTCACTCTCCTCCAATTCATATGTTGAAACCTAATGTGACAGCATTTGGAGATGGAGCCTTTGTGAGTGCATACATCATGAAGATGGAGCATCATCAATGGAATATAAAGAGCTCTTATAAAAGAGGCCTCACATATTCCTTGTCCCTTAAACCCAAGTAAGAATACAACAAGACAGCCATCTATGAACCTAGAAGCAGGCTCTCACAAAACATCAATCTATGGGAATCTTGATCTTGGACTTCCTAGCCTTAGAACTATGAGAAATAAATTTCTGTTGTTTGTGAATCACCCAGTCTGTATGGTATTTTTGTTATAGAAGTTAAAGCAGATAAACATTAATCTAAATATTAAAATTAGCATATAAACTTGAATCAATCTAGATCTTTGTAATACTAACCTAATTTAAATGGTATACCAAACCTTTGTTGCAATCAATATACCTTTGTTCTCCCCTGCTCTATCCTGCTATTACTGTCATACAAATTACCTCTCCATACATTAGCAACATGATTTCATAATTACTGCTTTAAGTTGTTGAATTTTAAATCAGAGAGAAGACCAGATTAACAAACAAAACCATGTTGATACTCTCCATTATATTTACCTATGGAATCACTTTACTGGCACTCTGATCTTTATTTCTTCACTTGGATTCTAGTTACTGTGGATGCTGCAATCTTGTCAGCAGATTGCTATTGTTTTTGGCAACACCTTGGAACAGAGCTTTCTGTTTCGAACTTATCGAAGTTCAAATCAAAAAAATCATAAGACCATGGGAATGGAGATTTTCCAGCTTGTTTCTAGTCTGGACAAAATATTCACTGTTATTTAGAGATTCGGCTTTTAATGGAGCTCTGAAAGGGATGAATACTCTCTTTGGCTGTGAGTCTGCCTATTTTTATGGCTACCCGACAAAGCTAAAGAGAGAGGGCATGGGGTGTTTCCACACAAGTTGGAACTCCATAGACACCGCTGTTACTGAGATTCAGTAGACTCTCTTGTATGAACACCTATCAGCAGTTTATTCCATAGATTTATTTCCAGAGTTCTGAAATGATTGGTTGCATCTGTTTTGCCAGTATTTTTGTTGTTTCTGTGGGAGAGTAGTTCACCAAGAGCTGCATTTGTCCATTATGGAAGTAAATTTTGATGTATAACTGTTTACACTTTTTATTCAAGACACTGTTAATGTTGTCTCTTTTTGTGATTTTAGGAAACATGAATCTTTTAAGTCACTTAGGTTGCAAAATGATACTATTTTAATTATTGCATTTCTTCATCTGTTTAACTGGGGCAGAGAGATAGAGAAACAAAATATATAGCTGACCTTAAACAATGTGGGGGTTGGGGTCCCCACCCGCCACATAGTTGAAAATCCTTATATAACTTATAGTCAGGCTTCAATATCTGTGAATCTGCAACCCATGTGTTACAGGCATCAAGTCCCCCTCAAGGAGAATAAACCCAAAAGCCTCTGGCCATGCCTCATTGTGTGAACTGAGGTTTGGCACTTGCTATCAGCCTCTACATGGGTTAAATTATGAGCCACTGCAGCTGCCAACCTACAACAGCCCCTGAGCAGACCTTAGGGTGAAGGTCAGGATTGAGGCACTCTGAGCTCTGGGAAAACTGGAAGAACAGGTCTTCAGATAGCCAGATAATTTTAGGAGAAGATTTTAAGTGCCCAATTCTTGCATATTTTCATATCTTAAAAAAAAAAATGACTAAAATCCTTCATTGTGATGTCTGCTCCTTGTAACTAGTACTAACCTTCAGGAGACCAGCAACAAACTTGTGTAAAGTGTGTGTGTGTGCTGCATGCACTTCTCCCTCACCTTTATCATGTCCTGATGTTCCCCTTTTCCTCATTGAGTGGTATTTCAGTTTAGAGTTAAGGATAAAGAATGTCACAGTCATCGATGAATGCAGTCACCTGCAAGGGTGAGAGCTGATGAGTCCTGCAGGCTGTGAAAACACAGGATACTGGCCCCTATAGCTGATGTGCATATCAAAGGAATGATTTCCATGAGCCCAGGCCTCTTCTGTTTCTACTCCCTGCTCTTTTTTTTGCAAAAACTCCTATATATCCTAGCTCCTCCCTCACCTCTGCAGCACAGGTTTCTCAGGGCTGCCTGAGGTACTGTCTCCCAGGCTTAATTCCTAATTTTGCCCCAAAGAAAACTTAACTCTAAATTTTCAGGTTGTGCTTTTTTTATGTTGACAATTGTAATGCCCCTTCCCCAAATTGACCAGACTGGGCTGCTCACTCCCTGCTAGAGAAGGCATGTTGCCCATTCCTCACCAGGCCACCACATAACCTGTTCCCCATGCAAATAAGGTTTCCTGCCCAAGACCAATCAGAAGACCAAACTGGGCCTCCACTCAGGTCACACTGTGGGGTAAAAAGACTAATGCAGAGTGAATCGGGCTCTTTTTAACCTGCAT
Organism: Sus scrofa; assembly: GCF_054392235.1. Lineage (NCBI taxonomy): Eukaryota > Metazoa > Chordata > Mammalia > Artiodactyla > Suidae > Sus > Sus scrofa. Next base: position 64,738,326 of record NC_139390.1, read on the forward strand.
GTATGTGAGTCCTCTCTCTCCCTCTCTGAAAATATACTTTCACTTTAATAAATTTGTAAAACGTTCACTGTTCCAGTGCTTTGCTACAGTGAGACAGGGACCAAGGAAACTATCTGTATCACATGGATTCAACTAAGCATGGACTGTGTAGTACTGTAATATTTACTATTGAAAAAAAATCCACATATAAGTGGACCTACGCAGTTCAAACTCTGGTTGTTCAAGGATCAACTGTATATACATGTCTATTATTTTCAAGTTTCTAAAATAATGAACTATTTTCCTAGTGTTAGGTTTGTCCCAGGAAAAACAAGACTGAGCTCTAAGCTCTCACCCAGCTCCTGGAGAGACATTAGACATGACTAAATCTTCCCCGAAATCATGTGACCCAATCTTAAAGACTATCCCACTACCCAGGAGAATGTCTAAACTTCTGTTCCTATCCTACTAACAATTCCCCCAAACTGGTCTCTTCCTTTTCACTCTATTTACATAAGAAATGGCCAATCAGCTTCTGCACAGAGACCCCCTTTCTTGTCACTCACATATACCTTCCCTCCTAGAATGGCTGACTGCTGACCTCCCTTTGTGAGTCAGTCCAGCAGTATACCCCGCTAATAAAGTCTCTTATGACTGAACTCGGGTCTTGTCCTTTCGGTCAAACTTACACATAGCACTCAACAAATGTGACCAATGAGGGGTTTTGTTTGTTTTGTTTTTGTTTGCTTTTTGTGTTTTTGTTTTTTAGTACATTGTAGATTTTTTAATCAAATTGTTTCATCATTAACAGTGGAGGGAAGGGAATCAAGTTGGTTCCTGAGACATTTTTACATGATCATGATGTCTTTGTTAGCTACTTTTTGGGGGTGGTATTTTCCTTGCTATATGCCATTTCTTTTTTTAATGAATATTATATTTAGAGCCTACAATTTGCATATTAGGATTACTTATTTCTACCAAAGAGGACATTATTTCCAAGCATTTTAAAGATAGAAAATACAAATATTTGAAATGAATTTATGTGTGTGTGTGTATCTTGGCAAAGAAATTTTATAAAAGTTAAACAGCAAAAAAGACTTTTCTAACTATTGCAGTAAGGGAAAGAGACTAAAGGGAACACCCTTGAAACAAAAGGCAGAAGTGTTTTTAATTGTTGGAGTGAACTGGTGAAATAGAAGTGGAGGGCATTGCCAAGGTCAGCCAATGTCACTGGGACATTCCTTTTTGCTCTTTGGTGCTTACCCAGTCATGCCCTTGCATCTCCAGAGACTGAGAGATTGGGGTTCTTTCCTGATCACATTTTAAATAGATGGCTCCCTGGTCCTTGAGAAAGACATCTCTGGGTTGTAAAACTAGCAAGAGGCTAGAAGATTTACATCTAAAAGGGGCAGAGAAAGAATTTACAACTGAACCTTTTCTAAAGTGAATGCTCTAAGAAAAGGTAGGTCTGGGCATATAGTCAGGAAGAAACCTGTTTTCAGTACAGTCAATGTGAGGGGGACCCTAACACTGCCTTGCTCAATACACATACACACGCAAGTACACATATGCATGATATATGTGTGTGATATCATATAAAAGACAAAATACATCATGAATACATCCTGATATTTTCAGGGCAAATTTAGGACTATACCAATTTTACTTAATCTTGCTGATCTTATATATGTTATTTACTTTTCCCTCAAATAAAAATCCTGGTTTACAGTAATACAACCATACCACCATAACTACACATTTACTTTTCTCAAACGCACATATAGGTGTCTCAGAATAATAATTACAGAACTATAATTAATGAAATTAATTCTGAAAACATATTAAGCTATATTTGCAGTTATTTTTTTGTCCTAAATTCTTACCACACTAAGATATACATTTGAAATTATGATATTTCAAAGTCACTTGAAAGATCTTTTTCTATGTGGTGTCATCATGCAATAACTTTCTTAATGCAAAATCGTTCCTTAGTTTCAAAATCAAAACTATAAAAATAGTATATTTAGAAAAGTCTAGTTTCTATCTCTGCTCTTTACATTATTCTTTCCCTTTCTATATATATCCACCCTCTGTGTTATAGTTTACTGTTCCACTGTTTCATTACTTTTTAAAATTATAGTTGATTTACAATACAGCAAAGTGACCCCATCATACATATATCAGCATGGCTAAATCTCCGGTAAATTGGACTAAATCAGCATGGCTCAATCTCTGGTAGGTTGGGTGAAAAGCATGGTATCAATCTGATAGAGTTTTCCCTTTGTATTTTAGAGTCATAAGGGAAATAGTGTATGAATATCCTAAACAAGTAACATTCATTATCTCAGATTATAGCTCCAAGAACTTCAAAAGAGTATGTAAGTAACAGAGGAAGTCCTTGTCACCACTGAGAAGAGATGATGGAATAATTCTCCAGTTACCACATTTACAATCCCACATGTTAATTAAGTGGAAAAAAAAAAACCCTGAAGAAAACAGATGAGAGTTCTCTGCTGTTCCACCTCACTTATTAAACATTGTCTTTTCAAATGAATAAACCAGTTGCCTTTAGGAAAGTTTGCATTTCTGAATTTCAAAATGCCCTCTTTTTCACTTTTACTATCTGATATAAAATATTAAGAATAAAAATATATGAACCTCACTTGTTATTCATTGGTGTGCAGCAATTCTGGAGGAAAAGCAATTACACTACTCCTTGGCAGGTTCTGAGTAAGATGTTTATCCAAATTTTCTCACCATTAGAAAAATCACAAATTGTTATGAGACCCTTTCATTATTCTGATGTTTTATCTTTTAACCTCTGATCTTAGGTCCTAGAATTGGGAGCCAGAAGGCAGGATTTTTAAATATAAGAAAAGTGATTGCACATCAAATGAAGGTTTTATTACTATAATTTGGTAAGATTTTGGGTTATGTGTGTATCAACAAACTTGTTACACTGAAAGACCATGTGCTGGGTGGCCCAGCATGACTCCTAAAATACTATATCACTAGCACTCCTAAAATACTATTATCACTAGCAATTCCAATTGTAGCAGTCTTGGTCCAATCAAGAAAGGGATATCACACAGGGGGTTAAACAGTAAAAGTTTAAAATGCAAATTAACTACAATAAGAACATAAGTATAAAATATGAGGAAACTCTGCACGGTTCCATAAGACTAAGGGGAGTGTTCCAGAAAGGATAAGCTTCAGGGTTCTGACCTTGTTAAAGAAGATGTGGTCCATCTGGAGCTGCGTAAGGAGAAATAAAAGCTGATGACTAATGCAGTAACTATGTCAATTGCTAAGTCACTTAAATAGCAAATGATAAGATGGTCAAACCATAAGGGGATGGTAAATCTTTAAAGTTAGATCTTTGTGGCCCTTTTGTTATGTAATATGCAAATTGCCTAATGCATTATTCAAAGTTTTTCATATTCTAAATTATTTTCCATGATAGCCCAACCATTTTCCCCAATACTAAATATTACATGGGATAATTAAATAATGAATAATTAATGATTAATCATGATAAAGGAAATTATATTCAGATAAAACATTAACAGATGTATACATAAGGACTCAGATATAGGACACTGACTTAGTTTATCTGAAGTAAAAGTATATATTAGTTAAGAGGCTCAGGAGTCATACTTTCTAAGTGAAATCCCTAAATTTCTTCTAATAGCTTTCTGTTTGGGGCAACTTAACTGGGATCTTTTTCCTCAGTTTATTAACTTAAAAATGAGGATAAAAATAATATCCACCTTACAGGCTGGGATGTAACCAATTTAATTGACTATAATTACATACAATGAAGCCAGAAAATGATCACAACTATCATTGTTATAGATTGACCAGGGGGAACTTTATGAACTTAACAGTGTATTGATGAAAAGTGTGAGTAGAATAGTCTGTGACAGAAAGCAATATGTAACTTTAATATTTGTCTTAATACCAGATATTAAAATTTAGCTATCCTAACAAGATAAAGTATTTTAACCAAGTTGAGCCACATTATTTTTTTTCTGGATGACAGAAGAAAGCAAATCCCCAGATAGAATTATGAGTGGGGAGCTGGTCCTGAGGACAAGAGGCCAAACCATACGGTAAAGCCCTGAGCCCCTGACATAGGGTGGCCATTGCAGATTCATCAAAATCAGATGACACTTTAATAGTCAATTTGGTTTTAGGTTAAACAAAAGACACAGAGTCAAAATACCTCGAAACAAATTCAAATAATTTTCTATATAATAATATATACCACAATGAGATATCACTTCACATCTCTTAGGATGTTTATTACAAAAATAATATATGAAGTGAAATGAAATAAAAGTTTGGCAAGACTGTGGAGACTTCAGAACGCTCATGTATTGGGTAGGGGAATAAAATGGTATAGCTGACACCATGCTATTTCCTCAAAAAATAAAACATAGAATCATCATAAGGTCCAGAAATTCTACTTCTAGGAAGATATACAAAAGAATTGAGGGAGTTCCCATCATGGCTCAGTGGTTTACGAATCTGACTAGGAACCATGAGGTTGTGGGTTCGATCCCTGGCCTTGCTCAGTGGGTTAAGGATCCGGGGTTGCCAGTGAGCTATAGTGCAGGTTGCAGACGTGGCTTGAATCCCGCGTTGCTGTGGCTCTGGTGCGTAGGCTGGTGGCTACAGCTCCGATTAGACCCCTAGCCTGGGAACCTCCATATGCCACGAGAGCGGCCCAAGAAATGGCAAAAAGACAAAAAAAAAAAAAAAAAAAAAAAAAAAAAAAGGTGAAGCTGAGGCAGGTGGAAGGGAGTGTTTCACATTAAAAAAAAAAGAATTGAAAGTAGGAGCTGGAAAAGTATGTGCACAATAACATTCATTGTAACATTATTTATAATAGCCAAAAGGTGGAAATATACCCACTGTCCATAGGAAGACTGATGTATAGACAAAACACATTGTCTTTGTTCTAATTCAGTTGATCGCTATTTATTTTGATCCTGCCTTTGTCATTTCTGCCTATTGCAAAAGGAACAGGTTTTAATCCAAATGTCAAAGTTTGACATCTGTATTGAGTAAGAAATAATCTGGGAAACAAAGAAATAGAAAAGAGGAAAAGAAGCATCAGTGACATTTTAATAATTTCTATCTGGAAAATTCCCAACTACACATAAGGAACAAGATTGTGAATGACCAAATAGTTGTATATTAGTTTTTTAAATGAACAAGGTTTATTAGAATTCAATTATTTCTCTTTATGGCTAATATTGTATTCCCTAGCTGGAAAGTTCCTAAGAGATTTGGAATTTACTAAAAATCAGTCATGAGGAAATTGTCAGATGATCCATAATTGAAATATAGAACACTTTCAGGGTAAGTATACTTTGTCCTCTTAGATAGACCTGGGACTTCATGGAACTTTAGGCTGGTGACAGAAGAGGTGGGAATGTTACCTGTGCAATATGATATTATGCATAAGAGGAAAGGAGTTGCTAATGACTTTATGATGAGTATTAAACCTATCAAATGGACTCTCTCTTCCCCAAATAAAATAATCCTCATTTTGGGCAGAAATGGACAGAAAAGTGGTGAAGGTTGAAGAAGTAGACACACTAGACACCAAAACCCCAAACTTCAACATGATGGTAACTTGGAAAAGGTCAGTCACTCTGCTCCTGATAGAAAAATCAAGTCATAAAATTATCATGAGACATAGCACCAACTTCTCCTGCCCTCAGCACCTATCACATTTTTATTTTCTTTTATTGAAGTGAGATTGATATAATATTATATAAGTTTCAAGTGTACAACATAGTGATTTGATATTTATACAAAATATACTCCATATAAAGTTACTATAGGAGTTCTCACTGTGGCTGCGAGGGATGGGTGGAGTCTGGGGAGAACTGGGATGCAGGTTCGCCCCCCAGCCCAGCATAGTGGGTTAAGGTTCTGACATTGACACAGCTTTAGAGTAGTTCACAGTGGCTCAGATCTGATCCCTGGCCAGGAAACTCCACATGTTGCAGGGTGGCCAAAAGAGAAAACAAACAACAAACAAACAAAAAGTTATTTTAAAATATTGGCTATATTTCCTGTGCTGCAAGTTGCACCTTTTAAACTTATTCATTTCACACCTAGTAGGTTGACCTCTTAATTCCCTTAACTTCTCTTCTCCCACTACTGCTCTGGTAATCATTCATGGGTTCTCTGCATATGAGTGTCTATTTCTCTTTTGTTATATTTGTTTGTTTTATTTTTTTAGAGTCCACATATAAGTGAAAAAAAAAATAGTATTTGTCTTTCTCTGTGATTTATTTCACCTAGCATACTACCCTCCAGCCCACCTATGTTGTCACAATGACACAATTTTCATTATTCTTTTTCATTGCATGTATATATATATACAATATCCACAAAGGCAATCTTTAAAAAAAAAAAAAAAAGAGGGAAAAGCCATGGCTGAAAATGCTGTTTGAGGCAGTAATGTAGTACCTGCCTGCTTCTTGAAGTGGCAATAGAGAGGGAGATAGTCATTCTACAAACTTAGGCTACTGGCCCTAGAAATAAGAAATACAGATCTTTGGAATAAGACCACCAATAATAACTATAATATCTGTCCTGGAGGCTCAAGTAAAGCTGATGAAGGTAAATCCACAGAATGGATAACCTTGCAAAAGAAAAAATTGAACACACCCACACCATTTACAAAGAAAACTATTTTAAAAGCTAGTTAATTAGCATATCCTGAATCATACTTAAATCACTATCATTTCCCTCTGAGAAGTACCGGCTCTTGCAAACATTCTTGCTAAACCAAACCAAATCTGAAAAGGCAACTGCCTCCTAGCTTTAGAGAATGGCACAGGAAACATCTTTGACACACTGTTACCTGGATCAGAAACGACACTAAGTATGCACATTTCCACTGGGTGTTCCCTTTTGCAAACATTTAACCACTGAAATCAAATGCCACTGCTATAGGTTAACTGCTATAACTAATTTAGATCAACACTAATAGAAATACAACACACACTTCAAATATGGCCACATATGTAAGCATCAGGTTTCCAGCAACATATTTAAAAAATTAAAATTGATTATATATTGTTTTAAATCTGTCTGAAATGTTATTTCTTCACTAAGAAACATTAATGAAACATTGCATATATCTTCTTTTTTTGATAGTGCTACGTCTTTGAAATTGAGTAAGTATTTTATGCTTTAGCACATCTCAAATTGGACTAGCTACCATTCAGTACTTATAAGTCACAGACAGTGGCCATGGGAAGCGATGATTTAGATTTGATTTTTAATGCTGATATATGTGTGCCATGGTTCAGGCATGGGAATAAAAACAAGAAATATTTATGAAAAAATGGTTTTTCATCACTCTTGAGATAAATTCTGTGCCGTTAACACGCCCGTTCAGACATTCATGATCTAACTCCCTTACATCTTCCTACTCACTCTCCATCTTTTCTGTATCGTTCAGCTGCACTGCTCTACTTATAGGTTTTGAAATGTACCATGTTTCTACCACCTCAGGGCCAGTCATGTTGCTTACTTTCCCTGAAATACACTTTTCTCGTCTTCTTTTTCTGCTTCACATTCATCTCTAAATTTCCAATTTAATGTACACATCCACAGGTGAGTTCGTCTCTGAACCCAAGGTAATATTAAGGCTCTTATTATTTTGTATTTTAAAATAATTCAAATTTTCTTTATAAAATCCAGAAGCACTAGTGATATTTTTTTTTAAATGATTTTGCCACACTACTTCTTAAATGTTTATGGTAACCTCCCATCATTTGTAGAATAAAATCCAGGTATCTTACCTTGTCTCCAAGATTTTATCATGTGATTTGTCTGCCTTTCCTACCTCAGATTCTCTGCCCTACCTTCCTTCATTTCAGCTATCTCGATTTCTTTCTATCATAGAAATATGAGAAGCCTAGTCTGGGAGCTTTGTGTTGCTGTTCTCTATGCCCTAAATGTGCTTGTTCTAGACCTGGTCACACTTGTCACACTTCAGAAGCTCAGATGCCACACATGGGTATATCTAACAGAGGTGCAGAAAGCATCTCTCTCATTCTTGGTTTCATTGGACAGCACGGCTCTAGACCAGGCTCCTCAAACTTGTCCGGTAAAGCAGATGGTAACATTTTGCAGTATATGAGCATATGGTCCCTGTCATAACTTTTCAGCTCTTCAGTTGTAGCATTAAAGCAGCTGTAGACAGTGGAAACAAAGTGGGCAAAACTGTGTTTCAGCAAAACACTATTTAAGGAAAAAGGAGACAGGTTGGATCTGGCCTACAGGCTCTACAGTTTGTGCCTCTCTGTTTTACACATTTCTGTGGCTAGCTCTTTAATTTGAGAACATTTCTAGTCAAACTTTACCTTGCTATGGAAGCCTTTAAAGGGCATGCCATCAAAATTATCCTTCTAACCTTTGTCTTCCCCCAGTTACTCTTTTCACCTCATTCTATTTCATGTTCTTCACAATATCTGCCATTACCTTGGTTTACTTTAATTATTTTAAAAAATACATATTATTTGTCTCCTTTGCTAGATAATAGCTCCATCAGCGAGGGAGTATAGTCTGTCTTTTTTATCATTCTGTCTCAAGAACTTAGACTACAACATGGCATGTTGCAGATAATCAATTTTTGAAGAATAAACACAATAAAATTATATTTTTATATTCTAGTCAAAATTTATATCTAGATTGTTTCTTAATGGCTTTTTTCCTCCATAAGACTCTAACAAATACAGATTAAAATTTTGCATTTACCACCAAGGCCCAGATTTTAACAAAGAGCTTGGTACAAATACCATATTTCCTCAAGTATAAAACAGTTAAATATGATTTATCACCAGTTAGTTATACCTAATAAAACATTAATATGTTAAATGTATACATAATTGTAAGATGCATTATCTTTCAGTAACATTAAATGTGAAAAATATGAGTCCTTAAACTCAAATAAAAATGTAAAGCATGCATTTGCTATGTATTTAGTAGGTTAAGTTATTCAAGATATTTGGCCATTTTCTGTCTTCTAGTGTCCTTAATGGAGCTTGTTGCTATGTCTTTTTAATAGCATTACATGGCATATGTAAATTGTGTGTAATTTCAAATAGTTAACCTGAGTGAGTATGCAGGGGAACTTCTGGTTTCATTTAAAATTCCCTGCTGTTTATATCCATAAGCATAATAGAGAGCACACAATGAAATAGCTCCAGTCTTTATAGAAATCCCATCCTTTTAACATATTCTTCCTCTTCTAGTTTTATTTTACTTGTAATTACAATGGCTTTTAGGAAACAAAATTTTCTTTTATTTGGAATATCAGAGACTAGATGAAATGAGTAGAAGAAGAAAGAGACATCAATCTCTTCTATTTCTCCCTGATCAAGGAAACATCCTGCCATCAGTTGAGAGATGAGATCTCAGATTATTCTTCCGTTTTCAAGCAGATGTTGAAGTTCCTTTTCCTGATATAACACAAGCTTATACTAAATAATCCTCCCTGCTCTGACAGTTAATTATGTTTCATGGGTTTTCTCCTTCTGACCTGTAAATAGGGTGTCACTCAAAATCCTCTTCTCAGCTTCTACTCTGATCACGCGAGTAGTTTTTTAAATTCCTTAATATGCAAATCAATCAGCATCATACACCACATTAACAAAAAAAAAAGTCAAAAATCATATGATCATCTCAATAGATGCAGAAAAAGCATTTGACAAAGGCCAACATCCATTCATGATCAAGACCTCGCCAAAGTGGGTATAGAGGGAACATTCCTGAATATAATCAAAGCCATTTATGATAAACCCACAGCAAATATAATCCTCAATGGGGAAAAACTGAAGGCCTTCTCACTCAAATCTGGAACAAGACAGGGATGCCCACTCTCACCACTGCCCTTCAACATCATTTTGGAAGTCCTAGCCACAGCAATTAGACAAACAAAAGAAATAAAAGGCATCCATATAGGAAGAGAAGAGAGAAAACTGTCACTGTATGCAGATGACATGATACTATACATAGAAAACCCTAAGGACCAACCCCAAAACTACTTGAACTGATTCATAAATTCAGCAAAGTAGCAGGATATAAGATGAACATTCAGAAGTCAGTTGCATTTCTGTATACCAGCAATGAAACATTAGAAAAGGAATACAAAAATACGATACCTTTTAAAATTGTACCTCACAAAATCAAATACCTCGGAATACACCTGACCAAGGAGGTAAAGGACCTATATGCCGAGAACTATAAAACTTTAATCAAAGAAATCAAAGAAGACGTAAAGAAATGGAAAGATATTCCATGTTCCTGGATTGGGAAAATCAATATTGTAAAAATGGCCATCCTACCCAAAGCAATCTACAGATTCAAGGCAATCCCTATCAAATTACCCATGACATTTTTCACAGAACTAGAACAAACAATCCAAACATTTATATGGAACCACAAAAGACCCAGAATCGCCAAAGCCATCCTGAGAAACAAAAACCAAGCAGGAGGCATAACTCGCCCAGACTTCAAGAAATACTACAAATCCACAGTCATCAAAACAGTGTGGTATTGGTACCAAAACAGACACACAGACCATGGAACAGAATAGAGAATCCGGAAATAAACCCTGACACCTATGGTCAATTAATCTTTGACAAGGGAGGCAAGGACGTAAAATGGGAAAAAGAAAGTCTATTCAGCAAGCATTGCTGGGAAACCTGGACAGCTGCATGCAAAGCAATGAAATTAGAACACACACTCACACCATGCACAAAAATAAACTCAACATGGCTGAAAGACTTAAATATATGACAGGACACCATCAAACTCCTAGAAGAAAACATAGGCAAAACACTCTCTGACATCAATATCATGAATATTTTCTAAGGTCAGTCTCCCAAAGCAATAGAAATTAGAGCAAAAATAAACCCATGGGACCTCATCAAACTGAAAAGCTTTTGCACAGCAAAGGAAACCCAAAAGAAAACAAAAAGACAACTTACAGAATGGGAGAAAATAGTTTCAAATGATGCAACTGACAAGGGCTTAATCTCTAGAATATATAAGCAACTTATACAACCCAACAGCAAAAAAGCCAATCAATCAATGGAAAAATGGGCAAAAGACCTGAATAGACATTTCTCCAAAGAAGATATACAGATGGCCAGCAAACACATGAAAAAATGCTCAACATCGCTGGTTATAAGAGAAATGCAAATCAAAACTACCATGAGATACCACCTCACACCAGTCAGTATGGCCATCATTAATAAATCCACAAATAACAAGTGCTGGAGGGGCTGTGGAGAAAAGGGAACCCTCCTGCACTGTTGGTGGGAATGTCAACTGGTACAGCCACTATGGAGAACAGTTTGGAGATACCTTAGAAATCTATACATAGAACTTCCATATGACCCCGCAATCCCACTCTTGGGCATCTATCCGGACAAAACTCTCCTTAAAAGAGACACATGCACCCGCATGTTCATTGCAGCACTATGCACAATAGCCAGGACATGGAAACAACCCAAATGTCCATCAACAGATGATTGGATTCGGAAGAGGTGGTATATATACACAATGGAATACTACTCAGCCATACAAAAGAATGACATAATGCCATTTGCAGCAACATGGATGGAACTAGAGAATCTCATCCTGAGTGAAATGAGCCAGAAAGACAAAGACTAATACCATATGATATCACTTATAACTGGAATCTACTATCCAGCACAAATGAACATCTCCTCAGAAAAGAAAATCATGGACTTGGAGAAGAGATTTGTGGCTGCCTGATGGGAGGGGGAGGGAGTGGGAGGGATCGGGAGCTTGGGCTTATCAGACACAACTTAGAATAGATTTACAAGGAAATCCTGCTGAATAGCATTGAGAACTTTGTCTAGATACTCATGTTGCAACAGAAGAAAGGGTGGGGGAAAAACTGTAATTGTAATGTATACATGTAAGGATAACCTGACCCCCTTGCTGTACAGTGGGAAAATTAAAAAAAAATAAAAATTAAAAAAAATTAAAAAAAAAACATTCATACTACTCTTTTCTGCCCTGATGTCTGGCTTATTCTAACTTAGTTTGGGCTCAATCTGATGATCACATTCTCTAGAAGTCTTCTCTGTTCTTCTTCTGCTTACTCTCCTCTTTCCCTCTTGTCTCTAGTTGAATAACTTATGTTGGGGACTAAGAATTTCCCTCTGCTCTTCTAGGTTCTTCTGGCTGGTCTAAGAATTAAACTGGCATAAGATATATTAAGAGGAAAAAAATCAAATGTAATTTTCTATGTAAAGCAATCCCACATACATGGGGGGGGGGTTAAAGATACAAGGTAAAATGAGGTGTATGTGACTTTTTTTTTTCTTTTTAGTGTTGCACCTAAGGCATATGGAAGTTCCCAGAGTAGGGGTCTAGTCAGAGCAGCAGCTGCAGTCACAGCCACAGCAAACCAGATCCATGCCATGTCTGCAACCTATATCATGGCAACACCAGATCCTTAACCCACTGAGCAAGGTCAGAGCTTGAACACACATCCTCATGGATACTAGTCAGGTTCATTTCCACTGAGCCAGTGGGAGCTACTTATATGATATCTTGAGTTTAGGAATGAGAGAGGGACCCAGAACTTCCAAGGACAGGAGTGTCACTCACAGGATGATACACAAAGCATTTCTTTGGTAGTTAAATGTTTGCCCTGCTGTATGGATGGGACCACTTAGATACAATTTAGTTTTGATAGTACCTCTTTTTTGGGGGAAATAGTTCCAATTCAAATTCTTCTTAAATTTAAGAAGAATTGGGGGGAAGTGGTTTCTCTTGATCCTGCAAGGCCTCCATTGCTTTTCACTCAAAATAACCTATGTGCCAAGATTGTGCATTTGTGGGGAGTTCTGTTCTGGAATCCCTACATTTACAGTTAGACTTCTACAGGGAGAAACATATGTAAAAACCATGTCCTTTGGATGACGATTAGCTAAAATAATTGCATACTGTAAGAGTTGTCAGTTAAGTTTCATTTGGAACCAAATGAGATCTATAGTCTAGAGACATCTCTTAGCCCAAAGACTGCTCCAAAGATGCTGCTGGGTGGTCAGTATATATGTGATTTTAGTGTGGGGGGGATACTTGCAACAAGTTCACATTTTGGCAGAAGGTTTCTTCTACTCATGAGAAGCAGATATCTTCATTGATGATTTTGGTATATTTATAGATTTGAGAAGATGCAAGAAATTGGCCTCATAAAATCTCCTGAAAATATCATCTGAAGTCCTGCTCTGCTAGCTTTTCCCAGAGCACAGAATGCCTTGTTCCTGATCCCTGTCTTGAACTCCTTTCAGTGTGTGTTGAAGGTCAGTGACTGCAGTGCCTAGTGACTTAATTCTTATAGAACCAGATAGTGAGTGAGAATTTTTAGTTGGCAAAACCAAAATCACATAGAAGTTAAGAACACACCTTTTTAAAAATTCATATTTTAGGAGTTCCCATTGTGGCTCAGTGGAAGCGAAGCTGACTAGTATCTATAAGGATGTGGGTTAGATCCCTGGTCTCACTCAATGGGTTAAGGATCCGGTGTTGCAATGAACTGTTGTATAGGTTGCAGAGGTGGCTCAGATCTGGTGTTGCTGTGGCTGTGGTATAGGCCGGCCGGCAGCTGTAGCTCAGATTTGACCCCTAGCCTGGGAACTTGAATATACCACAGGTGCAGCCCTAAAAAATAAAAAAAAAGAAAGAAAAAAATAATATTTTAAAATTAGTATATAAATTACATAAATTTTACCCTGTTTTTTAAAAAAAGTGTATATACCATTCTGCGGCAAGTTGGGAGAAATGTATATAATCCTCAAGTAACACATATAATCAAGATTTACGTTCAAAGGGACAGAGAAGGAATTTACAACTAAAAGTTTTCTGAAGTAAATGCCCTAAGGAAAGGGAAATCAGTCAGGGGCCTGCAATCAGAGAGACGCCTGTCTGAACATTAAGGATGCTGAGCAGAGGGTGAGAGCCTTGGTCACTCTTCTGCAGGCCCTTTACTCCAGGCCCTTGGAAATGACTCAGCTCTTTTCTGCCTTGGTAGGTTTGCAGCTACAAAAATGTCATATGATGAAATCACATAGTCTAGACTCTTTTGAGTCTGGCTTATTAAACTCTGTACACTGCATTTTAAATTTATCCATGCTGTTGAGCCTATCAGCAGTTCATTCATTTTTATTCTCTGATAGAATTCCACTGCCTGGGTTTATTGCAATGTGTTTTGTTCTTCCCCATTTGAGGGGTATTTGGGTTGCTTCCCACAGTGAACAATGAAGCTGCTTTAAGTAGTCATGCACATGTTTGTATAAGAATATAGATTTTCATTTTAATTGGGTAAGTACCTAGTAATAGGATTGCCAGATCATATGTTTAGTTTATTTTTAACTTTATAAGAGACAAACGGTTTTCCAAAATGCTTTTGTATTTCACTAAATCTCTCAGAATTTGGGTTACTACACATACTTGCTAGAGCAATGCATTGTCAGCTTTTCAGGTTTTGTCTTTTTTATTCAGGGCCTCACTTGTGGCATATGGAGGTTCCCAGGCTAGGGGTCTAATCAGAGCTACAGCTGCCAGCCTACACCACAGCCACAGCAATGCCAGATCTGAGCTGCGACTGAGAACTACACTGCAGTTCTCCACAACACCAGATCCTTAACCCACTGAGCGAGGCCAGGGATCAAACCCACAACCTCATGGTTCCTAGTCAGATTCATTTCCGCTGCACCACGATGGGAAATCCAATTGTCAGCTTTTCAGTTTATTTAATTATTTAATTTACTTAAGTCTCTTTTAATAACTGCGTAGTGATAAGTTGTTGGGGTATAAATTTCCAATTCTCTAATGACTAACGATGTTCATTAGTTTGTCTAATAACCCCCTGTGTATCTTCTTTTGTGAATTAGAAATATTTTGTCAATTTATTTGTTTGTTTTCTTCCTAGTTGATTTTTGAGAGTTCTTTATATAATACAGAAGAATTTCTTTAGTGGATATGTGAACAATTTATAAGTACTTCATAAGGTATGTGGAAAAAAGCTTGAAAGTAACTGCAAAATTCCATTGTGTTTACAATACCAGGGTTTCATATTCTTGCAGTATCCCATACTCATCCTCCATTTAGCTGAACTCTTCTAACTAGTGCTTGATATCACCTGCCATAATTAAATAAATGCTTACTTACTTGGAGGTGTCTGTCTTTGTTTAGATTGGTTGCCTTGCAATTATCTGATGGGTTAAAACGAATCTGTGTATTTTCAAATTGCTCGAGGATTTTGTTGTTGTTACTGGTATAAATGTGAGAGTGATACTCTGTTCAAGCCTGGACACTATTAGCAGAATCTGGAGTCTCAAGATAATAGGTTTTTAAGTCAAACACTTCAAGATGAGATCATTATGTTACAATTTTTTTTTTTTGGACAAGCTATTTAATTTTCTGTGCCTCAATGTCTTCAATGAGCAGAATAAATATAACAAGAACTATGCTCAAGTATTATATTTTATGGCTTTTGATATGAAGATGGAACCAGGCACAAGGGATCAAACTTTTAGTTTGGATTTGCCACTCTTTTTTTCCCTATTAAGTTCTCTAAGAGCTTCTTCCCTTATCTGCCAAATGAGAACATTCAACTAAATTATATCCATACTGCTTCTCTACCATGATTTGAGACTATTATAAATCATAGTTTCATCTTAGAACACTCATTTTTTTATTCATTAATTCTTACTTATCTCTCTGCTGCAGATGCTGTGTTTGTATGTACAAGGGTATGATTGTATGAACTATTTCTGATGTTTGAATATTAATATTTGCAGCATTTAATAGCATAGTTATAGAGTTTGTGAACTAGGTTTCTTCTTTTCAAGGTATAGCATGATTTTTTATTCTGAAGAATACTATGCTCTTTACCTGGAGTTAAAATGAGAGTGCAAATTCTGAACAATTTTTCAAAGATAACAAATATAAATTTAGTAATACAATTTTTAGCCATGTCCACAGCATGCAGAAGTTCCTGTGCTAGGGACCAAGCCTGTGCCACACGAGAAATCCTGAGCTGCTGAAGTGACAATACTGGATCTTTACCCCACTGCACCACAAGGGAACTCCAAAACAATTATATATTTGTTTGAACTTATATTTACTGGGGCACTAGTAAACTTATTAAATGCCAAATATTTTTTCTTAAAATAAGTTGTTAATTCATCTCGGCAATAGTCAAGTAATTTACATAATTTGCCATTTGTTCTAACACAGAATGCATGCATGTGCTGTATGTCCAGTGAGATGTTTTCCCACTCACCAAGAAGACAAAGCTTCTGCAACTCTTGTTATTTCACAAAGGACTAATGGAGATTAACTTTCAAGGAAGCGTTTACACTAAGCAGGGTAATTTTTAAGATATGATCTTTCTCACTAAATAATAATGTAAAAAGGAAATTAAGAATGCATTATTGAGATTCCGACACACAAAAAGCAACTCAAAATGAAAACAATACAAAATTTTAACTCATAACATTTCTTCTATCTCTAAAACATCATTGCATACTTCAAAGTTCAATCTGTCATTGTCATAATCAGATATCTTATTATGAAGCCTTATCCCATTTTTTAATTGACAAGAAATTATTTAGAGAAGCACTAAAAATACTTAAAAGTAGAATAGTTGGTGTGAGAGCATTCCATAAGTAGTGCATTTCTTTTTGGGATATATTTTACAATAATTTAGAAACTGAAGATGTTTATAAAATTAAAATACCACTGATTCCAGCAGGTTTGGGAACTGAATGCTTAATATATTTGTTAAAAGCAGTACATCATTTGACATTGCAGAGAACCCCATGGATAGTCCCCAATTCCTCTCTCCAATGAAGCAGGAGGCAATCTTGACATGAAAAAGAATAAAGATAGTTACTGCTGATCAGCCCAGTCTTATAATACCGAAAAATTCACTTTCTCCAAGATTAAACATCCAGTGGTATGGCCCAGTGATTATATTTCAGCAAGAATATATTTCCTTTTGGGAGAACATGTAAGGTTGCTGACTAGAGATACTTAAATGACCTGCAATTTCAAGATTCAGCAGTGACCAGAGTATGCTACATCAAACAAATGAAAAAGTAAAAAATTTAAAGTTTTAAAACCAACATTATTCACTAATCAGTAATTGGAATTTCTTAGGAAGTAATACATTACTTAGGCTATGTTTAACATATGAAAATTTGAGTCAATTTTCCAGTCATTCCTTAATAACAAAATTTTAATAGTTTATTTCTTATTGGTTTCATGAGATCATTTGAGTTATTGATTCTTCCCTTCAATGATAAACTGCCATGTGCTTGAGATGTTTAAAGAATATGGGAAAATATAAGTGCCAAAAATGTTAATTCAAAATATAAATTTTCTTTTGATATTCACATTAGCCATCTAATTACAATTTTGAATGCAGGGCTGAAGAAGGAGAGGAAAACATGCTTGCTACTTACTGCCTTAAGCAAAGTCCTGTCTTGCATGTTATATGTCTTCACATAAACTGACCGTGGCATTTTTTAATCTTCAAGTAAATAATTCCAGATTATACAACAGAAAATTTGGAGCATGGGTTCTAGATAATTATGGTAGATTATTAATCCGATCTCACTTCTAAAACTGACACAATTTAGGATAGATTTATAAGGAGATCTTGCTGAGTAGCATTGAGAACTATGTCTAGATACTCATATTGCAACAGAACAAAGGGTGGGGGAAAAAAATGTATACATGAAAGGATAACTTGATCCCCTTGCTGTACAGTGGGAAAAAAAATAAATTAAAAAAATAAATAAATAGATATAATAAAAAAATTAAAAAAAAATTCATGCGTAAGAGTGCTCTATTTATGTGAACTCTAAGAGAAAAAAGAGTGGAATACATTTTCCATTCAAAAAACATACTAATGAAGGCCATTTCCTCCAGGCTCTTTTTATCTAATGGGAGAGAGAAGAAAGACATGGCCACCAACCCAGTTAGTTTAGCCACTGGAAAATTACATTCGCACCTCCTCTTCATAATCCCCACAGGATTTGTGATAAACTTGGTTTAGATGCCCAAAAGCTTAACCAAAAGTGAGTTAGCATTGTGACGTCTTCATTTCTCAAATTAATGGACCACCAATTTAACTATCAGGAGAAGGCCTGAGGGAAATAGAGCCCAGAAGAAACAAATTGTCCTTCGTGATAAGGAATGGAAATTTGGAAACAAGAAGACAATTTTGGTTTCAGGAGAACAGCAGAGTAATGGTGCTTGAGAATTCAGTAGTAAGGTGACTTTCCTACATGGGAGGAAAGCACCAGGGAGGAAATAGACTCCATGATGAGGACGTATTGTCCCGGGCCATGTCTAATACCTAACTTTTATAGGAATTGTTGAGGCTGCTTTTCCCAGAGGTCTTCAATAACCTGTATACCACTTGCCTAATCCCCACTAACCTAAATCCTTTTAGACACAAAATCATCATACTCAGTCATACTCTCAGGAAACTTGAACATGTATATGTAGACAACTAAAAATGGGTGCTTGCCCTCTGTCTCTACAGGGAGTGGGCCTCTAGCCTCCATAGTTACTGACCTTCAACATACCCAGAAAGGAGCTCAGGGTAGAAATGAGCAGTGAGGCCCTCTGTGCTCTGGGAAAAACTGGCAGGACAGGGCTTCAGATAGTTAGATACTTTCAGGAGACGATTTATGAGCTCAAGTTCTGGCATCACCTCATATCTAGAAAAGCAATAAAATCATTAACAGTGACATCTGCTTCTTGTGAATAGCAGCAAGCCTCTGCCAAAATGTGCGCTTGACTGCATGTACCTCCTCTTCACTAAAATCATTTATAACACTGGCTTTCCCCCTACCTCTTTGGAGCCAGTACTTCAGAGCCATCTGAGACACTGTCTCCCAGGCTATAGTCCACACTGCACCACAAACAAAACTTAACTCATGATGTTCATGCGATGCATTTTTTTTTAGTCGACAATGTGATGATAACAATTTCCTAGTCTAAGTATCTCTTTTATGCTCCGCAGTGGTAGACTTTGAAGTTTTAATTTTGAGCAGTCTCAGAATCATTTTCCTTTGGAAAGTCTCAATATGCCTTCAGAATTTCTGCTTTCTACTTTGTATAGTAAGGAAACCTAGCTCCCAATTATGATAAGACTATGTCATACCTGTAAATAATTTGCAAATAATTTGCATCTGTTTCAGATTACCAATGTTTCATAGTCTACTAAGACATATCTGAAACAGATGAAAAGTGATCAGTTTTAAGTGTATAAAAATTAGTGATATTTTTTAAATGAATAGATTAAATGTAAACTTCTGGCAGAAGTTTCAGGCAGAACTCAGGGTTCTTTCTATTCCATTTGTCTCAACAACAGCCTCACACATTTCAGTGACAATTGAGCTCTTTAGATTACAGGAGTTGTCTCAAATGGTGACTTCATACCTAGAAACAAGCATCTTGCATCTTCAGCTATTTAACTTAAGCCAAACACTTAGGTGAAACATTTGTTATTTCAAAGGGCAATGTAAGGTATTGGTCGGCTTTTCATTATTTCAGATTCTCAGGCTAAATGAACTTACATGCAATTAGCCTTCTTTGTAAGATCATCCAACCATCTGTGTATGCTAAAGGACAGATCCATCAACCAGTATGCATGACACATTGAGGGCGCTCCAAGGGTAGGATAAACAAAAATTTATAGTTCAATCTGGGATGAAGAATACTAAAATTATTTAAATTTATCACTTGTGAAATAGAAATTGATACAAATTTTATTGGATCTGTATTTTCAAAATACAATTATATTTTAACATAAAATATGTTGCTATGTAATTAAAGCAAGAAAACATTTTGTATTTATTATTGGAATACTAAAAATAATAAAATGATTCTAGTTATACTTTAATTTCTAGGTGATATATGTCTTTAAAAATATTTCAATAATACTTTTCTAAAAATTAATTTTTCTATAGTTTATCATCATTTTATTTTTTACTTACCTGTGATATTTGAATTATATTTTCTGACTTATATACATATATAAAAAATGGCCATTTCCACAATTTCTTTTCACTAACTATAATATTCTTATTTAAAAAAAAATATTAAGTACTTTTTTACTACTTCTAATTTATCTTGTAAGCTTAGATCAAAGTCTGCTGAATGGAGACCATTCTTAACTATCTACATCTATATACATATGTATATATCTATATAGATGTAGATAGAGTACAGATAAACCATACATATATATGTGTATATATATATAGTTTTTTTTAATGTGTAAATGATTCAGCCCAAATATCTGTCCTCTTTCCTAAAGTTCTTATGGATTCTTTGGTATGTTTGTGTTGTTTCTCTACCCCTCTTACAGTGATTATAAGTCTATTTCATTTCATCTACCTACATGTGATATACCAAATCCTGTAATCCATCTCTCTCTCTCTGTTCCTTCCAAATTTGTTGGTCTAAGTCCTTTTATTTTTTAAATAATCCCTTTACTATAATTTTAATGAGGTTTTTTGAGGAACAAAACTCAGTGCCAGCAACACACAGAGATGTTTAAATTAGTATCAATATGCTTATAAATTTCAGTTTTTTAAATAAACAAAAGTTATGCATTCTAGTTGTTATAGTTGGCTATGTGATATTATGTCAAGGCATCAAAAAATATAAATACATTCAGTTTCATTCTCCCCTAAAAACACCCCTAGATTATGCTCTTATCCAACTAGCATGGGTGTAAGAAAAAAAGTAGTATTTAGAAATGATAAATGTGAGACTTTTCTATAATGCAATTCTTAAGCATATTATATTTAAAAGACACTTGCTAAACCTGTTCAGTTGGAAATTTTCTGTATCTCCAACCACATATGCTAAGATATTGGTATGTTCCGCTAGCCATATGGAACACTTAAATTGTACCTAATATGTCTGAGGAAATAAATGTTAATGAAATTTAATTTCCTAATTTAGATTTAAATGTACATAGACACATACCTCATGGCTAACTAACATTTGGGCAGTGCAGTTCTATTTAAAGAATCAAGTCATATTTACTTCTTATAATATATTTTAAAATATTTATGTATATTTATAGAACCTTAGCCTAAATATTTATTTTTTCTTAATTGCAGTTGACATAATTTTTTTTTTTTTTTTTTTTTTTTTTTTTTTTTTTTTGTCTTTTGTCTTTTTGTCTGTTGTTGTTGTTGTTGCTATTTCTTGGGCCGCTCCCACGGCATATGGAGGTTCCCAGGCTAGGGGTTGAATCGGAGCTGTAGCCACCGGCCTACGCCAGAGCCACAGCAACGCGGGATCCGAGCCGCGTCTGCAACCTACACCACAGCTCACGGCAACGCCGGATCGTTAACCCACTGAGCAAGGGCAGGGACCGAACCCGCAACCTCTTGGTTCCTATTCGGATTCGTTAACCACTGCGCCACGACGGGAACTCCGTAATTTTTAATTTGATAAAAATTGAAATCACATTGACAATTACATAAGAAAATTAAATAGTGCTAACCCAAAAAGTCTATTTTTTCCTGAATTTTTTTTTTGATATTCTAAGTTGTTTTAAGCTAATTTAAGCATTTTCTTAAGGAAATGAAAGATAAGTATAGTGGCAATATAACTGGCACAATGTTTTCAACATTGAAAACAAAGCAAAACAAAGTAGAGATTTTTATCTCTTATAAATAAGCTTCACAAGAATAAATGTCTATCCGTAAAGGCTTGCTTTCAAGATTTGCTGTGCATCTTGTGATGTAAGTCCATAAAAATGTAAAAATCGTCCTTTTCTTTCCTTGAAACCATTGCAAATCATGAACTACTGGCAAATGTTATTGCTCTCATTACAGTGAAAATAACAGTACATCTTGAATTATTTTAATGTAATGACTGTCTTTGTTTTTACACATTTCATTTTCTCAGGATTGTCCTTTTAGCATTCAGCTTTAATAATCCAGCCTTTTTTTTTTTTTTAACTAGATTTCAGGATTTTAAAGGTTCTGTTTCCATCTCAGTGTAAAATCAACCAACCAACCAATCAACAAACCAATAAAAAAATGACAAAAATTTTGTTTTAAAGTAAGGTTTTTAATGCCTCAGGTGTATTTTCCTGTCCCATGGCAATTTGTTTAATTAGTCACCAATTAAATAGCCAGTTTCAGACATATTTTGAATAGCTATGAAATGATCTACATCCTTTCAAATATATCCTCTAAGACAGTAAAATGAATCACCTTTTTTATTTTGACTTGATGGCCAACTCAGTGGTCACACAATTAAATTTATGTGTAGAAGCAGAATCTGGTCTTATTATCTAGCTCTTTTTCATTTCAATCATGGCTAAAAATATAAGCATTTGCATTATGCAAAGGCAATTACAAGCAAACTTCAAGCTTCAGTACTATGCCTCAGTCTTCCAAATTTAGTTTAGGTAAAGTTATGTATGTATAATTATTATAATTGGTCTAATTTTTTTTTAGGGCCTCACCCATGGCATATGGAGATTTCCAGGCTAGGGGTCAAATGTGAGCTACAGCTGCTGGCCTACACCACAGCCACAGCAATGCCAGATCCGAGACACATCTGCAACCTACACCAGAGCTCATGGCACTCCAGAAACTCAACTCACTAATCAAGGCCAGGGTTCGAATCTGCATCCTCATGGGTGTCAGATTCATTTCTCCTGAGACATGATGGGAATTCCTGGTCTAATATTCCTAATATTGAAATTTAATTCCAGTGAAATTTTCCTTTCAATTGCTTAACAAATTAAGAAGAGATACAAACATGTAGATAATTATGCAAAGAATACTTGAATCTAAAAAGCTTACATCATTTTTAGTCTAAAATTCAGCAGTAGGTGTTAGCCATTATAAAGTCAACATCACTACATAGAAATATGGAGACAAATTTCAAAATGCCTTGAAGATAATCACACGTTTATGACTGTAGAATTGTTCAGTGGTATAATACATTACTGTCTCATTTATAAATGTGTGTTCAGTTTCTGCTCTAATCTAGAGTGCCATACATGTGGGGGGTTATTTTTTAAACTAACTGAGATTTTTTACATTAATATGTTTACCTTCTCTTTCATAGTTGCTTTCTGGTCAATAAAAAGGACTACTGAATTGATTATCCATAACATTGAGGCATTTGCTATTCAATTCTTGATTCTAAGGATTTCCCAAGTAGCTTTTAGAACTGCTTACCAAATTGTATTATGCAAAAAAAATGCTAACAATTTAAATCCCCATCCAGGAGTTCCCTTCGTGGCGCAGTGGTTGACGAATCCGACTAGGAACCACGAGGTTGCGGGTTCAGTCCCTGCCCTTGCTCAGTGGGTTAACGATCCGGCGTTGCCGTGAGCTGTGGTGTAGGTTGCAGACGCGGCTCGGATCCTGCGTTGCTGTGGCTCTGGCGTAGGCCGGCGGCTGCAGCTCCGATGGACCCCTAGCCTGGGAACCTCCATATGCCACAGCAGCGGCCCAAGAAATGGCAAAAAAAATAATAATAATAAAAATAAATAAATAAATAAATAAATCCCCATCCAATTGTTTCCTTTCTATTGCACATTAAGAGAGCAACACAGATCTAGCTGATCACAAAAGAGTTTGGTAGCTCAGTAAAGTGTGTTCAATTGCCAAGACTTTTTTTTTATAGCAATTGAACC
Source organism: Sus scrofa (assembly GCF_054392235.1). Lineage (NCBI taxonomy): Eukaryota > Metazoa > Chordata > Mammalia > Artiodactyla > Suidae > Sus > Sus scrofa. The sequence continues at coordinate 64,762,081 of NC_139390.1, forward strand.
CTGAATCCAAGGCTGTTAAACTAAAAACATACTAACAGACTGATGTAACAGTCAAACAAGACTTTTCCAGTCAAAGTCAAGATAGGAGTATATAGATGCTATGAATATTTGTGTGCCCTCCCCATATTTATGTGTTGAATTCTAACCCTTAAGGTGATGGATGGTATTATAAATGGAGATGGTATTATTATTAGGAGGTGGGGACTTTGGAAGGTGGTTAGGTCATGACTAAGTGGCCCCCAGGAATGAGATTAGTGCCCTAATAAAAGAGGTTTTACAGATAGCTCTCACTTCTATCACTTAAAGACATAAAGTTGGTAGACTGCAACCCAGAAGAGAGCCTTCAGCAGGACCCCGTCACACTGGCATCCTTACCTTAGACTTCCAGATTCTAGATCTTTGAGAAAAAAGTTCTTAGTGTTTATAAGCCACCTAGTCTATGGTATTTGGTTATAGCAGCCTGAACAGACCAAGACAGAACATAAATTAATAATGTTTTTTTTTTTATTTAAAAAAAAATCATTTGGGAAAATAAACAAAAAGAGAGATGTACCAAAAAAAAAAAAAAAAAAAAAAAAAAAGCTTGCAGAATTGAACCCTTGTGCAAATGGTAATTGAAGAAAATAAGTTTGTAAAACATTTTACTCTGCTGTTGGCAGAATAATTGTGTTCTGTATATATTTCTTTTTAGATGAGATAAATATTATAACTGATGATTTGAGAAAAAAAAGGGGGATTTATAAATAATACAAGTGAATCCAGAGTAGTTCAAGTCATCATTTAGTGATTTTTTCATCTACTATGCATAATTGCTAGCTTCTTGTTTCCACTTGTATATTTTCCTAAAAGTAATTTGGTATTTACTGAAAATTTAAAGTGTCTGGGAAAAACTTGCTTTTATGAAGAAATGTTCATTTTGTATCTTGGCTTTTTCTTCCATCTAGTTAGAGAGTAGGACAGCTAAAAATGTTTCTGCCTGTGTCAGATACATCAGTGACACTAGGATTCTTAATTACCAGCTGCCAACATCTAGCTAAATCCCTTTATTCAATGTAAAGATTGGCATGTTAATGTCAAAGTTATCCAGTGTTGTATTTCTCCTAGGGGTTTTCCTATTAGGTTGAAATCCCTTCTAGCTTTTAGGTTTGAAAAAAAATCTATTCATTCAGATCCAACTAAACTTATTTTCTACTCTTCTTTGAGATATATGTTATATTTAATAAGCAAAACATAAATTGTTTGGTTGATCTATGTCCTAACACATCACTTTACTGAGACAAATCTTTCCCAATATCAGAGCTCCTTCCCTGCTTAGATTATTTTAGTGCTGATTGAGCTTGCTTTCTTCTATAGTTCTATGGTAGGAAGAAATAGTTTATGTATATAAGTGCGTATATCTCCTGCAATATCTGGATTAATACTAAAATAACAATTAGCCATTACTCCAAAAATAAGGGTATACACATCTACACATGCACACTTCATAAATTATATCAAAGAGAAATGATGAGTAAGTTAGATGGTTTCTATGCATAATAATAACAAAGTTAGCCATTGTTGTATAGCAGCAATGTAAACAAGCAATTTTACGTAAATGTTCAGTTCATTTGTTTTTTAAAAGATATACTGAAGGGAAGTATTTTTGTTTTATTTTTATCTTTTGCTTTTTAGTGCTGCACCTGCAGCGTATGGAATTTCCCAGGCTAGTGGTTGAATTGGAGTCACAGCCCAGGCCTACACCATAGCCACAGCCATGCCAGATCCAACATGTGTCTGCAGCCCACACTTCAGCTCATGGCATTGCTGGGTCCTTAACCCACTGAGAGAGGCCAGGGATCAAGCCCTCATCCTCATGGATACTAGTTGGGTTCTTAACCTGCTGAGCCACAATGAGAACTCCCTGAAGGGGAATAGTTTTATAATTAAATGAATATAAGCACTCAGTATTTTTGCTAAATCTGCGGTAGTCTGCGGAAGTCTTCAGCAAGTTTTAATTTAGTGTTTTCAGCAGAAAGAATATTGCAAAAATTATTTTTAGTTAAGAATGACATACATATATATAAAACTATATATAGTTGTAAAACTATATATAAATTTTAATTAAGCTATTAAATATAATTTTTAGATACCTATTTCTACATGAGGAAAAATCTGCTTCTGAGTTTTTTCTTATGATGATCTATACCACTGTTTAGTTTGATCATATCGCAAAGTTAACTTTGGGTTGAATGTCTTTTTTTTTCCCCCTAGAAGTATTTAACTGACAGGGCTCAAAATGCAAAAGGATTGCCACATTAAAAATTTTTAGGCATAGTGCAAGAAATATGGGACTTGATCGAATGTGAAGAGGAATGAGAAGAATGCATTTGCTTTAAAAAATAAGTAGAAAATTCCAAACGTAATTCTATGTGTTATTCCCATTTGAAACTATCATAGTCTGAAAGCATAGTATGAAACAAAAAATAAATGTTTATTATATTACATTGTCATTGTGTGTGTGTGTACATACGTGCATTCATGCATGCGTTAGTGTTGTGGGAGAGAGTTTGAGAGACTATAATGTAATATCCAATCCATGCCACAACTTGAGGTTTAAGGGCTGCTTAGGAGAGTCTAGAAAAGTCTGAGTTGAAGAATAAAAGAACAGCGAAAGCACTAGGACAGCACGAAGCCATTCTCTCAGACAAAGACAATGAGTGTCAAATTGTGATGGCCAAAATAATTATGGGTTCTCTGATCTCAGGAAACCAAAGTCTGTAGCAATGGAGACTCTAGATAGTAAGACTAAAGTAAATGTAAATATGTGATCTTACTAGCAAACCGCTTTCAGTTCGAAGGAAGAAGTCTGATAATAAGTCCTTCTAACAGGAACCTGATGATAGGCGCAAGGCAAAAAGATGAAATCCCTTAGCTGGCACATTAAGCTGGAGATGAGGAAACCCAAAAGTAAGATGCAGTCAGGTCTTCAACCAATAGCTCCCACTAGTTGTTCAGTGTTTGGGCTTGTGTGTGGGTGTGCATGTGTTTGTAAAGATGAGATTATTTACATATGTGGATACAAATCATTTTCAAAACTCTTCCATCAACAGAAGTTTCTATGAAGTTTATAGGAAAGGCATAAACATGTAAAAGAGAAAACCCTTGAGCAGCTGTAAGCAGGAGTGGAGCTAGTGGGCTAACCTGATTTATCTGAAATAAAAATATAGCACCATCAAGAATTTCTGCCCTCAGAAGAAATTGAGGGCAAAAAAGCAATGTCTTTGGCTTTTTCTTATTAAGGACTTAAGGATATCAACCATAATTAAATAAACAAAACACTCCGGTAGCTTTCCTGAGGCTCATCAATAAATGAAGAGTTTAAAATACCAACATTCCTGATTAAAAATATTGTCACATTAGTTGCATTTTTTAAAGTGAAGAAGAATAATTTGCTATTTTTTTCCCTTAACGACAAAGTGAAAAAAATATGTTGAATAGAGTGAAGTCACTATTGGAATATTTTCATAATTAAATGATTTAAACCCACAATTGATATCTATGTCCAAACCTTGCTTAGAACAAGAGTGAAATAAGCAGAGCTGATCTATTAGTATAATGTTTATCTTGTAGAAAACATATGTATTATCTAATTATGTCTCAAAAAATTTTGTGAGGCAGTTGTCATTTTTATCTTAATTATACAAAGGAAAAAAAAAAACTGGCCCAATTACATAGAACTGCTAAGCAAGAAACCCAGAAAAAGGAGATATGTATTCTAGATTTTGTCACACCCACAGTGTGTGGAAGTTCCTGGGTCAGGGATGGAACCCATACCACAGCGGTGACCGGAGCTGCTGCAATGACAATGCTGGATCATTTAACCCTCTGTGTCATAAGAGAACTCTGGGTGTGGGCAAATGTGTTTTATATAAGCAATAAACATACCTGTTTAGCAAATATTTATCATATATTTTATGTTCTTGGATGCTTACAAATGAAAAAAGATACAGCCTACAGTATAACAGTCTTCTTCAATTTCAGTGAAAACAGACTTCAAAATATAAGACTGTCAGTGGAGAGAGCAACATGTACCTAATTTTATCTGATGCATAATGGAAGGTATTTTGGAGTATGAAAATCCTAAGGTTCATTTTATAATAACAAATAAAAATAAACAATTGAAAATGTTTAATAGCATAAAATATGAAACAAGCAGTCTTGTTTCATATTTTAGCTCCTGATTCATCAGCTGAGTAAATTAATTAGAATAAATGTGCCTCAGTTCCTTATGTATAAAATCAGGACAAAATTAGTACATATCTCATAGATCTTTTGCTAGATTTAAGCGCAGTTATATATACATATTAGTTAGAACAGGCCTGGTTTAGAGAAAAATTATGCAAGAGACGACATGCAACTAACACAACAGTGCACATACCTAAAAACATTTGAGTAAAGTCAAGGAGGCAAAAGCAATGTGATATGTTTATGGAGCCTCATGAAATTTGATGAATAGTGCATGCATGGAGCAGTAAGAGGCTTTAAGGGGAGGGCACATAGGGCCACATCTTAGAATGATTTCAGTGTTAACTTTAAGGTCTGCAACTCTGTAATAGGAACCATGGCAACATCTCAGGATGTCAACCAAGAGTTGTGTTTTTATGTACTTCCCCCAGGGGAGGTAACTGATTTTAATATAGCCTAATCAGAAGCAGGGGTACTTAGGTGGCTGCTAAAGTGGATACAATAGAATTAGATATGACTACAAAGGGATGAACATATTTTAGAAATATAAACAGAACGTTTGAGTGACTAGATGGGTGTAAAGAACAGAACTGAAAATTTCTTTAAGCTTCCGCTAACATTGACTGAAGTCAATCATGTTAAAAAAAGAAAAAGTACAAAGTTTGCAAAAAAATTAAATTCTGCTTTTAACACACAGTGGGCACGTGGGCTTGTGATACCTGCCTAACATGAATGAGGACGTCCAGTAGAAAATAATATATGCCAGCCTGGAGAAATATTTGTTTTTAACCACTCATAGGGCTCCTGATTTTTGTTCTGTGGCTTCTTGAATTTATAAACATCAGATGCCTGCCACAAGAGAAACTTCTCAGGCTATAGAAATTATATTGTATTTATTTTCAGTTATTGTTAATATGATTGTGGCCAAAGTCCATATTATAGAATCTCTTTTTATTTTTAATGAAAATAAATTGAAAATATGCAAACACTGCTTCAGAATAAATATTTTTGTAAGGTGGTTCAGTGAACTCTTAGGAAACATGCATTTACTCAATTTGGGCACAGATGAAACACAGAAATAAAGAAATTATCTTAACTTGCTCCTAGAAGAATTCTTTCTTCAGCTGAAAGCTCCTCTAACTCCCCATTGCAATTTTGTAAAATAAACATCTAATTCTTCTGTTCCTAAGCATTTTTTAATCTTTTTTTTTTCCACTACTAATTAAAATGGAAAATTTAGGTCTCATGTTTTGGTTACCAATTAACTGATACAATTAATATTATGTGACCATTTTATGATTCAACTGAATTCAAGAAATGAATATAAAATGAGTAGGGCCAGCTTTGCTTCAACAGCTCTTTGTATTTTTATTTCCTTTATGTTATTTTTTTTCTCCTTTGCAATCAAATCTCATAGAAATTGGCAAGACCTTAAAGTTCCATACTGTGTTCTTTAACCTATTATTTATTAAAATGCTTTGGGTACAGATTAATTTACTTTGCAAATATTTATTGTTGTTTCACCTGACAAGAAAAGGGAGCTTAGGCACTTTGATAAATGAATTGGTAGGTTGTCTGGCTTCTCCTTACCTTCTGGAATTACTTTTATCCCTTATAGAAATGATATCTTGCAATTTTCTGCTAGTGTGTCCCCAGGGAAACCACAGCTGAGATTTCTATGAATTCTATTTCTGCAGCAATAGCTCTATTTTCTTTTGCTCTGTTAGTGGAGGTACATTGTTGTAAAAAAAAAAAAAAAAAAAAAAAAAAAAAAAAAAAAAAAGTAACCCTCTGAAGCACTGGATTTTTGTATGTCAAGCCTTTTAGTTATGCATTATAGAGGGAACTGAAGGAGGTTTGGTTTTTAATAGTTGTGAAAATGGGTCTTTAATCAGTGGGACATTGAAAGAGGATAATCTGTGGCATGTATTATGGTTCTAGACACTTCTTATCAGGAACTTGGTTTATCATAGCACTTAGCTGTGTATGACTCTGATAATTACCTGGACCTATTCCTCTGTAAATATATTGGTTTTAGATACAAAGTTCTTTATGAGCATAAAAATAAAAAGAATTAGTTCAGCTTCAAATTGTATTTGAAAAAAATACAAATGCAGTGGATTCTATGTGTCACTGTTGGGTCAGGTGAAAAAATATTAGGCGGAGTCTTCTACAGGATAACACAGAGGCAAATTAAAGGTGAAACTTTTAACTGACTGAGTGTTCATGAATTTTCTAACAAATCCACCAAATTCACTGGTTGCCTTCACTACCAAGGAGGCTTCATCCAACATCTGCCTGCTCCTCTCCATTAGAAATTCTGTGATTTTATTTTGTTCATTTAGCAGATTTTTATTGTAGGCCCGCAGTCATTAGGTACTATTCTAAGCTGTGAAGATCAGCAGTGAATGTGAACATAAGTCCTTGCTCTCCTGGGAATTACATTTTAATGGGACAAATGACAGTGATGAACAATAAATTAAATGCATGCATGTTATGAAGGAAAACAATAAATCAGCCTAAGGGGGCAGAGAGTGACAGCAATGTACTATTTTACACGTGCTAGTCAGGGAGTGTCTCTCTGAGTTGGAAGCATAATTAAGTAAGGGGAGGAATCCAGTAGATCACTAGGAGAAGGACATTCCAGGCAGAGGCAACAACAATGGCAAAGGGGTCCGTGACAGAATTCCAGGAACAGGTGGTATGTTCTACAAAGAGCAGTAAGAGCCCTGGAGGTGGTTACCTAGGCTAGGAGGAGTCCAGGCCAGAAAAGAAGAGGGAGAAAAAAAGCCTGCAATTCTTTTTTTTTTTTTTTAAATGGAAAGACAGCCCACATTTGTGGATCTTAAGAGTACTGTGTTTGTTTGTTTGTTTTAATTCTTGTTTTCCCAATACAATTTTTTTTCTACTGTAAAGCATGGTGAACTATACATAGTTACATATACATGTATATATTCTACTTTCTCACATTATCATGCTTCATCATTATATGATGAGAACTATAAACATTAATCAAGGAAATTAAAGAAGATGTAAAGAAATTGAAAGATATTCTATGCTCCTGGGTTGGAAAAATTAATATTATAAAAATGGCCATACTACCAAAAGCAATCTACAGACTCAAGCCTGCAATTCTTGAAGGCCAAGACCAAGACTGGCTCCACTGAAGGAATCTACTGACTTTCAGCAAAGCAACATGACAAGACTTTAGTTTTTAAAAGATCACTTGGGCTACCATTACAAGTATGAAGAACAAAACTTCAGCTTTAGTTTGGGTTTGTTCCCAGGTTATTGCCAGATAGGACAAAATATTAGCAAATCACCAGGTCTACCATGCTGAGGTTGACAGATTTTTTTTTTCATTTATTTTGTTGTTACAATTTTAATTTTCAGAATTAGGTTTTTAGTTTTAACACCTTAAACTGGATTGATTGTTTGAGAGACATTGATTAGATCTTCACAGACTAAAATTTCTGCATATTTTCACAGCACATCATGTCTCAGGTGGGAACAAACCTTTCTGGGTCTGCATCATGGGGAACCCTTGGTAAATCTACTACATGGTGCCAGAGCCTCTTGACAGTCACATGTCTTAAATTCCCCTCTAGCTCCCCTCTATATTAAAACTGTTATATTTATCTCTTTTTATTTATTTATATTTTATTTTATTTATTTATATTTATCTCTATTTTATTTATCTCTTTTTTTTTTTGTAAAAAAATCATTACAACAAAATCAATGAAAACCAGAAGGAAAAGCAGAAAATATTTGAAAAATCCCTTAAAAAGCTTCCATAATTTTAAGTTATCTTTATGTTTTATATTTCTATAAAATAGCAAGGAAAAAACATCAGAATCCAAAGTGAGTTTAAAGGTTATCGCATAATGTCACTTGGGCTCAGAATTTCTGTCCTGGGATAGACCATAGAGAAGGATCAAAATTAAACCCCTTCCCTCCAACTCAAAAAACACCATTTCCTCTCAGCTGAAGTGAACAGTAAATACTTCCACAATGGCTTGGTTCTGAGCTGTTAGTAAAACTTCAAGGTATCATCTAATTATCAAGCAAAACAGGCCAGCTCCCAGCATCAGAGACTTTGAACTTTCAAGGAAGACAAACTTTAGTACAATGTGAAAATTGTCTTGGGAGAAACTGCTAGTTTTACTCAACATCTCTCTCCCTATTTTTCTGTAGAAAACAGAAATTGTAGCTTGGCGCATGGCAGCTGACCAAAGACTACATTCTTCAGCTTTTATGGCCACTAAGTATGGTCACATTAAGTGCTGACCCATGGAATATTAGAGGTATTGATGAGTAGGAATTTCAGGTGTTATTCCTAAGAGAACAGCTCTGCATTCATTCCTATTCTGGCCCCATCTTTCTATGAGTATAAATATGGCAACAGATAACCTTGGATGACATAAATGAGAGCTATCACATAGATGGCCAAGCCTCAAAATACCAGGGTCAGTGTCTATGAGACCATGCTGTTAATCCATTATTATTGGCTGGATTACTCTACCATCATTACTTTTGAGAAAAATCAACTTGCTTCTTATTTTGTCTTCTTACTTTGGGTCTCCATTATGGCACCATGTGTAAAATACCTTAAAAATAAAATTTACCTATATTCACTTCCACGAGTCTTGAGGGCTCAATCTCTAAAATATACAAACAACTTAAACAAATCATCAGCAAAAAAACCAACAACCCAATGGAAAAATGGGCAAAAGACCTGAACAGACATTTCTCCAAGGAAGATACACAGATGGCCAACAAGCACATGAAAAAATGCTCAACATCAGTGATTATTAGAGAAGTGCAAATCAAAACTACCATCATACCAGTCAGAATGGCCATCATTAATAAGTCCACAAATAACAACTGCTGAGAGGGTGTGGAGAAAAGGGAACCCTCCTGCACTGTTGGTGGGAATGTAAGCTGGTAAAACCACTGTGGAGAACAGTATGGAGGTACCTTAGAAAACTATACATAGAACTTCCATATAACACAGCAACCCCACTCTTGGGCACATATCCGGACACAATTTTCCTTGAAAAAGACACATGCACCCGCATGTTCACTGCAGCACTATTCACAATAGCCAAGACATAGAAACAACCCAAATGTCCATGACAGATGATTGGATTAGGAAGAAGTGGTATATATACACAATGACTACTCAGCCATACAAAATAATGAAATAATGCCATTTGTAGCAACATGGATGGAACTAGAGACTCTCACTCTGAGTGAATTAAGTCAGAAAGAGAAAGAAAAATGCCATATGATATCACTTATATCTGGAATCTAACATACAGCACAAATGAACCTTTCCACAGAAAAATTCATGGACTTGGAGAATAGACTTGTGGTTGCCTGGGAGGAGGGCAAGGGAGTGGGATGGATTGGGAACTTGGGGTTAATGGATGCAAGCTATTGCCTTTGTATTGGATTATCAGTGAGATCCTGCTGTGTAGCACTGGGAACTATGTCTAGATGCTTATGACAGAGCATGATAATGGGAGAAAAAAGAATGTACACATGTATGTGTAACTGGGTACTGGGGAAATAACAATAAAAAATAAGAATTAAAAACTAAAATAAAATATATCTAAAAAAATTAAAATTTAGTGGAGTTTCTAATAAATGCACACATCCTCTCAATAAAATCAACTCCTACCATTAGACTAAGAGACTTTATGTCTGGGAAGCTCAGAACTGTACCGCAACTTTAAAATCCAGATTAAGGAAAACTTACTACCTTCTTAGTATTCTAAGATCACCTTTCCAAGGTGAAAAGCCTTTCCGCCATTTTAAGGTGTAGCTATATTCCGTACTTAAAAAAAAAAATTAGATGAATATATTGCTCTCATGGTCTATCAATACCACATGTAAATTGAGCCTAACAAATCATATATTTTCCCTCACTGATCTGTATTTAAAACTTGACGTTGTGCAGGAAACCTGACTTTAGTTTGATACAAAGTTGTTTTTAAAAAGTTCGTCTGAACTGATCAAGTCTCTGATCAAGGAAGAGTTTCCTATTGCTGTTGTTTTCTTCCTCTTTAATCTTTTAAGCATGGTGCTAAGTTTTAGCAGGGATGAAAGAACATTAAAAAATATGTCCAAAAGCAAATATACATGTAGGATGAGAGCCAAGAGATTTAAAGAATGGCTGTCATTTATTGTGTAAATACCTATATTCCACCAGATTAGATACATCCTAGGGAGACAGATTGTTGTTGTAGTATTAAGCTATTAATTGTCAAAGGAGGCCTCTGGAGCCAAACTGTTTAAGTCTTAGCTCTGGCTCCTCATGTAGTAACAGTGTGGCCCTGGGCCAGTTCCTGACCCTCTTGATATTTTAGTCACCTCTTCTGTGAAGCAGGAGAAACAGGGTATATACTTCTATTTTACTAACTGAGTTACTGTGGGGATTAAATAAGTAAATGTAAAGTGTCTTTTATATAATAAGCTTTAGATAATTATTAACTATTTTTATTAACTAGATCATATTTAATGTTCAGAACAACTGAACATTACCTCCCTATTTTATATACGTCTACTGAGGCTCTGAAAGTGTAACTTACTTACAATCACAAAATGTATATGTGTTTCAGTTGAATTCAAATGCTGTTTTAACTCAAAAGCTGCTTTTTTTTTTTTTTTGGTACTGTATTAAAGTATGCTCTCCTGTACTCTAAAAACTTTTACTGAAAGTATCTTTTGACTTGTTAATAGCTTTTGTTCTTACGGCAAACAGTTTAAATACAGTAGTCAAAAATGGAATAAACTGTGATGCTAGGCAGCTGATTTTTTCAAATTTCCGAAAAAATCTATTTTCATCAAATATTTGATGACATATTTTATTTTACTTTAGTGAAGCAAAATATCATACAAAAGGTTTTGAGTTGGCTTGTTTGTAATTATTCCGGGGTTTCCTTCTAATATTTGTTGTTATGTTAATACAGAGAAATTTTGCTCTTAGAATTTATAATATAAAGTGTAATGTATTCCTGCTAAAATAAATTGGCCTACAATTTCCGATTTCCCAACATTTGGTTTAGTAATTCGTATTACATCAACAAAACTTTGATGTTTTGAGAAACATTTACAGCTTAATTATGTTACAGCAAAGTGTATGTCTTTATTTTCTATTACTATTGTATAAATATGCACAAAACAAAAATAAATCACTATACAGTATGTATTAATGAATAAAGTACCTAATAATATATCCCCCTTTTTGGATCAGTGTGGCAAATATTGTTAAGTTTTGGTGATTATTAAATTAAGAATATCATGAATTATTTAGCATGAAGAATAAGTATCATATTACTGGTACAATTTTATTAAGCTGAAGACATTTCATGATGTTCTCTATAATCATATTTGAGTCCAACTATGTCCGAACTCATGTATCAGTTAAAGATGCCACTTCATAAATGAAGGTAAGCAGTTTACTGGCAAAACCTAGAGTACAATCCCCTGATCACTTTTTGAAGAGTCAACAGAAGTATTCAACCCTTTCTTGGATTTCACCATTCATAAAATGAGGAGGTAATAAAATCTTATTGCTTAAGTCTTTCTTTCATACTTAGGGAGAAAAACATGGTCTTGCTGAAGTAAAAGTATATTACAAATGAATGGAAAGTGTCTTTCTTTCTGAAATTAATCTTACATTTCAGTTTAAAAAGTCAATGCAGTTTTTATATTTAAATATAACTGGTCAGCTTGAAGTATGTGTTTTTCTCTTTTCCAATTCATTATGTTATTAGACAGTGAGATCAGAAAATAAATAACAATTTTTAAATCTTAATTTTTGAGGGAATCAGTGTTTAAGAGATGATAAATTAAGACACTGAAAATTAAGTGTGTTGATCTTATCACTGACCTATATGCTTGAAAGTATAATACGGATTATTGAATACATTCTTGGCATATTTCTTGAATATAAAGTTTTACAGAGGATCAGTATCATCACCATAAGATTACGTGTTTTTCAAAAATATTAATACCCAAATATCTTCATAACAAAGTCCTCAGAAATAAAATGTTAAAGATATATTAGGGGAAATTTGTAGAGTGATGTGTTACTATAAAAGAGATCTTCAGGACAAAATGGATAGGGAGATCATATATTATGTTATCAAGTAAAAATTAGTCTGGGTTTCAGGGTCATTTATAAAACAACCCCAACTTTACCCTGCTGTATTGTGTCTCTTCTCAGTAAACCTCCTTCAGTTGCCCATTATCTCAGCCTCATTGCTCTCTGTCAGAGCTTTCCTGTACTAGAAGGCTAAATAATGGCCCCTAGACCCTGGGGATTATATTCCTAATCCTTGGAATATCTAAATGTTACTATGTATGGATGAAAGATCTTTGCAGCTGTGCTTAAATGAAGGCACTAATGATCTTGAGATGAAGCGGTTATCCTGGATTATCTGGGTGGACCCTAGATGTAATCACAAGTATCCATTTAGAAAGAGGGCAGAGGGACATTTCATAGGAAGAGAAGTCAATACACCCATGGAGGCAGAGATTGCAGTGAATGATTTGGCCAAACACCAAGAATGCCAGGGGCAACAGAAGATACAAGAGGCAAAATGTATATTGTCCTTTAGAGCATCCAGGAGGAGGAGAGCCTTGCTGATACCTTTTGGGTTAGGGATCCTAATTTTGGACTACCAGGCACAAGAACTATGAGAAATAAAGTTCTGTTATTTAAGCTGTCCAGTTCCTATAATTTGTTATAACAGCCACAGGAAACAAATACACAAGCTCACTGCAGTTCCTGTTTTCCTCACTTAGGAGTTCACTTGATTTCTCCTTCACCTAGTCAAGTCATGTCCGTTCTGCAAGTATCATTCATCCTGGTTCCAACATCGGCCCGAAACTTCCTCCTGCCATACCAGTCCCCACTGATCTCACCCCCTCATTTTTTAAACACTCTTGCCACAAAAATTAGCCCCTGTTCACAGTCTTGAAATTGATTATTTGATAAATTTATTATTTTTTTCTTAAATGTTATTGCAACTGCCTTCTGCTTATATCTGTTATTTCTATAGCACTCGTGGTTCCTACAATGTTGATCACTCTAAAATATGTAATATATTACATGTCAACCAAAGGATTTCTAGCTTTGTACTGTTCTTTTTCCAGTCTCTTCTCCCCATGTATAATCTTTCTATTCATCATTGTGAATCTCTTTGTCTTATCCTCTAGCCTTTTATTTAAATGGAAATCTTGGTTTTAATTTTTGATAAAAATCATTTTGTGGGTTTTAAATGCCATGTTTGAATAAAATCCTCAACATTGGCAAACTCTTCAGTCATGAAGAGGTTATGCATATTCAAGAGAATACAAATTTGGATGGGTACATGCTCCGTTTTGATTATAGAGCTGGCATTTAGGAGATTGTCTGAAGCTGTGGCCACATAACAATATTGTTTATAAGTGAACTTCAGGCTTTATTCCCAATTGGCTCTTTTGTATACATGGCTAGAGACAAAAGGACCAGTCTGAGCATGGCCCCATGCACATGTTTTCACTGGATAAACCATGAAGGAATCAGTCATACTGATTACTTTGAAGCCTCAGTTTCTAAGATAAATAGAAGAAAATTAAATGTGGGTCTTTGTATAGTATAATGAATCCAGACAAATGAAGCTGAGGCTGTTCTAAGGGGGGAACACTACTACTTAAATCAGATCCTTGAGAAATAAGAACAGAGCACTTTGAATAAACTCAATAGTACCAAAAGGCCAATTGGTCAGAAAGAAGAAAAAATTGATTTAACAGATTGACATCATTTTGACAAAAGACAGATATTTGGTCTCAAATATTATACAGCTAGCCTATTTGACAGATTATTTCTGTCCAATATATAATCAGAGACTGAGCACACAAACATATGTGCATTACATACATAGGCCTCACTCACACATGACACACATATGACAAAACATGCATCTTGTAAAGAAATGGTCAAATAGGAAACTTTGTATTTGCTCCATAGGTAGGGGAAAAGAGTTTATCTCTCTTTCTTAAAAATCCCCCATGGTTCAATCTTAACTGAAAAGCATTAGGTAGCACAGGAAAGTGGAGAGAAGAGAAGGCTGAAAAACTTGTAGAGTTAGGGACAGCAACAAGACAGAGGCTCCTGTTGCAGTGGGTATCTTGTGGAACATCCAAAACAACTCTTGAGAGAAAGAGTCTCATGTCTTTAGACTTTACATTTAGCTTAGTGTGCATTTAGCCTTTGCATTTAGCTAAAATTGTGTGCATGGCAGCACCATGGTGAATGGAAAAAGTCAAAGATTCAGGAAAAAATACTTTCAAATGCCACGAGCATGAATAATACACATGCTGCAAAATTAATGTTTTTTGCCGCAAAAGTTATTTTGATACATCCCTACCAAAACCTTTCTACACCATTTTTGTCAGTTTTTTAGAATTTCTCATCTGTTCTTTTCCATTTCTGAATCATTTGCAATTTTCTGCTACAATAGCTTTATCCACAATGTTAAAAAGTAAAATACATTGACTGAAAATTTCATATATAAGTGTACACTAGAACTATTGATTTAAAATTCATTACGCAGCAACCAGAAAAGACAATTTAGCACAGTATGGTGTTCTGATTTCAGAAGTAATTTTCCTCCGATTAGCCGCTCTACCTTTTCCTATTTTGTTTTCATCGTTGCTGCGAATGCATATAAACTTGTTTATTTGGTTCAGAAGTTTGGTGGTTCTGGTTGTCAGCAGCTGACCCATCTCTTCCACTTTTTTAAATGAGCACCTCAGCCACAGGCCTGCTCATATCATCAACTAAGCTTCAATGAACACACTGGTGATTCTCACAAACCCTGGGTTTTTTTCTTTCAGGAATAGGCTGCTTTTTGTAAGTAATATATATGTTATCTCTCTTATTTCAGACCCCTCTCTTCTACATAGCAATGTCTAGAATTCATTTTATCAGAGGAGTCAACAAGGAAGTGGAAAATGTAGTTTCAAGAGTAGGAAAAACACAATTTTCACTTTTAATTTAAATGCATCAAGTTGGCCTGGCTGGTCATGGAAATATAAAATATCTCTTCACTTGTGTTAGATATCCAGAGGGAGATACTTCCAATAAAATATGGCATTCATGGATTTACTAAATAGGAAGAGAACTTGGCGTCTTACATGAGGTATGGAAAGTTATGATAATGACACCCATTCTTTAAGATGAAGTCACCATTTCATTTTTACAGATTTCAGATGGTTAACTAAAGCCACAAAAGATAGTTTTCCAACAGACATTGTTTTTGTTTGTTTATTTTGGTGAAGCCAGGGTACATTTAGGTACTTTCTAGGCAACTGATCATTTTCCTAGCTTTATGAACTTAATGCATGGATAGAGAATGAGAGTCTGAAGCCTGTGAGATTAAGGTACTTAAGTATTTCACCCTATTGTTTATTGGGACATTAAAGATATTAGTAAGTTTGCTTCATCTTTGGTGGGATGCTCTGCTCTGTTATTCCAAAGTACAGGCATACCTCAGAAGTATTTTAGATTTGGTTCCAGACCACCACAAGAGAGTGAATATTACCATAAAGCAAATCACATTAGTTTTTTGTCTCCCAGTGCATATAAAAGTTATGTTTACACAATATGTAGTTTGTTATATGTGCAATAGCACTATGTCTAGCAATGTACATCCGTTAATTTAAAAGTACTTTATTGCTGAACGTTCTTACCCTGAGCCCTTAGCAAGTCTAGATATCAAAGATCACTGAACGCAGATCACCAAAACACATATAATAATGAAAAAGTTTGAACTATTATGAGAATTATGTGTCCAAAGTGTGACATGGAGACACAAAAGGGGCAAATGCTGTTGGTAAAATGGCACTGATAGACTTGCTCAACATAAAGTGACCCCAAAACTTCAATTTGTAAAATGCATGATATCTGGGAAGCACAGTAAAACAAGGTATGCTTGTGTAGTGTTTATAAATTTTAGACTAGATGTTCTTTGTTTACTCACCAAAAATAAAATATTAAACAGGTTACTATTTTATTTCAGCTTCTCCAATGCCCACACCCACAGTGAGTGGAGAGAGAGAAGTGGGAGGGCAGGCAGGTCATTTTCCAGTGAAGGTCAGCCACTCATCACCTCCTAGAGGAAAGCCTGAGAGGAGACTTTCACTGCCTGGGGTTTCAACCTAAATTTCCTTATCATATAGCCCTTTCTGAGTTTCAATTCCTGGTTGCTTATCCATATGGACAGTCTTCTCAGCCATGGTCCAGGTCACATATATAAACCTCAGGCCACATTCTAGATTCCGGTAAGGTTTATTTTTTCTCTTTTTTTGTCTGTGCAGTTATTTTTCTGTGGCCAAATATTTTATTTTACCAATTCTGGGCTATTACCTCATTTCGTCTTGAATGATGCAGAGTCTTGCCTTCATGACTTCTCCATCATCTAGCTGTCACTAAATATATTCTTCACATTAACAGGGGAGTTGGTCTGTGATTGTCATCATTTTTGTCTTATCACTGTCAATAACATTTGTTGAGAGGGAAACAAGTTCTGTTGTTTAGAACAGAAACTAAACAGAATGAATGTTTCTTTTAATGTGACCTGGGGGGGATCAGTCAAGTTTCACTGAGACTTTTATTGTTTCGTTCCTCCTGGTGGGAATAAAGTACCTGAGATGTGTGAAAGAAAAGGTAACACAGGTAAAGTTGTACAATCCGTGTATTGTGGGGGAAGTTGACTTTTAAAAAGAGCTCTTGTGAATATTGAGTTTTAAAAAAAACCTTACTAAGTATGTTTGTCACATAAAAATCATTTAAAATATATAAGTACCTCAAAGGTTGGAAGGAACTGAAATCTGAGACAAGTAAATTTGTGACAATGTTACCTGTGGACAAAGTTTCTCAATAGAATAAATAAGCATGGAGTAAATAAAGTCTTCCCTAAGATATGCATTATAAAACTAATACTGGATATTCTAACTTTTTACAAGTATGTCATTGTAATCATTTCTTTCTACTCATTCATAGAGTTAAATAGATATTTGCATCCTTTTTTAAGTTAGTAACTTAGTTTTACTCATTTACTATTCATATTTATACAAACATGTTAAAATAATTTTTTCATAATCCTATCATGAAAACATTGGCCATAGATATGGCTCAGATCCAATTTGGACTAAATATATCTTAATTTTGATAGGGGATTTCCTATCATTGGATCATATTGTTGAAGGTTCTACAAATTATTAAATTTAATGTTTCTACTACTGAATGGCTGCAAAATGCATTGTTTGTAAGTTGACTATGCATCATCAGGCCATGTGATTGTGTACACAAATATACATGTCCCCCCACCACAACACATTTTCCATGCCTAGTACCAATATGGAACACTTTACTAAATAAATGTAAAAGCATTTAAATTTAAAAATCCCTGTGAGGCACCTATTAATACAAAGTATTTATAGTGCTCTTAAAAACTTTCTCTTAGTATCAGAACAATAAAAATCTCTTGGTAAAAACTCAGGGGAAAAAAAACAATTCTGAAACTGAGATTTCCCAGGTTTCTTTTATACAGAAGCAAAATGTTTCCCTAATAAAAACTCTAAAATAGAGTTATTAATCTACTCCAAATATTTAAAAGTTTCTTTTTTATGAAGGCCTGAAAGGGAGGTTTTAAGAAAGTCTCAAGAATGATGCTGAAATCTTAATTCAGAAGACTCATAGAGGAGGAGTGGGAAAACATGGAGTTCACCTCCTCTTACAAACACATCAAAAATACGTCTACATGTGGAACAATTTTCAGGGAAAACTAAACAGAACATGGCAGAAGCACTTCTATAGAACCAAAGCTGCAAGAAGGATTTTCAGGTACCTGGGCAGCATGGAAAAAAGGGTTAGGGTTGGGAATTCCACCCCTGAGAGGGATATCAAAGAAAAAGAGGGTGTGCGTGAGCAGACTCTCACTGTGGAGAGTGAGTGAGTTGGGCTGTTCACTGGGGTCCCAGTCCTGTGTCCTGTGTAAGGAGACAAGCCTCTGTCACTGCTAAGATAACACTGGGATGGACAGAGGGGCTGAAGAAGCAAAAATTTTACTGGAGGAGTATATCTGTGCTGGCTTGCAAAGAGCCAAGGAGGGGAGCATTTTGTACTAGCAGCTGACACTTCCCCTTTCTCCATAGTGTGTGAATACTCAGGACCAACTCATTCCACACCACAGCCTGGTGTGAGATCTGGGTTAGCTGGGCCCTGGGAAATGACAGTTGAGCTAAACAGAGACAGATCTGGGGGCATGGGCTGTGATCAAGGTGGGGTGGTTGTGGCCACTGTCAGGACTCCTGTGGACTGGGAGAAGACTTCCATAGAAGCAGCCCAGATCACAGCTGGCAGAACAGCTGCCTCAATTTGTGCAGCCACAACACCCCAACTACTAGCCCCAGCCTAGTGAATGCTTCAGCCCCACCCACTACATGCCAGATCCTTGCACTGGGTCTGGTAAGAATAAAACAAGGGAATGTATGTGACCTCAAGCTGCATCTAAGTGGAGCTATGGACACCTACACTGGTGGTGCATCAGTCCTCTAGGAGTGCAAGGGCCTACCTTGCTTCAACAATCCCCTCTTTTGGGTCAGGGCATGCATACAAAGGGAACAGATCCTGGTCTGGCCTAGTGCTCAGAGATTCTCCAACAACTGGGCAGCAGACCTCACTCTGACATGGCAGTGATGGCCAAAGAGAAAGAGGAAGTCCTGCTTTACATCCTGCACAGGCTTTAGTTCCTCCACATCAACCACACCTCCTATCAAGGTGATAGCTGCCAGCACAACCTGAGGAAATACATGGCTGGCATTCACATCAAATCAGTCCCCAAGCCAAGGACATAGGACACAAATGGATTATACAGGGACACTGCCACTTAACACTCTTTCAAGGCCCCAATAGAAAATATTTCTCCTAAATTAATAAAGACAGAAAAAGTAAAATGAAAAGACAGAGGAACCACTCCCAATTAAAAGAGCAAGAGAAATGCCCTGAAAGAACAAATAATAAAACAGAATTTATTAATCTACCAAACCCTAAGTTCAAAAAGGTGATAATAAAAATGCTAACTGAATTAAGAAAATTATTGATATAAATGCAGATTACTGTAATAAGTACCTAGAAACTATTAAAAGATGAATCAAAAACAGATGATTCAATTTCTGGGATAAAAGTATATCTAGAAGCAATGAATAAGTGGCAAAGTGATACAGAAGAAGGAAAAAGTGATTTGAAAGATATAGTAATGGAAATCACACAATCAGAATAGCAGACAGAAAGACAATGGAAGAAATGGAAACAACATATGAGCTATATGAGATAATAGAAAATGTGCCAACATATGCACAATAGGGGTTCAAGAAAGGGATCAAAAAGGTATTTAAAGAAGTTATGGCTGGAAACGTCCCAAAATAACAAGAAAATATATCCAAGTACAAGAAGCACAGAGGGTACCAAACAAGATGAACATAAACAGATCTACACCAAGAACATATCATAATTAAAATGGCAAATGTTTAAAATAAAGAGAATTCTAAAGGCAGCAAGAGTAAAACAGCCAGAGACAATGGAATCACTAAAAGGCTACCAGCTGATTTCTCTGAAGAAACTTTGCAGGCCAGAGGGAAGAGGTATGATTTATTCAAAGTCTTGAAAATGAAGCAAAACAAACAAAAAAACCAAAAACAAAAACAAAAAAAACGCTGCAACTTAGGATATTCTACCCAGCAAAGGTCTCATTTAGAATAGAAGGATAAAGAATTTTTCAGACAAGGAAATCAAAAATGATTCAGAACTATTAAACTTTTCCTAAAAGAAATGTTGATGTGTCTTTTCTACATGGAAAATAAGAAAGAATCTATAGGAAAAGAAAAATCCAAATAGGAAAGGCAAATACATATTGAGTTGAAAATCACTTAGGCCAGTATGCAAATTAAAAAAATAAACAAAAATAATAAAAACAACTATAACTAAAACAGAAAAATGATAAACATGAAGATGTGAGGACATCAAAAACAAAACAAGTGAGTGAGGAGAATAAAAAATGTAAATCTTTTAGACTGTGTTTGAACTTGAATGGCTATCAGTTTAAAGCAAGCAGATATAATTATGGTCATATACATGAAGTCTATGGTGACCACAAACTAAAAACATACAATAGATTCACACATAGAAAGGAACTCAAGCAAACTATAAAATACAACCATCAAATCACAAAAGAGAAAACCAAAGAAAAAGAAATGAACAAAAAAGAATATAACAACTGGAAAACAAGGAATAAAACGACAATAAATATATACCACTTTTACTGTCAATGGACTAAATGTTCTGATCAAAAGACAGAGAATGGTTGATTAAATAAAGAAATAAGAACAAAAGTATACTGCTACAAGTGATTCACTTCAGGGCAAAAGACACTCAGACTGAACGTGAGGGGTCAAAATTATTTCACACAAATGGAAATGACAGGAAGGCAGGGGTAGCAATACTACTATCAGACAAAATAGACTTTAAAAAAAGGCCATAAAAAGACAAATAAAGACATTATATATGATAAAGGGATCAAAACAAGAAGAGACATTTTATTCATTAATATATATGTACTCAATATAGGAAAGCTAAGTTTGTAAGGCAAATACTAACTGATATAAAGGGAGAAATCAATAATACAATACTAACAATGTTGACATCAGTGTATAGATCAACCAGAGAGAAAATCAATAAAGCTGCAGAGGTCCTAAATAACACAATGGACTGGTTGAACTTAATTTATATCTACAGGAAACTACATCCAAAAAAACAGAGAACAGCTGTTTTTTGTTTTTTGTTTTTTTCATTTTTAAAAAAGTTTTGTTGAAGTACAGTTGATTTGCAATGTTTTGATAATTTATGCTATACAACAAAGTGATTCAGTTATGCATGTACATACATCCATTCTTAATCAGGTTATTTTCCCATACAGATTATTACAGAATACTGGGTAGCATTCCCTGTGCTATATAGCAGGTCCCCACTAGCCAGTCATTCCATATACCAGAGTGTGCATACACCAGTCCCAAACCCCAAACCTATCCTTACCCCAATCTTTTTAGTAACCATAATTTTCTTTTCAAAGTCTGTGAGTCTGCTTTTGTTTTGCAAATAAGTTCATTCATATCCTTTTTGTTTTAGGATTCCACATATAAGTGATATCAAATGATGTTTATCTTTCATTGTCTAACTTTACTTAGTATATTAAGCTTTAGGTTCATCCATGTTGCTGCAATTGGCATAATTTCATTGTTTTTTATAGCTGAGTAGTATTCTACTGTATATCTACCATATCTTTTTTTTTTTTTTTTTTTTTTGTACTTGGATAGGTTTTCAAATTTTTTTCAAGTGTTCATGGAACATTCTCTAGGATAGACCACATACTAGGTCACAGGAAATTCAAGTGGTTAGAAATTACTTGAAGCATCTTTTCTGACCACAACAATATGAAATTGGAAATTGACTATTCAAAAAATGGGAAAATAATAACACATAATATGCCATTAAAAAAGTAATAGGTCAATGATAAAATTGAAGAGAAAATCATAAAATCCCCAACTTTACAAAATCTATGGGATGCAGTAAAACATATTCCAAAAGGAGAGTTCAGAGCAATACAGATTTTCTTCAAGAAACAAAAATACCTCAAATAACCTAACCTACCACTTAAAAAAACTATAAAAAAAAAAAAACCAACAAAAAAGCCCAAAGTCAGCTGAAGGATGGAAATAATAAAAATCATAGAGGAAATAAATAATAATCTAAAGTAATAGAAAATATTAACAAAACTAAGAGTTGTTTTCTACAAAACTGACAAATGTCTAGCCAGAGTCATAAAGAAGAAAATAGAACAAAGCCAAATAAACAACTGGGAAATTCTACCAAACATACAGTGAAGAACTTATACCAGTCCTTCTTAAACTCTTTCAAAAGACTGAAAAAGAGGGAACACTCCCAAAGTCATTCCATGAAGTCATAATCACCCTATACCAAAGCAGAGAAAGATAATACCAAAAAAGAAAATAATAGGCCAATATATTTGATAAATATAGATCCAAAAATTCTCAGCAAAATATTGGCACTCTGAATCCAACAATTCCTTAAAAAGATAATACACCATGACCAAGTTGGATTCATCCCAGGGTCACAAGGGCTGGTTCAACATACGCAAATCAATCAATGTGACTCACCATATCATCGACAACAAAAAAGTACAAAAACTACTTAATCATCTTAACAGATGCAGAAAAAGCACTTGAAAAAATTCAATACCCAATAATGATAAAAATTCTTATCAAAGTGGGTGTAAAGAGAACATATAAACATGATAAAGCTATTTATTACAAAATCACAGCCAACATAATTCTGAACAGTGAAAAGCTATAAGCCTTTCCACTAAAGTCTAGAACAGGAGTAGGATGCTCACTCTTACCACTTCCATTTGATATTAATCTTGTAAGTCCTTGTTATAGCAGTAAAACATGAAAAAGAAATAAAAGCTATCCAAATTGGAAGAGAAGTTAAATTATAATTATATGAAGATGAAATGACACTATATATAGAAAACCCTAAAGACTTCACACAAAAATTACCATAGCTGACAAATTCAGCAAGTTAGAAGGATACAAGATTAATGGACAGAACTCTGTTGCACTCTTTACACTAACAATGAAATATCAGAAAGGGAAAGTAGAGAAAGAAATTTCCTTTAAAATTGCATCAAAAATAGTTAAGAATAAACCTGATCAAGGAGGTGAAAAACACATTCTAAGAAATATAAAACATCAATAAAGAAATTGAAGATGATTCAAAGAAATGGAAAGATACCCTACACTCTTGGATTGCAATAATCAATCCAATATTGTTTAAAATGCCCATACTACTCAAAGCAATAAACCCAAGCATCTATAGTCAATTAATCTTTGACAAAGGAGTCAATAATACACAAGGGAGAAAAGACACTGTCTTCAGCAAGTGGTGTTAGGAAAGCTGGAAAGCCATATGTTAATCAATGAAATTACAACACATACTCGCACAATACACAAAAATAAACTCAAAATGGCTTAAAGATTTAAATATACATGACGACACTGTAACACTCCTAGAAGAGAACATAGGCAAAACGTTCTCCTACATAAATTGCACCAATGTTTTCTTAAGTGAGTATCCTACAAATGGGACCTAATCAAATTTATAAGCTTTTTTCACAGCAGGGCAAACCATAAACAAAGTGAAAAGACAACCTTGGACTGGGAGAAAGTGTTTCAAATGATGCAACTGACAAGTGCTTAATTTTAAAAATTCACAAACAGCTCATAAAACTCAATAACAATAAAAAACACCAAACACAATTTAAAATATGGGTAGAAGACCTAAACAGACACTTCTCTGAAGAAGTAATACAGAGGGCCAACAGGCACATGAAAAGATGCTCAATATTGCTAATTACTAGAGAAATGCAAATTAAAACTGCAATGAGACCTCATCTAATGCAGAACAGAATAGTCATCATTAATAAGTCTACAAATAATAAATTCTGGAGAGGGTATAGAGAAAAAGGAATTCTCCTACACCATTGGTGGGAATGTAAATTTGTGCAGCCACTATGGAAAACAGTATGGAACCATATTAAAAAATTAGAAATATACTTTTCATATGATTCAGTAATCCCACTCCAGGGCATATATTCAGGGAAAACTCTGGATACAAGCACCCCAGTGGTCATAGCAGCACTATTTACAAAAGCCAAGATGTGGAAGCAACCTAAATGTCCACTGATAGGTGAATGGATAAAGAAGATGTTGTATATACGTATACAATGAAATACTACTCAGCCATATAAATGAATGAAATAGTGTTATTTAAAGCAATGTGGATGGACCTAGAGACTATCATACTAATTGAAATACATCAGAAGAGAAAAACAATTACTATATGATACACTTATGTGTGGAATCTAAAATATGACACAAATGAACTTATTTACAAAAGAGAAACAGTCTTGCAGACTTAAAAAAACCACCTTATGATCACCAAAGGAGAAAGGAGGTAGGGACGGGTAAACCAGGAATTTAGGATTAGCAGATATACATGTGAATCACTTTGCTGGACACCAGAAACTAACACTGTAAATCCACCATACTTTAATTTTTAAAAAATTGTGTCATATTTATTTAGTTTTATCGATGGCTCATTAAGTGTTTTTTATACTAGGTATTTTTATAAAAGGAAAGCAGAACTTAAAAAGTCTATTTTCCATGTTTATTTCATGCAGCAAAAAATTTTTACTATGTTCATCAGCTAGCTGAGGGAGTGATCATACAAATTTTATCATTTTGAGTTGACCTTTAACCAGGCTTTAATAAGATTCAGTTTCCCTCTGGTTAGTATAACTCCAACCTCATGCAATAAATCCCAATATCTAATTTCTTTGATATTTCTTAGTGTTTGAGCTGGGAGTGGGATTGGCCTAGGTTTTATATTTGCAGTTTTTTAAAATTTTTTTAATTGAAGGTTAAAATTTTATTTAAAAAAATTTTAAACTCAGTGAATCTTATTATAGTTGTATAATGATCATCACAACCCAATTTTATAGCATTTTCATCCCCAAATCCCAGCCCATCCCCTGCAACCCCCCACCTTTCTCCTTTGGAAACCATAAGTTTCTCAAGCCTGTGAATCAGTTTCTGTTCTGCAAATAAGTTCACTATATCCTTTTTTAGACTCCACATATAAGTGATGGTATATGACACTGGCGTCTCACAGTTAGATTAATTCACTTAGCATGATAATTTCTAGATCTATCCATGTTGGTACAAATGCCATTATTTTTTTATGGCTGAGTAATATTCCATTGCATATATGTACCACATCTTTATCTGCTCCTCTGTGGATGAATACATAGGTTGCTTCCATGTCTTGGCTATTGTATATATTACTTCAATGAACATTGGAGTACATGTATATTTTTGAGTCATGGTTTTCTCTGGATAGATGTCCAGGCATGGGATTGCTGGATCAAATTGTAGTTCTATTTTTAGTTTTTTGAGGAACCTCCAAACTGTTTTCCACAGTGGTTGCCCCAGTTTACACTGCCACCAACAGAATAATAGGGTTCCCTTTTCTCCACACCCTCTCCAGCATCTACTGTTTGTATACTTTTTGATGATGGTCATTCTGGCTGTTATGAGGTTGTACCTCATAGTACATTTGATTTCCATTTCTCTAAAAATTAGTGATGTTAAATATATTTTCATGTGTTATTTGGACATCTGTATATCTTCTATGGAGAATTGTCTGTTTAGATCTTCTGCCCATTTTTTGATGGGGTTGTTTGTTTTTTTGGTATTGAGCTATAGCAAGTGTTTCTAAATTTTTGAAATTAATTCCTTGTCAGTTGATTCATTTGCAAATATTTTCTCCCATTCTGTGAGTTGTCTTTTTGTTTTGTTTAGTGTTTCCTTTGCTGTGCAGGAACTTGAGATTAATTAAGTCCCATTTATTTATTTTTGTTTTTATCATCATTACTCTAGGAGGTGGATCCGAGAAGATATTGCTGTCGTTTATGTCAGAGAGTGTTTGGCCTATGTTTTCCTCTAAGAGTTTTATAGTATCCAGTCTTATAATTAGGTCTTTAATCCACTTTGAGTTTATTTTTGTGTATGGTATTAGGGAGTGTTCTAATTTCATTCTTTAACATGTAGCTGACCAGTTTTCCCAGCACCACTTTTTGAAGGGACTGTCTTCTCTCCATTGTATATTCTTGCCTCCTTTGTCATAGATTAGTTGGCCGTAGGTTCATGGGTTTAATATTGGGCTTCCAGAGTTCCTGTCGTGGCACAGTGGTTAACAAATCCGACTAGGAACCATGAGGTTTTAGGTTCGGTCCCTGCCCTTGCTCAGTGGGTTAAGGATCCAGCGTTGCGGTGAGCTGTGGTGTAGGTCGCAGACGTGGCTCGGATCCCGCGTTGCTGTGGCTCTGATGTAGACTGGCGGCTATAGCTCCGACTCGACCCCTAGCCTGGGAACCTCCACATACCGCAGGAGTGGCCCAAGAAATAGCAAAAAAAGACCAAAAAAAAAAAAAATATATATATATATATATTGGGCCTCCTATTCTCTTTCTTTGATCTATATTTCTGTTTTTGTGTCAGTACCATACAGTTTTGATGACTGTAATTTTGTAGTATAGTATGAAGTCAGGGAGCCTGATTCTTCCAGCTCCATTTTTCTTTCTCAGGATGGCTTTGGCTATGTGGGTTTTTTGTGCCTCCAAACAAAATTTAAAGTACTTTGTTCTATTTCTGTGAAAAATGTCCTTGGTAATTTGATGAGGACTGCATTGAATCTATAGATTACATTGGGTAATATAGTCATCTTGACAATATTGATTCTTTCAACCCAAGAGCATGGTATATCTTTCCATCTGTTTTGTCATCTTTGATTTCTTTCATCAGCATCTCATAGTTTTCAGAGTAGAGGTTTTTGGTCTCTTTAGGTGGGTTTTATTCCTAGGGTTTTTGTTGTTGTTGTTTTGATTTGATGGTAAGTGGGATTGTTTTGTTTCCCCAATTTCTTTTTCTGATCTGTTGTTGTTAGTATATAGAAATTCAGTTGATTTCTGTGTATTAATTTTGTATCCTCTGACTTTACCAAATTCATTGATGAACTCTTAACAGTTTTCTAGTAGTCTTTATGATTCTCTAGGTATAGTATCATGTCATCTGCAAATAGTGGTAGTTTTACTTCTTCCTTTCTAATTTGGATTCCTTTTATTTCTTTTTCATCTCTGATTGCCATGGCTAGGACTTCCAAAACTGTGTAATAGTAGTGGTGAGAATGGACATCCTTGTCTTGTTCCTGATCTCAGTGGAAATTCTTTCAGCTTTTCACTATTGAAAAATGATGTTTGCTGTGGGTTTGTCATATATGGCCTTTATTATGTTGAAGAAGGTTCCTTATATGCCCACTTTCTGGAGGGTTTTTTTTTAATCAAAATTGGGTGTTGGATTTTGTCAAAGGCTTTTTCTTCATCTATTGAGAGGATAATATGTTTTTTATTGTTCAGTTTGTTAATGTGGTGTATCACATTGATTGATTAGTGGATATTGAAATATCCTTACATCCTGGGATAAATCCCACTTGATCCTGGTGTACAATCACTTTAGTGTATTGTTGGATTTGATTTGCTAGTATTGTGTTAAGAATTTCTGCATCTATGTTCATCAGTGGTATTGGCCTATAATTTTCTCTTTTTCTTTTTGTGGTTTCTTTGTCTGGTTTTGGAATCAGGGTGATGGTGGCCTCATAGAATGAGCTTGGGAGTGTTCCTTCCTTAGCAACTTTTTGAAATAGTTTCAGAATAGGTGTTAGCTCTTCTCTAAATGTTTGATAGAATTAGCCTGTGATACCATCTGGTCCTGGACTTTGGTTTGCTACATGTTTTTAAATCACAGTTTCAATTTTAGTACTTGTGATTAGTGAATTCATCTTTTTCTATTTTGTCTTGTTTAGTCTTGGAAAATTGTACTTTTCTAAAAATTTGTACATTTCTTCTAGGTTGTCCATTTTATTGGCATATAGTTGTTTGTAGTAGTCTCTTATGATCCTTTGTATTTCTGTGATGTCTGTTGTAGCTTCTTTTTCATTTCTAATTTTATTGATTTAACTCCTCTCTTTTTTCTTGATGAGTATGGCTAAGGGTATATCAATTTTGTTGATCTTTTCAAAGAACCACTTTTAGTCTCATTAATCTTTTCTACAGTTTTCTTCATTTCTCTTTCACTTATTTCTGCTCTGATATTTATTATTTCTTTCCTTCTGCTAACTTTGGGTTTTGCCTGTTCTCTCTCTAATTGCTTTAGGTGTGAAGTCAGGTTGTTTATTTGAGCTTTTCCTTGTTTCTGGAAGTAAGCTTTTATTGCTATAATTTTCCATCCTAGAACTGCTTTTGCTGCATCACATAGGTTTTGTTGTCATTTGCTTATAGGTATTTTTTAATTTCCTCTTTGATTTCTTCAGTGATCATTGGTTTAGTAGCATGTGGTTTAATCTCCATGTGTTTGTGTTTTTTGTGGTTTTTGTCTTGTTGATTTCTAGTCATATAGTGTTGTGGTCAGAAAAGATGCTTGATATGATTTCAATTTTCTTATATGCGATCAATCCTAGAGAATGTTCCATGTGCACTTGAGAAGAATGTGCTGCTGCTTTCGGATGGAATATTTTCTAAGTATCTATTAAGTCCATCTGGTCTCGTGTGTCATTCAGAGCCTGTGTTTCCTTATTAATTTTCTGTCTGGATGATCTCTCCATTGCTGTAAGTGGGGTGTTAATGTCCTCCATTATTATTGTATTATTGTCAATTTCTCATTTTAAGGTTGTTGGAAGTTGCCTTATATATTGAAGTATGCTGGCTTCAAATATATTTAAATGTGTTATTTCTTCTTGGATTGATCCTTTGATCATTATGTAATGTCCTTCTTTGTCTCATAATATACTTTTTTTAAGGTCTATTTTGTCTGATATGAGTGTTGATACTCCACTTTTCTTTTTATTCCTGTTTGCATGGAATATTTTCACCCATCCTCTCACTTTCAATTTGTATATGATCCTAGAACTGAAGTGGATCTCTTGAAGACAGCATAAATGTGTCTTGTTTTTGTATCTACTCAGCCAGTCTATGTCTTTTGGCTGGGGCATTTAGTCCGTTTATATTTAAGGTAATTATTGATGTGTATGTTCTTATTGCCATTTTATTAACTGTTTGGATTTGCTTTTGTTGATCTTTTTTCTTCCCTTCTTCTCTTGTTCTCTCCTCTTGTGGTTTGATAGCTATGTTCAGTGTTGTATTGGGATTATTTGTGTGGTATATGGTAGATTTTTTGTTTGCAGTTACCCCAAAGTTTGATATAGGAGTATATAACTATGTATATATATATGCACACAAGATTGTTTTAATGTGTTGGTTTCTTAATTGCAAGTCCATCTCAAGTGTCCTTCATTTGTACCCCCCTCTTCCCACGATTTCTGATTTTGGTAGCATATTTGTGTGTGAATTATTTCCTACCTTTAGTATATGCATGCCTTTACTGGTGAGACTTGTTGTTTGCAATATTTGTGTTTCTCATTGTGGCCTTTATTTTTCCACCTAGAGAAGTTCCTTTAGTATTTGTCATAAAGCTGATTTAGTGGTGCTGAATCCTCTTAGCTTTTGCTTGTCTATGAAGCTTTGATCTCTCCTTCAAATGAGAGACTTGCTGGGTAGAGTAATCTTGGAGGTTTTTTTTCCCTTCATCATGTTAAGTATATCATGTTACTCCTCTCTGGTCTGCAGAGTTTCTGCTGAAAAATCTGCAAATAACCTTATCGGGGTTCCCTTGTATGTTGTTTCTTTTCCTTAGCTGTTTTCAATATTTTCTCTTTAATTTCGGTCAGTTTGATTAACATGTATCTTGGGGTGTTCCTCTTTGGGTTTATTTTATATGGTACTCACTGTGCTTCCTGGATTTGTGTTAATGATTCCTTTCCCATGTTAGGGAAGTTTTCAGCTATTATCTCTTCAAATAATTTTTCTGGCCCTTTCTCTCTCTTATCATTCTGGCTCCCCTTTTATATGGCTGTTGGTGTGT
Source organism: Sus scrofa (assembly GCF_054392235.1). NCBI lineage: Eukaryota > Metazoa > Chordata > Mammalia > Artiodactyla > Suidae > Sus > Sus scrofa. The sequence goes on from NC_139390.1 coordinate 64,792,030, forward strand.
TTAACATTGTCCCAGAGTTCTCTTAGACTCTCTTCATTTCTTTTCAGTCTTTTTTCTCTTTTCTGTTCCACATCACTGATTTCTACTAGTTCCTCCTCTACCTCACTTATTCGTTCTTCTGCTTCCTGTATTCTGCTGTTTGTTGCTTTTAATGAACCTTTTAATTTGAGTTATTCTTTTTTTGCATCTCTGCTTAAAATCCTTAAATCTTAAATTTCTCTGCTCAATATTGATAAAGGTAATTTATCATTCTTTTCCTCTGGTTTATTTTCAAGATCTTGAATCATCTTCACTTTCATCAGTCTAAAGTCTTTTTCATGGAGGTTGATAATCTTCAGATCATTTAGTTGATTTTCTGTTTTTTTTTTTTTCTTGCTTCCTTATCTGAGTCATAATTCTCTGCCTTTTCATTTTGCATAAATTTTTGGTGTGGTCTCATTTTTGCAGAAAATAGAGCTGTAGTTTCTCTTGCTTCTGATGCCCACCACCCCTTATGGCTTAGATTTGTACAGGGACTTCCTATAAGCTTCCTGATGAGAGGGACTGGTGCCTGCCCACTGGTAGGGGGGCTGATTCTTATCCCTCTGGTGGGTGGGGCTTGTCTCTGGGTGAGATTAGAGATGGCTCTGGGCCTGGGGGTCTTTAGGCAGCCCATTTGCTGCTGGGGGGGTCTGTGATACTACCTGGAATTTTGTTGGCCTGGGTGGGGCCAGTTTTCTTTAAAATGGCCACCTCTAGAGGAGCACATGCTGATAAATACTCCAGAGATCTTTGCCTCCAATATCCTTTCCCTACAATGAGCCACAGTCACCCCCTGTTTTCCCAGGAGATTCTCCAAGAAATGTGGTCAGGTCTGACCCAGATTCCTATGGATTCTCTGCTTTGCCCTGGGACCCAGTGCACATGAAAACCTGTGTGAACCTTTTATGAATGGGATCTCTGTTTACCCCAGTCCTGTGGAGCTCCTGTGCATAAGCCCCACTGTCTTTAAATGCCAAATGCTCTGGGGGTTCCTTTTCCCAAAGCCAGATCCCTAGTCATGGGGACCTGCTGTGGGCTCAGGACTCTCATTCCTGTATTTGAGTCTCTGTGATACACTTACTTTCCATTCTATGGGCTGCCCATCAAATGAGTATGGGGTTGCTTATATTGTGTAATCACCCCTCCTACTGTCTTCATATAGCCCCCTCTTTGTCTTCTGCAATAGGATATCTTTTTTGATAGCTTGCAGTCTATTCGATTAAAGGTTATTTAGCAGCTGGTTGAAATTTTGTTGCTTTTATGAAAGGAGGTGAGTTCCAGTCCTTCTACTCCACCATCTTGTTCCCATCACCTAAGTTTTAATCTTTGGATTTAGCAGGAGGAAGTCACTAAGTTCAAAAAGTTATAGGAATGTGAAAATCTGTGCCTTCTATGAGAAATTCACTCCTGCATTTATCGTCTTTTTCTTAGTAAATTAGAGGGGAAGAGGGAATTGCTAAGTTTGGTAAATTATTATTTTGTTTGGGCATTATTTACACTTAGTTCTATTTTGACTTATCCCTCCCTTACCAAATGCTTCTCTAGATTTTTCTCCAACCAGTAAAATTCCAGCCTAATCAAGACCTGGCATTTTTAGGAAGATGTTGTGACTCATTCTTTAACTATCTCCTCAATCTACCTCTTTTACTATCTCTTCCATGTAATTTTCATTTGGAGTATCATTGATATTTATGATTTTCATTTTCTCTGGATTTTTCTTGGTGCAAAAATAAGAGTAAAGGACTTCCATCTCTTTATTTATTTTATTTTTTATTTTTTAATTTTTTAATTTTTTAAAAAATTTCCGCAATACATTATTTTTTTTCTACTGTACAGCATGGTGACCCAGTTACACATACATGTATACATTCTTTTTTCTCACAGTATCATGCTCCATCATAAGTGACTAGCCATCTCTTTTTACACCTTAAACAGGAGCACGATTCAGTGACATTCACTGAATCACTGAATATTTGTAAAGATTACATTCACGTAATAGCCACCTATTAATGAGTTATAAGAGGTATATGTCAAACACCAGGACTACAGCAATGTGTTCAACAAGGTGAAAAAGTTCCTGCCCTCATGGAGCTTGTATTTTAAAGATAATATGAAAATAATAATTCTAGTTTAAGGATATAATGTGATTGAAACCTTGAATTTCCCTCCCCATGCTTCTAAATCTCTTTCTATCAGTCGATCCAAGACCTTTCTTTCCAAATCAAAGGAGAAAATTATGTGGTCACTTGTATCTATTCCATTTCAATCTGATAACTTTTGAATCTGCTCTTGACATTTGAATTAGAGGTTATTCACTTATTTTAGTTTTCATGTTCTCACTTCTCTCTGAACTATTCCCAATTATCTATAAACATTTTAAAACTAATTAACATTAAACAAAATTTATTTTGAATCTCTTTAATGTATTTATTACTATATATTTCTTATAATTTTTCAGAGCCAAAGGACTTGAAAGGATGGTCTAGAGTCTATTTGTTCATCTAAATTATCTGTTATTCCCCAATCAGATTTCTGTCAACAATACTGCCTAAACTACTCTGGTAAAACTCATGAACATATATATCATTTTCCACATGAAGCTTTTGAGCTTCATTTACTTAATCTTGTAAAACTTGTGGAAATTATTTAATGTTATAGAACTACTAGTGATTTATCACTGGTATATCTCTTTTATGTGCAATTACAGGAATTCATTCTCTTCTGTCCCTTCTTTATTATCTATTTGTTATAATTTTTTTTACTACCTGCTTATTTAAAATAGTATTTAACATCTCTGGCTCCAATGAATCTTGAAATGATTTCCTTCGAATTATTCTATCCTCAAAATTTTATCCAGACATCCCTCCTCAACTCAAAGCTGTACACCAAGCCACACTTGGATTTTCTCATTTGGGAATGAGTCATCATAGGAACCAGTCAAATTTAATATATTCACAATTAATAAATCATATTCCTGTTTCACATATGTTATTGAACATGTCCCCATCCACCCTTTGACTTAAAATGCTATTTTTTCCTAAAATCCCACCTAACTACTCTCCAAACCCAATAGTTTCTTCATGAGATATGTTATTCTAGTTCCTTATTTCTATCTTAACAAATATTAAAATAGCCCATAGGCAAGAATTTAATTTACAGAACTATATGCTAGAAAAATCAGCTATGTGTCTAGGAAACATGTTTGTTCATTAATTCAAACTTCATGTGATTATAGAAATTAGTAAATTTAAAATATCACTAGCATCTTTAAGATATGACACTTCTATATTCTGTCATTTCCATTCTGCATATTTATTACACACTTGGTTATAAAGGGAGGCAAGAGTTAGGTGTGTATGATTTTGTGCTATTATCAATTGTACACTACCTCATGAATTTCAATATTTTTCAAAAAAAATACAATCATTTGGTTGCCTTATATGTTTCTCTTAATCTAAGAAAATAACCACTTTGAAAATTACATAATAAGATACCCTTCTATGAAATAGTAAGTCACTCCATCAATTAACCTTTTAACAGCCTACTATGTGGTCACTGAAAGAGAAAGTGGTGAAGAAAACTGCCACAATCTCTGATTTTTAATTTTTCACTGGGAAACTCAGACAAAAAACAATTTTTATACTTCCTTAAATAATTACTTATATTCCTGAGCTCTAAAGGAATATATGCAAGATTTTGCATAAGCCTAAACCCAGGAAAACTAACTTGGGTAATAAGAGTCAATGGAAAAAAAGGTTCCTTAGTGAAATGATTTTTGAGACTAGAACTAAATGATAAGAAAAGTTTAATAAGGTAAAGGAAAAGAAGACATGCATTTCAAATATCTGGGTACTCAGAGGTGAGAAAAACATAGATTTTAGATACTGAAGTATGAGGTTTTAGGTATCATAAGAAGTCTAAGTTGGTTTGAGAAAAGGGTATAAATGAAGGACAGGAACTAGGTAAGTTGGTAAATATAAGAACGCAGATCATGCTAGAGTTCCTAGGATATATTAAGTATTTTAACTTAACTAAACACTGATATCTATCAAAGAGTACTAAGCTGAGGCATGGTATGAAGAGGCTGACATTTTAAGTCCATGTTGAGGTAGAGAATTAGTGGAAATTCTAATACCACTGTTGTAGGCTGGTCTAAAGTGCTTCATGATATACCTCTAGGTATATTAAGTGAAAGTTAGTCAGACAAAGACAAATACATATCACTTATATGTGGAATATAATAAAAATGATACAAAATAACTTATTTATACAACAGGATCAAAAGGATTTTGAAATCAAATTTAGGGTTACCAAAAGGGAAACCATGGTGGGGGAATAAATTGGGATGATGGGATTAACACATACACACTACTGTATATAAAACAGATAACTAACAGGGACCTACTGTATACCACATGAAGTTCTACTCAATGTTCTCTAATAACCTATATGGGAAAAAAGGAATAGATATATGCATATGTATATAACTGATCCACTTGGCTGTAAACCTTAATTTAATACAACACTGTCAATTAACTGTACCCCAATAAAATAAAATAAAAATAAAAAAATAAAAAGTAAAGTGCTACGGCAGTAATGAACATTCACAGAGATTCCCTTGGTGAGGATATTCAATTTTTTTCAACTCAAATTTAGGGAATATTTCTTCAAGATCTAGTACACAGCTAAACAAATTTATGAGGTTCCTTGGCAATTAGGAAAGCCATATGACTTGTGCCAGTCAAGGATATACATGCAGAGGTGATTGACACAGATTCCAGTCTTGGCTCATAAAACTATCTCACCTGTTTCTCTCTGTGCTTCTCCACATGAGATGCAGGAAACAAACTCTTGAATATAGAAAAGCCTACATCAGGCTGGATCACTACCAACTCTTTCACCAGTACAGAATTCTCAGGAGAGCAAAAATGTAACATATCTGGAGCCTACTGATTATATCAGTTAGGTTATGCTAATACACAACCTTGTATTTAATTTAAAAGTTAAGTTGATTTTATATACAACAACTTTAAAATCTGTTAAAGATGGTGGATCATGTGTCACCTAATCTTTTCTCTTTAAGCTAATCATTATCATTATCTAAAATTTCTTTACTAATTATAGCAACATGACAATCTACCAATGCTGTTTGCATATATTGTTCACAATATGTCCTTCTATCCTTTTGCAGAAGGCAGCTTTTTGGGATAAAATATACCATTTTAGCTTCCTAGGATTCCTATAACAAATTACTATAAACTGGGTGGCTTAAAGAATTTCATTCTTTCATAGCTCTGGAGGCTAGACATTTGAAATTGAGATGTTAGCAAAGCTCACCTCTTCTCGAGGTTCTAAAGGTGACTCGGGCAGGGGGTGTCTCTCCTAGCTTTTGGTAATTGCCAGCTATTTTTGGCATTTCTTGGTTCACAGCTGTAATGCACCAGTCTCTGAGTGGTGGTCTCTCTCTCTCTGTACTGGTGCCCTCATATAGCCTTCTTATAAGGACATCAGTCATTGGATTTAGGGCATACCTAATCCAGTATGAGGTCATTTTAACTTGATTACATCTGCAAACAAAGACTCTATTGCCAAATAATGTCAGATTCACAGGTAACAGGGCCTGAGACTTCAACATCTGCTTTTGGGGAATGCAAACCAATGGATTATACACACACACACACACACACACACACACACACACAGCAAAATTCAGCCATCGTGAAATATAATTATTTGATTTTTACTACAGAAAATACAGTATATAAACACCATCATGCTCATAACATAGAATACTTTCATCAACCCCAAACGCTTTCTCCTGACACTTTGCAGTAACACACCACTGATGCAGGTACTAGTAGTCGCTAATTTGTTTTCTCTCACTATAGTTTTGCCTGTTCTAGTATGTCAGATTGAATCATGGATTATAAATTACTTTCTGTCTAGCTTCTATCACTTAATACACTGCCATAAAGATTCACTTATGTTGTTGTGTCTATCTAAAATATGTAACTTTTTTGTTGCTGTGGAGGTTTCTTATAATAGAATCTGCCATGAGTTGTTTATCCTTTCCCCTGTGGTTAGCAACTTTGCAGGATCCATATAGGTTTGCATTGACGTTCCCTCCATGAGATTTTGGGGACAAGGGAAACTGACAAGAATATGAAGCTCTTGCTACTGAGCTGTGAACAACAAAGTCCTTTTCTGTGGGCCAGAACTCTTATGTCTTCTACCAGTCAATGTGGAACCATGACAGCCTGATGCAATAGCTTACAAGTAGGATAAAAACAAGTTCTTTATAATCTCCTTTGCTGATGCTTATTCCAGTCACGATTCCAAACTGGCATGCTAGTGGTTTAATTTTGGGCTGTACTGTTCTATTTATTATATACAGTCAATCTAATTTATATTAAATGTTTCAATAGATTTTTACATAAATAATTTTCAAATACTAATGTGCAATTCAGATATCCTTTAAGTCTGTATATCCTTTCACAGAATTTCCAATCACATACCTGGATGTTTCCTCCTGATTATCAAATAATCATAACAAATGAGCTATATTCACAATTAAATTAAATATTCTATATAGCATGTTTCTGATACTAAATATATCCTTGAACCACCACTTCCCTCACTCATGCACTTAAAAGTTTTTTTGTTACTGAACTCATTCATAATTATTGAATCTTACACTTTTCATGTCAGCAATTTCTCTACTATCTTACGCTATATTGCAGCCCCCTCCTTATTACTGAAATAATAATAATCAAAGTTATTGTGGTAGAAAAAATAGGAAGGAAAATTTAGATATTTTGATAACAAATTGCCAAAGACATATCGTTATTGAAGTAGGGAAGGAAGAAAGGAAAGAAAATGACAGAGAATGAAGATGATGGAAAGTTGGTTTTTTTTTTTAATATGGTACAAATAATTATACTAGAAAAGAAAATAAATTGAGAGAAGAAATTTAACACATTAGGAAAACTGCTATTCCAAGTTCTTTTTACCACCATTTTCTCATTTATTTCTCATAATAAAACCATAAAGAAACTGTCAATGTCACTCTTTTTAATTATTAGAAAACAAATTTCTGAGCAGTCAAGTTACTTAACTCTACACAGTGCCATTTTGAATAGGATTAAGCTATCTGAAATAAATGGAACTAAACAAACTAAAATTTGTCTTTCAACAGTAGATTTTAACATTTTTCATTATTAAATGTAGTACAAAGAAAATACCAGAAGAAAATGTACAGCTTAGAGATTTAAAGAATATTACTACCTCCCCCAAGACATCTCAATTTCTACATCCTTTCTCCTCTACCCAGAGATAATATTATCCCAGTTTTATAACAGTAAGTTCCTTGCATACCTAAGTACCCACACTAAAATTCATAGATTAATTTGGCTGACATTTTGGGATTAATATAAATGTAGTCATCCAGCATGTATTATTTTCTATCTGGCTTCTTTTGCTTACTGTATAAACTATTATTGCTTATAATCCCCTTCTTTTCAGTGTTGTATAGTACTCCATTCATTTATAGCAATCTGTAAATTGTTGTCAGTTTCTGGTCTATTATAACATTACCACAAATATTCAGCTCTAAGAATCTTGGAACATATTCACATGAATGTCAGTTGGGTATTTACCTAGAGGTGGAATTTCTGTCTTATGGAGTACCTACACATTCAACTTTAGCACATGTTAATAAATAATTTTCAGAAGGAAATTTCAACAATTTATAATCCTTCAAATAATATATGGGGGTTCCCACTGCTCCCTGTTTTCCCTGCCACTTTTATAGATTTTTCTTTCTTTTTTTTTTAATTGGTCATTCAGTTGAGTACACATTGGCAATTCTGTAATTACCTATTTATAAGCTAGTTAGAATCATAGATCACTATGACTGATCATTATATCTCCTGGTCTTTTAAAAATTGGGTTCTTGATATTTTTATTGCTTTAAAATAATACTTTACATAACTAGATATAGGACCTCTATAGGTTATATGGGCTGAAAATACCTTCCACAATAGAGGAAACTGCATTTTTACTCTCTTAAGTATACATATTGGTAACAAATAATTCTCAATTTTATGAAGTGAATATTTTAAAATTATTCATTATGATGTTTACTATTCTTTCACCTGGTTTTTATATTTAATTGTTGTCACTCTATTTTTATAGATAATCTTTATGCGTTTTCTTATGAAAACCATCTTCATGTAAAGCATTCATGAATGCATTTCAAAGACTTCAGGGATTTTAACGTTTAATAATTGGTTTCTTATTTGCAAGGTATCTCTATGCATCATTTTTAAATCACTACTTCTTAAGCACTAGTGTCCTTTATAATCTAACATTGATTCTGTCTCACTCCAAGATATCCTCCACTCTGCTATCAAAGTCCATATTTCTTCATCTCATTCTTATGCTTAAAAGAATTACATGCCTTTCCATCACCTTCCAATTAAGATGCAAATTCCTGGGCAAGCACACAAACTTGTTAATATTTCAGCCCTTTTCATATCCTTCCAGCCTCATCTCTTTTAGATCTTCTCTGTTCTATATCAAAGACACATTGGAGAAGCCATATCTCAGGAACTCTCATTGTTTCTTGCCTTCATGTTTTTCTCTCTGCTTTGAAGATTTTCCTGTTCCATTTTCTAACTAACCTCAACATATCTGTGAAAGGTTAAACTCCTGGTGGGATGGCTACTTTGCTAATCCACTGATTGGCATTAAACCTTCTTCCTATGTCTTCCCTGAGTACCAATGATTGCTGTTTAGAATATATAAACAATATCACAATGATCAGTATTCCTTCTGAAATCTTATTGAATTCTATACCCCTGGGACCAAGCGCGGCACAAGGAAGCTCAAGCATTTTGTTAATGAATGAATGAATTTATCAGTTCCGTGGACATGCACTTATATAGGGCTCTTACTGTTCTGCCAGGTAACTAGTTTCCCTGTTCTTTCTACTCTCCTTCTTCTCATTATACCACAGTTACCATCCTGTGGATACATGTTTCATTTATGTGCCTGTTGTCTCTAGATTTCTGCAGTTCACCCTCAGTGATCCTTAGCATCTGCTAGCTTCCTTTCAGCTCTTAGTTTAAATAATGTTCCATATGCATTCTTCAAGCTTTATTGATTCTGCTCTCTAGAGAGTGCCCTATACTTCAAGTGAAGAACTTGAAAATATGGGGATCATTAAAATAAATTCCTGTATTTTGACCAAAGTTCAGTCACGGTGCTGTAGTAGTTTGCAGATTTTAGCCTGAAAGCAAGTTTAGAGAATACAAGAAATTGAACATAAGCATATAAACATAATAATAAAATAATTTTCTGGGTCTTAATTTTAATCAGTTTATTTGCCACAAGAGAACAGCGTTTGAAGTAAGGTTTAAGATTCAAATACATATTAACAGAATATCATTATGGCAAAGAACAGAAGTTATAAATAAAAGCTGTGTAACAGGTAAAACAAATCCAGAATGTGAAGAGACTTGGACTCTCACCAATATTGTATAATTCTATTTACTTTTTCCATAAGTGCTACTGACTTTGTAAAATGTATCCAAAGAGTTCCAGAAAGTTCACATATTATGATGTCTCAGAATCTTAGATAATTAATGTAATTGTGCCTTCAAAATCTCTATTTCTGGCTCAGAACTTTACCCTGAGGATACAATCCTTTAAAAAAACATTGATCTGAAAATACTCACATGATTGCCCCATCTCAAACTCAGCGTGGCTAAAACTGAATTAATGTCAGCATTCTCTGTAAATCTTTTCCTCTTACCACTTTAATTATCTTAATTATTGGAAACTTTGTCAACTGAGGACACCACAAATAAATCATCTCCCTCTCTATGCAACATACTTCACCCGCTTGTCATCAAAGTTAACCAGTTCTATGGCAAATCTTTAGTGTATTTTTAGCCTTTTAGAGATTTTGTGATGCTCTCCTCCTTCTATGGATAATTAAAGTACACTTTCATTTACCTCGTTCTTTGAGTTTAACTCTTAGAAATCACTTTTTCTCCCTATTATTTCCACAACCCACATCTAATGTGGATTCAATAAATCCTATTAGGCTCTACTTTAAAATGTATTCCTGATTTGACCACATTTAGTCACTGATGTTGAAAAACCTGCCCAGGTCATCCTTCTCTCTCATTAAGAAAACAGAAATAGGTCTCCACAAAACTTTGTGAAGTTAATTTAACAGCTCTCATTTGGTGAATGTGCACTCTGTCAAAGAATTCTTTGCATGTGCTAACATTTAATGATCCAAAATGCAAACAGATATTGCCAGTGTTCCCATTTTCCATATGAAAAAAAATGAAATAGATAAATTTAGAGTACTTCTTCCTTTCACAAATGAAATAAAAGCTACATTCTCAAATTCTGGCATTCTTGCTCTTTGAAGCAATTATGTTATTTTGCTTTCTTTTTTTTTTTTAATCGCCTTTTTGTTTTTTAGGGCCATACCTGCAGCATATGGAGGTTCCCAGGCTAGGGATCGAATCAGAGCTAAAGCTGCTGGCCTACACCACAGCCACAGCATGCTGCATCTGTGATCTGACACCATAGCTCATGGCAATGCCGGATCCTTAACCTGCAACCTCATGGTTCCTAATAGGATTTGTTTCTGCTGCGCCATGATGGGAACTTCTTCTTTTTTTTTTCTTTTTTTTTTTTTGGTCTTTTTTGTCGTTTTAGGGCTGCACTCACAGCATATTTTGCTTTCTGTTAGAAAGATCAGGTACTGACTATATAAATATACATATAATAATTAAAGTACTAGAAGAGGGTCATTAAAACATAAATGAGGAAATTATCTTACACAAATACACACCATAAAACTAGGGTTTTAAAAAGGAACAAAAATAATTAAAATAAAAAATATTGCCTCCAAGTTTAATCTTTGAACATATAAGTGATAGAGTTCATTTTTTACTTAATAAAATAGTTCTTTAAAATTTACTGGTAAGTCTAACTTTTAGTAATTATTTAATGGAATTTAAGACATTCAAATTCATGTGCTAATGTAAAAGAAACTTTTCTTTTTTTTAAAATCTGCCTTCAGGGTCAGGGAAGAAAATTATACATCTGGTCCAGACTTCTGGTATCCTAATGAAACTGAAACCGAGGGTTTTTTTTTTTGACTTCTCCCTTAGAATCCTTGTAGTTTTTGCTATGACATAAGGAGAGACATGTAATGGGATTTTACAAACATAAATTTTCCCATTGTAAGTCCTTTAGGACTTAACATGGTTTCTAAATTTTGTTGACATGGATTATGCTAATAATAATAACAATAAAAAAATTCTGTGAAGCATGTTGCATAAAATACTCATTCTAATTCTAATGTCTTAGGCGTTATAGGGGAGAGGTAGCCTAGGCTAGAGCTCCTGAAGTTAATCCACGTTTCCCAGACAGAGAAAAATCTCTGACTGAGAATAAGTATAGAAAGATCTTGAAGATTATTATACTTCAATGTTTAGGACTTTTAATTTTTGTGTTTTATTTTTTTAGTTAATAGAGTCAAGAGTGTTTGACTTTAGACTAATTTGGTCTTAAACCTAAATATTTTTATTTTATTTTCTTGGCACTCTAAAATCTAAAATCTTGGATTTTAACTTTCCCTCGATATCATAACGGGAAAAAAATAGTTTTTTTTTTTGATATGAGGGCAGTGATACTTTATTGGCATATATTTACTACAATATATTAATGCTGTAATTTAATCCTGTTGAAAAATTTCTGCTGTTGAAAAATTTCCTGTTGAAATTACTTTTCAACATAATAACTTAAGAGTTAAGACATCATCACTCCTGATGATGTCTTCTGTTTTTAGAAATAGAACTTGTGGAAATTTTTTCATTAGATGCTTTTTGATAAATGTTCTCTTTTTTATATTAATAGAATTTTGACAGAACAAATTTGCATTCATGTATGGATATTTTGCAGCTTCACTTTTATTTTTTGTTTTTCAAGGACTAAGGGAACATGTAAAACAACACAAAATCTCCTTTTTTTCTCTTTAGTTGCTGAGCTTTGTATCTAAAATAGCAATCTGAGCCACAGAAGTGACAATGCTGGACCCTTAACTCACTGTGCCACCAAGGAACTCTATCAAAGGAAGTCTCCTTAATGTCTTGCTAAATTAAAGTATTTGTGGGCTGAACTATTCTAGCAGTATATCTAGTCAAATTAGAAATTGGAAATTTTGGAAGGGATTAAGATGGTGGAATAGAAGGACTTGAGCTCAACATCTCTCCTAAAAAACAGCAAAATTTACAACTAAATGCTGAGCAATCTTCACTCAAATGGACTGGAAACCTTAAAAAAGATATCCTACTCCAGAAGACAAAGAGGAGGCCACATCAAGAGGTAGGAGGGGAGATTTCACGATATAAACAACTCCATACCTCCTGGGTGGGAAGCTCCACAGTCTGGAGACTAACTGGTTCACAGAGACTCACCTACAGGAGTGAGAGTTCTGAGCCCCACATCAAACTCTCAAGTGTGGGGATCTGGCACTTGGAGAAAGAGCCCCTGGAGCATCTGGCATTGAAGGCCAATGGGACTTATGCACAGGAGCTTCATGGGACTGGGGGACATAAAGAACCCATTATTAAAAGGCGCACACAGACTTTCATGTGCACTGGGTCCCAGGGCAAAGCAAAGTCTCCATAGCAATCTGGGTCAAAACTGACTGCAGTTCTTGGAGGACCTCCTGGGAAAACAGGGGTGGATATGGCTTGTTGTGGCAGAAGGACAATGGAAGCAAAGCTCTTGGGAATCTTCAGCAGTGTGCCTTTCTCAGTAGATGGCCAGTTTGGGAAAATCTGGCCCCACCCACCAGTCAGCTGCTGAGAAGCCCCTGGGCAAACAACAATCCAGGTGAGATCAAGCCCCGCCCATCAGTAAACAGGATGGCTAAAGATCCCTCAGGACACAGCCATCTCTAATCCCATCCAAAGACAAAGCACCACCCACCAGAGGGATTAGAATCAGCTCCACCAACCAGTGGGCAGGTATCAGCCCCTCCCATCAGGAAGCTTACAGCAATCTCCCATACCAACTTCAGCCACCAGTGGGGCAGACGCCAGAAGAAAGAGAGGCCACAACTCTATTAGCTGTGAAAAGGTCACCACACCAAAAACCAATAAAAATGAAAAGACAGAGAACTATAACTCAGATGAGGGAGAAAGGAAAAACCCCAGAAAATCAGCTAAGCGATGAGGAGATTCTCAGCATCTAGGAAAAAGACTTTAGATTGTTGATGCTGAAGATGATGCAAAACATTGGAAATAAACTTGGAGGCAAAGATGGATAACTTACAGGAAACACTGAGCAAAGAGATACAAGATATAAAACTTAAACAAGAAGAGATGCAAAATACAATAACTGAAATAAAAAATTCGCTAGAAGCAACTAACAGCAGCATACAGGAGGCAGAATGAAGAAGCGAGGTGGAGGACAGATTAGTAGAAATTACGAATGCAGAACAAAAAGAGAAAAAAGATTGAAAACAAATGAAGAGAGTCTCAGAGAACTCTGGGACAACACTAAATGCACCAACATCTGTATTATAGGGGTGCCAAAATGAGAGAGAGAGAAGGGGATTTAAAAAACATTCCAAGAGATAATAGCCGAAAACTTTCCTAACATGGGGAAGGAACCACTCACTCAAATCCAGGAAGCACAACAAGGACCATATAAAATAAACCCAAGGAGGAAAACCCAGGACACATATGAATCAAACGGACCAAAATTAAGACAAAGAGAAAATATTGAATTCTGCTGGGGAAAAGAAACAAGTAACATACAAGGGAACCCCAATAAAGTTATTGGCAGATTTTTCAGCTGAAATGCTGCAGGCAAGAAGGGAGTGGAAATGAAAGGAAAAAAACTCCAACCAAAATCACTCTACCCAGCAAGGCTCTCATTCATATCTGAAGGAGAAATAAAAACCTTCAGATAAGCAAAAGCTGAGAGAATTTAGCAACACTAAGCCAGCTTTACAACAAATTCTAAAGGAACTTCTCTTCACAGAAAAGACAGCAAAAGGGAACAAAAATTCCACAAATGACAAGGCTCACCAGTAAAGGTATATATACAGTAAAGATATGAAATCATCCATGCATGATTATACCACCAAAATTAGAAATCATGAGAAGAGGTGGGTACAAATGCAGGACACTGGATATGAACTTGCAATTAAGAGAACAACAACTTAAAACAACCTCATATACATATAGACTTTTATATCGAAACTGCAAACCAAAAATCTACAATTGATACACAAACAACGAAAAATCTACTCAAATACAACATTAAAGATAGTCATCAAACCAGCAGAGGAGAGAACAAGAAAAGAAGGGAAGAAAAAAGAGCAACAGAAACAAATTCAAAGCAATTAATAAAATGGCAATAAGAATATATATATCAATAATTACCTTAAATGTTAATGGACTAAACGCCCCAACCAAAAGACATAGACTGGCTGAATGCATACAAAAACAAGATCATATACATGCTGTCTTCAAAAGACCCACTTCATTTCTAGGGACACATGCAAATTGACAGTGAGAGGATGGAAGAAAATACTTCATGCAAATGGGGATCAAAAAAATCTGGAGTAGCAATAGTCATAACAGACAAAATAGACTTTAAAATGAAGAATATTTTAAGGGACAAAGAAAGTCACTACACAATGATCAAAGGAGCAATCCAAGAAGAAGATTTAACAATTTTAAATATCTATGCACCCAACATAGGTTCACCACAATATATAAGACAACTGCTAAGAGCCTTAATAGGACAAATTGAAAATCACACAATAATAGTGGGGGACGTTATCACCCCACTTACAGCAATGGATAGATCAACGAGACAGAAATCAATAAGGAAACATATGCCCTAAATGAAGCATTAAACCACATGGACTTAATAGTTATTTATAGAACATTCCACCCAAAAGCAACAGAATACACAATCCTCTCAGGTGCACATGGAACATTCTCTAAGATTGATCACATCCTGGGCTACAAATCCAACACAGTAACTTTAAAAAAACTGAAATCATATCAAGCATCTTTTCTGACTACAACGCCACATGACTGGAAATCAACAACAAGAAAAAAACTGCAAAAAACACAAACACGTGGAGACTCAACAACATGCTGCTAAACAACCAATGGATCACTGAAGAAATCAAAGAGGAAATTAAAAAATACCTGGCAGCAAATGACAATGAAGATACAACACTCCAAAACCTATGGGATGCAGCAAATGCCGTTCTAAGAGGAAAGTTTATAGCAATACAAGCCCATCTCAGGAAACAAGAAAAAGCTCAAATAAACAAGCTATCTTTACATCTAAAGCAGCTTGAGAGAGAAGAACAGACAAGATCTAAAGTTAGTAGAAGGAAAGAAATAATAAAGATCAGAGCAGAAATCAATGAAATAGAAACCAAGAACACCATAGAAAAGACCAATGAAACAAAAAGCTGGCTTTTGTAAAGGTCAACACAATTGATAAACCCTTAGCCAGACATATCACAAAAAAAAGAGAAGACTCAAATCAATAAAATTATAAATGAAAAAGGAGAAGTCACAATGGACATCACAGAAATACAAAGGATCATAAGAGAATACTATATGCAACTATAGTCAATAAAATGGAAAACCTAGAAGAAATGGACAAATTTTTAGAAAACTACAATCTTCCAGACTAAACCAAGATGAAATAGAAAAGATGAATGGACCCATCACAAGAACTGAAATTGAAACTATGATTAAAAAACTTCCAACAAACAAAAGTCCAGGACCAGATGGCTTCATAGGTGAATTCTACCAAACATTTAGAACCAAAACTAGACAAAGATACCACAAAGAAAGAAAAATACAGGCCATTTTCACTGATAAACATCAATGCAAAAATCCTCAACAAAATACTATCAAACTGCATCCAACAATACATTAAAAGGATTGTACATCATGATCAAGTGGGATTTATCCAAGGGATGCAAGGGTTCTTTAATATCCACAAATCCATCAGTGTGATACACCACATTAACAAATTGAAGAATAAAAACCATATGATTCTCCCAATAGATGCAGAAAAAGCCTTTGATAAAATCCAACACCTATTTCTGATAAACCCCTTTAGAAAGTGGGCGTAGGAGTTCCCATTATGACTCAGTTGTTAACAATTCTGACTAGGAACTAAGAGGTTGCAGGTTCGACCCCTGGCCTTGCTCAGTGGGTTAAGGATCTGGTGTTTCCATGAGCTGTACTGTAGGTTGCAGACACAGCTCGGATCTGGTGTTGCTGTGGCCACAGCTCCGATTAGACCCCTAGCCTGGAAACCTCCATAGGCCATAGTAGTGGCCCAAGAAATGGCAAAAAGACAAAGAAAAAAAGAAAGTGGGCATAGAGGAAACCCACCTCAACATAGTAAAGGCCATATATGACAAACCCACAGCAAACATCATTCTCAATGGTGAAAAGCTGAAAGAATTCCCACTGAGATCAGGAACAAGACAAGGATTTCCGCTCTCCCCACTACTCTTCAACATAGTTTTGGAAGTCCTAGCCACAGCAATCAGAGAAGTAACAGAAATAAAAAGAACCCACATTGAAAATGAAAAAGTAAAACTATCAGTATTTGCAGATGACATGATACTATACCTAGAGAATCCTAAAGACTCTACAAGAAAACAGTTAGAGCTCATCCACGAATTTGGCAAAGTTGCAGGATACAAAATGAATACACAGAAATGGATGGCATTTCTATTCACTAACAATGAAAGATCTCAAAGAAAAATTAGGGAAGCAACCCCATTTACCATCACAACCAAAAGAATAAAATACCTAGGAGTAAACCTACCTAAAGAGACAAAGACCTGTACTCTGAAAACTATAAGACACTAATGAAAGAAATAAAAGATGGCACAAATAGATGGAAAGACATACCATGCTCTTGGATTGGTACAGTCAATATTATCAAAATGATGCTACAACCCAAGGCAATTTACAGATTCAAGGCAATCTCTATCAAATTACCAAGGATATTTGTCATAGAACTTGAACAAAATATTTCAATGTTTGTGTGGAAACATAAAAGAGCCAGACTTGCTAAATATATCCTTAAAAAGAAAATTGGAGCTGGAGGAATCAGGATCCCTGACTTCAAACAATGCTACAAAGCAACAATCATCAAAACCACATGGTACTGGCACAAAGACAGACATATAGATCAGTGGAACAGGATAAAAAGCCCAGAATTCAACCCACATACCTACAGCCAACTAATCTATGACAAAGGATGCAAGGATATACAATGGAGAAAGGACAGCTTGTTCAATAAGTGGTGCTGGGAACACTGGACAGCCACATGGAAAAGAATGAAATTAGAACACTCCCTAACACCATACAGAAAAGTAAACTCAAAATAGATTAAAGACCTAGATATAAGACCAGATACTATAAAACTCTTAGAGGAAAACATAGGCCAAACACTCTCTGACATAAACGACAAACATTCTCAGATCAACCTCTTAAGAGTAATGACAGTAAAATAAAAAATAAACATATGGGATCTAATCAAACTTAAAAGTTTCTGCACAGCAAAGGAAACCCTAAACAAAATGAAAAGACAATCAACAGAATGGGAGAAAATCTTTGCAAATGAATCGACTGACAATGGATTAATCTCCAAAATTTATAAACACTTTCTGCAGCTCCATACCAAAAAAACAAACAACCCCATCCAAAAATGGGCAGAAGATCTAAACAGACAGTTCTCCAAAGAAGACAGATGGCCAGAAAACACAGGAAAAGATGTTCAACATCACTCATTATTAGAGAAATGCAAATCAAAACCACTCCAAGGTACCACCTGACACCAGCCAGAATGGCCATCATCCAAAAATCTACAAACTATAAGTGCTGGAGAAGGTGAGGAGAAAAAGGAACCCTATTACACTGCTGGTGGGATTGTAAACTGGTGCAACTACTGTGGAAAGCAGTATGGAGATTCCTCAGAAAACTAAAAAGAGAACTCCCATTTGATCCAACAATCCCACTCCTGGGCATCTATCCAGAGAAAACCATGACTTGCAAAGACACAAGTACTCAGATGTTCATTGCTGCACTATTTGCAATAGACATGACATGGAAACAACTTAAATGTCCATCAGCAGAGGAATAGATCCAGAAGATGTGGTACATATACACAATGGAATATTACTCAGCCATTGGAAGGAACGAAATACCAGCATTTTTAGCAAATTGATGGACCTAGAAATTATCATGCTAAGTGAAGTCAGCCATACAATGAGACACCAACATCAAATGCTTTCACTAACATGTGGAATCTGAAAAAAGGACAGACTGAACTTATTTGCAGAACAGATGCTGACTCACAGACATTGATTAGCTTATGGTTTCCAAAGGAGACAGTTCAGGGGGTAGGGGATGCACTGGGGTTGTGAGATGGAAAGCTTATGAAATTGGATTGTGATTATAATTGTACAACTATAAATGTAATAAATTCATTGAGCAATAAAAAAAGAAATGGTAAATTCTGTTGTAAAGGGGATTTTTATGCACAGTTTAATATTTCAGCTACCTGAACCCCTTGGCAAACTAAATATCTAGCTGACTGCTTGTTGGCAAAGTCACAGACAATTATGTTACTTGAAACTTTAAATGTTCCCCCAATTAAATGTTGGAATTATCTGTGAAAAAATAATTAAAAAATAAAGTATTTGTATAGGTCCTTTTTGGTCATTCAAAATAAAGTGAATTTTGAGATCATAGTACCTTGCTTGTAATTGTTGCAACACTATCAAAAATAGATCCAATTTGGTATCAGGAAGGAAATTTTTTTTTCTAGCATTACAAGACAGAGTCAACTTCCCCAGTATCACAACTGTCTAATGTTTGGGCACTGCTCTACCATAGCACATTTTGTGTTTTAGAAAGGTAACATTAAACAAAAAAATTAAAAGTAGTTTTCTTGCTATGGGAAATAATCAATGTTAGGCTATCTTGAGGGCCTCTCTTTTTTTTTTTTTTTTCTCTAATTATATGTGTGTAGTATAATTCAGTGGATTCGTAATACAGTTCATTTGATTGCTATATAGGGGAAATATTTTTATCCCATGCACTGTACATTCATTTTTCCTCTGAACATTCTACTTTAAAATGATGTTTTCACCTTCACAACACATAAGACTCGATTTCTTGGAACTGCATTCTACATGAGGAGCAATCAGCTATTTAGACATTTTTTATATTAATTATCCCATAATGAGAATCAACACAAAATAGTTGCAATATTTTTATGGATCATTTATATTAGCAAAGCACCCTGAAAACATAAAATGCTTGTCAATAAAGTCATAGGCAAGCAGAACGAGTCACAGGTTGCATTTCCACTTGGAGAACATCAATCTCCAAACTACCTGAAAGTCTAAGTTAATTGAAACTCTCTTTAGATATGCAGGGAAAGAAGCTCATGTTGTCTTTCCTCCTTAATATCTTCTATATTAATATTTTGATAATGATTTTCATTAGATTTGTTCATTTTTCTGCAGAATAGAGAAATAAACATTTTTTTCTGCCATCGATGCCTTATTTTCATATATCTAAAATTGTCTCAGCAAGACATTCATCTAGGTAGATTACTAACAGAAATAATAGACGAGAATGATTTTTAATAGGTGGTTAAGTGAGATAAAATCCTAAATATTGGGAGAATATTGTCAAATAGCTTCCTTATTCCCCTTACAGGGAGAATGGGGATGTTATGAATATTATCATGCAGACTTCTCAGAGGCAAATGAGACAATTTATATTGAACACTTAGCTGAACATAGAGCTCCTGGCACTCAACATTTATGGAAACTTCAGCTTTCTTGCTTAAAAAAATATCCACTGTGGAGATGTTTACTATATGATAGCCATTAATTTATGTTGTTTGAATTGCAAAAGACTGAAAATTTATTAATCTATAATAGTGATATATTTATTACTTAAGTATATCTGTAGTATCTTTCATTGCAGCTGAGTTTGTTCTTTGTGTTACTTTGTTGGGGCCTGAGTTTCCACATGCATATTTATCTACAAACGTTAGCAAATTTGAATATTTCTAACCATTTTTTGGTTCTTTATCTTGCATTTAAAATAAAAAAAAAAACTTGGTAATAGCAACTTTTATGCCAGTCTCATTTTTTTCTAGGATAAAAATTGCCATTGAGTAAAATTAAATACTTCAAGTCATGAAAATACTGCATTTCATATGACTTTTGTTTTTGGTGGTAGTTAACAATCACAAAACTTAGTAAAACATAAGGTGTTAACAAACAATCTATTATTTAGTTCATAATATTAGGGTGTTTTATATAATTCCTTACAAGCATTATAATGACATGCACAAATTCTTTCTTCTATACACACAGATACCTGATTATAATCTTAGTTTATATTATATATTATAAAACTAAAGTTTTATAATCTTAGATTATAAAACTAAAACATAAAAATTGTAATTTGTAAGCCAAATATAAATTTATTGAAATTATAGGAAAAAGTGTCCAATTTATATGCCTTGAAGAATTGAATAATATATTTAAAAAGTCAATTAGTGGTCAAAATATTAAAATGCTAACAATATCATCTTATCAAAGAATGGTAAAATTTTACATGTTGATCTCAGTAATATTTTATGTTCAATGTGAATTAACTCTTCAAATGTTAGTCTTCAAAGAATTGTGCAACATGGATGAAACAACACTGAGGATAGCTTTATTATGGAGAGGAAAGGACTTATAAATTATAGCAATACAAAACATGTATATATTCCCATTATTTTTTATTAACCTGGGTTTATACTGCTTCTCTGGAGGGTTTTGGTGGTATGGAGATCATGTGTTTATCTCATTATTATGGGGAAAGGTTACTGGCCTATGTTGCTTGGGGAATAGGGCCATTAATATCCTAAAGAACATAAAATTTTGTTGCTCAAATACCTCTGTTGAAGAAAACAGAAAACTTCTGACTTTTATTTTGATGTGCTGTATTATAGTTTTGCACACCATTTCATGTCCTGAGATAACTCACCATGGCATTTAAATTTTAATCTGCCTTTTCTCTGTTAATGAGCTCCATGAACTATAAACTCATTTAGGATAAGTTCTAGCTATACTCAAGATGACAATAAACAATTTTGTGAACACTCTTCTAGAGATTACTTATAGATAATCATTTATGAATTAATTTTACATTTATTTTACAGTATTATTTTATCAGCACTGGATTAAGTCCAGAACTCTTAATATTATATCAACAAAGAAAATTGGGGGAATATCTTATGTGTTTGCTGCTTATAATACATTCACTTTATATTTAAGAACATTTTGTAAAAGTTCGTTCTAAAATATTTTAAATTTTTTGTAAAATACAGATGTAAAACAATTGGGAAGAAATGAAATTCTTTTTTCTCCAATGACATGATCATCTATGTAGAAAATCCAAGAGTCACTGAAAAACTTCCTAGAACTAACAAGAGATAGAAGAGCAAGTTTGCAGCATAACAGGGTAATATAACAAAGGCAAGCACATTTCCATACACCAGCAATGTGCAAGCAAAATATGAAACAAAAATACATTGTCATTTAAATTAGCACCCTCTAAAATGAAAAATTTAGGTATAAATCTAAAAAAAAAAAAGCACAAAATCTGTATAACACTACAAAACTCTGATGAAAAATTAAATAAATGGAATGATAATACATGCTCATGGATAAAAAGACTCAATATTGTTGAGATGTCAGTTTTTCTCAATTTGATCTATAAATTCAATGCAATCCCAATCAAAATCCATGGAAGTTATTTTGTGGCTATCTAAAAACTGATTCTAAAATGTACATGCAGCTGCAAAAGATACAGAGTACTAAACTCAATATTGAAGAAGACACAAATAAATACAAAGATTTTGAATATTCGTGGATCAGAAAAATAAATACTATTATAATATCCATACTACTCAAAGCAATCTATAGAGTCAGTCAATCTCCGTAAAACTTACCATGGCATTTTTCACAGAAATTGAACTGACAATCCTAAAATTTGTAGGGAACCACAAACCAGCATAACTGAAGGAATCTGGAGAAAGAAGAGCAAAGCTGAAGGTTTATGCTGCCTAATTTCAAAATATGTTACAAAGTTATACTAATTAAAACACTACAGTATTGGCATGAAAGTAGACACATATATCAATGGAATAAAATAGGGAGCTCAGAAATAAACATAAGTATATGACAAGGAAGCCAAGAATATACAATGAGAAAAAGGCAGTCTCTTCAACAAATGGTGTTGGAAAAACTAGACAGCCACATGAAAAGAATTGAAATATAATAAAATAGAGATTAAAAAAACAATTGAAGAAATCAATAAAACCAAGAGCTGGTGCTTTGAAAAGGTAAACAAAATTGAAAACCTCTGGCTAGACTCATCAAGAAGAATAAAGAAAAAACCCAAATAAATAAAATCAGAAATGAAAAGAGAGAAGTCACAATGGATACTACAGAAATACAAAAAACCATGAGAGAATACTATGAACAATTGTATGCCAACAAATATGACAACCTGGAAGAAATGGACAACTTTCTAGAGACTTACAGCCTGCCAAAACTTAATCAAGAAGAAATAGATCAACTAAACAGACACTAGAAATGAAATTGAATATGTCATAAAAACAATCCCTACAAATAAAAGTCTAGGAGCAGATGGCTTCACAGGTGAATTCTACCAAACATACAAAGAGGAACTTATACCCATTCTCTGTAAACTTTTTCAAAACGTTGAAGAAGAAGGAACACTCCCAAAGATATTCTATGATGCCGCCATCACCCTAATTCCAAAACCAGACAAAGATATCACCAAAAAAGAAAACTATAAGCCAATATATTTGATGAATATAGACGCAAAAATTCTCATCAAAATTTCAGCCATCTGATTCCAACAACATATAAAAAAGATCATACACCACAACCAGGTGTGATTAATCCGAGGTGCACAAGGATGGTTAAACATAACAGAAATCAATCAACGTCATACACCACATTAACAAAAGAAAAGTCAAAAACCACATGATCATCTCAACAGATACAGAGAAAGCATTTGACAATGTCCAAAATCCATTCATGATAAAAGCTCTTACCAAAGTAGGTATAGAGGGAACATACCTTCACATAATTAAAGCCATTTATGACAAACCCATAGCAAATATACTCAAATTGAGAAAATATACTCAATTGAGAAAAGCTGACAGACTTTCCACTAAAATCTGGAACAAAACATGGATGCCCACTCTCACCACTGTTATTCAACATAGTACTGGAAGTCCTCGTCACAGCAATCAGAAAAACAAAAGAAATAAAAGGCATACACATAGGAAGAGAAGAGGTAAAACTGTCATTGTATGCAGATGACATGATACTATATATAGAAAACCCTAAGGACCCAACCCCAAAGCTACTTGAACTGATCAACAAATTCAGCAAAGTAGCAGGATATAAGATTAACATTCAGAAATGAGTCACATTTCTGTACACTAACAATGAAATATTAGAAAAGGAATACAAAAATATGATACCTTTTAAAATTGCACCCCAAAAAATCAAATATCTGGGAATACACCTGACCAAGGAGATAAAGGACTTATATGCTAAGAACTATAAAACATTAATCAAGGAAATTAAAGAAGATGTAAAGAAATGGAAAGATATTCCATGTTCCTGGATTGGAAAAATCAATATTGTAAAAAATGGCCATACTACCCAAAGCAATCTACAGATTCAAGGCAATCCCTATCAAATTACCCATGACATTTTTCACAGAACTAGAACAAGCAATCCAAAAATTCATATGGAACCACAAAAGACCCAGAATTTCCAAAGGAATCCTGAAGAACAAAAACCAAACAGGAGGTATCTCTCTCCCAGACTTCAGGCAAAATTACAAAGCCACCGTCATTAAGACAGTGTGGTACTGGTAACAAAACAGACATATAGACCAATGGAACAGAATAGAGAACCCAGAAATAAACCCAGACATCTATGTTAATTAATCTTTGACAAAGGAGGCAAGAACATAAAATGGGAAAAAGACAGTCTATTCAGCAAGCATGGACAGCTGCATGCAAATCAATGACACTAGAACACACGCTCACACCATGCACGAAAATAAACTCAAAATGGCTTAAAGACTGAAATATAAGACAAGACACCATTAAACTCCTGGAAGAGAACATAGGCAAAACATTCTCTGACATCAACCTTACGAATATTTTCTCAGGTCAGTCTCCCAAAGCAACAGAAATAAAAGCAAAAATAAACCAGTGGGGCCTAATCAAACTGACAAGCTTCTGCGCAGCAAGGGAAACCAAAAAGAAAACAAAAAGACAACTTACAGAATGGGAAAAAATTGTATCAAATGATGTAACTGACAAGGACCTAATCTCTAGAATATACAAGCAACTTATACAAGTCAATAGCAAAAAACCCAACAACCCAATGGAAAAATAGGCAAAAGACCTGAATAGGCATTTTTCCAAGGAAGATGTACAGATAGCCAACAAGCACATGAAAAAATGCTCAACATCACTGATTATTAGAGAAATCAAATCAAAACTACCATGAGATACCACCTCACACCAGTAAAAACGGCCATCATCAATAAGTCCACAAAGAACAAATGCTGGATGAGGTGTGAAAAAAAGGGAAGCCTCTTGCCCTGTTGGTGGGAATGTAAGCTGGTACAACCACTATGGTGATCGGTATGGAGATACCTTAGAAAACTATACATAGAACTACCATATGACCCTGCAAACACACTCTTGGGCATATATCCAGACAAAACTTTCCTTGAAAAAGACACATGCACCTGCATGTTCATTGCAGCTCTATTCACAATAGCCAAGACATGGAAACAACCCAAATGTCCATCAACAGATGACTAGATTAAGAAGATGTGGTATATATACACAATGGAATACTACCCAGCCATAAAAAGAACAACATAATGCCAATTGGAGCAACATGGATGGAACTAGAGACTCTCATCCTGAGTGAAGTATGTCAGAAAGGGAATGGAAAATACCATATGATATTACTTATATCTGGAATCTAATATACAGCACAAATGAAACTTACCACAGAAAAGTAAATCAAGGAATTGCAGAATAGACTTGTGATTGCCAAGTGGAGAGGGGAAAGGAGTGATTTGGTTGGGGTGCTTGGGGTTAATAGATAAAAATTATTTGGAATGGATTAGCAATGAGATCCTGCTGTGTAGCACTGGGAACAATGTCTAGTCACTTATGATGGAGTATGACAACATGTGAAAATAGAATGTGTACATGTATGTGTAACTGGCTCACCATGCTATACAGTAGAAAAAAAATTGTATTGAGGAAATAACTGTTAAAAATAGTAATAAATATATATATAGCAGTCTGCTACCATATATAATTGACTAAAAGTAAATTAAAGACTTAAATGTAAAAATCTGAAACTATGAAACTCCTAGAAGAAAACATAGATGGTAACCTCTTTGACATTTGTCCGTGAGCATTTGGATTTGATAGCAAAAGCTAAGGCAATAAAAGCAAAAATTATAAAGTGGGACTATATCAAACTAAAAACCCTCTGCATATCAAAGGAAACCATCAGCAAAATGAAAATGTAACCTACCAAGTGGAAGAAAGTATTGGCAATTTATATATCTGGTAAGGAGTTAATATACAACATATATAAAGAACTTATACAACTCAATAGAAAAATTAATCCAATTAAAAAATGATCAGAAGATCTAAACTGATCTTCTATTTAGGTATATCTGAATAGACAGTTTTCCAAAGAAGACATACAGATGAACAAGTACATAAAAAAGTGCTTAGTATAACTAATGATCAGAGAAATGCAAATCAAAACCATAATAAGTTACCTCACAGCTGTTAGAATGACTGTTATCAAAAAGATGTGATAACAAATGTTGTGAAAGATGTAGAGAAAAGGGAAACCTTATGCATTATTGGTAAGAATGTAAACTGGTACAGCCACTGTGGAAACAGTATGGAATTTCCTCCAAAAATTAAAAGCAGAACTACCATATGATCTAACAATTCCACTTCTGAGTATTCATCCAAAGAAAATGAAAACACTAACTCACAAAAATATATGCACTCATGCTCAATGCAACACTATTTACAATAGCTAAGACAAGTAAACAATCTAAATATATATATGTCCATCAATGGATGAATGGATAAGAAATTGTGAGACAGTGTGTGTGTGTGTGTGTGTGTGTGTCTATATATATATATATATATATATACATATACATATAATTCAGCAAAAATAATGAAGTTTTGCCATTTGCAACAACTTAAATGGAACCTGAAGGTATCATGCTAAGTAAAGTAAGTCAGAAACAAAGAGCAAATACTGTATGATTTCATTTATATGAGAAATTTTAAAAAAAGGCAAGCTCATAGATACAGAGAATAGATTGGTGGTTGACAGAGATGGGTAATGGAGGTTGGGCAAAATGGGTGATAGGAGTCTAAAGGTATAAACTTCCAGTTATAAAATAAGTCATAGGGATGTAACCCAGAGCATGGAAATTATAGTTAATATTTAACAGTACTGTAAAAACAATAAACATTTGTGAAAATATTAAAAATATTGAAGAAAAAAATTGGAAGACTGATGTTATTCTATTTCAAAACATATCATAAGCTATAGATATTGACAGTGTGATGTTGGAAAAGAAAATATTCAGAAATCAACAGAATAGAACACAGAACCCAGATCTATATTCATGCAAATATAGTCAACTGATCTTTAACAAAGGAGCCAAAGTAATACAATGGAGCAAAAAGGGCTGGAAAAACTGTCTATCCACATGCAAAACAATTAATTTAGAGACAGTTCTTAAACTCTTCACAAATATTAACAAAAAATGGGTATAGACCTAATATAAAATGCAAAACTATAGAATTCCTAGGATATCACATAGGAGAAAACCTAAGGTAAAATGAGGACATTTTTGATACAACACCAAAGACATAATCGAAGAAAGAAGTAATTGATAAGCTGGACCTCATTAAAATTAAACATTTCTGCTCTTCCAGAGACAATGCCAAGAAAATGAGAAAAGCCACAGACTGGTTGAGAATATTTGAAAAAGACATGTCTGATAAAGGACTCTTGCCAAACATATAAAGAACTCTCAAAACTCAATAGTAAGAACATGAACAACATGACTAAAAAGTGGGCCAAAATCTTTAACAAAGACTTCAACAAAGATATACAAATGGACAATAAGCAGGGAAAAGGATGCTCCAAAACATGTATCACCAGAAAAATGTAAATTAAAATAACAAAGAGATACATGTAAACACCTATTAGAATGGCCAAAATCTGGAACACTGACATCAGATGTTGGTGAGTATGTTGAGCAACAAGAACTTTAATTCATTGCTAGGAGAAATGCAAAATGGTATAGGAACATTGCAGTACAGTTTGGCAGTCTCTTATACAAATAAAGATACTCTTACCATATAATCCATCATTAGTGCTTCTTGTTTTTTACCCAAAGAAGTTGAAAACTTAGGTCTACACAAAAATATGTACAGATATTTATAACAACTTTAGTCATAACTGCAAAAACTTGGAATAAAACAAGATTTCCTTTAGTATGCGATTGAATAAAATAATCTGTGGTAATAGAATATTATTTGGTGCTAAAAAGAAATGAGCTATCAAACCATAAAAAGACATGAAGGGAATTCAAATGCATATTTCTAATTGAAAGAAACCAATTTGTAAAGCTTGTATAATTCCAACTAGGTGACACTCAGGAAAAGGCAAAATTATGGAGATAGTAAAAATACAGAGATAGTGGTTGCTGGGGTTTGGGTGGGAGAGGGATGAACAAGTGGAGCCTAGAAGGTTTTTAGGACAGTGAAAACACTCTAGATGATGCTATAATAATGGATACATATTATATATTTGTCCAAACTCATAAAATCTACAATGCCAAGAGTGAACCATTATGTAAACAATGGACTTGGGATTATGAGCCATAAATATAGGGTTATAAACATGCATCTCACTCTGGAGGTTAAAAAGTTGTAATTTTTTTTTTTTTGGTCTTTTGTCCTTTTTAGGGCCACACCCACGGCATATGGAGGTTCCCAGGCTAGGGGTCTAATCGGAGTTGTAGTCACTGGCCTACACCAGAGCCACAGAAATGCCAGATCCGAGCTGCATCTGTGACCCACACCACAGCTCAGGGCAACACCGGATCCTTAACCCACTGAGCAAGGCCAGGGATCTAACCTGCAACCTCATGGTTCCTAGTCAGGTTCGTTTCTGCTACACTACAACGGCAACTCCAAAAGTTGTAATGTTGATAAGAGGGGATACTATGTATGTGTAGGGTAGGGAGTTGATTGAAAATATCTGTATCTTTCTTTTAATTTTGCTGTGAGACTAGAACTAAAATTAAAGTCTTTAAAAAAGATCCTATTCATTTTGCCATCTCAAATGAATTTTCTACTTGTTCAAAGTAGGCATCCCTTCCCTGTCCCAGCTCAAGAGGTACCGACACCATCCAGTAACTATCCAGAGGCTCTAGAAGATTACAGGGTTCTAGTACTGGCAGTTTCCAACATTTAAGAAAAATGTAAGAATGCTCATTTTCAAACATAACCTCATATTTCAATGTTGACAACTAATTTCAAAACATAAATACATGCTGAAGGTTCAGCACAGTTTGAAGGCTAAAAACAAATAAGATACGCCTTTACACCATATTTTACAGATTATCCTTCCTTTGTGTTTACTATGAAAATCTCCACTTAACCTTATCCACAACCCCTACACAGTTAGTGAGTTTACCCAAATTGAACATATTTTATAATTTCAGATTGCTCAAAATTGAGGCACAGGTAAAAAGCTTATAATGCACTAGGGATACATTGCATAAAGGCAGTTACAGCCTGGTCTGTGTTCTTCATCACACTACAGTGTCCCTAGTGACTACACAGTTACCTGGCATAGAGTGACTACTGAATATTTGTTATATATACATATACATATATATGTATAAATTGTGAGTAAATGATGGAATGATGTGGACCAAGGGATACTCATAAGCCCTGTAGCCCACATTCTCATTTCTGCCCCTCAATCTTACTATTAGGGTGTTTTCCCCACAGCCTCTGTCTAACTTAGCAATAAGTTGAATTTTGCAAAAGTGCCCCTTGTACATTTCTTATTGCTGTGTAGTCACTTTAGAAAGCTATTCAAGGAAATGTAGTCTGAGATCAGGGAGGCATCACCTCCTTATCTATCTCCCATCTCCACCATCAGAACTAACAAAATGTATAAAATGCATCTGGCAGGGATTTTGTGCTATAAAAATTATAAAATTAATTTTGTGAACTATTAGAAGGCCTGAAGCAAGTAATTTACTCGATGTTCATAGTATGATACTGGCCCAATGTCATTTAGCCAGTTTTTCTCTAAGTATGTTACAGTTTAAGATGAAGATAATTAAACGGTTACATTATTTATGACATCAACTTTTTAAAAATCTGAAATCTGCTTAACTCTAAAAATCTGTTTATCCTCTGGCTATGCTTCTGTTCTGGTCTACTAGCCCTGCTGTCCAGGATGCTGGAAATGCTCTTCAACTTTGCCTTTTACTGGCTCCATGAATCTCTGGCATTGAAAGCTCTGAGAAAGGTTTCTATGTGATAGGTTGTTTTCCTGCTTAAATTTCCCGTTAGACTTTTCCTTTCTCGAGGACTTGACTATGTCTTGTCCTCTATTGTATTTGTAGCCCTTACTCAACTGACTGTCCCATTATTGTTTTTCAATAAATATGTGATAAATGAGTGAATAAATTTCACTGGACTCCTTAAGAGAGCAGCTGATATAACCATGGTTTTGAAATTTCAATGCTTAGCATTGGATATGTACATATTTCTTTACTTTGTTTTCATCCAATATTATAGTCATCAGAACTCCATTAACTAGAATTTCAGCATTTATTTAGAATGATAATAATGTGAATACCTTGATGCTATCTTATTATCTATTAAATTATATTCAGCATGATTTTAACGCATTTTAATATGATGCATTTGTATTGAAAAAAACATGATATGCACAATAGCATTAAACCAAATATTTAATTAACTATAATACCACATTTCCCTGTCATTAAAGATAACACATAATTTATTATTCTTACTGTAATGATATTAATATTCTAGCTAGATGAGTCTATTTAAATCTAAAGTTAAACTCTCACTCTGGCTGATTAATATACAGCACTAATTTCTTATGTGGATTTAGTAAGTTTTAATGTATTATATTTTTCAAAATACAGACTTTTTTCTTTTGGATACATTTAGGAAATGAAAATAATATCTGAAGAATTAGTAACCAATAATTATCTCCACTCTACACTTTTTCTTAGGAATATATCACATGCAACAGAACCTTAGTTTTCTGTGAGATATTTAGTACTATGGAGCCCTAAGGATGCATTTTAAGAACAGCAAATATTTCCCTTTGGGGAGAGGGAATGTTCTAGTGATATAGTATGTAATAAGGCATTGTGCTTCTAATCTGCAAGGTTTATGGGTAACAAAGAGATAAAAGCAAATAAAATCACTGGGAGCAGTTGCTCAATGCTAAATGTAGTAAAGAAGTAATTTGAGCCTTGAACACTGGCGGGCACAGAGACAAGCATGACCAGAGGACTGTCTAAGTTACAGGCTAGTCGGCCTTGGCTACTAAATTATTAAGTAATCAGACACTAGCAGGTGAACAGAGCCCATGATTGATGCTTTGGCTTTTTTCATTTCTTTTAGAAGTAGTTGCTTTCTATTAGTGAACTGTGACCTGAAAGTAATCTGCAAAGTAATATAATATACAAACTTGGGTCATCCTGCAGGCATAGCACTACCGTAATGAAAGCAAATATATAGATAGATGGAAGAATTCTGCTCTGAAATGTGTTGTCTAATTATAATGCATATTCAAGTTCTGTGGTTCATGTCATAATGCAGTAGACAGAAGATGAAATTCTAGTGCTTTCAAACTCTCCTGCACAACATAGCCTTTTCTGAGAAGGTCAGAAAAATATTACAGCTCCAGGTAATAGTGACACACCATTTCACCATTTACAAGAGTAGGCACTTAACTTTACATCTGAGAGAATTTTTTAAAACATGGAAAATGAAGACTTACAAAAGAAGACACCAGTATTTTAATCAATAGTTTTCTCCAAAAAGGAGTTCTTAGGACTATAAAATTTTCCTTTTCTTTCTTTCTTAGCCCCTTTCTCTTCTGCCTCTCATGGTGATCACTCATAATCCCTGAATTAATCACTTAATTTAATTAGTTAATTCTATTTCATTTCACAATCAGCGGCATTGTACATAAAGTGAATTTGTCCAGTTCAACAGCTGAGGCAAGGCTGGTAGGAGGAATAAATAAACTGGCCTTGAAATTAGAAATTTCGGTTCTGTTTGTTGCAAATTACCACTGAAGTATCTGGATGGTGAGATTGAACAAAGGTTTTTCTTGTAAGATGTTTGGTAAGGAGACCTTATCTTAAACCCTATTTTTCAGTTCCTTTCTTTGCTTTGAAGTAATGCTAAAATGAGGGCCAAGTAGTGTAACCTTTATGATATTGATCTCCCTCAGATAACCAAAGCCGGTAAGGAAGACGGCAGTCAGCTGTTAGCTGGAGGTTCTCTGAAGAAGTAAATAAACAGAACAGAACTCATAAAAGCCACCAGAGACCTTAACAAAGAGTTTTAAGGATGCTTAACAACAACGTCAAGGAAGAAAGCTGTCTAATATTTTAAGATTAAACAATTCAAACATAAGACAGTAAATGATAATTTTCAAATAAACTAAAATGAATAATGTTTAGAGAGGGATGAATATAAACATCATTGAATATTTTCTTCGAGTTTATAAAAAGAAAAATGTTAGTTGTTCATAAGATCATTCAACTGATATATGTAAAGAGAAATGTGATAGGGAAAACAAACTTACACTTATCAAAGAGGAAAAGAGGTGAGGGAAAATTTGAAATTTGAGATGAACAGATACAGACCACACTACATGAAGTAGATAAACAATGACCTTCTGTAAAGCACAGGGAAATATATTCAGTATTTTGTAAAAACCTATAATGAAAAAGAATTGAAAAAAAGAGTATATATATACATATATACATATATATATATATGTATATATATATATTCCTTTGCTTCTGTTGCATCATTCAAAACCCTGCCTTTGTTGTCATAGGGCATTCTCCCTGCTTCTGTGTCTGTCTCTAAATTTCTCCTTTAGAGGGCAACAGTCATACTGGATTAGAGATCTACTCTATTTCAGTATGACCTCAACTTAACCAATTATATCTTCAATTATTCAATGTCCAAATAAAGTCACATTCCAAAATTCTGGGGGTTAAAATAGCAAATATGAATTTTAGGGGAATACACTTCAACTCATAACAGTATCTCTTTATATATCCTTTGTGTCTTCTGTGTTTATGTAGTTGTAAAATCACTGTATTTTACTAAACTCAGACTTGGTGTCAATAGCTATGCAAATCAATTCAATAATTAATCATATTTTATATGAGAATATATCAAAGCAATAAGACTAATATCACCCTTTTAACTTTGAAAAATTCTCAGGTATAGAGAAAATAAGCAACTTTCCTTAGCCCAGAAAAGCTAGAACAAGCCTAGCCAGGCCGTGAATAGATCTGCCTAATTCTCGGACGGTTTTTCTGAGTCGGGCTGCTCCAGGGAGGAGCCTCTTGGGTCTCCAACAGCCCTGTTACCCGCCCAAGCCCCCAGGGGGTGCCCTAATGGATCAGCTGCATAGGACTGCCAGCTCCAGGCAGGACCCCCTGCAGCCCAGAAAAGCTGCAACAAGCCTGGAGGAGTGGGAAAAAGATCTCAGATGGTCTTTCTGAGTTGGGCTGCCCTGGGGAGGAGCCTCTTGGGTTTTCAGTGGCCCTGCTACCAGCCCAAGCCCCCAGGGGGTGCCCCACTCCCACGGAATAGCTGCTCAGCACCACCAGCCCCCTGGAAGAGCCCCTGCAGCCCAGAAAAGCTGCAACAAGCTCAGCCAGACTGTGAAAAGATCCACCTACATTCTCAGGCCGTCCTTCTGAGTTGGGCTGCCCTAGGGAAGAGCCTCTTAGGTTCTCAGTGACCCAGATATCTGCTCCAGCCCCCAGGGGGTGATGCACTCCTGAGCAACAGCTGCCCAACACCGCCAACCCCCTGCAAGAATCCCACAGCCTAAAAACACTAGAGCAAGCTCTGCATGACCAAGTGAAATCTGCTACCATCGTGGTGTGGACCTCCCAGTCCTGTCTGCCCTCAGGAAGCCCTCCTTTGCTTCAAAGAAACACTGTTAGCCCCATCAACACTCCAGAAAAGCCACACTGCCTCAAAAAAGATTGACCAACAACGCCAGCCCTCAGGAAATATTCCACGGCAGTGACAAGGCAAACACTGCCCGATCACGGAGAGTACAACTCCCTCAGGAGAAAGAAAACAACAACCAAGATGAAGAAGCTGAGAAACCACCCCCAGTCAAACCAACAGGAGAACTCACCTAAAACAGTCAACAATTAAACAGATCTCTGCAGTCTGACAGACCTGGAGTTCAAAAGAGAAACAGTGAAAATACTGAAGGAATTAAGAGAAGATATGAACAGTAATGCAGATACCCTCAAAGAGGAACTAGAAAATATAAGGAGGAGCCAAGAAAAACTAGAACATTCATTTGCAGAGATGCAAACTGAACTAAGGGCAGTAAAAACCAGAATGAATAATGCAGAAGAATGAATCAGTGATATGGAAGATAGAATAATGGAAATCAGTCAATCCGGTCAACAGACAGAAAACCGAATCAAAAAACTGGAAAGCAATATAAGAGACCTATGGGATAATATAAAGCAGGCCAATCTACGCATAATAGGAATTCCAGAAGGAGTAGAAAAAGATAAGGGGATGGAAAATATATTTGAAGAAATTATCGCTGGAAACTTCCCAAATCTAAAGGATACTGGATTCAAGATACAAGAAGCACAGAGGGCCCCAAACAAACTGAACCCAAACAGACCCACACCAAGACACATTATAATAAAAATGGCAAAAGTTAGTGATAAAGAGAATATCCTAAAGGCAGCAAGAGAAAAACAGAATGTTACCTACAAGGGAACCCCCAGAAGAATATCAGCTGATTTCTCTACAGAAACACTACAGGCCAGGAGGGAATGGCAAGAGATATTGAAAGTGCTCAAAGGAAAAAATATGCAACCTAAAACACTCTATCCAGCAAGAATATCATTTAAAATAGAAGGGGAAATAAAAATTTTTTCCAACAAACAAAAACTTAAAGAATACAGCAACACAAAACACAGGTTAAAGGAAATATTGAAAGGGCTTCTCTAAACCAAAAAGAAAGGAAAGAAAGGGAAGAAAAAAGAAAAGAAAAGAAGAAAAAAAGAAGAAGAAGAGGAAGAACTAGGACTGAGGAAACCGCAATCAGAGAGCAGTCACTCAAATAAGCCAGCATAACGATTTAATCATGAACATGCTTCAAACAAAATAAAATTAAAAAGAAAAACATAAAAAAGAGTCATCAAAACCATAAAATGTGGGCAAGGGATGTTAGGAAGTAAATAACCCTTTTTGTTTGTTTGTATGTTTCTCTTCTTAATTTTAATATAGTAATGAAGTGTTTGAACTTACAGGACCATCAGGCTAAAACACACAACTATGGGAAGGGGTTAGCATACTTAAAAATCAGGGCAACCACAAGCCAAAAGCAAATATTGCATTTGCAAAAAAAAAAAAAAAAAAAAAAAATACACTCAAGCAGAAAATAACAGGAGACCATCCAACCAAAAAAAAAAAAAAAAAAAAAAAAAAAAAAAAGAAAGGAAGAATGGAGAACCATAGAATCAACTGGAACACGAGGTTCAAATGGCAATAAATAATCTTCTATCAATTATCACCTTAAATGTCAATGGACTGAATGCCCCAATCAAAAGACACAGAGTGGCTGAGTGGATAAAAAGGCAAAAACCTTCAATATGCTGCCTACAAGAAACTCACCTTAGGACAAAAGATACATATAGATTGAAAGTGAAAGGGTGGGGAAAAATATTTCACGCCAATAGACATGACAGAAAAGCAGGAGTCGCAACACTCATATCAGACAAAATAGACTTTAAAACAAAAGGCATGAAGAAAGACAAAGAAGGACCCTACTTAATGATTAAGGGATCCATCCAAGGAGAGGATGTTACTATCGTCAACATATATGCCCCAAATATAGGAGCATCCAGATACATAAAACAAATATTAACAGACATAAAGGGAGATATTGATGAGAATACAATCATAGTAGGAGACCTTAATACCCCCCTCACATCAATGGACAGATCCTCTAGACAGAAAACCAATAAAGCATCCTAAAGGAAACAATAGAAACGTTAGACTTAATTGATATCTTCAGGACACCACATCCAAAAAAATCAGAATACACATTCTTCTCAAATGCTCATGGAACATTCTCAAGAATCGACCACATATTGGGACACAAAGCGAATCTCAATAAATTTAGGAGCGTAGAAATTATCTCAAGTATCTTGTCTGACCACAATGCCATGAAATTAGAAACCAACCATGGGAAAAGGAAAGAGAAGAAACCTACTACATGGAGACTCAACAACATGCTACTAAAAAACCAATGGGTCAATGAGGAAATCAAGAAGGAAATTAAAAACTACCTTGAAACAAATGATAATGAAGACACAACCTCTCAAAATCTATGGGATGCTGCGAAAGCAGTGCTCAGAGGGAAATTTATAGCAATACAGGCCTTTCTCAAAAAAGAAGAAAGATCCCAAATTGACAACTTAACCCTCCACCTAAATGAATTAGAAAAAGAACAAAAAAGTCCTAAAGTCAGCAGAACGAAGGAAATTATAAAGGTCAAAGAAGAAATCCATAAAATAGAGACTCAAAAAACAATAGAGACAATTAATAAAACCAAGAGCTGGTTCTTTGAAAAGGTGAACAAAATTGACAAACCCCTGGCCAGACTCACTAAAAAGAGGAGAGAAAGAACCCTAATAACCAAAATTATAAATGAAAAAGGAGCAATCACAACGGATACAGCAGAAATACAAAAAACCATAAGAAAATACTATGAACAACTATACGGCAACAAGTTTGACAATCTGGAAGAAATGGACCATTTTCTAGAATCTTACAGCCTGCCAAAACTGAATCAAGCAGAAACAGACCAACTGAACAGACCGATCACTAGAAATGAAATTGAAGAGGTCATAAAATCACTCCCTACAAATAAAAGTCCAGGACCAGATGGCTTCACAGGTGAATTCTATCAAACATATAAAGAGGAATTGGTGCCCATCCTCCTTAAACTCTTTCAAAAGGTTGAAGAAGAAGGAATACTCCCAAAGACATTCTATGAGGCCACCATCACCCTCATTCCAAAACCAGACAGAGATACCACCAAAAAAGAAAACTATCGCCCAATATCTTTGATGAATATAGATGCAAAAATTCTCAACAAAATCTTAGCCAACCGAATCCAACAACATACCAAAAAAATTATACACCATGACCAGGCTGGGTTCATCCCAGCTTCACAAGGATGGTTCAACATACACAAATCAATCAGCATCATACACCACATTAACAAAAAAAAAGTCAAAAATCATATGATCATCTCAGTAGACGCAGAAAAAGCATTTGACAAAGGCCAACATCCATTCATGATCAAGACCCTCGCTAAAGTGGGAATAGAGGGAACATTCCTGAATATCATCAAAGCCATTTATGAGAAACCCACAGCAAATATAATCCTCAATGGGGAAAAACTGAAAGCCTTCTCACTCAAATCTGGAACAAGACAGGGATGCCCACTCTCACCACTGCTCTTCAACATCGTTTTGGAAGTCCTAGCCACAGCAATTAGACAAACAAAAGAAATAAAAGGCATCCATATAGGAAGAGAAGAGAGAAAACTGTCACTGTATGCAGATGACATGATACTATACATAGAAAACCCTAAGGACCAACCCCAAAACTACTTGAACTGATTCATAAATTCAGCAAAGTAGCAGGATATAAGATGAACATTCAGAAGTCAGTTGCATTTCTGTATACCAGCAATGAAACATTAGAAAAGGAATACAAAAATACGATACCTTTTAAAATTGTACCTCACAAAATCAAATACCTCGGAATACACCTGACCAAGGAGGTAAAGGACCTATATGCCGAGAACTATAAAACTTTAATCAAAGAAATCAAAGAAGACGTAAAGAAATGGAAAGATATTCCATGTTCCTGGATTGGGAAAATCAATATTGTAAAAATGGCCATCCTACCCAAAGCAATCTACAGATTCAAGGCAATCCCTACCAAATTACCCATGACATTTTTCACAGAACTAGAACAAACAATCCAAACATTTATATGGAACCACAAAAGACCCAGAATCGCCAAAGCCATCCTGAGAAACAAAAACCAAGCAGGAGGCATAACTCTCCCAGACTTCAAGAAATACTACAAAGCCACAGTCATCAAAACAGTGTGGTATTGGTACCAAAACAGACACACAGACCATGGAACAGAATAGAGAATCCGGAAATAAACCCTGACACCTATGGTCAATTAATCTTTGACAAGGGAGGCAAGAACGTAAAATGGGAAAAAGAAAGTCTATTCAGCAAGCATTGCTGGGAAACCTGGACAGCCGCATGCAAAGCAATGAAATTAGAACACACACTCACACCATGCACAAAAATAAACTCAACATGGCTGAAAGACTTAAATATATGACAGGACACCATCAAACTCCTAGAAGAAAACATAGGCAAAACACTCTCTGACATCAATATCATGAATATTTTCTAAGGTCAGTCTCCCAAAGCAATAGAAATTAGAGCAAAAATACACCCATGGGACCTCATCAAACTGAAAAGCTTTTGCACAGCAAAGGAAACCCAAAAGAAAACAAAAAGACAACTTACAGAATGGGAGAAAATAGTTTCAAATGATGCAACTGACAAGGGCTTAATCTCTAGAATATATAAGCAACTTATACAACCCAACAGCAAAAAAGCCAATCAATCAATGGAAAAATGGGCAAAAGACCTGAATAGACATTTCTCCAAAGAAGATATACAGATGGCCAGCAAACACATGAAAAAATGCTCAACATCGCTGATTATAAGAGAAATGCAAATCAAAACTACCATGAGATACCACCTCACACCAGTCAGAATGGCCATCATTAATTAATCCACAAATAACAAGTGCTGGAGGGGCTGTGGAGAAAAGGGAACCCTCCTGCACTGTTGGTGGGAATGTCAACTGGTACAGCCACTATGGAGAACAGTTTGGAGATACCTTAGAAATCTATACATAGAACTTCCATATGACCCCGCAATCCCACTCTTGGGCATCTATCCGGACAAAACTCTCCTTAAAAGAGACACATGCACCCGCATGTTCATTGCAGCACTATGCACAATAGCCAGGACATGGAAACAACCCAAATGTCCATCGACAGATGATTGGATTCGGAAGAGGTGGTATATATACACAATGGAATACTACTCAGCCATACAAAAGAATGACATAATGCCATTTGCAGCAACATGGATGGAAGTAGAGAATCTCATACTGAGTGAAATGAGCCAGAAAGACAAAGACTAATACCATATGATATCACTTATAACTGGAATCTAATATCCAGCACAAATGAACATCTCCTTAGAAAAGAAAATCATGGACTTGGAGAAGAGACTTGTGGCTGCCTGATGGGAGGGGGAGGGAGTGGGAGGGATCGGGAGCTTGAGCTTATCAGACACAACTTAGAATAGATTTACAAGGAGATCCTGCTGAGTAGCATTGAGAACTATGTCTAGATGCTCATGTTGCAACAGAAGAAATGCTGGGGGAAAAATGTAATTGTAATGTATACATGTAAGGATAACCTGACCCCCTTGCTGTACAGTGGGAAAATAACAAAAAATATTAAAAAAAATAAATAAAATATATACACAACTATATATAAAATAGATAACCAACAAGGACCTACTATATAGGTACCTCCTGCCCAGGGAGCCATAGATGATATTTTGTGATAGCCTACAAGGGAAAATTTTATATATATATATATATATATATATATATATATATATATATTTTTAGGTTTTATATTATTTTATATAAATCACTTGCTCTACATCTGAAATACAACAAAAAATTTTAAAATGTATATGGAAACAAAAAAGACCCAAAGGATCCAAAGCAATCTTGAGAATGAAAAATGAAGCTGGAAGAATCAGTCTCCCTTACTGTATATATAAACCTATAATAATCAAAATAGTATGATACTGACACAAAAACTGAAATACAGATTTATGGAAGTGGGTAGAAAGCCCAGAAATAAATCTACGCCTCTATGGTCAATTAATCTATTACAAAAGAGGCATGAAATACAACAAAGAAAAGACTGTCTTTTCTATAAGCAGTGCTGGGAGAACTGAACAGCTACATGTAAAGGAATGACATTAGAACATCCTATAATGCCATATACAAAAATAAACTCAAAATGAATTAAAGACCTAAATTTAAGACTGGATACTATAAAACTCTTAGAGGAAATCATAGTTTGAACATTCTTTGACATAAATTGCATCAATATCTTTTTGGGTCTAACTCCTGCAGTAATGGAAATAAAACTGAAAATAAACAAATAGGACCTTACTTAAAATTAAAAGCTTTTGCATAGCAAAGGAGAACACAACCAAAAACCAAAAAGACAATTTACAGAATGGGAGAAAATATTTGCAAGTGATACAACCAATAGGGGATTAATCTCTAAAATATACAAACAGCTCCTGCAGCTCAGTATAAAAAATGTAAACAATCCAATCAAAAAATGGGCAGAAGATCTAAAGGCCTTGTCTGTCTTCTGCTAAAATGTAAAATCCTTGAAAGCATTGGTTTATTCATTATTATATCCCCTGTATTAGAAAAAGACCCTGTAAATACTCAGTAAACATTTATTGAGTAAGTAATGATAGCTAATGCGGATGTAGTGTTAATCGTGTGCCTGACACTTTGAAGAGCCATTCATATATTAATCCATCCAGTCCTCACAATGAAGACCACATTGCACATGTATACCATTGTTATTCCTGCTTAGAAATAGGGACACTGATGCATGAAACAGTAAAGAAATGTCAAAAAGCATACAGCTAGTTAGAGGTTGAGCCAGGGCTGCAGTCCAAGCAGCCTAGCTCTAGATTTTAAATTTGTCACCAATGCAGTGGGGTGATGGATGAATGGATGGATGGATGGTTCTTTCAAAAACAGCTATGTAACATCATATACCTTCTCTAAGCCTCATTTCCCTTGCCTGTAAAATGGGAATGCTTATAAAATTACCTACTTCATGCTGTTACTGTAAATGTCAGCAATTAAAATTATAATCAAATGGCCACACTTGCAGCATATGGGAATATCCGGGCTAGGGACTGAATCTGAGATATAGATATAGCTGTGAACTACACCACAGCTGTGGCAATGCCAGATCTTTAACCCATTGTGCTGAGCCTGGGATGGAACTCGTGCCTCTGCAGTGATCTGAGCCACTGCAGTCAGATTCTTAACCCACTGTGCCACAATGGGAACCCCCAAAGGAAGGTATTATTTATATTAGTACACCGATTAGCAGTAGACCTGATTTTTCATCTTTAATAAGTAATAATAGGACAAATGAAGAGTAACATTCCCCCTGTTGTGCCAGTAACATAATTTTGAAAGCATGGTCTCTGGAACCAGAATGTCAGGATTAAAATCCAGGTTCCGATGTTGTACAGACTAGCATTCCTGTACAGACCTGCAAAGTTGTAGCCTTACCTCTGGAAAGGCTAGCATGTCTGACTTCAGCTATTGGCTAAAAGGGGCAGTGGAATTTATCAAGTTCTGTTTAAAGTGCGAAATTCCCTTAGTGACCCCCAGAGCTAATGTTTTTATTGATGGTTTTCACATGACCTATGTGGTTAGACTGCTTGGCTTGACTTGCTGGAACTTCTGCACTGAGCTATTGTGAAGCCAGGATTCTGGACACAGATCTTGGTGGTTTAATGCAGAGACTAGGCATGCCCGTGTGTACGTAAGGACCCTGGTGAGCTTGGTCTGATGTCTCATCCTCAGCACTACACTGCCTGTGCTTCTTCTGCACACTTAAATAAAAGCTTTTCTCTTAGGGTATTTAGTGAGTCCTTCCAAATATACAAACTTATGAAAGCCTTTGCAAGTGACAGTCTCCTGTGTGTTGTTGAACAAGTTAAATTATTGTCCTGGGCCTCGGTCCCTTCCCTACTAATAGGAAAACTAGCAGTATCTCACATGGAAAAATTATAAAGTTTTAATTTACTTATATATATTAATTGCTCAGAAAATTGTGTGATACATAGTGAGAAATAAATATATTACTTTTATATGTTTTGATTATTTCAAAGTGAGCCTTTATACAATGGCTTGAATATGTGCTGAGAAAAAAGATTTTTAAGGTCACATTTGCAGTCTAATCTTGACACTTCCAAAGTACATTTGAATGTCATCATCTGATTGCATATTTTTGTTAAAACTTTAAAATGTGGTGAAGCATCACTTATGCATGTCCACTATTCTAAATTTATCTATAACAACATATTACTTAGGAGAAATGGACACCATGGAATATAATGAATTGTGAAAAGTCAACTGAGGAATAATTTTCTTTGGAAGCAATCTCTTCTTTTACATGAAATAAAAATTAGGAATTATAAAATAATGAATTGTTGAACTACCTCTTAAAATTTCATTTATTCACAACTTGCACAGTCACTTACCAACTATGACTTAGGAAAGTAGACTAAAATCTCTGTGGCTCAATTTTCTCCTTTCTAAAATTAGAGAAAATAATAATGTCAGTTTCATAAATTGTTGTGAGAATTCAATTGGATAGTCTATATAACACATTAAATGATAAAAGGATACTCTATTTTTCATTTAAAATTGGTGATCTGAGAATTTCAGAACAATAAAATTAATTTCTGATGTTTAATGTGATAAAAGCTGTAACATTTTGTATTAAAGTTACCTATTTATTTTAAAAAAAGCTGTTGTGAGGAAGCACTCATTATATTATTCTTAAATTATTTTCAGTGTTTATTATGGGCCACATGGTCTACTAGATGGGGGGAATATAACACTGGAAAATAGAGTCACAACTCCTCCTAAAATAGTTTACAATAAAGCAGTAACTTAAAGTGTGATAAGTGGTAGGACAAATGCCATGCAGCAGTAGCCTATGTAGAAATGCAAACTGTCTGAAAGACTTCAGGAAATAAACTCATAAAAAAAGGTTTTTTTTTTTTTTTTTTTGAGACCTAAAGGATAAATAGAAAATAACCCTTTGACCTATGGAGTTAATAGCATTTATAGATGTCCAGAAACTTAAAACAGGTTTGTTTATTTCATGGTTTGGATTAAGTTTAGAATATCTGGAGAATTGATTAACAGCTAGTAGTTTCATAGCTCAACAAGAAATAGCTGATTAATTGATTAATTTTAGTTAGATAGCCTCAAGTTTTACGTCCTTAAAAAATACGTATATATGCCACATTTTACATTACTCCTTATGACTGAGGACCTCCATTGGAAATGATTTTAAAGCAATTCTATTGACAAGAAGTGTTCTTATTTTTTCTTCATATGACAATGTCTTTATTTCTCTTTCATTATTCATGGATATTTTTATTAAGTATAGAATTATGAGGAGTTCCCATTGTGACTCAGTGGTAATGAACCCAGCTAGTATCCATGAGGACATGGGTAGATCCCTGGCCCCACTCAGTGGGTTGAGGATCTGGCATTGCCTTGAGCTGTGGTGTAGGTCGCAGATGCAGCTTGGATCTGGCATTGCTGTGACGATGACGTAGGTCTGTAGCTGCAGCTATGATTAGACCCCTAGCCTGGAATTTCCATATGCCATGCATGTGCTGCCCTAAAACGACTGAAAAAAAATAGGATTATGAGTTTGCATTCTATTCCTTCAGAGTTTGAAAAATGTTTTTACTCCCTTCCAAGCTCTTTGTCTGATGAGAAATCCTCAGTTACTCAAATTGTTGCTACCCTATAGATTATGTACCCTTTTTCTTTAACTGCTTTCAAGATTTTTCTTTAATTTTAGGAACTTTGATTCTTGTGTCTGATTTTGATTTCTTTGGATTTCTCTTTCTTTGACTTCATTAAGCTTCTTGTCACTGTAAACATAGAACACTAAGAAATCTGGGAAGTTTTTAGCCATTATTTCTTCAATTTTTTTCAACCGATCACTTTTTTCTCTTTCTGGATCTCTAATAGCACAAATGTTAGGTCTTTTGTTTTTATTGTTCCACAAGTAATGAGGAACATGTTAACTTAATCTGTTTGTTTTTTTTTTTAATTTTTCCCCCAATACAATTTTTTTTTTTTTACTGTATAGCATAGTGACCCAGTTACACATGCATGTATACATTCTTTTTTCTCCCATTATCATGCTCTGTCATAAGTGATTAAACACAGTTTTTCACTCCATTTTTTCAATTCAGATGGGGTATTCTTCAAGTTCATTGATTTTTTTCGTAATCTCCATTACACTATTGAGCTCCTCCAGTGAGCTTTTTGTTTTTGTTTTATATTTTTCAGTTCTAAAATGTCCTTAAATTTATTTTAAATATTTAACTAGAAAATACATATGTTTTATATTTCTTGACTGAGAAACTTTTTGAATCGAATCTGATTATTAATAATTGCTTGTTAGACAATTTTAAAGAATGTGGCTTTAAAGTATTTGTCTAATAATTCCAACAGCTGTGTCATCTTGATGTTGACATCTGTTGCTTATCTGTTCTCAATTATATTGAGATTTTCTTAGTTCTTGTTATGATGATTAATTTTGTATTGTATCTTGGCAGTTGAACTATTGTTGTGAGACTGTTTCATATTTGACTCTTCTGGTTTAAGCAGGCAATCAATCTGTTTAGGTTCAAAATGCCTCCTATTAAGGTTTTGTGGGCTATGTGAATAT
Organism: Sus scrofa; assembly: GCF_054392235.1. Taxonomy (NCBI): domain Eukaryota; kingdom Metazoa; phylum Chordata; class Mammalia; order Artiodactyla; family Suidae; genus Sus; species Sus scrofa. Next base: position 64,836,383 of record NC_139390.1, read on the forward strand.
GTAAATTTAGTTTTCAAAGCCTTGTCCCACTGGGTGCTAACCAGAAGCTAATTTGAAACCCAGGCAGTATTTCATACCATCAATCAAAGCATTTGTTTGTTGACTTCAGTTAGTTTCATGCACTGGTTACTCAGAGGTACGTTCAGAATCCTTCACTCTTCTTTATAATCCTTTACCAACATCCTAGTTGGGAAGAAGTGGGTTGACCTTATGTGCTGTCATATTTTAGTTCTTGGAAGAAATGGTCAACAGGGCTTATAACAGTCTCTCTTCACCCAAACAAATAGCAACAATAACAATGAGAGCATGTAAAAACTACTACAATCTAGATTATATCTATAGTTCAGTAATATTGTGCTGTCAGTTTTCTGTTTTTTATAACATTCTTGTGCTTATGTAAGAGGTCATTATTGAGGAAATTTGGGTGAAGGATATAAGTGAACACCTTTTATTACTTTTAATTTCTTGTGAGTCTGAAAATTGAAAATAAGATATTTTAAAATAGGAAATAGAAAAGATATGTCTGTGTGTATATACAGTTGTAATGATATAGAAACATCATCTTAATATAATATTATACAAATATATGCAACCAGTTATAAAACCTTAGCAATATACTTGTATTATAAATTTTAATAAAGTAATGATAATGATGAATGATTGTGGAAGATGGTATCAGGTAAGAGAAGATTTTTCAAGCATAAAGTTAATATAATCTTCTTATTGCCCTTTTATTAAAATTGTATTGAGATATAATTGAGAAAGATGCTCCTATTTTTGATGTACAGTTCTGAGAATTTTGACTAATGCATAGTAATCTAATCAACATCACAATCAAATTAAGAACATTTCCATCACTCTAAAGAGTTACTTCAAATTCTTTGTGGTTTATCTCTTGCGTTTATTCCCAACCCTGGAAAGCACTGTCCATTTATTGTCCCAATATGTGCATGCTTTCTAGAACATCACTGAAATGTAATCAGAGATTATGTAATCTTCTGACACTGGTTTGTTCTTTTAGCATAATGCATTTGAGATTCATTTTTTTATCTATCAGTAGTTCATTCTTTTTTGTTGCTCAGTGGTATTCCACTGTGTGGATATACCACTATTTCCCCATTTACAATTTGTTGAGCAATTTAATTGTTTCTTGTTTTGATGACTATAAATCAGTCTTATATATAAATATTCACATACACATTTTTGTTTAGACAGGTGATTTCATTTCTCTTGTATAAATATCTAGTAGTGAAATTGCCAAGGCGTAAAGTAGGAGTATGTTTTACTGTATGAGAAATTGCCAATGTATTTTGCAAAGTAGATTTATCCTTTTAAATTCTCACCAGCAATGCATGAGTATTACAGTTAGTCCTTTCATTTCCCTACACTTAAAGTTTTCAGCTATTTTTTATATTTTTAAAGCCACTTTAATAAGCATATTATAATAACTCATTGTACTTTTAATTTCTATTTTCCTATTTAATGATATAAGTATCTTTTCATGTGTTTATTTGAGTCAACATATCTTATTTGGTGATGTGTCTGCCCAAATCTTCACCCATTTTAAATTAGGTTGTTTCCTATAATTGTTTTGACGATTCTTTATATGCAGAATATTTGTCATTTATGCGTGCTATGTATAAAGATGCTATGTGAGTATTTTCTCTTACTCTGTGTCTATTCTTTTCATCGTCTTAAATATCTTTCAAATAGCAGAAGCTTTAGATTTTGACAAAGTCAAATTTATATTTTTTTCCATTTCTGTTTCCTGCTTTGTGTATTACCTATAAAAATATTGTTGACTAGCCCAATATTCCAAACATTTTTGATATTATTATTCAGAAATCTTATAATTTTATTTTAAATTAGATTTATGATCCATTCTGAATTCAGTTTTATATATGGTTCAAGACAGTACTGTTCATAGACCTGGGCAAGTGGGGCTCTTGTTCCACCTGGGGGCTATCCCCAACACTATCATCCCCTTCCCTTAGTTAGGGCTTTCTTCAACCCACAGGAGCATGAGTCAGCACCTCTTCCCTTAGGGGCACTCATCAACCCTTTAACAAATGGATTGTGTCAACCAGATGCCCTGGGGAGCTCTGGGATCTGTGACTATGAGGCTCAGTAGGGGGCCTTAGTTCCAGGGGGGCAGCTTAGAGAATGGATCACTCTCTATGACTGGCATGGTATTTCTTTTTTATTTCTTTTTTTTTTAATTTTTTTAGAGTATAGTTGACTTATAGTGTTGTATTAGTTTCAAATGTACAGAAAAATGATTCAGTTACACATATACATGTAGCCATTCTTTTTTTCCATATAGGTTATTATAGAATATTGAGTAGATTTCCCTGTGCTATACCATAGGTCCTTGTTAATTATCTATCTTATAGACAGAAGTGTGTATGTTATACCCATCCTGCCATTTTGTTCTTCCCCTCCACGATTTCCCCTATGGTAACCAAAAGTTTGACTTTGAAATAATGAATTTTTTTTCTGTTTTATTTGTTCTTTCACAGGACTGTATATGTATGATCTGCCAGGGTGATACAGACATTCCGATTTGGACTGTTTCAAATTGCTTATTTAGGCAGAAGTCCTGACAAGAAGAAAAAAGTGTTTTCATTTCCTTAGTGCCCTGCATATACTCAGTGCAGCTCTGTAAATGATATAGTTCAAGATTAATGATTTACCTGTGCCCATCTAATTGTTCCAATACTATTGGTTGAAAAATCTATCCATTTTCTATTGAATTACCTTTGTTTAAAATCACTTGAACATATACAAATAGGACTATTTCTTGTATCTATTGTATTCCACTGATCTATGAATTTATACTTTCATCAATCTTATACTGTCTTCATTATGATGTTTTTAATAGGTCCTTAAATTGTACTCTATTTAAAACTGTTTTTCTATTCTAGTTTTTTTTTCTTCTCTGAAAATACTTTAGATTCAGATTGACAGTTTCTATTCAAGTATTATCAATTACAATTTTAAAAATTTGCTGGTATTATTATTATTATTATTATTTATTATGGAACTAAATTGATTGCATTTAATTTATAGCTTGCTTGGAGGAGACGATGTCTTTACAATATTGAGCACTCTGATCCATGAACAAAGAATACTATTCTACTGATTTGGGTCCTCTTTAATTTACCATGTAAATGTTTTATAGTTTCAGTAGAAAGTATGATATAGTGTTTCATTTTTTGCAATTTTAATATATTTTTAAAACTTTAAACTTTCAATTCTTCTTTGCTAATACAAAGAAGAGTAATTTAATTCTGTATATTAATCTTATATCTAGTATCCTTGATTCTAACTTATCATTTGGTCAAATATTTTTTATAGATTCTTTACAATGTTTTACATAGAAAATCATGTCACATGTGAATAAAAATAATTTTCTTCTCACTTTTTATTCTATACTTATTTTTAAAATGTTAATACTTTATTGCTCTGTCTAAAACTTTCAGCATAATATTTATAAAGATCAAGATCCTTACCTTCTAATACTAAAGGAAACATATTTAGTATTTCACCATAAGGGTCATGTTAGTTATAGGTTCTTCAAGGGTGCTCTTTATCAGGTTGAAAAATTTACTTTAATTCTTACTCCCCTTACAGATTTTTTTAAATGACAAATTGATGTTGAATTCTGTCAAATGACTTTTGAGAATCAGTTCAGATATTCACATTGTTTTCTTCTTCAGTCTGTGATTTGAGCTACATTGATTAGTTTTCAGATGTTGAACAACCTTAATTTCTAGAATAAACTTTTCTTTATCCTCATGCATTGCCTTCTTTTTCTTCCCCAGTGCCCTGTATATCCTCAGTACATTTAGTGTAAGAAATATGTCAAGGTTTATATTTATCTGGATTTATTTACTAATAGTTTATGGAAGATTTTTGCGTTTATGTTCATGAAAATTATTCTACAGTTTTATTGTAATTCCTTTGTTTGGCTTGAAATTAGGATAATTTTTACCTAAAAAAAAAATCATTTGGGGGATGTATTCCTATTTCCTCTATTTTCCAGAAGAGATAATGTAAAATTGAGATTACTTCTTTCTTAGTTAAGTAGAATTAATCAAGATTATCTAGGCCTAGAAATTTCTATCTTTTTTTATTACTCAAATGAATTTATCACAGCTGTAGTTGTATAATGATCATAACAATCTAATTTCACAGGATTTCCATCCCACAGCCCAGGCACATCCCCCCACCCCACAAACTGTCTCCTCCGGAGACCAAAAGTTTTTCAATGTCTGTGAGTCAGCATCTGTTCTGCAAAGAAGTTCCGTCTGTCCTTTTTTCAGATTCCACATGTCAGTGAAAGCATTTGATGTTGGTGTTAGGCCTAGAAATTTCTTTGTGAGATTGTTTTTAAATATAAATTTAATTCATTATAATGAGACAATTTAGGTGATTTCTTCTTGAATTTGTGTTCGTACATTATGTGATTCAAGCAGTTTTACTGAATACACATTGTTTAAATATATCGGCATGAATTTATTTTTAATCTCAGCTTAGTTACTTTTAATATATATAGATAGTGATTTCTGATGTCCTGAATTGCATTCCTAATATTGATAATTGTTTCTTGCTTTGTATTTAGAAATAATGTTAGATTTATAGAAGAGTTAAGAGGAGAGTTCTTATATATACTTCACCCATTTTCCCCTAAGGTTAACTATTACTGTAACTATAGCATGATTATCAAAACTAAGAAATTGACATGGGAAAAATCCTATTAACTAACTTATTTAGATGTCTCTTTTTCTATCCCAGGATCTAATCCACAATCTCACCTGTCATTTAGTTGTCATGTCACCTTGGTCTCCTCCCACTGTGGCAATTTCTCAATCTTTCTTTGTTTTTCATGACCTTGGCACTTTTGAAAAGTCTTGATCAATTATTTTATAGAATGTCCATAAATTGATGCATCTGATGTTTCTTATGATTATTTTGAGGTAATACACAAAAGTGATGTGCCTTTCTTGGTGATTTGTACCAGGGGCATATGTTGCCGGGATGTATTACTGGTGACATTCAGCCATTCTTACACGTTTGTGCCACAGAGGGTATCTTCTGCAATGCCTTGCCACTCCCTTATTGTAAAGCTGTTGCTTTTTGTTACTTAGTGCTTGCCAGTATGATATTGGAGGGAGTATCCTTGCTTCATAGGCAGGATGTTTTGGCAGTCTTTCCTATCTTCTTCTCCGTGAGAGTAAAATTTTTACTCTCTGGTAGGTCTTACGTGGGAGAGTTTGTTCCCCTAGAGATAAGAAATCTTTATTAATATTGATATAGGTTCTTGAGCTCTGGAATGTTTCTTTATACTCTCCTAAATTTTTTATCTTTAAAATATTTTTAAAAATATAGTTGATTTACAATGCTGTGGCAATTTCTGCTATACAGCAAAGTGACTCAGTCATATATATATATATATATGACTATATATATTATTTTTTATTATTATTTTTCATCATGGCCTATCTCAGGAGATTGGATAATGTTTCCTGTGCTATACAGTAGAACTTAATTTCTTATCCATTCTAAATATAATAGCTTGTACCTACTAACCCCAAACTCCAAGTCCATCCCACTCCCTCCCCCTTCCCCCCTTGGCAACCACAAACCTATTCTCTATGTCTGTGAGTCTGTTTATATTTTGTAGATACATTCATTTGTGCTATATTTTGGATTCCACATATAAGTGACATCGTATGGTATCTGTCTTTCTTTTTCCGACTTACTTCACTTAGTAGGAGACTCCCTAATTGCATTCATGTTGCTGCGAATGGCATTATGTTCTTCTTTTTAATGGCTAAGTAGTATTCCACTGTGTATATGTGCCACATATTCTTAATCCATTCATCTGTTGATGGACATTTAGGTTGTTTTCACATCTTGGCTATTGTGAATAGTGCTGCAGTGAACAAAAAGCGGTACATGCATCTTTTTGAATTATTCCTTGTCAAGATATATGCCCAGGAGTGGGATTGCCAGATCACATATTAGGTTTATATTCAGTTTTCTGAGGAACCTCCATACTGTTCTCCATAGTGGTTATAAAACTTTACATCCCCATTAACAATATAGGAGGGTCCCCTTTTCTCTATACCCTCTCTAGCATGTTATTGGTAGACTTATTAATGATGAGCATTCCGACAGGTCTGAGGTGATTGATACCTTATTGTACTTTTGATTTGCATTTCTCTAATAATTAATGATGTTGAGCATATTTCTTTACTCCCTTCAATTTGTAAGATGTTTTCTTTCATCCTTCTACTCACAATCAGATTTTACTTGCATCTGGCAATAGCAGAGTTTGTTGCTCTTTTTGATTAAGGCTTTATTCTCAGTATGAGAGATGAGTCCTAGAAGAGGCTCAAGTTTAGAATATTTCCAACAGCAGAAGTAAATCCCTTCCTGCAGGCACTGTGGGACAGTGGTTCTCTTTGGACTTGTCCACTACTCCAGCTTTTCTTGTAAAGATCTAATGAAGATCTGTAAAAAAGAACCTGCAGTTGACAGTGAGTTCCCCTCTTTTCCTGTGGCTGCAAGGGGTCCTGTCACCCAGAACCATACTCATTCTTTGCACAGTTCTTTAAAACATTAGCCCTAATTATTTATTCACTTATTATCATCCATGTCTTCCTCCTCTATTCTGCCACACATAAGCCAATTCCTGGTGTCCCTTCCCTCTCCTTGGAGGATTCTGTCTCTCCAACTTTATAGTTCTCCTAGCCATTTCTCATTTGTAGACAGATTTTTCCAGCTTTTTACATTCAATAAGGAAGATAGCGCTTTATAATTTTTACAATGTTAAATATGATTATAATTTTAAAATACCTAATAGCCCAATTTTCTCATATTAAAACAAAAATATATAGAATTTTGATGTTTCAATTTTCATAGAACTTTTGCTAATGCAGCTAAGATACAGCAAATCTGTATTTCCAAGAGAAGGAAATATTGCAAGGGGTTTTTAAAACTTTTGGAAGTAATTATATCTAATTGTGGTTAATTCTTTTGCATGCATAAAGCTCCAAGAATCAAGATTTTTTTCATTTATTTTCCCATTAACCAATTCTCCCTATGGGAAAAATAAACTGGGCCTGCAAAATTCAGACTGTTCTCTTTGTCTTCTGGTCTTTTCACCAATAGAAGTCATGAATTATCTTCAACTTCTCCACACTACAAATATGACAAGGTCAAACTGCCTACATGGAGACCAATTCCTTGTTATGAAATTGTTGGTCACTCAGTGAATGTAATTTTTGAATCCTTTCATTCAGTTACAAGGCCCATTTGGACTCCATGCTAACTGGCATTCTCTAATCCAATTGCCATAAAAAATAAGGGTCATATTTTATTCTCTATCTAATCAGTTATTCTTTTTAGCATACATATTTCATATATGTTAGAATATGTGTGTGTGTGTGTGTGTATACCTCACCAGGGAAAGTATAACTCTTTATGGAATGCTCTGTTGTAGAGACCTACGTCTTTTGCATGACTGAAGACATTGCAGAGTATGAAAACACAAACTATACAGGAATACAGGCTTTTCATGGAGCCTAGCTATGTGTCTTTGGGTCTTAAGCTTTAGGATTTGAGTAAATTTTGATTTTCATGATTCCTAGTGGCATCTGGACAATAGGTTTTAGGTCTTGGGCTATGTAATATTTTTAATTTGGTGGTGAATCCTGTTTATGGAGTTACGGAGTTTTTGTTCACAGTTGAATGGCTATGCTATAAAAGCAAAGAAGCAGGGAAAGATACTTGAATCTTGGGAAGGTGTCGGGTTCCTCAGGAATGTCAAAGGACATACAGGTAAATGAGCTTATGTGAGCATGAGCAGATACACAGGAAAAGAGGGACAAGTGGCTAATCTAGGGCTGAAAGAACATCTCAAATATGCCACTTGGTACAGGAACCAAAATAAATGGGCGCAAAGGAAGGGTGAGTCCAGTTATGCAAACAGCAGAGGTCATGAGTGACTGCTCCCACACTGGCCCCATGTGGCCAAGATAGTAATCATAATTCCTAGGTCACTTATGCAAGAGGCTCAGGCAGTGTCAATTCACCGGCTGCTGCTGTTTGCAATACAGGCACAGGATTTCCTAGGAATGTTTGGCTGAAGCAAAGATTTGATTGTAAGGAAATGGATATTTCTGGTCTTTTTAAGCATTATTGTGCAGAACAATTTCTACTTCAGTTAAAATGTAAGGCATCTGAGTTTGCTTGTTCTATAGAGCACAGGGGAATTTCCAGCTTTAAATTGTTAGAGCTAGGCTTATGTAGACATGACTCAATACACTGAATCAAATTCCATTCTGCATTCAAGGCCATAGAGGATTCTGTGGAGGGATACAGAGACTTGTCCACAAGCTCAAGAATGAAAAACACTTTACACATATATTACAGTGTAGTTTAAGGTGAGAGAATTATAGTGTGTATGCAGATACAGCATGTGCCCAGAGGGATTATTACTGAACAAATTAGAGAATTCCAAATAGAGGAGAATAGTATTTTGAAGAGCACAAAACTGGTTTGGTTCATACCAGTCTACTGTACCGCAGTTTCTGCCCACTATGGCACAGGCTTCAGAAGTAACGTGGCATTTCTGTTCAGAAATCTGCTGAGTATGATTCTCTAGCTGAAACGAACGTGGGGACCTTGCCGGGGAGGCAGGTTCTATAAAAGGGCTGGCTTCTCAATATGGCAAATACGTTGTGACAAAATTAAGCTCTTGTTGGAACTTTTCCTAATTGAACCTTAATGAATTCATCATGGCCTCAGACAACTGGCACAGACTTCTTGGGGTCCAGACTGCCTGGAGGTCCCGGTTTTTCATTTCTGAACTGGCTCTTTCGGTTGTATATGAATAAACCTCAGTCTCAGACTTTGGTGATCCTAAGTACTGGGTCCTAGAATGTACAGGATCAGGATAAATTTGTTTCCCAAATTTGGTAATTATATAGCCAATGCTCTGATGATCTTGTTTCTTCATCTTTTGTCTCTTTAAAATAAAATGATTCCATTGAGTAAGTGTATGATAGTTTATTTATCTATTGACAAGTTGGTGGAAATTTAGGCTGTTTACAGTTTGGAGTAACATTTTGCTAAAAATAAGGAAAAACATGTCTGCATCTTAAAAGGGGAAGAAGACAGACACAAAGTTGCGACCCTGCTGTATAGCACAGGAAACTATATCTAGTCACCTGTGATGGAACATGATGGAGGATAACGTGAGAAAAAGAATACACACACACACATACACACACACACATAGATGTATGACTGGGTCACTTTGCTCTATGGTAGAAATTGACAGAACACTGACTATAAGTCAACTATAATGGAAAAAATAAAAATCTTAAGGTATTATTACATACTGTATCATTCCATTCATACAAAATTCTGGAAAGTCAAAACCGGAATGATAGAAAGCAGTTATGTGGTTGCCAGGGTCCAGGGGGTGACTGAAAAGTGCTGCAACAGAGATTTGGGGAGTAAGAAAAACATTATGTTTATAGTAGTGGTTAAATGACTGTGGACATTGGAAAAACACACAAAATTGTACACTTGAACTTGGCAGTTAAAAAGCATAGACACATTAAAGTCTTAATGTTGAACCAATACAATTCAGAGACTGAAAACTTGACCACTTACCAGACAAAACAGCATAGGCTGCAGCTGTATAAAGAAAATTAGCTCTGAGAAGGAACTTGAAACTCACCAGAAAAAAATGAATTGAGGAGAATTTTAGACTTTAACTTGAATTTTTGGTTTTTAGACTTTTAAGTAAGAAGGAAAAGATAAGAACTTAAGTAAAACACTATTTTAGAATTCAAAACTAATATTTAATCTTAATTTCTTCCAGAAAATTTGTTAATCAGAAAGGGCATAATAATCAAGTTTGATCAAATTCTAATATTTAATTAGGATTTTTTTTTGTTTGTCTTTTTGCCTTTTCTGGGGCCACTTCCCACGGCATAGGGGGGTTCCCAGGCTAGGGGTCTAATCAGAGCCTTAGCCACTGGCCTACGCCAGAGCCACAGCAATGCGGGATCCGAGCCGTGTCTGTGACCTACACCACAGTTCACAGCAATGCCGGATCCTCAACCCACTGAGCAAGGCCAGGGATCGAACCCACTACCTCATGGTTCCTAGTCGGATTCGTTAACCACTGCACCACGATGGGAACTCCTTAATTAGGATATTTTAAACTGTGTTCATAATTTTGAGGTGCTTTAATTCAGAGGATATACTAAATCTGCATGTCAGATTTATCAACCTCAGAAACTAAGCAGAGTAGTGACCCCCTTTTATAAAAACTAAACTAATAAATTCCTTATGCCTTCTCATACCACCCTTCCCAAATCATGTTTTTCATGCTGCATATACAGCACAGTCACTATCTCAACCCTAGCAGAACTTCTGTTGCATTGGAGATCCAATAAACAAACGCACAGATATGTAAGTGATACACAAATATTAAGTATACTATGTAGGGAATATGAAGGCAATTTTTTGGAAGCCTGGTTAGTAAAGGCACCTGGGAGCAAGCAAGGTAGAATCAGGAAGGAAAGTACCTAAGCAGAGGAAACAGCAAATGCGGACTCTGAGCCTTTAAAAACGCTTGGCTTTGCTAAGAAAAATATGGAGGCCAATCTGAGCAGAGAAAATTACGTGATGGAGGAGGTGATGTAAGAGGTTGGAAATGTAGCTTTGGGCCAGATCATCATTTACGTAAAAGTAGCTAGGATTTTTTTTTTTTTTTTAATGGTCACACCTGCAGCATATGGAAGTTCCTGGGCCAGAGGTGTATCCGGGCCACAGCTGTGACCTACACTAAAGCTGCAGCAATGCCAGATCCTTTAACCCACTGCTGGGCAGGGATCAAACCAACACCTCCTCAGTGACCCAAGCCACTGTAGTCAGATTACTAACCCACTGTGCCACCGTAGGAACTCCAAAAGAAGCTCAGATTTAAATCTCAGTATGAGATAAGTCCCTGTGGTATTGAAAAAGTGGGGTTAAGATATCTGATTTAAGGAGTTCCCATTGTGGCTCAGCGGTGAGAAACCCACTTAGTATCCATGAGGATGTGGGTCCAATACCTGGCCTTGCTCAGTGGGTTAGGGATCCAGTGTTTCTGCGAGCTGTGATGTAAGCCAGAAGCTGTAGCTCCAATTCAACCCCTATCCTGGGTACTTCCATATGCAGCAGGTGCGGCCCTAAAATTTCTCCAGCTGTTGTCTTATAGATTTTGAAATCACTCAGTGTTACTTAGAAGACTGAGATCAGTTTGCTTAATAAAATTTTTAAGGCAAATGTCTTATTTTCAAGTTTATTCATTGCCCCCAAAGTATTTGTTTTGTTGGTAGTGATTTTTCATATGTCCAGTGTGCATGCCTTCATTTCCTTCAAGTTGGATTTAATTGGATCAGTAGGAGATTTTCTTGTTGGTCAGTGCATATGTCAACTATTGCCACAAAAATACCATATAAGAGATCACCTAAAAAGTCCCAGATTAAAAAAAAAATCAACCTAGCAACCAGGTTGATTGGCATACAGGCTGGCATCAGTTGAAATTAGCTGCTCTCCATACCCCACCCTCCAAGTTTGTTTTCTTCCTGGACCCTTGAGCAATCTGAGGATTGGAAGGGACCAGTTAGATGTGTGAACACCATGGCACAGGCAATCTTCTCATGGGGATGGAAGAAACTCAAGAGAAGCAAGAAGAAATGTGTGATGTCTATTAAGGCAAAACTTACTGGTTATGTGCTGCCTTTCCTCACATCTATATGTGGTCAAACATGTCTCACAGTTAAGCCCATCATCAGCTAGGCAAATACCACCTCCAGAGAAAAGCGCTACAGAATCATATGAAAAAACATCTTGGAACCCAAGAAGGAATGGGGAATTGGGATCAGTGATGCAAGTTGTCATTGTCAAATTTATTTTTCCCAGTAATAAATGCAAATAGTTTGTTAATGATTCAAGTTTTCTTTTACTTCCTTGAAATTTTCTTCTTTTTATTTGAATACTTCCTCTTTCATTGCCTCTGTCCATCTTCTCAGATAAACTAGAATATCACTATTTTGGATCTCCTTGTCTGCTCTAGTTATTGTGGTCTTTTTATAAACTAACTGACTTTCTTTGCCCTTTTCCCTCACATTGTACATGATTTTCTTAAGCTTGTCCTTCATGGAACTGATTTGTCTTTCTACACTATTGATTCTCCCTTTTCTGCTTCATTTCCACTTTATGGTATCTAATTGTGTTATTTCTCCTTAATTTATTCCCTTAGTTTGCTTGGCTCAATTTCATCACCTCCAACTGTGCTATCTTTTTTTCTTTTGTACAGAGTTTCTTTTCTTATAGAGTATGAATGTAAATCTTTTCCAATTTTTCTTTATTTACTTTTGCAAAATATCTATGTTCCCGGCATTTTATTTGCATGTGTCCTTTTCTTTTTTCTTCTTTAGTTTGGATGAGGTCAAGTCCATCTAAACTTAATTCTCCATATTAAATGTTGACATAATGCCTGGTTTTCTCATGAGACCCCCTTCTCTTCTCTATATGTAGCCTTTTCCTAGTCTTAGCACAAATCTTAGCAATGTACCAGAGTGTCTTAAAGTTATATTTTGATTGAACTGCTCAGATGTATATTAAATTGCCCACTTTCTATGTTAATTTTGAGGTAAATTATCCTAATGAAATTACTGTGAGAAAATAGATTTTTAAAAATTATGCTTTAGGGAGTTCCCTCATGTCACGGCAGGTTAAGGACCCATCATTATCACTGAAGTGAAAATGAATTCGATCTATGGAATGATTGCTGCTGTGGCATGAGTTCAACCCCTGGACCAGGATGCCACAGGTGTGACCAAAAAAAAATTATGCTTTTAGCCTGGTTCTCCCTCTATCTATGCATATTATTAAATGATGGCCTTGTCTGCTCAAATGTTAGGCATCCTCTTTTAATTGGACTCAAACAGTAGTTTACCTGGCAGATAATGTTCTAATTTTTTAGTATGAGATTGTGACTATGTCTTAGCATTTTAGTATGTATGTAAAGATTTCATAACATTTCTTTGGTAATTTATGTTATTTTCAAGAATGGATTATTATAATTATGCTTCCTGCTTTTCAGATGTGGAACTAGTTTTTTAAGTTTTAAATACAACTATCACTCAAGTAATTCCTTTTAGGGGAAAAAACTGTTCTAAAAGTGGAAATGGGTAATATTAATTAGAGGTTTTCTATAAATATTTTAATTTTTTGAGATATAATTATTATCAATTTACAAAAAATAAATCATGCCTATCAAAACCTTGTCTCTGCAAAGGATGCACCCACACTTTTTCACATTATAAATGTCCAAATTAACATAAAATAATTTCAAGAGATTTTAGTTAAGCTTGTTTTATTTGATTAAAAATGCATCTCTTATTTCATGTAGAAATAATATTAAATATGATAGTTTCTATGCTTAGTAGTTTCTATACTTAGCTCACGCCACATCTTATAAACATTTCTATTCTTAATATATTTTACTTTTATTGTATAATTTTCTTCATAAATAATTTTTATCCTTCTCCATAGTGACACCATGAATATGTATATCTGTGTAGATGTATGTGTACCTGTGTGTTTATTTTCAGGCTATTCAGATGGATTTAGAAATAGGGAAATAACCCTTTACACCTGATAAGAATGCCAAAAATTTTTTAGTTACAAATTGACATTACAAAAGAACACACTTCTTTTTTCAAAAACAATCCAGTTATAATGAGATATAGTTAACATGTGATATTGAACTCGTCCAAACTGTACAAAGTAATGGTTTGATATTAGTGTATATTGTAAAATGATCACCACAAGAAGTTTAGTTAACATCAACCTCCTTATATAGTTATAAGCATATTTTTCTTGCAGTGAAAACTTTTAAGATCTATTATCAAAAGTAACTTTTAATAATGCAATGTAGTATTATTATTTATAGTGATAATGCTGTACATTACCTCTCCAGAACTTATTTATCTTATAATTTGAAGTTTTTACCTTTTTATCAAAGGAAAAGAAAAAAAAACCTCATAGATACAGGGAACAGATTGATGGTTGCCAAAGGTGTGGGTAGGGTTTGGTGGAAAAAGGCAAAAGAGACCAAAAGGTAAAAAGCACACTTCTGACATGGAGGTTTTTGTTGATATTATTTTAGAGACATGGCCTGGAATTTTTATGCATATAATATCTGATCAGGCTAACATTTTACCTTAAATATCAGGGAATTTATTGACTGAATCACAGACTCTTTAGAGAAGGCAAGAAAGACCAATCTTGCACTTTGAGAAAACTTTTAATTTATGTGTTTTTAAGATTGTAACACTCATTGACTTCTAAGTGGATGTCGTAGAATTAATTACTAACATTCGGTTTTACAAGAGAGAAACTGAAGAGAGATTGTTAAAATGGTTGCTGAATTTGTATAATTCATTTGTATCAAGTCTTTAACTGTCCTTGATTCTCAGGTCTGTTCATTTTTACCAGCCTGCACTTGTTCAGTCCAAGTCTATATTTTTTAATTATTTATCACTAGCCTAAGCAATGAACCAAGATACAGTCAAGGCTTTGAACCCAAGACCACATCTGTCCACTGTCACCTATTAGCAACATTTTAAAATAACATTTATTTTTTGGGCTCTCATGATGACTAAGTTTTATTTAAAATAATAAACTCTCAACTGCTAATTCTGTGAAAAGCAGAAATGGTTCTGCTGGCAACCAGGACAGAATGTTCTCAACCACGCATCAATAATGCTTACAGAATACAAGAAATGCTTCAGTTAGACCATGATATGAGCTGAACTGAACTCCAGGCAAGACAACACAGCCGCGCAGCTGACAGTGGTCAAGCTGCTTCCTCCAGTCTTGCCAACTCTTGTCCTGACAGTGTTCACTCAAAAAGTAGCCCCTACTACCTTGAAAACTTGTCATCCTTTCCAACCCAAGAGCAGATCCTGTTAAGCCAACAAGCCCTTTCTACATCTCTTATTCTCTCTTACGTGATGTCCCATGCTTGCTTTGAGGTGTTTGCTGCAGCAAGCTCACTCAACTTTATCATTATTATTATATAATGATGTGTTTCTTGGGGCATTTGTTTAGTGAGAGTTAACAATGATCTTTCAAAAGTTGAACGATTTTCTTTAAGATATTTTCCATAATTCTATTTTCACTAGAGTTATCTACAGCCAAAAATTTATTTCACATGGTAAATGCCCTTGCATAGTCATTTAGTGTTATTCAAACATATTGACATGTTTTCATCCTCCTCCTCCCTGTTCTCTTCCATCAAAGAATAGGGATCATAACATAGAAACTTAGGCATATCTCTACTGCTGCAATAGTTAATGAATATGAGTCTCACTTCTACATAGAAACTGCAAAGAAGTAAATGTACCTGGTCCTTTCCTTCCCTCTGTCTAGTTGATATTGAAAGCATATACCTAAATATATATGTCATTTATACTGAAATAAATATATCTCTTACTCCACAACCCTGAGGGATTATAGTGAGAAGAGCCTCTTTGGCCCTCCAGCCCCACTCTTCATATTCAGCATGAATAAAAATAAAGGATTAACATGTTTAGCAGCTAGGAATTTTATTTGTTTGAAACCACAGTACCTCCTAACTAACCCTGACAGATACAATGCAAAATTTTATTGGTGAATGAATTTTAGTTGCGATGTTACAACATAAAATTCATAGACAATTCAGAAATTATGGTTTGTAACTGAATTTTGTATCAATGACAGTTACCTCTACTTAAGTTCAAGATTCTTCCTAGTGATTCAGAAACTGATGTATTTGTCAAACTGTAAACATTTTTTTAAAAGGCATTTTGTTCAATTACTTCCATGATATTCTGGAGTCATATTTGCTAAGAATTACTTGAAGTCTATTTTCAAATTTCAAAATTTCAATTTTATTTAGACATTTTAAATTATGCATCATTTGCCTTTCTTTGCCTGATTTCATTTATCATTATTCCCTCAAAGTCAATCTATGTCATAACTGGCAAGATTTAATCCTTTTTTATAGCAGAATAATATTTTATTCTTTTTTTATAGCTGAATTTTATTCCATTGTGTACATGTATGCACCACAGTTTATTACTCTACTGAAAAACAATTAGGTTATTTCTATATATCGGTTATTGTAAATATGCTGCAGTGAACATGGGGGTGCATATATCTTTTTGAATTACTGTACTTTTTGTCAGATAAATACCCAGAAGTAGAACTGCTGGATCATATGGTAGTTATATTTTCAGATTTTTGAGAAATATGCCTACTGTTTTATTAGTGGCTGCACAAACTTACATTTCCAACATAGTACACCAAGATTCTCTTTTCTCCACATCCTCACCAGCATTTGCTGTTTTTTTTTTTTTCTTCAATTTTATGGCTGCACCTGAAGCATATGGAAGTTCCTGGGCCAGGATCAAATCTAAGCTGCAGCTGTGACTTATGCCACAGCTGTGACAACACCAGATCCTTTTTACACATGACCAGGGATCAAACCCTTACCATTGCAGAGACAATGCTAGAACCTTAATCTGCACCACAACAGGAACTCCATTATTGCTTGTCTTTTATACAATAGCCACACTAAGTGTAAGATGATATCTCCTTGTGGTTTTGATTTGCAATTCTCTGATGATAAGTGATATTGAACATATTTCCATGTACCTCTTAGCCATCTGTATGCTTTGTTTGAAAAAAATGTCTATTCAGTCCCTCTGCATGTTTTTAGTCAGATTATTATTCTGCTATTGAGTTGTAGGAGTTATTTATGTGTTTTGGTTATAAGTGCTTTATCAGATACATTGTTTGCAAATATTTTCTCCTTTTAGTGGGTTGACTTTTTATTCTGTTGCACATTTCCTTTGCTGTGTAGAAGCTTTTTAGTTTGATGTAGTCCCTCTTGTTTGTTTTTGTTGCTTTTGCTCTTGGTGTTAGCTTCAAAAAATCATTGCTAAGGCCTATGTCAAGAAGCTTACCACCTGTGTTTTCCTCTAGGAGTTTTATGGTTTGGGGCCTCCCATTCAAGTCTTTAATTCATGAGTTAATTTTTGTCTGTGGTGTAATATAATGGTCCAGCTGTTATTCCTTTGCAGGTGCCTCTTCAGTTTCCCAGCACCATTTAGTGAAGAGACTGTCCTTTCCCCATTCTATATTTTTGGCTTCTTTGTTGACCATGCATGTGTGGCTCTATTTCTGAACTCTCTATTCCATTGATCCATGTGTCTGTTTTTATGCTAATACCATACTGTTTTAATTACTATAGCTTTTTAAAATTTTATTTATTTAGTTGGCTGTGCCCATGGCATGTGGAAGTTCCCTGGGCCAGGGATCAAACCCGTGCCACAGCAGTGACAATGCTAGATCCTTAACCTCTAGGCCACCAGGGAATTCTTAATTACTATAGCTTTTAATACAGTTTTAAATTAGAGAGCATGATGCCTCCAGCTTTATTTTTCTTTCCCTAGATTGCTTTGGCTATTCAGGATCTTTTATGTTTCCACACAATTTAGCACAACTTATTCTACTTCTGTGGAAAATTCCATTGGAATTTTGATAGGAATGGCATTATATCTGGGTACTACTTTAGGTAGTGTGGCCATTTTAACCATAAAGATAGAGGAGCCAAGAAAGGCCTTATTTTAAGACTGTCATTTGAGTGAAAACATGGAAAAATGAGAGAACTGCCCAAGAGGACATAAATGAAAACAGAAATCTAGGAAAATAAAATAGTAAATGTCCTCAAGGAAGAGCCTTTCTGAAGTGCTGGAGAAACTTTGAGGAAACCAGTGAATTGGAGAAAAAATTGAGAGAAAGGGGGGTGGGAGCCATAAGAGGCTTGATCATAATTGGATAGCTAATGGGAACAAATTATCTGGGAACTTGGAAGGTTCTGGCTTTTATTATAAATGGAAAGTCATGAGTGATTTTGGGCGGAAGATTGATAATATCTCCCTTGTACTCAGATGGGGTCACTGTGGCTTTTCTATGAAGAATAGACAAAGGTGAAGATAGCTTAGCTATCATAACAGATATCTATTTTTTTATTGAGATATAATTGAAAAGTAAATTTGAATAATATTAAGGTGTACAATGTGTTGATTTTCTATATTTGTATATTGCAATATGATTACCACCACGCATTGGCTAATACCTCCATTATGTCTCATAATTATAATTTCTTTTTTGTGGTGAGAATCTTTAAGATCTAGTTTCTAGCTTTAAGTATATAATATAGTATTGTTAACTATAATCATGTCATTTATTAGATTCCCAGAACTTACTCATCTTTAGCTGACACTGTGTACCCTTTGACCAAATATAAGATTAAACAAATAAATGACTAACTTGGACAGCTAAGTTACAAACAGGATTTTGATTGATGGCACTTCAGAATTTTCTCCTCTGTTCTGAAAAACAGCTGACAGACTGTTTGAAATCAAAGCCGGTATTTCAGAAGTTTCATGCTAGTGATCTAAATGACAGATTTAGTCTGTAGATTTATTTCATTTGGCACTTAAGTGTTTGAGCCCATATTTAAAGAGCTTAAAACTTGGAAGAATTCATATTAAATATAGTTTTCCAGATTATTTTGAAATGTCAGACACTTTGCTAATGTTAGACCAGGATCAACAACAGGAGCTGGTTAGTGTCTGCCTAATTTACCAAAGGCCATAGACCTTCTGATTTTCCAGTCTCTACCAGACCTTATTGTAGTTCTAGTAACTAAGGCTGATGGTAATTTGTATTACATCATCACATTTGCCCTGCTGCTTTTCTTATAGTATAGAAAATTATTCTACTATACAAACATCTCTCTCAGCAATGGATGAAAGGAAGAAAGTGGCCTACTTTGACTTTGATTTTCTCAATTTGTAAATATTTGAGCTTGTGACCTCTACAGATGTTGTACAAAATTTAATTATCTCACGTAGGAAAATAATTAAGACAACACATTCAATTGAGTTATATTTTCACATTAGAAAACAAAAAAAATATTGCCAACAAAGGCACATTCTAACACATCTGTCTTTAAATTCTGAAACTGGTAATGAGTAAAACTGTTGTAAGTCTAAAGGTCTCTTCACTTTTCTGGAATTAATGCATTTCAGAGCTCACAGATCTATCTGCCTTAAGTCATAACTTTATTTGTTTTCCTACTCTTTGCTTAATCATATACATCTTGTTTAAATTCTAATTGTGTTTTTTTATGAGTTTAGAAAGGGAACTATCCATAAAGATTAGTATATTTTTGAAAAAATATATTGACTTGGTTTGTTTCTTATAAGAATTATAACTCTAATTTTATATTAAATTATATGTAAAATAAACATATGTATCTATATTTATTTCTAAATAAATATGAATTCTACCCTATTGATGACTTTTAAAAATTATGAAGAACAACTAGTCTCTTAAATAACAGGGTATATTTGAATTATTTATACCTGAAGGAAACCAAGGCATAATGTCTATTACATATTTGAGGCAGATAACTTGCATTCAAATGACTGAAAGAGTTTCATTAAACACAACGTAACAAAATGATTGGGAACAAGAGCTCTGGCTTTCAAGCCAGGTGTATGTGGGTTCAATTCCTGGACTTGGCCCTGAATATGTAGATGGTTTAAGCTTACAGTCTCTGTGCCCAATTTTCCTCATTTATGAAATGAAAACAATACAATCAACCTCAGAGTCTTAATGTGAGGATTAAATAAAACATTTAATTAATAGTTAATTATGTTCTTATTTCCTTTTCCTCTTCAATACAGTTCAGTGGTAGAATATCTTAAATATTATTTTAGGTTCAATTATATTTATTCTTTTAAGCAATTTCTGTCATTTGAAATTCTATCCAGTGGTCCTAGATATTGAAAAAATAGGAAATGGTAAGCATGGTGGAATATTTAAATTTTTACCATAAAAATATAGATGTTTATTTAAAATTTTATATCAAAGCAAAACAATTATATCATTATTATTAGAAAATTTATTTTTCCCCCAAACTGACATAACTAGTAAGTTGTGGATATAGTACCTGAAAATGCAAACTTAAAAATACAAGTCATAGTAAAAGGGAACAACTTTTGGGGGGCTTTCTCAAATAGTTCTGGGTAGTGATTTCTTTTTGTAATTATAATGCAATTTTATTGAAGTGTAGTTGACTTATAATGTTTTTTTAATTTTTATTGAAATATATTTGATTGACAATGTTGTTGAGTTTCAGATGTACAGCAAATTGATTCAGTTACATGTACATATACATTTTTTCAGACTCTTCTTTTATAGGTTATTATAAAGTAATTAGTATAGTTCCCTGTGCTATATAGTAGATCCTTATTTGTTATCTAGTTTATATATAGTAGTATGTATATTTTAATCTTAAACTCCAAATTTATCTCCTCCCTCCCCTTTGGAAATACAAGTTTGTTTTCTATGTCAGTAGGTCTATTTCTGTATTGTATATAAGTTCATTTGTATCATTATTATATTGCACATGTAAACAATACCTATATTTGTCTCTGACTTACTTAGTATGATAATCTCTAGGTATATGCATGTTCCTGCAAATGGCATTATTTCATTATTTTTTTACGGCTAAATAACATTCCATGTATATCCACAGCTTCTTTATCCATTCCTCTGATGACAGACATTTTTTTCCATGTCTCAGCTATTGTAAATAGTGATGTAATGAATGTTGGAGTGCATGTATCTTTTCAAATTGTGGTTTTCTCTGGGTATGTGACCAGGAGTGGGATTGTAGGATCATATGATTGTTCTATTTTTATGTTTTTAAGGACTCTCCATACTATTTTCCATAGTGACTGAACCAATTTATATTCCCACCAACAGTGTAGGAGAGTTCCTCTTTCTCTTTATCCTCTTCAGATTTATTATTTGTAAACTTTTTGATGTTCACCATTCTGACTATTGTGATTTAATATCTCATTGTTTTCAATTTGCATTTATATAATAATTAGAAATGTTAAGTATTTTTTCAGATGCCTATTAGTGACCTGCATGTCTTCTTTGGTAAATATGTACCATATCAAGTGAAGACATAATATTGAGAATGCTAAACAGATAAATGTCTTAGAAGGTGATCAATAGATGGGCCTACTGCTTATTATATTAAGATTTGAGGCAAAACCTAATATAAATGAGGAGAGATTTCTTTAATGGCAGAAAACAAGTCACAAAAGAGCAGATCAGGGATATGCTTGAACAGTATAAGGAACAACAAAGGAGCACAGTGTGGCTGATACAGTGAGAGATAAGAAAGTGAGAATAGCAGAAGAGGAGGTCACTGGAGTGCAGAGGCAGGCTGGGGGGAAGAGTGCAGAGCATGGAGAGTCTGTACACCCTAAGAGCTTTGGGCTTTATTGGGAGTGTTTAAGAATGATTGATGACAAAATCTAAGTTATCATTTTAAATAGCCTGTTAGCCTGTATGGGAAGCAGACGAAGTGTGTGAAAGCAACAAGGACTGGAGGGTAATTTGAGAACTGGTAATTGCTCAGAAAAGAGCAACAGATTGACGTAAGAATAAGTGGTGTGAACCTGCATATACTGCAATGGTAAAACTAAATTTAGCCTGGGCCTGTTTAATTTCAAATCCCATTAAGTCTGTGACCACATTTGGAACAAAGAGGCTTATCTCCTAACCCCCAGGATCCCATGAGATAACTGAGTCTTTCTCCAGCAGAGGAAGAACCTAGTTACACTAACCCCGTTCCCCACCATGCCCCAGATCTCATGCTCCCTCCCAGGTCACAGCTCACTCTGCAGTCTTCTCCTGGGAAAGCTCACTTCTATTCTCTTAATAATCATCTGGACACAGATACATTGCAAATCTATAACTCCATTTAAAATTTTCCAACATTCCCTAAGATGGTTGACAACTTCCTACTAAAACAAAACAAAAACAAAACCAAAACGAAGTAAAACAATACCACCTACTTCTTCATTCTCAGGCATAGCAAACTTTAAACTTGATATTTAATACTCTCCTGCTAACATTAAGTCTGCTTAATACCCACAGAAAAGCTAAATTTATGCTTCCTCTATTCTGGTTGCCATCTCAGTGATGGCAATGTTTTGTAAACATACAAAATAGTTTCATACTAGTTTTAAAAACTAGATATGAAAAGAGTTTTCAATTTATACAGAACTTTTAACAATCAGCAATGGTCAGCTGGATTAGAAGAAAAAGCACAATGAAGAGTGCCTCTCACATCCCTTTACAAATACATAATTGGTGTTCAATGCAATTATTCCTTTCCTAGGCAGGGGTTCCTTAGAGCAAATTGAAAATACATTAAAGGTTGGGAGGGTATCTCATAATTTAGACTTTTATTCTAAATTATGAGTAAAATTCCACATAGCAATTTAGATTACAATATAGGATAGGTTTTTTGTTTTGCTTTTTGCTTTTTAGGGCCACACCCATGGTATATGGAAGTTCACAGGCTAGGGGTTGAATCAGAGCTGCATCTGCAACCATACCACAGCTCACAGCAATGCTGGTTCCTTAATGCATTGAACTTTCATCCTTATGGATCTCAGTCAGGTTCATTACCACTGAACCACAACGGGAACTCCAGGATGAGAATTTTAATAATTTGTAATCAGTCATATATTTAATTGGAAGAATATCTGTTTGAGAGACAGTACCTTGGAGAAGAGTGGATTTTAGGATTTCTGACTTGAAGGTGACACTTAAGAAAATCTTAGGCAATGTAGAGTTCTCCTCTACAGCAACCTTTGACAGAGTTTCAGACTCTGCATAAGCATGTTCAACAATGCAGTAATCGTGAATTCTTATGGTGACTAATGCATTTTAAAAACTCTAATTATTAGACCATTCTTCATTTCTTATTAAAAAATTATAGAAATAATTGAGCAGAGAAACATAATAAAATCCAAACTACTTAGTATGCTGTTCAAACATGTCTACAAACTGAATCCAAATAGCTGGTCTACTGCTTCATTGTTTACCCTTTTAAGTGAACCTAGACACATTTACAAGCATAATCATAGTAAATATCTTGAACTCACCATCACATTAGTTCTTTCCCTCTCTCACTATGAACATGTTTTTATCCTCAGTGTCCCTGGGTCTCTGTATCTATAAACAAACAGAAATAGAAATAATAAGCCCCATCACTTAAATATCTGGAAAGAATTGAATGAATACACAAAGTGCCTAGGACAGTGCCTAAAATAGTAAGCGATTTTTCTTTTTAGGGCTGCACCTGAGGCATATGGAAGTTCCCAGGCCAGGGATCAAATTGGAGCTGCAGCTGCTGGCCTCTACCACAGCCACAGCCACATCCGCACAGGGTCTGAGCCACATTTTCAACCTACAGTGTGGCTTGCGCCAACACTGGATCTTTAACCTACTGAGCAAGGCCGGGGGATTTAACATGTACCCTCAGGGACAACATGTTGGGTTCTTAACACAATGAGACCTCCATGAACAAGTAATCAACCTTATGCTAGATGTTGTTGTCATTGCTATTTTCTTATTAACATTGTACTTTCTTACTTTCTTTTATTCCTTACTTCTAATTCTAGGCCATTCCTTTGACTCTTCTTGGCTGTCTGTTCCCTTGGACCAAATTCATCTGTAGCATTTGCCATCTGATTTGATTTTTGGCCAGACTGTGATTACTGGTTTTTCCCTTGAGCTTCACATGCAAGGAAAGCATTGGTGAACTGCACAGGCTGGATGACCCCTTATTCTGCCAGGCAGACAAAGGGAGAAGACAAAAAACTTTCCTGGAGTCAAACTCGCTCCAGGGCTTCCAGCAGCTGCAGGTTCACATGCAAAATCTGAGGCAAATTTCTAATGAGATAATCTTTTTACTTCTAAATTTCACATTGGATGTTGATCCTTCGCATAGACTACAAACTGTGGCGTTCTAACTGCCCTCCTCCCATTTTCATAGGATATTGCCATCACAACTCCAGCTTGGTAAGTTCTGTAGTGTCCTTTAAGACTGTTGTTTTCATTAAAACAATTTTTTTTTTTTGGAATCTCTCCAATGGCATGCAGAGATTCCCAGGCCAGGGATTGAACCTGTGCCACAGCAGCAACCTGAGCTTCTGCAGTGTCAATACTGGATCCTTAACTCGCTGAGCCACCAGTGAATGCCAAAATAATTCTTTAACAAACAATGAAGACTTAAATTTTTAGGGCATTCTAAGCAATGTGCATCTTTAATGTCTAGCAACTAAACCAGTTTCTCCTTTTCTGTTTCCTTGATGCCTTTTTTTCAGAGGCCCTTGGGCTTCAGGGTACAGGATCACCAGGAATTTTCTAACTGTCTCTTTTCTTCCTGAGTGGCCAGTGTTTCGGTGATCCTCAAATCGGCTCATGTATTCACTGTTTTTTCTAAAAGCCAAGTAAAGGTCATTGAATAGTCTGGATTTATATCTTTAAGCCTTTTTTGGTATTTAAGCATAAGTATGAATTTCTCCTTGCAAAGGGCCCTTTAGGAGGGAACCCAAAATGGAGATTCCTGTGCAACTCAGTTTCCTCAGATACCCTGAATTGTTACGGCCTCCGAGTGCCAGGAAGCCAGTGTGCCCTCCATCCATCTGCAGCTCTAACATTACCACAGGGGACTTGGCTTTGGACTCAGAGCAGGAAGGCACTGGCCAGAGGAAGGAAGGGGATCTCTGCAAAAAGACAAAGTTTGACACCCTGATCCCCACCTTCTGTGAATAACTCCCTCTTCGGGCTCCACTGCTGCGTCTGTCTCTTTCCCTAAGATTTTGTTTCAAATAGCTTTAAAAAAATTATTAAGGTATAGTTGATTTACAACGTTGTGCCAATTTCTGCTGTACGGTGAAGTGACTCAGTCATAGGTATATGTATGTTCTTTAATATTAAGAATTTCCATTTTGATCTATCCCAGGAGACTGGACATAGTTCCCTGTGCTGTATAGTAGGACTTAATTGCTTATCCATTCTAAATGGCAATAGTTTGCATCTACTAACCCCAAATTCCCAGTCCATCCTCCTCCCTGCTTTTTTAAATTTATTCCTCTTTATTATTTTTTTTTTAGCTGCACCTACAGCATGCAGAATCCCGGCCAGGAATTGAACCCATGCCACGGCAGTGACAAAGCTGGATCCTTAACTCTTGGCGTCACAAGAGAACTCCTAAATTTTATTTAAGATAGCTTTTGAATACACACACACACATATACATAAACATAAGTACACATACATATATGCACATACTTATATATACATACATATATACACATACGCACACGCACATATATTTTGCATGCTTTTTAGGGCCACACTGTGGCATATGGAAGTTCACAGGCTAGGAGTTGAATCAGAGCTACAACTGCTGACCTACACCACAGATATAGCAATGCAGGATCTGAGCCACATCGGCGAACTACAACACAGCTCACAGCAACACTAGATCCTTAACCCACTGAGCAAGGCCAGAAATCAAACCCGTATTCTCATGGATACTAATTGAATTAATTTCCCCTGTGCCACAACAGGAACTTCCTGAATATATTTTTAGATGTGTATTTCTCCTGTTTTCCATTACTCTTATCTTCCTTTTTAGTTATTTGTAATAAATATCAAATTGTAACTCATGCCTCTACTACTTTGTTTTTACAGCTGAATCTATGAATGGCCCCACCATTAGCACTTCAGTCCTATCACAGTTCTTGACCTAGCCCTATATTAAGAGTCCTATCCAGATAGGGCTTAAATCTTATATATAAATATTTATTTACTTAAATTCTATATTATGTATATAACTTTAAAAAAATCATGTCTAAGGCTAGGATATTGTTCTCAAAAAATCATCCATGAAGAAATGCCTGATTTCTTCGACCAATCTTTCCTGAATTGACTTTTTTTTAAAACATACAAGAGCACACACACAAAAATAACAACTAGAAAATGAAGTTTCAAAAGGTATACTCAAATTATAAATCCCAAATTTTACTGTGAAAATTACATTTCAAAATATACAATAAAAACTTACCATAAAATATATATTAAAATAATACATAGGCAATTAAAAATGGTTTTATATTCACAACTATTTGATCTTCTGCAATGTCAATAAATAAAAAGCCATGAGTTAAATGAAATTATCCATATTTAAGGTACATTTTCACACTTTGAACACTATGCATGTTGATGTATAAAATTTAAACTATAAGTTTGCTTCTTATTAATTCATTTTATTTAAGTTGTATTGATGACAGGGATATGACAACTGACACTCTGTAACTAAACAGTTTGTTTTATTTTATCTTCACTCATGGAACATGACATTTTTTTAAAACTTATCTTCAATTCTTTATCAGAAGCTGGTCCCAACAATTTATTTTGTAAATTATAGCTCAATTAGTTTGATGATAAAACTATGTTATGAATTTTATACTACTTTATTTTTTCTGGATTAATAAAATTAATTTTCTGGATTAATTGCCAAACATTACTATTATTTTTTACTACTTAGCTTTCATTTCTTCTTTAAAAATGCCAGGGTATTTTTTGTTTATGATGTATAAGATAATTTAACTATGGAAGTGATATCCCATCTTATTGAGTCCTGATAACATACAATGCCAGGGGTATTCAATGGTTTTTGGCATTGGGGATCATCTCAGAATTATGTCTACCACAAAGCATTATTCTTCCTTTGCAAAGCCAATGCCCTAAAGACATAGTTGGCAAGTAACATATGCTTATAAAAAAAAAACACTTAATAGGCTATTTATGCGAGGATCAGCAATTTTGGCAATCATTAGGAAACAGAAAATAACATAATTCATGCCTTAGTATCAATATGGCCACCAAAATGCTGCTGATTTGAACACAGACAAAATGTTTCTAGTCAAGCTGGGTTGATTTGATGGAGGGAACTAATACTTGCCTTCAACGACAGCAATTTAGCTAAAATACCAGATATAATATAACCTTTTATCTTAATGTAATTTCATTTTTCCCTGATAAATATTGGCACAAATATTTTGCCTACTACTTTCCAAATGAAACAAGCACCAGCTCAAAATTTTTCTATCTCGAAAATAAATGTAATCTATCTTTAAAGAGATCTATGAAAGCACATTTGAAGAAATCACCTGCAACACTGTAATAACTTCACGTGTTTCTTAGAAAGATTTCACACTCTGCAGTTAAGTTCTCCTTGTTAAATCATTTATCAGCATCTCTGTATTCATATATTGAATCCTATTCCTGGGAATGAGCTTTAATCCTCACCATCTGTGCCTTGGCCAGGAATGTCCATATTCCTTTAATGCATAAATACATCCTGGATATTTCTCATTCTGTTAGTAAGAGCTGTGAAGCACAGAAAATAATGTTTCAGAAGAACCACAAGGGATCATTTATTGCTCCAGCACTTTGAAAAATCTATGAAATTCCTTTACAGCTTCTTCATTATATTTTCAATGGAACAATTAGTTTGAGTGGCTACAAACACTGAATTTTCATGACCACATTAGCCTTTGAAGCCAAATTATTCAATGCATTATTCTCCATACAAAATATAGTGGGATGTGGCAAGTTTGTGATTAAAAAGCATAAGTTGCCTCCAACTGGAAAACTAGTTGAGAGTTAATTTCCTAACAGCCTATCTGGTCACACTTTAAAACCCACTCAGTTTGCATAATTCAGTAGTTTGTTCCAAGGATATATTTTACAAGTCTTGAGAGTAGTAAATTTGGCTTTTTTAATATTTAGTAAAGCTCTTGCAATGAACATAACATCTCAAATACAAAAGTAGTCCCTTGAAAACATTGGTTGCAATTTGTAAAGTTAATAAGATATTCTCATGCCCATTTCATTCAAGCACACACTATAATTACCTCAAAATTACTGAGAGTATAACTTTAGCACCAACTGAAGTAATTTCCCACTGCTTGACAGAGTGAAATCCTGATGAAAATATCTTCAAATATTATAGTTTTACTTCTCCTGGACCTGATCTGATTCATATTTTTAAATTCTAGAAGTTCAGGTAATACATGGAAGTTTTGCTTCCAGACCAAGGATTGGCAAATATTTTCTGTAAGTATTCTAGGCTTTGGGCCATTCAGTCTGTGTGACAACTATTGAACTCTGCATTTGTACATGAAAGCAACTATGGAAAATTCTTAAGCAAGTGGCTACTCCAATAAAACTTTATTTACAAAAGACACAGCTAATACAATTTGACCCTCAAGAACTAGTTTGCCAGTGCTTGTTCAGAACATTAGAATAAGATCCATGCCTCCCATTTTCTTAAGCAGAAACTACTTTCTTCACTGACGAGACAGTCATATCAAAAAAATATATATATACTATGCTTTGGGGAAATACACTGCATATTCATTATAGCAGTCCTATTTCATTCAGTGGCCTAGTGATGGTTAATTTTATATATCAGTTGGACAAGGCCACAGTGTCTGAATATTTGGTCAATCACTGGTTTGGATGTTGCCGTGAGGGATGAAATTAAGATTTAAATCAAAGTTTGAGTAAGCTGATTATCTTCCATAAAGGAGGTGGGGTTCATCCAATGAGGTATTTTAACACTACAGTCAAAGGTGATGATCTATCAAGTGCAATTTGACTTTTCCACTTAAATGACTATTCTCCTGCAATAATCTTGCTTATTTATTTGCAATTGACTTTGTACTCTGTTGATATTTCCTTTGGTACACAATGTTTTTAATTTTGATGAAGCCCAGTTCATCCATCTTTTTCCATTGGTGACATATCCAAGAATTCATTTCCCATTTCAGTGTCATGAAGCTTTTGCCACTTTCATCATCATGAAGCTTTTATCCTACGTTTTCGTCTAAGAGTTTAACTCTTTTAAAGTTTTGATCCAATTTTGAATCAATTTTTGTGTATGGAGTAAGGTTAAGAATCCAACTTCATTCTTTCACATGTGGATATACAGTTTTTAAAGCCATTTATTAAAAAATGGTATTATTTTCCCCATTGAAACTCTTTGCATCCTTGTTGAAAATCACTTGACCATTTGCAAGAGTTTATCTCTGAGCTATCTATTCTATCCCAATGTCTGTCCTCTATGCAAGTAATGTTGTTTTGATTATTATAACCTTGTTGTAAACTTCAAAATTTTTTTCAAGATTATTTTGTCTATTTGGGATCCTCTGAGACTCCAAATAAATTTTAGAACAAACATCTTTTTTTTTCTGTTTATGCAAAATAAGTCACTGGGAAGAGTTTTTCAATTGAATATATATCAACATTGGAATAAACTTGAGAAAGACTTGATATCCCAGCATCTAAATTTGGCAAAATTCAAAAGAATTATAGAGACGAATTATGTGCCACACTTTCTATCAAAAATATTTATGTATGACCTGTTTTCTTTAGTCTTCTTTATATTCCTCAATCAGCAGAGCTCCTCCCTTCAGTATGGCACTAGGTGGAAAGGGGGAGAAGCCTGCGCACTCCCTTTAGAGGTCCATGTTAAAGGAAATAATGCTATTAACTATATTTCATCCGAGAGTCTCAAAAGTTAGGATTAATATATTGTGAAGTAGAGAGGAAAGAAAGACCTCTCTTCAAGGTCTAGGCAAGATTTAATCCAAACCCTTTTTCTATCTAAATGATCTTGTGTGTATATTCATTTATTTTTCATTAAGAATAATGAACAATGAGCCTAATATTAAATATTACTTATAAATACTATTTCCTATATTAGGGGAAAATGAGAGATTCCAGAAGAAAGCGTCAGTTTATCCCATGGGATAATGCCATGAACTCCATACCTCTGCTTCGTGTTCATAGGGATAATTCCAACAGAGCAGCCCAACGATTCTTTAGCAGATTATTTAATAAATTAGGACAAAATTGTGCTGGGAAACAAGATCACCTTCATATATAACCAGCTGTTCTTGTGGTCTAATACACTGAGCTTGCTTTGCTTCTTAGTGATCTTTCAGGCACCTCGAAAATTGGTCACATTTCTATAAGGTGAACAATTGCAGTCAGACATAACAGATTATCGACCAAAGATTCTGTGTATTCTCTGTAGTCAAAAAACAAGGCTTTATGTAAATTAATGGAGTTAGAAAAAATGTTGACAGAAATAATGAAGACAATAAACCTTATCAACAAAATCTTAAGAATGAGTACGGAATGTGCAATCTCCAAGAATCTTTAGCATATTGGCAGTAACAATGACACGTTGAAAATCTGTGGCTTTATTAGGCCCCAGTGATATTAACTGTAAATCAATTATTGAAAATTATTAATGGGAATATTATATTTAATGTTTTTATCCTTTCATTTGTCCTTATTTTCTTTCAATGAAAATGTATGTACTCATAAATTCATATATAATAGAAATGGTAAAGTAAAAAATTCTTGATTACAACTTAATATTTTCAAAAGAAAAGTCCTTTGATGTTAGATGACAAGTCCATTCCTTGTGTTCATACCATTTAGGTCTCCTATCTGTCCTAATGTAAATCAAGTTATTATTTCTTTAGCAAACATTGGTTGGTCTGACTTACACTGCAATATACAAGTAATCTCTCTCCTATAATAATAGGTGAGCTGTATTATCCTTTATTTTCTCTTACTGTTGGTATGGTAATTGAATCCTTTGAGTCCTCAAATTTACTAGAAGCCAATGTTTTTCGTGATCAAAAAGACATAAGAAAAATATACCCATCCAACTATAGGACCAAACTCCGATTAGGACAAGTATAATTCTATAGTTATTGAGAATTAGAACCTGAGATGGAAAATAGTTATTATTTCCCTATATCTTATTATGGAATATTTGAAATGAATAAAAGGTAACACTGGTGCATCCTTTCTTTTTCTTTAATTCCTGGTGGTGTTTGCAATCTGGGAACTTGGCATAGCTTCTATGCTTTCTCTCATCCTGAACTCCCAACAATTTCTTCCCAGAAAATACTGAACAAATTGAAATACTGAACAAAATTATTTAAGAAGGGAAAATAACCCCCTTCCCATTAAATAGAAGAGACAGAGTGAAGTCATCTGAGGATTTTAAATTGTGATTCTTTCTTTAAAAGGAACATTTTAAAGTGTTCCTTCTAAGAGGACACAATTACATTTGATAATTGCCTTTATACTTGGTCAATAATAATTTAAGAATCAGAAAAATAAAATTCAAGTGGAAGTTACAAACAACTACTAGAGTAGGTCAGCTGCTGAAAACTCTCATTCTTTTTTAAAGACAAACATTATTTATCATTCTTGTATAACCTGTAATAACCTGAAATGGCAAGAAAAAAAAATCCTGTTGCTAAGAGATGGAGAACTTGCCTAAATTTGTTTTTCAGGTTTGTTAATTTTTCAAATTCATATGTTAGATAAGCCAGTGGAAAGTAGTGGAAAACAACCTATCGAGACAGAAGGGGGCTTTATTATCTGACATGGGCTAAAAGCTTAACATATCAGGTGCATGATATAGGCCAAGGATTTAAAGTCTCTACAGATTGATGTGGGTGCCAGGCATTGTGGTAGGCATTTGAAATATTTTTTCTTGAATAAGTCTCATGACAACTACATGATTTAAGCATAATTGTCCTTCTCTTACAGATAAATTGGGATTATTTTAGAGAAACTATAGTAATCTGCTCAAGATCAAATAATGTGCATACAACAAAGCCAAGATTTGAAATTAATTGTTCTAGCATCAAAGCCCATGAATATATACCAATTGTTACATGGCATTAACTTATTAAAAATCTGTTTATAAATAAAATTGGCCTTGGATTATGCTCAATAGGCTTCAAAAATTACTATGCATCATTCCATGAAGAATTCAAAGGATAAAAGTTTCAGCAACAGTTCTTTAGCATTTATATTTTTTTAAATTTTCCCCAGTGTGTTTCACACCAGATATCCTCTAATGTAGCCCTTTAATGACAGATTACTGCCATGAGAATATATTACATAGTAGGTGAAGGAAAGTTGAGTTATCCAGCATGACGATAGTTATGAAATTCACTAAATAGAGCTTAATCTTGGGAATTGGTTTTAGGTTAATCTTAGAAGTCAGCTTATTTTCAATTTGGACACTTTAAACAGAAGTTAGAATAAGTTCATGTTTCAAGTTATCTGACAAGAAATAGATAAAAGAATGTAGGCTGCCTTGCGACCTGCTACATATAATAGAGATTACTTTAAAAAAAAAAAAAATTCCAAAGTGGATACCGCAGAAAGCCAATTTTCAGATTTATTGAATGCACAAGCCAAATAGGTTTCTGTGGTTAAAATTCAAACTCTAACTAATAAGATTTGATTATTAGTATCCTTCTATCTCCCTCTAGCTGCTCCTTCTTTGACTAGCTAGATCTGTTTACTCTCTATCCAAGAAGCCTAACTAACAAAGCAGTCAGCAAATATTAATTCCTCTCATCTCGTACAACTCAGTATTACTAAAAAAAACCCAAAATACAAACAATACATTTTACTACTTGCCTAATAACTTAAAAAACATTAACATTATAAATGTATTTTTTTACACTTGAAGAATCATGTGCCCTAAGTTAGATGTCAAATTTTTCTTACTGGTATTATTTATTCATGTGTTCTTATCTTTATTCATTCAATCATCCACTATCCAGGCACTGGGGCATCTACAAAGTACGACACACAGCTTATGACCTAGAGGAATGGTCTAAAGGGAATCTTGCTGGCAAATGGACAACTGCAACCCTGGGAAAAAAACTAGCATGCTCCGTGGAACTGCAGAACAAGGGGGAGCTAACTCTATAGGAAAGATTATATATCCGTTACTTAGGATTTTGCCCCAAATAGAGTTTGTGTTAATATTGATGACTTTTGTTTACATATTTTTTAACCATATATCTTTTCTGACAACCAGCCTACAGATTTCCAGTTAAATGAATGATTTCAGCTGTAACAAAATAATTCTGGATTCTATCCTGAAAAGCACTTAAAAAAAAAAAAAAAAAAAAAAAAACTTTGTGGGCAGCAAGAGAATGGCAGATGCATATACAAGATTATTAACTAAATCCCTTTAAAAGTTAGAAAGAAGGAAATGTTAAAATAATGAAAACTTCATATTTCTTGACTCAGTGTTCAGAAACTCTCTGCAGTAAGGCCTTGTTCACATCTACAGAGTAAATACTCTGAAAGTCTGAAGAAACTGGTTACCATATGTTTATCTAGGCAATCACAACACTAACAAAAACAAATGAACAAACACACAAATAAATAGTGTCATGGCGAGTGTTTTCTCTCCAACAGAATGCTACCTCTTTTATTTTACCACAAACATTCCTAGAAAACATAATAAAAAGTCGAATATTTCCATTTCATGGCTGCAAATATCAACTGAGAGCAAATTCTATCATGGCATATGTTTATTTCCTTCATTTTTAGAGATCATTAAAGAAACATAAGATGATTTTAAATCTTAGGTATTGAAAGAAAACCTGGAAGTATACAATAAAGTTAAGATTTTAATTTCATTAAACATATTTGATTTTTCTTAATTAGTTGGTAGTCTTACAAAAAACAATATTCTTTCCATTTCTTTTAAAAAAATACAAGACAGATTCTCCCTTGGCCTGGAAAAAGATATTTTCTGTGTTACTAATTTATAATTCACTGTAGACCAAAAGACCTATTTTGGCATAAAAACTGACAGAAAAATATGGTTTACATAACAATCAGATTTTTATTCAACAATTCAAAATTACTTCTAATTTTTTAAAGTCGCTCACATATGTTTCACCTGCTCTAACATTATTACCAGATAGATCTCTAACATATAATTTTGAAGATACAGAAAACTGATTTTTTAAGGTTGACAGCTATTAAATCAAGGCTTAAAGCAGTGAAGGAAGTCAGAAGCCTTTGTCCTAAAGACCTAACTTCAATTAATCAGGTCACCTATCACCTTGACAAGTGAAAAGGGCTTTCAGAGTAAAGACCCAGACTTTATAATTTTATAGAGTGATTATGAGCATGAATTTGATCTGGTGACATTTACATGGCCCAAGTTACAAGATAAAGACTATCTTTCTAAGACTGGCTCGAGTTAATTTATGGGATTTAAAAGATGATTAATAATGCTGTGACAGGAAACAAGAAAGAGAGAAAACGTTTTCTGAACTCCTTTCTCCTGTTCTCCAAGATAGGGTCAAAGGTGTGATGTGCCCAGGTGCAATCCTGCATGAGTCAGGTCTATACTGTTTATGTCTCTCCTACCATCTGTTCCCTCTTCTGAGTTAACTACTGTAGGAGAAGAAATGCTTTCAGTGATGGTGAGACAGACAACAAGGTCTTCTGAAATTGTCTCTTGCCCACTGTGGGAGAGGCATGATAGTCTTTGAAAGTGCTTTATTTGGGGGGAGCACAAACACAGTAAAGTGAAATTACACTACCAAGACAAAAGGCATAAACACACCCTATTTTGTAAAACAGACCATTAGAGATTTTAGGGAGTGAAACTACTCTTTCTGATAGTATAATGGTGGATACATGTCATTATAAATTTGTCCAAAACCAGAGAATATGCAACACTAACTGTGATTCCACATAGAAAACATGGACTTTGAGTGATGATGAGGTGTCAATACAGAATCATCAGTTGTACCAAAGGAACAACTCTGGGGATGAAACTCTCCAGAAACATGAATCAGCTTATAGTTCCTCTAAGCAAAATTGGCTGATTGCCAGTTATGTCCTTCATAATTTTGTTCCCCTTCCCCCTACACATGCCATTGCTCTTCACCTGACCTTGACAAAAACCTCTGTTGTCATGGTTTTTTTATATCTTGGTAAGGTGAATCCGTTACTAAGAACTGTTTTATAACAATGTTTGTATTTGCAGTGTCCAGCACACAAAATCAATTGGTGGAAAATGAAATGACACCCCAAAGCCTACAGTTTATGTTACCCCCAAGGTATAGAGGATGAGAGCCAAGAGGAAAAAAAAAAAAAAAAAAAAAAAAAAGTAAATACAATAATGGGCCAGATAATGTGATTAGCTACCCTTCAACAAAGGCTACTTCCTCTTTTTTTCATTTGTGAGGGGCAATGTTCCATTGCCAGGGGATGAATCATATTTGCTGTATGCCAATTATGGTATCTTTTCCCCACTTGCTGGTAATTAGGAGTGAACATATTACACACCTGTGGCATTTAATTACAAAGGGGAGTAGGGTGGGGGGGTCTTCCAGGGCGTGGTTTTCCTTTGAGCAAAATAGATAAACAGGTCCCTGAAATGAAGAGATGGTGTTCAGACGCTGCTATAGTTTTCTTATAATTCAAAGGAGTAAATCAAGAATGTGCCAGAGACACGAACTTGGAGGCCTAACTTCTTTAACTGATGTAGCAGCTCTGGAATTTCCTATATGTAGACTACTTGCTACATGGAAATACAAACTTCTATTATTTAACCAACTTCAAGTCAGTTATGTTTCTTACAGTGAAAGGGATCCTAGGTAACTGAAATGCTGATGACCATGAGTGATAGAGCTTCATCTGGTAAGAAACACACCTGAGCAGAGATAGTCCCTCATGTTAGGTTTCTCCTGTTGGCCTGTCAGACACAACATATTGGAATTGGAGGTCTTAGATACAGATTTTCCAAGATGTTGCCCATTTTAATGAAGCTGTTTAGGCACTCTGCTCTTTTCTCCCAGCGAATACTATGTTTTTTTATTATTATTATTTTGGTATTGTAATCACCACTTTATTAATTATAGTTGATTTATAGTGTTGTCAGTTTCTGCTGTACAGTATCATGACACAGCCGTACACATTATTAGTATTAAGCTTTTACTGACCATTGAGAAAATTTTCCCTTTGTCTTCCTACAGCAGCAGATCATTTCTCTGAGAAAGTGGTGCAAAGCCAGTCTCTGCATTCACAGTTAAGAGGCATGACCATGGATGAGATAACAGCAATTGAACCACGTATTGAGGCCAATAGCATTTCAAAAGCTTATTATTTCTTCTTAGAAGGGATCAACTATCCTAACATCTATGGTGAAGGACAACTTCCTTCCCCTGTTTTCTATTGATTGTCAGGTGTCAATACAAAGCACCTCTTCACTCTCCCTCCACTCACATCGTGATGACCTCACCTTCCACAACAAACTCCCCTTTTAAAGAACTTAGTCCTCTGCAAAAGGGGCAGCTCACTCAGCCTAAAACATAGGAAACACTTCCATCATCATTTACAGAGTACTTGAAAATGGATGCATTGGCAGGTGAATGTGTATAAATTTTTATGAATATGATATCTTTAGCTGCCTTGGAACAACTATTATGAACTAACCGACCAAGAAAATTGAATGGAATAATTGTTATTTGAACTTATATTTAATTTCCAGTAGAAAATGTGGCCCAGTTGAGAGTCTCAGTACTGCATCAATGAAACTTTAAAATTCCTGTGCCTTCATTACTACATTTGGAAATTGAAATAAAAACCACTTTAATGTGATGACATGAAAATTGAAAGTATGCTACCTTCACAAAAGCAGAAATCCTTACTGTTAGATATTAGGCACTGTGTGACCTACCAAGACACAATTAAGTTCAAGAACTATAACTCAGATGTGGGAAGATGAAGGTCGAAGGGTACTGAATGTCAAGTTCATCACTGGAAAACCTCACACTCAGGAAATAAGGAAATTCAAGTGCTTTTTATCAGGAAGTCAAGAATCAAAACAAGAAACCTCTTATCTAGATTACTAATTACACAATGTATTAAATGATTTAACAAATTTATTTTGGCCACACCCATGGCATTTACAAGTTCTCTGGTCAGGGATCAAATGCATGCCACAGCAGTGCCAATGCCAGATACTTCACCCACTGAGCTATCAGGAAACTCCCAACAGATAGATGTTAATTTACTCTATGCCCTTCTTCATTTGTTCCAAAGAAGAGTGCTTATCATCATGCCAAATTTATATCCATACCCTGGAGATTAATGATTGTTTATAAAAATGGTTCAATCTGTAAAATATATCTTTGTCATATAAACATCTTTTATCTTTCAAATTATAGTTTATTCTCCTCTCATAAACCACAGCTTTTCAATGGTTGAAGTTACTACAGAAAAGCATCTTTGCAAACTTGCATTATTGACATACTTAAGCTAAAAATCTTAGAGAATGACATCAGTCATGTTTAGCTTTTAGATTAAAAGAATACTGTCAGTTAGAGCAGACTTTTGGTTAAAATGTATGCTGTTTGAGAAATTACATAATGTTCTGATATGAATTCAGGCCTCCAGATGAAAATCTTAACAGCTATAAATGGAGTCTCTGGAGTGTCTGAGATATAGAATAAACCAATCACTAGCAATAGAGAGGAGGAAAATCTAATTTTTAAATCATTATACCATCTATATTCTGAAAGTTATTATTAATCAAAAGATTTGATTTGATCACTTTGGCTTCATTATATAAAAAAAGGGAGGGAGGGAGGAGGGAGAAAGAGAGAAAAGTTGTTCCTAATAGAAACAAAACATGAGTTTGAATGATATATTTGAGAATTTCTGTTTGAGATCCAACTATTCCTGCTTTAGGAGACAGAAGCAATCATTCACTTGATGTTGAGCATAACACAAATGTGCTATGAGGATGAGTGGGTAAACCGTTATAGAGATAAATATTAATAAAAAGGTAATGTATACTGCCTTATTTTCAAAATACAAAGTATACTTATCAGTGAATATTGCTATATGTAGCGTAATCACAGAAGTCAACCTCTTGAGTAGCATACGTTTTCCATTCTGAAAACAGACTTCCCAACCACCGTTGTGGATGACTTTTTTAGACTTTTAGGTATTGCTCCATGATGATATAAAGAATACGATTAGAAAATACAACTGCTTTTGCACATCTCCTTTTGCCTTGCTGATGCTTTATGTCTGACTTCAGGGAATTTTAAAGGCAGAATATATGTTGTTAATTATGTTTTTAATTTAGGCAGAAGACCTAAAAGACTTTTCAGAGTGACTAGACCACATAGTTTACAGAATACACATTGTTTCAAAATATTTTAAAAGACATATGTATATGTGTATTTTTATTGCTTCTTTCTACTAAATGACTGTAGATAAAAATAATTATATATCAATGACCTAAATAGAATTTATCAAAGATCAGAAGTATGCATTTAATACATTTAGGATTTAAAAATAAAAAGGAATATGCTTTACTATATTTGATGTCTATAGTGGCACTAGCACCTTAACTAAGGCCACATCTCTCAGGGGTTATGTGTGATATACAGAAAAGCACACATCCTTAAGGAAGAGTGAAGTTCCAGGTGGCAGTAGGTAAGAATGGTACATTCAACAGCTTCTTTCCTTTCCATGTGTTTTGACAAAGTACAGTGTACATATGCCAGAGTAACATGATTTATG
Source organism: Sus scrofa (assembly GCF_054392235.1). Taxonomy (NCBI): domain Eukaryota; kingdom Metazoa; phylum Chordata; class Mammalia; order Artiodactyla; family Suidae; genus Sus; species Sus scrofa. The sequence continues at coordinate 64,874,927 of NC_139390.1, forward strand.
GGTTATAATGGCTGGTTTAAGCTAAATAAATCTCAAAATGGATAATGACCTTAAAATATTCCTGTAAGGAAACAGCTTATTAAAAATAGCACCAATGACTCAAACACAATGAGAAAAAAGCAGATATGACATTTAACACATCCTGGCTAAAGCTCTTCATCTCCTATATCATGAGACAAAACAATGATGATTTTAATCATATCTGATAAAAGGTTGGGAACAGATGGAAACAAATCAGATTATTGGAAAGAGTGGTTTATAGCCACTGTATTTAAAAATGAATAATGCTCTAGCTTGTGGTTTAATTTCTGAGTTAAGAATGTTCTGAAGTTCTTATGATTAGAAATATGCTTACAAAAATATATTTCATCTTTATTTCATTTTAAAGATGTTTATATTGAAGCTTATGTTTGTAAATTATATAACATATGAGGATAGTCACCTTTTATAATTTTTTAACATATTTATGTTTTGGAGTGATGGTTAATTATTTAGTAAACAAGGTCTATAATTTTTTTTGAAAGTTTGAATAGGACTATTCTAGGAAATGACACTTTTGATGAGGGTTTTAATGAGAATGTGAACTCGGGTTTAATCTATTTTTAGTTGACCAATAAGGACCTCAAAATTAATCTAGCATGGAGCCTGTAAATCTCACAGTTTTTAAAATGAAGTATACTAATTATACAATCTGGAAACTGGAGTTCTTTACATTATTACCTAATTGATATGCAATATCTGAAAAAATTGATTATCATCTGCAATGCTGTGAAAAAAATATCTGTACCTGTGACCATGGATGTGATGTTATTTACATGTGTAAATACTTCTTTGATTTCCAGATAAATACTCTCAAACTGAAGGTACATTAACCAGAAACTTGGGATGTAAGTCTGTTTATCTGGGCTCCCTGTCCTCCTTTCCTGTGTCTATAAGGCAAAAAACAAAGTGAAATGTTTCCATTTTATAACAGAAATATGGTCAAGATTATGTTCATAGGCATATAACTTATCTTTTCATTACTTCAGGGCATCCATTTTACCTACAAATCCATAACCTACATTTCCCAAGAACTCTCATGAGAGATAAAACAAAGTTGCATCCAAGACCCCAAACGATCTTTCTGGTAATGCTGTCTCCTCTCTGTGCTACCCACCTCTCCGCCAATGTCTAAAGTTTTCAACTCATTCTGGGAATCACTCGAAATCTCAAATGTGTTTCTTTAATTACACACTCTGCCTCCCAGCATAGCTTAGTGTTTAAAGACCGATTTTGAGTTTCAATCTTGGCTAGGCATATGTTACATGTGACTTTGAACAAGTGCCCTTAAGTCTCAGGATTCAGTTAGTCAGTATATGTAGACTCGTGGAAAGGCACCAAACAACTTTTCTATCATCCTCATCAGTGATACCATCTGGTGTTGTAGATGGCTAACACAGTTGTTTGGCCACAGGTTCCACCAAACTTATTGCTATCACACTGTGGCCCAACAATGCTCAGAGGTACCTCTGTCAGGAAAGATGCCAGCTCCTGGTGCTCTGAGCACTGATGCATTCTGTGAGGACCCGCTTGCTCTTGGCGCTGCCTCCATACCTGCAGTGACTGTTGGCTCTAAGGATGCTGATGCTGCAGCACCCTCACTGTCCCACAGAGACCTCAGTCTAACAGCTCTTTTTTCCACTTGCTCTTGACCCTAGCTTTCTCCTGGAGCAAACACAGTGGACAACACCAGACACTAGAAAACATAGCACATGTCTCATATTACATGCAGGGACAAACTCACTTTTTTATGAATGATAATTATTTTTTCTGTTTGTGAATTTATTTCTTCATAGTATTCTTCTTGCATAATCAAACTCAATTTAGAAAAATTGAGTACTTATCAAAAGTCAATTTGACATGGTTGCTATAACAAAGCTTCTAAATATACCTATGATTTTGATATGTATTATAAAAGGGAAATATACTTTTTTGTATAAAAGTAAAAGAAAACTGGTGTTCTCGTTCTTAAATGAAAGATTATGAATAATTGTTCATTTTTTATGGAAATTAAATAATGGTATATGGTCCTGATATAATTTTATGTCATTTAACAATGTACCTTGGATATTCTTCTATGGCAGCATATAGAAAACATTTCTTTTTTTATAAATGGAAAGCATCCCACCGAATGGACATATTTTCTTCGCCTAAACCTCCTTTGGTAAACAATTAAATTGGAAGGCATTAAAAATCCAGCAAACACATGTCTTTCTTCATTTATCAGATTACTTTACTAATGTCTAGGTAAATAAATGCACAGCTAAATTTGTTATATATTCCAGAATTGGCACCCATAAAAATATTTATTGAAAAATATTTCCACCAAAAGTAATTATTATTTTGGATAGATTTCCAGTTCATTAAAATTATTGTGTACTTCATTTTCACTGCATTTGAATACAAAAAACAATTAAAAAATATTTGACTCATTATGTTACTCTAGTAGTATTTCTGTAGTCTAGCAAAACATGAATGCAGTATTTAAGGATTCATAATTGCACAATATTTCAGGAGAAAATTAGTAAAATATGATGAATTTGTACTTGTTCCAAGGTATAATTTCAATGTGTTTCCAATTAAGACATTTAATGAATGAAATAGCTGATATGTTTTGTCTAGAAATATCTCTAACAACATGTCCAGCCATAGTCTGAACAAAAGTGAAACATTTTCCTTCTATAATCTATATTCTAAAAGCAACACCCATTCTTTAGGCTTATTTAGAGGCTTCATTATGTCCCATTTTCTAACCTGAAATGTTTGTGGAAATAGCTCATTCATTCATCCACTGATACACAATGTATACTACAACCTCCTATGCTTCAGTTACAGCTGTAAATGCTAAGAATACATAAATGCAACGGACATGGCCTCTGCGTGCTAGGATATGATAGAAGTTGTATTATTCAGTTAAAAAAATTGACTACAGCATAGTTTACAGCATCCAAAATCAGCATTGTAGAAACAGGCAATTTAAATAATACAATCTACATACTTATATCACTATAGGATTTATTCTTTTTTTTTTAGGATTTATTCTTTGAATGAATGTGTGAATTATACCACTCTTGATTACTAATGTGAACTATGCATAATGCTTATTCAAGCATTTAGGCAAAATGATGAAGTATTCAAATACGTCCTCAGAAACTCTCCATTTTAAAGTTTAATGTTTATGGCATATATTCTAACTACCCACCTCTCTTCTTCCACAGAGAAGCAATATTTTCATGACCACTGGGTTAACTATTCATCTATCTTTTTTCTTCATTTTCTTTCTTTTCATGGCTGCAGGTGCAGTATATGGAATTTCCCTGCCTAGGGGTCCAAAGAGAGCTACAGCTGCAGGCCTGCACCACAGCCACAGCAACACCAGATCTGGGTGGTGTCCGCAACCTACACTACAGCTCAGGCAATGCAAGATCCTTAACCCACTGAATGAGGCCAGAGATAAAACCAGTGTCCTCATGGTTACCAGTTGGGTTGTTTACCGCTGAGCCACAGTGGGAACTCCTATTCATCTATCTTTATGTAGAAATGTTGATCAGTCATCCTTAGAAGCACACAACATTTTTTTGTTTTTTAACCATGTTCTTGGTCTTTTTCCTATCCAGTTTTCTATTAACAAAACATGGTCCATCACATATTTGCTACATGTGAGTCTTACTCTTAGCTAAGAAATTAATGACCTGAGAAGGATTAAATATTTCATTTATATATGCGACACTCATCTTAATGAATTTTGTCTACAATTTGTTATGAACTTTTTTAAAGTTATAAATGCACACTACTTTCATATCACACTCATTATACGTGCCCGTTAAAACATTCTCCATCAGATGCCTGAAAAATATGCATAGTCATCTTCAAACTTCTAAGCAAATAAAAGTAAAAACAATTAAAAGTGTTGTATTTATATATAATGGGCAAAATGAGTATGAACTGAATATCAATCTGCCACTTGCACTGTGGCAGTATGAGATTCAGTTAAAAAAATTACCTGGGAATCTGCTTAAAATGGATAATCTCCAGTGCCGTCCTGAACATGTACTTCAAAAGATCTTTAGGGGGCCATATTAGTTGTATAATATGGAATTTTGTGGCCATTGAAACAATGAGATAAAATTAAAATGAGAGATAAAGTGCTAAAAGGAATAGCAGGTTAAAAAGAGACACACCTGAACAGTTAGTCTAGCAGTAGTGGAGGATGAACTGAAGCAGTAGGACAGATGTGCTGCTTTGATTGTTTTTCTCCTTTAGAATAGATGCCTGGTGATTCTGGGAGCATTCAAAGATGTTCAAAAGTTGCCCCTCAATCAGGAAAAATAAACTTACACATTCTGGAGCTACCAGTCACTTGACCTAGATGGCATTTTTTGTACATCAGCTGAATGTATGAAGGTATCTTTTAACAATCTCAACTGTATCTGTTTTTCTGTTATACATTTATGACAACATATAAATAAATAACAAAGCCACCAGGCAACTAAAACCTATCCTGTCATGAACCTTGGAGAAATGTCCTCGGTAAACCCTAGCTAGACTTGTTAATTTTCTAATTTGTGCTACTGTAGAACGTAATTCCTGCCTGGAGCACTATGTGTCTGTCTTCTCATAAGACAGGCACCATGAAAACAGAGACCAGCACTCTGTTCTGCAGCTTTAATCCATGGCACCATGCTTGTTTTCAGCAGGTGCTCTCTACCTGCTTAATAGGGAAGAACTGATTGGCAAAATGACAGAATGAATGGTAGACTGAATAGTTTAAGTAAAAAAGATTGTATTTGTCATCAGTTTAACAAGGGAAGAAGGGGAACTTGTGTCCCTAGAAGTTGCACAGCGAGAGACATTAAGCTACAGGGGCCCATCGCTTGATTTTTCAAGTGGCAACTACTCCATTCACTCAGCAGGTTATACCAGCTACTCCATCACTGATAGCCCCAGGGAAGCCCACTTAAGGGGTAACTGCCACTTTAGGGGTGTTTCATATTCGCAGAGATAGCAGGCTATGAAGTCTATTTCCTATATATGTTCCACACTACTTTTGAACATAAACAAGAACATATAAAAGAATTATATTGAATCCCGTTTTCCTCTCTGCCACGGCTAGGGTAGCTGGGTAGTGCAGATACACAGAGACGGACAAGAGTTTGTTTGAAAATAGGAAAAAAAGAGATGCAAGGTAATGTAAGTAAAATCATAAAATGCATTTTATGTATCATTAATTCTGATAACTGATTCTATTGCTTTGGAAAATTATTATGGCAGTCTGCTACAAAATACTTAACCTAATTTAAATTTCAGAACATAGTTTTTGGCAAATCACTAGGAGCAATATTTTTAATCAATGAAGTGGATCTAATTTGGATTTCAGATGCAGGAGAGAGAGGAAAAAAAAAAAGTTCCCTAAGGTAAGCACTTTGTATTTCAAAGCTGTGTTTTAAATGTTGTCACAAGGAGCACAATTAAATAATGGCTTTTTATTTCTATACAGAAAACCCACAAAAGATCAAAGTCTGAACTATTTCCTTGCTGGAATATTTAATTGATATTTTTATGCAGTTATTATGGTTTCTGGAAATATTCTATGACCCCAGGGCACAATAATTTTGCCAAGAATCAGATGATGTTGAGGGGTTCTATTAGATACTTAGTAAATATTGTTTTAGGAATTAGGATAATCAAATTGCTATAATTTTGCTCAAACCAGCAGCTTACACTTAATAAGTTATCCTGCTTATCAAAACTTTAAAGCAGGAAAGATAGATTCACACAAAAATTTAATTTTTCTAGGTGGTTCGTATTTGTTTGATAGCATCACTTTTCAAAAAATTTGACTCCCCGAAACATCAATGCTATAAATACAGGTCTCTGACACAGAGGAGTAAGAAAATCTCTACTTTCCCATTTGCTCACTATTAAACGTTGTTACATGTGAGAAAATAAACGTTCCTATCAGTCAACTGACTACCTGCTCTCAACTGCAGGCAGCTTGCAGAAAATCCTGGGTTCCTGTCCAGGTTTTCTTATTCCCAGAGCAATCACCCATGATACCAGCAGATAGAGCTATCCACTGCACTTAACCGAAAACCTCGATGAGGTCAGTGGCTGTCGGCATGGAATGAGAGCCAGCAGTTTATAAATTGGTTCCTGCTTTGGACATTGTTTGAGGAATGCAAGCATTTTTTAAAATGATGCATGTGTGAAGTTCCTATTGTGGCTCATCGGATTAAGAACCCAACATAGTGTCTGTGAGGATGTGAGTTCAATTCCTGGACTCGATCAGTGGGTTACGGATCCAGTGTTGCCACTAGCTGAGGTATAGGTTGGAGATGCAGCTGGAATCTGGTGTTTCCCTGGCTGTGTCGTAGGCCTGCAGCTGTAGCTCTGGGAACTTCTGTATGCCACAGGTACAGCCACAGGAAGGAAGGAAGAGAAGGAAGGAAATAAATGATTCATGAGTGACAATAAGAGGAAAAGTGAATTAACTCTGCTTATTAAAGTGTGATCAGAGGCTTTAAAATCAATGGGCCAAATTCTGTTATTAGTTGTCTATTATTCCTGATGAAGTCAAGATATACATAAATGAAAGCAAAAGGTGGCCAAACTCATTCCAGATATTGGCATGTTTTAGCTTTGTCTTAAAATGTTCTTATATTTTATACCAAAAAGAAAAGCATTTACAGAGCACCTATTTTCATCACCTGTGATTGACAAGCCATCTTTCTATTGACATACCCTTCTTTAAGATGTACAGATGTAGGTGAACAGACTCAGCTCTACTCAAACCAATTTAATATGATTTGGTGAGAAAAGTGAGGTGTTTACAAGATGCTATGAGGAACCAATTTGCTAGGTGACCCTCAGACAAAGAGCAGGCCACCTGAATCTCCTGGGAGACATTTCTCCCTAAAGAAATGAAAATTCCAATCTCCTTAGCAGCACATACTCTTGAACAGATAACTGAATCAAGAACTTTTGAACAGAACATTAGAACAGCATTTTTCACAAAACAATTCTTAATGTTCAATCTTTGTCATGTAGAGCAATAGATTTATTTCCAGGAAATCTAGTATGCCATCATCATGGGGGAGTAAGATTATCAGGAAATTGCATGAAGCTGTTGAGGATTTAATTTTATTCCTAACAGATCATTTTAGGAAAGGCATATGTTTCAGGTGACAAAGGCAGTTACAATGGATAATACTCTGACAAATGCCCTATATTTAGGTGTTACTATTTGAAATATCATAATATCACCCTCAGAATATCAGACAATAAAGAGCAAAGGCATTTGGTTTCTTCAGAATGTGCTGGAACCAACATGGCCCTACAAAAAAGGATTCTTTTTTAAAGAATGCATTAAAATACACAGAATGATTCTGAAATAATATATGAATACTGTACATACCCATGGGCATTAAAGGAAAGTAACCAGAAGGACACAGAACAAAGTATAGAATGCCTATCTCAGGGAAATTAAGATTCTCTTCATTATTCTTACATTTTATAACAAAATAATATGCTTAAATATTAGTTTGGAGTATATTTATTTCAAGAACTGCTGGGTTTTAAATATTTGTGCAATGAAACTATAATATACATAACGATTTGATTTATAGGCTCAGTCAAAGAATGCCATATGCAGTAAAAAATGAAATTTCTTGTTATTTTAATCAGGTAGATCATTTTTCTACATGAGTGCATTTGAATGGAACATTTAGATCATTTCAATATGTACTTACTGAATGCCAGTCGTATCCTGAATAATAAGATACCAGGAGTTTCTTGAACTCTATTAATATTTTACAAGTTCTGTTAAAGTAAAGCATGCCACTCCATTCTTACTACACAGTAAACTTGATTTTTAGCAAATGTGTGGTTGAAAAAGCAAAGGATTAGATCAGATAGGAAGAGAGAGGCAGAGATTAAAACCACAGTATTCCCTGCTATGCTTAGTTTCCTTTCTACTTTATAATTGCCTCCCAATAATTAAAATAACAAATTCAGTCTTTTTGATTCGCTATAGCCTAAATATATTATTTGTGGAGAAGTTGAGATAAGACAATTAACTAACCTAATTCCTTGTAGGACAATAATGACCAGTGGCAATTGGGTCTACAAAACACGTATACTTTCTGCTCTGTATGGAGGTATCACAGAGAGTAGATCATGGAGGATAACAGAACACTGCATCGCACACTTTGTAGGAACACAAGGCCAGTGTGAAAGAAATGTGTGTGAAGGGGGAGCAAAGTGGGGTGAGATAAACCTAGACAAAGAGGCAGAAGCACACAGTATCAGACCCTGAAGATAATGTCAAGAACTTTAGGCTTCATCACACAAGGAGTAGGAATTTCAGTATTTCAAGAATAGATGGAGATAATCAGATTTTAATTTAAAAAATATGGTTGCCATATGGCAAATTACAGAGTTGTAACAGGAAACAATGATTAGATCAGAAGTTTTGTAAGATAGAAACCACATATAATGGTGCTGAAAGCATGCCTTATGATAATGATGGTTGTGATGGTGCCTTAAGAAATCCAGGAAGCGGGGAGTTCCCTTCCTGGCTCAGTGGTTAACGAACCCAACTAGGATCCATGAGGACGCAGGTTTGATCTCTGGCCTCACTCAGTGAGTTGGGGTTCTGGCATTGCCATGAGCTTTCATGCAGGTTGCAGACACGGCTCAGATCCTCCATTGCTGTGGCTGTGGTGTAGGCTGGCAGCTGTAGCTCCAATTTGACACCTAGCCTGGGAACTTCCGTATGTCATGGGTGTGGCCCTAAAAGCATAAATAAATACAGGAAGGGGCAGCTCTGAGTGACCAGCAGGATAATTATCATTTAGAAATATTTATGAGCCAAAAAAATGGTCACACAAGTCATTGAGGAGGATATCCATTTGTCTCTATTATATAATTATTCTCAAAGCAGGGCCATAGTAGTTAATGGCTATCTACTATTGTTAGATTATAAACCAAAAAGAATATATGATCCATTAACTATAGCAGTTCATATATATTTTTAATGAAAACATGTTTTAACTATAGAGTATGAGAGATATCTAAAAAAAAAAAAATGGGTTGTCACATTGAGTTGTTTAATAGTATTTACTCATTTAAATAAGTATCACCAAGAGCTATTTGATATTTGACCACAATCAGGTGTGTGTACAGCTGTTGATTCAATCATTTTGCCAAAGGACCTTGTGATCTTCTACTCACAGCCAAACTCCACTTTACCACTGAGGCGTACTTAAATTACTGCGTACCCATAGGTTAAGAAGGTAATCTTGCTTTCTAAGGACCAGGTAAATTGCTGCACCTAAGAATGGTGAATTTTAAGAACTTAATATCGACTGTGCTTTGAGAGCCTCTGTGGCAGACTAGGAAATGCCCGACTTAGATGACCTGCATAATTTGGCTGAGGATACCACTGCTGTCCCTTTATAGCCCCACCACATTCACTCCCAGCCAGTCTTGTCATAGGCTCCTTCTAGCCAAAGTATGAGCACGAGTGCAAATACGGATCACTGCTTTGAGTTGCAGGACTTCTCTGATGAGACAGACTTTGGCTCAGACTCCCAGCTGACCTTGCCAAGCCTTTCTTCAACATGCCCTGCAACCTGAGACTTTTCCTCTTCAAACCTCCTTCTTTCCTGATATTTTTCAGCATCTTTGCTGCTCAAGGCTCTCTGCACCTTCTTCATTTCCCTCCTTTTTATTTTTAACCCCCATTCCCTGCAATAATTCACTCATGTATCTAATTTTATCTTGGCATATATTTCTCAGAGGAACCTTACAAACAGAAGCATTGCCAGTAGAGATCTGAGAAAACAAGCAGGTTAACAAAAAGTTGGCAAGGCCCCAGCTGGTGATGTTCTAATTACTAAAGATTTCACTGTTGATGACCCACAACGTTATACCAGAGAAATCTCTTTGTAGGTGTAGTGAGGCCAGCTTTTAAAGATGTGGGGGTAAATGGGTACTTATCTCAGATTCCAACATGTGTGGATGGGGAGGGAGATTCTGATCCCAGATTCCAATGTGTGTGGATGGGGAGGGGGGTCACCCACCACCAAGCAATTCCCTGCCAGCAAACAAGTGTTCCATAATTCAACTCAATTCTGACACTATCTACCTGGAAATAGTGTCAGAGTCCACAGGTTAAGGGCTATCACACAAGACTGCCTCCGCTGCAGGTGCCAGTCACAAGTGGATGTTTCTGACCAAACAGCTGTAAGCTGGGGGTTGCCCACAACCCCCTCTTTGGTTTGATTAATTTGCTAAAATGGCTCACGGAACTCAGAGGAACATTTTACTTACAAGATAACAGCCGATGGAAGTGACGCATAGGGCAGAGTATGGGGAAGAGTCTCGGAGTTTCCCTTATCCTCTCTTCACGCACACCACTCTCCCTGAATCTGCACATGTTCACCAACCCGGAAGCTGTATGAATGCCATCCCTTTAGGTTTTTATGGAGGCTTAATTACATAGGCATGGTTGATTAAATCACTGACCGCTGCTGTTCAAACTCAATTACCAGCTCTTCCCCTGTCTCAGGAGGTTGGGGGTGGGTTGGGGATGTGCGGGGATGGGGGTGTGTATTGAAACGTCCTACTCTCTAATCCTGTGGTTGGCTCCTCTGACAACCAGTCCACATTCTTAGATGGGGTCCAAAGGTCACCACAATAACCTAACAAAAGACACTTCCATAGCTTCCAGCAGGTAGGAAATTCCAGTGAATTTAGGAACTCTGCCAGAAACTGGGCTGGAGACCAAACATATATTTCTTATTATAAATCACAGTATCACAAGGGGGAACAATCTCTATAAGGATAGTAGTCTCTCTCTGGGTTACAGCTGAGTTGTGATGACATATTGCAAAGGAATAATGAGAAACTAAGAGCCATTAACGAGCAGTTAAATGCTACCTATGAAACTCAGAGGGGTCTCTTTATTAAATTACACAGAGGCACTTTTCTCTTAGACACAGCTGAGCCCAGGTAGAATCACAGAGCTCATGTGACCTATAATTTCCGACTGAAGTAGGTCATTACGCTAAATTCAGGCCCTTATTGTTAAAACCTGGGCCCCAGTATGGAATAAGGCTATCTAAACGAAGGCCACAGAAGATGTGGTCTCTACAGGAACCTTGAAACCCTCAGAGCTCACATAAATGGCTGACCCCTTTCTTCCAGCACCACCCCCATTCTGGAAGATGCTATGGAAGACTCTCCCCAGGAGACAACAAACACTCAACTCAGGACTTCTCTCCATCTCCTCTCTTGGATTCCAGGCTGACTAGGGTTAAATTCCAGGAAAAATCTGCTCCAGACGTGCAGAGCCTATTAAGGGAAGAAAGAAATTATATACCAGAAGAGCTATAGTGATAAAATAAGGAGAAGAGAGTATCCTTGAGTCTTATTTAGCATATATCTTAACTACCTAGACCAGTATATAAGACTAGATAAACAAGAAGTCATTAATTGGAAGGCATTTTCTTGAGATACCAGACTTTAACAGATAAGAAGCCCAACAGATGGGGCAAAGTCATTGCTGAAGTGGCTTCTAGAAACATGGAGAAAGTGATGGCCAACACTGAGTAAAGTATAAGCACCTGAGTTATGGCAGGTGGTAGAGTACTAAATAAAGAACTGAGAGTAGTAGAAATGCTGAGAGAGATATACAGTGTGAGGCCCGAAGATTCACAGAAGACAGTCTTGCACAGGAGATCCTGAAGGATGATCTATTCATCAAAATTAGAATGGGAGTACCCACTGTGGTCCAGTGGGTTAAGGATCCAGTGTGGCTGCAGCTGTGGCATAGATAGCAGCTGCAGCTCAGATTTAATCCTTGGCCCAGGAACTTCCATACACCACAAGCATGGCCAAAAAAAAAAAAAAGGAAAAAAAAAAAGACTATAAGAACACACTGATTAGTAGAGTACCAGCATCACTGAGAAGTTCAATGGTGATTGATATTACACTGAGTGAAATGTTATATCTATTAATTATAGGTATGGATATTAAGAGGAAATACAGAAAATTTTTATAATATAATGTTAGGTTACATAAAAACTACAAAATTTTAGATTGTAATACTATCAAAATTCCCCAGGATATAAACAAGAACTGGAAAAACATGAAAAAATAGAAAAATACCCATTTTGTGGAATACTGAAACTGTGGATACTTATGTTCTTTTTTATTTCCATTATTGGTAAATTTTTTTTTTTTCCTTTGCAGGCAGTCTTTTTTATTTTTTAATTTTTTTTTTATTTATTTTATTTTCCCACTGTATAGCAAGGGGGTCAGGTTATCCTTACATGTATACATTACAATTACAATTTTTCCCCCACCATTTCTTCTGTTGCACCATGAGTATCTAGACATAGTTCTCAATGCTATTCAGCAGGATCTCCTTGTAAATCTATTCTAGGTTGTGTCTGATAAGCCCAAGCTCCCGATCCCTCCCACTCCCTCCCCCTCCCATCAGGCAACCACAAGTCTCTTCTCCAAGTCCATGATTTCTTTTCTGAGGAGATGTTCATTTGTGCTGGATATTAGATTCCAGTTATAAGTGATATCATATGGTATTTGTCTTTGTCTTTCTGGCTCATTTCACTCAGTATGAGATTCTCTAGTTCCATCCATGTTGCTGCAAATGGCATGATGTCATCCTTTTTTATGGCTGAGTAGTATTCCATTGTGTATATATACCACATCTTCCAATCCTCTGTCGATGGACATTTGGCTTGTTTCCATGTCCTGGCTATTGTGAATAGTGCTGCAATGAACATGCGGGTGCATGTGTCTCTTTTAAGTAGAGCTTTGTCCGGATAGATGCCCAAGAGTGGGATTGCAGGGTCATATGGAAGTTCTATGTATAGATTTCTAAGGTATCTCCAGACTGTTCTCCATAGTGGCTGTACCAGTTTACATTCCCACCAGCAGTGCAGGAGGGTTCCCTTTTCTCCACAGCCCCTCCAGCACTTGTTATTTGTGGATTAATTAATGATGGCCATTCTGACTGGTGTGAGGTGGTATCTCATGGTAGTTTTGATTTGCATTTCTCTTATAATCAGCGATGTTGAGCATTTTTTCATGTGTTTGTTGGCCATCTGTGTATCTTCTTTGGAGAAATGTCTATTCAGGTCTTTTGTCCATTTTTCCATTGCATTGTTGGCTTTTTTGCTGTTGAGTTGTATAAGTTGCTTATATATTCTAGAGATTAAGCCCTTGTCAGTTGCATCATTTGAAACTATTTTCTCCCATTCTATAAGTTGTCTTTTTGTTTTCTTTTTGGTTTCCTTTGCTGTGCAAAAGCTTTTCAGTTTGATGAGGTCCCATGGTAAAATTTTATCTGTGCACTAAATAGAACTCTTGGCATTATAGCATAGCATAATAATAGCATAAAAATCTCACAATGTATTTACCATGTGAGAGGCACTTTCTAAAATTTAGAGATCTATTCTGCATATTTACTACTATTATTAACCTAGATTTATAGATAAAGAAATGCAAAGGACAGGCAGTTTGGAAAACTTCCTCAAGATCACATAGCTAATGGCAGTGCCACTACCAATTAAATAACGGGCAATAAATGTACAAAAAACTCATTTCATGAAATTATCCAATATATCTATGCTTCAAGTATATTACACAGTATATAAAAGTAAAAATCATTTTTTTCCAAAGATATTTTGAAAAAATAAACCTCATTAATACTATGTACTAAGAAGTAAGGTTTAAACTCTCCTGTAGTAATTATTTAATCCCTTATTCAGATTCTTGTAATAAAATGGTGTGGATCACAGTCTCTTGTGATACTGACAGTAAATTCTCTGAGATATGTAGAGTAGGAATCATCACTCATTGACAATTAAAAAACAAACAAACAAACCACTCTGAGGTTCAGGAGGCTAAATCCTTTTCATGGTCACAGCTGCAGGAAGTAGGGAGGGTGGAATCAGAACCTTCCCTATCAGGTCGCCCTCTTGCCTTTCAGCTTCGCTGAGATATCACCTGGATTTGCCTTTCGCTCTGTATGCTCTGTTGGGCTGCCTTATCTGAGCAATATCGTGTTTAATTTCCCCAGAGAATTAAGGTTTCTGAATTCTGCTCTAAGAAGGTTTCAGGTGGAAGAAGAGCAGGAATTTAAGAGAGTAAGAAGCTTACTTATATCTTCCATCACACCAAACTCCCTGTAATTCGGGAGTCAGAGATGGACAGAATTGTTAGCTTTAAACTCAAGGATGAGTACAATTTTTCCTTTTTCCTCAGCAATGTAGCTCATTAGAACAACTTGCTTTTTTTTTTTTTTTTAATTACCCAGCACAGATAGGAATTTCTTTCTTCCTAGTCTTATATTTTCCCAGTGGTAACCACAAACTGGTGTCCAAAAAGAGAAAAAGTACTCAGGTTGCCATGCCGACCAGATGACTTTGTCAATTCATTAAGTTCCTTTAAGATAAACAGTGACATCCTTGAATCAGTGTCAGTTTTATGACATCGTAATGTTATAAACCATATACTCGCTTTATGTTAATTTTATTTTAGATCATAAATTTGATTACTTTTTGGCTACACCAAGCTCCTTAAGATAACTATTATTTTGTAAATAATTAAATGAAGACATTTTAAAATACGTAATAAAAAGTAATAATTTCTACTTTTTAGTTTTGAGGCTTATTGAATATTTGGGGTGCACTTTAAAAATAATATAACATTTTAATCCCAAATCAGGTATAGGCTATTTAATCCCAGCAAATAAAGATCCTGAAGCTTAAGTAATGTTAACTCCTTGGTAAATCAACCTTTACTGACATATATTGAGTGCTTTTCCAATGGGCTTTATGGAAAATGCTTTTCATGTATTTTTTTTTTCCTTATAGTACCATGTGAGGTAGATACTTTTATTAACCACAATTGATGCATAAGGATGCTAAGGCCAGAGTTCCCCTTCATGGCTCAGCAGGTTAAGAACCTGGCATAGTGTCTGTTAGGATGCAGGTTCAATCCCTGGCTTCACTCAGTGGGTTAAGGATCCGGTGTTGCCACAAGCTGTGGCATGGGTTGCAGATATGGCTCATATCTGGCACTGCTGTGGTGTAGGCCAGCGGCTTCAGCTCTGATTCGACCCCTAACCTGGGAACTTCTATATGCTGCAAGTACATTCATATAAGGAAAAAAGAATGAAAAAAAAAAAGGTTGCTGAGACAGAGAAAGATTAAGCTATTCTTAGTAAATGGTGGAGATAGAATCAAATCTAATCAAATCAAATCCAGCCTTTCCTGGATTTCTTAAAATACTAGTTTTTAAAGTAATAATAATAATAATAATAATAAAAACAGAACAGACCTCATTTTGCCCAACACCTTTATCTTATTCAAAGAACTCTAGGATCAGAGAAGTGACTTACCCAAGATTATATAGATAGGCTATTTGTCATAAAGTTAAAATTGAAACTTAAAGTGACATTTGACTTTCATCTCAGTTTTTTTTCCTCAATGTTTCTACCAGGAGCAGATTTTGAAAGACAATGGCAAATCGCCAGGACACTAGGCCATGGTAACTGTTTTGTTTTAAAATTATTTGCTTTCCAGCAATTCCGGGCTTAGCACTTTATTTTTCCCTCAGAGTTTCTATATTGCTTTTGATATTTCCAGTCACAGACATCTAGGCCACAGAAAGTCATAATGTCAGATTCCATTTGGTCTTCTGCCCATTTCAGTTGTGTTCCTGCAAAGCTTTCAATTCTACTTATTTTTATCATAGCTTTGGAGTTGGTTACTTGCATCACGTCTGTCTAATTTAGATACTTTCTCTCTTGTCCCACAGTTAATTCATTGACATGTCATTCTAAACTGATTTGTCAGTTTTGCAAATTTGCATTCAACATTCTTCACATTTTGCTTAGTTTTATAGAGACCCTTATGCATATCTTTGACAGGAGAATATCTCACTGAGTTGTGAAAATATGTGCTGTCTACGGACAAGTGTATAAACTTAATCATTACTTCCATGGTTTACTCCAGTCCACTCTTCCTATCCAGCATAAGTTTTTACATTAGCAGGTAGATTACAAGACATATGCCTGATTACTTGTCATTATTACTAACTCCTTTAAAAACATTAAAAATACAGGATTGATTTGATTGGGAAACAGAAAAAGTATTTTATATATTGTGAAACTTGATTCCATACATTTTCAAATGATCAGAGGAAAAAAGTGAGCTATGAGATATGCTAACATATAGAAAGAACATAATTAGAACTTTCACTTCACCAATATGATATTGCCTGAAACACAGGAAATATCAGCTACATCTTAGGAATTCAGGATGAATGGTTTAGGTGGTTAGGTTTTTTTCCCAAATGACCTAGGTAAAGAAGTAGTGGAAAACACTATGGTTTTTTAAAATGAAATATTTAATATGTGATGATACTGGATATATTATAGTCCTATGGTATATAAGCTTTAAAAGTTTTTAGATTGGAATACATGCATTATTGCCCAAAGTGAACATAAAAACATTGGATCAGACCAGCTATTTAAAAACATACTTTCTTTTAGATGAAAGCTAAGAATATCTGATGTTCAAAGGAGATACACTGATGCAGCTGCATTTCAAAATGATTGGACATAGGAGGGCACTTCTTGTTCCTGCCTCTGGAACTATCCTCCCCATCCTCCAAGCTCTGCAGCTCTAGAGATTCTGCAGAAAATTGTAAGAAAAAGGCTCACTTCAAATCTGTTTGTACATTTATAGAATTGTAAAAGCCTTTTTGCATATTCTTGTCCTTTCAATTTCGATCTCCTCCACTTGTGGTAAAAGGTTTTCTGATGAAATGCTGTCAAGTCAGCATTCACTTTTTAGCAATGGGTCCTCGACATTCTTGCTATGAAGGGAAAGATGTCTTCTGCTGGACATCCAGGTAAAGTTTGCTGCAAAGCTTGTGTCAACCATGGAGGTAAAAATCCCTGACATGCATGACATCACAATTACAAAAGTTTTCACCTGCATTTACTTGTGATGAGATGAAAGGACTAAGAGATCAAGAGGCTTATTACACTTGCTTGCTGTGG
The DNA here is from genome assembly GCF_054392235.1 of Sus scrofa. Classification (NCBI taxonomy): domain Eukaryota; kingdom Metazoa; phylum Chordata; class Mammalia; order Artiodactyla; family Suidae; genus Sus; species Sus scrofa. The sequence goes on from NC_139390.1 coordinate 64,892,064, forward strand.
GACTGAGCAATGATATCTCAAATTTCTCCATGCTTCATGGTAAAACAAAAAGTTATATGGAAACCCTGGAAGTACACAAAGATTATCAAGATTAACACAAACTTGAACATGCATGGATGGTGGTCCACACAGCATCATGATTTGATTTTTCTCACTTGGCATCCTCAAGGGAAAAAAATAAAAGGAAAGAAAAGCCACAGAAGTGAATCGTAGTGATCATGTGTAAACATATTCAGGTAGCAGCCCTAATTATAGTCATTTTGTTAAATATAGTATTGCTGTTGAAACTGATCGGTACAAACTTTGTCACTTGGCATGAAGCCATTTATATGCAGAAAAATTCTTCTCAGTCCTCACTAGCAGAGGTGATTGAAAGCAGTTGGCAATTACACAGTAAGAAAAGCAGTGCAACAAATGTTTGTGTTAACTCTCCTGCTGCCTGTAATTATGTCATCCTGAACTTCTTGCCATTTGGCAGAACATTATGGTGGCCCATCATATTAATGAATAATACCAAGTGGACATATTGAGCAGAAAGTGGCAAATCCCATAGACTTCATAGGAAGACACAGGTATGATGGAATGTATGAGAAAAAGTTCCAGAAAAAACCCAAGGGCGAGTGAGATTTTTTGGAACCTAGAGGTCTAAGATATCCCCCTTTTAAATATAAGTGGCTGTACCTTGCATCTCCTGTCACTAAGAAAGGGGCACAGCACTAGGGATTTTATTATCCTCTTCCATGTCATTTATTGGGTGATTTCAGCAGTTGCTCAGTTTCCAGGGAGGGCCAGTACAAAACAACTGTTAACGTTCAGGCTGCAGGAAAGCTGCTATCCCACTTGAGACTTAAGATTCAATAGATTCAGTCTTGATAGATATATTTATGATGAATAAGGACAGCCTGTGGTGTCAGAAATGCTGCCGAATAGACCTCTGGTGTTCTGCAACAAAGTGATATCCTCCTCAGAAGAGAATTCTTTTTGTTTTTCCAAAGAGCTATTGTTATCCATGTAGAGAAGAGCCCTTGATAATAATAACCTCATTGACTAGGTGGCTATGACTAGCCATCATGAGCTATGAGTCATTCATTTCCCCAGTGTATAACATTAGGCAGACAGAGCAGCAATTTGCTGAATGACGGTAGATCAGAAACTGGCCTGATCAGGTGCAGAAAGCATGCAAAAGCCATTATAATCATAAACTGATCATATTCACAGTTCTCATATCACCAATGATTTCTGCATCCATGCCACACATAGAGATTTATGGAATGATCCCAACAATCAACTGATGGAAGAAGAAAGGATATGAGTCTTTGCAGAGAGGTTAGTATTAAATGTGGGAGTAAGCCGGACAGAAATATCTACACCATGACTGGCCCTCCATAAGTTGGTCATGAAAACAGAGGTGAAGGGAAATACTTCCAATCACCAGGGATGCTGGCAGAACATTTATTTGCTACATAACATGAAGGGAGAAGGAACCTAAGATGTGGATATGCTGTGATGCTGGGGGATGAAGAATAACATGGTTCATTCATCTGAGGTCTGGTGCTTGTGTAAGAATTATGTGAATGAACCTATGGAACAAGACATGTGGAACTTCACGTTTCTCATTTAATGTCATTCAGAGATCATCCAACACAGAGGAGGCTTTCAAAAACCAAATAGACAGGATTACTCAACCTGTCAGTATTGTCAACTTCTTCCTGCAACTTCCCCTACAGTGGTCATGGACCCACGAACAGAGTGGAAATGGTGACAGGGATGGGCCATGATTGCCATCAATAGCACAGGCTGGAGTTCCCGTTGTGGCGCAGTGGTTAACGAATCCGACTAGGAACCATGAGGTTGCGGGTTCGATCCCTGCCCTTGCTCAGTGGGTTAACGATCCGGCGTTGCCGTGAGCTGTGGTGTAGGTTGCAGACGCGGCTCGGATCCCGCGTTGCTGTGGCTCTGGGGTAGGCCGGTGGCTACAGCTCCGATTGGACCCCTAGCCTGGGAACCTCCATATGCCGCAGGAGCGGCCCAAGAAATAGCAACAACAACAACAACAACAAAAGACAAAAAAAAAAAAAAAAAAAAATAGCACAGGCTCTCTCACCACAGCTAGTCTAGCTCTTGACACTGTCAGTCTGCTAGTAGTAGAGGCTGTGTTAAGCTCTTCAGACACCATTGTATTTTGGAGAGACCAGCCATGAACTAGTATTAGTTAGTTAAAATGTCATATTTTCCACTTAGAAGGAGAATTGATTTCTTTCTTTCTTTTTTTTTTTTTTTTTTTAAGGACCACCCCCATGGCATATGGGAGCTCTAGGACTAGGGGCTACGGCTGCTGGCCTACACCACAGCTCACAATAATGCCATATCCTTAAACCACTGGGTGAGGCTGGGGATCAAACCTGCATCCTCATGGATACTGGTCAGGTTCATTACCACTGAGCCACAAAGGGCACTACAAATAATTGATTTATTCTTAACAGAATCAGCCTGTGACGTGGATATCGAAATATTATCTCTGTCCATAGTAACTTTATCAGTGTCACTTACTGATAGTGTTCAGAACACTTGATCAAAATGGTATCCTATAAATGAACTTGAACCAAGAGGTTTATAACACAGGAGTGGATCAATGGGCTCAAAACTGTAGAATTATGGCATATAACATGTAACTCTTAACCTGGAAGCAGCTGGGTTAATAAAGTATGGAAGGGTCTACTAGGTCTCAGCCTCAGCAGCTGAATCTGCAGCTTGGATAGAACATTTGGAATGGTTAAGAAAATATCAAAATCTACAATATAGCATAGTCCCTCCTTATAATGGAAACTTACAAGTTTTCCTTTACATCAAAGGATGAAATAGGATGGGTTCTTATTATCACTATCATGATTCATCTGTTTGTGGAATTTGTGCTTCCTATCAGTGCAAAGCTGTATGCTGCTAGATTTGAAGTCCATGTTACAAAGAGTTCAGCACTTCTATCAGCGGATACTTACAAGGCTTCACTGAAATACAGGTGGAGGCTATATTTACCACCTGCCCACTTTGGACTCCTCATGCCAACAGGCCAGGTGGCAGAAAAAGAATTTCTCTATTGGCTGTCGTAATCAACCCTGATAATTATAAGATGTGGTTGTGAATAAATAATGACAAAGGAAGGTATGTTTGCAACACAGGAGTTCATAATATTATTGTCTAGAATTTTCTGCACAATGATAACCATGAACGGGCAACTGCAGCAACATACAAAAGGCAAAAACATATTCCTGTACCTCATGATGAAGGTCTGGGTCACCTTAGGAAGATCTATAATGGGTGGTACAGAAGATTGATGTTGACTGTTAAACATGACCCTAGGACCAGCTATAGAAGTAGTAATTTTGTGTGTTTTGCTAAACCTCTCTAAGTTTTTTTAGATGATTGCAATCAATCACTTTTAATGTTTAGACTCCCTCAGAGGTCAAATCCAAGCTTAGGACAGAATTGCATTACATTACATCTGTTGTAGCAGGAGCCACATCAGCTTCAGCGCTCAGGTCAGAGAAAATCGAGGCTGTGGCTTTCCCAAGATCTAAGCCACATCCTGATTGTGCGGTTGAGTAAATGCTCTGGTGGGTGATCTTTGATCAATGAAAGGGAAAATGAAGAAGTTAGCACATAAATTGGTAGCTTTTTCTTCCCCACACAGAGTTTTTTGAGATGCAGGAAACTTATTTACCTTATCTGAAGATATTAAGTATGACTGAACAACCAGCTATATTTCCTATGACCATAATGTCAGCTGGTAAGACATCAACTTTGATCTTCTTTCTCCCTTCTCTGTCTCACTTTCCTTCTTTATTCTGGATCCTTTGAGATTGCTTGCCCTAAATAAGTGCAACACATCAGTTTTGTCTCAGCATCTGTCTTCTAAGAGCCCTAGGTTAAATGTGGAGCCACATTTAAAGAGGAAGAGTACCCTTTTGTTGGAGTTTTTACCTCTCAGGGTGAATGGCTGCTCCAGAGAAAGGCAGAAGGTACCAAACTATACTCTCCATCACAATACTTGGTATCTTATGTTGCATCTATCTTACACAGAAAAGTCTATCCTTCTCCTAGGTTGATTTTCTCTCAAAAATTCCTCTTTAGTGTTTTATAGCCTGTTCCCTATTAAGTTACTCTGTTATTCAGCACATGCGCAGGTTGGAAGTAACATTGCTGACATGGCCAATCCTTCCCAACTGCGTCCCAGGTCCAAGCATATGAGAAACCTGTGTAATGACTTAAAACGTGACTGTTAAGGACACACTGATGTCTTTGCATGAGAAATCACCCTGGTTATGGACCTCAAAAGGGTTTCAAAAGTTTGCCACATTCAGTCATAGACTAAACTAACTAGTATCCTTGAGAAAAGTTTGCATGGCCACTGTAATCCTTGGTTCTTCCTAACAGATCCAGATCTGGAAATGTGAGCAAAAACTTTCACTTCCAGTTTCAAATTAGTTCCACCCTTATCATTCCAGAATTCTCTTCAATTCCTCCATTGAAGGATAAGAATGTGACGAGGTAGCTGGAGGTTTCCCTGCCACCGCTGAATCCATGATAGTAAAGTTCTTGTTCTTTGGGATCAGTTCACTAGAGTAACCAACAGAGATGGGCTATGTCACTGCGAGACTGCCTCACTCTCTCTAAAAGATATAAGGTGTCTTTTCCTTCTTTTTAAAACTTGCTTTAAAATTTATGTGAGATGAGTAGATGGAGGGTTAGCCAACTCAAGCTTAAGTATTGTAGTCAAATTTTAATTAGCCTTGTTGTAGAGTCTGATATTCTGGGACATAAGACATGAATGTTCTTTCGAATGGAAGTACATATTTGCAAAAGTAATACGCTGAATGTGTTTCCTAGCCAATAAAAATTATGCTTTTGAAATTTTAATATGTATTTAATATTTAAATATACAAATAATTATATAAATTGGTACATATATGTGCCAGTATATGTGGAAGTTGCATGTGTGTGTGGGAATGAGGAAATGAATGCCAACACATAGAATGCTAACATTCCAACAAATCCCAGAGATTTTCGCAGAGTTGCTTGTAATGTGTATACCACACCTGCCGTACATAGACCTAGACGTACGCTGATAGGCACCCAAGCTGACAATGATTGGTTACACGATGGACATCTGCTTTTTGTAATATGAATAATGGGCTCTAATTCTCAAAGCAAAGAATTAGGAAGGCAATGTCTTAATATTGTAAATATGGACCCGCTTCAATTTTCGATTTTTGTAGACTTCCTCCTTTTAATTTTCTATGTTTATATTAGCTTGTGAACCAAATAATCAATGGTAACAAAGATGTTTGGAAAATAGTAGCCATTCAACATAAAATTCTATTGAAATTGAATTTATATACAAAAGACAATTCTCATATTTTGTCTAATGCTTAATATGTAGTTTATGGCTGACTTCACTGCTATCTCCTTGCTTCCTACAGTGAATGCTGAAAAGATTGTATTATCTTCTAGGAAGAACATATAAATATGTTAACTAGTATCTTTTTAAATGTCTGTCTTTCATTTTATCACAAATGTTAAAACGGATCCAAATAAAGATACAGAAGCTGCCATATTTAGAAATCGTAGGTTTGGGTATTAATTTACTATGAAAATTATACCTTGGAGACTAGACACAAGCATTAGAGAAACGGGCATTAATAGCAGAAAAGGAGATTCTTCAGCAAGAATAAAGTCTGTTTGAGTAAAACAAAAGTATGGCCCTAAGTTATATTTTCCACTCACTTCCTATGTGACTACTTACCTCGTCCTTTTGGCTGTAGATTTTATGAGTATAAATCAAGCAATACTATTTCATTCATCCTGATAAGAGTAGTCAGCATTATTGTCTTTAGATACAAAATAAAAGGGAAAGGCAATCATTTTACATTCCTGGTAATTATTTATCTTAAAACTGAAAGTGTGTGACTGCCTTCATCCTATTCCTCTGGCAACCAAAGCTTCAATAGCATTTTCTGTGAGTTTGTTTACTGAAATTTAATTGACATACAACAGTACATTAGTTCCTGGTATACTAAAACATAACGATATTTCTATACAAGAGAAAATGATTATGTCACATATTGAAAAGTTCAAAAATAAAATAGCTACCATTTATTGATCATTTACTGTGTACCCATATGGATTTACATGTGTTCTGTAATCCTCTTCAGAGAAGATAGTACTGTTTAAATTTTATGAGAGAGGATAGAGGGGCTCATTAAAGACTAAATCCTTCACACATACTCACTAAGCTGATAAGTGGTAAAGTCATGATCTAAACCTGTAGGTTTCCAACTTCAAACTTCACGTCTGCTGTAATTCCATCCTAATCTAACCATTACTATAAGACTTTTCAATATTCATGAAGAATCTCGTACCTTGTGTGTAAAAGATGTCATTGTTTCGCTATAATCATTTTGCTTTTTGAATAGAGGAAAGAAGAGGAAGTGTGAGCCTCTATGTGGGAAAATAAGCAGACTTTTCAAACGATTTCTTCACACTAAAGAAATAAAATTATTTTTAATTACTTAATGAATTTTATTACATTTATAGGTGTACAATAATCATCACAACCGAATTTTACAGCATTTCCATCCCAAACCCTCAGTGCATCCCCCACCCCCCAACCTGTCTCATATGGAAACCGTAGGTTTTTCAAAGTCTGTGGGTCAGTATCTGTTCCGCAAAGAAGTTCATTGTGTCCTTTTTTAGATTCCACATGTAGGTGATAGAATTTGATGTTGGTGTCTCACTGTCTGACTACCCTTAGCATAATAATTTCTACCCTACTCTACTTTTGATCTGCACACATTTTGGCAGAACTGTGGCATGACCCCCACTTCCTTTATTTCAAAGGTAATCACTAATATGGAGAGAGCTGCTGACCCCTTACATGCACAGGTAAGGGCTGCGCTGCTAACGGGAGTGGCAGGAATGAGCTGGCAGGTGGTAAACAGGCTTTTTCTGGTCTACTAGATACAATGAACACATTTACCTTCTTTATGTAAGGGGTTGGTTTGATGGCTCAATTTGCAGATAAATTTTGTCTTAAACTCACAAACATGTCTTTAACTTTCTTATATTCGAATTTACACTACAATATATGTGGCGTTTATCACTAGGTGGTCTATTTTTGAATAATATTTTTTATATTGCCACTGGGTTCGCAGTCATACTTTTAATGACTCTAGACCATCTACATTGTATTTACATAATTACCTTAGTGAAAAATATGTAATCACTGTTGTTTACCTTTCTTGGCCACAACTAAATATTGTTTTTATGGAAATCAGAGAGGACATTTTCCTTGTGTCAGTTAATATCCTCAGGGCGATTCAGAGAAGAAGGAAGTTGGCTCTGTGCATACTATTTAAAAGTGTCCAAAAGGTAGTGTGGAACAAGGGAAGAAGCATCTTGTCCCCTGGATGGCCACTCTTCTAGATATAGCATAATATTGGAAATGTGTACCCAATTCTATCATCTCTTTCTTGGGCTTAAGCATGCATGAGAGCACAACACATTTTTTTCCTGAAAAACTGTAAATAAAAACAGAACTTTGCCCCGATTTATCAATGAAGATAGTTTTTAGGATTGTTAACAGAAAATTTTTACATTAATTTTTTTATTTTTTTCACTTTATATTGTCTTAGTTTTAAAGCTATGTATTCAATGTTGAAACTACAGAAGTTTTTCTGATAATAATATTCAGATAGCAAACCATAAATCCTATTTTTTCAGGTATTTCTGACAGAATTATATTTGATGTAATTTATGTGACTAGTTTTATCCTTGCCTGCACAAATGTATGCTTGGATCATAACTGAAGTTGGATTCATTCAGGGCTTTGTTTATTTTGTTGGTGGTATGTTAAGTAGTATAGCATTTGATCCCAAGTCTATGCAGTGCTTTAGTCTTAATATGCACACAAAACAGAAATCCCTGATTTCATATATTTTTTTTATTTGCAACTGTCTAACCCAGATTATTTTCAATTGTATAAGAAGCCCAATTAGCAATGTATATACCCAAAGGCAATTGTGTATACTTAAATATTAAAAGACATTTAAAAGCATTTCATAGTTACTTCTTAAAAGTATATTTCAATGCTTAACTATTTTACGAACTATTTTTCCAGCTTTATTGAGATATGATTTGCATATGGCATTGTGTAGTTTTAAAATGTACAGCACAATGGTTTGATACATGCATGTATTACAAAATGATAACCACAGTACTATTAATTAACACATCCATCACCTCATTTATTTTCTGTTTTTACTGTGAGAACAATTAAGCTTTACTCTCTTAGCAGCTTGTAAGTGTATAATTCAGTATTTTTCACTCTGGTCACTATGCTGAATATTAAATGCCTAAAACTTCTTCACCTTCTAACTGGAAGTTTGTCTCCTTGGACTGACTAACGTCTTCCCATTTTGCCCATCCTCCAGGCCCTGATAACCACCACTCCACCCTGTTTCTATGAGTTTGGCTTTTTTACAGATTCTACATATAAATGAGATCATACAGTATTTGTCTTTCTCTATATGACTTATTTCACTTAACATAATTGTTTGGCTATGTTTACTTATGCAATATGCTGTAGTACAAATCAAAAATCGATGTAGTAGCAATTTTATATGAGTACTTTTTTTCAGGTCAGAAGCAAGAGCAAGTTAAGTTACCAAAGGCATGTAGAACATTTTAGCTATTACTTTACATGCAGTCCTTAGATGACTATCATTCCCGAATAATATTTGTAAAAATTAATACATTGCTTAATTACAGAAGCACTGACAACCCACTAAATGTTGGCTGAGAGCAAGAATCATCATGCACTTTTATTTCTTACTTCCCAATTCAATTTAGAGGCTGGATGTGATATGTAACACCAATTATGGTATCATATACCTATACTTGAATCTACACACAGCTATGTTTTATATTTATGAAAGTTTCTTGAATCACATTACTGAAACTCAACTCCTGTATCTGAAAAGATCACAGTGCTCAAGTTTCTGTAATTCTTGTGTCTATGTGCAGTTGCTTACCTGGAATGACACTAGCAGATGGAAAGGGGTGATGTTGGCCAGGATGTCATGCTCACAAGGCTTGGTGGCATCTACCACAAATCAAGATTTGGAGATTACATGTCACTCTTGATACACTGAGACCTTATGGTAGTCAAAGTTCCATGAAATTTAAAAGAAGTCATCCATGTAATGACACTATCCTGGTGTTATTATTAGTATTATACATTTTAGGATGAAATTTTCCACTCGAGCATTGTGAACTGGATCCACCTGGTGCCACTGTGACCTCTATTAGATATATCTGGTGCAAAGTTATGTCTAGGCTTCTAAGATTTTTCACTTGTTTGTTTTTCCCACAGGACAGAATAAGACAGTGAATCAGCTGACGCTGGCCAAGAAGCCTTCCTCCATCACAATTTTTCTAAAAGAAGATTTCAGATGGATAATAACGTAGAACAAAAACTATGGATTCCTTGAAGTTGCAATATTGAAAACCAATTTGATTGAGGTTTGTGTAATCTTATATTGATTAGAGGTCAGCAGAGTCTCAACCTTAGTGGTCAATAGAGTGACTATTAGTTACAGTTTATCTGGAACAGCCAGGGTGGTTGTCCAAAATGGTTCTGACCATTAAGACACAATTAATGGTCTTACTTTCACTCTTACATGCTATACTAGATGGTAAATTATAGAATCACATTACTTAGAAAACTGCCTTGAAATGTCTCCCTATTCCAAGGCCTTCTAAGAAGGTCTCTTGTTCCCTGCCTAAGGGAATTCTAGGCAATGCTCTCTCTTTCATGAATATTCTAGAAATTTAAGGCAGGGCCTAAAGTTTTAAAAAATTCTTTTATATGGAGGAATCCAATTTTAATACTTCACTCACATGATAGACTAGAAAAAGCCTTGGTCATTAGAATCAGAGATACCCTAGGTTTAGATTTCAGCTTTTATGCTAGCTTTTATATTTTTATACTTTTTCCTCTTACAAAAGATTTTAATTTCTTAACCAGATATATAATTTATTATTTATAATCTTAATTTTCTTATTCTCCTATATTTTTTTAAGAAGGACAGTAGTTTTTAAAATTTATACTTTTGCACTATATGTATTAGTTCTGGAAACAATGCCTTCATATTTGGTGCTCAATAAATATTTGTTAAATGAAGAGAAATAATGGATGACGTTGGGTCATCAGTTTCCATAGCAAATGAGAAGTAAATATGACAATGTATACATTTTGGGGAACGTGGTAGACTCTAAATAATTGTAGGTTGTTCTCCTAAAGCACCTGTCAGTGGTGTTTCATATTTTTTAGTTAGAATAACAACTTGTTTGGCATTTTTGATAGGTATTTCATTAAATATATCAATTCGTTTTTATTATAGCATTTGCTCTTATTATTTCACCTAAGTTATTTAAACTTTAAAACTGCTTAATTTGAGGCCATTAAAATATGGAGACTGAAATTGAGTCCCCCAAAGATGAGTTGGCTTGCCGAGTCTATGATTAACCTCCCTATACAAAGCGTTATTCCCTGCATTTTGTCCTGTCCCTGTTCCCCACAGGAATGAGGCATATCAAAGAAAAGAGAGTTGAAACCCAGGAACTTGTGGGGCCTGCCTGGGTTCTAAGCTCATCTGTGTCCCACCATTTCTTATTCGAAGAGCAATGCTTTAGACTCCTAGGTCCTCTCTGTGTTCCAAAAAGCAGGCTTTTACTAATTAGAGAAGTGATGGAATGCAGAAACCAAGGTAAAGGAGTTAAGCAAGACTGAACAAGAGTTCAGTGCTAAAATAGAGTCTTAGTTCCTCCTCAAGTGCTATACATAAGAACCTGACGCATATTTTGAGTTAAGTTCTGCAGAAAATCTGTCCACCCCCAGGTGGAGGATGGTAAATACCTGTCTACTCCAGACTGGTTGAAACTGAAAGGTTGATGATTAAGATTCCTGAAACATCACCCTGTTACCTCACCCCTAACCAATCAGAAAAAGTCTGTGAGCTGTGCCCCTCACCCCCTTACCTCTAAAAACTCTTCCCCGGAAGCCATCAGGACTTCCAGTCTCTTGTGCATGAGCTGCCTATTCTCCTTGTTTGATGCCCTCAATAAATACCATACTTTCCTTCATCACAACTGGTGTCAGTAGATTGGCTTTGCCAAGCAGGGGGAAGCCAGCCCAGTTCAGTTCAGTAACATATAGGTCACTCTTTGCTTTCAAGAAAGAATACATCCATAAGTTGCTTATGGCATTCCCAAATAGACGCTCAAGATAATCTAGATGATGTACTAAAATATTGCCTTCTGGAAAAATTTTCAGTCTTACACTTTACTTATATGTAAAAAAAGAAAAAGAAAAGTCAGAAATTTAGATTAAAATTGGCAAATTTTGTTCCCTACAACATTGGCAAGTCTAGTTCCCCCAAATGGTTCAGGATTATAATATATGAAGTGATTTTTAATCTCGAGGGCAATACATGAAAACATTTTGGATTTTTATTTTACTTATCTGGAATTGCTTAATCTCCCAGCTATCCTATGGTACTATCACTGAGGAGGTTTGGGTTATAAAGTTCTCCCCAGGGAATTTTTATCAGTAAAAACTTTCTGAATGGCAAATAGCATTGTGAACAGATCTAAAGACAACCCGCTAGAAAAAACATTGAACACACAATAAATTGCCAATTTTCTTAATCTTTAGAAAGAATACAACTCATTCAAACAAAAAATTAAAAAAAAAAAAACCAGCAACAACAATGACAATCAAAACAAACAAACCAACCTACCCTTTAGGAAAATAGGCAAAGTATATGCATAGATAATTTACAAAAAAAAAAAAAAAAAAAGACTATCTAGTAAACATATGAACAGATGGTCAATTCGCTGTATAACTAAAGGAATGCAAATGAAAACAAGAAATAATTTTTACCAATATGGTTAAAATAGTTACAAACAGATGAAATATTACCAATAACAAATGTTGTTTAGGGTGTGGGGAAATGTGGGGAAATTAAATATACACCTCTACTTCTGATGGTCATCTAATTTTGTACAAGTTTTTGATGATTATGATTTAAAGTGGTGGCCATGTGACATCCTATCTCAGTCTTTCTCACTTGCCTGAAAGAGTCGCTTACATATGTGCACAAGGCAGCTTGTAAAAAATTCTCACTTTAACATTGCTTATATCATCCACAAATTGGAAACATATTTGATATTAATCACTAGGCACTTGATAAAATCACCAAATATTCATCTGAACGAAAAGGAGAGTTATATATGCATTGATATGGAAACAGCTCTAATTTTGTTATTAAAGGAAAATGCATGATGTGGAAACTAAAGTGTTTTTGCCTTTGTTTTTTGGGGTGTGTGTGAGGAGGACTTACTCAAGATCACAGATATGAAGGAGTTCCATTGTGGCTTAGTGGAAATGAATCTGATTAGCATCCATGAGGACGCAGGTTCAATCCCTGGCCTTGCTCAGTGGGTTAAGGATCCAGCGTTGCAGTGAGCTGTGGTGTAGGTGGCAGGTATGGCTCGGATCTGGCATTACTGTGGCTGTGGCAAAGGTCTGCAGCCACAGCTCCTATTCGGCCTCTACCCTGGGAACCTCCATATGGCCCATGTGCAGCCTTAAAAAAAAAAAAAATATCACAGACATGAAGATTGTATAGCAACTGATTTAATTACAAATGATGTATATTTAGCCATTATGATGTACTTTCTTAAAGTATCTGTTTCTATAGCCTAGTCTGTTTCATAAATTGAATTCTACTTTTTAGGTGCTGACATTACACTGTCATAATTATCATACAAAGAATTTTGATGCATGATTCACTTGACATTTAATGTTCCACATAGGTCATAGAATAAGAGATCAATTAAAATTTTAATAGAATTGCTGTAAATGTGGAGATTTGTGTTTGTAGAATTATTATTTATATACTTTCGAATCTTTTCAAATTGGTATGTTCCATTTATTCAGATTTTTCTCATTGTTGATGTCATTGCTTTTCTTCTTTGTTGTTGATAGGAATCTTACACATACACCGTAAAGCTGATGCTTTATTAAGTTATAATTTTATTCTATTATTTAATTTTCCTTTTGTGATGGTAAGTATATTTTAAAGATTCTGTTGCTCTTTTACTTTTTGAATGCAAATTATAAAGGCTTTCCTACAACCCTGATCACTTCCATCCCACCCAGCTCTCTTCGCTAGAAGGTCTTCAACTGCAAATTTTGCTACTATGAACATTTTCGGAGCCTAAGTTCCAAGGGTGAAGAGGTACTGATTATCTTCTCATTACTGTATAGCTTTCCTGAAAGGAGCAGGTTTTTTTGTTTTTGTTTTTGCTTCTGTGTTCATCTTTATTGATGTATACTTGACAAATAGAAATTTATTTAAGAGGTACAACTTGATATTTTGATATAGGAATGTATTGTGAAGTAATTGCTACAATCAAGCTAATTAATATATCCATTGCTTTACATAGTTTTTGTTTTCCTTCTTTTTTTGTGGTGAAAATTCTTAAGATGGCCCCTCTGCCCATTTTGAGTGTATAGCAGTTCATTGTTAACTATAGTTGCGTTGCTGTACGTCGGATCTCAAGTACTTATTCATGTTGCATAACTGGAACTTTATACTCTTTGACCAGCATCTCCCAATTTCTCTCTCCCTCAGTCCCTGACAAAAACCCTCCTACTCCCTGTTTCTATGAATTTGATTATTATCAATTCCACATATGTGTTCAGTACTGGTCTTTCTATGTCTGGCTTATTCTACTTAGCATATTATACTCCAAGTTCATCCATGTTGCCACAAATGGCAGTATTTCCTTTTCTAAGCCTGAATAATACTCCATTATTCATATAACACTTTTTTAAAACTCATTAGCCTATTAATGGACATTTATGTGGTTTCAAATCTTGGATGTTGTGGTTATGGATAACACTGCAATGAACACAGGAGCGAAGAGATCTCTTTGAAGTCCTGATTTCATTTCCTTTGGAGATATACACGGAGGTGGGATTACTAGGAACTGTTAAGGAACTGTAAGGAAGTTCTGGTTTAATTTAAGAATCTCTGTGTTTTTTCATAATGGCTATATCAATTAAAATTTTATCTAACAGTATATAAAAGTTCTCTTTTTACCCCATCATCACTTACACTTATTATTTTGTCTTTTTAGTGATAGACATTCTAAAAGAAGTTAGGTGATAACACATTGTGGTTTTGGTTTGCATTTATCTGAAAATTAATGATGTTAAACACCTTTTCCTATATCTGTTATTGGAGAGATGAATCTATTCACATTTAAAGTAATTATTCATATGTGAGGATTTACTCTTGCAATTTTGTTAATTGTTTTCTGTCTGTTTTGTCTCTCTTACACTCTGGCTATCTTCCTTTGATAGTTGATGCTTTTTTTAAAGTGGTGGTTTACTTCGATCTTTCTCTCTATATCTTTTCTGTATCTATTACAGGATTTTTCTCTAGGCTTATATAAAATATCTTGCAATCATCACCATGTTTAAGGTAATATACTAAGCTCCAGCCATGTTTCCTTGAGGTCTCAAAAAGTGGTTAAGGCACTCACAGAATAAGAATTTCCTGCGAACTTGAAAGAAAAATTAAGACTTACTGAATCAGAATAGGGGTTATGAGGCCTCGACATTTATGTTTTAACAAGGCCTCCCCGGTGATTCATTCCTATGCATATCATAGTCTGAGAATTACTGCATTTATCTCTAATTATCTAGCTTAATATACAGGCCCCGTCAACCCCAATGATATATTTCACTCATGTTTGCTCGCTCTGCTTACAGTTTCTCTCCTACTTATCTCCTTATTTCCTCTCCCCCAAACTCCTCTTAAAGACTACTCTTCTTCTAAGATGTGCATCTTGCTATACTTCTATTAGGAAGCTTTTCTGATCTCTCCCAAATAGAATCTGGCACTTTTTACTTTTCAGATCTCTTTTTTCAACTGCGTAAGTGTCTCAAAAACTACTGAACTTTATTGTGCCAGTTGTTCATTTATCTTTCTTAAAATGACATTGCCTCATACTTTATAGTGTCTCTATTATTTGCCATAGTGCCAGACAAGTTTTAGATGCTGAATAAATGCTACTTGTCCTAATTAATAGGAAAAAATTCATTTCAAAAACTGGTAAATTTTGCTAAGTTTTGATCTCATGGAAATAATCCTATCATGGGCAGTAAATCCCACTTATTTTTTGTTTTTATTTAGTACTCCAACCACCTAAAAAGAAATTGGACCAAAATATATTCAAGGTTATGAGACAATCTCTGAAGTGTTGTAATTTATGGCATCATGGCAGAGCAGCCATGATGATAAGTGGAAAATTAAATATGGAGCATGATTTTTAACAGACAGATATTTAAGGTTCATTCAAGTCTCCATGGGAGTCCGCAAAGCAGCTCCTGCCCTTCTGTTGTCTTCTTCTTTATTCAATTGTTATCAATGGATGTTAAGGAGGAGTTCCTATTTCTACATGAATCTTAGCACAAAGGCTCTAGATAATTAAAAATGATAGAACTGGGACAGACTGCTAAACGTAAACAGAAGGATAAAAAGACATCTGGCATAATGAACAGTGAGTGAATACACCAGGTTTAACTCACCTGAATACAAAGCACATTGAAACACTATGAAAAGCTGAAAAAGTTCAGTTGAAAGATAATTCTGCTTAAATGAACCTAAAATATTTCATTTCAGTTGAATTTTTATTAATTGGGACATTTCCATAAAACAGGGTATTTGGTTTTTAGGTTTATTCTGCTCCTGCTGTTTATTTCTCAGTTGAAGGCATAATCCTTTGTTTGTGACACTGAAATTGGCTTATGTAGAGATGATTATGATGTACATTCAGAGAATTGTGACTTCAGGTGAGAAATAAGCAGCAGGAACAGATGAACTCTTAGCAACAGAGAAACTATTTTCATGCAAATATACCCACAGTGAAAGAAAGATGAGAAAAGAGAATTACAGAACACAGAGAGCTTACAAAAATAGTATTGCATGATATTGAATCATTTCCTATTTTTTTATGTAGACGAATCAATCAGTGGGTTTTTTGAAATATATTCATATATCTCCATAAATACCATAAAACTACTTCTCCAAGAGAAATTATATTCACTTGTTTCTGTTGCTAAATCAAATACACTATCAGCAGGCATGTCTGTTCAGGTAGTTTTTGAAAATCAGAACTAGAAGCAGATCTATAGTTAAAGCATTTAGAATCCAGGAAGCAAGTTCATTCAGTAAAATGAGAAGTGGTATGTAGTTTGATGAGATGTGTTTGTGTCTGGCTGTTTTGTAAAACAATCTGTTTGTTTTTAAAGAAGGAAAAAGGAAGATTGGAAGGCAGAGTCGTCTGGACTAGATATAGACACATACACTATCCAAATGATGAAAAATTAAGATGATCAACATTCTAAGCAGACTAAATCTTAATAGTGTCCTAGAATTTACTTTAATCCTTAACATTTGTCAATTCTTAAGTGGAGATACAATATGAAAGTCAAGTTGTAGTAACACCTGCCATATGTCATTTCCTACAGTTTTTGGATAAAGTATCAAGAAGGTATGAAATTGTACTAGTGAGGAAAAAAATAAAACTTTACAATTTTCAGTCATGCATTACTTAGTTTGTAATTTTTTTCTTCATAGATGTATGTTGTTGACCTCTATAATAATTAAGAGCTTCAATCTTATTAGTAAGAGTGGAATAATATCACTTACTCCTGGCCATACTCAGTTTCTTTCAATTAAAACTAAAAATGAGGAGTTCCCGTCATCGCTCAGTGGTTAACGAATCTGACTAGGAAACATGAGGTTGCGAGTTCAATCCCTGCCCTTGCTCAGTGGGTTAAGGATCCGGCGTTGCCATGAGCTGTGGTGTAGGTCACAGACGCAGCTCAGATCCCACGTTGCTGTGGCTCTGGCGTAGGCTGGCAGCTACAGCTCTGATTAGACCCCTAGCCTGGGAACCACCATATGCCGCAGGAGTGGCCCTTGAAAAGGCAAAAAGACAAAAAAAAAAAAAAAAAAAAGCAACTAAAAAAAAAAGCAACTAAAAATGAGACTTAGGTACTCATTGTAGAACAAATGGCACAATGACAGATCCTAGTTAAGAGCTTGAATCTAGAGACACAATGCCTAAAGTCAAACTCAGGCACTGCTCTTAGAGGAGAAAGTGTCATGGCCAGTTCCATCAAATATACTGTCCTTACAGTGGGACCAAAATGGGGAAATCACCTCTCTCTCTTTGTCTCATTCTCATTTTCTGTCTTTCTGACGCATCTTTATAAATAAACTCTTTTACCCGAAATAGACTCTTACACCAGCCCCAGCTTCTGCATTTCTGACTTTTATCCCTATTGACTAGAAAATATTCTCATACCCTCAAGGTGATAGACATGCTGCTGTCAATCAGTGAAGAAAAGGTTTATTTCAGTGTGTTCCTATAGATAATCTTGAGCATCTCTTCAATAGTAATATCCTTAGCAGCAGGCAGTCATTTTCCCTACATTCACTCTATCCAGAAAATGTCTTTCACCTATGAATTTTTCAATAATTTTCACTTCACTTGTTTATTAGTCATTATAACTTTAACTTTCATTTTGAGTGCTTATATGTTTCTAATTTTTTCATGTTAAGTCAATTAGCTGTTTGGTAGGAATTTATTGAGTACCTAGAGTAGATGAGACACTAGTTAGACTCTACTTATTCAGTGGTGAACAAGAGAGGCATGGTGCCTGGCTTTACAATACTTATAGGTTGATAGAAGGGAGAGAAATGTTAAATAGGTAGCCAATGTAAAATTTGTGAAGTGCTATTGAGGAAAAATGAACAGGTAAGAAAGGAGAATGGTGGAAATATGTTTGATTAGTAAGGAAAAGTCTCTCCATGAAAGTGATATTTGACCAGACTCTTGAAGGAATCAGATGGACAGGTCAGATGTGAAGATTTATGGAAGAGCATTTCATGAAGAGGGAAGAGCATATATATAAAAATCCTGGGTGGGAAAGAGCTTGGCTTTCCCCCCTCCCCCCATTTTTTTTTAATTTATTTATTTATTTTTGTCTTTTCAGGGCCACACCTGTGGCAATATGAAGTATCCCAGACTAGGGGTCAAATCAGAGCTGTAGCCATGCTGGCCTATGCCAGAGGCACAGCAATGCTGGATCCAAGCTGCATCTGCAACCTACACTACAGCTTATGGCAATGCCAGATCCTTAACCCACTGAGGCCAGGGATCGAACCTCATGGTTCCTAGTCATATTCATTTCCCCTGAGCCATGATGGGAACTCTTTCCCCCTGTTTTTTTTAAATGTATAAAATGAGGTCAATATTTTTGCATAATAATGGTCAAGGGGTTTTTGGAAAAACATAAGATTAGGAAGTTATGCAAGATCCAGCTACACTAAGACTCTGTAATCTATACTATGAATGGTACAGTTGAAAGCTATGTAAACAGATTAGGACAAGAATGAAGCAAAAGGAGTTTATTTGCTTCCAATCAAAGGGAAGAGATAGTGGAAGGGTACTCTTGAAGGAGGGTCCCTTAGGCTGCATTCAGTCACTGTTAACTAGTAATTTCTTTAAGAAATCACATCATCTTTCATAAGTGCAATAATTTTTTTTGTCTTTTTTTTTTTTTTTGGACTACACTGGTAGCATAGGGAGGTTCCCAGGCTAGGGGTCAAATTGGAGCTGCAGCCGCTGGCCTACCCACAGCCACAGCAATGCCAGATTTGAGCTCCATCTGCCACCTATACCACAGCCCATGGCAATGCTGGATCCTCAACCCACTGAGCAAGGTCAGGGATCAAACCTGTGTCTTCATGGATCCTAGTCAGATTTGTTTCCACTGAGCCATGATGGGATCTCCTAGGTGCAGCATTTATTATTATTATTATCATAACCTTAGTGTCACTGCTACACTACCTCTTAACTCATAGCAAACATAGCTTTGGTCCTGGCAATGCTTAGGAAACACTGCACAGGCCCAGTCATATAGTCCATGTCCCATGACTACCAGTTTTTCTCATCCTTTTTCAGGAAAAACCTCATCTCCGTACATGACTTCAGCTTAGGGAATGGAATATATTTTGACCTTGCTAGTAATAACAGTGCTGTCCTTGTTAAATTGTGTCTCTGGCTTTAAAAAAGGAAGCTTATACATAAAACAGCATAAATCCAGAGGAGATTATCAGAACATTCCTCACATTTATAAGTCTATTTTTCTGCAAAGATTGAATATCAATTTATGAGCTGTTTTATTTCTGTAGAGTCACATGAATTCACAAAAATAGAATGGGTGTTTTAGTAACTATAAAAAACAAAGTGACTGCAACAAAGAGATGCTAAAATATAGAGCCTAAAAAAGACAGAAGTGGGTTTTGTTTGTCTGTTTGGTATTTTCCTTCTCACATCAAACTCAGGGGGACTATTCAAGCCTGAATGTCAGCTCTGTTCTGTGAGGTTATCTGGGGACTCCTGTTCCTGTTTCTTCTAGCTTGTTGATTTACAACTCACTCGGGTGTTTTCCTCATCCATAGAACCAGGACAGTCTCACAGGGCCATATCCACATACAGCTCATTAGAAGGGTGGGTTGGGGAAGGGGGAAAAAAGAACATCTGACTATTTTAAAGGCAAGACTCTGAAGTTTTACCTACTAGTGGCAGAACTTACTGGTTGGCACTGGTGGGGTTTAGAAATGTAGCTTTACCTGGGCAGCCCTGAACCATCCAACAATAAGGTAGGAGGATATGGTCCAAGACATCAAAAGGAAGAAGGGATAAATGGATATTAGGAAAATTAGTCTCAGACACTAGAAGTATTTTTAAATCACATGGTCACCATCATGTCCTGCTTCATATTTGACATACAAAATATAACCTATTCTTCCATTATGACAGATATAATCTCAGTTTTCTTTCTTTTTTTTTTTATTTTCCCACTGTACAGCAAGGGGGTCAGGTTATCCTTACATGTATACATTTGTAAATCTATTCTAAGTTGTGTCTGATAAGCCCAAGCTCCCGATCCCTCCCACTCCCTCCCCCTCCCATCAGGCAGCCACAAGTCTCTTCTCCAAGTCCATGATTTTCTTTTCTAAGGAGATGTTCATTTGTGCTGGATATTAGATTCCAGTTATAAGTGATATCATATGGTATTTGTCTTTGTCTTTCTGTTTTCATATAGGTGTTATGTTGAAACATAGCTGAAATATTGATATTTTTCTTGAAATTTCATTTATCAACTTCTCTAGAAAACATCTCTTGGAGACTTTTACTCTTCTCTACCTGTTCCTCCACATAACGAAAACTGTACAAACACAACTAATGCTTGTATTCATTTACAAGTTTTTATTCAACCAATATCTAATGGGCATGTACTATATACTATATATACATATATATGTGTGTGTATATATATGTGTGTGTGTATGCACACACATGTATTATACCCCATATAGTGGATTCCAAATACAGACTGATGTTCAAAATACACATGGTCTCTCTTCCCATGAATCCTATAAACCTGTGGGAAAGATAAACATTCTAAATATTCAAGTAAATGAAAAGTTTCAGGTGTTGTCAGTGCAAGAGGGAAGTGAATATTGTTAGGGAGCACACAATAGGAAGGTTTTGTCTCACCAAGGAGTGTTGGGGAGGACTCACTGAGGAACTGGTGGTTAAAGGGAGACCTGCTGGAGAGGGAGCTAACTAGGTGAGTGAAGGAGGTGGGTGAGAGTGTTTCTGGCAGAGGGAACAGCAGGATCCAAGGTCTTCCTGAGGGAGTGTGCAGTTCCCCGGTGGAGGTGTGTGTGTATCAGGGGAGAAATAGAGGAAGATGACTGAGAATAACACAGGAGCCAAATAGCAAATGGTTAGCTTCAGCCTTGAGACTGGGTTAAGGGCTTTGTTGTTTATCATTAGAGCACTGGATTGCTATTGAGATGATTACGCAGGAGGGCGAAGTAATCAGATTTCCACTTGAAAACGATCTTTCTGACTACACTGTGGAGAATGGACTCTTGAGGATAAAACAGTCAGTGTGGAGATTTGTTCTTTTCTAATAACCCAGGTGAGTCGACTACAATAGATATATCATTCTCCAACCACTATCGTACATCTCTGCAAGTTGTACTACATTTCTGAAGAAAAAGGATGGACTTGCATAAATTTTATAACCAACCAATTCTAAAAACAACCCAAGCCAATATAGCATGTAGAATGGTATTTCTTACTCATTAAACATTTAAGGTAACTTTCTAATATCTTCATGAACTAAGGCATATAACAGATTTGAGTTTGAAGATAGGTAGTTAACTAAAGAAAGATTCTTTTTTTTTTTTTCTTTTGCAAATCAATGGCATTATTTAAACTGGAAACAAAGGAACATTCAAAGGGAAATTATGTATGAATATTTTGCATGTATAGATGAATACAAGAGTTAAAAGGAATTTGAATGCTTTATTAATCTGACTGTATGTAAGAAGGCTCAGCTATGATTAAACTATATTTTTAGATATGGATAAAAGAAAACAAAAGGGAAACATTAAAGAGCTGAAATTTGTTTTATCCAAAAACCACCCACCACATCTCATAAATTCAAATATATATTTAGCTTCAACATAAAAAGGATGTGATGCCTGAAAGCACAAGTCAAGAAATGAAAGTCCCTTCATTTACTTTTATTTTTCTGATATAATAATTTAATCATATTTTTGTTGGTGTTTTGTTTTCTACATGGATTGTTATAAAGTGGATCAAAAAGGAAGAATTTATCTAGATTTATTTAACTCTTGAACATTGAAATATTTAAGTTTAGCATCAGTTCTCACAGATATAAGTTTTATGTTAACTGTTCAACCTTGAACAAAGGAACATTCAGAGTAGCAGAATTTAGGGAGTACATTAGGATGACAGGAGAGGAATTCATCATGTCAAAAGACTCAAGAGTGAATGAATGGGAGAGTCAGGGTGGGTTGTTTTCCTCAAGACATTTTTTCCCTCAATACATTTCATGATTTCTTATATTTTCTTCTAACAGAACAAGTTTCTCTGAATGTAGTTGAAATTAATTAGGCCTTATCTAAAAATTTAAAAATGCTAATAAAAGTAAATGAGAAAAGAACAGTAGATTTAGCATTCTAGCTTCAATGTTAATGAACATTTGATCTATTTATTACAATCAAAATATAACTTTGGAACTGATTATAATCACTTTGACTTGGGTAGTCTTGGTAGCAAATAACTCTCATTAACTATCAAGAGACAAACCAAAATGGTTATATCACATTGAGGTTCTAATTTAGCTTAGAATAATAAATCTACACCATGTAAAATGGGGGGGGGGGAGGCTGTTATTTTATGCATTCAATCAAAAGTATTACTGTTTCTCTGCCTGCAAAACATTGTGCTTGTCAGCAGGTTAACATGGAAAAACTTAAGACTTTCTGGAGAGACAGACTTGGGTCTGAAATTATGTTCTGTGTGATGGTTAATTTCATGTGTCAACTTGGCTAGGCCACAGCACTTAACTACTTGGCCAAACACCTGCCCAGATGTTGCTGTGAAGGTATTTTTTTTTTTTTTTAGATGGATTAACACTCACCTCAGGAGCCTTGAGTAAAGCAGATTCTATGTGGATGGGGCCTCACCCACTAGGTTGAATCTATTAAGAGAAAGGAAACTGAGGTCACCTAAGAAAAGGTAAATCTGCTTTCAGATTACCTTTCCACCCAGACTGCAACATCCACTGTTCCTTCAAATTTTGGACTTGTCAGCCTTCACAACCATGTGAGCCAATTTTTAAAAATCTTTCTCACTCCAACCTCTAGATAGATAGGTAGATAGATAGGCAGGTAGGTAGATAGATAGGTATACTACATAGATAGATAGGTATAGCTATATAGATATAATTTAAATACCTTATTGGTTTTTATTTCTATCAGAATCTTGAGCGACTTTTTTTTTTTTTTTTTTTTTGTCTTTTTGTCTTTTTGCCATTTCTTGGGCTGCTCTCACAGCATATGGAGGTTCCTAGCTAGGGGTCTAATCGGAGCTGTAGCCACCAGCCTACGCCAGAGCCACAGCAACGCAGGATCCAAGCTGCATCTGCAACCTACACCACAGCTCATGGCAACACTGGATCCTTAACCCTCTGAGCAAGGCTAGGGATCGAACCCACAACCGCATGGTTCCTAGTCAGATTCGTTAACCACTGTGCCACGACGGGAACACTAGGACTGATGTTTTTGATATGTGGTCCATCATGGATTTTCAACAATGTGTGATGATGATGATGATGGTGGTGGTGGTGGTGATGCTGATGAGAGGAAATGCAATTAGAATAAAATGGCTTAAATAGCTGCATATAGTTTTTTAATTTGAAAATGTTGCTGATGCCCTTCAATTTGTTCACATAGTATTGTAACTAAGGAGGTTTACATTGTTTCGCAAAAGTCCTGATCAATTAGACAATGAAAGATCATTTTGTTTTGTTTTTGAGAAGCAAGAAAGCTGTATCATTCATAAGTATTTTTTGCTTTTTTTAGGGCCACACCTGCTGGCATATGGAGGTTCCCAGGTTAGGGGTCCAGTCAGAGCTACAGCTTCTGGCCTACACCACAGCCACAGCAACGTGGGATCCAAGTCACATCTGTGACGTACACCACAGCTCACGGCAGCGCTGGATCCTTAACCCACTGAGCGAGGCCAGGGATCAAACCCGCAACCTCATGGTTCCTAGTTGAATTCATTTCTGCTGTGCCACGATGGGAACTCCCTCATTCATAAGTATCTTTAAGTTGGCTTCCATGGTGCTATAGGGAACAAGTCTCTAAAAGACCCATCATCAGTGATGGGAGACTGTTAGGGCTAGGGGTCTCACCATGACTTAGAGTGGAAATGGTGAAATGGTGTTAGGAAAGCGGTCCCACCAAAAGTGAAGGAGCATTTCCTTAACCAGTTATCCATTGATGGACATTCCTGCTATCTCTACATGCAGTGGAATAGCATTCCATTCAGCTTTCAAAATGAAGGAAACCCTGCCATATGGGACAACATGGGTGAAACTAACTGAAATAAGCCTGTCACAGAAGGACAGATACTGCTCAATTCCACTTCCATGAAGAATCTAAAATAATCAAACTCTTAGAAACAGAGTGGACTAGTCGTTGCCAGGGACTGGGGGAAGGGAGCAAAGGAGAACTGTTCATCAATATGCATAAAGCAATAAGCTCCAGAGATCCTCTCTACGACATAGTACCTATGATTAACAATTCAGTATTGCACGCTTAAAATTTTGTTAAGAGTGTAGATCTCATGTTGAGTGTTTGCACAACAAAAACAAACAAAAAGGGGCAAGAGGAAATTTTTGGAGATGACAGTAACGCTTACCACTTTGATCGTGGTGACAGTTTTATGGGTCTAAGCATATCTCAGAACTCATCTAATTGTATATATTAAACATGCCCAATTTTTTTTTTTTTTTTGGTATATCAGCTATACCTCAATAAAACTGTATTTTTAAAAAAAAGTACAGGAGAAAACGACCTTCATGAGGAAGAGACTCACAGGCCAACATGCCGTAAATGAAGGTGGAAGTGGGAAAGCAGAAAAGGAAGACCACAGCCAACCAATATTAACACAGTGAGAAAACAAACGTGATGGTGGCCCAAGCAAACTAATGCACTTATTAGTAGCTGACCTGAGAAAGTCACTCACTCCTGCCCTACTTACCCAACTACTTTCTCTCATTAACAACAAAAAGGAGGAGTTTCCATCATGGCTCAGCAGCTAACGAACCTGACTAGCATCAAGGAGGACTCAGGTTTGATCTCTGGCCTCACTCAGTGGGTTAAGGATCCGGCTTTGCTGTGAGCTGTGGTGTATGTCACAGACACGGCTTGTATCCCATGTTGCTGTGGCTCTGGCATAGGACAGCAGATACAGCTCCAATTGGACCCCTAGCCTGGGAACCTCTGTATGCTGCTGGTGAGGCCCTCAAAAGACAAAAAGACAAAAAAAAAAAAAAAAAAAAAAAGATAACACCAATCTTACAAAGCTCTTGTGCCTATTAAATATTAATATTGAATATAAATATAACAACTTTGTCCGTATTGTTCACCTCCATATTCCAAGAGATTAGAACTATGCTTGGACCTGCATGTCTCATTGAGATTTATTAATAATTAATGAAATCAAAGGTCTAGCCTAGTGAATTCCTCATGGTAGGTGATAAGGTTATGGTGGCTGCTCTTCCTACAACTGTTAGCTTTAACTAGCATGAATAAAGGTAGGGAGAGCCAAAACAAATTTTATAGAAGCTAGGTTACCCTGGGAACAATTTCAGCTGGTGCATATTATTAAACAACAAATCAGTAGTTCACACACTAAAGTGCTGTGCAGATAAAAGAGATCATTGGGATTCAGAATAAATGGAAAGGACATAATGCAAAAGGGAAAGCTTCTTAAGATCTTTAAGGATGAGCACTGTATGGAGACAGGCAGCCATTTAACACAGCATTTTTATCGTTAACAGCAAGAGAAGCAACATAAATGCATTCTCTTCAAACTGGCAAACTTGAATAATTGTTAAACACCTTGCTAATTAAGCTCACCTGAAACAACCTTCACTGACATGCTCATTCTTTAACACAAGTGTCACCCATGAAATTGCCTTATGGGAAAATGACTGTTACCTGCAGCAAGAATGAAAAATTCAAATTGGTTAAAACTTTATCCTTCACCACTTGTAGTTATGAAAGACTGACAGAGTTTTATTGAATGTGTCAGATTCACAGTAATTTTACTGATGCCCAGACAGGCTGTCATGATTTAAATATTGGGAGGTATTTATATTGGTAATAGGATGCAACTTTTTTGAACTATATGCATACTGAATAGGTTATCTGTGGATATCTGTGTTTTCAATCTCTCAAATTAGCTCTGTTTCATTTCCTCAATTTTTTTCAAAACTTTAAGCTTTGGAACTCTGTCATTCTTACTTGTACAGCTTTACAGGGAATATAGAAAAGGATCATATAATTTTTTCCAAAAATGTAAAAAAAAAAAAAGAACTAAATCCCAAATTTACTTATCATGCAAGTGATTATACACAGTTTAAAAGACTCTCATTTTAATCTATTAATGCCTGCAAATGATCCTTCAGCTTTTCTCATAACTGTGCAGTTGAAAGTATTAAAATAAATCCTAAAATGACTTTCTAGTCATAATCTTTTTTAGGACCCAAATCTTTCTGATTTTTTTTTCAAAGAGTTTTAGTATTAGCCAAGACAAACATGGAGTTTTATATAATCATTCACAAATAGTCTCTGCCTTTTCTGTGGTATTATTATTTTCCACCTGTTGGTTTTGGCCTTACGGCTTGATTTGGATAATAAAAATGTGGCAGAAATTTGTAATCATCAGCACTCTTTTCCTCTACCTTATCAGTTAGCAATTTTCCAGGACAGAACTTCTCCTATTAGTCTAATTTCCAGAAGCAGTCAATGCAAAATAGATCCAACAGCCAGCCCAGGATAGTTTTGCAGAACATGTGAGAAATGAACTTTCTTGTTGTCAATTGCTAAGATTTGGGGGGCGGGGGGTGTCTACATGTAGTACACAGTTATGATACATTAACCCAGGCTCTTCATCATGGATTTATTCATTCATATCACAGATATTTTGGTTAATACATCATGTCAGGCACTGTACTAGACACAGGTTCCAATGATGAGCAAAAGCAGCTATTTTCTCGCAAGCTATAGACCTCAGTTTGGAATGAGCATGTATTATGATGACATTTCACTGTTACTCTCTCTCTCTCCTTTTAAAAATATATTCAATATGCTGCCTATCACAGCCTCAGGCATACCTCTCCTTGTCACCTTGTAAAAGTAGCAGTATCTGAACACTAAGGATGAAAGAAACTTGAAAAATGGGGGAACAGGAGAAGGACAAGACAGGAATAAGACTCTGGTGTTTTAGTCCATCTGAAAGGCCTCAAATGTTATACATGTCTCTGTGAGGACTGATCAAAGCAGATAAAGTGGGAGCCCTGTTTATCTCCTTTTTTTGTCTTCCTCTCTATAGGAAGTTTCAAATTGTCATTTGGTGATTGTATTTTATGTGATTCCTGAGGCTCAGCATTGAACTTCCTTATTCCTCAGTTTAGGATTAACAGTATTTTGTAACTGTCAATAACTCTAAAACAAATCCCTATAAATAAAGAGGCTGAATTGTGCAGCAAATTATTGTCCTGGGACTCTCTGCAGTATTATAACAATAAATCTCAGTGTAACTGCAAATACCTTGCTTATAGCTTGACTCAAATATATATAGATGTTTCATTATGGTACATGAAATCTATATCTATTGTATCTATACACCTATATATAATAAAGATATAGACTTTATTATATGTTATACATCTTTCTGTATCTATCAACTATCTAAAGTAGTTCTATGTAACTACTCTCACAGGTTTATTTCTAATTTTGATTTTCTCAAGAATTTTGAAATCCTGACAAATGCATATCTCTGACAAAGATAAAGTGTGGGCTAAAAATTCTTCTATATTTTTCCAACATAATAAGTGAAAATCAGCCCTGCTGAGAATCGGATCATTAGAACATAAACACACCTTCCCCCAGGACATGGCCAAGGCCATAATGTAGCCCCAAACGTGACTAATCTCCTTCTGAGCAAGGATTGCTTTGGCTTTTTTACCGATTCCACCTCATGCCCTGACTTAATCATCCTTCCTCCTGGATGAAAATGATTAAAACATCAAATCAACACATTTGCCCACCTTTTTGACAGTATCTAATCTAGACCTGGTCCCTACTTCTCTAATTTCTTCATAAAAATATTGACCATAACTCAAGCCCTGGAAGTCCTCACAGCTCACCCTTGCTATGGTGACCCCAATTTCCCCTGGTATGTGTTCTCCCTCGCAGCAGGCAGCTAAACAAACTACTTTGGCTTGAGTGCAAGAGGGTCCTTTTGATCTTTGGTTCATGGATTTGAGCAGTAATTATATAGGCCCAAAGGAACTTTTTACTTAGTGGTTAATACACACAAACACACACACACACACACACACACACACACACAGATGTGTTTCCCTATATGTTAATAAATCTGCACCCAACAGGGAAAATATTTGTGTAAGGAAAGTGAATTTTTCCAAGGAAGAACATTCAGATTTAAAATGAATGGAAAATGCTCCTTTGTATATGTTTCAAAACCTCTGAAGAGAATCCATTCTTTTTTGGCTGCCTTACAGGATTGGTCATGTAAGGTGCTGAGCTGTCTTAAAATAATGCTGGGAATACAACCGTGGACGCAGAGAGTCCTGAGATGATCAATCACATTGCATTTACTGCTAAAGCCAATATTTCCACTGTTTATTCTTTCTTGTTGTTACGACCTCATGCTTCCCTGGCAGAAACAATGAACTGAATGGGACAGATTCTGAGAATTTTACCAGCAACAAATATATATCAGACATTATTCACCCAGAGTATATATTCCAATGAAAAATAAATAGGATTTATACATTTTTTTCCCCAGGAAAGAATGAAAATTTCTGAGTGGTTAGTTTCCTAGTCAGAATTCTCCAAATGCTCTCTGTTATTGTCACAACTTGGAATTTGTTACTTTAAGGATATAAAGGAAGACTATAAAAAAGATTCATAACCTCAAATTACATTAACCATACATTAAGGGAGATGCACAAATCCCCAAAAATAATGAAATGTCAGGGTTAGAATCATCCCTTTTCAGGTTTAGTGCTCAATCTCCTATGATCTTGCATAAAAGGCTATGGCTGTTCGTCTTACTATTAGGAAGTGCAATTGATTTGCTTGCAATATTTATTAGTGCATTAGTCATGTACATTAGCACCAAACTGGAAACAAATAATGCTTTACTTCCCCAAGTCTGTGGCAAGGCAATGCAAGTAAAAACATAGATGCTGATATAAATAAAAATGTGACTCATGCTCTTGAAATATCCTTTTTTTACCCAGATTTACCAGAAAAAGTGAGAGAGAGAGAGAGAGAAACATACTCCACCCATTTCTTTGATAAATTAGAACAGTTCACATTAGTTAGGTAATTTTTGCTGTTTTTTGCTTGGTATCCTTTGGAAAAAGTCTCCATAAGAGATTATACAACTGAATCAAAACTGAAAGGAATCATTTGCCTATTATCAATAAATAAGATAGGTTAGGAATTCCTGTGGTGGCACAGTAGCTTAAAGATCCATGTTGTCTCTGCCACAGCTCAGGTCACTGCTGAGGCACAGGTTTGATCCAGCCCAGCACAGTAGGTTAAGAATCCGGAATTTCTGCAGTTGTGACGTTGGTCACAGCTGTGGTTCAGATTCAGTCCCTGGCCCTGGAACTTCCATATGTCATAGGTTTAGCACCCACCCCCCCCCTCAAAAAAAAATGGGATAGGCTAAAACTTAAGGATATTATTTTGCCAAATATTTATTTCAGCTCAGATTGTCTTCCCAAGTCTTGTATTAGATTTGGTTGTTCATTTTAAAAGTGAGAGAGAAATACATCTTCAATCAAATACAGTTTGAAAGTTTGAAGGCCCGGTGTTATTCATGACAACTGGCCTCACCATCACCACAAACGCCACTACTGCCACCCCATCAGTGTTTAGACCTAATTTAAGCCAATTTCAAACAGCTCCCTCCATCACCACCTGCTACAGCTTCTGTCTCTGGTTACTGGCATGTGGGATTTTTCTGCAATAAAAATTAAAACTAGCATTTCCCAAAGGACTTTGGATTTCCTGACGCCTTGGTTCTCCTCATCTGAGTTTTCCCTAATAGAAATCTTGCCCTTTGCAGCCACACCCTGTCTCCTGACCCTTCAACAACTTCTCAGGAATTGGAACACAGATGAATCTCAGGAATTGGAACCACGACCAAGACACCTAGACAGTGTTAATACATGCCACTTATGAGAACAGTTCTAAAAAATGTTCTGAGGGTTTATGTCTTTGTACTAGAATCCTATCATTTTAATTTTCTCTTCACTTGGATTTACCACTGCAGTCTAATCACACTATTTTTCAAATAGTCCTAATTTCAATTTTACTATTTGATAATTCATGATAACCCAAACAGAGCTATTCAATCTAATAAGACTGCTTTCATTTATTGAGTGTTTGGTGTATTCCAGACCCTGATACATCTTTTAATCCTCACAAAACCCTCATAAGATAAGCATCATTAAACCATGTGACATAACTGTACTTCTTAAAAATAGCCAGGACCATACCTTCTATTGGACATGATTTTTTGCAAAATGACTTCTCCACTCCTCCTCAAATTGTCCAGTCTATTCTCCACCCCGTTGACTGTGGTGGGGCCCTGTAACTTCTTCAGTAAAAAACATAGTAGGCGTAGCACTGTACCATTTCTTATTGGAGGCCTTAACTGACATGGCTGCTTCGACTTCCTGTCTCTCTGAAGCTGGTTACCATGTAAGATGTTGTGACATCCCTGAGAGCACTGAATTGTGAAAAACTCAAGCAACTAGAAAGATCCCGAAGGGTGAGATGCTACACGGAGAAAGAGAGGCCATGAGATGAAGGTGGCAGGCATGGTCATGAAGAAACCCTCAGAAGCCAGTGGGAACCCAGAGCACAGGCCCCAGATACTGTGCATCAGAGATCACAGTCATTTTGTGCCAGGGCTAAATTCCTCACATAGAATTGTGAGCATTTAAAAATGGGTGTTTTGGAATTTCCTCTGTGACTCAGCGGGTTAAGAGGAGGTCCATGAGGATGTGTCTGTGAAGATGTGTGTTTGATCCCTAGCCCTGCTCAGTGTGTTAAGGATCCGGCATTGCTGTGAGCTGTGGTGTCAGTTGCAGACCTGTCTTGGACCCTGCATTGCTGTGGCTGTGGTATAGCCTGGCAGCTACAGCTCCGATTAGATCCCTAGCTTGGGAAATTTCATACACCATGGGTATGGCTCTAAAAATAAAATAAAATAAAAATACATAAAATGGTTGTTGTTTTTACCTCAAAGCTCAGGGAGGTTTATTACATAGAACTGATTTTGAAGAGTCAACAAAAGCTTAGAGAAGATAAGAAACTTGTCCAGGTCCACATAGATTAAAGGTGGCTGAGCCAGGGTTTAAATTATATTATCCTGAATATAGATCCTGTGGTCTTAACTGTTATATAATGCAAAACCTCAATATATATTTAGAAAAGTTATTTTTCTAAAGAGACTCAAATTGTAAATAGTACTATAGGGAATATACTATGCTCAGTTTATGGGCTATAACATATGTGTGTTTATAACAAAACAGCTGCTCTTAATTGAAAATTTATTTTATCTATTTTTTGAAACAAGCTGACATAGTCTTTACTTTGAACACTAATTTAAAATACATATTCTAAATAATGGAACTGCTTAAGTTTCTTTCTTTAAAAAATATATTTACTTGGATAGTCACTAATTCACTCTAAATTTCCAAAAGTTTTTGGCAATATTTTGGACCAACTTTTCCTGAATCATGATTTTTCTATAGGTTATTTCTTTACTGTTCAGCTTAGAAAACAAATAATAAAAGAGGGGTGTTAGCTGATGTGTTTCTGATTCTTAAGATACAGGTAAACTGACAAGAAGAAGAACAACTTCTATGAAAATCCAAGAGGCCTCAAAGCCAAGGCTTTCCTTTTCCCTTTTCACCTGCTTCACATGAAGTCTGCTGGGTTGAAAAAGCAGACCCATATTCAGATTTCAACCAGCCTCTACAATAACTACAACAACAAAATTCTCCTGATCAAATTTTCATCCACCTTGACTGAGGATTTGAGGAACACAGGGCAGATCACTTTGCAGTCACAATTGTTCTTCTTCCAAGTTTCTTCAGCTACCCAGGATCTTCTCTGGAGTTTTTGCTTATATAGAGCCCAGGTTTAGGAAACGCTCTGGTTTCAATTTTTGCTTACTTTCCTCCCCCTCCTCCCCCTCCTTTTTTGAGTTTTCTTTCACAAGTAAACCAAAGTATTAAACCCTCAATTTTTAAATT
Source organism: Sus scrofa (assembly GCF_054392235.1). NCBI lineage: Eukaryota > Metazoa > Chordata > Mammalia > Artiodactyla > Suidae > Sus > Sus scrofa. The sequence goes on from NC_139390.1 coordinate 64,924,255, forward strand.
TTTTTTTAAGCATTGGTCTTTTAAAAGTAGTTTTGTTTTGGTTTTATTTCTTTTGTGGTTGGAGCGCCTGCCTCTACCTATTTGCAGAGGCCATGTCTTCCACTCTGATTGCTCTATAAAAAGTTTCCTTAATAAAATTCTCCTTCAAAAGGCATTTCGGTGCTAGCCGTGAAAACAATAATGTATTCACCACTTTCTTGGTCCTGACCACTCTAACTCTAAAACATTTTTTTTGGAACTTACTTAACACAGCTCTAGCTTTCATGAAATAAATATTGAATAAGATCAACCTCAAAATGTTGCTGAGAAAATTAAGTGCAATAGGGAAGATTAAGCCTAACGCAATGAAAGAACTTCATAAACAGTTATTTCCTTCCTGCTAATCTCCTGCCACTTTTCCTCAGGCCTTGCTGCTAGCTATTAAAATCAATCTAGAGCATTTCTTCATCTTTAAAATACATGTTACATAAAACCACCAAGGTTCCTGTTATTTTTTCAATAACGTTTTTTTATCCTTATATTGCCTATTAGCTTTCACCCTGGTCTGTGGATATGCCTGATTTCATATATAATGTTACCTATTCTCTAGGAAAAATACATGAAAGTAGGGAGACCTTGTTTATTCTATTTATATCCTGCACTCTTAAATCCTGAAAAAAAGAATCATACCCTCAGAGAGCCATTTTAGGTTGCTCTGTTAAATTGACTGTGCGCAGCAGTCATGCTGGTGGTGTTCACAAAGATTGTGGAATTTTATGTTTTTCACAAGCAAAAATTATACTTTAAAAAGGTATAAGAGAATGTCTCATTAAAGTGAAACTGTATTATCAGGTACAAGATATTTATTGGTTTGATTTTGAATTTTAGGAAAAATTGTTCCTGTTATTGTAATGAACATGATTATAATTATAATCAAAATAATTGCCAGGTTGTTCACAGTAAATTTCAATGAAGTGATGGGATTTTAAAACCCTTATGCCTATGCTTAGCTCTCTTTCTACTCCCTACATCTATATTACTATGCCCTATTCAAAGTAATCCACAAGTTAAAAAGTAACTTGAATTAAAGATAGAAAGTCAGAGAGATGAAATATAAAAGACATATTATCATTCACATTCCATGACTATTGTGCAGTGAACCCTTTTTGCTTGGAATCTCAAAAGAGATTCAGAAGCCAGTTAGAGACTCCTAAAACCTGGACCCCTTCTCCTTGTCATCCCACACCACTGCCATCAGAGCAGGGAGAGCAAGGGTACCAGAGATGGAGAAATGACAAAAAAAAAAAAAAAAAGAGCAGATATGGACTAGGTTTCTCATTCAACTGGAAAAAGTAAGAATGGCATGACCTAGAGCCATAAGGAGTGTAAAAAGTGGGTAGAAGTTTTATATTAGTATTTAGTATGGTGAATGCCTATGGAAGTGTTTATTTACCTTTTGCCTTTAAGACCCAATTTTGGATTTCCAAATGCAGTTTGGGATCTCACCAATAAGAGAAATTTCACTGATAGATACATGTAAACCTGAAGTGAATTTGCTTTAATTTTTATTTTTTCTTTCTTTCTTCTTTCTTTTTTTTTTTTTTTTTTTTTGGCTAATACTAAACTGCTTCCACATTTGAGTCAGCTTCCTTTTATGTCAGGTAGCTCTATTCTTGACTCCAGCTTCAGGGGAAAATATGATTCATATGATTCAGGAATGGCTAATGAAAACACTCCATTTCTCAGACCACAGTGATTAATTCAGAGATGTGACCATGACCCAGTTTGTTCCAAGAAAACAGAATCTCTGGAGCTACTTGAAGAATGTTTATGTTTGTTTGCTTGTTTTTGTTTGTTTAGGATTACAGAGAGGAGAAATATTCTCAAAAGAAGAGTTACTTGTGTAAAAAGAAAACATGGTTTGCCCACAAATGTAAAGGACTGATGCTTTGTTTGAGTTCTTGTTTTTCAGAGTCAGTATTGCATCTCTGTTTGCTACTGAATTCTCCAGGACCATTGAGCATGCAAAGCCTTAAGGGCCATTGGGAAGAGTCATTTGCAGGGCAGTGTGCTAGAGATAATATCCCCTTGCTCTGTGGCTCCCTCAAAACCGATAAGTGAGTTAGAAGATGCCAGAGGTGGTATCATATTATCAGAGCATATAGAAGAAATATACTTTTTCCTTTAATTTTGACACAAAACTACTTAAACTGATCAACAAATGCACAAAGGAGCAGGATACTAGACTAACATTAAGAAATCGGTCACATTTCTGTATATTAACAATGAAATATTAGAAAAGGAATAATTTTGAGAGTTTTTTAAATGTCCACAGAATAGTTGATAACATTAGAATTTATTAGTGCACTGGATCTTTGAAATTTCAAATAAATTAACTTTTTTTTGCACATATGTGACTCCCAAGACATTCAGGGTACCAGCACATTTCTCTGCTCTAGTTCTTACTAGTTTAGCATAATTAAAGTCATGAAATAGTGTAATTTTTGAAATATTTATTTGGTCAAGGTTCATATGAGTAAACTTTGGATGGTTCAAGACATATTTCAGGTGAAGGCAAACTCCTTTTGATGTAGGTTTTTTCCAAAAGGTGTGAGAAAAAGAAAAAAAATTATTTACAGAAGAATAGATGAATTTCAAGGGCTAGGAACTACACTATTTTGCTTTGAAATAACTGAATACTAGTTGCTAGGGACTGGAATAATTCCTTAGTGAAATACCAATTCTGATACAACTGTTACTTCTGATATTCTTCAATACCTTCAGTCTAGCACTTACTCTATTGGAGAATTAAATGGATATTCCATAGGAATTATCATCATATCTTTCAAGTTTTTTTTTTTTTTCTTTTTAGACCACACCTGTGACATAAAAGTTCCCGGGCTAGGGGTTGAATCCAAGCTGCAGCTGCAGGCCTATACCACAGCCACAGCAACACTGGATCTGAGCCACGTCTGCAACCTAGGCCACAGCTCACAGCAATGCAGGATCCTTAACCCACTGAGCGAAGCCAGGGATCAAACCCATGTCCTCATGGACACTAGTCGGGTTCATTAGTGCTGAGCCATAACGGGGGAACTCACTCTTTCAAGTTTTTGTCCTTTTTTTTTTTTTTTTTTTTGTCTTTTCTAGGTGCCGCACCTGCAGCATATGGAGGTTCATAGGCTAGGGGTCAAATCCGAGCTGTAGCCACCGGCCTATGCCAGAGCCACAGCAATGCATGATCCAAGCCATGTCCATGACCTACAACACAGCTCACAGCAATGCCAGATCCTTAACCCACTAATCGAGGCCAGGGATCAAACCCACAACCTCATAATTCCTAGACGGATTCATTAACCACTGAGCCACTATGGGAACACCAAGTTTTTGATGGTAGCTTAATTTCTGGAGTATCCCAGGAAATTATATTGCATTTTGTTATGGAGAAAAAAAATTTACACAGGATGCATAAATCCTATGCATGCAACAGGCGAGTTTTTGTCAGTATATGCACCCAAGCAATCATCACCCCAAGTAAGACAGAAAACTTTTCCATCTCCCCATAAATTTCCTTCATATTTCTTTCTAATTATATCTTTGAGCTACCACCTAACATCCTATATCATAGTGTAGCAAACTTCTCTGGATCTGAGAGAACTTTTTTTTTTTTAATGGCAGAATGCTGTTACACTTACTCCAATGTTTCAAATCTCCTTCATGTTCCCTTCCAGTCACACTCCACTTCATATCCATTTAGGAAATTCTATGCTGATTTATTTTCCTAAATCAGTAGTGTTTGTACTTAGGTGAATAATGCAACAATATGTAGCCTTCAGGAAATACCTTGTTTTATATTGCAAATGCCAATCTTCCAGTCTTTGTTCAGGGACCTGTGGTTATGTAGATATACATGTCAATATTTCAATGCCTCAGAATGCCACTGCTATTGATCAGAACAAGTCTCATCATAGTCAGGTGTTAAATGAAATTTGACCCTCGTTTACCTCTGGTTAAGGCCAAAAGGATGGTAAAGAAAGCTGGTGGTAACCTTCTGTCTCAGTAATAGACATGTTTGAAATAAATATGGCAGTTCATGCAGGCTAAGTACAATAAAAGAGGTAGAGATCCACATGGAATATATTTCCAAAAGACGATCATCATGCATAAACGGTATGCATCTACTCATTATTTTCCTTTCAATAAATTACTCAGACATTATTAACTATTTGGTGCTGAAACACTCAAGCTTACATTTCAATTACTTTAAGTTTCAGGAGCAAAACACTACAAGCAGGATACATTTGGAAGAAATTTCAGTACACTATTGAAATAGCCTTATAAATACAAATTGATACAAAGTGAATACATATTGCATTTTAGACACTGTTTATTCAACAAATATGTATTGACTCTCTACTTAAACATGTGGTTATTTGTTTAATGCTTATCTCATATGTGGTGACACATAAAATATTATTTATACCTTAAGTAAGCTCTATTAGGTGATTGATGGATATTGCTTATTTGGCATATTTCCTTTATCATCTATAGCAGGGGATAACTTCACCACACACTCCTTCTGTTTCTTACACATTTTCCAAGCCCCATGTAATCAAGCAGAGCCAAAGAATTGCTCCTCTAATGTGATGTTGGCAGAAGCAACTTGTTTTGCTTTTTACCAAAGCATGGAAAAGCATGCAGCACTTCAGTTCTCTCTTCCCCTGATTATGCAATCTTATTTTATATGACATATATGATCTATGATATATATAATCTATGATATATGACATACACATAACCAGTTCACCTTTTCTTTATGCTCATGTGTGCTTATATCTCACTCTCTTTCAAGTGAGAGCACTACTCAAAAAATCCCTACATGAACATCTCCGTCACAGCATCTGTTTCCCAAGGCACTGGACCAGGACAGCAGATCTGAATGCTCACAGTCCTTCTCCAACTCCATCACATGCTGCTCTCCCCTTCAATTACAGTCCTTAAGGGCATCAGCATCAGGCATCAGCGTTCTGAAGGGAGGGTCAGTCTCTGGGGCTTGCCAATTTTTGGTTTGTTTGTTTGTTTTGCCCCAAACACTCTTTTCTTCAAAGAGCTGAAGCCTTCTTAACTTGCAGGTTTTACCACATTCTTCTTCTTTTTTTTTTTTTTTTTAATTTTATTTTCCCACTGTACAGCAAGGGGGTCAGGTTATCCTTACATGTACACATTACAATTACAGTTTTCCCCCCACCATTTCTTCTGTTGCAACATGAGTATCTAGACATAGTTCTCAATGCTATTCAGCGGGATCTCCTTGTAAATCTATTCTACGTTGTGACTGATAAGCCCAAGCTCCCGATCCCTCCCACTCCCTCCCCCTCCCATCAGGCAACCACAAGTCTCTTCTCCAAGTCCATGATTGATTTTCTTTTCTGAGGAGATGTTCATTTGTGCTGGATATTAGATTCCAGTTATAAGTGATGTCATATGGTATTTGTCTTTGTCTTTCTGGCTCATTATACAGCCTTCTTGAGCATCTAACACTTGCTTACAATCCTAGCATGGCAAGATGCATCTTTCCTGTTGATAACGTAGCTATAGAACTTTATCCCAATACTTTCTTATTTGGATTGTATATGTGTGATAAATGAGTCAATACTATGTCTATTAAATAGATTTTTTTAATGAAACACACTAAACATTATTCAACAGAGACACTTTTGTGAGTGAAATGCAGACAAAAAATCTTTAAAATGTTACATTTTTAGAATAGTTTTGTAATAAATAGCAAATTGGTAATTTATTCAAACACAATTTTAACAAACACAAATTCTTTATAATATGATAAAAATAATGTATGTGCTTTAATACAATACATATATGTTTGTAACCAAACACGAACAATAATGTAAGAAGTATAATGATTTTGGTGTATATTGTCACTCAGTAAATTCCTTAGATATATTATCCCTAATACCTTTCACCCAAACTATGCTGTTTCTCTGAAGCGTACATTTTTCAATATATTCATATTTGTTTCATATAATTGCCTGCAATCTTATTCAAAGTTGAATTTTATGGTTACTACATGTGGTATTACAGACATCATTTATTGAATGTTCTCTGGTGGCAATAACAGTTTAACTGCGTGGATACTCTGTACAATTGTTAAGGTACTTAGTCGACTTTGAGCATATTCTATGAAATTAAAGATGTACTTAATTCTAATATTTTTGCATTTAAATGTGTAAATATTTTAGTCCACTTATTAACCTTCATAGATAATCACTTTTGGCTTTCATTCAAATTACCTTTGTTTAACAAGCATTCTTATAGAACTAATCTCAAATTCTTTTTCCTTATAACTACACACATACACACACACACATATATACAAATATATATATATATATATATATATATTTGTCCCATTTAGATGCAGCAAATAACAAGCTTTCTCAATTTCATTTGGTTCCACCACAGAATATAAATTTACCCATTTAGAAATATAAGTCCATCAACATATTTTACCAGAAGTTGATATTACAAATTGCAATATGTAATTTCAAGTTAAATCCAGTATACCTTTTGAGTTCCCTGTTGCATTTGTTTAGCTCCCTCACTTTGTACAGATACAGTACAATGTTTGCCTGTTTGCAAGCCTATCAATAATTACATTTCCCTGAAAGCTTTGGAAGCTGAGCCATCCTTGAACTGCATTTGCTGAATATTTTGATGAAAGCTTTCCAAATGTTTTTGAACAAAATGCGATCAATATTTAGAGGATTCATTTACAAAAATTCAATATCATTGTTTTACATTTAGTTTGATTTATAAAGTAATTCCTCAGGTTGTGAGGAGTTACTTTTATGAAATAATTCTTCAGTTGCTGTATCTCCCGATGTCTGCAATCTGTGATTGTTCACAGGTATTCCTTGCCTCTTGTGATCCTTAAGTTTTTGAAGAGGGCTCATAAATTATTTGTGGAATTTCTTTCAGTTTAGATTGGTCTGATATTTTCTGATGAGATTGAATTTCTGTAGTTTTGACAAAAATACAGCAAAAGTGAGGGTATGTCCTTTTCAGTGCAATGTATCAGTCCATTATCTTGACACATTTACTAGAGATGATGCTAACTTTGAAAACTTTCTGAAGTTGTCTGCTGGGTTTCTCCACTGCAATGTTGCTATCATTCCTTTTGCAATTACAAATTGCTCAGGAGACATGAATTAAAATTTTGAAGATATCCTAATTTCAAATTTTGCTTACTGATTTTATCATTCATGTGTGGAGCTTGGTTACGATAATTATTTTTTATTTTTTATTTTTTTATTTTTTAATTTTTTTTTTTTATTTTCCCACTGTACAGCAAGGGGGTCAGGTTATGCTTACATGTATACATTACAATTACATTTTTTCCCCACCCTTTGTTCTGTTGCAACATGAGTATCTAGACATAGTTCTCAATGCTACTCAGCAGGATCTCCTTGTAAATCTAAAAGTTGTGTCTGATAAGCCCAAGCTCCCAATCCCTCCCACTCCCTCCCCCTCCCATCAGGCAGCCACAAGTCTCTTCTCCAAGTCCATGATTTTCTTTTCCGAGGAGATGTTCATTTGTGCTGGATATTAGATTCCAGTTATAAGTGATATCATATGGTATATTAATCTGAGGTTTGCTCAAGAGTGATTTTCTATTTCCCTCATTTATTCTATATTTTTAATTTGAATTCTTTTATAATGGAGAGTTGTCCCATCCTTCCCACATTTATTAATTATTCAATTATTATTTATGTAATATGAACTAAATGATATTTATTCTGTTGGTTATAATTCTACACACCATTATTTATTTTATGGCTTAAATTATTCCAATTTGGCTTACAGGAATTTCTTCAGAATATCTCCATTGTTCTTTTGCCATAAACTCATTCTTTATGGAATAATTCTGTGTTCCTGGAACCATGAGATATCTTATCCTTGTATTTTCACTAAATCATATCTGGAATCAAGTACTTCTTTTAAGTAGTCCTTTTTTTTTGTTTTTGTTTTTGTTTTTAATTGAGAATGGTATTTAGAAATCATGAGCTGGACACTAGTTGTATTCATTCCTACTGAGATATCGTCGGTCATGGACCCTTTCAGTGGATTAAGCATAGAAATGTGACTTTGAGTCTGTGTGTACAGTGCATGGATATGTATGTGGTGTATATACAATACACACACACATATGTACATACACAAACTGTGCATACATACACATCCATATTAATTTCTATGTCTATCAAGCTATGTAATTTCATTTTTATATATTTATACATTTCAAATGCATATATCTACATATCTCATGCTGATACTTCTGATTCTAAGTCAGTTTCACAGGGATTATTCTAGCTTCCCTCTTTTTAATACTTACTATCAATAATTAAAAGTATTATACTATTCATGGCTTCTTTCTCCAACAGTGACATAGTTCACATTATCTGTAATATACTTATATATTTCTTCATTCTTATATACACACAGTACTGAATACTATGCAACTAATTTACTAACTAGAGTATGTAACATACTCCAATGAGTTTTATTATATGTATACATTTAGGGAGATTATGAATTCTTAAGCACATCTGCTACCAAGAATTCCCAATAAGATATATATCAGACTTCAGAAAAAAGGGTAGGGAGTAAGCTGGTATGGAAAGTAGATAGCTTGATGGATTTCTAGATTCAACTCCATCCCTAAAGTTTTATTTTAGAAGATATCTAGTACCTATTCAATGACTCTTCTAAGAATACACACAAGTCATCACTTGCCTGAGCTTTAGGGTTGAAACTACTATTAATATTTAATTTACAACAGTAATAGTGGTGGTAAAGTGGAAAAAGAAAAAAATCATACAACCATCACATAGAAAATGCATGCTATTTATCTCATACTTGTTCTTTCAAAATTACATTTCAATTCATTAAAGTTATGAGAAAAGTAATAGTACTGGATTGCAGTATTCTTAAGTGATAAGAGTAAATGATAAGTTAGCAAATCATTATTGTTTCTATTGGTTCATTACATTAACATTAATCGTGGTGAATTATTTTAATGTATTCAACAAGGGAATAAGATATAATACTACCAATATGAGGAGTGAATCGTTTCCCCAGCAGCTCCGTGTCTTATGAACACTTCTCTTACAATTGCTGAAATCATTGCTATTCACAACATAGATGTTCAACAAGAGGAAAGAAATTAACATTTAATTCAATTGTTTAATACAGTATTATAAATGTATTACATGCTCAGAATAATGAAGCTAGGTTTTTGAAAACAATGTCAACCCATCCTTCATGCTTCAAGCTTATCTTGTCCTCCATAATAGTTTGTTTTTAACAATATATTTCCATTTAGTTCCAAATTTTCATAAGGTAGAATTAGACGCTAACTATTATGTCTTTGGAAATATATTTAAATCGGTGTGTGGTTTCATATAAGAAATAAATCTCACAATGTTCTTAATAATTGATACTGCAAAACAAAATATATTTACTCATTTCAGATGAAGAAGCTATGTTTTAAAATATAAGGGTCAGAGTTCCCCTTGTGGCTCAGTGGTTAACAAATCCAACTAGGAACCACGAGGTCACAGATTCAATCCTTGGTCTTGTTCAGTGGGATAAGGATCCAGCGTTGCCATGAGCTGTGGTGCAGGTCACAGACACAACTTGGATCTGGAGTTGCTGTGTCTCTGGTGTAGGCCAGCAGCAACAGCTCCGATTAGACCCCTAGCCTCCATATGCCCTGGGAGCGGCCCTAGAAAAGACAAAAAGACAAAAATAAATAAATAAATAAATAGGTCAATATACTATATACACCTATGAATTGCAGTGTTAAAACACATCTTTTAATCTCTTTTTATATTTAAATTATCTTATGATAAAAAAAAATTATGTCCAAATACACATTCAGGAATGGTGAAAAAAGTAGGAACATCTGCTTTACTGTATTGTTCTGTTTTCTTTTCTTTCTAAGGCCACACCTGTGGCACATGGAAGTTCCTGGGCTAGGGATTGAATAGAACTGCAGTCCTAAACCACAGCCATGGCAACACTTGATCTGAGCCACATATGCAACCTACACTGAAGCTTGTGACAATGCTGGATCCTTAACCCAATGAGCGAGGCTAGTAATCAAACCCACATCCTCAAGGACACAATGTTGGTTTCTTAAACCACTGAGCCACAGCTGGAACTCCTGCTTTACTGTTTTTGAAAACAAGCTAGAAAATATTTTTTTTTTTCCCAAATAAAGCTAAAAAATAAGTCTGTGTTCTAAGCACATAATTTGTCTTCAAAAAAGGAGAAAATATGTTTTAGACAATTTTCTACTTCAGGATCTTATTTCAATAATAAAATTGTCCTGGTTCTTCATCAGTAGCAGTTTGTGAGGCCAATTTAATTTACAAATATTGTGATGGAAACTCATATATTATAATGGTGCCCCCTGAAACTGAAGAAGCTAATTTGTCTAGAACGCTGCCTTGATGCTAGCAATTTAAACTACTATTATTTATGCACAAAATCATTTACACAAATTAGGCAATGGGGAGAGACAACTAATTTGTCCATGTCTAATGCTTGAATGCTATGACAATGCTAATTTAAACCATTTGCCTCTAAAACAGAGCCCAAAAGTAGATCACCAATTCTTCTCCAGTTGCTGACAAATAAATACAGTAATAACATCACCAATCTACTCTTCCACTTAATGAGAATAATGAAAAGGACTTGACATATTTTTAATGATTAAACAGATGTAAAATTTCATGGTATCTTATGGAATTTGAGCTGTTTTAAAAATATTATCTCCTATCATTTACATGATAGTCGTATAGATTGAATATATACTGCCATATAGAAAGGTATGTGGAAAGAACATTTTATAGTATATCAAAAAAAGAAATGCAAATATTTCTCTGTATATTTCCAACATTTAAAATACTAATGATGAAAGAACTTTCATTTTTGTGACTTTAAGCAATCAATTAAAAAAAAAAAAAAAAACTACAGCTGGAAGGGTCATTAAATTGACCTTAGAAATAATCTTTAGAAAACAACAGAGACATAACTGGTAACAGTACCATTTATTTAATACATATTTTATGCTGAACACAGAGATAAATACTTTTTTAACAAATATTTCACTTATTCTCACAATAACCCTTTTATTTTAAGAACACAGCTCCATGATAATATTATCACCTCCATGCTATAGATGAGGAAGTGGAATATAAATGAAATCAAGTAATTTCTGTAGGTCACACAGCTCGAAAATAGTGGAATTGTAATTATGATCCTGTTCTGTTAGATTCTATGGACAGCTTTTACACACTATGCTGATATATGAGACATTCTACCTAGAAACTCCATCTTTAAACTATCCTTGTCAAAAATTCCATTTTCTTACATTTTAGATTTACCTTAAAATTTGCTAAGTCATTCTATTTTACTTTTCAGAAAATAAATTTGAATATATTAAAAACAAGTAAGCTCTGAAAGCCAATGACTGAAAACCTGATAGAAGTTAAAATTACTTGGTTTGATTAAATAGTAAAACTCAGCTCTAAGGTACCCTGAAGTTCCTATGCTATGCATGTCTAGGACAAACCTTGGGCAATACCACCCTTTCAAAAGCAAAGAATCTATTTCTGGAGACAGTGCTGCTTGTCAAGTGGTACAGATATGAAAGAATGAACCCTGTGCCATGGAATGAGGGTGGGGACATCCCTTTGATGACTCACTACACAGAAATTATAGCATGGCAAAATTATGTGAACATCAATAACAGATGGAGAACCTAAAAATATTATATTGTACAAAATAAAATTCACCATAGCACAAAACCAAAATTACTAGGAAGTTGATTTTAGATAAAACATGATTGAACTTCTAATTTCTTTTATTAAAATAAATCTATAATTTTTATAATATATTTTGGTGAATATAGTTACTTGTATTCTTGAGGCTAATTTAGATACTGTTATAAATTGTGGTATTTTTAGGCTATGATATCTAAAAATTGTATATATTCTTTTATTTAAATGAAGGATAAATATGATTTAAAGTAATAGTATAATTCAAAATATTCTCAGCCTCTGTTACTGAACCAAACTTGGGTCTGCTTACCCACCATGCAGCAAAGCCAATCTACTGCCACTGGGTTGTGGTGAAGGAAGGTACAGTGTTTATTGCAGGCTAAGCAAGGAGAATGGGCAGCTCACACTCGAAAGACCCAAACTTCTCCATAGCTTTCAGGGAAGGGATTTTAAAGACTAAGTGAGGGAGAGGGTGGCAAGATATATGATCGGCTCATGTACAATTTTCTGACTAGTGGGTGGTGAGGTAACCAGATGAGGTCACAGGGTCAGCCTTATCAATCCTCAAGCTCCAGCAGTCTGGGGACTACATGTTCATGGTCACCATGCAATTAGTTATTCCCACCTTTTCCCTTCTTTTCAGCATATGCAAAACAACTCAAGGGATGGCTAAAGATACTATCTATAGCACTTGAGTAGGAATTAAAGGTCACCAAATTTTTTTTAAGTGTAAACTATTATTATTTGGTCTTTTTTTTTTTTTTTTTTTTTTGTCTTTTTAGGGCCACACAGGCAGCATATGGAGGTTCCCAGGCTAGGGGTCGAATCGGAGCTACAGCAGCTGGCCTACACCACAGCCACAGCAACGTGGGATACAAGCCATGTCTGCAACCTACACCACAGCTCACAGCAATGCCAGATCCTTAACCCACTGAGTGAGGCCAGGGATTGAACCCACAACTTCATGGTTACTAGTCAGGTTTGTTAACCACTGAGCCACTATAGCAAATCTTATTTGGTCTTTTTTTGACTGTTTTCCTTTATCTGCATTTTCTCACACCTTGGATTAAATTTTCTCTTTGGAACTCAAGGAAATTCTAGGAGGCTAAAGCTTTTCTACAAATAAGAGTCAGGGAACATAGGGGGAGGGCCCATCTCTGGGAAGGCCCCACAGGATCTTGCTCAGTTTCATTTCTACTTCTGCTCCATATTTTAATGGCTACTGTACTTTAATTCCACAAAGGAACTGGTGGGCATAGATTTGAAAAGGAGTTGTTTTTTTGTTTTTTTTTTCAAAATGGGAACTCCTATTTTATTTTTTTAAATTTATTTTTATTTTTTTAAATTTTATTTTCCCACTGTACAGCAAGGGTGTCAGGTTATCCTTAGATGTATACATTACAATTACACTTTTTTCCCCCACCCTTTGTTCTGTTGCAACGTGAGTATCTAGACATAGTTCTCAATGCTACTCAGCAGGATCTCCTTGTAAATCTATTCTAAGTTGTGTCTGATAAGCCCAAGCCTCCCACTCCCTCCCCCTCCCATCAGGCAGCCACAAGTCTCTTCTCCAAGTCCATGATTTTCTTTTCTGAGGAGATGTTCATTTGTGCTGGATAGTAGATTCCAGTTATAAGTGATATCATATGGTATTTGTCTTTGTCTTTCTGGCTGAAAAGGAGTTGTGAAAATAATATTAACAAGTTTAAGTAAAATTTTGTTTTAAAAGGACAAGAGAATATTCATGTAATAGATTCTTTCTGATATATGATTATTAGTGCATAAGCCTCTTCTTGAAATCTTAGTTTGCCATCATTATTTGTAAATAAAATGAGCAAATGGCTATTTAAATAAGACATTTTTTCTTCCTCTTTCTCCTTTTTTTTCTATACACAGGTCTAACAAAATGCAAAGGATATTGCATATTGTCAAGCTCATCTAAAGCATACACTCTTCATCTCTCCTTCATGCCACAGTGAATTAAGTAAACATGTCATGTGAAATTAAGATGGATGATAAGCTTGTTGGCACCCTCTTGAAAGCACAAGATATCATCACCCTCTCCATAGGTATTTGGCTAAAATACTCTGTCCTCACATTGTCAAACAGCACCTTGAAGAAATATCATACACATTATTGAAAGAAAGAGGAAGTAAAAGAAAATATGACTCATAGTTTACATATTGCATACATAATATGGTATTGATATGAACTTGAAAAGACTGAATAAAATATGCATATTGCTCACTGACATTAATTCAACCAATTTACTAGAGGAGCAGATAAGGATTTTTTTTTCCTTTATTTTATAGATAAGATCACAGAAGAGGAAAGATAAGTTAGTTGCCCAAAGCCACACTTGCTTTCAGTTAAATATTAAGTCTAAAGATATTTTATTGTCTCTCCTTCATAACAACAGCAACAAAAATATTCATTCCGGAGTTCCCTGGTGGCCTAGCAGTTAAGGATTCAGTGTTGTCACCACTGTAGCTTGCATTCAATCCCTGGCTTGAGAATTTCCACATGCCAGAGATGTGGCCAAAAAAAGATGAAAAAAATATGAGTTTATCATTCTTTGCATGAAATGCAAACCATATAGCAAGGAGGGGCAGTGTAGTTTGTACAACTATTTTTTGATGACAAAGCCAGTTACACTAATTATGGAAAGCTATTAGTATGACTTTCATGTCATTTCAAAGACTAACTCCAGCTCAGCTACTTCATTAAACGTTATGAAAAGAAACAGCTGAAATGGGAAAAAAAAAAAAAAAGGTCCTGTTAACATCTGCTGGGGATATATTTCACCAATTTTTTTTCCTGAGAGTATTTGCACAGTTGAAAGGGTTGACTGTAGATGAGACATATACAATGTTAATGAAATGATAACGTGTAGAAATAGACCTTTCCTTGATCAAGAAATCAAACAAATTTGGGAGTTCCTGCTGTGGCTCAATGGGTTAACATAGGGGTACATGCGTCTTTTTCAAATAAAGTTTTGTCCAGATATATGCCCAGGAGTGGGATTGCTGGATCATATGGTAGTTCTATATTTAGTTTTCTGAGGTACTGCCATGCTGTTTTCTGTAGTGGTTGTACCAATTTACATTCATATCAACAGTGAAGGATATACCCTTTTCTCCACACCCTCTCCAGCATTTGTTATTTGTTGACATGTTAGTGATAGCCATTCTGACTGTTGTGAGGTAGTACCTTATTGCAGTTTTGATTTGCATTTCTCTATTAGTGATGTTGAGCATTTTTTCATGTGCCTGTTGGCCATCAATGTCTTCTTTGGAGAATGGACACGCCAAAAACAGTTCTGAGAGGGAAGTTCAAAGCAATACAATCTTATCTCAGGAGAGAAGAAAAAGCTCAAATAAACAACCTAACCTTATACCTAAAAAAACTAGATAAGAAAGAACAGACAAAGCCCAAAATTAGCAGAAGGAAAGAAATCATAAAGATTTGAGAAGAAAGAAATGAAATAGAGATAAAGAAAACAATAGAGAAGAGCAATGAAACCAAAAGTTGGTTCTTTGAAAAGATCAACAAAATTGATAAACACTTACCCAGACTCATCAAGATAACAAGGGAGAGGGGTCAAATCAGCAAAATTAGAAATGAAAAGGAGAAATTACAACTGAGTCCACAGAAATACAAAGAGCATAAGAGATGACTATTAAGCAACTATATGTCAGCAAAATAGACAACCTAGAAGAAAGGGACAGATTCTTACAAAGGTACAACCTACTGAGACTGAACCAGAAAGAAATTAAAAATTTGAACATACCAATCAGAAGTACTGAAATTGAAAATGGGACTAAAAATCCTCCAAAAAACAAAACTCCAGGACCTGATGGCTACACAGGCGAATTATCTCAACCATTCAGGAAAGAGTTAACACCTATTCTTCTGAAACTTTTTCAAAAAATAGCAGAGGAAGGAACAAACCCAAGCTCATTCTATGAGGCCACCAAAACCCTGATACCAAAACCACACAAATATACCACAAAAAAAGAAAATTACAGGCCAACACCACTGATAAACACAGATGCAAAAATCCTCAACAAAATACTACAAACTGAATCCAAATATATACATTAAAAGGATCATATACCATGATCAAGTGGGATTTATCTCATGGATGCAAGGATTTTTTAATATCCAGAAATCAATCAATGTGATACACCACATCAACAGACTGAAAAATAAAAGACATACAATCATCTCAATAGTTGAAAAAAAGGCTTTTCACAAAATTCAACACCCATTTCTGATAAAAAGTCTCCAAAGAGTGGGCATACAGGGAACCTACCTCAGCATAATAAAAACCATATATGAAAACCTACAGCTAATATCATTCCCAATGGTGAAAAATTGAAAACATTTCCACTAAGATCAGGAATAGGACAAGGGTGTCCATTTTCACCACTATTATTCAACATAGTTTTGGAAGTCCTAGCAATGGCAATCAGGGAAGACAAAAAAATAAAAAGAATCCAAATTGGAAAAGAAGAAATAAAACTATCACTATTTGCAGATGACATGATACTATACCTAGAAAAGCCTAAAGAAAGCACCAGAAAACCATTAGAACACATCAATGAATTTGGCAAAGTTGCAGGCTACAAAATTAATACACAGAAATTGGTTCCATTTCTATGTACTAACAATGAATGATCAGAAAAAAAAATCAGAGAAACCATTCCATTTACCATTGCATCAAAAAGAATAAAATGCCTAGGAATAAATCTACCTAAAGAGACAAAAGATCTATACTCTGAAAAATATAAGACACTGATGAAAGAAATCAAAGACAACACAAACAGATGGAAAGATATACCATGCTCTTGGATTGGAAGAATCAATATTGTCAAAATGACTACACTACTGAAGGCAATATACAGATTCAATGCAACCCCTATCAAATTACCAAAGACTAGAACAGAATATTTTAAAATTTGTATGGAAACACAAGAGATCCTGAATAGCTAAAGCAACATTGAAAAGAAAAACAAAAATGGAGGAATCAAGCTCCCTAACTTCAGACAACACTACAAAGCTACGGTTGCCAAAATAATATGGTACTGGCACAAAAACAGAAATATAAATCAACGGAACAGGATAGAAAGCCCAGAAATAAACCCAAGCCACTCTGGTCAACTAATCTATGACAAAGGAGGCAAGAACATACAGTGGAAGAAAGATAGTCTCTTCAAAAAATGGTGCTGGGAAAACTGGAAAGCTACATGTAAAAGAATGAAAATAGGGAGTTCCCATTGTGGCTCAGTGGTTAACGAAACTAACTAGTATCCATGAGGATGCAGGTTTGATCTTTGGCCTTGCTCAATGGGTTAAGGATCCCGCATTGTCGTGAGCCGTGATGTAAGTCACAGACATGGCTCCGATCCTGTGTGGCTGTATCTGTGGCATAGGCTGGCAGCTGCATCTCCAATTGGACTCCTAGCCTGGGAACTTCCATACGCCACTAGTGCAGCCCTAAAAAGTCAAAAAAAAAAAAAAAAAAAGAATGAAATAGAACACTGTCTAACACCAAACAAAAAATAAATTCAGAATGGATTAAAGACCTAAATATAAGTACATTTCTAGAGGAAAACATAGGCAGAATGCTCTTTGACATAAATCATAGCAACATTCTGTTTGATCCACCTCCTAGAAGGACACAAATAAACTAATGGCACCTAATTAAAGTCAAAAGCTTCTGCATGGCAAAGGAAACCATTAAAAAAACAAAGATAACCCACAGAATGGGAGAAAATCTTTGCAAATGATGTAACAGATAAGGCCTAATATCCAAAATATCCACACAATGCATATAACCCAACAACAAAAAAACAAACAACCCAATTGAAAAATGGGCAGAAGATGTAAAGAGACAATTCTCCAAAGAAGACATACAGATTCTTGTTGACATTTGAAAAATGCTCAATATCAGTGATTATTAGAGAAATCCAAATCAAAACTGGAATGAGGTACTACCTCACATCAGTCAGAATGGCCATCATTAACAAGTCAACAAATAACAAATGCTGGAGAGAGTATGGAGTAAAGGGAACTTTTCTGCACTGTTGGTGGGAATGCAAGTTGGTACAACCACTGTGGAAAAAAGCATGGCAGTACCTCAGAAAACTAAATATAGAACAACCATTTGATCCAGAATCCCACTCCTGGGCATATATCTGGACAAAACTTTCTTTAGAAAGTACATGTAGTCCTAGGTTCATCACAGTGCTATTCACAATAGCCAAAATATGGAAATGCCCTAAATGTCCATGACGGGAGTTCCTGTCAGTGGTTAATGAACCTGACTAGTATCGATGAGGGTGCAGGTTGGATCCCTGGCCTTGCTCAGTGGGTTAAGGATCTGGCATTGCAGTGAGCTGTGGTGTAGGGTGCAGATGCAGCTCAGATCCCACATTGCTGTGGCTGTGGCTGTGGTGTAGGCCAATGGCTACAGCTCTGATTTGACCCATAGCCTGGGAGCCTCCATATGCAGCGGGTGTAGCCCTAAATAGATAAAAAGACCAAAAACAAGTCCATGACAGATGAATGGATTAAGAAGATATGGTACATATATACAATGGAATACTACCAAGCCATAAAAGAGAAACTAATGCCATTTGCAGCAACATTGAAGGAACTAGAGATTCTCATACTAAGTTAAGAAAGCCAGAATGACAAATACCATATGGTATCACCTATTTGTGGACTCTAAAATACAGCACAGATGAACTTATCCACAAAACAGAAATAGATTATGGCCAAGGAGAGTAGACTCGTGGTTCCCAGTGGGGAGGAGGGGAGGGAAGGGAATGAACAGGCAGTTTGGGGTTTTTGGAAGCAAACTGGTATAGTTGGAATGGATGGTCAATGGGGCCCTACTGTACAGAGCAGGAAACTGTGTGTGATTGGGGCACATTGCTATGTGATGGAAATTGAAGAAACATTGTGAATTGACTACACTTTAATTTAAAAAATTATCCGTCTAGTATCTGTGAGGATGAAGATACCATCCCTGGCCTCCCTGAGTGGGTTAAGGATTTGGCATTTCCCTGAGCTGTGGTGTGGGTCACAGTTGGGGCTCAGATATGGCATTGCTGTGGCTGTGGCACAGGCTGCAGCTCCAATTTGACCCATATCTTGGGAACTTCTATATGTCATGGGTGTGGCCCTGAAAAAAAAAATCAAATAAATTTTATTTTAGCAAATTAGAGAAACTAATAAATGGAGAGTCTTTCCTTCCTCCCTCCCTTCCCTTCTTTCCAACCTCCCTTCATCCATCCACCCATCCACTCTATCCATCCATCCATCCATATACATACCTAACAATTTTAGTGAGCTGTTTTGTGTTACTCATCATTCTTACCTTTCCTCACCTCACTATACATCTACACTTAACAAATAGAGAATACACATCTGTTAGTCAAAAAGTGCTGAGTTAAACTGAAATGAACAGAACTAGAACACATATGGATATCACAAAAAAGATATATACATGCAATTATATATATATAATTTATAGCTATACTTATATTCTCAAATATTGCACACAATATCTCAAAGCTCACATGTATACACATATAAACATGAAGCAAACTGCCCTGAACTGCTTGCATTTTTTCACTCTGTTCTCAAACTCCTGTTAACTCAAGTTCTTTTCAACCTAAACAGTGTACATCACTTAATATCTTGTACTATTAGCAATAAGACATGAATTTAAATTGTCAAATGTTTGTACTTTCAGTCTCCAGGTTAAATGATGGATTTCAAAGCATATGGATTGTGTCATGACTACTATATTTATTACCCAGGGGAGTAATCTGCACATGGAAGATGATAAATGTTGACGATGAGATGATATTGTCTGTAAAGGGTGAAACCGCTCAAATGGATTATGTTCACTCTATCCTCTCCCCCTCTCATGGGGTTATGAGATAGCCCATAAAGAGTGAATAACCGCCTACAAAATAACTTGAACTAGGGTAAGTTGCTGAAGAAATGGAATAATAGGATACTGCTTTGCCTAGTTTGTGTCACAGAATCTGAGATGTGCTTGAATTCTTTGATGTGAAATTTACCTTTGAAATTTCTAGTATGACAACTTTAGAAGAGTGGTTGGCTCTCTTTGCATTGTATAGGAAGAGTCTTCACCCTGGCTGTTTTGCAAATATCAGTATCATTTTCTGAAGAAAAATGCTGCAGTCAACATCTATAAAAACAAACAAAAGTGCTGGTCCAAACTTGTTGCTTAGCAATGACCTGTTCTTAGTCTAGAGCAACTTGCATTGTTTAAGTTTTAATATTCATAATGCCCTTCGAGAGTTTACACATTACAAAGAAATATTTATGACCATCAGTTACAGAGTTTTATAATTAATGCTGATATGATTTTTTCCCATAACCCTATATGAGGTCTGGGAAGTGAAAATATTTGAATCTGTAAAATAGTTGCAATTGAAGAGGGATATTAGTATGTTGTTTATACATTAAGACCCTCTTGTTTCTAGCTGTAGTAGATCTACAGTTACTTTTCATAGATTCATATGGGTTTTATACTTTTTAGAACTAGTTAATTTTACAGATCAGTGAGTGTAGTGTGAAGGACGGCATATGTAATTTGAGGTGAGACGACATGGTTTAGGTCACAGGTATGCTTTATATTAATTCCATAACAAAATTTTTTGTGACAGTGATTTTGAATGTAAAAACAAAAATATTATAATAATAATGTTAGTAGTAGTAAAGCAACTGTATAACAATAAGTCATAGAGTAATATTTATTTACATAACATTTATTATACTTAGAGATTGAGAATGAGATACAGATTTAGGTGTAGATGCATAGATACATGATGAGATCGTAAAATATGTTAGATAAAAGAAAACACTTCTAAATATTAATAACATAGAAAAATAATATTTATTTGACACATTTTCTTCCATGTACTGTTCCAAATGCTTTGAGTACATTCATTAATAATTCCTATTATGCCCAATTTAAAAACATGATAGAACGTTTCAATAACTTGTCCAAAGTTACACATGTTACTAGACTCATGCTTTCAAGTTTGATTTTAGAATCCATGATTTTATGACACTTTAAAGTGCTGTTTGTCAGTGATACAATTATTTAGATATATTTAAGACCATCAAAATACTGATTACAGGAGTCAATGGGTAAGGTTTGTTATCGTGTCAAAAGTGAGCATATAAACCTAAAAGAACATTTCGAAAAATGAATATGAGATATAATTTATTTCATAGGTGTTGACCCTTTTAATGTTGTACAGGGAACAACTGCATTGTTAACCATCTTCATCAATGAGCCACGTGTTTTACATCACTTTTCAACATTTTTTCTTAGAGAAGTCATATGTAGTAAGAATGAAGAATTTTGTGAAAGACAAGCAAAAACTATTAAAAAAATCAAATACAAAAAATTTTGAGTGCTGGAGATTTGAGTATATTTTCACACTACTCTCCAAGCCCATTCATTCATTACACTGTTGAAAGCATATTTCATCCTTCCTTTTAAATGCAATTACTTTTTTAAAAGAATCTAACATTTTAAGTATTGTTAGTAAGTATATTTTTAATGATTTAAGTATATCTTAATATTACTCTAACTTCACTGTTTTAGGATATTTAATCCACTCAATTGATCTTATATTATTATTAAAAACTAGGTAAATATCTCTAAGCATTAACTATATTGCCATATCTCATACTGTATTCTTAGGATAGATTCTTAGAAGCAGGGTTCTTAACAAGTGTAAATAATTTTAAAAATTAACTTTGTTGAGGTAAAATTAACATTAAATGCATTTTTTTTTGTCTTTTTAGGGCTTCACCCATAACATATGGAAGTTCCCTGGCAAGGGATCGAATCAGATATGCAGCTGCCGGCCTACACCACAGCCATAGCAACTTAGGATCTGAGCCACATCTGCAACCTACATACAGTTCATAGCAACACTGGATCCTCAAGCCACTGAGAGAGGCCAGGGATCAAACTTGAATCTTCATGGATACTAGTTGGGTTCCTTACTGCTCAGTCATGATGAGAACTCCAAATACAAATTTTAAGTGTGTGCAATTTGCTAACTTTTGACTCTCGTATTATTGCTAGTCCCTTCAAGATTTAGAACATTTATATCACTTCAAATGTTTACTTGAGCCCTGTAGTTTCCATGCCTTCTCATTGCCAAGAAGCCATTACTATGCTCCATCATTGTAAATTATTTTATCAGTTCTAGACCCTCATATAAATGGAATCATACGTGTGTACTCTTTGCAGACATCTTCTTTTGCACATCAAAATTATTTATCCATGCATTTCTGTGTAGCAAAATTCCTTTCATTTTCATTGCTAATAATCTACTACATAAATATTTCACTCTTTGTTTATTAATTCTCATTTGGTATAAATTTGCCCCCCCTCAAGTTTCTGGTTATTTCAAATAAAATTTGTCTGAATATTTGAGTAAAAATGATTTTTTACGGATATATGTTTTTACTTCCTTTTCTTGATTACCTAGATGTAGAATTGCTGAGTGACATGTTGATTGTGTGTGTTTTTTTCTTTAAATAAAAAATTGTTCTCTCACCACTGCTCTTCAACATAGTTTTGGAAGTCTTAGCCATAGCAATTAGACAAACAAAAGAAATAAAAGGCATCCATATAGGAAGAGAAGAGATAAAACTGTCACTGTATGCAGATGACATGATACTATACATAGAAAACCCTAAGGACTCAACACAAAAACTACTTGAACTGATTAATAAATTCAGCAAAGTAGCAGGATATAAGATTAACATTCAGAAGTCAGTTGCATTTCTGTATGCCAGCAATGAAATATTAGAAAAGGAATACAAAAATACGATACCTTTTAAAATTGAACCTCACAAAATCAAATACCTCGGAATACACCTGACCAAGGAGGTAAAGGACCTATATGACAAGAACTATAAAACTTTAATCAAAGAAATCAAAGAAGATGTAAAGAAATGGAAAGATATTCCATGTTCCTGGATTGGGAAAATCAATATTGTAAAAATGGCCATCCTACCCAAAGCAATCTACAGATTCAAGGCAATCCCTACCAAATTACCCATGACATTTTTCACAGAACTAGAACAAACAATCCAAACATTTATATGGAACCACAAAAGACCCAGAATCGCCAAAGCAATCCTGAGAAACAAAAACCAAGCAGGAGGCATAACTCTCCCAGACTTCAAGCAATACTACAAAGCCACAGTCATCAAAACAGTGTGGTACTGGTATCAAAACAGACAGACAGACCAATAGAACAGAATAGAGAATCCGGAAATAAACCCTGACACCTATGGTCAATTAATCTTTGACAAGGGAGGCAAGAACGTAAAATGGGAAAAAGAAAGTCTATTCAGCAAGCATTGCTGGGAAACCTGGACAGCTGCATGCAAAGCAATGAAATTAGAACACACACTCACACCATGCACAAAAATAAACTCCAAATGGCTGAAAGACTTAAATATACGACAGGACACCATCAAACTCCTAGAAGAACACATAGGCAAAACACTCTCTGACATCAAAATTATGAATATTTTCTCAGGTCAGTCTCCCAAAGCAATAGAAATTAGAGCAAAAATACACCCATGGGACCTCATCAAACTGAAAAGCTTTTGCACAGCAAAGGAAACCCAAAAGAAAACAAAAAGACAACTTACAGAATGGGAGAAAATGGTTTCAAATGATGCAACTGACAAGGGCTTAATCTCTAGAATATATAAACAACTTATACAACCCAACAGCAAAAAAGCCAATCAATCAATGGAAAAATGGGCAAAAGACCTGAATAGACATTTCTCCAAAGAAGATATACAGATGGCCAACAAACACATGAAAAAATGCTCAACATCGCTGATTATAAGAGAAATGCAAATCAAAACTACCATGAGATACCACCTCACACCAGTCAGAATGGCCATCATTAAAAAGTCCACAAATAACAAGTGCTGGAGGGGCTGTGGAGAAAAGGGAACCCTCCTGCACTGCTGGTGGGAATGTCAACTGGTACAGCCACTATGGAGAACAGTTTGGAGATACCTTAGAAATCTATACATAGAACTTCCATATGACCCCACAATCCCACTCTTGGGCATCTATCCGGACAAAACTCTCCTTAAAAGAGACACATGCACCCGCATGTTCATTGCAGCACTCTTCACAATAGCCAGGACATGGAAACAACCCAAATGTCCATCGACAGATGATTGGATTCGGAAGAGGTGGTATATATACACAATGGAATACTACTCAGCCATACAAAAGAATGACATAATGCCATTTGCAGCAACATGGATGGAACTAGAGAATCTCATACTGAGTGAAATGAGCCAGAAAGACAAAGACAAATACCATATGATATCACTTATAACTGGAATCTACTATCCAGCACAAATGAACATCTCCTCAGAAAAGAAAATCATGGACTTGGAGAAGAGACTTGTGGCTGCCTGATGGGAGGGGGAGGGAGTGGGAGGCTTGGGCTTATCAGACACAACTTAGAATAGATTTACTAGGAGATCCTGCTGAGTAGCATTGAGAACTATGTCTAGATACTCACAAAGGGTGGGGGGAAAAAACAGAACAAAGGGTGGGGGGAAAAAGTGTAATTGTAATGTATACATGTAAGGATAACCTGATCTCCTTGCTGTACAGTGGGAAAATAAAAAAAAAATTGTTAACTCTTCTCTGAAGTGGTTATAGTATTCCACATGCCACTGGCATAGTAGAGAGTTTCAGTTGTTCCATATTTTGGTAAAAGTTATTAGTCATCTTAATTTTAACCCTACATTAGTGTATATGTAGTGGTATTTGATTTTGTTATTTGCATTTTTCATAGTTCACATAATTTTTTCTCCCCTCTGCCACCTCCCAACACACACATATGAAGTTCCTGGGCCAGGGATCAGATCCAATAGGAAGCTGTGGAAAGGCCAGATCCTTAACTCACTGTGCCAGGCCAGGAATCAAACCTGTGTCCCAACGCTGCAGAGACAACACTGATCTCATTGAGCTCACAGTAGGAACTCCAGTTAACATAATTTCAAATGTATTTTTAAATTACAATTTTTAACATATTTTACATGTATTGATTAACCATACATATAGTTTCTCTTATCAAATGTCTGTTTAAATATTTAGCAATGAATTCTCAGCTTTTAATTTATCTGAAACTGCCTATTTTTACTTCATTTTTGAAGACGTAAATGTTATTTCCTTTCAGCTGTTTCAATGTAGTTCACTGTCTCCTGATTGTCACTATTTTTCTTAAGAAACTTATTGCATACTTATATTTGTTTTTTATGTACTGGTTCTTTGCTATGAGTAATTTTATTAAATTTTCTCATTATCACTTCTTTTCATTGAATTTATTATTCTATCTGGTACATTAAAATAATGTACAAAATGTTGAAACACAGAATGGCATGGAAGAAAAATGTATACATTTCTTTTAATCATACCACTCAAAAGTAAACACATTTTTACATTTTGATATATATCACTTAAGGATATACTTTCATGCAGAGTACTTTTATCTATGTTTGAATACATGATATACTGGGTGACTAGTGACCCCCCCTAAAAAAACATTCATATCCATCCAGTAGTTGTTAATGTGACCTAACTTGGAAGTGGGATCTTTGCATATGTAATAAAGCTAAGATGAGGTCATCCTGAGTTAGTGTGGGCAGTAACCTCAATGACTATGGTCCTTATGTGAAAAGGGAGGTTGGACACAAAGAAACAAGCACACAAAAGAAAGATGTCCATGTTAAGACAGAGGCAAAACCTGGAATGATGCAACTACAAACCAAGGACTGCCAAATATTGCCAGCAATCTGCAAAAACTAAAGGAGAGACAAGGAATAGATTCTCCCTTAGAGGTACCAAAAGGAATCAAAATTTAATTTGAAACTTTTGTCCTCCAGACTGTGACATATAAGTTTCTGTTTATTTAAGCCAGACAATTTGTAGTAGTTTGTTATGGTAGTCCTGGGAAGGCAGTGCACACAGTATTGAATACAGTATGTAAAATATACACCATATATATTATCATTTTTTATAAAATAGACTTTATGAGCATTTATAACCTTCAGAGACTATTTGTATATATCTCTGAGATGTTATGTTTCTCTGTGTAAGTATACATATATTTACATATTTATACACATATATAATTGACAATAGAAACATCAAGAAAAATAGAAAAAACATGATGATGACCTGACAAGAAAAATTAATTTGGCCACATTCAAGTCTGTGAAGTTGATTTAAGGTTCAGGATGATTTCCCTTAAGATGCATTTTGACATATTACTTTGAAGTTATGGAATTCAGGTATTTTCCATAGGCAAGACAGTGTTGTATTGTTTGCAGACTGTGTATGCAGATGACTGATAACAATGGTTTTATTTTCAAATTTTCCTTTGAGGCTAAGTAAACTCAAAAGAAACATGGACTACAGATGCACTCATATTAACAGACAGCTAATAAATCAGATCTCCACAATATTTTAAAGACACTCTCACATGAGTTTATGTACAGAAATCTAATGCTAATAGAATACACCTAAGAATGATAACAATCTTAAAGTATGCGAACTTTAACTTTTGCTCTGGGGACACAAATGAAAACTACAAGTTTTGGGAAACCTGTAATAATAAAAAAAATTGGCCTTGTAATAAATTTTAGCAACCGATATAACAAACAAATGCAGGTGTTAGTATATATAGTTGTGTTATATGTATATATATATGCATAGATATTCAGAAGATTAAAGTATCTTCACTAGAGCACTTTTTAAAAGTTCCATAAATCTGTATCACATGTATAGATTGTTTTCACTGTATCATGGTCCCCAGACACTCTGCAGGTTCTCAGCATTTGTTTGTTTGTTTATACATATACCTCGAAGGAGCTCCATGTATTTTATTCTGACCATTCTCATGTTGTATTCAAAGCATAAAGTCTGAAGACAATTCTGAGAAAATGTGATGGTTTCAAACTATGAATACTGAATTTTTAGTACAGAATATAAATAGAATAAGCTCAAAAATCATAAATTTAGTTACTTGGTGTTATCTGAGTATCTTCTTAAATACCACCTACACAATCAACGGTATTACTATACACGTGGGCCACATTATTAAATTTCTACTTTATTATATACCTCATGTTTACATGGCTTAAAGACTTAAACATAAGACAAGACACCATCAAACTCATAGAAGAGAATACAGGTAAAACATCCCCTTACATAAACAATACAAATGTTTGCTTGGGCCAGTCTTCCAAAGCAATAGAAAAAAAACAAAAATAAACTGATGGGACCTAATCAAACTTATAAGCTTTTGAGCAGCAAAGGAAACCATAAAAAAAATGAAAACCTACAAAATGGGAGAAAATAGTTTCAAATGATGCAACCAACCAGGGCTTAATCTCCAAAACATACAAGCAACTCATACAATGCAACAGCAAAAAACCAAACAACTGAACTGACAAATGGGTGAAGACCTCCATATTTTGTGGATAAAAATTTTAGTGCTAGTCTATTTCTCCATGTTATAAACAATAAACATTTGAAAATATAGACATTTGCTTATATTTTCAGATGCATATAGGGCAGGAAGAATATACCTGGGAAAAACTGGGAACAAATCAGTTTGGCAGTTGTTTCTTCTCTATTCTGTTTTTAAGAGATCTAGGCTAATACACATTCCATTTCTTTGGCACATGGGATTTACAGTCACTATTCCAACTAGAAATGTAAAAAAGCATGGAGAAACATAATAGAAGTGTTTATGGGTTGAGTTTATAATCGATGCATATTACATCATTTCACACCCTGTTGCCTAAAGTTCAGTCCTGTGGCTTCGATAACAGTAAGAGAGCTAGGAAACATCATAAAGAAGAAGAAAACATGGATTTGGAGGAGCAGCTAACAATTAGATTCTTATGTGGTATATTTTGAGAGAGATTAAATGTGATTACTTTCTAAAATATCTTCTTCCATTATTATCAGAAGCCATAATTCATATTTTAAACCATAGGAGCATCTTATCAAAATTTCTGGAAAGGAAATCATGACACACTGATATTAATCACATTCTTACATTAAAGTTACAAAAACTGAAGACAATGATGGTCAATAAAACTTTCTCTACTTTACTTTTCAAAATTTGTGTATGGGAGTTCCTGCTGTGGCACACAGTAGGTTAATAATCCGACCGCAGCAGCTTGGGTCGCTGCTGAGGTGAGGGTTTGATCCCAGGCCCGGCTCAGTGGGTTAAAAGATCCAGCTTTGCTACAGCTGTGGAACAGGATCAAATACCTGACCTGGGAACTTCCGTATGCAGTGGGTGGGCCCATTAAAAAAAAAGCGTATTGGGATCTAAATAATGAACTAATATGGTAATAATAAACTATTATTTACAGCAGCCATATATCCTAACATTTGATAGCCTAGTTTGGGATATCATAAACCTTTACAAGGAAGCTTTGTATATATACACACACATATATATGTCTGTGTGTGTGTGTGTGTATGCTGCACTCATGGCATATGGAAGTTCCCAGGCTAGGGGGCAAACCAGAGCTATAGCTGCTGGCCTACACCACAGCCACAGCAATGAGGAATCTGAGTGTGTCTGCGGCCTTCACACAGCTCAAGGCAACACCGGATTTTTAACCTGCTGAGCAAGGCCAGGGATTGAACCCATGTCGTCATAAATACTAGTTGGGTTGTTACCACTAAGCCACGATGTGAACTCCCAAGGAAGTAATATTTCACATTGTTTAAAGGGTTCAAAGTTTAGGCTGGTCTTTACCATACTTGAACTGATTAAATAAGACTTTGCATCACTATTAATAACATTCACAGTTGAGTATGTTGACAGGCAAAAAAGTGAAAATTTTTTTTCAATTCATAGATTGTAGATACAAAAATCTCCAGATTCTAAAAAAAACCCCCACTCATTTAAGTGTATATTATTGTACTGGAGTCATGCTGTGTTTTCATAATGAACATAGACATGTTCATTTCTACCGTAGAGTGTGATATGAAAATCAAAGCACTATAGCTGTTTTATTATTAAATAAATATTTGAGATAAGAATGTACTATGAAAGTTATTATAAGTATTAATTAATATGATACATCTCAAAAGTAAGTATAAATTGAATATCACAATTTAAGAGGGTAACTTTCTTCAGATATTTGCAAATAGAGGTACCACTTTATCAAAATTCC
The DNA here is from genome assembly GCF_054392235.1 of Sus scrofa. Taxonomy (NCBI): domain Eukaryota; kingdom Metazoa; phylum Chordata; class Mammalia; order Artiodactyla; family Suidae; genus Sus; species Sus scrofa. The sequence continues at coordinate 64,953,420 of NC_139390.1, forward strand.
ATTTACTCAAGCTCACAATTTTTTTTCCCATGCCACCTCATGGATGATAATAATTTTTCCTCTCTGAATTATATAGATCAAATAGCTCCTCATCTACCATGAGGAATAAAGATGGAGTACTCATTTCACTTCAAATAAGCTATTAAATTTGAGATCCTACATTGTGTTAAGCCTTCAGTAGGGTTTAATGAGTTAAAATAGAACACTTATTCTCAAGAATTTCACCCATAGAAAAGAAAAAGACATATATATCTGTATACACACACACAGTAATAGGCTATGAAATAATGCTGTATTAATGATGGCCAAGTGTTCTCAATCAAAAATTTGGACATGTGGACAGATAACAGAATGTAATATTTGTAATACTGTCATTCTGAAATGTCTAGGCTATTTAGTAAAAAGCCATAATAGTTTTTCATATAAGAAAAAATAAGATAATAAATTTTATATTTGCTTGCTTTGTGAGATGAGCTACAACAGAAAACATAATTTAAAAAGTTTAATTTTTTTTTTAATTTTTAGGGGCACACTCACAGTATATAGAAGTTCCCAATCTAGGGGTCGAATAGGAGCTACACCTGCTGACCCACCCACAGCCACAGCAATGTGGGATCCAAGCCACATGTGCAACCTACACTATAGCCCAAGGCAACGCTAGATCCTTAACCTACTGAGTGAGACCTAGGATAGAACCTGCATCCTCATGGATACTAGTCTGGTTCCTAACCTACTGAACCACAATTGGAACTCCTGAACAGATTTTGAAGAATGGGAAGGAGTTTGCCAAAGAGACAAAGAAACTTTTTGAGAATGGGGTAAAGGATAAAAAATAAATTTCTTAATGCAAAAAGTATATCTGAAACAATGTCAGTATATTAAAATTTATCAAGGTGGTTGAGTGAATGGACTCTGGAAGAGCCTACTAGGTTCAAACCCAAAGGCTAATCCTTCTGCTGTGTGTCCATGAGCAAGTTACTTAACTCCTCTGAAATATATAATTTCCTAAACTATAACATTAGAAAAAAAATAGTCACTACCTCAAAGAGTTGTTGTGATAATGAAAATGTGTTAAAATATTTGAAGTGCTTAAAATAATGTCTGTACCATAGTAAATGTTAATATATCATTATTATAAAATCATGACAAATATAATTGGAAAATAGCAAACATTTGCACCTGCCAGAGCCTAGGTGTGTAGGTAGCAGAAGATAGGGAATAAAGTAATGTTACATGAAAAGGAAAAATTTAATCCAGATTATCAAGTATGTGTCATTCTTTACTAAAATAACTTTCAAAACTATATTAAATAGAATACTATTTATACCCATAATTTTAAATGTGAAGTGATATGATAATTTAGTAAAATAAATCAGGTAGTACTGTGTTATAGCATTTATTTAAGATAAGGTAAAATGTTACTAACGGTGAAATAGTTAATCTTTTCAATAGTTGAGATAACTCTTCACAAGGAAAACCTATAGATCCATAGGAGAAAATCTATGAGAAGATGATTTGGGGTTTTCTTATTTCTTCAACATGAAAATGGGCAGTGAGAGCTTGGTGGCAAGTGAGAACTCATGGATGATTCTTATGTTTCTGTTCTGAATGATCAGGTGCTTAGTGATGCTGTTATACATAGAGATTGAAACAGAAAAAGAGATTACCAAATCATTTTTAAACACTTCTCCATTTTCATGTCAATAGTGCATTAGGATAATTTCTCCTGAACCTCTGAAGATGAAGGAGTGAGGTCCAGAAAATTTTTTTTTAAAAGTCGCAATTAGTGTGAAGATGGTAGTTACATCATTGGTCACATGGAAGATGGCAATTAGAGTATGTATGGAATGAGAAGAAAAGACACAGTAATAATGAAGAAATTATTGTACTTGCAGTTGAAGAGGTTTTAGTTTCCCTTTTCCCATTGTGCTATATAATGTTGAGCAAATTACTCAATATATGTCTGACCTTCAATCCACTTATTTGAAAAAGTTTTATGGATTCTTCACAGGGTTCTGGGAATCCAGGGACATTAAAAAAAATGAAAAGTACATTGCAACATATAAACATCCTAACAAGCCTAACTTGTTAAAAGTAGTATGTAATAAGGACAGGTCCATCAGATAGCTAATGATAATGGTTTGCATGGGACAAAGAAAAATTATTCACCTAAGTACATTAAACTGTTACTTTTCTGAGTAAATTCTTGGGTAGTTAGGGGGTGCTTTTTACTCTAATAGGAGAAAAAATTTGACTTTAGCTATAATTTATCAGAATTTAGCTACTAATAATCAGTATTTAACTATTCATTTTATTGGTTGAATTGTGTTCCTCAAAAAAGGTTATGATGAAGTCCATATCCTCAGAAGGTGACCTTATTTGCAAAAAGTGTGGTTGCAGTTGTAATTAGTTAAGATGAAGTCATATTAGAGCAAGGTGAGTGTCTGACTCAGTATGACTGGTGTCCTTATAAGAAGTTGACCCTATGAAGCCAGAGGATTGGAGTGTTGCACATGTAAGCCAAGGAACACCACAGGTTACTAGCAAACTACCAGAAACTAGGAAGAGCATGATGATTCTACTGTAGTTTTCAGATTGCATGGCCCAGCTGATATCTTTATTTTGGATTTTTAGCCTAAGTGAGAGACAATACATTTCTGGTGATTTAATCTATGCAATTTATGGTACTTTTTTTGTGGCAGCCTTACAAATTATAAGGCACTTTCCAGAATACAGTGTTTTCATATTTGATCAACACAATGCTACTCACAAGAACAAGTAACTCATGCAAAATCACACAGTAAGTGAACTCAAGACACGTTTTATGATTCTGAGCCCAGTCCTAATAACATAAAATGATATCGCTAAATAGCCATTTATGGGCTTGTCTTAGAACCTAGCCACAATTTGTGTAGGTGATTTCCTCTGAATTCCAAACTATGTTCTAAGAATTAGCCTTAATATAACTAGTTTGGCAATCCTGCATCATCCACATCTTGGTCCTTGGTTATAGGACCATGGACAGAAAAATAAAAACAAAAACAAAAAAAATGAACAAGATCAACTCATAAGGAAACAGGTTAATGCTTAACTTTTCTTCAAATTTATTGTCAAATATGATAAAAGATTAGAAACAATACCGAAGTAATGCTTAATACCACCTTTTCTAGCTTCATTTGGTGCATAAAATAATAACTAACACAAGTGAAGTTCTCAGTGATGGTCTTTTGAGAGAATGGATGCTCTATTTATCCTGTCACCTAGCACCTATGCTTTCACTGGCTCAGAAAAAGCAAAAATGAACTCTCTCTAAATGCTTTGAAAATAGAGCAAATGCAATTCAAAAGAATAGGGGCAAATACCAGGATGAATATATGGCATGTCTATGCTTTTTTTTTTTTTGAAAGGCACATTTTAAAAATGGAATATGAAATCTCTTCCGCTATATATCAGTGGGTTCTAGTTATATGGATGAAAGGGAAATGAAATGAGTGCTATAAGAGGAAATAGAAACACATTTATGGGGGAGTTTATGTTTTGTGTTTTGTGGCTGTAACTGTTGTCATACCTCTTTATAAACTATGTCAATTTTATCCACATTTTACTAGCATGCCATTTTACACAAAAAGCAATAGGCATATGTCAGGAAGTGCACCTACTTTCTGAAGCTGCTGTTATGAATATACAAAAGACAAATAAGGGTAGAACTTTCTCTGGGTCAGGAGGTATTGATTTTGGCATTACCTCTGTGACTAGTGTTTACCAGTTAGGGAAAGTTTTATACAGAGATTTCTAGCACATATTCAATATTTGGGAGTGGGGCATCCTTGAGTGCTTGATTCAAAGCAGCAATTTATTTCAAGTAGATCTAATATCTCCAATTAAGCATTTACAGAAAAGACGTAAATCAAAATGGCACAGAAAAGTTTCAGTTGCCCTTTTCTCTTCTTCAGTAATTTGTTTTACTTCATGACCTCAGTATTACAAAAAATAACTGAGCAGAACGTTGACTGTAAGACAGTGTCTTACATTTCCTATGTGTGGTGGCTAGACAGGAAATTTTCATTTCATACACCATTTGCGCCTCGCTGCAATGATTTCACAAAAGTCAGCAGGCTTTGGAAAGTTAATGATAAAGAAAAGCATTTGTTTTTGTTATTTTGAGAAAGTACTTGAGTGTTTAAAGCTAGAACCTACGGAGGCTGGTTAGGAATGGAGAAGTACAACATTTATTTCATTTTATTTGGCAGTGCTTATATTTATATCACATTTAGAAGAAAAAAGTACCCCCAAATAATAATATCACAATGGAAACTGTATCAGTAATTATATCAATGAATGAATACAAAATATGAATAAAATAAATATATATTATAATGCATACCAATCAAAAATAACATATATTAAACATATCCTATTTATAGGAATTTATTTTCTTCACTTAAATACATGAAACTTGCTATCAAGTTTATTTATCTAGCTATGCATTCATCCTAAAGATATTTATTGATATCTTTTTTCAATGAAAGGAAATATTTAAATAATAAAAACACAAATATAACTATGATTTGTAAAGTTGCATTAGATAATGGGTACTGCCATTGGAAATTATTTTCTTTCCTTGTAGAAAAAGTTTTTATTGTTGTCGATGTTTTTATTTATAAGGCTATTAGAAATACGAGGTAAGAACCCAGTTTTGATATACTAACCTTGACTCCAAAGTAAAAGCGATGGTTGTGTATTGCCAGTTTTACCTCCTAAATGGATTTCCTAACAATAAACTGTACGTGTTGCTGCCTCGATCAGACTGCAACCACTTTCCTCTTGACTCTGGCTACAACCTTCTGACTAGTACCCTGCCTCCATTAACTCTTTTCTCCTGACCTCCCAGCACTACAAGGTTTTCTGATGCATTGCTCTTTAAAGTAAAAAATGCCCTTTTCCAACTGAGGACTAGTACTAGCACCAGGTTTCCTATAGAAGGACTATGCATCTCCTTACTTGTTCAAGGTTTACATAGCCAAGCCATGGAGCTTTATCTTCTGTCATTCCCACAGCTTATATCCTGCATTACACTCACCAAATCCTTTAGGTTCTCCAAATATACTCATGAAAGTCCTCAACACAAGAGTTCCCCTCATAGCTCAGCAGTAATGAACCTGACTAGTGTCCATAAGGACATGGGTTCGATCCTTGGCCTTGCTCACTGGGTTAAGGATCTGGCGTGCCGTGAGCTGTGGTGTAGGCTGCAGATGGGGCTCAGATCTTGCGGGTCTATGGCTGTGGTGTAGGCAGCTGCTGCAGCTCGGATTTAACCCCTAGCCTGGGAACTTCCATTATGTGTAGGTGCGGCCCTACAAAGGCCAAAAAAAAAAAAAAAAATCCTCAACATGCCATTTCTTTATTCCTATAAACATGCTTTCTCTCCTATTTATTTATTTAATTTTGCTTTTTAGGGCCACACCCAGGAACATGGAAGTTCCCAGGCTAGGGGTTGAATTGGAGCTGCAGCAGCTGCCCTACACCACAGCCACAGCAACATGGGATCCAAGCCGTGTCCATGACCTATACCACAGCTCAAGGCAATGCCAGATCCTTAATTCACTGAGTGAGGCCAGGGATCCAACCCACATCCCCACAGTTACTAGGTGGGCTTTTTACCACTGAGCCACAATGGGTACTTCCTTCTCTCCTCTTTAAAACTCTACCCCTTTTTCTCCAGAAAGCTCCTACAGATTAACAGTTCACATGTTCCTCTGTGAAATAGCCCCAAATTCCCCAATAGGGAGGCAGTCCCTTTTCTGCTGACTAATCAAGTATTGCATCCAGCTCTAAAATGTCCTTTATCACACCATGGTATATTTCACTTTATGTCAATTCTTCTATTAGTGACACTGCCCTATTTTATTTTGTATCTAATACAGCAAGTAAGATGGAACTCAGAGTACTCTCTTAGGTAGGACATGTACAAAAATTAGAATGATACACAGCTGGAAATCAAAAAAGGAATTTCTTCTCTTTCTCAGTAAATAACACCCTCTTACATTTAAGGAAATCTCCAAATCTATTTTATTTCATCTTTCTTGTAATTTTTCTATCACCAAAACATTGCATTAATAACCATATATCACTGCACATCATTTCATAGTTAATCTTTTGTTTTTCAATGTCAATTCAATTTTAGTAATTATACATGTTTTACATAAGATCAAGTTGATGCTTCCAGATATGCAACTGTATTTATAATGGATTATGTTACTAAATTGATCTTATTAAACAAATTGAAAAATTTGTCAATGACACTCCTTTTTTTTCATCTAAAAGACCATTCCAATTTTAGTATTTACAGATTTTCACCTCAAATATGGGGAGGGAGCATATACAGAAACAAAAAATAATTCTGATACCCCAAGAATAAGATATAAGACTGCTGTAAACAATTCTTTTAAAATAGGATAGGCCAAAAGGAACAGTCCAACTCTTTTTCTCTTTAGTAACATTTGCTTTAGAAATGTTCATTGTTAAGTCATAAAAAAAGTCATTTTTTCTGCCCATTACTTAATGTGAAAGAGTGTAAAATATAAATGTCTCCCCCATTCAGAAGGTATTGTCTTTGATATCTTTTAAAACATACATAAATAGTAGAATTATTTGCAATCCCTATTTAGAAAGTCACTCAGCAATATCTGATTATTTCTATAATAGGTCAGCATTTTACTGTGAATGAAAAGATAAATAAAAAAATGCTTATCGATGGCATACTATTTGATAAGAAGTGTAGGACATATAGATCAATTAAAATGGAGGTATAGCCCTTACATTCATGGAAGGTGGAGTTGAATGAAGGCAATGGATATTGTTAAATAAAACCCTGCAATCACATAAATGTAAATTTCAGAAGGTCAAGTACACTGAAGGAAATTGGCATGGATTTGAGAAGATGAAGTTGGCATGAGCAAATCTAATTAGATTTGGTAACTAAGAGAAGACTGTACCAAAAAGATGTTTCAAATTAATAATCCAAAGAAGATGTGGAACCAATGTAATGTATTTGCTCCAGGAATTTTTTAATTTTCATATTTCAGAAAGAGTAAGCCAAAAAATATACCTTGGTGAACTGGACCAACCAAAATCCAATTTTATATATTTTCTGGGTAATCTCTTTCTGGAACGCCTATAATTTGAATATTGGATCTTCTGAAATGTTCCTCTCATGTCTCCTCTTTCCTTCCCTCTCCTCTTTTCTTTTTCTGTTATGTTTTCTTTATCTCCCCTATTTTCTTATGGATTATTTTTACTTAACCATTGCATTTATAATTTATCAAAACATTACTCAGTTTCAGTCATGTCCCTTTTTGTGTTTATGGATGTAGTAATGTCAAATTTCTTTGAATATAATAAATTAGACTCAAAAAATTGAACTAGTAATTTTTCAGAATCAAAGCAAAGTCTCTGGACATTCTCTTTCTCTGCTTCTTTTGGGTATCTTTTGCTTTACTTTTTTTCTAAAGATATTCCTCCCCATTTGTTCAATATTTTCTATAGTTCGGAATTATATTCTTGACATGACAGCTTCAGCCTTAAAGTGCACATCACTTTACAGGTCAAGCACTCATGGATAATTAAGTGATTTTGTATTACTTGAAGAAGAAAATTAGATTGATCTACTTGAGGTGATCCTTCTATCCGACTGGCCAGAGAGTTAATGTCACATTGTACAGTGAGTAAAATGTGTGGAAGAGGCTCAGAAGGAGGCTCATTAGTGGATGGATTACAGGGAGTCCTTGAAGGAACACTGGACAAATGGAGACCTCAAGAGCTTCTGTCGCAGCTATGTTGGCAGAAGTAGCTCCTAATACAGCTGCAACATATATTGTAGCATAAATTATTTCAGAAACTGCTATCAAGAAAATGTTTTATTTGGTTGTCAAATAATATTTCCAAAAGGTAAATATTAAAGGTTTGGTGGACCATAAGGTGTCTTTTTTTTTTTTTTTTTTTGTCTTTTTGCCATTTCTTGGGCCACTCCCGTGCGGCATATGGAGTTCCCCAGGCTAGGGGTCCAATCGGAGCTGTAGCTGCCAGCCTACGCCAGAGCCACAGCAACGCGGGATCCAAGCCGCGTCTGCGACCTACACCACAGCTCACGGCAATGACGGATTGTTAACCCACTGAGCAAGGGCAGGGATCGAATCTGCAACCTCATGGTTCCTAGTCGGATTCGTTAACCACTGCACCACGACGGGAACTCCAAGGTGTCTATCTGATCTGCTCTTTAGTTGTACTAGGAAAGCAGCTACAGACAATAGGTAAATGAATGGTTATGGCTTTGTTTTAATAAAATTGTATTTGCAAAGACAAAAGGTTGGCCCGCTGACCATATTTTGCTGATCTTGTGGGTCTGGGGTTTAATGATACATGTTTTTGGGGATTTGTTATAATTGTGTGGATTCCTGTATGCACATTTAGAGGAAAAATATTTAGTTCAATATAAACAAACATATTTTGGCAGAAGACAAAATTTTAAATTAATTTATACACTGCCAAATTAATTTTTCTAAAATAGGTAAGTTTTAGGACTAGTTTATGATTTTTTATATCACTTTTCAGACTGTTTTAGATTATGAAAGTAACTTTTTCCTTGTTCATCATTTAGTTGCAAATGTATTTTCAGTTTTTTAAAGCTATATTTTCAAAAGGCTAATTATGCGTTGAAGCACAACTAAAATTGTGATAAGTGCTTATGTGGAAAGTGTTCCTATATGGAGAATAGAGAAGTACTAATGGCATTTGATTTGAGAAAGCTAAAGTGGGAAAGACAGAAGCCATATTGGGGGAAAATCTTTCAAGTAATTAATATATGCTAAGAACACAGAAATGAAACCATTAGTTTATATGCAAAAGCTGATATTGCCACCTTCTCTCTCCCAACTCCTATATACTAAGTTGGTAGATGGGAGACATGGGGTTGGGAGCTTGAAATCCAAAAGTTCTTCTGGAGGAACTCTCTATCAGCATTAATCTATGAGTGAATCTGGCTCATGGGAGATCTAACACACTGAGAAAGAGTGTAGTGGGGGTTAATGGAAGAGTTAGGGGAAATAAGTAAATATATTTCTTGGAGAAAATTCAGTTAGTAATCGTTTTTTCTTTTTCTCTTTTCCTTCCTTCCTTCCTTCCTTCCTTCCTTCCTTCCTTTCTTTCTTTCTTTCTTTCTTTCTTTCTCTTTTGAGGTCCACTCCCATGGCATATGGAGGTTCTTAGGCTAGGGGTGGAATCGGAGCTACAGCTGCCAGCATATGCCACAACCAAAGCAACGTGAGATCCAAGCCACATCTGTGACACACACCCCAGCTCTTGGCAATGGCAGGTCCTTAATCCACTGAGAGAGGCTAGAGATCTAATCCACATCCTCATGGGTACCAGTTGCCTTCGTTAACCACTGACACACAACAGGAACTCCAGTAATCCTTTTTTCTAATCACAGAGCTGTCTGGAATGATATAGACATATATGATGAAAAAATTGTTGGTGAAGTAAATATTTCCTGGACCCAAAGGAATTATTTAAATGCAAAATAAGACTCATGTTCTTCTCAAAAATATTATTATTACGGTCAGTAAAGAAATTATTCATTTTTAGAGTTTCTGGCATGGCTCAGCAATAATGAACCCAACTATTATCCATGAGTATGTGGGTTTGATACCTGGCCTCACTCAGTGGGTTAAGGATCCAGTGCTACCGTGAGGTGTGGTGTAGGTTGCAGACACACCTTGGTTCCTGAGTTGCTGTGGCTGTGGTGTAGGCTGGCAGCTGCATCTCTGATTCGACCCATAGCCTGGGAACTTCCATGTTCCACAGGTGTGGCCCTAAAAAGACAAAGAAAAACCATTCATTTTTAATGTTACAGAATAACTTCATTTCAAAAAATTCTGTTGGATCTGAAATTTTAGGTATCCATGAGAAGCCAGTATTCATTATCATAAAGGCACTACCAGTCTTCATGGCCCAGCTTTATCATATCAGATACAAAGTGGTGAGTTTGTCTCAAGCTGACAATTATTTTTGTTTTTGTTTTGGTATTTTATTTTATTTATTTATTTTTTCTTTTTTTAGGGCTGCACCGTAGCATGTGGACATTCCCAGGCTAGGGGTTGAATTGGAGCTGCAGCTGCTGCCCTACGCCACAGCCATAGCAACACCAGAACCAAGCCGCGTCTGTGACCTGTGATGCAGCTTGTAGAAATGAAGGAGCTTCAACCCACTGATCAAACCCGCATCCTCATGGAAACTAGCTCAGATTCTTAACCCATGAAGCCATAATGGGAAATCTTGGTTTGGTTTTCTTTTTAATTTGTGTTTATTTTTACAGAGTGTTTGTCATGAAGCACAAAATTACTGATAAAAACTAAAATGATTGATCATGGAGCAACAAATTTATGCACCAATCCAGATCAAAAACTAAGGTAGTAGACTTGGAGAATAGACTTGTTGCTACCCCAGGGAGAGAGGGAGGGAGTAGGAGGGATCCGGAGCTTGGGGTTAACAGATGCAAACTATTGCTCTTGGAATGGATTTACAATGAGATCCTTCTGTGAGAACTATGTCTAGGTACTTACATCGCAACACAACAATGGGAGGAAAAAGTATGTATACATGTATGTGTAACTTGGTCCCCATGCTGTACAGTGGAAAAATAAATAAATAAATAAATAATCAACTTGAAAAAAATAATAAAATAAAATTGAAGTATAGTTTATTTAAAAAAAACTAAGGTAGTAGAAGTTGGAATTAAAATGACAATTATATCCACAGGAAGACAACGTTAAGACTGTAAATAGTTAGTGGCTGTAACTCCCAGAAAAATAAATTTGTTCTTAGATATTTGTGATCTTCCTTTTTTTTATATTTTTTAATTTTTTGTCTTTTGTCCTTTTATGGCTGCACCAGCGGTATATGGAGGTTCCCAGGCCAGGGGTCTAATCAAAGCTACAGCTGCCAGCCTACCCCACAGGCACAGCAAAGCCAGATCCGAGCCACTTCTGCAACCTACACCACAGCTTATGGCAATGCCTGATCCTTAACCCACTGAGTGAGGCCAGGGATCCAACCTGAAACCTCATGGTTCCTAGTCGACTCCTTTCCACTGCGCCATGACAGGAAGTCCATGATCTTCCTTTTAACCTTTTTAACGATTTATTATTTTCAACCCCAAAATGTTAATTCAACTGCCACATGTTCTACTTTTTGGTTTTTAAGGACTTGAATATTCTCGAAAAATAACTAACTTGCTTCCCTTTTGTTTCATACTTAATATTTTACCTGAGAGAGATAGTGATACGGATGCAACTAGAGTCAACAGGGGTAAAATATTTATATCAAAAGTTCATTGATTATATAATAAACTCAGATCTCAATATCTGAATGAAAACTTGTTTAATTGAAAGAAAAATATTATTTTTATACATATACGCATTTAATTACATTTCATAATATATTCCATTTGGTTCCTTACAAATATTTTCCTAAAGAATAAATATTCTTCACTTTGTCTCACTGAAAATAAATATCACTCACTTTATTTTTTATTAAAGTATAGTTGATCTGCAATGTTTTGCCAATTTCTGTTATACAACAAAGTGACCCAGTCATACACATACATATTCCCTTTTTTTCCCTTTTTACAGCCATTTTAGGCTTATGGAAGTTCCCAGGGTTAGGGGTCAAATCGGAGCTGCAGTACCTGCAACATGGGATCTTTAATCCACTGAGCGAGGCCAGGGATCTAACTATCATCGTTATGGTGCTGTGTTGGGTTCCTCACCCACTGAGCCATAACATGAACTCCTCCTTCTTATGTTATCTTTTATCATGGTCTATCCCAAGAGACTGGATATACAGTAGGACCTCATTGCTTATTCATTCTAAATGTAATAGCCTGCATCAACCATCCCCAAACTCCCAGTTCATCCTACTCACTACAACCTACCCCCTGGTTAATCACAAGCCTGATCTCCATGTCTGTGAGTCTTTCATATTTTATATTCATTCAAACATGACTATAATAATATGCTACAAGTTTTAGGAAAATAATTTGCTTTTGCAGTTTCTAGTTTCACAGTTTTTTCCATGTGAAATCACAGTGGCTTCAATTCCACTTACACTAAATTTATACTAAATTTACCAGTGTACAAACAAATGTACGCACTCTGCTTAATATTTGGAGTGAATTATTTTTATTTTATTGTATCCACATACAAATGTCATTAAAATGTGTCATTTTTCACATTTATCTCAAGAATTTGGTCCCATCTCTGTGACTTTGGTAGGCTTCTAATGAAAATTAATAAATAACAACAGGAGTACTTTCAGAAGAACATGAATTCATGAGGACAAGGTTTGAAGGGCAAAATTATGTTGATGTTTAACAATGCAGTTAACATAAAGAGAAGTATTAAAATATCTAATTCAGAGGATCAAGGTTTTCATGCTGAAAGACAGTCAAATGTTGTTGATGAGGAAAATAAAAAGGGTATTTTAAGAACTCAATATGCAGGTCATGCGTGATGACTCATTAGGCAGAGAAAATTATTACTACCCATTAAAGAATTAGCTTTCACACAAATGGAAAAGTTGATTAGTGCACCTCAGAGTGGCTGGTTTCTAAAATTATAAAATTAATGAATGTATGAAATATTTAATTTCACACATAAGCATCTGTGAAGAGAAATTAATTGTTTTATACAATAAAAGGCACTTATTTTACATGCAGGATTAAATGTTAAATTTGAAATCATAAAATGGTTTTCAAAAGTATTTGTTCCTGCTGATTTTGTAGCAAATTTTGCAATATTTCTATGGATTTTCAGAAATTATTTTAAGTGGAAACACTTCATAATACAGATGAGTGTATTGCTATTAAAATAATAATTTTTGTACCTATTATGTATATGCTAAAATATTTGAGGGAGGGCCACATATTCAAAGAATTTGGATTGGGTTTCCCAAATTTATATTGTAGAAGTATTTTAGGAGAAAGACAATGAAATATTCTGATTAGATTTAACTACCTTGTATTATATGATAGCTAAAATTATATAATATTTTATAAAATAAATTCAGTAAGTCACATATATTTTATACATTGTATACCATAGCATACAATATAAAGCAATACTTATTAGGAAGCAAGGGCTTCGATCTTCAAAATTATATGTGGGCTTAACAATGTGTTATCATGTCATACTTTCTTATTTTTAAGAGCAAAGTCCAAGGTTGTGTGTCATATCTCATAGAGGGGATATGAAGCATCTTAAGGAAATGGCTTGAAGAGTTGCTTCTGTATATATATAATCTTAAAAGATATATAATGTCTATCCACCTACCTATAGATCTTTCTATGTATATATGGGGAAATATACATAGTATCTATTCAATATAGATATATATAGTAAATACAGACTATATATAGTGTATATAAATAGATATTGTAGTCTATAGATGCTATAAAGTCTACCTAAAGATCTCTTTCTATATATATAGAAAAATGTATAATATTTATTCAATATAGGTATATATAGTAAATATAAACTATATATAAAGTATATAAAATATATATTATAGCCTATATATACTTTATATAGAAAAACAGATGGTTCATATATATAGGTGTGTTTATATAATAATCATAATAATAGTAATTATTTTGATTATTATGATTATTTTCTTACCATCTCAATGTCAAAAGTTCTATCTGGTAAATGGTTCCTATGTTCCTATATGGTCATTTTGAGATAACTGGGTCTTTCTTGGGTGCTGTTCTCATTAGATCAGCCTGTAGACCCTAGCTGATTAACTTGCAAATCCTTCTGCAAACTGATGACTGAATGAATTGTGCTTAGTCTGATCCTATCCTTTTATGTTACCCTGTGAACTTAACCAATTTCTATGATCTTATTAATTATGAACAGTTATAGCATGAAACAAGGGAGTACTACAGATTAAGATCATTGTTTATTCACTGTCTAAAATAAAACAGAAACCTAGAGAACATTTCTAACAACCTTAAGCAAACAATAATTTCAGCACTCTTTTAATTAGAGCATGTTGGCAATAAAGATGAAACTGAAACTCAAAATTCTGGCCAGAAAGCTTGCACTATTTCCATTTGTATCACAATTCATAAACTAACTGATAATGGGTCTGTATTCTCACTAATATGTTGCGATGGGGAGAGAGGGATCAGATGATCATTAGGAAATGAGAGACATTCTCTATGCAAAATATTAGATAAAGAAGGTATCCAAAATAATATTTTAAACTTACTTATACTCAATGAAAATAAGGAAATGTAACTTCCTTTAAAATACTGACCATTTGATTCTTTTTGGAAATCCATGTATGTTTGTTTTTTTAAAAGTATATATGAATATGTGTATATGTGTATATATGTGCGTATATGTATACACATTCTCAAAGGACATAGATTAGAGGAGTTAAATGGTGGATATTCTATTCACTTCTCAGAGTTGCATTACTGAATTACTGCTTCTACTACCTACAACTGAGAGGAAAAGAATTAATCCTTAGGACACTTATTTTCCCAAATGTAACATAGTGATAAAAATTATACACTGGATTTTTTCACTTCTAAAAAAAGTAAAATTAATGATTAAAGTGCAATATTGTGATTATTATATCATGACACAATTTCCATACAAGGAATCATATTTAGGATTATCTTTTTAATTATAATCTTTATAGTGAGATATTTATTATTTGCCAACATATATTTGTGTATACACATATATAAAAGTATATAATATTTTATTTAGCCTTAACTTTCATTTGATGTTAATATAAAAATATAATTCATCTTCCTTAAAAAGGTAATTGTCTGTAACACAAACAGATGTTTTAAACTAGCTTTTGTATAAAATTGGAGGATATTAACTACTTATCCATTATGTAACCACTATGTTTTCATCATTTGTCAGAATGTCTTCAAACAAAGAAAAAATGAAAAAAGATTAAAAACACAGTAATGTACATTTTGAACAGATATCCTAGATATAAATGTTATCAGAGGTTACTCTTTTCTATGGTAAATATGCTATTTTAAAAAATGTGCTGGTGCTTATAATCTGGTTCGTGCATTCACAGCCCACATACCCTTACTGAAAGTGGATAGATTTGCACTGATTTCAGTGAAGGAATTATCATTCTTTTCTCTCAGTGTTAAGTAAATAATCTGAATAATGCTTGACATGTTCATATGAATGTAAATAAAACAAAGCTAGCTATAACATAAGATGCTCATAGCCAAAATAGAAAATGAATTAAGTCAGTGATGAAAATATGTATTTATTTCCATTTAACGTAAGATTTATCACAGGTAAAATTTAAGAACGCAAAAAATGGAGAAATTTGGATACACACACACTGTTAAGGCAAGAGGTTCCTCTATTCATTTTAACCTTTAGTTTCTTTCTCTCTCTCTTTTTTTTTTTACCCCTGTCTTTTTAGGGCCAAACCCATGGTATATGGAGGTTCCCAACCTAGGGGTCAAATTGGAGCTGTAGCCATGGGTCTACACCACAGCCACAGCAACATGGGATCTGAGATGCATCTGCGACCCTCACCACAGTTCACTGCAGTGCCAGATCCTTAACCCATTGAGTGAGGCCAGGGATCGAACCTGTGTCCTTATGGATGCTAGTCAGATTTGTTTCTGCTGAGCCACGATGGGAACTCCTAGTCATGGGGTCCTAGAACTTCTGCTGAGCCATGATAGGAACTTCTTTTTGTTTGTATGCTGAGTGTAAGACTGAAGTTCTAGCCCTTCTATTTTAAAGTTTAAAATAGAGAAGGAGAAAAGAAAAGGAGGAAGGGAACATGGAAGAGGGAGAGGGAGAAAAAAAAAAAAAGACAAGACAGGAAAATGGAAAAGCAATATTTCTTCATCTCAATATTTTATGTTTTTCTTATTTTACTAAATAATTCTTTTCTCTTGCTTGTTACATGAGGAAATATCAATTTTTTTAAAGGAATGCTTTAAAGTAAATGTTCTAAGATGGCCATAGTTAAATGTGACTATCTTATCTACTTGAAACTAATATAGTCATGTATGCCAACTATACATACTTCAATTTAAAAAAATGTGATGATGCCTGGGAAGTATACCAGAAGTCCATATCAAATAGTTTTTCTTTTAAGTGCCCCTGAGGAGTTAAAGGCATATTCAAATTTAGGTAAATTTTCTAAATAATTCCAGAGAATTATTGCATTTACATTATAATCTGCTGTTTTAATACAATGCTCAAAAGAATGTGCTTCTTTTCCCTCAGTTCACATATCGCATTGACCATAGTATCTAATGAGGTGGGGTAGTGTTCTCCTCAATGACTAACATTTCACAAAACTTTCTAATGATCAGGCAGTATAGCATTTTCCACTTATTTAAAACTTTTTAATGATCATTTTCCCCCAATGCTTAGCAAAGCAGCTGTTTTTCCCTGAGACTGAGGTTTATGCCAAGTTTAAAATGTTAATGTTTTTGAGCCATGTGCTCAAGAATTAAGTATCTCCAATTACCAAACTGGAAGATCTTGGCAGCTTTCACTCACTAAATAAACTCAGATATAAAGAGACTTATAACACTGGAGGAAAGAAAAGGAATCCAGGCACTTTTCTTCCTCCACTTTGGGAGCCCCATAAATGTCCATCATTACTAAGGATCCTTTTAATAATCCAAAATTAGCAGAATATGATTGTATGGTTGGCCTCGATGGTTGGTTTTTAAATTAACAAAATTAAATTACTGAGTAGGATATAAGGAATAGGATAATTATAAATGAAACTGTAACACTGAGATGAGATACATGATATTATAAAAACAAATCATGATTTTAAATAGTTCAAGTTTCTTCATTTTGATACTTTTATGTAAACTATAAGATAGTCTTTCAGATATTTGAAGATTACTGTAATTTTCACAAATTTCTACTTATTTTCAGAAAATAAAATTCCCAGGGTCTGTGTGTTTTGTCTTCAAATTCTTTTAATTGTATTTTAAAATTTTCTTTTTGGCATATAATTCTATGAACTGTAAGATATATTCATAT
Source organism: Sus scrofa (assembly GCF_054392235.1). Classification (NCBI taxonomy): domain Eukaryota; kingdom Metazoa; phylum Chordata; class Mammalia; order Artiodactyla; family Suidae; genus Sus; species Sus scrofa. The sequence continues at coordinate 64,970,543 of NC_139390.1, forward strand.
AACCAACAAACACAATTAAAATGTCAACTGGTACAGCCACTATGGAGAACAGTTTGGAGATACCTTAGAAATCTATACATAGAACTTCCATATGACCCCACAATCCCACTCTTGGGCATCTATCCGGACAAAACTCTCCTTAAAAGAGACACATGCACCCGCATGTTCATTGCAGCACTCTTCACAATAGCCAGGACATGGAAACAACCCAAATGTCCATCGACAGATGATTGGATTCGGAAGAGGTGGTATATATACACAATGGAATACTACTCAGCCATACAAAAGAATGACATAATGCCATTTGCAGCAACATGGATGGAACTAGAGAATCTCATACTGAGTGAAATGAGCCAGAAAGACAAAGGCAAATACCATATGATATCACTTATAACTGGAATCTAATATCCAGCACAAATGAACATCTCCTCAGAAAAGAAAATCATGGACTTGGAGAAGAGACTTGTGGCTGCCTGATGGGAGGGGGAGGGAGTGGGAGGCTTGGGCTTATCAGACACAACTTAGAATAGATTTACAAGGAGATCCTGCTGAGTAGCATTGAGAACTATGTCTAGATACTCATGTTGCAACAGAACAAAGGGTGGGGAAAAAATGTAATTGTAATGTATACATGTAAGGATAACCTGATCCCCTTGCTGTACAGTGGGAAAATAAAAATAAAAATAAAAATAAAAAAAACAGTTCCATTGTCCCCCAAAATCTCCTTTGTGCTATCTCTTTAAAATCACATCTCCTTCTCCCTACACCCAGGCAAAGATGGATAGATTTATCATTTTGAGGATGTCACATAAATACACAAATATCATACGATATGAAACCTTGTAAGACTGGATTCTTTCACTCAGTGAATTGAAGTTGTTGCATTCATCAATAGTTTACTATTTTTATGAATATCATTCTATTGTATGGATGTACCAGAGATTATTTATCACTTGTTGAAAGACATCTGGGTTCTTTCCAGTTTTTGGTGATGTGAATAGATTTGCTATAAAGATACAAGAGCATATTTTTCTCTTTATATACATTTTCATTTCTCCAGGGCAAATAACAAGAGTGGAATTATGCCACACGTTTAAGGGGAAAAAAATCCTACCGAATAACCCCAAAAGCAGAATGAAAATGACAGAGGAAAGAGTCAAAAAAAGCAATTGAGAATTGGGACTAAAATTACCCACATCAAAAGGTTCTAGTGGAGAATTAAAGCATTTGAGTTGCCATAGCACCTGGTATGCGGTTCTCAAAAAAATCTTAGTTTCTACTGACACATAACAAATACAAGATACCACCATTAGCAAAAGCAATTAAAATCAATTACTTCCCCAATTCTTCCTGGTTTAAAAAATCAGAATGTCTGTAAAGGAATTTAAGAAATATTACTGATACATTTAGTGTTAACTACATATATTTTTAACTTTTAAACAATTTTTATTAAAGTATAGTTGATTTCCAATGTTTCTTCAATTTCTGTTGGACAGCAAAGTGGCCCAGTCATACATATATGTACATTTTTTCAATACTATCTTCCATCATGTTCTGACCCAAGAGATTGGATGTAGTTTCTGGTGCTATACAGCAGGACCCCATTGCTTATCCACTCTAAATGTAACAGTTTGCTTCTACTAAGCCCAAACTCCCTGTTCATCCTACCCCCTCCCCCTTGGCAACCACAAGTCTGCTGTCCATGTCCTTGATCTGTCTCTGTTTGTAGATAGGATAATTTGTGCCATATTTTAGATTCCACATATAAGAAATATCATATGGTATTTGTCATATCCAGACAAAACATTCATACAAAAAGATACATTTTTAACTTATTTTTATTTGGTTTCAGATAAATGAGGGTTTCTGATGGTCACCATTCTTAGATTCTCTAGGAAAGTTTAGACACAAAATGTGAGATACTTTCATGTAAATGCGAATTTTGGCAAATAAATAATCTAATGTCAGATATATTTATTTTGGAAAAGACTACAGTCGTTTCTATTATAAATTTTATTATTAAATATGAATATGCTTTTCTGCCATAACTTAGTGGGGTTCTAACATTCTTACATATATTTCACAGTTTTCCCTCTGTTACAACAAAGGGAAAGTATTGTCCTGGTGCATTTTCTAACAATGTTGTTGCATATATAATGTGTCTGAAAAACCTTTGGTGGTGTGTGTTCATTTTATAAATGGAGAGTCTTTTGTTACATTTACTTCTTTTGAAATAAATGTTACCAGCATTTTGAAAGGTTCTGAGGAACTGGGGCGCGCGCGGGGGGGGGGGGGGGGGTGGGGGGGTGGGGGTGGGGGGGGGCTGTTGAAGTCAACAATACCCCTGAATGAACTGTTGGTTGGAAACAGAAGCCAAACCTGGCTCCCTGTGCATCAGCACCCTTCGAGAAGGCTTTCTCACCACTAACATTTGCATGATAAATTTATGGACTCTGGCTCTACCAGCTTGATTGAACACATTGCATTTTGCTAAGAACAGCATGTCAGCTAGCACAGTCAGCATCCGTATACATCTGGGAAAACTGCAACTGTTAGAATTGTGCCATAGGACTGAAGACAGGAAAAGCTTTGTCAGCTGTCAGTTAGACGTTTCCTCCACTGTCTCTTTTACAGGTGATGAATGAAACACGTTGCTAATATTCAAGGCGATATTTCATTTATTACTCTTTGGACTCTGACTATTCCAAAGGTTAAAAGAGAGGTCACGTAAAAGCACAGGAATAGAAAAAAAAAAAAAAACAAAACAAAACAAAAAAAAACTTGCTTTTATCCCTCACACTTGAGGAGACAAGGAACAACATAAAATTATAAGCACAAAAAGTGGTCTTTGTAAGCAGCTGGAGGTTGGCTGGCAGAGAGTAATGCTCTATACAATGATTCACTTTAGAAAAGATCATTAGTTCCTCTGTCACCTGCAAAACACACGCAGGATATTCCCTAAGCATGAACTTTTGCATTATCTGAAATAACTGCATGGTCTCAAGCCCATTCTAGAGAATACAGAGGTTTGTCCACAGGTAAGAATTAATTTTATCCTATTATCCATGTAACTTAGACAGAATATTTATTTAAATGATTAAAATATTCTGCATGATCTAAACTGCATTGAAACAAAGTTTTTAAAATCTGAGATCATTGGTCACAAGGACTGGCAATAAGAAAATACGCTTTGTTAAAATAAACACAAATTGAAAAGAAAATCAGGTAAGTATCTTTTTGTCTCTTCTAGAAAAAGATCAGTTATTTTTCTAGATGTAAATAGGAAGAGTCTTTACTGCAGAATTGGGTAATTTAAAATGGCTACATGAAGGTTTGATGTGACACAACTGCTTTTGCTCTTGTTCATTTTAATATAACCCACAGAGGAAATGATTGCACTTTTATGTCCCTAATACAGTGACCAGTCATATTGCCTTAGAAGGAAATGGGACTTGGGATGCGATTAGGGCTTGGGAATGCGTAGAGATGGAGATGCAGCAGGGCTGAGAGGAACCATAATCCTCAGCACTCATACGGAATCTAAAGTTTCAGGTGAGGTGCCAGGCTGCAGGTGGGTCAGAAATTCCAGACGTATGCTTGATTATTAAATAAAATAATAATTTTTAACCCATGACATTGTTCTTTTAGCACACGCATCACACTGGCTTTGCTCTGTATAACCCTATTGTTATACAATCACTACACAATTGACAAGTATAGTGTATGTGTTTCCCCTGTGTGCTCGTGAATGCTTTTGGAAAGGAATTTATTCACTAACCATAAGACAAGCTAGCTTATGTTCGTAGTCTCCTAGAAAAAATGTTATTTAAGCCCACTGAAATATCTCCCACTGAAGAATGATAAAAGAAAACTGCTGTAAACTTAGAGGGGAAGCACTATGTCAAGCTGTCAAAGTCAGCATTAGAATATAGTTGTACTGAAATCAGGGTCAAAAATAGAACAAGAAAATTGTTAAGATAAGCCAGTGAGTACACTAATGGAGTATAATCAAGAATCAATATTTGAAGAAAAACATTCAAATTTACATAGTACTGAAGACTAAGTTGTAAGAAAAGGAAGGCCTTTGGCCCAGGTATAGAGGTATCCAACTTCATGAGAAGAGCACAGACACCTTTAGGTTGAATCCAGTGACTAGGTCTGTGACACTCCTTACAGGCCTATTCTACCCATCCTAAGGTTTTGTCTTATTTTATATTGAATCAAATAAAATGGTGGTTTGGAGATGTGCGTTATCTATGCCATTTTAGGGAAAGTATATCTGTGTAATATTAGAGGTCCTTTTCCCACTGTTTTCATGAAGTAAGTGCCTATTAACCAAAATACTTTTGCACAGTCTTATAATAAAGTGATCATGAGGCATTATAGGTGAACAACTTACTTGAGGAAAGAAAGCCATGGTAAATATTAAAGCTTCTAAATGCTTTTTTTATTCCACTTCTCTTTCTCTTCCTTTCTCTCTTTCTCTCTCTCTCTTCATCTTCCCTTTCTCTTCGTACTGTTGAACTTACAATTCACTTTAGCCTTCCTTTAAGATACATGATCGCGGACTCTGCTTTTGGAGTAAATTGTTGGTAGATGCTATTCTGCTGTGGAAGTACCCTTGCTTTTAAAGTCTTACAGTCAGAGGATGCAAAGGAGAAAGAAGCTGTTTCTTATTGAGTTAGAGTGGCCTCCAAGGCTCACACAAACTCCAGCTCAGTACACTGGGGTAGCAAATTACGCAGAAATTGGACGGTGAAAACCTCAGTTGTAATAATAAAAATGTGTCCTAGAATACCTCTTAACATATATAACTAATTCACAAAATGGTAGATGTCAAAGATTTATCTTAACAGTAGGAATATTATTATTTTATTGTTATTATTCCCATTTGATCAGCATTGACTATTGAGTCACACATATTAATTAGCACAGAATTACAGGTAATACAGGTGTAGGAAAGATTTATATTCAGGCACTTGGTCCATGAGTGCATTCTCCTAACCTCTGCGCTCCACTGACCACTTTCATTTAATAGTTAGTAGGTATCTTGCATTGTTCTCAATATTTCATTAGTTATTAACTGTTTAAATCATCACAGAACCTAAGAAATAGGTGTTATTATTCTTCCCATTTTGCAGGTAAGTAAACTAAGGCATTTTTCCAATATGCAATGGATATGGAATATAAGCCAAGAGAGTTTGGCTACAGAGTCTTGATAACCTTTGGTTGCAGGAGGCTTAAATTTAACAGTGAAATTTAGTTTTTGAATAAGTGAGAACTTATATGTACTTGGCATGGAAAATTGAAACAAAGTCATACAGTTCCTGTCTTTAAGGAGCTAATAGTCTGGTTATAAGAACAATTACAGAGAATATTTGGAAAAAGTGTTAGATGAGAAAAATCAGTCCTGAAATTTATATACACACTCTGGAAGGGACTTTTGAGCACAAAGTTAGAATTTCACAGTTAGGAAAATATCTTTGCCAACAAGTGTCCTTTTAAACTTAAAAGTAAAGTATTATGTCTCAAATATCTTTAATTCCATTCCAAAATTCTTTGGTTTAAGCAGGAAACTTTTAAGTATGAGGAACAGTTGACACAAGTATTGAGAATTGAAAACATATTAATCATTATGCATATTTAAAAAGGAAAGTTAAGAAAAAGTCAATTTTTCTATCATATGAGATCACTTATATGTGGAATATAATGAATGCTACAAAGAGCTTATTTATAAAACAGAGCAAACTAACAAATTTTGAGGTCAAATGTATGTTTGCCAAAAGGGAAACATGGGGAAGAAAGGATCAAATGGGGGGATGGGATTAGTATATACACACTACTATGTATGGAATAGATAACTGGCAAGGACCTGCTGTATAGCACAGGTACATCTACTCAATATTCTGTTATAATTTATATGGGAAAAAAAGAATAGATATATCTATACGTATAAGTGATTCACTTTGCTGTACACCTGAAACTAATACAACATCGTAAGTCAACTACACTCCAATAAAATTTTTTAAAGTTAACTTATTTTTAAAAAAACTCAATTTTTAAATAAATCTTCATAAATTTTGTTACTTTTATGTTTATTCTTTTTTTTTTTTTTTTCTGCTTTTTAGAGCTAAACCTGTGGCATGTGGAAGTTCCCAGGCTTAGGGGTCAAATCTGAGCTACAGCTGCCGGCGTACAACACAGCCACAGCAATGCTGGATCTGAGCTGCATCTGTGACCTACACCACAGCTCATGGCAACACTGGATCCTTAACCCACTGAGCGAGGCCAGGGATCAAACCTGCATCCTCAAGGATCCTAGTCGTGTTCGCTAACTGCTGAGCCACAAAGGCAACTCCCTATATTATTCTTGATCTTAAAGATTGAACTTATATCATAACTGTTTATTAAAGAGGCAGATACCTTTTCCACTCTATTAAAATGATGTAGTAGCTCCAAGAACCACTCTTCGTCACCTTGAGACTCTGAATGCGTATAATAAGTAACTTCACTTGTTAGAGTATTATTTTAACTTACAATTTTTTCAACTAAATATGTAAGTCATCATAGTTTAAAAAATAATTTAGTCAGCTGACTGTAACTTCACAAATATAGCTCCAATCAATTCAAAAGATTTAAAGGTTTCCTTAAAATTAGATGCATATCCAAAATTACTATCTTCCCTTGTTAAAAACAAGTTAAATGAAAAATTGACTCGAGTCACATATATTTCGCTTTGATATTTTCAACTGACTATTATTATTATTAGATTTAACTTCAGTATTACAGGGCTAAAAACACTGAATAGTTAATGAGCTTCATGCTACTGATGTATTAGCTCAGAAATTAATAATTGGTTGGAACTTGTGTCTTTGAGAAAGACCTCCTCATTGAGTGATACAAATTCCAGTGATTTCTGAAGCCTTTAGATTTTAAGAACTAGCATTATTTGTTCCTCCCAGCTCATTACCTAAGTAAAAGATATTGTTTCTGCATGTGGGGCTGACTCTTAGTAAAGAATGTGGCTATTGAACTACCTGCATTTCTGATTATTTGTGTGGTTTAATGTTAGTAAATATCTCTGTATTTAACAGCTTAAAATGTTTACACAACCTCCTTCAGTAAAGTTAATGTTTCTGAGAACCAATGATAAAAAGCTAATACACATTAAGGTCTTTGATGTTCCAGGCAAATTAGATATATTACCTCTAATCTCTAAACAACCACCCTAGGTGAGAAATCTGAAAAGCAGAAAAATCAAGTAGCCAAAGTCACTGGGACTTTAATCCAACTCTCTGTGATTTTTAACTTTGTACATGATATCTTATTGCTGCTCATAAGAGATATAATTTGCTTACCTCTAGTCTCAATTGTATTCGAAAATAGATTAATTCCATAAAACTTAATTTCATATTTCATAAGAATGTTAGAATATTAAGATGGGGAGAATACAAACACATGCTCACCTGTCAGATTTACTTCAGTTTGGAAAATGCCAGTTTCATCAAACAAATTTATATTCTCCCTTTGAAATAACACACTATAAGAAGGGATACTAAATGTTACATCAAAAAATGACACCAGTGCTAAAATGTCTATATATAAATAGCAATTAATTGCTCAAACTGTGTATTAAAAGCTAAAAGAATATTGATATGTAGGGTTTTTGGCATTTTGATGCTGGTATATTGAAATATTAAGCTATATTACAATAGGTCCCTAATGTTAATAAGATACCCAACTTTCAGTTCTTCCATTGCCATAAATTACATGATGAGACAAGTCACTTAATTCCTCTGGACATCAAGTTCATCACCTATAAAATGAAACACTTGATTGCAGCCCATTTTTACCCTGAAAAAATTCTCTGATTTTATTAGAATAATTGCTAGGGTATGTATGGATTTATTTAGAAAATGTATACACAATGAGACAAAAAGTGGTAAATTCCAGCTTGGAATAATTTTCACTATTTGCTATATATGTATTATTTGGATTATACACTCATAGAAGCCTCTTAATAGGTGAGTATGACAAACACTGACTGTCCTCAAGGATATTGCCAGTAACAGGATCCCTGAATCCATAAAGCTACATTTTTCTTAGAGTCGTATGCACAGAGGACATATCTGGTTGCTTTTATGACTAGCTAAAGTTTGGCCACTATAGCACATTGACAGGGAAGACAAACTTAGATGCATTCAGGGGTCAGGCAGATGATAAAGGGACCAAGTGCATAATATTTGGAAGTGGAAGGTCTGTGGAGACCCAGGAAATGCAGGCTGCAAGGAGAGATGAATATAAAGCTTAAAACCTTATGCTAAAAAATTTCATCTATCATCTTTAGTTTTTCCTAAAATGTATTTTCATTCTTAACCCTTTCTTTATCTGGAATACTAAATTTGAGAACTTTCTGAATTGCTTTTTTTTTTTAATTAAAGTATATTTGATTTACAATGTTGTGCCAATTTCTGCTCTGCGGCAAATTGACCAAATCATACATGTATATTCATTCATTTTCTTATATTATCTTCCATTATGGTCTACCCCAAGAGACTGGACATAGTTCCCTGGGCTGTACCTCATTGCTTATCCATTCTATAAATGTAATAGTTTGCATCTACTAAACCCAAAATCCCAGGAAGGGAGATTTGTATTTAACATTTTAATTTTTGGTGCTGTGAAGAATCCACTCAACCTCTTTTCCCTACACTTATAGCACTGGCTCTATGAATTTTACCACCAAGTCAAGAGATTAGAGACAGAAAAAGAGGCGGGTGGGAAAGACACAGAAAAGAAACAGCGAAAGCATTTTCCTCCCCAAGCCTGCATAAGACCTTCTATTCTAAGTCTTTCACTATATATTCACCCTGCTACTTTAAGGCTGTAGTAAATTATCATTAGCCATCATTTTTGACCCTCCCCACATCAATACCTTTGTTCTATGTTCCCTCTTAAGTACTGAAACTCTGTGATTGCTTTGACCACTGGAATAGGGTGAAAGTTATGCTCTGCCAGCTTCTGGTTCCAGGTCTTAAGACTGTTGTCTTTCATTTCCTGTCTCTTGAAATTCTTCCTTTTACAATGCAGCCTCTCTTGCCATGAGTGCTCATATAGATTAGAGTTAGTGTCTACAGCTGAACTGATATTTCCTTCTCTCCTCTTCCCCTTCCCCATCTTTTTCTCCTCTGTCTTCTAAATTTAAATTGGCTGTACATGATTGCTTTTCTGATGGAATTAAGTCTATACATGTGTCCCAGACTATTAATTTCTTCACATTCTAAGAAGTTACATAGCATTTGGGAAACCCTAGGGTTTTGGAATCCCTCTAATCTGGGCATTGTTGTTGTGTCCTGCTATTTATTATCTTTATGGTATTTGTCATTTATTTAACATTTCTACAAATGTTTTTCTTTTAATTTGTTGAAAATGTAATCAGTAATTTTCAGTGAGGATTAGATCAATGAAACTTATTGGTTGATAACAAAACTTTTCCTTGTTTTGAAAATTAAATGAAAGAATGTGTCTAAAGCTCCCAGTAAGCATCAGATAGTGAATAACAGTAGCTTCTGTCACTCCTATTGTTTTTGTAATAAAAATATTTTCTACATGTGAGTAATGGTTCAAATGGGACAATAAAATGTCTTCTTTCAAAAGATTTATGTTGGTATTTGTTATTTTAGAATGAATAGAAACATAAATTATTGAATCTGATAAACAATACAATATATGTAACAAGCAGAATGAAAGATTCATTTGGATTCTGCTATTCAGAAGACTAATTAACTAATTTGAAATATTTATAAACCTTAATTTTAAAACAATGTTCTACAAGGCAGTTTTGAGGGCTTCTTGAAAGGACATGTTTACGGTAGACAAGTTATCATATACTTTTATGAATATCCAATACAACGGCAAGAGATCAAGCTATAAATCCTCATTTTATATATAGTTCCTTTTTAAATTATTGTTCATTTACAATGTACTGCCAATTTCTGCTGTACAGCAAAGTGACTCAGCCATAAACACACACACACACACAGTCCCTTCTTTATATTATCTTCCATTATGGTCTATTCCAAGAGACTGGATATAGTTCCCTGTGCTATTAGGACCTTATTGTTTATCCATTCTAAATGTAATAGTTTAAATATACTAACCCCCAAATCCCCATCCACCCCACTTTCTCCCTACTACCCCTTGGCAACCACAAATCTGTTCTTTATGTCTGTGAGTCTGTTTCTGTTTTGCAGATGGCTTCATTTTTATACCATATTTTAGATTCCACATATAAGTGATATCATGTGGTATTTGTCTTTTTATTTCTGACTGAATTAGTATGAGAATCTTTAGTTGCATCCATGTTGCTCCAAATGGCAGAGTAGTATTCCATTGTATATATGTACCACATTTTCTTAATACACTCATCTGTTGACATTTAGCTTGCTTCCAAGAGCTGTTATGAACATATGGGTGCATGTATCTTTTTGAATTATAGTTTTTTGTTTTATTTTTTGTTTGTGTGTTTTTGCTTTTTAGGGCTGCACTCACAGCATATGGAAGTTTCCAGGCTAGGGGTTGAATCGGAGCTTCAGCTGCCAGCCTACACCACAGCCACAGCAACGTGGGATTCAAGCCGTGTCTTCGACCTACACCACAGTTTACGGCAATGCCAGATCCCTGATCCACTGAGCGAGGCCAGGGATTGAACCTGCATCTTCATGGATACTAGTCAGATTCAATTTTACTGAGTCACAATGGGAACTCTTTGCATTATAGTTTTGCCTGGTATAAATCCTCATTTTAGAGTGAGGTTTCTAAGACTGCTCCAAGCATACTGGTGTTATATGAGTTTCCTAGAACAAACCACGAAATGGGGAATAGAAGTAGGAATTTTTCTGTGGAGTGCTCTTGGAATACATATTAGTAAAGAAGTGAGAAGTTAGAATTAGACAGAGGGATAAGCTGACCAACAATATGATGAAAATGGGAGATTCAGCTAATTCTATGATGAGCTCTAGAGTTGGGATGACCTTGAACATTGTCCCAAAGTGAGGCACAGGAGTTAGACTTTTGTATCCCCCTTCACCATTGGCCAGCAGCTCGTCTCTGACTGCATTCTAGCAAGGGCATCATCTTGAACTATGTAGTTCCCTGTGGCTGAAGGCAATCCCCAGTTGAAGGAGCAGCATGATTGGTCTCAGCCCTGCTATCCCCCTAAGTTGGGAAAACAGGGGCCTAGGAGGCCCGAAAGAGGGACTCTGGACTGTTTCAAAATATCAACTATAATACGCTGGGTCCAAAAAATTTTAGGCTATTTACTAGAATTAGTATTTTTTTCTAAAAAATGTTTTAAAAATTATAAAATAAAAGCTTTGATATAACTTAGGAAAATACTTAAAATTAGGAAAAATAATGTGTTCCTTATACAATTACATCTGTATTTGAAGTGGCCATAAATGTAACACGGATCTCTGAAAGATTTTTTTTTTCCTAAACAAGGCCCCCAGTGATGTACTGGACTGTAATTAACACTGAAATTCTGGGAACTACTTTATCATTTCCAGGCACTATGGTTCCAAAGCTGGGAAGTGAACACTGTACGTGAGATGATTGATTTCCTATGGATTACAGCGTGCTGAAGTTCCCTTCATTATGCAAATTAATAAAATTCAAACTATACAAAATATATACTAGTCATTGATGATTAATTCATCCATAGCTGGGTACTGAGAGTCTGGACTACTTAAGCCACATGGATTTTTTCAATTTTTTTCCTTTAGAAAGATTTTGTATACATTCTCCTCCATTGCTGTAATTCTAGATTGGTAAAAATTATAAGGAAACTCTAAAACTGTCATACATTGTGAAAATAATTTAGTGTTTATGGGTAATTTTTGATGTCTTTAATAAGCAGAGAGACCTCTAATGGAGATGACATTACTATATTATTTGGGGGGCAGCTTATAACCAAGCATTTAAAAAGTACTTTTATATGAAACTGTAAGTTTTCTCTGTATTGTGAAAACTAAACAGCAAATAAGTAAGAGAAGATTCTATTTTGTAAAACTTGCTTGTCAAGCATTTACAATTAATGTTTCTAATGGTCAAGGGAAAGAAACATACTTCAGCAGTATTAGTATATCACAGTTCAAAGTGGCCAATGGTCAGGCATTACATTGACACGCCCTGTGGTAACAGTGTCCCTGAACCCACCTACTCTCCTCCAAACTCAGCTTAATGTGCAGCAAATCCCACCACCGCTGTCTTCAAACTCTCAGGTAACGTGACTCTGCAAGAAGACAAGCACTCCGGCATTGATCCCTGTCAAAATGATGGTTCCCCAAATTGAGAAGTCAGTTCTCAGGGACAAGAAAATGTGGTCAGAGGTGAATAGAACACTGAAGTTTTCAAGGCTTAATAGCACTTAGGTACTGAAAAACATGTTAAGTATTTTATATAACACATCCATTTATCAGGATAGTTGTAATTTATGACCATTAGCATAGTGTAATGTCTTAGTTCCCTGTATTTGCTTCAAGGAAGTAGACTTTTTCCTGTGTGTTATTAACACACATAACACAAACATAATTGTCTTCTCTTTGTGCTTAATGTGCCATGGACTGAAATTTCTTTGAAGAGGATATATTTCTATCAACCTTTATCTATATCTATATATCTATACCTATATTGGTAATTAAATATTAGCAACCTTATAAGACAATTATATTGATAATAATACCTCAAGTAGAACGAAAGGTTTTGGGGGTTTGAGTAGTTAATAATACCTCAAGTAAAACTATGTGAGATTAGCTGAAAACACAGGCTTGTATTGGGTTGTCTGAATTAGACTATAAATGAGAACTGTAATAAGCGGGTTTTGGAAGCAGCTTCTTAGACTGTTATTTTAGCCCCTCAGCATACCCTTAACAGCCACATAACAGAAAGGTCTTAAGAATCTAGTTCAGGAAAATAAAATGGATGATTATTAGATGATTTGATCAAAAAGAAAACATGACTGTCTCAATCCTTTGGTATTTCAAGCATAGTGTGAATGGTGCACCCCATTACCACTGTTATTATTATGTTATTATTCATTTCTTCTTTAATTTCTTTAAAAATTTTCAATATATATTAAATGATCAGAAAATTTAAAAATATATAAATTCTTTTAAAAGTTATATTTATATATATAAATCCTGCTAAATTTTCTGAGTATAAACTCTGGATATCACTTAGATGACCTAAACTACATAACTGCCTTAATAGAAAAACTAATATGATTAATATAGACAAGACTGAATTTTGGTCTTGGATTCCCAGGATGTAGCTTATAAATTTACAAAAACTACAAAATAGTTATTTTCTTACATAATCTTAAAATAAGTTTATTTATATATAAAGAAAATATATAATTTATTAATCTAGAGTAATCATTATGTTCCATATACTTTGAAAGAAAAATACTATGTTCCCAACAAAACATACAATTTTAACTACTTTTATTGTTATCTTTATTATTGAAAAACTGTGATTATATATCCCCGTATTCTATTTCATTGTAACATATAAAAACAGTCTTGTTGTCTAAAAAATAATGTAAATACAACACAAGGTAAACAACAGAAAAGTAGGCTTATTCCTGTGCCTGAGATTTCCTTAACTATGAGATCCACAAGGACAGTATTTCCCTCACATAGGCTGTAACAAAGTTGACCTCTACTTTCTTCCACAGATGAAGCCTGCTCTCATACTCTCTTTCGTAATAGACTCTATACTCATCATCTGGTCCATAATCCTTGGTGTAAAAGAGGACCACAGCACCTCTATGGCCCAATCCCCTCCCAGAGTTTAACTCTTCTTTATACCTTTGGAAGTCAGACCCGGTATCTATCTGAATTCACATTCTGCTCTACAGTAGTCAGAAAATAGTGAGTTCACAAATCTCTCATTCTTATAATTGCTTGGGGGTGTTTGTAGCCACTCTCCTAACTGTGGTAATATCAGGAAGGCGTTGTGATGTCCTTTCTACTCACTGAGTCAGGGGCAAAGCCTCAGATCTTCTCATGGGATGGAGCTGCCACTTGCTCTAGCTGCACCCACCAGAGTTCCAATCCTGACTTAGGGACTATGATGTATTAGGAGCCAAGTACCCACTAGAATGTCTACCTTACGGTAATGTCAATCTTAAAGATGGGTTAACGGAAGAGTTCTTGGCATGTCGCAAGCACTCAGTGATTACTAGCTATAAATCATAAGCTTCCCTTCACTACAACCTGTAATAATCATCATTTATGCTTATTAAATTAAGTACATTTAATCTTGCTTTTCTGAAACAACAAAATTGTTACATTTTTCTTTACACCTCATCTTACAACAGATGAAGATATATGTTTCTCTTCCCTTTCCTCAAAAATTATGCTGATAATGGAGTTTCCGTTGTGGCTCAGCAGAAACAAATATGACTAGTATCTATGAGGATGAAGGTTCGATCCCCACCCTTACTCAGTGGGTTAAGGATCTGGCATTGCTGTGGCTGTGGTGTAGGCCAGCCATACAGCTCTGATTTGACCCCTAGCTAGGAATCTCCATATGCCATAGATGCGGCCCTAAAAAGACAAAAAAAAAAAAATCATACTGATAATAAAAATATACTCAATGTGATATTAATTCAGAGATCCCATTTGCATAGAGTTGAGTTAAACATGCAGCATTTTTTTAAAAGGAAAGCATCCTATCATACTTTGCTAATGCTATATGGGTAATGAAAGAGAGCATTCTTAGCCTTTTCCTGTTATGTTATGGTAGATTGCAATTTTCAAGATGACAAGGACTTTTTGTAAATTGGTTAGCACTTGATGCTTAGAACAATAACTCCTCCATAATTATGTGTTGTCAGAAGAGAACTATAAGAAACACTATCTTATCGCTTCTCACAGTGCTTGGCAAAATGTCTAGAAAATAGTAAATAAACAGTACTAGTTTTCGATTATTATTTTTGGATACCTTCAATATACCTCAATTTTCTCATCTTTAAAAAGGGTACAATATCACCTACTGCATAGCAGCACTGTGAGAGATTCTCAACAGAAAGTCCTCTACACATTAAACTATGACTAGAATACAGAGCATGCACTATTATGTGTTACATTATTATTATCATTATTATTATTATTGAATCTTTGCTTTCCTAATTTCATTATAAGAATTAATTTTTTTCTAAAAATTATTTTTTCTCAAAATTGAATTTATCCTCCTGTGTTCACAATGTCCTCAAACTCAATTAAGAGCCAGGCCTGGAGGCATAAAATGACTTTTATAAATTTTGCTAACATTTTGGGGAAATTTTTGCTCTGTTAGGACTCAGCTTCTAAACTAGTGTGATGGTCTTACTGTCTCAGTGGAGCAATCCGCTGAGCTTGACAAGCCAACATGAAAGCAAAGCTGAATGATAGAGAGGTGATAAGATAACAGTGCTGATAACACTGAATGAACTTCAGTGAATTTCATTGTTTTGTCTTTCCCCAAAGTCAGCAAACTTTTCCTGTGAAGTTAGATTGTAAATATTTTCGGCTTCATGGGCCATACAGTTTCAGGAGCAACTATTCAACTCTAATGATGGATTCGGCTATGTTTCAATAAAATCTGATTTGCAAAAGCAGGAGGCAGGGCAAATGTGGCCCTGGGCCATTTAGTTTGTTGACTCTGGCCTCATCCTGACAAAGTAGAATTTCTTTAACTGGCCACCAAAGCAATTTTAACTAATCCCCTCCATATATCAGGCAATGGACTAACAGAGCTTTGAGGCAGAAACTTGAAAATCATCATTTACACTTTTTCCCTGCCTGGTCACTCCCAACAATAAATAAAAGAAAGATCTTGTATCTCTTCCAAATGCTTTCCTAATCTATTCTTTGTTTCCAACCTGACCTTTAACTTGTTATTCCAAGTCATGATCATCTCCTGCTAGGAGTTCTACAAAAAATTTTATACATTTTTCTGTGTTCAGGATTAATCCTTTCAGTTATTTTCCACATTGAAGGTCCTATGATATTTCTACAATGCATATATTGGCATATCAAACTCATATCTAGGTGACTTTCCATGAACCCTTAACTTGGTTATATATCCTGCCATAAAACACACATTTGTTGATTTATATATTAAATTGTTTTTCTTCTTGCTAGAATGAAATTCTGAGACCCAGAGTGATTTCTTGTTCATAGTTTTGCTAAATTGTCTATATATGCTTGATAGAAAACAAATGTTCAATACATAATTATTTCTGAAAAATGTTTCATCAGGAAAAATAAAGATAAAAATAATGCAGTTTTTCCTGAAGGAAGACAGATTTCAAAAACATAACTTCTTGGAGTACCCATTGGGCTCAGCAGGTTAAGAATCCAACAATGTGTCTGTGAGAATGAGGGTTAAGGATCTGGTGTTGCCTTGAGCTGTAGTGTAGGACACAGATGCAGCTTGATTCTGGTGATGCTATAGCTGTGGCTTACTCCGGCAGCTGCAACTTCAATTCAATCCTTAGCCTAGGAACTTCCATATGCTGTAGGTGTGATTAAAAACAAAACAAAACATAGCTTCCTAGTTTTTAAAACCATTAAGGTCTGTTAAATATATATTTACTCTTGTATTATAATCTCTTAGTTTTCTCTTGGGCCAATATTACCAAAATTATTTTTGGAATGAAATCAGAAGAATTATTTTTTAAACAAAATACTAATTTCAAACACTTAATTTTCCAATTGTCTTTCTATTCCCCTTGGCTTCCAAAATTTATTTATTATTCACTGTCTAGTTCAAGTTCAGATTCTCATCACATTTCTAACTCAGTCTCTATAGGTTTATTCTGCTATTTATTGCACTTATTTTCTGTCAGACATTTGTATACTTCATGTTGTATGTAAATTTAAATTGTTATAGTTTCTTCCTCTGTACATTTATTTCTTTGATGCCTATGCACAACAAATGTTCCCAGAAAGTAAGAGACATATTTTACACCTTTTTCAAAATCACTAGTTTCTGTACCTGGCAATGTACATAGAAGATATTCACTAAATTCCCTTAAATGAGTAAATTGCAAAGGAAACAAAAAAATGAATGATCATAAAATTACATCTGGACTGAACATTGTGCCCAGAAAATCATCTAATGACTGCACACAATTTTTTGCTAGCATTATGATGAAGAAAGCAAGTATATTACAAAAACATGAAACATGGCAGATGGTTGGTTTATACTACATATCACTCATTTGGCATATTTGTGTAGAGAAATTATTTGATGATAAATCATTAGAACTTTTTCATTTCTTTAATTTATCTTTAAATGAATTTAATGATATGAAATACACAGGAGTATTTATGTATATTGCTTATACGTTATGAGGATGTTTTGTCAAAACATAGCTACATTAAAAGTGCAATGATATAAAGAGACTATGAAAGGCTTGTTAGGAAAAAAGTATAGAAATATAATTGAGAAAACATTTAGTACAAACCAAAATGAAATGCCAATTTTCAAATCATTTTTAAAATGTCATATAAAATCATCAAAACTGACTCTAAAAAAGTCAACTCTAAAAGAGTAATGATACAAAAGAGCAAATTAAAGTGAGAAGTTTATCAAAGAATTCCTCAAGTAAAGGCTCTGGGCCCAGAATTTGTATTTCAGAAAATAATAGAAAGAACACATAATTCCTTGAATATACAAATCGATCCTAAACAAAGAAAAACAGGAAAGAACTACAAAATAGCTTTTACAAAACTAGCATAAACTTTAAAAATGTGCCTGAGTATGCAAAGAAGTTCTAGTCACAAAAACGTAGTAGAAATTAAAATCAATAAATGATCTCAGGAAAGTGAGATTTTCACTATCAGAAAAACATACATTATATCAAATGGTTCAATAAAGAAAAACAAAAAATAATAATAATTATGATATTACTGAGGACACCTACAAAAAAGATTAAATATTTGGACATAATTATGCATCCACACACAAATGATAAATAGAATAAAATAATATTGAGGCATTGATTTAAAAGACTAAATTTTATCACATCAGAACTATAACACATATATTTAGTCTTATTCTTCTCTTCCATTACTTCATTTTTCAATTCCATCGTTAATATTTTTGGTTTGAATTATCATTACTATCATCTATTTAGGTAAATAGCCTATGTTTACTAAACCTAGACAAGGATGCTAAGCTTGGCAGAATACTATACTCTTTTCAAAAGTTCCTTTGCAATTCCCACTGTTATTCCATCTAACCTTGTATATAAAGTTTAGAAACAGGTTATTTGGTTCCAAATAATACTTTAGAAAGAACTGACTGACATTACTTTGAATTACTAGCATAGACTGGAAAGAACTAAGGATTTAAATATTAAGTTTTGCCATGCATTATAAGTAATTCTTTAAATTTTTGTTTCTTTTATATAGGCTGGTAATCAATAATAATAATAATAATAATAATAATAATAATAATAAATAGATTATTCCCATATATTTCTTGGTGGATTTATTCCTAGGTAATATGCATATAAACATATTTCCTACTGTGAAATAAGTTTATTATATCTTTCATTTTATTTTGGTAATGTATACAAAATATGTTTATTTTATATGGATCTGTAATCAGACATTTTCTATTACTTTCTTCTTAGTTCTTTTAGTTTAAATAATAATTATGATTTTTGAAAGTGATGAAAATCTTGATTCTTTCTAACACTACCCACACTTTCATGAATTTTCTAGTTTTCTTGCCCTTAGTTAATTGGCATCTATCTCAAATTTTACATTCAATAGCAGTTATGGTAAATGGCATGTTAATGATTATGCTCTAAACTGAAGTACATTATGTTTCTCATAGATGTGCTATACCAAACAAGGATTTTATCTCTATCTTATGGTGGTTAATAATTTTTTAAATTTATTTGTAATAATTAAATCCCATTTGTTTATTTTTGTTTTTACTGTCATTACTCTAAGGGGCAGATCTGTGAAGATGTTGCTATTGTTTATGTCAGAGAGTGTTTGGCCTATATTTTCCTCTAAGAGTTTTATAGTATCTGGTCTTATATCTAGGTTTTTAATCCATTATGAGGTTATTTTTGTGTATGGTGTTAGGAAGTGTTCTAATTTCATTCTCTGCCATGTGGCTGTCCAGTGTTCCCAGCACCACTTATTGAACAGGCTGTCTTTTCTCCATTGTATATTCCTGTCTCCTTTGTCATAGATTAGTTGGCTGTAGGTGCATGGGTTTAATTGTGGGCTTTCTATCCTGTTCCACTGATCTATTTGTCTGTCTTTGTGCCAGTACCATATGGTTTTGATGATTGTTGCTTTGTAGCATAGTCTGAGGTCAGGGAGACTGATTCCTCCAGCTCTTTTTTTCTTTTTCAGGATGTTTTTGGCTATTCTGTGTCTTTTGTGCTTCCAAACAAACTTTAAAATATTTTGTTCGAGTTCTGTGAAAAATGTCCTTGGTAATTTGATAGGGATTGCATTGAATCTGTAGATTGTCTTGGGTAGTATAGTCATTTTGATAATATTGACTGTACCAATCCAAGAGCATGGTATGTCTTTCCATCTATTTGTGTCATCTTGGATTTCTTTCATCAGTGTCTTATAGTTTTCAGAGTACAGGTCTTTTGTCTCTTTAGGTAGCTTTCGATATTTTATTCTTTGGGATGTGATGGTAAACGGGATTGCTTCCCTAATTTCTCTTTCTGATCTTTCATTGTGAGTATATAGAAATACAGTTGACTTCTGTGTACTAATTTTGTATCCTGCAACTTTGCCAAATTCATGGATGAGCTCTAACAGTTCTGGTAGAGTCTTTAGGATTCTCTAGGTATAGTATCATGTCATCTGCAAATAGTGATAGCTTTACTTCTTCCTTTCCAATTTGGATTCTTTTTACTTCTTTTACTTCCCTGATTGCTGTGGCTAGGACTTCCAAAACTATGTTGAAGAGTAGTGGGGAGAGTGGACATCCTTGTCTTGTTCCTGATCTCAGTGGGAATTCTTTCAGCTTTTCACCATTGCGAATGATGTTCGCTGTGGTTTTGTCATATACGGCCTTTATTATGTTGAGGTAGGTTCCCTCTATGCTCTTTTTCTGAAGGGTCTTTATCAGAAATGGGTGTTGGATTTTGTCAAAGGCTTTTTCTGCATCTATTGAGAGGATCATACGGTTTTTATTCTTCAGCTCGTTAATATGGTGTATCACATTGATTGATTTGTGGATATTGAAGAACCCTTACGTCCCTGAGATAAATCCCACTTGATCATGATGTACAATACTTTTAATGTATTGTTGAATGCAGTTTGCTAGTATTTTGTTGAGGATTTTTGCATCAATGTTCATCAGTGAAATTGTCCTGTAATTTTCTTTTTTTGTGGTCTCTATGTAATAAATATTTAATTTTAATGTGTTTTTAAGCTATGGAGGTAATGATATAGTTATTCTCACTTAATCTTTTAATATATTTAAATGCACTTATAGGTTCTTAATGTTAAACCATCCTGTGTTCCTAAAGTAAATAGTTTTGTTATTGACAAATACCATTATTTTCTTTTAAATATATTTCTTTCTTGGTATAATTCCAAACTTACAGAAAAGTGGACACAACAGTGCTAATAATTACTAGTAACTATCATCCCCTATAATGGCTATGTCATTGTCTCTTAGAATAAGATGCAGACATGATGTCCCTTTACCATGTTTATGTGGAACATGTTAACAGCAGTGGGTGTTACCTAAGAGAACAATGTCTCACACTTCTGCAAAACCCATCGAATTAAAGCAAGAAATACAGGACATTAGAAAATATTTTAAACAGAATGATACTAAAACACATCAACACTTATGGAATGTAAATAGTAGTGCTTAAAGAGAAATTTATAGTTTCACATATTTATATTTAAAAAGAAGAGAGCCACAAAATCTGTGATCTAAGCATTCACAGAAGAGGCTATAAAGCTAAGATTACATTAAAGCTAAAGGAAGAAGAAGAATGGCAGAAATAAAGACAAAAGTAAAAATTAAAGGCAAAAAATAGAAGCAATTAAAAATTTGTTCTGTTTCTGATGGAGCATGACAATGTGAGATAAAAGAATGTATACATGTATGTGTAACTGGGTCACCATGCTGTACAGTATAAAACTGACAGAACACTTGTAAACCAGCTATAATGGAAAAAATACAAATCATTATATAAAAAAAATTGTTTTGTGAAAGGATTAATATATATGTTTAACACATAGTAAGATTGAAAATAACAAAAAGAAAACGAAGAATACCAAGATCAGAATTTTAAGAGCAGCATTTCCACAGACTATGCGGAAGTGTATTTGCTTATATTCCAAAAAGCTGCTCTTTTTCTATATATGTTTTTATTGATTTCTAACTTAAATATGCCTGTGATCAGAGAATGTACTCTGTGATTTTAAACCTCCTAAACTTATTGAGATTCGATTTATTTTTCCACCATATATTCTATCTTGGTATATGTTTCACAAGTACTTGGAAGATGTCTGTTTGGAAACTATCTGATTATAAACATCAAACATCTTTTTTTCAATTCTTCTACATACTTACTGATATCTTGGTGTATTTATTCAATACAATTTTGAGAGAAGATTGATAGACTCTTTAGTTGATGGATTTGTCTGTTCTATATTTAGTTATATCAAATGTTAATATATTTTTATTTTTTATTTTTTATTTTTTTGTCTTTTTTTTTGCTATTTCTTTGGGCCGCTCCCGCGGCATATGGAGGTTCCCAGGCTAGGGGTCCAATCGGAGCTGTGGCCACCGGCCTACGCCAGAGCCACAGCAATGCTGGATCCGAGCCGCGTCTGCAACCTACACCACAGCTCACGGCAACGCCGGATCGTTAACCCACTGAGCAAGGGCAGGGATCGAACCCGCAACCTCATGGTTCCTAGTCGGATTCGTTAACCACTGCGTCACGACGGGAACTCCATAATATATTTTTAAATCTATTTTAAGAGCATATACAATTAATATTGTTTTGTCTTCTGGATTAATTAATTCTTTTATCTGTACAAAATGTTCCCTCTTATCCCTGGTATTGTTCCTTTCTCTGAAATCTACTTAGGCTGATATGTACATTAGATTTCTTATGGTTCTCTAGCCCTAGGTTTTCTCCTTCCAGCCTGATGGAGCAGTAAGGACTAGATTTATACTTTTTTCCTTAAATGACTAAAAATGCAGGATACAATATACCTATCAATGGTTTTCAGACACTGAACATCATAGGGTATCACAGTGACCCCTAAAAGAGGGGAAATAAAAGTTATGAGCCCTATGATTAATCCATTACACTGCATTTTCTGGCAACAGGATAATTTTTCTAAGTTTGGATTAATAGAAGTGTATTTACAAAGGCAAGTGAATAGATAAAGCACATTGCAGAAATATTAATATTTCTGCATGAGAAAAATATC
Organism: Sus scrofa; assembly: GCF_054392235.1. Lineage (NCBI taxonomy): Eukaryota > Metazoa > Chordata > Mammalia > Artiodactyla > Suidae > Sus > Sus scrofa. The sequence continues at coordinate 64,993,042 of NC_139390.1, forward strand.
AAAATGATTTGAATTATTGAAAAATTATTTGAAATCAAATTATAGATAGTAAGGTTTAAACATCTAGTGACTGCAAAGAGTTCTGCTCTTTAATTTATTCAACAAATATTTTGTTAGTGTTCCAATTTCTAGGCCACAGTTACTAAAGTCTGGAGGGAGAATACTGAAAAGAATGGTTCATGTCATCAAGGAATTTGTACCTATATATCATACATATTGATTAGAACAAATCAATGTGTCAACCAACAAAAGGGCAAAGAACAATTAACAACAAAAGAAATAAAATTATTAGGATTATTGTCAAAGTAGCTGGTAATCAAAATGTTCCCTTCTGCCATGAAATGCTCAAAGAACAAATAACCATTTTGTTTAACTTATGATTCTGTGGAGTAGATGAAGAATTCTTCTGGTCTGGTTTGGTTTGCTAATCTCTGAGAGCTTGTTCATGCTTCTATGATAAGCAACCAACAGGTGGCTAGTGGCTGCATGATTTTGACTAGCCTCACACACATCTAGCAGTTGGGTAAGTGTCCCTGGGCTGCCTCTGTTTTCTTTTTTCTTTCTTATTTTTTTTTTTTTTTTTTTTTGGCATTTCTGGGCCGCTCCCGCGGCATATGGTGGTTCCCAGGCTAGGGGTCTAATCAGAGCTGTAGCTGCCAGCCTAAGCCAGAGCACAGCAACGTGGGATCCTAGCCGCGTCTGCAACCTACACCACAGCTCACGGCAACGCCAGATCCTTAACCCACTGAGCAAGGGCAGGGATCGAACCCAAAACCTCATGGTTCCTAGTCGAATTTGTTAACCACTGTGCTCTGACGGGAACTCCTGCCTCTGTTTTCTATATGGCCTCTCATTCTCCAATAGATAAACTTAGGTTCTTTCACAGGGTGACCTTAGAGAGTCAAGCACACCCAAAGTATTGAGCCTCAATGTGCAAGCACTTTTCAAGATGGCTTGAACCATTTTGTTTCATGTTGCTTTGGCCAAAGCAAGTCACAGTGACCAAGACAAATCCAGAAGGTAGGGAAATAGTAGGTCCCTTTGTGGCTCAGCAGTAATGAACCCAACTAGTATCCATGAGGAGGCATGTTCAATCCCCGGCTTCACTCAGTGGGTTAAGTATCTGGCATTGCTACAAGCTGTGGTGAGGTGGCAGGAGGCAGCTTGGATCTGGTGTTGCTATGACTGTGGTATAGGCCGGCAGCTGCATCACAGATTCAAGCCATGGCCTGGGAAATTCTATATACTGTGGGGGCGCCCCTTAAAAAAAAAGCAAAACAAACAAAAAAAAAGTGACCAAGACAAATCCAGAAGGTAAGGAAATAGACTCTACTTGATCTTGATGTAGAGACTTGCACCTTCGGATGACAGTAATATAGCTAAACGGTGTTGTGACCATTCTTTTTAAAATGAACTGCACAAAGACACTCCTATAGGAATGGATTGCCATTTTTATATTTTAATTTAGGAATAAAGAACTAAAATCATTTTATGTTGTTAAGTACATGGTGACAAACTTCAATACCTTTCAAACATCTTTATCACTGCATCTGGATTTTTATTTTATAATTTTCTAAACTTTCAGATAGTAAGCTCTCAGAAAAAAAAAAAAAAGAAAAGAAAGAAATAGATTGTATTCACCTGGCTTTCAAAATCTAGGCATGGGGTAAGTGCTCAAATGCTATAAAAGAATGAATTAGCCCTCAAAAATTTAAGCACAGAATTAAGACCCAGAATAAATGAAGATGCAATAGAATAAGAATAAATGAAGATGCAATAGTATAAAAATAAATAAACATATGATCCAGAAATCCCACACCTAGGTATATACCCAGAGAATTTGAAAGTGTGTTAGCCTGTGTTTTGCTCAGGCTGCCATAACAAAATAACATAGACTGTGTGGCTAAAACAACAGAAATCTCTTTTCTTACTGTTCTGGATCTTACTGTTCAAGATCAAGGTATCAATTGGGTTGATATCATCTAAGGTTCCTCTCTTTGACTTATAGACACCATGTTCTCCCTCTGTCTTCACATGATCATCCCTCTGTGCCTTGGTCTGTGTCCTCATCTCCTCTTCCTACAAGGACTTCAGCCATAGGGATTAGGACCCAACCCTCAGGACCTCACAAGCCTTAATTACCACTTTAAAGACACTATTTCCAAATACAGTCACATTGTGAGGTACTGGGGTTTAGGACTTTAATGTGGATTTTGAGGAAACACAATCCAAACCCTAACAGTAGAGATTCAAACAGATATTCTATCAATGGTCACTACAGCTTTACCCATAATAGCCAAAAAAGGGGAAACAACTAAAGCATCCATCAAATTAATGTATAAACAAAATGTGGTGTAAAACACAGGTGTTTATTATAGTATCATTTTAAAATATTAAAAAATTGAAATAGTGTATTAATAACCAGAAACAAAACAATAAGAAATTATAGTTCATCAAGTCCATGAAATAGTATAGCCTTTTAGAATATAAATAGAAAGACTACAGCTCATCCTATATTTTTATGATAAAGTCAGTATGCATATAGACAAGAATATGAAAATAAGAAAAATGCATACAAACTTAAAGGGAAAAAAAAAACAGGCTGTTCTTTTTCATCTTAAAATACTATTAAAGTTTTAATTGTTTTCTGTATTAGCCAATCAAATGTGCCCAAACTGATACAATCCTACTTTACATGGTGTACAATCGACATCAGTGATTTAAGTTTGCTAGTCTATAGAATGACTTCACTTTTATATGGCTGTTGAAAAACTTCCCAACTACAAAACTGGAGAGCCCAAGCAAAACACAATGTAAAAGGACTTTATTGCCTTGAGCTGATTATGTCATGGTAAGGATTTTCATTTCTGAGGGAGGATGAGCTCTCTCTGTGACTTCTAGCTATACACTGTTATTGTCTCTAAGGAAAAGTACACATAAGGATTAAAAAGGATCAGAAATCCCAAGATTCACTTTTTTCATTGCTAAGAATATTACATTTTCAGTTTCATTGGCTGAATAAATCCTAGCAATTCCTATGCAATGCAGCAAGGAGATTTACCTTGTAAAGACTAAGTCAGAGTGAAAAGATACAGTACATTGAACAATTGGTGACTTGTTCAAAATACAAGTTCTTTGGAATAATATTACTGAAATACCAGAGATCTGTTAAGTCAAACTTAAGAAAGAGCCGATGGAGGAAGCTAGAAATAACATCAAATTCCATAAAGTAAAACCACTATACACAAATCACATAAATAAGCAATTCCTTATAATGAGGCAGTTTATAGGAACAGCAAATATTAAAAGCAGACTGGGCTTTTTTTTTCCCTGTTATGCACATTGTTTGACCACTATTATAAGCTCTTAAATGACAAACTCTTTTGTTAAGGTACCAGTTCAACTTGTAATTAAAATATTATAAATATTCAAACCCCAAATTATTTACTTAAATATCACTGTCTACATGTTTTAATCTACTCTTTTGTTTTTTTTTCTTTTTTTTACAATCTAACTCATTTTATGTTATGCTTTTTTTTATAATGTTTTTTATTCTTTCCATTATAGCTAGTTTATAGTGTTCTGTCAATTTTCCCCTATACAACATGATGACCCAGTTATACATACATGTAGACATTCTATTTTCTCACATTATCATGCTCCATTATAAGTGACTAGACATAGATCTCAGTGCTATACAGCAGGATCTCATTGCTAATCCATTCCAAAGGCAATAGTTTGCATCTATTAATGCCAGACACCCCATCCAACCCACTCCCTCTCCCTCTCCCTTGGCAACCACAAGTCTATTCTCCAAGTCTATAATTTTCTCTTCTGTGGAAAGGTTCATTTATGCTATATATTAGATTCCAGATACAAGGGAGATCATATGGTATTTGTCTTTCTCTTTCTGACTTGCTTCACTTAGTATGAGAATCTCTATTCCATCCATGTTGCTGCAAATGGCATTATTTTGTTCTTTTTTATAGCTGAGCAGTATTCTAGTGTGTATATATACCACAGCTTAAGCCCCATTCATCTGTATATGGACATTTAGGTTGTTTCCATGACTTGGCTATTATGAATAGTGCTGCAATGAACATGTGGGTGCATGTGTCTTTTTAAGTAGAGCTTTGTCCACATATATGTCCAAGAGTGTGATTGCTGTTATATGGTAGTTCTATGCATAGTTTTCTAAGATACCTCTATACTGTTCTCCATAGTGGTTGTACCAGCTTACATTCCCACCAACAGTGCAGGAGGGTTCCCTTTTCTCCACATCTCCTCAGCGTCTGTTATTTGTGGACTTATTAATGATGGCTATTTCGACTGGTGTGAGGTGGTATCTCATGGTACTTTTGATTTGCATTTCTCTTATAATCAGCGATGTTGAGCATTTTTTCATGTGCTTGTTGGCTGGCCATCTGTATATCTTCTTTGGAGAAATGTCTATTCATCCCAGGTTCACAAGGATGGTTCAACATACACAAATCAATCAATACATACATAACTTTAACAAAAGAAAAGTCAAATACCACATAATCATCTCAATAGATGCAGAAAAAGCATTTGACAAAGTCCTACATCCATTCATGATAAAAACTCTCACCAAAGTGGATATAGAAGGAACATACCTTAACATAATAAAAGGCATTTACAGCAAATCCATAGCAAATATAATACTCAGTGGAGAAAAGCTGAAAGCCTTCTCACTAAAATCTGGAACGAGACAAGGATGCCCACTCTCACCACTGTTATTCAACATAGTATTGGAAGTCCTAGTTACAGCAATCAGACAAACAAAAGAAATAAAATATCCAAATTGGAAGAGGTAAAACATCTGTATGCAGATGATATGATACTATATTTAGAAAACCCCAAGGACTCAATCCAAAACCTACTTGAACTGATCAACAAATTCAGCAAAGTAGCAGGATATAAGATTAACATTCAGTAATGAGTCATATTTCTGTATACTAACAATGAAATATTAGAAAAGGAGACAAAACTACAATACCTTTTAAAAGGTATTACACCCCCCAAAAATCAAACACCTGGGAATACACCTGACCAAGGAGGCATAAGACTTACATGCTGAGTACTATAAAACATTTATCAAGAAAATTAAAGAAGATATAAAGAAATGGAAAGATATTCCATGCTCCTGGCTTGGAAATATTAATATTGCAAAAATGGCCATACTACCCAAAGCAATCTACAGATTCAATGCAATCCCTATCCAATTACCCATGATATTTTTTCACAGAACTAGAACAAACACTCCGCAAATTTATATGGAACCACAAAAGACCCAGAATCGCCAAAGCAATCCTGAGGAACAATAACCAAGCAAGACACATAATTCTCCCAGACTTTAGGCAATATTAAAGAGTCACAGTTATCAATACAGTATGGTACTGGTACCAAAACAGACATACATACCAATGAAGCAGTATAGAGACCCCAGAAATAAACCCTGATACCTGTGGTCTATTAGTCTTTGACAAAGGAGGCAAGAATATAAAATGGGAAAAAGAAAGTCTTTTCAGCAAGTGGTGCTGGGAAACCTGGACAGCTGCATGCAAATCAATGAAACTAGAACACACCCTCACACTATGCACAAAAATAAACTCAAAATGGCTTAAAGACTTAAATGTAAGAAAAGACACCATTAAACTCTTAGAAAAGAACATAGGCAAAACATCCTCTGACATCAACCTTACAAATATTTTCTCAGGTCAGTCTCCCAAAGCAACAGAAATAAAAGCAAAAATAAACCGGTAGGGGCCTAATTAAACTTACAAGCTTTTTCACAGCAAAGGAAACCATAAAAAAAAAAAAAGACAGTTTACAGAATGGGAGAAAATAGTTTCAAACAATGCAACATACAAGGGCTTAATCTCTAAAATATAGAAACAACTTAGCTCAACAGCAAAAAAGCCAACAACCCAATTGAAAAATGGGCAAAAGATCTGTTATTTTTTTTTCTATTAGCCTTTTTATGAGATAGTGAATTACCCACTTATTCCAGCACCTTTCAGAGGTTAACATCATTTTATATTCATTAGACCAATAGGTCAAAAGCAGAGAAAAGTTAATGTATCTACAGTTTCAGGGTTTCTACTGACTGAGTAGAAGCTTGAAACTTTCTACTGGATGAAGCCTGAAACTCAGGTCCTTGGAGTCTTTTGTTCTAATCAACTGACAGTAGAGAAGCATTCTTAATTAAGTTTTCATGATATCGTGTAATAGTTTTGTTACCTGCATTAATACCATGATATCTGACAGAATAATCATTGCTTATTTACTGTCATTGTGAGATATCATTAATAGAATTTCTATTTATAACTTGCACACATATATACAACAAGGTTAATTTCACCAGTCATGTGACTCATCTAAAGGTAGTTTGGACCAGTTTTTTAATCTTCCTGAATTTCATATAATCTCTAAAGCTAAAGCACAATTGCATTTATTTGGCTGCTGATTTCAGTCATGAAATGGTTCGAGCTACTTTCATCAAAATCAGCACTATTGCTCTCAGTTTTACAGACAGAGCTCTTGAATCTCCCTCTCTAACTAACTGCTAAATACAGGACAGCTTCAGGCTCCGGCCTGGCGGCCCCTTCTCTTCTCTATCCACACTCTCCCTATGCTCTGATTTATTTAACCCCCTGACTTTAAATGCTGTTCCTGGTAGAGAAATTCCACATTTATTTCTTCAATTTCTACTTGTATCACCAAACTTGTATATTAAAATGTTAATTACCCTTAGACATTTAATAATTATTTCAAAAATAGCATACACTAAATGGAATTCTTGACTTTCTTTTCCACAGTTAATCTTATACCACAAGCCGGGCACTGTGTTAATGATCATTTCAACAGAAGCATAATGTAGCCATGCTAATGTTGAAGTGATTATTACACATTCAGTTTGATAAACTACCTTAAGGTAAGGATTGATAGAGATTAGACTAGGACTGAAAATCTGAGGACCCTGCCATTCCATTGGGTTGTGGAAGCTTAACTAGGGCCCAACAGGAGGAGAGAGAGACGAGTTGGACAATTTCCCCTACTAGTACATAAGGTAAGATAGATCTTATTGACTTAAACAGTCAAAGAAAAGAGAAAAAAGTAAAAAGAAAAGTTTTGAAAAATGTGTCAAATTGGGAAGAATGTAGCTTCAGACAAAACAAAATTGAAACTAGGGTAGAAAGCAAACTTCAAAAATTGCCTTTTCCATTTGATATCTTCCAAACCCTGATGACCTATATGTTCTTTCATTTAGGGTTATGTGAGGTTTGGGAACAAGGAGATAAAAGTAAGTGAAATAAGTGTATCTTACATTCAAGTTACCAAGTAGGAGATCTTTTCCAAAATACAAAATGTAATCAAATGGACATTTCCTAGATAGAAACCTTCTGCAAAAAAAGAAAACTAATATATCTCAAAAATGGTAAGAAAGATGTGAAAAGCATCCTCCTTGAAAATTAATAATTTAAATCCTATCACTATGTAAGTTAGGAGCTGAAGTAATACCACCTACATAATCTGAAAATTATTATGGGAATAATTAAATTACTATGGTTTGTCATTGGAGGAGCTCTCAAGCATAGGCAGATAAAAAAGACAATTTATGTCTGGAAAAATCCAACTTTAATCCTTAAATAAAAGTCTATAGGACATGCAAATAATGTTAATAATAATGATAGCAATAATAATACATAGAAAACATATATCACAAATGAGAGCCAACAGAATTAGACAAATGAATGCTTCAATACTGGTCTTACCTTTCACAGATAATAAAAATGAAATCCTATGTTTTATGATATAAAACGGAAGCTTGAAAAAAACAAAGAAATAAGAGTAAATAAAAATCACCAAGAAGGTTTAAGAAGCATAAAATTGAGAAATAGAACATATAATACTGAAAGTAAAAAACAAATGGACATGTTAGTCTCTATATTATATATACCAGAAGATAGAATTATTGAAGTAGAAGAAAGGGTCAAATGTTTTATCCTGAATGGATGGTAAAAAAAAAAAGGATGTAGAAAATAAAAAATTAAGAAAAGCATTTTTTTAGTGTCAGGAAGTCAAAATAAGATTTTGTAAATTTTAGGGTAAACTGTATGAATATACCATATGAATACACCATTTGCCACCACATGAGGGGCAAAAATGTTTGAATATTATGGAGGGTTTCTTTGTAGGAAACCCCAAGTAAAGCACTAGTTATTTAACATTAGTAAGTAAAATTAGTAAAATTAGTGGATACAAATCTTTATAGACAACTGTATACCTATATACCAGTAATAGCCTGTGCAAGATTGTAATCAAATAAGTTATCATGTACAAATGGAAACAACAACAAAACATAACCAAGAACAAAAGCTCTTCAATGTAGAAATATATTAAAATGAATTGAAAAGCATTAATGAATTTCAAGGAAGGGCCAAATTTCTAAACTGACCTTCTCTCCTCCCTGTTTCTCATTTCTAAACACAGACACACACACACACACACACACACACACACACACACACACACACACACTATATTAACATTAAAGGGTGAGAAAATACTACTGTTCTGCCTTACACCAATCCAATACCTTGTCCCCAGTGAAAAAGGATATAAATTGACTTCTTTAAATAATTAGATATTAGGTTTCTTATACACTGAAACTGGATTTTCTGAACTGTTATTTCTGAAAGGAGTGAAAAAAAATCTTAATAGTTAGGTCTCTCAATTTTTGAATTGAACATAATTTAGTTGTCAAAAATAATAATCTCTTGTGAAGAGGATGTCCCCAGTTGTAAATACTTGGATACAATTTTGATAACCAAATATCTGACAGGAGAAATTTATAAGCATCCACATGACCAACTTTATGCCACCATTTTAGAATATGACTCATTTATAAGCTTGCATGTTTTTCTACGTATTCCCTACCAGAGTGTACAATTAGTCTATTTAAATATGCAAAACTAGCATCTCTGATGAGGCACAATGTAAAATTCTGGGTTCCATCATATGATTATTTAACACTCTATAAAATATAATACAATAGTCAGGCCTCTCTATGAACCTGCTTATTGCACTTGAAGGCTTCTCCTCAACTCTCACATGCTTCTTAGCCTTCCTTCGAAATAAGATTCAAAGTTTGCTATATAGTGCTTTTTAACCATGAAATTCTACTGTAACAAAATACAGTCGTCCTTTGGCATCCTTGGGGCAATGGTTCCAGGGCTTTCATGGATAACACAATCCACATATGCTAAAGTCCCTCTATAAAATGGCATAGTATTTGCATATAACCTAAGAACATCCTCCCATATATTGATTTTTTAATATTTAATTATAGTTAATTTACAATGTTCTGTCAATTTCTGCTGTACAGCAAAGTGACCCAGTTATGCATTTATATACATTCTTTCTTTTCACATTATCCTCCATCATGTTCCATCACAAGTGATTAGATATAGTTCCCTGTGCTATGCAGCAGGATCTCATTGCTTACCCACTCCAAATGCAATAATTTGCATGTACTAACCCCAAACTCCCAGTCCATCCCACTCCTTCCCCCTCCCCCTCAGCAACTACAAGTCTGTTCTCTAAGTCCATGAGTCTGATTGTTTTCCGTAGATAGGTTTTTTTGTGCCATAAATTAGATTCCAGATATAACGGATATCATATGGTATTTGTTTTTCTCTTCCTGACTCTCATGTACTTTAAATCATCTTTAGACTACTTATACAACCTAAAACAATGTAAATGCTATGTAAATCATTATAAATACAATGTAAATGTTATGTAAATAGTTGCCTTTTTGAGGAAAATTCAAATTTTCCTTTTGGAAATTTCTGAAAATTTTTTTCAAACATTTTTAATCTATGGTTGGTTGAACCTGCAGATGAAAAAGCCATGGATACAGAGGAACTATGGTATTATCTGAAACTCTTTATAAAGTTTCCTGGCAAATGGTGACAAAATAAAATAAATGAAGGTAAAATTAGTGACACATGAGCCTACGGCTGGGCAGGCAGGTGTGGCTGAAACTTATGCCTTTTAAAGACAAGGATCAGCTGTTGAAAAATTTTAATTTAGCTAGTCTCAAGGTTGACAAATTCATAGAAATCATAATTTTTTGGTTCTTCCTTATACTTACAGAATTATAAAATGGAAGAAAAGAAAAATGTGCCATTTGGTCAGAACTAATCTCAAATTCCTACATAAATGCCAAATAAGATAGACAAAATAAAATACCAACTCAAGTTATAACATTTTTCTTTATATTGAGATTCCCCAAAGTTGTACTAGAGATATTTTAGACTGGTTAATTCTTTTCTGTAGTGGGCTGTCCTGTGTATTGTAAATAAACATAAACTTCGAGACCAGCATCCCTGGCCTCAAAGTCTCAGGGCATGTTAATAGCATGCCCCCAGAGCCATTGGTAACAATCAAAACTCCCTATACAGACACTACAAAATGTCACTTAAAGCAAAATGCCCTCCCTTGAGAAATACTGGTCTATAATAAAACTCATCAAGTGGATTTTTTTTCCTTGCAAAATAGTAGTTCTGACACAATCTAGAGACTACAGTTATAGATTTACATAAACAATTAGGAGTTTCCTAGTTTTATAAAGAAATCTATCTGCAGGTCTCCTATGGACTAAATATTTGTGTCCCAACCAAATTCCCATGTCAAAGTCTTGATCCCCTAAGTGGTATTAGGCAATTAGTTCTCTGGGGAGTAACTAGTTTAGATGATGTCTTGTGGGTGGAGCCCCCAAAATGGGATTAGTGTCCTTACAAAAAGAGGGAAAGAGACTCTCTTTTCCTCCACTGTATGTTCTTGCCTGCATTGTCATAGATTAATTGACCATAGGTGCCTGGGTTTATTTCTGGGCTTTCCATCCTGTTCTATTGCTCTATATTTCTGTTTTTGTGCCAGTACCATACTGTTTTGATGACTGTTACTTTGTAATATAGTCTGAAGTCAAGGAGCCTGATTCTTCCAGTTCCATTTTTCTTTTCCAATACTGCTTTGGCTATTCAAGGTCTTCTGTGCTTCCATACAAATTTTAAAATATTTCGTTCTAGTTCTGTAAAGAATGTCATTGGTAATTTGATAGGGGTTGCCTTGAATATGTAGATTGCTTTGGTCACTATGCTGTACAGCAGAAACTGACACAACACTGTAAATCAATTATACTGTAATAAAATTAAAGAAAACAAATAATACAAAAAAAAATATATATATGGAAAGACTAGAGCTTTCTCTCTCCACAATGTGAGGATAAATAAGTTAGCCTTTGGAAAACTAGGAAGTGGGCTCCACCGCCCCAGATTCAGGTGACACCTCAAACTTTGACCTCCCTACCTGAAGAACTCTGAGAAATAAATGTTTTTTATTTAAACCACCCAGTCTACAGTATTTTGTTACAGCAGCATAAACTTAAAATATAGGAAAAAAATTGCACAGCTATAGGCTTTATTTCAGAATGATACCACAGTCTGTGATCAATAATGTAAATAATAGTACAGCAAAATGTTAGTCAAGTTGATGATTTTGAACTATGGATTCAACAATCAATATTTCTATGTCTAAATCAAATAGGCTCTAATTAATACTGATCATAAAGTTGGTCATAATATTGACTATATTTTTTCTACTCAGTTGTGAAGCACATAAAGATAGAATAAGAGATAGAGAAAATTATTTTCTATCAGAAAAGTATTAAATGTTCATGTTTTAAATGTATATATTCCTGATTTTTTTAATTACTCTCTAATTAGAAATAGACACATTTCTATAGCATGTAAATAAATAAATCTCAAGACAACAGTAATTATCTAATAAATATCTAATATTCAACAGTAAAGTCTAATGATAATAAAGATGCTTCATTATACATATTCAGTTAATCTTGTCCTCAAACTTTTTTATTTTTTTTGGCCACTCCCACAGCATGTGGAAGTTCATAGGGCAGGTATCAAACCTGTGCCACAGTAGACACAATGTTGGATCCTTAACCTACTCTGCCACCAGGGAGTTCCTGTTTTTTTCAAAATCTTAATATTGAAATAAGAAACATGAAACTAAGAGAACAAGAAAAAATGAAAAATAATGGAAACATGGAACAACCAAAAACAGACCAGACTTATGTAGTGAGTTTAGAAAGGAAGATGGCTACAATGTAAATGAAAATCCATCTATCTTAACATTAATTAACATTATATTAACATTAATCAACCTGAACACATAATCAAAACCTATATTTACAGTGACAAACATAATATAAACTAACCAGAAATAAAGATAAAAAGAAATATCTTAGTTCTTAAGAAAATGAATAGTGAAACTGCTGAGTTATATTAGAAAAAAACATTTTCAAAGCTAAGAAAGATGATTTTTATGGATAGGAAAAATTAAATAACATGATTTATATTACATTAGTAACTAGTACCTATTTGATACTTGATACATTATAAATATTTTATATAAATTTTCCAAATAACATTTATAGATATTCAACTAAGTTGTTACTATGATAAAAAGCTAAGTTGGGGAAATTAAGCCTATAAAATCATGAGATAAAAGAACTAACCTACGGAAGTAAGTGTAGTCTGAGCTCCTAGCCACTCCTTGATTATTTCTCTATTCGTTTTGAATCATAAGCTATTGAAAATGAAGCAGTTTTTACTAAATTCTGTCATAACAAGATATATAGTCAATCTAAAAATGATTGTAATTTTATATTCAATACATGTTCAGAGTCTGATATGGCAGGGACTGTGCTTTGGAGATATTTAAAAAATAGTTGTTGTAGTCTGCTTTTTCCTAATCACATAATGATTGCCTTAGGACAACATTATTATATAAATGGGTGTATATACATATTTAATTTATTAATTAAATTTATTATTAAATTTATATTAATTTAATTTATTATTTAATTTATATAATTAAATATATATATATAATTTCACTAACCATAAAACTAATGTATATAAAGTAGCATGAAATTGAAAACCTCATTTATATATTTTAGCACTTAAAAATACTTCAGTTCCAGAGTTCCCGTCGTGGCGCAGTGGTTAATGAATCCAACTAGGAACCATGAGGTTGCGGGTTCGGTCCCTGCCCTTGCTCAGTGGGTTAACGATCCGGTGTTGCCAAGAGATGTGGTGTAGGTTGCAGACACGGCTCGGATCCCTCCATTGCTGTGGCTCTGGTGTAGGCCAGTGGCTACAGCTCCGATTAGACCCCTAGCCTGGGAACCTCCATATGCCCGGGAGCGGCCCAAAGAAATAGCAAAAAGACAAAAAAAAAAAAAAAAAAAAAAAAAAAAAAAAAACTTCAGTTCCTCTTATGTTATTTCAGCTGTCACATAAGGGCATAAAAATACCAAATAGGTGTTTCTGTCACAGAGTCTTAAAAAAAAATCATATATTCATTGCCATTACAACTGCTCTTTTTAAACTGAAAGAAATAAAAAAGAAAAATACCAGAGTGTCAAAACTTGAGAATAAAGCTTGAATTGCTCTATAGTAACAAGTAATAAGAGAATCATCAATTTATATTTATGTTTTTATTTAATCTGCTTTTTTACTGTTCTCATAATATATACTCCTAGAAAAAGGAGTATTTAAAACAGTAATGGAATTCCTGTTGTGGCTCAGCAGGTTAAGAACCCAACATAGTGTCCATGAAGATGTGGGTATGATCCCTGGCCTCACTCAGTGGGTTAAGGATCTGCCATTGTGGCCCAGATCCCATGTTGCTGTGGCTGTGGTGTCGTCCTGCAGCTGAAGCTCTGATTCAACCCCTAGCCTGGGAACTTCCATATGCTCTAGAAAGAAAAAAGCAATAATAAAATATAAAATAAAATTAAATGGTAGTAATTATGTAAGAAAATATGACAAAAAAATCAGGAAATAAACTCTTTAAGGAATAGTAATTTTCATTTTCACTTTAAAATTGCCTGAGATACCTGTGAAGTCTTTTTTGCCTTATACCTTAATGTGGTCCTGAGGAATATTCTGTTGAATTTAAACATAGAGATATTTATGTTATTGTTTTTAGAGATGGTTTAAAAGAACATTAATTTGTTTAGAAGATATGTTTCTAAACAAAACTTGGTATTTATATAATTATAATATGCTAATGTATCTATTATTACACTTTAAAATGTATACAAATTAACACTTTAAAATTTATACAAAGTAAAGTTTTTGTTTTGTTTTGCTTTTGGCTGTGCCTGTGGCACACAGAAGTTCCTGGGCCAGGGATGGAATCCCTGCCCTGGAAGTAACCAGAGCCGCAGCAGTGACAATGGTAGATCTTTAACCCACTGAGTCACCAGGGAACTTCCCAAAGTAAAGTATTATAAGTAGAAGCCTTTCAGGACTTTAAAGGTTAAGATAATTTTTTACTAATATGATAATTAAACATTCAAGCAAAGTTGTATTAGAGACCAAAAGACAACAGAGATAGAACTTGTCATTCTGTATCATTTTCATTGTCCACAATTGGTACCAGCCCAAATCTCAGAAGAGTAACTGTTGATAAGCAATTCAAAGTAGTACTATAGTTATTTGCAGCTCATAAAATACAAGATGAACATGGAAGACAGACTAATATGGATTCTGATATTTAAATTGTGGTTTATTTCTCATAATTCAATCCAATGACATTCTTCCTTGGATGATCAAAGCAAATTCTCTTTTCCTCTAGAAGTTCATCTGTCTCTCAACAGTTAATACTAAGGAAAATTTAGTGATAGAAACAGATAAGGGGTTCTATCTTATGAGGTCGGTGTTTCAATTATGGTCACTGAGTGATACTGCCATGAGAAATCAATGGTTACATTTTTCTCTCTGTATTGTTGTTTCCAATCAAATGGGGAAAAATTCAAATGTCTTGGTAGAAATCAAATTATGGTATTATCTGCTATAATTTCTAAGAAAATTAATTTGACTAAATATTTAAGAAATTACCAAGAAATAGCTTGAAGTTTGGTGTTACATAAAAATTTTCCCAAACCAAAGGGAAGGAACAGAAAGAGACAGAGAGATACTGGCAAATGAAAGATTCAAAGAGGCCAATAAAACACGTAAATTATAATTTTGAGAAAACAGTTTTCCCGTCTTTACATACTTTTGTGTAAGGACATTATGCATCCACATGTACCTAAACATGGTCAAGGAGTACTGGTTTCTGTATTGTATATGTGTCACGTGCATTCAATCTCTCATCCAACATTTCTTTCTCATAATGCTTTTCTTACCAACTGAGAAAAACTTTAACAATAATTTAAGTTTATTTAGCACATTCTTACGAGGGATGGAAAGTTGACAGAAAAAATAGACATCAGTATTACTCCATGCAATTAGCAACTGGAAACAGATTAGATTTCTGAGAATACCTGCCAAAATACCCAGAAGAACTTAGTTTCAAATCATACTTAAATGTCAGTTGAAACTGGAACTGTCACCAGAAAATGGTGGTTTTTTGGTTGGTTTGTTTATGTATTTGACAAGAGATGAGATTTAGTTTATAAAAGTTCTAAATTACCACATTAAACAATGTGATTTTGTTCTCCTAATGCAATTATATCATCTCCCCATCCCCCTAAAAACTGTCTCTGTGAAGATCTTCCCCTCTGAGAGGAAAAATGATACTAGTTTAAAAGGGTTTTATTTTTAGCAACCACCACCTTTTGCCTAAATACTATAGTAAACACCATGGACAAATGCATTGCATTTTTCAGTTATTCCTATTTCCAAATGATAAATGTGGTTTTTAAAAAGAGGTGATGAGGTAATATTTATAAAGTCTCCACAACCCCCTGATTCTAATGCCCCCCTCCCAATGACTCTATAATCTGAGCCCAAATTCTGCTCTTTTCACTTTCACCTGCCTGTCAATTGTCAGTTTAAGGGAGTCAGCTACATATTTTTTTCTATTCTTCCCATGAAAAACGATGGAAATTTTCACATGACAGTTAGTAATTGCAGAAGTTCCACAGGGACTAATATTCAATGTGCTAGTTGAAGCAAGAATGTCTGGATACAATTATTGAAGTCATTTCCCAGTGCACCGCAGGTATCCTCTAAAGATGAGGGGTGAATAGATTTATTTATTGCTCTCATCCAAAACTTCAGTTTGATGAATAAACCAGTTTGCATCCCCAGGAAGCTCTCTTCCACATTAGATTCAGCCCCTGCCTACTCCATTGTCTAAAAATAGAGAAGAAATTCTCTTTCCCCTTGCATTCAGCGGGACACCAAGGTCTTTCATAGTGCAATAATTCCATTAGATGTATATTCACTATTATTTGATATAGGTACAGCAAATCAAAGAAATGCCCTACATATCCTAATTTATTTAAATAATACAATTTAAAAGCAGGGATTCACCAGTAATGCTTATGTTAATAGAAATATAAATGTGACAGATGGAGGTTTTTGGGGTCGTAATCTGATGCTAATTAGCTCTCGCTATGGATCTGGGGGTGGGGTGAAGATGAGGAGTGCAAATGTACCATGTTGTGCTCTGTTCTATCCATCCCATTGAAGAAGAATTTCAAATAAGCCATCTCATGAAATTCAAAAAAGACTGAAAATAAAATACATCCTATAGTAACTCCTCTCATTCAGAAATTGTGTTGGTATATGAAGTGCAACTCATGCAAAACCAAACAAAGCCAACAATAGCAAAAACAAGGCAAAGATATTTTAACCCAGGCTATAATTTATGATATAATTTAGATTATAGAAAATAAGTAATGGAACAGAATTAGCTTGCACTTAAAACAATATATATTATGCATTATTTCTGGTTTGTGTTTTTTAAATGTAATCAGGAAGTAACCCACTTCCCTTCACTTCTTTCTGGCCCATTCCCTCCTGAAAAACAATAGCTAAATATGCCTAGAGTTCAGAAAACATAAAAAAATTGATTTTTTATTAAAAATTGATATAGATGACAACGATTTCCAATTTAGTTTAGCATTGGACCCTAAACTAACTTATCAGCTTCTACTTTATGAAAAGTCAGAGCTCCAAAGAGCTACATGCTTTTCCAAAAGGAGTGAAAAATAAATTGTCTATTTCCTCTCTATCAATTGTGTAAGCTTTGAAGTAATCTCAAATCTCATTCCATCAATTTCTTAACCTTTTTTTCTCTCGCCACTGGTTACTTTTTTTTTTTTATTTCCACCATTACTTTGGCTGATATTTATTTTCCTAGTTTTTGGTTTTGTTAGGGAGTAAATCTATATCAGTGTTAGGAGTTGGCATGGTGTTTGGAAGAGTGCTGATGAAGAGTAAAAACACCTTGCTTCTAGTCATGGCACTGGTCCTCACAAATGCAGCAGTCAGAACTCCATCTAGTACATCTCCTACATTCTAAGTACCTGGTATCACTCATGCAACATAGTAACTGCCCTGTAATTATTTGAAGGGAGGTGGGAGGAAAGAGAGCAACTGGATCTTAGGAAGAAATTTAATTCTTTCCACAAATTCATTCTAGTTGAGAAAAAGAGAAATGATAAAATATATGGACAAGTAAATTAAGAGTAAATGTAACATGTAATAAAAAAGCTAATAAGGGATTCAGGTGCACTTAATAGGACAGGATACGATTAACAGGGTAGCAAGGTAAGCCTTCATTCGCTAGGGACATGGAAGTAACACAATGCCCAGGGGCCTACTGCATCCCTTTAAATGTCAGTAAGACATCAGATCATACAAGACTGAACCCTTGCTCTCTCTCACTCCTCCTATAATATGTCCTTCCTCCTAGTTTACCTATCCTAGGAAGGAGCTCCCTCATTCATATAGTTATGGTAACTAGAAACTAAGGAATCATCATTTCCATCTCAATCTCTTTCAACTAACATACTCAATCTATCACAAAGTACTAATGCTTTTGCCTTTATTATCTTCCAATATTCATTTGCTTACAATTCCATCTTTACTACTACTTATTCCATCATTTTAGAAAAAAAATTATTTTACCTACATTTAAAAAAAAATTTGAATCCACTTTGGTTGTCTTCTAAGACATCACCCTCATAGCAGTCAAACCTTTTCAGAGCTAAGTCTAATGGTACCAGCTTCCTACCTTAAACTTCCAGGGCCTTCCTCTTCTTCTTCTAAAGCAAATCTCTCTATGGTGCCATCATAAAGAATCATCATTCTGCTCTCTATTTCTATGAGTCTGACGATTTTGGATAGCTTAACTAAGTGGAATCATATGAGTTTTGTCCTTCTGTGACTGGCTAATAGAGGCAGCAGAAAGTGGGCTAACTACCTAAGCTCATTTCTGTAGAGATGAAAGTGCTCCGGGTTCTCAGGGAAAGATGTGTATTTGTCCTTGCTGCAAGCTCACTTGGGGCCCACACATATCCCAAAGATTTCTCCCTTGAAAGACAAGCTGGTAAGGGAGAAAAATCTCTAACTCCCAAGCTAGTAATGCTTCTTTTTAAAGAGGGCAATCAAAAAAGGGGAGGGAAAAAACTGAGTCATTTAGGATAATTTTTAAGGCTTGTTTTTTTTTTTTTTGGTTTCAAGAAGAGCAAGAATCACTCTTGAATTTTGTCCATATGTTCCTAAAAATGATTATGGAACACAGTGCAATATGCAATGCCAGCTTTTTCTAAACATTACAGGCAATCCTAAACTGAGATACATGTGGACATATATTTTTAAAATAAACAGAAGGAGAAGAACACTGACCATCAGGATGAAATGGGAGTCATATCATGATTAAAATCCTCATTGTTCACATCCCACACCCTTATATGGAGAAAGAAAACACAACATAAATGTGTATAATTTTTTAACTTTAAAAACTATTAGGAGTATACACGAGTCCCTGAAAAGAAGAGGTATAGCTAAGTTTTGCTGATGCTCAATAATTGCGAATGGTATGAATGAAAAGATATTTATGCACATGGATAAAGAATAAATATAAAATGCTTTTTCTTCTTTATAAAAAGTGAAGAACATACTTTTTAAAGAGTTATATGTAAATTTAAGGACATAGTGTTTTAAAATGCTTATTGAAATGAAATATGCAGATAATTTCACTTAGGTAAAATGGTTTCTACTTTTATTCAGTTGGATTTTATACTGCAACTAATGATTTGTCCTAGCTTTGGAAACATAGCTTGAAACTATTTAGGATCATCTAAAATTTTCCTTAGATAAAAATCAATCATTAGAGAATGTGAACCCTTACCCTGATTATTATTACTTAAGTGATTTATTATTTTTATTATATTTCAAATTTCCTAAGGATTAGAAATAGCATTGTACAGATTTTATTTAAATCAAACAATGGTAAAAGTTCAGTGGAAGGTTAGCCAAATTTAGTAAATTGCAAGAAGAAACATAAGAAAGTCCAAGAAAAGTTCGAAAGTATGTACATTAAGTAAAAAGGAACTATAATGAGAGTTTAAATCTTTTGGGAGAATTTTAAAAGTTGTTAATAGAAAGAAGAAGAAAGAAAATCGTTTTCATATAAGGATATTTGAGAGAACTTTGGGAAAATTTCTATTCCTAAGGCAGTTTTCATAGAGCATCAGATGGTGCCCTTGACAAAGACTGACATCTAAAATGAGAAAGTTATAGAGCAAGCAGAGTAATTCAAGTCCAATAAATCACCAAGACCATATGGTATATATTCAAGATTTCTGAAAGAAATAAGTGTGAAGGAACATTGATACAGGGATAAAAAAATAAGGTGGAGTATAATCTTAATGACAGCACCTGTTTTAAAGACTCGAAGATTACTAATTTAGTGCATAGAAAATAAAGGGAAAATTTAAATGCGAAGTAAAGAATTTAATACATTCTGCCTGTATTAACCATTAATGTTGGGTAATCTTGAATATTTCCATACTATCATTTTTTTTTTATCTTTTCTGGGTTTCGTTTATGATCAAGCTTTTCTGCCATCTCTCTTCCTTATCTTGGCTGTTTTTCCAACATACATTGTGTTTGTGTTGTCCAAGACAATAACAACTTAATTAATTGTGGTATCACAATGGTCCTTCCTCAGAAAATTCAGTTTTATTTTTTCTCTTGTAATTTTTTAAATTTTTTTCCCAAGTGATAATAAATTAGAATGTATTTGATTTCAAACAGAGCTGGTATTGCTAGATTTTGTTTTCCAATCATTAACTCATTCTGTTACGTGGTTTGGGAATCCAGTTAGGGTTAATCAAAACACTTATTAATTTGCAATTTGAGAAGGTGAAAACTCAAATGAATTTGTTTCCTTTTTAAATGAAGTATCAGTAACATACAGAAACATGCATTAATCATAAATGATTAATATCAATAATATTTTACACACACATGCACTAATGTAATCTATAACTAAACCATCATTAAGCATATTTCAGTCCCTGAGTTTTCCTTTATCCTCTGGCAATCGTATTACCCCAAAGTAACCACTAATCTTAATTCTAATATTATCAGTATTGCCTCTTCTTAAGTTCCAAATACGTGAACTTATACCGATTATTTTATGGTTTCTTTTCTTCCAAATAATGTCTCTGAGATTCATCAATGCTATAGTATCTATCTATAGTAGATTAATCTTATTATTTTTCTAGGTTAATTTCATTTTACAATATACCATATTTTATGTACCCACTAGCCTACTGATAGAATTTTAAGCTAATTCCATTTTTGTCTCTTAAGAGTAAAGTTGCAATAAATATCCTTATACTCATGTCTTTTCCTAAACATATGCACTGTTTCCAGTTGATCATAAACTTGAGTGAAATTGTTAGTCATAGAGGAAGAATTTAATTAGATGTAGTAAATAATGCCAAACTGTGTTCCAAAGTGTTGATATACTTAACACTCAAATAATGATATATATGAGAGTTTAATTGCTTCTCATGTTCACCAACACTTGGTATCATCAGTCTTTTCATTTTTAGCTGTTGGGTAAAGGAATCTCATTGTGATATTAATTTGCATTTCACTGAGGAGCAATGATGTTAACACATTTTATGATGATTATTGGCTATTTGAATATCTTCTTTTTCAAATTACTTACTGATTTTTTTTTTTTTTTTGCTCATTTAAAAAAATCAAGTCTTTTCCTCTGAATTCTGGGAAATATTTGAATTTGAATCCTTTGTTGAATCTATCACTTATCTATCTACTTCTTTATAAATAGATGTTATAAATTTTACTTAAATTCAATGAAGTTTATTTTATGCTTGTACTTTTGAAATTCTATTTTAAAAATCTTTGCCTACATCAAGATCATGTAGATATTTTCCTATCATTTAACCTGAATGTTTCATTGTTTTAAATTTCATACTTAGATATATGATTGTTTTCTAAACATTTTTGATGTACAGTATGAGACAAAAGGATTAATGTCTATGTTTTTTGTCAAAGGAATGTCAAATGGCTCCTGTAGTATTGATTGAAAATACCATTTTTTCCCAACTGAATTTCACTGGTATTTTTTTTTTTTTTTATTTTCCCACTGTACAGCAAGGGGGTCAGGTCATCCTTAGATGTATACATTGCAGTTACAGTTTTTTCCCCCACCCTTTCTTCTGTTGCGACATGAGTATCTAGACATAGTTCTCAATGCTATTCAGCAGGATCTCCTTATAAATCTATTCTAGGTTGTGTCTGATAAGCCCAAGCTCCCGATCCCTCCCACTCCCTCCCCCTCCCATCAGGATTGGATTCGGAAGATGTGGTATATATACACAATGGAATACTACTCAGCCATAAAAAAGGATGACATAATGCCATTTGCAGCAACATGGATGGAACTAGAGAATCTCATACTGAGTGAAATGAGCCAGAAAGACAAAGACAAATACCATATGATATCACTTATAACTAGAATCTAATATCCAGCACAAATGAACATCTCCTCAGAAAAGAAAATCATGGACTTCACTGGTATTTTTGTGGTAAATCAAACTGAATTATTTGATCACTCATCCTTTGCCACTGAAAGGAATTTAAGTCCATTAATTCATAACTCTCATGCATTTACAAAATCTTTCTAAATATTCCACTGGAGTCTCCAAATATTACTCAGGAGAACAAACACATACATGCACATGTGCCCAAACACACACACACACACACACACACACACAGTGAGAGAAAGATTGAAAGA
Organism: Sus scrofa; assembly: GCF_054392235.1. Classification (NCBI taxonomy): domain Eukaryota; kingdom Metazoa; phylum Chordata; class Mammalia; order Artiodactyla; family Suidae; genus Sus; species Sus scrofa. The sequence goes on from NC_139390.1 coordinate 65,015,233, forward strand.
AGGAAAAGTTTACTTTATTCATGGGAATGCATTTACCAGTATACATCAATCATAAGAAAGAACCGTACAAATATGCTGTCTAGACTGCAGCAAGAGTGATTTTTTGAAGCATGTATCACATACTAATACTCCTCTGATCAAACATCTCCTGTGGCTTTCCATTGTACTTGGCCCAACACTTTACCATAATATGGTCTATGTGGTCTAATTATAAACTCTTCAACCCTATTTCAAACCACTTTTCTATAGCTATCAATGCTATATGCACACTAGTTTTTTTGTTTTTTTCTCAAGCAAGGCAAAATTTTCCCAGTCACAGTTCTCCTGGAATGCTGATACCCAGGCTTGTGCTCAGCTGAAATATTTTCACCCTTCTGGTCTCAAATTTCATTTCCAATTCAAAGACACATCTGTTCACCAAATCTAAGGAGTCCTCCACTCACACCTACCAGCTCCACTGCATCTCATCCACCCCAATGTCTTTCTATTATATCTCCCTACTTTATTTGAGAATTTGTTGACTCCTGACAAAATCCTGTTTATGTAGTCACTGTATTTGAATATATAGCTGTTTATTATTGTCTTGTTGTTTTCTATTTATTCAGGTATTTGTATAAGTTAATTCTATTTTAATATGTTTCATATATTTAATATGCTAATATTTCTTGTAGGTCATATTTATTGACAATTTATATCTTTATTCAGGCCCAAGAAAACATAATTGTAGACTATAATATATTGAGTGCTATCAGAATGGCCTTTTTCAATAAAAAATAAAGTGATTTTTATTCTAAGACACATTGAGAGATAAAAAGTAAATCAAATATAGAGACTTCCTAATAATTTTAGGCTTAGTTTGACTATGCAGAAAACTTTGTAATCGTCCTACCTAGACTCTGACATTTTTAAATAATAAAGAAAAATATTAATCTGGAATGGTTAAATGCTATATAAATGGCAAAGAAGCATACAAGAGCTTAGGATTATTATTTGTTTACCACTTAAAAGATATGTGTGCACATGCACACATGTCTGTGTATGTACCTTTCCATTAAAATATCAGGTCCTCGGGAATAATTATAGGTTTATAAAAACTGTCTTTTTATTTTCTTTACCTCCCCTCCGTGCCCATTCTTTCTTTCTACCATGAAATAGTCGTGTGCTAATTCTTCAATAACTTTTAGAGATCTCAATGAGGCTTATTTTAATTCTCATCATTAAACATATTCCATTTCTTTAAAAAAATGTGGTAAAATCCTTGAAGACCCACTTTATAGAGAGAAGGCAGCCTCTGTGATGGAACAAGCTTATTAATAGGATAAACAGAGTCGAGTTTCCTTTGTTTCCTTAACTATAAAAACAGAACATTAGACCCTCTCTCACCAGTCAGCTACTGCTCTAACATTCTATGATTTTATGCATCGAGAATGAATAACAAGGTACTTACCGTTATTCATCATGACTTGAGTTGATCCCTCTTTTTGGGTTACCAGAAATGATCCTGGTGGTTTCAAATCTCCTTAGCAAGAAGACAGACATACCTCTAAATGTGGCTGCTTCTCCCGTCTGAGATTCAAATATCCGACAGTGAGCAAATGTAGATATTCCCTTTACTAAAGTTCCAGCAATGTGTTCCAGAGTCAGTGACAGGACACACATGTTCAGCAGTGGTGGGAATCTCTGCAATGAGTTGAATGAGTCAATTAGGTCCTTAGCGATTTCTACTCCAGGACAGTGAGGTGCCTCTGGCAAAAACAGAAGATATCGTAGCCAGCCAGGAGGTGAGGAAATCCCAGAAGACTGTGCAAGGGAAAACAGAGCGAGGGAAGCCATACCTTTTGGTGTGAAAAACTCAAGACTGATAGTGAGAAAAATGAAACATAAGTGACTTCTAAAATGTGTGAAAAGAAAATTTCCACTCTGCTGATGACCCAAATGTGATGAATAGCAACAGCAAAGGCTATCAGCAAGGGGCTGTTCTCCAGATGTTGTAAGAAAGAAAAGTCACCTCAGGCAAAGCACCATTTAAGACAGAAAGCTTTTTATTTTTCCATCCATTTTTTTTTTTTCTAATAGCAAAGAGATTAAGCTATTTGAGTAATAGCAATTTAAAAATTGGGAAAACAGCCTTTTAAATGGAGTGTTTGAGTTCATCTTATCAGATAGTAGGCATGTTATTAGAAATTGTAAATTTTTGTATGACTTTTTAAGCCAAGAACTTTGAATATTATATTTTGTGTTTTTCTAGCAAATGGTTGATCATTTCATTTGATAACAGAGAGTTTTTACTAGTAAGGTTAGGAAATGCCTTGGTAACACAAGTGGAACAAAACTAATTCATCTCAATTTTTTTCTAAAAAAATTCTCCAATAATGTTGATTTAAAAAGGATTAAGGTAGCTCCATGTCCCATTCAGATGGAAATCTCTGTACTTGTTCCTTTAAGACCTAAAAATCTTCTACCTCTAGCAATTTGGTCAATACCTCTTTCTGAAGGCTATGTTGTCCCTTGGAGATTTTGCAGTTTATAAAATAATTTAAATGTAAAGAAGGAAGAGTTTATTATTTGCTAAATACTGGATAAAACAAGTGAGAATGTTTACATGTTTATGAAGAAATTCATTAAAAAAATTATGATTGGGGGAGCTGACCCTGAAAAAGACTAGTTCTAGAAAATAAAGATAAAAAAATAACAGTGGGTTAGGGATCTGGCATTGCTGTGAGCTGTGGTGTAGGTTGCAGATGCAGCTCGGAAACCCGTGTTGCTGTGGCTGTGGCGTAGGCTGGTGGCTACAGCTCCAATTAGACCCCTAGCCTGGGAACCTCCATATGCTGCAAGAGTGGCCCAATAAATAGCAAAAAGACAAAAAAAAAATAGAATAATAAATAATAAATAATATATATTATAACCTTACTTTAGGTTTTGTATTGTTTGTCTGTTTTAACTTGCAGTTGGGAAAATCAAATATTAAGCGAATTATTTTGAAAAAATCAAGGACATCTATGTTGAAAATTCTTTCTTTAAATGTATAATTTATTTTCTCTAAAAATATATCTAAAGGGGCATTTTCCCTGTTCCCAGTGAAAATCAGTGTAATGTCATAGAAAGAGCAGTATGTGGGGCTTATGTTCTGATCCTGTATTAAGCAAAATAGGTTATCTTTGTTCCTCCATTTCTTCATCAATATACATTGGAAGACTAATTCTGAACTTAGGTGAAACTATTTGTAAAGATTTGTTTTGACGGAAATCAAAAGTAGATAATAATATTTTTCTTTTTGTCTTTCTTTTTGTACCTTCTAATAAAAAAATGCAGTTATCTTTTAGAAGTGAAAAATGTTCATTAAAATGATTATTACATAAAAATGTTAGGAAACTCAAGAAAAAAAAAAAGAAAATTAAACCCAAAGAAAGCAGAAGAAATAAGAAATAATAAGAAATAGAATAGAAATTAAATTGATAATAAGAAATTAATAGAGAAAATAAACAAAATCAAAAACTGTTCTTTCAATATGCCTTTTGGAGTTCCCACTGTGGCTCAGCAAGACCCAACTAGTATCCATAAGGATGGGAGTTTGATCCCTGGCCTCATTCAGTGTATTAAGGATCCTTCACTGCTGTGAGCTATAGTATTAGTCTCAGACATGGCCTGGATCCCAAATTGCTGTGACTGTGGTGTAGGCCAGCAGCTGCAACTCCCATTTGGCCCCTAGCCTGGGAACTTCCATATGCCACAGGTGTGGCCCTAAAAAGAAAAAAAATGCCTCTAGCCAGGTTAACTATGAAAGAACACTATGGAAATCTTGGCAGAAAACATAAAAATAAATCTTCATGATCTCAGATTTGACAAAAGTGTCTTAGATATTACATCAAAAGCACAAAGTTTCTACAAAAGAAAAAAAGATAAATTATACTTCTTCAAATTAAAAAAAAGTGTTTTAAAGGATATCATTAAGAAGGTGAAAGGCAATCCAAAGAACCAAAGAAAATGTATAAAAAGTCATAATCCTGATAAGGGACTTGAATCCAGAACGTACAAGGAAAAAAATCTCTAACACCTCAAGTGTGTAAAAGATAAATAAACCAATTTTAAAATGGGCAATGGATCTGAATAAACAGTTCTCCAAGGAAAATACATAAATGGCCAAAAAGCACATTAAAAGATGCTCAAACTAATATAGCTATCAAAAAAATGCAAATCATAACTTCATGAAGTGCCATTTCATACCCATTAGGATGAATCTAATCAAAAGTCAGACATAATTACTTTTGCTGAGGATATGGAGAAATTGGAAATTTCATAAATTGCTGGTGGGGATGCAAAATGGTGTATCCATTTTAGAAAATATTCTGGAAGTTTCTCAAACATGATTTGGCAATTCCATTCCTAGGTTTATCCCCAAGAACTATGAAAACATTTATTAACACCAAACATGTACGTGAATGTTTTTACTAGCATTATTCATAACAGCCAATAGGTGGAAAACAATCCAAATTCTATAAATTGATGGATAGATAAACAAACTGTGGTATGTCCACACAGCAGACTATTATTCAACCACAAAGAGAAATAAAATACTGATGAATGTTGATATATGGATGAACTCTGAAAATTTTATGCTAAATGAAATGAAAGAAGTTGTTCACAAAAGACCACATGTGCTATGATTCCTTTCATATGAAATGTACAGAACAAAAATCTTTGGAGACAAACAGTAGCTTACAGGTTGTTTAGAGGTAGGAGGAGAATAGTAGGATAGGAAGTGAAAAATGGTCTAAATTTGTGGTAAGGATTGAACATTGTGAATATACTAAAAAACACTTTAGTGAATTGTGTGATAAATAAATTATATCTAATAAAGCTATTTATTTTATAAACACCCATAGCATGTGGAAGTTCTCTGGGCCAGGGATTGAATCTGAGCTGCAGCGATGACCTATGCTACAGGTGCAACAATGCCAGATCCTTTAACCTACTGCACTGGTCCAAGGATCAAACAAGTGCCATTGCAGCTACCTGAGCCGCTGCAGTTGGATTCTTAACCCACTGTGCCACAGTGGGAACATCAAAGCAATTTTTAACAAATAAAAAATGTTACTTTGAGCTATTGTAACAAAAACAACAAAGCCAGAAAAGAGAAAAAAGAAAAAAAGAAGAGAAAACCCTTCCATACATCATACATATGTACACACACACACTGTCTTAAATAAAAGAGAAGTTAAAGATCACTGGCATAGTGCAAGCAGAGAGGCTCTGCAAATGAAAGCCATTCAATGATCCAGCTTCCTTCCATTTCCTGTTTTACTCTTTACTAAGCTTCTTCCCCCTCATCTGCATGGTTAAATGATGTTGTCTCCACTTACCAGTCCAGTCCATGGGGAAGGGGAAAAGAAGCTTAGAGTGAAGAGCTTGAACTTTAAGAAAATGATCTGGAAATTTTACACATCACTTTTGTTTATAAGCTATGGCACCAAGTCCATGTGCAAAGCTATCTTTAAGGGAGCTTAGGAACTGTGAGTAATCATGCAGCAACTAAAGTATGGAATTTTTGTAGTCAAAAGAAAAAAAAGACAGAGATAGATAGACTGAGAGAGAAGGAGAAGATACATTATATCTGTTTCTTCTCTTTGAAAGGAGATGATTTTTTCATTATAATTACAATAGAATATAGACACCCCCCCAACCATGGTCCACAAGGCTTTATATTTTTTGACCCCTCCTCATCTCTCTGACATAATTGCCTGCGACTGTTCTCTTTGCTAATTACACCTATACAAACTAAATTTCTTCTACTCGCTTCTATGCCTATACCACCTTTGTTTTTAACTCAGGACTTTTAGATGTTGTCATTTGCTATTTCTTACATTGGAAAACACTTTCTTTCACATTATCTCATGGTTGGGTCTTTCCCAACATTCAGGTTTTAGTTCTTGAGGGATATTTGCCCTGGCTACACAAAAGAAATTATACCATTTAATAACTGTAATTAGTCCCTTCATCATAGCCTTGTTTATTTATGTTATATGCTTAATATCATGATTTTACCCAAAAAAAGTAAGAAAAGAGGTTGTATTTTTCAATAGATCTGACATGATACAAATAGGACATAATTATTTGTAGAATGAGTGAATGAAAATAATACTGGATGTGAAGACGGGGTAGTATATGGTACCAAAAAACCACAGGGAAGGAATATTTTATCTAAAGTTGGGAGAGAGGAGGATGACCTTCCTGGAAGAAATGTCCAGAGATCTAAATTATGATTTTAATGTAGTCAGATGAAGGAAAGGCAAAGGAAACAACTGTAAAGACCTAAAGATCCTTTAAAAACATTAAAACTGTATTCATTCAAGGATCTAAAAGAAGTGTACAGGGCCACCTTATGGATGACATGAAGGGAAAGATAAAGTCAAGACTGGGGGGGATGAGCAGGGCCTTTTCAGAACAGAATTATTTACAGGATGGCTGTCATTACATAGAATAAGTCCAGCTTCACCAAATGGCACATTCCTTAATTTACTCAGGTCATTAAAGGGATTAATGATGAAAAAAAAAAAAAAAAATCTCACAGAGAGTTCTCATCATGGCTCAGCAGAAATGAATCTGACTAGTAACCATGAGGATGCAGGTTCAATCCTTGGCCTCGCTCAGTGGGTTCAAGATCCAGCATTTCCATGAGCTATGGTATAGGTTGCAGACAAGGCTTGGATCTGGTGTTGCTGTGGCTGTGGTTTAAGCTGGCAGCTGTAGCTCCGATTCTATCCCTAGCCTGGGAACTTCCATATGCACAGGTGTGGCCCAAATAAATAAATAAATAAATATCTCACAAATGTAAAAATTAAGCGTATCACAATTTTAAATTTTTAGAAAACATTGCTTCAGGGTGTCTTGGTACTTTATTAATCTCTTCCAGGTATTCACAGCATAGAATATAAAATTCCATATCACCCAAAATTTCATATCAAACATTATGAAGGGAAAAATTTTATTTAGCACATGATGTCCAAATACAGCCATGTAGGCCCCACGTATAAAATGCCCAGTGTGGAGTTCCTGTCATGGCGCAGCGGTTAACGAATCTGACTGGGAACCATGAGGTTGCGGGTTCGGTCCCCGGCCTTGCTCAGTGGGTTAAGGATCCAGCATTGCCATGAGCTGTGGTGTAGGTTGCAGACATGGCTCAGATCCTGCGTTGCTGTGGCTCTGGCATAGGCCGGCAGCTACAGCTCCGATTTGACCCCTAGCCTGGGAACCTCCATATGCCACAGGAGCGGCCCAAGAAATGGCAAAAAGACCAAAAAAAAAAAAAAAGCCCAGTGCAAGAGGCAAGAGAAAATGGCCAAAAATGTTATACATGAAGGAAGCAGAATCCTCGTAATCTCAAACTTTCCGTAGCATCCATTTAATTTGCTTTTTTCAACACTACCTTAATCTTTTCATGCTTATGTTTCTTTAACAGTGCATACAGCTGTTCCAAAGCCTAGGCTGAATGGTGTCCTTCTGAAGCCTCCTACGGAGAATGACCCTAATAGCCCAGTAGTGATGGAGGGCTTCTTTCAGTTATTCAGAGCAGGAGGCTTGAATATCTTTCTCAGGAGGAACTCAGCTTTTATCCTTCTGATGGGAGAGTACTGTACACTGGGACTGCATGGATCTTCTCAATGGGATGAAAGTGGTTCATCTCTACTCTGCATCCATGTTTTAACTCCTTTTTAAAGTGTTACATTAGAGAGCATATTTTCAGACACATCAGGATAGAATGGAATCTCCAAAATAAAAATACACAGAAACTGCACTGTTAAAAAATTAAATAATTTGCCTTCCTATTTTTTTCTTTCCTTTTGAGGGCCACACCTGTGGAACATGGAAGTTCCTAGGCAAGGGGTCGAATCCAAGATGCAGCTGCCAGCCTACACCACCAGATCCAAGGCATATATGTAGCCCAAGGCAACACCAGATGATTAACCCACTGAGCAAGCTCAGGGATCAAACAAATATCTTCATGGATACTAGTCAAATTCTTAACCCACTGAGCCACAGTGGGAACTCCAATAATTTACCTTCTTTATTGCACTATTTATAATGAGAAAGAGGAAGAAACTATTTTACTTCAAATACAAGTTCCATCCTCCTCCTTTTATTTTTTCAGGAGTAACACTCCTTATAGAGTTCCTCAGTCACTTCCTTTTCTTTCTTTTGTTTTTGAATTGAGAATATTTTTTTTGGGGGGGGGTGATCCCATTTTCTTTTATCTTTATTTTTAAAAATTTTTCATTATAGTTAATTTACAATGTTCTGTCAATTTCTGCTGTACAGCAAAATGACCCAGTCATACATACACATTCTTTTGTTCACATTATCTTCCATCATATACTATCACAAGTGATGGGATATAGTTTCTTTGCTGTACACCAGGACCTTAGTGCTTATTCATTCTAAATGTAATAGTTTGTTGTATTAACCCCAAACTCCCATTCCATCCCACTCCCTCTCCCTTCCCCTTGGTAACCACAGTCTGTTTTCCATGTCTGTGAGTCTGTTTTTGTTCTGTAGAAAAGTGCCATTTGTGCCATATTTTAGATTCCAGATATAAGTGATATCATATGGTATTTGTCTTTCACTTTCTGACTTACTTCACTCAGTATGAGAGTCTCTAGTTCCATCCATGTTGCTGCAAACGGCATTATTTTGTTCTTTTTTTATGCTGAGTAGTAGTCCATTGTGTATATATACCACATCTTCTTAATCCAATCACCTGTCAATGGACATTTAGGTTGTTTCCAGGTCTTATCTATTGTGAATAGTGCTGCTATGCACATAGGGGTTCATGAAAGTCCAAGCAGGAGGTGTAACTCTCCCAGACTTCAGACAACATTACAAAGCTACAGTAATCAAGACAAGGTGGTACTGGGACAAAAATAGACATAAGGATCAATGGAACAGAGTAGAGAGCCCAGAAATAAATCAGACATCTACAGTCAATTAATTTGACAAATGAGGCAGTAGTATAGAATGACAGTCTCTTCAGCAAATGATGCTGAGAAAACCAGACAGCTTCATGTAAATCAATGAAACTAGAACATACCCTTACTCCATGTACAAATATAAACTCAAAATGGCTTAAACATAAAAAAGATACCCTAAAACTTCTACAAGAAAACATAGGCAAAACATTCCCTGACATCAGCGGTACAAATTAGAAATTAAAACAAAAATAAACCAATGGGACCTAATCAAAATTAAAAGCTTTTGCACAGCACAAGAAATTATAAAAAAAAAAATGAATACAACATAAAGAATTAGAGAAAATGGTTGCAAATGATGCCACTGACAAGGGCTTAATCTCTAAAATATACAAACAACTCATACAACTCAACAGAAAAAAAATTCCAAAAATGGGCAGAAAACCTAAGCAGATATTTCTCTAAAGAAGACATACAGATGGCCAGTAGGTACATGAAAAAAATGCTTAACATCACTAATTATTATACATCCTCAAGTCATTTCTGACATGATTCCATGGTGCTGGCCCCAGAAAGTCAGAAACAGGCTCCTCTGCTGCTGTTGCTTTAGCCTCCTTGTAACCTGACACCCTGACCCAGAGTGGATCTCTGTTCTCCTTGGTAGGGACAGTCCTGCCCTGAGCAGATGACTCACAGCGTCTTTGGGGGTAGGTGAAAAGAGCTGCCTAGTCTTTAAGTCTGGGGTGAGACAGCCCCTCCTCTTTAACCACCCACCACCCCCATACAGCAGAGATGCCACAGTGGCTAATAAAGAGATCAGAGAGAGTTCAGGAATAATGAAAGGCAACAATCACATGGGGAACAACTGGAAACGACCTCATGGCACCACTCTTAGGATTATGTCTCACCCTGGATATTCTCCTCAGTCTTGGGGTCATGAAATCTTTATCATAGTCGCAGATATGCTCCAGTCTATCCTACTTTCCAGGGTAGGCAAAACTGTCTCCACATTCAAAGTTAGGAAAATATTTTTCTTACCTTCAGTTTAAAGCCTCAGTTTTCTTGGCCCATTATGGATGAATTTCCAGAGAAATTGCAACTTAAGAATAGAAGGGTATTTTACCTTCCAAAAAAACCTGTGATTCCACATTTAGGAATACTCCCTGAACCTAGGACTCCAGCTGAGTATAGTCCAATATTAATTATCTTCTCAAAGTCTGAGTAATTGAGGTTTAATTAAAACTATATGTGAGACATCAGCAGCCCCGTTCAGGGGTAGCTACATCAAAACCAGTCCAATTTTGGAAGTTCCCATGTGGCTCAGTGGGTTAAGAATCTGGTGTTGTTGCAGCAGTGGTGCGAGTTGCAGCAGTGGTGCGAGTTGCAACTGTGGCATGGGTTTGGTCCCTGGCCCAGGATCTTCCACATGCCACAAATTCAGAAAAAAAAAAAAAGTCCATTTTATTTTACCATCACTTCTCATTAAGAATCTAAAAGCTGAGAGTCTAGAAACATTTGATTATTCTTTGATATAACAGGCTTTTGATAATTATAATTTGTACTTAATAATAATTACCAATGTGATCAATAAAACTCACTAAATCTGATATATTGAATATGCAATAATTTGATTAAGCCTCAGACTTTAATGATTCATGTGCCTTCACTAAGATTTTGAAAACGATTTCTACCTAAGAGACTTACCTTTTGGTTAAGGCCATTTCACATTTTATATTTCACATTCCTATGATGGGGTGTTTGAGTAAATATCATGAAAAATACTCTGCCTTTGTTCTGAATTCTATGAAAATAGAAGAGGGATCCTTTCATTCCAGATGGCCATCTGAACAGATAAGAAGAATTTGCAGAAAGCTATCCTCCAGGCCTTTTCTTTGTTCTCAGTCTCCTTAAAAAGAGTCAGACTAAAATGATAATTTACAAAGCATTTAAAATATCTAGAACAATCTTTTCTCATTAAAATCTTAGACTAGTACATCATATAGAAAGAATAACATCTTTGATCTATTTCCTTTAAAACTTGCAAATGAAGTTTAGGGACAGAATATCAGTATTTTCACTTAAAGTGGACATTTGTAGATGCAGTATTTCACTTGAAAAATACAGAAGAAAGCCTTATAAATAAGAGAGAAGAGAAAGAGAGAGAAGAAGGAGGAAATAAAAGATAAAGAAGGATTTCTATTCTTTTTTGGAAATAAAATGCCAGTATTAAGTAACAGCAATTAAATGACCCATAAAAAATGCTAAAAAACAAGAAAGGAAAAATTTATAGTTTACAAAGATTCTCCAAATTCTGACACATCAGCTAGAGAATTGGCTCATATAGGTTCATCAGTCAAAGAGTATCTTAACCTTTTAAGAGTTTGGAGACTCTGGTACAGAGGGTGTCATTGTCCTTGTGGATTCTGGAGTTCTGCTTAGATAGATTGACCATTGCCATTTGGAGAGTAACTAGAGCCCTGTTCATAATTACCCCAAGGCAAACCAAGAATGCCCTTGGTAGATCCTCTACTACTAACCTACACTCTGCCCTGCAAACAAGTCAGCTGCTATCATTGTTTCCACCATTTCTCATACCAGCTACTAATTTAGCCTAATATTCTCTGAATGTCTTGCATTTTCACAAGTCATTACACTTTTCTCTTGCCTTAATATTAAGAAAATCTTACATAAAATGATTATCACTCATGGTAAAGTAAATAACTCTTCCCTCATCCATTCAACATAACATACATTGCTGACTGTTGATTAAAGTTTGGAAGTAACTACCTTTTTTTGGAAAAGAAGAAAATTAAGGATCCCTTAGACATCATAGCACAAAATATATGAAGGTCAATGTGCTACTGTGCTCCATATTTACAAGAGTAATATGACCACATCATGCAATAATTCAGTTAAGATTCTTCATTACTAATAAACAAAAGTAGAAGAACTTTAAAATAACAAAATATTGAATGGCTAAATATGTAGAGTGTTTAAATAAAGTATTATAATAAACTCTATGAACAAGTAAAATAAAGCCAAAAGTCTGAAAGGAATTTTCATCCTAGAAGAAAACAAAAATGTGTAGTATATACTATAACAGCAGTAGTTAGGATGCATTGCTTGGGTGAATATAGTTTTAAGGAATATAAAGAACTTATTTCTCATCAGCAATACAAAAAGGCATCTATAATAGAGTCTGCCTTTTGCCTAACCCAGTGTCCGTTCCCCCTTTTAGAAAGAGCCCTCTTTTGAGGAATCATTCCTAATCCACTTTTAGTTCTTATGGTTTTAGTAGGATTCACTATCCCCTTCCCTTCTCACACATTCTGGCTTCAAGAATAAACCCACACCAAGACCAAGTCAACAAAAAGTGTGTATTTTCTTGAGCATATTCATTGTCTTGAGATGAAAACATGACCCAAGTAAAACCAGTGAGACCCAAGTCTGGCTTTTGAAAAAAATAATATACTCTCTCAATGACAAGACCATTAGCATGTAACCTTTAAAACCTATCACATGCATAGAGCTTTTCTGAGAGTAAAAGCAATTTAAACAAACAAACAAAAAAAAAGTAGGACAGAGACCTTGGGACAAAGAGGTTCGATCTGCTATCTGAGTATCTGAAGCCAGATATTGCTAAAAAAAAAAAAAAACCTTGCACCTTTTAGTTTCATGAAATAATAAAATTGTTTTTTTCATTGTTTGATCCATCACTCCCCAATTTTTAATTTTTAAAATTTCTAACTTTTTTGTTTTACACAGAAATTCCAGACTAGGTTAATACCTCATCAGAAACGAGACTGGATGAGATTCCAATATACAAATTTGAATGATATTCCAGCCAGAGGGGAAAAAGTAAACAAAGGGAAATATCCAGAGACACTTGGTTAAGGTGGGAGTTTACCTAGCATAAGGACAGAGATTATCATAAAGGAAACATACTGCACAGAGAAGTCATGGCAAGATTGTGTACATTCTTCAATGTCAGAACAGAAGTTAGAGATTTATTCTGCATGCAAAAAAATATGTCATAGGCCATTTTAGATAGAGTAGGAGAATGACATGATCAGCTCTGAAACTTTGGAAGACTATGCTGACAACATTGTGTTGGCTGATTTTAGAAGAGAAAATTCTAGGGAAAAAGTTGCAAGGTCATGTGGCTAACATAGAAGAATAAAAGCACTCTTGTGAAGGAGCTGTACCTAGAGGAGATAAAATAGAACAGTATGATAAATATTCTGCTTCATCCAGGAATTTCCTAATTACAGGGTCCTGCACTTCTGTTCGCTTCACAAAGCATACTAAAGATCATGATAGGCCTGACGTCAGTGAAAACTGATCTGTAAAAGCATGACATAGTTTCCTTAGAGTGTCTGTGCTCGGTTACTAATAAATAGAATAAAAGTCGTCAGAGACTTCTCGTATTAAAGGAGATAATTTAATAAGAGTCAATTTGGGCACAGTAAACACGATATATGTGTGCATATGTAACTTAAGCATTATAAATGGTGGTGTTATTATAAACTGTTTTAACGTCCATGCAATGTAGTTTGAAATGTCATTTGAAATGAAATCTTCCTGAAAGAAATTTCTGATGAAACTTTTCTTTCAGAATATTTTTTAAGATCCTATGAAGAGTCCATTGTAATTCATTTTATTTTATTGAAATGATGACACTTATCATGATGTTAAGCACCTTTAGAAAGTTACAATAGTACAAATGTCTAGGTTGAATTAGAGTTTAAACTAGGGACCCGGTAATGGAATAAAAAATATGTGTAGGTGGAAATGAGGACCATAGCAGAGGCAGAATAGTCAGAATGTCAAACTACTTGCTTACATTTGGGAAATTATCATGATGATGAATTTCTGGTAGATGAAGGTGATATTTATTCAACTGGGTATAATAACCCTATTCCTGTATGATACCTCAAACACAAAACTCAGCTCCTTAAAGGATGAATGATCAGATTAAACAGAAAAGAATCTATGTTTTAGAAACATGCATGGAATGTGCCAAATTTATATTGTGAACCTTGTAGAAACTACTAAAATAAATAACTAAATACATAGGTACTAAGAAATATATATAGATAGTATGCCTAATAAATTCATAGAGGAGATAAACTTGAATTTAAAACATTACTCCCAAATAATCCAGATGAAGATAGGATAGATGAGGGGGCTATTAGGGTTTTCCAGAGACACAAAACCATAGGATACACATATATATATATACACATACATACATATAGGGAGAAACGGAGGGAGAGAAAGAGAGAAATTCATTGGAAGAAATTGGCTTATGCAACTGTGGAGGCTGTCAAGTTCAAGATCTGCAGTATGAACTGGCAAACCAGAGACTCAGCAGAGCCAGTGGTGGAGTTCCAGCGTGAGGGTTGGCAGTTGTGAGACTCAGGAGGCACCCATGTTTCAGTTAGAGTCTAATGGCAGGAAAAAAATCACTGTCTTAGTCCAAAGTCACAAAGGCAATCAGACAGGAGGAATTCCCTCTTATTTAGCTTTTTGTTGTATTCAGGGCTTCAGCTTATGAGATGAGGCCCACTCACGTTGGGGAGAGCAATCTGCTTACAATTTATCCTGTAATCTCGTCTTAAAATTCCTCACAAGGAGTTCCTGGCATGGCACAGCAGAAACGACTCTGACTAGCATCCATGAGGATGTGGGTTTGATCCCTAGCCTCACTCAGTGGGTTAAGGATCTGTCATTGCCATGAGCTGTGCTGTAGGTTGCAGGTACTGCTCAGATCCCACGTTGCTGTGGCTGTGGTATAGGCTAGCAGCTGCAGATCTTATTTGACCCCTAGCCTGGGAACCTCTATGTGCTGCAGGTGTGCAAAAACAAACAAACACACTTCCTCACAGAACAAACTAATGGTTACCAGTGAGGAGAAGGAAGGAGAGAGAGGCAAGATAGGGATATGAGATTAGAGGATAGAAACTATTATAAACTATTACATATGAAAAAGATAAGCAACAAAGATGTGTAGCAGAGAAATATAGCTATTATTTTATAATAATTTTAAATTGAATAAAATCTATGAAAATATTAAATCACTGTTATATACCTAAAATATAATATTATAAATCAACTATACTTCAATTAAATAAATAATAAAATTATAAATCAACTATACTTCAATTAAATAAATAATAAAAAATTCCTCACAGAAACACCTAAAACAAGATTTGACCAAATATTTGAGCATCATATGGCCTAATCAGATTGACATATAAAATCAATCATCACAAGTAAATAAAGGAGAAACAAAACTGATGTAACAAACAGAAAACAGAACAAAATGATATAAAATATTAAATACAGATTACTAAGCTATTCAATTAAAAGTGAAAAAGATTTTATCTTCTTTTGAAGCAAAGATCTTTTGATCTTTTTTCAGCAAAATTAAACTATGTAGCATTAAAAAGAGACATATATTTACAATAAAGGTTAACTAAAAGTAAAAATATTGAAAAAAGATTTCCATAGAAATACTAATCATATAAAATATAGACAATTGTATTAGTATCAGACAAAGTAGGCTTCAGGATGTGTAGTTATTACAATAAAAAAGAAAAAGCATTTCATAGCAATCATCATAGTAAAGTCATTAAGTCAACAACAAAAGACATTACAGAATCTAAATATGTAAGAACCTAATATTAAAACTTAAAAATATATATAAATAACAGAAATCAATGGCCAAAGAGACAGATAAACAATTACAGAAAAGTCTAATATTTTATAGAACAAATAGAAAAGAGTAAAGATATAAAAACCTGAAGTCCAACAAATAACTCATTTACAGATGACTACAAGCAACAACTGTAAAACACAATTCTTTAAAGGAGCAGCTAGTAAGATAAACTGTAACCTAGATCACAGAATAAGTCTCAATATATTTAGAAGAAATGAAATCATACACAGTATATCCTCTCATGTTAACAGAAGTAGTTTTCTGGAATTTAAATTTTTGGGTATTAAAATTTCCCAATACACATTTTTACTCACTCTAAACCTACCTTCACTTACCATATATTATTTCATGTATAGTATAGGTACCTTCCAGCAGAGTATCTACATGTCCATGCTTCTCTGGTCCATCATGCCCTCTCAATCATTTATTTGCAATTATCACCCACTGTATTGGCACAGATATTAATTTAAGCAAAACAGCTACCTTGAGATTCAGAGATTTTAGTGGCTTTAGCATGGTATATAACAGTTTAAAAAGCTGAAGAATCAAGATTTGTACCCTATAAAGGAGTTGAGATTGTTAGTGCTTAACATTCCTTCCAGACTCCTAAGAGTGTCAAAGGACTTACTACATGGCAGAGGCTAGAAAAATAAATACAAACTTCTACAGATACTTTTGCAACAACTGTTATGGATAATTAAGTGTTCACCAACAGGGACATTCTAGTAGGATTTAGAATATGGAATGAGACAGAAGCTACTCACTGCTAGTTTTTCAGTTTCTGCCAGCCAGTCCAACATGAAGATGCCTGATTTTTCACTGTCAAATTCTTAACAGTAAGAGCTTCCTGATCATGAATGTTTCTGGATTATAACACTTGCTCATAGATTTGAAACTAGGAGTTATACTAGCAACTTTTCAATGCCATAGGTGATTTTCTGATTGTAGAAAAGGTGTATTGCTCTGCTGGCCCAGTTCTGCAGCATCTCTTTCAAAGTCAATCCTGATAACTGAATCTACAGTATATTTATTATAAATTCTTTGTGGTTTTCTGGACATTTGCATTCCTATCTTCTTGAACTAGTACACTGTTTAAAGTACAATCTAAGCTACTCTAAGAATGAATCAAAAATACTCCAATGGCTCAACCAAGGTAGACCTTTCTCTCTTGCTTTTCATCCCCCAATTGTCCAGAGACTTGTAAACAGTGCTGTAAATTGTCCAGAAATATCAGTTCTGAGTGGTCCTCCAGAAAACATTCTTTTCTGTTGTTCCATCCTTCCCTAGGGTACTTATCCCATCTGCATTGTTAAAGTGGTTTGTAAGGACCTCAGCAGTACTCTAGCCCATGAGACCAGGAAAGTAGATGTGGAGATCAATAATTTCCTTGTACAGAAACATACAGAAGTTGTAATTCTCAATTATATTTAATACCTTCGGTAATCACCTAGTCATAAAACCTTAACTGCTGAAAGATATTAGGAAACAATGTCAGATGAATAATGTGTGGTATGTCAAAAACTCCACTTATTTTTATAACTATAACAAAGAATGAGAGAATAGGTATCAAGAGACAATTGCAATATCTGTCACAATAAGTTAGGATAAACTCTTTTCTCAGTAGTGGAACAGGAACTGAGTTACCATAATTTCTACAGTGGTGTGCTCTACAGAATGTAATCAATTCATTCCTTGAGTAAGCACATATTGTCAAAATGTCAAATTATGGTTATATAACAACATGGTCCCTACCCACAGAATGTGTAGAGAATAGTGTTATAGGCAGACAAGTGGACAGTAAAATATAATGAAATAATGAAGCTAACACTTTGAGTACATATATGGTATGTTATGCTGTTTAATGTTTTCAATTGCTTTTAATTTCATAATCTTTGTAATTACTCAAAGAAGTCCTTATTATTACATTCATTTTAAAGTTAAAAAATCTGAGACACAGTCAGTTTATATTACTCTTGTGAGAACCAGAATTCCTACATTAGAGAACCAGAATTCAAATTCAGATGCCCTTTTTCCAGAAGAAAGCACTAAATCCATTATGTCGTATTGGCTTTCAGTATGTATCATAGGCCACCTATATACTCAGATGAAGCAATTATAGAATACGGCAGATACATAAAGGAAGAAAAACTAAACCAAAGTGTAGGTTAGGGCTTTTTGTGGTTGTGATGCAAAGGTTGATAGCGTGGTCCATAAATAGAACATAATTTTTGTCTCTTAGAAACAAAAATAATCACTAATGCTTTCAAAAGCAGGTATGAATCTCAAACACAACACAGTATATACAGTATGGTTCTAATTGTATGAAATACTAAAAGGAAAAATTCAAATTTAGTGTAAAAAACAAAATAGCTTCTAGCAGTAGAGATGACACGCTGGAAAGAGGCAAAAGAGAGGTTTCTAGGGATGAAAGAAATGTGCAGTAGAGATGACACGCTGGAAAGAGGCAAAAGAGAGGTTTTTAGGAATGAAAGAAATGTGCTATAGATGAGAATATAGTGTTTTGTTAAATTTAGTTATATTTTACAATTAAAAATGTGCTCTTCATTTTATGTATATTTTACCTCTAGTTAGCAATTTTTGTATTTTAGTAATGGTGTGTAATAGACATTGTTATATACCTACTGTGTATTCTATGCTTGAGCAAATGACAAACTCTATTAAGGTTAAAAAATGGAAAATCATGAATAATTGTTTCCTTAGCAGATTTGGCAATAGAGAAATGGGAGACTATGGAAAGCGGTCAAGACTCACTACCCGACTGTTGTCTTGATCAAGTAGAAAAAGTTGGTGCCTCTTCCAGGGTGAGGGAAGGGAGAAAGAAGAGGCAGCAGATTTATCTCAAGGGAGCAAACCTTCATGAGCACCGAGTCCAAGGGAGTGGGTGAGCACTCCCAGATGGAGGGAGGGTAGAGAGTAAGAAGACAAAAGGAGCCCTGTGGAAGGGTGATTTTTATGGGAAAATGCATGATGTAGAGAATCATGATCGAACATACCCCAGAAAGCAATTATAAGCAGTCAAGTGGAGTGATGTTTCTTTGTTTCATACAGTATTAGTTCTCAAACTTTAGCTATGTCTCAGCATCACTTGCTGGAAGGGTTTTTCAAGTAGAGATGTTCAGTGATTGGGATCGTATCTCTGATCAGTTTGTCTAAGATAAGCAGAGCCAGCATTTGCTTCTAAAATGATTCTTTTTTTTCTTTTTCTTTTTTTCTTTTTTTTTTTTTGTCTTTTTGCCTTTTCTAGGGTAACTCTCTTGGCATATGGAGGTTCCCAGGCTAGGGGTCTAATTGGAGCTGTAGCCGCCGGCCTACACCAGAGCCACAGCAACATGGGATCCAAGCCACATCTGCAACCTACACCATAGCTCACGGCAATGCTGGATCCTTAACCCACTGAGCAAGGCCAGGGATTGAACCCACAATCTCATGGTTCCTAGTCGGATTCATTAGCCACTGCACCACGACAGGAACTCCCTAAAAAATGATCTTATATGTTGCTGCTGCTAATGGTTTAGGGTCCAGTTTCAGAATAAATATACTGTACAAATGATATGTTAGGGATACTCCATTTTTGATGCGTCAATAAACATCACTGTCAATTATCACAAGTAAACAGAAGGACGGGCTTGCCTTGGTAAACTTGGGAGACTATACCAAAAGAAAATTTAAAAATTATAACATGCACAAATATACACATACATATGCATATGAACATATACATATATAATTCCACATACAATGACACATGTTCTGTTGGAAGATTAGTCATAAAGATGTAACACAACTTATGACTGAATCACTTCACTTTGTTTCAGTAAATTAATATTTGTTATTTCACCAAAAACAACTGATTATATCTATTATGATATCAGATTTGTAGCCATTTGTACATCATCAATGTACTAAATAAACTAGATATTACAGAATATGCATTATATGCCTTCTTCATCTGCCAAAATATCTTTAAAACAGTGCCTAATTAGTTCTTAATTAAGTGACTGCTATGCTGACTTATGAATTCATGTAAAAATACAAATTTTAAAGCTAAGGAAAGAAAAACTTCTTTTTAGCAAATACCTGTGCCTCATTGTGACTGTTTGCAACAAGAATTTATTTTTTTACATAACATCTAAAGGTAACCTTATAAGGATGTGAAGATGAAGAAAATACTACAATGATATTATATTACAGAGAAATTCACTCCTCATCAACCATGTTTTAGAAAAATTTTTTAATTTTCTTTTCTATGAACACAGGTTAGCATTGTCAGCATACAAGCTAATCTTTTTTTTTTTTAATTTTTTTTGCCTTTTAGGGCTGCACTTGTGGCACATGGAAGTTCCCCGGCTAGGGGTTGAATTGGAGCTGCAGCAACTGGCCTACACCACAGTTTAGGGCAATGCCAGATCCTTAACCCACTGAAGCCAGGGATCCAACCCAGATCCTCATGGATACTAGTCAGGGTTCATTACCACTGAGCCACACTGGGAACTAACACCCCAGAAGCTATTATTTTTTGAAAGGAAAGAGATCAAGTGACAAAGCTGAGAGATGTGGGTTTCCCTGTGACGCTTTTATGTTACATAGCTTTATGTTTCTCTTACATATATTTATTATTATGTTATTTATAAATTTGTTTATTTTTAATAAATATTTATTGAGCACCTACTATATTCCAGGCATAATTCTAGATGAAAGGGAATAAAGAAAGGAATAAACAAACTTTTGCTTTCATAGTACCTATATTCTGAAGTTGGTGAGATATACATAGACAAATAACTAAGTGAAACACATAATGTATCAAATGATAAAAAAGCCAAATGGAGAAAATAAAAACATGGGATGTGGAAATGAGGAAGTACTAGGAAAATAGTTTTTAAATGAGGTAATTAAAGAACAACTCCTGAAAAGACAGTTGAGCAAAGTGGAGGGAGATGAGCAAGAATCCAGGTAAATAGCTGGGGAATTATATTCTAGACAGAGATAGAGCAGGTTCAAAACCTCTGTAGCAGAGGTACACCTGCTATGCTCATGTCACATTAACTAGGTCGGCACTGCTGGAGAAAAGTGCATGAAGGTAAGGGACACCAGAAAATAAAGTTAAGGGGTGAACAGACTTGCTAACTTCAGGGTCCTTTAGGTCCGTACAAATGCATGCAGAAGAATCCACCTGAGGGTTAGGAGCAGCGTGGCATAACCTTAATGTGTTCAGCAAGGTTGTTCTGAGTGCCGTGCTGTTTATCAATTAGGGGAATAGAGTGGGAAGGAAGCATATAAGAATGGAAACTACTTAAGAGGCTATTGTAATAATGCAGTTGAGGTATTTTTGGAGCTTTACTCATGATAGTAGCAATAGACGTAGCAAGAATTGCTCGATTTTGGATATTTTGAAAATAGAGCCAATGTAATTAACTAACAAATTGGATATGAGCAGTGAGAAAAATAGAGGAACCAAGAATCGAGATGATGCAAAAACTACTGGCCAGGGCAATGGGAAATTGGGGTCCACAAGGACATAAGGATATGGTGTGGACTATCAGGAAATATTTATTTGGTTTGCTCAATGAGTTATATGTCATAAAATCATGTTGCTAGAAGGAAAAAAGATAGAAACAAATCAGTAACTGTAAAGTTGGACATTTGAATTTGAGGGTACTAAGGTAATTCAGTTACTGGGAATAAAATGGTTTAGGAAAGTGCTGCCCAATTAACTAGAGTTAATTTTTGCTAAAATGGGGAGATTATATGAAAAACAGGATCAGGGAGGAAGATGAGGATCTCTTTCCAGTATACTAAGCTTCAGTTGCTTGTTACTAATGCAAGAGGCAATGTTCAGTAGGCTATAAGATATAGGGCTTTTCTTCATATATATGATAGTTAAAGCCATTGATTTGTATGTTAATAAATAGGGAATTAGTGAAAAATAGGAAGAAAAGTGTTCTAAAGATTGACTGCAGGAAAAATACAACATTTTGATGGCTAGAAGATACAGAGAAACCATCAATGAAGAGTGAGAAAGAGGAGTGAGTGAAACAGAGAGAGAAAAAAAATCTGATCCAAAATTTATATAATGATGAATCTTCCATTTGATGAACTGCGTCAAAAGCTGTTATTAGACTAAAAAAAAAAAAAAAAACACCAGAATTACAATAGACCATCTTATTTAGTAATGCACTAAGCAGGCGTGAGAAGAAAAACTTCTAGATATGGTAGGCTAGTAGCCAGAACTGATTGCATTCGTGAAAGAATAAAAGGAGAGGAACTGGAAGAAGTTAACATTTTCAAAGAGTGCAAAGTTTTAAAAGAGAACAGAGTAATGAAGTTTGGAAAGTCTTTATTCGTTGCTTGTTTTTAATATGCTTGTTTTAGAATGACAGATTTTTCATGCTTTGTGTACTGTAAGGCATATTTTTTTTTTATTTTGGAGAGAGGAGAGAAGTACTGGAGCAATGTCTTTCACTAGGTGAGAGGAAATAATGCATAAGTAGAGGGGTGCTATTATTTAGAAGCATGAAGAGCCATTCATGTTAACAGGAGAAGAGGAAAGGCAACAGAGAGAGAACTTATACAGTAGTCATCTCAGAAAGCAGTGGACTGAAAGGATTTGGAAAATATACTAGACTTCCCAACAGCTCAAAGGATCCACTTGAGGCTAATCGTCATGATTATAATGTAGAGCCATTGAGCATGAATTTGTCATCCAACCATGTTCAGCTGCGCAAGTCCTGCCAGCAGTCTATGTCTGTCTTTGAAGTTGGGCCAGCTGCATTTGAACATACACTTGATTTCAGGGTGCTTACAAGGGTGTGATTAAAATGATGAATCATGGGTCATTGAGAAAATAAGGATATGATATATAATGAAATATTTGATTTGGTCAATGAATTATACATCATAGAAGTCATGTCACTAGAAGAAATAAGACAGAAACAAGAATTGGAGCCTTGAACATTTGGATTTGAGGGTATAAAAGTGATATGGTTACTGGACCTAAGAAGGCTTAGGGATGTGCTTTTCAGTAAAGATTTATGTGATGATGAGACTGTTCATATAACCACAATAACTTTTGGATAGTTATTGGACCCTTGATATATGGCTATTGGACCTTGATATGTGGCTATTGGACCCTTGATATATGGCTAATGCAACTAAGTACCTAACTTGTTTGAATTCACTTAAATGTAAATACCTACATACAGTACTCGGCTAATCTGTTGGATAGTTGCTGGGATGATGGTAAGAGTGGATGAGGAAGAAAGGAGAAATAGTACAGATAGTGTTAAAGAAAGGGAAGTGAGCTAGAAATGAGGAGATGGCCAAAGTGAAAACAGCTGAGTAGTCTCTATACTAATATGTAGTGGGTGGTGTAGTTTGATGACATGAGACTCAAACCCAGGATGTTTTAGGAAAGACAGAGAGGACGTTCAAGGTTCTAGCATCTGGAATGACAATGTGGTCCAGTGGAATCAGATGTATGAGAAAGAAAAAAATCTCCTCCCAGAGAGGGATGCGTGGGAAGTGATGTCCCAGCTGGAGTAATAACATGAGGCAGAGCTTCAGCGAGAAGGTGAGTCTACACAAAGGATACTTTGCTGAAAATAACTGGTTAAAGATGGATGGTAGAATGGTTCCTTAAATTTATAAGAAGTGCAAGTTGAGTTGAAAAAACTAAAAAGTAGAGTTTTATTGGGTTGAGAATACCGGGAATGAGGAATGACCTGGGGGTCCCAGACTTCTTATGAGAACTTCTCTAATTAGGGGTAAAGAGCATAAGGAGATTAATCCTGTTTATTAATTACAAAACAGGTTGATTTTCCTACACCCTCTTTGGAGAGTTAGTATACCATTCTTTTCATTCAACAAATACTAATTAACCAATGGTCATATTTCCTACATGCAAAACGCCAAGGAATAAATGGACAATGCATAAAATGGACATGGTTCCTGTTCATGATAACTGCTGAAAACACTTCTTGGGGTAACAAATTCCAAAGATTCATTTTCTGTTCTGTAAATGAATACTTTGTATGCTATTATTTTTTTCTCTTTTCAGACATTTTGCTCCTATCAATTCTCAATCTTTACCTTTCAAAGGGAATTACTGTGTCCTTTTACTCTCTTCTTAAATGATCAATCCTGGTTTTACCCGCTGAGATTGCAAATTTTTTTAGTTGTCCTTTACAAGCCATTCTCTAGTTGCATTATGATTTAAATTTCCTCTCCATACACTCGGAAAACGGGGAGAGCAGATACCAGTTCTACATGATATGGAATGTGAGGACAAATTGAATAAATTGAATTGTTATTCCAAAGATTACATTAAAGTGCCATCATCAGAAAAACTTCACATTATTCTAAATGACAATCCATCAGATTTGCAAAATAATTGGAACATGTTTTCTGTTTTATTTTTAATAGAGAACACTCTGTTGTCCATTTTGGACACAGAAACATACTGGGCTTTCTTCCACAGAAAAATACAGTAGTGATTAATATCCTGTGTTGGAGAGTAACTGTAGCACAGCAAGACTTTCTGTAATTCCAAATGTAAAATTTCAAGGCCAATAATTAACTAATTGATAAATGCCATAGATTTTCTTTTCCCATTCTCCCCTCTCTCAACCTGAAGCCTTTGACCTTTCCTCTCTAAAACTATTTCTTTGGATTTCCATGACACCATTCTTCTTTGGTTTCCTCATCATTTTTTTCCTCACTATTTCATTTCAATGCTTTCTCCTAAGTTATCATCGATGGATTCTGTCTTCCCCTCTCATTCCCAATATTAACATTCTCTCTCACTGTTCTTCATGATCTTGACTCCAGAACCAATGTTTATGATTTGATCTCTATCTTGAATTTCAAATCTGCCTTAGATGATCTAAAGTGAGATCACTATTTACAAACTTGAACTCATTTTATTTTCCCTTTCTAAACATGCATGTTCTCTTATGTTTGTTACTATCTATAGTAGAGTCATTATCCATTGAATCTTCAGACTAGAAATCTGGGGTTATCTGATTTTTGCTGTTACCCTCTCCAGCTGTTTTTTTCCTCCCACTAGATACGTACCATTTTTGCAGACCACTTTCTTCTTTCAATTTCTAGTGAATGACACCTAGCAATGCCTTAAGTGTTTCTTAAAAATTGAATGACTGAAACTCTTTAATATCAGTGTTTTATGTAACATTTCTTCATGCTACTCTAACTTTTCAATGGTCTGCAAAGCATTCTCTGGTTTCACATAATTTTTTTTACTTTTTAAAATGTATTTTTCCAGACTGCCTTTTTGTTTTATTTGAGCTTTGTACTTTTATAATAAGTGAAGCTTCCAGTTATAGCATAATACTAAACTAAATTCACAGATGGAAAATTGCTTACCAAAATATATGATCTACTTTGGCCAATTCACCTAACTCCTACACAAAGCTTTTTATTAAAGTATAACCAGATGAAGATATTTTGAAATAAAGAAAAGACAGAATTAATTAGAAAAGTATTTGTTACACAATAATAATAGTAATAAATTACATAATTACAGACCATTTTCATGTTCTCAACATAGCAGTTGTTAAAATATGAAGTTGCAAACAAATATTTCAAATTTAGTAAGATTGTCAAACTTTAGACATTTATATGGTTACTTGTTTGTTCTTATGCTGAATACTCCTCCTTTCTCTTTTCTGAACAATGAGAGGAAGTGTAGTTTAGTTTTCATTAATCTTTGTATACTTAAAAAGTTCGGCCTGATACCTAGCCGTTTGTCTCTACCCAGAGAACTAATTCAACAAAGTGGGATCCCTATGACCATAGCACACCCAACCACATGTGATGTTATATATTGCATTAGCTCCTTTCTATTCTATTTATCAGGGGTAAGCCTTAGATATATTAGTGAGGGAATGTCCTTTTCCTTGCTCCATTTTTTCCTGCATGTAGAAGCATGTGATTTTCTTAGGTGACACTGAAGTAGTTGGATTTAAACTATTAATGGGAACTAACCTCGTAAATACATTACTTTTTTTTTTTCTTTCTTTTACTTTGGATGGCCATGAGAGAGTGATTCTAGCTACATGTTTCAGCTTTGCAAATGTAAGCTTTTGTTTGGGTGAGCTCTCCTTAGGTCTAATGTGAGCTAAGGAGTGAAACTCAGTAGTGGAAGCTGGTCCTTTTGGCCACAAAATTCAGTCTTCTTCCCCAAGGAGGTTATCAAAATGATGATTGATAGTTTATCACCATTTGCTTGTTTTCCATGTCTTATTTAAACTTGGTTAAAACAAATAAGCGGGGGAAATATACTATCTCTGTACTGAATTTTTAAAATTCTAACAATGTATAAGTAATATGATGAGATACTGAAAGAAGAAAAAAAGAAAGGGAGAGTACTCTTCTTGCCTTCTTGCCAAATTCCCAGGTGGCCATTAAAAGGGACTCAAGACAGCTTTGACGATGGTAGGTTACTTTCAAACACATATTTTTGTATAGTTTAGACAGTCATTTAAATAAACACAAAATATAAGCTTTTTCTTACCCAACATTTTATACAGCAATTTGTTTTCACTTATAAATTCTAAGTAAACCTAATTTTCCTTCTCTTTCTACAAGCTCAAGTTTAATGGAAGTAAAATGATTTCAGTGACACCTAGCATTTCTAAAATATCTCACCAACGCTTCTCCATAAATAGTCACCATTGGTGTTTCTATGAATAATTATTTATTAAAAGGAAGAATATAGGATT
This sequence comes from Sus scrofa, assembly GCF_054392235.1. NCBI lineage: Eukaryota > Metazoa > Chordata > Mammalia > Artiodactyla > Suidae > Sus > Sus scrofa. The sequence goes on from NC_139390.1 coordinate 65,041,674, forward strand.
CCACTGAAATATCAACATTTTATATAATACCAAGCATTCTTATGAAACCTTATAAGCATTGATAAATGCTTTCTCAAGGAAACTTTGTGACTGCATGACCCATTAGTTCATCCAATATGATAGAGTGACCACTTTATACAGTAAAACTAAATACCCATAGAAAGAAAAGAAAGCCTTATTGCTATATTTATGACATCATCCATACTTCAGTACCTGCAGCCATGTAACAAAATGGTTAAGAGACAGGGTTCTAAAGTTAGCCTGCCTGCATAGCAATCCAAAATCTAAACAGCCCTAGCCATATGACATTGTTTGATCTCTTTAACTCCCTTAATTCTCAGATGTTTAATTTATAAATTGGAAAGAATTGCTTACTTATGGAGTTATTATAAAAAGGCAACTAGACCATCCATGTTGAAGTCAGACACAAAATAAGTACTCAGTAAATGTTTGCCATTGTTTTAAATATCAGGTTGGAGTATAAGGGATCATAAATTATTCATCTTTACTGTGTTAAAAGTGATCTTACAGAAACTAATGCATCTAAAGTGCTAGAAACAAAAACAACAAGAAAATTAGATCACAAAAAAATTAATGTGCACACATTATTTTGACAAACCACAAAGGAAATTCTCATCCAGCATTGCCAGGCTGCGCAAAGTATCTGCATGACTTGGATTCTAACCAGGCAGATAGGTATACAGTTATAACAGGGAACTCAGCTGCTAATTATCCAACTACAGATTAACTTGAACTATCAGACCAGTTCCAAAAGTAAGGTTCTAATTTATGAACTCTCATAGATACTTATGATAGGAGAAAACTGAAATAGTATTTTTGGTGTCTGAAAGGGACTGAGGAACAGGATTCCCTAAAAAGTGGTATGGATTCAGACCAAAGATAACTTGATAGCAGTTACCAGAGGGCTGTTCCTAAGAAGTGAGAGTGGGGCTGCCCTACACAGAAAAAAATCAGGATAAAACTTATGTGACTGCTGACCTAGAAACCAATCTGAACTTCCATTCATAAAGTTTTTATTTACACAGAAATTTGGCAATTTGTGCTTTAGAACACAAATAATTGAATTAAAATGTGTTTGGCACTATTTTTCAATTTTTTAAAGTTATATTTACGTTAAAATTATACAATTTGTTGTATAATCCACACCTGATATGAGTGTACTTTATGAAAAAGGGACTGAGATTTTTTAGTGCAGGGTTTTATATTATGTAACAATTGCAAATATAACAAATCTATTGCATTGTTGAGATGGAACAGCTGTTAGAGTTCACTGGAAGGCATTTCCTTTATTTGGAGGAAATGGGAAAATAGAGAGGAAGGATTGTTTCTGTTTTTTTGTTTGGTTTTTTTTTGCCTTTTCTAGGGCGGCACCCATGGCATATGGGGGTTCCCAGGCTAGCGGTCTAATAGAGCTGTAGACGCTGGCCTACACCAGAGCCACAGCAATGCAGGATCCGAGCTACATCTGTGACCTACACCACAGCTCATGGCAATGCTGGATCCTTAACCCACTGAGCAAAGCCAGGGGTCAATCCACAAGCTATGGTTCCTAGTCAGATTCATTAGCCACTGAGCCACAACGGGAACTCTAAAGGATTGTTTCAATACAGCACTATATCTACCTACACAATCAGTTTAACCACTCTATTTGAACAAGAAAGTTAAACCGATTATTGGATATGTGATCATCTTTCTTGAAATGTAATAATTCTAGCAGCTAAAATTTTTAAAATGTTTCCTCAAAATATCAACCTCAGTTTTACCAAAGAAAGCAACAGTGTCAATTGGACTATTAGGGAAGAATCATGCATTTGAGACTTGAGTGATATGGGTTGATGTTGACCAAATTAATTGAATGATTGCTAGGTTCCCACTTGCATAGTTTGTGAATAGACAGACAATAAATGATAGGTGAAAACATAAATTCAGGCTGATCCAAGTTTGGAACCCATTTATATTCACTCTTGAATGTGACTATGTGTGAATTAGTTTATAGTACCTGAACAGGAGATAATCAGAGCCAAGCTTCCATGTCATCTCTGTCATTTTCCAGCTTCATCCTTGAAGATGCTATTTTCCTTTCTGAGTTGCTATTGCCAATGAAATAGTGACATATGTATAAGAGAAAATGTTTGCTGAGAATTTACTACTTGGCAGACTCTGTTAAAAGCATAGTTTTAGTATATGTTCTGTCATTTACATTGTGCCCCCAAACTCCCATTAGCAATAGGAGAACTTTGGAAATTACTATATCTGGCACATTAAAGGAGTCAGAAAACTGAACAGCAGACAAGTTATGCACTTGGATAGAAAGAAAATGGGAGCTGAAATCAGACAATTAAGAGTTCACTGGAATCTGAGTAATTTTCCTTAATGTCTGGGAGGCCCATGGAAAAATAGCGAATTCTCAGAATTCATAAGATAAAAGCAATAAAAGAAAGGAAAAAAAAACTGTTACAAAATATATTTTGCACATTTATTTTTATTAGTTTTAATTATTTATGATAAAACTTCATAATATGCCAAGTAATGTCTTGTGGTATAGTGTATAAAATTAATGACAGAATATACGACTTCTAAGTTACACAAGGGTATTAAGTCTTTTAGAAAATAGTGGGAGGCATTCCTGTCATGGCTTAATGGCTAACGAATCTGACTAGGAACCATGAGGTTGTGGGTTCGATCCCTGCCCTTGCTCAGTGGGTTAAGGATCTGGCGTTGCCATGAGCTGTGGTCTAGGTCACAGACATAGCTTGCATCCCATGTTGCTATGGCTCTGGTGTAGGCCGGTGTCTACAGCTCCAATTAGACCCCTAGCCTGGGAAACCTCCAAATGCCATGGGTGCGGCCTTAGAAAAGACAAAAAAAGAAAAAAAAAAAAAAGAAAAGAATGGGATAGTTTACATTTTTGAAAGGGAATTTTTGGCTTGGAGATTAGTGAAATTAAAATAACTGAGTTCAAGAATATTTTAATTAAAATATTACATACATTTATTAAGAATTTACTTAACAGTTCTCCATGTAAAGAACTTACCAGATACAATGTAAACACAGTAATATGGGGATGAATTTATAGTAGATAAAAAGGAAAGGCATCAGAAAACAGTACATCAAAAATTACAAAGGAACTATAAGGGCAAATAGGTCTGTGAAAATTAAGGTTATAAGATTTGTTGTCTTTATGTTATGCCTTTCAGTTTTAGCTGGTTAGAGAGAATAAAAACTAAAATTTAACAAATTTACCTCAAGCAGAAGGTATGTTCCTAGGCAATGCAGTACACACAATGCCAAATATGAACATTTCTTTTTTTTTCCATCCTTGGTTCTCTTTAAACTACATTATGAGTGGTATCAACTTTTGTTTTTCTGCTAAAATATATTTATTATGAAATATATATGAGATTGAATATGGAAAATCATCCAGTGGATGGGAGATTTAGTTAAACAATTTTTGGAAGATACCGATTAAATAGGTTGGAAATGAAAGATAATTCATGAATAGAGGGTGGGTGATGGAGGATAATGGTTTAGAAAGAATCTCAATATGCTAAGAGAAATAACAAAATATATAGGTAATATCAACTAGGAAAGAATATCATATGATTTGAATGTCAAAAAAGTATCAGCTTTGTAGAAAGCTTTACAGTATCAAGTGTGAACTTAAAGAAATAAAATAAAATGTTGCATTATTTCTAGCCCATTCATTTGGGGCTTCTAGTAGAGTAATCAGCCTTTCCAGAGCTGCGAGCAAAAAAGTACTCTGGAGAAGAGTTATGTGTCTTACAAGCAGTACTGTGAAGGTAGAGAAATGGGATTTATTAGGAGAGTTAATTTCACAAATTCACAATGAATTGGAGTGCAACAGAATCAGAATTAGAGAAATAGTGCAAGGAAAGCTTAGGCAAGAGCAAATGCACAGCTTCTAAGAGGATGCTAAACAAAGGACTTCCACTTTAAGTTGTAGCCTAAAATGGCAGAAGTGATGTGGCCTAAAATTGGAAATGTGTATCATAAATAGAAGACATTTCAGGTGTTAGAAATGCCCCTTGAATATAATAGTCATTGGTCTGATGAGCATTTGGCAGCATTTTCTCAGAAGAAGGAGAAGCAGCAGCAGGAGAGGAAACCTAAGTGATCACCTTGTTAAAGGGTGCTCAGAGGGCGAAGTGAAAGAACAAATAGGTAAATGCTTTGTGGATTAGAACAAAAGTGAGTTCTCTCCATAAGGAAGCATGAGTGGAAGAGCTGTGCTATAGTCAGACAGTGACGGCTCTGCGCACTCAGTGCAGACTTGGGGAGGTCACCTGACATCTCTGCAGTTCAGTTACTTAGTTCTAAATGTGGGAACAAATTCATGGTGTTTCTGACACAATTAAAGGAGCCAACGAGAAAATACAGTAGGTTCTAAGTGTGGATCCCTAAACTTAGTGCTATGGTATTCTTATAACTTCCTATAGGTACTTTCACATTGTCAGCATGGTCAACACCTACTCTGTATTTTTTTTTTAATATATAACAGTCTTTTTAAAAAAGAAATTTCAAAAAATTTAAATAGTTTTGTTTTATTGTATTTTATTTTTTATTGAAGCATAGTTGAGTTATAATATTATATTAATTTGGGGGAATACATCATAGTGATTCAATATTTTTACATATTATAATTTAAAAGTTATTACAAAATGATGGTTGTATTTCCCCGTACTTACTATACAATATTTCCTTTCCTTGTTGCTTATCCATTTTATACATAGTAGTTTCTATCACTTAACCCCTACTTTGCCCCTCTCCCTGCTGTCTTTCCATGGGTAACCACTATTTTATCTGTAAATCTGTTCCTGTTATGCTAAAAATATCTTACTTTTTTAGATTCCACTTATAAATGATATTATGCAGTATGTGTCTTTCATTGTCTGGCTTATTTCACTGGTATAATATTCTGTTGATGAACACTTGGGTGGCTATTGTAAATAGTGCTGTTGTGAACGTTGGGATGCATGTATCATTTTGAAATAGTTTTTTAGGTTTTCTGCTGATAAATACTCAGGAGTAGAATTGATAGCTCATGTGGTTGCTGTATTTCTTTGTTTTTTTAAGGAACCTCCACACTGTTTACCACAGTGGCTGCATAACTGACATTCCTGCCTGCAGTGTACTAAGATTTCCTTTTCTTCACTTCTTCACCAACATTTGCTAAGTGTGTGTGGTTTTTGTTTTGTTTTGTTTTGTTTTGTTTGTTTTTTTTTTTCCATGCTAGCCATTCTGACAGGCATGAGGTATTATCCCACTGTGGCTTTGATTTGTGTTTCCCTGATGATCTTCAAGGCTGAGCATCTTTGCATTTGCCTGTTGGTCATTTGTAGGTCATCTTTGAAAAATCGTCTCTTCAGGTCTTCTGACAATTTTCTAACCGGATTGTTTATTTTTTTTGATATTGAGTTATATGAGCTGTTTATATATTTTTTATATTAACCTCTTATTGATTATGCCACTTTCAAGTATGTTCTCCTACTTGGTAGGTTGTTTTTTCATTTTGATGATGGCTGATCAGCACTGCTGGTGTTGTGGTATCGTGAAAGATTCCCATTTTGATGATGGCTTACTTTGTTGGGCAAATTATTTTAAGTTAAATTAGGTACAATTTGCTTATTTTTGTTGTTGTTCCCTTTGCCTTTAGAGACAGGTACAAAAAATATTGCTACAATTTATGGCAAACAGTGTTCTCCATCTGTTTTCTTCTAGAAGTTTTATAGTTTAGATTTTTGTCTTTAATCAATTTTGAATTTTTTTGTATATGATATGCAAAAACGCTCTAATCTCTATTTTTACACGTAGCTGTCCAATTTTTCCCAGCACCACTTCCTGAAGAGACTGTATTTTCTTCATTGCATATTTTGCCTCCTTTGTTGTGGATTAATTGACCATAAATATGTGGGTTTATTTATGAGCTCTCTATTCTGTTCCATTTATTTATGTGTCTGTTTTTGTACCAGTATCATGCTGTTTTAATTACTGTCACTTTGTAGCATATTCTGAAACCTAGGCCAGAGATACCTCTAGCTTTGTTGCTTTTTTGTAAGATTGCTTTGTCAATTTGGAGTATTCTGTAATCCCATATGAATTTTAAGATTATTTGTTCTATTTCTTTGAGAAATGTCATGGGTATTTTGTGAGGGATTTATTAAATCTATACTTTGCTTTAGATGATATGACCAATTTAATTCTTTCAGCCCTGCTCTGAATCCTTTAGAACAAAATATAAGTATCACCTCTTGATGAAGAGATTCCAAGTTCCTTCTTTGAACTACCATAAAATCTTGTCCTGAAGGTGATCAGACGATATATCACACAATATTCAATCATCTGCTTACAAGTATGTCTCACCTGAAAAGGTAAAATTTTGAGGATATTAAACATATACCGTATACATTTGAAATTTTCAGTTCCTAGGAAAATGATCATAGAAATTGTACATACCTAAAATGTTTATTAAGTAATCAAGTGATACCATACTCAAAAAGTCTCTATTTAATTTTAACTACAGGCACCTGGTGGACTTCTAGAGCATACAATAAAATCAACACAAGTAACAGTACATTTTGAAAGATCTGACAGATCTGTTATGTTATAAAAAATTTAAATAGTTATAACTATTCTTATAATTTTCAAAATCATATCATGGCCGAAATAATTTGTTGTAAACTTTCAAGTAAAGAAGAAAACTAAAAACCCATCAGTTTTGTGGTTAAGACGGAACATTCATTATTATTTAGCCAGTACCCATTTTAAACTGTCCCTTTCCAGGTGAGAAAAATGCATTTTTTTGTACAAAAGGATGTATATATTATTGCAAGAATATACAATATTTGGAAAAACATAATATGCCTTGTTATGAATAATTAAAATGAATAAAGTGATTAATCTGGAAAAAATGAGCATCACAATTGAGTAAAATAACAGACATGTAGTAATTCATCCAGTAACATGATTTATATTTAGAAAATTTTCCAGTTTCATCAAAAGAATCACTTCACTAAGAGTTATGTTTTATATTCAGCAGTGTGTCAAAATTCTGATGATTTGGGAGACAAATGCATTTGTCCATTTACAAACAGCATGTGCAATTGAGTGAGTGATAAGAGGCTTTTATTTAATTTAGGTTATTTTAGCACAATGCTTGTAGATGTTGTATGAGGATGCATTTCATTTAAGTATAAGATTTGGGGTGAATTTTTATGTGCTCCCTGAGGCTCTATCTTTGCCCAAACTGTAATGAAAAGGGAACAGTTTCAAATATCCATATTTTAAGCCTACAGTGTTTGACTTAGTAGTAAATTAAAGAAAATTAATGAATGAATAGCTTTGAAATCTCTTTCAAGAACAGAGCTTTCTCAGCAAGAAGCAAGAAATGTCGTGATCTTTTTCTTCATGAAAGCAGTCCTGTTATGTGAATGTTGCCTTGCTGTTATAGTATTGTGATTTTAATCAGAATTTCTAGACAATTTAGAAATTTGTGTGAAGAACAACTGTTCTAGATTTCTCTGCAATATCCACAATCAAAATAATCATACTCAATAAAAAGAGCCAACATGTGTTTTATATGTCAGGGAAAAAAATCAACCATCATCATAATAATCATTTATGTTTTATTCTGAAAAGCACTATTTTTCACACCATTGATATTGATTTTTATGTTATGATATTGATTATGTTACACATTCTTTTGAGTTAAGTGTTTTCTAGCTAGCATAGATTCCACTGTTGCTCTCTTAACTATATAAGTACAGTGCAATCTTTTTGGAAAACACTCAAAAATTTTGTACATTGTGATATTTTATTTTAAGTTATAGAAAATATGATTTTATAAAAACCAAATAAAAATTCAACTTTTAAAGGGATGTGAGGAATAAAGGAGTTGTATTTGCCATAGAAAACAATAAATGCATTGTACATGTTCAGCAAATATTCCATGTGCTCTCCTATGCCATAAACTCCATTCTAGTTGGGCTGGCATCAGACTTCTAATGTGGGCAAATAGGTAGGGTGCCAATGGTGTGTGTCACTGTTTCTGGTAGTCACAGTTTACAAAATGTGACATCTTTCCATTGTTTTTGCTTGTTACTTATACAAGGTAGAGGCCTCATGTTGAGACTGGGCATTCCAAAACCAAGAGTCTCAGCTATCTAAATCACTAAATGGAGCTCCCCCACCCAATCACATATGGTGTTTTCTTCAGGGATAAGTAAGTCTTTATATTTTAAGTCAGATTTTGTTGTCGCTGTCATTGTAGTTGCTCAGTTTATGCTACCAGTTCATCTAGAGGTAGTCAAGGTGGACAGGAATAATGAAAGATGAGGTCATGTGTCAAATGATTTGTGACATTATTTCATGAAAGTTTGTCTTGGGAATTTAAATCCCATGCTTTTTTCCCTCTGTTCTCAGGGAGACAGAGGGAGACATGTGGTGCTGTGTGTGGTCTTGGCGATACTAATGATGTGAGAGAGCTGAGATAATTGTTGAAAAGTGCTTCCAGGGGGGTTGGCAAAGAATGAAAAGGGAGAACAATAAAGGGTTTGGATTTTAAAGAAACACCTTTTTATATGAACACAAATTAAAAGAAGAAATAGTTGAAGATGCATATATACTATAGTCTATGGCTCCAAAATTTCAAGTGTTGCCCTGAAATCTTTCAGCACCAAAGGGCCCCCAAGGCCCAATCACAAGTTCCCCTAGTCTTACTGTATGCACCCTCCAGCCAGTGGGAAGGGCCCCCCACCAGATTAGCTCCTCCATCAATCAGAATAGCTGCCTCTCACCCAGTCCTCACCCTGAAGGACTTAATTTCCCTGTCATCCAATAAGACAATCATACCTTCCATGCAGGAACTAGGGGATGCCCCAGCACCATGGTACTGAAAAGCCTGCCTCCTACAGCACCTGCTGGTTCACTTTAACTCTGATCACAGCTCCACTGCGGCTTTGTGTGGGTGCAGGGTTCTCCTCCTCAGAGGCTATGGATATATGTGACTAATAAACTGTGGTCAATCCCATTTGTCCAGTGTAGGCTGTTGTGTGTTTGGTTATCTCTTAATATTTTAGGCTGGGGAATCCATCCTAAACCAACACGGTGAATATAAAATGATCAGAACATATCCCACCCTTCCTCCCCACATTTGATCAAGCTTATATAGAATTTAACCAATACCTTTAGTAAATGAAAGGTACCAAACCTAGGGACTAAGAAGGAAAAAGTAAAAAATAAAAAGGAAGAAATACATGCTTTAGGAAATGTAACCAAGAGTTAAATAAAAATAAACAAACTGAGAAAAAATGCCTAGAATCTTTTAGGGAGCTGGGGAAGTGGCTGATTTCAGTATGTAAAAATTTATTTTGGAAAAAGTTGTTTCATGCTATTCTCAAGCAATACTCAAAAGTACTCAAAAAATCAGAGACAAAATGAATGTTGAGATCTACTCATACTTGGATAGTTTTAAAGCAGTTGTAATAAATGAACATTAAAACCTATATGGGAAAAGAATCTGAAAAAAATGAATATATATGTATGTATAACTGAACCATTTTGCTGTACCTCTGAAACTCACACAACATTGTAAAGCAACTATACTCCAGTAAAAAATAAAAAATAAAATGCTAATATAAAAAGAAGGGCATTAAAAAATAAAAACCTCTTAAACTTACATTAAACACATGGTAACAAACATTTTGGAGTATGTCATCTATCAAGGCCATACAATAACAAACACAAAGTTCATATTTTTTTGTAGGTTGAAGATCCATTAAGGAAGTTATTACCATTCACTAGGTAGTCTAAAACCTGACTTGTGTATTTAAAGAGATAACAATACTCCTCTACATATTTTGCATAGTTTTTAATGAGATTTTCAACCTGTGTTTTTACCTGATATCCAATATAAGTTTTTCAAACTAATTCGTTCCATCGACCTTGGGATAAATACCATTCCAAATAGTAATAGAGCCGAGTATACTTTTACACAAGCAAGAATAACAGCACTGAAGTAGGAAAAGATGCAAAGTTATGATAATGCTTATGGTCTATAAATAATATAGGGAAGAAATTTTACTTATTTTTAAACGTGATGGCAATATTATAATGAATCATAATGGTATTTGCATGAATCTCTACAGGAGATTAAATCAACACCATTCTTTTGATCCATCTGATTGTTTGAAAGTCTTAGTACAACTTCCTGCTTGGGAAATAGATGAAATTAATCTTCAAGTAATTGATGTAGTTGCTATACTTGAGTGAGCATATTCAAGTCATTCTGTGGTTACAATACTCTTTGTGCTATTAATACAAGAATTATAAATAAGTAATATTTATTTATCATAAATATTAAAAAGCAAGCTTATGTCATGTCTGTATGACAATTGGTGAATTAATTCAAGCTTTTGGTTGATATATATTTATATGGTGATAAAAGAATGGTAAAACCTAAAAAGTAGATAAGTAGGAGGCATGTTTAAATCAGATGATGGACTGGCATGTTGCTATTAATGCTGCTGTAATATTTCCATATTCAAATATCTAAAAAAAAAATCTAACATGAAACTATCAATTTAGAAGGGCAGGAGTTATCTTAAATCAGAAAACTCTAGGAAATAGAATTACACTAGGATTTAGATTCCCTGTGGGAAACTTAGGGTAGTAATCTAAGAGGCTGAGTACACAGGCTGTTTTATAAACTTCAAGTATCCCCATAACATTCTAGAATCATCCACATAACTCTCATGGTGCAGTACATTACAGCTGTAATATGAACAGTTCCAGTGTTCATAAGATGCTTGTGAGGAAGGTTCAAATGCTCTTATGGACAGGAAAGTATTATAATGGTGTACCAACACTTGCAGGAGTTTCTGGAGGTATTTATAAGGATCTCAGTTCTTATATCATTTACTTAATGACCTTTGGTTTAAATTGAGACAAGTTAAATAAAAGCTAATAAAATGACTAGGATGTTTATTCAAAACCCCTTGTTCTAATTATGGCCAAGCTCATAAGAAAGCCCACATATTCCTCCTATGCTTGGGACCCTCACCAACCCAATTGGCCAAACAAAATGAAACCCAAGCCAGTCTTCCTTCTTTGCTTTCTCAAGTTATTTTCAAACCTGCTTGGAATTCTGCTCTACTTTCTCCAGAAAGCTTCATTTTGCGAGTAATAAGCTTTTTCACATTCTCTTGGTACCCATGTGGTATCATCAGTCTTGACACTCAAGCAACATTTTGCATGGTGGGGCCTGTTCTGCCTCTGTAGAATAACTACGCGATGACAATAATAAGTGAAGAAATTTCATGCTGAGAAAAATGTACTAATACATAAAATTCACTGCACACTATTCAGTCTCTATTTTCAGTACTGTTTCTGTCATTTATTTCTCCAAAACAAAGCCAGAGTTGTTGACAAATTTGCTTTTGCTTAGGATATAGAAATTTCAAGAATATCATGTCTAGTCCAAAGATAAGAAAAAACTGAATAGTCTGCTCCAAGGAAGAGGAAAAGATGATCCATTGCTTCTGGGTGCAGATAAAAGTCAACATATATTTTCCATGAAGGAAAGCTAAGAAAATTGCTTGAACCCGAAATACTGAATCAACAAAAAGACAGACAATCTAATTCTACAACTGATAATTGTTAATTGTCAATTTTCCTGCATTATCAAAAATGTTATAACCATAATTTCTAATTTGTGTTATTTATTGAGGGTTTTGTCAATATTTATGATCCAACATAATAGTATGTTACGTTTTCTCAAGCCTTATATGTCACTGTATTTAAATAATGTCAATGCTATTATGTATATTCTCAAGATTTTATTCTTTTGAACCTGTTTAATCTATCAAGTATCATGACAGGTGCTCTTAAATATACTACTAATGTGTTTCTCTTTCTCTTTGCATGAATGTCTTTTTTTTTTCCATGAAACACAATGCGTTACAGTGTGTTGGGGGTATCCTTGACTGTTTCACTTCATTGTAAATTCTTCCTCTAATATTTTTATGGAGTCATTTCAAATGTATTTAATATTTTATCTATTCAACAAAATGAATATTCACTTTTTGGTTTTGTCTTACAGTCTTCTCTTTTACATTTGCCTGCTCTACTTTCCCCAGTCCTCATATTTTCAATATTTTCTGAAGTACCTTAAGAGAATCTTCTAATGAGAGAAAATTGACATTTTGCTTTGAGATACAATATGAAAATTAACTTTAAGAGTGAGGCCAGCCAAAGCACATAATATGTTCTTTGATAGATATTATTTTATTGTGTCATTTGGGTTTATTATAATTAATTCTCTGGAAGCTTTAAAAATTTGAAATTTATTTCCCTGTGTTTATGTGTATATTTACATTTATTCTGGTTGATTGTTGAGTTTGTACTGTTTTTCCAATAGTTAACTTCTTAAACCTAATTTTTGCATGTTATCTTTCTTTTTTATCATTTATTTATATATATATTTTTTTCTATTATACAGCATAGTGACCCAGTTACACATACATGTATACATTCATTTTTCTCACTTTACGTGTTCCATCATAATTGACTAGGCAGAGTTCCTCGTGCTACACAGCAGGATCCCATTGCTAATCCATCCGGAAGGCAACATTCTGCATCTATTTACCCCAAGATCCCAGTCCCTCCCACTCCCTCCCCTTCCCCCTTGGCAACCATAAGTTTATTCTCCAAACACATGATTTTATATTCTGTGGAAAGGTTCATTTGTGCCATATATTGGATTCCAGATATAAGTGGTATTTGCCTTTCTCTTTCTGATTGACTTCACTCAGGATGAGAGTCTCTAGTTCCATCCATGTTGCTGCAAATGGCATTATTTCATTCTTTTTATGGCTGAATAGTACTCCATTGTGTATATATAAAACACAACTTCCTGATCTAATCATCTATCAGTGGATAATTTGGGTTGATTCCATATCTTGGCTATTGTGAATAGTGTGGCAATGAACATGTGGATGCGCATGTCTTTTTCAAGGAAAGTTTTGTCTGGATATATGCCCAAGAGTGGGATCACTGGGTCATATGGTAGTTCTTTGCATAGTATTCTAAGATACCTCTATAATGTTCTCCATAGTGGTTGTACCAGCTTACATTCCCACCAACAGTGAAGGAGGGTTCTCTTTTCTCCACACCCCCTCCAGCATTGGTTCTTGTGGACACTGGTTCTTTGATGGCCATTCTCACTGGTGTGAGGTGGTATCTCATGCTAGTTTTGATTTGCATTTCTCTAATAATCAGTGATGTAGAGCATTTTTTCAAGTACTTGTTGGCAATCTGCATATCTTCCTTGGAGAAATGTCTATTCAGGTCTTTGCCCATCTTTCAATTGGGTTGTTGGATTTTTTGCTGTTGAGTTGTGTAAGTTGTTTGCATATTTTAGAGCTTAGGCCCTTGTCAGTTACATCATTTGAAATGATTTTCTCCCATTTTGTAAGCTGTCTTTTTGTTTTCTTTTTGTTTACATTGCTGTGCAAATGCTTGTCAGTTTGATTAGGTCCCACTGGTTTATTTTTGCTCTTATTTCTGTTGCTGTGGGAGATTGAGCTGAGAAAACATGTGCAAGGCTGATGTCAGAGAGTGTTTTGCCTATGTTCTCTTCCAGGAGTTTGATGGTGTCTTATCTTATACATAAGTCTTTCAGTCATTTTGTGTTTATTTTTGTGCATGGTGCGTTCTAGTTTCATTGATTTACATGCAGCTGTCCAGGATTCCCAGCAATACTTGCTGAAAAGACTGTCTTTTACCCATTTTATGTTCTTGCCTCCTTTGCCAGAGATTAATTGACCAGGGGAGTCTGGGTTTATTTTTGTGTTCTCTATTCTGTTCCATTGGTCTGTCTGTCTGTTTTGGTACCAGTACCATACTGGCTTGATGACTATGGCTTTGTAATATTGCCTGAAGTCTGGGAGATGTCTCCTGCTTGGTTTTTGTTCTTCAGTATTGCTTTGGCAATTCTGGGTCTTTTGCGGTTCCATATAAATTTTTGGATTGTTTGTTGTAGTTCTGTGAAAAATGTCATGGGTGATTTCATAGGGATTGCATTGAATCTGCAGATTGCTTTGGGTAGTATGGCCATTTTTGCAATATTATTTTTTCCAACCCAGGTCCATAGGATACCTTTCCATTTCTTTACATTTTTAATTTCCTTGATTAATGTTTTATAGTTCTTGGCATATAAGTCTTTTACCTCCTTGGTCAGGTGTATTCCCAGGTATCTGATTCTTTCGGGTGCAATTTTAAAAGGTATTATATTTCTGTATTCCTTTTCTAATATTTCATTGTTAGTATACAGAAATATCACTGATTTCTGAATGTTAATCTTATATCCTGCTACATTGCTAAATTTGTTGATTAGTTCAAGCAGTTTTGGGGTTTTCCATACATAGTATAATGTCATCTGCCAACAGTGATAGTTTTACCTCTTCTCTTCCTATTTGGATGCCTTTTCTTTTGTTTGCCTGGTTGTTGTGGCTAGGACTTACAATACTATATTAAATAACAGTGGTGAGAGTGGGCACCCTTGTCTTGTTCCGGATTTTAGTGGGAAGGCTTTTATCTTTTCTACATTGAGTATTATATTTGCTGTGGGTTTGTCATAAGTGGCTTTTATTATGTTATGTTCCCTCTATACCCACTTTGGTAAGAGTTTTGATCATGAATGGATGTTGGACATTATCAAATGCTTTTTCTGCATGTGCTGAGATGATCATGTGGTTTTTGACTTTTTTTTTTTTGTTAATATGGTGTATGATGTTGATTGATTTTTGTATGTTGAACCATCCTTGTGAACCTGGGATGAATCCCACCTGGTTGTGGTGTATGATATTTTCTATGTGTTGTTGGATTTGGTTGGCTAAAATTTTGTTGAGAATTTTTATGTCTATATTTATCAAAGACATTGGCTTCTAGTTTTCTTTTTTGGTTGTATCTTTGTGTGGTTTTGGAATTAGGATGATGGTGGCATCATAGAATATCTTTGGGAGTGTTCTTTCTTCTTCAACGTTTTGCAAAAGTTTAAGGAGGATGGGTATAAGTTCCTCTTTGTATGTTTGGTAGAATTCTCCTGTGAAGCCATCTGGTTGTGGAGTTTTATTTGTAGGGAGTGTTTTTATTACGTACTCAATTTCATTTCTAGTGATTGGTCTGTTCAGTTGATCTATTTCTTCTTGATTCAGTTTTGGCAGGCTGTAGGTCTCTAGAAATTTGTCCATTTCTTCTAGGTTGTTGAATTTGTTGGCATATAGTTGTTGATAATATTCTCTTATTTTTTTTGTATTTCTGTATTATCTGTTGTTATTGCTCCTTTTTCTGGTTTTGTTTATTTGGGTTTTTTCTTTATTCTTCTTGGTGAGTCTAGCCAGAGGTTTTTCAATTTTGTTTACCTTTTCAAAGAACCAGCTCTTGGTTTGATTGATTTTTTTCTATTGTGTTTTGAATCTCTAGGTTTATTGATTTCCTTTTTGATCTTTATGATTTCCTTTCTTCTATTAACTTTAGGTTTTTCTAATTCATTCAGGTGGTAGGTTCAGTTGTTGATTTGAGATTTTTCTTCTTTTTTGAGGAAGGCCTGTATTGCTATGAACTTCCCTCTGACCACTGCTTTTGCAGCATCCCATAGATTTTGAGTGGTTGTGTCTTCATTATCATTTGTCTCTCGGTATCTTTTAATTTCTTTCTTGATTTCCTCATTGACCCACTGGTTTTTTAGTAGCATGTTGTTTAGCCTCCATGTAGTAGGTTTTTTTCTCACTTCTTTTCCTGTGGTTGATTTCTAGATTCATGCCATTGTGGTCAGAGAAGATTCTTGAAATAATTTCTAGACCCTTAAATTTGTTGAAGTTAGCTTTGTGACCCAATATGTGATCAATTCTTGAGAATGTTCCATGTGCACTTGAGAAGAATGTATATTCTGATTTTTTTTTGGATCTTTCAACCCTACTTCTTTAGACCACGTCCATCAAGTTCCGACATGAGCAAGGTACAACTACCGTATTGTCTTTTTCATTTTTTTCCCATCCCTTTTCTCTACAAAAATATACATTTAGTTGGTTATAGTGGCTCTCTTATCTTTTATATTAATTTTGTTCAACAGAGTTGATATATACTAAAGGGAAATTACCTTTAGTAATATAGAAATCATCATATGAATATATTCATTTCTCCTTCTCTAAATCCATTTTAGTTAGTATATTGTCCTCTTATTTAGGTATTGAAACATTAACTCTTTGTTATATAAAAATATTATTAATATTTTAGTCTTATTTAAATTCTTATTTAATACTCTAAATTGATTTAAGGTAACTTCCACTCTCCTTGCTGTAGCGTTTGTGTTGATGAATTAGTTGCATGAAGTATGAACTTTAGCTGTTTCTTCAAGAATTCATGAGAACAATATAACCTCAACTATTGCAGGTCAAAAATGCATATCTATGATCTCTTAAATGAATGATGGTTTGAATGTATGCACAGTTTTTTGGGTTACTTTCTTTCCTTAAGAACTCTGTGATTTTACAGCATTGACTGTTGCTATGAAAGAAAATCTAGGGTTAA
This sequence comes from Sus scrofa, assembly GCF_054392235.1. NCBI lineage: Eukaryota > Metazoa > Chordata > Mammalia > Artiodactyla > Suidae > Sus > Sus scrofa. The sequence continues at coordinate 65,058,300 of NC_139390.1, forward strand.
GCTAAATTCTCTTCATTATAGCTTGTCTTCCTTTTCACAATGGTTCAAAGTACTCTTTCATTTATAAAACATTTTTATTAAAGTATAGTTGATTTAAAATATTCCTTCAATGTCTGCTGGACAGCAATGTGACACAGTCATATATATATATATATATATATAGGTACATTCTTTTTTTTCATACTGTCTTCCTAGGTATTAGTTCATTATTTTTAGATCCTAAGAGATTTTAAGACAATGTCTTTTTGATGATTATTTAGTATCAAATTTTAATTCTCCCAAGCTCTCATGTTGTCCATATTTTCTGAAGTACTTTTAAGAGACTTCAAATAGAATCAATTCCTATTAACAAAGGGACATTTTGATCACCAATTAGATTTGGAAATGCAATGGATTGTAGGGCATCAAACATGTTAAATTTATAATGATGCTAAAAACAAAAATACTCCTTGATCATTTCATAATATACAAAGAAAACAAGTCATTATTTGAAAAACTGACACATAATTAGAAAGAATGAGAAGCTATTTATATTGCTTCTGCTCTATGAACTTTACCTAAGGGTAACAGAGTAGTTTAAAAAAGGAGATTTCTTCATAAACATACTCCAGCTCCTAACTGAAGAAATAATTTTGTACCATATAATGAATTAATAAATCTTAAAAAATGAACATTAAAGTCTTCTATGAATACACATACAAACAAGACATTTCATATCTTCTGCTGGAAATATATAGCACCTTCTAAGAAATAGTTTTCCTAAAATCTTAAATTCAATGCTCATTCTTATGATTTAAATGCCAATTTTTAAAAAATACATCAAAAGAAATGTACATCAAGCCATAGAATAAGGAAGCAAATCCAAATCATGAGGCTTCACAAGAAAAATCATCTGGCTTTTCAACAAAAACAACACCAGTAAAAATCGCAAGGGAAGGAAAAAGAAAGGGAGTGCAAAGGATTAAAACAGACTTTGAGACATGATAACTAATCCTAACATATGGAACAAAAGTCAAACTTTTATAGAACAATTTAAATAATATGAATATTGGAGATACTAAGATATTAATGGTTTATTGCTGAAATGGGATGTGGGCCACAATAGCATTTTAATCATATTTTAAAAGTGGAGTGCTTGTCATTTATAAACATATAATATAGCCAATTTATCGATAAAATTATATAATTTAAAAAATTTGCTTCACAATAACATAAAGGGACTGGGGGCTGATGGTAGAGAGGAAAGCATATTGTTCATGAATCTGCGATTTCTTTAAGTTTTGGAAGGGGTATGTGAGTTCATTTTACTATTCTTTTTTCTTTTGTATATGTGTTTATAATTTTCTTTTAGAAAGACAAAAATCATCATTCTTCATTAACAAATTTGCTCTTTTGTTTAAGAGTCAGAAGGCAAAACCAGAAAAAAAAAATGTGCTGTACATTTGCAAGCAAATAATTTTTGGATCCATATCTACAACTTTGATTGTAATTATATGTTATAGATTTGAACATGAAGTGAATTTAAATGAAAGAAGAGAGCACAGTAGTTATCTTTAGAGCATATTAGGCAATTTTTTTTTTTTACTGTTGTGTGCTCAAGTGTCCCTGAGGTTATTTGGACATTTTATTGAAAAAGCTTCAGGGGTAACTGATGAAGGTGATCTATTTATGTCATAAACATTTACTTATAATACATATATATAAGAAAATATAAAAGTGTATTATAACATTTTAAGGAAAGGAGAGGATTTTAATGAGAGATTATTCAGATACTAATCCTCACACATTGCATATTTTATTTTCTCACTTAATTTTCACCAGATAACAATAATTTGCCTTTCTGGGAAAAATAAGTAATTCAATAAACTCTTCTAATTCCTATAGTTTTTATTATGATTTTTGAATTCATTTAAATTTATCCTTATATCATTTCACATATAAGTGATATATTATAATTGTCTTTGTTTTATTCAAAAGATTTACTGAGAATCACATATTATGATGCATACATAATTGTTTGGGAAAGCAGAAATCACCAGCATTAATTTGCCTTTTAAAAACTTTTTTATTGAATAAATATATTTATAATATAAAGTTGCTATTTTAACTGTTAAACATAAAAAAATTTGTCTTTATATGTATCATACAATTTTATCTTTTGAAATATGCTCTCAGTGCCTCGTAATAAATAACAAAATAAACCATCCCTCAGTTATTCAAGCATGTTGTGCATTGAAATGACAGGAGATAGTCCCTAAAGCCCACTTTAGAGAACAGAAACAAAATGCCTGAAATAGTAACAAGTGCCAAAGCATCTCCTTAGGTAGCCAATACTTCTTTCCAGAGTACGTAATAATTTAAGACAAAAATAACATGTGCTTTCTAATTCCTGGTGGACACTACATTAATCTGATAACTATTTTGTTCTTAGCTAGTCCACCAAATGTTTACTGAGTTATGACTTCTATTAAAATAATTTTATTGTGGCCTTCTTATGTAAGAAGAACTCATTGTGATTACACGGCATTAAAAGACATTAGTAAGGTTAGATGATGATAAAACAACAGATTAAACAATGATGAGAATTTGAAAGGAGACCAAAATACACAAAATAAACGCAGATTTTCAAGATGTGAATTTCTGATATTCTGATTACTTTACCTGCATTATTATTTTTAAATTAAATGACCATTTACTGATGTGGGATATGTGTGTATGTCTATTTGACAGTGGGAGAGGGTGAGGGAGAAGGACAAGAGGAGAGAGGGGGGAGTGGAAAAAAGGTAGATTGACTGATAGTTTAGGAACTTCTTCAGATACCAGTATTAATCAGCTATCGCAAGTTATCTTTTTTTCTTAGCTATTCTGTTTATATGAGAAATCAGACTATTGAATGTTTTAGAAAGATATTTTAATTATTTTGGTAATTATCTCCTTACCAATTCTCTATGACTTTAGAGGCAAAAAAGTAGTCTCCCTTTTTATCTAGAGACAGAATCAAAACTCTTCAGAAGTTGTTATCTCTGTGACAAGCTTCAATAAATAGTTCTGAAAATAAATATGGAAGCCTCTTCAAGCTAAATTTATGTCAAACTTTTGCAACATTATGGTCTGTGTATTCTTAAAAATAATTTTTGCATAATATCATTATATTTTGAATGTGCATTTTAGAAATTTCAGACAAAAATTAAAAAGAAATATAAATCATTCATGATTTCAAAATAAATATATTCTTTAGAATCATTGGCCACCAAAATAGCAATTCTAGAACCAATTAGGTCAACTATTTATGATGTTTAATTTTTAACATTTTATTACTAATGAATGACCACTAAATAGTAATTTAATAGAAAAATGACATACAGTTATTCTCAGTTTTCTCTAAACATTCCTTTATAAGTGGATCTGATTTTTCAGTGATCATTTTTTATCAAATTTGATCCAACAGGGCACAGAATTGAAATAAAATGCAACATGGTAAAATAACTTCACTACTCATAACAAATGACTTCTATTGGGAGAGAAACATTCATTAATAAAAACAAAGGAGATCCAAAGAAGTACTGAGAATCCAATAATACAAGATGATAGTATTCATTGTCTTGATGAATTTAATCATTTTCTTGAGTTAACCTAACCAACTGGGTACTAGTTTAAGGTGGCAACTAGTTGGCTCTTGGAAAATAACTTAGGACAGAATATCTTGTCTTAAATTACTGCTTATCTATTTATTTTTTTCTCTATGTTATCTATTTTTCCTTGTATTTTTTGAAAATAAAATGGCAAAGAGTAAAGAAAAGAAAATATTTTAAGCCAACTGGAAATAGTTTGCACATAAGATGCATTACCATTTTCCTTGCCAATGCCAAAAGTTGCAGTGAGCAAAACCTTTTCAGGATAAATCACATTAACAATCCCTGGTGTGGAGACAGTAATAGTTTCTCACTTCAGGTTGTCAGTGTGTTTGCTTCTGGGAATGAAGCAAAAAGATCAAGTTGCCTAAGGTTCCCAATGTGCTGCTGTTGCCGTCAGCACATTCCCTTGAGCAAGTGGAATATTTGTTTTGATACCAGCCTTGTTGGGATTCTTATTTAAGTGGGTAAATTCCAACTAGATACAAAGTGTCATCTTTATTTTTCTGAATGCAAATGCTCCCTAGAATGTTGTAATATAAATAGCTGTTATATGAAGATGTTACAACAGTAAGCTAATGGGGTTCTTTTTAAAGCATCTGCTTATATATTTAAGCAAAATAATCAAAGGACAATAAAATAAATAGGGTAAAAAATTGAACTGCATGAAAAATAAGGACTCAAGAGAAATACAAGCAATACTGCTATATATGATTAGAAACCCATAAAAACCCATGTCCATAAAGCACTGTGCACTTGGTCATTGAGATCATTGATTAGCTTTGCCCAACTGCTTGGGTGGTTGAGCAGAGAAATTTGATTGCTGATTGGGTTATCCAGTCTGGTTGCTGGGAAGATCTAAAACTAATCATTTACAGTCCAGTTATTTTGATTATCCCTGTGACTCAAATGATCCATTTCATAAACTTACCCAGTGTTCAGATCACAACTTAAGAGACTGAGGTGTTCAGCCAAACAGAAATGATCAGAGTACTCAATTTTAGAACAAAATCGGTGAATGAAATGAAAAAATAAGATGACTCCTTATTCTAGAAATCTAAAAACTGCTAATAAAAGATAAGTTTTCTCCTCATAACATAATTGTTTTACATATTGTTCTTATTTATAAGTTAAAAAGTGAAAAATATTTTGACACTTTCCTTGGCTGGCCAAAAGTCAGATTACTGAGAGATGTTAGGGAAAATCAGTTCATTTCTGTGCACCTAAATGAAATACACTGTATTATTTATGATTGTTGAGTGGCATTATTTAACTGATGATAATTATACAACAAATTAGGCATTTGTTTAGTTGCAATTTGCCCAAGGAACGATTTTATAAATTTCTTACACATCTGGTTCCTGCTAAACTTCAATTGTCATGGAATATTAAACAGCTCACTATCGTAGGCACCACCACTGCTTCCCTTTGCTCCTAGGCAGCTTAAGAGTTTAACACTTGGAGTTCCCGTTGTGGCACAGTGGTTAACAAATCCGACTAGGAACCATGAGGTTGCAGGTTCGGTCCCTGCCCTTGCTCAGTGGGTTGAGGATCCGGCATTGCCGTGAGCTGTGGTGTAGGTTTGCAGACGAGGCTCAGATCCCTCGTTGCTGTGGCTCTGACGTGGGCCAGGGGCTACACCTCCAGTTCGATCCCTAGCCTGGGAACCTCCATATGCCGCGGGAGTGGCCCAAAGAAATAGCAAAAAGACAAAAAAAAAAAAAAAGTTTAACACTTATTTATTTATTTACTTATTTACTTATTTTTGAAGGGGTATTGATGACAAGAAGGATATTGTCCACAAAGACTGATCCCTCGAGATTGTAGAGAGCTAAATCTACCTTGGATACATTTTTATCAATATTTTAAAAGCCAGTTACATGCCAGATCCATGTATGTGTTCAAACCTTACATTTATAGATCCTTCCTGCTCTTCCTCCCAGTCCTTATTTGGGCAGTTTTTCCCAAAGAGCAACAAACCTTTAGCTAAAGCCATTCTATCACCAATACTGATATACTTTCCTTAGTCTTACATTAGATGTTTTCGCAAGAGAATTTTTACAAAATAACTTCACCTTAAACAGTGAAAAGTATATCCACCTGGTAAGGTGATGAAAAAAGAAAAAAAAATTCTGTTGAGTATTTTAAAGTACTTACATCATGTGGGGCTTTGTGTTTAAAGTCTTAAAAGTAAGTATCTCTTCATGTGATTTTTGTTCAAAAATTAGCCAAGAAACTGAGGCACGGAAAATAAGGTATGAAATCTTGCTTTTGGTTAAAAAGAAAACACACACACACACACACACACACACACACACACACACACACACTCTCTCTATGTCTTCTCCCTGGAGTTTCTTCATCCATGGTCTCAGGCAAGCACAAAACTTACTTTCCCAATATTTTTATCCTCTTAGGGAGAATAGAAAACAACCCTGCAGACCATAGTCCTACAACAAGCAAGTCCTGAGGGACCATGTGAGAGAAACAGAAAAGCAGAAAGGACAGAACTGGAGTGACTGCACAGACCCAGGGTTATTGGTTTTCTTTTATGAAATATTCTAGGCCTACTTTGACAGACAGCTCCTACTCAAAACTACCGCTAACTTTGGGGAGGCACTATCTCAGTTTAAAACTTAGACCTGTCTTTAATTTAGATCTTATACAGAGATGCTTATCAATAAAGAAAAGCATTTACATAAACTTCTACTGTATAATCTTCATGGGACTTATGCAATTTAAGTTCCTCAAGAAACAGAACTGATCAAGAAATGTACTCAGAAACAATGCCTGAGGGGTAAGAAAAGAAAGCAAAATTGGGCACAGAGAAAAGTTGGATTGCAGTGGCGTCACAATGTCTCTGGTGATCCCCAGGGGTCTGTGAACCTAGGAGAGCCCTTCAGATTTGTCCTCAGTTGGTAATTACACACACACACACATCCTGTGATTTCATAGTATCATGATTTAGCTGAAAATCAGGACTGGAGTTTCTGTCATGGTTCAGCAGAAAATGAATCTGACTAGTATCCATGAGAACGCAAGTTTGATCCCTAGGCTCTCTCAGTAGGTTAAGGATCTGGCATTGCCATGAGCTGTGGTGTAGGTCACAGATGTGGCTTGGATCTGGCATTGCTGTGACTGTGGCTGTGGCACAGGCCAGAGGCTACAGCTCTGATTCGGACCCTACCCTGAAATCTCCATATGCTGTGGGTATGGCCATAAAAAAAAAAAAAAAAAAAAAAAGGGAAAAAGAAAAGAAAGTCAGGACATAAGTCTAAGTCTGCTGCACTGATTGTGAGAAATATGTGAATGACCTCCTTGCTGTAAATGGATAGAACAATACATTTGTCTAACTCATATGAATGCTCTTGAAAATCAACTAAATTATATCAATGAAAACAATCTCACCATGTACAAGGAAAATTTCTAAGTTCAGGCTGCTATGACAAATTATCATAGACTAACTTAAAAAAGAAACACTTATTTCTTAGAGTTTTTGAAGTCTGAAATCAGGGTGCAAGCATGGTTGGTTTAAAGTGGAGGACCTCTTCCAGGCTCCTTCATATGGTGAAGGGAGAGAGGAAGAAGCATCTTCTTTTATGAGGGCAGTAATCCTACTCAGGAGGGCTTCGCCCTCGTTGCCTAGTTACCGCCCAAACGCCTCACCTCCTACTGCAATCACATTAGGGTGGGAGTGGTTTAGGACCCAACATATGAATTTTAGGGCCACACAGACATTTAGTTCCTAACATAAAACATATCAAGATACCAACAACACCATCTCCCTAAGAAGCCTGGACTAAGTATATATCATTTCAGAGAACATGGATATTCATTCGATTTTAATAGATCATGCTCTGAGAATCTGATCTCCATTTTTTTTTCACAATTGTAAGAGCATCCTTTTAAAAAAAGAAAAAAAAAGAGGAACTGAGATATTCAAGGTGATTTATATTCTTCCATCATATTTTTAAAATGATCAAAATATCTCAAAGAAGGACCTGGTTGGTTATGGATCCCATGGTAGAAGCAGCTGTGTTGGGAACAGACCTCAGGTACCATGATGTCCCATCCGTTGCTCTTTTCCCTAGACTAGACTAGAGTAGGCTGAGTAAATGATGTGGTGTCTTAGCTCAAGTAAATGAAGAACCATAGATTTTTTTGACTCTAAGCATCTTGCAAATCCAGTGCACTGAATATTAAGCAAAATAACAAGGTGGTATCTAGAAATAGAACATTTAGCTGGAAAGATGTTTTAAGAATACACTCCTAAAACTATTTGAGAAAATCACTGTTCATTGCCATTACCACTTTTTTATAAGACAAATATTCTTAAGACACTAAATAATTTAGTCCCAGCTGTTAAACATGTAGCAAGTCAAATTTAACAATAGAGTCAATTTTATTATTTATCCCAGTACAATTCTTCTTACTTAAATGATTGACTGTGTGTTGACCTAAATTTACCTCTGATTATATTTTGTCCTATTCTATCTAATGGAGTTTCCTTACTGATTCTATTCAAAATTATTTTGGTTAATTTAAGATAGCTGTTAAATCAATATGTTTAAAAACATATTTCCTATTATATCCTAGACTATCTTTCCTATAGTATAAAATTCAACAAAGAAATTGTGGGGTAGCAAAAAGAGCATTAGAACCAAACAAGAAAACTAAGTTTTGATTCTTGGCTCTTAATTTATCATATATAAACTAACTCCGGTAACCAAATTAAACTTAAAATATTTTGCACAGTGAAGGAAACTATCAACAAAACAACACGGCCATCTACTAAATGGGAGAACGCATTTGCAGATTATTTTAACCAGTTTGTAGTCCTTTTGCCTTTAGCAAGCACCTCAGCTTGTCATGGTTCTTTTCCTGGTTGGGCGATCCAAACTTTCATTCCTGAATGGATGGTTCAATTAATAATTTTGCCTGTACTGCAATGCTGTAGTTCTTCCTGGGCATGTCCTAAGGCATCTCGTGTATTCCAGACATACTCTTCCTTATTTCCATCGTGAAATAGAAATTCACTTTTCCCTTAGTAGCCGGGATCAGTCACTTTAGCCAGTGCAATAACTCCCTTCCTTGCCTCTTGACTAAGTATTTTGAGGAGCCAGGTGGCAGTCTTTACTTCCAGTTCAGTGGAATTATTGTTGTGTCTCCTACTAGAAGTGTCCTTCCCTGTGGAGGCCCCAGAACACAAGGTCACGGCAACAGGAAGCCAAAATGTCACTTGTGACTCACTAGTGATAATAATAAGTGGTGCCACTTTCATTTCCACACTTCGACTCCTGGACTCATGAATCCTGGCCATGGAAGAAACAGTACCATTTATTGGATGCTGATTTAAAATATGCACAGCCTTCTGAAGAACCCTTGCCCAGCCTTGCAAACTTGCTACCTAAAAGATATTGTTATTGAATTTTCAAAAGGCCATTTCAATATCAAATCAGCTGCTTTAGGATGGTATGCAACATGCCAAGGCCAGTGGGTTCCATGTTCATTACTGCTCTTCTTTTGCTGTGAAGTGAGTTCCTTGATCAGAAGCAATGCCATGTGGAATTTTGTGTGGTGGGATAAGGCATTCTTTAAGATCACAAATGGTAATTTTGGCTAAAGTATTTTGTGCTGGTAAGGCAAATACATATCCAGATTATGGGTCTACTCTAGTAAGAACAAAATGTAGCTCTTTCCATGATGGAAACTGTCTGGTATAACAACCTGCCACCAAGTAGCTGACCACCAGGACATGATGCCATACTAGGGACTCAGCACTAGTCTCAGCTGCTGGCAGATTGGGCACTCAACAGGGCTCACAGCCAGGTCAGCCTTGGTGAGTGGAAATCGATGTTGCCCATGTGTAACTTTTATCTTTGCCACAATTGCCACTTTGTTCACGGCTGGTAAAAGAGGCTGACTGATATTCAGAGATCAGATCAGCATATTCTATTGATTAATAAAATTATTCTATGCAGATGTCACTCTTTGATGAATAACCATATGACAAAAAGCCTTCATACATTTTGCCATCTGTATATATTATTTGATGAGATGTTTATTCATTTCTGTTGACTATTTTTAATTGGGTTGTTTTCCTATTGTTGAAAAGTTAAACTCTCATATATTTCGGATAAAATTCCTTTAACGTACAAGTTTTTGAAAATATTTTCTCCAGTTTGTGGTGTCCTTTGTTCTCTTTACAGCATTTTTCACAGAGAAGTCATTTTTAGCTTTACTACAACTCCATTCATTTTTTTTTTTTTTTTGGTCTTTTTTTTTGCCTTTTCTTGGACCGCTCTCCCTCGGCATATGGAGGTTCCCAGGCTAGGGGTCCAATCGGAGCTGTAGCCGCCGGCCTACGCCAGAGCCACAGCAACGCAGGATCCGAGCTGCGTCTGCAACCTACACCAGAGCTCATGGCAACGCCAGATCGTTAACCCAGACCGAACCCGCAACCTCATGGTTCCTAGTCGGATTCCTTAACCACTGCGCCACGACAGGAACTCCTTTTTTTTAATCTTATAGAACATGCGTTTGGTGTTATATCTAAAAAGCTCACTGTGAAACCCAAAGTCACATAGATTTTTTCCATCAAGTTTATTATTTTGTTCTTCACATTTAAGTCTGTATTCATTTTGACTTAATTTTTGCACATGAACATCCAATTAGTCTAGCATTTGTTGAAAAGACTAACCTTTCTCCTTTGGATTCTCTTTTTCCTTTTGGCAAAGAGCACTTAACTATATTTGTGTGCTTTTCCATAAAATGCTATAATCATTTAGTTCGCCCATATCTATGAAATAGCTTGCTGAGATTTTGATAATCATGTTGAATGTATAGATCAAGTCTGCAATAATTTACATCTTAACAATATTGAGTCTTTTATTTCATAAATATGAACTATCTCCCCATTTATTTAGATATTCATTGACTTCTCTCATCAGAGATTTGTAGTTTTCCTTAGTTACCTCCTGTACATATTTTGCTAGATTTACTTCTAATATTTCACTTTGGAGGCTATCGAATGGTATTTTTTTTTAAATTTCAAATTCCATTTTTTTCTTGCCAGTATAAAAGAAAGCAACTGAATTTTGTAAGTTAGTTAACCTTGTATCCTGTGAACTTGCCATAACCACTTATTAGTTTTAGTAATTTGCTGGTTTTCATTAAGTATTTGGGATATTTTACATAGGCAATCATGCTATCTCTAAATAAAGAGAATTGTAATTTTTTCCAACCTGTACACTTTTTTTCCCTAGTCTAATTACACTAAGTAGGACTTCCAGTACAAGGTTCATAGGAGTTGTCAGAGAGAAGGATATTCTTGACTTATTTCCAGTCTTCAAGGAAAGCATCAGGTTTCTCAGCATGAAATGTGAAGTTAGCTAGAGATAGTTCATAAATTTTCTTTATCAGGTTAGGTAAATTACTTTCATTCCTAGTTTGCTGATGTTTTTATCATAATGGGGTTTAGGATTTTATATATAAATATTTTTTCTGAACCAGTGGTTCATGGAGTGATTTTTCTTCTTTAGGTTATTAATGTGGTAGATGACACTGATTGACTTTAAATGTTGAACCAGCCATGAAAAAGAACAAAATAATGCCATTTGCAACAACATGGATGGAACTAGAGACTCTCATACTGAGTGAAGTAAGTCAGAAAGAGGAAGACAAATACCATATGATATCACTTATATCTGGAACCTAATATACAGCACAAATGAACCTTTCCACAGAATAGAAAATCATGGACTTGGAGAATAGACCTGTGGTTGCCAAGGGGTAGGGGGAGGGAGTGGGATGGATTGGGAGTTTGGGGTTAAGAGATGCACACTATTGCTTTTGGAATGGATTAGCAATGAGATCCTGCTGTGTAGCACTGGAAACTCTGTCTAGTCCCTTATGATGGAGCATGATAATGGGAGAAAAAAGAATGTATACATGTATGTGTAACTGGGTCACCATGCTGTACAGTAGAAAAAAAATTGTAGTGGGGAAATAACAATAAAAAATAAATAAATGAACAAATAAATGTTGAACCAGACTTGTACACCTGTACACAATTTATGGTACTATATAATTATTTTTATACATTGTTGGAAATATTTCTTAATGTTTTCTTGTAAAGCTTTGGATCTATTTTCATCAGAAACATTTGCTGTTAGTCTTTTTACAATGTCTTTATTTGTGTTTCCTATTAGGGTAATGCTGATCTTATAGAAAGTGTTCATAGAAAATTAGAAAGCATTTCCCTTACTTCTATTTTCTGGAATAAAGAGTTGAGAACAAAGTATCATTTCTCCCCTAAATGTTTGGTAGAATTGATTAGTAAATTGTTCTTCCTAACACTTTCTTTTTGAGAGGCTATTATTCTCTTTCTTTAACTGGTATAAACCTGCTCAGATTGAATAGGTCTCCTCTCTGTCTTTCAAAAATTGATGCATTTCTTCTAAGTTATCAAAAAGTAATTCATAGTATGTCTTTATTAATCTTTCTTTGTGCATTGGTTAAGTAGTAAAACAAAACAAAACCCTGTATTATTTCTGATATTGCTAATGTGTGATTTTTTTTTTCCTTTTTAGTTTGTTATCCTTGCTAGATGTATATCATTTTTATTGATCTTTTTAAAAAAATGGTCTTTGGATTTATTGATTTTCTTTATAGTTTTATTTTGGTCTTTAAATTCTGTGATTTCCCTCTTATTTTTATAATTTTCTTATGCTACCTTTTGTCTTACATTTCTCTTCCTTTTCTAGTGTTTTAAGGTAGAAGTTTAGACTATTATTTAGATTACTGCTTTAAGATTCTTTTTTCTACTATATGCTTTTAATGCTATAAAGTTTCCATCTTTCAATGCTTTTATTGTATCTGGTTATTTTTATTTTCATTTTCATTCAAATCAATAGGTATTTTAATTTGTCCTGATATTTCTTCTTTGATGCAAGTGTTTTGAATATGTGTGATTTAAACTCCAAATATTTGGATACATTCTGGCTATGTTTCTGTTTTTGTTTCCTAGTTTAATTTCATGTCTTAGTATATAATTTGTATAACATCTATTCTTTTAAATTTGTTAAGGTGTTATTTATGGCTCAGAATGTCATCTATCTTTGTGAATGTAAAATGTAAGCTTTAAAAGAATATATATTTTATAAGTGTCAATTAGATCAAGTTGATTGATAATGCCATATTGGTCAGTCATATTATTACTGATTTTCTGCCTATGTTATTACAAGTACTGAAAGAGTGGTGTTGAACTCTCAAACTGAAATAATGAATTTTTCTATGTATACACACACACACACACACACACACATCTATTTTCCATTGGATCATTTTCCTCTGGAGAACCCTAACTAATACATACTTATCCATACTTCCATAATAATTTAATTCATTAGTGTATTTAATCATCATTAATCTGTATAATAAGCCTTAATTAGAAACATTTTATATCAAAAACATTAAAGGACAATATTGATAAACAAGAATGTCACAATTAATTATCAACATGGCAGAAATTTCATAATCGAGGTCAGAAGATAAATGATGAATTGTATAAAATACTTATTTGCAAGATAAAAGTCCTGAATTCCATAACTCATAAAAATTTTTACAAAACAATAAGAAATAAATACAACACAAGGGAATACTAAAGAGTAAAATTAGTACATTTAAAATAAAGGAATATAAATTTTGAATAAACATATGAAAATTTGCTGATTGTCACACATAATAATCATAAGATTTTCTATTTTAAAGAGAAAATTGTAGATAGGAATGTAATGTATATTGGTGCACACTCCTCTTTGGGACAGAAAAATTTGCTAATACACATAAACACACAGACATACACTCTCAATTTTACTGTTATAACTTTAATACATAAATTTACTGCTATAAATTTGTTATAGACTTTACATAAATAAGACAAAATAATCTTGCCTGCAATTTAATTTTAAAAAGGAATCAGGAATTAAAATTCATTTTTATGCATACAATTTACATCTTATGCATTAGTTTCAATTGAATATGTGTGTATAGGTGTATGTACATGCTTTAAATGTATTATATGACCCATATTAAGAAAGACAGATACAAAAAAAGGTAGAGCATATTTACTGTCATTGAGAGTTTCAGAGTCTAATGAGATCCAAATGGAAATCATAGATAGAAAATTAAAAGAAATGAAAACTTTCCATTTATATAATGTGATGTCTTTGACTATGAAATAGAGTGCAATAAGACTTGAGCATGGGGAGCTCTAAAAAAGTCTTGAGAAATGACAACATTTCAACTGAAAAGACAGACTTGGTTCAGATCACAAAGAATTTTCTTTGGTGTGGTATATAGTTTTCCTCTTTAGGGTATAGAAGAATTCTGGAAGGATTTTAAGCAAAGAAGTGAAATCGTTAGATCTAACTTAACAACAACAAAAACAACAAAAAGACTCTGGAAGTTGTGTACAAAAGACTGGAAGGTATAGATACTGCAGATACAAGTCCAATGATAGAAGTAATAGTTTAAATTAAGGCAATGATCATGGTGATGAAAGGCTACAGAGAAGGAGTTTGAAGGAAGAAATGGTCAACACTTTCACATATTACTAAAAGCCCAGGAAGGGTAGTAGTTTTAAAGTTTCCTTTTGTTCAACAGCAGAGATTTACTGGTGATGTTGGTAAGGACACTTAGTGGAAAAGGACCATGCATCAGGTTCATGATGTAGGAAGTTATGAAAGTATAATCCATAGATCTATATTCATTTTTCAGGAAGTGTATCTGAAAAGAGGAAAAATATTGTGGTATCTAGAGGGACAAAGTGAACAATATTCTAATGTTTGGAGAGGCTTATGAAGTTTACTCATGGAGAGGAATGCACTGGAGGTCAACAAGAGGCTGGAAAGTAAGGGACAAATTTTTTTACTGAGATGAGGGCAAAGTGAGAAAACCTTGTATGTACATCGAATATTAATGGTCAGTGTTTGGCAACGAAAGGCTTTTATGTTCCATGTCCTTTCTTTGCCTCTGAGTCACAAAGTAATTTTATTGTTTAACTGGGGAGTGAGAGGGAAGGCAGAGTTATCTTGGTGTCTTTTAAAAATAGAGATCCAGGCACATTATTCATGTCCTTCTACTTAAAGCATATGTTCTGTGAAGAAAATGACAGTGACATGATTCTATAGTTATATTTGGTCTTATGAGTACAAGGCGTTGAGAAAGGTGGTTGATATATTTCCTTAATTATTCCAATCATTTAGAAGTTAAAAAGAGTGCATCAATGCTGTCCTTATAACCCACTTAAAAATAAATTTATAGAAATTAGAGTGGAAAGATCCCTAAGAACTATCTAAGCTCATTGAATATCCTCACAGTCCAACATCCATCTGATATTCAGAGAAAAATCCATCACAGCAAGATGTACTGCCATGCATTAGGCTCAGTTTTCCCTATTTAAAAATCAATAAAAAATTCACACTGCAGGAAGTGTGATAAATATATTTATGAAAGAATAAAAAACTTTTCATTTTAAAATAGTGTAGGTCATCTGAAATCTGTAGCTATATTGATAAATAGATGAATCCATTGTAAATGTGAAATATTATCTGTTAAAGGCAATGGCTATAATTAGTTTTCCAAGGCTATTTTAGCTTTTCTTATTTTGATCATTTCTGTCCTTTATATTTCACCAGCAAAGCAAGAATATATTGTCTTCTATTTTAGTTCATATATAGAAATGTTATTTTCATCTTCCCTGAAGCAAATAAGAGCACAATAACAGCAGAACAGAAAAGAAAAAAAAAAAAGAGCAACCATAGTATATACCAGTCTCTTATCAAAAGGAAATGAAGAGTAATTTTTCCAACAGATATCTTTATATTCCTTTTCTTGTGTAAAGTCTTCCTAAAACTCTCAACTGTATGGGGATGTATGTTTGTTTAATTTTATGAGGTAACAGAATATATATCTGGTACAGTACCTTGCTATAGCTTTTTATTTTGTACATATATCACTTTTATGGACTAAAAGAAATGCAAGAATTTACTTTTACTCCTTGTAAGATTTTAGTTATATCAATTACCCTTACTGAATGTTTTTGAGAGCTTCCAGGCATAGCAGTAATATATTTTTTGTTTTTAGATTTCAAGCAAAGACATAATAAAACAAATACTTTAGATTCATCATTATTATTCTCTGCTGTATTGATCAGGGTTTTCCAGAGAAACAAAACCAATAGGATACATATAGAGAGATATGTAAGAGATTTACTCTAAGAAATGGCTCACATGATTATGGAGACCAAGAAGCCCCACACTCTGTTGTTTGCAAGCTAGAGGTGCAAGAAAGCAGGTGATGCCATTTAATCTGAATTCAAAGCCAGAGAACCAGGAAGTCTTTGTGGGAGCAGGAGAAGATTGAGGTCACAGCTCAAGTAGAGAGGAAAGCCCGCTACCTTTTTGTTCCACTCGGTCCCACAACAGACAGGGTGATGCGCACCCTCACTGACCTCTTTACTTGGTTTACAGATACAAATACTAATCTCTTCCAGAAGCATCCATGTGGACACATTCATAAATCACCTTTTACTAGCCTCCTAGGCATCTCTCACCCAAGTCAGGGACACTTAAAATTAACCATCTTCTGCCAGTAGAAGTGGTTGTCTATTTTAGACCAGTGGTTCTTTTTGTTCTATGTTGTCAAACCTACTTTAACTATCCAACACTAAAAACTGAGTACAGTATTCTGAAAGTTAATTGCTCTTACACACACACATACACACACACACATTATACTGTAGACCTTGGGATAGATATTTCACATAAAATCTTTTCTTAACTTCTCACAAAGTATACCAAACATAAAGTAGGTAGTCCCATCATCTCAATCTACAGAAGAAAGTTCCTAGACTTAAAGATATCAATAATTAGTAACTTGTCCAAGGTTACATCACTATTAAGTGGCTGAATCAGGTGTTTTTTCATATTTTCCAGTTAATTTTACTCAAGTTCAAAACAAGGTCAGTTTTGCCTCTAGTGAGTATTATCATAAGACTCTCTCCCTCTTTTTTTAGGTTCTGCTTTGAAATAAGTATAAATTCACAAGAAGCTGCAAATAAATGTACAGAGAGGTCCCATGTACTCTTTATCCCAATTTCTCAATGTTCAATGACAAAACTAGGAAACTGACTTGGTATAAGCCACAGTTATTCAGGGTCCATGTGCATATTTTTCATGTGCTTCTGTGTGTGTGTGTGTCTGTGTGTCTAGTTCTATAAAATGTTATCACCTGTGACGTTCTGTGTGACCACCACTGCAAGCACCAATCTGAACTGTCCCTTATCACAGTCTCCCTCATGCTATAGTGTACATTTAAGTGAATGTATTTTCTGTTTACATTAAGCAGCCTTCAAGTGAAACATTATGTAAAATTGTTGCCATAAGAACTGTGAATCTTTAAAGAGAAAGTATATGTCATTCTTGCTAAATAGTTATGCCTTCTGTGATAATGCAAGTATGTGGCTTCACAGCACTGATTTCAATATAATTGGAAGTAACTTCTTGGGTATTTCCAAGAGTACTTTGGACCTCAACCAGTTTATCTTTCTTTAACTTATGTATTATGTATTATTGTGTTGTGACTGTATTTGTGACATAAGCAAGAACATAACGGGGAGGAATTACATAGTTGAGATCTCTGATAGCTAATTTGTTTTAAAATGGTAGCCATATTGCAAAAGACTGGTTATTTTATAATCACATATATTAGGCTTTTTTTCTTCATTTTCATGCTGTTTTGCATCATTCGTATCATTGCATAGCCACTGAAAGGAGCAAGAAAAAATATCCTATTAAAAAATCATGTCTTTATCATTTCACCCCAAATTAAAATGCATTCTCCAACACAGTGTAAATATTTAAGAGGTGTAACATCAATAAATGTTGCTATTTCTCAGATTTGTAGCTATTTTTGAATTCAACTGAATCCTTGACTGGATCCTAATCCTTTATCTTCTCTATACTAAAACCTTGGTGCTTTTAAAAGAGAATTTTATTGTTGCCCATTTAATTTATTTTGACTAAATTTCAAATTCATGGTTGTAGAAGAACCACACCTATTTTTACTGTGGGCAATTATGTACTAGACCTTTTTCAGACACCATTTCCAATGGCTAAAAGTAAATACAAGTAATTCTCCAAACTGTTAGAAAATTTAAAACTATGACGTTCAAGGAGATGTAAGTATTTGGTCTACATTTTGGAAAAATCGAACTGTAAATTCTGTCTTGTCAGGATCTAGGAAATCAGAAATCAATTCAATCAATATTTAAAGGAAAGAGCTCTCATTCCATTTCACACTCTTAAATTTGTGGGTTTTCTCCCAAATGAAATTTACTCATAGCTTTGTTAATGATATAAAACATAGAGACAGTCAATTTCTCTTTCTTTTCTAATGTCCAGTAAGGTGAGGCAAATGCTGATTTCTGAATAATAAAGTTTAGCTGTTCTGCTGTTGAGCAGTCTTTTATTTCCAGATAGCAGGGCTTTGCACACCCACAAAAGCACACTCACACAACAGCCTATGAACTTTTGGATTTAAAGACATGAATGATAATTATTTCTGTGACATTCAGCTAGCTCAGTGGTATGATTGAATCTAGTGTTCTTTACTATCAGCCATACTAACAGCGTTCCTTAAGTACTTTTAGTGTTATTATTAATACTGCACATATATAAGAGACTCTCATCTTCTTCTGCAGATTTAGATGACGTGTCAAATGGTGTCATCGCCTTCTGAGGAAAATATATATATATCCCACCTGTTCTCTCACTGATTTAAATTATTTTTTCTTAATCCTTGGCTTTCTCAGATTTTGACTTCTCTTTCCTTTCCCATTCAGACTAGTCTACCCTTTTAAGATACTCTCCCATATATGTGCCATCATTACCTTGACACTATTGCTTCTTGCCTTATCGAGCTTTCAGTATGTTATTAAATCCTGACTCCAGTTCTAAGAAAACTCTCCTTGTCTCTAATAGAAACTACGCCATCATCTTTTTAGTCTCTTCCACATAATGGTTCATTCCAAATGCTAACACAATAAAAGGGTTGGAGGGGATTCCTGTTACAGGTATTTACTAAGATTCTACTTGGTCTTCAGAACTTGGTAAGCTCTGTGGGCAAGCAGAGAAGTGTGTTTTCTCTGCTGTCGACCTACACTACAGTAAATAGTCCTGGAAACCCTGAGTATTCATCAACCCTATGTTTTTCACACAGAACCATACTAAATATTTTTAAGTGGTAATACAAATACATGAGTTTATAATGGCAATATAATCAAAAGTATCCATAAAACATCATCAAGTGAACAATCTAAAATACAAATAAAATCAGAATATAATGAGGTAGACTACAGCAATAACTTATTCTGTGCCTGAGATTTAAAAACTCTAATCTCACTTAATTCTTACAACATCCTTAGAAATTTCCTACTGCTGTGATCCACATTTACAGATGAAAATAACCACACCATACATGACACACTTTTATGTGGTATACCAGGCTTGGAACTTTCTTTATCTCATGCCAACAACTGTGCTCATAATCAATGTATTTTTCCCATTTCAAGGTGCAAGGGATCAAAATATGCCAATTTCCCACTTAATGGAGATATTTCTACAACATAATATGCTATACAATAATAAGATGGATTTTAGATGGATTTTAGAAGATGCAAATAATAATTGGGAATATTTTACTATCACAACTTGCATTTAATTCCAATTTGATAGTCATTTAGCCTTTGCTTCAATATCTTTCCATAGTAGAAAGCTCACGTCCTTACAGTGCTGATTATTTCCTTATTGGTCATTCATGTCTGTTAATTTGTTCATTGATTCAACATTAATTTTTGAAGAACTGTTATGTGAAGGGCAACCTGCCAAATATGATGTAATGATGTATTCAGACATGGATCTGCATTCAAGGAGGTAAAAATCTATTACAGGTTTTTAATTTTTTTTCCTATTTTGAGCAAAAATTTGTTCCTAATTACTTTCATGTGTCAACATTTATAATGCTTTTGAGAACAAGGGACAATGTGTTACGACTATATGGCAGCCCTTCAAATAAATGAAAAAACATGTCTCCTTAGTCTTACTCTTCTAAAAGCTAATAATTCTTGAATCCTTCAAATGTATCAACACCCTACCATCCATATTGCTCTCATTTTTATACAGTATAAATTTTAATGGTGCAGAATTTTGAATTAAACACTATATTTTAGATGTATGCTGATTGGTACTAACTATGATGGAAAACATATTTCCTATAATTTTAATATTATACTTCTATTAATGTAACTTTATTGTACATTTCATTTATAACATTTCTATTATCCTCATGTCTCATATAAATTATTTTTCAACCAACTATAAACAAGTTTTTTTTTCACCTGGATTATTGCTAAGTGACTTGTACTTATGCAAAATATAGAAATTTCTATTTATAATCTATATTGGGATCAGTTGGCTTAAAATTATATAATTTTAAAATTAGTTTATTAGAAAATTTTAAATATTGATTGTATTTATTTAATATGTCTCAGTGATTTTCAGATTTGTTATGAACCTCTTCAACATAATTTATTTGGACTTTTAATCTAGTGAGTAAATGCAAAATAATTTAGAATTATCCTTCTATTCCCTTTTATAAGTATAATTAAAGAAATGTGGATTAAAGAAATAATTACAAAGGGTTGAAGTTTTTTGGACTTGTTCTGTTTATCCTTTAAGAAAGTTTTATTGAAGTGTATGCTCTTTGCTATTTTTTATGGATATAATAAATTTATTGAGGTGACTAAGGTAGTAGTTTGAAAAAATAAATAGCATAAAAATTGGGGCTAGACAATCAAACTGAGGCTGGTTTATATATATCTTTTTTACTTTTATGAGTCTCAAAGTATCACTTAATCAACAACTAGTTCAGGATGAAAATAATATGAAACAGAAAAACCACTCTTCCTTCTCCTTAGCCTCCACTGCATTTTATGATTAGGTTTCAAGCACAGACGATTCCCAATATGTAAATATAAAGACTCATGTTTATACATTTCTATGTATGGTTTTTTAGTGGTTTCAGAGTAGTCATGGTTTTTCAGGAAGACCTCTGTTATTCAATGTTCGCAAATCCAATTCAGTATTTCAATCTCAAAGCCCTTCTGTGAAAATATGTACACTAATAAAAGTGAGAGAACGTGAAATGAAACAACTTCACACTTCTCTTTCTTTTAGCCTAGGAGATCCTCAAACCATGTTTTGTTTCACCCTCTCCCAAGAGAGCTCTTCATTTAATACTGTAGTAAAATTTAAAAATATGATTAATTTAATTTAAAAAAAATTCAGGATATGATATTTATTTTAGAGTCTTGGAGGAGGATGCTAGAGGTGGAAGACTGAACCTTATGGCCTCCAATTGTTTCTTCCTCAGCTACATTAAGGAGATTTTAATAAGTTTGGTCACCCAAAGATCTCAAACCAGCTTGAGGAAAAATGTTTACTAGAATCAATTTTCATAGGAAGGTCCAGCCCAATTATTAACGGTTTCCTCCCTTCAATTAGAGACACCATCTCTTGAAACCCAACCTTCTGGTTTAATAGTGGATCTGAAGACTGGGCAGTGCAGGACTATTCCACTACTTGCTTTACCTCCCAACAGTCTTTTGGTCTACATTATTCAATTTCATGAAGGATGTAAAGATGTTCTTATCATTCAAATATATTTATTCTAAAATTTAGGGATGATTTTAATCACTGTATCATCTCTCTGAAAAGATTTTATTCACATATTAAATTAACCTTTGTGGAGGGCCAAGTCTGGCAAGCACTCTGCTAGGCATTAGGGAAACCCTGTCAACAAAAATGACATAGACCTGACCTTATACAGCTAACAATCTAGTGAAAGCAAATATCCCTGCCAGACAAAAAAATATATAGACCTGACCTTATACAGCTAACAGTCTAGTGAAAGCAAATATAAGTAAAATAAATATACAATTATGTATTTGGTAAGTGCTTTGAGAGGAAATTAAAGAGTGCTGAGTGATAATTATGGTCAGGGAAGTCTTCACTATAGAGGTGATATTTAAACAGACACATGAAGAATGAATAGGAATTGACCAGATCAGGAGTAGAGAAAAAGAGTACTTTACACAAGGAATAATGAGTACTGAAGTCATAAGACAAGACAGAGATTTGGAACATTACAAGAACAATTCTCATTGCTATGGTCTCAAACTATTTTAATGGTTTATGTGTTTGAAACTATTAACGCTATTTACCTGGAATGGAAAAGTGAGTTATGACACTATTTAAATAATGATTGGTTTCTTTCATACGTAAAGCTCTTTGGTACACCAGCTATTTAATTGTTTAGCAATGATTTCACAGACACAATTAATTAGACTGAATAAGCCCAAAACAGGAGATTTTCCTAAACCGGGAAGTAATTTTGATAAAGCAATTCTCATATGTAACTCGCTGTTTTCTATCTTTTCCCGGGTCTCACGCTTTAGAAGGGATTATATGACTTTCTTTTGTGTTCCCCATAGGAGTTTCTATCCTCATCAGATTCTGTGAAATGTTTAACCAAAATTGCCCCTAGGTAGCTGATCATCAAAATTTCTTCTTCCAGTGATGGCAATTGTGCTCAGCTACTTTATCCACTACCAGAAAACGCATCCATTGTTCTCTGTGACTTTTAGCCATGTCTCTCACTGATTCCTTCTGCTGCTCATGAGAGGTCCTAGAAGCTGTCAGTGACACTGCTCCTCGGGAGTCACAGATCTCAGAAGCTCCTCCTGAGAGTCCCAGTAGGGTCTCTATAATAGCCTCTAATGGCAATATCTGCCACATGGTTCTTTAAAAATGAAGATCAAAAGAAGCTTCTTCAAATTGTTTTACACTTGCATTAGGGAAGCAGAACTCTGGGTCCCCAAGAATTTTCCATTCTGAAAATTCTTGATATGTGAAACAGAATATGGCAGAATATCTATAAACCACCTACAGATCCAACATTCAGAAAATTTGCCAACCATTTTTATGGAGTGTCTAGCTAAAAAGTTAGCCAACTTACCAACTGAATCTGAAAACCACAAGTGTAGCTATAGAATAAGTTCAAAAACAATACCGAGTTCTCTGACTCCTTATATAATGCCACTGAAAAATCCACAATCCGCTTCATTGCTCAGAGTTAAAATCCAGATTCATCAGTGTATATGAAATAAGCCATACACATAACTACAAAGCCACCAGTGGAAAACTGTTATGTTTTCCCTTTCCTTTAAAAATAACCCTCTAAGCCACTGCAATTAATATTGGCAGAAAAAAAAGAACTGACTTTGTGGTCTGCCTTTCCTGAATGTTCAGTACTAACCAGGCAAAACAGAATAAAAGGCACAGTGATGATAGGACATCTTCGTGTGCTCCCTGGGGCTCTGCAATTTCACTCATGTGATTTCAATTTCTAGGGGCTGTGGGTTTTTTAGATAGTGTGACGATAAGCCAGACTTTCTCAGTGTCTAACCACCCCAACCACTCCTTGTGAGCAAGTTGGAAAGTGCATTATCTCTTTCAGTGGAGCTATTTCCCCAGTAGCCAAGATGCTCTTTAAATATATGATTCCCGATAAACATTTTGGGAAGATTTCATATTAGCATAAAGCCTAAACTTCTTAAGTTGTGTAATCATTTGTCTAGTTGGCTAAAGACTGTCTTGGCTTAAGCTTACTATGCCAGCATTGTCATTAATGTTGCCCCATTTACTCTTTTTTTTTTTTTTTTTTTTTTGGCTTTTTGCTATTTCTTGGGCCGCTCCCGCGGCATATGGAGGTTCCCAGGCTAGGGGTCTAATCAGAGCTGTAGTCTCCGGCCTACGCCAGAGCCACAGCAACGCAGGATCCGAGCCGCATCTGCAACCTACACCAGAGCTCACAGCAACGCCGGATCGTTAACCCACCGAGCAAGCGCAGGGACCGAACCCGCAACCTCATGGTTCCTAGTCGGATTCGTTAACCACTGTGCCACGACAGGAACTCCCCCATTTATTCTTAAGCTGTGTCCTTGTTTGGGTGAAAATTTATACTGCCATCATTACTACTGTGCCCTAAAAGAGCAGTGATGAGCTGGCCTTGTCTAATGCTTCAGACCTTCCATCACTCCCCCTGGTCTTTCAGGAATCCAGAGACACTGGACATTTTGTGATGGCCCGAATGTGAGAGGCTCTCTTCAACTTTGTGCTTTTGCTTGGGGATAGATCACACCACGCTCTCCTTTTTATGTAATTTTTATAAGTTTTTCAAAGAGAAGCTTTCCTGCCATGTCTCCCTAAGCTTCTGTCTATTCCCCTGATCAGTGCCAACATCTCTGACAGGCTCTCCTTGTAACATATGCATGTCCCAGCTCTCTCACGACACGTACATTGGTTCTATATGTCTGTTTACTGGCCTGTCTCTCCAGGACAAACATGCTCTCTGTTGGCCAGGACATTTTGCATCATTGGAACATAAGGGCCTTAGGTTTGGCATATATTTAAAGATTATCAAATTTATCAAATGAATAAGAAATGAATAAAAAGAAGAGAATTTTTTTAGTTTGTGAATTCATAGCTATCTTATGCCTTAATAGTAAAAAAGAATAATCTATTTAGTATCCACCTCTATCTATTCTCCTGAAAATAATAGTTTTTAAAGCAGAGTTTAACAAATCCTAGTTTGTATAACTTTATATGAACTCAATATAAAAATACATGAATTTGTGTTATGCATAGATACATTAAGAACCATTTCTGACTTTAAACAAAGGAATTAAAAAAAAAAACTCCCTTGTTGGAATTTAAAATATGAGGTAATTTTCAAAATATTGACTAATATGTTAACTTTTAACAAAATGTATTCACTTTGAAATGCGTCATATATCTTCAGAGACAAGTACACAGTCAAATAAATGTCAGTGCAGTTGTATCCATAGTATCCACAACTCTGACCATTAATTTGTGAACAAACCAGTGATCTCTACAAGATGCTCTCATGGCCAGTAGCATGAAAGTTCTGAGAGTCATCACAACTATGAACTTCAGAGAAGCCCATCAACATAGTCTGTCTGTCCCAAGAAAGCATGGTGGGCAGCCTACTAGAATTCACGATCCCGCCCACACATCCTATAGACAGGCCTCCTGTGCACAGACTTCAAGGAGGTGTTTTAACAATTGATACATTTTTATAGTATCTCAGAATTGCCTTCTATCCTTCATGTAGTCTAGCTTTTAGGAATTCAGGGCTTTAAAAATAGCAACAGGTAAATATGAGCTTTGGCAGCCTTTCTGGGATGTGTAAGGGGATGTACAGGTCTGCCTATTTGCCTGTCTGTCTGCCTCTTTCTCTCTCCCTCTAAATAGACGTAGATAGACTTCTATATTCCTATCCATATCTGTGTTCTATATCCATCTTTCTACCTATCTATGTCTATTCCTTGGCACAACACATCACATTTTCTCCGTTCATACATAGTCATATTGAAGATCAATATGCATATGGATCTCCATAACTGTCACTGAAATTCTGCAAGTTGGATATATTTGTTACCATTTTATGAAGGAATAAAATGAAAACCTAGTGACAATAAGATATTTGTCCAAAGGTAGAATTTTTTAAAAACTGCTGAATTGGGATTCAAACTTTGTCTATCTGGGTTCATAATTCTATTGTATTTTCTTTACTATGTGGTTTATCTCTCTTACTCCTTATATGCAAATAATGATCTTTTAATGAAGGAAAAGCAAACTATTGAAGCAAATTCTTATGCTTAATTCTATGGATCATTTAATAACATATAAAGAATAGTGACTATCATACATTTAAAAGCATGTTTTTCAGCATTTTTCACTTATCCCAAATGTAATATAAGGGTTATATATTAAACATAAGGATTATTTTAAAAATTCCTTTATAACCACTGTAATGTGATTCAAAAGTCTGAACAAATTATACCTCTATACATTCCATTAATAGACTCAGAAATATCTGAAAAAATATTAAATATTATTTGTTCACACAAATAATATTTAGTGAACCACAATGTCAAATTGAGGAGGATTAAAAAGAAAACTGATAACATACATAAAACAATCAGATTCACTTTCTGTTCTGGCTAGAAGAGTGAAATAAAATACATTTACCCTTAGCAGAATATTTCATTTTTTATCCTTGCTTTCTCTTTACTTCTCATTTACTTTTCATTTATTTTATTGTGGAACAATCTCAAAATTGCCAAATAATTGAATGCAATTGAAATTTTTTTTTTTATTCTGAACCATTTGAGAAAAGTTACTAACAGGAGACTGCCTCATTTTGGTTTCTTCAGTACGTATTTCCTAAATAAAGTATGTTCTCCTACACAACCACAAGTCAGACACCAAAATCAGAAAATCATCACTGATGCATTGCAATCACCTAATCCCCAAATCACATTTAGTTCCATCCAGTTGTGCAAATAATATCCCTTATAGCAAAACTCCAGCATAGACGTATGTGCTGTATTTAGTCATATTTCCGCTCCATCAGTGTGGAACAGTTTTTACTATTCCTGACTTTTTTTGAGGGGAGGGGGGCATGTTCACAGCATGCAGAATTTCCAGGGCCAGGGATCAAACCTGCACTACAGTAGCAACCCAAGCCACAGCAGTGACAATGCCTTATCCTTAACCGCTGCACCGCCTGGGAACTCTAATTTCCCTGACTTTAATGACCTTGACACTATTCAAAGATTACAGGCCAGTTTTTTGCAGAATGTCCCTCAATTTGGGTCTGTCTGCTATTTCCCCACATTTTGATGTAGGTGAGGCAGGAAGGTACCTCTCAGTTCATTGATTGAGTGGCACTGCTTCAGTTTTCCCATTATTAAAGATATCCCCTCAGATCACTTGATTCAGTTACTACCTCCCACCCCCCTGATGTGTACTAACATCCTACCCCAAACTGCTGCCCTGCCCAGACACTCTCCCAAGTGCACTTGTGCTTGGACCTCTCATTTTTAGCGACCCTCCCCACTTCACCAGGGTTTTGACCTTCTGCACTGGGCTTTCCCACTGAGTAAATGCCCCTTTTACACCTCCCAGTCTCTAATATCTGAAACTGACACCCTTTTATGCCACTTGCTTCTTGTCCCTTCAAGACTGCCTCCAGAACTCCAAGCTGACTTGCCTCCCTGCTCAGCTCTAACACCCTTCCCTGATGTCCTTTTGAGTCTTTAACAGGCTCTGACATCTTACACTGGATGGTCCCATATGGGAAAGACTTACTCTCCTTGGACTCCAAGATCCCCTGTGGGCTTACTTTCTGCCATAGTGACCCCCTTCCCAATTCACTTGGATTCGGATGTCCCATTCTGACCTTTCTCACCAGTCAGATACTCTCCCTGTTTCCAACAAGCCAAGCCAGCTGCCCCTCCCAGGCAATGCCCCCGCCCCCTGACAATTAAGATCCAACACCCTGCATGGTCTGTCTTCCTGTATTGTACACTTATGACCCCTCCCAGGCTCCCACATCCTATGCCAGGCTTCCTTCCCAGGGGGCCCTTTTCTCACCCTACTCAAGCTCTGACTGCTTGTGCTAGGCAGCCCTCTTGTGATGTACAGGCACTGGGCTGCCTTCTGTGTGGATGCCTGATACACTCAACCAGTGCTCTGACACCCCATGCCAAGCTGTGCTCTAGTCCCCCACGTGGATACCTCCTCCCCTCACCTGGACTCTGACAACCCCTCTGGACCACCCCTGCTCCCCATACCCTCCTATGCTAATGCTTACTTGACTTGATCCATCCAATGCTTTGGGATGGAATTAGTGACAAAGGAAAGCAAGAGAAAGATAAGAGAAAGAGGGAAAGGATGAGAACTCACTGCTAATGTATGCTTTATTTTATTTAAATGTGTAAGATGCCTTAAATCCTATTTCTAAAGTACTTATGGACAAAATAAAGCAAATAAACAACTTTGTTTTAAGTGAGCTACATATAGACTCAAATGTATTACCATGATGTTCAACAATTTGTGTCAGAAAAATGTATTTATCAAGTAATGTTTTGTAAATTTATAGCTCCAAAGATGATTCAGATTTAAGTAAGGTTCTCTTGGATAAATGCCAGCACTCCTTTTAAATCTCTTGAAACTCTTACCTCAAATTTCTTAAGAAAGCCACAAGTTGAACTTCCACATGATAATATTTATTCATGTGGTACTGACAAGAAATTCTCTGATTTAAGAGCAAAGGGCAGTGATAAGCTGAAGGAAATAAATAGTGATAAGCAGAATAAAATAATTATCCTGAACATTTTAAATATCATCTCTTTCAAGAGCTACTGGATCAAATGCTAATTTTTTAAAAAAATTAAGTTTGCATTTAATCCACTTGCAGAAAGAATATTATGGCCCATTAAGTGTCATTCTGTAATGGAAATGAAAAGGTCATAACTAAATTGGAGAAAGGCTTTTATCCATTAATGTACAGAAAGCCTCAGCATCTGCTCCGCCATTGCTATGAATCAACATGAGAAATCCCCAGCAGAGTGAAACCACAGCAGATTTCAATTCAACATGTTGAGACCTATCCACAGCTCTAAGTATTTTTTATAGATGTCCAGTGAACATTCAGGAAAATAATTGAGATGGCATCTCTAAGAATTCTATTTGCAAGGTCACAACTGTCCCCTGTCATCTCTCCACTGAGGAAGGTAGTCTCTCCTCACCTTCCCTCTCTGCCCCATTTCAGCTTTTTCCTCCCCTTACTCGGTAAGCACACACCAATACATTTTCCTTAGAAAGACAGAGTTTAGGGTAGGCAATACTGCAAAACAAAGCATGCTTAAACATAGTGGCTAAAAGTAACAACCTGAAATATACAACATTGTAAGTCAACTATACTCCAATAAAATAAATAAAATAAAATAAAACGAAAAACCATCCCAGGCTTCAGAAAGATTCATCTCTTACTCTTCTTTGAATTTGAATGCATACTCTTAAACTGTGTGCTCTCATTCTAATTTTCATGACTAATTCTGAAGATACTCTCAAATTTTGCCGCTATTACTCTAGGCGCTTTACCAAATTTGAAATTCATGTTACAGTGCCACACTGAGATCATCTTTGTGCTCCTGGCCGAACTCTCCGGGGATTCTTCATTCCCTTATTCCTGGGGTCTCCAGTTGATGACATTAAATCTACCAATTGCTAAGCCAGAAACTGGTGCTCCCATTCCCACAACTGGTCAGTTAGCAAGTCCTCCAGACCTTAAAATGTTTCTAAAAATCTGCCTTGTCCTTTTGTATTCTATTTCTGCGACCTGGTCTATTGACTCCTTGTCCGTTGGAAAACCTCCTTTCTGATCATTGTCTCCACTATCTTCCCTTAGAAAGCTATTTCTCACTGTAATTACCCCTAAAACATACATGCCAATATTTTTACTGCTAGAAGCTGTCAAAGGAAGCTTACACAAGGAAGTCGAAAAGACTTAGTATCATACTGATATTCTGTTATCAGTGATGATCATTCCCAGTGGCTCTTCCACCTCCTGCAGTGGACAACTAATTTCATGTTTTTCCCTCAATCTCATACATTAATGACTACAAGAACATTTTATTACCATCTACTAGAAATAACTGCAATGCTTCTTTAGCATCTCTGTAATGATTCTGTTATAGTATTTATCAATCTGTCCTACATTAAATTTACTTCTTATTATGACTTTCTCCTCATTAAGATTATTATTTCATATTTATAAGTTTCCCCCGAAGCACTTACAATGAGGAATTGGTCTTCTCAGGTGTTCAATATATAGAGAGTTTAAATGTGATTATGGGATTTATGGCAAAGGTGGACTATGCTTTGGAATGTGAAATGGATTGAGTTTTTGGTAAGCGGTAAAAGCCAAATAGATGTGCATATTAAAAAAAATGAATCTTCTCTCCTACCTCATAATATAAATACAAAATAATCTGAAGTATACTGCAGATCTCAAAGTAAAAGTAAAATAATAAGGCTTTAAAAAGACAGCACAGGGAGTTCCCATCGTGGCGTAGTGGTTAACGAATCCGACTAGGAACCATGAGGTTGCGGGTTCGGTCCCTGCCCTAGCTCAGTGGGTTAATGATCCGGCGTTGCCGTGAGCTGTGGTGTAGGTTGCAGACGCGGCTCGGATCCCACGTTGCTGTGGCTCTGGCGTAGGCCAGTGGCTGCAGCTCTGATTAGACCCCTAGCCTGGGAACCTCCATATGCCGCGGGAGCGGCCCAAAGAAATAGCAAAAAGACAAAAAAAAAAAAAAAAAAAAAAAAAAAAAGACAGCACAGGAGAAACTGCATAATCATAAAGTAGGAAGGATGTTTCACAGGATACAATTAACTTTACCTACAAAGATTACAAAATTATAAATTGAGCTGAGAAAAGACATTAAGAAAATGAAAACGCAAGTTACAGACATAGAGATGACATCTGCAACCCTGTGTCTGATTAATGATTTTATCTTGCATATATAATGAATACTTCAAATTCAGCCAAAAACAAAATATATAAGCCAATGTAAGAATACACAAAATACTTGAACAGGTCTTTCACAAAACCAAATATGCTAAGGTGAGGTGGGGAGTAAGTTGTAGTATTCATCATGGAAGTCCTACTAAAAGAGTATGACCCCCTAATACCAAATTCAGATTATGTGGAGCAAACAGCACTCAGATCTATTGCTAAAGGCCATGTAAAATGGTCAATCTTTTTGGGAAAAAAATGGTGATTTAAAAAAAAAAATAATTGACTATATGTAAATCCTATAGCCCAGAATCTTTACTCTTAGTTACATACCTAAAAAAGTATCACCAAAAGATTGTTACACCTAACAAAAGTAGCACCAAAAGATAGGAACCAAACTCTGTATTCATGATAGCCCCAACCTGAAGCTACCCAAATATTTGATGAGTGGTAGATAACATGATAAACTGTGGTATCTTCACACAGTCAAATATGCACATACCAATGATGGTGAGCAACCATATCTACAACCCACAATATAGATGAATCTTAAAAACAAAATGAAAATGAAAAAGCCAAAGAGAAAATTCTGTGATTTAATCTGTACAAAATTCAGAAACAAGGAAACTATTATTTTATAATATGTCTAGAAGATGGTTACCTTTGGCATAAGATTGTGATGTGAAGACAGCATGGGGAATCTTTTGGGGAAGCTGGTAATATTCTGTATTTTTTTTTTTGTTAGGTGTTTTGTTATCTTTATAGCTTTTTCTATGGGTACTGGTAGCACAGGTATGCTCAATTTGTAAAAATACATAGATCTGTACACTTATGGTTTCTGGGTTCTTTAACATATATACTATACTTGAAGAAAAGTTTAAAATTTCTATACAGAAAAGTATTTACCTATGGGACATAATTATCTAAAATATGTACATAGAGATCGATCTACGAACTGTCCCATTGCTACAATTACAAACTCAATATTTGCATTAACACTATGGAAGCAGAAATTGTGAGGAGTACGGGAGAACTGGGATGTCATTCTAAAGATTTGGGTGTATGATAACACAAGGCAGGTTGTACTTTCCAGGAGAATGAGGCTGTGTATCTCTGGCCTATAATTAATTGTATCTTTACCCCAGGCCTAAAAAAAAAATTACATGGAATCTTAATGCCAATGTCAGTGACCCAAAGAATACATAATATGCCCTGGTTACTTTAAGTTTTACTTTTATGCTTAATCGTATAAATATCTTATATCCTTAAAAATATTCTTTATTGACTGTGGATGTAGAGTGCTGGAAGCTGACTATTTGATAATTAGAAAAAATCTACATAATTTTCTTGAGGATATAATAAGATGATGTTCATTGGTCTATTTTTTTCTATACTTGGTTTTAAAAATTTCTTATATTGAAAGGCATTCAATTTTTCTATCTAAACATTAGTTAAATGTTCTAACTTTATAGTGAGTTTGTGTAAATGTAATGACACCTAAGGTAGTAAGATAAACATTGTGATGAGTTAGGGTAAAGATACCCCCAACTTTAACCATCATCCTACCTATTGGTACACTACAACAAAACATAAAAATTGGGGTCCAGAAACAACAAATAACAGCCATTTCAGTACTAATAAAATATAAGAATTATTATATATATTTCTTTAAAGTAAGAAAGAAATTAAGTTTATTTATGCTTAAATCCATTGACAGTATACAGCAAAAGCAGTTCAGTGAAATGCTCTGTATTATAGTCCTTGAATGCAATTCACTCAAAATGTTGACACACAAAAATTATTTTAATTTCTACTATGTGACTGTCTTTCTTCTATTTTTCCTATTAGTTTCAAAGCCTCTGAAAAAGTATATTTAAGAACACTTATAAAAGAAAAAGCCAAATAAATTCAAGCTTCTTTTTTACTTAGATGTCAGTTGGGTACTTAATATATTTATTTTACTATGTAATTTGTATATAACACTTTGTATAATCCAAAAGATTGGGTTTTGGAGGAAGACATATCTAATTTTAATCCACGCTAGCTGCTCCAGATGAACCTACAATGTTTAGAATCTCTGGATGTTTTAGAGAGCTGTATTTGCTCCTGTGTGTGTATACATATACTATCCTACATAGCCAAATAGCTATGTAATAATTAGCATATATCCCTTAGAAATGGAAAGAATCTTCCCTTTATTGTTTTCTTAGTTTTATGATTCAACCTGGAGAATATTCTTTACTGTGTATGTAAAGCCAAAATGTAGGCAGTGGATCCCATGTCAAAAGGTATACAATCATTTTTTATTATTAAACTTTTCAATTTCAGCCCCAAATTAGCTGATATTATTTTAATGTCAACTCTAACTTAAAACTCTACTTATATATTTTTCCCATTTTATTCCAAATAAATTCTGTTCACCATATTTTCCAAAATTTATACTAGACTATAGATTCAAATTTAATGAAAGCACATTCCAGTTGAAAAACAAACTAATTGTGTGACTGTGGGTAAGTAGCTTAAACTCTGAATAGGTGGTGCGTGGTTAGCTAAGCATTCAACCTCAATACGCCTCATTTTATTAATCTGTGGAATCAAAATAAGGACACTTAGGTTATATAAAATAAGAAATAAATTTAAAATCAACATAAGGTAGCTATTATCATTAATAACTATAGGCTTTAAATATTCTTTCCTGTTTACTCTTCACAGGCATGTGAAATATATAACAGATTTGCTAAGATGAAGGGATATATCTAAGGTACACATTTAAGAAATTACAGGTGTGCCATCAACATTTTATTTTCTTCTCTTCATTGTTTTACTCAAAATGCTGAGGATCTATCAATTTCTAGTCATTGTGTCAGACACTTGTAATATAAAGATTAAAAACAAAAATTCCACGTCAAATAGGGGAAATGGACAAGTACACTATGTGCAGCACAACACAGTACAACATAGTCATCATTAAGATGAAAATACAGACAGCTTGGCATGGCTGTGGTGGAGAAGGCCATCTGGAGGAGTGAAAGGCAGAGAGCCATCAGGGAAGTCCCTGTGGCGATGAAATGCCTCACAAAACAAGTATGAGGTAGGTGCTACATGAATGGGAAACAACAACAACAAGCTCACAGTGGCTCAGGAGCAGAGAAAACAGGGCAGGAGGTAGTGGACTTGGTCTGTTTCTCTGTGCAGATTGGTGAGAAATGCCCTTGGGAAGGTGCATAAAGTTCAGACTCTATAGAGCATCTTTTAATCTTTTATATGACACCAAAGAGTCTGGGAATGTCTCTGCGGGGAGCAGGAAGCATTCGAAAACATCAAATAATTAGATGACTTCATCATACACACTTATTTTAGTTTAGTTTAGTTTGGTTTAGTTTAGTTTATTATTTCATTGCTTTTTTACAGCCACACACAGCATATGGAGGCTCCCAGGCTAGGGGTCAAATCAGAGCTGCAGCTGCTGGCCTACATCACAGCCACAGCCATGCCAGATCCAAGCCACATTTGCAACCTACACCACAGCTCATGGCAACATTGGAGGCACAAACCACTGAGGGGGGCCTGGGATTGAACCAGCACCCTCATAGATACTAGTCATGTTGATTACCACTGTGCCACAACAGGAACTCCCATACATACATTTTTAAATTAGACATATTACAACAACAACAACAACAAAAAACCCACAAAATGCTAGAGTTCATTGAGAGAGGGCATCTTTTCACAATGTATACGTATATCAAATGATCATGTTATACACTAAAGAGCTTGCAATTTTAGTTGTCAATTATACCTCAATAAAAATACTATACCTGAAAAATACTATAGTTTAAACAAATGCTATTTTAATGGAAATGGCTGCTGCATATGAGTGACAGGTTTTGTAAAGAAACTGGAGGTCAAAATTAAGAAAAAATAAAGATTAAGACAATTATTGAAGCAGACTACACAGCTAGTGCTCAGTTTTCCATTGTTGAAAGAGATTAAAGGAAGAGAAACAAAATAATAAACACAATACTAAAAACAGATGATTTGGGGCCTGATGAATATCTACGGTGCCATTGGATTAACATAATAAACCATGGATAGCACCATAGAATTAATTTACAATTCCATTGTATTGTGTTGTGTTAAAAATGTATATATATATATATATATATATATATATATAGGAGTTCCCATTGTGGCTTGGCAGGTTAAGAACCTGGCATAGCCTCTGTGAAGATGCAGGTGAATACCTGGACTTGCTCAGTGGGTTAAGGTTCCGGCATTGCCACAAGCTTCAGCATAGGGCACAAATTTGGCTGGGATCCAGCACTGCTATGGCTGTGGCTTAGATATGCAACTGCAACTCTGATTCAGCCCCTAACCCAGAAACTTCCATATGCCACAGGTGTGACAGTAAAATGGAAAAAAAATATATGTATATAAACAAAAATAAATACTTGTAGGTCATATGTTCCTTCTACTAATAATTAAAAAAGAAAAAGTATTTCATTGATCTCTACAGAACAACTAACCACTATGGTACCCAAAATATAGTTGCCTCTAGAGAAGTTCATCTTAAATTAGTTCATCTTAACTTGAACAAATTGAACTCACTGTAAAATTATGACTTCTTGTCAAAATAGTAATTAGTCAATTGAAATGGATATGTTTTCCCCTTACTTTTAGGAGAATAAATCAACATCTTCCCAGAGAGACAGCAAGATACATGATGTATAATGTAAATGCAGTGATAAAACATAGGAAATATGCCGAGAGATTTTTCTGATTTGCATGTCCATAAAGGGTCATTTAAAAAATTACTTGCATTCTAGAACTCATTTGTTAGGTTAAAAAATTATAAATTGGTGACAGGTAACAACACACCGGCAAACAGTGTGCAGAAGAATAAGCACTGAGTAAATCATCTAGTGTGCTGAAACGAGTTATTTTCCTCACCTTTCTGTGCAATGAGAATACAAAAGGTTGAGAAAAGCCACAAAAATATCAAGGTACAGGTTATAAGAATTGGGATATGATAAGTAAGAGTCAAATTAAATGATACCTCTGAAAAGACCAGTTCTTTTAAAAAATCAGGCCATTTAGTCATATGCTTCCATACAGAAGTTGAATAAGAAGCCCAAGTTATTGAACTATTCAGGCTCTTAATTTTTCATCAGTTTGTTGGGTACAAATTATATCTTTGATACCTCAATTTGTACTTCTCTAACAATGAATGTGAATTTGAATACACATTTTTCTATGTATTTTAAAATTTTTTATTAAGGTATAGTTGATTTATGATATTGTGATCTTTTATGTTTTTTAACTTGAACTTCTAGGAATTGTCTAATAAGATACTTGATATGTTCTGCTTTCATCCTTTTTTGAAAATATGGGACTTTGGAGTTCACATTGTGACTTAGCAGTTAATGAACCCCACTAGCATCCATGAGGATGTGGGTTTGATCTCTGGCCTTGCTCAGTGGGCTAAGGATCTAGCGTTGCCATGAGCCATGGTGTAGGTCACAGACACGGCTCAGATTGTGCATTGCTGTGGCTCTAATATAGGCCAGAAGCTACAGCTCTGATTAGACCCCTAGCCTGGGATCCTCCATATGCCTCAGGTGTGGCCCTGAAAAATAATAATAACCACAAAAAGTGGAGAAAAGGGGGCAATGAAGGAGCCTATTCAATCCAATTAAAACTACATCTTTATAGAACAATCACATGTGTCAATAGAACAAATTAGAGAATTAAGAAATATATCTCAGAAAATTGAATGTACCTATACACCCATATATGTATATATGTATTTTGCTTCATTAGGCAGAGGATGGATTTGAAATAATTTATGCTGGCACATTGTTTATGCAGCTGCAAGATAATAAAATTATGTATACATTTATAATGTATATTAAATATATTAAATACATAAATATAAAAACAAAATTAAATTATATCATAA
The DNA here is from genome assembly GCF_054392235.1 of Sus scrofa. NCBI lineage: Eukaryota > Metazoa > Chordata > Mammalia > Artiodactyla > Suidae > Sus > Sus scrofa. Next base: position 65,094,462 of record NC_139390.1, read on the forward strand.
ATTTAAAAAATTACATTTCAAGAAGTTATCTACGATTTGGATATTGAAATTATAAAGCAAAGAATTGTTCATCCATAACTAAACTTTAAAAAATCTTTTAAACTTTAAAAGTAAGTAAGTAGACACAATAGCACTGGAAAAAATGAATGTGTAATGCAGATGAAAAAAAAATAACAATTATCTATGGTATTAAAAAAATCACATATTTTCTCTTTTTTTTTTTTTTTTTTGGTCTTTTCATCTTTTTAGGGCTGCACCTGTGGCATATGAGGGGTCTCAGGCTAGGGGATCCTTAACCCAGAGTGTATTCTGGTCAGATTTGTTAACTGCTAAATCATGACAGGAACTCCATTTTTTGTGGTTATTATTTATCACAAATTTTATGTTAAATATAATTTTAAATATTCATTAATATAGCTCTCAGGCCATCTATTATGGTTTCTTTTAATGATACTTTTTTTTTGTCTTTTTGCCTTTTTTTTTTTTTTTTTTTGTCTTTTTGCCATTTCTTGGGCCACTCTTGCAGCATATGGAGGTTCCCAGGCTAGGGGTCCAATCAGAGCTGTAGCCGTCGGCCTACCCCAGAGCCACAGCAACATGGGATCCGAGCCAAGTCTGCAAACTACACCACAGCTCACGACAATGCCAGATCCTTAACCCACTGAGCAAGGCCAGGGATTGAACCTGCAACCTCATGGCTCCTAGTCGGATTCGTTAACCACTGAGCCACGACGAGAACTCCTAATAATACATTTTAAATTACCTTTCTAAACTCCTCCATAGTGGTTGGCCTAACCAAGTTTCCACACCTTGGGTGGAATGATTTATGATAATTTTGCTGGGAAGCTAACATTTCCATTAGTTTCTCAAACTCCTTGCTACTGTGGGTAGCACTGGTGCTCCAACCAGTCCCCTATTCAGGGACAACAAAATCACCCAGCACCTTCTAACGGTTGACAAATATTTACCCCATTATGAACCGCCTTCAAACACAGGAAGCTGCCCTGTCAAAGTTTATTTTCCTTTCCATGAAATGTGGGTAACAAACCCTGGGTTGAAGCAAGGAGAGAGAAAGACCGCGGGTCTCAATTTGGACGAATTCAAAGGACACTCGCAAGTTCTCAGTTCTGTGTAGGATTGCCTTCTGACTTCATGGCAACTGCGCTGTGGTTCATCTCTTCTTTCCACTTCTCCTGCCTTCCCTGCACTAGCATGTGCCCAGTTACTCTTTAATGAATACCCATGTGCCACTTTTAATCTGAGAGTCTGTTTCTAGGGAATCCAATCCAAGACATTTGGGGGCTGGGGTGGTTCTGAGGAATGGAATCTAAAATTAAATTTTGGAGATGGATTGCTAATGGGCCATCTTGCAATGAGGACTTCATCATGTTGGTAGCTGTAGAAGGAATCACACCTAGCAACTGTTAAAAAAACTTTTCTCAGTGGTGATGGGACACTAGTATAAAGGGATGTACCAGTTAGTGCAATATTGTTAACTCTTGATAGGCAGTAGGGAAATGTTACTTGTAAGGAAAATCAACTAGACTGTTCTGAGTAACATAGGTTTACTGGAGAGAGAAAATGACAGACAAAGACAGATTATCACTAATTCAAGGCAAGTTATAAAAGTGAAAGACCTCCTTGGCAGCAGTCAAAAGAAATCCCAGACTCCTCCTACAGAGGAAATCTAAGCTAAGGATTAAAACCTAAATGTAATAGATCTTCAGAGAATTTAAAATTCTCAATTCTGGTAGATCTTTGAGATCAAGATCAAGATCTAACAGAGAAGGAATGAAGCCCTTAGACTTGCGCTGGAGACTCCTGGGAAGATCCAAGTGAGAACCTGAAGTCACAGCTGCCCTCAGAATACTTGGGCCTGCATACAGGTCACTCTCTCTTCTTGAAAAATAGCAGAGTTGCCCATGTAACAGAGAAGAATGAACCTGGCTCCATATTTGACCTATTCCTTTGGCTCCAGCCTTTGTGTTCAGTTGGCCCTGCTTAGTCACACTGGATCTGCATCTCTGTAAAAGAGCATTGCCTAGAGCCTGAAATATACCTGACAGCCCATTCTCAAGGCTCTGCCTCCCAGGCTTGACCTTTAAATGTATGACATTTTTCATTCATATAGAGAGAAAAAGCTGTAGAACAGAGATAACATTTGTCTCTTTGGAGGTTTATCGGAACACCATGAACTGACCTACAGGGACAGCTGCAAAAACAAAGGATTAGGCACCAAGAAATTCACAACAACCAGCCAAACTCCATCCCCTTTTAGTATAAAAGAAACCTGTAGCAAAATCAGATGGTAGAAATGAGGAGCAGCTGTGCAGAAGGACAGGAATAGTGAAAAGTACCTGGCAGTCTCCACAGGAAAGAAGATGGGCAGCCAACAAAGAAATTGTCTCCTTACATCATGAAAAGTAATTGAGGATGAATGATCAGGAAGATGGGGACCCAGTGAAAAGTCACTGTTTCTGGCCAGATCTGAATTATTTCTATGACCTGGAACTTTTGGACTGAGAAGAAATCAGTCCTTTTTGAGGAAGGACCCTACCACACCACAGGGAATACACTGAGAAAGTATTACTTTTGTCTTTTAACAAAAGGATCTATGGAAATGCACTCAGGTAACCATGCACTGGGGGAAAGCGGGACATCTAGATCTTTCAGGAATTATTGGGTGTAGATACTGATTGGCTTTTTTTTTTTTTTTTTTTTTGGCCATACCTGCAGGACATGAAAATTCCCAAGCCAGGGGTGCAGGGATCAAGCCTGTGCACAGCAGTGACCCAAGCCGCTGCAGTGACAACACTGGGTCCTTACCTGGCTGTGCCACAAGGAAAATTCCTGGCATCATTACCTAGGATTCGGAGTGTTATTTAGATCTCCTATTAGACTTATATGTCATGCACAGACATACAAAATTCTGATTGTTAACATCGCCAATTAACTACTTCAAACCGAACCAAACAGTGATCCTAATCATAACAGGTTTATGAGAACGGTATCATTTTTAAGACCAGTTTAACACAGGCTTTGACACATTAGGTTGAAATTGATCTGGCAAATGCAATATTTTTCCATGCCTATCAGGAAGGAGGAAAAGGAGCAATTCGCATTTAAACACGATGGACATTAGAATGAATTTACAGTCTTGGTCCAGGAAAATGTTGTGCAATATCCACAGGGACTTGGACTCTAATGGACCATTCACAGAGCATCACAGAGATCCATGAATCAGAGCAGAGGACAAGAACTGATGAGTATGCCACAAAGTCCAAGACAGTAGGAGATAAACGTTTTGAATTCAGGGATACATCACATTAATGAAGCTTTTAGGGGTCTGGTGGCTTTGGGCATGCTTGACATCCTCTCCAAAGGACAGAATAAAATAATGCATCTCAACTCCTACTTCTAAGAAGGCAGCTTAGTAGTTATGGGGCCGCATTGAGTTCTGGAGCATATTTCAAACTTGAGAAGATTGTTCTGACATATTTACTGGACGAACTAGAAGGCTACCAGCTTTTGTTCAGGTCTAGAGAGGGAAAGATTTCTGTAGCAAGTCAGTGCAGGCAGATATGACTTTTAGGTCTTATTACCTTCGTACCTTAGGATACTAAACAAAACTGTGGTGGAGAAAAATGCCCCAACAAGGGTGTCTCAATTTTATGAGTATGTGTGAATTTTAATATTGAATGCACTAATTAAAATGCTGAATTTTTCTATTATTAAATTTTGTCTAGTTGGTCTGTATCCAGTCATAGAAAGTGGTTGCATTTGTTTCAACATCTTTGATTTCTGAATGATATCATTTTACATATTTATAATGTTGTAGTACAAACAACTTTATAATTATAATATTCAATTTTCTTTATAAATTGTGCTTTAGATTATGTGTGCATTTGTCAAAACAGGAGGAATTTAATGCTAAATGACAAAATGAATAAAGAGGACTATATATAAAACTTATTTTAGGAAGGCAACTACTTCTAATTCAACATGTGTCCCAAATCACTCTCTTTGGGGCTCAATAATTATTCTAAAGAAATGTAAATGTTACAGATTTTTTTTAAAGTCTCTTCATTTCTTTTTCCTGTGCTAATTAGCATTTTAATCTTTCAACTTTATTCTATTCATCTTTTCAACTTCAAGGCTCTGATATAGTTTACTTTTATAACCACAAAATATGTAAAATTACACATAATTATAAATTTATATTCCCAAATCATTTTAGAAAACTGGGACAAAATTTCCCAGAAGGAATTTTCAGACAATTAAAGCATTAAAGAATCATAATTTAATATTAGCCAAAGGATGAGATGTCTAAACATATGAACGATTTTTAGAAATGTGCTGATTCATTTTCTCTTAGCTTGTTATGATTTTTCAAGGTTTACATTTCTATGTGAAGTAGAACCTTGAAAATAATACTTCATTTTTGTTTCATTCCATTTCCCTCTTATTTCTGTTTTTAACGTAGTTACATGAGTTTACTTATTCAAGATAAAATACAAAGTGATTAAATTATTGAAATAAGGATGGATTCTAATATGAATACCATCCATTTGTAAGTGCTAGAATTAATGAAGTTAATTCTGCTTTTACTGTAAGAGCTTTAGAAAGCCTACTTGTTATCATTAGCAAGACATCCATTTTAAATGCAATTAAATTGTATAATTAGTAAGTTAACACTATGCTGGATTTAGTGAATAGAGTATTTTCTATGTATGTATAATATTGCATTTTTCTGATTGTAAAGTAACATGAGCTAATTGGGGAAGTGGGACGTATGGAAAATATACCAAGTATAAAAATTAAATGTAACTCATGAATGGTCTTGATTAATATCTCTATATATTTTTCCAATTTTTTTCTTTTTTTTCTTTCTGTATGGATGTATCTCTCTCTCTCTCTCTCTCTCTCTCTCTCTCACATCCTTTACATCCTTTCTTTGAAGCATTAGGTCATGAATATCAACTCCTGTCTAAATATTATTTGAAAATATATTAGGATAGTGAAAAAACCCTATGTGATACTGTCCTGATGAACATGTTATTATAGATTTGTCCAAATTTATGGAATGTACAACACCAAGACTGAAGGCTAATGTTAATAATGGACTTTGGGTGATCAGGTTGTGTCAGTGCAGGGGTGTCAATTGTAACAAATGTACCACTCTGGTTCAGATGTTGATAACTGGGAAGCTGTGCTTGTGTGAGGGCAGTAGATATATAGTTTTCTCAATTTAGCTGTGAACCTTAAATTTGTTTAAAAACTAAAATCTAAGCAATAACCATAAAAAATAACTGTATAATATTAATTTATACTTTGAACCTATTAAACTGCTTTCATAATTGTATTTGTTTCACCTACTTAGCCATTCAAATTTTTTTCTTGGTATTCTGTATATATCTTTTACAATCACATACTTCAAAAATAATTCTTTTTATGTGATACATCTATACAAGTGGAAAAAGTGAAGATGATCCAGATATAGATGCTTTTGACTACATTACAGAAACTTGAAGCAAACGTGTTCTACGCAATAATATGATTAATCATCTCACAAAATAAACAGTTAAAAACAGAAGTATGAAAGCTTTGAATATAATATTATCAAGATTTCTTCTCTGCTTTTCTGTACTATATGGCCTCTGCCTTCCCACTATGCTGGCTTTGTTAGCAGCTTGGCTTCTCTCATGGATTTAAGAAGGCTGTTAGCAACAAATATGCCTTATTTTTTTGTGCCCAAGAGCAGACAGATCCTGATTCATTTGGGCTAGGTCATATTTTCACTGCAGGACCAGTAACATTTACCAGAAGGAAAGCCCGAGGTTGTTAATAACCACAGAAACATAAAAGGATGGAATTACAATCACAGATTTTGCATATGCCAATCCCTCTGCCTAGAGCATTCTTTTCCAAAGTGTCACATTTTCCTCTCTTTGCCTTATTTAGTATGGATTCATTTGTTACCTATCAAAAGGAATATTTCTGAATTCCATACCTAAAATGTCTTCTTTAGGTGTCCCATCATGACAAACATTTCATGTTCCATTGACTTTCATAACATGCTACTACATAAATCCACACAATTATTTTACTGTATGTATATATTTATTTTCTATTTCCTTCACTAGAATGAAGGCAACATGTCTATATCCCCCCTACCAGAATCTAAGCAGCTTAAAACATCTCTTGTTTACTGTTGAATATCCTCTGTATTACATACGGAAGAAGTTCAAAAAAAAAAGAAAAAGAAAAAGAAGAAAGAAAAAAAGAGAGAAAGGAGGGAAAGAAGGGAGGAAAGGGTTGTTTTGATATACGATCTTCAATGTACAAATGCACAAACATTTAAGATGGTATATGAAAACAATTCTATTCCAGCTCTCCTGTAACTGGCCGTGTTGATATCTATGATATTTATAGCGATAGTTCATTTTATGTATTGACTAGACTAAGGGAGACCTAGAAAGCTTGTAAAACTTTATGGGTGTATTGGTGAGGGTTTCTCAAAGAGATCAGCATTTTAATCAGTAGACTGTGTAAATGAGATCCCCTCTCAGCAATGTGGATGGGCCTCAAATCCAATGAGGGCCTGAATAGAACAAAAAAGCAGTGGAAGGGTGAATTTTCTTTCTCTGCTTGAGCTGGGTCATCCATTTTCTGCTGGCAACAGACAGACAATGGAGCTCCTGGGCCTTTGAACTCTAAGACTCAGCTCACCTGATTCTTAGCCTTCAGATTTGACCCAAATTCTACCACCCACCCTCTGGTCTTCCAACTTGCAGATGGCATATCATGGCATATCTTAGCTGCCATAAATGCATTAGCCAAATCCCAAAATAAATTTCCCCCTAGATATGTATAGTATTTGTTCTACTTCTCTGAAGAACCCTAATACAGTTATCTATTTCTATATAACAAATTACTCCAAGACTTATCAACTGCAGGCAGTAAACATTTGTTATCTCAAAAAATATTGGAAGGACAGGAATCTGGAGTCAGTTTAGTTGGGTGTTTCTGGCCCAGATCCCTCTTGAGGTTATAATCAAGTTGTCATTTGAGACTGCAGACATCTAAAAGCTTGACTGGGTCTTAAGAAAGTGCTTCTAAACTCACTCATGTGGCTGTTGACAAAAGGGCTCAGTTCCTTGTCAGGTGGCGTTACCGTAGAGCTGCTCATAATGTGACAAATGGATGTTCCCCCAGAAGTGTAACCCAAAAATGTAAAAAGAGAAAGCCACCAAGACAGAAGCCAAAATGACATTTATAACCTAATTTCAGAAGAGACCTAACATCATGTCCATTATATTCTATCTATTAGTCACACAGACAAACCATAGAATAATGTGACAGAGGAATTTGGATCATTGAAAGCCATCATGGAAGGTGATACCAGAATTCACTGCCTCCAAGGTAATCCTTCTCAGTCAATACTTCCAAGTTCTATAGTAGACTAATCCTATTACAAGATCAGTTCAATGTCCCAAGTATTGCCATCTAAATCAGGTCTAGGTGAAGATGTGGCTTATTAGATGCAGTTTCTCAAGTACAGCTCTTTGAATACAGTTCCTAACAATCTGTTAGATCTGTGAACCAGAGAGACAGCCATACTTCTCCCCACACACACCCCAAACATGTAATGGTAAAATAAGCCTAGGATTCTCATCAGAAAAGTTTCTATTGAAAGGCACACTGGAATCACTTGTTCATAGCAGATTTGAAATCTATGTAGGGCAAATATTGAACATTCTCTAATTAGGACTCAATTCTCCTTTTGTGCAGGAGTTATTATCGATAAATATTAGTTCAGCATTTAGAGGTATGCTTCCTTTTCTTTTTCATCAAAATAACACAAGTGTGCATCTTAACAGTTTTCTTATCTGCTAGCAGAACATTCTTTTTTCCTTTGGTATGGTATGTGAACCTTTCAGTCCAAGCTGGCAATTTGGCTGAGAACATATACACAGGTTTTTTTTCAAGGTACATGAGGTTTAACTTACATTATCCTCACATGGCTGCCTAGTTCCAAAGATACATCCATGTCTTAGTTTTAGTTAGACAGGACCCTACTCCTGATATCAAACCCTGTATCAGTTATTGATTTCTGTATTTAAAAATTATCCCAAAACTTAATAGCATAAAACAATAAACATTTATCATTTCACAGTTTCAGTGGGTTAGAAATCTGGGCACAGCTTCACCAGGTACCTGTGGCTCAAGGCTATTCATGAGGTATCATTCACCCAGTTTCAGCTGGGGTTATACTTCCATGTGAAGGGTGGGCTTAAGGGGACATTTTTACCTCCAAATATGATTGTTTGCTGGCCATGGTCACAGGGTCTCCCCATAAGGCTGACTTGTGGGATGTGCATTCCCATGGGGTGCGTAATTTTGAAGGAAAAGGAGCTTATATGATTTTAAAAGAAAATAAATGAGCTGACATGATTTTAAAAGAAAGTGAACTGACATATGATCTGGGTTCCCCTAGGGTGAATGATTTTAAAAGAAAATGAGAGTGCTTATTGTCATCTCTTCACCACGATTTTCCTGTCCCCAAACGCTCTGTAGATAACTCTACTAATAAGACTTCTGCTCCTCCTTTAGTCTTTATCTTAAACATGATTTCCTCAGGATTTTAACCTGTAGGGACATTACTAAAGAGCCCTATAAAAGACTTCTGTAAAGATGACACGAAGGCTTTGAATTATTTTGCTCAAATAGGTTTATAAAAGCAAACTAGTGGACTCTTTAGAATCTACCATGACCTGGGACAGATTGGTTGCTTTTTGTTTGATTATATTTATTTGTGCACTCTGGTCGACTATATATTTTCTCAAATTAACAAAAATGATTGTCATTTACCTGTCAGTGTTAGAAATATGGATGTGGGCAGTTCCCATCATGGCTTAGCAGTTAACAAACCCGACCATAATCCATGAGGATTTGATATCTGGCCTCGCTCAGTGGGTTAAGGATCTGGCTACAGCTCTGATTGGACCCCTAGCCTGGGAACCTCCATATGCTGCAGGTACGACCCTCAAAAACAAAAAGGCAAGAAAAAGAAATATGGAAGGGCATTTTTTGCTTTTATTTCAGTCTTCTTTGGATGTCACTGTTTGTGCAAACTGTGGGCAAATAAGATGTCACTGTTACTTAGCATTCAAATAAGCTAGTGATTCAAATGTCTGCATATTCTGTGATTTATCAAAACTGTGTAAATTAAATGCAATAAGATTTCAGGAAACCAATGAAGAAAAGAACTATAATTCTCGATTAGATATAAATCCAGACTTAAATGTAGTATCTACTGGTAAAACTTCAAAACTCAACTAACCAAACTTTTTGGATACATTGAAAGCATATATAGATATTAAAATAGTTTCTCCAAGATGTTCTGAGAATTTAAGCTTAGTGACTAAGTAGAAATGTTTTCTTTTATAAATGAATATTTAAGGGAGAATTTCTTAAAGTCCTAGTTTTATTGTTTTAATACCTAAATAGCAGAAACCCATCATGAAAACTATCATTAATCCTTCACAAAGAATAAAACATGAGAATGCCATGTTTCCCAGAGAAAATGGTAAACATTTGACTAATTATGGACATGGGTGACCTGCTATGAATAGATGAAGCTGAATTTGTCTATTCATGCATATTAATTAATTATGAGAAGATACAATATTGGAGCTGTTCATATATCCACTGTAATTATAATCTGACAATATAGTGCAATTAATAAATACAAACAATAGTCTTTTCCCAAACATTGAAATATATGTAAAATAAATTTTGAACTAATTCAAGTCAAAAATGGGCTAGCAAATGAAGAAGAAATCAGTTACAAGAAATGTGAGAGAGGAGGCATTTAATTATCCCCAAAGTTTCATATTTTGTCAGTTCTAGGGATGAGGCAAGGGGAAGGAAACAGGCAGAGGTTTTGAAAATGCTCACATCTGTAAATAGGTTAAAAACACAGTACTTTTTCAGGTGCTTACTGTACTTAAACACTGTATAATTATAAGTATACATAGTGAATTGTCATAAGCCACCCTTCAGTGAATTGGAATTTATTAGAATAAAAATGGTCATATTCTGTGTTGTCTTCAAAAGAGCATGAATTTTCCAATAGCTATATCTAAAAATATCTGAAAGAATAACTTATAACGCCCTTGAGCCTTGAAAAGCAGATTAAACTAAGTCAATACTTTGTAGATACACTTCAGAATTTCTGAGACAATTATTTATAGCCTTCAATACAATGAACTGACCCATGGTTGTCAAGACCTGATAATTATTAAGGAAATTACATATGATATAAGGAGACTAATGAAAACGGCAAGAATATAATTATTGAGATGAAGTAAGCAGTATTAGATTTACGTTGTCAGCACATCACATATCTTTTTGGAAGAATGCTATAAATCAGTGGTTCATGCTATGACATAAATTAAAACCGAAGACTTTGAGGGAAAGACCACTCTCTTCAAACTTTGCAGGTCCTGCCAGAATATCAGAAAAGGGGCACAGCAAAAGGCAGAAGGAGAGTGCTTCAAATATTTATAAAACGGCAATACTATGAATAATGAAATCAGACATGCAATGCAGCAAACAAATTTCACTGATTTGCCATCTTTATCTGTGCCATTACTCGTGTATATACTTTTAACTTTACTGAACAAATGTTTTTTTACAGAATAATTTGAACTGCTAATGTAACTGAGCAGGGCCCTGTGGGGCTCCTGGGCACAAAACCCTTCTCTGTCCCTCATTTCTTGTTTTTAGGAAATGGGTGTCATTCAGCTTCCATGGCCTTCCCTGAGTGCCAAGGGATGGGTTCACAGTTGCTGATCAGGAAAGGAAAGGGATGCAAAAACAAGGGAGAAGCAGTCAAGAAACAATAGTGCAGCCTTGGGGCAGGATCCTGTTTGTGCCTCAAGGGATACACACAACAATATTTTTGAGCTTTTCTGCAACTAAAATCCCCAAGAAATGAGAGATGTTAACTACCTGATGAGGTATTCTTCATTCCAGAAAGAAGGAGGACCACCAGAACCAATCCCAGGTCACTAAACACCAGCTTTGAAGAATGCAAGTTGTACCTACCCTGATCCTTATCTGCTGTCCTATTTTCCACTCCCAATGTTGATGCATGACTGTCTATATTCATATGCATATATTACACTGGTAAATCATATATTAGAGCAAGAGAAAGTGATAGAACTTAGGTTTAGAAGATCTTCCTGTACAGCAGTGAACATATATTGCCCAGAATCATTTGAAATCTTCATCACCCAGTAAATAGTAAGATAAACAATTAAAATTTATAGGATGTGATAGATTTAAACTGCTGATTTTATAGCAATATGATTACAATATTTTTGAGGAACCAGTTTGAAAATAAATGAAAGAAAGTGAAATTGAAAGGAGGTGATTATTTTAATTAGTAGGATGTAGGAAGAAATCTCTGTAGTAAGAAGAAAATAAAAGTTTGAATGAATGCTGTCCTCAGAGTTGCTTAAATTCTCCAAAGCACCTTGTTCTACATATAAGAGTCCTGATTATTATTGGTAAAAGAGTCTTAATTTAATGGATTAGGGGATATTTTTGGATGGACCATGAGATATGCCATATATTAAATGAATTTCTACTATTAGTTTCTCTTATATTCACCATGAATGCTTTCTTTTTTTTTTTTTTTTTTTTTTTTTTGTCTTTTGTCTTTTTTGTTGTTGTTGTTGTTGTTATTGTTGCTATTTCTTGGGCCGCTCCCGGGCCTTATGGAGGTTCCCAGGCTAGGGGTTGAATTGGAGCTGTAGCCACCGGCCTACGCCAGAGCCACAGCAACGCGGGATCCGAGCCGCATCTGCAACCTACACCACAGCTCACGGCAACGCCGGATCGTTAACCCACTGAGCAAGGGCAGGGACCGAACCCGCAACCTCATGGTTCCTAGTCGGATTCGTTAACCACTGCGCCACGACGGGAACTCCCTGAATGCTTTCTTTAAACATCCTCTTGCCTTGCCAAGTATACACTTTCAGCTTGTTGTCATTTTGTGGCTCACTGCAGTGGGAGGTTTTTCTAACTTCAATGTACATCAAGGCAGACTGGCACAAAGTACATAAACATGAATGAGTAATCATAGATCTATAAGCTGTTCTATTTTCATTAAAAGAGAAATAAATAAAAGGTCCCCAAAACATTGCATGTCTTCATCTCAAAAATCCTAGACTGTCAGAAATTATAACCTGATATCAAACATCCAATTTTATTTTTTTGCCTGACATCTTAGGAATTCTAGGTGACTAGAAATATGTAATTTGAGATAAACACAAATTGTTTCGCTTAACTAAAAAGTGATCCTGTAGTCCTTCGACATACAGAGAAGGCTGTTAAAGTGAAGTAGGGTATAAGAAAAAGATTTTAAATCAAGCAAATTAAAAAATTGAGAGACATTAAAGACTAATAAGTTCATAAAAATATGTTTAGACTATATGCATGATATAAATTCCATTTCAATTCATTCTAACTAATGAATAAACATATGCTAAATAAATGTAATTTTAAAAAATGAATGTATAAGCATTTTGAAACTAAATTAAAAATGGCTAAATTTTGCCCAAATTTGAGATGAATTTAAACTAATTTGCAGTTAGAATATTTTAAAACATTAACTTTTCAAAATAGAATGGTAGAGCAGACACGATTTGTGACTTACTCAATATCCATCTTGCCCTGGCCCCCATTTCTAAGCTTGTAGAAACTTGGTATTACTCAAGTGTCATGCACAGTTGATTTTAGAGATGATGAGATTTTCCTCAGCCTCAGGACAGTCATTGCAACACCATATCCTTTGGAGGAAGTTGTCCTTCTTATCTATTTCTAGTTATCTCAAAGTAATGTAAAGTCTACCCTTATTAGGATATTTTAGGCTATATGTATATTTTAAGGCGAGTGCTATCTTACCAAAATAACCACATAAAGAAATATTTAATGAACTTACATACTTAGGCACATTATCTTAACCACTTCTCAGGTTCATACTCTGGCTTTTTACTACATTTCCATTGCAATCTAGCTGGTTTTCCAGTACCATCCTTATTCCACTCTAATTTATCTTCTTTATAATTGTCAGAGTAAATTATTAAAAATTCAAATCTGATCATATTAATCTCCTGCTTAAATTCACTCAGTCACTACCCAATTATCTATAAGACCCAATCTTCATCTTTCAAAACCTCCTATAGCCCATCTCCTTTTCCCCAAGATGGTTAAAATGTCCATTTTCCATTACAAAGTTCAGTGTAAAAGACTTCTTGGCACAATGTGAGTTTCTTGACTGTAGTGGTAATTTATTTATTTCCCAATGCTCAGTACACAAGATAATACATACAACATAAATATTATAAATACTTGCCAAATGGTGAAATTAAGAGGGTAGATTTTTTTTTTTTTTTGTCTTTTTGCCTTTTCAAAGGCCACTCCCGCAGGCATATGGAGGTTCCCAGGATAGGCATCTATTCGGAGCTGTAGCCGCTGACCTATGCCAGAGCCACAGCAGCGCGGGATCTGAGCTGCGTCTGTGGCCTACACCACAGCTCACTGCAACACCAGATTCTTAACCCACTGAGCAAGGCCAGGGACCGAACCCGCAACCTCATGGTTCCTAGTCATATTCGTTAACCACTGTGCCATGACGGGAACTACGGTAGATATAATTTTTTAAAGGAACTATTAAGTTCAGTTATTAAATAGATTTCCAATCAACAAGAAAAATAGATTTGGGGAACACATCATTTGTCACAGTATACAGTATGAGGTATGTCTGTGGTATGAATTTTAAAACCATTTCACACTCAATTCTGGAGGCAATTTGAGTATTATGTAAGCTGATATGAAATTCCTAAGAGGAGATTCTGAGCTTCAGAAATTCTGACTCCCCTCAGCAGCATGAGAATCAGAAAGGAAATGGTTACTTTTATGGTACTCTTCTAAATTCTGTTTACTAACATAGATGTCTCATAAATATTAGCTTCTCAATACACTTCTGGTCAATAGCTGTTGAATGTTTGAGCTATTAGTATTGTACTTTATTCTATCTTTTGCATTTTAGCTAGAAACGTATCTTTAATTCCAAAGAATTTATATTATTTGTATTACTCTTTTTCTTATCGCACAAGAAAAATTAATCCTCCAGTTTGAATAGCTATCTACTGAACAGACATCATTGAAAAAAAAAAAAGGCATAATGTTGAAACATAGCAAGTCACTCTTTTCAAATGACATGGCCAAAGGAAGCAACATAATCATGTATCTTTAAAAAATTACTTATTAGGAGTTCCCGTCGTGGCACAGTGGTTAACGAATCCGACTAGGAACCATGAGGTTGCGGGTTCGGTCCCTGCCTTGCTCAGTGGGTTAACGATCCGGCGTTGCCGTGAGCTGTGGTGTAGGTTGCAGACGCGGCTCGGATCCCGTGTTGCTGTGGCTCTGGCGTAGGCCGGTGGCTACAGCTCCAATTGGACCCCTAGCCTGGGAACCTCCATATGCCGTGGGAGCAGCCCAAGAAATAGCAACGACAACAACAAAAAAAAGACAAAAGACAAAAAAAAAAAAAAATTACTTATTAAATACATTTCCACATTCATCTTTTAGTGCCAGGTTATTAATTCTTTGTACACTTGCACACATTTTTTTTAAAGATTGTCTTTTTGTTTCCACATAGAATTTAATGAAATTTTACTTCAGTCTGATTTCAGTGAATGTAAGTGCAAATTTTGGTGAATTTTTACAAAGTAAATACACTAACGAAATCACCACTCTGATAAAACATTTGAACGTTGGCAGCCCTCTAGAAGTCACTTCTGAGTTCCTTCTAAATCTGCTAAATTTTAGTCAGTCATGGATTAATTCACATATTTTTGAACTCTAACTGAATCCTACCCCATATTATAACATATTTTTTATTTCAGTTAATATTGCCTTAATATTTATACAGATCATTGAAGGTAGCATTTTTTCTCATTTCTATATAGCATTCATTAATTGACAATAACACAACCTGTTTATTCACCCTCTTTGAGTGGCTATTTCAGTTGTATCCAGATTGAGGCTAACATGGATAATCCAGTTTTGAACATTCTAGATTATGTGTGTTGGTGCACAAATATATGCATTTTTAGTTGTAAGTATTTAAGATTCAAATTATTGGGCTATGGAGAATTCATAAATCTAGTTTAATAGAAAAAGACAGTCTTCCAAAGTGGTTTGTATTGATTTTAAATTATACCTGAAATATATGAGTGTTCTATTTATTCTCTATATTGCCAAGAGTGGTAAAAGCTCCTTTAAAAAATTGTAGCCAGTCCTTTAAAGATTATAACACAACATGGCTTTAATTTGTATTTGTCTGGTAAAAAATGATGTTGAAAAAAAGTCACATATTTATTTTCATTTGAATATCATCTTTTGAAATATGAAGTGCCTGTTCAACCTTGGCCCATTTTTATTAGATTCTTTTTCTTTTTCATGTTAATATGTAGGGATTTCTTATATTTTCTGTACTTGAATCATTTGCCAGATATATATTTTGGAATTATTTTTCTCTTTTACTTGCATTTTCACACTTAATGGTGAGATATAATTTCTTATGTAAATATACTCCAATTTATCAATTTTTATAAAGTCAATACATTTCATCCTGCTTAAAAAATATTTGCCTTTTCAAGCACATAAAAATATTCTCCTATGTTAAATTAGTGGTTTTTTTCTTCCTTGTGAACTTATGTATATTATCTATTTAAATATATGTATTTATGGTGCAAAGTATATAACAATGGTATACATTAATGATAGTCACAGGTACTGTGTTTATTTAAATTAAAATTTATTAAGGTGAAAAATTTAGTTTTCTCTGTCACATTATTCACAAATCAAGTTCTCAACTACCCTACATAGATCCTGGCTACCATATCCAAGAGATGGAGGACACTGACACTATACATGTAGTTTTATAGTCACTTTTTTCCCCTCATAAATATTTGATTGACCCAACATAATTTGTTAAAAGTACTAATCTCCCCAAATCCACTTACAAAGAATATTTGTCATCAAACAACTGTCAATATAAGTGTAAAGAAAAAAATATTGCCTGACATTCCAATTCTACAAGGATCAAGCTATTAGTCATTGCAGCCACACACGGACAGAAGGGAAATTCAGGATGGAGAAAAACAGGAAGCATTTTGTGCTTTGGATATGCCAGCCCCAAGACTGTTAAGGTATATATCTAAGAAAAAAATTAATGATCCCAGATTCTTGCATTTTCCCATACACAGAGGAACACTAAAATCATTAACTTGAGGTGGCTATTGATTAACAGTAATCTTTTTTATGCTTGACTCAATCTTTCCTAGCAAAAGTCCATATACTCTTTACTTCTTCAGAGCATTTTTTCAGAGCTGAGAAGCTGTCTCCCAGACTATAGCCCTCAGTAAGTTTCCCAAATAAAGCCTAAGTCACAATTTTTAAGTTGTGTTTTTCTTTCAGTCCACATATGCATAGGTTTGTTCATGGATTCTCCATTCTGTTCCACTGCATTATTATGTTTTTATAACTAAACCACATTTTGTTCATTTTGTAACTTATATTAGTATTTCTGTCAATATAAGGTCTCCAAATGTATTTTTTTTTTCCAAGATTTTCTTTTCTTAGCCCAGTGTATTTCCACAGTGTTGTAGGCTCGAAGTCCCCTTCAAGGAGAGCAAACCTCAAAGCCTCTGACCATGTCTTATTGCATTGCCCTTCCCCCACCTTAATCGGCCTTGGCTTCTCACTCCCTGCTGGAGAAGGAATATCACCCATTCCTCACCCCACCTCTATATAACCTGCTCTCCAAGTATATAAGGTACCCTGCCTGAAACCAATCAGAAGATCAAATATGCCCCATTCAGAGATCAAACAGCACTCACCCCTTAAGCACGACACAGGGGGCTGGGACAGATAAAAATTAGTGGGCCTGGGGTGGGAGAACTGGGATCCCCAAACATGTCCACTGAATGAGGATATAAGGATAGACCAAGCTGCAGCCAGGGCCAGTTTCTACCCTAGGACGGCTGCTTTCTCTGAGGGTGCAAATATAATTTGCTGTACACAGCTAGGAATTTGCCTATTGATTGCGATCAAGACTGTGATCTCCGAAGCAACCAGTAGGAGCATTTTTTGCTCAGGGAGACAGACTGGAATGGCTCATTAAAAGCACCTGGATGAGAGCATTAACTTTCAACCTAAGATTCTGTCAGTTTGAGAAGAATTCCCTTTGACCCAGAACCCCTCCCTTTCTGAACGACAGGCTAGCTTCTGCCAATAGAGACTGCCCACCTCCATCCCCGCTTGGCAAGACCTTTGGCTCTCCCTCCAGACCACCGGCACTTCCAAATCCTTGCTGTGTGTGGGCAAGACAGAAATAACACAGAGAGACCTGACAACAGAACTTACAGAGTAAATTTGCCACTCCTCAATCACCCACAGACAAGCTGTTTGGATTTTGTTTGGGAATGTAGTCAATCTAAACATCAGTTAGAGGATAATAACATTTTACAGTATTTAATTCTTCCAATCCCTGAACCTGGATTCATTTTATTTATTTAGGTTTTTAAATTCTCTCAGTAATATTCTTTAGTTGTCTTTATGGATATCTTTGATTTTTTTAAATTACATTTTCAGGTATTTAAAACTTTTCTATTATTTTTATATTATTTGAAAGGATATCACCAAAGATATTGACTGTTTTTTGCTTATCTACAGAAATATGACTTTCTAAATATTGACATTGTACTTTGCAACTTTGTTAAGGTCAAGTATTGATTTTCAAAATTTCAATTAATAATAAGTGTTCTCATTAAATAACCCCGTCATCAGAAAGTAGCAATATTTTCAACTAATCTTTTTAGAATGTTTTGCATTTTATTTTTTGCATTATTTCAATGGATTGTACACCTAGTTCAGTGTTGAATAAAAATGCATGCAGTGAAAATATTTTTCTTGTTCTTGATCTTGAGGAAAAGTTTCAGTGTTTGTTGGCCTAAGTATTGTAACCAAGATTGCCAAAAAATCTCTCCTTATTCCACAATCCTTACCTTCACACTGTGATCCATAAGAATCCCAACATCCAATATCTGCATCATTAATGGGGAGAGATTTTCCCCTGAAAGCCACCAAGCCCAACTATTTGGCAGGCTTGAAATGCCAGGAAATTAACACCTCAGTGAAGCAGCTCTTAGTTATTCACTGGATCACAGTGGTATGTAAATACTCCTTTCCCTTGGGGCTAATGTTTTAAAGCATTTCCCAGAGTTTCTCCATTTAATTAAGCTTCAATTATCTACTATAGTAGCAAGCTCAAAAACTCTCTTTATGGAGTTCCTTCCCCATATCAATTTCCCTCATTCCTGGTGTTCCTTACAGCACCCAAATAAACTATTTCCTCTTTGATCTTGGATCATTGCCTCTGCTTTTGCTTCTGAGGCAATGCAATCTAGTGGAAGTGTGATTTTCTTCCCTCCTATCTTGTAGCCAATTAAGGAACTTCCCCTCCATTCTCACTTGTTAAATTTTTTTTTCATGAATGGGTATTATGTTTAAATAAATGCTTTTCCTCTTCATTCTGTGAATGTGTTAAGGTACATTAATTGATTTTCAAATAAACAGATAAAGTTGTGCTTCTGGAATAAATGCAAACTGGCCATCAGTTATTATTTACTTAGTCACACATTTGGTTTGCTAATATTTCCTTTAGGATGTTGTAACTACGTTTAAAACAAATCAGTCTGTAACTTTCCTTCCTACAATGTATGTGCTATGATTTGCTATTGTCAAAGAAAAATTACACCAAATTTTCTTTACTATTGTCCCATTAAAATACAAGGGAGATTTTGTTCAAGACTATTGCAATAGGGGAAAGAGATGGGACTCAACTTCACCAGGGGGAAAAAAAAAAAAAAGACAAGAGTTTTTAATCACTGGGTAAACTAGTGGAACAGTACTGGGGGACACTAGGGAGAGGCTGGTCAGTAGTGATTAGGCCATCTTGTTTGCTAATTGATGCTTAATTGAAGACAGGCTTCTACAGAGCCCAGAGGATGTGGGTATTACCTTTCTTGATGATTCCATTTCAAAGAGATGGTTCCTAAATTCTTAGAAAAGATATTCCTGGACTGCAAACTGGCTAGAGGTTGAAGATTATCAAAGAGATAATCATATCAAAGAGATGGAGAAAACCTTGATAATTTGAAGTTTTTTAAATTAAATGCTGTAAGAAAAGGGAGGTCAGTTGTCTAGTCAAGAATAAACCTATCTAATTCTTAGACAAACTGAAGGGACAATGAAAGCTCATGTTGGAAATCCTCCCTAGGCATCTCTTCTTTTGGCTGGTTTTCATTTGTATCTTTTTGCGATAATGAAACTATAATCATAGGTTAGTTCTTTCCTCAGTTTTGTGAGTGATCTTAGTCCATTATCAAATCTGAGGGTGATTTGGGTTCTCTCAAACTTACAAATTGTGTCAGAAGTCTTGAGTAGACTTGATAGCCTAGAGCACTGTTGCCTTAACTTTGAGATTGGCTAATTCCAAGTATTCAGATGAAGCAAATATTTTTATTCCACCTACTTTTATTAGCATATTAATATCATTCTGTTGCTTTTCTTTTAGTGATTACCCTAAACATTACAATGTATATGACTGACTTATTATCCTTTAACTTCAGGTCTGTTAGCTGTGAATGCTTTTAATTTTTACCTGCCCAAGATTACTTCATTTCTGCTTCACATTTGAAGGATATTTTCAGAGTGTAAAAATCTAGGTTGATTTTATTTTATTTCAGTTTGTGAAACGTAGATACGTTCCACTGTCCTCTGGAGGTTTTTTTGTTTTTCATTTTGTTTTGTTTTGTTTTTGTTTTTGTTTTCCTACTGAGAAATCAGTTGTATTGTGATTACTATTTATTTGACTCGAATTTTTATTTCTGGCTTCATTTCAATGTTTTTCTTTCATGTTCATTGTTTTACTATGATATACCTCAATATTGTTTTTGTTATAATTTTACTGCTTGGATTTGTAGATCTTTTTTGAATCTGTAGATGTAGGTTTCTGTCTACTTTGAAACACACTCAGTCATCACATCTTCAAATATTGTCACTGCTCATTTTGCTATTCCCCTTCTCTTCTAGAGACCCCATATACACCAAGATTTAACTTTTTCTCAAATTCCCATATAATGCTTAAATTGTTTTGGATGTTTCCTATGCATTTTGCTCTCTGTAATGACGTCTAGGATATTCTTCTCATCTATTTTTCAATTCATTGCTTTTTCCTGTAAAAGACAAAATACCTGCCAATTAAAGACATAGCTTTATTCAGGTTCTGAGATAGGCAAACCATTCATTAAAAGGTTAATATCAATGAAGAGGAGGGGATACCAGGGATTTGGTGATGCAGGCTAACCAAACATCCCTGGTGAATCTTATAGATGTGATGAGGAAGAACAGAGGTGGGCCTATTTGTGTCAATGTAGCAAAGCAGGGCCCGGTGGGCCTCCTGGGCCCAAAAACCTTTCTGTGTCCCCTTTTTCCTGCTTTTAGCAAATGGGCATCATTCAGCCTCCATGACCTTCCCTGAGTTCAAAGGGGCGAGTTCAGATAGTTGCTAATCAGAGGAGAAAGGGGATGCAAAGACCAGGAAGGAAGAGTCAAGAAACAATAGTTTAGACTTGGAGCAGGGTCCTGGTTCCCTTGCAAGGGAGACACATCATGGAATAAACATTTTATACACCTAAGAGAAAAGTAATCTTCCTTATGCTTTATTTAAAAATGAATACCAGAAACTGAACAGCTTGGAGGCCTTCCTTGTGCTTCTCCCTTGTTTGACTGTACCCCAAACATAATCAGCTGTGAGATAAAGGTTAGGCTGCCTAAGCACAATTGCATTGGGGTTAAAGATTATTAGTACATGATGTTTTTTAGGAACTTTCATAGTTTGATCCAATCTCTGATCAATGTGCCCTTTTCACAAGTATCATTATTCTTAGAAAAGTCAAGATTCCATAACCCAGAAGACCCCCACCAGGATCATACTGAGATCTCCTGAGCCAACTTCAATGACTAAATTTCCCCCAAAGAAAGAAGAATGTATGTTTGCCCCAATCCTGATTTTTATCTGACACTCTGTTTTTCTCCTTTTAGACTATAAAACTCCCTGCAGTTCTTTCCCAAGGGAGGGCACAGTCTTTAGGGCATTATCCTGTTTTGGTCTCCTTTGCCTGGAAAAGCAATAAAAGCTACTTTTTTTTTTCCTTCACCCAAAACTCTACCCCTGAGTTTCTATTTGCAACTAGTGGACAGAGCCCCAGTTTTGGCAACATCAATCACAAAAGGTGAATTTGCCTTGAATTGGGATATATGACAATACAGTGTGATTTTCTTTTATTGATTTATTTATTTTTGCTTAGCCTTTCCTTGGTACACAGAATTATAGTGAGATTTTTCAGTTCACAGCTTTCTGGGAAAACGAGGCTTAGATAAAGTTCAACACTGTCATCTCTAGCTGTGTTTAATTGACTTGATAAACTCATTAAGTTTTTAATCTCATTTATTTTGTTTCAAAGTCCTAATGCATCTATTTGATTTTTTAATAGTTTACTTTCCTATTGAAATGCAAAAATTTGTCATTTATTTTCTTGCATATTTTAACCAGAGTAATTTCAAAGTATCTGTAATATGATGCAGCCAATATCTATGTTATCTATGGCTATGTTTCTATTTTTGCTTTTTCCCTCATGGTACTCTATCTTGGTGTACAGGGTCATTTTTTATTGATTGTGGGAAAAATTATAAAGGCCTTTCAAGGTATTGTCATTCCCAGAGAAGATTCTGTGTCCTCTGTCACTGACTGCCTACTTAATGTGGGTTTATATTCTTACAAGACTCAGTGTTACTGTTTTGTATGATTCTATCCAAATATCCCCGCTGAAAGTCTAGCATTTTTACTATAGCCCCTTTTCCTGGCCCTCCTAATCTCCCACTTTTGTCTCTTCAGAATCATAAGGCTCCTGAAAACTTTTACCTCTCTTTAATTTATATTCTCCTTTGATCTTTAAGATTTTGTCTCTCACAGATTCTCTATCCTGCCTACCTTGAGCCTCCTTCTTGCAAGAAACTCACTGCTATAGTGCTAGCTGCTTCTGCACCTTACAATGCCCTTGAACCAGACCTATTTCAAAATTAATTTTTATGGTTTTGCTAGTGGTTCTTGGCAGAAGCAATGCCTATGACAAGCTACTCTATCAAAGCCAGAACAGGAAATCTGCTTCCACTGATTTTTTTGCTACTGTTTAAAAAATGTTTTAAAAATCTTTCCGAGATATATTGAACTACAATTTGTTTTTATTGTAGTCACAAGTATAACTGTCTCTTGATGATTGAGCTGAAGCATATTTGCTAAAAATTTCAAGTTGTATTCATTCTTAAAAAATAATCTGAAGAATCACAGTAAGTTGGTTTTTTTTTGTTTGTTTGTTTGTTTTTAAGCTAGCGAACTGGACTGAAAGCAACAATGTCTTTTTATAGTGTACAGTTGTTTTTCTTGGGTTATTAGTGCTTCCA
Organism: Sus scrofa; assembly: GCF_054392235.1. Classification (NCBI taxonomy): domain Eukaryota; kingdom Metazoa; phylum Chordata; class Mammalia; order Artiodactyla; family Suidae; genus Sus; species Sus scrofa. The sequence goes on from NC_139390.1 coordinate 65,117,127, forward strand.
CTCATGAGTAGAACTATTACGTGTTTTGAATAATTAAGAAATCTGTTGCTTGTTGATTTTGGATTTGCTCGCCTGACATATTGAATTAAATATTCAGTTAGTGAATGACATATGGGATTTCTTCACTGAAATGGCAAATATGGCTTTTACTTGGTGCACAGATCTTGTTCTCAACCAGTTATAAGCTGTGCAGAATGACTGAATTCAAAATAGATTGTTCAAATTTATAAATCACATGTATTTGATGATTGTCTTCTGCCACGAGGTTATGTATAGATTGATGGATGATAAATATTTATAAAGATGAAAACTTTTCCAAAATTCTAAACTTAGAAACCATATACTGGCTAACTTCCTTGTTCTAACTTTCTTCTGTCTTTGGTAGTTTGATATTGTCCAGTTCATAACATTTTCCATGGCTCCTCTCTAGCTCAGTTTTGTCTGTTGCCGTTAGTATGATTTATCATATGAAAAAAGCACATCACTGTGATATTCAACAAATTACTAACTGATCTATTTGTATGCATTGCTATCATGTGTACCTATTCAATAAATATTTTTTTGCTTTATTCCTATTCTTAGAGAATTTAGGGTGACATTTTATCTTGTATCACTCAGATATTCCCCCATATTTAAAAAAAATAAAAAAACAAGTAAGATTAAAAAATCAATGGAATCATATTAAATGTCATTACATGTAAATAAGTGGAATCTGGTTAAGAGTGATGATAATATTAAAAGTTTTTGATGAGTTCCTATCGTGGCTCAGTAGGTTATGAACCCAGCAGGTATCCATGAGGATGTGGGTTTGATCCCTGGTCCCGCTCAGTGGGTTAAGGATTCAGCATATGCCATGAGCTGTGGTGTATGTAGGTCACACAGTGTAGGTCACAGATGTGGCTCAGATCTGGCATTGCTGTGGCTGTGGCATAGGCTGGCAGCTAGCCTCGGAACTTCCATATAACATGGGTATGGACCTAAAAAAATTATTTTTTTAATTTTTGGTATAACTCTACTAGATAATCATGATGGGAAATACAAGAACACAAACAATTCTGAAGATAAAGCAATGATGATATTTTAAGCACTACAAAGGTAAGAATTTTGGTATACAAAACTTCTTCATGTATTTCCACATAGCCTTAAGTTCTTTGTACATACTAGAAGCTCAAATATGTTCTATATTTATGAAATAATATTTCGTGAGATTTACTTAAAACAGCTACAACTGTGAGACATTAAAGATAAGTGGTCTTCTGGTGCTCTTAATTAGAGGGAAATTATTTTTGTACTTACTTGGGTCTCTATTTTTCCTCACTTACTCATAGGAATGTCAAACCCAGTGTGGTGATTTTGTATTGGGTCAATTTTGCTAAACTACATTTCTTAGCTTTCCCTTTTTCATATGGTTCTGGATAAAGTCAGCCACCTTTGCTTCAACTTCTTTGTATCACAGCACAGGAATGAGTACAGCTTTTTCATTAAGTGTCCAGATTATAACATAGGTTGAGTGAGGGACAGATATGGGTTCCATTTCATTCTTATGGGTTCTGTTTGGTCCTCTTCAGTTCCTATTTATCTCATTATCTCATAGGTTCCTATTTATTTTCAAGGATTCTAGTTTTCTCTTCATCTTCCCAAATTTAAATCTACTATTTCTTCCCATACTCTAGCCCTGATTTCAATTTAAACATCAGATGCAGAAGCAATAGTTTTAAATAAATTGCTTAAGCAGCTTTGATAATTATGGAAGGTCTAATACCTATAATAAACCCCTTACCCTGTATCACTCATTGTGATTCTTATTCTCTGATAAACCCCTAAATCATACAAAATTTGGTACGACAAGTCATTATCGGGGATCAACACCTTAAAAATCAGTTCTCTGAATTAGCTTATAGAAATGATTCTCTGGTCTCATTAGTTTTAAGACATTAACTATCCTGTCTGTAGTTGAAACTGGGTCAGCAGAAGTTCATGCAATTCAATAACAAAAGAGATACTTAAATTATCATCTGGAGAGATCTGTAACTAAGTCTAGTCTTTGGGACTATGTAGTTGCTGCTGTGAAACATAGTAGTAAAAGTATGGAGCACTAGGGGGTTGGATAATTATTTCTAAATATGCTAGGGACTTGGGAAAAGAAAGTGATGAACTTGGTGCTTGAAAGTCTCAGCTCAAGTCTGGGTCAGGTTAGGAACCAAAATGTTCTTATAGCCTCCTTAAATGAAATCCTTGTGCCATCTATCCATAAAACTCAGATCCAAAAATAAAGCTTTCTTCCACAAGTGAGTAAATTATAATGAAAATTACATTTCTAACATCTTTGGATGTCTTTAGTTAAACTTAGGGCATTGATCTGGAAGAATAGGGACCCTCAAAATTGGCATGGATCCTTATGAGCATATTCTGATGAACCTGGGGTCTTCAAACCCATACATTATCCTGAGATTCTTTTACCATTATGAGTGGATGTTTCTCCCTTAAGAATAGGTTGGTCTCCTTTTATTGGAATAACCTATAATGCTTCCTCTGAAGTTCAGACTTATGTAGAACCATGGATACTCCTTGACAACTACTGCAGCATTTCTTATAGCTTCTCAAGTCATAAGCATATTCAAGTGCTGGTAGGTCAGAAAGGGTAAACCTAAAAGTGTGACACGTGAGGAGGTACAATAAGCACCAAAATAAAAGGTGATATTTATGCTAATTTGTATTGGTAGAAATTTTGAGAATATGTGTAAGAACCTGCTGTAACATTAGAACATAATGGAATGAATATAATATTAGACTGGGCTGAATTCTTTTTCACAAGAACACTAAGCAGAGATTCTGGATTTAATGTACTATCATGAAAGGCTTAGGATGGTTCTAACACTGTGCTTAAATGTCTGAAACATAGATGCCCAAACAGCCTACACCAATGGAGTTGAAATACTAGAATTTTCTTAATATATTAAAAAGGACTGCATCTGAGGGATGTTTTAAATACTAGAATCAATTAATCACATAAAGCTTACAGGCACTCCAACTCCATAATACCAACATTCACTGAGAGAGTACAAAAGATGCTCATGTCACCAAGACTGTACAAAACACACGCTGAGAGGAACTCCAGAATCTCAAGAGCTCTTTGGTGTCCATCCTTTGTGAGAAGAAGCTAGAGGCTCTGCAGGCTCCACTCAGAGGGTTTGTGCAGAACCAGGTTCTGCTGCAGTGAACATCTATCACCTTCTGGCCACAGAGTGACAGCCAGGCCTGCAGTTCCTCCAGTTCTTCCCAGAAGGTCTTGTTCTATGTCTCCAAATCCTAAGCCAGGTGGATATGTAACTCCCTGGTCAAGCTCTTCCCACAGATCACTTATGTTTTTGAGATCTGAATTTGTCAGAGACAGATGTGGTTTCCAGTTTGGACTCTCACATGCCCTTAGGACATCCACTTTTTCCCCTGATCTCCCTCATTTCCTGCCTACATGTTCTTTCCAAATGCCAGCTTGCTAACTTCAGGCTCTACATCAGACACAAAAGCAAGAATCTTACAAAGAGCATAAAACTAGCTTCCACAATTTTATAAGATCTATTTCCCACTATAAGTTTCTTTTTCTGCATCATTCATAGTGGCTCTGATTCTCTCGTAAACTTTGATACATCTGTAACACTGACAGGGATTATACAAGTCCTCTTCAAGATAATTGTAATGTTAAATTTTAGCATTATCTAATCATTATGCCTTATCTGTAGCTCTGTGACTGTGCTCTATTTGCAAGCTCCCTACCCCTGAGTATAGTAGGAAAACATGGCTGAATATAAACCAAAACAAGAAATGTAATTGGGAGGAGCCGAGGCTTATTTTAGAGTAGAATGTCTACCCAGGGAAAAGTGATTAATTAAGTGTTGATCACTTTTAGTTCTATGGGCAGTGACACTGAGGAGTCATCTTGAGAGATATTGTCCATATTACGGGTCAGTAAATACGTCTGAGAAGTGTCATCTTTGAAAGAGTGATTTCATAAAGACAGTGTTTCTATTGTAAATGATATATGAGATATAATCAGGAACATATTTGAATTTAGCATCTTTGATTATGATTATTGGACTCCATCTTCTGCCCATGTTCATGTCCCAAATGATGACAGACTAAATTTCCCAACTGCTGGAATTGGGAGGGTGAGGAAGAAAGTGGTAGAATGTGAATTAAGGCAGTGATGGCTGAGGCAATTGCCAGAAACCTACAATCGGGGTGCAGGGGGATCAGTACTTACCCAGTCACCTCTCCTTAGGATACAGTAATAAAATTGGTACCAATTAATTGGAAACTCCTAGAAATTGTTTCTACTGTCTGGAAGTTCTAAGTACTCACAGGATTAAAACTGTCCCCACTGATATGAAAGCCATATTGGGTAGCTACAACCAGGTGCGAACAAAACACAACCAGGACCAGGCAGGTGTTGATTGTTCAGCCATTCTTTCCCCTACTCAACTTTCAGGAAGCTACTGCATAGAATCATCCAGGTCAATTAATCAAATTCCAGTAATCTAAGCCCACATTTTGAACCAGAGGTTTTATATCATGACTATATTTCTTTGCATTTGATTGATTTCTTCTCTCATGCATAACAGCCATAATCCTGGATAACCAAAGAACTTGGCCATTTAATATTTTCAGTTAATAGAAGAAAAAAATAGTGGATGCTAACAGCTTTCTCTTATCCCATCTCACTTCTCTCATTGGGAAATAATGACATTTACAGGCACAACGTTAAAAATGGCCTTGGTTCAAAGGCATTTAATTACTGAATAATAACTGCAATAAGTAGTTACAGACTCCACTTCAGGTTTTCTGACTTTGGAAGACTTTAGCTGGAGAGGCAAGAAGATTAAATAATGTTGAACTTAAAAATCATCACATAGGACTGCATGGTTGAAATTATTGGATTGAGATAATTTCAAATTAAGGCTATAAGAATTTCTTTTCCTTTATAATTAACAATTAATCATGAACTCTCCCTGAGATTTTAGCTAAGAGCAGGGAAAAAATAATTTCACTGAGTAAATATTGTATAATATCTCTCAAGCCACGCTTACTCAAAGCCCTTGTTAAATATTAAATACCAATCTATTTTTATCAAAAATGCATTTATATAATTATAGATATACATAGAGAGAGATATGTATCACATCTATCTATATCTCGATATCTATAGTTATATATAGATATATAAAATATAATTATCTAAACATCTCTATCTATATCTATACATGATATATATCTACATCTACCTATATCTATATACATCTATAATATCTATTATAGGAGATACTATAGACAGAAGATATACTAGATGTATATTACACATTAATTTTTGTGTGTGTGTATAATCTATATATTCAGATATAGTATATCTACATCTATATATCCATACATATATTTATAACTATATCTAGATATATATATCTATAATATACATATTTATATATGTCTAGATATATCTATAATATATACATCTAGATATATACACAATATCTGTACATATAAATACATAAACACATATTTTTAAATTAGAATAGATTTGTATTTAACTTTTAACCAGAGTAAGCATTACTTGGGGGATATTATAAAACACTTACCCAGGGAAAATAATTTTCCCTGCTCTTGGCCAAAATCTTGGCAGAGGAGGGGTATCCAGCATTATCTAAAGGAAAAGAAAGTCTTATAGCCATTTTATTTTTATTTTTTTTTTTGTCTTTTTATTGCTGTACCAGAGGCATATGGAAGTTCCCAGGCTAGGGGTCCAGTCAGAGCTATAGCTGCCAGCCAATGCCACAGCCACAGCAACCTACACCACAGCCCACGGCAATGCCAGATCCTTAACTCACTGAGCAAGGCCAGGGATTGAATCCGTGTCCTCATGGATACCAGTTGGGTTGGTTAACCACTAAGCCATGATGGGAACTCCTTATAGCCATTTTAAATTGAAAACATTATCTCATTATCTCAATTTAGTAACTTTAAATGTGGAGTCCTATGTAATATACCTATCCACAATATATATAATATCACTGTATAAAATCTTTCTGGATAGGTCTATGTAGATTATGTATTTTTATCTAGATATATAGAGATATAGATATATTTTCCTGTACATCTATATAAATATCTATGTAAGTCCAGATATACATACTTTCTTGGTTAAATATTGATAACTGGGGTGAATGAATATAAGTATTTTAAAATATCCTTTGAAAGTTTTATCTAATTTATCTATACCAACATAGTGTTTAAAGATATGGATTTCAGAAATAGGGTGAATTTGAATCCTCACTTCACAACTGAGTGAAACTTCTCCATGTCCCACTTCACTTAACTGCATATTAGAAGTAATAATAGTGACTATTCCATGAGGTAGTTGTGAAGTCTTTAGGAATTAATACATTTAAAATCTGATAATATTATCTAGCACAAATTAAATTCTATATGTGTAACTCCTGTTTCATCTGAATTTAAATGTTTTATCCCTGAAAAAATACTATCAGCTCATTTTTTTTTTTAATTAGGTATCACAGATTCAAGTCACAGAAGAAGGAAGAAATGCAATGTGTTTACAATGTCTAATTCTCACTGTATTTCTATTGCTAAATTTGCAAAGAAAAACTCTTCCTAAAACTTTGTGGTTCCTATACAACAACTCTGTTGCCCCAAATTGGCTATGGCAATAATTAAATCAACCAATGTGTTTTCGGCTGACATAATGTTTAATTTAATGTCATTTTACCCATTAATGTATTTAACAATGAAAGATTATTTTGGAAAGGGAAGACACGAGATTTTGTTCAATTTTGAATACTTTTTACCAAGAGAAGTAGAATAAGGTGGGAACAGTGTAAAAAGTATAGAAGATATTTCCTTTTTTTTATATCTTTGAAATTAGATATCTGTTCTACTTGCTTTAATAGTGGTTGCTATTAGAAATACATATGCTATAAGAAAAAAAATATAGGAAAACATATAGTTATCTTACATATGCGTATTTCTGGATATTTTTATAGCTATTCCCATATAGTCAATTAACTGAAATTCATAAAACCACATTACAAAAGTAGCTGCTGTTAATTAGAAATTCATATACCAATATAATTAATGTATACAATAAATTCCCATTTTATGTATATAATTAAACTAAGCACTAAAGGAAAGCAAGAATGAAAAAAAAAAAAATAACGAAGCCCTCCACATAAAAGAATCTTGCGGGAATTTTTTTTCCAGAATAAAAATTAGAAAATCAAGTTCTTGGAGTTCCTGGTGTGGCTCAGTGGAAACAAATCTGACTAGCATCCATGAGGGCGCAGGTTCGATCCTTGGCCTCACTCAGTGGGTTAAGGATCCAGCATTGCTGTGGGCTGTAGTGTAGGTCAGGTCACAATCACGGCTCGGATCCTGCATTGCTGTGGCTGTGGTGTAGGCTGGCAGCTATAGCTCCCATTTGACCCCTAATTGGGAACTTCCATATGCCATGGGTATGGCCCTAAAAAAGGCAAAAAAAAAAAAAAAGAAAATCAAGTTGGGGTGTGTGTGTGTGTTTCAGCTACATAGCGCTATATGTGCTAGCTAGGAACATTTTGCTTAAATTCCCTGAACATAAAATAAATACCATAGTACACTCCGTTCTTTATCTCAGAATAAATGCAAAGTCCTATGTGAAATCATGTTTATTTATTGGACGGAGAGAATGTATAATGAGCAATATATCCATCAGCTGTGGGTTCCATATAGCATGGGTCCCACTCTAGGGAGGAGTAAACTACCTTTTCTCTTTGGCAGGAAAAGTAGCGTCAAATTTTTCTCTCTCCATATTATTTTTCTTAATAAATATGGTTACTTTAATAGACTTTACTCATTTTTATGAGGAAAAGACATTTGAAATGGGAGTAAAATAGGAATCTAAAATATCACAAAAAGTGGTACAAAGATTCTAACCCACAGCTTCCTTATGTAATACAAGAAGAACAGAAGTCAATTAAATTAAATGACAGTTTTGCCTTAAGATTAAATGAGTTCCTGACATTAATCTTTATTACCACGGCTGATAGTAAATTATCAATTCCAAGGACTCTTTTTATTGGACATAATTATTCAGATTTACCAGGTGTCTCTAAAGAAGATGTTATCAAATTACTTGTTCAACTTCACTGCTGTAAATAATTGGGACAGGACAGTTTTCAGCCAAGGTAGTATAAAAAATAAATAGAGCACACAGAAATGCCTGACAAGGTAATATATCCATAAAATCTATCAGCTTTCCTGAGGCACTGAAAAATTTCTATTGTCAGCATGATATTCTCTATTATGTCTATATCTGGATATAATATTACTTTAAGAATGAATATCTTGAAATACATCTAAGGTATGCTTTCTTAATAGTGCAAGTAGAGCCAACTGAATTGAAATATTTGTCAAAATAGTATTTAAGTGGACAACCTAAATAAAATAAGAAGAGAAAAAATATATTATTTTTCTATCTCTTGATCATAAAAATGCATTTCAACTTTTTTTGAAAATTCATCTTTCAAAAAGAGTTTATAGCTGAAAAGAGTTCTGTTGACATGTTCTTTTGCACTTACACCTCTCTCTCCCACATTATAACAAGAAAGGACCTGACTTCTGCCTGCATCTATAGAAATATCACAATCTCTAGAATAAAAAATAGGAACATATACATGCAATATGAAACTTTGTTGCAGATAAACAAATTGACCCAAGAAAAGAGCTTGATTCAAAAAATAAAATAAACATGAGCCTGTGATGAGGTTAATTTTAATGATTAGATATTACAAAGTGTCTTAAGACAGTTTTATTGATTCTCCAATCCAGCCATTGCACAAACAAAAGCATTCATAGGCAACTAACTATTCAAAGTCTCTATCAGGGCCCCTTTGAGATTCTGTGTCTCCAGCAAACTTGTCCTTATCTCCAGTTAGCTGTAATTTCTTAGTCCTTTCCCCAAACACATTTATCTCTTCCATTCAGCAGTAAATTAATCATGGACAGCAGTAAGGTGTTTATTTAAGTCATTCCATACTAATTTAATTTGCCTGTGTGTTTTGTTTTGCCTACTAGATATTAAACTTCCAGCTGCCATAAGCTGTCTGTAACTTTTTCTATTAGGGTACCATTGCCACATATTTGGTTGTTCTTAAGACCTCTCTAGCTTGTTGTACACACACACCGGTATTTTACTGTTTTTCTTGGAAGAGTAGCATAATGAAAAATTTGTGATTAACTACTATATCACTAATCTCAAAAATACAAATTTATCTCAACCTCAATTTCATCAAAAAATAAATTCTGTATCTTGATATCAGTACCCTTTAGATTTGGAAAGTTTTCAGACATAATTTCTTCAAATATATTTTCAATTCCCTTTTCTTTTTCTTCTGGAATTCCTATTACGTGTAGATTGGCCTGCTTTATATTATCCCATAGTGCCTTTGGAATGGATTAGCAATGAGATCCTGCTGTGTAGCACTGGGAACTATGTCTAGTCACCTATGATGGAGCATGATAATGTGAGAAAAAAGAATGTATACATGTGTGTGTAACAGGATCACCATGTTGTACAGTAGAAAAAAAATAATGTATTGGGAAATAAAAAAATAAATTCTGTCAAATGCATGATTTGTATGAAAAATTATTATTTGCCTATTTTTTAATATATCTTGCACATGGCCTTTTCCTATCTCTCCATTTAGCAACTCCTCTGATACCCTATATATTTGGGGAAAGCAACATGGATGTCACATCCTCCAGGAAGCCTTCACTAGACTGTCATTTGTAATGACAGTCACTTCTATGTGCTCCCACTGTGATGATTACTTTTCAGGCAAAATTTGCACTCCATTCTAGCCCTGGCATGACACACAGTGCCTAGTTCATCAGGGACTATGCCATTTCCACTTAAAATGTGACTAGAGATTTATTTTATTCATCCAAGTGTCCAGACATGTGTCTACCTGCATCTGGCACAGTGTCTGCTAAAATATCATCATGCTGAATTAGTGTGTTATGATAATTTCTGTGTATCTCCTCATATGTATCACAAAAACTAACACACTGAAAGACTAGCAATAAACGGTATATTTGAATTGATGAGTATTTGAGGAAACAGCACTATGAAAATTTACGACAAAGGATTAAAGCTGAGTTGAATTATCAAAACACTACTGAAGATGCTGAAATATTGGTGAAAGGGCTTATTCTGTGAGTAAATGTTACTTTGTACCAGCTTCTACAGTTGTGTTTTCACCACAGAAGCACAAACAGTGAAGTCCCTGGCTGTGTGTGCTGGTAGGAGGGGCAGGCAAGGGTTGTTTGGAAAGTGGAAAAGTTTTGTTCTCTGCTGACAGGCTGGCCCCATGGAGAGGAAAGGAGGAAGAAGATAGGTTGAAAGCGACCAGTTTGTTCTCCCCAAGTTACCAATCGGGCATAATTTTCCAACTGCTCTGATGCAGAGTGAGTGACAGGGTGGAGGGAGACTATGTTTACTGAACCTTCTGTATATGGAAAAAGATGGCAAGAGCAAAGAAAAGGCATATTTTTTGTCTTGTTTCATTTTGTTTTTATGGCCAAAGGTGTGGCATATAGAAGTTCCTGGGCTAGGGATCAAATTGGAGCTGCAGATGCCAGCCTGCGCCATAACCACAGCAACACAGGATCTGAGCTGCCTCTGTGACCTACACCACAGCTCAGGACAATGCTGGATCCTTAACCCACTGAGCAAAGCCAGGGATCAAACCCACATCTTCGTTGTTACTAGCTGGGTTTGTCACTGCTGAGGCCAAGAGGAACTCTGGAAAAGGCATCTTTTAGGCACAATGAATGAAAAAAATATATGTATAGCCATAAAACTTCATCATCTTTTTTTTCTCTCAAATAAGTGATCAGCGGCAAATGAATACAGTGAAAAAACAAAATAGCAAAAAATTGTAAGCTCAGATCCAATTCTAAGGGGGAAAACATAGAATAACCAAGAGTCGTGTGTGTTTCACATCTAATGGACAGTGGCTATAACACAGCCACCACTTTTTGAAACGTGTCCTACTCTAGTATGACTTTTAAATTTAAAGGCACCAAATATTTTCCAGATGTAATTCACAGCTTATAAACCATAAGTTCATTCCCATTCAGCCTCTTCATCCCTTATACTCTCCTGCTGTCTCCTGAATTTTTTCTTCAATAATTGCCTCATTCGACTTTTCTATCTACTCTCAGTTATGTTTTGACCTTCAATACTCCTTCTGGCACCATATGACACTCCCAAGCCTCCTTCTTCTCTAAATCCCTATTTTGCTTAAGGGAGATGTGCGTATGCATATGTAACACATTTGGACTAAGTTTCCTGATAGCATTTTTCTTGCTGCTCAGTAACATTGCACTGCTCTATTTTACAGAAAGCAGAAAGTTTTATGAGTTCAATTTAGTTTGGATTCCAAAGCAGTAACTGAAATCATGAATTTGCTCCATTTGCTTACAAATAAGCAATTTATGGCTTAAATGAACTCTTTTCGTGATTACAATCTTCAGCATGAAGACACAGTATTTAATATCTTAAAAATTATTACATAGTAAATTTAGGGAATATCATATGATAAATAACATGAGACTATTCATGTTGTAAAAGGACAAAATAAGTTTCCATCACACAAGAAAGATTATTATATAAGAACAAGGGTAGTATCATTACCAATGGCAACGTCCTGTCTTATCCAGGAAGCTCCCAGAAATAACAAGGGCTACATAATTGGCGGGAAGCCCAAAGTCTATGATGACGTTGTGAGTAAACTCCAGTTTGAACTCCTTGTGAGGAAAGTGTTATTTAAAGACCATATTTCAATATAATGTTCAAATAGAGAATAACCTTTTACTTGCTTTTTGAACATAGCAGCTGGTCCTGTTTATACTTTGTGATCATTAGGAGATACATGATTTTGGTGCACCACAGCATAATTTAATTTGCATCTTTTTTTCCCCCTTTCTGCCTTCCAGCATATGGAAGTTCCCAGGCAAGGTGACCAACACCACAGCATAGGACAGATCCTTAGCAACACCAGATCCTTAACCCACTGCACTATACAGGGAACCCATAATTTACATCTCGATGCAAGAGTTTAAAGAGAAACTGATGGTCCAATGTACCTATATATTTCCTTGTAATTTTTAAATTGCAATTAAGTAACACATTTATCCTCTCAATATGAAGTTAAAACAATACCTTTTATGTAAAATATTTATCCTCCATTAATTTAAAATATATTAGGTTATTTTCTAAAGCCTAGTTTCTGCAAACTTCTACTGCTGCAACCTAAATAGTATATCAGTGCTAAAGTGCTTCAGAAGATATTTAAAAATTTTTAAATTTTGTACAGGATTTTGAAAGACTAAGAATTACTGTTTTATAAATTATCAAAAATATGATGATCAAAAGAGATTCTATAATGAAATCTCCATTGACTGGATTATTTTAAATGAAATGTAATAGATGATATGTTATCTTTATTGGTTAAATTACTTTTGACTGGGACATAGTTGATAAAATGGCAATGATAAGAATTGAGTAACATACAGATTTTTGAGTTACTTGTTAGAGATGGCCATATCTTCAGATGTCCAATAACTCAGTATACGGTAGGAATTTATAGCCACAAATTTATTCAATTTCTCATTTTCACCAATCTGGGTGTTTTAATGATATTGGTATTTTCTTCTTCTATGGTATAGCTCAAAAGCAGTGAACTGTGAATTTGAGATATTATTCAAATTACTTAATTGCAAGAAAACAATGCCTTCTTCGTATAGCTGGAACATAACTTATCCATCCACTCTGACAGTGTTTATAGGTAGTGGCAATAGCACACTACCACTTCTTTTTAATCATGGTCATTGAAATACCTTAAGATTAAACTCAATTGCCAATAGTTGACTTGGATGGTTTTATTGTCCTAATGCAGCAATTAACCTTCATAGAGTATAGTCAAACAGTGCCCTATGTTTGTTACAAATGTATATATTTATTTCTGTATTTTCTTGCTCAAAACACATGCATAGTTCACACTCCTGCCAGAATACTAAACAAGATTCTCTCAGGTTGAGTCCTCTCTGAATATACAATTCTTTTTATTATTATTATTATTTTTTATTTTATTTTTTTGTCTTTTTCTAGGGCCGCATCTGTGGCATGTGGAGGTTTCTAGGCTAGGGGTCTAATCAGAGCTATAGCTGCTGGCCTATACCAGAGCTACAGCAGCGCGGGATCCGAGTCGTGTCTGCAACCTATACCAGAGCTCATGGCAATGCCGGATCCTTAACCCACTGAGCAAGGTCAGGGATAGAACCTGAAGCCTCATGGTTCCTAGTCGATTCATTAACCACTGAGCCACGACGGGAACTCTAAAAATTCCTTACATTTAGTGAGATAACAGAGTGAGAAGAATATTATCAGGAGAGACTTTATGTATAAAACTACTTTCCAGATATTTTTCTTTTGTTTTTATTTCTAGGAGAGATTCTCTCATTTTATCTTTGTCAATTTCCTTGGCATTTACATTTTTTTATTTTTAATATAATGTTTTTTATTATTTTTCATTATAGCTGGTTTACAGCATTCTATCAATTTTCTACTATATGGTATGGTGACCCAGTTACACATATATGTATAGATTCTTTTTTCTCACATTATAATGCTCCATCATAAATGACTAGACAGTTTTCAGTGCTACACAGCAGGATCTCATTGCTAATCCATTCCTAAGGCAATAGGCTGCATCTATTAATCCCAAATTCCCAATCCATCCCACTCCCTCCCCATCCCCCTTGGCAACCACAAGTCCATTATGAAGAACAGTATGGAGGTACCTTAGAAAACTATACATAGATCTACCATATGACCCAGAAATCCCACTCTTGGACATATATCCGGACAAAACTTTCCTCGAAAAAGACACATGCACCCGCATGTTCATTGCAGCACTATTCACAATAGCCAAGACATAGAAACAACCCAAATGTCCATTGACAGATTATTGGATTAGGAAGATGTGGCATATATACACAATGGAATACTACTCAGCTATAAAAAAGAACAAAATAATGCCATTTGCAGCAACATGGATGGAACTAGAGATTCTCATACTGAGTGAAGTAAGTCAGAAGGAGAAAGACAAATACCATATGATATCACTTATATCTGGAATCTAATACACAGCACAAATAAACCTTTCCACAGAAAAGAAAATCATAGACTTGGCATTTACAATTTTTAGCATTAAGAAATCAAGACTCTGCAAGAGGGTTCCTCTTGCTAGTCTAGAAGAATACTAGAACATAGAAAGGCAAAGAAAAAGGATAAATAATATTCCAAGTCAAGAAGAAAAGCATTTAGCATGGAGCATGGGTGTGTGTGGGGGTGGCTCAAGGATAATTAGTCTAGAAAACTTAAAAGAGCATGACTAGAAGTCAAAACATTGTGCTCCTTATCTCCAGTTGCTTAGGTGAGATCCCAGAATATTACTCTAATTTGTGTAATAACCACCCTGTCATATGTTATTTAAGTCCAAAAAAACCCACCAAAAAAAAAAACCACTATCAACCACTCTTTTTCAGACATTGCGTTAATAACTGGGAATTTACCAGCAATACTTGATACAAGCCCTCAGGAAATTATTGTCTACAATTATGTAAACAGAGATTTAGAATTCATGAAGAAAATATATTAATTAAGACATTTATAAGGTCCAGGGTGAGCACAGTAGTAATAATTCTTGTCTGCTGTAGGTTTCCAGCATCATCCTGCTTGATCTTAATAACCATTAATATTGTTAATATTTGAAGTATTGGGACATTTTCAATGATTCCTGCTACAGTCATCTTTGGGTAGCTTAGAAAATATCTGCAATCATTCTAGGTGAAGTCCTAATTTACATAATGCTGATTAGATAAATAATTATCTAATGTTTTATATATCTTAATCAGATGTTGGAGAGCCTGTTGAAATTACCTAGCAAACTTTGTGGGTTAGAATGAAGGAAAGTTATGATGTAAAGAATGAAGTAAATATTCATATATGCCAATGATCCACGAATCAGTTGACTTAGTCATTCATTATAAATGTAGAACTCAAGAAATGATGTCAAATACGTCCTTCTCCTTGTGTTGATAACTATTGCTTATGAAGCTCATCCATTCATAGAACTTGAAATCTTACCCCTATGGAGATCAATTTATGCCACTCATCAGGTTAATGGGATACTTGGATAACCTTGGATCACTTACATCCAATTTGCCTTTTCTTCCCATAATCCAGATTCCCTGCCAACATCCTCGTTGCTACTCACTCAGCTGTGGAATGAGATTTTGATTCTTGTTACTTCACTTACTCTAGTATACAATATTGCTTCACTTTTCATTCCGCATACCTATGAATTATTTTGTTTTTCTCATTGCCATAGACTTCTGTTATGATCTATAAGCTTATTGCCATGGCCTAATGAAGAAAATATATTAATTAAGACATTTATAAGGTCCAGGGTGAGCACAGTAGTAATAATTCTTGTCTGCTGTAGGTTTCCAGCATCATCCTGCTTGATCTTAATAACCATTAATATTGTTAATATTTGAAGTATTGGGACATTTTCAATGATTCCTGCTACAGTCATCTTTGGGTAGCTTACTCTCCCTCATGAGCAACTCTCCCTCATCTAATTCATCCAACATCTTTTTTTTTTTAATAAATGAACTTTAAAAAATTGGAGTAAGTTTAGCATCTAATATATTTTATAGCATTTTCTCTAAAACATACACTTATATCAATCTTTGACTTAAATTCTTTGAATACCTCACTAAAATATTTTTTTGATTTTTTTAATTTCATGTTGTATTCCTTTATTTACCTTTCCAATCTTATCTCCCTCTCTACTGCCAAAAATTTTATTATGACAAAATTAATATTCATACTTTTCTCATTATATACTGGGAACAATTTTTACTTGCTTTTGTGGCTTTTATCATACCATTCTACTTGCCTAAAATAAATTCTTCTGTATTTTCCCCTTCCCTAACATCTCATTTTGTAATATCAGAAAAAAAAAAAAAAAAAAAAGAAAAACTCAACAATGATATCACTTGGACCCTCAGTGTATCCCTGGGGAGCTCATTTTTTTTTTCAATTACATTTAGCATAGGCATGCTTATATATGGATTATCATTTTTGCTTTGCTTGATATAAATACTTTTTTCTTTCAACTTAAATTTTGAGAGAAGGGGCCACATCTCTCTTAAAGTATATGTTCCTAGGGCTTAAACAGCACACGCTGTGCCCGCAACATCTAGTCAGTGAAAGTTTTTTTTTGTTTGTTTTTGTTTTTTTTTTTTTGTCTTTTTGCTATTTCTTGGGCCGCTCCCGCAGCATATGGAGGTTCCCAGGCTAGGGGTCCAATCGGACCCAGCAACACCGGATCGGTAACCCACTGAGCAAGGGCAGGGACCGAACCCGCAACCTCATGGTTCCTAGTCGGATTCGTTAACCACTGCGCCACGACGGGAACTCCCAGTAAAAGTATTTTAACATTAGAGATGATGGTGGTAATAAATACAGGATCATTATTCTCACTTAATTACCAAATAGTCTGTGAATTACTTTCTGAAAATAAAGGGTAAATATTACCTCTTCTGAGGATAAGTGAGTGAACACTGGATTTAGATTATTTGAACTTTAAGATAAACATTAAACACAGCCCTGTATGTGAAAAAAAAATCCTGTCATTTTAATCACAGTTCCTCTACTGATATATTATGTCATTTTGGTTAAGTCATGAAACTATTTAAATACTACCAGTACTAAACTATATAAATAATACTCCATTTTCCTGCTAGCTTAAGAAGAAATTAGGAAGAAATATACAGTGTCCAAAACTTGTCGAAAGATAGCACACTCAAAATTAATTTAAAACTATGGTTGTTATGAATACTTATTTTTTCTAAAATTTAGGTTATTAGAATAAAATTATTTACATAAACTCTCAGCATGTTACTTAATGTATTTAGCTCATTAAATAATTTTTAATGTTCAATTCATTTAGCTTTTACAAGAATATATATTTTCTGTGAAAAAATCTCTGCTCAAAAATGCTGCCAATATTTTTTAACAAGTTCAGAGTTGTTTATTAATTTTGATATAAATCCTCAATATCAATTGCCATATCTGCAGATGGCATAACATATGAACAAGCAGAAATGTAAATCTGAAGGAGATTTAATGATGAGCTGAAGAACTTAATTTCAGTAAGAGAGATACAGCTTTAATGGTTTCAATTAATTTCCTATTTGATCATATATGGAAAATAATAACTGGAAAAAATAATTCTGATTAATACAGTTTTCAAAATTTACTGAATATCTAATGTATATAATGTATGCTCCTTAACACTTCCAGGTATCTAAAGCTCAACAGAGCGGTCTGGCAGTCAAGGTAAGCCCGGGACTAGATACATCAGACTGATAAAGCAGATCTGAATCAGTAAGTTCTTATTCAGCACATCATGTGAGGACCTTCCTCAACTAACTCTCTCCTTCCTGAGCTCTTGCTTAACTTCTTTTCAGAATTTGGTAGTTTTCAACAGGTTCTTTGATATCAAAGTTGACCTCATTTTCTAAGGTGGATCTATTTTGGGGGCCTATTTGTCACTTTAAGTTTTTTCCATCCTACATTCCAGGATTCTCCCTATCCCACCTGATAGACATGTCAGTGAAATGGCTAGTTATACACACTGATGAAACTGCAAAGTTATGTAACTGCACTAACTGGAGAAAGAATTGTATCTTAGAGATTCTCATAGCTAGGAAACCATCAAATAAATAAACCTACAATACATGAAATAATAACTCCTGAGTGTTGTCTGAGTCTATCAGAGGATTCCTTATAAGACAGAGCCATGATATATGCAAGATTAAAGACCTTTGGAACCAAAAAAAAAAAAAAAAAAGATGATATCTAATGAGTAAAAATCAATGTAGGCAACATTTATTGAACACATAGTATATGTTTAGCACTATGTTCAATTATTTACAAAGGTTAATTTATGAGGATGTAAAGGACAGTTATGTACAGCATTTGGGAAGCAGAGTCAGGACTTCAACTGAAACAACATAACTCCTGACAATATGCCCCTAATTATTATACTACATTTGAATAATGAATAAGAATTCCAATACAATTATGATTTACCTCCAAATTAAATACTTGGATGCCTAATACACAAACACATCAAATGAAAGTAACAGAAATGTGCTTTTATTTATTTTAAAAAACCTCTGCTTTTGTTTGCCTGTTACCTTTTCATGGAACCCATAGCCTACCCTCTGGATAATGCAATACTAAGATGGAAGTCTGTGAAGGGTTGCCTGCTATAGTGTTAATTAGGAGCTGTCCAAATCAAGAAAGGGCAGGGGGTTAAAAAAAAAAAATAGAATATAGACAGAAGAAAGAATATGTCTAAAATAGAAACACATTAAAAATAAACAGGAAAAATGGAAATTATATAGAGGTTATAAGAATGAATAAAACATTGAATAAAATAAGAAATCAAGGAAGGATTAGGAATCTATCCAGAGAAAACCATGACTCAAAAAGTTACATGTACTCCAGTGCTCACTGCAGCGCTATATACAATACCCAAGACATGGAAACAACCTAAATGTCCATCAACAGAGGAGTGGATAAAGAAGATGTGGTACATATACACAGTGGGCTATTACTCAAAAGGAAAGAAATAACGACCATTTGCAGCAACATGGATGGACCTAGAAATTATTATGCTAAGGGAAGTCAGTCAGACAATGAGATACCAACATCATATGCTATCACCTACATGTGGAATCTAAAAAAAGGACACAATGAACTTCTTTGCAGATCAGATACAGACTCACAAACTTTGAAAAACTTATGGTTTCCAAATGAGACAGGTTGCAGGGTGGAAGGATACACTGAGGGTTTGGGATGGAAATGCTTTAAAATTTGGTTGTGATGATTGTTGTACATCTATAAATGTAATAAAAATTCATTAAGCAATTTTGAAAAAAAAAGGATTAGGAAGAGCATGGTTAGAAAGATCAATACTAGAAAGACCTCTCCGACTAAAGAATTATTTGATAATAGAGTAGGTAAGAATGGTCGGAGGTGTTCAAAGTAAAACTGGAGTGAAGTAGTGAGGCCTGAACTAAGACAATGGCAGAAAGAAAATGAGAAATAAGTAATTGACAAAGAGTAAGGATAATGAGTCAATGTCTTTAAGACTGCTTAAAATCAGAAGGTAAGTAAGTAGTCATGGAAGATTTATGATGTGATCCAGTGGTAGATCCTAGGCCTACAATATATGAAGAAAAATGAATAAGACTTTGATTAGGAAGAAGAGTTTAGATTTACACTTTCAGGAAATATTTGCAAACCTAAATTGTTTCAGTCTTTGTGTATGACTCTAGATTTTTGGTGATTAACTAAAATATTTGTTTATTTAAATATTTATATATTTAAATGTTTACATACTATATAAGTATTTATATATGTAAATATTTAAATATTTAGTGATTAACAAATATTTTTCCAACGCCATGAAAAGTACATTCAACTTTGAGTGATCATCTACAAGAAAAGCTTAGAAATGATCACAATTTAGAATTAATGCAAAAAAATGGTAGAATTTAATGAGAAAGTATAAATCTGACAGAAAGATATTTTAACTTATGACTGAAAATAATTTATCTGAAGGGTAATATTTTCTCAGTCCTGAAAGCTGAGAAATCACTTACTCATATCCAGCTCTCATATAGAGTCTTCCAGTTCTATGGGAATGAACACCCCAAAGTGGAAAAAACATAAAGTAGATAAGAAGGATTCTTCTATGTTTGCTCAGCAATATCTTATGATTTTCAGCACGGAGGAATGCAATATATTTGTATGTATAGAAAATAATTATTTTTCCACTTTTTAATCTCCTCTTTCCTTACTTGATAATACAGTAATAATAGTAAATCTTATATCTAAGAATAAGGAGAATGTAACCTCGGTAAAAGAGGACCAATCACCTAAACATAGGCAAAGAAACTATATTTACTTGGGGGCAGCTATTTGCATGTTCTCATTGTTATTTTGGAGAGTTGTATCAATTTACAGAGACATGGTTTTGGTACTGTCCTTATTTGTAAGTATAGTTTTAACAGATGATTACGAATGAATGTCAGGTTGCCAAGGGGTACTGGCTTTGTTCTGTGCCAACATTGGTAAATTCTAACTACATTTTCCAGAATTCCCTTACCTGTAGGATTCTGGATTGGAGCTGGCAAAGTGGAACAAGGTCGTTATGTTCTGAAGACTGATAAAGAATATCAAATGCTGTTGCAACCCATGCATGTTGCTGCCGATTTGCTGGCTCACTGTCTTGGTGTTTAACAGCTGAGTCTGGAGCTCTTTAGACTCCTGAGTCATGACCTTCAGTTCTTCAATTTCCAGGGCAGGCCTAGCTCCATGGTGGAGTGTCTAGCATATCACCTACTCCATCAGTATTGTAAGTGGTGAAAATATCTCTTCCAGTTTTTCTTCCTGGGATAAGATTACCCTGATATGTTTCAGTTAGTGTTCAGCTTCCCCAGAGTGCTGGTTCTATTGATTCACAGCAACTTAGCAAGACCATCAGGTGCAGATGAAATAGTCTTATAAGGGCTTCTTCATCAGCTCTCACAGTTGTGTAGGGTATGATCTCTGTACCAAATCCTTTATTTAATTTCACTACTACTGCTTTTCCTTCTCTGATTGATCCCTGTCTGATAAAGAAAGCATTTCCTCTTCTGGATTTTGAAAGAGTTTTGTGAAAATTTGATTTTATTTCTTTTCCTTTCTCTTCTTTTTTTTTTTTTTTTTTTTGCTGGAGACTGCAGCATGCAAAAGTTCCCAAGCCAGATATTGAGCCTGTGCCATGGCAGTAGCCAGATTCACAGCAGTGAAAACACGCCATCCTTAACCAGCTGAGCCACCAGGGAACTCCTGATTTTATTTCTTAAATGATTGATATAATTTACTAGTGGTATCATCTAAATATTGGAGTATTTCTGTGTGAAAATGTTTTTTATTACAAAGTCAATTTCTTTAATAGGACCGAGCTAGTTATATTTCTTTATGACAATTTACATTTTTCAAGAAATTTACCAATTTAATTTATATTATGGAATGTATTAGCATATAGTTACTCATATTTCCTTATAAGCTCTTCAGTATCTATAGGATATAAAAATATATCCTCTGTCTCATTCCTGATATTGGTAGCTTATGTTTTCCCTATTTTCTTTTTAATCACTCTTATTAGGAGTTTACTAATTTTACTAATTTTGTCAAATTTTATACTAGTTTTCATTGATTAGCCCAAATTTTTGCTTTTTATTTAATTGGGTTTTTTGTACTTACTTGAGGTTTATTTTTTAATATATTTTCTAGTTTCTAAGTAGGGAATGAGATCATTCATCTTATACCTTTGTTAATTTTTAATATAACCACCACACAAATTAAAACATTTCCTTTAATCGTTGTCTCAGTTGTATGCTAAAATTTTGTATATTTTTGTTATTGTTACTGACATAAAGGTATTTTAGTATTTCCACCATGCGTGAGGACCTTGCTCTAGGCAGAAGACTGTGTCTTTTCTGATAGGTGCCCTTTTCTCAGGAATTGTTGTCTTTCCCTGCCAGTTATCCAAAGTCTGAAAACAGGGCCTCATGGGCCCTTTGTTCAAGGTTCTATGACGGGATATCTGGTTTTCTACTAGTTGTCCTATGACATGTGAAAATGGTAATCCCCTGATAAGGGCCTTTTCATCATGCAGAATAAAAACGTACTCACAGAACAATCTGAAAAAAAATGGGAGAGACACTTCTGACATGTTAAAAGAATAAATAAGTAGTGAAACTTTCAAGAAATAGTTTTCAGATTTATGGAGTATAAAACTTTTTCCCACTGATTTTTAAAATTGCAAATGTGGTATTTTGTCATCTATGGCCTTTAATTATATTGAAGAATTGAAGTGTGTTTCCTCTGTACCCAGTTTGTTGGCAATTTCTTCCAATTTTGATCCTCATTTTAAAAATTATAATCTAAAAAAATCAGTTTGGAGATATCTGAGAAAAATTGGGTGTAGATAGAATAGGAAACTTTAAGGAATTATTGTTAACTTTCATAGGTGTTGGTATGTTGTTGAAATTTTAGGTGATACATGCTGAAAATATTGAGTGAATAGTCATACTATCTCTAAGTTTTTTTCAAAATGATTCAGATTTATGAATATTAGTGTGTGTGTGTATGTGTGTGTTTAAGTCAACTATGGAACAATGCTAATACATTTTTACTCAAGGCAGAGGATAAATGAGAACTAGTTGTTTTTTTTCATAATTTTTTGTATATTCTAAAGACTTTCCAATAAAATATTGGAAAAAGGGATTATGAAAAATAAATTTAAGACTTCAACATTATATCTAATAATTTCTAATGTATCCTGCTGCCTACAACAGAGCCTGAAACACAGTAATGTACTGAACAAAAGCTAATTACTGAATTAATCAGTTATAATTCTTTCATGTGGGTAAGAGAGTATTTAGTTATGAAAATAAATAAAACATACTTTGCCATTGAAAAGTTACATAATAATGAAGCTAACATTTAAAATATACTTGTGTCGTACTAAATATACAAACTGTGCTTATTTTATTTTATTTTTTATTTTATTTTTTTTTTTTGTCTTTTGTTGTTGTTGCTATCTCTTGGGCCGCTCCCGCGGCATATGGAGGTTCCAGGCTAGGGGTTGAATCGGAGCTGTAGCCACCGGCCTACGCCAGAGCCACAGCAACGCGGGACCCAAGCCGCGTCTGCAACCTACACCACAGCTCACGGCAACGCCGGATCGTTAACCCACTGAGCAAGGGCAGGGACCGAACCCGCAACCTCATGGTTCCTAGTCGGATTCGTTAACCACTGCGCCACGACGGGAACTCCAAAACTGTGGTTATTTTATTGATTATAAATTTTATTATGACAATAACAGTTATTTCATTTTCATCATATTTAATCTCAAAAAAAATCATCTAATATGTTTAGGTTCACTCTTTACACTTGAAGAGATTAAGGTATAACAGAAATCAGATAAACTGTCATAATGCCATGTAACTATTAAATGACCAGTCTCAGACTTCAACCAAACCATGTGACTATGTTACTATTGTCCTTTTCATCACATCATACAGCTACTCACTTTTATGTCTGTGCTTTATTTTTAGGGAACCAGGCAAATACAACTCACAAACAATGCTTGGCTTGAAACTTACAGAAAAAAATATAGTCTTATTTATTCTTGACAGGGAAAGTGTATTTGAGCATTTAAGACAGAAACCATCATTTCGCTGTGGCTCCTATGCTGTAGAAGGCAGTGTCAACAGAGTCTACAATTATATTACCCATTTGCCTCATTTGACTGACAGTAATTGAGTTTGCCAAGGCTTAGAAATATTATATCACTGTAAGGGAGCCCTCTCATTTCACTTTGTCTGTAGTCTCCTCCTGCAGCTCTAGATGATGGAAGTTAAAGAGATTTTTTTGGTTGTGATTCTTTTACATATAATTTTTACTTTCAATCCATTGAGGTTTAATTTATGGAAATTAATAGCAATTACCAGGACACTGCTGTAAGTGGACAATCAGCAACATAATGATTCATTTTAAATCAGGACTGAAACATAATATAATTCTCCTGAAATTCTTACGTACATATTATATCACATAATGCACATTAGAGAACTGTAGCTACAAGAAAAAAAATAGCATCTAAAAATAAAAGGGTCTCTTCTCACCAAATGTGCATGATTTGTTGATTTACAGCCACAAAAATAACAATGTGTAATTGTGCAGATTTTTTTTTCTTTTGTGGACCTTTTGTTGACTTCATTTTGTTGCATAATAAATACATTGTCCACGAGTATATTCATAATTAGATGGTAACTTCAAATAGAACATTTTTCATGAGCTAATTCTTGCCATTGGTATTTAATACAAAGTACTCAGTTTTAATGCTCATTACTGTAAAATGGATAACACCTCAACAGGGTCTACTCAAAATAAAAGAGTCAGACTCAATCACAAGTCTAAAGGAAGCTCAGATTTACTAGTTTCACTACTCAAGAATTAACCTAAGTGAGTTCTGGCAAACTGAAATATCAAGAATATCAAGAAAAACAAAAAGAATATCAAGAAGATTATAGTGTAAATATAGACTTAAATATGGGTATATATTTCTCTTGTCTCTCATAGTTTCTCAAAGTGTGTGTTGTAATAAGGTGTACAAAAACAGATAATCAGTGAAGTATGCCATTCTAATGAATTAGTGGTTAAATAAATTAAAACAATGGTTGTATATTGGTCCCATTTCATAATGCACACTATGTAATTCTGTGTACCTTTTCTGTGTGCATTTTCACATTACAAAATATAAATATAGTGTGTATGGTATGAGAGCCCAATGTTTCAGATTATTATGTTTTTATTAACTTGCACTGATTCCTAAATCAAATAGGGCCCCTGTTATTCAGTCTCACACAATTTTGCCTTTGTGAACTTATTAAGAATTGCTATGGATTAAATATTTATTATTTTTAATCTGCATTTATGTCTCCTGAGACCATAGCTCCTTGGGTTATTCACAGTTACATCCCAATGTTTAGCCCAGGGCTTAACACAAAATGAGAACTTAATAAATATTTTTTGGATGAATGAATGAGTGAGTGAATAAATAAATTAAAATCTCATCTGACAATAAAAAAGAGAAAAAATAATTTTAGGGATAATCACTAAAATTATGTTTACTTTTGTTTATGTCATGATTCTCCCCATTTATAAAAAAGTAAAAATTTAATTTCCTCTTAGTCTCATAAACATGTGCAAAAACTAATGAATCTCTTAACTACTGGACATTTGCTGTATTAAGAGTTGGTAAAATACACTCCACTGCCTATGTTTGCGTATAAACTTTTATTGGAAAACAACTCTGCCCATTGTTTACTGATTATCTACAGCTACCTTTGAGCTGCAATGACAATGATGAGTAGCTATACCAGAGCCTGTCCAGTGCTCAAAGCCTGAAATATTATCTAGTCTTTATTCAAAATAAGAATTTGCTGACCCTTGCTAGCTACATTTTGAGACAATATTTAAAAGCAAGTGATTCTAACTTTTGTCAAGTTCTCTCAAGTTCTTTCTAAAATCTGTAAATTATTTACTAATATGTTTTTTGAATAAACACTATTCAAAAACACTGAAATAAACATTCTTAATGAAGTGTTTTTTATGTTAATTAATGATATTAACATCATAAATATAAGCAATTTGTTAAGAAGTATGAATTATTTGCAAGATGCTACTGTTCTACTCTTGGCTTTGTCCCTTATCTTGAAATTTAACCTTAAAAATAACAAGACTAAAAATCTGGCCATTATGTGCACAAAATTTTTATTAGAAGAGCATTAATAGTAGTCATACACCAATGTGTCTTCATACAGCCAGAGGAACAGATACTTATGAGGTTTTGACCTAATCAAATATTGTAGAATTAAAAATATGAAAATTACATAACAAATAGGCAATAGCATAGGATAACTCATAACTGAAGGGAAGAAGACACAGCTGTATTTATACAAATTATGTATGATGAGGGACAAAAATGGAAAAAGTCATTATAAGATAATGGATGCTTTTCCCCAATTGGCATATAGCATTTTTACTTGACATTGTGTTTTATGCTTATATAGTCATTTTTTTTAAGTGAACTGAAATGTATCATTTTATATTAGTGTTTTTTCAAAGGTATTATGAAAGGAAATGATATACAAACAAAATAATTTTTATAGTTAAGCTTGAAAAATTATTTGTACATGAATTTTTGGAGTTAAAATACATTATAGAAGAAAATATGAAGTAAAAGTTGATTTCATTTATATCACAGAGGAAAAAAGTTAAAGTATAAATATGGATAAGTGACATTTCTGAAAAAGAACACTTATTAATGCTTATTAATAGCTAAAATTGATCTACATCTGGTCTACTCATATAAGCAAAAATAATGCCAGATGACCTCTTTATTTCAACTTCTGTGTATTATTTTCAATTGTTTCGGCTTTGGGAAAGACATACAACTTTCAATACCTCTTTCTTCATCAGAAAAACAGAAAAGTATCTTTACTCCCAAAGGAGGGTTTTAAAGAATGTGCAGTCATATACTAAACAGCATTATCAAAAGTTCATCATCTCAGTGCCTTTAAACTTTTAATTCTTCAGAGCACTAACACTAAATATATGATTAAGTGAAATAAAGAATTAAACAATTATAAATGTTTTAAATTTTTAAATAATTCATATTTTAAATAATCATACATTTGAAAACTCTGTCCTGAACATATCCAATATAGGATAAATTTAAATTTTAAAATAGCACTATTTTATTCTATACATGCATTTTTCATAATATCCACTGATCCAAAAACAGTTTAAGACAGCTTGCAAAAATATGTACACAAACAAGATAAAATAAATGCAACACAATGGAAGAAGAGGTAAAAGGAAAATAAAAACCAGAAACGAGATTAGATCAAAATGTGGTTCAGAGTAATGGGTCACATATTTGGTTCCAAGTTTAGTAACAGCCAAGACAAAGTTGAAAGCAACTCAGGTACAAAATATAAAATATTTATAAGCTAAATGCAAGCAGTTAGTAAGAGTTCCTTGTATAAATAACAGTTTGATTTTCTCATGGTTTTTTTTCCTGTGAAAAATGTAGCAGAAACAATATCTTCAATAGGTATTGTTAATATTAAATATAGGAAGTAGTCCCCAAGTCTAATTCTTAATCTACCCCAAGTATATGCCATAGTTTAATGGAAAATGCCAAAGAAATAGACTAGATTTTAATCTTCTTGACAATCTTTATTTTCTAGTGAGATGTTTTAGAATGTCCAGAATAACAGATATTTAATTCAGAAAAGTGCTATGTGTTTATTTCACTTGAAAATTCTTTGTGGAAAGTGACAGTAAATTTGAAGTTGCACTCCTGATAGATTCCTAAAGTTCAAAAAATATCAGTTGCTAATAATTATTATCACCCCATGCCTTAAAAGTGAACTAAGCTGTAGAAGAATTCATCATTCTCCTCCAAAACTGATCTGCTGAATCAGGGCTTGTGATTTAAAAGAAGCTCATATCATCTTCTCTAAGAAGTGAACAGATAAACTAGCCATAGGAAAGTCTAATATTAGCTCAAAGAATTAGCTTTTGTAAATACAAAATATTTGTTTTGGAAATTAAAAAATATAGATAACTTAAAATTCATGTGTGTATATCACACTAAGAAAATCTCAGGAATTCCCATTGTATCACAGTGGAAACAAATCTCACTAGTCTCCATAAGGACATGGGTTTGATCCCTGTCCTTGCTCAGTGGGTCAGGGATCTGTCATTGCCATGAGCTATACGTGTAGGGGGAAGACAGCTCAGATCCCATGTTGCTGTGGCTGTGGTGTAGGCCAGCAGCTGTAGCTCAAATTTGACCCCTAGTCTGTGAACTTCCATATGCCACAGGTGCAGCCCCAAAAAGGAAAAAAAAAAAAACAAAAAAAAAAAAACAAAAAAAAGGAAAGAAAACAAAAATAAAAGAAAGTCTCTTGGAAAAATAAAAAAACTAATGATCCCCATAAGGTTATGTGGTTAAAAATCCTTGCAAGGTCACAGGAGAAAAAATGGCTATACAGCATTTTTGCTATTAGCAATAAAAAGTTACATTGGGTGGGAAGGACCTAACCTTGATAACATTGACTTAGAAGAGTTAATTACTGGTAACTTCTCTGTATTACTTTGGTAAAATTCGCCCACTGTTTTATCCTTTACTGTATCCACAATTTGCAATGTAACTTCACAAGACTTCTCATCAAGACATGATCTCTGTTTTTCCCTATTGTAATTAGTTGCCTTTTGATTTAATTTAATAGAGGAATTCCCATCGTGGCTCAGTGGTTGCGGGTTTGATCCCTGGCCTCACTCCGTGGGTTAAGGACCTGGCATTGCTGTGAGTTGTGGTATAGTTTGCAGACGCAGCTCTGATCTGGCATTGCTGTAGCTCTGGTGTAGGCCAGCAGTTGTAGCTCGGATTAGACTCCTAGTCTGGGAACCTCCATATCCCATGGGTGTGGCCATGAAAAGACAAAAAGATTAAAAAGAAAAGAGAGAGAGAGAGTTTTTAAGGACAAAGACAAAAAATTTAAAAAATATATTAAAAAAAGAAAGATCACAAATAGAAAAACAAAAAACAAAACAAAACAAAATGATTTACTTTAATTGAAGGTATTAAAAGTTTCACTTCCATTTCTGAGCATAGGCCTTAAGAGGTTGTGTACAATTCTATTTTATCTTTGGTACACTGTACTTCCTTGTGAAGAAGCCTGGACTAACCTGCTGGGTGATGACAAAGGCATGACCCAGTTTCTTCTGCTATTCCAGAAGAGAGCTAGCCATCCACCAGAGATGTGACCGAAGTGTTCCTTGACCAGTCATCTTCAGGTTGCCTACCAACTGACCACAGATGCATGAGAAAGCCCACCCATGTCTGACCAAGAGCAGAAGAACCATGAAGCTGACCTATACTCTTACGAGAAATAACCATGAAGCTGACCTATATTCTTACGAGCAATAATATATGTTTACTATTTCAATCTGCCAAGTGTTGGGGTGGGGGTAATTTGTTACATAGCAATGCCTCCTAACTGATACATGTCTTTCCCAAACATTGGAAAAGAAATCATGTTTTTCATTAAAGTTTTGGGTATTATAATTTTGAGTTATTGATGATATAAATCTGTGTTACCATCATTTAGAAGATTGTTTTGTTCTCTTATTTTTTGCTTTCCTTTCCTTACATATCATATAAAATTGTTAGGCACACTAAAATAAAATGAGGAAAGTTAGAACATGTTCTTATTTTACTCAGTTTTGATTTATAGAATTTTTTCTAAAAATTATTTTCCTAATTTCCCCTTCTCCTTAACCTCATTTCTATATACTCACTTATTCTAATTACACAGTGGCCTGTCATAAAGCCTTCCACAGCTTTCAGTTACCTCTGTTTCATCTCATCTCAGAACTTTAGGTACACTGTTTCTTCCATATGAAATAACTTTGGCTCTAATTTATCTAATTCTTACCTATTGTTCAGAATTCAGCTGAAAAACCCCCAGCTTTTCATCAAAGTCTATGCTCAGTACTATTTTCCCAACATGATTTTTTTTAAACAGTGTAAGTATTCTTGTGTGTTGCCATGGAACTCTGAATATAATATTGTCATGGTGTGTATGATGGATCTTCAGTTGGCTATCTTATGCTTATAGACTATTTTAGGATTGAGAATATGTTTGTTTCAACAATACTACCAATACCTAGAAAAAAATATCTAGTGCACAATGAGTGCTCAGTAACTATTTGTGATATAGGTGAAATAAGATTAAAATTTAATTACCCTGGTCTTAGTGACTGCCTTAGTGTATATTCCGCATCTTTCTGAGTAGGAAAACGTATGAATCAAGTATTCTTAATGCTAGCTTCAATAAATTATAAATGTGAAAATGTCAGTAGTTTAATATGCTAGAAGTTTATCTCTCATTCATAAAGGTTGAAAACATATGTCCCTGATTGGCCTGTATCTTCATGGAAGTTAGTTTCTCAACTCTGGTTCTATTAACATTTTGGGCCTATATAATTCTTTGTTGTGGTAGAATGTTCTTGCAGGACATATAACAGCATCGACAGTCTCCACCAACTAAACTCCAATAGCATCTTCCTGGACAAAACATATCTCCAGATCTTGTCAAATATTCCCTAGTGAACAAAGTTGATGCCAGTAGAGAAACACTGATATAAATGAGTACAAGGATTCAGGTTCCTTCAATCTTATGGTGATAATATATTCAAAACATGGCTTCTAAGTTCTCTAAGCTCTTGTGCTTCAAGGTTTCAAAAAAGAGCAAGAAAATCAAATGTAAGTGAATTCTTTGGTTCATGCATGGCAATGGTGCGACATCTTTCCACTCACATTCCATTCAATAGACTAAGTCACAGGGACACAACAGAGACTAGGAAGTGTACCAGTGTTGCTTGTATGTATCTTCTCAAACATGGACTATATTTTTCAGAAACTGCCACCTCTAGATGAGTCCTTGTAACTAATTCTTGGTAAAGGTATGTGAGCATGGGCAATATGTAATTTCTAGTATGAAACATTTAAGAAGCATGTATGTATTCTCCAAATAATTTTTCTCTAGTCATTCGCTGGGATCAACACACCCCAGCTCTAGGGCTTGGCAGTGATGTAGAATGTTAAGAGCCTGCATCACTAAGTAAAAAAACATCTGACTAATACTGATAATGGTCCATTACATAGAGAGGAATGAGGTTTCATTGTGCTAAGCCAGTGCAATTCTAAGGTTTGTTTATGATATTAAGCTAGAAGTACCATTAAGCATGTGATACCCTAACTATTCCAACAGTAGTGCTCACCACTGTCATTTTTCCTTCACCTTTTGTCCCATGTTGATGTTTCTGTGTTCACACATTTCCTTTTAAGTTAGTCTTCTCTCAAATAGCTTCATCAGAGAGAATATATAGATTTTACAACTTGATATTCTAGTATATTCTTCAGTGTATTCATTTTGTCTTGAAATGTTATCTTACTGAAGAATAAAGTTCATTTTTTCTTTGTATTTATAAATGATGCTTCAATGCCTTCCAGGTTCCACTGCTGTTACTGGGTAATCCAATAACACAACTTACTTGTTCACTGTTCTTGCATAGAAGCTAGAACAAAAAGTTTCTTAATTTTTATATATCAAGAAGTTCACAATAATTTAACTTGGAAATCAGTAATGCCTTTCATTACCTTACTAATCTTTTCTTCCACTATATTTTAATTTTGGTCTCTCTACCATTTTTATTTTAACTGGGGAATACATATTTTTTTTCCCAAATTAAGCCTTATGGATATATTTTCTACTTTCCTTTTGTTTCATTTATGATTGTAGCCTGTTTGCATTTTTGTTCATTTCTTTGAAACATTTCTTCTACTTCATCATCTTGGGTGCTGATGTCTTAATATGACTATCCTATTTAATTCATCTACTCATTAAAACAAATCTAATGTTTAAAAGTTTTCTTTATTTCTTCCTTTCTTTCTCTTCCTTATTTTCTTTCTTCCTTTCTTTCCTTCCTTCAGTTTCCTCTTTTTTTGCTTCATTTGGATCTTTTAAAACACAATGTCTTCATTTATTATCATTTAATGGCTCATATATGTCATCCAAAACTTTATTTCACTGGATTTGTGTTTCAGTCCTCCAATCTGATCTACTTTTCTCTGGTTGCTACACCACTTCTGTGGATTGCTAATTTATTTTGCAAGCTCAGTGCATCTGGTGGTTTATAAGTGGATTATTTAGATAATACAATGGATGTTATATATCCTGAAAGGACTTCATCACATTTAGGAGAAACAAAGTAGTCTATATTCAGCCTTCCAAATCCCCAGGTTACACATCCACAAAATCAACCAACTGTGGATTAAAAATATTTTAAAAATTCCAGAATGTTTTATAAAGCAAAATTTGATAGGGGGGTGGGGAGGGCAACTATTTACATAGCATTTACATTGTATTTACATAACATGTACATTGTATTAAGTATTATAAGTAATCTAGAGATGATTTGAAGTATATGGGAGGATGTGGGTGGGGCATATATACTGTATCATTTCATATAAAGGATTTGAGTGTCTGCAGATTTTTGTATCCTAGAAGAATGCAGGGTACTAGGACCAATCCATGAATATCCCATGGATTCCACGGAACTACTGTATTAATATAACATTTTATGCACTTATAACTGCCCTCTTTAAATTTATGTGTCACCAAGCAAGGTTGTCTTTGTTAATTACTGAAATTTAGGAATCATCAAGCAAATGAGTCATAGCAACAGGCCTTCATTTCAACAATGCAAGACCAATATGACAACAAATTATTTAGTATAGGTCATTAAAAACAACAACAACAAAACAAAAACAGTAGAAAATTTTTCTTAATGAATAAATTGAAAATAATAAAACAGTTCCTGGAAACATTTGAATATATAAATGCTCACATTTTAAAGAATTATTATATATTAAAATATATGCTCAAAGAAATGAATGAATCACTATATTTTGCTTTAATACAAAATTTCACTCAACAAAGATATTTTTACACATAACACAATACAGACAAAATGAAAAACATCTTTCCTGGGCCTCACTAATGATACCATAGAGAAATTGTAAGGATATCTCAAAATTGCAAGAGTATTTCTTGTTGAAATTTCTCTAGTACTTAGTAAAAAAAAAAAAAAAAATCAAATTCAACAAAAAGACAGGTTTTAGAAATACCTTAATGTTAGAAAGTAGATTCAGAGAATAAAATCATTTTTAAGAAATGAATGTTTTTTCTTTGATTTGAAAGCTAAAGTATAAAATACACATGACTGATGATGTATAAAAAGTCATATTACTTAAATGCAAGTCTTCAGATTTAAAAATATCAGAAATGTAATAAAAGCTTCATTTTGCAGATTCAAGTCCCTATGTACACCTATTCACAAGCTCTTTCATGTTAAAATTCAAAAAGAGTGACTTGGAATGAAATCTTAATGTGTGCAGAGTAGGTTCCATTATTAAGAACATAATTACCATATACAGTGCCTTGCCCAGTTAATAATGCAAGAAAACTAAATGACAGGGCTGCAGTGAGAGGTGGTCACAGCTTTAATGACTGCCTGCAAGAGGTTTCATAAATCTCCACTAAAATAAAAGACTAACTTCTAGAAGAAAGTGGCATTAAAGTTGGGGAGAGCTGGCAGAACTGATTATAAATAAAGTGAACCAGAATATTCACATGCATGCAAAGTGTTTTTTCTCTTGATATTTAGAGAGATATCTATTACATTATTTAGCCCATGACACAGAAAAAGAATACACAGAACTAGGAAAAAAGGAACTACATATACATATTTATATCACTACATAATATGTATATACCCCTAATACATGTATTTGTATTAATTTTGTGATTTTTTTTTCCTCTTCTACAAACAGAATTTTATTTGACTGACACTATGATGTTGAACAATTACTATTTTTCATTTTATAATAATTTTTTAGAATGATGACAGGCATATGCATAATCTTTGCCCCTGAAATAAGTATATGTATTCAAATTCAAGGAAAAAAAATAGTCATGAATTTATATATGCAGATGTCTGATAATTAAGGTGCTGTAACTGCCTTATAATTAACTCTCCATTTAATAATAGAGAAGATACCAAATTTTTGTCACAAATAGCACAGCAATTTTTTTATAGATAATGAATCTTTATATATCCTAAATGGAATTTTCTAACAGAGTTCATTGCAGAAAACAGAAAGTACTATCCACATTTTTAAACGTGAGGACATTATGTGCTTACCAAACCATTGGCAAGACTGAAGGCACAGTTTCTAAACTGGGTCTTCTGGAATAACTCCTGGACCCAAACAGAACTAACTTACTATGAGAGCAGTACCTCTGAGATTCACAACCAGAAATATGCCCAAGAGTCTCTGCCTTTGCCAACACAGCCCCACATCAGGAGGGTAGAAAATCTGCTCTTGGCTCTGTGGTCCAGGGATTTAACACTGGGGTCAAGGTTCTGTAGCCCTGTGTGTCGACACCTAGGAAGCGGAAGTTTGGACTCTTGGCAACCCTCACATCACCTGAGCATTGTCAGTAGTAAAAGCTAAAAGCCACACAAGGTGGTTTCTGCCTAACTCTTCCCTTTTAGACTTTTTACACAAACATGGTAACCAAATGGAGGAAACAAATTTGCATTCAGAACCTTAGTTAAAGGGGAGTCTGGGACTTGTTCATTTGGCTTTAGGTTTCAGACTTGTAGGTTTACGTATGATAATGGATTAGACGCCTAATGTGAGTCACCTCTAGCCAGCATAATCTCCATATATGAATAAAGTACATTTTATATATACTGTAACAGCACTAGATACTAATATTTTCTTCATGAAAACAGATACACCTCAATTTTTAGAGTATTTTGTTCTGGCCAAGAACAACTATTCCAGTGGAAAAACAAAATTTTTCAAAACAAGAAACGGAATAAATTTGGCAAAGAGAAGTTAAAATAGGAGACAACACAAGACTATCCTAAAAGATTTTAGAGTTTGATAATGATAAATTCAGTTTGTTTTGACATCAGCAGCAACCAGTGATCATGTAAAAATTAAAAGTCACACTGAGACCACTTGGAAGTAATTTGTTGATCTACTTAAACTTAGGAGGTAGTAGATATTCATGGAGGTGAGGGCAGGGCATATTTTAACTACATATTTACTCTATGATAGTAACATACATTGATCCCTTTAAAAATTAAACATTTTCATGGAAATTATTTTATCTGCACCATTAGTTTTCTGTTGCCTCCATTATAATTCAACACCAATTTAGTGGCTTAGCACAACACAAATCTGTCATCTCGAGTTTTGCAAGCTGAAAGTCTGACATGGGTCTCACAGAACTAAAATCAAGGTGAAAGTAGGCCTGTGTTCCCTTCTGGAGGCTCTAGAAGAGAATCCGTGTCCTGTGGCTTTTAGCTTCTCGAGGTTTGGAGAATTCTTTGAGCCCTTTTCACTGTCATCAAAGGCAACCATTCTCCTTTTCTCTGTGCCTTTTTTTTCTGTAGTTACACCCCTGTCTATTTCGCCTTCCTCTTCCATTTTAAAGGACACTTGTGATAAATTGGCCCCACCAATCCAGGAGACTGTCTATGTCCTAAAGTACAACCTATAATTGTAGCAGCAAAGTGCCTTTTGCAGACTATGAGCTCCTTAAAGATAGGAACTGTAGGACCATGCCAACTACCTATAAGTTTTTTTGTTTGTTTGTTTTTGTTTTTTGGTTTTTTTTTTGAGATAAGTTCTTATCTGTTCAAAAACTAAATTCCACAGTTAAACATTGAAGAAACATAATCATGGGTCCTGAAATTAACCCATGAGCCTTTGGGGGCATTTACTATCTGCCTATCACATCTTCTAGGAGTAGGATCAAAAGTCAAAATTTCTTATGCATAGAAAAGCTCTTAGTCGTGATATATAACTCAGTATCATATTATATATGTTATTATATATTTGATAAAAGGGAGTCATTTTAATACATCCTTCAAAAACATCTGAAATTCATATCCTATTTGGCTGTTTTTAAATCAAATATAATGAGTTTATATCAATCTCACCAAAACACTCAAAAGATAAGTTTACTTCACAGTAATGACTCCATGTGAAAAAAAATAAACATTTTACTTTTAAATGATTTCATTAACAATGAGCAAATTGTCCATATGCTATGAAAGTTGTTTTGGGGAATTTCTGAATACCAAAATTATCTTTTAACATTCAACTATAGATTAAACACCTAGATATATTTACTCACTACCTATAATACAGAATGCCACTCTAACAAAATATTTAGAAATGTGCCTATTACCAGTATTATTATGTCTACTTGAGGATACAGATTCCACTAAAAACTAACCTGAAAGTGACTTCAATTTGGAAAAGAATACAACATTTACAACATGCAGTTTAGAGGTTCTAGTTTTAGAGGTAAAAAAGACTTTACTGTTGACAGAAACATAACATGGAAATGTGAAGGCAGAGATTAAGCAGGGACATGAAGTAAGCCCTGCTTACTATGTGTAAACTGATAAAATACAGATGTGTGACCCCTTGAAAATCAAATTAGGTATGGATACAAAATATCCGAACACAATGTGTAATTCTCAGAGGAGGTGGAAGTGTACATGTTCAATTCACATTTCTGTCAAAACAGATTAAGAAAAGCACCACTGCTGTAAGTGGAGTTTCCACAGGCCTTACCAGCCTATGGGACACCGTTAACAGGGATAACACATTTGTCAGGGCATTTTCTCCATTGGCTCATGTAGAACATCAGCCTCCTTCCTGGTGCCTGTTATTTCCATTCAAATATCTTGGATTTTCCAGGTCATCTCACATATGGAACAAGTCCAGGCAATGGCAACCTGTGCTACCTCTATTTGGTACTGTCGCTGAGGCTGAGGTCTCTGGAGAGAAGCCTTCCAAAGGCACTTCTGCCTGGTGGGCATGCTGGTTCTTTCACGAGGTACCACTCTATTCACTGTCTCCCAAACCACACCAGGGATGCACCAAAAATATCCATGAGCTTTTTGGTAGAACAAAATGGGAGTGTATCTTACTTAGTCAATGCTGAAGTCTGTTTAAAATCAACCAAAATCCTTGTGCTCAGTTCTTAAATGTAGCATTTTGTTGAAACACTTTTCTCTGTTGGTTTACAGTCCCCTCTTTCCCTTGGATTTAGAGGGGGAGAAATTCAAATGACTGATTTTTCAAATCCATGGTATCGCTTCTCTCCTACCACCAAGGCTTTATTATTCACAAAATGTTTTTTTTTTTTTTTTTTTTTTTTTTTTTGCCTTCCACAGAGTTCTCTCAGGAAAGTCTCAAATCTCTATGCAAGTAAGACATCTAACTTCTCCACTGTCTCATCATATAGGCATAACCTTTGGAACAATGAAACAGAGCTTAAACCTAAGCTGAAATTTACATGCATTCATAGCACATACCATGTTCAATACAGGAGCTGTTGCAGGGTACTGAAACTTTAAAAAACATGAAAATATAAAAAAATGGGTGAGCACATTCCATTGATCTGAAACTGAAAATACAGTCATCAAATGTCCAGTTATCTAGTTTGTGCTGGGAAACTATTAATCCAACCACATGAAGATCATAAATCCCCTATTCCCATTTGGGGAGGGATGCATATCTACAACACAGTTCTAGAATATGTTGGGTATATTTATGTTGATTAAGGAAGGACATTTCTAAATTTATTCTCACTTTGCTCAGATTTGTGCTGCTTTGTGACTATCCTGCATTCTGCAGAATCTGTGGACAAGTTCCCAGAATAGGTCTATAGGGAAGGTATTTTCTGGAATTCACTTTATCACTGAAAAGCACTTCTGCTTCAGTGTTGCCCACTTGACCTTTTATGTAACTTCTTTGTAGAAGATATTCTATTCACGAAATTGGATGTAATTCATATCTTATGTATGAATTTGAAAAGATTTAAGGTTGACATCACCTCTCTATTCTTATAGGAAGGAAATGTTTTGAAATAACTTAAAAGTTGATTAGCTCTTTAACCTTAATATTTAACACACTAAATTCATGTATAGCCTTAATTAAAGAAGTTAAATCAGATATTGAGAAGGAATAACAATTATCCTAAATACGCCAGAGTCTAACTTTATATGGTAGAGTCACTTAAAGGAAGTTTTCAGGGATTGTATTATTTTCCCTTTAAAAAAGTTATTTTGGGGAGGAAATAGAGAAGTAGAAGGAGAAGGGTGCTGGGCTCACATTTACTCACAAACATGTCAAAACTACAACTACATGTAGAGAGACTCACACTGGACTTGGCCTGGAAGTGATCAGAACAGCTCTTCTACAACCGAGGCCATAATGAAAGAGATAAATGAAGTCTGGCAGAAGGGAGGAGAAGCCATCTGGTCAGAACCTGCCTGCCTAGAAGGGGACAAGAAGAGGAGGGGATATCACAGGTTTGGGTCATCCCTGGGGAGTGAGAGGTTTGGGCCATAGTAGGCACTTAACCTCCAGGTGCAACACTAGGAAGATGGGTCCCCTTAGCTGATGTGAAAATCAGTGGGGCTTACTGGAGGGCTGTAAGAGTCTGCTCTTGAAGAGTTTATGAACATCTTTGATTACTTCCACATACAGTGTGGAGGCAGCAGTTTGATTGGGTATCTGACCAGCTCACCAGGACAACCTGATTCCCCCAGCAAAGCTTCTGCTCCAGCCCCTCTTGCTCTGGCATTGCTCCTAAGGAAGAGGTTGCCTTTGCCAATGAGAATGCCCACATATGGAGGAAAGAGAGCCAACTTGGAACTCTTTTCTGTCTCTGACCAAGGTGGAGGCAGCAATTACTAGGCCTCACATCACTGGACATACTCCCAGGGGATAGAAACTAGCTTCAGGAAAGAGACCACCATCACTGAAGTGTTCCTTCTTGTGCACACAAGGGAAAGGGCAAGGCCCGCACTGGTGTGGTGCCAGTACCCCTGTCCTTGACTCAGCCTCTCACCAAGGGACACACACAGGGGAAAAGGGTAAAACCAGCATAGAAATGCAGCCCCAAGTCCTCAGTTCCCAGCTATTTCTCAAACCAAGGCAGAGATTTAGAGGAACAGCTCCATCAGGGCTCCTGCTCCAGCCCTTCAGTCCCAAAACTATCCCCTGATAGGACGGTGATGGACATTCAGCATAGGAAAAGCTCTGGTTTGCAACCTGGCTCTTAATCTGGCTCTGGCCTCTCCAAATCTAGCCTACCTCCCACGAAGGCTGTGGCTGCCAGCTTTTCTACCAAAGCCACTGTGCACATACAGACTGCATAGGGACATACTTGCACAGGAACACTCTATCAAGATTGGAATAGGTAACAAATTCCACTAATTTCATAGTGTCAGAGAAAATTAAACAAAATGAGAAGACAGTGAAATAGGTTTAAAAAAGAAACAAGAAAAATAATCTAATGAAATAGATAAATAATTTATCTGATAGACATCAAAGCCATAGCAATAAAAATGCCAACCTAACCAGGAAAAGAGTAAATGAACACAATGAGAATTTTAACAAAACACTAAAAATATAAGAGCTTAAGAATACAATAACTAAATGAAAAATACCCCAGAGGGAGTGAATATCAGATTAGGCATAACAGAAAAATGCATAAGCATAAGCAATCTAGAAGTTAGAATTCTAGAAGCCACTCAAGAACAGCAAAAAGAAAAATACATTAAAAGAGAATAATTGAACCTGTAGGACAACATCAAGTGCACTGAAATTCACCTTATTAAGGGTCCTAGGAGAAAAGAGAGAGAAATGGGTGGAAATGTATTTGATAAAGTTATGGCTGAAAACACTCTGAACCTGAAGAATGCAACAGATATTCAGGCACAGGAAACTCCAAGAATACCAAACAAAATGAATCTAAAGTGACCCACACCAAGACATTTAAAGTGGCAGGCATAAAAATAAAGAAAGGATTCTAAAGGCAGCAAATGAAGAAAAAAAGAATCATGTAGAAGGGAACTCCCATGAGCCTAGGAATTGATTTTTCAGCAGAGATTTTATAGGCCAGAAGGGAGTGGCATGATATATTTAAAGTGCTAAAAGGGAAAATCCTACAAACTAGAATAACCTATCCAGCACTGTTATCATTCATAATTGAAAGAGTAAGAAGTTTTCAGAAAAGTAAAAACTGAAAGAGCATAAATATGAAGCAGACTTTATAAAAGTGTTAAAGGGTCTTCAAGTGAAAAATAAAAGGTTATAATAAGAAATAAGAAATTATGCAAAGGAAAAAAATCCCACTAGTACAGGCAAATATATAGTAAACGCTATGGATTACCACTTAAATAAGCTAGTACAAAGACAAAAAGACAAAAAGAGATAAAATCAAATATAATTAAAAAGAACAGTTAAGGGATAAATATGGATATGTAAATATGACATCAAAAACACAAATAGTGGGGGAAGGGAGTTAAAAATGGAGATCTTTTAGAATGTGTTTGAACTTAAATTACTAATTGTTTAAAACAAATAGATAAAGGCCAACATATATAAATCCCATGGTAACCCCCCCCCAAAAAAAACCTATAATAGATAAACACTAAAAAGAAAGGAACACAAGCATACTACTGAAGTATATCATCAAATTACAATGGAAAAAAATAAAGAAAAGGACAAAGAACTACAAAACAACCAGAAAATAAATAACTTATTATTTATTAATAACTTAATGACAGTAAAGACCTACCTAACAATAATCACTGTAAGGCCATCATTGCCCTGATACCAAAACAATGCAAAGATATCACACACACAAAATTATAGGCCAATATCGCTGATGAATATAGGTGCAAAAAATCTCAACTAAATTAGACTCAACAAATTTAAGAGGATAGAAATAATATAAAGCCTGTTTCTGACCGCAATGATATGAAACTAGAAAGTAATTACAGGAAGAAAATTGGGAAAAACAGAAACATATGGAAAGTGAACAACAGGCTACTGAAAAGAATAAAAAAAAATGGTCAATGATGAAATCAACAAAGTCAGAAAACATCTTGAAACAAATGAAAATAAAAAACAAATTTCCAAAGTCTATGGGATGAAACCAAAAACCATTCTAGGAGGGAAGTATATACACATACCAACACAGCTCAAGAAACGAGAAAAAGTTCAAGTAAACAATCTAACCAGCCATTAAAGGAATTAGAAAAAGCACAAAGAATACCCAAATCATCAGAAGTAAGGATATGATAAAGATAAGTGGGGAAATAAATAAAATAGAGTAGAGAACAAAAAAAGAAAAATCAATGAAACCAGAGCTTTTTTTTTTTTTTTTTTTTTTTTTTAAAGACTAACAAAATAAGCCTTTAGTCAGGCTCATTAAAAAAAAGAGAGGATCCAAATAAAACAACAAATTAAAGAGGAAAAATTTCAACTGATATCACATGAATACAAAAAATCCTAAATGAATACTCCAAACAGTTATGACAATGAATTGGACAACCTAGAAAAAAATAGATAAACTCCAACAAACATACATTCTTTCAAGATTGAATCAGGAAGAAATGATTACTAGTATTGAATCAGTAATCAAGACACTCCCAATAAGGATAAGTCCAGGACTATATGGCTTCATAGAAGAATTCCACAAAAAATAAAATGAGTTAATACCTATCCATCCCAAAGTATTCAAAAAAATTGTAGAGGAGAGAACACCTCCAAATTTATTCTACAAGGCTATATTTACCTTGATACCAAAACTAAACAAAACACTACAAAAAAAAAGAAAAAATACATGCCAATATCACTGATGAATACAGATGCAAAAATCCTCAACAAATATTAGCAAACCAAATTCATCAACACTTAAAAAGTGTCAGACACAATGATCAAGTGGCATTTATACCAGGGATATAAGGATGGTTCAAAATATCTAAAAATCAATCAATGTTATACAGAACATTAACAAAATAAATGATAAAATCACATGATTATCTTAATAGATGCAGAAAAAGCATTTGACAAAATTTGACATCCGGTCATGATAAAAACTCTCATCAAAGTTGGTATAGAGGGACTATACCTCATACAGGCCATTTATGACAAACCCACAGCTAACATCTTATGCAATGGTGAAAACTGAAAGCATTTCTTCTAAAATGATGAAAAAGACAAAGATACCCACTCTCCACTTCTATTTAAGATATTATTGGAAGTCCTAGCCACAGTAGTCAGACAAGAAAAAAATTTCAAGGTATTCCAATAGGAAGGAAAGAAGTAAAACTGTCACTATTTGCAGATGACGTAGTACTGTATTAAAAAAACTGAAAATCTCCATCAAAAACTAAAAATTAATTCAGGAAATTTGCAGAATAAAGATTAATAAAGAGAAATCTGTCACTTTTGTATAACTGATAATGAATATCAGAGAAAGCAAGAAAACAACTCCATCTGAATCACACCAAAAAGAATAAAATACCTAGGAATAAACTTAACCAAGAAGGTGAAAGACCTATACAATGAAAACTATAAAACATTATGGAAAGAAATTGAAGATGACACAAATAAATGAAATTATATCCTGTGCTCATAGATACAAAGAATTAATGTTGTTAAAATGACCAAACTACCCAAAGCACTCCACAGATTAGATGCAATTCCTATCAAAATATAACTAGAACAAATAATCCTAAAATGTGTATGGAACCCCAAAGTACTTCAAATAATCAAATAAACTTGTTAATGAAGAACAAAGCTGGAGATATCACACTCCCTGAATTCAGACTATAATACAAAACTACAGTAAACAAAACCACATGGTACAAGCATAAAAAAAAAAAGACACAGATCAATGGAAAAAAATACGGAGCACAGAAATAAAGCCATACACATGTGGTCAATTATTCTATGACAAAGTTGCCACAAATATACAATGGGGAAAAGAGAGACTCTTAAATAAGTAGTTTTGGGAAAACTGTACATCCACACATAAAATAATAAATAGCATTTTTTTCTGAGTTCTATGGTGGCTTAGTGGATTAAGGATCTGGCATTGTCCTGCTGTGGCTCTGGTCACTGTGATAATGCAGGTTTGATCTGTGGCCCAGGAAATTCTGAATGAAGTAGTTAAGTCCAAAAAAAAAAAAAAATGAACTTTTTCTTACACCAAAACAAAAATAAACTCATAATGTATTAAAAACTTAAATTTCAGACTGAGAACCATATAACCCCTAGATGAAACATAAACAGTAGATGCTGATGTAAATGCTAGCAATTTTTTTTTTGATCTGTCTCCTCAGGCAAAGG
Source organism: Sus scrofa (assembly GCF_054392235.1). Taxonomy (NCBI): domain Eukaryota; kingdom Metazoa; phylum Chordata; class Mammalia; order Artiodactyla; family Suidae; genus Sus; species Sus scrofa. The sequence goes on from NC_139390.1 coordinate 65,159,816, forward strand.
AAACAAAATAAAAAACTTTAAATCTTTTTCACAATGAAGAAAACTATCAACAATATGAAAAAACAATATACTGTACAGGAGAATATGATTGCTAATTATATGTTAGATAAAAGATTAATATCCAACATATAGAAATAGATAACTCAATGTCAAAAAAAAACCAACCTTATTAAAAATGGTTAAGAGACCTGAATAGAAATTTTCCAAAGAAGTCATACAGATGGCCAATAGACACATGAAGAGTTGGTCAACATCACTATTCATCACAGAAATGCAAATCAAAATCATAATTAAATATTACCTCACATTATCAGAATGACAATCATCAAAAAAAAACAAAAAGAAATAAATATTGACAAGAATATGGAGGAAAGGGAATCCTAGTTCACTGTTTGTAGGGGTGAAAGTTGGCACAGCCACTATGGTTATGGAGGTTCCTCAAAGTACTAAAAAGAGAGCTATCATATAATCCAGCAATCACAGTCCTAGTTACACATACAAAGAAAATGAAAATATTAATATGAAAATATATATGCAGAGTTCCCATTTTGGCTCAGTGGAAATGAATCTGATTAGTATCCATGAGGATGAAGTTCAATCCCTGGCCTTGCTCAGTGGGTTGAGAATCCGGAGTTGCCATGAGCTGTGGCGTAGGTTGCAGATGTGGCTCAGATCCCACGTTGCTGTTGCTGTGGTATAGGCTGGAGGCTGCAGATCCAATTTAACCTCTAGCCTGGGAACCTCCATGTGCCACAAGTGCAGCCCTAAAGAGACAAAAAAAAAAAAAAAAAAAAAAAAAGAAGAAAAGACATACACATTCTGATGTTTATAGCAGTATTATTATTTACAATACCTAAGATATGGAAGCAAACATGTGTCCTCAATAGATGAATGGATAAAGAAATGTGGCACACACACACAAACACACACAATGAAATATTACTCAGACATTAAAAAGAATGAAATTTTGCCATTTGAAAAAACATGGATGGACCTGGAAGATTTTATGCTTAGTGAAGTAAGTCATACAGAAAAAGACAAATACTGTGTTTTCACTTATAAGTAGAATGTTAAAAAAAAAACAATGAATAAATATAACAAAAGAAATATATTTATAGATACAGAAAACAAACTAGTGGTATCAATGGAGATAGGGGTGTGGGAGGGGCAAGATAGGGGAAAAGGATTAAGAGGTACAAAACGTTAGGTATAAAATAAATAAGATACGAAGATATACACCATAGGGAATGAAACAAATATTTTATAACAATTTTAAATGGAGTAAATTATATTAAAATATTGAATCACTATGTTGTATACTTGAAAAACATATAAAATTATAAATCAACTACATTTCAATTAAAGAAAGACATTTTTAAAAACAAAAATTATTTTTAGCATTTTTAACGTTATGCTTGTAGACTAGACAAAAAAATTCATTCTAAAATAATATTAATTTGTTCAAATCTCTTATAAACAACTACAATGTTTCCTACGCATATTTCATAGTTATATATCACATGATTAGTTTAATGTTGCACTAAAGCTTTCGAAAAGGTAAAATTAATCCACATAAATGGTGAAAGTGAATAAAAAAGAAAGGATCTTACAAATAATTTCTATCTTAATCTTTCCAGAATACAAAAATTGATTCCTCACTTTTGGTGAGGTTTTTTGTTTTGTTTTGTTTTTATGCCTAATCTGAATATAATGATTTTATTATTTTTGGAGATTTTATCAAAATAAATATATATAACAACTAAGTTTCCATCAACATTTGAAATAGGAAAATGAGGAAAAATGGAAGCATATACATGAAATAAATATGTTTAGAAAGTTAAATATATAGCATAAGTAAAAGTGTTCTGTATACAGCCTATAAGGCAATTTTTTCCCTGTGTGATGCCAGGCCTAATATAAATAGCTACTTCATTCTCTCCTGATTGCAAAAGATAAGAAAGTGTTTTTTAAATGCATATTTCCATAAGTAATATGTTATTTTTATACACATTACTCATTCAGGAATAATATCCATGTTCTTTGCTAGTTCCTTTTTTGTTTTAGCCTCTTTGCATTGTGATATTATGAGCCCAATCTTGACAAGTTGTTACAACAGACATTAAGCCAGACTAGAGTCTTAAAATAATAGGAAAGTGGACAGGGCAAAGTCATTGCAAATCTAATATCCCTAGCATGTTGGTGCGACATTTAGCCAATGAGAAAGTTGAGCAAAACTAAGAAACATAACACTAGATATGAACATAACACTAGATATGAAATTACACAGATATAGTTAAAACTAAATCTGCTTTAATAACTTCTTTTGAAGATATTTCTTTTTTTTTTTTTTTTTCTGTCTTTTTGTCTTGTTGTTGTTGTTGCTATTTCTTGGGCCGCTCCCACGGCATATGGAGGTTCCCAGGCTAGGGGTTGAATCGGAGCTGTAGCCACCGGCCTACGCCAGAGCCACAGTAACGCGGGATCCAAGCCGCGTCTGCAACCTACACCACAGCTCACGGCAACGCCGGATCGTTAACCCACTGAGCAAGGGCAGGGACCGAACCCGCAACCTCATGGTTCCTAGTCAGATTCGTTAACCACTGCGCCACGACGGGAACTCCCTGAAGATATTTCTATAAAAGACCTCAATTTCTTAGGTCAAACTTTAATCATTCTTACAAAAAGCAAAGTGGATAGGGGATAAATAATATTTTTATTGAAACGGAAAAAAAGTAACAGACAATTCAGCCAAATAAGAAAAAATTTCACTGAAACAACTGTGAAAATATATACTCATTTCTGAATGTTGTTAATTACTTGACACTTGTCCATATTGTTCCTTATTCTTTTCATGTCTGTCTTTTGGCCTCCACTGTTTCCTATAGAAGTCAAGGTTAATCTTACTACACATGAGGAATCGTGAATGAGTCCTTTCACTCTTGATAATTTCAGGTTTTTTCTCTTTTTCTTTTGGTAGTTTTATTTCAGTTTGTCTAGGAGTGAATCTGAGGTCAGCTCATGGAGCTTTTTACATATGTAGATTAATATTTTTCATTAAATTTGTGTCGTTTTGGCTCATTTCTTCAAATGGATTACCTGTCCCTTTTCCCTCTCCTCTCCTGGGATTCTCATGACAAGCATACCAGTTTGATAGTGTCTCAAACTCGGAGCCTCTGTCCTATATTCTCTTTTCTTCCTCTCTTTAGACCAAATAAGGTCTAATGATCTGACTCCAAGTTTGTTGATTTTTTTCTTTTGCCTCGAATCTTACTGAACCACTCTAGTGAATTCTGCATTACAATTATTGTACTTTTCCACTCCACAGTTATTCCTATTTATTTTCATTTTTCTTAAATTTTCTCTTTAATGATTTTATTTGATGAGGTCTTATGGTCATGCATGCCTCTAATTGTTCAAGCATGGTTTTCTTTGGTTCTATGAATATATTTATAATAGCTTTTCTGACGTTTTTGCTTATCAAACCTAACAGCTGTGTCCTCTCTGATGTTCTTTTCACTGTTTTTGTTTCTCTTGCATATGTTTCTTTGCATGTTGTTACTTTGTTGTTGATACCAAGACATTTTAAATAATATATTGCAGCAAGAGTGGATGCTGATTTTCCCTTAACAATTTTTTTTGGGGGGGTTAATGTTTGTTTAGTGGCTCTCCTGGACCAATTCTATAGAAACTGTCTCCTCTACTATGCACACTAATTGATATTTTTTCTCATTTTTTTTTGCATATTTTGTGGGTTTTTTTAATGGGAGCTTCCTTGGCTAGCCAGTAGGTCAGCCCAGCATATGGGCTGGAAAATTTATATTCTAAGTTTGGACTTAAACACCTTGAACCACTTGGCTCAAGTAAGTTAGTAAATAAGGCTTGAGAGGGAGCCTGTGTTCACAGTTCAGGCAGTTTACAAGTCTGATCCAGACTCTGTGCTTGTCTGAGATTTCATATTCCACTAGGGATGAGAATGGAACTGGGGGCCCTTTCCAGTCTCTTCTGAATAGCATACTGCCCTTTGCATGTATGAATTCTTCCAAATTCTGAGTAATGTGTGAAAACTTGAAAGCACCCTTGGCTGTCTTGTTCTCCAGGTCCCCCTGTTAGGTGTTTAATTGATCTGTTGCTTGCCCATATCTGTACTGAATACTCAGGCAGCAGTGATACTGGCCTAACTCAACTACCACTGAAAATGCCACTGTTTCCAAGGCTTTTCCTTGGAGATTCGTTCAGAGAAATTAGCCTTCTCTGGTGGTAGTAAAGCTCGTGTCTTTTGGTTATCACCACAGAGCTGGTGGAGGGGAGTGGGGAATGGGAGAAGCCCATGTAAAAATGCCACCAACACCCACTGCTCTGATGGAGGTTTGGGTGTCTTCCTTCCTTCTCTCTCCCTCCCTTCCTTTTGATTCACAATGTTTCTTCAATGCTTTTCTTGAATAAATGTTTTTCTCAAATAAGTGCTTTTCAATTTTTTGCATTCTTCTGATTAACGTCTAGAATTCCAAATTTGTTTTTTTTCTGATAACTGTGTCTCGTTCTCATCTTTGCTTTTGGTAAGAGAATTTGCTGACTCTGCACTCACTATATGAGTTCCCCCATCATATCTATTCTTTTAAGAATTAGAAAACTTGGTTATATGTTAGATCTTTATTCATTCTCTGGCTCTCTTTAATTTTTTCTTAAATTTTTTTGTCTTTTGTCTTTTTTTTGGGCCACACCTGTGGCATATGGAGGTTCCCAGGCTAGGGGTTAATTGGAGCTACAGCTTCCAGCCTACACCACAGCCACAGCAACGCCAGATCCAAGCCAAGTCTGCAACCTATACCACAGTTCAGAGAAATGCTGGATCCTTAACCCATTGAATGAGGACAGGGATCGAACCCGCAACCTCATGGTTTCTGGTCAGATTCATTTCCACTGCACCATGACAGGAACTCTGTGAATCTCTTCTAAAAAGTTGTTTGGTATTAGCGTATTTGTTCATTTTAGATTGAATTATTTGAGCTTTATACATCAAGTGATACTTTATTATTAGCTTTCCAAGCACATTTCCTTATTTTGTTATTTGCTGTGTTATATCTCATATACATAGATTTGGCAGATAGGGGTTTTTAGTTTTGTGTAATTAAATATAAAGTGACATTTTAATGAATATTTAATTTTGTGGGCATCTTCCCTACAGTGATACCAGCAATATTTTCCAGTATTTTTCATATTTCCAATATTTTTATTTAAACTTAAAAAAAGCTAAATCCATACTCTTGATGGACTATCATTTTGATGTATTATGTTTATGAGGAATCTATTTTATTGCTAAATGCTCAGTCAACTATATCACCATAATGTATCAATAATTTGTATTTATTCTAATGATATAAAGTGATTTTTTAAAAATATATTTCGAAGCTGGATTCCTTTTACTTTTATGTTAAATTCGCTATCCATCTAATTTTCAGAGCACAACATTACTTTTTGCTAATAATTTACAAAGCTTTCTTGTCTGCGGGAGCAGCCCTAGAAAAGGCAAAAAGACAAAAAAAAACTTGGAAACATACAAAAATTTATTTCAATTATATTTTACCAGTGCCATACATGTATTATAATTTTTTATTTTCAATGAATATCTTTTCACATCTATAATATATAATTTAGGATTTTAATAGTGGAATGGTATTACATTGAAAGAATTATAAAATTTTTTCAACTATTTCCTTCTTTTGGAAATTTAGGTTATTTTCCAAAATTTTATTCATATAAATATCACTACAATCAATATTTTCAAGAAAACTTTGGACACTTGTCCAATTATATCATGATCCATTTAACTGAATTGTCCTTCTAGTTCTAAAATGTTTAACATGACTTATTGAAAATTTATGGGCAGTGGTATCTATAAACTAATATTAGTCGATTCTCCTTTCCAATAATTCTATCTCATTTTATATTTCAGGGTTATCAAAGTGATTAAAATGTCCAAAATAATATAGCATGATAATGGTTATAGTAGTCATACTTGTTTCTGAGTAGAAATGGAAATGATCAAATGTTGCTTTGTTAATTTTAGATTCCTTTTATTTTTATGATTAATTTTGCTTATAAGCTTAAAGAAAATATAATTTCTAAGTTGAAAACCATTTTTATCTAGAATGTCATGCTTTAAAAGATTATTATCTATGGGGAAGGTAATTTTTCATTCTCTTCTTTCCTCTCCCTCTTTATTGCTCAACTGTCATGTTAAAATTGAAATAATGTAATTATATTTAAACATTTGGTCACTTTGTGTTTATGTTTCAATTAATGAGTGATTTTTTTCTTATAAGTACTTGCATGTGTGCATGTGTGTCAGCTCAAACTTATATGTGAAAGGTGTGTGTGTGTGTGTGTGTGTGAATCTTTTATTTTTGAAGTTTCTTACTGTTACTATTTTAGATATATAAAATGGATCAGGTAAAATATAAAACATTTATTATATTCTTTAACAATGCTCCACTGCCTTAAACTGATTTGTCTTTGTATTATTGGGGGCTTTTTTATGACCTTTTCTCCTATGGCTTTCATGAATGTATCTATTGTGAGTCAATTTTAATTAGATATGCTTATAAAAATATGCATTTTGAAATTCTCTAATTCTGCAGTATTACATTGTATCTTCTATTCACTTACCATAAAAATACATATCTAATATATTTTAATGAGTGTTTTATTTGTTATTTACACTGTATTTTTCATTTACTTTAATCTTTCCAAATGGTTGCATATGTGTTAGTGTTTTCAAAAATAAATTCATAATTTATTTTGAGATGCTATTTTCCATATCTGAAACTCATATTTTGTCACATTGTAAGATACCTAATTCAACATTTTATTCTTGATGATTATGAAAACTGAGATGTTGTTTTACAAACTAAAATTTAGTTGTTCATATTCACACTTAATTTCCTACTGACTGATTTAGCACTTAGAACATAGCAATAGCAATAAATAATTACTTACATAATTAATCATTGGAAAAAGAATCTACTGAAATGGAGATTGGACACTGATCTGGAAGTGGGGAGGAAGAGCTCTGTGACAAGCATTTATATGCCAAAATGTTTTTTTGTTGTTAAGTATCATGTTGCATTTGAATGTTTTTGGGGAAAAAATGTATTAGTGTATTGCAAGAAAAAAAATACATATATATTTTTGTCTTTTGTCTTTTTAGGACCACACCCAGGGCATATGGAGGTTCCTAGGCTAGAGGTCAAGCTGCAGCTGCTGGTCTACACAACAGCCACAGCCACGTGGGATCTGAGCCATGTCTACGACCTACACCACAGCTCACAGGACTATCAGATCCTTAACCCACTGAGCAAGGCCAGGGATCAAACCCATATCTTTCTGGATACTAGTCCAGTTCGTTACCCACTGACCCATGATGGGAACTCCAAGAATGCCATTTTGAAAGGCAAAAGTAAATGATCAGGAATTCCCATGGTGGCTCAGTGGTTAACGAATCCAACTAGGAACCATGGGGTTGTGGGTTCGATCCCTGACCTTGCTCAGTGGGTTAATGATCTGGCATTGTCGTGAGCTATGGTGTAGGTCACAGACTCAGCTGGGATCCCATGTGGCTGTGGCTGTGGCATAGGTCATCAGCTATAGCTCGGATTAAACCCCTAGCCTGGGAACCTCCATAGGCTGCCACGTATGTGGGCCTAGAAAAGACAACAAAACAAAACAAAAACCCTGTCCCTTTCCTAGATCATCATTAAAAAATAAAAATCTTTAAAGAAAAAAAAAGTAATGATCAATATTTTTAAACTTTTAAATTTGAAAGAATTACCCCACTAATTTTTTAATCTGTTTTTGCAGATCCCTGCTGCAGGTTTTAATTGGCATAATTGGATTATAGACACAGGTAATTAATTTTGTATCCGATGCATTCTTGCTCAATATTCTTTTTATTTTGTATTTGTTTGTAACTACATAAAGTCCATTTAAACACTTTTACTTTATTGATCTTGTTCATTACACTACTTCTTTCTCACTATTTAGTTACTGATTTTAATTATTCCTTGTTCATCAAGATTGCTGCTTAAACTTCTTTTGGCTTTTCAAAGGTTGTTATTCTGAGTCAGCTGATGCCTGAAAATACTTTCTCCTCTCACCAAAACACACCAAAATCTATATCCAAGTGTAAAATTCCAAGGACACAATTTTTGTCTTTAAAATTGTATGAATCTCTCAGCAATCACTTTCAGAAATATGTGATATCAGTATGGTATTTTCCCTACTGTTGCATTTTCCTTCCTTGGGAAGGAAGAGGTGTATTTAGTTGGTGTATGTTTACGTGGCAGTGGCTGGGGGAGATTACCTAGTGGGAAGCAGAACTGTATGCTCTATCCCAGTTTTACTAAAGCTCATTACAAGGTAAATTAGAAATCAACCTGCTAACACAAAAATAATACCTGGTTTCCTTTGTTTGTGCAGTAGGTAGACTTTGAATATGGCTCTCATAATTTCTAACCCCTGGGCTTCACATCTTTAATTCCAGCTCTCAGCCTTGATTCACTTTTTGTTCTTAATAAAATTTCATCTATTATGTCTCAATTTTCTAGAGAAAGAATATTTTTCTGTCACCATAGCTTCTCTAGCAGTCTAAACATATTTATCATGCGTGTTACCAGCTCTGTGGCTGACCTCAAGAGTTTCTGAACATTTCTTCATCGCTACCTTGTATATTTTGTGATTCTTTACCTCCTGGGATTGAATGCATAAAGGCCCTCCTTGTTCTACCTGGGACATTGTCTTCTTATGGGAGTTGATATCTCTAAATAAATGAACAGGAAGTAACAAAGTCTAGCTAGTTTTAAATTCATATTATTAATAGGGCAAATCTTGCTTAATTTTCTAGATATATACTGCATGAATTGCTGAAACGGGTGGCATGTCTTTGGAGTGATATCAAGGTCTCTTCATTTGCTTTTGGGAAGGAATGTTGACTTGCTTTATATTTATGGATCATCTATTAATTATATTTCATTAGATTTTTAAAACCTACTGTTCATTTGAAAAATTTCTAGCTACTATCAGTATATGTCTGACTTGTTTTCAAAGACTCTGGCCAATGTCAACATCTGTATCATCATCTGCAATGCAGGGGCTGGTAAATGCTCCCAGCAATTGGAGCTGCTCCAGTAGGAGGTCCAGCCCCCTCTACTACCATGTTCCTAGCTGGGAACAAAGTAGAAGGAAATAAAGAAGAATATGAAGAGTCCTACGATGATATGTGCTTTGGTCTTTTTAACTAAATCCCCTTTGTAATATATCAAAAGCTGAAGTTAAAAAAAAAAAATAGAATGAGGCTTGCATAAGTAAAGGCTGAGGGAAAATATCTGTCAGAAGGAACACACTGTCCAAAACCCTAGTGATGTGAGAAACAGGATGCATCAATGTCATTGCAATTAAAGGGCATATGAGGTAAAGACTACAGAGACAGGGATAATGTTGTAAAACTCAAATGGATTTATATTCTGTTGTCTGTATTGTAATTAGATTATATACATGTTGATATAAGAGTTCAGTATCTATAGAAAAAAGCATATATATTTTGTTTTCAGTTTCTTTTCAGTAAATTTCTTCAGTGATTATCCAAATTTCAAGGACTAAGGTCCCAACTAATACCTGGGCAGGGAAAAATTAAGCTCATCTGCTGACAAATAATCAAAAAGAAACTAGAATTTATTTAACAAGTGTTTATACATGTGTGGTACATGTACACATTTATGCACATGTATATATCTCTATGTGTGTGTATAAATATGTTTATATAACTTTAATGTACTCTCATACTAATGATCTTGGATACTTCATACCAATGGTCTTGCATATTGATTCCAATATATTACAAATGCAAATTATCTAGCACATCTACTCCAGATATACTGAGTTAATTACTGCTAAGGACTGATCTAATAATTTATCTTTTAACAAGGCATCCAGCTGATCATAAACACACTAATGCTAAGAAAGACGAATTGAAAAAAAAAACTTAGTAGTAAGTTTTTCAAATATGTGAAATATCAATAGAAATTTTCAAGGGCTTTTCAAGTGAGGACATTTTATCAGAGCATTCTAGAGCAAAATCAAGTATTGCTTTTGCTGTTTGTAGGAGAGGGACAGTGACATGACAGTACATTTCCCTTCTGATAAAGACTAAAGTCCCATAAAATAATCAATGTTTGTATTTATTTGTGTAGTTCTGTGGTCATTAAAAAAGGAACCATTAATAAATACAGCCTAGATTAATATCATAGAAAATAGGCACATAGGAAACAAAAATATCTTTGCAACTTATAGATCATTTTCATTTCAAAAATAGAGAAATTATTTTCTACATAATTATATTAGGTAAAAAAATGTTAATATAAATAAGTTAAAAATCTAGAATTACCATTGTGGTATCAGTATTATTTTTAAGCATATCACATCCTATATAACTATTATATAACTATTTAAAGATATTTCTTTTTTTTTTGGATTTTTGGTGTTTTTAGGGCTGCAACTGTGGCATATGGAGGTTCCCAGGCTAGGGGTCTAATTTGAGCTGTAGCCACCGGCCTACGCCACAGCCACAACAATGCCAGATCCAAGTTTTGTCTGCTACCTACACCACAGGTCATGGCAACACTGGGTCCTTAACCCATGGAAAGAGGCCAGGGATTGAACCCACATCCTCATGGATGCTAGTAGGGTTTGTTAACCACTGAACCACTATGGGAACTTCTAAAGATATTTCTATATCAATAAACAAAACTGCAGAAAAGACACTAAAGTCCTAGGGTGCCTTCCTTACCTGTCTTGTTATTGTTTTTAGAAAATATTCTGAAAATATTATCATTTCTTTTGGCCATGCCCATAGCATGAAGAAGTTCCTGGGCTAGGAACTGAAACCACATCACAGCAGCGAACCAACCTGCTACATTGACAATGCCAGATCTTTAACCCACTGTGCCACAAAGGAACTGCCTGTAATATTGTTTTATTTTTTCAATGTTATTGAATATGTTTTTTAAAAAAATATTTTGCAAATGTTTGCTAATAAAAGTGTAACTGATTTTCATATATTGATACTGCATTCGGCAACACTGCTACATTTGGTCTTTAAAGTAAACTTTATTTGGAGAAATTTTAGATTCATATGCAATTGTAAGAAATAAGAGTGTCCATATCCCCTTTACCTAGCTTCCGTAATGCTTTCTTCTTGCAAAAGTATAGTAAAATATTACAATTACCATATTGACATTGACAGACCCAAAACACAGAACATTTACTTCTCCAAAAGGACTCCTCATGTTGTATTCAGACCCGATCCCCTGCATTCCAACTACATTTCCATAATTCCTAGATATCACTCATTTCTTCATTTTTATAATTTTGTACTATATATGTGGAATTAGAGAGTATTTTACATTTAGGGATTTTTTTTTCTCAGGGTAAAACTGGAGATTCATCCAAGTTGTCGTATAGCTCAACAGTGTGCTCCTTTTCATCACTCGGTAGTATTTCTTGGTTCGGATGTTCCACAATTTCCTTGACCATTCATAAATGGAAGATATCTGGGCTTTTTTTTTTTACAGGTTTTTTTGATTATTAAGAATATCTGCTTTGATTATTTGTGTACAGGTTTTTTTGTGAATATATGTTTCCTCTTTGGATAAACACTCAAGAACTCAACTACTGGGCCTAATGGCAATTTAACATTTAACACAAAAAATCCACCAAAATATTTTCCTATTGGCCATGTATGGGTAATCATCTCGGCATATTCTCATCAGCATTTGCCATTGTTATTTTTTCTCCTATTTTTAAAATTTGAGCCATTTGGTTAACTCTAGAGTGACAGTTCACTGTGGTTTTTCATGTCTTTTTCTCATTTCCTAATTGCATAGCTTTTGCTTTTGTTTGTTTTTACTGGTGATTTTTTGGAAGTTTTGTATATTTTTAGATTCTAAATATTTTGTCAGATATATGAGTTACAAATGTTTTTTTTTTTTCAGATTTGGAGTTTGACTTTTTAGCTTATTCATGTGGGCTTTCACAGAGCAAAAGTTTTAAGCTTTAAAGACCAAATCAACATTTTTTTTTAACTTTATGGATTTTACTTTTTGTATCAAGGCTAAGACCTTTCTCCTGTGTCCAGATTCTGATAAATTTCTGCTGCATTTTTTCTAGACATTTTATATTTTTAACATTTAAGTCTCTGATCCATTTGAGTAACTATTTATATAGTACATGATTTTTAAGGTCGACATTTTTTTCCTTTTGTCTTAGGATATCCAATTGTTATAGCAGCATTTGTTGAAAATGTCATCCTCTAACAATTGAATTGATTTTGTATCTCAGTTAAAAATCAGAGAGAGGACAAGATGGCGGAGGAGTAGGGGGACACGCTCGCCCTCTCCCACAAACACAACAAAAAAAGCACATCTACAGAATAAATGACTCGCACAGAACAGCAACCAATCGCTGGCAGAGGAACCTAAACTCCAATAACGGCAAGAAGTTCGTGACATTACTGGGCAGAACGGGAGAAAAGAGAAGAGTGAGAGAAGGTGAATCCGAGCGGGACGGGCGCTCCCGAAAGGGAACGCGGAGGAGAAAGGGATCCCACACCCTGGAAAGTCACCTAAACAGGGGAAAGATCAAACAAACCGGAGGAATCTCCAGATGCAGAGAAGAGTGTAGCAGTAAGTTGGAGTACGGAAAAGCCGATCAAGAACCCAACGGATCATCTGAACTACGGGCACAGTCACCAAAAATTGAGACGCCTGGGGGGGGGGGGCTGGGCACCAAATCCTCGGCTCCAGAGGTTAGTCCCGGGGCTGGGGGGGCGGGGCAGAGCGGAAACTGCTTGGGAGGTCTAGAAACCATTTGATGGGGCAGAGACTGCCTGGGAGACTAGAAAACAAAGCTGTTGCAGAGGAAGGGAACAATACTCTAGGGGCGGGGAAGTGGAAAGCCGCATCAGAGGGAACCTGGGAGAAGAGCCTGGTCTGCGCCCCTGCTGGGGAGGGGAGAGAAGAAGGGGTGGTTCCCCATAGAATACCCCCCACGCCACAGCAAGCTTACAGGCCTGCTAGCTAGCTGAAGGCTGTGCTTCCCAGTGCATCCCCTTCCCCCAACCCCGCCACCCCCTACACTCTCGCCGAACCTGGGGCTGCCTGCCATCCAGGAGGGCTGGCCTCAACAATTGCCTGAAGCCTACCACCACAGGGGCTGTCCCTGCACAGGCCTGCTTGCCCTTTGGAGGGGCTACACTTCCGCAGAGCAGCACCAAACACCACCAGCCCTCGAGAAAAGGCCTGCAGCCCAGAAAAGCTAGAACAAGCCTAGCCAGGCCGTGAATAGATCTGCCTAATTCTCGGACGGATTTTCTGAGTCGGATTGCCCCAAGAGGAGCCTCTTGAGTTTCCAACGGCCCTGCTACCCGCCCAAGCCCCCAGGGGATGCTCTAGTGGACCAGCTGCATAGGACTGCCAGCTCCAGGCAGGACCCCCTGCGGCCCAGAAAAGCTGCAACAAGCCTGGCCGAGTCAGGAAAAGATCTCAGATGGTTTTTCTGAGTTGGGCTGCCCCGGGGAGGAGCATCTTGGGTCTCCAACGGCCCTGCTACCTGCCCAAGCCCCCAGGGGGTAGAGAGACCTAGTGTACCAGCTGCATAGGACTGCCAGCTCCACGCAGGACCCCCTGCAGCCCAGAAAAGCTGCAACAAGCTCGGCCGAGACAGGCAAAGATCTCAGACGGTTTTTCTGAGTCGGGCTGCCCTGGGGAGGAGCCTCCTGGGTTTCCAATGGCCCTGCTACCCGCCCAAGCCCCCAGGGGGTGCCCCACTCCCGAGAAATTGCTGCTCAGCACCACCAGCCCCCTGGAAGAGCCCCTGCAGCCCAGAAAAGCTGCAACAAGCTTGGCCAGACTGTGAAAAGATCCGCTACATTCACAAGCCGTCCTTCTGATTTGGGCTGCCCTAGGGAAGAGCCTCTTAGATTCTCAGTGCCCCAGATAGCTGCTCCAGCCCCCAGGGGGTGCTGCACTCCTGAGGAACAGCTGCCCAACACTGCCAACCCCCTGCAAGAACCCCACAGCCTAAAAACACCACAGCAAGCTCTGCATGACCAAGTGAAATCTGCTACCATCGTGGTGTGGACCTCCCAGTCCTGTCTGCCCTCAGGAAGTCCTCCTTTGCTTCAAAGAAACACTGTTAGCCCCATCAACACTCCAGAAAAGCCACACTGCCTCAAAAAAGATTGACCAACAACACCAGCCCTCAGGAAATATTCCACGGCAGTGACAAGGCAAACACTGCCCCATCACAGAGAGTACAACTCCCTCAGGAGAAAGAAAACAACAAGCAAGATGAAGAAGCTGAAAAACCACCCCCAGTCAAACCAACAGGAGAACTCACCTAAAACAATCAACAATGAAACAGATCTCTGCAGTCAGACAGACCTGGAGTTCAAAAGAGAAACAGTGAAAATACTGAAGGAATTAAGAGAAGATATGAACAGTAATGCAGATACCCTCAGAAAGGAACTAGAAAATATAAGGAGGAGCCAAGAAAAACTAGAACATTCATTTGCAGAGATGCAAACTGAACTAAGGGCAGTAAAAACCAGAATGAATAATGCAGAAGAACGAATCAGTGATATGGAAGATAGAATAATGGAAATCAGTCAATCCGGTCAACAGACAGAAAACCGAATCAAAAAACTGGAAAGCAATATAAGAGACCTATGGGATAATATAAAGCAGGCCAATCTACGCATAATAGGAATTCCAGAAGGAGTAGAAAAAGAGAAGGGGATGGAAAATATATTTGAAGAAATTATCGCTGGAAACTTCCCAAATCTAAAGGATACTGGGTTCAAGATACAAGAAGCACAGAGGGCCCCAAACAAACTGAACCCAAACAGACCCACACCAAGACACATCATAATAAAAATGGCAAAAGTTAGTGATAAAGAGAGGATCCTAAAGGCAGCAAGAGAAAAACAGAATGTTACCTACAAGGGAACCTCCATGAGAATATCAGCTGATTTCTCTACAGAAGCACTACAGGCCAGGAGGGAATGGCAAGAGATATTTAAAGGGCTCAAAGGAAAAAATATGCAACCTAGAATACTCCATCCAGCAAGAATATCATTTAAAATAGAAGGGGAAATAAAAATATTTCCCAACAAACAAAAACTTAAAGAATACAGCAACACAAAACCCATGTTAAAGGAAATATTGAAAGGGCTTCTCTAAAGCAAAAAGAAAGGAAGGAAAGGGAAGAAAAAAGAAAAGAAAAAAAAAAAAAAGAAGAAGAAGAGGAAGAACTAGGACTGAGGAAACCGCAATCAGAGAGCAGTCACTCAAATAAGCCAGCATACAGATTTAATCATGAATATGCTTCAAACAAAATAAAATTAAAAAGAAAAAAATAAAAAAAGAGTCATCAAAACCATAAAATGTGGGCAAGGGATGTCCGGAGGTAAATAACCCTTTTTGTTTGTTTGTATGTTTCTCTTCTTAATTTTAATATAGTAATGAAGTGTTTGAACTTACAGGAACATCAGGCTAAAACACACAATTATGGGAAGGGGTTAGCATACTTAAAAAACACGGCAACCACAAGCCAAAATCTAGGAAGAATGGAGAACCATAGAATCAACTAGAACACGAGGTGCAAATGGCAGTAAATAATCATCTATCAATTATCACCTTAAATGTCAATGGACTGAATGCCCCAATCAAAAGACACAGAGTGGCTGAGTGGATAAAAAGGCAAAAACCTTCAATATGCTGCCTACAAGAAACTCACCTTAGGACAAAAGATACATATAGATTGAAAGTGAAAGGGTGGGGAAAAATATTTCACGCCAATAGACATGACAGAAAAGCAGGAGTCGCAACACTCATATCAGACAAAATAGACTTTAAAACAAAAGACATAAAGAAAGACAAAGAAGGACACTACTTAATGATTAAGGGATCCATCCAAGGAGAGGATGTTACTATCATCAACATATATGCTCCAAATATAGGAGCACCCAGATACACACACCAAATATTAACAGACATAAAGGGAGATATTGATGAGAATACAATGATAGTAGGAGACCTTAATACCCCCCTCACATCAATGGGCAGATCCTCTAGACAGAAAACCAATAAAGCAACAGAGATCCTAAAGGAAACAATAGAAACGTTAGACTTAATTGATATCTTCAGGACACCACATCCAAAAAAAGCAGAATACACATTCTTCTCAAATGCTCATGGAACATTCTCAAGAATCGACCACATATTGGGACACAAAGCGAATCTCAATAAATTTAGGAGCGTAGAAATTATCTCAAGTATCTTCTCTGACCACAATGCCATGAAATTAGAAATCAACCATGGGAAAAGCAAAGAGAAAAAACCTACTCCATGGAGACTAAACAACATGCTACTAAAAAACCAATGGGTCAATGAGGAAATCAAGAAGGAAATTAAAAACTACCTTGAAACAAATGATAATGAAGACACAACCTCTCAAAATCTATGGGATGCTGCGAAAGCAGTGCTCAGAGGGAAATTTATAGCAATACAGGCCTTTCTCAAAAAAGAAGAAAGATCCCAAATTGACAACTTAACCCTCCACCTAAACGAATTAGAAAAAGAAGAACAAAAAAGTCTTAAAGTCAGCAGAAGGAAGGAAATTATAAAGATCAAAGAAGAAATCCATAAAATAGAGACTCAAAAAACAATAGAGACAATTAATAAAACCAAGAGCTGGTTCTTTGAAAAGGTGAACAAAATTGACAAATCCCTGGCCAGACTCAATAAAAGAGGAGAGAAAGAACCCAAATAACCAAAATTAGAAATGAAAAAGGAGAAATCACAACGGATACAGCAGAAATACAAAAAACCATAAGAGAATACTATGAACAACTATACGGCAACAAGTTTGACAATCTGGAAGAAATGGACAATTTTCTAGAATCTTACAGCCTGCCAAAACTGAATCAAGCAGAAACAGACCAACTGAACAGACCGATCACTAGAAATGAAATTGAAGAGGTCATAAAATCACTCCCCACAAATAAAAGTCCAGGACCAGATGGCTTCACAGGTGAATTCTATCAAACATATAAAGAGGAATTGGTGCCCATCCTCCTTAAACTCTTTCAAAAGGTTGAAGAAGAAGGAATACTCCCAAAGACATCCTATGATGCCACCATCACCCTCATTCCAAAACCAGACAGAGATACCACCAAAAGAGAAAACTATCGGCCAATATCATTGATGAATATACATGCAAAAATTCTCAACAAAATCTTAGCCAACCGAATCCAACAACATACCAAAACAATTATACACCATGACCAGGTTGGGTTCATCCCAGGTTCACAAGGATGGTTCAACATACACAAATCAATCAGCATCATACACCACATTAACAAAAAAAAAAAAGTCAAAAATCATATGATCATCTCAATAGACGCAGAAAAAGCCTTTGACAAAGGCCAACATCCATTCATGATCAAGACCCTCGCCAAAGTGGGAATAGAGGGAACATTCCTGAATATCATCAAAGCCATTTATGAGAAACCCACAGCAAATATAATCCTCAATGGGGAAAAACTGAAACCCTTCTCACTCAAATCTGGAACAAGACAGGGATGCCCACTCTCACCACTGCTCTTCAACATAGTTTTGGAAGTCCTAGCCACAGCAATTAGACAAACAAAAGAAATAAAAGGCATCCATATAGGAAGAGAAGAGAGAAAACTGTCACTGTATGCAGATAACATGATACTATACACAGAAAACCCTAAGGACTCAACCCCAAAACTCCTTGAACTGATTCATAAATTCAGCAAAGTAGCAGGATATAAGATGAACATTCAGAAGTCAGTTGCATTTCTGTATACCAGCAATGAAACATTAGAAAAGGAATACAAAAATACGATACCTTTTAAAATTGTACCTCACAAAATCAAATACCTCGGAATACACCTGACCAAAGAGGTAAAGGACCTATATGCCGAGAACTATAAAACTTTAATCAAAGAAATCAAAGAAGATGTAAAGAAATGGAAAGATATTCCATGTTCCTGGATTGGAAAAATCAATATTGTGAAAATGGCCATCCTACCCAAAGCAATCTACAGATTCAATGCAATCCCTATCAAATTACCCATGACATTGTTCACAGGACTAGAACAAACAATCCAAACATTTATATGGAACCACAAAAGACCCAGAATCGCCAAAGCAATCCTGAGAAACAAAAACCAAGCAGGAGGCATAACTCTCCCAGACTTCAAGAAATACTACAAAGCCACAGTCATCAAAACAGTGTGGTATTGGTACCAAAACAGACAGACAGACCAATGGAACAGAATAGAGAATCCGGAAATAAACCCTGACACCTATGGTCAATTAATCTTTGACAAGGGAGGCAAGAACATAAAATGGGAAAAAGAAAGTCTATTCAGCAAGCATTGCTGGGAAACCTGGACAGCCGCATGCAAAGCAATGAAACTAGAACACACCCTCACACCATGCACAAAAATAAACTCCAAATGGCTGAAAGACATATATATGACAGGACACCATCAAACTCCTAGAAGAAAACATAGGCAAAACACTCTCTGACATCAACATCATGAATATTTTCTCAGGTCAGTCTCCCAAAGCAATAGAAACTAGAGCAAAAATAAACGCATGGGACCTAATCAAACTGAAAAGCTTTTGCACAGCAAAGGAAACCCAAAAGAAAACAAAAAGACAACTTACAGAATGGGAGAAAATAGTTTCAAATGATGCAACTGACAAGGGCTTAATCTCTAGAATATACAAGCAACTTATACAACTCAACAGCAAAAAAACCAATCAATCAATGGAAAAATGGGCAAAAGACCTGAATAGACATTTCTCCAAGGAAGATATACAGATGGCCAACAAACACATGAAAAAATGCTCAACATCGCTGATTATAAGAGAAATGCAAATCAAAACTACCATGAGATACCACCTCACACCAGTCAGAATGGCCATCATTAAAAAGTCCACAAATAACAAGTGCTGGAGGGGCTGTGGAGAAAAGGGAACCCTCCTGCACTGCTGGTGGGAATGTAAACTGGTACAGCCACTATGGAGAACAGTTTGGAGATACCTTAGAAATCTATACATAGAACTTCCATATGACCCCGCAATCCCACTCTTGGGCATCTATCCGGACAAAACTCTCCTTAAAAGAGACACATGCACCCGCATGTTCATTGCAGCACTATTCACAATAGCCAGGACATGGAAACAACCCAAATGTCCATTGACAGATGATTGGATTCGGAAGAGGTGGTATATATACACAATGGAATACTACTCAGCCATACAAAAGAATGACATAATGCCATTTGCAGCAACATGGATGGAACTAGAGAATCTCATCCTGAGTGAAATGAGCCAGAAAGACAAAGACAAATACCGTATGATATCACTTATACCTGGAATCTGATATCCAGCACAAATGAACATCTCCTCAGAAAAGAAAATCATGGACTTGGAGAAGAGACTTGTGGTTGCCTGATGGGAGGGGGAGGGAGTGGGAGGGATCGGGAGCTTGGGCTTATCAGACACAACCTAGAATAGATTTACAAGGAGATCCTGCTGAATAGCATTGAGAACTATGTCTAGATACTCATGTTGCAACAGAAGAAAGGGTGGGGAAAAACTGTAATTGTAATGTATACATGTAAGGATAACCTGACCCCCTTGCTGTACAGTGGGAAAATAAATAAAAAAAAAAAAGCAGATGAGCATATACATTCTATTTTAAATTATGTTTTATTGTTTTTGGATACAATATGTGTGTATGTGTATACAGTTTTATGACACCAACTCCTCTTGCTGTAGTAGATATACAGAGACTCTAAAAGTCATTAATGTGAATTTCCCAACTGTGTTTTTTTTCAGATTTATTTGAATATTATAGGCTCTTTTAATGTTCATTAGAGAGAGGCATAAATTTAAACAAAATAGCTTACTGGAATTTTGAGAAGGATTATGCAGAATCTATGAATCTATTGATCAGATTGGGAGGAACTGAAATCTCAAAAATATTGAGTCTTCTAGTCAAGTCATGAGGTATATATGTGTATGTATGTCTGGTTGGTGTTTTACTTTATTTATTTAGATATCATTTCATTTCTCTCAAAGGTATTTAGTGGTTTTCACAGTAAAGCTTTTCCACTTAGTTTGTTAAATTTATCCTTAATATTTCTTGGCTTTTAATGCTATTGGTATTTTTAAATTTCCATTTCCAATGGTCTGCTAGAAGTACATAGCAACACAACTGATTTTGTAAATTGAACTTTAACCTGTGATCTTGATTATGAATTCACTTACATGTTTTAGTATATATATAAGTGTGGATTTTGTCTTTCATCATATCTGGATAACTCTAGCTATTCTGTTATCAAATTATCTATATTATTTATTTGCTCTTATTTGCATTTTATATATTTTTACTCTATCTTCATTTTATTACTCTTTTCAAAAAAGATTTTTTTTGGAAATGCCCGTGGCATGCGGAAGTTCCTGGCCTAGGGACTGAACCCACTCCACAGCAGTAACCAGAGTCACTGCAGTGACAACACCAGATTCTTAACCCATTGAGCCACCAAGGTAATGATTACTACTCTTTTAGTTTCAGTATCTAATGGTCTGTGTTACCTTTTAGATAATTTAATCTGGTCCTCTCATTTACCAGTTTTCTCTCAGCTATAACAAATTTTTTAAATTCATGCATTCAATTCCAAATTTAAATTGATATAGGTTCTAGTTTTTAGAATTGGTATTTTTTCTTTTCTTCAAATCTGGCCTGCTATTGTTTTAACAATAAATATCTGGTTTTAGCCATACATTTATAATAACATCATATTTATTTAAATAGAAAAAATGTACCTAATGGCTTAAAAGAGCAATTATTTTATTGTTTCTCAAGATTTTATGGATGGATTAGAATCAGTCACAAGTTCAGGGCTGAAGTTACCAAAAATTGGAGGTTTAATTGTAACTTCCTGGGTGGTTCACTAATGTATCTGGCAGTTTATATTTCAACTAACTGGGACCTCAGGTTGGGCTCAGAGTAAGAAAAATATAAGCAAAATGAAGACACACAGGAACTATTCCCAGTTAAAAGACTAGGAGAATTCCCCTGAATGAGCAAAGAGTGAAACAGACACCTGTATTCTAATAGATACTGAGTTCAAAAATGAGGTAATGAAAATACTGAATGAATTAATAACAGCTATTGAAAGTAATACAGATTACTTTAAAAATGAATTAGAAACTATAAGGAGGAGCCAAGAAAAATTAGAAAATCCATTTGCTGAGATGAAATTTGAGTTAAAGGCTTTGAACAGCAGGATAAATAATAATGCAAAAGAATGAATAAGTGACTTGGAAAGTAGAATAATGGAAATCACCCAATCAGGACAGCAACTGAAAGCCAAATAAAAAATAATGAGAGCAATATAAGAGTCTATGGGATAATATAAAGTAGGCTAATCTACACATAACAGGGATCCCAGGAGAAGAAAGAGAAAAGGGAATTGAAAAAGCACTTGAAGAAGTTATGGCTGAAAATTTCCCAAATCTAAAAGAGGAAACATATATCCAGATACAGTAAGCACAAAGGGTTCCCAATAAGATGAATCTAATCAGACCTATACCAAGACATATTATATTAAAAGTGGTAAAATTTAAAGGCAGAAAGAGAAAAACAAAGAGTAAATTTCAGGGGAATCCCCACAAGGCTAACAGCTGAATTCCCTAAAGAAACACTACAGGCCAGAAAAGAGTGGCAATGTATGTTCAAAGTTCTAAAAGGGAAAATTTTGCAACCTAGAATATTTTACTCATCAAGAATATCATTTAAAATAGAAGGAGAAATAAAGAACTTCCAAGATAAAACTAAAATAACACAGTAATACTAAACATTTCCTAAAAGAAATATTGAAAGGCCTTCTCTAAATAGGAAGAAGTAAGAAGATATAGGATGGAGGAAATCACATTTGGAAAGCAATCACTTAAGTAAGCAAGTATATAGATCAAAAAGAAAAAAAAGCTATTTCTGAATGCAATGATAAACACAAATAACAGCAAAAGGCTAAACATGAAGATATAAAAAAGGACATCAAAATCTCAAAATGTGGGGAAGGAGAATATGAAAATCTAGACTCTTTTTTTTTTTTTTTTCTTAACAGTGTGTTTTAACCTATATATGCTATCAGGCTAAAGCAAGCAGACAGAGGAAAGGTTTATCATATTTGAAAAAAAAACAAAAACAGGGAAACCATAAATCAAAACTAAACAAAAACTAAAAAGAAGAGGACATAAGCATAAAATGAAAGGAAATCATGCAACCAAAAAAGAAAAGAACAAAGGAAAAACATAGAATCTACTGGAAAACAAGGTTTAAAATGGTAATAAATACATATTTTTCAATAATCACCTTAAATGTCAATAATTACCATGAATGCTCCAATCAAAGGACATGGAGTGGCAGACTGGCTTAAAATCCAAGTGTCTACAATGTTATGTTGCCAACAAGAGACTCCCCTTAGGGCAAAGGACATATATAAATTGAAAGTGAGGGGATGGAAAAAGATATTTTATGTGAGTTGAAATAATAGGAAAGTGGGTGAAACAATACTTATATCAGACAAAATAGACTTTAAAACAAAGTCCATAGAGAAAGACAAAGGACACTAATGATAAAAGGATCAATTCAAGTAGAAGATATTACACTTGTCAATATATATGCCCCAACACAGGAGCATTCAAATACATACAACAAATACAGGTATAAAGGAATACAATAATTGTAGGAGTCTATAACACTCCACATACATCAAAGGACAGATTCTGTAAACAGAAAATCAACAAGCCAATGGAGAGTCCCAAATGACACAAAAGAACAGTTAGGCTTCCTTGATATTTTCAAGATATTACACCAAAAAAGAAATATATATATATATATACACACACACACACATACACATTCTTTTCAAGTGCACATGGAACATTCTCTAGGATTGACAATACACTGGGACACAAAACTAACCTCAACAAATTTAAGAGCACTGAAGTTCTTTTAAGCATATTTTCTGACCACAGTAGCATAAAACTAGAATTAACCCATGGGAATAGAAATGAAAAAAATCTGACTACACAGAGACTAGACAAAATGCTAGCAAAACAAAAAATAGGGCAATGAGGGAAAAAAAAATTAATTAAAAAAAATTTGAAAGGAGTTCCCGTCATGGCTCAGTGGTTAACAAGTCCAACTAGGAACCATGAGGTTGTGGGTTTGATCCCTGGCCTTGCTCAGTGGGTTAAGGATCCAGCGTTGCCACAAGCTGTGGTGTAGGTCACAGACATGGCTCACATCTCACATTGCTGTGGCTGTGGTATAGGCTGGCAGCTGCAGCTCAAATTAGACCCCTAGCCTGGGAACCTCCAATATGCCATGGATACAGCCCTAGAAAAGACAAAAAAAAAAAAAAACCTTGAAAGAACAACCATACAAAATCTATGTGATGCTGCAAAAACAATTCTTAGAGGGAAGTTCATAGTGATATAGGCCTTCCTCAAAAAGCATGAAAAAATCTCAAATAAAAAACCTAACCTAATGCCTAAAAGGATTAGAAAAAGAAGAACAAACAAAATGTAAATTCAACAGAAGGAAGGAAATCATAAATATCAAAGAGGATATCAATAACATAGAGATTCAAAAAATGATTGGAAAAATCAACAAAAACAAGAGCTAGTTCTTTGAAAGGGTAAATAAAATGGACAAAACTCTGGCCAGACTCACCAAGAAGTGAGAGAAAACACAAAGAAACAAAATGAGAAATGAGAAAGGAGAAATCTCAAGGGATACTGCAGAAATAACAAAAAAAAAAAAAGAAAATAATATGAACAATTGCACACCAACAAATTATTTCACAACCTAGAAGAAATGGACAGCTTTCTAGGGACACATAGGCCACCAAAACTGAATCAAGAAGAAATAGATCATTTGAACAGAACAATCACTAAAAATGAAATTGAATGTGTAATAAAAACACTCCCTACATACAAAAGCCCAGTACCAGGGAGTTCCCATTTTGGCTCAACAGGTTATGAATCTGCCTAGTATCCTGAGGAAGCAAGTTAAATCCCTGGCCTCACTCAGTAGGTTTAGGTTCTGACATTGCTGTGAGCTGTGGTCTAGGTCACAGATGTGGCTCAGGTAACAGGTTGCTGTGACTGTGGTGTAGGCCTGTAGCTGCAGTTCTGATTTGACCCTTGGCCTGGAAACTTCAATAAGCTGCAGGTACAGCCCTAAATAAATAAATAAATAAATAAATAAATAAATAAATAAATCCAGGACCAGATAACCTCGTAGTCAAATTCTACCAAGCATACAAAGATCTTATACCAATCTTTCTTAAACTCTTCCGAAATATTGAAGAAGGAACACTTTCAGGGATATTCTAGAAGCCTTTATCACCATAATACCAAAATTAGACAAAGACACTACAAAAAAAGAAATTTTTAGTCCAATATATTTGATGAATATAAGATGCAAAAATTCTCAACAAAATTTTAGCGAATGGAATCTGACAACATAAAAACAAATACAGGCCATGACTAAGTGGGATTCATCATGAGTTCACAGGGATGGTTCAATATGCACAAATCAATCAGTGGAATACACCACATTAACAATAGAAAAGTCAAAAACCACATCACCATCTCCACAGATGCAGAAAATGTATTTGACAAAATCCAAAATCTCTTTATGATAAGGAACTCTTACCAAGGTGGGTATAAAGAGACCATATCTCAACATAATAAAATCCATTTAAGACAAACCCATATAATCCTCAATGGAGAAAAGCTGAAAGTCTTCCCACTAAAATCTGGGACAGGATAAGGATTCTCACTTTCACCACATTTATTCAACATAGTATTTGAAGTCCTTGACACAGCAATCAGACAAACAAAAGAAATAAAGCATCTCCAAACTGGAAGAGAAGAGGAAAAACTGTCACCATATGAAGATGACATGATTCCCTATATAGAGAACCTAGAGTTCTCATTATAGGCCTGGCGTTCCCCTTATGGCATGTGAGTTAAGAACCCACCTAGGAGTTCCTGTTATGGCTCAGCAGAAACAAATCTGACTAGCATTCAAGAGGACTCAGGTTCAATCCCTGGTCTTGCTCAGTGGGTTAAGGATTCAGCATTGCCATGAACTGTGGTGCAGGTTGCTATGGTGTAGGTTGCAGACGTGGTTCATCTCCCAAGTTTTCTGTGGCTGTGGTATAGACTGGCAGCTGTAGCTCCAATTAGACCCCTAGCCTGGGAACTTCTATATGACATGGGTGCAGCCCTAAAAAGACCAAAAAAAAAAAAGGAACCCAACTAATATCCATGAGGATGTAGATTTTAGCCATGGCCTCACTCAATGTGTTAAGAACCCAGCCTTACCATGAGCTATGGTGTACGTCACAGATGCATCTCGATCTGGAGTTACTGTAGCTGTAGCATAGGGCAGCAGCTGAAGCTCCAATTCAACCCCTAGCCTGGGAACTTCTATATGCCTCAAATATGGCCATAAAAGGAAAAAGAAAAAGGAAAAAAAAAAAAACCTAAACACTCCACACAAAAACTACTCAAACTGATAAAGGGATTCAGCAAAGTAGAAGAATACAAGCTTAACATTCAGTTAAATTATAGTAACAAACAAATGTTAGAAAAGGAATATAGAAAAACAGTAACATTTAAAATTTTAACAAAAAAATAAAATGCCTAGGAATAAACCTGAACAAGGAGATGAAATACTTATACATGGAGAACTATAAAACATTAAAAAGGAAATTAAAGAGGAGTAAAAGACATGGGAAGATATCCCATGACCCTGGATTTGAAGAATTAATATTGTTAAAATGATCACCCTACTGAGAGCAATCTACAGATTTAATGCAATCCTTAACAAATTACCCATGTAATTTTCATAGAACTAGAACAAATAATCCAAAAATTTATATGGAACAATAAAAAACCCAGAATTGCCAAAGCAATCCTAAGTGTGAAAAAGAAAAGAAACAGGAGGCATAATTCTCCCTGACTTCAGACAACATTATAAAGCTACAATAGTCAAAACAGTTTAGTATTGGTACAAAACCAGATATACATTTACAGATGAATTGAATAGAATAGAGCCCAGAGATAAACCCAGATACCTATGCTCAATTAACCTTTGACAAAGGAGGAAAGAATACAAAGTGGGAAAAAGACAGTCTCTTCAGCAAGTGGTGTCAGTAAAACTGGACAGCTGCATGTAAATTAATGAAACTAGAGTACTCCCTCACACCATGTACAAAAATAATGTACAAATGTTTAATTTGGTCAGTCTCCTGAGGTAATAGACATAAAAATAAAAACTAAAAAATGGGACCTAATCAAACTTTCAAGCTTTGCACAGCAAAGAAAACTATTAAAAAAAAAAACATGAAAACACAACCTAAGGAATGGGAGAGAATAGTTGCAAATGATGCAATCAACGAGACTTAATCTCCCAAATATACAAACTACTCATATAACTCAACAACAAAAACACAAACAACCCAACTGAAAAATGTGCAGAAGACCTAAATAGACATTTCACCACAGAAAACATTTGGATGGCTAGTGGGCACATGAAAAGATGCTCAGTGTCACTAATTAGAGAAATGTAAGTCAAACTACAATGAGGTACCTACCACCTCACACAGGACAGAATGGCCATCAATAATAAGTCTACAAACAACAAATAACTGTCGGAATGTATGGAAAAAACTACATGCAGTTAAACTCTCTAAATTATGGGTTCAATATGTAAATTTTTATAAGTTTTGTGTTTCAAATAAAAGGGAGTTCCTTTCATGATTCACCAGTTAACAAACCCGACTAGGTTCCATGAGGATGCAGGCTCAATCCCTGGCCTTGCTCAGTGGGTTGGGGACCCAGTGTTGCTGTGATCTGTGGTGTAGGTCATCAACACAGCTTGGATTCCGCATTGCTGTGACTGTGGCATAGGCTGGCAGCTGTAGCTCCAATTTGACCCCTAGCCTGGAAACTTCTGTATGCTGCAGATGTGGTCCTAAAAACCAATAAATAAATAAATAAATAAATAAATAAATAAATAATTCTGTGTTTCTATGAAGATGACTTTGTTTTCATTTCCATAGGAAATCCATAATTGGCAAGATTATTGAGAGCAAGAATCATATTTTCTACTTCATTGGTTGTTCTAAAAATGCCTATCAGATAATCTCTCTTGGGTTAATAGGGTCACGGGGTGCCAAATGCTTTAAGAGAAAATCTGGCAATAAATGGAATTCAATGTGCCCAGCAATAAGCTTTTCTTCATGATTCAGAGGAAATTTGTTTCTGCAGCTGTTCATTTTTTTCTTCTTATTGTGAAGGTATTCTGGAGAGTTTATTAACAAAGAGTATTGTTTTGTTCTCAAATGAGATTCTAGGACTAAAAGACCAATAAAAGTTACATTGTGAATCTCTTAGGAGTAAAAAGCAGAAGTACAGAAATCTTGCCTTATATTTCACCCTCCATTCATTCTAATTTTATAGACAAATGTGGACATGTTAATCACTCAAGCAACAAGATTTCTGGAACACAAAATACATGCAAGGCCCTGTGACAGTCAATGGGAACACCAAACATATAAGACCAATAACATACTTTCAGTGGAGCTTCATCTTAGAGGCAGAAACAAAAAGCTAAATTTGCAAACAATTTATTTATAGACCATGATATGTTAGGGAAAGAAGGAAATGAATATAACTATATCTATTTATTGAGAGATGTCTTACATATATAGAAACTAGTGATGACCTTTAAGAACATGGTTTAAAGATGAAATTGAGGGGAATAGTTAAAGAACTGGCTAAGATCACATCAGGCAGAAGCAAAAGCTGCCTATGAAGTTAATAGTTAATTTGTTGACTATGGGAAGTCAAATTTCGTGTATGTTTAAAGATCATGTTCAAAATTTTTATTGAGTTGGATAATTCTCGTCCGTATTTGAAAATCCAAATAGAAAATAATTGATAGTCCATATATTTATAAATTGGCATACTTTTTTGAAATTCCTATTTTATAAATCATATACTCAAGAGTTTCTCATTCCCTTATATATTACATTATAAACTTTTCTTTAATGGTTTTACATAAACATTAAAGATCTGTAACTACAACTCATGAGGGATGATGATTAGTGACAAGTGAAACCCACCATTTCGAGGCAACCTACTTTGAATACAAATTCCAGAGACCAACTTTATAGACTTTTTTTTTCTAATTCTCAGACAGTTTTATGACCAAAATGATCATAACAGTACCTCTCTCCCCAGACAGTTTTCATAAAAAATTTAGCAAATGTAGGTGTTCCCACTGTGGTACAGTGGGCTAAGAATTCCAACTGCAGCAGCTCAGGATGTGGGTTCAATCTCCAGCCTGGCACAGAGGGTTAAAGAATCTGGTGTTGCTATAGCTACTGCATAGGTCACAGCTGCAGCTCAGATTCAATCCCTGGCCTGAGAACTTCCATATGCTGCATATGTGGCCACTAAAATGAAAATAAGAGAGTTAGCAAAAGTAATTTAATATAGGCAACCGAATATGAACATAAGGAAATTCATTAAGTGATAGTTATGTAGAGTCCAATGATTTTCTTAACAAGGGTGTATGCTTTTATGTTTCATATAAATGACTGCCACTCATTTGTTAGAGTAAGACTAACCCTAATCTTTAAAATTGTAGAGAATATTAAATCATCCTTATGTAATACGATATTACAATAATGCCCCCAAAAGTGATATTAACTCAAATTATAATAAATTTTAAATTTGTATTTTTGTGTGTTTATTTTTGTTTTATCATATAAGCATTCTTACATACCACCGTATTTGGATATATATGTATATATAGTCCTAAACCCTCTTCTCTGCTTGCACTCCCTCTCTCCCTCTCTCGCTCTCATTTCTTTATATGCAAAATGGGGATAGAAATGCCTAAGTTTAAACAAAAGGGAGGTGTGAGGATTAAAAGATGTAATACATTTAAAGCTCCTTATTTTTTCAATGAATGAGTACCATGACCATACTTAAAAAATGGTTATAAAAATCTATTATTTAATAACACAATACCATTTACATTAATATATTTTAAAAGTGAAGTGTGTAATTATAAACATACATGCAATATATATGAGGAAAATTACAAAACTTTTATGAACAAAATCAAAGGAGATCTAAGTAAATGAAGAAATATTACATGAATGTGGATAGGCAGATTCAATACTGTCAAGTTGTCAGTTCTTCTAAACTGGATCTGTATATTTAATGCAACTGTAGTCAAAATTTCACCAAGTTATTTTATTGGTAACAACTAACATCTTAAAGTTTATATGGAGAGGCAAATGACCCTTGCCAGACAACATAAAATTGAAGGAGGACAGTTTGAAGACATGTACTACCAGATTTCAAAACTTACTATAAAGTTACAATAATCAGGACAGTGTGGTATTGGCAAAAGAGTAGATAAATAGGCCATTGAGACTTAATGGAAAACCCAATAATTGATCCAGGTAGATATAGTCAATTGATCTTTGACAAAGGAGTAAAGGTAATACAATGGAGCAAAAATCAACTTTCCAAAAAACAATTGGATATACATATGCGAAAAAAAAAAGAATCTATATGCAGACCTATATCCCTCACAAGAATTAACTCAAAGTGGATCACAGACCTAAATGTAAAATGCAAAACTATAAAACTCCTGTTAGATAACATATGAAAAAACTTAGATGACCTTAGTTACGACAATGACTTTTCAAGTATAACACCAAAAGAACAGTCTATGAAAGAAAGGAATTGATAATCTGGACTTTATTACAGTTAAAACTTCTGTTCTGCAAAAGACAATGTCAAGGGAATTAGAAGAGAAGCCACTGAATGGGAGAAGACACTGCAAAATACACATCTGATAAAGAACTTATCCAAAATATACAGAGAATTCTTCAAAGTCAATAATAATAACCAAGTTTAAAACATGGATCAAAAACCTTAACAGACACCAAAGAAGATATACAGATAGCAAATAAGCATATGAAAAGATCCTCCAAATAATATGTAATCAGGGAAATAAATTAATCAGGGAAATAAATCAGGGAAATAAATTAAAACAACAATGAAATCCCATTATACAACTATTAGAATGGCCAAAATCTGGAATCCTGATACCACCAATTGCTGGCCAGAATTTGAAGCAACAGGAACTCTCATTCATCACCAGTGGAAATGCAAAATAGCACAGCCACTTTGAAAGATAGTTTGGCAGTTTCCTACAATACTAAACATTCTTACTATATGTACAGCAATTTTACTTTACATTATACACCGAAAGGAATTTAGAAGTTATGTATCCATACAAAAGCATACACAAGGATATGGACACCATCTTCATTCATAAGTGCCAAAACTTGGGAGCAACTAAGATGTCCTTCAGTAGGTAAATGGATAAATAAACTGTTGTACCTTCACACAATGAAATATTATTCAGTGCTAAAAACAAATGAGCTGTCAAGCCTTGAAAAGACATGGAAAAACCTCAAATGTATATTACTATCTGAATGAAGCCAATCTGAAGAGACTACATACTGTAATTTCCACTATATGTGTTTCTGAGAAAGCAACACGATAAAGAAAGTAAAAAGATCAGTGGTTGCCAGGTGTTGGTGGGGAAGGGATTAAATGGAGAGCTGAAGAGGGAT
The DNA here is from genome assembly GCF_054392235.1 of Sus scrofa. Taxonomy (NCBI): domain Eukaryota; kingdom Metazoa; phylum Chordata; class Mammalia; order Artiodactyla; family Suidae; genus Sus; species Sus scrofa. The sequence goes on from NC_139390.1 coordinate 65,190,720, forward strand.
GGATAGGAGGAGTCTAGAGCCTTTTTGCATGATCTCATAATGATGGACACATACTACTATACATTTGTCCAAATCCACAGAAGGTAAACATCACGAGTGAAACCCTAAGGTAAGCTATGGACTTGGGGAGATTATGATGTGTCAGTGTAGGTTCACCAGTTGTTAACACATGTTCCACCCCAATGTAATAAGAGTGTATGTATGTGTTGGGGCAGGGACATATGGGAAATCTCTGTATCTTCTCCTTAATTTTGCTGTGAACCCCAAGTTATGCTAAGACAACAAAGTCTTAATTTTAAAAAACTGATCATCAGCAAAGTGACCATACAGTACAAAATAAAATAAAAGTGTTAGGAAATTTGACAGGGATAGTTAACTATATATAAAATTAGTTGGTTTACATGCTATGTGTCTTTTCATCACATAGCTCCAATAATATTTCCAATATATTTTAAAACATAAAGTGCATTGGTTTAAAGTATTTTGAATTTGGGGAATAATACTTGTATTAAAAGCACCAGTTTGTAACTTTTAATGTATTTTAATCATTTGGATTGTTTTACAATTCTTTGTTATTATGATCAAGTGAAAAAATTTGGAAAACTGAGGAGCAATAATGGAAGCCAATTTTACATCTGAATTTACTTATTTGAGTTTTAAAGCTAGTGCCTTCATACTATGTTGCTTCAAGGAGTGAATAAAAATTACTCTTTCATTAAAATAAACATAAAACAAAATTACAACATAAAATAATATATATTAAAATACCAAATTGAAATTTAGATTTTACAATGATTTCAACTTCTTTTTACTTCTTTAATCACCATGAATTATGGAATGTCTAAGAAGTGAATATGACAAAAATATAGTTCTCTGGATTCTGAAAAATAGTAAACCTAATTCAAAAATGACTTAGCACTGAAGCATTCCAGTCTAGCTCTGTGTAGCTTTCAATATATATATATATATATATATATATATATATATATATATATATAACCAGTCAAAACTAACACAAATATAAACTATTCAGTTATCAAAGAGTATAATGTATTTCTATGCAGAACAGTAATTAACTGAGGTTTTCACAACTGTAGAATAAGTTTGGATTAAAATTTTTTCTAGGTAACTGATTATATAAGTAATCAGTAATACCTATGTATTATGTAATACCTAGTATGTAATATGTAATGTAATATGTAATACCTAGATTGATAGGGTTATTCCCTTCAACTTGATATAATTTTCAGTGTTCCAGGTGTTATTTTAAGTGAATAATATTTTCTTCACACAAAATTTTTTAGAATAAAATTTAGATTTCTATTTTTAATAACATTACCATTAAAAAAGAAAGTACTGTATAGAAGAAAGAAAATACTACTATTAATGGGTTAAACTGACAGTAATGATAAATAATAATGATATATTAAGAAGGGTTTTAGAACAAATTATATAAGTGAAAAATGCTATGAGGAACAAATATTTTTTAAAACAATATATAATATTATGAACTTTGAATAAATATTTTACTTTCACTTTTCCATTGCTTTTATATGAGGAAGATTTAAATTTTTAAATAAAATTTCACCAGATATGATTATTTTGCAGTTATAAACACACAATAATCTAATTTTTTTACCTCATGTCATAATTGAAATATGTAATTTGTCCAATAATTTTTATTAAAATTATAAAACAATAAATTCCTCATTAGAAATCCACACTTTTTTTTTTGTCTTTTTGCCATTTCTTGGGCCACTCTCACGGCATATGGAGGTTTCCAGGCCAGGGGTCAAATCGGAGCCATAGCCGCTGGCCTACACCAAAGCCACAGGAACTTGGGATCCGAGCCATGTCTGCAACATACACCACAGTTCACTGCAATGCCAGATCCTTAACCCACTGAGTAAGGCCAGGGATTGAACCCACAACCTCATGGTTCCTAGTTGGATTCATTAACCACTGAGCCATGATGGGAACTCCAAAATCCACATCTTTTATTGAATCAAGAATCAATATCAGTCCTGACAATTGAAGGTAACATGAGGTTAGTATACTCCCAATGATATAAAAATGCTGTTCTAGTTCCAATACACATAGCTGAAATTTTCTATACAAGTGACAGATGGACCTTAAAGTGATAGTTCCATGAAATTTAAGCCTTTTAAATTCATTTCTTCATGGCTTCCAATAATAATATGATATGGAACGGTATGGCCATTGTGACTAATAATTTTTGTTTTGTATTTTAGTCTCGGACATTTTTTAAAAACGTTCTAAACATTTAAAATTTTTAATTAAGTGATTTGGTAAGTAGAACAAAAATAAAGTTTTCTTCATACCTCTTTTTTATTCTTTCTGATTATATTATAAACTGTATTATCTGTCTCTGAAAGGTATTATTTTCATCTGAAAGAAATGCCCTGTCTATTGCACCATCCATTTTTCAAATCCTCTTGGGAAATATACCAGCTGTGAGACAGAAGAATAAATTAGAAAATGACCATAATTAGAAGATGAGCCTGCTTGTAATATTTCTCCCCCTTTAAGAGCAAAGCTGGCACATAATATGATGATAACAGGAGGCCCTATTATAGTTTATGTCAGGTAAACAAATCTGCAAAATCTTCAAATAATCTTCCAAAAATGATGAATTGGATTTATTTAGGATTTGGGATATCATTTTTGAATAAAGATGAGGAAGTGATTTCATTTTAATAATTTCTTATGAACCTGTCTATCAGTTTCCCTTTGGGAATAGTATTACTAAGACTTAGAATCCATCCAAATAACCAAGCACAGATGTTATATAATGTACACAATAGCAGCTCATATGTTTCTTTTAGAAATTTACAGTTATAAAAGTATATTGGTAGATATAAACTGTCAGGCAAACCTAAGCAGACTAGAAAATAAAATCATAACTTAATATCCTACTCTAGTACCATCATGGTTCTGATACAAGCACATTGATTCTTATTTTCGTATATACAGATGTTGAAAAACAACTATTCTAGTAATCCTGGAAAACAACAAAAAAACCCACTTATTTTTTATTATTTTGTTCGTTTTTTCAAGTTTTACTCTAGTATAGTTGATTTACAATGTTGTAATAATGTCAGCTGTACAGCAAAGTGATTCAGTTATACATGTATACATACCCTTTCTCTTTCAGATTCTTGTCCCACATAGATTATTACAGAATATTGTATAGGGTTCTTTTAACTTGAATGAAAAACTGAGCAATATAAGAGAATTTACCAAACCTAACTTTGGCTGGGTGATTGCATTCATCAGGATTATCCAGCGAAACTAAACCAATAGGAAATTATCTACCTATCTATCTATTCATCCATCCATCCATCTTTTGAGAGAGAGAAACTGATTTTAATGAATTGCCACATGGAATTGTGGTAGGCTGGCAAGTCTGAAATCTTTAAGGGAAGATGGAAGCTAGAAATTCCAGAAGGAATTGATGTAGAGTCCAAAGGCATTCTAAAGACAGATTTCATTTCTTTTGGAGACACTTCAGTCTTTACTCTTAAGGCTTTCCATTAACTGGATGAGACTCACTCACTTGATGAAACATAGTCTGCTTTAATCAAATTCTACTGATTTAAATGTTAATCAATTCTAAAAAAATACTTTCACAGCAACATCGAGATTTATGTTTAACCAAATAACTTGGCACCATAGTCCAGGCAAGCTGAAATATAAAACTAATTATCACAGTGGCTTATCAAACTATGCAAAAACATGCTTAAGGGAATATGTACAAGGCCAGTCATTGTGGCATTGTTTGTCAGAACATTCAAATGACACTATCCCAAGTGGCTATCAGCAAAGAGATTTTCTGAATAAATTACAATAAAACCCACCAAAGAAATAACTCATAAAAGTAAAAAGAAAGAATGAGGAGTTATATACAAACACAGAAAGGTCTTCAAGATACACTCTTATTGAAAAATAAGGATGAGAACAACAAGCACAAGTGGCTGGCTTTGGAGTAAAAGGGAGAGGCAAAAGTAGGCTTATTTGTATATAAAAATCTAAGGAAGGATGCAATCAATACATAAAAATGTTTTACTATGGTGAGGGAATGAGTAGGTAGACAATAAAATAGGAAGAGGATCAGATAATGGACAGTGGATAGAAGACAGAGAATAAAGAATCGACATAGGAAAATGGATAGAGAATAACATACAAAGAGAAACATAGAACTTTTTATATTTTTGGATTTTGAAATATGTGAATGTACATTTTATTAATTATAAATAAATATAGAGAAGACATCTGCAAATATAATCTTAAGGTTTTTATTTCTTCCAACTTGCACTTAGTTTCCCTTTATGCATTTTGAAATAGTAAGTAAATGCAAGTAACATGAAAGTATGACTTCAGTCATAAAATTTAAATGATGTAAGAATATCACTTAAAAGTGTTTTATTGGTGCTTGTATTCTTATAATATTAGTATTCATTTAAGAATAAACACTAAAGTCTCAGAGACCACTACATTATTTATCTGTGCTTTTAGAGGGACTATTTTTCTTCTTTCATACTTTGAAATATTGTTTCTCTTTCCATACCTACCTACCTACATATATATATATACACACACATACATATATATATATATGACAATTCTTATAAATGTATACTTAACTAGATATTCTGTAACTTTTGATGTATAATTTTCAGCCGAATTTGCACATACCCATGCATGTAAAAGTGTACAACAATGATTATTCAAGTATGTGTGTGTATACGTGTCTATAAGGGTGTGAATGCATCACACGCAAATGCTTGCCAAGGCTCAGGTATATAAGCTTGAAGTACATGTTCTGAGAATGTTTCATTCTTGTGTAATACAATAAAGAATAAAAGTTGCTTTATGGGAGTATTTTATCATTTCAGCATCTCTTAAAAATTTGGAAAAATTCCATTCTACCTTTCACATTAACAACTTCTCTGCTTCATAGTTTTATAGTTTTTTGTGGAAAATGAATGCCCTTTACGCATTTATGTTTTGATAATTTCTTGATAAATCACCAAGTCCTTTGAAACAAAACATGTTTAGATATTGAGATTATTTGTGCAAAGATATATATGTATATATTTATATTATATACACACATTAAAATCAAGCACATCTCTTTTTCATGTAAGATATATTTTAATAATACTTAAAAAGATGGTACATACAATTTTGTTCTAGCATTTATTATAAAAATTTAGTACTGCATGAAATAAATAATATGAAACAGCACCACTGGGGGAAAACATTAACAATCCAGATATTTAAATCCAGATATTTAAAGACAAAGATTGAGATTCTTGGCTGCTAAGGACATATCATTAGCATAGTCTTAAAATAAAGCTAGAGATAAAATAGATATAAAATCTTATTATTTTGTTAAATCAATTTACAGAATGAGTTATATGACCTATGTGTATAACAGGACAACAGTATGAATCTCTTCAGATTGTTTGATTATATGGTTTATATGCATGGAGGCAAAGTGGAAGACACTGTATTATAAAGAAGTTAAACATACAAGAAAAGAAATAATCTACTGTTTAGATTAGATTTTAACAAGCTATGAAATATGTTGCTTAAAATACATTGTCTGAAGTGACAGTGCTTATACAAAGGCAGGGAAAAAACAGAACAAAAACTGAGTAAAATAAAGTTGTGCCCAAAATATGGTTCAACATTTAGTACATATTTAAAATATTAGTAAAGCTTGTTAGGAAGATGCTAACATCTTCCAAAAGAACATTAAATAATTCAACTGAATTGGATCATCTTTCAGATAGTACCTTTAATTTGTAAATATTGAGTTTTATTTGTTATTATATGAGTAGTATGAGGCAGAATTTACTGTTTCACACTTAAAATCACTGGTTACCTTAGAGACAAACATAATACTTAAATGAAACAGAATACCCATTTTAATTGATACTATAAATTCCTTAAGAATGTCCCAAATATAAAACTGTTATGTCATACCTAATGTATTTTTGATTATTTTTAATTATTTTTGATACAATAGTAAAATATTAGTGCTTACGACTAGAGGTATAGTTCTGTAGGTTTACTTGAAATTTTATGTTGAAATTATTAATGAAAAAGAAATATTTAAAAACTCTGAAGTTCTAGAGATGGATTAAAAATATTTAAGACATGGAGTTCCCATCATGGTTCAGTGGTTAACAAATCAAGCTAGCATCCATAAGGACGCGGGTTCAATCCCTGGCCTTGCTTGTTGGGTTCAGGATCTGGCATTGCTGTGAGCTGTGGTATAGGTCGCAGATGAGATTCAGATCCTGCATTGCTGTGGCTGTGGTGTAATTCCAATTTGACCCCTATCCTAGGAACCTCCATATGCCACAGGTGTGGCCCTGAAAAGACCAAAAAAAAAAAAATGTATATTTTAAGACAAACTTTTTCTTGAATGAAATTTTCATAAATGTGAACAGTTTTATATGTTGCTATCAATTCATTTGCAGAGATATCTGCAATGTTATTTTCATTGCAGCATTATTTACAGTAGCCAAGATAAGGAAAATCCTAAGTGTTTGCCAATGAATGAATGGATAAAGAACATACACATACACAAACACACACACACACACACACACACACACACACACACACACACAATTACTATTCAGACATGAAGAAGGAAATCCTGCAATTTGCAACATGGATGAAGCTTGAGGGTATTATTGAAATAAATTATACAGAAAAAGGCAAAAACTTTATCTCTTTTATGTGGAATCTTAAAAAGCTAAGCTCAAAGAAAAAGTGGGTATAGTAGTGTTTAACAGGGCTAGGGTGTGAGGAAAATGGAAAGATATTGGTCAAAGAATACAAATATCTAGTTGTAAGAATAATGAGTTCTAGAGATCTAATGTACCGCGTGGTAATTACAGCAAATAATATTGTATTATATACTTGAAGGCTGCTAAGAGAATGGATCATAAATGCATTCAACACAAAGAAAGAAATGGTAATTATACAACACAAAGAAAGTGTTTGATAACGCTGAGATTGTAATAATTTTGAACTACAGTTGATTCTTAAACAAAAAGGGGTTGGGGCACTGACCCCCATGCAGTCAAAAATAAGCTTGTAACTTTACAATTGACACTCTCTGTGATTCTGCATCCACTGATTTGTTCAATTTTGGATTATGTAGAACCACAATATGCATTTATCAAAGAAAAGCCATGTGTAAGTGGACCTGCGCATTTCAAACCTGTGCTGTCCAATGGTCCATTGTATATAAATGTAACAAATCTACTTATTGATTGCAATGTTATATGACAATTATATTTCAATAAATCTGGATAAAAAAATCTTTCCACACACTAAGTTTTCAGATTAAACCTCTAAATAATTTATCCCTATTACTTCAACTGAGTCACAAATTACCCCATAACTAAGTCATGTGAAATAGTATGCTCAAATTTCTCTGAGTCATGAATTTAGGTAAGTCACAACAGTGATAGTTTGTCTTTCACCCATGATAACCAGAGCTTCAACTAAATGACATGAAAACTAGGTGCTGGAATCATACGATTTCTTGGTCCCTCACAGATCAACTGGCTGATAATGGCTGTAAGCTGAGAGTCTTAGGTACTCTGCACATCAAGTTTGCCATATGGTGTTTCCATGTTGCTAGTTTTGGCTAATTGGTAGCATGGTGACTGGGTTTCAAAGGTAGGTTTCCCAAGAGAAAAATGAATGGCCAAGTGGAAGTTGCATTGTCTTTGTTAGATTAGTCTAAAATTACATGATTTAACTGTGATTGAGCAGTCTTAAGCCTTTTCCAGTTTCAAGGAGAGGGGAAATAGATCCCTTCTATTAAAGAGAGTATCAATTTCCTATCAGTTGACAGAAATATTTCTGTGACCTTTTCCAAAAGAAAGAAAAAATCTTCCACATTCCACCTTTTAGCCACTACAATGATTTTTTTTCTTACATGCACAGTATGTGCACTTCTCCTTGGAGTCCCTCCAAAGTCATGTAACATTAGGATATTGCAGGCATAGACTAGAAGTCAAGATTTTCATTATCTAGATCAGGTCCAAGTGTGGACAAGGGTCATTAAGTAGTTTCTCTTCATGTGAAGATCTATAAACTGAAGGACAAATTATTTGACCTCCTACAGATAATACTTAATGGTTGCTCAGATAAAGAGTATCCACTACAGTCCTTCTATATATTGAAAAAAAGTGTGGAACACATAGGAGTCATTAGTTAATAGTAGCTCTGAAATACTTCTAGATATAGGTTGGTGGTTTCTTGACTATTGATCAGTTCTCCTTCTTGCAGATGACTCCTGGCTCCATCCTTTGTGCTCATCTTTACCATCTGAGTCATACTTCCTTGTGTGTGTGTGTGTGTGTGTGTGGGTATACATATATATATACCCACACACACATATATATATATATAAAGCTAGGTCAATTTTGTAACTAAGTTGCTTTTCCAACTTTTTTTTTCCAATTTTTTTATCCTTTAAAGTTTAGGGGCTAAATTACCTATTTCAGGGAACTGAAGACTAACTTAATTTGGAAAAATTTAAGAGACCAGGAAAAAATAAACAATTTTCAAACCTATCATTATTTTTGGCTCCTTTCTATCTAGCAGATCTTTCTTTAACTTATTGAACCCCTCTCACACTATCCAGTAAATAGTAAGAAGAAGCCATGCAGCAGTTTCAACTCTCTGCCAATTCTTGTTGGTTAGATCATTAGGTCCACTTGACTAATTTTTTATCTTCTGTGTTACCATAGTCAATAGTATTGTTAAACTTTTAGCCAACATATCCAAGAAACACCTTGTGGAGAGCTGTAGTGGAGTTTCCTTAAAAAAGTAAATATGTAACTACCATATAATACAGCAATCCCCCTCATGGGGATATACCCAGAGACATCATATTTTGAAAGAATACATGAACCCCAATGCTCACTGTAGCACTATTTACAATGGCCAAGACATAGAAGCAACCTAAAAGTGTGTAAACAGAAGACTGGATAAAGAAGATGTGGTACATATATATAATGGAATATTAGCCATAAAACAATTAAATCATTCCATTTGCAGCAAAATGGATAAATCTAGAGCATACTTAGTGAAGAAAGACAAATATCATGAGATAATATGTGAAATAAAATGATGCAAAAGAACATATTCACAATAGAGAAACAGATTGAAAGATTTCAAAACCAAACTTATTGTTTACAAAGGGGAAATGTTAGGGGGAGGGATGGATTGGGAGATTGGGATTGGTATATACACACTACTATACACAAAATCAATGGGTAACACGGACCTACTGCAGAGCAGGGAGAAATCTCTTCAGTACTCTCTGATAGCCTACATGGGGAAAGAATCTGAAAAACAATGTGGATATATATATATATATATATATATATATATATATGGCTGATTCACTTTGCTGTACACCTGAAACTAATGCAACATTGTTAAGTCAATTATACGCCAATAAATTTTGTAAAAAGGAAACCCTTTCATTTAATTTCCAATGATATTTTCTTCATTTTCATTGAAGTTTTCACTGACAGTTTCCTCAAGGATTATCACGCTTCACTTAAGGGTCTCTTTAAGACTATGTTCTCAAAGCTCCTGATATTTTTAGATTTTCATTAATGGTGCTGCCCACTCTGGCCATCAAAATCTATTTTAGTTTCTCTGTGTGACACATTACCATATCACCCCAAGCTCAGTCATATAAACAATTTTTTTCTGGTCTCAGTGATTCTATGAATCAAGAATTAAGATAAGAGAGTTCCCGTCATGGCTCAGTGGTTAACAAACCCAACTAGTAAACATGAGGATTCAATCCATGGCCTTGCTCAGTGGGTTAAGGATCTGGCATTGCTGTGGCTGTGGCGTAGGCCAGCAGCTGCAGCTCTGATTTGATCCCTAGCCTGGGAACCTCCATATGCTGTGGGTGTGGCCCTAAAAATACAAAAGACAAAGTTATAAAAATAAAACATAATAATAATAATTTTAAAAAAAGAATTAAGATAAGGAACAACAGAGATGGCTTTCTGGTTCATGATATACAAGCCTCAGAAAGAAGAATTGAAAGCTGGGGGCTAGTTTCAACTACAGTCTTATTAATTCTTAGGTAGTAGTAGATACTGCGTGTAAGCTGGTTATTCCAGTTCTTCTCTCATGGGACTCTCCCATGGACTAGGTTGGTTTCAAGTAAGATTCCAGAAATAGAGTGCATACCAGATAGTGCTTTTTCTAGCCTGGCTTTAAAGTCACAATATGTTATTTTCCTTGCACTTCATTCATAAGGAAGTCCCAAAATCTTTTTTTTTCCTTTTTTTTATTACTCAAATGAATTTATCACATCTGTAGTTGTATAATGATCATCACAATCCAATTTCACAGGATTTCCATCCCACAACCCAAGCACATCCCCCTACCCCCCAAACTATCTCCTCCAGAGAGTGTAAGTTTTTCAATGTCTGTGAGTCAGCATCTGTTCTGCAAAGAACTTCAGTCTGTCCTTTTTTCGGATTCCACATGTCAGTGAAAGCATTTGATGTTGGTGTTTCATTGCATGGTTGACTTCACTTAGCATGATAATTTCGACATCCATCCATGTTGCTAAAAATGCTGGTATTTCGTTCCTTTTAATGGCTGAGTAATATTCCATTGTGTATATGTACCACATCTTCTTTATCTACTCCTCTGTTGATGGACATTTAGGTTGTTTCCATGTCTTGGCTATTGCAAATAGTGCTACAATGAACATTGGAGTACATGTGTCTTTGTGAGTCGTGGGTTTGACATGACTCAGGCCAGCGATGGATCACCCAGGGTTTCCAAGAAAGTACTCATGTGGACCCTAAGCCCTTTCAGTTTGACTGGACTCAGGCCAGCAATTTGCCACCCAGGCCTCACTATGCTGCTGGATTTCACCAGGTCCAAGAATCAAATCAGGAGCTCACTCAGACATAATCAAGATATTGTTGATGGAGGAAGATGACCACAGGAACTCTAGAAATAGGTTATTTATGTTTAAGATACAATAAAAATACTAGGAGCCATTAAAATCCTATATTCTGTTCACACAAATAGACCGGAAACCTTAAAAAAGATACCCTACTCCAGAAGAAAAAGAGGAGGCCACATCAAGAGGTAGGAGGGGTGATTATACAATATAAGCAACCCCATACCTCTGGGGTGGGAAGCCCCACAGACTGGAAACTAACTGGTTCACAGAGACTCACCTACAGTAGTGAGAGTTCGGAGCCCCACATCAAACTCTCACGTATGGGGATCTGGCACTGGGAGAAAGAGCCCCTGGAGCATCTGGCATTGAAGGCCAGTGGGGCTTGTGCGCAGGAGCTCCACGGGATTGGGGGAAATGGAGACCCCATTCTTAAAAGGCACACACAGACTTTTGCTTTGCCCTGGCTCCCAGGGCAAAGCAAAGTCTCCATAGGAAACTGGGTCAAACCTGACTGCAGTTCTTGGAGGACATCCTGGGAAAACAGGGGTGAAGGTGCCTTGCTGTGAGGGAAGGACTTTGGAAGCAAAGCTCTCAGGAATATTCAGCAGTGTGCCTTTCTCTGGAGGTGGCAATTTTGGGAAAATGTGGCCCCACCCATCAGTCAGCACTGAGAAGCCCCAGGGCAAAGAACAATCCAGGTGGGATTATAGCCAAGCCCTCAGTAAACAGACTACTTAAAGACCCCTCAGGCACACAGCTGCCTCTAATCCCATCCAGAGACTAAGCCCCAACCACCAGATGGATTAGAATCGGCTCCACCTACCAGTGGGCATGCATCAGCCCCTCCCATCAGGAAGCCTACAGCAAACCCGCATACCACATACCCCGCATACCGACTTCAGCCACAAGGCGGGGCAGATACCAGAAGTAAGAGAGGCTACAACTCTAATATCTGTAAAAAGATCACCACACCAAAAAACTATAAAAATGAAAAGACAGAGAACTATAACTCAGATGAGGGAGAAAGGAAAAACCCAGAAAATCAGCTAAGTGAGGAGGAGATTCTCAGTCTCCTGGAAAAAGGCTTTAGATTGTTGATGCTGAGATGATCCAAAGTCTTGTTCATTTTCAAATGAAAGTGAAATGAATTCCACTGCTTGTGGAGCACAGCAATGCTTAGGAGCAGAAATATATCTGTGGTTGTTCTTTGGAAGTTACAACCTGCTACAGATGAGATAACAGTACAACATTTAAAAACAATCTGCTATCAGTTATAAATAGTTTTTCAGACACAAATATTTTACTGGTATATTGCAATACATTGAATAAAAATAGAGATATTATTGGAATTTTTATCTAAAACCATGATACCAGTTTTACATATGCCAAAACAGCTTTATTATTCTCAATGGATGATGTTAACTAATCATTGTATTATGTTTTAATTCATAGCACTACAGAGTACTATAGCACCTTTGATATATGTATAGTTAATAAGATGTTATTTCAGATAAAAAGGATTCTCCTGCTAAAATATTTGACAAGCACTGTTATATCAGGGGAAAGGGATTCAAATAATCATACCTACAAAAATAAAAATTTGAATCTTAACATATTTTATGTTAACCACTGTCAAGAACATGGCTTAGCAGTAATGTAAAAAGGCCAGGATATTTAACATCTTAAGCGTATGTCAAAACAGGCAAGGGAACACACTGCTATGCTTGGAAGGTATGTTTTGAATCAATACTTCATCACTGTAACTTAAAATACATAAGTTATTATAGCTTTATAGATGTATGGGTTATTAGAAGGGATCAATATACAAAGAAAGACCTCAGGATATTATCTTTTATGACTCTAACAGTTCATCCTGAAGACAAATGGAATGGATGAGAAGGAGAATCATAGCTTCAGGAGTCTCCAGTATTACATGATCACCTAAGATATTAGAAGAATAATGTCACCAGTTAGTGTTGTTTTCAAGACATGTAATAGTACAATCTCCATTCTTTTCCTTCCAATGTACGGGGTAACAGTGAAAATTTTATTGGTCACTGGGGTGAAAGTAATTTTCTTTGATGGTGGTAATTTTTTTTTTTTTTTGTCTTTTTGTTGTTGTTGTTGTTGTTGTTGCTATTTCTTGGGCCGCTCCCGCGGCATATGGAGGTTCCCTGGCTAGGGGTCTAATCGGAGCTGTAGCCACCGGCCTACGCCAGAGCCACAGCAACGTGGGATCCGAGCCGCGTCTGCAACCTACACCACAGCTCACGGCAACGCCGGATCATCAACCCACTGAGCAAGGGCAGGGACCGAACCCGCAACCTCATGGTTCCTAGTCGGATTTGTTAACCACTGCGCCACGACGGGAACTCCGTGATGGTGGTAATTATTAAAAGAAACTAGGTATAAGAGGAGAATCTTAAAAAATCAGAATTTACATTAATTCAAACTTAACTAGGCCTTTGCATTTAACCATTTGTAAAAATATATTTCACTGAGCAACTAAGAAATGTAAATGCAATTGTAATAGGAAAGAACAAATCTGTCTCCATATTAGATGTTTCTTTTAACCTTACTTTAACCTTTGTCCTCTGTCATTTGTGCTTAGTCATCCTGGCTCTGCACCTTTTGCAAAAGGTTACTGCCTATAGCCTGAAATATACAAGGTAGACTATTCTCAAGGCTATGATCTTTAAGAGTATTACATTTTAGATAAAAAGTTGCAAAACAGAGAATAACATTTGTTTTGTTGGAGGTTTACAGGAACACCATGATCTGACTATGTGCACAGCTACAAGAACAAAAGATTTCTGCACCAAGAAGTTTGCAACAACTAACCCCTTTCCCTTTCTTGAATAAAAAGAGCCTGAATTCTGACTGAGGGGAGATGGTTCTATGAGATACTACTCTGGCTCTTCTTGGTCTGCTTGCATTCTCACTAAAAGTCATTATGCCTTGCCCTAACAACTTGTCCCCCTATTTATTGGCCTGTCATGCACGAAGCAGAATGTGAGCAGAATGAGTTTGGATTCAATAAGAAAATTATTAAATCATGTTTTTCTACTAACTAATTCATACCTATATAAAGCAAAAATTTCTTGGTTCTGTCTTGTATGCATTCAACTGGTATTTGAGACATAACTATGAATAAGACAATGACCTATGCCTCGGAATGACTGTATTGGAAGGAACAATTAGTGAAACATGGAAATTTCAAAGTATTTTAACATCCATTATCTTCACATAAGTAATCACTAATTAATGTCAATAAACCCATACCCATGCTCACTACTTTGTAATTCAAAACAATTGACAGCCTTCCTCTTAAAGTTTTTTTTTGGGGGGTTCTTTTTAGGGCTGCACCCACAGCATATGGAGGTTCCCAGGCTAGGGGTTATATTGGAGCTATGGCTGTCGGCCTATGCCACAGCCACATTGGATCCTAGCCACATTTGTGACCTACACCACTCACAGCAATGCTGGATCCTTAAGCCACTGAGCAAGGCCAGGGACTGAACCTGCATCCTCATGGATATTAGTTGGGTTCATTAACTGCTAAGCTATTGGCTGAATCTCCAATACAGCCTATTTTAACATGATTAAACTCCCATTGCTATTGACCCAAATTTGTTTCATTGTTACATCTTCTCAAGAAATTAACTTTCATATCCCACTGAAAAGTAAGTTAAAAGACACGCTTCTATAGTATAGAGTTTTTCAACCTGGGTTTTATTCACATTTTTGGACCTGATAATTGGACCAAGGTATGGATAGCATTAAGTGTATTACAGGATTTTAGGAGCCTCTACCCATGAATAATATCACCTCCAACCTGTGACAACCAGAAATGATTTCGGATATTACCAAATTTCCCTGGGTGTAAAATCATTCCCAGTTGAGAACTACTATCTAAATTAAAGGTACTTTAAAGAAAAAATATGTGTTCCTTTCTGTGTTTACTAAAATCAGACTTAGAAATTGAAGAATAGATATATTATTCTATAAAATGCCCCATTAAAGAAATACAACTAAAATTGATAAAGGCAGTTATAGGTAATGTAAATATGTAATGACTAAGTTCATATTGCATTAAACAACATAAGATGGTGAGCATAATATACACAATATTTAATAAATCTAGATTTATTGGGATAATTTTCTGTATTTATAAGTCTGATTAACAGAATTGAAGCAAGTATTTTGTAGTTAATTAAACAGCATTATCATCAAAACTGTATAATCAAAAAAGAGATGATAAAATTGGGTGGTTCAAACTTTATTTCTCTGTTTAAAAATTCCACAGTGCTTAGGTAAAGGATGAGTGACAAGAAGAAGAAAAATGAAAGAGGAAGATCTTGAGTGCATACTGCAAGTCAAGTCCTATATTGTAATTCATGTACATTTTTGACCTCAAAATAAAACTCTGAACTAGATTTTTATATATTTACTATAGAAATAAAGAAACTGAAGAATGCGGATTGTTAGTAACTTTTTCCTACAAACATACAGGAAACCAGCAATTTAGTATTTAAATTCAAATCCCTATCACCCTTCTACCACACCACAGAGTCTCCTTTCTTTCTAAATAAAGTGGGAAAATAACAAAATGCAACTATTCAGGAGACCAAGAGGGTCGCATAGTGAATTTACAAATGTAAGAAATGTAGCATTATCTAGTATTTTCCCCCATTGTTCATTTCCCCTCTTTTATTATTAGACTCCTTTGACTTTAACCAGGTACATAGATAGCTTCCCCTTAAAAAGACTATACTCCTCATCTTTTATTGGAGGTAGGTGTCACCATGTAACATAACTAAATTCAGAGCCAAAGATGTTTGAGATTGCTATAAATTTCCCTCTGAGCACTGCTTTCGCAGCATCCCATAGATTTTGAGAGGTTGTGTCTTCATTATCATTTGTTTCAAGGTAGTTTTTAATTTCCTTCTTGATTTCCTCATTGACCCATTGGTTTTTTAGTAGCATGTTGTTTAGTCTCCATGGAGTAGGTTTTTTCTCTTTGCTTTTCCCATGGTTGATTTCTAATTTCATGGCATTGTGGTCAGAGAAGATACTTGAGATAATTTCTACGCTCCTAAATTTATTGAGATTCGCTTTGTGTCCCAATATGTGGTCGATTCTTGAGAATGTTCCATGAGCATTTGAGAAGAATGTGTATTCTGCTTTTTTTGGATGTCGTGTCCTGAAGATATCAATGAAGTCTAACATTTCTATTGTTTCCTTTAGGATCTCTGTTGCTTTATTGGTTTTCTGTCTAGAGGATCTGCCCATTGATGTGAGGGGGGTATTTAGGTCTCCTACTATGATTGTATTCTCATCAATATCTCCCTTTATGTCTGTTAATATTTGTTGTGTGTATCTGGGTGCTCCTGTATTTGGGGCATATATGTTGACAATAGTAACATCGTCTCCTTGGATGGATCCCTTAATCATTAAGTAGTGTCCTTCTTTGTCTTTCTTTATGTCTCTTGTTTTAAAGTCTATTTTGTCTGATATAAGCATTGCGACTCCTGCTTTTCTGTCATGTCTATTGGCGTGAAATATTTTTCCCCACCCTTTCACTTTCAATCTATATTTATCTTTTGTCCTAAGGTGAGTTTCTTGTAGGCAGCATATTGAAGGTTTTTGCCTTTTTATCCACTCAGCCACTCTGTGTCTTTTGATTGGGGCATTCAGTCCATTGACATTTAAGGTGATAATTGATAGATGATTATTTATTGCCATTTGAACCTTGTGTTCCAGTTGATTCTATGGTTCTCCATTTTTTTTTTTTTTTTTTTTTTTTGGTTGGATGGTCTCCTGTTATTTTCTGCTTGAGTGGTTTTTTTTTTCATTTTTTGCAAATGCAATATTTGGTTTTGGCTTGTGATTGCCCTGTTTTTTAAGTATGCTAACTCCTTCCCATAAATGTGTGTTTTAGCCTGATGGTCCTGTAAGTTCAAACACTTCATTACTATATTAAAATTAAGAAGAGAGACATACATATAAACAAAAAGGGTTATTTACCTCCTGACATCCCTTGCCCACATTTTATGGTTTTGATGACTCTTTTTTATTTTTTTCTTTTTAATTTTATTTTGTTTGAAGCATGTTCATGATTAAATCTGTATGCTGGCTTATTTGAGTGACTTCTCTCTGATTGCAGTTTCCTCAGTCCTAGTTCTTCCTCTTCTTCTTCTTCTTTTTTTTTTTTTCTTTTCTTTTTTCTTCCCATTCCTTCCTTTCTTTTTGGTTTAGAGAAGCCCTTTCAATATTTCCTTTAACCTGGGTTTTGTGTTGCTGTATTCTTTAAGTTTTTGTTTGTTGGGAAAAATTTTTATTTCCCCTTCTATTTTAAATGATATTCTTGCTGAATAGAGTATTCTAGGTTGCATATTTTTTCCTTTGAGCACTTTCCCAGGCCTTTCTCAAAAAAGAAGAAAGATCCCAAATTGACAACTTAACCCTCCACCTAAATGAATTAGAAAAAGAAGAACAAAAAAGTCCTAAAGTCAGCAGAAGGAAGGAAATTATAAAGATCAAAGAAGAAATCAATAAAATAGAGACTCAAAAAACAATAGAGACAATTAATAAAACCAAGAGCTGGTTCTTTGAAAAGGTGAACAAAATTGACAAACCCCTGGCCAGACTCACTAAAAAGAGGAGAGAAAGAACCCAAATAACCAAAATTAGAAATGAAAAAGGAGCAATCACAACGGATACAGCAGAAATACAAAAAACCATAAGAGAATACTATGAACAAATGTATGGCAACAAGTTTGACAATCTGGAAGAAATGGACAATTTTCTAGAATCTTACAGCTTGCCAAAACTGAATCAAGCAGAAACAGACCAACTGAACAGACCGATCACTAGAAATGAAATTGAAGAGGTCATAAAATCACTCCCTACAAATAAAAGTCCAGGACCAGATGGCTTCACAGGTGAATTTTATCAAACATATAAAGAGGAATTGGTGCCCATCCTCCTTAAACTCTTTCAAAAGGTTGAAGAAGAAGGAATACTCCCAAAGACATTCTATGAGGCCACCATCACCCTCATTCCAAAACCAGACAGAGATACCACCAAAAAAGAAAACTATCGGCCAATATCATTGATGAATATAGATGCAAAAATTCTCAACAAAATCTTAGCCAACCGAATCCAACAACATATCAAAAAAATTATACACCATGACCAGGTTGGGTTCATCCCAGGTTCACAAGGATGGTTCAACATACACAAATCAATCAGCATCATACACCACATTAACAAAAAAAAGGTCAAAAATCATATGATCATCTCAATAGACGCAGAAAAAGCATTTGACAAAGTTCAACATCCATTCATGATCAAGACCCTCGCCAAAGTGGGAATAGAGGGAACATTCCTGAACATAATCAAAGCCATTTATGATAAACCCACAGCAAATATAATCCTCAATGGGGAAAAACTGAAAGCCTTCTCACTCAAATCTGGAACAAGACAGGGATGCCCACTCTCACCACTGCTCTTCAACATCGTTTCTGAAGTCTTAGCCACAGCAATTAGACAAACAAAAGAAATAAAAGGCATCCATATAGGAAGAGAAGAGATCAAACTGTCACTGTATGCAGATGATATGATACTATACCTAGAAAACCCTAAGGACTCAACCCCAAAACTCCTTGAACTGATTCATAAATTCAGCAAAGTAGCAGGATATAAGATGAACATTCAGAAGTCAGTTGCATTTCTGTATACCAGCAATGAAACATTAGAAAAGGAATACAAAAATACGATACCTTTTAAAATTGTACCTCACAAAATCAAATACCTCGGAATACACCTGACCAAAGAGGTAAAGGACCTATATGCCGAGAACTATAAAACTTTAATCAAAGAAATCAAAGAAGATGTAAAGAAATGGAAAGATATTCCATGTTCCTGGATTGGAAAAATCAATATTGTGAAAATGGCCATCCTACCCAAAGCAATCTACAGATTCAATGCAATCCCTATCAAATTACCCATGACATTGTTCACAGAACTAGAACAAACAATCCAAACATTTATATGGAACCACAAAAGACCCAGAATCGCCAAAGCAATCCTGAGAAACAAAAACCAAGCAGGAGGCATAACTCTCCCAGACTTCAAGAAATACTACAAAGCCACAGTCATCAAAACAGTGTGGTATTGGTACCAAAACAGACAGACAGACCAATGGAACAGAATAGAGAATCCGGAAATAAACCCTGACACCTATGGTCAATTAATCTTTGACAAGGGAGGCAAGAACATAAAATGGGAAAAAGAAAGTCTATTCAGCAAGCATTGCTGGGAAACCTGGACAGCCGCATGCAAAGCAATGAAACTAGAACACACCCTCACACCATGCACAAAAATAAACTCCAAATGGCTGAAAGACTTAAATATACGACAGGACACCATCAAACTCCTAGAAGAAAACATAGGCAAAACACTCTCTGACATCAACATCATGAATATTTTCTCAGGACAGTCTCCCAAAGCAATAGAAATTAGAGCAAAAATAAACGCATGGGACCTCATCAAACTGAAAAGCTTTTGCACAGCAAAGGAAACCCAAAAGAAAACAAAAAGACAACTTACAGAATGGGAGAAAATAGTTTCAAATGATGCAACTGACAAGGGCTTAATCTCTAGAATATACAAGCAACTTATACAACTCAACAGCAAAAAAACCAATCAATCAATGGAAAAATGGGCAAAAGACCTGAATAGACATTTCTCCAAGGAAGATATACAGATGGCCAACAAACACATGAAAAAATGCTCAACATCGCTGATTATAAGAGAAATGCAAATCAAAACTACCATGAGATACCACCTCACACCAGTCAGAATGGCCATCATTAAAAAGTCCACAAATAACAAGTGCTGGAGGGGCTGTGGAGAAAAGGGAACCCTCCTGCACTGCTGGTGGGAATGTAAACTGGTACAGCCACTATGGAGAACAGTTTGGAGATACCTTAGAAATCTATACATAGAACTTCCATATGACCCTGCAATCCCACTCGTGGGCATCTATCCGGACAAAGCTCTACTTAAAAGAGACACATGCACCCGCATGTTCATTGCAGCACTATTCACAATAGCCAGGACATGGAAACAATCCAAATGTCCATCGACAGATGATTGGATTCGGAAGAGGTGGTATATATACACAATGGAATACTACTCAGCCATACAAAAGAATGACATAATGCCATTTGCAGCAACATGGATGGAACTAGAGAATCTCATACTGAGTGAAATGAGCCAGAAAGACAAAGACAAATACCATATGATATCACTTATAACTGGAATCTAATATCCAGCACAAATGAACATCTCCTCAGAAAAGAAAATCATGGACTTGGAGAAGAGACTTGTGGTTGCCTGATGGGAGGGGGAGGGAGTGGGAGGGATCGGGAGCTTGGGCTTATCAGACACAACCTAGAATAGATATACAAGGAGATCCTGCTGAATAGCATTGAGAACTATGTCTAGATACTCATGTTGCAACAGAAGAAAGGGTGGGGGAAAAAACTGTAACTGCAATGTATACATCTAAGGATGACCTGACCCCCTTGCTGTACAGTGGGAAAATAATAAAAAAAAAAAAAGAATAAAAAGAAAAAAAAAAAAAAAAAGATGTTTGAGAAAGTGATGTGGTCAAATTCAAAGTACTCTGTGAAAGATAAAGTTGTTTATTTTATTATTTCTTGGTTGGCTTGCTATGACTGGAAGAATATTAGAAACCATGATTTAAGGATAGCATTATTTCCTATTAGCCATGTGCTGCTTGTGTTTAGGCTGCTAATATGAAGATGAAATACATAATTTACTGTACATTGAGTTTCTTTGTTATAATCTAGCAAGTATGCTAATGAATATAGGAACCATTTATAAAAAAAAGTGTAATGATGAGGTTTTATGCAAAATGCTAAGTACAAAGTTTAATTCACTAGTCCTAATATTAGCAGACATGCATATTATATCTATTTTCTGATGACACACCCTTTTTATTCTGAATTTATTCTTATTTCAAAAATAAATGGCAATAAATTACTTCTTATAATTCAAAAATAGTATGAAAGATTTTCACCTCTATGATGTAGTGCTTGACACTAGACTTATATTTCCTCCAAAAACAACTACAAAACTTAGAAAAATAAATGAGGTAATAATTTTCAAGAAATGAAAGACATAGGACAGGAATTTGGTCACTGAAGTAAGCCCTCACATAATCCCACAATTGCCTTGTCTTTCTTCTTGTGATGAATCATGCTATAGAGCAGTGACTTAGAACCTAAGCAGAGAGGGACTTACTGAGTTGAGGAAAGAGAATAAGAGAGCTATCAAGGTTCCAAGATACTTATATGCATGGACAAAGTTACCTAAGAAATGAGACCTGTCCACTGGGCATTTCCAAAAGTCTATTTGGTTATTTGTTGCATACCTTGGTACGTGCAAAGGCCAAGATATCAGTAAGGGCTTCTTAGAAACTGTGAGGCTAGTAGATGACAAAGTTTTGCAGTGACAAAGTTTTGCAGTGATGGGATATGTCAGTTTCAATCCCAACCATACTTGAGAGACTCATTGAGTGCCTTAGGCATTCAACTGAAAGTACAGATACACAATGCATTACAGGTAAGATCTATGATTTAGAATAAAGAATATCCTCTAGGTCTAGATTCAAAACTGAAGTAGATTCATCAAAGAATAAATATAAGTCCAAAGGGCCAGAGGTAGCTCATGTAACTGAGTATAAGAAAAAATAAGCATACTAGATAAAAATGAAAACAAGATATAATCCACACTTCCTATGCTTATTCCTAGCATATATCAATATTTATGAGGAATGGAGGGAAAAAAAGGGAAATGGAAAAGAATGACTCACAGTCAAGAAAAAAGAAGGCAACAGAAACTGATCCCAAGAGAAGCCAGATACTCTAATTAACAAACAAGGATTCTATAGTAACCTTTGTAAATCCTTTACAAAGACATTAAAGGCAATATGATCATCATGAATGAACAGTTAAAGAGTATCTGCAAAGATGAAATGGAACTTTCACATGAAAATTAAAATATCAGAAATGAAAAATATAGTAGGTGGCTTGATAAGTTTATAGATAGTGGGAAAATTGTATGTTAATTGAAGATAAAATTAAATTGTCCAAACAAAAATTCGAACAAAAAATACCTATTTTAAAAGAAGTTTGAGAATATCAATGTCATGTTCAACAATTTAATATGATTTAACACGCATATAGTTGGAGTTTAAGACTAGAAGAAAGATAAAGACCATAAAGTACTTAAAAATGATTAATTTGGAATTCCCATCATGGCACAGAGAAATGAACCCAACTAGGAACCATGAGGTTGCGGGTTTGATCCCTGGCCTTGCTCAGTGGGTTAAGGATCTGGTGTTGCCGTGAGCTATGGTATAGGTCACAGATGTGGCTCAGATCTGGCATTGCTGTGACTGTGGCATAGGCCAGCAGCTGTAGCTCTGATTAGATCCCTAGCCTGGGAACCTCCATATGCTGTGGGTGCAGCCCTAAAAAGACAAATGCCAAAAAAAATAAAATAAAATAAAAAAATAAAAATTTTTTCAAGTTTAAAGCAAAGGTATAAACTCAAAGATCAGAGACCCACAAGTGAAATACAAAGAAATACAACAAAAACCACACTATGCATCCCAGTCAGAATGCTAACAATCAAAGACAAAGCACCATGAAAATTTATATACAGGAGAAAAAAATATATGTCTGATTTCTCATCAGAAACAGTGAAGGACAAAATAAAATGGAATTATATCACTGATTTGCTAAAATATAAATATTATTAATAATTAATAGTTATATTGTTATTCTATAATACTTAAAATATAAAAAAGATAAATAAAAAAGTAAAATATTTTCAAATTAAGAACAGACAGTTTGTAATCAGCAGACTTCCAATTCAAAATTACTTAAGTGGGTAAAACTAATCTATGGTATTAGCAGGTAATTTTGGGGAAGGAAAATGGAGTCGGTAACTGGGAAGACCTGCAGAGTTTTTGAGGTGCTCTTAATAGTCTATTTCTTAATCTCAGTGATGTTTACTATCTAATAATTCACTGAAACATTTATAATGCTTGAAATTTTTTTACAATGTGTATTATATGGCAATCTAAAAGTTATTTTTTAAAAACCTCTTAAGGAAATTCTTTAAGCTGAAGGACAATGATGTCAGATGAATATTAGATCTATTAGGCTCAAGAGATCATTATATGTAATAAATATAAGGGTAAATGTAAAATATAATGCTTCTTAAAAATTTTATCACTTAATACCTGAAAAATATATGATAGGTAAAAAAATTTTGAATATTCTGTAGGTCTTTAGCCCAAATAGATTCAGTATGTATATAGTAGCACAAAGTTCAAGGCATGAAACTTTACTACTGCAAGGTTCTTAGAATCTAAGCTAGCTAATTAAACATTGAGTGGAAGTAGAAAATGATGTTTAAAGTTCTGTAGTGTAATTCTTAAAGTAAATACAAAAAAGTAAGGCAAAACTGGTATAACAATAAAAGCCGATATATTAATTAAAATGGGAGTAGAAAAAAATAATCTCTCAAAATGATGGAACCAAGGAACTGGAGACAAAACTGAGAAAACATTTAGCAAAATGATTGACATACTCTATGTCAATAATTACATAAATATAAATGGAACAAATTTGTCAAAATACAGTAATTCTTTGACTCAATAAAATCTAAAATCAAACCCTAATAACTGTCTCCTAGGGGCATACTTTAAATATATAAACACATATGGAAATAAAGTAAGGGAATGAAACTAGAAATACTATGTGAAGATTAAGACTAAAGTTTCTGAATGGCTAATATTAAGAAGAGGAAAAATATATTTGAGGACAAAGAGTATAACAGAGCTAAAGATTAGTATTGCATAATGAAATAAGGATAATTCATCAGAAAGACATATCAAGTGTAAATGCATATGTACCTAATAACTGCATTAAATAATATATTAAGCAAATGTTGACTAGATAATTCAAAAATCTTATTTGAAAACTTTTAACATTATTCTCTCATCAAGTGACAGACAAACCAAGGCTATGAATGTAAGAATGTGGAAAATCTGAACACTATCAAATACCATGATTATGTTAATACAGAACAGTATAATCTTACATTTATTTCAAGTGAACACAGAATATTCATTAAGTTAGTCCATTGGTTTACACATACAGTTAACTCTCAACAAATGTCAACTGAAATCATACTGAGTATGTACTCTAATGTGTGACAAATTCAGGCACTAAAATAAATAACAATAATAGACAATAACTGACAAAATAAGAATTCTATACTAATTTTATGAGATGTGAGAGAATGTCTTTCTTATGGTAGAATGCCAATTTATACTACATTGAAGATAGCAAATTATCAGTGGATGTTAAAACTAGTATAAGAAACTCTCATGAAGAAGAGGATATTGAAACAATGGCGTCTCAAACCATATCTCCACTTACTACTAATTATAAAAATAAAAATAAAAAGTTTAGAGTGAAAATTCCTAGCATGTTACTTTAAGCAAAATGATCATTTACTATCACTAATATTGGCATAATCACACCAATTTCTTCTGTACAATAAAGTGAGCCAGTTTTATATATATATTATTTTTCTCACATTATCCTCCATCATGTTCCATCACAAGTAACTGGACATAGTTCCCTGTGCTATACAGCAAGATCTCATTGCTTATCCATTCCAAATGCAATAGTTTGCATCTACTAACCCCAAACTCCCAGTCCACCTCACTCTCTCCCCCTCCCCCTTGGCAACCACAAGTCTCTTCTCCATGTCCATGAGTTTGTTTCTTTTCTGTAGACAGGTACATTTATGTCATATGCTAGATTCCAGATATAAGTGATATCATATGGTATTTGTCTTTCTCTTTATGACTTACTTCACTTAGTATGAGAATCTCTAGTTCCATCCATGTTGCTGCAAATGGCATTATTTTGTTCTTTTTTATGGCTGAGTAGTATTCCATTGTGTATATATACCACATCTTCTTAATACACTCATTTGCTGATGAACATTTAGGTTGTTTCCATGTCTTGGTTATCATGAAGAATGCTGTAATAAATATAGGGGTGCGCGGATCTTTTCGAATGACAGTTTTGTCCAGATATGTGCCCAGGTGTGGGATGCTGGATCATACAGTAGTCTGCAAATAACAAATAACACATGCTAGAGAGGGTGTGAAGAAAAGGTAACCCTCCTACAAAGTTGGTGGGAGTGTAAAATGGTACAACCGCTATGCAAAACAGTATGGAAGTTCCTCAGAAAACTAAATGTAGAACAACCATATGATCTAGCAATCCCACTCCTGGGCATATATCAGGACAAAATTTTCATTCATAAAGATACATGCACCCCTATGTACTTTGTAGAGCTATTCACAATAGCCAAGACATGGAAACACCTAAATGTCCATTGACAGATGAATCCATTGCCAATCTATTTAATTTCAGTAATTGTTTTAATGACTATCTGAAAGATAAAGCAGAATTATTATAATGTCTATGAAGGATATACAAACAATAAAAGCATGAAAGAAAATTGACAATGTATTGTGCATTATGATAGTCAGCTTTCAAAGATGGTCCTCAATCATGCCCACCTCTTGATATTAACCAGCTTGGGTAACATCTTCTCCTTGAGAGTACACAAGACATAGTTACTTCTAACCATAGACCACTAGCATGGTAATAAGCCATAACTTCCATGATTAAGGAAGACCATGGCTTTTATCTCCTGCTAACAGACTTCCTCTATTGCCTTCTTGGCTGGCTTGCTTTAATTAGTAAGCTGTCATATTGGAGAGGCCCACCTGGCAAGGAACTAAGAATAGAATCAGACCAGCAAATCACCAGAAACTGATTTCTGCTAACATCCTGTCATTGGATGAAATTTATAATCAATATAAATTCAGTACTGAAGTTTTTCAGGAAATTAATATTTTAGCAGTTGCAAAAAGCCATTTCAAGTAAGCAGCTGCCTTTAGAACACAGAACCAAATGAAGTAGGTCTTTCTCTTGGGTTGTGAAACTATGGTGATACAGATGTCTATAGCCTCAAGGGATTATACTGTGCTTTATATGAATACAAAAGGACTACACTCAGAAAAATATTCTGGTAAGCACTGAAGTGACTAGGATCATCAGAAATAATACATGTATGATAAGCCACTAAATTTGTGGGCAATTTATTACACAGAAATAGAAAATGAATAGTGTTTCAACCATAAGGCAACTAAAGAGTCATGTTAGGATGCATTTGACTATTTTAGGGTAGAATATCCTCAACAGATTAGCTAACATGTATATTCTGCTATTTTTTGTTTTTGTTTTTTGTTTTGTTTTGTTTTTTGTTAAGAGAAATTATTTCTCAAAAAGAGATCCCTTTAGCACAGCAGAACAACTCCAAGGTAATCTTAAGTCAGTTTGACTTGCCCATTTTCACCACTTTTATTCAACGTAGTATTGGGAGTACTAGCCACATAAATCAGACAAGCAAAAGAAATAAAAGGTATCCAAATAGGAAGAGAAGAGGTAAAATTGTCACTGTATGCAGATGACATTATACTACATATAGAAAACCCTATGGACTCAACTCAGAACTATTCAAATTGATCAACAAATTCAGCAAAGTAGCAGGATACAAGATTAACGTTCAGAAATCAGTTGCATTTCTGTATACTAACAAGGAAATATTAGAAAAGGAATACAAAAATACAATACCTTTTAAAATTGCACCCAAAATAATCAGGTACCTGGGAATACACCTGACCAAGGAGGTAAAGGACTTATATGCTGAGAACTATAAAACATTAATCAAGGGAATTAAAGAAGATGTAAAGAAATGGAAAGATATCACATGCTCCCGGGTTGGAAAAATTAATGTTGTCAAAATGGCCATACTACACAAAGCAATCTACACATTCAATGCAATCCCTATCCAGTTACCCATGACATTTTTCACAGAACTACAACAAACAATCCAAAAATCTATATGGAACCACTAAAGACCCAGAATTCCCAAAGCTATCTTGAGAAATAAAAACCAAGCAGGAGGCATAACTCTCCCAGACTTCAGGCAATATTACAGAGCCACAGTCATCAAGACAGTGTGGTACTGGTAACAAAACAGACAGACAGACCAATGGAACAGAACAGAGAACCCAGAAATAAACCCAGACACCTATGGTCAATTGATCTTTGACAAAGGAGGCAAGAATACAAAATGGGAAAAAGTCTTTTAGCAACTGTTGCTGGGAACCTGGACAGCTGCATGTAAATCAATGAAACTGGAATACAACCTCACACCATGCACAAAAATAAACTCACAATGGCTTAAAGACTTAAATATAATACAAGACACAATCAAATTCCTAAAAGATAACACAGGCAATACATTCTCTGACATCAACGTTATAAAAACTTCCTCAGGTCAGTCTCCCTAAGGCAACATAAATAAAAGCAAAAATCAACCAATGGAAACTAATCAAACTGACAACCTTTTGCATAGCAAAGGAAATCATGAAAGAAACAAAAATTCAGTTTTAAACTAACATTTTTATACTGCACATTAGCAAAACATTAGGTGAAGAATACAATTAGCTATTAGTTGTAATAATTATTTTTCAAGACTATAAACAGAGTTTTCCAAACCTATAAGCTAATGCTTAGGATAAGTTGGCCTTTCTAAAGAATTAAGAGCTCTTTGAGGCTGGATTAGTCTTGAACTTGAAGCTGCTTTTGGAGTTGCTGGGCCACTATGTATTACTATACTTGTATTTCGGGAGTAAAATTATAGTGTGTTGTTAGATAAATCCTAATTATATAAAGGGCCACGGTTTTTATAACTTCATATTGATCAGATCTCTATTGAATATTATCACAATTATCCCCCAAAGTGAAGTCTGAACATGTGGAGTTCATATTAGGTATATACAATTCCTTATTTTCTAAATTGTTCTTACACATTTTTCACTCTTGTTTCCCATATATTACTGCTATTGAGAAGGGCAATTCATTTTGCAAAGTTTTTATTGTCATTATTCTTAATGAATAGCTTTCATGCCTACCATATTTCCTGCAAAATACTCCAGCTGAGCCAAAACACACAGCTAAACATGTTTACCCCTTGCACTATTTTGGAAAAAAAAAAAATTTCCTTCCCTAAGGTTGAAATAGATCTTCAATAAAAAATAACTTTCCCTATTTATAAATACGAACTTAAGTTATATTTATAGGTTTAGGTGGCATTATATCTTTGATACTGTATTTCGGAGTTGACACTTTATTTCAATCAGAGAGAAACCATATTTTGAATTTATTCTTTAAAGATCTTCATATGAAGAGAATCTTAGTTATAAGTACATTCAAACTCTATAAAGATATTTAGAATATAATTTTATATTTTAGTATGCATTTTGAATCTTACTTTGAGCCCTAGTTGTTGCTCAGCTATAACATAAAGTTATTGTATGCAAGTGTGTGTGTTTGTGTGTGTGTGTGTGTTTAATGATCTACATTACTTATTTTATTAGCTTTCCGGTGAAAATAAACACTAAATAAACATCTGAAGGAGTCATTATTCTCATGTGTGAACACAAGTCCTTCCTTTAATATATGACTGTCTTATTATTCTACACATTTCTTTGTATAAGTTTTCACAGGCTACCATAATAAAACACCCTAAATGGTGGCTTAACAGAAATGTGTTTTCTCACAGGCTAGAAGAAATTGGGTGCCATTATGGTGCATTGTAATCCCCAGACCTCGTGCATTAGTAACTTCTTCTTGGGAAACCCTTAAAATGGTTACTTATTCTTGATCTAGATTTAGGTAGGCAGCATACAACTCTTAACATTTCTCTGACCTCTGCAGCATAATTCAACCTAATGCACTTTAATGACTTCTTCACTATATTCTGAGAACAGAAAGTTGCTCCTGACACTTTTCCAGATAAATACAGTAAATGAGGTATAACAAAGACTGTTCTGCCCTGACTCAAGCTGGCTTCTCCACAAGAATGTGGTTGTTTCAGGAAGGAACTGATTGTGGAATGTAGGGATAATAATACATTTTTCAATAGCAGAAAAGAGCTGACCTGCTCTTCATTGCAGGAAAATGGTATTTAAAGCTACTACCTTTATGTAATGCAATATTTTAGAATGCAATATTTTAGAACCAATTAAAGTGGACATTGTATATAGCACATTTTATCTGTAAACAGGGAATTACCATTTTCATACCTAAAAAATTCCTCATCTAATTTCAGAGTACTGTATTCACATGTAAAAATAGTTGTTTAGATTTCAAATATTTAAAGGATTTCGAAGAAAAAGCAAGGTTTCAAAAGAGAAGAGATAGGTTAGTGGAGCTATGAAAAACCTGAGCTCAAGTAATAATAAAAAAAAATAAAACCTGGAAATACAAGATCACATTTTAATATAAAACTATTTACTTAACTATTAACTATAACTTTCTGTAGTTAAGAAGACAAAGAAGGGAAAGAGATTTCTCAACAAAAATCACAACAGTAACATATATCAGACATAAAGGGAAGAAGCAATTTGATCATATTCTATAATTTTGGGATTCTCTCAATATTTCCTCATGTATTTTATTTTTTATATTTTATTTTAATGTATCTTTTCTAAAGCCAAATAATAATTGCGACATTTAAAAGCTCTGAAAATCCGTTAAAAGTTGTTTGCTGAATACACATGTGTGCATATTTATTCTAATGCCATTCTTTGTGTCCCTAACTTATTTATGTGTGTATGCAAATATGCATGTAAATATTTAAATTATTGAGTTTAATGGTAGTAAATTTAACAGTACTGAATATAAAGATGTAAAATTATTTTTATTTAATACATATTTTTATAAAATTTTGATTTTTAAAAATGTTTTTAACTAATAAGGACACATATTACTGTTACTTATAGCCACTTAGTATCATATATATGAAAATTTCTAAGCTTAATTAATAGAATATTTACCTCTTTCACTGAATGCATACATGGATGTACATGTTTATTAATTTACTTTTGTTATAATAAAAATTAAAAATACAACCATCACCTTAATTTAGCAATCACATTTCTGGATATATATCTGAAAGAAGTCATTATCTCATAGAGATCTGCACCCCCATGTATTCTGCATTTTTTACAACAGCCAAGATATAGAAACAACCTAAGTGTCCTTGGATAGATCAATGGATAAAGAAGTGTGATACACACGTACACACACACACATACACACACACAGTGGAATATTATCCAGTCATGAGAAAGAAGGAAATTCTGCCATGTGTAACAATATGGATTGAACTTCAGGACATTATATTAAGTGAAATAAGTCCCATAAAGAATGACAAATACTGTATGATATCACTTACACGTGAAATTTTTAAAAACCAAACTTGTAAAAACAGAGTGTAAGATGATGGTTACCCAGGGGCTGAGAGACAGAGGAATAGGAGAGGTACTGTTTAAGGGTACAAGCTTTCAAAAAGTAAATAAATAAGTCCAGGTGATCTAATGTACAATATGGTGAATAAAGTCCTTAATAGCGTATTATAATGATCAAAGTTACTAAGTGACTAGATCTTATTCTCGCCAAAAAAGAAATGATAAATATGCAATGTCATAGAAGTGTTAACTACTGCTACAATAGCAGTCACATCACATATATAAATGTATCACGTCAAATATTGTACATGTTAAACTTACAGAATGCTATACATCAAATACATTTCATTAAAACAAAAAAAGGCTTTCATTTAAAAAAAATAGGAAAATTAGATAATTTTCTAATTAAAAATATCTTCAGATAGTATATATAGGTTTGAATTATTGGTATGAATTTTTTTTATGTATTTATATATGTTTACATATATATTTATACATATGTATATACCACTTATTGTTTGATACAGATCAAACACTGAAAGACAAATACCATATGATATCACTTATATCTGGTATCTAATATACAGCACAAATGAACCTTTCCACATAAAAGGAAATCATGGATTTGGAGAACAGACTTGTGGCTGCCCAAGGGGAGAGGGAGGGAGTGGGATGGATTGGGAACTTGGGGTTAAAGGATGCAAACTATTGCTTTTGGAATAGACTAACAATGAGATCCTGCTGTGTAGGATAACTATGTCTAGACACTTAGGACGGAACATGATAATGGGAGAAAAAAGTATATATACATGTATGTATAACTGGGTCCCCATGCTGTACAGTAGGAAAAAAATTGTATTGGGGAAATAACAGTAAAAAAAAGTTGATAGTTTGTATTTTCACAAAATTGCTTAATCATATGCATTATGCAATTTTTATGACATTTTTCATTATTTTGGCTGTCATTAGTCCAGCTTTCAAGACAGTTGCAATTTTTCCCTAGTTTTTGATGCTTTAGTGTTAAGAAAAAGGTATTGAGTTAAATAGGTTATTTTACACATAAACGGTACCTGTTGAAAAATGCTAGTAAAAACCTACAAGATTAACTGAAAAATGATATTGTTAGTCATTGCAAACTGCAGCCAGAAGGAAAGGAAAAGAACTAATTGTATGAAGCATGACATGCACCAATAAAAATAAAAATCTAGTGAAAATGTTTTTTGTTAGAGTTCAGTATGTACTGGCTATTGTTTTACAAAGGCATCTTACGACCAAAATATTTTTAAAAATATATATATTCTGGATATTGAGGCACTGCAGCTAATATTTTTGAGAGAATATCATAATCTATTCTATATAATATATTCTGTAAGGGCTATTTGCCTTTAAGGTTTCAAAAAATTAATACCATTCTTCAATTCAAGAGCAATCAGAGTTTCAACATCATCAACTTCATCAAAGTGTAGTCTGACATTAAATGATTTTTCCTGTTCTTTGTTGTTCTTTGTTAGTGAGCAGTAGGGTCAACATATTTTCTTCAGAATTATAAAAATCAAGTACAGCTCCATTTATAGTGAATGAACAATCAATAACAACTCTTCTAACTGGTGCCATATTCAAACATTTTCACATCTTATACCTCCTTCTGAGTGTATACACTTTAAAAAATCTTTATTGAAACAGATGAGATCACCCTTAAACAATAAAGGAAAATAATTAAAGTCATTCTCACTTTGTTTCCAAATTCCAATAGAGTTCCACATTTAGACATTAGCACTCTCACACTCTACACACCTTATACTTTGTGGAAGTAGTCTGCCAGCGGTGCCCTGGCTGCCCCAACGACTCAGCCTCTCCCTGGATTCCTCTGGTAGAAAGGGCAGAAAGGAGGGACCAGCAAGATGACATTGGATCCCACTGTCTTTTTAAATGTGATTGGCTCTGTTTTCATCTGTGTTAAATATTAGATTCCTATGTAAGTTTTCTTTAAATAAAGCATCCTCTGATTAAAACATTTTAAATGAGCTGGAAAATAACACCACTTTGGCATATTTTTAAACTTTAAATGAAAAGTGGCTTTTTGTCTTATTGCACAGCTGCTTGATAAAACTTTCAAGAATTCTCTTAAAATCATGGGAAGTACAATATCTTAGATGTTCGGAAGTTGGGTTTTGGTCTATAGTTTGATGGCATCACTCACACACACACATAAACAAACCAGCTGAGAAAAGAAGTCCAGTCATGGAGATGCAGTATAAATCTTCCCTGAGAAGTTCAAGGAGTCTTCCAACCTCCTCTGTAATTTGGACCCTCAAAAAGCTTCTATCTGTTATTATCTCCTTCAGGTAAAAATTATATTAATACAAACGTATGTTATCTTTATAATATAAATTCAAACATCTCTGCCACACAGCTTAATTTTTCTAAAATCTTATTCTTAAGATTAAATATCTGGGTAATTTTTCTGATTTCCCATTTATTTATTTGCACAGGCTCTTAGACATGCTTCTATATGACTAAGTAATTTGTGACATGAAGTAAAAAGAAGCAGGAAAGGAAAATAAAACTGATGTTGCTCTAAAACGCTTGGGTGAGCTGTATATCTATTTCATCAAACCCATCAAATTAAAGACACTTTTTTGTTTATGTTCCCCTAAGAAAGAAAAATAAACTTTACCAATTAAACTGTGACACACTACCTATGGTAGGATTGATTACAAATTTAGAATTATTGTAATGTTAAGTATATGCATGTAGAACAAATAAAATGTAAAAAACATATATTTGATTTTTACAAAAACATCACATAGGATGGAGTATTAGTCCTGTTTCTAAGATGAGGAAAATTAGTACCAAACTGTAAGTAACAAGCACAAGACAGAACTCCAAATTGTCAAAGCAACTATGTGGCTGGACAACCAAAGCTTTTTTAATGAATAAAAAACATATCCCATATAATCTAAGACATATGGTTTTAGCTATGATTATTCATGTAAATTAGTTATTTATCCTTTTACCATAAGAAATAAATTGAACATGGAATCTATTTTTATGAATTTTAACATTAATTCCCAATAAAATATTAACATCTTACTTAATTTAGATAGGTAGAAATATTAACATATGCAAACATTTTATCAAGTAATTATTGTGGACCAAGAATTAACCCAAGTGATTTTTTCCTTTCTTTACTTTATATACATGATAGAAATAGTTATTATTAGCCATTTTTTAGATGAGGTAATAAGAGATCAACCAATAACTCCTAAATGCAGTTAAAATTGGCATGCAGAATTTACACTAGTTCCACAGCTGAGGCTTTTTAACTCATTAACAATTTTTCTTTCCAGAGAAGGAGGAGAAATAGGCTGGAACTCTAGAGAGCGGCACTGAAGTTCAGGTTACCAAGTCAGGGAGTCCTGGAGGCTTACCAATCACTGCACTTGACTCAGCGTGACTTTGTGACATGTTTTCCTTTCCCAGACTGTCCCGGGTTCTCCTGGGCCTGCACGTGGGTTTTCCTTTGCTTGCATTTCTTCCTCCCTTGTCCAGTTTAACCCTGTTGGCCTAAGTCTCCCTTCTGACTCAGCATGACCATGCTCCTTTCAGCCCACCACTCTTCCAATTCCATTCTTCATATAGAGTGTGATACTCTTCTCTGCTTTTAGGGCACCCTGTTCATACCACTGCGGGTGCCTTTAATGTACATCATTCCTCAAAGTCTCTGAACTTGTTTAAAGCAGAAATGGTATCTTATGCCCCATCTGCAAACAGAAAGTCTAGCCCCCATGAACTTGGCACACATGAAGCACTCAGTGAATAAATATTAAATGAAAGAAGGAAGAAATGAGTGAACAGACATCAATTTACTCATGTATATGACAAGGAAATGGGTCTAGGTGAATGTTAAGACTCTCCCTAGCTCTAAAAACCAGTCACTTCCGGCCTTATTGACACATTAGAGCACATAATAAACACTCAGTATTGACCTATTCAATCTCTATCTTCATTTCACATTTTTGTTGCTCTCTTATTTGCCAAAACTGAGGCAGCTATGGCATAGATGATTTTTGCACCCAAATGTGTGCTCCTTTCCATTTGCCAGCCTCTGTTGCAAATAATTAGGTCCTGGTCCTAACATCTTGCTAGAGAATGTTGGGGAAACATACCACCTCTAGACCTAGCCCCCAAAAGATGCTGAGGAGTCTAGTGGGTGTCTCTAGCTCCTCAGTTGCCCTGATGTTGGTATCCTCACAGATATGCCATTGAGTCCCTGGGGGACAACAGAACTACAGAATGAAAGACCTCTGGTTTGGTGAGTCATTGTGTACATGAGTGACCCAGGAATGCCATGTCATCTGTCTCAGGCTGTGTAATCAGGAAAGAAATCTCTTTTGGATAAGCCAATGAAAAAATTTTTAAATGGAAGCAAACTTGAATTACTCTAATTCAGAAGCCAATAAACAAACAAAAAATAAAACAAAAAAAATGAAACCCGTCAATTCTAGAGAATTAATTTCATTTATTTATTTATATTTTAGCCTGAAAAAAAAAAGTACCTGGAATAAATTAACAGAATTTTCATCTGAGTTTTCCTGTCAGACATTCTGAGTCAGAGTTCTAAATGAGTTTAGAATTTGATACAGTGGAGCCATTATTAATGGGAGAGTAGAAACAGTCAATAACATTTCAAACTGGAAACAGATCCTTTAATAACTAATCAGTGCCCAAGTATATGACATACCAAATAAACAAGCACAGAATTTAGCATTTAGGATGTTTAGCTCTTGGTGACTGGTATATAAATGTACATACCCAATGCGATTCTTCTCTCCCTGATGTTTCAGTTTTGCTTTGTTAAGAATTGATGATGCAAAACCAAGAAGAATGCAGGAGAAGAAGACCATGGTATAAGGACATCATTTATACTAACTTATTATATACAAGATCAAATATTCACAAAGCTTGACATATTTTATCATCTTGTAGCTTAAGTTTTAACCTCCTGAAATGTAATAAGATATATGGAGAGAGTGAAAAATATATGGTTGATCTTTATAATTTCTCAAAAACTCTCTAAAGCCAGGGTTAATAGGTCAATTATATTTTAAATCATTTGCTAAAGTACTTAATGTTGACTCGCAAGTATTTAAAATATTATACTGAATTAGCTTTACAGGAATGTTCATTTCAAATGTTTCTTTTGGAAGGAATTTATGATGAAGTTATCCCATACTTATAATCTCAATAAGTAATGATTTTATCATCTAATTTATGGTCTTAAATTTCTTTATTTCCTTCTCTGCTTCCTAACATTTCAGAGGCCACTTGATTTGTCCATTAGAACATATACAGATGGTCCCCTACTTACAGTGGTTTGATTTATGATATCTTGACTTTATGATAGTGTCAAAATGGTATTTATTCAGTAGACACTATACTTCAAATGTTAAATTTTGATCTATTCCCAGGCTAGCAACACACAGTGTATTTAATAATACTCTGTCCCTGGGATGCTGGACAATGGCTGAGCTGCAGCCCCTAGTCAGCCACGAGATCACTAACATAATCAACAGATACACTCACAACCATTCTGTACTCACACAACCATTCTATTTTTCCCTTACAGTATCATATTCAACATATTACACGAGATATTCAACACTTTATTATAAAACAGGCTTTCTGGTAGATGATTTTGCCGATTGTAGGCTAATCTAAGTGTTCTAAGCATGTTTAAGGTAGGCTAGGCTAAGCTAAGATATTCAGCAAATTAGGTGTATTAAATGCATTTTCAACTTTATATATATATAAATATCTTATTTATATATATATATATATAAATATCTTATTTATATATATATATATATAAATATCTTATTTATATATATATATATAAATATCTTATTTATATATATATATATATAAATATCTTATTTATATATATATATAAATATCTTATTTTTATATATATATATATATATATATTTTAGGGTCACACTCCTGGCATATGGATGTTCCCAGGCTAGGGGTCCAATTGGAACTGTAACTGCCAGCCTATGTCAGAGCCACAGCAACGGAGAATCCAAGCCATGTCTGTGACCTACACCACAGCTCAATGGCAACGTCAGATCCTTAACCCACTGAGCAAGGCCAGGGATGGAACCAGCAACTTCATGGTTCCTAGTCGGATTAGTTAACCACTGTGCCACAACAGGAACTCCCTCAACTTGATATTTTTAAGTTACAATGGGTTTATTGGGACTTAACTCCATTGCAAGTCAAGAAAGATATGTAGAGACAGATGAGGAAAGATAAGAAAGAGAGAGGAGGGGAGAGAATGAGGGAGAGAAAAGAGAAAGTGAGAAAGAGGAAGAGAAGGGGAAGAGAGAGAGAATGAGAGGAAGGTAGGAAAAAAGCATGGAGGAAGGGAGAGAAAATCTATTATTTTTATGACATGTATATGGAAAAGGTCTGGAAATCTAATTTTTCCATTCAGAACATGAAAGAGGAAAATCCAGAGTTTTCATGAGTCGTTAAATTTGAAAATATATGAAATATTGGAAAAAACTCATAAGGACATACAAATAGACATATACTGTATGATGAGGCACACAACCCTAGAGATCACTGTCTGAGTTAAAAATTGATTCAGTTACACATTTAAAACATAGGAAGATGTGGTATATATACACAATGGAATACTACTCGGCCATAAAAAAGAATGAAATAATGCCATTTGTAGGAACATGGATGGAACTAGAGACTCTCATCCTGAGTGAAGTAAGTCAGAAAGAGAAAGACAAATACCATATGATATCACTCATATCTGGTGTCTAATATACAGCACAAATGAACCTTTCCACAGAAAAGAAAATCATGGAATTGGAGAATAGACTTGTGGTTTCCTGGGAGGGATTGGGAGGGAGTGGGAGGGATTGGGAGCTTGAGGGTAATGGATGCAAACTATTGCTCTTGGAATGGATTAACAATGAGATCCTGTTGTATAGCACTGAGAACTATGTCTACATACTTACAATGCAGCATGACAATGGGAGAAAAAATTATGTATACATGTATGTGTAACTGGATCCCCATGCTGTACAGTGGGGAAAAAAAGTGTGTTGGGGGAAATAACAATAAAAACTAAACTAAAAAAAAAAAAATAAGATCATGCTTTTGAATTTCCTGACATCTTAAATCCATCATTTTGTTAAATACTTTTATGGACTGATTTGTATCTCCACCAAAATCAAGTTTTGAATGAAATCCTTTCCCTAAGTACCACAGAATGTAACCCTATTTGGAGGTAAAGTCTTTAAAGGGGAGATGAAGTTCAAATGAAGTTTTTGTTTACCTGTTTCGCTTATTTGCTTATTTATATACCAGTCTAATCCAATATGCTTGGTAATTTTACAAAAGGAGCTGGTTTGGACAGACATATAGACGCTAGTCACACGTGCACATAGAGGATGACCGTGTGAAGACAGAGCAAGAAGGTGACCATCTGTAAGTCAAGGAGAGAGGCCTCAGAGTAAACCAACTCTGCCAATCCTTGATCTTGGGCTTCAAGCTTCCAAAACGGTTGTTTAAGCTAGAGTCTGTGATATTCTGTTACGAAAGCCTGAACAGACTAATACAGATCCTAAGCTTTCTCTCTTAATATTTACAATACCAAATATTGTAAAGACAATGTATACAACTCTCACTTCCCTGCAATAACTGATATGAACAATTATGAGATAACAACCGTAAAAAAGTTAGAGATTCATAAATATTCAAATTATATTATTGGCTATGAACTCTTATTTTTTTACATGTTCAAATCTTTGTGGATTCATTACATAGTTTTCAAATTAAGAAAGTATAGGTTGCAACTTTGTTTAAAGATATGCAGCTGCCCTCTTTAGCTGCCCCTTCATGTTAGGCTTGGCAACATGTTTGCCTTAACCAGTGGGATATTAACAAATGTGACACTCACCAAATCTGAGCTGTGTTTGTTCAGTAGTGTACCTGCAACTCTGGGCAGAGGGAGAAGTCTGCCCTTCATCTTGGACATCAGGGTACACTCACATGGAGTGGACCTGAGGCCATGTCACAGTGAAGCACCCAGGCCAGCTTACTCCCAGCATAAAACAGGGCACCCCAGCTGAATCCAACCAAGATGAGCTGATGCACAGGTGAACTGCAGTGCATGAACGTAAACAAATGACAGCTGGCTTAAGCCATTTGATTTTGAGGAGTTATGCCACGTAACATGATTGAGGCCATGGTTGATAACAGAAAATATGTCTGCAATCAATAAAATAAAGATTGATTGAAATGTAGATAAAACCATTCAATATACATAGTATTTTGGAAATCAGTATTCCTATTGAAAATTCAATTTAAAATATAAATTTTCAATGCCAAAAATAATAGAAACTAATGCTAAAATCTAACATTTCTTGAGCACCTATTACGTTCTGGGAAGAGTGATAATCACTGATTATTTCTTTCATCTCAATAAAGACCCCAAGTTTAGGTATGGTAATTATCACATTTTACAGATATTTAGTGATTTTTACTGGATTACAAAAAGAATATATTGTAGAGTTGGAATTTAAACTCAGGCAATGTGCCTCCAAGGCCTGGGTTCTTAATTTTTATGGCATATTCAACTATCACAGATTATACACAATTTGAAGGTGATTTTATAAATTTAATCACCACTGTAATATATGTTTTGTATATAAAGATACTATTTCCACATTACACATACTAAAGGTTGTGCTTTATTATGAATATTACCATATGTGAAGAATCTTACTTATTTTAAAAATCTTTTTTTAAATCTAAATAGAAAAATATTCACAACTATGTTCTCAGATACTTATTATTAAACATGATTCTTTGCATCTCAACATAAGAGGAAACAGAATTGGTGAAGAATTGCCAAGATACACAGCTGCACTAAAATTAGTTGCCTTATTAGATTTTTGCTTTAAGTCAATATCAAACTCATGAAAATTGAGTAAAAACATCATTCATTCTCAAGCCTTCTCCATATCTCACAGGTGGCCTACTCAAGAAGTATTACTGGGCAAAGAGACATTTGTGCTAATGGGAATTATCAGAGCACTGAAGTTATTTTCAGAAAAACTGGGTGCTTAAAGAATTTTTATAACATTTGATAAGATCTTTGTAACTGGGTCTAAAGAATCCCAAGTGTTCTCAGATTATCAGAAAGTGTTCTGGGAAGCTCTGAAATATGATAGTTTTTTTGGTCTCAAAATCTTCTCTCCAACATCCTACACCTGCCCCTCATCACTTCCAAAGGTCCAGATCAACAAAATAAAGCTTCTAGAGAACTTGCAAGGTGAACCATGACATAACATAGAGATTTGAAAATATGAACATGAAGAAGAAGTTCTCATTCAGAATGCTAACCAAACATTAGCCAATCCCACCTGAGATCAAAGATGAAGATAAAAGCAGCCAAATCAAATTCATTTTATCCTAACAGACCAGATTTGTACACTCAAAGTGAAAGAATTTCATTTATTTTTATTGATAAGTTCACTGGAATCTGAAATCAAATACTGGTTTGGTCTGAATATTAAAGCACCATCTAGCTGAAGGAGTTGAAAAATCTTCACTTCACTCCACTCTGTCATCTACCTTGCATTGTACAAATTCACGGTGTCTCTAGAGTACTGCTCAAAGGAATATAATTATTTTACAGCTGTGTTTTTTTCAACTAGGTGACAGTATGTCCTCTCAGTAGTAACTGATTTCTAGGGGTATTCATAAACTGAATGGTTTGAGGCTGAATCCCAAATTCCTTAAAATCACGGTATAGCATCTCTTTGAATTAAATGACTTTAGCCATGGCTATTTCAGTTCTAGTTAGACACATTCCATACAAATATCAAGTCTAGTCACTTATTTTAATATCGGTCAGTTGGCAGTTTTCCCAGATCATTTAGAATTCTCATACTATTAACTTTAAATGACTATTGATTGCAAACTTCTATAGACAAGATGACGTCTCGACTCAGTGATTCTAAAGCAATGTCAATACACATAGTAGGTATATAAGTAAGGAATGGCTAAGATGAAAAATAATATGCAATATTAAAGAGGATTTGTGGATATTAAAATTGATAAAATTTTGGTTTTGCATTTGATTTTAATGAAGTAAATGGCAAATGCTTTATATATTATTTTAATTGTACAATTATTACATTATGAAACAATCTCGCTTTTTACTTTCTCATTTGATGCTCTTGGAATAATTATATATTAAACTACTCAACACTATAGCATTTAGGATTACGTAAAAGAAAAGAGAAACGACAGGTGTTCTTTTTCCACGTGTAAAGGAACCTAGGCACTATTTAGGAGCTTTGGAATTTCTCCAAAATATACAGCTTATCATTAGAATCAGCATAGTTAAAGCATATCCAAGAGGTGCATTTTCTGCTGATCATTTGGCATTCTCTCAAGCTGGCACAAACTGCCTCTGTAGATTTTGAGTCAACAGCTATCACTGTGTGTCAGAGTTCAACAGGCCCCTCTTCCCTTCTTTTACATGAACTCCAGCACATCCATGCATAGTCATAGACTCTAATGCACTTCTCATTCTCTTTTCCATCCCTGGTCTCTGGGATTTTTTTTTTTTTTTAATATCTAAAAGGAACAGCATGACCCCATCTTAAAAATTGAAATATTCACTGATCTATGGTTATTCCTGTAATATCACTAGTGTTGGTGAATAATTCAAATTAAATAGTTTCCTATATATTCCATTTTAAAGGAACTTCATTTACTTTCCTTCAATGGTTTCCTCCTGCGCTGTTCTCACTCTGCATTATTCATATGCAACCTCACAAATTGCTTTGAGTTCGAGCAGTGCTGATATAAATCATAGGGCTATTTTCTCTGGAGGACTTCAGCCTTAAGCTCTACAACTTGTTTTAAAATGAAAACTGTGTTCAATTAAGGTGATTTGTTTGCTTCGAAATTAACTATCTTATATTGCCATTTGCAAGGAGAGAAGACTAAAGTTACATTCCAGGCTGTTGAATAATTTTAGAAGTAATTTACTTTCTCACTTTCTGGTTGTATTCTGTGCATTATTTGTGGCTAGGTCACATTCCTGAAAATATAAATATAGCTCTCAAAGATAACTTTCCCAACTGCTTTGCATTTGACATTTGAATAGCTCCTTTGTAAATGAACTAAAATAATGTGTTCTCTGCTTTCCAGGTCTATAACTGAATGAGAGAAAGAGAGAGAGAGAAATGAGTCGAAATACAAGCAAACTGAGAAATTAGATTCAGTATAGAGAACTGCTATAAAAGTAGAATATAAAACTCAAAAGCCAAAGTAAATAATCTGATTAAAAATGGGCAGAAGATTTGAATAGACATTTTTTCCCAAAGAGGACACACAATCAATAGATATGAAGAGGTGTTCAACATAACAAATAATCAGGAAAATGCAAGTCAAAACCATAATGAGATGTCATCTAACACATGTTAGAATCACTATCATCAAAAAGGCAAGAGGTAACAAGCGTTGGCAAAAATAAAGAGAAAAGGGAACCCTTATGCACTGATGGCAAAGTGGTAAAGCCACTGTGGTAAGCAGTATGAAGGTGCCTCAAAAATTAAAATTCAGCAGCTGCAATTCTAGTGCAGATTGACAGAACTACAGAAAGCAATGTGAACTTATTCTCAAAGAACAGAATGGTTCTGTTGTAGTTGTGGGTCCCCATACATTTGGCATCTTCCTCAAAAACCAGTACATAGCATCTGTTACATAGGCGATTAGAAAATACAATCAATACAAATTAAAATAAAAACACAACATACCAACATTTTTGTGATGCAGTGAAAAAGCAGAGTTCATTTGGAAATCTAGAGCTATAACTACCTATATTTAAAAAAGGATAAAAAAGATCCCAAAAGTATAAACTAAACATACACCTTAAGGAACTAGAAAAAGATGGAGTTGCCATTGTGGCTCAGAGGAAATGAATCTGACTAGCATCCATGAGGATGCAGGTTCAATCCATGGCCTCACTCAATGGGTTAAGGATCTGGCATCATGAGCTGTGGTGTAGGTTGCTGACATGGCTCAGATCTAGCATTGCTGTGGCTGTGGTGTAGGCTGGCAGCTACAGTTCCAATTTGACCCCTAGCCTGGGAACCTCTATATGCTACAGGTGCTGCCCTAAAAAAGCAAAAAAAAAAAATAAAAAATAAAAAAAAATTAAAAAAAAAGATACTTTGGGAGATACCAGTTATCAGGAGCAGGTGTGCAGAGCATGTGCAAGCTGAGGAGAGGCCTCAAAAGAAACCCACACTTCTGGTACCCCAATCTCAGACTTTCCAGGCTCCAGAATTTTGAGAAAATAAATTTCTGAAGTTAAAAAAGGAACTAGAAAAAGAAATGCAGATAAATCCAAAGCTAGCAAAAGAATGAAGTCAGACCCCTACCTTATATCACATAAAAATTAATTAAAAATGGATCAAAGACATTCATGGTGAGAACTAAAATAACTATAAAGTCCTTAGAGGAAAAATATAGAGGCATAGGCTAATGACCTGGGATTCAAGGTATTCTTAGATGTGACACCAAAGAACAAGAATAGGGAAAAAAAAACAAAAAAAAACAAAACAGATTACACTTCATAAACATTAAAAGCAAAATTGTTTTTCAAATGACACTATTAAAGTGAAAAGGCAACCAAAAGAATGGGAGAAAATATTAACAAGTCACAAATCTGACAAAAGTATAATATCCCAAATATACAAAACAACTCTTATAAAAGCAAAACAACCCAATTAAAAATAGGCAAAGGACCTAAATAGAAAGAAAATGTACAAACTGCAAACAAACATACGAAAAATGTTCAGTATCAGTAGCCATTAGGAAAATACAATAAAA
The DNA here is from genome assembly GCF_054392235.1 of Sus scrofa. Lineage (NCBI taxonomy): Eukaryota > Metazoa > Chordata > Mammalia > Artiodactyla > Suidae > Sus > Sus scrofa. The sequence goes on from NC_139390.1 coordinate 65,234,177, forward strand.
ATCTCACTGAGAAAACATTTCACACTGGCTAGGATGGCTAATATTTTAAAATAAAAATGGAAAATAAGTTTTAGGATGTAGAGAAATTGGAACACTTCTATACTGTTGTTGGGAATGTAAAATGGTATAATTACAATAGAAAACACTTTGTCAGCTTTTTAAAAAAAGCAAACATAGATTTACCATATGACTCAACAATTCCACTTATTGCTGTGGCTCTGGTGTAGGCTGACAACTACAGCTCTGATTTGACCCTTAGCATGGGAACCTCCATATGCTGCAGGTTTTGGCCCTAAAAAGACAAAAAATCAAACAAACAAAACAAACAAAAAAAATCCAACTCCACTCCAATGTTTACATCAAAGGGAATTGAAAACAAGTATTCAAATTCTTGTACACAAGAATTTATAGCAGCACTAGTTACAAGAGCCAAAAAGTAGAGACAATATAAATGTCCATCAACATATGAATGGAGAAACAAAATGTTGTATGTCCATATAATGGAATATTATTCAGCCATAAAATAGTCATATATAGATACATGATGCAATGTCAACAAACCCTGAAAACATATTAAGTCAGTGAAAGAAGACAGACACAGAAGTTCACACCTTGCAGGGTTTTTATTTATATAAACTATCTAGCATAGGTAAATTGATGGTGCTAGAAAGCCAACTTGTGGTTTTCAGTCGCCGGAGGGAAAAGAGGGACATGGGAAGTGACTTAATGAGAACAGGGTTCCCTCACTGGTGATAGAAACATCTCAGAACCATAGAGAAGCAGTGGTTGTGAACACTGTGACTGTGTCAAACAACACCGAATTGTACACTTTAAACTGCTTAATGGCTAATTTTGTTAATGTTAATTTTACTCAATAGAAGATAAATAATTGAAAGCAGCCTTTTATCAATATTAAGCTAAATATTGGTCCAGGAAGGTGTCAGGACTGGTTGCTTGGTGAGTCCAAATTATGAATGGGTTGAGGAAATATGAACAATCACTCTTCACCAATTTATCATGAAAAGGTCCACTGTTTCCATAGACAGAACTTTGAGCAAAATGCTTATGACATGTTGACTTGCATTCTAGAAATAAGAAAATATTAAAATTGACCTAAATGCTAACAGAATTTTTTTTTAAGAAATCAAAATAAAAAAAATTAAAAAGAGCTAGCAACAGCTTGACAAAGTGAATTATTATATTTTTTCAGGAAATTTTAAAGTTGGTAGTTATTAAAAAAACATTAAAATCCAATCATACAAACTTTCCATTCAATAAATTACAGTAAAAACAAACATTAAATACTCAGAACTCCTCACTTCTCTATTTTATTAATATTTATGTTCTTGAGATTATTTACATCTATTGTATCAATATGTTTGAAATGTTATACTATACAATGTACCTGCTCGTATCTTCCTAATTATGCATTGAAGGCTGTCTCTTCAGCCATGGTTGGGAGTATTAAATATTATAAATTTTAAAATTCAGTTAATTGCTCGTATCTTCCTAATTATGCATTGAAGGCTGTCTCTTCAGCCATGGTTGGGAGTATTAAATATTATAAATTTTAAAATTCAGTTTATTACTTTGTTGGTTGTTCAGACTAAAACATGATGTAAAATAATAATGTAGAATAAAGCTAAAAGCATACTGTCTGCAGTTATAACTTTATCAATAGCCCCCCCAAGAAAGAAAAGAAATATATTTGCAGTAATTCAAGAACAATTATCCAATTAAACAAAGCACTCGCTGTAATGACAAATGAGAGAAGTTCCAAATGCTTTTTTCATTTCTATTATTTTTAACATAAAAAAATCAACAAACAAAAGATATCAGAATTACACTTATTCATCAAAGGCAATCATAGATTGGATATAGAGAGAAGAATATTTCAAAAAAACAACAAAAGCATTCAGTGATATTCTTCAAAGTGTATCCATTGGCTTTACGGAATTTACAATGAAGAGTGTTGCATATTTTAGCTTTATTCATCACTTTTATTTTACATAGTACTGATATATTTATAAAAGACTCATGCAAATTTTTCCTTTGAGGACCCATTTGTAAACCTTTGCCAGCAAAACACTGGAATGATCTTTCTTAAATTTGGAATGTTCTGACTTTCATTTTAGACTGGTCTCTGGGGGGAGTTAAAAGCTAAGAGCTTTCAGTGATCCCTAGAGGTCATCTATTAAGTCAGAGACTGAAACTTGTTTTGATGTGAGAACCCTTAGGAACCTTCTTGTCTAAGTTTTCTTCTGTACTTAACACCCCACCTGGTTCTCTAAGGGGACTAATCTTTATAAAAACTTGTATTACCCAACTTGAGGGCAGAACAGCTACATAATTTTTATTCGGAATTTTCCTGCATGTGAGATTTGGATTTTGGCTCTATTTATTTTTTAGTTTTTATTTATTTTAATTTTTTTATTTTTGTTATTATTATCTTTTAATAGTTATTTCCCCAATATAATTTTTTTTCTACTGTACAGCATAGTGACCCAGTTCCACATACATGTACACATTCTATTTTCGCACATTATCATGCTCCATCATAAGTGACTAGATATAGTTCCCAGTGCTACACAGCAGGATCCTGATTGGCTCTATTTATTTTTTAGGTTATTCAGTCATCTATATGAGTGTAGACTCATGGATATCTGTTTTACACTTTAATAATTCAATACTACTTTATTCATTTCGATGCTTGAATCTTCTTAGCTGTGGTATTGAGAGTGCTTTCGGTTGGCTTCTGCATCCCTTCGACATACCCACACTAACAAAGGGGTTTTGTTTTTGTAGTCCGAATACTATCTTACTTTTTGCCACTGCAAGATACTGCAGATTCATCACGCATGTTTCCTGCTCTAGTCCTCAGGTCATCCCTTTCTCCGGGGAGTCCTGGCTCCTTTTATTGGAGTCATTAGAAATCAAGATTATAGGCTCTAGGTGTGTTTTTTTGCTACTGCAGTGCTGCTGCTTCTAGGAAATCTCAGCTGACAGAACAAAGAATAGACATGTATACTAATGTATGCATGTACACACATCTACAGATATTTTTAAATGTAACCATCTATATCCATGTTAAGTTAAATATGATTTCCTATTGATACTTCCAATATCCATTACCACATGGATTATTCTAGCCTCCTCTCATTTACCTGCAAACTCTCACAAAAACAGTGAGAAACCTAACTCTAACCACTGGCCATTCATTATTTATTGTTCAAATCCAGTACACACTTATCCAATACACATGAATAGAAGTATCAGAAACAATACATCATAGGAAATAACTTCATAAAGTAGAGACGTAAAAAGCTCTCTCATTTCTAAAGTGATCTTGGTTAAGCACCTTTTCTCCCATCCTTTTCAGCATGACTATTCCACCCATTAAAATGGTAGATTGTTATCATCTTCTTTATTCTAAATTGGGGTATTCCAAAATTATAATTCATTATTTTAAAAATTTCTATATGTTAATGTTCACTGTTTATGCTCTAAAATTGCATAAGTTTTGACAATAAATAGTGTCAATTAATGACCGTTAGAGTACCATTCAGAATAATTTCATTGCCCTAAAATTTTCCTGTGCTTCACACATTTTACTTTTATTTCTTTCTACTTGCAATCACTAATCTGTTTGTTACATCTGCTGTTTTATCATTACTAGAATGTAACGTAAATGGGGATTTTCATCCATTCACTTACTGAAGAGCTTACTGGTTCTGCCACTTTTTGGTACTTCTGAATAAAGCTGATATAGATATTCATATCACACTTTAATGAATATATACATTTTCTAATGATTGGATAAATAAATACATAGAGGAGGGCAATTACTGGATCATGTGGTAGGACTGTTTAGCTTTATAATAAACTAGTAATGTCTTTACCACTGGTAATTATCCCGATGGATGAAAGCTTCTGTCACTTTGCATTCTCATCAGCAATTGATATTAATCTGTTTGATAGTTGCCATTCTATTGGTATTTCATTTTGTTTTGTGATTATTTAATGATAAATAAGGCCAAATATATTTTTATATGCTTATTTATCACTTGTATATCTTATTCCATGATACATCTGCTCAGATTTTTGCCAATTTTTCAAATTGTGTCACTTGTTTTTGTACTGCTGAGCTTAAAGTGTTCTTTTTACACTGTGGATACAACTATTAAATGTGTTTTTTTAAAATATTTTCTTCTATTCTATGGGTTGTCTTTTGATTCTTTTAACAGTGTTTCACATAGCAGACATTTTAAATTTTAATACAATCTTTTTTTTTCCTTTTCAGATGGTGCTGTGTGTGGTATTTTGTCTGAAAGTACATTGCAAAACACAAGGGCACCTACATATGAGCAAAAATAAGAATTATAGTAGACATATCACAAACCATGCAAGAAGAAATTGGAGTGAAAAACAAAGTGATGAAAAAGCCATTGACCTAGAATCCCATTTACAATTGGGTTTATCTTCAATAATGAAGGAGAAATGAAGTCTTTCTCAGAGAAACAAAAGCTGAGGGTATACTTCACAGGCAGATGTTCCCTACAATCAATGATGAAAGATTTTTTTGAATAAGAAGAAAAATACATCATCAGAAATTTGATCTTCATCAAGAAAGGAACAATGTCAGAGAAGAAACAACTGAAAGTAAATTAACATCTCTCTTAATTGATCATTAATTGATATAAAAGGTAATGATTAATTTAAAGTAATGATAATAAGTTTCTTATCAGTTACTTAGACTCAAGTGAAGCAGAAGAGTGTTACTTGAAGGTGGAACTAGGTTACTTAAAATACATATATATCTTGAACTCCAGAGCAACTGTTAGATATTTTTAAAGAATAATTTATATTCATGTAGGGAAGAAAATATCAACATGTTTGCTATGGGCTGAAATGTGACACCTCCCCCATGTCTATACTGAAGTCCAAACTCCAATAACTCAGAATGTGACGGCATTTGGAGATAGATCCTTTAAAGAGATGATTAAAATGACATTGTTAGGGTAGGTCCTCTTCCAATCTGATCAATGTCCTTACAAAAGAAAATTTGGACACAGAAAGAGACCAGGCCTTGTATGGAGGAAAAGCCTGTGAGGACAACAGGAAAGTGGCTGTCTGCAGACCCAGGAAAGTGGCCTCAGAAGAAACCAAGCCTCCATCCACATCTTAATCCTGGGATTTCTAGCCTCCAAAAATGTGAGAACATGCATTTCTGTTGTTTTAGCCAAACAGTCCTTGGTATTTTACAGTGACATCCAGAGCAAGCTAATATGATTCTCAACTTACATGAGATAAGGGAGAAAATCGAGAGCAGAAAAAATAGTCTATATGTACCAGGTGAAGACAGAGTGTCACATTGCATAAATAAATGAGACAACTGAATGTTGTGTCCAACAAGTCCAGTTTAACTCTCAAGATTCAGATATATTAAAAGTAAAAGCATAAAGAACATATCAGGCTAACAATAATAAAAATAATGCAGAGTGGTTATATTCATTTTAGACAAAGTAGAATTAAGTTTTCAGATATAAAAAGAGGCATTACAAAATGATCTCAAAGATATTAATTATTCAACAAAAATAAGAGTCCTATACATGTATGCACCTAACAACAGATTGTCAAAATCTGTGAGACAAAACCAACAGAACTTTAAGGAGAAATAAATGAATCCATTATAGCTGAAGACTTCAACGCTCTTCTTTCAATAATTGATACATCAAGTAGGAAGAATATCAGTAAGGATATAGTTGACCTAAACAATACTATCAATCACCATGGCTGGTTATTTCACATTTTTTTCTAAACTTTTGATTTCCTTTTAAAAATATACATTTTTTTATGTCAGGAAACTCATGAACCCAAATTCCATTAATATATTACTCATTTGTACTTCCAGATTGTTGTTCATTGAGCTCATGAGATGTTCTACAATTCCTTATGAAATCATTCTTTAGAAAGCTCCCTGATATACTGTTGTAATTTCACTGTATCACTTTCTAAGTCCTGTATTTCCAATTTACTCTTCTTTGCATATTTTACAAGATATGTCAGATTGAATTTGAAAAAGATAAGTGGAAAATTCATTTTAGTAAAACTTGAAAGTTTGAAATTATATTGTTTTGTCTTCATTCTTAAAGTGAGACTAACTCTACATTTTAGGTTCAGATCATTCACAATTTTATAAACATTGTTTTATGGTCTTCTAGCATCTAGTATCGATAGTTTTTTTTTTCTTACTATAACAATACATTATGGTCATGTTTCCATGTAGTTACACAAATGATTACCTTATTTGGTTTCACAGAATTTCATTGTATGGATGGATAGTGTTGATACCTCTGATTCATATTAGTTTCCTTTTTCATCCTTACTCATTTTGGGGGATTTTATTTTTTTTTTGTAACAGTAAGATATTAATTGAATTTGATATTTTACAGCTTTTATTACTTAGTATTTCAGTCTTTCAAAGTAATGTGGAAAGCCTTTAGCCAAGCCTACGGATAGTTTCTATTACTGGCTTGTTTTGATCCTAATTGCTGTGATTGCAATTCAATCCTCTTTGAACTCCTATTACACATATACTGGACCTTGTTCATCTTATCCTTGCCTGTATTAAAGGATGAAACTTGGATGTTTTGTTTTCCTCTATAGTAGTATAGGCTTGTTCCCTTTCTAGATAGCTTTTGATTTAGATATTCTAAAAATTAACAGGACATGTCAACCCATAGTCTTTCCTCTTAAAGGAGTTACAAGGCAGTGAGGCAGGGTTGGCCAGCAGAGCTGTCAAGGTCATTTTCCTGAGTGAAACAATACCCCATCCTCTCTCCTTCTCCACCTCCTATTCTTCTCCACCTGCCAACCTCTCCCTCCATTTTCTTTTTCTTCTGCCCATCTATTCTCTTAATCTTTTCTGTGCTTTCACTGTTATTTTTCAAGAGGGCCACTAAACACGTGCTCCAATGCCTATCTCATATCAAAAGCTCTTACCATATTATTTTAAGCAGTGCATCTGGGACCTCATGAGAGAATCTGAAGGTATTTTGCATATCTTCTTCACATTTGCATTGATGAAGTTCTTTGGGGGCCAGCCTCTTAGATTCTAAGAATGAATCAGTATGTTCTAGGATAATGTCTATGCACTTGATTATGATAATATAAAACTAGCAATTGTACTGTACACAATGTGTAAGTTCTTATAATCTTATCCTTTTTTTTTGTCTTTTTGCTATTTCTTTGGGCCACTCCCGCGGCATATGGAGGTTCCCAGGCTAGGGGTCGAATCGGAGCTGTAGCCCCTGGCCTACGCCAGAGCCACAGCAACGTGGGATCCGAGCCGCATCTGCAACCTACACCACAGCTCACAGCAACGCCGGATCGTTAACCCACTGAGCAAGGGCAGGGACCGAACCCGCAACCTCATGGTTCCTAGTCGGATTCGTTAACCGCTACGCCACGACGGGAACTCCAGTTCTTATAATCTTAGTACCATAACATGCATATATATCTTTTAGGGCAGGGGTTGCTTTTTGCCAATTGTGGTTATGCATCTATGGTTTTGATGTTATTTACTGGGATTACATTTTGTGATCTCTAATACATGGAATATTAATTCATACTGATAATTTTATCTGATTTCATTCATAAAACAGTGACAGGCAACTATTTTTATTTTGCAGAAGGCACATAAGAAAATTGGTCCATCAAACATGAGTCCAAAATTCATGTCCTACAAATATAACACTCTATTGCTCTTCATATTGACCAATACACATCCTAGATCACTGGTGGGAAGGGTCAAGGGGTTAACCTAAATAAAATAGTATAGTTTTTAAATGCTTAAAGAAATGACCATGAAATTATTTCACAAAAATCTATGCAAAAGTCGTCTATTTTTATTGAGGGAAATTTCCAGATATTTAGAAAAGCATCAAAAAAATGCTACAAAAGGAGACTAAAAAAAAAAAAACAAGATACAGTTAATCCTTGAACAATGTAGAGGCTAGGGGCATATTCATACATAACTTTACAGTCAGCCCTTCCATCCATGGTCCCACATCTTCAAATTCAACCAACCTCAGGTTGTGTAGTACTTCAGGATATGACTGAATATAAGCCACATACAAGTGGACCCACTCAGCTCAGACCAGTGTTGTTCAAGTGTCAAATGTATTAGTGTCAGATGAGACCTACTTACTAGAGGCAATTCTACCTAAGTCTTTTCCTATAAGATTACCAGGAGATAATTTACAGGTTTACTATTTCCCAGAGCTGTGTAGAATCGGGAGGATATTTTATGACAACTTAGAATCATCCATGAAGCAGGAATGTGTATACCACATGCCTTAAGGTGAAGAAGCACAGGGAGAGAAGTAAGCACAGAAGATTTAGTAAGAAGAAAAAGGGAGCATGTCAATTTCTGGCTGGAAATCAAAGCCCTGAAATTAGTAATATAGATTATATTTAACTGAATATATTGCTTAAATATTTTTATATAACACATTCTGGTTCTATAACCTAAATGGTAATTTTAGGGATAAATATTAAGAGTGCTTTAACTTAATAAAACCTAACTACATTTTATTCAATGACAATGGAATAGATTGATAGTCTATTAAAGATTTAAAAATCATGTATAAAGCACACTATTTTAGCATTTGATATTTGGTACCATCAATAAGTGTTAATATAGATAAAACTATTCCAAAAACTATCTAGGAAAAAAAGGAAAAAAAATCTCTTTACATTTCACTGGATGTGTGTGTTTGATGAATTGTAAAACCTTTTCTCTTCTTTCATAGAATTTTAAATTGTAATGCTTTCTTCCCTCTCATTATCCAACTGTGAAAATATCTGTGTGTTTGTATTATCCATATAATGTAGGATGGGGAAACTGTGTTTAATATATAGTGATTACATACTAAAACATTCTGCCTCTGTTTAAACAAAAGAGTAAAGTTGCCAAGTCATTTCCCAAAGACAACCAGAGTCATCAAATTAGAAACAGCTGGAGCAGGCCTATACCCCTCATACGCCACTACTAGAAAAGCAGGCAACAAGTGAAGAAATTAGTTCAGTAAAGTGGTTGATCCAAAGCAGAAAGGAGATTCCAGAAAGGATGCTTTACTTTTAAGTATAGAAGGGACAGGTATTAGGAAAAGAGAAAAGCATGGGACCGAGTGTATTTTAAGTGCCTTTCTTAAGAAAGAGCTTTCCTAGACAGTAGTGAAGCTTCAAAACTACAGCCAAGGAATTTTTATTACTTTTGTTCTAAAAATGGAAGCTAAAATAGAGATTTTAAGCTTATAAAACGCTGAGGAAAAACTTAAAAATGTACTAAAATAAAATATATACTAAAAAAGTAACATCTTTTGTACGTATAAGACTTTACATTTATTTTGTTTTTTTGCCTTGTTTATATTATGGATGTTATAAAAATTAGAAGTGAATTTGTTATACTATTGTTACAGTAAATATAAAGTTATATTTCCTTATATAATGCTAGTGAACATGGCAGATCCTTTGGGTGTTAATTTTCCATGCTCCAAGGAATTATTGTTTAAACTACATTACATCATCTGTTATATGACAACCTAACACTACCATCAATCACTTTGTACCAGAAATTAGCTGGCAATGGATTTGCGTACAAAATGCACTTCGAGATGCACCTCAGTACCTCAGTATTTGAAAGAAACATGGCATTTCCATTATCTCTTTGAGATTATGCTAACTCTGAACAATTGCAGATTTCTTCAGGTTATTTTATGTTCTTTGCTTCCTCAAATGTTGATTGCTTACTAAAGGATGTGCCCAGAACTATGTTCTATCGACATCTCCCATGCCTCATGAACTGTAACAATTCGTGAAGAGAGGCTGGCCAGATCCAGTAGGCAAAATGACAGCATTGATGAATATATTAAGGTACGTCAATACAAAGTACAGTAACAACAGCTAACCCTTTTGTTAAGTGCTTACTATGCGCCAGCATGATTATAGGTGCTTGAAATTTATTAAGCTATTTAACTCTCACAATAGCTTTATCAGTTAACTTAAATATATTTTTTTATGCTTTTTTTTTTTTTTTTGTCTTTTCTAGGGCCACACCCATGGAATATGGAGGTTCAGGGACTGGGGTCTAATTGGAGCTGTAGCCGCCGGCCTACATCAGAGCCACAGCAATGCAGGATCTGAGCTGTGTCTGCAACCTATACCATAGCTCTTGGCAACAATGGATCCTTAACCCACTGAGCAAGGGCAGGGATCGAACCCGCAACCTCATGGTTCCTAGTCGGATTTGTTAACCACTTAGCTACGACGGGAACTCCAGTTAACTTAAACATAGAAAGGTTAAGTAACTGGTCCACTTACCTAGAAAGTGGTAGAACTAAGATTCAAAAGCAATTTGTCTTTAGATCTTGAGAACATAAACTATGTTGTATTCTACTCAGCCCTTAGAAATCAATCAAAAGCCTTGGACTACTATTTTGAAGTTAACACCCATCTACTGCAGTGAGCCTCTAGCTAAACTCACACAAAAATAGAAACTAGCTAAAACACAAGTCACAACCATGAAGATATATTTCAGTACTACAAAAATCAAGGATCTGACTTACTATCCAGAATCTTAAAAAAAAAAAAAAAAAAAAGGCAACAGTGGAGTTAAGAATGTCACTCCAGGGAGTTCCCATTGCGGCTCAGTAGAAACAAATCCCACTAGTATCCATGAGGATGTGGGTTTCGATCCCTGGCCTCATTCATTAGGTGGGTAAAGAAGCCAGAATTGCAGTGAGCTGTGGTGTAGGTCTTAGACACAGCTGGGATCCTGCATTGCTGTGGCTGTGGTGTAGGCCCGTAGCTACAGCTCCAGTTCAACCTCTAGCCTAGGAACTTCCATATGAGGGAGGTGTGGCCCTAAAAAGCAAAGCAAAAAAAAAAAAAAAAAAAAAAAAAAAAAAAAGAAAAAAAGAATGTCACTCCATTCCTTCTTTCACATCTCTGATATCAAAGTCAAAGAATAAAAACAGAACACAAGGGAAAAACACAAAGACAGGTTTATTAACTCATCTTTGTTAAAGCAATTAACTGAGCAGTACAATAGGAAAAGGTAAGACTTTTTTCTTCAGTGCTAGAAAGGGACAGGACAGTTATGGTGGTGCTTGTATTTGAGGACTGGAAACTAGCATTCAGATGGGACAAATGGGTGCACAGATCTATATGCAGTAGATAAAGCAAAACCTATTTACTGATTAGAAAAATGTCTCCAGGCATGTACAATAACAGTCTGTACTGAGTTAACTCATAGTTTAGTTCTGTAACAGCTTCCCTTGGTTAGACCCAGGAATAATGAGATACAATATCCATTTTTATATCATTTAAGCAAGTACGGTTGTAACCATAAAGTTTTCTCTTCTACTCAGATAGCTTTACAGAAAACTGACATAAGCTTATTTTGAAGTAAATGTCTTTCCTTGATGGAATGTTTTAAAAAGAGATGTTCATTTACACAAGCAAATCATTTCACTTTTATGTTCTTCTGAAGACCAGGACTGCTGGTATTTCCTCAAATTGTGTAATTAAGTATTTACCTCATCTCATTAATTCAATATTCATTCAATCATTCTTTCACTCAATACTTGAAAAACACAGTGTTAAGAATTACTGGTACTTACAATGTATAATGTTGTTTTTGCCTTTGAATTTCATTATTTTAGTCCTACCATTTAGAAAGCAGGGTATTAACTCCTGCTCTGGGAGAGAGAGGCAATTATCATTCAGAGGCTACTTTCATATTATGATATAATGGGATGAGGGTGAAATAGAATATAGAGGAAGAGTACTAAATGGTACAGGATGAGAAGTCAGGAAGAGTCCTTGAGTCAAGATCTTAGTTTAGTCTTCTCCTCTAAGAGGAGTGAGATGAAGAGAGGGAGGGAAAAATATAAAAAGACAGAATCCATTAAATAAGGGAAATAATATAGTATTTGTTCTTGTAGTTGATTTTTAAAACTAAATAAATAATAAATGCAGAAGGAATAGCAAAATTAGAAGTTCACCATTTTGCAATGGATCTGGCATTAATGGCTGCACAAATTATTAGGTGAGAGAATGTAAGAGAACCACCAAGGTGATCATACTCATTGGTCAAACCAAACAAACGCCAATAAGAGAGACAACCAGACATTTTGTGCCTCCCAATACACTGAGAAAAAACAAAGATTTCATCCAATGCAGCTCAGGGTCCTCATATTTTGCCATCTTATAGGAAATACAGGGACTCTGATGTCCACTCTGGATGTGGTAGCACTTTTAGGCATATGATTGAAAAAAATACATCTTATACTTTCCTTTTTGTACTTTGGTTTTCTGGTATATAAAATAGAATAACAATTAGCAGCTCAAATGTACCGTGTCTTCTAGGGATGTCATAAAAAGGCCAATGAGATAATACAAGTACAGGTTATACCTAAACTGTTGCTCAAAAGTAAATCTTATAATCAGTGATTATCTGTTACTGAAATGTGGTTTTTTTTTTTGTTATTAACAATCAGCTAACCTTACAAAATTTAGAATCTAATCGGAGGAGGAGTACACTAGCAATTTTAATAGAGTAGGAAAACTCCTATGAGAACAATAAAAGAACAAAAACTAAATATATAGTGTATTCTCATTATCCATTCATTCTCTGAATTCCCACAGTTAGGAGGTTGAAGAGATAAACAAAATTTGCTATAGCATGAAAATAATCACTAAGGAACTGACAATTTATAAAATTATTTTCTAGCAAATTATTTCTCTTTCTCCCTTTTTGGCTACTTAACATTACTGAATATCCCTGCTCCTCTCCTCAAGTTCTTTATCAATAACTCTGTTCACTAACAACAGTGTCCTGTAAACATTAGTCAATGAAATGCAAATACAATGCAAATTAATTAGACAGTGAAATTGCATACTTTGCAAGAATCACATTTTCAATATGCCAATAAAGTTATGTTCCTGGACTATTCCAGCCACATATAAAGCCACCACCAAATGAAGACCTTAAAAGGCTTAGCAATGAATAAATAAAGAAGAAAATATTAATAAGTAATGATAGTTATTTTTAAAAATAGTACATTTTAGAAATCAAGATTTAAGTTAGCCTTTTGGAGAAACTGATGAAAACTCCATATATTTCAATATATTTTAATAATACCATATATTTTAAACTTCATTATCTTTTTGCAAAATTTGTCATAAAGAATATAATTTCACTATATCACAAAATATTTCAGAAAAATCCTATGCAAAAAGTAATACTTTGAAAATGTTTTGAGAATGAGAATACAATGTCTCTATACAATATCCTTATAACAATTTAAAAATTGTTAAAATAGGAAATAAGCTATGTTGTTATTTCTTAGCTTCATTGTAATTCTTCTATTACTGATCCCCCATCCCACTCCAATACTGCCTCTCCAACTATTTTCTACGAAATTTTTTTTCTCTTGTCTTTTTGCCATTTCTTGGAGTTTCCCAGGCTAGGGGTCTAATCGGAGCTGTAGCTGCCAGCCTATGCCAGAGCCACAGCAACACGGGATCCGAGCCGCGTCTGCAACCTACACCACAGTTCACGGCAACGCCGGATCGTTAACCCACTGAGCAAGGGCAGGGATCGAACCCGCAACCTCATGGTTCCTAGTCGGATTCATTAACCACTGCGCCACGACGGGAACTCCTTCTATGAAATTTTGATTCCAGTTTTAAATGTATTTGCATTAAGTGTCTTTTTCCTGTACTAAGCATCCTTTGCTAATGAGATGCTCCTAGTGTGCGTCTGTTCCAGAGACTGGAGTAGGCACATTATCACTTAAACTTAAAAAAACACAATAATAAAAATTAAAATTAAAAAGAGAAACGATGGAGATTTGGAGGGAAAAACACAGCTTCCCAGAGAATTCTTGGGTATAGGCTAGGCAGCTTAATCATTAGGAAGCCATGCAGATTTTTAAGCATGGGCAGTTCATACTCAGATTCATTTGATGGAATGAGCACTTATATGAGACACTGTTATTGCACATATCTCTCAGTTCACCTCCAGACACCACTGCAGCAAACAGTTTTGCACAGGTATAATTGAGAGTACCTTGCTCAACTTCACCATAGCACTTGTTTTCAGCCCCAGGGTCTTTCTGAAGCCAGGCCTTTGGACATCTGAAAACCACTCAGTAAACTCTGGAGTTCTAAAGAGTAAATACTCCATGGACAAACACTTAACCAAAGAGAACCGAAACCAGTGGATAAGAGCTTTCTTTTTCTATCTTTCTAGCAGGCAATTCTGAGACCATCAGGCTGATGGTGACCAGCTGGATAATTCATCTGTGTCTTGGTTTTTCCTCCTTTCCCTCTTCCTTCTTTTCACTGGCGATCATGTTGTCAAATTAGCTCCTGTACCTACAACCCTACTGAAGGGAGCACATGGAGAGGAATAGGGCCCATCTTGCAGAATTCTAATAGAGGAGAGATAAGAGGTGTGCAGTACATTTTCATAAACCAGGAAATGTGATAAAAGCCTGAACAAAGGTCATGGAGTAACTATGACAAGATAGAGTGAATTTTAAGAGATATTAAGGAGTTAGAATCTAGGGGACTATTAAGATCAGATCTAAGTAAGGATGAGGAGAATGGAGCCTAAGAAGCTTCAAGGAACATGGGAACGTTAGGGCATGTGGTACAAACTGGGAAGTGGGACTTTGCAAAAAATGATGGATTCAACCTGAACACATTAATTTTGTGTTCACTGTGTGTTATCCATGTAAGAATATCTAGAAGGCAGCTGGATATTAGGGTTTGGAAACTGACTGAGTTCTGAAATAGATCTCTTTAGGATACACCAATATACATAGTGGTTGAACCACAGCTGAAATAATCCACAGATTACAGAGACTAAGATGAGCACAGAGTCAAGGAGAGAATTTCAGGGAACAAAATCAGGAAGAAGAGCCGAACAATAGAACGGAGGATTTACAGGATCGTGCTCCTCCAATCAAACTGTAACACACACACAAAATGTGCAGCAAGGAGTTCCTGCCATGGATTAGTGGTTAGCAAACCCAACTAGCATCCATGAGGACATAAGTTCCATGCCTTGTCTCTCTCAGTGGGTTGCCGTGAGCTGTGGCATGGGTCACAGACACAGCTTGGATCCCAAGTGGCTGTGGCTCTGGTGTGGGCTGGCGGCTAAGGTTCGAACTGGATCCCCAGCCTGGGAACCACCATATGCCATATCTGCGGCCCTAAACAACAAAAAGACAGAAAGAAAAAAAAAATGTGTAGCAAAATGACCAGAGTTCACAAAACTGAGAAATTTGGATTCATACCATAGATGATTTAAGTCTAACTGAGAAAAATATAGTTTTGTCATTGAGAGTCAATCATATTTGGGCATTTTAACATAAGGTTTTTTTTGTTTGTTTTTTGGGTTTTGTCTTTTTGCCTTTTCGAGGACCGCTTCCCACGGCATATGGAGGTTCCGAGGCTAGGGATCCAATCGGAGCTGTAGTCACCAGCCTAGGCCAGAGCCACAGCAACGAGGGATCCCAGCCGCGTCTACAACCTGCACCACAGCTCAGGGCAACGCCGGATCCTTAACCCACTGAGCAAGGGCAGGGATTGAACCCACAACGTCGTGGTTCCTGTCGGATTCGTTAACCACTGCGTCATGACGGGAACTCCATAAGGTATATTGTTATATTAATTATTTTAGGAACATTGGTGAAATAACTTATTGGATAATACTGTCATGAGTCATGATAATATACTTCGCCCCTGTCTTATTGATATGGAATTATTATAGAGTTAGGGTTATTTGGTGGGGTGTAGAAGGGCTTAATGAGAATAAAGGCGAATGACGTACCTATGACCATGATAAAATCACAGAATAATAATTATAATTACAATCACCAGTGTAACCAACCTTCATTAGTGGCGTGTTTAATTTCCATTTATAATACATTAGAACAAGTATTTTAATTAATCCTGAAGCAATACAATGGAAAATACCACCTTTGCTATTAGACAGCAGTTGTTATGCAGGAAAATTATCAGTACAAAAGGAGTTTTGTAATTGGACTATACAATTTTAATCTCTATAACTCCTTGAGCATAATTTTTAAAGTATAAATACTGCATTGTTTTAAGATTCTAAAATTACTATGCATAAGTATTGAATATTTTGATAGCTCCAATTTGGGAATAGTATTATTGAAGTACAGAAAGAAGAGAAAAATATGTAAAGATTGTGATCATGAAATATGGCCTTTCTTAATTTTTTTTTTTCCCAATGTCAAAAATGTGTCAAAGCTTTTATGGCAATCTACCTCTTTTTTTAATGTGATATTTAATACCAGTACTAACAGACTAATTGCTAAAGTCCACTTTGTGATTTTTTATATCTTTAAGCTTCATAGTTTTGGTCATACCCAGGAACATATATATCATCACGAAAAATAAATCATTTTTAAAATTCATAGTGTTTAATATTAAATAACCAGTGGTTGGTATACCTACTTTGAAAAAAATGTGAAGTTAAACACTCAAATTTGTACCACTTCTACATAATAGTAAGAAATGCTAACTATCTAAAAATAAAGCTTAACTGTTATATCTAGCATGGTCTAACAAGTTTCAAATTTATTACGTATACTCAATATCATCATTACTATCTAAAATATTACTATTTAGTATTTTATATTTTATGACATTAAGTCACTGGTTTACATTTTTTATGAACTTTCAACCATCTCATAATAATGTACCAGCTTTGAAAATTTGATGAAAATTTCCTTACCTCCCAGGGAAAAAAAAATGAGTCTTATCCAACTCTGTATTTCTGGTATCCAGTACAGTGCTTGAAACATAGCAAATGACTTGGAACTGTCTATTGAACATGAGAAGAAAATTCTCAATTAAGAGAAATCAGATTGTGTAACAAGGCTGAGTAGGCACCCACACTAAATACTGAACGAAAAATATTCATACAAACTGCAATAAACATATTTTCTAGACCCAGCTGACAATGACTTTAAATTTATTTTTTATGTAAGAATAAATGCAAGGTCGACAGTGGAGAATTTCATAAAACACTGTGATAGGCTTTTAGCTCTTTGCCTTTTTCTGAATTTCTGTCCAAGTGATTCACTCTAGGATGTTTGTGAGGATTCTACACCTTCTGGTGTCTCACTGAAGGGTACCTTCATGGAGAGTAACCCTTCTCTGGGTTGCCCTCTGCCTTTATAGTGAAAACTGCCTTATTTTATGTTGATTTTACCTAGGAATTTGAACTTTCTCAAGAAGGTTAATTTAATAAACTCATCTACGCTAAAAGTAATTGCAATCTTTTTCTTTCCCCAAGAACAGATGTTTTAACAGGTGCTTTCTACACTCAATAGCTTAATCCAAGAAGTATTTCCGATGGTGCTAATTTTCAGGATTCATGTTATAATAATGGGAATCTCCTAAAAAGGAAGAGCCCAAGTAATACATCATGGCTATCTTTAAACATAAAAACATCTTTGATAGAAGAAAATAAATACATTTGCTTTGAACTGCTATAAAGGTATAATTATTGGCTATATTACATGAAAAATGTCCTCAACAGTTTTCTTTCAATTAGAGCTTTCCACAAATGAGGTGATTGCTTTATCTGAAGTCTGTCTCTTCAATGTTACTTTCTTTCTCAAGATCTCATCCACTGCAGGTTTGATCCCTGCCTTACTCTTTGCTTTATTTTGTCTAACGCTACCCCTCAAACCAAAAGCCAAACAACCAACCAAAAATCCTGTAATCTTCCAAAAACAGTTTTCTTGTGTCTAAGCTGGATGAGGTCCCATTTCTCTTTGTTCTCATAATTTTGTAAAAATATATTTAAAATATCCTGGTGGAATTCCCATTGTGGCTCAGCAGGTTACCTACCTAGTATCCATGTGGATTCAGGGTGGATCCCTGGCCTTGCTTAGTAGGGTAAGGATCTGGTGTTACCACGGGCTGTGGAGTAGGTTGCAGATGTGTCTCGGATCTGGTATTGCTGTGGCTGTGGCATAGGCTGGCACCTGCAGGTCCAATCAGACCCCTAGCCTCAGAACTTCCCTGTGCCACAGGTGCCACCTTAAATAAAAATAAATAAATAAAAAAATAAAAAGAATGTCCTGGTGTTATAATAGGCAATTATGTGTTGTTATAATGTGCTGTTACTTGGTAGTTCTTCCATCAGATAGGGAAGAGCATAAGGGCAAAATCTGGACATTCTAAGTGTCCATCACAGTAAGTGGCACTTCGTAAGAGTGTGATAAATGTTTGTCAAAAGGATTTTGTATCTATTTTCTCAACTTATTCAACTTACTGAGTTATAAAGAAAAATACCTCACTGCTAGATTGTTATCTGAGAGCCACAGAACTGTTATTTTTACTCTATTGTACCCTTTAATGTTAAAAGTTTAGTTCACTGGTGATACCGTGATAAGACTAATAAAAAAAAATGAATGTAATACAGGAGGCCAATCTTTTTCTCACCTCATGTGGATATCACAGGCTCTCTGTTGAATCCCCAAAAGATGTGCCAGACAGGTTGATCTTGTTATCAGCATCTCTGTCACGACCCTTAACAGTACACTTCAGAAGCTGCAGGTATCTTCATAGTTTACACCTCATTTTAGATTTTCACAGTGGAGACTGTGATGTGTCTGAATATTCTTTAGATATTTATAAATATACATCTGCCCAAAGTGTGATAAAATGTCTTGTGGCCCAAAATTTATTGTTCTTGTGAGCAGTTATAGAAAATCATAAGCAAAAATGTATTTATATATTTATTCTCTCATTTCCAAATCAAGAAATTTTAAACTTTTCTCTGTAAACCTCTTCTTATCGATACATCCAATAGAAAACTTTAGACCATAAATTCTGTATAAAATCTGAAGACAAAGGTTCAATCTCAAAGAATATACTTATTCTCAGAATCTTCCTGAACAAAATTAGGATTATAATCTTATCTATTAAGAAATAAATTAATGTAGTATCTGCATTTATTCAAAGAGAGATAAAATTATTTGTGATTCATCTGTTTAAGTTTCAAAATTCTTATTTTTATTCTTAAATCTCTATAACTTTTCTTTATATATCTGGAGCCAGTATAGTAAGGGCTTTGGGTACTTTCAGAATTATTTTTTATAATATCACATTTTATTTTCGCTCTATCAGGAAGAAAATAATTATTTCTGCTTTTCCTTTTCCAAATTTTTTTTGCTTAAATTAGCAAATCTAATGGCTAAAATTCAGGCTACTTAGTTTCTAAGTGTCAAATTTTTGTGACTTCTTTCATTTCTAAGGAGATACTAGGACTATCTGAATATCCTTTTAACACTGAAAATACTTCCAATTCAAATATAATAATAAAAAGGTAGGAAAGTTCTATAACAGTGGTTAGATTTTTTTTTTTTTCTTTTTATGGCCACACCCATGGCATATGGAAAGTTCCTTAGGGGTCGAATCAGAGCTGCAAATGTAGCCTACACCACAGCCACAGCAACAGTACACAGCCACATCTGAGACCTATGCCAGATTCTTAACCCACTGAGTAAGGTCAGGGATTGGACCTTCATCCTCACAGAGACAATGTTGGGTCCTTAACCCGCTGAGCCACAACTGGAACTCCAATAATGGATAAAATTTTAAAAATGAATGTCCTTCTAACTTGATATAGAATATGAAAACTAGGCCATAAACAAAATAGACTGAAAATAATATAAAGATAAAAGAAACAATCCTTGAGTTAAGACATATTTTAATCTGCTTTAGACATTTATAAATTCACTTTAATTTTATAATTCCCCATATTTAGTAGAGTATATTAGTGATGAGCTATGTTTCTTTTATAGAATCACAGCAATTGATTCTACTGATACCTTTTCTGATAAAAAACACCATTATGCTAACATACGGGCTTTGGAAAGGTTAAAGTATAATCTTATTATCTGACTTTTAAAATGTTTGTTCCTTTATCTTTTAAATGATTTGATGTACAATTAAAATTAACCATTCCTGCATTCAAAACAGAATGGTAGCTTAGCCCAGTTTATTCAACCATTGGATGAATAAGGACAGTGGTACCCACCATATATTTGACACATGAGAAGAGTCCTATGGATAATAAACCAGGTAGGTTTTCTGCTGTTGCAGAGCTTAAAGTTTAATAAAAAGAAATAGGCAAAAATATTAACATGCACGTACACTAACATAAAACACTAATGTAGGCAACACAGTAAAATTAATTCCAACTTTTATAAGAGTTGTAAAAAGCTGGTTTGATACAGAACTGCGAATGCTAGGGCATCTGAGTTACTAAGTGAAGGGAATCTTCCTCCAGGAAAGTTAGAAGCTTAATTAATATCTCAATAGTGATTAGTGATTAGGGACAGCAACAAGTCATTGTGACAATTTCTATAAAAGTAATTTTTTTTTAAAAAAAGGAAACTAGTATGGAGAATAACATAAAATAAGTAATTATTTAGCAAATATCTTTTGGGTTAACTACAAATTAAAAATAATTAGAAAGGCAGAAGAACTATAAAATGTAAAAATAAAAATTAACTGTATAAAAGATACAGATTTCAATTTCAATTGGGATATTTTCAAAACTATGAGTGCTATTCCTGTAGAAATTTTTAATTTTAAATTCAATTTAATGAAAGTACATTGTTCTTTGCCCATTTTCAAATATATATTTTCCTTGAACACTAGTTACATGTTTTCCTTTTAGCTGAGTTACAGATGCAGCATATTGTATCAGGTGATCATATGAATATTTAATTTTGATCTCAAATGATTTCCTTCCCTAAGGTTTATCTTTCTACAAAAAAAGCATTAAATGCCCTCTTAACACAAGCTCAACTCTTTCTTCACTTCTATCTTCCAGTTTGCAAAACAGCAGTTGCCTCTTCTATTATTTACTGATGTACTGTCTACTGGTTTTTGTCAAAAATAAAATATATTTGGTTAGAAGAGAATTCAGAGTTTGGGAATTTTTGCCAAGATTCATTGAGAAAGACAAATACAAAGAAGGCCTCAGAGTTAATACAGGCACCAGGCTATGTAGCTGAGTTAGATATTATATTTTCCTTAGTTCATAAAGTAATTATGTTACTATGTAAAATATAATAATTTTAATTAATTACATAAACTCCTTTAATTAAATTTACATATGTACTTCTGTTATTTCAATATCCATTTTTATCATCAAATTGTTATATAGTCTTCCCTCCATATCCACAGATACAGAGAGCCATCAGTTTTGTTTCCCACTTATTATCTATGAAAAAAACAGAGTATGCAGAATCCTCTACAATTCTCTGAGAGTTTACCAATTAAATTACATTCATACTTGACAGTGTGCTTATATAGGAAGATAACAGTCTTGGTGCACAACAACTATTTAACAATAAAATGTTAATGGTACGCCCCTCTTAGATATGTGTCTAGACATAATGTTAATGAACTCCTATATAGTCACTATTCTATTGGTTCAGCCTTTTCATAGTGACAATAAAATCCAATTCTTGACAATTTGCACTTTAAATTTATTTTTTCTAAGTAACACTATCTTCACCCACTTCAGGTATATAACATATTTCTAATGTAAGTGATCTTCTAAGTTGTTTGTATGTCCTCGCTCAGGCTGCCATAGCAAAATACCATAGTCTGGGTGACTTAAACAATAGAAATTTATTTTCTGACAGTCCTAGAAAGCAGCTCTGCTCACTGCTCCATCACTGATACACACCACTTTCTCACAGCTCTGGAGGCTGGAAATCCTAAGAGCTCAAGGTCCCACAGCATGGTAGGGTTTTGGTGAGAAGCCTTTTCCTGGCTTGTTCTCACATGATAGATAATCTAGAATATATTATTTTTCCTCTGATCAACAGCCTTAATTCCATCTGTGATCTCAGTTCCTCCTGGCCATGTAACAGTAAGGACTGGAAAGTTTTTGGAGAATTAGGATATGTACATCTTTGTAGGGGTATGGGGCATTATTTTACCTACTTCATGTACACTCTACATGCAAGCCACTACGCTACATCATTTTAAGAATTAAAACTCATTAATTTATTAAATAATATTATGAAATAAAGTCATAAAATTAAAACTATGGATTTCATCTTCACAAGAACCTATACACTTGATACTATTATTTCCACTTGACAGATTACTTAAATGATCATAATAGTAATAATAACTGCCTCAAAATAGTCACATCTACCATTTAAGGATGCTGTCAGAATTAAACAAAATGACTTATGCAAATTTGTAAACAGTATTTAGCATGTATTTAATTATTTTAATTAAATGTTTTAATTATTATATAATACTCTCTTGATTTTTATCATTCTTATTCTATGCTCCTTAGAACACTTTTTTTTTTCAAATGGGAATACCCTACAGAAGTATACCACTGTGACATCTATTTAAATATAACAGATTAAACCATACATTTACAATCTCTCCCTCCTGAAAACACTCTAAAAGTAAAATGGATAAAAAGAGCATAAGCACATAAAATTTATAAGAATAAGGAAAACAGAGCATGACAGTGACATTTTTACAACTGGAAATCAAATAAGTCATAAGTGACTTGGAATAGCATAGAGAATTGAGACCATAAGCCTGCAATGGGGGATTTTCACATGTAAGATGGATCGCATCACAAAATCTTAGAAAGACAGAAATTGGAGGCACGGGACTTTTGACAAAGAATTTCTTCATTTCAATACATATTGGTACAAAAATGTAAGATTTTTCATTTAAAAATATAAGGCATAACTTAGATCCTAGAACATTCCTTATCCACTCAGTTGACTCTACAGAAATGATGAACCAGGAAGAGTTGGGGCAGCAAGACAGTGGCCAGTGGGTATGCAACTGCCAGATCCTTTTCTTAGTTAGAGTTTTCATCCCAGAGACAGTGCTCTTTGCCTGGGCCCTTCTCTGGAGAATTTCCCTTGGTTTGCCCCCGAGATACCTGGGAGTTATGCTATCACGATCAAAAGGAAAAAAAAAAAAAAAAAAAGGCAAGCAGGCAAAGAATTACTGATACGTAGGTACAGAATCATCATCTTGCCAGATCTATGGCCCAGATCATGCCTATACCTCTCCTTTGGATTCATCCTAGGCTATAATTTATCTAAGATCACAGTTACACCTCTTCCTTACTTAGCTTCCCCACTCCATTCTAGGTTTCTGCTGAAGAGATCTTCCTTCATTAAATCCTCAGCATCTGCATCTCTGCCTTAGGATCTGTTCCTGAACTGCTTAACCCCAAATTATTAATGCCCAACATCATCTAAGCATGGAAAAAAAATTTCATAAACTTAAAACTGAGACCCTTTGCTCATCCTCCCACTCATCACTAATAACAAGTCTTATTATATTTCAGCACATAATTTAGGATACTAAAAATTTCTTTCTAGAGAAATATCAGTTCAAGAGAAAAGACCTATAGATAGCAAAAGTTTAGGCTATCAAAACAAAAGTGCAAAACTACATCATCTTAGAGTGAAATCTGCTGGTTAAAATATACTGCTCCGCCCATACACAGATTCCAATAAAATTTTTATTATTTCTCTTCTATTTGCCACCATGAATTACCAGATATTTGCAGAAATTCTCCTGCATTAAAATATATACATAATATATATTATATGTAAGTGTGCATATATATGTAGGATAGGAAATAAAATTTAAAAGAAACAAAAATGATACAAGGAGATATAGATCAATAAAAATATATTAAATATGGTAGATCCACTTTAGAAAATATTTTGGCAGTTCCTTAAAGAACTAAACCTACTCTTGGAGTTCCCTTGTGGCACAGCAGGTTAAGGCTCTGGCACTATCACTGCAGCAGCTCAGGTCACTACTGTGGCACAAGTTTGATTTCTGGCTTGGGAATTTCCATGTGCCATAGGCAAGGCCAAAAATAAATAAATAAAATAAATAAATAAACCTACGCTTACCATACAATCCAGCAATTGCCATTCCTTGGTATTTGCCCAAACTTGGAAGCAATCAAGATGTTCTTTAGTATGTGAATGAATGAACTGCCATAAATCTGGACAATGGAATATTATCCAGCACTAAAAGGAAATGAGCTATCAAGCCATGAAAAGAAAAACCTTAAATTCATATTGATAAGCAAAAAAAATCTAACCTGAAAGGCTGCACACTGCATGATTCCAACTACATGACATTCTGGAGAAGGTAAAACTGGAGACAATAAAAAGATCAGGAATTAGAAGTCAGGGAATGAATAGGCATAACAAAATTTTTAGAGCAGTGAAAATATTCTGTGTGATACCATAATGATTGGAAGATTTGGACACATCAGGATGCATTTTTTCTAAACCCACAGAATACTGTGAACTGTTTTTTGTTTTTTTGTTTGTCTTTTTAGGGCCGCATGCAAGGCATATGAAGGTTCCCAGGCTAGGGGCTGAATTGAAGCTTAGCCGCAGCAACGTCTGATCCGAGGAGCTTCTAGGACCTATACCACAGCTCACAGCAACACTGGATCCTTAACACACTGAGTGAGACCAGGGATTGAACCTGCATCCTCATGGATGCTAGTCAGATTTGTTCCCACTGAGCCACTGCAGGAACTCCTAAACTGTGGTCTAAACTAGTGAGGTGGGAGTTCCCGTCGTGGCGCAGTGGTTAAAATCCGACTAGGAACCATGAGGTTGCGGGTTCGATCCCTGCCCTTGCTCAGTGGGTTAACGATCCGGCGTTGCCGTGAGCTGTGGTGTAGGTTGCAGACGCGGCTCGGATCCTGCGTTGCTGTGGCTCTGGCGTAGGCCGGTGGCTACAGCTCCGATTCAACCCCTAGCGCGGGAACCTCCATATGCCGCAGGAGCGGCCCAAGAAATAGCAACAATAACAACAACAACAACAACAATGACAAAAAGACAAAAAAAATAAAAAAATAAAATAAACTAGTGAGGTGGTTGATAATTGGGTAGGCTGTGCAGTGAGTGGAAGAAGGGGGGGATGGAAAACTTTATATCTTAGAGTCAATTTTGCTTGAATCTAAAACTGCTCTCAGGGAGTTCCCTGCGTGGCGCAGCTGAAACAAATCCAACTAGGAACCATGAGGTTGCGGGTTCAATTCCGGGCCTTGCTCTGTGGGTTAAGGATCTGGTGAGCTGTGACGTAAGCTGCAGACTTGGCTTGGATCCTGAGTGGCTGTGGCTGTGGCGTAGGCCAGCGGCTACAGCACCAATTAGACCCCTAGCCTGGGAACCTCCATATGCTGCAGGGGAGGCCCCAAAGAGAAAAAAAAAAACAAAACTGCTCTTAAAATAAAGTCTCAATTAAAAATACACAGAGATAAAAAGACGATTTGCTTTCACAGGAAATGGAGCCTTTACAGTGGAAATTCCACAGTAAACCTGGTATCCAAAAAGGACATTTTAATTGAAGTTGTATTCCTTTAGGTAAAAGCAACTGATGTCATAAGATTCTAAATATGTAATGGTGGAAAGGTGATAGATGCTTATTCTTCACTTTAATGTTTTAAAAGGTGTCATCTGAGATATTTAGATTTATTTCCTGAATTAAATTAACGAACAGGGAAAATGTCGTGAAGAGTTAAATATTATGAAGTTAATCACAGAACTTCTATCACAAAAGGATTATCAGTAAATTCTCTATGAAGAGATAATATTTGAACAATGATAAAGTGAAGAATGCTTTAATAAAGATAAAAGTAAACATTAATTCTTTTGAATAAATTTTAAAATTAGTATATGGAGTTCCCGTCATGGCACAGTAGTTAATGAATCCGACTAGGAACCATGAGGTTGTGGGTTCGATCCTGGCCTTGCTCAGTGGGTTAAGGATCCAGTGTTGCTGTGAGCTGTGGTGTAGGTTGCAGACGTGACTCGGATCCCACGTTGCTGTGGCTCTGGCATAGGCTGGCAGCTACAGCTCTGATTAGACCCCTAGCCTGGGAATTTCCATATGCCACAGGAGCAGCCCTAGAAAAGGCAAAAAGACAAAATAAATAAATAAATAAATAATAAAATTAGTACATGTGTGTATGTGTTTATATATATACATATACACACAAACATCACACACATATATGCTTTTTAAAAAGATTAAATGATTAGCCCATATGATAAAGAAGGAAATAGCACATAAAGTAAATACTAAATTAAATATATAGATAAAGAGGAAATTAAACGAATCATCAGATCCTCCACAAAAATGAATTTTGAAATATGGAACAAATGGATGATTTTCTATGAAAATGTCATTTGTTGATTTGAAAATAATTGGAAAATTTACATAATTGTGATGTGCTTGGGCATAAAATTACAAAGAACTACCCATCAAAAATGTATCAGTTCAGTTCAATCAAATATTCAGGGGAAAAAAAGATTATTTCAATTTTATTAACAACACCCCACAGGAAAAAATAATTCCAATTCCACTGACAATATTCCAGAGGATATTAAAAGAAGGTATTTATGTTACAAGAAAACCTATGATTTACAAATCCAAATAAACAAAAATAAAATCAATTTTATGTTTGAAGATCCCTGCAAATATCCTAAATATTATACCAACAAATCAAATTCAGTATCGTATTAATAATTAATATTAAAATATATATTATGGCTTAGAGGATAAATTACTACCAGGAAATTTATTACGATTTATGTTATAAATATACTAAAGAAAAACACATCATTTCCATTGGAAATAAAAATCTTAATTGCAAAAAGAAAACTAAGAGCCATTTAAAAAAAAAATTTCTAAAGTTGCATAAGAATCAATTTATGGGTTTCACATAAATTTTAGTGTCAGGAAAATGTTTATTTTCAAAAACCATGTTGGCTTTGCCTTATCACATAATGAGATATACAAAACTTGTCATGGTTTCCTTATTTCCTTGGTTGTCAAGAGTCTAAATTTAGCTATCAATTGGATTAACTAATTAATTGTATGTCTCTGGAATATTTATTCCTCTTCCCCTTCAAAAGATTTCTGATTCTTATTTTTTAAATTATTCAAGGTTTATTGAGATCTATTTGACACATAATGTTATATAAATTTATGCTGCACAATGTGATTATTTGATACATGTTTATAATGCAAAGTGATCAAGGTCAATCAACAACCCCATCTTTGCATAGAATTACCTTTCTTGTATGGGTGGTGAGAACATTAAGAGCTATCCTTTTAGCGACTTTCAAGCATATGATGCAATAATGTTAATTACAGTCACCATGCTGTACACTAGATCTCCAGAACTTATCCATTTTATAACTAGAAGTTTGTACTCTTTGACCAATATTTTCTCCTCCCATCCCCCACTATCCACTCTACTCTCTGAGTTTAGTTTTTTTAGATTTCACATATACATGAGACCATACAGTATTTTTCTCTTTATTTCATTTAGCATAATGCCATCAAGGTTCATCCACGTTGTCACAAATGACAAAATTTCCTTATTTTTAAGGTTTAATACTATTCCATTTTGTGTGTGTGCATTACATATTCCTTATCCATTCATCCACTGATAGACCCAAGTTGTTTCCATGTTTTGGTTCTTGTTTATGCTACAATAAACATGGGATACAGTATATCTCTTTGAAAGAGTGATTTCATTTCCTTTGGATATTTACCAGGAAGTGGAATAGCTGGATTATATGGTTATTGATTTTCAATTTGTGAGGAAACTCCATACATTTTCGACAGTGCCTGTACCCATTTACATGCCCATCAGTAGAGCACAAAGACCACCATTTCTCCACATCCTTGCCAATGTCTGTAATCTATTGTCATATTGATGAAAGCTATTCTAATAGGTGTAAGGCACTATCTCATTGTGGTTTTGATTTGTAGTTTCCTGATGATTAGTACGTTTGAGCATGTTTTCAGGTACCTACAGAAGATTTCTGTGTCTTCTTCAGAAAAATATTTAAATCATTTGACCAAGTTTTAATCAGATTATTATTATCACTTGCTATTGAGTTGCATGAGTTCCTTATGTATTTTGGGTATTACCCTCTTATCATAAAGATAGTTTTCAATTTTTTTCCCATACCATGAGTTGCCTTTTAATTTTGTTGATTGCTCCTTTTACTGTACTAATTTGATGTAGTCCAGATGTCTTTCAAATGACAATTGAGTAAGAAAACTGTGATACATCTATAACCATGGAATACTACTTATCAGTCAACATAAATGAATTATTAATACATGAAGATTCCTCCAGAGAATTATTATGGTTTAAAAGCCAAACTCAAAATTTTACATGCTATACTACTCAAATTATAAGAAATTTTTGACATAACAAGACTTTAGAAATGAAGAACAGTTTAATGGTCTCTAGATATTGGACAGGAAGGAGATGGGAGGGAGCTGGGTATGGTTATATGTCAGCACAGTAAGGATCCATGTTGGATGGAACTGTTCAGTTTTTGGACTATGGTAGTGGTGAAACACTAATACACATAAGGTAAAATAATACACCACTAAATACAAGTACAATAATAGATACAAATGAGTACCATAAAGTTGGGAAATATGAATAATATAAATGGTGAAAGTCAGGATTATAGTTGTGATAATATTCTACAATTCTACAAAAATATTACTATTGTGGAAATTGGTAGAATATATGTGGACTCTCTTTGTGTTATGTCTTATAAGTATATGTGAATCTACAATTATCTGATACCTTCTTTAAAAATTATTAAATGGCTAAATGAAGCATATTTTGTTAGCATGTCAGAGAGTAATATAATTTCATACATACTACTAATTTATAAAACATATAATTTGTGACAACATTATTTCACCTTGAAGGCATTTGGCTAAATGAAATAAAGACAAAGACAAATACTGTATGTTCTCACATATATGTACCATGTCTTCTTTATCCATTCCCAGCTCAATGGATATTTAGGTTGCTTCCATGTCTTGGCTATTGCAAATCATTCTGCCATGAACACTGATGTACATGTATCTTTTCAAATCATGGTTTTCTCCAGATAGATGACTAGGAGTGGGATTGCTGATCATATGGAAACTCTATTTTTAGTATTTTAAAGAACTTCTATTCTGTTCTTCACAGTGGCCACACCATTTACATTCCCACTAACAGTGTACAATGGTTTCCTTTTTTCCACACCCTCTCTAGCATTTGTTATTTGTGCACTTTCTGATGACAGAAATTAATCTATGAAAAGGAGGAAAAATATACAATGGAGAAAAGATAGTCTCTTCAATAAGTGGTGCTAAGAAAACTGGAGAGTTACATATAAAAGAATGAAATTAGAACATTCTCTAGGATTATATAACAAAAATAAATTTAAAATGTTTGAAAGACCTAAACATAAGGCCAGATACTATAAAACTCCTTGATAAAAATATAGGCAGAACATGCTTTGACATAAATCACAGAAATAGCTTTTTGGATCCATTTCCTATACTAATGGAAATAAAAACAAAAATAAACAAATGAGACCTAATTAAACTTAGAAGTTTTTGGACATCAAAGGAAACCATGCAAAAAACAAAAAGACAACCTAAGGTATGGGAGAAAATATCTGCAGATGATGCAACCAACAAGTGACTAATATCCAAAATATGCAAATAGCTCTCACAGTTCCATATCAAAAAACAAACAAACAACACAATCAAAAAATGGGGAAATGATCTAAAAAGACATTTCTCCAAAGAGGACAAATAGATGGCCAAAAGGCACATGAAAAGATGCTCAGCATTATTATTTATTAGAGAAATGCAAATCAAAACTACAATGAAGTGCTCCATTCACACCTGTCATAATGGCCATTGTCATAAAGCCTACCAATAACAAATGCTGGAGAGGGTGTGGATAAATGAAAACTATTATACATTGTTGTAGGAATGAAAATGGTACAGCCACTGTAAAGAACAGTATGGAAGTTTCTTAAAAAACTAAAAATGGAGTTGCCATATGATCCAGCAAACCCACTCCTGGGCATCTATCAGGAGAAAACCATGATTTCAAAAAGATACATGCACCTCAATATTCATAGCAGCACAATTTACAATAGCCAAGACAAGGAGGCAACCTAAATATTCACTGAGAGGGGAATGAATAAAGAAGACATATTACTCAACCATACAAAAGAACCAAATGATGCCACTTGCAGCAACATGAATGGACTCAGAGATTATCATATTAAGGGAAGCCAGCCAGACAGAGAAAGACAACTATCATATAATATCACTTATATTTAGAATCTAAATAAAATTAAAAAAAAAAACAAAGATCCAAAGGATTTATGGTATGAAACAGAAATAGATCCATAGACAGAAAACAAACACGTTTACCAAAGGGAAAAGGGGAAGAGGTATAAATCAGGAGTTTGGGATTAACATATGCTCACTACTGCATACAAAATGGATAACCGACAAGGATCTACCATATAGCACTAGGAACTATACGCAATATCTTTTAAAAACACATACTGAAAATTAAGCTGAAAAATACTCTGAATCATTGTGCTCTACACCCAAATCTAACACAGCATTGTAAATCAAATACAGGTCAATTAAAAAAAAAAAAAGAAAAGAAATTACCATCACTGACATTTACTGAGATTATAAGCTAGATCTACAAAAAAAAAAAAAAATTATTTGTCTATTTCCTTGTTTGTTTTTGGTTTTTATAAAATTTTTTCCTACTAGAATTTTCTGTTTGAAAAGTTAATCTTGTTGAGATATAGTATAAGACAAGATGTCCTTAAATGCCTAACTACATAGAAGCATCTCTGAGTACTGTTTCTTCATCTGTTCTATCAAGGAAAAGCATTTTTTTATCAAATAGTATGTCCATAAAAGTGCTGTCTAAATTGCATCATTGGATGTTCATTTGCTGCTAATCTGTTTTTAGTTGTTAAACAAATTTAGAAAGTTTTCAATTTTTCAAATACAAAACCACTAAACTGCAATAAAATTCTATCTCCCTGAATATATTAAAGTCTTTATTGTCACTTACAGAGTATGTTCTCTGTTAGCTTTCTTGGTCCTTACTTCTTCAATAGAGTTTTATTTTGTCTATTTTTTTCCTTTAGTGAGTCTCACTGAATACTATACCCACCATCCTGCTCAAAAAGAAACAAGCTTCCTATTCATTTCTGAGCATAAAGGGAAAGTATAAAAAAGTGGGTAAATGAAAGCTAATTCCCATGGAATGTACTGAGGCTGATCTACATCTGAGTCAGGCAAGTGTTTTCTGGTGGAAGGTCAATGATAAGAAAATTGAAATAGTCCCTATGATTGGTACACATTCAGCAAGTCTGACATTTACGTTATAGTTTAGTGATTTATGTTATTTGGCCATGGTAGGAATAACTCCCACCCCAATTCCAGCATGGCTTCAGGGCCCTTTGCATGAGGGGTACACCACTGTGACACCCCTAAGAATGCTCGGCCTTAGCAACTGTTCAAATTCAAATCTTGGTATGAGAAGGAAGGGAAGAGGTGAGTGCAGAGAGAAAGAGAGAGACACTCTTTTTTCTGCCTAAGGCAGGTCCCATCCACAGCCTATTGTCTGAGGATGAGCCGCTATCTGTTGTGGATTCTAGGCTTCACTTTAGCCTGAACTTCAACTCCATCCCTGCATGGCTATGGCCTTATTCCTCTGGACTCTTTTATAAACTACTACTTTGAACTTGCTCTAATACTTTAAAGTCTGAATCATTTTCCCTAGGCTATTTATACAGCTCAAATGAATTAGGCCACCTCTTGAGTGAGAACTTTTTAAAAACTAAAAGATCTCAAATAATTGGATTTTTAAAATGAAAAATTTGGAGTTTCCGTCATGGCTCAGTGGTTAATGAACCTGACTAGGAACCATGAGGTTGTGGGTTTGATCCTAGGCCTCGCTCAGTGGGTTAAGGATCCAGCGTGGCCGTGAGCTGTGATGTAGGTTGCAGACGCGGCTCGGATCCTGTGTTGCCATGCCTCTGGTGTAGGCCGGTGGCTACAGCTCCGATTAGACCCCTAGCTTGGGAATCTCCATATGCTGCAGGTACAGCCCTAGAAAAGACAATCAATAAAATAAAATAAAATAAAAAATTTGAAGTGGCACTTGTCACCTGGCTCACAATTCACTGACAACAACTTGAAATGAAAACAAAATATCTATATTGTCTTAGCTCAAAATCTTTACTTATGCCACTCAACTTGACCTGTAAAACTGATATGAACTTGGAAGTCATAGAAATTTATGATCCGTACCCAAATGATGTAGCAGAAACAATAATAGACTATAAAGTTGAAATTTTAGACTCTTTCTCATGACATGATCCATAAAAGCAACTTCTGCAGTACACAGTAGAAATTCAGATCAGTCTTCATAATTTATTAGATCCATTCATTGGCTTCCACCATGCTTAAGAGTTCAACTCTCTTCTCTTTAAACATCAGAACTAGTTAACTAGAGCTTTCACACTTTTTTTAATTGTTGACCTTATTTGGATTTATATCCCTAATCCTAGCCCTATATCCTTTTTCTCTTTGGTTTGCTCTATGAGCTAAACTTACCTCCATGACAAATTTTATGTGCATTCTCCTTTGTCCCCAGATGTCATACACTCTGAGTTTTTTGGTCAATCCTTTTCACTTTGACTGGAATTGACCATAGTGGTCAAAGATGGTCCTTTTCTGAATTGTATCAAGTAAAACAACTCCCAAAAGTCCTACTCGGAGACTCCTACTTGGAGACTCACAAGTCAAAAGTTTGTTCCGAAATTTTCCCACTTTGATCCAAGTATTTTTCCCAAGATTAAACATTTCTATCTATATCCACACTAAAAACAGAACCCTTGCAAAGTGTATTCAGCTTTTTCTTGCCCGCGTGAACAATCTTATTAGATTTGATATTCAGAAAGTTGGTAATACAAGCTAATTCTAATTAATAAGAAGTTTTTTTAAATTTAAATATTTTAAAGTTATTAATTACCTTGTTTGACAGCTTAAACACAATCACATATTCTTTGTCAAACAATTCATATATTTGTTAAGCTTTATCAATAGGTATCAATGATATGATACTAGCACGTCTTTCAAAATTATTCATATTTTTGGTTTTATCTTTTTTTTTTTTTTTTTTTTGCTTTTTTAGGGCTGCACCTGTGGCATATGGAAGTTCCCAGGCTAGGGGTCAAATTGGAGGTGTTGCTGCTAGCCTACACCACAGTCATAGCAACACGAGACCCAAGCCATGTCTGCAACTTAAACCACAGCTCACAGCAAGGCCAGATCCCCAACCTACTGAGCGAGGCCAGGGATTGAACCCACATCCTCATGGACACCAGTCAGATTCGTTCTTGCTGCACCACAATGGGAACTCCTCAAAATGTATTCTTTAGCGTTTACATATTTGTGAAATTTGTTAATTGAGAAGATGCGCCTTCTTGCTGGGGATTGCTCAATTCAAGAAAGATAAGAGAGGAAGAATTGAGTGAGACTTGCTCACCTCACAGAATTTTTGAAAAAGTATTAGTGAACAGAAACTATGTCTTTAAGGATTTTTAGTCATGTAAGTACCCAAGGATATATTCTGTGGGCATGTAGGAACAATGGGAATATTGACAGTTTGTCCCATTTCATCGCTTTTCTATGAAAAGAAATACACCTTTCACTTATTTTCTGTTTACTGACATTTACACTTGGCTGAAAACACTGCCTTACAGACATAGACACACCACTCACCAATAGAGACTATTTTAAATTTGACTTTTTTCTTTTTAATGTCTGCTATTTTGAAAATTCTCATAACCACTAGAAAATAGTGATCTTTTTCCAAATCAAATGGACCTATTTTTCCACTGTTGGATTTCTATATCACTTTTGCTTGACTGGTTGTGCTTTTGTTAAATAGGACACAGGATCTCTTGGATAATGAGTAAGCCACCATCAGAAAAAAATCTAATGCAATTCAAAAATTCTATTCCAGGCTACGGAGTTACTTGCTGATTTCTTGAGAAACTGTAGCCCCCTTAATAGTGAGAAAAGAAAAAAAAATGACCACAAAGTGAATGAAATAGGTATAGGCTGATTTACTTTGGTTTTTAAAACAAGAATATAATTTAAAATGTGTGTTTATGTACTTTTTTGGTCAAAGTAAGAATAGATTTGTGTCCTTTCTCAGAGATCAGTAATAGTGCTGCAGAGATTCCATTATTTAATTTTATCTGAGGAATTTGGGTGTTTTCCGAATAGTAATTTTTTCACTTGTCGAGAAGAAACAATAGATTTTTGAAAAATAAAGACATGCCAGTTCAAGTATCAGTGTTTTCATGGTAGGTCAAAGTATTAAAGCAAACCAATAAAGGGAGTCACTTTAAGATTAATTCTACTTGGAAGAACGTAAGTCACCTCAGAGATGGATGCAGAGAAAGAAGCCAGTCTCCTTACTGAAGACAGACCTCAACTGTGAGTGTTAAGGGTCCTGTAATGATTCAACTGTCCTGGGTATATCTAAATAGAGTATTCATCCTATCTCCATCCTAAAGGAACTTAATCCCAATCAAAGTTCTGTGATGATACCACCAGGCACTTCTTGTATTCCTAGTTTATTTACTCAGATTCACTTTTGTAGTAACATAAAATATAATTCATAGATGTAAAACTATTTACTAAACCAACTGAGTGGCTGCTTCTCTTGCTATGGTTATAGCAATTACCTAAAACAGTGCATCATAAAGAAAATAAGATATTTTTGAAGATGCTGAAAAAAAATCACTAACCTATTTTTTTATCTTAAAAAAGAATCTAGTAAGAAAATAGATGTGAGCTTCCCCTCCAGGGAAGGTTGTTGCTGTTTGCCTGTACTGGGTTGGTAATTGAGGGGGGTGTTACACTGTACATAGGGAGAAAGCATACTTTTCAATAATTTATATAAATAAAATCCACCAATAAGGACTTTAATTAAACTCATATTCAGCTGAATAACAGTAGTAATGTAGTGAACTCAACCTTTTCTAAACTCTTGTCAGTTCAATGAGGTGTTAATATTATGATCAATGGGAGCATGGCCACATTAGATACAGGAAACTTTTTCCTTAAGTTCCGCTTTTTAAAATAGTAACATTCAGTGAAGCGTTTACATGTAAAGCCTTTCAACATCAAATTTTAATTTAATGAAATCAGCAATTTTCTTCATTCACAGGATGCAGCATAATTGCCTTTTGGGAAGAAGGTGAGCAGACAGTTCTAATATCAAATTCCTTTTTCTCCCTTGTATCAGGCTTTTTAAAATTTTACTTTTCACTTCAAATCTAACCTGAGATAACTTAGCTCCAAGTGATTTCAAAATTGTTGAAAATAAATATAATATTCCTGACTAAATTTTTGTTTTCTGTAACAATTTATCAAAAAGAAACATTAAATGATAAAAACGATAAAACAAAATCATGATTGGTAGGGTCAGTATAATTTTCTAAATACCTACATTAAGCATCACTAATAACTCAAACTAAGAATAATTTGCTTATTAAAATATAACATTTTCATGGAAATGAAACATGAGGCTAGTACTTAAAAACTTTCAGATTCAGTAAAGTGTTCAAGCATTTCATGCACAAATGGACAGCAACACTAGTTGCTAATTATCGAAATGCTTTTTAAAATGTAGATTCCAGATCAACACGTCCAAAATCAAAACTTATCATCTTTTTTGTCAACTTACCCTCCTGTATTTCTATTTTGAATAAAGCATTTTTTTCATTAACCTACAATTACTGAGGACACCCAAACAACCCTCCCTTTTACAGAATCTCATGCGTTATTAAATCCTATATGATTTCACTATGTTAGCATCTCTAAATTTCAACCCCTTTGAACAACCAGTGACTTAAGTCAGATTTTCATCATCTCCCACCTGAACCATAGAAAGCACAACTCTTGTCCTTATCCATGGTCTTATAATCTATATTATCTCTTCTTCAACAAAGACTGAGCCCAAATAGAAATATGACCATGTTACTCTCATCTGGTTTTTAATGTTCTCAATGGGATCACTGCTTGAGGGATTATTAGAATGTCATTAAGATGTATCCCCAAATTTTTCCTTTGCCTAATATGCCTTTGTTATATAAACAGAGTCTACATTTCAATCAATACCCAAACTATGCAGTTCTTTAGCTGTCTAATCCATTTCTAGTTTGACACATGGTGTTCTGCCTCCTGAAATACTCTTCTTTCCTCACCAGACTCCCAATCTCACTCTGCTCCCAACTGGGGGAAAAAACAAACAAACAAACAAGCAAAAAAACTACTCCTATTATATGTTCAATACAAGCACCTCTTCTTTGAAAATATACCTTAGGCATTCAAGTTGATGAGTGGCAGGTTGGATAAAAAGCAAAAACCTTCAATCTGCTGCCTACGAGAAACTCACCTTAGGGCAAAGGACACATATAAATTGAAAGTGAGGGGATGGGAAAAGATATTTCATGCCAATAAACAAGACAGGAAGGCAGGAGTTGCAATACTCATATCATACAAAATAGACTTTAAAATGAAGGCCATAAAGAAAGACAAAGGAGGACACTATTTAATGGTTAAAGGATCCATTCAAAAGAGGATTATTACAATCGTCAATATATATGCCCCTAATATAGTAGCACCCAGATATCTACAACAAATATTAATTGACATAAAAGGAGAAAGTGATAGGAATACAATCATAGTAGGAGACTTGAACACCCCACTCACAGCAATGGATAGATCTGTTAGACAGAAAATCAATAAGGCAACAGAGATCCAAAATGCCACAATAGAAAAGTTAGACTTAATTGACATTTTCAGGACATTACATCCAAAAAAAATCAGACTATACATTCTTCTCAAGTGCACATGGAGCATTCTTAAGAACTGATCACATACTGGGGCACAAAGCTATGCTCAACAAATTTAAGAATAGAGAAATTATTTCAAGTATCTTCTCTGATCACAACAGCATGAAACTAGAAATCAACCACAGGAAAAGAAATGAGAAAAAACTAACTATATGGAGACTAAACAACATGCTACTAAAAAACCAATAGGCCAATGAGGAAATCAAGAAGGAAATTAAAAAATACTGAGAGACAAAAAATAATGAAGACACAACCATTCAAAATTTATGGAATGCCACAAAAACAGTGTCAGAGGGAAATACATAGCAATACAGGCCTTCCTCATAAAAGAAGAAAAATCTCAAATCAACAACTTAACTCACCACCTAAATGAATTAGAAAAAGAAGAATAGGAGTTCCTTACATAGTGCAGTGGTTAATGAACCCAACTAGGAACCACGAGATTGTGGGTTCGATTCCTGGTCTCGCTCAATGGGTTAAGGATCTGGCGTTGCCATGAGTTGTGGTGTAGGTTGCATATGTGGCTTGGATCCTGTGTTGCTGTAGGCTGGCAGCTACAGCTCTGATTAGACCCCTAGCCTGGGAACCTCCATGTGCCTTGATTGTGGCCCTAAAAGGACAAAAGACAAAAAAAAAAAAAAAAAGAAAGAAAAGAAGAACAAAAAAAACTAAAATCAGCAGAATCATAAAGATCAGAGAGGAAATCAATAAAAAAGATATTCAAAAAACAATAGAAAAAAATCAATTGAACCAAGAGCTGGTTCTTTGATAAGGTAAACAAAATTGACAAACCCCTGGCTAGACTCACCAAGAAGAGGAGAGAAAAAAACCTAAATAAACAAAATAAGAAATGAAAAAGAAGTCATCACAACAGATAATACAGAAATACAAAAAGCCATGAGAGAATACTATGAACAATTTTATGCCAACAAATTTGACAACCTAGAAGAAATGGACAACTTTCTAGAGACTTACAGCCTTCCAAAACTGAATCAAGAAGAAATAGTTCAACTGAACAGAATGATCACTAGAAATGAAATTGAACATGTCATAAAAACACTCCCTACAAATAAAAGTCCAGGACCAGATGGCTTCACAGGTGAACTCTACAAAACATACAAAGATGAACTTATACCCATCCTCCTTAAACTTTTTCAAAAGGTTGAAGAAGAAGGAACACTCCCAAAGACATTCTATGATGCCACCATCACCCTAATTCCAAAACCAGACAATGATACAACCAAAAAAGAAAACTATAATCCAGTGTTTTTGATGAATGTAGACACAAAAATTCTCAACAAAATTTTAGCCAACCAAATCCAACAACACATAAAAAATATCATACACCACAACCAGGTGGGATTCATCCCAGGTTCACAAGGATGGCTCAACATATACAAATCAATCAATGTCATACAGAACATTAACAAGAGAAAAGTAAAAAAACCACATGATCATCTCCATAGATGCAGAAAAAGCATTTAACAAACTCTAACATCCATTCAGGAGCAAATGTGGTTCCAAAGTGGGTATAAAGGGAACATACCTTAAACATAATAAAAGCCACTTATGACAAACCCACAGCAAATATAATCACATTGGAGAAAAGCTGAAAGCCTTCCCACTAAAATCTGGAACAAGACAAGGGTGCCCACTATCACCCCTGTTATTCAGCATAGTATTGGAAGTCCTAGCCACAGCAATCAAAGAAACAAAAGAAATAAAAGGCATCCAAATAGGAAGAGAAGAGGTAAAACTGTCACTGTATGCAGATGACATGATAATACATATACAAAACCCTAAGGACTCACCACAAAAACTACTTGAACTGATCAACAAATTCATCAAAGTAGCAGCATATAAGATTAACATTCAGAAATCAGTTGCATTTCTGTATACTACCGATGAAATATTAGAAAAGGAATACAAAAATACAATAGCTTTCAAAACTGCACCCCAAAAAATCAAATACCTGGGAATACACCTGACCAAGAAGGTAAAGGACCTATATGCTACAAACTACAAAACATTAATCAAGGAAAGTAAAGAAGATGCGAAGAAATGGAAAGATATTCCATGCTCCTGGCTTGGAAAAATTAATATTGTAAAAATGGCCACACTACCCAAAGCAATCTATAGATACAAAGCAATCCCTATCACATTACCCATGACGTTTTTCACAGCACTACAACAAACAATCCAAAAATTTATATGGAATCACAAAAGACCCAGAATTTCCAAAGGAATCCTGAAGAACAAAAAACAAGCAGGAGGCATAACTCTTCCAAGACATCAGGCAATACTATAAAGCTACAGTCATCAAGACAGTGTGGTACTGGTACCAAAACAGACAGACAGACCAATGGAATAGAATAGAGAACCCAGAAATAAACCCAGACACTTATGGTCAATTAATCTCTGACAAAGGAGGCAAGCTCATAAAATGTGGAAAATTCAGTCTATTCAGCAAGTATTGCTGGGAATCCTGGGCAGCTGCATGCAAATCAATGAAACTAGAACACATCCTCAAACCATGCACAAAAACAAACTCAAAATGGCTTAAGGACTTAAATCAAACTCCTGGAAGAGAACATAGGCAAAACATTCTCTGACATCAACCTTACAAATATTTTCTCAGGTCAGTCTCCCAAAGCAACAGAAATAAAAGCAAAAATAAATCAATGGTACCTCATCAGACTGACAAGATTTTGCACAGCAAAGGAAACCTAAAAAGAAAACAAAAAGACAACTTACAGAATGGGAGAAAATTGTGTCAAATGATGCAACTGATAAGAGTCTAAACTTTAGAATATACAAGCAACTTACACAACTCAATAGCAAAAAAGCCAACAACCAATGGAAAAATGGGCAAAAGACCTGAACAGACATTTCTCCAAGGAAGATATACAGATGGCCAACAAGCACATGAAACAATTCTCAACATCACTGATTCTTAGAGAAATGCAAATGAAAACTACCATGAGATACCACCTCACACCAGTCAGAATGGCCATCATTAATAAGTCCACAAATAAAACATGCTGCAGGGGTGTGGAGAAAAGGGAACCCTCCTGCACTGTTGGTGGGAGTATAAGCTGGTACAGCCACTATGGAGAACAGTATGGAGGTACCTTAGAAATCTATACATAGAACTACCATGTGACCCAGCAATCCCACTCTTTGGCATATATCCAGACAAAACGTTCCTTGAAAAAGACATACGTACCTGCATATTCATTGCAGCACTATTCACAACAGCAAGACATGGAAACATCACAAATGTCCATTGACAGATTACTGGATTACGAAGATGTGGTATATATACATAATGGAATACTACTCAGCCATAAAACAAAACAAAATAATGCCATTTGCAGCAACACGGATGGAACTAGAGACTCTCATCCTGAGTGAAGTAAGTCAGAAAGAGAAAGACAAATACCGTATGATATCACTTATGTGTGGAACCTAATATAGGGCACAAATGAACCTTTCCAAAGAAAAGAAAATCACAGACTTGCAGAATAGACTTGTGGTTGCCACGGGGGTGGCAGAGGGAGTGGGATGGATGGGATGCTTGGGGCTAATAGATGCAAATTATTGCCTTTGGAATGGATTAGCCATAAGATCTGCTGTGTAGCACTGGGAACTATGTTGGTCGCTTGTGATGGAGCATGATAATGTGAGAAAAAAGAATATATACGTGTATGTGTAACTGGGTTACCATGCTGTACAGTGGAAAACTGACAGAACACTGTAAACCAGTTATAATGGAAAAAAAATCATTACATATAAAAAACTTGGGGGTCAACATTCTATTTTGAAAATACTGACAAAATTCACTCACGCCATTTTATTCCAGTGGTTTATGTACATCACTGTCCTCATCTCTTGACTCTGTGCCCTTGAGTGCAAACATCATTCCATATTTATCTTTTTACCCCTAGCACTTCCCACAGTGTCTGACACATATTATGACTTAATAAATGTCTGCTGAATTTAATTGGAATAATGCAAATCAAAGACAATGTACTTACCTGAAGATCTATCACTTAAAATTTTGTTAGGCTATGAATCATTTAAGGAAAAATACAAACTGAGATCTGTTAATATAACTAGTACTGTAGACTAAAAGAGGTTATGAAGATTGTGAGGTGAGTACTAAGATAGGACTTGAAGGTTTATGTAATATAATCAACCAAAACTAATAATGAGTATCAGGTATTATTTTTCACTTTTGAAGACTCCAAGCCTCAGCCTTAGTTTCCACTTTTGTTAAAAGTATAGCAACGATGGAAGTTCCTTTGTGATGCAGCAGGTTAAGGATCTGGTGTTGCCAGAGCTGTGGTGCAGGTCACAACTGTGGCATGGTTAAATTCCTGTCCTAGGAACTTTCACATGCTGTGGGTGTGGCCAGAAACCAAAAAGGTACAGCAGTGTTTACCTTCTTCATAAGAATTATGGCTTTTTCACTAAGTCAATTTTTAAAAGTACTTTGAAGTGAAAAGTGGTTATAAATTATTGCTTAAGCAAAAGTGATATTGCCTTTATGTGGAGTTTAGCCTACTTTTGGTGTTTAATTTCTTTTTATGTTCATTTCATGGATTGGAGGGAATTTATGAGCCATCAGAACTCACAAGAGCTGATGGAAACTGGCCAAAAAGATGAGACATTCTAATGAAAATAATTTACATTGAAATAAAATTGCAAAGGTGGGAGGAATAGCATAGCTTGTTTCTGTGATGTTGTATATCTATTATAAATAGAAATCCCTTTAAAAGATATTTTGGAAAATATTTTCCTTCCTTCCAAGCTAGATGTTCTATTCTAATTGAAAATATAAGATATTCTAACTGAGAAAACCTTCCACAAAACATTCAGGTATTAATTTGGGAAACTCAACCCTCTTAACTTTCTTCCTATTCTTTTGTATATCTATAGAACATGTCATATATATATATATATATATATATATATATATATATACACACACACACACACACACACATATATATATATGCACATACATATAACCTACATAATATTTCTTATCATAGGGGCATGTGGGTTTTACTTATATGTGCCCTAGTCTGCATTTGTGTTAATACCTCAGCATAACTAGTAGTTCCCATAGTAAAGAAAAAAATGAAGCTAAATCTTATGAGTATTTCAAAAGTAAAATCAGTTCAATACTATATAAATGATTACATAAATTTGAGATTTTTCACAAGTTATACTCTCTTCTAACTTACTAATTTGAGATACCTTCTAAATATCTATTATGTATTATATACATAGTCACATGTATAATAATATATACATAAATCATAAAGAATATGGCACTCCCAACAATAAGACTTACAGTCTATGGAATGAAATATACATAATGAGTAAATAAAAATAAGCATATAAAATAATTTTCAAAAATATCATGTATGTATTGGGAATATTTTAAAAGTGAGACTTAGACAACAAAATGTATAAAGAAATGTAAAAAAAGCCTTTAGTGCCAGAAAATAAGAGTGGTAGCAAAGCACAAAAAACAGGTTCAGAGGGAACTTGATCAACAAGGGAGACCAAGGTACTGGAATATGAAGCAATGGGGAGCAACTTCTGAAGAAACAACAACTCAATCGGACTGTAGGAATAGCTATTGTGACCCTTAACTGTGCTTCTGCCTGAAACAGCAATAAATGTTATTTTACTGTAGGAGGCTTTCCTGAGAAGCTGCTGAATAGTCTCCTGTATTTCCTATGTTTCCAGCGGAAACTAAAAATATCTATTAGTGGGCAAGAAAGAGCATATCTCCATCCTCTGGAAATTATAACAATGCAATTTACATTGCTGCTAAGATAGGTGATAAATCCACAATTTTTCTAAAGAGTTTTTT
Organism: Sus scrofa; assembly: GCF_054392235.1. Lineage (NCBI taxonomy): Eukaryota > Metazoa > Chordata > Mammalia > Artiodactyla > Suidae > Sus > Sus scrofa. Next base: position 65,277,035 of record NC_139390.1, read on the forward strand.
TTTTTTTTGTAATTGCCCATAGCCCTTGAAGGTGACATAATCCCTGTATTAATAGTACCAAATTTTTTAAAGATAGAGTACCAAATTTCTTAAAGATAGATTATCTATTATCTTAACTAATAGATAATATCTATTTTATTTGGATATAATTGACATAGTAATTGACATAGTAAGTTTATAATTTGATGTTTTGTCAAAAATACACACTCATATTATACTATTATAATTGAGACAGAATATATTCATCACCCAATAAAAATTCCCTTATGCTCCCTTAAAGATAACTTTCACCCAACTGTCCTGGACAACCACGTGTCTTTTTCCACATTACATTATTTTTTTTTTGTTCTAGAATTGCATATCAAATAGAATTACACATTAAATTTCCTTATGCCTAACTTCCCTCACTCAACAAAATTATTTGCTGTTTTGTGCTTTTTCAGTTTCTGCCTTTTTATTGCTGAGTAGTATTCTATTATATGAATATACATTTAATGTATGTTATATCCAGTTATGAGTAGTCAGTTAATCCAGTCATCTGTTGATAGACATTAGTTGTATTTCCAGTTTAAGACTATTATGGGCAAGCTATTAACATTGGCAGTAAAAAGTCTTTATAAACATAATCTTTCATTTGATGGGATATAAGTCTAGGATTGAAATTGATGGACTTTTTAAATGTCTAAGAGCCTACCAAACTGTTTTACAAAATGATTATAATATTTTATGTTCTCACCAGTAACACTTGGGAGTCCCGTTCTTCTATTTCCAGTTAATATTTAGTAGTACCATTCGTTTTAATTTTTTACCATTCTGTTTATAAGACACCCTTAAAGTTTTAAATGTAGATACTTTTTTAAAATTTTGATTTACAATTTAGCTGTTTTTTGTCTTTAATGGTTTTACTTGATTCTCTTACAAGGCTACATTTGTGACAGTCTGATTTAAATCAATGGCAAAAAAAGTGTGAAAAGTCAAACTAGCAATATCCAGAAGGAATATTCCCATATGTCTTGCAGATACAGTGAATATTGTGAATGACTTCTTGCTACACACTTTGGTTAGATGGAATGGAAATAGGAAAGTAAACTAATGCAGCCACTATGGAAAACAGTATGAAATTTCCTCAAAAAAATTAAAAATAGAACTGCCGTATAATCCTGCAATTCTACTTCTATGTATTTATCCTAAGGAAATGAAATCCCTACATGGAAAAGATCCCCACCCTCATGTTCATTACATCTTTGTATATAAAATGTGTAGTTGACTATAAAATGAAGGAAATCCTGCTATTTACAACAACGTGGATGGACCTCGAGGGCATTATGCTAAGTGAAAAAAAAAGGAACAGGTAAATAATCATATGTCCACAAACTGCAGCCATTAAAATAGAGAAAAATCTCCCAGATACATTGTTTATTGTGGAAAAGTGCAGAACTGTGTGAAACATATGTGTAAAATTTTCGAAAGAATGTGTGTATGTTTTAAACTGTTTTCCACTGGACCCAATATATATGAAATTATTAACAGTTGCCACATTTGGAGAGTGCTAAGATTTTTGGATCAGGGAATAGGAAGATTTTTGCTTTTCATTTCTTTCTGTATTGTTTCATTTTTACAAATCATGCACGGGTGTTATTCTTCATGTATATTATTATTGTTTTTAAAACATGTAAAATAAATGAAGTATAGTCAGAAACTAAAAAAAAATTATGTTCTTCTATGGAGTTTCTTATGTTTAATGCTATAATTTATTTGGCATTCACCTCAGAAAAAAGTAAAGATAGGTACAGTTCTAAAATGAGCTTTTCCTAAGTTGTCAGTTTTCTCAATACTTTGTTCTTAATCCTTTACCATTAATTTGCAGTGCTTTTTACTTCATGTTGCTATTATAATAAGGTTGGTCTTAGGTTTATTAGTTATGGGACACTGATGCTAGCTGATTCTTGAGCCAGTAGCATGCTATAGAGTTGCTATAGTCTTAAAATACATTTTAATATACATTAAAACAACAAAATGACAAATTTCTAGAAAAAAACACACTATAAAAAACTAACAAATAGAAATAGGAAATTTGTATATTACAGTACATGGCATATCTGTATATATACACACACATATATATATACACATGCATATGTATGTTTATGTATTCATATATGTGTGTAAGTGTATATATATGTATGATTGCCACATATGTAAAACTCAATTTGTAACTTTTAATTACCACAGAAAACCTCACCGGTAAATTTGTCAAATATTTAAAGAATAAATATTATAAATTCTAGACAAACTCTTTCAAAACATAGGAGGAGAAAAGAGTCCTCAAGTCGTTTTGTGAGGAAAACTTGACATTAAAAAACATACTTTACGAGTTCCTGTCATGGCTCATCAGAAACAAATCTTGACTGGTATCCATGAGGATGTAGGTTCGATCCCTGGCCTTGCTCAGTGGATTAGGCATCCAGCATTGCCATGAGCTGTGGTGTAGGTCACAGACGCAGCTCAGATCTTGCGTTGCTACGGCTGTGGCTGTGGTATAGGTCAGCAGCTGCAGCTCCGATTCTACCCCTAGCCTGGGAACCTTCATATGCTGTGAGTGCAGCCCTAAAAAAATAAAAAAAAAAAAAAAAGAAATCGTTATTTTAATATTTTGGGCTATTTAATTCTTTAGTGTTCTGAGGATATAAATTATTTGATTTTAATTATTGGAAATTTATTGGGATATTTTTATGCCCTATCTATATGGTCTATATATATTAACATTCCAGGTGTGTCAAAGTCTATTTGAGATAGGAGTTGCACGTTTCATTTCTAATTGTGGATATATTTATGTTTCCTTTTAGTTCTATCAGTTATGGGGCTTATAAGAGAGCAGATATGCCACTTTAAAATATGCCATTTAGCACATTGATTACTTTGAATTAAAGTTGCTAAGAAACAGCCATACAAAAAGGACACTCGGATTCTCCTTTAGCCCCTGCAAGCAATAAATCTCCCAGTGAAACAGCCCTCCCAGGAGGGTAAAAGGTATCCTTGGGGCTAGAGATAGGGAATTCAAGGCTACTAAGGCTGCATAAACAAACCTGTCACTTTTTCACTAACTTATTACCCTAAGCCCAACCCCTTTGTTTCGTCAATTCCTCACAAATTTATTGCTTACTTGCCTAAAAGGTACAAAAGCTGCCTGCTTTGGTTAGCCTGGGGAGTCTCATCTTTATGAGCTCTTGTTCATACAAAATTAAATGTGTTTTTATCCTATTAATCTGGCTTATATCAATTTTTTTTCACTTTATTTTTTATTTTATTTTTTTATTACTCAAATGAATTTATCACATCTGTAGTTGTATAATGATCATCACAATCCAATTTCATAGGATTTCCATCCTATAACCCAAGCACATCCCCCCACCCCACAAACTGTCTCCTCCAGAGACCGTAAGTTTTTCAATGTCTGAGAAAGGACAGATTGTTCAATAAGTGGTGCTGGGAAAACCGGCTTACATCAATTTAACTTTTAGACAAGCTAAAGAATCTAGAAGGGAAGAATGGAAAGTTTTCCATTCCTACCGATTGTATATTTTGAAACTCTTAAGAGGTACATACATATTTAAATATATTTTGTCTTAGTGATGAATTATTACTTTTATAATCATGAATGTCCTTCCTTAGAAATATGTTTTGTCCAGAAGAATATATGGTCTTGTATTAGTACAGGCCACCCCAGGGTTCTTAGGATTTTAACATCTTATACATTTTTCACCTTTTTACTTTTCATCTAGTTTTATATTTACATTTAATTATGTTTCTTTTAGACAACATGTTGCTATGTCTGGCTTCTTATCCAATTTGACAATCTGCCTTTTATTTGGACCATTTAAATTTAATTATCTCTAGGAGAGGATTAAAGTCTACCATCTTGCTATGTGTTTTCTAATTGCACCATCTAGCCTTTTTTTTTTCTTTCTTTTCCTAACATCATTTGTATTAAATGAGTAATTTTAACATTCCATTTTAGAGCTCTAATTATCCATATGTTTTTCCTTTTTTATACTCATTTTCTTCTAGGGATCTGCAAGATGCTTCTTTAACTTAACAAAGTATATTTAAATATTGCTATACCAATATTTAATATGCTATATTCTATAACCTCAATTTTCTCCTCCTGTGTTACTATTTCTACATCACAAAACACATAACACATTGTTTTAATTTTCCTTAATTTTCTGCTTGTATCATTTTATATTCATGTGAATATCTATATTTAGGAGAGAGGACAAGATGGCGGAGGAGTAGGGGGACACGCTCGCCCTCTCCCACAAACACAACAAAAAAAGCACATCTACAGAATAAATGACTTGCACAGAACAGCAACCAATCGCTGGCAGAGGAACCTAAACTCCAATAACGGCAAGAAGTTCCTGACATTACTGGGCAGAACGGGAGAAAAGAGAAGAGTGAGAGAAGGTGAATCTGAGCGGGACGGGCGCTCCCGAAAGGGAACTGCGGAGGAGAAAGGGATCCCGCACCCTGGAAAGTCACCTACACAGGGGAAAGATCAAATGAACCAGAGGAATCTCCAGATGCAGAGAAGAGTATAGCAGTAAGTTGGAGTACGGAAAAGCCGATCAAGAACACAACGGACCATCTGAACTACGGGCACAGTCACCAAAAATTGAGACGCCTGGGGGGGGGGGGGGGCTGGGCACCAAATCCTTGGCTCCAGAGGTTAGTCCCGGGAAAGGGCCGGGGGATGCCTGGGTGGGGGCTGGACACCGAGACCTCGGCTCCAGAAGTTAGTCCCCCAGAACGGGCTGGGGGGGCGGGGCAGAGCGGAAACTGCTTGGGAGGTCTAGAAACCATTTGACAGGGCAGAGACTGCCTGGGAGACTAGAAAACAAAGCTGTTGCAGAGGAAGGGAGCAATACTCTAGGGGCCGGGAAGTGGAAAGCCGCATCAGAGGGAACCTGGGAGAAGAGCCTGGTCTGCGCCCCTGCTGGGGAGGGGAGAGAAGAAGGGGTGGTTCCCCATAGAACACCCCCCACGCCACAGCAAACTTACAGGCCCGCTAGCTAGCTGAAGGCTGTGCTTCCCAGTGCATCCCCTCCCCCCACCCCTGCCACCCCCTATGCTCTCGCTGAACCTGGGGCTGCCTGCCATCCAGGAGGGCTGGCCTCAACAATTGCCTGAAGCCTACCACCACAGGGGCTGTCCCTGCACAGGCCTGCTTGTCCTTTGGAGGGGCTACACTTCCGCAGAGCAGCACCAAACACCACCAGCCCTTGAGAAAAGGCCTGCAGCCCAGAAAAGCTAGAACAAGCCTAGCCAGGCCGTGAATAGATCTGCCTAATTCTAGGACGGTTTTTCTGAGTCGGGCTGCCCCGGGGAGGAGCCTCTTGGGTTTCCAACGGCCCTGCTACCTGCCCAAGCACCCAGGGGGTGCCAAGCTCTAGTGGATCAGCTGCATAGGACTGCCAGCTCCAGGCAGGACCCCCTACAGCCCAGAAAAGCTGCAACAAGCCTGGCCGAGTCGGGAAAAGATCTCAGATGGTTTTTCTGAGTCGGGCTGCCCTGGGGAGGAAGCTCTTGGGTTTCCAATGGCCCTGCTACCTGCCCAAGCCCCCAGGGGGTCCCGAGACCTAGTGGATCAGCTGCATAGGACAGCCAGCTCCAGGCAGGACCCCTGCAGCCCAGAAAAGCTGCAACAAGCTTGGCCGAGTTGGGAAAAAATCTCAGACGGTCTTTCTGAGTCGGGCTGCCCTGGGGAGGAGCCTCTTGGTTTTCCAGTGGCCCTGCTACCCGCCCAAGCCCTCAGGGGGTGCCCCACTCCCGAGGAATAGCTGCTCAGCAGCACCAGCCCCCTGGAAGAGCCCCTGCAGCCCAGAAAAGCTGCAACAAGCTTGGCCAGACTGTGAAAAGATCCGCCTACATTCGCAAGCCGTCCTTCTGAGTTAGGCTGCCCTAGGGAAGAGCCTCTTAGGTTCTCAGTGACCCAGATAGCTGCTCCAGTCCCCAGGGGGTGCTGCACTCCTGAGGAATAGCTGCCCAACACTGCCAACCCCCTGCAAGAACCCCACAGCCTAAAAACACTAGAGCAAGCTCTGCATGACCAAGTGAAATCTGCTACCATCGTGGGGTGGACCTCCCAGTCCTGTCTGCCCTCAGGAAGTCCTCCTTTGCTTCAAAGAAACACTGTTAGCCCCATCAACACTCCAGAAAAGCCACACTGCCTCAAAAAAGATTGACCAACAACGCCAGCCCTCAGGAAATATTCCACGGCAGTGACAAGGAAAACACTGCCCGATTACGGAGAGTACAACTCCCTCAGGAGAAAGAAAACAACAAGCAAGATGAAGAAGCTGAGAAACCACCCCCAGTCAAACCAACAGGAGAACTCACCTAAAACAGTCAACAATGAAACAGATCTCTGCAGTCAGACAGACCTGGAGTTCAAAAGAGAAACAGTGAAAATACTGAAGGAATTAAGAGAAGATATGAACAGTAATGCAGACTCCTTCAGAAAGGAACTAGAAAATATAAGGCGGAGCCAAGAAAAACTAGAACATTCATTTGCAGAGATGCAAACTGAACTAGGGGCAGTAAAAACCAGAATGAATAATGCAGAAGAACGAATCAGTGATATGGAAGATAGAATAATGGAAATCACTCAATCCGGTCAACAGACAGAAAACCAAATCAAAAAACTGGAAAGCAATATAAGAGACCTATGGGATAATATAAAGCGGGCCAATCTACGCATAATAGGAATTCCAGAAGGAGTAGAAAAAGAGAAGGGGATGGAAAATATATTTGAAGAAATTATCGCTGGAAACGTCCCAAATCTAAAGGATACTGGGTTCAAGATACAAGAAGCACAGAGGGCCCCAAACACACTGAACCCAAACAGACCCACACCAAGACACATCATAATAAAAATTCCAAAAGTTAGTGATAAAGAGAGGATCCTAAAGGCAGCAAGAGAAAAACAGAATGTTACCTACAAGGGAACCCCCATTAGAATATCAGCTGATTTCTCTACAGAAACACTACAGGCCAGGAGGGAATGGCAAGAGATACTGAAAGTGCTAAAAGGAAAAAATATGCAACCTAGAATACTCTATCCAGCAAGAATATCACTTAAAATAGAAGGGGAAATAAAATTTTTTCCCAACAAACAAAAACTTAAAGAATACAGCAACACAAAACCCAGGTTAAAGGAAATATTGAAAGGGCTTCTCTAAACCAAAAAGAAAGGAAGGAAAGGGAAGAAAAAAGAAAAGAAAAAAAAAAAAGAAGAAGAGGAAGACTAGGACTGAGGAAACCGTAATCAGAGAGCAGTCACTCAAATAAGCCAGCATACAGATTTAATCATGAACATGCTTCAAACAAAATAAAATTAAAAAGAAAAAAATAAAAAAGAGTCATCAAAACCATAAAATGTGGGCAAGGGATGTTAAGAAGTAAATAAGCCTTTCTGTTTGTTTGTATGTTTCTCTTCTTAATTTTAATATAGTAATGAAGTGTTTGAACTTACAGGACCATCAGGCTAAAACACACAATTATGGGAAGGGGTTAGCATACTTAAAAAACACGGCAACCACAACCCAAAACCAAATAGTGCATTTGCAAAAAATGAAAAAAAAATACACTCAAGCAGATAATAACAGGAGACCATCCAACCAAAAAAAAAAAAAAAGAAAGGAAGAATGGAGAACCATAGAATCAACTAGAACACGAGGTGCAAATGGCAGTAAATAATCATCTATCAATTATCACCTTAAATGTCAATGGACTGAATGCCCCAATCAAAAGACACAGAGTGGCTGAGTGGATAAAAAGGCAAAAACCTTCAATATGCTGCCTACAAGAAACTCACCTTAGGACAAAAGATACATATAGATTGAAAGTGAAAGGGTGGGGAAAAATATTTCACGCCAATAGACATGACAGAAAAGCAGGAGTCGCAACACTCATATCAGACAAAATAGACTTTAAAACAAAAGACATAAAGAAAGACAAAGAAGGACACTACTTAATGATTAAGGGATCCATCCAAGGAGAGGATGTTACTATCATCAACATATATGCTCCAAATATAGGAGCACCCAGATACATACACCAAATATTAACAGACATAAAGGGAGATATTGATGAGAATACAATGATAGTAGGAGACCTTAATACCCCCCTCACATCAATGGGCAGATCCTCTAGACAGAAAACCAATAAAGCAACAGAGATCCTAAAGGAAACAATAGAAACGTTAGACTTAATTGATATCTTCAGGACACCACATCCAAAAAAATCAGAATACACATTCTTCTCAAATGCTCATGGAACATTCTCAAGAATCGACCACATACTGGGACACAAAGCGAATCTCAATAAGTTTAGGAGCGTAGAAATTATCTCAAGTATCTTCTCTGACCACAATGCCATGAAATTAGAAATCAACCATGGGAAAAGGAAAGAGAAGAAACCTACTACATGGAGACTAAACAACATGCTACTAAAAAACCAATGGGTCAATGAGGAAATCAAAAAGGAAATTAAAAACTACCTTAAAACAAATGATAATGAAGACACAACCTCTCAAAATCTATGGGATGCTGCGAAAGCAGTGCTCAGAGGGAAATTTATAGCAATACAGGCCTTTCTCAAAAAAGAAGAAAGATCCCAAATTGACAACTTAACCCTCCACCTAAACGAATTAGAAAAAGAAGAACAAAAAAGTCCTAAAGTCAGCAGAAGGAAGGAAATTATAAAGATCAAAGAAGAAATCCATAAAATAGAGACTCAAAAAACAATAGAGACAATTAATAAAACCAAGAGCTGGTTCTTTGAAAAGGTGAACAAAATTGACAAACCCCTGGCCAGACTCACTAAAAAGAGGAGAGAAAGAACCCAAATAACCAAAATTAGAAATGAAAAAGGAGCAATCACAACGGATACAGCAGAAATACAAAAAACCATAAGAGAATACTATGAACAACTATACGGCAACAAGTTTGACAATCTGGAAGAAATGGACAATTTTCCAGAATCTTACAGCCTGCCAAAACTGAATCAAGCAGAAACAGACCAACTGAACAGACCGATCACTAGAAATGAAATTGAAGAGGTCATAAAATCACTCCCCACAAATAAAAGTCCAGGACCAGATGGCTTCACGGGTGAATTCTATCAAACATATAAAGAGGAATTGGTGCCCATCCTCCTTAAACTCTTTCAAAAGGTTGAAGAAGAAGGAATACTCCCAAAGACATCCTATGATGCCACCATCACCCTCATTCCAAAACCAGACAGAGATACCACCAAAAGAGAAAACTATCGGCCAATATCATTGATGAATATACATGCAAAAATTCTCAACTAAATCTTAGCCAACCGAATCCAACAACATACCAAAACAGTTATACACCATGACCAGGTTGGGTTCATCCCAGGTTCACAAGGATGGTTCAACATACACAAATCAATCAGCATCATACACCACATTAACAAAAAAAAAAAAAGTCAAAAATCATATGATCATCTCAATAGACGCAGAAAAAGCCTTTGACAAAGGCCAACATCCATTCATGATCAAGACCCTCGCCAAAGTGGGTATAGAGGGAACATTCCTGAATATCATCAAAGCCATTTATGAGAAACCCACAGCAAATATAATCCTCAATGGGGAAAAACTGAAAGCCTTCTCACTCAAATCTGGAACAAGACAGGGATGCCCACTCTCACCACTGCTCTTCAACATCGTTTTGGAAGTCCTAGCCACAGCAATTAGACAAACAAAAGAAATAAAAGGCATCCATATAGGAAGAGAAGAGAGGAAACTGTCACTGTATGCAGATGACATGATACTATACATAGAAAACCCTAAGGACCCAACCCCAAAACTACTTGAACTGATTAATAAATTCAGCAAAGTAGCAGGATATAAGATTAACGTTCAGAAGTCAGTTGCATTTCTGTATACCAGCAATGAAATATTAGAAAAGGAATACAAAAATACGATACCTTTTAAAATTGCACCTCACAAAATCAAATACCTGGGAATACACCTGACCAAGGAGGTAAAGGACCTATATGCCGAGAACTATAAAACTTCAATCAAAGAAATCAAATATCTATATTTATTATTTCTAACAGAGCAAGTTGGCTGTATCAGCTTTTGTATTCCAAAAATATTTTTATTTTATTTCATTTCTTATATTATTGGCTAGATGTAGAATTATAGCTGTTTTCTGATTTGCTTGTTTGTTTCTGCTATGTAAAGATACAATTCTGTTTTGTTCCATCATAACGAGGTTCCTGAAAAGTCTGGAATTTCTTATCTTTTATCTTTAGGAACATATAAATCTGTAAGCATTTTAGGATTACTCCTATCATTGGTTTCCACAATTCAAATATACGCCTTTATGTTTGTCCTATTTCTGTTTCAATGAGCTTCTTGAGTTTTTAGTTTATTTACTTTATTAAACTTATAAAACTTCAAGTGTGTTTAGTTGTTTTACTTGTTCTTTTCTGCATTTTTCCTTATTTCTCTCCTTCTAGGTCTCTAGTTACATGATTACTCCATTTACTGCTTGATTTTTTTTCCCCAATGAGCCTGAGGATCTTTCCTTTTCTCATATTTTTGTTTTTTATTTAAGCTTCAGGTTGATACCTTCTATTGTTTAATTTTCAAGTTCACCTATTTTATCATATGCATTATTTAATCCTTATTTTATATTCATGAAAGAACGTACCAGACCTCACAAAACATATAAGGCTTTTACTGAAAGGCATGAGATACAGTGCACAAGAGAGAGTACTGGAAAACTCTGGAGAATTAAGTGCTATTAACATGCAAGTACACCAGGGTTTGGGCTGGAACAGAGTAGACTTTCCGTATCTTGAGATGATATCTAGGTCAGTATCTAGGACAAAAATCTTAGCTTTGGGAAAACTCAGGAAAAGTTTTTGGTAAATATATTTAAGTCTCCTTGGCCACGTGATCAAATCAGTATCTTCTAGTTGATTAGACTGTATTAATCATATTTTTAAAATTTTCTATATTTTGTGGTGCTCTGATATCGGGGGGTGGTTATCTACTGGTCTGGGGAGAACTACCCTTCCCAAGGTTAGCTAATCTCCAAGATGCCAATTCAGCTGTAAATACATCTTTCATATACAAACCAACAACCCCAAGTTATACCCTCAGTCACCTCCTTTGTCTCTCACACACCAGGCAACCTTTCCCCTGCCTAAATCATCCCAGGATCTGGTACCAGACACTGGAGATGACTGCTACAGTCCAGGACCTACAGACATTATGCAAAAGGGCCAATTCTAAGCCATTTCTATGTCCTCCCTTTCACTTCCCAGAGAAAACTTAATAATAAAGATCTAGGTCATGCTTTCTTTGTTCCTTCTGCCTAATAACCAAATCTAGTACTTCCACATGTGGGTTTGCATGGCATGGCATGCTCCCTCTTGAGAACTCTAAGTAATAAATTCTTCTTTCAATGGCATTGACCTCTCTGTGTTGCCACTCAGTCAACTCCATAAATTTAAATTCCACAGGTACAATTGGGAGACAGGACATTTGCAATCCCTCAGTAAAGAAAATGCCCTCTGGGGTTGCCAGGAGAGTTTGAATCCTTAAGCAGAATATCATAAATTCCATTGCCCTTAGCCTGGACCAGAAATTAATAACGAGACATCTACACATGCCCAGATACAAAGACAGAGCTTTTCCTACTCAGATAACCAATAGTATCTCTGCACAGTTCAAGCTCTAACTTTTGGTCAAGATTTTGTCATTATAATTCACTCATGATTATTTCTTTTCTGGTATCTTTTGCACAATTTGTAGAACATAAAGAGTAAAAGGTGGAGTTCCCATAATGGCAAAGCAGAAATGAATCTAACTAGGAACCATGAGGATGTGGGTTTGAACCCTGGCCTTGCTCAATGGGTTAAGGATCTGGCACTGCCTTGAGCTGTGGTATAAGTAGCAGATGTGCCTCGGATCCTGCAGTGCTTTAGCTGTGGTGTAGGCCAGCAGCTGTAGTTTCAATTAGACCCCTAGCCTGGGAACCTCCATATGCCACGAATGTGGCCCTAAAAAGCAAAAAAAAAAAAAAAAGCAAAAGCATACTGATGAAAATAATAATCATCTTTGTCAAATGAGATTCACATTTTGCTTCAAAGAAATATTTCAGTTTACCAGTATAAGGCTTTTAATAATCTTGTAAAAGCTTGACAATTCTTTCATTTTCATGTTTGAACTTTATGAAAGATATCAGTAGATTTGTTCAATATAAAAATTAAGTGATTATAAACTAAGTATAATTCTTCAATTGGCCAATAATCTTCTATTAAAAGAACTTTATGTGTAGGTTTTTTGTTTGGGATATTTTTTGGCCACCCCAAGACACATGGAGTTTCCAGGCCAGGGAACAGATTCGAGTCACGGCCGCAACCTGAGCCTCAGTTGCAAGGTAAGCAACAGCTGTGGCAATGTCAGATCCTTAACCCACTGTGCCTAGTTAGGGATCAGACCCGTCACCTCGCACTCCCAAGATAGCAACGATCCTTTTGAACCACAGCAGCAATTCCACGAGCAGGTTTTAATTCAGTCCTCTGATATTTGATCATCAATATCAATGTTTTTATTTTTATCAAAATTAAATTTATAATATCAAACAGTATTACCCTAAATAGCAGTTAAAATAGGAATTAGACTGAGAACATTACAAATTAAGTCAGCATCATTATAGCATTTTCTATGCTTTCTTTTTTCCTATTTGAGCCTTTTCTACCTGAACAAAAATCTTCACTTCAAACTGAATTTTTCATTTTAGTACCACATCAGAAATAATCTTTGTAACTTCAGACAAAGTTTATATTTTGTTCCCGTGTTCTCCATGGAATTTCATGTTCCATTTTACCAAATATGGTCCTCCATACTATTAGATTACCAATGGTAATATTTTACCATAGGAGAAACCTAGTGGTTAAATGGTCACCGAAAGATATTTATCTTCTTTTCTAATAATATACAGATGTTGAATATGGTTACCTTAGTGAAAGCACCCTAACATATTCTAACTAATTTTTAAAAATCTATTTTCTCTGCTAGTCACTGAAAAATGAATGTTAAAATTTCAAATTTCCTTATGAACTTTTTCCTATTGTTCACTGTACTATTTTACATAAGACAAAATCATGTTTTTGTTGATTTTTTTCCCAGGAAAATTTTAATTTTCATTTTTTTTCTAGAATCTAAGATGTTTCATTTTGTTTACATTAAAGGTATACTTCTTGAACTAAAATTTAATGGTTTCTAGAGAAACATAACTCTTAATATGCAATTATATTCACAGCACAGTTTGGGTATTTTACCTTCCATAAAAAAACATTATTTAGGAACTATAAGCTTGCTGTAATGAATTTCCTCATTTTGTGATAGGGGAATAGGAATTTTTTTAATAGTTCAATCAGTTCATTCTTTTATTCAATCAACATTTATTAAGGATATACTATGTAACAATCATTCAGTAGAAATGAATATTCTAAGATTAAAGATTTGGTCTCTATTCATTTAGCTCACAGAGCAATCTGGATCTTTTCATATAAGTTATTACCCTGATTCATTTTTCTTACACTTCACAAAAGATAATGATAAATGCTTAAAGAAAAGTTATTTCTACCCTCAAGGAATAAATTAATGAAAAATTCTTATGAACTTGTTACAGTAAGGATTTCAAGAATAGCATATAATATCTTATTTATAGCTATCATTTATAAGCTTTTTTTTCATCAAAATGTATTCACCTGTGTAGCTTTCTGCTTTTTATAAGAGGTCTTTTATTGAACCTTTTCTAATTAGTATAATTTCCAACCCATGCAATTATTGTGTAAAAGTTATCATACAAGGTCAGAATATCTGAATACTAATAATTTCAATATAAAAAGTATAGATATCTGTAGTTTTTCTAAATATTTTTCACCGTACATCTACATGCCATACAATTTTTAAAGCAATTAAAATACTAAAATATTTTTGACAATACAAATACAAGGTATTAAAAGTCATAAACCACAAGGACATACCTTAGTTTCCCATTTCTGTCCCAAATAGATCCCTTGAATAAAAAAGAAATTGAAATGAATTTATTTATCCATTTTGGCTAGCCAAGTAGATACTGTTACTATTTGGCCTTTTTAAAATAATCAACATTTCTTTAAATTTAGCTTATTATTACCATATGAGTAATAATTTTCATTGTTCAAATGCAAAAAATCTAAAAAAATTTATTTAACCTACTTATGAATACAAAATGCATTTTTGATAATTTTAATAAATTATATTTCATAGATTAAAATAATTTGTACAGTAATAATACTTTATTTTCTCTTCATGAAGTAAATAAAGGCTATCAGTTTTTTTAATTTCAATATTAGATTTCTGATTTCAGTTGTAATATGCAAAGAACTCTGAAGCTGTCAAAACTATACTTACAATAAAAAATACTAGACAAACTGTAATTCCACAACTTTTCTTAGGCTTGTCAAAGAATGATGACTCAGAACAAATAACCATCCTAAATTGTGAGGGGAGAATCAAATCTAGGTGTTACAGGCTTCAAGTCCCCTTCAAGACTAAACCCCAAAGCCTCTGGCCACGTCTCAGTCTCATTGTAATGCCCCTTCCCCCACTCTGTCCAGCCTGGGCAACTGACTCCCTGCTAGAGAAGGCATATAGCCCATTCCTCACCAGGCCACCACATAACTTGTTCCCCATGCAAATAAAGTATCGTGCCCAAGACCAATCAGAAGATCAAACTGGGCCTCCACTCAGGTCACGCTCTGGGATATAAACACTACTGCAGAGTGCGCCAGGCTCTCTTTTCTTCATTCAGCAGGTGCGTGAGTTCTCTCTCCCTTCTGAAAATGTACTTTTGCTTTAATAAATTTGTAGAACGTCTGCCGGTCCAAAGCTTTGTTTCAGTGAGACAGGAAGGAAGGAAACTGATGGTAACATAGAGAGTCATAGAGGAGAACTGCTCACCTGAACAGAAGCCCTTGAACCACAAACTGGGAAGAAAACGGAAGTGGTCATTTTAACAACTTCATGGACTAGTGGACTAGTGTGTGGACTAGTGGGAGAGTGAGAAAACTCCTGGGAGAGGCAGTCCCCCACACTTTTGTGGGTGTTACTTCACAGGTCCATTGGTTTTATTTTCAGAGGTTTTACTTCCAGTAAACTTGCAAGCACACGACAGTAAAAAGTAAGAAAAATTCCTGTTCCCCTATCCCTCATGGCTCTGGCTGGGAAAGTAGAAGAGTAATTATCATAAAATAAGTGGAGCATTTTTGAAAACAAAACCTTAATCTCTTCCCCACAGAATTTTTCCACCTGGGAAGTCCACTTCTCCCACTCCAGGCAGCTCAAAACTTCCTGTAACAAATAAGAAACGCTTAAAAATCAAAAATAAGAAGACCAAAAAAAAAAAAAAAAAAGAGAGAGAGAAAAACAACTCAACAAGATACCTCACCAAAGAGGATATGCAGTTAGAAAATACGCATATGAAAATATACTCATTATTTTTTCCCTAAAGATGCTCATTACACTTACCCAGCATTATTTTTCATTTGGGAAATGTAAATTGAAATCATGAGATACCACAATAAGCAGAGTAGAATAGCTAAGATTAAATTTTAAGATTATATTACCAATTGCTGGCTAAATTGTGAAGGAAAGGGGACCCATTATTTTCTGATGTGAAAGCAAAAATGGTAGAGCCACCTTGTAAAAACAACATGGCAATTTCTTACAAAAACAAATATATTCTTACCCTACAATTTGGCAATCAGGTTCCTGAGTATGTACCCAATGGATGTTAAACTTTGAACACACAAACTGCCATGTAGCTATCTATTTATTATGATTTTATTCATATTCAGCCAAAACTGAAATCACCAAGCTTAAAAACCATTGTAAGGGATGGAATGTTTTTTAAAGTCAGTGATTTTTTAAAAAATGAGTTATCTTGTCACAAAAATACATAAATGAAACTAAAGTGCATATTGCTAAGAGAAAGAAGTTGGAAATGCTATATATTGCAGGGTTTCAATTACATGAGATTCTGAAACAGAAACTAATCAGAGAAGACATTAGAGTTTGAGGGAGGAGAGATGGTGGCATTGTTAAAAAAGGGGGAGGAGTTCCCATCGTGGTGCAGTGGTTAACTAATCCGACTAGGAACCATGAGGTTGCGGGTTCGGTCCCTGCCCTTGCTCAGTGGGTTAACGATCCGGCGTTGCCCTGAGCTGTGGTGCAGATTGCAGACCCGGCTCGGATCCCGCGTTGCTGTGGCTCTGGCGTAGGCTACAGCTCCGATTCGACCCCTAGCCTGGGAACCTCCATGTGCCGCGGGAGTGGCCCAAGAAAAAGCAAAAAGACAAAAATAAATAAATAAAAAAAAGGGGGAATATTTTTGGTAGCGAAATTACCAAAAAATTAATATATATCTACAGTTGATATAGCTTATTGTTGATATAGCTTGTTGTGCATTTGTCAAAGCCTATATAACTCTATAGCACAAAGAGCTATATACAATTAGAAAAAATCACTGAGGAGTTTGAGGGATCCCAGTATACAATGCAGCATGTTACAACATAATCTAACTATTGCAAAAATATGAAGCAAACTCACTGAGTGGGGTAGTGAAAAGATGGAGACCAAAGTCTAAGTCATTTGGAGTAAATTGAAATCTGTAAGACTAATAGCTATAAATAAATTAATTAAAATAGTTTTCATAACCACTGCACTCTAGTTGGTAAACCTATTTTCCATAAGAGTACAAGTTAACAATTCTGATATGACTATACAAGCATAGACCTTTTTCAACTTACAATGGTAACATGCCTATAAACCCAGTGTAAATTGACTGGTAAGCTGAAAATATGCCTAAGCTGCCAAACAACATAGCAGAGCCTAGCCTACCTTAAACATGCTTAGAACCCTTAGATGAGCTTATAGTTGAGCAAAATCATCTAACACAAAATTTATTTTATAATAAAGTAGTGACTAGCTTATGTAATTTATTGAATAGCATACCGAAGGTGAAAAACAGAATGTTTGTATGGGTATAGAATGGTTCTAAGTGTATCAGTCATTCATGTTGTGATCTCATGGCTGACTGGCAGGGTGGCTTGCATGACCCAGCATCACCAGAGTGTATCCTGACACAAAGCTCTGGCTCAGGAAAAGATCAAAGTACATTTTCTACTAAATTAGGATCATTTTGACACCATCGTAAAATTGCAAAATTGTCAGTTGAACCATCCTAAGCTGGGGACTGTCTGTATTCTGCAACTGAATGGTGAGAGTCACCTTTCTCACTACTGAACAGCAATTACTTATGAGTAAGAACTGAAAAAAAAAAAAAAAGCTTGAATAATCCATGTGGAAATGAGTCAGACCTGTAAATGCTGATATGGTTTCATTTTTAGTTGAACATAGAAAAAGATGGTTAATATATATTTATATGTGTGCTTGTGCACAGGTTAGTAAACACACACATATACTTCTCGTTCTGTCACTTGAGAGGGCCTGGAAGTAATCACAACCACACCAAGAGCCCAGATCGTAGTTTCTAATAACCTCTTCAATAAAGGGCATCAGGGCTCCTTAGAAGAATAGCCAATTCTAAGACTGAGGCAGGAGATATTCAGGATGAGCCTGAAGTATCTTGTAGTGACAGAAAGTAAGGTAGTACTCAATAAACAAAAACAAAACAAAACCCCCAAAACTCTGTGTTGATGTGGGTACATCAAAGGGACACAGAAGCCACCAGAAAGATGCCTCAATGCCAAAGCTGAGCCAATTTGAGCAACAAAACAAATAAAGAAGTACCTGATTATAACCCAAGGTTTAAAATAAATGTACATTAGTCCATACCAATGGGTCATGACAACTAAATGAATGAATGAGGCAAACAAACCTCACATGCACAAGAATTTCAAATAATTTATGTGAATATTCTGCCCTCAAGGTAGAGGAGCAAAATTACCTACTCCTTAAATTTGTGAATTGTGACTTCCTTTCGAAGAGTATGGTATGAAAGGCATGAGGGTGTTGCAAGCCAGGGAAATAACTTTGTAGTGGAGAAATCTGTAAAACACAGTATCAGCCAGGTGATCAAGTATAACGCCCACAGAGATATAGCATCTTGAGAGCATTTACTCTTGATATGTGATGAAACAATACTTTACCCCTGTGATCTTCCTTTTAAAAACATAAGCCCAGACTAATAAGGAAAACGTTGAGCAATTTCTTTAGAGGGAGAGTCTACAAAATATATAACCTGTACGCCTCAAAAACGTGAGACAATGAAAGTCCTAGGAGCTGTCACAGGCAGAAAGCTTAAGACATAGGGACTACCATCATGTAGAATCCTGAAGGAAATCTTAAAACAGAAAAAAGAAATTAGGTAGAACTAAAATCTAAACAAAGCATGGACTTTGCTTAATATATCAATATTGGATATTAATTGTAAGAAGTAAAATTACTACTGTAACAAATTTCTTATAACATACAACATTATAATATACAATATTGTATATTGACTGTTGATATATAAGGTAAAATCTTATATATACACCATCAATAAAAGAGGACGTTGGGTGTGGGTTATGTGATGACTAAATAGATGCTCTAAAATAAAACATTTTTGTTAAAATGTTTCACCACTATATAATGATTATTTTGAATAACATCAGTACTTCATATGTAATAGCAAACTTTTAGCTAACAATGTGTTTATATACTGTTTAACTACCTTCACATTTCTGTAATACATTCCAATGTTTCTGGCCCTGAAAAAAAGTGACATAGTAGAAGTGATCTAAGTTGAATCCACTTGTATTTTTAGTTGTACAATGTGATCATTATAATGAATTATATTACATGTGTTTATTATTATTGATTCATACACATGCCTGAGTAAATAAGTAAATATTTTGCTGAAAACACAGAATTTTATTCTGCCCTCTGCTTTGTAATTGTTGCTAAGATAAACATAATTTCTGCTTAAAAAAGGACAGACTTTAAGAATCATTTCAAAATAAAGTTAATGAAATCAAATTTCTCTTGTGTCTACTACCTATTGTTATCTATCAGACTACCATAAAATGTAACAGTTTACACAACAATGAAAATATTCCTCATGACTTCTGTTGCATTGGCTGAGTGACTAGTCAGTTGGAGGTCTGACTGGAATAGAACATATGGATGGACACAATCCCACTGACAGATGGAACTGGTGGCTGTTTGGTATACTGCGTGGCCTCTCATTTGCATTTAGGCTTATAGACTTCCCTACATGGCCATCTCAGGGAAATGCTAATGACAGCAAATGGGGAGGCCCCATGGATCTCTCAAGGCCTCAATGCCAGAACTCACACAGAAAATCACAAGGCCTGCCAGCTGGATGGATCAGCAATGCCACATTACAAAGTACCACATACACGTGGCTGGAAGGAATTCGTGACCATTAAGCAATTTTCCACACATATACACATCAGCATCAAGTATACTGATAGAGCACATGAGCGGAGGAATTCCTGTTGTGATGAGATTGTTTCTCATAGTTGTCATCATTTTGATGAGCAGCAGCATCATTACCTCCATCATGACTTTCCTATGAACAAGACATTCTTCTAAACATGTCCTAGTTAATTCATTTGAGCATAAGAAGAACTCTGAAACATTGGCAATGTTATCCAAATTGGTTATGGCATACATGTTAGGAAAATGGTTTTATTTCAATTAATTGATTGATTGATTTCAATTTTTACCATATACTTGAGACATGACTGAGGGTAATTTAATCTCTCCGAGCTTTGGCATTTTGAACTGATAAAATTAGATGGCTGCAATAAAAATTAAGGTCACTTCCACTTCTGAATATTTATGAAAGCATTTCTATTGATCAAGTATCATGGATTATTTATACCAACATGATATTCTTATTTTCATGGCTCTTCCTTTTGTTGTTCTCACTGATGAAAAATATTTGAAATAATTTCATGAAAACTTGCACAAGACTGAGTTTCACATTGGGAGATGCTAAGCTGAAAGCAGATGAGTTTTTGATTCTACCATTTTTATGGTAAAGAATTTCCAAATCAATTATCTTGTAGAAAATTGGAAAATGTTAGCCCTGTTGGTACAGCTTTGATCAATTTCAATACTGCTCTCTTCTCCCTCTTTCTCCATCCAGTCCTTCCTTGTTTTAATGCATCAATCCTAACTCATTATTTATATTTATCTAATAAATGAGTTCTTGTTTACTTAACATTTAATAGACTCAGCTATTTAAATCAACTATATTTTGAAATAAGTTTTTTGTATTATAAATTGCTTTCCATTAAATACTTTTCTATGTTCTCCAATATTCTTAGATCTACAGACATTCCAACAAGGTAAACATAACGTTCTGCAATTAGAAGACTAGCCTATGGCTCAGAGACTTCACATAACTTTGCCAGGATACCATGACTAATTGAGATTGCAATTTAGGTCTCTCTGATTCAAATTAACCATTTTACATGTAAGAAAAATGAGGTATTTTATCTTAAGTTTTCCAAATAAATGTTTAAGAAGCAATCACTGTGCACATTTATTTAAGCTATAATTATTACCTCTTAAATAAATGTAAATAGCATCTCCTAAGTATTTGGCAATACTTACTTATTCTAGACATTGGGTCTCCAAATCCATTAACAGAAATGAAGCATGAAGAACAAGTAAATATTAATGTTGTTTGTTGTATCTTTCCAGTTTAAATGTTTTATGATCAGAAATTAGAGTAGATCTCATTATATAAAGACTATAGGGAAATATGATCTAGAATACATATCAGTTATGCCTATTTCTAACTTTGATGAATATTAATTATGAGTATTTAAGAACCATATTTAAACATCTTTGAATTCCCTAAAGGTAAATCCCACTACTCTTATAGGTTAAATTACATAATTTATATAAATTTTGGAGATGAAGTTATGACTTTTTCTAAAAACTGTCCAATGGTGTTGAAGTAAAGAAGAGCTATAGGGTAGAGATAAAACATGGTTTGATAGGAATTGTTAAATGTTGACGCTGAGAGATGAGTACAAAAGGGGAATTATGCGCTATCTCTACTTTTGTAAGTATTTGAACATTTTAATAACAAAAATGAATGTGTTTAGTCCTTGTACATGGCATGTCTATTTAATGTCTTTACTAGAGATCAATAAAAATTTAATTTGATTCCATAATTAGAACTTGAGTTATATAAACTGATTTATGACCAAATACTGATACTTAACCTAATCTTCTGAAATCATATAAAAAATGAAATTGAAATTGCCTTAGCTATTTATTGCTATTGCCTCCTGGAATCTTTCATCCGGAATCTTTCATCCTCCTGATAATCTAATTCTATTATCACTGATAAACCTAACTATCTACCCCTGGGAGCAAAGAGAGTAATTAATCTTTGATGTATGGTAAGCAAATCAAGTCACTCCATTCTTGGGGCTACAGAGATTGGCTCAGGGATTGATATGTGCCTAATTTGGAATAATCAAGAGGAAAGAATTGTGTGTGAACCCATCAGATACTCACACTATGTTGTGAACTGGATATTGTGATGATTTAAACCTGGGACTTACTGATAAAAAATGCAAACTTTGAAAAGGATTTTGGCGACACATTTGAGTCCTAATTAAATACCTTACACCTGAAACTACATTCATCCCATGCTCTTTTTATAAGAGGCAGTAAATTTATTTTTTATTCACATGCTCATTTGGATAAGGGCTCATTCCCCTTGTAATAGAACAATTCCCAACTGACATGTACACATAAAAGAAAGTGGTATAAAAGGGTAAGTTTGATTTTTTTTTTTAAATTCAAGTTCATTTACAATGTCATGTTAGTTTCTGGTCTACAACAAAGCAATTCAATTATACATATTCTTTTCCATTATGATTATCTGATATTGAATATAGTTCCCTGTTGTTTACCCATTCTACATATAATAGTTTGCATCTGCCAGTCCCAAACTCCCAATCCAACACCCCCCACTTCTCATTGGAAACCACAAGTCTGTTCTCTATGAAACAGTCTGTGAATCTGTTTCGGTTTTTCAGATAGGCTCATTTGTATCATTTTTGATTCTACATATAGGTGATATTATATGATATTTGCCTTTCTCTTACTTCATTTAGTATAATAGCTCTAGGTCCATCCATGCAGCTGCAAATGGCACTACCCCATCCTTTTTTATGGCTAAGTAATATTCAATTGTGTGTGTGTGTGTGTGTGTGTGTGTGTGTGTGTGTGTGTGTGAGTGTATACATATGTATATATATCACATCTTTATTGATCTGTCAATGGACATTTAGGTTGTTTCATGTCTTGGCCATTGTAAATAGTGCTGCTATGAAAATTGGGGTGCATGTATCTTTTAAAATTACTTTTGTCTATATATATGTCCATATATATGTCATATGGTAACTCTTATTTTTTCAGCTTTTGAGGAACCTCCATACTGTTTTCCATAGTGACTGCACAAATTTACACACATTCCTACTAACAGTGCAGAGGGTCCCTTTTCTCCACACCCTAAAAGATGCTATTTGGAATCTAGTAGCACAAATGCACCTTTCTATAGATAAGAAACAAACTCATGGACATGGAGAACAAACTTGTGATTGCCAAGGGGGAGGGGGAAGGAGTGGGATGGACTAAGGGTTGGGAATTGGTAGGTGCAAACAATTGCATTTGGAGTGGATAAGCAATGAGATCCTGCTGTATAGCACAGGGAACTATATCTACTCACTTGTGATGGAACATGATGGAGGAGAATGTGAGATATATATTATCACTGGGTTACATTACAGCAGCAATTGACAGAACACTGTAAATAAACCATAATTTAAAAAAAAATCTTTCACATTTGAAAATGAGCAATTATGAAACAAAACACAAAAAATAAATATTTGAGAAAAAATAGCTTAAAAATGAATAAGGAAATAAGGAAATCCATAGAAGTATAATTTAATAAAAATAAAACAATTTCTAAAATTATTAAATTCTTCAAAATACTTCTCAATACTATAGAAGTATAGTATTTAATTTAGTTAATAGTATAATATTTAATTTAGTTAATAGTTAGCTATCAGTGCATTATTTAAGACGAAGTCAGATTTGTCATTCTTAATTTGCCATGAATTTTGCTATGGAAATTGTTGACTTCCCCAAAGTTGTTTTAAATATTTTCGTTGAAAGGCTAATTTAATGATAGCATGTTATAACAAAACTTTGCAACTAAATCAAACAGCAACATAAAAAAATGACCATTGAAAAGTTAAGTTAGTATTTTTCAGTGGATAATAACCCAATAAAATACAGAGGTATTAGCCTGATTATTTAAAATAAGGAGTTCCAAACTGTTGATTGCACTTTTTCCTACTATATTGTTCCTACTGCATATTGGGATAGAATAAATACTGTTGTCCAAGTATGTATTTTAAAATAAGCAGTATGGCGACCTCTCTATTATCCTGACATGAAGGAGTAGTTCCTTAGATTGTGAATAGAGATGTGTATATGTATATGTGTGTGTGTGTGTGTGTGTGTGTATGTAAATAGTTATGTTTAGAAAGAAAAAAACATTTATGAATAAACCATATATGTAATATTTAGTCAGCTTAGCAAGTCCAGAAAAGTGTCTGCTAATGGTTGTTCTTATAAGATTTTGGAAAAGATATACAATCACTAGCAACCCAGGTTTTTGCATTCAACAATACATTTTTTCACATTTTGGTTATAAAGTGAAAAATTAGTGTAATTCTCTTCTTGTTTTAGTCTCTACAGCCTGAAAAGATGTATGTGTATGTGTGTGAGAACATGTATAATTAACTTCATGTAATCAAAACTTGAATGTTTTCCCCTTGCACTTTCCCTATTATGAAAATTCAACCCTATAAAATTCAATTAATCCAGTTCACATGGCTTCATGTAATCAGATACTACTTTATTTATTCAATCCTTCCTAATTACTATATTGTTTTCAGTATTACATTTATACTAAGGATATATTTATGATAAAATATTTGGGGACAGTTTGAATTTGAAGTTAATTTTAAGACAATTGATCATCTTAAGTTTTTAATACTATTTTTCTACCTTCACATAATAGTTTTGATTAAATAAAAGGAAACCAGGAGGCATAACCAGTCTAAAAACAAAAAGATCGATAAAGACCAATGGGCTTGTTTCATTTAACAAAATGGGATTTCATGCACAATGGACCTAATTAATTCATTTCCTATAGGAAGCCTCTGCTCTCCTACCTTTTGAACCTGAGGCAAACATTATCATTTTTGCACACTTGGCGGGAATATATGCAAACATAGTCTCCCTACTAATTTATATTTTAAACAGTAAATATTTTCTATATGTTTCTATCATATATTACAAACATATATATATATAATATTTTAAACATTTTTGTAAGTTGTATTAATTCCTATAAATTATGTATGGATGTATGGATTATTAAAAACAAAATTATTATAGTTCTATGAATGAATCCATATACAGATACCATGAAAATACCATTAGCCCATGGCAGACAAATTAATAAATCAGTGGTGATTTTTAAATTATTTAAACAGCATTATCTGCACCTCCTACAGGACAGGTAGGATCAAAGTTTAAAACACTGCCTAGGAAATAATCATGACAGTCAACGTATTTCCTAAGTATACATATTCATCAACTGCACCAAGATGTCCAAATGATTTTAACTCTCCCTGTATTCTCACAGTGTCAAAAGGATGCTAAGTGGACAGAAATAATAGTCAGCTCAGAGAATTCAGACCCGGAGCACACAGGTTTAAAAAAAAAATTCACAATGAGAAAAATAAAAATCTTCTGTAATCTGATCTTACTTCCTCAATTCCATCTGTTCTCTCCCTTTTTTCTATTTATTATCTAAATTATATACTGAATCTGCTCCCAGCTAAGCACTGAGAATAAAATAAAAAAAGAAGCATGACTCGAATCTGGAGCGTAAATTCTACTGGTTCATAGAAAAGTCAGTGGCTTGCAATCTTTAGTAAATACTATGTCCAGCTATCCTATAATAATTATATCATTACTATTACATGATATATTGTGATAAGAAAACTTATGTAGGAAGTTTAAATTAGATTCTTGAGCCTAGAGAACACTTCTTGAAGGAAAACTAGACAAAAGATGAGAACTGAAAAACCTGGTAAATAGAGGAAATAGTATTCCAAACACAGAATATAATACAGACAAAGCTTAGCTTCAAGAGATAATTCTCTTTATATGTGATAGAAATTTTCAAATATGCATCGTAATGCTATCAACTTTACTTAAAATTTCAGCCTGGGAGTTCCTGTTGTGGTGCAGCAGAAACAAATCCGACTAGAAATCATGAGGTTGTGGGTTCAATCCCTGGTCTCACTCAGTGGGTTAAGGATCTGGCATTGCCATGAGCTGTGGTGTAGATCACAGATGCAGCTCGGATCTGGCGTTGCTGCGGCTTTGGTTGTGGCATAGGCTGGCGGCTACAGCTCCGATCAGACCCCTAGGCTGGGAATCACCATATGCCATGGGTACAATCCTATAAAGACAAAAGACAAAAAAAAAAAAAAAAAAAAAGTCAGCCTGAACATTCCCCATTTTATAAACACATCCCTGCCATATTTAATGTATAACAAAAGCAATAACTAAAATAGTGATTCACAGTGAGTCCTTAACATGTGTCCAGAATTGCTCCTTGTGCTTTAATACTCAAATCTTTGGCATAAGTTTGAATGTCATCTCATTTTATAGATGTATTTTTTTGTCTTTTTTTTTAGGGCTGCACCTGAGGCCTATGGAAATTCCAAGGCTAGGGTTTGAGTAGGAGCTGTAACTGCTGGCCTACACCACAGCCACAGCAATATGGGATCTGAGCTGTGTCTTGGACAAACAATACAGCTCAGGGCAACGCTGGATCCTTTAACACAAGAGTGAGGGCAGGGATCAAACACGTGTCCTCATGGATACTAGACGGGTTTGCTACCATTGAGCCACAACAGGAACTCCTATAGATGTATTTTATTAATAAAATAATTATATACTCACAAGAAAGTTAAATGTGTGCATTGTTGGTCTATTAACTATTTATGAATATTCTATTTATTTTTATTTTAGAAATATTAATTCTTTGTACAATATTTTACAAATGTATTCAGTGGTTTTAAGGAATCACTGAAATTACCAAAATTCAGTATCTCTGAAAGTAACTGGCTACAGTACAAATGGAAATCTAGATGGAGGAAATTTCCAGGGGAAAAAAAAAAGAAGGAATAAAGAAAAGGACAAGTGAATAGTAAGAGATAAAATTAAAATTGGAAGGCTAAGCTATTTTATAAAAAGGGATATCTTTTCAAAAATCTAAGGATGTATAAATGACATGACGGAAATCACCCTTGGCTTGTGGAACCAATGTAACTAATAAAACCCAATGCCTCAAAACGTCATAGTGTAATGCACAAATATCAATAAAAGAGAAAATTATTAGTCTCCAGAAATGAATAATAGACCATTAAGAAATAAGAATTAAGTGATACTAAAATTCTCAATTGCAGTACTGGATAAAACAGGCCAAGCCATTGTTTTTAAAGTATTAACCAATAAGAACTTTCAAATAATAAGCAAACACATTGGCATTCAATTGAATCAACAACAACAAAAAAGATCTCAGAAAAGATCTTAAGGATACATGCCAAAGCCCCACTTGAAAAAAAAAAATTCTTTTGAATGACAAACTAGAACACAAAAAGAAATCCAGAAAATTCTATAAAAAATATATAAAGCAAGATACTTTCATAAATCTGTTTGCAAAAAGCCTCTTTCTATACTTAAGAGAAAAATATGATTTTAAAAAAGTATAGCCATAATCAACAAAATTCTATACACTATAAACATAATGAGTTTCTGGTGGTTGAATGTACATGGTCTAGGTATTGCAAGAGAAGGCAGGAGTTTTGCAGTCATACAGAAATATATGTATATCTATATATGTTTTTACTACCATGAACTATGTGACCTTAAGTAGGTCATGTGGGGATTCAATGGAAAGAAATGACAAATCTTTTCTAGCTGATGCTCAAGTCCAGCACACACTTGCTTTGAGTGCTGAAGCCAGATGTGCTCCTTTTATAATTATACCAAAAATTCAGGGTTTTTTTGTGTTTAAAATCTGATTGTTTTTATATCTGGATAATTACTGTGTTTGATTAATCCTGGATAGGCCAAAAGAAATATAGTTGTAGTGCTAGATCCAATAGTTTTACTGTTCTACTCTACCATAGGATTGTTTTTCAGTCTAACAATTACATGCAACAAGGAGAACTCAAAGGATGTAGCCATAAAGCAATGTTACTATTCCCTTTCCACACCTACTCAAATGCATTTAGTTGTCTGGTACTACCTCTATCCTTGAATAAACTGTGAAGATTGTGTCTTAAACTTCCCCTGTCAATCTCTGATAATAAAAGTACTACAGCCACTTTAATCCCGAGAAAAGTAGTCCTGCAAAAATAATCAACACTATATATTTTATTTTTTAAATTTTTTTAATTTTTTAATAGTTATTTTCCCAATACAATTTTTTTCTACTGTATAGTATGGTGACCCAGTTACACAAACATGTACATATTCTATATTCACACATCATGCTCCATCATAAGTGACTAGACATAGTTCCCAGTGTCACACAACAGGATCTCCTTGCTAATCCATTCCAAAGGCAATAGTTTGTAGCTATTAGCCCCAAGCTCCCTAATCACCCCACTCCCTTTCCCTCCCCCTTGGCAACAACAAGTCTATTCTGCAAGACCATGATTTTCTTTTCTGTGGAAAGGTTCATCTGTGTTGTATATTAGATTCCACACATAAGTGATATCATATGGTATTTGTCTTTCTCTTTCTGACTTCACTCAGGATGAGAGTCTCTAGTTCCATCCATTTTGCTGCAAATAGCATTATGTCATTCTTTTTTTATGGCTGAGTAGTATTCCATTGCGTATATATACTACATCTTCCTAATCCAATCATCTGTCAATGGACATTTGGGTTGTTTGCATGTCTTTACTATTGTGAATAGAGCTGCAATGAACATGCAGGTACATGTGTCTTTTTTAAGGAAAGTTTTGTCCAGATATATGCCCAAGAGTGGGATTTCTGGGCCATGTGGTAGTTCCATGTATAGATTTCTAAGGTACTTCCATACTGTTCTCCATAGTGGTTGTACCAGCTTACATTCCCACCAACAGTGCAGGAAGGTTCACTTTTCTCCCCACCCCCTCCAGCATTTGTTATTTGTCGACTTATTAATGATGGCCATTCTGACTGGTGTGAGGTGGTATCTCGTGGTACTTTTGATTTGCATTTCTCTAATAATCAGTGATGTTGAGCATTTTTTTATGTGCTTGTTGGCCATCTGTACAAAGGAGGCAAGAACATAAGATGTGAAAAAGATAGTCTTTTCAGCAAGTATTGCTGGGAAACCTGGACAGCAGCATGCAAAGCAATGAAACTAGAATACACCCTCACGCCATGCACGAAAATAAACTCAAAATGGCTGAAAGACTTAAATATAAGACAAGACACCATCAAACTCCTGGAAGAGAACATAGGCAAAACATTCTCCAACATCAACCTTATGAATATTTTCTCAGGTCAGTCTCCCAAAGCAACAGAAATAACAGCAAAAATAAACCAATGGGACCTAAGCAAACTGACAACTTTTGCACAGCAAAGGAAACCTAAAAAGAAAACAAAAAAGACAACTTACAGAATGGGAGAAAATAGTTTCAAATGATGCAACTGACAAGGGCTTACTCACTAGAATATACAAACAACTTATACAACTCAACAGCAAAAAAGCCAACAACCCAACGGAAAAATTGGCAAAAGCCCTGAATAGACATTTTTTTCAAGGAAGATGTACAGATGGCCAACACTATATATTTTATATAAAGCTGAATATTTCCCCCTCCTCTCATTTTGAGTTGCTTTTCTAAACTGCTTCTAAAATCTCCAACATTTGCAATATCTGCCAAAAAATTTCCCCTCCTTTTCCCATACTCCTCCCAGACCATAGGTTTATCCTTGGGAATTCCTTTGGGCACTAGGACAATATGCTATGCAGATAGATCTTAAAAGTATTTGTGCAATGTGGCTTAGCCTCCCTTATCTGATTCTAGGGGCACTGAGACCATCTCCATGTGAATGTGTCAGGAATAGCCTGCTGGATAATGAGAGAAATGTAGCCAAGTCATTTATTCTTGGCTGAACTCAAGCCAACTGCCAAACCTATGATACTGGCCATCTTAGGTTATCCAGTCCTAGCCTAGCTGCCAACTGAAATCTAGGACTAGCCAAGCCGGCTCACAAAAGATAGTGGGAGGTAGGAGGGATGAACTGGGAGTTTGGGACTGGCATATATGCACAGTGAGGTATATGAAATAATTGGCCAATGAGGACTTGCTGTATAGCACAAAGCACTCTGCCTAAATTTCTGTAATAATCTATATGGGAAAAGGTTCTAAGAGAGAATAGATATGAGTATATGTATGACTATGTCACTTTGTTCTACAGCAGAAATTATCACAGCCCTGTAAATTAACTACAAAAAGAAAGCAAGTATAAGAGATTAAAAAAAAAAAAAAAAGACAAACCAACAAGCTTACACTTTAAGTCATGAGAAATCAGTGTTTATTCTTTTAATCCACTAAACTGTAGGTAGATATACAGCAAGAGTTTACTGATACTCTCCAGAATGAAGATTGTAGTCAAGTGCAAAATAAGAAACACAAAAGTTTTTTTACTTCAGCAGATGTTGAAGGCTTACCCTTTTCCTCCTGCTTCCTTTAGTGGGCTACCTGATGGATTCCTACTACTACCATTCTCATGTTGTTAGGCTGGTTTCTCCTTATATTGACTGTATTTTTTTTTTCTTTTTGGCCACATCTGCAGCATGTGGAAGTTCCCAGGCCAGGGACTGAACCCACACCACAGCAGCAATCTAAACTGCAGCAGTGATAACCTTGGATCCTTAACCGGCTGAGCCTCAAGGCAACTCCACACTGACTGTTTAATAACTTCATCCTTACTGCCATCTTGTCAAATTTTCTGCATCTGGAAGTTCATATTCATCTTCATTCTGCTCATTTGTTTTGCCTCTTCTCAGACTTCTTGATAAGGACCTTTTAAAAACAATCTTCAGCTAATAGTCCAACCAGAGAGTCCAGGACCAGTTCCTAAAAATCAGGTACCTTTGACTGAGTGTGTAGAAGGTGAAATTATTTCCCAAACATGACCAAAGCCAGGCAGCCTCAAGCCATTTCAGCCTATCTTGGAGAATCTTCTGTATAATTGATGGTTTAAAGTCAATTCAATGTGTCCCAACATTACAGGGGATAAATACATCTCCAAGTAGTTTCCTCAAAGTCCTTCTTCTCAATCAAGGTAAGAGGAAAGAACCACGTCATTCGTGATAAGGAATGGAGCACAGCAGAAACTCTTAAAACTCTGCATCAGTGTAACCACTGCCCTTTCTATTTTCAACTTTTGATTTGAGGGAAAGAATGATCAAGCCAGATTTTAAATGGGTTCTTTTCTCATCCTGCTTAGAAAATCTAGCACCTCAATTTATTATCATGGGGTCTCCACACCTGAGAAAGATAGATCCCTATTTTAACATTCTATTATATCCTGAAAGCTTATCCACTAATTGGCAAAACTCATTTTTTTTGGCTAAAAACATATGTACCAATCATCTACCTCAAATCCAAATGTTGCATTGAAAAAATAAGCAATGAGTATATAATCAAGGTCCAATGCACAGCTCATAAATATCACTCTAGGATTTCCCATATATTTTGCTTTAACCTTTTTTGGAAAGTTTAGTATGATTAAACTTGCAAAAACAACTGCTGTATTTACAAATTAATAAACCAGTTTATGTGTAAGGTTATAAATTATAACCACAAATAAAGTAGTTTTAAGTTTTTTGCAGTTACCTTCAATTGCCCTTTTGGAGAAAATGTCAGGGAGAAAGGGCTTGAACATTGATGCCAGGAATGCCTATCCTGCATTCTGGCTCTGTCAGTCATCAAACTGTGCCAGTTTAGCCAAGTGGCTCCATGGGATTATCATTAAGATTAAAAATAACATACAGCATATATCACACAATTTTTCTTCAGTGCTGTTATCAAAAAGTAAAATATAGGCTGTAAATGGTACAACTTCCCATTTCAAACTTAAAATCAGGTTTCTCTAAGCTGTGCAAGGAGTGTTTTGCAGTATAGTCCCTCTGGGCTGAAAGCATACAGGATGGAGAAGATCCTACCTGACCTCTTACAATGGGGCCCCCAGGACAAGCTGTTCTGTGATTTGAGGTGAATAGGCTTTGGACTTTCAATTGGCTGATGGACTTAGACAAAGCCTTGCCTGTCCCAAGAATTCCATATTAAAACCACAATCTTAGCCTCATCCTGCTAAAACAAACCTACAAGGAGTGTACCTGAGAATAAACCATGAAATGCCCATCAGGATTAAACAATTCATTGACTTATTTGTCCTCACACTGCGAACCTCTATAATATAGAAAGTATCAACCATAGGAGGCATTTAGCATCAGGCATTTTTTACACTACCATCTGCCAAAGGTACTCCAAGAAACATTACTGTTTTAACTTCAAAAAACCTGCAAACATAGTTCACAACTGTATTGACAAAGTAATGGCTATGAAAGTTGGGATTTTAAGTAAATTGAGCTGAGAACAATTTGACAAAATTTTGTTTGTGAGCTCTTTGATTCAAAGATTCAGGCAGAAGTGTAATCTAATTTAGCAGGTGATTACAGTTGTTAGCATGGAAATAGTTTTCTGGCTAAACGGATAGGCTTATTATTTATAAATTTGTTTAATTCTTATTTACTTTTGGGTGCCCAGATGCTTTAGCAGTACGTGACAAAATATATTTTAGATGCACAGATACATGAAACCTAATGCAATAAGCTGCATACACACAAAATAATTAAATTAAACCAGAACAAGTGCTATAGCAGATAAATCAATGCAGGTACAGCACTTAATTTGTGAGACAAATGGTTGTGGTCAAGAGAGTCACAAAGTGCAGAAAGCTACCACAGTAACAACAGGAACAATTCCCCTGCCTTATATCCACATCAACAGCAGACCTGCCACAAGAAAGTGCTTTAACGGACTTCTGCCTAGAATGAAACCAGGCAGATGAATATTTTGATGCAATCTCATCTGAATTTCAACTTAAAAAGTTTTCAGTTGTACAAAGAATAAGAGTAGATTTCTGGAGTTCCTGTCGTGGCGCAGTGGTTAACAAATCTGACTAGGAACCCTGAGGTTGCGGGTTCGGTCCCTGCCCTTGCTCAGTGGGTTAACAATCCGGCGTTACCGTGAGCTGTGGTGTAGGTTGCAGACGCGGCTGGGATCCCGCGTTGCTGTGGCTCTGGCGTAGGCCCGTGGCTACAGCTCCAATTGACCCCTAGCCTAGGAACCTCCATATGCCGCGCGGCCCAAGAAATAGCAAAAAGACAAAAAGACAGAAAAAAAAAAAAAAAAAAAAAGAGTAGATTTCCTAGACCCACCTAGGTTCGTTGTTACATCCTAATCTGTAGTCATTTTAGTCATCTCTAAACCAGGAAGAATCTTGGACTGAAACCAATCTATTGAATAATGTTTATCTAATGATGACTATCTGAATACAGAGTATTTTAATTTTTAAAAAAGAACAACCATTTTAAAATAAACATGGAAAGTACTGATCATTTTCTGTAACACACATAAAAAGCTTGTATTTCAGGTTCTTAAAAAAATTTGCACCATTATATACAATTTGAGTGTTTATGGCAGATATTCAGTAGTAAATGTTCGATTTTAAAATACATATTACTTTTTAAATACCCCATCTGATAAATTAGTGTGCTTGTTAAAATGGTGTCTAATAAGCCTAAACTTGATTTTCCTCCCACAATGGATAATTCTTGTTTTTATAGAGCTATCTATGTTCATTGGTATTTTATGTAAACAAATATTTTATCCAGTGAGGAGTTAGTAGAGGAGCCCTGCACTTTCAAGTCTGATTCAAGTTGTATTTTGTTAATATAAAATTCTGTATTATACTACAATCTTGATGGACACTGACTAGCCTGACAAACAGAATTTTGGAAAACCTTAATTTTAATTTTAGTACCTGCATTAATGCAAAATTCCTGGGGCCACAGTCTAAGGGAGTCCAATGATTTCTTGAGAAACTGCATTAGGTTTTTAGAGTAAAGAGCTGAGTAAGATCTCCTATGGGTCTGATGGGTGAGAGGAGTCATAATCATTGTGAAATAGAACCTCATATAAAAAGGCCTTCTCTCCAGGGGTTAAGGTTTTATCAGGGTCTTTATTCTACCTGGGCAAAAAGCAAAAAGCACCCCACTACTTCCCATAGTACTGAAAAAGCACTCCACCACTTCCCATAGTATGGAAAGAAGGAAAAGGGAATAAAAATGCCTTGTAAAGGTCCCATGCCAGGTTCCCTGAAATAATTAATTTTCTTTCCTCTCCTTTTGTTATTTAGTTTTATTTTATTTTTTACTTTTGGCTGCACTTGCAGTGTTTGGAAGTTCCTGGGCCAGAGACTGAATCTGAGCCACAGCTGCAACCTATGCCACAGCCACAGCAATGCCAGATCATTAACCCACTGTGCCATAGGCCAGGGATCAAACACATGCTTCCACAAAGACCTGAGCTGCTGCAGTTTAGGTTCTTAACCCACTGCACCATAGTGGGAACTCCCAGATTTAATTATGACTATAGAATGCCTTCCCTCCTCTACACTACCTGCTTAACAAGGCTCTAGCACAGAACAGTGTAACAGAAATGAAAAAATTTACGATGCATAATTTTGGAAAAAAAATTAGAAAAACCAAAATTTAATAAGGGAGACCAATTAAAATTACACTAGAAGAATTTGAAGCCTCTGATATGTATAACTAGAACAAACGTTAAACACAAGTCAAATTCTAACCATCTTTAACTTAAAATTTTACACTGAAGCCCCAGTGAATTTACTTTACTTCCTGTTATTCAACAAAAAATGCCCAGCTTTATATATATATAGACATACTAAAAGACACATAAAACCAAAGTCTGAAGAGACCCAAGCAATCATCAGAACCAGATTTATGATACAAATGGTGGACTTTTCAGACATGAAGTTGAAAATAACCCCGATTAATATTATTTGTCTAATTGAAAAATTAGACAATATACAAGAACATATGAGCTATAAAGAGAAAGAGTAATTCTAAGAACTGAAAGGAAATATTAGAAAAAAAAGTTTCAGAAACCAAAGAATGCTTTTGTTAGGCCCATCAGTTGACTAGAAACTGAGACAGTCATCAGTGAGATTTAATATAGACCAATAGAAATGTACCACATTAAAATGGAATTCAAAGTGCTAAAAGAATGATAAAGAATTAGGAAGAAGAGAAAGAGGAAGAAGAAAGAGAAACATTATGGAATATCCAAGAACCACAGGAACATCCAGAACTACTATATACAGTGCAAATTTAAAACGTGTAATATATTCATAATTGGACTACCAGGGAGGAGACAGAAAGGAAAAGAAATATTTGAATTAATAATGGCCCAGAAATTTCTAAAATTAAGGACAGAAAACAAACAAAAGATTCAGGAAGCTCAGAGAACATCAGGCAGGGTAAATACCAGAAGGCACACCCAGGCATATTATATTCAAATTGACGACTACCAGAACACCAAAGACAAAGGGAGAGTTTTGAAAAAAAAAGATATGCCTTAATTTTAGAAGAATAAGAACAAGAATTATAATGGACTTCTTAACAGAAACCATAGAAGCAAGAAGTAAAATATTTTAAGTAGTGTAAGAAAATTGTATAGTATTTTTCCTATATTTACTTATTCAAACTGTAATCCTTGGCAAAAATAATTATTGCATCATTTAAGAGAAAAAAAAACATGTGAACTGAAAATAGAAATATAAATATATGAGTAAAGTTAAACTTTTGTTTCCCTCTTTATTGTTTTTCCCTAATTAATCTGTCCTTTAATAAATTTATGTCTCTCTTTTCTGCTAAGGAGAGGTACATTGACAATCTACTCAATAAAGAAAAATCTTAATACAGCCTTTGGTATATATTCTTTCAAAACTTTACTGAAGAAAAGTCATCACAAGAAGGAAAAAAAAAAAAAAGCATTTCTTTATGCCTTGGATAAAAGAGCTATTCCAGATGTTAGCATCCTGTCCTCCCTCCAAAGAACTGTTGATTTGAACTTTAGCAGTAAACGGCATTCTAATCTTGTTGCCATAGATATAGCAAAGCTTCTGGCAGGTTACTGCTTTGTGTTAGGCTCTGTCACTGGGGAAAATGTTCTTGTCTGGGGAAGAAAATACCTGCCAGGAGCAGACGGGGGCTTAACATGGTGTCAGCATTGTGAAAAAGTCAACATTTACTCTGTAGTTCTCTGCAAGACTAACGAAAATCAAAGGCACCTCCAGTAGAGTGACAGCCAAGGACAAAGTGATGGGGCAAAAGGAGGGCTAGATTCCTGAAATAACATGAATTCCCTTGCATATTTATTAGGGCTGCCAAAACACACAGCCACGAGAACAATAGCAATTTATTATCCAGCCTTTCTGGGGTCCAAGACCAAGGTGTCAGCAGGGCCTGTTCCTACTTAGAGCTGTGGAAGGATCCATTCCAGGCCTCTCTCCTTGGCTTGCAGATGGCTATCTTTTTCTTACATCTTCCTATTGTCTTCCCTTTATGCTTTGATCTATGTTCACACATTTCCCCTCCAAAAGAGCCTAGTCATATCCTGGAGGGCCCCAACAACCTCACTTTAGATTAATGACCTCTGTAAAACCCTCTCTCCAAGGAAGGTCATATTTTGAGATACCAGAGGGTACACATTCGACATATACTTTTGTTAGGAACATGACTCAACTGATAGCACTTACAAACACTGAGAGAGGATTATTTTACCTAGAGTTTCCTCAGGCTATAGTTTCAACTGGTCACACTTACCAATATATTCATGTCACGTATGAGATTTAAGTAATTAGCAAAGACAATTTTAGTTAATAATTTATTAAACATGTGAAAAGAAAAATACTGGTCAAAATGTTAACTCTATTTTGGTTAATGGGACTTATGGAAGGACTTAGGATTTTGGATGTAAAGGCAAATTTTATATTTTGCCCTAAGTCTATTCTCACCAGTATAATATTTTTGCTATGGATTGGGCTGTAAGGCTGTTAGGCTTGTTTTGAAATGCTTACAAAGTTAATGTAATTCCATCTGACCTCTGTGAATCATTGGAATTATTTTGTTTAATATTTTAATAAAAAGACTCACTTTTAGAGGAAGAACATAAAGAACTGGGTTTTCCCTTCTTCCTGAGACAACTAAAAAGTTATGGAAGAAAATGAAAAAAAAAATGTTTCTTAAGACATTGAAGCAATGTAGAATGTTTTTTCCTAGAGAAATAGATCACATGAAAAAATTTTCAATATCATTATTCATTAGGGAAATGAAAATCAAAACTATAATAAAATAACACTTTATATCCACTAGGATAGCACAGATCAAAAAGACAGACAATAGCAAGTACTGAACAGGGTAAGGAAAAATTAGAACCCTCAAGCATTGCTGATGGAAATGTAAAATGCTGCAGTCACTTTGGAAAACAGCTCGGCAGTTCCTCAATATTAAACATAGAGTTATTATTTTACTCAGCAATTCTGCTCCTATGTGTCTACCAAGAAATGAAAACATATATCCATATAAAAACTTGTACCAAATATTCATAGCAGCATCATTTATGAACCAAACATTAGAACTCCAAAATCCATCCTACTAATGAAAATTAGTTATATATCCCTATAGTGAAATATTGAGTAATAAATAAGATTTAAACTTTACAACACAGAGGAAGCTTAAAAACATTATGCTAAAGGAAATAGGCCAATAATAAAATAACACCTGTTTTGTGAAACTAGCTAAATAAAATATCTAGAACAGACCAATCTAAGAAGAAAAGCAGATTAGTAGTTTCCCAAGGCTGAGGAGGATGAAGCTGGTAAGCAATTGCTAGCATGTATGAAGTGTTTATTGGAGAGATAAAAATGTTCTAATGTTAGATAGTGTTGATAAGTTTTTGAATATAAAAACTACTCATGTACTACCAATGAACTGCATGTTTTAAATTTATACATTTTGTGATAATTACACCTTAATAAAAGCTGTTATAAAGTAGTAGAAAATTAAAGTTTAAATATAGATATGGTAGTGTTAGTAGAAAAACAATTATAGTGAGATTCAATTTGTTCAAGAATATAAATTATTTAGCATGTTAAGAAATCAAAATTATAGAAAAATACCCAAAAGGAAGCCTAGAAAATATAATGCCCAAGATAAAAAACACATTGGATGAAATTTACAGAAGATTAAACATTATAGAATATTATAATACTTGAAGACTCAACAGTAGAAATAACCTCAAATCAAAAACAGAAAAATGCTCAGGGAAGTAAAATCTGAGCATTAGTGAACTCTGGGACAGTGTCAAGCATCAAAAGATTTGTGCATTGAAGTCAATGAATTGAAGGGGTGATGAAAAATATTTAAATAAAGGTCAATATTTTCTAAACTTTATGAAAAAGTATATACATACACACACAGGTATAAGATATTCAACAACCCAGACATAAAAACATGAAGAAAATACACTTGGGCATATTGCAAATAAGTGGCTTAAAACCAATCATAAATATAACATATAACATTATAATAGCTAAAATAAGACCAAGGCAACATAAATGCTAATAAGGATGCAGATAAAAATGGATCTCTCACAGTATAGCTACTCTGAAAGGTAGT
Organism: Sus scrofa; assembly: GCF_054392235.1. Classification (NCBI taxonomy): domain Eukaryota; kingdom Metazoa; phylum Chordata; class Mammalia; order Artiodactyla; family Suidae; genus Sus; species Sus scrofa. The sequence goes on from NC_139390.1 coordinate 65,315,119, forward strand.
TTAGCAGTGTCTTTAAAAACCTATATTTAACCATATAACTCTACAGTTGCATTGCTGGACATTTATTCCAGATAAATAAAAACTTGTGTCTATACAAAACTCTCTACACAATTTTTCAGAGCAGCTTTGTCTGGAATGGCCACAACCTGGAAGCAGCCATGTCCCTCAGTACGGGAAAGGTTATACTAACTGTTGTTTCCTTCAAGCCATTCAGCTTTGGAGTGGTTTATTTTGCAGCACTACGGTGACAATAGCTTACCAATATATGCCCACTTGCCTTGCCTCTTCTCTACAGCCCTAAAAAGGATGGATGTTTGTCATCAGTGACTGTGGCAACAGCTAGCTATCCTCCAACATCTCTTCTACTCTTCTGTTATCCCAGAGTAATAATACCTATGATTTTTATCTGGCCATATGGCTATCTGAATTAAGATTACATTTCCAACATCTCTTATAATTAGGTGTGGCAATGCAACTAAATTTTGACCAATGGAATGTAAGTGCTATATATGACATTCCTGGGCACCTTCTCTAAGAAATAACTGACATTCATCCTTTTCCCTCTCTTTCTTGCTTCTTTACCTTTCCATACAAAGTAAGTAACAGCAAAACCTCAAGCAACCCTTTTGGATATGAGGTGGAAGCTATGATTTGAGAATGGCAAAGCAAAAAAGAAGGAATGAGGTTTCCTTCTGATCATGGAGATGCCATATTAGTCCAGAGCTATGTATATCTGAATTTCCATTATGTGAAAGTTATATAAGCTTTTACCTTACCTTTTCTGTCATTCAAAACAGAACTCAGTCTTTATTGAGTGGCTTCTTATCTGAGCTACCTGTTTTCATAAGCTTATCTTGTCAAACCAACCATGCTAGACACCACATATTTCATAGCTTTTAAATAATATTTACTAAGTACTTACTAAATGTTATGCAATATGATAATGAGGACATAGTAGTAAGGAGCTAGACAGGTGTGCTCCCTTGCCCTAGGGGCTTTAAAAAAGAGAGGGGGGGGGAATCTTAAAAGCAGCTAGAGCAAAATAAACACACTCCCCACAGAAAAGCAAATAAGACAGATTTCTTGTTTAAAAAAAAAAAAAAGGCAAGCTGGAAGATAGCGGAGAAAAATCTTTTAAATATTTAGAAAAATTGCCAACCAAGAATACTTTGGCCAACAAAAATATCTTTCAAAAATTAAGGCTTTTAAAAATACACATAATGGCAAATATGCCAAACAAATTAGTAGTCAGCATATATGCACTACAAGATTATTAAAGGAAGTTTTAAAGTAAAAGAGTAATCATGCTAAAGAAAATCTACATGTGTACAAAGTAATAAAGAACACTTAAATTGGAAACTACAGGGATAAATATAAAAACTATTTTTTAAATCTCTTCAAAATGTAATTGTTTAAACAAAAGCAACCATAGAGAAGTAAAATCTGTGACAAAAATAGCATAAAGTCCATGAGGGGAGAAATAGAAGTGTCCTTATACTATAAATGAGATAGCACAATTAAAGGTAGGCTGATAATTTTTAAAAGTTTTATTATAAACCTTAAGTCGACACAAAGCTATAAACCTAAGTCTATGCTATGGAGATGCAAGGACCAGGTCAGGCCTAAACTGAACTTATATCAGAACAAAGAATACCCCTCCTTTGCTCCCCAGGCAAATAAGCCCCGAGTAAATGCAATGATGGAATACAGCTGGGAGAAAAACAAGAGCACACACCTCTCTAGGCCACACCACAAAAGGGAAACCCAGGACCAAGAAGGGATATATATAAAGCATGTATCTAATAAGCAGAGATAAAATACAATCTTAAGTAATATTCAATTAAGAAAATTAAGAAAATGTTAAAAAAAAAAAAGGATAATGCATATTAACAACAAACAGAAAGATGGTAGATTTATTTATTTTTGCCTTTTTTGTTGTTGTTGTTTTGTTTTGTTTTTGTCTTCTCTAGGGCCACTTCCTGCAGCATACGGAGGTTCCCAGGCTAGGGGTCTAATCAGAGCTGTAGCCGCCCAGCCTACACCAGAGCCACAAAAGCGGGATCCAAGCCGCATCTGCAACCTACATCACAGCTCATGGCAACGCCAGCTCCTTAACCCACTGAGCAAGGCCAGGGATCAAACCCACAACCTCATGGTTCCATTCGTTAACCACTGCACCACGACGGGAACTCCTATTTTTGCTTTCTTTTTTAGGGCCGCACCCACAGCATATGGAGGTTCCCAGACTAGGGGTCGAATCAGAGCTACAGATGCCAGCCTAAGCCACAGCCTCAGCAATGTGTGATCCAAGCCCCATCTGTGACCCACACCACAGCTCCCAGCAACGCCAGATCCTTAACCACTGAGTGAGGCCAGGGATTAAACCCACATCCTCATGGTTCCTAGTCGGGTTTGTTAACCACTGAGCCAGGAGGGGAACTCCAAGATGGTACATTTAAACCCAACTACATCAATAATCACATAAGTAAATGGTTAAACACACACACTCAAAGCATACACACATGGATAGGAATTAAAAGCAAGACTCTGATATATGCTACCTACAGGAAATCTACTTCAAATATAATGACACAAACAGGTTAAAAGCGAAATGAAACAAATATATACAAAAATGAGAAAAATGTAATCAAAATAAAGTCAATCCAGTGCAGAGTTGTAGAGAGACACCTAAAAATCCTTCCCACCATTACAACAAAGCAAAAGCTGGACAAAATTCAAATCAATAGCTACCCTTGAACTCACCAGAGAACAAACTGCAGGACAAATGAGTAATCTGAAATCTGTAGAAACACAGGCACTTGAAGTAAGAAGTGGGACACTTACTTACTTGGGACAGATGCAGTAGACAGATGCAGCAGAAGGAAATATCAACTGGTAAGAAGATAACAGGCACAATATTTTAAAGACTAGCTAAAGGTCAAATGTAGGCAAAAGTGAAAGTATGGAAGCCTTAGAAGGGAAAAATAAGGGAAAGAGTCATACCTTTTGTAGACTTTTTCTCCGCAAACCACTGGGTGCTCACGGAAGATTGAGGAGCAATCCTTGTGTTGGTGGAGAGCAACAGCAGCTTGTAGGGAAATTTGCAGAGAAGGGTCTCCCTGTCTCCATTCAAATAACAATCCTTACACTGACGGGAGAAAGCAGTAAAAAACACTGTTACCTGGGGCCTTAGAACGTTGAAGGAAATCCAACACAGCTGGGAAAAGAACAATACAAACAAAAATAAACCCCAGCACCGTTCCCAGAGGAAAATTCAAGAATACATGCAAAGCCCAGAACCCCAGCTCCAACAGGGCAAGTAGGACATGTAAAGTCTATGCTTACAAAGATGCAGGGACCAGTTCAGGCCCAAACTGAACTTAGAACAAAGAACACCAGTCCCCTGCCCCCCCAGGCAAATAGGCCCTGAGTAAATGCAATGATGGAATCCAGCTGGGAGAAAAGCAAGAGCATGCACCTCTCTAGGCCACACCACAAAAGGGAAACCCAGGACCAAGAAGGGAGCAGATAGAGGAAACAGAGGAGCAAAAACCTTTGCAAAACCTGCTTCATAGCACAGAGAACTCTGCCTAATATCCTGTAATAACCTATATGGGAAAAGAATCTGAAAAAGGGTGGATGTGTATAATTGAAGCACTGTTGTACAGCAGGCATCATCACAACATTGTAAATCAACTATACTTCAATAAAATTTAAAAAATTGGAAACCTCTGCAAATTAACCCACATCCCAATGTCAAGGTTAGCCAGCAGAATTTGATGGCTACAGCAATGAGAGGAATCACAGCAGCAAGGGGCCTAGAACCCAGCTCAACTCCCGACTGGTTTTTCAGAAGCCCACACATCACAGTCCTGGCAGAACGAACGGAGTCCAAGTTTATAAGCAGAACACAATATTTAACTCATCCCTACACAACAACATTCCAGGTTTGTGATAAAAATTACCAGGCATACAAAAAAAGGGGGAGGAAAAACACATTCTGAAAAGACAAAGTAATTAGCAGAAACAGACTCTGATACGAGACAACTGTTGAAAACAATCAAGCAATTTGCCCCAACTGACATTTATAGAACATTCTACTCTACAAAAATAAGATATGCCGTGAGCCTATTGTGAGTCCATGAAAAGGTGTTCAACATCATCAATCATTAGGAAAGAAAAATGAAGGCATAATAAATGACCATTACATACTCTCCTGAATGATTAAAGTGACTGATACCACCAAAATTGCTCAGAATGTATATTACCCGTAACTCTCATACTGGTAAAATCATTCTGGGAAAAGTTCCGGCAATATCTTACAGAACTAAACATCATTTCTTCAATAATCCTATAATTCTATTACTAGGTATTTAACCCCCCAATAGAAATATGTGCTCAGAAAAAAACAAACTAAAATATTCCAAAGCAGTTTTATGCATGATTAAAAACTAGAAAGAGCTGAACCCACTAATACATGAATGTTTTAAATGAATTGATCTGTACCCATACAAAGTAATGCTGCTCACCATTAGAGATCATTCCCTATTGACTCATTTCAAGTTCTGAAACAGATACAAGTAATATGTGGTCTAAAAATATCAGAACAATAGTTGGCTCTTGTGAGAGGCATGAGTTGAATGGGAAGAGCATGACCAAAATTTGGGGGATGACGGCAATATTCTACATCTTGATTTAGTTTATAAGAGTGTGTGCATTTGTCAAACTCAGAAAGCATACACTAAAATCTGTGAAATTCATTACTCACAAACTGTAAGTTTGACATCAGAAATATCTGTATATAAATACTGAGTTCTATTTAAGATCTGCACACTGAAATATTTAGAAATGTTCTGGTGTCTCTGATTTAGTTTGAAATTCAACAAAAAACTAAGATGGATTGATGGATTAATAGAGGCTGGGTAAAGCATTGGACTTATGATGAAGCAAGAACACCAAAGGGTTTGTGATATAACCTAGAAGAGTGTGTATGTATGTTCACAACAGTTTCTTCAATATTGACATGTTCTAAAGTTTTCATAATAAAAATAGAAAAAAAAAAAAGATTTGTAGAAGAGGCTGGCCACTCTCTCCAACCACAGTAGGCCTATAAAATACGGTGAAATGAAGTCTAATTTTTTTTACAGTTCTCACTATTACATGAGAATGGATATTCTAATAACCATGGGGAAGAAAAAAATCTTTTCTTCTGCCTTTCTAGGTTCTCGCTGGGGATCTGCACAGAAAACAGATTACCAAGAGAAAAGTATATATTTATTTACTATGCCACAGTGGGAGCTTTCATAAGAAAATGAAGACTGGAAAAAACTGCTAAACTCATGCTCAGTATAATGAAGCGTGCAGAATCATGGAAATGTGTGCTAAGGACAAAAGCAGAGGAGCTAAGAGTGGTAAACTGGGGGACCTTAGCAGTCTCTTCCTTTCCATTCCTCCTTCCTTCCAGATTCTCCAGAAATACTCTCTTTTTCTCTGGGCACAGGGCAGGAACCCCTCATATGATCTACTTTGGGGAGATGAGGAAAACGTCAGAGTCCTTCCTGCACCTGCCATTTCTCAAATTTCTTCAGTTTAAGATATTCAAAACGCCAAGGTGCCATATTTTGGGGAGTAGTTTGTACTGAATCCTGTTATACAAAAATAAGATTTAATTGTGACTAAAGTAACCAGAGAACATTTTATTACCTCAGAGAGTGAGCATGAAAATCATAGATCCTATCCCCAATAACACCCAAGGAACACGGAGGAACTAGTCAAACATAATAGGTTTAAAGGGATAGTTATGGGAGGACGGAATTTATTTTATCATGACATTCTACTGTATTTTCCTTTTCAGCATAACAATTGTGTACAGATTTTCCTGGCAGGGTTAAATCCCCAGTTTTGATTAAATATTACAGTACTGGTGTCTTCGGTCTATGCAGGGGTGTGATATTTTTTCTCCAGTGAGACAAATTATTTGTAGAGGTTAAAAAAACAGACATCACAGCCAAACTGCCTAAAATTTTATGCTAGCTCTAAGACAGGCTGGGCACCGGGACACTTTGCTATAGTGCTCGCACCTAGAGGATCATCTCCTCAAACAACAGAAAACAAAGAGTCAATAAGCATTTAAAAATAAGTGCATTCATGCCAAGTTGGGGAAAATTATAAACAAGATATTGGACCAAAAAGCCACTTCTGAAGTGTAAGTGGCAAGATTAATGTACTACACGTGATCCCTGCACACAGCACAACCAAAAGGGTGGGCAGACCAGCTCAGCTGCCCCTCTGGCCTAGCCCAGGGGTCCAACCCTACCCTCATCCCACTTAAGGAACCTGCTTGTCTCCCCCTGCCCCGCAACAAAAAATCTGTTACTTGTTTTCACTTCCTCCTGCTTCAGCACAAGTCCCAATAAAGCCTTGTCTGAATTCCTCGTCTGGCCCCTTATCAACTTCTATTGATGAAGAAGTCCAAGAACCCCAGTCAGTAACAGTTCTACAATATTAACTCAGAGCAAGTCTCCTCATCTGTAAAATGGAGATCATAAGAGTACACATCACACAGGGTTTATATATTGGTCCCCATATACAATGACAAGGAGAGATGAAAAAGAGGGGCAGACCACTTCAGATTGGTAGGTGACAGCTTTAAAAAGCAAGGGAACTTACAGAGAAGGCTTTTCATGGGCAGCTGCCAAAGAAGAAGATCTCTGCACCCACACGCCAGTATCTTAAAAGTTTATACAGAGACCTTAACTGGGTGCAGTCACGTATTCAGTTCAGATGCTCTCAGGAACTCATTGTTCTCGCAAAGGTACATACATGAAAATGGCTGCAGCTGTGAATACACAAAGCCAAACTTACACTGCAAGCACAGGGAGGTGGGAGGAGCATCTACGGTCTGGGTTCAGCCTGAGGGTCAGTGGGTGGTCACATCTTGAGGACGCCATCCAATAGGTTATAGTTAGAATTAAGTGAATTGATGACTAAATCATCTAGGGCAGTACAATATAAACACTGGCAATTATAATTTTGAGTATTGTTTGTCTTTCATAAAAGCTTTTGATATAATAGCTAAAAGACCCTCTTTTGCCTTTATAGTATTTATTAACTTTGCCACTATCACCAAAGGTATAACCTAGTCAGCAAACTATTTTAGTGGACTTTTAAAAGTATAAATTGAACAAAAGGAAAAATGACTAATGTTATAAAATAATTTCTTTACAATAACAAGAAATTTATGCTCTTCCTCTAAAGTGTTTGAAAACCTTTCAAGTATAGTTTATCACATCAATCAATGACTGCAACTTTAGCATTGGTTTTCATTTTAAGTACATGCACATACACACACAGACAGTACTGGCATATACCTCCTAACTTTTAAAATGTTAGTTTTACATTTTCTATACTACATAATCATTGACTTAATATGCAATCTGTGCCACATCTATACGGATTTTTATTTGGCACATATAGGACTGTTCAATGGATTGACAAAAATAATATACTGCAGATTATACATTCTCAATTAATTTAGCCAAGGATAAAGAAATTTAGCATCCAGGTAGTGGCCTCACAGAGCAGGAGTTGATACAGCACATCTCCACACAACTCCTTTAGACTCAACCCCCAGATTTTCTAGCAAAGCTTGCGCAATTCTACATGATCCCATCATACAAGCCAAGGTCTTGCCTTGGTGGAGAACTGTTAATTTTGCAGAGAGTCATTGATTTCTACCCCTCTGCTCAGAACTTAAAAGATTTACATAGACAATTTCTTCTACCTCCTTCTATTAAAGAGAACATTCACAAACTTTGGAGTCTCTATTTGTTGGCTCCACCTAGATTCAGCATGGCTGTCTTCCTGTGAATGAGCTGGAAAACAGAGCATGTACCCAATTTTTCTTTCGGTAGTTTTAACTCTTTCCTATTAATTTCTGACTTCCCAGAAAGGCCTCTTCTATGCAAACTTCTAGGGTAATAGATGCAACCCAACAACACTGATTAAAACAAACAACAACACAAGCCTTAGTGGTTTCTTTCCTTCATGGTAGTTGCAAGCACCTCAAGCTCCTGTCTTGGTCCAGTTAGCTTCTTAACCCACATTCAATGGTGTGGAAGATCACGTATATGCCAGCTCACAGTGTTTATTTATATTTATCTAGGTTCAGGTCATTACTTTATGTTGTTTTTGTCATTACTATTATATTAGTTATGTTTTCTAAGCCCTAGCACATCGTTGTGAATAGTTGTGGATTCTACACATTTAAATTTCCACGGACAAGGAAGGCAATGAGGTCACAAAATATGTTCCACAAAAGGTAATTCTTATAAGTATCATTGTGTGTGTGCACCTCCCAGGGAAATAGTGGTGGTATGTTATTTTTTTCTTGGTTATCTTTTATTTTTTCTCGATACAGTAGTTTCAAAAAGTGAACAAAAGGTGAGAATGGTATGTTTCATTACATCTTGAAATCATAGGAAACACTATAGTGATTTAAGAGTAATCTCCTTAATCACTGAGTTTTAGTTCTCCTTTCTATGAAATAGTTAGTAGCTATTATTAAGTACTCCTTTATGTTTTTGTTCAAATTTCAGATCACAATTCAAAGCAAAGCATACAAATAAAGAATTTTTAACTGATTGAAGTCAGAAAGAGAAAGACAAATACCATATGATATCACTCATATCTGGTATCTAATATACAGCACAAATGAACCTTTCCACAGGAAAGAAAATCATGGACTTGGAAAATAGACTTGTGGTTGCCTGGGTGGTTGAGGGAGGGGTTGGGAGCTTGAGGTTAATGGATGCAAACTATTGCTCTTGGAATGGATTAACAATGAGATCCTGTTGTGTAGCACTGGGAACTATGTCTAGATACTTACAGCGCAGCACGACAATGGGAGAAAAAAATTATGTATATATGTATGTGTAACTGGGTCCCCATGCTGTACAGTGGGAAAAAAGTGTTTTGGGGTGAAATAACAACAAAAAATTTTTAAAAGGAATTTTTAAATAGACAAAATAAATAGATGTGTTGTCTATATTTATGGATTGAGCCCAGTTTGGACAGAATAATTCACTTAAGGGAATTCAATCAAAGTTCAAAATAGTTTGATGAATTTAAAAGGTAGATATAATTATGACTGGTGTTTAATTTAGGTAAAAAAATATTTCAACAATTAAGTCATCTGGTAGTGTTTCAGAAAAAAACAAGAATAGCTCTGTGATGTAACCTATATTATGCACATAATTCTTCATCTCAATATTAAAAGGGCTTTGGATAAAACACAGTATTCAGGAAACAGTCAATGGAATTTGGAACATTCCTATATCACAAATGTAGGTGTTTAAATAGCAAGACTATAAGAAAAATTTAATAGACATATTCACTTTTATTCTGGTAATAGACATTACATCTTCAGGAGTGAGAATTCAATTCATTTTCAATGAGAAGTAACAAGTAATAATTTGGCTAAACTTTGTACAGGTGCTTGGAAGAACTTTCTGGCTGAGATGATGGAGAGATGTGAGACTTGGGTCCCAAATAAGATTGCAGATTCTCATTCCTTAAAGATAAAAATAAGATGTCTATCTTTGGGGGATTACTTTACTGCAGACCTAGGATTAAGGCAGGGAGATGAATGAAGTAGGCATTAAAGTTTCATTCCAGGCCTGTAACTCAATGAATTTTCTGAATTCACCATTTTCACCTTGTAACAGATTCAGCAATGCAGCAAAATTACCAGGCAACCCAATTTCTTAGAGTTGTAGCAATGTCACAGATAATTAAATAGAAACTAGGGTTTTGTCCTGGTTTCAATAAATTGGCCAGCTGGACCACCAGCACCATCTCCCCATGTGGTTAGAGAGATCTAGCAGTGTGTTAATAAAAGCCTCAGGGAGGTCCCACCAACTATTGGACATTTTCTACAGGAGATGTAACTCTGGGCAATTTCAAAATTTCTATCTAGTATTCCTGTTCCAAAAAAAAAGGAGCGTATAAGAGAACATGGTGTACGTATGTATATGTGTAAGTGTGTTAAGTGGCCTAAAAAGAATTGGAAATTAGTGAGACATTATGGAAAAATGGCTAACTCCTCTCCTTCTTCCCTCATATACAGCTTTGCTAATCCAACCGCTCACCAGCTGTTAATACTTAATACTCAAAGGAAAAACATTTGCAATTTAATTAAAGCACAAGCTGGTAGGTTCTATTTAGAAATTCTATGGTAAAGACATTTTTTTTTTCTCCCTACACAATTTTTTCAAAACCAACCTTTCTAATACCTGGCATTTCTCACATTTGACTTGCTAATGCTGTTAACATTGAAATTATTCTAACAGAAATAATGAAGAGTTTAAAAATAAGAAAAATGAAAATTAATGTACAAATTCACTTAGATATTTAAACATAATATAAACAATATCCTTCAGTATTTTTGAATAATTCAGTTAGCTGAAAGTTGACCATGGAAAAAAACAAGATGAGATTAAAAATAGGTAACTTCCACATTTTGCTCATGATCTAAGAAAAGATTATATTTCTGGTCACTTATTTAACAATAAAAATCAAAAATACTAATGATCTTTAATAGAACTGCTACAAAAAATTTAATGTCACATTTTCCAAATTTATGGAAACAATATTAATAATAAAATACTATGTTCTAATAGGGCTATTTCTTGCTCAGCTTGTTAAACAGAAAAGAGCTGTAATTATAAGATTCTTTCTCCAGGGAACCAATTCTTGACCATAAATTTCAATAGCAATTTCCCACTTACTAGAACAATTTTGAAATCACACACATCCATTTTTATTTTTCAAATCAAGACTTCACAAACCACATATGTCTTAATAAATTGTTAAATTGACAGGCTACTAACTTTCAAACTAATGTTTTGGAATTTTTCCACTCCCCAAATTTTTTTTTAGTTTGATTCTCCTTTTCTTATCTGTATTTGTTATAAATATCACCCACAGAAATAGTGGAGTATAGATTCTAACAAAGAACCTTGTATAAACAGCCCCTGTGATATTTATGGCACTTTTGTCCATAATTTTTTTAGAAAGCTAAGATATTTCTAAAGTACAACATACTTTTGTAACATAATGTAGAATCTCAAGAGAAGCGACAATATTTTGGTGATATACAGTCTGAGGTAATCAACAAATTCTTAATAACTGACCAATAAAGAGGCCTGTATATAAATACATACAAGAAGACAGGACACATAGAGATCAATAAGAATCACTAATGCAATGTTAATAATGGCTATGTACTGGAGTGGAATTATATTTCAATTCTATTTTCCTTTATATATTTTTTCAATTTTTAAAATTTTCCACAGTAAGCAGGTATTAATTTTATAATCATAAACTTAATCATTACTTTAAAAAACTCATTTTATGATTAAATGGAAGAGATGACATTCTTAAACAATAAAGACAATAAGTCTGAGGAAGGAGGAGAAATAAAATAGCTTTAAGACAATGTCTGCACATTCAACTGACAGCACTGAAAACAGAAGAAATTATAGCTATAACATGGTTTATGAAAATGAAATTTCAACTGCTCATTTTTTCTACTCTCTATGCCTTATAGATTTAGAACCTGAAGATCATATAAAAATCTAGTCTTTCATTTTTAATTTGACAGCATCCATGGCAATTGTTTACTTGACAATAGTTTGGATAATTTCACTTAGACTCCTTCAATAATTTGTTTATTTTCACTTATTCTTACTTCCATCCTGCCTGAGAGGTCTAAACAAGAGCAATACAGTGTGATTAGAACAACAGAAGCATCTGTAAAGTATAGATAAAACCCAGAAGAAGGAGGAATTAAATTATTTGTTAAAAAAAAAAAAGGAGAAGTCATGCAAATTTCATCATAGGTGGTTTCTGAGATTAGAAGAATCCATAGTTCACCAGGACAAGATGTCACAAAACAACTATTTACGACCATCTTGATTCCTTCTTCTCTAACGCATACCAGTCTCCTACACCAGTTACTTCTTCCGCTTTCCAGATATGTCCTCCTTTTATTAATCATTGCCAGAGCTTGCAGTCAGTTCTTCTCTTATCTTTGGTCTAAATAACAATGACTATCTTGTAGCTGCTATCCTTGACACTGGCCTCTCTGCCCAAAACACCATCTCACCAACACCTCACAAGAGTTAATTTCTAAGACAAACATTTGATCATTCCATACACCACTTAAAAAAAGTAACAGAACCCTCTACTATCCATGCAATAAGCTTCAAAGTATTTCTATGACCCTAAAGCTTATTCAAACAAGATCTCAAATACATTACCAACTTCTCCTTAGTAACAAACTCTGCTCCACCAACACATTTCCATCCATCACATACAGCACAGTAATTTCTCTTTGTACTTCCACTGCTTCTCTGCCCCTGCTCATGCTTAACCTCTATGAATACAGCACCAGTGTGGACCCACCGCCAATGAGTTCCAGGTGAATTTTATCTCACCTGAAAGTGTTTCTTCAATACCATCACTCCCTGCTCATCCTAATAGAATAGTTCTTTAATCTACAATACACTGTCTTCTGTAAAAACCTCCATTATAAAATTTAGTACACCTTGTCTCAGTTTTTACAAATTGACATTTTCTTCACTATGATATGAAGTCCTTCTTGGTGAGAATTATATCTTGTTTTTCTTTTTATTCTAAATGTCTAGTACAAAAAAGAACAAATATTCTGAAATCTAAAGCTCCCAAACAGTCCTTTTACTTCTTATCATATCTAAGATCAAAGCTATCATATTCATTTTTACTTTGTATTACATTTCTAACTATGCATTCTTTTTCTGTAATTCCACATTGCAAGTGAACATAACTTAAAAAACTGATTTTCCCCATTTATAGTCTACTACTTACCCAATAAAATCTAACCTCCCATTAGATAGATTAATTTCTGATAACTTGAATAAATTCCTTTTTTAAATAGGATAAAATTAGAATGGAGTTTTCACTTGGTATTTTTTTAATCAGCCTTTTTTAAGAAAGGCAGGGATGCAATTTTAAATACTTCTGTAGCACAGAGCAAATATCACAGTTACTTCTTCCTCAAAGCTATTATCTCCATCCCTCTCTAACAGTCAATAAAACAAAATAAAAAAATTCAAAGTACTTGAGTTTTATAACTGAGAAATAATGTTTCTGTGGATTTTGGGAATGCTTTGCAAGTGCCTACCTTTATCTGGAAAATAATTTTTAAATATATAATTAAATATAATCACTTAGATACTCTTGATTTTAGCACTTAAACTGTACTTACATATTTTCTGAAAATGACATTTTTATCAGACTTGAACTCATTATATTTCCTTTTTTCAATATGTCAATAAGATAAAAGCTTATTTTTTCCTCCCCTTTAAAAGTTACTATTTTTACTACAGATAACTAAAAGAAATATCAGAATGATAGAAATTCAAATTCCCTATGTGGGAAGACTTTTCTAAGGAGTAGCATCTGTTTGAGTTTTCTTTTTTGGGAAAATTAAACATGGAAATGATAATTATTAAAAATTGGCATGAAAATAGCTGGTATATATTTTCATGATCTTTATTTCCATAGTATCACAAAAGAAAAAAAGTGTGTTCAACCTGCTATGAAGTTACGTGGACATACTGGATAGGAGGATTTTAAAAATAAACCTAAGAGAAATTGGGCAGTAGTGTCGACAAATATCAAGCTGTGTGATGTAAGAAAAATGTGGATTCTATGTGTGCAGGCGGTGGAATATTTTTATTCTTAAAAACACAACCCTATTCCTTCAGATTGGCAAAATAATTGATTTTTTTGTCATAAAATACTTTAAAAATAGAAGCATTGATATTTAAGTGATAGGTTTCTCATGGCAGCATTCAGAAGTCAAAGATGAAGGAAAAATGTGTTATTCTCTACCTTTTCTCAAACATTTAATATCACCAAAATTTTTGTTCCTATTGCTTTTCCCCTCTGGCTCAACATTTGGCAGGGGGAATTTCTGGTGTCTAAACCTGCCATTTTTTTCTCTATCATTTTGTGACTTTCCAGCTATTAAATAGATAGAAGATATTGAATGGACACATGACTCTCCATGTTTGCTTGCAGCCTGGCACCACAAGGACCCCCAGGGAGCCTGCAAAGAAAGGAAGTGCTTCTTCCTTAGCTGCTCCGTCCCAGTGGGATAACTCCAGGCTCCAGTGCCAAAACAAATGGGGGAAAACTGTCCTTAATATTATTATAGCGTTTCAAATAAAGCAGGAATAGTAATTAACAACAAAATCGAACATCTACTGAATACCTAAAGTAGAAAATGGACTGTGTTTTAGGTCTCAAAACAGCCTGACCTGTTTTCTCAGGAACTCCAGTGATGTGATTTGTACCGTGCCTATCCGTGACTTCATCCCACCTTTCCTTAGTGGCAGATACTTGTCCGAAGGGAAAAAGGCCTGACACTGAGTGTCACAGTATCAGTCTGAGGGAAGAGCATGTTAAAATGCTGGGAGCCAGACAGTGAAGAGAGAGGATGGATGTTCAAAGAATGGGAAGCACTTCTACCTCAACTCCAGGAGGGCTGGAGCTTAGTATAAGAAAGGTAAATGATAACAAAGGAAATGAGAAAAAATCAGGAACCAAATCATGAAGACTCTTATAAGCCTTGTCAGACCTTATGGTCAGGAGATATTAAAGTCTTAAGTACAATACACAGGCTTATATTAAGTTACAGACAAGCCATTTTAGTTGTAGCATTAAAAATGACATGGATGGGAGCAAGATTAATGGGGAGAGATCAATTATGATGTGGTTGCAGTTGTCTCGGTGATAGTGATGACTTGATCTAAGGCTGAGTTTCTCGACCTCAGCACTCTTGATATTTTGGCTGGATAATTCTCTGCTGTGGAAGACTGTCCCATGCACTGAAGGATGTTTGGGAGCCCCCCCTGCTACTACTCACTAAATGCCAGTATTACCCACACCCCCAATTCTGACAACCAGAAATGTCTACAGTCTTTGTTAAATATTCTCAGGGGGCACAAGACAAACACCTCCCTCCATCCCTGCATCTCCCAACTTTATCTCCCCTTTCTGAGAGATAAGACAGTGGTAAAGGGGATGCATAAAGGAGAGGGACTGGAGTAATATTTAAAAGACACTCAATAGCAAAATGCTTCTCTCTTGTCTATAAAATTTGAGGGAGAGTGATTAGATATCTGAACTAGAATGAAAAATGGGGACTTTACTTTCTCCTGGGAATAATACTGGTTTGTAAATAGGGAGGTGATGATAACAGACGTATTGCTTGAAACATAAATGGTAAATATATGAATACACATATATACAGACACATATACATGACATGCAGTATTTTGATGTGAAATTGAAGAACATCTCACCTGAAGACATGACAGTTTGTACAGAAGGAAACCTAATGGTAAAGGTTTTGATGACCTTCTAGGGGAATGGGTTGCTTATGTCAAGGGTCACTCCAATCTTTCTGGTTTGAACAGCTGTATATATTATGCCAATGTTGACTATTTTAGAAAACATAAAAGAAGCAGTGAATTTGAAGAATTAAGGGTCAGAAAACATTAATCTTAGCCACCCATAACTAACGATGTTCAGAAATATAATTAGGTTTTTCAGAGGGTACATATAAATTTAAGCACATATTATGGAATATCAAGAAAAATATACTTTAACATTTTTATAGAGAAAGTGAGCTCAATATTTTAATGTTATGGTATAATGCATTTATCTGTCCAGTTGGGTTAAATGAAAATATGCAACAAAAAAGATGTGTGGACAGCTTGAGAGGAAAAAGTTTGAGGAGTTAGAGAAGAGTGAAAGCATATGATTATTTTTCAGAGGGTATTAGAAGATCCTGTCATAATGCTTTCACACAGGATGTTTCTTCTATAATAAAATACATATATTAAGTCCTTATAAAGCACATGAGCTTCACTTTTCCTATTTCTAATGGTAAATGCAGGAAATTGTTGTCAAAAACATACAATTTTTGCATGCCAATTCACTATTTCCCCTGTAAGCATAAAAAAGAAACTAAAGCTTAAAAATCCCTATTATTATTATTAGGCTGGCAAGAACCAAAATAGCATCTTTTATGAAGCATAAGAAAATTTGAAGTTTTTACATTTTATTTAAAGCAAAGTCATCTTGGTAAAGATTATTTAACCTGTAAAGGATGTTTTCATATTTAGTCTGAAATTTTCAATAAAGGAATGCCTGAAAATATAGATTTTACCACTTAAACTGTTAGAAATTAAGTTTCAGCTTAAAATTTAAATGATTATCAAATTTAGTGTTATTTCAATCTATTGTCACACTTCTAACAATATTTTGAAATTGATTTTTCATCTATTTACATTTAATAAATAAGTATTCAATATAAAATAATCAGAAAAAGATTATCCAATATTAATTATGCTTAAAATTTGGTGTATAGACTTTCATATCTATACTGCTATATAAATATTTTCAAAACTGTGATCAACATGTTTTAATAACCTCTTTACTTCCTTATATTTATTGGCCAATTTCCAATAAAGAGACTGAAATCATAAATTTGGATGAGTGAATTTATTCAACTTAAAGGATATACTAAAATTTATTTCACCCATCTCTTTAGGAGTGACATGTAGAAGTTGCAGCCAATATTTGGATAAAATAGACAGTCATATGATTTCTCTTGACATATAAATTGTGGTTCATTTGTTCAAATCTGTACTATATTTTTCTGGAAGGAAATTCCTAAATTAAAAGGCATTCTTTCTTTTGAAATTTATTTTTAAGCTGGGAAATTGTGTTGATTTGCTCTTATGTTATCTGTACATGATTTTTCCTGTTTTCCTACATCTCTTAGGACATAAGCCTGTTTCAACTATTTAAACTGTGGAAACAATATAGATACAATCCTGGATCCATTAGGAAAAGTATGTACATCATGTCACCTAGCCAGAAAGCAAAATGAAACAAAACACTTTGCACAGAGAGATAAACTATAAATAACTGGGTCTCTTTGTTTAGTTCTAGGCTGTAAACTCGATAAAGTCCTGGCATTTTCTATAATTTGCTAGTTCTCTAATGAAAACAACTCTATCCTTGATTTTTGTACAGCTTTCATCTGAAGATAAGACCATACCTTTGTGGATATAATGATGACAACACAAGATAACTGTTATTTTTTTCACCATAAACAGGCTAAATGCAAACTCAGTAAATGTGATAATTCTGCTTGCTTTTTTTTTTTTTAAATCAATAACTTTTTTTTTTTTAACTTGATGCCCAGTGCTTTTAAAGCCTGGACATTTTTTTTTCCAGTTCTTTGAAAGCAAACTTCTTTTATAAATGTTTTGGTCTCTGTATCTTTCGTTCGGAGATGCTTGACCATTCCATACATTAAAAATGATTTTTAACTTTTATAGAATCTTACATGGTTAATTACAAGGTATTTCAACATCCTTTTATAGATTAATGCTCCATTAGTATTTCTTCTTTTGCAAATATCTTATACATGTCTCTGTTCCTATTTCAATTAAGTACTTTTTAATTGATTTCTTTGATTCTTTTTAATGTTTAATATGTTGTTGTTCATTGCATATGACACTAATTTGTTTTTCCCAAGTTTTCAGATTTGTTTTCCCAAGTCATTGAAAATCATTTTTTGCAGTCAAATCCATCATTATATTCTCTTGCAATGTTTCATGCTTTAGAAAGTCATTGTCTCCTTAGCCCTAAAATTAAAAAGTACTCATCTGTTTTCTAACACATTTATGACTTTATTTTAAACACTTAAATTATTAACTCATTTGACTTTCTTTTTTTTCTTTTTCTTTTTTTCTTTTTTTTTTTTTTTTTTTGTCTTTTGTCTTTTCAGGGCCACACCTGCAGCATATGGAGGTTCCCAGCTTAGGGGTCGAATCGGAGCTACAGCTGCCGGCCTATGCCACAGCCACAGCAACACCAGATCAGAGCTGCGTCTGCAACCTACACCACAGCTTATGGCAACGCCGGATCCTTAACCCACTGAGCAAGGCCAGGGATCGAACCCTCATCCTCATGGTTCCTAGTCGGATTCACTTCAGCTGCACCAAGACAGGAACTCCTCATTTGACTTTCAACCTAAGGAAAACTAGGTTCAAATACCAGCTTTGTTTATTGTTAGTTCAAACTTTGGACAAGTTGAGTGATCTTCCAGTCTCACTTTCTTGCTTCTAAAAGGAGGTTGATTGTATCTATCTCATGAGGTGCTTGTAGGGGTTACATTAGATGATGCATATAAATGTTTTAACAGACTTCCTGTTGATAGTAAATAGTAAATGAGGAGGAGGAAGACTTATGAATTCATGCTTAATGTATGTAAGTATAGGTCATACATATATATATATAGACCACAACATCTATAATTTATTAAAGATTTATTTATATATAGGATTTATTTGGATAGTCAGGAGATAGCTGCTGTCAAAACATATGAATAAAGGCTTGAAATTAATTTCATTAAAATGTCTTCAGTTCCACTTGGAACAGAAAGGCAAATTAAGCAGTGCTCCTGAATACTGCACAGAGAGAGAAACTTGCTATGCATGGACGCTTCCTTGGAGTTTTGAGTTTTTGTTATAATCTTTTTAATGGAATGATACAATAAACAATGAAAAGGTTAACAGTGACTGCGATCAATAAGCAAAGATAAACACAAAAATGATGCAAGACAGCGTGTTCCTGTTCAGTATCCTTCAAGCAGTTTCAGATTTAGATGACTTCTAGGCGTCCAAGCACCTGAGCTATCACCAGGAATATCTAAATTGCTTTCTCACAGCTTCTACAAAGCACTCTCTTTACTTTATCTACACGTTTTAGATGGCACCTCATTGAATTTCTCCTAGCCAATTTACTTTCTGCAAAGATCACATTTCTCTTACAATAGAGAAATTTCTCCAGCTCTTCTAAGTTTAGCCTAATAACATGGGTGCTTTCCTTAAGTTTCACTGTCAGCAGAACAGCACAAATTTAACATTTATGTGATCCATTTTTACTAAACAGTAGAAGGAGGAAGTGTAATGCCAAGGGCAATGTGGGAATTAATTTTCTCTCTGGCTTATACAGTTACTCGAATGCACCCCCAAAGAAAACTAATATATTAATAACACTAAAAATTGGTTTTAATTTATATAAACCCATAGCAAGAGTTACTTGCATGCTGTAGTAAAAGAGAAGAATTCAGCACAAGTAAGCCATAAGAATTGAGAATTCAGACTCATCTGGCACACAAGGTATCAAAACTATAAAAGTAATATGAGAAAAAATTCCAAACTTATAAGAAAATAATTTTAATTAGAAAAAAATTAATTATGTTTAAAAATTGCTATTACATAACACTTCATATTGATACCTATATGTAGGGTTTTTAAATTGAAAAATATAAAAAAGATTAATTTGCCAATAATATCATTTTTCAAAGATAAAAAAATAATATTCAGTGAATCTTTCAGACTTTACACACACACATGCACACGCAGTCATTCTACATATTCAATTTTGTGTCCTTTTTTCATTTAACATTAAATTATCAAGATGTTTTCTTATTTTTTTAATTCAAATACTTATTAAGAAAACACCACTTGCAACAACTGTATGCTACTTATGTTGTAAACAAAAAATTATAAAACAGTAACTGCTGTTCCCTTGTGGATTTATATTCTTATTGAAAAGACCATGAACAATGAGCAATTGGATAAATAACTAAAATATATATTTGTATGTATATGTATGAACATAATTATAAATAATGAAGAAAATTATGAATAAAAGATAATCAAGAACTGAATGGGATGCTACTAAAAGAAGGTGATCAGAGATGGCATGCTACAGGTGATATTTTTCCTGGTTTTTGAAAACTAAAGAAAGAGCAAACTTTATGTGGTGCCACATGAAAGCAATCTTAGTAAAAGGAAAAATGTGTGAAGCACCTAGATAACAAAAGCTTGAAAAACAATAAAAAGATGCCTACTCCAGAGTCTAGTGGGAATGGAGAGGACAAAAGAGGATACAGTCAGGCAGAAATCAAATCATTTCTAATAAGATTGAAGAACTTGAATTTGGGCTAACTTTTGACTCCTTTTGGCCAACAGAAAACAGCATAAGTGACAGTGTGTCTATTCTATGCCTTTAAAACCATTGACTACCATTTTCCTTCATGAATCTAGTTGTCTTATAAGAAATTCAACTACTTCAAGGGCACCACGCTGTAAGCAGGTCCAAGCTAACAATAGGAAGGATTCATAACATATCAGACAGGTGAGAAAAGGCATCAGGGATGTTCCATCCCAGCTCAACCACCAGCTGAATGCAGCTGATTGAGGAGCACAGCTAATAATATGGGAAACATAACAGGCCAGCCATTCCCTGCTCAAATCCCTGACAAACAAGACTATGAAAAATGATAAGATCATTATTTTATACAACTAAATTTGGGACTGGTTATTTACACAGAAATAATTCAAAGAAACAATAAATATTATAATATGATATATAACTGCATAAAATAAAATCATGTATTATACTGCAATATAATTTCAAGTAGTGAGATTATTTGTTCACCTTTTCTAAACAAATATGATTTGATGGCATCTCCAAAGTTATCAACATAACATCAAATCATAAATGAATAGATCAACCATTAACTGAGTGAAATTAGCCATGCCACCCTACTGCTAGTGCTGAGAAAGTAAACATTGTTGATTTTCCTGTGAATACATTTCTTCAACCATCAACTTTAGTTGTATTTTAGCATTTGCTATTATAATGTCAAATTGAAAATCTTAATGCAAATTTTGAAAATTTTCTGAAATTATTTAGTTCATAAAAAAGAACTAAAAAAGTAGTCTCTTAAATATCAGACAGTTATTTGTAGTATTATGTCCTCAGTTTGAAATAGCCTATTTTGGGGGGAAGCATTGTTCTTTGAGAACAATGTGGAAACTAATTGTAACTGTCTCTTATTTTTTACATATTCATAGTACCTGATAAACATAAAAGTACACGTAAATTGATATTTTTCCAATATCTATATTTCCCTAAGTGACTTCTTTCAGATGTCCATTTTATAAATATACCACATACAAACAGTAACCCTTAAAATGTAACTATGAGCATATGTTGGTATTTTTCCACTCTTCTCTTAAATAATCTATGTTTTGTTCTTAATAAATGTTGACATATACCCAGAGATAAATGACCCAAGGCAAATGTATCCTGAATTTACATTAGCAATAATTTTTATTAAATTTGATTATTATTAAATTTTATACTATAACCTATTCATTAATTTATTTGATATAAAGATACAATATACAAATAATTATTAGTGCTTCATAACCTAGAAAAATTATCTAAATTAAGCCAAAAAGATCAAAATTATCAATGAAAAGGAAGAGTAACTATATAGATATAAAGAACCTATATAATTAAGACAAATTTACAACTGAAATTTTATGCAATATGAAGAATACTACTTTCCATTTAACATATACTGTATCAGTGCCTTACTTGAACAGCTACTGTTCACTCCATTTAGATTCAGCTTTGTCTAGTACTACAGCAGAAATCATCACAAATGTAATAGGTTTCACCTCATAAGTATGATTTAGTGATATCGGAAATACAAATTACTAATCTCTTGTAAGCATACTCAAACAGTCCATGCTTCCTCGAGCTGACAAGAATCTCTATCACTATAAACACTTGAAATTGTTGAAATCATTCTGTGCAAACTCAGTTTCTTAGAAGAAGACTCATTCCTCTTATGATTCCATTTATCCTTTCAACTTATATGGACTATATGTCCAGTCTCAGGGGATCCTCATATATTAGACAAAGTGTAATTTATTCCACAGATCTTTTGTGCCATGTAAACTTGTTCTTTTGTTGTTTATTATGTGTGGTTCTTACAGAACAATGTAATTCTCCTCTCAGGAAATTTATATTAGCACAAAATGACTACCAGCAAAAGAGGATTAGGACAGGGATGATTCCTTAATAAAAAATTAATTTTTCTATAAAATTTTCCTAATGGTCTATTAAAATGAATCTAGAGTTGTTGAAAGGTGAGTTAAATGTGATAAGCACAATAAATATATCCACTGTTTGAGAAGACTTGGTTTTGTCTAAGAGAAATGGCCTTAAGTTTTCCTTCAATAGAAGAATTATCTTAAGTTCAGAGCTTCTTACATATTCATACTTATCTTTATAGTCTTTTTCTGTGATTGTCATCCTATCAACAAGTGAAATAGGGAGTTTCCTAGTGACTCAGCAGGTTAAGGATCTGGCATTGTCACTGCTGTGGCTCTGGGTTCCGGTTATTGCTGTGGCTCAGATTTAGTTCCTGCCCTGGGAACTTCCATGTGCTTGAGGCGTGGCCAAAAATGGAAAAACAAAAAACAAACATACCAAAAAAACCCTAGTGACATAGCTGGAAACAGTTTTATTTGCTTTTATACATTTACCTTAATTTCCAGTCATGATTATATGTAATGCAGAGTTGTTGCAAGAGGATGGTAGAAGTTAACTTCAATCAATCTCATAAAAACTCAGCAACAAGGGAATTTTATATGCTAACTGACAATGTGGTCTCCTAGTGACATTAAGTTGACAGGTGTTACTACTCAGATCTGTGTCAGACAAACCCTACACTAACCAGCAATGATATCTGCTTCCTGGTGTTCGTTGTTCTCTCTTCAGTGTCAAGGAGTTCTAAGACTTGCTCCTAACTCACACAATATGGCAACGGTAAGGGGATTTCTCTCCTGTGATTAGATTCCAATTTATTGCAAAAATGAGAGAATGTCACTCCTGACATTATATTACATGAATCTCCAACTCACTCAAGTTGCTCTTGCTCTTACTGGTCTTGAAGCAAGCTGCTGTTTTGTCAACTGCCTATGCATGAATTGGTTATGGAGAGGTCTCCATGGCAGAGAACTCTGGAATGTCTAGGGGCACTGAAGATCCCAGTCTTGCAGCCACTGTGAGCTTGGAAAGGGATTTTTCCCCAGCCTGCCCCCAGATGAAACTATAGCTTGGTTTACACCTCAACTCTGAGACCCTGAGCAGAGGACACAGCTAATCTGTGTCAAGACTTCTGACCCATGGAAGCAGAGATAATAAATGTGCAGAGTTTTAAGCCACTGAAATTTTTGAAGGCCACTTTTAAGCCATTAGGTAGCAATAAAATGTGAACCATATATGCTATTTTAAAAACAGTAAATAAGAAAAAGGAAAAATAATTGTAATAATATATTTTACTTCTATATTATTTGCATATTTATATATTATTTTTATACATATATAGCATATTATATAATATATAAATGAATTTAATATAATTAGAATAGTAAATATATATATATTTATTAAGTTTATATATTATATATTTTCTTTTACCCAATATAGGCTAAATATTGCCATTTTAATATTAATCAAGATAAATATTATTAGTAATATGTGTAATTTTTTCACATCAGATCTTCGAAATCCAGTGTGTACTCATACACAGTGCTGAATCAACCAATTCAGATAACAGATTTTGATAAAAAATATTTAATCTGTATTTGAATTATTTACAAAATTTATAGTTGAAAAAATAGGTTCACATAACCAAGTTGTTCCAAATATATCCAAACATTTTGCAGTATCTATTTGTTTTTAAATTTAAATTAATTATAATTATATAAAATTACAAACCCTATTCTCCACACACCAGAAATAGTTTCAGTAGTCAATAGCTACATGTAGCTAGCGGCTACGGCTATCATATTAAATGAGGAAGGTTTAGACCATGGAATTTATGGCCCTGCTTTCTTGGGTGCATGTTTATATTTCATATCCAAATTAATTGTCTAAATTTTATGAACCATAACAATCATAAAAGGGTACTTGTTTTCAGTGCAGTTAACCAGGACATCACCCACTCACTTTATTCTGATTCAGTAGAGTTGAATTAGGTAATTACGATGCAGGCTGTCCACAGTTCACACTCTGACAAAGTAATGGTGATAGAAGTTAATGGGGACAAGGTGGGGTAGTCAGTGGAGACCCCGCATGCCTTAATGCCTAGCGTTCCTCTGGGTTCATATACCACAAACCCTTCCAGCTGAAGATAGCATTTTGGTCCTAAGACCTTATTCCTAGAAAATAAAAGAAAAAACTCCCCAGAAAGAACACCATGCCCATTCCTCATGCAGAACAATAACACTGCCCTTTAAGTTAACCCTTAATGGAACTATATCAGTAAATAAGAACTCTGAGCTAACCAAGTGTTTGAAGCATTCTCACATCTCTGTTCTGCATGCTTTTATCCCTATTTCAGTTACTCCGCTATTTCATTTTCCAGTTGCCATTCCTCAGCTTGTCCCTTAAAAGTAAATGTAGAGCAGAGTCTCTCATCCTCAGCCTCAGCTTCTTCTAGAGTTAGACACAACTCCTAGGAGATCCCTTCTACATTCAAAACTCTGCTACCACTTACACAGCGATACTTTCCAAAATTTATTCCTCTAGATCTATATTTCTAAATTCTACTCATATGATATCATCATTTGAATAAGTCACAGATACCTCAAATTGGTGTCTATGGTGTAATTTATTATTTTTATGTACAATTTTTCTTAATTCTTCTTTATTTTCTAGATTTCTAAATGCATTAAAGACCCACATAACTAAAGCCTACCATCAAGGATTTGTCCTTAATGGGTTTTCCTTCTCATTTTTTCCATTAATTATCAAAGACCAGCATTTCATTTATTTAATATTTCTTTGACCCCTCCCTTCCTCTCCAATTCCATTATCACTGCCTAGTCAAATGCAAATGACTGCTTTATAAACTTAAAAGTCAATTTTCTGATTACTAATCCCACATTTTTTTGCTTTTTGCTTTGAATTTCATCCTTCATGTAATCTGAGGAATCTATGTGAAAAACAATGCTGGCCCTCATTGTCACCAGCAGATAGAATGGCACCTCATAGTTTTCAGGAAAATTTTCATCTTCCTGCTGTAATTCATAAAATAACTCATGATATAAAACTCACTTATCTCTCTGGTTTGATTTCCCTGTGCCTTGCACAGTTCCTGCTTCCTATTATGTGCCCAGTAAATGGTGGAAGGATACTTGGTTTCTTTTTAAAGAATGCGAAAATACACATTTTCCCACATTTTTTCTTACTTTTGATGGTATTTCAAATATTCACTTATAAGTAAACAGGGAATTTACTTAAAAATTACAAGTACCTGATTTTATTCCCTGTGTGAAGTAATTTACAAATCTATAGTATTATGTAAATAAAATTATTCTTACTTAATATTAATATAAGCTTAAAATGTTTTATTTGAAGATTTTTTTTAATTGATGTTTTTTTTAATTATATAGGCAGTCCAGAATGACACAGTAAACAGAATAGAGGATTGGGAGTCAGAAAATTTAGGTTTTGGCCATAATTCTGCCAATAATTATAATAACTAGCTATATAATATTTTTTCATAGCTTCTGTAAGTCTCAGCTCACAGACTTCTTATTTATGAAATAGGTTGGCTAAACTAGATAACCTTCATGTCTCTACCTTGTTATATCCATGTCAGAATTACTAAAATGGGAGTTCCCATCATGGCTCAGTGGTTAAAAAATCCGACTAGGTACCACGAGGTTGTGGGTTCGATCCCTGGCCTTGCTCAGTGGGTTGAAGATCGGGCGTTGCTGTGAGCTGTGGTGTAGGTTGCAGATGTGGCTCGAATCCTGCCTTACTGTGGCTCTGATTAGACCCCTAGCCTGGGAACCTCTATATGCCGTAGGAGCGGCCCCAGAAAAGGCAAAAAGACAAAAAAAAAAAAAAAAAAAGAATTACTAAAATGATGCTTTTGCCTCAGAAGACTTTACTAATTACACTGTTAAATATGACTACTAATTCTACTAGAAACCCTTATCAAGTGTCTTTCATATATTAAAACTAAAAATATTTTTCCTTGATATGAGACAGAGACAAAATAAAAGTCATATATGAACAGTAGATAGATAGTAGATAGACAAATTATATTTGTCTATTGTGAAGAAAACTATTAACATTTACAAATAACATACAAGGAATTTAGCCCTCAGACTTCATAAGTCTTCCAAACAGTATCATTAAAATCTATTATCACCCACTCAGCCTTGTCTTTGTTTTTTCGTAATAGGAAAATTTATATATTTCATGAGCCCCATTATATTAGGGTGAAATTATTGGTCAAAATAATTATCATCCAGAATCTGAATATACTTAAATTTTTCTAGGGCAGACAGTAAATTTAAATAAAATTTTCAAGTATTTTAAATAAAAATGGTAATAATGCAAACGTTAAAAAATCTATATTACAATATTTCAGTGAAACTATACTGTAGTTAATATATAAAGTGCATGTTTCATTTGAAATAGCTAATTCTGCATGAAATTATAGACCAGACTTCTCATTTTAAAAATACAATGTGAGTCTCTAACTCTGTCAACATAGTAATTAAGTATCTAATAATGGATAATGATATTCCATATTATTCCTTTATTTTTCTTGATGAAAAAAATTACTGAATATAGTAGGGAGTCTATAGATGTTAATGTATTGCTAATGAGATAGAAAAATAATTTGGAGATGTTATTTGAAGTAGTACTGACAAGAAATTTCCTGTTAAGTCACTTTCATTAACATCAATTTAATCGACTGATGAAGTATTTCCTAATTGTTAGGTTTTACCATCTGAAATTTCATCAAGAAAGAAAAAATTTAAATGAGTATCAAATTATTCAGCAAGAGAAACAAAGGAAGTACCTATTACAAAGAGCTAAGTAGAAAAAAAAAATACTGTCAAAAAAATGCATCGCATACATTTCATAGTCAACTCACATCCATGGATTTTACTGTTTGCTCTCAGAGTACATTTTAAAAAATTAGAGGGCCAATTTCTCAGGATAACAAAAGATACTTTACTCTCATTCCCAATGAAAAAATGCACATTTAATAGTTGGTTTGCTGCCTGGAAAGTTTTTCTTGTGAATTCTGAAACTGGCCCCATACAAAGAGAAGTCAGTCAAGAGAAAGAGAGGAAAGAGGCAGACCTCTGCAAAAGGTAGGTAGAAGTTTAATAAACATGGGAACTTCCTTACAAGGCTTGTCTGGGCAGCCCCAAGGTGAGTAGATCTCCACACCTGCCTGTAGAATCTTAAGAATTTATTTAGAGTACATAACTGGGTCCAGTCACACATATGGGTCAGATGATTTCAACAACACAATACTTCCTCAAGGCTGTGTCCTTGAAGTGGCTCCCAGTGTAGGTGGAATGTGCTTTCCAAGAACAGGGTAGGGAGCAAACTGTCTCCATTTGCCTAGGTCCAGCTCATGATTCAATTGCTAGTCACATCCTCATGGCTGCCTCTAACAATTTATATGTCCTCTTCCTCTGAAATGTGCTCTGAGGTTTCATTAGCATGGAGGTGGCTCATTTGACAGCTTTCTGGCTTATATCTGTAGCCTGATTTCTAGTTGTTAATGTGGCTGCAGTTTTAGAAATTTGACCTGGTTGTACATACCACACATGTTGGCACACTGTCAGGCATAAAGAGATGGACCAGAGTGCAGAAGAGGGGTGCAGAAAATATGCCAGACTAGGACCTCCTCCCACTTTAAATGGTACACGTTCTACTCCTGGTATCATGCATTTTGACAGCTCCAGCTTGTAATAGGACAAGTAGATCCCAGTGGAGACTGAGTAGTGCCTCTTCATCCAGGGGTACAAGATGAAGTGGCACATCACAAATATCAGTGAGATAATGCCTTTCCCAGGCACTGGTGTTCTCAGCACATAGCACATTGATCTATGTCAGGGTGGTGGTTACCTCTCATAACTTCCATACTTTAAGGCTGCTGGGTATCTCAACAGGGGTTCTCAATCCAGAATATGGGGTAATGGACCCTACTGGTTGGTCATTCAGATGTATTAAAGCCTGGGATAGTATATTAGTCCACCCAGCCAAGGTGGTTTTACCTGCTGGTAATTTAATCTGCTGCTTTAACATTCCATTTTTCCTTTCTACCAACTCTACTGCTCACAGGTTATAGGGGAGATAGAACCTCCATTCAATATCATGTTCTTTTGCTCAGTCTTTCATATCATGAGCTTTGATATGTGACCCCTGTTCACTTATCAGTACATGACATGGCACTCAGCTTCTTTAAACCCCTAAGGGTGGTAGCCTATTTTGTGTGGCAATAGGGTTAGGCCAAACCAGATGTGGTGTCCAAGTGTCCACAGAAATAAAGGTATATTTTGAGGCCTCACTCAAGGAAGGAGCTAATATGATCAATTTGTCAATCCCTCACTAGTTGGGAAATCCAGTGAATGGGCCCAGACTCTTTTGGCAGTTGCTTTGGGTATTATTTAAAACACATAAGATGCATTTGTTTGAAAATATTTTTTTTAATGGTTCCCTTTGCTGTGCAAAATCTTGGAAGTTTGATTAGGTCCCATTATTTATTTTTAGTTTCACTTTAATAGCCTTGGAAGATTGACCAAATAAAACATTTGTACAATTTATGTCACAGAATGTTTCTCCTGTGTTGTCTTCTAGGAGTTTTATGGTGTCTTGTCTATGGTTAAGTCTTTAACCCATTTTGAGTTTTTGTGTGTGTGGATTTTGTGAGGATGTCTTCTGATTTCATTGATTTCCATGCAGCTATCCAATATCCTCAGCACATTTTCACATTTTTAAATTCTTGCCTCCTTTGCCAAAAATAATTGATTATAGGTGTGTAGGTTTATTTCTGGGCTCTCTATTCTGTTCCATTGGTTCATCTGTCAGTTATTTTGCCAATACCACACTGTTTTGATTACTGTGGTTTAGTAATATTGTCTGAAGTCTGGAGGAGTGTGCCTTCTGCTTTTTCCCCCCTCAAGATTGCTTTTGCAATTCTGTTTTTTTTATGGCCCCATATAAATTTTTGGAGTTTTTTGTTCTAGTTCTATGAAAAATGTCACGGGTAATTTGATAGAGATTACATTAAATCTGTAGATCACTTTGAGTAGAATGGCCATTTTAACCATATTAATTTTTCCAATCCAAAAGCATAGGATATCCTTCCATTTCTTTGAACCCTCTTTAATTTACTTTATTACTGTTTACAGTTCTCAGTGTATGTCCTTCACCAACTTGGTCAGGTTTAAACCTAGGTATTTAATTTTTTTTTTGGTGTGCTTTTAAAAGGTATTTTTTTTACATTCCCTTTCTGATATTCCATTGTTAGTATACTGATATGCAACTGATTTCTGAGTGTTAATCTTATATCCTGCTATTTTGCTGACTTTATTTCTCAGACCTAGTAGTTTTTGTGTGGAGTCCTTAGAGTTTTCTATATATAGCATCATGTCATCTGCATATAGTGACAATTTTACCTCTCCTCAATTTGGATATCTTTTACTTCTATTTCTTGTCTTACTGGTATGGCTTGGACTTCCAAAAATACTATGTTGAATAAAAGTGATAAGAATATGCATCTTTATCTCATTCAACAAGAATTTAATCCCCAAAATATAAAAACCACTCATACAAGTCAACAACAACAACAACAAAAAAAAAAACCCAAATAACCCAATCAAAAAAATGAGCAGGAGACGTAAATAGACATATCTCCAAAGAAGACATATGGATGGCCAGTAGGCACAGGAAAAGATGCTCACCAACATTCATTATTAGATAAATTCAAATCAAAATTACAAAATTATATTCTCACACCAGTCAGAATGTCAGTCATAATAAGTCTACAAATAATGAATGTTGGAAAAAAAGGAACCCTCCTACACTGTTGTTGGGAATGTACCCTGGTATAAGCACTATGGCAAACGTTATGGAGGTTCCTCAGAAAACTAAAAAATAGAATTACCATATGAAACAGCAATCCCACTGCTGGACATATATCTGGACAAAACTACAATTCAAAAAGATACATGAACCCCTATGTTCATAGCAGCTCTATTCACAATAGCCAAGACATGGAAATAACCTAAATATCTACCAATGGATGGATTAAGAAGATATCGTACATATACCTAATGTATTACTATTCAGCCATAAAAAGAACAAAATAATGCCATTTTCAGCAACATGGATGCAACTAGAGATTCTCATACTAGATGAAGTAAGTCAGAAAGAGAAAGTCAAATACCATATGATATCACATATATGCGGAATCTAAAATATGGCACAAAGGAACCTACCTATAGAACAGAAACAGACTCACAGACATAGAGAACAGATTTGTGGTTGCCATGGGGGAGGTGAGAGGGAGTAGGATGGACTCAGAGACCAGAGTTAGTAGAGGTAAACTATTATATTTAGGATGGTAAACAAAAGGTCTTACTGTAAAGTGCATGGAACTCCAAATCCTGGGATAGACCATGATGGAAAAGAATATATAAAAATAAGAAAAAATATTACTGAGTTACCTTGCTGTACAGCAGAAATTTGTCACAACATTGTAAATCTACTATACTTTGATAAAAAATAAAAAAATAAAACTCATGGAACATGCTATTATTACATTAACTGAGTTACTACATTATAAGGGCAATCTGGCATCCTTGGCAATACGCCATCCACTCTGGGTGCTGCAGTAGTTGCTCTTCCTATGCATCCAGTCTACTGTGTCTACTATAGGGTCAGCTGCTAGAGCTTGTACCTGGGCTACAGCATCAGCTTCCAGATTGCTGCGGAATGTCAGAGCCTTATAAGCCAAGAACGTGGAAGATGGTGAGAATTGTCTGAGGCTCTTATAGATGAACCCAATACCTCTTCACATATTCTGATCCCATAAGGGCTTATTCGTGATCATCCACCCCCTACTTTACAACAGCCCAACTGTTACTGCAAAAGATTAATGGCCAGGGCTGAGTGATCACCAGTCAAACCACTGAGTTCAGCTACTGGCAGCTGTGGATCATTCTTATTTCTCTCCAGATGGTGTCAGTGTTGGGCTGAAGAGCAACAGCAGTTCATGTGAGTAGGTTGCACCAGCTAGACCCATCCCTATTCCAGGCATCAGTCAGAATTTTCCCTAGTGTCTCTCCACAGGATGCAAGGGCCGCCACAGAAATAGAAAAGGGGGCATTTATAAGATATACATATTCTGTAGGCCTAGTATCACTTGTTATTCTAGAGACAGTGGGGTGGTGGACAGGGAGCTACTCTGCTATAAATAGGCTGCCACCTAGTCAAAGTGGGAGCATGAGTCATGGAAGAGGTGGGTGGATGGAACATACTCTCGATCCACCCCTCGATAGGAAGGGACATTCTTATCATGACACACTCTTCCTTTGTGAAGGGCTCTACCTCAAGGAGCAAATGCATTAAAACCAAGGAGCAAATGCGTTAAAACCAACCAGGGTTTTGGGCCCATCCCTGTACCCATGCAGTGGTCCACGATCATCTAACATGTGGGCCACCCCTCCCCACAGAGAGGCCAATGTCCAACTTAGGATTTCCTTCTCGGATACAATTTTAATAAGTAAGAGAACTTCCATGTGAGGCTTGTCTTGACAGCTGCAAGATAAATAGATGTCTACACCACCTTCAGGTTCTTAGGTTATATAGAGGCCTTGGTTGGGTTTAGTCATATGTCTAGTCCTAATGGGCTCAATAACACATTACTCTCTCAGGTCTGCATCCTTAAAGGGTCTCCTGATGTGGTGACAGTGGATAAAATATGTATTTCAAGGATAGAGAGGGAGTAAGGAGGTTACTGGCTTTCTGGTCAACCAGTGGTCACATCTTCCTTTTTTTTAAAATGGCCACACCACCATGACATATGGAAGTTCCTAGGCTAGAGGCTGAACTAGAGTTGCAGCTGCTGGCCTACACCACAGCCACAGCAATGCCAGATCCTTAATCCACTGAGTAGGGCCAGGGACCCACAACCTCATGAATACGAGTCGGGTTTGTTACCACTGAGCCACAGTGGGAACTCCGGTCATATCCTCTTGATGACCTCCAACCCATAGGTTATAAAAAGGAGGTACATAAGTTCCTATTGTGGCACAGTGGAAATGAATCCAACTAGGAACTATGAGGCGGTGGGTTCAATCCCTGGCCTCACTCAGTGGGTTAAGGATCTGGCATTGCCTTGAGCTGTGGTGTAGGTCACAGACAAGGCTTGGATCCCGCATTACTGCGGCCATAGTATAGGCTGGCAGCTGTATCTCTGATTAGACACCTAGTCTGGGAACCTCCACATGCTGCAGGTATAGCCCTAAAAAGCAAAAAAAAAGGAGGTACAATGTGCATTGTGTTTAATGATTATCTGGTCCTACTTTCTAAAATTTCATCTTGCCCAGTTCCCCAGTTCCTCATTTGAGTAATTATTTTTTCATTCTTTTAATATAAAAACATATTTCACTATTGTGAAATCTGACTAATCTTTTTCTATCTCACTATTTTATAAGGAGTATGGTGGAGAGGAGGAATAATGGGGCTTTGAAATCACAAAAACTATACTTTAAAATTCCATAGGCTTGAAATCTGTAGAGTACTTCTGAAAGATTTTTGAAACTTACAGACTATAAATTTCTGAAGCATTGGTCAGAACACTGTAAGTTGTCAACAGAGAGCTCTCTTTTGATTTATACTGAAGGTAGGGAATCAATCTCCTTCCCTAAAAACTTAGTGGAAAATGGTGATTTGTTTCCCTTTCATGTAGTTCTTTTCTTATCAGTCCTTTAGATACCAAAAGAAAAGAATTACATAAAGTCAGAAAATATGCTGGACTTCCTAAACAAGTTAGATAGAAGTGTAAGAGCTAAATGAAAAAGGAAATTCTTGCATATTTATTCAATTGTTTTTGCATCATGACAAATATTGAAAAATAAAAGATCATGTGTATAATGATTTGTCCCTACGACAAGACATTTTTCCATGTTCGAGCAGAAGAAATTTTTGTCACATTATATGCTATAGTTGTTTATAATTTTTGAATTTTATAATGAAGGCAGGTAATTGACTATTTAAAATATTTTATAAATATTTATTTCTTATATCACATATTAATACTTATTTTAAACATTGACGTTTAGTATAAGTTAGAGTGATAGATGATTTAAGTACTGTTTCAGAAGTCTAGAATCATAATTCAGTGAACTCTGGAATTTGTTAATAACATTATATTTTATGATTCTTTCATATATATTTAACAAAGAATATATTTATTGGATTTAAAACATAATTTAGGTCTCTCCAAATTCACCATGTTTTTTTCTCTAGGAAAATCAAATGTATCATAAAAATAATTAATATATTTACAATGAGTTTGAATTAGGTCATGGAAGCAGACGGAATGTGAATAGCTTGTGTACAAGAAGTACTGAATTTATATGGCACATTTAGTTTAAGCAACAGAGCATCAGCATAAGAGATAACAGAAGTTAGCAAGAAAGATTCATGTTAGGTATTCATTAAATCTTTAAGCACATGTATACCATACACTAGGTCAAATATTAAGGATATGTATGTTGCGAAGAAACAATTAGTGTATTAAAAGTAGTTTTAGTCTGTTGATAGTGAAATAATGAGCAAACTGTATGCAATGTTAGTACAGAATATTAGGGGATACATAGAAATGGCTTTCTAGGGTTAGTGTCCAAGAAGAATTCCAGAAAGAAGGAACATTTAAAACGAAGCTTAAATATCAAGCAGGAGCTAGCCAGGGGAAGGGAAAAGGAAGGGAAAGCAGATGAATTTGTTGCAGGCAAAATTAAGATGCGAATCAGCCTGTGACACAGGCAAGAAGCTGTACAAAATGATATACTCAAGAGAGCTTGTCCAAAGATGAAGAATTTCTAGATCTCCATTTATAGTGGGATCTTCACATTAATTTAAGAAGTTTAGAGTTTATTATGAGAGAAAAGCAAGCTACTAACACTTTCAAGCAGGAAATTACTTGTGATATTGTTACAGCAGGCAGATTAGGTATGAGCAGAGAAAAGGGAGGCCACAGGCCAGGTGGCAGGAAACCACACATCTTGTCAACAGTGGGGGTTGGGGAGGGTGTCCATGGGTTTGGCTTCAAGTCCCCTTCAAGGAGATTAAACCCAAAGCTCTGACCAAGACAAGAATTATCATCACCCCACCTTGAGCAACAGGGCCTAGCAGGCATAACATCAAGGGACTCTCCAACCTGTTCCCCATGAAAAGAAGGTGGCCTTCCTGAGACCAATCAGAAGATCAAATACGCCCCAAATAAAGACCAATCAATACTCAGACCTTACACATGTGCAGTGGGCCAGGGGAGGAAAAATCAGGTCTCCATTCCAATCCAGGACATGGGGATATAAGAAAAATCCAATTGTAAATCAGGGCCAGGCCCTACTCCCAGGGCAGCCCACTCTCTTTGAGGGTGTAAATAAATCTGCACACTTCCTTTCCCATGAACTTGGGTGGACTCTATTGTGGTGTCCAGGCAACCCGGAGCGGCAGGGCTTTCATTCCAGTGGACCAAGTGATCCCTTCTTAAAGCAACCCAAGGAAAGCTGTAACTCTAGGACCATGATGCTGTCACTTTAAGGGGGTTCCCTTTGGTTCTGACTGGCTGTGCTTGGATCCCAGGGCAGCACGCCCACCTGGAGAGCTTTCTCCTTAATGCCTGCTGCTTCAATTCTTTGCTGCTCTGCAGGCAGGGATTTAGGGAATAAGGCAAAGCCCTATCACATGGACCTCCAGACTGACAAGAAACCACACATTTGGGGATGATAAGTGTCCTGGAGGCAGACAAAGAAAGGTGGGGAAAAGCGTGAATCTCCAGCATCTGAATGTAATCTGTTACTCATTACACCCTCATTACAATAAAATTAACCTTGGAGAAAACTTCTGAACAAGGCTAAATAAAGATAAAAATCCGTCCTCCCTTTGGGAAGGTGGAGCTGGAATGAAAATCAGGGAATACAACCCTCAAACCTCTCCTTCCTAATGATATTCTGCCCATTCATTTGTATGCCTTCATAATCTACTTGCCAAAGAAATGGCAGGTAGCTGCTCACCTGTCAGTCTGACTCCCCTCAGGAGGCATAGTTCTCACTTAAATAAACCCTCACTTGGAGTTTCTCTCTGGCTCAGTGGGTTAAGGATCCATCATTGTCACTGCAGTGGCTCTTGCTGCTGCTGTAGTACAGGTTCAATCCCTGGCCCAGGAACTTCCATATGCCACAAGTGCAGCCAAAAAGAAAAGAATAAAAATAAATCCTTACTTTTTCTCAATTTCTATCTTGTTTCTGAATTCTTTCTGTGATGAGATCAAGAATCTTTCCGTGTAATAATATTATGACTTTCACATACTAAGTGATGAAGTATAAATTTTCAAAGAGTTAAAGCAAAGATATATAATGTAAAATAAATATATATCAAACATTTTTAGCTTATGAACTAATGAGGGTAACAGCAAGATGCCATAACTGAGTCTAGCAACTTTATTTTGGCATTTCTGATCATTTAGTTGGATGGCCTCCTACTCTTGCCCTTGGCCCAAGCCAGAAGGTATCATTTCTCTTCCTCCATTAGGAAGATGCATGCCAAAATTCATTTGCTAATAGATGAAAATGGTAATTATCTTTTAGGGCAAAAAGCTCATACATAGGGTTATCTTTTCTAAAGAAACTGATTATATTAATAGTACATGTTTCTATGTTCAAGAATTTTTTGCCTTGCGATGAATTTCACCAAGTTAACTTCACTTTTGTAGAACTGTAAAACAGATTATTCAAAAGAAACTCAGCCAGACCAAAGACTCATATGCTATAGAATCAGTTAATCTCCAGAAGTTCTGCAAAACCACACTCAGAAAGGGAACTCAGTAATCTATTTTGCCCATTCACAAGTCTTTGACAACCTTTCTGGATGTAATTCAAGTAAGAAATGATGATGGCCTGAGTTAATATGTTAAGAAAAATAAAAATAAGCAGATCGACTTGAGAATGTCTGAAGGAGTATTTAGCAAAATTCATTAGATAGGGCAATAAATGTGTTAGTTTTCTGTTGCTGCATAAATATACATATATAAATATATATATATATATACACACACACACACATATATATAAATGCACACTTTATACAAACTTGGTGGCTTAAGACAAAATTAATTATCTTATAGTTCTGTAAACAAGAAATTCAGCAGAGATCTCACTGGTCTAAAATCAGTGGGTCTGCAGGCTACATTCTTTTTTGGAAGCTATAAAGGAAAGTGTGTTTCCCACTTATTTGGAGTTTGCAGAATTCAGTTTCATGGGGTTGTAGGATTGAGATCTTTTTTGTTTGTTTCAACTGGGAGCCAACCTTAGATCCTAGAAGTCTCTATCTAGTCCATGTACATAGCTGCTACATCTTAGAACCAGAAACACAGTGTAATTAGATTCTTTTCACGTTTCATTTTTCTCTAACCAGGGTCCAGAAAGATCCTTCCCTTGTAAGGAATCATAATTAAATTGGGCCTACCCAGCTAATCCAGGATGATATCCTCATCTTGAGGTCTTAAACTTAATCATATCTGCAAAGTTCCTTTGGCCATGTAAGCAAATATATTCAAAGTTTATGAACATTAGGGTATGTAAATCTTCATAGTCCATTATTCCACCTAACAGTAACAGTGTAGAAGAAATCAAGTAAAAGGAAAATAAAATATATTCTATTTATTAAGCTACAGAAAGAAAAAAGCAAAATTGCTCAAAATGAGTTTGATTTTGAAGAATGTGAGAAATCTGTGGAAAACTAAAATAAAATATGCAAATAAAATAATATATGGATCACCAAGAACTCAGGATAGTTATCTCCACGTGATTGAGATATAAATGTTTTAAAACTAATTTATTATTTATTTATTTAATTTATTTCAGATAAATTAAGTAACGAAAGTTAATTGAGATCATCCATCAATATAATTTGTTGGAAGAGTGCACACAGAAAACACATATCATGGAAAATAACATGAGAAGGTGCAAAGAATAATTGGAGAAAGCTGTTCTGATGTTTTGATAGCACTTGGGGGGACAAACAGGATAACCTTCAGAGGGAAATATGAGGATGTTATTGTTTTTGGTAATGGTGGTTTTGTTTCAATATCATAGTGGTTCTAGACTATTAAAACGCTGATGAAAGGAGTCCCCTGGTGGCCTAACAGGTTAAGAATCAGGCATTATCACTGCTGAGGTATGGATTTCATCCCTGGCTCAAGAACTTCTGCATATTCCTAGGCATGGCAAAAAAAAAAAAAAAAAAAAAAAAAAAAAAAAATGCTGATGAAAGTAACCAGTGGTGATAGGAAAAAATAAACCTAAGAAGAAAGTGTTTAATTATCATAGTGAGATCTTGGAGGAAATGAGAGAGAAGCAATTCAGAGAGAAAAGTAGGTGACATTGGCCCTATAGTTTTACTTGTGTACCATGAAAGAGAGGAAAGAGAAACACATGAATGAGCAACACCAGCATAGGTTGGTGAAGTGGTAATAACTTGAGTGTGTTATTTTGAACATTTACTATTTTGTTAAGGAGGAGGAAAAGTCATCATCTTTGAAAGTGTGGAGCTATTTAAGATACATAAAATACTTCAGGAAAACAGAAAGAATTTAGGTAATCTGACAAAGAGAGGTGATGACTCACACCCACAGAGAACAAAGAGACTCATGTCACACTAGTAACTTAAGTATTGCCAGAAGGGAAGAACTGAGTTAAGTTTTAGCGCAAGATCACAATCTGATCCAAGGCTTTCTTATCAGTTAATAAATCACAATCTGTTGACAACACGCTATAGAAGAATTCTAAATTGTTAAAATAATGCCACAGATTTAGACTACAACTAGTTTCCTTGGTGCCCAAATTCATCCTTACTGCTTTCTGTAATCTGTAATAAAATACAGATTTATCCTAGCTGGATATTCCAAGGACATGTACATATTCCTAGGACATACAGCACTGGGAAATAAACCCTCCTCTTCATTGCTGACCTAGCTTTCCCTGAGGTAATTTGACCAAAGCCTGAGATATTGTACATGAATTAATATTTCTTTTAACAATGGTATTCCTCACATTTTTATTTTATAAGCGTATAAGTAGAAAAACAGATAGGGAAGAAGGAAATATTTAACTAAATTGGATTAGCAGATAAAAAAGTAAAAGGAATATGCTAGTATGTTAATTCCTTCCCTTTGTCCTTGCCTACCACAGAGATGCTCCACAGAAGTTATTCCATAATACTGGGAGTTCCCGTAGTGGCTCAGTGGTTTACGAATCCGACTAGTAACTATGAGGTTGCGGGTTCGATCCCTGGCCTTGCTCAGTGGGTTAAGGATCCGGCGTTGCCATGAGCTGTGGTCACAGATGAGGCTTGAATCCCGTGTTGCTGTGGCTCTGGTGTAGGTTGGCGGCTACAGCTCTGATTCGACCCCTAGCCTGGGAAACTCCATATGGCCTGGAAGCGGCCCTAGAAAAAGGCAAAAAGACAAAAAAAAAAAAAAAAAAAAAAAAAAAAAAGAGGTTATTCCATAATAATGAGAAAATTTTGGAAATTGGTGAACTTTTGGGAAATTAATTTATTTTCTATCTCAGTAAATTAGGATGAGTGAAAGAAACTGAGAGATCTCAGATTCAATATCTTCTGACTATCCCTTTTAAACAAAAGACAGATATATTCCAGTTTAGATGGTCATTTGAAGCGGCACTAAAATCAAAAGAAGATACACCAGTGGTAATTTGCAAAAACTCTCAATATGCAGTCTTTGGTAACTATGGTTGCAGATGATAGTGAAGAATCAAGAGAAAAATACATTAGTAAATTTACAGAAATTGTGAGGACTGCAGACTATCAAAAAGAATATCATATGACATAAATGCTATAAACTTACAGAAATTTTGAGGACTGCAGACTATCAAAAAGAATATCATATGACATAAATGCTAAAATATTACTTTATTTTATATTTTGAGAGATTTCAATAACTTCCTAATTCAGCCTCCTATAGTCATTCTGCTGCATTCTACTTTCATATCAGTTTAACCATGAATAGAATTCTATTTTCTTTTTAGGGATGCATCCATGGCATGTGGAAGTTCCCAGGCTAGGGGATGAATGAGAGCTGCTGCTGAGGCCTACACCACAACCAAGGTAACACTGGATCCAGACACATCTTCGACCTACACTCTACAGCTTGCAGCGACACTTGATCCTTAACCCACTGAGTGAGGGCAGGGATTGAACTTGCATCCTCACAGAGATAACATCGAGTCCTTAACTCACTCAGCCACAACAGGAACTCCAGGAATAGAATTTTTAATTTGTTTTCCAATATATCAAATTTGTTAGAGATGTTAAGGATGAAATTCAATTGATAGATTTCCAAGTCAGCTTTAGTTAGGTTTGATATTTACTCTTATTAATGGAGTTGCTAATAGGAAACTCTTTCTTTAGCATTTAATAATTCTGTCTTCATTCCTCATTAACATTTTTAAGAAGCTCAATACCTCTTGAAAAGATGAACATGTTTCTTTGAAGGGAGGGTGAGGAAAGAACTTGAAAAGTGCTCTTTGCAAGTCAACAAAGTAAGCACTTTGAAAATTCCTAAGTTACTTAAGAACAGTAATTAGCAATAAGTAAAAGAGAAAGTATTTCCCTTACTCAAAGCCTTCATAAGATAGGCTTGAGGTATATCTGGTTTTATACTCCAACTCTAATGGAGAACAGTGATTCAAATTCTTAAGAAAGAGAGGAGAGCTATAAGATTTATTTGGGGATTAGGTCTGCTTTATGAAGAAATTTTTTAGGAAATAAACTGTTCCAAGGAAAAATATGACAATATTAAATCATATTTAATCATGAACACAGAATGAAAGAAAAATTAGGTGGAATACTGAGAAATACATAACTGAGAAACTGATGTTCTGATTACAGTTCTGTATAAATATATCTCAGAAAAATGAAATGAAAAAATCTTTTATTTCTTTTTTTAAAATTTAATTTAATTATTTTGTGTGTTTGTGTGTTTTGCCTTTTCTAGGGCCGCTCCCACAGCATATGGAGGTTCCCAGGCTAGGGGTCCAATCAGAGCTGTAGCTGCCAGCCTACACCACAGCCACAGCAATGCTGGATCCGCCTCCTCATGGTTCTTAGTCGGATTCGTTAACCACTGAGCCACAACTTGGGAACTCCTAATTTTATTTTTTTAATTATTTCCCCAATACAAATTTTTTTTCTACTGTACAGTATGGTGACCCAGTTACACATACATGTATACACTTTTTTCTCACATTATCATGCTCCATCATAAGTCACTAGACATAGTTCCCAGTGCCACACAACAGGATCTTGCTAATCCATTCCAAAGGCAATCGGTTGCATCCATTAACCCCAAGCTCCCAATCCATCCCACTCCCTCCCCCTCCTCCTTGGCAACCACAAGGCTATCTTCAAGTCTATGATTTTCTTTTCTGCGGAAAGGTTCACTTGTGCTATATATTAGATTCCAGATATAAGTGCTATCATATGGTATTTGTCTTTCTCTTTCTTGCTTCACTCAGGATGAGAGTCTCTAGTTCCATCCATGTTGCTGCAAATGGCATTATTTCATTCTTTTTTATGGCTGAGTAGTATTCCATTGTGTGTATATACCACATCTTCCTAATCCAAATCTCTGTTGATGGACATCTGGGTTGTCTGCATGTCTTGGCTATTGTGAATAGTGCTGCAATGAACATGCAGGTGCTTATGTCTTTTTCAAGGAAGGTTTTGTCTGGATATATGCCCAAGAGTGGGATTTCTGGGTCATGTGGTAGTTCCATGTATAGATTTCTAAGGTACTTCCATACTGTTCTCCATAGTGGTTGTACCAGCTTACATTCCCACCAACAGTGCAGGAAGGTTCACTTTTCTCCCCACCCCCTCCAGCATTTGTTATTTGTCGACTTATTAATGATGGCCATTCTGACTGGTGTGAGGTGGTATCTTGTGGTAGTTTTGAATTGCATTTCTCTAATAACCAGTGATGTTGAGCATTTTTTCATGAGCTTGTTGGCCATCTGTACATCCTTGGGAAAATGTCTATTCAAGTCTTTTGCCCATTTTTCAATTGGGTTGTTGTACTTATTTCTATTACATAACTTTCCAAAATTATTTATTTTTTGAAAGACTTTCCAACTTTTTTACTTGTGAGAATTATATAAACTAAACCATTTTTAATTTCATAATAATATAAAATGGTAAATTATATAAAATGATGTTAACATGATAAATATTATACATAATATGAATATATATGATGAATTATTTCTTTAGTTTTGGGTTTGGTTTTTTTTTTTTTTTTTTTGCTTTTTAGGGTTGCACCTGCAGCATATGGATGTTCCCAGGCTAGGGGTCACATTGGAGCTGTAGCTGCCAGCCTATGCCACAGCAACAGTAACAAGGGATCTGAGTGGCATCTTCGACCTACACTACAGCTCATGGCAAGACTGGATCCTTAACCCACTGAGTCACAATGGAAATTCCATGAATTTTTGATATTTGAAGAGGTTTTATGAAACTTGACACAATTTAGTATGCTAATGAATCAATAAGTAACACTAACATGTGCATCAAGGAAATAAAGCAATAAAAGTACTAAGTATTACAGAGAAAACCTGAGGCCTCAATTGGCCTCAGTATGTCACCTGTATCCCTGATACCAGATTTAGACTTAATCCCTCACCTAATTGCAGTTTGTACTTTCCTCAGAAACTTAATACTCATCAAGTAGCCTGGACTTTTCTGGACAGTACCAATGAAGTCATCTGTCACTCACCCCCTCCCTTTTGCCCAGAGGAAGAGGAGACAGTCTGCATGATAAAATCCACACCTTCCCTTTCTCTCAAAAAAAAGCTTTTATTTTCTTTTGCTAATAGTACTTCTGCCCCACACCCCACCTATAAAACCTTCCACTTTGTACAATCCTTCGGAACATCCTTCCAGTTGCTAGATAGGATGCTGTCAGATTTATGAATGGTTGAATAAAGCCAGTTAGATCTTCAAACTTACTTGGTTGAATTTTTTGTTTTTAACATAAAATTAGGATATTTCTGGAATCAAGCCTGTCACCATACAAATCTTACCAAACAAAACACTGTAGGGGAGGAAAAATAATTTTTCTCTACCCTTCTAGGTTCTTGGCGGAGACTCTCCTATAAAACAGATTAACGGGAGAAAAACAAACCGAAGTTTAATAACGGTATACATAGGGGATACCCAGGAAAAAGTAACTTGAATCCAAGCAGGGGGCTGCAGGGCCTTCCTGACTACAAAAGCCCTGTTCTGCACTTCTCGTTAGTAGAAAAAATAAAAGTTTAAGTCCCCTAGGCCTTTCCTGAGTTCCAAAGATCAGCCCCAAGTAGTTAACAGAGAAGTGAAGGAAGGCAGAAACAAAGGAAAAGCAATCCATCAAGGAAAGTAATGAGGACTCAAACAATAGGAGGCACACAACAATCTGATGCATACTTAGAGTTGTTTGCAGACACTAGGACTCCCGCTCAGGTGGAGGATGGTTAGGACACACTGACCACAAGCAGTTGACCCCAGACTGGTTGGAACCAGGTGGTTGATGACCAAGATTCAGACAAAACACCCTGTTACCTCACCACTAACCAATCAGAGAAAGGGCCACAAGCTGACCATGCACCCTGCAACCATTACCCTAATGTTGCTTTTTAAAAAAATCCTCCCTGAAAACCATTTGGAGTTTGGGTCTTTTGAACTCCAGCGGCTCATTCTCCTCACTTGGCATCCTGCTGTGAATACTGAAGCTTCCTTCACTACAACCCAGAGTGAAGTAGATTCCCTTTGTTGCATGGCAGGCAAAGGGACCCAAGGTTGATTTGGTAACACTCCTAAAATGGCCCAAGCTAACAGCATCTCCAGCTTAAGAAAAAAGAAGATTATGGGTATGCTGGGAGTAGGGGTGGAGGGAGTTAAGAAAGGTTTTTAGGCAAAGCACAGTGACCTAGGATAAGATTACTATGTGGCTTTAAATTTCTGCCTTCTCCACTAGTAAGAGTTTTCTACCTTTTCTGCCTGTAGAAAGGGAGCTGCCTTTAAAATTGGAGATTTTCCTTTTAAATATAAATGTCTTTTACCAAAGGGTAACTTCTACTGCAATTTCAGAGCTTCTCCTGAATCTGCTGTTTCTAAAAAATAATCAGATTAAAATAATCCTTATGACAAAAACATATTTGGAGGTGGTAAATTGTACTCCTCTTCAACATATACTTCATATTTTATCAGAATAAAACTGAACTTTTTTTTTTTTCTTTTTATGGCCACACTTATGGCACATGGAAGTTCCCTGCGTGGCCTAGGCTACAGCCACAGTAACACAAGATCCTAGTGACATCTACATCTGCGACCTTCATCACAGCTTGCAGCAACACCAAATCCTTAATCCACTGAGTGAGACCAGGGATTGACTGGACACTATACTGGTTCTCAACATGCTGAGCCACAAGGGGAACTCCCAACACTGAACTTCTTGATAGAGAAAACCATTGAGAAGAATTCTAAATGTGCAGAAGTAAATTCAAAAGTATATATGTAATAGAGAATTTAAAGCAAATATGGAAAATAAGATACAAAAACAATAGTCATTTTCCATGAAGGAGATGACCTTATACACATCAATCAAATAAATGTCTTATAAAAGTAGGAAGATACTAAGAGTTTTTAAAAATTCAGAGGATTGTCAAAAGTTTGGTTTTAAGAGTAATATATTGCCTATTTAACAAATGAATTAGTATTTGAGTCATTAGAATTCTACTAGTAAAATTCTGAACAGTTGACACAAGCATAATTACAGACTTTTAAAAGGATAAAATGATACAGACTGTGCTCTCATG
The DNA here is from genome assembly GCF_054392235.1 of Sus scrofa. Lineage (NCBI taxonomy): Eukaryota > Metazoa > Chordata > Mammalia > Artiodactyla > Suidae > Sus > Sus scrofa. Next base: position 65,359,101 of record NC_139390.1, read on the forward strand.
AAGGTGTTTAGTATCTCCCCATTAAGGAAGATAAGAAACCCTAATTAGTATGTTTAAAGATACATTTTTTTTTTTTTTGTCTTTTTGTCCTTTCAGGGCCACACCCATGGCATATGGAGGTTCCCAGGGTAGGGGTCTAATCCAAGCTGTAGCTGCTGGCCTACACCACAGCCACAGCAATGCCGGATCCTTAACCCACTAAGAGAGGCCAGGAATTGAACTCAAAAATCTCATGGTTCCTAGTCGGATTTGTTTTGGCTGTGCCATGATGGGAACTCCTAAAGGTACATTTTTTGTTTGGATTTTTCCTCCTGGGACTACTACTCTTTGCATGTTACATGTCTTTTTATTTCCAAACATAGCACTAACCTTGGTCTTTGCACAGGACTGCTTAAAGAGTTGTCTTTAAGTATCAGAGTTCTATCAGTTTATTTTTATGAATGACTTTGTTTTCCATGATTATGCTCTTCAAATTGCCACTTACTTATTGGATAATGAAAATGGTCAGTTGACAATACAATTCTTCATTTTTTATATCCTGAGTATTTGGTGCCATTATTCTTTCTGCTGGATGCTTTCTGTTTGTGAGAGTATTATGCTCTGCTAATGTTTACAATAAGAAAAGACAGTGTTTTCTTGACAGGAAGCCCATTTTCTACTTAGAGAATAAACTGAGATGAATGTACCATTTTATTATCTGTGCATTGTATTACTTTATATGCAATAAATACTAGGAATTACACTTTTTAAATGTATGTAAAATGAACATACAGGGTTCTCAATGAATGCTTGTATTATTATTATTTTGTTGCAGTGTTGTCCTAGGAAAATGTTCGGTGATGTATCTATTTAGAGAATTAATCCCTCCAAAGAATTTGTACATTTCTGTTTTTAAAAAATGATGTAACTAATTCAGAGACCCCCCCTTCTTCTAACTCAGTTGTCGTCATGGTGCATGCAAACCCCTTCTCTAGTTTCTTTTCCCATTTCTGTCACCACCCCTCCAAAGCCAAGTACTTTAAATATTTGATATAAGCTTTTAATTTCTATCTACATTTGTAAAACAAGCAGTGACATTTTGCATGTCTGCATGTATACAGGGAATACAAAGGGTTGGCATTTTTCTCCCCTGTTCTTCCCATTGAACAATTTGAGTTCTCCATTGCTGTGTATCTGTTGAAGATTATAGTGATATTGCCTCAATCTCATGAATTCAGCACATTCCATTTAACCATTCCCCGGTAATGGATACTTAGTGATCTACAGAAACATTGAAAATAAATTGAAAAACAATGAAAATAAATATTTTCCTAAGCATTGATGCTCTTCTTTTATCAGAAATCTTTATTTGGATAAAACTCAGTTTATAAATTTCAATCTAAGTTCTGTTTTTTGGTAATAAGATTTTCCATGCCTCTAGGATACAAATATTTTTCTTATTTATTATTTTTATTCATTTTTCTAAATACTCCTTTATATATGGTACAAAGTCTAGGCCTGGGCTTATTGTTTCTCTCCATAGAAATTTAGTTTTCCAAGCTCCATCTGCTAAACAATCTGGCATTTCTCCCTGTGTAGCATCATACATTAAGTTCTCATACAGACACGGGATTGCGTCTCCAATTTTATTTTTTGCATTGATCTGAAGCCTATCAAGAAATGGACTAGTTTTATTTCTATAATTTTTAATATAGAACTATATTAAGGCAACTTCTTTCTGTGATATTCTTTTTCAAAATCTAATAGTTCTTTCTTATATTATTTAAATATAAGTGAGTATGGAATTCTTTTAAAAAATCAAGCTGATATTTTCTTATTGGTGGTTTTGAATTGCAAGGATATATTTGCAAAAATAATTACCATTACAGAAATTGGTCCCAGTAAGAAGTATTATATAATGATCAAGTTAATGCCAATATTTCATGTATTATACTATTATTTAACTTTTTTATTCATAAAGATATTTTCCATGCTTTTAAAGCTGATTATCATATACTTGTAACTTGCCTTAATAGTGAGAAAAAATTCAATTTCTATTTCAGAAGCGTTGACATAGGGAAATATAATTACTTTCTCTAAATTTAAATATAGCATGTGAAAGAGTTTATCAGGACTTACTGATCTTGGTTATAAGAGTTTTGGTTTCCTTGTTCTATTGTATATTGTTAAAGGAACAATTATATAATCCATATAAAATGACATCACCCCCCTTTTTTCTTATAATATTTACATATATGATGAATTTCTTTTCATATAACATTGGTCACAGCCTCCAACACTGCACTAAAATGGAGACAAAATAGTGATCATCATTACGGTGTATGTGTTCTTAAAGATAATACACCTAATGATTCTCCATCAGATATAAAAGCATTTTTATTCTACCTATTTTGTCTAAGCATAATTTTTATTTTTAGCCATTAACAAGGTTGAATTATGTAATTTTTAAAATCTTTTTAATTGTAAGACTTTTTAAATTAATACAAATTGCATTGCTAGATATTTTAACTTATAACTCTTTTTTCTTATGGCCACACTCATGACATATAGAAGTTCCCAGGCCAGGGACTTAATCCAATCAAGCTGCAGCTGTGACCTACATCACAGCTGCAGAAACACCAGATCCTTTAACCTACTGTGCCAGACCAGGGATTGAACCCATAACTCCACAGTGACCTAAGCCACTGCAGTCAGATTCTTAACCCACTGTGCCACAGCAGACACTCCAATTTATAATTCTTTTTATCTTTATAAGATGGGCAGCACTTGACTAGAAATCATTTTAAATAAACTACTGATTCAGATAATACTTCCTTCAGATATTAAAAATTTATGTTTCTACATAAGTTAGAGCTATAACATTTTTCTATGGTGACATTATTTATATCAAGAATATGTTAGCTTCGTGAGACTATTAAGACTTTTCCTCTTTTTATCTGATTTCCAGTATAACCTGTATAATATAGGAATGGTTGGTTCTTTTAAATAGTTGGTAAAAATAATTCATGAACTACTTAAGACATAGGGATTTTAGAATAAGAGATAAACAGTCTCTACTTGGTGTGAATACAAGTGGCTGTATTTGAAATATGTCTATCCATTCAATCAGTTTTCTTTTTATTTTCTTTATAGTCAGTGTTATATTTGAGAACAATTTATTATTATTTTACCGGTGCTGGTGAATGCTCTAAAGACATTACAAACAGTATGTTATTTAATTCTGACAATAGTATGTATCATTAATATCAGATAGGTTAATCAACATGCTCAAAGCCACACAGCTAGAAAAGAGCCACACAGTAAACCAGCTAATTTTTTTTTTTTTTTTCGTTTTAGGGCCACACCTTCAGCATATGGAAGGGAAGTTTCCGGTCGAGGGGTCAAATTGGAGCTGTAGCTGGTGGCCTATGCCACAGCAAGGTGGGATCTGAGCTGCATTTGTGACCTGCTCTGCAGCTCATGGCAATGCAGGATCCTTAACCCACTGATGAAGGCCAGCAATTGAACCCACATCGTCATGGGTAGTATATCGAGTTCTTATAAAGCTGAGCCATAGCAGGAACTCCTAACCAGCTAATTTGAATTCAGGCAGTCCACGGATTTCAATTGTAGCCATTACTCTAAAAGCTACCTCTTTAAAAATAAGATTTTAAAAGCCTGTGAAATGTTTATTCATTCAAAATCTTGACCTCAATATCTAATGTTATTTTTATTTATAGACGACCTGTCAGTCATCTTGTAGAGCTGACTCTTCTACATCTATTCTTTTCTTTACCTTCCGCCTCTAGAAATAAGTGAACTGCTTCTGCAGATGAAATAGTTTTACATAGCACTATCCTGGATGTCATATGGCTGTGAGGTTGTCTAGGACTTAGGATACAAGCAGTCAGATGCTCACCATATCCCATCAGCATGCTTAAAGCCTCTAACTGTGACTAGGCACACAGATTCCAGACTCCATCTGTCTCGTCAAATCCTGGATCCCCAGTTGGTTGAGTGGCCTTGAACTGTACATTTATCTTCCCTTCACTTCAGCTTTCTTATTTGCAAAGTGGGGGTAATAATATTACCTATCATATAAAGCTTATGTTAGAGTTAACACTGAAAGTACACACAAAGAACTTAGAACAGTAGTATATATTGCTTAAGAATTTCTCATTCCCCTTAAGACATACATCATTTGGGTACTACAGCAATAAATACTTAAATACTACAGCAATAAATACTTAAATCTTTTCACCTAATTGGGTGTCAGTATTTGGTAATAATGTGGTGTATATGTGCATATCTGTGTGTGTGTTCATATGAAACCTACAGCCCCATATCCAGCACCACCAGCTGCCCCAGCACCCAAAAACTCAATAGATAATTGTACAGCTGCGAGTGAGTGAAGACAACATATTTATAATTATGTGTATCCATACTCTCAGATACACATTGTTTTGCCTCCCTGAAAATTTAAGAGGAAAGATAGGAACTGTTAGGTTACTAAATCAGAGAATACAGCGAGTTATGAGTTGGAGAATTCAACTGACTTTACCTCATGTTTTTGGACAGAAACATACTGGAACAACGGTATGATAAAACAACAGAAATAGAACAAAACTTCCATTTAGTATTTCACTTCCTTCAAGTGTAAAATGGGTGCAGGTTTCTTATCATTTGAAGATAAGCCTCTAGAGGGCAGTTGAATTTAAAAGAAGCATTGGTTTGATTTGTTATAAAAGTGAATGTTCCGAACACGCTATTAAAAATTGGCAAAGCCAGGGCCTTGGATGTTTCTTGGCAAGCATGCAGTAGTCGTGGGAGATCTGCTTTACCCTAGTTGATCTCCTTTGTCCATTTCTCCTAGGGCTATGAAGTTCATGCCTCGGTCAGGTCAGGAAGCACTGGCTTGAGGCAAGAGCCTAAGGGCAGTCAGATGGTAATTTAAGCCTCTGCTCTGATCCTACCCTTTAAGTCTCTTCCACATAAAAACTGAAGTTCTCCACATTGGTATTCAATGCAATAAAACGTGCATGTCACAGATTTGGTTGTAGGGAGAATGGCTTATACAAAAGAACTGTTGGGAAGGAGATTTATAATAAACGTATTGTGAATCTTAAAATACATGAATTTTTAAAAATCAGATTTTTATTGACAAAAATATCTTTCAAAAATATTTTAGTTCAGGAGTTCCCATCATGGCTCAGTGAATCCGACTAGGAACCATGAGGTTGCAGGTTCATCCCTGGTCTCACTCAGTGGGTTAAGGATTTGACGTTGCTGTGAGCTGTGGTGTAGGTCACAGACACGGCTGGGATCCTGCATTGCTGTGGCTCTGGCGTAGGCCGACGGCTAGAGCTCCGATTCAACCCCTAGCCTGGGAACCTCCAGATGCAGTGGGTGTGGCCCACAATGACAAAAAGACAAAAAATTTTAGTTCAGAAATATGAGTTATATTCTTGGTGAAATTAGGAGCAATTTCACTGGTATGACATTCCTCCAATTTGGTTTGCAAACCATGTTTACTGTATGTGTCTATGACTTCCTTCTGAATTAACCATGTAAGTTTTACTGCTAATAATGCCATGCCTCCTGCCAAAATTCCTCCATAAGAAAGTTCACAGCCTAACTCACTTAGTCAGTCAATTATTGAGCAGCTACTATGTGCCAGACAAATGCTGACTGCTGAGATTCAATGTTTATGAGAATAAACATGTTCTCTAATAAGAACTAGGGGGAGAAGAGGATTTCAATCAAAATACTGAACGAAGAGGAATACATTTGTCACCAAAAAAATTACAAGGAAAGAAACATGGGACTCTTGAGAACATAAAATAGGTATTTCTCCTAATCTCAGAAGTCAAGTAAAACTTCTCTAAGAGATTTAATGAATTCTTACATTAAAAAGGAAAATATCTAGTCATATTTTTAATCATCTAATACTGATTGTGTGTTCTATGATAAATGTATAGAAATTTTATTTCTATAAGCACTTATCATTATTGATTATTTATTAGTATCCTACTTTCATTCAACTAAAAACATATTCAGTACAGTCAAGCTTACTCTCTCTCTCCATATATATATGTATACGTACATATGCACATATAGGTAAAACTAATGTTTAAAACTAATATAAATCTTACTTCTGCTTGTTGTGAATGTTCTGCATGAATTAAAAGAGCAATATTAGAGACTTATGTATGTTTGAAAATACTCAGGGTCACATTTAATAAATAAGTTTGGTAAATTAAAAGACTTTGTAGAAATATACAAGGTTTCTTTGCTAATCAATATCAACCGAAAGTGCAAAATCCATTTTGGTTTCTCCCAATGTGCAAAATAGAAACAAGCCATGGTATCTAATTGCTATAAAGGCTAGAGCATAGTATGGAAGACAAATGGATAAATAAATAAGGAGACATACATTTCTAAGATAATCCAAGATATTTAACTTGCTTTTCAAAGAACATATAATTTTCTTGATCATGTATATTTTTTCATATAACATACATACTATATTCAAAAGAAACATTTAGGATCAGTTTTCAAAATTAATTTTTTTTACTGGTTCTATGAATCTTGCAAACTAAAATGCTTGTAATATATATTATTTTGATGATAAAAATATTTATTTTGGTTAGCTGTATAGTTTTTAAAAGCATCTCTCAAAAATATGTTGAAAGATGAGACCATAAGGCATTATTATTATTCAAATGATACATTACTAAATCCAAAAAACTCTTACAGATAAATGTGTTTTTTCTTACTCTGTTTTTAGATCACATCCATAGTTGCATGCTCCAAATTTGCCTTTAATTCATTTTACACATATTTTAGCAATGTTTAAATCAGTTATCATTTTTAACTTTCTAAAGATTAAAGATCTGTATCTTTAGAAAAAAATATATTGGGTGGAGTTCCTGCTATGGCTCAGTGGTAATGAACCCAACTAGTATCTATGAGGTTGCTGGTCCCATCTCTGGCCCTCATTAGTTGGTTAAGGATCTGGCATTGCCATGAGCTGAGGCGAAGGTCACAAATGCGGCTCAGGTCTCACATTACTATGGCTGTGGTGCAGGCCTGGCAGCTGCAGCTCCAATTTGACACTTAGCCTGGGAACTTACATAATCTGTGGGTTTGGCGCTAATAAATAAGTAAATAAATAAACAAATAAATAAATAACATATTGGCTTTCTGTACCTTCAAATTTTTATAAGATAATAATAATACTAACATTTATGGTGCACCCATAAAACTTTATGCACGTATTTAAATTCTTTATGGGAAGTAGCTCATTTATATTCAAACTAACAATATGAGATGGATATTATTTTTATCCTAAATTTGTAATAGACAAATTGAAGAACAGGAGGTGTAATTAGTTGAGTTAAGGCCACATAACTTTTAATGGTGGAGTAAGGGTTTGTGCTCGCAGACCTATACCTAGAACTTGCACTTTTACTTAGGCTGTCTCTATATTTGTCTTAATTAAATTAAATCACAATGATTATATTTCAATAATTAAACTGGAATATTATATTTCAATATCTTTTATAAGGAGCAAGTACATGAAAGTGTTTAGTGGCAAACACGAAGTCTATATCATTAAGAAAATAGGTAGTAATAATAAAGCTTATATATATTGATGTATTTATCAGACCATAATTGGCAATTCAATATCAGTCAAAAGTTCTGACCCCCTTGCTGTACAGTGGGAAAATTAAAAAAAAAAAAAGTTTTATTATCATAATAGATCTAAGTTCATCATGCATCTTCAAAGCATGCAGAGTATTACTGGAACCACCTAAAAGATTAAAAATATTTTAACAGATAAAATTATTTCTATTTTATGCTTTAATTTTAAATTTATACCCAAGTAAACTGATTTGACTGCTAGATGAAATAAGTTCAACCATCTGTCAAAGACAAGAAAAGTCCAAACTGTCTCTTTCTGTAACATGGCTAAAGTAATTTAGTGATTAGCAAACACACCATCATAGAGCTAAAGCCGAAGTAATTTCTTGTCACTTCATTTAGTTGGTCTAGCAAGAATGGTATTACTAAAGAATATATTAGTTAAAACAAAGCTTTGAGTTAAACGGTTGAAAAAGATACTCATATGATTCAGAAATAGGTACCACACACAAGCTTTATAAATAAAGGAGGCATAAAACATGGACACAGAATAATACTGGTTAGAAAGCAAAAGTAAAGTAAAAAATATGAACAATAGTGCTATATATCAATCCATGGTCAATTTAAGAATTTTCTTTAAAACCAAGATACTGGTGAACTACTTATAATTATTTATTTATTTATTTATTTATTTAGTCTTTTGTCTTTTTAGGGCCGTACCCATAGCATATGGAGGTTCCCAGGCTAGAGGTCCGTATGGAGGTCCAATGCTGGATCTGAACCACATCTGCAACCTACACCACAGCTCATGGCAAAACCAAATCCTTAAACTACCAAGCAGGGATTGAACCCCATCCTCATCGATACTAGTGGGGTTCAGTAACTGCTGAGCCATGATGGGAACTCCGTAATTTTTTAATTATTTTTTTTCTTTTTACAGCTGCACCTGTGACATATGAAAGTTCCTGGGCCAGGTTTCGAATCATAGCTGCAGCCTCAGCCTATGCCACAGCCATGGCAACACTGGACCCACACCACAGCTTGCACCAACACTGGAACCTTAACCCACTGAGCTAGGCCAAAGATCAAACCTGCATCCTCAATGTCAGATCCTTAGTCCACTGAGCCACAATGGGAACTCCTTTTCATTTTATATTTAATCGTGGTTAGTTTTAAATTTTACTTTATGTCAAATGTCAAGAAGATTATATATTTATCAATAAAATGAAATCAATAGCTTAAAATATTTCAGTATATCACTAAGTAATTTTTGATCATGTTAGCCATCAGGGCACTATTAAAGGGTATGTGGTGGATAATAGGATCTATGACACATCACCCCTACTCTTAATAAGTTTTCTCAAGATTTACCTGAAATGTCTTCTCCTCCTCTTCCTGGCACCCTACTTTGCAAGGTGAAATTTCATAAATATTTTAAAGCTTCAAATGTCATATTGTCATTTTAGTCATAAGCCTCTCTCTGACACACTTTAGAATCAAATTTTTTATTCTCCTTGTGCACTTGTGAGAAATAGATCCTGGTGTGAGAAAGAGACTTCAATGTGCCCTCAATTAATCCCACTCCCACGTCCTAGTGATTATACTTTTGAGTAACCTCCTCTCTAGAGTGTTGGAAGGACCTGGGACTTGCTTTGACTAATTAGATAGGGCAAAGATGATATAGTGTCTCTTTTTTGATTACATAATGTCATTTAAGACAAAGTTGCACTAAAGGGTTTTCTTGGGGTGATGAAGTAAACAACTAGGTTAAAAAAACTTTTGTATGGTAAGAAATAGAAAAAACCCATGCTCCTCAGTCATGCAGCTGAAAGAAAATGAATTCTGTTAACAACCTAAGTGGATTAGAAGTGGATTCTTTCCCAGTAGAATGTCCAGACAGCTGTCCAAAACCTTGGGTGCAGCCTTATGGAATCCTGAGCAGAGGACTCATGCAAGCCACTCCTGGAGTCAAGACCATAGGAAGTCCAAGGCAATAAATATAATTGGCTAAACCACTATGTTCCTGGTTATCTGTTATATTGATATACAGCAATATAACACGAATACACTAACCATATCACTTTCTTTTGCCCCTTAAGTATTTGTCTAATTACCTATCTTAACACCAGGATGTCAGGTCCTATAGGACATATAGTTCTGTTTGTCATTTCTCTCTCGATTTAAAAGATGACTCCAAAATGTGTGGCACATTTACTTATGTCAAATCTGCCTTATGAGACACACATACACACACACACACACACACAAGCTGACTATTTCTTATAAGATGGTATTTCATGTATGTTAATTGCATGAATGAATAAATAAAAAGTGAATGGGTTATTTATTATATCCACTTTAATGATTAGGAAATAGAAGCCTGAGAATGTTATATGGCTTGTAAAGGGCAAAGCCAAGATATGAACTGGAGCATCTGGCTATAAATCCTATATTTCTTCTAGTACAAAATAAAATATACAACACTATGTATTTCCATCACATGATTATTGTGTTGTAGATTAAATGAAGTAGAACAGATAAAGTGATTAAAGGACTGCCTAATATACAGTAGGATCTTAACAGCTCCCTAATAACTCTTATTATGTCTAAGCTCCCAGAAAGCTGAAAACTCAAGACTTGCACTCAGTTGTAGCAACCATGTTATCCTACCTCGAGTAATTTCACTTCTTCCTTCTTTTAAATTGTGTTTGTGTCACTTCCAGAGACGTATTTCAATAATCCTGTTTATAAATTTTTTAATAACACAAATATCTTAGTTGTTTGGGAAAAAAGTCAGGGTTAAAATATTTAAGTAAATATGAAACTGTACTCAATACTGCATATTTTGGAGACTATTTTATGTATCAGACACTTAGAAAATCAAAATTTTTCTAACTGATGCAAGTCCATATAACAGTTCATTAAATTCTAACATCTACATGAAAAACAATAGGAACACTGGTTTTCTGCTTCCTCAAATGTTTCCATTAGGCAGAAATCGAATCTTCTTTCTCTTGTCAGGCTTATTTCAAAATTCGTTATCACTTCTGACAGGTTCGACTCACTCAGAGTGGCATGTCTACAAAGGCAGGAGACAAATGGCAGGCTGCGAATGTGCCTTTTTATTGTTGTTGTTAAAAGCACACAATATCTGAGATTTAATCTTTTAATATGATGTGAGAGAATCTTATTGAGTTACACAATGAATTTAAAAATTTACATATAATCCTTGTTTCTTTGCATCTGTACATAAATTCTTCTGGATACTTGTTTTCATGTAGTATTTACAGGTGGGATAGCTGCTAAACCCCATTTCCTACTCAATTCTTCGCTTCTGAGAAAGATTAAAATACCTGATAATTAGTCTTATTTCTGAGTCATGTTAGAAATTACAGCAATCAAAAATACTACATAGTGCCTATGTCAAACATTTGTGTGTTCTTCATCAAGAAAGATAATTCCTGGGCCATCTTGGCCACATAAGTAACTACTGACATTTATTTATTTGCCTGAAGTGAAGTCCCTGAGTATGTGTTGCTTTTTTTAAGCCAGATGGTCTACCAGTTATATTAGTTAATTATTGCTGCATAACAAACTACCACAAAACTTTAAAAAAATATTCATTATTGTAATAGATCAGTTCGGCCTATCTGATAATAGGATTCAGGCTTGGCTGTCTGCAGCTGTGCTTACTTCTGGATCTGCTCTGAGCTGAGGGTCAGTGGAGTCCGCGACTCTTGGATAGTCAAATTCAAGTTGTAATTGGCTATCTGGCTCTTAGATGGAGAAGGGTGGCCTGGGCTTATTCACACAGCAGTAGTGGCATCCACAAGAACAAGTAGAAGAGCACAAGCTTTCTGAGGTCTAATCTCGGAACTGGCACGCCATTACTTTCTTCATGTTTTATTAAACAAAGCAAATCATAAGGCCATCCAGTACTGAAGAGGTTTGTAAACACATGCTAATCTCTGATGAACCTACTGAAAGAATAGCATTGCATGGATGTGGAGATAGTAGTGAGTAGAGATTTGTAGTAATTTTTGCAGCTAGTGTACCACAATGGTTTTCTGAGAATTTCAGTGAATGGCCTAGCTTTACTTTTTGTTTTAATTATTAGGCTAGCTCAATCCTGTGCCAAAATGAACTTAACATCTTGCCCTTATACACAGACTTATATTGGAGGAGGACAGAAAACGCTAGTCCACAATCTATTCCAGATGTCCGCTACTCCGCTCCTGCTGCTGGCTCTTGTTGCTCAAGTGCTCATATTTGATCGGCTCCATTTCCCACTTCCCTGGGTATCCAGAGGCCACACAGTCATTGCTCATTACATAGGCTATAAGAGCATGAACTTTGTATTTAGAGAGACCTGGATGTGAAACCCGGCCACTGTCCCACTGAGTAGCCCTACACAGATAATTTATCCTCTCAGTGTCTGTTTCCTTCTCTTGAAAAAATGAGTTTAATGGTCCATATCTCATAGCGCTATTGCGAGGCTCTTTAGAGATTGTAAATTGCCCAAGAGAGTGCCATTATACAGTAGGTGCTTAATATTTATCGATGCACTCTACCCCATAGCTTTCTTGAAATGAATTTTTTTTCATTGTAGGATAACTCGTCTTAAAATGAAAACCCAGAACTGGTCACAAAGGGCTAAGTTTACAGTGATTAAAAGTGGAAATATTTAGGCTGTAAAGAGTAAACTTAAGTTTACATATATAGTCTAAGGTTTATGATTTTTTTCGAGGATATTTTCTTGTTTTTCCCCCATCATATATATCCCAAGAGTGTTTATTCCAAAGAGGAAAAATGAGAATAAAGACAAAAATGCTGAACTGGGTAGTATGCATTCTTTGTGGATAAAAGAACATTAATAACTCAATCATAATCAATGTACACTGGAATGACATTATTAATCTTTGATATATTTGGAGGTCACCTTTAATAAGGAGATATTGAAGTTATTAATACAAATGAAAAGAAAAGACATAAAAAAGTGGCATTGATTCATAGAACAGCTGAATATATTACTTGGCACAAGGTAATTATTTAAATGGTCTCCACTTAAACTGATGAGGTTAGAACCTCCTCATTTCCACAGGTATATCTCCTTAGGCAGGCTTTCCAGAACCTAGTAAGGGAGTGAAGAATTTACACTCCTTTCAGCAGAAATAATCCAGGTGAAGCATTCAATCTCAATAATTAGATTTAAAGTCTAGTTTCATTCCATGTGGGGGTGAGAAAAAGCAGACTGTTTTAAAGTCACAGAGAAATGCTTGTAAGAAACTTTTCAAATATGTCTTCTTTCATCTAAATAAACAGCCCCACATCCTGACCCCTCTAAAGAGACCCTAAGGGAATGTGACTGGGAAACATGGGATTCAGACCAGTCGTATGGCCCCAGGGCAGCTCCCTGCAGCCTCACGTGGTGGTCCATCAGCCCACGTGTGTTCACCTCCTGTCAGAACTACTCTTGACAACACACTGCCTCCTGAACCAGGCTGCGGCTGTCCTCCAGGAACTCACTGACTCCACGTCCTGGCCATATTCCGACGGTTTCCCAAGACAGGCTTCTGTTCCCACAGGCAGTCTTCTGGCTGAGGTAACTCTCCCTCTTCTGACTCCCCACTGTCTGCTGACTCTGCTCTGAGGCCCTGACAGCTGGCTTCCTTTCCGACACTCTCCTTGCCTGGATCTCTACTATCATTTGGGGACTGGTTCCATAAATTCTTGTAAAGCTTGTTCCCTGTGGCCTTGTCATTTGTTTTGTCACTGATATAAGTGCTGCATCTTGACTTCTCATCTAACTCTGCCTCGGCCATGGCCTTCTGGGAAATGCCTGAGGTCAAGGCCGCTTGGGTCTTTCATCACTGCTTTGCCTGGACTCTTCCTGTCTCTCTAGCTGTTTTCGCCCTGTGATCACCACTCTCGCCTATGCCTGTTATGACAAATTACATTCAATTCCTTGTGGATCAAAAGGGGGTTGTTAATTATGTAATGTACACATATTGTTTTCAGATTCTCAGGCATGGTAGTCTGGTTTGTATATCCAAAGATAAAGCATTTACTTTATAAAATAAATAAATCACTTTAACTTCAGCACTCCAGAGTTCCCATTGTGGCTCAATGAGGTTAAAGACCCAACATAGTCTCCATGAGGATGCAGGTTCTATCCCTGGCCTGGCTCATTGGGTTATGGATCTGGTGTTGCCTCAAACTGTGGTTTAGGTAACACACATAGGGCTTGGATCTGGTGTTGCTGTGGCTGTGGTGTAGGCTGGCAGCTGCAGTTTCTACTCAACCCCTGGGCCCGGAACTTCCGTATACTACAGGTGTGGCAATTACACAAAAAAAGATGATTTCAGCACTCTATTTACATAACGAGGTCTAATATTGTGCTGTAAGTGAGAGAGTAAGTTCCTTGGTGGGGTCTTTAAGGATCATTCCAAAATGACAGTGGAACTTACACTAGGAGAGGCATTTGATATTAAAGGATTTATCACCTTCCCAGGTCCTGGAGAGGAAAGCATGGCATGCCCAGAGGGCCACACACAGTCACCAAAAGCTCAAAATTTGGTCATGCCAGGAAGGGAAGGAGCAGAGCAGGGACTCATGAGCAAGTGTCAGGGAAGGGTGCCTGCAGCATGAAAGAAGTGTTCGCATTGGATCATCTGAATGAAAGTGGGTCAACATGGAAAGGAGAAGAATGAAATGGAGAAACTGCCATGAGAATTATGGATTGAACATACATATTGGAGATGGATACTCAGAGATAGGCAATAACTAAGCAAAAGTTCAAAAAAGCAAGGTGAGTGTCCCCACTCGGAGCCACTGAGACAACAAACGATACCTTGACACTACAAATTAAAGCTTTCTCTCTTCTCTCTCCCCTGGTAATTGTCATAACTGTATTTTGAAAAGCAATTCATTCTTTATTTTAGAATATATTATAAACAAAATATACTACAAATTTAAAGATATACATTGAAGACAGGAAACATTCTAAGCAAAAATCCTATTTTCTATATGGAAAATAGCATTGATAACATTTTTCTATTTGCAAATGTCTCCATAAAATAATGAAGTCACTACTATCTTGTATGCTGGCATTAAACAAGTCATTTTAAAATATTTATGCCCATAAAAAAGACTCTTCCAGTACTGCTCTCTCTCACGTTAAAGGCAAATCTGCTCCCTAAAAGACCTGAGCACTTTTTGGAGATTTGGCTGCGTTATAATATCAATAGGAGACTGGCAGTGACCATTTCACTTCTCTAAGCAGATCAAGATGCTACATGAGTCTCCTGCTGTGTCTCATGTATGATTTTTTTCTCAATGGCTTTTTATTTGCTATTCTCCACACTTGGGGACAATTGCCCAAAATCATCCCATAGTTTGCTTCTTTGCTTTTATTCACTGAGTTTGTTTTTTTTCGTGTCTCTTCAGAGAAGCTTTCGTTGCTTACTTTATGGGTAGTAGACCCTTTCACCCTCTATCTCATATGTTAGTTTTTCAAGGATTTGCCACTGCTACACATTACTGTACAAAGACAGATACACACACACATATGTGTGCATGATGCGTGTATGGAGGTACTGCCTGTACCCTACAGTAGATTTGTTAGCTCCAGTGCGGTGGAAAGTCTTACATGGATGAAAAGACCCCACACAAGTTTCTCAGTACACCACACACACATACACACACGCACTACAAAAGCATAGAAAAATGCTTTTTGAGGGTTGAGTCCTTGATACTTTACAAGAGCAGCAGCCATGCTTGTGGTCAATTTCCTAAATAGGTCATTAGGATTACCAGCCAAAACCTCCCTGCACAGGAAGCTAGGTACAGATGTCATCCTTGTCAATAAGTCAGAGCTATGCTAAGTCCTTAAATGACTTCTCAGGCCAATTAGGATGGTTTTCTACGAAAAAGAGATTACCAATGAGTAGAGAGTAGTTAATATTTTATAGTTAGAGAACTTAACACTATCATCAATTTTAAATTATTAATTTAAAAAAGTCACAAAGAAGAAGTCAAATAGTGAAGGACATAACTAAGTTTTACTGAGAGCATTTCCTACAGAAAATTGTACACCCACCATTACATCTAATTTTTTTAATGTCTTACAATTTTATTTGTCAGTTACACTCCAATAAAGCTGGAAAAAAAAAAATGAATTCCTAACTTGCCAGGCCTGCAAGGACTGTGCTGATCTGGCACTTTCCATGTCCCCTCCTCCCCCTGCTGGCTCTATTTTGGCTACACTGGCCTTTTTTTTACACCTCTCTACTAGGAGCTGTGCACTTGCTTTTCCCTCTGCCTGAGCATGTTGCTCCCAGGTCTTCATGTATCTGCCTCATTCTCATCACTTACATCTTCTGTTCATTGTTTTCTCATCAGAAACTTTTCTATGGCTCAGTCCTTACTGTTACTCATTCACTTTACCACCTCCTGCCAATCAACTCCGGGTTCGTTATTGAGTTGTTTTCTTCATGAGGCTTATCACAATTTGAAATTCTTTTTTTTTTTTTTTTTAATGGACATTTTCCTTCTTTCCTTAAGGAATTTGAGTTCCAGAGGGGCAAGGACTTTTAAATTCATATTTACTGCTGTTTCCCCAAAGCCTAGAACAGTGCACAGCACATAGTGGGGGCTGAGAATTTGGCTGAATGAATGAATGAATGAACAGAACACAAATCAGATGAACTTTAGTAACTCTCATCATTGCTTAAGTATATCTGCACTTTGTGACACAATATTTATGTTCCTTATTTTTTCTAGGGCAATCCTGATAGCAAATTTAAAAAAAATTAAAAATATACTTGGCTTCACTGAACATTTGTCCCAAGTACTAATTTAGAAAATTATAGGTGTTAATATAAGAAATGCTAACAATGAGGCACAATTTAATAGAAGGCATTTTTAGAAGGTATTTTCAGATTTTTTAAATTGCTTTTAGTTCACTGAGTAAAATAGAATCAAAGTAAGCATTCTACCCTAAATTCTATCTATTTAAAAAATCACAATGGAAGATAATCATTCATTTCGCTGTGTAGTAGAAACTGGCACAACATTCTAAATCAACCATAATTTTAAAAAAAGGGAAAAATTTTTTTTAAATCATTAAATTTTATAGCTCAACTTCTAGAACAAATATATATTTATATATATTATTCCTCTCATTTTTGTATAGGAATAATATATATTATTTCTCTCACATTAATGTATATTAATATATATCACTCCTTTGATATTTGTATGAATAAGTGGAACCGTGACATACAGAAAACA
Organism: Sus scrofa; assembly: GCF_054392235.1. Taxonomy (NCBI): domain Eukaryota; kingdom Metazoa; phylum Chordata; class Mammalia; order Artiodactyla; family Suidae; genus Sus; species Sus scrofa. Next base: position 65,376,015 of record NC_139390.1, read on the forward strand.
TTTACATCAGTCCTATACTTTAGGATTCATATGTGTCAGTATTTCCTGAATCTCCTGTACACACCCATGGAATATGAATTCAATTATGAGCTTCTGTGTTCTTCACATTGACACTGAATTAGGATAATGGATCTCCTTTGTTCTAGGTTCACTGCATGTGTTATTTTAATTGTAGGTTTAATAGTTTATTATCAGGGTGGAATGATATAAATCTGAGATCTATATGTAAAGCATTGCAGGTAGAGACATCTATGATATTGAGAAGCTGTGGAAGTAACTGTAGTTTTTGATTGTAGGTGGTTTGAATCATTTGTGGAATCAGAAGGTGACCTTTATCTCTCTTCTGCCAATGAACTCAAAATTTTGATTCCTTACAAACTTGTGGTTGAGCTAAAAAAAATGGAGAGTTTCATCATAGCTTGTAGGTTTTGAATAGATTTCTCTATCAAAGTGATAGGAATCTTTGTGAAATGATCTTCCTCTTACTACCTGAGAACAGGGTATAACAATGTGTATCTTGTGAAACAGTATTTTCATTGGGATGAAATATTTGGTTTGTTGTGGGAAAACATTGTCTTTGGTCAGATAAAGATGGATAATCAGTTTAAATACAATTAAATAAGCTTTTTCATTGTGGGGCTTTTCAGAACTATAATTATGTTAGTGTTAATCATGACTATGCCACAAAATCCTATTTCATAAAGCTCTGTTTGCAATTAGTGTTTTAAAGAATACAGTTTGCAAAACCCTTACTTAATATAACAGGAGAATAATGCTTTCCCTCCAAATAGAAGTTGAGGTTCTAAAATAATGGTTAGTCAAAACCTTTTAGGAAAGCAAAATGGTACAAAGATAAATGGACAAATGATGGGATTACAGAGATTTACATTCCTCATGGGCCTGAAAGCAAAGAAAATATATATGTTCTTAGATGTGGTTCAGTACAGTGACTGCCAAAGGAGCACAAATCTAGATGTGCAGAGAGGAAGGCAAGACACAGAGTTATGAGAAGGTAAGTCATGTATGCATGTCTTCATTTAACTACTAAGCAAATATTTATTTAGCACCTGATATGTGTAAGTGCTGCTTTAGGTGCTATAAATACAGGGGAGTATGACAGACAGGGCCTCTGACACTTAAATTCACTTAAAACAAATCTAAATAAAAATCAGGAGTGACCAAGTAGTTATTTTTTTAATATTTCTAGGAATAAATAATTCTTCAAGTGATTCTTGCTTTATTCATTATTTGTCATGTTCTTTTAGTTACCAGCATGATACCCTCTCAAGAATGCAGATGTTGGAGTTTCTATTTTTTAGAATAGCCATTAGAGGAGAAATAGATATCTTACTTCCTATTCTTTAGCACCCTGTCAGCCTCGAGGCAGGGGTCAGAGACTCAAGTACAAAAGAAGAAAGTGGAAACTGGTGGTAAAAAAAAAAAAAAAAAAAAGGAAAAGCAAAATGAGGATGAGGAGAATATCTGGAGTTTATATATATATATATATATTTTTTTTCTTTCTTCCTTTCTTCCTTTCTTTCTTTAAATGAGATAAAGCTAAAAATGAGGTGGATCCGGAACAGACCCTGGAGAGGATCACTGAGAGCAAGAACCTAGCCCACCTCTAGGGCACACATTCCAACTGCAACAATTTCTAGGACTCAAGTATATTAGTGACCGTTTTTCAGGGTGGAAATAAATCCTTCTGTTCATCAGTAGATTAACCATATAGAATCCTGGAAAATGATCAGAAATGTAATTCTAGAACTTCGGAATTAAAATGATGATTATATCATCAGTAACTCTTTGCTTGGTTTTGAATGATTTTCAATCACTTGGTAGCTTATAAATTAGACTTTTTACAGTGTCTAGCCTTTACAATATGAGCTGACAGTACAAGAAAAAATACTTGAAAATTATGCATTTTTGTTTAATGTACCAAATGTCATCATGTGCAAAACATATGCCTGTAATCAGTTCAATAAGAAGGTAGTAAGTAGCTTTTGAGGAGGTTGAACCATAATACTTTCTGCTTTCTCAAAATACAGTTGCAAGGTGTACCTGCATGTAAGAATCATAAAGAAGCGGAGTTCCCGTCGTGGCGCAGCGGTTGATGGTTCCGACTAGGAACCATGAGGTTGCGGGTTCAATCCCTGGCCTTGCTCAGTGGGTTAACGATCCGGCATTGCCCTGAGCTGCGGTGTGGGTTGCAGACGCGGCTCGGATCCCGTGTTGCTGTGGCTCCGGTGTAGGCCGGTGGCTACAGCTCCGATTCGACCCTTAGCCTGGGAACCTCCATATGCCGCGGGAGCGGTTCAAGAAATGGCAAAAAGACAAAAAAAAAAAAAAAAAAAAGAATCATTAAGAAGGCAAAATTGCCATTTAAAGCCACTCACTCAAAGCACAAATATCCTTGCAAACATGGGAAGAAATCAGAACTTTAGAATTCACTTACTGTGTTGTCATGTAAGACTTTGATTTAAAAAGAAAATATTGTGGAAGACATGATTCTTGTACACAATATTCCAGGAGCCTGGAAATGCTTAAGAACATTTAAATTTTTTGCAAAGGCTGTGGCCTATGGGGTGCCAGGGATTCAAAAAGTGTGATGTCCCATGTACTAGTAAATACACAGAACTTAACATTATGAAGCTCCACCCAGGATGAGAAAAGACAGTATGGTTTAAACATGCTTCCCCTTTCCTGTTGTTTATAATTCAACTATTTCCATTTTCCTTAGTTATTAAGCATGCTCATACAAATTTGGATTCAGACTTCAATAAACTAAAAAATTCAAATCATGCATATAGGCTGACACTGATTCTTGTTTGCCAATATTCACTACTACTTGGTAATGTTTAAAAATAATAAACAAAATCACTGTTTTCACATATCCTCCACATCTTTGGTCTTCTAATTACGACAGTGATTCATCTACCCCATTTAGATGACCCAAGGCACTATTAATACCTTTAAATAATTATTTTAATTTTTAAAAAATATAAAACAATGGAATTGGAAAATATTAACAAAGGAAACAAAATATATTTTTTAAAATGTCACAAAGGTTTTTCCCCTCTATAGTCTTTTATCACTTTTCTCCCTAAAAATGTGTTGTAGTAGGAAAAAAATAATAGAACTAAAGAAAATTATATATGGTGATCCATCTTTGTAGAGACATTCCAATTGACTACATCATTGACTTTGGAAGAATGTTGTTAGTAGACTAATCAAACCAATCATGTTTGTCATAGATACTTCCAGTAATTTAAACTGAAGAACATATGTTAACACCTTTCCCTATTATCACTTACTTCTGAATGCCCATAAGACAGGAGATGTATTTAGACTCAGCAGCTATATACATTGCTTGTGCAGTTCCCACCTTAATAGAGCCAATGACCTGAACACAGCTCAATGACACAAAATAGAGGCTGGCAACATCCCTCCCCTCAGTTTCATTTCAAGTTTACTGGAGTCTACTGTGTACCCTAGCACAATGCTAATCAAAGCATGAAAATAAGGTGTATAGTGGATACTGAGAAAGTAATTGGAAGAAACAATGTGAAACCAATCAAAAAAATATCAGTTCAATTTCTGGATTATGTGTATACACATTGAAATGCATGGTTCAATTTTTTAAAGCTTGTTTGTTAAAAATAGTCTTTATCTGGAAGTAGGCACGATATGATTTCAATGTCTAAGTGTTTAGCTCTGTACTTAAATGCTTTTACTTTTCTTTTACACATTTAACCAAAAGCATATTTTTCTAACAGTCACAGAGATCTAAATTGTTAGGTAATATAGAGCATTAGAAATCATTCATTATTCTCTGTGATGATATTAGATATTTTAAAACAATTCCACTATTTGTCCAACCACAGAATTACCTATTAAATTTGAATTCTTTTAAGTTATTTGTGTAATTTTAGTTTTCAACTGCAGCCACTTCCCACTAACCTTGAGTGGCCTCTTAACATGGCTCTCTTTCTTTTGTTAGTATGTTTCTTCTAAAGCTGAAAGGTCAAATAGTCACACGTATTAGAACTGTGTATAAAATAAAAGGCCACAAGCAATACCCAGAAATACCCCTTGTGAAAAAGAATAGGCTATTCCATGCATTGACTGTGTGACATTAATATTGCTTAACCTACTTATATTTTCTTTATTGATTGGTACTTAAGAACATTTATAAAGGAGCTTTGCAGATTCATAAATTTCAGATTCGTGAAGTGTTGTAAGGTCTTTTCCAGAAACAAGGGGGTCATGTTTATTTATAAATAAAAATGATTATTGCAGAGTAGCTATAACAGGCTTAAATAACAGAGTGATCTTAACAGGTGTGTGCCTGTATGTGTGTGTAATACATAATCTGTGTTTTAAATGTGCCTGGTGGATTGTGTAAGAAAAAGTAGACACATGGTCAAGATATGTACCTACAGCTCCTTTCATGAAATTATATTCTAAAAAAGATTTTTTAAATAATACAAGATGGACTCTTCAAAGTTATCTGCATACCATTCATAGACACCACGATCTGACCTCAAAAACACGTTTGCCATCCATCTCACCCCTTAGCCATGCCTTCTCCCTTGTAACAAAGGCACATCATTCAGGTCTGTACCTGCTGCTTGCTTCCTTTTATTTGCCCATGTTCACATTGTTCTTTTGGTAACAAAAGCACTTCTGTTGTTAACAGGTGTCATCTTCATCGGCCTAAACTTTATCCATCCTTCAATATAGCTTCAATGTCAGATTCCCAGTAAATGATTATGAATGCCTTTATTCAAAATTAATCTCACTCTCCTGTCTTACATATATTTTGTTTGTATTTTTAGTATCAACTGTATCACAATTTGTCCAGTATTTTAAATTTGTGTCCATGCCTATTTCACTTGATGGGTAATAGAAAATTTAAGGTCAATGACCATATAGTATTTATTTCTATATATACAATACTGACAAGAAAAGTATCTTTCCAAAAGTAGATGCTGGATAAATATTTGTAGGATTACATTAAAATGAGACAAAGTGAATTAGCTCAAGGTTACTATGCATGGTTTCTCTACTGTTCAGAATGCTTTGCTCTAGAATTTCAACATTTGTCTCAGTTTTCACTGTAGCTGAAAGCTGATATATCCTTAACTTAGCTTCATCTAAGGGAAGTGGAGAGTGACATTTATTAATATTTGCATAGCTCAAAAGAAGTTCATGGAGTGCAAAACACTCTACAAATTGAAAGTGCTATTTAATAATAAAATGATTACAGTGTAGTAAACCATAGCAACTTGGCATAATCAATACATTTCTTGAATTTTTCAGTATTAAAATTAAAAGAAAGAAGCACCTGTTATACACCTCCTGAAACAATGGAGCACGACTTTATTTGCAAATGGTGACACCGTCTTATTAAAAGAAAAATCTAAGAACAGTTGCTAGGGATATTGTGTGTGTACTCGTGGTGTCTATGGAAACTGAGCCTGCATGAAACTTGTAATGAGGAATAAAGAGACACCTGGAAGAGTGCCCAGTGTCAGAAAGACAATGCGAATATAACTTCAAAATTTATAAAGTGCAAAAATAGAATAAAAATACACGTACTCTGTGTCTTTGGGTACCAGGAGAAGGGTTTAATTCTAGGGAAAAACATAAAGAACAGAAAAACAACAATTTTTTTAAACTTGCTTCAGTTTTCTAACATATTACCAAAGTTTGAAAAATAATATGGCTACTGCTAAGACACTCATAAATTTGACCCATGCTTGTGTATTATCTGTAAGTCATGTAAGAATCTTCTCATGCTCTGAAAGAGCACTTATATTTCAAAAATAAGGGAACACTATTTTATTTTTGAAATTTGAACCCTGATAAATCTAATGATTTTGGACTTCATTAATTAAAACTGACTGTCATATCCTTGACCAGGCATCTAGTGGCTCACTTTGGCTGATATAACTAAATGTGAAAGAACAGCTATTATTTAGAGAAAAAAAAAAAAAGATTTAACCCTTGTCCTTATTTAACTAATGACTTTGGATGTGGTGTTACCCCAGAATTTCATCTGTCTCCAAATGATGATATGAATGCAGTAAGACCTTAAAATTATATATATATATATATATATATATATATATATATATTTGTATATAGCAAAGATTCTGAATAATACATTATTCATAGTTTAATTTTAGAAAATGAATCGTTTATGTGTCAGATATAAATCCTAGAAACAAATACCGTAAGTCCAGAAAGTAACAGAAATAAGTACCAGATAGCCAGCAGAAAGTATAAATAGACACAATCCTTGCCTTCCCAGGTCTTACATATTAGTGAGGAAGAGAGATCTTTATCAAACTAATGGTGAAATATCTGTCAGAGATTGTTCTTGTTAAAATGATAAATCAATAGGTATTTTCACTTGAAAGAGATACCTGTAGAGATTACAAGTGTAGGAAAAATATGATTTGTGTTAGTGTTTTAAAATAAAGGAGTTCCCGTTGTGGGGCAGTGGTTAACGAATCCGACTAGGAACCATGAGGTTGCAGGTTCCATCCCTAGCCTTGCTCAGTGGGTTAAGGATCTGGCATTGCATGAGTTGTGGTATGGGTCGCAGACACGGCTCGGATCCCGCATTGCTGTGGCTCTGGCTACAGCTCCAATTAGACCCCTAGCCTAGGAACCTCCATGTGCTCCAGGAGTGGCTCAAGAAAAGGCAAAAAGACAAGTAATAATAATAATAATAATAATAATAATAATAATAATAATAATTACTTTTCCACTATGGAACAATTAGCAAATATTTTAAAATAACTTCCATGCTGAGTTTCTTTAGCTTTATATAGTATTCCAAAAAGAACTATACTCCTGATCACAGGGATATTTATAACTTCACATTTTGAGTAGCAATACTATTCTCAATTCCTTGAGTACTGAGTACTATATATAGACTATAAAATACTTTATTTTCTGATTTGCTAAACAAACCCTTTAAATTGATGAATTCTTTAAGAAGAGATGGATCTTTTTATAAACACTCAGCCAACTGTACAATTCAACTGACCAGAACATTGAAGGAGAGTAAACAAGAGGGAGGAGGGAAAACGTTGCACAAAGTAGCCAAGATTGGAGAAAATAAGAATCAGAATCCCAAGAGGCCTGTTTGGACCTTGTTGAGGTCCATTAGCTCAGAAAGAACGACTGGAGTTCACACAGATCAATCACTTCTCACTCAATCTGGGGGGTCAGACACTGCCCTCAATTACATGCACCTAACTTTCTTTCAGGTTGCAGGGAGTAAGACACACCTTCTGGAGCGCAGGCTCTGGGCCCCGCCAGTAAGTGAGGCGTAATTGAAGGCTCTCCCCTAGCTGTGCTTGGCTTGGTGAGCACAGCCAGCAGCGGAGGCCTGCCTCCTAACAGAGCAGGAGGGTGCTATAAAAATCTCAGCCTTGAAGGCGGTACCAGACCTTTGGCAGCTGTTCTTTATTTCAAGATCAAAAAAAGCCCACTTCACTAAGCATTGAGATGTACGTATTTTCTCACTGTATTTTTCTCCAAAGTTTAGTCCATTCTTTCATCCCATCTCCATTCTGTTTTCCTCTTCTTTAAGAAAATACTTCTTTTCCTTCTTTGTTCCCTTTTCTCCATGATTGTTTTCAGGCTTTTACACATATTAAATGAGTTAAAGTGCTTAGAACAATTGGGCACACAAGAGTTTAAGTATGGTTAGTGTAATATTTTTTTTTTTTCTTTTTGCCTTTTCTAGGGCTGCTCCCGCAGCATGTGGAGGTTCTCAGGCTGGGGGTCTAATCGGAGCTGTAGCCAAGGCCCACACCAGAGCCACAGCAACGCGGGATCCGAGCTGCATATGCAACCTACATCACAGCAACGCTGCTGGATCCTTAACCCACTGAGCAAGGCCAGGGATCAAACCTGCAACCTCATGGTTCCTAGTAGGATTTGTTAACCACTGTGCCACGACGGCAACTCTAAAGTATGGTTAGTTTGGTAGTGACAGTTATTTTATTTTGCATTATCATTGCTATTGTTTGTATTATTTTTTCTTGATTTAAGGAGATTTTGGATAAATATGGGAAAAGTAATCCTTTAATTTTGATAAGAGTTAACTTAAAAAGACTTATTTTGTGTATATTTGTCTAAAACTACTTATTTCATGCCAAACTTATAATCACATACTGAATTTATCTACAAAGAAAATATGAATGATATTTCTTAGACATTATCCTTTTATGAGAAAAATGATAGAAAAATCATTTGGCAGCATTGAAAGTATTCCCCAAAATGTCACTGGCAGAGCTATAATACTTGACCTAATAAAACTTGAGCTTCCTGAAGTGAATAAACATTGAATTGGTTTACTTTAAATAGTTCAAAATAGTATATTTTAATAACTGTACTTTTTATTATAAGATTTGTTAGGGTAGAGAATAACATAGGTTTTTTGGGGTTTTTTTGTTTTTTTTTGTCTTTTTAGGGCCACACCCATGTATATGGAAGTTCCTAGGCTAGGGGTCGAATCAGAGCTGCAGCTGCTGGCCTAACCACAGCTACAGCAATGCCAGATCTGAGCCACAACTATGACCTACACCACAATTCACAGCAATGCCAGATCCTTAACCCACTGAGTGAGGCCAGGGATTGAATCCATATCCCCATGGATGCTAGTTGGGTTCATTACCACTGAGCCATGAGGAGAACTCCTGTATAGGTTGATTTTTTTTGGATAGTGTAAAGCTTAAAAATAAATAGAAAAAAACTATTATCACTTTAAATAATATACAAGATTTCAAAAATGCATTTATATATGAATATAGGTGTTAGTATACTAGGTGTGGTAAAATTGTTTATTTTTAACATTCTGACTGCTAGATGGCTTATTTTGCTATACTGGCACACTTAGGAATATGAAAACTGTAACGCAAAAACTTAATAATAAACTAAAATATCTTAACAGAACACAATATCTTAAAATATTCAAATTATGAGTATGCATTATAAAAAGAGGTTCTATGAATTCCTAAGTATGTCAGTTCTTCAAAAGACAATCTCTTTTACTCAGTTTCCTCTTCGGGTTCCATGTGTAAAAATCTCCAGTGTTTGGTGCCCTGTGTTCAGTTCTCACAGTTTCTCAGTCTTCTCAAAAGTCCCTGGAGCATGCTGATTGTGGATTCACATAAGACTGAAGTGAAAACTTTCACAATTAGGAACTAAGTACTATGCTCTGGGGACTTGGTCCTGCTGCTCTCACTCCTCAGAGTTTGCCCTCACACACCATGTGGCTGGTCCTCAGGGCAGGTGGGATCAACCCAGTCTTGCCTGAACTCCTGGGTTTTCTGAGCTCTATATAGTCTATGTTCCAATAACATATGAGGGGACCATTTTAATTAGAGTCTTATACAACACCACATTTTTTCAAGAAGAAAAGAATCACACTTTTTACCTGGTTTTGCTATTTTTTTTTTCAGTCATTCATCAACAGCTATCTCTTATACTGCCAGATCTTGCTTTCCTTTCCTTGAAAGGCATTTTAGTGTTCAGTTAATTTAAACTCCTTCTCCTATGTCATTGTCCACAATGTTTAGAGATGGTTCTTTTTCAATGTTTGCTCTAAAACTTTTGTTGATTAGTTTTATTAATAAAGCACATATAGTCAAAGATTACACTGAGAAGTAATAAACTTAGTGATTAAAATAATAGGCAGTGAGACAGATTGTTTTGAATTTTGGCGTTGCAATTTTCAAGCTGAATACTTAACCTCTCTTCTTTCATGTTTCTTATCTGTAAGTGAAGAAAATATTAACTTCCTCATAGGATCATGAACAGCATACCAATACATTTATAGTTTTAATATGGTAGTTGATATTAATACATGTAAAGGCATTTGAAACAATACAAAAAGTTTGTATTTGATAAAAGTAAATATAAATGAGAGGATCAATGATCAAAAGCTTATTGAGAAAAATTAAAGTAAAATATTATATAGAAATAAATATCCAGGAGTTCCCATCGTGGCACAGTGGTTAACAAATCCGACTAGGAACCATGAGGTTGCGGGTTCGGTCCCTGCCCTTGCTCAGTGGGTTAACGATCCGGCGTTACCCTGAGCTGCGGTGTGGGTTGCAGATGCGGCTCGGATCCCGCGTTACTGTGGCTCTGGTGTAGGCCAGTGGCTACAGCTCCGATTCGACCCCTAGCCTGGGAACATCCATATGCTGCGGGAGCGGCCCAAGAAATACCAAAAAGACAAAAAAGTAATAATAATAATAAATAAATATCCAATTAATATAGATTGATTTTTTAAAAACAAATATTTTGAGTCTATAAAAGCATTAATTTTACAGAACGTTACCTAGAATTATGTGAAAAAAAGTATTCTATCATTAGATACATTGTAAAACAGGTTTTAAAACGATACAAATTTTTAATGCATGATTTCATAGACTTGCATGATGAAGCTCTCAAGGAGATACAACTTGTGTAATATTTCTGAAACAAATTCTATTTTGAAACTCCTGCTATTTGTGGAGCATCTCACAGTGTGTTCTTTTAGAAGATGTAATTTTTGGCAGGCTTGTTTCTAATAGAGTTTGAGTTTCATTTCTATACCTGTGCATTTGTGTCATGCGAAATAAAACACTATGCTTTTGGCTCTAGATGACTGGCTAGCTTTATGATCCCTTTTCTAGTTATATGGCATGGTCGATCATGCCTTCGACCTTTGCCTTAAACAAATTATAAAACTATAAGGTCCAATATAAGAGACATCAGCCACAGCTGCCTATTAATCACTTAGAATGTAGAATGTGGCTAGTTTAAATCGAGATATACTATAGGTGTAAATACACACCAGCTTTCTTAAAAAAAGAAAATGATCCCATTCATAATCTTATATTAATTACAAGTAAAAATAATAATAGTTTGGATACACTGGGTTAAATAGAATATATTAAAATCAATTTTAGCAGCTTTTTTTTTTTTTTGCTTTTTTTCAGATTCCTACCAGAAAAAAAATTACATAAATGATCCATATTCGATTTTTATTGGACAGTGCTGCTCTAGGTTTGGCTAAAATGCAGTAGTGCTAAGAACTCCATCTTGCATCTCTGACATTAATGACCCATAATATTCAGAACATAGGAAACCAGAGAGCAATTTAAAGGATGAGAATATTAAAATTTCATTCTCAATTTCATAAAAAATAAGTTTGATCACAGATGTAATTTTCAAGAAATTAAGTATAAAAAGGCCTGCAAACCTCATCGTGAACAAATGGTCTTTTTTCACCAAAGAACACAAATGTACTTCAGACCTAGGAACTGCACAGAAGGAATACAATTTCAGCCTGAAATGGCTAAACCAAGGGCTATAGACAATCCTAGGAATATCCTTAGTTTTTACTTTGATCTAAGTTTCAAAACAGCAGAAAATTCACTTCACCAGAGTGAAGCAGAAGAGACAGACAGGGAAGGCATAATATTTAAGGGACATTGGGATGGAATTTCACTCAAACCCAATGGAAAACATAATAGGCAATGTCTAAGAAAAAACTTCTCAAGGCACTATATGATTTCACTTAAATGTGGAGTGTATACTATGGCACAAATGATCTATCTACAAAGCAAAAACCCAGGGACATGGAGGACAGACATGTTTGCATGGGGGGAGGGGGAGGGATTGGGATAGATTGGGATTCTGGGGTTAGCAGATGAAAACTCTTACAGCTGGAGTGGGTGGGCAATGAGATCCTGCTGTATAGCACAGGGTCTATATATCTAATCACTTGTGATATAACATGAAGGAGGATAATGTGAGGAAAAGGATGTATATACTTATATGAATGGGTTGCTTTGCAGTACAGCAGAAATTGACAGAATATTGTAAATCAGTCATAATAAAATTAAAAAAAAAACAAAAAATTCTTCTTTGCTTATTACATAGAAGATCAGAGAAGGATGGATGGATGGATAATTAAAAGACAGAAAGACAGGGAAGAGGTAAAATATATAAAAGTGTGAGTTATGATTCCAGTTTAGTGGAATTGTGTTTTATAGATTTAGTTATTTATATTTACATGTTCAAAAAAGTAGAAACTTATAATCCTTGGCTTAAGAATATTCTATGACAGAACCAACTGTATTTGTCCATTAGTGAAGTGTACTCTACAGTGTACTCTATCGAATCCAATAAAAAAGACATTCAGCCACTAGTTCATTTGTGTGAAAGAGAAGTCTGATCAGAGTCAACTACTTCCGACTCAGAACATAGATGGAGATTATAAGAAAATAGCTGATATTCTACAATTTACATCAGATGTAGGAAGATTTTATTGTTGCCCTGTAGTATACATTGGGAGTTATTATTTATTCTTCTGAATTTGGTTAATGTGATAAACTGAATAATGGCCTCAAAGATGTCCATATCTTAATCCCCAGAACCTGTGAATATTTTATCTTATAGGGGAAAAAGCAACTTTGCAGTTGTGAATAAATTAAGAATCACAAGATGGGGAAATTATCTTGGATTATAGGGGGTTGATCACAATGGATTCATGGAGGTCCTTACAAAAGGGAAGCCAGAGGGTCAAATGCACAGTATAGGGCATCTGACAACAGAAACAGAAGGAGAAAGACAATGTGACATGGGACCAGCTCCCAAGGTGTGAGGGATCCACCCTGGAAAAGTCAGGGAGACAGCTTCTCCCTCGGAGCCCTCAACGGGAACCCACTTACCAACAACATGACTTTAGTCCAATTTTGAGACCAATTTTGTATTTTGACTGCTAAAACTATAAGTAATAAAAGCATATTGTTTTAAGCCACAATTTTTGGTGATTTGTCAATAGCAGCAATAGGAAACTAATACAGTGAGTAAGCTAACTCTACAATACTTCTATGCAATCAACAAGTCCAGCACTTCACTAAAAGTGTCTGGTTTTTATGCTAAATTTACCAATAATCTAATGGTGATGCTTGAGCTCTAAATAGCAATAAACCAGGGTACTCCCACAGTCTCAGTATAAACAGTACCTGTAACTGTGATTCTAAGCACTGAATAGTCCCATTATCAAATCCTACAGAGGAGAATCTGAAAGGAGCTATTAGGGCCTAAGAAAATCTTGTTGGTAAGGAAGTGGGAGTTGATTCTTGAATTTACATTTAAAAAGTAAGTTTAAGTAAAAGATCTTACATTTAAATCCTGACCAAGATAATCCCTGAATCCTTGAAGAAAGGTTTGGTCTCAAATAATACCAAAACATAATCTTATTAATCTTTTTTATTTTTTCATTTTTTGTTTGTTTGTTTTTTAGGGCTGCAGGTGCAGCATATGGAAATTCCCAGGCTAGGGGATGAATCGGTGCTTCAGCTGCCAGCCTACACCACAACGGCATTGGCAATGCGAGATCCTCAACCCACTGAGCGAGGCCAGGGATCAAACCCGTGTCCTCATGGATACTGGTCAGGTTCTCAACTCACTGAGCCCCAGTGGGAACTCCTGGAACTCCTTTGTTTATCTTTTGAAGTTTATGTAGAGTAGATCTTCTCTTAGCTACTACGATTAAATGAATATACCTCCTAAAACTACTTCAAAAGAAGAAGCATAAAAAGAAAAGATAAAAGTGTCACTTCTTCCCCGCGTTCACTTTCCAATTCTTTACAGAAAACCACTGGAATAAGGATAAATTCATACCTGTGAATCCTTTGGTAGCAAATCTAAGGTGGATTAATTTGAATTTAGAACAGGGCCCATGACTTATTCATCTTTATATCTTTTCCATAAGCCAGGGAACATAATAGAAGCCCAAGAGTGTTTCGTTAAATGAATAAATTAAAACTGACCTAAGTATATTCATAGTGAAATGTATTTACCACCAATTGTATTACACTCAGATTACAGGTAAAAAGGTCACGTTGCCTACAAAGAAAAATGGACAAGGCAGCGTAGCCCTCTTTCCTAAACAAAAAGTCTGCAGCTAATGTAACCTTGAAGTTTCATGCCTGATTTATTTGCCTCCTGATATTTGCTCTTAGCTCTGTGCAGCTCTGACCCTTCCCTCCACACCTGGGCCAAGATGAAGCAAATGTTTGGAGATATCTCAGTGGTTCAGTAGAGTACAGTTACAAGGGAGTGTGTAAGAATTCATGGGTCTTGAGTTTATGTTTAATCAGTAAGAGAAAGGAGATGGCACATACTTCATCCTTTGTCCTCCTCTTTAGAGTATCCCAGGAGAATAAGCAATCAGTATTGTGGTTTTGGTGAAGCTTGGGAGGGGCTAAAATGTACCACTTTGTACTTGTCCCCCCCTCCCTCAGTTCACTCTTCTTTTTCTCTTACCCTAATTTTTCTAGGATTCCACTCCTCAACAGCGTTGGCAATTGACTTTTGCCTCGGGCTGTTTTTCAGGTCTCTTTGACTAAGATGGTTTTCATCCTTAGGGGTCAGAGTGTGGGAAATGACAGCTTGGTTCTGCAGAATCCATGGAAATTGCAAACTAAAAACCTCTCTCTTCAAATAAATTAGCATGGGAGAGTATCTATTAATATTCCACTTGAACCTTAAGTATCAAATATAGAGGGACCGGAAACTCACAGAGACCCAGAAAACCTTCTAAGTAGAAATGAAGTTTTATCTAAAAGTTAGACTTCACAAATCACAGGATAATTTGTTCCCAAATATTTAAGCCACATGTAGCAATTATTTTGTTTTTGGCATACGAAAGTTCCCAGGTCAGGGACTGAACCCATGCCACAGCATTGACAATGCCAGATTCTTAACCGTCAGACCACAAAGGAACTCCTAGTGGTTTTGAACTTAGCTTTGAAGACCAGGAGTAACACAACATAATAATTGATTTTTTTTCCCACAAAATTAGGGGAACATTGTCCCTAGCTGATACATGCCTGAATTTTCCTTCAAATTAAAAAACAAAAGTTTACTTCAATTGTGTTCTATTTTGAGTCCAGCTCAGACTATTATCTAGTTGATTTAAGAGAAATTTAGGAAGCCTGATGAATAGATTTTTTTTTTCTTTTTAGGGCTGCACACAGCATATGGAGGTTCCCAAGTTCCCAGGCTAAGGGATGAATTGGAGGTGCAGCTGCCGGCCTACACCACAGCCACAGCAACGTGGGATCTGAGCCATGTCTGAGACCTACACTTCAGCTTACAGAAACTCCCAATCCTAACCCACTGAGTGAGGCCAGGGATCAAACCCATATCCTCATGGATACTAGTCAGGTTCCTTACCACTGAGCCACAATGGGAACTCCTGATGAATAGAATTTTTAACCTGATGATAAGCATATCCTGGACATTCCTTCTAATGATATTGTGCCTTTTCTTGAATTAGAAAAGAGACACCTGTTAAGCAAAGGAAAAAAAAGCGGGGGCATATTCCTAGTCCTAAAGTAACTTTACAATTACAATAAAGATATTATATTAAGAAGCCTGAGCATAAATGAGCTAACCCAGTAAAGTGATTTATACAAACAAAACTGATCTATTTTCCATACCCCTTCAAGGCCAGTTCACACAGTTGCACAGGAACCTGTGTAGGAAGGACTCTGCTCTCGGTTCAGGGCCCATCTGTTTCCCTCTCAAAATCCTTAACACTTCTGAGGAAGGGGGCAAAATCAAACTGCATTTCGATTTTCACTTTGGCCCTCACAAATTATGCAGTCACTGCTATACAACTTACAAACTTAATGGTGGATTCAGCTCCATTTTTTTTTTTTTAGCATGTATTTAATTCCTAGAGTTCATAAGGCAAGGAGTATAAATATTCTAATAATTCTGAGACGTATATCAAAATAAGCTTATCCCTATCTCCACCCCCAGTTTTGACTTGTCCCTGCCCTGGGTGTTTCAGGAGCAGGCCACTACCTGGAAGCTCAGGGACCAGAAGCCTGTGCCTCTTGGTATTTGGCTCCTGTCTTTGTTATGTCCCCAGAAGCCTTGTCATTTGTATTTCCGTTTGCCCCCACGTGGTCTGTGTCTTGAACTCCTGCTCTATTTAGGATTTTTATATAAAAGATACAGAGGTTTTTCGCATTGCCTCAAGACCAAAGGGAGATTAATTTTAAGATACATAAGGGTTCAATCTATATATTTCAGGGATGGCCTAGTTTATCCGTGAGTCTCTTACTCTTTGGAAAGCCACACAGTCTCCATTATTGTGTCTCTGGATATGTGAAAATTAGTGTTTCCTTATTACAAATTCCTTACAGGACCTCATGGCTGTTCTTCTCATCTCTTTTAAAGTTGTAGTATACCCTGAAAACAGTATTTTTAATTTGGTATCTCAATTAAGGTATCTAAAGGGGAAATTTGTTTGGTGTGTATTTTCAAGGCAGGCCATGTCAAGTCAACTTTCCCTTCTATGGGGTTGCCCACCCATGAGCTTAGGGCCCATGCTTGGTAGCATCGGGCCTCAGTAAGTCCCAGAATAAAACCATGTATTATACAACATGCCTACAAGAACTATGACTTTTATCAGAACTGGTTGTGGGTGTGGCAGCAAAAGTATTTGAGACAAAAGTTGAAAATTCTGACCCAGAATGAGTCCCAAAGTCTCCATAGTAGTAGCTAGAATGCTAGTCTACAGCCTAACAGGAACTTCCTTGATGCCAACTATGATATATACAAATTTTTTCCTCTACTTATGAACAGTCACTGAGTACCCATTGCTTGAATATCCAACAATTATGTATTTCCTGGATATCTTCAAAACAGCCATCTTCTCTTCCTAGGCTCATCTATTTCTAAATATTGTCCAGAGATGCTCTGACCCTCTCTCCTGCTTAATCAGGTCCCACATATGATGCATTTCCTTTTAGGTTATTAAAAATGTACATCTATAATTTTTAAAAAGTCTTTTAGTAGTATGTTATCCAAGCAATGTATAATGTTTTAAGACTAAAAGAACATAAGATAACTTATGTTTTGCATTGACTTCTGGTTATTTAATTTACACTCAAAACATCCCAGCAAATAAACTCACAAGGGGCAAACTGAAGTTTTTCTTTTGCTTTTTACAGTATCTTAACCATTTTACATTTCTATTTTAATGGTATGTTCTCTCTTAAATTTTGGCTTATAATCCTATGTTTTTTTCCCTATATCATGAGGTAGCAAATTGAAGTTCGTGGTACAAAGCATTTCTATCATGGTATAATCTTGCGGTCTTAGAATATCACAGTGTCTACCATTTGTAGGTTATGTGTCTTCTCTCCTTTTCTATTCTTTAGACATAGGCTTAGTTTTTGCATAATCTTAGTTTAATATCATTCACCTACCAAAGAATTCAAAAACGTATCAAGTTTAGATATCACTAATAAGAAGTACTTTTTTCAATTTTTCGATATTGTAAGAAAATTTTCTAAGAACAAATAAATTACTATGAAGTAAAATAATATGTACCCTAAAATATGTATGTACACCTTTTGAATATGAAAGTCAAGAAATATATGTGCAAATATTTTATAAAGAAAAAGCACACTTTTACAGAAAACATGATTAAACACTGTGTTCTTGCATAGTTGGAAATTATCTCAAGATAAAAATAACAACAATAGAAAATTATTTCAGAAGCAAGAGACAGAGATACAGACTATCTGGGGGGAGAATAAACTTTCAAGGAATGCAAAAGCAGTAAGCCAGTTTTCTGTGTCTAAATACTATGTTGTATTTTTTTGTCTGTTTTGCCTCTTTTTAAGAAAAAGCATCTTGGCTCTTCAATTTCTAGCACTTGGTCATTTAGATAAAGGCGCAGATGCTCACTTGCTTAAGTAATTTTACTCAAATGATTTTTGTTGCTTAAAATGATTTCACTGTTGGATATTGCCTACGGTTTAGAGTGTACAGAACAAGGCATTTAAATGATAAGGTAGTTGCTTCCAGTGTGAATCTTGCCTGAAGAGAGTAACAGGCAATGTCCAGCTTCATTACTTTTTAGGGGTTTAATGTATAATATTTATTAGTGTTGCTACTTTCTCAGTGTCCATAACAATTCTTCCGTCTCATTTAGTAGCAGTTTGTGGTAAAATGCTCCTGCATACCTGCAGTTTGATCGTATTTCTACCATTTATCACCCAGAGTAGTAAAAGACGGTGTTTGAATTCTTTCTGAAATTTCACTCTATCATATCATCGGCTATATGTGTTTGAATGTGTGTGTGGTGCATACCACACAAATAGATGCCTATATGAGATGTATACATATGCATATATATGACTGTACGAGAAGCTTAAAAAACTTAGCAAGACAACATTATCCTTTTATACATAAGAATTAGTTCAGTATAATCAATAAAATGTATTACACAATATCAAAATCATTGAATGAAATACTGAAGTTATATTAAGACTACATTTGCAAAGCAGATTAGTATACTGACAATTGTGTAGCACTAGGAATAAGAACTGGGTTCTAATCTTTACTCAGTTACGTATAGCCTCTTAGACTTGGTAAAGTCACTTAATTTATCCACATCTCCGTTTCCTTGCCTATAAAATAGGATAGTTAAATATTTTGGGAGCTAAAATTTTTATTTTCTGTATTCATATAATACCATGCCCAGAATCTTACAGAGGCTCAATGAATATTTGTTTATCAGACAAAATGAAGCAAATTGTTGTTTCAAATAATCTTTTAAAGATTATTCTGTCTCAACAGTAAATTATTTATGATGTCATTTTTTTTCTCTTTTTGAAAGCAAGTAACAGAGAAATGTAAACCTATATGACAAGGGGAAGACTTTTTTTATAAGCATTGGTCATCCATGTCTAATGGCTTAGCCACTTTCTAAGGACTGAGGCATCTGGATTCATTTTGAAGTTGTTTGTAAAAAATCAAGATATTTCTATTTGCAGACGTGCAAATATGTTGGACCCGTGGTTGAACACCTTGAAAAGTACATCATTATAAATGGTCTGCATAGTAAATGTTGCATTCTAATAAGATCGCATTTTTTAAACTACTCAAATTGAAACTCCCTCTAGTGGGACAAAAGAGCTGAAATTCTCCTATCACTCTCCTTGCATTTGGCCTTCCTCTTAGATTTCCTCACAATGTGGAAATGTATGCAGTGCTGAAAAAGAAGCCAGTTCTCTGGACCCAAGTGGGGATGCTCTGAGGTCCTTTCATGCACTGGTCTTCTCAAGGCTGGGTGATCTCACCACCGAATCTCAGAGGAGTTGACATGAGGGCTGTACAGCTCTTCTGAGTCTCCTTCTCTGTCTGAGTCCTCTGTTAAGCTCTGCCACAGTGTCCCTCTCCTGTTCACATTGTTTAGTTCTTTGTAACTCATTTAATACCATGTGTAGATCTATAAGATGCTGGTGGTTCCAGGGAGTTTCTGTCTGTGTGGTTTATGCATTAACCTTTTACCCAAAACTATTTTAATTTTCCAGCCAGGAGACTGACTTCTAAACTTGGAACAGCCTCATTTCTCTTTTACCATCCTAAATATGACCAAGGTAAACTGCTACTTGCTTGATGCAATAGTAAAATATTTAAACGACAGTAACAACAGAGGTTAAATTTTTAATAGGGCATCTTGCTATAAATATTTTCAAAAAATGATAGAATAAATATAAACTTACTGATATAAAAGTAAATATGAAAAAGGAAATAAATTAGTATTTGAAGAAGATTATTGACTGTGTCTAGTATACATCTTGAAAACATTTCCCTCTCCAAGTGTCAGGATATTTCTATCACCATAATTGTTTAATGTATTCTTTCATAAACTAAAAAGATCTTGAGGACAGGGACTGTATCTGCCCTGATCATTGCTGTAAATTCAAAAGCTTTCTTCCTCATGCCTAGCACATATTATACTTAATGGACAAATAAAAGAAAGATTTATCAGCTAAGAATTTCTTCCTTTTTAAGTACCACTTTTAATAAAATTATGTGGCTTCTCCGTCTATGGAAATACTCTACTATACATAGGTTTCCAAATTTATCTAGCATTTATTATTTTTCATCTAAAACCTCTCTATTTCTTCTACTTCCTAGCAATCTGTCTAAAATCTGTTTCCTCTGTAAACGTCAATGCTTCAGTCTGCTTTATTGCTATGCTGAGTAGGTCAGTACTGAAAATTATTCTTGGCCTCTTCTAATCTATTGCCTGCATGTACATATGTAGGAAATAGACATACACACACACAAACATATAATACATCAAGAATAAATTTTTGAGTTTCCTCCACCGTGCAAGGTATAAAAATTAATTTAAATAATAAGAAATAACATTTACTTAAAGTATTCACTATGCTCTAGATTCCGTGTCAAGTCATATGCATGCATTATCTCACTGTATATTCATGAAAAACATAAAAAATAATTTAACTACATTTTATAGATCAAAACTCTTAGGCTTAATGTTATTAATTTATAAGCAAGTACTCAGAGCTACTATTGGTAGCTCAATACTTTTTCAGAAATATTTCTGACACTAAAATCTATGCTCATAACTGTATACCATTCTGCAGTTGGTCCTATGCTCCTTCAATTTTGATTAGGTTTCATCCTTCTAAAGGAAAAAAAGTTTTTGTTTTTGCTTTAACTGAAGAAAAAGTTTTTTCACTCTTATTTTTTACAATACTAGCTATACCAGGCCACACAACATAATTACTTTTTGGGTAAGTAGTACACCTTTTTTCTAATTAGCCTGAAAGTATAAGCTAATAACAGTATTTGAGTTGTGACAAAATGAGTAAGAGGATATTAGCGGTCTACTACCATTTCTGCAATTAATTCTTTAATACTGGGCATGGACCAAGCCTTTGATATTATTGTGTTCTCAGACTCTTTATGTCCAAATATCTAAAATGATGATTTAGCTAACTATTAGATTACCTCCCAGGATCTTTTAAGCCCAAATATATGTGTTTTTACATGTTTTAATTAAACATTTCCTATAGATAAACTACACGTTCAATTAAAAACCATCATCCTCACCAAACTGATTCAGATTATTTTTTTTTTTGCTAAATACTTATTTATTGAGTACTGATACAGCCTTGGAATCAGATTCTTATTTAATTGTATATTTTCTTTGATTACTAATGCTTCTTTTTATTGAGTTCCAACCTGTTATTTTTTTCTTTTTTTTTTTTTTGACTGCACTATGTGGCATATGGAAGTTCCTGGGCTAGGGATTGAATCCATCTCCAAGCCACAACTGCACCCTGTGCTGTAGCTGCAGTGGTGTCAGATCCTTAACCCACTGCTCTGCAGCAGGAACTCCAAATTCTAACCTTTTGATTTTTCCTACCTTATATGGGAGACAACTATGCAAATGCAAAATTCTAAAATAATTTAGGTATTATTGGTTGAAGATATGCTTAGATATTAACATTCAGGATTTGCAAAGAGCATAGACCTAAGGACTAACCAATGTTTATTAATAACTTTATTAGGTAGTATTTAGAAATTTTGAAATTTTTTTGAAATTTAAGGAATTCAGGGTATCTTTCAAATTATCTTTTCATTATGTTATGAATTTTAGTATGTGGATATATGCTACAACATACTGTTTGCTGGAAATCATACCTATACAGAGGAAACCATTGCATATTTCCAGTGCAAATAATCAATAAATAATCTATAATAGGAATAGAAATGAGTTTTATTCAAGCCAAATTGAGAACTGTGTCCCAGGAACATGGACTCAAGAAATACTTCTATTCTTCCAGAGTACATAATGGAGGAGGCTTATATAGTGAAAACCACAAAGTCACATAAGTTGTTGGTCAGAATTAGGACTGGAGTTGGCAAGAAGTAAAGGTGCTTGTTAAGCAATGCTTGGTTAGGGTCCAAAAGGGTTGCATAGTTATGAGGGGAGACCCTGAAGCCATGAGTCTGTAGCTGGCAGATGCTAGCAAATATTGTTTTGAAAATGGTTGGTGGTGTCCTTGAGTTTGATACAGTTTAGAAAATTCAGGTTTTCAGTGGCGCAGATACATGTCTAAAACCATATCCAAAATGACCACCTAGTTCCACTTTGAATGCCTGAAGCACAGTTTTATGTCTTGTTAGAACAAACATGATGAGTACATCCCCTCAAGATTTCAAAAGAGACAGATGAGCATATACAAAGCAAGTCAGCATGACCTTGGTGTCTGAAAAGAGAAATTCACTTTTGAGGGGATACTAGCACTGGCATCAAAAGAAGGGGAGCATTTATCCCCGTCTTCAACATGGACATTGTACACAATCTGGTGAGCACATTCTTTTCTTAGTGGTTAGAAAAGATGACAGGCCATAAGACAAGCTGTTCTAGTGAGCATAAAGCTCAAGCCAAATCAGGTATAAGCCAGAATGACCTCCCCATACCTCATTATGGGAAAATTTCTTCTATCAATATATTACTATAGAATGATAAAATAAATGGTATAGTAGAAGGGAAACAAATGTTTCCCTGTTATGAGGAAACATGTTTGCATGTATGCGTGATCACACATTTTGTTTTAAGTTTTACTGTGTAAAACAGTTGATGTGAATGTAGAGTGTATATAAAGGTTATGACCAGACAGATAGTACTAAATTCCAGCTATTTTAAACAGGCTTATTAATTAATTTTACCCATTTTTATTTATCTTTTTGTGGCAGGCTCTGGGCTGGTAAAATGTGAACAAAGCTTAATAGATTTATCTGGCACTTGAAGTATGAAGTTTCTCTACCAAATCTTTGCACACGTTTTCTCAACTAAACATTTTATCAATGAGGAGATTACAATTATTTTCAATTTTACAGATAATAAAACCAGAGAAGATATCCAAAAAATAAAAGAAATGAAAAATATAGGAAAAATTTATAATAGGTGAAAGATTTGAATTTATAAATGAACATTAGTCTATATAACGGCAAATAAACATATAAAGTACTCAATATCACTTGTGATTGGGGAAATGCAAACTAAAACACAATGACATACCACTGCATGCATATTAGAATGGCTAAAATACAAATCAGAACAACAATGCACACACAAAAAAAAGATCTAACAATACCAGTTGCCAGTGCAGTTGTGGAGCACAGGGACTCTCATTGATAATGGGAGTCAAGGCTGGCACATTCACTTTAGTAAAAAATGTTCTTACAAAACTAATAAACATAATTATACCGCAGGATCAAACAATCACACTCCTGGGTAGTATACCAAATTTACTTAAAATTTGATATCCACAGAAAAACCTGCACATAAGTAACTATTGCAATTTTATTCAAAATCACCAAAAATTGGACAGAACCAAGATATTCTTCAAGGTGATTGGTTGAACAAACTGTGATTCATCCATAAAATTAAATATTAAATGATAAAACAAATGAACTATAAAGTCTAAATGCTAAATGAAAGAAGCCAGCCTGAAAAGGCAATACGCTGTTTAAATAAAATTTTGCAAAAAAGAATAGCTATATACATAATCAATGTATCAGTGGTTAGAGAATGCAAGAGAAGGAGGTGAAATAAGTGGGAAAAAAAGGGATTTTTGTGAACAATAAAACTATATAATAATTTATGGAGGATATATGACACTCCACATTTGCCAAAACTCAGAAATTTATAGCACAAAGAATAAATTTTTATACATTTTTAAATAAACAGGACAGAGAACTTTACTGATTAATTCTACCACATATTCAATAAAGAATTATCTTAATCCTTTTTACATTTTTCGAAGAGAGAGAAGAAGATAGAACACATTCTAACATTCTAACACATTTTAAAAGTCGGTATTCCCATTATACCAAAATTAGACAGAGACATTACAGGAAGAAAAACTACAGACCAATTTCCTTATTAATATTAAAACAACCCTCCCATCAATATGAATCAGTGGAACAAATCCTACAGCATATAAAAATGCTTATACGCCTTGGCTAAGTGAGATTCCCCTAAGGAATGCAACACTGATTCAGTATAAGAAAATGAATCACTGAAATACACCATATTAATAGAATTGAGAGAAAAAAATCATGATCATTTTAACAGATACAGATAAAAAATTTAACAAAATCTAAACCCTTTCATGATTTAAAAAAACCCACTAAAATAAATATTAAGTAACCCATTTAAAATAGGCAAAGGATTTAATTGGATATTTCTACAAAAAAGACAAATGATCAATAAATACATGAAAAGGTAACCAACACCATTAGCCATTAGCAATATGAAAATCAAAATTATTCTGAGATACCATTTATATCCACTAGGATGGCTATGGTCAAATAAATGGAAAATAGCAAGTGCTGATGAGTATGTGGAAAAATTTTAACTCTGCTGATAAGAAATATAAAATGGTGAAGCTTCTATGGAATGGCAGTTCCTCAAAAAGTTAAAGAGAAAGTTGTCCTATGACCCAGAAATTCTACTCTACATTATACACCAAAAAGAATTAAAAACATGCCCATATAAAAACTTGTACATGGATGTTTACAGCAGCATGATTTATAGTAGCTCAAAAATAGAAGGAATGCAAATGTTCATCAATTAATGAATAGATAAATAAATCATGGTAGGAATACAATGGAATAAATGCACTTAATTCAATAAAAAGAAATGAAGTACTGATACATGCCACAACATGGATAAAACTAGGAAATATTATCCGAAATGAAGGACGCTAGTCATGAAGTCTATTGAATGATTCAATTATATTGAATGATTTAATTCATATGAAATGTCTAGAATAGAAAAATTCTTTGAAACAGAAAGCAGATTAGTGGTTGCCTGGGGATGGGCATAGGGCAGAGTGGAGAGGGACTGCTATTGATACAGAGGTTTTTGCTTTTGTTTTTGTTTTTGGTAGTGGTAATAAAATATTCTGGAGTTATATAAAGATGAAGGTTGCACAATTTGTCGTATGTACTAAAAGTTAGTTTACTGTATACTTAAAAATAGATAATTTTATGGTATATGAATTATATCATATAGGTATATATGATTTATATATATATGATATATAGGTATATATGATTATATTTTATGGTATATGAATTATATCATATAGGCATATAGGTATATGATATTATATCAGTTTTATAGTTCTCGGCATATAGGTATATGAATTATATCAGTTAAAAGTAGTAATTCTATACATCTAAGGATGACCTGACCCCCTTGCTGTACAGTGGGAAAAAAAAAAAAAAAGTAGTAATTCATTATTTTTATATTACATAAGACTCTTGATAAAGAGTGTCACTAACATACTTTCTATGGTTAAAATAAAATTTGATCTCACCAAATTATAAGTATCTTCCAGGACAACATAATGTTTCTCTTTTTTTTTGACTACACCACAGCCACAGCAACACCAGATCAGAGCCTCCTCTGCAACCCATGCTACAGCCCAAGACAACGCAACCCACTGAGCAAGGCCAGAATCAAACCTGTGTCCTCAGGGATGCCAGTCAGATTCGTTTCTGCTGAGCCATGATGGGAACTCCCAACACAATATTTCCAGTATTACAAAATTATGCTGATCAAAAGCTGGCTGTGCCTTAATGATACACATACTTAGCACTTTGTGATTTGGGTGATACTGAAGAATGCTCTGTCTCATCATCTTGATTGAATATAAATGAATTTTTACTTTTCGCAATTATTTTTTGAAAGAGTTAAAAAGTTTATGAGTTTTGGAAGGATGTATTCTACTTTCTCTACCTTGTGCACTCTGCTTGTTTAATGTGCGCAATAAATGATCACAACTGCAGTATCATAAAATAATGTATACTAGAAGTGTCTTACATATCTTCCAGCACAACAGTGAATATATATTATCAAAAGTAGCTATTCAGTATCTGCTAGTATGCCTAATACTCAGTCCACAAACTCAGGTCTTCAATGAATTAGAATTTTACTTGATTTTTAATTGCCATACTATTCCAAGTATGATGTCATTTTTATCATAGTCCATTCTCTGTGTTTGCTTACATAGATTTTTATTTCCCTGAGATTTTAATTCAAGTTCTGGAGAGTTTAGATTGTGCTGAGAAGTTAGTATGAATGTCTGGTCCTTAAGGCCACCCAGCTGTCACTAGAATGTAATTTCTGCACGTGGAGAGATTTGGGGTGTTCGATCACTGCCACTGGGCCTCATCGTCTTTAAAAATGTTTGGTACATAATACAAGTTCAGTAGCTGATTGTCCAGTGGATAATGTCTGTACTAGCATCTCCTGAGATGACCCTTGTTCTTATCTCTGTTATTGGTAGACAAATGACTAATTTGAAGGTATCGGCAGGCAAAGTTTTGGGACAATTCTCTGAATCTCTTTTGGTCTTATATGGCTAGAGACATTACACATTCTTTTCTGACCTCTGCATTCCTACTATCTCCCAAGGGGTCTTCGGAGGAAATGAGAAACAGGTCTCTTTTATGCTTGAATATCAAAAGTTTACCTGGGATTTGGCCAAAGAAAGTGCACAGAGCCCTTTCTGGAACATTCAATACCACTTGCTTCATTATGTGCTGTTTCTGCTCAGGAAATCCTATTTTTTTCTAGGTTATGTGGGGATGGAGCTCCTTGCCAGGAGTAACAGCATTCTTACTTCCAATTTTTTTTTTCAAAAATTTTATATATTTTTTATTCCCTTTTGGGTGCAGACTTTTAAAAATTAAAGTTTCAAAAGTAACTTTTTCTTTTTCCTGTCATATTCTTTTTTTGATGTAATGAATAAGAACACCTGGCTATTTAAATGTGGGAAAGGCAAATAAGGCAACCCTGAATAAATTGTGAAATCCTCTTATTTCAGTTGTTCTGCAAGATTATTAAAGAAAACTTAATTAGAATATATAATAAAGAGAAGATTACTGAGGTACATTTTCTCATGGAAATATCTACTCCTTGCTCAGGAATTAATTCCTTATTAATTGAAGTTGGGGGAGGGGTATAAAATAAGATTAAGATGTGGGTTACCTAGTGCCCATTTATTAATGGAAAGCTGGAAAGAATAGTTTTATAGAGGGCCCTGTATTCCATGATAAGGAACCTGAACTTGTCCAACATCAAGTAGTAAATAAAAAGTCATCTTGCTTAGTCAACACTGACTTTCTTTTCATTAAACCTGCCAACAAAGGCCTCATTCCGCTTTCTATTTATCTTCAGTACTCCACTGCAATATCTATCCTTTCCTGTTTTCAGGCAATTTAAAATGACCACCAAAAATGGTTCTCTCCCATATTTTAGGAGGATTATTAACTCCATAGTCAGATCACTTTTACTTGCTTATTCAAGAATGAATACCAGTAAGTTAATATAAAGTCCTAAGCTCTATGTTATGATACCTTTGTCTTTCAAAGTTGTTTTCAGTAGATTGCACTCTAATCCAGATAAATAACTCAGGGTTGTGATTTTTGGCACCTTGTTTATCAGTGAGGATGATACTTTAACATACTTGAGAAATCTCCTATTTCCTTAATCATATGCCATATTTGGCTGCAGATTTGAATCCCACATAAAATTTGCCTTACCTGTGAATAAAGTTGGGAGCCTACAAATAGAGAACAAGACAAATTTGGTATCCCAAAAGATGACTGACTAAAGCAGAGAATTAATTTAATTGCTAAAACAATATTTTAAATTATTGATGAAAACAAGTACTTTATACATATATAATGAATATATATTATATGAAAGATGGTTAGGTCCATAAAGCCTACTTATCTCAGTGTTATTTCTCCCTTAAATTTAAAAAATAAAATATGTCCAGTTTGGGGAACTCCCACTTTGGTGCAGCAGGTTAAGGATTCTGTGCTGCTGCAGCTGTGGCTCAGATTCGATCCCTGGCCAGGGAACTTACAGATGCTGTGGGTATGGCTAAAAAAAAAATAAAATAAAAAAAATAAAATTGGAGACAAAAGCAGTTTAAACAGTTTAATTACAATGGTGAGTATCTCATTCACTGAAATTTAAATATTACAGTCCCCTCCTTATTTATTTATGTTCTACTATACTTATATAGCCATAGATTTATAGAGATAGCCTACTCTTTGTAAAAGCACAAGAACTCTGAAATTTTAACTGGTATAATTTTGTATATTTTCTATTTAAAATATAGACATATATCATTAAAATTTAATTGCTCTTCAGGTCAACTAATATATTGCCACATTGTATGTTCTAGGTGGATGTATTTATGGTAAACTCCTGGAAGAAAGACTATGGCGAGCTCAATCACTTTCAAAAGGACACTCTAATGGCCCCAAATCTCAGTAAGAACATTAGCAGAATGTCAAAACTGGGAGTAGGCATCCCTTTAATTGTAAGCAAATGTTTTGAAAAGAAGCCCTTGGAAAAAGAGCATTTGGATATCAGTTTAGAGCAGGTGGACATGACAGCAGGGGAGCTCCATCAGACAGCGGCCAGCACAGAGGCAATAAGGGACAGGGCTGCTATTACTGTATACATGCCCATTAATTAACTCCTCAAAGAAATAAAATCACAGTACTAAACTATACCACAGATTGCTCTGCAAAGAAGTGGCTCCAGCATATGTGATTCAGGGCTTAATTATCAGGAAATTACAAAGTCAAATTTTACTGGACTTTTATCTTAAAGTTGAAGCCCTTTGAAACCAGACTACCATTTTAATAAAGTCTCTTCTCACCTTTTCCCCCAACTCTTTAAAGAGAAACTTAAGAAGCTTTATGGCAGTGTCAGTCTTCCTAATATCAGTTTTAATTCTAGCCATCTTTTAAATTACTAACTCTCCTAATCTAATTACATAAATGGAAATTACTTATAAAATAGCAATTAATTCTGAGAAGCACCTGTAAAGATGAGTATGCACTTCTGAAGCCTAACATGGTGGAGACTGAATTTACTGAGATCAATGGTATGCAATACTTGACATAATCTTTGCACTGAGGCCTAAGATTGCAAGCTTTCTCAACATGGTAGAATAATTTTCTCTACTTTACCTGAGTTTCTCAGCTGTAGTAGTGAAGGATGTGACTAATTACCAATATGACTTTTATCCCAATGGAAGCTTACATGATTTGGTTTTGTAATATTTAATATCTTTATTATAAATATGCAAAAAAATGCATTTCATGGTAAGAAAAAAGGCATGTAAATAAAAAATGGTCAACCTCATTTCACTTGGCCCTGTCATGTCACAGCCAGAATTTCAGCCAAAGTTTTATATACATAGGCTGTGTAACCAATGAGTTACTCATTCCATGAGTAGAGAAAGGAAGGAGATGATATGCAGCAGGGAAAATCTGAAAAGCTGTAGGTACCAGTGATTCTTATGAAGAGCAAGTCTGCTCCTTACCCAGGAGAAGATCTGGCAATGTGTAGAGAGACACTTTTGTTGTCACAACTGGTGTGGGGAGGTGCCACTGGCATCTCATGAGTAGAGAGAAGAGATAGTGCTAAACACCATACAATGTGTCAGAAAGTGCCCCACAATCATTATCTGCCCATAGTGTTAATAGTACCATCATTTCTGATTCATAGGAACAGAAAATACTAAAGTCAAAGCAGCAGCATCACAGAAGAAAAAAGACAAAGACATGGTAAAAGTATGCTTGAATATGTAATGGAAATACAGTATGAAATACATTGAAATCCATCTTGTGAGTAGAACTTGGAAATGATCGTTTTACTGATCATTAGATACACACTGAAGTACTGTGTAGAATAGATATATTTGGACTACCTTTCAAGAAGTGTATTTGCTATAATTCCAATCATTTCTAATAGCCCTTCTTCTTATTTATAAGTTATGGGTTCCTAGTACAGCAGGTTTTATAGCAATCAGTAGTTCCTGTCATAAATCTCAGCAGTAAAGTAGAGACAGATTCATGAACTTGAGCAGACCA
The DNA here is from genome assembly GCF_054392235.1 of Sus scrofa. NCBI lineage: Eukaryota > Metazoa > Chordata > Mammalia > Artiodactyla > Suidae > Sus > Sus scrofa. The sequence continues at coordinate 65,405,868 of NC_139390.1, forward strand.
GTGAGAAGTCAGATCATTAATTCATCAGTTAATGAGGCTTTATTCTATTGGCTATGACCTTTGGTTTTATCAGAAAATCCTAAAGTAAGGATTTGAACCCTATAATCTTAAACTAGAAACTCTAATACTGCCACTGTGGAAATATTGGTTTATAACTGGCTTTAGATGGAGTAGTCTTTTATTCCAAGAAAAAAAGAATATATATCCACTAAATTATTCTCTGTATGAAAGTATTTTTTGATCAAAAACTCCTTATGTGAAGATGTTTATTCCTTTGAAATGTATTCCCATTGTGACACAATCACCCCTAAATGCCTTCCTTCTGTTACTGTGGTTTTAACTTAAAGGTACGTGTCCAGTACTTGAGAATATCTCTTCATGGTGTGTGGAAAATTACACACCTTCTGAGAAAAGACAAGTACACAGCAATTCACATCTTTTTCCTTCTACCTCCCAAAAAGAACTTTCTTTTTACAATGAGGAACATTTAAAAAATCCAGGATGAGGACTTAGAGAAAGGAAAAGGTGAGGTATCCTTGAGAAAAATACATAATCATACACAAAATATTATAAAATTGAGAAAATATGAAAAAACACTTGTGTTCTTTTTAACTTTGTAAAAACAAGAATATAAGATGATTTAATTACAGTGTTGGCTATATTAATGTTTTTATTACAAAAGTTCTCATATCAACTAGAAATTAATGAAAAGATGTTGCTTAATGAATTTAGTAGAAGCTTAAATGTGAATAGGTAAGCTATTCTTTACTCTTTATCATAAAATGCTATTAAGTATTATTAACAAAGATCATTTTATATTTACCCATCTGAAAACAATTATTTGTTGCACTTTGTTTTAAAAAATCTCTATGGCACAAAATTAAGGCTTGAATTTGAAAATAAATTATAATTAGTTAGATACACACTAGGCAAAATGAATCTAATTGGTTATTCTGAATAATCTACTAATTATATCTTATCATATAGTATATTTGTATCTAATGAGCCAGATGTTGCAATGGAACTATTCAGCAAACTATTGAGAAATTTATCACAAAGTTCACCAAAATTTCATCTACTTGCAAGCAAAACTACATGTTATCTATTTCTATTGCTTTTTAAGAAAACTTGGAAGGGAAGAACAGATGTACACATAGGCCCTGTTTCTCTGTAGTTATTCCTTTAGCAGTTCAAGGGGAATCATAGGCAAGTTAGTAAGCTAAAATCATTTCCTTTATATATTAATTTCCTTCAGCCATTCTTATTTAATCAATTTGGTTTGAGACATTAGCAAAAGTTATCTCTATCCATACTATCACAAGAGAAATCCTTGGTATGAATTATAGGTAACTTGAACATGTTAGTCTATTTTCTGTCGATATCTTTTGCCTCCAGATTCATTTTTGATCACGGTAGGATCTGTGAAAAGAACGTTTCCTGAGAAAATAATCCTCTTGGTCCTGTACTTTAGAGTTCTTTTATTATTGTTCCCTGTGAGGCTTTCCTGAGGGACAATCACCTGTCACACTTGGGTCTCCTCTGTCACCAGAGCACTAGTGCAGTGAGGGTTCCAGGACATGGGAAAGGCCTGGAACTGTTTTCAGAAAGATCACACCCTCTGACCATGCCCAGCGACACAAAGTGATGGGAGAGAGGCCTCAATACAGAGCAGTACAAGAATCAGGCACCCAGAGAATGGAACTAAGCAGCCACACTGGCTTTTCTACCCAGAGAACCCATCTATGGGAAGAACTGTGTGAGTTAAACCTATACTTAGATAGCATAATTGAGAGTTATTAAATTTCCATAATTATGTGTCTATAATATATAATTGGTTTTCTGTAGTTATTATTGCTCAAGTTAAAAGAAAAAAATAAGGAGAGGTGGAGTTTTGTGTATCCACATGTCTTACTTTTCATGGATGGGAATTAATATAGACTGCATCAAATTTTTAAATAGATGTGTTAGTTAAATTCATAAGAGTGAGTAAACATGATCAAAATTCAGCTATTTCTTCAGCAAAATTGGGGTGTGTGTATCATTTTATATGCTTTGAAGATTTTTTCATGTTTTTTTTAAATCCAAACATATGTTTTTTAGTACTGATAACTGTAAGAAATTAGTGTAATTAAAATGCAAATGAGTTATCAGTTTTTAGACATAGTAGCTAATATATATAAAATACACTGGTATTTATGGTTGATGATGTTACTGTTCTGCAAATACTCACTCTTCCCTTCCCCACTGCCACCACCACAAAACTAGTATGGGCCCCTTATCCATTGATAAAGTTTCCATGGGATGTGCTTTGGCCAGCTGAAGGCAAAGTGCGCACTTTCTCCCTGGGGGCTTTAAAAGGCAGGATGAGGTCCTTGGAGGCTTCGCACTTCTGCCCTCTCCCCTGGGAAAAGTGTGCATGCCCCATGTGGCTACTATCCCTGGAAAGCATGATAGGTAGGTGTATCTGAATCTAAATTAAATCTGAGAACAGATCCTCATCACTCTTTTCAATTTAAAAAAGCTACTGTGAGCAAAAACTAAACATTGTTGATATAAGCAGCTGAAATGTTGAGGTTTGTTTCACAACATTATTGCACTAAAATATGAAACTATAATCTTGCTCTCATGTTTGCCACAGAAATCGAGTGTACTTTACTTTCCCCCAAATGGGTAACAGAATATTTTTCTTACAACTGAAATAGTTAATAGGAATTCCAGATGATAACTAATTTGTGTTGGATTCTCTGTTTTGCAAAGTTGATGACACTGAGGACATTATAAGGGCTTTAGAGTGAGAGCTAAAAGGTGTTCAAACCCTGGCTCTTCCTTTTACTTTTGAATAAGTTGCTTAACTCTATGAATTTTGATTTTTTCATTTGTATAAAGGAAATGACATTAGTCATAAGTTTATAAGTATCAAATAAAAATAACATGTGAAAAGAGCCTAGCACCTTTTATGGCATATTTTAAGATCAATAATTAGTAATTATAGTTACTAATGATCTGTATTTCACTGTTTTTCAAGGAGGATAAACAGTTCTGGGTAATGCCGGATTTTAAGATTTCTGATACAATTTTTGATTCCTTAGGTAATCTATATTCCCACCAATAGACTGTTGATTTTGGAAGTGAGGCATAAGCACATGGAAGGTATGTAATAAAGGAAAAGAAGGGCAATACAAGGAAAAGTGTATGACCTAGGCAGTTATTAGACATGCAGTATTTTTCTAACTCTAAGTAGCAGACAAATTACTATAAGGAAATATATTATCTTACACATGTTGAAAATATGGTAAGCTTTATAGCTGATTGATCTTTTCACCTCTCCCAACCGCCATTCTCTGTATTGGCTAAGTCTCTTAAGATTTTTCCAAAATAGCTAAAACTCTTCTAGGTTTCACCATCCAGGGAGAGGGGATATGGGAAATCATCTCTCCCTGTGGTTTTCTCTAGAGACAAGAAAACTATTACCAGCATCTCCAAGAAGAAATACCCTCATATTGGACATTCTGGATAAACAGGAGTTGATTACATCTAAACACTAGGAAGATTAATGAGCTAACTTTATAAATATCGGGCCATCACGTAGAGCTGGTGGTGGCTCAGCTTCCTCCTGACAAGCAAGGTGCTGTGATGGAGAGATGGTCACCTAAGACAAGCAAGGGACCTATTAGAAAGGAGGAAGGGAATATAAAGCAACCAACCACGTCTCCAAAAAAGATAAAAGTGTATTTACCTGACAAACTGTTGTTCATATTGTATAGGTTTTTGTGTATAATAGATATCATTTTAAACATATCAACTAATCTTAAGAAACAAAGAGAAACTTTTGAAAATGGTATATGACATATTTTAGCCTCGTTGACCATTAAACCTGTAATTGATCTGGAGTGCAGCCACTACAAGCTGTTCCAAGAAAGAAAAAGTAAAGAGCTTTTATGAAACACTCATCTAAGAATAGAAGTATGCATTTTTCCTCTATGTGGGCAATGTACATTACAGTACTTTCTTTAAGAACTCTGTAAGAAGTTAAAATGCAGCCATAAAAGTACAGTTCAACACAATGGTCCTCTGTTAGTCATTTGCACTGGTACTTGCATATAAAAATAGTTAGCTTTTAGGTCACCTACAGATAAGAAATTTCTGGGTCTTCAGAAGAAAAGACTGATCATTTTTATATTCTATTCTAGCATAACCCCTTACAAAGACACTTCCAAATGCATCTTCAACAATTTTTATATTTAAATTCAACAAATGGAAAAATATTTCCCATCTTCAAAAATGGTACTTAACTCTTGAATCCACAGATTTTGTACTTCACTTCAACAGCAGTTAAAAATAAGCCTACAAATTGGAACCTTATTATTACCTAGTAATTTATAAAAAAATGTGTATAGAGCCATTTAAATTTTTGTTTCACATATGCAAAGGTATGAATCTTAACAATTAAATGACCCCCAAATGTATATAGCTAAAAATTATAATACTAATCATCAATACTTAGTCATGTAGTGGTGGAGACCATCAGTCTACATGCTTTAAGTCTTTAACTGTGGCATGGGCATTTGCTATTAACTTGAATTATGCTATTGTTTCTAATTTTCTATCTCGGCCAGAGTCTAGTTTCAGGAGTTTCCACTTATACTTTTCTCCTGTTATAAATCTTTCTGGACAGGTTAGATAACCAATTTCAGGGTTCTGAAAGCTAATTTGTATATTTTATCCCATTCTGCCCCCGAGGATCAAGTAAATGAATATAAGATGGGTCCTTGGGCCTCTCTGAACCACTCTGAGATAAATCTTGGCAAAAACTTTATCTCCTGGACTCCATGAGTTCCCAATCCAGCTATGTGGTGAAGGTATGACATTTAGGATCCCCTGTGAGAGAATTAATACTGAATATAGAAGCTCTAGCACTGCAGAATCTTAACCTAAAGGACCTCAAATGTTCCTTCCAGCAATAAGCTAAGTCAACTAAATAGGGTATGGAAACTATGGCCATCCCCATAGATCTATCCCCAGTCGCTCTTGCGGTTTTGCTCCAGATTGTGGTCGATACAGATGTTTTGCTTCTAGAGGTGAAGAGATACCAATCCTCACATACAGAGGCCACACACCACTGACTTTCTCTATAATGACAATGATCATATCACTAACATTTTTATTTTGGTTTAGTAAAGGAATATTTCTTTGGAATCACCCTGGGAACACAGATGGTGGGTTCTCTGATGAACAAACAAATTCCATTCCTGTGTGCCCACTTTTCTGAGTGTGTTAACTGCTTCCTTATTCTGCCAAGGCAATTGTTCAAAACCTCATTTATGGTAGGTCATCTTCTTTCTAAACTGCAGGTAAACATCCAGGAGTCCATAGAGATTGGTTCTAGGTATCCTTGACAGGACACAAATCCTGACACACATATGGGTAACACCATGTCTGTGAAAGCCCTCTTATCTAGCCTGATATTCTCTCCCACCACCTCCAACCTCAGGTCAGCAATTTCAAGATCCATTCCAGGATATTTTAATAAATTTGCTGCCATACTTATGACTTACATCCTTCAGTTCTTTTCATGAATAATATATTTTCTCTCAGAGCAGAAAGACTACTTCTGCAACTAGATTTGTTTACTCTTAATTGCTTTGTTGACCTAGAAGCCATAAGAGGAAGTATGAGTAATCTTTAGGAAATCTCTTCCTCAGATAGGCTCTGTATAGTCTGCAGGCTCGAGGGGGCTACCTCTTCTAGCAAAGAACAGGGGCCACTTCGAATAAGCCAGTAGATTGAGGAGATAGGAGCATTTAAGGTCTTCAGGTGCATGCACCTAAATGTCCCCAACCCAGGTCCTAGGAACACCCCCTCCATTTCCCTGATAGTGTTCTGAGTTTGTTCTTGGAGACACTCTGCAACTGAATCAAGACTGTCACAGTCATACATCGGGTTTGTTTTCTGCCCAATTTGAGCTCCAGTTTTGGAAATAAAGGCCTTTTAAAATGCTATCACTGATACCTCTGGCTTCCTCACCATGTTCCTGAATTGAAGGTCAGCTGACATAAGCTAGACAATCCTTTCCTTCAGCACATTCATGGTGATGAGTAGTATTGCAACCCATCCACTCTTCAGACCTTATCATTACTACTGCTAACATTTCTCCTAAATTCTAGAGTCATTAGGTAAGCTAGGATATCTCCTATATGTATCACATCCCAAATATCTGCCGATGAAAGCCCTAGTAATTGTGCTGCTCCAATATGTCAGAGCTGATACAATATCATCCCCCACTTACCAGTACTGTAATCGTCCTTGACATCTTGCCAGCCCAGAATCTAACTCAAAATTCTATCCCGAGGATTTACTTTTAGGAGCAGTTTTGGAAGCAAATCTTTCCTTGTGATTTTCCATAGATTCAGACCCAGAGACAATATTCAAGTACAATCCTGTAAGAAAATGGAGATTAATCTATAAAAAAGGAAGACAGACAATAATGTATTATTAAGCCAATTATTGTAGTGAGCAACTGAAACATAATCCTACAGAAAACATTTGGGAGATGGTAAAAAATAGCATCATTCTTCTTGAAGTTCAAGGGAGCTGTACTATTAACATTAATTTTCACCATGCATAATTTGAAGGCTACTAGCTGTTAATTCCACAGACCTTCTGGTCTGCTTCATGTGCTGGGAGAGACCCCCCTAAAAAAAATCATTCACAAAAATACAAATATTCACAGTTACAAATTGTCTAGAACACACGGTAACTGTAAGGCCATAAGTTTATGCACAGGTGCCAACAACCCCTGTCCTTACCATATTTAACATTACCGTATCTGACTGAGAAAAATTATCACAAATCTAGAAGTTCCTCCTTTTTTTAGATTTTGATTTTCTCTTCAATTTTTGTCTGAAAAAATCACTTTTCAGGAATTCTCATAATATTATTACTAATAAAGAAGTAGGCTATAATATATCCAAAATGTATTCAAATTCAGTCACTTATCTCCCCTTTCATAATTTATTAAAATCATGATATATTCAAGAACCAAGAATTATGTTTGCTTATTATGTCTCCTCAGTATCTTTTAATTTTGATCATTCTCTGTCATCACATTGATATTAACTCATGTATCTTTTGATCTTTAACTTGCTTTTTTATCCTCGGTATTTTCTCCAAATTAGACATTAGAAATGGGATCGATCAGATTAAGTTAAACATTTTTGGCAACATTTATGCTATTTATTTGTATTGTTTAACAAGAGAAGGCCTAGCAATGTAAATTATGTCTCAATTCTTTATCAAAAATGAAACAAAACGAATTTAGGAAAGTTTTTAGGATTCAATAAACATCAAATATCAAGTCACTTAATAATTGAGCAATATCATTAACATTTTTAATATATATTCATTAAATTCTCCTTGCAATATTATCCAGTGTTTTTTTGTGCTTAGAAAACTGCTCCCAATTGGATAAATCTTCATCTATATTTCTTTCTAGTATTCTTAAATATATACTTTAAATATATACGGTAAGTATTCTTAAATATATACTGTAAGTAATGTTCTAACTTGCTCTTTTTTCAAGTTATTTATTTTTAAAATTCTTATAAATACTGTTTAAACCAAGAATTCCTTTTAATTTTTCAATTACTAAAATCATTTTAAATTAAACCACTCATACTTCCAGGCTTCATCAAATCTTATTATGTACATATTTTTTTTCAAAAAAAAAAAAAACTTATTCTTATACAATTATTTAACCCTAGCTGTAGTTTTAAAGAATTCCCTGTAGTTTCTAAGAGATTTAGCAACAGCCAACTTCAGGTTTCCTTCCCACTTATTTAGGTCTCACTTAATAGAAAAGACAATACTTTGGCATGGGTTAGGCCCATTCTGAATAGGCCTTGGGTTTCTCTCCTTTCCCAGTAACACCAAATCATTCTTTAGTTTCTTCCTGTTTCTAACCTATTTTTACCTGAAATGGTCAGGTAAATTACAGCAATGCCTTTAGCACAATTATATTAATATGCATCTAACACATTTTTTCTCTTGATTTTTTCCTTTCTTGCACATAAAGTAGTAGACAAGGAAAAATAATTCAAGTTAGCCCTTCTTAGTCTTATTGGTACTATTTTCCTTCCAAAGCCTATGACTCACTCTCTTCCCAGTAGTCTTGATTACTTTTCCTCTAGTCTTCTTACCTCTCTCAGTTTCTTCTTCCCCTCTACATGAATGCTTTTACATTTCAAATAACACAATACTACATCTAATATATCCAAATTAAACCTTTCTACTTGAAAATAGAAAACTTAACTCTAAAATAACTTATCATCTAAATATGTCATCACTCTTTTTTCCAAATTATTTTCAAATTAATTTCAGGTCATATACATTTTGGTATGATTTTCACTTAGCCATTAAATGGTCTTTATTTAAATAAGTTCTAAAAATAGTTGAATTATTGATTTTCTGTCTTTTTGTGTTTTTTTTTTTTTTTGGTTTTTTTTTTTTAGGCCACACCAAGGGCATATGGAAGTCTCCAGGCTAGGGGTTGAATTGGAGCTTCAGCTGCCAGCCTACACCACAGCAATGCCAGATCCAAGTAGCATCTGCTACATACACCACAGCTCACAGCAACGCTGTTTCCTTAACCAAGTGAGTGAAGCCAGGAATTGAACCCGTGTCCTCATGGATACTAGTCAGGTTCCTTACTGCTGAGCCACAATGGGAACTCCCTGATTTATTACCTGATGTGAAAAAAAAATTAAATAATCTGTCTAAAATATGCCTGCAATGAAAACTTGTTCTGTTTAAATTTTAGAGTATGGCTTATAGAGTTGTAATTATGATGTGAGATGTTTACTCATTTTTCTTTCTCTGAAACAGTTAAAAATGAGATAAGGCTAGCATATTTAGTTAACAGCTCCTTAAGCACTAAATGAGAAAAGCCTATTCTAATGCAATATTGCTGGTTGGCATGGTATTTCTTTAGTGACCGACAGCTACAAATCATATTACTCTATAAAACTTATTACTTTGAAATGTTTCTCAAGACGTTTTATGTTAATCCCATTATAATGGGACTACAATCAAGCAACTGCAATGGTAGCAATTTCACTGCTTTTATAGAAATTGTAGATAGATTGGACTAAATCCAAAATCTACTCCAAATAAAGCAGTTCTCAATAGTTATGTTTTTGATAACAGTAAATGCTAAACTATCCTCCATAAAAAGCTAACATAAAAATTATACAAGTTCTCCTTAGAAATTATGGATTTTTATAACTTCCAATTTTTGCTGTGATATATTTTATACAGAAATTTAATTTTAAGGTTGAGGATGAAGTAAAAATACTATATAGAGTTTTTATACACAGTTAATCTTCCAGAGTTATATACAATCTGTGTTTAATAAGGCCTTTGTAATAGGTTTATCTCTGATAAAGTGTAGATTAATCATGTAGATTAAATTGAGAATTAGAAATTTTCCATAAAACTGCTTTTAAGTATCAATTTTAACCCTATGCAGACCATATTAAATTGAATAACTAATTCTGAAAAATGTTTAAAACATATTTTAATAGGTATATATGAAGTCCAGTTATTATCATATGCATTCAGTTCTTCAGTTATTTTGCAGTTATTTACAGAGAATTTACTGTGTGCTAAGTACTGTGTCATGAACAAAGATTACAGTGACACATTAGCTATATTGTTTATTTTTTTAATATAATTCAAACTGGCTGACAAGGAAAATATAATAATAAGAAGAAGAAGAGTAGGTAATATTTATTGAGTGCATCATATTCAGGCATTGTGCTGTGTTAATAAGGTTTTCATATTTTATCTCATTTTATACCCTTGATACTAGGAGGATAGCACCATTTTTATTCCTATTTTTACAAATAACAGATCTGAAATTTAAAGAGGTCAGGTTATTTGCCCCGTGTTGCATAACTACTGCAGAGAATAACTAAAATTCGACTAAGGTTCTCATTGACTCCATAACCAGAAATTTTAACTGTATGATTTATGGAATCATAGACATGCCATATGAATACTACAGAAAGTCAACTTTTAAAAGAGTCCTAAGATTTAAAAATTATGAAAATTATTTTCTATTAAATAAGAAGAGATATAATTTCACACATTTTAAAATGACCAATAATAGAGTTCCTGTTGTAGCTCAGTGGGCTAAGAACTAGACATACTGTTCATGAGGATATGGGTTCGATCCCTGGCCTTGCTCATTGGGTTAAGGATACAGCATTTGAGTTGACACAAGCTGCTGTGTAGGTGGCAGATGCAGCCAGTATCTGTCATTGCTGTGGCTGTGGTGTAGACCAGTAGCTGCTGCTGATTCAACCCCTTGCCTGGGAAATTCTATATGCTGCAGCTGTAGCTGTAAAAAAGTACTTAAGTAACTAAATAAATAAAATTAGTAGTATTTCTTAAAAAAATTAGCTTATGCCTGAAAAGTATCAGACATCCTAGAACACACATAATACACCGGTAACTTTGAGTCATTACTCTAGAAAACTGTATGTTAATATTTGTTAAGGATCATAAAGAGATTTTACAGTTACGACACATACAGGATCGATTCTAGAAACCTCTCTAATAATTCAATGGAATAGCCAAAAAGCACATATAAAAAGATGTTTTAGCATTTTTTTAAATTTTTTCTTTATTTTTGTCATTACTAGGGCCGCATCTGTGGCATACAGAGGTTTCCAGGCTAGGGGGTCTAATGGGAGCTGTAGCCGCCAGCCTACACCAGAGCCACAGCAACGCGGGATCTGAGCCTCGTCTATGATCTACACCACAGCTCATGGCAATGCCGGATCTTTAACCAATTGAGGGAGGCCAGGGATCTAATCCATAACCTCATGGTTCCTAACCACTGAGCAACAAGAACTGAGACACGACGAGAACTCCTTACCATTAATTTTAAAATAAAACATTGGCCTAAATATTCAAGAGTATGTGGAGTTCCCTTAGTGGCTCAGTGGTTAACAAACCCAACTAGGATCCATGAAGATGCGGGTTCGATCTCCGGCCTCACTCAGTGGGTTAAATATCCAGCATTGCCATGAGCTGTAGTGTAGGTCACAGACACATCTCAGATCCCACGTTGCTGTGGCTGTGGTGCAGGCCAGCAGCTACAGCTCTGATTCGACCCCTAGCCTGGGAACCTGATATGCTGTGGATGAGGCCCTAAAATAGAAAAGAAAAAAAAAAAATCCAATAGTATGTGATTGTTATTAATTTTGGTTATTCTATCCAGGAAGTATTATCTTTTGAATATAATTTAAAATGATAATTATAAAAATTAATAACTATATTTAATATAACAATGTTATGCCAAAAGTATACAAAATAAGAAATTATCTTATAGAATTCCAACTATTCATAACTGATGAATATTTATAGACAATGACTGAAAATTTATATAAATATAAAAACATTGTGTTTGTTGGACCAGAAGGATAAGTTAATTTTTCTCTCATTTTTGTTTCCAATAAATAAACATTGTCTTAAAATTATTTTTAAAAGCTTACATTTTCAAAGACAGTTTTTCATTTCAGGGGCCAAAGTATATCTAATATACTTACTTAAAAGTATGATATGTATTCATATTTCTCAATGCAATAATCTCCAAAGAATTTTCCTATTTAAGCATTATTATTATGTAAACAATTATGTTTGTTTATTATATAATGGTATGCAATTGAATTTCTATTTTTATTTATTTTTTTGTCTTTTTTGCCATTTCTTGGGACACTCCCACGGCATGTGGAGGTTCCCAGGCTAGGGGTCAAATCGGAGCTGTAACGGCCCAGCCTACACCGGAGCCACAGCAACGTGGGATCCAAGCTGCGTCTGTGATCTATACCACAGCTCACAGCTACCCCGCATCCTTAACCCACTGAGCAAGGCCAGGGACTGAACCCACAACCTCATGGTTCCTAGTTGGATTCGTTAACCATTAAGCCACAACGGGAACTCGCTGCAATTGAATTTCTAAAAGCAATAATATCATGTCTTTGTAAAACCTACAAATCAAAAAAAGATGTAACATTTTTCTTTTTATCAGATACTTGAAAAACTCAAATAACTTGGTAGTTTTTCCTTCTTATTTACAGATGAACACAAAAACTTCTGACTTTAGACAAAAACATCAACTTTTGCAAGAATTAATTGAATTTATTTTTTTATCCACATTAAAATGGCTCTGTACATCTATGGGAAGATGAACTGAAAAAAATGAATACAAAGTTCAAGGTGATTTCCTTTACTTTAGAAAGATACATTTGAAATGTTTCTAGGCAAAAAATTTAGAAGTTTTGACAAAACCAAAGAAAAGAAAAAAATAGTGGGGAAAAAAAAACCTGAATTTGTGAGTGTTGCTTTTGATTTGTTTGCCAATTAATAACTTGTTTCCGCAGTGTAGCACATTAATTTTTATGGCTAATATCAGTAAAAGTATAAATTGCTCTCTACATTATATTAGGTTTTCTTAATAATCAGCGTCTTATAATTCTGAAAATTATAAGACGCTGATGGAAAAAGTAAAAGATGAAAAGACATACCATGCTCTTGGATTGGAAGAGTCAACATTATCAAAATGAGTATGCTACCCAAGGTAATTTACAAATTCAATGCAATCCCTATCAAATTACCAAGGACATCTGTCATAGAACTTGAACAAAATATTTTAAAGTTTGTTTGGAAGCATAAAAACCCAGAGTAGCCAAAGCCAGCCTGAGAAAGAAAAATGGAGCTGGAGGAATCAGGCTCCCTGACTTCAGACTATACTACCAAGATATAGTCATCAAAACCATGTGGTACTGGCACAAAGACAGAAATGTAGACCAGTGGAACAGGATAGAAAGCCCACAATTAAACCCATGCACCTACAGCCTACTAATATAAGACAAAGGAGGCAAAAATATACAATGGAGAAAAGACAGCCTGTTCAATAAGTGGTGGTGGGAAAACTGGACAGCCGCATGGAAAATAGTGAAATTAGAACACTCCCTAACACCATACACAAAAATAAAATCAAATGGATTAAAGACTTAGATATAAGACCAGGCACTATAGAACTCTTAGAGGAAAACATAGGCCATACACTCTCCGACATAAACCACAGCAACATCTTCTCAGACCCACCTCCTAGAGTAATGACAGTAAAAATAAAAACAAACAAATGGGACTTACTTAAACTTAAAAGTTCCTGTACAGCAATGGAAACCTTAAACAAAATGAAAAGACACCACACAGAATGGGAGGAAATACTTTCAAATGAAGAAACTGACAAGGGATTAATCTCCAAAATTTAGAAATACCTCCTACAGCTCAATACCAAAAAAAACAAACAACCCCATCAAAAAATGGGCAGAAGATCTAAACAGACAATTCTCCAAAGAAGATGTACAGATGGCCAAAAAACACATGAAAAAATGCTCAACATCACTCACTAATAGAGAAATGCAAATCAAAACCACTATGAGATACCACCTTGCACTGGCCAGAATGGCCATCATCAAAAAGTCTACAAAAATAAGTGCTAGAGAGGGTGTGGAGAAAACAGAACCCTCTTACACTATTGGTGGGAATGTAAATTGGTGCTACCACTGTGGAAAACAGCATGGAGATTCCTCAGAAAACTAAAAATAGAACTCCCATTTGATCCAGCAATCCCACTCCTGGTTATCTATCCAGAGAAAACCATGACTCAAAAAGATACAGGTACTCCAATGTTCATTGCAGCACTCTATACAATAACCAAGACATGAGAACAACCTAAACATCTATTGACACAGGAGTAGATAAGATGTTGTACATATTCACAATGAAATATTACTCAGCCATTAAAAGAAAGAAATAATGTCATTTGCAGCAACATGGGTGGATCTAGAAATTATCGTGCCAAGTGAAGTTAGTCAGACAGTGAGACACCAACATCAAATGCTATCACTGACATGTGGAATCTGAACTTCTTTGCAGAACAGATACTGATTCATAGACTTTTAAAAACTTAAAGTTTGCAAATGAGACAGGTTGGGGTGGGGGGATGCCTTGGGGATTTGAGATTGAAATGCTATAAAATTGGGTTATGATGATCACTGCATGACTACAAATGTAATAAAACTCATTGAGAAATCTATATATCTATATATCTACATAGATTATCTAGGAATCAAAATTTCTATTAATTTCAATACATTTCTTTGGAAGGCAAAACCAAAAAAAAAAAAAATTAAAACCCCTTGAAAATAGCAGGAAATAAGGAAATACTTCTTTGTTCTAGAGTAATCTCTAATTTCCCAAGTTGTGAAGAAATTTATGTTCTCATATTTCTTGTTCCAGTTTCCATTAACATGTAACATACCACTCCCAATTTAGCATCACACAACAACTGTTTATTTTTGTTTGTAATTCTGTGTGTCAAGAATTCAGGAATGGAGCATGATAATGTGTGAAAACAGAAATGTGTACATATATGTGTAACCGGGTCACCATACTATACAGTAGAAAAAAATTGTATTGGGGAAATAACTATTAAAAAAAATAAGAAAAGAAATGACTCAGTCAGGACTAATTGCCAGATGATGCCATGGTTAGGAAAACTCAAATACTGACAATAACTTGATGCCTAGCTGTGAATATCTTCTAAAGGATCATTGATTCACTTTTCTAGCAGGCAGGTCTGGAAGTCTATGGACCTGAGTATCACACATGGTCTCTCCATGTGGCTTGGCTTTCAAAGTGTTGTGGCCTTAGTGTCATTAGACTTTGCATATGGCAGTTCAAACCTCCAAGCATTAGCCAAGGAGATACAGTGAGGGAACATAGATCACACTTCTTGATGGGAGAAATTCCAGTCACAGTTAAGAAGAGCTTGTGGAATGAGAGATAGCATTATGACTAACTTTGGGATAATTCAGCTTTTGAATCCACTTCAAAGTTTAGAGCTCACTTTTTGTGTTTCATTAGCATCAGTGCATCTGGCAACCTATACTGTTCTATCACTGTACAAGAGATGAGGCTTAAAGAGAAATAAGATACATCCCCATTTCTATCAATGAATATATAAGTAATTGCTGTAATTGGTAGATAAAATATATATACCAATCAAGACAGTTGAATATATAGAAAAAGGTTAGGTATAGGAAAGAAATAAGGAGTCTTAAATAATGGATGGAACTTTGCTAAGAAATAAGAATAAAGTGTTAGAGAATGCTTCACTCAGGAGAGTTACAAGTTAAAAGTTCTGAAAGCCTGAGAATATGATCCAGTTGGGAGATGACCAGTGGTTCAGAATGACAGGAGCTTGGAATATGAGAAAACAATTGTAGGACTTGAGACTGCAAGGGTAAATATGAGCCATACCATAAAGACTTCTAGATGTTACAATAAGGAGACTTGTCCTAAAGCCCCTTGGAATCATAGGATGGTTTTAATCAGAGAAATAAAGAATCAGACTTGTGAAATTCCCTTGTGGCTCAGCAGATTAAGGATCTGGCATTGTTACTGTTTCATCTTGGGAAACTGCTGTGGCGCAAGTTCAGTCCCTGGCCTGGAAACTTCCACATGGTAGGAATGCAGCCGAAAAAAAATATATATATGCATATACACCATCCATTCTCTTTCAGATTCTTTTCCCATATACATCATTACAGAATACTGGGTAGAGTTCTCTCAGTATACAACAGATCCCCATTGGCCAATCTGAGTCAATTTGTTGTACAGCAGAAATTATCACAAACTTGTAAATCAACTATATTTCAATATAACTTTTTAAAATGATAAAAAATGTATGATTACAAGAGGGAAAAGTGGTGAAACATAATGTGATTTTTCTGTGAAACCCTTACACAATTTATTTAAAGAAAAAATGAATATGCATTAGAAAAAGAATCTTGTAAGACCTGTAAGATCGAGTTACATACTAGAGAATTAATTGGAGGCAGATGAAAACAGAAACAGAAAATGAATTAATACACTAGATATCAGGGGAACTTCAATGATAATACCATTGAGAATTACCTAAAGTGGACTGGCTCATGGGGGAAGGTGAATTACTAGAACTTAGTGATTTATTAGGCTTGGGAGCTGAGGGAGCATGCCTTTAGTCTTTTGAGCCCACTATAGCAAAATACCACAGACTAGGTAGCTCTTAAATAGCAGACATTTATTTCTCAGCATTCTGGAAGCTGGAAGTGCAGGAATGTCACCATGGTTGGGCAAGGGTTCTCTCCTGGATCGCAGACTTCTTATCATATCTTCACATGGCAAATCCCTCTGGAACCTCTTTTATAAATAAATCCCATTCATGAGGGTGCCACCTTCAAGACTAAAGCACCTCCCAAAGGCCCCTTCTACTTATACCATCATCTTTGGTGGGTAGCATTTCAACATGAATTATGAAAGGACACAAACGGTGGCTCATGACCAGCATTTTAGGGGTTTTGACTTTGAATGCTAGATCAGTATTGTTCCTGTCATGTAAAATGATACATATAGGAGGTGGAAGAGATTGGGGTCTGGGGACAAGTCTAGTCAGTTGTGAATATGTTGCAGGTGGCCTGAATGAAAATGTACAGTGAGGAGTTAAGACTTAAACAGATTGGTTCCTATCAGCTTATACATGGTGCATTAAAAAATGGATGCAATGAAGATAAAAATGTTCATTAATTGTGCTTAACAGCTAGAATCAAGCATGGAAGGAGAAGTTTCTGTGGGTAAATTAGCAATGATTTGAGATACCTGGAAGGGGAGAAAATGGAGCAAAGAATAGACGTAATTTTTTTCAGTATGGGCTATAAGGTGAGAAAGATAGAACTGTAGTCTGGCTAGGAGATAGAAAGGAAAATCTGAAGTAGTGTAAATGTAAATTCAAAAGAACAAATGAAGAATAGTTAAAAAAATTTGAGAGAGAGGAAATAATTAACTAGCTTTTTCTTTTCTCATTCTCCATTGCAGATCTGTGAGTTTCCTGAGCACTGGAACTCCAGAGTGAGGTGAGGAGTCTTAGAAGCATTGGTTGATTATGGGGATAATCTGGATTTTATCATTTTATCATCATTGTAAAATAGGCATTCCAAGAGGCATTATATGGAATCAAAATACACAATAAACTTGGGAAACAGCCCAATGTGCTAATAATTAGGACACCAGAGATCAAGATTATGAGGCAAAAAGATAAAATCCAGGTGGAGATTAGAGAAGAAAACCTGGCAAAAACAGGAATGAAAATGTGTAAGATAGAATCCAGAGTGATTTCCTGAGCTAACTGGATATAATAACCCTGAAAATTTAAAATATAACGGAAAGATATAACCAGTTCTTAAGTCAAAAGGAGCAGCATTATTTTGCTATGAACTGAACTGTGTTCCCCCCAAATTCTTATGTTAAAGCCCTAACTCCCAACATGACTGTATTTGAAAGTAGGACCTTTAGCCATGTCAGGACAACAGCAAGAAGGGGACTATCTACAAGCAAGGAAGGGAGCTCTTGCTAGAAACTGAATCCTGCTGAACCTTGACCTTGAATTCTCCAGCATCCAGAACTGTGAGAAAATAAACTTCTGCTGTTTAAGCCACAGAGCATGTGGTATTGTGTTATGGTAACCTAAGAAGACCAAGACCCTGATGGAGATTTACGTGGGTAATGAAGGAAAAGGCAGCCCATCATCCTGTACAGAAAGCCAACCACGACACTGGGGACCAGATAAATAGACTTTTAATATTGCTACTCACTCTCCTTTGTGCACCATAATTTAGCCTCTTTCAATTTTATCACTGAGATATTTTTTCCTCATTGTGTTGTTTATCTGTATAATTTTAGAGAATATCATATTGTTTTTTTTAATGTAAGACAACTTCCTTTCTTTATAGCGGTTACTAAAAAATTTAAGAATTCCTAATATCATGGAAAAACATTAAGACAGATGTAATCATTAATTAGTTCCTGAGACCTGCTTACCAGTAGATTCTGGGGCCAATACTATTTTTCAAGCCAATTGGCAGTATTTTTGATAAGGTATTCTACCAATTCCTCAAGAAACAAAATAATATGAGGGATTTAGAATACTGGAACATGTTTTCAGACCTATTCAATCAATATAGGAAATATATGACAGTTGTAGTCTGTGTTGATAACTAATACAGAAATTCAAATAATTTTAAAACTTAGCAGTAATGTTCTTTTTCCACCTTAAGGACTTCCCTAGATATTCATAAACATTAAAAAATATACTATGTATGGTTCATCTTTTCATGTTTTAATTTTCTCCACCAATATTTTATAGTTTAATTTCTAGCCCACTTTTTGTTCAAAGGTTTTTTTTTTTTTTAAATACTATCATAGACTATGCTGGTACAAGAAATAGCACTTCTATGACATTTGGACACCCAAACATTAGTTCAGGTAGCATGAGGATAAACAAAATCAAGAAACAACTGAAATCTGGGTATATTGTGTAGAGTTGTCTCTTTTTGTAGATCAGTATCATTAGCTTCCCAAAGAAGTTTTACTGGAGTTCCCGTCGTGGTACAGTGGAAATGAATCCAACTAGGAACTTTGAGGTTGCGGGTTCGATCCCTGGCCTCACTCAGTGGGTTAAGGATCTGGTGTTGCTGTGAGCTGTGGCGTAGGTCGCAGACGAGGCTTGGATCTGGCGATGCTGTGGCTGTGGTGTAGGCCAGAGGCTACAGCTTGGATTAAACCCCTAGCCTGCGAACCTCTATATGCCGTGGGTGTGTCCCCTAAAAAGACAAAAGACAAAAAAAAGTTTTACTAAAATTCATTGTGAGATTGACCAACTTAGAAGTCTCCTTGCTTTTGCTTCAGAATAGAGGATGTTTTCATGATGCAGGACCAACAACTTATTCTTGAACAATTGTATCTGCCTATAAACGATCACAAATACACACAGATTGTTCCCAAGAGGTCAGTTAGCATGGTGGACTAGATAAATGCTACTGTACAGTTTGTTTATCCTGAGAGAAAGAATTGTCCTTCCTCTCCTTTAAATTCTAAGGGGAACTTCCCAGATGAAGCAGCTGATATGTTGTACATACAAACCATGCTGGATTGGTTTAATGATGATTAGATGTTCATCTAATTAATATGCTTCTTAGCCAGGTCATGACAAATACGTGCTTAGGAACCCTTTGGCATGAGCACCCAATATAAACTAGCTGCTGCAAAATCAAACAACAATCAGAGAAGCCATATGTATTTGTTATGCCATCTTCCTCTTATTGGTCTTATGGATGCTGGAAAAATTAGAACAGTCAAGGACTTGTCCCAGCAAAGTGGAAATTGTAACATTGTTACTAAGAAATAGTACGGAGTTCCCAGCATGGCTCAGCAGTAATGAACCCTATTAGTATCCATGTATCCATGAAGACACAAGTTCTATCCCTGGCCTCGCTCAGTAGGTTAAGGATCTGGCATTGCTGTGAGCTGTGGTGTAGGCCAGCATCTACGGCTCCGACTGGACCCCCAGCCTGTTAACTTCCATATGCTGTGGGTGTGGCCCTAAGAAGACAAGAAAAAAAAAAAAAGGAATAGTATGAATTAGTAGACTTAATGAGGTCAAAGCAAAAGTCATAAAGCAGAACCACTGGAGGTGGTATAGACTGATGGGACCCCCTGCTGGCCCCCCAACACTGAAGGGCCTTAAGGAAACCCCTCTATTTATCTTCACCTGTAGGAATTTTAAAAGCCAGAAAACAAAAAGAATGCTGAGAAATCTCTGACCTTGAGTTGTGGCTGACAGTGTGGGAAATAGATGAAAGTGAGGATTAAAGAAGGAAACAAGGTCTCCCATTGTCTTATAGCCACATAGGGGTAAAATGGCCAGGAATGGAGAATTCCTTCTGCAACTCTGACCCAGAAGCCCAACATACTGTGTTGCCAAAACCTTTGATGAAGTCCCAATGAGGGCTATCATTAAGTTAGAATAATATAAGGATGCACTGGTTGATGAGATTTAGGTAAAAGTTTGGAAGAAAATTGGAAATTTTGAACAAACTTCATGTGAAATGACTGCATATTCCTTAGTCTATGATTGGGGTAGATATTATGTCTGACTGGTGAACTCTTCCCTTATTTAGTATTGTAAAACAGAAGGCATGTAGGTTTACCCTTTGCCCATTATTAATTGGACACATTAAATGGAAACCTAGAGATTTGCCTGAGCCCACACATATTATTAATATGAAACAATTCAGATACCTGGTAGACCAAAAGACACTACCACTTTAGTTAAGGACATGTCAGAAGTCAGAGGACTGTTACCAAAAAATATGCTGTACAATAGCTCTGTGTGGCTTGAGGAAAAGGTAGATGGCTTATGGACACTAACCAATGATATACTGAAGCTTATAAAGTAATACCACCTAGAGCATCAGCAGTCTCTAATTTGTTTTCATCAGTGGTGAAGAAAAAATAAAATGAACTAAAGGAGACCAATACTCAATGATATAACTTACGAATTTTTTTTGATCTTAATCACAAAAAGAGCCAACTAAAGTTCACCTTCATGCAAGAAGGACCCCAATTTATGTTTTCTAGGTTGCCATGGGGTTATTTGAATTCACCAACTTACTGTCGTAATTTCATTAGGAGGGATTTTGACTTGATGCAGGTTCTGAAAGTGTTAATAACCTACACTGATGATATGATAATATAAAAAAAAACTGAAGAACATGAAAAGACTGGAGAATGCTATAAATATACTAAAAACCACTGAATTTTTCACTTAATTTGGGTGAACTGAAAGGTATATGAGTTATATTTCATTAAAGATGTTATATAAGCAAAAGCAATATGTTAGTACATTGGAATTGATTGGGAAAAAAGTTTTAATGTATCTAACTTATATATAAGAAAAGCGTATGTTGGATAATATTGATATTTGCTAAAATATGTTAATAAATTGTGTTTCTTATAAAAGAAATCAGGAAAAGATGAAATGACTCTGTATCAAGAGCCAGATAAAAGGATCCATAGTGAGGAAAATTCATCATCCAAATCAGGATGATTTTGAATTAGGGATATAATTTAAAATTATGCTGGGATAGTAAGTATAAACTGGGATGCTCTTGGGCCAACCAAGCTGAATGACAAGCTTACTTTATATAATACTGATGGGCATGGGCTTCCTAAAAAATTCAGTGAACATCCATGGGTTAAAATAACAGAAAGGAAATTATTTATATATTAAAATCATTGGGACTGCAAGAAATGTAGTGTAAGAATAGTCTGGATTTCAGCAGTTGGCAAGATCAGACAATAGACCAATTTAGGAGGATCCTAAAGTAATTCAAGCAAAGAAGGACAATTGCCTTTAATAAAAAAGTTATGGTGGAAATGGATAAAAGTGGAAGGACTTAAAAGATAGGAGTAGATGTGTCACATAACTGTTGTTGAATAATGGGTATGGGAGCCAATGGAAAGCAGAACTTTGATAACAAAGAAAAGAGAATGACCAGTTGATGGAGATAAGAATAGGTGGAATCCAGAACAGAGAGTACACATCAAAGGAGCTGATTTACAGTTACTACAATTATTCTGTGAGTAGAAACTGGATTTGTCTTGACAGTGTTTCAGTATGATGGTGTTTGACATTGGAGAGAAATAGATGTGGTCCACTGAAAGTAAAAAGTGGCTAAGGGATGGTAGAATAAAACAGATGGTTTGAAGTTGTACTTGAGATGAATGGTGAGAGTTGAGAATAAAAGGATAGAGATTTAGTACTTTCTGATAAAGATCTAGTGCTGTTTGAGACCATAAATTTGTACAGGCAGCATATTTGTGCTTACATGATTTTTTTTTTCAGCAGCACTGAGCAGTTCAGATGTAGGACAGAAGAAAATCGAGGAATAAAATGCAGTACTGGATGCAATATAATGCCAACAGCAAAGCAGCTGAGGTTGAAATGATGAATCCTATTGCCCAAGTCAGGTGGGGAAATCACTGAAGACAGAGGAGAATTGACTGACAGTAGAGAAAAGTGTCAAAAGGCTGGTGGTCTTAATAGAATGAAAGTATGTGTTAAGTAAAAAGATATCAAGTCTAAAAAGACTGTAATCAGGTATGGGACTGTTGACTTTAATATCTATGAGGTTTATCAGTCTTTGGTATTACGTTACAAGATGTGGTTCTGGAATTAGATGCCAGGACCTGGGTTTTAGTAATAGGTATGGTGCATTAGTTCACTAGGGCTGCCCTAACAAAGTATCACAAACTGGATGGCTTAAACAACAGAAGTTTATTGTCTCGCAGTTCTGGAGGGTAGAACTCTGCAATCAAGGTGTGGACAGGTTGGTTTCTTCTGAGGAATATGTGAGGGTAAATTCTGGTGCAGGCCTTCCTCTTGGCTTATAAATGACCATCTTTTCCCAGGTTTCTTCACACTCTCTTACCTCTAGCCTTTTTGCCTCTCCATCTAAATTTATCCTTTTTTTAATAAGGACACTAGCCACAATGAGTTGGAGCCAACCTTCACAATCTCATTTTAACCTGACTCCTTCTATAAAAACCTTATCTTCATACAGGATCACATTATGGAGTACAGAGGTAAGGACTCAATGTATCTTTTTTGAGAAGGCACTATTCACTTCATAGCAAATAGGGTTTAGAGGCTTAAGAATTAGGAAGGGAGGGTGGTATCTAGGTGTCCTCATGACCATAACAGCATCAAGGACACATGACTGTCTCAGCATACAGGGGACACAAATCCTTTAGCAACTGAGAGGTAGTTGCTAGAGTAGCGGAACAGAGACAAAAAGGATATTTTTAGATAATGTAAAACTTTCCACTCCATCAGGGTGAGCAAATGAAATAAGCTTGGAGAGGGAGGAGGATGCTAACATGCCTTCCCAGCTCTATAATAGCTGGGGTAAAGAACAGGAAGAAATACTGAGGAGGCTGCTAAGGCATGGTATCAGGAATGGCCAGTTTCTATTATGAAAAGTAGGTATAGAATAACTTCATGAAACAGGCTTAAAGTAAAAGTCACATGTTTAAACATGGAATGTTGGTTCTTGATGGCAGAACAGAACATTTAGAAAGGAAGAAAAGAAAAAGGAAATTGGACGTAAGAAGTAGATATGCTAAAGTGGAAATGAAGCAAAGATGAAGTTGTCATTAATGACCAAAAATTACAATAAAGGAGACAAGATGGGTTCTCCAAATTTTCAAAGTATTAGTGCCAAAATTTCCATTTTGGATCCATCGGGCTTTCTAGGCACACTAGCCTTAGGAAACAGCAGCAGCCTGTGAAGCAGGGTTAGTGGATTTGAGTAAAATCAAAAACTTCCCATGAAAGCTGGAATTCATTTTGCTGCCAAAGGAATCCAACCCCTAATAATAATAAGCAGTAGAATTAATTAACTGTATTTCTTCTATTCGAAATCAAAATTATTGAAAAAAACCTACCATGATGAGTTGTTTAGAGGGGCAGGGGAAAGTAAAGGGTGAGTGAGGACTCCACTACCTAAGTGAACATGTGAGAAAATATTTCTTCTAATTGATGAAATACAAACATGTAAGGATCCTAATCTTATACCATAAACAACCACTGGGTCAGTGTGGAGGAGGTCGAAAAGGAGATCTCTCTGGAAGGAGTTAGCTATAAAGCAGTGGAGGCTGTGTATTAAGATTCTTTTTCAAAGATAGTTATTCCATTTCCCCCTCATTAGAAATACTAAGGTATTACTTTAGTCTAAAATATTTTAGAAGTTTTACAAATCATTTGTATGACAATATCATGGAAAATGCATCTTTAACGTGTATTTTAGTTTGGGAATAAATTATTACTACGTTAAGCTCAGGAGTCTGATTGGAGGATAGAAAATGTGACCTTGGTAGAACAAACGGGGCTGCAAATAATGTGACTCAAAGCAGTAAGAGTCTTACTTAACAACACGTAGAGTATGAAGTCTGGTTGCATGGCCAGGTGATAACTGACATGGTCTCCAAGCTCTTAGGTACGTTCATATATACAAGCCTAGAGCACTGACTGAGAGGCCCATAGTCATGTGATGGCCCTCAGTGCAATTTGGTTTGGTATGAACAAGTACAGAAGTCATTTTGTTCATGGATCCGCAATACGGAAGAACAGTGAGTCCTGGGGTTTTAACTTGTCTTGGAAGTAGAAAGAGTCTGGATCACTGTTCTGACACTTATTTCTAGGCAAGTAGTTGATAAGGAAAATGGTTATGGGTTAGGCTGTAAAAATCTGTAAGACCCAGTCTCCGGGGGATGGGCTTGCATTTTTAAAGGAAAATGCTATGTAATTAAAATAAAAGATTGTGATGTTGGGAACTTAGGCCCCATATGAGAATATAGTTTTCTTATTAGAGAAAAAAAACTGGAGATGGTAGTGGGGTGATTCATTCTTTTCTCCTCATCTTCAAAGACATCTGAGAATAAGAAAGGATTTAGTCCTAAAAGCCCAAGTGAAGAGGATGAACCACAAACAAGGGCTACAGGTGTAGTGAGCAGAACTCTTAGCTGTACATCTGGCAATGGATTACTTGCTTGCTATAATGGAAGCCTCTTTCAGCCAGTGGTTATTCATAATTCCTGGCTCCATCATAAATACATATGTGACCAGGAAAGCCTTTGAACAAAGGTATGAATGGAGTTGGTTTAGGGTTATCTGAGAAAATGACCTTTGGAGGAGAAAATGTTATTCCCTTTGAGGGTGATCAAGTTAACTGCACAATTAAATTGGAACACTGAAGACAGTAAAACTTCTTAAGCCACCCAACATGCTGAAAAGGAAAAAAATGTTATAATAATTTCAAATATGATTTAACAATATTTGAAAATATTAGTGACAAGAAAATAAGTGGAAATAAGAGTAACAGTGTTCTTAATTTATTATCCAAATTGTGGAAAAGAAAAAGACAGAGGCAAATGTTTAAAATTATGATAATATGTAGCTTTGGAAAAAATACTAACCTGGACTTGCATAAATGCTATTCTAAATGTACCTCAAAATGTCTGAGATTATTCATTTTAATGTATATGTTTACATTTAAAAAATCTCCAACAATATCTTTTTATCAGAACTTGCAAATAAGTGAGTCCCTTTTATTGTAAAGATGAAAACTGAAGTACTTTAAATTGCAGAGGTTCACAGAGCAAACTATGTAAAAAAGACAAATGCAAAATAGTACTTTCAACACTGCCCTCTAAAGATAGAAAGGCCAGTGTTTCTGAAATAAATTTCTAAATTTAAAACATATTTTTCTGTATTCAGAATTTTGCATGTGATTAGAATGGAAGAAAAATCTCCAGAGAACAAAACATGAAGTAAAATATGAACATTTGAGCAATTATCAGAGGAGACAAAAGTCCTTGAACTCAAGAACATTTTCTAAAAAGTAATTTTTCAGTTGTTAGATATCAAAAGAGTCCAGGCTTATTCTGTGTAAAGCAAGACTTCAGAATCCTGCTTTAAAAACTATTCCAATATGGAAATAATTCTTTATATTTTATAGTTTTATGAAGTCTTTCATCTAAGGATCTTGAAAAGGAAATGAAGTAAGTGTAATGATTGAAATTTGTGAATATTAATGACTTCAAGAAAAATGGAAGCAATTAAAAAGAAATAGAACTCTACTATAATGAAAGCCACTTTTTAATGTTATACATAAGATTAGCTGGATAGTTATAGAAAAGTGATAGCTGATAGCTATTATATTTGTTTCCGAGTTTCTTTCTAAGGAGTGTAATTATGCTACACGGACAGAGTGGAGATATCTCAGAAGGAAACATGTGTTTTATTCTAGCACAGAGCTGTCCCTTTTACACCTATCAGAACACTTGTATTCACTGAGTATTTCAATATTAAAACATATAGAACTACATTCAAGATTGTTCACAAAGCCAAGGACTCAAACAGAAAAAAAAAAAAAAATTAAACCTTAAAAGGCTGCACTGCTCTTTACAGTCAAGGCTACTATAAAGCAGTAACATAGTGGCCTATGAGGTCTGATTTACATGCCTCTAAAAGTCCCATCTCTCCAAAATTATAGCCATATTTTTAAAACAGTTTCTTAGGTAGCTTTATCTAACCCCCTTTGTCAAAAAGAGCCTCTACTACCTCTGTATAGAGCTTTATGCAAATTGCTAAACAAGCAGCACTTTTAGGCATAGTAATACAAGACAGTCCTTCCTACAGGCTGACTCAGCCACAAAAGAGAGCGAAGGGTTTGACAAGCTTGGCAGTTCTCCTCTCTTCGCTCCTCTTGGTCAGACCCCTTCGTACAGTACAAGTATATAGCAGTACACAGAGTACCCTGGTTACCCTACAGTTAAGAAGTAGTTGTCAAAAAAGCCATCTTAGGGAGTACCCATTGTGGTGCAGTAGAGATGAATCGGACTAGGAACCATGAGGTTGAGGGTTTGATCCCTGGCCTTGCTAGTGGGTTAAGGATCCGATGTTGCCCTCAGCTGTAGTGTAGGTCACAGACATGGCTCGGATCCTGCATTGCTGTGACTGTGGCAGTGGCTGTGGCCGGCAGCTTCAGTCAGTGGCTTCAGCTCCAATTTGAATCCTAGCCTGGAAACCCCCATCTACTGCTGGTGCATCCCTAAAAAGCCAAAAAAAAAAAAAAAAGCCATCTTAAAATGAAAATTACATGAGCTAGGAAGAGATAACACATATGTCTGAAGTTATATTAAGGGCTTAAATAGAATCAATGTCCTTTTAAACTTTCATTGCATTCCTCCAGTGTTATTTACTAGAACAGATTATTGTTTGTGCCTCTGTTTCCCATGGAAGGGAAAAATATTGGCTAAAGTCCCTGAGAAGGAAAAGCAGGGGAGGAACACTTTTGGGTGGATCACTGCTCCTGATTCAAGAACTGAGGGACATAATTAAATGTAGGGAATAAACCACACCACACCTGTGTAGATCACAGGGCTTTCTCTCAATCTTTTGGAACCACATGTTCTCAGGATGCACATATTTTTCTTTCTCTTGAATGCAATAAGTTCCCTATTCCTCTGGGGATGCCTCTGACTGGGTAGAACAATGTAATTCAAAAGAGCAAAAGGCAAGGGTAATGTATATTAGGAAATCTCTGACTGAAGATTTATGTCACAATTTCTTGATACAGAAGTTTAGAAGTAAATAGAAAGTATTATTCCATATTCTCCAATCCTCAATACTATTTCTTGACAGTAACAACTAGGATTGCTTTTCTCTAATAATAAACTTTACTCATTTTTCAATTGTTTTGGACTTTAGAAAATAGTTGGATATTGGTAATATCACAGTGTTATTACTTTGCAGTTCTTATGTTTTCAATATCCTGTGTAGAAAATATTTAGGGTCTATTACTCTAAAGCAAGTGTAAACTTATTTGTACAACATCTTGTAAGCAGCTGTTAAGCAGAAGAATGCAAATCTACAGCTTTCACTGTAATTAAATACAAAGGAAGAAAGACTGCAGTATCAAATGTAAAACTATAAAATATGAAAACAGTAGAGAAAAAGAGATAATCCCTGATGTCTTCCCCATTTTAGAAGCTTGCCAAGAAAGTACTACACAATGGCTTGTAAGTAAGCAGCCCATGCTGGAAAACTAATTTATTTGAATGAAAGCACTTTTAATTATAAAATAATTGAAATGGAATGTCCAGTAATATTAGACTCCCCAGATGCTATTCATTTTCAAAAGAAAAGCATAAGCAGTGATGTAAATTTAGAAAATCTATATCACAGAAAGTCATGGTGTGGATTAATGCCCTGTCAAAACACAATAAAGGAAAGCAAAATGAGCTTTGAAAAAGAAGGTCTGTGGAGAACCACCTGGCTTTAATGATGAGCAAGAAATCCACTGGATGAATTACCAAATCCTGCATGTTTATTAATAATGTATATAATGTAAAATAGCTATTTTTATAAGTTGAGAGTTGGTGAATCTCCTGGAATTCCAAATAATACCGAACCTGAATTCAAAGGGATATTGTCTAGTCCAGTATCAGCCACTGTTATTACAAAAAAATCTTTCTACTGTGTAGCACTGAGAACTATATATAGATACTTACAATGCAGCATGACAATGGGAGAAAAAAATTATGTATACATGCATATGTAACTGGGTTCCCATGCTGTACAGTGGGAAAAAAAGTGTATTGGGGGAAATAACAATAAAAAAAAATCTCCATATAATACGTCTAAACAGTTTGCTAAAACAGATCCTTTGTTTTCTATTCACAAATGTAAGATAGATGTGCATCTATTAATATATGCAATTATACATTATATTTATACAGCCATGTGTGTGTATATATATATATATATATAATAATTCCATCTATCCATCTATCTATAGTAATGGAGGAATAAAAGTCTTTGTTACTAAACACTGGTTAAAGAAAACAAATACTTCTATTTGATGTGGAAAATTCATGAACTAGTCATGTATGAAAATTGAGGTGCAAAGAGTAATTTAAATACATGAAAGCCAGTCATGATTTTTTATATGAAAAATAAGACTATTTTCAATATAAAAAGAGAATACTTTATGTTAAAAATTTTTAAATTATCACAATTTAAAAATTTTTAAATTATATTGAATTTTTAAATAATTAAAACTAAAATTAAAATTTTAGATAATTTTAAAATTATCTTTTAAATTAAAAATTTTAAAATTATCTTGGTGCAAGAAAATATTATTTAGAATACAAAATTCAAAGATAAAAATGTTAGTAAAAGGCAACTGAAAGGACATGTGCCATGACATGAGAGAATTTAAAAAGAATAGTGTTTTTATTTAAAGGTTTAGTTTATTCATCTACAAATGATACATGCATTTGGGCATTTTAAGGATTAAAATAATATAAAGTGTCTAATTTAGAGTAAGTTCTCAATAAATGGAGGGGAAATTCCAAACTAGAATAAATTATAAACCTTATTCCCTTCTCAAATACTATAAAGAAATTTCTAACAGAGTGAAACATATAAAATAAAATCTAAGTGCCTTTTAATGATATTTGCCAAATGGTATTATAGGCTTGTCTCAGTGATAAATCTAAACAGAAGTTTATATTCCATGATTCTCATCTCTAGCAATAGACATTTAAAAGAAAGTAATATTTAGATATACCCAGAACAGAAAGTTAATCTTCTGATACTTTCCTATTTATGAAACTTTAATTTAGCATTTTATGACTTCTTGATTATACAGTTCAATGAAATAAGAACATCAACTTAAAATAAAATGGTCACCTTATAATAGAGTATGCATGTATTTTAAAATCATCCTCTCATCATATATGATAAAAATCTTATGTATTATATTTCCATGTGTTATATTTTAAATGTTTTATTTTGAAATCACCCTTTTGAAATATATTGAAGGATAACATGAGCATAAAGTGCATCCTACCTTAACCTACAACTAGTTATAAAAGTTAGATATTTGTGAATGGAGTTCTAAACCTTCAGGCTCAGTTAAACTGTTCATTTCATAACTGTATTCTTCTGCCCTTTTAAAAAACATAGTCGGCTCTGTCATAGAAACTGCACTGGAAAGCACAGAAACATTCCAAAAGAAGTGAATATATCTAGAAAAATTATACTTGACCTATGTTTTCCTCTAAGAGTTTTATACTGTCTGGTCTTATATCTAGGTCTTTAATCCATTTTGAGTTTATAGGCCAAACCCTCTCTGACATAAACGACAGCAACATCTTCTTAGATCCACCTCTTAGAGTAATGGCAGAAAAAACAAAAATAAACAAATGGGACCTAATCAAATTTAAAAGTTTCTGCACAGCAAAGGAAACCCTAAACAAAACCCTAAAAGACAACTCACAGAATTGGAGAAAATCTTTGTAAATGAATCAACTGAAAAGGGATTAATCTCCAAAATTTAGAAACACCTTCTGCAGCTCCATACCAAAAAAACAAACAACCCCATCCAAAAATGGGCAGAAGATCTAAATAGACAGTTCTCCAAAGAAGACATACAGATGGCCAAAAAACACATAAAAAGATGTTCAACATCACTCATTATTAGAGAAATGCAAATCAAAACCACTCTGAGGTACCACCTTACACCAGCCAGAATGGCCATCATCAAAAAGTCTACAAACAAGAAGTGCTGGAGAGGGTGTGGGGAAAAAGGAACCCTATTACACTGTTGGTTGGATTATAAGTTGGTACAACCACTGGGGAAAACAGCATGGAGATGCCTCAGAAAACTAAAAAGAGAACTCCCATTTGATCCAGCAATTCCACGCCTGGGCATCTATCCGGAGAAAACCATGACTCGAAAAGACGCATGTATTCCAATGTTCATTGCAGCACTATTTTCAATAGCCAAGACATGGAAACAACCTAAATGTCCATCAACAGAGGAGTGGATAAAGAAGATATGGTACATATACACAATGGAATATTACTCAGCTGTTAAAAGTAAAGAAATAACAGCATTTTTAGCAACAGGGATGGACCAAGAAATTATCATGCTAAGGGAAGTCAGTCAGACAATGAGACACCAACATCAAATGCTATCACTGACATGTGGAATCTGAAAAAAGGACAGACTGAACTTCTTTGCATAACAGATGCTGACTCACAGACATTGAAAAACTTATGGTCTCCAGAGGAGACAGTTTGGGGTGTGGAGGGATTTGCTTGTGTTGTGGGATGGAAATCCTGTGAAACTGGATTGTGATGATCATTATACAACTACAGATGTGATAAAAAAAAAGAAAAGAAAAATATACTTGAAACATTTTCACTTACTTCAATGTTTTTAAATGAAAGCATTTGAAGCACATTGCTCCTAAGGCTATAAATAGCATAGCCTGGATCATTTCAGTTCCGATAAGATATGTTTCTTGAATGGCTTTTACATGTAAGCAGAGCAACTTTCTGCAATTGACCCCACATATGTTTCCATATGCCTCATAGGAACAGAAATGAGGGGAAAAAAACATTGCTAGGGCCCATGAATAATACGGACCTGCATTTATGTGCTTAAACTTATTTTTAAAGAATGTACCTACAAAGTACTACATGAATTGATAGACTGGCAACTGTCTTGTTAATATCATCAAAATCAAAGCCAAAATTCAGGATAAAATAGCAGCTCAGAAGCTTGTGTGTGACGATTGCCAAGATGCTTCTTGACCTTGTGATACCCTGATACCAAAGCCAGATAAGGACAGAAAGAAATCTACACAACATTATCCCTGATAAATATAGATACAAGAAATCTCAACAATGTACTAGCAAACCAAATTCAATAGCACATTAAAAGAATTATACACGACAATCAAATGAGATTCACTCCTTGGATGCATTAATGGTTCAACATATGGAAATCAATGAATATAATACAACATATTAATAAAAGATAAAAGTCATATGATCATTTAATAGATACAGAAAAAACATTTGACAAAATACAACATCCTTTCATGATAAAAATGTTCAAAAAACTGGGTGTGTAGAAGGAACATGATGCAAATAATAAGAGCCATATATGACAGCCCACAGCTACCATCATATTTGGTAGTGAAAGGCTGAAAGATTTCCCTCTAAGATCAGAAACACGACAGGGTTAGGCCCTCTAAAAAAATATAGTCAGCTCTGTCACAAAGAAAATCGTGACAACACTACCAATCAACATAGTAATGAAAGGCCTAGCCTGTGCAATTAGGCAAGATAAAGAAATAAAAGGCAAGCAAATAAGAAAGAAACAAGCAAAACTGTCTCTATTTGCAGATAATTTGATTTTATGTATAAAGAATTTTAAAAGCTTCACCAAAAACAAAAAAGTTAAAACTAATAAATTACTTCAGTAAAGTTATGGGAAAGAAAACCAATATACTGAAATAATTTGCATTTCACTACACTAGCAAATGAAGAATCTGAAAAATAAATAGAGAAGCAATCCACTCACAATAGCATCAAAAAGAAAGATAAAACACATTAGGACTACATTTACCCAAAGAGGTGAATATCTGTATATGGGAATAATAAGACATTGATGAATGAAAATGAAGAATGAAAATTTCCTCAAAAAATGGAAAGATATCCTTTGTTCATGGATCAGAATTATTAATGTTGTTAAAATGCCCATACTATTCAAAGACACTTATAGAGTCAGTAAATCCCTATCACAATTTTGGCAGCATTTTCTACAGAAATCAAAAAAAAGTAATCCCCAAATTCATATGGAATCACAAAGGCTAATTCATTAAGTAATTCTGAGAAAAAAAAAAAGTTGGAGGCATCACACTTCCTAATTTCACACTATATGACAAAGGAATAGTAATCAAAAGAGTAGGGTACTGGCATAAAAACAGACACAAAGATGAATGGAACAGTACCCAGATATAAATACTTATGTATAGTCAACCAAGAACAAGGGAACCAAGAATACACAATGGAAAAAGAATAGTTTCTTCAATAAATGATGTTGGGAAAACAGGTTAATAACACAAAGAATAAAATTGGATGTATCTAACACCACTCACAAAAATGAACTCAAAATGGATGAAAAACTTAAACATAAGACCTGAAACTACAAAACTAGAAGAAAACATAAGGGGAAATTTCCTTGATTTTACTCTTGGCAACTATTTTTTTTTTTTGGATATGACACCATATCCAAACAACAAACAACAAAGTCAGAAATAAGTAGGACAACATCAAACTAAAACTCTTCTGCACAGCATATGAAAAGGCAACCTATAGAATGGGAATTTTTTCAAAACATAGAAGGAACTCAAACAACTCAATAACAGCAACAACAAAAAGTTCAATTAAAGTTGGGCAGAGGATCTGAATAGACACTTTTCCAAAGAAGACACATAAACGGCCAATAGGTACTTGAAAATGTGCTCAACATCACTAATTACCAGGTATATAGAAATTAAAATCACAATTAGAGATAACTTTATACCTGTTAGAATAGCAATTACAAAGAAGACAAATAAATATTGCAAGGATGTGGAGAGAAGGAAACGTTTGTGTACTATTGGTGATAAACTAACACATCTATGCTGCAAAATACTATGGGAATTCCTCAAAAAATTAAAAGTAGAACCACCATACAATCTAGCAATCCCACTTCTGTGTAAATATCTAAAGGAAATGTAATCACTATCATGAAAAGATAATTTTAATCCATATTCATTATAGCATTATTCACCACATCCAAGATATGGAAACAACGCAGTATCTGCTTATGGATAAATAAATAAAGAAGACATGGTTTAAATACATATGATGGAATATTGTTCAACCTAAGAAACTAGGAAATTCTTCCATTTATAGCTTGGATGGACCTTGTGGGCATTATGCCAAATGAAATAAGTTAGAGAAAGAGAAATAGTGCATAAGCTCACTTATACATGGAATCTAAGAAAGCTGAGCTCATAGGAACAGAAAAGAATGGTAACTGGCAGAAGCTGATGTTTGGGGAAAATGGGGTGAGGTTAATCAAAGGGTACATTTCCAGTTATAAGATGAATAAGTTCTGGGGATCTAATGTACAGAATGGTGATCGCAATTAACAATACTATATGTTATATGTAAAAGTTCCTCAGAAATTAGATCTTAAATAGCCTTACCACAAACACAATCAAAGTAATTATGTGAGGTGGTAGAGGGAATAAGTAACCTTTCCCAAAATATACATGTATCAAATCACATATTATATACCTTATACAATATTATATGTCAATCATATCTCAGTAATGCTGAGAAGAGTTAAAAAATAAAGACTTCCTTTTGCATTACATTGAGAAAAAAATCATGTTTTTCTGTCAAAGAATAGTTTTAATAAAGACATAAAGTCATGTTTTAGCAACTTGAAGATTAGAATGAAGGGCTGATGATTTTTCTTATAATAATGTCATAATTTTAAAGGATGGTAATACATATTTTATCACATGTTTTATCTTGAATCAAACAGTTTTTAAATGTATTTTTATATACTCTGATCATTAAGCTCATATTGATAATATGATAACTATACTTGGGAGGAAATTGTGATTAATCTTACACTCCTTTTTTCAGAATGGGTCTTAACTGCAATAATTTGTTTTGTAAAAAATTAATGTGAGAGATATATGGGAAGATGATGGAACCTCTTGGTTAGAAACATTACATTATGATTAAGTTATGTGCTATATGTCATAGGATCCTAATTCCATACCAATCTAAATTTAAAATAAACATTCTATGTAATGCAAAATACATATACATATATGAGAATTTTACTATACTATAATTTTATGTATATAAATTCTCTCTCCTCTGTAATAAATGTGTAAGTCATTTTATTGACAGAAGGAATTTCTTTTACTGTAATACATGCATGTATGTGTATGTGTGCATGTATGTATACACATATATATGGAAATAAAAAGCATTACATTATTCATGTTTTCAGCAGATATCTGCAGTTAATATCTAGTATTGTAATTAACTAAGGCGTTCATAAAGAAAGTGAAGTAAAAGTTAACTACATAGGAGCAGAATCATTTCAACTAATTATGAAGAACAAAAAACCAATTTTGCCAATATAATATAACTAATCAGCATAGGTGACACAACACAAAAAGGTAAACCTTTTTGCCCTTCCCTTTGTGTATTATGTGAAGCTCGAAAGGACATTTATTAAGCTTTCGAAACGAGACATACTGAAAATAGGACAAAAATCACAAAATAGAAACCGCTGAACAAAGAAACTTTTTTTCATTTCATGTCCCTCTTTTATTTCCACATTTGTTTCCGTTTATTTTAAAGCATCTCTCCTTGTTGTTTTCTGTCCTTTTACTTGGCTAACTGAATCATCAAGAAGGATTAACGTGACTTTGAACCACCACGAACTTCTTTTTCCTTTTTCTCAGCACCCTTCCTATCTACCCAGGGCAAAGATCCTTTGAAGTCTCTGAAAGCCCACATCAGAGGTGATTAGTAGGGTTCAGAGCAAACAGGAATAGCTTCCTGACAAAGGCTCAGGAAATATCTCCAGCCTGGAGTGTCACCACTCTTTTCTAGAAAGCCAAGTCACTTACCTATTCAATTGAGTTCACTTTTAGTCCCTGTACCTTAGATCCAAGTAAGGCTGTTTGTTTGACTGCTTGGGACAAATCTCTCTTTGGGTCACATACTGAACCATGAACTTTTCCTCTCAGGACTTCTACCATAATGTGAAACTATCTTTGTGTGTCACCCTTGATAGAATACTGCAAAGGACCTGAAAAATTATGACAGAGTGAAAGGAAAAAGGTAGCTGCTGACAAGCACAAAAATGATGAGACGAATACATTTTGAGATGGCTGCTGAACCCTGACAGCTGACTGAAAGCTAATCAGGCAAAGCACCACTGACAATGCCAAAGAGAATTCTGGCAGAGGAGTGGAGTACCCTCTTGTAATTATCGGAAATTGAGTAGTATGTCCTGATAGAAAGAAGACCGGCTGTGTTCTGAATTGGCCACTGCGGCTAACCCCTTGCATAGCTTTGGGCAAGACAATCTACCTCTTTGAGCCTATTTCTTAATGAAAAGAGTCCAGAGAAGAAAATTTCTGTTTCCTTCCAGAATCCCATGGTAAAAAATGTCGCAGAAGGTACTCCTCCAAATGTTTTCATCATCGTCACTGGTGCTGGAGACTAGTTGGGTTTTAAGGAACAAGAAGCAAAAGTAATCCACAAACAACCATTAAAAAGAAAGGGGAAACAGAATATAGACAAAAATAAATCAAATGCTTTTTTTTTTTTTTTTTTTTTTTTCAGAAATGTCACTAACAGGAAACTGAGAACTGAGAAGTTGAGTAGCTGCAGCTAGCACATCATGTGCAAGAAGACACTGATCTGGGATGGAAGTGTCTTCTTGCCCTTCACATATCATCCTGTCATCTGTAGGTGCTTCTTTTGAACTCACTGAAGAGATTAAAAGAAAAAAAAAAAACTTGCTGCCAAACTTCTCATAATGTTTAGATACTATTCTTTTTTTAGGCAAAACACAGACATGATTTTTGATATTTTTTTCTTATCAGCCTTCTTAATTGTTTATATTTCTAATTAATTAGGATGAAAAACTTGAGATTAATGGATTCTTCAATATCAAGTGCACCTTTAGGTGGCCTAGAAGGCAAAAATAATATATTAAGAGCATACAGCTGGAAATGCTGGAAAACCCATTAAACATTTTTTGCTGGTATATTAATAAACAGAAACCTCAGCAGACACATCATTTTCATAGCTATAAGCCAGAATGAAGCAGTGGAAAAAAGACCTGCTTCCAACAGAAGCTAAGTGGTAAGAGCAAATTAAGTTTATTTTGATTATGAATAAACTAATTTATTCAGTGCCAGACAAATTCCAGGGATATTTTATTTCCTAAACAGCATTAATCTAAGCAAAATTCATAAGTATGAGCCAAGTCCCTAGTAAGTAAAAATAAAGAAAAAAATCACTTAATTTGAGAGGATAAAAAGTAGACAAAGACGAAAAATCCATCAGTTCTGAAATATGGTAAATCTTTACATAACCAAATTAACATAGCGATTTTAAGAACTACTAGTGTTTTGATAATGAGCATGACATGAAGAATAGTTCGCAGAAAATGAGAAATTACTTTCCATGGCAAAATTTTTCTCCAGTAAAAGAATTGGTTTCTGAGTCATTGCCTTTCTAAACAGTAATTAATGAGATTTACTGACAGTGGAGATAGGAAAAAATGGTATTGCTTGGCTAACTATAGGAAAAATTAGTTCCTATCTCTGCTTATGGGTTAAATTGTTAGTTACTTAAAGGAAAAATGATGGAAAGGAAAGAAAGTATACATCATTCTCAGCCTGATAGCATCATTATGCAGCCCTATCTAGAAAGTAGGACCAGGATATGAGCACATTTCATTTTAATATTATTAACTGAATGAGTTATACAATGAAAGGAAGATTAACTCATATCAGAGAAGATTGCTAATCCCAAGTTACTGTAAATTGCAAAGCAAGTCAGAATTACCTTCAAAATTTACTCCTAACAGTTTTTTCATATACTTGTTCTGCTCTTATATATTTAGAGATATGTTTGGAGATCCTGAAAAATCTGTTGTTTCTAATTTCAGTGACTCATCTGTTTCACTGAATTACCAAAATACACTATATCAATAAAGCTCTATGATAAAAATTTATATGTTTGTTTCTTTTTTTCAGGTTTTATTGAAGTATAGTTAACAAGGCTGTAATAATTTCTGCTGCACAATAAAGTGACCCAGTCATACATACACACACATCCATCCCCTTTCAGATCATTTTCCCACATACATTATTATAGAATACTGGGTACAGTTCTCTGCGCTACACAGCAGGTCCCCGTTGGCCAATCATTCCATGTACCAACATGTGGATATGCCTAACATAAAGTTTGAGTTCCAAGGAGAGAGATATTTCAACATGCATTATGTCTTATCTTTAAAAATACATATGCTTAAAAATATGAATGGAAGATATAAAGTACACTTAAAGTGTATTGATTTATTAAATCCCTGCCTTCTGTTACTCAAAGATAAGTGAAAAGACCCTGAATGAATAACAAATGGCTAATTTTAGCACTCATTGAGTGCTTTGCTCACAAGTCAATCGACAGACTTCTGATAAGCGCTTTTTATGTTTTGGTCAGAAAAAATGGTAGAAAGCTATAAATAGGCAATTATTTTCTTTAGGTCACGGTATGATTGCCTATTTCTTTTCCATGCACAAGGTATGTAGTGCCAGTATCCTAGGTATCTTTTTAAATGGTTCCTCATATTTTATCCCTATTGTATCAGTGAGGAAACTAATAACACAAGTTTAACGAAAATAAAGATACTAACTATCGTATTCATTATAAATTGGTATGCTCTACCAGAATTATAACATCTTACAGTACTTTATTTTGAGGATTTAAATAATCTTCTATTTCAATAGAAATTCAATTACACAGTTAAGGAATTTGGATAGAATCTGGAAATTTACCATAATAGTTTAAACAAGAGATGCTAAGGTCAAAATTAAAAATAAATTTTTCATTAAAAATCCATTACAGAGTTCCTGTTGTGGCTCAGAGGTTTAAGAATCCTACATAGCATCACTGAGGATGAAGGTTTGATCCCTAGCTTCACTCAGTGGGTTAAAGATCTGGCACTGCCATAAGCTGCAGCATAGGTCACAGATGCAGCTCAGATCCCATGTTGCTGCAGCTGCGGTGTAGGCTGGCAGCTGTAGCTCTGATTCAACGATTCAACTCCTAGCCTGGGAACTTCCATATGCTGTGGGTGCAGCCATAAAAAGACAGAAAAATATAAATAAATAAGCCATTATGGCTAAGCTCTTTTTTTTTTTTTTTTTTTAACTTATGAAGTGAGAAGAAATCACAGGCAGACAGAAGGAAGAAAGAGAGGAAAGGAGCGAGAAAGGAGGGAAGGAGGCAGCAGGAAAGGCCACAAAGGAGGGGGGGGAGAAAATGGGGAAGAGGAAGAATAGGAAAGGAAGGAAGGCGGAAAGGAAGATGACTCTGTGGCCTTCCTTCAGTAGGTTTTGTTTTAAACACCAAACCTATATTTAAGCTGATAACCTTGTGTTTCAGTGACATTGACCTCTTGGACATATTTTATAAATAAGAAAAAAAATTATAAGAAGCAAAGATATTAGGAAGGCCAGCATTAAACATTACCTTTGTTTTGGAAAAAAAAAATATAGAAAAACATGTGATAACTGTAAGAGAGCTCTCAATAAGCACGGTACATGGATATTAGAAAATATTTCCAAATGAGAGTCACCCTGATGCCCAACAGAGAGCTTCTTTATTACGGAAGAAGCTAAAGATCAAAGAAGATTGCCATTGAACCTTAAACAAATATAAGTTCAAAGCCATCATGTAGGTGTCGTCTAGCATGGAGGGATGTCTTTCCTAATTCCTACAATGGCATTCCTGGAGTAGCAGCTGCTCTGTGTATGCGACAAGTCCTCAAACGAGTATGGACTCATCAGTGGACTAAGGCTGGGGAGAGAG
Source organism: Sus scrofa (assembly GCF_054392235.1). Lineage (NCBI taxonomy): Eukaryota > Metazoa > Chordata > Mammalia > Artiodactyla > Suidae > Sus > Sus scrofa. The sequence continues at coordinate 65,444,929 of NC_139390.1, forward strand.
TCAGCTACAGAATAGCCGTTTCATGACTTCACCTGGGGTAACCCACAACAAACACGCTACCAGGTTGTCAATCTAACATTCTTTCCCTTTTGCTGTGTAAAATCTTCTGAGACCCTGAAGAACTGAACTTGCTCCCATGGCAAAGTAAAAGTGGTTTCCTTAGTCATATAGAGTAGAGTGATTGGATGGGATTTGCCTTCCTCCAAAACAAAGCCATACTTTGCCACGTTGTGTGGAGGGTGTTTCTTCCTAGGCTTTGCCAAAGCCGTGGTCCTAGCATGAATATGGACTGCTTCTCTAGGAGAGGATAATCCTCTTCACAGCTTTCAGGCTGCACCATTTGGCACAGGAAAAAAAAAATTGAGATCCTGTTAGTATCTGACTCATCTTTCATTTTATTCATGTATCTAGGTGTAACGTAAAAGCTTGATCATGAAGTATTTCATATTTTATCATGGATGAGAGAAAAACAAATATCTTTGTGTGACTGGTAGCCAAATAGCCTGGTATAAAATCTTCTATATTGGTTAAATTTTGATAAGGGAAAGAGAAGTAGTTTTAGTGATATAGAAAATATACTACAGGAATTAGACCTTATGCATTTGTGGGAGTTGGTTTAGCAGTCTAGTGCCATGGTCTCTGCATTTATTTTTAGGCCTGAATTCAGGTCAGGAGGTTGGAAAGGAGAGATGAATACATTGTGGCTTGTTGGGTGAAGGGCTAACTGGAAACAGTATCTGTCTCTTAGCACCTCCAATGCCTATGATAAGGGCCACCTGCAGGACAGCATGCAGGTCTTCACTGTGGAACCACACATGCAGTGGCCCAGGATTCAAAGTTGAAGAAGATCCAGTGGGAGCAGAACAGACTGCAGATCTGGTTGCCGTCCCCAAACTAATGGAGCCCCCATATGAGTTAGGATGTGCAGAAGCAGCAATAGCACCTGGCCCTACACCAAACTTCAAAGCATAAAAAAAAAAAAAAAAAAAAAAAAGAAATAGGGCAGCTTCTCTTCCCACACAACAAATTTCTCTTCTGGCTAATCTAACTTGACACTATGCTCTGAAGAAAATCTCTGAAATGTGGTTCCAGCTTAACTCAACTGACATAGCAAAAAGAAACCAACGTAGGTTTTACTACAGAAAGTAAACTGAGAAAACTGACATAAATTGTTGAATATAAATTTACTAGAAGGAAATACAAGAGCCTCAGGCTGTGGAGAAGTCTTCTTAGGCTGAACCATCTGCCCAAACCAGAAGAGGTCATCTGATGCCCACATTGGAAATTGGTCAGAAGAAGCAAAAAAAAAAAAATTTATCAAAAATTGTGTATGATAAAACAATCACTTTACCTTTTCATAAATGGAAGATATGGATAAAGAGACTTAGCTATGTAAAATTTTGAATAATGCATCCTTTTTTATAGCTGAAGACATATTAGCACCATCAGCCAGAGCAATTCAGAGCCTTTGACTAAAAGTAACAGTACGCACAGATGAGTTGAAATCCTGAGAGCCCAACCAGCTTTCAAATCATATTCATGGAATAAAGCTCCCCTTCTTACTGATCCAAACTCTGTATTTTCTTCACATTTAAGAGCCTATATTTCTTTTCTACTTTTGACCTAGCAAAAATAGCTAAAAGTCTCATATGATGATAAGACAAATCAATTGATTTGAATTTCAAGGACATACTTTTTTTTTTTTAATTTGGAGAGAAAGTTAGAAATTTGTCAATATTATCCCATGAGGTTATTAAGGGTATGTGTTTATTAATTTTCTATTTTCTTGCTTTTGTTTGAAAGGATCAACTACTTGCCATATAATGAAATCTCAGTTTAACCAAATAAACAGTAGACATAATTTACCATAAGAATATGGATTTAAAGGAAAATGTCTATTAAGGGCCATATCAGGTGCTTGTTTGATTAATGTGCAATAAACTGGCTATTATTGCAATCAAGGTAGACATTGATAAATAACTTTATGATATATACATTCTTCATTTATTTCTAAATGTTATACTTTATTCAAGACAGATACTTAGGAATTTAGCACTAAGGTCCTACAAGAGAGTCAGCAGAATGTCATCCATCTACTTCATGATTGCAAGAGTGCCTTAACGCAAGACGGGAAGCTATTGAGGAAAAAAAGGATGAACAGTGAATACCAAGATATGAAAATAAATTAAATGAGGAACTAAAAAATGGAAAAGAAAAATAAGAAAAAGAGGGAAAAAAAGCAACCATTTGGTTTCTAGTCATCAAGAAATAGTGACAAATTGTTTCCTCTGTTTCTTTTTGTCTCTTTCTCTCTCATACACATACATATGTTCACACACACAAACAAAACTATTTTAAGAAAACTACTGAGCACTGTAATAATATCTACAAATACAATGAAGCATAAGACACAGAGAACATTCAGTATAGTTGATGAAGCTTCAATAGCTATTAACTTTGAATGGTGTCAGAAGGGAAAGCCTACTATTCATAGTATGCTCTGACTTGTAGAAAAAAAGAAAAGGAAGGAAAATGAAAGGAAAAAGAAAAGGAAAAAAAGGAAAGAGAAAAGAAAGGAAAAAGAGGGGAGGGGAGAGGAGAGGAAAGGAAAAGGAAGGTATGTTTGAGCTGAGCATTGTTTACAGAATGAGTGGAGGAGAAAATATACAGAGTAGATGCAACTGATATTTATATTTATTGGGTTAAAAACTTAAGGTTTGGCAATATCCTAGTCTATTGGCAGGAACCTATCATACAGATCTTCACAAATTTTCTTGATCACATTAATAGCCAGATACACAAACCTTCAAAGCCAGAATCATTCAAAGTCTCCAGTAAAGAAATTTAGAAACATGCATTTTAACAAATGTATAATTATTTGTATTTGAGAAACAGACAAACTCGGCTTTGGAGCAGATGTATATAATGTATATTCTGAGCGCCCCTTTTAACTATTTATTTGACTTCATACATTTTTTTTAATTAACCTTAGTAGAATTTTAATGTGTCCACCATGTCTAGAAAGGACTTTTTGCTTGCTACAACAGTTGAGTGTCTTATTTTATAAAGTAAAAAGTTCAAAAGAAATGTTCTGATGTCTTTTCCAGCTAAACATTTATACTATACAACAGTTCCTTTTTTTTTTTTTTGCTTGTTTGTCATATTTTTTAAGAGATTTATTGGAGCATAGCTTAATTGGAAAATTCTGAGATGAAAGGGACACATTAGCAGAAGTTTAAGCACATTGAGATTATCTCAATAAGTTTCTGACGGTCACAATTTCAGACACTCTATTAACCCAATCAGATGAAGCTATGATTATGAGTCAGTTACTCAGAGGATTTTTTTTTTTTTTGTACAGAGTGGTATAACAGTAATTGATAATTAAAATATATGTATTTCATTTTGCCAGACCAGCTGTGGGGCAATCTGGCTTAACTACTTATAGCACACAACTAAGCCAATTATGGTAAAGTCATACTAATCTCCTTATAAAAATATATAGTTAAAATTTGAATCTTAAAATATTTATATTGCCTACAATATATAATTTTATTAATCTTAATATATTTTCTGAAAGTGTACTGAAACATATTCTAAATACAAAAAATTGTTGAAATATATTCATATTAAAAATAATCACTAATTTGGTTAAGGAACAACTTGTATACCAACATATTGGTAGAGATTTAAAATGACACAGAAATGATGAAAAAGAAGATATTACACTCTAATTTTATTATCATAGAAGATCTGATTAATGATCAACAAAACAATCAAATTTGTGATATTATTGAATTGGGAACCTCTGAAATAATACTTTGGAGGACTGTTAGGCTGAATACTTATGAACTATTAAATACTATGCAGCAAAGAGGAAATAATGCTATATAATATAGCATGATAATACCAAGATTTATTGCTCAAGAAAGTAGATATTTCAGTTTTGGTCAATAAATAGTCCTATATAATACATACAAACACACACACACACACACACACACACACACACACACATATATATATATATCAAATATATATGTTTTTACAAAATGAACAGTGAATTCCATAGGCTAACCTCTCAAATTTTCATGTAATTAAAATAAAGATTATGCATATTTTAAAATTCTAGTAGATATTTTCCAAATCTGGCATGGTAAATAAGAACTGCTGAGCAACATATAATAAGAAGGCTGACATTCTCATTAGCAATAGAAGACATCCTCTCTGTCAATCTGATATGTTATTTAAATTTGTATTTTCTTTACTAATACTAAAGATGAGCACATTTTCTTAACTGTCATAGTAAGTTTTCTTTTTTTTTTTCAGATTTTTCTCCACACCGTAAATCTCTTATTTCTTTTACAAATCAGAATTACTAGTAATCTTACTTCATAAAGACTGCATATATATACATATGTACAATTTTTTTTCAGGGCCACACCTGAAGCATATGGAAGTTCCCAGACTAGGAGTTGAATTGGAGCTGAAGCTGTCAGCCTACACCACAGCCACAACAACACAGATGAGCCAAGCCACATCTGTGATCTCACCACAGCTCACTGCAATGCCAGATCCTTAACCACCTGAGTGGGGCCAGGGATAGAATCCATTTCCTCATGGATGCTAGTCGGGTTCATTACCACTGAGTCACAAGAGGAACGCAAAGAGTGCAAATATTTTTAACAGTCTGTCATTTGCATTTTGATTCTGTATATTTTGCCAGACTTGAAAATGTTTTATGTTGATAAATATGCATATATTTATTTATTACCTTTTTGACTTGGGGGGAACCTACATTTCATGTTTTCTCAATATTTTCCTAACATTTTCTCTAATTTTCATTGTGCCATTTAATTTTTCTTGCATCTAAATCTCTGATATGTTGAGAATTATCTATTTATAGCAGTGAAATGAAAAATTTTTAAATGTATTTTTGCTTTCAGATGGATAATCAATTAAGATGAGATCATTTCTAAACAAACCTCCTTTCCCCACTGAATTGAAATACAAACATTTCTATATTAAACTTTATGGACTATGTATTCTGTTACCCTGATCTAATTCACTACCCCTATGATAATATCATGTTATAATTGCAGAGGTTTATAGAAAAATTCAGTATCTTGTAAACTCTGTCCTCCATAATTCTTTTTCTTCCTCACATTTTCTTCTTTAATGGAACTGTAGACTTCCTTATAAATATTAGAGTCTTAGAGAACTATCCTTAGGGATTGTCAATGGAATTTCATTGTTTATATATTATTTTTTGAGGATTAAAATCTTTCTCAAAATTAAATCTTTTCATTAAGAACATAGTATAGCTCCCCATTCCTTCTCATAATTTCAATGTCTTTAAAAATTGGCATTTTCCTCATATAAATCCTATAGATTATACATTCCTTATTATGCTTATTTCTCAGGTTCTTATATCTTTGACCATATTTTTAATCTTTTTATCCAACTATCTTAAAAATTCTCACTCATGCGACTGTTTAACTAGATACTCAATTTTATAATTATATCATTTTCAAAAAAATATACACTCTTGGCACATCTTTTTAATATATGTATACATTTTCCCTGATCATAATAAATAGTAATAAGTTAGAAACAATAAGTTCCTGAATTAAAAAGACTTCATCATGTTGTCTGGAGTTGTCTACTGTGCTTTGAAAATTACCTCTATCCTGTTTAACTAGTTTTCGTCTATTCCTATTTTATTCAGAATTTTACTATGAATGACTGTTTTGTACCTCTTGGCTTTTTAGAATCTATTGTTAAGTATCTGTGTTCCTTCTTCATTTTTTTTCCTTGGAATTAATTTTCTGGGTTAAAAACTGACTGATCATATTACATTGTTTTCATGAATTGCTGGATTCAATATATTACTTTGCATGTTGTATTTTTATTTACAAGTGACTATAAATTTGGATTGTCTTACTTGTTAGAATATTGTTTATGCTAAGTTCAAACTCTTTCTATGACCTAAAAAATAAGGAAATTGCCTTTTCTTTAATTGGAAAATAAAAATCAGATATTAAAGCATTTGTGTTTCATATCTTTCTTTTAAAAGTAGAGATTAATTGCCTTTCTGATGTTCATTAGCATTTGCCTGTTTGTTTTTTTAGCTTGTGTTAATTTGTTCCTCTATATTTTGCTGGAAAATAGTAAATTTTCTTAAGATTTTCTCAATCATTTTGAGTGCTTTGCATGTAATATTCTCTTACACTTTAAACTTTTTCATTGCTAGATGTGTTTATCTTTTTCTATTTATGAGTTAAGATACTTTAGGCTACAAATAAAAAAAAGAAATGTTGATAATCAAACAACCTCTATAAACAACGAGATGGCATTTAATTAATATTTTATCATTGCTTACTATTAACTATGTACCTAGTTGTGCAAAAAATTTATGGATATATACGTGGTAAATTTTTTTTAATGGAGGAAAGAAAGGAAAAAGTAGAAAAATTTAAAAGGTGTCAAAGTTTTGTAGTTGTACATAGCCTGTGAGGTCCTCAGTTTTTATTTAATTTAATTTAATTTTATTTTATTTTATTTTAAGTATAGTTGATTTACAATGTTCTGCTGTACAGAAAAATGACCCAATCGCACACTTTCCCCTGTGCTATGTGGCACTATCTGGACCTTTTGAGCCAAGCAGCTTCCTCACTGGTTGGCTCTCTTGATTGACAAAAAACAAGACTCTCTCTAAAGGTATTTTTGGTTTTACCAAACCATGGATTTTATAACTTAACTACCATATAATGCATTAAACCTTACTGTATTGCTTTTTTTAAAAAATGAGACAAAAAGCAAAGAAAAGTGAAGAAAAAAAAAGAAAGAAAGGAGTGTGGGAAAAGAAGGGAAGAGGAAGGGAGGGAGGACAGAAGAGGATGGGGAGGGAAGGGAGGACAGGAGAGGAGGGGGAGGGGAGGGAGAAAGGACAGGGGAGGAGGGGGAGGGGAGTGAGGACAGGAGAGGAGGGGGAGGGGAAGAAGGGAAGGAGAGCAGGAAAGGGAAGTGAAACTAAGCCAAGGGAGGAGAGAGAATTCTGGAAATAGGACAGTCCTAGGTCTCCAAAATCAACAGCTCAACATTAGTGAGACCCAATTTCCTTCAGTATTTTCCCTCATCCATCTTTAAGATGATGCTTTTCCTCTTAGACCAGTGGTTTCATCATAATCACCTGGAGGGCTTGTTATAGTACAGGGTTTCTACTTTGGCAGTTTTGGTCTGGAATGGGTGGAGATTCTGCATTTCTGACTTGTTCCCAGGTGAAAATGATGCTGCTGGAAGTATCATAATTTAAGAAATAACCTTAGGGAGTTCCTCATATGGCACAGTGGAAACGAATCCAACTAGGATCCATGAGGATGCAGGTTCCATCTCTGGCCTCGCTCAGTGGATGGGGGATCTGGCTGTGTTGCAGTTAGCTGTGATGTAGGTTGCAGATGCAGCTCAGTTCCAATCCTACATTGCTGTGGCTGTGGTGAAGTATACTGTCAACTCTTCGTATCCTCGGATTCTATCAATGTCACGTGGAATCCACAGATGTGGAATTTGGGAAGAGGAAGGCATGTTTCTTTACTCTGTTTTATGTAAGGAACTTGATTGAGCATCTGCTGATTTTGGTATCCCCAAGGGAGGGGGCGTGTCCTGGAACCAGTAGCCTCAGGATAATGAGGGGCAATTGTACTAATCTTATGGGCTGATTTTATAATTCTAGAGCTGGGATTCCTATAATTTCTTTTTCTTCTATAATGAATATAGCTCAAAAGTATGAGCCAAACATGAACAATCTATCTCCTACTATTCTGAGAACCAGCAGAAGGAGAAGTTCTGTAACCAAAGATGGAGTAGAATTAAATAGCCTAATGCCTCAGTTGGTTAAAAGACATGCTAATAATTTAGTTAACAGCATAGATTTGCGAGGGAATTACCTTATTCCTTACATTTCAAGAAGGGCATTGAAGACTGAATTCAAGCTGATTAATACAAGATAATCAAGTTCTAAAAGCCAGTTTCTATTAAGCATTGAGGCTTCAGATAATTTAGAGAAGAGTCTGGTGACCCTAGTCTTACATAAAGTTAGAAATTCCATGGGCAGGGCTTTCCACATTGCTCTCAGGCTGAGTATCACTGCAGTTCCATAAAGTATTGCCCAGTGGCAAAGGCACCCTGCTCAAGACACCCAATCTCACAACTCTATATTTTGATAAGGCAGTCAGCCAATCCACATGTAGTTTAGTAACTGACATTTGATTTTGTTCTTCTAACTTATACCTATTACCTGATTACATTTTTGCTCATTCGTCTTTCACCTTAGTTCTTAAATGATTCTGCTTTTCAATTTTACCTGATCCTTGTATTTCTTATCACTAATAGAAAGAGCTGTACGTCTTTAGTCTTTCAAATTACCTTCTCACTCAGATGATTTATTCACCAACAGCTTTTCCATCAGAATGAAACATTTTGAATACTTTTACTTTGATGCTTCATTCTCCTCCAACATGATATCCTAATTTAGAATTATTTTACTTGCCTTATTTTATTTCTGATTATATTGCCAAAGTAAAAAATGCCTTAGTTCTAGGCTATTATACACTTTTTCTTACACATTTGATCTTCTGTTTCAATAATCATTACTTAATTACCTATTTTTACCTATAGTTACAATGTGGCCATCTGAATTTAGGCAAGGATAGTGTAAAACTTTTTGCTAGCCACTGTTTGCCCACTGTATCTCTTTTATCTTTAGATATCTGTACCCATGCAATTTATATTTGCTTAGAGTACACAGGAGTGAATATTTTCTGAGTTCTCACATGGTTAAATATGTAGTCAGCATGTTCCAGTAGATCCTCCCAAGATAACACCCAGCCAAGCAGTAGGCATAGCCCCTTTCTGATGGAATTTACTGGATTCTCCATGCTAAGCCTTCAGGAAATCTTGATGTCCTCATTATTTGCCCAGGATCTGGAAGCACAATTTCTCATCTGCTGTGGGCCCTATTCTTACACTCCATACAAAGAATAAAGTGCCATGTCTATTCTTTCTTATAGAGGTACAGGGAGAAATGCTAAGGTCTGCCTAATTTCATTACCCTATAAAAGAATTTGGGAAGAAAAATGGATGCAGATGGCAACAAATAATAATGTGTTATATGAACAAGCATTGTTATGAGTATTTAAAATGTATTTCTTATTTCTTATAACAACTTTTTATAATAGATCTGTTTTGTATGTGAGCAAATTGAGGCACTGCAGTTTACACAACTGAGCCAATGTCCTGCTGCTTGTATAGTAAAAGAAATAAGATTAAACCAAGGAGGTATAAATTCAAATCAGAACTATCATGCTACATTATTTATATCACTAGCTCCCTCTCAGCTCATTTGTTTTTGTTTGTTTGTTTTTTGGGTTTTTTGTTTTTTTTTTTTTTTGGCCTTTGTCTTTTCAGGGCCACACACCTGGCATATGGAGGTTACCAGGGTAGGGGCTGAATCTGAGATACAGCTGCTGGCCTACACCACAGCCACAGCAACTCCAAAACTGAGCCACATCTGGGACCTACACCACAGCTCATGGCAATACCAGATCCTTAACCCACTGAGTGAGGCCAGGGATCGAACCCTCAATGTCATGGTTCCTAGTCAGATTCGTTTCCACTGGGCCATGATGGGAACTCCTCAGCTCATTTCTATCTGAACACAACAGGCACAAAAAAATAAACCTGCCATTTGTTTGTTGTTTGTGCCTACTTTATTTTAGGAAAAGAAAAGAATTTTGTTCGGACTTGGGAATATAAACAAGATGGCTCAAGGATTTAAGAGCTTATAGTCTAATGAGCTTGATAGAAATAAAACCATTTTTAAGCATTAATCACTATGCTGAGAGAGAAATTTTATAAATTCACATAAACATTTACAAAATATTTACAAAGCAGCTATTTTACCAAGTTAACTATTTATCTGCCTAAATAATGCCAACAAATAGTTAAAATAAAATGAATCGTAGCAGTAGTGACTCATTTATGTATTATAAATTTCTCAACCTAGGTACTATTGGTGTTTGGGGCTAATTAGTGCTCTTGTGGGAGCGGCTGCTGTGCCTTGTACAACATTTAGCACTAACCCTATCCTCTACCCAATATATGCTAGTAGTACCCACTCCACAGTTGTGACAACCAAAAATGTCTCCAGACATTGCCAAATATCCCTTGTGGGGGGGAATTGCTCTTAGTTAAGAAACATTGTGCAAGTCTTCTTCAAGGACAGCATTCTTTACAATAACAGAAAGTTCTATATTGAGAGATTTAATGGTGAAAATGGCAGATTAAATTTTTGAAGAATCAGGGGAGTTCCCATCGTGGCGCACGGAAACAAATCCGACTAGGAACTATGAGGTTGAGGGTTCAATCCCTGGCCTCACTCAGTAGGTTAAGGATTTGGCGTTGCCATGACCTGTGGTGTAGGTCACAGACACAGCTTGGATCCCACATTGCTGTGGCTCTGGTGTAGGCCAGCAGCTACAGCTCCGATTGGACCCCAGCTTGGGAACCTCCATATGCTTCGAGTGAGGCCCTATAAGGACAAAAAAAAAAATTTTTAAAGAAACCAGTTGGTAACCTGTCAGTGTCCATTCTCATCTCAGCAGGTTTAATGACCATCCTTTAGTGGAAATATCATTTTTAAATAATTTTTTAATCATTTATTTATATAAACATTTTTCTAATCCAATCATCTATCAGTGGACATTTGGGTTGATTCCATGACTTGACTGTTATGAATAGTGCTGCAATGAACATGTGGGTGCATGTATCTTTTTTAAGTAGAGTTTTGTCCGGATATATGCCCAAGAGTGGGATTGATTGGTCATATGGTAGTTCTATGTATAGTATTCTAAGATACCTTCATACTGTTCTCCATAGTGGTTGTACCAAATATGGTATATATACACAATGGAATACTACTTGGCCATAAAAAAGAACAAAATAATGCCATTTTAAAATAACTTTAATTCATGACCTCTAAGGGATCTTTCACAAGGTTCTCTGTCTCAAGCTTTATAAGTCGTGTCTTCTGCTTAGTTTCTTGAAATAATATCTGTAATTCATCATGTGGATAATTGCATTCATTTTAGATCTGGTATTTCCCCCAGCATGGACTAAGATGTCTAAGTTCCCATAACTGTTTGGGTTTACAACAGTAGTTTGACACACCATTCAGACATGTTGTCCTATAAAAGCCTTACTCTCTAGTATTTAATAAGCCACTGGATCTGAGAGCAGAGTGTCTACTAAAATAGAGGTGAGAGAAAACAGAGATTAAGGTTTATGCTCCAATCTTTGTTTACTGAAATTCTGACTTTAATACTGATATTTTTCTCTGTTGAATATTAGCTTTCACCCTTTACTCAGTTCATTCAGCCTGTCATATACCCATTTCAGTTTGCTCACTACTGGCAAAGACACACTCCTATCAAAGAAAGGCATTAGTAGACTAGTCACATTTTATCACAAATATGTGGACTTTATTTTACTAGAGCTTTGCCAGCATTAATTCAGACAGAGCTTAGAATAGTACTTGGCACTCAATAAGACATATAAGTGAAGCCAACCCATCATTAAATCTTTGAACTTCTTAACTCTATGTTAATACTCTGGCTTTTATAACAACTTAGCCATTCATCAGTGTTGCATAGTTTAACCCCAGATAGTCTTGTAAGTTACTGGAGTTGCCATGCATATAGAAAAATAACTTTCTAAATCAAAACAGGGGCGTTCTCCTACCTGCCATATTATGACAGTTCCCTCTAGCAGCCAACACTACCATTGAAGGACAATTTTGTTTATTGCTTTATACATGATACTAAAGCTTGCCCCTGAGTATTTACCTATTTACCATTTAAGAAAAAGCAGTCCTGGAGTTCCCGTCGTGGCGCAGTGGTTAACGAATCCGACTAGGAACCATGAGGTTGCGGGTTCGGTCCCTGCCCTTGCTCAGTGGGTTAACGATCCGGCATTGCTGTGAGCTGTGGTGTAGGTTGCAGACGCGGCTCGGATCCCGCGTTGCTGTGGCTCTGGCGTAGGCCGGTGGCTACAGCTCCGATTGGACCCCTAGCCTGGGAACCTCCATATGCCGCGGGAGCGGCCCAAGAAATAGCAACAACAACAACAACAACAAAAAAAGACAAAAAAAAAAAAAAAAAAAAAAAGAAAAAGCAGTCCGACACCATACCAGGGACTATGATATTACTTAAACCCCAAATAAAGTATAAATAATAAAAATAGCATCTATGGAGTTCCTGTCGTGGCTCAGTGGTAATGAACCCAACTTGTATCCATGAGGATGTGGTTTTGATCCCTAGACTCCCTCAGTGGGTTAAGGATCTGGCATTGCCATGAGCCATGGTGTAGTTCAAAAATGTGGCTCGGATCCCACGCTGATGTGCCTGTGGTGCAGGCCGGCAGCTACAGCTCCAATTCAACCCCTAGCCTGGGGACTTACATATGCCCTGGGTATGGCCCTAAAAATATGGAAAAAATAATAGCATTTATAACATCCTAATATTCTATCAATTCTTCTTTAACAGTGAGAGAAGTTACTGCTCCTCCTAATATTTCTACTTATTTTGCAATAGCCCAAGTATTACAGTTTTCTTGGACAATAAATCCCCTTCAAAATCTTTATATCGGAGTTCCCGTCATGGCGCAGTGGTTAACGAATCCGGCTGGGAACCATGAGGTTGCGGGTTCTATCCCTGCCCTTGCTCAGTGGGTTAATGATCCGGCATTGCTGTGAGCTGTGGTGTAGGTTGCAGACGTGGCTCAGATCCTGTGTTGCTGTGGCTCTGGCGTAGGCTGGTGGCTACAGCTCCGATTCAACCCCTAGCCTGGGAACCTCCATATGCCGCAGGAGCGGCCCAAGAAATGGCAAAAAGACATTAAAAAATATATATATATATATATATAAACTCAGACCTGAAGACAGAGTCCAGGTGTGGTCTGAGTGTGGGGTACACTGAAACCATCATTTGCCTTATCGGGGTGCTGTGCTCTTATCAATGTGTTCTAACTTTGGCAGCAGCCACATACTTAAACTTCAGATCACCTAGGAAGCTTAGTGAAAAAACATTGGTCTTTGGATTAGGAAAAAAAAAAATCTTTATATCTAATGCTAGACATAGCAAGTTTCAAGCTGTGAGATCCAGTTATCACATCCTTGAAATCAGTTCCAGGTCTGAAGCAAAAAAAACGCAAGTATGTATAATCTTCTATTTTCGGAAAATGAAACACAAAGTTCTAGAATGGGAAAAAGACAAAAAGCAAGTTTCTTCTCACCTATAACCACATAGTTTCCAAAATAATGTAACATATGTACATTTATAATTAGCTCTGTTATACATATATATCGATAAATATATCTGCTGTGAAGATTAAATGAGATAATGCACGTCAACACATTCAAAGATTATTGGACAAAACACAAAGTGTTTAATATAGTAGCAGCTCATAGCATTTCAATATATCTCATCCTTCAAATGTAAGAAGGGTAGAGACTCCTCCTGACCTTGATAATGATCATGTCACCTCACACTGTGCCCACACACCAGTCCCAGGACAGATTATAGGAAGAGATTCATGTACCAATTAAAAATAAATGTACTCTAGTTAGTACAGTGATCTAGGAGAAGGGGCAGTCTAGGAAATATATTGTTCTTAATTTAGCACTAGATCTCAAGTTGTCCGATGTTTTTGAAATTGCCTATAACTGACTCTAGAACCAAATCTACCCAATTACCTGCACTTCAGGTGCAATGGCTCTTTGTGTGTGAATTCAGAAAGTCCTATCTCTAGTGCTATAAACTTTGAGAACTTTTCCCTCTAGGAAGTTTTATAATAGAATATTCCAGACTAAATGTAGTCAGAGGGAAGAAACTTCCTCAGTAATCAACTCTGTATAAGAATAGGGGGAAAGGTAAGTGTGGTCCTTTCAACACTCACACGTTGCTGTCCTTGCCCGGAGGTGACCATCTGACCATAAGTAAGATTGGGGGGGAACATCTCTTTTCATCTTCTCAGTTGTCCTTTCCCATTATGGGGGCTGCTGGTGTTACTGATGAAAGCCTGACTGAGTCTCCTTTCACTAATGGGCAGGGATCCAATCAATACATGAGACATCAATAAATCTAAGACATAGCATATCTTTTCACTGATTTTAACTTCTTTACTTCTCTGTGGCAAAGCACATGTGGCATGGCCTACCTTGCCAGGTTTCGCTACTCTCCAAGTGTTTTCTTTTTCTTCTGAAGTAAGGTAAATAATGTAGTCTTCTACACAACTGATCAGCCTTGGAGTACATCCAGCAGAGCTAGTTTTATCTCATAATATATCGACACAGCAGAACAAATGAATCTAAATTTTCTTTTTAGAGTGAGAAGCAGGATGTTCCACTTTAATATCACTTAAAAGCCATGTTTTCTCATCTAGCTTTTACTATGCTATATCTTTCCACTTGGAAACCAGAATCTCGCACATTTTTAACACAAAATTTTCCACTTAACTGTTTTCTTTTGTTGTATATCCTGCACTGCACAGAGACAGAAGGAAGGGAGAGTTAAGTAGCACCTCAAACTGGTTACAGCCTGGGCAATACTCTAAGTCTTACATTAATGGCAGTCATTGATGGTAGTTGGTGCTGTGATAAAAAGTACGAGCAGGTAGGCGGTAAGAGCCTCAGCTGCATGAATTGTCCAAGCTTTAGCAGGCTGTGTTAGTAACACAGAAATTCACTAAAAAGTCACAAAAGGCAAACAATACTTTGATTTAGAATTCCTAAAGTCATCAGTTACAAAATTGTGCCTCAAGAATACACCTAAATTCAGATCATCCTGGCAGATATATATGGGCAAGTTAAAGAAATTTTTATCGGAAAAATAGGAAGGAACTTCTGTAAATAACCGAAATTCTTACTACTAAAACAGGATGTAGTCATTGAGAGATTTTCTTAAATGACCTTACTCTGTTTTCATTATTTAGATATTTACTTTCCTAAGGGCATTCATTACAATAAAAATTAGAACACAACAAGAGAACATGTTCCTAAAGATTATTTTATTTACCACTGGTTACACCCAACTTTATAAATAAAACAAGAGAAGCAGGACACTCTTCATATAAAAGCAGTTCAGGTAATAAGTGTTTCATTTGGAAGAACACCCCAATTTCCCTCTTTCTTATACTACATTGACCCTGAATGATTCCAAGATGCTTTTTACTGCTTAAATTTAAATTTCTGGGGGTCTACATATATTTATACCTGGACACAGGCCTTCAATTTTTAATCAAGTATCCCATTCTCATCATTCCCTCATTTTACTGTAATTAGTTGTACGTTGGGAAAACTGTCAGAAATGTCACATTATATGATTTCTAAGTATCCTTCAGTGGGTGAATTACACCAACAGAATGATAGCAGAATATGTGCACAAAAGAACTTTGTCTAGAGATGAGCTAGAAGTCTGTGGCAAAGATTTTTATTTGCCAAAGCTGGTTGTCAGTTTATTCAGATTTTACACCGGAGAAATACCCATAACATAGGATAGTGTCTGGGATGGTATATATTTGAATAGGACAAATCTTCATTTAAATTCCACTCTGCTTTCTATTTGCTGTTTGACATGAGCAAGTTTCTCAATCACTCAGAAACTTTTTCTTCTTCCTTTTTTTTTAATAAGAATTAGATTAATTGAGATTAATTGAGATAGACCACCTCAGGAGGTGAGAGTGGCCTAGAAGACATACATTCCATAGACAGAGTGCAATTCATCTCAAAAGGTGAGACAGAGACCTTGGGAAAAACACACTCTGCAGAGTGTGAGCTATCTCAGAAGGAAAAGTTTATTTATTTTTCTATTTTTTTGTGTTTTGGGATCTATTTTTTAAAATTAAAGTGTAGTTGATTTACAATGTTTCATTAAATTCTGTTGTACAATAAAGTGACACAATCACATACATTTCCATGTGATGTACAGTAGGATGCCATTACCCATCCATTCCAGATATAACATTTTGCATCACCAAAACCCAAAAATGCCTATCCCTCTGACTCCCTCCCTCTGCCCCCACCCCCCTAGAACCCCAAGACTGCTCTAAATGGCCGCGGTCTATTTTTGTTTTTTGTTCATTTTATTGATGTTTTTATTTTTAGATAGGATCATCTGTTCCATATTTTAGATTCCACAAATAAGTGATATCATATGGTATTTGTCTTTTTCATTCTGGCTTACTTCACTTATTATGAGAGTCTCTAGCTCCATTCATGTTGCTGCAAATGGCATTCGTTTGTCTTTTTTATGACTGAGTAGTATTCCATTGTGTATATATACCACTTTTTTTTAATCCATTCATCTGTCGATGGACATTCAGGTTGTTTCCATGACTTGGCTATTGTGAATAGTGCTGCAGTGAACATATGGGTGGGGTGCATTTTCTTTTTCAAGGAAAGTTTTGTAGGGATATATGCCCAAGAGTAGGATTGCTGGGTCATATGGTAGTTCTATATTGAGTTTTCTGAGGTACCTCCATACTGTTTTCCATTGTGGTTATACCAATTTACATCCCCACCAACTGTGGAGGAATGTTCCTTTTTCTCCATACCATATCTAGCATTTATTATTTGTTGTCTTGTTAATGATGGGCATTCTGACTGGTCTTAGGTGGTACCTCATTGCAGTTTTGATTTGTGTTTCTCTAATAATTAGTGAAATAGAGCATTTTTTCATATGCCTATTGGCCATCTGTATGTATTCTTTGAAGAAATGTCTATTTAGGTCTTCTGCCAATTTTTCGACTGGTTTTTGTTGTTTTTGTTGTTGAGTTGCAGGAGTTGTTGGTATATTTTGGAGATAAGGCTCTAGTCTGTTGCATCACTGGCAAAGATCTTTTCCCATTCTGTGGGTTGTCTTTTATTTTTTTAATGATTTCCTTTGCTGTGCAAAAGCTTTTGTGTTCAATTAGGTCCCACGAGTTTATTTGTATCTTTATTGTCATTATTCTAGGAGGTAGATCAAACAAGATGTTGCTATTATTTATGTCAAAGAGTGTTCTGCCTATGTTTTCCTCTAAGAGTTTTATAGTGACTTATATTTAGGTCTTTAACCCATTTTAACTTTATTTTTATATGGTATTAGATAGTGTTCTACATATAGCTTTCCAGTTTTGCCAGCACCATTTATTGAAGACTCTATCTTTCTTCCATTGTATGGTCCATCCTCCTTTGTCATTGATTAGTTGCCCATAGGTACTTCGGTTTATAACAGGAAAGCTATCCTGTTCCATTGGTTTATATTTCTGTTTTTGTGCTGGTACCATATTGTTTTGGTGACTAGTTTTGTAGCATTGTCTAAAGTCAGGAAGCTTGATTCCTCCATTTTCATCTTTCTTTTTCAATATTCTTTTGGCTATTTGGGGTCTCTTGTGTTTTCACACAAATTTTAAAATATTCTGTTCTAGTTCTGTGAAGAATCTCTTTGGTAATTTGATAAGCATTGCATTGACTCTGTAGATTGCTTTGGGTGGTATAGTCATTTTGACAATATTGATTCTTCCAATACAAGAGCATAGTATATCTTTCCATCTGTTTCTGCCATCTTTTTCTTTCATCAGTGTTTTATAGTTTTCAGAGTATAAGCCTTTTGTCTCTTTAAGTAGATTTATTCCTAGGTATTTTATTCTTTTTGATGAGATTGTAAATGAGATGTTTTCTCTGACTTCTCTTTCTGATCTTGCATTATTAGTATATAAAAATACAATTGATTTCTGTGTGTTAATTTTGTAGCCTGCAACTTTGCTAAATTCACTGATAAGTTCTAACAGTTTTCTGGTGCTGTCTTTATGCTTCCCTAAGTATAGTATCATATCATCAGCAAAGAGTGATAGTTTTACTTCTTCTTTTCCAATTTGAATTCCTTTTATTTCTTTTTCTTCTCTGATTGCCATAGGTAGGATTTCCAAACTATGTTGAATAATAGCAGTGAAGGTGGACATCCTTGTCTTGATCCTGATCTTAATGGGAATGTTTTTAATTTTTCACCGTTGAGAATAATGTTAGCTGTGGGCTTTTCATATATGTTTTTTTATTATGTTGAGGTAGGTTCCCTCTATGCCCACTCTCTGGAGAGTTTTTATCAGAAACAGCTGTTGAATTTTGTCAAAAGCCTTTTCTGCATCTACTGAGATGATCATACAGTTTTTATTCTTCAGTTTGTTGATGTGGTGTATCACACTGATATATGTGTGGATATTGAAGAATCTTTGCATCCCTGAGATAAATCCTATTTGATCATGGTATATGATCCTTTTAATATATACTTGGATTCGGTTTACTAGTATTTTGTTGAAGATTTTTACATCTATGTTCATCACTGACATTGTTTTGTGATTTTCTTTTTTTGTGGTATCTTTGTCTGGTTTTGGTATCAGGATGATGGTGGCCTCACAGAATGAGCTTGGGAGTGTTCCTTCCTCTACTATTTTTTGTAAGAGTTTCAGAAGAATAGGTGTTAACTCTTCTCTGAAAGTTTGATAGAATTCACCCATGTAGTCATGTGTTCTTGGGCTTCTGTTTTTTTGGGAGGTTTTTAATCACATATTCAATTTCAGTAGTTGTGATTGTTCTGTTCATATTATCAATCTCTTCCTGGTTCAGTATTGGTAGGTTGTATCTTTGTAAGAATCCGTTTCTTCTAGGTTGTCCATTTTATTGCTTATAGTCATCTCTTATGATCCTTTGTATTTCTGTGGAGTAAGTTGTAATTTCTCCTTTTTCACTTCTAATTTTATTAGTTTGAGCCCTCTCCTTTTTTTCTAGATGAGTCTGGCTAAAGCTTTATCAATTTTGTTCATCTTTTCAAAGAATCAGCTTTTGGTTTCATTGACCTTCTCCATTGTTTACTTTGTCTTTTGTATAGTTTAAATAGAATCCAGTGGCGAATTTAAGTATTAAATGAGATTGTTTATGTAAATTGTTTAGCACAGTTCCTTCTATCATTTTATTACTATATTAATATTACATATATTTATAATTACATTAATGTAATAACTAAGTTGTATGATTCAATCAACACATCTTGGATTACTGCTAAAATGTGTCAGGTACTGTATTAAGTTTTGGGAATCTGAAAATAAACAAATGCTTTTTTTAATTAGTCTGTGGGGAGGTAAATATCTACCAAATAATCATACTAATTACTGTAAATAATGACAGTTGTGATTAGTGTTAAGGAGGAATAATCATGCTAAGGAATTGAGTCTTTACACTAAAGTTAAAACAGTTAACTTTGAAAACAGGGGTTATATATGTCATATTAAGGATTTTAAAATTTTTCCTAAAAGTAAGAGAACTCAATAACATCTTTAATAAAGTGCTAGTATGATCCATATTTGTGGAAAAAAATTGCTTCTGGTCACAGCCTGAGGAAAAAGTTAGAAAGAGGGCAAGAGTGGATGAGGAGAGGTTAATTTTCAAATGATGACAATATTCCACCCTACTGATGGTGGCAGATATGGGTTGTGGATACTGAGAGGAGTCAAAGATTTTTTTAAAAATTATGATGTAAATTGACTGAGCTCAGTAATAAATGAAATAGGATGATGGAAAGGAGATGTCAATGATGACACGTAGCTTACTGACATGCCTAATGAGATGGATGGTGTCACTACTGTAATAAAATTGATAGTAATTAATAATGATAATGATGTATTTGGAAAATAACCTGTTAATTTAAGGGCTGAGCAATCACTTTTACCCATCATATTGAGGTGAAACATGCCCTACAGAAATGTAACTTATGGTTCAAAATGAGTTAGAACAGACAGCAACTGAATGTTGAAAAGATGAGAAAATGCCATGGTTCCCATACTTTTTGATTTTGAAAATTGCAAAAACCTATGGGTAATAGTTCTACTTTTCTTCAAGATGGAGTAACAAGGATCAGATTTATCTTCTTCCTTAAAATGACAAAAAAGACAAACTATGAAACCATGGTTTTAAGGTCACTGGATTTTAGGTAAGTTTAGTGATCCCTGAGATATGAGAAACCAATCAGATGAGTTATGTGAATATTCAAACTTATAGACTTAGATGGTTTACAGGTGTGGTTCAGAGAGCATGAAACCAGTCAGACTCCAGTGTATTCCCTGTGTTGTAGAGACAGAGCTGAAATTACAGAAAGACTAAGATAGCTATTGCTCACAGAAAGACTACAGATAGGAGGCAAGAGCATAGAAAGAAAATGCTAGAAATCAGGAGATTTTTCCCCTTTGAGCATTCAGCTGACTATTTGTGAGCACATGAGGGTAAAGAATCTACCAAAATAAGAAAAAAGTACTCAAACATGTTTTATGCAAGAATATTTGGTATTTAGGCAAGACTGGGAATAGTCAGAGAGGAAAGCCTCATGACACATAAGGCATGGGGTAGTATGCAGAGTGTCTGGCCTCTGTAGTGGGGTATAGAAAAGCAGGACCTGAAAATATCAAACTGTTTCTACATAAATTATAGCATCCCAAACAAAGATCAAGAATTGTATAGGAATACAAAATAACCCAGTACCAAACAAGTTAAAAATCACAATGTCTGATATATAATAAAAAATTGACATACAAATAAACAGGGAAACATATAATGATGAAAAAAATAGTCAATCCATTGAAACTACCCAGAACTAATAAAAATATTAAAATGAGCAGACAAGGACATTAAAGCTGTTGCTATAACTCTATCCATATAATCACACAGTTAAACAGAGATATGGAAGACTTGAAAAGGACCCAAATCAAAATTTTAGAGATGAAAATTACAATGTGCAAGAGGGAAAATTCTCTCTAGATGGGATTAATTATCCATCAGATATTGAAGAAAAAGTATTGGTGAACTTATAGCAATGAAATATTAACAATAAAATAAAATGAGCCAAATTTAAAATAAATAAAAATTAATAGAGACCAAAAATATGTGACATCACTTCTGCTTCAGACTTGTAACCTGAGCCTCCCAACTGGAAGAGCATTTGCAGAAAGAGGAAAAAAAATACATATTTGAAGAGAAATTGCTAACAATTTTTAAATTTTAAGGAAATATGTAAATCCACAAATCCATGAAGTTCAAGAAAAATAAGCAGAATTGCAGCAAGGCACATCATAATTAAATTGATTTAAAGCAACTCTAAAGGAAAAAAAGTACCTCAAAAGCAACCAGAAAAAAAGAAAAATTATAAGGTTGACTAAAGATCTCTTATCAAAAACAATGCAAGCAAGAAGGCCACAGAGGAACCTGCTAAAAGTACTGAAAGACAAAAAGAAAACAGCCTAAAGATCTACACTATTTAAGAAAAACTTTCAAAATTGTAGGTGAATCTGAAAGACTATTTTTAGTCAGAACGAGGCTAAACAAATTTGCCACTTACAAAATCCAACTACATACCCACATGTGGTTTAAAAGAAATCATTAAAAGCTTCTTTCTTATCACTTAAATATCATTAAAAGATAGTGCCTTTTAAAAATATTAACAATGTACTTAGGAATTATAGCATATGCAAAAGTAAATTGTGTGACAACATTATCACAAGACAGCGAAGAAGTGAGAGTATAGTGTTATACTGTACTTGTACAAGTGAAGTGAAAGAGTATCACTTAAAGGAAAAATGTGGTATGCTAAAATATATAAAATGTATATTTAGTAGAAAAACATATCTTTATTAGAAAAATATTTTATTATATACATAAAGATATATCTACATAGCCATACCTTGCAGATATCATGGGTCTAGTTCCAAACTATATGGCAAGAAAGTGAGTCACATGAATTTTTAGTTTCTCAAGGTATATAAAAGTTATGTTTACACTATAGTCTATTAAGTGTGTGATAGTTTTATGTTTAAAAAAACCAATGTGTAAAACTTAATTTAAAAAAACTTCATTGCTAAAAAATTCCAACCATCATCTGAGCCTTCAGCAAGTTGTAATCTTTTGCAATAGATTATAGATCACCATAACAAATACAATAACAATATAACTTTGAAATACTGTGAGAATTACCAAAAGGGGACATAGAGGCACAAGTGAGCAAATGTTTTGGGAAGATGATTCTGATAATCATGCTTGATGCAGGGTTGCCACGAATCTTCAATTTGCAAAAAAACATCTGAGAGTGGCAACATAAAGCACAACCGAACAAGGTATGCTTGTATATATAAATATTTCATATATTTTATATACATATTTTTCTATATAGTGAAAACCTCTCTATATTATATATGTACTATAGATACATGTATGTAGCCTCTGGGGGAGAACTTTAAAATAACAAAAAGCATAACTAATAAGTCAAAAAAAGGAAATAAAATGGAATAAAAAAGTAATTAATTCAGGAGTTCCCACTGTGGCTCAGTGGATTAAGAACCTGATATAGTGTCCATGAGGATTTGATCCCTGGCCTCACTTGGGGGGTTAAGGATCCAGAGATGCCTTGAACTAGGGTGTAGGTCACAGATATGGCTTGGATCCTGCATTGCTGTGGATGTGGTGTAGGCTGGCATCTGCAGCTCTGATTGGACCCCTAGCCTGGGAACCTCCATATGCCACAGGTAAGGCTATAAAAAGAATAAAAATAATTAATTCAAAAAAAAAATAGAGAAAAAGGAAGAAAGAAGTAAAAATAGTTTGGAAAAGTGGGAAACAAGAAAGATGTAGATAGTACATTTAAAATTAATCACATGGGAGTTCCTGTTGTGGTTCAGAGGATTAAGAACCTGATTAGTATCCATGAGGATGCAAGTTTGACCCCTGGCATCATAAAGTGGGTTAAGGATCTGGTGTTGCCATCAGCTGCAGTTCTGATTCAACCCCTAGCCTGTGAACTTCCATATGCCATGGGTGTGGCCCTAAAAAGCAAAATACTAATAATAATAGTAAAAGATGTCACATAATAATTTAAAAAATAAAATGTAAATTGTCTAAACACACCAATTATGAGGGAGAAATTTTCAGGCCACACAATAAACCAAAATCAAACTCTATGCTGCCTAAATAAAACACTTTAGATATTGACCACCTATCAGATATATAATTGTAAATATTTTCTTCCATTTTATAGGTTTTTTATATGGTTTGTTATGCACAGCTTTTAGGTTTGATGTGGTCCAACTTGTCCATTTTTTCTGTTGTTACGTGTGCTTTTGTTGTACTATATAAGAAATCATTGCTAACACCAATGTTATGAAGATTTTCTCCTATGTTTTACTGTAAAAATTTTACATTTTCATATCTTATTTTTAAATCTTTAATCCATTTTCACTTGATTTCTGTGTACTATGTAAGATAAGGATCTGACTTCATTCTTTTACACATGAAAGTCAAATCTTCCTATCATGATTTGAAGAGTCCAGCCTTTCTCCATTGTATATTCTTGAAACCTTGTCAAAGATTAGTTGAACATATATGCATGAGTTTATCTCTAGGCTTCTTATTCTATTCCCTTGTTCTATATTTTATTTTTATTCCAAGACCATAATGTCTTAATTACTATGGCTTTGTAATATATTTTGTGATTATAAAGTATAATGCCTCTAGACATTTTTCTTTGTCAAGATTGCATCATTATTCAGAATATTTTGTGGTCCTATATGAATTTTAAAATGTTTTTCACTATTTCTGTAAATAAATTTGAATAGGAAAAAATATTTGCAAACCATATCACTGAAAAGGAGTTAATATCCAAAATATATAAAGAACTCACACAACTGAATAGCAAAAATACAGAAATGATCCAATTAAAAATGGACAAAGGACTTAAAGAGACATTTCTCCAAAGACATACAAGTAGTCAACAGACATATGGAAAGATGATCAATATCACTAATCATCAGGGGAATGCAAATGAAAACCACAAAGAGAAATCACCTCGTACCTGTTAGGATGGCTATCCAAAGAACAAAAGATTTTTAAGTTCTTGGAAAGGATGTGGAGAGACCGAAACCATTGTACACTGTTGGTAGAAATATAAAATGGTATGACCACACGGAAAACAGGATGAAAACTCCTCAAAGATTAAAAATAGAATGAACATATGATTGATAATTCTATGTCTGTGTATATGTTCAAAAGAATTGAAATCATGATTCATAGAGATAGCTGCATTTCCATGAGCAATACAGCATTATTTATAATAGCTAAGATATGGAGAAAATATAAATTTCCATCAACAAATGATGGATAAAAAAATAATACATACATATAATAGAATATTATTATCCAGTCTTTACAAAAAGGAAATCCTGCCGTGTGGGACAAAACAGATGATGCTGGAGAACATCATGCTAAATGAAAAAAGCCCATCACAGAAGGACAAATACTGCATGATCCACTTATATGATGTATATAAAATAGTCAAATTCATAGGAACAGATAGTAGAATGGTGGTTTCCAGGGGCTCAGGCAGGAAGGAAGGAGAGTTGCTATTCAGTTATGCAAGATGAATAAGATCTAGAGATCTGTTGTACAGCATTACACCAATAGGTAACAATACTGTATTGTGCACTCAAAAATTAAGATTGTTGATCTTGTGTTAAGGGATTTACCACAATAAAAAGAAAATAGTTTGCATCTATTAACCCCAAGCGCCTCATCCGTCCCACTCCCGTCCCCTCGCCCTCAGCAACCACAAGTTTATTCTCCAAGTCGATGATTTTCTTTTCTGTGGAAAGGTTCATTTGTGCCATATATTAGATTCCAAATATAAGTGATATAATATGGTACTTGTCTTTCTCTTTCTGGCTTACTTCACTCAGTATGAGAATCTCTAGTTCCATACTTGTTGCTGCAAATGGCATTGTTTTGCTTTTTTATGGCTGAGTAGTATTCCATTGTGTATATATACCACTTTTTCCTAATCTAATCATCTGTCAATGGACATTTTGGGTTGTTTCCATGTCTTGGCTATTGTGAATAGTGCTGCAATGAACATGTGGGTGCATGTGTCTTTTTTAAGGAAAGTTTTGTCTGGATAGATGCCCAAGTGTGGGATTGCTAAGTTATATGGTAGTTCTATGTATAGTTTTCTACGGAACCCCCATACTGTTCTCCATAGTGGTTGTACCAGCGTACATGCCCACCAACAGTGCAGGAGGGGTTCCTTTTTCTCTACACCCCCTCCAGCATTTGTTATTTGTAGACTTATTATGTGTAACTCTGTCACCATGCTTTATAGTAGACAAAAATATATAATGTACTGGGGAAATTAAAAAAATTATAAAAAAGAAACATTACTTCACTGTGGATGACAGGACACAACATAGAAGGAAGCAAGATTTTGGAATTCAATGAACAATAAACTATTGTCTTTTGTTTTTTTGTTTTTTTAACCAAGTATTAGTGGAAAAAAAAGAAAATAAATTAAATGAAACACTTTAAGTATAAAGACTCAAATAAATTAAATAGGGAAAATATAGTAACACTAGTCAAAAGAAAGTAAGAGTGGCTATGTAAATGTAAGACAAAATTGATTTCAGAGCAAAGAATATTATTAAGTCTAAAGAAAACACCTTCATATTAATAATTGTGTCAATTTATCAACAAATATTAATTATTTATATACCTAAGAATACCTAAGAGCAGAGCTTCAAAATATTTGAAGCAAAAACTGATATAGCTGCAAGGAGAAATATATAAATCACAATATATAAGCAGGTATTTCAATATCCCTTTCTCAACTATTTATGGTAGAAGAGATAGAAAACAACTAAGGTTATAAAATTCGTGTTCAACAGTCAAAATTGACTCAACTGACATTTATAAAACACCCTATCCTGCAATGGAATATACATGCTTGTCAAATACATATGCAATATTTATTAAGATGAGCCATATTCTAGGTCATAAAATCTCTCTCTATAGACTTTAGAAAATTTAATCCCCATAGGATAAATTCTCTGACAACAATGGGATTGAATCAGTTATTAATCTCAGAAAGATACATTTTTAAAAATCTCCAAGTATTTGGAGACCAGATAAAACACTCAAAAATAATTCATTACTCAAGAAGGAGTAAAAGGGAAATTGGAAATTATTCTGAACTGAATTTAAGTAAGAATACAACATATTCAAATTCATAAAATGCTGAAGCAGTATACAGGAGGAAATTGATGAAACTGAAATATATCAGAACTACATTCAAAAAAATAATAAAGGTCTATAATAAAGGCCTTAGGTTCTTCCCTAAGAAACTTTAAAAACTGCAAACTAAATACAAAATGACTGAAAGGGATGGGATTAAAATGGTGGAATAGAAGGACTGGAGCCCAACATCTCTCCTAAAAACAACAAATTTTACAACTAAAGACTGAGCACTGTTCACCAAAATGGGCTGGAAACCTTCAAAAAGTTACCCTACTCCAGAAGACAAAGAGGAGGCCACATCAGGAAGTAGGAGGGGTGCGTACATGATATAAACAACCCCATACCTCCGAGAGGGAAGCTCTACAGACTGGAAGCTAACTGGTTCACAGAGACTCACCTACCGGAGTGAGGGTTCGGAGCCCCACATCAAACTCCCACATGTGGGGATCTGGCTCAGGGAGAAAGAGCCCCTGGAGCATCTGGCATTGAAGGCTAATGGGGCTTGTGCACAGGAGCTTCAGGGGACTGGGGGAAATGGAGACCCCATTCATAAAAGGTACACAAAGACTTTCATGTGCACTGGGTTCCAGGGAAAGCAAAGTCTCCATAGGAATCTGGGTCAAACCTGACTGCAATTCTTGGAGGACCTCCTGGGAAAACAGAGGTGAATGTGGCCTGCTGTGAGGGAAGGACATTGGAAGCAAAGCTCTCGAAAATATTCAGCAGCGTGCCTTTCTCTGGAGGTGGCCATTTTGGGAAAATCTGGCCCCACCCATCAGTCAGCACTGAGAAGCCCCAGGGCAAACAACAATCCAGGTGGGATCACAGTCCAGCCCCTCAGTAAACAGACTACCTAAAGACCCCCCAGGCACACAGCCCCCTCTAATCCCATCCAGAGAGGAAACCCCACCCACCAGCTCTACCTACCAGTGGGCAGGCATCAGTTCCTCCCATCAGGAAGCCTACAGCAAGCCCCCATACCAACTTCAGCCACAAGTGGGGCAGATTCCAGAAGTAAGAGAGGCCACAACTCTATTAGCTCTGAAAAAGTCACCACACCAAAAACCTATAAAAATGAAAAGACAGAGAACTATAACTCAGATGAGGGAGTAAGAAAAAACCCCAGAAAACCAGCTAAGTGATCAGTAGATTCTTAGCCTCCAAGAAAAAGACTTTAGATTTTTGATGCTAAAGATGATGCAAGACATTGGAAATAAACTAGAGGCAAAGATGGATAACTTACAGGAAACATTGAGCAAAGAGATACAAGATATAAAGCTTAAAAAAAAAAGATGCAAAATACAATAACTGAAATAAAAACTCACTAGAAGCAGCTAACAGCATAATACAGGAGGCAGAAGAATGAATAAGTGAGGTTGGAGGACAGATTAGTGGAAATTATGGATGCAGAACAGAAAAGAGAAAAAAGATTGAAAACAAATGAAGAGAGTCTCAGAGAACTCTGGGACAATGTTAAACGCACCAACATCTGTATTATAGGGGTGCCAGAAGAAGAAGAGAGAGAGAAGGGGACAGAAAATATATTTCAAGGGATAATAGACAAAAAGTTCCCTAACATGGGAAAGGAACCACTCACTCAAATCCAGGAAGCACAATGAGGACTATATAAAATAAACCCAAGGAGGAATACACCGAGACATATATTAATCAAACTGACCAAAATTAAAGACAAAGAGAAAATATTGAAAGCAGCTGGAGAAAAGAAACAAATAAGATACAAGGGAATCCCAATCAGGTTACTGGTAGATTTCTCAGTAGAAACTCTGCAGGCCAGAAGGGAGTGGCATGATATACTTAACATGATGAAAGGAAAAAACTTCAAACCAAGATTTCTTTAGCCAGCAATGTTCTCATTCAGATTTGAAGGAGAAATCAAAAGCTTCACAGATAAGAAAAAGCTAAGAGAATTCAGCAACACCTAACCAGCTTTACAATACATACTAAAGGAATTTCTCTAGGCAAAAAAAGAAAAGGCCACAACAGGAAACAAAAACACCACAAATGACAAGGCTCACTAGTAAAGGTATATATACAGTAAAGATATGAAATCATCTACGCAGAATTATGCCACCAAAATCAGAAATCATGAGAAGAGGTGAGTACAAATGCAAGACACTGGAGATGAACTTGCAATTAAGAGACTAACAACTTCAAACATTCTCATATGTATATATATAGACTCATATCAAAACTTCAGAATAACTGCAAACCAAAAATCTACAATTGATACACAAACAAATAAGAAAAAACCAACTCAAATACAACACAAAAGATAGTCATCAAACCAGAAGAGGAGCAAACAAGAGAAGAAGGGAAAAAAAAGAGCAACAAAAATAAATCCAAAGCAGTTAATAAAACGGCAATAGGAACACACATATCAATAATTACCTTAAATGTTAATGGACTAAACGCCCCAACCAAAAGACAAAAGACTGGCTGAATGGATATAAAAACAAGACCCATATATATGCTGTCTTCAAGAGACCCACTTCACTTGCAGGGACACATACAAATTGAAAGTGAGAGGATGGAAGAAAGTATTTCATGCAAACAGGGATCAAAAGAAAGCTGGAGTAGCAATACTCATATCAGACAAAATAGACTTTAAAATGAAGAATATTTTAAGGGACAAAGAAGGTCACTACATAATGATCAAAAGATCAATCCAAGAAGATGATATAAAAATTTTAAATATCTACGCACCCAACATAGGTTCACCACAATATATAAGGCAACTACTAACAACCTTAAAAGGACAAATCAACAATAACACAATCATAGTGGGGGACTTTAACACCCCACTTACAGCAATGGACAGATCATCCAGACAGAAAATCAATAAGAAAACACAGGCCCTGAATGAAGCATTAAACCACATGGACTTAATGGATATTTATAGGACATTCCATCCAAAAGAAACAGCATACACATTCTTCTCAAGTGCACATGGAACATTCTCTAAGATTGATCACATCCTGGGCTACAAATCCAACCTTGGTAACTTCAAGAAAATTGAAATCCTATCAAGCATCTTTTCCAACCACAATGCTATATGACTGGAAATAAACAACAACAAAAAAACTGCAAAAAACACAAACACATGGAGACTAAACCACATGCTACTATGCAACCAGTGGATCACTGAAGAAATCAAAGAGGAAATTAAAAAAATACATAGAAGCAAATGACAGCAAAGATACAACACTTAAAAACCTATGGGATGCAGCAAAAGCCATTCTAAGAAGAAAGTTTATAGCAATACAAGCCCACCTCAGGAAATAAGAAAAAGCTCAAATAAACAACCTAACTTTAGATCTAAAGCAGCTCGAGAGAGAACAGGCAAGACTGAAAGTTAGTAGAAGGAAAGAAATCATAAAGATCAGAGCAGAAATCAATGAAATAGAAATGAAGAGAACCATAGGAAAGATCCATGAAATGAAAAGCTGGTTCTTTGAAAAGATCAACAAAATTGATAAACCCTTAGCCAGAATTTTCAAGAAAAAAAGAGAGAGGACTCAAATCAATAAAATTAGAAATGAAAAAGGAGAAGTAACAACGGACATCACAGAAATACAAAGGATCATAAGAGACTACTATATGCAACTATAGGCCAATAAAATGGAAAACCTAGAAGAAATGGACAAATTCTTAGAAAAGTACAATCTTCCAAGATGAAAGCAAGATGAAATAGAAAAGATGAATGGACCCATCACAAGAACTGAAATTGAAACTGTGATTAAAAAACTTCCAACAAACAAAAGTCAGGACCAGATGGCTTCACAGGCAAATTCTATCAAACATTTAGAGAAGAGATAACACGCATCCTTCTGAAACTATTTCAAAAAACTGCAGAGAAAGGGATACTCCCAAACTCATTCTATGAGGCCACCATCACCCTGATACCAAAAGCAGACAAAGATACCACAAAAAAAAGAAAACTACAGGACAACTTCACTGATGAACATCAATGCAAAAATCCTCAACAAAATACTACCAAACCACATCCAACAACACATTAAAAAGATTGTACATCATGATCAAGTAAGATTTATCCCAGGGATGCAAGGGTTCTTCAATATCCACAAATGGATCAGTATGATACAACACATTAACAAACTGAAAAATAAAAAAACATATGATCCTCTCAATAGATGTAGTAAAAGCCTTTGACAAAATCCAACACCCATTTCTGATAAAAACCCTTCAGAAAGTGGTCATAGAGGGAACCTACCTCAACATGATAAACGCCATATACAACAAACCCACAGTGGATCATTCTCAATGGTGAAAAGCTAAAAAAATTCTCACTGAGATCAGAAACAATACAAGGATGTCCGCTCTCACCACTACTATTCAACATAGTTTTGGAGGTCCTAGCCACAGCCACCAGAGAATTAAAAGAGATAAAAGAAATCCAAACTGGAAAGGAAGAAGTAAAATTATCACTATTTGCAAATGACAAGATATCCTACCTAGGGAATCCTAAAGACTCTACCAGAAAACTGTTAGAGCTCATCCATGAATTTGGCAAAGTCACAGGATACAAAATTAATGCAAAGAAATTGACTACATTTCTATATACTAACAATGAAAGATCAGAAGAGAATTTAGGGAAGCACCAAAATGAATAAAATACCTAGGAATAAACCTACCAACAGAGACAAAAGACCTGTACTCTGAAAACTATAAGATGCTGATGAAAGAAATCAAAGATGACACAAATAGATGGAAAGACATACCATGCTCTTGGATTGGAACAGTCAATATTATCAAAATGACTATGTGATCCAAGGCAATCTACATATTCAATGCAATCCCTATCAAATTACCAAGGACATTTTTCACAGAACTCAAACAAAATATTTTAAAGTTTGTTTGGAAGCACAAAAGACCCAGAATAGCCAAAGACATCCTGAAAAATAAATTGGAGGTGGAGGAATCAGGCTCCCTGACTTTAGACTATACTACAAAGCTACAGTCATCGAAACCATATGATGCTGGCACAAAGACAAAAATACAGATCAGTGGAATAGGAGAGAATTCCCAGAATTAAACCCACACACCTAAAGCTAACTAAACTATGACAAAAGAGGGAAGAATATACAATAGAGAAAAAGCCAGCCTGTTCAATAAGTGGTGCTGGGAACACTAGACAGCCACATGTGAAAGAATGAAATTAGAACACTTCCTAACACCATACACAAAAATAAACTCAAAATGGACTAAAGACCTAGATATAAGACCACTCTAAAACTCTTAGAGGAAAACATAGGCCAAACACTCTCTGACATAAACAACAGCAACATCTTCTCAGATCCACCTATTAGAGTAATGGCAGAAAAAACAAAAATAAACAAATGGGACTTAATTAAACTTAATGGTATCTGCACAGCAAAGGAAACCCTAAACAAAATGAGAAGACAACTCACAGAGTTGGAGAAAATCTTTGCAAATGAATCAACGGACAAGGGATTCATCTCCAAAATTTATAAATACCCTCTGCAGTTCCATTCCAAAAAAAGAAACAAACCCATCAAAAAATGGGTGGAAGATCTAAACCAGACAATTCCCCAAAGAAGACATACAGATGGCCAAAAAAACACATGAAAAGATGTTCAACATCATTCATTATTAGAGAAATGCAAATGAGCTACCACCTTACACCAGCCAGAATGGCCATCATCAAAAAGTCTACAAACAAGAAGTGCTGGAGAGGGTGTGGGGAAAAAGGAACCCTATTACACTGTTGGTGGGATTATGAATTGGTGTAACTACTATGGAAAACAGTATGGAGATTCCTCAGAAAGCTAAAAATAGAATTACCCTTTGATCCAATAATCCCACTACTGGGCTTCTATCCAGAGAAAACCATGACTCGAAAAGACATATGTACTCCAGTGTTCATTGCAGCACTATTTGTAATAGCCAAGACATGGAAACAACCTAAATGTCCATCAACAGAGGAGTGGATAAAGAAGATATGGTACATATACACAATGGAATATTACTCAGCTGTTAAAAGTAAAGAAATAACAGCATTTTTAGCAACATGGATGGACCTAGAAATTATCATGTTAAGTGAAGTCAGCCATACAATGAGACATCAACATCAAATGCTTTCACGGACATGTGGAATCTGAAAAAAGGACAGACTGAACTTCTTTGCAGAACAGATACTGACTCACAGAATGTGAAAAACTTATGGTCTCCAAAGGGGACAGTTTGTAGGTTTGGGGGGATGCGCTGGTATTGTGGGATGGAAATCCTGTGAAATTGGATTGTGACGATCATTGTACAACTATAAATGTAATAAATTCATGGAGTAATAAAAAAATGCAACAAAATGTCTAAAATAAAGGAAAGCATAAAGATAAGGGTGGATATCAATAATATACAAACAAAAGTAGATAAAATTAATGAAAGCAAAAACTTAGTAATTAAGAAGAAAAATAAATTGGAAAATTTCTAGTCAGTTTGATCAGGGAGACTAACTATTAAAAATATCAGGATTAGAGAACTTACATCACTAGAAATTTTATAAATATTAAAATGATAGAATATTCTAAAGAGTAAAATGACAATAAATTCAACAATTTAACAGAAATGAGCAAAATCTATGAAACAACCATCTCGATAAGGAAGAGAGAAACTGAATATTACAGTATATAATAGAAAATAGAAATTATAGATGAAAACCTTCCCCATAATCAACACTAGGCTGGAACAGATTGGTTAGCTAATTTTAGTAAGCATTTATAGAAAAACAAATACTATTTTTTTGCCCATAATCTTCCATAAAATTGACAAGGAAAGAATATATTGCATGCCATTTTACAAAGAGAGATTTCCCCTGATACAATAATCACAAAAAATACAGGACCACAGGAAAAAAAAAACAAACTACAGAGTAATATCCTTTATCAAAGTAGATGCAACAATCTTCAGCAAAAGTTTAGCAGATCAAACCCAAGGAGATATTAAAAAAAAAAAGACTAATTCACAATGACCAAATTGGGTCAATCCCAAGAATACAAGATTGCTTTAATATTCAAATGTGAATTAATATAATTCACCATTTCAACAAATTAATGAGGAAAATCCACATGATCATTTTGATTGACAAAGAAAAAAATATTTGGAAAAATCTCATATTTGATTCCTTTCCACAATGTCTTAGATTAATTGGATATTTATATTAAAAATGAACTTTTATCCATACTTTATTCCATATTAAAAATTAGGAAATAGATTATTGATATAAATGTAAAATCTAAAACTATAATACATTTACAAAAGAAATCATAGGATAAAACTTTTGTGATTCTGTAAAATAATTCTTAGATATGATACCAAAAGCATAATCTTTAAAGAAGAGAAAGATCAATTTGATTTCTCCAGAAAAAAGAAAAAAGTACTGCTTTTCTAAAAACATGGTTAAGGTAGTGAAGGACAAGCCACAGACTAGGGTAAAATATTTACAAATCACTTAATGGAGTCTCCACAGTATTTTTAAAAACCTCTCAAAAGTCCATTTTATAAGGGAGTTCCCATTGTGGTTCAGCAGAAATGAATCTTAGCTAGTATCCATGAGGGTGTGGGTTCAATCCCTGGCCTAGCTCAGTGGGTTAAGGATCCAGCATTGCCCTGAGCTGTGCTGTAGGTCACAGATGAAGCTCGGATCCTGCATTGCTATGACTGTGGCGTAGACCGGCAGCTGTATTCTTTTTGATTTGACCCCTAGCCTGGGAAACTCCATATGCCTTGAGTGCACCTCTAAAAAGACAAAAGAAAAAAAAAAAAAAAAGAAAGAAAGAAAAGAAAAAACCCCTAGGAAATTTTGTTCATGGGAGCATCACAAAGACAGTTGAAAGAAGGGAATAATGGACCGGTTTTATTAGTGTCACTATTA
Source organism: Sus scrofa (assembly GCF_054392235.1). NCBI lineage: Eukaryota > Metazoa > Chordata > Mammalia > Artiodactyla > Suidae > Sus > Sus scrofa. The sequence goes on from NC_139390.1 coordinate 65,479,041, forward strand.
GCACAATAACTTTCAGCTGGAGATGCACAGGCTTCCTATGGGCAAATGACTCAACCAGCTCTGAGGATGTAAACTATGCAGCCTCAAGGACTGTGGTGATCACCAGTGTTTCATTATGGGCAACAAGAGAAAGGAATAAGGACAAAGGAAAATTTCAGTTAGAGGCAGAAATCCCATTAACTTTTTATTATGTGTTCTTGCTCCACAGAATTTATGCTGAAGGTCTGAACCTGCATGTGATGTCCAGAACTAAAGGAACATTACCATCATGTGCTTGCCAGATGTTGTTCCATGCAGAGACATACTATACTGTTTTTTTTCCAATTTCTACCTCATTTTAAAATTAAAACATTTATTCAATGTATAGAATAATTTCCCCTATAAATAATATAATCTGTAATTAGCAATTAGGATAATTATTCACTCATGGATTAAACATGTATTGAGAATTAAAATTTTCAGGAGCATATCTCAAATACTAGCCTGATCACATTGGTAAGAACAGGCAAATTTTAGATCAGACAAATCAGATCATAAAAAGCTTTTCTTGCTGTTTCATAAGGATTTTTATCATTAAGATATACACATATGTTATTTATTCTTTTTCATATAGTTTTAATATCATAATTGTGTTTTTACTCTTTGTTATGTCTTTTTTTGCATGCATTTTTTATCTCGGGTTTTTTTTAATAATGAATTTTACTTTTTCCACTATAGCTGGTTTACAGTGTTCTGTCAATTTTCTACTATACAGCCAGGTCACTCAGTCACACATACATACATACATTCTTTTTTGTCACATTATCATGCTCCATCATAAGTTACTAGATATAGTTCCCAGTGCTATATAGCAGGATCTCAATGCTTATACATTTCAATATAATTCTACTCTTCCTCATAGATTTAATGTAACCATTATATGCAGTTTTAGTTATGAAAATAAAAATATTTCATGCAAACCCATAGCAACGTAAGGCTATGAGTTTTGAACATTATATTGTCAACACTTACAGGGAAGATTTTCTCTATAAACCTTGAGTTTACATGGTAATTTTTCTAACCTTGTGTACTGAGTACCTATATATAAAGCATATTATAAAACTTCAAGTCACCTCCTTTCATCTGACAAGAAGTACATGTTGTTAGCTTTCCCCATTGACCTAATTATCCCCTTCCTTTGAATCCCAACAGGTATTATGTAGCAATATGAGAAAATGGCCAAAAATTCATGACCCCTATCATGAAACTAATCAGTGAATTCCTTCAGCAAGCAAGACCATTTCAATAGCCATCTTAAATCTTTCATAACGCTTCTAAAGTTCAGTTGTGTCTCAGTAGCTGCTTCTCTATTTCTTCTTCCCAAGTTCTTTAAAGAAATCACTACTGCCGTTTTTATTTGTGGACATATCAACTTCTCTCTTACACACTGGGAAAACCAAACACCACCTCAGAATTTTATGTGATTAGAGGAAAGGAACTGTCAGGGAAAGCACTGATTCTAGCACCCTACAAATCAGAAAAATGTGAGGATCCATTTAGAGAATACCCAAAATTCTGACAGCTTTCAGACCTTGAACCGAAAGAACTTGTTATCATACTGCTCAACAGAAATTACTGATTGCATTACTGTGAGGTAGAACTGTGACAGAGATGGAAAGAGTGACTAAAAAAATAATAGAAATATGAGAAAACAGAGTTTTTAAAAAAAAAAAAAACAAAGAAGAGCAGAAGAGACTAAGGGAGAACACTTAAAGGAGGAGCACAGGAGAGAAGTAAAGAACCACAGCAAACTCCACAGAAAAATGCTTGTCCAGTAGAACTATTTCTTTAGCTTTATACCTTGTTTCAGACAAAGTACTCTTACAGAGCACTTTCCCCCACTTTTAGAGTTACTTAGTCTAGGGCAAATGGTGCTCACTTGAGGAACTTTGTTCTCATAAATTCAGAAAATATCGAGAGAAAAAGTTGGAGACTAATTGTACTTAAAAATTTCAATACAAAACAGGCTATATATCATTTAGTGTCCAAGGCAGAAAATAGAAACTGTTCACTCCAAGGAAAAAAGAATTTAGAATTAGTAGCTTACAAAATTTTTGGAAAGGCTAAAGCGGACAGTTTAAGACTGGTACTTCAGAATGACCCCAAGAAGAATCTAGGCTGCTCCACATTCAGAGAAGACTTGAATAGCAGAAAACTGGAATGACACACAAAGCTGTAACCCAAAGAGTAAGCAGTAAGATTAAGACATTACTCCTTCTTTCAGGAAGCTGAAGAATGAGCACTAGGCCCAGGGCAAAAGAACCATGAATTTCCTAAATAACAGGGGAAGCCAGAGCTGAAAGAAGGCCTTCCTTGGCTTTGACTTCTAAATTTGATGGGAGGACATTTAATTGGGGAGCACTAATTCATATGTAGAATTCCAGCCTCAAGGGAATTTAGAAAATGTAGTTTTCAGCCATCTAAAACCTCCAAATAACCTTACAAATGATAGAACCATCTGTAATATTTTAATACAGGAGGAGATAGTTATCTACCGATCAATCAATACATAGAGAGAACTTAATTTTACAACCAGCATCCCAAGAGTTGCCTACATATAGTACTAGAAATATGAATAGAGGTTTTTTTTGGTAAAAATTATATACTTTTCTTTTTATCACTGATATTTGGAGCCTATAGAAAGTAAGATGAGACAATGAATATGTAAACATGGATGTCTATAGTATCATGTAATTTCTGTTCTAGAAACTTTAATTTGGCTAATCATTGATAACATTACAGGGCTCAGAAAACATCTCAGTTGTATCTGAAATCCTTTAGATAAATGTGAAACGGTGATTTTCAAATTTGGTGATTTTGATATTTAAATCATATATTTCAAATTTCCTAAGAAACATGCTATAAGTGGATGATTTGAAAATGTTCCATGAATGTTGCATCTTTCCCAAACATGCTTAGCTTTTCTACTCAGAATACACGGCATATTAACAGAAAGCACATTTCATAGGTACCTGTTTGTATAGAGAATCAATTGCAAAATTATGAATTAGCAACTCCCACTGCACAAGAAGACATGGGTCATCAATAGATTTGCCATTCTCATTCCTATTTATTTCTTCACAAAATAAAGTATAAAGCAAAATTTCCTTCATTTTAGACTCCAAGTATTTTCTTATTAAGAACTTACATCATCACTAACACTCTTTATATCCTCAATATCTTTCATCTACATAAACAGAAATTTCTGACTTATTTTTCAGCTTCTCTAACTTCTCTCCTTATGCTCACAAATTCATCCTAAAACATAATTTTAATTACTTCACATCCATGTTGATTTGTCCACTATTTTCAGTGGTTCCCCATCAGCCCCTCCACTTGTTTAGTTCAATTTTTTTTGACTAAAATAATTTAGTCCAAATTCCTTAGTTATCACTCAAGATCACCTGCATCACCACAACTCTGTCACCTTTCCATTGCCCTCACCACATAGCAGTTGTAAAGTTCATGTGTTATTGAAAATTTTCCAATTTCCAATTAACATTTTCCAGTTTTTTCCCTGTATTCTTTCATTGGCATATATATTCTCATATTGTTTATCTTATATCAATGTCTTTTCTTCTCCATCTCCCACTGTCGACTTATGTTCATTCTTCAAATATCAGCTCAGATGTTACCTCCTTTGTATTTCTCGCCACATCATCCTCACGAGGAGGGATTTATTTTTCCTCTGAAGTTTTAAAGACATAGTTCAGTGTCTCTTATGCCACTTGATGATCTCTCTTGTTTAGTAATTATTTTGTGTCCCCTACTACACTACAAGCTGAGGAAGGATGGTGTCTCTGTGTCCCCATGGTGTCCGCATCATGACATATGCAGAATAGACAAAAATTTATTATTGAATGAATACACATTCGTGAGTCACTCCAGAGAAAGAAGTGATTTTCTATTTATTAAAAACACAAACCAATATCACATCTAGTTTTCTGTCTTTTTTTTTTTACAACTGACATTCTAAAGAGAGTAGCTTGAAGCAGTTTTATGATTTTCTAAGAAATTATTCATCTATAGTCTTTTTCTTATTATTTCACATAATGTACTTTGTGGAATCTTGAGCTTTCATTATAAATTAGTGTTCAAAGTTTTCAGATTCATGGAGAAAATTGTATTGGGGATTATATGACAAAATCAATGCATGAGTAGTTTTTAAAATACTATATTACACACTACACAATTCTACATTTGTGTTAATTCATTTTATCTACTTTTCCATAGAAATACTTAAAATAGGTTACTATTTCTCATATTTATATTAGTTTGATTTATCAGAGTTTTTAAGACAAGACTTTTTTCTGAAAGCTTAAAAAATTAATAAAAAGCAGGCCTTCTTATTTTAATATTTAGAAATTGATGAAAAATAAAATAGATCCCTAACACACACACACAGAAACACAAACACACATTCTGTTAGTTCATACAAAATATTTGCAACATTAAATTTAAAATAATAACATCAAATGGTGTAGAACAGCCAACATTTACAATTTTAAGTGCTTTTTTAAATATATTGCATGATATGGAAATTTGAAATAATGTAAAGCTGTAATTTTGAGAGGGAATTTGATTATTTTATTGTCATTCACTGACAATTTTCAGAACCAGTTTGTATAGAGAAACACTGTGACTAAAAAGCAAGAGAAAAGAAAACACAGTAAGTTTCCTTGATTGAATACTATTTATGTATTAGGCGGAGACTTAGGACCTGAGCAATATATGCAAGACAGCATCATATCATATATGGGATATTTTGGAGTGTTGTTTTTTTTTTTTAATTTGAAAAGTTAGGCATAATCTTGTTACTTACATTCTGAGAGTTTTAAATCACACTTTCTGCAGCTTTTTTTTTTTTTTTTTTTTTTTTTGCTTTTTAGGGCTGCACTTGTGGCATATGAGAGTTCCCAGAATAAGGGTGAATCAGAGCTACAGCTGCCGGCCTACACCACAGCCACAGCAACACGGAATCTGTGCCCCACACCATAGTTCACGGCAATGCCAGATCCTTAACCCAATGAGCAAGAACCTACATCCTCATGGATACTAGTCAGGTTTGTTTCCTCTGAGCCACAATAGGAACTCACTGAAGCTTCTTAAGATATCTCCCCCTTGCTAACACCTATGGCTACAGATATTTAGCCATACCCAGTCACCGCCATTAAAAGTAATTATTCAATATTCCAAATGTGTTAGACATTTCATTATACCAAATAATTTTATAAAAAGCCCCTTCATCAAAGTAAACTACAAATTCTTCCTGCTTGGGGCCACAGGAGAAGAAAGGTGACAGTGCTGGGTGGGCAAGAGGAGGGGAGGAGGGACTGTCATAGGTGTCTCTTTCTCTGCACATGCTCAGGCTTTCTGGTGCAGGGTGCCTCTTGCTCGGGCTACAGGTGGTGGGGCCCCTCCTGTCCAGGCTCTTGGGTGGCAGGGTACCTCTTGTATGGACTATGGGGGAAAACTATCACAGCCAGAGGTGGGCATGACCCACGACTGCTAAGGGTCTATGAACCAGCAACACCTTCCGTCCCAGTCACCTCTGGGGTCACTGCAGAGGAGGACAATACAACCAACCATCACTCCCCTGTGAATGCACAAATCTTGCTGCTGCCATTGCCAAAGGTTCTGGGCACTGCTTACACCTCTGTGAGGGTCGTGGCCACTTCCCAGGGCCCTGCAACAAGGATCAGCCTATACCACCTCCCCATGGGTCCTCGCCACTATCAAGGGCCTAGCAACCATGCTGGCTACTAACCCTGCCCACTGCCTCCATTTTCCTGAAAGCAAGCACAAGCCTTACAGGAGCATACCTCCTATCAGCAGGATAACAGCCTGTACACACTGAGGAAAGAGACAGCAAGCATGCAAACCCAAAGCAGCCCTCCTGACAGAAAAAAAAAAAAAAAAAAAATTAAGCCATCACAAACTACCCAGGTTGCTCTCACATGTAAATAGCCTTCCAAGACTACAGTAGTTGTCCTCCCTAAACTCACAGAATGAGAAAAATATAAGCAAAATGAAGAATCTCAGAAATAACTCACAGTTAAAAGAACAGGAGAATTCCCTGAAGGAGCAAACAATGAAACAGATCTCTTTAGTCTAATAGACGCCAAGTTCAAAAAGGAAACAGTGTAGATTCTGGATGAATTAAGAGCAAATATGAAGGAATTAAGAGCAGATGTGAACAGTAATGCAATTATTTTCAAAAGGAACTAGAAAATATGAGGAACCAAGAAAAATTAGAAAATTCATTTGCAGAGTTGCAAACTGAGCTAAAGGCATTGAAGAGCAAAATGAATAATGTAGAGGAACAAATAAGTGCCTCAGAGGATAGAATAATGGAATCACCCAATTAGGACAGCAGACAAAACCAAATGAAAAAAAATATCAAAGAAATATAAGAGATCTATGGAATAATATAAAGCAGGCCAATCAACACATAATAAGGATTCCAGAAGGTGAAGATAAAGAAAAGGGGCTTGAAAATTTATTTAAAGAAATTATGGCCCAAAACTTCCAAATCTAAAAGAAACAGATATCAACATACAGGAAGCACAGAGGGCTCCAAACAATTGAACCCAACAGACCCATACCAAGACATATTATAATGAAATGGCAAAAGTTAAAGATAAGGAGAGGATTCCAAAGGCAACAAGAGAAAAACAAGGATTTAATTATAGGGAAACCCCTATAAGGCTATCAGTTATGTTCTCTATGAAACCATTATAGGACAGAAGAGAGTGGCATGACACATTTAAAGTACTAAAAGGGAAAAACTTGGAGCCTAGAATACTCTACCCAGCAAGATTATCATTTGAAATAAAAAGAGAAATAAAGAATTTCTCCAGCCAACAAAAACTAAAAGAACACAGAAATACTAAACCCTTTCTAAAAGAAATACTGAAAGTTCTCCTCTAAATAGAATGAAGTAAAATATAGGAGGAAGGGAATTACAACTGGAAAGTAATCACTTAAATAAGCCAGGATGAAGTCTAAAAGGAAAAACAAACAAACAAACAAACAAACAAAACTCTTACCAATGTAGGTATAGAAAGAACATACCTTAACATAATAAAAGCCATTTATGACAAACCCACAGCAAATATAATACTCAGTGGAGAAAAAATGAAAGTCTTCCCACTAAAATCTGGTATAAAACAAGGATTCACACTCTCACCAATTTTATTCAACATAGTACTGGAAGTCATAGCCATAGCAATCAGATGAACAAAAGAAATAAAAATATCCAAACTGGAAGATAGGAGGTAAAATTGGCACTCTATGCAGGTAACATGACACTATATAGAAAGCTCTAAGGATGCCACACTAAAACTACTCAAACTGATCAATGAATTCAGCAAGTGGCAGGATACAAAACTAACATTCAGAAATCAGTTGCATTCCTATATACTAATAATGAAATATTATAAAAGGAATATAAAAAGAAATACCTTTTAAAATTGCACCCCCCAAAATTAAATACCTAGGAATAAACCTGACCAAGGAGGTGAAAGACTTTATATGCTTATAACTATATAACATTAATCAAGGAAACTAAAAAGGATTCAGTGAAATAGAAAGATATCCCATGCTCCTGGATTGGAAAAATCAATATTGTTTCTTTCTTTTTTTTTTTTTTTTTTTTTTTTGTCTTTTTGCCTTTTCTAGGGCCACTCCTGTGGCATATGGAGGTTCCCAGGCTAGGGGTCTAATCGGAGCTGTAACCACCAGCCTACACCAGAGCCATAGCAACTCAGGATCCGAGCTGCATCTGCAACCTACGCCAAAGCTCACCACAATGCCAGATTCTTAACCCACTGAGCAAGGCCAGAGATCAAACCCGCAACCTCATGGTTCCTAGTTGGATTTGTTAACCACTGTGCCACGAAGGGCACTCCTCTTTTCTTTTCTTTTTTTTTTTTTTTTGTCGAAAAATCAATATTGTTAAAATAGCCAATCTACCCAAAGAAATCTACAGATTTAATGTGATCCCTATCAAATTACCCATGAGATTTTTTCGCAGAACTAGAACAAGCAATCCGAATTTTTATATGGAACCAAAAATACCCAGAATTTTTTAAGAAATCCTGAGGGAAACAAACAATAAGAAGCAGGAGGCATAACTCTCCCAGAATTCAGACAATACTACAAAGCTACAGTAATCAAGACAGTGTGGTACAGGTACCAAAACAGACAGACAGACCAATGGTACAGAATAGAGAAATAAATACAGATTTGGTCAATTAATCTTTTACATAGGAAGCAACAATATAAAATGGGAAAAAGACAGTCTCTTTAGCAAGTTCTGGGAAAAGTGGACAGCCACATGTAAATCAATGAAACAAGAACATATCCTCGTGCCATGCACAAAACTAAACTCAAAATTGCTTAAAGACTTAAACATAAGACAAGACACCATCAAACTCCTAGAAGGGAACATAGGCAAAATATTATCTGATATCAATCTTATAAATGTTTTCTTAAGTCAGTCTCCCAAGACAATAGAAATTAAAAATAATAAATAAACCAATGGGACCTAATCAAACTTACCAGCTTTTGCATACCAAAAGAAACCATGAAAAAAAAAGAAAAGACAACCTATGCAATGGGAGAAAATAGTTGAAAATGAGGCAACTAACAAGGGCTTAATATTCAAAATATACAGACAACTCATACAACTCAACAGAAAAAGAATAACCCAATTGAAAAAGAGGCAGAAGACTTGAATAGACATTTCTCAAAAGAAGACATATAAATGGCCATCAGGCAGGCACATGAAAAAATGCTCAGCATCACTAATTATTTTTTTTTATTACTCAATGAATGTATTACATTTACAGTTGTACAATGATGTCACAACCCAATTTTGTAGGCTTTCTACCCCACAACACCAGCACATCTCCCCACCCCCCAAACTGTCTCCTTTGGAAACCATAAGTTTTTCAAAGTCTGTGAGTCAGTATCTGTTCTGCAAAGAAGTTCATTCTGTCCTTTTTTCAGATTCCACTTGTCAGTGAAAGCATTTGATGTTGGTGTTTCATTGTCTGACTGACTTCACTTGCCATGATAATTTCTAGGTCCATCCATGTTGCTAAAAATGCCATTATTTCATTCCTTTTAATGGCTAAGTAATATTCCATTGTGTATAAGTACCACTTCTTCTTTATCCACTCCTCTGTTGGAGGACATGTAGGTTGTTTCCATGTCTTGGCTATTGCAAATAGTGCTGCAATGAACACTGAAGTACATATGTCTTTTTGACTCACGGTTTTTTATGGATAGAAGCCCAGGAGTGGGATTGCTAGATCAAATGGTAATTCTATTTTTAGTTTTCTGAGGCATCTCCATACTGTTTTCCACAGTGGTTGCACCAATTTACAGTCCCACCAACAGTCAGCATCACTAATTATTAGAGATATATAAATCAAACCCCAATGAGGTATTGTGGTTATCTGGGATATCCGATCTCACACAGGTCAGAACGGCCATCATTAATAAGAGTGTAGATAAAAAAATGCTGGAGAGAGTGTGTAGAAAAGGGAACCCTCCTACATTGGTGGTGGGAATATAAATTTGTGCAACGAATATGGAAAACGGTATAGAGTTTCCTCCAGAAAACTAAATATAGAACTACCATATGATCCAGCAATCCCACTTCCAGGCATATATCCAGACAAAACTTTCATTGACAAAGATACATGCACCCCTATGTTTATTGCAGCACTCTTCACAATAGTCCAAGACATGTAAGCAACCTAAATGTCCATTGATAAATGAATTAAGAAAATGTGGTACATATACAAAGGAACGCTATCAGCCATATAAAAGAACAAAGTTATGTCATTTGAAGTAACATGGATGGAACTAGAAATTCTCATACCAAGTGAAGTATGCACAGAAAGATAAAGACAGATACCATATGATATCACTTATATGTGGAATATAAAATATGACACAGATGGACATATCTACAGAACAGAAACAGACACAGACATGAACAGCAGACTTGTGGTTGCCAAGGGGAAGGAGGAGGGAGTGGGATGGACTGGGAGATTGGGGTTAGTATATGCAAAACTGTTATATTTAGAATGGATAAGCAATGATGTCCTGCTATATATAGCACAGGGAACTATATCCAGTCTCTTGGGATGGATAATAATGGAAGATAGTATGAGAAAGAGAGTGCGTATAGATGTATAACTGGGTCACTTTGCTGTATGGCAGAAACTGACAGAACAATGTAAATCAAGTATAATAATTTAAAATATATGTATCAAAAGATAGGATTTTCTAAAGATAATTCTGAAACAGCCACATGATATCTCAGCTAGGATTCACCTTTTTTTTTTTGATCCCATGAAGAATCAATTTTAACACATTTTGGGATAAATATGTCAAAGAGTTATACATGAAGACAGGCAATATCTTACTCATTTTCATAATCTGTGCTTGTAATAGTGCTATTGTAATGTCGCAGGTGTTCAAAATGTATTCAATGAATACATTCCATATATATATATCGGGGAGTTAGTTAATTAACCAATTAACTTATGATAGATTCAAAAAAACTCAGTTTTGTTTGTTTGTTTTTTGTCTTTTAGCCTTTTCTAGGGCCGCTACCATAGCATATGGAGATTCCCAGGCTAGGGGTCCAATCAGAGCTGTAGCCACCGGCCTAAGCCAGAGCCACAGCAACTCGGAATCCAGGCCACATCTGCGACCCACACCACAGCTCACAGCAATGCCGGATCCTTAATCCACTGAGCAAGGCCAGGGATCGAACCCACAACCTCATGGTTCCTAGTCAGATTGGATAACCACTGAACCACGATTAGAACTCCAAAACTCACTGTTTGATGTTGTGACAAAACATAATATAATTTTTAATTTAAATTTAATCATTCAATTATATTACAAATATATATTAAAGACATAATAATTCAAGTACAAGTGAGGCTTTTGGATTCCAAGACCAAACAAACAGTTCTCTAAGAAATCAGGTCTCTAAGGAAGACAGAGAATTTGGACTTAGTGGTTCAGATAACAAATTTAATGCACCCAGAGGGATCTTCATATGAAGATTCAGTGTTTATTTCTTTCTCCACTCTAAGAATGACTTCATGGCTTAGTTTATTTCTTTGCTTCATATTACTTTGCTTTTTTGTTGAATGTGAGTTAGTTACATTGAGAGGAATTAAGAGATTGTCTGTGAAAGTAAAAGCCTTCTCAGCTCTTGCGAGGGTCAAAATGAGGATGAAAAGGATGGTGGTTCCAGAGTTCAAGTGAGGGCAGCAGGGAGATAAGGGGACATACAAAACAGACACAAGGTAGCTGTTAAAAGCAGGATAACAAGAGAGAAAACTGCAGCATGGATTGAGTCAGGAGTAGAATTAAGAACAAAAGACAGGAAATGAAAAGAAACTCAGCAAGGACTTTAGAGGCAGATGCAATTGAAAGTGGAATGTTAAGTCAACCCCAAATTCTCCTTGAGAAAAAAAGCCCCCCCTCTGAAATTTCAAACACATTTTTCTTCCTGCACTCCTGATTTCACAAGGAATTACCTGAAAAATTTTACAGGCATAGCTAGGCGTTTTGAGTGTTCAAGATATCCAAAGTAGATCACTTTGAAATAACCCTTTACAGAAGTCCTTTTAATTCATTCAGAAAGCAGTGATTAAAAATAATAAGAATCAGAAACAGTAGAAAGTTAGCTATTCCGAGAAAGTAATTTTTGCTTTCCTGTGTGCCTGACCATATGAAAAAACTAAACTGAACAGAGAAGGCAGGGAATCTAAGAAAAGTGATGTTCCATTTGCTGACTTCCAAGGTGTGTTGTTTATAGTTTACAAGTTCATGTAATTGCATAGGTGGAATTTTACAGTCAGTAGAATGAGGAGGGAAGCAGATGGCATAATCATTTATTAAAAAAGCAGCTACCATCTTTATATAGATATATGATGGCTCTCACTCCATTCTTTGGGATTTGCATGTTAAATGATTAAGGATCTAGTAGGACAGCATGAAACCTCATTAACAAAGATATATCTTCAGGACTCTACCTGAAGGGAAACTGGTAATTTTTCCACCTCGTAGCCCTCAGTTTAAATACCTGCTGATTTGTTTTATCTCTGCTCACTTCAAAGTATTTCAGCCACATTAATGCAGCTTTTAACTACAGAAACTGACAGAACACAAAATCAAGCTTTTAGCTATATCTTAAACAAACCAGAACATTTTTTATTTATGAAGCTTCTATTTTCTATGGTATTGTGTAATATGTTAGTAAACTAAGGGCTTCTCTTCATCCTCAGGTGGAAGGGGATAAAAAAACCTCTGTAACTGTGCAGTTCATTATGAAAACCAACAGCAGATTTGCTTTTAAACAGATGTGGTATCTTTAGCGGCTGCTTTGAAGTAAGGTGCTGATAGTAAGGTTTGAAGGTCTGAAGGTTTTATCAGAGCATTCTCCTGCTGCTCTCTCAATCACTGCTGAGGTAATAATAGCATTATAGATTAGGCATCAACTTGCAACAAAGTTAGGCAACTGCATCATAAAAAGAAATAGTCATGTATAAAAGAATTAGGTAGACTTAAGTCAATGAAGCGTAGTATCTCATTCATGGTAACCTCTAGCAGGGCCCTCACTGTCCCAGACATTGATCCAGTCATTTTGCTTTTCAGCAAAAGACAGTATTGGAGCAGCTAAAGTTGCATGTACTAGAAAAGCACCCAGCAAAAACTGGAACTGTGTTTTCACTTATCTCTGACCTGGAGGGGTTAATTCAAGCACAGCAATCCAGCAAAGTTTGCAGGAAAGTGGAACTTCTAAGGCACATAAACCCATTAGGTGTTAATTATGTTAAAGGGGAATGCTGCTGTCTGTGCATGTGTCGAAGAGGGTATAGTTTTCTTTTACTGGTTTACTTTATCTTTTATAATTCCAATGTTGAATTAGCAATCACCGTTTTTCAACTCTACTTCCATTATAAAAAACAGACTTATTTTTATAAGTAACAGCGAGCAATTAAGTCAGTGAAAAGACCAGTCATTCTCAGAATGGAGCGATGCTTGGGGACTCTGTCAGATTTGGGGACTCTGACAGCAGATGACGTGAGTGACTGCTCTAGTTTTTAATTCTGATCCTTGTAAAAACATAAAAATAATGTATTATCATGCCTCTCAATAATCTACAACCTTAGATGATAAATAACCAGGAATTTCATTAAGTGGTGGAGAGTACTGAGTCAAGATCATGAACCAACACAGGGATACGTAAGTGCAAGGCAAATATAAGGAAACAGAAAAGCAAATCCTCAGACATTTTTCCTTAAAATATAGATTCCCTCTAGTTAATCTGGGGACAGAAACTTCTCTAAACTCTGGAAAAGATGGAAAGTGAGCCAAGTCTATTATACTAAAGTGTCAGAAATAAGCTGCCTATGTTATTTATTTATTTATTTAAGCTCAGGAAAAAATAGATATTTACTTCCCATGTTCTAGAGGCTGGAAGCCCAAGACCAGGGTGCCGACATGGTTGGGCTGAGGGCTCTCTGCCAGACTACAGACATTTTGCTGTGCCTTCACATGGCAAAAGGGGAGACCATACATTCTTTAAAAATGCACTTTTGTTCCAAAATGAAAATAACTAGCTATTCAAGTGGGTCACCATCCTGAATAAAATGTAATTATTTTAATGTTTTTACATTTAGCCAAAATTTGATATAAATATTGAATGTTTGGAAGAAAACATTCATGCAAGAAGAAAATTATAAGTATTTCATTTTTTTAATCATGGACATACATTTTACAATATAAAACATTTATGTAAAACCTTTCCATAATATGCTGTCACCAGTTTACCCAGGACTTTTTATAGAAAAACATCAGAATGAACAGAGACGTCATACACTGGCTATACTTATAATGCTCTTTCTCAACAGTGGAAAATATTGGGACAAAATAACCTACATGCTTTTTGTCATTTGCATAAGATTTGGTATCCTAAAATTTCTCATAATACTGAACAAGTATCAGTTTACTGGAGTGAAATATGGATGAGCGGATTAGAGGTAACTTTGTTTCTAGTCAAAATTTCTATATGCTTTGATGGATGGATGCAGTTAAACATATTTCTCTGTTTCTGTCTCTCATTTTCCCTCTCACTCTCTCTAGATCTATCTATAGAACACACACAAAGAAAACCACCAATTCCCTATTAATTACTTAAATAATTACATGTCCTTGAAATTTTTTTCATTCTCTAGATTGTTCACTTCCAGATGTCAATGCTTGTGGCATGTAAAGGTGCGTGATCTTTAAAGGATTTTTAAGTAATAATGCACAAAGACAAATTCAAGGTTGCTTTAAAGTTATATATCAGAAAGTTTTTTGGTAATTAAAAAATGAGAACATATACCTGAATTAATGAGAAGAACTGAGGAACTTGCTTAAATAATTTTAAAACAACATTGCCTGACCAATTTAGACATAAAAAACAAAAATATTTTCCTTATGCAGGAGCTTCACTTTTTCCCATTTCAACATATTTACTCTGCCATGTCCTTCCTTTTTTTTTTTTTTTTTCTCTCTATTCCTTCCTTTTCATTCATGAAATAGAGGATTAGATAGGGGAATAACAGGGAGTAGAATACACTTAGTACAGGAAAAATATTAATTGCTTGAAAAGGCGAATTGAGGGAAGAAATCGACTGTGAGTAAACAGCACAGAACGAAACCTCGTGACCTTGCCAGCTGCTTTGTGGGAGAGACCCTTCAATCAGAAATGTGCTGATGCTAAATTCTCACAGGATTTGATCTCTCCTCTAATAATTGAAAACTCCCACTCCTGGAAGAGAACCAGGTTTCTGAACAGCCACTAATTTCTCAGAGTGGAAATTTAGTATTGAAGAGATTGCGCATTTATCCACCAAGATTTGTATTTATATTTTATGGGCCATCACATTTTACATTAGGCTCTGATTGTAAATAGCCACACTGTGTTTTGAGATACACTATCCTGTGATGTGCAATAGCAATTCTTTAAAATGCCACATATAGTTTAATATGTTACCTTCAGTATAACTCCTTCAAATATCAGAGTATGTGAAAAACTTAACCATAAACAGAGATAAATGCCATTAACAGTAACATCGGGGTTCAGGCTTATTTGCCTATATCTTGCCTATAAAGCTGATGCTAATTTCAAATTCATCAGGTATTTTGAATTGGGACATAAAATAAATAGGAGAATAATTAAAATTTCTATTCAGAATTTCCACTTAGTTTTATGTGTACAATATCTCGTGTCATTTTATAACTTTAAAAAAAATCGCTCATCCAAGATTATTTCTGTATAGTAAAATTATCTAAAGCAAATCTCAAATTGGTATTTCATGTGAATATGTAATGAAATGATCCAAGATGATTTTGTTGGGTCTTAAAATAGCTAGTCAAGAGATTCCTAGGAAGTGTAAAATGGCTCTTATTTGAAGCTTTAATCCCTGTGATACATCATTAATAGTTCTTTTCTCTACTTAGGTATGTATAACACTGCTAAGAGTAAAATGGGAGAATACCTATCAAGGATGAACCCACTTCAGCAAAATATAAAATTTATATTTTACATATATGTTCTTTATATTGTTATATACATACATAATTTATATTATATATATATGTCCTTTATAGACTTAAGTCCAGCTGGAATTAAAAGCAGATTCTGAGCAGTACTGTCTTCTATGATTTGAAAAACATAATTAAAAAAAAAAGTAGGTTTGCATATGATATCACTTATAACTGGAATCTAATATCCAGCACAAATGAACATCTCCTCAGAAAAGAAAATCATGGACTTGGAAAACAGACTTGTGGCTGCCTGATAGGAGGGGGAGGGAGTGGGAGGGATCGGGAGCTTGGGCTTATCAGACACAACTTAGATTTACAAGGAGATCCTGCTGAATAGCATTGAGAATTTTGTGTAGATACTCATGTTGCAACAGAAGAAAGGGTGGGGAAAAAAAATGTAATTGTAATGTATACATGTAAGGATAACTTGATCCCCTTGCTGTACAGTGGGGGGGAAAAAAAAAAAACCTCAAAAAATACGGAATTTATAAAATAGAAAAAAAAAAAAAAAGTAGGTTTGCCTATGTATGTAAACTCAGTTAACCTGCACACTTTTAATAGTCATTCAATAGCTAATTTGAGCACTTACTAGGCACTGGGATTATGCAGGATGCTAAAAACACAATGAGGAATATGATGAAGTTCCTGCCCTCTAGGAATTTAGCATGGGGGCAGACAAGTTTGCTAAATGCATCAATTTCTACACTGATGTAGGGAGGAGAGTAAGTATCGAGGCTTCAAGTCTGGGCTGTGGGAGACATTCAGGGATGACTCTAAGAGGTGAGTTTCACACTGAAACTTGAAAGCTTTTTAAAGCAGGAAAGTGCTATGATCACATTTGCTCTCTTCAGAGCCAAAGGACTTCAAAGGATAGACTTAACAATGAATGGTGGTGACTTTTAAAGTCAAATGGTGTCTTTCAAAAGTGATATGTACAATGATCCTTTGGACCCATGAAAATAAAAATTTAACTGCTGTGGAAAACTGCTTCCAAACCTAAGAGTGGCAGTGGCAGGGTTCAGACACTCGGGAAAGTCTTTGTTCTTTTGTTCCAACTATATAAGGTTTATTTGATACAATAATGTCTTTTGGTATCTTCCCTGCCAAATTCTATATATTTTCTTCATCTGAAGCTACTCAGACAAATACCTGTAATTTAAGTTCAGTGTATACCTCTAGAAAACCTGAAATTTTTGTGGCTGATGATGTGTTAGAATGCCAAATTCTGAGAAGAAAGGACAGTTTTGCAGTATAGACAGAACCAAACTTGAATAATGTATTTGGGGGATAATTTCACAAACTTTCCAAATGATACTTTGTCAACCTCTTGAGAAACTTGTAAAATAGGAGTAGTAATTACCTCACAGGATATTTGAGAGGATTAAGTGAAGAAACACATAGTCTGGAACACAGTATTAGCCAAATAATTTTGTTTCCTTTATTCTCCATAAATTTGCTAATCTTCTTATTGGACTAATTAAACCTTTTTTTTTTTTTTAATTTCAGCCTAATTGTTTTGCTTATTCACTCAACTGCCATTTGGAGTGAGCTGGATAGTCCACTGAACTGGAGTAAAAATACCTCTTTTACTAACTAGACCTATAAAGTAGTGTAAATCCCTTTGCCTTTGCAACTGAGTATACTCATTTGGGGAAATAAGCATATTGAACCCGATGATCCCTTGAATCCCTTCTTGCTCCAAAGAGAATGATTCTCTTATAAAATGAGGTGGGAACTAATAGCATATTATGTTCCAGAAAATAGAGTGGTAGGAAAGGCAAGCACCCGTAACAATGCAAAAGAACATCCACAGGCTAGGAGCATTCACAGAAGTGTCTCAATGTCTGAGTGATGGACTAACACATACAATAAACACTGACAGAAACAGGTCTTTTCAAGGGCAACATTCGTAAAGAGCATTCTACTAACCTGATTTTCATACTACAAACAGAATTCCTAATATAATAGTTGAGAAAGGTTACGATGGCCAGATAGAATACAAGATATACCCAATCAAATGTGAATTTTGGATAAATAACATTTTTTAAAGAGTACTATGTTTCATGCAATATTTGGAACATACTTATACTAAAAACTTGTCCTTTATCTGAAATTCAGATTTAATTGTACATCCTGTATTCTTACTTCTAAATATAACAATAAAAATAGAGTTTACCAAATACATTGTCCATATTTAACAATACATTAAAGGTTTCTTTAACCTAAGATTTAATTAAGAAAGATAAACCTGGCCAAAGCGATTGATTCATCATTCATTAATTCATTATATCAGAAGTGTCTGAGAAATCAATTACAATGACATACATTCCTTTATGAACTTTCTAGAGATACATGCCACAAATAAAAAATGATTTTTAATGGATCTTGATATGCCTTCAGTTACTCTTCACTAAGAAACTAATGATAACTACTAACATGCATGGATAAGACTACAATGTGTGGTTTCTTGAGACTTTCTAGTGGGTTTTACAATTATTAAATATATGCTAAACCAATATAACACATTAAAAATAACTAACTAATCAAATCCAAACTTCTTAAATCTCCAGGAGTTTTAGACATAGGTTTATATAGTGATTATGGTCACAGCACTGAGTTTATCTCCACACTGTTCATGCCACCATGTTCTGGTTCAGTCACAATCCAGGATGTTTGCTTGTCCCACGGCTTTTATCATTGACCACAGATTGTTCCCGATCTTTACTTACTGACTGCAAACCATTGCATTGTACCTAAAAATAAAAAAACAAAAGCCAAAGCAAAACAAACAAAAAAACCCAAAAGCCCTTCTCTGTCACTGCAGGATTATCCGTTTTATAGTCTACGCAGGACTCATTCCCCCTGTGTGAGAACAAACAACACTTTCCCATGAGCTGTAGCAAAAGGTTGACAACCTGTGGTAGAAACAATCCCTCGTGAAGCATGCAATCTGGAAATGCAGTTACACTTTGCATAGTGTTAAGGCATATCCTTCAAAAAACTTAAATCTCACCATTCTGCTCTCCAACAGCAATCTCTCCAACTCCCCCCAAAAAGGTAATATAGGACTTTTAAAAATAACTTTATGTCTAAGATTCTGTGAATTACATTGCCACAAATTTAAAACATATCTATCGTCAAATATTTCCAAAGAGATTTTAAAATGTTATCTTTGCTGCTAACCTTGACTATGCCCATTAAATAATATTGTTGTCATATTAAAGAACATGACTCAAATTTATTTTATTTTATTTTATTTTATTTGTCATTTTGCTATTTCTAGGGTGGCTCCCATGGCATATGGAGGTTCCCAGGCTAGGGGTCTAATCAGAGCTGTAGCCACCGGCCTACACCAGAACCACAGCAACACGGGATCTGAACTGCGTCTGCAACCTACACCACAGCTCACGGCAACGCTGGATCCTTAACCAACTGAGCAAGGCCAGGGATCGAACCCACAACCTCATGGTTCCTAGTCGGATTCAATAACCACTGAGCCACAATAGGAACTCCAGAATAGGTCTCAAACTTAAAAAAAATAGAATATATATGATTACGTTTTTAAAAGGTTAAAAAGATATTGTTTCATAATTTTTCAAACCATTTGAAAATATGGCAGTAAATAATAACAAAATTAAAGTTTTTTCCTGTGTACATACCAAATGAGGTAGTGAAAAAATGGAGCTTAGCTTGGAAGGAAGAGACCAAGTCTCTGACTCTAAATAACTGTAAGTCATTTAGAAAATTATTTATCTTTCTTGGCTTCAATTTCTCCATTTATTAAATAGAATGGTAGGAATGGCAGGGAAGGGTAAGGGTGCAGTTTACTGTATATTCTCTAGATTTTTCATCTAAGCCTAAATATATGTTCTATTCAGAAATAAAAGTCCAGGCTTATAAAGGAAAACTTGCTTCTTGAGAATGTATATGTGTGTGTGTTTAATCTGTCTCCAATACAATTCAAATACAGGTTAAATGAGTCCATTTGTTAACCATCTACTGAAGGTTAAATGCATCTAATGCACTGACCTAGGTATAGCATTCATTTATATAGAGTATAAAATATACCAAATTTTCCTATTTAGGTATCTGTAAGATCATATCCCCCAACTTAGTAATGTTCTATTTATGATTATGTTGTGATGTTACATCCATAACAATACTTCATCAGAGGATATTTCAGTGAAGAATATAAGTTAGGTGGCCTCCTTCATAGAGGTGTTCAAAAATTGTTATGGCTTCAAGCCATCCACTGACACATACACAAACACTGAGATTTTGCCACATTACTAACCTTATCAGTTCTGCAAGATGCTACTCTTGGTACGATTTTTAGACAGACCAAAATTTCCTTAAGTTCTTGGAAAAAATTCTTGGTTTTAGAACAATTAAAACACTGGAGATGGCGGCAAAGAGTCTAGCACTCTTTGGATTATGGAATTGGATAAAACTGAGCTGAAATAGCAGATCATTTTTGGAGTCTTGTGAGTAAACACCGTCTCCTTTTTATTCCTTAGTGTCATTCTTGGCTTCATTGTCTTTGGCTTCCCGTCTCTTGTTTCTGGAGCCGTAAGACCCTCATACCAATCAGCTGCTTGTTTCGCATGTTTTGCTTCTTTGGCTCCCACTTCTTGTCTGACCACCCTCAGTTAACCATCTGCTGCAGCAGAATAAATACCAATTTCTGTCTTTAGCTGTGGTAGGTTCCAAGTACTTTAATATCTCATAAGTGTGCTCCTTCCCAAGTACCCTTTTTCAACATCCCAAATGATCAATCATTTCTGATACAAGTAATAAGTGTGTCAACACTCTTTTCAAAGTGTTACATTTTCATTGCACTCACTGTGGTCAGAAGCAATTCCTCAATATCCAGCATTGAAATTGCCAGTTCCAAAGCCTTCACTACTCTAGCCATACATCTGGGGAAATAGAGATAATTGCTTCATGTATGGTGATCTTGTCCTTGGAGCTTTCGCACATCAAGAGAAGGCCCACTTTTTCCTCGTTAGTGCAGCAAGCACCTGTCCACACATTGTGATTTTAAAGGCTATGGGAAGATCTTAGTGCTTCTTCAACAATCTTTTCTATGGTTGTAATTCCTTTAATTAGGAGAAAGCCTTTCATATGAGAAAATATAAATGGCTGATATGAGATCATTTCCTAAGAAAAGCACTCAAAAATTGCAAGGAACTAGAAAACACAAGGACACTCAGCAACATGAACATGAGGAGAGGAAGGATGTAAATGAGAAGATGTTTCATGAAAAAGGAATCTTAATTGGAAAGCAGAAATTGAGCAAAAGACACCCTCTTCCACTCGTCATTTGCTTTCTGCAAATACAATTTTACTTTGTGTCTAACCATCGACTCCATTGCTGAAAAATACTCCTTTAACATAATTTAAATAGAGTATCAAAACCACTATGGCTACTTTGTTGATAGAGTATGGATGTTTGGCTCTACTTGGAAACTTTTCACACCAGAAATGACCTATATCACTTTTCAGGTTTTTTTTCCCAATGCCTAGAATCTGTGAACTATTCCAGACAATTTACACAGGCATTTGCAAGAGGTTACTGAATGGCATTATATTAAATGTCCTTAAATTGTAAGAATTTATCAAACTCCATATCAAATTTCCCATTGCATCAAGCTTTTATTTAGCATGAATATATATATATAATCATCTGATTTCACTAAAATATATTTAAAAATAAAAATAATTATATTTCATATAAGAAAATGAATGTAAGTATGTAATTAAGGCATATTTTAACACAGCAGCAATTAATTGAGTGTTATTAAACATTACTAAATCCAATCATAAAAGCTTCTTGGGGTGGTGAATGAAAATATAGCTAATAATTCAGTAATTAGAATGATGATACATCAATAAGTAGTCTCAATAAATATTTAATATAAAATAATACTTCAATAAAATATTCACATAAATGTATAGCAGGTTATATTGGCACTTTATAAACTGAAAGCATTTGTTAGTTTAATATGATTGTATTTAAAGGGAATAAGATGATTTGTATAAGCCCACAAATATCTTTGAGATAGAAAAATGAGAAATGATGAAAATTTGCTAATCTGTGTCTTCTCTTTAATTAAACTGAAAATATCAGTGATATATATCATGCTCAGGTTTCAGTATATTTTGGTGCTAGTATTTATTACAGCAAAAATAAATATATATACTCTGTATATAAATGCGTCTTTAATTAAATATGTGTAGCCCAAAATAACCAAATTATAGAACCCAAGTCAATATTTTATAGATGATCTAATTACTAATAATTAAAATAACTTAGCTATGTAGTGGCAGAACTTTGACAAAACTCTAGTTTCCTAACTCCTAGTTCTGTTCTTCTATGAACAGAACTCCTCTTAGACAGTAGCATTCCTAAATTCCTATATAATTTAACATATTCACAATTAAGAAAACCACTGTAATTGTGTTTATTTCCTTGCACTTATTTTTTTTATTTTTGCATTCTATTCCAATAAGAAATATTAACAGGTTAGTTAGATAACTGGCTATTGTTAATCTATTAATCTAATATTATATTTAGTTGGCTTTTAGATGGACAGTTGCTAGAAATGTATGTACAAACATGACTATCTTTATAAATACTTCTGACAAATACAACTTTAGTTTACTGAACTATACCTCTTTAAAATAAAAGACAAATAAATATTTTCCCCTGACTATTTGCTGAGACAACCTATTTATTTTGGCATCTGATATACTTCTTCTAACATCTTAACCTGCATTTTCTTTCTTTCTTTTTTTTTTTTTTTTTATCTTTTTAGGCTGAACCCATGGCAAGATATAATTTCTCATCCCACCATTCCCCACCAAAAAAGCCTTCAGAAATTTACCTCAACATATAATGATTTTCATTTTTCCATCTTTACTCATCCTCTTTCATCTCACAGAAATATTATTTTGCCAACATTTGTGATGGTTTAAAACAAAATTTTCCTTCAAGCTACCTTCAAATATTGCTTTCACTTAAGTGTAATTTCCTGTCACCTCAGTTAAGAATAATTTATTCCTCTCATCTGTTCCTATAGTTTCTCTGTTGTAATATTTACATGCACTAATCTTTTATTTCTATGTATACTGTAAATAGATGCATAGCTGACCTAATCTTCACACTATTGAAAATGTGAAGAAAATTAGAAAGATGGAAAAAAAAAAAAGCTGTGTGCTCAAGTGAACTTGAGTGGAGTATAAAAATGAAAATATAAGTTGGGAACCAAAATAGCAGGACTCCAATGTCAAGATAAGGGATGTGACTTCACTTCAGTAAACACTAGAGAGGTGAAAATCAAATTTCTCTTTATTTTTGAACTTAGACAAAATGAGAAGACAGAGAAATATGTTTCAGACAAAGGTACAAGATAAAAACTCACAAAAAAGGAGTTCCTGTCATGGCTCAGTAGTTAACAAACCTGACTAGTATCCATGAGGATGCAGATTCGATTCCTGGCCTCACTCAGTGGATTAATGATCTGGCATTTCTGGGAGCTGTGGTTCAGTTTGCATAAGCGGCTCAAATCCCACGCTGCTGTGGCTGTGGCATAGGCTGGCAGCTGTAGCTCTGACTGCACCCCTAGCCTGGGAACCTCCATATGCCATGGGTGTGGCTCTAGAAAGACAAAAAAGACACACCCCATACACACACACACACACACACGAAACCTCAAAAAAAAAAACCTAAATAAAGAGGAGATACCTGAAAAAGATTTCAGAGTAATGACAGTAAGGATGACGTAAAATCTCAGAATCTCAGGGGAAAAAAAAAAATGAACAGACTGAAAAATTAAAAGAATATTTAACAAAGAGCTGGAAGATTTAAAGAGCAATTAAACAAAATTGAACAATAAAATACATGAAATAAAAAATACACTAGAAAGAATCAACATCAGAATAAATGAGGCAAAAGGACAAACAAGTGAGGTGAGTAGTGTAAATCACTGGCACAGCCACGAATGAAGGAAGAAGAATGAAAAGAAATGAGGACCATCCAAGAGGCCTCTGGGACAATATTAAACCTGCTGACTTTTGCATCACAGGGGTCTCAAAACCTGAGAAGAGAGAAAGAAAGGGCCTGAGAACATATTTGAAAAGATCATAACCAAAATTTCCTTAATATAAGAAAGTAAACACTCATTCAAGTCAAGGAAGCACAGAGAGTCTCATACAGGATAAATCAAAAGGAACAGGCTGAGAACATTAACCAAACTGACAGAAATTAAATACAAAGAAAAAATATCAAAGGCAATAAGGGAAGAAACAAATAACATACAAAGGAACCCCCATAACGTTATCAGCTGATTTTTCAGCAGAAAGTCTACAGACCAGAAGGGAGTGGCATGATATATTTTAATGATGAAATGACAAATCCTACAACAAGAATACTCTTCCCAGCAAGGCTCTCGTTCAGATTTGACAGAGAAATCAAAAGCTTTACGTAAACAAAAGCTGAAAGAATTCAGCGTCACCAAGCCAGCTTTATAACAAATGCTAAAGGAATTTCTCTAGTTTGAAAAGTAAAGGCCACAACTAGAAACAATAAAATTACACATGGGAAAGCTCACCAGTAAAGACAAACATACAACAAAAGTAGGAAATCAACCGCAGACAAACATAATAGCAAAACCACCAATTGTGAGGATAAGATGAATTCAGAATATTGGAAATGCATTTGAAATTAAGAGACCAGCAAATTAAAACAATTTTTTAGGTATACATAGAATGCTATATCAAAAGCCTGTGGGAACCACAAACCAAAAGACTACCACAGACACAGTCATAAAAAAGAAAAAGCAATTCAAATACCACACTAAAGATGTCATCAAATCATAAGAATATAAAAGAGGAAGGGAAGAAAAAAGTCCAACAATACAATCCAGTACCATAAAAAATATTTTTAAGCTAAAGTTTAAGAAAACAGACCATTTCATAACTTGAACCATTTTGCATCCCACATGTTGCTTCCTGTAATAGTTGATCCATAGTTATCATTCAAACTGTAATGCTGAATTTAATATAGATCCATACATATAGTTTCCAAAGCAATTCACTGGGCACTACTACTGAATCAAAAATAATGATATTTTACCAGTTTGAATATTTGCTATTCAAAAATTTAATAGGTATATTTTTCCAGCAATAAGAACACATTTCCAGCTATGCACAAAATGATGTTGAGATTCTGATATGAATATTTTTTTCCTCCTCTCTGCCAGGATCTATTGTAATCATCCCTTCTTTTCATTGGAATAAAATGTTTTTAGATTATTCATCAAAAATACCACAACATCACATTAATTATACTTGGCAAAACATAAAACACAAGTCACTCATAAGCACTGATTTTTCCAAACATCACTGTGAAATCATATAATATTGTGCAGGTTTTGCAGATTGTATTTAAGATCTATTTTTTAACACTCAACATGTGTATCTGGATCACTGCACCCAATATTGCATCACAAATATTTGAGCATAACTGGGTAGCTATATCCCAGATATATCTCACTGACATTTTCTGTAATGCAAAAGGGTGACATCTGCTTCCCTTCCAATTCATTTTCATAAGAAATCACAGTTCTTTTTTTATAAACCATCAATACATATTCTAAAATAAGATACATCCTTTAGATGTAAAGCCAAGAGTTCAGAGACTGAAAGCTCTGCTTCCACACCTGTATGTTTTTGGCAGAAAGATGCTTCATTTGAATAGAAAAAAAGATAGAGTGGAAGCTAGGAACAATCGTATAATGTGATTTGGCAGCATTTCCATGCCACCATATTTTTATTTTTAATCTCTAGGGATAATTCACAAAGAAAGAATTTCCTAATGTGTTGTTGAAATATGTATTATATTGACAGCCAAAATGAAAACTCAGTTTTATTAAATGTTTAGAAAGATATACCTACTTAAATATGTTATGGCATGCTATAAAAGAGGAAACATACTACAAATTAGTATTAAAATATTTTCACATGATCTTCAGCTGTAATAAGTACCAGATCTTAAAAATACAATCTGTAATAATTATTGAGGTATATGGATGACATTTAATTTAAGGGGATTTAAACGTAATTGCATTTGCAGAGCTTTAAAACTCATGTTTGTTTATAAACATTTTCAATTAATATCTGGACTATGGAACTCAGATGTAAAGGAAAGGGATGTATTTTAAAAACCTATTATCCGTACTTCTCTCTTTTCCTTTCTTTCCCTCCTTTCTTTTATTAGTTTTCAACTTTATTGAACACTTTCTAGGTACCAGACCTATACTCGGTTCAGAAGTTTCAAGATAGATAAAACTAGTGATTAATTGTAGGAAATGATGCTATTAAGACAAGCTTAAAAAAAAGGTGTGCTCAAGAAGAGTTAAAGTGATTATATTCATCCAGACTAAAAGATGCTTGGCCACTGGAGTCTCCACATTAAATAGTATCCCAGGTTCACCAAGGTCATGACTTTCCTTATTTAAGGATGGATGGATTTGATGATAATTTCATAGTATTTTTTCACAGAATGTTTATTTTTACCTTTTGTCTTTTATATAATATGTAGGATTTATGCATTAGGGTTCTTTTTCTTATCACGAAATGCAGGGTATGCCCACCTAAGCTCTGCCTTTTTGTCAAGATTTTGAGAAGTATCATCTCCATCACCAATTTCTCTAGGGAGTTTAGTGGTGAGTGGATCATGAGGAACCAAGAAGAAACACAGGAGTAAGTTGACTGGTTGAAACCTCCAAGGGACAATATTTCTGAATTATTGTCATATGTTGTATGTGATTAATTTCTACTGCTTCCCCTCTTTGTTCAGTAACCTCTCCTCGACACTCACCACACCTGGCACTCTTCACCTGTATAGTTAGAGCTGTTGTATTAATGGAAAAATGTTTAGAAAAATATTTCCAAGGGAAGGAAAGTTTTAAAAGAGTTGAGGTTTGAGAGATGTAACATATAGTGTCCATTTTAAGTTCTAAACCAAATAAAACAGATGACAACATCAACTGAAAGAGGAAGACATGTCTGCATCATTCCTGACAGGGCTATGGTAGGGAAAGGTTGGACTTTTCAGATAAGATACATCTACTCAGACCACCAAATCACCCTGACTCAGGGTAAATGGGAGGGGACACAAAAAAGCATCTTTCACATATAGTGCAATTTTCTCCATCCACCTGAGAATGCAGACCAATGGTTGGCATTTATGAGGGAATGAACTCGTTCTACCTCAAACTGGTAAAGTAAGAGTGAGTCAAAGTGGTAAGAAAACCCCTTCCTGTGCAAACCACAGAAATTTGAATAACTTGAATTCCCACCCCCTTGCAGAAACTATGTAACTTTCTTTCAAAAAGCACCCTATATGCAATACCATGTAGTTTATGAAACCATGCTGGTAATCTCCGTGAAGCCAGTAAATTCTTCTAAATTTCCTCCAGGTGACTTGGTTTCAGTCTTCATTTTTGTTTTCACAGAAGCCCTTGGGGACATGATTACTGAGAGGTAATTAAACACTAAAACCTTGTAATTGTACACTACTATGCATGATATTGCATCGTATTTCTGCCTGCTGGTCTGCCTGGCTTTTCACCTAGCACATAGCAGTGATTGACACACCATGAATACATATTAAGGACAATCCTTTTACTCCTAAGAACAGTTACTAATTAGTCATATAAAAGATAGTATTTCTCACCAAAAGCACAGGATTTTCCTCGAAAAGTAGTTCCACATTAGCCCTACCATTTGACATGAAAAAAGGGAGAATAATACAGAGAACAGTTTGATTATTTATCCATGGTTGTTCAGGTGCAAAAACAGCGTTAAAATGAGCAACACGTATTGCTAATTAAAATGGAAATCCTTTATGCTATAATGAATAAACAAAAGCCAAATAAAGATAGAAAGTCTAAGAACCACAGAAACCCCCAAACTATAGAGTCCTTGAAGCTAGTACTTTAGGTTTATAAAAGACAGTGTAATATTTTGTGAATGATTAGGTATGAGAAGAACTAGGAATCTGATATATAAGTGAATCCTTCATTACTGATTTTTATCAATAAAATAGTGATGGTAAAGTAAGGACCACAGTGTATAAAGCCTATCTAATAAACTCTTTCTATATTTCAAGCTTGACTACATTAGCCCATATTCAAATATATACACAGCTTTTTTTGTTTGTTTTTTCTCAACTTTCGAAGCCCTACTATGAATCCAGGAAATATAAATGAATTGAGGTAGAAAAAGTTGACCATGCAGGGCTCCTTAGTTATTATGGACTGAATTGTGCCTCCTTGAAATTTATAAATTAAAGTGCTAACCCCCTGAAGTACTCTTCAGAAGTGACTGTGTTTGAAGATAAGTCCTTCAAAGAAGTAATTAAGTTAAAATGAGTCCAATAGGGTGTGCCCTACTCCAATCTGACTGATATTCTTATAGGAAGATGAGATTAGGATATACAAAGAGGGAAGGCAATAGAGGACACAGCCAACCAGAAGGCAGGGTCAGCAAACCAAGGAGAGAGGCCTAAGAAGTAACCAGACCTGGCCAGGGAGAGAGGCCACAGAAGAAACCAGACCTGCTGACACCTTGCTTTTGGATTTCTAGCCCCTGAAACTGTGAGAAAATAAACTTCTGCTGTCTGTGGTGTTTGGTTACAGCAGCTTTACTAAATAAACATTATCTTCATTCATTAGGGGCTGCACATTGCTTGCATGTGCCAGAAAAGCTGATTCTAGACTACAAAGAGCTTCGTTTCAAGATTACTAGATACTTAAAAGTTAAAGTTATGTTTTAATATTTTATAATTCACTACTTGTTTAAAAATTACGCCACGAAGCAAGTATTACTCTATTTTCTTTTTAGCTCTATTTTAATATATTTATTTAATATTGCAATATGATCTTTAATCTGTCAACCATAAGCAACATGTTTTTAATACAGTTTCTGTATGTCATGATTGTCCTTTTTTTCAAACTATTATGGAGTCTCAGAACAGCATCAAAGTCATGTTTATTAAATGTACTTAAATTGTGAAAATTTTATGTATTAAATAGACATTGCATATACAAAATCCTATCATCTTTAACTTTTTTTTTTTTTTCCCCCAGGGTCGCATCTATGGCATATGGAATTTCCCAGGCTAGGGGGTCTAATGCGAGCCACAGATGTCAGCCTACGCCACAGCCACAGCAACACAGGATCCAAGCCAGTCTGTGACCTACATCACAGCTCATGGCAGCAATGGATCCTTAACCCACTGAGCGGGGGACGGGGAGATCAAACCTGCTTCCTCATGAATACTAGTCTTGGGTTTGTTACGCTGAGTCAAAACACAGAACTCACAAAATCCTATCATCTTTAAACTAAACAAAAATAACTCAATAACTCACTAATTTTTTGATAACACAGAATATTAGAAAGAATGAAAAATTAACTACATGCTCATATCACAGAGACAATAATTTTGGAATTACTTCTTTAAGGTACATAGTGCATTAATGTGACCATATTGCATTGACAATTTTATGTATTGTTTTATTTATCAATTTTTTTTTCATTTTTTTTCAATATACTGCATGTGAGCTAAGATCCAATAAGTATGTTCCAGTGATTGCATTAAAAAAATCAAATTTTTGGCTAGGGTTATAGCAAATATACAGCTCAGGATGTTGGAAGAGGTAACCAAAAGAAGTGTTTAGAAACACATATTTATTCTGATTCAACAAGCTTTTTGAGCCTTCAAATGAATTAAGAAATTAAATTAATTTAGAAATTAAGCAGCTATGTTAGCTCACAAAGAGGAGAAAGAACAGGAAAGAGTATGTGGCACATACTGACTCATTATAGGGACCAATCAGGTCATTCAGAGAGAGGCCCTTGGAGAATGCTTCCCTTCCAGCTGGTGCCTAATGGCCCCTGTTCACTGCTACCCTCAGCCTGATCTACCCAAGGAATTACTTGTTCCCTGAACTTTCACTCTAGTCTGAAAATTCTCACCATATTCTGAGAAGATGCAAAGACCAATGTGGAAGCTCACAGACATTCAACTGTGAATGCTACTTATGGCCCTGGGTGTTGTCATAGACACATCTTACATTTTAGTTGTTCAAAGTTACTTCATTTTTACCACTGTATTTATACCTAGAGTATATTAGGGTATGTTTTTTAAAAAATCTCTTGTTTATAAACTGTATTTGTTTACTACATTAGTGCGGTTTATATCTTAAACATACAACAGCTTATTATTTTTGAGTGAGTTAAAGTAATGAGTGGGTGAATAGTGTTATTTACTTTATAGTGCTCATTTTTCTGCCCAATGCACCATAGCAAACAATTCAAAATATGAATCCTTTACATAACTTACTCATACTGCAACTGGATTAACATCATCTTTGATTATTTTTTAAACATATATTTACTAATGAGTAAAGGTATCTGTATGAATTTTATTAAGAAATTAGACATATAGAAAATATCAAAGATTTTTTAATCTGCTCTAAGAAGTGATGTAATTGGCTTAATTCATCTTAGATTCAGACAAGTATTTGATTGCCATTTAGAGCTACTATAGAATTTAGTGCTATTTTTTCTTTGTTTCTTTCTTTCTTTTTTTTTTTTTTTTTTAATGCTCTTCAGGGCTATACCTGTGGTCTATGGAAGTTCCCAGTCTAGGAGCAGAATGGGAGCTGCAGCTGCTGGCCTATGCCACAGTCACAGCAACGTGGGATCCAAGCCTCATCTGTGACCTATACCACAGTTCATGGCAATTCCAGATCCTTAACCCACTGAGTGAGGCCAGGGATTGAACCCACATCCTCATGGATACTAGTTGGGTTCTTAACCCTCTGAGCTGCCACAGAAACCATGGATTTTTTTCTGTATGAATATTTTCCCAACTACCTTATAAGAAATTTTAGAAATGGATTAATGGGAATTTCATCCTCTTTTTGACATGTACACTGTAACTCAATGTAATGTTAAAGTTGTTCTGTAACTCAATATTTGAATAACCTAATACTGATATGTACAATTGAACCAAATTTTTAAACAGTAGCAAAACTGATTAAGTGAATTGACTTTTATCACAGGAGATGGAAAAAAGAAACTTACTGTGAAAAATAAGAAGTGATGAAATTAATGATGACTCTAAACCATGAAGCTCCTCAAGTTCATTTTTAAAAATTTATCATTAATGTGTTCTAGTCTAGAAAATTAAGATAGTGATTAAACTATTAAATGTATACTTCTATTACCTCAAAACACCCTAACCTTTCCTTATGGTGGATAAGTTTCTTAGAAT
The DNA here is from genome assembly GCF_054392235.1 of Sus scrofa. Classification (NCBI taxonomy): domain Eukaryota; kingdom Metazoa; phylum Chordata; class Mammalia; order Artiodactyla; family Suidae; genus Sus; species Sus scrofa. The sequence goes on from NC_139390.1 coordinate 65,510,062, forward strand.
CCTAACTAAAATATCCTCATGAGGTCTGAATGGAAAAATAATCGCTAATTTGAGTTTTCTTGTTCTGAGTACAAGAAACTATTAAAAAGAAAGCATGCTGACCTGTTTCCACGTTTGTTTGTTCTTTCCTTTCCTTTCCTTTCCTTTCTTTGGCATATAGAAGTTCCTGGGCTAGGGGTCGAATCAAAGTTTCCTTTCCTTTCTTTGGCATATAGAAGTTTCTGGGCTAGGGGTCGAATCAAAGCTGCAGCTGCCCATCTACACCACGGCCACAGCAATACCAGATCTGAGCCATGTCTGCAAACTACACCACAGATCATGGCAACACTAGATCCTTAACCCACTGAGTGAGTCCAGGGATCGAACCCACATCCACATGGATACTAGATGGATTCATTACTGCTGAGTCAAAATGGGAAGTCTTCATTTTTTTAATTTAAAAATATGTTCTAAGTAATTATAATTTGTTCAACACACTTTATACACTAGGAATCTAAATACAAGAGGATGCTGCAAGGATCCTCAGAATGTTCTAAAATCTTACCAAGTAGAAGCTAAAAAGAGGAGTTAGTGAAAAATTAAAGCAATATTTCCATCTTAAAATTCAAATATTTTAATTTATTTTAGGAGCACTCTATTCCTTATTGGAGGCCCAGGAAATACTTGATGTCTCAGATTCTTCTGCCAAAACACTCTCATGAAAAAAATAAGAACAATTGTCTCCTTTTCATAAAACAATCTTCGGAAGCAGCATAGAATGAAGGGATCAAATAAACCCTAGTGTTGTCCTGAGCCAGGGGCCTGTCTCTAATAAGCTAAGAAGTCAAGGGAAAATCTCAGTTCCAAGAACAAATCTGAATCATGTGCCCTGCCCTGTAACAGGGTGCAGGACACCCCTCATGAACCACCAGTAATAAAAACATCTGTAGAATGGATAACTCCCAAAAGCAATGGAAGATTCTGTTCCAGAAGTGGTGATGTGCAGGCTAACACAACAGATGTCCACTGTGTAGACATTCAGTAATTAATCATAAGAGGGATATGTTATTAAATTGCATTTAAGGGTTCCTTGCCAAGGGAATTTAATGTAAGACTTTGTAAAGTCTTCCTGATGTGCGAAACAACCAGGAATCTGCCAGATAAAAAGCAGAGAGATAGGAGTAGGTCAAAAGAAGTATTTTAACAAAATTAATAGCAAATGAAAGAAATAAATTTGAAGTGTTGTAGAATATTTGATAAATTGAGAAAAAGTCAGAAGGGCTGAAATCTATGGAACAAGGAAGAGAGATCAGGAGAATGACAGGGCAGAGGTACAGCCAGGAAAAGAGGAAGTAGTCTATAGCCCACGGCAGAATTTTAAACTTGATCTTAAAAGCAATGGGAAACCACTTAAAGATGGGATTAAAATGATATGATCCATGTTTAAAAGCGGTAGTCTTGTTGTTGTGTGTAAAATGGAAATGGGTTGGAACAAGGCTTGTGGAAGGGGGACCATTTAGTAGGCTGACACAGTATTTTATTTATTTTATTATGTTTTTACTTAATTATTTTTTTTTAGAAGTTCCCACAACATGTGGAAGTTCCCCAGCCAGAGATCAAACCCACACCACAGCAGTGCCCCAAGACCCTGACGTGATGACACTGGATCCTTAACCTGCTGCACCACAAGAGAATTCTGTGACACAGTATCTTAGACAACAGGTGAGGGTGAACTGGAATAGGATGATACAGAGAAAGAGAAAGAAGTGAGCAAATTCAAAGCTATTTAGTGGACAGATCTTGGGGCAGCAGAAGAGAAAGGAAGAACTAATTCATTCATCTAACATATATTTACTGAACTACTGCAAGATTACTAGCTGCGGTGATACAACATTGAATAAAACAAACACAAATCCCTGCCATCATCAATTATACATTCTGATGGAAAGAGAAATCTCAGGATACAAGCTACTAGTCCTTGGATTCATACTAACATTAATTGAGAACTTATACTTCAAGACAAAGGCCAAATCTAAATCTGTCACCAGTTTGATATTCACCATCACTGTAAGTCCCTAGACACCAAAATAAATTAGAAGATTGTGATAAAATGATGCAGTTCCTAAAGGAAAATCTTCCAAAATAGTTATTTTACATGTAGAAAGTAGACTTAGAATTCCTACTGAGAAGAGAGTCTTGGTTAGCCAAATGGATCTGGCAGCCTCAGAACTCACCCCTCTTCCAAGACAAATCTTTGCTATACTTGCCCCAGAAGACCACTGTGATTCTTTCTTCCTGTACCATATTCCAAATGGCAACTTTTATTGTCATTCTCCTGTACCATTGTGTTTTGAATGCAGTAGAGTTTATAAAATTTATCATTTCTCCACAGATGACTGAAGTGTGATGAGCTCCATCTGGACTCAAATAAAAAGAATTCTGATCATCTTGGATGTGGAAGTGGGCAAGCAATGTATTTATTATCTTCCTCCAGGGACCAAATGATTTAATTTTCAATTGAATTTAGGATAGTTGCATCATGTTAAGAGAGAGTTTTTTTTTTTTTTTTTTTGTCTTTTTTTGCTATTTCTTGGGCCGCTCCCTCGGCATATGGAGGTTCCCAGGCTAGGGGTCCAATCGGAGCTGTAGCCACCAGCCTACGCCAGAGCCACAGCAACGCAGGATCCGAGCCACATCTGCAACCTACACCACAGCTCACAGCAATGCCGGATCGTTAACCCACTGAGCAAGGGCAGGGACCGAACCCGCAACCTCATGGTTCCTAGTCGGATTCGTTAACCACTGCGCCATGATGGGAACTCCCAGAGAGAGCATTTTTTAAATGAAGTACATAGGAAGGAAAGTTGTGGTCACCCATAAAATTGATGGAATATTGCTGACTTCTTGTGCTTTTGCCTGTTAGAGGGTTTCTACTCCTGATAATACATGTTCTCTCTTCCTTCCAGAAACACTCCCTTGCCTATATTCTGTCCATGTCCGGTTTGTATAAGATTGATGACAACTCCAAGTTACAGACATGGGCAAATGGTCTGAACTTGGGCATTCAGAGCACTTTCTTCCTAGGCCATATTGATTTGTCCATGCATGGTCATAAAAAGGGAAATATAGTTAAAAGAGGAAGAAGGAAGATTCCTGACTACATGGTTTGGACTCACAGAAATAATAATGGCAAATCATCTCTAATACTAGCTTTTTCGATGATTATAAAGGCTACGTCTGTCTTGATTACAGATTATTCTGTATATTGATAATTCACATGCAATGGGAAAGTACCTGAAAGATAACAAGAAGATAACTATTTAATTGAATCAAATCCAATTCAAACGAATATTTTAAATTGTTCCTGGACTGTGAAAGTATACTTCTCAGATGAAAGGAGGAGAGAGTAAATTACATCACATAATGAAATGTCGGCTAAGTAGCTCTGAATTATCGATCTTCCTTCTGTTGGACACTTCACCTTAAATCTTACATCTTGTTGCTTTTTCATGCTCTCAGCTCAAATTTCTAGCCTGAATACAAGAGAAAAAGGCTGTACCTGTCAAGTCTATCCCCTTCCTTTATAATACTCAGAAGAATCTATTTTTATCATATTGAGAGTTTTTCAGGGTATATCCCTTAATCTTACTTTTAGTCTATTAGTGAGGTACAACTCATTGTCTCTTCTTTATTTATAGGCAAAAGGTTTTGTTGACGATATATATTTGAAAGAGAACATAGGAAAAATAGAGGTTATGTGTAGGAACATAAGTTGAGTTTCAGATGTGCTGGAATGACATATTGTATGATTACTGGGTGGAGATATCTGGTATATTCTGCATACAGATTAGAAGAAACATTTGAGTTGGAAAAACCACTTATATCTTTACTTATAGATGCTATATCTATACTTGTAAATACTAAGTAATTGTAGACAGTTAGTAGATAAGCCTGTTCAAGAAATGTAGCTAAACTAAGAAATGAATGGAATCAGTGACCAACTAATATTTAAATGGTACAAAAAAAAAACACAAAGAGATAAATGTAAGAAAAGATAACACGGGAGAAAATATTTTATGAAGTGGGATTAATGTAATCTGAAGAGGGGTCATGTGAGATTCATTAATGCGTTTGTTCAACAAACATTTATTAAACTACCACTATGTGCCAGGCAGTGTTCTAGGTGTAAAAAACAGGGTGGAATGAGACATAAAAATATATGTCTGTTCTTCTAGAGCTTAACTTTTTTCATTCCCCTGCCTTCTACACACTGCCGCCCCAAGGGAGACTAGACAAGGAGGTCCATGGATGGATGGAGAGTTCTCCTGTTTATGCAAATTATATCCACCCCTAGGGCAGCTTAGTTTAAAGCTAATCAAGAAGAACATTACACTGCCACATTAATCAGAGGTAATGAAATAAAATTCATATTTAAAGACAAGGCAAGAAAAGTTTAATCAAAAATTATTCTATGTCCCCTGGACCAGCATCCCCTGGCTCTGGTGTGCACTGTTCATCTGCATTCTGCATTAACCAGACCTCCTCAATGGCAGAAACACCTGCTTAACCATAAAGATCAATTGTTCTGGGAGTTCCCATCACAGCTCAGCAGAAACCAATCTGACTAGCATCCATGAGGATGCAGGTTCGATCCCTTGCATCACTCAGTGGGTTAAGGATCTGGCTTTGCAATAAGCTGTGGTGTAGGTTTTAGATGCAGCTTGGATCTGGCATTGCTATGGTTGTGGTGTAGGCCAGCAGTTAGCTTCAATTCAACCCCTAGCCCAGGAAACTCCATATGCTGCAGGTATGGTCATAAAAAGACACAAACACAAAAAAAGTCAATTTTTCTTCTTCTACTACCAGCCTTGTAACTCCTTAGAAGATAAAATTCTTATTTATGACTTTATGTTACTAGCTCTATTTTATTACTTGTACTCTGCCTGTTTTATAAGATCATTTTTCTCACATCACCAAATGTGTGACTGAGCTTCTGATAAAAATAATGATGACTGGGTGACCTGAGACAATTTGACCAAATAAATAGTTCTATAAGATCAATGACTATAATAGTGTAACCCTATAAATGAGAAGAAACAACAAGAAGGAATCATTTTCTGGACAATAATAAGCTGGTTGGTCCAGGACCATAACAAGTAGTCCAGAAGCTTCTGGCTATTGTAAACAAGACCTAATCCAGTAATAATAACACATTCAGAGGCCTATCACTGAAAACCTCCCTTGACCTAGGAATGAGTCTTCCCAGCACTGTGGGACAAATTGTTCATGAAATGCCTCCCAAATCTTGGTTGAAATTAAGATTGAAAGAGAAGGAATTGTAAAATAAAGAATGCTGCCTACGACAGCGCCATAAGAATCAAGGAAATCATTGGCCACTGCAGTTGCCGACAGTTCACCTCAAAAGGAGTTCAGGACAAGAGCAAAATGCGGTATTATGTGCTCCAAGAAAACTGGCAGACCTGGCCCTAATATAGTCAGTTATTTTCAGGAGAAAATTTTAGCACCCAGTTTCTTGCCTCTTCCCCACTTAGAAAAGCACTAAATCCACAAACTCAGATATCTATTTCTCAGAAATAGTGACCATCCCTTCCACTAAAATTACATAATAATGGCCTCCACCCCTTACCTCTTGGGAACAGGCCTCAGAGCTATCTGAAAGACTGTCTCCCAGATTATAATGCTCAAGTTGTCACAAATAAAATTTTTCCATTTTTTTCTTAGATTGACTATTGATTAATGTTTTTGTGGATAGAGGCAAGAGAAGAGATTAACCCATGGCTAGGGAATCAGAGGCTACACCCACTAACCACAGGCTAGAGTTGGCTAAATACAGCTTAAATGGAATCAACATGCTTCATATGAAAGACCAAGACCAAGATAAAGAACATAAACATAGAAGAATAACTTTATAGGAAGTAATACAAGGATAAAAATAGCTAATAAAATTGAGGACCAGAGGAAATAGCCAAAAGTGCTAAAACAACATTATATCTAGTAATTGGAGAAGAGGGGCAAAACCATTAATATTAATTAGGTGATGCCAAATAATAAAGAAACTAGTTTATTATAAATTTCATACTAAAAATGGTTTAGATTTTGGGTACACCAATAATATCCCTATCAACTATTACTACAATAAAAATAAACTTTCTGGGAGTTCCCATTGTGGCTCAGTGGAAAAGAACCCAACTAGTATCCAGGAGGATGCAGGTTTGATCCCTGGCCTTGCTCAGTGGGTTGGGGATCTGGTGTTGCTGTGGCTATGTAGGCCAGCAGCTGTAGCTCTGATTTGAACCCTAGCCTGGGAACTTGCATATGCTGCATGTGTGGTGGCCCTAAAAAGCAGGAAAAAAAAAAAAAAGAAAGAAAAAACTCTCTCATCATGTAAAATCAGTTCCTATAACAATGTAATCTCCTGGTTCTCCTTCCAACTCTCTGGAAGCTAATTCTTTCCACAGATTCTTACTGTGTGCTCTACTCACTTCCTGACCTAGTCCAGACACTGAAGAGCCTTCATATTTCGGTGAAGAAAAAAATAATAATTAATAATCACACATAAAATAATACCGTTTCTTCTCAGTTATATTTACTGAATACCCTTTATTCTTATATAAATATCTTTATTTCCTGTAGCTTACTGTAATTCAATCTCCCACCCAGATGTTCTCAATTATTCCTCAAATATCAAATATGTATAGACTTTTGAGTCTCGAAAGCCATGTTTTGTACCCAACCTCTTCTTTGAGTCATAGCCCTGAATTTCCAACTACACTATCTGATATGACTAAGATAGAATTTTATCTAAGCTGATCCCTACTCTAAACACACTCAAGAGAAAAGCCTTTTCTATGTGTCTTTCTTTTTTCACATTCTGTAACTAAAAAAATCTGACTTTCTAACTTCAAAATTGTTTCTTCCTCCATTCACTCATCAAAACTTTTTTTTTTTTACTGCTTATTATATGTCAGCCACCAGAAGTATTTTTTAAAAGATAGTTTTAAAAATAAATTAGTTATTTCATGGAAAAGGTGGTCCATTAGAGTACAGGAGGAAAAATAATAAAGGCAAACTCACACATTAGCATAAAAGAGGAGCCATTCTGACTGAGTGGAGTGGTCTAAGAAGAATTCCAAGGTCACTGTAGTTATGATTTGACGGGCAAAAAAAGACTGTTTAGATGTTAGAGGAAGATGGAAAGGAGATTCTAGAAAAATTATATGTTAGTGCACTGACACTGCTTGTATGAGAGAACAGGACACATTCTAAGATGTCCAAATGTTTTATTATGATTCAAGTCAATAGATCTGGTATCAGGAAATGACAAAAGATAAGAATGGATAGTCAGGTAGGGCCCAGTAAGTGTTCAAATATTGTCCTGAAAGCTGTCAGACAGCTATTTGACTGGAATAAACAAGGCATGTGCATCAAACATGTGCATTTTGGAAAACCACTCTGACAGTACTGTGGACAAGAGTGTCATGAGTGCAAGCTTAAATACAACATAACCTGTTGAGAAAAACTGAGTCTTCATAAGATTAGTTGGCTCTCCCAGTGTCACTAATCTAAGATTGTGTTCTGGTTTCTCTGACTCCAAACATTATGTTCTCTTCAACCCTGCTATGAGAGCCAAGATGTTCACAAGAAATAAATGTCATACCTTAGTTACATATTCTATGTCTTCCTCTCTAGTCTCATCTTCCACTTTACACTTCATGTTTACTCCAACAAAACTGAACCTTTAATTCACCTGAAAACATCAGGACACATCATATTTCTAGAAATTTATTCATATTTCACCTTATCCATATCTGCAAGTGGTACAACCATTCTGCAAAATCAGTACGGATCTCCAACAGAAGTTTGTTTTGGTGACATTGAGACTGATGTCACATAACAGACGGTAACAAGGCTTTCTGGGGAGAACAGTTTGGCTCTCCCAAGCTGGTCCAAAACTGGTTGCAGGGAGCAGGGAAAAGAGCTGTATTGGGGTTTTTATGATTAAGAGATGTGCTTCCTGCATGTTGGCAGGGGCTTGCATGATTTGAGACTTCCACGAATGCCAAAGAGAGGAATATCTGAACTTTCTTACAATTTTGCCTACATGTGGAGCAGATGGGAGAAAGGGATGTGAAGATTAAAGCTGTCAGCAGTCAAACATCAAAAGGCAGAGTCCAACTTTTTATTACAATTCACCCATAATGCTGCTGATGTAAACCCACATGGTTATCACACAGACAGATATGCCTCTAAAATAAGGTATACCCATTTACTCTGCTTTTATTTTTTTTCTCCGTAGATCTGACCACCACTCGCCAAACTTTATTTACTTATTTATTGTCTGCCTTTTGTGCTATAATGTAAGTTCCACAATATCAGATTCTTGGTCCTATTTTATTCACTGCTGTATCCACGATATCAGATTCTTGGTCTATTTTATTCAGTGCTATATCTCCAGCATATAGAAAAGTAACTGACTTAACAACAGGTGCTCAATAAAGAATTTTGAGCAAGTTGATAAAAGTTGAGGGAAAACTGCATTGCAATAGAAGCTATCAGGAAAGATATCTCAAAGAAGTCAGGATTTGAGCTGAATTTTAAAGTAAGAGCATGATTTCAACAGATGGATAAGAAAGGCTATAGAAAGCAGGGACATGAAGCAACAAAAAAGAAGTACGTTGGCTTAATGTTGTACTTTCACAATTTTTTCATTCTACTTTGCCTCCAATTTTGCCACATTAACTTGTCAGTTAGTATTTACTTAAGGTTGTCTCACCTGTCTACTCAAGCACAAAAGAATTCCAGTAAAAACGGTTTTGACAGTGATTGAGTAAATGCTCTTTGGTGATCTTGTTTTGTCTGTGGCATTAGGTATGGCTCATTGGAGGTATTAATGGGGAAGTTTAAAATAACTGAAATGATATATGAACTCAAGGTCCCCAACAAAGTATACCTGAGGTATCAGAACAACATACCGAGTGTGTTTATTAAACTCTGAATACAAAGACTAAAACTCAGGAAATAAATAGACTCTGCATTGTTGTTAATGGAATTATGAAATATGAATATTAACAAAGTGAGAACTGCATCAAGAGAAGGCACTTATTACAGTGATTTCATAGCATCTATCTTAAATACTGTAATAGGTGCCTGTCTGATGTCATTGTTTCTATTATTCCTCAATCCACTCCAGCTTTGTATACATTATTACAAGATTAATCTTGACGTAAAGCTGATACTTCATTACACTTTTCATTTATTTATTCAACAAATATGTTAATCACCTACAACATACAAAGCAACATTTAGATGCTATAACATACACGCTTTCCTCGTTCTCATTAATTATAAAATCTTTAATGATTCCCTAATATCTAGAATATCAACTTATAATAAATTTATGATAATATGACGGGGCAGAAATGGTTAAGCAATGTGAAAAATTTTGGATGCAGTAAATTTTAAATATATATTATGCCTTTGGATTGTTAAATAGATGCAATGCAATACTATATTCCTTTTTTTTCAAAAATGTATGTGTATATGTGTAAGTATGTATGTGCAGCAGCTTTGGTGGGGATGGGAGAGGTAACATTATGTAGAAATGCTTCCTTATTTTTATCTCACACAATTTCATAAATGTCCTATAAATGGCTTTGCACAAAGAAATTTCTATTGACACTGTTGACAGATAAAATAATTTATTGATGAGTACAAAGTAGTGAAAAATTAGATCTTGGATATTTTTAAATGGCACTGTGGAGATTCTGGAAGACTAGCTGCAAAATGCCTTACAGGAAATAATGATGATTCTACTTCTCATTCTAGGATTCATATCATTGACAAATTTACCCTTAAGCCCCAGTGCTTGACACTCACAATATGAACAACAAAAAATCAATATGACATTTTGAAATTCTAACTGCATTCTTTTGTGTGCCAAAGAAGAGCCATCTAGTTTATTCACAGGTAGTCAACATTAAAGCTTAAATATCAACATATTAAAGGTGCCTGCACTTTCTGTCCACAGCCCACAAAATAGCAATTCAAAAAGAAGATTCTATTTTTGGAAGAAAAATAAATGTGGTGATGACAAATATGAATGGTGATACTGAAATTATTTAAAACTTGACTTTCAAAGTAAGATCGTCAGAGGAGGTTAATTTGCTCTATGTAGAAACCACACTTTGTTAATGTGAACTGGAGACTGGCACTTGCCTTCTGCCACTACATCGACTGACTCATAAGCCACTGCAACTACTTACCCTCACCACCCCAAAAGGAGCACAGAACTGAGGCACTCCGTGCTCTGAGAAAACTGGCAGAACAGATCTACTGTCTACAGATAATTTAGGTAACTGTATGAAGATAGTTACATATTTTCAGGAGAAGATTTTATGAGCCCAATTTTTGCATCTCCTTGTATCTAGAAAAGCACTAAAATCCTTCATGGTGACATCTGCTCCTCATGACTAGCAGCAACCTTCTGTGGAATGTGTGCTTGGTTGCATGTACCTCCCCCTTCACCAAAATCACATACATCCTGAGTACCCCTTACCTCTTTGGAGCAATATTTCAGAGCTATCTGAAATGCTACTTCCTGGACTAGAGTCCTCATTTTGACCCAAAGAAAATTACCTCTCAACTTTTAGGTTGTGTATATTTTTTAAGTCAACATTAACAACCTGGGGCAGTAAGGGACTTAAATCACATTATTAAATACATCATCCAAATCTTCATTATTCCTCCCAAAAACAGAGTGTTTTATTTGTTATTAATGTTCAACTTAAGAGCAAATTTCAATGGAAAGTCTGCTAAGGTGGACAGAGACCTCCTGCAGCTACCAACCCTGCAAAAAACACTGATCACATACTTCACAAACTGCATATACTCACAAGAAGCATTGTTCAATAAAAGACAAATGAGAGAAAATAAAGTAGCCCAATACACTACATTTAATAACAGCAAGCTTTTGATAAGTTAAAAATTACAAAACATTTACATATGTCTTTAACAACACCGCTTATTAGAAAAACACTCCATTAGATTCTACAGATTATTTTGAGAAACCCAGATAAATTCAATAAAGCAAAATGTCTTGAATCTGAGTCCATGAAAACTTATCTTCACTCACTGTAAAATGTAGATCGTACACTTCACTACTTAGGATAATGGCAGGGTATATTATTTAAGCCAAAATAGTTACATGGGAAGAGATTAAATCAAGAACAAAATAAGTTCATATAAAGTTAGAACAGACACTTCTTGGATAAAAACTATTTTCACATATCTAATTTCTATTCATAAAGCCAAAAACATCAAAAAGGAGAATTATATTGACTGGTGTACATGTGGGCCTGAACTTCAAATAATGATAATGACAGTGATCAAAATAATAATGCCAATTATAACAACAACAAAAACACAAGCTAGAACGTCAAAATCCAATAAAGTTTGAAATGGAAAATTGCCCTGCAAGTGTCTCCATTGACAAAAATCATGTATTTAAACTTCCTGATAAGCATTATAATGCTATTTTCAATAGGAAGCCTAAAAATGAATACATACACATTTCAGAGATAACCTGCTTTGGCTCAAGGGAGCTCACAGATCTGGCCCCAATATTACTATCAATATGATCATTGCACAATGTGTACAATGAGGCAGTTACACACAGCAAAACCTATGAATAGTACCTACACAGTAATCAAAAAGTACTAAGTGTAGAGCTTCACATGTGCTACATACCCATCTGGAACCTTGAAAATCTTTTTTTAAGCCTTTTAAGTATAACATTATTACTGAATCATGATATATAAACACTATACATAGCCCTTGACTAAATGGCAAATGCTAGTCCTTCCCTTGTGACTCTCAGCATAACTCCTCAACAAATACGAATATACTAAAAACACCTGGAAGAATTACTAATCTCTTTTCCCCTCTTACTACCATCTTTTTTTTTTTGTTTATTTGTGCTTCTGGTCTTTTTTTTCCTCTTGTTTTCTTAATATGCATGTTCAAAAAACATGGTTCGTATGGACATTTCCCTGACAGCATCCATATTATTATCTGAGATTTGTTAAAGAACAAATTTCTTTCTTTCATTTAGCATTTTTTCTAGTCCCTATTTAGTGTGTTACCTCAATAAGAGTTTGTACAAAAATAACCTTTCCAAACACTTTTCCAAGAAATCTGGAAAACAACTGAACCTTCTCCACAAGGAAAATGTAGGCAATATTACCCTAAAATAACTTTGAAAATTGACTCAATCTACTGAAGTCCTGTCATCTATAAATGCAGTTATAGGAGTTCCCATTCTGGCTCTGTGGAAATGCATCTGACTAGCATACATGAGGATGTAGGTTCGATCCCTGGCCTTGCTCAGTTGGTTAAGGATCCGGTGTTGCCTTGAGTTATGGTGTAGGTCACAGATGCAGCTCGGATCCTGTGTTGCTGTGGCTGGGGTGTAGACCAGTGGGCCACAGCTCTGATCTGACCTTTGGCCTGGAAACCTCCATATGGGGCAGGTGCAGCCCTAAAAACAACAAATAAATAAAAATAAGTGCAGTGACAGAGCGTGTGTTACCTACCATTTTGACTCCGGCCCTCAACACAGGTCCTCCTGCTGGGTGTCCTTGAACCAAAAGAACAAGACGAGTTAAGTTCTGAAGCAAAGGAAAGCATTATCCTTGGAGCTGGGAAGGGAGAGCCACAAACAAACCCCACTCTGGAGGCCATGATTTTGCTGCAGGCCAGCGCTGGGCTGCTTTATAGGGTTCGCCTCAACCTGAGGGGGAGGGGCAGAGTTCGGACTGCGGCTGTGCCACACGTGACCCAGATCGGAGCGTGGGGCCAGGCTTCCGCGGCCATCTTGCCTGAGGTGTGGCCCGTCGTCCGCTTTTCATGGGCCCGCCAGGCTGAGGTCTTCATCACTGCCGTGTCTCAGGAGGGGAGGAATTCTGTCCCTAAAGTCCGTGCAAGGGCTCTGCAGGCGGTAGCCGGTGAGCAAGGAAACTGGACTAAGCCCAAAACAAGAGGTTAGAACTTATCACCCAGATTCCATCTTATTTTTGCCACTGACACACGTGCAAATACTGATGCTGTGAGGAGACAGATTTTGTGAGAAAAAGGAAGGTGAAGTGAAAGTTAACAGCAGACATAATATATTCTCATACTATATGTGACTTCTTAATTCCATGTGTAAACAATCTGCTTCATAAATTTCAATCGACAAATATTTATTATGCGTTTCCTTGTACCACAGTCTCTGTTCTATGTCCTGGAAATTTAAATCCATTATTTTGACTTGATCTATTAATTAAACTTCTATAAGTATGATAGACATAATATTATTTTCTGTACCTGCAAATCAAGGTCATATTTTTTGAGAAGATACCTATCTATCTATAGAAAAATAGTTGAAGGGTGAAATAAGTTTAAAATATTGATCTCATTACTACAGAATTTCCTAGAGATTTTAATGTGTATACTTGCATTGTTTATTCCCAAGAAATGAAAGTGGGCAATATTTTCAAATCCTATTCACCCACAGAACCCCTTTCTCACAGAATAACAATGAACTAATTGCTCTAGTGTTATGGAACCAAAAAAGGAAAAAGAAAAAAGGCAAGGAGGAAACAAAGTAATAGGTCAGAGGCTAAAGAAAAACAAATTTTTCTAAGAAACATATGCATAGTGAGTAGTGCTGATTTTAGTAATTTCCTTTTTTTTCTTGCTTTCTTTTCATTCATTGCTACAAAAAAAATCTTGTGACTTTTTTTGTTTTTATGTTAAACATAGTCAGGTTTTTAATTTTTTTAATTGGCTCATTGATTCTTTCTGCATGCTAATGTAAATGTGACTTGGGAAAAGTGTCTTCTTTCTTGCCAGATTTCAAATTTGCATCCTGTTTAAACTGAAGTAGAAAAATATCTTCAGGGCAAAAACAACTGTTATAGCTCTCCCTTATCCTTCTAAGCAGGTCTCTTGTTTCACTAAAATTTGGGTCAGGAAATTCTTTGCTAAGTTCAGCAGCATTTGATGTTTCCATAATGTTTTGGGTTTTTTCTTTTAATTAACTGACATTTTGTTTGTTTTCAATGAAATAACTGTTTTGAATAAACTTTCTTATCATAACTATACCTCAGAATCCATTCTGTATATTAAAATTTTTAAAAACTTTTAGTATTATGGGCAGAAATTTATTTATACTTGTTATGAATAACAGTAAAAAATATTACTCCAAATGTTTTGCAATAGGGAATAGAGATGAGGTTCCACTGCAACGACAACAAGAACAAGTTAGGATTTATAGCTAAAAAGCTGGGTGAGGGTGCCTGTGGATAGAAAGTTACTAAGAGGAGACATTGAGAGTAGGAGATTGTGGTTAAACCAACTTAATAGGATACTTGCTGAAGATAGGCCAGGGTGCCCAGATAACAAGAGTGAAGGATCCTCTTGAAAATGACAGCAGGGTTCTTGCTAAAACTGAGTGATACAGGCCTGGTGAGGACTGGGGGCCAAGGCTGAGGCTGTCAAAAGGAAAGTTGAGAAAAGCCTTACTGAAATTTGGTTAAGGAGAGAGTCTTATCACTAGCGAATCATGGATTTATTAAACTCATCTTTTGAAAGAATTCTATTTCCTGGTACACTCATTCTCTCCTCATGAAATATTAAATGAATAGCTACCATGTTGCAGTTACACTTTTAGTTGATAAAGAACCCATGGCTGGAAAAGGATGATAATGGCCTTAGTTGGATGGAGGAAACACTCAATAAACAAATAATCTTAAATATTGATACTTCTGGAGTTCCTGTTGTGGCTCAGCAGGTTGCAAACCTGTTTAGTGTCCATGAGGACCTGGGTTTGATCCCTCATCTCGCTCAATGACTTAAAGATCCGACATTGTCATGAGCTGTGGTGTAGGTCAAAAATGCAGCTTGGATCCCACATTGCTGTGGCTGTGGTGCAGGCCAGCAACTGCAGCTCCACTTTGACCCCTAGCCTGGGAACTTCCATATGCAGCAGGCGCAGCCCTAAAAAGACCAAAAAAAAAAAAAAAAAAAAAAAAAAAAAAAGATACCTTTATGAAGAAAATATATTAGGGTAATGTTATAAGTAGTGGCAATGAAAACAGATTAGAAAAGATGGTCTGGGAAGGTTGCTGGCAAGATAATATTTGAGCCAAAACTGGATGACTGAGAGGGAGTCAGCCACAAAAAATGACGGGAGCAGCAGAAGCTGGCAGAGAGCCCCCTGGCAGGAACACATCTGGGGCCATGCCCCATCACTAATCTATTCTTCAGAAACATCCAGATCAATCTCTTCACAGTATAGATCAAACTTTGTCATTTCCTTGCTTGAGATCTTGTCATGACTTCTGGCCCCAGTGAGGCTAAAATCCATAGTCTGTTCAATGGCCCACATGATTGTCCCTTTCTCCATATTCTGTTCCTTCATGTCTTACCCTGAAGTCAGTACTTCCATTCTCATCTTGGTTCATTCATCTGTGGACTTAAAAGTCTAGGGGAGCTAAACTTGCTGCCCCAAATTGTCT
The DNA here is from genome assembly GCF_054392235.1 of Sus scrofa. NCBI lineage: Eukaryota > Metazoa > Chordata > Mammalia > Artiodactyla > Suidae > Sus > Sus scrofa. The sequence continues at coordinate 65,525,619 of NC_139390.1, forward strand.
ATTTGGCATGGGGGTTATTTTAAGCTGAAAAAAAATCAAGCTCAGAAGACTCAAAAGAAACTTTATCCTTCCCCTTAACTGCCCAAAATGATTTTAGATGGTGACCAGTTCCTGGACTAGAGCTGTTACCAGACATGTCTGCAAAGAATAGGGGCCCAGTGTGGTGGGGGAAACTCAGCAGAGCCTGGAGCCCAGAGTCCGCTCTGTGTCCCCTTGTCTCGGCTGGGCCCAGAAAACATCTGTTCACCAAACATTTGCTTTTCCATCTTCACATGAATTGAATTCCTCCTCTTTGAAGTCCCAAACCACTACCTCCAACACCCTCACCCTCTTTTGTCTTTAGTTGAAGGTGGTATTTAAGGTGAGGGTTTTAGTGATTTTAGTGATTTACTTAGGTTTCCTGGGTCTCTCACATATGTATATATAAAATATTAAATATTTAAAAACATTTTCTCCTGTTAATCTGTCTCATGTCGATTTAATTAATTCTTAGACCAGCCAGAAAAACCTAGCAGGACAGAGGAAAAATTCTTCCTGACAATAGCCTGAGGGGTGCAATTTGCAGACACCAACATGCTTCTCAAAAGTTTTGCGCTTAAAGCCTCCTTCTCCCTCAGACACTTTCTGGCCTCTCTCCCTTAATTTTAGTTGCCACGCAGATGTCACCAGAGCAAAATAGTCTTTACCAACCATCCTCAATCTAAATAGCATCCTGCCCTCTAACTTTCTAACTGCTTACTCTGTTTATTCTTTTTTGTTGGACATGTAATTTCTAGTATTTTATACTTTATTTGTTATTTGCTTTCAACCACTTTGTTATTCTTCTAGAATGTAAGCTCCAGGAGATTTACTGATTTTATTAAAAATTGACTCCTCAGCACCCTGAAAAACTCTTAAAGATGTCACATATTTAGTGCTTATTTCTCACCTAGATTATCTGTCTGAGCTATGTACTAATATAATCTCCACCTGACTTATGAGGAAATTGTGATGAACAGAATTCACATAATTTACCTAAAGCAACATAGCGTGTAAGATACAAATCTGCTAATTTCTTTCCAAAAAATGATGTCTTTGAACATTTAGTTGAACACATTTGTAAATTACTAATAACATTGTAACATTTATTAAAAGCAATTTAAAAATTAATAATTTTCATATCTTTAAATATAGAAACAATAAATTTTAAAAAAATCTTATAATGAGGGAGTACCCATCATTGCTCAGCAGAAATGAATTTTACTAGTATCTGTGAGGATACTGATTCAATACCTGGCTTCACTCAATGGATAAAGGATCCAGCATTGCAGTGAGCTGTGGTGTGGGTCACAGATGTGGCTTGGGTCCCACGTTGCTGTGGTTGTGGCGTAGGCCAGTGGCTACAGCTCCAATTTGATGCCTACTCTGGGGACTTCCATATGCTATGGGTGCAGCCCTAAAAAGAAAAAAAAAAAATGCATTGTGAGTTCCTGTTGTGGCTCAGTGATAACGACCCCAATTCATATCCATGAGGATGCAGGTTCCATCCATGGCCTTGCTCGGTTGGTTAAGGATCCAGTGTTGCCATGAGCTGTCCTGTAGGTTGCAGATGAGTCTCAGATCCTGTATTGCTGTGGCTATGGTGTAGGCCTCTGGCTGAGGCTACAATTCAACCCCTGGGCTGGGAAATTCCATATGCCTTACATGGGGCCCTTTTAAAAAAAAGTCATACAATTGATGAAGAATAAAGGATCATCTCTTAGTCAAATGTAATTTTAGGAAGTATTAGAGAACTTGAGAGGCAATACTTCCAATATTTGTATCATATTTTATAGGTAATTGTTGGTTTGCAAGATGACTGTCTAGGAATTTGTTCCATAATCATTGTCCTGGGAAGGTGGGGGTGAATCAGATACAGTAATTCAAAAATAATACAAACGCTGGAATATCAAGTTCTAACAAGTATTGACTAAAATTGTTCTACTTAATTTAGAATGGTTTTAAAAGATGAACTATTATATATTGCTTCTCCTTCATCAGACTTATGCTAAAAAGAAAAATTGTGGCATTCATAGATTATCTAATCCATATATGTAAATATGGAATTAAGTGGTACAAATTCAAAGCAGTACCTGTCAGAAAAAGGATATAGATTTCATTCTTCATCCTCTAATCTATGAATTTCTATATCTTTATCTTAAAAAAAAGCTTTCATGTGTTTCACCTTTTCATGTGTTTTGGAAGTTGTATACTTCTAACTAATGGTAGAGATTAGAACTGAAAGCACTTAGAAATAAACCATCCAACTTGGAAGTAAGAGAAATGCAGATGCATCATAAAATAATTATTCTTAAAGCTTTTGGATGAATATGTGAAATTAGAGATAAAAGAGCAGGTAGAATGATTACTTGATAAATTCTGAAGTATTGTGTTTTGAAAGGAAGGCAAATACTAAGCAACAAAGACAATTCTGAGACTACATAATTAAACCCTCTCATAAAAGAAAAAATTCCTCCTCATACCCATAGTTTGAGGCTGTCTTTAGCATAAAAGATACGATTGTAATTAGAATGATGTACAGCACAAGTACCAAATTATGTTTATTAGTGGATAAAAGATTCACATGTAGTATTTTTTGTGCTGTTAAAAATGAAAATTACATGAACTCTCTTTGATAGAACATAATAGAACACTTTTGCTATAATGATATATTTTCTTTTTAAATGCCTTTAACTGAAAAAGCTGTAGAAATGACTTATCTTTAGCAATTCTATTAGCCACTGCAAGTTAGGATCTTAAGAAATGTATACTAACTTAAAATACAAGTGATACAACTTTTAGAAATCATTGCAGCAGAACTTATCGAAATAAAATGTAAAATAAAGGATTTAAAGCCAGGGATATGTATATCAGGGAAATAACTAATTAACCTAATTATATAAAGCATGAATTTGATAATTCACTTGTTAGGATGTTTATTGTAACAAATCTTGAAGTAAGTTACTGTGCGACATTTGATTAATTTTGGGCCAAAACATACCCTCTTGATAAGAGTGGAAAATTAGTTCATTTCTTAAAATGCATTAAATCTTTATAAACTGGCCTATCATTTCATGTACTAAAGTCAGAACCTTATCAGACTTAACTTGAAATAAACCATCCAACTTGAAATATTCATAGGTTAATTTATTATATCAAATATGTGCCCTCGGGTGACCATGTTTTATCAGGTAATATTCGAAGTCAATAAGTCTTTAATATTTTATGTTAATCTATCTATAATTGTTTTAACACTGGTTTTTATATAGGTAGTGAAGTTTTTGAATTTTTCTAGTGTCTTTTTTTTTAATTTTCTCTTGACTTGGGAGTTTCCTTTTGCACTGATTTTCAAAAAGACTCTGTATGGAAGTTCTATTATCTGTGATATTGTTATTACACAGAGGTTTGTTAGTGAAACGGAAGAGTGTTGAGGAGGGAGTGTTGTGTAGTATTCCAGTGAAGCATCGGACTTTTAGTGTGCCTGTGACTTGGAACTGCAGCCTTCTTAAGTGTTGCTGTACCTCTGGTGATATAATGGTTTTTTCCTTGTCCCTCCTCCCTTCCCTGGCTGCAGTCTTCCCAATGTATTTATTTATTTATTTTGAATTCCTGAACCTTGTTGATTATGGGTTTGCGTGTTTTTGATTTGTTTTGTTTTTGTTTTTTGGTTTTTTTTGCTCTTAAGTGAAGCAAAAAATCTAAAGGGAATCTAATGGGAATGAGAGGTAAGAAGCAGTTCCTTTTCCTAAGCTGGGGTAAAGGTCTGCAGTAGGCAAGGCTCTTCTTGGAGCAAAGCCTTGCTTGTAGAGAAGGATCTGGGCACAAAAGAGAATCATTCTTGGAATATCACTGAGAGGTGTCTGGAGATAAAGTCCACAGAAACATGCTCCTCATAATCCTGTATGTGCCTTATTCTCATCCTAGTCCACACTCAGCACCATCCATTGTTCAGAATCACTGTGTTCTGATTCCTAAAGTTCATGGCTCCTATAGCTTTTGCTCCAAGAGAGCAAATCTTGGCTGGGATGATCTAGATTGACCTGTCTTTCCAGAATTCATGGTGGAAGTTTTCCCTGTAATTTCAGTTCTCTGATTATTCCAAGAAAACTCATTGATTTTCAGTCTGTCAGGCATTTTCTTGTTGTAAAGCTGAAGTGATTATTGCCAAGCTCTCTGCATGTCACAAGTGAAACTAGATGTACCCCAAATTACATTTAATTAGAAACTGAGCTCTTATTGAAGTGGCTGTGTGACAAAATTTTAATGTTGAAGGACAGATACTTGTTAAAAATGTGTAATATATTGTTTCAATATCAGACCAAAAAAAAAAAAATCTTCCACAGTAGAATTTGCATGAGAAAAGGGAGGAGAGAAAACTCCCTTAGATATAAGCATTTGGAAGACAAAATCTAGTAAAAATCAAATATAGATTTATTTATTTTTTACTCATTTGTCTTTTTTTTTTAGGGGCTGCACATGGGAATATGGAAGTTTCCAGGGGGTCAAATCAGAGCTGCAGCTGCAAGCCTACACCATAGCCACAGCAATGCCAGATACCAGCTCATCATATATGTTGCCTTCTGTCAAGTATCAGTAGGGAGTAAGCAACCAAGTCCAGACATTTAGCCACATCTCTCTATTTTGTACATTAGACTTCACCCTTACTGTCATTCAAGTTAGAATATGGCACTTATCATAGTTATGGCAGTTGGCCAGGCTTCTTGGCTAACTTAGCCTTCTGTATCGTGTTCTTTCCGAGGACTAAGATTGTGCTTTGGGAGTTTTTAGTTGCAAGCAAAAGAAAATGGCATTAACTCATTAAAACAAAGTTACTTTAGTGAGAGAATCCTAAATAACTCCAAGAATACTGCAGTCTCAAGAACCAATGGTTTCTTAAATGAGAAGAAGAAAAGATGGGGTGACAGCAAAAACTACAGGAAAATTCCCACCATGGAAGCAGTCTAGTAAGAGAGCAATTCCATTAACACCAAACTCAGACATTGTCCATGACATCGCCTCCACCCCACCCCAGGAAATGGTGCTGCTGACAAAATCGGGTGTCAGCTTCTGTGGTCTCTCCCTCACTGACTCCAATTCAAACCCAGGATGTTTTCTTCTAACTGATCCCTCTTAAAGCAATGTCCATGTAGGCATAAAGGATCTGGAAATGCACGATGCTGTTTTTTCTAGGTCCCTTAGTAGTGAGATCTGCCTCATATAGCTTCTCATGTTGAAGAGAATTTTCCTGAATTTCCTATATGCAGGAAAAGATTGAGATTCCTAGCTGGACTATGAACAGCATGACAAAAACCCTCTGAGGTGACTTATCTGTTTGTCTTTAGTAGTTAAGACTTTGCATAATGTAAGGAATTGTTTAATAATGTTTGTTGAACAAAAGGAAGGGAGGAAAGAGAATAAAGGGAGGGAGGGAAGAAGGAAAGAAGTCAACTCTAAAAAATGAATGAGTTAAGTTCCATAAATTGGCAAATATTTTGTTTTGTTTTTCTTTGGGGGAACTTAGAGTTCTTTTCCTTACAGTATCAACACATAATTCAACTGAGAAATAAAACATATAAATATTTTTTATGTTTTTCTCTCTCAAATAGCATAAGGATTCTAATATTTATGTCAAATATAGTTTCTCCCATCTACTCTAATTTTATGAAGAAGTGCTTCAGATGTTGTCCCACTTTGCTTCATTCCTGGTTGTTTGAGTAGCACGGTCAACATCTCAGCCTAAATACCAGCTTTTCCCTTGCCCCATTCCACAGCTAGAAGCTGAAACTTGACCTGGTCATTTTATTCTAAGCTTGGCTGTAGTGCTAATATGATCCAAACTTCTTGAGGTTACAATAATAAATGTGGGTTAAGCTTCAGGTTTCTAGTGAAGACAGAAACCTTCTGGGAAATGAGAATAACCTTGTGAGCTTAGATGCTTATGTTTCAAGATCCTGCATTACTAAATAAATTTATGTATTAAGTCCAACGGACTAATCATTTTCCATACATGTTATCTTTTAGGAAAAGCAGCAGTTTTTCTTTGTATAATGTAAATTTCATTTTTATACTGTAGTGAAATTAATGCATTTATAAAAACATGGGTTAACATAAATTGTGGCAAGAAGGTTCATGATTTTAATTTACAGTTTGGGATAATTATAAGCATATTGGACTTATACAAGGGTTTACTAAAAAATAAATGCATTTATTAATAAAATAAATGAATCTAATGGAATTTTGTCATGCAGGCATATGAAGTAATCAACAAACAATGGAAGTTACTGCAATGTTAGTAATTATTTCATTCTAAATTTTCTTCTTTGTTACTATTAGGGATTTCCTTTTAACCAAAGCTTCTAATACTGCTAATTAAAGGAGTAAAAATGGCCTCAGAAATTGTTTCTGGCCTGCTTTATTAAGTAGTTTTCCACTTCAAACCAAAGTTCTTTGCTATAAAATGTCCCAATTCCATCTTTCAGTCCAAAGGCAAATCAAAGCCCTATATTTTTGTTTCTTCAGAAAGTAATGGTCTAAAGTATCTGACTGAATCTGGATTGTTCAGAAATAACCATTGTGTAGTTTATATGTTATGATCCACTTCAAATACATTTACACTCTATAGCCATCACTTTATCACCAAACTGCATATTTTCCTGATGTCAAAACATATTTTCTTTCTTCAGAAGGTTAATACATTTTAGATAGGCAGATTCTCTCTACCTGAAATTAATGTATATAAAATACATATGTAATACATTTAGGGAATTTCAAGTAATTATACAACAGTGGGAGGTGTAAAGTAGTTTATATACTTAAAGTATTAAAATACTCAAATAAGATGCATTATCTCTTTTACCTTTTTTTTTTTTTTTTTTTTTTTTTTTTTTTGTCTTTTTAGAGCTGCACCTGCTGCATATAGAATTTCCCAGGCTAGGAGTTGAATCAGAACCATAGCTGCCAGTCTACCCAAAAGCCATGGCAATCTGAGATCCGAGCAGCATCTACTACATGCTGCTCATGGCAACACCAGATCCTTAACTCACTGAATGAGGCCAGGGATTAAACCCACAGCCTCAGGGATACTAGTTGGCATTGTGACCACTAAGCCACAATGGGAACTCCTCTTTTTTAACTTTTGATAACTGTAAAGTAATATGCTCAATGAATCCATATCATAATCAATAATCCTCTGTTAAGTGCTTTGATTTAACTTCTTTTTAAGCTCCCTACAAATAAATACTTAACAAATGTTTATTGAGTGCATAAATTACGGCAGACCCTAAATTAAGAAGTGGGAAAACAACATTTAGCAAGGCACACAATAAAGGATTTCATAATTGCTTTGAGATGTAATTCATGCTCACAAAATAAATGTCAACTGAGAAATATTTTCAAAAATGAAGACTTTGTTCTAAAATGTCTCTAAAGAAAAAAATAAATGTCATCACAAATGAAGACATTGGGAAAAATAGCTTGTAGAATTCTACTATTAGGGAGAATTATGGTATTTTAAACATATTTATTCACTCAACCACAAATATTTATTGAGTACTTATATCACCAGCATCTGGCAGGACAATGGCACAGAGTTGTGTCCAGGACAAAAACAGAGTCTGCTTTCACAGAACTTACAGCATAGTGGGGCTCATAGGCATGAGGACATAATCATAAAGGCAATGACTTATGTTAAAGAAGAGAAGAGATAGAGTAGTTGGGTCCCCAGTGCCCAACAAGGTAGTTTGAGTGTGACTTTTTATATAATGAAAAGAGAGGTGGAGGAAGGAGCGAGGGCCAATGATTTCATTTTTTGGCAAAGTATTTTCTTTGGTTTACATAGCAGAATTCTCTGAAATAAATCTTTATTTCTGAATCATCAGCACCTAAAAACAGAAATTTGCTTCCTCTGATTCTAGAGGGTTGAGTACAGAAATAGGCCTTTTGTCTATACATTCCTTTTTTGGGAAGTCTCCTTAATCATTCAGACCTAAACATTATCATTTTTCTTGATTTAACTCCAGATTTTGTGAGAGTATAGAAATACAGACGACAGTCTTAATCTAACTGTTTATTATTTTATTTAATTATTTAAAATGTGAGGCATGGGGAAATAAATTACATATCTCAAAAGGATAATTTATTTGGTTTGATTTTAATTGAGGGGACTGGCTATTCGTTTTGTTTGCCGAAAACATTTTATAGTTTCCTGGAACTAGAATAAAAGGAGATAAAATGAATAAGCACTCAGCTGAGATAGAATATTATGCAATCCAGTAGTTCAGTTTGTTTCCAGAATACAAAAGCATTAATTGGCAATTTTAATTAGTGCCATAACAGTCCATTCTGTCTCCTATTATTTCTTCTCCTGCTTGATTCAGAAGGTCTGAGCTTGACTACACAGTATTATATAATCCATAGTACAGAATGCTTGGCTGCTTTATAATAAGAGATCTAACTTGGCCTTTGAGTTCAGAGAAGTCCTCTGAGAGTGCTAAATATGAGACTACTTAGCATTAATAGGCATTTGACAGGAAAGAATAGTTGTAGAATTGTAGTGGAGGTAAGGGGTGGATTGAGTTGGAAAGAAGGGATAGAAAATCCAGGAGCACAAAAATCATCTTTTTCCAGCTTCATTGAAGCATTGTGGATACAGAACATATGTAAGCTTAAGGTGTACACCATGATGGTTTGATACACTGTGTATTGCAAAATGACTGGTAAAAAAAAGCTTAGTTAACACCTCTATCCCTTCATATCATTACCTATTTACTTTCCCTGTGGTGATAATATTAAGATCTACTCTTAACAACTTTCAAGTATGTAATACAGTATTGTTAACTGTAGTCACCATGCTGTGCATTAGATCTCTTAAACTTACTTGTCTTTAAACAGAAAGTATACTTGACCAATATGTTTCCATTTTCTCCACCCCTTAGCCTCTGCTAGTCATTATTCTGCTATTTCTATGAATTAGGCTCTTTTCAGATTCCACATATACATGAGAACATACAGTGTTTGTCTTTTTATGTCTGACTTATTCACCTAACATAGTGCTGTCAAGGTCCATCCATGTTGTTGCAAAAGGCAAGATTTCCTTTTTTCTGGCTGAATAATATTTTGCTGAGAATGCACATGTGCATGCAGGTGTGTGTGTGTGTGTGTGTGTATCACATTTTCCTAACACAAATTTGACAGAGGTCACAGACATAATCAGAGCTCAGATAACTTACTACTTTGTATTTGACATTAAAAGTATTGACTTGTTCTCCACTGTTAATGTATAGAGATATCAAATCACTGTGCTATGCACCAGGAACTAAAACAATGTTGAGGGCCAATACTTTAAAAAACAAACTCATAAAAAAATGGATAATATTACTGGGAGTGAGGGGTGGGAGGAGGGGAATTGGGTGAGGATGGTCAAAAATACAAACCTCCAGTTATAAGATAAATAAGTACTAGGAATGCAACATACAACATGATTAATATAGTTAGCACTGCTGTGTGTTATATGTTAAAGTTCTTAAGAGAGTAAATCCTAAGAGTTCTCAACACAAGGAAAAGTTTCTCTTCCTTTTATTTTATATCTATATGAGATAATGAGTGTTCACTAAACTTATTGTGGTAATCATAAGTTATGTAAGTAAAATCACTGTATTTACACTTTAAATTTATACAATTATATCTCAGAAGTGGAAGAAAAGAATATTCAATTGTGCTTAAAGCAATGAGATGTCAATAGAGGGTTTTAAGCAATAAAATGAAGCAAATGTTGAAAAGTAGAAGACAGAAGTACTAGATTTTTATGTTATGATGCAAGGTTGACTTTTGGATTCCTAATTCTCGTGGTTTGTCAAGCTGACTCTGCAGAAGAGATGATTACTACACATTCCTTTCTAATTATTTATGAGAGCACCTTAGCGAGATCACATCCATGGGTTTTGGTCCACTGCTTTTCTTTTTCTTTTTTTGTTTTGTTTTGTTTTGTTTTGTTTTTTGTTTGTTTGTTTGTTTGGTTTGGTTTTTTTGTTTTTTTTTTGTCTTTTTTTGTCTTTTGTTGTTGTTGTTGCTGTTTCTTGGGCCACTCCCGCGGCATATGGAGGTTCCCAGGCTAGGGGTCTAATCGGAGCTGTAGCCACCGGCCTACGCCAGAGCCACAGCAACGCGGGATCCGAGCCGCGTCTGCAACCTACACCACAGCTCACGGCAACGCCAGATCGTTAACCCACTGAGCAGGGGCAGGGACCGAACCCGCAACCTCACGGTTCCTAGTCGGATTCGTTAACCACTGCGCCACGACGGGAACTCCGGTCCACTGCTTTCAACTGAGTCTGTTGTGGAGAAGAGGAATGTGATTTTGTCCCTCTTCTTGTTTTCTTTCTCTATACAAATGTGACTAGCACAGTATCACTGGGGTCAAAATGATGTTTAGTCATCACACTGTCTTACTTCAAAAGAAAAACACCATCCTGCACTCACAGTCTATGTGTGCATCCATCTTTGCTCAAATGCAACCCATCTTGAGGAAGATGGGTTATGGAGTAGAAAGCACAAATTAATTATCACAATTTCTACAAAATTTTAAATAGATATACTCACAAATTCTTCTTTCCCATACAAAGATTTGAATAAAAATAAGTATTAACCTGGATTTCTTTTTAAAAGAAATCTACATTTTGTATAGTAAAAAACACTTGTTTTTTTAAATTTTGCTTTTTCTCTAACATCTTAGAAGGAAATGAAAATCCATGGTAATTAAACATCTAAAATGCATACACATTTTGACACATTAGTACATATTCCTATGCTGATATATTTGTTTATAAATAAATACATTCACAATTGAATTATATTTCTCCTTTGGTTGAAGGTCGAAACAAATGTTTAGTTTCAGATTAATATGAGTTATTTCTTAAGTCAATTATTTTATAGTGAATAATTTGTATTCCTTTTGTTTCTTTTATTTGTAATTTGGCAAAAAATTAAGTCGCTTTTCTCTATGTTTAGCGATTTAATTCACTGTGTACATTTAAGAATGAATGTCTACTCTCAGGTTCCTACAATATCGAAAATAAGCAAGCTTGGCATCTGCTAACAAGCTATGAAAAAATCCAAACAGAAATAAAACCCAAATCACAAACTTTATAATTCTTATATAAATTATTTTATGACAATATATTGTTTAATCCCTAACCTATGTTTATATTATTATATTCATATTAACATGTGGGTTTAGCATAGACCTAATAGAAATGTAAACTTTCTCCTTTTTGTTATTAAACAAACAAGTTAAGATTTTTCTGGACAAAAGAAATTCTTTAATTTCTATATTATCTCTATCCCCACTAATTTGACTTATCTTTTCAGGCATATTGTATAATCTATAGGTATATTGTAATAACAATGTATCGGCTCCCTTAGAAACCTTAAATTTTAATACCCTTTATTTTCTTTGAAGAAAATGCAGTGAATAATGACAGCAGTGTAGTAGTTATTAGTGTTATTCACCAAACACCACTCTCCACCTTTCTCTTATGGGTAGGATTAAATTTCTGGTTTCCTTGGGAGTAATAGAGACCTGTGATTAGTTGGAAGAAGAGACATGTATGGCTCCCAACCAGAGCTTTTAATTGCACAATAAACCCCTCCAAAATGTATTTCTATTGCCTTGACAACTAGCATTATTCTAGAGTATCTATACTACTGGGCTAGATTCTGCAGTAAGGACCTTACAGAAATAAAAAACAATGCAGTAAATCCTTGGAAAGAAATAGACCTTTATAAATTGAAGGTAGAGAAATTGTGAGATTTTAACTGGAACATAATTGATCAATACTCACTAATATACATGAGAAGAAGTAAAACTTTTTAAACGAAATAATATTGAGAAGTTAACTTTGAGTTACAAAAAGATAAATATATTCTAAATGGCCTTCAATACGAAAGTTAGTGTCCAGAATGGCAATAAAACTTGTTTCACTGCCTCTTTATTCCCTATATTGTACACTAGACACAGTTTTTTTCTTCCATGCCCACTTTTTACAGATGCAAGTCTAGAGATAAAAACATGAATTTTGGCAGGGAGAGAAATAATGAGTCACCATGGGTAAGTTACCTTTGAGATCTTCCAGGGTAAACAATTGAATATCAAGAACTTAAACACATCTAAGAGAGACACAATAACTTAACACTGGAAAGTATTTTTGTTTACTAAGTCAGATCTTTCAGGCAAGTCACCTGGACCTCATAAAAAGTGACTTCAAAACTAACCAATCCATGCAAGAGAATCCAAGTAATAGAGATTGTGCTTGCTATCATAACTACTTATTCTTCATAAGGCAACTTATCCAAAGTAACAATTAAAATAATATGTTCATTTGGGCTGAAACTTTAAAACTTACAAAGCTATAGAGGCAATACTTTTGAGCACTTTTAATTTAATATGCTTTATCAAACACCTAACAAACTATTAAAATATTAAGATAATTATTGCACAATATTTGAAGAAGTTTGTATGGATCTAGCATATATTACTTCGACTCCACCGTTAAATAGTGCTAGTTTCCAAAGGAGTTATTTAATTCTTCATATTCTGGTTCTAAATTTCACTGGACCTAAAATATGTTTTGTTTTGTTTTTTACTGTATTTCTTTTTCTTTTTGATAGATAGTATGCAGAGATTTCCATTTGCTCTAACTTTTAAGGGTTGAAATAACATGTGGTGACTTTCAAATACAAGCATTTTTTTTCTCTTGATTTACTTTAACCCTCGAACAACTGGCCCCATTGAGAGAGGATATGCAAGCTCAGAATAAGAATCTGATTCTACAGATGTCCTAAACTACATTAACTAGAAGGATTCCAGCTATCCTCTGTCCTATCACTACCATTACTGAATGCCTTTAGGTCGTCTATACTAATCTCATTGTATTCTTTCTCTCTGTGTTGAACCCTGACACCAGAAGCTGGGAGCCCAGGCCACCCTCTTCTCTCCCACCCTAATATCTTTGGATATTCTCTGCCCTCTCTCCATCTCCCACTCCCTCCTGTCCCGTGAAAACCTAACACTGTGCCCTTATTTCCCAGTTTAGTCTCAGCAGATTTCCCCACATTCTCAAACACTTTCTGAAAATACTCATCACTTTCTTGCTCTGGACCTGGGTAAGGTTTGGACTATTTCTACTGTAATTCTCTAAAGCAGTGACTGTTCTTTCTCCCATTTCCTTCATATCACTATGTTTAAGTTAGACTAATCTTCCTTATCCTCCTTTACTCTGCCTTCCTTAAAAATAATACTTGAACTCTTCCCTACTTTCAAATAATTTCAGCCATCACTCTGCCTAAGCCACTTATTTCCATGGTGATAATACCACACCTTGTCATTGCTAATTGCTGTCACATATTGATCATCTTGATGGCCTCTCTTTCCTGATTATCCAGGTTAATTTTATGGTCAGTTCTCATAATCACTTCCTCTCATGTACCTCAACTCCTTCGTCCCTCTCTCACTTTGTATGAAAAGTCCATAACCTTGTTATATATAATGATCTGCCTACTTTGAGTCTGAAGTTCTACAGGTAAATCTAGAAGAAAAACAGCAATCACACTAATTGATCTCCCTTTAAAAACCATGACCACCAACCTCAAGGGGACTTAAAGCGACTTGGAAACCATATTACCTATCTTTAACCTCACTCCCCCATTTTCCTCAAGGATTCTTTTACACCTTCTCTAGTCTGCAAAGACCAACGACATGGATTGACCTAGAGGGTATTATGCTTAGTAAAATAAGTCAGATAAAGAAAGACAAATAGTGTATACTATCACTTATATGTGGAATCTAAAAAATAAAACAGATGAATATAACTAAACAGAAGCAGACTCACAGATATGAGGGACAAACTAGTGGTTACTCATGGAGAAACGGGAAGGTGAAGGGCCAGATAGGGTAAAAAATACAAACTACTAAGTATAAAAAGAAGCTACAAGCATATACTGCATAGCATAGGGACTATAGCCAGTATTTTATCATAGCTACAAATGGAGTATAATCTTTAAAATATTAAATCACTATGCCATACAACTGAAACTAATATGATATTATAAATCAACTATACTTCAATAAAAAATAAAAAATTATGGAACCCCTTTCAAAAAACAAACTTGTTTTTCCCCTCTTATTTAATGACCTTTCCTCTTACTTCACAGAGCAAACCAAAGTAATTCTAAAAGCCCCAAGAGACTCCTAGCAACACACATGGACACCTTTAGCATCTGTGCCCATATACTCTGTCTTTCTATCTATGAAAATAGAACTATTAATGTTCATTTCTTAAGCCAACTTCTTACCTCTTCATTAGATGCCATCCCTCTCATCTACTCTCCTCAATTCCCAACTCTATATGGGATAATTATCATCAGCATATAAATATCCTGATATTTCTCTGTTCCAAACAAAAATAGAGAAGAAGAAAAACAAAGCAAAGTAAAACCACCACAACAAAAATACTTCTGATAAAATTTTCTCTTCAGTGTCATTTTTCCTGCTTTTTATTTTTTTCCAAAAAAGACGAAGCAAGTTCTATCTTTACATTTGGAAACTTTCCAAAGAGGTTTCTTATTCCTGTTATTCAGTCAAATTTACCTTGTTAGGTTCTTTAATGACATCCAAATTGCTAAATCCATTACCCAGTTTTTCAACTTTAATTCTACTTGGCCTATTAAGTGGCATTTAATACAGTCTATAATACCTTTGCCTTGTACACTTGATCTGTTTTCCAACTACCACATACTTCCCCCTTACCAGAATTTGGTTTGAGAATAAGTTCCCCATTTACCATAAACAAATTGCAACACCATTTAAATCACCTTACCAATAACTAAGCAATTCATGGGAACATATTACTTCAGACCATTATAATATAAACTAGCCCAGCATGCATGCCCACAACAATTCTATTAAATGTGACTTAAAACCACTTAAAATTTTCTGATAGATTTACATACAATTTATACTCATTTTCTATATTTCTATACTTGTTTTTTTTTCCAACTCATCGCAATTTGATTTCTGAACTTTATACTCCTAATCACAAAATCTACAATACATCCAGCAAACAGACGGAAATCTTCTGACATAAAGCTTAAATGATAGCCACATTATATGGTAGACAACCGAAATATCAATGGAAAAGTAGGAAATACAGTAAAATGAGATAAAGAGGTGTGCATGATTGTTCACATATTGCCTATAAGTTTGTCTGTAGATAAGAAAAGACATCAATGTAAGTGTATGGCAATAAAAAGTAAATAAAAAGGAAGATCGAGGTAACAGTTCAAAGAAACAGAGCTATATGAGTATTAAGCATATGGTGAGTGATTTTATGATAGCCTCTGGGTACTATTAAAATACCCACAAGTAATCTGATTGCTTGTCCCATCTGGAATCCAAAAAGCTTCGGGTTAGTGGCTATACCTAACTGAATGTCCTCAAAATAATAGGTGTTGTCTTATTTTTTTTTTCCTTTTTAGTGTTCTCCATCACTGCCAAAAATGACATGAAAAGAGTACAGTGGGAAAATAAAAAAAAAAAAAGAGTACCCAAAGTGTATAACTAAATATGACAAAGGAATCTCATCCGTTATTTTTATCTCAGTCTCCTTTGCTAGAAGTTTCACAGACTAAAGAACATTTGTGTTTCAGTCTTGTCTCATCTAGTGCCTTTGGTTTAGAAAGTTTTGCCAGTTTGAACCATACTGCAGTCTGCATTTCAAACAATAAGCGTGTGGCTATATCAGCATTGTTTGTGCCACTTATTGTAAGTCAAAGGTGTTAAAAAGGCTTTTAAATCCATAAATAAAACCTTAGATCATTGATGTAATTTGTCTTTGTATACTATCACACCTTCCCTAATGTCTGTCTTAGACATTTCTTAGCATTTCCAATTTAAGAATAAATTGCCAAAATATATTTGATGAAATTTTAATACTTTCATAAAAATTGGTAAATTAAATTTTATTTTCAAAGTAAGTTTATTAAATGGGGTGTAAGGAAGTCTAGTAATTCACAAATAATTATTTCAAATTTATATTATAATGTAGACTAAGTAAATAGTCTGTCAGCAACATTTCCCATTCTATCAGTCTTTTTTATTCTTTCTTTTTTTTACCTCCCATTTTTTTTAAGGTATTAAAGTAATCAACCAAATAAAATCCTGCTTCATTATATCATGACTTCTTTGCTGGTGACTTGAAAGTTAATATTCAGACCCTCCCAGGTCAGGAAAGTCTAGTAATTCTAACAATGGAACTCCTAAAAGATTCTCAGTGTCACTAATATTTGGAGAAATGTAAATCAAAACTACAATGAGTTCTCATCTCATACCAAATCAGAATGACTATTATCAAAAAGTCACCCAATGTTTTGTAATAAACTATAAGGGAAAAATTATCTGAAAAAAACACATATATATGACTGAATCAACTTGCTGAAACTAACACTATATTGTAAATTAACTATAATTCAGTAAAATAACAATTTTTTTTCTTTTTGTTTTCTTTTGTCTTTTCTAGGGCCGCACTCATGGCATATGGAGGTTCCCAGGCTAGGGGTCTCATCGGAACTGTAGCTGCTGGCCTATGAAAGAGCCACAGCAACACAGGATCCGAGCCGTGTCTGCAACCTATACCACAGCTCACGGCAATGCCGGATCCTTAACCCACTGAGTGAGGCCAGGGATCAAACCCACGGCCTCATGGTTCCTAGTAGGATTCATTAACCACTTAGCCACGATGGGAACTCCAAGAACAATTTTCAAAACCAACTTGCTAGGAATTACTTGAAAATGCCCATAGCAAATCTATCTATTAACTATAGAAAGATTGGATATTTATATAATCTTACTCTAAACTCTCATTCTCTTTTGGATGACAGTTTGGAATGCATATAGGTCCACTTCCTTGTTTAATATCCATTAATTGACCATCTTTAATTGTAGTTTCAAATTTTTGTTTTAATAAATTAAAATTATCTTTATTTTCCTATTTTCTTTTACATTCAGCTCAATTCATTTTCCCCAAGCTAGCTACTTGACATCATTCTCTCTCTCTCTCTTTTTTTTTTTTAATTCTTATTATTTTTTCATCTTTTTGCCTTTTCTAGGGCCGCTCCCGTGGCATAAGGGGGTTCCCAGGTTAGGGGTCTAATCAAAGCTGTAGCTGCTGGCCTATGCCAGAGCCACAGCAATGCAGGATCCGAGCCGCGTCTGCAACCTACACCACAGCTCATGGCAATGCCGGATCCTTAACCCACTCAGCAAGGCCAGGGATTGAACCTGCAACCTCATGGTTCCTAGTCGGATTTGTTAACCATTGCACAACGGGAACTCCCATCATTCTCTTTTATAAAGTATGAATTAGATCCTTCATATTCAAACAGACTTCTCTTAATTCCCAATTTTATTAAAAAAAAACCTCTGAAAATTGAGAAAATAAGTAATATCTAACAGCAATAAAGTTCAATGAGAGAGAAAACATAAGGGCAGAATATTGGAAGAATCCACAATAGGTATAGAGTAGATGAAGCTACATTAAATTAAGGCGTTTTAATATTTGAGTTCCCATCGTGGCGCAGTGGTTAACGAATCCGACTAGGAACCATGAGGTTGCAGGTTCGATCCCTGCCCTTGCTTAGTGGGTTAAGGATCCGGCTTTGCCATGAGCTGTGGTGTAGGTCGCAGAGGCAGCTCGGATCCTGTGTTGCTGTGGCTCTGGTGTATGCTGGCAGATACAGCTCAGATTCAACCCTTAGCCTGGGAACCTCCATATGCTGCGGGAGCGGCCCAAGAAATGGAAAAAAGACAAAAAAAAAAAAAAGACAAAAAAAAAAAAAAAATATATATATATATATATATGTTTATAAGGCTTGTCTCTGTAAAAATCAGAATATGGATAGAATTTTTTTTTTTAATGTGGATGGCTTTTGAAGGTTGAGAGTGATAGAAAAATTTCATTTTCCTTACATGGCACAGTCACCCCTTCAAATCCCTTCAGCAGAATAAACTACTTAAGAACTAAGTAGGAAATAGGAAGGAATTAATAATTACGAGGTCAACCCATCAGAGCACAGTAAATAAATTCTTGGTAGAAGTATAAAACACAGGGGCAGTGAACATGAAACCTGAGCTGGGATCAGAGAAAGATATTTGACCACCCTTTGTGGATTATGAACAATCAACTATACACATTTGCAATTTTACCAATGAGAAGTCTAAATTAATCTTTCCTACTTCTGGAAAGATTTCTCAAAATATAACCAAAATGGAGTGTAGGAAAATATACTGCAGAACAAGGTAAATGGAATGCATTTTATTTATTTATTTATTATTTTGAAAATCAAATTTTGCAGTTATTCTCTCAACATTTATATTTCAATGTAACTTTGAAACTTACTCATTTTTGAGTATGTATTACTTTATTTTAAAATGGCATCTAAATTACACATACTGAGACATGAAACTGCTTAGCAATGCGATGTTGGATTTTTGTTTTGTTAAACAAAATAAAAAAGATGTAATCTTTATAAAATCTTATATAAAAACAAAGATGTAATAAATTTTAAAGATATTCTTAATATTGAGTAATTAAATATATTTTATTTGCATGTGTCTACATATAACTATATACATTAATATAGTTTTAAATATATATATAATTTTTAAGTATATTCCCTATTTATAGATCTTCTAGAAGGCATTCTTAAGTATTTTTGATTAAAATACAAATCACCTTGAATTTTATTCACAATTTATAAGCTAATATGTCTATATAGTTAAACTGTGTATATTTATGTGTGTATTTTAATATGCATGGCTACTGAAGAATGTTTCCTAAAAGCTAGTTACAACCTAATCCTTCCCTTAATTTCCTTTAATGCAGGCTTAGGAAACATAAAATCTTCAGCTTTTAAAATTGCCTGGTAGTTAGGGCTGGCCAGATATCGTAGTTATGGGCAAATAGATGTAAACAGAAGTACTTATGGTTGTTTTTCTCCTCTTAAATAAACAGAAAACCCCGCAAAAATAAGGAGGTGGTTTGAGGCTTTCACTTGCATCTTGATTGCAACGTAGACAAGAAGTCAAGAGATAAAGCAACTATCTCTATTAAAAACAAAGCAACACACACACACACACACACACACACACATATGCACACATAGGAAGGGAAGGATGAGAGCAGGATGTCTTTTATGACATTACTGGACTGCCATATCTAACAGGCCTGATTCCCTTGAACTTCTCAGTATTGAGATGAATAAACCCGTTATTATTTAAGCCACTATGTTAAAATTTTCTATTATTTCCAACTAAATATAATTCTAAGTTATATAACTAGCTTATAGGTCTAAAAATTTTCTTTTTTAATGGCTGCACCTGTAGCATATGGACGTTCCCAGGCTAGGTGTCAAATCAAAGCCGCAGTGGCAGGCCTATACCACAGCCACAGCAATGTGGGATCAGAGCCACATCTATGACCTACACCACAGCTCAGGCAACACCAGATTCTTAACCCACTGAATAAGGCCAGGGATCAAACCCACATCCTCACTGAAGATGACATTTTATCCCTAAGCCACTGAGACACAAAAGGAAACCCATATAAAAATGTTCTTGATGATTATGTTTTACTAAAATATATCATTCCATGAATGCCCTTCTGAAAACCTATAAATAGAAAATCTATTTTTTAAAAATAGTAGTGATAAAAGAGTATTCTGAATTTTTAAAATTTTCCATAGCTGGCATTTCATGATAGTGGCTACATTGGTTAACCCACATATTTACAAGTAAGAACTTGATTACATTTTTCTCTGAACATAACTATAATACAATTTTCACTCTTGTCTTCAGTTTGACTTGCATAACCTGAAACATGCCTTCCTTCAAAATAAAGCTATAAAATATTGAATCAGAAGTGAATACTGGAGGGGTGAAGCAAGATAGCAGAGGAGTAAGAGGTCACACTCACCTTCTGCCACAAACACATCAAAAAACACATCTACGTGCAAAACAACTTGCACAGAACATCAACTGAATGCTGGCAGAAAAACTTAAACCTCCAAGAAGGGCAACTCTTGACATAACTGGGTAGAACAATAGAAAAAAAAAAAAAAGAGAGAGAGACAGAAAAGGAATCAGGATAGGACTAGTATTCCTGAGAGGGAGCTGTGAAAGAGAAAAGGAACACACCTCCTGGGAAGCCACCTAACTGACACAAAGATCAGCTGAGTCAGTGGGACCTCAAAGTTGCCAAGAAAAGCGTAGCAACTGGACTGAGAACAGCAAAGCAGGGGGAGAGCCACACAGATCATCAGTCCCTGGCCGCAAAACCTGAGACGCTTGGGCAGGGGCTGGGCACTGACACTTAGGCTCTGGAGGTCAGTCCTGGGGAGAGGACTGGGGCTGGCTGTGTGGGGACAGCTTGAGGGGCTAAGGAGAAGTTCGCCATGGGCTGGGGAGCAGTATGCCTTGGCAGAGGGAACCCAGTAGAAGGTCTGGAGCTGCAGGAGAGGCAAGGCACCATTTTTGGGGAGGGGAGAGGAGGAAGGGTGGATGCCATAGGAAACTCCTTGCACCAGAGTGTGTGCATACCCAGCCTCTCAGAGGGTGGGGTGGCTCTGTGCAGGCAAGGGGCAGCCAGAAGCCTCTTGCTCATTTAGGGGAGACTGGGCACTTGTGCATATTACCAGTGGCCAGGCACCTCTTGTGTGGGCTAAGGACATCAGGGGGCTAAGTGCAACATGGTGCCTCTTGTATGATCTACAGGTGGCAGGGACAGACCTCGGCAGTCGTCTCAGAGGCCAGAGGGAGGCATGGCTTGCCACCACCGGGGGCCTGTGAGAGGGCTCCACCTGTGAAGCCAGTCACCTCAGGGGTTGGCAACAAAGAAAAGAGAGGACAATGAAACCAAGCACCATACACTATGGCTCTCACTCCCCTGGGAACACACCTGCCCTGCAGCTGCCCCTGCCAAACACTCTGGGATGTGCGCAGAAACATGATCACTGTCCCTTCCCAAGACCCTACAACTAGGAGCAGCTGGTACAGCACCTCCTATGTGGGCTAAGTGGGACAAGGTGCTTCTTGTGTGGTCTGCAGGTGGCAGAGATAAACCGCCAGAGTTATCCCTGATTCCAGAAGTGGGTGTGGTCCACTGCCACTGGGGATACCCGAACAAAAATTACTTGCAGCCCCAACCACCTCAGAGGGCACCACAGAGAAGGATATTGTGACAGATTACCACCTGTTGTAGCTCTTGCTCCTCTGGAAGCACAGCCTCCCTGCTGTTGCCACTGCCAAACACTCTGGGCAGTGCCCAGACGCTCGATCACTGTCCATTCCCAGGAACCTGAAACTAGGGAGCAGTGTCCACAACCTCCTGTGGGGGCTCAGCAGGACAAGGTGCTTCTGGCATAGTCTAAAGGTGGTGGGGGCAAACCACTGCAGTTATCTCTGGCTGCAGAGATGGGAGCGGCTTGCCACCACTAGGGGTCCATGAACAGACATCACTCGCAGTCCATTCACCACAAGGGCACCACATAGGAGGGCATTGTGACCGAACACCACCTGTTGGTGCTCCTGCACCTCTGGGAACACACCCACCCTGCTGCTGCCAATGCCAAATGCTCCAGGCAGTACCCACATGCCTGATTTCTGTCACTTCCCAGGATCCTCCAACTAGGAGCAGCCTGTACAGCACTTTATATGTGGACTAAGTGAGACTGGTTGCTTCATGCATGGTCTACAGATGGTGGGGGCAAACCACCGCAGTTATCACTGACTCTAGAGATGGTCATGGCCCTCTCCCACTACAGGTCCCTGAACAGGCACACCTGTGGTTCCAATCACCTCAGAGGAGAGCATTGCAATCAAACATAAGCAGTTTTTGCTCTAACTACCCTGGGAACTCATTTACCCTGCTGCTGCTACTGCCAAATATGCTGGTCACCTTGTATATCGGCCCAGAGCTCATTACCACTTCCCAGGGACCTGCAACTAGGAGTAGCCTGTGCCGCCTTCCTGTAGGTCCTTGCTTCTGTTGAAAGCCCAATGACCAGACACTGACTGCTGGCCCTATCCATTGCCTCCTTCTCCCTGAAAACACACTGAGCATCCTGGGTATAACAGCCTGCTCATACTGAAGAAAGAGCAAATATTCAAACTACCAAATCAAAAATAAATAGTAACACCCCCAAAAACAAAGGGGTATTCTTACATGGAAGTAGCCTTATAGGACTACAGTTTGGCTTCCCCAAACTCACAGAAAAAGAAAATCACAAGCAAGACGAAGAAGCTCAGAAACCATTCCCAGTTAAAGGAACAGGAGAATTCACCTAAAGTAGTCAACAATGAAACAGACCTCTGCAGTGTGACAGAAATTGAGTTCAAAAAGGAGACAGTGAAAATACTGAAGGAATTAAGAGAGGATATGAACAGTAATGCAGATTCTTTAGAAAAGAACTGGAAAATATAAGGAGGAGCCAAGAAAAACTAGAAAATTCATTTGCAGAGATACAAACTGAGCTAAAGGCAATAAAGAGCAGAATGAATAAGGCAGAGGAAAGAATTAGTTACATGGAAGATAGAATGATGGAAATCACCCAATCAGGACAGCAGACAGAAAACCAAACGAAAAAACATGAAAGCAATATAAGAGGCCTATGGGATAATACAAAGCAGAAGAAAAGAGAAACATAGAATCAACTGCACATAAAAGGAATTACAGAAGGAAAAGACAAAGAAAAGGGGATTGAAAATATAGTTGAAGAAATTATGGCTGAAAACTTTCCAAATCTAAAGCATACTTATAGTAAGATACAGGAAGCAGAGAAAGCTCTTCCACACCAAGACATATTACAATAAAAATGCCAAAAGTTAAAGAGAGGATTCTAAAGGCAGCAAGAGAAAAGCAAAGCATTAATTATAAGGGAACTCCCATAAGGCTATCAGCTGATTTCTCTACAGAAACACTACACTCCAGATGTGAGTGGCAAGATATACTTAAAGAGCTCTAAGGGAAAAATTTGCACCCTAGAATTCTATCCAGCAAGAATATCATTTAAAATAGAAGGGGAAATAAATAATTTCTCCAGCAAACAAAAGATAAGAGTACAGCAATACTAAACCCATTCTAATAGAAATACTGAAAGGGCTTCTCTAAATTTAAAAAAAAAAAAAGGAAGAATTAGGATGGAGGAAACCACAATTGAAAAGCAGTCACTTAAATAAGCCAGCATACAGAGCTAAACATGAAGATGTTAAAAAAAAAAAAGACATCAAAACCATACAATGTGGGGAAGGAAAGTAAAATATAGATTCTTTTTTTATTTTAATGATATGTTTGATCCTATATGACTATCAGGCTAAAGCAAGCATATATAGGAAGGGGTTAATGCACTTAAAAAACAGGGCAACCACAAATCAAAACTGAATATTACATTCACAAAAACTGAAAAGTACTCAAGCATAAATTAAATGGAAACCACCCAACCAAAAGAAGAAAAGAGAAACATAGAATCAACTGAAAAACAAGGTTTAAAATGGCAATAAATACATATCTATCAATAATCACCTTAAATGAAAATGGACTGAATGCTCCAATCAAAAGACACAGAGTGGCAGATTGTATAAAAAAGCAAAACCTTCAATCTGCTGTCTATAAGAAACTCACCTTAGGGCAAAGGACACATAAAGATTTAAAGTGAGGGGATCAGAAAAGATATTACATGCCAATGGACAAGAACAAACCAAAAATTTATATGGAACCACGAAGACCCAGAATTGCAAAAACAATTCTGAGGAAAAAACAAAAAACCAAAAAAAAAAAAAAAAACCAAAACAAGCAGGAGGCATAACTCTCCCAGACTTCAGGAAATATTACAAAGCCACAGTCATCAAGACAGTGTGGTACCAGCGCCAAAACAGCCATATAGACTAATGGAACAGGATAGAGGACCCAGAAATAAACCCAGACACCTATGAACAATTAATCTTTGACAAAGGAGGCAAGAACATACAATGGGAAAGTCTTTACAGCAAGTCTGGCTGGGAAAACTGGACAACTGTAGGCAAATCAATGAAACTATAACACATCCTCACACCAAGAGGATAAAAATAAACTCAAAATGGCTGAAAGACTTAAATATGAGACAAGACACCATCAAACTCCTGGAAGAGAACATAGGCAAAACATTCTCCAACATCAAACCTACAAATGTTTTCTCAGGTCAGTCTCCCAAAGCAACAGAAATAAAAGCAAAAATAAACCAATGGGACCTAATCAAACTGAGAAATTTTGCACGGCAAAGGAAACCAAAACAAAAAGACAACTTACAGAATGGGAGAAAATAGTGTCAAATTATGCAACTGACAAGGGCTTAATCTCTAGAATATGCAAGCAACTTATACAACTCAACAGCAAAAAAGCCAATCAACCAATGGAAAAATGGGCAAAAGACCTGAATAGACATTTCTCCAAGGAAGATACACAGATGGCCAACAAGCACATGAAAAAATGCTCAACATCACTGATTCTCAGAGAAATCCAAATCAAAACTACCACAAGATACCACCTCACACCAGTCAGAATGGCCATGATTAATAAATCCACAAAAACAAATGCTAGAGGGGTGTGGAGAAAAGGGAACCCTCCTGCACTGTTGGTGGGAATGTAAGCTGGTACAACTACTATGGGGAACAGTATGGAGGTACCTTAGAAATCTATACATAGTACTACCATATGACCCAGCAATCCCACTCTTTGGCATATATCCGGACAAAACATTGCTTCAAAAAGACACACGCACCTGCATATTCATTGCAACTCTATTCACAATAGCCAAGACATGCAAACAACCCAAATGTCCATCGACAGATGATTGAATTAGGAAGAAGTGGTATATATACACAATGGAATACTACTCAGCCTTAAAAAAAGAATGACATAATGCCATTTGCAGCAACATGGATGGAACTAGAGACTCTCATCCTGAGTGAAGTAAGCCAGAAAGAATGACAAATACCATATGATATCACTTATATCTGGAATCTAATATAGGGCACAAATGAACCTTTCCACAGGAAAGAAAATCATGGACTTGCAGAATAGATTTGTGGTTGCCAAGGAGAAGGGGGAGGGAGTGGGATGGATTGGGAGCTTGGGATTAATATATGCAGACTATTGCCTTTGGAATGGATTAGCAATGAGATCCTGCTGTGTAGCACTGGGAACTATGTCCAGTCACTTATGATGGAGCATGATAATGTGAGAAAAAAGAATGTATACTTATATGTGTAACTGGGTCATCATGCTGTACAGTAGGAAAATAAATGTATTGGGGAAGTAAAAAAAAAATTTTAAAGTGAATACTGAAATCAGCAAATATCTGTCAATGACTTAACATAGTACTAAAGCCAGCTTTATTAAGGAAACAAGAAAATAATTCTATTTGTCATAGACGATGTCAACATTTTTTCATATGATAAATGAAAGAGTAATATATAAACTTTCTCCAAATTGATTTAACACAATCCCAACAAAATCCTTTAAAAAGCGTCTTTTACTAACTTTCAAGACATCCCCAGCTACCCATGGTCTGCAATCTCTTTTGGTGAAATAATTATCAATTTGTGTAAGAGA
The DNA here is from genome assembly GCF_054392235.1 of Sus scrofa. NCBI lineage: Eukaryota > Metazoa > Chordata > Mammalia > Artiodactyla > Suidae > Sus > Sus scrofa. The sequence continues at coordinate 65,551,328 of NC_139390.1, forward strand.
TGTTCTCGGTGGTCTTTGACGGCTGGTAGGCATTGACAGAACCAAAAATAGTTTCATATTGGTTAATGTATATAATATTTTATATTAACGTTTTCAGCAACATTGGTTCAAGTGAATAATTGATGCAAATATCATTGTAAATCAAAGTACCATCCAACTGCAACACAGCTGTGTACCTCCGCAGTACACCAACACTTCCCTGTGCTTATTGCCAAGGAACTTCCCCATATGAGGGAAATCAATCTTTATGTGCATGTAACAGGCCAGTGTGGCTGAATCAGATAACTGATTTTGGAAAAGAAATTGAGATAAATCTGCAGTGATCAATTGAAGCCAGTTTGGTATGATACACTGAACAACTGGATTTTATTCACAATTTTGAGAAGAAATGGGCATAATATAATTTGTCTGTGAATATTAATTTGGTGCCCATGAATAGGAAAAAAGAGACTGGATAAAATTCAGAAGGGTAGCATAAAAGTGAAAAACAATGAAATATATTAATAGATATTTTCAATAGGAATGGATATAATCTTTCTCAATACGCTATTATTATTATTATTATTTTATTTTAGGGTTGCACTTGCAACATACGGAAGTTCCTAGGCTAGGTATTGAATCAGAGCTGCAACTGCCAGGCTACACAACAGCCATAGCAAAGTGGGATGTAAGCTGGGTCTGAGACCTGCATCACAGCTTGTGACAACACTGAATCCTTAACCCACTGAGTGAGGCCAGAGATTGAACCTCACTATTCAGGTTCATAGCCCACTGAGCTACAACAGAAATACCCTCAATACATTATTTTAATTAGTGCCAGATAGCACAATAATTGTATATTTTCTCTATACTTTCAGTTTTTTCAAGACAGCATTCTTGGTTTTTCTTTTGAACTGTGTTTGTTTATAATTTCTACTTCAGTTATATCAGAAAGCTGGTACTCAATAAAATTCTACTGAAAATTGAACTGACTTTCAAAAACATGATTTTTCTTTCATTTTCTTCTTTCGTCTTTGATGAGTGAGAAATTTTGGAATTTAAATTCAACATGAATTATTTGGGGTCAAATTTGTAATCATGCTAAATCCTTTTATGTTTAGAAACTATTCAGAAATAAGTATGTACACTGTATATCTAGTATTTTCAGAAACCTTATCATCTTCTTTTCTAATAAAGCATCTGAACCTTGGTATTGAGCAAAGTATAACACTTATAACTGAATGTCAGTGATAAGGTACAAAATGCAATTTTAAAAGAACTATAATCAGTTGTGTTGTAATATATAATGGCAATCATTGAAATAGATTAAAGATTATAATAGATTAAATATTTCACGCTAATTATTCTGGTATTGAGATTTGTTTTCTCATCACAGTTGATTTGTTGCTGCTTATCACACAGCTGCTGACAAGATTTCCTGATCTACAGAATATCTAATATTTTCATGACAGCAAATAAAGCACCACAATTAGTTGCTTTATAGGACTATCCATTACAAATATTCAATAAGTGAAAAGGCCGAAAAAACTCAAGAGTTTTTATCTTTGCATCCAGACTTTTTTGTCTTCTATCATAGGTACAATATGGCTTGGAGTTAGAAGAGGTGATAAGGAAAAGCAAAAAAAAGAATAAAAGCATAAGAAAGACAAACTTCATATAATCATTTATTTGGATTCACAAATTGTCATCTTCCTGATTAAAATCTTATGTAATTTTTAATCAATTAAAATAGATATACATTTCCATGTAAATGAGTGTACGTATATTGTGATGAATTATCAAGCAATATAGTGTTATTGTGATGGATTTATAATCTCTATCTCAGTAGAGCAGAAATTTTACTGTGAAAATTTTTGAATGTAGAAATTAGCAGAATATAAACTCCCACACAGGAAAATTATACTTATATAAAACAAAATTAATATCTTAATACTCAATACCATTTTCTATTGATTTTGTTCTAAAAATGCCATATTTTAAACATTGAATAAATGTACTTCCGGAGCGCCCATTATGGCCCAATGGGTTAAGGATCCTATGTTGTCTCTGTGAGGTTGTGGGTTTGAGCCCTGGCCTCACTCCGTAGGTTAAGGATCTGACATTGCTATATGCTGTGGAATAGGTTGCATATGCAGCTCCGATTCGACCCCTAGCCTGGGAACTTCTATATGCAACAGGTGCAGCAGTTAAAAAACAAAAGAAACAAAAAAAATTCCCACTTCCATTCGATATTTTAAAAATACTTGTCATCAATGTTGTCCATTTATCTCCAAAATCAGTCTTTACATTTATCCATCCTGTTCTGTGCCTGAAAAGTCTGAACTTACAGACTTCTTGATGTCAACTGGATCTCTTGCCCTTAGACCTGCACTGGTTTCACAGTGGATAGGGTGACAACAAAGTTAATTATATATTCTCCTGGCTTCGTGATTGTGTGCTTGCAGATTGGCTACGTCTGTGTTCTCAACTGATCACCAGTTATTGTCAGGTGGCCTTTGTCTACAGGATTCTTCTCAGGTTGTGGTAACCTCTGCACCCACTTGATAACAGCTCCCTTGAAGACTGGAGCTGATGACACTCCCTTTTCCTGCTGGGGCTAGCCTGGAGGCTTCACCTTTCCTTGTTTGTTTCCCTTCACCATGTCTTTGTAAATAGTCATTTTATACAAATCTTGGAATTTGGACAATTACACTTTTTTTAAATTGTAGTATAGTAGTTTCATATTGGACAATATTATAACTCAAATACTCAACATTACTGGAAAGGTAATTATGTTATATATTTTTTTAAATAAGGACACATTTAAGCTAGCTTTAATAAATACTAACTGCACATTTTTCTACTAAAAGTATAGTCAAACTTAATATTTGTTTGATGAGTAGTGTCATTAAAATTTAAATATTTTATAGTTATAATTTTACACACAAATATAAATGACCTACATCAAACAAACAAACAAACAAACAAAAAACCAAAAAAAACAGGAGTTCCTGTCATAGCGCAGCAGAAACAAATCCAACTAGGAACCACGAGGTTGTGGTTTCGATCCCTTTCCTCACTCAGTGGGTTAAGGATCTGGTGTTGCTGTGAGCTGCAGTGTAATTTGAAAATACATCTCGGATACTGTTTTGTGTGACTGTGGCGTAAGCTGACACCTGTAGCTCCAATTTGACCCCTAGCCTAGGAAACTCCATATGCTGTGCATGTGGCCCTAAAAAGAAAAAGAAAAACAAAAACAAAAACAAAACAAAACACTTTGCAAAATTGTCCTCTAGAAAGGCTTACCACTTGTACTACTACCAATACTACCAATATCATATGATGGTATCTATTTCTCAAGCAGTAGCTATATAAACTTATAATTATTTTTAAAGTTTGCCAATCAATGGATAATAAGTAGCAACTTGTTATTTAAATCAGCATTTTTATTGCCAGTAGATTTAAATAAACAAAATTATTTTCACATTCTTATTTGCAAAGTTGGTTCTTGTTTAGTGAAATACCTTTCCACCGTTTTCCTCATTTATATTGAGATGATTGAGCTCATAGAAGTCTCTAATGTCCAATTTTCTACTGAAGGCACATTTTGGATGGTGATGTTATACTCATTGTTATAGGGTAGGCAGGGAACGAAGTCATTTCTGTGTGAAGGTGATGAGTTTTTCTTTGGGGAAATGAAAAATTTATAATGATTAAATGACATCCACATAGAAATGCATAGTTGATTATAAATTCTGTTAGAGCTTGATAGATTTAAACTGAAAGTATAGATTTTAGAGACTTCAGAGTATATATAATTGATATCATCTAAGTGAGTAGTATATAAACTCATAAGAAATGGGATGACATTATAAACAATGATAATTTTATGAGGTGAACTTATAAAATTCACAGAAGTTGAATGCAGAGAGGGAAGAAGGCAATTAGTAGTATGTAATATAGAAACTAAGAGAAGTGAGAAAAATCAATATTATCACATACTGGTAAAGGTCAAATGAAAACAAAATTATTATAATGTTTTTTATTAATAAAAATAGTTTAGTAATGACTGTTGTAGAACTAGCAGCATTAGTTTAAAAAGAGAATAAAAGATGAGTAACTGGAGACACAACTGTGAAAAAAATTATGCAGTGGGAAGGCATGAAACTGAGGGCATTTAGTTAGGTCTAAAAATTAAACATTGAAGAGAACTGATCATATTTGAGCATATTTGAATTCTAATGGGAAGAAGATAGTTGGGTCAGAAAACTAAGGGGTGACTAACAGATTTATGTTCCAGAGAGAGTGGAAAGGAATAAGACCCAAAGCATAAAATGAAAACTAAACTTAAGAGAATAATCAACACTTTGTAATAAGAGAAACTTAGAAAGCATAGGTGAAGATACAAATATGTGTGTCAGTGCTTTGGCATAAAAATAAGTGTTATGAGTTTTATGGCCTGTAGATTATCTGGAAAAAGAAAACTGTTTTTTTTTTTTCCAGCACGATGGGAAAATAAGATGGGTGGTAGGTTTAACAATTAGAGTATTATAGAGATGTTTAAAATAATTGCTGAAGACACGCACAAGCAGCAGACAGTGAGAAGCATATAATTGGTAAAAAACTTGTATGCAGCATATACAAAAAAAAATGTTACAACTGAAGAACAAGAGCAATATCCTCGTAAAAACTGGGCAAACATATTAATAGATACTTCACAAAACAAGATATACAAATGTACAATTAGTATATAAAAATATTCAACATCTTCAGTCATTAAGCAAGTATAAATCAAAACCACAAGGAGATACCACTTCACATTTCACACCATCTAGGTTGGCTCTAATTAAAAAAAAGATAGGAGTTCCAACTGTGGCTCAGCAGGTTAAGAAACCATTACAGCATCCACGAGCATGTGGGTTCAGTCCCTGGTATTGTTCAGTGGGTTAATGATCTGGAGTCACCACAAGTTTTAGGGTAGGTCACAAATGGGGCTCAGATTTGGCATTGCTGTGGCTGTGGTGTAGGCTGGCAGCTGCAGCTCAGATTCAACCATAGCCCCAGGAACTTCCATATATCACAGGTGCAGCTGAAAAAAAGGAAAAAAAAAGATAGATAATAAGAGGTGAGGACAAGGATTTGAGGAAATAGGAACCTTCATATATTTCTGGAAGGAAAGGAAAATGGTGCAAGTACACTGGAAGACAGGTTGACAGAATTTCAAAAAGTTACATATAAAACTATCATACAACACAGTCACTTCACCTATAAGAATGTAAATGAGAAATGAGGACATAGACTTGCACAGGACTGTTCATAGTAGCATGATTCATAAGAACAGAACCTTGGAATCAAACAAAATTGTCCATCAATGTAGTTTATAAATTGTAGTAAATACCATTCAGCAACAAAGAGGAACAAATGATTGATGATGTTATTTTATGAGATAAACCTCAAAATCTAGAAGCAAATCACAAAACGCCACTTATAGCATAATTTCAATTATATGAAATGTCTAGGAAATAAATTTATAGACAGAAGATAAATTAGTGGTTACTTGGGGCTAAAGGTAGGAACAGAAATTAACTGTAAATGGGCATGAGGACTTTTATTGGGGGAATGAAAATGTTCTAAAACTGGTTTATGGTGATGATGAACTATTTGGTAAGTTAATAAAAATCACTATATTGCACACTTGAAATGGACACATCTGTATTATATTGGGTATATTATAATATGTAAAATATGCCTCAGTAAATTTGCCTTAAATGTAGTCACTGAGGTTTTCAAGATGCTAAGTAGGTAATGAATGAAAAGAATATCAAAATGGAAGCAATTCTAACTCTATTTAAAATAAAGACCCAAAGGCCACATACAAAATAATACAGGTCAATTTATTCAATATTTCTATTTTCTTCATTTTTTGAAGTTTATTGAAGTATTGTTGAAGTAAAGTATCATAACAATGTTATGATAATTTCTGCTATACAACAAAGTGATTAAGTTACACATGTATACACATTCATTCTTTTTCAGATTTTTTTCTTATATAGACCACCACACAATACTGAGTTGAGTTACCTGTACTATACAGTGGGTCCCTGTTGGTCAGTCATTTCATTTACCATGGTTGGTATATGCCAATCTCAAACCCCTAGTCCATCCTTTCCACCCCACCCCCTCAACCTGTCCCCTCTGGTAGCCATAATTTGGTTTTCAAATTCTGTGAGTCTCTTTCTGTTCTGCAAATAAGTTCATTGGATTCGTTTTTTCAAGATTCCACATAATAGTGATATCATAAGATGTTCATCTTCCACTAACTTTACTTAGTATGATAATATTTAGGTCTATCCTTGCTGCTGAAAATGGCATTATTTCCTTCTTTTTTATGGAAGGGTAGTATACCATGGCATATATGTACATTTTCTTCATCCATTCCTCTGTCAATTGACATTTAGGTTGCTTCCATGTCTTGGCTATTGTAAATAGTGCCTCAGTGAACATTCAGTACATGTATCTTTTTGAATTATGGTTTATGACAGATTTATGCCCAGGAATAGGATTGATGGATCATATGACAGATCTATTTTAAGTTTTCTGTGGAATCTCCATACTGTTTTCCATAGTGGTTGTACAAATTTATATTCCCACCAAGACTGTAAAATGGTTCCCTATTCTCTGTACCCTCTCCACATTTAATGTTTGTAGAGTTTTGACTAAGATCAGGAGTAAGACAAGGATGTCCACTCTCACCACTTTTATTCAACATAGTTTTAAAAGTTCTAGCCACAACATCAGAGGGAAAAAAAAGAACTAAAAGTAATCCAAATTGGAAAGGAAGAAGAAACTTATCACTATTTGCAAGTGGCATGATACTATACCTAGAAAATCCTAAAGATGCTACTGGAAAACTGTTAGAGCTCATCAATGAATTCAATGTAGTTGTAGGATACAAAATTAATAATAGAAAACTATTGCATTTCTATATACTAATAATGAAATATTAGAGAAATTAGGGGAAAAATTCCATTTATTATTGCAACAAAAGATTAAATACGTAGGAATAAACTTACCTAAAGGAACAAGAACAACAAAAAAAAAAAAAACCTGTTTTCTGAAGACAATAAGATGTTTATGTGAGAAATAAAAGATGACACAAACAGATGGAAAGACATACCAGGCTTTAGGGTTGGAAGAATCAGTACTGTCAAAATGACTGTACTTCCCAAGGCTATTTACATATTCAATGCAATCCCTATCAACTTACCAGTGGCATTTTTCAGAGAACTAGAACAACAACAACAAAAAATTAAATCTGTAGGAAAACACAAAACACCCCCAATATACAAAGCAATCCTGAGAAAGAATAATGGAACTGTAGGAAACAGGCTCCATGACTTCAGACTATAATACAAAGCTACAGTAATCAAAACAGTATGGTACTGACAGAAATACAGACCAACAGAACATGATAGAAAGCCCAGAAATAAACCCATGAACCTATGGTCAACTAATCTGTGACAAGAGAAGCAAGAATACACAATGGAGAAAAAACAGTCTCTGCAATAAGTGGCACTGGGAAAACTGGACAGCTACATGTAAAAGAATAAATTAGAACATTCTAACACCATACACAAAAATAAAATCAAAATGGATTAAAGACATAAATATAAGACCAGATGCTATAAAATTCTTAAAGGAAAATGTAGCCAAACAGTCTCTGACATATCTTTTCAGATCCACCTCCTAGAGTAATGGAAATAAAAACAAAAGTAAACAAATGGAACCTAATTAAACTTAAATGTTTTTGCATAGCATGGGAAGCCATAAACAAAATGAAAACAACCCACAGAATGGGAGAAAATATTTGCAAACAAAGTGACTGATAAGGGATTAATCTCCAAAACATACAAACAACTCATACAGCTCAATACCCCCCCCCAAAAAAAAATCAGAAAATGGGCATAAGAACTAAATAGACATTTATTCAAAGAATACATGCATATGGCTAAAAAATACAAGAAAATATGCACAACATTGCTAATTTTTAGAGAAATGAAAATCAAAACTATTATGAGTTACCACCTCACATCAGCTGGAATGGCCACCATATTTCTTTTTGAAGATGTTACAAACTTCTTTAGGTACTGCAAGGGATATTGTTTTAAAAACATTGTAGTATTTTGCATGTACCTCATCTTAATATGTTAGAGAATGAAAATTAAAGAATTGTAGAGAAGAGATTTAATATTACTTGAACTGCTTAATATATATTTCTCAGAGTGACAGTTGAAGCTAATGTTTGATTCATTCATCACTCTTGAGAATGGCAGCCTACCTTGCTGCTCTAATGGTGGAGAAAGAAAAACGCTAGAATTTGTCTGCAGCCTAGAACTTGTTGGGGTAAAGGAAGCATATATATTTCCTGTGCATTAGATGTGGGCCATGTGGGAGTAATGGAGACATTCTGGGGCCATCTTGAAGGTGCTCTGCCTTAGAATACTTTCTAAATGAACAATGAGATCTCCACTGAGTATTCAGGAGGGCCACAAAAAACAGAGGGAGGCTGAAAGTAATTCAGATGAGGTGAACCAGAGGCGGATATATCCATATCAAGGGAAGACAAAAGAGAAATATCCAGGAGGAGTTCCCACCATGGTGCAGTGGGTTAAGAATCTGACTGCAGCAGCTCGGGTCACTGTGTAGGTGAGGGTTGATCCTTGACTTGGCACAGTGGATTAAAGCATCTGGTGCTGCGGCAGCTGCAGTTTAGGTCACAGCTGTGGCTCACATGCAGTCCCTGGCCTAGGAAATCCCATATGAGGGAGGGGGGAGACAGCCATAAAATAAAGAAAATAAATAAAAAGCAAAAATATCCAAAAGAGGGCATCCTTAATGAACCAACAGATTACATCAAAATATTCAGCTTTTATAACACCCTCTGAATCAATAGAGAACTAATGCCATGCCATTTTAACAGGCTAGTAAAATCTTTCTTTACTGATAGATCTTTTCTCGCTATTTCTTTTTTTTAGCTGCTACTAGTGTAAATCACAAATAGAAATCTACAAGCAAAGAGAATGAGGAAAGCAAGTGAAACAAAGAAAAGATCAAATTATTCTCATTTCTAACTGCAGGCTTGATCTAGAAATAAGCCAAATGAGGGAGGGGGAAATTTAAAATGAATATCAGAGATTTTATCATTATATGATACTGAAGTATTGTTTACTGATATGAAGCTGTTATTTGGAACTACGATTTAATGAAGGCTTTTTATTACCTGAGTATGATTTGAAAAATCTCAACCCAGAGAATAGTAATATTAAAAGAATATTAATGGGGAGACAAAAATGTTAACTTTTGATTTATCTCTATCAAATTTCAATTTTTTGACAAAATATTTCTAAAGAGATAGACTGCCTGGAAGTATTAAACTCTAATTTGAAATTAGAGATTATAAAATTACGGCTATATATATATTGTGTGCGTGTGTGTGTGTGTGTGTGTGTGTGTGTGTGTGTGTGTCTGCTTGTCTGTGTGTGTGTTTTAATAGGCAATGATGAGGTATTGTCATTAAGAGTACAGGCAAGGGAACCAGGCTGCCTCCAGTTCAGTCCTGGTTGTACCACTTAATGGCCATATGATCTTGGTCAAACTGCTTAAATTATTTTTATCTCCAGTTATTATTCATTTTTAAATAATGGATTAATGGTATTGTTTTCTTTATGTGAATTTGAGGATTCTTAAAATTGATTTATATTAGGACTTAAAATAGCAGATGGTATAGGGTAAGCATTCTAGTAATGTTATATGTTTTCATTACTATTATGTCTTTCAACAGCTCTCAATTGCCTATGAATAGGAAAGGGACATGATAACATTTAAAATTCTGCATAAGTGGGATGTGATGCAATGAAATGAAAATGGGTGAATTAAGAAAACTGACTACAGATTAGTAAAGTAAAGGACTACAGAATCTATGCTGGAGAAGTAGGATGTAGTAGGAAAGAGCTAATAAGCAGGGAGATACAATTCTCTTTTCCTTTGTCTTTTGAAGCAAATGAAAAGATAATTAATTGCTTATTATGGGATAAATGTCACAATTAAGTAAAACATAGAGGAATATGGAGCCAAATATCTATAAGAGAGTTCAGAAGAATAGAAGTTTGAACCAACAAAGAGTATTTGTCAGGAGAGAGCAACCTCCTAGTGGACAATCAGAGACAGGATATTGGGCATAGCATCCTTGCCAGTGACAAGAAAGCCCTAAGAGTGACAGTGGGGTGGTGTCTAGAGTAAAAGCAGAGAAAAGATGAGTGAAGAGAAACAGACAAGGAAGGATTTGATATTGAGCTATTTTTGTATGGTTGTCAAGGTCACTCAGACTAATAGCAAGTTTTAAAGAAATTAAAATTTTTAAAAATGAGTAAAATAACTGGGAGTTTAGTAAATATAAGTGGACAGGAAGAATGGAGTGTGGCATATATGGATTGCATTAACTATATCGTTTGTACAATTCTGATCATGATGCTGTGACATACAGTTTGCTGCATAAATATGACTTCGATGAAGGCATGTGCCTTAGAGGAGCTGGAATTTTCTTATTGAAAGGGCAATGGTCGGAAGACCAATGTTGAATAAGGAGGAGGGTCTGATTTCATATCTGACCCTATGTCAGACTCTGATGAGGATGATGGATAATTATAATGGGAGGTTCTGTGGGTTATGGAAGCAGAAACAGTTTCCATCTGAAAAAGTTGCAAGTAAAATGGTATTATTGGAGGAAAGCAAGGCATTATTCAAGACAGAGAGGTACAAAGAATGATATGTAAGAAGTTGAAGCATATGAAAAGCTTGTTTGCCATAGAATGGGATATCATAGAAAGACTTCAGAAGGAGAACATAAAGCCTTATCATATTTATCCATTACATTAATAGTGCCACACTGATATATCTATAGACAAAAAAAATGTTAATTCCTTAAAAATTCTTGGTAAGATACATGTTTAATGTAAGGTAAAATCTTTATTTATTCACTGATTTGAAGGACAGGCATTATTCTAGGCACTTTAACATAACTGAGGGTAAAAAAAAAGAGACAATATTGGATAAAAGACAACAGATAATAAACAGAAATCATAATAAGTTACTACAGAAGGTTAAAATTGTCATGCATGGTATTTTAAAAAAATAGAGCCAGATTAAAAGATTCAAGAATTTTGGCAGGGACAGATTACAGAGTACTGTGTTGGATACTGAGAACTAGTTATTTGAGCAGTCTTGAAGAAATTGAGTATTTATCCAAGAGTATGTATGGGAGAACATTCCCGTCAGAGAGTAGGACCAGCACAGTGCCCCTTCTTGAGGTTATAAGAAGTGTTCACAATCAGATATTTTGGTAAATTAAACAAGATAGAGCCTATGAATGGCCAAATGATAAAACTGTGCCACAACCTGAGGGGCATGATTATTTCAATTATCTGAGCCTGACATTCAAATAAATGCCTAAAGCCAAACAGATATCAAACAAAATTGTACAGACTTAGAGATGTAATGATTTGGATAGCTAGATAACTGATTTATCTTATTTTATTTATTCTATATTGTGAAGAACAGGTAGGAAACACTGAATTTCTATCATCACTTTCTTTGGCTATAAAAACCTCCAAAATCAAAGCATCATCATAAGGCCTACACAGAATGGGAGAGATGGATAAAAGGTTATAATTAGGTAGTAAATTTTTCATTTCCACACGTCTAAAATTCATGGTAACTTAATTTCACTTTTAATAAAAGAAGCTTTCAATGGCACAGCAAAGTTTCTTTAAAATTATTTGAACTTTATAAAATTGTATTTAATTGTATAATGTAGAAATACAATGAGGACTGTGACAAGTGGGTGTAGAATATTTACAAATCCAATTTTTTAAGTACTATTTCATTGAAGAAAATACATGTCTGGCATTTATTATATGAAACTCATTGGTCACCTTAAAAATGAACTAAGAAAAGCAAACTATTTTTAAAAATGTAAAAGGAGTTCCCATCGTGTCGCAGGAAAAATGAATCCGACTAGGAACAATGAGGTTGTCCGTTTGATCCCTGGCCTCGCTCAGCAGGTTGAGGATCTGGCGTTGCCGTGGGCTGTGATGTAGGTTTTAGATGCGGCTCGGATGTGGTGTTGCTGTGGCTGTGGCATTAGACCCCTAGCCTGGGAACCTCCACATGCCACGGCTGCGGCCCTGGAAAGACAAAAGACAAAAGACAAAAAAGAAAGAGAAAGAAAGAAAGGAAGGAAGGAAAAGAAAGAGAGAGAGAGAGAGAAAGAAAGGGAAAGAAAGAAAGAAAGAGAGAGAGAGAAAGAAAGGGAAAGAAAGAGAGAGAGAGAAAGAAAGGGAAAGAAAGAAAGAAAGAGAGAGAGAAAGAAAGGGAAAGAAAGAAAGAAAGAAAGAAAGAAAGGAAGAAAGAAAGAAAGGAAGAAAGGAAGAAAGGAAGAAAGAAAGAAAGAAAGAAAGAAAGAAAGAAAGAAAGAAAGAAAGAAAGAAAAGAAAATGTAATAAATAACATTAGTCAATGAAATCAGCAGAAGTGTGTTTACATATTTTCAGTTAAGTTGTACCTAACAGTGAGCATCATAGAACATTTTCATAAAGATTCAATAAGAATCAAAGAGCCATACCACCGAAACATAGATCAATAAATTTGACTATTAATTGTTGCTATAATCTTTGTTGGCATCAGTTCAAAATTTAATAGCCTCCTTGTTTTTGCTTATATCTGGAAATTAAAAAATAGTAATATGAGACCATTTCAATTAAACATTCCTCTCTAAAGAGGTTCTGTTTTGGGATAAAAATATTTGATTTTTTATTGTCATAATTTAATAACTTGTGAGACCAACTGCTTATACACTAAGAAGTGCATTCCTAATTACATCTAGAGATTTATTGCTATTTTTTTATGTCAGTTGAGGTATAAAATTAATGAATAGCATTTTCCAATGTTATTCAGAGAATCAGTTATTCAAAGACTTTATCAATGGAAAGGATAGGTGAGAATTGGAATGAATTATATGTGACTTCAACCTGATAAACTATTATGAAAAATGTATTTTTAGAAAGAAATTACTAGTTAAGCAATTAGCTCAACTATAAAAGATGAATAATAGAGGCTTATTAATAAGATGAAATAAGATTAATTAGTATTTCCTACAAAGAAAAAATTTATTTCATGAAGAAGGAAGTCATTAATCAAGATTTTGGACTATCCCAGCAGTTTTAAAACACACTGGTGTTATGAAGGCAGGACATAGCATTAATAGAATTACAGTTAAATTCACAGGGAGTTTAAGCACAATTAGTAATGGCAAGGGGTGTCTTTTTTTTTTTCCTGAGGAATCAACAGTAACCCAATATGAAATTGTCTGAAATCTGGTGAACTTGAATTTATTGCTTGGCATGTTTGACATTAAGGATATTTAACCTAGTGGGCAACTTTGCTGATGCAGACACAGAAAACAAGTGGCTGAAAATAAGTAAGGTTTCTCTTTGGAGAAAATTAGGCCAATGGAGTCAAGGCCCACTTTCGGAAAGAAATCAGTGACAAGTCATAAGCTAGAATAGAGGGTGGCTCAGATCGTTCATTTCACATGGTTAGCATTTTGCGTGGAGAATGTGCCTACCTCCTCTTGTAGAGATTAAATTCAACATTAGCAGTATGAGAAGAGAAGTCCGCAAATGCCATCCGGTCTAGTTCTTCATTCTCTCACTTCCTGGCTAGAATACGGTAATTTTTTCTTTTCTTTTTTCTTTTTTTTTTTTTTTTTGGCCGCAATAGGGCACGTGGAATTTCCCAGGCCAGGGATCGAACCTGAACCACAGCAGCCTCTCAGGCCCCTGCAGTGAAAAGCTGGACATGCAACGCACTGCGGCACAAGAGAACTCTCAGATAAATTTTAACAATCACTGCTTTTTGTTTTTGTTTTTTGATGAATCTATGGCAGATAAGATTAATTAGGTTTTAGTGGTTCACACCATTCAGGGGAGCTTATCGTGGGATAAGCTCCACACTTGCCTTATCTAATCTGTGGATAGTATTCTTAATGAGAAATATAGAAGCAAGAGCCGAGCCTTAAAAAGATTCAATGTTGATAACACACAAATTGAAAGGACAAAAAAGAACAATCCAGTGGGAAAAAAAGTTGATCTGTAAGTATTAATTTCCTAATAGTCTTTCTATGCTTCAAAGTAGATAGTCATTCTAGGAGTCTTAATAAAACATGTAGCATAAAAATTAAAGATTGACTACACCATAAAGTGATAGATAATTTCTAAGTATATTTTTTAAAATTAAGCAAAAATGAATTGGTAATAGTGAAAAATAAATCAATTATTTTACATGAAATATACTTCCAGAATGGTGTACAAAATAGATTATTTATGTCTCTTGATGGTGTAACTTCCTCAATTTGGGTATTTTTTTTCTGTTGCATAGAAAATTAGATTAAGAGATCTGATTTTATTATTTTTGTGAATTAATGATAAAAGAAAATTCCAACTATGGAAGGTACAATGTAAAAAGATGAAAAGGAGCACATATAAAAAATTTTCACCTATAGCTTGATTAACTGGGGAATTTTTTTCAAGCATTCTATTCACTTAAAATTTATTCATTTTATAGAATAAGAGTCCCAAAGAGCTCTTTTGGAGTGCATATTTCAAAGAACAATTTCTAACATACTAAAAATATGTTTTGAATACAAAAAGTGATCCAAGGTAAACTTGGTGGCTGTAAAAGGATATGTCAAAAGCTAAAATTGATTGATTATTGGACATATGTAATTTATAACAATACTTTTCTGGAGTTAAATACAGGTTATTCAAGTGTTTGCACATTATATCTCTGATTGAAAATAGAGTTAATAGAGAACGAACACTTAGAATCAATGAGTAGTTGAGTTCAGGTTTATGGTGGTTTGTGTTACAGGAGGGAAATTGATACAATAGGCAAATCTTTGTGCATGTGTGAAAAAATATTAGGGTAAAGGGCAGTTACATTTAACTTTTCTCTGAGGAATTAAGGCAATGTAAATTTAATTAATTTTCAAATAATCTGCATTGTCATTCATTTTATAAATTTGTGATGTTTGCTTCTAACTTCTTGAGAGGTTTACATTTTCAAAAATTTCATTCTAGATTTGTTTCCTTATCAGTCTTTCAGGTATTTCAAATGTTATTTCTATTCTTTTAAAGATGGCCTTCCATTTCTTGGGACCTTTTATACCTATTCATCTCTGTTAACTGATAAAGTTATAAACCTAACACAAATGTTTGTTTACCTCCCCAAACCTGCCTGTTCTTCTGACTTCATCACTGATTTCCATATTTGACATCTCCTTCTCACTGGTGATGCTAGTTACCAAATGCTATAAATTCTATCCAAACCCTTAAAACCAGTCTAGATAGAATCACCTGTTTCTAATAACCATGGACCCACATTATTAGAATTGCTCCTAAACCCACCCATAATCCTTCCCTGAGTTAATTTTGTCTGCACATAGTTACCACATTTAACTTGGAGATAGAATTTACAATTAAAATTACTATTAGTCAAATGATAATATAAAGCTATATTTCGTGTAGAGTTTACTGCTCCAATTTAAATTGCCGATTTTCGAGTCCTAGTGTCCTGCTTAGATCTCTTGAGGCAGAATCTTTGGGGAGGAACTTGGCAATCTACATTTTCTACCAATCCTTCAGGTGATTCTCATGAATGACAACCTCTGAGAGCTAAAGCTCTGTTCCTTGGCATCACCAGGAGGGCTATTAAGGCAGATTACCACATTCCCCTGTGGGAAAGTCTGACAGCAAGTCTCGCGGTAACTCCGTGACTATATAACCTAGGTTATTCTGGTGTAATATGTTAGCAGCTTGATTTGGGGATTCCTTAGCCTTTGGGATTGACTCCATATTTTGAAGGTAGATGTTTAATTTTTTAATCTTGGGATCTCAAAAATGTCAATGCTATGCTTAAGAATTGACAATTATTCAATGCCATCTAACATTAAATTTCCTTTTTAGGATTCACAAGTCTTTATAGTATTCACTGATTCAAAGCAGGACAGGCTTATCTACTACAGTTGATCTTAGACATGATCCTTCTGTTCTGGTTAAATTTGGATTTCTCCCTTTTGTTCTTATTAAAAATAGTTTTAGCGACTCTATCAAGTGAAATTTGTAAGCAATCTGTAGTAACCCCCAAATTGGGAATTTGATTGTAATTGCACTGAATGCACTTATTAATTTTGGCGGAAGTTACCTCTTCAAATTATTGAGTCATCTCATGCACTAACTAAACATATTTCTGAATTATTTATGTACTATGTGTGTGTGTGTATACACATACCAGTTTTTTTCTGGTTTTTGACACATAGATCTTGTATATGTCTTATATTTGTACTTAGAAGTAAAAAGTCATATCTCCAGTGAAAGAGAGTGCCCTCTTTTTCACATTTTTCAACTATTTCAGGCATAGAATCACTTTTCCCTGTTTATTTACCATAATATTAACCACCATACAGATATCTTGTTTTATTATATGTGTTGCCGAAGGGAGCACCAGATATCTTTTAATACTTGTAATAGTTGGCTCATTTTTCAGTATGTGCAGTTCCTTTCTTCATCTTGTAAGATGAAGATGAACATTAGCTAATCTTTAGATAAAATTAGAGTGTTGACAGCAGCCATCAAATGACATGTCCTTGTCTTCAGTGGTGAAAAATAATAATAACAACATCCGAAACTTAATAGTGCTACTATGTGCTAGGGTGTTGTAAACATTTTACATGTATTACTTCTTTAAATTTCCCCCAAGAATATCATGAAAAAACTGAGGCACAGAACGTTCAATGATTTTCCCAAAATACTAAAGCTAGAAAGTGGGGGAGACATGTTTGAGCCCAGAAAGTGTTCTTACGTTAATGTTTGCAACCAATTAAGATAGTTTCTCCTTATTGTGTAATTATATTAAGACAAGTTCTTTATATAATTTATCCAGAATTTTTTATGTACTTCTGAAAGGTGTCAGCTGTTTTTATTAAATGACTTGATATGACATTGATTTTCTTCTTTAAGCTGTTAATGTAAAAATGCATAGTAATTTATATCCTAATTTTGAACATTCTTAGCATTTGTGAGATGAGAGCAATGTGGCCATGGTGTATTTTTCATTTCATATCTGTATTCAATATGCTATTGGTTTACTAGATATTTGACATCTTTATATGTTATAAAAGTCTATATTTTCTTATGTTCTGTAAGTTTTTAATAATGGGTATTGCTTCAAAATAATTTAGTAAGCTTTATCTCTATATTAGTTTAAATATCATAAAATTATGAGATTCGGATTTTAAACTTAGATATAGGCGATACCTTTAAATCTCTATTACCTGTAGTATTTTTATTAGCAAATCTTTGACAATCCTTGTTTCTTCTTTGGATATATTATGAAGTACACACTAAGTTTTAAGTCAATTTGGTAACTTAGCTTTTCTTAAAAAAACAATCCAAAAAGTTAATGGAAAAATGGAACTTTTTTGTTGTTTAATTAGTGCTTTATAAGGGATAAGGAAATGTCTATAAAACAGTAACTGAATGCTATGCAAAAATCTTAAAACTCAGATGGATTTTGCAATTAAAAATAGAATATATGATCAAATTTTTGAGTTAGAAGATCAGCCGAAAAACTTTCTGGGACTATGTTACAAAATTGCAAACAAAACAGAAAGTGACAAAGAAAACTTTAAAGATATGGTAGGTAAAAACCAGCAATTTTAACAATGCATCTCTTTGGATCTCTAGAAAGCAGTAAAAACATTGACAAAAATATAATTGGTGAAATTGTAAAGATAATTTCCCACAGCTGAAGAAAACCTCATAATTTCTGATTTAAAGAACCCAACTATATGTAAGATTAATATAAGTTATTTCTATTTAGATACGTTCTTTGGAATATTTTTTAATCTATGGTTTTGAAGAAAATACTGAACCTTTCAACATAAATATGCAGGTTAATTAGAAGGAGAATCTTACTGGCATTATACTTTAAAATGAAAACACTTTTTGACCTTATACTTTTGTGATTTAAGAAACAATTGTGAGAGTAAAATTGAGTTTTCATTTAGTATTTGCAAGCAGTAGACTGTGAATAGAATTCTTAAAAAGTAACTGCTAGAGGGAAATTTCTAAATATTTTTTATCTTTGATTTAAAAATAGCAGAAAATTAGAATGTAATAAAACCATAGGTGAATTTTATTTTGAATATACATGTAAACACTACATGAAATATTTTCAAATTAAATTCATTGATATTTAGAAAACATTACATCTTAATGAGAGAAATTCAAGATTGCACGATTAAGTCTATATTTGGAAATCTATTCACTATATTATAGGATTAACATAAAAAATGATGGTTTGATAAACAAAATAATCATTCATTGTAAACCTTGTCAAGCTAAGAATAGGAAAGAAGTCATTATAGGAATGTCAAATATACCCTAAATATATGATACAAATATTATACTTTGTTGGTAAAATGCTAGAAATACTCTTATTAAATTCCAAGACAATTCAATGATATCTTCCTTTAGTGCAAACTTTCAGTTTCTTTCATTTGAGGAATGGTTTAAAAAAATAGTTCAGAATTCCAGCCCACACTACACTCAAAGAAAAATAAAACAATTGCACGTGTACATATTTGCCTGTAAGTATACAACAAAAATGTCTGAAGAAAGCTGACCAAATTATTAACTCTTGTTACCTCCAGAGATGGGAGGAGGGCAGGTGTGGAGTGGTTTCTTTGATCCTGGGTTAGTTTACCAAGCACACATATTTTTGTAATGTAAATGATCCTAGTGAGCTATTTAACCAAATGTAAATACTCTCCTGTGTATTAGGAAGACTATACAAGCCTATACAGCAATGTTGCTTTCTATTATTTTAGTGTCAACTTTGGGAAATTTTTAGTCTAAATTTTCATTATGTTGTTTTATTTTGAAAGAAAATGAATCCATTTTACACACACTAACTCTCATTAATCTATAACCTATTTTCTGAGTTTTATGTTGTAGAAAGAACTATTACAGTACAATAAACAATAGATATCTGTGCATTTTCATCTAGCTAATGGGAGAAAAAAGTTATTTATATGAATACATATAAAATTAAAGTATAAATTACATATAATATAAAACATTAATTTTAAGTAGAATGGAGTATTATATATCATAGTTAAATTCTGAGGTGAAAAGGGCATGAGGGATGGAAGGAAAAAATGAAATATATAGATCTCAATATTTTACAAAAATCTAAGTTTTGAAAAACTTGACAGAACAGTAAAATAAATAATGGAGGAAAAAGTACACAAATGCTAAAAAATTGTTTTCTCTCACTGGAAAACACAAAAATTTTTTAAGTTCTTCTAAATTGGCTGAGTGTCAGATCACGAGGTATAAGAAAAATAAGCCTGTACCTTACAGATTCACAAATAATGGTGAAATCTTTTAGAGGTAAGATATTTCTAATGTTTGGTTTCATTTTGGCACTTTTTTAGAAGTACTTACTGAAGTTGCCTCTTTTTCTTTTTATTACTCAAATGAATTTATCACATCTGTAGTTGTATAATGATCATAACAATCTGATTTCACAGGATTTTCATCCCATAACCCAAGCACGTACCCTACACCACAAACTGTCTCCTCCAGAGACCATAAGTGTGTCAACATCTGTGAGTCAGCATCTGTTCTGCAAAGAAGTTCAGTCTGTCCTTTTTTCAGATTCCACATGTCAGTGAAAGCATTTGATGTTGGTGTCTCATTGTATGGCTGACTTCACTAAGCATGATAATTTCTAGATCCATCCATGTTGCTAAAAATGCTGGTATTTCGTTCTTTTTAATGGCTGAGTAATATTCCATTGTGTATATGTACCATGTCTTCTTGATCCACACCTCTGTTGATGGACATTTAAGTTGGTTCCATGTTTTGGCTATTGTAAATAGTGCTGCACTGAACATCAGAGTATATGTGTCTTTGCAAGTGGTGGTTTTCTCTGGATAGATGCCCAGGAGTGGGATTGCTGGATCAAATGGTAGTTCTATTTTTAGTATTCTGAGGAATCTCCATACTGTTTTATATGGTGGTTGCACCAGTTTACAATCCCAACAGTGTACTAGGGTTCCTTTTTCTCCACACCCTCTCCAGCACTTCTTGTTTGGAGACTTTTGGATGATGGCCATTCTGTCTGGTGTAAGGTGGTACCTCAGAGTGGTTTTGATTTGCATTTCTCTAATAATGAGTGATGTTGAACATCTTTTCATGTGTTTTGTGGCCATCTATGTCTTCTTTGGAGAACTGTCTATTTAGATCTTCTGCCCATTTTTGGATGGGGTTGTTTGTTTTTTTGGAATGGAGCTGCAGAAGGTGTTTCTAAATTTTGGAGATTAATCCCTTGTCAGTTGATTCACTTGCAAAGATTTTCTCCCATTCTGTCAGTTGTCTTTTATTTTGTTTAGAATTTCCTTTGCTGTGCAGAAACTTTTAAGTTTGATTAGGTCCCATTTATTTATTTTTGTTTTTACTGTCAGTACTCAAGAGGTAGATCTGAGATGTTGCTGTCTTTTATGTAAGAGAGTGGCATATGTTTTCCTCTAAGAGTTTTACAGTGTCTGGTCTTATATCTAGGTCTTGAATCCATTTGGAGTTTATTTTTGTGTATGATGTTAGGGAGTGTTCTAATTTCGTTCTTTTCCATGTGGCTGTCCAGTTTTCCCACCACCACTTATTGAACAGGCTGTCTTTTCTCCATTGTATATTTTTGCCTCCTTTGTCATAGATTAGTTGGCTGTAGGTGTGTGGGTTTAATTCTGGGCTTTCTATCCTGTTCCACTGATCCTTATTTCTGTCTTTGTGCCAGTACCATACCGTTTTGATGATTGTGCTTTGTAGTATAGTCTGAAGTCCTGGAGCCTGATTCCTCCAGCTCCATTTTTCTTTTTCAGGATGTCTTTGGATATTCTGGGCCTTAACTTTAAAATATTTCATTTTAGTTCTGTGAAAAAATGTCCTTGGTAATTTGATAGGGATTGCATTGAATTTGTAGATTGCCTTGGGTCCTATAGCCATTTTGATAATATTGACTCTTCCAATCCAAGAGCATGGTATGTCTTTCCATCTGTTTGTATCATCTTTGATTTCTTTCATCAGTGTCTTACAGTTTTCAGAGTACAGGTCTTTTGTCTGTTGTAGGTAGGCTTACTCCTAGGTATTTTATTCTTTTCTATGTGATGGTAAGGGGGGTTGCTTCCCTAATTTCTCTTTCTGCTCTTTTATTGTTAATGTATAGAAATGTCATTGATTTCTGTGTATTAATTTTGTATCCTGCAACTTTGCCAAATTCATGGATGAGCTCAAAGATACCACAAAAAAAGAAAACTACAGGCCAATTTCACTGATGAACATTGATGCAAAAATCCTCAACAAATTACTAGCAAACTTAATCCAACAATACATTAAAAGGATTGTACATCATGATCAAGTGGGATTTATCACAGGGATGCAAGGGTTCTTCAATATCCACAAATCCATCAGTGTGATACACCACATTAACAAACTGAAGAATAAAAACCATATGATTCTCTCAATAGACACGGAAGAAGCCTTTGACAAAATCCAACACCAATTTCTGATAAAGACCCTTCAGAAAGTGGGCATAGCGGGAACCTACCTCAACATAATAAAGGCCACATATGACAAACTGACAGCAAACATTATTCTCAGCAGTGAAAAGCCGAAAGCATTCCCGCTGAGATCAGGAACAAGACAAGGATGTCTGCTCTCACCACTACTATTCAACATAGTTTTGGAAGTCCTAACCATGGCAATCAGAGAAGTAAAAGAAATAAAAGGAATCCAAATTGGAAAGGAAGAAGTAAAACTATCACTATTTGCAGATGAGATAAAGTTGCCTTTGTGATGAGAATCATTTGTGGCATTTGTTAAATGTATAGCTTTTCAGATTGCCTCTTCCCTGTGATATGAGTCCTTGGTTTTCTCCCAGGTGTTTATTTTTTTTAATTACACAGGTGATTCCTATCACTAAAGAACTTTGGGAAACTTTTTTTGGGGGGAGGGTTGGTTCCTTTTTTTTTGCTTTTTAGGGCCACACTAGTGGCATGTGGAAGTTCCCAGGCTAGGGGTCAGTCGGAGCTACAGCTGCTGGCCTATGCCACAGCCATAGCAACGCTGGATCTGAGCTGTGTCTGTGACCTACACCACAGTTCAGAGCAACGCCAGATCCTTAACCCACTGAACAAGGCCAGAGATTGAACCCACATCCTTGTAGTTCCTAGCAGGATTCATTTCTGCTGTGCCACAATGGGAACTTCGGGGAAACAATGTTTAAAGAAGGCTGTAAAATTGGCTCTATGAAACAACAGGGAAAAATGACAAAATTCAACTTGTCTCCCTACAAAAGGAAGTCAAGGTCAAGTAAAACTAAGTCAATTGGGGCTTTATATTTTTGGTGGACAGTGAACCTAAATCTCTCTTTTCTATTCCAAAATATTTGAAGGTACGTATAAGTGATATCATATGATATATGTTTTTGTCTAAGTTCATTTAGTATGAGAATCTCTAGTTGCAATCAGATTACTGCAAATGGCATTATTTTGTCCTTTTTATGGCTGAGCAGTATTCCATGGTATATATGTCCCACATCTTCTTAATCCATTCATCTGTCAATGGACATTTAGTTTGCTTCCATGTCTTGGCTATTGTGAATAGCACTGAAATGAACATAAGGGTGAATGTACCTTTTTGAATGAATGTTTTATCCAGATGTATGCCAAGCAGTGGGATTTCTTGATTATATGGTAGTTCTGTATTTAGTTGTCTAAGTTTTTTCCATACTGTTTTCCATAGTGGTTGTACCAATCTACATTCCCACCAACAGTGAAGAAGAATTTTCTTTTCTCCACATTCTCTCCAGAATTTGCTATTTGTTGACTTGTTAATAATGGCCATTCTGACCAGTGTGAAGTGGTACCTCATTATATAGTCTTGATTTGCATTTCTCTAATAATTAATGATTTTGAACATTTTTTCAGGTACCTGTTGGCCATCTGTATGTATTCTTTGGAGAAATGTCTACTTTAGTCTGCCCTTTTTTCAATTGAGTTGTTTTCTTTTTTTGTTGTTGAGTTGTATGAGTTTTTTGTATATTTTGGAGATTAAGCCCTTGTCTTTGCACATTGAAAAGATTTTTCTCCCATTCTGTGGGTTGTCTTTTCTTTTTTTAATGGTTTCCTTGGCTGTGCAAAAGCATTTGAGTTGAATTAGGCCTCATTGGTTTATTTTTGTTTTTATTGACCTTATTCTAGGAGGTGAATCAAAAAAGATGTTGCAGTGATTTATCTTAAAAAGCATTCTGCCTATGTTTTTGTCTAGGAGTTTTATAGTATCCCACCTTATATTCAGGTATTTAATCTATTTAGAATTTATTTTTGTGTATGGTGTTAGATAGTGTTCTAATTTCATTCTTTTACATGTAGCCACCCTGTTTTTCAAGTTACACTTACTGAAGAGACTTTGTTTCTTAACACTGTATGTTCTTGCCTCCTTTGTCATAGATTAATTGACCGTAGGCACTTGGGGTTATTCCTAGGCTTTCTATTCTGTTCCATTGATTTATATTTCTGTTTTTGTGCCAGTACCATATTGTTTTGATAACTGTAGCTTTGTAGTATTATCTGAAGTCAGGGAGCCTGAGTCCTGCATTTCCATTTTTCTTTTTCATTATTGCTTTGGCTATTCAGAGTATTTTATGTTTTCATACAGATTTTAAAATATTTTTTCCTAGTTCTGTGAAGAATGTCCTTGGTAATTTGATAGGGATTGCATTGAATCTGTAGATTGTCTTGGGTAGTATAGTCATTTTGACAATATTGATTCTTCCAATCCAGGAGCATGGTATATCTTTCCATCTGTTTGTGTTGTCTTTCATTTATTTCATCAGTGTCTTAGAGTTTTCAGAGTATAGGTCTATTGTCTCTTTGGGTAGGTTTATTTCTAGATACCTTATGTATTTTTATGTGATGGTAAATGGGATGGTTTCCCTAATTTCTTTTTATTATCTTTCATTGTTAGTATATAGAAATGTAATTGATTTCTGTGTATTAATTTTGTACCCTGCAACTTTGTCAAATTCATTGATGAGTTCTAAAAGTTTTTTGGTGCTGTCTTAAGGATTTTCTAGGTATAGTATCATTACATCTGCAAACAGTGATAATTTTACTTTGTCTTTTCCAATTTGGATTCCTTTTATTTCTTTTTCTTCTCTGGTTGCCATTGCTAGGTGATTCTTAATAATACATGTGGAAGTTTAAGGAATATATCTGGTTCACAGAGACTACTGAATGAGACCCATAACATGTACTTTGGTTCTTTGCATCAAAAGTTTCTCTAATTTATTGAAATTCAAGCTAGTTAATAACCATGTTTATCTAGCTATGCATCTAAAGATCTTATACTACTTCAGATTTAAGTAGTTAATCTGGGACAGTTTCCAGATGCTGGCATAGGACTCTTGGGTTAGAGACAAAGCATGGTCTTTGAACAAATGGTACTAAAACAAATGAGCATCCATATGCATCAGAGGAAAAATAGTAATAATAATGAACCTAGACACACAGTGTTTTTTACTCACAGCAATAACAGTAGCCACAGTCCCAGTTTCCATGAGGTAATGGGAAGGGGGCCAAGTGGTGTCTTCTGATTTGGGATCATGTTATAAGAACATCAAGCTTAGAGACTCTGGTTCATTTTAGGTGGTAAGCCTGCTTGATTTTTGTCTCAGAGGGAGAAACTATATTTACTATAATGCCTAGTACACATGTATTCCCTTTACCCAAAGGAAGATAGTATCTCTGTTTTCCAAGGCTATTTTACAGACAAATATCATTGAGGAGATAGTCCAAATCAAAATGATATTTAGTGCTCCATTCATTTTTACAGTTACTTAGGTAGCACCTTCCCCTCACACCCAACTTCAATTAGTTTTTCCAAATGCATTTGTAATTCAGTTAGATTATTTTGTCATGTTCTTCACTTTATCCTGAAATCCCTCAATCTCCTAAATGATATCTTCATTTGCACATATTAAGGTCCCTTCTATGTGCTGTGAAGTTTTATGCATAATGTCAATATGTCCACTATTAAAATGTTATGAAGTATAATTTCACTGTGCCCCAAAGTCCCTGTTTCTCATATTCAAACCCTCTTCCCACCTCCCTAGGCCCCTAGAACTACTGATATATTGAATGTTAGTTTTGTCTTTTACAGATTGTCATGTACTTGGAGTCTTACCATATGTAGCCTTTTCAAAATAACTGCTTTCACACAGAAATATAAACTTAAGATTCAATCATGTCTTTTTGTGGATTGATAGCTCATTTGCTTTTTATCACTGAATGATATTCTGTTGTATAGTTATCACAGTTTCTTTCTTCATGAAACTATTGAAAGGCTTCTTAGTTGTTTCTAGTTTTGCAATAATGAATAAAGCTGCTGCTATAAACATTCACATTCAGGGTTTTGTGTGGATACAGATTTTCAATTAAGTTGGATAAAAAGCTGGGAATGATTGTTGGATCAAATGATAAGAATATGTTTCCCTTTGTAAGAAACTGCCAAAATGTCTTTCAATGTGACTACCAATCTGCATTACCACCAGCAATATAAGATTACCTGTTGCTTTGCCTCTTCACCAGCGTTAGTGTTAGGTATCGTCAGCTTTTTTTATTTTTATATTTTGGGATCTAATCATTCTTATATTTTAATTTGAATTTGCATAGTGACCAATGAAGTTGAGCATATTTTCATTTGTTTATGTTTTCTTTCTGCATAGTTTCCAAGTTGTCTGTTAAAATCTCCTGTCGGTTTTTATGTTGAGTTTTTGTTTTCTTATCAAGTTTAAAGTTTTATGAAGGTTTTAGAAACCAGTGCATTATCGTTTATATGTTTTGTGAATATTCAAGTCTGTGGGTTGATTTTTTAATTCTCACTATAGTATCTTTAACAAAGAAGTATTTAATTTTAATAAGGTTCAACTTGACCAATTTTTCTTTATGGATTAAGCTTTGGCATTATATTCAAAAACTCGTCACCAAACCCAAGGTTACCTAAAGTTTCCCCCCAAGTTTTGTTTCCACATTGTTGTTATAGTGGTAAGTATAGCTGTCTTCCCCTATGCTTTCTTTCAGAGGGTTCGTAGTTTTGCATTTTACACTTAGACTGGTGATCCATTTTGAGTAAACTATTGGGAAAGATGTAAGGTCTGTGTCTAGGTTTACATTTTTGACCTATGGATGCTCACCTGTTCCACACCATGTCTTCAAAGACCATCCTTTTTCTTCATTAAGTTTGATTGGCTCCTTTATCAAAGATCAGTTGGCTATATTTAAAAGAATCTATTTCTGTGTTCTTGATTCTGCTCCATTAGAATGGAAGTCTATTTATTTACCAGTATTATCCTGTGTTACAAATTATAGTTTTATAATAAATCTTAAAAACATATATTCTGAGTCCCCAACTATATTCTTCTTCAGTATGTTGGCTATCATAGGACTTTTGCCTTTTCATAGAAACTTTAGATCTTGTTGATATCTAAAAATGACTAACTGGGATTTTTAATATGATTTCAAGGAATATATAGATCAATGTGGAAAGCATCGACATAATAACAATGTTAAATTTTCCAATCCATGCACATGGGATATCCCTTTATATGTTTAGATATATTTTGATTGCTTTAATCAGAGTTTTAAAGTTTTCCACATGTAAAATCTGTAAATGCTTTGTGTCAGTTATATTCAAAACTTTCATTTGTTGGTGCTATGGTAAATAGTATTTTTAAAATACCAATTTCAGGAGTTCCCTTTGTGGCTCAGTGGGTTAGGAATCCAACATAGTGTCTATAAGGATGCAGGTTCCACCCCTGGCTTTGCTCAGTGGATTAAGGATCCTGCATTACCACAAGCTGCAGTGTAGTCATAGATGTCACTAGGATCTGGTGCTGCCATGGCCATTGCAGCTCTGATTGGACGCCTAGCCAGGAACGTCCATATGCCACAGATGCGGCTGTAAAAAGAAAACAAATAAAATACTAATTTCAGTGGTTTTAATTCTGAAAGGAATTAGGGATTTTTCAAATGTTGTTTTTTTTCTGAATTAACCAATATGATCATACAATTTATCTCCTTTATCCTACTGTAGTCAATTACATTGATTTTTCAAATATTGAAACAGCCTTACATACCTGGAGTAAATCATAATTATTGGTACATAATTCTTTTTAACATTGTTGAATTTGATTTGATGATATTTTGTACCAAAGTTCTGAATCTGTGTTCATCAACAGTCTCTATTACTTCTTTCTTTTATAAGTACGGTATGCTGGCCTCATAAAATGAGACAGAAAGAGTTCTTCCTGTTTCTGTTTTCTAAAAGACATTGAGGAGAATTGAAATCATTTATTTATGTGTTCAGAAAAATTCACCAGTGAGACCATCTGGACCTGGAGCTTTATCTTTGCGGAGGTTGTTAATCATTGACTCATTTTTAAAATAAATGCCTATTCACTGTACATATTTCTAATTGTATATTTTTTCAGTTTTGAGATTTAATTGACAGATAGAATTCCATAATTTAAGATGTATGCCGTGATTTGACTTGTATACATCATGAAATGATTATTTCAATAAGTTTAGTGAACACCCATTGTTTTATATAGGTGCAAACTAAGTACATAGAAGAAAGTACTTTCCTGTGATAAGAACTCAAGATTTGCTCTTAAAAATTTTCATTTATAATATACAGCAATGTTAATTATATTTATCATGTTGTACATTACATCCCTAGTACTTTTTTACCTTTTAACTGGAAGTTAATACTTTTTGTCTGCCTTCATCCAGTTCGTCTTGCTTATGGTAGCCACAAGTCCAATCTCTTTCTGAGTTTGTTTTTAAAGTATATTTGACCAACAATACTCTTAGTTTTGATATTTCTGTATGTTTTAAACACATGACAATTCCAGTTATGATCTGTCAAAATCCAAAATACTACATGGTTACCGATATTTCTCATGTTATGTATTTCATACCTGTGACTCATTTATTTTTGCAACTAGAAGTTTGTACATATTAATCTCCCTCAAATGTATCTTTATTCACTCCACCCCTCTCCTTTAACTGACTTTATTCACTCCACCCCTCTCCTTTGGCAACTACTCTTTTTTTCTTTGTATCTATACTTGTTTGTTTTGTTATGTCTGTTTTTTTTAAAGTCCACATATAAGTGAAATAATATTTTACTTTCTCTGACTGACTTCACTTAGCATAATACCCTCTAGTTCTATCCATTTTGTCACAAATGGCAAGATTTCATTTCTTATGGTTGAGTGATATTCCATTGTGTGTGTGTAGAGATTTTATATATATATAAATATATACTTTTTTTTTTTTACACATCTTCTTTATCATTTGATGATGGCATGTAGGTTCCTTCCATACCTTGGCCTTTGTAAATATTGCTGTAATGAACATGGGAGTGTATATATATTTTTGAATTAATGTCTTAATTTTCTTCAGATATATCAGTGGAATTGCTGGATATGATACTTCCGTTTTTCATTTTTAAAGGCAATCATCCTACTATTATTAGTAGTGGTTGTACCAGTTTACATTTTAACCAACAGTACATGAGGATCCCCTTTTCTCAACATCCTCACCAATACTTACTGTTTGTTGTTTTTCTTGATGATAGATATTCTGACAGATGAAATATGAAATGTCTTGTGGTTTTGATTTTCATTTCCCTGATTAGTGACATTGAGCATCTTTTCATGTGCCTGTTGACTGTCTGTGTGTCTTTTTTGGAAAATGAATATTCAAATTCTCTGCCCACTTTTAAATCAGGTTGTTTGATTTTTTGATGTTGAGTTGTATGAGTTTTTATATAGCTAAGATATTAACCCCTTATTGGATACATAGTTTCAAATATCTTCTTCCTTTCAATAGGCATCTATCTTGTTTTGTTGATAGTTTCCTTTGTTGTGCAGAAGCTTTTTATGTTGTAGTCATATTTGTTAGTTTTCTTTCTTTTCTTTGATTGCCTAAGGAGACATACCCAGAAAAAAATCTTAGGCAGGTGTCAGAGTCTACTGCCTATGTTTTCTTCTAGAAGTTATATGGTTTAAGGTTTTACATTTAAGTCTTTAATCCATTTTGAATTCATTTTTGTGAACAGTATAATAGAGTATTGCATTTGACTTTTTTGCATGTAGCCATCCTGGTATCGCAACACTGGTTATTGAAGAGGCCATCTTTCTCCCTTTATTCTTTCCACCATTATTTTTGCCTCCTTTGTCATAGATTAATAAACCTTATAAGTGTGGGTTCATTTTAGGGGTCTCTATTCTATTCCATTGATGTGTGTGTGTTTTTATGCCAGCATCTATAGGGTCTTGATGACTGTAGCTTTGTAATAGAGTTTAAAATCAGGGAGCGTTATACCTCCAGGTTTGATATGTCCAGCTTTTTTTTTTCTTTCTCAAGATTTTTGTGACTATCCATGGTCTTTGGGCTTTCCATATACATTTTAAAATTATGTTCTGGTTCTACTGAAAATATCATATATATCAGTGGTAAAAATACCATATATATCATTGTCACCTTGAGTAGATCAGTCAATTTAACAATGTTAATTCTTTAGTCCATGAGCATGGTATTTCTTTCCATATGCTGTGCCACCTTCAATTTCTTTCATCAGTTTCTCATGACTTTACAAGTATAGGTTTTTTCTTCCTATTTAGACTTATTCTAAATATTTTTTTTCTTCTTGATGCAATTAAAAAGAGATTGTTTTCTTAATTTCTCTTCTGATGGTTTATTGTTAGCGTATATAAATGCAACAGATTTCTATACATTTTGGGTCCTGCAGGTTTACCAAATGCATTAGGTCCCAGTAGTTTTCGGTGTCATCTTTTGGATTTTATATGTATAGTATCATGTTACTACAAATAATGATGGTTTTACTACTTTTTTTTCTAATTTGGATTTCTTATATTTCTTTGTATTGTTTGATTGATGCAGGTAGGACATTTAATGCTATGCTGAATAAACATGGCAAGAGTGTGCAACTTTGTCTTGATCCTGGTCTTAGAGGAAATAATTTCAGCTTCTCACCATTGAGTATGATGTTAGCTGTGGGCTTGTCACATATGGCCTTTGTTATGTTGACATATATTCCTTCAATACATTGTTGAAAGTCTTTTCATAAATTGATATTGAGTTTTGTTAAAAAAGTTTTTCTGCATATATTGAGATGATCGTATTTTTTTTCTCCTTTATTTGTTAATGTGGTGTTTTGCAGATATTGAACCATATTTACATCCCTTAGGAAAACCCCACTTGATGGTAGTGTATGATCCTTTTAATGTATTATTTAATTCAGTTTGCTAAAATTTTGTTGAGGATGTTTGTATTCATGTGCATCTCTGATATGGGCCTATAATTTTCATATATATGTGTGTGATCTATTTGTCTAGTTTTAGTACGAGGGTTATTTTGACTTCACAGAATGAGTTTGGAAGCAGTCCTTCCTCTGCAATTTTGTGGAATGGTTTGAGAAAAATAGGTGTTAACTCTTCTCTAAATGTTTGGTAGAATTCACTTGTGAAGTCATGTGGTCCTGGACTTTGTGTTTGTTAAGAGTGGCTGGACTTTGTGTTTGTTAAGAGTGGTTTTATCATTTATTGAATTTCTTTTCTGTTGATTGGTCCATTCATATTTTTTATTTCTTCCTGATTCGGTCTTGGCACATTTTGAGTTTTGGGAGTCTTAGACTGTGCATTTCTAAGAGCTTGTCTTTTCTAGGTTACCCATTTTTGGCATGTAGTTGTTCATAGTATTCTTCTTTTGATCTTTGATCTTTCTGTGGTGTCAGTTGTAACTTATCTTGCATTTATCTTTTATTGATTTGAGCCTTCTCCTCCCGCCCCCCTTAAAGGTAAGTCAATTTATATTTTCAATGAACAGCTCTTCGTTTCACTGGTCTTTTCTACTGTTTAAGTCTCTATTTCATTTATTTCTTTTCTGATCATTATGGTTTATTTCTTTCTACTACCTTTGGGTTTTGTTTTTCATTACCTTGTTTCTTTAGGTATAAGTCTAGGTAATCTAAGTCAGATTTTTTTAAAAGTAGGCTTGTGATACTATAAACTCCCCTCTTAAAAATTATTTTGCTATTTTCCATAGATTTGGTTTGAGGTCTGTCTGTGTTTGTGTTTTCACTTGTTTCAAGTTATTTTTTATTTCTTTAACTTCCTCAGTTATCTGTTGGTTGTTTAGTAGCATATTGCTTTGCCTCCATGTGTTTGTTTTTTTACAGTTCTTTTGTTGTAGTTGATTTCTAATACCATAGCATTATGGTCAAAAAAGATACTTGCTATGATTTCAGTTATCTTAAATTTCCTGAAATTTGTTTTATGGCCTAGCATGTGATTCATCTATCCCAAAGAATGTTTTCATGTGCACTTGAAAAGAATGTGTATCTGCTACTTCTTGATAGAATATTCTATATATATCTATTAAGTCCTCTTGGTCTAATGTGACATTAAAGGCCAGTGTTTCATTGATTTTTTTTCTATCATTTGATGTAACTGGGATGTTAAAGTCCCCAATATTACTGTGTTATTGTTGCTTTTTCAATTGCCTATTAATATTTGCTTTATGAATTTATGTGCATCTGTGTAGAGCATATGTATATCTGCAATTGTTATAACTGCTTAGAGTCACCCCTTGATTATCATGTAATGTCTTTTCAGTCTTTGCTTTAAAATCTATTTTGTCTACTATAATTATTTCTATTTTGCCTTTCTTTTCATTTCCATTTTTGGAATACTTTTTCCCTCCTCTCAGTTTCAGTTTCTGTGTGTATTTAGGTTTTGAAGTGAATATATTCTAGGCAGCATATGTTAGAGTCTTATTTTGGCACCCATTCAACCACTGTTTTTTGATTGGAACATTAATTCCGTTGACATTTAAAGCAGTATTTGATAAATGTGTATTTATTGCCTTTTTTGAATTGATTTTGAGTTGTTTTGCAGTTCTTTTTCTGTTTCCTACTTGCTCTTTTCCCTTGTGATGTGATAACTATCTTTAATATTAGATCTCAATTTTTTCTCTTTTTTGTATATATCTATTAAAAGTTTTTAGTTTGTGGTAACCATAACATTTATATGTAGGAGTCTATATATTACTTGTGTAAGTCGCTGATCCCTGAAATTGAACCACACTTTAACAACTCTCCATTTTAACCAACACGCATCTAATATTTTGGACATCATGTTTTACTTTTTTTTGTTTTCTAAAACTAACTTTATTATGTATTTGTCTTTACTATTGAGAATTTTCCATGTATACATAAATATATATACATATATATATGTATATATATTTGCTTTTTCATTTAGAGAAGTGCCCTTAACATTCCCTGTAAATCTGGTTTGCTGATGTGGAAATCTTTGTTGTTCCTTGTCTGAAAAATTTTGTTCCATCGTATTTGAATGAAATCCTTTCTGGGTAGAATATTCTTCATTGTATGTTTCTCCCTTTCATCATTTTAAATATATATTGTACCACTCCCTTCTGGCTTAATAGAGTTTCTGCTAAAATGTCAGCCAATAGTGCTATTCGAGTTCTCACACATATAACATTGCTTTTTCCTCTCTGTTTTAATATTCTATCTTTATCTTGAATTTTTGCCATTTTAATAACAGTATGTCTTGTTTGGTCCTTTTTGGGTTGATCCTATTTGAGACTCTGTTTGCTTCTTGGACCTGGATGTCTATTTCCTTTCCCAGGTTAGGAAGTTTTCAGCCATTATGTCTTCAAACATGTTTTTTGCTCCTTTTTTTTCCCCTCTCTTTTCTCCTTCTAAGACCCCCCATAATGCAATTATTAGTATGCTTTTTTGTTGCCCTCAAAGTATCTGAAACTATCTCCATTTACTTTTATTATTTTTCTTCCTTTTCTCTTCAGCTGCAGTGGATTCCACTACTGTCTTCCACCTCATGGATATGTTCCTCTTTAGTGAATTAATTTCTTCTAGTTAATTTATTTCAGCAATTGTATTATTCATATATTTTGTTCTCATTTATATTTTCTAATGCTTTGCTAAAAAATTCTAACTTCCCACTCAATTCATCCAATATGCTCTTAAGTCTTTGCTCATTTTTAAGATCATGACCTGGAACTCTTTTTATTTATTTATTTAATTTTTGAAATTGTTATTTCCCCAATACAATATTTTTTTCCTACTGTACAGCATGGTGACCCAGTTACACATACATGTATACATTCTTTTTTATCCCATTGTCATGCTCCATCATAAGGAGGAGGGAGTGGGATGACCTGGAACTCTTTATTGTGTATATTACTTATCTCCACTTCACTTAGTTTTTCTGGGGTTTTATCCTTAGTTTATATTTATCTGTCACCTCATTTTTTTAATTATTCTTTTTATTGCAGTACATTTGGAATTTGGCTACATTTCCTGGCCTTTGAGAAGTGGTCTTTATAGGAACCATCTTAGGTGTCCCAGAAGCATACATTCGTCTGGTCACCAGAGATACATGCTCTAGGTGTGGCCTCTACGTGGGTTTCAAGGGTCCTCCTGTTGTGGAAAGTTGAATACTATGGGTAATCTGGTAGGTATGACCTCACTGTGTTAAGTTTTGGTAGTGTATCTTTTAAGAAATTAGTCTATTTCATCTAAGTTACAAATTTGTAGCCATAGAGTTTGCATATCATATTATTTTATTTTATGTTTAATGTACATAGGAACAGTAGTGTTAACCTCTATTTCATTTCTAATATTAGTAATCTGTGTTTCCTCTTTTTTTTTCCTTGTTCAGTCTAACTAGAGATTTATCAATTTCATTGCTCTTTCAAATACTCAGCTTTTGGTTTCATTGATATTTTTATTTGCTATTGTTTTATTTTCAATATCATTAATTTCTTCTCTAATTGTATTGTTCTAATGCTTGCTGTAGTCTTAAATAATGTTCCTTTCTCTAATGCCCTAAGATGGAAGCACAGATTATAGACTTTTATATTTATTTCTCATATATGAATATAATGCTATAAGCTTTCCTCTAAGTGCTATTTTTGCTGCATGCAATAAATTTTGTATTTGCATTTTTATATAATTTAGTTTAAAATATTTTAACATTTCTCGAGTCTTCTTTTGCTCTTTGTGTTATATAAAGTGTGTTGCTTGATCTCCACATATTTAGCAATTTTCCAGTTGTCTTTTAATAATTTCTGGTTAAATTCTTCTGTAGTCTGAGAACATACTTTGTATGGCTTGTAGCATTTAAATTTGTTAAGGTGTGATTTATGGCACAGAATGTGGTCCATCCTGGTGATTGTTCCCTGTGAGTTTAAAAAGAATGAGTGTTCTGCTATTGTTGGAAGAGCTATTATATAAATGTCAATTAGATTGAGTTGATATATAATCTTGTTCAGTCAACTATATCCTTACTGACTTTCTGCCTGCTTGATATTACTGAAAGAGGTGTGTTGAAGTCACAAGTGTACTAAATTTGCCTATCCCTTTTTTGGTTTTATCAATTTTTGTTTCGTCTACTGTGATGGTCTGTTCTTAGGTACATACAGACTTAGAATTGTCTTGCTGGATAATTGACCCCTTTAATCATTATGTTAGGAACTTCTTTTTTTGGATATATTACTTTTTTGAAATATGCTTTGTTTGAAATTAAAAGAGCTATTTTTGCTTTCTTTTGATTCATTTACAATGCATTCTTCATCCCTTTCCTTAGAATCCATGTAAATCTGAGTGTTTATATTTATAATGAGTTGTTTGTAGAGGGTACATAGTTAGGTCCTTTATTTTCAATAAATTCTGCCACCCTGTCTTTTAATTGCTGCATTTAGACCACTCATAAAATGATATTTAATATAATAGAATTAGTATTATCTATGTAGTTTACATCTGTTTTTTTATTGCATTTGTTAATTTCTTTTCTTTTTCATATGTTCCTGGTTTAATCAAACATTTGATATGGTTCTATTTTATATCTTCTCTTGAAATATCAAGTACAGTATTTTTCAGTGTTTATCATAAAGTATCCAATATGCATTTTAATCTAACACAAGACTACCCTCATATAATACTATGCCACCTCATGTATACAGAAAATATTTGCTAATGGAATATTCTCAATTTCTCTCACCCAACTTCTGTAAAATTGCTGTCATTCACTTATTCTTCCCATATGCCATATCACTGAATACATTGTTACTGTTATTACTTTTAAAAGTTATATTTTAGATAAATCAAATGTAATAAAAAATTTTAGGCTATTGTGATAAGGAGTGAATTTATAGACCTGAGGAAATCAGATGATGTTTTTAGAATTTTTAAATAATAGTTTGTTGATACAAGAGCTTCTTTTGTCACTTGAAATAATGGAAGTTGTGTTTTATCAAAGGAAAATAAATGTGTCAGTTTTACCTTTGGATAGATTCTCTTTTAATAGTTAGCAAAATGATATTAAAAGAAATGAACTGGGCAATTTAATGGTTAAATACTAAATGGAATTTGAATTTGATATTTTACATTAATATACATATGCATATGCAAATTAATGTAACATCTTAAATATATGTGTGTGTGTGAATATAGATATAGACATTGAGATAAATTTTAAATGCTAGGACTTTTCCTTAGAATTCCAGCATAATATCAAGAGTCAACTTTCATAAATCATTGGTTTTCTTATTTCAGTGACTATGTTTTAAGATTTTATGTTAATATGATTAGAATATTTTTATTTGAGAAATTTAAATGCAACAATATAAAGAATACTATAGGAAACTACTACAACAGCTGTGTCTATGGCAGTTGCTCTCATATTAATTCTTGATAAGCATGTAATTAAGTGATGTCACCACTATATCAGTTAGAAATAGGACAAGATGTTTCAACATTTGGAAAATACATGCATACTCACATAGAGAGCTTGAAGTTAACTTCCAAGCAGTGACTTGCTGCCAGATATTTAGCAAGAGTCATCTTGCAGAGTTAAGACCTCCAGAGCATGAGACATTAAAGAGCTTTTCTACTCAGCACATTGAAAAGCCTAATTATTATCAAGCCTTTGCTATTAAAATATCATCAAATTATGTTTATAGAATATTATTCACTGAGAACCTCATAGCTATTTCCCAACAATGCTTGACTGTATTAGTGCATTGGGAATGCTAGTATTGACTTGTTCAAACTAATACAAAGCCAATGTAATAAATTATGACTACAGAGTGAAAAAATAACCCTTACTGGCCATATGATGTTAATGTAGCCATAAAAGATTTCCTCCCTACTCAGCAGTAGATTCTGGACCACATACCATGAGGAAAGTATGGATAGAAATTCCTTTATAGAATAAAAGAGCACCCAAAATAGAAATGCATGAACCACCCTTTAACTTTCCCAAATATTCCTTGCTAGTAAGCATTTGTCCTAATCTTTAATAAGTGAGTCTCTTTAGAGTATGTAATTATTAAAATAGTGATTAATTAGTAATACATTATCTCTGCATCAGTCATTGTGCATGTTATTGGCCTTTAGTTATTACAGCAAACCTTCAGGGAATGTATACATAATCCCTCTCCATGTTTTTAAAGATGAGAATACTGAGGCTTAGAGTAAATAAATAACTTGCCTAGCATTGTATTTATGCAAGTAGAAAAAGCCAGTTTTGCCTAATGTTTTTGAATTTTTAATTTATTTTTGCGATTTTTATTGGAGAGTATTCTGTGATGTTTTATCATTGTACTTATTTGCCAGTGATTTTCTCTTAGCCGTTTTAACCAAAGGACAGAGAAATTCATACACTAAGGCTATAAACTTCTTTACTGTATTATGTTCATTTTCATTTATCAGAAGGTAGAGGGGTAACAGAGAAAACTGCTAATTTAGGCTGAATCATGACCCCCAAAAGACATGTGGTTGGAAATGTGAAGATAAGATCCTCAGTGGCAAATGAACACATCATCTCAGGATTTACAAACTGATCCATCAAAGAGATACACTGGGATTTAACAGATGTAAAACTTAGGTACTGACGACAGATTTGTTTTTTTGTGTAAGACTAGGATATAGAAGGAGACTTGGGCTCTGGGATAACAACTGATACTGACCTTAGTGGACTGGTAATCCACTGCCTCTTGAGTCCAAGATAAAATATGGGTGCTGTAATATGTGGTATGATAGTTCCTAGTTAAAGTTGGAGGACTTTGTTCTATAGGTTTTTTACATTGTTCTCTCTCTGGGATATTCAACTTAAAAATAAGTTACTGAGAAATTATTATGCCAATTTTTGGCATAATACTGTGTGAATTCAAGGTGTAGAAACTATTGATTTGATATACTTATTAATATGGTTGTCATTGTACCTTTAGCTAACACCTCTGTTGTGTCACATTATTTATTCTAGTGGTAAAAAAATTGAGAATTTAATATTTATAATACAGTTTTCTTCTTTGTAATCAGTGTACTGTATATTAGATCACCAAGTCTTATGTATCTACTATTTGCAAGTATGTACCCTTAAATGTGGGATGCCCTTTTTATGGGATAGTGATTTTATTTTTTTATTTTATTTTTTTGTCTTTTTGCCATTTCCTGGGCCGCTCCCGCGGCACATGGAGGTTCCCAGGCCAGGGGTCGAATCGGAGCTGCAGCCGCCAGCCTACGCCAGAGCCACAGCAACGCAGGATCCGAGCCGCGTCCGCAACCCACACCACAGCCCACGGCAACGCCGGAACCTCAACCCACTGAGCAAGGGCAGGGATCGAACCCGCAACCCCATGGCTCCCAGTCGGATTCGCCAACCACTGCGCCCTGACGGGAACTCCGGGATAGTGATTTTGAAGTTTGAATCCATAAAGAAATAACTGTCATGTTAATTAGCTAAAATTATGTTGTATTTATTATGCAAAGAAGTCCTTGTAACATAATAATTACATTAACTGATTGAAATCTAAACTACTGCTCATTGTGAAGAAATAGTTAAAAGTTAAGAAAAAGTTTATTAGTGTTTGGTATTTGTGTATTTTCTATACTATCTCAAAGTAGTATGTAAAACATTATAAAACATACAGGAAAATAATCTATTGAGATTTGGACCTTGATTAACAAAATTTTAAATTACTATGTCATGAACATATTTTATATTTCAATTGAAAAATAATATGTACCATTTTTATAATTGATATTGTGCCATCCAATGAAATTTTGTTAAATATCCATTTAACCTCCAAACTTTTCCCATGATTTATGTTGCTTCAAAGCTGCTTAAATTGTTTTGAAGTCTACTGTGTAAACAAAATTAGGGAACGCAAACAAGTAAAAATATCGATACGGTTGTATATAGAGATGTATGACTTCATACACTTTTATGATTCAAAAGAGCAAACAGAAAATGTTACATCTTACCCTGAATACCTACAAGGGAAATTTAACCCCAATTTTCTTAAGTACGTAAGAGTAATAATTTAAAGTCCATTTTTTAAAATCAGAAAAGAAAAACTGTCATGCAATATTAGGGAAAAAATTTCTTTCAAGAGTGAATGTGTGCTCTTTCTTTAGGCTATCACCTGAGATTAAAACAAACATAACAGGGAAATTAACATCTCTTGTTAATTAACATTTCTTTGCTTTATAGAGTTAGAACTTGAACAGCAGTTATAATTCTTAATGAATCTCAGGTTATAAATCTGACTTTGTTGTTTCTGGGTATTATTTGTATTGGCAAATGGAAAAAGAGGATAACTTTGAAATATATGAAACATTACAGCCCATTTCCCAAACTATTCCAAGTGAAATCCTAAAATTAACAACCTGAAATATTATATATATAAATATTTTTCTTTCTAAAATGATATTGGGGTTTTTAATCCTGAGTTCAGTCTCCCATTAAGTATTATAGTTGTGACATAAAAATAGCATCAATAATCTAGGCTTAGAAAAAAGTTATATTTTAGATATTTAATATTTTTGCAAAATATATTTCAAAATGTATTTTGAAAAATATACCCAGTAATTAATTTATGGGATAATTAAAAACCATTGAGATTTCAATCATTTGAAGTTCCTTTCTGGTTTATTTTATAACACCATCCTGGAGATCCTGTTAGATAACTTTAGTTTCAGTGAAATCATAGACGATAAAGCTAACTGGATAATCTCTATGGTTAGGACTGAAATTCTGCTATACAAAGATACCGTCTGAGGAATACAAGTTGAAATAAAATCAGAAACAAAAAATTATGCTGCAGCAGCCGGCATTGTAGGAATAATACACAAGTCACAAGAAGAAATGTAGTATTATTGAAACCACATTGTACTGGGGAATTTAAAAACCTAGTTATGTCACCATTTTATAGTCTTAGGTGACATTTTCTCACTTGTAATAGATTCTGATCAATTTTTAATATCTTAGATTAGAAGTACATTGAGAAGTAAACTAGAAATACATGGTACCTACTTTGGGGACAGAATATCATTGTGCATGTGTGCGCACCTGTGTTTAAGTGTAATGTTTTAGGATTTATATACAGATATATACAGACATTTAGACATTAGCTACACACATTTCTTCAGACATGATTTCCTTTAGGTCATCAAATATGTTTAAATTAGATTACCTAAAATCTTTATAAGTCCAACATCTGGGCCTCTTCAGGGATAATTTCTATTGGTTGCTTTATTTCCTGAATATGGACAAGACATTCTTTCCATGCATGACATTTCCCTGTTATAACACCAAAACCTAATTTTCAAAGCACTGACTTTTTGATTTAAATAATTTTATGTTGAGAAGTATTACTTTCAATACTTGTAGCCATTCTGGAAATAACATTCTTCCCCAGGATTTGTTTTTGTTGCTGTTGGTTGTTGTTCTTTCCTTGTCTAATACCTTTTCTAAACTGATTTTATAGTCTGTATTCCTTACCTTGTACAGCCACTGAAGTCTCTGCTCCATTAGCTTAGTGGTCAGCCAATAATTGGGCAAAGATTTTCTTCTATACCTGGAATAAAAACATTTCTGAGTCTGCACAATCTATGAATATGTTGGGGGTACACCTTCAAGATTCAGGCAGGCAGTTTACAGCTCTGTCTTAGTTTTCAGTCCCCGCTTGCAGGGAGTTTCAAGGTTGGCTAGAATTGAATGCCGAGCATGTTAGCATGTCTTTCCTTTGCATACATAGAACCCTAGGCATGCATGTGAGTCTCTATATTCCTAGGAATATGTCAGAGTTTTTTCAAAAGTCCTTGTTTCCCAAAGCATCTCATTCTCCAGCCTTTTCTTCCAAAATTCTTGATTAATGTTTATTTGTCAAAATTGCTGTCCATTGCCTCTGTAACTAAAATATCTATCTGCAAATATTTTGACAAATGCTTCTAAGATAATGGTTTTGGTGCAGAGAAAGTTCTAAATAAGTGAAGAAAAAGACAAACTTTTCAAGTAGGTTTTCCTGGAAATCATAAGACAGAACAAATAAGGACAATTATTTGGGAATA
The DNA here is from genome assembly GCF_054392235.1 of Sus scrofa. Lineage (NCBI taxonomy): Eukaryota > Metazoa > Chordata > Mammalia > Artiodactyla > Suidae > Sus > Sus scrofa. The sequence goes on from NC_139390.1 coordinate 65,592,031, forward strand.
GTGTTATAATTCAGCTCTTTACAGTACTGATACCAGAAATATTTTCTGTTATTTTCCACTGGACCTTTGAGCTAGGAATTAGGGAAAGGGACTAGTTTAAGTTAAAATGCTAATGTCTTCCTGTTTTTACAAATTTGCAGCCTTTTTTCTTGAAAAAGCACTTCCAAAATTGCTGTAAGCTTTTGGTTAGTTTCCAGAGTTCCAAAAGACTTGACTATGACCATTTTTTTGCTATTTTTTTTCATTGTTTCTATGGAGAGGCAGATATTTGTATTTCCTGACCCTGCCATTTTTACTGACCTTCTTTGCTTTTCTGTTTGCATTTGTTTTTGTGTTTCGTAAAGTCGACCCATGAACAACACAGGTTAGAATTGTGCAGATTTACTTACACTTGGATTTTTTTTTTTTAACTAAATACGTACCTACAATACTACACAGTCTGTGGTTGGTTGACTCTGCAGATGTAAAACCACAGATATGAAGGGCTAACTATAAAGTCGCATGCAGATTTTCAACTGTGTAGAGGGTTGGCACCACCAGGCCCTAAGTTCACTGATAAGCTGTATTTGCTGATTCTCTAATGTGGCTAAAAGTTTGTCAGCAGAGATAATGTATGAATAGTTTTCTATTTTTTGTCTAATTTTTAATCAGTTGATGAAAACATTTTTCAAAGTAATGACTTTTCATATGTATCTTTCCTAACTTGTTCCTAATGCCTAGCATTGTTCATCTAATGTAGAAGTGATGAATCCATGTATGATAGTAAAATTCTCGTAATTTCAAAGCAAGAGTTTTTGGTGTTCTGAAAATCTACATTTCTATATAAATTCATTCTATTTCTTTCATGTTCATAGCTTAACCAATTGAACTTAATCATTAGTTAATAAACCTTTTCCAAGTTGCTAAATTACTACCCACAATCCCTGGCCCAGTTGCCATGTAATACCTTTTTATTTGCCAATATTTAAAGTACCTGAATAAATGGAAAGAGTGACAGATTAAATACTGACAGAGGAAAAATGCTATGGTCACCAGAAAAAGCAATACCATATGAGATGGTGTTTCAGGAGCATTCAACTAAACGTTTGCTTTTTATCTCTCTTTTTCCCCTTTTCTCTATTTTTGGTAATTTCTATCTTAGTAATAGCATGTGTGAGCCCTTAATTATATTTTTCTTTTTATTTTTTATCATTATTTGTGCATTTTTCATTACTGTCATGAAGATTTTCTTAATAGGCTGTTTTCAGATGTTACATATTTTTTTCTATGAATGATTGGGCATTTTAGGAAAGATTTAGAGACTGTTAGCTAAATGAAATTTCCTAACAAGTTGTAAAAGTGGAATGTTGCCTGGTAAATCTATAATTAATGTAGAGGCTGGAATGGAAAGGAAAAAAGCAACAGGAAAACTACTTGATAAAAAAAATTAATGGTAGTTCACGACAATGATTGTCAGGATGATGATGTTTAACAACCAGGATCTCAGAAAGGAGACATTTAAGACAAAATTTATGGTTGTACTAACATGATTATTTGCTCATTAATTGTAAATAGAAAGATAGAGCACCAGAGACAGTATCACAATTTATAATCTGAGTAACTGGATAAATGATTTTTTTATTCAGGGGAAGAAATAAGAAATGGGTATCATGTTTTGATTGTAGAAAAGGAAATTGATGATTTTTATTCAGAACACTGGCTAGCAGGGAGTCTAGATCTGGAGATGGACATGTGGTAGTTGAAATGAGGCTGCTGGAATAGTTTATTGAGCAAAGAAATGAAGACAGAGAAGAGACAGAAGGAAGTTAGGAAAATGACCTGCAACATAAAATGATTCAGGTTAATATAAACTTTGAAACTACTGCCTTTACAATATTTTATAGTCCCATCCAAAAATAAAACAACAAAAAAATCCCCATATAAATGATCAGAATACATTATGCTGTCTTTTTAAGTCTTTATAACATTTATTTTTCTGGGGTAAAACCAGTATCAGCTCTGTTAATATAAAATACACTTTTGATAAATGTACTTGATATTTTTGGATATATTTGTGACTATCATTTGTAAAGTATTACTATTTTCAATATTTACCTGTATTCAGTTTTGTTCCAGAAATGCATGGGAATGAGTTAATACCATCTAGGCCTTACGATTTTCTTCATAAAACTACTCCTTTAGGCTAAGAACTATACCTCTTAAGTTTTGCTTCAACTATCTCAAAGCCTGAGAGATGGATTTTTCTTTGGACAATTAAATGATGACTACATTGTAGAAACAAAAAACCGTATTGGGATGCATAAACTGGAAGGCTCAGTAGCTAGTTAAGTGACTTCTTTCTTCACATTAGCCTAAAATTGAATTTGCTTCCAGTTCCTTACTCAGCTGATGTGTTACTGTATTTCATCACCCTTCTGGTAGATCAGCATATCAATGTAGAAGCTGCCAGTGTTAAACTCATGAATACCAAGATTCTGCTGTATTAGTTTCAAAATGTGATCCCTAATGCCTAACTTGTATGACAGATTTTTGACTTAGAGATCACCTACCCTTAAAACTGTCAAACCGTTAATGCGAATAAGCTAAAAATTATGTTTGCTAAAAATTAAATGAGTTCGAATGAGAAAACTAGAGGAAATTAGAAGAGTTGTAATTAATTCAAAGAACTTGAATTCAGTACCTACTTTAGGTACTACTAGACACAAAGGGCAACTGAACAAGTCTAGGAAATATTCAGTAATATGGACAGGTAATTAAGAAACAATTAGAAGTATCATGATGAGGAAGTATATATAGACTTATGAGAGCTCACCAAAGAAATACCAGCCTGAATTTAAGTTACTAGGGAGAGGTAGTAGTCAAAAAGAAATTATTGAAAAAGATGTATATAAATGAGACTTGAAAAATCCAGTCATGGAAATGAGTGAGATAAAATATCTGCCCATGACGAAGAAAACACTATGTGGAAAAACCTGGATACTGGAAAACTTGTAGTGGAAACATTTAGTGTGTAACAGGATGCTCACTTACTGGGGGCTGTGCAACAGGAAACTGGAGAAGCAATCGGGAGCTCAATGTTGAGGAGGTTAGACTCTCTGAGAGCAAAATTAGACCAACCAATAAAGTGATTTGATCAGATTTAGAAATTAATATGATTATTTTGGCTATGGTGCTATATTAATATTGTAATTGAAAAGGGTTTTTTTACATTTTTTCCCCACTAGGAATGATTTTTATTTAATTTTTATTGGAGCATAGTTGACTTACAAAGTTCATTAGTTTCAGATGTACAGCAGAGTGTATCAGTTATATATACATATATATATATATATTTACATCCATCCCTTTTCATATTGTTTAAGATATTTTATCTATGACCTATTTAATTTTGGAGTAAAAATATGTCCTAGAATGTTCTGACATACAGATAGAAGGGGCCTTGAATTGGTACTTTATATACATACAAAAATTCCAAATTCTTCCATTTACTAATTGTGTGGGTTTGGCCAAGTTATTTAATAGCACTGTAAATGTAAATCTATAAATTTAAAATGTAAAAATTTTAATAATGTCCAGTCACAAAGTGGTTTTTAAACAATAGGACCTTGAAAATGCTTTGAAAATCAACAACAAAATACTGAATATTTTTAGAAATACAGCTATGGATAAAATATTTAAATGCCTATCAAGAAAGATGAGAAGTGTATTAAGTTTCAAGAACTACAAAGTGAAAAAGAAAAATATTCACATTTATGAGGGAACTCTCTGAAATAAATTAAAGCTATGTAAATGAAAGTAATTAGTCAATCATAATAGACAGGTTAAAACCTATCTATTATATAAACTATAACTATTGGCATTTTTAATTTATTAATAAATTGGTATAACATTTTGGAACTAAGAGACATCAATTATAGTTTAGATGTAGCTATTATATCAAACATTTGTTCATAATGACATTTATATAACAAAATTAGAATTATAATAAGATTTGTACCACAGGAATATAGTTGAAACCAACATAACAATTTCACTCATCTTTTTAATTTTTAAAATTAATTTTAGTCCATCACTGTTGGTACCTTTTTTAGTTTTTTTTTTAGAATAAGCCAGAAGATGAATAAATAAAATAATTAGTTACTATCACTTATTGAATAACCAAATTGAAGTAACAATATATTGTAAATCAGGTATAAACATTTATTGTTTTTAAGAACATTCAAAATGCAGAACAGAGTAAAACAAAATGTCATTAGATAATGTTAGGGAATATAATATTTGAGATAAAGGTGGGGTTGGAAAATAAACTGAGTACTATTTAGATAAATTGAGCTTGAAATGCTTGAATGCTGTCTGTGATGTTTACGGCAAAATGTTTAACAGGCTTTAAAGATGTAAGACTCATCTGAGTTCAGGAATGGGCCAAGGGGCTAGAGGCATAGATTTTGGCATCAGCTACCTAAATGTAATATTTGAATTCTTGGGATTAAAAAAAAAAAAAAAGAAAGAAAGAAAAAGAAAAAAAAGCTTGCCAATGAAGGGGAGCCTACATTTAAAGGTTAGAAAGAGGAAAATAGAGTAAGTGAATAAGATTGAAAAGGAGTATACAGGGCAACCAAGGAAAAACAATGTCATAGAAACCAAAAGAAAAGATCTTTTGGGAAGGATGAAATTGCTTCTTAGTATGCAAAGTAGATTTAAAATGAGAAATTTAAGATAACTATGAAATTTCAACAATTTTTTTAAAAGGGGAAATTTTAGAGGTTAAGCTTAACATGAAAATAACAAATGTACTGAAAGAGGAGTAGGTAAATTTTGCTTTTTTTGCCTTTTAATTTTTTTAAAATCAAAGTATAGTTGATTTATATTTTGTCAATTTCTGCCATACAGCAAAGTGACCTAGTCTTACATATACATGCATTCTTTTTCTTAATATTGTGTTCCATTATATTCTATCACAAGTGATTGGATATCGTTCCCTGTGCTATACAGCAGGACCTCATTGCTTATCCTTTCTAAATGTAATAGTTTGCATCTACTAACGCCAAACTCCCTGTCCATCCCCCTTCATTCCCCTCCCCTTCAGTACCAAAGTCTGTTCTTGATGTTTCTGAGACTGTTTCTGTTCTGTAGATAGGTTCATCTGTGCCATATTTTAGATTTCACATATGGTATATGATATTTGCCTTTCCCTTTCTGACTTAGTTCACTTAGTATGAGAATCTCTAGTTCCATCCATGTTGCTGCAAATAGCATGATTTTGTTCTCTTATATGGCTGGGTAATGGTCCATTGTACATATGTATCACATCTTAATCCATTCATCTGTTGATGGACATTTAGGTTGTTTCCATGTTTTGACTAGAGTGCATGTATATTTTTCTTTTGTTCTTTTTTTTTTTCCCCTCCTTTTAGGGCCACACCCACAGCATAGAGAAGTTCCCAGGCTAGGGGTCGATTTGGAGTTGTAGCTGTTAGCCTAAGCCACAAGCCACAGCAATGCCAGATCCAAGCTGCACCTGCAACCTACACTGCAGCTTACCGAAATGCCAGATCTTTAAGCCACTGAGCTAGGCCAGGGATTGAACCCACATTCTCGTGGATACTAATTGGGTTCATTACTACTGAGCCACAATGGGAGTTCATCATGTATCTTTTCAAATAAAAATTTTGTCTGGATATATATCCAGGAATGGGACTGCTAGATCATATGATAGTTCAATATTTAGTTTTCTAAGGAAACTCCATACTGTTTTCCGTATTGGATGTACCAGTTTACATTCCCACTAACAGTGTAGGAGGGTTCTCTTTTCTCCACATCCTATCTGGCATTTGTTATTTGTAGACTTGTTAATGATGTCCATTCTGACAGGTGTGAGGTGGTTCCTCATTGTGGTTTTGATTTGCATTTCTCTAGTAATTAATGATGTTGAGCATTTTTTCATGTGCCTGTTGGCTATCCCTTAGTCTTTAGAGAAAACTGCATTTAGGTCTTCTGTGCATTTTTCAATTGGGTTGTTTGTTTTTTGGTTGTTGAGTTGTATGAGTTGTTTGTATATTTTAGAGATTAAGCCTCATCAGCTGCATCATTGCAACTATTTTCTGCCATTCTGTAGCTTGTTGTTTTGATTTTTTAATAGTTTCCTTGCTGGGCAAATTTCATTGGATCCTATTGGTTTATTTTTGTATTTCTATTGCGAGGTGAACTAAGTAAACATTTGTATTGATGATGTCAGAGAATGTTTTTCCTATGTTGTCTTCTAGGAGTTTTATGGTGTTTTTTCTTATGTTTAAGTATTGAAGCCATTATTAGTTTATTTTTGTTCATGGTGTGAGGTTATATTCTAGTGTCAGTGATTTACATAAAGATGTCTGGTTTTCCCAGCACCACATGTTAAAGAAACTGTCTTTCCCATTTTTATATTCTTGCCTTCTTGACTCTTTTTTCAAAGATTAATTAACCATAGATGTCTGGGTGTATTTCTGGGCTCTCTGTTCTGTTCCATTGGTCCATGTATCTGTTTTTGTACCAGTACCACACTATCTTGATTACTGTATCATTGTAATACGTCTGAAGTCTGGGTGAGTTACGCCTCCTGCTTGTTTTTTTCCCCCCAGGATTGATTTGGGAATTTTTGTTATTTAATAATTCCATATACATTTTGTGATAGTTTTTTCTAGATCTGTGAAAAATGTCATGGGTAATTTGTTAGGGATTACACTCAGTTTGTAGCTTGCTTAGGGTAGTATGGTGATTTTTAAAATATTAATTCTTCCAATCCAGGAGCAAGGGATATCTTTCCATTTTTTGAATCCTCTTTAATTTCCTTGATTAATTTTTTTTTATTGAGTATTATGTCAATTTTATTTTATTTTATTTTATTTTATTTTTTTATTTTCCCACTGTACAGCAAGGGGGTCAGGTTATCCTTACATGTATACATTGCAATTACAGTTTTTTCCCCCATGATTAATGTTTTATAGTTCTCAAATGTATAAGCCTTTCACCTCCTTGGCCAGGTTTATTCCTAGGTATTTAATTTTTGGGGGGTGCAAATTTAAAAGGTATTTTTAAGACAATCCTTTTCTAATATTTTGTTATTAGTATACAGAAATGCAATTGATTTCTGAATGTTAATCTTGTATCCCGCTACTTTGCTGAATTTGGTGATCAGTTTGAATAGTTTTTGTGTCCTTTTTTGAATAGCTTTTGTGTCCTTGTTTGAATAGTTTTTGAGTCCTTAGGGTTTTCTATATATAGTAGCTTGTCATCTGCATATAGTGACAATTTTACCTCTTCTCTTCAAATTTGGGTTCCTTTTATTTCTTGTTTGATTGCTGTGGCTAGGAGTTCTAATACTACATTAAATAAAATTGGTGAGAGTAGGCATTTTTGTCTTATTCCAGATTTTAGTGGGAAGGCTTTCAATTTTTCTCCATGGAGTATTATATTGGCAGTGGGTTTGTCATAAATGGCTTTTTTATGTTAAGATATGTTTCCTTTATACCCACTTTCATAAGAGTTTTTATCATGAATGGATGTTAGATTTTTGTCCAATGCTTTTTCTGCATATACTGAAGTGATCATGTAGTTTTTGATGTTTACCCATCCTTGTGAACTTGGGATGAATCCTACTTGGTCATGGTGAATGATCATTTTTTTGTGCTGGTGAACCCAACAAAAATTTTTGTTGAGAATTTTTGCATATTTTTTCATCAAAGATATTGGATTATAATTTTCTATTCTGGTAGTGTCTTTGTCTGGTTTTTTATTAAGGTGATGTGATTTCATAGCACATTTTTGGGAGTGTTCCTTCTTCTTCAATTTTCTGGAAAAAGAAGAATAGTTTTAAATTCTTCTTTGGTAGAAATTTCTTTTGAAGCCATCTGTTCTGGACATTTTTTTCTTTTTTTGTTGTTTACTTTTGGGGACCACACTTGTGGCATATGGAGGTTCCCAGGCTAGGGGTGCAATCAGAGCTATAGCTGCCAGCATACACCACAGCCACAGCCACAGCAACATCAGATCCAAGCTGCATCTGTGACATATACCACATCTCATGGCAATGCCAGATCCTTAACCAACTGAGAGGGCTGGAATTGAACCCACAACCTCATGGTTCCTAGTTGGATTTGTTTCCACTGCGCCACAATGGGAACTCCCATTTTTTCTTTTTGTAGGGAGTGTTTTTATTACATATTCAATTCCATTTCTAGGGATTTTCTCTTGAGATTATTTCTTCTTGATTCAGTTTTGATGGGCTGTATGTTTCTAGAAAGTTGTCTATTTTATTCTCTTATTGTTTTACTGTATTTCTGCAGTATCCATTGAGTTTCTTCTTTTTCATTTCTTATTTTGTTTATTTGGATTCTCTTCCTCTTCTTCTTGGTGAGACTGGCCATGGTCTTGTTAATTTTTTTTCCCCTATCAAAGAACCAACTTTTTATTGATTTTTTTCTAATGTTTTGTTGAATCTCTATTTTATTTTTCTCTCTCTGATCTTTATGATTTCCTTCCTTCTGCTGATTTAAAAGTTTTGTTAATTATTTCTAATTCTTTCAGGTGGTAGGTTAGGTTGTAGAATTGAGATTTTTTTTTCTTCTTTTTTGAGAAAGTCGTTTATCATGGTGAGCTTCCCTCTTAGAACTGCTTTTGTGGCATCCCATAGATTCTGAATAGTTTTGTTTTCTTTGTTGTTTGTCTTGAGATATTTTTCAATTTTCCTTTTTAGATTTCTCCGTTGACCTATTGTTTTTTGGTAGCATGTTGTTTTGTCTCCATCTAGTCAGTTTCTGCACATTTTTTTCACTGTAATCAATTTCTAGTTTCATGACATTGTGGTCAGAGGATATATTTGATAATAATTTCTATACTCTTAAATTTATTGAGGTTAGTTTTGTGCCCCAGTATGTGGTCAGTCCTAGAGAATATTCCATGTGCACTTGAAAAAAAATGCATATGCTGGGTTTTTTTGGATATAATGTCCTGAAAATACCCATGGAGTCAAACTTTTCAATTCTGTTCATTTAAGATCTCTCTTGTCTTGTTGGTTTTTCTGTCCAAAGGATTTTTCCATTGATGTGAGCAGGATATTAAATTATCCCACTATCATTGTACTCCCAATCAATGTGTGCTAGTAGTTGTTGTCTGTATTTGGTGCTTCTACATTAGGGGCATATACGTTGATGATTGTAATAGTCTCTTCTTATTAATCCATTTATCATTAATGTTCTTCTTTATCTTTCTTATGCATTTGTTTTAAATGTATTTTGTCTGATATGAGTATTGCAACTCCCACTTTCCTGTCATTTCCACTCACACGAAATATCTTTTTCCATCCCTCACTTTGAATATGTATGTATCCTTTGCCCAGACGTGGTTCTCTTGTAGGCAGCATATTGTAGGCTCTTGTTTGTTTTTTTTGTTTTTGTTTTTCCAGTGTGCTACTCTATGTATTTTGATTGGATCATTCATTCATTCCATTTACATTTAAGGTAATTACTGATAAATACATATTTATTGTCATTTTAAACCTTGTTTTCTGGTTGATTCTGTTTCTCATTTGTTCCTTTTTGTTGTTGTTGTTGTTGTTGGATGATTTCCTTTTAGATTATGCTTGTGTCCTCTTCTTTTTAGTTTTTGTAAATGTATTGTTTGGTTTGATATATGGTTGCCCTGTTGTTTTTAAAGTATACTAACCTCTTCCTATATCTGTTTGCTTTAGCCTGATACTCATGTACACTCAAACACATTCTAAAAAACAAAGAATCTAGACTTTCTTTCCCCACATTTTGTGATTTTGATGTCCTTTTTTATAACTTCATATTCATCCTTTTGCTATTCCTTGTTTTTATCATTGCTTTTACAATTTTTTTTGGGGGGTGATCTATCTTGAGATCTTTTTCTTTTAGTTTTGGCAAGTTTTCAGTCATAATTTCATCAAATAAATTTTCAAACCCCTTTTCCTTCTCCTTCTAGAATTCCTATCATGGTATAGATTGGCCTACTTTATATTATCCCATATATCTTTTATATTGCTTTCATCTTTTTCATTTGGTTTTCTAGATTGTCCTGATTAATTTCCATTATTCTATCTTCCAAGTCACTTTTTTTCCCTCTGCATTATTCATTCTGCTCTTGAATGCCTTTAACTCAGCTTGCATCTCTGCAATTGAATTTTCTAATTTTTCTTGGTTCCTCCTTGTAGTTTCTAGTTCCTTTCCAAAGTAACCTGCATTACTCTTCATATCTGCTCTTAATTCCTTCGGTATTTTCATTACCTCCTTATTGACGTTTGTGTCTGTTAAGATTACAGAGACCTATTTTGTTGTTTGCTCCTTTAGGGGAATTGTTCTGTTCTTTTAACTGGGAATGGTTCTTGTGATTCTTCATTTTGCTTACATTTTTCTTATTCTGTGAGTTTAGGTGAAAAAATTATTTACTGTAGTCTTGGAGGGCACTTATATACTCAGATGGTTGCTGGGTAATTTGTATGGAATTATTATTATTATTATTATTTTTTGGTATGAAGTCTGCTTTTGGTTTGAATGTTTGTTGTTTCTTTCCTCGCTGTGTGTATACCATTATTCTCTTGATGGGGTGTGCCTGTGTAAGGCCTATGTGTCCTTCAAGGGAGATGGACACAATGTGCAGGGCCTGTAGCCAGTGCCTGGTTGCTATGTCCTTGACAGTGGTGGGAATCCACAGGGAAGTGAGGGTGCAGGCTGCTCCTGGTTGTGGGTCCCTGGGAAATGGCAGTAACCCTCAGGGATGTGGAGGCGGTGTCCAGAGCCTTAGGCAATGGCAACTGTGGGATGTGTGCATTCCCAGGGAAGTGAGGGCAATGAGTGACACTCAGTTGCTGTGCCCTTCTCAGTGGCAACCCCTGAGGTGACTGATGCCCTGGATGATACCTGTTCACGGGACCCCTAGTGGAGGCGAGCTGCATCCACCTTTGGAGTCGGAGATAGATATGGAGGTTTGTACCACCACCCACAACCCATGCAAGAGGGACCCACTGCCTGAGAGCCCATGTGTGTGCAGAGAAAGATGTTCCTATGATGATCCTGCCCCTCCTCCTCTTACCCTCCCCAACAATGTTACCTCACTTTTTTGGGTGCAGGCCCCCTCCCTTACTCTTTCTTGCCTGTGGTGTTTAGCTCTCCAGCCCATGGTGCACTCTCTCTAGGCCCCTCAGACTGTCTCCACACAGCCAACCCTAGTCCTCTCCCTGAAACTGATCACCAAAGCCTGAGTCTCAGTGTTCAGCCCCTGCCTTCGTGTCTCAGGCTGTGGTGTCCCAGGCAGTGGTATCAATGGCCTCCGCAGCTCTCTCTCTGCTTTGCCCACCTCAATCTGACTGCTGTGCTTTGCTTCCAGGCTTTGAGCTTCCCCCTCTGTCCTGGCTGATCTCTCTGTCAGTTAGGTGGCCTCCCAGGGTGCAGATTCCTTTTCTGTTTCACAGGTCTCTCCAGGGGTCCTGCTCCTATCCGGATTGCTTTTTTTCCCCTCTTCTCTCTATCTCTGTTGTACCCAGAGAGTTGTATGTGGAGAGTTCCTTGTACTTTTTGGAGGTCTAAGGTTTTCTGCCATTGTTCAGAGATATTCTACATATAGGTGATTTTTTTGATGTGTTTGTAAAAGAGATGAGTGGTACACCTTACTCCTCCACCATCTTTATCCTACTTGGAGTATGTAAGTTTAGGAATGTGCAGAGCAAAACTGAAAGGGTAGAAACCACCTTTCCCATCAAAAGCACAGAAATATCCAAAAGTATATTTTATGAAGATTATTGAAGGAAAGAAAAGAGGAATCTAGAGAAGCTTGACTTAAAGGATGGTCCAAGAATAAGGAATAGGATGATATTAGGTTGTCAGCCTATATTTTTGTATATCTACTGTGAATACATCCATAAAATTATACTTTTCCCCTACTAAAAATAATAGCTGTTTTTAAAGATTATTGTCTTTTAGCAAGCATTCAATAAATGTTAGATATTTTATTATAGACAATTTTCTGGAAGCATTACATGTATTATCTCATTTAATCATCACAGAACTCTCAGGGGGGTGATATTAATGTCATCCCAATTTCACAGTTGTGGAATTTCAGACTTGAACAGATTAGTTTGGTCCAACAACTAATAATGAAGATATTCAGGAATCAGGGCTCATACTAGTAAAGGTTAATTCTCCACTGCTTTCTTGATATATTCTTTGAGAAGTTTACTGACCTTTGAAATGAAAAATCATGTCACAAAACTTTGGAATTAAGGAGCATTAATGTTTCTTAGTCTAATTCTTATTTTATATGAAGAAACCAAGGCCTAGAGTGGCTTAAACCTAACCCAGGGCGGCAAACACCTAGCCTGGGAACACAGGCCTACTCCTCCTACTTTGCTTCTCTTTAACTATACTTGAATTTCTGATAAATCATTTCATAACTTTTAAATCTTACTTGAATATTACATTGTTAAATAGAAAGTGAAATAAAAACTTTATATAGCTAATAATGCTATAATAAATACAGTTTTTTATTCTCCCTAGCATTTTATTTTGCATTAGCATTTACCCATCTTATTGATATCATCTGCATCTGATTTCTCTGTTTCTAGAGTTTGTGTATATGCCTTATGTAAATCAGCAATGGCATTGAGAACTTTAGATTTCAATATTCCAGATGATAGGAGTTATACAGAATAATAATGATTGTGCTATTATTTCATTTAACCCTAAGTTTTTAGAATTGACAAATATGCTTTGAATATTTAAAACAAATGACCTGGATCCAACACTGAATTTTTCTCCTGTTATTAACTTGGAAATTTGACACAATTCATTTAATCATCCAATTGACCTCTGTAAGAATGATAAAATAATAACAACAATTAAAACACTAATATATGATATATATATTTGTGTAGATTCTTCTGTGAGAAAATAGGAAAATATATACTAAAAAGTTCTATGAAATGGAAAACACATTGCAAATTAAATGTCAAAATAGAAGGATGAAGGAGAGTGACAAGGAGAAAGAAATGGTAGCATTTAAATGTTTTCTGTTCAAAAAATATGTGAGCTATGAGTTAATTTTGTCTTAATGTCAAAGTCAAAGAAAATCATCGATTTTTAGAAATCAAAGGATCTTTGTTTATTTTGTCAACTTCCTTCTTTTATAATTCATAGAACTTTGAGAAATAAAGCCAACAGCCGAGGTCTCACAAAATTAGAACAGAAACTCTGGTATTCTGATTGCCGATATATACATTTGTTTTTCAATGTACCCTGTGGAGTCACAGGGACAAACAACTAACACCTTTAGTCTCAGTGTATAGAAGGGAAACAGATAAATGATCATTGGTTGCATCACATTCAGTCATCAAATCAAATGTTTGACATGTTCAAAATCTATTCCAGACAATACTACTAGCAATGTCAGTTAAAAGACACATCACCAAGTAGTCACTGAAAACTGCTGAGGATTGTGTATTCCCGTAATAATGCAGCATATGGTGATGTGAATCCTTGGTCAAAGTTCCGATAACCCAAAACACTACAGTTCCATTCCATGATTAATCAGTGTCTACCTTCCTAGTGCCATCAGCAGCTTAAGAAATATCAGTTGACACTTTGCCAGAGTTGACAGCATCCTCTCATCTGACACAAAACAAAGAAAAATGTGTTTCCCAGATGTATTAACAGCAACATCTGGTCCTATCAGTGCAGGAAAAAACATAACCCTCTGAAAAGCAAATGCATAATATGTACTCTAAGGCCAGTACATATCTCACATTTCAATATGACTCAAGTTTCAGCTCTCTTCTGATTTGGCTTTAGTCTCTGATTTAAAGGTTGCCAGCTGCAACAAGAGTGTTTGGAGAAGTCAACCTGGGACCACAGATAAGTAGGATGAATGTTTGCTCTTGCTGAACATCAGGATTCTACAAGTCAATTCAAAATGAGAGAAAATGTCATTATGCTTAGAGAAGTTCAATTATAGATTCAGATGCATCTGCTATTCATCACTTTTAATCATTGTCATTGTCTGATAAGAGAACCGAAGAAGGAAATTTCAGTGTAGTGCTGAAGGGTCTCTGTCTTCAAAAACATTCAATTTGTCAACTGTTTTTGCAGAGGGGAAAAAAAATTAGATCCAGTGGCATCCTCTGTGCCTTTTAATGACTAAGGCTTGCTGAGAAATATATATTACACAGTGCTAAATAAAAGAAATTCCACCTTCTTAATTTTTAGAAAATATTTATGTATTTATATTTTTATATAAATTTTGCTAAAGGAATTTATAAATTCTCAGTGTTCAGCTATGAATTTCAGGTTAAAGTTCAAATTAAGTGTTATAATGTAAATGTTACATAAAATAAGGTAGTGATCTGAGAAATCTCTGGGAAATGCATCACCCCGTTAGTGACCTATTTTTATCTTGAAGAGATGGTATAGGGGAAAAATATAACAAGGTAAATCAGATAATTTCCATAAAAAATTTCCCCCCGATACTTTTCAGCAGCTTTATTTATCTCTGGGTGGGAGATGTAATACCTGAACATATTCTAATAATTGGTTTGCTGTCTTCTTCATGTGAACCTGGATATTTCACAGAACATTTTTTGACCATCAAGGTAATATTCACCCCAAAAATATTTCATTCATTCATTCACAGTGTGTCCCTGGGCTGAGTGTTCAATACAATGGTAAAACCAAAACCCATGGAGCTTGTCAATATGGACCTTTTTCTGGTTCATTTGTGTGTTTTTGTTTGTTTTTTAGTAAAAGAAACACATTTCAACCAAATAGTTGAATAGATGATACAGTTAGAAATGATGTAAGAGATATCAAGAGGAATTTCATATGAGGGGGAATAGTAGGAGAAATTTGACTGAAGATGCATGACTTTGCCTGAGTTCTCAGAGGAAGTTATATTTAACCAAATGCGTATGGGAAGAACAGGGAAAGCCAAGGAAACAGTGACCAGAGGAATCTAGAGGAGAAAACAATGGTTGTGAAACCCTTGAGTTTGAAAGAAGTGGGCTATGAAACAAAACAAAACAAAATGACCCTGAATGTATTGGGTGATTAGATTTAAGGGATTGGAGGAGGCACAGGGAGGGCGTTTCTGAGTACAGGGAGAAAACTTAAATGTAGTGAAGATCCATAGCATATATGCTGGAGAACAGGGCAGGAAGTGCAGAGTAAGAGACTATTCGTGTGAATTTTTTACATTTAAACCATTTTGACAAAGCAAGACCATCATGCTATTTTTAGTTAGTAGTCAGTGTTTCACATTATGCAGTTAAAAATTCAGAGGACATTATTAAACTACATACTGTCTATGTCAAACATGTGCCATAAGTAAGCATTTATAGCAGAAATTAATTTTAAATATGTCAATGTACATTGGTTTGAAATATTTTAATGGAGAATGTAATGAAAATATATATTTAATGTTTTATCTAAATACTTTGACTCTTTTAAAATCTTTTTAGGGCCATACCCATGGCATATGGAGGTTCCCAGGCTAGGGGTCAAATCAGAGCAGTAGCTGCTGGCTTAAACCATAGCCACAGCAACACCAGATCTGAGCTACCTCTGCAACCTACACCACAGCTCATGGCAAAACCAAACAAACCCTTAACCCACTGAGCGAAGCCAAGGATTGAACCCATGTCCTCATGGATATTAGGTTCATTACTGCTGAGCCGCAATGGGAGCTCCATGTTGACTTATTCTTAAAGCATATGTCTGTGGTCATATATACACAGAATTAATAAGAATGACTTAAAATATCAGAGTCCACCCAAAACCAATCCTAATAAAACAAATGTAGTTTTAGTAATAACGACATATCACTAACATAGTATAGATATTTAGACATTTAAAGGCAAATAGAAAAATAAAGCATACATTATTTAAAGTCAATACAATATATGCAAAATGTCTTGAAAGAAGCCACTTACTCCTTTGTGTATCTGAAACAACAAAACAAAACTGCATTCAGTAACAAAGATGCTCTGTTTAGTAGCAATATCACAAAAAGCCAAGTGGATAAAACTATGTGATTCTGACAAAGGAAATAAGGTAAATGCAAAAAAAATAGCAGAATCAAACTATTAGCATCTTAATCCCTGGAAGCAGAATAAGAATTGAGACCTTTCTTTCGTGTCTATGTAAATTCAGAAAGCTATACCTGAAGGCAATTATCATCTTTCTGAAAAAGGTCTATTTTAGCATAGATCAGTTACATACGAATGTCAGCTAAAGCCCATATGCATTCCATTGTGAAGACCAAAAATATCTCTGCCAAAAATCATCACACATCTTTTGATATTTGGCAATAAGTTTCAGGAGAAATTTTTTGAAATGTTGTTATTAAAAATGCTAGAGAAGTCTAATCAGATGAGTATAAACGTTTTAATGTTGATAATCTTTAACAACATTGATATATTTTTCACATTTGCATTTGTAACAGGAATCTCAATTTGTTATAACATGACTTCCTTACTTTTACGGCCTTTAGCAATCTCACTTACAGCACATTCATAGGCTGATTCTCCTTGAGCCCTCATGAATCTTGATTTTACAGCATAAGCACAAATGCAATAGACACGGTTCTCATTTAAATTATGTGAAATTGATATTGTGCTGCCTTCAAATGCCATACGAAAGAAAGTATCCGATCATGGCAGCAGTGTTAGAGAGGCAATGGAGATTGAAGAGAGAGAATGCACTAGACTTCACTTTTTCATGAACTTCAGAAACCTTTCCAAAGAGAATTCTGATATTGCCAGGGTTTCTAACACTGGATTTTGTTTCAAGTCATAACGTAGCCTTCCTAGTCTAAGTTCATATAACCCACTGAAAGTATGGATGTTTTTAAATAATCTATTCTGCTAGAGATCAGGAGATTGTTTTACATGAAAGTGGCATTAAACTGCCTTCTTCTGGATCTCAGAAAAATCTATTTGCTTCTTCTTTCCCAGTGACTTTAATATATCTTTCATTTTACAAGATAGAGAATTGAACTGTGTAAATGTGAACAGCTTTGCAGAGATTAACAATTATATAGTTAATTCAGGAAGAAGAAATGGCTGTCAAGATTGTCTTTTGAAGTTGTTCAGAATGCTGCAAAAAGCTGGTTTCTATACTACTGTTTCTCTTCTATCAGAAAATGACAATTAGTTAGAAATTCTATTCACTTAGAAGGACAAGCTTTGATATTTCTAAGATTAAGGCCAAAAATGTACTCTGAAATATCTTCTAGTGATTTCTTCTTCAAGTCTGTAACCAGTTCTATTACATCTATTTGCTAATATTATTAATCATTTCTTTACTGATAACATTAGTTTGGTATGTTTTTAGTTTTACTTGCAAGCAAAGTAATCTATCCCAAACTGTTTTTTCTGCTGAAGAATACTTGATGTAAAATGTGGAGTCAGAGGTGTATAATGTAGTGATTCACAATTTTTAAAGATTGTATTCCATCTATAGTTATTATAAAATATTGGCTATACTCCCTGTATTGTACAATATATACTTGTAGCTTATTTAATACATGATCGTTTTGGCCTCTTAATCCCCTAACCCTGTATTCCCCTTCTCCTCCTTCCCTCTTCTCACTGGTAACCACCTGTTTGTTCTTATTTGTTCAATTCACTAGTTTCTTGTACTTTTTACATTCCACATACAGGTGATGTAATAAAGTATTTGTCTTTTCACATTTGGGTGATATTATGCAATATTTGTCTTGCTCTGTCTTACTTCACTTAGCACAGTTCTCTCCAGGTCTATCCATGTTATTGCAAATGGCAATATTTCATTTTTTTCTTTATGGCTAAGCGATATTCCATTGTGTGTGTGTATGCGTGTGTGTGTATCTTTTATGTGTGTGTGTGTATGTATATATATCTCTCCACATAATTTTTATTCATTCATCTGATTCATCTTTTGAAGGGCGCATAAATTGTTTCCCTATCTTGGTAATTATAAATAATGCTACTATGCACATTGGGTTGCGTATGTATTATTGAGTAGTGTTTTTGTATGTTTCAAATATATGAACAGGAGTGGAATTGCTGGGTTATATGGTAGTTCTTTCTAGACAGTCTCTCCTTTGGTATAAGTGGGATGTTAGAGTCCCTACTATTACTATGTTACTGTCAATCTCTCACTTGATACCCATTAATATTTACTTTATAAATATTAGGTACTCTTATGTTGGCTACATATAGATTAAAATTGTTATACTTCTTTAATTTAACTCTTGATTATTATATAGTGTCCCTCTTTGTCTCTCTTAACAGTCTTTATTTTAAAGCATATTTTGTCTAATATAATATTGCTTCTCCAGCTTTCTTTTGATTTGCTTTTGCATAAAATAGCTTTTTCCACCCTCTTAGTTTTAGTTTGTGTGTGTCTTTCAATCTGAGGTGAGTCTCTTGTAGGCAGCATGTATGTAAGTCTTATTTGCATAGCCATTCAGTCACTCTATATCTTTTGACTGGAACATTTAGTCCATTTACATTTAAGGTAAATGTTGATATGTATAGAGTTATTGCCATTTTGTTAATTGTTTGGGGATTTGTTTTGTAGGTCTCTTTTTTTTTCTTCTGGTGATTTGATGACTATCTTTTGAGTTATGTTCAGATTATTTTTTCTTTTTTCATGTATATCTACTATAGATTTTTAATTTGTGGTTACCGTGAGGTTTTTATATAGCAGATTATATACATAAGTGATTGTTTTAAGTTGTTAATTTCCTAATTACAAATGTATTTTAAAAACTCTGCATTTATATTCTCCTCCCCTCACAATTACTGGTTTTAACATGTCATATTTTACACTAATTGTTTTATGTATCCCTTAGCTGCTTATGGGTAGATGTAGATGATTTTATTACTTTTGTCTGTTAAAGTTCCTAGTTTCTTTGCTTTTTGTGTCAATGATTTCTACCTGCTACTATATGTTTGTCTTTAACAGTGAACTTTTTCATTCATAATTTTCTTGTTTCTAGTTGTAGTCTTTCCTTTTTGCCTAGGGAAGTTCCTTTAACATTCATTGTAAAGCTGGTTTAGTTTTCTGAACTCTTTTGGCTTTTTGCTTCTCTGTAAATCTTTTGATCTCTCCATTTTTCTGTTGAAAAATCTGCTGATGGCCTTATGGATGTTCCCTTATATAATATGTTGCTTTTCTCTTGCTTTTTTATTTTTCTCTTTAATTTTTGTCATTGTAATTAAAGTATATCTTGGTGCATTCCTCTTCGTGTTGATGCTGTATGGGAATCTGTGAGCTTCCTGGACTTGAGGAATTTCCCATGTGAGGGAATTTTTCAGCTATTATGTCTTCAAGTATGTTCTCAGCCACTTTCTCTTTCTCATATCCTTCTGTGACCCCAATAATGAGATTATGTGTGTGCTCGATGTTTTCCCAAAGGTCTCTCAAGATGTCCTCATTTCTTTTCATTCTTTTTTCTGTCTTTCTATTTAGTGTCAGTCATTTTTCATTATTCTATAATCCAGCTCATTGACCCATTCCTCTTTCAAAGAAATCAGAGACTAATTGAGGAAGTTCCACCATGCCTCAGACGTAATGAACCCAACTAGTATCCATGAGGATGTGAGTTCAATCCCTGGCCTTGCTCAGTGGGTTAAGGATCTGGCATTGCTATGAGCTGTGGTATAGGTCACAGACAAGATTCGGTTATGGCATTGCTAAAGCTGTGGTGTGGCCTGAAGCTGTAGCTCTGATTGGACCCCTAGTCTGGGAATGTCCATATGGCAGACCCAAAAAGACCAAAAAAAAGGTAGACTAATTGATAATCATTTTTCATTTCAGTTACTGTATTCATCTGTGCTTGGTTATATTTTATTTTCTAACTCTTTTTGAAAAGGTAACTTCTCACCCTTTGCATCCATTCTTCTCTCAAATTCTTTGATTATCTTCACAGTCATTACCCTGAACTCTTTCTCAGGTAGATTGCCTATCTCCACTTCACTTAGTTCTTCTGGGGTTTTAGCTTGTTCCTTCTTCTGGAACATGTTACTCTGCTGCCTAATTTTGCCTAAATTGCTATTTGTATTTTTATGTATCAGATTGGTTAGTAATGTTTCTTGACCTTGGAGAAGTTGCCTTCTATGGAAAACATCCTGTGTATCCCAGCAGTACACTATCCTCGTTCCCCAGGCTGTATCTTCTAGGGACTTCCTCTAGGAGGACTGTAGTTGTGTGCATACTTCTGTGCAGTGGTCTGAATATGTGAGTTGTCTGGTGGTCTTCTTTGGCTCCTAGTCTAGTTGGTTGCCAGGCCCTACCTTGTTCAGAGACTGCCAACTGCTGGTTGGTGCGGCTCAGTCAGGAGATAGCTTACTGCAAACTCCAGGACACCCTGGGATCCAGCTGATCCAAGGGCAGGGACTGGTTCATTGTGGGCAGACTGTAAGCTCCAGGATTGCGGTTTTTTTTTTTTTCTTTTTATTTCTTGCATTTGGGATCTGCACCCTAGTGGGCGAATCTAGTTCTGAGGGTCTAGCAGACTTCCTGGAGGGCAGGGCCAGTGTTTGCCCACTGGTCAGTGGAGCTGGGTCTTGACCCTCTGGAAGCCAGAGCCATGTACAGTCTGTCTAGAGTAAGTTTTTAGGCACCCTGTCTGCTGATGGATGGGACTATGTCCCTGCCTATCTAGTTACTTGGCCTGAGGTGTCCCAGCACTGGTATATACAGGCTATTAGGTGAAACCAAGTCTCAGAGATAATGAGCTAGAGTGAAGATAACATGGTGCCTATCTACATAGGTTAGAAGAAGCTTCCAAGAATGACTCCATCATTGTCTATGTCCCAAGGGTGAGCCATAGTTGCCCTACCCCCACCTCTCTGGGAGACTTTCCAAGACCAGCAGGTAGGTCTGCCTCAGGTTCCTATCAAATTACTGCCTTTTTTTGGAGTTCCCGTCATGGCACAGTGATTAATGAATCCGACTAGGAACCAGGAGGTTGCGGGTTCAATCCCTGGCCTTTCTCAGTGGGTTTACGATCCGGCATTGCCTTGAGCTATGGTGTAGGTTGCAGATGTGGCTTGGATCCCACGTTGCTGTGGCTCTGATGTAGGCTGGTGGCTACAGCTCCGATGAGACCCCTAGCCTGGGAACCTCCATATGCCATGGGAACAGCTCTAGAAAAGGCAAAAAGACCAAAAAAAAAAAAAATTACTGCCTTCTTTAGTAGTTGATTTATAATGTTGTCAATTTCTGCTAAACCACAAAGCAACCCAGTTATACATATACATACATATTCTTTTTTTGCATATTTTCTGCCATCATGTTCCATCACAAATGCTTGAATATAGTTCCCTGTGCTATACAACAGGACCTCATTGTTCAGCCACTCCAAATGCAACAGCTTGCATCTACTAACCCCAAACTCCCCATCCATCCCACTCCCCCTCCCTTGGGAACCATAAGTCTGTTCTCCATGTCCATTAGTTTTGTTTCTTTTCTGTAGATAGATTCATTTGTGCCACATTTTGGAGTCTACGTATAAGTGATGTGATATAAGGTATTTGTCTTTCTCTTTCTGACTTATTTCACTTAGTATGAGAATCTCTAGTTGTAACCATGTTGCAGCAAATAGCATTATTTTGTTCTTTTTGTGGCTGAGTAGTATTCCATTGTGTATATGTACCACATCTTCTTAATATATTCATCTGTCAATGGACATTTAGGTTGTTTCCATGTCTTGACTATTGTGAATAGTGATGTAATGAACATAGGGGTGCATGTGTTTTTTTGAATTGTAGTTTTGTCCAGAAATATGCTCAGAAGTGGGATTGCTGGATCATATGGTAGTTCTATATTTAGTTTCCTGAGGAACATCCATACTGTTTTCCACAGATGCTTGTGCCAGTTTACATTCCTACCAACAGTGTAGCAGGATTCCCTTTTCTCCACACCCTCTTCAAATTACTGCTTTTACTCTGGTTTCACTGCCTAAGAGATTTTATTGTGCCCTTAAGAATGAAGACTCTATTTTCCCCAGTCTTTAGGATTCCTGAACTTAAGCTCCCCTGGCTTTCACAGCCAAGTGCTCTGGGAGCTCATCTTCCTCATGGAGGACCACTGGGCTGAGAGCCCAAGATGGGGCTCAGAACTGACTTCTATGGGAGAAGCTCTGCCATATAATTATCCTCCATTTTTGCATGGCCCACCCAGGGATAATGGACTTGATTATAACCTGAGTCAGCCCCTGCAACCTGTCTCACTGTGGTTCCTTCTTTATGTCTTTAGGTGTTAGAGATCTTTCCTGGTAGATTCCAACATTTTTCACCAATGATTTTTGGTACAAATAGTTTTGATTCAGCTGCACTCAGGAGAGGAGATGAGGACAGGGTCTTTCTATTCTGCCATTTTGGCCAATCTCCTGTTCAAGACTAATTTTAATGTGATGAAAATTTAGGAGCCTCTGGACTGCAAGTGAGGCTTATCATTAGAATTAAAATATGATCACAATATCAACTATAGTGTTATATGAAAAAAGCATGTGATAATGTCTATAGAAAATATATAAATAAATTTGGGGAGTATTTGCCAGATGCAAAAATCAGTACTCTATGAAACAACTTCTTCTTTTTTTTTTTTTTTTTCAAATTCTATCCCTAATGAGGGCAAGTATGTTGTAAGGATTTAAATTTTAAGCAGACAGCATCCTAGTTACGGTACTTATTATCAATGATAGTGCCTAAGTTATTGAATATATTGCGTTTCAAGTCCCTCATCAATAAAATGATGTAAAGAGATAATCAGTAGGAAAAGAACACAGGGCCTATATAAGTGAAGTAAATTTATCAGGTTTATCAAATGCTGCTCAGATAAGGTAGAACCTGACTATCTAGCAAATATGAGTGTGACTATATAAGAATCAGTATCTTACGATGTTAGAGAATATTTTATTCACACTTCCACATGGCCTGGAAGAAAGAACTCTCACAAACAGTTCTCAAATTGTGTATCAAAATCACTTAAAGAAATTTTTCAAATTTCACATGCTGACTATGGCATATTAGTTCATTAAAATATTATGGATATATTCTGAAATTCTATGAAGTGGTAGGATGAGAATGAAGCAGATGTGTTATCTCCCCAGGTGCATCAAAGATTGACTCACCCCCAAGTAAAGTCCATTTGAGGCTTTCTGCTCACAGCCATGTGAATCTGTTTATTGGAGTCCTATGTTCAAACAACTGATAGATTCTGATTATGAATATGTTGCCCTGTTACCTTGATAACACAAAGGGTTGTAGGTTAGGAGAAAATGAATTTTCTGGGAAAGATATACCTTTTGCAGTTAAGTAATGAATTGGAATCTGCTTTATATATCATTATCTTGTTCATTAGCATGGTTCAGCCTTTTCAGGCCAAATCCAGTCTGGCTGTACCCACAAATAGTTTCAAATCTAGAAACATTGAGGACCAGATCTTGGCTAATGATGATTCAATAGTGCTGTCATACATTATCTTGCTTTACCAAGTTGAGCTTTCTGCCTCTTTTTCCTGATCTTTCTGTTCTTTTTGTATTTAGTAAGATTATAAATGGATACAGAGCTATAAGGAGGTTCCAAATCATTCTCATGATATTGTGATTTTACCTTAAAATCAAGATAATTGAGTTTTATATTTCACCCAATATAACAATACTAAATGTTTCGTGAGGAGTATAGATCCTTATTTTTATGGATTAGGCAGATTTTAGATCTCAAATATACTGACCAACAGCTCTAGAAGACCAGTTATTTCTTTGGAGCTTATTACAGTTTTCTCTTTATTATTGACAAATAATTTTAACGCAAATATTACTATTCTTAGTTCTATATTTTTAATGTAATTTAAAGTGATCTCTGATTTTAAAGAAAGGCCATTTAATAACCTATTTAAGAGATGATCCATTATCAAATTAGTCAAGACTCAATTATTCTACTTAACCAAGGCATTAGAATTGTTTTTTCTATATTTCACACTAAATTATTTCACATTGTACTTATTTATTTATTTATACTAATTTAGTCAGTGTAATACAGAAAAAATTAAGCTATAACATTACATGGCTGTCTACTTTTACCAGCACCACTTATTGAACAGGCTGTCTTTTCTCCATTGTATGTTCTTGCCTCCTTTGTCATAGATTAGTTTACTATACGTGTGTGGGTTTAATTCTGAGCTTTCTATCCTGTTCCACTGATCCTTATTTCTGTCTTTGTGCCAGTACCATACAGTTTTGATGACTGTAGATTTGTAGTATAGTCTGAAGTCCTGGAGCCTGATTCCTCCAGCTCCATTTTTCTTTTTCAGGATGTCTTTGGCTATTCTGGGTCTTTTGTGCTGCCAAACAAACTTTAAAATATT
The DNA here is from genome assembly GCF_054392235.1 of Sus scrofa. NCBI lineage: Eukaryota > Metazoa > Chordata > Mammalia > Artiodactyla > Suidae > Sus > Sus scrofa. The sequence goes on from NC_139390.1 coordinate 65,616,426, forward strand.
TTGTTTGAATTCTGTGAAAAAATACCCTTGGTAGTTTGATAGGGATTGCATTGAATTTGTAGATTGCCTTGGGTCCTATAGCCATTTTGATAATATTGACTCTTCTAACCCAAGAGCATGGTATGTCTTTCCATCTATTTGTGTCATCTTTGATTTCTTTTTTTCTTTTTTTCTTTTTTTTTTTTTTTTTTTGTCTTTTTGCTATTTCTTTGGGCCGCTCCCGCAGCATATGGAGGTTCCCAGGCTAGGGGCCGAATTGGAGCCGCAGCCACTGGCCTATGCCAGAGCCACAGCAACGCGGGATCCGAGCCGCGTCTGCAACCTACACCACAGCTCACGGCAACGCCGGATCGTTAACCCACTGAGCAAGGGCAGGGACTGAACCCGCAACCTCATGGTTCCTAGTCGGATTCGTTAACCACTGCACCATGACAGGAACTCTATCTTTGATTCCTTCATCAGTGTCTTACAGTTTTCAGAGTAAAGGTCTTTTGTCTCTGTAGGTAGGCTTATTCCTAAGTATTTTATTCTTTTTGATGTGATGGTAAATGGGAATGCATCCCTAAATTCTCTTTCTTTTTTTTTCTTTTCTTTTTTATAATTTATTTTTTTTTCCCACTGTACAGCAAGGGGATCAGGTTATCCTTACATGTATACATTTTTTCCCCCATCCTTTGTTCTGTTGCAATATGAGTATATAGACATAGTTCTCAATGCTACTCAGCAGGGTCTCCTTGTAAATCTATTCTAAATTGTGTCTGATAAGCCCAAGCTCCAGATCCCTCCCACTCCCTCCCTCTCCCATCAGGCAGCCACAAGTCTATTTTCCAAGTCCATGATTTTCTTTTCTGTGGAGATGTTCATTTTTGCTGGCTATTAGATTCCAGTTATAAGTGATATCACATGGTATTTGTCTTTGTCTTTCTGACTCATTTCACTCAGTATGAGAGTCTCTAGTTCCATCCATGTTGCTTCAAATGGCATTATGTCATTCTTTTTTTATGGCTTAGTAGTATTCCATTGTGTATATATACCACTTCTTCCGAATCCAATCATCTGTGGATGGACATTTGGGTTGTTTCCATGTCCTGGCTATTGTGAATAGTGCTGCAATGAACATGCGGGTGCATGTGTCTCTTTTAAGGAGAGTTTTGTCCGGATATATGCCCAAGACTGGGATTGTGGAGTCATATGGAAGTTCTATGTATAGATTTCTAAGGTATCTCCAAACTGTTCTCCATAGTGGCTGTACCAGTTTACATTCCCACCAACAGTGCAGGAGGGTTCCCTTTTCTCCACAGCCCCTCCAGCACTTGTTATTTGTGGATTAATTAATGATGGCCATTCTGACTGGTGTGAGGTGGTATCTCATGGTAGTTTTGATTTGCATTTCTCTTATGACCAGCAATGTTGAGCATTTTCTCATGTGTTTGCTGGCCATCTGTATATCTTCCTTGGAGAACAGTCTATTCAGATCTTTTGCCCATTTTTCCATTGATTGATTGGCTTTTTTGCTGTTGAGTTGTATAAGTTGCTTATATATTCTAGAGATTAAGCCCTTGTCGGTTGCATCATTTGAAACTATTTTCTCCCATTCTGTAAGTTGTCTTTTTGTTTTGGTTTACCACCAAAATAGAAAAGACAACTTACAGATACCACCAAAAAAGAAAACTATCGACCAATATCTTTGATGAATATAGATGCAAAAATTCTCAACAAAATCTTAGCCAACCGAATCCAACAACATATAAAAAAGATCATACACCATGACCAGGTAGGTTCATCCCAGGTTCACAACGATGGTTAATATACTCAAATCAATCAACATCATATACCACATTAACAAAAAAAAGTCAAAAATCATATGATCATCTCAATAGACGCAGAAAAAGCATTTGACAAAGTCCAATATCCATTCATGATCAAGACCCTGGCCAAAGTGGGTATAGAGGGAACATTCCTGAACATAATCAAAGCCATTTATGATAAACCCACAGCAAATATAATACTCAATGGGGAAAAAATGAAAGCCTTCCCACTCAAATCTGGAACAAGACAGGGATGCCCACTCTCACCACTGCTCTTCAACATCGTTTTGGAAGTCCTAGCCACAGCAGTTAGACAAATAAAAGAAATAAAAGGTATCCACATAGGAAAAAAAGAGATCAAACTGTCACTGTATGCAGATGACATGATACTATACCTAGAAAACCCTAAGGACTCAACCCCAAAACTACTGGAACTGATTAATAAATTCAGCAAAGTAGCAGGATATAAGATTAACATTCAGAAGTCAGTCGCATTTCTTTATACCAGCAATGAAATATTAGAAAAGGAATACAAAAATACGATACCTTTTAAAATTGCACCTCACAAAATCAAATACCTCGGAATACACCTGACCAAAGAGGTAAAGGACCTATATGCCGAGAACTATAAAACATTAATCAAAGAAAAAAGAAGATGTAAAGAAATGGAAAGATATTCCATGTTCCTGGATTGGAAAAATCAATATTGTAAAAATGGCCATACTACCCAAAGCAATCTACAGATTCAAGGCAATCCCTATCAAATTACCCATGACATTTTTCACAGAACTACAACAAACAATCCAAACATTTATGTGGAAAAACAAAAGACCCAGAATTGCCAAAGCAATCCTGAGAAACAAAAACCAAGCAGGAGGCATAACTCTCCCAGACTTCAAAAAATATTACAAAGCCACAGTCATCAAAACAGTGTGGTACTGGTATCAAAACAGACAGACAGACCAATGGAACAGAATAGAGAACCTGGAAATAAACCCTAAATTCTCTTTCTGATATTTTGTTGTTAGTATATAGAAATGTAGTCGATTTCTTTGTCTTAATTTGGTTTCCGGTGACTTTGCCAAATTCATTGATGACCTCCAACAGTTTTCTGGTAGAGTCTTTAAGATTCTCTAGGTATAGTATCATATCATTTGAAAATAGTGATAGTTTTACTTCTTCCTTTTCAATCTGGATTCCTTTTACTTCTTTTACTTCTCCAATTGCCATGGCCAGAAAAGAATGAAATTAAGTGTATCACACTGATTGATTTGTGGATATTGAATAATCCTTGAATCCCTGAGATAAATCCCACTTGATCATGATGTACAATCCTTTTAATGTACTGTGTTGGATGGTTTTCTAGTATTTTGTTGAGGATTTTTTCATCTGTCTTCATCACTGAAATTGGCCTGTAGTTTTCTTTTTTTGCAGTATCTTTGTCTGCTTTTGGTATCCGGGTGATGGTGGCCTCATAGAATGTGTAAAAAATTAGAATACTTCCTAACACTATACACAAAAATAAACTCAAAATGGATTAAAGACCTAGATATAAGACCAGATACTATAAAACCCTTAGAGGAAAACATAGGCCAAACATTCTCTGACATAAATGACAGCAACATCTTCTCAGACCCACCTCTTAGAGTAATGACAATAAAAACAAAAATAAACAAATGGGACTTAATTAAACTCAAAAGTTTCTGCACATCAAAGGAAACCCTAAACAAAACAAAAAGACAACCCACATAATGGAAGAAATATTTTTAAATGAAGTGACTGACAAGGGATTAATCTCCAAAATTTATAAACACCTCCTACAGCTCAATACCAAAACAACAAACAACCCCATTAAAAAATGGGCAGAAGATCTAAACCAGACAATTCTCCAAAGAAAACAAACAGATGGCCAAAAAACATATGAAAAGATGTTCAACATCACTCATTATTAGAGAAATGCAAATCAAAACCACTTTTAGGTACCACCATACACTGGCCAGAATGGCCATCATCAAAAAGTCTACAAACAATAAATGCTGAAGAGGGTGTGGAGAAAACGGAACCCTCTTACACTGTTGGTGGGAATGTAAATTGGTGCAACCACTGTGGAAAACAGTATGGAGATGCCTCAGAAAACTAAAAATAGAATTACCATTTGATCCAGCGATCCCACTCCCGGACATCTATCCAGAGAAAACCATGACTTGAAAAGACACATGTATTCCAACGTTCATTGTAGCACTATTTACAATAGCCAAGACATGGAAACAACCTAAATGTCCATTGAAAGAGGAGTGGATAAAGAAGATATGTTACATATACACAATGGAATATTTCTCAGCTATTAAAAGTAAAGAAACAACAGCATTTGCAGCAACAGGGAGGGACCTAGAATATTATGATGCTAAGTGAAGTCAGTCAGACAATGAGACACCAGCATCAAATGCTATCACTTACATGTGGAATCTAAAAAAAAAGGACAAAATGAACTTCTCTGCAGAATATATGGTGACTCACAGACTTTTAAAAGCTTATGGTTTCCAAATGAGACACGTTGGGGTGTAGGGGGATGCACTGAGGGTTTGGGATGGAAATGATATAAAATTCATTTGTGATAATTGTTGTACAAGTATAAATATAATAAAATTCACTGAGTAATTAAAAATAAAAAAATTACATGGCAAAATATTCCAAATCTAGAATTTGTACAAAAATGTATATTATCATGAATGAGGCTGTGCATAATTGGTTTGATATTTGATAGTGTGACATAGATAAAAAATCTCTCTCCAACCTCTACTAAATTTTTGTTTTAGGAGAATGTGTTTGCAACCAAAATTAAGACAGAATAATCTCATTTTTTGTTTATTAATTACTGATAATCTCTTCTTATATTTATAAACCATTTAAACACTGAAGAGTCATCCACCTCCCTTGTATTTGACATCGTATAAGGCATAGGGAAAATATCCAACTCTTCTCTCATTGTGCAATTTCAAGCTGAGAGCCACATTTAGATCTGTCATTTCTCTGTCATACCTCTTGTCAGTAGAGAATACTGAATATGAAAAGGGCAATATTTGAAAATGGTGTGGAGTGTGAAAGAATTAGAGTGAAGGTCCAACTTTGCTGTTACCCCCCACTAAGTTCAGATATGTGATTTTTATTTCTCCATGCCTCCATTTCCTCATCTGAAATAAAAAATGGTCATAGAAATGGCCATTTACCTGTACTTACTCATGCAAGCATTATGCTGAGCAATTCATATATGCGTTTTTATCTTGCTCTTGAATGTGGAGATGGGTAATATTTTAAAGAAAAGGAAACTGGGGACCTGAAATATTAATTAACTTCTCAGATAATGTACAACAAGAAAGTTTCAGTGCTGATTTCAACCAGGTCTGCTTCTATCCTAAATCCGTAGAGTTCTGCTACTATTCATATCTACCTCAGATATTATTAAATAGTGATTGTAAAAATGTTCTATAAAATATAAAGTGATATGAAAGTGGTAGTTATCATTGGAACTCATGATACCCTGACATAGTTTAGTCTCTCAAGGCTTATGTATATGAATTGGACATTTATCAGCACCCAAGTTTAAAGAGAAGTTGAAAATTCATGCTTTAGAATTCAGTGACTTTGGAAGGTTTCAATTATTTATAATAATAACAAGAGTGTGAAATGTGGAAATCATTTAGGTAAGAAGATAATATGAGCATCAAAATTATGTGATTTAAATGTACAAATTGAAGGATCATGATATTTATTTGCTGATGCTTATCAAAATACTGAGTGAACAATTGTATGAACTGTATTTTCAGTATATATGTGTACAGGTTCATTTTGAAAAACTAGTTACAAATGATATATGCTGAGTGGTAGGTTTTATAAGATGTGAATATGTATTACATATTTTATACATTTCAAATATTTGTATAAGCTGTGGACACGAGCAAAATTTTAGAAGGATCCAACCAAGGAGATGATTCTTCTGGGATATTGGTATTTTAGATCATTTTTTAAAATTTTACCGATTCTTATTTTTTTCCATTGTATATGGTTTACAGTCTTATTTCAATTTGCTGTTGTACAACAAGGTGACACAGTCACACATACATATATATATTCTTTTTTCTCACATTATCATGCTCAGTCATAAGTGACTAGATATAGTTCCCAGTGCTACATAGCAGGATGTCACTGCTTATCCATACCAAAGGCAATAGTTTGCATCTGTTAACCCCAAATTCCCAGTCCTTCCCACTCCCTCTGCCTCCCCTTTGGCAAGCACGAATCTGTTCTCCAAGTCCATGAGTTTGTTTTCTGTGGAAATGTTCATTTGTGCCCTATATTAGATTCCAGATATGTGATATCATTTGTTATTTGTCTTTCTCTTTCTGACTTACTTCACTTAGTATGAGAATCTCTAGTTGCATCCATGTTGCTGCAAATGGCATTATTTCATTCTTTTTTATGGCTGAGCAGTATTCCATTGTGTATATATACCACATCTTCCTGATCCAATCATCTACAGTAGACATTTGGGTTGATTCCATGTCTTGGCCATTGTGAATAGTGCTGCAGTGAACATGTGAGTGCATGTGTCCTTTTCAAGGAAAGTTTTGTCCAGATAAATGCCCAAGAGTGGGATTGCTAGGTTATATGGTAGTTCGATGTACAGTTTTCTAAGGTACCTCCATACTGTTTTCCATAGTGGCTGTACCAATTTACATTCCCACCAACAGTGCAGGAGGGTTCCCTTTTCTCCATACCCATTTCAGCATTTTTTCTTTGTGGACTTATTAACGATGGCCATTCTGACTGGTGTGACATGGTATCTCATGGTAGTTTAGATTTACATTTCTCTAAGAATCAGTGATGTTGACCATTGTTTCATGTGCTGGTTGGCCATCTGTGTATCTTCCTTGAAGAAATGTCTGTCAGGTCTTTTGCCCATTTTTCCATTGAGTTGGATTTTTGCTGCTAAGTTGTATAAGTTGCTTTTATATTTTATAGATTAAGCCCTTGTCAGTTGCATCATTTGAAACTATTTTCTCCCATTCGGTAAGCTGAGTTTTTATATTTTTTATGGTTTCCTTTGCCATGCAAAATTTCTCAGTTTGATTAGGTCCCATTGGTTTATTTTTGCTTTTATTTGTGTTGCCTCGGGAGAGTGTCCTGAGAAAACATTTGTAAGTCTGATGTTGGAGAATGTTTTGCCTATGTTCTCTTCTATGAGTTTGATGATGTCTTGTCTTACATTTAAGACTTTAAGCCATTTTGTGTTTGTTTTTGTGCATGGTGTGAGGGTGTGTTCCGGTTTTATTGATTTACATGAGGCTGTCCAGTTTTCCCAGCAATACTTACTGAAAAGACTTTCTTTTTCCCATTTTATATTCTTGCCTCCTTTGTCAAAGATTAATTGACCATAGGTGTCTGGGATTATTTCTGGGTTCTTTATTCTGTTCCATTGGTATGTATGTCTGCTTTGGTATTAGTACCACACTGTCTTGATTACTGTGGCTTTGTAGTGTTGTCTGAGGTCTGGGAGAGTTATGCCTCCTACTTGGTTTTTGTTCCTCAGAATTGCTTTGGCAATCGGGTCTTTTGTGGTTCCATATAAATTTTTGGATTTTTTTGTTCTAGTTCTGTGAAAAATGTCATAGGTAATTAGATAGGAATTGTGTTGAATATGTAGATTGCTTTTGGTAGTATAACCATTTTTACAACATTAAACTTTCCAACCCAGGAGCATGGAATATCTTTCCATTTCTTTGCATCTTCTTTAATTTCCTTGATTAATGTTTTTTAGTTCTTGGCATATAAGTCCTTCAGCTCCTTGGTCAGGTGTATTCCCAGGTATCTGATTCCTTTGGGTGCAGTTTTAAAAGGTATTGTATTTTTGTACTCCTTTTCTAATATTTCATTGTTAGTATACAGAAATGCAATTGATTTCTGAATGTTAATCTTATATCCTGCTACTTTGCTGAATTTGTTGATCAGTTCAAGTAGTTTTTGGGGTGAGTCCTTAGGGTTTTCTCTATATAGTATCATGTCATCTGTATACAGTGACAGGTTTAACTATTCTCTTCCAATTTGGATACCTTTTATTTCTTTTTGTCTGATTGCTGTGGCTAGGATTTCCAATGCTATGTTGAATAACAATGGTGAGAGTGGGCATCCTCGTCTTGTTCCAGATTTTAGTGGAAAGGCTTTCAGCTTTTCTCCCTTGAGTATTATATTTGCTGTGGGTTTGTCATAAGTGGCTTTTATTATGTTGAGGTATGTTCCCTCTATACCCACTTTGGTGAGAGTTTTGATCATGAATGGATGTTGGACCTTGTCAGATGCTTTTTCTGCATCTATTGAGATGATCATATGGTTTTTTACTTTTCTTTTGTTAGTGTGGTATATGACGTTGATTGATGTGCCTATGTTGAACCATCCTTGTGAACCTGGGATGAATCCCACCTGGTCATGGTGTACGATCTTTTTTATATGTTGTTGGATTCAGTTGGCTAAAATTTTGTTGAGAATATTTGTGTCTATATTCATCAAAGATAGTGGCCTGTAGTTTTCTTTTTTGGTAGTGTCTTTGTCTGGTTTTGGAATTAGGGTTATGGTGTCATCATAGAATGTCTTTGGGAGTGTTCCTTCTTCTTCAACCTTTGTTTTTTTTTAATTGAGCTTTCTCAGTTTTCTTTGCCTTCTGAATCAAGTAGAATTATTTTATTAAATAGAAAAATACTTTGCAAATTATTAAATAAAAGCTTTATTAGCCAACTGTGCAGAATTTTTCTTAAAGGTAACATAAACATAGAAACAGCTGGCTTTTCATGAAAATGAGCCTTTTTGATCTAACTTAATAAAGTAACTTATAGCAGCTTAAAAGATAAGGAAATACAGTTCTTATTTTTATTCATTTGGTATTTTGTTTTTATACTAATCCTTTGAGTTTTTGCAAACATAGAGTTTTAAGATTGACTCTAAAGTGGAGCTTAGTTACATATTAACCACAGCATTAGTTAAGTTAAATACAGGATTGCCTTTATAAAAATTTTCTAAAATATTGTATTTAGATAGCATTTAGTATATCAGAATGTAGAAATCAGAGTGCAGAAAAAATAACTGCTTTGTGTATCTACAGTGAGAGTTCTTATATGCAATATTGTGTGTGCACTAGATGAGCAGACCCAGGGAACACCTCAAAAGGCATTTTTATTCTATTTACTAAGGAGTTCCTGTCATGGCTCAGTGGAAGCAAATCCAACTAGGAGCCATGAGGTTGCAGGTTCGATCCCTGGCCTTGCTCTGTGGGTTAAGGATCTGGTGTTGACGTGCTCTGCGGTGTAGGTTGCAGACGTGCTGGGATCTGGTGTTGCTGTGGTGTAGGCTGGCAGCTGTAGCTCTGATTAGAACCCTAGCCTGGGAACCTCCATATGCTGTGGGTGCCGCCTTCAAAAAAAAAAAAAAAAAGATAAATAAATAAATAAACTATGTACTGAAATAGAGGTTTGAGTACTATAGGGAATTTTTATAACTAATGACTTTAAAAGAATTTTGGTAGACAATACTTTTTCTGCCAAATTATTTTCATTCCACATTTAAAGAGTTAGCATTTTGTGAATGGTTTGAAATAGATTCTGGCTGTCATCTTTGTGTGCCTTTTAAACTTTATTTATATTTATGCTTGTGTTTGCATATGGTGAGATTATTGTTCTCACACTTCGTATTGCACTGGAATTAAGTATAAACACCAGGAGGTAGGGCACAGCATTATATTATTTTCAATTAAAGGAGGGGAGTGAGGGTGCTGTTTACATTTTCTTAGTCACCCAGTGCACTCAATTAATCATTTCTGATATTCCACTTGGAGCTTGATTAAATCCTTGTGATTTTGACAGTTTGAAACAAATGCATTTAATGAAATGCACATCATCTAGTATATGTGTTAATAATTATGTTGTGTATTTGGATAGGAAGAAACAAGATGTTGGAGGTGAATTTACCCATGAGTGGAAGGAAAATTCACTTAAGGCATATGAGGTCATGTTACCTCAAGGCGAGAATTTAGGTAAAATGATAGTACTCCCAGATTTTTTTTTTTTTTAGGGCAGCACCCATGGCGTATGGAAATTCCCAGGCTAGGGGTCGAATGGGAGCTACAGCGCCAGCCTACACCACAGCCACAGCAACACAGGATCTGAGCCTATTCTGCGAACTACACCACAGCTCACAGGAATGCTGGATCTGTAACCCACTGAGCGAGGCCAGGGATTGATCTCGCATCATCATGAATACTAGTCAGATTTGTTTCTGCTGCACCATGATTCTTTTTAAAGCAAACCAAATACACATTTTTTTTAAGACTCTCATCTTCAATGGATGCTTTCATAAATTTCTAGTGATAGAGCTCTAAGAATAACAAGATCACAATGGCAAAATAAAAGCTACAACTACAAACAAATGAAACACAAGATATCACAAATAACAGGAAAAAAAAGAGACAAGGCTGGGATGCACAAAGATTTCAGATATTGAAGTTGCCAAACATAATGTAAAAATATTTTTAAGGCAAAAGAAGAAATTTAAATTATGTGTAAAGGGCAAGGGATTAAAAAATGGCAGGCATATATGAATATAGTATTAATGCATATAAAAATCCTACAAGTTAAACACCAACTGTATATTAATAGTATTAACAATGGACTATGAGAATTTGAAGGACTTTGTATCCTGAAAATCTGGATAAAAAAAATTACTTTTTTTTTTTTTTTTTTTTTTTTTTTTAAGCCTTTTAGGGCCGCAGCAGCATGTGGAGATTCCTAGGTTAGGGGTCAAACAGAGCTATAGCTGCTGGTCTGCGCCATAGCCACAGCAACAGAGGATCCAAGCTGCATCTGTGATCTACACCACAGCTCACGCCAAGGCCAGATCCTTAACTCACTGAGCGAGGCCAGGGATCGAACCCACAACTTCATGGTTCCTAGTCGGATTCAATTCCACTGTACCACAATGGGAAGTCCAGTATTGAAGAGCTATAACATTTAATAAATAATCTTGCCTGTGAATTGAACATTTCAATTTAGTTTTCTAAGGTAACTATCACTTTTTAGATGTCGAGATCATATTAATGTATTTCTCTGTCCAAATGTTAATCCCAGTTTCTTCCCCTCAGCGTGATACCGAGCCAAACAATTCTCTAGAGTCCATAAAGATCCTTAAATGAGACACAAAAATAAAGTATTACATTATTGAAAGTCATTAGTCAGTTTAATGAGTCTTAATTGTATTAGTAAAACACATCAAAGAACTGATTCATTTTATCCCTTCTCTAAGGAAAATTGCCAAGCCTACATTTCATGATCCTATCAAAAGTCATTAATAAGCATTGGCACCCCCGTAATTCCCAAATTCCCATTACAGGAAGGGAAGAGTAGTTCTTTGGCACTGAAAGAACATTTTGTAGCCTTGCCCACCCAAGCTCAGTATCAACTACAAGATGATCTAACTGAAAACTCAACAGCATATCAGATTTGTAAACTGCGTATATGTAAATTTTATTGTTTTCTTTATAAGAAGTGGCATGTTCTTGCTATTGTTTTTAAATTCAGTATTTTAAGTATCTCTTTTCAAGTATAGGCTATATTTTTCCTCTTAATGCTCTTTTGTCTAATTATACTTACCTTTCATTACTATTTGTGCAGAAGTTCCATTCCAGGCCAGTTAACATGTTTGTTTTCCTTTCGATACATTTTGAGTATTTGTTCCTGAACTTTAAATCTTTGCTCTAAGCTGGAATCTATTTCAGTCTTGCCCAAACCACCATCTCCTCCAAACTTCAGAATATCTATTTAAAAATCCCTAGTTAGTGTACTCATTTTAACAATTACTAGCATTTGGGAAGACAATCATCTCAATGAGATCCATGTCCCCTTTAGAACTGAAGTACACATATTCTACTAGAGGCATTTGGCAAATTTTATGTCCTACATTTGAAGATATATTTGCCCTGTATTTCCCCATTTTGTACATATCTTAATATTTGGTAATATTTTCCACGGGACCTAATATCAGGAAATAGCCAAACATCCATTATTATCTTTTCTGGTAGATCTTTGAATAGAGGTTTGCTTTTCTAACTAATCTATTCACTTTCATGAACCAGCTGATTTCTAAAGTTTGATATTATTTCATGTATGGTTGTTTAGCTGTACAGTGTCCAATGGGGAAAACTGTGTTTGTATAATGTAAACTTTTATCTGTGATACTGTAAGACAGGCACACTAAATATTTGCCATATTAAATGTCTTCAAATGTAGAAGCTAATCTGATTGAAAACACTTCAGCATTTTACTTCAGAATGATAGGCCTGAATACATATTCATAGGGCCTTCCATGTGCTGGAACTTCCATGTGCTGCAGGTGCAGCCCTACAAAAATAAATAAGAAAAAATAGTTTCACTAAACTCCAGGCAACTATATTTGATATTCATAGGGCCACTGTGGTTAGATGATGCAAACTGTTTAGGAAAAAACCCTAGGTAGTTAGTCGAGATCTCAATACCTGTCTTGGAAGGAAGCCTAGTGGATAAAGATATGCTTCCTTTATTTATCAATGAACATTTTCACTCTTTGTTTTGAATAGTAAATCATGTGGAGAAAACACACACATCTAGGTGTGTCAAGGAATATTAGAGGATGACAATAGATTGTCAGTATGTTTACAGATGCCATTGTTAGAGTAGGTGGATGATTGATGAAAAGATACACTGACCTAGGATTAAAAGAAAAATCTTTTTAAAAAAGTTTCTCCAGGAGTTCCCATTGTGGCCCCTCAGAAGCAAACCCAGTCAGTATCCATAAGGACACAGGTTCAATCCCTGGTCCCACTCAGTGGGTTAAGGATCTGATGTTGCTGTGAGCTATGGTGTAGGCCACAGAGGTAGCTCAGATCCCATGTTGCTGTAGCTGTGTAGGCTGGCAGCTGGAGCTCTGATAAGACCCCTAGCCTGGGAACTTCCATGTGCTGCAGGTGCAGCCCTACAAAAATAAATGAAAAAAATAGTTTCACTAAACTCCAGACAACTATATTTGATATTCATAGGGCCACTGTGGTTAGATGATGCATCTGTTTGCAGAAATGTAATAATATTTGATAGATATCATAAGATTTTCAGCACAATAATATAGCTAATACAGGAACTTATCCTTTTAAAAAAAGCAATGAGATCCTACTGTATAGCACTGGGAACTGTATCTAGTCACTTGTGATGGAGCATGAAGGAGGATAATGTGAGAAAAAGAATATATGTATGTGTGACTGTGTCACTTTGCTGTACAGTAGAAAATGATAGAACATTGTAAGCCAACTATAATGGTAAAAATGAAAATCATTAAAAAAATAAAATAATCAGGAGTTCCCTTCGTGGCACAGTGATTAACGAATACGACTAAGAACCATGAGGTTGCGGGTTTGATCCCTGGCCTTGCTCAGTGGGTTAAGGTTCCGGCATTGCTGTGAACTGTGGTGTGGGTTGCAGATGAAGCTCAGCTTCCGTGTTGCTGTGGCTCTGGTGTAGGTCAGTGGCTACAGCTTCGATTCCACCCCTAGCCTGGGAATCTCCATGTGCCGCAGGAGCGGCCCAAGAAATGGCAAAAAGACAAAAAAAAAAAAAAAAAAAACTTAAAAAGCGAATTTAAGGCTGAATTTTAAACTGTCACTACTTTGGTCTACTAGTATTGAGGTGACACATGGTCACCTGAAAGTACTTTATGCTATTACCAAGGAAGATAGTATACATTTCTAAAATCTCACATCAAAAACATTAAATATGTTTTATCTTCCAGAAGTAAAAATAAGGTGTCGAGATGTCAAATGAAATAAAACTATAAAATTAATTAACTGTGTCTACTTATTATATTGGTTAAGTTAAAAATAATAACCTGGTATTAAATGAAAACTAATTCACATTCAAAACTGTTTAGGAATATAATATGTTAGTTTTACTACACAAATACAGTGATATCTACAAATATATACTGCTAGTATAAAGAGATTTTCTTGTAGACTAATATGCCTTTGCAATTGATTAAAAGAAAACATGGAAATATAATTCCAGTACCGCTGGTAGCTGCTAGCATAGCCTATTTTCATATTTACTTTTCTTTACTCCTGAATGGCATTGAGTTTTGATATTGTACTAGAAATAGAATCCCCCAATGACAGGAAAAATATTTCGTAATAAATAGAATGTTATCTTAAAATAAAAAAATTTAGATGTTGGATGATATTTGTGTGTAAATAAGGATTATTTCTAGGCCTGTTCTCATCTGTCTCATTTTTGCTTTCTTTTTATGTTGTTATTTAATTAGCATGTTCTGTACCTTAGAGGACACATGCATGCATATGAATCAGTAAGAGGAAGGATGGACTGTAAGTAGCATAAAAGTATCTTATTATCTGTCTCATTGTCTTAGCATTGAAACACTAGTTCTGCTTCCTGTGTATCCTCCCAATTTTTTCCCTTAAAATATTCCAGAATCATTTTTATGCACCAAATAATTGAATATGTAGAAATCTGGTCATTGCTCAGTAAGGGCATTGGAATAGTATTTTTAAGGCTGTTGATATTAAATGAATATATTAAAGCTCTTATCATAATCATTTTGCTCTATATCTTCATTCTATGTTGTCTTAATGATTTGATTGTGCTCTTGAAATAATGAATGGGAGTTTTACAGAATGCTTGCAAATGGTTTATTTCCTTCTCTTTAATATGTGAAATGCATATTGCATTTCGAAGATTCTAACAGCATGAATGACAGTATTTAAACTTCAGGGTGAATTGATTTTATGCAAGAAAAATATGTTACGTAGCAGCATATTTAATAATCATAAGAGATAAGGGGAAAAAAAAACAGGCTAAAAGAGGAGTTTAAATGATTGTTACTCTATTTTACTTTTGGGGCTTCTGTTAGCAAGGGCAAAATGCCATTTGAAAACCAAAGTATCCTACAACCAGAGATTTAGCGTAGTGTTATATACAAATTAGGTATTTCATATATGTTGACTAAAAGTGATGATGCTTAAATATCCTTCCAAGTGTTTTTAATTTGAAAGATATTTTCTGCACCACATAAAAATTTTTTTTATTTTCATTATACTATAGATTAAAAAAGTATTTAGTGTCAGTACCCTGAAATTTATCTTCTGAAGGCCTTCCCATATAGAGGCAAATCTTTATTGATTTTGTGATTTAAGCATAGGCCAGTGTACTCAATACAATCTCCCATTGGCTTTGTTGATTTGGACAGTATATCCTGTCTTTCACATTGTTACTACATATTACTTTTCCCAGAGGAATACATCGGCTTGCAGACTTTCAATTACTTTCTATTACCTATAAAATATCTACACAAGATTTTTAAATTTTCTTTATGGAAACTTCCTAAAGTAGAGCTCAATAATTTTCCTCCAGCTTTCTTCTTTTTTCTGCCAACTTTCCTGTCTTCGTAGGTTTCCTCCCTATATTCCTGATCTCAAGAATTTATAACCTTTTAATCCATTCAACTTTTTTTCTCTTTTAGCCAAATAGCAAGATATACTAATGTCACCACATGTTGTTTACAGGAGCAAATGCCCTTAAAAGGAGAATATTATTCGTTATGTTTGCAGGTTCCATATGATAATTATCTAAACTCCCTTTTCATTATTTCAAATAATTTTATTATGTCAGGACAGAAGCATACTCTATTGATATTGTTTCCTTAAATTAAGCTCAAGAATATTTTAAATTAAATTATTCATATAATTTTAATAATAAGTACATGGGTTGTAGAATGGTAACAAAAATTTGTGGAAGAAAATAATAATGTAAAATAAAGGTAGGAATAAAAAAATGCAATTAGCAATATAGTAACTTTCTTAATGTAGATAATAGGCTCCATCAAAAAATCACAAAAGTAATAAAATATAATATAGTAATAATAGGAAGATATTCAAGAAAAAATCTAAAACTTTGAAATAAATTTAAATATACAAAAATAAAGAAGATATAAAAGTGTGCATTTTCAAATAACTAGTGTTGGCTGAAATTCCAGGGAGTCAATAGGAACTGAAATTATAAAGAGTTTCTTCTTTTATGGTTATAGAAGATTTTCAATCATGCAGTTGCTAATATTTTTAAAGAAGTCAATGGGATAATAACATTCCATATAATATTATTTTCAACCAAATATCATACTTATAAATCTAGTTCAAATATTTTTTATCAGTAAGAAAGAGTATACCTATATTTTTAAAATATCATTGTTTCAAGCTTTCATCCCTCTAGATTTGTATGTCGAAATCCTAATCTCTAATGTGGTGCTCTTTGGAGGTAAGGCCTTTGGAAGGTAAATCAGTCATGTGTGTGCAGCCCTCATGAAAAGGATTAATACTCTTGTAAAAGGGACTCTAGAGAACTCTCTTGCGCATTCTGTCATGTGAGGACACAACGAAAAGACAACCTATTATGTCTGGTGAGGAAGCAGACCTCACTAGGTAGACACCAAATCTGTTGCCATCTTGATTTTGGACTTTGCCTCTAGAACCATGAGAAATAAATCTTTGTGTAAGTCACACACTCTATGGTATTTTTGTTATTGTAGATGAAACTAAGTCAAGGCCTAAGCCCCTTCTCATTCATCTGAATTGATTTATTTTTATACTTATTCTTTTATTCAGTAAATATTTATTGAAACCCCATTATATGTTGAAGGAAGAAGATGCAATGATCTCCCCCATCATTTTGACACATAACCTCAACCCCATCATAATTACTTGTGTCATCTACCATTTCCAGATGAATGTTTTCTCTGCTATCCAATGAAAATTCAGTTTCTCCAAAACTGTCTCTACACATTACAAATACCCATTTTTCTTTCTGTTAGGCTTTATTCTTTAAAGACATTAGAATTCCATTTTCTAGATTTTATTCATTGCTACACATGCCTTGTGATTTTAATATCTATTCTTATTTTCCCAGCACCCTGGTCTCTTATTTCCTTATTCTTCACATTTTACTACCTATCAACTCCTACATTTATATCTTAAACACTGCCAATAATGGAACCCTGTTCAAGCCTCATCTGAAATCACCTGTATCTTTGACCACTCCCCCACCATTTTTGGTCCATTTCTTTTAACACTACCCTTCTACAAAACTTGGACTCTCTCAGGCAATATCATATTAACTTCCTTATATTAATATTTACATCTTTAACTAGCTTTTAAAATTATTATTGTGGTCAAATTTTAACATGAGTTCTACTGTTAGCAAATTGTTAACTGTACAATGCAGTGTTTTAGCTTTAGGCATGATGTTGTACAGCATAGCTCTGGAATTTCTTTATCTTACATAACTGAAATTTTAAGCTCATTGGATAGCAACCCCCATTTCCGTCTCCCCCAAGACTTCATAAGCTGCCATTCTATAATCTTCTACAAATATGGCTAATTTAGGTACCTCATGTAAGTGGAATAATACAGTATTTGTCTTCTTGCCTAGCTTATGTTCACTTAGCATAATATCCTCAAGGTTCATCCATGTTGTCATATATGCCAGAATTTCTTTCTTTTTTAAGGCTTAATAGTATTCCATTGTATGCAACCAAGAAGTTTTTGTTTGTTTGTTTTCAATAATGACCATACTAACAAGTGTAGGGTGATATCTAATGGGGTTTATTTGCATTTTTCCTGATAATTAGTGATGTTGAGCATCTTTTGTATACCTATGCTTATGTCTACTTTTAAAATCAGGTTATTTGGTTTTTCATTTGTTTTTTGTTTGTTTTGTTTTTTTTGCTGTTGAGTTGTGGGAGTTCCTTTTTATATTTTGGATATTAACCTTTAATCAAATAATGGCTTGAAATATTTTCTCCATTCTGTAGATTGCCTTTTTCACTCTCTCAACAACTCTGTTGTTTCCTTTATTGTTCAGAAGCTTTTGAGCTTGATACAGCTACACTTGTCTATTTTTGCTTTTTTTCCCTGAGTCTCTGGTGTTTCAGACAAGAAATCATTGCCAGGACATCTGTAGTGAAAATTTTTCCATGTCTTCCTGTAGGAATTTTACAGTTTCAGGTCTTATGTTTTTTTTAATACACTTTGAGTTGATTTTATTCTTTTACATTGGAAGATAACTATATACTTTCATTCTTTAGCAGATGGATATACAGCTTTCCCACAACCATTTATTGGTGAGACTATTCTTTCGCTTTTTTGTATTCTTGATGCCCTTTTCAAAGATTAATTGACTGTATATAGGGTTTCTTTCTGAGATCTTTCTTCTATTCCATTGGTCTCTGTGTCTATATTTATGTAAGCACCACACTGTGTTAATTACTGTAACTTTGTAGTATATTTTGAAATCAAAAAGTGTGATGACTCTGGCTTTGTTCTTCATCCTCAATATTGTCTTGTGTATTTGGGATTGTTTATGGTTCCATATGAATTTTAGGATCATTTTTCCATTTCTATAAAAAATAGTCATTGGAATTTTAGTAGAGATTGAGTTGAATCTGTAGATAACTTTGTACAGTGTGAGCATTTTAACACTATTAAGTATTCCAATCCATGAATGTATGATATCTTTCCATTTATTTATGTCTTTATTCTTTTTAATAAATGTTTGTAGTTTTAAGTGTTTGTCTTTTACCTCCTTAGGTAAGTATATTTTTAACTATTATTTTTATGCTATTGTAAATAAGATTGTTTTCATAATTTATTCTTCAAATAGTTCATTGTTAGTGTATACAAATGCAACCAGCTTTTGTATGTTGATATCATATCCAGCAACCTTACTGAATTTAGTTATTACTTCTAATTGTGTTTGTGATACTGAATTTTCTACATATATAATCATGTCATCTGCAAACAGAGATCATTATTTTTTGTTCCAGTATGGATTCCCTTTTCTTCCCTTTTTTTTTTTGTTTTTTTTTTTGGCCTAGTTGCTCTGGCCAGAACTTCTAGTACCATATTGAAGAAAAGTTGTGAGAGGGAGCACCCTTGCCTTGTAACTCATCCTAGAAGCTTTTATTTCATAGTCTCTCATGGTAAATCACCATTTGTATACACCTTACCATCCTAGGCTTCTTTGGCTCTCCACCATTCTTTTATTTTGAGGTTACTTGCTATGTGACAAAAGCTGTCTACTAAATCCCCCAGAGGCTATCATTTAGTAGCTGGACTGATGCTTCTTAATAATTTAGATCATATCACACTCTTCCTTAAAATATCTGATGGATTTAAGTTATAATTACAGTAAAATATAAAGTACAACATATGGACAATGGAACCTGCATAATCTAGTCTTTAGCTTCCTCTTGTCCATACCAGGCATAGTTCTCTTCATATTGGCCTTCCTATTTGTCTTTGAAAATATAACACCAGTTCTTTCTTCAGGCCATTCCATTCTCTGAAGTTGGATCATGTATTCCAGATGTTTGCATGCATGGGTTACTTTTTTTTTTTTTTTTTGCAATTTAGATTGCTGCTCAAATATAGCCTCCTTAAGAAGGCCTTCTCTAAACATTCTATTTTAAATTGCACCTATTTCCTATTCTATTTTATAATTTTTTTTCCCTATAGCTCTTATCACTTCCTGGCATTCTATTCATAAGAGTATATTTAATGTATTATTTCTAGTGCAGTAGAATATAAGCTTTAAATAGGCCTGGATTTTATCTTTTGTATTCACTGCCAGGTTACTAGTGACTAGAAGAATGTGGCAGTTAGTAGGTGTTCCTAACTATTTTCTGAATGAATAACATGGGAATAATATGGCTGAGAACTGATACCAGGAGAAAAATAGGAGTACAATCATTCCAAGTAATGTGAATAAATATGCCTAAAGGAACAAGCTTACTGGGAGTGGGAGGAACTGAATAGGCTATGCGGTGAGCAATGGAAAGTACACATGGAAAGAAATCCTTTGAGAGTATATACTAGTTAAGATCTGAATTAAACCAATTGTTAAAGTACATACTATGACCTTTAACTATGAATTTTACCTTAAATGTACTGGAAATCCATCGAAGAATTTTAAACGGTAGAATGACATGAACCCATTATGTTTTGAAAATATTCTGAAGAAGTAAGTAGTTGTTTGGAAACACTATACATATATACCTGGGATTTCAGTTGAAATTTATAAACCAGGGTGATAACACAGGTAAGACTATGAACAATAAAATGTGCTACATCACTAAAAAATAATGAATATGTACTCCAGATTATTGTCTTCAGGGGTTTGCATGCTAAAAATTTGTTTTCAGAGTAGCATGCCCACATGAAATAATTATGTTCATATTTGAGTTTATTTAGTGATTAACTCAATAAACTCATGACACCTTTTATATCTCTTCTAAATGGAAAGGCCAGTCATGAAAAAGGGCAGAAAATATAATTTCTGACACATATCATTAATATATCAGAAAATTCCTACTACCTCAGTGCTTGTATGTGAGTAAAGTCCATTGTTATAATCAACGTGCTTTTTTGTAGAGCCTGAACACCAACTAATTAATTTAAAAAATTATTTTTTTGAAATGTATGTTCTCAACAAATCATAAAAAGTAATTTGGCAGATGGCACTGTTATCAATACACAGAATTTGCAGCAGCAGTACCATAGTTTCACTTCCAGTTCCGTAAAGAAAATACCAACACCATTATTGACACAATTAAAAGCCGTTTTCCTTCTCTTGCCACTCCGCATTTCGGGCCACTTCAACATTTATAAACCATGAGTAGGTGCACTGCATAGAGTTAGAGATAGAAACATATATCACCATCGACACGATACATTCGGCTAATAAATCAGCTCCTAACTGAAACAATCCATTTTCATGATAACTCTAGCATGCTAACCCTTTATAACATCAGTTAAAGAATTTATCCCTAAAGCGCATTTATTTGAGTAGAGTAGAAGAAAGAGGCTTGAAAACGGTCAGGAGTGAGATAGTTCCTGAATGTCATTGAAACTACTTGACATCAGGCTCTGAGTAACTGCTTTTTTTTTTTTCTTTATACCTCTTGTTCCAGACTCAGTCCCTGGGCTAGAGAGAGAAAGCGTATTGCCTGGGCACTCTTTGGCACTGAGATATGAGTCTAGTGAAGAAACTAATTTTCATAGTGAGAGAATGGAAAACTTTGTTCAATAGTCCCATGAAGACTGAGCATAATTTAGAATTATTAATCCCCAAAGAATACCAATTTGCTGTTTAGAAAAGGAAGTAATATTGGACATCCACGGTATTGGATTTGTAAAATACACCATAAATCCTACTTATTTCATCTTTATTTCTGTATTTCTACATTATTTCATCTTCATATTGAGATTTTTTTTCTATTTAACATTTGAATATTTTAATCAATTACCAGTGAAAAACTCTTCGGCTGTGTACTCAGTAGATGTTGAAAACCAGCCCTAATTCTTAACAGTGTTTTTAAGAATATTTCTTCATAAGGTTCCTATAAAAATGAGAAGGAATTGTGTTGAGGACATATTAGAGTTGGGATAATGATCTATATTGGTGAGAAATTCTTCATGCTCCTCAATTTCTGTGTAGGTATTTCAGCTCTGCAACTGGGTTACTTGATTCCTAATGCATATTGAACTATCTCTAATCAATAACACAAAGTACCCAAACTGTTGATTGACACCATACAATATAGCCCCAAACCCTCTGCAATTCACATTACAAATCAAAAGCTAATTAAGAAAAGCAATATTTATGAGGTAATTTTCATAAACTTGCTATTAATACTTTTTTCAACATTAGGCATTCTCAAGCTTTTCCATTCATGTGCTAGGCCTAAATATTCAGAATCTCAGGCACCAATCCAAGAGATTCTGATTTAATAGGTCTGGGATTGGTCCTGGGAATCATCTTTTTTATGAAATGCCCTACTGATACGATATAGGCAACCCATATTCCGTCTTTGAGAAATGTTGCTCTGGTTTAGTAGTGCTTATCAAGCAATGTGTTTTTATTTTTTATTGAAGGTAATTGACATACAACATTATATTAGTTTCAAGTGTACAACATAATGATTTGGTAATTGTACATATAGTTAGAAATTTTCAAATATATAATATAATATTAACCATAGTCACCATGCTGTTATTACATCCCTGTGACATTTATCTTGTAACTGGAATTTTGTACCTTTTGACAACTTTCACCCATTTTACTTATCTTCCACACTACCCCACTCCTGGCAATACGTTTGGTATTTTGTTTTTAGATTCCATGTATGAGTGAGATTACAGGGTATTCATCTTTTTTTTTTTCTGTCTGATGTATTTCACTTAACATAATAATATCCTCAAGGTCTATTCATGTTGTGGCCAATGGCAAAGATTTTTCATTTGATGACTGAATAACATTCTGTGTATGTGTGTGTATGTGTGTGTGTGTGTGTGTAGCAAATCCTTATCCATTCACCTTTTGATGGACACTTAGAATGTTTCCCTGTTTTGGCTATTTTAAGGAATGTTGCAGTGAATACTGGGGTACAGATATCTCTTTGAAAGCGTGTTTTTGATCCTGGATCATATGGTAGTTCAATATTTAACTTTTTGAGGAAATTCCATACTGTTTCCCATAGTAGCTTCACTAAATTTAATTCCTATCAGCAGTGCACAAGTGTTTCTTTTTCTTTACATCATAACCAACACTGTTATCTCTTGTCTTTTGATAATAGACATTCTAACAGGGGTGAGGTGATATCTCATTGTGGTTTTTACTTATATTTCCCTGATGATTAGTGATATTGAGCTTGAGCGTATTTTCATTTACTTAATAGCCATTTATATGTCTTCTTTGGAAAAACGTGTATTCAGATCCTTGCCATTTTATTCAGGTTTATCGTTTTATGTTTTGCTATTGAGTTGTATGAAATATTTACAAATCTTAGATATTGACTTGTTATCCAGATGATTTCCAGAATATTTTCTCCCGTTTGGTAAGTTATCTCTTCTTTAGGTGATAGGTTGTTTTGTTGTGCAGAAGTGTTTGCATTTGATTTAATTCCACTTATTTATTTTTGCTTTTATTTTCATTGCTTTTGTTGTCAAATCCAAAACATCATTGCCAAGACTAATGTCAAGAAACCTGTTGCTTATGGTTTCTTCCAGGGATTTTTTGGATTCAGGTCTTACCTTCACATTTTAATGAATTTTTAATTATCTTTTGTGTATAGTGTAATATAGTGGTCTAAATTTTATTATTTTGCACAATAACTGAGTTTTCCAGTTTTCCCATTTGTTGAAGAGATTGTCTTTTCCCCATTGCATATTTTTGGATCCTTTGCCATAAATTAACTGATCATATGTGACAGAGATTACATCTGGGCTCTCTAATCTGTTCCATTGATCTATCTGTCTGCATTTATGTCACTGCTATGCTGTTTTTATTACTATTGCTTTGTAATATAGTTTAAAATCAGAAAAAAATGAGGCCTCCAGCTTTGTTCTTCTTTCTCAAGGCTGATTTGGCTATTTTAGGTCTTTTGCAGTTTCATATAAATCGTTTGTTATATTTCTGTGAAAAATACTATTGGGATTTTAATAGGAATTGCTTTAAGTCCTTCGATTGCCTTGGGTAGTATGAAGTTTTTAACAATATTAATTCTTCTGATCCAAAAGCATGATGTATCTTTTCATTAATTTGTGCCTTCATCATTTCTCTAATCAGTGTAGAGTTGTTAGTATATATTTATTTCATTTCCTTGAGTAAATTTATTCCTAGGTATTTTATTATTTTTGAAGCAATTGAAATGTGATTTTCATCTTTTTTTTTCTTTCTGTTAATTATTGTAGTATAGAAACACAACAGATTTCTATATACTTGTTTTTGCATCCAGCAACTTTACTAAAGTAATTTATTAGTCCAAACAGTTATTTTGGTGGAGTTTAGAGGATTTTCTTTATGTAGTAACTAACCTGTGTTTTGTAAGCAGTATCAATTGGATTTCTTTCTTTCCATTTTGGATGCCTTTTTTTCTGGTTCTTGCTTAATTCCTCTAGCTAAGACTTCAATAACATGTTGAATAAAAGTGATGAGAGCAGACATCCTTGTCAGTCCTGATGTTAAAGGGAGTACTTTCAGCTTTTTACTGTTCAATACAATGCTACTGGCAGGGTTAACATGTGTGGCCTTTATTACATTGATGTACATTTCCTCTATACTCACTTTGTTGAGAATTTTGATCATAAATGGGTGTTGAATTTTTTCAAATATTTCTGCATATATTGAGATATATGGTCTTCATCCTTCATTTTATTAATGTTTTGTTATATTAATTAACATCCAGATTTGAACCATACTTGCCTCCCTGAAACAAATCCCACTTGTCCATTGTAAATATTTCTTTGAATATATTGTCTGGTTTGCTAATATTTTGTTAAAGGTTTGAAATTTATGTTCATAAGGGATATTGGCCTGTAATTGTCTTGTGGTATCTTTCTCAAGTTTCTGAATCAGGATAATGCTGGCCTCATAAGGTATATTTTTATACTTATTGCATTTGTTTATGGTTAATCCTATTTTATTGATAAGGAAACAGAGGTTATGGCTAATGATAAAATTTGTTTTAAATTTTATTGGGATATGATTTTCTCTGGGTAGATGCCTAGGAGAGAGATTGCTGGATCATTTGGTAGTTCTATACTTAGTTTTTTGAGGAATCTTCATATTGTTCTCCATAGTGGCTACACCTACTTACATTCCCACCAACAGTGTAGGAGGCTTCCTTTTCCTAACACCCTCTCCAGCATTTATTGTTTGTAGACTCTGATAATGGCCATTCTTACTGGCATGAGGTTATACCTCATTACAGTTTTAGTTTGCATTTTTCTAATAAATTAGCCATATTGAGCATCATTTCATATATTTTTTTGTCCATGTTTTTTCTTCATTGCAGAAATGTCTGTTGGGATTTTCTGAACATTTCTGATTATGTTGTTTGTTTGTTTGATGTAAATCTATATGAGATGTTTGTATATTTTGGAGATTAACTCCTTGTCTGTTGCTTTATTTGCAAATATTTTCTCCTGTTCTATGGATTGCCTTTTTGGTTTATTTTTTATGGTTTCCTTTGCTGTACCAAAGCTTTTGAGTTTAATTTGTTTGTTTTTTTGTTTCCAGTATGCTAATACTTGGATCAAAAAATATATTTTTATGATTTATGTCAAAGAGTGCTCTGCTTATGTTTTCCTGTAAAGTTTTATAGTATCGGACTTATATTTAGATGACTTCATTCTTTTACATGTAGCTGTCCAGCTTTCCTATCACCACTCATTGAAGAGACTGTCTTTTCTCCATTGCACAGTCTTGCCTCCTTTGTCATAGATTAATTGACCATAGGTGTATGGGTTTATTTCTGGGCTGTCTAACTTCTTCCTCTGACCTATATTTCTGGTTTTATGCCAGTACTATACTCTTTTGACTACTGTAGCTTTGTAGTGTAGTCAGAAGTCAGGGAGCCTGATTCCTCCATCTCCATATTTATTTTTTATGGCCACACCTACAGCACATGGATGAACCTGGGCCAGGGATTGAACCTGAGCCACAGTTGCAAGCTACTCAGCAGCTATGGCAGTGGCCAGATCCTTTAATTCACTGTGCTGGGTATTGAACCCATGCCTCCATAGTGACCTGAGTCACTGCAGTAGGATTCTTAACCCAGTGCACCACAGGAGGAATTCCTCCATTTTTCTTTCTCAAGATTGCTTTGACTGTTCAGGGTCTCTAGTTCTGTGAAAAGTGCCATTGGTAATTTGATAGGGATTGCACTGAATCACTAGATTGCCTTGTGTCATATAGTTATTTTGACAATATTGATTCTCCCAATCAAAAAGCATGGTATATATTTCCATCTGTGTCATCTTCCATTTCCTTCATCAGTGTCTTATAGTTTTCAGAATATAGGTCTTTTGCCTCTTTAGCTAAGTTTATTCCTAGGCATTCTATTCTGTTCAATGAAATAGTCAATGGAATTGTTTCCCTAATTTCTCTCTCTGGTCTTTTGTTGTTACTTTATAGAAATTTAGGATATTTTTGTGAATAATTCTGTGTCCTGCAACTTTACCAAATTCATTCATGAGCTTAGTAGTTTTTTAGAGAATCTGTGGGATTGTTCTATGTATAGTGCATCATCTGCAAACAAAGACACTCTCACTTGTTTTAAATATGGTTCCTTTTTATTTTTTCTTCTTCTCTGGTTGCAATAGCTAGCACTTCCAAAACTGTGTTAAATAAAAGTGGTGAAAGTCGAGCTCCTTGTCTTTTTCCTGATCTTAGTGGAAATGCTTTTAGCTTTTCACCATTGAGAATAATTCTAGCTATGAGTTTTTCATATATGGCTTTTATTGTGTTGTGATATGTTCCCTCTATGCCTACTTTTGGGAGAGTTTTGAATAATAAGTGGGTGTTGAATTGTGTCAAAGTCTTTTCTATATCTATTAAGATGATCACGTGGTTTTTATTCTTCAGTTTGTTAATGTGGTGTATCACATTTGATTGATTTGTGAAAATTAAAGAATCCTTACATCCCTGGGATGAATCCCACTTGATCATGGTGTATGATCCTTTTAATTTATTTTTGGATTGGGTTTGCTAATAATTTTTTGAGGATTTTGGGGTCTATATTCGTCAATGATATTGGCCTGTAATTTTCTTTTTTTCGTGGTGTCTTTTCCTGGTTTTGGTATCAAGGTGATGGTGGCCTCATAGAATGAGCTTGGGAGTGATCCTTCCCCTGGAATTATTTTGAAGAGTTTTCAGAAAATAAGTGTTAACTGTTACCTAAATATTTATTTTCTCTTTGATTTTTTCATTGATCCATTTGTTGTTTAGTAGCATATTGTTTAGTCTCCATTTGTTTGTGTTTTTCTGCAGTTTTTTTTTCTTGTGGTTGATTTCTAGTCTTACAGTGTTGTGGTCAGAAAAAAATGTTTGATATGATTTCAATTTCTGAAGTTACTGAGACTTGATTTATGGCACAAGATCTGATATATTCTGGGAGAGTTTTCTGTGGGCACTTAAGAAAAATGTATATTCTGCTGCTTTTACTTGAGACGAATGTATATGCTGCTGGGTTTGGATGGAATGTTCTGTAAATATCAATTAAGTCTGTCTGGTCTAATGTGTCATTTAAGGCTTGTGTTTATAGATTTTCTGTTTGGATGATCTGTCTATTGATGTAAGTGGAGTGTTAAAGTTCCCTCTATACCAGCTGAAAAACTGACAAAACACATGGGATGGTGATTGTCTCCCTTGCAAGCTCTGAATAAATAGTCTTTCTTTTCATTTGGTTGGTCTTCATTTATTTCCACACAACACAGTCCTGACTAGTCTCTGCCCACTTTCAGTATATTTATAATAAATTCCATGCTACAACTAGAGTGATATTCTACAACGTAGGATCTGTATTGTCACTGATGGCGTATTTTTCAGTGGGTCCCCATTGCCTTGGGGACTGAACTAGAGTTATTTTAAGCTGATCATACAAGGCTCCATCTCGACTCATTCCCACAAATAAAACATCTTGCTGATCTCATAATACACCAAACACTATCATTTTTCCAATTGTTTGAACAATCTGGTGTCATTTCCTTTAATGAGTTTGTCTGCTTTACCCACCTGTTTAAGTCTTTCGTTTTCCATTAAGACTATTTAACTTTTTATTTGAAGAATTTGTGCTTCCTCCAAGCCTTATTTTGACTTCTTCTCTTCTATAATCTAATAATATCCTGAGGTTATTTCTATTTCACATTTATTAAGACTATATATATATAATATAAGCACATACATATGCTTATATATATATATATATATATATATATAAGCACACACATATGCTTTTATCTATCTCCTGTTATACTGTGAATCTCCAGTGTGAAGTTTTAGATTTAGTCAATTTTCTGCCTCCACAGAAATTAGACCAATTCCTAGAACATAGTAGGTTTTCAACAAATATTAGCTATTTTATTTCAGGCCTTGACTTAATGTTGACCCATATAAATTATTTACTAATTCACACTCAATGAATATAAAGTATTAGTATTACTTTTCAATATAAAATATTTGCTGTTTTTGATCATCATCAGTAATCATGTGCCTCCTTCCTGATGGGCAGATCAAAAAGATCTAATAGAAATAATGCAGTAAATATATCCTATGGGGTTTGCTGACTACTAGACACATTTCAATTGTGTCCTCCCATTTATTCAAGACCATCACCTCCCAGACACCTCAGCCACTGGGCATGAAAGCTTAAGCTCATGTAGTTTTGCTGTCTGAGGTAAACTAGATATTTTCATAGTAGGCTAGGCCTTCTTACTTTGCTATCTCTATACAATCCTTCTAATGACCACATGACCTCACTTTGTGGCTTCTCTGACCACTTCCCAATTGAACGAGGTCATGCAACCTGGCTTCCTTACTAACTAAAGAAAAGTTACCACACACATATTAAAAGTGCAGTGGAGTTTTTCCCCATGGAGAAACATTGGCCATTGAGAAAGAATATAGAGAGATGTGGGCAAGTAAATTTGCTCTTGTTCCTGTGCATCCCCCCCCCATTATCTATACCATGAAGGGAGATGGTTCCTGTTTCACAGTGGGTATACCTGCTGAACAGCCAGCTACACCTCTTTGGATTTACTAGTTAATTTAGTAAAGTATCACCTGCATTACTCCCTATCCTTTCCTGTTTTACCTTCCATTTCCTGCATTCTTCTTACTTCATGATTGTACCTCCTAAATCAAAGACTAGCAATAACCCTTGCCTCAGGTTTGCTTTCTGAGGATCAATGTCTAAAATAGGGTGAATATAAATGTTAGCCTGCAAGAAGAGTTTATAATCTAAATGAATGAAAAATACCATGTAACCAATAGTAACAGAAATCTTGTTTTTGTCAACATGAAGTTTTTAGCCTCTTGTTAGGTACAGATCTATTAGCATGCAAAAGTCTAAATCCCAAGAATTTGAGCATGTACTTGTTATTCTATGCATAACCTGTGCTGAGATAGTGAAAAATCTCAGTAAATATCTGCTAAGAAAAGTAAAACTAGTAACGTGTTTATGTTAAGAAACCAAATCAGGGGGCTATTTTATTCTGAATGTGTTTGGAATGGGTTCAAAGAAAAGACAACCTAGTGATCCCTTATCTTGTGAGCCTTACTAGTGTCCTATACAGGGTCTGAGAATGTGAGCAATATGCACATCTCACTTCCTACTTGCCTTTTTCTGGGTTAGTCCTTGAAAACCTCTGACTTAAAGGATTTGAAGGAAAGCATGAACAAAAGGTATAATCAAATACAGAAAAGCAGACATTTGCTGCAATTGATGCCTGACAAAGCCGTAAACCGTTTGTGAGCATTGGAGACATATGCTTGGCACAGTAGGAGTAAATAGGCCTGCTAGCACAGAGCCCATGAAGCCGGGCATCCTGGGGAGTCTTTTGTAAGTTCTGTATAGGAAGGGATGTGTTTATTGCGTCCAAATATGTGCACTGGTTGCTTTTTATTTTTTTTTTTAATAGGAAACCCATCATCTCTACAAGAGTGGCTGTTTATCAATATTGGCACTCTGAAGCACCTTAATCTAGTTGAAAATGACATTGAATTTGATGTCATGATAATACTTCAAAAGAATACCCCTGTACACAGAGAAAGGTTGCAGTTCAGCAGTACTAACTTTGTAGGACAGGAAGAAAGATTTTAACTAAAGTGTTGGCATGGGGCTGGGCATGGCTGGCTGAGTTCTCCCTGTTACTAACATGAGTGTACCAGGGAAGAAAAGAAACAAAGGTTCATCACTAGTATGATAAGGACTTAAAAATAAGTGATAATCTTGTAATTTCTAAATGCATTGATCCATAGGATTCTAATCAGTTTTTCAAAGTGTAAGCATATTTTAAAAGACTTTTCTATATGAAATGAAGAATGGATATTCTAATACAGTGTTTCTATGTGAACTACTAGTGTACTTTTAAAATGTATCTGAAAAAGCGATGGGACATTTATTATCTATGTATTTTTTCAACTCCTGGTATCATTTGAAATCTAAAACCCTGTAGAGGGAAAGTGAGCAGTTGTACAACAGATACTAAAATGACCAAAGAATATCTACATGTTCACTTTGAAAAAGGCAGTTTGCTTAGTCTGTCCTAGGACACAGAGTATTGATATGAGGTTCATGGTTAATTACTTCTCTAACATAGGTGTTCATATTGAACGTAATTGAGGTAATTTTAAATTTGCTCTTCTAAGTCAGGAGACATAGTACAGGTACTCTGGGTATTCTATCTGAATATTAAAAAAAAAGAAAACCTCCAGAAATTTAATAAAACTATGGCAAAAAAAGAAAAAAAAAGGCAGCAAAAAAACACACACTTTTGTGAAAATAGTATGAAGCTTAAAGTTTTTAAGGAATGGAATGAATACTGTTTGATAAAGTGTAGTATGTAAACTAATTCCATATGTTGCAAGAAGGTAGATCCCTTCCATGGCTAAGCGTGGGCTCTTTTCTAGCACTGGGAAATGGATTGTTGGAGGAGACACACATGTCAACAAAGCAACAGACTTTACTGGGAAGGGGGGCGGGCTGGAGAGCAGCATGTGAGGGAACCCAGGAGAACTTCTCTGCCACCTGGCTTGCAATTTCAGGTTTTATGGGAATGGGGTGAGTTTCCAGATTGTCTCTGGCCAAGTCTCACTTGTCTAGTACTTGGTCTGGCTCAGGGTCTTTCTTGGTGGTAAGTACATCTGTCAGCCAAGATGGATTCCAGCACCAAGGATCCTGGGGGGTTGGTTGTCTCCACCCTCCTACTGGCACCTCCCAAATCCTCCTCCCCTTAGTCTTCAGGGAGGCACCAAATTCCTTCTCAGGGCCTCTGCTGTGAGACAACTCATGCAAGCAGCCATCATCATGCCTTCAAGGAGGGCAGTTTCAGTCAGTGGTCCCTAACACATATGTTCTTCAAGTTTTGTTTTTCCTTAGGTATTTTAGAATAAATAATATAGCATTTAAGTTCCACAGCATAGGAGTGCCCCAGCAACATATAAGATCCATCAGAACCATATGCCAGGTTATATTCCCACATTGATCTCTCTCAACCTTATACCCAATTCTTTAATCAAATCACTCATCCCTAAAACCATGAATCATTTTACTTCTCATTGCCTTTGTTTAAGCTGCTTTATTCACCTGGTCCTCCCTCTTGTATTCTTCTCTCATCTGCTCTGTCCCCTTTTTTTATCCAGCAAACTCCTGCTCATTTTTAAGGATGATGCCTTCTCTATAACTTCCTGCGATCATCCAACTTCCCTTTCTTCTGCTAGGCAGAGCCAATTTTCCCTACAAATGTATCCCATTAAATTTTAACTGTGCCTTTGTTTTAGCTCTTATCATCTTGTATTGTCATTTTCTACTGCATCACATTTCCTGAGCTCTTCGTAGGGGAAACATGAATCCTGATCATTTTTGTGTGTCCTGCTCCTACTTACAGGGCTTGGCATGTGGTTACAGTGCAATAAATATTGTTGGATTGAAGAAGACTTTGATTATATATCTCTTTAGTGTATATTTTCCACAAGTACAGTAAGCTCATATTTTCAAAATAGTTTCTTGTAAACAATTCTATCTGTGCATGTCTGAGAAGATTTTTAGTTCTGCCATGAATGATGGCTTAATTGAACATAGGATTCTAGGGTTGTAATTTTTTCCTTCAAAATTCTGGATATAACAACATCTTTTTCTGATAACCAGAAGAAATTATAAACCAAACATTGCTCTTGCTGCTTTTAGCCAATATCCTCTCCTTTTCAAAATTGTTGTCACTCCTCAGCCCAGATGTTTTATTCCTGATATTCACTTGGCTACATTTTGCTCTGATGTGCCTCTATGACCATTGGTCATTTCTGTGATTTTTTTCATTAAATTATTTTAACCACTTTCTTCAACCACAGTCTTTTTTAAACACATTACAATGTTTTCATTAATGTGTATCTATACTTGTTAAAAATGTAATAAATGTTCTGTAGAAGTATAATGTATGAGCACTCAGGACTATGTGTAACTTTTCTTCCTAAATAACAAAAACTCAATTCAGAGTTCTGCACATAATTGTCTTTCAAAATAAAATTCTACAACAAATCAAATAATAACAATAATCTTCAGGTCAATTTTTTTATTCCCAATTTTATTAAAACTAAAATTAGTAGTTACAAAAATATTCTAATTTTTCACATCATGCATCCCTTTAATAAAGCATACTGTGTCATGCTAAATAATTGTATATTGTTTAATTGATGCAAAAACACTGTAGGTAATTAACTTTTTTAATTGACTGAAAGTGTGTCAATCAAAATCTTTGATTTCTAGATTTGAAAAGGTTTAATTTATCAGAGCTCAACTAGCCTAAAAGGTATTTTTTTTACCATCCACATTACTTGCCTTGCTGGCATTCTGAACAGGTAAAATATACAAATATTGCAACGGGAAAATGGAATTTATGATGGTTATATAAGAAACAGAGCTCTGGAATCATTTTTATTTCACATTTGCTGCTTAGCTGTTCGACGAGAAAATTAATCTCATTTTTCTTATCTGTAAAATGGAACCCTTCTTGATAGGGTTGTTGTTAAAATTTAACATGAATATGTAAGTAAAAAATAAAAGCATGGTTGTCAGCCCTAAACATGTCTTTGTCTAGAAGAAAACAAAATTTTTATAATGAACTTTTTTATAAACCACTCTTTGAGAATTGAATAAGAATAGTTATAGAAAAACAAAGTCTTTTGTAGATTTATCTCTACTTTTTAAACATTTTAGGGCAGACTTAAGATGTGTAATTGGAAGGAATCTTATTTCTTTCAGGAGAGCTCAAAAAAGAAGACTGAATAATGGTAAACTTTGTGAAATCTAATTGTATTTCTCTGTTTTACTAAATAAACTGTTTGCCTCCCCTCCTCTGTCATCCTCCCCCATACTTAGGGGCGTTGCCAGTGATTTGGCAATTTGCTCGTAATAGAGAGAATAATGTATAATCAAAACTTGATTTCATGCCTGATTTGATTACAGGGTACTGATTAAACCAATGCTAGCAAATCTTATTTAATTCAGTGATTAGGCGAGGGGTGTTCTCCCATCCAACTTTGAGAGAACAATCATTGGAGGTAGAACTCCTGTCCTCTGTGAGGGGGAGGCATGAATCAGACTTTAAATAATGGATTCATTCTTTTACATGTAAATTAGCAAGCTTTTAGTTTTTCAGGAGGAACTTGGATTGTAGGTCCCTGAGTAAATGAAAGCAAAGTGATCTCCTTTTCTCTTGGGCTTAATGACATTTATTACTTCAGAGCCTTGACAAGTCTCATTATTACATTTCACTTTCTTGAAAGTGGTTGTTTGCTAAGCCTAGTACCTGACACAGCATTAGATACCTTGCCCAGAATGTTTACAAGTTAATTCATGAAACCAAATCATTTTCATTAGAACACTGGCCTTGTATGTTACTACTAGCACTAAAATAAATCATTTTATTCTGTCCATTATGGTAAGTGATACATCTGATAGATTTATTAAGTTAAGGAATTCTCTCAAATTCTCATGTTCAATTATTCTTGTCAGCACTAGCTATGCTGATGGGTTCTCTCAGGAATCATTACCTCTAAGGATAAATTCCAACTTTGTGTCTTGGTATTGATGTTCCTTCACAGTTTGGAGGCAGTTACATTTGAAGCCTCTTCCCCTAGTATTCTGTATCCAAATCTTATACAGCAATAAGGCTGTATTACTCAGTCTGAAGGTCTGCTGGGAACATGCCAGCTGCCCACTGCCTCTTCCTTTAAAGAGCAGGCTTCACCTCTCCTTTGTTATCAGACTCTACCCTTCCTCTGTGTTCAGATCCAACCCCACATTTTTCATGAAGAACTTGCTTTCTGCTTCTCATCTGTACCTCTCCTTTGCACATAGAAACATATTCTGATAATAACAGCCCTTGTTCTGCTGCCCTCACTATGCTCTGAATAAGTACCATGCTCACGTCTCAGTTGACCACTCCTAGAACTTCTAATTCTGTTTGTATGTTGTGTAAGGATATAAACTACTCTGTGGTAACTTTCCCTCTCCACCCAAAATGTAGCGCCAAATGCATAGAGAACAGGACTCATAGTAAAAAGTCTCAGTGCTTGCAT
Source organism: Sus scrofa (assembly GCF_054392235.1). NCBI lineage: Eukaryota > Metazoa > Chordata > Mammalia > Artiodactyla > Suidae > Sus > Sus scrofa. The sequence continues at coordinate 65,650,492 of NC_139390.1, forward strand.
GTTGTATTTTGTCTGGAGTCAGAGGAGAAGTAATACCTCTCCACCAAAGGCACTCCCAATAAATCAGTTCTAAGTTCTTACTTCATGTTTTGGTGGTCACTCTTCTTATGTCTTGACATCTATTGAGATAATGACATGCCTTAGATCACAGTTGCTTCCAGATATGTTTTCTATAATTATTGAGTAATGTTCCCAGGAAAATTGGTATTCATTAAATCCCTAACATGAATGGAGACTTCTAGAAACTTGTAATTTCCTATTCAGCTGTAGCTCTGTGTGTGCTACATTATATATTCTTTGCAGCTTCTTGAACTTCACTTTTTGGGTTACTAAACGATACTGTTGTGCTATCCTTTGTACATATTTTTTGCAGGCATTATGGTACAAAAGTGTTAAACAAATTGGAAAATATTAATTAGCATGAAACCAAAGTAGAATAAACAGATTTCATATCTTACTGAATTTAAGATAGCTCAATCTAGTACTTAATGGCTGAGTGTTTTTAGAAAGATACAAAACTTTTTTGACTAAGGACATGTACAACAGATTTGTTCACTAGCTTTCACTGGCTGAGAGCATAAGGCAGAAATAAAATGTATATTAATAGCATAATCTAATTGGTATGTATATATGTATGTATATACACATATATGTTAAATGTTTCAGAGAAAAAATAACTTTATAATTGACCCCCCAAGATGCTGGAAAAATAGACTGTCCTTAGAATAAAAGTTAAAGCCACAAAATACAGGTTTGGGTAATTATTTCAATAATATAAAACATGTGATTCACTATCTCAATGATATCATGTGTATTCAATATAATTCTGATAATAGTGATGAATGTAATTGGAATATTTTTGGAGCCAAGGATTTCAAACCTCAGTCCTGGATATTAGATGCTAACAATATTAAGGAAAAGAGAATGTGGCATTATATACCTATAAAATAATGTTGACTCCGCAGCTCATATACTGTTGTGATAAATTCAGAATGTGTGAATTTTGCTAGCTACAGTCCCTAGGTATACAATCGAACACTGATCTAGGTATTGTTCTGAAGGTATTTCCATAGATATGATTATAATTGTTTGAATTTAAGTAAAAGATGTTTTCCCAGATAAGCTAGATATGCTTAAATCAATTTTTTGAAATGCCTCAGGATTAGACCTGAGGTTTCCTGGATGTGGAAGAAATTCTACGTCTGTACAGTAGTTTCAGCTGTGGCCAGCAGGCTCCCAGACTGCCTTCCCCACAGGCTGCCTCATAGGCTTTGGACTGGCCCAGCCAACCCCCAAGATGCTGCCAGCCAATGCCCGGCGATTGATCTCTTAACTTACTATATTTCCTGCTGGTCTGTTTCTATGGTTGAAGCTAACTGTGCATGTTCAGTGTGTGTGTGTGTATGTGTGTGTGTGTAAGTAGGTTTAGACACACACTTATATCTATTAATAAAGTGAGCATATAACCCATACCCCCACAGTAGGGTGATGGGTTTTTTTTAAATGCTTAAAACAAAAAGTGGCCAGTAATGAGCCAGGTGAAGAAGGCAGAGGCTGGACAGAGTGTTATCAGCACCTGGACTAGTCTGTGCAATGGCCTGGACATCATAATTAGGTGCTGTCTGGAAACATAAGATGGAAATGGAGCCAAGAATACAAGTTGCAAAGGGGCAAGAGATTAGACGGCTACTACCCAGGTCTCTGTGAGGTTAGCCTTGCTGTAAAATTTGTATTTTATCCTAGGGAAATGTAATTAAAATCTGCATCTGTGCCTTCTGGGGTCTATGACCTTAGGCAATTCTTGTTAGACTTGGTAGTATCAGAACTTTGTTAGTTTTGCCTTGAATATTAACTTTCCCTCCAACACTTCTAAAAATATTTAAAGAAGTGATTTCTAAAGTCCTGCACAATGGTGGTAGGTACGCTTATGCAAGCTGGTTGATACATGTGTGCCCAGGGCTCTGTAGTGAAGGAGGACAGCATCTTAGCCTTGTTATTTAAGAATGCAAAACATGGCTCAGACTCCTGCCCACCACCATATGCTGGCCACCTGAGAACACTGCAAAGGCAAGAATCGGGATAGAAAAGTCTCCTTTTCAAGTTCCTGAAACTTGCAGCCCAAGGTGACACTTTTGACATACCACCCCCCTGGGTCTTTAGTGATAGAGCTCTGTGTGAGTCTCAGCAGAAGATTTTTCTCTTGATGAAGAGGGATATTTTATAATTACAGCAATACTTCCTTGGTGTTTTTTATTGAAATATAATTGACATATAACATTGGTTTCAGGTGTACAACATAATCAATATTTGTATATATTGTAAAATTATTGCCACAATAAGTCTAGTTAATAACCGTTGTCACACATAGTTACAAATGTTCTTTAATTGATGTGAGAATGTTTAAACCTAACTCTTTTTGCAGTTTTCTAATGTACAATAAAATATTATTAACTGTAGTCAGCATGCTCTACATCACAGCTCTGTGACTTACTTTATTATAACTGGAAGCTTGTATATTTTGAGCCTCTTCACCCACTTCACCCAACCCACACTCAGTTCCAGACAACCACTAATCAGTATATATGAATTTGCTCTTTTCCCCCCAGAGTCTACATGTAAGTGAAATCATATGGTATTTATCTTTGTCTGACTCATTTCATTTGGCATAGTGCCATCAAGGTCCATCCATGTTGTTGAATATTGCAAGATTTCCTTTTTTTTATAGCTGAGGAATAGTCCATTGCCTGTGTATATGCACTTATTTTAGTCTATACATCTGTTGATAAACAGTTACAATATTTTCATGTCTTGGCTACTTCTAAATACTGCTGCCCTGAACATGGAGATGCAGATATCATTTTGAGGTAGTGTTTTAATTTTCTTCAGATAATTATACAAAAAATGGAATTGCTAGATAATAGAGTAGTCCAATTTTTAACTTTTGGAGGAAACTCATTTTACATAGTTTCTGCCCAAATTTTAGACTTCCACCAACAGTCCACAAGAGTTCCCTTTTGTCTGCATCCTCACCAATACTTGTTATTTCTTATCTTTTTGATAATGGCCATTCTAACAAGGATGAAGTGATATCTCATTGTTTTGATTTGCATTTCCTTTATGATTAGTGATGTTGAATATTTTCTTGTTGGCCATCTGTAGTATGCCTTTCCCACTTTTAATTGGTGTTTTTTTTTTTTTTTTTTGCTTTTTTTGGCTATTGAGTTGTATAATTCTCTTACATATTTTGGATATTACCCCTTATAAGATATAATTTGTAAATATTTTCTCTCTTCAGTAGGTTGCCTTTTCATTTTGTTGATTTCTGGTGTTGTGCAGAGGGTAGCATTTTTAAGAGAAAAATTGAGAACAATTGACAGTTTAACTGGGACACAGGACACTGTTCAAGACAGTACAGAGAAGCTAGTGATTCCATGAGTGTTTTGTCTTTCCTTTTTAATATAGAATGAAGAAAAGGGTTTAGAGGGTACCGAATTCTACTAAATTGAAAGCAAATCTCTGTGGATTTGTGTGTATACATGTATGCATGTATGTCCATTTTTATTCATCTCTCAAAATGTTCATGATCCTAAAAGGTTAAGAACTACTGAATTTTCTTCCCTTGTCCACTGTCACTGCTTTTATCACATTATTCATGTTGGACCCAGTTTTTTTGGTGATCCCCATTTTTGATGCATTTATTATATATTCAGGATTTCATGTGCTGCTTTGTTCTCTAATCCCAAGAAGGTCATTCCTTCACTGCCAGACATTTAAGTAGCACTTGTATTGAAACATATACTTTTCTATACACTGGGGTATTAAGGTGAAAAGATTTAATTAAGTTACTGCAAAACTTCCTAGTTAGTGAGAATGTAAACAAACAAACAAAAATTGTTTCTTGTAATTCTCTGATGTTCCACGTGCTTTTTATCAGAGTAATAAAACCACTGGGAGAAGATATGGTCTCAGTTTGGACTCTCAGAATGAAGAGTACAGCTGTCCCATGTTCTTTATAGTCTTTATGGATCTTTATATGTGCACTATTCAGTTGCTGTTCTCTGTGTCCTGGCTTGAACTGACCATGGCAGTTACCATAGAGAAGGATTCCCACATTTAGTTATGACATTTTTCCATAAGTTTGTTCTGCTATTGGCCTGTTCTAAGCATATTCAGTGGACTAGGAAAGGGGGGATGGTATTTATATTGTTTCTGGATTTTCTTAGAGAAAATCTTCAGGTCCCCTACAACCTGCCATCTCACGACTGCCATTTCCAGAATTAGAGGAATATTTTACCGTGGTCACTTCAGTTTCCTAATTTTAATCACTCATCCAAAGGGACGACTCCCCAAATTTCAGCAATACTGTCACCAAATATAGTCCAAATATCTGGGCTATAATTTAAAGATAACTTTTTCTGATCTAAAAACAGATGCTAGCCTTCCACCCTTGATTTTTGATTACACATTTAATTCACAAAACGATCCTGTGATTTAAGGAAGATATGCATTTATAGTAAATAAAGACACAGAATTTTACCAAAAGCCTCCTGTGTTTTATGTACTACGCCAAGTTCTTATACCAAGGTGTCTTCATTTGAAACCAATAACATGCCAATTTGGGGCTGCCCAGTCATGCTCATTGCCCATGCCTCTGCACCTTTACCGTTACTGTGGTATATCTGACTAGTGGAGAGAAATGTCTGGTTTGTCTTCTCAGATATATATATATATCTGTCTTTTTCCAGGGCTGCACCCGCGGCATATGGAGGTTCCCAGGCTAAGGGTCTAATTGGAGCTGTAGCTGCCAGCCTATAGCAGAGCCACGGCAACGTGGGTTCCGAGCCACGTCTGTGACCTACACCACAGCTCACTGCAACGCCGGATCCTTAACCCACTGAGCAAGGCCAGGGATTGAATCCGCAACCTCATGGTTCCTAGTCGGATTCGTTAACCACTGAGCCATGACAGGAACTCCATCTTCTCAGTTATTTAAACAATTCTGAAAGGAGTTCCTTGAAACAAAGGACAAAATCTGTTAATGAATGTAACATGAAATAGAAAGAATATGTGTAACTTAGAAGTATCAAATTTCCCAAGGCAGCAACTATCAACCACATGGAACTCTTTTGGAACTCTTCTATGATTTATAATGCCAAGCCTAAGGCAGCATTCTTTATGATTTTGAAGGGAATTGGAGTCAAACAGTGAAAATATGTAAAACAAAGTGAAATGTGCATACCAACTCCCAAGAAGACAATTTCAGCTTAGAAATATTTTGATGGGACTTCAAATTACACAACTCACTTTTATCTCTCTCATGCTATGAAAATCAATTCATATTTTAAAACTATCATCTTTAAATTCCTTGAGGAAAGGAAGGGTCTAAATAAATTTTGTGATTATCAGCTACATCTTTGTAAACTGTGAATATGCTTACTGTCAACATAATGTAATCCATTGTACCTGAAAATTATAGCAACTCAAAACAATAAGACTTGTTTTATGCGATAGTGCATTAAATGTTTTAAGTAAGTTTGTTCTGTTAGCTATTACAGATTACTAATAGTAAGTTGGTTCTGTAAGCTATCCTAGATTACTATAATTAATGAGAGCAGTGCAGTTCATCAAAAGTGTCATAATTTTTTATCATGTAATTCCTGAAAGATTAGAAATAGCACACATTTTTGGTAATCTTTGTATAAAGGAAAAAGATTCATCTTCATAACAAATTTTAGGAAATTTATTTTTCATAAAATATCTATCCTTTGCTTTCTTGATCTTTTCTCTCTTCAACAGTAAAGTATTTTGGGGATAAGAATACTATAGAAAATGCTTGAAAGAAATCTTAAACAGGAATCTGAGCTTTCCTTTGAAGGCTATACTTTATAGAGGGAAAGTATGTGCTTGAGCAGCAAAGGAAAACCATGAAAAAAATCTATTTAATCCAAAAAACAAAATTAAATATATATATATATATATATATATATATATATGTCTTTCATTTACCAAAGTCCTTAAAGTGATTCTCTAGTGTTTTTCCATAATTTATAAACTATCTTTCCTTTATGAAAAAATAACTTTCTTATGTTTGTTTTTTTTATTGGTCTTTTTCTTCCTCATTGCCTCTTCTTTCTTCTCTCCAGAAGAATATATGTTGCAAGAAGAAAGGCCTGGCCATCACTTCTTTAAGTTCTATTCTCTGACACTTAATAAGACCATTCTGTAATTGCAAATATTGACCTCTACCTCCTATTTCAGACAAACCTTTAAACTAAATGATTTGTAATAATTCTTTATAGCATGACATCAGACTCATCTCTGTCTACGATGTCCTTTCTCTCTCAATTCCCCGACCTACTGGGACAGGCTTAAACTAATTCTTCATATAATGGCTCACACTTAGATGCTGCTTAGAAAATGAAAAATGAATTAGATTTTCTGTCCACATAGAAATTCTTCCAGGTATTCTTGAAACAGAAGGCTTGATTGATTCAATTAGTAAGTAACAGCTGGCCAAACTCACATATAACTTAGAAGATAGCAAGGAGGAATCAATATTGGACAAAGATATATATATATATATATATAAAGAATCTAGACATGTATGTTTACCTAGGTCACCACACTGTACAGTAGAAAATTTATAGAACACTGTAAACCAGCTATAATGAAAAAAATAAAAAATCATTATATAAAAAATATACTGGACAAAGAGAAAAATGGCTCTGTTCATAGGGCTCTGAAAAATCCTCATATAAATGATTTAATTGAAAATATAAACTAAGGATGATTGAAAAACTATTTTGGAAAATGTATCAATCTCTAGGCATTAAAATATCATCTAAATGAGACCTATACAGAAAACACTTAAAAATCATTAAAACATGTCAAAATTAAGAAGAAGGGATATGTTGTAATTTATTCTAGAAAAATTCAGCTCAGAAAATAGTAGGTATTAAAATATTGAGGTCACATTTTATCAGCAATGTCAAATCCCCAAAGAGCAATTGCCTACATTTAATGTAAATTATAATACTGGTAAATTATTTTATTATGCATAACTAATTCTACCTAAAATATTTAAAGGCAGTATCTCTCTTTTATTTTTTGATGCAGAAGCTAGCTAAAAATAATATTGCCCAGAGATGCTTCCCCACATTGCTACAAATTTTTGTTTTCGTGGACAGTGTAATTCATGTTAGTGGAGTAAAAATAGGTGATATTTTTTTCCCAGAAGATAACCAATCTAATTATCTTCCATAATATATCAATAATAGCATGTGTAGTAATTAAGATAATGATTTTCCCTTGGCATCAAAAAGACACAGAAATATAATAACCATAGTCTCAGGAGAGTCCCCTGGTCTGAGGTCAGGATTTGGCACTTTTATTGCTATGGCCTGGGTTCAATCCCTTGTCTGTAAACTGAAATCCCACTTCAAGCCCTTGTACACTATGGCCAAAAATAATAATAGTAACCAAATTGTCAGAACATTGTGCACAGATTCAAGTATTTAAATTCCACAACAATCCTGGTTAGGATTCTTAAATTCATACCTAAAAGTGAAAGACTCAATCAGCACCATATGGGCAAAATTACACCTGGATTTATCAATCAGTTAAATTAAAAAAAATAATTACAGATGCTTAGGGAAAACATTAAAAATATGAACCAAATTTCCATTCTTTCTTTCCCAGAGAATACAGTTGTTTGCTAATCTAGGATGCTAATTCTATATCTCAGTCCATTTTTTCACACCTTTGCTGGATTGATTATTCTCTCAGTCAGTGTTATGGGGCACATTGCAGGATCAAAGATTTCTGCAGCAAGTATCACCATTTCCCACTGTTACACCGTAAACAGATCTGGATTTTCTGGATTCAGCAACTTTGATTTGTCCTCTGTGTTCAGCTGCTCTTTTCATCTTTTTTATTTTCTGCCATGCCTTTTTTCCCTTTTTTCTCTTGATTTTCTACAAACCCATCTTTTAGCACTTTATCTTCTGTTTTCTCTTTCTGATGCTACTTCCCTCCCCAGCCACATTTCCTTTCTGAATATCCCTTTATGTTTCAAGAGATCTGTTGTGGGCTCAAGGTCTTTCTGATGCTGCCCTTCTTCTCAGCTTACTGGGAGTGGATCTTTATCCTTCAGGAAACCTCTATCACAGAACTTGGAGAAGTAGCACTGGACATTGCCACCAGGAGGGAAATTCTTGCTAAGAAACAAAACAAATCTTCTATACTGTTTTCAATTTCTTCTGTTTAAGGCAAGTCCCATTAGAGTAAAAGCCACATATCAAATGCGGCAGCTCCAAGGAAGAGCAGATATTGAGTTCAGTGTATTAGAAGCATGGCTATTGCTCTTTTATATTTATTTATGGTCTATCCGTATGCTAGAACTGACATACACAATAACATACATGAATGATAAATACTCTGTTACCTGAAAGAAACCAGACAAAAAAGAGAAAATACTGTACGAATCTGTTTATTTAAAAAAATCAGAAAGTGATGGATCCCCAAAGTGGGAGAATTGATTTGAAAAGAACGTAAATAAATGTTTTGGATTGATGGAAATTTGTATATGTGTTTTGGGTGATAGTTTTATGGGAATATTCCATTTTCAAAGATCATGAAATCACTAACTTTAGACTTATGCATTTTACTGTATATTAATCATACTTTAATTTCAAAAGGTGACGCTGTGTTCTCCAGTTTTTATCAGTAACATCAATAGCTGCTATCCGATATATTTGCTATTAGCCACATTTGCCTTTATAATTTAAAATTAAGTTCACATTCATTTCTTTAGTTGCATAGCCATATTTCCAGTGCTCAGTAAGCACATACAGAGTGGCTACAGTACTGGTTAGTGCATGTATAAAGCACTCCCATCATTGAAGGGTGTTCTGTGGGGCAGTGTTGTGGGTAGTGTTAATCTAGTAGAATGCCATATAGTCAGTGTTTGAGCAATAACCATTATCTGTTGATGACTGATTTAGTTGATTCTGTTGATCCTTCTAGCTACCCTTTTATTTTTTTCCTCTTTTGTATTGACAACATTTCTCATTATTTTTACAAATTTAACATCCTTCATTTTATTCTTAACTCAGTTTTACTCTCTTCAGAAAATTTAATCACAAAAGTTACTTGTGGACAATTAATCATGAAATCCAGCCAGTCTTTTTTTAGACATGTTCTACTGGTAAATTTAGCATCCTTTAATATTCACTACTTGTTTCCTTAGTTATTTGTAATATACATCACTTGAAATTTTTTTTTTCTCTGCTTCCTCTGCTAGGTTAGTGATTCTTTCTGCTCAGCCTCATCCAGACTGTTAGAATTCTCTAACACTCAATATTACTCCAAAAAACTTTTCTAAACATAAAATAATTCTTTCGGAGTTCCCGTCGTGGCGCAGTGGTTAACGAATCCGACTAGGAACCATGAGGTTGCGGGTTCGGTCCCTGCCCTTGCTCAGTGGGTTAACGATCCGGCGTTGCCGTGAGCTGTGGTGTAGGTTGCAGACGCGGCTCGGATCCTGCGTTGCTGTGGCTCTGGCGTAGGCCGGTGGCTACAGCTCCGATTGGACCCCTAGCCTGGGAACCTCCATATGCCGCGGGAGCGGCCCAAGAAATAGCAAAAAGACAAAAAAAAAAAATAAAAAAAAAAAAATAATTCTTTCAATGGCAACATTACCCAGAATCATAAACAACAGAACCCTACAGCACTTCTCTGGTTGATACAATGATGAGGTACTCCAAGGGCCTTACTTTTTATTCCCTCTCCAATCTTGGCTTTGACTTTTAAACCAGAATAACTCTTCCACTCTTAATCACCATAAGCACATGCTCCTAGTGAATGATTACTGTCTTTTTTAAGTTGGTACCTGAGCTTTAGTTCCACTTTTTCAACTGGATATTTTTTTCTGCCTTTATTAACTATTGCCCCTGAAACAGGCCATGTCCTAAAGCAACTTTATAATATTTTGGTAAATGGATCCTCATATGTCTTCCCTATTTTTCTCTCTTCTTAATAACTTATTGATATCCATCTATCAGTAATAATCTTATCCATATATCCATCTATCAGTAATAATCAGACCCACATTGATGTCTTCCTTGAGCATTTCCATCAATATAATACTTTCCATGCTCTCAACAGTAGCAAAACTAGTTTTGGAACTGTATATGGCCATCAAATCATATCATGTCTTGATGTGCAATTAAGTATTGTGTGATTACCAAAATAATGTATCTAAATGTGCAGCTATCTGAATTAGAATGCATACAAAAAATGTTAGCTGTCATCATTATTATGCATATGTTTTGAAACCTAGACAGTAAAGTCCTCGTTAATAGAAAAATATATCCAGTAACTTTAGTGTACACCAGTGGTGCCTGACAGTGTTTTATATGCATATCATTTACTATTTACCATACAATCATTTACTATTTACTGTACAGAACATATGGATTAGATATGATACTTTGTTCTACACATATCAGTAATCAGTAAACTTCAGATATTTTAATTACAATTTATTTTAATGCAACTAGGAACAATAAAGTATAATCCTCTGCAGATCAAAGAGGAATGTAGGAGAAATCAAGACCTGGATTTCTCAACATCAATGCCTGTTGTTTATTTGATGTTTCATTCCCATGAAAACAAGATTTAAAAGAAAATGTAAGACCTCATTGTCAAATCAAACATACTTCCTTGAAACAAAGAGCTAGAACACAATGATACATGTTGCGGCTCCTCCTGCAAGCCAACTGCTCCAAGCAGCCTTCTCTGTCCCCTTTGGCAGATGGTACTCATTATGATTGCTCTCAAATGAGAGAATGGTTTGAAGCAGGCTTGTATTTACAATTACAGCTCTCACATAAGGAGGTTTACTAGGGTTCTAAAGCTAATTAGCTCTGTCCACATTTCAATATTTTTTGTCCCTCTAGTCCACAGCCATTTAGGCATTAATGAAGAGAAGACAGCTTAGGAAAAGGCAGAGAAAAACTGAGGATGTAGATAAGACTCTTAAAGTGTGCTATTCTTTTTTAAAATATTAGGTTAAAAGAATAATCTTAAAAGCATTGCTATGGTTACCAAAAATTCACGGGATGTAAGACAATTCAAGATAAAGGGAGACCAGAACATTTCTACATAAGAAATAAAGATGTAAAATACTGGTTTCACCTTATATTTGTTTGTATTTTTCTGACACAGCCATAGCAAAAAAGAGATTTGAGGTGATATATGTCCATTGATGCTACCTCCAGAGCAGAGAGATGGAGTTCAGCTGGGCAAGATTTGACAGATGGTGTATCTGACTTAGGAATCCCTTTTATTTTCATTTAAAAAAAAAAGAACATGGATATACCAAGATACATTGTTATCGTGAAATCCTGAGAGTGTGAGGACAGGGAAAATAAGTGGAGACTGACTAAAGTTTTACAAATGGGAATAGTGTTCTTGAGCAAAGTTAAGCTAGTAAGCCAATCACCATCCATCTCCATACAGAGCAAAATGCAATCAAAAGCAAAAGTATATTAAAAAGTAAGTTGCTACATGTCATTGATTTTTAATAGTTTCATATAAATAAAATCTCCATAATCAAGATGCAGTAGACATACTCTCTGGCAGGCTCGCAAAAAGAAAAGAGGACTCCAACAAGCCATTTATATCAATAAAAATATGGAACTTGGCCTTATGAAGCTCAAAATTTTTGTCCCTTCCTTTACTAGACTGTATTACTAACCTTTATTGTTAACCCTCAAAAAGAGTATCTATATGCTTACATATTAGTGCTTTGATTCCCATTCACTAGTAGAAGACAAATTTTAAACAAATTCATCATAATGAACATGTTCTGTCTTTTAACAGCTTTACATTTTCTTTATCTTAGAATTTATCTTTATTTTTTTGACTGAAATACTAATATGTAAAACAATTTAATACATTTGATATTAAGGTGCACAAAAATTTAACTATGATAAATATTACTTAGGTAAACATATCCACAGTTAAATTTATTCACTGACACCGTAGGCATATCAAAATGGTGAATTTTCTTCATTTTTGGTATTAATGTATAGTTAATTTATAATGTTTCTTCAGTTTCTGTTGTACAGGAAACTGACCCAATCACACACAGTTCCTTGTGCTATAAAATATGAGCCATTACTCATTCCTTCCAAATGTTAGAATTTGCATCCATCAACCCCAAACTCTCCATCCATCTCACTCTCTCCCATGTACCCCTGGCAAACACAGGTCTGCTCTCCATGACTGTGAGTCTGTTTCTGTTTTGTAGATAGGCTCATCTGTGCCATATTTTAGATTATACATATAAGTGATAACATGTGGTATTTGTCTTTCTGTTTCTGATCTAATTCACTTAGTATGAGAATCTCTAATTCTGCATGTTGCTGCAAATGGCATTATTTGTCCGTTTTCTGGCTGAGTAGTATTCCATTGTATATATGTATCACAACTTCTTAATCCATTCATCTTTGGATTGACATTTAAGTTGTTTCCATATCTTGGGTATTGTGAATAATGCTGCAATGAACACAGGGGTGCATATATCTTTTTGAATGAATGTTTTTTCCAGATATATGCACAGAAGTGGGATTGCAGGCAAAGGAAACCACTAAAAAAATTAAAAGACAACCCACATCCTGGGAGAAAAAAATCTTTGCAAAGAGCAAAGGTCTAATGTCCAAAATATATAAACAATTCATACAACTCAACAACAACAACAAAAAAAACAAGCAATCCAGTTAAAAAATGGGCAGAAGACCTAAATAGACATTTCTCCAAAGAATACATATAAATGGCCAATAGGCACATGAAAAGCTGCTCAACATTATTAATAATGAGAGAAATTTAAATCAAAACAAAAATGTACCACCTCACACCAGTCAGAATGGCTATCATTAACAAGTCAACAAATAAAAAATGCTGGAGAGGGTGTAGAGGAAAGTGTACCCACTTTCATTGTTGGTAGGAATGTAACTTGGTACGACCACTATGGAAAACAGCATGGAGGTACTTCTGAAAACTAAGTATAGAATTTTTTTATCCCATTTTATGTTCTTGCCTCCTTTGTGAAAGATCAATTGACCATAGATATTTGGGTTTCTTTCTGGGTTCTCTATTCTGTTCCATTGATCTGTATGTCTGCTTTGGTACCAGTACCATAGTGTCTTGATTACTATGGCTCTCTAATATTGCCTGAAGTCTGGGAGAGTTATGCCTCCTACTTGGTTTTTGTTCCTCAGAATTGCTTTGGCAATTCGGGTCTTTTGTGGTTCCATATAAATTTTTGGATTTTTTTGTTCTAGTTCTGTGAAAAATGTCATAGGTAATTAGATAGGAATTGTGTTGAATATGTAGATTGCTTTTGGTAGTATAACCATTTTTACAACATTAAACTTTCCAACCCAGGAGCATGGAATATCTTTCCATTTCTTTGCATCTTCTTTAATTTCCTTGATTAATGTTTTTTAGTTCTTGGCATATAAGTCCTTCAGCTCCTTGGTCAGGTGTATTCCCAGGTATCTGATTCCTTTGGGTGCAGTTTTAAAAGGTATTGTATTTTTGTACTCCTTTTCTAATATTTCATTGTTAGTATACAGAAATGCAATTGATTTCTGAATGTTAATCTTCTATCCTGCTACTTTGCTGAATTTGTTGATCAGTTCAAGTAGTTTTTGGGGTGAGTCCTTAGGGTTTTCTCTATATAGTATCATGTCATCTGTATACAGTGACAGGTTTAACTATTCTCTTCCAATTTGGATACCTTTTATTTCTTTTTGTCTGATTGCTGTGGCTAGGATTTCCAATGCTATGTTGAATAACAATGGTGAGAGTGGGCATCCTCGTCTTGTTCCAGATTTTAGTGGAAAGGCTTTCAGCTTTTCTCCCTTGAGTATTATATTTGCTGTGGGTTTGTCATAAGTGGCTTTTATTATGTTGAGGTATGTTCCCTCTATACCCACTTTGGTGAGAGTTTTGATCATGAATGGATGTTGGACCTTGTCAGATGCTTTTTCTGCATCTATTGAGATGATCATATGGTTTTTTACTTTTCTTTTGTTAGTGTGGTATATGACGTTGATTGATGTGCCTATGTTGAACCATCCTTGTGAACCTGGGATGAATCCCACCTGGTCATGGTGTACGATCTTTTTTATATGTTGTTGGATTCAGTTGGCTAAAATTTTGTTGAGAATATTTGTGTCTATATTCATCAAAGATAGTGGCCTGTAGTTTTCTTTTTTGGTAGTGTCTTTGTCTGGTTTTGGAATTAGGGTGATGATGGTGTCATAGAATACCTTTGGGAGTGTTCCTTCCTCTTAAACCTTTTGAAAAAGTTTAAGGAGGATGGGTATAAGTTCCTCTTTGTATGTTTGGTAGAAGCCATCTGGTCGTGGAATTTTATTTGCAGGGAGTATTTTTATGACATACTCAATTTCATTTCTAGTGATCTGTCTGTTCAGTTGATCTATTTCTTCTTGATTCAGTTTTGGCAGGCTGTAAGTCTCTAGGAAGTTGTCCAATTCTTCTAGGTTGTCAAAGTTGTTGGCATACAGTTGTTCATAGTATCCTCTCATGTTGTTTTTTTTTAATTTCTGTAGTATCAGTTGTGATTTCTCCTTTTTCTTTTCTTATTTTGTTTATTTGGGGTTTTTCTCTCCTCTTCTTGGTGAGTCTAGCCAGAGGTTTATCAATTTTGTTTACCTTTTCAAAGAACCAGATCTTGGTTTGATTGATTTTTTTCTATTTTTTTAATCTTTGTTTTATTGATTTCCTCTCTGATCTTTATGATTTCCTTCCTTCTGCTGACTTTAGGTTTTGTTTGTTCTTCCTTTTCTAATTCATATATTAAATTGTTCTTTAGTATATGCTCATTTCTTTTTTCCTCCTATTCTATTGTGATATCACTGAGTTGATATTTCATTTCTGCATATATGGGTAACTCTTGATAACTGTTCCCTGAGCAGTATAAAGATATTATTCTGTTTCTTAATTGTGCAGTAAATATCTTTCTTAAGAAGGCAAGAATGTAAGAATGCAAAAAATGGGTATTTTTAAATCATATGTTCTTTGTTGCTAACTCTATCATTTGAATACCAAGAATGCACATAACAACTTCCACTAGTCAAGCAAAATTTTGAAGTGTGTATACATCAAAGCAATTTTCCTTATGGAAAGGAACTGACAGTAGTAGGTGAAAGTATAATTTATCCTAACCTTCATCGATATGCTAACTCTAAAAGATTTTAACAGATAGAAAACTGGAAATCTTATTTTTGTAAGACAAAAATATATCTCCTGAATATAACATAACTCTCAGTAGTTTTCTTAAGACTCTTACCTACCAGTATACAATATTGCTGCAATATTTTTTAATTGTAAAGAAAACTTTTAAGTAAGGAGAAGGGAAATGTTTAGGAATGTAAGAAGTTACAAAAGTACAAATATTCCAATGAGGGTATATTTGGAAAAACAGATTTCTAAAAATTACAGTTTTTGCCAAGAGAATGCAAAAAACTAGGGTAAAACTAGGCAAAATTCAGCTTTGGGAAATAACAGGAAGTGTTGTCTGCAAAATTATTTCTAAAACTTAGAAAACAGTGAACTAAATGTTAGCATGACTGAAAATCTAAACCACAGAGACCATCATCAAACTAGGATCTGTAAGACTCAATCTATATTCCAAGCCAAGGAATCCTTGAAGCTATATTTTGTTTATCTTGTAATATTGTCATATACTACTAATTTTTAAAATTAATTTTTCTCATATAAGGGTTTTGTATTAAACTTTAAAGACACCATTTATTAACATCTGGATTCAGCATTTCAATAAAATTTGGCCTTAGAACTTGACATGTCATGTTTTAAATCATGTTCTGTAATTTTAACTGCTATGTATAATAGTCAAAGAGCCTCAATAATTATTGATTAACCCAATACATCAAATCATAATTATACAGTTTAATCTAGTTCCAAAATATGTACAATCTCCCAGTAAGTGTTTTGAATTACTTAAAAATAAGCAAGAACAATTCTTGCTGCTTTCTAAAATGTTAACTTTATGTATTTTTACTTGCAAATAAATGCAACAGGAAATTGACAGAGGAATTACAAGAATGATAGTTTCATAAGATACTATCGACGTGACAAAAATCATATCATATTATTGTGAGATTGAGAAATAGCAAAGGTTTATGATTAAATATATTGGATATTTTAATATTTTAATAAATACATGTAGGCCATAAATTATTTAGATAAATAATTTTTTTAAATAGGACATTGGAGGGAATTTTTTTGAAGGAGTTACTGACATTATTTTCTTCCTGTAAAATAAGTTACAGACTAGATAATTCCTAAGGTTTCTTTCTATTTGTAAAGTTTTGATTATATGACTCTATATGTATGCAACTACATGTCATTTGTATATCATGCTAGGGGAAGCATAGGCCAAATTTTGCCTAGGAAGCCTTCAAGATATCCAGTTGAAGACTAGGTCTAGCAAGGATTTATCATCACAGCAGGATATGGACTTAAGGGTTTAGAGCTGAAGAGTATCTCTCTTTTAATTTATTTTATTGAAGTATAGTTAATGGAAAATGTTGTGTTAATTTCTGCTACAGCAAAGAAATTCAGTTATACATCTATATGTATTCTTTTTCATATTTTTACTATAATTTTTAGAATTTTATTTTATAAAAGTATAGTTGATTTACAATGTTCTGTCAATTTCTTCCGTACAGAAAAGTGACCCAGACTTGCACTCACACACACACGTATGTGTATGTACTATTTTTCTCATATTATCTTCCACCATGTTCCATCACAAATGATTAGATATAGTTCTCTGCGCTATAAATCAGCACCTCATTGCTTATCCATTCTAAATGCAATAGTTTGCATCTACTAACCCCAAACTCCCAGTCCATCCCACCCCCACCCACACCCTTGGCAACCACAAATCTGTTCTCTGTGATTGTTTCTGTTCTATAGATAGATTCATTTGTGCCACATTTGAGATTCCACACATAAGTGATGTCATACAGTATTTGTCTTTGTACTTCTGACTTCACTTAAATTGAGAATGGCTGATTGCCTCCATGTTGCTAAAAATGGCGTTACTTCATTTTTTAAAGCTGAGTAGTATTCCATTGTGTATATGTACATTTTTTTTCTCTTTTCTAAGGTCACACCTGTTACATATGGCAATTCCAAGGCTAGGGGTCTAATCAGAGCTGTAGCTGCTGCCCTACACCAGAGCCACAGCAACATGGGATCTGAGCCGCATCTGCAACCTACACCACAGCTCGTGGCAAAGCTGGATCCTTAACCCACTGAGCAAGGCCAGGGATCAAACCCAAAAGCTCATGGTTCCTAGTCAGATTCGTTAACCACTGAGCCACAACAAGAACTCCATGTACATCTTAATCCAGTCATCTTTCTTGGACATTCAGGTTGTTTCCATATCTTGGCTATTGTGAATAGTACTGCTATTAATATGCACATGCATGTATCTTTTTTAATTGAAGTTTTGTCTGGATATATGCTCAGGAATGGGATTGCTGCTTTCATATAACAGTTCTATATTCAGTTTTCTTCTTTTTTTCTTTTTCTTTTTAGTCTTTTAGGGCCACACCCATGGCATTTGGAGATTTCCAGGATAGGGGTGCAATCGGAGCTACAGCTGCCAGCCTATGCAAGAACCACAGCAATGCCAGATCCAAGCCACATCTGTGACCTATACCACAGCTCAGGGCAATGCTGGATCTTTAACCCACTGAGCAAGGCTAAGGATCAAACCCTCAATCTCATGGTTCCAAGTTGGATTCATTTTCGTTGCACCACAATGAGAATTTCTATATTCAATTTTCTGAGGAACCTCCATACTGTTTTCCATAGTGGTTGTACCAGTTGACATTCCCACCAGCAGTGTAGAATGGTTCACTTTTCTCCACTCCCTCTCCAGCATTTGTTACTTGTGGACTTATTAATGATGGCCATTCTGACCGGTGTGAGGTGGTATCTCATTGTAGTTTTAATTTGCATTACTCTAATAATAAGTGATTTTGAGAACTTTTTTCATGTTCCTGACAACCATTTATATGCATTCTTTGGAGAAATGTCTATTTTTAGGTCTTCTGCCCATTTTTCAATTGGGTTATTTTCTTTTATTGTTGAGTTTTATGATTGGTTTGTATATTTTGGAGATTAAAACCTTGTCAGTTGCCTCATTTGCAATTAAATTCTCCCATTCCGTAGGTTGCCTTTTCATTTTTTTAATGTTTCCTTTGCTGTGCAAAAGTTGTGAGTTTCATTAGGTCCAATTTATTTATTTTTATTGCCTTGGGAAACTGACCTAAGAAAACATTTGTACTATTGCTGTCAGAGATTGTTTTGCCTATGTTCTCTTCTAGGAGTGTTATGGTGTCTTGCTTTATGTGTAAGTCTTTAAGCCATTTTGAGTTTATTTTTGTGCATGGTGTGAGAGTGTGTTCTAGTTTCATTGATTTACGTGAAGCTGTCCAGTTTTGCCAGCACCACATGCTGAAGAGCCTTTTTCCCACTTTATATTCTTGCCTCCTTTATCAAAGATGAATTGGTCAAAGTATGGGTTTGTTTCTGGGCTCTCTATTCTGTTCTATTAATCCCTATGTCTGTTTTTGTACTAATACCATAACCTTTTGATTACTGTAGCTTTGTAATACTGAAGTCCTGGAGAGTTTTACTTCCTGCTTTGGCTCCCCACCCCACCCCCAGGATTGTTTTGGCAATTCTTCGTCTTTCATGGTTCCATATAAATTTTTGGATTATTTGTTCTAGTTCTTTGGAAACTGTCATGGGTAACTTGATAGGGATCATATTAAATCTGTAGATTTTAGATTTAGTATTGTCATTTCAACAATATTAATTCTTCTAATCCAGGAGCTTAGGCTACCTTTCCATTTTTTTAATACTCTTTAATTCCCTTGAATAATGTTTCATAGTTCTCAGCATACGTCTTTCACCTCCTTGGTCAGGTTTATTCCTAGGTATTTGACTTGGGGAAGAGCAATTTTAAAGGCTACTGTTTTTCCATATTCCTTTTTTAATATTTCATTGCTAGTATACAGAAATGTAACCAATTTCTAAATGTTAATCTTGTATCCTACTACTTCACTGAATTTGTTGGTCAGTTTGAGACTTTTTTTGTGGAATCCTTTGGGTTTTCTATATTTAGTTTCATGTCACCTGCATACAGTGACAATTTTACCTCTTCCAATTTGGATACCTTTTATTTCTTTTGTTTGTCTGATTGATGTGGCTAGGACTTCCAATACTAAGTTGAATAAAAGTGGTAAGAGTGGTTAGAGTATAGAAATTATTTCAAGTATTTTCTTTGACCACAATGACATGAAAACTAGAAATCAATCACATGGGAAAAAATGTGAATAAACTGACCAGACAGAGACAAAACAACATGCTACTGAAAAGCCAATGGGTCAATGAGGAAATCAAAAATGAAATTAAAAAATACCTTGATTCAAATGACAATGAAAACACAATTCAAAATACATGGGATATCACAAAAGCAGTTCTTACAGAGCAGTTCCTAGCAACTTAGGCCTCCCTCAAAAAAAAGCAAAATCTCAAAACACAATCTAAACTACCACCTAAAAGAAATAGGAAAAGAGGAACAAAGAAAACCTAAAGTCAGCACAAGGAAAGAAATCATAAAGATCAGAGAGGAAATCAATAAAATAGAGATTAAAAAAAAAGAGGAAAAAAAATCAATAAAACAAAGAACTCATTCTTTGAAAGGGTAAACAACATTGACAAACCTCTGGCTATGCTCAACAAGAAGAGAGAAAAAACCCAAATGAAATAAGAATTGAAAAAGAAATCTCTATGGATACTGCAGAGATACAGAAAACCATGAGAATAGTATGAACAATTATATGACAACAAATTTGACAATCTAGAAGAAAAGGACAACTTTCTAGAGACATACAGCCCACCAAAACTGAATCAAGTAGAAATAGATCAATTGAACAGATTACTAGGAAATGAAACTGAAGATGTAATAAAAACATTCCCTACAAACAAAAGTCAAGGACCAGGAGTTCCTGTCATGGAAACGGAAAGGAATCTGACTAGTATCCATTAGAATACAGATTTGATCCCTGGCCTTACTCAGTGAGGTAAGGATCTGGCTTTGACATGACCTGTGGCATAGGTCACAGATACAGCTTGTATCCCACATTGCTGTGGCTGTGATGTAGGCTGGCATCTACAGCTCTGATTTTACCCCTAGCCTGGCAATCACCATATCCCTGGGTGCGGCTCCTAAAAAGACAAAAAAAAAAAAAAACCCAAATGACCAGGACCAAATGGCCTCACGGGAGAATTCCATTAAATATACATAGAGGAACTTACACCCATTCTTCTTAAACTTTTCCAAAAGATCGAGGAAGAAGGAACACCCCCAAAGACATTCTATAAAGCCACCATCACCCTAATTCCAAAACCAGGCAAAGACACTACCAAAAAAGAAAATTATACGCCAATATCTTTGATAGTTTCGATGCAGAAATTCTCCACAAAATTTTAGCCAAATGAATCTAACAGCACATAAAGAAGATCATACACTACGACCAACTGGGATTCATCCTAGGTTCACAAGGATGGTTTAACATATGCAAATTAATCAACATAATACACCACATTAACAGAAGAAAAGTCAAAACCCACATGATCATCTCAATAGATGCAGAAAAACCATTTGACAAAATCCAACATCCATTCATGATAAAAACTCTCATCAAAGTGGTATAGAAGTAATATAATAAAAGCCATTTATGACAAATCTACAGCCAATATAATAATACTCAATGGAAAAAAGCTAAGAGCCTTCCTGCTAAAATCTGGAACAAGACAAGGATGCCACTCACTACTTTTAGAGTTGAAGAGCTTCAATCTCACTGTTATTTGGGTTGAAAACCCTCTAAAACACTAGACTGGTTTTAGGGTAATTGTAGCACATTTAATTCAATTCAGTAAATGAGGAAAAAATAAAGCCATGTACTTCTAGGAAGTATAGGAGAGCATAGGCTGAAGATTTTATGGGGAAGAGAAATGTTCCCCTAAGGGATAAAGCTACATATCAGTTTAAGAAGAAAGTACCAAAAAAAAAAAAAAAAAGATGCAAATGATCCATTTTCTTTGAGTGTACTTTAACTTAGGTTCTGTATTTACTCCTAGGAATAAGAATGGGGAAACTGCAAAGTCAGCACCTATAACACCTAAATATTTAGACACCCTATCTCTACCCCTACATCCCACAAGACAATTCTGCACTGTCTTTGTCTTGTGGAGCCTTCTGAAAAGTGGAATTTTTTTTTCCTTTTAGAAGTGTCTGCAACATGTGGAAGTTTCTGGGCCAGGGAGTGAACCTGTGCCACAGTAGCAACCCAAGCTGCTGCACTGACAATGCTGAATACTTAACCTGCTGCACCACAAGGGAACTCCAAGTGGACATGTTTTTTAGTCCTTTTGTCTGAGATTATTGTCAGAACAGAGTTAAAATAAATATTTGGTTGCCTTTTTTTGCTCCAGGAAAATGGCTTAGCTGGTGGTGGTGGCAGGATTGGGGGACCATGGGCAGCAGTAAATGCAACTTGCTAGGAGCCTAAACTTTGGGGTTTTATCTGTTCTATTTAATTCAGCCTCTGTGCAACACTGAATGAGGTGTTATTCTCATTTTAAATTGAGAAAGGTTGAGGCTCAGAGGTATTAAGTAACTTACTCAATATTACAGAGCTAGGAAATGCAGTTCTTACTCATATTTGAAACTCAAATATGTCTGATGCCCAAAACTTCATCCCTTTGGATTTAAATCCTGACTAAGCTATTAAAATGGTATGAGCTCTTGCAATGTGCTGATTCTTTCTATGCCTTTATTTTCTGGTTACTGAAATGGTATCTACAGAGTTCCTGTCGTGACTCAGCAGTAACGAACCCGGTTAGTATCCATGAGGACGCAGGTTCGATCCCTGGCCTCACTCAGTGGGTTAAGGATCTGGTGTTGCCCTGAGTTGTGGTGTAGGTTGCAGATGTGGCTCAGATATGATGTGGCTGTGGTGTAGGCTGCCAGCTGTAGCTCAGATTCAACTCCTTGCCTGGGAACTTCCATATGCCTTGTGTAACATCCTAAAAAGACAAAAGACAATAAAAAAATAGAAAGAAAGAAAAGTTACCTACCACATAGTAGATTAGGATTAGATTAAACATTTGAAATGATTTAGATTAAATTATTACATGGAATATGCCTGTACATAGTAATTTTTCAATAAATGTCAGCTAGATATTATGGTTAAATCATACTATATGTAATATATTAAAATTATATATTGTACATTTAGACTTTTCTGTTATTCTATACTCTTCATTAAATCGAAGTTAAATATTATATGAAATTTATAAGTGCACTCTTAAAGCCCTCAATTTTCATAGCATTATTATAAAAAGTCAGGAAATGTATTAATTATTTTAATTCACCTTAAAAGCTTATTTGGAGGCGATCAATATTTGTGGTGGTAAGAATCATACTGTCTCTGCAAGGAAGAAATAGGGTCAGTTTAAAAACTAAACAGAAGGTGAAATAAATTAAGATAGATGGCCTACTGCTAAGCATGTGTTATGTAAACATTTTTAAAAGGGCAGGAAATTGTCAGAGTTTAAAAAAAAAAAATACCGGCCTCTTAAAATGAAGATGCTTTAGTTTTAAAAGGAAGTGTATACCAGGTTGAGAACCACCATTCTAGATTCACTTTCCTACATGTGTTAAGTAAAACATACACATTTTCCTATTATTGCATTAAAATTTTTATCTCAGCATAAATATTAGTTTAAATATTATAATATTTTATTTTTTATAATATTTTATTTTATTTTGCTTTTTAGGGCCACACCAGCGGCATATGGAGGTTCCCAGGCCAGGTGTCCAATCAGAGCTATAGCTGCCAGCCTACGCCACAGCCACAGCAACATCAGATCCTTAACCCACTGAGGGAGGCCAGGGATTGAACACACAACCTCATGGTTCCTACTTGGATTCATTTCTGCTGTGCCACAGTGGAACTCCTATGATATTTTAAACAAATGCTCAAAAGTGCCGTTATTTTTATCTTTTCAGTTAGTGTACTCCTTTGGTTACTATAGACTTTAGCATCTAACTTGCTCATCATATGTGAATCCCTAAAATTTCTTAAAAATAATCCCTGGAATTTTTTAGAAATACCCATAGGAAAAGTTTTAAACTCTTTCTAGAGGAGGTTTTCTCAACCTCAGCACTAATGACACTTGAGGCTGAATGATCCATTTTTGTGTGAGGCATGTAGTATCATGTTTACAAGCATCACTGGTCTGGCTAGATATATAGCACTGTTTAGTTTTGGTGTTTTTTTGTTTGTTTTGGTTTGGTTTTTTTGGTTTTTGTTTTTTGGGTTTTTTTGTTTGTTTGTTTGTTTGTTTGTTTGCTTGCTTTTTAAGGCTGCACACATGGCATATGGAAGTTCCCAGGTTAGGGGTTGTATCAGAGCTGTAGCTTCTGGCCTGTGCCACAGCCACAACATCGTGGGATCCAAGCTTCACCTGAGACCTATACCACAGCTTATGGCAACACTGGCTCCTTAATCCACTGAGTGAGGCCAGGGATTGAACCCATGTCCTCATGGATACTGGTTGAGTTCATTAGCGCTGAGTCAGGACCTCCCCACCCTTAAGTTTTGATAACCAAAAATATCTCCAAGCATTATTAAGTGTCTCTGATTGAGAGTCAGTGCTCTAGAATCACTCTTTCCCTTAATCAGGCCTGTGTAAAGAATCCTTATTAACTACAGTGGATTAAAAATCCGTGTTTTCCTCCATTCCCTTATAAACTTCATTAAGATGACATACAAAGTTTAATAAGGTGCACATAACAGGAGAAAGGACAAGTAGGATGGGTTGAAAACCTTTGTGTGAAGCAGTTTCATAAACTTGCAGAAGAATGGAGTTTATTCTGAAGAGATGGAACCCTGGAAACTCTGGACTAAAGAGCATCAAGGACTGAGAGCAGGAGTACAAGATTGAGAGGAGGGAGCTAAAAACAAGTCTAGTAAATGTACTGTATAAGCACTCACCCACAGAATCCTAAGAATGCTGGCACATACGGGTTTTGATCCCAAAGGCAAGGAATTGGAGAATTTATCTCTTGGGAAAATAAGCCTAAAATAAGTAATGTACAAATACTAACAGTTTAGACTTTCCCAACAAAAGAGCATCCAACAATGAAATTGACTGTTTGATAAGCCTCATCTTAGACATAAGGGCCCAATGAGCTCTAAGGTACCTAACTTTTAATTATGAATGGACAGCCAAAGATAACTATTTATCTGAGCAAGAACTCTGATACAAGATGAAAGAGGAAAAGAGAGAAAATGAAAATAGCAGGTGAATTAAAAAAAAAAAAACCTAATATTTCATGATATTTCAGGGATAAGGGAAATGACTAGCATCTCTTTTTTTAATAATGATTTTTATTTTTCCATTATACTTGATTTACAGTGTTTTGTCAATTTTCTACTGCACAGCGAGGTCACCCAGTCACAAATACATTTTTCTTTTTTTCCCATTATCGTTCTCCATCACAAGTGACCACACATAGTTCCCAGTGCTATACAGTAGGATCTCATTGGCAACTACAAGTCTGTTTTCCATGTCCATGATTTTCTTTTCTGTGGAAAGGTTCATTTGTGCCGTATATTAGATTCCAGATATAAGTGAAATCAATGTGGTATTTGTCTTTCTCTTTCTGATTGACTTCACTTAACATGAGAGTCTCTAGTTCCATCCATGTTGCTGCAAATGGCATTATTTCATTCTTTTTTATGGCTGAGCAGTATTCCATTGCGTATATATACCACATATTCTTAATCCAGTCATCTGGACATTTAGGTTGTTTCCACATCATGGCTATTGTGAATAGTGCGGCAATGAATATGCAGGTGCATGTGTCCTTTTCAAGGAACGGATTTTCCAGATATATGCCCAAGAGTGGGATTGCTAGGTTATATGGTAGTTCTATGCATAATTTTCTAAGGTAACTCCATACTTTTTTCCGCAGTGGTTATACCAATTTACATTTCCGCCAAGAGTGAAGGAGGGTTCGTTTTCTCCACACCATCTCCAGCATTTGTTCTTTGTGGACTTATTAATGTTGGCCATTCTGACTGTTGTGAGGTGGTACCTTATAGTAGTTTTGAAGTGCATTTCTCTATTAAATAGGGATGTTGAGCATTTTTTCATGTGCTTGTTCACCATCTGTGTCTTCCTTGGAGAAATGTCTATTCAGGTCTCTTGCCCATTTTTCCATTGGGTTGTTGGCTTTTTTGCTGTTGAGTTGTATAAGTTTGTTTACTTTAGAGATTGAGACCTTGTAAGTTGCATCATTTGAAAGTATTTTCTCCCATTCTGTAAGTTGTCTTTTTGGTTTTTTTTTTTTTGTGTGTGTGTGTGTGTGTGGTTTCCTTAGCTGTGCAAAACTTCTCAGTTTGGTTAGGTCCCATTGGTTTATTTTTGCTTTTATTTCTGTTGCTTTCAGAGACTGATCAGAGAAAGCAGTTGTAAGGCTGATGTCAGAGAATGTTATGCCTGTGTTGTCTTCTACAAGTTTGATGGTGTCTTTTCTTACATTTAGGTCTTTAGTCCATTTTGAGTTGATTTTGGTGCATGATGTGAGGGTGTGTTCCAGTTTTATTGATTTAAATGCAGCTGTCCAGTTTTCCCAGCAATACTTGTTGAAAAGACTGTCTTTTTCCCATTTTATATTCTTGCCTCCTTTGTCAAAGATTAATTGGCTATAGGTGTCTGGGTTTATTTCTGGGTTCTCTATTATTTTCCATTGGTCTATCTGTCTCTTTTGGTAGTACCACACTGTCTTGATTACTGTGGCTCTGTAATATTGCCTGAAGTCTGGGAGAGTTATGCTTCATGCTTGGTTTTTTTTTCCTCAGGATTGCTTTGGGAATTCTGGGTCTTTTGTGGTTCCATATAAATTTTTGGATTGTTTGTTCTAGTTCTGTGAAAAATGTCATGGGTAATTTGATAGGGATTGCATTGAATCTATAGATTGCTTTGGTAGTATGGTCATTTTTAGAACATTAATTTTTCCAACCCAGGTGCATGGAATATCTTTCCATTTCTTTGTATCCTCTTTAATTTCCTGATTAAGCATCTCTTAAAACATAAAAGCATAAAATGAGAATAAAATGAATATGAAAAAGTAAAGTTGAATGACACTGCAAGTGAGAAGAATAAAAAGAAAAAGAGAGGGAAATTGGAAAGGAAATATTAGAGAATTAGAAGATCAGTTAAGAAATCCAGGCACCATATAATAATCTCAAAAAATGAAAATAAAAGAGAGAACAAATAAAATGGTTGGAGTATAAACTATTTTTAAAAACAGACTAAATGGATTGCCACCAAGTGTTGTGAATTGATTTATGTCTCCTCAATTTTATATGTTGAAACCTAACCCACTGTTTCTGAGAATGTAATTGTATTTGGAGATCCAGCTGTTTGAGAAGGAGCTGTCCATGAGCATCAACCCTAATCCAATCTGACTTGTGTCCTTAGAAGAAGAAATTGGGAGATCCAAAAAGACAACAGAGGCACACCTGCAAAAAGGAAAGACCATGTAAGGATACAGCTGAAAGGCAGCCATCTGTATGCCAAAGGAGAGAGTCTTCAGAAGAAAATGAATTTGCTGACACCTTGATCTTGGACTTCTAACCTCAAGAACTGTGAGAAAATACATTTCTGTTGTTTCAGCCTCTGAGTTTGTGGTATTTTGTTATGACATCTCTAGCAACCTAATATACCAAGAGATGAAGAAAAATTCTCACAAAAATACATCATATTGAAATTTCAAAGTACAAATTTCAGATAAAGGATCTCAGAAGTTTCCAGAGAAAGAAACAAATCTCTCAAAAATGGCAGGCATCTGAACCATGTTATGCTTCGCAAAAGCAACCTTGGAAATCAGAAGGCAGCTGAGTAATGCCTTGACAATTCTAAGGGGAATTAATTTCCAAACTAGAATTTTGTATCCAGCCATCCTACCAATCAAGAACAGAGGAAAGAATTCTTCATAATGTAAAGTCTGAAAGTGTTTACCTCCCACCCATTTCTTCTCAAGAACATATTGAAAGATACATTCCACCAAAGCAGATACAGTAGTCAAGTACGAAGGCATGGAACTGAGAACACCAGAGATTTAACCCAGATGGGAGGTGAAGGCAACCCTGGAGGTGATGATGAAGTGCTCAGGGAAAATCGAGGGCTTATTGTAATGGGGACAGAAGAATCCAATAGTGATGCCCAGAAGATGTGAGGCTATAATGTAAATAATAACATTTAAAAAGCACATTCTGAGGATAAAAATTAATTCATGATAAAAGTACATAAAACTGGGAGTTCCCATCGTGGCTCAGTGGTTAACAAATTTGACTAGGAACCATGAGGTTGTGGTCCCTGGCCTTGCTCAGTGGGTTAAGGATCCGGCGTTGCCATGAGCTGTGGTGTAGGTGGCAGACGCAGCTCGGATCCCACATTGCTGTGGCTCTGGCATAGGCCAGTGGCTACAGCTCCGATTCGACCCCTAACCTGGGACCCTTCATATGCTGTGGGAGCAGCCCAAGAAATGGCAAAAAGACAAAAAAAAAAAAAGTACAGGAAACTTAAACAATAAAAACTAGGCAATCTTTAACTTGAGTAAAAATAAGTTGTGTAAGAAAAGAACTGTAATATGCATATACTAAAGAGCTCTTTGGGAAGAATAATTACATAGAGGTAATAATGAATACATGAGATAATAACTTGGTGTACTCATTGGCTGTATTGGGAGGGGAGAGGAAAGGCAAATAAATGCATACATGTGAGGTGAAGTACTGGTCTGGTATTGGAAGCTGCATCCTCATCTTCTTTAGTAGGAAGGTAATAGATAATATCTACAATTAAAATGATAGACTCAGAATATTAAGATAAGAATTCTATTTAGAAATATGGAGGTGAGTACTAGAAGAAGTATTTAAAGTAGCTGCTCTGTGAAGAAAGCATCAGAAGGGAAGAGGGATAAGGCAGCATGGATAAGCACCTTTTTTGTTGCTCTTATAAACCTGTAATACATCATGAATTTTAAAATTTCATGCATTGGACGACTTGACAAAACAAATTTGTGAAAGACTCAGGTAATTCAGAGTCAACCAGGAATACTGATGTGAGCTGATTCTGTTTTCAGTGTATTTCTGCTTACTGCCATGACCAGACCGCACACTGACCCAGTCTTTTTTTACTTAGGCTTCACCAGCATTATCACTATTGGGTTTCCAAGAGTCTTTTGCCTTTGTGTCCCCTTCTAAGATCCTTGAATCCTTTTTTGGAAAAAATGGTTCTTGAAAATTATTGTATTGGAAATTGCACCAGATTATTTGTTTCTTGTTTCCAAGGAGGAACCCAAAAACAAGACAGATCTTCACTTATTAAAACTGGTACCATGAATTAGAACAGGGGACATGTCTCTTTATCACTCTTCTATATAGGAGTCTTAAAATGCCCTTGGCTAAGAGCAGATGAATACTCAGAGGAACTAGGTCCCTGTCTTATTGCTGCTCGTGTGCATTCCAGATACATAAACTTTCAGCAATGATTTGCTGTTGGCAATTGGAACAAGGGCCTGCTCTTGAACTCTGTTGTTGTTTGGAGTTCTTTGACATCCTTCCTTCCTTCTTCACTCCCCCCTCCCTCCTTTCTCCTATCTTCCTTTCCCCCTTTCCTTCCTTTCTTTCATCCAATAATGCATGATTCATGCAATACTCAGTGGCAGTTTTTCTGTTGTCAGACCTCACCGATGACATCCTACTTTAAAGAGGATTTGCAAAATTTCTGCCTCATAAGCCTTGCCTGGACACAAAGTAGCTAGCTTTTTTCTGACTTGACTGAGTACTGTCTCCTCCTCTCATCACTATTTTGAACTTCTCTCCCATAAGCTAGTGATTAAAGTCATGCTGGATTTAGGATAACCTCCTTAAAATGAGCATAGCATAAACTTGCCTATTTGAAGATAGGAAAGCTTGAAAAATTTTTTCTTGAAGTTTATTCTAGCTTCAAAAAATCTTTGTTCTTAAATGTTACTGGTCTTCTCAGATACAGTTTACTATATAAAAATATACTACGTTAAAAAGTAGCACAGAGGCAAAGAACTGTCTAAAGCCTATGACAATAAAAACCGACGGGATAAATATTTTAGGAAAATGTTTCCAGCAGTTATTCTTTGATCACTACTGAGTAACTACCATTCAGGAATACACAGAAAAGGTTTTTGGCATTTGAGCTCTTGAACAAAGAGAGCTGATGGATTTCTCAGTGGGGAAATAAGAGACACATCGTTGGCTCCTTTTTATATCTTGTAAGTACATTAATGAGTCTTGTTCTCTGGTTCTTATGAATATAAAACCCTTGTTGGCTTGCATGCTCTTCAGTGTTCGTCAACTGTGGTTGGAGCTTTGCCTGGCCAAGGACAGAGAAGGGCACACCTGTGCTGTAGTTCTTCGGGGATAAGTGGCCCCAGATTGTACTCAGATCCTCTCTGTACTCCACAGTGATAAACACTTTGGGCATATCAGGAGCATTTATTTCTTTTGTCCCTCAAAATGTTATATTATCAAATTATGAGATTATGTTATATGTGATATTTTGAGTGTCTTTTCAAATTTTACTGGGCCATTTTTACCAAATGACAAGTGCTTGTTTTCTAGAGTTATGCCTCTGAAATAGCAAAGAGAACAATGGCATTTTGACTTGTGAAAGCTAAGGGTTTCCCCACATGTACTATTAGAAGTTTTAAAAGCTAAAACCCAATTTCACTGCTTCCCTGATAGCCATGTATCCAAATCCTGGCCAGTGAAACAGTTCTATCATTCCTGAATCTTCCGCTGTGCCTGAACTTTCTGCATTATGCCTGGAATTACAGCAGTCGTGCTGAATATGATAGAACAGGAGGAAAGGGGACTCATTCCTTCATAGCATCATTGAGCAAGTGGTGATAGCCTAAATTTTGTCTGGAAACTTGTCTTTTTAATAGATGCTATGGACTTAATTTGTGTGCCCTCTGTCCTTCTGCTGAAATCTAATCCCCAGCATGATGGCATTTGGACATGGAGTCTTTTGGGAGGTCACTAGGTCACAATTACAGAGACCTCATGAATAGTGTCCTTATAAAACAGACTCCAGAGGGCTTTCTTGCCCTGTTATATAAGGACATAGTGGAAAGATGGCTGGGAATCAGGAAGCAGGTCCTTACCAAACACCAAATCTTCCAGCATCTGGATCTTGGACTCCCTAACCCTCAGAACTGCAAGAAGTAAATTTTAGTTTATAAGCCATATGGTCCTATGATATTCTGACAGAGCAGCCTGAATGGAATGGGCAATAACTGGAGGATACAGTCCAATATGTAAATTTAGATTAGTGTAGAATTAATGGAAAGTCATGATTTACAAAGGCATGGCCCTTTATTCGAGTGCTATATTCTCAAAGCACATGGCAGGCTTTTAGAATAATGATGTAATCTTTACAGACCTATAAGTTGAGTTTACCAAAATGTACAGTGCACCCTTGACAATGTATATGTGAGGGGAAATTATATCATACTGGCCAGAAGGCTTGGCTTTCTCCCCTATTTACCCTGCTTTCTAACACAATATGCAAAATTAATATTTCATAATAATTTTAGGACGAAATATTTTTACAGAACTATTCTAAAAAAGATCAAGATTGTATGTGTGTGCATGTGTGTATTCCAATAGAAGCACAAAACTGAGATCATTTAAATGCATTTGTATATATACCTAGAATACAACTGCTATATGGGCAGATGTCAATTTCTTATAGAAATTGGGATTATGGAGTCTGTTCATCACAGACTTATGTTCATTCCATTGCTGACCAGGCAGCAGAGATGCCCTGAGCCACATTATTTAAGCAGGTGTCAGTTGGAGAAGATCACTTACAGCAGGGTTTTCCGGGTTCTAACTGTATTTCCTGCTGAGGGATCACCTCTCATTAGTAGCTATTTAAAGAGCAGAGATTTACAGTTTAAAAAAAAATGATAAGTGGGGAATGAGGCACTGGGTAGAAAAATCTCAACTGCTAATACATCTCAGGCAGATTTTTTTTCATCTGAAAATGTCATTGCACATATGAAATACTAAATGACTCCTTCTGGGTGTACCCAGGCACACAGGCACACACACATACAGAGATAACAAGTGAAATAAGAATGACTAGAGAGACGCATCTGTTTTTCTGGCCTTTTGTGAGTCAAGGCATGAACTTGTGAATTAATATTGACACAGAGAATAAGCACTAGGACTCTTGTGGACTAAAGTTCCAGTGGGCACTAATGAGCATGGCTTCTAGCATTTCCTCATTAGACTCCAGTGCTTTTCTTCCATTTTCTGAACAGTTTCCATTACCAAATCTAGGTTCAATTAATATTAAAATATGCAGAAATCACTGTTTTCAGAAATAGTTAGCAAACTACATCATGTTCAGTGTTTTCAATAATACATTGCACAGTGACCTTCCTTCACAAATAATTCATTCACCAAACAAAGTGCCACATTCTGAAACTAGCTGTGTAATCTTAAGAAACCCACTGCAAAGCATACAAGTTTTCCCCAAAACTGTCCCAGTTGCTGTCCATGAAATACATTTTCTGAGCCAATGCAAAAATAGGCTTGAGTTAAAAAAAGACTCAAAAACAATAAATCATGACAATTTCAATTATGGGTAGTGAAAACAACAAACACATAAAGAGCGCTACTGAGTTGAAAAAAGGCTTGCACATGCATTGCCCCCTATGAAGTATCATTATTCTAATAAATGTTTGGCCAAACAGGGTTCCTTGGGGTATTTTATTACTTTTAAAGCTAAATAAACAGTTTGTGACAGTTGTCAGATTTCAAGCTGCAGCAGATAATGGAAGATCTTGCTGAATTTTCAGTTTCATTGTTAAAAGAGTTAAGGGGTTCTGGAGTTCCCGTCATGGCTCAGTGGTTAACGAACCTGACTAGTATCCATGAGGATGAGGGTTCGATCCCTGACCTCAATCAGTAGGTTGGGGATCTGGCATTGCTGTGAGCTGTGGTGTAAGGTCACAGATGTGGTTCAGATCCCAAGTGGCTGTGGTGTAGGCTGGCAGCCCGTAGCTCCTATTCAACCCCTAGCCTGGGAACTTCCATATGCCAGGGGTGTGGCTCTAGGAAAGGCAAAAAGACAAAAAAAAAAAAAAAGAAAAAAAGATCCATAGAATTCCCCAGAGTGATCTTAATACCTGTCATATCTGATAAAATATTCATTAAAGTCATGTGCTCTGGAACAACAACCCTGGAAATGCAGTGGACTAAATGCAAGCCTTGAGTGTCAAGATCCCATGTTTATATTTGCTGTAGTACTACCAAGAAACAAACGTCCATCCCAGGGCAGATTGCAGTAAGAACCACCTGGAAACGGCATCAATGCATTTCTTTTTTCTTTTTTTTTAATTTATTTTTTATTGTTATTTCCCCCAACACACATTTTTTTTTCCCCACTATACAGCATGGGGACCTAGTTACACATACATGTATCATAATTTTTCTCCCATTGTTGTGCTGCGTTGTAAGTATCTAGACATAGTTCTCAGTGCTACACAGCAGGATCTCATTGTTAATCCATTCCCAAGAGCAATAGTTTGCATCCATTAACCTCAAGCTCCCAACCCCTCCCACTCCCCTCTCAATGCATTTCTTAAAGATTAAAAAAAAATTGTGCCAATGAAATTTTTAGTTTTGGTACCATAAGAATGTCTTAACAGAAAATAGGCACACTTAATTAGAGGAAAATAATAAGATTAACAAGAGAAAACTAATGAAATCATAAGATCTGCATCTTTTTTTATATAGTAAAAATTGCCTTCCAGACCAGAAGAAATATTCTAGTTTCCAACCCCTGTCACTCTTAAAATGACCTCGTGACCTCTTACACAGTAAATGAAATCTCTTCATTAGCTTCTATGAAGCCAGAAGCCCAGGAGCAATGGGGCAGTGGAGCTGTCTGAAACTCAGTCTGTTGCTTGATACAGATCCTCACTTGGCTTAATGTCTGCTCTTTTCAGTTCATACTAAAACAGATGGGGAAAGAAAGGAGAAAAATGATTATATGTATGTCCAGAATTTTAGTAGCTAAGGAAACTCAGAGAATTTAAGCTGAAATATTATCAAGTGAACATATATAGAGAAAAATAGCAGTGTTGCTTAATATCACATAAACAAGAATGGTAACACATTTACCAAAGCCCCAGGTCAAAAAAAATGGTTACGTGATTTATTTAATGGAATGATTTGTAGGTGTCTAGGCTTTAAATGAAGATTATATTATGATTAGATCCTTAGCTCACTATCTTGATTAGATAGATTAGCTCACTATTATGATTAGATCCTTAGTTCACGATGATTAGCTGACTATCTTTGGTGAGCTCAAAATCTAGTTGAAGAGAGAAAGATGAACACCATATACAAAATGCTATAACATACTTTAAGGTACTCTACCTAGATGTCAGTTACAGGAAGAAAAAAAATTATTAAAGCATAGATCAATGTTCTATGTAAATAAGGAAGAGATGGGAATTCTAGACAATGAATATAAAATGTACAGCAGCAAGGTAACTTTTTTTTTCAGAAAAATGTAAGTAGTACAGTGTGATTTAACCAGAGTTTATGAAATTGGGAATTACTGGAAAACCATTCTTTGTCCATGCAATAGAACCTCGTGTATCCAGAACAGAAATTCAGATTCTTCTGCAAGGGATAATGTGCTCATTATGGGTCTTAAACAGGGTAATCCTGATTTAATTTTTAAAAAAAAATCACACAGAAAAGTAGCAAAATGGAAAAAGAACATAGTGTACTGTGGGTTCTATGGGTACAAGGTTAGATTTTATCACTCTGTCATAGAACCTCTTCATATCTCAGTTTTACCTTCAAGGGATAAACGTTAAAATTTACAGGGTTAGTGTGAGGATTAAACGAGATGTTTATAAAAAGTATCTGGCAAATAGACATATGGGGTAGATGAGGAAAGATGTTTAAGGTAAAGATACAGTTATGGACATTAACTGGATATAAGTGATAGTTGAAGAAGGTGAACAAAGATGTAATGGAAAGAGAGCAGAGTTTGTAGACTTACTGAGCTCCCAAGTAGAAAGAGTGGGCAGAATAAGGGGACTCTACAAAAGAGATAAGGATGGTGGAATCTGCAAACCCAAAAGGAAACTTGTGAAAGTTTAGTGGATACACAGCAAATGAAGAATGCTTCTTTTTGGAACTCAGCCTACCAAAGCTTGGAAAATATTTCATACTACCATTTCTCACTGGATGACTCTCAAGATAGGGCCAACACTTCTGAGTATGTATGATTAATGAGTTAGTTGTCCCTCTGGGGATCTCTCTTGTAACTAAGGGTAGCCTGTTTCAAAGATTCCTATGGAAGGCTGCATACCCTACTGCTAATGTTTACTTTAACACCTGAAAGTCTCCCATGACTGCCCCTAGGGTGAACACTACCACATTTTGGGGGGCAGCCAAACTAATGTGTGGCTTCTATAAAAGATGGACAGACCTAAGTACACATGTGTGTCTCCTGCAAAGAAAATGATGTCACTTCCTGGACATTCCTTCCATGTGAAACATAAAACAATCAGGACACACAGGTCAAATTGCTTTCACCATGGCCTCTTAGATGTCAGATGGCTTACAAACTTTAGCGTTCCAAACTCTGTTTGGATATCCAAGTCTAGTTCTTTGGAAGGACTGTGTTTTAGTCCATTTATGCTGTTCTAATAAAATACCACAGACTGGATAGCTTATAAACAACAGAATTGTATTTCTCATAGTTCTGGAATTTGGAAGTCTGGGATTATGGAGGCAGCATGGTCAAGTGAGGGCTCTCTTGAAGCCTGCAGACTTCTTATTGAATCCTCACATGTTAGAAGGGGCCAAAGAGCTCTGTGGGGTCTTTAGTAAGAACACTAAGACTTGGCCCTCCATTCACTAGGGCTCTCCTTTCATGACCTAATAAATCTCCCACTCCTAATACCATTACATTGGGCATTAAAATTTGAATACATGGATTTGAAGAGAAAAAAAAATTGCAAACATAGCAGACTGCTTGAGAGCAGTCAATTTGACTGGTCACATTTTCTATACCACTAACAGGGCATTGGATTAGGTGTTCAGTTTGGAAGAGAACAGAGCAGCATGCTATTACAGACTGAGTGTTTATGTCCCTGCAAGTTCATGTACTGAAGCTCCAGCTCCCAATGTCATGGAAATTTGGGTAAGATGAGGTCATGACGGTGGGGCCTTAATGATGGGATTAGTGGCCTTGTAAAAAGAGACACTAGTGTTTTTTCTCTCTCTCATCTTTCTTCCATGTGAAGAAACAAAAAGAAAGCAGCTATCTGAAACTATAGAAGTGCCTTCTCACCAGAAACTGACCATGCAGGTTAATAATAACTTGGCTTTACAAAAAAAAAAAAAAAAAGCATATCAGGAAATAATATTTATAGGGGAAATAATGAATCCAAACCCTAAGGATCATTTCAGTTTGAGAGTGTCTAACTATTCCAGGGGCTCCAAATGGGCAAAGCCTCGATGATACTTGTTCTTTTAAGAGATCACTTACGCTGTATGGGCCCTGTGGTAAGTCCTGTACCACATCTTGATGGAATGCTTCCCCTGCAGCCAGCTTGTGTGAGGTCCACTCAAAAGACGCTGTAGGCATATTATTCCAGAGAAAGAATCAAGGAACATGCCCAAGGGGCATGTACTATCTCTAATATGCAAGAATTCCACAAAGTCCAAGGCTACCTTTTTGATTGAGGGGACCTGAAGGGACAGTAGTCTTTCTTTGACACAGAGATCAAGTGTTTGTGAGGCAGCTCATAAAGCCCCAAGAAACTACCTCATGGGAAGATCCCTGAATTTTATTCTGAGTATTTCTGTTTTTAAAATACTCAAATTTAGAACCCAGTCTTAAAATAACAGAATATTCCAAATAATATTTATATAATCATATAAACATTAGGAATTAGTTACAAAAATAACATCACCACAGTTTCATAAAAAGTAAATATATTTATTTTAAGGTTAAAGAGTGTGATACAAAAGTAATACACTATTTCAAAAAGGGGCTATTCTTCCAATGACATAGTCGAGTTAGAACAGGAAAGGGTTATAGCCGATTATTGGCAGCCAAAAACATAAAGGTAGCAAGACTAAGCATTCCTGGATAGGAGATAAGTGCATATTAGTTATTAATAAAGAGACAATTAAAGGTGACCTTCAGATTAAACCTCTCTGTAAAAAGTACCCTCAAAACAAGTCATATTAAAATGGAAGCAAACTCATCTGTGCAGCTTCAAGGGTCTAGACTGAAAAGAGAAAAACGAATGTCTGCTCTAATGAATGAAGTTATCCAACTAGGACAGCAGGAAGGGTCAAAAGCAGGAGGGTGCTCCAGTGTGGAGTGCTGGCCACATTCTGACGCAAGACTGTTGTGAATACTGGCAACAAAGCTTGCAAAAGGGCTGTTAGGATCCCAGTTTCACTTAGAAGGAAACCACTGAGACTCAGAGGTGACCAGCTACTTACCCAAGACTACAGGCACTGAGAGACAAGCCCAGTTTAAATCTAGCTTTCTCTGGATCCTGGGCTCAGAATCTTTTCCTTATGTGACACAGCCTTGCTGTTCAGAAGAAAAAAGGAATAGGATGGGATGGGAGGAAGAAAATGAGAAAGATTAAACATCAGGAGGATTTCAAAAAGCAGTTGAGGAAAAGGCAGTGAAAAACAGGAAGGCACAAAAAAGGAGGTAAGAAAGAAAATAGAACCGGGAGCTTTAGCAAGGGAGAAGCCAGGAGCACGTGCCTCCAAAGAAATGCATTTTCCCAAATTCTTAATGGTGAAAAGAAAGGTGTTAGGTAAAACATCTAACGGATGTTCTAATGGAGAGAAATGCTGAAATGAAAGAAGGTAAAAGGTTTATGAAAAATAGAAATAAAACCTATTAGGGGACAGAGAAAGAAAGCAGTTATGCCAGGCAACTGAATGATAAATTAGACTCAAAGGAAATAAGTTAATGGAAACCAATTTTTAAAAATTAAAATGACTTCTGTATTTCAAACCAACCCCAAACCATATATAACTAACACAGACACACACACAGACACACACACACAATCTGCACTCCTACTCTAAAGTTAACCAAAAACATAGTTTCAGAAGTCATTGTGAAATGATTTGAAATTTTATTAGGAATTCCAAGCAGTCAGAGGTCTATATATAAAATGTTAAATGACAGAGAAGAAATCTGCATTTTCCAGCTGGAACAAACTCTTTCAATAGGATGTAATAAATCCATTAACTAAGGGGCTATTTTTTTTTTTTAATCATTAAAACAGTCATTTTAGGGAGATCCCATTGTGGCCCAGCAGTAAAAACCAACTAGTATCCATGAGGACTCAGGTTTGATCCCTGGCCTCACTCAGGGGGTTAAGGATCCAGTATTGCCATGAGCTGTGATGTATGTCACAGACAGCTGGGATCCTGTGTTGCTGTGGCTGTGACTATGGTGTAGGCTGGCAGCTGAAACTCCAATTCAACCCCTGGCCTGGGAACTTCCAGTGACGTGGGTGTGGCCCTAAAAGGAAAAAAAAAAAAGAGTCGGGATCATTTTAAGGTTCTAAAGTGGTAATCACACATACCTAGACAAAAAGGACTGTTTCTGCACAGTCTTAAAAAGTAAAGGCATTGGCCAATTGTGTTCATTTCCTTTGGGTCTATAATTGATAATTCTTATGACTTAATAGTGAGGACCATACTGGCTTTTATTCTTGCCACAGGACATTTCTCAATTTTGTGAAGTCTGCCATGTGTTTAACTATATGCAAAAAACCACTTGCATGAACAGAAAGTGTTTCTTAAATGAATATGGGACTTCATTAAAAGGTATAGATGTCCATAGGGATGTTGTTTTTAATTATAGACCACGTTTTAAAAATATGAATCCAGTTTCCTTGTTTTAGATGCTCAGTGTCACAAGGGCTATGACACTCCACATGTTGTGTACTACAGTGGGGAGTAGACAGTGTCTTTTTTTGTCCCCAACTTTGAGTATTACTATGTTCCTGACATTTAACGCCCTACCTTTCAAAGGCTAACAATTTTTATCTGTCTGCTTTACTATTTTACTATACATTTAGGTTTGCCTGCTGAAAAAGTAGAGAATAATTTCCTATAAAGATAAAACTGAGACTCTTCCACTTCTCAAAATGTGTCTTTCACTCAACATCCAATAGTAAATATTTGAGCAGCTTTCATGTTTTATAATCTCTGTTAGGTATGAAGAATATGATGTTGAGCAATGGACACATGCTTCATTCACAAAGATTAGAGTGTAGTTTGATGTAGAATAATTAATAATACTTTATTTTACCAATACATATACTAGAGGAGGTGTAAGTTTCATGTCAATGAAAGTTCATGTCAGAGACATCTAAGCTAGGCTTCGAAAGTTAGAAAAATCTCCCAAAGTAGTGACCTCAAAGTTGATACATGTGGATAGATGTTAGCTAGATAAGGAACGAAAGATGAGGTTGCTTGGATAGGTGTATCTCAGCAGTACAAGGAAACTGATGACAGTTCATTATGATTGCATCTTAGATTGCAGGGGATGAGAGGAGAATCTGGAAAGGCAAGGAAATACCAGATTACAAAGGGTCTACTAAAGTACACTTAGGCCTTTGAACTAAAGAGTAATAAGTGTATCTCAATCAAATACGTCTTATTTCATGGGTTTTGACTTCTGCAGTCTTAGAAGGATGTGGGCATAAAGGGGGACCATGTTAACCTCAAAGCTCTGATAATGATCATCTTGAAACAAGTCTTAATAAGATGCCTTGCATTTTAATTTTCTACTCTTTCACACAAATAATGTAGATCATCTTGCAATTAGGACTATATTTTGGCTGCATATAACAAAAAATGAAATATGTAAATAAGATAAAGTTTTGTTTGTCTCACATTTTAAAAAGTTTGAAAATAAGCAGTCCAGGACTGATGTGACTATTTCATAAGACATCAGGGACTCAGCCTTCCTTTTTTTTTTCTAGCCCCCTCCCCCAATTCTTAGTATATGGCTTCTGTCCTTGTATCCTCATTGTCCAAGATAGCTGCTGAAGTTCCAACATCATACCCATCTTCTAGGCATAAAAAGAAAGAACGGGAGAAGTGCACACCTTTTTTTCCAAGACTGTGCTCTTTAAGGAGCTATCCTGAATACAAGTGTGTTTCTATTTTAAGAAAGAAGAAGGAAATGGATAGTGTGTGTTCAATTGAGAAATTCTTTTCAGGAAGCTATAGAATGCATTGGGAATGGGAATGCCAATATCAGATTTGCATTTTTAAAAATCATCTTGACAGAAATGTGGAGGCAGTTGAAATCAGAGACAAAGAGCTGGGCTGATAGAATAACCCTTACCTGAGTTGATGGTGGACTGAAAAAAAGTTGGCAATAGGGGTTGAAAGAAAAGATAAATTCACCAACTGGCTAAGATTAAAATAGACAGGATTTGGTGATTGAAACTGCCAGAGCAAAGAGGAAGGAGGAAGGAATTGAGCTGAAGTTCAAGTTCTTAAGAAATTGGATAATTTAATGAAATAGAGAACAAAACAAGTCAGAAAGGCAGGTCAGTTTTTAAAGATCTGTGGTAAAGTTATGTGACAATATTTATGATTTGGTTGTATTTGTGGGCATGGAAACTCAGGACAGAGTGAGAGCTAGAGACAGACTTAAGGCATCAGCATTGGGACAGTATTTGAAATGAGTCCAGTTAGTTGAGTTCCCTCAGGGAGTCATAGGCTCAGAAGAAATACTGGAAAACATGTAAGGGATACAGCCATAATTTCATTTAAAGTGCTTTATGCAACTTATGTGGAAAAAAATGTATACATTTCAATTGACTGGAAAAGGAAGACTGTATCATAATCTAGAGTTGAAGTAGGAATTGTCCCAGCAAATAAAGATCTTTAGTCCAGTGCTGTCATTGCACAGAGTGGGTAAATCAGTGCCATGCAGAGCCCACCCGCATGCCATTTCCGCCTTCAGAAGGCCAATGCTTCAACTCCTGGATAACTCCTATTCTCCTCATACTTCAAAAACTAATTTATATGTGACAGATGATGTGCACCCTACTCAGGCTACTGTGAAGAGCAAGATAGACAAGGTCCTGCCTTTATGGACTTCACAGGAGAAAACCATTTTAGAAAAAGTCATTATCGTTGCGTCAAGTGACTAAAGGGGAAGTACATTGGTTTCTCTGACCCCTGCAAAGAGAAAGACATTACACCTTTCCCTTGAGTTACCTTTCTGCCCTGGACCACGATAACAAGTATAATAACACTGTGCTATATGTATCTTTATTTGTACATTCTCTTGTATTTTGCATACATATCAAGATTGATGCTTCTAGAGCATAAATCATAGTACATTCCTCCTCTGATCAAAATATCTCACTCATAGTAAAAGCCAGAGTCTTTAAAATAACCTATAGCACCTGTCTCTTGTCATCATTCTGATCTCATCGCCTACTTCTTTCTCCTTTGATCAAACTAATCCACTTACACTGGCTTCTTTCCTTAAGGGGGAGAGGGGATAAATTAGGAGTTTATATACACTAATATATGTAAAATAAATAGATAAGCAATAGGGACCTACTGTATAGCACAGGGAACTATACTCAATAGTTTATAATAACCTATAAGGGAAAAGATAGATATAGTTACTCAATATTTTAATAATCTATAAGGGAAAAGATATATATGTACATTATTTATAAAGATATACATATATGAATATACATATATATATGAATTAGTTTACTCTATACTTGAATTAACCTAACACTGTATGT
The DNA here is from genome assembly GCF_054392235.1 of Sus scrofa. Taxonomy (NCBI): domain Eukaryota; kingdom Metazoa; phylum Chordata; class Mammalia; order Artiodactyla; family Suidae; genus Sus; species Sus scrofa. The sequence continues at coordinate 65,691,620 of NC_139390.1, forward strand.
CAATTATACTTCAATTTAAAAAAAAATATGTACCAAGAGCTTAGCCTGGTCTACCTTAACTTTTTTCTAGCAGTTTCTTCTGCTTATAACTCTTTCTCCAGATATCTGCTTGGTTAACACCCTCACTTCCTTGAAGTCTTTCCAAAGTCCTACCCTTCTCCATGTGGGCTTCCTGACTGGCCTGTCTAATACAGTTCACCACTCTTTCTCTCCACATTCTACCTGCTCTTTAACATGTTGTAATTTTTATGACACAGTTTTAACCATGTAATAAACTGCACACATTGCCTATCATGATTGTTTCTTGCTTGTCTACCCGTCTACTCACTAAAATATGAGTCCCACAAGGACAGGAATATTTGCCTCTTTTGTCACTATTGTATCCTAAGCACATAGCATAGTGGCTAGCACCTAATAATTTGATGCTCAATAAATATGCATTGAATGACAAACAGGGGCCTTTCAAATACACCGAGAGCTTCATGAGAAAAGACACCATATTTCCTTGTCTCTGTATCCAGAGCATCTGGTCACAGCTCCTGATATCTATGAGCCTCTCAAAACAATACTTGCAAAAGAAAGGAATGAATGATTATAGCTTTACTCAGAGTAGTTTTACCCTATGTAAGTAGGTGCTTGAAATACATGAAAATTTTACTTGACATAAAGTGTCAGGTCAGCATGAAAAATATCAGGTTTCTAATTTGTAAATCATCAAGAAGAGATAGGAAAGAAAATTCCTTTAAAGATAGGATGTCATTTCTTCAATTAAGGCAGTTCGCATGTTGACAAGGGATTTCAACTGAGTCTAGAATAAAAAGTATATAAAAGCCTATTGCAGTGCCTATGCTGTATATTGGAACCCTAGAATCTATTTATATTATAACTGGAAGTTTATACCCTTTGACCAATATCTCCCCAGGCCCTGGAAATTACTGTGTCACTATTTCTGAGTTTGGATTTTTTTTAGTTCTAACATATAAGTGAGATTACCCAGTATTAGTCTTTCTCTGACATCTCACTTAGCATAATGCCCTCAAGGTCCATTCATTTTTTTGCAAATAGCAACATTTTCTTCTCTCTCATGGCTAAATAATATCCCATTGTGTGTGTGTGTGTGTGTGTGTGTGTGTGTGTATGGTTCATTCATCTATAGACAGTTTTTTCCATATCTTTGCTATTGTGACTAATGCTGCAGTGAATATGGGAGTGCAAATATAACTTCAAGATCCTGATTTCATTTCCTTTGGATATATACCCAAAGGGGGATTTCTGGATTGAATGGTAATTATGTTCTTAATCTTTGAGGAACCTTCATTCTGTTCTCCATTGTTGATATACCAATTACATTTCCACCATCAGTTTGCAGGTGTTCTCTTTTCTCCACATCCTTACTAACACTTGTGGTCTCTTGACTTTCTGATAATAGCCAGTCTAACATGTTTGAGGTGATCTCTCATTTTGGTTTTTATTTGAATTTCCAAGAAGCATTATGTTGAGCATCTTTTCATATATCTATTGGTTATTGTAGGTCATCATTGGAAAAATGTATATTCAGATTTTTGTCAACTTTTTAATTAGATTTTTTTTTGCTATTGACTATGGTTAAAAATATTATATGCAGTTGTTCCTCAGTATCTGCTGGAGATGGTTTTTAGAACATTCAGTGGATACCAAAATCCATGGATACTCAAGTCCCCTACAGATAGCCCTCAGTATCCAGGGGTTCCACATCTGAAGATTCAGTGAACTGCAGATGTAAAATATTATTTGATCTGCAGTTGGTTGGCTATACTGATAGAGAACCCACAGATACAGAAGGTCATCTGTACTTGAAAGTTACTTACTCATGTTATACATTAATTATATGTCAATAAAGCTAGAAAAAACACATATAAAAAAGTCAATTGCAGAAGACAGTAGAACTATTCTATAAAAATAAAGGACTTAATAAATGTATTAGACTATAAATGCTAACTAAATACAATTTAACAAAAGATGTAAATGGATCAGCATAATTGAAAAATAGTGCTTAGAAAATTATATTGTTAGCAATGAAAAATATCTACTTTTTCACTATAGAGATGTTAAAAACTTGGAGTGTTTTGGAAGAGAAGAAATTGATTTATACAGAAAAGATTTTTTATTGAAATATAATTGATTTACATTGTCATGTTAGTTTCAAGTACATAGTACAGTGACTAATTTATACATATATATGTATATAGTATGAATAATGTATTCATTTATACACATAATAAATGTGTATAAATGTGTATCTTTTTCAGATTCTTTTTCCTTGTAGGTTGCTACAAAATATTCAATATAGTTTCATATGCTATATAACTGGACCATATTGATTATTTTATTTTATTTTTTAAATTTATTTTTGTAATTTTTATTTTCCCCAACACACTTTTTTTCCCCCACTGTACAGCACAGCATGGGGACCCAGTCACACATACATACATACATAATTTCTTCTCCCATTATCATGCTGTGTTGTAAGTTTCTAGACATAGTTCTTAATGCTACACAGCAGGATCTCATTGTTAATCCATTCCAAAAGCAGTACTTTGCATCCCTTAACCCCAAGCTCCCAATCCCTCCCACTTCCTCCCCCTCTCCCTAGGGCAACCACAAGTCTATTCTCCAAGTCCACAATCAACATCATACACCACATTAACAAAAGAAAAGTCAAAAACCACATGATGATCTCAACAGATGCAGAAAAAGCATTTGACAAAGTCCAACATCCATTCATGATCAAAACTCTCACCAAAGTGGGTATAGAAGGAACATTTCTTAACATAATCAAAGCAATTTATGACACACACACAGCAAATATAATACTCAATGGAGAAAAATTGAAAGCCTTCCCACTAAAATCTGAAACAAGACAGGGATGCCCACTCTCACCACTGCTATTCAACAGAGTATTGGAAGTCCTTGCCACAGAAATCAGACAAACAAAAGAAATAAAAGGCATTCAAATATGAAGAGAAGAGATAAAACTGTCACTGTATGCAGTTGACATGATACTATTTATACAAAACCCTAAGGACTCAACCCAAAAACTACTTTGTACCGATCAACAAATTCAGCAAAGTAGCAGGATATAAGATTAACATTCAGAAATCAGTCACATTTCTGTATACTAACAATGAAATGTTAGAAAAAGAATATAAAAATACAGTACCTTTTAAAATTGAACCCCCAAAAATCAAATACCTGGGAATACACCTGACCAAGGAGGCAAAGGACCTATATGCTGAAAACTATAAAACATTAATCAAGGAAATCAAAGAAGATGTAAAGAAATGGAAAGATATTCCATGTACCTGGAGAGGAAAAATTAATATCATAAAAATGGCCATACTACCCAAAGCAATCTACAGATTCAATGCAATCCCTATCAAATTACCCATGACATTTTTCACACAACTAGAACAGACAATCCAAAAATTTATATGGAACCATACACACACACACAAAAAAAAAAAAAAACAATTGCAAAAGCAATCCCGAGAAACAAAAAACAAACAGGAGGCATAACTCTCCCAGACAAGACACAGTAATACAAAGACACAGTAATCAAGACAGTGTGGTACTGGTACTAAAACAGACAAACAGACCAATGAAACAGAATAAAGAATGCAGAAATAAACCCAGACACTTATGGTCAATTAATCTTTGACAAAAGAGGCAAGAACATAAAATGGAAAAAAGACAGTCTATTCAGCAAGTATTGCTGGGAAACCTGGACAGCTGCATGCAAATCAATGAAACTAGAACACACCCTCACACCATGCACCAAAGTAAACTCAAAATGGCTTAAAACTTAAATATAAAACAAGACACCATCAAACTCCTGGGAGAGAACATAGGCAAAGCATTCTCTGATATCAACCTTACAAATATTTTCTCAGGTCAGTCTCCCAAGCAACATAAATAAAAGCAAAAATAAACCAATGGGCCCTAATCAAACTGAGAAGCTTTTCCACAGCAAAGGAAACCTAAAAAGAAAACAAAAAGACAACTTACAGAATGGGAGAAAATAGTGTCAAATGATGCAACTGACAGGGCTTAATCTCTAGAATATATAAGCAATTTACACATCTCAACAGCAAAAAAGCCAACAACCCAATTGAAAAATGGGCAAAAGGCCTGAATAGACATTTCTCCAAGGAAGATATACAGATGGCCAACAAGCACATGAAAATGTGCTCAACATCACTGATTCTTAGAGAAGTGCAAATCAAAACTACCATGAGATACCATCTCACACCAGACAGAATGATCATCATGAATATGTCCACAAACAAAAAATGCTGAAGAGGTTGTGGAAAAAAAGGGAACCCTCTTGCACTGTTGGTGGGAATGTAAACTGGTACAGCCACTGTGCAGAACAGTTTGGAGATACCTTAGAAATCTATACATAGAACTACCTTATGACCCAGCAGTCCCACTCTTGGGCATATATCCAGACCAAACTTTCCTTAAAAAAAAACACACATGCATCCTCATGTTCATTGCAGCACTATTCACAATAGCCAAGACATGGAAACAACCCAAATGTCCATTGACAAACTATTGGATAAGAAAGAAGTGGTATACACAATGGAATACTACTCAGTGATAAAAAAGAACAAAATAATGCCATTTTCAGCAACATGGATGGAACTAGAGACTCTCATACTGAGTGACATTAAGTCAGATAGAGTAAGACAAATACCATACGATATCACTCATATCTGGTATCCAACATACAGCACAAATGTACCTTTCTACATAAAAGAAAATCATGCTTATTTATTTTATACATAGTGTATATATGTTAATCCCAGCCTCCAAATTTATCCTCCCCCTCTATTTCCCCTTCGGTTACCATAAGTTTGTTTTCTGTCTGTTATTTCTGTTTTGTGAGTAGGTTCATTTGTGTCATATTTTAGATTCAGTATATAAGTGATATCAAATGATATTTGTCTTTCTCTGTCTAGCGTACTTCACTTAGTATGATAATCTCTAGGTCCCTTCCATGTTGCCATAATGGCAATATTTCATTCTTGTTTTATGACTGAGTAATAGTCTATTGAATAAATATACTATGTTTTTAATCCATTCATCTGTGGTGAATATTTAGGATGCTTCCACTTCTTGGCTATATAAATAGAGCTCTAGTGAACATTGGGGTGCATATCTCTTTTCAAATTATAGGTTTTTCCAGATATATGCCCAGCAGTGGGTTTGAAGGATCACATAGTAACTCAATTTTTAGTTTTTTAAGAAACCTCCATACTATTTTACATAATGCACCAACTTACATTCCTACCAAGAGTGTATGAGGGTTCCATTTTCTTCACACCCTCTCTAGCATTTTTTATAGACTTTTTATGATGGGCATTCTGACTAGTGTGAGTTGATAACCTCATTGTAGTTTTGATTTGCACTTCTCTAATCATTAGTGATGTTGAGTATCTTTTTATGTGCTTTTTAGCCATCTATATGTCTTTTTTGGAGAAACATCTGTTTAGATCTACCCATTTTTGATTTTGTTCTTATATTAAGTTGTATGAGCTATTTGTATTTTGTGGAAATGGATCCCTTGTTAGCTATATGGTGTGCAAATATTTTATCCCATTTTTTAGGTTTTTTTCCTTTTGTTTATGGTTTTCTTTGTTGGGCAAAACTTTTAAGAGTAATTAACTCCTATTTGTTTATTTTTGTTTTTATTTCAATACTCTAGGAATTGGATCCAAAATATGATGCTGTGATTTATGTCAAAGAATGTTCTTCCTAGGCTTTCCTCTAGGAGTTTTATAGGATCCAGTCTTACATTTGGGTCTTTAATCCATTTTGAGTTTATTTTTATATGATGTTAGATAATGTTCTAATTTCATTCTTTTACATGTAGCTGTCTAGTTTTCCAGCACCACTTATTGAAGACATTTTTTTCCATTGTATATTCTTCCCATGTATTAAATGACCATAACTGTGGGTTTTTTCCCTGGGCTTTCTAGCCTGTTCCAGTGTCTATGTGTCTGATTTTGTGCCAGTACCATCCTATTTTGACTGCTATAGCTTTGTAGTATAGTTTAAGTCAGGGATCCTAATTCCTCCAGCTCCATTTTTCTTTCTGAAGATTGCTTTCACATTTGGTGGTCTTGTGTTTCCTGAAAATTTTCAAATTTTATGTGATATCACCTTTATGTGAAATCCAAGAAAATGATACAAATGAACTTACTTACAAAACAGAAACAGACTTACAGACTTAGAAAACAGACTTATGGTTACCAAAGAGGAAAGGTTGAGAGGAGAGATATATTAGGAGTTGGAAATTAATATATACATGTTACTATATGTAAAATGGATAATCAACAAGACACATCAATTGTATAGCACCAGGAACTCAATATGCTGTAATAACCAATATGGGAAAAGAATCTGAAGAAGAATAGATGTGTGTGTGTATCTGAATCACTTTTCTTTACACTTGAAACTAACACAATATTGTAAGTCAAATATACTACAATATAAAATAAAGTTAAAAATTTTTTGTTCTAGTTCTGTGAAAAATGCCATTGGTAATTTATAGAGATAGCATTGAATCTGTAGACTGCCTTGGATAATATTGTCATTTTAACAGTACTGGTTCTTACAATACAAGAACAGAGTATATCTTTCCACTGGTTTGTGTCATCTTCACTTTCTTTCATCAGTGTCTTATAGTTTTCAGAGCACAGGTCTTTTGCCTCCTCAGGTAGATTTTTTCCCTAGGCATTTTATTTTTTTTGAAGCAATAGTAAATGGGATTGTTTCCTTAATTTCTCTATCTGATCTTTTGTTGTTAGTGTATAGGAATGAAAGAGATTTCTCTGTGTTAATTTTTTATCATGGAACTTTACCAAATTCATTAATGAGCTCTAGTAGTCTTTTGGTAGCCTCTTTAGGATTTTCTATACATCGTATCAGAAAATGGTGACAGTTTTACTTATTTCTCAATTTGGATCCCTTTCATTTCTTTTTCTTCTCTGATTGCTGTGGCTAAAGCCTCCAAACTATGTTGAATAAAATTGGTGAGTGGATATCTTTGTCTTATTCCTAATCTTAGTGGAAATGCTTTCAGCTTTTAACCACTGAGAATGATGTCTGCTGTGAGTTAGTCATATATGGCCTTTATTATGTTGACATAGGTTCCTTCTATGCCCTCTTTCTGGAGAGTTTTTATCATAAGTAAATGTTAAATTTTGTATAATTTTTTTCTGCCTCTATTGAGATGGTTTTTATTCAATTTGTTAATGTGGTATATCCCTTTGATCAACTTGCAGATATTGAGAATATTTGCATGCCTGGGATAAATCCCACACATTCATGTTTTATGGTCCTTTTAATTTTTTGTTGGATTTGGTTTGCTTTTATTTTGTGGCACATTTTTGCATCTATGTTTATCAGTGATATTGGGCTGTAATTTGCTTTTTTGTGGTAACTTTGTCAGGTTTTGTTATCAGGGTTATGGTAGCCTTATAGAATGATCTTGGTAGTATTACTTCCTCTGCAATTATTTGAAAGCGTTTCAGAAGTATAGATGTTAACTCTTCTTTAAATGTTTGATATAATTCACATGTGAAATCATCTGGTCTTACACTTTTGTGCGTTGGAACTCTTTAAATCACAGTTGCAAATTCAGTACTTGTGATTGGTCTGTTAATATTTTCTATTTCTTCCTTGCTCAGTCTTGAGAGATTACACATGTCTAAGAATTTGTCCATTTCTTCTAGGTTGTCCATTTTATTGGCATGTAATTGCTTGGAGTAGTCCCTTATGGTTCTTTGTATTTCAATGGTGTCTGATGCAAATTCTCCTGTTTCATTTCTAATTCTATTGATTGGGGCACTCCCCCCCCCTTTTTTTTTTCCTTGATGAATCTGGGTAAACATTTATCACTTTTGTTTATCTTTTGAAAGAAACAGCTTTTAGCTTCATTGATTTTTTTCTATTGTTTTCTTTGTTTCTATTTCATTGATTTCTGCTCTGATCTTTATGATTTCTTTCCTTCTCTAACTTTTGGATTTGTTTGTTCTTTCTCTAGGTGCTTTAGGTGTAAGGTTATGTTGTTTAACTGATATTTTTCTTGTTTCCTGAGATGATATTTAATTGCTATAAACTACCCTCTTAGAAATGCTTTTGCTGAATTCCTTAGGTTTTGAATCATTGTTCACTGCCATTTGTCTCTAGGTATTTTTTTTTAATTTTCTCTTTGATTTCTTCAGTGATCCATTGGTTATTTAGTAGCATATTGTTTATCCTCCAAATGATTGTGTTTTTTGTAATTTTTTCCCATTGATTGCTAATCTCATTACACTGTGGTTGAGAAAAATGCTTGCTCTGATTTCAGTTTTCTTCAATTTACTGTGGCTTGCTCTGTGGCCCAGGATGTGATTTTCCTAGATAATGTTCCATGTGCACTTAAAAAGAATATATATTCAGATGCTTTCAGATGGAATGCTCTATAAATATCAATTAAGTCAATTTCATCTAATGTGTTATTTAAGGCTATTTTCTTTCCCTCATCAATTTCCTGTCTGTATGATTGATCATTAGTGTTAGTGGGGTGTTAAAGTCCCCCACTATTATTATGTTACTGTCAATTACTCCTTTGAATGCATTTGAAATTAAGAGATCAACAACTTAAATCATGTATATGTAGACTACTATACCATAAATTCATGATAATTGCAAATCAAAAATCTATAATAAATACTCACATAAAAAGGAAAAAGGAATCCAAATACAGCATTAGAGATAGCCATCAGACCACAAGAGAACAAAAATGCAAATTAAAAAAAAAAGAATTTCAAAAACAAATCAAAAGCAATTAACAAAATGGCAATAAGAACATACATATTGATAATTATCTTAAATGTAAATGTATTAAATGCTCCAAGCAAAAGACATAGACAGGCTGAATGGATACACAAATAAGATCCACTTCAGCTTTAGGGACACATACAGACTGAAAGTGAAGGGATGGAAAAATGAAATGCAAGTGGAAATCAAAAGGGAGCTAGAGTAGCAATGCTCGAATTAGACAAAATAGACTTTAAAATAAAGATTGTTACAAAGGACAAAGAAGGACACTATATAACAATGAAGGTATCAATCCAAGAAGTAGATATGACAAGTGTAGATATTCACCCAACATAGGAACACCTTGATATACAGACATCAAGGGAAAGGACTTTTTAAATTGTTTCAGGAATAAGCAAGGGAAGGCATTTAATTTTCTTCTCAAAGGTCCATAAAATAATGTACTACATTCACTATATAAAAGAAAGTTTCTCAATATAAGTTAGTAAGAGCAAGACTTCTATCAAACTATGGCATTTTAACTTGCTTTGTTAAATAATGGAAGTTAGAGAATTTTTACATTGGGAAAAGAAACAAAAACATAAAACCCCCAGAAGATTTATTAAAGATATATTTTTAAGACAAAGATAAAAAGTAATCAGGAAGAGAGAAAGCCACACATTTGTAGAAAGCCCAGTAAATAATAGACTTTCTTTAATTTATAAAGAGAATAGAGAACAGTGGTCAAAAAAATGAGTAAACGGGATAAACTGTCAAAAATGGAGAAGATATTTGTGGAATAATTTTAGGAAAAGGAAAAATAAATGAAGAACAAGGTCAGGAACTTCACCAATTACCAGGTACTATTACAGAGGAGACAAAGCTCATGTAGTGAGCAGTGTTTTCAGAGGACAAGTGTTTGGGGATTCTGTAAGACTCAAGAACTATAAGTTGTTTTTTATATCCTGTTTTATTTTAGGTCATTTGTAACTTAAAACCTCAGATGTTAAAATATGCTTCTTATACTAAACACACAAAACAAAAATATGTATAGCAGCATTTCTTTCTTTCATTCTCTCTTTTTTTGAAGAAAGAGAAAATATTATAAGCTAGAAACATCTTGCAGTTCTTATGATAATACTGCTGTGTCCCAGGCATTTGCTATGTGCTTGAGATAATAGAGATCAACAAAACAGATGGAGTCATCTAGATGCACCATCTATGCATACCTTATTGCAGAATTCTTTGTCCATAGCAGCATTGCTCTGTGTCTATAAGAATATTTACGTTCAAGAATTAATGCTGGTTATTTTGAGCTTATCAAACTTTTGTGAGAAACTAAGTGAGAAACAGTTTCTTTTATTCTTTCCTCTTTCTCGAAAGGTACAAATCATTAAATACCTCCTTTCCCTTTCAAGGGGATGTTTTATTTTTGCATAATATGAGTTACCTTTTTTCTAGCCCCCAATGACACAGCCCTTCCTAGGAAATATTTAATAACAAAACAGATAATAAAAATAGTTTTTTTTAAATATATGAAGTACCTCCTTCTCTCAATTTCTATAACATTTAGGAGGGTATAAGCTATACTGAAATTACCAAAGATCTAAATACTGTAGTGATGTTAAAACAACAAAGTTTCCTTCTAGCTCGTGCTATACATTTACTGGGAGCAAGGAAGACCTATTCATGTCAATCACTTAAAATATCACATGTTTACCCAGAAGTGCCACCTGTTTCTTGCATTCATATTTCATTGGTCAAAGCAAGTTATATTTCCATCCAAGAGATCAAAAGCATGGGAACACGTAATCTCGCTTCAGGAAGAGCATCAGATATCTCTTTGAAAACTAATACGGACTATCACACCTGACCCTCCCGCAGAGTAAGCCCAGCATGTTTACACTGTCTCTCCAGTTACTTGCTCCCTACATGACCTTCTAATAACTGGCCTGGCCCTCAGTTTTAATAATTCATTAATTCTCCCTCTCTGGTGTACTAATCTGAGATGGTTGCTGGCTTCTCCTAAGTATATGTTTCTTCCAAATCTTTTTTTCTTGTAAGCCTAGTTCCTTTAGATTTCACTTAACAACAAAGTTCTCACTCTCTCCTTCTTTGTTTCACAAAAAAGAAACTTAAACTTCATAGCAGAGACCATGATACATATTTTACCAATTTCTGTTTGGGTTTCCCCTTCCTGGTCACAAAGGAAGACTAGATATTTTCAGATTGGGTTGGGGCTTTGTGATGAAGTTTTGGCAAATGACGTACAGGTTTCTCTTGCTGTCCAGGGAACCTTTTTTAATTCAAAAATGGTGTGAAGCAAATAAGCAGTTAACTTAGGGCACATCTTGGTAACAGTGCACAAAATAAATTGAGATAAATCTCAGATGCTCACACAATTTAAAGGAGAAACAGCTTGATGCTGAGATGCTGAGTGTAGATTCTGGGACAGGAGTTTGGTGGCTCCCCTCTCTCTCCTCCAAGTGTGTACTACCACTACAAGGGCTCACTACAAAACAAACTCTAAATGCTGCTTTCACTTTTCACTTTTTTTTTTTTTACCTAAAAGTGAAAATCCTCTTTGTATTTCTTTTCATTAGCAAAAACAGGTACTAACCTAGGTTTTTATAAGAGTAAAGAGGTATGAAGCAAACTTTCGAAAACCAGGGATACCTATATTTGCGGGACGCAAAGTATTTGGAAGCTTGATTCTAAATATCCTGTATGCATCTCCTCCTCCCTTTCTGTGGTAACACCAGAGAACAAGTGTTTATGAAAGCAACACCATAGAATGGAAGGCACCTCACATTACCATATAAGAATAAATCCAAGGAAAGCCACTACAGCTGTACTGGACACAACATGAACAATAAATCTGTGAAGTCTTCATTCAACAAAATTACAGTTCATTTATTATTATGGTGTATACTATCCTAATTGTGACAAGTAAAAGTGTGAAAATGAATCAAGAGATTTAAAAAATGGCTTCAATGATAATTCTATGGAAAAATAAGCAGTATTTTTTGGTTGAATTTAAATTATAACTTTGTTTTTAATTTAAACTTTTAAATATAAAATTAATGATGTGTTAAGATAATCAGTGTAAAAAACATAAGTTGTTAGTGTAAGGGGAAATAACATTTAAATAAAGTGTAGAAAGAGTTATTTTCCTTTATAGAAATCAAGAAACATCTAACATGCTAAAGAACTTCAGTTTATATTGAGACAGTTTATATGTATAGACTTTGCCCTATTTTCAAATTTTGTTAAAATGATTTTTCTGAGCCTAACTGATCACTGATAGCTCACAATTATTTTCTCAGCCCATTATTCTGTATGTCCTATCAAAACTCTATTATATATAGTTAATACTAAATCTGATTTCAAAGAATATGTGATAAAGAGTCTCTCGAACAAATTACAGACAGTTGCTGAGCTTGACTCAATATAGATTGAGTTCAGAAGCATCTGTGTCTCACTGCATGTACTGCGGTGTTCTGAACGATCTCATGCTCTTGTAACCCCACCATCTACAGACTTTGCCTCCACTTTCCACACATATGTATCTTCTATCCCCCAGCACTGCTTAGCACCTACAGCTCATTACAATTACCACTTAGCGTTCTCCTTGTTGAAGAACATTCTTGTATTCAAGTAACTATAACAAATTTCACTTAAAAATGATTTGTTTCCTCTTTAGCTCCTTAAATTCTAAACTGTGCTTCTATCATACAAAAATCCTCATTCTAGGATCATGTATGACCCACTCCGAGAAATATAGGAAATTTTAACCAACAACATTGTAGCTTGGGCATTGGAATTAACCGTAGAAGTCATTTAGACCAAACGCTCACACAACCATGTCCCAGAATGTGAGATCCACATTTTTCTTGAAACATTTCCAGGATGGGAACCTCAGCACTTTTTAAAGAAACCTACACTATGATTGGCAAAGTGAAATGTTTCTACTTTTTTTTCTTAATGGCCACATCTGCAGCACATGGAAGTTCCTGGGCCAGGGACTGAATCCGAGCCACAGCTGTGACCTTAACCACAGCTACAGCAATGCTGGATCCTTTAACCCACTGCAACAGGCAAGGGGTTGAACCCGTGCCTCCACAGCAGCCTGAGCCACTGCAGTCAGATTCTTAACCCTCTACACCACAATGTGAACTCCAAAATGTTTCTGCTTAATAGTTCCACCAGATTATTCAAATTCTGTCTTTGGGAAAGAAAATGACTCTTCTCCCCTGTTGTACAAAATTCATTTAAATATATTTTCGAGATAGCTTTTCTGTTTGTTTTCCCCCAAATATGTTCTCCTACAAAGTAAACAAGCATACATACAGGAATGTAGAGTTTATTTCTCTTGTTCATTCTCCATATGAAATTAATGTAAAATCCATTATAATTCAAGTTTTTTTTTTTTTTCTTTTTTTCTTTTTAGGGCCATACCTGCAGCACATAGAAGTTCCCAGGCTAGGGGTCAAATTGGTTCTACAGCTGCCAGCCACAGCCTCAGCCACAGCAACTGGGGATCCAAGCCAGGTCAGAGACCTACACCATAGCTTGTGGCAATGCTGGATCCTTAACAGACTGCATGAGGCCAGGGATCAAACCCCCAACCTCATGGACACTAGTCGGGTTCTTAACCTGCTGAGCCACAATGGGATCTCCCTTATTCAAGTTTTTCAGTCTCACATCTGAATGATAGTGAGAGCAACGGTCATTGTGATATGATAATTATATAATGACAGCTAGATAATTTTATAGGTTTTACTTATGTGGATTTTATATATATTTTCTCACTTTGTCCTCAGAATGTTGTGTCACTAAGCTGTATTCTCCCAAAGTCATAGATGGAAGTTTTAACCACCACTGTGATGTATTTGTATACAGGCAATTAAAAGAAGTTAATTAGGATTAAATGGATTTAAAACTATACCCATACGGCAACATACACTCCAGTTATGAGAAAGTAAATATACCAATAAGTTTGTTATAAAAGTAGGAGGGAATTACTGTGATATTCCAAAGTTTAGAAAAAGTGAGAAAAGCACCCATTTTGAGAAGCAAACAATGTAAAATATGTAGGTGAGAGGGAAATAAAACAGTGAACAGGGAAGAATTAACAAAGCAGCTCATGACTCAAACATTTCGAGTTCTTAGTATGCATAACACTCCAGTTCACCAATACGGTCAGGCTATGGGTTGGTCTTATTAATGTCCTTTTGTTAACAAGAGCCATCTATTCAATGCCTTTACCCTTGAACAACAGAAAGAATTAACAGAACACTGAAACTGAATTTTACCTTTAAATATGATAGGGTTTTAAGACAAGGTTCACATTTCCAGTAATCTCTATACTTAGAATTACTCTTAGAAATTTGTTTTCCCTAGAGAAAAATTTCCTTAGACATATATTTGTTTAATATTTGAATTTGTTTTCTTATAAGGTAACTGGATACCCATATTCATTCATAATATTTCTTATTTAATTCATCATTATGCAATTACTTTTAAAAATTTGGTGGATAATATTAAATTAGAGTTTTGCATTCCATCTGTGGCATAGTCTACCACCACAGTGTTCGGTGAATAAACGTGAATTGTAACAGGAAGTGGAAGAATATGGCTAGTGCTGTTCAAGAGGAAACATGGCTGCTCCTCACCATGGTCTGGATTTTAGTCTCCTCTTCTGCACATATGTCAAGCTGTGTCGCTACCTGCTCAATTCAGATCTACTGACCTGTAAATATAATTACGTTTGATCATTAACAAATGAAATTAACTTTTAATGGGAAATTAAACTTCTAATGGGTGGCGTTACACATTATACTTTAGAAAAATAAAAATCTTTAGTAAAAGGCATGTTTAATTCCACATTGACTTCTTGTTAAATGGGCATTTTGATCCAGATGATCCTTTGGTTGCCAAGGAATGATGAAATTGCTGTATGCTAGGAGTCATTGTCTGAAATAAAATGAAAAAAATATTATATCAACTCCCTATCTTTTCCTTTGACTCATTTGATATAGGCCAGATCCTCACACTTTTCTCAATTAAATATTTAAAAATGAATTATATTTGAAGAACTTATTAAAGTAACCTTGAAATTTAATATGAGAATGTATGGAAATATATAGATAAGAACATTCTGTGATAATTAATATACTTTGTTAATTGATCATTTATTATAGGAAGTCAAAAATAAAGTTAATAATATTTCAAGTTCCAGAAAAAACAAAAAAGAGTATATAATTTTAACATGTTTAATGAAATATAATGTAAAACTTCAGTTTTATATTATCTTGTGTTTAAAGGTATATCAGTTAATTTATTAAAATAATCTTAAAATTAACACAATATTTTAAATACTCCTGAGACCAAAAATGAGAGGTCTTTGGTTTAATTCTTGTTCTTCCACCAAATAAATGAATTTGTATTTGTATAATAGTGATAGTGTAGATTTACAGGTTATTATAATTTTAGATTAATATATAACTGATAAGAAATCTTTACCATAATAAACTATTATTCAAATCATATTTAGACTTTTTAAACAGTTTTATTTTATTATTTTATTTTTTATTTTATTTTGTTTTATTTTGTTTTGTTTTATTTTATTTTATTTTATTTTATTTTTTTGTCTTTTGCCTTTTTCAGGGCTGCACTGTCAGCATATGGAGGTTCCTAGGCTAGGAGTCTGTCTAATCGGAGCCTACAGCTTCTGGCCTATGCCAGAGCCACAGCAACACAGGATCCAAGCCGCATCTGCGACCTACACCGCAGGTCATGGCAATGCCAGAGGATCCTTAACCTACTGAACAAGGCCAGGGATCGAACCCACAGCCCCATGGTTCCTAGTCAGATTCGTTAACCACTGAGCCACGACAGGAACTCCCTAAACAGTTTTAAACATATTTTCAAAAGAGATGAGTAGAAACAAGTTGATCATGTGAAGTTCCTTCTAGATATATTATCCTGTCATTATATGATAAAAATACCTTTAAATTATGTATGACCTAGAAGTTAAGTAAACATAAATTTTAATATATAATTTATTCTAGTGACTTCAAAACTTTTTATAGATTGTGATTAGAAACGTATATCCTGAACCAGTATAAAAACACACGTGTGCACACACACACACAAAATTACATATGTTAAGGATACAGAAAAAAATGTCATGCCTGAAGTATTCTATGTTCCTTCTAATCCTTATATTTTTTTATTTTTAGTTTTAGATATAATTGACACATTAGAGCAGCATTTTAGTTTTAAAATGTACAGTAAAATGGCTTATGTTTTCTTCTAGTAATTTTATGCTTTCAGTACTTACGTTTATTTAATTCACTGCAAGTTAATTTTTGTGAGTGGTATAAGGTAAGGATCTAGTTTCATTATTTTCGATGTGAATATTGAATTTTCTGAGCACTGTATTGAAGAGACTCCCTTTTCTGCAATGAATATTCTTGTCTCTCTTGTCAAATATTAATTGATGATATATGCATGGTTTTATTTTGGGACTCTTGATTCAGTTCCATTTGCTTATGTGCCTGTTTTGTGCCAGTTCCATGTTGTTTGGATTACTACAGCATTTTACAATAGGTTGATATCAGGAAGTCAAAGCTTTGGCTTCCTGCTTTGTTGTTTTACAGGATTGTCTTTTCTATTCAAGATCTTTTATGGGCCCATATAAACGTTAGGATTGTTTTTCCCACTGCTCTAAAAAATGCTATTGGAATCTTAATAGGGGTTACATTGAATCTATGCATGGCTTTGGGTAGTGTGGAGACTTTAGCAATAATAATCCAATCCATGAATAGCTTTCTGTTTATTTGTTTCCCTTCAATTTATTTCAACAATGTTTTATAGTTTTCAGTATAGAGATCTTTCACTTCCTTGGCTAAATTTAATCCAAAATATTTTATTGTTTTTGATGCTATTGTAAATGGGATGATTTTCTTTTTTTAGTAATTTAGTGTATAGAAAAGCTACTCATATTTGTGTGTTATTTTTTATCCTGCGACTTTTCTGACTTTGACTAGATTTAGCAGGGGGTTTTTTTCTGGTGGAATTTTTAGGATTTTCTATATATAAAATACATTATCTTCAAATAAAAACTATTTTACTTCTTCCTTACTAATATCCATGTCTTATCCTTGCCTAATTATTCTGGTTAGGACTTTTGGCAGTATGTTGAATAGGAGTGACAAGAGTGAGCAACCTTGTCTTGTTCCTGATTTTAGAGGAAAATCTTTCAAACTTTCACTGTTGAGTATGATGTTAGCTGTGCACTTGTCATATATGGCCTTTGTTATGTTGAGATACATTTCTTTTATATCTAATTTGTTAAGAGTTTTTATCATGAACATAATCCTTATAACATTCTCTGGATCATCACCTTCTTGTATTCTATATCATCAGGCAACATATGCCTTTCAGATTCATGTTTTTCAATCTAACATACCTTAATTTTTCATTATTACATTAACTCCATTCATAAGCAGTAGCTTCAAATGACGCATCATAATTGATCTATAAAGAAAATAATAAACTTCCATTTTCCTCTCCAGAATGTAATGAGCTTAGAAGTCATCATCCCAACCTAACAACAAATAAATATCTGAAAAATGCTTTAAAAATCAATACTTCTTACATCAATCTGAGGAGCTGGTTATGGAGTTAACCACTGCCTCTGAAACTAAAGAGAAATGTAGGTTAATACAGAGAATCACAATGTACCAGAGAAGAAACAAGCTTAAATAGCTGGGATAACCGGTATTGAGGTAGGAGAATCTAAACTGTAACTGACATACCGCTGGAGTCTCACTGTGGACAATTCTAAAAGTTAAACTCTACAGGGGGAGCTAGCCATGGGGGTGCTTCCACACTTTTGTGAGTTTTATCTCTAGTATCTCTCCCAGGTTCTCTTGAAGACTGGAGAAAAGTTTCCTTGGGATTCCAGCAGTAGGGAAGAAAAAGTAACCCTTTGAAAAGCACCAGGGCATGCAGTTCTTCTAAGAAGACCTCTCTCAAGAAAAAAATATTTACCAGAACCTCATATATTGGAGTTTTACCAAAGCCTAACCAAACATAGAATCAAAAAAAAAAAAAAAACTCCAATCCTCTTTAGCAATCCTGTCCTTCTTAATGATGGGGTTGGTGTGGGAAAGAAGGGGAACAAACTGAGAGTACTTGTGAAGTTCACAGTCCAGAGGCAGAGGCTCAATAAAAGACTAAGATCTAAGCATAGGAATACATAGTGCTTTCCTTCCTCCAAATATGAACAACCCATTAGTAAAAGGCTATTTACTAAGTCCCTTTTACTGAGCATGTTATGTCTGGCTTTCAGGAGAAAACTACAAGGCACCGTAAAAGGCAAAAATCAAAGTTTAAAGAGATAGTGCAAAAATTATAACCAAATTCAGAAATAGCAGGTATTTTTAAATTATCAGGCTGAGAATTTAAAACAGCTACCATGAATGTGCTAAGAGCTCTGATGGAAAAAGTAGACAACATGCAAGAACAAGTGGATAACATAAGCAGAGAGACAGAAATTCTAAGAAAGAATCAAATAGGTATGGTAGGGATTAAAAACAAAGGAATACTACCAAGGCTTTATCTAATATGGTAGTTTGAGAAATAATTAAAACAATGCTTTTAGTAAAGTAGGTTAAAACAGTATTTCAGGGAGGCATTTGAAAACACAGAACTATAGTTATTAATTATTAATTAAATATATTTAAATAAATAAGTGTTAAATTACCAGATGCTGAGAACTATAACTGAAACAAGCTTGAAAATGAATGAAATAGTAATAATTTGTAAAATAAAGTTGAAATAGCTAATGCAATAACAAATATTGTTGAATAGCTGTAAATAAATTGTAAAGTGTATTATAATTATTTACCTAATATTCATCCTTTTGAGATTAAACGTACAATATCCAGAACTAGTGCTAATGTATCTGAATATGTCTGTTTTTCATATGGAGAATTTACAATTTAAGAGAATACATGTTTTGTAGATAAAATAGGAGAAAGATCAGAAACACAAGGAAAGCATTATTCAATGCAAAAGACATGAAAAAGTTTGACCCTATTTGTTTCAATAAAAAATTTCATTCCATGGAATAGGATGCAAGCATAAAATCAACTCATCTTTAAAACAATAATGATGTTTCTCTCTGGTGTCATAAGGATTCCTGATTTAACCTAATCTAATTTTCACTACCACTTTATGACTAATGGCTAATGGGGAGCCTATTCCAATTCTTTTTTATATTACAGATGAGTAAACAGAGGCTTGGAGACCTGATATCCTGTCTAAGGTCATAGACGAAGTAAGTGAAAAAGCTGAATACAAACCCGTCATCTGACCCTAGAGCCTGTACTGCTTAAGGGCTCTTTTTATCCATGCCCCAAATCACTGCCATAAACCTACATGATGGCTGAACTCCCTCAACCTGCTAGTCTTCCTCTGAGACCATATAGTTTAAGGAAGATTAGGTATGTCTCAGGTACCTAAGGTGTGGATTATCTGGTCATTGCTGGACTAATGTTGTTCCCTAGCTTTTCTCCATACCCTATTAC
Organism: Sus scrofa; assembly: GCF_054392235.1. NCBI lineage: Eukaryota > Metazoa > Chordata > Mammalia > Artiodactyla > Suidae > Sus > Sus scrofa. The sequence continues at coordinate 65,711,068 of NC_139390.1, forward strand.
TCCTTTTCCTCTGACCCACTATCTACCATGCCCAGAAATAACTTAACAATTTATGTTACTCTTCCTACAGGTCTTCAGTAATTCTCATTGATCTTTAGAAAAAAAAAAACATCCAAAATCAATTTGTTCTAATGAAAATAATTGTAATGCTTTGCAAGAATGCACTTCTACAGCTATTGCAATTATATCCTATCTTCATGGAAATAATTGATTATTTCATAAACTTAAAATGGTGGAAGTCTACTTAAATGTAGATTGATACTTGTTTCTTCACCACAGAAACTTTCACATTATTGTGCACTTACTGCTACATTTCTTATTGGAGTTCCCAAGACATAAGTCATGGATGGGTGATAAACAAAGTAGTGAAGAATTAAAATATGACATATTTATTTTTAAAATTTATATTATTCACTATTCATATTATATGTGATATTCCCATATTCAATTTACATGTTAATATCATGAGATGAAAATATAAGCATTAACCGGTCTCTTTAAAAAGTGTAGCATTGTTAAGAGTCTTCTTAAAACATTACCATGGAAGGAGAAAAAAAAATAAGTATAATAATTATTATTCACTGAAAAACATATAGATTAAGGGAGTTCCCATCATGGCTCAGCGGTAAAGAACCCAACTAGTTCCATGAGGATGCGGGTATGATCCCTGACCTCACTCAGTGGTTAAGGTGCTGCTGTAATCTGTGGTGAAAGTTGCATGTGTGACTCAGATCTGGCGCTGCTGTGGCTATGGTGTAGATCAGCAGCTACAGCTTGGATTCAACCCCTAGCCTGGGAACTTCCATGTGCTTCAGGTACAGCCCTGAAAAAGAAAAAAAAAAAGAAAAGAAAGAAAAATGTAAAACACATAGATTCAAATTTAAATATAGATAGATATTTATCTTTTGAAGAAATTAGATTATTTAAATATAGATAGATTAAAATTAGAAATTTAAATATAGATATTTATCTTTTGAAGAAATTAGATTATTTGGGAGTTCCCATTATAACTTAGTGGATTAAGCACCCAATGTTGTTTTTGTGAAGATATGGGTTTGATCCCTGGCCTTGCTCAGTGGGTTAAGGATCTTGCAATTGCCTCAAGCTGCCTTGTAGGTCACAGATGCAGCTCAGATCCAGTGTTGCTGGGCTGTGGTGTAGGCCTGCAGCTGCAGCTCCAATTCTGCCCCTGGCTCAGAAACTTCCATATGCTGCAAATACTGCCATAATATTTTTTAAAAATCCAATTTTTGTTTAAAAGATTAAATACAGGAGGGAAAAATATTTAAAATCTTAGAGTAAAAGACATTGAATGTGAACCTCTGGACTGCTCAGTTGGCAAGCTGAAATCTGCAATCAGTCACTCAAGTGAGTGTTGCTTTAGTTACCAAAAGAGAGAATTGAAGCCAAAGAAGTAGGTGAGGAACAATGTTAAAAGAACAGAGGGTTCTTAGACAACAGAAGCCAAAATGCTCTAGGCTTGTGTACTTTGTCTGGCAGAAAGCCAAACTAAGAAATTGTGTCAGCTGTAAGAAGAGGGTGAGAAAAACTTAAAGAAACAGACATTGAATTCATTCATTCATAAGTAGGTTTGAAAGTAATTAATTTTTTTTTTTTTTTGGTCTTTTTGCCATTTCTTGGGCCACTCCCGTGGCATATGGAGGTTCCCAGGCTAGGGGTCGAATCAGAGCTGTAGCCACTGGCCTACGCCAGAGCCACAGCAATGTGGGATCAGAGCCACGTCTGCGACCTACACCACAGCTCATGGCAACGCCAGATTCTCAACCCACTGAGCAAGGCCAGGGATCGAACCCGCAACCTCATGGTTCCTAGTTGGATTCGTTAACCACTGAGGCACGTCGGGAACTCCAGTAATTAATCCTTTTAAAATACATATGACCTATCTGAAGAGTATGTTTATCACAGGATAGCGGTACAGCGTGTGTGTGTGTGTGTATTTATGTGTGTGAGTGACAGAGAAAAATAAGAGTATGTGCTCTCCATAATTAACTATATACTCCAACATCTTCCTGAAATAGCAGAATATTTTGAATACTTAAGGAGAAAAACTGTACTGAAAAGAACATTTTCTTGTCATCATTTTCAATTGGCATACTGATTTGCTTGGCATACGTGAAAATGATGACAAACTAGGAGTATATTAACACAAAATAATAAGTAGTATGCCATATAATGATCCCCAAGATATTAGGTTTACTCAAATTGTCCTGAAGCAATGTTTTCTACAGCATTTTAAAAATTGTTTCTGTACAAGTTGATAAAATTATGTTTAGTAGAATCACACCCACTCTTCTATCATCCCTTAAATGTGAACGTCTCATCCTCCACATCCTGATTTATACATCAGCTTGATTTCCCTACAGCAATTGTTGCAAAAAAAAAGAATCAATTGCTTATCCAACATCTATTTCCCTTTTTCCTTCCTTATAGATGCTGATTTAGTTGGGGTGGGAAACAATATGCCCCGTTCCAGGCAATTAATCAAATTGTTTTAAACCCACTATAGTAATTTCACACCTCTTTGAAACTGTAGGAGTAATCAAGTGAAAATTTTCTGGACAATGAGCATAAGGGATTTAGGATTATTATTATTATTATTATTTGTCTCTAGCATAAATAACAAAAAGAAAGGCAAGAATTTCCCCCCATCCTTTCCTTTTCGACTGTGTGAAACACTTTTGTCAGGATGCAATGCTTCGAGTGTCACCAAGAACATGGGAAAATAAAGGAGACCCTAGCCTCCTGCTGATATGGTGAGTTTCTGAACTAACCCTCTAAAATGCTTATCTCACATGTCACTGCTAAGTGAAGTCTACATTATCTTTTTTAAGTTTTATTATAGTTGATTTACAGCATTTTGTCACTTTCTGCTACACATCAAATTGACCCATATATATATATATATATATATATAGGACATATATATATATATGATCACATGTCCTATCACAAGTGATTGAATATAGTTCCCTGTGCTATACAGCAAGATCTCATCATTGATCCATTCTAAATGTAATAGTTTTCATCTACTAAAAGTCTACATTATTTAAGTCACTTTCTGAGTAGTCTGCTACAAGAAACTGAAAGCATGTAGCTATTATATCAATATTCTTTAAAAACTACCTTAATGGAAAAGAGAAAACTTTTTTGCCAACAAATTAAAATTTTTGTAGGTACGTTATTTGAAAATTGTAAATGATTCACTGAGCATATCATTATCATGTGGACTGAATACAGCACATTTCACTGTATCGCCCTATGATGTTATATTTTTCTCCCATGGATATAAGTTTTATTCTGCCATGTTGTTAACATCATGATATCAGACAGTAGATGGCTGTATAGAACTGCCCAGATAGTCCCTTACAGACTACAACATTCATTCCCTCAGCCACTGGCAGAGCTGTAGGCCAACAGCTCAGAGCTAAGAATTTCATTGGCCAAAAGGGTGCTTCCTCCAAGGATATGTCCTATCTTGAGGGCAGCCTGCATCTGATTGTTGTATCCAGTACATCACTGAAGAATGATTCCAACTTTAGTACTTAGTGTTGGATTGGCTGAATTCTCTGTTGTCTTTGTACGATAGTTCAAATTCTGTCTTATTTCATTCTTGCCTGCCTCACCCTCTCACAGGTGTTGTTTCTAAGAGCACACTGGGATAATTCACCTATTAGAGGATTCTGATTTCTGGAAATCTGACCTACAATATCTGGTGCCAGGATTCACCCTAGAAAGCAGATTCTAAAATGGCTTTTGGAAGCTGAATTTCTACTCAGTCACTTAGCAATGAAGACCATCCCACTGGTAAGAGGAGTACTGATCACCCTTGGCAGTCTTGGTGAAACTGTTGAAGTTCTCACTGGAGATAAACTGGGATTGGGCAACCACTATAAAGTAATGTACAGGCAGATAGAAAACTTCAGGTTTTTTTGAACTTTGGGGAAAAGAAGTACTTATGAGGATTATGGAAATTGATTACTTTGGAGATACATATATATATATATATATACACACACACACGCGCGCACGCGTGCACACACACACATGTGATATGATTACTTTGGAGATATATGTATCTCTCTCTCTATATATATATATATAGGAGGACAAAAAAAGGTGATCACCTCACAAACTTAAGGTAAAATGTGAGGGCAATATTATCCCCTTTGGAAGCTTACTAAAGGGGCTAATATCTCCTGCAACCAGACAATAGAAAATTTGAGATTGTGCCTAAAATTTTATTCTAAGGGTAGTGTTGTTAATAGGTTAAAATCAGGGTCCTGATCGGAATTAGTGAGGCCCTGATATTTGAGATAGGAACATTAGGATTATTATACTCAAGATTTTTAAGAACCCAGTTCACTCTGAGCCCTCTGGGCTTGGCCCACCTCTCTCCGTTAAGCTAGCATCCCCTGCCTCCATGAAGATGATTCAGAGGTCCCTGCCTTAACTGACAATATGCCCCTCCCCCTAAGACTTTACCCTCATCTGTCACCTCAGCCACTTGACTAATAACTAGAATTCAGAGGCAATATAATTTGGTTACAAAAATGTCAAATCTGCTAAGAGAGAAGCAGTTACAACCCAAAAGGGCTGTAGTACCTATACTACCTGAATAAATAGAATAGGCTTGAGAATAGATCCTAAGGGTGCAGGATCAAGGAAGGTGATATATAAAGTTGGATAGATGATAATTTATCAGTATGGGAGCATCCCCCCACTATATGGGATTTAATGCCCCGATTAGGCCCCAGAACCTTGTGCTAATACAAAGCTTGGATGACTTAGAGGCAGCAGTGATTAGTCACCTACCATATGTAAAGGAGAAATGCCAGAACTGCTGTGGTAGAGCGTAGACTAAGAGGTCATTGACTCACAGAAGTTGACATGCTAGAATGGATACATAAGATTACCTATTTACCATAGCAAGGAGGAATGCTCCAAAGATAACACAGCAGCTGTATTGATAGTCTCAACAGGGGCTGTCCTTTCTGGGCAAGGAATGAGAGTAGATGATGCTATTATAGAAATGAGTCCCCTAAAAATCAGAGGCCAAGTAGAAGCATAATAATTCTACATAATTATCAAATGAGTGGCCAAGTCAGATGGTATCCAGAATAGTCTGAGACACAAAGAATAATGGAAATGATTACCATAACATAACTACCCTAAGAACAAAATAGAAGGGCAACAAAGATGTTACTCAATCTATAGCAAATCAAGGTTGACTATCAGAACTTGGAACAGCTGATCCTCAAAAATTTAGAAAACCTGAGCCAATCAGGTTTAGAGTCCATTAACCATGAGACAAGATTCCCCAAGAACAAGGACCCTGCAAAATTACAGCAAACATGCAAGATAATTTTCTCACATTCCCTCCCCAGGGGGACCTGGGGCCATTTATTCAAGCAAAATGTGCATAGATAAAAAGGGATCAGAGAATACCCTGACTTTTCAATGACTGTTGGATACAGGGTTTCAGTAAAAATTAATTCTCTGTGGCCAGAATTGCCATGAAAAGATAGGTTGCTATTATACCATGGGGCCAAGAAAGAATATGTTTGACATGTTGGTGATCCATGGGAACCTCTATGGGTATTCCCTTGCCCAGATTTTATCATAAATTGCCATGTAACAGATATAGGATGAGAAAGGCATGCTGAGTGAAGGTACAGAAATTTTAATAATGCACCTGAGACCTTCAGAGTTTCTAAACAAAGATAAGGAGACTCTAAGATGAGCAGTAGAGTAGAGAAAAGGTGAGTATAAGTTGCAGTCCTAGGACCAACTTCAGTAGGTGGTTTGTAGTTTGTCCCATTAACTTTCTCCTGTTCATTTCCCCAGGAATAGGGACTAATAAGAATTCCTGAGGATATGTTCAAAGAGGAGATCAATTGATTAAATGAAGCAAATGGATCTTTGTGGCATAAAGGCTGAATTATGATAGATGCTATGGTGTTCATTCCAGATAACCCTTAGGACTGAGACATTCATTTCCCCAAAACTGCTCTCAACGAAAGGGAGCTGCCTTACCTGAGGATCTCTTCTCTTCCCCAGGGCAGTCCTCATCTGTGTCCAATCAACACAGGGGTGCGACATCTTGATCACTTTGTCTAAAATAAGGATGTCTCAGATTCAGAGCATTGCAACCACACCCCTGCATCCCAGTCTCTTGTCCTTCACTTTATAATGAGAACTGATTCTGAGAACACTCTCTAAGAGACTACAGACATGCAAATTTCTATCTCAGAGTCCGTTTCCAAGGAAAAACTAAAGACAGAAGTTATTCGTTTTTACTTTCAAAATTCTCAGAATATTTTGAAAATACTGTCATACAGTTTTTTGGAGGAAAATCTAAATACAAAGTTGAAATGCACAAGTCCTTTCAATTTCATTCAAACCATATTTAAGGAAGTCCAAATAATATTTTCTTGGACATAAATATAGCCAACATTTCTAATAGTTACTAGAGAACAAGAATTTGAGTATACATTATGGTAAAAATTAGATGCCAGACACCTTTAGTAATATTTAGGGATCGACTCTTCTGTGAAAGAAAGTATGATATATTCCAGAGTCAAGAATACCTGCCCAGAATGTATTGTCCTATAAATATGAGGTAGAAAATGGAGAGGAGTGAGATGTTGCTAGAGCCACTAAACTAAGAACAAAGAAAGGATATAATCATAGCTTGGACTAATTTTAGCAGAAAGAGGGAATTATGAGACCTGAATTTTATTCTGTTTGCCTCTGCCAAAGAGTAGAAGATTTAGCCTAGTAAAAGTAGGATAAATGTATAATCTGAACAGAAGCTAAAGATGATTGAGGAGATAGTGAAAGAAACTTACAAGTTCCTCAGTGAATTCAGTCTTGAGCCACAGAAACAATCCTACCATGTCTCTGTGGAGAGTTGTAGTGAGACTGTAAAGGCATTGGTAGTAATTTTTGAGCAATCGTGACTAGCTGGAAAGTGTGAAAGAAAAGATATGAAAGGATGATATTTCAGTCTTTGAAAGGGCAAAAATAATAGAAAAATTTATGGACCTGTGAACTTGGAACTAGATCAAAACTTCAAATGGATTATTTAAAGAAGATCCTGTACATATTTGGAAAGGGAGGTAGTAATGACAAAATATCAGAATGCTAGACTAACATCAATTCCTTTATTGACTCAGACATTAGAATGACAGTTTAAGTGGACCCTATACACAGAGTATTTCAGAAATTCAGCAAAATGTTAAAGTCTCGTGGTAATGATACACACAAGATAAAAATCCATGAGCTAGATGATGGTGAAGTTTGATATTTCATATAAAAAGAACACACTCAGGTTAAATGTGGAGAAAGTCCAAGCACCATGACTCAAGCTTCAACCACTGCAAAAAAATGGGACCTGCTTTTTATGTATTTAGCACAATGATATACATGATTAACATACCACTTTTAATCATAATAACAAATTGAGAAAAAAATTCGAAATCCAAAAGAATTCTATACATTATCAGGATTATATTAACCCAACAAATGAGATAATAAATAACATGTATATGATATAAGATGTAATAAGATACATATATATATATCATATATCTCATATATATAGCAACATTCCATGATAAAAACTCTGGCTTACTTCTACTAGTCCTGTGAAAGAGACTAGGTTTCAGTTGACAAATAGAAATATTAACTGAATCACTAGAAAGAATCATTCCAAAAAGAAAATGCACAGATCTGCCACATTAATAGTAGGATTTTTATGCAAATCAACACAAAGATAGTCACAACTATGGGCTTGTCAAAGTGAATCTTGAATTCTGTGTATGTCTCTAACTCATTAGTTAAGGAAAAAAATAATGTTAGAGCACCAAAATTACACATTTATTGTATACCAAGGATTACGTTAGTCACCAGAGCAACCAATGTTATTTCATTTAATTTTTCTAATTAATTGAGGCATTTCTTCTTATTTTCTCACTACCATGGATAGACATCCAAAGTATGTTGAATAAAAGTCATGCGAGTGGACATTTTTGTTTTGCTCCTGATCTTAGAGGAAATGCTTTCAATTTTTCATCATTGAGTATGATGTTGGCTGTGGGTTTGCCATGTATGACTATAATTATTTTGAGGTAGGTTCGCTATATGGCCACTTCCTGGTGAGTTTTTGATCATAAATTGGTATTGGATTTTGTAAAAATATTTTTCTGCATCTATTGAAATGGTCACATAGTTTTTACTCTTCAGTTTGTTAATAAGGCGTATCACACTGATTGATTTGTGTGTATTGAAAATTCTTTTTATCCCATTTGATCATGGTGTATGATCCTTTTAATATATTGTTCAATTTAGTTTGCTAACATTTTGTTGAGGATTTTTGAGTCTATGTTCATCAATGATACTGGCCCATAATTTTATTTTTCATTATTTCTTTGTCTGGTTTTGGCATCAGGGTAATGGTGACTTCAGAGAATAAGCTTGGGAGTGTTCCTTCTTCTGCAATTATTTGAAAGAATTTCAGAAGGATCAGGAATAACACTTCTCTAAATGTACGATAGAATTCATGTGTGAAGCCATCTGGTCCTAGACTTTTATATGTTGGAAGTCTTTTAATCACAGTTTCAATTTCAGTACTTGTGATTGGTTTGTTCATATTTTCTATTTCTTTTTTGTTCGATATTGGGAAATTGTAACTATCTAAGAATTTTTCCATTCTTCAAGGTTGTCCATTTTATTGGCATACAGTAATAGTATTACATTGCTTGGAGTAGTCTCTAATGATGCTTTGTATTTCTGTGGTTGTAACTTCTCATTTTTCATTTTTAATATTAGGCCCTCTCCCTTTTTTTCTTAACAATGAGTCAGGCAAAAGTTTGTCAATTTTATTTTGTCAATGAACCAACTTTAAATTTCATTGATCTTTTCTATTGTTTTCTTCATCTCTATCTCATTTTTTGCCTTCTCTGAATCTTTATGATTTCTTAATTTCTACTAACTGGGCTTTCTTTGTTCTTCTTTCTCTAATTGATTTGGGCGTTATGTTAAGTTGTTTGAGATTTTTCTTTTTTCATGAGGTCAGGTTGTATTGCTATAAACTTCCTTCTTAGAACTACTTTTTCTGTGTCCCAGATGGTTTGGATCAGTGTGTTTTCACTTTCACTTGACTCTGAGTATTTTATTTTTATTTCCTCTTTTATTTCTTCAGTGATAATTTTTTGTTAATAGCATGTCATTTTGTCTCCACTGTTTAAATTTTTTACATTTTTTTCTTGTATTTCATATCTAGTTTCATAGTGTTGTTGTCAGAAAAAAAATATTTGCTGTGGTTTCAATTTTCTAAGCCTTAATTTGTGGTCTAGCATGTGATCTATTCTGTAGAATGTTCCATGTGCACTTGAGAAGAATGTGTATTCTACTGCTTTTGGATGTAATGTTCTAAGTCTATTTGGTCTACTGTGTCATTTAAGGCTTATATTTCCCTATTAATTTTCTGTCTACATAATCTGTTCATTGATTTAATCAGGGTATTAAAAGTTCCCCATTTAAATTCTGTTACTGTGGATTTCTCCTTTTATGGCTGTTACCATTTGCTTTGAGATACTCCTATGTTGGGTGCATATGTATTTATAATTGTTATAGCTTCTCAGATTGTTCCTTTGATCATTGTGTAATGTCATACTTGTCTCTTTTAACTGTCTTTATTTTAAAGTGAATTTTGTCTGATATGGGTATTCCTACTCCTGAAATTTCTTTGGATCTCTTCTTTCATGGAAGAGATCTCTTCTTTCTTTTCCCATCCCTTCAGTTTCAGTTATATGTGTCCCTAAGTCTGAATTGGGCCTCTAGTAGGTAGCATATATACATGTATCTTTTCAGCCAGTCTATGACATTCAGTTGGAGCATTTAATTCATTTACATTTAAAGTAATTATTGATATGTTCTTATTACTACTTGAAAGTTGTTTTAGATTTTTTTTTAAGGCCTGTTTTTCTTCCCTCCTTCTTGTGTTCTCTCCTCTTGTGGTTTGATGACTGTCTCAATGTTGTGTTTGAATTGCTTTTTATTTGTGTGTGTGTGAATCTATTGTATTTTTTTGTTTTTTGTTTGCATTTGCAATGAGATTTTGATATTTATATGTACAAGATTGTTTTAAAGTTGCTGGTTTCTTCATTTCACATGCCTTTCCAATATCCTGCCTTTGTACTCTCCTCTTCTTACATTTGCTGGTTTAGATATCCTATTTGTCTGTGGATGATGTCCTACCTTTACTATGTTTTCCCTTACTAGTGAACTTTCCCATTCATAATTTTCTTGTTTCTATTTGTGACCTTTTTTTTCCAACTAGAGATATTCCTTTAGCATTTGTTATAGAACTGGTTTAGTGGTGCTGAATTACCATAACTTTTGCTTGTCTACAAAGCTTTGATTTCTCCATTGAATCTGAATGGGAGACTCGCTGGATAGTGTATTCTTTGTTATAAGTTTTCCCTTTCATAACTTTGAATATATCATGTCATTCCCTTCTGGCCTGCAGAGTTTCTGCTGAAAAATCAGCTGATAACCTTATGGAGATTCCCTTACATATTATTTATTTCTTTCCTTTAATATTTTCTCTTTATCTTTACTTTTGGTCATTTGATTAATATGTGTCTCTGTGTGTTCCTCCTTGGGTTTATCCTATATGGGACTCTGTGCTTCCTGGACTTAGTGTTTCTTTCCCATGTAAGGGAAATTTTTGTCTATTATCTCTTCAAATATTTTCTCCAGCTCTTTCTTTCTCTCCTCACTTTTGGGGATTCCTATAGTGCAAATGTTGGAGCATTTAATGTTGTCCCAGATATCTCATAGACTGTCTTTATTTCTTCTCATTCTTTTTTCTTTATGCTATTTTACATGACATCCACAAATCTGTCTTCAAGCTTACTAATTTTTCTGCCTCATTTATTCTGCTATTGATCCTTCTATTTCATATTTAATTTCAGTTATTGTATTATTTATCTCTGTTCTTTAATTCTTCTAGCTCTGTGTTAAACATTTCTTATAATTTCTCATATTTTGCCTCCATATTTTTTCTGATATCTTGGATCATCCTTACTATCATCACTATGAATTCTTTTTCATGCAGTGTGTTTATCTCCACTTCACTTATTCTTCTGTGTTTTTTTTTTTTCCTTGTTCTTTCATCTGGAACATATTTCTTTGCTGTATCATTTTATCTAACTTCCTCTGTTTGTGGTCTCCTTTCCACAGGCTTCAGGTTGATAGCCCCTCTTGTTTCTGGTTTCTGCCCCCTGGTGAGTGAATTTGATCCAGGGTCTTGTTCAGGCTTCCTGGTGGGAGGGATTGGTTCCAGTCTACTTGTGGGTAGGGCTGGGTCCTATCCCTCTCGTGGGCAGTGCCATGTGGAGACTGTGTTTAGTAGAAGCTGTGTACTCAGTACAACTTCACACAGCCTGTCTGAGATGGGTGGGGCTGTGTTCCAGCCCTATTGGTTGTTTGGCCTGAGGCTTCCCAGCACCAGAGCATGCAGACTGTTGGGTAGGGTCAGGTTTTGCTTCTAAAATGGAAGTCTCCAAGAGAGCTTGCACCAATTATTATTAACCAAGGCTTCCATCTCTGGTTTCCTTCCTCCACAGTTAGCCCCAGCTGACACCCGCCCCCCTGCCTTTTCAGGAGGCTCTCTAAGACCCAAAGGTAGCTCTGGTCTAGATTCTTATGGAGTCACTGCTTTGCCCTGGGAACCACTGCATATTAAACCTTGTGTGCCCACTCTAAGAATGGAGGCTCTTTTTCCCCCAGTCCTGTAGAATTCCTGCACTCCAGCCCCTCTGGCCTTCAAAGCCAAATGCTCTGGGTCTTCTCCTCCTGATACCAGATGCCCAGGCTGGGGAAACTGACACAGGGCTGAGAAATCTCACTCCTGTGGGAGGGCCTCTGTGATACAGTTATTTTCTAGTTTATCTGTAGCCTTTCTGGCAGGTATGGGATCAGGTTATATCATAAACGTTCCCTTCCTACTATCTCCTTGTGGCTTCCTTGTGTGGAGAATATCTTTTTTGGTACTTTCTAGTCTTTTATATCAATGACCGTCCATCCGTTAGTTGTGATTTTGGCATTTTCATGAGGAGGTGAGCTCAAGTCCTTCTACTCTGCTAACTTGTCTCCTTCTGTCTCTAAGTATTTTTTATTTCCTCTTTGATTTCTTCAGTGATCCATTGGTTGTTTAGTAACATAGTGTTTAGCCTCTGCATGTTTGGTTTTTTACAGTTTTTTTGTTTTGTTTGTTTGTTTGTTTTTAGGGCCATACCTGCAGCATGTGGCTATGTTTTCAGGTTAGGGGTTGAATAGGAGCTACAGCTGTCGGCTGATGTCACAGACACATTAATGTGGCATCTGAGCTGCATCTGTGACCTACACCACAGCTCATGGCAATGCCAGATCCCTGACCCACTGAGCAAGGCCAGGAGTTGGACTCATATCCTCATGGATACTAGTTGGTTCCTTTCCACTGTGCCACAACAGGAACTCCATGTTTTTCTTGTAATTGATTCCTAATCCCTTAATATTGTGGTTGGAAAAGATGTGTGATATGATTTCAGTTTTCTCAAATTTAACAAGGCTTGATTTGTCTCCTAAGATGTGATCTATCAGGGAGTGTGTTCCATGTTCACTTGTGAAGACTGCATTCTGGTGCTTTTGGATAGAATGTTTTATAAAAATTATTTTAGTTTTATACCAAACAAACCAAATCTCAAATTGATTAATAAATTTGGTCAAGTAAACAAAGTTGTAAGTGGAGGGAGTGAGATTTAACAAGTCTGTCAAACTCCAAATTTTTCTAACTTAGAGTTCCTGAAATAAAACTCTTATGCCCTTAATAAAGAAACTCAAACCACAGAAGGTATTGCTTCTATAACCTATTATAACCAACCTCTTAGCATTTCTTACTATCACTGTGACTATTGTTAGAGAGTAATAATTCTCCTAGTCTGAATTAGAGTATTTTTTTCCCCTACATAGTTCTCTTTTCTCTTCCACATAGCTACCCCCCCATTTTCCATCCTGCTTAAGGGTGTGCATAAATGCTAAAATATTATTTGTAGCAGATAAAACTCTAAGACAAATGCATTATGTCCTCAACTGTTTCCAATTCACTAAGATTCATCTCTAAAAGTTAATGAATATCCTCATTTTATCACATGATTTCTTAAGTAAGCTTATTCTATTTATTTTGATTATCAAACAAATTGATAAACTGCTATAGATTCCTTCACATTATGTAATTTCAAATATTTTCACCAAATGATGTCTTGGCATTCTTTTTGTAACATTGTGTGTTTACATACATATACAGAAGTTATTTTAAAGTTGTTTTTAAGTTGTGATTTCTTGGGTCTTAACAGGATCATTGTAGTACAAAATCCAAGTGAAAGTGACAATACTGAGAATTCTGCAAGTCTAAATGTCTAATCTCCAGGACAGACCTTTATGTTGATAAAGACAACTGAGAACCATTTAAGTGGCTAGCCAATAATAATAGAAATAAACAGGTTGTTTTAGTGTCTACTGGCTGTAAAAAGCATATAATATCTATAACAGAAGACATTCATTTTATTCACATGAGTTTTCTTGACTCAAAAGACCACAGGCTCAAAGAAGTTTACTGAATTTACATTTGTCCTCAGTCTACAACACTCCTACAATCCTTTGAGGTTATTCATTTAACTAGATATTTCTTCACTGAAGACCCTGAGGCATTTAAACAACAGCATTTGTTGCCTGGCTGCCTCAAGAGTAATACATTTCAAAATGCATTTTTAAATTCTGCTGCTTGGTAATAATACCTTAGAGAGTGTCCATGTATTTACACCATGTTTAGAGATGTTCTTTTACTTTGACATGGTAGAGAATCTAATTCACTATTTAACTGGTGCATATTAAGCTACTACTGAAATGTTCAACTGTTACATTAATAAGTATGTCCAAAGTTTTGAGAGTATAGTTTACTGACTTGTAGCCACCAGTAGACTTAGAATATTTTATAGCTTCTAAGTTCTCACAGAGGCAGTGGCTTCATAAACCAGAAAATAACTCAGCTATCAAAGTCCTAATCCTCAGAGGATTCAATTTTGAATAGAAAGTTTGTGTTATTCACTGAAGAAAAGAATTGTTAAATTCTTAAGTATAACATGAAAATGGAATAATTTTCCAGACTTTAAGCATGTACTGTGTTTTCGTTGCTGTGGCCTATGATGTTTTATTTATTAATGATTTATATTTATGAACTAAAGTAAGATAACTCTAATCTGTTAAATATGAATTTAAGAATTTTTTTCTTCAGTTTGTGAAAAGATATAGCCAAAGAAGCATCTCATATTGGTTTATGTTAAAAAGAAGAGACAAAAAAATACTATGAAAATTTGTAATGATTCTCTGTTGAAAATAGATTGTGATTATTTTTCAATCCTTACATATTTCATGCATTCTTATGTAAATTGCTTTACTCAATATAAATAGTAATGCTGACTTATTACAAATTGTGTTTTACTTAAATTGCTCAGTTAACTATATCTGCTGTATTTAGAAGTGCTGTCATTGACACCACATAGGGACCAATATGCAATGTTTGCTGTGGTTGCACTACTGCCATATGTTAGCAGCTGTTACTGCAGACTTGGAAACTAATGTAAACAAAAGTCTAGCTTTAGTTGTTTAAAATGTGAAAATTATTACAATGTATTAATGATGAGAGTATAAATCTAGAATTATGTATAAATTTTTTCACATATATAAATACATACATACACGCACATACATACATATAGTTGCCACTTACTGTTGATTAATGATACCAAAAAAAACCCAGATAATTGATGTTATTATTCATCAATGCTTAATCTGAGCACTTACTTCTAAGAGAACCTCTATGAGGTAGATATTTTTATTATCCATTTTATAGATTAAAAGTCTGAAGTTAAGAGTTTAAGGAATTTTTTCATAATCAGGTAGCAGGTAAATGAGAGTCAGGATGGAAAACAAGGTTATTGAATTTAGCACTCCTGTCCCACAATACCCACTCATTTTATTGTAACAGAGCATTTCTCATTTAAGTATTCATGTATTTAATCAAATATTTTTGAAGAATATTAAAAAATATGTGTGTATAATGTGTAAAATAGCTATAGCAAGAAAAAAAACCTTATGAAAAATGATTTAAACTCTGTGAAAAATGGGATAATTTAGAATAAGTCTATAAATAAGATACTACAAAATCAAATCTTCTAAATAAAGCTGTGTCACAATTTCACCTAATACATTAATTCAGAAAAATAGTATTTATTTGGTACCTCATGAGATACTTTGGGAACAAACTGAGGATAAATCAGACACCAGCACTAACTTCAAAAATCTTATTATAATAGGAGGAAAATGGAATTCCTGTTGTGGATGAGTGGATTAAGGACCCAATGTTGTCTCTGTGAGGATGTTGGGTTTGATCACTGGCCTCGTTCAGTGGGTTAAGGATGTGGTACTGCTGCAAGCTGCAGTGTAGGTCATAGGTGTGGCTCAGATCCATTGTTGCTGTGGCATAGGCCCAGCTGCAGCTCTGATTAAACCCCTACACTGGGAACTTCCATATACTTTGGGTGTGGCTGTAAAAGAAAAAATAAAATAAAATATAAAAGATAATGTATTACACAAAGGATAAGAGCAGAATAAAATAATGAAATGCTAGAAGAAAAGTATAAATAAAACAAATTCTATGGGAATTCGAGCAGAATAGACATCTACTTGGGGGATGAAGAACAATTTCATTAGAGAAAGCAAAAAAGTACCACTTGAGCTAGATGTTATTATGAACCTATCAAATTGGAAGGGAAAGAATGGCCAAAAAGAAGGAGACAATATTTCAATTTAATAATATGTGTTAAGTGGCTAGGGGCTGGAAGGCTGAACTGTGAACTTTCCTCTTTTTTAGTGGGAAAGCCTATCAAGATATTTTTGCAGGAAACTAACACATTCAGAACTGTACATCAGGGCAGCAGTGCATAACAAGGACCAGTGTTGAGTATGCCTAAATCATACCTAGTAAGATTGCCACTGTTGTATTCCACATATTATATAGCCTAGACTTCTAATTTAATGGCAGATGTTATATTGTGTAGATGCTTACACACCTGTCTGGTAGACAACAAAAGTATTCTTTTATTATCATCTAGAGCAGAGATCAGGAAACTAGGGTTTATGGGCCAAATCTAGCCTGCTATGCTTATTCCTTTATGTATTTTCTATGGCCGGTTTTACTCTACAATTGTAGATTTAAGTCATTGCCACAAAGACCATGTGACTATACCAAAGTCTCAATCAAGAGTGGAAAAATGGATTTTGATAGAATCAGAAAGCATTATGAAATAATAGTTTCAAGAAAATTCTGAGAACACACTTCTTTGTATAAATGAAAATATCTCCATGTGTTTGATATATATCACATTGTTTCATTGATTTAATTTATCTGAATATCACCCATAGGCATATAAGTTATTTATCACTGTGCCTACCTGTGATCTAACCTATAAAGTGTTCTTGAACTCTATTTGCATATTTGTTTAACTTTAGTATATCTTAGTCCCCTGATTTAATTTTTTCTTGTTTTCCTGTGCTATTTATTCTTTTATAGTGTGATATAAATGTAGATATAATTATGAAAATGGGCTTATATCTGTGGATATGATAATGGTAATGAATATGTGTATAAATATATACATATCTTTTATACTTGAACTCGTAATATGTAAGAGATTAGAGATACTTTTCAAGACAATGAGTCACAATTAGCTCATCTCAGGCAACTCCCCATCTAAAAGATCGCATTCCTTCCTTAGGCACAGAACCTAAGAACAGTGTTTTGCTTATTTTAGAGATTATATTAATTTCCTAGGACTGTTATAGTTAATTAAAATAGAATTGATGGTTTAAAACAACAGACATCCATTCCATTTCTGTCCCTTTCAGTTCAGGCTGTCAGTGTTTCCACTGGTATAAAAGTCTCAACACCCTGTTTGTCTTCTATGAGTTTTGAGAAGATCCATGCCATTGGACATCACAACAGAGCCTTTGTGGATAATTCTATCTTTATCCCTGTATTCCGCTGAGATGATTGTTGGATCCCTAAGTCACATGCCTAAGCACATGCTTAATTGCTACCTTAATAAATGGTTATTCAGCTGCACATGTGGCCCTCTTCCTTGGGTATGCTATCTGGATGGGCTGAAAATTTTCCAAATCATTAAATGTGGTTCCTTTTAACTGAGAAGTTCATTCTTTAACTTAGCCCTTTCCTCTCATAATATACTATAAACAGCAAGGAGAAATCACGCTATATCTTCTAAACTTGATTTAGAAATCTCCTCAGCTGAATGTCTAAATTAATTGCTTTCGGGTATTATTTTCCAGAGTTCAATAGCAGAAAACAATCCAGCCAAGTTTCCTGCTACTTTATGACAAGGATGTCCTTTCCTCCAGTTTCCAATTGCATGTTTCTCATTTCCATGTGAGACATAGCCAGAAAAGCCATTAATGTTCATGTTTCTAGCAACATTTTAATTTATGGTAATATATGTATTCTCTAAGATGGTAGTAACTTTTTGTATAGTTTTGTTCATTATTTGAGTCCTCACTAGAATCACTTTTCATGTCCATATTTTTACCAACAATCCCTTCAAGTCTGTTCATGTTTTATTATCATGTGCCTCCAAACACTTCTAGCATCTGTGAATTACCTTAAAGAGAACATACTCTTTGTTCAAATGAAAAATCTCCATGTGTTTAATATAGTCACATCCATGTTTAAGTATTTGGTACAGTAGCACTCAACTTCCCAGCACAAAAATCTGAATTTGTTTCCTAAGATAAATTTGGAGGCTTAAAAAACCAAAAATCTTTGTCTCGAGGTTCTGGAACCCAGAGGTTCAAATCAGGTTGTCAGCAAGACCATGCTCCTTCAGAAGCTTGTGGAGGTGGGGCAGGGAGATGAATTCTTCCTCTGCTTTTCCCAGTTTCTGTTAATTACCAACAATCTTTGTTGTTCCAGTGTTTGCATCCATTTTTTGTTTTATTTTTTAATTACAGTATAGTTAATTTACATTGTTACAGATGTATAGCAAAGTGATTCAGTTACACATACATCTATTCTTTTTCAGATTCTTCTGCATTATGGATTATTGTACAGATATTACATATAATTCTCTGTGCTATGCAGTAGGTCCTTATTGTTTGTCTATTTTATATGTAGTGGTATATATCTGTAAATCCCAGATTCCAAAATTAGCCTTCTCATCCCCTTCCCCTTTTGTAACCATAAGTTTATTTTCTATGTCTGTGAATCTTTTTCTAAGTTCATTTGTTTATTTGTATCATTTTTTACATTCCACATGTAAGTGATATCCTATGACATTTCTCTTTCTCTGTCTTACTTCACTTACTATGATCTCTAAATTTATCCTTGATGCTACATATGGTAATATTTCATTATTTGTTATGGTTGAGTAACATTCCATTGTATGTATATCATATCTTTTTTATCCATTCATCTCTCAATGAGCATTTAGGTGGTTTCCATGTCTTGGCTATTGTAAATAGTGGTGCTATGAACATGGGGGTGCATGTACATTTTGGAGTTGGAATTTTCTTCAGATTTATGCTCAGGAGTGGAATTGCTGGATCATATTGTGACTATTTTTAGATTTTTTAAGGAATCGCCATAGTATTTTCCATAGAGGCTGCACCAATTTAGAGTCCCACCAGCAGTGTAGGAATGTTCCTTTTTTCCTCATCCTTCCCAGCATCTATTTTTGTAGACTTTTTGATAATGTCCAATCTAACTGGTCTAGAATAATATCTCTTTGTAGTTTTGATTTACATTTCTCTGACAATCAGTGGTGTTACGCATCTTTTCATCTGCTTGTTAGCCATCTGTATGTCTTCTTTGGAGAAATGACTATTTAGATCTTCCACACATTTTTATGGGGTTATTTGTTTGTTTTTATATTAAGCTATATGTGTTTTTATATATTTTGAAAATTAATTCGTTGTTGGTCAAATCATTAGAAAATATTTTCTACCATTCTGTAGTTTGTATTTTCTTTTTGCTTATGGTTTCCTTTGCTGCAAAAAAGATTTTAAGTTTTATTAGGCCCCATTTGTTTGTTTTTGTTTCCATTAATCCAGGGCATGGATCAAAAAAAAAAAAAGCATTGCTGTGATTTATGTTTAAGATTGTTCTGCCTGTGTCATCTTCTAGGAGTTTTATAGTATCTGTTCTTAAATTTAGGTCTTTAATCCATTTTGAGTTTACTTTTGTATATGTTGTTAGGGAATGTTCTAATTTGGTTCTTTTACACATAGCTGTCCAGTTTTTCCAGAACCAATTATTGAAGGGGCTGTCTTTTCTCCATTGTATGTTCTTTCCTCCTTTGTCATAGATTAACTGACTTTAAGTACATGAGTTCATATCTGGGCTTTCTGTCCTATTCCATTGACTCATTTCTGTTTTTGTATCAGTATTATACTATTTTGATTACTGTAGCTTTGTAGCATAGTCTGAAGTCAAGGAGTCTGAGTCCTCCAGCTCCATTTTTCTTTCTCAAGACTGCTTTGGCTATTCAGGGTCTTATGTTTTTCCAAAAATTTTTAAAATTTCTTTTTCCAGTTCTGTGAGAAATGTCATTGGCAATTTGATAGAAATAAATTTAATCTGTAGATTATCTTGGGTAGTATGGTTACTTTAACAATATTTGATTCTTTCAACCCAAGAACACAGTATATCTTTCGATCTGTTTATATCATCTTATATTTCTTTCACCAGTGTCTTAGAGTTTTCAGAGTTCAGGTCTTTTGCCTCCATAGGTAGGTTTATTCCTAGGTATTTTTTTTTTTTTTTTTTGATATGATGGTAAACGGGATTGTTTCCTTAAATTCTCTTTCTGACATTTTGTTGTTTCTTTCCTCCTTCTTTTTTTTGGGGGGGCCACATTAGTGGCATATGGAAGTTCCCACACTAGAGGTCAAATCTGAGTTACAACCACCAACCTACACCACAGCCACAGCAATGCTAGATCCAAGCCACATCTGTGACCTACACTGTAGCTTGTGGCAATGGCAATGCTAGATCCTTTAACCCACTGAGTGAGGCCAGGGAACGTACCCACATCCTCATGGATACTGGTTGGTTTATTAACCCACTTAGCCACAGTGGAAACCTGTTTTGTTGTTTCTTTGTCTCCATTTTACAGGGACTTTTCCTTGTGTGTTTGTCTGTGTCTAAATTTCCCTTCTCTTAGAGGGATAGTATTAATCTTGGATTTAGGGTCTATTGTAATCTTAAAACTTGATTGCATTTGTCAAGACCTCATTTCCAAATAACATCACATTCATAGGTTCCAAGTGGACTTATTTACAGGGGCACTATTCAATTCAATATAGAGATTAATTAAAGTGTATTGAGAAACTCATGGAAATTCCTTTTGTAATGACCTAAATCTAAAACCTTTAACTTTCCCAGAAAAAGGAATAAGAAAACTCTTGTTAACATTCATTCCCTTTTGAAAAAAAGACAAGTCAGGCTTTATGTAAATCATTAATCATATTTGAGTATTCTCTTTCATGGAATCTCTGGTCTGGAACCTCTTATCATGTGAAATAGAAAAAAGAAAACCATTTTTAATGAATAAATTCTCAGGAGAATTGACATCAGCAACAAAAACCTAAATTCAATCTGAACTGGGAGGCCATTTATGCCTCTGAGAGTATCAATTACCTTTTAGACACCAGCTTAATCAAACCAAACAAAGGAATACAAAGAATCCCAATCTCTTTTCCTCTCCTAAGCCATTCTATGCAGAGGTTGCTTGGCTTCAAGGACTGGCAACCTGTGCCAAAGGTCTCTGTGTAAACATCAGGTTTTGTTTTGGGTCTATATGACAACAGATCTCCTTGCTTTCCAGGTGATTATCTTGGCACCCAGACATGAGCTGCCTTCATCAGTCACAAATGAAACTCCAACAACTGGACTTCACATTCACTAAATGGAGACTTTCTGAAGGGAAAAGAATTGGCACATGATATGCCAGCAGGTCGCCAATACTCTCATTTTATTTCTGTGCATCTTTTTATGCTATTCCATTATAATGTATGACTAGTCACCCAGAGACTATGCTTCCCTTTCAGTACATTCTACCCCAAAGCAAATCTAATGCTATCATACTACATACAATATAAAACTTGGGTCTCCTAATGCAACAATAAATTAGTAAAAACAGAAAGAACTGTTTATAGTTATTAGGATACCATTCATCCATTTAGGTATTTATTCATTTTTAAATTAAAATTGCCTGCCTACTACATGCCAGTTATCTTTACATATGAAGATGATAAGAATCTGATTTCATTGTTCTTAAAATTTAGTTTTAGTAAAATAACAATTTTCTTCTACAAGATTTTTAATGGTTTTGCTCTTGGACATAAAACACTAACAGAGAGCTTAATTAACCTACCTTGTGCAGAGACATTGTGCATGCAAAGGGTTTCTGGAAAATTATCATAGACAAACCTCTTGTATACATTTTCAGTGAAAAATTCAGGAAGTCCTTCATAGAATAAAAAATTCACCTTTGTAGTGTTAATAGTAAGTATAATTTCAAATTTCAGAAGGGTCTACTATATTGCCTAATTTAATGGAAATTTTCACCCAGAGTAGATAAATCATCACCCTGCATTTCAAAAAATAAAAAGAAAAATTAAAATAAAAAAATATGTTCAATAATAATAGTAATAAAAAGAACTGTCTTCCGAGTAACTTCTATATGCAAATTCATTAATTTTCTTTTACTTATTATGCTATTGTGATTTTGTGTCATATGCCATGCTAATTTGTTCCCATAATTTAAAAAACCAAAACAAATTAAACTGGTGAACAAATACACGATTTACTAATTAGCATCATAACAATTATCATAATATGGCAAGGAAAACCATACGGAAGTAATATATAATCTTAATTTATTATCAGTGTGAAGAAAGCATAACTGGCACTAATCCCCTGCAAAAAGATCTTCTATAGAGATGTCTGAACCTATCAGATCTTTGTTCCTGCTTCATTAACACCCATAAAGATCTGTGCTTAAACAATACTGCTATCTTACTCAGTATGGTTAAAGAAAATCCTTAAGAAAAAGGAGAAAAGGAGAAATCAAAATTTAAAGGACACCTATTCAAAAATTTCACCTTAATTTCATTAATTAACTTTCTATATAATGTAATTATAAATCTAAATATCTGCTTCCTTTGGGGTGGGGAGGGAGTGCTTGAATTGTTACCTTTAAAGCACAGTCCATCTGTTACACATCCATGCACAAATCCTTAGAGCTAAATCATTTCGTTTACACACTTCTGAACAAATAACAGTGTAATCTCTTCCATTTCAGTTTGCAAAATGTGGCTGCTTTTCTGTCTATGACAGTGTATTATAGGTTACATAGCAAAGACAAAAGGAAAAGTAGAGGATATAAAATATGGACCCTAATTCAGAACTTCAGGTGAATGAATACGAAAATGTAATTCCATATCTTCCTTTTTATTTGTTAAAGTCGTCATACAAAACAAGGAACTTTAATGGCAATAGAATTGAATCCTAAGAGTAAAGTGAATCTGTATTATTTTAATTTAGCCTATCTGCTACTGAGGGGCCATGATGTCCTCCAGTTATGTTTGTAGTTCAAGATTTCAAATTTCTAACCAGCAGAGTTTTTTAAAATATGTTTTTCTATTATTATATTTTAAATAGTCATTCAGAATAGTTCTTGTTTTTCATTAAAATATTGCCACTTTATTTCTACAACTAATTTGGTTTCTAAAATGTTTCTTTACTGTGAAAACTTTATTTTAATAAGCAAGACTACTTGATATTAATGTTTTGAAATAATAGATAAATGGAGGTAGAAAGTTGATTTTTTTCATATTAAATGATATAATTTTCCTTAATATTTGGATTTTCTTGTTGCTATATTTTTATGTAATAGCTATCTATATATACGGATAATTTTCTAAAATCCTTATCCAAGTTATAGTTTTTGCTATAAAGCTCATGTATATTATTTTAAAATTAATTCCTATTTGCAATAATACCTATTTTGGAGTTATTATTAAAATTCTTATATTTATTTTTCTATAGTTATTATTTTTATTATATTTACTGTTATTTGTTTGTTTGTTTGTTTTGCTTTTTAGGGCCACACCCAGAGCATACGAAGGTTCCCAGGCTAGGCTAGGGGTCTAATCAGAGTTATAGCTGCCAGCCTACACCACAGCCACAGCAATGCCAGATCCAAGCCGAGTCTGCAACCTACACCACAGCTTATGGCAACACTGGATCCTTAACTCTTCGAGCAAGGCCAGGGATCACACCCACAACTTCATGATTCCTAGTCAGATTCGTTTCCACTGTGCCACAATGGGAACTCCTTTACTTGTTATTTCTGATGTGGAAAATACAATTATTTCTATTACCTAATATTCAACAAAATTACTACTTTTAATTATAAAGTTTTTCTATTGTTTCATGTACATATGTAAACAATCATAGATATGGCAATATTAATATTTTTCTTATTTTCTTATTCTTATATTATTTAGTTTTTTTGCTTGTCTTATTGAATTGGTGAGGCCTCCAGGGAAATACTGAATAATTATTCAATTTATGAATATAAATCAATGGTATTGACTATATTTGCCTGTTTCTTGATTTTACAAGTAATGATTTTTATACTTCCTCATAGAATATGATGTTTCCTATAAATTTGGGGCTGATATTATTTATAAGGTTATGGAACTTCTCTCTTTGTCTTAATTTGCTATTTTTCTCATGAATGGATGTTAAATTTTATCAGGGTTATTTACTGTATCTGTTCATTTAATCATTTTTCCCAACTTTTTAATGTTAATGCAGTACATTACAATGTAGTCAATAATTTTTTCTAATCTTAACCACATTTGGCTATCGTTTTAAAGATGCATTTCAGAAAGACTGCAGCCCATCACTATGTTATCTACTTGGATTGATGTCTACAATTAGTTTTGATCTTCTAAGTGATTTCCCTTTGTGTAGGTTTCATTATTAGTTAATTAAAATGTGTTCTAATATTTTGTATATTTTATAACTAAACAGTGAGTGGATATCTAGAAATTATATTTCTATAAAATTAATATCCTTGCCTTGTTTTCTTATAAAATCATCCTTGAATTTATTGTCTAGCTATGTCTTTTTAAATCCATCTTAACTCTCCCAACTCTTCTTCCCAAGACACTTTGCACATCCCCAAATTTTAATAACCAGTAATCAAGTGTGGGAAATAGAGTATATCATGAAAAAGAAGAGATATGTTTAATAAGAGAGAAGCATTTCTAATCACTAAAAAATGTCATTTGACTCAGCTGAGGCTACAATTCATTTGTTTAGTTATACTGCTAATAAAGTGAAAAAAAGACATATTGGGGTAGTCATTGATGAAGACCAAACATTAGGTTTTTCTGCACTTTAATAAAGAGCTAAAACCAAGTTTATGAATTTGGCATAACTTTAAGTTCAAAATTTTATATGTAGTTCAAATTATTTTTAAAACTCATTTTGAAGTGCAGTATTTTAACATTTTGACTATTGTTGGAATTTAAAAAAGAATTCAGCTATCTACACTGAATAGCAAATCTCTTATCTTAGTCACAAGAGGACAGGAATTGTAGTTTAATATTATACCCCAAATTTTTTAGAGTATATTTTAATAAAT
The DNA here is from genome assembly GCF_054392235.1 of Sus scrofa. Classification (NCBI taxonomy): domain Eukaryota; kingdom Metazoa; phylum Chordata; class Mammalia; order Artiodactyla; family Suidae; genus Sus; species Sus scrofa. The sequence continues at coordinate 65,735,922 of NC_139390.1, forward strand.
AAAACTAAGTGGTATATTTAAATATAAGACATTTGGAGAATACTACCTAACAAATCCAAATTTTCAAAATCTTCCTATTATATATAGGTCTATTTGTAATGTCATAAATGTTTGTGAATCTGAGAGGAAACATCTATTAAATAGTCATTTAAGGGAGTGTTTAATCTCATTAGTCCAAAAGGAAACATAAATGCTGAGCTGAATATATATCAACATAATTGCAAATCTAAAGGCATATTTGAGAAATGTATATTGAAAATATTTTAGGACTTCCTGTAGTGGCTCAGCAGTTAATGAAACTGACAAGCATCCATGAGGATGACTCGCTCAGTGGGTTAAGGATCCCGCATTGCCGTGAGTTGTGGTGTAGGTCATAGACATGGCTCAGATACTGCATTGCTGTGGCTCTGGCATAGGCTGACGGCAGCTCTCATTAGACCCCTAACCTGGGATACATATTTGCAAAAGACTAAAAATTTTCAGTTATAGAAACATAATTAGCAAATTTTAAATGATATTTCCTTTGAATTTTCCAAGAAATTTTTTTAAGTGCTTTGCCTTGCTTATAGTTTATACTCATATAATATATATGGTATCACATCACAAGAGGCAGTAATAACAACCGCTCCAACCTCTACTGAAAATTCCAAACACAGTTGGCTAACTAGAAATAAAACAGGAAAATTTTATTTCACTGCACTCATCCTGATTTATTTTCTTTTCCTTTGAGGTGTGCGTCTTCAATTCATACTAACTCAAGTCTTCCCAGAATGTCCCGGCATTGACTTTCCTTTTAGAAACTAACTTTTGTGTAGTCCTAAATCATACATATTTTTGCAAAGATTGTCCCCATCAAAATATACAAGCTGTGCCATTTATTATTTCAGAGCACAAATATTTTGTTAGTATTATTCAAGTTCAGGATGATGGTGTCATAATATAAGCAAACATAATTCCTTCTGTCCTAGAGTCTGATAAAGTCATTTGAGCTACTTATCAGTGAATCATAATAAGCCAATGTATTCCATGTCAGAGTTTATCTGTATGTTTTTAAAGTACACTTGTAATTAGCCTAATATTTATTGACTTCAATGCAGTGTGCCAGTGACTTTGCTAGGTGCCTTGAAAAACTATCTCATTTATTGTTTATATCTGGAGGAAGAGTAATCTCCATTTAGCAGATGATAAAACTAAGTGTCTAAAGGTTAATTGCTTTGTTAAAGGTTGCACAGGCACTAAGCAGTAAAACTGTTACTCAGTCCAGTTCTTTTCTGATCTTCTGATTCCAAAGTTAACCTTCTTTATGCCCTCCCTCCTGGCTTGTGCTATAACACAAAAAGTGAGATAGCAGATGAATCTCAAACATGGCCTGGAAGGAAAATATATAACTATACTTCCTATTATCCTCCCATAAATTTCATTGCCTTCCAGAAATGGTTGAAACTTTTAGGTCAACATCCTCTTTTACTTCCTTGGAAACTAAACCTAGAAAGTTATGTCTTTCTCAGCTTCCAAAAAAGCTACCACACAGACAGACTCAAAAGTAAGCTTCTGTTCTCCTGACATGCTGGGCTGTAAAAGCTACAGGGCTATAATGAAATCACGCCTCTGGTGGGATGATTTTCATCTTAGGAGGAAATATGCCTCTGTCATGGTGAATACTCTTTCTTCAAAAAATATAACCCCTTCTAAATTAAGTATGACAGGCCGTTAGACTCAGGGACAATTCATGTGCTTTGAAATATATTTTCTTAAGTGCCTGATTATATATTTAATAATAACCATTTATGTGTTTAAATAAACTCCCCTTGGGGAATTGCTGGAGAAGAAGCTGGAGGAGACCTGGAAACTTGAGTTCAGTGACTAAAAAAGATTTTGCTTCACTCTTTCCTAAATAAGTGCTCCAAGGTAAGGAACTTAACGTAATAAAAAAGGAGAGTATTGTTATGCCAAGGAAAAGATAAAGCAGGAAGCTCAGAATTAAACAAAATTTCCTTAATATTCAATAAAATCTGTCCTTCTTTTGTTATGTTTAGTATTTTAATGAGGAATTAATGATCAAAATTAAATTATTTTAAGGTTGGTTAAGCAGAGGCACTTAATAAAGTTTGCTCATGGTAGAAGGATAATAAATGCGAAGCTATATCTCTTGTCATAGTGCAGTTTCAAGAGGTGATTGAATTTTTCATGACTGCAGACCCCACTGTCTTTTCCACAGAGAATCGCTAAAAAGCATATCATTATTTTCTATAGTCTTCTATATCTGCTATGTCTACATGATGCCAAAGTTTTAAAATGTGAAGAGTTTAAGTTGATTTTTAGTTTGTATAGTCCAAACAACTGGCATGGATCATATTTTATTCTTTTGTTTGACTGTACTGACCAGTGACACCATCTTGGACACTTTATTTTTTATTTTTCAGGGTCATACTCATGGCATATGGAAGTTCCCAGGCTATGGATTTAATTGGAGCTGTAGCTGCTGGTCTACACCACAGCTCATGGCAACACCAGATCTTTAACCGACTGAGCAAGGCCAGGGATCGAACCCTCATCCTCATGGATACCAGTCGGGTTCATTACTGCTAAGCCACAATGGGAACTCCATCCTGGCCACTTTACACACAAGTAAAATATTTAAACACTTGGAAAATAAGGTTCCATGCAACATATATAAATAAAGGTATATCCTATAAATATCTATTTTCTCATGGTTTTTTTTCCTGGTAAACACTTCTACTAATGCCCACAGTATATGACATGAAGTCACTGTAATTTATTATCATTTTGTGATCACTGAGTACAAGTTGGTATTACTAAGAATAGTAATAGCATTTAATGAAAGCTATTTGTAGCAGTTAGGGATGCATTTAGCACCCTATAATACACACACATGTACACACACAAATTCATCTAAATACATTAATAGTGTTTTCCCCTATTATTTAATGATAAATTCAGAGGAAGGCAGTTCAGGGCTGGCTTAGTTGTGTTGTGATGTCTTCTCTGTCATAGGTAACTTCCATTTTTATTCAGCATCTTCAGAGGATGCATGTCAGAAGGTGATTACTCTACTTCCAGATTTGCATCACCATTCTAGGAAAGGTTAAAAGAAGAGGAAACAATAGCAAATGTTCATGAAATGGTACATTCCCACTTTTTTTTTTTTTTTGAGGTGTTTTCCTAAAGCTCTGTCTCATAAATAACATCTCATTGGCAACAAGTGCTAAAGAAGTCAATTGTGTTTTAGTGGGTACTTCTACTGAAATTGAGATTCTTAACTTAAAAGAAGAGAGAATAGATATTGGGTAAGTAGTTACACATCTCTGCCGCAATGTTTTATCATTCTGCTGCTCAATGGTAACAATACTTAATACATCCAAAATAATATAATGAGTGAAAATAAGTCTAGGTATATATTCTTTCCAATTCTCCCCAAAAGAGCATATATTTATTAACTAACTAAACTACACTTTTTAAATAATGAAATACAAAAGAAGCATATCATCTTATGAATAGATGTTAAATGTTGAGAGAATAGAGAAACACGTATGAATAGAAAAGTGGGAAGTATATATGGCCAACAAAATATTTTGGATTCTATGTTATATTTTTTAATAAAAAGGGAATAGCACTTGAGCTCAGTAAATTTATAATATAACCCACACTGAGCTTAAGAGACAAACTTTGTTACACTACAGTACTGCAGTGATTAAATCTCTAAAGTATCATGGGAATGAGAGGGCTTTGGTGAAGAAATCTACGCTTATCAACAGGACCAAGAGGATGATGAGAGGATAAGCCATTTAAGCAGAAAACACAAAATATTAAACTAATACCCCTTAGCTAGAGAGGGAGCATCTCCTGTCTACAACAAGGTCATGATGATGAAAACAATGAATTCCCATAGTTCCAAAAAAGAGCAATGATTATAAGTGAATATCAGAAGAGTTTGAACACTTTTAATTAATTGCAGTTATTTAACCATGACAGGTAATGCTATAACTGACTTTTACGTATAATTGATCAGTGGCAGATCACCACAGTGAGTATTTTTCTGAAAACAAATCTTGCATAGCTGCCTCATATTTTGAAAAGTCAGCAGATCTATAGCGGACTCAACTTCTCTAGGCAATTTTAATCACCTCCTGCCTTTGAACCAACATAAATTTCCTTCTAAGGCAGAAATCAACCCAAACTCTTCTTAGCAGGTAACAGAATTTCAGAATAAATACTCCTCAAAATCCCTGTATAGATTCAACTGGTTTCCAAAGCAGATCTTTTCCAAGATATAGGAGGGCTTTTGCTTTCTTTCTGTTCTTTCTGTAGTTCTGTTCTTCATCAGAGTGGTAGAGATGATCAGGGATGTTTAGTTTTCCTTTGTATTTTTGAATATTTGGTGTTTTCCCAATTTCTCTTAGTTTATATTTGTCTATTTTATTAAGTTAAAATAAACTTTGATTTATTAACATTTATATATTTTTTCTGTCGCATTCATTTTTTCTTTTATCTATTATACCCTATCTTGTCTTCCCTTTTGATTTACTTTGTGTTTTCTCTATTTTATTGAGCCACTAATATGTTCATACTTACATTCTGTAATTTTCACTAATGAAGTATTTAAAGCTTTATTTTTTTTTTCTGTCCCCTCCTTTAAATGTATACTGTTGGTATGAATTGTTTGTTATTATGCAACTTCTACAATTTCGGTTTGCATTGTCCCTACCGTTCAGAAGTTTTTTTTTTTAAGAGAAAATTTCCAAATTTCCAGGTTAAAAGTCCTTTTTGAGTTTTTATTAATTTTTAGTTCTTACATTTTTATCAGAGTGTAACTTTACTGCAACGTGGAATTTAATAATGTTGTTTCAAAAATAATATATAGGCAAGTTTTTTGTCAGTGTTCTATGTGTGCCTGAGCAGAAAATATATTCTTTGTTACAGGTTTAATATTGGAGACATCACCTTAAAATCTGCTTTAGGGTTATGTTGTCAGTGACTCTATGTCTTCATTGTTTGGTTCACATGACCTCTTTTAACTGCGGGTGGTTTGGGCTCCTCTTATTGTGTTTCTGTATATTTATTTTTGGATCTCCTGTAGTTTCTGTTTAAATGAGTTGAATCCATTAACATTTAATTATGATTTATTTATTTTGTTCTAACTCTGGCATTTTATAATTATATTTATTGTTTGTATATCTGCATTGTATTGCTCTTTTATATGGCTTAATCCCTTACCTTTCTTTTTAATCTTTACTGATGTTAAGACTGATTTTATTATTAAATATTATTTTTTAGGTTATTTTGGGGTTTTGCTTTTGTTTTTTTTTTTTTTAGGTTCTCTAATGGCATGTATTATAGAATCTCTTTGCCCTGAACTATGTATGAATGTCCTTTTATCTAATTTTTATACTTTTCTCTATTTCATCATCATGCTTCTTTTCGTTTTCAAGTATCTCCTTAATGCCATCCATTAAATTTTAAATGAGTATGGTCTCCATTTGGCGGCTTGTAATTTACTCATCATTTTTAAGATGTATTTTTTTCTGAGTTTGGTTGTTTCATATCTTTCTTTTTTTTTAATAAATTTATGCCCTTGAATCAGGTTTTTGAATTCATGATTCAAGACACTCCTTACATTTCAAAATTACTGTTTACTATATTTTATCCAGGTGAGAATGTGGTGATGCACTTTTCTTCTGTTTTGTATTTTTGGTTGGTGGAAGACTTTGAAACATTTTTATTCCAGTTTTCTAGGATTTTTTCTTTCTAAAGCCTCATATAAATGTTGTCTTTCATTTAAGTTTATTTCCTAATTTTATTTCCTTATTGATACACTATAAGAGTTGTGCCCAGTCATAGAAAAATGCATGAGGGTCTAACTGGATTTCTAAGTTCCAGACTAGTCTCTTCTATTGGCACAGGAAGGTGTAGCTTAGTTATGGTGCTATTTTACTTGATGAGGGAGAATACACAGAATAATAGTTCCCCAAATATGACCACATCATAATTCCCAGAATCTGTGTTGCCCTACCTGGCAAAAGAGAATTTGTGTTTAAATTAAGACCTTGCGATGAGTAGATTATCCTGAGTGGACCCAGTGTAATTACAATAGTTCATATAAAGAGGGACAGGGGAAGAATCAGAGACAAAAAGAAATGTGATGATGGAAGCAATTTTTTTTAAGAGCCACATCTGCTGCATATGGAAGTTCCCAGTCTAGGGGTCGAATCAGAGCTGTAGCCGCCAGCCCACAACACAGCCACAGCACCGCAAGATCCAAGCCGCGTCTGCTACCTACATCACAGCTCACAGCAATGCCAGATCCTTACCCCATGAGCAAGATCACGGATCGAACTTGTGTCTTCAGATTCATTTCTGCTGAGCCTCAACAGGAACTCTGGAAGCAAATTTTTGAGCGATGAGCTTTTAAGATGAAGGAAGGGGCCACAAGGCAAGGCCACAGGCAGCTACTAGATGCTTAAAAAGGCAAGAAACAGATGCTTCCCAAAGCTTCCAGAAGAAATCAGTCCTGTGATTCCCTAGAGTAACACCTTGACTCTCAGCTAGAGAAACTGATTTCAGTCTTGTGGCCTCCCAAACTGTGAAAGAAAAGATTTGTGTTGTTGTAAGCTACTGAGTTAAAGTACTTTGTTACAGCACCAAATAGTGGGAAATTCATAAAGGGTGTGATTTACAAACTTGTAATGTGCTTATGTTTCAGCGATATAACTAATTTTCCTGCTTGCTTCTTTTTCTTTACCTCCACATCTCCGAGGCACACTTCCTCCTTCTTAGCCCCTTATTCTACAGAAGTGGTGCCTTCCCAGCATTGTGCCCTTGGGCCCTCTAACCTTTCAACCTTCTTCCTTTTGACCTCTCAAGGGCTATTATTCTGCTCTATCTGACATCAGATTAATTCTCAGGATTTACACATTCAGTGTGGGATCTTTCTAAGTGGGATTGTACCAGTGATCCATCACACCTGCATGTGGGATCTGACGTTCTAGTGGATTGGGTGTTTTTTTTTTCCCCATATATACAGGTAGTTTGAAGTTCACAGTCTTCATCTCGTAGTTATGATGAATATATGAGTTATTGTTTTATTGGTAGAAGTGGGTAGAGAAATTTTGTTACTACCGTTATTCTGTGATAAACTAGAAAGCTAGGCAGTACCCACTGACTCCTTGATATGAGTGATGAGAATTTTGCTGTCATCAACACTTTCTACCATTAATTATTTCATATATATGTGTATATCATATATACATATAAAATACATATATAAAGTTATTTTTCTGATGGTTATTATTTTTCTATTGGTTGTGTCTATAATTATGAGTGATATTCTTGAATATCCATCAATATACAAAACGTTCTTTTTGCTCTGCACTTTGTCACATAAGGTGATGAGTAAGCCACAGTACTTTTTTCTCCCTTTTCACTGCACACATTCTCTAAGCTATGCATTTGATTTTACTTTTACATTATCATGGTAATCATTTACCATTTGTTCTCCAATAACTTACTTTTTCTTAGGTTTGCCCTAAAATTTAGCTTTCAGTAATTTATATTTATATCATTATGATGTAATGAATCTTAACATCAAGTTGTGAGTTTGAATTTTATTTATCCATTAGAAAAATATAAACCTGTCCCTCTGAAAGGACATTGTACCTAGGATCAAAGTCAATGGGAAACTTTTGTTATTCTGAGCAATTCCATATTTTAGAAAACTATTAATTCTTATACATAGGTTTTCAAAATCCTTTGTTTTCCTTGTTATAGCCTCATCTTTCATTCATCTCTGGATACTATTTTCCCCTGTGTCATGAACTGTTCTTACTGTGTTTCCAATAACTTTTTACAATACTTTTTATTATCCCAATTGCACAGGAAAAGGAATTGAGGTGCAGGGCTCTTGGTGAATACTGCGGAGGCTACAAAGCTAATGACCATAGATAGGTGAACCCTGCTGTCCTGACTCTAATCTACATAATCACACATCTATTCTCTTAAGTCCTCCTTCACCTTTCACACCAACTCCCTCCCCAGAGAGATCTCTCTTAGAGCGCTAGCTCCTGCTGTTGTGATTTTTAATGCTCAGAATATGGGCTGGCTGACACTGCCATCCTATAATTCCCCTACCCTCCTTACAGTACTCTTCTGGATTAGATCCAGAGCTAATTATTGAACCAGCGCAACAACACACCTGCTGGCAGCCAAGCTGATTGGTCTGTGCCTGTGTTCTACCAAATGCTCCTAATTTGTTTCCTAATTTTCCTGGGATAAAGTCCAAAATGTCTCCCTAAGAAAATGTACATGTCAGGTGAAAGTATTAAGTCCACAATGTTTTGAGAATATCTTTATGATACTCTAGCAATTAATTGATAGATTATTCAGGTGTGAATTATAGGTGAGAATTTCTTTTTCTTTGGGATTTTTAAAAATACTGCTACAGTGCCAAAAAATCAGTTTTATATCATATTTAAATTTAAATCTGCTAACACCACCGTTTGTTTTCCTTAACTATCCCAATAGGATAAAAACTAGACACAAGAGACTGATATTTTCCTACTAATAGAAAAACCTAAACTCCTTTTATAGACCCAAGTAAGATGAACACAGTTCATTAACTTATTTTTCTGCAATAGTCTATAGATTAAATGAACAATAAAATGTTTTATAATTTAAATAAGATCCTTTTTGCACGTGTTTAATATATTAATAGCAGTCTGTTTTTACCATGCTCCTGGGGTTATAGACTTTAAGTATCTGTTTCTTACCAGCATAATACTATTTTATTTCCAAGGCCAAAGGCCTTTAAGTCTATTAAGGTGAAATCAAAGAATTTAGCTAACAATTTGTATTTCTTTTCTCTTTAAACATCCATTGTCCCCAGTGGAAAGACAGAGACCATGGTCTTTCTTGTCTTCCAGAAAATTTGTTTAATTAGGTTTAGTTTTATTTGGTTTGGTTTCTCTCTGGAAATTTTCAGAAGAATCTCTTAATTCTTGGTGTCATGAAATTTCATTGTGATGCAGGTAAATGTAGGTATGTATTCTGTTATTATTATACTGTATAGTAATTTAGATTTTTAAAAATTGAGTATATATGTTCAACTTTGAAAACTCCTCTTCTGTTGTTACCCTCTCACTCCTGGCAAAGAAAACTGACTTTTTTTCCTGATAATGGCCCTCTTGGATTGACCTCTGATATCTTTTATCTTCTCCCATCATCTACTTTTTTTTTTTTTTGCCTTGCCCCTAGCACCTGGAAATTCCCAAGCCAGGAATTGAATTTGAGACCCAAGCTACACCAGTGACAATGCTGAATCCTTATCCACTAGGCCACCAGGGCGCTCCCAACTTCTCTGTGTGTGTGTGTGTGTGTGTGTGTGTGTTTTCCTTATTCTATATTCTGGAATTAATTTCTTTCTTTCTTTCTTTCTTTCTTTCTTTCTTTCTTTCTTTCTTCCTTCCTTCCTTCCTTCCTTTCTCTCTCTCTCTCTCTCTCTCTCTCTCTCTCTTTCTTTCTTTTTTTAGGGCTGCACCCACACACAGCATAAGGAGGTTCCCAGGCTAGGGGTCTAATCGGAGCTACAGCTGCCAGCCTACACCATAGCCACAGCAATGCAAGATCCAAGCTACGTCTGTGACCTACACTACAGCTCACAGCAATGCTGGATCCTTAACCCACTGAGTGAGGCCAGGGATCGAACCTGCAACCTCATGGTTCCTAGTCGGATTCATTTTCACTGCACCACGATGGGAACTCCGTAATATTTCTAAAACATATTTTTGTTTATTCTGATTTTTCAATTTACCAGTTGTCTATTAAGTTTGGAAAAGCTGTTATCCCCTCCTTAAATTTATCATTTTTAATGTAGCAGTCTCTTTCTATATTTATGAATATAATTATTCTTGACTTTCTCTGAATGTTAATTTAACTCCACAAAATAACTAATTCTTTTCAATTGCTTGAAATCTTTCTTCTGGAGCTACTTTTGTTTTCATGTTTTTTTACTGGTCATTGTTTTTGTACACTTGGGTATCCTCAATTTTCTGTTAAAAAGCCTGGTCTTTTATTGGGTGTATCAGAATCACATTCTTTCATGTTATCAACCTGAGTGGAGTTCTATTTATGTAGAGAGAGAGTTCTGTTTATGTTATGAGGTAGACAAGTCATGCCAGTTCACAGGTCTTATTTTAGAATAGGCTTCCAATCAGGTAACAATTTCTCATCCTTCCAAAGTCACACCAGATTTGCTTTCCTATTTTTTCTTTTTTAACATTCCCCCTAAAATATTGTTCTCCTTGGACAGTCTCCTCTCCTAATCATTGACTGTATTTTCTTTAGTCTGGAACACCAACATACACATTAAGAGCTTTACTTTTCTCTGATTTGCTTTAATATTTTGACATGTATCTCTCTTTTAGGCCTACTTTCCTCTTCTAAACTCCACAGACCTAAGAGCATCTTAGGGGTTCCAAGGTCACATGTTTTGTTCCTCCTCCACCACCCATGTGCAGCTGCTTCTTCTCTGCACTAACCTCAATCATTTCCTTTGTTTGTTCTTTTTCCTAGAGAAATGTGTTGACATGTCTAATCCACTATTGAATAGTCTACCAACTTCCCCTTCTCTTTGCAGAAATTGAATAATTTTCATAATTTTTAACTTTTTATTTTAGAATTAGAAATAAAATGGAAGCTAAGTACATGTGCCTAATTTGTCATTTTGACCTTAAACATGTCTTTTGAAACTGCATGGCTAGGAGTCTTTGACAGATCTCATAGGATCTTAAAAAGATGCAAATTTTAAAAAAAAAATAAGTATTTGGGGAAGCATTTAGTTAACCTACATGCAGTGAGGAGAAATACTCAATTCCTTTCTCAATAAGAAGATTTATATGTTCTTACCTCATGATCATGCTGTCGTTCTAGAGATCAAACAAAGCAGAAGTCTGCCTTGAACCAGTAACACGTTTAAAAATCCCAACATCTTTGTACATAGCTTGCAGTGTCAAGGTTCAGATGACTTGTCTTTTCCTAGGTTGCACTGCAATATTCTGACAGGTAGGTGCTGATTTAGCCACCCTCCCAAATCACTATCATTCTCCTCCAGGCTACAAAACAAGGATCTATATTAAAAAAAAAAAAAAAAAAAAAAAAAAAAACTTCAAAATGAAAACATTAGTTACAAATATCTCCTAGAAATTCTGAGGCCTCCTTTGAAAAATAACATATGTTACATCTATACTATTAACACTACTGCCCTGTTACCTTTTAATTCCCTATCCCCCTCCCAAAACAAACTTACTATACCCAGGAGGAAAACACTCAATCTAAAGTCTTAATTGTGAATTTTATATTTCTAAGTACATATAAAAGGTATATTTAGTGCACTAGAATTTTGTAAGGAAGGAATTATCAATCAGGATGATACTAAAATAAATAGAAATGGTTATTATATTTCAGAAGGGAATTCCTGTTAGAGTGAACCACTAAGATAAACTTCTTTACTGTAAGAGAAGAATGATAGCCTGTTTTTTTGTTGGGTTTTTTTTTTTTTTTGCCTCTGAAGACCTGAGAGTGATAAACCATCTAATTCTTAAATGTGAAGGGTTGCTCCATTTGCACTGAGTACAAGATTTTAATGAAGTTATTAAGTGCTTGTTTACAATGGAAATGTCGTGAAAGAAAATTACTCTGGGCAAATATTCTGAGAGTATACATTAGTTTTCTTGGAGTTTATTTGTCACTCTCCATGTGTACTATACTTGAGTACTTTTGTTCAGTCCACGGAAAGGCAATGTTTGTGTTTTAACTCTGATGGAATGAAGCTCTTTCTTTATTATAAAACTATGTACACCAACAAGTGTAATGTTTAAACTATCAGAACACTGTAAGATGCATACATTAAAACCAAATGTTATGAACAGTATCTTTCCTGGAATAGTTTTACATTTCCTAAATAGTACTTCATTATGAAAACTATCCATTTCAAAGTAAAAAAAAATTGTTAGATGATCACTAAAATATAAGTGCTCTGTCAGAAATATATTACATAAAAAATGTGCATTATTTTATCTTCAAACAAAAAACTAAACCCGGAAATCATTCACATATTTTAGCAATAAATAGTATGTATGCATTTACCAAAATATTTAACTGCAACATTCAAATCACAGCATTTTTTTCCACAAAGAGATGGCTCTTTGAATAGAATATTCTGACAAATGGATCACTTAATCCATCAAAATATCTTTTATATAGATTATAAATGTTCAAAGAACATTTCCTAAGTAGAAAATATTGGTTTCAACTTTGAAAACTTTATCTCCCAATCTTTTCAAGTGGATGCTCCCTCTGAACAATTTTTTTTACATTATGAGAGAAAATACTTTAATCAAGAACAATATTCATGTACTTTTGTGCACTAGGATAAAAAGTATGTGTTCTAGACTAAATTATAACTGTTAAAATCAAAGTATCTAAAGAATTTGAGTAATGCTCAAAACATGCTTTTCTTTAAGTAGAAAAGCTTTGTGCTTCATGTGTGGTGAAATTATGTGCCTTACCAATTATTTTTTTAATTGGAATACAATTAACATATAAAACTGTATTAGTTTCAGATATACATTATGAATTGCTATTTGTATATATTGCAAAAATGATCACCACCACATGACTAATATCTGTTACCACATATAGTTTAATTTTTTTTTCATGTGGTAAGAACTTTTAAGATCTGCTCTCTTAGCAATTTATTTGAAAGAGATTAACATTAATCTCTATGCTGTGAATTATAGCCCCATGAATAATTATAAGTTTGTAGCTTTTGATCGCCTTCACCTATTTAGTCCACCACCCACCATGCTCCTCTGGAAACCCCCAATCTGTACTCTGTATCTATGAGTTTGGGGGTTATTTTGTTTATTGCTTTGTAGTGGTGTTTTCGAGTTTTTTTTTTTTTTTTTTTTTTTAGATTTAACATATAAGTGAGATCATAGAGTAACTGTTTTTCTGTACAACTTAATTCATTTACCATAATGCCTGAAAGGTCCACATACATTGTCACGGTGGCAAAATTTCTTTGTTTTTATGGATGAGTAATATTCCATCATATTCCATCATGGTATATTTGTGTGTGTGTTCATGTGTGTGTGTGTGTATCCCATTTTCTTTATCCATCCATCCATTGATGGACACCTAGGCTGTTTCTATGTCTATACTACTGTAAATAATTCTTTGGTGAACAGAGGGGTTCATATAACCTCTCAAGTTAGTGTTTCTGTTTCCATTGGATAAATACCCACAATTGGAATTACTAGGTCACATGGTAGTTCTGCTTTAGTTTTTAAGAAACATCCATAACATTTTCCATGGTGGCTGCACCAATTTACAGTTCTGCCAATTGTGCATAAAGATTCTCTTTTCTCCACATTCTCTCCAAAACTTATCTATTGACTTTTTTTCATTTTTTGTTATTTCCCCAATAAAAAATGTTTTTCTACTGTAGAGTATGGTGACCCAGTTACACATACATGTATACATTCTTTTTTCTCCTATTATCATGCTCCATCATAAGTGACTAGACATAGTTCTCAGTGCTACACAGCATGATCTCATCACTAATCCATTCCAAAGGCAATAGTTTTGCATCTATTAACCCCAAGTTCCTAATCCATCCCACTCCCTCCCCCTCCCTCATAGAAACAACAAGTCTATTCTCTAAGTCCATGATTTTCTTTTCTGTGGAAAGATTCATTTGTGCCCTATATTAGATTCTAGATATAAGTGATATCATATGACATCTGTCTTTCTCTTTCTGACTTTTTTGATAATAGCCATTTTAATAAGTATGAGGTGATATCTCATTTTGGTTCCGATTTTCATTTCCCTGATGACTAGTGATATCATGTATTTTTCCTATGTTCCTTTTAGCCATCTGCATTTCTTCTTTGGAAAAATGTCTATTCAGAACATCAATTTTAATCAGATTGTTGGATTTTTCTATTGAATTGTAAAAGTTCTTTATATATTTTGGATATTAATTCACTAGATACATGCCCAGATCAGCTCAGCAGGATGGGGCTGAAGAATGGGTGCTGTGAAACTTAAGGAAAAAAGTTAACATAAAACAAGACACAGAGACACTTATCTTAAGTAAAGGTGGGATCCGGGGACTCAAGTTCTCTGGGACCAAGAGCACCACCTCAAGAAACCACACTGCTTTTATTGTGCTCTTGAGGATTATGTCAAGTGAGGAGGGGGTTGTAAGTGCAGGATATAGGTTTTTTTAAGTTATTTTAATAGTCACATAGCCTGTAGCTGGTTAAGCTTTTATTCTGACCTTTAGGCATTTAACAATCATTAGCATTTGAGGAAGCTTGGCTTCAGCTATCTATGCATAGCATGCCTATCTGCAGCAATCCAGTGTGCCTAGGTTTGCACCTAGGTTCTCCTTGCTAATGCATATCCTGCTAATGACCCCTCATAAACCTCTTGGGGCCATGAAGCTCCTCTTTCTTTTATCCTAAGAGGACACATCATGCTGTGCAAAGGCGTACCAATCTGCACAGGTCCCATGTGCCTAGACCAACGCATTATGTCCTCATTCAGCTGACCCTATGAATAACTTATGCCTTTAGGTCTTCGTTCTTAAGCTTAAGTCATTTACCAGCACTGTGACTGTTTTCCAAGCAGGAAGATGGGGTAAAGTAAAGCAGGACAAAATGGAGTTTTCAGCAAAGAGGCTAAGAAAATATGGTAGAAATATGTCCCATGACAGATACAAGACTTGAAAATATGTCCTTCCATTTATTTATTGTACTTTTAGTATGTTGATGGCTTTCTTTGCTATGCAGAAACTTATTAATATACTATCACTTGATTACTTGTGCTTTTGTTTTTGTGTCAATTCCAAAAAATAATCAAGGAGCATAATGTCCACATTTTCTTCTAGGAGTTTATGGTTTCAGGTCTTATCTTCAGTTCTTCAGTTCATTTTGAGTTAATTTTTGTGTATAGTGTAAGATAATGGTCGAGTTTTATTCTTTTATATGTGGCTTATGCAGTTTTCCTTATGCCATTTATTGAAGATACTGTTCTTTCAAAATTGTATATTCCTTAATGAATTGTTGAATTAGGTTTGTTATTTTTCTGAGGATTTTTGCATCTAAGTTAATAAGGGATAGTGGCCTGTAATTTTCTTTCTTGTGGTGTCATTGTGAGTGTAATGCTATCTCATAAAATTGGTTTGGAAATATCCTTTCCTTTTCTACTTTTTGAAAGAATTTGAGAGATATTGTTTTTAATTCTCTTTCAATGTTTGGTAAAATTTACCAGTGAAGTTGTCTGGTTCTAGACTTTTGTATGATGGGAGGTTCTTGATCACTGATACAATCTCCTTATTAGTAATTAGCTGTCCAGATTTTCCACTTCTTCATGATTTGGTCTTGGTAGGTTTATGTTTCTAGGAATTTACTTCTTCTAAGATGTCCAATTTATTGGTGCATAATTGTTTATACTATAATCCTTTCTATTTCTGTATTACCAGTTGTAATGCTTCTTCCTTCCTGTATTTTATTTGATTCCTCTTTTTCTTGATTAGTCTAACTAAAGGTTTGTCAGTTTGATATGTCTTTTCAAAAAACAAGTTCTTGGTTTCATCGACATTTTCTGTTGTTTTTTGGCCCTATTTTATTTTTATTTCCACTCTTATTTTTGTTATTTTATTCATTCTAATAATTTTAAACTTCATTTCTTCTTTTTCCAGTTCCTTGAAGTTTAAAACCATGTTGTTTCAGATTTCTTCTTTCTTGATGCATGGATTTATTTCTATGAACTTCCCTCTTAGAAGTGCTTTTGCTGTATCCCATAAGTTTAGGTATGATGTGTTTCCATTATTCAGTTATTTTTTTTAAATTCTTTTGATTTCTTCTTTGAACCATTGGTTGTTTAGTAGCATAGTAGCATGTTGTTTCATCTCATATATTTGGTAATTTTCCAGTTTTCCTCCTGTAATGTATTTCTAGTTTCATACAACTGTTGTCAGAATAGATACTTGGTATAATTTCAATCAGTCTTCTTAAATGTATGAAGACTTGTTTTGTGGCCTAGCATGTGGTCTATCCTGGAGAATGTTCCATGTGTATTCTCTTCCTTTTAAATGGAATGTTCTGCATAAGTCTGTTAAGTCTATCTGCTGAGCATAAGCATAAGCCCTACTAGCCACTACAATACACAGCTGATCTAGAGGTGTCCCCTGAGTAGAAGCCACAAAAATTGGGGTGCGAAATTACAAGCTCCTTTAAGGTGGAGAAGAGACTTTTGGAGAATATTTTAGTAGCCACCTATATGTGGGTTAAATGGATGCCTACCTCTCAGGCAGATGGTTTTAGATAAACAAAGCTTTTTCACCTAAAAAAGCTGCCACTGTGCTTTTCCCTAGGGTGGGTGAGTCTGTATGTACTAGTCACTTAAGAACTGTTTCCTCATGTATAAACAATGAGGTCCTACTGTACAACTGTGTCCAGTCTCTTGGAATGGGCCATGATGGAAGAATGGAAGATAATATAAAGAGAAAATGGTTGTGTATGTGTGCATGTGAATATACACACGTGAAAAACAGGGTCACTTTTCTGTACAAATGGGAGTGTATGTGCATGTGTGAATATCCAGACATAAATAACTGGGTCACTTTTCTATACAGCACAAATTGGTACAACATTGTAAATCAACCATACATTTTTTTATTACTCAATGAATTTTATTACATTTGTAGTTGTACAATGATTATCACAACCAAATTTTATAGTATTTCCATCCCAAATCTTCAGTACATCCCCCCACCCCCCCAACCTGTCTCATTGGGAAACCATATTTTTTTTTTAAGTTTGTGAGTCAGTATCTGTTCTGCAAAGAAGTTCATTGTGTCTTTTTTGTAGGTTCCACATGTAAGTGATAGCATATGATGTTGGTGTCTCACTGTCTGAATGATTCACTTAGCATGATAATTTCTAGGTCCATCCATGTTGTTCCAAATGCCGTTATTTCTTTCCTTTTAATAGCTGGGAAATATCCCAATGTGTATATGTACCAAAACATCTTTATTGACTAATCTATGATGGACATTTATGATGTTTCCATGTCTTGGCTATTGTATAGAGTGTTGCAATGAACATTAGAGTACATGTATCTTTTCAAGTTATGGTTTTCTCTTGATAGGTGCCCAGGAGTGGGATTGCTGGATCAAATGGTAATTCTATTTTTAATTTTCTGAGGAATCTCCATACTGTTTTCCACAGTGATTGTACCAATGTACATTCCCAACTGTGTAAGAGGGTTCTGTTTTCTCCACATCCTCTCCAGCACTTATTGTTTTTAGACTTTTTGATGATGGCCATTCTGGCTAGGGTAAGGTGGTACCTCATAGTGGTTTTGATTTGCATTTCTCTCATAATTAGTGATGTTGAAAATCTTTTCATGTGTTTTTTTTTTTGGCCATCCGTATGTCTCTGGAGTATTGTCTCTTTAAATCTTCTGCCCATTCCTTTGATTTTTTTTTTTTTTTTTTTGGTATTAAGCTACAGAAAGGTGTTTATAAATTCTGGAGATTAATCCCTTGTAATTCATTTTATTTGCAAGTATTTCCTCCCATTCTGTGGATTGTCTTTATGTTTTGTTTAGGGTTTCCTTTGCTGTGCAGAAACTTTTGAGTTTAATTAAGTCCCATTTGTATGTTTTTATTTTTATTGTCATTACTCTAATAAGTGGATCTGAGAAGATGTTGCTGTTGTTTATGTCAGAGAGTGTTTGGCCTATGTTTGCCTATAAGAGTTTTATAGTATCTGACCTTATATCTAGGTCTTTAATCCATTTTGAGTTTATTTTTGTGTATGGTATTAGGAAGTGTTCTAGTTTCATTCTTTTATATGTGGCTACCCAGTTTTCCCAGCACCACTTGTTGAAGGGGCTGTCTTTTTTCCATTATATATTCTTGCCTCCTCTGTCATAGATTAGTTGACTCTAGGTATGTGGGTTTAATTCTGGGCTTTCTATCCTGTTCTGGTGATCTATATTTCTGTCTTTGGGCCAGTACCATGTGGTTTTGAAGACTGTAGCTTTGTAGTATAGTTTAAAGTCAAGGAGCATGATTCCCCCAGCTCCATTTTTCTTTCTCAGGATGGCTTTGGCTATTCTGGTCTTTTGAGCTTCCAAACAAACTTTAAAATATTTTGTTCTAGTTCTGTGAAAAATATCCTTTGTAGTTTGATTGGGATTGCATTGAATCTGTAGATTGCCTTGGGTAGTATAGTCATTTTGATAATATTGACTCTTCCAATCCAAAAGCATGGTATGTCTTTGATTTCTTTCATCAGTGTCTTATAGTTTTCAGAGTACAGGTCTTATATCAAAAAATACCTATCATATGTGGAATGTAATTTATACTTTTACTGATATTTGCCATAAAATATCAATGTGCTACACTGAGATAAGTTTTTAATTGGCAAACAAATCAAAAGCAATACTCAAAAATTTGGGGTTGTTTCCCCCCCACACTATTTTTTATTTTCTTTGGTTTTGTCAAAACTTCTAAATTTGTTGCCTACAAACATTTCCAATATATCTTTCTATGGCAAGGGAAATTGCCTTGAATTTTGTCTCCATTTTTTTCAGTTCATCTTCCCATAGATATATATAGGCATTTTGATTTCTTTCATCATTGTCTTATAGTTTTCAGAATACAGGTCTTTTGTCTCAAGTAGGTTTATTCCTAAGTATTTTATTATTTTTGATCTGATGGTAAATGGGATTGTTTCCCTAATTTCTCTTTCTGATATTTCATTGTTAAAATATAGAAATGCAATCAATTTCGGTGTATTAATTTTGTATCATGCAACCTTGCCAAATTTATTGATGAGCTCTAACAGTTTCCTGGTAGCATCTTTAGGATTTTCTAGGTATAGTATTATGTCATCTGCAAACAGTGATGGTTTTACCTTTTCCTTTACATTTTAGATTCCTTTTATTTTTTTTCTTCTCTGAGTGCCATCACTAGGACTTCTAAAACCATGTCGAACAGTAGTGGTTAGAGTGGACATCCTTGTCTTGCTCCTGATAAATCCCACTTGATCATGATGTACAATCCTTTTAATGTATTGTTGGATTTGGTTTGCTAGTATTTTATTGAGGATTTTTTGCATCTATGTATATCAGTGAAATTGGCTTGTAATTTTCTTTTTTTGTGGTATCTTTGTCTCCTTTTGGTATCAGGATGATTGTAGCCTCATAGAATGAGGTGGGAGTGTTCCTTCCTCTACAATTTTTTGAAACAGTTTCAGAAGGATAGGTGTTATCTCTTCTATAAATGTTTGATAGAATTCACCTGTGAAACCATCTGGTTCTGGACTTTTGTTTTTTGGAAGATTTTTAATCACAGTTTCAATTTCAATACTTGTGACTGGTCCATTCATCTTTTCTATTTTGTCTAGGTTTAGTCTTGGAAGATTTTACTTTTCTAAGAATTTGTCCATTTCTTCAAGGTTTTCCATTTTATTGGCATATAGTTGCAAATAGTAGTCTCTTTTGATCCTTTGTATTTCTGTGATGTCCATTGTAACTTCTCCTTTTTCATTTCTAATTTTATTGTTTTGAATCCTCTCTCTTTTTTTCTTGAAAAGTCTGGCTAAGGGTTTATCCATTCAGTTTTTATGAGAGAAGGTGAGCTTCAGTTCTTCTATTTCACCATCTTAATCCCATATCTCATAGATCAACTATACTTTAAAAAAAGAACTCTTTCTCAGTTTGCTATAGACTTGTGAGTCTCATGGATGGAAGCCCCATTGGCATTCAGAGTTAGATGGGTTGAGGGCATATCTCTCAGGTGCAGGTCTTAAAACTCAGGATGCCCAATATGGGGTTTAAACATTTGCTTGTCAGGGAGACACTTAGGTTTGTGAGTTCCCCCCAGATTTGATTCACCATATGCCAGGGAGTCTGAGAGTTCATGGCAAGGTTGTGTCCCAGCCTCTCTTATCTGATTTGATTTGGGTTTCTTGTAATTCACTTTATATGTGGAAGTTGCTCAGCTGGTTTTGGTTTTTTTGAGGAAATTGTTTTGTATGTAGCTGAAGATTCAGTGTGTCCATGGCAGGAACTGAGTTAATAATCCTCCTCCATCACCATCTTGAGCCAGAAACCCCTGGAAATGATTTATTAAACATAAGCAGTTATATTTTAAATGTCTACTATAATAGTATTTCTTATGTTTTAGTATATAATTTGATCATAAAAATGAATTTATATCATGTATGAGTTTTTATTAGAAAGTTAAAATATTTATTAAACCATATCTTTTTGATCACTTAAAAGTACTT
Source organism: Sus scrofa (assembly GCF_054392235.1). Lineage (NCBI taxonomy): Eukaryota > Metazoa > Chordata > Mammalia > Artiodactyla > Suidae > Sus > Sus scrofa. The sequence continues at coordinate 65,756,303 of NC_139390.1, forward strand.
TTTAAAAGTCATGTTGGGTGTCCAAAAATGTCTTTTGTATCTAAATATATATAAATTTAAAAGAAATTGCTGTATAACCCTTATCTGTACCCTCATATTTCTACTATGGCATATCCATAAACAATTCATAAATGTATTTTCCTATACCAGATACATTAACTAGTTAGACTATATTATTTAATATGCTAATAATACCTTATTGTAAGCTCTGCAAAAATAATTCCTAACTGGTGGTAGAGAGGTGTAGGGATATCATAAGTACCCCTTAAATTTTAATAATGGTCTCTAGGAAAATGCAACTATACACATGTATACAAAATTTGCACACATTTTCTTGGAGTTATATATACTGATCTCTAAGGTTGTGTATGAAAAATGTTATCAAGCATTGCACTGTATACCGAGAGTAAGGGAGGAGAAGACAGACCATAATAGCTGTATGAATTTTCCAGATGCTGTAACTAATAAACATTTCAGAAGAGAATAATAGAAGGAAATAGGCCTTGCCATCCTCACATGATTTAAGGGAATGTTGCAGGTGCTCTAGGGGTACAAATTAGGAATTATCTTCCCTAAATTAACCAGAATATATAGCCTCCCTAGAAATTTACATTTTATTCTTTAATTGTTCATTAAATGATCTCATTTTGAAAGATCTGATACAAGTTGATGTAAAATACCTTTTGTGTACTCCCATTTGTCAAAGCTGAACAGAGTAGTCAATCTCATTGTAACCTTTTAACGAGTGAAAAGACTCCTGAATATTGACCACAGTGAAGAACAGATGTGAAGTGTGAACAAGAACACAAAGAAGGCATTAAAACAGTTGCAGAATGAACTTTGTCAATATTTTGTATTTGACAATACAGAGTTCCTTCCTTGTAGCTAACATTTCAACCTTGTGAAATTAAGGTACAATCTATTAACATGTCATGAATTAGGTGGATGGTGATCTCGATATCAAATCTGAGAGAACCCCAGCTTGACAAGACAATTACTATTCAAGATAGTCAAATTTTAAAACAATTGCTTCTAGTACAGTAAACAGCTCAAAATGCATGAGAAGTATTTTATGAATGTTCCAAGTTTAGGAACCGTTTCCTACTTCTGTATTGGCATCAAATGTCGTGTCTTTGCAGCTTTCTGTTGTAATGAATAAAGATTATTTCCCACAAGGAGAAATTCACATAGGAAAGGAATAAGGTACATAAGGAAAGGTATATGTACAACCTTCTTAGCCCTTTTTCTGTGTGTGATGTTTTACTGTAAGGTTATTCTCATATATGGCACCACAGCAATTTTTTTGAAATTTAAATGGAGTCCAGTTAATTTTCAATGTTGTATTAGTTTCAGGTGTACAGGAAAGTGAATCAGTCACATATATAAATATATCCATTATTTTCTCCCATAAAGGTTATTATAAACTATTGAGTAGATTTTTCTGTGCTATACCTTTGTTCTCATTAATTTATTTTATACAGTAGTGTGTACATGTTATTCCCACACTCCCAATTCTTCCCTCTCCCCAATGATTTCATCTATGGTAACCATAATATTGGTTTTGAAATCTGTGAGTTTATTTCTTTTTTTTAAATAGGTCCAATAGCATTTTCTATTGAAGAATAAATTGTGGACAGGTTTATCTTTGGGTATAACTTCCTGGGTAATACCCACTTGCATTCAACCATTATTGTCTATATTGGGACAATGATAAAAAATATTCTGTTTGGCTGAGCTTATTGTACATCTTAAGTACACAGGAAAACAAGAAACTGTGTGAAAGTGTTTTGTAAACTTTAAAGTGCTATACAAATTTACTTATTTGAAACAGTAATGAAGACTGGCTTCTCCTCCCACATGTTACCATCTGTTTTTAAAAATATTTTCATGCCCTCTTTCCTTCCTTGAATTGAGAAACATAAATGTTAGCATTTTACAATGTTCCCAGTGAGAATTTTTATAATTAATATGTATAATATAAATATAAATAATATGTAACACTATTCTAGATATTACCCCATTACTGATGGACAAAATTATGACATGAATTATTTGATTCTTCCTAGTCATATTAAGTTCAAAATATTAAGTTCTTCCTTTCATTGGCAGATTATGTAAGTACAGTGAAACTGAGGAGAGTGGTGTATTTTAACTCTATTCACTAAGAATGTTAATTTAAAAGGATAGAAAATGCCAATATTTGATACATTTCTAATGATTTTATAGGTATAGATAATGTATTTACTAAAGATGATTTTTTTATAGAAAAAAGGGAATATTTCTACAATGAGGTGTTGAGATTTCATTCTTACATGTTCCATCATTAACATTATTATAACAGCCTTGTATTTTTATAGAAGTATTACTGTCATGTTCACTTTTTAAAGTTTTTTAGGAAGAAAGAAAGAAATCCACTCCTGTACTTTCTGTTTCTGGGCTTCGGGCTTTTGCAGTGTTGCTTAAGTGATGTAAAAATAGTCCCTCCAGAAGATAGGAGGAAATTTTGCTTATAGATGTAAGTATATGCCCAAATTCCTAGGATTCTTTAAGGAAATAAAAGCAATAAGATTTAGAGATACAAATACAGATATAAAGACATATAGATTTATATTAAGGAACGGCCCCATAATTTTGGGGACTAGTAAAATCAAAATCTGTAGGTCAGATTGGCAGGCTAAAAATTCTGGTAAGAGCTGATGTTGAAGTCTTGAATCCAAAATCCATACTGCAGATCAGGAGTCTAGGCACTCAGCTGCACTTTTTCTATGTTACAGTCTTGAGAATCCCTTCTTCTCCAGGAAGCCTCAATTTTGGCATTTTAAGCCTTTAGCTAATTAAATATGTCCCATTCACATTATCAAGGGAAGCTTTCTTTACTTAAATTATAAGCGTTAATCATGTTTACAGAACTCTTTCACAGAAATATCTAGTGTTTTACAAACAAAAGGGAACGATAGCTTATCCCAGCCAAGCTGACATATAAAGTTAACCATATCAGTCCATGAAACCACATAGTAAGTATTTGATTTTTACTTTGTTATCTTAAGAGGTAGTTAAAAGATATTATTTAGGGACCAACAAGGCAGGAACATAATACATGGGAGTTACCATTGTGGCTCAGTGGTTTAAGAATCCAACATGTTGTCTGTGAGGATGTATATTTGGTCCCTGGCCTTATTCAGTGGGTTAATGATCTGGCATCTTTGCAGGCTGAAGTGTAGGTTGCAGATGTGACTCAGATCTGGTGTAGCTATAGCACAGGCCTGCAGCTGCAGCTTCAATTCAGCCTCTATCCTGGGAACGTCCATATGCAGTAGATATGGCTATAAAAAGAATAAAAAAAGAAAGACGAAAGAGAGAGAGAAAGAAAGAGTTAAAGAAAGAAAAGAAAGAAAATATGTGAAAATTTTTATTTAAAATTGCAAGTGATGCTGATTACAACTTAAATGAACCAGTTGAGACAGGTATTAGGACATACTTGATGAATAGTTTTAAAATGATTTGACATCAGTGAATTTAGATAAGATATGAATAGGTATCTACTGCTAAAGGGAAATCTTCTTTCCCTTCTTACTCAACTTTCTTTGACAGCTTAAGTAAAGACACGTGTAATTCATCACATTTTGCTAAGAAATGCAACTCTACATACCTGTAATGATGTTATTACTATTCTATTATTCCCTTAGTTTAATTGAAATATAATTGACATACAGTATCATATAAATTGTACCACATAATGATTTGACTTACATCATGAAATGATTAACACGGTAAGTTTAGTGAGCAACTATCATCTTATATAAATACAAAAAAAGAGAAAAAAACCTTTTTTCCTTGCAATTATAAGGACAATTCTAAAAGCTTTCACATGTAACATGCAGCAGTTATATTTATCTGTAGTACTTATTTATCTCATAACTGGAATTTTATACCTTTTGTCTAGCCTGATGCAATTTCAAATCTTTTCTATGAATGAATTTGTTTCTGAAGTATAATTGACCTACAGCATAACATTAGTTCCTGGTGTAAAACATAGTGTTTCAGTATTTCTATATATTTCAAAATCACCACCAAAATAAGTCTAGTGCCATCTGACATCATAGAAAGATACTACATTACTATTGACTCTATTTCCTACACTATATTTAATATCCATGACTTAATTATTTTGTAACTGGAAGTCTGTACCTCTTAATCTCACCCATCTATTTCTCTCACTTCTCTACCCTTATCCCTTATGGTAACCAACTGTTTGCTCCCTGTAGCAATGACTGTTTCTATTTTGTGATTGTTTATTCATTTATCTGGTTTTTTAGATTCCACATATAAATGAATTCATACAGTATTTATCTTTCTCTTCACTTAGCATAATACCTCTAGGTCCATCCACGTTGTCACAAATAGTAGCATTTCATTTTTTTTTATGGCTGAATAATAGTCCATTTTTTATATATCACATTTTCTTTGTCAATTCATCTACCCATGGAGACTTGGGCTACTTTCACATATATTGGTTATTGTAAAACAAGCTGCAAAGTACAAAGGGGTCCTTATATATTTTTGAATTCATTTTAATTTTCCTCAGATAAATACTAAGGAGTAGGATTACTGAATCATATGATAGTTTCATTTTTAATTTTTTTAGGAACCTCCATACTGTTTATAGTGGCTGCACGAAATTATATTCCCACAATAGTGCACAAGGATTCCTTTTTCTCCACAGCCTTTCCAACACTTGTTATTTTTTCATCTTTTTGATAATAGCTTTTTTTTTTTTTTCTCTTTTTAGGGCCACACCCATGATATATGGAGGTTCCCAGGCTAGGGGTCAAATTGGAGCTGTAGCTGCTGGCCTACACCACAGCCATAACAATGCAGGATCTGCACCATGTCTGTGACCTACACCACAGCTCCCAGCAACATCAGATCCTTAACCCACTGAGCAAGGTGAGGGATCAACCTGCATCCTCATGGATACTAGTCAGGTTCCTTAACTGCTGAGCCATGACGGGAACTCCTGATAATATCTTTTTGATAACCTGACAAGTGTGAGGTAATATCTCATTCTGGTCTTCATTTGCATTTTCCCTATTAGTGATTAGCATTATTAGTTAGCATTTTTTCATGTACCTGTTGGACATCTGTACGTTTCCTTTGGAAAAATGTCTACTCAAGTCCTCTGCTGAATTTTTAATTGGGTCATTTAATTATTCTAATGTTGAGTTCTATGAGTTCATATATTTTTTATATTAACCCCTTATATGAATATTGTCTACGAATATTTTCCCATTCAGTAGCCTTTTTGTCTTGTAGGTAGTTTCCCTCATTGTGCAAATGCTTTTTTAGTTTGAGGTAGTCTCATTTGTTTATTTTGCATGTTTCACTTGATTGAGGAGCTATATCCCCAAAAATATTGCTAAGACCAATGTTAAAGAGTATATAGCCTTTGTTTTCTTCTAGAAAAGTTATGGTTTCAGGACTTACATTTAAATCTTTTTTTATAATGATTTTTATTTTTCCATTATAGTTGGTACACAAGTATTTAATCTATTTTGAGTTTATTTTGGTAAATGGCATGAAAAAAAAATGCCCAGTTTGATTCTTTTGTACGTAGCTGTCTAGATTCTCAAGGCCATTCTTTGAAAAGGTTGTCTTTTCCTCCATTGTATATTCTTGCCTCTGTTTTGTAGATTAGTTGACTATTTCAGTGTGAGTTCAATTCTGGATTCTCTATTCAGTTCCATTGATCAATATGTCTGTTTTATGACAGTACCATAGTATTTTAATTACTGTAGCTTTGTTGTATATTTTGAAATGTAGGTGCATAATACATTTAGATTTGTTCTGTTTTTTCAAGATTGTTGTGGCTATCTGGAGTCTTATGCTTCTAAACAAATTTTAGAGTCATTTGTTATATGGAAAATGCCATTGATATTTTAATAGGGCAAGACTGAACCTGTAGATTGCCTTGGGTAATACTGTCATTTTAAAAATACTAATTCTCCAATATATAAGCATAGTATATCTTCCCATTTGTAAGCACTGTCTTCAGTTTTTTTCATTTGTGTCTTACAGTTTTCTGAATGTATGTTTTTAACTCCTTAGTTAGATGTATTCCTACATATTTCTTCTTTTGATGTGATTCTAAATGTGATTTTTGTCTTAATTTCTCTTCCCAATAGTTCATTATCCATGTATATAAATGCAATTAATTTCCATGTAATAATTTTGTATCCTGTAATTTTACAAAATTCATTTCTGAGTTCTAGTAGTTTTTGGTGGTATCTTCAGGATTTTCAATTTATAGAATCATGTTACCTGCAAATAGTGATAGTTTCACCTTCCAATTTAGATTCCTTTTATTTATTTTTCTTGCTATGCCTCAGGCTTACAATACTGTGTTGAATAAAAGTGATTTGAACAAGCATCCTTGTCTTTTTCCTTATCTTACGCAAACACTTTTAGCATTTTACTGATGAGTACAATACTAGCTGTGGGCTTGTCATATGTGGCAATTACTATGTAGACATATGTTCCCTTTATCCCACTTTCTGGAGAGTTTTTATCATGAACAGATGTTGAATTTTGTCAAAAGCTTTTATGCATCTATTGTGATAATCATATGTTTATTCTTTAATTGCTTAATGTTGTATGTAACATTGATTTGCAGATATTGAGCAATCCATGTATCCTACTTGATCATGGTGTATGATCCTTTTAATGTATTGTTGGATTCAGTTTACTAATATTTTGTTGAGCATTTTTACATCTATGTTCATTAGGGATATTGGCCTGTAATTTCCTTTTTTTTGTGATATCTATCTGCTGTTGGTATTGGGGTGATGTTGGTCTCAGAGAATGAGTTTGAAGACTCCTTCTGCAACTTTTTGAAATAGTTTGATAAGGATAGGTGTTAACTCTTCTTTAAATATTCAGCAGAATTCACCTATGAACTCTCCATCTCGTCCTAGTCTTTTGTTTATTGAGAGTTCTTTCTTATTAGTGATTCAATTTCATTACTGGTAATTGGTCTGATCAAACTTTTTATTTCTTCCTGATCCAGTTTTGGGATAGTCTAGGCTTCTAGAAATTTGTCCATTTTTTTCTAGGCTGTCCATTTTATTGGTGTATAATTTTTCATAATCTCAGGATGCTTTGAATTTCTGTGGTGTTGATTGTAACTTCTATTTAATTTCTGATTTTTTTTTTTGGTATCTGTCTTTTTTTCTTGATGAGTGTGGCTAAAGTTTTTTCAGTTTTCTATATCTTGTCAAAGAATTAGCTCTTAGTTTTATTGATCTTTTTTAGTGGGTTTTTTAAGACTAAATTTCTATTATTTCTGCTCTGATCTTTGATTTCTTTTATTCTACTAACATTGGGTTTTCATGTTTCCTGATATAAGCTTGTATCTCTATGAACTTCCCTCATAGAACTGCTTTTGCTGCATTCCATATATTTTTTCAGATTTTTTTTATCTCCAGTTACTTTTTTATTTCAAGAACCCATTGGGTTTTTTTGGGTATCACATTGTTTAGTCTCCACGTGTTTTTATATTTTGCAGATTTTCTTGTAATTGATTTCTAGTGTCAAAGCATTGTGATTGGAAAAAAGATGCTTGGCATGATTTTAGTCTTCTGAAATGTACTGAAACTATATGTTACCATTTTATATTCAGGCTATGTTAATTAGCTGTTACAATAAATTACTATGTTCTGGATGGCTTAAAAAACATTTATTCCTCACAGTTCTGGAGCCTAGAAATGTCAAAATATAGGTTCCAGATGATTCAGTGTCTGGTACGGATCCTCTTCCTGGTTTGCAGACAGAAGTCCCTTGTGGAATCCTCATATAATGAGAGCAAGAGAGAAAGCACCAACTTTTAGTTATAAGTATACTAACCACATAGTAGGGGCTCTGCCTTCATGACTTCATCTAAACCAAATTACCTTGCAAAGGCCCCACTTCCAAACAGCATCACTTCGAGCATTAGGGTCTCAATGTAGACCAAGTAAATCTTGCTTGCATTTGGCAAAAGCCTTTTACAAGTTTGATGATATCATGATTTGTGTATTTACCTTCCAATTTCGTTTTGTCAAAAAACTGGTATATGTTCATTCCAATTTTTCCTGGAAGACAGTGTATCAGAGAATTTTGCTTCTATCCTTCAGATTCTTAGAGTATATCTTTCTCTTTAGGAATGGTAAAACTGGTGAAAATCCAACCATAAAACTGAGCAATAATGACAGTAACTTTTCCCTGTGTGGCATGTAATATCCTATCATCTTCTTTGATCAAATTTCATTTACATTATCTTTTTTATTCATCTCTCCTTTTTTAACTGTCTTTACCTGGGGATAAGAGGTAAGACTTAAAACAGAAGGACACATTCAATCTTCAGTTAAAAGAAAAGTGAAGATTCAGAAATCTTTGTGAGATTTAGATTTATTGCTATTTACAGCATGCCAAAATTTGATAAATTGAACTAATAGCTTAAAGCTTTTTATAATATTTCTATTACCACTAGTTTTTGTAGTGCCTATTTACTAGCATTTACAAAGATCATTTGAATAGTTTGCTTTTGCTTTTTACAAACTATTGAATATTTTAAGCATGACAATGTAGCAACAAATTTCTGGTATCCCATTAGACTCTTAATTAGATTCATAGAGCCTGCTTGTAGACTGTCAGGAGCTTTTCAACCCTAAGTTACTTTTCATATACAGGCCAATACAGCCTTGTGTCTTCAGTACTTTTCAGAAATGGTAAGTACATAAAACAATCCTTTGAAACATCATAGAAAATAAGGTCAACAAGTCCCACTGATTTGCATATAGCAAATTTTTCTAATTACTACTCTTTTATCTACTTTTTGCTAACTGACAAGTTTTTAAGGTCTTTATTTCTCACTTGTTTATAATTTAATGAGAAAATTGACAAATAACATGACAGTACTGTTCCATTTTAGCATCATCATTAATGCTCTTACTTTCTGGAATACTTCTCTGTTAGAACATTTCCCCTGAGTATGATACCTTTGTAAATGCTTTTTATTATAATCTTAAAAGCCATTTATGAATAATAAACTCACTCTATATTTGGATTTTTACTTCACTGTGCTTTCTTAAACTCTGCATAACTCTTTATACTCTGTTTCTTTTCATCTCTTTGCTCCATTTTCAGAATATCTATTCCCCTTTCCTTCTAAAGCAGCTTTGTGATGTCACTTTTTTTAAAAAAAGTGAAATTATAATTGACTCTACTCTTAATATAGTATCTTTTATAATATAATCTTTCTAATTTTTTAGATTTCAATACTTAACTTTTTTGTTACACATTATAAATGCCTAAATTTCCTTAACTTTCTCTAATTGAAGTCAAATATTATTTCCTCTCATACCTAAAAGTAATGTTCTACTATGTTAAAATAAATTAATTTCTGGCACAAAGCCCATTTTAAAATTTGCAGGAGTTCCTGCCATGGCTCAGCAGAAATGAATCTGACTGGTATCCATGAGGAGACAGGTTCAATCCCTGGCCTCACTCAGTGGGTTAAGGATCTGGCATTGCCATGAGCTGTGGTGTAAATCGCAAATGCAGCTCATATCTGGCATCGCTGTGGCTGTGGTGTAGGCCAGCGGCTCTAGCTCTGATTTGCCCCTAGCCTGGGAACCTCCATATGCCATGGGTGCTGCCCTAAAAAGACAAAAAAAAAATTACAGTCAGACTTCTATAATAATAAATTTAACAACCTATTTGGTATGGTAGATTTAGCTGTATTTGTTATCCAAAATACCTAATAATGTAAAGTATTATATACAGTTGAATAGCAGTCAGTACAATGTTTCTGCAGAAATTACTCTGTTTTACATGCCTGTGTCACAATTAAGTGAGAGATAAGAACTACATATGTTGATTCATATGTCATTAATCACCCATTTACCCCACTATGTGTCAGACCTTGGTCTGTATTTGAGACAAATAAGACATAGGAAAATGCTCCTAATCTCACAGTGAAGTAGAGAAAGACAAAATAATTGTAAAATATCATGTATATTGTTTAATTAAAGGAAAGCAGGGTGCAATGATAGGGAGCCACTGGGGGACTTGGTAGATGAAGTGTTTTTTAGGGCTTTTTGGAAGAAGGGACATTTGAGGTAAAATTCAAATGACAAATAGGAGGCAGTTTTACAAGAGGGCTACCCAGACTGATAAAGAGCTACAATTAAGGCCCAAAAGCAAATAGCTTGTCATGCTTGACTATCAGAAACAAAAGTACACTTAAAACCTAAGAGATTGAGAGCTGATAAGGTACCACACACCTGTCCTAGTTCTACTATCTGAAATAATACATGATATCTTCAAATGTGTTGATAAAAGGGTCACAATTCTAATTATTCTCTTTAGGTAGCAGAAAAAAATGGAGTAGTACTGGAAAAGGACAGTTGTTTAGCTGAATAATCTTGGGGGCAATTTAAAGAATCCTGCCCTCCTTAGCTGAGAGTTTCTGTGATCTCAAGAGGGTATGTGAGTGAGTGAAAGGACCAGTAGAATGGTTCAAGTTGCAAAAGAAGGACATTTTCATGTAATGTAACTTAGGTCAAATGAACATAAAATTATGGCAGAATTTGGTACAACAGCAGCAGATGTTGCAGAGGTGAGACCAATGCCCATGATTGAGCAGAAAATTTGTAACTAAGAAATGGCTAGCAGAATGGACTGAGAAAACCACTTCCAGTATTACTAAGTGCTACTGTAATAAGTGAACTTTCATTTCCCAGTTAAGATTCCCTTGGGAGAAAGAAGTGGGAAGAAAAAGATCCTTGAACCTGGAAAGTAATGAAGACTCTTACAAGTCTCAGCAAATTGAAGTAGCCTGAAATCATACCAAGTACCTTTTATGACCATAATGGTACACAAGTCCAGAAAATTTACAAACATATGGAAACTAAACAACTCAATTCTGCATAACCAATGGGATCAAGAAGAAATCAAAAGAGAAATTTAAAAATATTGAAACAAATGAAGATAGAAACAAAATATGCCAAAACATATGGGATACGAAAAAGCAATTCTGAGAGGAAAGTTTATAGTAATACATTTATATAGTAAGAAAATACATCTAAGATTTCTTTATGGCACAGCAATTTAAGGATCCATCATTGTCACTCCAGTGGCTCAGGTTGCTGCTGTGGTACGGGTCCATTTCCTGGCTGGGGAACTTCCACATGCTATAGCTGTGGCCAAAAAAAAAAAACAAAAAAAAAAACAAAAAAAAAACAAGAAAATGCATCTTAAACAACCTAACTTTCAACTTAAGGAACTAGAAACAGAAAAACAAACTAAGCCCAAGTTAGCAGCAGAAAGAAAATGACAAAGATCAGAGTGACAATAAATTAGAGATAAGGAAAACAATAGAAAATATATTAAAACCAAGATCTAGCTACATTGACAAATCTTTAGATAGACTAACTTACAAAATAAAAGAGAGAAGACCCAAATAAAAAATGAAAAAGGACCCTTTATCCTGTTCCATTGGTCTCTGTCAGTTTTGGTACCAGAACCACACTGTCTTGATGACTGTGGCGTTATAGTATTGCCTGAAGACTGGAAGAGTTATGCCTCCTGCTTTTTTTTGTTCTTTTGGGTCTTTTGTGGTTCCATATAAATTTTTGGATTGTTTGTTCTAGTTCTGTGAAAAATGTCATGGGTAATTTGATAGAGATTGCATTGAATCCAGAAATAAACCCAGACACTTATGGTCAATTAATCTTTGACAAAGGAGGCAAGAACATAAAATGGGAAAAGCATTGCTGGGAAACCTGGATAGCTGCACACAAATCAATGAAACTAGAACACACCCTCACACCATGCACCAAAATAAACTCAAGATGGCTTAAAGACTTAACTATAAGATAAGACACCATCAAACTCCTGGGAGAGAACATAGGCAAAACATTCTCTGACATCAACTTTATGAATACTTTCTCAGGTCAGTCTCCCAAAGCAACAGAAATAAAAGCAAAAATAAACCAATGGGACCTAATCAAACTGAGAAGCTTTTCCACAGCAAAGAAAACCAGAAAGAAAATAAAAAGACAACTTACAGAATGGGAGAAAATAGTGTCAAATGATGCAACTGACAAGGGCTTAATCTCTAGAATATGCAAGCAACTTATACAACTCAACAGCAAAAAAGCCAATCAACCAATGAAAAATGGGCAAAAGACCTGAATAGACATTTCTCCAAGGAAGATATACAGATGGCCAACAAACACATGAAAAAATGCTCAACATCACTGATTCTTAGAGAAATGCAAATCAAAACTACCACAAGATACCACCTCACACCAGTCAGAATGGCCATCATTAATAAGTCCACTAATAACAAATGCTGAAAGGGGTGTGGAGAAAAGGGAACCCTCCTGCACTGTTGGTGGGAATGTACAACTACTATGGTACAACCACTATTAAGATCAGAATGGAGATACCTTAGAAATCTATACATAGAACTTCCATATGACCCAGCAATCCCACTCTTGGGCATATACCCAGACAAAACTTTCCTTCAGAAAGACACATGCACCTGCATGTTCACTTCAACTCTATTCACAATAGCCAAGATATGGAAACAACCCAAATGTCCATCGACAGATGATTGGATTAGAAACATATGGTATATATACACAATGGAATACTATTCAGCCATAAAAAAGAATGAAATAATGCCATTTGTAGCAATATGGATGGATCTAGAGTCTCTCATCCTGAGTGAAGTAAGTCAGAAAGAGAAAGACAAATACCATATGAAATCACTTATATCTGGAATCTAATATAAGGCACAAATGAACCTTTCCACAGAAAAGAAAATCATGGACTTGGAGAATAGACTTGTGGTTGCCAGGGGGGAGGGGGAGGGAGTGGGGTGATTGGGGAGCTGGGAGTTAATAGATACAAACTATTGCCTTTGGAATAGATTAGCAATGAGATCCTGCTGTGTAGCACTGGGAACTATGTCTAGTCACTTATGATGGAGCATGATAATGTGTGAAAATAGAATATGTACATGTATGTGTAACTGGGTTACCATGCTCTACAGTCAAAAAAAAATTGTATTGGGGAAATAACTGTTAAAAAACAATAATAATAAAATGAAAAAAAATGAAAAAGGAGACATCATAAATGATGCCACAGAAATACAGAGAATTATATGAGAATACTTTGCAACAATTATATGCCAACAATTTGCATAACCGAAAGAAATGATAAATTCTTAGAAACATGTAATCTGATAAATTCTTAGAAACACATGATCTACTCTGACTGAATCATGAAGAAATAGAAATCTCAAAAGCCTAATAATAACTACTGAAGAGATTAAAGTGGTAATCAAAAACCTCCCAACACAATCTCAAGACTTGACAGCCGCAGTTATAAATTCTATCAGACATTTAAAGTAGAATTATTTTTAACCCTTATCAAAATCATCCAAAAATTGGAAGAGAAGAGAATACTCCCAAACTTATAGCACAAGGTAAGCATTATTCAGGTAACAAAGTTAAAGACCTTACGAGAAAACAATAGACCTATATCCCCAATTGATACGGATGCAATAGTTTTTTTTTTTCTTTTTACAGTCACACCTGTGGCATATGGAAGTTCCAGTGCTAGGGGTCAAATAGGAGCTGCAGCTGCAGGCCTATGCCACAGCCACAGCAACATCATATCTGAGCTTCATCTGTCACCTACATGGCAGCTTGCAGCAATGCTGGATACTTAATCTTCTGAGAAAGGCCAGGGGTTGAACCTGCATCCTCATGGACACTATGTCAGGTTTTTAACCCACTGAGCCACAGTGGGAACTCTAGGTGCAAAAGTTCTTAACAAAATATTAGCACAATTCAGTGATACATTAAGCTTATCATACATGCAAGGATGGTTAAACATATCAATATATTTAGCAAATCAAAAGCAAATTAATAAATGTGATACTTTAAAGACTGAAAAATAAATCACATGATCAATTCCAACAGATGCAAAAAAAGCATTTGACAAAATACAGCTTTTCAAAATAAAAACCCTCTACAAATTAGGTATATAGGGAATATACCTCCACATAATAAAAGTCATATCCAACAAGCCCACAGTTAATATACTCAACAGTGAATTTTTTCAGAGATCAGGAACCAGATTCTTATTCAACATACTACTAAAGGTAATAGCTAGAGCAGTAAGGCAAGATAAAGAAATAAAAGGAATCAATTCAGAAAGCAGTAAAATTGTTATTATTTGCAGCTGATATGATCTAAGTAGAAAAACCTAAAAACTCAACGAAAAACTTGTTAGCACTAATCAGTAAATTCAGTTAATTAAAGTATATGAAATCAATATACATAAGTCAATTATGAGTCTAAACCCAAACAATATTTGAAAAAGAAATGAAGAAAGCCATCCTATTTACAGTAGCAGCATAAATAATACACTATTTAGGGGTACATTTAACCAAGAAAGTAAAAGAACTGCACAATGAAAATTATAAGATTTTGACAAAAGAATTTGGAGAATATACAAAGAAATAGAAAAATATCCCATTTTCATGGGTTAGAATAATTAATATTGTCCATAACACCCAAAGCCATCTCTATATTCAATGCAATCTGTATCAAAATTCCAGTGGCATTCGTCAAAGAAATTTTTGAAAATCTTAAAATTCAAATGGAACCACAAAAGACCCAGGATAGCCAGGAAGATCATGAGAAAGAACAAAGCCTGAGGTATCACACTTCTTGGTTTCTAACTATAAAACAAAGCTATAATAATTGAAACAGTATGGTACTTGTATAGAAATAGAAACATAGAACAAAGGAACAGAACAGAGAGCCAGGAAACAACCCCCTATTAGATTACAATCAGCTAATAGTTGATAAGGGAGCCAAAAATACTCAATGGAGAAAGGAAAGCCTTTTCAAATAGTTCTGGGAAAATTGGACAAACATATGCAGAAAAATTAAACTGGGCCATTACACCACTCACAAAAATTAATTCAAAGTGGGTTAAAGGCTTAAATCTGATACTACAAAATTCCTGGATAAAAATATGAAGAAAATCTCATGACAGTGGTCTTGGTAATGATTTTGTGGATATGACACCTAAAGCACAAATAACAAAAGCAAAATCAACAAGTGGGACTATAGCAAACTAAAAAATAATCTGCACAGCAAAAGAAACAATCAACAAAATAAGAAGGCAGCTTATAGAATGGGAGAAAATATTTTTAAACTATATATTAGATAAGGGGTTCATATTCTAAACATATAAAAACTTATGCACCTCAACAACAAAAAAAACTAACTTATTTACAAAATTAGAAGATGAACCAAATAGATATTTTCCCAAAAAAGACATACAGACGGCTATCAGGTAAATGAAAAGATGATTACCATCACTAATCATCAAAGAAATTCAAATCAATACTGTGAGATACACCTCATTTTTAATGACTCATCAAGAAGACAATATATAACAAGCATTGAATATGTGGAGAAAAGGGAACCCTTTTACAACAACAGTGGTAATATTTAACTACTATGGAAAACAATAGGGAGTTTCCTCAAAAATTTAAAATTAGGAGTTCCCGTCGTGGCGCAGTGGTTAACGAATCCGACTAGGAACCATGAGGTTGCGGGTTCGGTCCCTGCCCTTGCTCAGTGGGTTAAGGATCCGGCGTTGCCGTGAGCTGTGGTGTAGGTTGCAGACGCGGCTCAGATCCCGCGTTGCTGTGGCTCTGGCATAGGCTGGTGGCTACAGCTCCGATTCAACCCCTAGCCTGGGAACCTCCATATGTCGCGGGAGCGGCCCAAGAAATAGCAACAACAACAACAACAAAAAGACAAAAGACAAAAAAAAAAAAATTTAAAATTATGTAAGCACTACTATGATCTATATCATGATATGACTCAGCAACCCTACTTCTAAGTATATAGCCAAAGGGAACGAAAATATAATATCAAAAAGATAGCTCTACTCCTATGTTTATTCAGCATTATTGGATAGATGGATGAATAAAGATGTGTTGAGTGTATGTTCAACCATGAGAAAGAATGAAATTCTGCCATGTATAACAACATGGGAGACTCTGAGAGCATTATGCTATGTAAAATAAGTCAGAGAAAGACGAATATGGAATAATACCAGTATATGTGGAATCTAAAATAAAAAAAAAAACCTAACTCATAGCAACAATAGAATGGTGTTTACTAGGGGCAGGGGGCGTCGGGAATTGAGTAGATTCTATTAAAGCCTACAAATGTACAACTAGAAGATGACTAAGTTCTAGATATCTAATGCACACAGCTTAGTGGTTACAGTGAACAATACATGCCAAATCTCTAAGGAACTAGTTCTTAAATCTCTCCACACATACAAAAAGTAATGACCACTATATGACTTAATAGAAGTGTTAGCTTTGGTGATAATCATATTGCAATATATAAATGTATGAAATCAACAGGTTGTACACCTTAAACTTACACAATATTTTAATTATATCTCAAAAGAATTTCCCAGGTGCACCAGTGATTCCAAGTGATACTCAAGATGAGATCTTCTGCCCTTGGGAATTAAATTTCAGTATGTTTGCTATGATTTTTCCAGTTATGTCATGAATGTACAATATTATAGTTTGAAACATCATTTCATATTTTCTTGAGGTAAACATGTAGGAGAAGCCCATGTGATAAGGAACCGCAGGTGACATTTAAGAACTGCAGGTCAGAGTTCCCATCATGGCTCAGTGGCTAACAAATCCAACTAGGAACCATGAGCTTGTGGGCTCGATCCCTGATGCATCACTCACTGGATTAAGGATCCAGCGTTGCAGTGAGCTGTGGTGTAGGTCACAGACGTGGCTTGGATCCTGCATTCCTGTGGCTCTGGCATAGGCCTGCAGCTGTAGCTTCGATTAGATCCCTAGCCTGGGAACTTCCATATGCCACAGGTATGGCCCTAGAAAAGACAAAAAAAAAAAAAAAAAAAAACCACTGCAGGTAACCTCTAGAATCTGAGAGTGACCTCCAGCCAACATCCAACAAAAAGCTAGAACACTCAGTTGTAAAGCCCCAAAGAAATAAACTCTGCCAAAAACCAAACAAAGCTATACTTCCCTTGTGGCTCAGCAGGTTAAGGATCTGGCATTGTCATTGTAGCAGCTCTGGTTACCACAGTGGCACAGGTTCGATTCCTGGCCCAAGATATCCTGTATGCTGCAAGTACAGCCAGAAAACAAAGAAACAAAGCTCAGTTCTGGCAGCAGCTGAAGCTCAACTGAATGAGCTTGGAAATAGAATATTCTCAGTCAAGCCTCCAGATGAGAACAGTTCCACTGATGCTTTGATTGCAGCCTTGGGAGACATAAAAACAGATAATCCAGCTGTGGCTGGACTACTGACCCATAGAAACTACAAAAGAATAAATGCCTTTTGTTTTAAGACACTAAATTTGTGATACACTTTTACCCAGCAGAAGAGTGCTTATATTTGACATTTTTAGCTCTTTTAGCACATTTGAACATGAATTGCTTATATTTCTCCAAACATAATTTATCTTGATGTTTCCCATTAACTCTGTTAATCAGAGTTAAAATAACAATAATGATGCAGTATAGAATCTTGTCTAAGAGTAATATCACCATAATCATCACCATGATCCAACTATTAAGAAAATATTTTAAATAAATATTTTAAATAAATCATTGCTGCTATGCTTAAAATCTTGTATTCTAAAATTTGCCTATATTTGAGTCTTCCACCAATTTTTCACTTCTTCTTTGGCTCAGTTTACTCATTTTTAAATTGGGAAGAATAATTATATTCAGGCATTTTAAGGATTAATTTGGGTATCATATGTAAAGCACAAATCCTCAATGAATATTAAATTTATTGTTAAGGTTGAAAATATCACTATTATTAACAGCAGATCTTATACACATCTATACTCTTTTCTTAAATAGAATGAAAGTACAATATAAATGTTCTTTTTACAATGGCTTTATCTTAAATTGAATAAATCACCTAATATCCAATTTTGAAAATAATTTAGAGTTTGGAGACTAATTATGTACTTTATTTTCTATAACTTTTTTCATTAACATCACTATTCATTTGTTGCCAGTAGTAACTAAAAACAAACTAACGAAAACTAAAGAGCAGAAGTTTTAATAAATAAAATGATTCATTTATGAGTAGGTATAAAACATAAAACTTTCTTAGATATGTTGCCAAGCAATGGCTTCATAAATCATCTCCATTTTTTCCTATTAAAATTTTGGCAGATTGGATGAAAAGATAGAATCCACTCTACTTTTGTTTATATCAGTGTTTCTTAGACATATTTTCTAAAGTATAGCAAGTGGGTTTTTTAATTGTTTAAATTCAGCATTGAATACAAAAGGAAGACTTCTATATTATTTCCTGAAAGACTGAACAAATCTGCAAAGATAAGCTGAGTTCTGATAATTTGCTACAAAATTTCAAGTTTCAATGTAAAGAATATGTTTGAATCCAATTTTCTATCCAAACTTCTCAATAATGTTACTATGGCAAATTTAATTGATTCACATGGACATCTTTCCTCTTCAAAAATATGATGCAGTGGAAAAATTAATGCAGTTGAATTTCAGTGTTCTGGAGTAATTAGAGACTTACCACAACTTCTTTGAGGATGTTCTTCCTCAAATCAGAAATAAAATAGTCTTTATATTTTGTAAGGTTTTTTGCTTTTAGTAAGAAATGCATGTAAAGTCCCTGACACATAGATGACTCAAAAAATAGAAGCTGGCATTGCTAAATATAAATGCCAATAAGTTGGAAAATGAGACATCAATCCATGACTTTAAGTTCTCATTAATAATATTTAAAAGAGAACCAAATTAAAGAGATTTGTAATTTAACATGGGAAGGAGTTGGTGAATGCTCACAGGTAATTTTTTAACCCTAGTTAGAGAATGAACATTGAAAACATTAAAAACACCATGACAGTCCATCAACAGATGATTGGATTGGGAAGATGTGGTATATATACACAATGGAATACTACTCAGCCATAAAAAAGAATGACATCATGCCATTTGCAGCAACATGGATGGAACTAGAGAATCTCATCCTGAGTGAAATGAGCCAGAAAGACAAAGTCAAATACCATATGATATCACTTATAACTGGAATCTACTATCCAGCACAAATGAACATCTCCTCAGAAAAGAAAATCATGGACTTGGGAAGCAGACTTGTGGCTGCCTGATGGGAGAGGGAGGGAGTGGGAGGGATCGGGAGCTTGGGCTTATCAGACACAACTTAGAATAGATTTACAAGGAGATCCTGCTGAGTAGCATTGAGAACTATGTCTAGATACTCATGTTGCAACAGAACAAAGGGTGGGTAAAAAAGAAATGTAATGTATACATGTAAGGATAACTTGATCCCCTTGCTGTACAGTGGGAAAATAAACAAAAACAAAAAAATATATATATATATATACATAAATGCAAAAAAAAAAAACACCATGACAAAATAATAGTGATACTATTCCTCACTGTTGCTTTTTTGTTCTGTAATTAAATAATTCTGAGAAGTTCCACATACTGTTCCTAGATAGTAGCTTGCTGATGAAGAAAAGGCCATGTATGTCACCTGAAATAGGTCACATATAAAATGTGATCAAATCTTTATTAGTTCAATTGAAATGACAGATACCCATGATATAGTAGGCGGTTATTGACTGGGAGTAAGAATTGCAAAACTACAGTTGACCCTTGGACAATGAAGAGATTAGAGTCACTGATCCTTTGTGCAAATGAAAATCTCTGCATAATTTGTGGTCACCCCTCTGCACCCACAGTTCCTCTAGATCCACGACTCTACATTAGCAGATTCAACCCACCAGATCCTATAAAAAAAAAAAAATCGGCACCTAAGAGGACCTCACAGTTCAAATGCTATGTTTTCAAAGTCAGCTATATTCCTATCCCTGACCAGTGACCTAAATGATTCTGAAGAAAATCATCTCATTCATTGGGTAAAATTGTAAAAATGTATGTAAAAATAAGTGTTACATTCATTCATATTCTTATTCAAAGATTTCTCACACCAAAGGAAAGACCTTAAATTACATCATGTAACAATTAGACTGAATAAAGAATTTACTTCTTATAAGAGTAGTCAAGCATCAGAATGACATATAAAATATCTTTTCTTGCCTTCTTACAAAAAAGCAGATTAGAATCTAAATAGGTAGAAATAGAGCTTTACCAAACAATTATCCAAAATTCTACCTACCTATGATATAACATATTTAATATGTGTTTGTTAAAAATAAATGAAATATGCTCATTTGTAAGTTCTTTAGTTACTCAGGCTAAAAATAGTAATAAAATTTGCTTCACATAAAAATATTAATTTGCTATTTACTTGTTTTTCCCATTATAAAGGATATAAAATAAAACCTATCAGAATAATATTCACTTAACATATGTCAAAGGTTTTTGTTTGTTGAACACTGAAAGTTGTCATTTGAGAGCAGAAAAGGTATTAAAATGATATCAATAACACAGGCTCAAAACAAAAATCTAGATATACCAAATCCAGATGTTCCCTTTAATATGCACTAAGATCTGCAGCAGTAGTTTACATTTTTAGCACACTTTATATTTAATAATGCTTCTGTAGTTACAGGGCTCACTATTTTTTTCTAGATAAGGTGTACACATATCATAAGAAACTGCAATTCTTTGTATATACTTTGGTTCTTATTTGCTGAGGGCTATTCGTGATCAACTATAAGTTTGATCTCATCACAAAATTAAAAACATTGTATTTTACTATATACTTCCTGCATAGAAGTATACTTTTACACATTCATTTGCTTTTGTAAAGCTTTGAAATTGAATACAGTGAATTGTTTAACTTTTTGATCTCCATACAGATCATGAGATTTTTGTAATCAGTGTGAGGTTTTCTAAAGATTATTTCCACAATCAGAAAGAAGTAGACAAGTAGAAGTCATTGTTTTATTATCTATGTTCAGCAAAAACTAACTTTTTTCTAATAAGGAAAACATTCCATTTCTCTGTTGTATGTCAAACACATGTCGATTAAGCAATTACATTTTTAATAATAAACAACTAATTTACCAATAGAGCAATTGCTACTATATATATTGTGCTAGGAACTCTAAGCAACATTAACTAGAATTTTATACCTACCAACTATATTTTTCCAAATTAAAGGTGACATAAACCCATTTTGAAAACAAATAAATGAGAGAATGATACACCACCTGATCCACACTAATGAATATTGAAGGGCGTCTTCTGGCATATAGAAAATTATTCTCCCACTGTACAGCAAGGGGGTCAGGTTATTCTTACATGTATACATTACAATTACATTTTTTCCCCCACCCTTTGTTCTGTTGCAACATGAGTATCTAGAGAAAGTTCTCAATGTTATTCAGTAGGATCTCCTTGTAAATCTATTCTAAGTTGTGTCTGATAAGCCCAAGCTCCTGATCCCTCCCACTCCCCCCCTCTCCCATCAGGCAGCTAAAAAAATTATAAAAAAAAAAGAAAAAAGAAAATTATTCCATATGAAACTATTAAGGAGAGAGGGAGAGAGGGAAACAGAGTAAATATGAGTAAATAGGTGGGTAAATTTATTTGCTAATTACATAATAACTCTGGGAGTTAAAAGTATTTTAGAATTAAAGTACATAGCTACAATGACAGGGGGAAAAAAAAAAAAGACAGGAAAGAAAGTAATTAGGGTTAAATGTGTTCCAAGACAATACCTCTTAAATTTAAAGAGCATAAGGTGCACTTGATATTCTTATAAAACCACAGGCTCTGATTCAGTAGGTCAAGGGTGGGGCCCAAGAACTCTGTGTTTCTAGCAAGTTCCCAGGAAATGCCAGTAATGTTGGTCTGAGGACCGCACTTTGTAGAGCAAGAGTCTAATGTTCTAGGGATGTGTTAATATACTATTGCTTACAACAGTTAAAATTAGTTAACAAAGCATATTGTAATCTACAGTCCTCAAATAGTAATTATAGAACATATAAATAATGTAATAAAAAGGAAAATATTATAATATAAATCCTAAGTAATCAAAAAAACGTTAATGAAGGAAAGAAGCGTATAGAACAAATGACATCAATCAATAAGGAATAGTAAGGTTGTAGTTTTAAATCCAAACACTTACAAATGGACTAAACACGCCAATTAAAAGACAAATATTTTCACAATGGATTTAAAAATGGTACCCAGTTTTTTTCTTTTTTAAGAGACATCCCTAATTATCAGTATACAAATTGGCAAACAGAAGAGGAAAAAGATATAAATAACTAATAAAAAGTTGACGCTGAAATAAGTCATACTAGAAATAATGTTTTTTTAATGATGTAGAAGCCAATCCACCAGGAAAATAAAAAAATTCTAATTTTATAAACACCAATATCATAACTTCAAAATATATAAATTAAGAGAATGAAAAGAAGAGATATTAAAAAGCATAGCAAAAGTGAGAGTTAACACTTTTTAACCACTGACAACAGACACAGATGTAAAGGATTTGAAAAGGTATAGCCAAATTGACCTATTTGACACATATGAAATATTGTACTCAAGAATTTCACAATGCAAATTGTTTTCTAGGATTCTTAAAATATTTATATTCATTGGCAAGTGTATGTTCAAATAGTAAGTGTTAACAAATTTCAAAATCATTCATTGCACTCTGAAATTAAGCAAGAAAATTAATTAAAGAAAATTAATCAAAGGTTGTGGGATTTAGCTGAATATAAGATTTGAAAGACATCTGTTCCTTTAAAAACATATTAGAAATAAGACTAGAAAATAATGAAGTAAGAAATATCTAATAGAAAGAAACAATGCCAAAAGTTTTTATTATCATTTGGTCTTTTTAGAGCTGCACCCACAGAATATGGAAGTTCCCAGGCCTAGGGGTCAAACTGGAGCTGCAGCTGCCAGCCTACACCACAGCCACAGCAACACTATATCCAAGCTGCATCTTCTACCTACACCACAGCTCACAGCAACACCAGATCCTTAACCCAGTGAGAGAAGCCAGGGAGGGAACCCACATCCTCATGGATACTACTCAGGTTCTTAACCCATTGAGTCCCAATGGGAACTCCAAAAAGTTAATTTTTTAAGCAATGAAATTCTTAAGCCTCTAGCAAGAACCGAGAAAAAAAAAAGATACAATATTTTGAATGGAGAATGCCAGAGAGTCAAATTAATGAGAAAATATTATGAATAAATTTCTGCCAGGAAATTTGAAATATTGAATAAAATGAAAAAATTTCTAGGAAGAACATACAAATTACCAAAACTAATAGGAAATTTTGAAAAGAGCCCTTTATCTATTAAAGAAACTGTGTGATATACTCTCTTCCCCCAAGATAAACTCCATGCCCAGATGGCTCCACTAGTAAATCCTTACATGTAATGACATTTACATAAAATTTTTATAAAATATATGTAAGGATGGCTTTTTAAAGCTAGCATAAAAGTGATCTCTAAGCAAAGTGATATTACAAAGAAAATTACAGGCCAACTTTTTTCACAAACATGCATCTAAAACTACAAATTAATTTTTAGCAAACTCAATCTGGCAATTTTTTCAAGCATGAGAATCCATTATAACAAATTTTTATTTATTCAAAGGATGCAAAATTGCTTAATCAAGTCGAAATGTCCATCTTCATCACCCCTATTCAACCCCAAGGACCAGGAAAAGAAATATGAAATAAACATTAGGAAGGAAGAAGTAACGTGTCTATATTCACAGAGGATATGATTGTTTACATTAAAAATTCCTAACCCTCCTAAAAACATTAAGTGAATTACAGCAAATTCTCAAGATTCAAAGCTAATGAACAAAGATTAAGAAAATGGCATTTGCTTATTCAAGTACATTTAATTAAAACCTATTTCTAAAGTACTCCTGTGGGGAATGGGAAAATGGTGACAAGTGTTATAGAAGTGTCAACACTGATAGTGAACAATTAAAGCACTACTAAGATTGCTGTTGGGACTAGAAGTGTCTGGTGCATTCTGATGTATTGGGTATTTCATAATTTTTTTCTAAAACTATTCTTTCTTGCTCTAACTGCAGATCCACTTCCTGTACTCCTCCTCTAATATTAATTCTGCTTAAGGATATGTTCAAGTTGTCTGTATATTCTCACAGACAAAAGTATGTTGCCTCACATGCTTAGTTAAAAAAAAAAATGGAAATGTTGGCATACAGTTATATAACCCTAGGAAAATAGGAGGACAATGGAATTTCCTAATATCATACTATTCCTCCTAACATCCAATGATATAGTATATCAAATATGATGTGTATTTGATTATTACTTGGAAAATAACAAGTACATTTTGAATGACTGTCTTTTTACCATACTCCACGCTGATTCTCAGGTCTAGAAAATTCAGTTTGTCTAGCCCTGAGACTCTTTCATGAGAAAACATTAATAAGGCCAGTTGTTAAGTAATTCCTAAAGAGTAACATTACCAAATTTACAAGTAATATTTTCAAGGCACAGGAATATCTCTGTAAATGACGAAACATTTGAGAACTTCAATTTTGTGTGATTTCATTTCATTTCTTTTCTAGGTGCTCCAAAGATGTTTTCTATAAAAGGATGCTTAATATTCCCCAACAGTGTGGAAACTTGTGCTGTGTACTGCAAAATATGCCATACCTCATTCCAAACACTTTAGCCTCACTGTAAATTCTACTTTTCTAAAAAGTTCTCTTAAATAATTACGCCAGAAAGTATGGGAAAGAGTTTCCTCTCTGGTTCACAAAGTTTATACTCATTGTTTAAAATTCTTAGTAAATAGTCCCCTTTCCCCACTGATAGACCAGAGGATACTAGAGGAGTCCTGTTTTCATATTTTTTTCAGTGTGTCAAATCAGCATCACTAAGCTTGCTGAAATTCCTCTTTACCTTCAGATTATACTCAAAAGCAGTGATCCAGGATGTGGCTGCCTCAATGCATCCATCAGTGCTTCTACCTCTGTGTCCTAGATTGCGGAATATCACTGTCACAGATTTCCTCAATCTCCACCCCTAATTTATTCTACTCCTCTCTCTCTATAGTGTTCAGATAGCCTTAACTATGTCTCAATAAGAGCAAAATGCATCCTGGGGGTTTGTCCTCAGTAATATCCTTAATATCCCACACCTCTTTATTTTTGGATCTTATCATAGCCCTCCCACAGGAGTTAGGTACTTAAGTTCTAAATTGCCTTCATCATGGATGAAATGGATAAATTAATACAAATATAATTCTAGGGCCATGCCTTGACTAGTAAGCTGGGAGGCTTTATATATCATAGCAATTAATCCTATTCTACCTGGAATCCTTTCCTACCACGGAATCATTACTCTCAATATCATCTGCAAAAATTCTAATTCTTAATTCACTAAATAGTAGGGCATCTGGCCCCTGAGTGTGCTGAAACTGCACCATTATTAAATCTTACTCTTGGAGTAGAGAGAACCATCATCCTGAGCACACAGCCTTGGCTACTCTGAGCCCATCTCCTCCTTTCCTTTACGACTGTCACCTTTAACCACACATTTAAGACCTTACAACATAACATTATTTTGAGTTTGAGAAAACTATTCTTTCTTCAAATGTTCACATTTATTTGATACTGATGTATTGGGATTCTCATAACATTATGGTATAGATATTGTCATGGTATAGATACTGTCATGGTCACTTTATTTATTTATTTATTTTTGCTTTTTAGGACCGCACCACAGCACATGGAAGTTCCCAGGCTAGGGGTGGAATCAGAGCTACAACTGCCAGCCTACACCACAGCTACAGCAACGCAGGATCCAAGCCCCATCTGTGACCTACACCACATCTCACAGCAACATTGGGTCTTTAACCCACCAAGCAAGGCCAGGGATTGAACCCTCATCCTCATGGATACTAGTCAGATTTGTTTCCACTGTGCCACAACAGGAATGCCCCATGGTCACTTTATAGATTAGGAAAGTGATGTCAATAGAGATATCAAGACTGAGAGTCAGGTTTGATATCCCAAAAGCTTTAACATATATTGATGTTATATGACTTATCTTCTTCTTGCCATGCTTTCTAAACATAAACTCCAGTAGAAGTCACTATCATGCAAATATATTTATGTTCCACATTTCCTATTTCATTAATTTTAAACTCTTCAAAGTGACAAATAATGCCCACTCTTATTTGACATTGTCTTAGTGTTTCAGTTTGGGAAAATACTTGAGACAGAGATAAGAGAGACTTTATCCTGGACCTTGGTAATATGCTGCCTGCACCAGCTGGTCTGCTGGACAATGTCCCATGTCCTTCAGTCATTGATATTCCTTCCCTTTTCTGATGTAAAATCGGAAAATGATGAACTCAGGTTCTTATTTTCTTGCTGTTATTTGTTTGTTTTTTGATCCAGGAAATGCCCCTGAGATACTCTCTTTCATAACTGAAAACTTTGCTTTCAGATACCAAAATCTGTAACCATGTTCCTACCCAATCTAATAGTCTGGAGGGCCACTGAGTCTGCCCACATGGCACCACAGCAGACCCACTGGCTCATAGCCCATTTCTCCGTGTTACTGATAAATGCTTAGTTTGGCTTAGCAGAGCTGACACTGAAATATTACTTCTGTCTGACTTCTGGGGCCACATCCCAGATTAACATAGAGAATCTTAAAATTTGGATTATTTCCAGAGTTTCAAAGAGGAACCCCAGTTGAGTGCCTGGCCACCTTTGTCCCTTACTTCCCTCTTCATTTCACTTTAAATACTTTGTTCCTGTCAATCCTGTGTCAGAAGGTGGAAACTGAGCCCTGACCTGGTAGACCCAGTCTCCTATTTCTCTTATTTCTCTTTCCTGTCTCCTTCATGGCCCTCCCCAGATGCAGACACAATTGAATTGTCTTATTTTTTTTTTATTTTTATTTTCTTCCAAGTAGCTTTTTTATTTTATTTTCCCACTGTACAGCAAGGGGATCAAGTTATCCTTACATGTATACATTACATCTTTTTTCCCCACCCTTTGTTCTGTTGCAACATGAGTATCTAGACATAGTTCTCAATGCTACTCAGCAGGATCTCCTTGTAAATTATTCTAAGTGTGTCTGATAAGCCCAAGCTCCCGATCCCTCCCACTCCCTCCCTCTCCCATCAGGCAGCCACAAGTCTGCTTCCCAAGTCCATGATTTTCTTTTCTGAGGAGATGTTCATTTGTGCTGGATAGTAGATTCCAGTTATAAGTGATATCAAATGGTATTTGACTTTGTCTTTCTGGCTCATCTCACTCAGTATGAGATTCTCTAGTTCCATCCATGTTGCTGCAAATGGCATGATGTCATTCTTTTTTATGGCTGAGTAGTATTCCATTGTGTATATATACCACCTCTTCCGAATCCAATCATCTGTCGATGGACATTTGGGTTGTTTCCATGTCCTGGCTATTGTGAATAGTGCTGCAATGAACATGCGGGTGCATGTGTCTCTTTTAAGTAGAGTTTTGTCTGGATAGATGCCCAAGAGTGGGATTGCGGGGTCATATGGAAGTTCTATGTATAGATTTCTAAGGTATCTCCAAACTGTTCTCCATAGTGGCTGTACCAGTTGACATTCCCACCAACAGTGCAGGAGGGTTCCCTTTTCTCCACAGCTCCTCCAGCACTTGTTATTTGTGGATTTATTAATGATGGCCATTCTGACTGGTGTGAGGTGGTATCTCATGGTAGTTTTGATTTGCATTTCTCTTATAATCAGCGATGTTTGCTGGCCATCTGTATATCTTCTTTGGAGAAATGTCTATTCAGGTCTTTTGCCCATTTTTCCATTGATTGATTGGCTTTTTTGCTGTTTGGAGTTGTCTTTAAATTCCTCACCCATCTCCTCTCTCCATAGGTTAGTGAAGCTCTAAGGGCATACTGAAGTGTTGCCCTTTACTTCTGACCTCGGTGCACTTAGTGCTCCAAGCTAAGTGATCACTGTGATACTGAATAAATGAGGGTAAGTGGGGTAAAATTTGAGAAGCCCTCCCTTGAAACAATTTCTAGAGTGAAATGTTATTGTCCAATTGCATGATCCTTATTTTGAATGCCAGAAGGTGAATATCACTAATTATTAATAACATACCTATTTCTCTCTACATTCCCTCTGTTCCAAGTTCTGATTTCCTCTTATTCCTCCCCACCCATCTACCCATCCCCATGGATGGATCCCTTGCAACCTAATAAAAAGTCTTGCTCATTTTACAGGAAATGACCAGAAAAGTAGAGTACAATATATTTTAATATCACTATGAATAATTTGCTTTAGATATTATAACATCAGCTTTTGCTTAGAAAAATATGATTATAATTGTAATGCATCCTGCTATCTTTTAGATTTACATTCCTTCATGGATATACAGACCCTCAAAACCTTAAATTTATAACTACAATATCAGCTATTAAAAAGCACTTTCAACATGTACTTATTGACTAGAAGCTTCTCAGAATACTATCCTTGTACACGCAGAACCATGTACAAGTTGATTGTTTTCAAATCTTAATATTTTGTGCTATTCCTTAATATTTTGTACTATCCTTGTACATGCAGAACCATGTACAATTTGATTGTTTTCAAATCTTAATATTTTGTGCTATTCCTAATTTTCAGTTTCAAAATTCATTTGACCACTTATTTTTATTAGGATACTATTTAAAATTATTAATTCATTCTTTCTGTTTTCTGTGCTTCATGTAAAATCTTGAAATAGGATATCCACTTGCTATTGAACTTTTAAAAAATTGTCTAAATATTTTACATTTTTAATTTAAATTGCAAATCATCATATGCTGTTTTAAGGTTCTATTTATATAAAATATTATTATCTTAATTAAAGTGCTGTGAATCTATACTAATGAGTTCTTCTAATACACTGGCAGACAAGGTCTTCATACGCCATATAAATATGTATGGTTTTTGCTATTCAAAATGATAATACAGCAGGTGTCACATCTTCATTTAAAAGCTAGCTGAACATTTTTCAAAATATTCTTTTGATAGACTAATATTTTAGTTATAAACTCAAACTTGATATTCTTTTTTGAGTTTTTAAAGGATGCCTTCTAAGTGAGGGCATCCTGTTACTGTGTAGACAATCATGAGGAGGTGGGAGAATTAACTGTCAAGCTAACAGGGAGTCATGATTTTATTCCATGGAGAACACTTTTCACCAGGTGAGTTTAGCATTTGATTTTTGTCTGAATGACATCTTTATAAAAGAACTGAAATAATATCCTCAATAAGAGGTCAACAAACTATGGCCTTTGGCCCATATCTGGCTTATCACCTATTTTTGTCAATAAAGGTTTTTGGGTTTTTTTTTTTTAATACAACTATACCCATTCGTTTATATATTTTCAAAGACTTCTTTTATGCTTCAATGGCAGTGCTAAGCAGTTCCAGCAGGGATCCTATGGCTTCCAAAGATGAAAATATTCACTAGTTGGTCCTTTACAAGAAAAGTTTGGCAACCATATCCTAAAGATATATTGTAAGTATTTAAAAGTATATCAATTCAGAAATGAAATGAATGGCCTTGTGATATAATAGTAAGAGTCATAAAGTGTTTACAATGTGCCACTCTATTCTGAAAATTTTGGCTGTATTACCTCATTGTCACAATAATTACATAAGATATAGTAAGTGGCAAGACTGGGATTCAAGCAAAACAAACAAAAATCTTACTTAAGATTCTTTGCTCTTAACCAGTGGTCTCTGGTAACTCCTGTACATGATAAGTTTCTCATCACCAGGGACATTCAGTTTGCTTACTGAAAACTTGCCAGAGACTGTCAGAAAAGGGGAGACTTTAAAGGTCAGTTTCCACAAGAAAAGCCCATGAGTTTTTCATATCCAGATAAACAGAGAGTACAAAAAATCAACTATTTTAATTTTGAAAAATTCAGTTTGATAGTTTTATACAAAATAAAATTTAATTATTTCTAAAATTAGAAGATAAGCAAAATATCCAAAAAGTCAAGTATTTGAGCTTTTAACCTCATGAAAAAAAAAGAAAAAAAATGGTCCCAATAAAGAGGCAGAGCATGAAAACCACTTTCCCACAATTCCTTTGGTCTCCCACTCATTAAATTCTATTACTATGTTATATAGAATTTTCCAACTTACTAGAAAGTCATTTTCCCACTTTAAATATTAATATATAAACATAAGGTCATTAGACAACAAAATCCAATTTATAGACATCTGACCATATTAGCTAAAAACAGTTGTCAACTTTAGTAATGGGCAAGATTATGGTTCAGTCATGTTTAAGATGCATCTATGTCTAAGAAGAAAATCCCTTTGTTCTGTTTTCCTAATCAAATGAATAACAAAATCTCATGAAAGAGCCACCCATCCTAGACACATTCTTCCCAAATACTGTCAGAGGAGAAAGCTTAGAACCCTGGACCCCAAGAATATTCATCCTCTTTCAGAGAAGAGCTAGAATGGCATGTTTCCCTCTATTGGTCTCCCAACATTTCCTTAATTTCTGTCCTTGTCCTCCTGTTCTATCTCTGATCTCATATGAAGGTCTGACTCTTTCTCTGGTGCTGTGGAAGGAGAACTGGACCTGAAATTATAGTGTCAGGCACCATATTCCAATTCTGAAGGATTTAGTGTTTATCTATTAGTGGTTCATTTCTCTTTACTTACTTTCATGTTCCTCATTAAAGGACAGTGTAATACTATCTACCTTATAGGATCTGGAGAAGACAAATGCAAAAGGATGTATAAAAACCCCTAGAAAAAAATCCATCAGTCTGAAACTGAATGATGATCCTTTTCTTTCTAAAGCACAGTCACAGGTGCATTTGAAATTATGATTCAATATTCTATTCTTTCTTGCTTATCATGCGGTATAAAATTTCCATAATATAATGAAGTACCATTTAGGACAAATTGTGATGAGAATTATAATGTCCTAAAAAAGTTATACTAAAGTCATTTTAATATCTAAAGAAAAAAATGTTTAGATTCTAATGGAGGAGATAAACTGAGTTCATAAGAATTAATTTTTCTTCAGTAGGTTTAGAGTGAGACTAAACTTCTCACCTATATGAATGTTTGCCTCAAATTTATATGTGCATGAAATTATTTTCCACTGCATCTAACATTCTACAACTTTGTTTCATGGATTATAGTAACTGTATGATTTTCCCAAATATTTTATCTAACAGCTACTATAATCCATAAAACAAAGTTGTGAAATGGGGAGAAATCTACATTGGATAAACCCAACCCTGAGGCAAAAGAAATTCTGACTCATTTTATGGGAATGTGCACATTGACAGAGGCTGGAATATAAAATCTAGCAAGGTGTATAATCAATGTTAATTCAAAGTCCTGATAGCACTGTCTGCCAATAATAATTGGGACTTTCTAGCCCTATCTATCTTCAAGCAATGCAGGAGGGATAAACTGTTGGCATATGATTCTTTCAAATTTTCAAAAAGTTATATCAAGTTCACTTCACCTTCTATCTACAGTAAGATTCGGTTATTCTGAATTTCATGTTTCAGCTTCACCATCTGCTTTTGATGCTACATAATTCACTAAGGATTAAAGAGAAATGGTAGGTATATCTTATTTAGAACACTACCCTCTGTATATTTGTCACAAAAAAATAACATAATTCTGAAATAATCCAAAGTACCTTTGCTCTGAAAGAACTCAAAATTGATATGCAATGTAGCCCCTTGCTGAAATGTAGACTCTGCTGGAAGAGTGGTGTTAATTAGAATCCTACTACGTGAAGAAGGGAGTTCAGTACTTGTATGTATTATAGATTTTATACATTTTTAGTACCTTGTGATTACTCAATTTATTTTCAAAAATAAAAACATATAAATACAAACACCCATCACAGCTGTAATTTCTGGAAAAGTGACCTGAAAAAATGTTAGCTCTTATGAATATAAGCTTAGGCAACATAAGTGGAATCTTTTTAAGAAACTTTTTTGAGCTGCTCTACTTTGAAATTAAGTGTTCTTACTAAGCATAAGAAACTAAGGTTGTGTTAAATGAGTTTTGCATAGAAGCAAAAATTGTTTTATATCATTGTTAATTCTACTATAGGCAGCATTTATTAATGGTTATCAGTATTACTGACATTTCATAAACATTAATTTAGCTGTCATATCATTGTCAGAAATCTATCAATTCTTTCATTATGATGAATTTATCTTCATTTCCAAGATACATTCTTTAGAGCATTAGACTAGTCCATAAATTAAATAATGAAATTATTTTAGTCCTTTTTTTTTTTTTCTTTTAGGGCCACGCTGGTAGCATATGGAGATTCCCAAGTTAGGAGCTGAATCGGAGCTGTACCTGCTGGCCTACACCACAGCCACAGCAATGCCAGATCCAAGCCATGTCTATGACCTACATCAGAGCTCAGAGCAATGCTGCATCCTTAACACACTGAGCAGCAAGGCCATGGATAGAACCTGCATCCTCATGGACGCTAGTCAGATTTGTTTCCACTGAGCCAAATGGGAACTCCTGAAATTATTAAAAAACATGTAGGCCAGCAGCTGATTCAACCCTTAGCTGGGAACTTCTATATGCTGTACATGTGGCCCTAAAAAAAAAAAAAAAAAAAAAAAAAAAAAAAAAAAAAAAAAGAAGCATCTGTTCAGCATTCCTTTAATATTAAACCCAGTTGTATACTACATTTCTTAGCTCCCTTCTGGGTTATTTTGATACTCAACTTTCACTTTTAAAAGGGGTATTTTACCTGTGGTCAAAAACAAAGTATACAGAATGATACACAAATAATGTTGTGAAAGCAAGAAAACTGGAACATAATTTACAGTTCGAACATTTCATGTCACATTATAATAGCAGAAGCTTCCTGGATAATTAGAGGACCCTATGTGTAAGTAATATCATTATGTCACGTAATTTTATAAATGGAGATTGCTAGTAAAGCATATTTAGTACCTAGCCCAATATGTCTAAATGAAAACATACTCCTTTGGCTTCTCAGGGTTGCTATTACTTGGATCTACAGAATCTCCCCACCAGAGGCTCAGGTGAGTAATATTCCTACCCCGAGAGGGAACTGCATCAGCAAACTCAGTCTCAATAATCTTGAAGGACTATAAGTTATTTACATTTCTAGTCCTGGTATTTCATGGGCAATGACTATAAGCTTCTTTATAATTCCCATCACAGCAGCCTGCTAACCCATGCACTTTTGTTCTAACAGTCTGCCTGTAGTACGAACACTCCCTACCCTGCTCCTCAGTAATCTAACCAAATACTTCTCAATGTGAGAGTTTCAAAACCAGTGCATCAGAATTATGTTTATTTAGCAGAAACTCAGCTCCTCTGGGGGGGTATATGATAACTCTCTGTACTATCTTCACAGGTTTCCCATAAATCTAAGATTTTTCTAAGATTAAAAGTAAATATTTTAAACACAGCTCCCTAACTTCCAAACTATATCTGCCAAATCATAATTTCTAGAAGTGTAATGAGGGAAAATGCATTTTAATAAACACCTCAGCTAATTCTTATGCCCAAGAAGTTTCCATACTGTCTAGGAGTAGACTTATACCCTTTATTCTCTCTTCAGTATGCCCAACTGGCTAATACACCTTCAATGAAAATCTGGGACCATAGATATTATTTGTTCATGGATCATGTACTTGGATGTGTCTATTGTGCATAAGAGCTTCCTAGACATAGGAACTATATTGTCACCTAGAAGCAAATTTAGGCATCCAACCTCCAAGTGATCTCCTCGCATTAGTAATTTGCATAATTACCAAGCTTTCCTCACCAGATCCAACCTTAATTCCTCCACTGATAGGCCCTCCCCTGTAAACATTCTTTTGGCTAGATCATGAAATGCTGCCCATCGCCACCTCCTGAGTTAGGATGGAGAAAAGAAAGAGAATAAGAAATCTCATAAAAATTTTTGAAAAAAAAAATGCTTTTCTATTATAAAATTCTAAAAAATAAACACAGAGGTATAGTAAAATGGGAGTATTTAATGTTTCTTATGGCTTCCTAGAATCAGAAAGTTAATTATTAATAATTGATACTATTTACATTTATTATTATTATAATTTCCTTATATAAAATGATTCCCCATTAAGAAAGGAAGAGATGTAAATGTATCATTATGTGAAGATAACATGATATTCTATATAGAAAACCCTAAAGATGCCACACAAAACCTGTCAGAACTAATAAATAAATTCAGCAAAGTAGCAGGATACAAGATTAATACAGGGACATCTGTTGTACTTCTTTACACTAAAAATGAAATATCAGAAAAAGTTAAAATCATTTAAAGTCACATCAAAAAAATAAAATACCTAGGAATAAACCTAACCAAGGAAGTAAAAGATATATATGCTGAGAACTATAAAACACTGATAAAGGAAGCTGAAGATGTTTCAGAGAAATGGAAAAATACTGCACTCTTGGATTGGAAGAATTAAAGTTGTTAAAATGGCCATACTACCCAGAGCAATCTACAGATTTAATGTGATCCCTAGCAAATTATCCATGATATTTTTCAAAGAACTAGAACAAATAATCCTAATATTTATATGGGACCACAAAATATCCAGAATTGCCAAAGCAATCCTAAGAAAAAAGAACAAAAGTGGAGGCATAACTTTATCAGACTTCAGATAATATTACAAAGCTACAGTAATCAAAACAATGTAGTATTGGCACAGAAAGGGGCATGTAGCTCAATGGAACAAAAATAGCCCAGAAATAAACCCAGACACCTACAGACAATCTTTGACAAAGGAGGCAAGAATATAAAATGGGAAAAAAAGTCTCTTCAGCAAACCGGGAAAGCTGACAGTCTCATGAAAATCAATGAAATCAGAACATCCCTAGACACCAAAATAAACTCAAAATGGCTTAAAGACATAATTTATAAGAGATGACATCATAAAACTCCTAGAAAAGAACATAGACAAAAACACTCTCTGACATAAATTCATTCAATATTTTCTAAGATCAGTCTCCTAAGGCAATAGAATTAAAACCAAAAATAAACAAATGGGACCTGATTAAAGTTAAAACCTTTTACCTTTCAATGGAAACCATAAACAAAACAAAAACAACTCACAGAATGGGAGAAAATATTTAGAAATGATGCAAAATCAAGGTCTTAAGTTCCAAAATGTACAAACAATTCATACACCTTAATATCAAAAAAAAAAAGAATAAAATCAAAAAGAGGCAGAAGACCTAAATAGACATTTCTCCAAAGAAAATATACAGATGGCAAACAGGCATATGAAAAGATGCTCAATATAATTATTTATTAGAGTAATGCAAATCAAAAACACAGTGAGACAGCACCTCACACCAGTCAGAATGATTATCATCAGAAAGTCTATAAATAGAGAGGGTGTGGAGAAAAGGTAACCCTCCTACACTCTGGTGAGAATGTAAATCAGTGCAACCACTATGGGAATTAGTGTGAAGATTCCTTATAAAACTAAAAACAAAGCTACCATATGATCAAACAACCCCACTCCTGGGCATATCTCTGGAAAAGACAAAAACTCTAATTTGAAAAGACACATGTACCCCAATGTTCATAGTAGCACTATTTACAATGGCAAAGACATGGAAGCAACCTAAGTAGAAAATGTAGTATATACATACAATGAAATATTACTGATCCATAGAAAAGAATAAAATATCGACATCTGCAGCAACATAGATAGACCTAGAGATTATCATATTAAGTGAGGTTAAGTCAAAGACAAATATCACATGATATTACTTACAGTGGAATCTAAAAAGCGATACAAAGGAACTTATTTACAAAACAGAAATAGACTCATGGACATAGAAAACAAACTTATGGTTACTAAAAGGGAGAGGGTGGAGGAGGGAAAATTTAGGAGTTTTGGAATACCAGAAACAATACTATGTATAGAATTTTATTATACATAAAATAAATAAGCAACAAGGATTTTACTGTATAACACAGGGAACAATATTCAATATCTTGTAATAATCTATACTGGAAAATAATCTGCAAAAAATTTATATTTTATATATATATATATATATATATATATATATATGAATCACTTTGCTGTATACCTGAAACTAACACAACATTGTAAATCAACTTCAACAAAAAAAATGAAATAAGATTTTTCTCATTAAGTAGCCACAAACAAAACGTTACTATTTACTTAACTATAATGACTGAAATTAGATTTAATACAATACAATTATATTACAACTTCTGAAATCATCTATCAGCATTGGTAAAATCATCTAAAATTTCTCATATTTGTTTTGTATGAAAGATTCCTCCTCAGAAATCCTGAAAATTATTTTCAGAAAATTACCAGATCTCTATGGAATCTTTTTGCAAATATCTTTATACTCTTTTCACACAAAGGAGCCCATAAAATAAAATTAATATTATTTTAAGCCACAAATCCTGCCACCCAACCCACTTTACCCTCTCATTTTCCCTTTAAGACCATTTTCCCCACTGTTCAATTTAGATGAAACATTCAATCTCCTGGTCCCCAAATGATTGCAAGGAGTCCTGTTTTAACAAACTGCTTAAATTACTTGATTTCAATCTCATCTTGTTTTCATAAGATTTAAATTAAATTAATGAAGAGAAAATGTCTAGAAAAAAAGCTGAGATATTAAAACAACGTGCTGAGAGCTGATTTCCATCCTCCAGCCCTAGGGAGCCTGGGTCAAGCATCCTGGCCCCTGTGCAGCTCTCCTTCAGTAGGGACCACGCCTGAAACAAGTCATTGTGGAGAATTGTTTAAAAATGAATGCACTGAAGATTTTCTGATTCACATTCATTATCCACTGACCTGTCCTCAATGGATTTCACAAAGAGAAGCAAAACTAATTACCTCAGACCAGTCTGTCTGGAAAATAATGGCATTGTGATTTAGAGAAAAGCATTCACACTGTAGAGACCTTTTAGAATGGTGTATATTTTTAAAATTAAATATCACACTTTTGTGATGTTGAAACTTTTGCATTTGAACTAATGCACCATCATTTTCTTTTTTAAAAAATCTGTACTAAACAACAGAGACCTTTGTGGGCTAAATAAATATCAACAACTATAGTTTGCTTCATATAAAGTCATCTTAACATACTTGAAAAGAGACTCACGAAATAGAGGAGATTATATATGTGGAGGAGGAGCTTTACAAATGAGGAAAGAAAGTAATATGATAAACTATTTGGGAAGTTTAGAATAAGTTATTTATTAACATTATTTATTATCTGTTTTAATTTACCACCAAAAAAAATTGTTGTTTCTTAATAGCACATGCATAATGCCTAAGGAGAATGGTTTCTAAGGAAGCCTTGTCTTGTTATAAAGGATTACTGATATGCATGGAGATTCTATAAATCTCTTTGCATATTAGTGTAGAATAGGTAGTGATGACAACATAGAAATCTATTGTTTTGTTGGAGGACAAGCCATCAGAGTTTGGTTATTAGAAATACAACGTGATGAGCCAGTGCATTCCAGAAACACATAGCGTTCACAAGACATTAGAGAAAAAGCGTCACAATAAAACGGACGGGAAACTGTAAGACAGTTACACTATCACGACCACAAAAGTGAGGAAAATCAAGAACACAGTGGGAGTTTAACCAGACACTGGATAGCTCACTTCCAAAAGCCCTAATTATGGGACTCTCTGTCCTCTCATTGCTAAAGATTAATCATATGCAAATTGGTAAAAAGAAGTTAGAAACCAAGCTTCTTTAGAGTTTTATTTGGCTCCACTTTGGATGAAGTCTGGAAAGGTTTGCAAAAGAATTACACTTCATTCAAAATCAGAGGTCAAGAGGAAAATAAATTGGGTTATATATAAAATATTAACACAAATCCTCACCCTGAAAGAACTGAGTTAGATCCATGCAAGTTAATTTTCCTCCTGAGCACTGTGAAGTCACTATAAGTAGCAAATGAAGTAATTGATCTCTCCATGGTGAACCGATCTTCACCAGTACAACTCGTGCCTGAAGAGGACCATGGGCAAGCCAGGAGTAGAAGCTCACTTGGCTTCACTGGGATGAGGTGAAGGGGACCAGCTCTTGCTTCCAGCCTTCTCCCTGTCTGTTTTCATATCAGAGATGGCTATAGGAGTAGACTGGAAATCAACTGCCAATAAACATATCTCTCTTTCTTGTTGTCTTCTCATCTTAATCTGTCCTTCTCCTTATAGAGGAAGGCAAATAGGAGCTTCTTTGACTTAATGAAGCAGTATCATTTTATCTAGATTTTATTTGCAGACTGTGACAATTCCTGAAAATCCCAAGAATCACAGGAGAAAGACACATTTCTCTGAGCCTAAAAAGAATTTTAAAATATTGGTATATTTGGAATGTGCAAGTAAATGTATAATCTTTGGTATTCACAAGAGACAAAAATAGAACTGTCCTGATTCCTTTAGTGGTAAAACAAAAGTTCATGTAAATATTTAGATGCAACATATTACATATGTTACACTACATATGCGAACTTTATTTTTATAATATACATCTGATGTGTTGTACAGGCAAAACAGAAGACACAATGATAACTGTCCAAAAATAATGTAGTTTTACTGCAGTTGTATTTACGATTGTATTAACTTTTAATTTCAGTCAGGTTGGGTATTACCATGGGTTCTTTCTTTCCAAATACTCTTGTAAAAGTGACTTTGTCATACCAAATTATTACACAAAACACTGTGTAGAGCTTTTCTTGAGACCCTAACACAAAATCCACTACCTACTATATGTATTACCTGATAACCTTGTGTTAGTGTCTCTGTTCCTAAAATTATTATACCCCATTTTAATCTGAGATGTGCCTTCAGTACACTCTTTGGTTGAATGCCAAATAGCTGAATGTTAAAATCAATATTAGAGGAAGCCAACTAATACCATCATAGAATAAACTTTTGGGGCCTGAAGAAAAATCTGAATATATTTCCAAAAAGTTAATTATGATTACACTTTTACTACTAAAATCATTAAAAACCAATTCTAATAGTTTGAACATTCAGTTAGAAAAAAACACAATTTTTCCACTCACTTCCAAGTGGGGTCAGTAGGTTTGCAAATATATTGAGATAATTCTACAAGTATAGGCTACTGTTGATAGTAACATTGCTAAGTTTGAAAGTTTTCCATCATTTAAGTAAAGATTTATCAGCTCTTCAATTCCTGTAATTACATTTAATCAGTTCCTTAAATTAGAGATGTTTGCACTTCTTGTAGAAGAATCTCCATATTTTCAGAAGACTTAAAAATGTCTTCACATATTATTTTATCAGGAATATTTTTTTGCTTAGTTGCTGTTTCACACTTAATTGCTTGAGATAAAATTTCCCTTAACCTTGAATCTAGAAATATAGTAATAGAGAAGTTTGACTGATTTCAATATGACAAATCTCCAAATTTCCACCTGTATCTCAGCTTTCATTACACACACACTAATTTCAGCATGTTCTCTGAAGCAAAATGTTGAGAGACTCCTTATAGCAGGTGCAATGTAAGAAATACTTCTGCTCTCCAGTCACATCAGTTTCATTATTTCCTTACCCAATTCTAGCAAATAAACCATGTTCTCTACAAGCAAGCTGCCTTGAAAGCTGGCACTGTTATTGGCAGAATGTAGTGTTAAATCTTTCTTTAATCCAATCTTTTTTTAAAAAAAAGGTAATAGCTTCTATTCTATCTTGTTTAAGCATGTATGATATCTGACAAAGCAGTTCCATCATCCCTTTTATGTCATGGAGATGTTTTTTAATTAAGTGATAACATTAGTTATTTTCCTGCCAAAGGGCAATACTTCTGTTACATTGTCCCTGTTATAATTACTTTTCTATCGTATTATTGAAAAATGTGAAAAAATATCCCATCATCTGCTTATTTACATGTCATTCCTAGCCTTTGCCACTTTTGTTTCATTGTTAGTCATAATTATATGACATTTGCTTTAATGATTTTCCATTCCATAAATAGTTGACCAATCAGATCAACTTATTTTTTAGTTATGTGAGACTCAGAAATTTTTCTACAAGCAGAAATATGATATATTGCCATATATATATCATATATATAAATATATATATTTATCATGTGTATATATATATATATATATTGCCATACCTTTATGTTTAAATGTGTGAGTAAAAATAATAAAATTATAAAATAATATAAAATAATAAAAATACTAATTCAATAATATTGCTAATACTTATGTTCCTATGCACAGCAGAATATAAGTCAAGAATTAGCATTGTAGCAGCATGTCTTACTCATGGAATTGTTGCTTACAATTTGTAGTTTGAGTTAAACTAAAATTTTTTTGATATTCACCCACATAAAATGCTTGATATTCTATTTCAGTCTTTTCAATAAGACTTTGCTCAAAACTCTTTGCCTCTATATTCTTAAAATCATCAGAAGATATATTACTAAATCATTTGTGAAAACTGTTTTGAAGTTTGATAAATGAAAACAAAATATGATTTTTAGTACACCATTTTTCTCTAACTTAATGTTGTCTTCTCACTCACTTTTTTATGGCATAATTAAAGATTATTTATCATAGATATTTTGTGGTCTTTCTCTCTCATGAAATTTTGTAGTGGCATTCTGCTCTTAAATCTCTTTCTCAACATGTACAGAATTCCCAAAAAGGAATACTAAGGTCAAAGCCAAATTTCTATGCTTCCTAAAATATGTGTTTCTGTGGATACTCTCTCCATCAGACTATGAGAATCATAAGAAAAGAGACTTCATTTTATTTCTCACAGTGTCAAAAATAGAGCATGACAGATACTAGGCACTCAGTGAATACTTGTAGATTGAAAAAAAATGTGTTTCAAATAATACACCATGATGTAATGGAAAAGAGTTGCATTTGCTTTCAGAAAGATACATTTTTACATTTGCTGGCATTGTGATATTGGACATTTTAATTCACATCTCTGGACATGACTTTCCTCATCTGGAGAATATTCCCTGAACCTCCCTCAGTTTTTATATGTGTAAGTGTATTTTAAAACACAAGCACAATACTTACTATCTAGTAGGTATTCAATAAGATGATTAATAAGAAGGAAGGAAAAAAGAAATGAAGTGAGTTAATGTTTGCATTGATTAAAGAACTATTTGCTTCCTCAGTTATATAAGCACATATTTAAAGATCTAAAGTACTGAACAGAATTTTTTGAACTAAAAAATAATAATCCTCTATTAAAATAACAGACTTTAAAAAAATTACAGAATAGCCCAAGGATCCATTACAAATATTAGATATTTTGTAAGAAGTCTCTTGAAGTTTATCCAATTAACTCTTTGGAAACAAAAATGACCAAATCTCATTTGTCCAATGTCTATGAATGAGTGTTGCTGCACTGGGGTCATGATTCTACCAAATTATAAGGAAAGCCCATAAATCATTATATTATCTCCTCACAGCCTCCCTTATTTCAAATAATTAGTAGAGCTATTTCTTGGCTTACAATAGCACATTCACAGGCAGCCCTCCATTTACGTGAGTTCTATGGACATCCAGATTTAGGTGAAAAATGACCTCGATTACTCACATTCTTCATTCCAATTCCTTTAAGTATTGCAAAAGTATATTAACCAGAATTATGTTCCCAGTATTAATATTCCCATCAGTCATTTCAATTTTCTCAGTCTTGGTCACTGGTACCAATCACTCTTTGTATAAATGCTAATTAGATTCAGGTACAAAAATGTGCAAATACCTTCAAGTTAATGAGAACCTGCTATATTAAGGATCTAGTAAATATTTCCATATTGATATTTTGGTGGCTAATTTTCTCATCATATATCATATATATATGCAAGTTATTTGTACTGTAATTATTAAGTTGTAATACTTAAGAATTCTTTGAAAATGTTGATAGTTTTAAGTTAATTCATTTTTTTTTCTTTTTAGGGCCATACTTGTGGCATATGGAAGTTTCCAGGCTAAGGGTCAAGTTGGAACTGCAGCAGCCAGCCATAGCCATAGCCACAACAATGCCAGATCCGAGCCATGTCTGCAACCTATGCTGCAGCTTGCAGCAACTCCAGATCCTTAACCTACTAAGTGAGACCAGGAATCAAACCCACATCCTCATGAATACTAGTCAGGTTCTTAGCCCAGTGAGCCACAAGAGGAACTCCATAATAATCCATATTAATATTTAAAGTAAATATATATGTGTATGTGTACATATGTATATATATAAAGTCAATTTTCCCTTAAGAGATTATGATAAAAATAATTTCCCCAAACCCTAACCCTACTCAGTTCAACAACCATTTTCAATTCTTTCTAATCCAACCACCTGATTTTCAACTCAATAATTAAACAGCATGCCAATGTTGCTCAATGTTAAACTTCATTTGCTTGGCTTCCTTTATGATGAATGATGATTTAGTTCTCTTACAAACACCTTTCTCTCAGTCCTCCTGCCAGCATTCCTAAAAGGTATACATATAAGTATCTGTATAAATATATGACAAAATGATTTTAAGTTGTTACTTTATATTTTTAGACTACAGAGATAATGACTAATATTTTGGTTATGCAATATTTTTCACAGAATTCTGAAAGTGCTACTCTCTATATTTCCAGTTTCCAGCTATAGTAGCTGAGAATCTCAAATAGCAGAGTCACGTTCATTTGAACAATTTGTTTTTAATTTCCTAAAAACATTAGATCATTTCTTTAGGTCTGCAATTTGTCATGTGGCAATAATTTTCTCTAACCTCACTTTGTAGGACTCTTAAAATTTGAAACTTTTTTTTTCCCCACTGTACAGCAAGGGGATCAAGTTATCCTTACATGTATACTGAAACTTTTTTTTTAATTTTGGGTCTTTAACATCTTGAATTTGTCATTTAATTTTTCTATCTTTTCCTGCATGTATTTCTATTTCTTCCATTATATTTTACTTCTATTTTCTGGAACTTTCTTGAATATTTAAAGCTACTAATAAATGCTTATTACCTTTTTTCTCTAAATTACTCTTTCCTGTTGTGATTCTATTTTATATTATACTGGAATTATTTTATAGCTGGATGTCTAACTGTCCATCTCTTCACATGGATTATTTTCTTCATATTTCAAAGTTCTCTTCTGCTATATTCATCTTGGTTCCTGTATATTTGTTTTCATATAACTCATATCTGGAATATATAAAGAACTCTTAAAAATCAGTAAGAAAAGAGAAACATCAAATTAAAAATGGATGAGGAGTTCCCATGGTGGCGCAGTGGTTAACGAATCCGACTAGGAACCATGAGGTTGCGGGTTTGATCCCTGCCCTTGCTCAGTGGGTTAAAGATCTGGCGTTGCCGTGAACTGTGGTGTAGGTCGCAGACACGGGTCGGATCCCGCGTTGCTGTGGCTCTGGCGTAGGCTGGTGGCTACGGCTCCGATTAGACCCCTAGCCTGGGAACCTCCATATGCCGTGAGAGCGGCCCAAGAAATGGCAAAAAGACAAAAAAAATAAAAAATAAAAAAATAAAAATGGATGAAATACTTGAACAAAAACTTGACAAGTGTATCTAAATAATAATAATCTTATAGTGTTCAGTGTTTTAAATCATGAGAGAAATGTCAAATAAAACTTCAAAGTGATACTCCTACACACACTGCCAAATAATTAAAATTAAGGGTTGACAATAATAAGAGTTGACAAGAATGTAGAACAATGTAACTCCCATTTTGGATGGCCATGTCAAATTTAACTAAAGCCTACTAGATACTTTTTTAAACTATGATCTTTTACTTATTATTTCTTGTCTACGTGTTTTATATTGCAGGGATGGTGGTAATCAAGGTCCTGCTGTTATATCTTTCATTTCTCTTCTTCATTTTTAAAGGGTCTTCACTTTATATATTTTATGTTATCCAGTACACTGAACACTGTAACATCTTCAGTATGGACTATTTCATTTTTTTACTATAAAATAACCCTTTTCATATGGCATAGTTCTTTCCTTCTCAAATACTTTATCAGATATTAATGTTGACTCTGCTGCTTAGAGCATGAATATTTGCCTTTTTATTGACTTTGTTCTTTTCAAATTTCTGTTTGCATTTGTTTTACATGTTTTTCATTTTAATCTGAATAGTGTTTTCTTACAACTCCTTTACCTTTATCTTAAATACTTAATTCATTGTTAACTTAAACATCCATCTACTAGCTTACTCACTAACATAAAACCAAACAAAATATTGCTCTTAAGTCAGACCTCAGAAAGATGTTTAGACATCATCTTTTAAGTAGAGATCACAATATCTCTTTTTCTCTTTTTCCTTTGTACTCAGAATTCTTTATTATTACTATTTTTTAATCCTAATCTCTCAGGATAGGCAACTAGAA
This sequence comes from Sus scrofa, assembly GCF_054392235.1. NCBI lineage: Eukaryota > Metazoa > Chordata > Mammalia > Artiodactyla > Suidae > Sus > Sus scrofa. The sequence goes on from NC_139390.1 coordinate 65,800,853, forward strand.
CTGAGAAAACTCTAGTTTGGAATTCATACTTTTTTTTTCAAAATACTTTCAGTCTTATCTCATTAGCACTATTTCATAGCACTATTTTAGCATAGTGTGATGCTAAAATAACCAAACTAGGACTGTTAATCATGACACCTCAAGAAGAGTGATATCAGCATTATGGAAATGTAAGACATTCTTTTCTATCCTCTCATACTTTTTTTTTTGAACAATTAGAGACATCCATAACTGAACAAAAATGCTTCACAGCTTACAGCAAGGGACCAGGGAATATTTGCCTACTGTGCATCCAAAAATAAACATAAACAAACAAAACCTCAGTAAGGGCGTTGGATCCAAGGAATTCAGTGCACCTAACTTACCCTCACTTGCTGTGATCAGAAAAATACCTGGAGAGAGCAAACCTGAATAGATTCTTAAAGATAAAAGATAAATTATAGGTATTCGGCCTTCCTAAGGGCAGATTCCAATATGTCATTGGCACAAGACAGAGTGCGGATGCAGGGAAGGAAGAGGAACTTACCAAAGCTGCCCCCCTCTTAGGGTGACACTTCAAAAGGCTTAGATATTTGGCAGTGAAGGTGGTGACCTTTCCCAGAGAGAAGATGGAAAGCAGAGACCTTTCTGACAGAGAAAGTGAAAAGTGAAAGTGGTGAGACACCCTGGCTACCTGATTGTGCAGAATGTGGCTGGAGAAACCTGTTTCTCTCCAGCACAACCCTTATTTCTGATGAACAACCTCCATGACTGGGAGGAAGGATGAGAAAAGGAAGGAAAGAGGTAAGAATATCAAAAGGCATTAAAAAACATGGCTCCTGCTGTCTACTTCAGTACTTTGGCAGGAAGCCTATCCACAAACCTCTGTGAGTACTCCACTAGAGAATCTCCTACTGGATTCCTGAGCACCCCCTATGCCCTGAGTGCTAAACACATACATCCCTCCACTTTGCTGCTGGCTTCTTGTGCATGATACTGAGTGTATCCATGAAAGTAAGCCCTGGTAGACAAGGATCTTGCTCAAAAAACAGGCTAAGGTTGGTGGACAAGGGAGAACAATGAAAGTGAGTTATAGAACCACATTCTGGAACACAAAAGAGAGGATTCTAATAGCTATCCTAGTGAATTGTAAGAACTGAAGAAGACATAAAAGTTTAGTTAGAAAGGTATCTGTTACCTAAAATGCAAAAACCAAAGCACATAGCAACAAACAGTATGATAAACCAAAGAAAATCGTATCTCAAAAAGAAAAAATAATTCTCCAGCAACCAAATAAACTCCAAGGCACAGAATATTGTGAACTAACTGATAAAGAATTTAAAATAGCTGCTATGAAGAAATTCAACAAGCTATAAGAAAAAGTCAGAAAACAATTCAGTGATATCAGGAATAAAATCAATTAAAAAAAAGAGCTCTTTACCAAAGAGATTGAAATTATATATGCAAAAAAGGAACCAAACAGGAATTTTGGAGCTGAAGAATTCAATGAATGAGATGAATAATTCTATAGAGAACATCCTTATCAGGGAAAACCACATGGAAGAAAAAATAAATGACTTGGAAGATAGCATGCAGAAATAATTCAGTCAGAAGAGAGGGAACTGATATCTTAAAAGAACAAAGAAAGCCCAGGGAGCTTTCATATTATTATCAAAACAGTAAGTATTCAAATAACTGGGGTTCCAGAATGAGAAAAGAGAGATAAGGGGGTGGCAGAGTATATATAAAGAACAGCCAAGAACTTTCCATACTTGTGAATGACTTCGGCATATCCATTCATGAAGCTAATAGGCTACATAATTATCTAAATACAAAAAAGACCTTATCCAATATACATGATAATGAAACTGTCAAAAATCAATAATAAAGACCTTTAAAGACAGTCAGAGAAAACAGAAAGTAACCTACAAAGGAACTCCATAAGGTTAGGGTCAACTTCTCAGCAGAAATTTTATAGGCTAGGAGAAAGTGGAATGACATATTCAAAGTGCTGAAAGTAAAAAAAAAAAAAACAAAAAACAACAAAAAAAACCTACCACCTAGGAATGCTTTATCCAGAAAAGTTTACCTTTAGACATAAAATAGAAATAAAAGCCTTCCCAGAAAAATAAAAGCTAAGAGAGTTTACCAACACTATACCTGCCTTGAGAGAAATGCTGAAGGAGGTCTTCAGGCTGAAATGAAAAGATAGTATTCAGTGACATGAAAACATATGAGAGTGTATAACTAACTAGTAATGGTAGAAAATACACTGTCAGATTTAGAAAACTGTAACTCTCTTTTAGGATGGTTTATTAGCCACCCAACTACAGTAAAAAGTTAAATGAAGAGTAGTAAAAATAACTATAGCTACTATAAACTGTTAACCAATATATGACATTAAAAATAGGTAAATTGTAACATCAATAATGTAAAAAGGAGTAGTGAAGAGTAGAGCCTGTAGAGATCTTGAAGGTAAGTTGGTATCAGCCTAAAATGGACAGTTTTATGTATAAAATGCTTTATGTAATCTACAAGTTAACCACATAGCAAAAAAGGAGAGTAAATCTACAAAAGACAAAGCGAGTGGAAACAGAGCATATCACCATAGAAAATAACCAATTTACAAAAATAGGCAGAGACAGAGGGAAAAAGAAAGAACAGAAACAAAAAATAACTACAAAATGATTAAAAAGATCACAATAGTAAATACATACATATCAAAAATCACTCTAGCATAAATGAACTGAAATCACCAATCAAAAGGCACAGAGTGGCTGGATGGATAAAAAAATAAAACCTAACTATTTGCTGCCTACGAGTGGCTCATTTCAACTTTAAAACAATTGGATCAAAGGAAAGAACTGGAAGAAGGTACTCTACTCAAATGGAAACCAAAAGAAAGCAGGGATAGCCATACATATGGCAAACAAAACAGACTTTAAATCATAACAAGAAACTAAGTCATTATATATTGAAAAAAGTGTCAAGAAGATATAACAATCATTGTAAATATGTATGTATCCAATATCAAAGCACCTACATATGTCTACCAGATATTAACAGATCTGAAGGGAAAACACGTATTACAATACTAGTAGATGTCTTCAGAACCCTGCATTCATCAATGAATAGGTCATCCAGACAGAAAAAAAACAAGGAAACATTGGAACTGAAATACACTTTAAAGCAAATAGACTTAATATGCACCTGTAGAACATTCTATGTGATGGCAGCAGAATAAACATTCTTTTTAGTGCATACAGAACATTCTCCAGATAGATGATATGATAGCACACAAAATAAGACTTAACAAATGTAAGACTGAGATTATACCAACTATCCTTTCTGACCACAAAGGTATGAAACTAGAAATGAACAAGAGGAAAGCTGGAAAATCTGAACTATGTGGAAACTAAACAACACTTCTAAGCAAGGAATGGGTCAAAGAGAAATCAAAAGAGAAGTTTTAAAAAGTAAAATCAGGACTTCCCATCATGGCACAGCAGAAATGAATCCGACTAGGAACCATGAGGTTTCAGGTTCGATCCCTGGCCTCACTCAGTGGGTTAAGGATCCATGTTGCCGTGAGCTATGGTGTAGGTCACAGACACGGCTCGGATCTGGCATTGCTGTGGCTGTGGCGCAGGTTGGCAAATGTAGCTCCGATTAGACCCCTAGCCTGGGAATTTCCACATGCCGCAGGTACGGCCCTAAAAAGACAAATAAACAAATAAATAAATAAAAGGTAAAATCAATATCCAAGACATGGAAACAAACTAAATGTCCATCAACAGATGAATGGATTAAGAAGTTGTGGTACATATAAACAATGGAATACTACTCAGCCATAAAATGGACAAAATAATGCCATTCTTAACAACATAGGTGGAATTAGCAATCATCATACTAAATAAAGTAGGTCAGAAAGACAAATATATGATATCACTTATATGTGGAATCCAAAATATGGCACAAATGTATCTACCTACAAAACAGAAACATACAGACATGGAGAATAGACTTGTGGTTGCCAAATGGAGGGGGGAGGAAAGAGGATGGACTTGGAGTTTTGGGTTAACAGATGCAAACTATTACATTTAGAATTAATAGACAATAAGGTCCTACTGTATTGCACAGAGAATTATTTCCAGTATCTTGGGGTAGACCATAATGGAAGATAATATAAGAAATAGAATATGTATATATGTATTATTGGGTCCCTTCGCTGTGAAGCAGAAATTTTGAATAAATTATAAATTTTAAAAAGGTAATAAAAAGGAAAAAAAGAAAAAAATGTTGAAAAAAATGGAAATGGAAACACAACATATCAAACCTATAGGATACTATAAATGTAATTCTGAGAGGAAAGTTTATAGTGATAAATCCATACATTAAAGTGGAAATATCTCAAATAAACAACATATCTGTCCACCACAAGCAACTAGAAAAAGACAAATTAAGCCCAAAGTTGATCAGAAGGAAGGAAATTATAAATATCAGGGTGGAAAAAAAGAAATAGAGGCCAGAAAAGAAAAAAAAAATGAAACTGAAGACTAGTTTTCTTGAAAAGATAAAATTAGCTAAACTAAAAAAAAAAAAGAGCAAAGACCCAAAATAAGAAATGAAAGAGGAGACATTGCAACTAATACTATAGAAATACATAGCATCAAAAGAAACACAGAAAATAAAATTATAAACCAATATCCCTGATGAATATAGATGTAAAATTTTTCAAGAAAGTATTAGCAAACCAAATTTAAGAACACTTTAAAATGGCTATACACAATAACCAATTGGCATTATTCCCTGGGATTCAAGGAGATTTTAATGTATGTAAATCAATAAATGCATTACATTAATGGAATGAAAGATAAAAATAATATAAAAATCTCAATAGATGTAGAAAGCTTTTTCTACTAATTACAACATTCTTTCATGATAAAAAGCCTTAACATATTGGGTACACAAGGAATATACTTCAACATAATAAAGGCCATATACAACAAATCCACAGCTAACATTATGGTCAATGGCAAAAAATTGAAAGATTTTCCTCTAAGATCAGGAACAAGATTAGGGTGCCCACTCTTACCACACTTATACAATGTAGTACTAGAGGTCATAGCTAGAATAGTTAGTCCATATAAAGAAACAAAAGGCATTCAAATTATAAATGAAAAAGTAAAACCTATTATTTATGGATGATATGATTTATATAGAGAAAATCCCAAAAGTCCCCCAGAAAACTTGAAACTGTTGGATCTAATCAAAAAATTCAGTAAAGTTGCAGGATATAAGATCAACACATAATAATTAGTTACATTTTTATACATTAATCATAAAACATCTGAAAAAGAAATAAAGAAAACATTTAAAATAGCACTGAAATAACAAATGCTGGTGAGGATGTGAAGAGAAGGGAATTTTTGTGCACTATTGGTGGGAATGTAAATTTGTTCCATACTACAAAAAACAATATGGAGTTTCCTCAAAACATTTAAAAAAAAGAATTATCATATGATCCAGCAATTTCACGTATGGGTATTTATTGAAAAGATACAAAAACAGTAATGCAAAAAAATTAAGGCATATCATTTTAGTTTGGATAATGAAAGAACCCTAACGGAGATATATTTCTATGAAGACCTTAATGAAATGATAAAATATGCCACTGGAATATCTAAATGGAATATTTAGAGGTAACAATGAAAATAAGACCTGAGGTGAGTATTATTTTCATTTTTTTGTTGTTGTTTGGTTGGTTTTTGTCTTTGGTTTTGTGGTTTTTTTGAGAGATTAGCTGTCAGGAGACATGTTTCTACAATATATTCTTAGCCTCTTTGCTTCTCTTTTCTATGCTGAAAACTCTATCTTGTCCTGCCTTACTTTACCCCATATTCCTGCTTGAAAAACAGTCGCAGTGCTGGTAAATAACTTAAGAACAAAGATCTAAAGGCATAAGTTATTCATGTGGTCAGCTGAATGAGGACATAATGCTTTGGTCTAGGTATGCCAGACCTGTGCAGAGAGGCACACCATTTGCACAGCATGATATGTCCTCTAAAGAATAAGAGGAAGATGTGCCTTAGGGCCTCAAGGGGTTTATGAGGGGTCATTAGCAGGATATGAACTAGCAAGGAGAACCGAGGTGCAAACCTAGGCAAGGCTGGGTTGCAGCAGATAGGCATGCCTTTTGCGGAAGCACAGTGATGGTTCTCTAGATGCTATACATAGACAGCTGAAGCCAGGCTTCCTCAATTCTAATGATTGTTAAATGCCTAAAGGTCAGAATAAAAGCTTAACCAGCTACCAGCTATGCAACTTTTAAAATAATAATTAAAAAAACTACATCCTGCACCTATAGCCCCCTCCTCACTTAATGAAATCCTAAAGAGCACAATAAAAGCAGTATGGTTTCTTGAGGCAGGGCTCTTGGTCCTTGAGACCTTGAGTCCCCCGGTTCCCACCTTTAATTAAGATAAATGTCTCTGTGTCTTATTTTATGTTAACTTTTTTCCTTAAGTTTCACAGCACCAGTTCTTCAGCCCTAATCTGCTGAGCTGGTCTTGGCAATTAGCTAGTAAATCAAAGACCTAACAATGTAGTCTTACAAGGTATAAGATGGACTAATTTTTATTTTAAGGTTGTAAAGAAATCATTTTAGATCTTTAGACATGGAGTGACATAAACTGACTTTATTTTAAAGGATCATGGGAAATGGTGATTTGTCTACCATTTGAGTAGCATGGACTTGAACTTTTGAACCAGGTACTCCTGCAAATTAAAAATCTTAAATGGTGGACTTTTAGGTCTAAAGCCTTGAAATTACAAACCTCTTGACAGGCTATGGGATATCACAACCAACTAGCTAATTCTTTAAAGGTAAGTATACATTTTACACCAAAAAAAATCACTTTAGACCTGACAAAAATAAATCATACCTATTGTAAATATTGTCATTCCCTGCCCAATTTAGTAATTTTTATTCCTTGAATTAATACTTACTGAAGAAAAAAAATCACCTCTAGTTTCTTTCTTAAGTATTTCAAAGGTCAATAATTAATTACTGTGGATTAACACATAAATTATATTTTTAAAGTACCTAAAAACCTACCGGTTTCATATTCCTTTGTTTAATTAGCACAATCTAGTTTTACTTTCTAGGAATCTGTCAAAATTCTGAATGTGATTTAACCACCATGGTAACTGGCAACAAAGTCTGCTAATATAAATCAAAAAGTTATAGCTAGTTGCCTGAAGAAAACATTCCTGACTCTCTTTTGTCTGCCTCTGTCCTCTATGACTTTAAATTGTTCTTACAAGAAGCACATAATTTCTTTGGAGTGAATACCTCTTCCATAAGAAAATTACAGTAAAGAACATGAAAACAGTTTGACAACAATGACCAGATTTCCACACACTCTATTCCACTTTAAGATTGTTGCTAAGCCTCAGCACTGCCAGTTTTCCAGACTAGAAAGAAATAATTACCATTCTCATGGCATTACTACATACCATTCTCTTTACTTTTTTTGTGATTGTGTGTCTTTTTAGGGCTGCACTGTGACATATGGAGGTTCTCAGGCTAGGAATCAAATCAGAGCTGTGCTGGCCTACACCACAGTCACAGCAATGCCAGATCCAAGCTGCATCTGTGACCTACACCATAGCTCATGGCAACATTGGATCCTTAATCAGCAGTGAGGCCAGGGATAGGACCTGCACCCTCATGGATGCTAGTCAGATTTGCTTCCACTGAGCCACAATGGGAACTCTATACCAATTCTCTTTTTTAGGTACAAAAAACAAAAACTCTTCCATGCCACAGGTTGGTATGACAGTAATCTAAATTTCAACTGCTTTGTGTTACATTACAAAAAGACTTGCTTTGGCTTTGTTGGTTGTCAACCACACTTAAAAAAGGGAACTACAAAATAAATGTATCTACCACCAAAACCTCATGGCTTCAGGAATACCCAAAAGGAAGAAATCAAGTCTCTAAACAAGAGAAACAACTGATCATTCCTTGTTCTGATGTACCAGCACCTATATCCCTGGCATTTTAGAACAGCACTTCTGTAATTCTAATAAAGTTTCAGTTCCTGGTCTATGTGCTAATTAATGTTATTTCATATTATAGGTTTATTTTCATTCTTGTTGCCACCGATAGTTGTAAACACCGTAATGCAATGTCGCCCGGTACTCCACTAACACCTCATTCCCCAAAAGCTGAATTCACTTTTCTGGACCCAGCTGATATTGTTATACAGAGAGTGGAATCTTGTTGTTACAAGATGATCTCAAGTTGATCTCATGAAATACTCTAACCCTTTTGTCAAGTTTTCTGAAAATGACTCTAAGTAAAGGGGGCTGGAAAAGAGCTTTTCGTGGGTCCTTTTTGTAGGTATACACACACACACACACACACATACATATACATATAAAAGAAGGATCTGGGAAGACAGATGAATCCTCCTCAAGAACAAAAATTTAATAAGGTGGGGAGAAGAAAAAATGAAAGAAATGAGCTGAAACCAGAGCTTTCAAGGTCTAATAGGCTATATTAAAGATTTTGGTCTAATTCTCAGAATACCAAGAAGTCACCAGAGGATTCCAAACTGAGAGATACATGATCTCACTTTAGTTTTAGAAATGTCATCTTGACTGAAGTGGAATAGGACAAGAAAACACGTGAGACAAGAGTTACTAAAATGAGTAAATGGTAAATGAAGCCAGATTTGGGTCATCTCAGAAACCAGGATAAAGTTATTCCATACCCATTAAAATCTTCCTTTGGAATGAATTCTGAAGCTATAGTCAAAACAGCATCCTTTTAACCTTAAGGCCTTTATCATATATTAATCGATAAACATCATTAGAAATGATATATATGATTTGTTGCTAAATGGCTATAGAGTTTCAGTATTGCAAGGTGAAAAGAATTATGGAGATTGCTTACACAATAATATGAATATACTTAATACTACTGAACTGTACACTTAAAAATAAGATGGTAAATTATATGTTATATATACTGTACCACAATTTAAACTTTTTAAAATACAAAAAAGGAGGTAAGCATATTTGTGATCCATTTAACTGCTTACAAAACATTTCTATGCATTGTTTTTTATTTTTATTTATTTATATTTTTATTTGTTGCTTTTTTTTAGAGCTGCACCCACAGCATATGGAAGTTTTCAGGCTAGGGGTCAAATCGGAGCTACAACTGTTGGCCAATGCCACAGCCACAGCAACACAGGATCCAAGCCACATCCATGTCCCACGCCAGAGTTCACAGCAATGCTGGATCCCCAACACACTAAGCAAGGCTGGGGATTGAACCTGCATCCTCATGGATGATAGATTTATTTCCACTGTGCCACAATGGGAACTCCTGCATTAATTTCTAAATGTGATCTATACCAATAAGGTAATACTAGTCTCATTAATAGATTAAAATACTGAAAACTCAGAGCAGCTATAGTAATTGCCTCAGGTTAAACAGATTTATAAATGGGAATTTTTTTTTTTTTTTAGGGCCACACCCATGGCATTTGGAGATTCTCAGGCTAGGGGTCAAATGAGAGCTATAACTGCCGGCCTATGCCACAGCCACAGCAATGTAGGATCCAAGCCATATCTGCGACCTATGCCACAGGTCACAGCAATGCCAGATACTTAACCCAGGGATTGAACCTGTGTCCTCATGGGTGACAGTCAGATTCGTTTTATCTACTAAGCCATGACAGGAACTCTAGGAAATGTCTTTTGAATTCAGGACGACCTCTAACATATAATCCTATATTTTTCTACTACTCTAAATATTTTAGAAACACTACAGTTCAGGAGAAGGTAGGGAAAAGATTTTATCATTGAGTAAAGGTGTGTCAAAAGCCAATAACAACACTCCCAAGCTAATTCTATGAGGTCACCATCACCCTGATAATAAAACCAGACAGACAGTACAAAAAAGGAAAATCATAGGCCAGTGTCATTGATGAACATATACAAATTATCAGCAAACTAAATCCAGCAGTAAAATAAAAGGATCATACACCATGATCAAGTGGGATTTAACCCAGGGATGCAAAGATTCTTCAATATGTGTAAATAAATCAGTTTGTTACTGTGGTATATCACCCTGAAGAATAGAAACCATGTGGTCATCTCGATAGATGCACAAAAAGCTTTTGACATAATTCAATACCCATTTATGATAAAAACCCACCAGAAAGTGACCATAGAGGGAACCTACCTCAGCATAATAAAGGCCATATATGATAAACCCACAACTAACATCATTCTCTATAGTGAAAAGCTGAAAGCATTCTGCTATGATCAGAAACAATATGAGGATGTCCATTCTCACCACTCTTACTCAACTTAGCTTTGGAAGTGTTAGCTATAGCAATCAGAGAAGAAAAGAAACAAAAGGAATCCAAATTGGAAAAGAAGTAAAATTGTCACTGTTTGCAGATGACTGGATACTATACATAGAAAATCCTAAAGATGCTACCAGAAAACTACTAGAGCTTATCAGTGAAACTAGTAAAATTGCAGGATACAAACTTAATACACAGAAATCAACTGCATTCCTATACACTAATAACAAGGGATCAGAAAGAGAATTTTTTTAAAAAATCTGATTTACCGTCACATCAAAGAGAATAAAATACCTAGGATTAAACCTACTCAAAGAGGCACAAGACCTGTTACCTGAAAACTATAAGACACTGATGAAAGAAACTGAAGACGACACAAACAGATGGAAAGATATACCATGAGCTTGTGTTGAAAACATCAATATTGTCAAAATGACTATACTATACAAGGCAATCTACAGATTCAATGCAATCCCTATCAAATCACTAATGACATTCTTTGCAGAATTAAAACAAAATGTTTTAAAATTTGTATGGAAACACAAAAGGCCCTGAATAGCCAAAGAAATATTGAAAAAGAAAAACAGAACTGGACTAATCATGTTCCCTGATTTCAGACTATACTAAAAAGCTTCAGTAATAAAACAGTATGGTACTGACACAATATCAGAAATATAGATCAAGGAACAGCATAGAAAGCCCAGAGATAAACCCACGCACATATGATCAATTCATCTAAAACACAGGAGGCAAGAATATACAAAGCAGAAGACAGTCCCTTCAATAAGTGGTTTTGAGAATACAGGACAGCTATTAAAAAAGAATGAAATAGAACATTCTCTAATAGCATACACAAACATAAATTTAAAATGGATTAAAGACCTAAATGTAAGGCCACTGTAAAACTCCTAAAGGAAAACATAAGCAGAACACTCTGACATAAATCAGAGCACTATTTTTTGGATTTCACCTCCATAAAAATAATTCACCTCTAATAAAAATTTTATAAAATGGGATTAATTAAATTTAAAAGCTTTTACCAAGCAAAAGAAACCAGATATAAGGCAAAAAGACAATCCACATATTTGGAGAAAGTACCTGCAAATGAAGCGACTGAAAAGAGATTGACCCCCCCAAATATAAAAACACCTCATACAGCCCTATATCAAGAAACAAACAACCTAATTAAAAATGTTCAGGAGATTTAAACAGACATCTCTACAAAGATGACAGAGGGCCAAAAATCATATGAAAAGATGCTCAACATAACAAATTATTAGAGAAATGGAAATCAAAACTACAATTAGATATCACATCACACCAGCCAGAATGGTTATCATCAAAACATCTACAAACAATAAATGCTAGAGAAAGTGTAGAGAAAAGGGAACCCTCCTACACTGTTGGTGGGAATGTAATTGGTGCAACTACTATGGAGAACAGAATGGATATTCCTTTAAAGACTAAATATAGAACTATCATATGACCCAGAAATCACACTCCTGGGTATATATCTGGAGAAAACCATAATTTGAAAAGATACATGCCCCCCAATGTTCACTGAAACACTATTTACAATACCCAAGACATGGAAGCAATCTAAATGTCCACTAACAGATGAATGGAAAAAGATATGATACATATATATATAATGGAATATTAGTCATAAAAAAGAATAATGCCATTTGCAGCAACATGGATGGACTTGAAAATTATTATACTAAGTGAAGAAAGTCAAACAGAAGACAAATATGAGATCACTAATATGTAGACTCTAATAAAAAAAAATACAAAAGACCTTATAAAACAAAAACAGACTCAAAGATTTTGAGAACAAACTTATGGTTACCAAAAGGGAAACATGGAGGGCAGGGATAAGTTGGGAGACTTGGATTAACATATGCATACTACTAAATACAAAATAGGTAAGTAACAAGGTCCTACCCTATTTCCCAGGGAAATCTACTCAATTCCCTGCAATAACCTACATGGGAAAAGGACATGAAAAGGAATGGATATATGTATATGTATAACTGATTCACTTTGCTGTACACCTGAAACTAACACAATGTTGTAAGTCAACTATATGCCAATAAAATTTGTTAAAAATAAAAATAAGTCAATAAGAACAAAAAAATTATAAAGTCTCAAAGCCTTAAACCAAATTCTTATTCTTTTTATTTTCTTTCTTTGAATAACTGTTGTACTTAATTATAATATTTAAAGAGCATATATTTTATTTGTATATGATCTTTTGTCTTTTTGTCAACATTTGAGGAATAATTTCCAAATAAAATTGTAATATATTTAAAGGGAAAAAAATCTACCTTCTTCAAGTCACACTTTTACCTGTGTTCCTTCCTGCCTTGTATAATATCATCCCATTTTTCAAAAAAAATGCCTAGTACTAAAGAAAGACATTACTCACCTTATTATAAATAAGAATTATAAAGACTAGTGAGAGGGAAAATATAATTCTCAGGAAAATAAAAAGTATGTGGAAATAAACAAATACCATTCAAAGAGCTTGCTATCCAAGAGAATTGACCACCATTGTCTGCCTTGGAAAAGACTTTAAGTCAGGGAGAGGGGGTGGGAAAGCTTTACAGTTAAGAGCGAGAGACAGCTCATGGGGTGCTCTGGCTGGGGTTGTTGGCAGAGGAAACTATGGGTGGGCTCTCTAGCCATATGTTTCTACGTAATTGATTTGGGGACCATACTTGGCTTTCTCTGGTTGGTCCTGAGGATCAAAAATTATGGGAGCTGGCTGTCACTGACCAAGCCCTGACTGTTCTGTGCCGAATGATTCAGAAGAGGTTGTGGTTTGGCTTCTAGGGCTGTTTACTGCACAGATTATAGGTCCAGGTTCAATTGCTATATATTGTCCATTGTATATTCATTCTCTCAAGCACATAGGAAATGTGTATAGAGATATAAGACTAGTAATAAATGAGAAAAAGCAAGCACATAGGAAGTTTTTCATGCAGTGAAAAAAAGTTTCAATAGGAGCCAAAACCCACAGTGACCTCAAAAGCAAATTGAGACATCTGTAAAATTTATAATATTTGCACTCATTAAATTGTGTTTATTCAAACCAATGTACACAATCTTGGTCCAACAAGAAGAAAAATGAAAAAAATAAAATCAGTAACACAATATATTTCTTTAAAAATAATTTCTTCTTATTTTATCAGAAACACTCTCAAACATCTGTCAGATTCTCAATTCTCGACTACTAGAAATTTCCACTATTCATTTAAAGAAGAAATCATTCAAGCATATGTAATTTAAAAAAAAGAAATTATGTAAAACTTACATTGAAATCCATTCAGTATATTTTCATCACAGTTATTTTATGGCATGTGTATTCATTCAGCTGTCTCAAATCTACTTAGCTACATTTTTTTTTCACTTAAATGAGTCAATCCACATATGAATAAAAGTTAAAATAACTTTTAAAATTGTCATTAGAATATCACATTAAAATCATCCCAACTTCAGAATTTGTCCAAAAGGAAACAATGTTTCTTTATTTTCTCCATTCTCCTTGACTTTTTGTTTTCTTATCTAGTTACCTTTTATTCTTTTCCTTTCTTCATTCAGTTTCTGTCTCCTCATTTCTTTCTCATTTTCCTCTTTCCTGTCTTCTGTGAATGGACTGATGATGTTTTTTTTTTTTTATTTTCTGATGCTTTGACACCTTGGGGGCTTGCTAACATGAGAGACCGACATTCCCAAGTATAACTGATTTCGAAAGATAGGAATGGACTAGGCTGCAGGTATGACTTTCATGTGCAAATCAGCCAATCCAAAGCCTACACCCTGAACTTTCTCTTTCATTTGTTCAGCTCTCAGGTCACTTTCTGTCTGTCCTAATCACCCCAGGGTCAGGTAACAAAAGCCTAGATACAGCCCTTACACCTCAGAGCCTGCTGAACTTATTCAGACTTGCCTATAGGAAACCTGCTTATCCTGCTTTGCCTTTCCTATGGAAACCACAAAAAACAAACAAACAAACAAAAAAAACAAAAAAACAAAAAACAGCTTTTCTTAACCATCTCTTATTTCTGCTCCTCTGCCTCTAGCCTGACTCTGGTGTTTCTCCATGTGACCCTACAGGGCATGGCAAGTCCTTCCTCTTGGGAACTGTTAGAAACAAACTATATGTTCCATGGCATTTGTCTCCAGATCTGTTGGCCTGACTGTACCTGAATAATAAAATCTACAATTTAAAATAGTAATATATGATGGGAAAGGTGGCAGTGGATTGCTGAACAAGAGAAAATAGTCAGCTCGCAATTTTTTTTGGCAGACTTTCTTTGATTTCAAACAACTGATTGGTTTTCTGATGAATTCGCAAGCTGTGAATGTATATAGTCCTTAATGAGCACTAATGCCTTGACCTTGAGTGAGGAAAGCATTCTGAACTAAATTTATGGTAGATGGAAAATTACACTTAAAGCATCTAGAGCACTTTTAATTTTCTTATCCTCAGAAAGTAATAGAGAATTATCAGACTTGCCCCTTTAACTAGTTAAGCATTTTTTCAGAATAAATTGGATAGTCTCATTCTTCAAAATAGCCAACCTATAGGAGCAAATCATTAAATCCTCTCCCTCAAAATGAAAGATTAAAGGCAAAGATGTCTTATTAGATACACACACACACACACACTAAAAGCATCCCTTAGGATTACCAAAAATAGACTGCATGTTAATAGAAAACACAAAGTTGGGTGATGTCCAATCAGAGTTCTCCAAACATTTTTGATGGCCCATCTCTTCAGTAAAAAATCTTGAGTGCATTCCCCAAGAGAAAGATTTATTTCAAAGTTGAAATGTGTATATCATCAGATTAGAGTAGTAAAGCACAATTTATTTCTCAATTTCTAGACATACCAAAAAATGAATTTATTAATTTTATATCTCAATGAATCATTTATGATGGTATCTCCAACGTATATATCTCTTAGAGAACTTTAGGTAACTTATGGCTTACTATCGAGTCCAGATTATTGCAACAGCCTGCTGCCTTTGTCCCTGTGTTCCTGGCCTCCCCCAGCCCTCTCTAACATTCTTCACATAGTAGCCACAGCGATATTTTTAAAATGGTAGTTTTTGTCCTTCTCTTTAGAGCCTGCCAAATCTTCCAATTGTCAAAGTCTGAGATTCCCAGATGCAGACTGTGAGATGAGCCTTGGTATGAAAGTGATTTTATAAGGAAATGTTCCCAGGGAAACTGGTAAGGAACTGTTCCCAGGGGGATTAGAGCAGAGAACAGGAGAAATCCAAGGAAGGTTCTATCACAGGCAAAGTCCCAGGGAGGGTTGTTTCAATCTGATCCCAAAGAACAACTCTGGAAAGAAAATGAACCCTCAGTGTTTTCTCACCTGCAGTCTGTGCCCACGAATCATCTAAATATTGGTTGGGGGTCAAGGAGGTCATGGACATATTTTTAGACACTTCTCTGCAATGTGGACAAGGCAGGGCATTGCCATTTAAAAGCATTCATCCAGTAAGAGTCATAGGCATGAGTTCTTGGGGAAAAAAGGACACTGAAGTTAAAATGTGCACAAAAATGGTCACACAGATACCAGGGAATTTGGGCACCAATATTATTCATTACATAATCTCACTTAGAAAAGAATCTAAACTACTTACCATGGCTATAGGAGATTTAGCACTGACTCTTCTGCAACCTCATCTTGTATCACCATACCCCAACTAACCAATGTACTTGCTCTTGCTTTAATCAACGAAGTTCCGTCCGTGTGGATTTATTCCCTTTGCTTGACTTCGCTGACCCCCTTGTCATATGACTGACTCCATGATACAATACTAATTTGAAATGGTTTCTTTCCAGAGTCCTTCCTTCATCATCTGTTCCAAAGTTCATAGCGCTTATTGCAATCTGAAGTTGTCCTATTTATTGTCTCTACCTCCCATTATTGCAATGTAAGCTCATGTCTGTCTTGTTCATCATTATATCCCCACCACACAAAGCAGTACCTGATATATGGTAAGTAATCAATAGTCATTTATTTAGTAAACAAAGGGCCATATGAGACCTACTTATAGCTTGCTATCTTAACCTCCTCAGATTCCTATCCTCTATTAATTGGGTTGTTCCTAGGAATCGAAGTTATCTCATCAAGTGTAAATTAAAGATGGAAGTTGCCATTGTGGCTCAGCAGTAAGAAATGCTGTACAGTGGGAAAATAAAATTAATAAAAAAAAATAAATAAATAAAAATGACTTCCCTTCAAAAAAAAACAAAAAAAAAAACAAAAAAAAGAAATGCAACTAGTGTCCATGAGGATGTGGGTTCGATCCCTGGCCTCACTCAGTGGGTTAAGGATCCGGTGTTGCTGTGAGTTGTGGTGTAGGTCACAGACATGGCTTGGATCTGGTGTTGCCATGGCTGTGGCATAGGCTGGCAGCTATAGCTCCTATTCGAATCCTAGCCTGGGAACCTCCATGTGCCACGGTGCAGCCCTAAAAAGAAAAAAAAATGCATTAAAAAAGGAATTTAAGAAGAAACTTTAAGAAGAAATTTAAGAAGAAACTTCTCAGCACAAAATGAAGTGGCTATATAAGCTATTAGAGTGTACTGTGTACTGTCAGGTTGTTCAAACTGAATCTCAATCAATGCATCTTTAATTGATCTCAATGAGGTCCCTTGCCTTGAAATCCACAACTTGGACAAATATAAGAATCTATTTCTGTTTATATTAGCTGTATTCTAGAAGGTAGCAATATACCTGAACACAGCAGGAACAAAATGCAGCCTGAGATTTCCAATGTATAAAATGGCTTATGTGGATGTCAAAATTTAACTCACAATACTTCATATATATTGAGAGAAATATGCCTGTTTAGTTTCTCCATAACCAATGACTGTTACTCCCCAAGTTTTCACTCATGGGTGGAGAAAAAAATTTCACTTTGGATACTTCTGGTTTAAAACTTAATCCAATTCAGTAATTTAAAGAGTCTATTTAATAATTTAAATAATTTAAATCCAAGTCCATGATTTAAACACTCCAACTGAGATAATGATCAGTTGTGCTAGAAAAACTGCTCAGTTATTCAAACAGCTCAGTCATCTTCCTCTTTACCTGGATCCTCCCTAGGGTTGGATAAAAATATAAGAAGAACGTGCCTTCCGTACATGTCTGGCCAGGGGAACGTCTCAGGGACCTTCACTGTCATGCTCTGTGCCTTGCCTACTTCCTCATGGGCAAAGTATACAGCTGGTAGGACTCGAAGTCTCATTTTTCTCTCCCTTTCTGTTTAGTCTAAGTCCTCAGATCCTCATTTATTACAGGTGGAAGATATAAAGGTATAAAAAATAATTTTATAGAATATGCATAGCTCAAAACTTATATATTAAAATGGCTAATTAATCTACTGAAAATCATTCTGAATGCTTCTCAATCTAATGTTCATAGTGAATTAAAATTATTTCATTTACATTACTTCATATAATTTATTCTCTTGCATTTTGTCACACAGAATTCTAACATTTTATAACTGAAATGAATCTTGGAAATCCATAAATTAAATTGTTCATTTTTTTTTAAGGGAAAAGCTAAGACGCATAGTAGGATATGGGATTTTTCCCCCCCAAGTCTCAAAAATGTGGAATCAAAGTCTCAATTTGTAGCAAAACGTATTTTCTTCCTTTCTTCAAGGTTTAGCAACATATTCTATGCACTCTCAAAACTGATCTTAAGGAGTTCCCGTCATGGCGCAGTGGTTAACGAATCCAACTAGGAACCAGGAGGTTGCGGGTTCGGTCCCTGCCCTTGCTCAGTGGGTTAACGATCCGGCGTTGCCGTGAGCTGTGGTGTAGGTTGCAGACGCGGCTCGAATCCTGCGTTGCTGTGGCTCTGGCGTAGGCCGGTGGCTACAGCTCCGATTTGACCCCTAGCCTGAGAACCTCCATATGACGCTGGAGTGGCCCAAGAAATAGCAAAAAAACAAAAAAACAACAAAAAAAAAACTGATCTTAAGTTCTCCTTCTCTTTGATTTCTCCTTGATATCTGACCATCTTGACAACAGTAATTTCTCCTTGATATCTGACCATCTTGCTGCTACACCCTACTGTATGTATCTCTGCCAGGTATTAACAGGTCTTTTTTTTTTTTTTTCTTCCTTCCTTCCCTTTTACTCATTCTGAAATTTAACGAGAACACATACTTGTCTACAAAGCTGTTATCCACTTCCTAGCATCTCGTCTTTCTCAGGACTCACTCTATGAGTCACTGATTCTGTCTTCCCAGTGGTTACCACGAAGTAGATGATTCAAAAATCTTGTAAAAAACCCTTTAAACTGACTTCCTCCTGTTATTTCCCACCCACACATACTGAATTCCTTTCCAGGTAATCATATTCCTGTCAGGAGAAAGCAATGTTCCCACAAGTTGAGGTATTTAGTATACCTCATTCACAAATGTAAAAGTACATTCTGGGTTAAAATTAAAACAGATGATCTGTGCCTGTGTTCATATATTTAACTTCTGATTCAAAAGCAGTGAGGGTTTCTGGATTGGGTGGAGGTGGGAGGTGGGACACAGAAATTTGAGGTTCCAGAGATTCCCACACACTATCCACCCTGAAAAGCAAAGGAAAATTCTATTCCTACTGTATCTGTATGTGGGGGTTTTATGTAGATATACTTTACATTATAAAATTCCAGTCTCTTCTGCCACAGATAAAAGATTATATGGAGCCCAAAACTTCAAATTTTTCTAAGAAGCTCATGATTGATAATTAACAGGTAAATCCTATTTGGCCATAATGTGGCATTTAGTCTGAGCCTAGTCATTGAGATATGATACAGCCATTGAAACATTTCTAGAGAATATGTTTTTTTTTTAATATTGGAGAATATTTAATCATTAAATTATGAGGAAAACACAGAACAACACTTATAGGAAAGCCTGAATGAAAAACATACGAAAACATAACAGCTTTTCCCTTTGCAGGATGTGGGAAGAGTAGGGTTATAGATTTGTGCTCTGATTTTCAATACTTCTATTCATTTTCAATCATAAGCATTTATTACTTTTCTAATCAGAAAAAAATTAAGACCTAAATGCAAATGCATGGTAAACTATGTTTTATATATTTGGGGCTTTGTCAAGGAAATTGCATTAAACATTCTAAAGTGTATCCTCTCATTTTATATATACAGTTGTTCCTCTGCATGCCCAGTGCCATGCTACAGAAATAAGTTGATTTTTGCTTGTTTCACTCAGCAATATGCTTTGAAAATCTAGCCATGTTGCTTTGAGTAAACCCTTTCTCCCATCAGCTGCATGTTCTACATCCTACCAACACTTTTTCAGAGTTAATTCACTCTGCTCTAGGCCTTTATTCTTCCACAAATATTTTAAATAAGTTCTTTAAAACTCTCAAATAAACAGAACCCGAATTTCAGAATTACATATTTACAAATTAAATTTTGTGATTAATTTAGATTAATTTATGATAATGTCATTTATCTTTACTAGGTAAATCTTTAGCTTTTGGTTAATTTTTAATATTTTTCCACATAAGTTAGATATTATTAGTAAATTCCAATATTATTATGAATACTTATATTAGTGGTATATTTTAATATAATTTTCTGTCAGTTATTGCAACAGTATGTAAATTCAACCAATTTTTGTAAATAAATCTTGCAACCAAGAACTGTCATTTCTAATTTTTTGATGTAATTAGACTTAGCATTGTAAACATTTTCTACAGGAAACCTATTATTTTGTAATTTGAAAAAAATAAAATATAAAATAATGTCTTCCAATATGTTTGTAAATGTTATCATATTCTACACATACTTGAATCCCGTTATCACTCATCCTTATCACTATATCTGAGGGAACTCTCAACTGCAGGACTGAAGAGAAATCTAATTAACAAACAGTCACAAGCTATGATCCCTCCTGTTGTTAATCAGGAAAGATTATGTTGTTCTAATTGTTACCAGTCAGAGAGTATGACTCTGGCCCTAAAATGTCGAGATCACAGAAAGAAGAATAAAATGACCTCCCAAGTAAGATTTAGGGTCCAGGGAAATTTTGAGACTTGCCCCTTAGATATGCAGATGGAATGCGTTACAGAAGAGCAACTAAAAATCTAAGGATTGCCACAGCCTATCAAGTGCTTATTGAAAACTTAAGCAGATTTTAGAGAAGACCAGAAAGATCCTACTGAAAGAACAAGTGAGTTGATTCCAGAATGATTTCTTTACTGGTGGGTGGAGTTCAGGGTTACCTGTATGACTGAAAAATATACTAAATTAGGATCTCATTGAAGGTAAAGAAAATTTTCAGCAGGGCCACAACTTTCCCTTAAGGCAAAACTGTACCAATCAAAATAAGCTGCTGTGTGCCATGGGGAGACACGGTGCCATGTAAGACCACAATACTACTTACAGTTCACCTAAAAACCAAATGCAATAGCTCCAGCATGACCCATACAAAGAGTAAGTCAGGAAGATCCATAGCAAATAGGCTCCAGGCTTGAAGTATATGTCAGTGTGACGGAAAAAGAACTCCTAGTTGGGATTATCCAGGGTGAGGCAGAGAGAAAAGTCTATTTGAAAAGTGGATATATTTGGCAGGGCTATATTTCTCATGAAGGGAGACCCTCAAGAAAAAAGCTAGAAAAGCATGTTAAAACGAAACAAACCACATATAGCATATAAACTGCAGAAACTGTAAAAGTAACCATTTAATTCCAGCAAATAATATTCCCACGTGTGTTTAAAAAAAAGGGGGGGGGGTCAACCTAAGAAGTGGGTTAAAATGTTAAGAAAGATCATTTTGTTCCTTTCTAAAGTAGTAAGAAATAAGTTCTCAACACTGTGTGCACGTACTCAACCTGGGGTACTTTAAAAAATAATAATAATTAAGGCTCCTGTCACAGCTCATATCTATTGAATTAAGAACTCTGGGGGTGGTATTTTCTAAAGAACTTCCATAGTGCTGTCCAAGTAAGTCAGAAATGAGAGGCACCACACTAGAGGCAGATCCTACTGCTACATAAAGATATGGTTTAGAATGCTCCTCACAAAGTTGAAAGAAGAAAATGTCTTGAGATCAGCATGGCAAAGATGTTCACTGCTGGGCCACTAGTGGGAGAGCTCCTTCAACTGATAAATCTTCATGGGATAATGTCACAGAAGAAATAATTATGGGGTCTAGGGACCAAGTTTTCCTGGGAGGCAAGTTTCAAAGCATAAGCAATTCCATAGCAAGAGACATGAACTTTGACCAAGGGGCAGGACAGGAAATGTGTGATCAGGAGACTATGAAAAAGCCATGTCACTGGACAGAGCTCACATGCAATACTGCACTGGAAAGATGCAAACACGGAAATTTTGGGGAAATAACAATTAGGCATCTAAACCATTATGGAATAAGAGCCGGGGCAGCCAACTTTGCAGATTTCTATTACCAAAGGACAGGAATTATTCACATGTCACTCTCTGAAAAGGAATAAAATAGGTTATTTTATACATTTCAAAACTAAACACAGATTCCTGAAGCTATGCAACAATACTAAACAAAGCAAAAACAAGACCATTAAAAGATTCTGTTTTTCCTAACGCCACTACTTCTCAGGTCTTTGTCTACTGCTTATGAAATAAGCCAGTAGGATGGCTTTCCTCTCACCCAGATGGCCTTTCTTATCCCTTTCTCACTCCTTTATGCACACCTGCTCCAGATGCTTTCAAATGCCTAACATCCAGGATTCCATCCTCCCATCTCCTGTGAACCCAGTCTTCTTACCTCCCCACCAATAAACCACTTTGTCCATTGAGGAGTCAGAAAATTCAAATTATCTTACATTTGGCTTTCTTCACTAGGCTTTCATTTTACTCTCTTATATGAAAATGCAGTAAAAAGCTCTATGAAAATATGAGACGTAGGGTCTAAAAATCCAATCATAAAATACTAGGCCATGTTGTGAGCTTAATGAAATGACTGAGATAAACCTTTGCAGCTAGTTGGTCTGAGAAGCTGAATCAGGGAGATCCCAATCCTTCCTGCAATTTGGCGCCACCTGGTGGCAGTTGTCCATTGTAGTTTAAATAATACACTAGGATAACTAGGTCTTGTGACAGGATGGAACTTCTGGGACAGAAGCAAAGATTCCAGGAATGGCCCTAGGAACGGACTCATTTTGTTGACCTCATCTGGAGGGACTGGACCAGGAAAATAATGAGGATATGAGGTCCTGTCTTCTCAAGGTAGAGCATCCACTGAAATAGCCCACTGGGCCTCAGTCCTCCCTCCAGAAGGAACAGACTCTAGAACACTTAACATTCGAGAACGTAGCTTGGGCAAAGGATAAACATTAATGACTAAAGTCATTATTTCCAAGCCTGGATTAACTTGGATTAACCCAGGGAGGACTATCACAGAGTTTTACTGTATTATTTTTCTGGTTCATGCCTAATTTTACTTTTTAGTATTTTTTCAAGACATTTGTCATACTTTTTCCTAGATGGTCACAATGTTTCTCTACAGGAGTTAGCTCAAATATGATCTTTTCATAAATGCTTCCCGGTCTCCTTCTTCTGGCGTGCGTGCCTTTCCTCTTGCCTCCTTAGTATCCTGCATAAACATCTATATAAGGCCTCTCAAAGCACACTGCGTAGTCATCAGCCCTTTTGATCTTGAGCAGCTTTAAGGAAATGACCTGTAATCATCTTATTACCAGCATTGACCACAGTGCCTGGAATATTGCAGATGATTATCTCTGTGTAACTTTTATATATTCCTCCTGTTTTACACATTCATAACATTACAAATCATTTCTTCCTTGCACCTCAACTATTTTGAAGAATGTTCTACTCATAGCAGCACACAGTTATTTGAGCTGAAAGAGTCTTTGTCTAAAGCAAACATTGTTGATTTAATATAGAAGCTAAACATTGACTCCAGGATATTAACATTACCACCGTGCATGTAAGTCATCCGAGCCTTTATCTTTGCTCTTCCCTCCTTTTTCCTCATCTGTGTGAGAGAGGTATTAATCAGCAATAAGTCTCTGTGCCCCTACCTTGAGCAAGACATGGGGTTGGTCAATGAGGACATTATAAAAATACTGTGAGAGCTTATCCCTATCCTCTTGGACCTGAAATGTGGTTACAGAAATGATGTTGAGAATGATGATGATAAAAGAAAAACACTATGAAAAGGGAACTATTACCTTCTGGTGGACTATTCAGGAAAAGATTCACAAAGGAAGTAGGATTTGAACTCATGAATCTTGGAATCTACAGAGAGGAAAGGAGGGGCAGAATGAATTAAGGAAATATATCTGGAAAGTAGGTGACTAGAGTGAGTTCTCTTGTGGTGAGTTAAAGATCCAGCATTGTCACTGCAGCAGGCTGGGTCACCTCTATGGCACAGGTTTGATCCCTGGCCCAGGAATTTCCACATGCTACAGGCATAGCCAAAAAAAAAAAAAAGACTAGATATCAAGCTTAACACTGGATAATTCTATAGATGATCTTTCTTTGGTTCTTAATAAATAAAGCTCTCCTGTCCTCCCTCTCAGTGTGGTGTTCACATTAATGTATTGTCCCAGTACAGATTTTGAGTTCATAGGGATTCTTTTTAAAAGAATAATTTTGTTTTGGGTCTTTAAGAAAAAAAAAAAATGAGAAGGTAGAATATAATCATTGACTAGGTTTAATGTGTGACCCTAGGATGGGGCAAAGAAACTATAGGGACCAAAAGAGTAAACATCATTTGTATCAGGCACTTTTACTACTCACTGGCAAACAGTATACAAAAATGTCCATATTCTGCACATCTTTTCACTTTTAAGATCACATGGTTAGGAATATTATAGTAACTTTATGATCTATAATATAATGGCTAGAGATTTTTTTGCTGTTTTATTAATATACTAATCAGTCACAGAGAACCAAAAAATGCACAAAATTAGGTATTTCACACAAGTCCGAATGGCCATCATTAAAAAGTCTACAAACAAAAAAAAAATGCTGGAGAGGGTGTTGAGAAAAGGGAACCTACTTCCACTGTTGGTGGGAATATAAGCTGGTACATACTATGCAAAACAGTATGGAGGTTCCTCAAAAAAACTAAAAACACAACTACGATATGATCCAACAATGCCACTCCTGGTCATATATCTGGAGAAAACTATAATTTGAAAAGATACAGGCACCCCAGTGTTAATTTCAGCACTATTTGCAGAAGCCAAGACTTGGAAAAAACATAAATGTCCATAGACACAGGAATAAAGGTGAGGTAGATAAATACAATGGAATATTACTCAGCCATAAAAAGGACAAAATAATGCCATTTGCAGCAACATGAATGGACTGAGAGATTATCACACCAAGTGAAGTAAGTCAAAGATGAACATCATATAATATCTTTTATGTGTAATCATAAAAAAATGATACAAATGAACTTATTTATGAAACAGAAGAATACTCACAGACTTAACAAAATTATTACCCAAGGTGAAAGGTGGGGGAGGGAGGGAAAGGACGGATTGAGAGTTTGGAACTGCTCACTATTGTATACAGAAGAGATGGTCAGTGAAGACACACTATTTGGCACAGGGAAATCTACTCAATATTCTGTGTTAACCTTACAGGGGAAAGAATCTGAAAAATAACATATGTGTATACAAGTTCCCACAGTGGCGCAGTGGTTAATGAATCCAACTAGGAACCATGAGGTTGCAGGTTCAATCCCTGGGCTTGCTCAGTGGGTTAAGGATCCGGTGGTGCCATGAGCTGTGGTGTAGGCCACATACGCAGCTCAGATCCCATGTTGCTGTGGCTGTGGTGTAGGCTGGTAGCTACAGCTCCAATTCAACCCCTAGCCTGGGAACCTCCATATGCCGCGGGTGCAGCCCTGGAAAAGACATAAAGACAAAAAAAAAAAAAAAAAACCAAAAAAAACATATGTGTATATGCATAACCGAATTGTTTGCTGTACAGCAGAAATTAATACAACATTGTAAATCAAATATAATTCAATAACATTTTTAAAAATGAGAATAAATTTTTTTTATCTTTTTAGGGCCGCACCCGCAGCACATGGAAGTTCCCAGGCTAGGGGTCGAATCACAGCTACAGCTGCCAGCCCACACCATAGCAAGATGGGATCCAAGCCATGTCTGTGACCTACAGTACAGTTCATGGCAATGGTGGATCCTTAGGCCAGTGAGCAAGGGCAGGGACCAAACCTGCATCCTCATGTATGCTAGTCAGTTTTGTTTCCACTGAGCCAAGATGGGAACTCCAAGAATAAAAATCTTAAAAACAAAACAAAAAAAAAAGAATGAGCAAAATGACATGTCTCATTTTAATTATAAGCTAACTAGAGAAGCAGTATGAGTTATTTTGAGTATTAGCATGATTATATTTTGATTTGTAAGTGAAATAACTGGTTGTTGAAAGAATGTTTTATTGGGGAGGGGCATTAAGGGAATAGATATATTTTCCTTTAAAAACACTTCACTAAGATACCATAACATCCAAGTTTTCATTTTTTGAAATTTGTTGGAATAGGGGAACATTTTAAAAATGTAATCTCCAGTTTGTGACACTGACGGCAAAACTATTCAGGAAGAAACTATCACTTTAGTTATTATACTCTGGTATAATAGCTTTTGTCTGGGTTAATTGCTGTTTGCTGGCCTGAGTTTTACACTGTAAGGGCAAGATGTCCATAACCTTTGAGTAAAATGAGAAAACCTTTCTGCTTTCCTTGTAGTTATCTGTCCAAATCTTCTAGCAGGCTGCAACTATGTGGCTGGATCAGACATACTGTTTCTTTGTCCATGAATCATGTTTCAAATTGGGTAAGAGATATGAAAGTAATCTGAAACTGAATGGTAACTGAGAGGTCTAAGATATTGTTATTACTATTATTTTCATATTATTATCTTTCTACTATACATATAAATCTTCCTCCAAGACATCCAGTAATCATTTTTTCTGACAAAAAAAAAAAAAAAAAAAGATGTAGCTCTGAACAATTCTCTGTTGAAATCTTGGTTTTGTTTATTCTACTGAGAAACTTTTGTATCTAGAATAAGCACATCCTGCCATTTATTTTTGTATTCAAATGCATTTCATCTCACACATGCTGGAGTAAGTGTAAAAGAAAATAATGGCAGATCAAAGTTTCACCATACCAACAAAAGTGTTAAATTACCATTTTCCTGGCCTTTCCAGTTCTCTATTTTATAAAATATAATCATGGGAATCTAATTCCTCAGGATATTAACAGGTATTGTAGAATGAAGAGTACTATGGTTTAAAATGTATTACATTGATGTAGTCATATAAGTTTAGTAATAATAATTTTGATAACTATACTTTATCCAGTAGTTTCTAGAAAACAGTGTGTGAATAGCTTTAGAAGTATTTTCTCAGTCTTTTCATTTCATAGGTGAGGAATCATAAACTTATTTGGAGCCTTTAAATAAATGTTGAAAGTCACACTATTAGTAGTAGAACTAGGACTTAAATTAAGGCTTTTCTACTCATTTAAAAATTTCTTTTACATTAAAAGATAATTCTTATGTTTCACTCCAATCTTAGAACTAACAATATGTTAACATGTAATGTATAATATGCTGTATTAGAATTTTACAAAGCAACAAAATCTATATATGTGCACACATATATATATATTATATATAAATTATATACGTATAGATATCACTCAAATATAGAGACATTCATATATTTGTATAAATATTGCTTATAGAGACATCATTCATATAGATATTACTCATATATACAGATATCCCAGGTGCATGGGCAGATTTATTAATTATTATAAGGAACCAGGTCACATGATTATGTAGTTTGAGAAGACCCAAGATCTACAGTTGAAGCTGACAAGCTAGAGGCCCAGGAAAGCTGATGGTACAGTTGTAGTTTATTCCAAAGACTTGAGAACAAGGCAAGCCAATGGTGTATGTTCTAATGGAAAAATCCATCAGGCTTAAAACCTCCAAAGAGACAATTTTTCAGGTTGAGTCCGAAGGCAGGAAAAAGATCAGTATCCCAGCTCAATGGGTAGGCATCAGAAGTCCCTTCAGCTTTTTGCCCTGTCCAGTTCTTCAATTGATTGAATGAGGCCAACTCACATCAGGGAGGAAAATCTGTTTTATTTAGTTCACTGATTCAAATGTTAATCTCATCCAGAAATGCCTCAGAGAACTCACCATCTGAACATCTGAACATCCCATGGCACAGGTACATTGACCAAAAAATTAACCATCATACAAGCTAATATGTGAATCTTGGGACTGAAGTGAGCCAGGGAAATGAGTAGTTTTTAAACTTTTCTTTTTCTTTTTAGGGCTGCACCTGCGGCATATGGACGTTCCTAGGCTAGGGGTCAAATTGGAGATGCAGCTGCAGGCCTACACCACAGCCACAGCAACACAGGATCTGAGCCACATCTGTGACCTACACTGCAGCTCACGGCAATGCTGGACCCACTGAGCGAGGCCAGGGATCGAACCCACATCTTCACAGACACTGTGTTGGGTTCTTAACTCACTAAGACACAATGGGAACTCCATTTTATAAATATTTTTGGTGACATATTTCATCCTTTTGAAGAGTAAATCTTAGAACCAATGTTTTATAGAACATCCTTGAGGATTTTTTACTCTAGACAAGAGACTCAATTACACTCTCTCTATAACCTTTGAAAAGTTTTGTTCTTTCATTTCTTTTTGAATCAGTATATCCTGAGAAAGCAGTAACCCTAACAGATCCTACAGGAACTCATGGGCTTTCTCTTTTAAGTAGCAATGGTGTATTTTTGCAATAATAGTCTCGAGACTATTCACCTCGCTCTGTACTAATGCCCTTGATCCCCTCACACACCGACACCAGGCTTGGTCTCTCTGACCAATGAAGCAGCAGCAATGAAACACAAGCAAAGACTTGAAATGTGAATTATCACTGAAGTTTTCTTTCTTTGACTGCTTTTCAAACTTTGCTAAAGGAGAAGACTATGGCCCAATCTTCCCTGTCACCTCTGCTGACAGCCAGCCAGACTTCAGAGCTATGACATCTAGGTGACAAGCGGTCAACTGCTGATGCTTGACTAAGTCTGGCCACAACCAGCAGAATAACCAGACAGATAAATCCAGTCCAAACTGAAGAACTGAAGAATCAACCATGCTGTTTTAGGTCATGGCGGGACATTTTACTAAGAGTTTGGAATTAAGAGACCTAGTTCTACCAAGTTTGGGCAGTATGACTGAAACTCTGAAAACCTTAGCTCCCCCTCTTTAAAGTTAGGACAGTAAAAGGATATGTTACTTGATATTGCTTTAATAGTTAAATAATAAGTAATGAATTTGGGAACTATTTAGTAAGCTCTAAAGACTATATACATAGTTACTATTATTTTATAAACAATCTTATCAATTTTTATTATTAATAACATTGCTAGCTATCATTGGTATTATTTATATGACATTATCTGCTGCCCAGTTAATGTAGTGCTTAACAGCTGTAGAAATTATTTAGTCTCTTGGCAGACCTATGTGGACCTGGTCCCAAGGCTAAGGTAGAAAAAGGTTCGGAATGGACATATAAATAGAATGTTGTGTATCTTGTCTAGTGAACCCCTTATATTTTTCACATGGATCTTTGTTGGACATCTTCAACAAGACTAGTGCATGACGAAATCTTCACATAAAACTGAGTTCAGACACTGTTAGGCTCTCTACAGCATGGGAGAAAAAAAAGGCCAGTATCAGCCACATCAGGCCACGTGTTTTCAAGACCTTCCTTCCATATGCTACTTGAATTTCCTCTGCTTCAGTTTCTTCATCTACTAAAGCAGGAAATTGATAACTACTATATAATATCATTATGACAAATAAATTAGTTATGCTTATTAGAAAGCGATAAAAACCATACCTGGAATGTTGTAAATACTCAATAATATACATTACAAAGTTCCTATTATGGTACCATTATACTGTTACTATTTTGTTCCATTATTGTTATTTGGGCTTTTCGGTCTATAATTCTGATAGTTCTTTTATTCTTTTGAACACACATAAGCAATCATAAATGTGCACATATTCCAAACTCATCATCTGGACAACTTTTTTCCAGAAGTTACAGTACATTCATATGTTGAAACCTGACCCTAAAATAACAGTTTTAGGAGATGTGTACTTTGGGGTGATCAGATCATAAGAGGTGAGCCCTCATGAATAATATTTGTAAACTTATAAAAGAGACCCCAGAAAGCAGAGTTTCCCCTTCCACCGCATGAGAACATAGTGAGGAGGAGTAGTCTACAACAAGATCTTGACCATGCTGACAGCCTGAGTTTGAATTTCTAGCCCTCAGAACTGTGAGGAATAAATTTCTGGCATTTATAAGTCACTCTGAATGAACTAAGACAATGCCTAAGCATGCTATCTTTACATAAATCAGTAATACATTTTTCTAGTGTAATTTATTGTAAGTGTAGACATAAGAATGGGACTTTATTAACTCTAAATTCCTAATGTCTCCCCTAGGGCTATTGTTAACAAAATATCAAAATATTTTTACACTGTGCTTTTTTCACCTTTTGTCTTTGCTTTCTATTGCTACATAACCAATTACCATAAATGCAGAGGTACAAAACAACATACATTGGATGAGATTAAGATGGCAGAATAGAAGGACTGGAGCTCAACTTCTCTCCTAAAAACAACAAAATTCACAACTAAAGACTGAGCACTCTTCACCCAAATGGACCAGAAACCTTAAAAAAGATACCCTACTCCAGATGAAAAAGAGGAGGCCACATCAAGAGGTAGGAAGGGCGATTTCACGATACAAACAACCCCATACCTCCTGGATGGGAAGCTCCACAGACTGGAAACTAACCGGTTCACAGAGACTCACCTACAGGAGTGAGAGTTCTGAGCCCCAATCAAACACACACGTGTGGGGATCTGGCACAGAGAAAAGAGCCCCGGAGCATCTGGCATTGAAAGCCAGTGGGGCTTGTGCGCAGGAGCTCCATGGGACTGGGGGAAACAGAGACCCCATTCTTAAAAGGCACACACGGACTTTCACACGCACTGGGTCCCAGGGCAAAGCAAAGTCTCCATAGGAATCTGGGTCAAACCTGACTGCAGTTCTTGGAGGACATCCTGGGAAAATGGGTGAATGTGGCTTGTTGTGAGGGAAGGACTTTGAAAGCAAAGCTCTTCAGAATATTCAGCAGCTTGTGCCTTTCTCTGGAGGTGTCCACTTTGGGAAAATCTGGCCCCACCCATCAATCAGCTGCTGAGAAGCCCCAGGGCAAACAACAACCCAGGTGGGATCACAGCCCCACCCCTCAGTAAACAGGCTGCCTAAAGACCCCTCAGGCACACAGCCCCCTCTAATCCCATCCAGAGACTAAGCCCCACCCACCAGAGGGATTAGAATCAGCTCCACCTACCAGTGGGCAGGCATCAGCACCTCCCATCAGGAAGCCTATAGCAAGCCCCCACACTGACTTCAGCCACAGGGGGGCAGACACCAGAAGTAAGAGAGGCTACAACTCTATTATCTGTACACCACACCAAAAACCTATAAAAATGAAAAGACAGAGGACTATAACTCAGATGAGGGAGAAAGGAAAAACCCCAGAAAAACAGCTAAGTGAGGAGGAGATTCTTAGCCTCCAGGAAAAAGACTTTAGATTGTTGATGCTGAAGATGATGCAAGACATTGGAAATAAACTGGAGGCAAAGATGGATAACTTACAGGAAACACTGAGCAAAGAGATACAAGATAGAAAACTTAAACAAGAAGAGATGCAAAATACAATAACTGAAATAAAAGATTCACTAGAAGCAGCTAACAGCAGAATACAAGAGGCAGAACAACGAATAAGTGAGGTGGAGGACAGATTACTGGAAATTACGGATGCAGAACAGAAAAGAGAAAAAAGATTGAAAACAAATGAAGAGAGTCTCAGAGAACTCTGGGACAACATTAAATGCACCAACATCCGTATTATAGGTGTGCCAGAAGCAGAAGAGAGGAGACAGAAAAAACATTCCAGGATATAATAGCCAAAAACTTCCCTAACATGGGGAAGGAATCCCTCACTCAAATCCAGGAAGCACAATGAGTACCATATAAAATAAACCCAAGGAGGAACACCCCGAGACACATACTAATCAAATTGACCAAAATTAAAGACAAAGAGAAAACCTTGAAAGCAGCTAGGGAAAAGAAACAAATAACATACAAGGGAACCCCGGTAAGGTTATCAGCAGATTTTTCAACAGAAAATCTGCAGGCAAGAAGGGAGTGGCATGATATACTTAACATGAAAGGAAAAAACCTCCAAGATTACTCTATCCAGCAAGGCTCTCGTTCAGATTTGAAGGAGAAATCAAAACTTTCACAGATATGCAAAAGCTGAGAGAATTCAGCAATACTAAACCAGCCTTACAACAAATACTAAAGGAACTTCCATAGGCAGAAAAGAACAAGGGAAGAAGGAAAGAAAAAAGAACAGCAAAAACAAATCCAAAGCCATTAATAAAATGGCAATAAGAACATACATATCAGTAATTACCTTAAATGTTAATGGATTAAACGCCCCAACCAAAAGACAAAAGACTGGCTGAATGGATATAAAAACAAGACCCATATATATGCTGTCTTCAAGAGACCCACTTCACTTGTAGGGACACATACAAATTGAAAGTGAGAGGATGGAAGAAAATATTTCATGCAAACAGGGATCAAAAGAAAGCTGGAGTAGCAATACTCATATCAGACAAAATAGACTTTAAAATGAAGAATATTTTAAGGGACAAAGAAGGACATTACATAATGATCAAAGGATTAATCCAAGAAGATGATATAACAATTTTAAATATCTACGCACCCAACACAGGTTCACCACAATATATAAGGCAACTGCTAACAACCTTAAAAGGAGAAATCGACAATAACACAATCATAGTGGGGGACTTTAACACCCCACTTACAGCAATGGACAGATCATCCAGACAGAAAATCAATAAGGAAACACAGGCCCTGAATGAAGCATTAAACCAGATGAACTTAATGGATATTTATAGGACATTCCATCCAAAAGAAACAGAATA
Source organism: Sus scrofa (assembly GCF_054392235.1). Classification (NCBI taxonomy): domain Eukaryota; kingdom Metazoa; phylum Chordata; class Mammalia; order Artiodactyla; family Suidae; genus Sus; species Sus scrofa. Next base: position 65,833,384 of record NC_139390.1, read on the forward strand.
CACATTCTTCTCAAGTGTACATGGAACATTCTCTAAGATTGATAATATCCTGGGCTACAAATCCAACCTCGGTAACTTTAAGAAAATTGAAATCATATCAAGCATTTTTTCTGACCACGATGCTATATGACTGGAAATCAACAACAAGAAAAAAACTGCAAAAAACACAAACACGTGGAAACTCAACCACATGCTACTAAGCAACCAATGGATCACTGAAGAAATCAAAGAGGAAATTAAAAAATACCTGACAGCAAATGACAATGATGATACGACACTCCAAAACCTATGGGATGCAGCAAAAGCCATTCTAAGAAGAAAGTTTATAGCAATACAAGCCCACCTCAGGAGACAAGAAAAAGCTCAAATAAACAAGCTAACTTTACACCTAAAGCAGCTTGAGAGAGAAGAACAGGCAAGACCTCAAGTTAGTAGAAGGAAAGAAATCATAAAGATCAGAGCAGAAATCAATGAAATAGAAATGAAGAAAACCATAGAAAAGATCAATGAAACGAAAAGCTGGTTCTTTGAAAAGATCAACAAAATTGATAAACCCCTAGCCAGACTTATCAAGCAAAAAAGAGAGAGGACTCAAATCAATAAAATTAGAAATGAAAAAGGAGAAGTAACAACAGACATCAAAGAAATACAAAGGAACATAAGAGACTACTATATGCAACTGTATGCCAATAAAATGGAAAACCTAGAGAAAATGGACAAATTCTTAGAAATGTATGATCTTCTAAGACTAAACCAAGATGAAATAGAAAAGATGAATGGACCAATCACAAGAACTGAAATTGACACTGTGATTAAAACAACATATATTAATTATCTATGGCTCAAAAAGTTAGGTATGACTTAGTTAGGGACTCCTGCTCAGGGTCTCTCTGGGCTGAAATCAAGGTGTTGGTTACCATTTTGTTTTCCTTTATGACTCAGAATTCTCTTCTGACCTTGTTGGCAGATTTTCGTTCCTTAAAATTGTAGTTCTGAGATTCCACTCTTCCTTCTGGGTATCAACCAGCAATCACTCTCAGTTTTGGAGACCACCTTCAATTTTGTACCAGGTAGCCCCCTCAGCAGGTAGTTCAAATGTGGCTTGCTTCTTGAAGGTAAGCAAAGGAAATTTCTTCCATCTCAACTCTTTCTGACCCTCTTTTTAATGGCTCACATGACTAAATTAGGCAAGCCAGTATAATCTTTATTTTGATTTGCTCAAAGTCACTGATTAGGAACCTTAATTACATTGTCAAAATACTCTCTGCTGTATAGTATAACAATCACAGGAACAATATATCAAAAGAACCTTTCAAAAAAAGGAGATGTAATACAGGATATGTATACCAGGTTGGTGGGAATTCTAGGTGCTAATTTACCCTAACTCCACAGTTTTCTTCTGGATATTTAAAATATTAACTTAGATGTTTATTTTAGCTGCTAAACCACAAAGTCTCAAAGATTCAAGAACAAAAATTTAGCCTTTAACATGAACTCAGAAGGTACTACCTATGGTCATCATATACAATTAAATTAACTACAGTAATCAAAGATTGATATTTTCTCTAAGTACATATGCAAAATTATTAGCATTGTGTTGAATTGCCTTAATAGCTAAAGATGTTCATATTGAGAGTCTAGGTAAGCATCTGGCCACTTACATCTTTAAAAGAAAAATATGAGACTGCAGGTTTCAGCTCTGGCCTGTAAAGAGATGATAAGTTTTCACTTCCATTCTATGATAAGAAAAATATGAATAAGCTAAAAACCAATTTTTTTTAACCCAGAGAACTGTGGTCTCAGAGCAAATTATCACCCCAAAAGGGGGCCAAGAAAATAGAATCACAGTAGAGGTCTGTGTATCTAGAACAGAAGCTGCTAGAGCCACAACAGGTAGGAACACTTAAATGATGAACTGCTGGAAGTTACACATAGACTAGCATGAGAATGAGAAACCCCTGGAAGCTGCAGCCTTACGGAGCTCTCCACAATTTCTCAGGATTTTACCCTCAAGTTTTGCATTAGGATTTCACGGTGAAGAACGAAGCAAGATCCTGCTGTGGCTATGGCAGGAAGAGGAAGAGAGTACTTCAAGAAATATGCTGAAATAATTATCTAACAAAGACCTACTTCTTATCCCAGCTGTGGAGAGGACTCCTCCTCTGTTCCCTATAAGTTTTCCTTTCTCACCTAAGGTAGAGATGCTATATGCCAGAAAGATGCTTTTGAGGGCACCAGCCTAGAGATACAGGCCCACTAAAGGACTGAGGTTTAATCAGAAGATGACAGAACACTTTCCTCCCCATCTCCATACTGCCACACCAACAGGATATATTTTAATAAAAGAAAACTACTGCTGCTCAAGCTGCAACATGTAGCCCCTTTCTGAAGAGGACTGTATAAAAAGGCCTAAGAGGAGAAACTAAACCAAGAATACGAAGCCTTTGGCACTTACTCCTACAATAAACTTTAAACACAGCCCAATTACTAGCCATATTAACATAAAACTACATACTATAGGCCACTTAACCTGTTTTAATCACTTGATACAATGTATCATGCTTTCATCAAAAAGTTATATTCAACAAGACAGATTTATACTTCGGACCATGAAGAAACAACTAAATAAATTTTAAAAAATAAAAATCATGCAAGGTATGTTGTCAGATCATAATGAAATTAAATTAGAAATCAATAATAAAATAATATTTAGAAAAATGCCCAAATATTTAGAGAGCAAAGAAAACCTGAACCAATGAAGTAGTCTCAAAGAAAATTTTATAAGAATTTTGAACTAAATGACAATAAATATAACCTATCAGAATTTGTGAAATGCAGTGCAAGCAGTGCTTGGATGGAAAAAAAAAAGTATCATCAAATGCATGTTTTAGAAAATAAGAAAAATCTAAAATCAGTAAGCTAAGATTCCATCTTGGAAAACTAGAAAATGCAGGAGTTCCCATCATGGCTCAGTGGTTAATGAACCCAACTAGTAACCTTGAGGTTGCTGGTTTGATTCCTGGCCTCACTCACTGGGTTAAGGATCCAGCATTGCCATGAGTTATGGTGTAGGTCGCAGATGCGGCTTGGATCCCAAGTTCCTGTGGCTGTGGTCTAGGCTGGCAGCTGTAGCTCTGATTCAACCCCTAGCCTGGGAACCTCCATATGCCATTGGTGTGGGACTAAAAAAAGACAAAAAGACCAAAAAAAAAAAAAAAAAAAAAAGAAAACTAGAAAATGCAGAGCAATTTAGTATAGAGCAAGTTGAAAAAAGAAAAATACCAGCAGAAATCAATGAAATTGAAAACCAAAAAAAAAAAAAAAGAAGAAAAGGAAAAAAAAGCAAAACTAAACTAAACTAAAAGCTAATTATTTGACAAACAAATTGAAAAACCTATTGCCTGGTTAACCAGGCAGAGAGGGAGAGAAGGGAGAAAGGAAGATAGAAAGAAATGCCAATATCAGAAAAGAAGATCACATAACTATCCAATAGAGTATTATACAGCAATGAAAATAGTTATCAAGCCACTAAAGCACATGGTTGACTTGTAATTACATATTGCTAAGCAGAAAAAAGGCTGGCTCAAAAGCCTAAATATTCAATGATTTAATTATATTATTTATGGAAACAGCAACATTAAAGAGATGATAAATAGATTGGTGGCTGGGGTTGCTTGAATAGGAAATGAACAATTTTTAAAAATTTGTTTTGACAATGAATCTATCTGTATGGTATCATAATGATGGTTTGTAATCACCCATAAAACATCATGGTATGAAGAATGAACCTAAATGCATATAAATTGTTTAAAAGTCATTTGGGAGACTGGAGGACCCCAGGATAGAGTATAAAACATGGTTTTATAAATACATAAAACACCCTTCACAGAGTTGGAAGAAAAGTTGACAACCTAAATAGTTTTGAAAATCAGTAGAATCTTTAAAACAAAGGCAAAAGGAAGTAAGTACACATAAGCACTGTACTATAGATGATAAACTACTATAGATGATTTTCCCAAAACAAGGAAAATCTGAGACGGGTCACAGCCAACAGGAGCCTCATGAGAAATGACTGCCAAAGGCAGTCTTGAATAGGACAATCGGACCAAAAAGAAGAAAGACTGTAAGGAAAGGAAGAAGAGAAAGAAAGAGATAGAAATAAGAAAAATAGTAACTAAAAACCAGAGAAATATGATTAAATTATGGGCTTTAGTTAAGAACAATGTATGAACATTTATTTCTTAATTATAGTGAATGTACTATACTAATGTAAGATGTTAATAATAGAAGAAACTGAATGAGGGGCATATGGGAATACCCTATACGTACTTTCACAATTTTTCTATATACCAAAAATTATTTTCTTTTGGCCACACCCACAGTGTGTGGAAGTTCCCAGGCCAGCAATCAAATGCATACCAAGCAACAACCCAAGCCGATGCACTGACAATGTAGGATACTAACCCACTGGACGACAAGGGAACTGCTCTAAGATTATTTTTAAATTAAAATTTTAGGAGTTTCCATTATGGTTTAGCAGGTTAAGAACCTGACATAGTGTCAGTTAGGATGTGGGTTCCTAGCCTTGCTCAATGGGTTAAGGCCTGGCATTGCCACAAGCTGCAACATAGGTCACAGGTGTGGCTTGGATCCTGCATTGCTGTTTTTGTGGTATAGGCCTGCAGCTGCATCTCTGATTTGACCCCTAGCCCAGGAACTTCTATATGCCACAGGTGTGGCACTAATGAGAAAAAAAAAAAAAAAAGTTAAAATATTTAAAAACATATTATTTCAACAATCTATTATGGACTGAAATTCATAGGTTGAATTTATAGATTGAAGACCCTAACTGCCAACATGACTGTATTTGGAAATAGTCTTTACGCAAGTAATTAAGGTGAAAAGAAGTTATAAGAATGGGGCCACAATCTAATAGGACTGGTATCTTTATAAGAAAGAGACACCAGAGACTTCCCTCCTTCCCTTCCTCTCTCTCTCCCTCCCTTTCCCCTCCTCCCTCTTAGGACTGGTATCTTTATAAGAAAGAGACACCAGAGACTTCCCTCCTTCCCTTCCTCTCTCTCTCCCTCCCTTTCCCCTCCTCCCTCTTAGGACATTAATAGATGTGCTCTTTGATGCACAATGGAAATAAAAATAGAATTGCCTTTGCCTACTGTTGGGGAGCTGATTTTGAACAATGAACAAGCTTAGTATACAGAGAAAAAGAATTGTGCTTAGGTGGCAATTGGAACTAACTCACCCACAATCTAATATTTGCTGTATGTTTTCAGCTTTTCATAGTACTAAGGGATTGTATTTGATATATTGCTTCATTTAAAAAAAGTATGTTATTATTTGTAAACATGTAGTGGTGACTGAAGTTAGTAAGTCATTAACCTTTATAATCTACTTAATTTGAAAGTTAAATAATTACTTCACTTGTGACTTGACTATTTCTTCAAAAGAGGAAATATTGCCATGTGCCTTTGGATTAGTCTCCTCTTTCTCCTGGTATTTTACTCTAGATAAAAAGAGTCTCAAAATGGTATAAGTATACAATCTCATCACTATTATGCATTTTGTTCATATTTCTGATTTATGAGAAGTTACACCTTGAGGGCAATAGCTAAAATTATATATTTAGAGTAAATTAACAAGTCATAGTTTGTCTGGGTACAAATTCAAATAATGATGCTTAGAGGAATGGTGCCTGTCCTGATTCTCATTTAACATTAAATACATGCCCTCCTTTTTCAACTTAATTCAATAGAATCATAGAAGTAATTTTCCATTTTACTTTAGAGAATGGATTTCACGAGGATTTCCACCCACTCCAGAATCAACATTATTTAGAGGGTTTGAAAATTGGAGTTTTAATTATAGGTCTTCTCAAAGAATAATGAAATTATATCGAAAGTTTATTTGACTGGAAAAAATAGAAAACTATTAACTCATTGGACTCTGCTCACTAAAGACATGATTCTTAATAACCTTTGTTAAATATTAGAACATTCTTTCATTAACTATAATAGCTAATAACTGATGCTTGGGACAGTAAAATTATTCATTAAAATGTATAATTCTGAAAAAGTAGATGATAGTTCACCATTTTATGCCTTGAATGATGCCTTCCTTAACTGGAATATAGGTTCTTTGGTGGCAGGAATCTTCATTGTATTCACTACTGTAGCCCCAGCACTAGAAAAGTACTGACATAATAGGCAATCAATAAATATTTGTTTAATGAATGAAGGCAACCACTAAGATTTTTACAAAAAGTATGAACTTAAATATTAACATTTTTTTTCATCCCAACAAACATTTTACCAAAAAAGACATATAAATGACCAACAGGTACATGAAAAGAAACTCACCACCACTACACATTAGGGAAATGCAAATCTAACCCACTGTGAGATATCACCACAAATCTATTAGAATGTCCATTCCTGAAAAGATAAGAAATAACAAGTGCTAGTGAGGAGGTGGAAAAAAGGAAACACCTGGGTTCTGTTGTGGGGGATATAAATGAGTGCAGCCTCTATAGAAAGCAATTTGGAAGTTCTTCAAAGAATTAAAAATAAAACTACCATATGATCGAGCAATTTCAGTTCTGGGTATTTACCTCAAGGAAAAAAAAAAAAAAAAAACACACTAACTTGGAAAAATATCCACTGTTTACAGTAGCCAAGACATGGAAATAACCTAAGTGTCCACTGACGAATGAATGGATAAAGAAAATAGGATATATACACAGCGAAATGTTATTCAACCGAAGAAAGAACATTGTACCATTTATGACAGCATGGACAGACCTTGAGGCTATTAAGTTAAGTGAGACAGAGAAAAGACAAATGCCATATAATCTCACATATACGCGGACTCTTAAAAAACAACAAAAAACAAAAAACTGATGTCATAGAAACAGACTAGATTGGTGTTTGCCAGGGACAGGGGGTAGGAGGTGAGTAAAATGCATGAAAATGGTATCATTTTTTTTCTTTTTTTTAATTTAAATAATACTGTGGAATTTATAATCCTAGTAGAACCTATGCTAAATGTCTCTTGATAAGATTTGAAAAAGAAAATCTATAATGGAGTTAATACAGATCCATATGCTACAGGGCCACTAAAAATATCAACAAATTTATAGGCTGAACCAAAAACAAGTCCAAACTCAGATCAGAGTATGTTTTAGTAGACTTATTATATTCTTTGATTATCACTTATAAACTGGGACCACTGTTCAGAGACACTGTTCACAAAGGCAAAGGTAGGCAAACACTACAGTGAGCAATCTAGAAATTCTACCATGTGAAGATTTGGCTCATTTCAATTGTTGAAGGATTGTGATGTAGAAGTGAATAGGATTTATTCTTGGTTGCTCCGGAGGGTATGCTTTATTTTGGAGGTGGTTATGAAGATAATACGAGGAATATTTAACAGCTATAGATGTGGATTTATAGAGTGAGCAACCACAGGTAGAGGGTGATTCCCTGCTATTGGATATTTTCAAGAAAAGTTTGACAAGGATGCTTGACAGTCAGAGACTTGAATAAATATTCATGAAAACCATGCATGGCCCTAAAAGTCCACAAGACTGTTTCTTTCCACCTATTTACAACAATCTATTTTGCTGCTCTAGAGTCAGAAAGCATTAAACTTGCTATGCCTTTAGTGGGAATACTGATTCTGCATACTAATTTTGAAAAATTGGATTGTTATATTTAGAAGTTTAATATGCTGTTCAGGGAACAGTCCATGAGGACCAAGTAAGATATATAAATTCTAAAATATGATACACATATACATATAAAGACATGTATTGAGCATCTATATACACATTTTCACTTACTTCCCAAATATTAATTTAGTAGGGCTACCGTTGACCAGGCAAAAAACTGGTCTCAAGAAATGCAAAAATGAACAAGTACAGTACAGCCCTCATATATCTAATACACTGTCTGTTACACATCCCTCATGAGACGTCATTCTAATACGTAGTTTACAGGAAATGAAGATCCTGTAATAACTCGCTAAAAACTATAAAACTCTCTGGTGGCAAAGCCAGATTAGAACTAGGACTGTGTATTTTCGAAGCTCCTCTAGGATAAGATCTTTCTTCCAAAAAATCCAAAGGTATTCACGTACTCTTTCACTTTAATTTTCATATAAATAATTTCCCATATAATATTAATGATCACTACCTCTATTAAAAAGACAGTGAACTTTAACTTCTTGGGAGCTACAACTTTTTGTCATTATTACCGCCAGTCTTTTTAGGTGGTTAATATTTAGAGGGAAACATTTTAAGAGCTCTACAGTCCTGCCATTATTTTAGAAGGGTGATTGTTAATATTCATGAAACATCAAGGATTGAGAAGTCTGTTACAAGTTCATCCTGGCTCTTGAATTAACTCCATTTTTAGTGGAGGAAAAAAAAAAATTTAAAAAAAGATTGTAACCAGTTAATTAAATGGACTGAACTCAGTATAGTCAGGAAATAGCTTTATTTTCTAAGAGAAATATACTTATGGGAAAGTCAATGTTTCATATGAGTACAACTCAATGAATTTTTACAAACTGTAAAGGACTGTATAAAAATCACAAGTAGAAATTCCTAACCTAAGCATCACCCAAGAAGGGCCCCTTATGTTCCCTTCCAGTCACAAGACGCCTGCTGTTAGAATGACTGCTATTCTTACTTACAGCAAGATAGACTGGCTTTGCCTCATTCTGTATATTACACTGCTAAAATAAGTCCATGATGGCTAATGAAGATGAGCATGTTTTCACTTATTTACTGGCCATTTGCATACCTTTATTTTGAGGTAAATATTCAAATTCTGTCCATTTTTCTATTGTATTTTCAACATGTACAGTCTCAGAATTTTTGATTTTAGAAATCTAAACACATGATGCTTGAAATCCACTAAAATATAAATTCTATAAGACCAGCATTTTCGTTTTTTTCTGTTTCTTCAAGACCATACTATCAGTGCCAAGAATAGTGCTTCTGTTAGTGAATTTCCAATAAATATTTAATTAATTCACTCATCTAAAACCCTTATCATATTGAACTACTTTTGGAAACAGGTATATATCAAGCTAGGATTTATATATAGGAATCTATCTTAAAGCTTTTGTCCTTTGAATAGTTGGCTTTTGTTTAAATCAACTGATTATCCAGGAGATAAGACAGGTTTGTGGTAAATGTATTATTTAATTGTGTTCTATCCACATAGAAAACCTCTAGGGCTCCACTTATATTTCCCATCATGAAGCCTTACTCTGCAATTTTCTTCCTCTTTAGAAAACCCCTTTGTCTTCAGCTTGTGTATAATTGTCATTTTCAATCACAGTATTAATCTCAACAGTATTCTCCCTCCAGCTCTACTGTCTTTGCAGTATAAGAGGTAGAAAAGAAAACACAGCTTCTTTCAGTTCGACACATCAGAGGAAGTAAGAAATTCAATTTCCTGATTCCCAGTCCAGTTTTCTCTCTATTACAAACATAATACCACTGAGTGAACTTTAGCTACTCTGTCTACAGAAAGTTCTAACATTCATAGTCACAAATCAACATGTGTACAATCTTCTTCAAATGCAGAAGGTGCAGACAAAAGGGAATGAGGGGGAAAAAAACAAAACAGTTGTGAGGAATGTATTTGGGTGGAGATTCAATTTATAAGCTTTCAGTTTAGTTTACGCTTGAACTCTACGTACCCAGTCTTTATGTATTGTCCCTTGAAGTTGCTAGGGTGTTTGATTCAAAAAGGACTAAAACAAACAGAACAGAGGACTGCTGGTGAGGAATTAAAAAAAAAAAATTGGTATGGTAATAAAGGCAATGCCTGGTTAAAGGATTTTAATTGTGAATTCACATACACAACTATACATAAAAGTAATGAGATATCATATATTATCAAGACAATACCTTTGAAGCACATCATTAATAAATTAGAAACCAAGCTTCCACTGGTAAACTTTTCCATCTGATGGCAAATTAGAAATATTAAATCATCAAACTTCATCAAATATTACTGTACTATAAGAAAGCTACACTGAATTATACTGAAATTGTAGAGAATGCTGAACAGTATCCAAATATTACTTGCATTACTCACATGAATATTACAAAACAAAATGACACACTAAGAATAGAGAGAGGCATTTTCATAAAATGGAATTCTTTCTAGCTGCTGGTGCATCATTGCTCTTTTGTTGTTGTTGTTGACTATAGTGTGAATTGAAAGCAGAGGTATACCAGAGAACTAGGGAAATTACTGTTAATAGCAGGTTCTAAATTCCCGCTCCCATCACAACATCAACCACTATAAAGAATGGTCAATAATAAATATCAAGACAGAATGCTTCTTTGTACCACTCACTTTTCGAATGTGTATTTTAAAATATACAAGTATGGAAGTAATAGGAAAAATATTGTTACAGAGCTTTTACAAATTTTATAACAAACTTTTATATGCAAGCTTGAAAAATAAAAGCCTTCTCCTAAAGGATACATTAAAACTATTTCTTTTTAAATTAACAAAATACTAATTTTGAGACATTTTAACACTTATATAGATATTCAAATAGATTTACTATGCATCAACATGTCAAAGCCATGGTGGGAAAGATGATTATGGTTGATCTTATATATTGACTCATTCCTAATTCTGGACACTCACAACCTAAAAACTATATTTCCTGTACTGCTTTAAAGCAAAATTGGTTTTTACTAATTAACTGCCTGTCAGATTTGGAAGACAGGAATCAAGGAGAAGCCTTCTTGAAAGTGTTTCATCAGATTGCAAGCAATATCATAGCAATGTGAGTACTAAGATAATCTTAATGGCCATACTCCATGTCCAGTGGACTAACTTCCATAGGAGACACAGGTAGCTATAGACAAAGGCAGTGACAGTTTCCTGACCTCTGGGTGGCAGGCTTGAGAGTGTTCTTGAAATCAGGTGGCACCCAGATTCTCACTCCTCCAGCCCTTCTATTCCCGCTCTAAGTAATTCACTTTCTATACAAAATTCCTAGTAAATGAAATATCTAAGGGACCACATTCTTCCTGTACTCTATACTTACTGAGAGGAAAGAAAAACATGTTGGATATTAATAGAGAAACCTAAACACATATAGCCACATGAAATATGTAAAGATATTCCAGAAGATATTAATACAGACATATATCATGTTTCAAGAAAGGTAAGAAAGTTTTTCTTAATTAACATATAGCATTAAAGAAATCACAATCAAAGTACTAAGGGAATTTTTATAGAATTTTTAAAACTTGATTTCTAAAGTTTACCTTTAGGAGTTCCCATCATGGCACAGCAGAAATGAATCTGACTAGGAACCGTGAGGTTGCATGTTCGATCTCTGGCCTTGCTCAGTGGGTTAAGGATCCAGCGTTGCCATGAACTATGGTGTAGGTCACAGACGCAGCACACATTCCCCATTGCTGTGGCTCTGGCCTAGGCTGGCAGCTGCAGCTCCGACTGGATCCCTAGCCTGGGAATCTCCATGTGCTGTGCCCAAAAAAGCAGAAAATAAATAAAATTTTAAAAAATAAAGTTTACCTTTAAACATACATAGCTATCTGAAAGTATTCAAAAATGAAAAGTGATATAGGTATTATATTAGATATTAAGACATATGTAGATATTAATACAGTATTGAAAAAAATTTGTTATCTCTAAGTAAACATACAATAAAGAAATCATAAAAATTAGTGAGAAAAATGTAAGTTAAGCAACAAATGATTTGGTGGAAGATAACAAAAACAACAAAAAGCACAAGTTCTCCCTTATACCATAATTAAAATTAAGTTCCAGATTGATTAACAAACTAAACTTAGAAATTGATATCACATATACCAAAGGATTAGTTCAAGGCCTATGTAAACATTTAAATGATTTAAGAATGGGTATGGACTTTTTTGAATAAAATGTTACTGCAATAAATCACAAAGAAAAATAAAACATCACCATGCAAATGTAAATCATTTTTGTCCACAACCTCCTATATCAGATTGAAAACAAAAAACTGAGAGAAATATTGGCAATGAACATGAAAGACAAAGGTTAATTTAATTATGCAGAGAATACAAACTGAAAAAGAAAGCATGTCACTGGAAAAATGAAGAAAAAACTTCAAAAGACAATTGACTTATCTGTAGTAATAAACTAAGAAATGAATTTAAGACAAAATGCCCTTCATATTTTAAAAATAACCTTCTGGGAATATTCATTATTAAATAATTAGAGATGCAGATAAATAGATGGTTTAAGAAAGAACATTATAGTATCATTTGAAATTATGAAAATTAGAAATGATCCAAACTTCCACACAAGGGGAAATTTGTACTATGTCTTTAAGATAGAATGATTGGGGAGGACATTAAAATCTTACTTTCTTTTAATAAAAAGATAAAATATTCAAAAATAGGAGTATGTGATAAAAATAAGCATTCACTACTCTAAGAAATTGGTCACTTAAAAGTATTTATTTAAATAATACCTATTTATTTAAATATACTTTCTGAAAGTAAATACACCAGCCTATCAGTTGATTGTAGCATTATAAGTGATTTTTATTAAAATTTTTTATATTTTCTCTAATGGCATATATTAATTGCATAATTCAACAAAATAAACAATATTTGAACACAAGTGAAAGATTTAACCTACACTGACTTAAGAAGGAAATGTATGAGCTTGCAGAATGGAATTTTCCTGCCAGTGTGAACTTCTAAAGCAGGCTTTATTCTGGGACAGAAGCAATTTCAACAAAGCCTAATCCTCGAATTTCCCAGCTCTACTTCATCTGCATTAGCTCCATTCTCTCACTGACTCACATCTAATTGACCAGTATGTTTGTCTATTTTATTCATTTCTATATTCCAAGTGCCTTTTCTAGGTTTTTGTATACTATTTTGTTGAGTGAATAAATGAGTTAATAGATGAGTTAAAGAGACATGGCTATGTTAACAGCAGCTTTCCATCCTCCCAGCTTCAATGCAGCAGAAAAGAGTTTGTCTATTTGTATCAGTACCTCCAGTCCAATTCTCATTAATTCTCTTAGTCCATCTTTGAACCAAACAATGTTCAGACATGGACACATAGAAAACTCAAAGGTTAATTTATTTCAGTCAGGGATGGAAGAATGGGTGGTAACCCAGATGAAAACTGAAGCACTGGAATCAAAAGAATGTGGTACAGTTGTTAGGAACTCAAAAGATGGCAGTCACTACTATATATCTGTGTAATAGAAATAGCCATACATAAGCCCAATCCTAATATTTAAATCATGCTTATGAGGCAATAAATATACTTCCCTCACTTAATACAGGGGAGACTTAAGAAACATCCCATAAAATCATTCAGGGTTGATGTTTTGCAAAATGCTTTGGGTTTGGTTGATTGAGCCAAGCGATTCCAAGTTTGCAGTCAGCTCAGCAAAGTGAAATCAATAAATGCTTTTCTTGGTGGAGGGAATCCCATAGAATAGAGCATAAGTCTGAAGCAAACTAAAAAAAATGATGACCTGTTAAGACATATTGGTTATCTTTTATTAAAAAGCAAAACTATAAGAATGGATGACCCCACACTAAAGGCCTGTCCATTATACTTTTACCTTCAGAATTCTTCAATGAATTGGTAAAACACTTTTTGAACTGGATTCAAGGCACACATCCATTGATTTACTCAGAGGCTCAGCTATCAATATAGCGTCTCCAGAATGTCTGGCACACCAGTCACCTTCAGGCAGTGTTTGAAATGAAGGGTAGGTAACTGCCTTTATATTTATTGTAGGCCTTCATCTATTGGTTAATAATTAAATGATGAAATATGAAAAACTGCCTATTGCCTAATATTTCCATATGATATTTTGATGCTGAAATACAATATGATTCTATAAACCATTTCATATGTCCTTTTAAAAGTGCTTTGTAAACATTTTATAAGGAGACCCCTAACACTTTTCTTGAGGTTCGCTCAAATAAGCCATTTTCCCATTCTGTATATATGGAAACTGAAGTGTGAATATTAATGTTTCAACCTTGAGTCCTAGAGTTGATGAGTTCCTTGAAATACCTATATTGTATCCATCCACCTGCATTGTATTCACTCAGTGGATGTCCATTGAGAGTTTATTCTCCTGAAGGCAGTGTGGCAACCCTTTACTTTACCACATTAGCTATGTGACTGACCTTGGTACAGTTTTTGAATACATCTGTTTCAATCTCTTCAACTATAAGATACATGAAAACACCTACATTTATAAAGTTTTTTAAATAAGTTAATACATGTAAGTCACTTGGAAAAAAAAATGTCTTATTAATCAATGCTCTATAAATATTGGCAAACATTATAAATAAGGTATTATAACAACCCAACATGGCACAGATGAGTAGGTGCAATACTAAATTACAGGAACTAGCAATGTATGACTTGTTTTCTGTTAAGTGCAGCCATATGACTAAGCTACAGCTAGGGGAAAATAAGTGAGGTGTGCCAGTTATATAAAATCATCCTCACATCTCATGCCCATTCTCCCTTCTGGCTGGCTGGAATGTTAATGCCACTGTTAGCTTTGGAAAGTACTTGGTGGAAATTGCAGAGACTCTGACAGCCTAGATTCTTGAATGAGTACAGGAGAGCAGCACAGCTAACCTGTCTACTTCCCAGGACTTTTCCTTGCATGAAATAAGATTCTATTGAGTAGAGGCATTAATTTGGAGGATTTTTTTAACTCTATCCTATGCTCTTCTAATTAATATGGGTAGCAAGAAATAAAAAAAATTAGTAGACAGATTGTTTGGTTAAAGGAACTTATTACTTATAAAAAGTAGAAACCCACATGAATTAAAAGCTGAATGTTGTAAGAAGTTTTCAAGAGAAAAAGTGTCTTGAGTTGTAGGAACTCAAGGGGTTCCTAGGAAGACAAAAGTTAATACTTGCAGAATCTTTGAATGTTTCTTGAACTGCGACGTCAAGGAATGTGGAATCATGACAGTTACACACAGCTTCTTAGGCACATTAACAAAGAGGTAAAAGTGAGAGAGTCCAAATATATTAGGAGAACAGCAAATACTACATTTGCCTGGAGTGAAAGAATGAGTTACCAAGGATGGATAGGTATGTAACTATCCAACTTTTTTTTAAAAAATCTTGATTTCCATAAGTAAATATTCAAGAATGGTTTTTTTTTTTTTTTTTTGGTCTTTTGTTGTTGCTGTTGTTCTTGTTGTTGCTATTTCTTGGGCCGCTCCCGCGGCATATGGAGGTTCCCAGGCTAGGGGTCTAATCGGAGCTGTAGCCACCGGCCTACGCCAGAGCCACAGCAACGCAGGATCCCAGCCGCGTCTGCAACCTACACCACAGCTCACGGCAACGCTGGATCGTTAACCCACTGACCAAGGGCAGGGACCGAACCCGCAACCTCATGGTTCCTAGTCGGATTCGTTAACCACTGCGCCACGACGGGAACTCCAAGAATGGTTTGATATAGAATGGAGAACACTTGAAGGTATGAGAGCAGAAATAGTGCTCAATGGGTATAATTAAGGAAGAGTTTTTACCCCTTTACGATGTGATCCTTCATCCATATTCTGCTTTTCATACTCTGTAACTACTTGAGTATTCCCAGCTTTGGCTCATTCACATCTCTATACGTGTGCACATCCTTCTCCCTTAAGTGCAGGACCACCTAGCTTAGATGGCATCTTCTCAAAGAAAACTCACCTAACTTTATCAAGGTTAAAATACTTCATTATTCAGGTACTATGCTATATACAGGAGTCTGCCACATAGTATGTATCCAATAGCCATGTGTTTAACGAACATACTTCTACTAGATTGCCCTACACTATCTTATAATACAAAGAACTCATGGAATACTCTTATCATATCTTGTCAAGCTTTGCTGGACATTGTTGTACGCATAGTGTATCCTTAATAACATTTATCCAACTAAATTGATATATAGGAATGGATTAATGTACTGGAAAAAGGTAGGAAAACTCCTCAGAAACATACTCATCCTTAAATAAGCACCATTAAGTTTTTTCTGAACTCATTGTTCATGTTATTAGATCAACAACAACAACAAAAAAAAGCAGCACATTACTGAATTAGTAGCTAATACAATATAAATGAGTCTGGGATGCCACAGGCCATTTTTAAAAGCACGATGTTCTTTGGATTGAAGCTTTTAAATAGTTGCAAGACTAAAGCTGATGTACTCTCAGCAAGCTAGTGGTTTCACAGAAAAATAAACCAAGATACCAATAGCTCTATTGTGTAGATAATCATAGAGAAAATATAAGGCAGATAAAAGATTTAGATATAATAAAATATTGCTACAAGTTAAAAATGTGATTTAAAGTGTGGTGCTATTGTAATTTTTTGAGACTTATGAGCCAGAATTAGGAAAAAAATTTCTTTGAAGGATGCAACTTTGATCAGCTATCTCTGGCCCTAGAATCTTAACTATCAATGTAAGTGTGGTCTGCCTTTTCTCTCTTTTTCTTTTTATCTTTTTCAGCCACCCCTACTGCATATGGATTTGGGATCAAATCCAAACCACAGCTGCAACCTATGCCACAGCTGCCATAACACCAGATCCTGCTTCAGGCTGGGGATCAAACCAGGGCCTCCACAAACTTAAGCTGGATCATTAACCCACTGGGCCATAGTGGGAACTCTCTGCCTGTTTCTTTTTTAAAAAGTTTTTTAAATCATTTTTTAAATTCTATTTAAATTATTGTATTAAAAATTTCAAAATATTTTAATATCTATTTTTACTTGAATATTTGAAATTAAGAGAATAATTGTAACTCATTATCCAAATAATAATTTAATTTTTTTGACACATTCATGGTCTATTGAAGTTCACAGGCTAGGAATCACATTCAAGCTGCAGCTGTGACTTACACCATAGCTGCAACAACACTGGATCCTTAATCTGTTGCACCACAATGGGAACTCCCAAATAATAAATTTTAATATTAGTATACTGATAAAGGCCGCAAAATATATGTGATATAAAATCTACTGTTAGTAGGTGTTAGTAAAACTTATGTGTACAAGTCTTGAGGGAACTGTCAGATATTTCTTTTGCATTTTGGCTAACATGGATTGTTCATATCTACATTGTAGAACAGATGTGCTAATTTCAGAGACATCTTAATCTATGTAATTACAAACTACCTAGTCCTTAAAATACAGATTTCATGTGTGCTCATTTAACCCAAACATTTTATTTATGTTACTACTAGTCCTGCAGGGATTCACCTAAATACCGTGGTTGTATATGATGGCCTGGGAATGACTTATATGCTGAGAGGAAAGAGAACTTACAGATTTTTCTCAACTCTTCATGAGAATAAAACACCTTCCAGGTAGAGTGTCATAGAAGATGTTTCTTCCATTCTAAAAGGTTATGCCATCTGTGACTATATCTTGTGTTAAACTATCAAGTATTTCCTCAAGTATCAATAAATGAAAATGAAGACATGCACTCACTCACATATTGCCTCACTGTTGCATCAGCTCTGAAGCTGATGGAACTGGTGTAATGGGGTTTGCCATATCCCACTGGACAAGTTACTAATCTATGGCAAGATGTTTTCATCTGCAAAATTTACAAAATAGTACTTGCCTCTTAGGATTTCTATGAGGATTAAATGAGTGCATAACATTTAAAACTCTTAGAAGGTCAGCACCTTAAAAGTGTTTGCCAGGATATCATTCAGCTATAAAAAAAGGGTGGGGGACTGATATTTGCAACAATACGGATGGTCCTTGAGGGTATGATGGCTAGGTGAAATAAGTCAGAGAAAGACAAATAGTGTATGATCTCACTTAAGTATGGAAACTAAAAACAAAAACAAACCAAAGATAAGGAGAACACATTTCTGGTTGCCAGAGGGGATTCAGGCTGCAAAAGGGCTTAAAAAGTACAGACTTCAAGCTATAAAAAATAAGTCATGGGGATGTGATATACAGCATGGTGACAATAGTTAATAATATGTATTGTATATTTGAAAGTTGCTAAGAGAGTAGATCCTAAAACTTCTCCTTACAAGAAAAAAAAACAAATCTGTTAACTATGTATGGTGATGGATGTTAACGAGATTTATTGTGGTGATTAATTCACAAAATATTCAGAGTATCATCATTATGCTGTACACCTGAAACTAATATGCTACATGTCAATTGCATCTAAATAAAAATTTTAAGAGAATACTTATAGATAAAATGTGTTTGCCTTTGAAATATACAGTGGTTTGTTCTTAGTGTGAGATTTTATTAGGATGGGTGGAATGCTGAATTATAGACTATTTAATATTAATAATATAACACAATTACTAAAAAGGCATATTTTATTTAAAAAATTGAGTCAAAATCACTATAAATCTAAATTTCATTTGTGTCTTTAATAGTCCCTAGGAAATTATCTTTCAGGTGTCTGCCTTATTCATTATCTTTAGTAAATATCCCTAAGTTTTCACCTGTCTTCTACAAGCTCCTCTATCATTTATTCCTCAGCCTAAGTCTACTTTACTCAGTAAATCAAGAACAACAGCCAAGCACTCTTTCAGCTTCCTTCCAGGCCAGTAACAAAGCTATCAGGATCCATGCTTTCCCATTCTTTCTTCCTTCCTCCTTCATTGAGAAAATATCACCAGTTGTGTTTTCTTTGTCATCATAACACAACTTTTTGGAGACTCTGCTCTATCAACAACTCTATACTAGAACAAATTGCCTTGGAGGTTTATAAATACCTCAAGCTCAGCATATCCCAGACTGGATTTGATTATTAATCCTAAGAAACCATTTTTCTCCCTCTCTTTCCTATATTAGTGAATGGGACCACCATCTAGGAGTTATCCCAGCTTGACCTTGAAGTCATCCTTGAATTCTTCTACTCCCATCATTTGCCACATTTAATCTACAATGTTCTCTTTCTGCATTAGATCCAAATATTCTTCTCCACTCTCTCTAAAATTAGACTACTATATCTACCATCATTCATATTTTCATGTTTGAATAACCATAGTACCTCTAAACTTGAGGCATAAAAAAATTGAAAACAAAAGCAAAGAACAACAATATTTAAATTTCCGCTCTCTAGCAAGTGGTGGATCTTACCAGACAGATCTTACTGGTTCAGGACAATCAACTGTTAAATATATAGGGTTTTTTTTTTTTTTAAGTGAATTGTGAAAACATTGGTCCCTTGAAATAAGTATTTCCATCATAGAAATTAATAAACACTTTAGTCTACTTACTAAAACACAATAGGTCTTCATTCATGGAGCAAAACTGTTTTGAAGCATAATGCTGATGATATACTTCTCATGCTTAAATCAACCAGTGGCCTTGACCTCTTCCTGCTCAACCTTGGTGGTTGAAATGGAATAATAAGATTTGTAAACCTCCACACCTTTATTCTTTTTCTACTTAGCAAATCCTTCTGTCCCTGTAAGCGAACTTACCACCGCTCTTGAGTCAGCTCAACAGAATCACTAATCTCAAAATTGTAAAAAGGTCCTCCTGCTTCTCACTGTTACATATTTCGATCTCCTCCAGAGGCCTTTTGTCCCATATATTGGGTAATTTTATCCTGTGAGTCTAGTCCTAGACATCCCTTGACATTTGAACTATTCTCCCCTGCCATCCCACCCTCTCCTCCTTCCTTCCAGATGAGGCCCCAACTGCTTTAGGGCAAGTTTAAAAATACGACATCACTTTTCTGGTTTAGTTCAGTCATTGGAGACAAAGGAGACACTGGGTCATTACCTGTCATCAGGAACCAGAGAATAAAAGGGCACCACACTCCCTGGGCTGATATAGATTTTATTGTACTTTTTACAGAACTAAACTTGACTATCTAAAGTGCTTGCATATAGGGGGGCAAAAATCACAAGATCAAATTGCTCCTGCAGCAGAATGTGGCTCATTGTCTCATTCTCACCATGAACAATAGCAATGATCAAATTATGGATATTACTGAAAGGGATAAAGCCTTAAAACTATAACCTAAATAATGAAGAAAGAAAACTCAAGACCTTTCCTTGGTAACATTACTCTTGGTGACTATGATGAAAAGAGATCTAATGATAGAAGTGAGAATCTCAGCCTACCATTCTGTCATCAGTGACTGAGAGACACTCATGTTAGCAGATGACC
Organism: Sus scrofa; assembly: GCF_054392235.1. NCBI lineage: Eukaryota > Metazoa > Chordata > Mammalia > Artiodactyla > Suidae > Sus > Sus scrofa. The sequence goes on from NC_139390.1 coordinate 65,853,594, forward strand.
TGAGGATCACCTCCTAGCACTGGTCCATCAGAATTAGGATCATTAGCTCAGTAATAAATGCTTCCTGATTCTAAATCAATCCATTCTTGTCATACATCTAGTGACATCAACAAAGAGAATGGAAGGAACAGCATGCCAACTCCTATGTACAAGCTAAACTGAAACTCTCAGAGCTGATATCCTTAGATCAAATTACTTTTGATCATGTTTTATGTCCAGACCATAGAGATGTGACAATTGGTGATGTCCCTATCTTTTCAGTAATCACAGTTGAATAAAAACCCTATGTCCATGGTCCATAAATGTTTACTTCTGAATAAAACAAAATGTTGAACTCCATTCTGGCATAAACTGTCTGTTTTAGTCACTACTGTATCTTCTATACCTAGAGTAATGTTTGGCATATTCTAGGGGCTCAATAAATATCTGTTGATTTAATGAATAACCAGCAGTATAAATGTTGCTAACACCGATTTTTAACAACAGAGGAATGCAGAGGAGGGAGTTGATAATTACCTTTTAAAAGTCCATGATACAGAGTAAATCACTAGTTTTGCCTTCAAGGCACTATTTGTTAGGGAATACCACCTTGGTTTTGTCTTCTCAATGTGCAACCTGGAAATCGATACCTAGGTTCTTACCAGTATTTCAACTCAAGAAAAACTCTAAAGTGTATCTCAAGTCCTTGGTTTGAAATAGCAATAGATATTTCAGGTGTTCTGGAATATACTTATAACTAAACAGTACTTCCTGGCTATTGGAAGTGCTAAGCATTGGGCCTCTGTATTTCTATGAGCCATCAGTCAGGACTCTGGGGCTGGTGATGAAGCTCAAGGCATACCTCATTGCAAAAGGCAGAAAGTGGAATGAACCTGGCTTTGATCCTTAACTCAGGCATATCTGTCGCCAACACAGACATAATTGGGAACTCTAGATTTGAAAAGCCATATTGCCTCTTACAACTTTTCAACAGAATAATTTAGGTCAAGAATGAAGTAGAGATAAAACATAATTGGATAAGATCTCATGGGGGATTCATGTAGCCCATAGAAAGAGCCACCCTATAATCAAGCTGGTTACAACCCATTCTCTGGACTTGGGGCTATGACCTTGAGTTGGGAATAATGAGGCTTATGAACACTGGCTCTCAGGTTCTTTCGGTTCTCTGGTCATAGAGGCCATGTTCAAGCCATCTGATTTTAAAAGATGAACACCAACTCGTAGCTCTCTTTTAAATGAGTGAAATGCTAAATGTTCTTTATGCATATAAAGAAGAATTATAATGATAACACAATCACTTATGAAATATGCCCTCCTATTTTTGATGTCACCGGGTCTGTGACAACAGTGAAGGTTAAGTACTAGAAGGTGATCTTCAAGTCATCTGCTGAAATCCACAACTCAAATGCCTTCTAAGACCTGTTAAGTTTTTCAGCTTTTCATCTCTCGCTATAATTGATCTTCTAATTTTTTTGGTATAGTCCTTTAAATCTTTGCCATTTTACAATGGCAAAGATTGCAAAGCAGGAAGATTGGCCAAGAAATGAAAAAGATGATTTCAAAAAAAAAAAAAAATCAGAAATAATTAATAAAAGAATGGGCAAAATGTCTGGTGATTCATCAAGAGCTGTTAATGACTTTTACATGTGCCAGAATCGGTGTTAAAAATCAAATCCGGAGTTCCCGTCGTGGCGCAGTGGTTAACGAATCCGACTAGGAACCATGAGGTTGCGGGTTCGGTCCCTGCCCTTGCTCAGTAGGTTAACGATCCGGCGTTGCCGTGAGCTGTGGTGTAGGTTGCAGACGCGGCTGGGATCCTGCGTTGCTGTGGCTCTGGCGTAGGCCGGTGGCTACAGCTCCGATTCAACCCCTACCCTGGGAACCTCCATATGCCGCGGGAGCGGCCCAAGAAATAGCAACAACAACAACAACAACAACAACAATAATGCCGAGGGAGCGGCCCAAGAAATAGCAACAACAACAACAACAATAACAACAACAACAAAAGACAAAAAAAAAAAAAATCAAATCCTATAACTAGAAATATTGATTTTCAAATACTCATTTTATTTATTTATTTTTTTCTTTGTCTTTTTGCCGGCCTACGTCAAAGCCACAGCAACGCAGGACCCGAGCCGCGTCTGCAACCTACACCACAGCTCACAGCAACGCCGGATCGTTAACCCACTGAGCAAGGGCAGGGACCGAATCCGTAACCTCATGGTTCCTAGTCGGATTCGTTAACCACTGCGCCACGACGGGAACTCCTCAAATACTCATTTTAGATTTACTGTCCAGGTAACCAATATGTTTTGGCCAAGTTATTTTTATCAAAATCCCTTGGTGCTAGAAAACGCAATTAGAATGTGTCGGTGAATACACCAAGAGCTGGGTGAGTATGAGATACCATGGAAACTTCTAATGCAATCTGCCTGGGAAGAACAATAGGTCAAAGGAGAAATTGAAGAGGAAGAAACAGGTAAGGCGGTTCAAATGGGAGAGGCAAAGGAGAGAAACCAAGCAAACAGTGGAAAAGAAGGAGAAAGAGGACACCATGTGTGCAGAATTGTAGAACAACAGAAAGGAAGAAGCACAGCTTTCTTTGACTGGAACAGAGAGCCCAAGAACTGGTCAGCACACACCGTAATATCTCATATGGATTAAGCACATGGTAAATATCTGTGAATAAATTAGTTTATTTTGCTTATCTGTAGATTGCATAATTAGTATTATCACTTTTACACTGAAAATACAAACATTAAAAGTAAATTATCATATTCATTTTTTGGATAAATCCAACACTGCTTCAAATTAAGTTTTTGCAAAACAGATGAATGAGGATGTTCATTTTTACCCAACCAGTCAATTCAAGCCTATTTTTCATGTGCAACAATTCTACCTATACCTCTCAACACTGTTTTCATCACCTAGCAGACTGAAGGCAATTTGAGGAGAGGTATCTAGCTCAGCTCTGTCTCACCAGCACCTAACTCAGAACACACTGTACACATTTGACAAACTGGACTGAATACCTACTCTTTCCAGTACTTGTGTACTTGGTTTAGAACTCACTCTTGACCCTCAAATCTACTTCAATACCTCTTGAACATTTTTCACTTAGATGTCTCAGATACCTCGTTTCAAAGCATGTCCTTTTCCCATACTCCTTTCCACACACCACCACAACTGATGTCATTAACTTTTGATTACCTTAGGTTTCTCCCTTCTCAATTACTGATTCCCTTTACTACTATGAAGACCTATAGATCCCCCTTTAAGTCCCCTGAAATCATTTTGCCTTTGCTATTTCTCCTGCCATTCTCCAGGCTCTCATTTCTTATTAAATGGATTATAGTCACATCCTTTTAATTCCACTAACTTTGATCTCATTGTAGCTACAGTGATTTTGTAGAATAAAATCTGATTAGTTGTACCTTTTTAAATCCTTTAATATCATTGGGATACCTTTTAGGATAAATTTTAGATTCTAAGATAGTCCCTCTAATAATCTTTTAGAATAAGAATACCCAGGTTTATAAAAAAATTATAGCCCCCAAGAGAATTCATAAATACTCCCCAAATTTTGTTACAAAGTATGAGCAATCTATTATATATATGTGTGTATGTGAATATATATAGTATGTATGTAACTTTTGATATGTATACATGTCTTTACTAAATATAATTTACTAAAAAAAGTAAAAATAAGTTATGGGATAGTCTCTTCCAGGATTCTAATATTATCAGCAGGTTCATTCTCTATTATACACATTCATAAAACCCATAAATTTTTCACATGTTTTTTGCTCAACCTTCATTTCTGCCCTGTGCTGAGTTTGACATTCCTAGACATACAGCTCTTGGGGCCTAGGTAACATGACACCTCAGCATTCTGCGTAGTACAATAAATCAGAGATACTGAGGAAGGAGTAATAATAATCCCTCATTTTCTTCCAAAATCATCTTTTTTCTTTCACTGATTTCCAAAATGTTTCCTTGCCTCATTAAGCCTTTAAACTCTAGGGGACGGTCAATATTCCTTCCTTATTTGTTCTATATTATACTTGCCCATGTTTCTTAACTGCAAGCTCTCTGGGGCGACAACCTGTTATTTGCCTAATATTGGTCCACCGTGTACATTTCCAGTCTTAAACAGTAGATAATAACAACCACCTGGTAGCCATAACATAAAAGAACAGCATGAACAGAGCTACAAAGCCAATTACGATTCAGAATGTCACAATCACTTTGGGCACTCGCATTTGCATCAAAGCGGGAGAAAGTCCAATTTCCCTGTCCTCCTCATCTAAAATAGTCAGCACATCTATTTATTTCTATGTGTGATGCTATATAGTTTTTTCCCCCCCTATATTCTAAAATTCTATATAGTTAATTCATAGTTAGCTTAGGTATTTCATTGCTACTGGTGTATTTTCTGACAATTTCTGGATTGTTTCCATCAGCTCTCATTTATTGTTTTTATGTAAGGAGGCTCCAATTTGGACAGACAAGTAGTTCATTCAATCTCTGTGCCTTTTCTTCATATAGATGCCATATTATAGGCATTTCTTTATAATACAATCAAGATTTTACTACTAAGAATCTCATTTTCAATGGACTCAAAGTCCTTGGCCTTTATCTCATTTTATTCATAACATTGTTTTATTCTTATGTTTTCTTTCACATAATATAGATTAAAATAGGGGGAAGTTCCATTGGAATGCTGCAAGTGCAAACAAATGCCCTGTATAATAAAGCTATATTCAGATATCAGCTGATTACCCATGGAAACCAAATAGTTAATTGTTACAAAGAATTTCATAAGCAAGTCTGTAGAAGAAAAGTATTCTATTGTATACAACCATATGTTGGTAGATTGCCAAAAAAAAAAAAAAAGCCACAAATTCCTCTCTGCATGCATCTTTGTGATGTGATTTTACTCTTAAGTAGGAAATTCTATTTCTATGTTTCATCTGCATTTAGTCATCTGACTTACTTTTCATTAATTGGATACTAGCAAGCAAGATGTAAGAAGAGTCCTAAAAGTCACTTTTACATTGTGGCTTGTTGCATCTTGCTTTTGGGAACCTTTTAATCACTATGTGAAGAAGCACAGGTTAGCTCGATACATCATAAGGAAGGACATGAAGCAAAAACAAGCCATACCAGTTTAGGCTCTTTAGACCTGCCAACTGCCGAAATGAAAGTCAAAAATCATCCTAGACTCTAAAGCCCAGTCAAGTCACTATAGAGATCAACTATGCTCCCCCAGACTAGTGGAACCACCCAGAAACTGACCCAAAGGATTGTGAACAAAGGAAATGGCAATCGTTTTATGTTTTGGCCTAGTTTGTTATGCAACAATAGGTAACTGCCTGCTTTTTGTATTATGGACAGGTAGAAAAGACAATGGTGCCATGTACAGCTGCGGATTTAACAAGTTAGATCTTGTTTCTTGCCACCAAGAAGTAATTACCTTTTACTTCCTTTATTTTCTTCCCTATTTTTTTTTAAGCTCAACCACCACCAAAATAAAAAGTTTATGCAAAATCTCCACCCCAATTAACAAGGCCCAGTGATAGAAAAGGAAAGTTCAGAAATCAGAAAAACAGAATTGATAAGTAAACATTTTAAGTGCTATCATTTTCATCGATCTACTCCTCAATCTGATCATAATATCTGGATGTATTTCTAGGACCTCAGAAAGCAAAGTGGTTTATAGAATCAAATCAATTTTAAACAATAACTATTACGAAAGAGAACTAGAAATCTCAGAAACTTTATTATAGAACTTGAAAATACAAACAGTACATTTACAGAGCTTTGTAATTTAAAGCCATTTTAGCTTTTGGAAGTCAGATAAATATTGGAAAATGATGAGTCCATAACTTAACTAAAGAAAAATAACCAAATCATTGTTCATTTGCTTACAACTTCTTCTGCCAGATGTTTCATAGACATCTAAGTCTTAAGATTTAGTCAATAAATAATATCAATTCTTATAAATCATGCTGTCAATCATACATATAATATCAACTGGCATTTTTTTATTATTATAATGTCTTATAGTCACAACTGCCAGGAAGATCTACAAAAAAATCAAGTTGTCTAAAGTCCTATAGCAATATCTCAGAGAAATGAATCAAAATCAATTTCTTACATGGTTCATTTTTACAACTGAAAGTATTCAATTCTAAGCCTTTTAAATGTATAATGAACTACAACAGTCTTTAGCTGCAAGAAATATCCTTATCTAGTGTCTTTTTTCCCTTGGAGAAAATTATTTGCATACCAATGGATTGCATTGCTCAAACAAGCTTTATTTCAATTTGGGTGGAGAAATCCCATTAAATAAACATCTAAATAATAGTATATTTACACCTCTACCCAACAGGATTTGTCTTCTGTTTTTTATCACTCTTATATTTGTGGTAGGCTATGGACAAGGCTGCCTTAGGCCAGAAGACAGCATTAAGAAACAGAATACAGAACTCGATAACGTTGGCAAAGCAGGAGTGATAGAATGATCTTACTTTAAACAGGGAAGACCCTTAATTATAATCTGGACCTGTCCTCAGGCTGATGTTTTGGGTTTTTTTTTTTGGTTGTTTTTTTCTCTTGTTTTGTTTTTTAAAGCTTGCTTTCATTATCTATTTTAACATGATGAATTCTTTACTCTGTAGGGGTAGCACTGACCATAGAACTTGGAGTGTACCCTCAGGATAAATAAAGCAGACAGCAGAGCTGGCCCACACTTATATGTTGATCTCTTTTACTGCTTGCTTGCTAAGTGATTAATCAAATGAAAGACAAAGAGAACATCAACCAAGTAGGAATGGTCTTTTGAAAAGGTCCTCTAACATGGACCTACCATCCTCACTAGCAAAATGCAGACTCACCTGCTATTGTGCTATTTTGCAACTTCTTCAACCAGTTGGGTTTCCTGCTTTCTAGCATCTGTTTTCATGCCTTGATTCTAATCACGGCAGGCACATTAATGGCATTGTCTAGCCCTGAATACACCCAAATGTAACACTATACTCTTTAAATCCTCTCTTCTCAAAATGATAATAATTTGCATATATTTTCTGTGTCTATGAAATTAACTGGGACTGTAATATAATGTATTATTTATATTGCTCCTAAAACTTAAACCCTCCGGTGTTGTAGAGTGTTGTCATTTATAAAATTATCTTTTCCCAATATCATGTGACAAATAGGTCATCACAATCCTTCTCCTAAACTAATTAGTGTGAAGAATGGAACCAGATGGTAGGACCTAAGACCTGATACCTGTGAGAACCAGGCTGGGAGCGAAAACTTTTGCTCTAAATTTTACTGTTCACTAGCCCTTGACTATTTGCTTTGTATTAACAAATTAAAGATTATGAAAGTTATAAGGAAAATAAGCACATAAGAATGATAATTAGCAATAAGGATTTTGTTTATTTGTTTAACGGCACGTGACTAAGACATCCTAGCAACTCTGAATAATCAAGACTGTACGAAACTAAATCAGGGACATGGGGTAAATGACTTACTGCAAGTTAAGTTCTGGATTTAGCTCCTATTTTTCATGGCAACAAAGGCAATGAAGAAAATACAGTAAATACAGATTTCATTGTTGGACAAAGAAGAAGATCAAAGTGCATTTTGACAGAAAGCACATTCTCCACAGGAAAGTCTGTGCAATGCCCACCCTGTGTTTCCCAGAGTGAGGTTACCATAACGAGCAGTGTTTTCAGATTTGATTTGGTACGAGACATGGAATCATTCTTCAAACGGCCCTATCTTATAATAAGCCTTGTAAGATAAAGTCCAGAATGTGAAACTAAATGATAATATAAAAAAGCCTTTGTATAAGCAACTAAAGTTATATCCTCCAGTTATTTTAATTAGTGTGTTCTAAATTAATACAAGGAATTTTGTTGAGGAAAATTATTACCTAAAAAGATGATGACACAGTTGATCAGCTCCTTAGACTCTCAGGCATCAGATGTTTGCACAGATTTTGGCAAGTGTTAGACTACAGATAATTCAAAGTTCAATTTTTCTATTTCTATTTCTATGAAATTTTACCCTATGAAATGGTTACAAAAGCAGTATCTTCTATCTTATAGGCTTTTAAATTTTATAAAATTCCTTTAATAATAGCTCATCTTAAGGAAAAAAAAAAAAACCCTTGGACAACAGACATTTTTATTTTCCATTTTGCAGATAAGGAAACTGAGGCCTTTGGAGAAAAGCGGATGTCCAAATCAATTTATTTATTCAATTGACATTAAGTATCTATTCACTCATTCTTTTTTTTTTTTTTTTTTCCATTCTAGGAACTGTGCTTGCAGTGGAGATACACTGATAAGTGATGACAAGACAGATGTGGTCTCTAAGTCACACCTGCCACATAAATCTTCCTTTCTCAATGAGATTATCTGATTTCCACATGCAAGGCCCAGCCCAATATCCATCTCTAAGCCAAGTCAAACATCTACAGAGATCTGAGATACAGCACCAAGGAACATGTCCTGAAAATTTGTGTTTAATTTTTATTCACGAGCGACTAAAAACCTTTTTTATTGGTACAAAGCCAGTTCCGTTTTTCACCTAATTTCTTCACATCATTGTTAATGTGAACAGCAAAACCTCTAGAGGTAAGTTCTCATATTCAAGTCTGAGGCCAGCCACTTACCAACTTTTCAAAGTATGAGAATATTGTTTTACACACCCAAGAGGCAATGTCCCATCTGTAAAAAGTGGATATGAACAATATCTGTCTCCCAGGATCTTTCATAAGCATCAGATCTAATATTTTATTTAAAACACTTAAAACATTAGGCACACAATAAATGCTCATTAAGACAAAATGATTATTACAGTAGTCCTGGCCCCTATCACAGCAATGCATGTGAACCTCCTCTCACATTAGAACTTTATTTTCTCCTACTCAGCTTAATTACCTCCAAATCTACTCTGCTCAGACAGCTAAGCACTCAGCCCCAGTTTTCATCCCTACACCAGGGTGGTGCTAGGGGCCTGGGGCCCTTGGTAGTGCCAGAATCTTGATTAGGGAAGAGGTTCAGCCCACAGCCGACTCTATTACCAGCCCTTACCTTTGTGCTATGCTTCCAGCTGGGAAATCATGGTCATTGCTGCCTCGGATTTACTCTGCCAAGAGATCCCCTGCCACCTCCCCTCTAGGGGGCGTCGCTATCTCCCTATTCTCAGAGCCTCATATTTCCACGTGCTCCCTCTTCTATCTTTCCACTGACTAGACTAATTTCCTTTTAGACAGGAAATATCCTTTTCCCTTCATCATACTAATTTTAAATGCTCTTCCTACTTTGGAGTTAAAATTTTTAGAGGAAAAAAAAAAAGCCCCCAAAACTTCCTGTCTTTCCCTCTTCCCCATCCACCTTCTAAACGATGAAAGGGAAAACATATTCTACTGCCTCAACATATTACTTCATCTACTAATTCTCGCCCTTCAAAGTTGAGACTCAGAGGCTGAGGGCACCGCCACCTCTGGATAGGATTTCCGGATGCGCCTTAGTGTTCCACTTCCTTTTAAATAAATAGCTTCCATTGCCCGTTTTCTGCGCTACCACTCTGCATGCCTCTGATAGGCACGCTGCACCCCTCTTACCTCGGAGCCTCGGAGAAGTTCTGCTCCAAGCCAAGGTTCTGCGTAGGCGTCTTCAGGCCTGCAGTTGCAAAGGCACTGGCTGGCGGAGCACGCAGCCAAGCTGCCCTCCACACAGGAGACTTGTGCACAGCCAGTTCAGGGTCTCAGCCTACCCACCCAGCCGCGGCCCCCCACCACTGGCCCTGCTCTAATGCATCTCTGCATTCCTAGCTCAGTGCCTTCATTCAGAGGCCTCTTTATAGGGTGCCTTTCGCTCAGGCCTCTCCCAGGTGTCTCTAGTGAGACCGCCGTATGGGGAAGGGGGAACCTGAAGACACTTTTTCCCACTCTGACTCTGCGCTCAATCCTTTTTCACAGTCTCTTTCTCTCTCCCCCCGCCCCTCCCCCCTTCCTCCATGTCTCTCTCCCTCTCCCTCTCGCCTCAGCTCACAGCTCCATGAAACCTCAAGGGCATTTTGTTAAGAGCACCTCTGGGAGTGAGACAATGGACATCCCCACATGGTTGCCGATCTACCTGATCCCCACCTGGTGACATCCTGGGGGGCGGCAGGGGTGGGGGATGAAACCCTGGCAGAACTACCACTCTCCTGTTTAGCCTCTGTCCTGTCCTATCACAGTAAGTGATTAAAGGTGTGGCTGTTACTCTCATTTTGATTTGCTGCGTTAATCAACTACTTAGACCCTTGGCAGCTTTGCTCAGCTCAGCCCTTGATAATCTCCAGTGCTTAGAGCAGATCTGGACCTCTCTGCCTATTATTGCTATGTTCCCTAGAACTATATTCTTTCTACTTTAATCAACTTCTTTAAGTTCTTTACACCTGCTACTGTTTCTGCAGCTTCTCCTCTCCTTTATTTAAATTTCAATTCAGGTCCCAGGATGTGCAGACAGGGATCTCAGCAGTGCAGCTATGAGATTATGATATCTCCTAGAATAAGTGCTCTAGCCCCACTCTGCCATTTCTCATCTGTTAAAAAGTACATGGGCTTTAGATATCACAAAATCCCCTTTGCGTTTTAGAAAGAGAGGAACCAAATTATATGAGCCTATTACCTGAAAGAGTTTTAATTTTTTTTCCCCCAAGGAATTTCTCATGTAGTTTGTTGTGTTAAACTTGGTATTTGCTTTGAAATCAGAGAATTGTGTCTTCTGATCTCAGATTCTCCACTTCCTAGCTCTAACTTCCCTGAGTTTCCATTTTTAATGTAAAAATGGTTATTAAGACCCTCACTGGCTAGTTAGTAAATAAAATCAGATAGCATGTGTAATGTTCCTAGGAATGCATTTACCCCAGAGGTTAATAACATGTTGTTTCCTTAAATTGAGAGTAAACAAATATGCATAAAAGAGATGATTAGAATTTTTATATGAAGAAAAGAAAGGATTTTTAAATGTTATTATTATCTGATCAGTAAAATAAGCTATTGATTTTTTTTTTTCTGTGGCATGTGAATGTACCTGGGCCCGGGAGGGAACCAGAGGCCGAAGCTGCAGCAACGCCATGTACTTAACCCACTGTGTTGGGCTAGGGAACAAACCAGTGCTGCCACGGGGACAAGCCGCATCATTAACCCACTTCTCCACAGCAGGAACTCTGATCTATTGATTTTTGATGGCACTGTATCCTAAACTGTCCAGCACAGTGAATTATAAAGATACTCTCAAATGGAATTTTTTAAATTGAGATATAATTAACATATAACAATATCTTAGTTTCAGGTGTACAATATAGTGATCCAATATTTGTGTATATTGTGAAATTATCATCACAGTAAGTCTAATTAACATATATTACCATATATAATTATGAAATTTTTTTCTCGTGATGAGAAGATATAAGATCCATTCTGTTAGGAATTTTCAAATATACAGTACAGTATTAACTATTAACAAATGACATTTTGAATTATATTTTGGATAGATTATTTTACTTATTTAGGTGTTGAAAGATAATTGACAAAAAATATTGTTAGTAGACATAAAAATTTTCTTATGATACTACTAGTGACAGCTATAACTACATTTTAATTCCATATTTATTTATTTATTTATTTATTTATTTATTTTTAATGGCCTCTACCACAATACATGGAAGTTCACAGGCCAGGGATTGAACCCAAGCCACAGCAAAGCCAGAGCCTTTAACCCACTGTGCAAGGCCAGGGATTGAACCTGTGCTTCTGCAGTGACCCAAGCTCCTCCGTTTGGATTCGTAACCTACTGCACCATAGCAGGAACTCCAACATTTACTTCTCAGTAATAAAGCATGTCATTAGCAAACAGAAGAATCCAGGCCTTTTATATAGTATGTTATGGAGAAATTACTTTATTTTATGTCAGTTATGTCAGGACCTGAAGATATGAGTTGAAAGAAAGAGAATCAGGAATCCCCCAGCTCTGAATCATGCTAAGTTAAAACACGAAGTCTAAAAGACCTCTTTCCCACTCTGATTCTTGATAGTATTAAAACACTGGATCTGAAGAATAACTGCACCCGTAGCTAAGACTATAAAGCTTGCCTAAGAGACATATCTGACACATGGAATTGATGAAATGACAACAAAAGTTTTAAATAATTTTATCAGCTTTGTCACTGAGATGAGAAGCAGAATATGGTGTTTGCCTTAGTAGAATCCCACCTAAAACTTTAGTTGCAACTGACAACAATTTAATAAGTTAATAAAAATAACTTGCTAAGAAAAATAATATTTTAATGGATATACATTGAAATGGTTCTGGAATTTAATATGATGTTTCATATATTATCTTATGCTGGTCAACCTCACAGCAGGCTTTGAGCACCAGAGAGGAATATAATTTCTGATCTCTGGATCATAATTCCTTCTCACTTTTATTCTTCCAGCAACAGGTGCAGTAGAGGCTTCCTGTAATTAATGAAGTGTAAGTAAAGCCACAGCCTCCCTTTTGCTTCTTAAACCCTTCTAGTACTGCTATACTGCAACAAATTCTTCTTTTCTGAGTTTCTGTTTTCCTGTCTGGACAGTGACAGATGCACTGTGGGAGTGTGGGGGGGAGGGGGTCTCTACCATCACGTGATCTATACGTATGGGGGGAGGGATTACATCGGAGAGGTTAGGAATAGGGTTGTTGATTAAATTAAACTTCATCATGAACTTCATCATGTTGGTCTACATAGTAATTCCCCAAACATTATTTTATTTGATTCTCACAATGCTTAAAGAATAGGGTAATAAGTAATATTTACAAACAGGTAAATTTATATATATCAGCATCAAGAGTTGAGTTGATCTTCTAATGATCAGATAGCTAATTTATTTATAGTGTCAATATGATAACTATGGTAGCAGCAGGGTCTTTAGCTGTAAGCAGCTGAAAATGAATTTGGATATCTTAAGCATTAAAAAAGAGTTTGAATGTGGGCAGGAGCAAAGGGATGCTGGACAGCAAATTGGCTAAACACTTAGATATCAAAGCCTTGCTAGTTAAGTTTGAATCTCAACTTTGCCACTTATTAGCCACCCAATTTGAGGCCAATTGCTTGTTTCTTCTGTTACTTATTACTTCATGTGTGCAATAAGGATAAAAATAGTGCCTATCTCAAATAATTTTATAAAGAATAAATGAGTTTAATCACTGCAAATTGTTTAGAGCAGTGAGTTCTCAATAAATATTAAAATGAATAAATGAAAATCTTGCCAATCTGGGGATAACAACCACTCTATCTCCTCTGCATTGGTTTCTATAATTTGTGCCGCCAGACACTGGATGCTGCCCTGGCACCACAGCACATCTGCAGCTGAGAAGACATGGCTTTCCCCTCCATGGCCAGGTTGAATGTTCCACTTTCCCTGCCCTTATTACCATTCTCTGATCATTAATGATAAGCCACAAATTCATGCATTAGCTATAGCATAAATCTCAAAAGATCTTGCTCAAAATCTATAATTGCATGTATGTTCTGTGCAACCAAGCCATAGAGTAGAAAATTCCCCAAACATAAGAAGGGGGTTCATATGCTGGACAGAAACAAATTTATTTATTTTTGTCTTTTTGCCTTTTTTAGGGCCCTCCCTTGGCATATGGAGGTTCCCAGGCTAGGGGTCTAATCAGAGCTGTAGCCGCCGGCCTACACCACAGCCACAGCAATGTGGGATCCAAGCCACGTCTGTGACCTACACCACAGCTCACAGCAACACCAGATCCTTAAACCACTGAGTAAGGCCAGGGATTGAACCCGCAACCTCATGGTTCCTAGTCGGATTTGTTAACCACTGCGCCACAACGGGAACTCCCAAAAGAAACAAATTAAAAAAAAAAAAAAAAAAAAAAAAAAAAAAAGAGGGAGAGAAAGGAAGAAGAAGAGGAGAGGAGGAAGAAAAAGGAGGAGATGGAGGAGGAGGAGAAGAAGAGGAAGAGGAGAAGAGGGAAAGGAAAGGCGGGGAGGAGAGGAGGAAAGAAAGGAAGAAAGAAATAGACAAATATTCTCAAAAACTACTTTGTTTTTAACCAAAGCTTGAGTTTTTATCTGAGGATGAAAAGATGAATAAGACCTCACTACTACATACCAAAAGCACACACTTAGGAGTGGGGATGTACGTTACTCATCTTTCACACGATCCCACAATGTAGTCCGAGGACCAGCCCATGGTGATAGATTTCCTTTAGCACTCCTATCCAAGTTTTGCATGAGGATAAACTGAAGAGATTAGAGTGCCTTTTTCTTCTTTCTTTTCTTTTAACATCTAACTTTACTCATTTTCCCCATGTTTCTGGATTCTAGTGAAAAATGAGCTTATAGACATAGTGAGTCAGAATAGAGAACTTCTTTGGTCGTGTAACAACCAGCAAACTCTGGGCATCAGGTAAAATCTTTGGGTAGTATATGATTTTCACCTGGAAGATTGTTTGCTCACTTCAAAGTTTATGGTCCAGCTGAGTATTAGTGCACATCAGTATGGCTTAACTCTCCTTTCATTCCCTTTTTTTGATCTCATCTCCCAACATATGAAACTGATAAGACATATCTTGTTCATAGCACATATGCACAAAATGTGACTCTATAAAGATGAGTCTAACTTATTTATAAATATAATGGTACTTAAAAATACAAATAAGTACTCTAAAAGCTGTCCTTTTTGAAGTCCATACATTATTTTAATGACGCTATTTTTGTTTGATCACATATGGAACTCTCAGAAACTGCCTTCTCAATTAGTTTAGAGCCTAGAAAACTTATTCTTTTTTCTCTAAATGAATTTTCATTTTTTTACCACCTCAATAAAAATATTATCAGTAATAATATAATATTTAATTATATTCTTTATGAGACTTAGTTGTTCATAACCTTCACATTTTTTAAAAGAATTCATCCCATAATATAAAAATGATCTCTCTCCTAGAAAAAAAGATTTTTGAAAATACCATTGGCTTAGGAAATAATTCCTAAATATAAATTTTGCTGTGTGACTTTTTGAAACAAGTCCCATCTGATTACCAAAACTCATGGTTGTATTATTCATAATATATAAAATGAATCCCTTTTCCTTAACACACTTATAATCTGAAACTGGTTTATTTAAGGCCATGTTACATCCTATGTAATCCATTCTAGTAATCCTGGCTTCTAGTTATCTCACAATCCATATGTAAAAACAAGAGAAATATAAAATATACAGCAAGAAAGAAATGTAAGGAAAATGGAGTAGAGAAAATAAATGATATACTCCTACCATTACATAGGCAGCTATTTAACCCCAGAACCTTCACGCCTCCTGGCAAGATTTCTCTGAGACAACATCTTGAAAACTAATTCCATTTCCTTAGAACTCTCTAAAAGCTTCAATTAAATTGTGTACATACACAGAAGCTGAACCAAAGGTCACCTACCCAAGCAAACAGGGAAAACACATAATTGTAAAACATTCAATAAATGGGTTTTAAACAACTGCGGAATGTGCCAGGTTAACCTCCAAATTATACAGTAGAGTAGGGAGCTAGCCTAGAAAGCTACTGCATATTTGTTTTCCCCTCCATCAACCTCCCTCTGTCTAATAGAGGCTATGATTTTCTTAAACATTAAGAAATTCCCATTATTTTTTAATGTGCTTCTTTAAATTCTCGTGAATCATGTCCATTAGCTTCATCTAGATAAGCACATTAATGAATATATTATAATTATAATTGGCTTTGGACTCCTGAAACCAAAAAAAAAAAAAAAAAAGGAAAGACAGACAAGCATTAAATGAATCTTTGAATCTTTGAGTACCTGATGTCTTATATTGTGCTTAGGTCACTGAAATCTGTACCATTTCATAATCAAACAAATACCTATTTCAACAGATTCAAGAAGGAATAAAAATAAATGGATAAGTAGAGAAAACAACAATGTCTTTTCACAGCAATTGTTCCTACAATATTTGAAAGAGCAGAAAGCGGCCACTTTTTCCATCTTTATTTGCAATATTTCTATAGCTAAATCTATTTTGTCTACTTTATTTGTTGGTGAAGTATTTGTTTTTGCAAGGCTATGGCAATAAAGACAAATAAAATATAACTATAGTGTATCGCATTGCAGGCCCACTGTTTTATCATCTCACAAGTGTGACAATAGAAACCAGAGATTATATTTGAGAAAGTGAATTCATTTTTCAAGGTGCATAAGTATGGGTAGTTTTACAAGCAAATATTGCACACTTACTGTCTAATAACTGAAGAGAGAAAATGTTAAGGAGGGGTTTAAGCAACATTTTAATAATAAATCAAAACTTAAATACGTGAAAATGAAAAATGATACCGTCATAAGTTGACATGTTCCCTGAAGATTTTTTGAAGATTTAGAATGTGTTCCCTGAAAATTTTTTGAAAGCCTGTTCACTCCTATGTTTAAAGAGTGAGGGATCATACAAGATAATGAACTGGCATGAACTACTTGTTTCCTTTTATGAAATCAATCCAGAGAAGCTATAGAAGCCAAAGAAGACTTGGACTTAAACCAGAAATAAAAACTGGAAACAACAACAGAAAACACAAAGCAACAATAGAAATGTCAAGCTCCTGGGGAGACAGACCATTTTCTTCAGCTGGTGTGTACTAGGTACAGGAAGAATAAGGTAAGCGTGTGTGCCAGCCTGGGCGCAAGGGCAGTCACAGAGGCTTACAGTCTGTCCTTGCCTCCCCCAGCACAGACACCAGAAAATCATGCTGGAGCCTTCACCAGAGCAATCCACAGATGTCCACGGGAGAGTTTTCTCGTGAGCAAATGCCCTGCTCCCTGATGAGATAAAATAGTTAAAGGAAACAGAAGAGGATTGACCAGAAAGCCATAAGACTTCACTCCTCCACTCCATCCCCTTCAAAGACCAGAATAGTTGAATTCTAGCCTAGAGACAGTGGCTCTCACCAAGCTGCTTCTCTTAAAGGGTTTTTAATGACATCCTCACCCAAGACAATTCTTGGCATGTTATATTTGTGGAGTTATTCACTCTCCTACTCGCCCACTCAGTGTTTACTTCTTTCTAAACTCCATGAGCCCAACACCAACTAATGCCGCTTGTTACCCTTTCCATACACAGTCCAGACAGTGGAGCTGATATAAAATAACTTACTGGGAAATGGGTCATTCAAAGCAGAGTCCACTGAACGTGACACACAAGTAAATTTAATTAATAAGAATTTATTCTTAGGAGATAAGGAAACAATATAAGCAAAACTAAATCAGAAACATTATAATAATCAATGAAAAGGAATAAAAATTAGCTGAAACAATATCTTTGATAAGTGACTAGTATGATGGAGCCTGTTGAAGAACAAATTAGTGAGTTAGAAGAGCAGATGCACAATGGATACATGAACTCTCCCAAAGGCAGCAGAAGAGATAGAGGCCGTCCGATGTATCAGAAGGAGATAAACATGCCAGTATCAGATAATACCACTCCCAGAAGATAAAAAGCATAGGAACAGACAGATGAAGGATGAAAAGTTACACATTAAAATGACCTATATATTTAAAGAGCAGATGTGGTGAAGCGTAAAACACCAAAGACAGAAAATTCTATAAGCCTACCAAAGAAGATCACCTACACGAGTACCAGGATCAAAGATCGTTAGAAGTCAATGGATACAAGAAGAGTACAATATTTCTAAAATATTAAAGGTAAAAGTTATTGAGCCAACAATCTGATATCTAGCCTAATTATAACTTAAATGGGTGATATAATAATAACAAAAAAATTCCCTGACATACAGGACAACAAAAAAATCCTGGACCACACAGACAGCCCTGAATTGGAATTGCTTTTTGAACAAAGACTCAAATAATAAAAAACTTAGAAAACTAAATATTTAGTTGATATTTGAACCTCAGTCAGCCTATTTGTAAAGTCCTATTCTTTTTACTCCACTATACTGACTTTAAAAATAACAGTAACATTATCTATTTTTGATGTCTTTGTATTAAAAGTATGGTACGGCAGTAAAAACTGAAGCAGTGATTTAAGTCCCTAGTAGGAATTAGATAATAATTATTTAAAATTCAATTCACTTAAATTATAGAATTTCCTTACACATTAATCAGAATATCTTTCATTGTGCTTATATAATTATAACTTTATGAGCAATGTATAAATTAATGTGTCTGAGAATGAATGTGAGATACCCAAAATAACTAGGGGCAACTAACTTTCCAACTTAATTGACTGTAGCATTTGTGTAGCCCTTCTCACATACAAGCCATTGTGGTTAGGCAGTGATAATAGCATAGTGATAACAAGGATAAATACTCATTTTAACTTACTCCCAGCCCTCAAAGGTTAATTCGATCTGCTCGTCATCAAAATAAATCAAAAGACAACTACTTCTCAGAACTCCACTGGCACCATCATGATCCTGATCACTGTTTCCATAGCAGTGATCTTCCAGCTCCTTTCCCAACATCAGTATTTCTCTCCCTTCTGTATACTTTCCCAGAGTGAGCATTTTACCACTTTGGTCAGATGGGAGCATTCCTCTGCTTGTCTTCTCCAGTGGCTTCTCATAAATTGAAATAAACACATTTCATGTGCACAGTACTGTTCTAAGTGTGGACATGCCCAAACTCATTTGTGCCTGAAACATGCCTATGCTCCTGATGAGGAAATTAAAGCAGAGAGAAATGAAGTATCTTACCAAAAATCACCTTGCTAGCAAGAGCTGTCAGCTTTGTGGTTCAGAGTCTTTCTCTCTGCTTCAGGCCTCTCCAAACTGCCAGACTGATGAATGTATGCATCTGTACTATCTTTTTTCTTTTCCCCTCTTAATATTTAGATGCCCACCCTTAGCTAGGCATGTGGATGCTTTGAATAAAGGCCATACCATTGAGACACTCTTGAGGATAGTTGTGGTCATGTGCCTAAGTTATGGCCAAAAAAGATGTAAGAAGAATTGTTCTGAGGAAGTTGATATACAAACTTCCTTACCAGATGTCTACAGGGTACCTTTGACCCTTTCGTTATCTCTTTATCCCTCCTGATTCTTGGGATGCATACGTGATGGCAGGTACCTGGGCAGATATCTTGTAGCTGGTAGGAAAGATCTACACTTTATAGAGAAAAGAAAGTTAGAAAGGGCTTGGGTCACTGATCACACCTGGCTCTGGATCCTCCTTCCAGACTTTTCCTACTTGAAAAAATTAACTCTATGTTGCTTATCATGTACTGTTATTTGCATGTTTTTTTTTTTTGTTACATGTGACCAAAATAATCCTACCTAAAAAAATTCAAGTAAAAATGTTGAGTATTTTAATAAGATATAAGAGAAGTTGAGGCCATTTACATTAGATATGCGATTTATATGTATAGCTTATAGTTATAAATAGCACAGAGATACTATTCAAAGGCATGGAATGGATGAATATTTAGAATGCAGGCAGTTATCATTATCAGGTATAAGATATCATGGGGAAGCGAGATGTTTGTAATGTCTTCAATTTCTGAGATTTATTATCAAAGCTAATTATATATATGGTATGCCGCATGTATATATACACATGTATATTGTATGTATGTGTGCGTGTATATGTGTGTATGATTTACTATGTGCTGGAAACTGTTACATGTATCCTAGGAACTAGTTTATTTGATATTCTCAATAACTCTAAGAGGCAAGTACTAATTTTATCTCCATTTGAAAGATACAAAATTAACACTCAGAGACGTGAATAACTAATTGAATATCAAAGCACTTGTAAGCGTTGGAAGCTGCAGTTGAATCCCAGCCCCTTGATGGGGTGCACATATGTATTTGATGCCTCTGTCAAAGACTGCATAATTCTGTTTTATCGTGATTTCTTGCTTGGTGTTTGTTTTCCCTTAGTTTGTGATATTCTCCAGGCCAAGAAACAAACATATGCAGCAGTAATTTTAGAGCCAGTGCAGTGCCTGGCATTTGGAAGTAACACTGACAGATTACTAATGGAACACAGTATCCCAGTTCTCACCTTCTTAAATACAACCAAAGGAAAAAATTCTAAAGCCATTTCTATTCCCAACATTAAACACTCAAATTTCTACCACTTACATTCTTTTTTTAGGCTGAAGTAAATCTATTCCTTACCATCAGTGAAATGAACTAACAAGTAATTCATGTAGTACCCTGTCTGACACAATCAAAAAATTATCCTGGAATTTTCATTTCAGAATGTAAATCTGTATATATTAAGGTTGAAAGTCTGATTTCAATTAAAACATTCAACTTGATTGCTAGATAATGGAAAGGAAAAGCTTCCCTCAGAAAAAAACCCTGCCAAATAACACTCCTGTGATGCTTATTGCTCTTAAAATGTTAGAGCTGCATGATAAAAGATCAAACATTCATTTTGGGTTTTGTGGATTTGTATCACATCAGCTTTCTTCCTCTTCTGAATCTATCTTTTGTTCTGTTTCATATAGAGGCCACTTCATTATTCCAGCCAAGATCTGAAAGATGCTGGGATTTTTGCTCATTGCTGCCCATTTGCTCAGCTTTATACCCACTTCCATGCATATAACCACAGAGTCATTCAGCTAGAATTTTGGAATTGCCAGTAATTTGCACAGTCCGTTCCTGGTAAATAAGAGGCCACATACCACTCGCTCCTCCCCTCTCTGCCTTTGTTTGCAGAGCTGCATATGTGAAAGCACAGACGACTGGTCTGTGTTGTTAAAAGTCGAATGCTTTCAAGCAGTTGCCCTGGCTCATTTCCTACCTCCCAGCAGATGTATGAATGTGTTCCCAGCCTTCTATTACAAATCAGAACCTGCATTCTGCCAAACAGAGCCAATGCATTCCAGACCCAAATTCTGGAAACAGGGAGAGTCTCATGGAATTGAATAAAACCAAATAAATTCCCAGTGAGAGATTCTAACTATTATCAAGGTTCACGTGACCCACTCTAGGTATAAACATCACTAACGAGCACCAGAAGCTGGGAGAACACTGACAGAACAGAATGAAAAGGCTCCCACAACCCATTCTGAAAACCCTCATAAAATCCTCATGACACCCACTTGCCAAAACATGAGCATGATGAATGAATGTGCTGCATTATACACATTTGGATGAGCATGATTTCCAAAGGGAGAACTAAAAAAAAAAAAAAAAAAAAAAAAAGGCGGGGGGAGATGGTTGGCCTGATTTCCATTTTCTTTTCCTATAATGAGTTGTTCAAGTTAGGAGTATCCTTAGGTCCCCAGATAAAAGATATGTGATTTCATTCAAGCCTGCACTCTTTTCCCCTTTTTTCAATTTGGACATAGGGTATACTCTGTCGATCTCCACTAGTATCCTTACATGCATATTTCACATTCCCCAATGAGACCTCTTCTAAAGTTGTATGGACAGATCCATACCAGATCTGTAGGAGCAGCAAGGCTTTTAAGACCAGCTCTTTCCCATGTTACATATTTTTCACCAACCTCTGAGAGATCAGCGTCATGAAGCATAGAGGAATGGCGTTTAAGCCACCTCTGGCAAAAGCGAAAACAAAGGAAGGGACCTCTTATTAAGCACTTACAATGCACCAGCACCATTCTAAGCATTCTCTATATATGAAGTAATTTAAAACTCTGAGCAACCTCCTAATCTAGCTATCATCATTATGGACATTTGTTTCACAGATGAGGAAACTAAGACCCAGAAAATTTAAGCTAACTGCCTAAGATCACAGCCAGTAAACAGCATATCAGGATTTAAGTCCAGGCTATCCTGTTCCAGAGCCTAATCTCTTAACTCCTATACTCTCCTTCCTCTCATTAATCATGAGAGCCAATAGTATTTAAGCATTTTCTAGGGTTTTTTCTAAGTATTCTGCAAAAAAGTGGGGTCACAAGTCACTATCTCTTTCTCAGTAGACTGAGAAAGCCTTACTTTCTCAGATTTTGAGTCATGTTAAAGTACTAGAAACTTGTAGAGCTGTCAGTCCACTTTTCCCTGAGGGGCTTTAGGATTTAAGGGGCAAAATATGTCATAACTGGATGAAATAGCATCCTTGGTTCATATCACTAAGGCTATCAGTTAACCATGACCTTTATAAAGCCAGGAAAAACAGTACAAGATTGGTATTTCAGTTACTATGCTTTACTATTTTGTAAATAATTGTTTTATCCCATTTGGCAATCTCTCCTTGTATGCTCAGTTTCATATTTAAATATAGAGAGGAAACTGCTTCAACCCATCTAAAGGAAAATTTAATCTGAATGCAATGTGGTTCACGTTCATTTTTTTTTACTGAGATTATTCAAAAATGATTTAGATCATTGAGTTCAGAGCTCTGATTCAAATTAAAATTGGAATGTGGAAGTGGATAAGCAATCTCAATAGGTAGAGGAAAAAGGTAAATCTATAACTAGAGATGTCACAGGATCAAGTATTGCTTTTTAAAAAAAGAAAATGGTTTTCATTGCTTTTAGTGTATATTAAACACTCAGTAGAAACTTACTGAGCCCACATTAGGAAAGTTGAGAGTTTCAGGGTCTGAAGAGAAGGAGATGACATTTCTCTGCCTGGAAAAGCAAGAGCAATGTGGAGGTTTGGAGTTTGGGGGACTCTTGGGGGTGGTGAAGGGTGTCAGAGAAAGAGGCCCAGACTGTTGGTGATAAGCTGAGCTCTAATGAAGAATACAACCAACAAGAAATTCCTTAGGGTACAGAAGAGATGATAAAATTTTAGAAGAGTGGTTTCTATTTGAATTTGAATTTTGTTCTTCCTTGCTCTAATTACCCTTTACTACTTCTTTGGTAAGTGTTCGTTATACTCACTCACCTAGTGTGAGTGGTGGTTTAGGAAAATGAAGAGAAGGATCAAAGGGGCTGGGTCTGGCATGATAGCATTGAAAGAGCTTAGTGTGATGATGAGAATGAGTTAAGTGGTGAAACAAGATGCAGTGTATTTTAGAAGAGGATTGCAAAGTGATGGTGATATAGAGGTGTGACCCTGGAAAGTCAGATAGAGACAGATACAGAGAGAAACAAAGGAAAAGAGAGGGAAGGAAGAAGGACAAGAAGAAGAAAAGGAAAAAGAGAGAGCTTCATTTTCTTAGGGAATTTAAATATTTTAATAAAGGTGCTACAAAGGATGATGTTCACACTCCCACCTCACCTCCAACCCCATGAATACAAAGAGCCCAAATTAACACTTAGAACTAGCAGAACAGATGACTTTTACAATAGTCACGGCACCAAAACCCAGACCGAGATCCCAAACTAGAAATATGATAATCCCATTATCATTTCTTCTCTAAAAAAACAAAGACCTCAATCCAAAGGCTTTATTCAAAACAGAGTGGAAAAAAATACTTCATTAGGCTTGTAATTGTTTAGCTTTGTCTGCCAATAAGGAATAGTAGTCTCATGTACATGAAGGAGTTGACACTTTTAAAGTCTGGCTGTTCATCAGCTTTCATTTGGTGACCAGGATGCCTGTGAGCACATACATGAGTGGAATAATAAGAATACATCTTTGAGTTGAGAGTGGATGTGTTTAGGTATGTTAGGAAAAAAGAGAATCACATAGAACAAACAGTTTTTATCTAGAAGACAAAATAAGGAAGAAGGAAACTGGAAGATATAGATGAAAACCCACCTTTAAATAATTGTTAGTAAAAAATAAGAAGGTGGGGGGAGGAAAAGAAAAGAGCGGAGAGAAAAGAAAGAGTTTATTAGTTGCAAATGTCCATTTTCCAAGTCTCACAGGGAGGGAAAGTGTAAGCCAAGATGATTAGCAGAACTACTGGGCCATTACAAATAGACTTTCCTGAACCCTACATTCATACTAGAATTACACATCTCTATATATATTACTCTTCACTCTTCCCCACATGGGTGGTGTCTTCATCTTTATAAGCTACTATAACAAAAATACCATTGGCTGGGTGGGTTAAAGAACTGACCTCTATTTCTCCCTGTTCGGGAGGCTGGGAGGTCCAAGGTTAAAGCCCTGGCAGACACCTTGCCTGGTGACAGCCCACTTCCTGCTCACAGACAGCTATCTGTACCGGGTTCTCACATGGCAGAAGGAGTGAGACAGCACTCTGGATCTCTTTTTATAGGTCACTAAACCCAGACATGAGCGCTCCACCTTCATGAATTAATTAATCACTTTCGAAAGGCCCTGCCTCCCATGCCATTGCTCTGGGGGGCAGGATGTCAGCATATGAATTTGGGAGGACACAAACATTCAGTCCATGACCAAAGGTGTCATGTAGATACACAAGAAGCTCTTGGTCAGTTTCTAGTGAAGGAACATGCAAGTGAGTCAGACTGACCTAGAGAGATAGCATGACTGTTCATAGCGTGGAGGGAAATCTGACTATTGTCTATCATTTAACAAGGAATCAGGCTCTCCTTAGCTCAGTGAAATCACAAGCCCTTCCATGGATATAACTTTGCTTGGAGTTTCCTGTTAATTAAAGTTGTTTCCAGATCTATGTTCTGGCCCTTCCTCTGCACTAGTGACTGCGTGTTACTGAAGACTCCATCTCTGAGTCTCTGAAAGAATGTTGAGTACTCACTCCACCAGTAAGATACATACACACTTTCTCTTCTGGGCTTCAAATAGCACATGCCAGCACTCTTGTATCCATCAATCCTGGAGAGAGTAAGTGTATCTTCTCAGTATGTAAGATATATCACTCACCTCTCTACACACTATTTGGAAATTAACAGTTTATAATCCTTTAAATTGTATTTTACAAATCTATAACCACAAATGCTAATGCTGTAGGCCTTATTATATTTCAAACCGTTTACGTAGAACTACTTTGAAGTAGTTGAAAAAAGGCTTGGTAGTTTCTATAAAATTAAACATTCCTGGGAGTTATGTTGTGATGGAGTGGGTTAAGGATCTGGCATTGCTTCACCTGTGGCATAGGTTACAGCTGTGGCTTATATTAGATTCCTGGCCCAGGAACTTCCACATGCTGCACATGCAGCCAAAAAAAAAAAAAAAAAAAAGCCCAAAACCAAAACACACACACACACACACATACACACACACACACACAAATTCCCATAACATTGCAATTTTACTTCCAGGTATATTCCTAAGAGAAATAAATATAGGTATAGCTTCCCTCTCCAAAGACTTAAGATAATCATAATAGCTTTATCCAAAATTACCAAAAACTGTAAACAACTTAATGTCCATATGGTGCATTCATACAAAGGAGTGCTACTCAACAATAAAAAGAACCAATGTATACATACACACCCAACATAAACAAATGTCACAGATATTATGCAGAACCAAAGAAGCCAGGCCCAAATGAGTACATACTAGATGGTTCAATTTATGTGAATTTCTTGAAAAGGAAAAATAATCTATGGTGAAAAAATTCAGAATATTTGTTGCAAGGACTTGATTGCATTTGCAAAGTTTAGAGAACTTTCTAGATAATGCACTCTAGATTTGCTTGCTCTTTCTTCTTCCTAATCAAAACTGTTAAATTTAATCAAGTTCATTCATTCATTCATTCCTAGTTATCTATTTCATCCCTAGTCCCAGGGAGGGATCTTGGTGACTGTAATTATTAAAATGACAACTCCTGTGGACATAACATGATCAAAAGAGGGAATTACAACCCATGCTTAGGTGAGAACTTTCTCTGTTTCTCTTCCACTGGACATAAATAAATAATAATACCTTTGGTATTTCAGCTTTTGTAAAAAAAAAAAAATAGGATGGGAACCAGTATCTAAGTGAAGTCTTCAATTAGAATGATAGAACAGAGACACAAAGAGAACTTGGTTTTGGTCACAGTGCTAGCCATTTACTCCACTAGCTCTGGAGACTACCTTTCTCTCTACTTTTTCATATTGAAATTTATACATTTGGTTAACTTTAACAGCAGTTCTGTGAAGCATTTTGCTGTAGAAAGCCAAAATATGATAAATGGAAGGGCTCCATTCTTCATTTGGAATTTCTATAAAACTATTTCAGTAAAAATATACTGGCACCTGATTTTTGCTATTTTGTTCTGTTCCAAAAAAAGACTTCCTTGATTTCAAGAAACTGTCTAAAATAAAAATCATTTTGAAAAAAGAAATTGTCTATTCCCCAAACTTTTAGATTATGTCCTACCCTATATGATAATGAATGATAGGAAATTAAATCTCTATGATACAAATCTGCTTCTCTTACAGTTTTCTTCATCTGTGTAAATGGTAACTCCATACTTCCAGTTGCTCCTGCCAAAACCTTTGGAAACATCTTTGACTCTTTTTCTTACATCCCACAACAATCCATCAGGAAATACTTTCAGTTCTTCCTTAAAAATATTTCCATACTATTGTTATCTGGGCTAGTGTTCTTATTGTTGGCCCTGTATCCTGAAATTAAGGAATGACATATCATGATTTTTGTATAAGATACTTTTAAATGAGTTCAGCTAAAAAATAAAGCTGAATGCGTGTATACCTACATACTTACATATATAGAGTAATGTAAAGCAAATATAATAAAATATTAACAACATATGAATCTAGGTGAAAGATATATGTACTTTTTCCTTTACTAATATTTGAATTTTATGGGTCTAAAATGTTAGAATATAAAATTTTGGGGAAATGCTGATCCTAAAATATGCATTTTCCCTCGAATCTAACCACTTCTTACCCCCTCCAACCAACCCTACCTGCTTGTTCTTAGCCACCCTCTTCTGCCTGCTTCTTCTCATGTGCCTCCATCATCTAGTCTCACTGGTACCCAGAGCAATTCTCTTCAAAACTATATCACATTTATCCTATGCTTAAAATTGTTTTCAATGGCTTCTTGTCTCTATCATAGCCAAAATTCTGACTATAACTAAAAAGGCTCTCGGCACTGCCCTGGTCTTCTGACTTCCTCTTCTCTGACTCTCCCTTTAGACACTGCAAACCCACAACACTCACCTTCTTGCCATTATTTGGAAAGAACAGTCCCACTCACCTACTCATTTGCTACTCTCTCTGCCTAAAGTGTCTTCATTTAGAGAGCTATGTAGTTTAGTCTACCATTTCCTTTAAGTCTCTGCTCAAATATTTACATCTCTGTCAAAAAAATCTTGATCCCATGCAACAAGGGGAGCTAGCTAGCTCTCCACCAAAGATGATTTTCCTCTTCTGGGACCTAGAGCTGTTGCTGGAAAGTGTCTGTCTAGACATGGACTACATTTCCCAAGCACCCTTGCACGTACTACGTCAATGTGACTGTAATACTCAGTGAAATCAGTGGCAAGGAAAGTAAAGTCTACCACTTCTATGTGGACCCCATAAAACCTCATGTGAGGGCTCTACACTTTCTTTCCTCCCCGGCAATCTAGATGTTGATGTGCCAGGCAGTACTGGAAAGGGAAGCCACACTTTGAAGACAGGAGAGCCCCCACTAACCTGAGTCTCTTAATAACTTCAAAGAGAACCCCAGTGTCACCATCACCACTTATATGTTAGCAAGAAACTTCTATCTGCATAATGATGTTATTCTGGTACATGACCTATTGTATACTTCAAACCATACAGCATCCTATGTACAATAGAAAGCCCCTAATCTCCATGTAACACACTCCATTAATTTGCTTTCTGTTTTCCTCATAGGCCACAAATTGAATGATACTCAGTAACCTTTTTTACTTTTGTTTATTGTTGTTTCACCATTACTTGGAATATGTACTTGCATCCCCCCAATGTCCACAATCTGATCCTATCACGATCTAAACATGGCACTTCCTTATTTTCAGTTACTTGAAGTTAGCCTTTACTTCTCACATTTTTCTTAAACCTCACTTCCATCCATCAAAAAATCTATTGGTTCTGTTTTCAAAATATATCCAGAATATCACTACTTCTTACTATTTCCACTGTTACACCATCACCTTCTGGTGGCTCCTTCAAGAACTTCCTATGCTCTATGCTATGGCTATACCCACTTCATTCTATTCTTAACAAAATAACTTAAAATATTCAAGGAGTTCCCTTGTGGCATAGTGGGTTAAGGACCTGGCATTGTCACTGCAGCAGCTCTGGTTGCTGCTGTGGCACAGATTCTATCAGCCCCAGGGAATTTCCATATGTTATGGGTGCAGCCAAAAAAAAAAAACAAAAAAAACAAAAACACACTCAGTTAAGACTTAAGTTCAGTCTTACCATGGTCTCACAAGCCCAGGACTGAAATCCACATTTTTCTTACTTCATTTCTTAATATTCTCCCCTCAATTACTGCTCGAGCTATAGTGGCCTCTTATGTGATCCTGGTTGAAATGTGTTGGGCTCGCAAGTGAAGGCCTTCTATTTGCTATTCCCTCCTCAAAAGCTTGTTTGCCAGACCACTGCGCAGCCTGCCCCCTCACATTTTTTTGAGTCTTAACCAAATGTCATCTGAAAATGAGAGCTTCCCTATCCACTCCACATTTTCTACATCCCTTCCTCATTTATTTTTTCCATGGTATTTATCCCTGCTAAAATTACTAAATAGTTTAGTTTACCCTTTTTATCTTGCCAATCTCTTAAGAACTATTATCTTAAGTTCAATGAGAAAAGGGATTTTCATGTTTGTATATGCTATACCTCTCTGTTTAACTAAGCATCTGCTATAAAGTAGATGCTCCATAAACATATGTTGAATAAAACAACTATAAAACTTAGGATGAAATATAAATCAGTTAAACACAGAGTGACAGCAAGTGACAGATAGGATGGTCAGGGAAGGCCTCTCTAAGCAGGGGACATGTGCACAGAGACTTGAATCAAGTAATGGACAAGGTCATTCAGATACCTAGGGGATGTGAGGTCCAGGGAGAGAGAACAGAAATACAAAAACAATGAGGTAGGTGTGTGCTCAGTGTTTTCTAGGAACAACAAGGAGCAAAGCACAGTTACATTTTCAGAGAGACATGGGTAGTAGAAGACATGACCCAAGTTTTTGCCAGGTGAGGTATTATTAATTTTCTAGGACATAATAAGAAATTTGGGTTTTAATTCTAGGAATTGACTACTTGGAGTTCCTATTGTGGCTCAATGGGTTAAGAAACCAACAGTCTCAGTGAGGATGCAGGTTCAATCCCTGGCCTCACTCATTTGGTTACGGATCCAGTATTGCCATAAGCTGTGGTGTAGGTCACAGATCCAGTGTTGCTGTGGCTGTGGCGGAGGCCAGCAGCTGTAGCTCTGATTCAGCCCCTAGTCCAGGAACTTCCATGTGCTGCAGCTGTGGCTGTAAAAAACATCAATACATAAATAAGAACTGACTACTTAGTTCTAGGAGCTATGACTGAAGATAGGAATAGATAGTAACAAAAATTTCTCAGGCTCTGATCTACTGACAATCTAGTGAGAAGAACACATGTATGTCAATGAACCAAATCAGATGCACACATATAAATTGCAATCATGTTATAACTTCCTGACACTACCTCCTTTACCACAAATGGGGTTGTGCAGAGTAGTATAAAGTTCTACCCTAGGTCTTCTTTCTAAATAACTGACTTCGAAAGAATTAATTAGTTTTTTGTTGTTGCTTTTTATTTCTAGATATTTCAAGATAATATTTCCAAGTGAGAGAATGTGAAATAAAATAATGAAATTATATCTAAATATTAATACAAAAACCACTATCTAAAGGGCTTTTTATATACCATGCCATATATGTGAAAAAAATGCTTTTTTTTTTTTTCACTTACATGAGTTCCTCTTTTCTTCCACTCTTTCTTGATGACCCCATTTCTCCCTTTAATTCTCCTTTCTCCTTATTGCTCTTGGTAACCCAGAAACCTCCTGGAACCAATCTCTTCTAAGTTTCGAAAGACAGCATGCTTTACAGCATTACTCTAAAAAAAAAATGTTAAGAAATATTCCTCCTCACATTCTTTAGAGATAAGTACTGTTTAGTAAGTTGTTTAAGATCCGGCAGACATGAAATGGCTGTGCCAGGATTTATGACCTAGGCTGTCTGACTTCAAAGCCATTATACTAGATATGTAACGGAGTGCTCTCCTGGTCCAGGTGAGATATGATAAGGCTAAGAATTAAAGTAACAGAAATGTGTCTGGAAAGGAAAATGTTTATTAAAAAGGTAAGCTGGTGATGTCACTGGCAAATTTTGAAGAATAATTAATATAGAAATAAAATATAAGTTAATGTCAAATATGAACTTAATATTTTTAACCAGAGTAATTGTATTATCAGAGCAGAAATCATGAGAGCAGACAGATTAAGAGGACGGAGGCAATAATTTGAAACATGTTTCTCAGAACATTCATTCCCCATGAAGTGGAATGTAAATTACAGTAGGGCGGTTGGGGAGAAAAGGTAAAATTGAAGAAATGGAAAAGAATAGCTTAGAATATATTAATAGGTTATATAAAGATGAAAGAGATATAAAATATAAAATTGCTATTGCTCAGATAATGTGCTTATGTGAAAAGGAAAACCATAAATCTTTTCTCTGAAAAATTGTTTATAAGATGTACTACCCTACAAGTAGCATGAACAGATTAAATGATCAGTATGATTTTTGTGGTTGATGGCAATACTTTTCTGGAAGAAATATCTGTATCCAATATTTTCTTTAAAAAAACATCTTGGGGGAAATGCTTTAAATTTTTCACTCTCCCCACAAACCCTGAATTCTAGCCTTAATTTCTTACATAATAGATCTATAATGATTACGCTGAAATTTTCGAGATTTCAAAGCAAGTTCATTGCTCCACTACAGTGGTAAGTCATATCCCCTTAGCCATAGGGAGCAAGATTGTATGTACAGCAAATGCTGTTTCCCCCATGCAGTGGTGTCAATGTGCCTTTCTTAGACAAATATGACATACATTCTGACTCTTGAACTTGCTTGCACAGCTCCATCTGCTGTGATGGCAGTGTGCCCATTCAAGAGATGCTTGGCCAGGTTGAGCTGGACAAAGGTACAGCCAAAGAGAGGTTCGAAAGGGAGTTTTCTTCACATGCAAATGAACATGTGAAGGTAAGAAAATGTGTTTGATCCTTGACGACATCATATCTGAACTGTGAACAAGGAGAATGCCGCACACCATTTGATCAGCATAATCAATAGCTTTCAAAAGACTTAAAGACTCAGTTTGTCCCCCAAAGCATTAATCATGGGTCTCTTTCATTAAAACTGCAGGAACTAAATATTGACTCTTCAGCACACTGCTTAAACTTTAAGAGCAGTAAGTCCTTGTAAAGGGAAAATTTATATAATAAAAGAAATGTCAATATGTAAAATTGCCATTGTTAAGAACAGGAAACTCAGTAATGGCAGTCTTCTTTACAGTGGCTAAATGATAGTGTTCAAAGTGGTCATTCTACATTCTTTAGCTTTTTCTCACTTTGCTATTTATAATTATATTAGTTCCTCACTTTACTTTTTGTCACATGATTATAGGAATTATAGGAATTCCACTATCATAATGTGTCACACAAGTTCCAATGAAAGTATAACATTCACTAGCGTGATATTTTTTCAAAGAATCTAGTCATCTGAGAGTTCATCACCATGCCCTTCTCTTTACGAAAAAAAAAGTTCTTTTTGATCATTTGGAAACAGCAGTTGCATAGGTGATCATTTATTAGAAATAAGTCATTATTGCTGGTTTTGCTATGTCAGCAGAATTGTATTTTTTTGTCTTTGTAGGGCCACATCCTCTGCACATGGAGGTTCCCAGGCTAGGGGGTAGAATTGGAGCATAGCTGCCAGCCTACACCACAGCCACAGCAACACAGGATCCAAGCTGCGTCTGCGACCTACATCAGCACTCACAACAATGCTGGATCCTTAACCCACTGAGCAGGGCCAGGGATTGAACGTGCATTCTCATGGATACTAGTCGGGTTCTTTAACCACTGAGCCATGATGGGAACTCCAGCAGAACTGTATTTTTAATTGACCTAATATCCATCAATCTTTGCCAAGTTATAGGTTTTACTCATTTAACCCCTCTTTAATTTAACTGTTATATTATTTGTGACTGCAAAATTCACCAGATGTTCTTTGGGCACCAAACACATTTTTAACTTTCTGACCTGCAGATATGCACCAACCACATTCTTGCTAGCTGGCTCCTTTTCATAAACATCTTTGATCTAAATAGTCTTATTATACCACTTTGTGTCATTGATTTTCCTTTTAGCACTAGTTATTATTTAAGAATATATTTATTTGTTCACTTGCATGTTAATTATGTCTCTCTCAGAAAACATTTTTTCCTTTTTAGGGCCCCACCCATGACATATGGAGGTTCCCAGACTAGGGGTCTAATCAGAGCTGTAGCTACTGGCCTACGCCACATCCACAGCAATGACAGATCCAAACAGCATCTGTGAGCTACACCACAGCTCATAGCAATGCCGATCCTTAACCCACTAAGCAAGGCCAGGGATCGAACCCAAAACCTCATGGTTCCTAGTCGGATTCATTTTCGCTGCGCCATGACCAGAACTCCATCAAAAGATTTTTAACTTCCATATTTAGAGTTCTATTTCACTAGTTTATGTGCAGAATCTAACTCAGTGCTTTATCCACAATAATAATCCTGAATGGATACATATATGAATAAAGATTCTTTATATAAATAAATATTAATGAGGCTCCCTTATTTCAATGTTTAAAATTGCTATATTACTTCAGGATTCTTAGTTGCAGACAATAAAGTCCACTTTATCTGGTTTAAGCAAAGAACCCTTATTATAAATTTTACTAAATTGTAGAATTGGAGGAAGTCCAGGGAACTAAATTTGATGCTAAGTAGTCAAAATGACCGAAACAGAAGACAAACCCAATGTTACCAATGTCACTGATTTTACCACCTGCTGTTCAACAGCATGAAAAGCAAAGGTTCATATATTCAAACATCAGAATCCTTTTAACAGATGTAGAAATAAAAGGACTCCCAGACTATGCTCATGAAAAGAAATAAGTAGGCTTTGTTCTCCAGTGTTTATTTTTGCCTTCTTAGTCTCATATATGTGTGTCTATCTGGTGGAAGCATACTTCATCGGAAACCTGATGCACCAAAATCTAAGAAAATGTAGTTTTAGCTTTTTAACCTCTGGTTTAAAGGAATGTAAGCTACAAGAGTTACAACTGGGGTTGATGAGCCAACCTATAATATTTTCCACCATGTCTGTGGCTGAAGAGAGTGTAATGCAATTCAAAACATGGAAAAAAAGCCAATGTACCTGAAGCACAATGAAGGTGCATGTACACGCTACACCTCTTCTGACTTGGTTCTTACTACAATTCAATAAATTAGGCTCTCAACTTATTCAAAACCATCTATTGGGTTTGACTCCAGAACTAAGTACCTAAAACTTACTATTATTACCAAATATTGAACACACATGCTTAAAAAATTAAGTACAGGCACTTAACAATTGCTTCCTTTTTATATACCAAACATAGTAACAAATGGATGACTCAGGATCTTAACAATTTAAAAAAACATTCCCAAAATGTTAGAACTTATTTTCCAGTATCTTATTTGGATTTTATTTTAGGATCTAAACTTAAACTTCCCATGATTTCCCATTTGAAAAGCCCTGAGTAGCCCCACGTGGTCGCAGAAAATGAGCTGTCAGTGTTAGTCCGTCTTGTGGGAGAGTCCAAAAGCATCCTGTTGGTCTGTTTCAACTTAGTCATGCATAATTTACTGGATAATCACTAGTGTCCTAATCAATATCTCTATCTACCTACTCACTAATCCAGTTCAGGAACTATGTGCTTTAACATGCAGCAGACTCAGGAGTAAGCCCTTGGAAAAACTGAAATATGCCTGTGGTGTCTTCACTACTTTCTTTACCAACTATCCTTTCCCGAACTCAGACTGAGGTTCTCATAAACGTTAAAGCAAAAAAGGATTTTAAAGGGTTTCTTTTTGTTTCTTCTTTTCCCTTCCTCTCTCTCCATGTGAGGAAACTAAGGCTTTAAAGAGTAGCGAAGTGACCTAAAACCATTAGATTAAAAATGACAAAGCAAAAGCTAACAACCTATGTCTAGAGTAGACAGAGTCCACATCCCATGAAACTGCCCATGGTCTCTATCTAAAATATTCCTAGGACTCTCTGTGAGTCCTGTTAGCGCCATCACACAGGAGACTAGTTTAAAAAAAGGAAAAGAATAAAAAAATCCCTGCCAGTATGTGATGGGATAAGTACATGGTGGGATAGCTAAGGTTCTATCCATTCTATTTAATTCCAGCGGAAGAAATACACATACGCCTTAAAGCATCCTTGAATACCTAAAAAATCACTGGATTTCTAGTCCAGCTATACTAACCAGATTTTATCTTGAAGTAATTCCACCTCTCTGGGCCTAAAATAAATAAAAACTTGGAATTGATGGCCACTAAATTCTCTTCCGGTTTAAGAAATTCATGAACCACTGCTGCTATATCCACTAAAACAATGACCTCTGGCCAATGATAGTAAACTCACTTTTTATATATGACTACCATCTGCCCCAGTTTGACCAGAACAGTGTTAGTGGACACATGTGTTTCCTAAGTAATTAAACACTTTCACCCTCAAAATAATTCTTATTTGAAAGATAAGCTGTAAAAACAACCTTATATGTGTAGGTGAGGTCAATACTGGTTCAGGCAGATATATTTCTATATTATGTAGAGCACAAACGATGATAATAACAATTTCTATACTTAGAAGAGTAAATATGATATGTTTAGGTGGTTTTCTGCATTATGATGTTCCAAGAATGCATGGTTATTACCAAGAAAATAACCCCTTGATTCAGATTGCTGGATTAAAACTTGATTTGCCATTCACTTACTATGTAAATTAACCAGAATCTCAGTTTCTCATCTGAAGAGAGAGACAGAGACAGGGAGAGATATAGAAGAGTATCTTGTTATTAGATTTAAATGAATAAATTGAGAGCAAATGCTTATTAAAACAGTACCTGTAATAGTAAATAAGATCTCTCAATGAACATCAGAAATCATTATTCTGGAGTTCCCGTCATGGCTCAGTGGAAACAAATCCAACTAGGAACCATGAGGCTGCAGTTTGATGCCTGGCCTCGCTCAGTGGGTTAAGGATCCGGCATTGCCATGAGCTGTGGTGTAGGTCACAGACGAGGCTCAAATCTGATGTTGTTGTGGCTGTGGCATAGGCCAGCAGCTGTAGCTCCAACTGGACCCCTTGCTTGGGAACCTCCATGTGCTGTAGGTGCAGCCCTAAAAAGCAAAAAAAATAAAAAAAATTTAAAAAAAAATTCATTTTTCCCAAAGAAGTATACAGAGTAGATCATATTAGACCTATTTTTACAGATTCTCATCTGAAGTTTCTAGGAGATTTAAAATCTTGTCTAAAAGGCAGCATATTTTCTTTCATTCAGTTTTTAACATGCCAAATCTTTCTTGTGTGGGGCTTACAGATTTCACTCCTATTGTCTCAATCACCTTTCCTCCCAGTTTCCAAATGGCTGTCTCTGTTACCTTTCTGAGTCTCACGTTATATGGCCTTTCTTCGGAGAAGCACTGTCTGATCCACAAACACCAACTAAGCTACACATCCCAATCACTTTCTGTTCCATCACTTACTTTTCATAGCATGAATCTCAGTGTTTACTTATACGTATCTGACTGGTCACTGGCTTCTGTCTATATTCTCCACTAGACTAGATACTTAGTGAAGTCAAGACCCATGTCAGCCCTTTTCATGATGGTGTATCAAGTATTGAATCTAGTGCCCAGCACATAATAAGCACCTTAATACATTTTTAAAGGATTTGGCTGTGAGTTTGTTCAATGAATGGACAACCTATAAGTGCCTAACTCAGGATTTACACCTGTATCTATTCACTTCAAATTCTCTCCATACTATGAAACATGCATTCTCAGTTCATTCATTGCACTGCACCTCCACGTTAGTTGAATCTTTCAAGAAATCTTATGGAGCCATCAGAAAACCATTAAAAAAAAACCTTGAAGCTAAAAGACTTAGAACACAATATCTAGTCATTCCTTCACTTTGTGAAGGACAAGAAATATTTATATTAGGTGTTAGCCACATTAAGTTGTCATTTTTGAGGATCAATACCAGTTAAATGATTTCTGGTCCAAAAGAACCATTTGTCCATTTATAAGAATGTCTTTCCTTGGGTTATAATTTCCCACTGCGCATAGCTGGTCTACTAATAGAAATAAAATAATTTGGATACAAAGAGTTGACTAATAAATAAGAACAAAAGGCAATTCTGCAAAGTTGGGTATTCACCAGAAGCGCCAAGGAATAAATTAATCAGTTTTTAATAAATCTTATATGAGGGTTTTACAACTATGGAAATAATACTATATTAGAGCATAGTAATACTTTGTATTATAAAAATGATACAAAGAATTATAATTTTTCTTTGTTTTATTTGATTTTGACTAGATTAAGAATGCAGTTGGTATTAATATTGTGTTAATATAATTCAAGACTCATTCAAGGAAAGACTACAATGAATTAAGGCAATTATATCTGAGGAAAATAATATTTAATGACTAAAAATAATATATGAGATGGTCATGATTCCACTTATTTTTAGCAAAAGTTACTTTCCTTCCTTTATTTTTTAGTAGGCAGTCTGCAACCTAGTTTCATGGTCTCTCAGGGACCAGGTTTCTTTAAATAAAAATTAAATTAGATACCACACCTGATTCCAATGTTTAAAAAAAATTACTTTTAGGTTTTCTCTAATTCTCCTCATCATATTCAGTTTAGATCTTAGAATCTTGAAAGTTGTACATTCTCTATTTTAAATAGGTAATTGAATAAAACTGCAACCGAGAATTAATTAAATCTTTGAAATCATCTCTCTCCTCCCAGTTCCGGCATGAATCATCCGCTGGAAGAACTCTGCAGTACGGGAAGATGAGCAAGAGATGCCGTTTAGTGAGTATTCACATAACAGGCAGACCAGCTGAAATTACTCCCAGACTTGATCTGGCCTGCAGCCAGATGGTTGATACTGTTAATAGAGAAAACATCTGTTTACCCTAATGTGTTAGTTTACTGTGCTTGGAGGCCATCAACACGAGCCGCTGTGCACAGGTATTATGAAAGGAATGAATAATCTTTTTTCATTTGGAAGTTGACAGTAGATAGAGGAATCTTGTTTTATAGTCCCCACATTAGCCGTGCTCAGACCCTAAAGATAAAGTATTTCAGACAAACCAGGGACCACATAGTGCTCTCATTAATTCTAAATATGTATTTCCCTTCCTTTAGTCCTAAGTGAAATCAGAAGACTTCATATTCTTGTGCAATTGACTAAAATGAAGCAATTAATAAGGAAAACACATACCGCATGCAGCTAACTAGCAAATTCAACAAAATCACCTCTTATATAATTCTGTGACTTGTTCTGAAACAACCTCAGAACATCACCCTGGAATTGCTTTGCATCTAAAAGAAAAATACCCAATTTACATGTTTTACAGAGGCCACAGAATTAAGAAGCCATAGCTGCCAATAGGTGAAGCCTTGCAAACTGTGCAAATGTGTGAGAAAGACACAGAATGGGGAATCTCTTTAGAAACACGGAAATAACACGTTCAGAGAAGTCCTTGTGAAGGTCAGAATGTGAGCCAAGCTCTTGTATGATCTTGGGTAATTATGCAAACCTTCATAAATAATTATTGGTTATTGAAGTACAAGGAAAACAAGTTTGAGTTTATATGGGGAAGGCCATTACTTAAACGTAGACCATCTCATTGCTTTGTGGGATAGGCTAATGAAAAATGTACTTGCTCACCACAGCAAGAATCAGGGCATGAACTAAAGCCATAAAACTTTTATGGAGCCTCTCCACAGATACCACACTGCTTTCTTTGCCGTACTCTTTGCAGTTCACTTGATAGGAAAAAGCGAAGTACAGTAACTCCATTTCAAAAAGATTGCTCAAACTGCAATTATTTCGCTTTGGAGCCAAAGCAGAGTCCTTTTGACAGTTTTACCGGCTACAGGTTTGGTGGGAGGTGAAGCTGTGCTTCATGTAGTGTTGCAAGGATGAAGTATAAATTAGGTTTCATAAATATGCCCATTTGGTGTACTCAATTGACTGTAAAATAATTATGCTCTGCTGTGTAATTGTTGTGCTGTGGAAGAAAGCAGGACTTCTAAATATTTAACGGAAAATGATTATGTGAACTGAATTAAGACTGCATTTTCTCCCACCATCTTCGATAGTGCTACAAAAGCATTTTGTAACAATTTTGTCTTAAATCTGTGGGATGCAAGGCTGCCCAGGTATGAGTTGTTGTTGTTTGTGCATGTGTATGTGTGTGTCTGTATGTGTTTTTATACTTTTTTCTGATTGTCTCTGTCCTCCTGTCCCATCATTCAAGCATCAGGGCATAAATGTAGCGCATTTCAGTGAGAATATCAGGAATTTCATTTTCTCTAGCAGCATTTTACTGACCAACTAAAGGGTGAGACGTGAGGTTTGGGGAGAAATTATTTACTAGCTAAAATACTGTGTTTCATCTTTTTGTTTCGTTTTATTCCTTTTGCTGGAAATTTGGTAGTTTATGTATCAAAGACTGCTTCTCCTCTGGGAAACTTTGGACATATTAATAATGTAAACATTTCAGTTCCATCTTCAAAGATATGTTCAATCATAGAGCAGCATCCATTTCCCTATTATGGTACAGGCTAACAGAAGTGCTCAAGTTCTGTGCCCTTTGTTATTTTTCCAGATATTTCTATTAAGCTAAGAAAAAAAAATTACATTAGAAAATGAGTTTAGAGCTTTCAATTGTAACACGTTCAGTTCCATATTCTCTGTTGATAAAATCAATGTGTTCATTGTATGAAATTTATGGCAGGTTTCCTACAATTGTATTATTAACGTCTCCATTTACCAAATATATGTTTTAATATGAAAATATTTTTCCCAATCAAATCACCTGGGTTCTGAACGTTTGCCACTCAGTATGTGGTCATGTTTCTTAGTTCCCTGACTAATGGTCTGAACATGAACCATGGTAGGGTATGTCCTAGTTTATAAATGCTTTTGTATGCATGTATTAAAGTTCTTTCAGAAGCATTATATAT
The DNA here is from genome assembly GCF_054392235.1 of Sus scrofa. Taxonomy (NCBI): domain Eukaryota; kingdom Metazoa; phylum Chordata; class Mammalia; order Artiodactyla; family Suidae; genus Sus; species Sus scrofa. Next base: position 65,892,763 of record NC_139390.1, read on the forward strand.
CATCCCCTGTACCAAAACTGTCAGGTTGTTTTGTATTTTTCTCATGAATCTAGAAAAGAAAATTAGGAGAATATTAACTGCAAGCTCTTTAGTCCATCTTTGTTAGTTTATTTTTTAAAAGATATGGCTCTCTCCAGCTTTAGTGTACTAACTTTATTAGGTGGTCTCTATTACTGCTTGCCACCAATCATAACCAATTTCATATAGGAATCTCAGGGTTCTGACATTTAATTGCTCCTTATATGAAAAACCCATCTCATCATCTTTTACTTATTCACCTTAAATTTTTCAGTAGCTGAAGAACTTTGGAATGTCTAAGGTGAAGCCATTATCCTTATGTCTAGGTTTCTTCAAAGACCATCACAATCCATGGGATGGTACTTTGAAGTTTGTCTTTCTTCTACTTGTCCTTTGAATCCCCAGGGGGCAAGCGTTTAATATTTCTTTAATCCAGAGCCAAAATGACTTCTTCCCCCAGTGCTGGCCCCAATTATGGTACCAGAAAATTATCCTCTCTTAATTAAGGGAATCATAGTGCTGACTTCGAGCACTGAACATTCCCTTTCAAGGGGTGGGGTGATTAAATTTACATGTTCATGTAAATATATTCTGTTTTTACATCTGTTTTGGCTAAATTTTTGAAATAAAATTTATTTCCACCTACTTCATAAGTAAATAGCATATATAAATGTCTAGAAAGTGTTTAATTAGAAAGACAAAGACTACAGATTCAAAAGATGATAGAGTCAATAAACCAGTTCTAATAGCAATGCTTAGCTTACTAAAAATTATTGAATTGAAATGGATGCTTTTCTGGAAAAAGAGGATAATATCAGAGTAGGTTTTCGAGAAAGTTGTTAGATAATTTGGTGATACTGAAAAATTGTTTCTCATTTAGACATCATATATTAATTTACAGAAGGCTTATAATACCTAAAGCATTACCTACAAATAAATTGTTGATAAATTTCCCCCCATATATTACTCCCTTAGGTGTATATATGTCTTTAGATACATCTTCATTTTTATAACTTCATTGTCCCAATTCTTCACTAAGAGGTATACTCATATTCAGTATTTCTGTTAGAGATGCAGTCTTCAATAGAATTTTTTGTGATGGTAGAAATGTTCTATAATCAATACAGGCCAGTAGTGTAACCACTAGCCAATATGTGACACCCAAGCACTTGAAATAAGTCTAGTGCAACTAGGAAGCTAAATATTTAGCTTTACTTAATTTTAATTAACTTTGATTTAAATTTAATTGTTCTAAATATTTAGCTTTACTTAGGTTTAATTTGATTTAAATTTAATTATTCTGTATACTAAGTTGAAATATTAGAAAAGGAATATAAAAACAAATACCTTTTAAAATCATGCCCCCAAAATTAAATACCTAGGGTTAAACCTGACCAAGGAGGTGAAAGACCTAAATGCTGAGAATCATAAACCATTAATCAAGGAAATTAAAGAGGAAAAAAAAGAAATTGAAAGATATTCCATGCTCCTGGATTAGAAGAATTAATATTATTAAAATAGCCACACTACCCAAAGCAATCTGCGGATTCAATAAAATCCCTATCAAATTACCCATGACATTTTTCACAGAACTAACAATCCAAAAATTTACATGGAACCATAAAAGACCCAGAAGTGCCAAAGCAATCCTAAGGAACAAAAACCGAGCAGGAGGCATAACTCTTCCAGACTTCAGACAATGTTGCAAAGCTATAGTAAATAGGACAGTGTGGTACTGGTACCAAAACAGACATACAGATCAATAGAACAGAATAGAGAACCCAGAATTCATCCCAGATACCTAAAGTCAAAAAATCTTTGACAAAGGAGGCAAGAATATAAAATGGGGAAAAAACAGTCTTTTCAGCAGGTGGTGCTGGCAAAAGTGGACAGCTGCATGTAAATCAATGAAACTGGAACACACCCTCACACCATGCACAAAAATAAACTCAAAATGTCTTAGAGACTTAAACACAAGACAAGATGCATAAAACTCCTAGAAGAGAACGTAGGCAAAACATTCTCTGACATCAACTGCACAAATATTTTCTTAGGTCAGTCTCCCAAGGCAACAGAAATTAAAAACAAAAATACATCAATTGGGCCTAAAACAAAACCAAAACCAAAAAAAGACAAATAAACAAACAAAAAGCCTAAAAGATAACCCATGGAATGGGAGAAAATAGTTTCAAAGAATGTATCCAACAAGTGCTTAATCTCCAAAATATACAAACAACTCATACAAATCAACAGCAAAAAAACAACCCATTGAAAAATGTGAAGAAGAACTGAATAGATGTTTCTCCAAAGAAGACATATGGATGGCCAACAGGCAGATGAAAAAAATGCTCAACATCACTAATTATTAGAGAAAGGCAAATCAAACTAAAATGTAGCATCACCTCACACTGACCAGAATGGCTATCATTAATAAGTCTACAAATAATAAATGTTGGAGAGGGTGTAGATAAAAGGGAACCTTCCTACATTCTTGGTGGCAATGTAAATTGATACAAACACTATGGAAAACAATATGGGGATACCTCAGAAAACTAAACATAAAACTACCATATGATCTAGCAAGCCCACTCCTGGGCATCTATCTGAAGAAAACTTTCATTGAAAAAGATACATGCACCCATATATTCATTGTAGCACTATTCACAATAGCCAAGACATGGTAACAACTTAAAGATGAAGGGATTAAGAATATGTGCTATATATACACAATGGAACACTACTCAGCCATAAAAAAAAGAACAAACTGATGCCATTTGCAGCAACATGAATGAAACTAGAGAGTTTTATATTACGAGAAGTAAGTCAGAAAGAGAAAGACATAATACCATAAGATATCACCTATATCTGCAATCTAATACATGGTACAAATGAACCTATCTACAGAAAAGAAACAAACTTATGGACATGGAGAACAGACTTGTGGTTGCCCAGGGGAAGGGGGAGGGAGTGTGATGGATGGGAGTTCAGGGTTAGTAAGTGTGAACTATTGCATTTGGAATAGATAAGCAATGAGATCCTGTTGTATAGTACAGGGAATTATACACAGTCACTTCTGATGGAACATGATGGAGGATAATGTGAGAAAAATAATATATATATATATATGTATAACTGGTTCACTTTGCTGTATAGCAGAAATTGACAGAACACTGCAAATCAACTATAATACAAATTTTAAAAGTAAACTAAAAAATTTAAAAAATTTAATTGTTCACATGTGGCTAGTACTGAATTGGATAGTATATAGCTAAAGACATCCATACAAATTCTTAACAACTCATTCAGGCATTATTCTTAAGACAAATAAAAATCTTTTTTTGTGTTTAATGATATATTTGCAAGTAGATATTCTGTAGCAGTTACATTTATTTACTTCATATTTATTACTCTAAACACAGGAATTAATGACAGTTTAAAATTCTCATCTGTGACTCATCATACTGATACCACTTTAGGAACTAAGCAGCTCAGCAGAATTACCAGATCACAACACTTGTGGATCACTTTAAAGTGGAAATCCCGATATCTTGTTAAGCTTGGGTGAATTTCAATAACATGAAGATAGAATTACATGTGGCAAAATATTAAATAACCATGTTTAAGATAAAGTATGCCTGAGTTAAAACAGGTCTTATCAATATACAAAGTCAATTCTTGATTGTTCTCCTCAATCTTTCTTGATTACAAGAGGCTACCCCAGGGCCTTTGCACAGGCTATTTGCTGCACCCTTCCTCCAAAGAGCCACAGACTCATGAGCTTATCTCTTTCAAGTGGACACCAACTCTAACCACCCTATTCAAGAGCACATTTTCCTGGCACTCAACACTGTTTTTCTCCACGTCACTTATTACTTTCTAACATGCTATGTAATTTATTCACTTGCTACTTTTATTTTCGTGTCTTCTAAAAAATGTGAGATTTATGAAAGTAAGTAATTTGGATCATTTTTGCTCACTGATGTATTACCAACTCCAGGATATAACTGGCAATTGGTAGCCCTCAATAAATTTTAGATATCATCCAAAAAACTTAATGAGTTGTCTAATTCTCAGATTGGCAATGGTGAACTTTTTCTATAAAGTGCTAACTTGTATGTATTTTAAGCTTTACCAGCCACATATGGTTTCTGTTGCAAATTCTTTAAAAATGTAAAAGCTTCTTGGCTAGCAGACAGTATTAAAAACAAATTGTAGGCCAGACTTGGTCCACAGGCCATAGTTTGCCAATCCTCAGTTCAATTTAATGGAGAGATGCAACAGAACAATATTCACAGATGATTAGCTCCGGGGTTATTTTTATTTGATATTATGAAAACTTTTGTGATTTTGCATGTCGTGTCCAACTTCCTTCAACTAAGTAGGAAACACTTTTGTGGTGAATTTAGTCAGAATAGCCAGAAAGTAATCTAACTTGGCAGCCTACAGTTTTTGCATTCCCCAGTCTACCAAAATTATTACTCTCCCTCTCTCATAAAACAATAACACTAAAGTGGTCTTTAGTTTTTAAATGGATAATGAACCCCAGTTAAGAAACCAATAAAGGTTATTTCTTTCCTCAACAGAAATGTGCAGATACACGTGATTTTGCACAAATTTTCATAGCTTATGAAATCACTGAGACCTATTAGAAATAATCCCTTCTCTTCTTTTTAGATTTTCTGTCTTTCTAGCTACATTTGTTTTGAACATTTAATAGAATGCAAAAGTTTTCTTTAAATGGCTTTTGCTTCCAATTCACTGTTAAGTGACACAGTGAAGAATGTCAGAGAACTTCAGTCAAATGCAGCACCAAGTAATTTAGCAAATACTTGAAAGCATACTTTGCCTGAGGTACCATTTCAGGCAGATAATTTCTCCAGTAAAATCAGGAGTCCATCATAATGAGGAATCTTAATTTTTGTTGCTTTTGTTTGTTTTTAGCAATCAATCCCATTCCATCCTTAGACTTCCCCAGGTTGACAAGATCCTCATTCTTTCAATTAGAGTATTTAAAGTTTTACTACAAATGTAAACAAGAGCATAATAAGTATCAATATACTTTCATTTCTTTACTGGTGTTACCAAGAAGCCTAGGAATTGGATGTTTATTCATCTTCATAACATCATTTGTTACCAAAGACATAAGAGTGATTCTATAAATGCAGTATACAAAGATACCCATTTTACCAATCTCTTAGTTTTCAGTATCAAGTTCAGGTCTACCATCTTAGATATCACTGAGAACAGCATTTCTCAACCATGGTCAAGACACTGACATGCCACACTGGTAAGAAAAAGGCATATTAAATGATTTCTCGCTGATAATATTTACTACCTTGCTTTCTTCAATAAATTACTTTGCCAAAAATGTTTAAATAAAGTTGGTAGTAGTTATCCCAAAACAGTAGTTTACTGCCATTTAGTTGAGCATCTGAACAAGTAGGAAAGAGTGAACACACTTGGAGGATTGAGAGGCCTCCAGTATAAATCCCTGGGAGCAGGTTGGTTGTGGGAACCTCACCTATCAAGTGTTTCTTCAGAAAAGTTGGTTGTGGGAGCATCACCTTTCAAGTGCGTTTCTGCAGAAAATAACAAATGGTGAGGACAATTGATCTAGAGCAGTCATCCTTCCTTACTGAAGATACAGACTTAGCATTTTCACTAAGGAAAAATGCTAACATCAGTGTGTGTCCCATTTAATAATTCCCAGGCACTTAAAAGGCACATCGACTGCTTAGGCTCAAACAAATAGAAATTGAAAATTATTTTGTGGCCTGGTTAATCACAATCTACTTACTGAGGCTGTTTGGGAGGAAATGAAGAAAAAGTTGCAGCAAAGCACATCCAGGATTAATAATGCCAAGGTCAAATTCACACATATTGCTTGGAAATCATGGCAATTACCATAAGAAGAAAAACTATGAAAGAACTAGGATAATGACAATCTTTTAAATAGAAAGGGTCATTGCCAAAATAAAAACACAAAAAGGAAAGATAAGTGATTTACCTACTTGACTACTCATAAATCCCATTGCCCTTCAATAAGACATCTCTTAGTCTTGTTTTGTCACATTTGTAGATAAAGAAAAAACAAAATGAATCCCATTAGCCAAATATTAGATGATATACGCAGATCAACATTTGAGATGCATAGCAGTAGTAGAAGGCCCAATAAATTATGGATAGAGGGGATTCTGAGCAAGCTATCTCCTCTCTCTTCCAAATATAATAAATTTTTTAAGATCAGAGTGCATATCACATGAAGTTAATAAAGTAGAAAATGACACTATTTACCTTCATCAAATAATACGTCAAAAAATTTATAGCTCAGCTCCTCGAAAATCTGTCTTATTTAGCCTTGCCGTTTTGTTTAACATTTTAATAGCCAAAAGCAAATGGGGAACATAAAGCATGTTAGGCCAAGAAATGTTTTTTAAGACCCTTTTCCTTTATTCACAGATTCCTGATGAAATGTCAGTTTCATATTTTTTCTGTGCATGGTATCTACAATGTTCCCAAAAATAAGATGTAGTGTTAGTCACTGGAGGTGGCAGAGGAGTTGCAGGTTGAGTAGCTAGCTAAACCACCAAAGGAAGAGATAAGTGTCAGGATGACTTCCTGAATAAGAGTTGTTCTTATCCCAGGTCTGTCTACAGATTACTGCATGTCCCCAAGAACACAAGGCTAAAGGTCATACTTCAAAGAATGCCAGTTCATCTGAGCAGAAAAGGAAAGAATTTGCCATTCCAAATCATATTAACGATCCATTTATCCTAGTATCCTTCCTAAGGTCTGCTTTTTGAAAGGAGATTGGGGGGGAGGGGAAGAGGAATCCTTCTAACCCTAATGGGTTCCTAATGGGGAAACACTGTCAGAGAAGAGTGGATTCCATCTAAACTCTGTAGGGAAAGATGAATTCATTGTCCCTGCTATGAATTAAGAATAAGTTTCTTGTTTTACCTGGCATTGCTAATAACAAAACATCCCACAAAAGCAAAGAAATTCAATCTTAGTATTACATCAAATCATATAATTACATAATGTTGAACAAATATAAGAAACACCTATAGTTGACAAACATTTTGAATTATTCTTTAGAATTCATGTGGCATTTCTAAACTCCAGTATTTGTATTCTTTGTTAGTTAATCCTCATTACCTGTTCATGTGGAAAATGCTTTTCAATACCAGTTTTGTAATTGCAGACATTGAGATTGAAACAGACTCAGGAAAATCTTTACATGTAAATAATACTCTGGCAGGTTTATCTGTGCTATATCATACAATTTCAAGATTCTATTAATAGTCAAATGATGACTAAGTGCCCACCAAGTGTCACTGTATGCTTTGCACAGCTGAAAATTTTTTGAGGTAACCATCCACTGATGCCTGAGCATTCACTGAAAAGCTGAATTTTAAGTTTTTTTTAATTTGAAATTGTGTGTAACCCCTAATTTTAATGCCATCCCTTAGTGTCCTATAGAAGTAAAAACTTGCTTTTAAATACCATGCTTTTGTATATTTGAGCTGCCTACACTTGGTGAAATAATCAGGAATTTTCCATAAGGTATATTTTAATGTGTACCTTTTTATTTTTTTAATTAATTAATTAATTAATTAATTTAGTCTTTTTGCCATTTCTTGAGCCGCTCTCGAGGCATATGGAGGTTCCCAGGCTAGGGGTCTAATCGGAGCCACAGCTACCAGCCTACGCCAGAGCCACAGCAACGCAGGATCAGAGCCACATCTGTGATCTACACCACAGCTCATGGCAACGCCAGGTCCTTAACCCACTGAGCAAGGCCAGGGATCGAACCCGCAACCTCATGGTTCCTAGTCAGATGCATTAACCACTGAGCCACGACGGGAACTCCTAATGTGTACCTTTTTAATATAATGAAACATTTCATCTGAAATATGAAATGATATCAAGGTATGGTTAGATAAATAGTTCCTCTACCCACCTATCATCCATCTTAAGATAAAAAGTGTCACATCATAATATAACTGAAAGCTTCTAAATGCCTTTGCATAATTTTTGCTTCTGCCCCCCAAATTATCTACTCTCCTGAGTATAATATTTATCCTTTACACACATTCTCCCATAATTTAACATTAAACATATTTATCTTTAAACAATATATAGCACATCAGCTATTTTTAAAAACTTATATAATGGCATCAAACATTACAATCACTTTTGTTTATTAGCTTAATATTTTCTTCGTGACATTCATTTATATTGATATATATATAAATAGCTTTAGTTCACTTTTCATTTCTGCATCACTTTTGATTTTTTCAACTTTTTAAATTTATGTGTAATATACATGCCAAAAAGGACACAAATCATGAATGAATTTTCTAGAACTGAACATATTCATGTACCAACCACCAGATTAATAACAGGACATTACCACATCCGAGACACACTTGTTCCCTCTCTGGTCACACACCCTCCACAATGGCACTCGCTACCCGGACTTCTACCACTATGGGGTAGAGTTACTTGGTTTTGAACGTTATGTAAATGGTTTCACACTGAATGAATTATTTTGTGTCTGGCTTCTTTTGTCTAACATTCTGTTTTGAAATTCATCAGTATTGTTTCTTGTTAGTAAAGATTGTTCATTCTCAAGATAGCTTCTCAGAAATGGCTAATCCTTCTGTTCCGCAAGTATAAACAATTACTGTTATTCACAGAATTTATTTTATAAACTTGCTGGAAATATAGAACTAGCAATATTGAGTCATTACTCCTAAAGGAAATAGAGTTAGGTTCCTGTGAACTTCAGATCACAATATTTTCTTTACTCAATCAATGCATAAACTTAATGTGTGTGTGTTTCAGTTTAAAGAAATTTATTTAATGTGTATAGTTAATTTTTTAACATTAAACCTAACAACAGCACTATAACTAATAGTAAGAGTGCATGTTCAATCCCTGGCCTCCCTCAGTGGGTTAAGGATCTGGCATTGCCACAAAATGCAGTGTAGGTTGCAGATGCAGCTTGGATCCAATGTAGCTGTGACTGTGGTGGAGGCTGCAGCTATACCTCCAATGTGACCCCTAGCCTGGGAACTCCCATATGCTACGGGTGCAGCCATGTTAAAAACAAAATGAAAGAAATCAATAAACTCGAAAGTTGAAAATTATTGCTCCACATCATCCACACTTTGGTTATCATACCAGATACCTGAAGCCAGTCTAGGTCTCAGTTTCTTTTAAATTTGTTTCTTATTTGTTTGTTTACTGAATGGGATTATATAGAAATTTCTTTTCTTTGTTTATCTGAAAGACCTATTTTATATAAGAAATAAAGATATCATTAGTAAGTGTCTAGTATAGCTATTTTTATTTTTATTTCTGCGCAGCACTAAACGAAAGAGAAAGTCCTTTATTTTAATTTACCTTTTGCTATTGTGTAATCTTTTCTTCTCTTATATATTTGGTTACGGGCTGTCTTCCACTTGATTCATTCTTTCTTTCTTCTAAGTACATAAATAACAAATTTTCTGGTTCTAAAAATCCATATTTTTTCCTTTTCTTTTAAAATTTCTTTTTCTCTTCTATCTTTTCTTCAAGTAAAATTCTACTACTTCTTCCTCTTTTTTGATTTCTTTGCTTTAGGATTATTTAGTTCATTACTCCCTACTGTCAATTTCCAATTCACAAAATATGCTCTATATTTTTAAAACAATTCACCATAGATCCTGAAATTAATTTTCTGATATCCAGTGCATGAGTCAAATAATACTGAGAATAAATGCTATATTTATTTATTTTTTTTCTCATTTGTCTCATCGGAAGGCTTACTCAGATTAGGCTCCTTTTTTTTTTCATTTATTTTCTTTGTTCAAATTCATCAATTAAGGTCTAAGTTGTTTACTATTGGTAGATAGCAGGAGTGCCACAGCTATCTGCTAAGTCTGTTATTAAGCTAAGTCTATTATAACAGCTATCTATTAAGTCACATCTCAGTGTCTACTGCTTATCTTAGGTCAGTGCCATGAGACTGAATGTTTTTGTTCTCCTCTAAATTCATATATTGAAAACTAACCACAAATGTGATGTTATTATGATGTGGGGCCTTAGGAATGTGATTAGATCACGAGGGTGGAGTCCTCATGAATGTGATTAGTGCTTATAAGAAATCCCAGAGGACTCCCTCCACTATGTGAGGTTTTAACAAGACAATGACTGTCTACAAACCAGGAAGTGAGCTCTCACCAGGCAGAGTCTGCCAGTGTCTGGACTTAGACTTCTCTAACTGCAGAACTGCAAGAGAAAACTGCCCTTTAAGCGCCCTAGTCTATGGCATTTGTGTTACAGCAGTCCAAACAGACAATGACAGTGGGCATTCAGCTTTCCCGTGGGTACCTCCAACTCCATTTATCTCCTGGAAACTCATCTTTCCCTTTGCATCTAATATTATCCAAGATAGGAATTTTGAAATTCCTGTTCGTTTCCCTCTTTCTCAAAAAATTAATTTTATCTGTAGCCTATATTGATATATATGGTTTTGTTTTTGTTTTTCAGGTATTCCTTCTCTTTATCTAAACTTTGGCCAGTAGCTCCTGCTTTTATTGTTTCTCACCTAAATTCTTGCTGAGGTCTCTGAATTGCTTATTCATTTCCCAGGAATTGCTATTTACTCTCTTTTCTGTTCCTAATGCTTCAGATGGTTAGGAACAGCTCAGAGCTAATGAAGGCAAAAAAATATTCTATCTAAGACTTTTAGCCTCTCTTGCTTAGAAAGAAAATTGGTCAGCACAGCTCACTTGTATTTGTGTGCTGGTGCTCTTCTCCTCTAATATAATTAACTATGGAAGGTATTGTTTTCCTTTTCCATTTGTTCACTGAGAATACAACAGAAACTACTGGGGGAGAACTATTTATGCCATATCCAATTTATCACTATCCTTTCCTTCGTATGCCCTGTCACAGTGTATGTTAAATCTGTTCCCTTTTTTAACATTTTTTGGGAATGCAAGGGGTGCAACTATGGCAGGTGAAAGTGTCCAGGCCACGGATAGAATCCACACCACAACAGTGACCCAAGCTGCTACAGGGATAACAACAGATACTTAACCTCCTGCACCACAAAAGAACTCCTTTTAACATGTTTATATTCACCTTACTCTATGATTTTCTTAGAGACAAAAAAAAAAAAAAAAAAAAAAAAAAGTTTTCTTCTTTATTTCTGTGGGCTAGCTGATCGATAAATACCTACAACAATAAATTGATGATAAACTAAAAGTGGCAATTTCCTGAGTACTATTTCCTTTTTTTAATCCACTCCAACACACCAAAATATAAACCAAAAGCAAAAGCAACTTCCAAAGATACCATGTAGTCAGATTTTTCTTTACATAAAACTCCAGAGTTTTCACATTTATATGACTGTATTTGCCAAATCTAATCACATATTAAACCAGAGAGGTAAATTTTAAGTTTAAGGGAGAGGAGTTATTTTTAGTTTGGTTGTCAAAATACTAATTATTTCTGATAATATTTCTACAAATCAATAAACCTTTGCTCTTTTACGAATTTGTTTTAATCCATTAAGCCTAAATTTCTATTTATCTTTTCCCATTGTTTCAAGTTGTTTTAAACCCCTGGCGTCTGTTTTTAAATTAAATCTTTATAATAGACCATGATGTTTAAACTCTTCCCAGTTAGCATTCTTTCAGCTCTGGAAGTTGATTTAAATTAGTAGAAATCTGTGGTGTTCTCAGTGTTGGTGGATAATTAGGGACAATAGCCAATTCTCACATAAGAGAATAAAAGTACAGAGGAAGAGATTTAGGAACAAGAGCTGGAAGACCTGCCCCCAAGTTGTATGACAACAGAGACTTGATGATCAACTGAGACCATGGACTGAAGATATATAGGATGTTGGAAGACTGACAGTTTTCTGGAGTTATGAAAATACAGCTTAAAATAGGCGCAGGTTGTGTTCATCCTGAGAATTGCTTTCTGGAGACTTCCATCTCCTCAAAAGTCTTGACTTTTTTTGGCCTTCATTTTCTTGCATCTCCTCAAAGGAATATTCAACTCTTTCCACTTCAGTTCCCACATATTAAAATTTATCTGGCAATGGTCACCGATTTCTTTCTACTCTCATATTACTTGAAGTATCTGCTACATCTGGTATTTTTATCATCTTCTCCTTCATGAATTCTCCTTTCCTAGATGTTCATGACAACAAATTCTGCCCTTTTTGATTTTCCTTTTAATTTTTCGATTCCTGATATGATACATCACTTTCACTGATTAGTTTTCCTTGTCATATTCATAAATATTTCTATTCACTCATATAGCATCTCCATCCCTTTTCTTTCTTCATTATAAATTTTCTATTGCAAAACCTTATCTACTTCTGCATATTCAATTACCAATATGCTTAAGGATCTTCTTTCACAAAACACATAGCTAATATTAAACTGTCTACATATTCTTAGCTGAATGACTCCTAGACATCTCCAACTCAGTAAATCCAAAATTGATTTTCCGACTTTTCTTTTGAGAAGCATTACAATGCAGTGACTGATTAAGAGCTTGGCTCTAGAACTACACCCTGCCAATGCTGTTCCATCATCTACAAGCTTATTATCACCTTGATCAAGAATTTAACTTCTCTGGGCCTCAGTTACTGTAACTGCAAAGTGCATAAAGAGTAGTACTAACTAAAGTAACTGTGACATTTTAATAGGTTAATGCATGTAAATTGCTCCATGCATTACGTACTAAATGCCTGATGAAAGGGAGCCATTTTCATTTTTATCGTTCTTATTGTAAACTTCCCTTTCCTACTGAAGACCACATTTGCTCAGGTTGAAACCTTGGAGTAATTCTACCAACTTCATCCCTGCCCAGATATGCAATTCTTTTCTAAATGTTTCTGCTTTTAAAGATTTCTTACTGGAGTTTCTGTTGTGGCACAGGAGGTTAAAAACCCAACATAGTCTCCCTGAGGGTGCGGGTTTGATCTCTGTTCTTGCTCAGTGGGTTAAGGATCTGGTGTTGCCACAAGCTGCAGCACAGGTTTGCAGATGTGGCTCGGATCTGATGTTGCCATGGCTGTGGTATGGGCTAGCAGCTGCAGCTCCAATTCCACCCCTAGCCTGGGAACCTCCATGTGCCGCAGATGCAGATGTAAAAAGAAAAAAGATCTCACTCAAGTCTTCTCCTCTCAATCCTTTTCTTAATGTTATAATTACACCAGTTACTGCCAGAATATTTTTCAAAACTTCCTAATCATGTTGTCTGTATGTATTCTTTCTTCTTCCATGAGTGTGAGCTAAATCTGTAATTTCTTTCAAAACTAATGTCTACTGGAGCTCCACAGTGGCCCAGGAGGTTAAGGATCCAAAGTTGTCACCACTGTTGCTCAAGTCACTGCTGTGGTGTGGGTTTGACCCCTGGCCTGGGAACTTCTTCATGCTGTGGATGCAGCCAAAAAACAAACAAACAAAAAACAAAAACAAAAACAAAAAACAGAAAAAAATCTCATGTCTATTGAGTCTATTGATTGCTTTTAGAATAAATTCCAAACTTCACAACATCGTACCAAGACCACAATCTGATCTTTTCCTAGCATTATGTTACTCTATCCCAGTCCTCTTCACTTATACCTTTCCTGTGTAAATCTGTGCTGAACACTCTGAAGAGCCCTGTCTACCGAGCAAAGTCTTACTCATTCTTTAGTCCCAATTCCAGATACACCTCTGTCTTGCTCCCTGTCTCTCTTGATGCCCTACCTTCACTCCCTCAGAAAAGCTGATTGCTCGTCTGCATTTTCCATCCTATTAAAAGACTTTTCACATTTCATTGTCATTACTTATATTTCCATCTAGTCTACTCTTAAACTTTGGTACTCTTAAAGGACAGAAACAATGCCTTCTCCTGCATATTGCAGTAAACTAGTAGATTGGTACTATAATCATTAGAGCTGGTTAATTATAACAAATGTTCCAAATTTAAATAAAGGCTTAAACATGGTAATAGTTTATGTCTTGATCACAAAATATTTCTATGTTAGCATAGAGGCTCTGCTCCACAAATCAATTTAGGGACATGGGCGGAAGAAGGGTCTGGAATCTTCAAACCATGGCTATAAAAATTGGTCATGGAAAAACATCAAACAGACATTAGGGGAAGACCATGGAAAAGTCTTAATAGAAATATCATTTTTGTTGAAATCACAAATCACTTCTCTTCATTCTATACTGGCCAGAACTGATCCACATGGCCACACCCAACGGTAAAGGAAGTTGAGAAATGCAATGCATCCGAAAGAAGAAACAATTATTCTGATGTGTAGCTGCTAGAATTTACTCTCTCTTTCTCTCTCTCTCTCTCTCACACACACACACATACACACACACACACACACACACACACAAACACACACACACACAAAATGAATGAATTGAATGTAAACTAGCCCTTGGAATGAGAATTCTATGTGGAGCTTTCTTTAAAAATGCTAATGCCTGAACCACTATCATAAAGCTTCTTAATCTAAACATCCAGCTATAGAATTAAGGGATCTTTATTTCACAGTTACACAGATGGCTCTGCTATATGGGCAGAGTAATGATTCTACAGGTACTAACTGAATATACTACCAAACAGCCCTAATAACATAGAGAAATGGGAACTTGGGGTAGTCCATATGGCAAAGACTAAATCAGAAGATGTTTAAAAATGTTACATTCTAAATAGAACACAAGTGTTGATCTATCTCATTAAAAACTCCATAAAATGAATGTTTGACCTAACAGTTCAGAAACCTACAGTGTTTTGTACATCTTCTCATTTTTTCCTGTAACATATACATACTACATATGATCAACCAAAGTATAAACTCTGAAAGGACTTTTTTTTCTCCTTTAAAAGTGCCTCTAACAATAAGTAGTACTTATTTGGGACCAATAAGTATCAAAGGATCATGTCCCATCATTTGCCCTTTACTTAGAAATAGGTTTGAGTGAAAGACTACACATAAATTAGTAGGTAACTTGAGAAAAAGGGTAAGTGGTTTTACTTTCCTGATAATAGTATCTCTTTGGTTACATTACGTATGTGCAAATCACGCTTCAAATTTGTTTCAGTTTTAATCTTGTGTTCCTCAATCACTTTAGGGCTACCTAATTGGTTTATAACTTGTAATCAATTTAGCCTTTCATTACCCAATGTGAAAATATTTAGTCACAAGTGGCAATAATTAGCAAGTCATTCAGAACACTACACTTTACTCTATTACTGTGTTCACTGAGTTCTCTGGCCTTCTGTCAGTTCCTCAGAACAAATATCAAATTTAGATAAGCATGAACACACAGAAAAACAATGGTTTTAAAACAGTAAATAATTTAGCCTAGGAGAAGTCTAGATGTGCACTTTGAATAATTTTGTTCACTGTACTGAAAACCATGAATCAGTTTATTTGCAAGAGCAAAAGTGAAATCTAATTTTAAAAATGACTATTTTATTTTTTATCATGTTGAGCTTCTTTCAAAGCCTTCAACAGCATATCTTGACATGGGAACATTTCACTTAGATCTGTGCTGCTATTTGGATGGGTCCCAAACATACATAAAGATGGGGTAGGTCAGGTCCTTTGTGAAAACACTGTTAAGATATACTTGTTTCATAGAGAGTGGTATTGATTTGTCATTGAAGCTTGAAGGCTTACATGGCAGTGGATTTCTACTTTTTGTCTGGGTGGTAGTAAAGCTGTAGCCATGGATGCATTTTTTGTAAAGGGCTAGATGTTAACAATAATGAAAAGGCTAAAGGAAACTGTAGAAAGATTACCGTAATAGAAGGGAAGGGAATCACTTTATTTTACATCTATGTTCCAGGCTTTAGGATAGTGTTTTGTTTTGTTTTTGTTTTTGTTTTTTAATGATTTTTATTTTTTCCATTATAGCTGGTTTACAGTGTTCTGTCAATTTTCTACTCTACAGCAAGGTGACCCAGTCACTCACACATATATACATTGTTTTTCTCATATTATCCTCCATCATGCTACATCATAAGTGATAGGTATAGTTTCCAGTGCTATAGGATCTCATTGCTTATTGTTTCGTTTTTTAAAAACTGATGCAGTTCTAATGAAATGAACCAGAAATAATATCTAGGGAGACCAAATAACACTCTGTTAAAACAGCAGAAGGTAGAAGGACTTTGGTTGGTTTTCTGAGTTAAGAATCCAGTCTTCTACTTTGAAGTTCCAGAAATTCAATTATTGTACCAATGAACTCAGTAAATTCACAGAAATTACTCATGAAAGACAAGTGCAAATGACAGCTAAACGAATAATAGAATTCAATAGCATTGTTTCCAGTGGCTACAGGTACAGGAGAACTGTAAAAAGGCAATTAGGGGATTAAAATTTACTATACAGAATATTATATGGTATGCAATGTATGCAATATTCTTTCATACATGCTATAACTACTTATAAAAACTGTCAGAATCTACTAAAACTGACCTCATGGTTATAGATACAGTAGAGACTTGGTCATCCAGCAATTTCATCTTTGGCTATGTACTCAACAAAAATATATGTATAGGATCAATAGCAACAACAAAATGTATAAGAATATTCAGAGCAGGACTACAGGAAGAATCAAAAACTGAAAACAATCCAAACATTCATCAATACCAGAACTGATAAATAAATTGTGGTATATTCACACAATGGAATATCAAACAGCAATCAGATGAATGAACACTTTATGATGTGAAACACCGTGGATAATGAGGCAACAAAAGAATTAAAACATCAGATAGGACACACTGTATGAATCCACTATATATTTAAGCACAGGTAAAATTCATGGATGGTGTTATATGGATAGAGATTCCTCTGAGGACATTGGAGTTCTTCTGGGGACCTAATACTACTTACATTTTTTACTGAGATCTGAATATATATACAAACATAAAGTAACACATACAGTGAAATGTTTTCACTTTGTGAAAATATCCTACTAGACAATTATGATTTGTAGACTTTTTGTGTATACATCAACTATGTTCTTTAAAAATATTAGTAACTTGGGAGTATGTGGAAGTAGAAAGGAAGACAGATGAACAAGACAGACTGTGAGCTGCTGTTGAAGGGGGTGATGAATACATGGCAGCTGACCACACCATTTTTTCTTTTGTATATGTTTGAAATTTTCACAATAAAAACATCAAACTTATAGAAAAATCATAGTAATCTTCATCAACTTTATTAAGCATTTATCCAAACTATTTATAATATCCAAAGCACAATCCACAAAAAACTGATAAATTAGTTTATAAATTAGTTTCATAAAATTAAAAACCTCTGCTCTTTGAAACATTCTGTAAAGTAAATAGACATCCACTATTAGAAGAAAATATCTGCTTAACAAATATTTGCTAAAGGATTTTTATCCAGAATGTCTAAAAAATTCTCAAAATTCAATAAGACTATAAACAATCCAACAGTCCAACTTTGGTTGGTTTTCTCAGTTAAGAATCCACTGAAAACAGAAGAAAGGGTGGGGGAAAAAACTGTAACTGCAATGTATACATCTAAGGATAACCTGACCCCCTTGCTGTACAGTGGGAAAAAAAAAAAAAAAAAAAAAAACTACCATGAGATACCACCTCAAAAAAAAAAAAAAAAAAAAAAAAGAATCCACTGAAATGCACAAAATATTTGAATAGAAACTTCAACAAAGACAACACAGGAATGTCAAATAAGCTTATGAAAATGGTCAATATCATTAGTCACCAAGGAAATGCAAATGAAAATGATGATGACATGCCTCTAACACATCTATTTGAATAGCTAAAATTTAAAATATTAACCATAACCAAATTTTGGTGAGGATGTGGACAACCAGAACTCTCTCATGTTGCTGATGAGATGTAAAATATTACTACCCCTTTGAAAAACATTTTGGAAATATGTTAAAAAGTTAAATACACGTCTACCTTTTAACTCAGAATTTTTCTAGGCATTTAACAAGAAAAATGAAAGCACATGAAAGCGTGTACCTAAATCTTCATAATGGCTCTATTTATAATAGTCAAAACAGAAACCACAAATATCCACCAACAGACAAATATATAAAAAATATTTTGGTAAATCTACACAATGGAATATTACTCTGCTATGATAATGATGTACAGTGCCTGCAACATGGCTAATCTAAAATGTATTATGATAAATTTCTAGAAGACAGGAAAAATGAATAAATTTTATAAATGTAAATTTTACATGTATATAAAATTATAGTAAATGCAAATTAATTTGATGTGAAAGAAAACAGAAGAGTCTTTGAAGATGGCAGGAAAAGAGGGGGTAGAAGAGAGAGATGAAAAGTGAGCATGGAGAAACCTGGGGGGTGATGGAAATGTTCTCTTTATTGATAGTCATGACGGCTTCATGGGTGCATATGTCAAAACTTAACAAGTTTTACCCTTTAAATATCACAGTTTTTGTCTACAGCCATACCACCCTAAACATGCCCTATCTCGTCTAAATATTACAGGTTTTAATATAAGTAAAATGCAATACAGCCATTAAGAAAAAGAAATAACTGTGCAATATGTTATTTGCCTTTCTAGTATGAACTTATTCAATGTGCATCCCTTTACTTGAAATAAAATAAAATAACCCTGAAAAACTTAAGTTGTCTTATTCAGGGTATAATGAAGTCTTGCTACTTATCCATACTTTCAACAATATATACATCCTAACTGTCCAGAATATTCAAATACATTTTTCACAGATTACCCAGAAAAACAGTGAGGCTAAACTCTTATTTCAATGGTTAAATCATTCTGTGGATGTTTTCCTTCAAAACCCTTTTTTTTTTTTTTTCCTTTTAAACAATGGCCACAAACTGGCAAGTCTATAATTTGATTGGAATTAGAGTCTTTCAGTATGCTTTAGCTACTTTAAATTATTATTATACAGGCATTTTCATTTCCTCTTATAAATCTTACTTACATATGGATTATCTATAATTTTATTCTCAGAATGTATCCTTATCCTCGAGTTTTGAGGAATAGCACACTATGCCTTATGCATTGTCAAAATATGTGTAATTTAAACTTCAAAAACTCTCAAGTAGTTATTATAACAAACTTTTGCTGATGAGAAACTCAGATCCAAAGAGTTAAAGTAATTTGCCTAAAATTACACACATGTCAAGTTGCCAGGCAAGGACACAAATCTAGATATGACATTTTGTCATATTATATCACTTTCCAACAGATGAACGTTAACGGCATTTCTAAGATGCTAGAAATTTAAATTTATTTCCTCCGTTATATCATTTTCTTTCAGGATAAAAACCGTCTCTAAAAGACCCAAATCTAAGGACACTTATATACTACCATATAATATTTTGCAGTGGAAGTGTCAGTTATTGACAATAATGATATGAAAGGAAAAAAAATTCAGCCACCGACAATGCACATGAGCTTGGAAAGTTATTTCATCTCCCTAGATTTCTATTTTCTCAATCTGTAAAACTGTGAAATAATACTTAACCTTGCTGACCACTGTCAAGTGTCAGGCTAATCTGCACACAGTGTTTAGCAACAAAGTGCCCAATAAATGACTTCTCCAAAAAACAGGACTGCTGGGTAAGGATACCACCTCACAGGACAGTCATTACACATCACTATGACTTCAAAACAAGTATTTACATTTCTGGAGACACATTTCTGAATATATACACCACAAAAACTCTTAAAGAGGAGTTTAAAAACCCTAATCTGGGGAATTCCCATTGTGGTTCAGCAGGTTATGAAGCCAACTATATCCATGAGAATGAGGGTTTGATTGCTGGTCTCACAGTGCTCAGTGGGTTGAGGATCACAGCATTGCCTTGAGCTGTGCTGCAGGCCAGCAGCTGCAACTCAGATTTGATCCCTAGCCTGGGAACTTCCATATGCTGCAAGTGCAGCCCTAAAAAAAAAAAAAAAAAAAAAAAAAAAAAAAAAAAAAATCCCTAAACTCTGTGTGTGTGTGTATACATCAAAAAAAAAGTTATTTTTTTATTTAAATTTTTTTATTTTCCCACTGTACAGCAAGGGGATCAGGTTATCCTTACATGTATACATTACAATTACCTTTCTTCTGTTGCAACATGAGTATCTAGACAAAGTTCTCAATGCTATTCAGCAGGATCTCCTTGTAAATCTATTCTAAGTTGTGTCTGATAAGCCCAAGCTCCCGATCCCTCCCCCTCCCATCAGGCAGCCACAAGTCTTTTCTCCAAGTCCATGATTTTCTTTTCTGAGGAGATGTTCATTTGTGCTGGATAGTAGATTCCAGTTATAAGTGATATCATATGGTATTTGTCTTTGTCTTTCTGGCTCATTTCACTCAGGATGGGATTCTCTAGTTCCATCCATGTTGCTGCAAATGGCATTATGTCATTCTTTTTTATGGCTTAGTAGTATTCCATTGTGTATATATACCACCTCTTCCGAATCCAATCATCTGTTGATGGACATTTGGGTTGTTTCCATGTCCTGGCTATTGTGAATAGTGCTGCAATGAACATGCGGGTGCATGTGTCTCTTTTAAGGAGAGTTTTGTCCGGATAGATGCCCAAGAGTGGGATTGTGGGGTCATATGGAAGTTCTATGTATAGATTTCTAAGGTATCTCCAAACTGTTCTCCATAGTGGCTGTACCAGTTGACATTCCCAGCAACAGTGCAGGAGGGTTCCCTTTTCTCCACAGCTCCTCCAGCACTTGTTATTTGTGGATTTATTAATGATGGCCATTCTGACTGGTGTGAGGTGGTATCTCATGGTAGTTTTGATTTGCATTTCTCTTATAATCAGCGATGTTGAGCATTTTTTCATGTGTTTGCTGGCCATCTGTATATCTTCTTTGGAGAAATGTCTATTCAGGTCTTTTGCCCATTTTTCCATTGATTGATTGGCTTTTTTGCTGTTGAGTTGTATAAGATGTTTATATAGTCTAGAGATTAAGCCCTTGTCGGTTGCATCATTTGAAACTATTTTCTCCCATTCTGTAAGTTGTCTTTTTGTTTTCTTTTGGGTTTCCTTTGCTGTGCAAAAGCTTTTTAGTTTGATTAGGTCCCATGGGTTTATATAATAAAAAGTTATTTTTACAGTAAACTACAAGTATATTTTCCAAAGACATATTTGCAGATTTAGAAGACACAGATGTGTATCAACATATTCCCTATACTCTAGATATTTATTAGGAAGGAAGTGAAAAAGATAGCAGAAATTAAATCAGGTTTCATAACCTCTCTACCAGCTCTCACTCTTTGTGTGGCTTTGGGCAATTTATGGCCAAGTTCCCACCCATTGTACTATGATACAAGAGAACTAGATGGTCTCCAATTTATATTAAAGCCCCCAAATTCTCTCATTATATCACTCTTCCTAATTAAGTAATATAAAATTAGCACAACTTTGGCTATTAATTTCATCCCAAAAAATGAGGACTCTGTAGCATGATAAATTAATCTGTGCCAACCACATTCACCTTGCCTACTATTGTAGAAATGCAGTGAATTACACTGGTTGGCATTTTCAGGTTAGTTGTTATAGGATTAATACTGAGCTGGGCAATTCTGAGTTTTGTTCTTCATTTTGCAGCACACAAGCTTAGAATTATCAATTTAGTTAAAAGAAAACAAGTCCTAGGGATTAGATATACTCTATAAAAATTTAAACTGTGTAATGTTTCTTTTCTCCGCAGCAACAATTTGTCTCTGGTCCACATGCAAACAACCCCGAACAAAATAAACCCTCCCTAAATCACATGTTCTCTTATAATCACTGCCCAATGCCTCTCCCCACTGATCCTAGGATCACTTCTCTGGGTTTATATTATTTGGCCACTCAGCAGGATTTGACAGTGCTGGTCATCCTTTTCTCTCCTGTAACTTTTTTTTCTCCAGACATCCAGGACACCTCCTTCCTCGTTCTCCCTTTTCTTTCCTGGCTGCTTCTTGTCACTCTCCTGTGCCAGCTTCAATTCTACTAGACTTCTCACTGTTCATGGATGTGATCCAGAGTCCATTCTTTTCTCCAAATCTTCTTTGACAATCTCATTTACCTCCTAGCTTTTAAGACAAGGGTGTGTCTGTGAGCTCCAGATGCACACATTTAGATTTGAGGTCTTACCTGAACTGCAGACTCATACACCCAAATGTTTATTGATATATACATTCTGGGTTCTAACAGAAATCTCAAAATTAACATGTCTAAGGAAGAACTGTTTTCACGCTCCAGGCCCACCCTCCAGCAATTCTCATGAACTTAACCTCCTCTCATTTCCGCAGTTCTCATCCAAATCATTTTCCATCTAGATTATTGCAAGAACCTTCCAGTCTCTTTACTTCTATTCTTCCAATCTCCCAATCCATTCTCAATAGAAACATTAGAAGGATTTTTTTTCAAAATATAAATCAAATTCTATCGTTCCTCTGATTAAAATCAACCAAAACCTCCCCTTTACACTTAGAGCATGGTACATGTAAATTGAGTAGACCTCAAGATCTATACCCTGCTGACTTCTGACCACATCGCTACCGCTCTTCCTCAGAACACTCTACTACACTGAGTTTATTTCTGTTCATTAAATATATCAACATCATCCACATATTAGGGTCTTATAATATATTTGAATGGCTGACTCCTCAAAATTCAGGAACCAGCTGAAACGTTATCTCTTTAATGTGACCTTTCCTGTCTACTTAACCTCTAGCACATTATCTTCTTTTATAGTCAACATAAGACTAATTATTTTATGTTCATCTGTGTGTTTACTGTCTGCCTTTCACCATTAAATTAAATCTTCAGACAGAACCTTGTCTGTGTTATTGAATTTTTCTACCTAATGCCTAAAGCAGCATTTGTCTCAGAGGGTACTCTCGGTACAGGTTGAAGGGACAAAGTGTAGGTATAAATAAATTTATTCGTTCACAATAGGCATGAGATTGGTATTAGACATTTAAACAGGGCTTCAATGGTCTCTTTACCAAATTAATAAAATTGCAGCTTGGCTTAGGCTAAGAGGAGATTTATGTAATTTGGTAATAATCAGAAATAAATAATTTTTAGTACCTGTGAACAGCATAGATTTAATGAATTCTTTTGTCTTTTTTTTTTTTCTGCTTAAAGGAGAAAAAAATAGCTTTTATTGTTTTTCCAGGTAAAGGAGGCCATGGCAGGCTAATGCCCTCAAGACTGTGTCCTCCATTGGGAAGAATTCCAGGGAGATTTACAGTAAAAAGGAGAAAAACAGAATAAGGGTTGAGGGCAAATATGCATTCTTCTTTCTTTGGGGGAATCTTTAGTCATCTAGGTTGGTGTCATGACATCTCAGTGTGATCTCAGTCTTCTGGGTTATCATATCTCAATTTTTCTTAATATAAAAATACTTGCAAAAAGGGTATATTGATCAGAGATTAGGGCAATCTAGGAAAGTCCCATGAGCACTCCAGATGCTGAATGTCTTGACAGAGATTCTGAGAGGCAGATCCTGAGAGAGGGAATGTATCCACAGAATTTCTTCAGCGTGGCCATGCAAAATTCCTTCCTTCTTCTCAGGGCTCCACAGCACTTACAATGAATAAAAATTCCTGCTGTAGTCGCGGTCCTTCGTTCTTCACCTGCCTGTTTGCCCACCCCATGTTGGGCGCCACTTGCCGAGACCAGCTCAGCAGGATGGGGCTGAAGAACGGGTGCTGTGGAACTTAAGGAAAGAGTCAACACAAAACAAAATGCCAACACAAACTGGCATATGTTTTCTGAACAGTGTCTCTCCCACACCAAAGCAATTCTAACAGGTAGGCATCTATTAAATCAATAGGAATTAGGGAAAAGCAGAGTCCAAAGCTCAGTAGCTGTGGGCTTGCTAACTGCTGTGCTAGTTGGCACCTAACTATGACCTGTTAGGTACATCTCTCTGGCTCTAACCTAACCTGAACAGGAAGAGCTGGATAAGGCACATCAGATTTCCATACAGATTGCACTAACAAACTCAGTTTGGGAGAGCTCCAGGCACAGACCTGATAGTTCTATTATTTCAGAGGTCATTATATATGGACACAACACAGATCCTGGGGCTTGGGATCAGGCCATGTTTCCTAGGCCAAGAGTCCGTTCTTCTATTGTTTGTGAAAAACCTAGGATTGACTCTAATAATTTAAACCACTGCAGGCCTATCTTTATGGATTGCTGATATTATAGGACAATCTCTCCTTAGGAATATGCTAAAGCGTGACCACAGTTAGCCTTAGGTACTGGAAACCAGAGGTGCTCCACCCTGAGTGTCTTTATATAAGCACTGACAAAGCCCTTCCCTCGTGTGTAATTCAGAACCATACTTATCAAAGAAAAACACGGTTAGGAAAAGGCTAGTCTTTAGTGACCTGAACCTCCCAAATACTTCCTTGAGTGGCAGTTAGACAGTGACTGCATTGCTGAGGGTCCAGGGACATTTGCCTGCATGCACATTCTCATCTCTGTTAGAGCATGATTTCATGACATGGAATAGGGCATAGGTACACTTTTTTTACTTTCACAGGGAAATTCTCTTTCTCTCCCTAGTCTTTTCTTCACCAGCATGAAGAACCTGCTAATGACACAGTTCTTTAACAAGTCTAACCTCATTTGTCACTATATGTGGTCTAATTTGTTTTTTTTAATTATTCTCCATTTTGCTAATTGTGATTATCCAGAATACCAAAATTTATCATATTTCTCTACCTCTTAAAAGACTCATTTACAGCTCTTGTTCTTTCACGGATTCTTATTAACATTTTTAATTGCAGCTGCTTTAAAGGACCTTCCATACTTCCCTCTTCTTTTCAAAGTGTAGCCGTATTTATCTTTAATGTCCCTAATTATTTTCTTACTAATTTATGCTATTCCACATTGCCTTTGTAAATGTATTTTCTTAATGCAGGCCTTTCTACAAAGGAAATTTAAGTTTGTCATTGACTTTTTGTTAAGACAGTAATAGCATGAATGTCACCTTGTAGGAAAGTAAAAGCAGATAACTTGAATGTTTTATTTAATAACTAATAAATGCATTGGACTCAATTCAATGAGTTGAATTTTAAAATAGTTTGCAAATAAATAAATAACAACTAAGTTCTACAAAAGAAACATAGACTGTACAGAAGTCAGCATGCAAAATTTCTAACTTAACATTTCTTGGTTTCCATCCATGTCTATAGTTAAGAAACAAATTGTTTACTCACAAGATTTAGAATGCTATTTTAAGTGATGATAAAAACAAAAGATGAGTATTTATATTAAATATGTCCCATCTCATAAATATTATAACTATAACAATATAAAAAGATGCAATGCACCTTAAGAAGTCAACAGAAGTTTCTTCTAACTAAGAAAGTCAGGGAAGACTGTTAGGAAGAGATGACTTTTGCATTGGAACTTAAGGAAGGTTTGAATTATTTGGTATAATGACTAAAGTTTATATACCAAAAAAGCACAGAAGCAACAAAATATGGGGTATGTTTTGAGAACTTTGATATATAGAGAGAGGGAAAACTCTAAGGGAATGGTATAAGATCAAGCTAAAGTGTAAGCTGGACTTTGATCACAGAAAATCTGAAATGAAAATTTAGCCGTAATATGCAATAGGAAAGCATTCAAAAGTTTAAGTTTGAGGGGAATATGGCGGACTGTAGAATGGAAAAACTAATCATATAATGAAAGGCACACTACTTGTAAGACTATTACAGTAGACTTAGTCAAGCTTGAACTAAGGTGGCAGGAAAGGAAATGAAAGTCAGCTTGATTTAATGCTAAACTTAGAATTAATATGGTGATAACTAATTAAATGAGAATAAGGCTTAAGCCAAGGCAAGTCTAAGATCCCACAGCCAGGTAACTAACAATAAAAACAATAATACCGAACACTTTCTGAGAAGTTGCTAAACTGTAAATGCCCCAAATATCTTCATTTACTTAATCCTCAGACCATCCTTATGAAGCTAAGGAACTAGCATGCCATTAATAGAAATTAGAAGACAATGGGGGAATATATTTGGAGTGAAAGATAATGATATCTGTTTTAATTCTGCCGTTTCAGATACAGTTTTTTATTGGGGGGGGTGTTTTAGGGCTGCACTCGCAGCATATGGAGGTTCCCAGACTAGGGGTCTAATTGAAGCTACAGCTGCCAGCCTATACCACAGCCAAAGCAACACCAGATCCAAGCCACATCTGCAACCTACACCACAGCTCACAGAAATGCCAGATCCTTAACCCATTTAGCAAGGCCAGGATCGGACCCGCAACCTCAGATACAATTTTAGTCAAGATAGGGTAAGCTATGCTGCAGAAAATTATCTTTTACCTTTTAGAAATCAAATCCACTCAAGATTTATTTTTTTTTTACATTCATTGAATGTCCCACACAGATGCTTGGGGACTCTGTCTATACAGTCCCAGATGATAAAGGTTCTGCCCTCTTCAAGATAACATCTGAAACATGGGTCCTCAGGAGGGTCCACCAAAGAAGAAAAGAGCAATGGGGTAGGCATGTGCTTTTTATTGCATCATCCCAGAGAGGACAGGCATAACATCCTCTCACAGTTTTTTTTACACAACAAATCACACAGTTTTAAGACACTAATTACAAGGGAGGCTATATGTAGGTGAGCACATGAACTACTTCATGAATATTACTATCTCTGCCTAAGGCACCATCTGTTCCTTTAAAAGACATTGGTAATGTGAGAGAAACGGGTCCAAAACTAAGTATAGACTTCCAAACTAATTTTCTAACGATGTTTTAAATTATTTATAGGTCTTAGATCCACTACTATCTTAACTGTGCTTTTGCCTTCCACCATGTGATTAATTTTACTGAAAATCCCTTTCCTTCTTTGTCTATGTAGTTAATCCCTACTCCTTCTTCAAAACACAGTTCAATATATTCATAAAACAGCACCATAGTACTTGGTTATCTATATCAAAATGAAAACATTCATCTCAAATAAAAATAGATCCTTTGTAAAATAAAGAGTAAATACCAATTTAAAAATATATCAAATGCTAGAAGAAAACATAAGCTAAGAATTTGAGTATAAGTATAGGAAGGGTTACCAAAAAAGATCAATTGATATAACTCATGAATACAAAAATTCTAGACATAAAATATATTGAAAGATAAAAAAGAAATGAGGTAAACACTTGCAAAAACAATCTTAAAAATATTTTACATTTTCAAAAGAAAAATTACAAATAACAGACAATTCATAAAATAAATGTAAATAACCACAAGAAATGTTTAAAATAAAAAATTAATAATTACGAAAGAAAATTTAAAATGTACATAGCAATGACATTTTCTTCTATATCTATAAAATTAACACTCAAAACTCTAAACATACGTAATAAAAACTCCGACTTTTTTTTGTGAAGTATCATTACCAGAGAACATTTCTGGAAATTATTTACTAAGTTTACTAATTCAATTCATAAATGTTTTCACATAAACTCTGCATTTGATGTTGTTGTAGGCATTTGAGATATATCCATTAAAAATAATAATAATGATAGAAGAAAAAAAAATCACTTCCTTCATGAAATTTAAACTATACTTGATGTCTTAGTTTGGGTTCCCTCAGAACCAGATCCTGAGTAAGATATTTGAGTGCAAATAACTTGTTTTGGAGTAGATGATTTGCACAATATGGTAGTGAGCAACTGAATTAGGGACAGAAGAGCAATCAATCAATGAAAAACTGTTATGTCAATTATCATGTTGAGAGATTGTCACTTAGACTTGTTTAGACTGTCCAGAAAGGAGTACAAAAGACAAGCTTGAGACTATCTACAAGAAGACCAAGAGAGGTTGTATATTTATGAATTAACTCATGTGATTGGGTGGAGAGCTGCTCTGGGGTTACACTTCCCTCCACACATGCAATCTGCTACATAAAGAACAGACTTCTACATATCCAGAATAAAGTAATAAAGCCTAGAGATGCAGAAATTGACACTTGGGTGTGACTATAAATACAGTAAAATGTCTACTAGATAGAGGTAAGACAAGGACAGATATACTAAGAGAGACAAAAAAGAACAAATATTATAAAAAAGTAAGAGAGAAGTATGTTAGAAGGTGACCAAAGTTACTGGCAAAAAGAAAAGAAACAGAGTTAAGGTAAGAGGGATTGGAATTTCCAGGCAGAGGAAAGGCCAGTTTGCAGTATTTACATAGGGAGATAAGGGAACATACCACCGAGAGGGTGAGACATATACAAAGACATGAAGGAAGAGGGAGAATCAACCAAACAGACATTTGTGTAGGATTATTACAAGTAGAAAGAACAGTTGAGCAGGATGGGATTAAGATGGTGGAACATAAGAACTGGAGCTCAACTGCTATCCTAAAAATAACAAAATTTACAACCAAATGCTGAGTGATTCTCAACCAGATGGACCGGAAACCTTCAAAAAGATATCCTACTCCAGAAGACAAAGAGGAGGCCACATCAAGAGGTAGGAGGGGTGATTACATGATGTAAGAAACCCCATACCTCCCGGGTGGGAAGACCCACAGACTGGAAAGTAACTGTATCACAGAAACTCACCTACAGGAGTGAGAGTTCTGAGCCCCACAGCAAACCCCCACGTGTGGGGATCTGGCACTGGAGAAAGAGCCCCCGGAGCATCTGGCATTGAAGGCCAGTGGGGCTGGTGTGCAGGAGCTCCATGGGACTGCAGGAAGTGGGGAACAAATTGTTGGAAGGTGCACACAAACGTTCTCATGCTCTGGGTGCCAGGGCAAAGCAGGGTCTCTGTGGGGAACTGGGTCGGGCCTGGCTGTGGTTCTTGGAGGACCACCTGGGAAAATAGGGGTGAATGTGGCTTGTTGGGGGGAAGGACATTGGAAGCAAAGCTCTTGGGAATCTTCATAAGCAGGTGTTTCTCTGGAGGTGGCCATTTTGGGAAAATCTGGCCCACCCACCAGCACTGAGAAGCACCAGGCCAAACAACAATCCAGGTGGGATCACAGCCCCGTCCACCAGTAAACAGGCTGCCTAAAGACCCCCCAGGCATACAGTCACCTCTAATCTCACCCAGACAAAAAGGCCCATCCTCCAGATGGTTAGGAATCAGCTCCACATACCAGTGGGCAGGCAGCAGTGACTCCCATCAGGAAGCCTATAGCACGCCCCCCCACTACCAGCTTCAGCCACAAGGGGGGGGCAGAGGCCAGAAGTAAGAGAGGCCACAACTCTACTATCTGTGAAATGGTCACCATACCAAAAGCCTACAAAAATGAAAAAACAGAGAACAAGAACTCAGACAAGAGGAAAAGAAAAAAAAAACCCCAGAAAACCAGCTAAGTGATCAGGAGATTCTCAGCCTTCAGGAAAAAGACTTTATTTAGACTGTTGATGCTAAAGATGATGCAAGACACTGGAAATAAACTGGAGGCAAAGATGGATAACTTACAGGAAACCCTGACCAAAGAGACACAAGATATAAAACTTAAACAAGAAGAGATGCAGGAGTTCCCGTCGTGGCGCAGTGGTTAACGAATCCGACTAGGAACCAGGAGGTTGCGGGTTCGGTCCCTGCCCTTGCTCAGTGGGTTAACGATCCGGCGTTGCCCTGAGCTGTGGTGTAGGTTGCAGACGCGGCTCGGATCCCGCGTTGCTGTGGGTCTGGCGTAGGCCGGTGGCTACAGCTCCGATTCTACCCCTAGCCTGGGAACCTCCATATGCCTCGGGAGCGGCGCAAGAAATAGCAACAACAACAACAAAAAAAGACAAAAAGGAATAAGACAAAAAAAAAAAAAAAAAAAAAAGAAGAGATGCAAAATACAATAACTGAAATAAAGAATTCACTAGAAGCAGTTAACAGCAGAATACAGGAGGCAGAAGAACGAATAAGCAAGGTGGAGGACAGATTAGTGGAAATTATAGAAAAGAGAAAGAAGATTGAAAACAAATGAAGAGAGTCTCAGAGAACTCTGGGACAACATCAAAAGCACCAACATCCATATTTTAGGGGTGCCAGAAAGGAGAAGTGAGAGAAGAAGGGACAGAAAAATATTCCAAGAGATAATAGCCAAAAACTTCCCTAACATGGGAAAAGAACCACTCACTCAACTCCAGGAAGCACATTGAGTACCGCATAAAATAAATCCAAGGAGGAAAACCCCGAGACACCTATTCATCAAACTGACCAAAATTAAAGACCAAAATTAAAGAAAATACTGAAAGCAGCTAGGGAAAAGAAACAACATACACAGGAATCCCAATAAAGTTATCAGCAGATTTTTCAGCAGAAACTCTGCAGGCCAGAAGGGAGTGGCATGATATACTTAACATGATGAAAGGAAAAAACCTCCAACCAAGATTACTTTACCCAGCATGCTCTCATTCAGATTTGGAGGAGAAATCAAAACCTTCACAGATAAGCAAAAACTAAGAGAATTCAGCAAAACTAAACCAGCTTTACAACAAATACTAAAGGAACTTCTCTAGGCAGAAGAGAAAAGGCCGCAACAGGAAACAAAAATACCACAACGGACAAGGCTCACCAGTAAAGGTATACATACAGTAAAGATATGAAATCATTCATGCACAATTATGCCACCAAAATCAGAAATCATGAGAATAAGAGGGTACAAATGCAGGACACTGCAGATGCACTTCCAATTAAGAGACCAACAACTTCAAACAATCTCTTATATATATAGACTCTTATTTCAAAATTTCAGAATAACTGCAAACCAAAAATCTACAATTGATACACAAACAAATAAGAAAAACCAACTCAAAGACAACACAAAAGATAGTCACCAAACCACAAGAGGAGAGAACACGAGAACAAGGGAAGAAAAAAGAGCAACAAAAGCAAATCCAAAGCAGTTAATAAAATGGCAATAAGAACATACATATCAATAACTACCTTACGTGTGAATGGACTAAACACCCCAACCAAAAGACACAGACTGGCTGAATGGATACAAAAACAAGACCCATCCATGTGCTGTCTTCAACAGACCTACTTCACTTCTATGGACACACACAATTTGAAAGTGAGAGGATGGAAGAAAATATTCCATGCAAATGGGAAGGAAAAGAAAGTTGGAGTAGCAATACTCATTTCAGACAAAATAGACTTTAAAATGAAGAACACTTTAAGGGACAAGGACGGTCACTACATAATGATCAAAGGAACAATCCAAGAAGATGTTATAACAATTTTAAATATCTACACACCCAACATAGAAGCCAACTGCTAACAACCTTAAAAGGACAAATTGACAATAACACAATCATAGTGGGGGACTTTAACACCCCACTTACAGCAATGGACAGATCAACCAGACAGAAAATCAATATGGAAACACAGGCCCTGAATGGAGCACTAGACCAGATGGACCTCATAGATATTTATAGGACATTCCATCCAAAAGAAACAGAATACACATTCTTCTCAAGTGCACATGGAACATTCTCTAAGATTGAGCACGTCCTGGGCTACAAATCAAGCCTCAGTAATTTTAAGAAAATTGAAATCATATCAAGCATCTGTTACGACCACAACACTATACGGCTGGACATCAACAAGAAAAAAAAAAAAAAAACAACTGCAAATAACACAAACACGTGGAGACTAAACCACATGCTACTAAGCAACCAGTGGATCACTGAAGAAATCAAAGAGGAAATTTAAAAATACCTGGCAGCAAATGACAACAAAGATAGGACACTCCAAAACCTATGGAATGCAGCAAAAGCCATTCGAAGAGGAAAGTTTATAGCAATACAAGCCCACCTCAGGAAACAAGAAAAAGCCCAAATAAAAAGCCTAACTTTACAGCTAAAGCAGCCAGAGAGAGAACAGACATGACCTAAAGTTAGTAGAAGGAAAGAAATCATAAAGATCAGAGCAGAAATCAATGAAATAGAAATGAAGAAATCCATAGGAAAGATCCATGAAATGAAAAGCTGGCGCTTTGAAAAGATCAACAAAATTGATAATCACTTAGCCAGACTTATCAAGAAAAAAAGAGAGAAGACTCAATAAAAGTGGAAATGAAAAAGGAGAAGTAACAACGGATATCACAGAAATACAAAGGATCATAAGAAACTACTATATGCAACTGTATGCCATTAAAAGGGACATCCTAGAAAAAATGGACAAATTCCTAGAAAAGTACAATATTCAAAGATTAAACCAAGTTGAAACAGAAAAGATGAATGGACCACCACAAACACTGCAATTGACACTGTGATTAAAAAACTTCCAACAAACAAAAGTCCAGGACCAGATGGCTTCACAGGCAAATTCTATCAAACACTTAGAGAAGAGCTAATACCTATCCTTCTGAAACTATTTCAAAAAATTGCAGAGAAAGGAATACTCCCAAACTCATTCTATGAGGCCACCATCACCCTGATACCAAAACCAGACAAAGATAACCACAAAAAAAGAAAACTACAGGCCAATTTCACTGGTGAACACAGATACAAGAATCCTCAACAAAATCCTAGCAAACTGAATCCAAAAATACATTAAAAGGATTGTACATTATGATCAAGTGGGATTTTTCCTGGGATGCAAGGGTTCTTCAATATCTGCAAATCTATCAGTGTGATATACCACATTAACAAACTGAAGAATAAAAAACATATGATCCTCTCAATAGATGTGGAAAAAGCCTTTGACAGAATCCAACACCCATTTCTGATAAAAACCCTTCAGAAAGTGGGCATAGAGGGAACCTACCTCAACATAATAAAGGCCATATATGACAAACCCACAGTTAACATCATTCTCAATGGTGAAAGCTGAAAGAATTCCCGCTGAGATCAGGAACAAGACAAGGATGTCCGCTCTTGGCACTACTATTCAATGCAGTTTTGGAAGTCCTATCCACAGAAATCAGAGAAGTAAAAGAGATAAAAGAAATCCAAATTGGAAAGGAAGAATTAAAACTATTACTATTTGCATATGACATGATACTCTACCTAGAGAATCCTAAAGACTCTACCAGAAAACTGTTAGAGCTCATCCATGAATTTGGCAAAGTCACAGGATACAAAATTAACACAGAAATCAATGGCATTTCTATATAATAACAATGAAAGATCATAAAGAGAAATTAGGGAAGCAATCCCATTTCCTATTGCAGCCAAAAGAATAAAATACCTAGGAGTAAACCTACCTAAAGAGACAAAATACCTGTACTCTGAAAATGATAAGAGACTGATGAAAGAAATCAAAGATGACACAAATAGATGGAAAGACATACCATGCTCTTTGATTGGTACAGTCAATATTATCAAAATGACTATGCGATCCAAGGCAATCTACAGATTCACTGCAATCCCTATCAAATTACCAAGGACATTTTTCACAGAACTCGAAAAAAATATTTTAATGTTTGTTTGGAATCACAAAAGACCCAGAAGCGCCAAAGACATCCTGAAAAAGAAAATGGAGTTGGAGGCATCAGGCTCCTGGACTTCAGACTATACTACAAAGCAACAGTTATCAAAACCATATGGTTCTGGCACAAAGACAGAAATACAGATCAGTGGAACAGGATAGAAAGCCCAGAATTGGAATTCCTGTCATGGCTCAGTGGTTAACGAATCTGACTAGGAACCATGAGGTTTCAGGTTAAATCCCTGGCCTTGCTCAGTGGGTTAAGGATCCGGCATTGCTGTGAGCTGTGGTGTAGGTTTCAGATGAGGCTCAGATCCCACGTTGCTTTTGCTCTGGCATAGGCTGGCGGCTACAGCTCTGATTCGACCCCTAGCCTGGGAACATCCATATGCCGAAGGAGCATCCCAAGAAATGGCAATAAAAAGAAAGCCCAGAATTAAACCCACACACATACAGCCAACTAATCTATGACAAAGGAGGCAAGAATATACAATGGAGAGAGATAGCCTGTTCAATAAGTTGTTCTGGGAAAACTGGACAGCCACATGTAAAAGAATGAAATTAGAACACTCCCTAACACCAGACACAAAAAGAAACTCAAAATGGATTAAAGACCAGGAGTTCCCATTGTGACTCAGTGGTTAAAGAATCCAATTAGGAACCAAGAGGCTGCAGGATCAATCCCTGGCCTCGCTCAGTGGGTTAAGGATTGGCATTACCTTGAGCTGTGGTGTAGGTCGCAGACATGGCTCAGATCTGGGGTTGCTGTGGCTGTGGTGTAGGCTGGCGGCTACAGCTCCAATTGGACCCTAGCCTGGGGACCTCCATATGCTGCAGGTGTGGCCCTAGAAAAGACAAAAAAAAAAAACAGAAAAAAAAATGGATTAAAGACCTAGATATAAGACCAGATATTATAAAACTCTTAGAGGAAAACATAGGCCACTCTCTGATATAAACAACAGCAACATTTTCTCAAATACACCTCT
Source organism: Sus scrofa (assembly GCF_054392235.1). Classification (NCBI taxonomy): domain Eukaryota; kingdom Metazoa; phylum Chordata; class Mammalia; order Artiodactyla; family Suidae; genus Sus; species Sus scrofa. Next base: position 65,927,216 of record NC_139390.1, read on the forward strand.
TAGAGTAATGACAATAAAAACAAAAATAAACAAATGGGACCTAATTAAACTTAAAAGTTTCTGCACAGTGAAGGAAACCCTAAACAAAATAAAAAGACACCCATGGAATGGGAGAATATACTTGCAAATGAATCAACAAAGATTCATCTCCAAAATTTATGAACACCTTCTGCAGCTCAATACCAAAAAAACAAACAACCCCATCCAAAAATGGACAGAAGATCTAAACAGACAATTCTCCAAAGACATATGGATGGCCAAAAAACACATGAAAAGATGTTCAACATTACTCACGATTAGAGAAATGCAAATCAAAACCACTATGAGGTACCACCTTACACCAGCCAGAATGGCCATCATCAAAAAGTCTACAAGCAATAAGTGCTAGAGAGGTTATGGAGAAAAAGGAACCCTATTACACTCTTGGTGGGACTGTAAATTGGTGCAACCACTATGGAAGACAGCATGAGATTCCTCAGAAAACTAAACATAGAACTACCCTTTGATCCAGCAATCCCACTCCTGGGCATCTATCCAGAGAAAACCATAACTCAGAAAGATACATGTATTCCGATGTTCATTGCAGCACTCTTTTTAATAACCAAGACATGGAAACAACCTCAATGTCCACTGACAGAGGAGTGGATCAAGAAGATATCTGGTACATATACACAATGGCATATTATTCAGCCATTAAAAGGAATGAAATACTGACATTTGCAGCAACATGGATGGACCTAGAAATTATCATGCTAAGTGAAGTCAGTCAGACAATGAGACACCAACATCAAATGCTATCACTGACATGTAGAATCTGAAAAAAGGACACAATGAACTTCTTTGCCGAACAGATACTGACTCACAGACTTTGAAAAACTCATGGTTTCCAAAGGAAACAGTTCAGGGAGTGGGGGTATGCTCTGTGGTTGTGGGAGGAAATCCTATAAAATTGGATTGTGATGATCATTGTATAACTATAAATGCAACAAATTCATTGAGTAATAAAAATTTTAAAAATAAAAGATTAAAAAATAAATAAAATTTTAAATATTTCAAATTTATTTCAAAATATTTATTATATATTTATATTTATATTTATAAATATATATTATATAAATATATTTATAAATATATATTTATAAATATATATTATTTGATAAATATGTAAATATTTATGTTTATATTTATAATATATAAAATACATAATATATTATTATATATTCATTCTCTAGTCCATTACAAATGGTACTGCTCCTTCCATCCTGGCCTTTATCCTTTCTTGCTTAGGCCACTACATTTGCATATATTTTTTGTTTTTGTTATTTTTGTCTTTTTGGTGTGGCATATGGAGGTTTCCAAGCTATAGGTCCAATCAGAACTATAGCTGCCAGCCTATGCCAGAGCTACAGCAATGCCAGATTTAAGCCATATCTGCGACCTACACCACAGCTCATGGAAACACCAGATCTTTAACCCACTGAGCATGGCCAGGGATTGAACCTGCATCCTCATGGATGCTACTCCAGTTCGCTAATTGCTGAGCCATGACAGGAACTCCTACATTTGCATCTTAAACAGATCTGTCTGCTTCCCAGGGCATCTTCCTCAAATCCATCCTCTACAGTGCCTCTGTGGAGGCATGCAAACCTGATGATAACTTTCCCTTGGTCAAAATCCTTCATTGGGACACTTTCAGGACACATTAGATTCCTGTGGGGTATGGCATGTGGAGAAAAGGGAACCCTCCTGCACTGTTGGTGGGAATGTAAGCTGTTACAACCACTATGGAGAACAGTATGGAGGTACCTTAGAAATCTCTACATAGAACTACCATATGACCCAGCAATACCACTCTTGGGCATATATCTGGACAAAACTTTCCTTAAAAAAGACACATGCACCTGCATGTTCATTGCAGCTCTATTCACAACAGCCAGGACATAGAAACAACCCAAATGTCCATCAACAGATGACTGGATTAGGAAGATGTGGTATATATACACAATGGAATACTACTCAGCCATAAAAGACAAAAATAATGTCATTTGCAGCAACATGGATGGAACTAGAGATTCTCATACTGAGTGAAGTGAGTCAGAAAGAGAAAGACAAATACCATATGATATCACTCATATCTGGAATCTAATATACAGCACAAATGAACCTTTCAACAGAAAAGAAAATCATGGACTTGGAGAATAGATTTGTGGTTACCTGGGGGGAGGAGGAGGGAGTGGGATGGGTTGGGAACTTGGGGTTAATGGATGCAAACTATTGCTTTTGGAATTGATTAACAATGAGATCCTGCTATGTAGCAATGAGAACTACTGTAGCACTGTAGCACTAGATACTTACAACAGAGCATGACAATGGGAGAAAAAAGTATGTATACATGTATGTGTAACTGAGTCCCCATGATGTATGGTGGAAAAAAAATTGTTTTGGGGAAATAACAATAAATTAAATAAATAAATGTAAATAAAAAAAAAAGAAATAAAGAACAGTTGAGCAAAAGACCCATTGGATTTTGCTTGGAAAGTCTGAGGAATAACAATGAGGCTAATGTAACTGAATAATGGCAATAGTGGGAAGAAAAGTAATAAATTGGCTAAGAAAAGACAGTACGTGAATTATGTAGGACCTTAGAAGACTTATAAGGCTTTTTATTGTAATTGAAATGGGGATCCACAGCAAGGTTTTCAACAGAGGGAGATAGAAGATGTTTTCTCTTATAAAAATATTGCTGGAGCACTTTCATTCCTGGTCATAAGAATGTAACTGGTGTCAAGCTTACCCTACTGAAATGAACAAACAAAACACTAGATGAAGTAGATGAGGTAATTCATACATTCCATATATTGGAAAAGAGGCAGCTCAAGGCTGTGATACTTGGAAGATAGGAAACTTAAAAGTTCACACAAAAACACTATGAATGGATTTAATGAATGAAAAGTACAACCTCTACAGTGAAAACACTGTTAAGAGAAAGTAAAAGAAACCTAAATAAAGAGAGAAATATACCATGTTCATGGACTGTAAGACTCAATATTATGGGATATCAGTTTCCCCAGACTGATCCAAACATTTCAGTATCATCCCAATCAAAAGCCCAAGAACCAATTTTGATAGCAATTTAGAAGTTAATTCAAAGTTTATATAAAAATGCAAAGAGGAATTCCCATCATGGCTCAGCAGAAACAAATCTGACTAGTATCCATGAGGATGTGAGTTCAATCCTTGGCCACGCTCACTGGGTTAAGGATCTGGTGTTACAGTGAGCTCTGGTGTACACTGAAGATGCAGCTCAGATCTGGCATTGCTGTGGCTGTGGCTAGGCCAGTGGCTACAGTTCTTGGTTCAACCCTTAGCCTGGGAACCTTCATGAGCCATGGTGTGGCCCGAAAAAGACAAAAAAAAAAAAGCAAAAAATAGCATAAATAAAACTATTTTGAAAACATTTCCCCAGCTTTATTGTGATATAAATGACATATATCATTGTGCATTGTATATGTTTAAAGGATACAATGTAATGAGTTGATGTATGTATACATTGCCAAATGATCACCACAATAAGGTCAATTAACATACTCATTATCTCATATAAGTACAATTTGTGTGTGTGTGTTTGTGTATGTGTGTGTGTGTTGAGAACTTTAAAATCTAGTCTCTTAGTGACTTTCTTATATCTAATACAGTATTATTAACTATAATCATTATGCTACACATTTCATCTCCAGAATGTATTCATATTATAAATGGAAAAACTCATATGTGATTTTCACAGCCTGATTCTTAAAATTTCTGAAAAGGCATTATAATCATAGAGTCAAGTATTGCTATAAGAAGAGAAAAATAATTTAGTAGACCAAATAGAGAGTTAAGAAATATAACTTGCAGAAACTTAATTTTCATCTGAGGTATAACACAGTTCATTGGGGAAAGGAAAATCAATCAATGATAATGAAACAACTGGATAAATATGTAAAACAAGATAAGCTACAAGAGCTACATGAACTATACACAAAAATTGACTTGAAATTGATCACAGACCTAACCACAAAAGCAAAAAAAAAAATAAAAACTTCCTGCAGAACCTATATGAGAATAATTTCATGACCTTGGAGTAGGCAAAAACTTCCTTGGGAAGATACTGAAAGTTACAACCAAACACACAACACAGAAAAAAACTAAATTGGTCTTTACCAACATTAAACACTCAAATTTCTGTTTAAGTATAAAGTAGTACCACTTGGAGAACTAGTTATTTCATCGCCTTCATGATACCCTAATAATTCTACTCTTAATTATTTACTTAAAGGTGATAAAGACATCTGTACACAGAAAGAGTTGGGTAAAAATGTTTATAGCTGCTTTATTCATAAGAGTAACATACTAGAAACTACCCAAATGTCCAGCAAGTGAATGGTCAATACAGGTAATAAATTATAAATTATAAGCAATTTGCAAAATGAATTATTGATTCTGTCAACAGAAAACTCTCTAGAATATTACGTTAAACACACAAAAATGAATGAAGTATCATTGCAATGGAACAATAAATGATAAGAGGAATGACTATCATTACAATTGAATAATATATATGATAAGAAGGCAGAAATGCCTGTGGCCTAAATTCCCCTTAATACAGATCTACACAAGAGAGGCAGAAGACAGCTGTGGAGTATTTTATGATGTTCTTTCCAACAAGGTTATCCATAGTACAGTGTTTCTCCTCTCTGCACTCATCCTATCAAAGAAGGTACTGAATGACTGTAGAGAAGAGTAGAGTTAGACAAAGTTATAAGTGTACTTGGCTGCTTTCTCTCAGGGTGGCCAATCCCTACTAGGCTTCTGCAGTGAATAAACCACCCTGCCTCCTGAATGTGATGTAGGACATGATCCAAGGGACATCTGTCTGGCTCTGTGGTGTTAGGTGCAAATATGGAGAGTATTAGAAAGCCCAGATGAAGGAGGCCCAACAGTTAAGTGTTGAGTTTGGAAAGTTTGGAAAGTTTGAACTTCCTTCTGAGGTATATGCTACTATTTACCTCATTTCACCACAATTCATATTTGGGTTGGCTCTTTATTTTTCTAGAAAAAAAAAAAAGAAAGATGTAATTTTCTTGGCTCATGAGTATGTAATTCTTTGGCATAGTTCTTATCACAAAACTGAATTCCAGATGGACAATATTACATGTTAATAAAAAGAAATGACTGCTGATGTTGGAAATAAAAATCTTAGGGAAACCTTATTGATTGTGCTCAGACCTTTCATACCCATGCTTAATCATGCTTAAAAAGGGGCAACTCTGCTCTGTTAGAAATTCAAATGTCCTTTATATTCATCATCTTCCATTTGTTCCACCAATGACCTCAACTGAGTGAAGCCATAGCTTAACATAAGTGATCTTGAACTCAAGGGACAAAAGCGAATAATCAAGGTCTTCAGACTTTCCCTGAGGGTCCAATCTGAGCAAATTCCTCAGTGAAATCAAGAATTCTCCAATCTTCCTGGTTTTAGTAATTATGGATAGGGGTCTGAAGGTAAATGGAGACCATTTCAGGAGTATTCTGTGGCTTTTCCCTCTGAGCTCAGAAGTCTCCTAGGATCTCAGTAAGTTGAAATTTTGGTCTGTCCACTATTCCCTGAATAAGTAAGCTAAAACCCTTTATTATGTAAGGCTTCCAGAGGAGGCCTACATAATCTTGAAAATTTAGGCAAATATGACTCAGCTCTCTAAAACTTAAAATTCTTAAAGAAAAAAAAATACAGAAAAAAATAAGAATCCAATGCTGCAGCTGCCTATAAAATCTGGGAAAGTATGTTAAGTGGGTGTCCTTACAAGGACTTAGATGGAAACACAAACTGTGAACACAACAGGATTTGCTTTTGATTTCCAAGTAGTTTTGGCTATTGCTATTTTTAGGCCCACAGGTACAAACACAGGTGCTGCATCAGGAGCTGCTGAACCAGAAGGGGTCCAGGGTTTACTAGAAGTTATCAGTAAGGATCATAGCTCCACAAACAGAGCATATAAATTCAAGGGCTTATGACTATCAGCAGTCTTGTTATCATTGCTGAAGAATCCAGAATCTAGCTATTCATTTTCTGATGCTTTTCTCTCCCTTATTTTTATGTTTTTAGAATGCAAAGCCATTGTCATTGCTAAACAACATTTAAGGTGGTTTGTTGTTTTACTGTTGATATTTAGATTTTGGCTGCTGTGTACTATTGCCAGAAGCACAAGTTTCCATACCTTTTTGTATATTGTAATGTTCAAAATGACCAGAACCAGAAAAGTGGAAAAAGTGGGTAAAAGTCTAGTGTGCTCTAAAAGGCAACTTTAACTCTACGGTTAGGGGCTGAAAAAGTTCATCAAGGTCATCCCTTTTTTTGAAACACAACTCAATGTATAAAAATTGGATTTCTCACCTAATAAAAGAGTCTAAGGATTTTAAGTATCAGAGAAACTATCTACTACCTCTTGTCAACCTCAGTACCTCTACCCCAGCAAACACTAATTACATTTCTGCCAGTCCCTCTCCTTCTGCCTATCCCTCCCTTGGTGAACATGTGATTTAAATGTCTATCATTCTCATTCTTTCTGTCTCTTCACTCCCTTACATACACATACACAATTCTGTTCAAAAACCTTATAATATTTTTCTCTTGAATACCAGTACCATAATATCTGCAGCTCCAACGACATGATTCTTAAAAAAAAAAAAAAAGAAAGAAAGAAAGAAATCTAGGGGTATATATGTGAACATATCTCAATACTCTCCTTTCACTTTAATAATGATTTCCCCAGTCTCTGCATGTACCACACCAACTCCCCACATCACTGTTCTGGTTTCCTCCAAAGGTGGCAGCAAATGCAGTGTTACCATCCCTCCTACTAGCTGTGTGATACTGTGCTAGGCTGAGACATAGTCCAGGGGGTGGAGATGGGGAAAGATGCCTGGTCCTGGCCAGTGTGGATCCCATTACAGGGGATTAGGTTGACACTAATGGGGTTGATTCTGCAGCCTGTTCATCCTTTGTCTGCCAATAGTCAGAGGAGCAGCCAGAGCACAGACTAGCTGAGTGTTCCTGCCAAGACAACTGCAGTAACTGAGGTTTGCTGCCATCAGGGCCTCTTCAGAATGGAAGCAGAAGGGAGCCTGAACAAGAGAATGGCAGCAGCGGAATTTTCACAGGCACCTGGCAGGAAGGGACCAAGAAAGTCAGGGGCCATGCTCTGGAAGGGACCAAGAAAGTCAGGGGCCATGCTCTGGGGTCAATGCCTCTTGTTTAAGAAGGTGTCGATTCTCACCCAAGTATGCCCCTCAGGCAGTAAAGGCTGATTTGGGGAAAACATCTTCAATTTTCACAAGTTCAATAAAATTTTCTGCTATGCTTAGGATGAATTTTTCCTATGTTCAGTGTGCCAGAGATAAGAGTTCATTCATAATTTTTTTCTTGGCACAAAATCTGGCAAAGAGGTAGAATTTGTTCTCCAAATGGGAAGCTTGTATATACTTTCACATGCGCCTTCTTTGGTGCCAGTTGGTGCAGCCAGAGCTGATATCCACAGCAGAGACCAGAAGCAAGAAAGAGGTAAAATTATATCCAAAAGCAGCTCCTAAATGTTTGGCCCCCTAAACTCTCAGAATGGCATACAAGCATTTGACAGTCTATAACCTTTGATTTATTTTCTAGAAGAAAAAGAAGAGCCCTTTTGTTTCCAAATCAGTAATAGTGCCTTGATTGCACAACTGGTCTTTAAATGTCACTAGAGTGTTGTTCCACCTGACCAAACCCGATAACACCATTAAAGCTGCCATACTGTCATGTTAGTATTTCTTCATATAAGAACAAAATGTTAATAATGTTAGAAACTTTTCTCCACAGCCCCTCCAGTGCTTGTTATTTGTGGATTTATTAATGAGGGCCATTCTGACTGGTGTGAGGTGGTATCTCATGGTAGTTTTGATTTGCATTTCTCTTCTAATCAGCGATGTTGACCATTTTTTCATATGTTTGCTGGCCATCTGTATATCTTCTTTGGAGAAATGTCTATTCAGGTCTTTTGCCCATTTTTCCATTGATTGATTGGCTTTTTTGCTGTTGGGTTGTATAAGTTGTTTATATATTCTAGAGATTAAGCCCTTGTCAGTTGCATCATTTGAAACTATTTTCTCCCATTCTGAAAGTTGTCTGTTTTCTTTTGGGTTTCCTTTGCTGTGCAAAAGCTTCTCATTTTGATAAGGTCCCATGGGTTTATTTTTGCTGTAATTTCTATTGCTTTGGGAGACTGACCTGAGAAAATATTCATGATGTTGATGTCAGAGAGTGTTTTGCCTATGTTTTCTTCTAGGAGTTTGATGGTGTCCTGTCGTATATTTAAGTCTTTCAGCCATTTGGAGTTTATTTTGGTGCATGGTGTGAGGGTGTGTTCTAGTTTCATTGCTTTGCATGCAGCTGTCCAGGTTTCCCAGCAATGCTTGCTGAATAGACTTTCTTTTTCCCATTTGATGTTCTTGCCTCCCTTGTCAAAGATTAATTGACCATAGGTGTCAGGGTTTATTTCCGGGTTCTCTAGTCTGTTCCACTGGTCTGTCTGTCTGTTTTGATACCAGTACCACACTGTTTTGATGACTGTGGCTTTGTAGAGACACATGCACCCGGATGTTCATTGCAGCACTATTCACAATAGCCAGGACATGGAAACAACCCAAATGTCCATCAACAGATGATTGGATTCGGAAGAAGTGGTATATATACACAATGGAATACTACTCAGCCATAAAAAAGAATGACATAATGCCATTTGCAGCAACATGGATGGAACTAGAGAATCTCATCCTGAGTGAAATGAGCCAGAAAGACAAAGACAAATACCATATGATATCACTTATAACTGGAATCTACTATCCAGCACAAATGAACATCTCCTCAGAAAAGAAAATCATGGACTTGGAGAAAAGACTTGTGGCTGCCTGATGAGAGGGGGAGGGAGTGGGAGGGATCGGGAGCTTGGGCTTATCAGACACAATTTAGAATAGATTTACAAGGAGATCCTGCTGAGTAGCATTGAGAACTTTGTCTAGATACTCATGTTGCAACAGAACAAAGGGTGGGGGAAAAAAATGTAATTGTAATGTATACATGTAAGGATAACTTGATCCCCTTGCTGTACAGTGGGAAAAAAATAATAATAATGTTAGAAACTGATAATGTTTTAAATGTTTATCACCATGCCAATTACTTTACAAAGTACTTCAAATTCATTAGTTTTGTATTTAAATTTTGGATCTAAACATTGATACATTGTTTTAGTCATTTCCTGGAAACGGCTATAAATTCTGAGCCCCCTCAACCTAGTTCCTGGTATCAGTCATCAATACCATGACAAAAATACTTTTTTTTCCCTTAAGATGTAGAGGGCATTATTCAAGGATTATTGAATACGAATGCGAGGCAGAGTCCCTGACTTCCAGAGACTAGCAATTCAAATAAGAAATCCTGCTATACTCAAGGTTCAAAATGGTACTACGTATTTCAATAGGGAGAGATGCTAAATCTGTCTGTTAAATCTGTCTGTTTTGGTAATTCCTGCATATAAAGCAAAAGAAAAAAAAAAGGAAAGGACAGTCAATGAAAGGTTAATAGTGTGCCTAGATCTTTTCTTATACAATTTGAATTTTTTTAATTGACATACATCTAAATAATTTTTATGAATGCAGCAATTCCTATTTCTCAAAATAGTTTTGGTTGGATGATTTCCTATTTCTGTCAAAATGCACCTTCATGTAAGTAGGGCAAGAAAAACTATTTTACTGCTTTAGAAGAAGAAACAAATAGATATTAAAAACACTTATGTAAGTTCAAAAATAGCCCATACTTCTGGTTACTCTTTTAATACTAAAATCACCTCATTATGCTTTCTTCTGCACTGCATTCTTATTATAACATCTGCCACTCATTTCTAGACCTGGTCTATAATGAAGAACCTTGTCAAGCAATTCAGAATATAGAAAGGTACGGCTGGAATGAGGTTACTATAAAGAAATAGGGGAGTTCCCATTGTGACTTAGCAGTAATGAACCCCACTAGTATCCATGAGGATGTGGGTTCAATCCCTGGCCTCCCTCAGTGGGATAAGGATCCTGCATCGCTGGAGCTATGGTGTAGGTCTCAGACGCAGCTCGGATCCCACGTTGCCATGGCTGTGGTGTAGGCCAGCAGCTGCAGCACCAACTAGACCCTTAGCCTGGGAACTTCTATATGACATAGGCATGGCCCTCAAAAGCCAAAAAGAAAAAGAGGAAAAAAAAAGTTATTTTCACCAAAGAATTGAAATGTGTGTCTTTGGGATCAGCATCAGAGAGCCACTTGACTTTTTCCTTCTGTAAGTCTAGGGGCTTTATTGCACCGAAATGGAGCCTCATCTGTGCCTGAGATGTTTAAAGCAGCCAGTACCAATGACTTGGTTCTACTTTGCTCATCAGAATCCAGGAAGGAGATGGAAGTCACAAGAATTATGTCCACAGAGAGAATTTATTATTAATAATTGTTGAGCAGGTATCAGAGAACTGCAGGGTGTAGATGCTAACCCAGGGCTGTGAGAATAAAAAGTAGGAATTATTAAAGTTCAGAATCTTGGAAAAGAGGCCTCGGTGGAACCAGGACTCGGATCTCTAAGAAGGGAACACCGTTTGATTAATATTGGAGCATCAGGAACTCCTTAGATCCTAAGGAATTAAGATTCAGAACTCAGAAAAGGATGTCTCTAATGATACTGGTTCTAGGATTGCTAAAAAAAACAGAAACTGGAATGCACTGCTTCCCCACATCCCATAGCCAAGGACTGCTGAGTCAGAGACACTGCCAGGAAGAGAAAATCTCTCCTGCCTCAACCCACTGGTCTCCCCATGGCGCCCCCACCAGCAGAACCAGCAGGAACCAGCTGGCAAAGGGAAAACGGGATTTGCAGTGTCTCGGACCTAGAACTACAAAGCTGAGGGCAAAGGGGTAGGTTTGAAGCTGAGATACAGATAGGTTAATAATTGTCACACATAAAGAGAATATAAAGAAATAATGAAAACCTGCTGATAGACTGTTCCACCAGTATTTATTTCCCCAGTTTTATAGAAGGAGTCTCAAATCTGAAGCTGCATGTATAAGAACACAAAATAGTTGTTAATGAATTTCAGTGGTTTTGGTGCTGGGTAAAGGTTATTAATGCTTGAAGTACTTTTTCAAAAAATGCTAGGATCCACTCTAAAAAATTGTCAGAACTTTCAGAATTGGCATCTAAATATTGTGTTTTTATAATTTACAAGGTTACTTTCATGTTCAAAGTTAAGAATCATTCATAAAACTAGATCAAAAGAAGAAATAAATTGACAATAAAAATGAGGCCTCAAAATATATAAGAAATAATTCAACCTCAATATAATGATAATTCAAAGTGTACAAGACATCATTTTTTACCCAGTTGACAGTATTTCTTTTTAATGTAATTCCTTTTTATTTGATGAATGTTTGAAAAACAGATACTTTCATCCATTGAATTAAAATTTAAGGCAATATTTATGAAAGAAATTTAGTTGTTTGTTACAGGCAACAAACTTTTTTCTTTTTCTTTTTCTTTTTTTTACCATTTGGTCCAGGGAGTCCAATTCTGCAAATTTTTTTCAAGAATATTCATCCATTTATTTACCAAATATTACTGAAATATTATGTGCTTGATAGTGTTAGAAGAACTATAACAACAGAAGAAAATAATGTCACTACTAACATGGAATTTGTATTCAGGAAGGCAAAAGCAGAAAAATGCATAAATATACATAATCAGATAATTTAATGATTGAATGAAAATCAATTCAAATAATGGGTATAGAATGAAGTTACTTTAGGTAAGATAGTTAGAGATGGTCTCTGAGGAACTGGTATTTATAGAGTCAAATCCAAACGAAGTTGTTATAGTAGAAAAGGAAGAAATTCAATATGGCCAAATTCAACAAAGGACAAAAGAAGAAGAAAATAAAGTCAGAGAGTTCATCAGGACCCAGTTCAAGGAGAGCCTCAAAGGCTACCATAAGGAGGTGTTTGAACTTTGCTCTAAGACCGGTGAGAAGTAATTTGGAGAGTTTTGGAGTTCCCATCATGGCTCAGAGGAAATGAATCTGACTAGTATCCATGAAGATGCGGGTTCGATCCCTACCCTCGCTCAGCAGGTTAAGGATCTGGCATTGCTGTGAGCTGTGGTGTAGGCAGCAAAGGGGGCTCGTGTCCCACGTTGCTGTGGCTGTGGTGTAGGCTGGCAGCTACATCTCCAATTAGACCCCTACCCTGGGAACTTCCATATGCTACAGGTGCAGCAATTAAAAAAAAAAAAAGTAAATAAAATTTTAAAAAATTAAAAGGACAAAAAAAAGTAATTTGGAGGGTTTTAAGAGAAAAATGAATCTAATTTTTATTTTAAACGTCACTGTGAAGGTTGTGTTGAGCGGAAGGGGGTGGGAAGTACATAATTAGGGGAACTGACAAGAACAATATTAAGAGTTATCCAGTTGAGAGATGAGAGTGGTTCAAACTAAAATAGAGTGGAAGCAAAATAAGTGGAAAAATGTGGAACATGTATTTGAGGTAAAGGATTCAATAATGAATGAATAAAAAGGAAAAACACATATGGTTTGACTAATGAACTAGATGGTGTTACTGTTTCCAGAGATGGACTACTTAGAAAATAAAAGCTTAGGAGAAGAATTAAGAACTGTTTACTGTAGGTTTTATCCAGCCAAGATGATGGCTGGATAAGGGTCTCTTGATGGAGAGAGAGGAGGGAAAAGTGTGTATTTAGGAGTCTTTAGCAGATAATGGTTATTAGAGATACTCACAAAGGCATTCCTTGCAACATTTTTTTGTAATGGAAAAAGTTAAAAATAATATGATAAAATTAGTAACATAACATAGGGCCCATAGAAAGAGAATCAGGTTGACTTCTGCAGATATGAACACATTTTCTCTCTCAAAGACTGCAATGATAACAACCATTATTGGCTCTGGAGCCATATTTATGGCTGTGATTAATAAAAAATATATGTGGCTTATAAATGGTTCATTTACGCTCATATAAAGATTATTTAAACACCTAAATGAGAGGCATCCACAATTCACAAGGTTTTCAATAAACAGAAAACTACTCCATGTACTAATGCATCAGGATTAGGAAGATGCATTAGGAAGATTTGGCACATCTTGGTTAAGTTTATGACTTAAGTCCAGTTAACACCAGACAGTTTTAGACTATAAGTATAAAATATGAGTCCCTCTACTGGTTCATATTTAGACCTAATTATTCTATTGTGTCTAGGTCTAGTGCCAGTGTGCTTTTGTTTGGAAATATTCCTAAACAACAGCTTTCAAATGGAGGGAATTAACTATAAAGAGCCAGTGTATATTACCAACAAGAGGTCAGAGGACGTCATTTTCACAAATGTTTTTGTTTTTGCTTTTTTTAGCAGCTTAAAGTAAGGCAAATTTATCATCTCACCATTCTTTACGTCAGAAGTCTTGGGTGGCTTGTCTGGCTCCTCTGCTCCAAATTTCACAAGACTGGAATCAAGGAATGGGTCAAGTGGGTCATTGGAAGAGTCTGGGAAGAACCTGCTTGCAAACTTACTCTGGGTGTTGGTAGAATATATTCCCCTGTGTCTATTTCTTTGTGGCCATCAGCTGGGAATTGATCTTTGCTCCAACAAACTGCCAAAATTCCTTCCAACGTTTTCGCATGTGGTCCTCCTTCAGCAAGTGTTTGAGTTCCTCTCATGCTTCCCATCTCTCTGACTTCACCTTCTGACACATCTCTCTACCCCTCCTGCCTTTCTCTGCTACTTGTAACTCTTTATTTGGTTACACTTGGCCTACCCAGATCATTTGAGTTAATCACCCAGTCGTAAAGTCAGCTGATTCTGTTTTCAATAATAGTGATGCAACTCATCTTTTTTATCTTTAAAATCCACACCTGACCTCAAAAAGTAAATTACTCAATGATTTCTCAATTACATATTTTTAGTGATTTTCTTTCAGTACATTTCAGTAGTTGGATAAGATTCACCCACATCCTGATACTTATATCTGGTTTATTTTATTAAATCATTCACATGAAATGTGAAAGAATTATTTTAAATTATTAAAGTATTTTAATTATTTTAAATTATTTTTAGTGTATGTACCATTATGAACATAACAAATATTTTTAATTCCAATATTATACCTGTAAGTTTTTTAGTTGGTACTTTGTATATGAGTAGAGAAATTCCTGCTGTCCTTCCTTATGTTTATTACAAGTGAAAGTTTGCATACTCTTCCCATATTAGCCAGAAACCATCTGTGATAAAATACTTTGTATTAGCTTTTTTTGCAGTGAACAATGGTACCACCTATTCCTTGATTAAAATGCTGACATAGACTTCCAGATTCCCAGACCAAAGTTCCTTCTTCTAAGTAGCAAGACTTCTAAAAGAAAATAAATAGAAGGTAAACCTTCTGCATATAAGGAGCTTTCAAAAAATAATGATAGATTAATAATAACTATATGATAATAAAAATAATTGGTAAAGAAAAACAGAATGCATTGGGTTAAATTCAGAATTTGAAAAAGAGTGATTTTTTTTTTAGACAGCCTTTTCTTTCCCCATTCTCTCCGAGCCTCCCTTAATAAATCTTATCCTCAAACAAAACAAGAGGAAAACAAGAAAAAAGGGAAAAGTGGGAGAAAAATTTTCTTATTTATTTGTGAATTTTAGAACAGAAGCAAGAAAGACAGGACAAAATTGTCCCTTTTAAAAAACATTCTCCCACTTTCTAATATGTGATTTTTAAAAACACGATGAATGTTATTGGGGAAATAACAATTAAAAATAAATAAATAAAACCTATGGAATCTTAAAAAAATTAAAAAATTAAAAATAAATAAAATAAAAAAACAATGAACAGGAGTTCCCATCGTGGCTCAGCCGGTTACAAACACCACTAGTACCCATGAGGATGTTGGTTCCATCCCTGATCTCACTCAGTGAGTTAGCGATCCGGTGTTGCTGTGAGCTGTGGTGCAGTTCGAAAACTTGGCTCAGATCGTTATTGCTATGGCTGTGGTGTAGGCCAGCAGCTACACTTCAATTTGACCCCTAGCCTAGGAATTTCCTTATGCTGCAGGTGCGGCCCTAAAAACAAAACACAGCAAACAAACAAACAAAACCCTAAGAACAACAGTGTAATTAATTAGTCACGGGGCTCATATACTTTACATATCATATCTTAAAAACTACCTAAATAATAAGCTACTTTCTACTTTCAGTAACTAAAATAAGCTACACATGTGCACATTCAGTGGTCTCACTATACAAATAGAACAATCCAATTCCTTAAATTATTCCTGCTTCTCTATCACATATCAGATGAGATAGTGTTTCTAGAGATACTGTTTCATATTCTTTCATATAGTGAAGAGAGAATGAAAATTCCATAGAAATTAATTCAGAAAAACAATAGTTTCTCTTCATTATACCAAAAATATTAAGAGATTATCATTCATGGACATGCAGATATTATATACAATAAGTCCTTTTTTTATTACTCAATGAATTTATCACACCTGTAGCTATATACAATAAGTCCTTGAACAATAGCTCAACCCCACAATTCTATAATAATTAATTTTCATCAATTATTACATAGATCCCTGAAAATGTGGGATTCACCCAGGGTTGTAAAAGCACGGTCACAGTTCTCTTATGTAGTGTTAAAAGGTGTTCAATTCCTAAAACCCTTGTAGAGTGCAGAAAAAAAGTGCTGATGGTATTTCAGAGCTAATTTTACCAACTCACAAATATAATAAAGAAGAATTACTGGAAAAAGAAAAAACTGAAAAGAAATTCTTCCTTAACTCAGCTTCAAACTCTTGAAATTAAAAAAATAAAAAAGGAACCATTTAAGTGAAACTTTCAATGGAAGTTAAATATTTTATTTATTCACTTGTTTAATGAATTCAGTAGCAACTATTGAGGTTATTTTCTGTGCACAATGTTATAGAAAACGCAAAGAAGTAAAAGAACCACCTTTCTCTCAAAGAGTTTAAAATCTGGCTGAAGAATCAAAATATTAGAACATGAACGGCTCAACTGGAAAACAAAACAAAGAGCTCTTATCATAAAAATATACATCAATGTATATGAAATATAAGATAAAGGGTAATTAATTAGCACAGGATAAAATTCAAGATAAAATAATTTTAGCAGATACAAATATAAGATTTATTAATCCATATAACCTACCTCATTAAGTACACTTTGATATGTTGCAGGCTTTTTGCTAATCCTAGAAAATACCAAGATGGAAAGAAAGCAATCTTTCTCTCCTCTACATGTTAACTAGTTCTTAAACCATTTTGTTATATGCTATATTTGAATATGAACCAGAGGTTAGAAAAATTTAGGAAAAAATCTAGTTAACTCAGGAGATGGCAGAGAATATGTCATACAGTGATATCTGAGCCACTGAAAATGGTGAATATGAGAGAATTCTAAGCAGAAGAAACCACAAGTCAGTGAGCAGACATAAAATATTGGTCATTTCCTGCCGTTGTCTCCTAGGAGAACTGTGCATAAGTATCTCAAATGCTGCAAAGATTATCAAGAATTGGATCATGAATCCCTTGTATTTGATATTAAGAATTTTAAAATTTGTCATATGAGCTTTGTGAAATTGATGAATGTTAAGGCTGGGTTGGTAGGATTTGCAATTTAAAAGATCCAGCTGGTGGCATTGCAGAAAATATACTAGACAAAATAAAGAAGGAAAAGGAGTTAGGGAATGTGTTGGGTACATCTGATGAAACACTTCAGATACTTTCAGCCCAACCTGTCTCTGCATGGCTCTGTCTGACCTCAGACATTTGCAACCCAACAGCACTCTCCCACATGACTCTGTCTGATCATATGCCTTGAACCTATAGTCTTGAGGACTCCCAGTTGACCTTCGTGGTCCCGCTTGATATCCATACATGTGCAACCCTAAAGTATGAGGCTGTAAAAGCCCCAGGATAAGTCTTTGACTAATGGAGATGAGAACATGTTGATAAATTCTTTCAACATTTCCTTAACCTCTTTCCTTCCCATTAATGTGGATTATGGGAGTTCCCATCATGGCTTAGCAGTTAACAAACCTAACTAGGATCCATGAGGATGAGGGTTTGATCCCTGGCCTCGCTCAGTGGGTTGAGGATCCTACATTGCCATGAGCTGTGGTGTAGGTCACAGACATGGCTCAGATCCTGCATTGCCGTGGCTCTGGCATAGGCCAGCAGCTACAGCTCCAATTGGACCCCTGGCCTGGGGACCTCCATATGCTGTGGGTGTGGTCTTAAAAAACAAAAAGAAAAGAAAAAATTTTTAAAAATGTAGGTTATAAGACTTGTCCAGGTTGGGTTTTCAAGATCTAGCAATCACATTTAGTGGCAGCCAGCTAGATATTGCATCTACTGATTCATTCTCTTTTCTTCTCTGATTTATTCCTTCTCACTCCCACTTCCTGTATGCCATAAAAACATATTTAGTAGGCAATTTATTTTAACCATAGCAGGGAAGGAAAGAAGATAATGGATTCAAGAGGCACTAAGAAAACAGACTAAATATAGCCTTGAGACTGACTGGCGGTAAATGAGTAGTAGATAGTAAGCTAGAGCAGCATCTAAGACTGTAGTCTGAGCAATGTGTTTAAGAAGAGTGCCATTAAGTTAACAAATACAGGAAGAGACAGGTTTTAGACTATAGAAATATATTCAATTTTAAGACATCATTTATCATTGAGAAGGAAAAATTAAAAAGACTTTTGGAAATATGAGTATGGAGCCCAGACCAAAAAAAAAAAAAGTTTAGTCTGGGAGCTACAACTTGGAAGCCATCACTTTAAATTGGCCAAGAAAGTTCACAGAGAAAAAGATCAAGGATGGTACTCTTAAGTATTTTATAATTAAGGGACATGGTAGAAGAAAAGTCAGAGTCTTACAAATAACTGTGCATGTGGAAGGAAAATAATGAGAAATAATATAGGCTTGGAAGCCAAGGAAAGAAGGAGTTTCAAGGGAGGGATCAACTGTGCTAATGTGGCAAAGGGATTAAACAAGGTAAATAGAGTGGAAAGGGTGAACTGGATTGAACGATTAGGTCATTGTTGACTTAAGAGTATTTTCATTAGTAGAATACAGTGGAAAAAAGAAGTTCATAGAATAAAATAAAATAACTAGAAAAATGAAATGAGCCAGAAAAACATGTAAGTAAACACATATGTAATAGGCATTTTTCAGTCTCTTGCCATCTTGTTCCATCAGGATTTCCCCTACCAGTAACTTGCAGATACTTTAAATGAAGGAGGCCTGGCTGGCAAATTCCCACTAAAAATATAACATGGACTTAAGCCTTTCATTGTCCTCATAGATTCACTACTGCTATTATTGGCAATTCTTTCACCTTTTGTTTTCCACTGACAAGATTCCTTGTTTTAATACCTTTACTGAAATGGTAGAATCAGGATGACTTAGCCATTGTTTCACTTTGAAGGGGTATGCCATATTTTCCTTGAGATATTTATCCAAGGTATTTATTTATCCATTTATTCATTGGAAATGTTTTCACCGAACACTGCAAAATTTTTAGCCCCTAGAGCAGAGCTGCATTAAGATAAGCAGAGCCATTGAGCCATTTCGCACAGGTTCACTGGGAATATGTATCTGGACATGTATAATATTCTTGGAACAAACAGATCCTTAACACCACTTCCCTACTCCATCCTCCACCCCTCACTCACCTAAAACACAACAAAACAAACAAACAAAAACCCAGCATCTCTCTCTCCTTTCTCTTCTCTCTTTTTCCAGGACATATTTCACTTTCACAGTTCTAAGTCAGGCATCCCTATCTTATTTGGGGGTTCAGTAACAAAGAAAGAAACAAGAGTATAAAACAATGACAGCCATATAATAATATTCTTGAACTGGACTTATTCTTTACTAACCAAGGATACATTTCTTATTAAATAAGAAGGACTTCCAGGATTCTAACATGACTCAGAAAAATTAGACAGTATCTTTACACAAAGCATGTGTTATGAAAAGGTGATTCTTTATGACTGCAAAGTTACTATTTCAATAACAATTACACAGTGTTTTATTTTGTCACTGAACACACTGGGTTGACTGGGGATATCATTATGAATGTAATAAAGGCATAAGAACATTAAAGAATCCCTGTAAAAGCAAACCCTGCACATAACAGTATGTTAGAAACTACGTATAAGGCATGCCAGATCAAGTCTAGTAATAATTTATAATGAGTAAAATAATATTACAAGATTGTTCCAGTAAAAATAAAATAAATTGGTCCTGATCTATAAGAATATATTCAAACATGTTCTGAGACTTTGGCAGAAATGAGAAAGAAAACCCAAAGTACGATAAGAGAACAGGAGAGGGATACAGGAGAAGTATGATAAAGAGGTTTGACCTGCTAAGGAATAGAGAAGAAAATTAATTCAAACAGTTCTGAATCATAACAAAATGCTAGAAGTCTGTCTAATAATAGATGCAATTCTTGCTTAGCAAAGAATAAGCATAGTTCAAACTGGTAACATACATATATGGTCAGCTTTGTTCACTAAACTAAGACTGAGAAAAAAATTGAGCAGCTCCTAAAAACTGCTAGTATTGAGGACCTAATTCTGTAAGGGACTCCTAAAATATCCCTTGTATTATGGTTTCAAATAATATTCAACAAAATACTAGCAAACCTAATTCCATCAACATAGAAAATGTTATATATACACCATGACCAAGTAGGATTTATCCCAGGAATGCAAGATTTCTTCAACCTACAAAATGAATCACTGCAACACACCATATGACTGAACTAAAAAAAAAAAAAACCCAAAAAACAAAAAACCATAATCATCTCAATATATGCAGAAAAAAAGCATTTGAAAAAACCCATATCCTTTCCCAATAAAAACACTGAACAAATATAAAAAGTAACTTCTCAACCAGAATGATAAAAGGGCATTAAGGAAAAGCTCATAGCTAACATTATACTTTATGGAGAAGGACTGCAAAATTTCTCTTTATAATCAGGGAACACAGGGATGTCTGTTCTTGCCACTATTCAACACTGAATTGGAGGTTCTGGCCAGATAAACTGGACAAGAATAAAAAATAAAAGACATCCATATTGGAAAGAAAGAAGTAACATTATCTTTATTTACAGGTGTAGTTTCATATAAAAAAATTCTAAAGAACCTACATAAAACGTTCTTTTTTGAATAAAAAAGCAAAGCAATCTTACAGGATACTTGATCAATACACAAAAATAAATTGTATCTTTATACACTAGCAATGAATAATCTGAAAATGAAATTAAGTAATTCTATTTATAATAGCATCAAAAGGATTAAAAATCAGGAATAAATTCAATGCAAGAAAGACTTGTACACTTATAAAAGAAAGACTTGTACACTTAAAAAATTATAAAACATCACTGAAATATGATAAAGAAAATCTAAATAAGTGGAAAAATATTTCATGTACATGGATCAGAAGACCAAATACTGTTAAGTTAGTGCAATGGCTTGTCTGCTTAAAATTTCTACACTGAAGTCCTAACTGCCCAGCAGAATATAATCTTATTTGGAAATAGAGTCATTATGGATGTAATTAGTTAAAGCGAGGTGATGTTATATTGGAGTAGGATGGGTTCCTATTCCAGTAAAACCTGGTGTGCTCATAAAAATAATTATGTGTGAGGAGAAAGAGATGTGTATAGAGGGAAGTCAGTATGAAGACAAAGGAAGAATACCAGCTACGTGGAACCTCAAAAATTCCCAGCAAACCAAAAGCTAGGAGAGAGGGAAAGGGTTTATCTCATAGCCTTCAGAAGAAACCAATTCTAATACTCTGTTCTCAGACTTCTAACTTCCAAAACGCCAAGAAAATAAATTTCTATTGTTTAGGCCAGTCAGTTTGTGGACTGTTGACCAGCAGTCCCAGAAAACTAATACAGTTGGCAATACTCTCAAATTTTATCTGCTGATTCAGTGTAATTCCTGTAAGTTTTCCAGCTGCCTTTTTTGCAGAAATTGACAAATGATCCAAAAATGTCTCATAGTAATCCAAGAGATTCAATCTATCCAAAATAATGTTGACAAAGAGGAACAAATTTGTTCCTTATTTCAAAATGTACTACAAACTCACAATAATCAAGAACAATGTGGACTGGCATAAGAATAAACATACAGACCAAAAAATAGTTTGAGCATCCAGAAATAAACCCTTCAATTTTTGGTCAACTGATACTGACAAGGGCGCCACTATAATGAAAAGGAAAAATTCCCATCTTTTCAAAAAAAGACGTGACAACTGGATACCCATCTGTAAAAGAATAAAGTTGAATCTATTTCTCATAATTTGTATAAAAATAACTTAAAACAGATCATGAAAGTAAATATAAGAGCTAAAACTATAAAGCTATTGGGTGAAAACATAAGTGTAAACCTTTGTAATCTTGAATTGGGTAATGGTTTCTTAGCATGACTTCAGAAGTATAACAACAAATGATAAAATAGATAATTTGGACAACACAAAAATTTTAAAATTTTGTGCTTCCTTTTAACTTTGTTTTCTCGTATGCATAGATCTTTCAGATGGTTTTTAACAATAGGCAAAAATTAATATGCACAAAATATGTGTAATAATTACTTATCACAACATATTTATTTTAACATTCCCTTCCAATTTACGCCTATCCAATTATGCCAAGTAAAATTGTGGTACACGTAAATTTATATTTTTATTGTAATAATTGTAATGAAATGACCCCCCAAAATAAAATGACAGCCCAGTGAAAGGAAGAACATATTTGCAATCAGATATCTATTAAAGAAGTTGTATCTACATGTATTTATATAGCTACAATATATAGAGAACCATTGCAACTGAACATTAAAGACAACAAATTTAAAAATTGACATTGAATACTAAGAAGATATATAGATGGCCAACAAGCATATAAAACAATATTTAACATAATCATTAGGATGATTCACATCAAAACCACAGGTACCATTTCACATGTACAAAATCATGGATGACAGCAAGCACTGGCAAGGATGTGAAGAAACTGACTCTCAGACACTGCTGAGAATGTTAAATGATATAAATGTTTTGTGAAACAGTTTGCTGGTGTCTCAAAAAGTCAAACATAAAGAGTTGCTATGTGACCTAGAAATATCATTCCAAGGTATGTACCCAAAAGAGTTGAAAATACATTTTCCCACAAAAGTTTAGACAGGAATGTTCACAGCAGCATTATTCATAACAGCCAAAAAAGTGAAAACAACACAAATGTGATGAGTTGATTAATAGATAAAATGAAATATGGTGTATCTATACAATGAAATATCTTTTTAGCCTTATACACGAATGAAGTTCTGATATTTGCTACAATGTGGAATGTTATGCTAAATGAAAAAAAAAAAAAAACAAAACAAAAAAAAACAGACACTAAGACCACATGTTGCACAATTTCATTTACATGGCTAGTCCAGAATAGGGAGGAGTGTTGTCAGGAGCTGGAGGTAGAGGAGAAAGGAGAATGTCCGTTAACATGTAAGGGTTTGGGGCAATAGATACGCTCTGAAGTTAGATGGCGATGGCTGTACAACTAACACGTAAGTGGTTTGGGGGGTGATTGATATGCTCTGAAGTTAGATAGCGATGGTTGTACAACTTCATCAATATTCCACACTTGCACAATTTTAAAATATACAAGTTAATTTTGTACTTCAAAATAAATCAACTAATAATAGTAGTTAAACAAACTATTAAATATTTCCGCTTTGGGCACTATCTTTGAAATTAGAATTTCTAAAGATAGGCTGACTGTTAGCATTTTGAAAGCTCTCAATAAAAACAAAAAGGTTCAGGTTGCCTATTTCCTCATAGTCAAACATATGAGACGCATTACTACATAATTACCTTGAGACGTCCTCTTCCTATGATAACTTTTTTATCTTAGGTGAAAAAAGCTATAAATGTTCAAAAATGCTTACTCATCATTCCACTATCATCACACGATTATTTCCATTTTAACATTTACTTCAACCCTTGTTCTTTCCCATTTAAATGCAATTATCATACACACAAATTTATATATTTTAATTAGAATTCAATCACAATATGCTGAAATTAAATGTTATCTATTATTAATCAAGTTAACAATATTTAAATAATTGAGATAACATGAAAATTAGAATCATGATATGCACAGATTTTTCCTGCTGGATACTTTTGCCAAATGATTGTAATTTTTGAAGTAATTTTTGAGCCAAGGGCTTTAGTATCTGCATGGAACACAGCTCTCCTTTCCAGAAAGGGAGGTACTAACATATATGCCATCGGTGTTCATATAAAAATGTTGCCACCTTTCAAAAGTGTATTCCATTATCATGGCGATCAACCTTTTTGCTAGTTTAATGTTATAACAAAGTGTTTAAAGGTCAAAGTTGTGTTATTTGTTGTGTTGTTGCCGCTTACACAGAAATGAAGTTAGGCTCTTCTATACCATTGCACACCTAGCGCCAAATGATAACAAGCAACTACAGTGGTAGGTTAATTAACCTACAATGGTAGGTTAATTATTCCAGGATAATCTATCTTTTTTGGGAATCATCACAGCTGAAGCTTCCCATCTACCTACTACTTCACAAAACCTTCATTTATGAGCTATGTTAAGTGTATCTGATAGCCATCCTGTGGCATTCACAGAATAGCTGAGTAAAATTGTGAAAATTATAAGAATTGACGTTTCCCATAAGGACCCCTTCCCACTTAGTGATCCTCATTTCCTCCATTCTATTTTTTTATTTTCATTATTCATCATAGTTTATTAAGAATGATACATATTTGTTATACCAAGTAAAACACCACAAAAATATCTAAATTTATTTTTCCTTTTTCAAAAGTAATGGCTTTATTGAGATTTAATTTTCATACCATATAATTCACCTACTTAAAGTGTACAATTCAGTGATTTATAGCAGATTCACAGAATGCAACCATGATTATCATCAATTTTAGAACGATTTTATCAGCCCCCAAAGAAATCCCATGCCCATTAGCAGTTAACTCCCCATTCTCCCTCAAGCTCTCATTTCTGGATGAACACTCATCTATTTTCTATCTTTACATGTTTCCCTATTCTACACATTTCAAATAAACGGAAACATACAATATGCGGTGGTTTTTTTTGTTTTTGTTTTTTTTTGTAGATGGCTCTTTTCTTTAGTGTAACGTTTTCAAGGTTGGCCTATGGTATGGCAGTATTAATGATTTATTTCTTTTTATGGCTGAATAATAGTCCATTGTATTGATATACCACATTTTGTTTATCCATTCACTGGTCAGTGGACATTTGGGTTGTTTCCATTTGTTTGGCTATTATGAATAATGCTGCTATAAACATTCATGTACAAGATTGTGTGGACATTTTTAAAAAATAGCTTATCCATCCCTCTCTACCACCATCCAGTCAAATCCCAACTCCTTGATAACCAGTATTAATAGCCTAGTGTACATCCTTCCATTTTTTCTTTGATTTTTACACAAGCAAATACAGAAATGTTTAACATCTGTTTCTTTCTAATATGACTAGGACTCTCACAATCATTCCACAAGCTTCCCACTAAAAAATGTCCTCCATTTTCATCATTTACATGAATGACTAGCCACCGAAGGTATTAATCTCCCAAAAATAATGTACTGTTAACACACCAATAAGCTCTAAATTAGAAATTGAATTATGACATCTGAATTGCAAGCATCTATCAGATAAAAGAGGATTGTGCATAACTGGAATAGGGGCAGTGGGTGGCTTTCCGAAACTTCGGAAATATCTTTGAGCCCTATCCTTTCTTAAATATAAAGAAAAATACATATATAAAGCAGTCTCTGAACAATTCTTATTCATTAAGTATACATGACCTGGAAGGTTTGAGTTTACAAACAGAAGTTGCCATAGCCTCATACTCACATGCACACATAAACATGTACCTGATTAGTCATTCTTTCATCCATTTGCAGTGTATACTAGTTCTTGCATGTTACTGAAGAGCAATACATGTTCATCAATGGAAAGTGTCTTTGTGGTTTACGTCCTGACTTTTTACATGATGACAAACCAGGAGGAAAACAACATGTAAGGTATTAAACAATAAAGATGGTTACGAAATAATAGAAGATAATGAGGAAAGAATGAGATAACACAACAGCGATGTTTAGGTAACTCCTCTCACTCCGTCTACTTCAGGTAATAAGTGGGAGAACAAAATGCAGGGAAGATCTAAGCTTCACTTTTGTCTATATCTTTGAAGTTCACACCTGCTCATTCTACCACTACACCTTTTACTGTCCAGCTTAGTTGAAACAATTACTTGTGGGAAATAGAGAAAATATAAACCCTGACTATACTACACAGAGATCATTAATATTTTTCCCTGCAAATTAAAAATCAAAATTCCAAAATACCATATTTCTGAAAACAGTAATGAAGAAAGTTTAAGCAATAAAATGAAATCTTACCAAATGTCATGGGAACATTGTTTAGAGACTCAAGACAGATAATATTAGAAGAGCAATGACTAACATTTTATACATTCCTCTAGGAATATTTTTACTTACATTTGTCTATAAAATACACTGAAACCATTTCATGAAAAAATAAACTAATTTATTGTACCACCATAAAAATCAATATAAATATTTTACATTAAAGGTAGCTGAGTTCATTCTGGTCACACATGTTTGCATTCTAAGTACAGAAGCAATATTTCAACACTGGAAGTCTATGATTTCACTTTGTGTTTATTTCTTTAAAAATATTGTTGGATGTTTCAATTTTGCATCCATTTTCTCATCTTTCTTGCTCAACACAAACCTACTTTGTCTCAAAAAAACTAGTACAAACCACAAAAAGGAAAGCCAAAGATAAAGAAAATGGTACTAAAATTCAAGTTTGAGGGATGAAGTAAGACCAAAGAGATTAAAAATGTTCATGGTAGGCATGGCTGAGGATTTTAGAAACAATTTGGGACACAGAGCATAAGGCAGAATAAGGAAATTGTTAATACTGTTAAACAGGTATTTTACAAGAGACAAAGGATGAATTTTATTGTCTGGCAGCTAACAGCCCTGGAATTGACCTTCAAGTTTAACATAGTTGTAAAATTAGATTTCTATATTAGATTAGAGCACTATTTGTGAATGTCCACCATTAAGCTATCTTTACCTACTATTTTAAAGTTATTAGCATATTAAAATGATTTATTATGTAATCTTTGGAAAATGGGGCACAAAATATGTGACAGAGGTAAAGGTTAGAGCCAGAACATAAATCATACATAAGGTGAGACATCTAAAATATAGTACCTAGTAAGTCCTGGGGCAGCATGAGGCAATTGATAACTCAAGGGATAAAATGTACACATGAATACAGTCATCTTTTCCTGCCAAAGAATATATATTTCACTCAATGTGTACATAATAATAAATTTTCTTGGATATTTTTAGAACTGAAAATAGGCTTAATGAAAATCTTAGGTTACAAAAAGAACTAGGGAAAATAATATTTTAAGAAAATTTAACAAATTTTCAAATATTTTTTTACAAAGATCAAAAGTCAATCTTTGATCTTAAGATTTGAATAGAAAAAACTGCAAAGGTTAAGGTTTTAAATGCTATTGCAAATTGTAACAAAAATATATGCACAAAATCTAGCATAATACTACCTGAAATTAGTAAATTCATGATTTGAAAAAAGCATGATAATTTAACTAGAAGTTGTCTGTCACCTAATCATCATGCATAAAAATATACTAGTATCATATATTACAGGAAAGAAAAAAAACATTATTTTCTGATGAAATAGATGTAATTATCTAAATTTTACTTTATTTTGATCCATGGGAGGTAAATGAACACCCAGAGGCCAATGAAGAATTACAATTAGAAATGTTAAAGCTTTGACATGGATATTAGATTTTGGACATTAATGAATGGACCACTATGATGACAAATACAATTTGTTTAATCTCTGAAGCAAAAGAAATATTAATTACACAGACCAGTTTTTAAAATTGAGATACATTTCTAGTTTTGATTAGCTAAAAGTTTAGTCTGCATATTTGAATTTAAAATTTTCTTAAGTTTAAAATGCTAAAGAAATTCAGTTGTATAACTTTTAAGAAAAAATAACAAGAATTGTTATTAAATTGTTATTAAAAATGCATTTATCATACCAGAGAACCATCCTGTCCACTCTTAAAATCTAATCACACAGAACTCATCTGAAGTGCTTAAAAATAGTGGCTTCTTCCAAGAGTGTAAACATGCTCCTTGGCATTTCCTTAGGCTCTTTGCTTTAACAGCCTTCTCTTCACAGTTGGCGCTAAATAAACCATAATTTAAACCTTGTTCCCATGAGTATAAACAGAAAAGCTTGATGCCAACTGATGCTAGGTAAATCATAATCTAATCCCTGTTCCCATTATCACAATTAGAGATTCCAGATGTAGTGAAAAGGGTACTGAGAGGAAATTTGAGAAACACCTGAATGCAGGTCATTGCTTACCACTAGTTTGCTGAAATGCTTTGGTCGCATCAGCTAATCTCTGACTTGAATAGATTTCCTCTCTACAGTGAGGAAATTCAATATGAAAATTTATTAGGATTTTCCATCTGAAGTGATAAAGTACTAATTAATGAAAAATTACTGTAATAGACTACTACCTGATTTAATAATCTATCCTACACTGATGCTTTAATAAATTAACCAAGACAGTTGGTAATAAATACAACGTAATGCAAGACTTACACTTAAACTTTAAGAGTTATATAGTATATTTTTACCTACATATTTAACTGTCAGCTTTTGTTAGTACTACATAACTGTTAGCTTTTTAAAAAATATCCACAATTTGCATCAGAAAGCAACAGCCTATGAGTTAAACCTCTTCAGCCACTGATACTTAGCACTATCTTAAAAGAAAAAATATATACACCTTTTAAATTAGGGAACATATGATTTAAAACTATGGATTCTAGCTTCTTCACCAAAAAAAAAAAAAAGGAAGCTTTGGAAATGCTTTGATAGAACAGGTGATCCCACCTCAGTCCCCATTCAGTTTCACTTTCTGATTCACTTGTAGGCTTTGTGGTTTGTAAATCTTATTTCAGAGATTCATCAGGGATTAATCTGAGTTGAGAGAATAAAGTAAGATGAGATTTAGCCCTAGAGCATTTCACTGGGGAGAGGTATGTCCTCAGGAGTTCTAGCATGAGACATGACATCAGCAACCTTGACTATTACCTTTTTCTATTTGCCACTAAGAAATATATCATCATAGTAATATGTCAACAAATTTCTTCCCCCAAATATGTGCAGACAAAGGGACTTACCCCATTTCTTATTTGTTGGATAGAATATACAGTGTCTGTATAGTTTTGAATTGTGGCAGTAAAAAATTAGCTGTGTGAACAGGAACCAAGAGACAGACTGTGCACTATATTTCCTGCTCATATGTTGTCTCAGCTGTTTTGCACTTTACAGTTTCAGCTGAAGAATGTCCATTTATCACGTAATGCTAATCAGTTATCATTCTACTCTACATTTTGCACAAAACATTGCTGGGAAGTCAGTTCTGGATTTGATGGATAGCCAGAATCGGATAGCACATAACCAAAAAAGGCATAAATACTCACAGATGTCTGGTCATACAGATGAGTTAAAATCAAAGAAAATTAGAGCTGGATAAGACAGACGTGATCATAGAGCACATCAGGGGAGCATAAACTTGCTTTTTCCTCACCTTTCTCATCCAAATGGGCTTTCTTCTTATTAAAATAAATATTCAAACCAGAAGGTTTTTCATTTGTTTCCTTAAACTAGTTACCCCCCCACCCCCGTCAAATGTAAACCCCACATCAAGAAGACAAAAAGCAGAAATCCTGTTTATTACCAAAGACATCCAAAACCCCGTCCAAATCCAAATTAGAACATGTGGTGCAAATCCCCTCCCTCTTATATCCTCCAGTACTCCCACCTCACTCCCTCAGCTAACTATTGTTCTGGTTTGGGAAATCTGTATATTTTTTTATTCAAGAGCCACCAAACATAAATCACTTTTGCTTCACCAAAATAAATGGCTACTTGAAAAGAAAGCAGTAATTTTAATGTCTCTTTATTCCATCAGTGATTTTGTGGTTTTGTCAAGCAACATCTGATTATTATAAATGTTTCTCATATATTATTTTTATTTTTGAATATTATTCTTT
Organism: Sus scrofa; assembly: GCF_054392235.1. Lineage (NCBI taxonomy): Eukaryota > Metazoa > Chordata > Mammalia > Artiodactyla > Suidae > Sus > Sus scrofa. The sequence goes on from NC_139390.1 coordinate 65,956,636, forward strand.
CCATATATTGTTATCTGTGTGTCAGCCTTTTGTTTATTCATTCCACTGGTATCCTTTTAACACTGCCAAACAACCACTACTCTCATAGCCTATAAAAATCATTCTATATGAACTAGACTCAGCCTGGGCTTATTTCTACAGCTTTAATCCTTTTGTCTATAAAAATGATTAATTATTGCTGTTTTATAGTGTTTCAACTAATGAACATTTAAAATTAAATAATGGTACTTGTTTTCTTGGGAATTATCCTTTCACATTGTGATACATCAAAATGCAAAGTATATTTTATTTGGATATTCTATCAAAAGATTAATTTTCAATTCACTCATAAATATGAATTCAGCCCTCTTCAAGATGTCTTGTTTTTCAAATTTCTCAACAGATTTATGCAATAATAATGTTTATTTATAGACAAGATATATTTAAGTAGTGGACATTTGCTTAACAAGCATCAAAATTTCAGACCAAGTATTGAAGGCAATCCAAGAAAGAGGAGTGAAATTAGGAAAGTGCCGGGGCCAGCTCAGCAGGATGGGGCTGAAGAACGGGTGCTGTGAAACTTAAGGAAAAAAAGTTAACATAAAAAAAGACACAGAGACATTTATCTTAAGTAAAGGTGGGAACCGGGGGACTCAAGGTCTCAGGGACCAAGAGCCCTGCCTCAAGAAACCACACTGCTTTTATTGTGCTCTTTAGATGAGATCAAGTGAGGAGTGGCTATGGGTGGATGATACAGGGTTTGTTTACTATTATATAAGTTCTTTTACTATTTAAAAAGCCACTTAGGTGGTAAAGGGTTAAGCTCTTACTCTGACCTCTAGGCACATAAGTCACTTATGCCTTTAGGTCTTTGTTCTTAAACTTAAGTCATTTACCAGCACTGTGACTGTTTTTCCAAGCAGGAAGATGGGATAAAGTAAGACAAGAAGATGGGATAAAGTAAAGAAGGACAAGATGGAGTTTTCAAGAAAACATGTCTTGCCACAGGAAAGGACTGAAGATTTGAAGTCCTAACACTAGATTTTTTAAAGGTCACCTCAACAAAACGGTAAAGACCAAGGGATGGTTCAAAGCAATCACCCATTTCATCCTGATGTCTTCTGAAGTCATTTTTCAGCATGGATTTGAGAATATAAATTTGTTTATAGCGTATTTTGAGTTGAAATTGCTAGCAGGAAATTGACTTAATGTATACATGACTATGCTTTCTTTCCAGGAAAGAACAATGTCATCACATGAGCAAGCAGGAAAAAAGTGCCATTTCTCAAATTAGCCCATTCCTCACATAAATGACTGTCAATTCCATTTCACTCTTTAATATAATTGTATAATTCTTGCCAATATGTGAAAATTATCTAACAAAGACCATCCCTTCTTCAAGTTCAAATATTTTAAAGAATAAAAATAAAATTGTGAATTATAAAACATTGATGGCATATTCTACTTGATGGGTAGCAACCAAGAAACATGACAAATAAAAAGATTACATAAAAATAAAAGTAAGCTAAAATTATGAATTTGGGACATATCTTTTCAAAATTTAAAATAATCATCTGTTGATTTATATATAAATTTAACACACTCTTATTCATTTATTCCATTTAAAAATTTATATTTACTCAACACAATTACTGAATAACCCCTATAACTAAGGTACCTACTAAAATGTGAAAACATGTTATTAGAATCTCAGGATTCTAGAGTCAAAGCAAATTAATTCCAGCTTGATTTGAGGGCACAGAGGATATGCTTTACTGCTCCCTTTTTGACAAAGTCTAAGTTTGGGGCAATTGACAATATAAATCCAGGATCAATATCAATTCCCTAGTTCTAGATATGTCACCAATAAAGGTTAGCAACACAATTTCCTATGCAAAAGCAGAGCAAATACCTTTATCACAAAATTGAAGAAAACATTGAGAACCCTTATGCTTTATAATAATGTTTTTACTATTTTGATAAATATCTTAAATGCATTAATTGATCATTAGTTTATTTCATAAATGGTATAGAACACCTACCATGTGACACATGTCTGAGCTAGCTGTGGTGAATAACAAAAAGATCCCACAAACTGGAGAGGAAGACATAAGAGAACAGGCAATGGTGATATAAGGTGATGAATCGAAGTCAGCATCCCAGAGAAGAGGAAGAGGAAGGGTCTGCTCAGGAATTTCAGATCTTACTCGGCAGATGATAGGAAGGCACTGAGCTTCGAGGAAAGGTAATTGTTTCACATTTAAAAAAAATTACTCTGATTGAAAGTTTGGGAAAAAAATGGAAAATATAATAGAGAAATAGAAGACTAGAAATAGAAAAACCAGTTGGATTCTTTCAGGAAATAAAATTAAAAATTGTTTCAGGAAAAACAACAGTGTTTGGCACTAAAGACATGATTATGAAGATGGAGAGAAGGAATGTGATGTGAGATGAAAAAAAAGAGAAAAGATGTAGCTAAAGTGATTGATTTGATGTTGATTTCAGTGAAGAGAATATTACAGTTGACTCTGAGGAACTGCATGACACTGCAGGCCGATTCAAATTCACCTTGCTGTACAGTGGGAAAATTAAAAATAAAAAAATAAAAAAAAACCAAATTCACCATATGTAAAACTCACTGACATGAACACCCATCATATGTATTTATCATTTCAACACCTAACATTGCATTACTAATTCGATATATAGATTATTCTCTACAAAGAATATTCAAATATTGATCCATTCCTCATTAGTGCATTCATTCAGTTATTAATCTGTCAAGTGTTTATTGAAGATAAGGCCCATCATGCATGATGAGCTATGAGGTGGAAGATTGGAACTAAAATGGAACGGACACACGATGCCAGTAGGAGCTACTAGAGAGACCATGCAGTGTCTTATATTCAATGCATTATTTACCATTCATCTAAGAAAAACCGACAAACTTCCAAGAATTTTAAACAGAGGAGGAGAGGTAGTGTCATTACTACACTTATGTTCTGAAAAGGTTATCATGACTGCAATGTGAAAAAACAAATGGATCAAAGCTTGCTAAAGGAGAAAGCTTGCTAGGAGAGTGTTTTTAGGAGATACAGTTCATGGTATTAAGCAGCAGGATGGCGAGGTAACGAATATGGAAAAGAATAGATAAAGATATTTAGAAGACAAGCTTGGCAAAAAAAAAAAAGGAAAGGAGAGAAGAGAAAGGGGGTTATGAAGATTTCTGGTTTGAATTACTATATGGATAGAACTACCATTTTCTGAGATAGGCAACATAGGAAGGGGGGAGTTTCATATAGGGAAGATCGTATTTTTGAGATTCCTTTAAAATTTACAAAAGACAGATCTCAGAGGCAGTTGGATAAACAGTGTGTTCCAAATAGACTGGTATGCTTGACCTGAAAAAGAAGAGTGCTTCTATTTTCTCTGGGAAGTGAAATATAACATCAGGGATGGAGCAGGAAATAAAGGAAGTTGAAGTCTGTGAAGAAAAAAAAGAAAAAAGAAGTTTTAAACAGCTGAATGAATGAATGAATTAGCCAAAGAAATATAAGAAGGTTGACAAGCAATGTGGAGAGAAGTATCATGAATTGATAGCAGAGCTTGTTTTCACTGGACTTCAAGTCAGGATATGTACAAGACATCATTAGGTCCATTCATGACTGGGAAGTTGTCCCAAAGGCATGGTTTTTAAAAGTGAGAAATAAGGATGTTTGTTATCTCTGTAAGAGTACAATTGCAATTTTTCCTCAAATTTAATTTCGATTAATAAAGGAAAATGAAGAAAGAAGAATCCTGAAATACTGAGATAAATTAGAATCATATATGTTTTCTTATGGTGCTGAAGAAGGAATAAAATGGAAATAATAGAATAAGCAAAGTAATACTGGAGTGAGAGATTTTGGAGAAAGAGCCGTGGTTATGATAGGGTACAAAGTGTGATTGTGGGAGAGAGATGCTGAATAAATCAAAAAACTGCATAAAACAGATCATTGGAGGGTGATATATTGATGTGGCTTTCAAATTAGTCAAGATGAAGGCAAGGCTAATAAATAAGGTACCTACACTTTTGCTAAGTAGGAAGGATAATCAGGTCAGAGATTATCAGCAACCAAGAAGGAATAGAAGCTTGATTTTCAAAGGCGCAAAAATGAGTATAGGGTGTCATGGACTGAACTGCTGCTCTTTCTCTAATTTGCATGTTGAAATCCTCACCCCTAGTACCTCAGAATGCAACTATATTTGGAGATAAGTTCTTTAAAAAGGTATTTAAGATTAAATGAGGTGATGAGGGTGGGCCAATTCAATATGACTGGTGTCCTCCTAAGAAGAGACAGATCACAGCTGCCCACAGAAGGAAGGTAATGTGACGATATAGGGAGAAGACAGCTATTTATACATCAAGGAAGGAGGCCTCAGAAGAAACAACTCTGTGATACCTTGATGTAGGATTCCTAGCCTCCAGAACTGTAAGAAAGTTTCTGTTTCAGCCACTCAGTCAGTGGTACTTAGCTGTGGCACCAAACTTAAGACAGGGGAGTTAGAGGAAAAATGACCTGAAAGCAGCCGCAGAGAGCTACTACCCCCATCCTTGGCCCTGAGGTTCATGGTGTTCAATAAAAGAAAGAACACCCACTTAAAAGTACTACAGGAGAAACTAGTCTTCACAGTTTCATGTATGGCAAGTAGGCAGAGTAGTACTCAGCAAAACATTTGAACATACAGAGGGTAACATGAGTATCTTTCTATTTCCAATAATTTGAACTCGACTTTAAGGAAGAAAGTCATCAAAGGAGATCAAAGTCTCCTAGCATCTGAGGTCAGGACATAAGCCAACGGCATGAACCCTTCTGAAAGGCACTCCTAAGTACGAACTACATAGTTTAATTAAGTGAATCATTTAGATCAGTCCAGATATAGATAGTCAACTTTGATATCATTTGGTCTGGCATAGAACAGAGAGAAAACCAACAAGCTCTCTTTCACATTTCTTCTATTTTCACACTGACTAAAATATGGGATGCTTAAAAAAGAAAAAAAAAAGATTTGCTATACATTTTCAATCAGGATAATGGGAAAGAAAAAGAAAAATGAAGGCAGACACACTAATTCACCTGTGGAAGGTCATAAATTTCCTTAGGAGAAAGAGATCTTAGAGGCCAAGCTAGAAAGATAGGAAAAAGAAATACTGATACACCCAGGTACAAATCCTTTTAAAGATTAGTATAGAAAAGTGAAGATACCGGAGTTCTTTTCTTAGAGAATGTGCTTAGGACTCAGGTTGATTTAAGAGACTATAATGAGATTTCCCAAAATAAGCTGAATTGACTTCCTAGGAGGGAAACAAAATGAAGATATGTTTGAGGCTCTCTCTGAAAGCACAGAAAAAAGTTAGTAATTGGAGAATTTGGGGAACTTATTTTTCATGAGTGGATCAATTTCATTAGAGGTGAACATAGTTGAAAGAGAGAAAGCTAGAAAACCATGGATGAATACCTGTGAAACTATTTAATAGTTTCAAAGGGATAGAGTTATTGCACACGGGGAATCAGTTCTGCCCTGTGGGAAGGTTCAGAGAAGATGAAAAGATTATAGAAGAAAGACCAAATCCACTAAAAATAAGCCAGATGAAATAATTTGTTAAAGACTGTTATAAAATTTTAACTTCTATATGAAAATTCCACCATCAGAAAAGGAAAAGATGTTTTGTTTATTTCATTTGTTTCTTAGTTTGTTTAACATAATGGATGCTTTGGAGAAACCTTATATTCATTGACTTTCAAAGAAACCAACAAGGCAGAGTACAGAGGAGTACACTCAGGGAATAAATGTCTCAACCTGAAACAAAGAAAAAGGAAATAATTTTTAAAATTAAACCAATAATATGGTATTTTCCCTATCTAAACCATACAAGAAACATGTGCAAAAAAGAAGTAGATTGGACTTTTTTGAACTTAAATTTGGGTGAGGATTAGAGTAAATCAGGGAAAAATGGAAGCCTTGGGAAATGGAATCATTGTGGTTAATGGAGGTTGAATGTTTTTCTGGTGCTTCTGGAATGGCTAATAAAGGATATTATGGCTTTGGAAAATTAAACTCTGAAGTGAGGTACAACTTTGTGAAGCAGCAAAAATACGTATTTTTTCATTCCTTGAGTTGCTGAACATATAAGTTTAGAAATGTCAATAACAGCACTGTAAATTCAGGAATCTGTTAAGAGTGGCCCTCTGGTTAGTTCAGTGAGAAAACCAGAAGAAACCCTCCTTAGAGGGAGTAGCAGTAAGCTCTACAGAACAAGGCAAAAGTGTGGGTTTCTCTTGTATTGAAAAAAGAGAAGGGTATATTTTTGGGCTTGTGTGGAATCAGGACAATGAAAGTCCCTTGAAGAGTCAGCTGCTACAAAGGTGAAGTACCCTACCCTCCAGGGAAGGCAGAATCTCTGATACCAGAAAGAGCTCACAAAAAGCCCAGCTTTGTAGTGTGGAGCTGATGAAGAACTGTTTTTATTTCTTATTCACCCAGGGCAAATTTGGAGCAGTGGAAAACGGGAAAAGTTTGGGGTTAGGATAACTCCCTTTAGCAGTAGAAGGCGGCTCAGGCTAAAGCAACTAATATTAGTATATAAATAAATTTCTATTGCTGAAAAGGGTTAATATATATTGGTGAATTTAAGATTTAGCATCTTCAAAATTAAATTCCTCTATTCAGGAAGGAAATTTCATTTTGTATCATAATTTCTTTCCAGAAATGTTACAGTGAGGTATGATTCATGTTGTGAATGGCCCCTTTCACATGGTATAGTTGGTAGCAAGTATTTGATAAGGATTCAGTCAATTTTGGATACAATTAAACTTAATATCTCATGTCACATTAAACACCCTTCTGTCAACCAATACCAAATTCTTCATCTCTCCACCCTCATACTCTCAAAAGGGTGAGACTATCTACATTCAAATCCCAGTTCATAATATGATTTGGGGGCAGACACTCTCCTTGGACCTCAGTTTTATTTTGTGTAATTACTTTGCAAGGCTGTTAGGTTTAAATGAGTTGTTCTACATGAGGTGCCTGGAATATTACATGTATACAGTAGGTGTGCTTTAGAGTGCATGAGATACACTATGTAAGTATTACATTCATCAGTACTGATGAGAATATGGGCATTCTGAGGATCTCATTTTACCCCTGCGTATTAAAGACCAGAGTCCTGCTCTAGCTTTTCTCCTGAACTATGCACTTTGCTCGCTATGGCCTGGCTATAGGGGAAACACACCTACCTCCCAAGCAGCCCTAACTCAACCCCTCTCTTAGATTTTGACAGTAGTAGAGGCCAGACAGAATAGGAGATCCCATTTTGGTCCACAGGTCTATGCCAAGGTTCTGATTTAGAATTCTCCCTAATAATCGGCATTAGAAAGTTAAGAAATTACACATCTATTGAATAGTTGATTCCAAATAAGTAATTTAATTAATTAAGCAGCTTCTCTAGGAACCTCATGGAGTAGAAGTGGAGATATTTGGCAGGATTCATGGTTCAAGCATTTCTGAGTTCTGAAGAATAACAGCAATAAAACAACATTCAATCCTCATTCTTAACTTTAACACAAAATCTTTGATGTTTAGCATATTTTTAAATATGTGGAAAGTTATGAAATGCCATAAAGGAAAAATAGTACAAAATAACAAAGTTTAAAATTGTTTATAAAACAAACTTCTGGTCCTCATTGCCTACAATAATAGAGTACCATAAGTACCTTACGTAACAAGATCTTGTTAGTGGCATTCCTTAAAGAAAATGATATAACTTTCTCATTATAAAATATTCTCTCCTTTTTTTCTCATGAAATCACAACCTTCATGTTAATACATTCCTAAGTAATATAGTCTGGTCAGAAATACTATCATTCTCTAGTTCGTAACACTGAAAGATCAATTTTGGATATTTTGGGTTTCAGCTCTGGGGGTGTATATAATGCATTCTGATAACCAAATTCCTTAAATGCCACCATCCCTCATTTTACATTGTTTACCATTGAATCAGTAAAATCCATTTAGAGTCAAAGAATACATTTAAACTCAGGATACTGACCAGTCCTTTTCTTGGCTTCCTCTGCTCAGTTTCACCCTCAAATTAGGGGACTTTTTAATAGTTAGCTATGTGCAAAACTAAAGATTAGTTAATCTCTCAAAGCTCAGTTGCCAAAAGAGATCTAGCATTGTTCCCCTGAAGTTTCTTGGCTGTAAGACACTGTCTTCAATATGGCAAACCTCCCTACACATGTACCAAAAACACTAGAGAACATGAAAGGGCACAACCAACAGCTTCTGCCTTACCATTTCTGTTTACCTGCATAAATTACTTTCACTACTTGGTGTCAAATATCCAACAGGGTTCTGAAAAGGCTTTTGTCCAAAAGACCACTGAAAAAAATTTTGCACAGAGAAGTATAAGCAAGAAGAAACTTTCTGGAGTGAAAATTGATCAAATTTACAAAGTAAGCAATTTGTATTGAAGTATGTTTTGACTTACAAGTGTGTGTTAGTTTCAGGTGTACAGCAAAGTGATTCAGTAGTACAGAGATGACAGAGTATATATATCTATATTCTTTTTTCTACTATTTTTCATTATAGTTTATAAAATAAGCATTTTATATTTCCTTGATTCAGTAATTCAGACTGTAGGTGTTTTAACTAAGTATATATTCAAAGAAATATGCAAAGAGATGTATGGTCATTGTAGTAGTTTTGTTGCTTTTGCTGCTGTTTGTTGACAAAGTAAAAACAGTCTGAATATCTATCAATACTTCAAGAAAAAATGCTTATTTTGCTAATTTGATCCATTTTCCCTCCAGAAATTTTTTCCCTATTTATACTTCTATGTGCAAATTACCTATCAATAGGAGATTGGGTAACTAAAGTAAATACCTTTAAACACAAAAATGCTACATAGTAGTTAAAAAGAATTTAGAAAATTTGTATGTATTAAAATGGTTCAAAAGAGATTAATTGAAAAGATTACAGAGAACATATACAGTATGATTTCATTTCTATTTTATATACAAAAACTCTTGAAGGGTAGACATTAAATCATTAACAGATGCTATAATTCAGAGCTGAAAACCAGTGAAGACTTCCACTTTATACGGTTTTGTATTAATATCTTACAGTTAAGTCTGTATATATTCATATATTCTTCCAACAAAGAGGGAAAAACGAGAAAAGCATGGGTCTCTCGGGGTGATTTTCTCTAGTCTTATAATATTCACTGCGATTCTAACATGGATTGTGTAAAACCAGCTAGTCAGTATTCAGAGTACTTTTATAATCTCAGAAAGATGAAGCAATGTCTGCAGAACAAGCTCATTTTAAAAGGTCACCAACACAGAATACTGAGTAGTGCTTAGTGAAGAAGAGCACTGAAGGAGAGACATGTGCTGGGGTGAGACAAACTTGGACAATAAATTGCCCATGTCCCAATTTTTGCTAGTAGCTAGGGTGTCTTACAACATTTAAAGTAACATCTGAGAAGCCAGAATTAAGAGGATGGACTAATCACAGCAAAAGAATACGTTTATATAGTTCTCTATTTTCCCACACCAGTGTTAAAATTAGGTAAATCACCAACTATGTTGTTACTGTACCTGTTGATAGACTAAAGTATCCGATTCCTGCTGTTTTTTTCTGATACCCAGAGTTAGCACAAGCCATTTCTGCAAGCAGTTTCAACAATAAAACAACATCAAGCAATGTAACTGCTGCTTGAAAAAGCCAAAAGATACAATTAATAAAAGAATCTCACACAAAAGCAAATAAGGGAAGAAAAAAACCTTTCCTATCTAACCACCCATTCCTCTCAAGATTCATACATGTTCCCCTCCCTTTTGTTATCCTACCACCAAAATTTCCATATCTGAAATTCAAAGCAACCCTAAATTAAACCATATACAGGCAACTAAATACTAGTTTTTCACTTCCCATGACCTCCACATTTTATGTATTTTCCTTTTAAACAAATGGCTTTCATTTGTGATAAGTGACTAAAATTGAGTTCTCCTTGTTGAGTTCTCCTTGTTGAGAAGGGGGTGTGTGTGTCTAATTTACTGCACAGAGTAGCACTAGGTATGCAAGAAAAAAATATTCTGGAGACTAGTGGTCATAAGGCTTTTAAAAGCTACTGGCACTAAAGTAAATGGTCAACACTTTCATCTGTATGGTGAATAAACTTTGGTATTAACAGCCCTTATAAATATCTACTCATGAACTGGTGTTTAAAACTGCTTTCCCATTCCAAACTGTGCAGACATGCAAAGGGTTTCTTATTTGGAAAAATGCAGTACATTACTGAGTAGCTATTGAGCTGCCTATGATGTAGCTAAAAAATACAAATAGTTCCACTTACCAGGGCCTCTCCAGAGGATTTTAAAGACCACAATTTGCTGCCTTCTAATTCTGGATTTCTGGAATAAAAATAAGACATCTTTGGAATGAAGGAGTTTTATAATCTACTTGTAAAGCTACTGCCAGCAAATAAAGCCTATTTAATTTCATTTAACATTCAGAGTGGCATTTCTTATGAGAAATTTAGTCCTACCAAAATTATATGGCCATGTTTTTGTTGAGTTTCAGTCCTATAGGAAGAGCTCATTCTACTGTACATTCATCTAATTGAATATTTTCCACTGACAGTCAAACTAGGATTGTATTATTTGGCCAACAGCCAGATGTAAAGTTGGGGAGAGTTGTGTCATGTTCAGAGTGCTCCAAGACTGCAGTAAATTTGTGAAGCAAAACTGACTGACATGGGCTCAGGAAATACACTGTCGAATCTTCGTGATTTGAAATAACTTTTATTCCAGTCTCAAGATACAAACTACATAACTAGACTAAGCTATTTGCTATTAGGAGATTATCATTACAGGAACATTCCAATAATTAGTCTGAGTTTTTCTCTCATAAGCATATTTATGAGCTACAAAAACATACTTGTACACACACACATCACACATCAATACCTATATCCACATGAACTATGGAGTATTAATGTGGCAATGTTGAAACATGGATATATTGATGTATAGTGTGTATTTCATCATATTTTTAAAAATATACATTACATATATACATACAATACAAACCTCTATTAGATAATTCTGGAAAGATACATTATAAATTATCATATAAAAAATGTTCGGAAATGAGTGCTAGGAGTTGGGGTTGGATGAGAGAAACCTTTATTTTCCAGTAAATGCTTCTTTGAACTATTAATTTTATTTTGAGCAGTATTTACAATTTTATATAAATATTTATATACGGGATTGAAGAAAAGATGGCATTAATCTTGATTTCAGTTAAATATTAATTTTATATAAAAATCAAGAAAAATTAATTCTGGAACAAAATTAACAACTACACGCCGAGCAATCTTCAACCAAATGGACCAGAAACCTTCAAAAAGATATCCTACTCCAGAAGACAAAGAGGAGGCCACATCAAGAGGTAGGAGGGGTGATTACATGATGTAAGAAACCCCATACCTCCCGGGTGGGAAGACCCACAGACTGGAAAGTAACTGTATCACAGAAACTCACCTACAGGAGTGAGAGTTCTGAGCCCCACAGCAAACCCCCACGTGTGGGGATCTGGCACTGGAGAAAGAGCCCCCGGAGCATCTGGCATTGAAGGCCAGTGGGGCTGGTGTGCAGGAGCTCCATGGGACTGCAGGAAGTGGGGAACAAATTGTTGGAAGGTGCACACAAACGTTCTCATGCTCTGGGTGCCAGGGCAAAGCAGGGTCTCTGTGGGGAACTGGGTCGGGCCTGGCTGTGGTTCTTGGAGGACCACCTGGGAAAATAGGGGTGAATGTGGCTTGTTGGGGGGAAGGACATTGGAAGCAAAGCTCTTGGGAATCTTCATAAGCAGGTGTTTCTCTGGAGGTGGCCATTTTGGGAAAATCTGGCCCACCCACCAGCACTGAGAAGCACCAGGCCAAACAACAATCCAGGTGGGATCACAGCCCCGTCCACCAGTAAACAGGCTGCCTAAAGCACCCCCAGGCATACAGTCACCTCCAATCTCACCCAGACAAAAAGGCCCATCCTCCAGATGGTTAGGAATCAGCTCCACATACCAGTGGGCAGGCAGCAGTGACTCCCATCAGGAAGCCTACAGCACGCCCCCCCTACCAGCTTCAGCCACAAGGGGGGGGCAGAGGCCAGAAGTAAGAGAGGCCACAACTCTACTATCTGTGAAATGGTCACCATACCAAAAGCCTACAAAAATGAAAAAACAGAGAACTAGAACTCAGACAAGAGGAAAAGAAAAAAAACCCCAGAAAACCAGCTAAGTGATCAGGAGATTCTCAGCCTTCAGGAAAAAGACTTTATTTAGACTGTTGATGCTAAAGATGATGCAAGACACTGGAAATAAACTGGAGGCAAAGATGGATAACTTACAGGAAACCCTGACCAAAGAGACACAAGATATAAAACTTAAACAAGAAGAGATGCAGGAGTTCCCGTCGTGGCGCAGTGGTTAACGAATCCGACTAGGAACCATGAGGTTGCGGGTTCGGTCCCTGCCTTGCTCAGTGGGTTAACGATCCGGCGTTGCCTTGAGCTGTGGTGTAGGTTGCAGACGCGGCTCGGATCCCGCGTTGCTGTGGGTCTGGCGTAGGCCGGTGGCTACAGCTCCGATTCTACCCCTAGCCTGGGAACCTCCATATGCCTCGGGAGCGGCGCAAGAAATAGCAACAACAACAACAAAAAAAGACAAAAAGGAATAAGACAAAAAAAAAAAAAAAAAAAAAAAGAAGAGATGCAAAATACAATAACTGAAATAAAGAATTCACTAGAAGCAGTTAACAGCAGAATACAGGAGGCAGAAGAACGAATAAGCAAGGTGGAGGACAGATTAGTGGAAATTATAGAAAAGAGAAAGAAGATTGAAAACAAATGAAGAGAGTCTCAGAGAACTCTGGGACAACATCAAAAGCACCAACATCCATATTTTAGGGGTGCCAGAAAGGAGAAGTGAGAGAAGAAGGGACAGAAAAATATTCCAAGAGATAATAGCCAAAAACTTCCCTAACATGGGAAAAGAACCACTCACTCAACTCCAGGAAGCACATTGAGTACCGTATAAAATAAATCCAAGGAGGAAAACCCCGAGACACCTATTCATCAAACTGACCAAAATTAAAGAAAATACTGAAAGCAGCTAGGGAAAAGAAACAACATACACAGGAATCCCAATAAAGTTATCAGCAGATTTTTCAGCAGAAACTCTGCAGGCCAGAAGGGAGTGGCATGATATACTTAACATGATGAAAGGAAAAAACCTCCAACCAAGATTACTTTACCCAGCATGCTCTCATTCAGATTTGGAGGAGAAATCAAAACCTTCACAGATAAGCAAAAACTAAGAGAATTCAGCAAAACTAAACCAGCTTTACAACAAATACTAAAGGAACTTCTCTAGGCAGAAGAGAAAAGGCCGCAACAGGAAACAAAAATACCACAACGGACAAGGCTCACCAGTAAAGGTATACATACAGTAAAGATATGAAATCATTCATGCACAATTATGCCACCAAAATCAGAAATCATGAGAATAAGAGGGTACAAATGCAGGACACTGCAGATGCACTTCCAATTAAGAGACCAACAACTTCAAACAATCTCTTATATATATAGACTCTTATTTCAAAATTTCAGAATAACTGCAAACCAAAAATCTACAATTGATACACAAACAAATAAGAAAAACCAACTCAAAGACAACACAAAAGATAGTCACCAAACCACAAGAGGAGAGAACACGAGAACAAGGGAAGAAAAAAGAGCAACAAAAGCAAATCCAAAGCAGTTAATAAAATGGCAATAAGAACATACATATCAATAACTACCTTACGTGTGAATGGACTAAACACCCCAACCAAAAGACACAGACTGGCTGAATGGATACAAAAACAAGACCCATCCATGTGCTGTCTTCAACAGACCTACTTCACTTCTATGGACACACACAATTTGAAAGTGAGAGGATGGAAGAAAATATTCCATGCAAATGGGAAGGAAAAGAAAGTTGGAGTAGCAATACTCATTTCAGACAAAATAGACTTTAAAATGAAGAACACTTTAAGGGACAAGGACGGTCACTACATAATGATCAAAGGAACAATCCAAGAAGATGTTATAACAATTTTAAATATCTACACACCCAACATAGAAGCCAACTGCTAACAACCTTAAAAGGACAAATTGACAATAACACAATCATAGTGGGGGACTTTAACACCCCACTTACAGCAATGGACAGATCAACCAGACAGAAAATCAATATGGAAACACAGGCCCTGAATGGAGCACTAGACCAGATGGACCTCATAGATATTTATAGGACATTCCATCCAAAAGAAACAGAATACACATTCTTCTCAAGTGCACATGGAACATTCTCTAAGATTGAGCACGTCCTGGGCTACAAATCAAGCCTCAGTAATTTTAAGAAAATTGAAATCATATCAAGCATCTGTTACGACCACAACACTATACGGCTGGACATCAACAAGAAACAAATAAAAAACAACTGCAAATAACACAAACACGTGGAGACTAAACCACATGCTACTAAGCAACCAGTGGATCACTGAAGAAATCAAAGAGGAAATTTAAAAATACCTGGCAGCAAATGACAACAAAGATAGGACACTCCAAAACCTATGGGATGCAGCAAAAGCCATTCGAAGAGGAAAGTTTATAGCAATACAAGCCCACCTCAGGAAACAAGAAAAAGCCCAAATAAAAAGCCTAACTTTACAGCTAAAGCAGCCAGAGAGAGAACAGACATGACCTAAAGTTAGTAGAAGGAAAGAAATCATAAAGATCAGAGCAGAAATCAATGAAATAGAAATGAAGAAATCCAGAGGAAAGATCCATGAAATGAAAAGCTGGCGCTTTGAAAAGATCAACAAAATTGATAATCACTTAGCCAGACTTATCAAGAAAAAAAGAGAGAAGACTCAATAAAATTGGAAATGAAAAAGGAGAAGTAACAACGGATATCACAGAAATACAAAGGATCATAGTGACTACTACATGCAACTACATGCCAATAAAACTGACAACTGATTAGGTTAAAGTCCCAGAAAAAAGGAAAGTACCTGGATTATCCAAGTGTGCCCAGTGGAATCACAAAAGTTCTTACTGATAGGGAGGCAAGAGGGTCAGAGTTTGAGAAAAGGAGGAGTGAGGATGGACTCAGAAGTCAGAGTGATGCTGTCTTGGGCTAAGGAATAAGGGTGTTTTCTAGAAGCTGGAAAAGGCAAGGACTATACTTTCCTCTAAAGCCTCCAGGAGAACACAGCACTGCAGACACCTTAACTTTAGCCCCATAAGATTCTTTTCAGATTCTGACTGCTGAATCCATTATAGGCATGCTTCTTTGTATAGTATTTTAATTTATTATACTTTGCAGATAAAGGTTTTTGTTTTTGTTTTTTTCAAATTCAAGGTTTGTGATAACCCTGGATTGAGCAAGTCTTTCAGCACCATTTCTCCAACAGCATTTGCTCATTTTGGTCTCTGTGTCATATTTGGGTGATTCTTACAATATTTCAAACCCTCCACCAGCACAAAGGTTGTAACTCACTGAAAGTTCAGATGATGTCTAGCATAGTTTAGCAATGAAGCATTTTTGAATTAAGGTATGTGCATTACTTTTTAGATTTAATTTTGTTGCACACTCAATAGACTACAGCATAATACAGACATAACTTTCATATGTACTGGGAAATCAAAAAATTCCTGTGATCATTTTATTGCAGTGGTCTGGAGCTGAATCCGCAATATCTCTGAGGCATGCTGTGTGTTATTTTAAACCATTGAGTTTATGGTAATTTATTACAGCAGCAATAGGCAACTTTGGAAAAAAAATAACATCTGCCAGTCCTGTGCTTGTTTCTCCTCAGAGCTATCTTAACCTCTACCCTGTACTCTAGCTCCAGCTTTTTTCCTCCAGCCTCTGGGGAAATGTAGCAACTGAAGTGTGGGTGGGAACTGTGGGATGGGGGTGTAGAGGATCCAAACTGCTGCCATTCTTTGATTCAGGAGAGCTCCTCCCGGGCTGTCCCCCTCTATGCTGCCAGCTCCTGCTGCATAGCTCTTTCCTTCTTATTTAAAACTACAAATAGTCATTCGTATATCCCAGAAATATTAATAATATCTTGAGAGCAGATACTTTAAGAAATTTATACATTTCTTTTGGACTAGTTTACTCTGTCTTATAATTATACATTGAAATAAATGCAAATTGTTAAAAACCTGCAAATTTTGCTCAAAATATTCTCTTAAATGTGTCCAAGCTCCTGTAATCTGCTAACCATATCAGATCTTTCATTATCCGAAAGTCAGATTCTTGTGTTATCTAATGTTGGATTTTTATAACTTGTTACTATTTCTCAACTTATGTTTTTGGCTTGAACTTTCCAACAACTGCCTTTCCTGGTTGGGGCTGAGCTTCCATAACACAGCAGTCCCATCTCCCTTCTCTTTAATGCTTAGCCTTTTAACACTTTCAGGCTTCCAGTCCACAGTAAATTATCTCCACCTTTCATTCCAGGTGCTCCATCAAGGCAATTGGTCTTTAAAGCTATGACCATCCACTTTTTAAAAAGATATAAAGATATATTTATAACATTCATGCTTTTGATGAAAGTCTAGAGCATCACCTCCATTGATCTCAGAAAATTAAGATAAAGTGATGAAAATGTGCCACTAAACATTTCTTGATATCTCCATAGATAGCTAGTAAATAAATATTTTAACAGACATCTTAATGGAAAATAAGAGGGCAGGAAATTTGCAGGTGCTAATGAGTTGTCCAAGTTCTACATTTTTCAAGGCAGCTTTCTTTTCCTGTTTCTTTATAATATTAAAAAGCTTCCTTAGAGTTTTGGTTTTTTTTTTTTTTTCCTTTTAGGGCTGCACCTATGGCATATGGAAGTTCCCAGGCTATGGGTCAAATTGGAGCTGCAGCTGCTGACCTACACCACAGCCAAGCAACTCCAGATCCAAGCTGTGTCTGAAAGCTAAACTGCAGCTCATGGCAATGCTGGATCCTTAACCCACTGAGTAAGGCCAGGGACTGAACAAGCATCCTCATGGCTGCTAGTTAGGCTTGTTTCTGCTGAGCCACAATGAGAACTTCTAGAGTTAATAATTTTTGAATAAATTTCAATTTTAATTTTTTAAGAAATCCTTAAAAATGAAATGTACCTACCGTACAAAAAAAGAATGTATACAAGAAAGGTAATATTATTTTATGCTATTTATGAATGACTATTAGCCTTTGCAGATATGACTTAATATTCTAGAATATCTTCCTAACATGAAAGAATATATCACTCAGACTGAATACATCATCAACACCCTCTCCACTTGCTCTCAAAGTGAACTAGGATTTCACAGTAATATGCTTTCATAATATTTTTCCTGCCTAAGCCTATGTGAATGTATTACTTGAGGCAAAAAGAGAAGTAGCATTAAGCTATATTCAATTAGAGTCCAGTTTGAAAAAAATATCTGAACAAACACTACAGCACAATTTGCATAGTGCCTTTGGAAAAGCAGCATGATGTCCAAGTATGATTGAGATTGGTCCCTAAATCCAAACTACATCGACCCCAGGAGTTATGGCTACTTCCATCAGAAAGGTGAAAGTTGCCTCCTCAGTCAGATTACTTTCAGCAATATGCCAGCACTTGTTGGCCATATGTTTCAACTTGTAAGATGTCCTGTTAGAGTTATGGATGCAGTTTTGCAGTCAAGAAAATGACAGATTTCTCTCCCTTGAAGACATTAACTTTATTCCACTTTGTTCTAACACTGTGTGCAGACAATGAGAATGATATAGTGGTCCCCTGTTTTCTCAATGAATATAATTCAAGATGAGCCTATTGCTACCTTCTCACACGGCTTCTGTCTGACCTTTTGAATTCCAACCTACTCTCAGCTTTGTCTTCTACCAGTGTTGTCTCACTTATGCTATTCTCTGATTCATTTCTTACTGATTTTAGTAATAGTAAATTATTTAGTCAATAATAGAACATTATTTATCATTACTACATGCCAAATAAAAATATTAATCAGTTCATCTAGTCATTTGAGAGTCACTGCACAAGCAAATATTAAGTATAAACTTAGGAGTTCCCATCATGGCTAGTGGTTAATGAACCTGACTGGTATCCATGAGGACATGGGTTCTATCCCTGGCCTTACTCAGTAAGTTAAGGATCCAGCACTGCTGCAAGCTGTGATGTGGTTGCAGATGCAGCTCGGATCCCGTGTTGCTGTGTCTGTGGCACAGGCCTGCAGCTACAGCTCTGATTTGACCCCTAGCCTGGGAACCTCCATGTGTCATGGCTGCAGCCCTAAAAAGACAAAAGACCAAAAAAAAAGAAAAAGTATAAACTTAAATAGACAACCAAAAACACAATTAGTGACAATATTCATAAAGAACACTTTGCATGGATAATGAAATTTCAAAATATTACAGATATTTTAATACTATAACTTGCGTGTATATACTAATCCATAAGACAACTCTTTCTTTCCACCCTAAGTGCCGTCATTTTGTGTTCAGTCTAAATGTACCTGATCTTTTACCTTACATTTTAGGGCTTCCTAACAATTCATTTCAGACACACACTTAAGGACTTCTTGACCCCAAGATCACAACAGCTCCTCAGTCTTTCAGTTCTACTTAGACATGTTTTATGGTACTGTGCTGCAAATTTTATTTCTTTAGTGCATATCAATCAACACATAAATTTTTGTTGATTTTTACTAGACCCTACTACAAGGTTTTATCTCCTTTTCTTTTCCTCTCCATCCTTAATGAGATATAATTGACAAATAATATTGTATATTTAAAGTGTACAACTTGATGCTTTGATATATATATATATATATTCTATTTCCTTTATTTATTTATATCTGTAGGGTTTTTTTACATTTAAAATTAAAAACAGCTGGAGAGCACAAATATGCATTGATTTTTCTCCTCAGAGTCCTTTGTTTTAGCAAATATTTAATGAATGGAGTACAAGTATGGTGAAAAAACAGTCTTTGGAAGGAATATTGAGTCACTGTAGAATTTCATTTATTCAGCAGGTACTGAGCTTGTGCTAATCTGTCAGGTATATCAGAGGCATGGTACATGTGGCAGAGAAGATGCCCTGACCTTAGGGTGCTTATAGTCACTCTTACATTCTAGTTGTAGAAGACAGGCAGTGAACAATAAACACAGAATCATGATGCAAAGAACAATGCAGATAGTAATACATGTTTGAAGCCCATAAAACAAGGTATTATGATAGAATGGGAATGCCACTGAGGGGCTGTTAATTTGAGGATGAAAGGAAGCCTCCTTGAGAAGATGACATCTTAGCTGAAAATTAAAGAAGGTACCATCTATGCAGAGCTTTTGCAGATTAGCATCCAAATATCAGGAAAGCTAAGATAAAGAAACTAAAATGCAGAATTAGCAGTTGTTATAAAATGCCAACCAGACATAAAATCAATATACAAAAATCTTTTGTGTTTCTATACACTAATAATAAACTATAAGAAATTGACAATTACAATTATACCAAAAAGAACAAAGACCTAGGAATAAATTTAACCCAGGAGATGAAAGATCTGTAAACTGAAAACTTTAAGACATCAAATAAAGATACTGAATACACAAATAAATGGAAAGCTATTCCATGGTATGCATTAGTCTTAATATTGTTAAAATGTCCATACTACTCAAAGCAATATACACATTCAATGAAATTTCTATCAAAATTCCAATGGGATTTTCCATTGAGACAGAAAAAACAATTCTAAAATTTGTACAGAACCACAAAAGACTTCATATAACCAAAGAAATTTTGAGAAAAAAGAACAAATCTGGAGGCACTATGTGCCTTAATTTCAAAATATATTATAAAGCTATAGTAATCAAAACAGTAAGATGGGTGCAGAAAAACAAACACATAGACCAGTGGACTAGAGAGGTCAGAAATAAACCTGGAGAGCACAAATATGTATTGATTTTTCTCCTCAGAGTCCTTTGTTTTAGGAAATATTTAATGAATAGAGTACATTAAATTAATTGATTGGCATATATGGCCAATCAATTTAGGACAAAGGAGCCAAGAATATGCAATGTGTAAAAGACAATTTCTTCTATAAATGGTGTTGGGAAAACTAGACAACCACATGCAAAAGAATGAAAATGGACTACTATCTTTTATTACATACAAAAATTAACTCTGAATGGATTGAAGACTTGAATGTAAGACCTGAACCGTAGAAATCTTAGAAGAAAACTTCAGCAGTAAGATCCTTGATATCAATCTTGGCATTATTTTGTAAATTTGACACCAAAATCAAAAGCAACAAAAGCAAAAATAAATAAGTGGGACTACATCAAACTAAAAATCTTCAGCACAGCAAAGAAAATCACCCCAAAATGCAAAGACAACCTACTAAATGGGAAAAATATTTCCAAATAATACATCTGATAAAGGATTAATATCCAAAATATGTAACTAACTTATTCTACTAAATAGCAAAAAGTCAAATAATTGATTAAAACATTGGCAGTGGATCCACATTGACATTTTTCCAAAAAAGAGTGATAACCAGCAGGTATGTGAACAGATGCTCAATATCACTAATTATGAGGGAAAATCAAATCAAAACCACCCTTAGATATCCCCTCACACCTGTTAGAATGACTGTTATCAAAAAGGCAAAAATAACAAGTGCTGGAAAAAAATGTGGAGAAAAGGGAAGCCTTGTGAACTGCTGGTGAGAATGTAAATTGGTGTAACCACTATGGAAAACAGTTTGACAGTTCCCAAAACATTAAAAATAGAACTGCCCTATGATCTAGCAATTCCACTTCTGGGCATTTTTCTAAAGAAAATGAAAACACTCACTCAAAAAGATAAATGCACTATAAAATAATATTCAGCAATAAAAAAGGAATTTTTGCTATTTTTGACAACATGGATAGACCTTGAGGATATCATGCTAGGTAAAATAAGTCATGGTCTCTTGATGAATTCCTTCTGCGTGGAGACATAAAGAACCTGAACCTCAGTGAGTCCAGACACTGGGTTCTGTCCCAATGCAAAGGCCACTGGTTTTGATGAATAGATATTTATCAATTTTTTTCTCTCAGGGATCTCTGAAATCAAGTCTGATTGATCAAATGGCAGAGGAGTAAGATGTTATGCTTACTTTCCCCCACAAATGCATCAAAAAAGCACGTCTACATGTAGAATGATTTGCACAGAATATCTGCTGAACACTGGCAGAAGAACTTCTCAACAAGGATATCATTTAAAATAGAATGAGAAAGAAACATTTTCTCCGACATACAAGAGCTAAAAGAGTACAGAAATACTAAACCCGTTCTAAGAGAAGTACTGAAAGGGCTTCTCTAAATAAAAATATTTTAAAAAGTAAGAAGAAATAGGATGGAGGAAATCACAATTGGAAAGCAATCACTTAAATAAGCCACTATACAGATTTAAAAGTAGAAAGAAAAAAAAAAACCTATTGTAAAAGTGACAATAAACACAAAGAACAGCAAAAGGACAAACATAAAAATGTTAAAAAAGGATTTCAAAATCATTGAATGTGGAAAAGGAAAGTAAGAGAATCTAGACTCTTTTTAAGAATGTGTTTGAGCCTATATGACTATTAGGCTAAAGCAAGGAGATACGGGAAGGTGTTGACTTACTAAAAAAAACCAGGCAACCACAAATTAAAATCAAACATTACATTCACAAAAACTAAAAAGAAAAGTACACAAGCATACAATAAATGGAAATCGTCCAACCAAAAAAAGAAAGGTACAAAGAAGAAAAAGTTTCCTTGAAAAAGACACATGCACACGCCTGTTCATTGCTGCACTATTCACAATAGCCAAGATATGGAAACAACCCAAATGTCCACTGACAGATGAATGGATTAAGAAGATGTGGTATATATACACAATGGATTACTACCGAGCCATAAAAAAAATGCCATTGGTAGCAACATGGATGGAACTAGAGACTCTCATACTGAGTGAAGTAAGTCAGAAAGAGGAAGACAAATACCATATGATATCACTTACATCTGGAATCTAATATAGGGCACAAATGAACCTTTCCACAGAAAAGAAATTTATGGACTTGGAAAACAGAGTTGTGTTTGCCAAGGGGGAAGGGGAAGGAGTGGGATGGCCTGGGAGTCTGAGTTTAATAGAGGCAAACTATTGTATTTGGAATCAATAAGCAATGAGATCGTGCTGTATAGCACTGGGAACTATATCCAGTCTCTTGTGATGAAGCATTATAGAGGGTAATGTGAGAAAAAGAATGTATATATATATATATATACATATATGTGTGTGTGTGTGTGTGTGTGTGTGTGTGTGAGACTGGGTCACCTTGCTGTATAGTAGAAAATTGACAGAACACTGTAAACCAACTATAATGGAAAAAATAAAAATCATTTAAAAAATAGAATAGGGGAGTTCCTATTGTGGTGCAATGGAAACAAATCTGACTAGGAACCATGAGGTTGCGGGTTTGATCCCTGGCCTTGCTCAGTGAGCCAAGGATCCAGTGTTGCCATGAACTGTGGTATAGGTTGTAGACGTGGCTCGGATCCGGCGTTGCTGTGGCTCTGGTGTAGGCCGGCAGCAACAGCTCCAATTCAACCCCTAGCCTGGGAACTTCATGTGCCACAGGTGGGGCCCTAAAAAAGACAAAAGACAAAAATAAAATAAAATAAAATAAAATAAAATAAAATAAAATAAAATAAAATAAAATAAAATAAAATATAAGAAGTCAGAAGGAGAAGAACAAATACTGAATGGTTTCACATACATGTGAGTTTTTTGTAATGAGCTCATAGATGCAGACAACAGATTGGTGATTGGAAGAGGCAAAAGGCAGAGAGAGGAAGAAATGGGTGAAGGGGTCAAATGGTAGAAACTTCCAATTATAAGACAAATAAGTTCTGGGGGTATCATTTGCAGCATGAATGATTATAGTTAATAATACTATATTTCATATTTGAAAGTTGCTGAACGAGTAGATCTTAGAAGTCCTTCTTATAAGAAAAATGGTTGTTACTATGATAACAGGTGTTAACTAGAATTATTTGGTGATCATTTCACCATACATACAAATATCAAAGAAATAATCTTGGACCCCTGAAACTGATATAAAGTTAGATGCCAATTATACCTTAATTAGTTAATTGATTAAAACAGCTACCAGACAGCTCTTTCCACAATGTAGGAGGCAGGGGAAGAGTGGTACACCAATAAGACTGGAAGAGAAGTAGGTGCAGTTCTTTATAGGGTAGGTGCAGCTCTTTATAGGGTCGCAGGGTAAATGTGTTAGGTTTATTCTAAATGTAGTAAGAAGCCTTTAATAAAGCAAGGTGACATGACTTGGTTGGCTTTTCAAAATGAATGAAAGATATGCTCCAAGATTGAAACAAGGTCAATGAGGAGGTTATTTTAACAAACAAAAAGTTCACTTCCAATAGTGATTCAAAAAAATGGAGGGATGACAGTTATAGTTCCCTGCAACACTTTTCCAAACTTTTACTTCTCAGTTCTCAACTATATTGCTCTTCACCTTGGAAGAGTCTCACTGATTAACATACCAAATTCCTCCAAATGGACACTTTTTGTTTATACATCTATTGTTCTTTATTCCTTTTTTTTGTTGTTGTTGTTTTGTTTTTTAAGGGCTGCACTCATGGCTTATGGAGTTCCCAGGCTAGGGGTTGAATCAGAGCTGCAGCTGACGGCCTACACTGCAGCCACTGCAACTTGGGATCTGAGCCCCATATGTGGCCTACGCCATAGCTCATGGCAGTGAGGGATCAGGATCGTTCAACCCACTGAGTGAGGCCAGGGATCGAACCCACGTCCTCACGGATAATAGTTGGTTTTGTTACCCCTAAGCCATAATGGGAACTCCCTGTTGTTTTTTCAATAAGACAAAGAGTGGAATACTGATGCTATGGTACCTGCATGCATTTTAAACTTGCAATATCCTACTTTCCTCTGATGCAAGTATTTTTTCCTTGCAATAGCTACATGGAACCAGTTCAATGATAGTAAATCTTAGGTAAAGTGCAACTGAAAAGAGATACCCTGCTTAGTCTCAGCCTTCAAATGTTGAACTGGTACTATAACTATCCATTTTTTAGAGCTGTGTTCAAGACTGTGGTTAATCTATTTTTATCTATACACTCATGTATTTTACAGACAAACTGTCAAAATCCTGACTCTTACTGCTAAACTAATATAGTTATTATTTATTAAAAGGTTTTAATGTAGAAATTAGTTTCTTAGAAATGTGTATTCTTAGAAGGAAATGGGTCTGGAACCAAGATGGGGAAAAACAGATTTTTTTTGATACGGTACTCAAGTTGAATATAATTGTATTAGTTTAATGCGGTGACATCTTTATGCCTTCAAAACCAGGATTATTAAAAAGGAAATTGATTTGTTCATATATTAACATATGTATGACACCACACATAAACCTGAAATTCTTAAAAAATTTCCTCAATTAACAATTTAATTTTCTTATGAGGTTAGTTTTTTTCTTCTTTTATTGTCTTAAGGCACTTTAGATAATCTAGTAGTCAATCTTGAAACAAGGATGAAGTTCCCAATTTTCTTTAAACCTTCCGATCTCATCTGACCAGGAGGCAAGCTTGTAGAACGAATAAAGCCAGGGCACAACCCCCAATATTTAGAGTGATGACTAAAACAGCATAAGTTTCACATTCCTGTTAGAGGAGTGAAACTGAGTCGAGTGGTAGATTTGGGAACTGGGGCCAGACTAAGAGGAAGGGCCTTTGTAGTGAAGGAAAATGTGACTGGATTTAGTTACAAAGCTATATATAACAAGGGCCAGGAGTGTAGGTGGGTATCAGTTCTAGGGAGCAGTAATAAGTTACATGTTAAGATTTCCATGGCTTTCTCCCTGCTACTGCAATAAAGAATTGGTTGCAGCTAAAATTCAAACAAGTTTGAAGGATGTTTGGTCTTCTCTAAGACCTGTCAGCACCCTATTATACCTGACAAATACTCAGAACCCAAATTCTCCCATCCAGTACACCTAGAACACAGACAGATGGGGAGGAGAGATATTACCCACTCCTAAGTTCAACATCACTTGCAGATATGGAGGAGAGACAGAAAGCAGTAATTACGCAGAACTGCTTTCCAATGGAGCAAGCATATCAAATTCAGAGTTGACATCTGCTTTGTCTCTGCTCTGGCTTTTAGTAAACAAGCATAACTAAGGGGGTTGTTCATTCACCATAGTTAGTATTAAATGTTAACTCTTTTGAAAGAAAATTATAAAAAGAAAAAAAAGTTATCAAAATATTTTTATTGATTTTATTTAGAAAGATTTCTCAGTTATGTCTGTGACTCAATTATGCTTTTAATTCATTCCTGAGGTGAGGGAGGAGAAACGAATGTTTCATCAATTTTTCTTTTTTTCTGGTTGGTGTTGATGAGAAAGTACCATTATAAACTATTGCGAATTAGTTGCTTCTACAATGGTTTTGTTTTATAGTGATAAAAAATAAGTTCCTAAAATTATAAAACCAATACTTACTCATGGTAAGATATGATACAAAGGTACATGTAATGTTAAGTAAACATTATATTTCTTTCCAATTTCCCTTACAAGAACTTTCGTCACAAAACCAAAATGGAAGCCATTGATATCCCTTCTTAGTGTTTGTCAAAATTTGCTACATATATACAACATTTATAGGGATAGACTTTTCATTTAAAGAATGAAATTAAAAAGAATTTTTTGAATTGCTTTTTTAAATAACATTTACAAACATAAATGCTTCTATACTTCTATTAAAACAAATTAGCAAATTAAAGGCTGCATTTATTTATAACTATAAAGAAGCAAGGTTAGAAATTCACAAAATTAACTGAAATACAGGTCTTTCCAACATTTAAGTTTACCTATGAATGTTTCAAGTTAGTAAATAAGTTGAAGGGAAAATAAAAAACAAATTTGGACTTGACTCAGAAAATATCAAAGAAGAAAACAAATTCTTTACCTGTTGTGTGTATATATTGGTAAATGTGGAAATAAGTGTCAATATGAAATTTTTAAGAGGAATACTATTTTTCCTGGGGTTGAAAAATTGTTAAATAGAGATATGGCTAAATGAAGTGAGGAAAACCTAATGATTCCATTGGTTAGACTCTGTTAGTTCATAAGTTACTCTCAAGAAATTTAAGTGTTTTGACAGGAGCATAAACTCAGCATCCTGCAGCTGGAATTTAGTCCCAGGAGCGAAATTTACACACAGAATTTCTGGCTCACCATCAAGAAAACTTTTATCCAAATAAATCAAAAAAAATTATAGTGGTGGAATGGACAATAGAATTCTCCAAAGAGATAGAGTGTATCCCCCTATATTGAGACATTCCATACCTTCCAAAAGAATTTATCTTCTTACTTTTAAAAATCACCAGTGTTGGTAATTCTCCAGTATCTTTGTGTAATGCGGTTCATAGCCTCACATCCTTATGTTTAGAATCATATGGTTTTCTAGAAGTCTAATTGCAAATTATTTCAGTTATATTTCAGTTAATTCATCTGTTGTTAATGAAAGAGAGCTGAACACAACCTTGCAGTTCATTTTGCATAAGAAGATTATTAGCATATGTCACTGCAATATTCCATGGATAATTTTTTTTCAGTTTTCTGTAATGCACCTAAAAGTTTTAGCAATAGTTTTGTAAGCACATCAGCATTATCTGCATATGCTTTTCACAGCTGGAAGACAACCCAGTTTTGATCACTGCTCTAGTATTCCTTTCCATTGCAGGAAGCAGGAAAGAGTACATAAAATGAGGGTCTCAGCCCTGCCTGAGACTGTTTACTCTGCAGTGAGGAAGCAGCACAAGTCATTTTGAAATATTTGCTGCAGCCTCACAAGAAATGGGCTTGAAATGAAATAAAAGAGGTGAAGAGCTTTCATTCTGAATGGTATCTAGATCTGCTAGTCCCCAAACAAAAATCCTCCACAAGGTCCTCAAAGAGCAGCCAAAGAAACTCCAGGAGGAAGACGGCACAGTGGGACAAATGTATGTTCTGCTGAAGAAAATACATTGAAAACTGGAGCTGTAAGTGGGATAAAACTGAGAAGAAAACATAAAGTATTCACGGGTTGATTTCAGGGAATTCAAAGAAATAAACTTTTATGTGAGGTTGTAAATGAGCCATATGAAGGACCAGGGAAATGGAGAAAATGATCAAAGACCAAAAAAAAAAAATCACGTAGGATATTAACCCTGCAGAAACAGCCTGTTTGATTTAAAGAACACACGAAAACGATCCAAAAAGTAAGGGCAGAAAATAAAATGGGGCATACAAAGGGCATGGAGATAGAAGATAAAAGGTTTTACAGAGAAATAAAGAAGCAATAAGCTTATGAGAGCCATTGCTGCCTCTTGAAAAACCAAAAGGCAATTGGGAAATGGAATAGGGAGCTAGGGTGGGATGAGTTATCCCCTTTTCTCAATTAGAAAGGAGAAAAAAATATACTGAAACTAGACTCATTTCTTCCAAAGCTAATGAGAAACCAAAAATAAATGAAAATGGAGAGTCGCTCAAAAGTATGTTTAAAAAAGCAATTCTTAAACC
Organism: Sus scrofa; assembly: GCF_054392235.1. NCBI lineage: Eukaryota > Metazoa > Chordata > Mammalia > Artiodactyla > Suidae > Sus > Sus scrofa. The sequence goes on from NC_139390.1 coordinate 65,984,381, forward strand.
AACTGAAACTAGAAATCTGAAGGGAGTACAAGTGATAGAAGAAGAAATAAATCTAGCGTGTACTGACTAATACAGTGCAAAATACATGATTATATGGGCTAATGATTCTTTTCTTGCTGGTAAACATAGTATTATTTTAGGTATAGTATGAGATGGGTTTTTCATCAAAGTAAAATTTCCTTTCTGTTGGAAAGAAATGGAAATGAAAAAAATGATGAAAACATGTTGTATATATGCATCATTTGTAAAGTTTACTCATGATATAATTGTACTTCAAGTTTAGTACAGCTCTAAATTGTGCCCATGGCTATGGTATAATTTTGTAACAATCTGGAAAAAAATTAAATCATCAATATAAATCATCTTGTAAAGATAACATGGAGACATGCTTACCAAATACCTTTAACTGCCTGCCAAACATTATTATTTCTATTATACTAAATTGTTCAGAAAAAATTTTTAATATAGCTGAATATTTTCTGTTCCTTAATGTTCACTTTAAAATCACTACAAATAAAAGTAAAGATAGTCAATACTGTATGTCAGTATGGTGAGTTATTTAAAAATGCATTCACTTTTATTCATTGTGCTTCATTTCTGTCAAATGCATGCAGATGACCAGAAAGTAGTTAGGCAGTTAAATCTGAATTGTCAATTGCAAAAGTTAGAATATGTAGGTTATATGCATGGTCTCTAGTCCACATCTCTATATTCCATAGTTCTCTGACCTCGCATTTTCCTTCTCATTTTAGAGGAATTGTTTCCATTAAATGCAGTGTTGTGCACAACTCTTACTTGACCCAGACATGTAAGGTTGTCTCTAGTACTCTTCATTCACCAGAAGCAAGAAAATAAAAAATTTAGAAGTTTTAAAGTCCTCACCACTTTTCAGATCAAAAATAACTCACTATCTCATTATTTCATCATTTAAGTCCAAAAAATATTTATTACATGGTATTCTGATGTTTAAAAAAGTGTAGCATCAGTAGCATTCTCTTCACAACAACATGAGAATACTGTGGATATATATCAGAGTTAATAGAACTTGGGAAAATAACTTCAATGTGTTCTTCAGAGATGCAACTCAAATATCCATAGAAAATTATCTGAAGGGTGGCTTTTCTTTAATGATGAATGTTACAAACTATAGGGAAAATGTTTTTCAATTACAGCATAATTGTAATAGAAATATAGCTATCAGGAATCAGTCTTTCATCTCCCTGACACAAATAATTTCACTAATACTCAGAAGCATTGCACTCAAAGAGAAGACCTCTGTTGACCATTCAGTCTTAAATTATTTCCAATCAGTAAGTGCTCTATTAAAGTAATAAAATTTCAACAATCTACACAGAAGCACAGTGTTGATTTCAAATTGACTCAACTGCATAATGCATACATTACCTCAAAGCTAATATTCCAGAATGGATAGGCTGATATAATGCAATGCTCTGTTGATGTAATTAACAACATAAACAACTGACCCTGCAATGTCTCGCCATGCAGCTAGTAGATTCTGAAGATATAAACTGATTATCCTCTGTGATGGACAATAAGCTTCTGATTTCTGTTAAATATAGCTTCTGATTTCTGTTAATTACTCGCTAAAATGACACAGCACCAATTCTTTAGTAATCTTTGCCTATCAACCTACTTTCAGGAATATAAATGGTTGAGGAAGCTGTATTTCTTGCAGTGAATGGTGTCATTCAGATATTTCTGATTTTACTTTGCCTTTTAATCAACTATTTTAACTCTAGCTTATAAATCACATATCAGAAATGAATTGGCTTGTAGGATATCTTATTTTCATATTTTTCTAGCCTCAGTCAATTTAATAAGATGTGATATATGGCTGGCCTTGTCAAGTTGATAACACTTAGGGAAATGAATAAAAGAACTAAAAGTTTCTGCAAGAACTAGGTTTTTTGCCATAAGCAAAATATTTAATATCATAGTGAAGTAGAAAACAGAGTCATGTCTCTTATCATGCCATTGGAAATTAATCATATCAGAAATAGTGTGATTAGCTAGAGAAAAAAGGCAATAAAAATTATCTTTTATTTGCATCAAATTTTATACTCTTTCACTCCTATCTAGATATCCTTAGCTTATAAAGGTATATTTTAAATTAAATATACTACCAATTTTACATCACTCCTACCTTTGGACTGATTCACTCCCAGGTAAGCAAGAGAAAAATGCCACCACAGTAATTTTTTAAAGCTCAGGCATCTTTGCAGTGTGGAGCAAATTTATGGTTCGAAATATAACGTCTGCCCAACTGATGGGCTCCATGTGGTGTGAGCCATATTCACTATTTTGTGAAAAACAATTAATTATGGGCTGAACAGAAACGTATTTTAATTCTATAAGACCGTTCTAAACAATTCTTGTGCTTTTTCTAAAATTAAAATTGTTCCTGAATGGGAACACACTTCATTGCTTTTGACATTCTAAAGGCTACGTTCAATATTTTGCATAATATGCTCCTATGCTCATACATAAAATTGATGAGAGCAAATACCAGATCTCTTCTTAATACCAAAGGGGCAATTATCTGGGAAACTATGGTTAGATACACAGCTATGGATAAGATAAAGTAGCCACACACACCTAGGTAGTCCAGAAAATAAATACTAAATAAATAAATGGCATACACAATTTTCTTTAAGCTAAATCCATAGAAGTGTATGGTAACACTATTTTTTTTTCCAAAGCTTTGTGGTTAAAAGTATTAATTTAGCCTAAAAGTCCAACTTTCAAATGCCAAACACAGAGAGTGACATTGTTTCCAGATGTAGCTTTTAGCAGATCATGTCTTTAGTAATTAAGTGCAGTCAGATCTGAAAAGACCAGTAATTGAAGCAGAATAGAATACAATTTATTGCCGAACAATTCCAGACACAAGGAAGAGAGCAGAATTAAAATGTTTAAAACATCAGACTCCATGTTCTTGGAAGCTGCTTTTATGCCTTGAAGTAACGACATTCATTTTGTTTCAGTACAAACACATACACACACACAGGCACATACACGCACTGCATACACAATAAATAAATAATCAATTTAGTTGATTTGAAAAGATGGGGGAGTTCCTGGAAATATATCATCTCCTCCTGGGTATCCGTTGTATTAATGTTACTTTTTTTGTTGTTGTACATGTATACATGATATTATTTAGGGCTGTAATTGCACTTATAATGAAAACTCTTTAGATGTCCACTTTACTCCACCTTAGTTCAAAGGACAGACAGTTTGACTCCAAACCTGAACATCAGCTCTCAGCCCTCATCTCTGATGTGCTCAAAATAGTTTATGTGCATGTATAAACTGAACCATCAGAAATAGGACCTCAATCCATTAAAACATCAGAAGATCAAGTTCATAGTGAGGCAATAGCTAAATTTCCAAGCCCACAGTCTGAATCATTGTCAGAGTCTTAGAATTATTTAGGTGAGTTGATTTACCAACACAGCAGCCAACAAGATTTAGTGTTTTTGGAGGTTGATTTATAGATTGAATTCATTGTGCCCCACAAACTAAATAATATCTACACAGAAACAAAATTTCAAAGAGGCCGCTTTTAAATGTAAAAAAAAAAAAGTTTCAAATGTATTATTCTGTAACTGGGTGGATGTTAGAGCCCTAGGTAAGAGCTGCTTAAACATATTCTCATTAGAACTACAATGATGAAAATATACTTTTCTATTCTTCACAACTATCATTTCTCACTTTGATGCTTTTTTACAACACAACTGACCACAGAAAAAATTATACACTTAATCATTGACACGTATTTTTAGAATTAAATAGTAATATCTGTGAACTTCTGGCAAATCTGGCTTATCAAAGGTATCATTGCTAAAAATATATGTAATGATACCATTCCAATCAGGCTGAGATCTATTGTCTTGGGAGACTGACCTAAAAAACCATTTGTATGGTCGATGTCAGAGAATGTTGTGCGTATGTTCTCTTCTAGAAGTTTTATGGTGTCTTATCTAATGTTTAAGTTTGATTAGTGATGAGAGTGGGCATCCTTGTTTTGTTCCAGATTTTAGTAGGAAGGCTTTCAGCTTTTCTTCATTGAGTATTAAATTGGCTCTGGGTTTCTCATAAATGGCTTTTATTATGTTGAGATATATTCCCTCTATACCCACTTTGGTAAGAGTTTTTATCATGAATGAATTTGGCCTGCTATTTACTAAATCTATGGGGGCATCTCTGGTTTGTTTTTTTGTTTAGAATACACCACAAAACAGAAGGAATTCATTCATTCAGTAATAATTATTGATTGTTAACTATGAGTCAAGAAAACTATATCAGCATGGTCTCCATTCTCAGAAAATTTACATTACAGTGAGAAAGACAGACAAAACCAAAAACAAGTAAACAAAAATTAGTAGCAGTAGTATTAGTAGTAATATTATTGTATTAATTTTGTATGTTTTCTGAAGGAAACAAGCAAGAGTGTATAGGGGTGTGTATGTTTAATTAAAGGAAGATCAGCAACAATTTCTCTCAAGTATTTACATTAAAGTGGGACCCTAAGGATGAGACAGAACTCACCATTTGAAGAGAAGAGAAAAAATATTCCAGGAAGAAGAAAGAGCGTATGCCTCAGGGAGAAAAAAAAAAAAAAAAAAAGTAGCTTACTACAGGAACAGAGAGAAGTGCAGCATGACTGGACATAGCAAGTGAAAGAATAAGAGCAAGGGGTGACTTGGAAGAGAATGAGGGCAAACAAATCAAGCAGGATTCTGTAGATCATCATTATTTTGGAATAGATTATTCTTAATATAGTGCAAAAGCATTGAAAATTTTTGAGCATGGAATAATATTAGCTTTAAGCCTAATATAATCACTCTTGATATTGGGTAGCTGAATTTTAGTAAGTATAGAGGTAAACGAAGGAAGCTAGAAACTGTTACATAATCTAGGTGAGAAAAGATAATTTTCTAGAATAAGGAAATAGCAGTGCTCTATAGGAAACACCTTAAAAATGAAATTGATGGGACTTGATGGATTGAGATCCTGGAAGAGAAGAAAAGGTAAGACTTAGATTTCTAACTAATTTAATTACATAGTTCTGGATATCATGTATTCACAGAGAGAATACTCTTAAGGGATAACTAAGGGGACAGGAGAGGTATGTCAGAGAAACACAAGGGTTTTGGACATGTTCGCTTTAAAGTGTTTATAATTATTGACTGCTTACTATGCACCAAGAAAGCCTCAAAGTGTTAATATTATGGTTATGAAGACTAAAACCAAATACACAAAAAATTAAAAAAACTGGGCATACGTATTTTTACTGTGCTTTAATTTATTGTACACCAAAATGCTAGTTTTTTTTTCCACAAATTGAAAATTTGTGGCAATCCCGCATTGAGCAAGTCTATTGATGCCATTTTTCAACATCATTTACTCACTGTTAGCATTCTCTAGCAATAAAGTATTTTTCATTAAGTTATATTTTTTCAGAGATAATGTTCTGCACACTTGTATAGTATAGCATAGTATTGTATAGTATAGTATAAACATAACTTTTATATGTACTAGGAAACCAAAAACTTTATAACTTGCTTTATCATAACACTATATTATGGTGGTCTGGCACTGAAACCACAATATCTGTGCCTGTATCAATTTTGTAAGTTTTGTGAAGAAAATAAAAATATGTGAGAGTAGGTAGAGATATGGCATGAGGATGTAAATTTGAGCATCATTGTCATGAAGATGATGAGTTCGAGTTTGTGGCACTGGGTGAGAGATCACATTGGAATAATGTGAATAGGGATCAGAAGAAAAGCAGAGAATGCTGTAGAGACACTGGAGGAAAAACTAACCTGACCTACCTTGGTTACAACTATGCAATCAAGTCTCTTTCTGGAAAATTTTGTTTTGACAATTCAGGAAATGTTAATCAAAAAGTAAATCTCTTTAATAGAAATTATTTAGTCATAGTCCACTGAACATTTATACATTTTTAAATATTCAAAACTCTTTATATATTTTAACTATTTAAATAATATATATATTATTTTTATTTTCTTTCTTTAACATGTTAGCTCCATATGAATAAGGGAGCAATAACTTGTCTAAGAGATCTCAGTCAGTGTGTAAGAGGTCAAGAAACAAAACAAGAACTCTGAATGTATGCATTGCCTGGATCCTATTTATTTTTGAGCACCTGTCTTGCTTCCATTAAAATCAAGCAGAAGAATAAAATCTCAATAAGGAAAACTGAGGTTCACTAAGCCAGTTGTGAGATACCATTGGTTACTTTGAATATTTAGATAAATTACTCTGAATTGCAGATTTAAAATTGGTCACATGGTCAACAGCTTGGTTTTTTAACATAATTATTAGTTCATTTTAAAAACTAAATCTTTTTACTGAGTAGTAAACCACTGTATGTTTATTTATACTTAAAAAAAAAAAAATTGTGCCCTCACTTCTAAACAAGAAAAGTGAAGAAAAAAAATTTTTACATAGGTTTAAGCATGAAGCCATATATGTGGTGAGAGATGCATTTAATTTTACAGTAATAATATTAAATCACCATTTAAAATATATTTCAAAAAGACAAAAAAAATAAAATATATTTCATTATAACTAAAAAACAAGTTTGAGCATAATCTATTTTACATGAAAACATATATCTAAGAAGCTACTTAGGAGACATGAATATGAATAAGGATGATATGTGCATTTTCTAAAATATAAAACTTTTCTTCTTTGATATTTCTATATTTTGAAAGTCAATACAAGAATTATCTTTAAAAAAAACATTAATAAATGAGCCTAAAATACACTAATTTTCTCCCGTTTAGAATTATGTCACAAGGGCTTGATAATAACCTGTTTTATTATTTTTCAAACTGTCTTCTTACACCTTATTCTCTTTGTGTATATTTTCTAATAAAACAATTTAAAAAATGCAATGCTGGAGTTCCCATTGTGGCTCGGCAGAAATGATCCCAACTGCTATCCATGAGGACATGGGTTCAATCCCTGGCCTTGCTCAGTGGGCTAAGGATCTGACATTGCCGTGATCTGTGGTATAGGTCACAGACGTGGCTTGGATCTGACATCAATGTGGCAGTGGTATAGGCCAGCAGCTGCAGCTCCAATTAGACCCAGAGCCTGGCAACTTCCATATGCCACAGGTGTGGCCCTAAAAGGCAAAAATAAAATAAATAAATAAAAATAAAAGATGGAATGTTTAGAAAATAATGAGTCATGCTGAAAGCCTAAGTAAAATTAAATTTTTCTATTAAATTTGGCCATTTTTTGACAGTAACTTTTAAATTGAGGCACACATGACCATTAATTGGTTGATTCTTATTATAGATAAATTCATAAAACTGAAGCAGAAATAAATTACGTATTCAGACAAAGCAAAATAGGCTTTTAGACTTCCATGGTGTTGGGTGAGGTGTTACAGTGAGCTGGTTGATTTTTACTTTTTTAGCGTCACAAAAGAGGGCCAGAATAAATTTTCAAGATTTCTGGCTCACTTCCCCCTCAAAACAAAACTGGTGCATGTTATTCAGTGCTTGGCTGTTGTTAAGTTCACCAAAAAAACAAAAAAAAAAAGTTACTGTGTGAATGAATAAATATTTTTTAATCTTAAAAAAGACATAAAGAACTATGTTTCACTTAGGAAGGTATTTTATGTCATCACGAATTCACTTTTATTTTAGTCTAGATTCTCAGGAAGTCAACTGAGGTATTCCAACCATGACTTTGAGGATACTAAGATGTAACATCTTTTCCTGAGCCCAATTCTGATCAACTTGAGATAGAAAACTCTCCCTGACATGCATTCTCAATATAAGACAATGTAAAAATAAGTTTCTAAGTCAGATTAGATGTAGCCATGAACACCAACATAAAACCCATAATGCTTTAAAACATTATAACAGCACATTGTATACTGTTTTTCATTTCATGCTTCTTAAACAACTGGACTCATTTTCTGAGTCAATCTTCTTTACTCTTCCATATGCCTTTGGCAGATACTGTTTTTCTGAACACTATTTCTAAGCTGAATTTCCTTGCTTGTCTTTGAGGTTTTGCTTCTTTTATTTGGGGGGGGTTCTTGATCTTTTTCTTAATAAGCAAAAATGTGGAATCAAACATAGTTGACCATGTGTAACAGCATATCAAATATCTTGGTTATAAATGATTTGACACTTAAGGTAATAAATGCATACATTTAAATTTATAAACACATTAATAGGGTACATATTTAGGCATTTATACTATACTATTTATAGCATACTATACTATACAGTACATATAGTATACTATAAATAGTGTGACTAAATATGTGTTAATGTATATATTTATACATTTCACCTAATTCATCTTTCTTATCACCCTCACTGGCAAAACTGGCTTTAGATTTCTTATGTAAAATCCATTTTCTTATTTTATCATCAAAGTAAGCATCACTTATGTATGCTATGAAACAAATTCTAAATATCAGCACCACCAACTTTGGCTTAGAGTGTTGAGTCCATGGCTCAATGCTGGATGCTGCAACAAGAAAGAGAAGTTTGTAATAATTGTCACTTCAAAGCCAAAATGAGACTAAAGACCTACCCAGAGTAGGTACCCAGTTAGTATATGATTATTCATTACCACATCCACATTTTATGTTTTAAAATCCTACGACATTTACAGTGCATGTTTCCCTCAAAATATTGTTATTTCATATATTTGTTGAGATGTTTCTGAAACAAAGAAGCAGATAAGGTCTTTGTCCTCTCTATTAATTCTCCTTGAATGTAGAGTCAATATAATAGCCAAAGACATATCACTTGACCAGTTATCAATTACATAGTAATTTAAAAATCAAGTAAATAAATTTAATTGAGAACACAACACATAGAGAAATAGGACTTTTGTCCCAGGTTACACTGTTAAAAAAATTAAAAAGTCAGAAGGTGATTCTAGAAATACAGATACCAAGCTTTTCTCTCCACTGGAATAAATTTCCAAGATAAGTTATTTATCTGCGGATAAGGAGGGGTTGGGGATGAAGATGGAGAGTAGGAGCTCACTGCCTAGCATCCGAAAAAATATATACCTCTCATGTCAAAATTCAAGCAATGAAAAAAACTGTGTTGTCAGCCTACGAAGTTCAAAGCAGAATGCTTTTTGTGCAATTGTGTTATCTCCTACTGAAATAAGACCACCTCACCAAGGAAATGACTGCTTGTTTAGAAATTTGCTTTTAGTTGATCAATCAGCTCCCAGTCTGGATGACTATGGATCTGTCTCTAATTATAAAGCAGTCTTTGACTCTTCACTAGACTGAATCATTGCAGCTGTATTTACAAATCCACTACAGTCTTTGCTGTCTCCTCTTAGTGCCCATCCTGGGATTGTTAAATTGATTAGAAAGTTGAGACACTGAAGAATTACTCTTTCCATCACTTCGTGAAGACACAGTTTTACTGGTGCATTAGAGACTGTGCTATCCCATAACTTGTCTGTTCTATTTATATCATGATTTCTCATTCGAGAAAATAAAACTACTTACTCTTTTTCTTGGTCAAAATATTCCTTCAACCATTATTGCTTCAAATACAAAATTGACCATTTAAGGGTCAAAAATATAGTTCAATCTAATATTTTACCTAATGCCTGCTGAGTGAATACTAAGTCACTTTACCTACATTGTACTGTAATGGCTAAAAGCATAGATTCTGAAGTTAGATTACCTGGGTTCCAATTCCACCTATACAGTGTGACTTTAAGAAAAGTATGTAACTGATTTTCTATGAGTCAATTTCTTGAGAATAATAATGGCCATTACTTTATCGAATTTTTTTTAGATATCAGAGGAGTTAACATTTGTAAAGCAATTAGAAAATTGCCTGGGCCAAAATATTTGTAACTTTTTAAAATGTGTGGGGAGGGGTACGAATCCCATTTTATACATTTGGTAATTGATAAACGGACCATAAATCAATTCATTCATTCATCACATCTATATTGAAAATTCACATTCTGGATACCATGATTACTGAAAGGATATTACAGATTGGTTGGAGCAGTCAGAATATGTGGGGTTTTTTTTAAATTATTTTACAAAAAAATGAGAAAGAAGCACAGGAAAAAAGTGGCCTTAATAACAATTCCAAAAAGATGCATTTTTTTGATGATAAGCACAAAATTCAGGAACTTTCTATTAATACAAACACCAGAATATCTAGCTATATTGAGCACAATGTAAATGGTTATTAAAACAGTGCAGAAATTTGAGAAAAATTGAGCCTCCTAGAAAAGGTCATTTTTGTAAACCATCTCTCTATGTGAGGGTAGGATCAATAATTAGGGGAAATAATCTGGTGACATTCAAATACTGCTGCTGTGGCTTTAGTTATCTATCCATTCTGTTTTCTGAAAAGAAATTAATGAACCTAAGGTCTGCTGGAAAGAAAAAAGGTAAGAATGCTAAACCATTAGCCACAGTAGCAGTATATGACATTGTTTATTTATTGTTTGTTTTTATTTTTTGTCTTTTTAGGGCGGCACCCGTGGCATATGGAGGTTCCCAAGCTAGGGGTCAAATCGGAGCTGCATCTGCTGGCCACAGCCACAGCAACACCAGATCCAAGCCACGTCTGTGACCTACACCACAGCTTATGGCGACTACTGGATCCTTAACCCACTGAGTGAGGCCAGGGATTGAACCTGCATCCTCATGGATACTAGTCAGATTCCTTTTCACTGAGCCACAACAGGAACTCTTATGACATTGCTTTAAAGCAGATATTCTAGTTTGACTCCCTGAGATCAAGACTTGGTTTGCCATTCTCATGTTCAGTCAACTTTGAGCAACTAACTTTACTTTGTGTAGTGTTTCTCCAACTATAAATGATCAGAAGAAGAAGGTTCTTTTCATTTGGTTGCAAAACAGTAGAGTACACAATATATAAGATGTATTTTATAAATAATAAATAAACAACATATCTTGGTTACTAAGAGAATAGCCTCTGATATAAAATTGTCTGGATTTGAATCCTGGCTCCAGCAAGTACAGGATGTGAATAGTTTGCAAATATTATTTAATCACTCTATGACTACTAATCAAAAGGAGATTTTTTTTTAAATCTACATCTCTACAAACATTGTTTACCTTTCCTTTAATTTGCCTTGAAAGGATCATTCTTCTCTAACTCATTAAACTATAAAGATAATCCCATATTTAGTAACTTAAAACAATAAACATCCAGCTTCTGGAAGCCCATGTAGGACTGGAAATATTAATGAGACAATTTCTTGGAAACTAATTTACCTCTGTCTGTTCTCTAGTCATAATTCATATCCCTCATGCACAAAATTTAATCACTCTTTCCACAAGATCCCCTGAAGTCATATCTTATTATGGCATTTGTTTAAGGATTGAGGTCCAAGATCTCCTAAATCAGTTCTAATCATTGATGAAGGTCCTCAGGTGCAATTTAGCTAGTATAACTTCTAGAGACTAGTTCCTATTGATAGGTCCTTCAATTTAAAGGGAGAAAAATCTAAGGCACTAGGAAATCACAGCTCCATAGAAATTCTAAATCCCAGATGGACACAACATTGACAAGAAGGATTCTTGATAGCTCTTGGATTTGCCTTCTGGGCTTCTGGTATGTTCTCTAAATTATTCTTCATTTGCCATAAAAAATTATTGATGTTTACAGATGAACGATACTTTTAAGCATACTTCCTATCTACAAAATTTTGAGGATCCAAAGTTCTCTTTTTATTTGACACTATCTCTGTGTCTTTTAGTCCAAGCTGGCAGCATTTCCACCAATATTATTATCTTAAAGAGTCCATGGATTTCTTATAAATCTTATAAGAGTTTACTCCATTAGGTAAAATCTACACTCATTAATCTCCTTGTAATAAGACTTTCTGTATTATAGGTCTTCTACAAAGTTATTTTAGGACAATGTCCTTTATATTCTTAGAATTCTTTTTAATAGAGGATCTATGAGATACTAAAAGTATCTGGTCAAAGTACTACTTTGAATCCTTCACAACTCTTAACAAGGGGATATAGAGTTACATCCCTGTCCTCATCTGTAGACCATGTTTTTATGACAATATACTTATGAAATATTTGCCTAGAAGCCATTTATTAAATGTAGGATTGTTTGCATGTGGAGAGATTGGGAACAGAGAACAAATTTATTTTCAAACTCAACAAAGTACTTGCTCATTGCCTTTACCAGTTCCTTCTTAGCTTACAATTTTCCTCTTAAACTGTGTAAGAGTTAGTGAGAAAAAGTCAGGAAACACCTTTATCACTCTGCTTGAAATCTCCTGAGCTAAGTCATCAGTTCATTAGTAATATTTTCTATTTTCCACATTACCACAGGCAATTGTAAAGAAGCTTTCTACCATTACACAAGTTTTCTCTAGTCTCCAGCTTCCCTTTCTCTTAAGCTACTGTCAACATGCCACCACATTTTTGCCTTTTATTTTACCAACTTCTGCCTACCCCACAGTCCTAGATTCATGTGGCTAAACTTGAGGTTTACTTACATACTTCTGGTCAAATACATATACTCTAGTTATCTATTTCTACTCTAGTAACTATGATTTCTTCTTTTCTGTATTTTTACACTTTGATACTTACTTTGACATATAGGATGCTTTGCTATCCCTAGAGGACTAATCAATTCCTATAGAAAGGAAAAAAATCTCACCCTTGAATGTGGCTTTCAAATGCTATTAAAGCAATTGAGAGCCCCCAAACTAAGTACAACTCTGCTCCACAGCCCACTACATTTAATTCAAACTAGCCAATCATAAACCTGCTTACTCTGTCCATTCCCTCCTGTGCAACCAAAATAAATTTTCTTTTCCATACTCTCCCTTGCTTGCTTGGCCTCCTGACAGATCCTGGTGCTTCACCATGTGACCCTCTGTGGCACGTGAGCCACCTCTTCTTGGGAAATGTGCATATAACAATCCTTTTAAGAGCAGTCCTGATCTTTCGGGCTTGACATACCTAAATAGTAATAAACTTAATTTTAAAAAACAGTTATATAAAAAATTATACCAAGTAGCAGTGGTAGCTTAAAATAACACATTAACTTGGCTCCTAAAACAGAATTTGGCAGAGCCCACTAATTTACCTTATAAATTAGTAGAAGCAGCAATTCTGGAAGAGTATGTGGGGTCAGAATAGTGAGAAAGACATTTCTGAGCAGGAACATCACCTACATGGTCACATTTTGAGAAGAAAAGTTAAAGTGCACTTTTTTTAATCTCCCAATGCTGGTAATTTTACAAAATAAGCCAATTAAAATGTTTCCTATTCATTGTCAATAACTTTTATAAAAATCAAGTATCTGGAAAATTGTTAAAACTTGAGTTGGAACAAATTATTTTGATTCATGAGACATTCCTCTTGAACTATCTCATATATGTAATGTTTCAATTCTAGATACTTTAAGCCACATCTTTTTTCCTGTACAAATATGTTAGATCAATTGTACAGACTGAGAAAACCATCCCTTTGTCATCTATACCCATATTAGAGGCCAGGAAATTTTTAAAACAATTTTTTACTTAATCCTTCTACTTACTAAATTATTTTTGCATTATACTTTTAACCATAAATTAACAACTATTAATTTATTATCAAAAATTCTCAAACATAGGATTCAATATAATGGAATATTCCTGATAATCAGTTTTCATTGCAAATACCATCCATTAATTAATTAAACAGGTGAAAATAAGCAGTAGGTAAACCAGTTTTTCCTTACAATTTGGTACCTAGGCTCAAACAGATTATCGCTTTTTCTTAATTCTGAATTTACATTTACCTTTTCAAAGGTTGAGATTTACAGATGTCTGATTTCAAAAGTAGAGTTTGATGCTCTATTTTTAAATTAAATTTAAATTAATTTTTCCTGGTGATGCTGGGAATTTTATTCCATCTCTTGAAACAATCAAATATTCCCTGGGGTTATTGCAAAAGCAATCAATTATCCATTCACAGAATTACCATTCTAATAAAATTTTAATTAGTTTCTGTCTCTTCCTGTCTTAAGTGGTTGCTGGTGTTATCATGAGAATTGTCCAGTAGATTTTGAGATTTTTATCTTTTCATATATTCAAGAAGAAACAATTGGGGAAAAGCAGTGCTCTGATTAGGCAAAAGGTAAAAATTTTTATTGAGAATACTGCATTTATAAATTGTTTACTTTTAGTAATGAATGTTACAAATATCTAACTCATAAATTTAGCTTATAAATTAGTAGAAAATGAAATAAAATTTATAAGAATGCTTTTTTGTTATTAGTCCTATAATCAAAACTTCAGAGAGCTATGCAATGCATAATTGTGGAATTCTTGTATTGAGTGAATAAACACATCTAAAAAGTCTTTTTATAGGGTTTTTAAAAATTAAAATATAGTTGATTTACAATGTGCACATTTCTGCTGTAGAACAAAGTGACTCAAACATACATATGTACACATTTTTTGATATGTTATTTTCCATCATGGTTTATGACAGCAGACTTGGTATAACTCCCTTTGCTATATAATAGACTCTTTATGTCTACCTATTCTAAATATAATAGTTTGCATTTATTAACCCTCCAAAATCCCAGCCCATCATACTGCTCTCCTCTCACCCTTGGCAACCAAAAGTCTGTTCTCTGTCAGTAAGTCTGTTCTCTGTCTCATTTTTTGTAGATAGGTTCATTTGTGCCATATTTTAGATTACATGTATAAGTGATATAATATGGTATTTGTCCTTCTCCTTCACTTAGAATGAGAATCTCTAGTTCCATCCATGTTGCTGAGGATGGCATTACTGTGTTCTTTTTCATGGCTGAGTAGTATTCCATTTATACATGTGCCCCTTCCTCTTAATCCATTCATCTGTTGATGTACATCTAGGTTTTTTCCATGTCTTGGCTATTATAAATAGTTCTGCAATGAACATAGGGGTGCATGTATTTAGTCTTCTGAAGAATTTTCATACTGTGAATTTCCATAGTGGTTATACCAATTTGCATTCCCACCAACAGTATAGAAGGGTGTCTTCACAGCTTATCCAGCTTTTATTTTTTGTAGACTTATTAATGATGGCCATTCTGATTAGTGTGACATGATAGCTCATTGTAGTTTTGATTTGCATTCACAAATTAGTAATTTTGACCATCTACCTACTAGCCATCCATATGTCTTTGGAGAAATATCTACTTAGGACTTCTGCACACTTTTCTATTGGGTTGTTTGTTGTTGTTGTTGAGTTGTATGAACTGTTTGTGTATTTTAGACATTAAGCCCTTGTCAGCTACATCATTTCAAAATATTTCTCCCATTCCATAAGTTGTCTTTTTGTTTTTGTTTTGTCTTGTTTTGTTTTATGGTTTTCTTTGCTGTGCAGAAGCTTGTAAGTTTGATTACTTCCCATTGGTTTATTTTTGTTTTTATTTCTATTGCTATGGGGGACTAACCAAAGAAAACATTCATACAGGTTTATGTCAGAGAAAGTTTTGTTCTCTTAAGAGTTTTAAGGTGTCATGTCCTATGTTTAAGTCTTTAAGCCATTTTGATTTTATTTTGTGCATGGTGTCAGGGTGTGTTCTAAGTTTCACTGATTATGCAACTGTCCAGTTTTCCCAGCACTACTTTGTGAAGAGACTGTCTTTTTCCATATTATATTCTTGCCTCCTCTGTCAAAGCCTAATTGACCTTAGCTTTTAGGTTTATTTTGGGGATCCCTATTCTCTTTTCTGTTCTGCATCCATAATTTCCACTAATCTGTCCTCCACCTCGCTTATTTGTTCTTCTGCCTCTTGTATTCTGCTGTTATCTGCTTCTAGTGAATTTTTTATTTCAGTTATTTTATTTTGCATCTCTTCTTGTTTAAGTTTTCTATCTTGTATCTCTTTGCTCAGTGTTCCCTGTAAGTTATCCATCTTTGCCTCCAGTTTATTTCCAATGTCTTGCATCATCTTCAGCATCAACAGCCTAAAATCTTTTTGCTGGAGGCTGAGAATTTCTGGGGTTTTTTCCTTTCTCCCTCATCTGAGTTACAGATCTCTGTCTTTTCATTTTTATAGGTTTTTGGTGTGGTGACCTTTTTACAGATAATAGGAGTTGTAGCCTCTCTTACTTCTGGTGTCTGCCCCCCTTGCAGCTGAAGTAGGTATGGGGGCTTGCTATAGGCTTCCTGATGGGAGGGGCTGATGACTGCCCACTGGTAGGTGGAGCTGATTCTAATCCCTCTGGTGGGTGGGGCTTAGTCTCTGGATGGGATTAGAGGGGGCTGTGTGCCTGAGGGGTCTTTAGGCAGCCTGTTTACTGAGGGGTGGGGCTGTGATCCCACCTGGGTTGTTGTTTGCCCTGGGGCTTCTCAGCAGCTGATTGATGGGTGGGGCCAGATTTTCCCAAAGTGGCCACCTCCAGAGAAAGGCACAAGCTGCTGAATATTCTGAAGAACTTTGCTTTCAAAGTCCTTCCCTCACAACAAGCCACATTCACCCCTGTTTTCCCAGGATGTCCTCCAAGAACTGCAGTCAGGTTTGACCCAGATTCCTATGGAGACTTTGCTTTGCCCTGGGACCCAGTGCATGTGAAAGTCCGTGTGTGCCTTTTAAGAATGGGGTCTCTGTTTCCCCCTGTCCCATGGAGCTCCTGCGCACAAGCCCCACTGGCCTTCAATGCCAGATGCTCCAGAGGCTCTTTCTCCCAGTACTAGATCCCCACAAGTGAGAGTTTGATGTGGGGCTCAGAACTCTCACTCCTGTAGGTGAGTCTCTGTGAACCAGTTAGTTTCCAGTCTGTAGTATGTCCATTTTAACAACATTAATTCTTCCAATCCAGGAACATTGGATATCTTTCTATATCTGTGAATGCTCTTTAATTTTCTTTATTAATGATTTCTAGTTCTCAGCATATGTCTTTCACTTCCTTGGTCAGGTTTATCTCCAGGTATTTTATTTTTGGTGTAATTTGAAAAGGTATTTTTTTAATATTCCTTTTCTAATATTTAATTGTTAGTATATAGAAATGCAACCAATTTCTGAATGTTAATTTTATTTCCTGCTCTTTTGCCAAATTCATTTATCACTTCACGTAGCATCTGTGGAGAGTTCTTAGGGTTTTCTATATATATAGTATCATGTCTACGCATAGAGGGACAGTTTCACCTCTTCCAATTTGGGATACCTTTTTTCTTTCCTTTTTTCTTTTCTCTCTTTTTTGTCTGATTGCTAAGGCTAGCAATACTATGTTGACTATGTTGACTAAAAGCAGTTATAGTGCACACAGTTTTCTTCCAGATTCTAGTGAATTCTTGCTCATAGTTTTTATTTTTATTTTTTTTTTTTTTGTATTTTGGCAGTATCAGTTGAGATTTCTACATTTTCATGTGTTATTTTGTTTATGTTGGTTATTTTTATTTTCTATTTGGTGAGTCTCACCAGAGGTTTGTCAATTTTGTTTACTTTCAAAGAACCAGCTCTTGGTTTAGGTTTTTTTCTACTTTTTTTTCCCATAGATCTCTATTTTATTGATTTCCTCTCTGGTCTTTGTGATTTCCTTCATTCTGCTGGCTTTAGGCTTTGTTTGTTTTTGTTTTTCTAATTCTTTTATGTATTAGGTTTAGATTAGGTTGCTGATTTGAGATTTTCTTCTTTCCTGAGTAAGGCCTGTATTGCTATGAGCTTACCCCTAAGAACTGCTTTTGCAGCATGCCATAGATTTTGTATGGTTGTATTTTCATTATCATTCATCTCAAGATATTTTTTTAACTTCCTTTTGAATTTTCTTGTTGACACATTGGTTTTTCTTAGTAGCATGCTATTTAGTTTCCATATGGTCAGTTTTTTCTCATTTATTTTCCTGTGTTGATTTCTAGTTTCACACCATGTGATCAGAGAAGAAGATTGAAATAATTTCTGTACTTTTAAATTGGTAGAGGTTAGTTTCCTGCCCCAACGTGTTGTCAATCCTAGAGAATGTTCCATGTACTTTTGAATAGAATGTACTAAGAATGTCTAAAGTCTATTTTGTGTGATATGAGTATTGTGATTCTCTTCATTTCCATTTGAGTGAAACATCATTTTTCATCCCCTCACTTTCAATCTATGTGCGTCCTTTGCCCTGAGGTGGGTCGCTTGTAGGCAGCATAGTGTAGGCTCCTGTTTGCTTGCTTTTTTTTTTTTTTTAATCCAGCCTGCCACCCTGTTTTGATTGGAGTATTCAGTCCATCGACATTTAAGATAATTATTGATAGATATGTACTTGTCATTTTAAACATGGTCTTCCATTTGATCCCATGTTCCCTCCTTTCTCTTTTTGTGGTTGGATGATTACCTTTTACTCCATGCTTGTGTCCTCTTTTTGATTTTTGTTAATAAGTTGTTTGTTTTTGATTTGTGGTTGCCTTATTTTTCAAGTGTGTTAACCCCTTCCTGCTTGCTTTAGCCTGATAGTCACATAGGCTCAAACACATTCTAAAAAGGAGTCTAGGTTTTTTCAGTGTCCTTTCCCACATTTGATGATTTTGATATCCTTTCTCTTCATGTCTGTCCCTTTGTTGTTCCTTGTGTTTATCATTGCTTTCACAGTTTTTTTTCTTTTTGATCTGAATAGTGGCTTATTTAAGTCATTACTTTCCAATTGCGATTTCCTCATTTATCTTCTTACTTCTTTCCTATTTAGAGGGGACTTTTCAATATTTCCTTTAGAATAGTTTAAATGTTGCTGAATTCTTATATTTTTTGCTTGTCTCAGAAAATTCTTAATTTCTCCTTTTATTTTAAATGATAATCTTGCTGGGTGAAGGATTCTAGGTTGAAAATTTTTCCCTCTTAGAATTTTGAATATATCTTGCTACTCCCTTCTGGCCTGTAGTGTTTCTGTAGAGAAATCAGCTGATAGCTTTCTGGCATTTACTTTATAATTACTCTGTTTTTCTCTTGCTACCTTTAGAATCCTCTCCTTATCTTTAACTTTTAACTTTTGCCTTTTTTAGTATAATATGTCTTGGTGTGCATCTGTTTGGGTTCATCTTTTTGGGAACCCTCTGTGCTTCCTGCATCTGGATATCTGTTTCCTTCTTTAGATTTGGGAAAGTTTTCAGCAATAGTTTCTTCAAATACATATTCAGTCCTCTTTTCTCTTTTCCTTTTGGGATCCCTGGTATGTGTAGATTGGCATGCTTTATATTATCCCAAAGATATCTTATATCGCTTTCACTTTTTTTTCATTTGCCTTTCTGTCAGCTGTCTTGATTGGGTGATTTACATTATTCTATCTTCTAAGTCACTTATTCATTCCCTTGCATTATTCATTCTACAGTACAATGCTGTTAATTTGGCTTTCATCTCAGTAAATGAATTTTCTAATTTTTCTTGGTTTCTCCTTGTAGTTCCAGGTCTGTTTTAGAGTAATCTGCATTACTGTTGATATCCATTTTTAATTCCTTCAGTGTTTTAATTAGATTTGGGAATCTAAATCTAATGCTAGACTGTGTCTATTATACCACAGAGGTCTAATGTGTCTGTTAAGACTACAGAGGTCTATTTCACTGTTTGCTCTTTAGGGGAATGCTCATCTTCATTCAACTGGGAATTGTTCCTGTGCTTCTTCACTTTGCTTATATTTTTCTTATGCTGCAAGTTTAGGGAAAACAATTATCTACTTTATATGTATGCAGTAGTGTCCCTGAGTAGCTTGTGTAGATTTACTATTTTTTTTATTCATTTTTATTTTTTTGGCATGAGGGTTACTTTTGGTTTGGATGCTTTCTGCCTCCTTCCTCATTGTCTGCAGACCATTATCCCCTTGATAGGGGTTGTGAAGGTGCATAAACTGCACATGCTTCCAGGAAGGCAGCACATACAGGTGGTGCCTGGTCGATGGACCCTTGGCAGTGGCAGCAACCCATGGGGAGTTGGGTGCTGCCAGCTATGCCTAGTTTCAGGACTTTTAGCAGTGGTACTGACCCCCATGGAAGTGGAGGAAGTGCCTGGGGCCCCTGACAGGGGCAACGGCGGGGTGTGTGCATTTCTAGAGGGGGGGAGCAACAGGTGGCTCTCAGTTGCCAGGCACTCTATGGCAGCAACGCCTGGGGTGACTAGGGTGGCAGACCAGTCTTGGTCATAGGACCCTCAGCAGTGCTAAGTCACACCCACCTCTGGAGTCCAAGATGGATGCAGTGGTTTGCACCCACACCCTGTAGCTCAGGCAGGAGTTCCCACATGGCCTGAGAGCCCACATGTGTGCAGAGAAAGAAGTTTCTATGCCATTCCTGTACCCCCTTACATGCTCTAACAATGGTGCCTTGCTCCTCTGTTGAGCCCACTTTACCTCCTGCACTCCCCTGGTGGTGGCACAAGGTCCCTAGCCCTCTCAGCCTGTTTCCACACAGTCAACCTGGGTCTTCTCTCAGGGACTGACCTCAGAAGCCAGAGCTTAGCTCCCAGCCCCTGCCTGAGCATCTTAGGCTGTGGTACACTGGACAGTGGTACAGATGGTCTGTGTGACTGGCTCTCTGCTTTGCCCTCCTCAGTCTGACTGTTGTGCTTTTCTCAGAGACTTGGAGGCTCCCCCTCCATCCTAGCTGATCAGTTAGGTTGTTCTCAGTGTGTGGATTCCTTTCGTGGCTCCCTCTCAGGAGTGCTGGTCCTGTCCTGATTCTTTTTTTTTTTCTCTCTTTTATCTCTTTCTCTCATTTTTTCCCCTTTACTTCTACCCATTTATGTGGAAGTTTTATTGACCTTTTTGTAAGTCTGAAGTCTTCTCTTAGCATTCAGTAGAATTCTGTGAGAATTGTTCTCTGAGAATTGTTCTACCTGCATGTATGTGTGTGTGTGTGTGTGTGTATATATATATATATATGGGACACAGAATTGTGTTTGTGGGAGAAGGTGAGCACCACATCCTACTCCTCCATCATCTTGATCTTAGATGTCCAAAACATCTAAAACAATCTTGAAATCACTAAAAAAAAAACTCTAAGTCTATCTACATACAATTTTTTAATATGATAAAATTGGTAATTGTTAACTTGTTACTGAAATTTCCTGGTGGTTATATGGATGGTTGTATTTGTTGTTCTTTGAAGGATTTTCTAAAGAAGAAAAGAAAAGTCTTTGTAAACAATAGAAGTCATTTACTTAATTTATAAAAGAATAATAATGTAGGCAGAACACTGAATACTGAACTTCCACTGTTTGAGAACAAACTGAAACAAAACAAATGGTGTACTACGACTCACATTCAAGAATTTAGCACTATGTGAGCTTCACAGAAGTTAATGAGTGCAAATCCTAATAGTTGTGCAAGAATGTTAACACATCATGTTAACAGGAAGACATGAGCATCTTTTATGCAGGATCAGCTGTTTCAGGCAATTCAGCACAGAGTAATTGTTAAATCAGCATGTATTCAGGCACTGCTTTGAGCCAACTATTTACATTTTTGTTTCAGATGGGGTCAAATGTAGCTGATCTATTGTAAAAAAAAATATCATCTCTGGGTATGTGGAAAATAATAGCTTTCTGATCATTTAGATTCTAGAATAATCATTACTCTATACTTTAAAACATGAGATAAAGGAACACAACTGATGATAATAATTTCAAACTTCTGACATTTTTTTCTTGAAACCCTTGTTTTTCTTGACTTTGTTAAAACAGCACTTCCCTTTTATCAGATATGTGGTAGCAAGGGCCTCTCCCCAGTCTGCTATCTTTCTTTTCCCACACTGACTCTCTCTTAACTCATGTATTTTCAAATCCTCAAATGGAGGATATCCTTCTTTGATGGTGACATCGATGAGAAGAAGAGAATTCAGGAACGTACAAATAAACCATGTGCAATCAGACATCACTGCCTTGCAAGTTGCCTACAGAGAAAATCCAAAGACATTAAATTTAGCAAAATACCCCACAAAACCCAACTAGCTTACTAAATCTCATAATTATGCCAAACCAAACACTCTTCAGACCCCAAATTAACATCAATCTAGAACTTAAGTTGCTTTATATTATAAACTCATAGGATCAATAATGGTCAAAATGAAGGAGAAATTATTTCCTAAATTATTTACAAGAAGTCTACAAAAACTAAAAGCATGGATATAAAACAGGATATTCAACTCAAACGTAATCATTCTACTAGCCCACAGCTGCAAAAATTGGAAAGAAACCAAAATCTTACACAAGAGACTAGATGGCTTTGCAAATAAGTGCAAAGGAAGATATTCTACTGGATTGAAACCAATTTACTCCAGCAGATAATCTAAGGCAATAGCCATTGAGAACTGAGTCTCTATGAGAACAAGCAGCAAGCACACACTTATTTAAGCCAACTACAAAGCCGCAAAATCAGATGGTGTGACCTGAGTGCCAAAGAAAAACCTTAAAAAGCACCACAAACAGAAAAAAAAAAGGCCAGTTGATCTTATCATATAACAGATGGCAATAAATGCAGAAACAATTATTTTTTACACCTTGTGCCAAGGTTGGAGAGGATAGAAGGCAATAAATCTTCTCATTTGTGGTACGAGTATATTGTTGTCATGTCAAATCTAGAATATTCTGCATTTTTCAAAATAGAATACAACACCAAGAAATAAATCTTTATTTTAAATCAGTTCACACTTTAATTGAGTAAAATTATTTACAGTGAGTCATATTTATTTGCCTGTGACCAATGCATATAGAAGATTTGAAGCTGCTCATAAGACTATCTCTTAAATGTAACAAGTGACACAATGACAGGAAGAATGCATGGAATTCACTCTATTAATAGGACAAATGATGGAGTTTTTGTTTTAACGTTTTACTTCTTCACTTAATTTTCACATTTTATCTACTGCCCATTACATGCAGAGCTGAGTACCAAGATTTATGTTTTTCTTATTGTCTCCTGAAGGTGAGCAATGGCATAACACAGGTGCAGATGGTATAAGACTGCAGTGGACCAGTTTAACACCATCTTAGTTTCATTTGGTAATATGAATTGACAAGAACAAATAATTTATTCTTAATGACCCAGATACGAAATGTCCTTGGAATCATTTAATAATACCCACTAGTACTTTGGCAGTCAAGATTCTACCTTCCAGTCATCTGCTGGCAGGTATTCAGAGAATGTAAACTAATTGTGATATTACTCAAAGGAAAATGTGAATAAAAAAAATATACAGAGAACAACCAGACAAGCACATAATGCACAACAGAACAAAACAGCAAAGCCTTTGATTTATCTGTTACTTTGATTACGTGCCATTGTTTTCCAATGTGTTTTCTAATTAGTGCTCATTAATAACAGACGCAATACATGAAATGCTTCCTAAATGTCACACATATTGCATATATTTCTTTATGTTCATAACACTTGCTTTCAATAAGAGTTCATTGATACTTATTGAGGTTACATAAACTAGCCAAAATCATACAACAAATAAGCCACTAGACGGAATTACCCATATATCTTATTAGTCTAAATAAAACCAGGAAAACGTAAGGAATCCTCTGTGTACCCAAATCTCAAATAATGAATAAGACCTTTTGTATTCATTTTATATGCAGCAACGTGCTGCTGAAAGTCATTAAGACATCCAGTGGGGATTATTAAAATTCTCCCCAAATATTTTACCAAGTATCGATATCAATGATTTGTTAGGATATACATGGTTTTGAAATTGAGTTTTCTCCTTGAAGACTTAATTAGGCCAGATGGTTGATTTGAATGGACTGAATTTCTAAACTGAAAGGCAACCAATATTTTTATTTGCAAAAAATATCTCTCAGGCAAAATAAACTAATAGTGACGGCCCGGAAATTACAGACTATAGGAACATAATAAGTGTAAACAAATGGGAAATGAGGACTTTGATGCTGTAATATTTTGCTTTTTTAATATCTCTGTTTATTTCATATTTAGACATTGTAAGTAACTTATACGTTTGGAAATTAAAATGCTTTATATTACTAGACAGGTAATACAAATATGTGAATGGGCTGATATCTTACAATAAAAGAGTGGTGAATATGTACCTCCAGCCTAATACTATTCAAGGTGTATTTTAATCATTATTCTTAACACAGAGCAGTGAAAATATTACAATGAAATATATATTCACATACTACACATATATTACACATTCTATAGGTGTTAGCCTCATTTTATAGATACAGTAATTAATAAGTCACCATGAATTAATCCATTCATTCATCAAATTTACATTCAAGTTTAACCTTCTGAAACTCACGGTTCCTGAAAACCCATCCAGAAAGACAATTATGCCATACACAAAGCTACTACAAATAAATGAAAGATCAAAATATTTTATGAAAACTTTGTTGATCATCATTTGGGATTTAAGATATGCTTTCACTATAAACGCTATATTTGATATAATGTCATAAATGTCATAAGTCCCCCAGTATGTCTGACAGTTCTTTAAAAAATGTAATTAAAGGCCACAGGTGTGGCTAAAAAAACTAATTGGTCTTCTATTATGGAGCTATGCTGAGAATCAATAACAGGCTTCTATGGATCCCTGTGATTCACTAACAATAAGGTGATGATATTACCATATACTCTGCAATATATAATTTGTTCAATGAATTCAAGGTCAATGACTGTTACAGCTGAGCAGGATATTTCAGAAAATAGTGAATAGCAAATTTTGAATGCTAAGGACAAGGAGAATATGGTAATTTGGTCTCTCATCCCACTAGGTGCTATTTCACAAAGTGTCCTGACTTGTGAAGAATTCAGTTTGGAATAGGCACTCTAAAGTTAGGAGGATGGGATCTCCCAGTAGATAGCTCTAACCAGTAATTGAAGCCCGCTTCCTTCTGCACCATCTGTAGCCTCCATGTGGTGCTAGAACATGGAAAGCAGAATCAGGGCCTTAAGCATGGATTAATCAATGCTACTCCATGGTCTGTCAAAATTTACTGCAGTTACAAATGCTATTGAGGAACACTGCTATTAAAATTACTCTTTCAAATAAAATACAAAACCAGCATATTATAGAATGATGTTTTAGATGTATTCATGCAATTTCCAACATGTTAATGTCTAATCTCCAGATTATTGGAATATTTTTTAACGTGTTGAATTTGTGTTTTCATAAAGTAATATTTCTGTTTGTTTCCTTCCCTAGTACTCCTGTTTTCCCTCAGCATGGATGCCAGTCAATGCAATCAAGTTTATCCATTCTATCAGGTTTTTTTTCTTCTTCCCAATTGCTGGTACCAAGTTCAGTTGTGTAAGAGGAAACAGAATAGGTATCTGGGAAGATTGATTTTTAATCCTTTTTTTGGGGGGAAATCTCTCATCTATACCTTCATTGTTTCTTAGAAGAATAATCAATCCTCTGCTAAAACCCAGCACTCATGTGTACCAGAATGGAACATCTCATAACTGCATAATTTTACTTGGGAATTTGTGAGAAACAATGGCTCCCATTTGAGCTATTCAGAGATGACTACAATTGTTAGTCAGTTTATTGGACTCCAGAAGTTGCAATAATACAAGTACATTCTACAACTTGGAACGTGAAAATATCATGGAGATTGTTTTGCTCCCCCTCCAATGGAGCCCCTTAGGGATTTTTGGTCAAACACCCCTTCCAGCCTAAAACATTCCTCCCACAGACCAATCACCTGGATGATTGCATTTTCATTCTGAAACACTGCAAGGGGGAAAACAACTGAAAATAGCACACGGTGACTCAGTCATTAAAAGAAACATTTCTGATTTGGTTTCATATTCACCACACATACTTCTAAATGCTTTAGATCTTGAGTCAAACTAAATAGAGCCCATGTGTTGCTCCTTGATCATCACTGGTAGTGTGTGTGTGTGTGTGTGTGTGTGTGTGTGATGTACATACATGTGGCCAACACACTGAGGATAAATTCCAATAGATACCATGAAAGGCAAATGGTGAAACGTCTTTACCCTTAAGTCCTGCCTTGATAATTATGAAAGGAGAATTTATCTCTCCTGCCCCAAAGAGATATAAATAAACGCAGGCCTGATGAGGGGAAAATACTTAAGCCACCCCCACCCCCAAAAGGCTGAATTCCTTTCCAGCAAGGTCTTCTAGTGAAACTTTTGGCCAGGTGTAAGCTATTACCCTGTTTGTGACAACAAAACATGTGATCTTAGCCATAATATTTATAAATGGGTAAAGTGGCACTACAAAATAGGCTTTGGAATAGATATTAGAAAGCAGAAAAACAGCAGTCTATCAAAGAGATTTGCTTCAAATTGTTTTACTTACAATTACAATGTTTTGTCATTCAATGACCAAACTTTCTGTCTTAAACCATTATCTTTACTGTCAATATTATTTGTACCTATTATTATTTACTTTATCATTACAAAAGTGGTCATCAAAGCTACCACCAAATGTTTTCATTATATTTACAGAGATCAACAAAGGGTTGCAATGGAATCAAATCTGAAATTTAGGTAACCTGAATTACTAGTCCTTTTTCAAGGCTGTTAATTGTGAACAGAAATGATCTGGGGTTACTAACACAAAAGAAGAAATAAATACCAATAAAAAATGATTTGAAAATGGAGATCAATCAGTGACACTAATCCTTAAATATCTCTTCTTAACTTTTATTTTTTCATTCATTAAACCACATCATAAACATCACATGTAACTGCCTGGTACTGTCCTGGCAAACAGTTGTAGCCCTACAGACAATAGTTCTCTTAATTCATGTCATTTTGCTCGAAATGGGTATTTTTCACATATAGCCAACATGAGCTTTTCTTAAATATCATATAACTTTTTTTCTTTGAAGAAAATAAGAAACATGACTTAAAAGAAAAACAATATGTCTTTGTGTTTTATAATATTGAAAGACAATTATCTAGAGTTAAATGTACATTGTCTAACTTCGACCCATAAATTTTCTTAGATCTATAGTGCATTTTATAAAATGGTTGTGGGTTTTTTTTAAGTTACAATTACTAATGAAAACAGTTTTGAAGTAAACATGCTAAAACATTTTACTCGTCTATTTATTTTGTAAATAGTTTTATAAACTATTAGACATGAATTTCAACAGATTATATTACTAAAGATTTTCATGTCTAATAGTTTGTAAAACTATTTATAAAATAAATGACAATGTAAGTTAGTAGTGGAGTTAAAAACTTTGTCTGAAATTGTTTGATTTCTAGCTAAGAGAACTGTTTTTGAGATACCTCATTATTCCAAGACCATCATGCCACCTTTTTTTTTCAAGATTTCTTACCTAAAAAAAAGAAGCTGCATTTGAGAAACTTTACAAAAAAATTACATTTTTTTTCAAACATAAAAAATCGATACACCAAAAATTTTGTTTATAAAATATTAAATAAGGATAATGCTTAGTGCCTTGTAGTAAGACTCAAACATCTTGTTATATCACATAACCACTTTGGGTTTGACCTTCTAAATACATAGAAGTTTTTTTAAGTTTCAAAGTATCATTTAAATTTTAAATGTGCTAGAAGGGGCTATTTACTTTTTAACTATTTCTACAATCTTTTTGTCATGAAAAATATCTTTGAGATTCTTGATATACCTCCAATGGGCAATGAAAAGAAAACTTTCAATAACTCAAAGCCATTCAAAATTTGGAAAAATCTGCTAAAAAACTCAGGATGTTAATATGTGTTCACATGTATTTCTGATGATTTTAAAATTCAAATATTAAATATATTACTTTCCATAAAATTAAAGCCAAACCAGAAGGTAAGAAATCTTAGTAACTCATCTATTTAGAAAGATTTTTTTCCATGATACTACTTTATTTGAATACATGTAACATATGTGACAGTATAAATTCTCCCAAATGAATCTGAAGGCTAAGACATTGCATAAAAAACTAAAATCATAAACTACTTCAGATATTTTTTAAAGTTTAGAAAAATCCCCATTTACTGAACTACAATTAGTTAATGTATCAATAAATGAAAGAAATCTAATCTATATCTTCTATAAAGAGAAAGGCCATCGTTTCCACTTAGAATGGTTCTGTTTCTTCATTACATAAATGCATGTGCACATCCACATTTATACACAAAACCACCTCTTCCTTCAACATCTGCAATTTCCCTCTACCACCATCATTTTAAAGATATTTTGAGAGAATACAATCTCAATAGAATTTTAACAGACAATACCATCAGTTGAAAAAAAATGGATACTTTACTTGTCAAGGATAATGCAAACAAAAGCCAATAATAGAGTTACATAAACAACAAAAAAGCTATAAATTAAATTAATCCCAGCACATCTCACAAAGAAAGTAATTTTACTAATTGAATATTTAAGGTAATATAAAGATCATTGAGTAAGTACATATAAGAATGCTGACAACAATAAAAGGAAATCAACTGCTCACTTTGTCTTTTTATGAAAAACTTTCTAAAACTTAAGATATTTAGGAAGTTCAAATACTTCACAGCTGCCAATTTTATATCTTCTGCTCTAAATTAAAATTGTAATAATATTGATGAATTTAGTCCCCATTAAAATTTGGCTGATTGTGGGAATTTATTATGTGAACTTACTTTAGCACATTACAGATCACCTATCTTTCAGTATTTTGCCTTATTATTTAAAATGCATTTTCCCAGAAATATAAAAAATTTTTCCAATGTACCAAGTTTGTAAAAGGAATTAAATGGTTTTTTTTTTTTTTTCAACCATACCCACAGCATATGGATGTTCCCGGCCAGGGATTGAATCTGAGCCACAGCTACACCACAGCTGCTGTGACACCAGATCTTTAACCCACTGTGCTAGACCAGGGTTCAAACCTGTGCCCCCTAAGAAACAACACTAGTTTCTTGACCCACTGTGCCACAATGGAGACTCCAGTTTTTAAAAGAACAATGGTAGATAATTTTTAATATCTCACTGAATAAAATAAATAAGCTAGAGTAACAATTTGACACATGATTGTATTGGTAAAAAAAAAAAGAAATAGCATAGAATTTTTAGCCATATTTTTAATTAATGTATAAAAGTGGGATACAAAAAATGATAAATATTTCTTAATTTCCAAAAATATATTAAAAAATGGCTGTGTTTTCATTCCAGAATTGTTGAATAGCATGTGCTGTGTCTCAGTTAAAGTTTACAATGGGGCATTTTCTCCATGCTATATAAGGAAAACTCCTTCCTGAAGTGAGAAAACAGTGACAGATTTTGGAGGGAAGTAATGCTTTGGCTGTATTAAACTTAATCCAAAGAAGAACATGAGCTAAAATACCTAGTTGCCAACTTCTATACTCAAACTCCTAGCTACACAAGGTGAAAATGCTTCAGTAAGGATAATGGGTAAAACCTAGCTACAAAAGTAAAAAGTACCTAATGATATATGTATACACACACACACACACACACACACACACACACACACATACACACACACACACACACATAATTACTCAATGAGTAAATTAACTCATCAGTTAGCTTCTGGGAACTCAGTGGATTAAAATAGCAATTGTCACTTCACAGTTCTGTGGGCCAGCTAAGGCTAGGTATGGCTCAGTTGTTCTTTGGATTTCTGTGGGACTCATGACATATCTGTGGGCAATGGGGTAGCTGTGCTTGTGAAGCTGGCCGGCTCTTACATGGGGAAAAAGAGGCGACTAGGCCATGGCAAGGTCCCCATGGCCTTGGTACCATGGCAGGTTGCTGCTCAGCCTATTTTCTGTGGTAGCTGGACAGTGTTCCTAGATAGGCTCTTGTGCGTAAGGCCACCTGAGGCCCATGCTTGGAACTGGCACAATACTGCTTTTACCATATTCTCTTGTCCAAGGTAATTTACAGAGTCAGCTCATATTCAATAAGTAGAGAAAGAGACTCCAACACATAATGGGAAGAGTTACAAAGTCAAATTGCAATGGATGTGGATAAAACTATGGAAAATTTTGTGACCATTCTTTTTGCAAATTATAAACTACAATGATAAGTTACATATACTGACCATTCCGAAAAGACTTGTTGAATGTATGAGTGAATAGATGCATGGATAAGTGAATGGTTAAGTTATGAAGAGAAGTAACACAATTCTTCTCAGTAGGAAATCATCAAGTCTTTAAGGCATCGAGTAGGAAATCATCAAGTCTTTAAGGCACTGAGTCATTAAGTCTCAGTAAGTCCACATTAATTAGGCATGATGTAGGCTATAGAAGTTGATAAAATTTGTAGTCACTATTTGTATTTACAGATACCCTGTTTTGACTAAATTGAGTATTCATTTCCATTTTCTAATCTTTTCTACTACATACCATCTGAGTTTCTCTTTTTTGAATCATTAATATAAATCAATTATTACTAAAGAATATTGTTGTTTAAACTCCTTTTTGAATCAAATTTTTGCATTCTTTTGTTTAATAGTTAACTGATCTCATGGATTACTTCTGGGCTTTAAATAGCCATAAACTATAGCTTTTTTACACAGTCTAATTTTATCAATCAAAAAACTTAAAATTTATAAGGGAATTAAACCATTGCCTATGTATATAAATAAGACTACTTGCTATCAAATGTAAGAAGTCATAAATTAAAAAAACTTACTTCGGGCAAGCTTTCACTATATTTTTAACATCTATTCTTCTATCTACCTCAAAATAAGAATTATTTGAACAGGTCTTTTTTATCCACATTGCATCTACATTTCTGCTGGTTTATTTTTATATATAAAAAAAGAAGTATACTCTGATAATGAGCTTTTAAAAAAATAACTGGAAATCTTTCCAAATTAAACAGCTGCCCACATGTAACACATGCCAGAAAAGTCACAGGTCGGTGAGGACAGAAACAATGCAAAGATAATTCAATACAAAAATAATTTTCATATGAGCCTCTGTAATTTTGCTATATATGGCAATGTAGACCTCAAAAGTATGATAGTAAATTCTTATTCAAATGCAAATACGAAATGTATTAGTTTAGCATGCATGCAGATATGAACTTGATTATGGCTGGCATTCTACTTTGGTAGGTCCACATGTTAAATTAGGTTCAATCTCATAATTGCACCTGCAGTTACCATGGCAGTTCAAAAAGACCAATGCTAGGTTACTGTTCAAGCACAGAAAAGGTGCAGGGTTTTATGGTCCCCTAGCTCGCATCACTGTGTGACACTATTAAAATTTCCACAGAGCACAGCATAGTACATAGTTAAATCAGAAAAAAAGAGTAATGCCCCTTTGAGAGAGTCAGCTCATTTTCTTTTTATTAGTTGTAATGTGTGTAGTGCTAAGCCACTGGTTTCATCTTCATTGCTTTAAAAAGAAAAGCTCATCTAAGTCAATAAATAAATTAAAATGTAACTACATCTACTAAATTCTTTTGCTTTTTGTCTACAAAAAAAGTAGTTTTGTGGTAAAATAATCTTCTATTTGTTTCATTTTATTGTAATGGTACCTCACAGCTGCCTCTTAAACCCTACAGATGACAGAAACCAAAATTTGAAATTAGAAAGAATTTTAAAATTCTCCATCAAATGAATCCATTTGAATTTAACTCAAATTGGGAGTAACAAGACCATTTACAGTAACTTTCAAGAGATACTACATATGCAATCTATTAAGAGCATTCAGAAGTTCTCTCTGGCTATGCACAGGCAATAGTGTGGGTGTGTGTGCGCACGTGCACTCGTGCATGCCAGGGTGTGACACATATGTGGTAGAGGTACATGTGCACATACAAATTATAGTGTATAAACAGTATATTATCACTGTTCCTCCACTAGGGTTAGACTGAAGACTTCCCTGCTGAAAATTGAACTCTTCCCTTTAATTTAAATTAAAATAGGAGTTCCCATTGTGGCATAATGGAAATGAATCCAACTAGTATCCATGAGGATGAGGGTTCAATCCCTGGCCTCGCTCAATGGGCCAGGGATCCGGCATTGTTGTGAGCTGTAGTGTAGGCTGGCAATTGCAGCTCCAATTTAACCCCTAGACTGGGAACTTCCAAACACCACACCTGCGGCCCTAAAAACCAAAAAAAAAAAAAAATTAATTAATTAAAATATATTTTACTTTCACTATACATGCAAATTGATATATTTTGACTTTATAACCCCATTGGTCAAGTTGGTGAGTTTGCTTAAGTGAAGGGAAATAGTTTTACTATTAAATGAAATTATCTGAAAATACCACTTAAGAAAGTTAACTGTGCAGAATTATTGTATATGATTATTATTTTTTCAAAGAACTTAGAAAATCAGTCAGCAATGTTTTTTACCTATAAGGATTCTTAGACTCAAAAATGTGATTTCTCAAAGCATCTAGGAATAGAGAGTCAAAATCTCCTTTCTTTGTCAACTAAACTCTTTACTTAGACTTACTGCAACAACTTGAAAGGTTGCTCTCTCAATGCCATGTGCGTTCTGCCTTTGGCCAAGATTCAGAATGACTTCATAGCAATATTACTTAACATATAATACAAACTAAAAGCTTACTGATAACAAAGAAAACTATATTTAAGGCACAGTATGTACTATTTTAGTTTATACAACTCATGATAGCCTATGTTTTGTTTCTTTTTTCCCCAGCTTCATTGAGGTATAATTGACCCATGTTTTAAATATTTATTCCTTAAGCAGAAAATGTTTCTCTAAAACATTTTGGAAACAAGATTTTCAATGTTGAAATGAAATAGTGAGGTTATCTCCTTGAATTTCCCATTCACTTCAGGATTCCCTTTTATTTATTTATTTTTAATTTTTTAATTTTTTGTCTATTTAGGACCACACACGTGGCATATGGAGTTTCCCAGGTTAGGGGTGGAATCAGAGCTGTAGCCGCTGGCCTACACTGCAGCCACAGCAACACTGGATCTGAGCTGCATCTGCAGTTTACATCACAGCTCAGGGCAATGCTGGATCCTTAATCCCCTGAGCAAGGCCAGTGATTAAAACTGTATCCTCATGGATACTACTCAGATTCATTTCCCCTGAGCCATGATGGGAACTCCAAAGATTCCCTTTTAAATGTTCCTAACATCAGCTTTTAGAAATCTTTGGAGAGTTGAAGTTCATTACTTCACTAGGAAGACCACAATGCTTTGTTTGCAAAGTCTTGTATTAAATTCTCCTCACCTTAGGTCTAAGGCACTGTTGATAGTTCTGCCCTATGAAAACAGAGTTCTTGATTCCCCTTCCACATGAACTTCTCTAAAATAGTTAGTAGTAGTTGTCATAACAAAAAACAATAATAATAATAACAAGTTCATTGAGTATAATGTTCCAGGAACAGTTCTATATGCTTTGCACAAATCTTTTTTTTTTTTTTTTTTGGTCTTTCTGCCATTTCTTGGGCCACTCCCACGGCATATGGAGGTTCCCAGGCTAGTCGAATCGGAGCTGTAGCCACCAGCCTACTCCAGAGCCACAGCAACGCGGGATCCGAGCCGCGTCTGAGACCTACACCACAGCTCACGGCAACGCCAGATCATTAACCCACTGAGCAAGGGCAGGGATCGAACCCGCAACCTCATGGTTCCTAGTCGGATTCGTTAACCACTGCGCCACAACGGGAACTCCTGCACAAATCTTTTAATGCTAACAACAATCCTTCTGAGTAGACCCAGTTACTAATGCTGTTTTACAGATGTGGGGTAATGGGGAAAGGATACTGAAGTAATTTACCAAATATTAAATAACTGGCCCAAAGGCACTGGATCAAATCATAGGATCCTGGTTGCACAGCTCTTAAAGCTAACTACTGTACTGTAATAATACAGTGCTTATAGTATCTTCAAATCTTTACTTATCAAACAAGAATATGTCATTCAGCTTCTTTTCATTTGTCAAGAATTGGAGTGTCTTCACTGTCCTTTGAATTTTCCTATGCATAAACTGCATTTTTGTGGAACTGCATACAATAGATTGGATGTGGTGTAACTGGGGCCCACCCTTAAGGATTGATTTTTCCACTTCATTTAAGAACCACACTGATATTAATGTGGTTTAAACTGGCCTAAACATGGGTAGACAAAGATAGACAAAGAACAATGCAAAAACCCAAATTCTTTCACAAGAAATTCTGCCAATTACATCTCCCTAAATCTTTACTTTATAGGTATCTCATTGTACCCATAAAAAGCTATACATACATTCATTTATGGTAAATTTTATCCCATTCAATTTAACCTTCAAAAATCTTCTGAATGCTGTTCTTTCATCCTGTGTATTAGCTACCTTTCAGGCACTCTATGGTTTATTTTATAATCATTATGATCAAAAAATTTCTGTTCATTAATATTTCATTTTTGAACTAAAACAATGTTTTCAGTCTAATGGTCAGCCTAAAGTTACCAAAATATCTTATATTTTATTCTCACAAAAAGCAGTCAGGCAAAACTTATTAAAACTTAAAACTGTACCAAAAACTCATTTTTCTCTCAAACATTCACTATCCATTAAAGTTGCAGAGGAATTGCTTACTTGGTAAGGAGTCACTTCCTTTCTGACTTATTTACCTATTCTCTTCCAGTTCATTAGATTCCTAGGTAAAGAACAAATCTCTCCTAGCAAAGCATAAATGTAGTTTCACCTAAAAGTAGGAAAGTTTACTCTCATATGCGTCTAATAGGAACAACATAAAAAGAATAAAGTCACACTGATCGAAGAAATTTTGCTTGTTTTGTTTTGTAAACTCTCTGCACAATTCCCATTGACATAGTCATTTTTCTTTAAGTCATTTGAAACTTAATTCTTCCTATGCCCCATTCTGGGATTATTTTAAAATGCAGATGAGAAACTTAAAAAGTAATGGAAAAACAATTTAATCAATATTTTTATTCAGCTAGCATTCCATTTCCAAAGTTATCCTGTAATACTTTCAGAAAACACGTTCATCTTGTTCCAGTGATAATTCTTGGTATTCACCAATTAGAGAAAGAAAGAAGTCAAATACACCACAGGAAAATATAAAATAGTACAGGAGAATGAGATTTTTATTTGATGTGAACCTGGCACATAGTAATTTCTCATCTGATAGAGGTCTGAAAAATAAGTGAAAATACAAGTTTTAAATTAATGTATACCAAGAGCAATCTATTCTTTAGTAGAAACTACACTTGTGTAAACCCTTTAATAATATAATTAAGAATTCAACAATGCCTCTGTATATAATTCACAGTTCCACATGTCTACAGCTCTGATTCTGACCTTTCAAAACCCCATTAAGCTATGTAAATACAGTACAAAGAAATGTGTACTGTGCATAAACAGTATTCTAATGTCAACCAGACAAGGACACATGGCTTCATGGTTGTCCCCAGTGCTTGTAAGAGCTCTGTTGAGGCATTAATACATCCTTGCTATTGATTTTTATATGACAGATCTACCATGGGACTCATTTTGTGGCCTTTCTGTTCAATATGTGGTTGGAGGGTAACCCCTACTTATATTATTCTGATATATTAGACAGATTGTGATGGTTAAATTTATGTGTCAACTTGACTGGGCTAAGGGATGCCCAGATAGGTGGTAAAACATTATTTCTGTATGTGTTTTTGAGGCTATTTCTGAGAGATATTACCATTTGATTCAGTGCACTGAGTGATCTGCCCTCACAACATGGGTGGACATCATTCAGTTCATTGAGGGCCTAAATATAACAAAAACATGAAGGAAGGGAAAATTTTCTCTTTCTCTTCTTTAGCAGGGACATTCATTTTTTTCCTGCCCTCGGACATCAGAGCTTCTGGATTTCAAGCCTTCTAACCCCAGAATCTACATCCCCTGACCCCTGGTTATCAGATCTTTGGACTCAGATGGAATTCTACTTCCTGCTTTCCTGGTTCTCCACTGTGTGGACAGAAGCTTGTGAAACTCATGGCCTCCATAACTGTGTGAGACAATTCCTATAATAAATCTCTTCATATAACCTATTGGATTTATTTCTCTGAAACTCTGAATAATACATAAATATCACAAACATCTTTTAGCAGTTAAATGCAAATAATAACAGTGAATCTTTCTGAAAATGAAAGAAAAGTCAAGGTCCAGGACCTCACATTAAATATCATAAAACTCTGATAAGACAGTGCTTGATTAGCTTGTTATGGATATATTTTTAAATTACACAATTAATATTCACTGTAGAAAATAAGAATAAAAATCATCTCAATTCCATCAACCACTGTAAATTTCCATCAACATTTTGATATTTATCTTGTATTTGAAATGTATACATATGCATATATGCTTACAGTCATATAAATACATATGTAGAATAAAAGGTAAGCACTAAATATGCTTAGAACCTTTCTATTAACAATAACTGGGAACATATTTTTGTCAAAAATATACTTCTAAAATATCATTTTGATGAATAATCAATATTTCATTTTATGTGTATCCCAAATAAAAGTCTTTCTTGCCACTATCTTAGGCCTTAACATGGTGATGAATTCAAAAGAAGCAAAACAGAATGTGTTAAAGGCTTGGCAAAGCAAAACAAAAAAAACAAAGACAAAATGAGAAAATACCTCAAGACAAATTATAAGGGAAACACAATTTTCTGAAATCTATGAAATGCAGCAAAATGACTTCTAAGAGGGAAGTTTATAGCAATACAGGCCTACCTCAAGAAACAAGAAAAAAATCTCAAGAAAACAACCTAGGAGTTCCCATTATGGCACAGAGGAAACAAATCTGACTAGAAACCATGAGGTTGCGGGTTTGATCCCTGGCCTCGTTCAGTGGGTTAAGGATCCAGTGTTGCCATGAGCTGTGGTGTAGGTCATAGACATGGCTCGGATCCCACGTTGCTGTGGCTGTGGTGAGGCCAGTAGCTGCAACTCCGATTTGACCCATAGCCTGGGAACTTCCATATGCTGTGGATATGGCCCTAAAAAGACAAAACAAAACAAAACAAAACAAAACAAAACAAAACCCATAAACTAAAGAAGTTATAAAAAGAAGAATATACAAAGCTGAAAGTAAGCAGAAGATAGCAAATAATAAAGATCAGAGAAGAAATAAATAAAAGAGTCAAAAATAGAAAAACAATGAAAATAAGAGCTTTTTAAAATATATATAAACAAAATTGATTGGATTAGGAAGAAGTGGTATATATACACAATGGACTACTACTCAGCCATAAAAAAGAATAAAATTATGCCATTTGCAGCAACATGGATGGAACTAGAGACTCTCTTACTGAGTGAAGTAAGTAAGTAAGAAAGAGAAAGACAAATTCCATATGATATCACTTATATTTGTTATCTAATATACAGAACAAATGAATCTTTCCACAGAAAAGAAAATCATGGACTTGGAGAATAGACTTGTGGTTGCCAAGGGGGAGGGGGAGGGAGTGGGATGGATTGGGAGCCTGGGGATAATGGATGCAAACTATTGCTTTTAAATGGACTAGCAATGAGATCCTGCTGTGTAGCACTGAGAACTATGTCTAGTTATTTATGACAGAGCATGATAATGGGAGAAAAAAAGAATGTATACATGTATATGTAACTGGGCCACCATGCTTTATAGCAGAAAAAAAAATTGTATTGGAGAAGTAACAATAAAAAAAGGAATAAAAAAGGAGAAATAACAACCAAAACCACAGAAATACAAAAAAAAAAAAAAAAGACCATTAAAAGTTATATGCCAACAAATTGGATAACCTAGGAGAAATAATGGACACAGTTTTAGAAACATAGAACTTCCCAAGACTGAATCAGGAGGAAATAATCTGAATGGACCAATCTCTAGGAGGGAAATTCAATTTGTAACTTAAAAAAAACACCAAAAAAACCCAAAAAACTTGCAGCAAACAAAGGTCAAAAACTAAACAACTCAACTGGGGAAATTTAACAAATGCATAAAGAAATGGTAATATCTATCCTTCTCAAACTATTCCAAAAAACTGAAGATGAAGGAAAACTCCCAAATTCATTCTATGAAGCTCATTCTCACCACTTCTAAGATAGTACATGAAGTCCTAGTCACAGAAATCAAACAAGAAAAATAAATGAAGACACCCGAATTAGAAGGGAAGAAGTAAAACTGCTAGTATTTGCAAATGACATGATATAGAAATGACATGATATAGAAACCCCTAAAGTCTTTACCAAAAAGTTATTAGTTATAATAAATGAATTCAGTAAAGTTGCGGGATACAAGATTAATATATGGAGATGTGTCACTTTCCTATACATCCACTATCAGAAAGGGAAACAAGAAAACATTTCCATTTAAAATTACATGAAAAATGAGGAGTTCCCATCGTGACACAGTGGTTAATGAATTCCGACTAGGAACCACGAGGTTGTGGGTTGGATCCCTGGCCTTGCTTGGTGGGTTAAGGATCCGGAGTAGGTCGCAAACGTGGCTCCAATCCCGCTTTGCTGTGGCTCTGGCGTAGGCCAGCAGCTAGAGCTCCAATTAGACCCATAGCCTGGAAACCTCCATATGCCACGGGAGTGGCCCTAGAAAAGGCAAAAAGATAAAAAATAAATAAATAAATACAAAATTAAATAATAAAATTACGGGAAAAAGAATAAAATATCTAGCAATAAACTAAACCAAGGAGTAAAAGACCTATACACACTCAGAAAACTACAAAATATTGATCAAGAGAATTAAAGGTGATTCAAAGAAATGAAAAGATTCCATGTTTTCTTGGATTGGAAGAGTTAATATTGTTACAATGTCTGTACTCAAATCAATCTACATATTTAACACAATTCCTAGCAAAATAGTGACATTTTTCATGGAACTAGAAGAAATAATCATAAAATTTATATTGAACCAAAAAAGACCCAATATTGCCAAACCGATTTTCAAAAAAAAAAAAGTGTCAGTGGTATCACATTCACTGACTTCAGACTATATTACAAAGATACAGTAATCAAAACAGCATGGTACTGGCATAAAAATAGACACAGAACAAAAGAACAGAACAAACAGCCCAGAAATAAACCCATGAACTTATGGCCAATTAATCAATAAGAAAGGAGATAAGCTTTCACACAGTACTATCAACAAAATGAAAATAAAACCTAAACAATGGGAGAAAATATTTGTAAATACTATCACTGACAAGGGATTAATATCCAAAATATATAAATAGCTCATATAACTCAATATGAAAAAACAAAAAACTGATTAAAAATGTGCAGAACTTAACAGACATTTTTCCAAACAAGATATACAGATGGCCAACAGGCACATGAAAAAATGTTCAACATCGCTAATCATCAGAGAAAGGCAAATCAAAACTATGAGATATCACCTCACACCTGTTAAAATGGCTATCATCAAAAAGTCTACAGATAACAAATGGTGACAAGAATGTGTTGAAAAGGGAACCCTAGTACACTATTGGTTAGAGAGTAAATAGATACAGTCACAATCGAAGACAGTACAATGGGCTCAAAAAACTGAAAATAGAACCAACACATTACCCAGCAATTTTACTCCTGGGTAAATATTCAAAGAAAATGAAAATACAAATTTGAAAAGGTATGATGTACACCCCAATGTTCAGAGCAGCATTATTTATAATTTTTACTGCTAAAATGTGGAAGCAACCTAAGTGTCCATCAAAAATAGATGAATGAAAGAAGATATGATATATATGTATGTGTAATACAATGCAATAGTATTCAGTCATAAAAAAGAATGAAATTCTGCCATTTGCAACAACATGGATGGACTTAGAGGTATTTTGATTAATAAAAGACAGAGAAAGACAAACTCTGCTATCATTTACATGTGGAACATAAGAAATAAAGCAAATGAATGTATACAATAAAACAGAAGTGGATTCATAGATACAGAAAAAAATTAGTGCTTAACCATGGGAAGAGGAAGGGATAAGAGGCAGAAGAGGGGTATGGAATTAAAAGTTACAAACTACTGTGTAGAAAATAAGTAACGAGGACATATTGTATAGCACAGGCAAATATAGCCATTTTGTTTTAATAATTTATTTTTCTTTTAGGCTACACTGGCAGTACGTGGAGATTTCTGGGTCAAGGATCAAAACGAAGCTGCAGCTGTGACCTACACCACAGCTACAGTAATGCCATGTTCTTTACCCACTGAGCCAGGCTGGGAATCAAATCCATGGATCTGCAGCAAGCCGAGCCACTGCAATTGGGTCCTTAATCCACTGCTCCAGAGTAGAAACTCTCTGTAGCAACTCTAAATTTATAAAAACATTGGAATCAGTATGTTGTACACCTGAAATTAATACCGTAGTTCAACTAACTTACATTTTTTAAATAATAAATGAAAATAAGATGAAATATAAATTTGGCCTTGGGGGGGAAAAAGTGTCAGCTGGACTGCATTCTCAGGTAGAAGCTTGACTTAGAAAAAAATCTGCTTTTGGAGTTCCCGTCGTGGCGCAGTGGTTGACGAATCCGACTAGGAACCATGAGGTTGCGGGTTCGGTCCCTGCCCTTGCTCAGTGGGTTAACGATCCAGCGTTGCCGTGAGCTGTGGTGTAGGTTGCAGACACGGCTCGGATCCCGCGTTGCTGTGGCTCTGGCGTAGGCCGGTGGCTACAGCTCCGATTCAACCCCTAGCCTGGGAACCTCCATATGCCGCAGGAGCGGCCCAAGAAATAGCAACAACAACAACAACAACAAAAAGACAAAAGACAAAAAAAAAAAAAAAAAAAGAAAAAAATCTGCTTTAAACTCACTGGCAGAATGCATCATTTCACAGCCATACAACTGAAGTCCCTGCTTTCTAGTGGCTCTGCTATGGGTTACTCTAGGCTCCTAGAGACCATACATCATTCCTTGACACATGGCCTTCATAGCCAGTTCAAAACCTGACAGTTCATGTCCTCACAGCCAGGAGTGGATCTCTCTGGCTCCTTGTCTGCTACCTGCCTGAGAAAACTCTCAGCTTTTAAAGAACTTACTTGATTAGGTCTGGCCCAATATGGAAATGTTCCTTTTTGCTGTACAATATAATATGATCACAAAAGTGATATCTTATTAAAAGGTTCCATACACATTCACTGGGAAGACATTGTACAATGGCAAGGGTTAGTGGGGATGCTGTTAGAATCTGCCAACTATATAAACACAAGCGGGACCTGTAGGTGCTTGATTATTTGGAAATAAGTTCAGATACATATATAAGACACAAATATAAGAAATGTTTGGTTCACATATTTATAATGTAATTTTGCCTAAAACAAAAAAAATCATATTTATTCACCAATGTTTTGATATAGGGTCATATTATCTTTCCTAATAAATATGCACATATTTAATTTTGAATGCTATAAAACAGAGGCACGCTTATAGCCTACGATTAAATTTAATAATTTCTATTTCCTTTTCACCCATTAGATTTTTTATTTTTTTCAAAATAAACTTATAAATCTGAATAATATAAAATGTGACTTATACAATCTTGAATTTTTATAAATTATTGGGGCTGTCTTTGTGGCCTGGGTAGAAATGAGCTTCCTAAGTGATGAATAGAGGTTGGAAAGGAAATGGAATTTAGAGTTTACAATAAAAAGTTGAGTTAATCTATTAAAAGCACTTTCTAATTATATCTGTTTGTTGCATAGAACATGACCTCTGTGATAGATTACAATAAATTTCTCTTCCATTTGGACAAACCTTCAAGAGTCTTCATCTCATTTGCTTGTCTTTCATTCTTTTCCCACCTGGTATTCTACTCAATCCCGTATGTTCTACGACAGTAGTTGAATGACTTTTAGGCGTGTGGTTTCTATTTTATCTCTTTATGGTCTGATCATTTTTTCCTGTTTGGTTTCTCTCAGCAATACACTCCTTTCCTAGGAAATCACCACTAAACTTGACCTACTAAAATATTTGATCTAGTCAATAAGAAAAGACTAATTGTTTACTTTTACTCAAGAGTACCATTTCCCTGGCCATATACTATGTAAAACATTCTCTAAAGAAAAAAAACCAAAAAACAAAAAAAAAACCATTCATTTTTTGCAGCTTTTCCTCAGTGACCTGGTTAGCTGTCTTCATACAAATAGGAATGACTGTCAGTTTACTTCAGTAGTCCAAGAATTCTGACAATGATCATAAAATCTGAAAGAATCTCACATCCTCACACAGAATTGAAAAGGAACAAGTAACTGCACACTCTAGCATACATCAGAGAAGCTCTGGCAATTTCTGGTACTCTCAAGTCCAGTTTATAGCATCTCTATAGATAAAATGGAGCTTTGAAATGCTGTGGCTTTTGAATCATTTGCATACTAGGAATTAATTGATAAACTATTAATGAAATGCAAAGTATAAAATGGTGTGACTATTTGTATTGCAAAAATGAAGCCTCAGAACAGACTATTAAAGAGTCTAACAAGCAAACTCAGGTGCATTTTCCATCAAATTAAAGATGAGATAGACACATTTGACCTGTGATATTTAAGGTTAAGTATCTTTATGCTAAGTACCCAGATACAGACCTGGATTTGAGCATCTAGTGCAAGTGATTTATAAGGAAATGCTTTTGGGGAAACCATTAAAGCAGCAGGGGCAGCAGGAGGAAGAGGAGCAGGGAGGCCATCCAAGCCCAAGACCCAGAGTGGTACCTTCAGCCTGAACTCACAGAGATATTCTGGAGTATAAACAGTGGTTGACAGTTGTCCTGAGCCAAGACAGGGGGCTGGGGCTTGTGTATACCAGCCCCTCTGGGTCATTTCTTAGGGAGTATCATCCAAGTGGGCAAAGAGGGCTTCAAGATGCACAAACAGTCCCCCTAAATTAAATGCCTCAAGCTACGGAAAGTAAAAGCAAACAAAAGTGGCCCTACACACAAACACGGGGAAAGAGGGTAGGGGATCTATGGGAAGCACATAAAATAATTTTATTTGCATTCCAAGATGTAGATTTGGCCAATTACTATATTTTATATGACTAAAATTAGGCAGATAGAATTATGAAAAATACTGTTGAAAAATAAATAATTTTCCATTAGCTATTTGCCATAAACAGAATATATACATATAGAGTTTTATTTTCTCTTCTTTTTTAAAATAACAAAGTTTCTATATCTACCAGATATTCTAAAAGGAAAGATGAGCTCAGAGTATGATTAAGCTGTCTGAGAAACACAAATCAGTAATGCTCTCATGAGAAAAAAAAAACTATTAAATCATGGAATTGTTCATTGTGGTCTAGGGTTAAAACATTTCAAAACATTTCAAAACTAAATAACTTTCACTTTGAAACTCAAGTTGCCAACTGGAGCATAACAAGACAGCAGCAGAAGTATTAGACTTAGTATTGCCCAGAGCATTATAAGGCTCCTTTACTAACTGATGTTGAAGTTTTTAAATTAGTATGGACCACATTATTGGTAACAACAGAAGTCTCATATCTGGCTGCCCCCAGACATCTTCCTGTGTTATGCTACTTATGCTACATTCTCAGCCCTACATGAAGCAAAAAAACACAGGTAAACTCTCACTCATTTTTGACAAGCAGAGCAAATCTGAAAATGATGTGAGTTTGTGAAGGCATATTCATATTCAGAAGAAGCACAGGAATAGCCAATTCATCTTAGTTGTAAGGAAAGAAACTTCTACCTAACTTAGTAATTAAAAAAAAAATTTTGGTATTTATCTTCCTTTTTATTTCCTCCTTCCCCACAATTCCCCGACTCTCCAGCCAGTCCCCTGGCCTCACTGTATTCTCTGCTTTGAGGAACAG
Source organism: Sus scrofa (assembly GCF_054392235.1). NCBI lineage: Eukaryota > Metazoa > Chordata > Mammalia > Artiodactyla > Suidae > Sus > Sus scrofa. The sequence goes on from NC_139390.1 coordinate 66,028,119, forward strand.
CTATAATCGTGGAGAGCAGAGAGCAACTCTGCCCTTTCCCCTCTCCCTTTTTTTCGATGTTTAGGTCTTAAGAAACCAAAAAGGACATTTGGCCGAGAAAAAGAAAATTGACCATGCAGAAAAATATCATGATGAAAATCCTGAATGAATGAGGAAAGGATAGATACTCAATTGCTTTTGAATACAAAATTTGATTAATAAAAGTAGCATACATAATTGAAAAGAGATCCAGGAATCTAATATCATTTTTGTTGGTTAGTGTTCTGAAGATCCTAGCCACAATGGATTTTAAGAAAAAGTGACCCGAGGCTTTCTATTCACAAAAATGTCTACCTTGTTCAAAGTCAGGTACTTATATACACATATAACCATCAACACCCATCCCTACACATACATACGCAATGTACATATTTAAACTCTGTACCCAACAGGTAGAAAACACATGTATATGTAGAGAATACTCAAGCCTACATGAAATATGATCACAGATTTGCCATAAATACTCTTGACAGACTTCAAAGACTTGTCATACAGATCACATTCATTATGAAGTAAGGTTAGTGTGATGGTTAAATTCATGCGTCAACTTGACTGGGCCACAGGGTACCCAGACTTTTGGTCAAACATTATTCTGGGTGTGTTTGAGAGGATGTTTCTGGAAGAGAGATTATCATTTAAATGGGTACACTGAGTAAAGCAGATTTCCCTCCCAATTTGGGTAGACTTCATCAAATATAACAAAAGCCTAAATAGAACAAAAAACAGACCTTGTCCTAAGGCAGGAGGAGTCCTCCTGTCTGACTGCCTTCATCCTGGGACATAAACGTTTTCCTGATGTTCAATGCTATGGAAACATCAGCTTTCCTGGGCCTTCTGTTTCCTGAATCACCCTGCAGATCATGGGACTTGTCAGCCTCCCAAATCCAATGAGCAATATTTACGTAGAAAAATCCAATGGTTCTATTTTCAACCTTGACTGATATAATTAGATATTAATTAGGGTAAAATATATTTTCTAATCTTCAGACATTTGCAAAATAAGAAATTCATGACTAAATAATTCTTGAGTAAAGAATAAATCACAGTGGAAACTAAAATACTTAACAACTAAGTGATTCAGACAATATCATATATCAAAATGTATGAAATAACTGTAAGGAATTCCCCTCGTACCCTGGCCATCAAAATTCCTCATGATGCAAAAGCAGCAATTTTGGTTTCCATTTTAGTGACCACTTTCGAAGCACTTCAAAATATCTCCTCAATAACTGAATGTTTGTTTCTGATTTCTGTACCTGTGCTTACACACTACCTTTAGTCCCATTTATTGCAGCACCTGTGCCACGTGTAAACTTCGTCCTTTCACAAGCCTATTTCTCACTAGAATATGAGCACAATGGACTTGGAGTTCAGATTATAAATTATTCAACTTTATCATAGTAAATAGGAAATTTTTTAAAACATCACCAAATTTGTAAAAACTATTTTGTAATCCTAAAAATAAAAATTTTTGAGTTCTCTTGAGAGCATGACATAGAATGTTAGAAACATGAGAAGTATTTATAAATGGCAAATAAATATGATAAATGTTAAAATCTGAAATACGACAAAATAAGAAAAAAAAAGCAGATTAAAGTAAATCGGGAGTGCAAAGGTCGGCAGTGGTATAGGTTGTAGCATTTAACAGGTTGTCAGGTAAGCCTCTGAGAAGGTATTCAGCCACCATATGAAAGGTATGGAGGAGACCAGACAGATATCTGGAAGAATTCCTGTCAGTGACACTGTGCTAAGGCAGTAACAGGCCTTTGTGTTAGAAACAGTAAAGAGCCCAGCATGGCTACAGTGGTACTCTAGATTGGGTTTCCCTGAAATTAACCCCAAGGAATTGATGAAATTAATCATCCAGGACATGGATATTCACAGTTTATTTGAGAGGTGATTCTGAGGCATGTGAAAGATGGGAGAAATGTAGGCAGAGACAGAAGAATGGCTTATAAAAGTAATTCGAGCCTCAGTCCCTTGGGAACTAACAGGATGCAAGCACCTGGCATCTCAGAATTCCTCAACAAGAGAAAAGGAAGCAAAAGTATTTACCCACTGATTCCCATTCCTCACAGGCTGAGGGATGCCTTTGCAGCGTCATACCCCCAGCACTTCTGGGGGCTTCCAGGGGGCTCAAGGAGTTTCTGTGCTGCCACAGTCAGCCCTTGGCTGGAGAAGCAGGGGTCAAGAGACAGCGTTTGAAGTGGGATGAGGCCAGCATGTATTTGAAATGCCCATCATCATAGCGATAAGGGAATTCAAGGCAGGTTTATATGATATGCAGTGGAGAATCAGCAGTGTCTGCTGTATGTAGCAAGAACAAGGGGAATGGGGAAAAAAGGGTAGGAAGAAGGGGATTAAGGGAAAGGAGATCTTATAGAGCATTGCACATCTTGCAATGACTTGGTTTTCACTCTATATTAAATGTAAAACCATTAGAGGGTTGTGAAACCATCTGGATGTGCTACTGAGGATAGACTGTGGGTAATGGAGTAGGAGCAAAAGTAGCAGCAATAAACTGCTAGGAAGCTATTAAAGTCATCCCCGTAAGAAATAAAGATGTCTTAGCCTAGGTTGGTACTGAGCAACTGGTGAGACAAAGTCAGATTCTGGATATATCGCTGATAGTGAAGCCTTTTTCTATTCTAAACTGTACTAAAGATCCTTAACATTATTTAAGACAGGAAAAATAATAAAGACATAGGATTGGAAAGTAAATAAAAGTCATCTTATGTTATGACTTGACTATCTTGCCTGAGCATAAATTCAAAATATTATGGAATCTAATTATTAGAAATTACCATGGAGTTTGTAAAGGAAGAGAGCTAGAAGATTGATACTTTTTTTTTTTTTTTTGTCTTTTTGTCCTTTTTAAGGGCCGCACTCTTGGCATATGGAGGTTCCCAGGCTAGGGGTCTAATCAGAGCTGTTGCTGCCAGCCTATGCCAGAGCCAAGCAATGCCAGATCCGAGCCACATCTGCAACCTACAACACAGCTCACAGCAACACCGGATCATTAACCCACTAAGTAAGGCCAGGGATCGAACCCTCAACCTCATGGTTCCTAGTCGGATTCATTTTGGCTGCGCTACAACAGGAACTCCGAGAAGACTGATACTTTAAAAATCAATCACATTTCCATAGTATCAATAACATGTAGAACACATAATTGTTTTAAAATACATCTTAGATATTAGCATCTAAAGAGATACCTAGGAATATATCCAATAGACGTGTAAGATCTGTACAAAAAATTTATAACATGTATTGACAGACATTAAAGACATAAATGAAGAAATAGTTTGCACTCATGGACAGGAACATTTAATCAGATGTAAATTTACATCAAATGGATCCACAAAGACAAAGAAAATTTTAATAAGAATCTGAAATATAGATCCTAACATTTTTGTGGAAGTATAAAAGACCAAGGATAATTGGGACAAAGAATAATAAAGTGAGGTAACTTCTTCTAGATATTAAAACCATTACAAAGCTATGTTGACTGGATATGTGGCATTTATGCCAAGAGATAAAAAACTAAGCAATGAAACATAGTAGTCCAGATTCTGGGGAAGAGGTGAGGGGCACGGGGGGCAGAGATACATCAGTAAAGGATGTCAGAATGGTTGTAAAGCCATGTTGGAAAAAAAATATTCCTACCTCATACTCACATCGAATCCATTCCAGATGGATTAAGGAATTAAGTGTGGAAAACAAAACACAGATCTTTAGGGATAAAACTGTAGAACAGTATCTTTCTGACTTGGGGTGAAGAAATCGTTTTTTAAATAATCCCCCCCCAAAATAAAAGCTATAATCCTATTTAATTAAATTCAGCTCATCAAAAACACATCAAAGCAGAGTGGTCTACTGGTTAAGGATTCCAACTTGTCACTGCTGTGGCAAAGATTCAGTCCCAGGCCTGAGAACCTCTGCATGACGTGGGCATAGCCCCCGCCACCCACCCCCCAAAAAAAGCCACAATGTAGAAGATCCCTGTAACCCTGTAATACTTATAACTGACAAAGACTTAGTTTCTAAAATAAAGAATGCTCACGTGTCTGAAGAAAAAGACAAACAGATCTCTTTTTATATTTATTGCTCGGCAAAATCTAAGAAGTCTACAAGTGGAAACAATGTAATGGAAAAACATATTACTCATTAAATACAACATAGCATTTTCTGGAAAAATCAAGAATTCATGTGCCCTACAACCCAAAAATTGGATTCCAAGGTACATTCCAAGAAATTCATTCACATGTATACTAATACACATGTAAAAGAAGTACTGTAGAGGTACATAAAATATTGGATACAAAGAAAATGTCCAAAGACAAGAGAATTAAAAATAGAGTATTTTTGGAGTTCTCTTGTGGCACAGTCGGTTAAGGATCCAGCATTCATTTCAGTGTCTTGGGTTGCTGCTGTGGCACAGGTTCAATCCCTGGCCTAGGGATTTCCACATGTTGTGGTGCGGCCAAAAAAAACAATAGAGTATGTTCATATGTGGCATATTATAGAACAATGAAAATAAATAAGCTACAGTTATATTTGACAGAATAGATAAATCATTAAACATAATTTGGGTGTTGAAAATAAGTTTTAGAAAACTAAAATTATATGCAAATATAATAAATTCTATGAATTTAAAAACTAAGAAAAACCAAACATTACTTCATTCAAAGTGTACTGATTTAAAAGTTTTTTCCATCCAAAACATGCCTTCACAGAAAACACATAAAATGAAATATCGGCTGAGTCAAAATTGATCACCACGATAATATTACCAGTATTGATTTGTACATATTGCATTTATATGATAAAAGAAAATAATAGGGAAATTGTGCTGGAGATTAAGGCGAGGAAATGGGCTGTGACTGAAAAAAAATGTGAACGATGAAAGGGATGCTGCAGCTGTGAGAACTTTTAATGAGATACGTCTCTCTTTGTGTCACAAAGTCAGATGTTCCAGGGAATATTGTTTAACTCACACATTCTAAAAGCCCAGTATTTTCAATTGGCCACTTAAACTGAGTTGCTGTGTGCAACTTACTTAAGCTCTCAGTATCTGTTTCCCATGAATAAAAATAGAATAATGATAGTACATATCTATTAGGCTGTTTCCACCAACAAATAAGGTAATACATACATGTAAAGCCCAAAGAACAGTGCCTGGAATATAGTAAATGTAAAAGATTACCATTATCATTAGTAAGGTTAGTATTTATATATGCAGCCATATTCATACTATTGTTGTCATTGTTATTAAATAGAAGTATGAAGATGATACGCTTTCTTCAGGAATGCTAGTTTAAATCTGGGAAGGAAAGAGAAGAGACAAAATGACGTTTGACCTCCTTCTCAATCTGGTAGAATCCTTCCTACACAGAAAGAATCTCTGTGCCCAACAGGTGCTAAGGACAAGAGGAAAGCCATGCTAACATGTTTCATGCTTGTCTGCTATTGATGAACTCACTTCTCTTCATTCTCATAGCCTGGGCTAAATAAGTCAAGAAGTTATAGCTGGTGCATGGGTAGGTCCCTTCCCACCATTCAGTATGCCAACAGATACATATTACTATGTAAAATATTTTTTAAATGCTTGATGCATTTCCTCTCTTTGCAAAAAAAGGAAGTTTTTGAAGCTATGCCAGAATATCTTAAATATAAATCTCTGTATTACATAACAATCCAGGATTCACTAACTGGAGATAATTTTTAAGATTTTATTTGCAAATATATATTTATATAAAACTGTTCAAATAAAGAATTCATTTGGGAAGTTCCCATTGTGGCTCTAGTTATGAACCTGACTAGTATCCATGAGGATGTGGGTTCCATCCCTGGCCCCGCTCAGTGGGTTAAAGATTCAGTGTTGCCATGAGCTGCAGTGTAGGTTGCAGATGCGGCTTGGATCCCATGTTGCTGTGGCTGTGGTGTAGGCAGGTAGTTGGGGCTCCAATTTGATCCCTAGTCTGGGAACTTTCATATGCCATGGGTGCAGCCCTAAAAAAGAAAAGGAAGGAAGGAAGGGAGGAAGGAAGGGAGGGAGGGAGGAAGGAAGGAGCTCGTTTTAATATTCTCAGTTCTTGAAAAGGATACTGATCATTAACAGTAAAGTAATAACAAAAAGTATAATATACTTTGCCAAATCATAATTTCTTCAGAGAAGCCACCAGCCTCAGAAAAAGTAGTACTTATTCATTATAAAAATGGTATGAAAACAGTTTCCTCTTTTCCTAAAACACTGGTATAAAAATAGTAACTGCTCCATTATGAGTAATTGAATCAAGTTATCTATATTAATATATGGTGCTGTCTCTGTGCTCTTTTTTTGTTTTTGGAAATTGTTTTGAAACCCCCAAAAGTGTTACTTTAGTAACCTACTGGATATTTTCCCCCTACAATGACACTGGGGATAATTAAGCTAAGAGAAGATTCACAATGAAGGAACAAAACACAAAACAATTAAGACAAATATTTTATGCGCACTTTATTTTGCTTCATCAGTAAAGGTCAGAAAAACATTTATAATTTGGTAAAAAAGAATAAAACATAAATTCCAACTTCCTCTTGGTTTCACTTGGAAAAATATTAACATTGTTCTGGAATGTAAACCCAAAATAATTGAAAGGAAATAATAATCTTTAGGATTAATGTATAATGTATTATTCATTTGCAGTTTTCAAAATCTCAAAACAGAGAGTAGCCATAATGCTAAATTAAATCTACCATTCTGGTAACTTTCAACCCTTAGTCTTAAGTAATCAAACAATTCCTTTAAATATTATTTAGAATTGAGGTACCCAGATGTTTGATACGGCTGGTGGAATTTACGGTTCTATATAGTAATCCTTTATTACTTTACTCAGATAAAAGCCACATAATCTAGGGTTATCTAATCAGAGTACCAAAAAGCTATGGTCAAGGTAGAATTCTTGGTTAGGTCAGGAAACCAATAATTCTATTACTGATTTTGAAGTTCATTCCCTCATATCATTAGTTTATTATCGTTCGTAAGAATCAGGAGTTCTCGTCGTGGCGCAGTGGAAACGAATCTGACTAGGAACCATGAGGTTGCAGGTTCGATTTCTGGCCTTGCTCAGTGGGTTTAGGATTAAGGATCCGGTGTTGCAGTGAGCTGTGTGGTAGGTTGCAGATGCAGCTTGGATCTGGCGTTGCTGTGGCTGTGGCGTAGGCAAGCAGCAACAGCTCCAACTGGACCCCTAGCCTGGGAACCTCCAATATGCCTTGGGTGCAGCCCTAAAAAGACAAAAAGACAAAAAAAAAAAAAAAAAAAAAAAAAAAAAAAAAAAAAAAGAGAGAGAGAGAGAATCAAAATCGCCCTTTATTTTCACTTGAGAAATTTTTTTTTTTTTTTTTTTTTTTTTTTTTTGGTCTTTTTGCCTTTTCCAGGGCCGCTTCCCACAGAATATGGCGATTTCCAGGCTAGGGGTCTAATCGGAGCTCTAGCCGCTGGCCTACGCCAGAGCCACAGCAACACCAAATCCAGGCCATGTCTGCGACCTACACCACAGCTCATGGCAACACCAGGTCCTTAACACACTGAGCAAGGCCAGGGATCGAATCTGCAACCTCACTTTTCCTAGTCAGATTCGTTAACCACTGCACCATGACGGGAACTCCAGAGAAAAATTTTTTGAAGACCCATTTTAATTAATCCTGCTAGATATGCTGTCAGTTTAAAATGGCTTACCCCCACAGCAAGTGCTTTTATTCCCACATTAAAACATATTCTTATAGCTAAAATTCTAGACAAATACTAGACAAATTTCCCAAAAAAATCACATTTATATACTTTTTTCCTAATTTTTACTTATCAATAATATCCTTGATACTATTCTTGATATAAAAAAATTGAACAAAAACAAACCACAGAATTCTACTGTGGGAAAAAACAGACATTCCAAACTGTATCATTCCAAAAATGATAAATTTCATTAACGCACAACCACTTGGAATTTTCATTAATTTAGAAAGGATTTAAGAAGTTTAGCTTGGTTTATCTGGCCAATACTTTTCAGGTTCTATAAAAGTATGATATAGACAAAACATCTAGGAATTTTATTTATTTATTTATTTATTTATTTTTATTTTTTCATTTTTTTGTCTTTTTTAGGGCCACATCCATAGCATATAGAGGTCCAAGGCTAAGGGTCCAATCGGAGCTGTAGCTACCAGCCTACACCAGAGCCACAGCAAAGCAGGATCCAAGCCACATCTGCAACCTACATCACAGCTCAGGGCAATGCTGGATCCTTAACCCAGTGAGGGAAGCCAGGGATCAAACCCACGTCCTCATGGATGCTAGTTGGGTTTGTTAACTGCTAGCCACAACGGGAACTCCCTAGGAATTTAGTTTTAAAATGCAAGTCAAAAACCTATTTTTAGGAGCTTCTCATCAATTTACAAAAAGAAATATATTAATTACTCCATTTCCTTAGTTATCCACCAAAGAAAGTTCCTTAATGGACTGCACTCAGAAAAGCATTTAAGCCAGTTAATATTTTTCATTTATTCCTTTTTGGAGAATAGGATGCATTCAAAAAACTGTGTTTCCTTTAAAAATTGTCTAGTCAATTTTTAATTTATTAAAATGACCTTTACTACAAATAGTTCTCCTTGGAGTGATTTTAAACAGTAAATAATAATTAATCTTCCTCCTGGAACAGTTAAGAGCAGAAAATAATTTTTGTCCCTTAAGGACACTTGTGAGTCCTATTTATTTCTATGACAATGACTAACGCTTTCCAGTTCTTGGACTTTTCTCATCTCAGGTCACAATGTCTTCTAGAAAGGAAATCTTAAGTCTACCCAATTCTGGAATGCAAAGAACTCACATGCAAATCTCAATTAGCCAATGGTTCTTTATAGTGAACATGTGATGATTAGCTTTATCTCAACTTGGCTAGGCCACAGTATCTAGATATTTTATTCTAGATGTTTCTGTGAAGGTATTTTTGAGGATGGGATTAGCATTTAAATCACTAGACTTTAGGTAGAGCAAACTTCCATTATGTGGATGAGCCTCATCCAATCAGTTGAAGGCCTTAAGAAAAGACTGACTGCCCTGAAAGAGGGAATTCAGATTTCACACTTGCAACTCTTCCTTGAGTTTTCAGCCTGTGTCCCTACACTGCAGATTTCAGACTTGCCAGCTTCCACAATCACTGAACCAATTCCTAAAATCCCTCTTTGTTTTCTCCTTCTTTTTTATATACATACACACATACATATATTTTTACATATACATATGGATATGTAAAAATGTGTATACTACATAAGATATACAGATCTTCTTCCATTGGCAATGAGGTTATGCTCCAATAAACCCATCACAAGTTGAAAAGATCATTAAGTCAAAAATGTATTTAACACATCTAACTTACTGAATGAACATCATAGCTTAATTGAATGAACATCACAGCTTAGCCCAGCCTACCTGAAACATGCTCAGAACACATAGATTAGCCTTCAGCTGGGCAAAATCATCTAACACAAAGCCTATTTTACAGTCAAGTGTTATCTCAGATCCTTTGTTGAATACTGCACTGAAAGTGAAAACCAGCAGAGCTGTGAGTATATCAGTGGTTCACCCTTAAGATCACAAGGCTGACTGGGAACTGTGGCTCCCTGACACTGCCCAGCATCACAGGAGAGATCCTACCACAGACTGTGAACTTGGGAGAATATCAAAATTTGAAATTCAAAGTATGAAATATGAGCAAAGAATTGTAAGACAGTAGAAAACAACTAATAAAATGGCAATACTAAAAAGAAAATTCAAAGAATGGTTTCTACTGAATGCATGACTTTCATATCATCCATGTCCATAAAAAAAAGATTAAGTTAAACCACTGTAGGTTGGGAACCATCTGTACATACATACACATCCTATTGGTTCTTCCTCTCTGAAAAGCCATAACACAATCTATAGATACAGAGTAAGGAAAAAAAACAGTTTTGAAGAAAGTCATTTTAATATCCTCAGATATTACTACTTCAGTGAAAAGAAGTTATTGACTATTTTAAACTGTATAGCCCTTCATATAAATAATAAATTGTACTGATCTTAACAATTAGTCTATAATTATTTCTAATTATTTTCAACATAGGTAAAAAATTGGTTTTCCTTTCACCAAGTGTTCTATATGGCCAATTAATGCCCACAGTTCTGCCCTAGAATAAACTGGAGTTTTCAGATTTCACACAAGTACAATGTGAAAAAACAATGGACTTCAAGCTCTTTGTAATTACAAAATATCAGAACAAAAATCTGACAACAGATGAAATGGTTAATTAAAATTTGGTCCATCCATGTGATGAAATATTACTAAATAATCAATGTGTCCTGCTGAATAGCATTGAGAACTATGTCTAGATACTCATGTTGCAACAGAAGAAAGGGTGGGGGAAAAAATTGTAATTGCAATGTATACATCTAAGGATAACCTGACCCCCTTGCTGTACAGTGGGAAAAAAAAATCAATGTGTATAAAATTCTTAAGATACAGAAAAATATTAATGCAGTATATATAAAAGAGCTGTACTAAAGTATCTATGAAGGGCAACCTTAACTATGTATAATATATAGGAAATATATATATGTGAAATAAGACATAAAGGAAATACGTCAAAATGTAAACAAAGGTTATTTCTAGAAAATGGGATTGCCTCTGATTATCATTCTATTCTCTTTTATAATTTCCATTTATCTACAATAGACCTGTGTTATTTTAACATTAGGAGGGAAAATTCTAGACTTTGAGCAAACAAGTAACATCATTTCCTCAATGAATTCTCCTTGATTCTTTTTGCTTTATTTTGTTTTTTTTTGTTGTTGTTGTTTTGGAAAATTTATTTATTTATTTATTTACTTTTTTTATTACTCAAATGAATTTATCACATCTGTAGTTATATAATGATCATAACAATCTGATTTCACAGGATTTCCATTTCATAACCCAAGCACATCCCCCCACCTCCCAAACTGTCTCCTCCGGAGACCATAAGTTTTTCAATGTCTGTGAGTCAGCATCTGTTCTGCAAAGAAGTTCAGTCTGCCCTTTTTTCAAATTCCACATGTCAGTGAAAGCATTTGATGTTGGTGTCTCATTGCATGGCTGACTTCACTTAGTATGATAATTTCTGATACCACTTGATTCTGTCTTGCATAGCACATGCTATATGTGCTATATACAGTAATGTTTATCAACTGTGTCTTTCCTCCTAGTCTGTGAGCTTTATAGAGTATTACATTGTGTCCAATTTGCCTGGAAATGCCTTCAGCACATAGTTTTAAATAGTCAATGAGTATTTGTTCATAGTAGGTAATACATGTTTATGGATCTATAATAATACTACTCATGGCTATTATAAACAACATTATTTATTTTCCTAACCCATAGTATTTTTCCTGTTAGGGTCTGATGCTATATGAAAAAGTACACAAGAGAATTTGCAGTGTTAGGAGGAATTCTTAAATGACTGTCTTCTCCTCATTCCCTACCCCATTATTTCCCATCCTAATCCCTAATTCACAGGACTAGGGCTAGGAATTTGATAAGGTATTATGTCTGTGATGATGTTAGGTTACATGATAAAAAATGATTCTGAAGTTTTACTAATGGTTACTAATTAACTGACCTTTTAATCCAAAGGGAATTAATCCCAGTAGTCAACCAAATCTAATCACCTGAATCTTTTAAAAGCAGAGTTTTCTTTAACCGGTAGTAGAAGAGGAAGACAGAAAAATTCAAAGCATGAGGAAGACTTGACTTGCCATTGACATGCTGGTTGGAAGATGGAGGGCACCACACAAGAAAGACTGCAGGTGGCTTCAAGGAGCAGAGAGTACCCCACTACAGCCAGGAGAAACCCTGGGACTCAGACCCACAATCCACAGGAACTGTATTCTTCCCATCATAAAGGAGCCAGAATTGGATCCTTCCAGAGCCTCCAGATTAAGGGCCCAGGTCTGTTGACACTTTGATTTCCACCTTGGGAGGCTAAGCAAAGAACTCAGTTGAGCTTTTCCAGGCTTCTGATCTACAGAACTAGGAGCTAACAAATTTGTTGTTTTAAGCTGTTAAATTTGTGATAATTCCTCCTAAAGCAATAGAATCCTAATACACTAATACACTTTCCCTTCTTTAATGGACAAGTTTCCAATTATTAAGATGTTTGTTTTATGCTACGAGCAATGCTTTGCTATGGTTATGGGACCTAAATTACTACAGAACACCGTACATGGAGGACTCTTAAATTTTCTCAAACTGTTCTCAAAGGTACCTAAAGATATAGCTCCTTTGTTCTCTAAACCTGGTCTAATCGTCTATTGCAGCCCACCCCACATAAAAGAAAGCATACTCCTGCCAATAACAGTATTTCAGTCTCTTCTGGGGTTTATAGTTCTGGTTTTATACTTCAAAGCTCAAATCCCTCACAGGACTGTTTCAAGGGGTCGTTTTTGCACTGCTCAGACTTTTTAGGAAGATGCTCCATCTTTATATTCTTGCCCCTTTACTCTCTTCTTCCTCAGAGTGGGGTGGATATATTAGGAGTCTTACAGTGTTCTCATGACATCAGAAGAAGGGACAGCTAGCACGCCCTGTGTCCTTTGGCATCTCTGGTCTCTGTGGAGGTTTCTTATCTATCTGGCTGCTGCTCTCCCTGCCAGAATCCCCTGCGGCAGTTCATAGTCAGAGCTGGCAAGGCTTCATCAAAGCCTAGTGATGAGCTCTGACTCATGGGGACTCACCTCAGCCCTTGCTGTCCTGTGAATCTCCTTGAATCCCTTCCACATCTCCCATTCAGAGCCCAGAAGAGTCAACACACCCCTAATTTCTACCCTCTGTGGTGGGGTCATGTCACTTCAGAAGTCCACGCTGGGAGCAGGTCATGCAAGAACCCTAGGGATTCAATACCCATCTCATAGGTGCTGCAACCAACTCAGGAAAGCTAAACTTCATCTCTTCTTCAGTCTAACCATGCTGAGTTCTAATGACTAGTTTTTTGATGGCCACCTGAGAGGCAGTCTCTTTCTAGAGATCCAGAAATGAATGCAGGCAAGTGCTCCTAGCCATGGCACTTCCTTCAATTTATATAACATGCCTCCCTCTGCTCAAGACAAAGTCTGCAAATGGGAGACCGAGGCCCATATTCTCCTCTCCATTATTTATCTGCTTTGCTCTTCCTTTAACTCTCAATATTCCTGGGCAGCCAAAAGGATTGGCTGTGAGCCATCTGTCTACTGCTTTTACATCATATCTTCCTACCATGGGTACCACGCCATGAAGGTGGATAGCATGTCCTCTCTATATTTAGGGAGAATTTTCCAGAGTTTGTGCCATTGATGTGTGGGCATTGTATGTCAAGAAAATTCAGAAAATATCCACTCTATGTTCTTCTTTCAAACCTATTTTTTGTGGAAAATTCTTTCCCGGTTTTTGGAAATTAAATATAAATTTTATCTTAATATTTGCATACCTGCTATAAAATTCCTAATCCCACCTACCCAACCTCTGAAACCAACGGAAGCTCCAGTTTAGCTAAATAAAAGTCCTTATAAACAGAAAATAAAAAGATAAAATCAAAACAAAATCAAAATATTACCCCCGATGTAAGAAATCACAGTACAGCTGAAAAGTCTCAACAAAGACAGTTTTTCTAACTTTCTCATCTTTGTTTCACATTAACCACTTTACAAATTTAGAGAAAGATGTAACCTGTAACTTGCTGTATCACTGGAGGAAAACAAATGCTATTTTACATAATTACTACACTAAATGCTATAATGAGATACTCAGTCTCTATGACATTATTAGTAATCAATAGTAACATTTAAAAGAAGCTTCAATAGGATTATTTATGATTGGTTGAGACTCTATCACCGTGACGTAAAAAAGGCCACTTTGGAAAGTCTTCCTTGTCTAATTTATTTGTCTTTTTAGGGCTGCACCTGCGGCATACGGAGGTTCTGAGGCCAGGGGTCCAATTGGAGCTGAAGCCAGGGGCCTACACCACAGCCACAGGAACATAAGATCCCAGCCGTGTCCGCGACCCACACCACAGCTCACAGCAACACTGGATTCCCAACCCACTCAGCGAGGCCAGGGATTGAAACCTGCAACCTCATGGTTCCCAGTCGGACTCGTCTCCGCTGCACCAAAACGGGAACTCCCTTCCTTGTCTAATTTAAAGCAAAATGCAATTCAATATACCTGGAAACCTTTAAAACATTCAAGACCACTACTGTGGACAGAAGCAGCTGTAGCATAGTGGGGCACCTCTATGCTGATACAACTTTGGATTGTAACTAAATCCTAGCTTTGGGTGAAATGTTAATGCTTGTAAGCTGAAACATGTTATTTTTAAAGACTTTTCTCATTCATGTAGTGCCCATCCAGATTTTATAGCCCTTGGCTAAAAACATAATACAAGAAACAAACTTTTTTCTACAATTCCAAGACTTTTAGTGTAAGAATAAAATAGAAGTACAGCATTGTCCTAATTTATTTTTAATTCTTTCTTGTGATTTATTATGTAGGACACTGGACACTCCTTAGTGAGCTTGAATTCTGCATCACAGTATATTCATTTAAGTCTATGTTTCTGAAGTTGCAGCATCTGATATTACCAGGAAGTTCTCACAGTCTTAGAGAGTTTGTTAAATGGAAATTCTACTGTGTGGGCTTTCAGCTGCAGAGAATTCCACTTTCTATGGAGACATGTCAGTAATAACTTAAATTCCACCTGTTGCACAAGGACCTTTCATCAACAAAATGTTCCCAATAATCAGTCACATTTTAGAATGCTGCCTTTGGTTTATACAGACTGAGGAGTTGAGAGAAAGAGCAAAGAAAATTGGAAAAATAAAATAACTGTGTGATAAGGAGAGTTCAGTGATGAGTAGCTGTGTATGAAAATGAAAAGTGGGCAGAGTAACCGATGTGATGCCATTCCTACTAGCCTCATTTACTAAAGCTTTAGCAAACTGTTTACCCTGCTGGTTGGCTTTTGCAAGAGTGACTCTGATCTCATGAATGTCAGCACTTGCCCTCCAGGTTTACTCAGCTTTCAGCAGAGATACCTTTCTTGTCCAGCTCTTTAAAGCAAAGAAAAGAAGAAAGAAGAAGGAAAAAAGCATCCAGTGGGAGATTACAATGGGCTCCACAGGGAATCCCTCCTGAGATCTGCTGACTAGACGAACACGCTGAGAAGGAGCTCAGTGTGTCATAATCCATGCTGAATGTGACTGGAACCTTCTGGGCAAGGTGAAACAAAGTTCACTCTGATGTCAACAAAGCAGAAAAAGAAACCGCATTTTGCATCTCTGTCAGATAGTTAATTTGTTATCACCTATAATTTATTATTGTCCAAAGGCAAAGTCATTCTTTCCTAAGGATTTTCTTGTTTTGCCATATGAGGAAGAGCAAGGTAAAATATTCACTTAAAAATACTTAGAATATTCTAATTTTGTCATTTCAATTCATGTAAAAGAACAATTCCCCACCTCACCCTACCCCCGGCCCCAGCATGGGACTGGAAGTGGGGTAGTGTTCCAGGTAATCTCAACCCCAAAAATATCTCTAGAAAACTCCAGCAGTTTAATAACCACCTTAAGCCAGAATCAATAGAACCTAATTTCCATGCAATTCAATGTGCTTTTTCTATGTCTAATTCATCTAAGCCCATTTTTGAGAGAGCCTATTTAATTACTAAAGTATTTCAATAGCTTCCTACGGTGTCTTTTTCCTCTCCTTTGTCCTACCTATTCTTCCTCCACACCTCCACTCTGAAACCAACTTTTCCTGCCTAAAATATAGTTGTGATCATGTCCCTTCTCTATTGAACCTTTTAAGGATTTTCATTTCATACCAGATAAACTCCAAACAACTCACCATGTAAATATACTTGCAGTCTCTGAACTGTCTATTCAGGTTCACCTACTTCTTCACTGTCACCCTCATTTACAACACATACCATGCTCACTCCTTACACTGTACCAAAGGCTCTTCTTTCAGCTATTTCACATAATCTTGCAAAGAAAGATATCTTCCACCTGTATCCCTTTGCACATATCCATTATACCTACAGTGTCAGCTACCAGATGTCATCACATCCTTCCATCCCACCCCAGATGGAATTGTTTCTCCCACTACAACGTCCATTCTATCCACGTAGATTCTTACCTCCTTAAACTAGGGACTTAACTTATTCCAGTTTTCTTTCTTCTTCTTCTTCTTCTTCTTCTTTTTTAATCTTTTTAAGGATGCACCCATGGCATATGGAGGTTCCCAGGCTAGGGGTTGCATCAGAGCTGCAGCTGCCAGCTTACACCACAGCCACAGCACCAGATCCAAGCCACATCTGTGACTTACAATGCAGCTTGTGACAATACTGGATCCTTAACCCACTGAGTAAAGCCAGGGATCAAATTCACATCCTCATGGATACTATATCTGTTTCTTAACCCACTAAGCCACAACAGGAATTGTTTTTTGTTGTTGTTTTTTTTAAATAGGAATTACAGAAATTTTTCAAATGTCCATTGAATAAAAGTATAGAAGCATCTAGTAAACTAGTATCTGATATTCTTCCCTGTGGCTCTATCTCTCCCAAAGTATCAATACTACTAGCTCATTAGTTCTAAAGCAATGTCATTAAAACCTGAAATATAATTGCTGAGTATGCTGTAATTTCATCAAAATAAGTAAATTAGCATCATACCATCTGTGGTAAACAGACTCTGGTCACTAAGATTGTATTATTTGATAGTAAATGAATTAGGCTGAGAGAATACAATAGACTGGTCCCAGTTCACAGGGCTTTGAGGCAGCATCCTATGTCTTTACTTGATTTTCACAGCTCTTGAGGCATTATTAAGAACACTCATATGAAAAAGTGAGCACCTATTTTATGGTTTCAATTCCAATTCTTGATCCCCTCCTAGAATTGTACAGGTAACTATCTTCAGTTTACTTTCATTTCAAAATATGTAGCTTATTCTATGAATAAATAATATTCAACAAAGGCCAGGGAGATATTAATGATTGTTTTGTTTATTAATTTGTATATCATTTTAAAAAATATTTCAATTAACTTCTAAATTGTTCAAATTATTTCAGATTTATAAATAAGGATAAAGTACACAATTTTTCTCTGCTACTTTCTCTTATTTAAAAAATACGTTATCATTTAATATAACTTTAAGAATATGTGAACATCTAAAAGTATATAAGATGCTTTTATGAAGGTGCTTTAGAAATTATTGATTACTGATTTTTTAAAAAAGAAAAATCCCTGAAACACTTACAGAATGAAAAAGGATTTAAATTTTAGGACAGACAATCAATAATTGAAACAATTAAACATGCATTTTTAAAAGGCATTCTACAACCTCCCTGTTTCAACCAACAAGTGACAGATAAAAGTAGCAAATAAAATTATGGTTCTATTTGTTATTCGATTTCATTCACCTATCACAACTGATTCTGCAAATCAAACTTCCTTGTCTCACTTCTTAAGTAGGACAAATTTAAATGACTATTCATTTCTAACCAACTCGTGACTTCTTGAAGGCTCACTGTATTTTAGTTTTCTCCACCCTTGAATGCATTTCATTTTTGTAATTTAAAGAAAATATTTAAAAATGAATTTTTCAAGTAAATGTATATATTAATTATCAAAATGAAAGAACTCTAAAATCAGTAAGATTTAAGAAGGTTTAAGAAGGAATTTATTATCAGATCACCACCTTTTTAAATTATCTTCAAGAACTGTATAAATGTAAGTAAGAGAGTTTAAAATAAAAATCAAGATTCCCTTTCAATCTGCTTTGAAATAACACTACAGGTTGGACCAAACATAGTTTGAAGTGATTCTATAGTTGGACGTAAACTTCCAAAAAGTTATTATCACCATCAATAAACATTTATTAAACACTTAAGAGTACATGAAGCTTCACCTTTATTTCATTAAAACTCTTTTAAAAGAAGTAATATAATTTTAGGGTCAGATACCAAAATATTCTATTAATACAAGCAAATGCAAGTAAATTAATAGTAAGTAATATGTTTATTTTTAAAAAGAAAGAGAAAACCACATTAAATCAAAGCAAGAATACCTTTAAGAGCAATGATCAGTAGTAAAGAGTTTCAAGCTTAAACAAAATAGGTATTAGACATTTCAGAATGTGATCAGGAAGCATCTGTGCCTCTGAGAGACTGAGTCTGTGGTGTACCTGTGTTTAAGCATGAAATACACTATCTCTCATTCATTTAAAAAAAGTAGACAAAATCGGAGTTCCCGTCGTGGCAGAGTGGTTAACGAATCTGACTAGGAACCATGAAGTTGTGAGTTCGATCCCTGACCTTGCTCAGTGGGTTAAGGATCTGGCGTTCCGTGAGCTGTGGTGTAGGTTGCAGATGCGGCTTGGATCCCGCGTTGCTGTGGTTCTGGTCATAGGCGGGCAGCTACAGCTCCAATTAGACCCCTAGTCTGGGAACCTCCATATGCTGCAGGACTGGCCCCAGAAAAGGCAAAAAGACAAAAAAAAAAAAAAGGTAGACAAAATCAAATTACATTGTTATCTGCATGGACAAGAGTATTTCTCGCCTAATAATTTTAGTAGTTCGAGTATATCCACAAGGACTTTTCATCACAAGTCAGATGGTACAGCTGACTGACCAGGTTATCATTTTGGTACACTTCTTACAGTAAAATTCATCCTTTAGTGACTTTCATGTAAATTACACAATTCTACATTGTACACTAGAAAAATTAAGGTGTCTCTGGTATAATAGTATTTTATTTCCTTTACAATTGATTTGATGGTAGACGTTTTCATCAGCACTGTTTTAAAGTTTATTTGGTATTTTACTTCAATAAACAACCCATTTTATAGATGAGTAAAATGGGAAACATGAATGTGAGACGTTTAACCAGATAAATTTAGTCAACTTACCTAAAGCTTGAAACAAGAATTCTAGGCTAAGGGAAGAGAGAAACCATTAGGCCCACCCAAGGTCAGTGTAACACATGTTAAAAAATAAGTAGCCATATGCATAATAGGATATATTAATCATTTTTATATTTTGAGCATAATCTAATACAATTAATAGCTAAGAAAGACTTTGATGAGAGAGGGAGCGGGGGTGCGCAGAAGACCAAGTGAGGGTACTAAGCTCCTTCATTGTTTTGGAATAAAGGAGAGGACAAAGGTATAGATCAGCATGGTGTACTCCCAGGTTGTTGCAATCTTGTCTTAGAACCACATTATAGTTAATAATCATCTCTAATGCTTGGTCATTCTTTTTGGGTATACTTATCTGCATCGAGCATGAAAAACTATTTTGACATTTCTCATTTTTTCATAGGTACATCATCATTGGCAGCATCTATCTGGTCCTTTCCTTGATTACTTTAACTGTTAAATTATTGGCTTTTTTACATTTTCTTTCAAGATGACCTTCCTTTACTTTTTTCTGAAGCTGTGATCATTTTTAAGTTAACTCTGTCCCATTTTTAAGTTAACTCTGTTGCCAGGATCAACTTCACCTTTAAGGGTCTGTACTTCTCACTCACAGGATTCAGCCATATTGCTTTTAAACAGGTTCTTAAACTCTAGTTCTGATGTATTTCTGAAACATTTTAAAAACACAAACAACTACTTACAAAGGTCCCACGTCTAAATTTTCATAAAATCATATGTATATATTATATCTTAGGATGATATACTAATATATTATGTGTTATATTTTCATAAAATAAATTTCTGTATTTATACTATTTTCAAAATAGATTATTTTATTAAAACAAATATCAGATTTATATAATAAATATAAATATTTATTATTATAAAAGCATTGTTGTGAGCAAATAATTTAACAAATAGTCCTCTAAATGATGAGAAAGCTGCTATGAAATTTGTCATATCTCTATTTGAACACATTTATTATTTCTTTCCCATCCTGTATGCTCACGATTTTCTTGAGCAAACTATGGAGCTGACCTTTGGGTCTGTAGAATTTAATGTCAAATCCTTTTCAATTTTAATATGATAATAATGACAACATTTTCAGACACAACAGCAAATTCTCAAATTGAAACAGCAAATTCTCAAGTTGAAATTATCAATAGATGAAAAATGAATTACATATTTTGTTACCAAAATTTTCTTTTTATGTTAATTTCCCAATAAAAAGCATGTTAATCTCAAACTGAAGATAGAAAGAATAATGAAAAAAGTCCTATCTTATCTTATGAAAAGATTAAAATGAAATTCAGCTTTCAAACAGAGCTGAAAATAATCAAGTCTTTCATATTCACCCAAGTCTAATATGTAAAAGTAAACCTCCACTGCCTTTAAAAAATATGAAATAGGGACTAATGCTGCAGGCCTATTGTTAATAAACAAATGCGATTATTCCAATTTGGTAAAAGTTTTTTAAAGTAGAGCTGAGAAATTATATTCAAACATTTTGAACTACTAATACTCATCATAGCTAAAAGAGCCAAGAGCAAAAGCATGTATTACATACATATTGATAGTATTCAGGATAAATACTGGGAGAAAATTATTCTCTTTATGATTCTTAAAATTAAACATCTTTAAGTCTTTTTGCATGAATTATATCTTTCAAAATCGAAAGAATTATGCTGCATAGAGCATATAATTTTATACTGATAGGATGTTTTTCATCCAAAATTTTTGATGAAATATACCAATATTTGCCCAATTTTATGATCAAAATTTTTTATCAATGCCTATTGTCAGATTCTCAGATGAGAGTATTCTAAAGTTTTAGAAGCAAGTAAATTTGAGACTGAAATTAAGGTCATTTTTAATCCAAGCCAAGTAAAAACAGAAGTAATATCATTAAGGTGAGTTCCCATTGTGGCTCAGTGGGTTAAGCACCCAACTATATCCATGAGTATGTGGGTTGGATCGCTGTCTTTACTAAGTGGGTTAAGGACCCGGCATTGCCGTGAGCTGCAGTATAGGTCACAGATGCAGTCTGGGTCTCTTATTGCTGTGGCTGTGGTGTAGGCTGGCAGCTACAGCTTCCATTTGTCCCCTAGCCTGGGAACTTCCATATGCTGCAGGTGCAGCCCTTTTTTAAAAAGTAATATTAAGAAATCTGAGTTTTCACATACTTACCACTTACTATGAGGCAGGCATTGTTCAGTGTTTTACAAATACATCTAATGTAAATCACATAATAAACATGTGAATCATGTGAATAATCATGTATAATGTATGTACCATTTTTATTATCCACAATTTATAGATGAGGAAACTGAGACACAGAGAGCTTAGGCTGGCCAGGAACATACAACTAGTGAATAATAGATTACAGGTCTGACCCAGGCAGTGTGACTTTTGAGGCCATGGACTTAACTACTGCACAATTCAGTTAATTCATTAAGAAAAACTGCAGACATCTAGAGAAAATTAAAATTAAGTTTGTATAAGAGGACAAAAGACAATTTATTACATATAATAAAATTAACATAGCACTTTCTCTCTCTCTCAAGGCACTTATTTCACTCTATCTACTATCACAGATCTTTTTTACATATTTCTCCTTATATAAGTATACATCAAGACCCTAAGTTCCTTGACACAAAGAGCAGGCCTGATTTTTTTTTTTTTTTTGTATTCTCCAAACTTCCTAGAAAGTCTTACATATTCTTTAAGCATTCATTTAGCATTTTGAGATGTTAGAACATAAATCTCCTTCATTAAGAAACAGGATAAAATAAAAATAGAGTTAACACAAAGTACATAGTTGCCTTCAGAGTTTATAACCAAAATGAGACTTTAAAGACTCTAATAACCCAAATATGTTTAAATTCAAGAAGTTAGGTACCTTTTCACATCCAGTCTCAAGACTATGAATTGTTTCAATAGCAGTTATTGGCCACTCACTTCTGTTTTTTATTCATTATTCTCTCTCACAAAAGCCATTAATTAGGTTATGTTTAATCTTCATTTTAAAATGGAAAGAAATAAAATGAATGGATTACTTGGAACTTCCATTGTAGCTCAGTGAGTTAAGAACCCAACTAGTATCCATAAGGAGGTGGGTTCAATCCCTGGCCTCAGTGAGTTAAGGATCTGGTGTTGCCACAAGCTGAAGCATAAGCCAAAGATTTGGCTTGGATATGACAGTGGCTGTAGCCTAGGCCAGCAGCTGCAGTTCTGATTGGACCCCTAGCCTGGGAACTTTAAGATGCCTCAAGTGTGGCCCTAAAAAGAAAAAACAATAACAAATAAATAAAAAAATTAATGAGTTACTTGTGGAAGTTTACAAAACAGCTCAATGACATAATTGGTACTTTAAGAATTTTTGAGAATTTAAAAAATCTTAATTTCTTATCCACTGCTTTTATTTAATAACCCTGCTCTTGACAGAAATAATTCTAGTCATTATAACTGGTTTATTATGAAAATTAAATACTTAGGAATAAAACTGACAAAGGACATGAAAAACTTATATGCTGAGAACTATAAAGAAATTAAAGAGGATTCAAAGAAATTTAGAGATGTTCCATGCTCCTGGATTAGAAGAATTAATATTGTAAAAATTGCCATACTACCCAAAGCAATCTACAGATTCAATGCAATCCCAATCAAATTACCCATGACATTTTTCACAGAACTACAACAAACAATCCAAGAATTTATATGGAACCATAAAAGACCCAGAAGTGCCAAAGCAATCCTAAGGAACAAAAACCAAGCAGGAGGCGTAACTCTCCCAGACTTCAGACAGTATTACAAAGCTACAGTAATCAAAGTACTGTGTTACTGGTACCAAAACAGACATACGAACCAATGGAGCAGAATAGAGAACCCAGAAATAAACCCAGACACCTACGGTCAATCAATCTTTGACAAAGGAGGCAAAACCATAAGAGGGGAAAAGTCCCTTCAGCAAGTGGTACTGGGAAAACTGGACAGCTGCATGTAAATCAGTGAAATTAGAATACATCTTCACACTATGCACAAAATTAAACTCAAAATGTCTTAAAGAGTTAAACATAAGATAAGACACCATCAAACTCCTAGAACAGAACATGGCAAAACATTCTCTGACATGAACCATACAAATGTTTTCTTAGGTCAGTCTCCCTAGGCAATAGACATAAAAACAAAAATAAATGAATGGGACCTAACCAAACTTGCAAGGCCTTGCACAGCAAAAGAAATCATAAAAAAAAAAAAAAAGAGAGAGAGAGACAGAAAGAGAGAGAGACAACCTAGGAATGGGAAAAAATAATTTCAAACAATGAAACTGACAAGGGCTTAATCTCCAAAATATACAATCAACTTATACAACTCAATAGCAAAAAAACACAAATAACCCAACTGAAAAATGGGCAGAAGACCTGAATAGACATTTCTTCAAAGAAGATATACAGATGGCCAACAAGCACATGAAAAAATGCTCTACATTACTAATTGTTAGTGAAATGCAAATCAAAACTACAATGAGATATCACCTAAACTGGTCAGAATGGCCATCATTTAGAAGTCAACGAATAACGAACGCTGGAGAGGGTGTGGAGAAAAGGGTACCATCCTTCACATTACTAAGAATGTGAACTGGTACAACCACTATGGAAAAAAGTATGGAGGTACCTCAGAAAATTAAATATAGAACTACCATACAACCCAGCAATCTCACTCCTAGGCATATATCCAGATAAAATTTTTCCTGAAAAAGATACATGCACCTCAATGTTCGTAGCAGCACTATTCACAATAACCAAGACATGGAAACAACCTCAATGTCCATCAACACATGAATGGATTAAGAAGATGTGGTATATATACACAATGGAATACTACTCAGCCATAAAAAAGAACAAACTAATGTCATTTGCAGAAACATGGATGGAACTAGAAACTCTCATACTAAGTGAAGTAAGTCAGAAAAAGAAATACAAATACCATATAACATCATTTATACCTGGAGTCTAGTATGTGGCATAAATGACCCTACCTATAGAAAAAAAACAAACTCATGGACATGGAGAACAGATATGTGGTTGCTAAGGGGTAGTGGGAAGGCGTGGGATGGACTAGGAGTTTGGGGTTGGTAGATGTAAACTGTTGCATTTGGAGTGGATGGGTGATAGGATCCTGCTGTATAGCACAGGGAACTGTATCTAGTCACTTGTGATGGAACACGATGGAAGTTAATGTGAGAAAAGAATGTGTGTGTGTGTGTGTGTGTGTGTGTGTGTGTGTGTGAGAGAGAGACTGGGTCACTCTGCTACATAGCAGAAATTGACAAAACATTTTAAATAAACTGTAATAAAATTTTTTTAAAAATAAAGCTAGACAGCACTAAATTAATTAATTAATTAATTAAAATGAGTGGCAACAGTCATCTCTAGTTGCAGCCCAAATTTAGTTGTATAAATAAAAGGCCAAAGGGATTTAGAGATGCCCAGTCTGATCATAGACAGTCAAGTGTGACTTTCCCTATGGAAAGTGTAACTGAACTATTTGTACTGGTTCCTTCTGTATGGGCAGAACAGAGCAGTTTCTGCCTGGAGATAAGACCCAAAGAGAATCCCAGAGCAAGGTAAAGTTAGTGTGATGCAAGTTCTCCCAGCTGATGAGAAACTTGGAGAGATGTTCCTATCTTTTGAAGCCACCATTTTCCATCATGTCTACCATGCATCTTTTAAAGCTTTGATCAATTACAAAATCCAGAAGTATCTGAAGTAAGAGTCTTAAAATTACTGTAGGCAAGGCAGTATTAAGTTTTAGATGTTACTGTGCATTCATGAACTCAGACTTGGCTGTTCATATTGTTTTCATGACTGTGTATAAAACACCATAACCTGGCTATTCCAGTAAGTTTGCAATAAAAATTCAAAGTGTCAAAAACTGATTTATTGCATTACAATGCATACATAAATATATATATGTGTATATATATATATATATATACACACACACACACACACACACACATACATATTTATTAAATATTTGATTGTGGATACCTGAATACGTAAGATTTTTCAAGAAACTGGGAGGATCAAAAATTCTTTTTTCACTCCTAACCACACAAAACCAAAAACTGAATCCAATTTCCTTCATTTTGTTATTTACTTAAATGTGCCCTGTTCTGAACTTGACTTTGATGTCCATGATGCTACATAAACTGTTAGAGGAGTTAGTGATAGACTTCAAAGCAAGTGCAAGAGAAAAGCATGTAAATATAATATGCCTAAGGAAACAAAAGACCAGCTTACATATCAAGCATGATTTCAAAATAAAAAACAACGTGGGTTCAGATTGTCTGGCTCCTTATCATTACCTGAGGGAAAAATGACGATTCCCTATAAACATTCAGTACCTATAAGAAGCTGTAACAAAATATTGTTCCGAGATATCTACTGATTATGAAATTAACTTCATGGGGGAAAAACTGAATGCATATTGCACCGAAGACAGAAGAAGCACTTACAGGGTACATAAAATCTTACTGGATCAGTGATAAATATTTGTGCTTCAGCAATCTTACTGTTTTACAGACTACCTTCCATGAAAATATTTACAAAATACATAGATAACTTATTAATCAATAGTAAAACACAATTCTAAATCAAGTAGCATGAAATGTGTGCAAATCAGCCACCCTGAAAAGCATTTAATTAATGGAATAATTTCTCATTCAAAAATTACCTTCCCTGAATAAAATTCTCCCTATACAGAGACAACATTTATGAGGCACATATAGACTGGAAGGCTCTTGTTCAGAAAAGAATGTTGTATAAATAAAAAGTATTTTGCTTTTGATACTAATCACATTTTAAAATTCATTGAGGTACACATTAAATATTGAATAGAAAGCTTTATTATTTATGACAGTCAGATATCTACATTTATTTCTTCTGATTCCTGAAAATTTAATTATTTTTTGTTATTCTTAGCTCTTACCATTTCTGCCAATCAGATTCTACTCTGGGGCTACTGGTTCACAAGAATGTCAAGGAGCTACTTAACTTTCCACTTAATACTCATGCAGTTAATTTGGAATGATGAGGACATGCTTGTTATTTTACAAATGAATTATTCATTACTAAAGACAACACTATACTTGAATACAAGCAAGTAGTATTAATCAAGGAAGACTTATGGCCATAAAGCCAACATATTTAAAAACCTAAAGAGAGAAGATAGGAACACGCAATTTTTAAAAATGCAATTACCTGAAGAATAGACAAAAAAACCTTATGTATCTTGAATTCTTTCTCAAACATCATATACAAGTCATGACATTTCACAAATGTCAAATTTCTAAGGATTTAAATTCTTATTACACCAATACAACTTTGTGGTCTTTCTATAAACTATCACCTAGTCACACCTCAACATTCAGAACTAAATTTGGCTTTCTCATCTCTACTTCAGATTTAATAGACCACAAAATTATGATTCAAATTCTCTCCCAAGCAAATTCTTTATGACTAATAAAGCAGAACAATAGCTTAAAATATATCAGTCCCCGGTTGTTTGAATAATCTTATTCAAATTGAACAATAATATTAAATTATTAAATAGCTGAAGAACTTCAAATACTGATCTAAGTGCTTTGGGTCATACTGTTTTTATTTGGAGCCAGAATGACGATGATGATGATGATGACGATGGTGCTGATGATGGTTATGGTGACAATGATGATGATGGTGATGACGACGGTGATGATGGTTAGTTACAGCCACAGAGAAGCAAGCCTGAAAGCACTGTATATCTCGTCTCACATAAGAACTGTGAGGTAGGTATTGTGCATGTCTTCCCACTGAGAAAATGATGGCTCAAAGAACGTGTGCAACTTCAGTATGAGATTCAGTGTGAGATTGAATCGGTACTTAACCAAGATCTGTTTAACCCAAAGTTGTATTATTTTATTTTCCTGTTCTATTTTTGAGGGGTTGTACTTTAAAATCAAACTTGATAAGCAAAATGATTACATTTATCTTTGCTCACGTCAACATCCCACAAAAATTACAATAAAGGGGCAAAAGCACAAACTCTGGAAAACCAAGGACCGAGAGGTAAATATTTGGAAAATGAAGAGCCAGTGGAGGGTAGTTGCCATGGCAGCTATGAAAAAATAAGTTTCCAAAAGAAAGCCAAAAAAAAAGATTAAGGCCAAATTATGGGTCACGGTTTTTTAAAAAAGATAATAGAATAAAAATCTTCAAAAGATTGAAAACTTTAAAATTTTCTCTTAACTCCCCCTCCATACAGGTCCCATTTAGAAAATTACTTTATCGCAACCTATCAGTTTTAGAGAGGTTGAAAATAAAAAAAAAATTAATCTTAGGAATATGGGCACAGTTTAGGGTAGAAAAAAAGATGCTATCCTGAAAAAAAGGAGATGTAAAATTACATCTGAAATGATGAAGTCCCTCTCTGGGCCATCTAACTCAAGCTCTCTGAATGTTACCTGGGTGTCTGCCATCCCACCAAGACCACCAAACCTGCACTTGCCATGCTATAGACAAGAGCTGGGATTTTTTTTCTCTGGAATAACTGACCAGCTCTGGAAAAAAGCCCTTCAGTTATAGAAGTTTGGTTCCTGGAGTTCCCGTCATGGTGTAGTGGTTAACAAATCTGACTAGGAACCATGAGGTTGCAGGTTCGGTCCCTGGCCTTGCTCAGTGGGTTTAGGACCCGGCGTTGCCTTGACCTGTGGTGTAGGTTGCAGACCGTGCTTGGATCCCGCGTTGCTGTGGCTGTGGTATAGGCCGGCGGCTACAGCTCCAATTCAGACCCTTAGCCTGGGAAACTCCATATGCCGTGGGAGCGGCCCTGGAAGACAAAAAAAGACAAAAAAAAAGAAAAAAGAAGTTTGGTTCCTTAGAAAAACAATAGTCTTTGCCCAATCACTCTATGCCCCTTTATATTTCAGTTTATTTGAGTCTTTTTATCTTTTTATTTGTATTGCCAATTTTTTTAAGTTTTTGTCTCTCTGGTTGCTATTTGCGTGGTACATCTTTTCCATCCTTTTATTTTCAGCCTATTTATATCTTTAAATCTAAAATGTGTCTCCTAAAGATAACATATTATTGGGTCCTGTTTATTTCAATTTCATAATATCTGACTCTTGATTACTTCATTCATTCATAATTAATGTTGTATTTTTAGATTTACAACTGCCATTTTACATTTTCTCTATATGTTTCATATCATTTTTGTTCCTGCTTTACTGCCTTCTCTTATACTAAAAGGATACTTTCTAGTAAAATTTTAATTACTTTAATAAGTTTTAATATAATTATTTTTTGTCTTTTTTTTTTTTTTTTTTTTTTTTTTTTTTTTTAGGGCCACAACCACGGCACATGGAGGTTCCCAGGCTAGGAGTCAAATTGGATCTGTAACTGCCAGCCTACCTCAGAGACATAGCAAAGCCAGATCTGAGCTGCGTCTGCGACCTACACCACAGCTCTCGGCAACACCAGATCCTTAACACACTGAGTGAGGACAGAGATCAAACCCGCAACCTCATGGTTCCTAGTTGGATTCATTTCTGCTGCACCATGACAGGAACTCCAAATAAGTTTTATTTTAAAAAGTGTTTTTCTGTGATTGCTCTAGACCTAACTGTATTTTTCTTAACTTCCAAATCAGATTTTACTAACTTTATTTCAGTGAAATATAAAAACTTTACCCATATATAGCTTCATCCTCCCCCATTTTTGTGCTGTTTTTAATTATTCATGTTATATTATGTATGTTTCACACCCTACCATCCATTATAATTATTACACTTTATAATCTTATGTCTCTTTAACAATGAGAGAAAAATATATTTGTAGAGTCTTTTATATTAATCTTTTTATTTATCATTTTTGATGCTCTTCATTATTTTTCCTATGGAATCAATCGACCATCTGGTATCATCTTCTTTCTCAAATAAAGCTTTGTTCCCACCCACCTCCTTTGTGCTGTTTTGTCAAATACATTTCTATATGTTAAAACTTCAACGCTATAATAATAAACATACTGTATTTTATGTAAGTACTTTTAAATTAGTTAAAAAATAAAGAAGAATAAATATGCAATTATATAGTCATGTATAATTATCTGTATAAATATCTTTACTGACACTCTTTGGATGTGTGTGGATTTGAATCACTGTCAGGTGTCACTTGTTTCAGCCTGAAATACTTTCTTTAGTAGCTTTTTATTTAGTATTTTAGCAACAAATTCTCTGTTTTTGCTTATCCAGGAATGTTTTATTTCACCCAAATTTTTGAAAGATAGTTTTGCTGAATATAAGGTCCTTGATTGACAGTTTTGACTTTTTTTTAATTTTATCACTTTGAATACATTGAATATGTATTTATTCCTTCACAAGAGAAGTTATCTGTTACTTTGACTGGACTTTTATATGTAATGAATCATTTTTACCCCTACTGCATTCAAAGATATTTGACTTTCAACACTTTTGCTATAACATGTCTGGATGTGATTATCTTTGTATTTATCCTACTTGGAGCTAAACTTCTTAGATGTGTAGATATTTTGTATTCATCAAATTTAGGAAATGAAAAGAGATAAATAGTATCAGTGGTGCTATTTTTAAATAGTGGTAAAGAAAGGCCAACCTTTGGATGTGAAGTATGACCAGAGGCATGAATTAAGTGACAGTAATTGTAACTTGCTCTTGGACTCAGAGCTTCAAATACAATCTGCTTTGTGGTGTTTCTCTCCTAAATAGGAAAGTACAAAGCATGATTACCAGATGTTTTGGTGTTCTATTGTTGTTTAAGACATTATCACAAATTTAGCAGTTTAAAACAATCTTCATTTATTAGCTCACAGTTCTCTAGGTCAGAAGACTAGACATGGCTCAGCTACATTCTCTACTCAGTATCTTAAAAGACTAAATTCAAAGTGTAGCCAGGCTGTGTCCTCATATCCAACTTGATTAAGGAGGAATTCTTTACTAAGATCATTCAGGTGGTTGGCCATATTCAATTTTTTATGATGATACAATTTTTGTGTACCTGCTGACATTTGGTTGGAGCCCACTCTCAACTACTTGTACCAGTCTCAGTTTCTAGCCACGTGGTTCTTTCCACAATAGGGCAGTTTGCTTCTTCAAGGCCAATGGAAGAATCTCTTTCTATCCTGCCAAGATGTAAACTTTCATAACATAAGTGAATTCCATGAGTGACTATGCTACTTTTGTCATATAATATATACTAATCAAAGAGTGACTATCCTGTCATATTCTTAGGACCTACTATACCCAAGAGGAGAAGATTATACAAGGGTTATACACCAGGAACAAGAGTTTGGGGGGCCATTCTGCCTACAACACTAGATATTTCCAGATATTTGAAAAAAAAACTCATAAATTCAGATAAAATAGATAAAATAGCAATGATTAGGCAAATAAAAGGAATAAGATAAACAGTGAAAAGATAAGGAGCAAAAGATAACTTCAAAGCAAATCCTATGATTAATATCCTCAGAAATAAGAGAAAATCTTGTCTTCAAGAAATAAGAACAGGCAATGATAAATAATGAATAAGCAGAAGAGAATAAAGAGATCTCAAAATTTAAAGCTGATAGAAAAAAAATATTGAAAAACCAATAGAAATTTTGAAAAGCAAATTAAAGGAAATAGTCCAGAAAGTCTGACAAAAGGAAAAATTAAGTATTCCATGAGAAAAAAAATATGAAAATTAGAAGCATAATCTAGGAGATCCAACATGTAAGCATTCCAGTTTCTAAGAATAAAGATAATTAAGAAAAAAAAATTAGGAAGTTAACAAGAACATTTCTATGAATGAAGAAAAAAAATGTTTTCAAATTAAAAGGACCCATCACCTAGTTTAATAAGTGAAAATGTATTCTCAGTAAGTCATATTATTATGTAAATTCTGGCACTGAACAGAATATCCCAAGAGTTCCAATAATACAAATAAAAGCAGTGTCAAATGAAACATTTGATATCAGAATAGTATAGAACATATCAATGGCAACTCTGAAGACAGAGGATAATGGATCAGTATCTCCAATATTCTTGAGGAAAAATATTTGCAATATATAATCCTATGTCCACCTGAAATATCAGTTATTGGGAGAATATAGTAAAAAAATACTTTAGACATGCAAATATACAAAAAGTTATACCTTTCATGCACCAATTATCAAGAACCTATTATAAACTTACTTTATTAGAATGTGGGAGTAAATCAAAATAAGAAATGATGATATCTAGGAATCAGGAAAATCAACACTAGAGAAAAGAGATTTCCAAAATTTAAGGCAAAGGGAAGTCTCAAAACAGCATCTATATTGTAGACTAGAAAGCAGTCTATATTTTATAGCTAAAGACCTATAGGAGAAATATTTCCAAGAAAAAAGGCAGATAACCTAATATGGATAAATGTATGGATAGGAGCCTTATAGATTTTCCAGATATTGTGAGTGTATTAGTGACAGGTACATAGAAGACTTTATACCCACCACCGTAAAAGTTATCTATAATAGAGGTGTGCAGGGTAGCCACTAGCTTGTACTAAAAGGTAATATAATCATGTTAACTATGTACTCAAGGTTGAAAAGGAATACTAACTGAGGGTGAGGGTGCGTTTCTTAAAGATAAGCTTCCCTGCGTCCTATGCATGAAGTTCCATCTCTTCTACTTAGAGTTGCAGCAACTCAACATCAGCTGCAACTGATGTTGAGGCTCAAGGCCATTCTCCCCCATGCTGAAACAGGATAATTAATATAACCCCCATTCCACAAAATGTGTTGATTAAATGATGGCTCCTTTCCTCTCCTCCTAAATTTTATATTAGATTATATCATTTCTCTGCTTAAATTCCTGAATGGCTTCCCTTAACCCTCAAAACAATTACCAAATCTTTGTTTAGCAGTGAAAAATCTCTGAGATTTTACCTCTCCCTACTTTTCAAGGCTCACCTGACTCTCAATTCCATGCTCCATACACTCCCATTCTAGTCAGTCACACAGTGAGCTATGTGTGACATTTCATACCCCTGCACCTTTGCAAATGCCAGTCATAATGCCAGGAAACATCATCACTAACTCTGTTTCTCTGTCTACCTAATGTCCACTCCTTCTTCAAGTCTCTATCCAAAACTCACTCAACATATATATTTTCCTAACTATATAGTCCCAAACAGCCCCTCTTCTGACTCCTCCAATATTTTCTAGTTCAACAAAGAATATAAAATTCAGTTTCCCAAATTGTAAGCCTGGATATTATTCAAAATTATTCCTCCCTTTCCTCAATGCCCCACATAAAATAAACTAAATTCTATCAGTGTTACTGACAATATCTTTCCAAACAAATGTCTTTTTACCTATCTCAACTTCCTGTCTCAATCTCAATTTAATACTACCATTTCTCCTCTAGAATATTACAGAATCTTATATCTTTATTTCCCATCTTACCTCCCCTTCCAATCTGTCACACAGAGTGGAACTAGAACATTAAAAGACTTGCCTATCTATTTTTACCCAGTTCACAGAGAAATTTCAAAGTGACTACATCTAGCTCTACAATGGACACGAAGCAAGGCCTTCCTTTCATTTTGCCATTTCACCTAACTGTCCAAATCTCACCTTTCCATCCTAGTACAGGCCTCAATTAAAATTGTAAGGGGCATTTGGGATCTTCACAAGTAATGGGATGATGGAGTTGAGGAAAAGCAAAAATTGTGAAGCATATGTCACCTTGACTTGATAGCCAGGGAGCTGAGCACTGCAGATTTTAATTCTCCCTGGACACTTACAAGAAGATTGGGCACTGAGTCAACTTCTAAGTGGCTACCTTTGCCGTACCTTTGCTACTCAAAGTGGTGTTCACGAACCACTAGCAATTTCCTTTCTCAGTATCTTGAAAGAAATGCATAGTCCCAGGCTTCACCTCAAACCTACTAAATTAAAAGATTCATTATAACACCATTTTAGATGATACATATGTACTCTAAAGTCTGAAAAGCCCATCTACATGAAAAATTTTCTACTAACCTCCAAGCCCTAACCCTCTCCCCTTCCAGGATGAAATGCCATTGCTTCTTTTTTAACTGTCAGGGCTTCTTCCTCTTTCCTCAGTCTGAATCTTATCTAGTCTCTAGAAGTGAAAAAACTTGCTCTGCTAACATGCATCTAAATCTTTCAGTCTGGAACTTTGGCCAGAAGCTTCTTTTAAATCCTACTCTCTGTTTGTGCTTCCAGAATCTATGAGTCATGCTCCCAGAGAGTGATTTTAGCCAGGGAAAAAGCCCTCCAGGAGCAGGTGAACTAATCTTGTAAGTGCTAGGGGGCAGAGAAACTCACAGAAAACAAGAGTTTAAAATTTTGAGTTTAATCCTGACACTTGAGTATATAAAAACAAGAATACAAGCAAGCTACTCCCCACCATACAAAATCTTTGGTGGCAACCTGATGCTTTCAAGAGAGTACATGCTCTTCACAATGGCTGGCAAGGTTAGGTTGTATATTTTTTATTTTATGGCCTATTCACTCTCTTCTGATTTTCCTCAGAGCAACTATATATCTTCTGCTCTCAGATAAAGTTGCTTCAGATAAAGTTATCCTTATGCTTCAGATAAAGTTGGTTCCAACTTTAGGTCCAGGGGTGGGTATGACTCTAAACCTGGACTACCTGAAGGAACATGAGCAATGCAACTAGACAGTGATATGCCCATGCCCCGGGCCTAAAGAGTCAGCCCAGAGGTAATCACAAGACTGGCCCCTAAAAAAAGGGGTTAAGCCAGATGGTGAATATTGGACTTTGAGGGTCCAGCCACTTACTGTCTCAATTACATATTTATCTTTGTTTTTGTTTCTTTGTTTAAAACCCTTTAACAGTACAAAAAGCATTCTAAGCCTGCCACCTTGTCAGTTCAGGCTGCTATAATGGAATACAAAAGACTGGGCAGCTTATAGACAACAGAAATTTATTTCTCACTGTTTGGAGGCTTCAAGTCCAAGATCATAGTGCAAACACAGGTTCCGGTGAAGGCCCTCTTGCAGGTTGCAGATGGTGGTTTTCTTGCTATATCTTCATGTGAGTGAGAGAAAAAGAGAGCTTTCTGGGATCTTTTATAAGCATTAATCCCATTCATGAGAGCTCCACCCTCAAGACCTAATCACTTCCCAAAAGCCCCATCCCTTAGTACTATCACATTAGGGGTTAAGAGTTCAACCTGTGAATTTGGGAGAGGGCCGAGTCCACAATCCTTTAGTCAATAACAGCAGCCTTTCAGTCACAGGCTCTGGAACTGATCTGGCCCTCAAGCCACACTCTGCCTACCCCTGGTAACTAAGCAAGACAAAGGAATTGTCTTTCCTGCTGTATTAGAAACTGAGAGGTAACTCTTTTCACTCAGAGAGAAAAATCACTGGAGAAAGAGACTAAGCAGAAAGACAGAAGGACATGATCCTGAGGTCATTAAGCTCCGTTAGCCCTACTCCTGGACTTTGCAGTTTCAGTTCTGAGTTTCAGTAGGAACTCGAAAATTTTCTTTTTACTTAGATTGTTCTAGTCTAGCTTTTTTCACTTGGGATTAGCAAAAGTCCTAAAATAAAGATCCTACTTGATCAATCTCTACTTAGACTGCCAGCATCAGTTTTTATAATAAGACAGCCTCACACTCTGCTCCAGTCATGCCTTCTCTTGCCTCTGCTAAGTTACAAAATTTGCTTCTTCATCCTCCAGTGACTTCCCCTCCCAACTTTACCAACTTAAGCGTAACTTCTGGAGGAGTGAAGATGGAGTGAAGATGGAGGTCACCGCTTCTGAGAAGGCTTTGCTGATCCCTGCTTTACAGCTAACATAAAGCACTTTGTTGACACTATTCACAGAGTGTTTTTTTTTTTTTTTCCAGGCAGTTTGGATTACATGATTTTTTAATACTTCTTCCATTTACACATCTGCTGCTGCTGCTGCTTCTCCTTCTTGTTCTTCTTCTTTTTCTATTTTTCTTCTTTTTAATGTTAATAATAGAAGCTGGTATTATGCTTACTATATGCTAGGATCTATTTTAATGCAATAAGTAATGTAACTTTCAGAACAATCTTATGAGAAATGCATGTTTTTCCAATTATAGATAAGAAAACTGGGACACAGAGCTTAAATAACGTACTTCATCTGTGTTTACACAAATACTTGGTGGAGAAGTTTATTGAACTGGTGTAGATATTCTAGCCACCCAAGTGTCCTGTTTCTTATTTTACCATAATTACTTGCCACAGGACTTAGTACAGGGAAGCATCCTGAGTGTGTATTTCCTCAGGAACCAAGAGCATCCTGAATATATTTCTATTACAGTGCTTTTCAAACCATATTATACTAAATTATGTATATTTTTCTCCCCTTCTAGACTTTTAGTTCTTTAAGAACAGCTAGCCAGTCATATGAGTCTTTGAATCCTTAGTCCTTAGGCCAGTTACTAAATATTAGTAGATATTCAATAAATATACTGTTAAATGTTCTACTGATGTGGTGACTATCCATTCAATAATTATTTAGCTCTATTCAAAGAAATTAATCAATGGTAAACCAATGATTATCAAGACAAAACAGTGTTTTTAAGCAGTGAGATACATTTGGTAAATACAACACTTTTTTTTTTTTTTTTTTTTACTACAATCCTAAAACATTTTCCTTGGTTTAAAATTTAGATGCTAGAGAGAAAACAACATATTTCTCAAGTAGTTCATGAGCCATAGGGTTACCTGTGGCATTCCTTTTTGTAAAAATCATTCTCAATGTTTATGAACTGCTGAGGTTCCCAAATCAAGGAATTGGTGGACAATTTCTTCTATGAATCTCATAGAATTACTTAAGTCTCACTTATGAATATGGTGTACAATTTCAAAATGAAACATTAGCAAGCCAAATTTAGTAGTGTAATAAAAGAATAAGTAATGATCATTGGTTACACTTTTTCACATTGTAGGAGAAAAGACATGATGCAGTTACCTCAAAGGATAGGCATTAATTAAGAAAACAGAAGGAATTCTTGCTGTGGCACAGTAGGTTAGGAATCTGACTGCAGCAGTTCAGGTCACTGCAGAGGCTTGGGTGTGATCCCCAGCCTGGCACAGTGGATTAAAGAATCCAGTGTTGCTGCAGCTGCAGCTCAGATTCAATCCCTGGCCCAGGAGTTTCCATATGCCGTGAGTGTGGCTGTAAAAAAAGAAATAAATAAAAATTTAAAAATTTAAAAATAAACAAGAAAATAAGAATACAACAGGAACAGCTCCATGCCAAGCTTCCAAAAGACAGCTGGGCATTATTTGAAACTGGACTCATGCAGATGATTAAGGATGCTCCTGGGTTCTCACTGTGTTGTCATCCTTTTCTCCACTGCTCTTCCACTTACTGACTCAGCCAGCCTCTGACCATGCTTCTAGTGTTCCTAGGACCTTGACTCTGTCCTCTTCTTATGGATTCTACTTATCATAGCATCTATTGCCCATAACTTCTACTAATTAAAAGTTTTCAAATGACTGGGATATATAACATATATCACATTCACGGATGATAAAATTAAATATTGTGAAGACATCAATTCCTACAGGATTTATTAATAAATGTAGTACAGTTGAAATGAATATAAAAGTAGCTTCCATTTAAATGGTGTGTTTGCATGTGTGTCCTAAAGTGTATCTGAAAGAACAAGGTGAGGTAATAAAAATCAGTTTGGAAAATAGTAATAAAAATAAGAGAATTCTGCAATGAGTTATTTAATACTTTAAAGTTACAATCGTAAAAACATTGTGGTATTATGGCATTAACATTAAAGGGCTATGTACTTCCTAGAACTATCCCCTCGTATTAATAGTGAAAAAAAAATTAACAGGTTATAAATAAGGTATCATAAGTCAATAAAGAGATGATGCTGAGAAACAAATGAAAAAAATGGCCTAAAAACTAGGGAACAATTCCAAATAGATTCTTACCTCACCTAGTACAACAAAATAAATCCCATGTGGATTAAGTTGGCAAATATCAAAATCTAACTAAAACCAGATAACCACCTTCAATAGAATTAAATAACTATAAATTAAAATAAACTCAACATCATTTTTTAGTAATCAAACTAGTAACGTCCTAGGAACAATACTTTTTATTGCTGGAATATGTGCTAGAGACAGATACAATCATGTACTCAGGTGAAAGTGTAATTGTTTACAACTGCTTTTAGAAAATAATTTTTCAGTAAGAATAAAGAGGTTCAAAACAATTCATACTTTTTAACCAGAAATATGCATAATCAACAGTGTCTACTGCTC
Source organism: Sus scrofa (assembly GCF_054392235.1). NCBI lineage: Eukaryota > Metazoa > Chordata > Mammalia > Artiodactyla > Suidae > Sus > Sus scrofa. Next base: position 66,065,512 of record NC_139390.1, read on the forward strand.
TATAATTTAACTTAGCTTTTAAAAATTTTAAAGTTAAAAATTCAAATATAACTTTCCTTGTAAAATGCATTGCTTTTATTATGACAAAAGTTATTAATAATAATAAATTTGCTTAAATAATGAAGCATCTACTAAAAACTTGATATACAGGTCAGTAACAATTAAAATACCAACATGATTTTTCCGTATAGTTTTTTGTAATAGCCAAACCATTTCCTAGTTTAAGGACATTACACATGGTGCCTCTGCTTTCTGAGCTCTATTTCCTAGCAACAAGTAAAGGAAGGGAAAGAAAAGGTCTAACACTAAGATTGTTTTGAAGATTACATCAGCTGATAACAGTAGATGTTCAATTAATGTTATCTCTCCACACACACCCTCCTCCCAATTTCTTCTCTGTCGTTGTATCTAATAAAAAATATGTTTGTGTGTATATGTGTTTTCCAGTTTAGTTATACTACATGTCCACAGCAACAAATAAATCTGGATACCCAGTTTTCCTTAGGGGACCATTGAAATAAAGACATAGGATGACCTATTCCCTGGTGACATAATAAGCAGCACATCTCTGATGAGGGATCTGGGTCTCCCAGTTCTCCACTGATTGCAGTAGAAGCACACATGAAATATCAGTGCTGAAACTGAGAGAGACTGTATGTAGCTGAATGCCTAAAGGACACTTTCCCACGTTTTAACAATTACCTCCCTGTCTCTGCTATCTGCCAAGCATCCTGACTTGGATGTGCCCCAACTTACTATCTTGGTTCTCTTTGGTTTTTAATAGGGATTCAAATGCTGGCAATAATAAGCCTTGCTGGCATTTGAAACGCAAGAGTAGTCTTTTCTTGGACATTTAGATTTGGATACCTTTATAAAAAGGAGAGTGATGGTAATGTAGAAGAACTTATGCCCCAAAGATCTAGAATTTTTTTTTTAATTACTGAGTGAATTGATACCTATCAACGAAGAGTCACTTTTATAGATTCAGTAACCTTAGGAATGTATTTGCTGGATATTTTAAAAGATCTTTTATAACCATAAAGATTATTACAGCAGCAGCATCTTTGTATCTACCTACCCACCTCTGGAAAACAGGGACATGAAACCAGAATAGACAGTACTTCATTCTGCATGATTGTTCCGAGCTGTGTGGGAGAGCTGTGTGTGTTCTTTCTTGCATATCTTTGTGAAAATATATTATAGTGATTCTGCTGGCCTGAGGAGTGGTGGGTGTTCTGCCATGTGGAGCTAGTAGTGAGCTTATGGGAAAAAAAGCTGTAGGAGGCTGTGTGATGTGTCGAGAACATGCATCAGCTTATGAGCTAAGGATGAGTCAAGTGTATACCTAACATGGAGCAACATGTTTTGCTCAAGTGGGGCAAAACTTAATCTCAGTATACCTTGAATTAGATTTGAGTCTACCCATTGAAAAACCCAGGGAATCACTTCCAATATTACTATCACAGTTAAATATAAGCCAAAAGTAGGAGGGACTGCATTTCCATAACCATCAAGTCATTAAAGCAAACTTCCAAATTTACCTCCAATTTAAAAGCAGTGCTGGGTTTTAACATGCTGTGCACAAAAGAAATTTGGCTTAAGAAAATAGAATATATAGGATAAACTCAGAATTTAGTATAGAACTGTGATCATTAAAATTTAAATTTTTTCTTAAAAATATGGTATCATGTGACATTTAGATCAATTGAAAATATACTTTTATTATTCATTACTACTAATAATGCTGTGCTTAGAATTTATTAGTCAATACACTGCACATTAATTGAGAGCCTATTACTTGTTGCTAGGTGTACAGAGTTAATAATATATCCTCTGACCCTGCATACCTCTCTAAACTAAATGCATTGTTAGTTTTATTTTGTTTTTTTACTTCAGCCAGTAGATATCTTTATGCTATTGAACTACTGAACTTCTAGTTTACCATCTATGTCCACAACTAAACTGCAATTTTTTAAACTGAGGGATGATGTTATAATATTTTTGTTTGTATGCCATACTAATAGGTCTAATATAATATACAATACAAAGAAGGTACTCAATAACTACTGATACATTGAGTTCATACAAAATGAACACAGGACAACTGAAGTATCTATAAAATACCATGAATGCAGAAAATAAAAGGAAAAAGAAGGCAAAAAAAATGTCTAAATCATAGAAACCTGTGTTTTGATGAATGAATAACAGGTTAATATTGGTCTTGCAACGCATTTGCCTTTCTGAAGCACCGTAGCATTAATTCCTGGACTTATAGCCAACACATCATATTCTTACCTACAAGAAGATTTCTGGTAGTTAGCTTTATTGGTTCCCACAGAGAGATGGCTTCCTGGAAAGCAGTGTGTAGCACTGAACACACATTAAACATGGCATATTCACCTTTGAAGAATGACATGAAAAGATCTTAAATTCACTTTTCAGCCATAGTCAAGTCAAATAGATGCTTTATAATAAAATAAAACAAAATAAAAACTTTCTAAATGTTGATACCTTAAACAATAATGTTCACGTCATTCATTGATTTTACAAAATATATTGTGGACCTACTGTGTACTGAGCACTACTCAAGTTTGGGGGAGTGGGGAGAAAAATTTCTTTTCAAATGCCTTTGGTTTCTTTCTGAGAGCAGAGATCATGGTCGAGGGATGGCACACCTCACTTAGGACACTAAAGACATTCCTCCAGTGCTTAATAGAAGCGTTTGAAAAATTGGCAAAAGTGATTTCAAAATAAAAAGAAAATTTTAAGAGAAATATGTAGATATTATAAATGTTTTCCCTTGTTGTAGTTACCTAACCTGACTTGGGGGTGGGTGGTGGACATTTTTAGAGCCTGTTTAACTTACTAAGTTCAATAGTCTAAAATGTCTGCAAATAATAAATTCTGGAGAAGGTGTGGAGAAAGGGGAACCCTTGTACACTGTTAATGGGAATGTAAATTGGTGCAGCCACTATGGAAAATAGTGTTAAAAAAAAAACCCTAAAAATAGAGTTACTACATGATCCAGCAATCTCACTCCTGGGTATATACCCAGAAAAGACAAAAACTCTAATTCAGAAAGATACATGTACCCCAATGTTCATAATAGCACTCTTTACAATAGCCAAGACATGGAAACAACCCATCAACAGACAATAGGCTTAATTTGTGAGATATATATATATATATATATATATAGAGAGAGAGAGAGAGAGAGAGAGACATACATATAGTGTGTGTGTGTATATCTAGAGAGAGAGAGTCTGCAATTAACATATATAAATGACTATACAAAAAATATATAAGCAACAAGGATTTACTGTATAGAACAGGGAATTGTATTCAATATCTCCTAAAAACCTATAATGGAATATAATCAGAAAAAAAATTTGAATCACAATGCTCTACAACTGAAACTAAAATTGTAATCAACGAAACTTCAATTTAAAAACAAAAAGATCAACAGTCCACTCTACTTTTTCTTAAAAAAAAAGAAGAAGAAAAATTTGGAGATGTCAGAGAATCTCAGCACTCATATGAGAATTTCCCTAAGGTTTTCCCATGACTAGTTCTTATTTACAAGGACTCCTCAAAGTAACAATTCAACGAGCAGAACCTATAAGAAAAACCCCAACAGGATATGTACAAGACTTGCCTGTATATACTGGCAGCATCTCTCCACTCTATGGTACAGCACTGGAATAAGAGCGTTTTGAAATGTGTATGCACTCTTCCTTGCATAAATCCAAGATTGAGACCAGTCATAGTGAGTTCTGTCTTATGCTGGCATAGATACAACATCCCAGGTAATTATGTATAGAAGCCAGGCCAAGAAAGCTGTTTGGATCAGACTTTGGCAACTCAGCAAGTCCCTCCCTTCTATGTTCTCCCCTGCACCACAGGGGCTGGCTGAAAGGTTGGGAACTGAATCTCCCAGAATCTCTGGGTTAATTCCGACCAGTGAGAGGCATTAAAAGCAGTATTGTCTTCAGAATTATCCTCTCCTTGAAATGAGATTTTGCAGAAAACTCTGAGTCACTTACCTTGGTTCTGAAGCTGTGATCATCACCAAGCTTACTGCACTTTTTTAAACTTCTGAAATAATCCAAAAGCAACTGCAGTTTTTTTTTAATCCATTGATTAAGAGTTATTGAATACCTTATATGAGCCAGATACTGGCATACGGCTGTTGATACAAAATCAAATAAATATTTCCCAGCCCCAAAGGAGTTTATTATAATTTTTATAACTATCTGACTACAACAAAAGACTCAAACCTACAGAGATTGATTTTCTCTCATTTATAGATGAGGAGAGGAGGTAGGGCTGGTTTTGCTTTCACCAAATACTGAATGAAGCAATTTTATCCTGAAAAGCTGCCAAGGCAATGCCAACTGTCTGTGACAGCACGTAGGGCAGAGACACTCACGTCCACAGACACGGTGATTTTCTAAGACTCCTTTATAAGACATCAAACTAAAAATAAAACTTTTCATCCAGACTATATTTTATCACATTAAAATAGCCTAATTTGCCAGGCTGTGGAGAATAGATGCTGAACCACCTCTGGCAGTTTGAAATGTGATCTAACTATATTAGAAGATGCAATTCCTTTTGCCTCATGTGCTTGGTCTCCTCACTGAAGAGTATTATGGTAGCATAAAGAACAGAGTAAGACTGTTTATCACAGTCTTTATCCCTATATGCCTTAACGGACACCCACTTCCTTATATCAGATGGACGACTATCTTGAGGAAATGATGACTAGATCATTTAAGGCAAGTATCTTTCTATATAATTTAAGCTATGATTTCAAAAATAAAGCACATCCTGCATGTGGGAAGTCAATATTACATTAAATTCAAATAGGAGATACAGAGTGGTTTTTATAAGAGATGAACTGAGATAGTACTAAACTCTTATTGTTGTCTTTTCAGTGAAATCAACTAAGAAGCTGAAAGGAAACAGAATAATTTGCTTTTCATTTTTTATTTTAGTCTGCACATTTTTGTTAACAAGAAACATTTTTTTCTACCCTTATGACACTACTTAGCTAAGCATGAATACTGTATATGGAATAATTCATTAGGTTAACAAAAAGATTAACAATAATGTATTCAGGAGCACTTGATGATAAAGAAAACCAGGGTTCAAAATAATCTCAGCCAATATAAGTCACTGACCTTTTCAGAACATAAACTTGCTATTAATGGATCTGTGGATTCTCCACAGCCTTGTTCTGGCAAAACCCCTGCATTTTCCTTCTTCACCTTGTTGAGAGGGAACAAAACCATCACCTTTTTAATTAAAAGGCAGTCACATGTATTAGAAATCTTAAATAACAAGGTGAAAATAAGTCATTCATAACAATTTGGAGAATATATCCAAAGCAAATAGGGAAGTTCAACTTTAATTTAAAGTTATCTTAAAAAGAAACCTAATGTTTTTGTAAAACAATATTACTAGTATATGAATATAGTGGAAATGAAACCACCAATGGCAAGAAGAGAAGAACAAATGAAGTCCGTGTCCTGGCTCTGGTACAGTTAAGAGTAACAGCACCACAGCCAGTACCGCGAGGTGCGTACTTGGAATGTTCAAAGCAATGTGTCAGAGCTGCCAAAGAAGGTGTTTGTCTTCACCTCTATCCTCTAAAGGAAAGTGACACTGCTTACTACCACGCATGAAATAGTGAATGAACTAGAATCCTCCTGATCAACTCAAGAGCATAGCCAATACAAAATTTACAACCAATACAAACGCAGAACAGCATACTCCATTTAGCCAGAGAAGCCATTTCTCAAGTTAAATATAATCATAGACACTTTGCAAGAAACACTGCAGTGAATGTATGCCCATAGAAAACTTTCGATTAAAACCTCTTGCTTGAAACAAAAATATTACCAAAATCAAAAACATTCTGGAAACTGAAAATAAAGCTCCTGAAGCAAATGCATGGCCAATTCATAAGGGACCCTCAGCACTGTTGATTAATGCTGTTTCTCATCCTCTGGTACTCATCCAGTGCCTAGAGATTATCTTTTTCAAAAATACATACTTATTAACCTGGCAGGTGTAATTTAAAAGTTTGCAGATGAGTCTTCAGTAACCTCATAGCCAAAAAAGTCCTTAATTGTGAAAGTTTGTATCACAACCAAGAAACTACCTTTATTGTTGTTGATTACTTGTATGTTGTATGATTACTAATGCATCATAAAATATATCATGCTGTCATTCTAGAGAGAAGACTTAATCATATTTTTCTAATTCCTAGTCATTTTGTAACTGTTAAAGCTAAACAACTATTACAAGTATTTTTTTAAATAGTTCCTGGAGTGATACAATCTACCTGATAATTTCAGCTAAAATTTTGCATTTAAAATGGTCAAAATGAGGTAAGAATCATCTTTTAGAGAATTGTCTTGTCTTATTTCTATCTAGGTATGACATATGTCTCTGAAGAAAAAAAATTTTTTCACTGGCCTTATAATGTAATGCATAATGTGGCTCTTAGATACAATAACATCTATTTATATTTAATTTGTGTAGACAATAAAATAATTATAATATAGTTTCGGCTGCTGTAACAGGGAGATATAACATACACAAATCAATGTCATATACCTCATTAACAAAAGAAAAGTCAAAAACCACATAATCATCTCAATAGATGCAGAAAAAGCATTTGACAAAATCCAACATCAATTCATGATTAAAACTCTTACCAAAGTGGGTATAGAGGGAATGTACCTTAACCTAATAAAAGTCATTGATGAAAAACCCAATATAATACATAATAATATAGCCAATATAATACATAACAGAGAGAAACTGAAAGCCTTTACACTAAAATGTGGAACAAGACAAGGATGCCCACTCTCACCACTTTTCTTCAACATGGTATTGAAAGTCCTAGTCACAGCAATCAGACAAACAAAAGAAATAAAAGATATCCAAATTGGAAGAGAAGAGGTAAAATTGGCACTCTATGCAGATGACATAATACTATACATAGAAAACCCTGAGGATTCCACACAAAAACTACTCCAACGATCAATGAATTCACCAAAGTAGCTGGATACAAGATTAACATTCAGAAATCAGTCACATTTCTGTATAACAACAATGAAATATTGGAAAAGGCAAACAAAAATACCCTACCTTTTAAAATTGCACCCCCCCAAAATTAAATACCTAGTAATAAACCTGACCAAGGAGATGAAAGACTTATATGCTGAGAACTATAAAACATTAGTCAAGGAAATTAAAGAGGATTCAAAGAGATGGAAAGATATTCCACGCTACTGGATTGGAAAAATATAGTCTTTATTGTGAAAAGCCGTGGCCCAGCCCAAACCGAAGGTTTCAATTTTATAAGACAGTAGGTACAAAGAGATACTGGGAGAAGAATTTTTTTTCTCGTCCCCCCTGCTTCCCCACAAATGCTGACTTGGTAAACGATTTTAGATAGTGATCACAGGAAGCACAAATAAGGAAATGAAAATAAGTGAGAAGAAAACCCCCAGACAACTGTGCCCCAGTAAGCAGGTTAGTTCCATGGTCCTTAGGTTTCTAGTTCTCTGGGTACACTTGGACAGTGACATGTGACACACATCAGAGTCACCCCACCTAACAAAGGGAGGCTAAGGCCATTACTGAAGACCCCCAGTGGGGACTGGACAAGGGTTGTCTCTAAGAATAGTCACTCTCTCTTATTTCTTGATTGACCTGTGCTGCAGAGCAAGCTTGTACCAGTCCTCAGAAAGCCCTCAGGCAAAAAGGAAATGATTCACAGCCTCTAGAGGTAGGAAGCCAGCAAAACTCTGGAAATTTCACTGCTAATGCAGTTAATCCCAGGTGAGCCACTGGGATATGGGACTTCAACAATATCCATGACAGACAAAAACTAGCATTCTTTATATTTCATTAAAAAAACTTTTTTTAACTTAGAAAAGTTTGTCTCATTTCTTAATAACAAGTCTAAAATTACAGTATCAAAAGAATATCTTCTGCAAACTTTACATTTCATATGCCTTCAATGTGTAAAAGCAAATCTCAAAAAATTGTCAAAACACTGTAATTCTTAGGACACATTTATAAGATTGGCTTGAGTATCTTTTATAGGGGAGGACCATAATCATATTCTGTGCTGCTTAGTCAAATCCAACTATGTCTGACAACCATTTCTAGAGCAAAAATTGCATGCTCCAATAGTTCTGAAAATATAAAGCAAGGATTGCCGTTCAAGAGTTAATATTCAATCTCATGCTTCCATTATAGTGCTCTCAGCACTCTGAACAACATATCAATACTGTGTAGTATCTCTCACACTTATAAAACACTAGAGGACAAGGTGTCTGTCATCCTACCTTTCTAATCCTCATAGAGACAAATCCATGCATTGTTCATAATGGAGATTCGATTAGGCTTCCTAAACTGAAAAAAGTTTCCCATTTTAAATTTTATTCAAAAGAATAATAGATAAATAATGTAAAAAATGTAAATCCCATCTCTGCAAAGAGAAGTCACCGACAGTGAATTTTAGGAAACAGTAATATAAGAATAAAGAATATACTACTAATTGTACCAGTAATATGAGAATTTAAAAAAAGTTATATTAAAAAATAAAGTGTCTCCAAGCTGAGTTTTATCATTTAGATCCCACCCAAATATTAGGTCCTGGCTGGGATTTGGTTTACGTATAGACAGGGTGTTCCTGGCCACTACTTGCAAATAGGGTGCAGATCATCATCGTCACACAAAAACCAAACATGCAGATTACTATTTAGCTTGGAACAAGTTCGTTGGTGCCAGAAACTTACATGTGCTTTACAGAATATAACACACCGTATCAGAATCTTAATAAAAAAAAAAAAAAAAAAAAAACATGTTCCATGAAGAATTCAATCAGAGCTACGTCCACTGTAAGCTCTATTCTGATATCATTAGCTAAATAGCAAAATGCCAAATGCTTCAGGAAGCAGTAGGACATAATAGACCTATAACAATAATATATTCAAACCACTCTATCTATAAATATCTAATTTTTATATATTTTTCCTATTCCTAAAGTTGGCTATTTTAACACTATATGTTTTCACTTACTCTCCATCTGATTAAGAAATTGTCTGCACCTTATTCACAATACAGCTCTGGACTGGAAGCTAGTAAAATATACACACTGGTCTCATGATTAGAAGGAAAATAATCCTAATAAATAAATAATAAAAACTATATATGGAAATGAGTCTCAGTGTAGACTCTACATTGGAATGACCTAAGAAACTTTTCAAAAGTAGCTAATGTATGGGACCATACTCAAGCAAATGAATCAGAATCTCTGAGGTTGAGACAAAGAATTTTTTTCTAATGACTTTCCAAATTATTTCAATTTTACAGCCAAGGTTGAGACCTACCAAATTTGAGAGGGAAAAAAATATTGTTCAAGTAGCATCACACCTCATTATAAATACCTGGTAAAAGCACAAGGATGCTATTCTGTGAAACAAGAGAATATCAAAGATGGGAATTTAGCTCATAAAATATCCTATTAAAAGGTAAAACACTGTATGAAATAGTGTAATAATAGTGGTTTAAAGAGTAGATGTTCAAGTTGCTGATCGTTTTCCTGGAGCTATCTGTTATCATCTAGACTGAATTATTAAAACCAACCTGCCTGGAGGGCTCTCATCATGTAAGAGGAGCTGCACTATCAAACTAGATGAGGTAATAGTTCTTAATAAGCAGTTTTCAGAAGTAATGAAGTAAATTCAATTACAGCATACTCTTTCCCCTTCTTTCAGAATACTCAAGGTATTTACCTAAGCAATCTGAAAGTGAAAAATTAAAGATATAGATGAAAATCTTAATTAACATATATCTTGTGTATGTTTGCTTATTTCAAAACCAGTAATTACATTGAGTTTTAAATACTAAAAACTGTATACAATCATTGTCTTTCATTTTTTAAATATTTGTGCTATATATTCATATAACTCAACTAAAACATGTCTTTGACATATTTTCCAATTAACCACAACTACTCATTCTATATATGATGATGAATTATCTTAGAACTCAAAGGGACCTTCAGGATCACCTCTTATTTTCAGTTGAAGAAAAAGTCAAGGATCAAAATGACTTTCTCAAGACCACACAGACTAGGAGTTGTCAGGAAGGAGTCTCAACACACTGTTGTCATTAGCAATTCTGAACCATGTTGCAAGTAATGTGGTATTAATAATTAAAAAAAATTAACTATTTTCAGGTTTTGAGAACAGATTTCACAACCTTATATCTACATCTCCTATTCCTCTCTTACCTGAATATCAATATGCTATTTTGAATAGGTACAAAAGTATTAGATTTATAATGAGGATGCAGAAAATTGTGTCTAAGAGTGTATCGCATAAGTAATCTTCCCTTACTGCCTAGATTTTGACAAAACAAAAAAAATGCTGAAAATCTCTAATATAAAGAATTTTTTGCAGGTTCAAGCTCAGAATCTGAAGTTTCTGACTCTCCTTGAAATAATTTTTCTATTTAGACTCTTACTGGTCTAAGCAATGCTGTTTTAGTGTAGTATCTTAAATGCAGTCCTGTAACACAATGCTGAAATGGAAACTTTCATCTGAGACTCTAAGATGAAGACTGTCAAATTCCAAAGTGGGATGTCAAACATAACACACATCTCAAAGTAGGTGGTGAAAAACCAGTTGAATGACTCTTCACTGACATTGATAATATAAGAAGGTTTTAAGATTTTTGTAGAAATAATGCCATTTGCGGCAACTTGGATGGAACTAGAGACTCTCATACTGACTGAGTGAAGTAAGTCAGAAAGAGAAAGACAAATACCATATGATATCACTTATATCTGGAATCTAATATACAGCACAAATGAACATTTCCACAGAAAAGAAAATTATGGACTTGGAGAACAGACTTGTGGTTGCCAAGGGGGAGGGGGAGGGAGTGGGGTGGTTGGGGAGCTTGGGGTTAATAGATAACAAACTATTGCCTTTGGAATGGATTAGCTATGAGATCCTGCTGTGTAGCACTGGGAACTATGTCTAGTCACTCATGATGGAGCATGATAATGTGCAAAAATAGAATGTGTACATCTATGTGTAACTGGGTCACTATGCTGTACAGTAGAAAAAAATTGTATTGGGGAAATAACTATTAAAAATAATAATAATTTTAAAAAAAGTTACATAGAAAGGAAAATGATCTTTTGAATAAGATTTTTGGAAAGAGCTTTTGGACTACCATGAGTCAAAAGAGGCCTGGGGGTATCCTTTAGCACAGATCTGCCCAACAACGCATTACTTGTTTACCATCTGCTGATCAAGCATGAACAATCTGCCACTAGAACCCTTCCCGCCTAACCCTAAACAAAGCTTTGAACTTGGATGCTCCATGTTAGACTGAGGGTCTGAAGGAAGGATCACATCCCTTCACCAAGGTAAGCTAGATTGGATCAGTGGGAAACTTCTCTGTAAGCAAAAGCAGCAGTGCACCCAGCACCACTGTAAATCCCCACTGAATTCCTCCTGTTTGAATGTGTTCTTTATTAGATAATAAAGACCTTTTATTGACTATTCACCCCAGCTCCCTATAACATGTAATTGTGATATTCATCTCATCTTGGATATTAATGATTATTTTGAACAGGGCAGGGCAGAGTGCATAGTCCTGAGACATAATGTTAAATACATTAAAAGTTGACCTTAATATATTAGTCGCATCCCACAGGGAAAGCTTTTCAACTGCTCCATGTCATTGCTTCTAAGACCTACACTTTTTTCACATCTTAATACATCTAAAATCAGAATAGTGTCTCAAAATTCTTGTTGGTAGAGCAGTGGTCCATGGTGTGACTCCATGGCCAGAGCCGTACTAACAACAAAATAAGCACATGAAAACTTATAGAATGGAGGGTAGCAATTTGGTAGAAAGTTCTGAAAACAATAGTAGAGAACTGTTTCATAAAATACTACTAACTCTTAATATCACAGAAGACAAAATTACATGGAAAAACATAGTCTCTAATGACATACACGCAGAAGAGTAAATGAAGATGTTTTAGAAATCACTAAATAATTTCATTTACATGCTTGTTTTAATATATATATGTGATATATGAAAAAATTTGTCAAAAAAGACAAGCAGCTTTTTCAGTAAATATAATGCAACACTTCTAGGGAGTAAGAAAGTACTGTGCAATATTAAATGAAAATTACTTTTATTTTCTTTCTTTGTGTTACAGAATGAAGAAATATATAATTAATGACAGATTTATAATTTATTTATAATCTGAAATGTTATATATTAATATTATATTACTTATTATATTTCATTATTACTGTAATGTAGTTAGTATATATAATATAATGTATGATTATAATAACATAATATATATAATGTAATTAATTACACTAATATAGTTAAACTAATATAACTTACTTTATATTATATTATCAATTACATTGTAATTTTATATATTAAATATTATATGAAATAACATGTTTATATTTTACAAGTATTTTATTAATATTTACAGCACAACAGTCTATAAAAAGAAGAACAAGGTTCAAAATTATTAGAATTCAAGAAATAACAAACAGTGCATAAATAACAAAATGGAGGATAGAAAAACAATAGAAAAATATCAAAAAGACAAAAAAAGAAAAAAGAAATCAATGAAACAGTTTTTTAAGATCAACAAAATTAATAAAACTTTAGCTAGCTAGGCTAAAAAAAGGAAAAAGATTCATATAAATGCAATCAGAAATGAAAGAGCAGGCATTACATATTATGCTACAGACATGAAAAGAATTATGAGAACACATTATATGCCAACAAACTGGGCAACCTAGAAGAAATGGAAAAATCCTAGCAATATATTACCTACTAGAACTGAATCATTAATAAATAGAAAATCTGAATAGGGGTAGGATCAAGATGATGGAAGAGTAACACATGGAGCTCACCTCCTCCCAAAAACACATCCAAAAAAAAAACCATCTACATATAGGACAATTCACATAGAACTTCTACTGGATGCTAGCAGAAGACCTTAAACCTCCAAGAAGGTCAAGACACACTCCACACAAATGGGTAGAACAAAAGGGGGGGTAAAGGGGGTGGGGGAGAGAGAAGAGGAAAAAAAAAGGAATCAGAACAGGACCAGCACTCCTGAGAGGGAGTTGTGGAAGAAGACAGGAATCCACACCCTGGGAAGCATCCTAACTGAGAGGGAGATCAGCTGAGACAGAGAGGAAACCTCAAAGCCTCAGAGAAAAGCCCAGCAACCAGATAGAGGAGGGCACAGCAGAGAGAGACCCTCACAAACCACCACAAACACTGCCCCTGGACACCATAGCCCAGACGCTCAGGAGCAGGCTGGGTGCAGAGACTTAGGTTCCAAAGGTCAGTCCCAGGGAGAAGACTAGGGTTGGCTGTGAGGAGACAGCCTGAAGGGCCAAGGAGCAGCATGTCATGAGCTGGGGAATAGAGTGCTACAACAGAAGAGTGAGGAAGGAGGCTGAGCCTGCAGGAGAAGCAAGGCACCATTGTTGGGGAGGGTTGTGTGTGAGTGGGGGCAGGACCACCATAGGAGTATCTTTCTTTGTGAAGTGCCAGTTCTTGGGCAGCAGGGCCCCTCTTGCACAGGTTATGGGTGGTGGGGCAAAACACAGCAACCACCTCAGAATCCAGAAGTGGACATGGCCTGTCACCACTAGGAGTCCATGAATAGGTGCCCCCTGTGGCCCCAGTCACCTAACAAATCATCACAGAGGAGGGCACTGCAACCAAGCACCACCCATTGTTGCTCTCATTCCCTGGAATGCACACACCCTGCTTCTACCCCTTCCAAAGGCTCTGGACCCTGCCTACACCAGTTAAAATGACCATACTACCCAAAGCAATCTACAGATTCAATGCAATTTCTATCGAATTAGCCATGACATTTTTCACAGAACTACAACAAACAATCCAAGAATTTATATGGAACCATAAAAGACCCAGAAGTTCCAAAGCAATCCTAAGGAAAAAAAACCAAGCAGGAGGCATAACTCTCCCAGACTTCAGACAATATTGCAAAACTACAGCAATCGAGACAGTGTGGTACTGGTTCCAAAACAGACATACAGACCAATGGAACAGAATAGAGAGCCCAGAAATAGATACAGACACCTATGGTCAATTAATATTTGACAAAGGAAACAAGACTATAAAATGGGAAAAAGACAGTCTTCTCAGCAAGTATTGCTGGGAAACCTGGACAGCTGCATGCAAATCAATTAAATTAGAACACACCCTCACACCATGCACAAAAATAAACTCAAAATGGCTTAAAGACGTAAACATACAACATTGTAAAACCCTAGAAGAGAACATAGGCAAAACATTCTCTGACATGAACCATACAAATGTTTTCTTAGGTCAGTCTCCCAAGACAACAGAAATAAAAACAAAAATAAACCAATAGGACAACATCAAACTTACAAGATTTTGCACAGTAAAGCAAAAAAAAAGACAGCCAACAGAATGGGAGAAAATAGTTGCACATGATGCAACTGACAAGGGCTTAATCTTCAAAATATACAGACAACTTATACAACTCAACCACAGAAACCAAAAAAAAAAATCCAATTAAAAAATGGGCAGAAGACCAAACCAGACATTTCTCCATATAAGATATATAGATGGCTAATGTACATATGAAAAAATGTTCAACATCACTAATTACTAGAGAAATGCAAATCAAAACTACAATGGGGTACCACTTCACTCCAGTCAGAAAGGCAATCATTAACAAGTCAACAAATAACAAATGCTGGAGAGGGTGTGGAGGAAAGGAAACCCTCCTTCACTGTTGGGAGGAATGTAAATTGGTACAACCACTATGGAAAACAGTATGGAGGTACCTCAGAAAACTAAATATAAAACTATCATATGATCCAGAAATCCCACTCCTGGGCATATACCTGGACAAAAGTTTCCTTGAAAAAGATACATGCACTTGTATGTCCACTGCAGTGCTATTCACAATATCCAGGATATGGAAACAACCTAAATATCCATCGATAGATGAATGGATTAAGAAGATGTGGTCCATATACACAATGGAATACTACTCAGCTATATAAAGAACAAAATAACACCATTTGCAGCAACACAAATGCAACCAGAGATTCTCATAACCAGGTGAAATAAGTCAGAAAGAGAAAGACAGGAGTTCCTGTCATGGCTCAGTGGTTAACAAATCCAACTAGGAACCATGAAGTTGCAGGTTCGATCCCTGGCCTTGCTCATTGGGTAAGGATCTGGCATTGTTGTGAGCTGTGGTGTAGGTCGCAGACTCAGCTCAGATTCCGTGTTGCTGTGGCTCTGTTGTAAGCCAGTGGCTACAGCTTTGATTAGACCCCTAGCCTGGGAACCTCCATACGTCATGGGAGTGGCCCTAGAAAAGGCAAAAAGACCAAAAAAAAAAAAAAAAAAAAAAAAAAAAAAAGGAGAGAAAGACAAATACCATATGATATCACTTATACGTGGAATCTAAAATATGGCATAAATGAACCTATCTACAGAACAGAAACAAACTCATGGACACAGAGGACTAATACGTGGTCACCAAGGGTGAAGAGGGCATGGGATGGACTGGGAGTTTGGGGTTAATAGATGCAAAGTATTGCCTTTGGAGTGGATAAGCAAAAAGTCCTGCTATATAGCACAGGGAATTATATCCAATCATTTGTGATGGAATATGATGGAAGATAATATGAGAAAACGAATGTGTGTATATGTGTAACTGGGTCACTTTGCTGTATAGTAGAAATTGACAGAGCACTGTAAATCAACTATAAAATTTTTTTTAAAAAGAAAATCTGAATTAAAAAAAATTTTTTAAAGAAAATCTGAAAAGATCAATAATAGGTAAGAAATTAAATCAGTAATCAAAAACATCCCAAAGAAAAGTCCAGGACCTAATCATTTCACTGCAGAGTTCTACCAAACATTTAAAAAAGAATTAGTTGCAATTCTTCCAAAAAATTGAAATGAAGGGAACACTTCCAAACTCATTTTTCAAGGCTAGCTTCAAGCTAATACCAAATCAAGAGAAAGACTCTATGGGAAAAGGAAATTATGTACCAACATCCCTGATGAACTAGTCCTCAACAAAATACTATCAAAGTGATTTTAAAAGCACATTAAAAGGATAATACACCGTGATCAAGTGGGATTTATCCTCAGGACATAAGGATGTTTCAAAATATTAAAACCAATAAATATGATATATTACATTAACAGAATGAAGAATAAAAATCATATGATCACCTCAATATGTGTAGAAAAATATATCTGACAAAATTCAACACCCTTTCACGAAAAAAAAAAAAAAAACCCTCAACACACTAGGAATAGAAGGAGATTAGTATAACATAATAAATATCATATATGACAATCCACAGCTACATATACAACAGTAGAAACCTGAAAACTTTCCCTCTAAGATTGGGAGTAAGATAAGGATGCCCATTCACACTACTCCTATTCAATGTAGTACTGAAATTGCTAGCTATAGCAATTTGGAAAGAAAAGAAATTAAAACATTTAAATTTGAAATGAAGAGGTAAAATTATTTGTTTGCAAGTGACATAATGTTATATGAAGAAAACCATAAAGATTCCACAAAAAATGATTAGAACTAGGGAGGTCCTGTTGTGGCTCAGGGGAAATGAATCTGACTAGCATCCATGAGGATGCAGGTTCAATCCCTGACCTTGCTCTGTGAGTTAAGAATCTGGCATTGCTGTGAGCTGTGGTGTAGGTCATAGTTGCAGCTCAGACCTGATGTTGCTGTGGCCGGCAGCTACAGCTCCAATTTGACCTCCAGCCTGGGAACTTCCATATGTCGTGGGTGCAGCCCTAAAAAGCAAAATAATAATTATATTTAACAAGGTATCAGAAAACAAAATTACCATGCACAACTCAGTTGCACGTCTATACACTAACAACTAACAATCTGAAAAAGAAATTAATAAAACAAGTCAATTTACAATAGTATCGAAAATAATAAAATACTTAGGTGTAAGCTTAAACAAGGAGACAACAGACATATACATAAAAACACATTACTGAAAGAAATTAAAGAAGGCACAAATAAAGACATCCCGTGTTACGGACTGGAAGATTAAATGCTGTTTATATGTTCACGCTACACATAATGACCTACAAAGTCAGTGCAAGGTCTATCACTATTCCAATGCCATGTTTCATAGAAATAGAAAACAAAAGCCTAAATTCATACGTAATGACAAAGGACCCTGAATAGCCAAAGCAATCTTTGAAAGAAGAACAAGGAATTCCCTGATGGTTTGCTGGGTTAACGACCTGACAATGTCACTGCTATGGCTCTGATTGCTGCTGTGGCACAGGTTCAGTCCCTGGCCCCAGAACTTCTGCATGCTATGGATGCAGCCAAAAATAAACAAAGAATTAAAAGAAGGAAAATTAAAAGTTGAGGTATCATACGTCCTGATTTCAAAATATATTATAAAGTGACAATAAACAAAACAGGAAGATGTAGGCATAAATACAGGCATATAGACCACTGGAACAAAAGAGAAAGTTCATCAATAAACCCATACATAAATGGTCAAATGATATTTGAAAAGAGTGACAAAGATAATATAATAGGGAAAGGATTGTCTCTTCAGCAAATGGTGTTAGGAAACCGCATATCCACATGCAAAAGAATTACACTGGATACTTATACCACACACAAAAATCAATGCAAAATTTATTAAAAACTTAAATATAGACTTAAAAATTATAAAACTCCTAGGGAAAAGCAGGGGAAAAGTATTACAACATTGGTTTGGCAATGATTTCTTGATTGGACACGAACAGCACAGGTAACAAGCAGAAATAGACAAGTGGGACTGCTTCAAACTAAAAAGCTCTGCACAGCAAAGTAAACAAAAAACAGAGTGAAAGGCAACCCACAGATTAAGAGAAAATATTTGCAAACCTTATATATGATAAAAGGTAATATCCAAAACATATAAGGAACTCCTATAACTCAATTGCAAAAAAATAATTCTGATTAAAAATGGGCAAAAATACTTGAACAGACATTTCTCCGAAGAAGACCTACAGATGGCTAACAGGCATATGAAAAGATGCTCAAATCATTAATCACAAGGGAAATGCAAATCAAAACTGTGATTAGATTCACCTCCTATCCCTTAGGATGGCTATAATTAAAAAGAAAGAAAATAAGGGTTGGCAAAGATGTGGAGAAAATGGAGTGTTTGTGCACTGTTGGTGGGAATATAAAAACTGTACAGCCATCATGTAAAGCAGTATGGAGATTCCTTAAAAAATTAAAAATTGAACTACCTTATCATTCAGTAATCTCACTTCTGAGTATCCTTAAAAACTGAAAATAGAATTCTCCATGAGATATTTGCTTACTTTTCATTGTAGCGTTATTGACAATAGCCAAGAATAGAAGAAACTCGAATGCGCATAAGTGGATGAATGGATGAAGAAAATATGATACACACACATACTGTAATACTAACCAGCATGAAAAAGGAGGAAATCCTATCAAACCTGCTAGAACATTTATGAACCCTGGGGACAAAATAAACCAGTCCCAAATTTAAATATACTGCATGATGCCCCTTATATGATGTATCTAAAGGCGGCAAACTCATAGAATCAGAAAGTAGAATTTTGCTTGCTGGAGGCTGGGGGTGGGGGTGTATGGAAATGAGCAGTTGTTAATCAACAAGTATAGAATTCCAGCCAAGCAAGATGAAAAAATTCTAGAAATAGGCTGCACAACAATATGCAATAGTTAATAATACTGTAGTGTATGCTTAAAAATATTAAAAGGGTAAATTTCATATTATGTGTTTTTGACTACAATAAAAATAAATTATCTTACCTAAATATCCCTATGTATATATGTTATAAATTTACTATGAGAGTTAATTTGTTAATATATGTAGAATTCATAGTCCTTGGAATGTTATCAGGTACTATTATTGTTCATTTTTTTATATAAACTCATATATAAGTAAAATACAGTATTGATTTTTGTTGTTATTTAAATAAATATACTATTGATAACTAATAAATATTGATGATTGATTGACAATTATGAGGTGTAAAAAGATACCAATAAAGCAAGCAATTGAGCAGAGCACCAGTAATACTTTAATTAAACCAACAATACAGTGTCCCAAGGCGGCAGCTGTTTGAAAGTTGCATGATTTTATCCCACTATTCTTTGTTACGACATTAACAAATTCATCTTATAAAAGATCTATTACTATTATTCATTATATCCTAATACATTAATATTCATTTAAATATGTTCTCTACTATCTAATATCAATTGCTTTAAAGATACCCCAAAATAAACTGAATATATTAATATCATGCAACTGTTTATCATTAGTTGAGATTCAACATAGAGGTTAAAACATGAGAAGAGAACTTGAATTCTAGTACTGGATTTTCTGTATTAGCTGTGTGACCTCAGGCAAATTACTTAGCCTTCTCTGGATTCACTTCTCTGTCTGAGAGGATGAGGGTGAAAAATTGAAGTGTGTTCTAGGACTGGAGTATTTTCCTAAGCTGAATTCAACTGAACCTTCTTGCTGCTGCTTTGTGGTACATTTCCATACACTACCACCTTCAACAGTGCACTGAAATATATTTTGAATCAGGTTTCTGAAAATAAACAAAGGGAGATACAGTACATGACATAGAGCAATATGCTTTAGAATTTTTTTTTCTTTTTTTTGCTATTTTTTGTTCCTGAATATTCACAATGGCTTGCTCAGAAAATCTCTCCTCTCTCTGACCCTACATTTAATTTCTAAAAATCTTTTTTCCCAAACTCCCTCAGTGCTTCAGCATTGACTTGGAGAGTCCCTCTCCATATCCTTCCACACTCAGCTTTGTTATGTAGATCACTTCAACCTTTATAGATTTCAGTCAATTCTTTTTTTCCCATTATTCCAATCAGCCCCACAGAGCAAAGTAGGCAAACACTTATAACTTAATTCTTTTCCTTTTATCTGTATGAAATGTTCAAATGTGGCCAAAAATTCTCTGTGTCCCAGTTCTGATCCAATCATGCATAACATTGAAAGTAATCCCAAGAAACAGCCTTGAAAAGAGACTCAGCTTTGGCAGTACCAACAGTAGCACTATTGCCAGACACAAGATGTGTAATTAAAATGAATGACACAATGCTCTTCTTCTTAGTCAAAAATGCTGGTTGTTGAGAGAGTGCATTGCAGAGCCCAGATCATGGCTAAGAAATAGAAAACAGCAAGTAGTTAGAGTTATATTTTCTTCTATTTGAGGGATATTCTTCAACTTATCTTGGGCTCAAAATAAGATACAATCTCCTTAACCAAACTGCTTTTTAGAAATAAATTGCAAAATGCGTTATCTAACTCACATTTTGAAAAATTACCAATACATTTAAAAACAACCTTCCTATTATCTTGGTTTCTTTTATATTTTGTCTATTTATTTATTTATCAAAAATAAACTGTTTAGCTATTTATTACATGTACCTAGAGATACAGTCTATAAATGAGAAATTCCAATTCAATCTATGCCTAAAGTATAGACTGAATGGCTAATACTGCATATTTAACCCTCACTGGTCAACCTGGTGAAAAAAACAATTATAGGTGTCATACAAGTTTCAAAGATCTTCTCAAGGGAGTTCCCTTAGTGGCTCAGCAGTTAACGAACCCAACTAGTATCCATGAGGACACAGGTTTGATCCCTGGCCTCGCTCAGGGGGTTAAGGATCTGGCATTGCCATGAGTTGTGGTACAGATCACAGATGCAGCTCTGATCCCACATTGCCATGACTGAGTGTAGGCCAGCAGCTGTAGCTCCAATTCTACCCCTTAGCCTGGGAACTTCCATGTGCCACTATGCTGTGGGTGTGGCCCTAAAAATCCAAAATAAAAGATCTTCTCAAGACTCAAGACTTTAGACATTTCTAGGTATTATTAATATTAGCTTTAGGAGAACATGCTCATTTACCAAATTACATCTCCATCATCATGGACCCAAATAGTTACAACAGACTTTCAATCAATTAAGTTTATATAGTTTGTCCTTTAGCAAACAAACCAAGGCATCGATTAACTGTTCTAATTGAAATCTATTTCCTGTCCTATACCTACAATTTCAGATTTCCAAAACAGCAAGCCATGCCTTCCTCCTGAAGTGTGGTGTGCTAAGCAGAAACACACATTCACACACATATACACGATCCAAAATCCTGAGTATATTCCCCCTTATTAGTAGCATGTCTCTTCTACTCACACTTATTTTTTATTTAGTGTATTTCTTAGTAGAACTATTTACTAATCAACCAAAAGAAAAGTGTCACGAATCTGTTCTAGCATGCCAATTCTGATGCTCAATTCTCCCATGGCTCCATTTAAGTGAAATTATTCTATGCACAGATCCTAATGAGAGGACAGTCCTAGATGGCCATAACTTGAACAATGTCTTAGTTCCCTCTCGGCCAAATTAGAAATAAATACTTAATTCAAGTTCAACAATAATCTATAGGCACTCTAACAACACATGGTGTTGCCTGCTATGCCAAAGTAAGTTTAATGAAGCTGATCTTCTCTGGCATGCAAGCTTGGGAATAAATGGGCAATTAATGGAGAGACATAAATCTGAACAACATACAGAAGGCTTGGAGGCAGGGAAGTCAAATCTGGAAATGAGAATCACAGAGATCCAAATTCCTGAGCCACAGAAACTCTGAAGTACATTGTGTGAAGGAAAGAGAATAAATATTGTGTTAGAAGCAAAAGGAGAAATGAAATAAGGAAAATAGATGAATCAGTGACTAGATGGAAGACAGAAAGTAGCTAATAACTAGCTAGAAGACATAAGCCCCTTTCTATTGAAATCCCTGCAGTAACACCTTAACTGTAGCCCTGTGTTATGCTTGCTCACAGGGGTCCAGTCATTCTCCACACAGCAGTCAGGGTTCAGCCTTTTAAATAGTGCATCTTCTCACCAGACACTCTTGCTTGAAATCCTCTAAGAACTTTCTTTTGCATCAAGAATAGAAGTCTAAGGTCCCATGTGAGCACAAGTTCCTACTGCTCCAACCCCTCCTGGATTATTCTTCCCTCCTGCTCACACAGCATCTGTACCTGGAACGTTTCTCCAAATCGTTTCTTCGTTTAGAACTCTGATCAAATGTCAGGTCTTCTGTGAGGACTCCTCTGATCACCCACTCTAAAGCACACTCACATATCCCCAAACTCCTAGTCACCAATCCATCACCTGGTTTTATTTTCTTTTTAAGCACTTACCACTACATGCAATTCTCATTTGTTTACTGGTTAAGGTCTGTCATCTTTCTCCTCCAGAAGAATGTAAGCAAAGACTCTGTTTGCATCCTCAGTGTTTAGACTGTGATAGGAACTCAATAAAGCATTTAAGAAAAGAGTGATTTAAAGATGAAAGGAGGAGAAGGAGAAAGGAAGGGAGGTCGGCAGAAAGCCAGGGAAAAAGAGTGTGAGGAAGGAATAAAGAAGCCTCTCTAGAAGAAAAGTTCAGTGCTACTTTGGAGTCTCTCTTAGTTTAGATCCTGCTTTTCCAGCAGGAATCTTTAGAATTTTGAGAATTCTAAGTTCCTGCTTTGTCTGTGACCCAAAGGTTCCCATTTTCCTCATTGTCTGATGAACATAAAGCTTTTTGCTAAAACCTCACTTACATAAAGCAGCTTGTATAAATTTCAGTGCCTTAATAAAAGCAGAGAAACTCTAATAGGTGTAGCAATAATGCTAGAAAAGAGCCTGACCATTTAGGGATAAAATGGCTCTCCTTATCTCTCCACTAATCAGAAAGAAGAAAAAGCTCAAATAATTATACTTGGTATTACTTTTTATTGTCCTGTCACTCAATCATTTCATCTACTTAAGTGTCTCCTTAATATAAAAATATGTTCACGTTAAAATTTTCAGAAAGTATAGAAAATCACAAAGCAAAATTAAAATTCTACCATAACCTTACCACCTAGTGAGGTATACTGATGAGTCTTGCATGCATTTTAAATAAAAGTGATCCTACATAATTATCTGTAACCTGATCTTTCACTCATTAATACATCAATAATATTTCCATGTCTTTATTCATCTATATACTTTCTTTTATGTCTGTAGTTTATTTCACACAATAGGAATAATTTTATATAGTTTATCATTATATTTAACATTTAGATTAGTTAGAATTTTCACAAATATAAGTAATGCTGAGATTATCTTTCATAAAACTTTATATTAAGTCCACAAATTTTTTCTAGTATAAATTCAAGGAGTTATTTTGCCATGCATTATTTTGTCTTTTTGGGTCATAATCATAAATGCTAAAAACTCAACAATCAAAATTAAGTGAGGAGTTCCCATTGTAGTTCAGTGGGTTAAGAATACAACATCGTGTCTATGAGGAAGAGGGTTCAATCCCTGGCCTAACTCAGTGGGTTAAGGATCTGGCATTGCCGTGGCTGCTGCTTAGGCCAGCAGCTGCAGCTCCAATTTGGCCCCCAGCCCGGGAACTTCTGTATGCCACAGGTGCAGCCATAAAAATAAAAATTAAAAAAACTAAAATGAATTATACTTATTGTTGAAGAAAACTGAAGTGAGAAAGAATATTTATGAACATCAGGGGGGTTTTTTTTTCCTATAATATTGTAAAATAGTGCAGATATAATGGCCAATTTAGATAGTAGGGGAAAAAATACTACCTTAAAAAAATGCTGCACACAGGAAATGGTAGCAGGAAATTAATGAACCTTTAATAAATTGCTTGAGTTTTTTAAAAACCTACATTGAGGAAGGTAATATAAGTTGCCAATCAAGTAACCAATTGGTAAAATTCTTACTTACAATCATAAATGCCTTTAGGATTTGTCCATCAACATATATTTAAAAGTTTCTTTAAAAATTCTGAACACTTTCATTGACATAAGATCAGTGCCTATATTTCTTTAATTTAATGGAGACACCCCATAGAAAGGAAGAGGAGAATAAATGAGGAAAAAAAGCTGTCTTTTCCATATATTTTTCAAAGAAGCCCTAGGTTTGAAATCCTCTGGAAGAACTGCCTCATGAGCAAAGAAGAGGACAGGCCCTCCTTAATCAGAGATGACACAAAATCAAGATATTTCAGGGCAATACCTGCAGTAAAGGATAAGTATTCTGACAATGTCAGTGTCTGCAAACATCTCCTAATGCCACCAGGTAAAAAATAATCACCATCAGCTGGATCCAATGCTTATTCAGCTAGTCATGGACCTAAATGACCCTCTCTCAGATTTCTACTGCAAGATTTACAGAAGTAAAGAAGATGAAATTCAGCTAAAAAAGAAAAGTCACTAAAGAAGAAGATAATTAAAATAGGATACGTGATTACCAATAATCAATGGCGCCCAAACTGCCAAACAGCAGGCAATGGTAGGCATCGTCTGCTTATTGTTTCAGATACGGCTGTGCATTGTGAAATGCATTCTTCACACAGGTAGACACTGTCTATACGCAGAAAAAGGTAGTGCTATGATGAGGCCGGCACCACAATGACAGTCACTATCTCTTCTTAATTCTGCTTCTTTTTCATCTTGGTAGCTGGAAATTGGCCATGGCAGGAGTGTTTACATGGAGATTTCTTTTTTACCCTTTTCCCCCAAGTGCTGGGTGTTGATGTATCAGAGGATTCCTGGAAACCTATTGGGTTTTATAAATTACACATCCAAATATATAGAAATATAAACTCCCCGATGGATAAAGTATAAAGTGATAAAATAATCAGTCACAGGTTATGCTAACAAATGATGTTAATATTAGGCCTAGAATTTTTAATATAGACCATTCAATGAGAGCCAAAGGCAACTTGATTTTTGCCTAGCAACATTGCCTGCTGCAATGAATATTTATAAATGCACTTTTTGTAATTATCTAATGTTACTGAGATATCTTTTATGTGGAGTAAAACGTACAGCTCCTAATACAGCTCCAAGAGTTTTAACACATGTACAACCCTCGTGACATGAGGGAATCAAGATATAAAATATTCCCTTCATCTCTGAACACTCCCTTGTCTTCTTTCAATGAATAACAGAAACACCACTCTACTCTCTGTCCAGGCAACTGTAGTTCTGCTTTGTAACATTATAAATTTGTTTTATTTGCTCCAGAATATTATCAAAGTGGAATCAAATAGTAAGTACACTTTTCTGTTTGACTTCTTGCACTCAAAGTAATACTTTGAAATTTATCCTTTTCTTTTTCGGTAGTTTTCTTCTTTCAAAAAGTATTAATCTTTTATTTGGAAATAAAATTTTAAAAACTTTCACTGAAAAAGATACATGCACCCCTGTGTTCATCACAGCACTATTCACAATAGCTGAGACATGGAAACAAACTAAATGTCCATTGACAGACAAATGGATTAAGAAGATGTGGTACATATACACAATGGAACACTACTCAGCCATAAAAAAAAAATTTTAAAGACAAAACTAATGCCATTTGCAGCAACATGGATGCAACTAGAGATTCTCATAATAAGTAAGCCAGAAAGGAAAAGACAAATACCGTACGATATCACTTATTTGTGGAATCTAAAATATGGAACAGATGATCCTATCTAAAAAAAACAGAAACAGACCATGGCCAAGGAGACAGACTTGGGGTTCCTAGGGGGGAAGTGGAAGGGAATGGGATGGATGGGCATTTGGGGGATTTTATTTGGAATGGATGGGCAATGGGGCCCTGCTGCATAGCACAGGGCAATGTGTGTGATTGGGTCACTTTGCTGTACAAAAGAATTGAAGAAACATTGTAAATCAACTATAATTTAATTTCAAAAAAAATTTCAAATATGTGAAAAACTTACAAGAATTACAGTAATAACACCCACAAAAAATGTATATCCTTTGATAGCATCTACCTATTTGTTCTAACGTGTGTGGGTTCTCTTTGTGTGTGCGTGTATATGCACACATACATATATATATACAAGTATATAGACAGCTCCGTATATGCATTTTACATAATATATAACCTTTTTCTCAAACATTTTAAAAGTTGCATGCATCGTGGCTAGTTACCTATATACATTATGTTGGCTACCTAAAAATATTCTCTTAGAAAATCACATTATGTATTATATTCAGTAAATTTAACACTGATAAGATGTGAATAATAAGATTATTTAATAAACATGCTATATTCTTTGTCAGTAAACTCAGTAGGACCCTCTGTGTGACCTTTCTCGTCTATGTAGGTCCAGCCTAGAATCAGGCTGCTTCTTCATTGCAGAGAAAGTTGCATTATAGTTTATATTGTTTATCCATTCTTTTGTTGAAGGACATGGGGTTATTTTAAGTCTAAGGTTGTAGACAGTAAAGTGTCCACAGACATTACTACCTACGTTCTTCTGAGGACATATGCTATCATTCTCTCAAATAAATATCAGGGAAATTAAGTCGTAGAGTAGGATAGGCTTATCTTCATTAGAAACTGTCACACAGCTCTCTAAAGTAGTTGTACAACTTTACACCTCAGAAATACATGAGCATTCCAGGAACTCTGTACTCTCACAAATAGGTGTGGCTGTCAGTCTTTAAGTTTTAACAATCTAGAAAAATGTGAAGTGTTACCTCATTTTTATTTAATAATCTCCTGATGACAAATCACATTCAGCATCTTTTCATAGCTTACTGGCCATTTTTAGGCTTGCTTTCTTTCTTGTTTTCTTTCCTTTAGGGCCACACCTGCAGGCTAGAGGTTGAATTAATTGGAGCTGCAGCTGCTGGCCTATACTATAGCCACAGCCACAGCAACACCAAATCTGAGCCGCATCTGCAACCTACATTGCAGCTTGAGGCAACACAAGATCCTTAACCCACTTAGTGAGGCCTGGGATTGAACCCACATCCCTATGGATACCTGTTGGCTTCTTAACCCACTGAGCCTCAATGGGAACTCCTATATCTTCTTTTGTAATAATCTGCTCAAGCCTTTTATTGATGTGTTTTTATTTTTACCAGTGATTTGCAGAAGTTCTTATCATTCATGAAAGTTCTTTGTCACATACATGCGTTGTGGATGTTTTCCTAATATTCAGTTTGTTCTTTTTTAGTAAAGGTATCCTTTAACTAGGAAGCTTTTTATTTTGACTAAGTGCATTTATTTTTTATTTTATTTTATATTTTTGTCTAAGAAATATTTGCCTAATCTAAGGCCTAGAAAAAAATTTTTAAGTCTTAGCTTAACATGGTTAATTCTATGACTTAGAATCACAAGTAATTTTTTTTAAAATACCAATCAAGTTGTTTCAGAAGCATTTGTTTAAAAGGTTTTCCTTTCCCCTTTGGATTTTACAGGCACATTTATTTAAAATAACTTGGTCATATACTGTGGATCTATTTCTGTACATCTATTACATTCTATTGATCTATTTGTCTGTATTGATGCAAGTATTACACAGTCCTGATTAAAATTGCAGCTTTACAATGTCTTAGAATTAGGTAATATAAGTATTTTCATTTTGTTCTTTTTCAGGATTGTTTTGTTCCTTTGGAGACCTTTGCAATCTCCTAGACATATTAGTATCAAAATTGTTATTCTCAAAAAGAAAAAAAAAATGGTTACCGTTGAATCTTCAGCTAAATTTGAAGTGAGTTTACATCTCCTACATTGAGTCTTCCAATAACAAACATAACTTATCTCTTCATTTATTTAGTTTTTCAATTTAACATCCTGATATTTATTTTCTACTCATTCCATTTGAACTATGTTATTTTTATTCTTTGTATTCTACCTTCCTTTGGATAAATTAAGGACTTAGGTTTCATTTTATCTCCACTATTCTCTTACTAGTGAAATCTCTTTTGTTTTTCTTTGTTTTTAGTGATTTTTCTAGGGTTGGCAATATATCTGTGTGTATGTGTATGTATATTTGCAGTTGCAAAATATATTCCATATAACGGCAAATGTATATTTTATAATTACAAATATATTTTTTATTTATATAACTATAATATATAAACTGTATTTACTATAAATAAAACTTACATTTTCTACCTTTAAATAATACTATACTTCTTGAGGTTAAAGTGTGAGAAACTTAATATTACATTTCCATTTTCCTCTTCCATCCTTTGTCTCATATTTTCATACATTTTACTTCTACATACGTTATAATCCCACAAAACTTTATTTTTTGCTTTAAATAGTTAACTGTCTTTTAAAGATTCTAACATTATGTGAAGAATATTTTTACATTCATCTAAATATTTACCTTTTTTAATAGGTTCATTATTTCCCCTGGATTCAGTCTTCCTTTCTGACATTTTTCTTCTCAGATTAATTAAAGTTTATAACATTCTTTGGAATGTGTTTCTAATTCTCAAATTTCATTTACCTGAAATGTCTTCATTTTGCATTCACT
The DNA here is from genome assembly GCF_054392235.1 of Sus scrofa. Classification (NCBI taxonomy): domain Eukaryota; kingdom Metazoa; phylum Chordata; class Mammalia; order Artiodactyla; family Suidae; genus Sus; species Sus scrofa. Next base: position 66,094,051 of record NC_139390.1, read on the forward strand.
TGAAAAGATGATTTCACTGGATGTAAAGTTCTAGTTACATCTAGTTATATGTCCTTCAAGCCTCTAACTACTTTCAAGTGTAACTCTAAATCTTTGGTCTTTAGCTGTCTAAATACGACTTTCCTATATGTATCTTTTTTTCGCATTTATCCTACTTGAGTTTGGCTGAGCGCCTTGAATTTGTTTGTTGCCATTCTTCAAATTTGTAAATTTTCAGTCAAGTAAAAAAAGTTTCTGACTCATTTACCCTTCCTCTCTCGAGCTTGACTACATATCCATTTGACCACTTCTTATTGTCTCACAGGCTCCACAAGCACAGTTCATTATCTTTCAGTATATTTTCCTTGTGTTTGAACTTACATAATTCAATAAAATTCATATATTTATATTATATGTTTTCATATATACATGTATGTCTAATTTATATATATTATAAAAATACATACTGTATAACAACATAATTGTATTTAGTTAAAGTTTATTGATTCCTTCTTTCACAATATTCAATTGGCTCTAAATTCTGTACAATAAACTTTCATAATCAGTAATTTCCTAGTTCTAAAATTTCTACTTTTTATTTTGTATAGTCTGTAGATCCCTGCTAATGCCCTGCATTTGCTTACCCATTCTATGTCTTCCTGTATTATTTGAGATATTTACGCTATTTGAAGGTTCTTGTCAGTTAATTGCAACGTCTGGGACATCTTTGCATCTCTTGCTGACTTCTTCCCTTTGGATTATGCTTATATTTAAGCACCTTTTGGTAGGCAGTGATTTTCAGTTATGAATATAGTTTATTGTAGATGAGGCACTGTAGAAACTTTGGATTTTGTTACCTTCTAATCATATCGCCTTTTGTTCTGACATGCCATTAAGTTACCAGTTTATTACCTTGATTTTATGGAAGCTTAGTTCTAATCTTTTTTATGGTAGCTCTATTTTGATTTTTTGCTGCTCATCATGCTCTTATTTCTACATGAAGGTATATGTCACTGAGTTAGCCACAGTAAGGTATCTACTGGCTGTCACTGTAAGAGCAAAAAGAAAAGCTTAAGGTTCCATAAAAGAAGACTTTCTACCTACAGTGTCCTACTACAACTCTTTACTGACAGGGTCTAATCTTATGCCAGCTGAGAAAAAAAAATATTTGTAAGGTCCAGTTCCAGCATCACAATTCAGAGCAAAAAGGATGGATTTTGATAACTGGCACAGATGATGCAATATTTTCTTATTATAAAACAGAAAGAAAAAATGTTAAGGTAATTTCATTCTCAATGTCCAGCCACCTGGTGGATACAATCTTCAACCTGTATCTCTTCATCCTAGAATGAGGAGTATCCTTAATAAAAAAAAAAAAAAAAAAAAAAAAAAAAAGAGTACACATTTTAAACAGTATTAAGCCTTTAAATTCCAGGATTTTTGGTTAACTCTTCCTTTCCCTTTGCTTCAGGACCACTCTCAAAAACCAACTGGATGACCTACATACTAGACCCAGATGTGACTGCTTTGTTCAAGCAAAGCTATCCAGATGATATTATCTCTAAACCTAAGAATGTATAGAAGTACTCTGAAACCTAAACATCCATAGCAATTTCTCTGCAGGCTGCACCTGATGAGTAATATCTGTACAATACCATTTTTTTCTTATTTAACTAAAAGTTTGTACTGTAGTTGGGATTTGGGGGTCAATTTGTGGTTCTGGTCTCATCTCTCAGTATGATTTCTTAAACTGGGAATACTACCTACCTCACTGGGTTGCTATAAGGGTTCAAACTAAATGAATGCATGGAAAGCATTATAATGTTGATTATACTGTATAGGATCAAAGGGCTTAGCAGCTCATGCTAGTAAACATGGTAATAAAGAAGGAGGTTCTCTGGGACAACAGACAGAGAAATGTTGTATTTACTCATGCATAATCCCAAATTGTGAAGCATCATGTCAGCTATTGCAACATTTGGGTCTTCTGTGGGTGAGAACCTACTTGAAATTCAATGGAAAACCTGAGGTTTCCACAGAGACCCTCTAACTTAGCAGTTCTTGAGCTTTAATCTCTTCTCACCAGCATCCCAGTAACACTTTCTTAGAACTTCTCACCAGCACCCCAGTGCACAATATCCAATGAGTCTTGCAGATACCCCAAAGAAACGTTTTCTAGGTAGTCCCATCACCACCATAGGAAGTTGCTTCCTAGCACATTTTGCCAGAATCAAAATGTACTGCTAGAGAATTTGCCTGGAACTCCAGTGTGTGTCTTCTCCTCATCAGCCATGTCCTGGAACACCTCAGCAACCCCCGCTTTACACCATATTCCATAGACACATATGTCCTATAAAGACTGGATCTCAGTCCTATTGAGGGCAGTATCTCTTTCAAGTTTGTTCCTTCCTTAAGAGTACTCCCTCAACTCTACATATGCTATTTCAGCTTTCTCTAGGGTTCTCTTTACTCCTTACTAGTAGTTAGTCCCACTTTTCAATTTATTAATGCTTTTCAAATTATTGGTGTGGTTTCTGTCTCCTTAATGGACCCTGACATTTTTAAACAATCTCAATGCATTGTGAATTATAATGTTTGAAAGAACCTCCTCAAATGGTATATAGCTAAATTCAATTCAATTTAGGGTGTTACTAGCTATGTTTGATGCCTGAAATATCTACAAATGGAGCAACAGCAAGAAATGTAGATATAGTAAGAGTAAAGTTAAGGAAACATTGGAAAACATTATTCATCCTGAAGCCAACACATTTCTTTAAAAGTAGAGTCTAGGAAATACAGCCTAAGTGTCAGTGTGATGCTCCTTTGATGGCAAAACATCTCATCTGTAAATATAATTGAAAATAACATGAGGAAATCTTACAAGAGATAATACAAAATTTTAAATCCCTACACTATGATGAGTGGACGTTTTACTTAGTTACTGATATTTCTTTTAAGCTGTGAACGTGGGTTCAAATACTTTTTTCAAGGCCAATTTAAGTACCTATGTTCACTTCATATTCCCTCTCCCCCCAAAATTCATTTTCCCCTTCCTCTTCAGTCTCACTTCTGCTCTTTCTTCACACTTGTTTATAGTGATGCTTTTATTTCGCTGTTGCGGGTGGAGACCAGGAACCTGGAAAACTGTTAACTACTGGATTTTATTTTATCCCCTTAGGTACTTGAAGCAACTGATTCCTTTTCCACTGCTGAGAGGCAGTGAAACTCGGGAGACTGGCTGCTATTTGCTCTTCTTGAAGCTTATTGACTGGCAGTGTCTCTGGGAACCACCTGCTGCAGGTAAGGAATGTGAAATGGCTTCTGTAGCTCCCAGTGAGAAAGTATTCATTTTCTTAGGGATAAAGTGTTTCCCTCTAAAATATTACTGAAAGATCACTGCCAGTGGCTACTGCTCTTCTCAGGAAAGGGAGCTTTCCTTTTATCAGGATATTGATTGATGTAGACAAATAAGCTTGTTTTTATCTATAAAGACTCTCAGAAGGCTTGCAAACATGTCTTTTGTGATGGAAATTGTCAGATTAACAAATATTCTTATTGATGAGCATATAAAGCCATTCCATTCAACTCAAAAGGTATTTATGAACTATATAGTATATGTTTGTAATCAAGTTGAAACAGAAATATTCATAATTTTAAAAACATTGAGGAGTTCCAGTCGTGGCATAGCAGAATCGAATCCGACTAGGAACCATGAGGTTGCGGGTTCAATCCCTGGCCTCACTCAGTGAGTTAAGGATCCAGCATTGCTGTGAGCTGTGATGTAGGTCACAGACATGGCTCAGATATGGCGTTGCTGTGGCTCTGGCATAGGCCAGCAGCTACAGCTCCGATTAGATCCCTAGCCTGGGAACCTCCATATGCTGCGTGTGTGACCCTAAAAGGAAAAAAGACAAAAAAATGTAAAAAATAAATAAAAAACAAAAACATTGAAGTCTTGGAGTTAAACTTCCTATATTTGAAATGTAACACTTCTATTTAATACACATGTAATATAGACAGACTTTCGAAGCTCCAAATCCTTCATCTGTAAACAGTGCCAATGATATTGCCTGTTTCATAGTATGGATACATTAAAAATTTTATAGTTACTTATAGTTATTAAAATTTTAAATATTTAATATTGAAGAATTACACAAAATTTCCCCTGTCCTCAAGAAGCTTATATGAAGCAAGAAATAAACAATACAAGAAAACAGATAACAAATTGCCAGGTCTTATAAAATACAATTTATAAATTATAGCATTACTAATATGTATAATAAACATTTAGGAAATAAAGTCATTTCCTAGACTTTTCTGAACAACCTTTAAGAAATATATGAAAATATATATAGGCATAAATTAAGTGCATGAATAAAATTAAGATACACAAAAAAATTTAATATTTAGTTTGTTTTATACCCCCAAATTCCTGGTCTCTATCAGAACATATACGCATTTTAAAAATAACAGCCTATCATCTATGAATTCATAAGCCCTAAAAATGAACATTTTTTGCAACATCATCAAAGAAAAAATGACAAAGTAAAAAAGTCTTGGCCCATGCTTATTTTTTGCTTATTGTCTCCTTACAATATGAGAAAGTTCCCAGGCTAGGGCTTGACCTGAGCTACAGCAGTGACAATGTCAAATCCTTAACCACCAGGACACTGGGGAATTCCCAGTCTGTACTTCTCCAATGAAGTAGTGCCACTACCTGAAGCAAAGCAAACCTTCCTGTGTATATGTATAAACTTAAAAGTACACCCAATTATGTATGAGGTAAATGGTTGCAAAATATGGTTTGTTAAATAATAATTATTTTGCTCTAGTGTTCTATGCAATGTGTTTTGCTTTTATTTTTATAAGCCATAGCAGGGATCTCTCCCAACCGAATGAATTACACTAAAAGCATCTGCTTCATTTTCCCCTAAATTTTAGAGGATGGTAAGTTTCATGTCCAACTGTGGACAACTAATAAACTTAAGAAAAATTAAAAGAAGATATGATTAGGAGTGCCCTGGTGGCTCAGCAGGTTAAGAATCCAGAGTTATCAATGCTGTGGCTCAAGTCCCTGCTATGGAAGAGATTCAGTCCTGGCCTGGGAACTTCCGCATGCAACAGGCATAGGCTCCCAACAGAAATAAAGAAGATATGATCCCTTTTCTCTGCTAATGAACTTGCGTCTTTTCTGATGACTTATTAGTGGTTACTGCTAGTGTTTGGTGACCTTGGAAAAGATATAACATGCTCATGGAATGATGTCAATTCAAAGACAATTCTTTCATCTGATGCCTTACTACTTGGCCTTTATTCATGCAATTTAGGTGGGACACTAAAACTCTCTTGGCCAAGGACCAGTATATAAGCTAAACCAGACCTATCAGAATCTCTCTCTCACTCAGGTGTTTGTGTCCTGAGCAGAATGATATAAGTTAAAAAAACAGTTGAAGTTGCTCCTTTTTCTTTCATCAAGGTGTGCGTGGTTGACTTCATTCTTCACCATGTCTTACCTCAAACTTCCCAAATCAAGAGATTGCTGGACAAGAATAAAGCAGGGAGGCTGAGCAAGAGGCTGGAAGAGTAAGAGGTTATGCTCGCCTTCTCCCACAAACACATCAAAGAAACACATCTACATGTAAAATGACTCACACAGAACATCAACTGAATGCTGGCAGAAGAACTTAAACCTCCAAAAAGGGCAAGAAACTCTTGACATAACTGAGTAGAACAAAAGTAAAAAGAGAGAGAGAAAAAAGGAATTAGGTCGGGACTAGCATTCCCGAAAGGGAGCTGTGAAGGACAAAAGGCACCCACATCCTGGGAAGCCACCTAACTGATGGAAAGATCAGCCAGGTCGTAAGGCCCTCAGAGTCACCAAGAAAAGCATAGCACCTGGACTGAGAATGGCAAAGCAAAGTGAGAAACGCACAGATCATCTGAACCACCGGCCAGACATCACAGCCTGAGAAGCTTGGGAGGAGGCCAGGCGCTGAGATTTAAGCTCCAGAGATCCATCCCGGGGAGAGGACTGGGGTTGGTGGTGTGGGGACAACCTGAGGGGCTAAGGAGGGGTGTGCCACAGTGGGGAGCAGTACTCCTCTGCATAGGGAACCCGGGAGAAGGTCCAGCCTACAGGAGAGGCCAGGCGCCACTGTTGGGGAAGGGAGAAGAGGAGGGGCAGACGCCATAGGAAACTCCCTGAACTGGAGCGTGCGCATGCCCATGGGCTCTCAGAGGGCAGGGCGTCTCTGTGCAGGCTACAGGTGGCAAGAAGCCTCTTGCTCATTTAGGGGAGACTGGACGCTTCTTGTGCAGGCTACCCATGGCCAGGCACTCTTGTGTGGGCTAAGGGCATCAGGGGGCTAAGTGTGACATGGTGCCTCTTGCACAATCTATAGGGACAGACCATGGCCGTTGTCTTGGAGGCCAGAGGGAGATGTGGCTTGCCACCACTTCAGGCATGTGAGTGGGCTCCACCAGCAGCCCCAGTCACCTCAGGGGTTGGCAAAAAAGAAAAAAAGAGGGCACTGCAACCAAGCACCATACGCTGTTGCTCTCACTCCCCTTGGAACACACCTGCCCTGCAGCTGCCACTGCCAAATGCTCTGGGAAGCGCTCAGACACTTGATCACTGTCCCTTCCCAAGACTCTAGAACTAGGAACAGCTGGTGTAGTATCTCCTGCATGGGATAAGTGTGACAGGGTGTTTCTTGCGTGGTCTGCAGGCAGTGGGGACAGACCGCCATGGTTATCTCTGACTCCAGAGGTGGGCATGGCGCATCACCACTGGGGATACCTGAACAAAACTCATTTGCAACCCCAGCAACCTCAGAAGGCACCTCAGAGAAGGACACTGAAAGGGAATACCACCTGCTGTTGCTCTCACACCCCTGGGAAAAAACCCAGCCTGCTGCTGCCACTGCCAAATGCTCCAGGCAGTATCCACACGCCTTATCTCTGTCATATCCCAGGATCCTACAACTAGGAACAGCCTGTGCAGCATCTCCTATATGGGCTGAGTGAGACAGGATATTTCCTGCATGGTCTACAGGTGGCAGGGGCAAACCACCGCAGTTATCACTGACTCTAGAGACGGCCATGGCCCACTACCACTAGGGGTCCCTGAACAGGCAACATGTGCGCCCCAATCACCTCAGAGGAGGGCACTGCAACAGAACACTAGCTGTTGTTGCTCTCACTCCCCTGGGAACTCACACACCCTGCTACTGCTACTGCCAAATGCTCCGGGCACCTTGAAGATCTGCCTAGAGCTCATTACCAGTTGCTAGGGCCCTGCAACTAGGAGTAGCCTGTGGCACCTTCCTGCAGGTCCTCGCTGCTGTTGTGATGCCAACAACCAGGCACTGACTACTAGCCCTACCAACTGCCTCCTTCTCCCTGAAAACACAATGAGCATCCTGGAGATAACAGCCTGCTCACACTAAAGAAAGAGACAGCAAATATTCAAACTCCCACACCAAAAATAAATAGTAACCCCCCAAAAATACAAATCAGTGCTCTTGTATGGAAGTAGCCTAACAAGACTACAGTTTGGCTTCCCAAACTCACAGAAAAAGAAAAACACAAGCAAGATGAAGAAGCTCAGAAACCATTCCCAGTTAAGCAACAGGAGAATTCACCAAAAGCAGTCAACAATGAAACAGACCTCTGCAGTCTGACAGACACTGAGTTCAAAAGAGAAACACTGAAACTACAGAAGGAACTAAGGCTGAATATCAAGGAATTAAGAGAGGGTATGAACAGTAACACAGGTTCCTTTAGAAAGGAACTAGAAAATACAAGGAGGAGCCAAGAAAAACTAGAAAATTCATTTGCAGAGATGCAAACTGAGCTAAAGGCAATAAAGAGCAGAATGAATGATGCAGAGGAATGAATTATTGATGTGGAAGATAGCATAATGGAAATCACTCAATCAGGACAGCAGATAGAAAACCAAATGAAAAAACATGAAAACAATATAAGAGATCTATGGGATAATATAAAGTGGGCCAATCTACACATAGTAGGAATTGCAACAGGAGAAGAAAAAGAAAAGGGGATTGAAAATATATTCAAGGAAATTATGGCTTAAAACTTTCCAAATCTAAAGGATGCTGATATCAAGGAGTTCCCATCATGGCTCAGTGGTTAACAAATCCAACTAGAATCCATGAGGTTGTGGGTTTGATCCCTGGCCTTGCTCAGTGGGTTAAGGATCTGGCACTCCTGTGAGCTGTGGTGTGGGTCGCAGATGCAGGTTGGATCCCACATTGCTGTGGCTGTGGTGTAGGCTGGTGGCTACAGCTTCAATTATACCCCTAGCCTAGGAACCTCCATATGCCATGGGAGTGGCCCTAGAAAAGGCAAAAACACACACAAAAAAAAGGAAATTAAAAAAAATAAAGGATACCGATATTAAGATATACAGAAAGCACAGAGGCCCAAAACAAGTTGAACCCAAACTGGCCCACACCAAGATATATTATAATAAAAATGGCAAAAGTTAAAGATGAAGAGAGGATTCTAAAGGCAGCAAGAGAAAAGCAAAGTGTTAATTATAAGGGAACCCCCATAAGGCTATCAGCTGATTTCTCTACAGCAATGCTACAGGACGGAAGGGAGTAGCAAGACATATTTAAAGTGCTGAAAGGAAAAAATTTGCAACCTACAATACTCTATCCAGCAAGAATATCATTTAAAATGTAAGGGGAAATAAATAATTTTTCCAACAAAAAAAGCACAAAGAGTATAGCAATACTAAACCCATTCTAAAAGAAATATTGAAAGGTCTTCTCTAAATTAAAAAAAAAAAAGTAAGAAGAATTAGGATGGAGGAAACCACAATTGTAAAGCAATCACTTAAATAAGCCAGCATACAGATCTAAACATGAAAATGTTAAAAAAAAAAAAAGAAAGAAAAAAGACATCAGAATCATACAATATTGGGAAGGAAAGTAAGAAAATATAGATTCTTTTTTTTATTTCAATGATGTGTTTGAGCCTATATGACTATCAGGCAAAAGCAAGCAGATATAGGAAGGGTTAGCATACTTAAAAAACAGGACAAACACAAATCAAAACCAAATATTACATTCACAAAAACTAAAAAGAAAATACTCAAGTATAAAATAAATGGAAACCATCCAGCTAAAAAAAGAAAAGAAGAAAAGAGAAACATAGAATCAACTGGAAAACAAGGTTTAAAATAGCAATGAATACATATCTATAAATAATCACCTTAAATGTCAATGGACTGATGCTCCAATCAAAAGACAAAGTGGCAGATTGGATAAAAAAGCAAAAACCTTCAATTTGCTATCTACAAGACACCCACCTTATGGCAAAGGACACATATAGATTGAAAGTGAGGGGATGGGAAAAGATATTTCATGCCAATTGACAAGACAGGAAAGCAGGAGTTGCGATACTCATATTAGACAAAATAGCCTTTAAAATGGAGGCCATAAAGAAAGACAAAGAAGGACACAATTTAATGGTAAAAGAAACCATTCAAGAAGAGGATATTACAATCATTAATATATATGCCCCTAGGAGTTCCCATCATGGCTCAGTGGTTAACAAATCCAACTAGGAACCATGAGGTTGCGGGTTTGATCCCTGGCCTCGCTCAGTGGGTTAAGGATCCGACATTGCCATGAGCTGTGGTGTAGGTCACAGATGTGGCTCGGATCTGGAGTTGCTATGGCTGTGGTGCAGGCCAGCAGGCACAGCTCCGATTTGACCCCTAGCCTGGGAACCTCCATATGCCACGGGTGCGGCCCTAGAAAAGACAAATATATATATGTATGTATATGTATATATATGTATATGTATGTATATGTATATACACACACACGCACACATATATATGTATGCCTCTAATTATAGGAGCACCCAGAAACCAGCAAATACTAACAAACATAAAAGGAGAAACTGATGGGAATACAATGATAGTAGGAGACCTTAACACACCACTCACATCAATGGACAGATCCTCTAGACAGAAAGTCAATAAGGCAAAAGAGATCCTAAATTGCACAATAGAAAAGTTGGAATTAATAGACATTTTCAGGACATTACATCCAAAAAAATCAGAATATACATTCCTCTCAAGTACATATGGAACATGCTCAAGAATTGACCACATACTGGAGCACAAAGTTAACCTCAACAAATTTAAAAGTATAGAAACTATCTCAAGTATCTTCTCTGACCACAGTGGCATGAAACTAGAAATCAACCACAGGAAAGAAATGAGAAAAAACTTACTACATGGAGAGTAAACAACATGCTATTAAAACACCAATGGGTCAATGAAATCAAGAAGAAAATCAAAAAATACCTCAAGACAAATGATAATGAAGACACAGCCACTCCAAATCTATGGGATTCCATAAAAGCTGTGCTCAGAGGGAAATTCATAGCAATACAGGCCTTCTTCAAAAAAGAAGAAAAATCTCAAATTGACAACTTAACCCACCACCCAAATGAACTGGAAAAAGAAAAACAAACAAAACCTAAAGTCAGCAGAAGGAAGGAAATCATAAAGATCAAAGAGGAAATCAATAAAATAGAGATTAAAAAAACAATAGAAAAAAATCAATGAAACCAAGAACTCGTTCTTTGAGAAGGTAAAAAAAAATTGACAAACCTCTGGCTACACTCACCAAGAAGAGGAGAGAAAAAACCCAAATAAAATAAGAAAAGAAGAAGGAGAAACCACAATGGATACTACAGAAATACCAAAAAAAAAATATGAGAATACTATGAACAATTATATGCCAACAAATTTGACAACCTAGAAGAAATGGACAACTTTTTAGAGACTTACAACCTGACAAAACTGAATCAAGAAGAAACAGACCAACTGAACAGACCAATCCTAGAAATGAAATTGAATATGTTATAAAAACTCTCCCTACTAAAAAAAAAAAAAAAAAAAAAAAAAAAAAAAAAAAAAATCCAGGACCAGATGGCTTCACAGGTGAATCCTACCACACATACAAAGAGGAACTTATACCCATCCTCCTTAAACTTCTTCAAAAGGTTGAAGAAGAAGGAACACTCCCAAAGACATTCAATAATACCACCATTACCCTAATTCCAAAACCAGACAAAGATACCACCAAAAAAGAAAACCATAAGCCAATATCTTTGATGAATATAGACACAAAAATTCTTCAACAAAATTTTAGCCAACCAAATCCAACAACATATAAAAAAGATTGTATACCACGACCGGGGGGGGGGATTCATCCCAGATGCACAAGGATGGTTCAACATATGCAAATCAATCAATGTCATACACCACATTAACAAAAGAAAGGGCAAAAACCACATGATCATCTCAATAGATGCAGAAAAAGCATTTGACAAAGTCCAACATCCATTCACAATAAGAATTCTTACCAAAGTGGGTACAGAGGAACATTACTTAAAATAATAAAAGCCATGTATGACAAACCCACAGCAAATATAATACTCAATGGAGAAAAGCTGAGAGCCTTTCCACTAAAATCTGGAACAAGACAAGGATACCCACTCTCACCACTGTTATTCAACATAGTATTGGAAGTCCTAGCCACAGCAATCAGACAAACAAAAGAAACAAAAGGCATCCAAATAGGAAGAGAAGTGGTAAAACTGTCACTGTATGCAGATGACATGATAATATATATAAAAAACATAAGGACTCAACCCAAAAACTATTTGAGCTGATCAACAAATTCAGCATATTAGCAGGATAAAAGATTAACATTCACAAATCAGTCGCATTTCTGCATACTAACAATGAAATATTAGAAAAGGAATACAAAAATGCAATACCTTCTAAAATTACATCTTAAAAAATCAAATACCTGGGAATACACCTGACAAGGAGGTAAAGAACTTATATGCCGAAAACTATAAAACATTAATCAAGGAAATTAAAGAAACAAACCAAATGTACATCAACAGATGATTGGATTAGGATGATGTGGTATATATACACAATGGAATACTATTCAGCCACAAAAAAGAATGAAATAATGCCATTTGCAGCAACAGGGATGGAACTAGAGACTCTCATACTGACTGAGTGAAGTAAGTCAGAAAGAGAAAGACAAATACCATATGACATCATTTATATCTGGAATCTAATATACAGCACAAATGAACATTTCCACAGAAAAGAAAATCATGGACTTGGAGAATAGACTTGTGGTTGCCAAGGGGGAGGGGGAGGGAGTGGGGTGGTTGGGGAGCTTGGGGTTAATAGATATAAACTATTGCCTTTGGAATGGCTTAGCAATGAGATCCTGCTGTGTAGCATTGGGAACTTTATCTAGTCACTTATGATGGAGCATGATAATGTGAGATAAAGAATGTATACATGTATATTTAACTATATAATTTCACTATGCTGTACAGCAGAAAACTGTCAAAACACTAATCCAGCTATAATGGAAAAAATTAAAATCATTATTTAATAAAAAAAAAGAATAAAGCAGAATAATCCCCTTCCCCAATGGATTCAGATAAAAACTATAATAAAAATCACTACCATGACAAGAGGAGATGCTTAGAACCAAGCTGTGTCTGTAAGGAATTGCATATGAGATGGCCCACATATCAGTGTTGTATCAAGGTCAATAGCATCTTACTAACCATAACGAGCTGAAAAGTTTACCCCATCTGGACAGTTGGATATAGTTTACTGGTAAAATAATGATTTTTCTTTTTCTCTATGCGTCTGTACAAATAGGCTGTATCAATAGTATGTGAGGCTTTTCGTTAGGGGCAAAAAAATAAAACAGTTGAAATTTCTCCAAAGAAAGAGACCAGAGAAGATTTTTCTGATACTTGAAGCTCCTCTAGTTTCTCTACTTACCAAGGTTAGTTTTTTCAGATTTTTCTGTCAATTCTGTGAGCTTTTCCAGGTATTTTCAACAAACTACTCTTTCACTTAAAGTACATGAGTCAAAAATTTCAATTATTATCAACCAAAGAGTCATAACTGCTGGACATCTATACAATGAATATTTCCAAGTGCCAGTAAAATAAAATAAAATTCAGAACTTTTTTCAAGTTTGTAAGTCCATGTTCAATAAAATGCAAACGTGATAGAAATGATGAAATTGTTTTTATATCTAAATAACAAATAATAGAATATGCCATATTTTGTTTTATCCATACATTAGTTGATGAACATCTGGGTTGTTTTCACTTTTTGACTGTTATCAATAATGCTGGTATGAATGGTGATATTCAAGTTTTCTGTGTGAACTTGCTTTCAGTACTCTGGAATATATACCCAGAAGTAGAATGGTTGTGTCATATGGTAAATTCTATGTTTAAATTTTTTGAGGAACTGCCAGTCTGTCTTCCAAAGTGCCTCTCAGGTCAATCTGAGTGGATAAATTAGTGTCTTAAAATGATTCTAACAAAGTAGTTACTAGCATGTCAACATCTCCATCATTTATTTGAACCTGAAGTATTCACAGGTGATAGCTATATGCTGCTAGAGTATCTGGGTACCTTTTGTGCACTTTTCCTGAGAGACCTTACTAATTAGAGACAGTTTTACACTTATGATTGATCAAGTTCTCAAAAACAATTTTCTCCTAGGTATTTTATTCTTTTAGGGATACACCTACCTATGGAAGCAAAAGAACTGTATTCCAAAAACTCTAAGACACTGATGGAATAAATGAAAAATGACACAAACAAATGGAAAGATATACCATGCTCTCGAATTTGAAGGATCAATATTATCAAAATGACTGTACTACCAAAGGCAGTCTACAGATTCAATGCAATTCCTATCAAGTTGCCACTGGTATTTTTTGCCAAGCCAGAACAAAAAAAATTTTAATTTGGAGTTCCCCTTGTGGCACAGAGGAAACAAATCCAAATAACATCCATGAGGATGTGGGTTTGATCCTTGGCCTTGCTCAGTGGGTTAAGGATCCATTGTTGCCATGAGCTGCAGTGTAGGCTGCAGACATCGCTTGGATCCCATGTAACTGTGGCTGTAGCATAGGCCGGCAGCTATAGCTCAGATTTGATCCCTAGCCTGGGAACTTCCTTATGCCATGGGTGCAACCCTACAAAAAAAATAAAATTAAATTTTATTTAATTTTAAATACAAAAGGCTCCAAATAGCCAAATTAATCTTGAGGAAGAAAAATGGAGCAGGAGGAATAAGGTTCCCTGGCTTCAGACTATACTACAAAGCTACAGTAGTCAAAACAGTATGGTGTTGGCACAAAAACAGAAATATAAAACAATGGAACAGGAGAGAAAGCCCAGAAATAAACGCACATAAATATGGTTAATTAATCTATTACAAAGGTGGTAAGAATATACAGTGGAAAAAAGACAGACTCTTCAGTAAGTAGTGCTGGGAAAACTCAACAGCTACATGTAAACGAGTGAAAGTATTACATTGTCTAACACCATACACCTCAAAATGGATTAAAAATCTCATGCAATATTGGGTATTATAAAACTCCTAGAGGAAAATATAGGCAGAACACACTTGGACATACATCACAGCAGTATCTTTTTGGATCCATCTCCAAAAGTAATGGAAATAAAAACAAAAAATAAACAAATGGGACCTAATTACACTTAAAACTATGCTACACAGCAGGAAATAACACAATACTGTAAATCAACTATATGCTAATAAAAATAAAATTAAATAATATAAAAAATATACTAGCTTTTGCACTGCAAAGGAAACCATAAACAAAATGAAAGGACAATTTACAGAATGGGAGAAAATATTTGCAAACAACATGACTGACAAGAGATCAATTTCCAAAATATACAAACAGCTCATACAGTTCAATATAAAAAAAATTTTTAAATCAGATGATCTGAAAAGATATTTTTTCCAAAGACATACAGATGACCAAAGTCACATGAAAAAATGCTCAATATCACTAGTTATTAGAGAAATACAAATCAAAACTACAGTGAGGCATCACCTCACACCAGTCAGAACAGCCACCATTAGTCTGCAAACAAAAAATGCTAGGGAGGGTGCACAGAAAAGGGAGCCCTCCTACACTCTTGGTGAGAATTTATATTGGTACAACCACTACGGAAAACAGTATGGAGGTTCCTTAAAAAACTAAAAATAGAACAACCATATGATCCAGCAATCCCAGTCATGGGCATATATCCTGAGAATAACACAATTTGAAAAGATACATGCACCCCAATGTTCATGGCAGTACTATTTACAATATCCAAGACATGGAAGAAACCTGGAAGTCTATCAACAGAGGAATGGGTAAAGAAGATGTGGTTATATATAGGATGGAATATTACCCAGCCATAAAAAAGAATGATTATAATGCCATTTGCAGCAAAATGCATGAATGGACTTAGAGATTATCGTATTAAGTGAAGCAAGTCAGACAGGGAAAAACAACTATCATATGATATCACTTATATGTGGAATCTAAAAAAATGATACAAGAGGAAAAATTGGGGGGAAGGAATGGATTGGGAGTTTGGGACTGGCCTATGCACACTATTGAATATGGAATGGATGGTCAATAGCAACATGCTGTAGTACAGAGAAATCTACTCAGTGTTCTATGATAACCTATATGGGAATGGATATGTGTATAGGTATAATTGAATCACTTGGCTGTACAGCAGAAATTAAGACAGCAATGTAAATCAACTATATGTCAAAAAAATAGGAAAAAAGAAATAAATGATAGATTTTTCAGACCACTAAAAGTTTCAGATTGTGTGTTATTCACAGTTATTGTCTAACTTCTAGCTGACACATTTATTTTTCAATTTGAATTAGAACACAATGGGAATTTCCCTTGTGGCCCAGTGGGTTAAGGTTCTAGCATTGCTACAACTGTGGCACAGGCTAGAACTGCAATGCAGTTCAATCCCTGGCCCAGGAAACTCCACATGCGGTGAGTATAGCCAAAAAGAAAAGAAAGAAAGAAAGAAAAAGAAATTTGAACTCAATGGGCTTCCCTAAGTAAATTTTAAATAACTTGGCTCTGATATTTCTGGATTTAATATCCATTGAATACATACATGATTGCTAGAATTAAAATTGAAGTTGAATTTTGTTTAAAATGGAAAACAAATTGATCAATTCTGATTTCAAGACAGATTAGCTTGTTTTTAGAAGGAAATGATTGCTTATGAGAAGCATCTTGTTTTAACATCTAATGTTCTTACTCTAAGAAACTCAAAAATGCAGTCAAATGCTTGGGGAAAAAAGAGAGCATGAAATTTGCTTTCAAAAATACAACTGCAGGTTGCAAATTTATTGAAAAAAATGAAATTTATATCACTTTTAGTTAAATCATTTAATAATTCCTATTTTGTTACAAAATATTTTGATGTATATACTGAAGTAATGACAAAAAGCTATTGTGTGACATACTTTTATGGAAGAAAAAGAGAAAATAGAAAAAAATGAAAGTTATGAGATTTTTTTCTGTAACTAGTTCTTTTGGTGAAAAGTATTATTTTTCATATCATACAGAGGTAAAATACATAACAATAATTGGTTTTCAAAGTCACATGCTTTCAAAACATTCGATTTACTTTTTCACTTATAACTTTCAATAGTTAATGTGTTCATATAGTCCAGAGAATTAAAATGTATGAAAAGATAAACAGTGAAAAGTCTTCCTCAAAGTTTTGCTGCTACCTATGACCATACAGGTGTGCAGCTAAGACTGCTTATGAAGACCACTCCACCTGAAGCTGGACATGCTGTCAAACTACATCCAATCTCACCACACTAACCTCATTCCCAGTAGCCCTGATATTAGTTTCATATGACTATATGAATATTCATTTCCTTGTATATTTATTTGCATATATAATATATGTCTATTCATATGTAATACATGCAAGTAAATACAGACACATGCATCCATATGCATATGGAAAAAATGTAAAGTAAAAATTTTCTTCCCGTTTTACTATTTTTCTTACACAAAGAACATTTTTAGGCTAAAACATAACCTCCAGGTTCATCTATGACAAAAAGCTCTCAGAAGAAGGATAAGACTGTTCTACATGCTTTAGGTAAATAAATTGCTTCTCAAAGGTTATCATTTTCAAGTCCGCCAATCCTAGCAACATTCCTTAACAGAGTTTTGTTGCTACAACTTATCCTCCTACTGACATCGTCACCACACATGCTTCATATTCCCTCTGATATACATCTGATGATCTAATGCCTAGTAATGTGTCAATGATTGATAAGTGCTTTGAGTGTCACTCCTCAGAGAGAAATATATACTGTGACTTTTTTATTATTACTAATAGATTATATGAGGTTAAGTTTTAAAATATTTAAAACATATGCTATGCTTGGCAACTTTCATTTAAAAGAGAATTGAAGCATCCTGTGTTGGTTGATACTGGAATCACAGTATTTAAATCTCCCCTTCTAGATATCAATAGAAATGACCTTCAAAATATGGAAATGGAGGGAGTATGCATTAACCATGGAAATGAAAAATGTCCCATCCATACACGAAGACAGTCAGGGTATTTCCAAATTATGTACTGAAGGCAGGCTCAGATTAGGAGCCAGAGAGGCCCAACTGATAATCCACACTTGTGTAAAAGAGCTGTGAACACTGGAAAGAGCTAAAGAAGGCCCTCAGACTACATTAAATGAAAAAGCTTCTGCACAGCAAAATAAATAATCAAAAAAAATGAAAAGGCAACACCTACAGAACAGGAGAAAACATTTGCAAACCCTACGTCTGAAAGTGGTTAATACCTAAAATATATAAGGAAATTACACAGCCCGATAAAAAAACAACTGAAATATGGGCAAATGACTTGAACTGACATTTTTCCCAAAGAGGACATACAGACGGCCAACAAGTACATGAAAAGGTGCTCAACATCACGAATAACCAGAGAAATACAAATTAAAACTCTAGTGAGATATCACTTCACATCTGTCAGAATGGCTATCATCCAAAAGGTGAGAGATAATAAGTGCTGGCAAGGATGTGGAGAAAAGGGAACCCTCATGCACTGCTAATGGACATAAATTAGTGCAGCAACTACAGAAAACAGCATGGCAATTCCTCAAAAAACTAAAAATAGTTCGCACAAGGAACTGTATCTAGTCACTTTGCAATGGAACATGATGGAGGATAATGTGAGAAAAAGAATGTATACGTATATGTACATATATATATATATATATATATATATATACACACATATACACACACACATATGTGTATAACTGGATCACTTCACTATACAGCAGAAATTGACAGAACATTATAAATTAACTATAATAATAAAAAAGAACTACTGTATTATCAAGAAATGCCACTTCTGGGTATATATCCAAAAGAAATAAAATCAGTATCTTGAATAGGTATTTGCATTCTGACATTTACTGCTATGTTAATCACAACAGCCAAGTCATGGAAATTATCTAAGTGTCCATCAATGAATGGAAATGTTATATAATCAATGAAGGAAATGTGTTATATATTTATCACATTTTTATATATATGTACACACACGCACTCATACACAGGAATGTTATTCATCCATGATAAAGAAGAAACCTGCCATTTGCAACAGTGTGGATGGACCTTGAGCATGTTACACTAGGTGAAATAAGTCAGAGAAAGACAAATGATGCATTTTCTCACTTATATGTGGAATCTACTAAAGCCAAATCAGAAATAGTAGCATGGTGGTTACCAGGAGTTGGTGGTGGGGGAAATGGGGGAAAACTATTCAAAGGAAACAAACCACAGCTGCAAGATGAGCAAGTTCTGGGTATCTAATGAACAGCATGGTGACTATCATTAACAACAACATTATCTTATATAGTTCAAAGTTGTTAAGAGAGCAAATCTTAAATGTTAAGACCACAAAAGAAAGGTAATTATGAGGAGATGAAAGTGTTAACTAACCACTTTCTGGTGATCACTTTGAGATGTATGTACATATGTATATACAGCCCATTGCATACTTTAAACTTACATATTTCAAACATCAATAATATCTCAATAAAACTGGAGAAAAAAATAGGGCCCTGACAAAAATACAATAGTATTCTCTAACTAAGACAGGTGATGGCTTTGATTTGTCATCAAAATAAATAATAAGGAGTTCCCGTCATGGCGCAATGGTTAACGAATCCGAATCTGACTAGGAACCATGAGGTTGCGGGTTTGGTCCCTGCCCTTGCTCAGTGGGTTAATGATCCGGCGTTGCCGTGAGCTGTGGTGTAGGTTGCAGATGTGGCTCGGATCCCGCGCTGCTGTGGCTCTGGCGTAGGCCAGCGGCTACAGCTCTGATTAGACCCCTAGCCTGGGAACCTCCATGTGCCGCGGAAGTGGCCCAAAGAAATAGCAAAAAGACAATAAATAAATAAATAAATAATAAAATTCATTACAAGCAATGAAATGACACACAAGAAGATAGAGCTGAACCTAAAGAATAATTTTAAAAAATCTTTCTCTATGTAGTAGATTTTCAACAAGAAATTATACCCTCAGAAACATATTTATGTTTCAATTTTGGAGGATTAAAAATATACTATAGAAAATTTGATTTAAAAAACATTTCACTTTTCTCAATTATTTTTTGTCTGTTCAACAGATACATACACATTATCCGCAAAACCACACATCATAGAATAGAGAAAAATGAGACCTCTGAGGTCAAATTTTTCTCCAGGTAGTTTGAATTTTGAGCATGATTCATGTGGAGAATGAACCAAGGTGGAGCTAGACATTTGATGACAATTTCTAATGATAAAATTCTTGAATTTTTCAATGCTTAATGCCTTAGCCTGTCTTTCCATTGCCTAAATTAGCCATGATCCATTCTCTGAGTCTCTTTTTTGCTCATTAGATTTATGGTTTCATTTCCTAAAATAACAAATCAACTTCACTGGATTTTTATATCATCAAAATCAAAACACATCCTTGATGTTAGAGCAAGTGGTCATGAGAAAAAAAAATAATATGAGATCTGTAAAAACTTGCAACAACATGAAAAACATGAGGTCAAAGTTTCAAATATGATGTAGGCTTTGAAAATCAAATTAATAACTGAAGAAAGTCCATTTTGTAAAAAGAAAGGCTATTAAAATTTACCCACAATTCTGAGAATGATAAAGCAACCCAAAATAAATCATTTTTATGGAGAGAGTGTTTATGTTATTCTCCCCCCAATTCATATGCTGAAGTCCTATCACCCAGTGTGATAGCATTTGCAGTGGGGCTTCCAAGGAAGTACTTAAGGTTAAATAAGGTCTTCAAAGTAGAGGCCTGATCCTGTGGGATTAGTGTCCTTCTAAGAAAAGAAATAGGAGAACTTCCTTTCCTTACCTCTTTCCCTGTATTCATGCAACAAGGAAAGGCCATGTGAAGATGTAGTTAAGAGGCCTCCCTTTGCAACCAGGAAGACAGTTCTAATCAGAAACCAAATCTGCTAGAACCTTGATCGTGCATTAGCCTTCAGAACTGTAAGAATGTAAATTCTTATTGTTTAAGCTACCCAGACTGTGGCATTTTATTATATAAGCCTGAGCAAGACTCATAGACATGCTGAAAGAAAAAGAAACTAGATCCAGGAAATTTAATCTACAGGGAAAAATAAAGCGCTTAAAGAATTTATGATAATATAAAGTAAATGGATCCAAAATAATAAATAATAAGAAATATCACTAAGTTAAAAATGAACATTAACTTGAATGAAGGGTTTCCCAAGTATCAAGAAAAAAATAAATATATACATACACAAAAATAAATATACTGAATAAAGATAATTTCTGCAAATATCAAGAGAAAAAACTTCCGTACAAAAATATGCAAAATTAAACTGCATTTGAGTGTCTGCTATACAATAACGATAAGAAAAATGGATTGACGCCTACAGTATATTGAAAAAAATTATTGGTACTTAAGAATGCGCTATCATAATTCCTAACAGTTTTATAGGACAATGTACTTAGGAAACTGGGCTATCGCTTCTTGGCCTTTTGGCTTAGATCAAGTCTAAATAAATTGGGCTAAATGTTATAAGTAAATGCCTTAATATATCAACGATTGATGCAATTAAGATTTATTTCTCACTCATGTCATGGTTCACTTTGGCTTGAGGCCCAAGCCTCAAGGAACCCATCCTCCCTATTCCATGCAGTCATTCAGGGACACAGGTTCCTTCCATGTTTAGCCCCAAAGAGACATCATCCCCTTATACCCCATGGACAAGAACTAGTGACATGGCCAGGCTTTGATGTAAGGCACCGGAAAATGTATTCAGCTGCAAGCCCAGGTAAAGGAAACGCATCTGACAAACATCTAACCAGCACTATCCAATAGACTTTATGTAACAATGAAAATGTTCTACTGCACTGTCCAACATGGTAGGCACTAGCCATATGTGCCATTCAGGCCCTTAAAATGTGGCAATTTCATTGTACTTAGTTTTGATGACGTTAAATGTAAATAGCTATATGTGAACAATGGCTTTCATACTGGAGAATGTAGATCACCTGCCTGCCCAGGGCAAAGGGTTATATGTTCAAGAACATTCACTGGGAGTAACTGGTAATAATAACAATTTGGAGATAAAGCAAATATCAACCAGTTGGGGAATTTGTGATATGATCCCCCAGCAAATGGTTGAATATTGGTGCTTAGGTTCTGGGCCTGTGGAGCCCAGAAATTTAGGAGACTTGATGGAAAATATCAGAGTATCAGAGCAGGCTGGCTCTTCTAAACCTCAGGGAGGTACTGCAAAAAGCATTACACTTCAGCCTAAGCCAGTAGTTCTCAAAATGTGGTCTCAAACCAGGAGCATCAACATCACCTAGGAACCTGCTGGGAAAGGGAGTTCTCCAGTCCCTTCCCAGACCTGCTGAGTCAGATATTGTAGGGGTGGGGTGCAGCAGCCTGCATTCAATCAGCCCGCCTGGTGATACTGCCACATGCTAAAGTTGGAGAACCACTGATCTAAGGCAAAAGTTCACAGCCCTAGTTGCTTGTTAGAATTACCAAGGGAAATTTAAAACAGGATGGCCATGGCTCCATCCTCAGAGATTTTTATTTAATGGTTATGCGGTAGGGCCAAGTATTTTTAAAAGCTCCCTGGGGGACTCAAACGTACAAACAGAATTGAGAACCAAACTGAGATGACCCAAACTGAAAGGAGAGAAGGAAACAGAATGCAATTTTATCATGAATGACTTTTTCTGCTTGTGGTCCATGGCACAAAACTGCGGAATGTCCTTCATGACTCTGGATCATCATCACAGCTTCATTCTCTGTGCCACTGCAAATTTCATGTGAGCAAAAATGAGAAAGTAGGAATCCAGAGAGAAGTAAGGACTGGGCCCTTGGTGATGCCGAGAGAGTGAGAAAGTGTCTGAACCCCTGGCCAGTGGCACAAGCCTCTTGACAAAGCCCCTAAGAGGCATCATGGGACATTGTTCCTCTGACTCCCCTGGCAACACAGGGCCACTCGCTGCTCTGAGGAAGAAGGCTGGACTTGAGCAGGATAAGGTGCCATGAGGGCAGTCACATGCACAGATTCAGGAACCAAACTGCCTCAACTGAATTCTGGCTTTGCCTCTCACTAGCTTAGGAAAATGAGGGAACTCTTTTATGTCTCATTTCCCTTCTCTAAAATGGGGATAATGGTATTTGACTACCCACAAGGCTGCTAAGAAGGAAGAATGAATGAATGCATTTTTCAGACACTTAAAACAGTGCTTGATACTTATTGTCAGACTTAGAAATAAAATTAAAAACAGAGGCCATGTTAGCCTGTTGCTAAGAAACAAAAACCAAAAAGGTTGCTTAACATTAAATAATCATGAGTTAGACACTGGTTACTAGCTATAAAAATAATTATATATACATTATAGATGATGTATATAATTATACATAAACATATTACATGTTATTATGTATAATTATGTATATGCATATAGAGAGATAATTTCTAGACACCATTCTAAAAAAGCAACGAACAAAGCAGAAAACACCTTATAGTGAGAGAGACCACAATATAGCACTTTAATGGGGTGACGGAAAAGACACAAATGGTAAATATAAGCAAAGGCATAAACGGTAAATATAAGCACTATGAAGAAAAATAAAACATAAGAAATAGGAAATGACATTTGAGAAGCAACTTGAGATTAATGAGGAAAGTTGTGTTCATACTTGGGGTCAGAAAAGCATAACCAGAGAGGACAGCAATACAAAACCCCTGGGGAACTATGAGCTTGAAATGTTCAAGGAACAGCAAAAAGCATGTGGTTAGAATGGACTAAGCAAGGTGGGGCTCATTAGAGAATGAGGTTTTAGAGATGGTTGCGACCCAGACACATAAAGCCTTGCAGGGTATGGTCAGAATTTCAAATTTCATCTTTACACAATGAGAAGACGAGATTGTTTGAGCAGGGAAGCTTCCTTGATCTGATATACAGCTTCAAAATAAAATCTACTTTAGCTGCCAGGTAGCGAATTTATAGTACTAATTCAGGTGTACGGGTGGCAGGCTACTTAAGTTTTGTATATGAAGTTTGTCATCCAGAAAAGAGATCTCACTGGCTTGAACTAGAGTGATGGCAGTAGAAGTGATGACAATTATGTTCTGAATAAACTTGGGTTTGTGGATGTGATTTATAAGAGTGGCCTGAGAAAATGGGTGATTCATAGGGTCAGATACTAGGACCGTGAGAAGACGCACCAGTTTGGCCTTGTTCAGTTTGTCCTTGCCCCATGGAAACTCCCAGGAGGAGATGGAAATGCAAGTCTGATGGTCAAGGGAAACATGGGGGCTGAAGACATTAACTGGGCTTCACAAATGTATTTTAATCCATGAAAATACATGGAGTCACCTAGGAAGTGAGTGGAGAGGGAAAAAAAAAAAAATCCAATTGCCTGGCATCCAACCAGTTAATTATTTAAGTGAAGTATTTGCCACAGAAGCCATCTAATTCCTGATGCAATTCTTAAACTCCCCCAAAATAAGAGAAGAGCTTCCAGAGTAGTACTGTCCACAGATGGAAACTTCTCCATCTGTGGGGAAGTTTTAGTTTCATTTAAAAGTGATTATGGGAGTTCCCTTCGTGGCTCAGTGGAAACAAATCTGACTACAAACCATGAGGTTGCAGGTTCGATCCCTGGCCTCACTCAGTGGGTTAAGGATCCAGTGTTGCTGTAAACTGTGGTGTAGGCCAGCAGCTACAGCTCCAAATAGACCCCTAACCTGGGAACCTCCACATGCCACAGGTGCAGCCCTAAAAAGACAAAGGACCAAAAAAAAAAAAAAAAAAAAAGTGATTATGGAGGACTAGGACCCTGGGAGGGGAGGCACCAATCGTTCTTGCTTACAGGGAACATAGCTGCTTGGCGGAGAACTCACTCTGCAGCCCAGGGTAGAACAATATAGAGCCCATTATGGAGAAGAACAGTCTTTGTCCTGGAGCTCCAATCGCTGCATGCTGCTTTCCATTTTCCATTTCTTAAAGGGAGGTCCTATTTGTTTTGTCTTCTGGTTTTTATTTTAAAATGCCTATGTGGAGGTGGTTTTTTATATTTTAGTCCATAAATGGCCAGACCATGAAGTACATCCAGACCTGACAAAAGGAGCATAATCCAGAGATTCTAAATGCAGTAGCTAAACAAGATTTCAGTGGTAATGTTTTCTTTTATTTTCTTGCGTTTTAGGGCCGCACCAGCGGCATATGGAGGTTCCCAGCCTAGCGGTCTAATTGAAGCCACAGCAACCTAGGATCTGAGCCACATCTGTGACCTGCACCACAGCTCACAGCAACGCCAAATCCTTAACCCACTGAGAGAGGCCAGGGATCAAACCCGAAACCTCAGTGCTCCTAGTCAGATTCATTTCCGCTGCACTATGACAGGAACTCCCTAAGGTGGTGTTCTGATGGAAGAGAATAAACGTGCTTTCAGTTACACATGAACTAACTGCCTAATCATCTTACAGGCACTGTTGCAAGTATACTGGTAAAATGATGTGGACGAATCTCTCAGCAATGAAATGAAGTCCGTTTTCACTTCTGCTTCTATACCAATGCCTCATCCCTCTCCTCCCCCACCTTTTCTTTTGGGACCCACTGCTTCAATTCAGAGGCTCAACAACCCTTCTCTCCACGTTTAAAAGGTAGGTATATGGTCCAGGTATAGTTTCCATTTTCTCAATTCACTTTGTCCACAGTCATGGGTCCGAGCCTTTTATATGATCGAATAGAGTCTAAGCAGATTCCTGCCCTGAGTTTCTTGTTTAAAACAAGGGTAAATGATCTTTCCACCTCAGGTTACAGCATCTGAAGAACGTGAACTGGTGGCTCCTGAGAGCCATTATGTTTCACTTCATATGTGAAAAAGCTGCCTGATGTCAGGGGAAATGAAGCCAGGCAGAGGCAACACCCAATGAGAGAAAGCCGAAGGGAATCCCGAGAGTGTCAGGCCTCTGGTGCTGGAGTCTGACACCCTCCAATCTATTCTCAATCCTGAAGTTCTTTCTTTAGTTCTGTGACCTTCCAGTTTTAAACCTGATCACAGAAACTGCAGAGATGACACACATTTCAGAGACAGGAGGTCATCCTGGTGTGGAATATAAATACCCTGATTTTATACTAAATCAGGGTTTTCCAACTAGTTGCCTGAATACTGGTGGTTTACATGAAGTTAAACAATGTGCTACCAAAATTATTTACTGGTCATTTAAGTTTGAAAAAGTTTAATTTTAAACAAAGATACGGTATTTTTTCCCTGTAACATTTCTCAAAGCTTCTAATTGCATTATAATTCTTTGCTGTGGTGTGGAGTAACCACAGTGCCATCTATTCAAGGAAAACCATATTATTTATTAACATCTCCTCTGAAAACAGTTTGAGAAATACCGGGCTAGTTTTATGTTGTAGATAGAGAAAACCGTCCTTAGGAATCTTACTCTTATCTTATTTGTTCTGATTTAAAGTCTTGGAAAGAAAGAAGAATGGGGCCAGAAGGAAAATGCCACTTTCCCCTGTGCAAAAACAGTCCCAGATAAGGATGCAGCCTGTGCTGCCTAGATCCCCAACATCCAGGCTATTAAATCGAATCACAGAGAAGCAAAGCCCTAAGCCAAACAAACAAATCTCTAGTGATGGAGCCACAGTGACTTTGACAGGCAAATATGGGAGTATTTATGAATAAAAGAAATTTCTAGTTTCAAAAATGACTGATATGGCTATACCCAGCCATCTATGAGCCCTAACTGATAGATATCAACTCTCTGATAAATAGAAGTTTCTTCAAGTTGTTTTAGGTGTTAAGGATCTCCTGATTGCTAGATAGTTTTGAAATGATAGTAATTTTTTTAGAGAATTGTACTATCTTTAGCTTCTAGATTAATCCTGAAATATAAAGGAATCATTTTCAGTTTAAAGATAAACTAAAAAGCGATTAAATACTCTGCTGTCAACTGCTAGGTTTAGTTCTAGCCTGAAAGCATAAAGATAGAATAACAGCCTTGAAAATCTGTGTGATCAGTCTTCTAAAATAAAATGCACTAAAATTTGCTTGTGATTGACATTCAGGCCATTCCATTATTTTACTTTAGCTCTGCCCAGTTTTTGAAAGGGATAGGTAGATTTTGAGGAGAGAAAAAAAATCAGTTTTACACTTAGAATTTATAATTGAAGGAGTTAAATTTGCTCTAAGATTCCTACCAATAACAAAACAAATGTCAGTGGCTTTAGTGGAAATAAACCTAGAAATTATCTGCTTGTACGTGACTGATGTGTATAGGAACATAAAAAAAACAGAAGTCAGTTTCATGTGAGGATACCTCAAGGAAGTTGACTATAATCTCAAAGTTCAAAAGGTGGAGCTCAAATAAAATATTTAGAAAAACATGTTTGATTAAGAGAAAGGTGATAGCAGAAGACAGGAAAATTACAACAAATAGCGCTCAAATTTAGTGTCTAAAAGCACCATGAAAGCAGGTAAAGCACAACATTAAGTAGATATCATTCATTGAGTTTCGTGCAGCCCAGAAGAAATACCCCTAAAAGTCATTTACTCTATTAGACCTGAGTCCATGCATAATAAGACATTTTTGGATTACCGCAATGACTCCACATTAAACAGGAAGAGGAATCATCTAAATAGGAGATGGAAAGCAATCCAGTGACTGGGAACACCTGCTTCCTACAGTAACTGAGCCCGTTTCCCAGGCCACTCCAGTCCACGTGAGCAGCAAATTTTACTTATACTTGTTCTGATGTGCAGTCTATCCAGTTCTTGACAGATTATTTTCCAGTTACACTGAGAATGCCCCAACAACTGTCTTCACACACTCATGAGCAATTCCATTCAGTAACCCCATGAGAACAACATCCGTGGGTTGGCCTTCATTCAGGACAAGGGTCCATAACTCACTCCCCGCTGAAAGGCAGGAAGACACTTCACCCCCCTCTTAGGTTGCGGTTCCACAGGAGCAGAGCCTGAGTTGAGATTCTTCTAAGTGGTACTTTGGGAGAGTGATTTTATAAGAAATGAGATGAGCAGAGCAGGATAGAGCAGGAGGAAAAAATTAGCAAGGATGTGCCTCAGTTGGAGACTTGCTTCCTTCTGATCCCACGGCGAAGTTCTTAAGTTTAAACTGCAACCATGATGTATTCCCAAGAATGGCAAGAAGCCATTCTTCTGAACAACCACATAATCATTGGCCAAGGTACAAATAAATGCTGGGGAGGGTATGGAGAAAAGGGAACCTTCCTACAATGCTGGTAGGAATATAAACTGGTACAACCACTATGGAAAACAGTATGGAGGTTCCTCAAAAAACTAAATATAGAACCACCATATGCTTCAGCAATCCCATTCCTGAGCATATATCTGAACAAAACTATAATTCAAAAAGATACATGCACCCCTATGTTCATTGCAGCACTACTCACAATAGCCAAGACATGGAAACAAACTTAGACATCCATAAACAGATAAAAGCATTAAGAAGATGTGGTACATATATATTATAGAATATTATTAAGCCATAAAAAGAACAAACTAATGCCATTTGCAGCAACATTGATTCAACTAGAGATTCTCATACTAAGTGAAGTAAGTCTGAAAGAGAAGGACAGATACCATATGATGTCACATATGTGGAATCTAAAATAAGACACAAATGAACCTATTCACAAAACAGAAACACATTCACAAAGAGAACAGACTTGTGGTTGCCAAGGGGGAAAAGAGAGTGAGTGGGACGGACTGGGAGTTTGCGGGTAGTAGATGCAAACTATTACATGTAGAATGGTTAAGCAATGAAGTCCTACTGTATAGCACAGGGAACTATATCCAGTCTCTTGGGATAGACCATGACGGAAGATAATATAAGAAAAGGAATGTATACATATATGTATGACTGGGTCACTTTACTGTACTTCAATTAAAGTTCAATCAACTATACTTCAATTAAAAAAATATATTTTTTTTCAAAAAGAGTTCAGGGGAGCTAGCTTTTGCTTGGGCAATAATAATTATTTGGATAAAGAAAGAGCTGTGGGTTGTTATTAAGCAACACTCAGAATAGCAGTGGAAGGGTTATGGAATGGCACAGAGACACAGGGAAGGCACCCACATCACCCATTTCTCACATGCATTGTTGCCATTCTGAGTGCACACCCCCACCTCTGCTGTGTCAACACTGTCATAATGTGCTGTCTCATCTGTGAACATCTCCACCTCCTCCTCAGAATTCACCTCACCCCAACACTGCTGCCTTCTCACTATATTCCTTCACTGTTTAAGGAATAAATGATTCTTCTGACAAGTACTGCTGCCCCCAACTGCCCATAGTGTTGATAAATGGGAGACCTTGAGATGCCAAAGCTCTAACAACTTAGGCAACAAGGGAGATAATGAGTCTCTCATTCACATGGTCATGATCCCCAATATTTTTCATTATTCAGAGCTCTCTTGACTTAGGATGAGTTTGTGAAAGGTAGGGTGGGGTTAACTTATGTGACCAACACCATGTTCTTCTCAGAATCATTTCTCCTAGTTGAGAGCTGAGGTTGAATTTCCTTATCTCTCAGGAGGTGTTCTTCCCTAGAAGGCTTCTCTGTCTCTTATATAAATAGGTTTCTGGAGCCCCACCTGCCCAGTCTATCTGTCTAACATTCCCAGATTTATCTGAATTCAAAGAGGGAATATTCTTAGGCTTAAGCCAAAACAATATATACAATAATCTGGATGATAAATATATATATTCAATGTCTCTAATCATTGAATCTGCCCCCCCCCACAAGTCTGGTCAGAGACCCAGTGAGGGCTGAGTTTATACTCTGAACCTTCATGAATTCTCCAAGGTAATTCCATTCCATAAAGTTTTCCTGGAAATTATAACCAGGTACCTCCTCAAGGTACCCCAACCTCATTATGTCTCATTTTCCTCCTAAAACAAATACATTTCTTACTCTCCTTGTTTTTTTTTTCTCAGTCTATTCATATGAACTACATTTTTATCATTTTATTTGACTTTACAACAGATGCAGATTATAAACAGCAGCAATGATTCAGAAGCTCTTGAAAACAAAATCTAAAGGTTGTAAAACACATGCTGCATATGGTGTGTAAACATTTTCATTTCATAATTGTCTCTTTGAAGATCTAAAGTGTCTGAATCATGCTTAAGTTTGATAGGATTCAATAGGCTCAAAACTGAGCCTTTGTTATCCTTTTCAAATGTTAGATTTGCCATTGCCTTATCTTTTTATATACATAATCTTTAATAAAGGCCAAAGCAATAAAGTAAATCAAGTAAAAAATACAAATATTTCCTGGAGAACAGACGCAGTTTATCTGTAGATGGCTCTGCATATAAAACTTCCAGTAATCTGTGTCAAGTGCACATGGTCTACTTGGGTAAGCAACAAAAGAAGTGTAATTTTTCCCATTAAGTCTGGTTTTTAACCTCACGACATACAGTGTTCTTGTGACCAAATAATTATAAAATTTGTAAGAAGGAAAGAAAATAAGCTTTGATCATTTGGACTCACATTTCATCTCTCAACAATTCATTTAAAAAGATCAGAATGTGTCTTTCTACAGACAAATATCATGAATATTGCTGTCTGCAAATAGATGAGAGGGCTCATGCTATTTTAACATTTGTTTGAAGTCAGGAAACTTGAGCTCTATTTACAACTCTGATTAACATTATCAGGTAAAACCAAACATTTAGCTGATTCTTCCTGGAGTTTCTACTACTTCCTGGAGTTTCTATATCTGTACTATGAAATAATAATTACAGTGCTTAATTAAAAGAGAATGTTCTTGAAGTAAGTTTGGTACTTTAGCAATGAAGCATCTATTTCTAGAGACTGTACAGCACAGTGGTATCAAGCATACATTCCACAGCCAGACTGCTGAAATTCAAATGAGAGCACCACCTGTACAACTTTGAGTGAGATGTTTATCATTTTTGGCTTCAATTTCATCTGCAAAACAGGGATGATAACGGTGTCATCACATAGGGTGGTTGTGAGGATGCAGGCTGTCAATGTCTTAGAATAGTAGCTCACACACAAATGAATACTATTCAGGTAACTATCATAACACTGAGTATTGTTTAATTTGCATGCATGTTGAGGGAGATAGTCTAAGAAAATAATGAAACAAATAACCACCATTTAAAACAATGCATAAAATGACAAGCAGCCAAAGCAGAAACGAAACAAAAATGTTTTTTGTCAGCTGCTAAGCCATTATATGTAGTGTTTATATCTATGTAGAGGAAAGAATGGTGTACCCAAAGCTTGTGACTTGCCTTAGATTTTGAAAAGATGTTCGAAATGATAAAAATCAAATCTACATACCTTGTTTCTGAGGTTATCATCAATTTAACTTTTAAAAAAACTATGGAATTCTCAGAACTTCTAAAATAATTCCAAAGCAGATAACTTAAAAAAATAAGAATTTTAGAGATGTAAGAGTTTGAAATCTCATTGGCAGCAGTACATACAGTTTAAGGTTTATTTTCCTGCCATCCTAGTGCCTAGGTATATATCAATGTGATTAAGTTTTGACAATTAATATCTAAGCATCAGTGCTATGTGAGACTTCTAAGATGACTGCTAAGAGACTTTTTTTTTTTCTACTTTTTTTTTGCCATTTCCAACTTCTGGAATGGAGACGAGATGGTGGGAGCTCCAAGAGCCAACTCTGTCCATGAGGCAATCTCGGGAATGGAGGCCACATGCTGAGGCTGGTGGTGCAGAATATTAGGAGGCTGGGGGCCTGAAGACTACAGAATTACAAAATCAGCCTTGAAAATCATCTGCCTTGTGTCTTTAATTTTGAGAGAGAAATAATAACAGAAATAATAACACTGTTCATTTTTATACTGAACTTTTATATGCAGCCAAATCTAGTGTTAAATGAATCTTCCTTCTACAGAAAGGACATAAGCCATTTTGACTCTTTACTTGGTGAAATGTGGAAAGATCTGATATGGGGAGTATGGACAATGGAAATATGAAGTAAAGCAGTGGGATAATGAATGAAATCATCCCACTATTTTGGTCTGAAAAAAAATGTACATTAGTAAAAGAAAGTACTCTAGTGATCCAGTTCAAGTTATCCAAATTCTCAGCACTGGAATTTCAAGAAAAATCATATTAGAAAAAAATTTTTTTTCTTTCTTCCTAGGGGTGGGCAGCAGGATTTGATATTCCTGGGACTCTAATCCATAAAGTCATTTAACATCCTTAATGCCTCCTTCGCTCTCAGTAACCTCAGAGGCTCACCAGGACTTCTTACCTGAGGCTGATTAAAGCTCTGGCAGCTAAAGGTCAGGGAGTGACTCTGAAGATGCTCACCCACTAAAGACTCTGCAGCCCTGTTAGTCATCGTAATTGGTCAAAAATACTTTTTTTTCTGGTCTTTTTAGTTCTGCACCCATGGCATATGGAGGTTACCAGGCTAGGGGTCAAATCAGAGCTGTAGTTTCAGGACTACTCCACACAACCATAGGAATGCCAGATCCAAGCTGAGTCTGTCACCTACACCACAGCTCATGGCAGCACTGGATCCTTAACCCACTGAGCCAGGCCAGGGATCGAACCTGCATCCTCATGGATACTAGTTAGGGTCTTAACCCACTGAGACACAATGGAAACTTCCCCAAAATACTTCTCAAAGATACAAATCTGATATAAGAAAAGACGCTATTTTTTAATTACATATTTTGAGTGAAGCTCTATAAATAGTTCAGAGTTGAGGGCATTTGTCTAATTTTATTTTCTCTTTATATTATGCACAATAATATGCTACCTAACGTTCAAATAATGGACAGATCTCAAAGAGCCAGTGATTATAACAAGGAATAGTTGTTTTACTCAATAACCAGAATTTCGCTTATTTGAATTTTAGGTCTAATCAAAATGAATAACAGTATTAGGTAAGAATATGTGGAATAGATACAGCTTGCCCATTCTCTAAAAACAATGATTTTAAATGTTGCCAGTATTGAGGATGCACCTGCAGTACAATTAGTCATTTCCTTATCAGAAACAGTATTTTTTATAATTTCTTAGCAATAACTAGCATTATGGAATTAATAATATCTATCAATATTTGGATCTTCTGTCAAAAAACTGTTTTTTTCTGTTTGTTTGTTTGTTTGTTTGTTTTGTTTTTTCCTGGAGAAAGAAGTGGTGGAACCTGGAGAAATAATGTTAACTCAAAGACAAGAAAAAGGTCATGCCTAATAGAGACTGTTATATTCACAGACAGCGTGAGACTGAATTAACCACTCCATGATCATAATCCAGTTGGTTGTGTAGGTACTCAATAAACTCAAAGGGATATAGAAGTAACACATCCTGAGACATAATCTGTAAAAGGGTGAGTCAAACACTGGGAGAAACTCAAATTCTAATACAAGTGATTAGGAGGTAGTCTCAAGAAAGGATAACTAAACTCATTTACCTGTCTAAAGCTGAGAGAAGAATGTGTTAACCCTAGAGAGACTGTCTGCTAAGCTTTTAGAAAGGGAGCCCAGAGAAAGAAAAGTTGGCATACTAATGCAGTGTCACAGGGAAAATGGAAACCAGATGTGATTACAGAAATAGAACAATCTAGTTGGTAAAGTACATGCTCAAAAAACAAGTTTTCATTCATCCTATTTTATTTAAAACACAAAGAATGAGGAAGCTAATATTACTGAAAAAGGTGTATGAGAGAAATGCAGACTTTAATTTTCTCAACAAAGGACACACTATAACTTTGAACCATGAGGGCTCCTGGCTGAAAGAGTCATCAAAACTAGAAGAAACTAGGGACAAAAATAATGACCTAAACAGACATTTCTCCAAAGAAGGCATACAGATGGCCAAAAGGCACATGAAAAAATGCTCAGCATCACTAATATCAGAGAAATGCAAATCAAAACTACGATGAGGAACCACCTCACACCAGTCAGAATGGCCATCATTAAGAAATCTACAAATAACAAATATTGGAGAGGGTGTGGAGAAAAGGGAACCCTCCCTCACTGTTAGTGGGAATGTAAATTGATAAGGCCACTATGGAAAACAATATGGAGGTACCTCAGAAAACTAAACAAAAAACTACCATATGATCCAGCAATCCCACTCCTGAGCATATATCCACACAAAACTACAATTCAAAAAGATACATGCACCCCTATGTTCACTGCAGCACTGTTCACAATAACCAAGACATGGAAACAACCTAAATGTCCATCAATAGATGAATGAATTAAGAAGATGTGGTCCATAAACACAATGGAATACTACTCAGCCATTAAAAAAGGACAAACTAATGCTATTTGCAGCAACATGGATCCAACTAGAGATTTTCATACTAAGTGAAATGAGTCTGAAAGAGAAACACAAATACCATGTGCTTATCACTTATGTGTAGAAACTAAAATATGGCATAAATGAACCCATCGGTAGAACAGAAACAGACTCACAGACATGGACAGTAGACTTGTTGTTGCCAAGGGGGAAGGGGAGGGAGTGGAATGGACTGGGAGTTTGGGGCTAAAAGATGCAAATGGTTACATCAAGAATGGATAGACAATGAAGTCCTCCTGTATAGCACTGGGAACTATGCCTAATCACTTGTGATGGAACATGACGAAAGATAATATGAGAAAGAGTGTGTTCAGATGTATGATTGGGTGACTTTGCTATATAGCAGAAATTGACACAATAATGTAAATCAACTAAAATTTGAAAAAGTTAAAAAAAAAGATATGTGGCAGGCGCAGAGTAAGAAGAAGATCTAAACAGTAAAAACAGTAACTGAAGGTAGAATATAGTATATTTTCAAAGCAATGTCTTTACCAAATCTCATTTCTGTATCTGGCCTGGATAGAAAGGAGAAATGTAATTCAAAGGATTATGAATGGACAGTCTTGTATAAAGAACGTTTTCTCTGCCTCAAACATACCAAATCTAAATTCACGCATTAGAGTATTAGAATCTGAAAAGGAAAGAGAGAGGGAGAGAACCCATTCCAAATAAATTCTGGGGAACAAACTGAGGATAAGACTTCAGCACAGTCAGGATGGAACTAACCTCAACCATAACCACTCCTGCCTATCATGGAAATAGATCACTGCTACTTTAGCAGCTTCTCAACTATTCTGACAGTAGGAGGCGTGTGATTAAATGTAATCTCTCAGATCTCCTCAGGAGTTTCTTAGATACCACATTAACTGATTGATTACTGTTTACTCGTGAGTCTAGGTAACCTGGGATCCCCACAAACTGGAAGTCACTGTAGGGTAAATCTGAGTCTCACTCAATCTTCTACTGCTAGCTATGGTGGGCAGGATAATAGGTGGAATATGCATATCTGTTATTCTACATAGCCAAAGGGACTTTACAGAGATGACTATCCTGAATTAAGCAGGTGGGCTCAATCTAAAAGTCCTTAAAAATGGAGAGACTTTCCTGGCTCAGAAAGATAAGATAGAAGGAGGAGATATTCAGAGAGGGACTCAACTTAGAGTAGATAACTTTAAAGATGGAGAAAGGACTCTAGGAGTTAAGAATTGGCCCCAGCTGGCTTCCAGCAAAAAGAACAGGAATCTCAGTCCTGCATTGCAAGGAACTGCATTCTGCCAACAACCAGAGCAAAGGAGCATTTCCCCCAAGAGCCTCCAGGAAGGAAGGCAAGCCTGCCTTTACCTTGATTTTAGCCCAGTGAAACCCATGTCAGGTTTCTGGGCTACAGAACTGTATGAAAATAAATGCATTGTTTAAAACCTCTAGGTTTTTATAATTTATTATGGTAGCAGTAGAAAACTAACATGCCAGCATTTAACTTTTTTTTTTGTCTGACATATCACAGGCATTCCACAATACAAACCTGAATTAAATATGAGTCATTTTCTCATTAAAAATATAAGAAAATCTACTCAAGTCCCTTTACTTCCTAAACTTAACTAATATACACTAAAGTGTCTTATTCAGAACACTCAGAGCCAACAGATATTTTGTGGTGATGGGGAGGGTTATAAAATATATTGACAGAGAGAAAATCCTTACTTGATGATTCACTGTTAACCCTAGCATAGTAAAGACTCAAAAAAATCCTGCAAAACTATACTATTAGATTTCATGTTTCTCTAACTTATTTGACCTCAGAAGCTTTTTTTCCCATATTACATTTTTTTAAATATCCTCTTAGAATAAAATAAGAAACTATCTTCTTAAGCAAAATACTGTCATTTGCCTGGCTGGAGTCTCCTTTCTATATACTATAGGAGAATCGGTAAATCTTTTTAGTAGAAAGAATAATAAATTGATTAACATATTTCACAATTAGGACCAGTATGGACCATATTGTTACTAATAATGCCAAAAGGATGGCTTTCTAAATGAGCAGACTGTAATATGGCAGGTCCATTTGTTCCCTTAAGAATATCAAAACATGAACTCATTTATCTTTAACCTTTTTTGGGTGACCATTTTCTTTTTCTTTATATATGTGCAGAAACACTGTTATAATATCAGTAAGTTAAGCATTTACGAAAATATGTCTTTGATCTCATGATAATCTTTTTCATTACAGTGTCTAGGTTTAAAAGGTTGAGAATATCATACCACTTCAAAATGATAATACTTAAAAGCAAAAGAAAATATTTTTACATTTTTCCTATTCCCATCTCTTCTAAGATGCCTGAGGATTTCTATTTATAAAAGAAAAGTTAAATGATTAGACTCAAAATCTTAAACTAGTCTTAACAGTTAAAACTTTGGTTCATTTTTACTCTAAAATTTATTCAATAATGGGATTTAACTTTAAATAAAACAGAAAATCAATCTGGTCTATCCATTGGACAATTAAATGTTATTTTAAATTTACCAAAAAATTTGAAGCTTAATGACCTAAACAGGAAATCATAAAGATACAATTTAGCCTATCACATGATGTGCTTCCTCTAAAGATTAGTATAAAGGAAAAATAAAACTTCCAACTATGATTCTTTCTGCCATTGAACTCACTGGGATTGACTCTGCCTTCTAGATTGGAAAGCCAAAAAGACTGACTGCTCTTAAACTCAAAATTTACAACAGTTTATTGTAAATGTTCTATCAAGTATTAAAGATAACAAAGTTTTATTGAAGTCATTGTTACCAAAGTCCCAGAATTTCATCATTTTAATGCTATAATAATAGCATTAAAAAGAATACCAAAAACAAAATTCCTAATCAAAGACAGTAGATAGATAGATAGATAAATGTAGATAGATATAGGCATATAGATATATTTTATAGTCCAACTGAAATGTGACAGTATAAAAAAGTTTTGATTTCTAAGTTTAAATTTTTCATCATGACTGCTTCAATTTTACCTTAGGCTAGAATCTCAGTGCCTCTTCTGATCTCATCATTTTAAGTCTTGTCTTTACACATGAAATATATGAATTGTGGCACAATCGATCCATTATTTCAGCCAGCATAACAGCTGATATGCAACCACTGTTAGGCTGATGTAACCTACATCAATCATGGAAATGGCCCAAATGGATGGTTTTACCAAGGCCTAGTACCATCATCAACAGCCACTGAAGACATGGCTGACTGTGGAGACCTGAGCAATCTGTGGACTCACACCTCCAGCCGTATGTTGCTAAAATTAATTAAATTGTGGCTAGGAGTAGCTTGTGGTGATATAGAAGGGACAGTTATTTTCAACACTTCAAAATATATTCTCTAAGAGATTGGAATACATATGAAAATAGTCCTTTTTACAGATAAAAGGAATTATTAGTCTAACAATCACCTTTATTTATTCTCTTAGAATCTTGATAAAGTTAATTTAAGAATATAGAAAGGGGAGTTCCTGTCATGGCACAGTGGTTAACGAATCTGACTAGGAACCATGAGGTTGTGGGTTCGATCCCTGGCTTTGCTCAGTGGGTTAAGGATCTAGCGTTGCCGTAAGCTGTGGTGTAGGTTGCAGACGTGGCTCGGATCCTGCATTGCTGTGGCTCTGGTATAGGCCGGCGGCTACAGCTCCGATTCAACCCCTGGTGTGGGAATCTCCATATGCAGGAGAGTGGCCCTAGAAAAGCAAAAAGACAAAAAAAAAAAAAGAATATAGAAAGGTCATCAGAATGACCTTTTAAAAGCCAAAATTTCTCCCCTCTCAGAAAATTTATATTACAAATACATTGAGTCATATATTTGAGTCATTATAAACACTGAAATTGACGATGAACGTTAGTGTTATCCCTTTATCTCCAGACTTTCTGTTCTGCCAAACAAGGTACTTCAATGAGACCTAGCTTAATAACGTCAGGTAGTGTTTCTGTCTATCTTACTTGCACTGAAAGTAAGACTTAAACTGGCTGTTCGGAGTTCCTCTGTGGTACAGCAGGTTAAGAACCTGGCATTGTCACTGCTGTGGTATGGGTTCAATCCCTGGCCCAAAAACTTGTGAATGCCATGAGTGCAGCCAAAAAAAAAAAAAGAGTTCCCACTGTGGCCCAGTGAGTTAAGTGAGGTGTTGCCTCAGCTTTGGTATAGGTCACAGTTATGGCTCTGTTTTGATTCCTGACCTTGGAACTTCCATATGCCATGGGTGCAGCCAAAAATATAAATTTTTTAAAAAAATAAACTTCCTGTTCATCTCCAGGTCAGGCTCCCAGAGCTCCATGGAAGTTGACCACAGCTGAAGCTTAAGCCACTCAATCTTGGGAGAATGTGGAGATGGTCCACCTGCCTACTTCCCAGTCCAGAAAAGCTCTAAAAGGAATCTGGGAGTGCACCTTTCCTGATCACATCAAGGAGAACCTAGTGCTCCCTTCGCCATGTCAGTGGAATGGGGCTGGAAACAAGGGTTTGCCATCTGTCGATGCTGCTACTGCACCCCAGGTCCTGAGCACGCATGCTATGGATGTCCTCAACGCAATACTTAACAGACCAACACCCTCAGGTCAGTCTTCTGGTGTTGATGGATTCATCTGCGCCTTTGAAGTGACAGTGAGCAGTCAGATGACACTAGCCTCTGTGAGTTTCCCCTCAATAAATGGTTTTCAAAGACCTACTCTATAGGTGCTGTCTCGCCATTCACCTCATTTACCTGGCTTGCCCCAGCATTGGAAGTACTATGAGCCTGTCTTTATTTCTTGCAAGCCCAAACTGCACAACTTAGATACTATTTTACATAGTTCAAAAAGAACAAAATTTCCAGACATTCTTGATGAAAACACAGCTCTTGCCAAGAAAACAAATATTGGCAACAGAGGAGAAAGAGCTTAATATTTTACTGGCAAAGTTTAATTTTAAGAACCTGAAATTTCTCTGAAGAAATGTTTAATATTTAGGGTCTGTCACCAGAGAATAGTATATATCCTTTTACAAACCAAGAGGCCGAGTGATCTAGTCAAAAGAGCCCTGGATTAGAAGTCAATAGACATAGATTGTAGACCTGGCTCTGAAAACAAATCAACTGTGTAACCTGGAGCGAGTCAGCTTAATCTTCCTGGAACTGTTGGAAAGAGACTTTGTTAAGAGAAAGAGCAAGAATTGATTTGGCAAATGAGGAATAGCTATGTCAAATGCATGCTGTGGCTTGAAACTTTGAGCCGGTAGAAAGCATGTATTAAAACATTTGCACATGGTCAAGAGAGGCACCCAAACAGTTGTGTTTTAAAAGGCCAACAACATTTCCTTTATCATCACTAGTTCAGTGCCTGTATACCCAGTGCTGGATGGGAAAGTGGATGAAGAATATAACCCTTCCTCTAACATAGCAAGTGTATCCAGCAGCTTTACACAGCAAAATTACTGGGGGATAAAAATAACTGGTACATTTTGAAAAGCATAAAGGCAAAGATGATAAAACAGTCATTGACTCTTCAATTATTACCTAACAAGACTTGAGAAAACATTTAGATGTGAAGAGCTTTTAAAATGTTTTCACCAGGAGTTCCCATGTGGCTCAGCAGAAACGAGTCTGACTAGTATCCAGGAGTTTGCAGGTTCCGTCCCTGGCATCACTCATGGGTTAAGGATCCAGCGTTGCTATGAGCTGTGGTGAAGGTCACAGACATGGCTCAGATCTGACATTGCTGTGGTTGTGGCATAGCCCTAAAAAGACTAATAAATAAATAAATAAATTTTCATAATTCATAATAGCAATTGCTAAGTTGTTTTTAAGTTAGGAGTTTGCTTAGTTTTTTATTATTATGTGACAAATATTGCTTCAGACCACTCTTTCCAGAGAGGTACATTAGGACCTCTTCTTTTACTGACATTCTGCATTTCCTCCCTAACTCTTTGTCTTTTTTTCAAAAACCAAGAAGGTGGAGGGTAGAATGTAGACAATGGAAGAGGTGATAGCTCCACGGAGTGAGAAGGAATGATGCCAGAATTATGTGCTATTTATGTGTATGCTTGCAAACTTTTGCAGCTGCTAGCTGTCATCTCCTTTCTTCCTCAGTTTTCCCTTATCCAAATCCCATCTACCAGTCCTGGCAAGGTCACAGATGTTTCACAGACTGAGAAACATTGGGAAACAGTGGTATACAGAAACACTAGTGTGGGGAAAACAAAAACACACCCTGAGGGGGAGGACTACTGTCTTGTCTTGACAAGGTGGTGGCAGCACAAATGGGTTTTGTGTATCTTAAAAGAACAATTCTATCAGTGTTCCCGAATAATGCTCTGTCTCTGCATGGTATTAGCATATTATTTTGTGACAATACCCATAATGGTACTTCTGTCCTATAATTAAATGTTAGAAGTTCTAACTCTTTTTGCCAAGTTACACAGTATTCCACAAACTCACAAAACAGTGTGAAGCACATTTTATGTGGACTAAATTCAGGAGCATCTTTCCAGCATCTTGTTTTACTTAACATTTTGTCTCAATTCAGGAGTGATGGTTTTACATTGTTTTATCTTTAACAGGAAGGATATTTTATCCTAGGAAGACAGCTGAGAGATGAATCATACAGTCTTTTATTTTGGAAGATACGACAATCATCCTAAATTCCTAACTCTGTACAAATAAATAGCAGAGTTCTCAGAAACATATTTTTATCTTTAGAAGCAAGAATAACTAACAAGGCAATAGATAAATAAATACAATTTTTTTAACCCAGAGTGGGTTCAGAACTCAACAATTTATTTAAACTAAGAGCCTCTTCTCCCTATTTCCTTATTGGTCAATTCACTGGTTCAGTATAAGAAAACCTAAGTATATTTATTTGTACGAAGAACTGTATTAGAAGCCACAAGCAAGAAATAGTCTTTACCTTTCAAAAGCTTATAGTCTCCTAGGCAGAAAGACAATAGTACAGAAAACTATTACATAGGGAGAAGATGGAAGTAGGTACTAAAAGTATTTTTAAGCACTATAGAAATGATAACAATTCCACTTGGGTAGAATTATGAAAAACTAACTGAAATGGTTCTGGAAAAGTTGTATAATTATGGTATCTACAGATGAGTGGAAGAAAGCCTCCCAAACAGACGTGAATGAGCAAAAGCTCTGAAGCAGTAGGGGGAGAGGACACTTGCTCTACTCCAGGCCAGGCACTGGGTTTAGCACTGGCAACACAATGATGAATATTAAGGGGTTTTCAGGACGGAGTTTATATCTGCTAGCCATCTGGGAAGAACAAGTAGAGAAATTTTGCCACTAATACCAGTACCACTCAACGGAGTGACAAAGCAAAGGTTTTTGAAAGCCTGGGAAAGATGTTATTTGGTGAAATGCTGGTATGTGTATGTGTGTGCATATGCATGTCTGTGTGTACCCACTTTAAGCATATGAAAGACATAATCATAGCTGGGATCTAGGCAAGTTAATTTGGTAGAAATAAATAATGCAGAGTTGGCAGAATGGAAGTAATGAGGCCAGGAAAAAGTTTACTTTTGCATATCAAATTCACTCTTTTTTTTTTTTTAAGTGAGGTTTTACATTTGATCTCTCTCTGTCCCCTTTTATCTTCACAGTTTTTGTTTTCTTTTCTGGTTTTGTTTTATTTAATGGGAGATGGATGAAGGTGGGCAGGGTCTTTTGTCCTTCCTTCATTCACCACCTGCTTGGGTTTCTCTTATCATATACTTTACATACTCTGCCTGCGGCTTCTCACTGTATTCCTGGATGCATTGTTTTTTTCTGTAATCTCCTTTGTTCCTGATGCCAATCCCAAGTACTCAAAAGCTGGCTGAATATATTACTGCCTACTTTCAAACTCTGATCTTTAAGTTCTTATATGGATGTAGGTTTCATTCAGGTTGGCAGTTCAATTTATTATAAGCAGAGCTCATACTGACAGAATCATATATTCAGGTCTTTTCATTTTAAGAAATATAAAAGAAAAGAAATTCTGGTGCCCCAGATAAAAAGGTTACCTAATTACGAGATAGGATAGAGCCAGATGTATGAGTATGGAGGAAAAGGATCAGGAATCACAGGAGATAAGATGACAATGGGTCACCAGTGTGGGACTATAGTTAAGAGAGGGAATGTGATAGTAGGGAACGAGTAGGATCATAAAATGTACAAACCAGAAGGTACTCAGCATTAATCAGTCCCTATAGATCTGGGCTTAGCACCAAAAGAAGTGTGATGACAGGGCCTGCCTGAAGCAGGTGGATTTGTCTTCAGCAGCTGCTGGCCGATCTTTGCCACACTCTGCTTTTACTGACTGCTGCACACCCTCCCGGCAGCGGGTGC
The DNA here is from genome assembly GCF_054392235.1 of Sus scrofa. Classification (NCBI taxonomy): domain Eukaryota; kingdom Metazoa; phylum Chordata; class Mammalia; order Artiodactyla; family Suidae; genus Sus; species Sus scrofa. The sequence continues at coordinate 66,136,281 of NC_139390.1, forward strand.
TCACACTTCCATATGTGACCCATCTCCCTGGCAACGTCTGTCATTCCAGTACCATCCAGCTGTGTCTCTCTTTCTACCATCCTTACAGTTTGAGATCAGGATCCCAGAGCTCTGACAAACTACTTGGGGAAAAAAAAAGTAGTGATGTCTCAAAGAAGGACCCGGAATAATAAGACTTAAGCCCAATATAATGACTCTGCAATGGTGCAACTTCAGATAGTATGGCATGTGGTATAGAGACATATTAGGATGGGGAGATACAGTAAGGAAAGCTCTGTATGCTGTGGTCCTAGTAAAAAAAAAAAAAAAAAAAACTAAACCAAAACCACATTATACATGCAACTACCTACCATAATATATAAACCCAGCATAAAATATTTTAGAATGACTTTAGGTAATTAAATGGGTAAAAATAATAATAATTCATTTTATTCTAAAACATACTGCTCTGTACTTTTTGTTGCTGAATTTTACTCTGTTTCTCACAAGTTTTTCATGTTAATAAGAATCATAAATGCACATTGTACTCTGTTGGTACTGTACCATCTAATAATTCTTTATTAACATGTCATGAACAAACTATATATATATATGTACACACTTATATATATAAATACATAACCATAAATGTATATATGCATTTGTATGTACATGCATTTATGTATTCTCCAGCTTGAAATTTAGATCAAGATATTTGAAAACATTAAACCAAATTAGAAAGTGGTTGGTTTCACTCACTCCTTTTTTTCTACACTGGAAAACAGTACTTGTGTGTGTGTGTGTGTGTGTGTGTGTGTGTGTGTGTGTGTGTGTTGTATATATAGAGAGAAACTCAAAGCCAAATCTCTTGAATCTTTTCTCTATATCTCTGAATACATAAAAGTCTTCAGAACTATATTTTGTAAGTTTGGATCAATAGGATAATTCCCAACATATCAAAAGAAAACAGTTGAGGAATAAGTACTTTTAAATAAGTTAAATGATCTTTAATAGGATGTTCTGTTTAAAGGGAATCAACAGAAGCAGTATGATTTCATTATGTTTCCTTACTTGCTAGAGTCAAAATCTTCCCTGTAAAAATTAATGTTTATTCATTCAACAATTTTTTTTAATGTTTCTATATACTGGTATAAACAAGACCAACAAAGTCTTTGCTTTCTTGGAATTTAAATCCTAGTTGAAGGGGAAAGACAAAAAACAAACTAAGTATCAGATGAGGATGGGTGCTATAATGAAAATAAACCATGGTGACACAGCAGTGAGGGGATGACACAAGGGTTCAGAGAGTAGGGTAGCAAAAGCCATTTGAGGGAGTGAGCTTTGAGCTGAGACCTGAATCTTGCCAAGTATCTAGCCACACAAAAATGTGAAGGAGGAGCACATCAGGCAGAAGGAAGAGCAAATTCCAAGGTCCTGAAGAAGGAAGACCAAACACAGACCCTTGAAAAAACAGAATGAAGATGATGGGGCAGCAGGACAGTGGCAGAGGGAGGTGAACAAGGAGGGGCCAAAGACAGAGTTCCTCATGGGCCCCAGTAAGGACCTCAGACCTGATTCTGTGTCAAAGCAGAAGTCAGTGGAGGATGTCAGACTGGAGAATGAAATTGTATTTTTGTTCTTTTTCTTTTTCAGATGCTTCCAGCCACAGTGTCTGAGATCAAGGGCTGGGGGACAGGAGTGTAGGACCGGAGCCAGTGGGGAGGCTTACAATCCTCAAGGAGAGTGTCCAAGTGGCTCAGACTAGGCTAACAGTAATTGGGATGGAAAAAAATGAAAAATTCAGGCTCTGTTTTTGTGGTAGAGCAAAATATTGTTTTATATTGGGATTGGGGTGGTTGAGGGATAGAGACAAATCAAATCCCAACTAAGCAGCACAATTTACATATTTGTGAAAACACTAAAAAATAAATAAAAACTAGATGCATATGAAAGCCCCTTGTTAATCTAAGTTTGTTGGAAACAAAAACTTCTTTAATTTTAATACAATAAAATTCAATTCAAAAATATTTAAGAGACTATGATGCATAAAGCATTTTGATAAAACAGATGACACAAAGACACCACTTCTGTTCTCGGTAACTACTGTCAATAGAAGATATATTAGCTAGAGAACTAATTTTTAGATAAAGCTTTCAAACCAAGTAAAACATTTATTGAATGCCTACAATGAGCATAGCACTGTTAAGCATGCCAAACATGCTTTTAAACATGCCAAACATGCTAGTTAAACATGCTTTTAAGTATGCCAAAACTTGCTATTGGCAGCAAGGAATTTAAATCTAAATGAAAAATGTAATCTCTCCTGGAATTAGGTACCAAAGATTATGAAATATACATCCATCCATTCCATCTTCAATAAGTTGGGAATCATCATTATATCTCTTTTGAATTCTGTCTCTATACTTGCCCAGTGGCACCTAGTAGTCATATTCCTTTTTCCTTTTACAGTATGGCTCAGCAAAACATGCCAAAGGGACTGTAGCAATCAGTACATTGTGTTTTTCTTATAGTCAGACTTTGCTTGGCTCATGCTGTTTTAGGTAGAGAAACTGCACTGCTAAATTAAAAGGCTATGTACTCACAGCGAGTGAGGGCTATGACCTAAATGATTGGAAGGAGAGCAATTTGCTATGCCATCTGATCTCTGAATGTGTCAAGCAGAGTCATGCATGGAGCACGGCTCTGTGCTTTCCTGTGCATTCACACACTAGGATTTCCCATTCCACATAATCAGTCACTTTATATTAAAATAATGAATAAGAAAGGGTTTTAATATCTTGCATGTTGCAACTAGTGCATTGCCACTAGCATAAAATACTTCTTATGTATCTTTGGAATGTGCAAGTGTTTCAGCCCAGCATCAGGCATTTTCAGGGCTGGGTAGGAGAAGAGTGACAGAGGGTTTGTGTTTTTCAGAATGGCTGGGCTTACCTCATCTGTTACTTAGAACTGTAGGTGCTAAATGCCAATAGTCTGTTTTCATTTTGAAGGGAAGTTTGGTATTATGTCAAAGCCAATGGTATGTTTATATTCATGAGATCTGTGGCAAAGGTTGGTAGAAATGCTTAAGGAATAGAATTTTTACATATGGAAGCAATTGAAGGGCAAAACACAGAAATACATACGTGAAATCTACTCTCAGGGCTCTAAGTACAGCTGACTTCTCTCTGAGTTCAGATGAGTACCTAGAGGCTGGATCTGGCCCTCATAGTGATAAAAATAACATGTTCTCACACTTATGAGGATAGACACCTGTTATTTAGACAATTTCTACCAACAGCAAAAAAATAAAAAGCAAAAATCCTCATTGCTAGCACTTCCCTACTCACAGCTGCTTCCTTTCCATACTAATCATGGCAAAGCAGACACCCATCTCAAAATTGACCAGAGAATGCAAATGAAAATAAAAATCCTCACTAAAGCATCTGAATATGATAACTGTCTGGTGACAGTACTTAGAAGAAAGAGAAGTATTTAAAGGAGAAACTGAACTGAAATGGAACCAGAAAGAGAAAAAGAAAGTTTAAGATATTTCAAATTAACTCTGTCTTCAGATTAAAGTGTCCTAAATGTGTAAGAATATAAAGACATCTGAGCAGATAAGTGTGTTTATCTTTTTCAGGATACTACTGCTGTACTCATTTAACATTTAGAAGTGCCTATCACAAGAAAGGAGAAACTATCTCTTCTCATTAGACTGGAATCCAGGCTTCAAGGAAACAATGACATTTTTCTTGAGTGTTAAAGAAGAACCAAAGTCTTTGTGTAGGAGAAAGATGGAAGATGATGATGTTGAACTGACAGGATGGTCCTTTCCATCCTGAGGACAATTAAAATTGATCCTATTTTGGTGAATGTCTCAACCACGCCTGAAGAAGTTGCATTCTAGACTGAGGGGTGGCGCTTTCTGCCAATAAAGCTGACTCAAACCTGACATCCCTTGCCTGATTTTTCAGCCATAGTTGCTTCTAATTTATCTAGAGTTGTGGTGGTTTAGGACTGTGCAACTCGGAATTCTACCAGTGTTTTCCCTGCCTTTCCTGAAACTTTGCCAACTGAACTTCAAAGAAAAGAGGTACTCAGATATTCTGCTATATTCCACTTTTCACGTATGCTTCATCCAGCATGTGAGAATTTTAAACATTGAGTATTGGCTGTGTTCTAGGACCAGATTTTGTTTTCATTGATCTTGTTCTGTCACTTGACATTCACTAAAGTGTAAAGTATCTGGTGTTACAGAATCACATACGACGAAAGAAAATAACTATCTTGTGGACATTTTCCATACTATGGGGATTACCAAGTATTTGGAAAGATAACTTGTGACCTAGAAAATTCTATAAAAATATGAGTAGTTGCAGTAACAGTAATATGCTGTTGGCCTTCCAAGGACACACTGACCTTGAGTCAGTTTTCTCTCTCATTTTTAGTGATGTCTTCATTATACAATACACGTATCTCTACATGGTGTTCATATGACTCACACCTAAACCCACCAGCTTTGGGTGGAGTTTGGTTGCTGCAACTTCTAAGCACACCTGACTCACTGAGAACTAACTAAGGCTGTAGTTGATAATATCAACATAGATGCTATCTTAACTGGACTACTCTCCAACATCAGTGAAGGGAAAAAGAGCTTCCTGTGGGTTTTAGTCACAAGCTCACAAAATGTCAAAGGGACCATCTGGCTGGCAGGTCTCAACATGCAGCTGCACAAATTCTCTAAAAATTATGACAGAAATTGGACATTTTCTATATAATAATACCACATGTAGACAAAAATAAGTTTCTCTGATTTTAATTACCATTATATAAATGTAACAAAAGAAAAAATATTAAATGAATTGTTGTAATAAATTATTAATTTAATAACAATTTTTTATACAAATCAAGTTACTAATTTTTTTTAAAAAATCTGACTTATCTCCTGTCTTGCCCTCTTCCCAATCCATCCTCCATGCTGCTAAAAAAATCAAACCTAATCAAAAGCTCCCTTATTTACCCCTTTAAAGACTCTCACTTGCCTATGGGACCAAGCCCAATCTCCTCCTCAGAGCATAGAAGAAATCAGTACACAGTCCCCAGCCTACCTTTTCAGATGCGTTTCTCGTCTAGCTTCTCATTTCCTTCTACCCACTCATCCACCCACTCTTCTCAACCTCAAACTATACAAAACTGCATGACTTGCAGTTCCTCAAAAATGCCAGGATATTTCATGCTTCCTGGCCTTTGCATTCACTGATTCTTCTGCCAGGAGCACTCTTTCCATCTTTGTTTGCCTAGCAAACAAACACCTACTCATCTTTCAAAATTCAGCTCAAGCATTACCTTCTCTCCAAAGAGTTTCTCCGTCCTGGATGTCTGCCCCAGCAGAATTATCACTCTCCTCTTCAAGGTGTTATAATGTAGCACATTTACCATGAGGCACACATCCTCATTTACAAGTCTGCTCTTGCACACTCACTCCCTTCCAGCTCTCTTCCCTCCACTGGCTGGACTGATCTGAGGTCAGGAAATGTACCATAATTATCTTAGGATCCCTAGTACTAGCACCCTGCTATTGAGCATTTGAGAAAGGAAGGAAGTAGAGAAGAAAGAAGCAAAGCCAGAAAGTTCCATCACTTATTCAAAACTAGATTTCCAACAACAGTATCCACACCTCCGCTGCTACTAACCTCATCCAAATCACTGTCCTCTGGACATCTGCAACAGCCCGTGTCTCTGCTCTTTTCCATTTCTGGTTTCAGTTTTCCCTTGTTTGGTGCATCCTCCACAGCTGCCAGGGTAAAAGTCTTTCTGAAATCATATCAGCAATTACCCTTCGATAAAATCAACCAAGGCTTTGCACTTACAAGAACAACAGTAAGAAAAAGATCGTCAATTGCCATCTACCTCTCCAATCTCACCTTGCATGGTGCTTCCCCTTAATTCGGAACTGTTCATACTGTTCTTGTGTGTTTTCCACCAAGACATCAGAGTTTTCCTGTCCCAGGGCCTTTGTGCTTAATGTGTCACGAATATTCCTCCCCAGATCTTCACATGCCTACTTCCGTCACATCATTCAGAGACAAGTTCAAATATAACTAAAAGATGTCCACCCTGGTGTAGCCTCCATCCCATTCCAAATACTGTAATTGTCTAAGCAGAATTTATCACTATGATTGCATTTTATTTGTTCACTTATTTACTGCCTATGTCCCCCGCTAGCAGGATAAAGAAGATATTTGTCTTTTTCAACACTCTATTTCAAGGACTTAGAACAAGTCAAGGGGCATCCTGCATGCAGTAGGCTCTTAATACATGCTTGCTGAAAGGAGAAGAGAACCATCCTAGTTCATTTACTCATTTTTCTAGACAACTGTTTCACAACTTCTCTTTCCTCAAACCTACACTTCCTCCCCACATTGCCAAGGTCTCCATTCATTCCAACCTCCTATGCCCTGCTGCTCTGCCCTTTGCAAATTGCCTCCTATAAATGCACCTCCCTGGACCCTGATGCCCTGCTTCCCAGTGTGTAAACTAGGAGTCTTTGGCCATATATCAAAGGGCAGAAGAAAAAGGGCCGTGCTCCCTGCCTGCTGTGGGCTGAGGTTCTGCCCATCTCTGCATTTTCCCAAGTCCACAGCTTCAGAAGGGTAGCTCCCCAGCCATCACTGTTTCCTTCCTTCCTCCTTTAGGCTTAGGGTGAAATAGTTTTCTGCTGGTGTTTGCCTCCTTGCGATTAGCCATTCTAACTCATTAGCAAGACTCTGGAAACAACTGTGTTCGACTCTGTTTCCTGATGTAGTCAGATTCACATATTTATCTTAAGCCAGTGATACTGTTTCACACTTTACTAAGGAAACTGGGACATTCAAAGGAGAATTCCCAGCATACCTGCTCTACCACATCTACCTTCCTCCCACCAGCTACTTCAACATCTTCTGCCATCCTGCCTGAGGATGGGAGCATCCTGTCTAACGTTACAGCCACTAGCAACATGTGACCATGGGGCACTTGAATGCATCCAGTGACTCCAAGAAACGTAACACTGAATCTTAAATTTTACTTCATGTAAATTTCAACTTAAAGTTGAATACTCAATTCGGTTGTTGGAAAGTATCAAATAGGTTTGGAACACGTGTGCATATAAATTTACACTTTGAACAGTTAAATTTTTTGACATCTAAATACCAATTAAGTATTCTGATGAAAAGTTAAAATGTTCTGTAGATGTAAAAAACACACAGAATTTTGAAGATCTACTACAAAATAAAGAATGCAAAATTGTTCATTAATAATTGTTATTACATGTGGAAATGAGAATGTTTTGAGTATATTGGAAAAATATATTACAGAATGAATTCATCTGTTAATTTCAGTTTTTAAATGTGGTTACTAGAAAAAAGTAAATTGCATACGTAGCTCATATTCTCATTCTGTTGCACAGCACAGCTCCAGATCCAATCCTTGGGCCCCTAATTTGTCACCCTTTCACCCTTGCACTAGCTCACATTCCTCTCACCTACCTGAATACACCGCTTTAGCAATTCTCACCTCTCCCCAAAATTATCAATTTCTTCTTTTGTTTCCTTCCTACCCAAACACAAACATGCTATCATTTTTCCCCTTAAAAAAAAAAATGGTTGAACTTCACCCAGTTTCACTATTTTGCCACTCCCCTTGGAAACTAAGTTCCCTCAAAATGTTGAAATTCATGGTCTTTAATTCTGGTCCTCTCATTCTCCCTTATTAAACAACTGAAACTGCTCTTATCAAGGTTACTTTGTCCATTAAACTACATCACTCACCAAATCCTGATATTAGCGGATCTAACAAATACATTTTTTAAAAAAAGATTAGCTCCTTCTTTCTTGATATACTTTCTTTTTTTTCTGGCTTCCAGGATATAATATTCTTATACCTTCCTCTGGTATCACTGACTGTTCCTTCTTGGCCTTTTTTTTAAATTAATCTTTCTTCATTTTCCCAACCTCTTAGCATTGGCTCGCTCCAGGATTCAGTTCACATGGTCTTCTCCTTTCTCCTTACCTCACGCCTTTGGGGATTTACATCAAGTCTTGCGGCCTTGTGTATCTATGTTTTGCCAGTAATTCCAAAATTTATATCTCCAGACCAAAGACAGGTCTGAACTCTAATTCCTATTTCTTACTACGTACTTGATATCTAACTCACTTTTCCAAAACTAGACTCCAATCTTTCTGATCTGTATCTTTGGATTGCTTGGGCCAAAAATTTCAGAGTCATCCTTGACTTCTTTCCCTATTACACAATAGCACATCAATCAGTAAACCTTACTGGCTCTATCTTCAAAACATATCCAGAAACTGCCCACTTCTCACCACCTCTACTGCTACCACACTGGTCCAAGCCTTTCATCTCCTACATGGATTATTGCAAAAGCTTCCTAATTGTTCTTTCTGCTTCTCCTCTGCCTCCAACAGCCTATTCTCAACACAGCAGCCAGAATAAGCATAACAAGGAAATCAGATCTTGTCTTTTCTCTGCTCAGGAAAATTGAATGATTCACCATTTTGTCTGGAGTACATACAAACTCTAAACAATAGCCAACAAACTCCTACACAATATGGCCAAGACAATGTTATGACCACATCCCCTATTATTCCCCAGTTTTCTCATTCCACACCAGCCTCCAAGTTCTTTCTTGAGAACACCAGCCATATTCCCATGTTAAGCCCTTGCAGTGGTTATTTTCCTCTGCCTGGAACAATTTCCCTGCGGATATCCATGTGCTACTTCCTTCAAGTATTTCAAGTTTTTGCTCATAATTTACTTCTCCTATGAAGCCTGATCTAACTCCCTATTTTATTATTATTATTTTTTAATAGATTTTTTCCCAATGAAATTTTTTTCCTACTGTACAGCACGGTGACCGAGTTACACATACATGTACACATTCTATTTTCGCACATTATCATGCTCTACCATAAGTGACTAGACATAGTTCCCAGTGCCACACAGCAAAATCTCATTGCTAATCCATTCCAAAGGCAATAGTTTCTATCTATTAACCCCAAGCTCCACAACCACCAAGCCCCCTCCCCCTTGGCAACCACAAGTCTATTCTCCTTGTCCATGATTTTCTTTTCTGTGGAAAAGTTCATTTGTGCTGTATATTAGATTCCAGATATAAATGATGTCTTATGGTATTTGTCTTTCTCTTTCTGACATACTTCACTCAGTATGAGAGTCTATAGGTTCATCCCTGTTGCTGCAAATGGCATTATTTTGTTCTTTTTATGACTGAGTAGTATTCCATTGCGTATATATACCACATCTTCCTAATCCAATCATCTGTCGATGGACATTTGGGTTGTTTCCATGTCTTGGCTAATGTGAACAGAGCTGCAATGAAAATGCAGGTGCATGTGTCTTTTCAAAGGAAAGTTCTGTCCAGATAGATGCCCAAGAGTAAGATTGCTGGGTCATATGGTAGTTCTATGTATAGATCTCTAAGGTATCTCCATACTGATCTCCATAGTGGTTATACCAGCTTATATTCCCACCATCAGTGCAGGAGGGTTCCCTTTTCTCCACACCCTCTCCAGCATTTGTTATCTGTGGACTTATTCATAATGGCCATTCTGACTGGTGTGAGGTGGTATTCTGTGGTTTTGATTTGCATTTCTCTACTTATCAGTGGTGTTGAACATTTTTTCATGTGCTTGTTGATATACATTTGTACATCTTCCTTATAAAAATGCCTTTTCAGAGAGAGGACAAGATGGCGGAGGAGTAGGGAGACACGCTCGCCCTCTCCCACAAACACAACAAAAAAAGCACATCTACAGAAGAAATGACTCACACAGAACAGCAACCAATCGCTGGCAGAGGAACCTAAACTCCAATAACGGCAAGAAGTTCGTGACATTACTGGGCAGAACGGGAGAACAGAGGAGAGAGAGAAGGTGAATCCGAGCGGGACGGGCACTCCTGAAAGGGAACTGTGGAGGAGAAAGGGTTCCCGCATCCTGGAAAGGCACCTACCAGGGGAAAGATCAAACAAACCGGAGAAATCTCCAGATGCAGAGAAGAGTGTAGCAGTAAGTTGGAGTACAGAAAAGCCGATCAAGAACCCAACGGACCATCTGAACTACGGGCACAGTCACCAAAAATTGAGACACCTGGGTGGGGGCTGGGCACCGAGACCTCGGCTCCAGAGGTTAGTCCCCGGGCTAGGGGGGCGAGGCGGAGTGGAAACTGCTTGGGAGGTCTAGAAACCATTTGACGGGGCAGAGACTGCCTGGGAGACTAGAAAACAAAGCTGTCGCAGAGGAAGGGAACAATACTCTAGGGGCGGGGAAGTGGAAAGCCACATCAGAGGGAACCTGGGAGAAGAGCCTGGTCTGCACCCGTGCTGGGGAGGGGAGAGAAGAAGGGGTGGGTCCCTATAGAATACCCCCCACGCCACAGCAAGCTTACAGGCCCGCTAGCTAGCTGAAAGCTGTGCTTCCCAGTGCATTCCCTTCCCCCACCCCCGCCACCCCCTACGCTCTCACGGACCTGGGGCTGCCTGCCATCCAGGAGGGCTGGCCTCAACAATTGCCTGAAGCCTACCACCGCAGGGGATATTCCTGCACAGGCCTGCTTGCCCTTTGGAGGGGCTACACTTCCGCAGAGCAGCACCAAACACCACCAGCCCCCGAGAAAAGGCCTGCAGCCCAGAAAAGCTAGAACAAGCCTAGCCAGGCCGTGAATAGATCGGCCTAATTCTCCAACGGTTTTTCTGAGTCGGGCTGCCCTGGGGAGGAGCCTCTTGGGCCTCCAACGGCCCTGCGACCCGCCCAAGCCCCCAGGGGGTGCTGAGACCTAGTGGACCAGCTGCATAGGACTGCCAGCTCCAGGCAGGACCCCCTGCAGCCCAGAAAAGCTGCAACAAGCCTGGCTGCGTCGGGAAAAGATCTCAGACGGTCTTTCTGAGTCGGGCTGCCCTGGGGAGGAGCCTCTTGGATTTCCAGTGGCCCTGCTACCCGCCCAAGCCCCCAGGGGGTGCCCCACTCCCGCGGAATAACTGCTCAGCACCACCAGCCCCCTGGAAGAGCCCCTGCAGCCCAGAAAAGCTGCAACAAGCTCGGCCAGATTGTGAAAAGATCCACCTACATTCTCAGGCTGTCCTTCTGAGTTGGGCTGCCCTAGGGAAGAGACTCTTAGGTTCTCAGTGACCCAGATAGCTGCTCCAGCCCCCAGGGGGTGTTGCACTCCTGAGGAACAGCTGCTCAACACCGCCAACCACCTGCAAGAACCCCACAGCCTAAAAACACCAGAGCAAGCTCTGCATGACCAAGTGAAATCTGCTACCATCGTGGGGTGGACCTCCCAGTCCTGTCTGCCCTCAGGAAGCCCTCCTTTGCTTCAAAGAAACACTGTTAGCCCCATCAACACTCCAGAAAAGCCACACTGCCTAAAAAAAGATTGACCAACAATGCCAGCCCTCAGGAAATAATCCACGGCAGTGACAAGGCAAACACTGCCCGATAACAGAGAGTACAACTCCCTCAGAAGAAAGAAAACAACAAGCAAGATGAAGATGCTGAGAAACCACCCCCAGTCAAACCAACAGGAGAACTCACCTAAAACAGTCAGCAATGAAACAGATCTCTGCAGTCAGACAGACCTGGAGTTCAAAAGAGAAACAGTGAAAATACTGAAGGAATTAAGAAAAGACATGAACAGTAATGCAGATACCCTCAGAGAGGAACTAGAAAATATAAGGAGGAGCCAAGGAAAACTAGAACATTCATTTGCAGAGATGCAAACTGAACTAGGGGCAGTAAAAACCAGAATGAATAATGCAGAAGAACGAATCAGTGATATGGAAGATAGAATAATGGAAATCACTCAATCCAGTCAACAGACAGAAAACCGAATCAAAAAACTGGAAAGCAATATAAGAGACCTATGGGATAATATAAAACGGGCCAATCTACACATAATAGGAATTCCAGAAGGAGTAGAAAAAGAGAAGGGGATGGAAAATATATTTGAAGAAATTATCGATGGAAACTTCCCAAATCTAAAGGATACTGGGTTCAAGATACAAGAAGCACAGAGGGCCCCAAACAAACTGAACCCAAACAGACCCACACCAAGACACATCATAATAAAAATGGCAAAAGTTAGTGATAAAGAGAGGATCCTAAAGGCAGCAAGAGAAAAACAGAATGTTACCTACAAGGGAACCCCCATAAGAATATCAGCTGATTTCTCTACAGAAACACTACAGGCCAGGAGGGAATGGCAAGAGATATTTAAAGTGCTAAAAGGAAAAAATATGCAACCTATAATACTCTATCCAGCAAGAATATCATTTAAAATAGAAGGGGAAATAAAAATTTTTCCCAACAAACAAAAACTTAAAGAATACAGCAACACAAAACCCAGGTTAAAGGAAATATTGAAAGGGCTTCTCTAAACCAAAAAAAAAGGAAGGAAAGGGAAGAAAAAAGAAAAGAAAAAAAAAAGAAGAAGAAGAAGAAGAAGAAGAACTAGGACTGAGGAAAGCGCAATCAGAGAGCAGTCACTCAAATAAGCCAGCATACAGATTTAATCATGAACATGCTTCAAACAAAATAAAATTAAAAAGAAAAAAATAAAAAAGAGTCATCAAGAGTTCCCGTCGTGGCGCAGTGGTTAACGAATCCGACTAGGAACCATGAGGTTGCGGGTTAGGTCCCTGCCCTTGCTCAGTGGGTTAATGATCTGGCGTTGCCGTGAGCTGTGGTGTAGGTTGCAGACGCGGCTCGGATCCCACGTTGCTGTGGCTCTGGCGTCGGCCAGTAGCTACAGCTCCGATTAGACCCCTAGCCTGGGAACCTCCATATGCCGTGGGAGCGGCCCAAAGAAATAGCAAAAAGACAAAAAAAAAAAAAAAAAAAAAAAAGAGTCATCAAAACCATAAAATGTGGGCAAGGGATGTTAGGAAGTAAATAACCCTTTTTGTTTGTTTGTATGTTTCTCTTCTTAATTTTAATATAGTAATGAAGGGTTTGAACTTACAGGACCATCAGGCTAAAACACACAATTATGGGAAGGGGTTAGCATATTTAAAAAACAGGGCAACCACAAGCCAAAACCAAATATTGCATTTGCAAAAAATGAAAAAAAAAAATACACTCAAGCAGATAACAACAGGAGGCCATCCAACCAAAAAAAAAAAAAAAAGAAAGGACGAATGGAGAACCATAGAATCAACTGGAACACGAGGTTCAAATGGCAATAAATAATCATCTATCAATTATCACCTTAAATGTCAATGGACTGAATGCCCCAATCAAAAGACACAGAGTGGCTGAGTGGATAAAAAGGCAAAAACCTTCAATATGCTGCCTACAAGAAACTCACCTTAGGACAAAAGATACATATAGATTGAAAGTGAAAGGGTGGGGAAAAATATTTCACGCCAATAGACAAGACAGAAAAGAAGGAGTCGCAACACTCATATCAGACAAAATAGACTTTAAAACAAAAGACATAAAGAAAGACAAAGAAGGACACTATTTAATGATTAAGGGATCCATCCAAGGAGAGAACATATATGCCCCGAATATAGGAGCAAATATAGGAGCACCCAGATACATAAAACAAATATAGACACATAAAACAAATATAGGAGCACCCAGATACATAAAACAAATATTAACAGACATAAAGGGAGATATTGATGAGAATACAATCATAGTAGGAGACCTAAATACCCCCCTCACATCAATGGACAGATCCTCTAGACAGAAAACCAATAAAGCAACAGAGATCCTAAAGGAAACAATAGAAAAGTTAGACTTAATCGATATCTTCAGGACACGACATCCAAAAAAAGCAGAATACACATTCTTCTCAAATGCTCATGGAACATTCTCAAGAATCGACCACATATTGGGACACAAAGCGAACCTCAATAAATTTAGGAGCATAGAAATTATCTCAAGTATCTTCTCTGACCACAATGCCATGAAATTAGAAATCAACCATGGGAAAAGGAAAGAGAAGAAACCTACTACATGGAGACTAAACAACATGCTACTAAAAAACCAGTGGGTCAATGAGGAAATCAAGAAGGAAATTAAAAACTACCTTGAAACAAATGATAATGAAGACACAACCTCTCAAAACCTATGGGATGCTGCGAAAGCAGTGCTCAGAGGGAAATTTATAGCAATCCAGGCCTTTCTCAAAAAAGAAGAAAGATCCCAAATTGACAACTTAACCCTCCACCTAAATGAATTAGAAAAAGAAGAACAAAAAAGTCCTAAAGTCAGCAGAAGGAAGGAAATTATAAAGATCAAAGAAGAAATCCATAAAATAGAGACTCAGAAAACAATAGAGAAAATTAATAAAACCAAGAGCTGGTTCTTTGAAAAGGTGAACAAAATTGACAAACCCCTGGCCAGACTCACTAAAAAGAGGAGAGAAAGAACCCAAATCACCAAAATTATAAATGAAAAAGGAAAAATCACAACAGATACAGCAGAAATACAAAAAACCATAAGAGAATACTATGAACAACTATATGTCAACAAGTTTGACAATCTGGAAGAAATGAACAATTTTCTAGAATCTTACAGCCTGCCAAAACTGAATCAAGTAGAAACAGACCAACTGAACAGACCCATCACTAGAAATGAAATTGAAGAGGTCATAAAATCACTCCCCACAAATAAAAGTCCAGGACCAGATGGCTTCACGGGTGAATTTTATCAAACATATAAAGAGGAATTGGTGCCCATCCTCCTTAAACTCTCTCAAAAGTTTGAAGAAGAAGGAATACTCCCAAAGACATTCTATGAGGCCACCATCACCCTCATTTCAAAACCAGGCAGAGATACCACCAAAAAAGAAAACTATCGGCCAATATCATTGATGAATATAGATGCAAAAATTCTCAACAAAATCTTAGCCAACCGAATCCAACAACATACCAAAAAAATTATACACCATGACCAGGTTGGGTTCATCCCAGGTTCACAAGGATGGTTCAACATACGCAAATCAATCAGCATCATACACCACATTAACAAAAAAAAAGTCAAAAATCATATGATCATCTCAATAGACGCAGAAAAAGCATTTGACAAAGGCCAACATCCATTCATGATCAAGACCCTCGCCAAAGTGGGTATAGAGGGAACATTCCTGAATATAATCAAAGCCATTTATGATAAACCCACAGCAAATATAATCCTCAAGGGGAAAAACTGAAACCCTTCTCACTCAAATCGGGAACAAGACAGGGATGCCCACTCTCACCACTGCTCTTCAACATAGATTTGGAAGTCCTGACCAGAGCAATTAGACAAACAAAAGAAATAAAAGGCATCCATATAGGAAGAGAAGAGAGAAAACTGTCACTGTATGCAGATGACATGATACTATACATAGAAAACCCTAAGGACTCAACCCCAAAACTCCTTGAACTGATTAATAAATTCAGCAAAGTGGCAGGATATAAGATTAACATTCAGAAGTCAGTTGCATTTCTGTATACCAGCAATGAAACATTAGAAAAGGAATACAAAAAAATGATACCTTTTAAAATTGTACCTCACAAAATCAAATACCTCGGAATACACCTGACCAAGAAGGTAAAGGACCTATATATGCCGAGAACTATAAAACTTTAATCAAAGAAATCAAAGAAGATGTAAAGAAATGGAAAGATATTCCATGTTCCTGGATTGGGAAAATCAATATTGTAAAAATGGCCATACTACCCAAAGCAATCTACAGATTCAAGGCAATCCCTATCAAATGACCCATGACATTGTTCACAGAACTAGAACAAACAATCCAAACATTTATATGGAAGCACAAAAGACCCAGAATCGCCAAAGCAATCCTGAGAAACAAAAACCAAGCAGGAGGCATAACGCTCCCAGACTTCAAGAAATACTACAAAGCCACAGTCATCAAAACAGTGTGGTACTGGTACCAAAACAGACAGACAGACCAATGGAACAGAATAGAGAACCCAGAAATAAACCCTGACACCTATGGTCAATTAATCTTTGACAAGGGAGGCAAGAACATCAAATGGGAAAAAGAAAGTCTATTCAGCAAGCATTGCTGGGAAACCTGGACAGCTGCATGCAAAGCAATGAAACTAGAACACACACTCACACCATGCACAAAAATAAACTCCAAATGGCTGAAAGACTTAAATATACGACAGGACACCATCAAACTCCTAGAAGAAAACATAGGCAAAACACTCTCTGACATCAACATCATGAATATCTTCTCAGGTCAGTCTCCCAAAGCAATAGAAACTAGAGCAAAAATAAACCCATGGGACCTCATCAAACTGAAAAGCTTTTGCACAGCAAAGGAAACCAAAAAGAAAACAAAAAGACAACTTACAGAATGGGAGAAAATAGTTTCAAATGATGCAACCGACAAGGGCTTAATCTCTAGAATATATAAACATCTTATACAACTCAACAGCAAAAGAGCCAATCAATCAATGGAAAAATGGGGAAAAGACCTGAATAGACATTTCTCCAAAGGAGATATACAGATGGCCAACAAACACATGAAAAAATGCTCAACATCGCTGATTATAAGAGAAATGCAAATCAAAACTACCATGAGATACCACCTTACACCAGTCAGAATAGCCATCATTAATAAATCCACAAATAACAAGTGCTGGAGGGGCTGTGGAGAAAAGGGAACCCTCCTGCACTGTTGGTGGGAATGCCAACTGGTACAGCCACTATGGAGAACAGTTTGGAGATACCTTAGAAATCTATACATAGAACTTCCATATGACCCCACAATCCCACTCTTGGGCATCTATCCAGACAAAACTCTACTTAAAAGAGACACGTGCACCTGCATGTTCATTGCAGCACTATTCACAATAGCCAGGACATGGAAACAACCCAAATGTCCATCGACAGATGATTGGATTCGGAAGAGGTGGTACATATACACAATGGAATACTACTCAGACATAAAAAAGAATGACATAATGCCAGTTGTAGCAACATGGATGGAACTAGAGAATCTCATCCTGAGTGAAATGAGCCAGAAAGACAAAGACAAATACCATATGATATCACTTCTAACTGGAATCTAATATCCAGCACAAATGAACATCTCCTCAGAAAAGAAAATCATGGACTTGGAGAAGAGACTTGTGGCTGCCTGATGGGAGGGGGAGGGAGTGGGAGGGATCGGGAGCTTGGGCTTATCAGATACAATTTAGAATAGATTTACAAGGAGATCCTGCTGAATAGCATTGAGAACTATGTCTAGATACTCATGTTGCAACAGAACAAAGGGTGGGGGAAAAATGTAATTGTAATGTATACATGTAAGGATAACCTGACCCCCTTGCTGTACAGTGGGAAAATAAAAATAAATAAATAAATAAATAAAAATAAAAATGCCTATTCAGGTCTTTTGCCCATTTTTCAAGTGGGGTGTTGGCTTTTCTGCTGTTGAGTTGTGTAAGTTGCTTGTATATTCTAGAGATTAAGCCCTTGTCAGTTGCATCATTCAAAACTATTTTCTCCCATTCTGTAAACTGTCTTTTTGTTTTCTTTTTGGTTTCCTTTGCTGTGCAAAAGCTTTTCAGTTTGATGAGGTCCCATGGGTTTATTTTTGCTCTAATTTCTATTGCTTTGGGAGACTGACCTGAGAAAATACTCATAAGGTTGATGTCAGCAAATGTTTTGCCTATGTTCTCTTCCAGGAGTTTGATGGTGTCTTGTCTTATATTTACGTCTTTAAGCCATTCTGAGTTTATTTTTGCACATGGTGTGAGGGTGTGTTCTAGTTCCATTGATTTGCATGCAGCTGTGGAGGTTTGCCAGCAATACCTGCTGAAAAGACTGTCTTTTTCCCATTTTACTAACTCCCTATTTTAAATTGTGACATTCACCCCCAATCCTATCTCCCTTATCCTGCTATTTTTGTCCTTTCCTAGCACTTATTGCCTCTTTATATACTGTAAGATTTACTGACTTATTTGTTTGTTATGTATTTCCCACTCTACTATTATATACACTCCATAAAGACAGAGATAGTGTCTATTTACTGTCTACTTAAAATAGTGCCTGGCACACAGATGTTCAAAAAGTATTTTTTAGAATGATAAATTTTTGTAGAATGTTCAACTCCTTCATTCAATCTTAATTATTCAATTCTCTTTTTTTTAAATTAACAATTCTTAATGGTCATGTTTTCCAGTATAATCAAGGATCTGAGTTACAGCTAAAGGAAAAACATACTCCAGACTCATCCAACTTAGCCCTAGATGTGCTTGAAATTCCTGATACCCAGAGATCATGGTATGGAGATGGTGGTGCTTTTGAAGTTTAAAAGATACAGGACAGACGACGGGCTGAGGAGATGCAGCCTAACAGTTACAATGAAGACTGACCAGTCTGCAATAGCAGCTCTTCATGAAGCCTAAGTCTGTCACTATGGAATAGGGTTAGCAGTTGTCTCTGATTTCTGCCAGTAAAGAAATGAAATACAAATGGGCAGGAGACCTAAATAGACATTTCTCCAAAGAAGACATATGGATGGCCAACAGGCACGTGAAGAAATATTTAACATCACTGATTATTAGAGAAATACAAATCAAAGCTACAATGAGGTAACACTTCACACAGGTCAAGATGGGCATGATTTATGTCTACAAATAACAAATGCTGGAGAGGGTGTGGAGAAAAGGGAACCCTCCTACACTGTTGGTGGGAATATAAAATGGTACAACCACTATGGAAAACTGTATGGAGGTACCTCAGAAAACTAAATATGGAACTACCATATGATATGGTAATCCCACTCCTGGGCACATATTCAGACACAACATTCACTAAACAGATGCATGCGCTCACATGTTCATTGAAGCACTATTTACAATAGACAAGACATGGAAATGACCTAAATGTCCATCGACAGATGAATAGATTAAGAAGATGTGGTACATATACACAATGGAACACTATTCAGCCATAAAAAAGAACAAAATAACGCCATTTGCAACAACATGGATGCAACTAGAGATTCTCATACTAAGTGAAGTAAGTCAGAAAGAGAAAGACAAATATCATGTAATAGCATTTATATGTGGAATTTAAAATATAGTACAAATGAACCTATCTACAAAACAGAAACAGGAGCTCCTGTTGTGGCACAGTGGAAATTAATATGACTAGGAACCATTAAGTTGTGGGTTCAATCCTTGGCCTCACTCAGTGGGTTAAGGATCCAGGATTACCATGAGCTGTGGTGTAGGTCACAGACACAGCTTGGATCTGGCATTGCTGTGGCTGTGGTGTAGGCTGGCAGCTATAGCTCCAATTAGACCCCTAGTCTGGGAACCTCCATATGCCATAGATGTGGCCCTAAAAAGCAAAAAGACAAAATACAAAACAAACAAACAAACAAAAAACAAAAAAAAAATAGAAACAGACTCACAGACATGGAGAACAGACTTGCGGTTGCCAAAGGGGAGAGGGAGGGAGTGGGATGGATTGGGAGTCTAGACGCAAAC
Source organism: Sus scrofa (assembly GCF_054392235.1). Classification (NCBI taxonomy): domain Eukaryota; kingdom Metazoa; phylum Chordata; class Mammalia; order Artiodactyla; family Suidae; genus Sus; species Sus scrofa. The sequence goes on from NC_139390.1 coordinate 66,155,806, forward strand.
TATTACACTTAGAATGGATAAGCAATGAGGTCCTGCTGTATAGTACAGGGAACTATATCCAATCACTTGGGATAGAACATGATGGAAGATAATATGAGAAAAAGAATATATATATATATATATACATATATATATATATATATACATATATATACATCTAGATCACTTTGCAGTACAGCAGAAATTGCGAGAACATTGTAAATCTACTATAATAATAAAGAAAAAATTAGAGACAAAGAATGCCCCAAATAGAAGAACCTGGGTACCATCTAGTTCAATTTCTTCCTGCAGCCATTCAGTAGTCGAGCTTGAGCTCAGGGCTCCAATCAAGGTCTAAGTCCATTATTCTACTCTGCCTGCTCTTATGTGTGTGTCTATCTTTACCTTCCCAAACAGGGATTATAAATTCAGGCTGTTGTTAACTGACAAGAAGCTGGTGCTTATTTATAACACAGTTGTAAAAAAAAAAACTGCACATTTTCTCCTGAAAAAAATAGTACTATGCCTCTAGGCAAGCAAGCCCATATAAGTGTATTTACCTAGAACTTAGTCAAAGTGTACTATTAATAGTATTTTAGCACCTGATCGCCATCATAGAAGTACCACTATGAGAAACAGTGTACAGTTTTAATTCACTGTACTGAATACATCTTAGTGCCAGCTCCATACACAAGAAGACTCCCCCTATAAGTTTCTGCTGTTTCTCCACAATAAAAGGGCATTCCATACAACACAGCCACTAGAGTGAAAGTGCAGTATTTCCTGATGGTTGGGAAAAAAAGATTTTAATGGGCTTGCTGTCAAGTCATCATTATTGACAGAGTAATAGTTATTTTCATATTTCATATAATACCTCATATTTAAGGTATTAAAGCATTATTTGAATAAATGCTTAAGTTCTGCCTAAATTAATCAATAATATTAAGTATATAAGGGGCTCATTCTCTACTATTTCAGCTTTCATATACATGTCAGGCAGAATATTGCCCCCCCACCTCAAAATACATCCTGATTTTCATCCCCAGAATTCATGAAATGTGACCTTAACATGGCAAACGAGTTTGCAGAGGTGAATAAGATTAAATACGTTGAGATGGGAGATCATCCAAGATTTCCAATAAAATCACATGAGTCCTTGAATGCTGAAAACTCTTCCAAGCTCTAGTTAGAGAGGATAGTGAGACTATGGAAAGAGGATCTGGACTTCCCACTGTGGCTCAGTGGGCTAAGAACCTGACATAGCCTTCGTAAGGATGTGCATTCAATCCATGGCCTTGCTTAGTTGTTTAAGAATCCAGCATTGCCATGAGCTGTGGTGTAGGTCGCAGACGTGGCTCAGATCCTGTGTTGCTGGGGCTGTGGCATAGGCCAGCAGCTGCAGCTCTGATTAGATCCTTGGCTGGGGAACTTCCATATGCTGCAGGTGCAGCTCTAGAAAGAAAAAATAAAAATACATTGAAAGAGGGTCAGAGAGTTGAGATATGGAAAGGACCCCACCTGTTCATGCTGGCTTTAACAATGCTGGAAGCGAGCCACCAGTCATGGAACATGTGGCCTCCTAAAGCTGGAAAAGCCAATGAGACAGATTCTCCCCTAAAGCCTCCAGGAGGGACTACAGACCTGCCAACCCCTTATATAGGAAGACTCATGTCAGACTTCTGAACTATAGGACTGTAGGATAATACAGCTGCATTATTTTAAGCCACCAAATACATGACATGTTGTTGTGGCATTAATAGAAAACCAATACTATATTCATTTAGAAATAATTTTCTAACTATAATCCAGATATCACCTCTTAAAACCAAGATCACAAATGCAAATTCCCAGTCCACTGATTGTAATTTTCCCCCAAATTCAAATGAATTACAAGACCGGCAGTAGTTCTCATGATCTCCTCCTCTGTGTTCAACAAAATAATTCAATATAAGAACATTTCATCATTCCTGTATGTCCCCTTTTTATAAAGCATAAGTAAGCCCAAGTGGAATTTAATCATCGTCCTGTATTTCCACAAAATTATTTGAGTGCATAAGACTATACTGAAGACAGGAAATTTATGCAACAGAAAAACCACACAAAAGCAAATGTTTTTCAAAAAAATTTTTTTTATCTTCTCCTCAACTGGAATTTCAGAATCTAGTCCTGTTGCTCTTCTCTCAAATCCTATCACAGAGTGGGTTGAGACCTTTTCTCCTAGCGAATTTTACAAGACTTGAGTTTCAGCTCTCTTCTCCCCTCCCAGTGCCTTATCAGGGGTTTTCTCTAAACAAAACCGTTCTTCCCCTAAGGGTGGCAACCAGGATAGTTCATTTGTCACCTTTCCACATAAACCTTGTATTTAACATCCTGCCTTCTATCATTCATGCAAGGAAATAGTCTCCCTTCCTCACTCTTCTCCACACATACATAAAACAAAAAATCTATGGTCATAGGTCCAATGAGATAACTATTAAAATCTAATGACATCATGATCACATTTCTTGTGAAATAGTTAATAAAAAATGTTTAACTCTAAATATTTTATTAAATTGATTTCCTGTTGTTTTAAGATCACATATAAAAATGTTATCTATATTAATCCCCAGTATAAAATTATGCAACACCTGACTTATAAAGCAACTCATTACTGATTTATAGGAAAAAAAGGGGGATTTTATGAACTATTAAATAGTACCAAGTACTTTTCAGGTACTATCAAACTTAACACAATGAATAAAACTATCTAAATAGCACTTGATACCGCAAGCCAGCGCAACACATATATTTTCTCATTTTTTTTTTCAACAAATCCACAGGGTAAGTAATCACATCCCCATAACATAGAGAAAGAACGCAAGGCATAGAAAGGTTAAGCAATCTTCCCAGGAGCAAAAAAAAATATATTGATGAAGCCAAGGTTCATGTTCTGGGATGCTCAACCCAGAGATAATCCTTCTACCCTGCAGGCTATGATACTATACAAATTACAGAAGAGCAAAGTGAAGTTCCAAGAATTCAAACAACTTCCCAGAGTCCCACAGCTAATGGACCAAGGGCTAGCTTCATGGCACATCAAATGGTATATACTTTCCAGAACCCCCATAATCTGCATGGGTTAAGCAAACTGCAACCCCAAGGAAACAAAAAGGGACTGAAAGATAATCACAGTAATTCAGGTTTTCCCCCTTAGTTGTGATGCTAAGATATCCAAAACGAATATTATATATAAAATAATATTTTGGAGAGGCATAATTTTTATGGAAAGAGTAAACATTTTTTAGTTAAAAAAAAACCCTGATTTCATATTTAACGCTTATATTTAATATTTCCAAAACAGTGCATTAAAGAAAAAGTTTTGGCTCTTTAAAAAAAAGAGAGAGATTAGGATAAAAGAAGACCTTTTTCACTACATGCACTTAATAGTTGAATTTTCTGCAGTTGATGAATGTACCAGTTATTTTTAAAAGTTAAATTTTAAAAACATTTAATATAAAGTAACTAGTATGGTAAACGGCATACTGTTGGTCTGTTGGTGCTTAGTAAATGGTCTTTTCCTTTGTTTTTAAACTGTTTGTTTTCTGTCAACCTTATTTCTATTTTCAGTTTAGGAATCTGGAAGAGCAGCTTAAGCCCATTCAGCGGTTGTTCCTACCCATTCCGGGTGAGTAGCGGGCGGGGACCGGCCCTCAGCGGCGGACGGGGCCCCAAGGAACTGCAGGGAACACGCTCTGAGGGCGCCTTCAGACCCAACCTGGGTAGAGGTGCAGTCATTTCTGGGAGCTGGTACAGTCCACTTACCCGAACATTCCTCCTTGTTAACAGCCTTTCAGCAGCACCTTCTATCCCTTTTCCCTCCCCTCAGGCTCTCTGCCGTAGAGCTCACCTTAGCCTCCTGGGGGTGTTCTCGCGAGAAGTGCTCGCAGGGGCAGGACTCCGGCCCGCACCCCCCCACCACAGTGCTCGGGCCGGCTTGTAACTCTAGAGTCCAGAGGCTGAACTCCGGGGGCGGGGAGGGGGGCGGAGGTAACAGAAGAGTGCTCCAGAAGAGCTGGTGGTTAGACCTGGGATCTATAGTATATCCAGAAGATGCGGCTCCAGGAAGGCTTCCTGGGTCTGGTCAGCGAAGGTTCCAGGAGTGAGCGGCCAGCAGCAGGGGGCTGCAGTGGCAGCAGCAAACTCCCACACATCTCCCTATTCCTGAGAATGTGCCACTGACATCAGTGAGGTTTCCAGCAGCAAAGGCACACACTTCTCTCAGTCTCTTCTCAGCTTTATGCTGTAGATACCATCCCATTCCCATTTGTAGATGGACTGCTCCTTTTGGAAGTCAAGGGTGGTGCCACTGAGTAGGTTCCTAAGGCACAGAATTTTAGGGTGTCCTCCTCAATTTGCACAATATCAAGAGCTCTGGACACTGTGAAAGTGTCCCTTTAATTTGAAAGGAACCCAGAGCAATGCCGTATGGTCTGTATTGTGAAAAGCTCCTCTTTTTATTCAAAGATGGGAAATACCACCAGTATCAAAAGGATACAAAATTCCTGAGAAAGAATTGCTTTAGAGCCAAATAGTGCCCTCACTCCACAGATGCTGGAGACAGTATCCATGAGGATGCAGGTTCCATCCCTGGCCTCGCTCAGTGGGTTAAGCACCCGGCTTTGCCATGAGCTGTGGTGTAGGTCCCAGATGAGGCTCAGATCCTGCATTGTTGTAACTGTGGTATAGGCCAGCAGCTACAGCTCCAGTTTGACCCCTAGCCTGGGAACCTCCATATGCGTGGGTGTAGCCCTAAAATGACTTAAAAAAAATGCACTGGATCTTTAAGAAGCCATGCTAAGCTTGACTTGGCTTAATAGAGCTAGCCTGCAAAATTCATAAAACAAAAAATGTTTTAAATGCTGACAGATTAATTCGGAACTTCAAGTTTTAAAATGTATATTTAGTCTATAAAATTTTGTAGCTCCTATAAAAACACTAACCAAAATAAAACACAAAACTAAAAAAAAAAAAGTATAGGTTTAGTATATCCAATTATCACTAGGTTTTTCACACTCACCAAATGAAAAATTGAAGTAATTGTCAGGATATTTATGTGAGACATTTGCCGAGTTGTTCGGTTCTTAGAACAGATTTTCTCCAATCTGGTAGGAAAGATGGTGAAGGTAGAAAGGCAGGGCAATAGGACATCTTTGTCTCATCAAAAAGAAAAACCACTGCTTCTCCTTAACTAAGGTGAGATAGAGATACTTTCAGAAAGAAAAGAAACAAGATAAAAATTAGGCTGCTTCAAAAAAATTTTTCAAAGACACTACATGTCTACAGAGTCTTTGAAAAAAACAGAATAGTGCAGCATTTAATATTATTTATTAGTCATATGGCATATGGCCAATCACCCTAATTGTGAAATAACCAGTCCTTGTTGATTCATAAAGCAACAGTCTTTTCAAAGTCTAGGAAAAATCTACTTTTTTTTTTTTTTCCTAATTCAAAAATATTTGGAGTTCGCTGGAGGTCTGGCAGTTGAAGATTTGGTGTTGTCACTGCCATGGCTTGAGTTCAATACCTGGACAGGAAACTTCTGCATGCAGCAGGCTCGGCCAAAAAGAAGTAGTATAAACATGTTTATTGAATGTTTTCTGAGTGTAAAATATCTCACCGAGTCCCGTAACACACTACATCCAGTTCCTGACCATAATCACCAACAAAATAATAATAAGATTTTATTTCTGCTGAGATGAAACTCAAAACCTAGTGGGACAGATAAGACATGTAAATTAATTATAATAAAGGGCGGTATTTGAAAAGTGCCTAATAGGTATAACAGATACTCTTCAAGAGAGGCTCAAAAGAAGGATGGAGCCAGATGAATGGAGAAATCTTAAGGAAGACAAGATATGACTGCATAGCAACAGTCCCACCCCTGGCATCATCAGCCCTGCTTGTGATATGATGAAAAAAATCAAACTTCAGATAAGATCTGGTTCGTTCGAATGCTACTTCTGTTACCACTACGGAAGTGCAAGTGTGGGTAAATTCCTTACCCTCTATGAACCCTTCTCCTTATTTGTACAGTGAGGGTGAACGCTATCCACGTGCCTACTAAAAACTTCTTTTAGGCACACGCCCTTCTGTACTTGATCATTCTCAGCCCTTCGAAGACTGGTTTCCTCCCACTCCTGGTCACTGCTGGAATCCGCCCTGTAACAGCCACCCCTTAATTACCACTTTACAATTATTAAATCTAACTCAGGACCTTTAAACCATTCTCTTAATCTCTTCTGCCTTTGACTTCCTTGATTAATCATTCCTTGAAAATCTTTTCTCTCAGTCTTAGTAACATACTTGAAGCTACTTTCCTCTATAGAAGTGGTTTTCAAACTACAGGTAAAAACTCGCTAGAGGACTCAATTAATGGATCACCGCCATAATTTTTTTTCATAAAATAAAATAGAATTGACTTGAAAACATCAGATGCATCATGCTATTTATTTATTTATTTGCTTTTGGGATAAGAGGCTAATCAGAGCTACAGCTGCTGGCCTATGCCACAGTAACACGGGATCCAAGCTGTGTCTGTGACCTACATCACAGCTCACAGCAATACCAGATCCTTAACCCACTGAGTGAGGCCAGGGATCAAACCCTCGACCTCATGTTTACTAGTCAGATTCGTTTCTGCTGTGCCACAACAGCAACTCCCATCACGCTAATTTTAATAAGCATGTTTGGTGACATGTTTGTTTCAGGGGTGTGAGTAATATGTGTGCATGTATATATACAGATGGTTTACTGTGCATTTATTTGTATAACTGGCCAAAATATAAAATGTACGTCTTTTTGCAAGTCGTGGTGAAAATTTTGCAAGCCCTGGCTCTAGAGCTATTCCTTCTCATCTTAATTTTCTAGTTCCTATTCTTGAACCAGCCTCTTTGATATTGATTCTCTTCTTCTATCTGTAACTCTTAATTATCTCTTTGCCAGAACTCTCTCCTGAACTTCACAGCCAACTTTTCAATATTAACACTTGTTGGTTTTTTTTGTAGATACCTAACCTCATTATAAATTATTGATCCTTTTAATCGAGTGACATGAAAAAGATGATTTGCTAGCATGCTTAAGCGGGCAGAGTATGATAGGATGGAAGAAGAGAGGCTGGAAGCAGAGAGATAAGTCAGAGAGATAGTGCTGTGAGCCAGGTTAGAGTGATTAGAGAACAAATGTAGGTCAAAAGTCACTATGAGAAAATCAGAAGTTTAATACCAATTTAAGAAACTGAGAAAGCAATTTCTCAATATATAGTAATACTAAGGTGATGCATGACAAATTTGATACCAAGTCTAAAGAATAGGAAGATTTGATTACTTCTCCAAAGTTTTCAATCTGAAGATGAAAGTTATTTCAATACTTACAATCAGTAGTTTATTTTATTTTTAACTTGGGCTACATTAGTACATCCAAGTAGTTAAAAGGCTAAAATCTGTCAAAAACTAAGCCCAGCCCATAACCCAGCCCCATAGAAATTCTGGTTTGATATATGATATGCATCTATGTTTAGCTTCAACTTCACACACAAAGGTTTTTTTTGTTTGTTTGTTTTTTGGGGGGCTGCTCCCGAGGCATATGGAGTTTCCCCAGGCTAGGGGTCTAATCGGAGCTGTAGCCATGGGCCTATGCCAGAGCCACAGCAATGTGGAATCCGAGCCGCATCTGCAACATACACCACAGCTCACGGCAACGCCGGATCCTTAACCCACTGAACAAGGCCAGGGGCTGAACCCTAAACCTCATGGTTCCTAGTCGGATTCATTAACCACTGCGCCATGACGGGAACTCCAGAAAGTTTTTATTTAACCAAAAATAAATACATAGACGTTCTCTTTTGGCTCAGTGGGCTAAGGATCTGGCATTGTCACTGTGGTGGCCCAAGTTGCTTCTGTGGCAGGGGTTCAATCCCTGGCCCAGGAACTTCCACATGCTGTGGGTGTGCCCCAAAAGAAAATAAATAAATACATCTATACAGATAGATAGATAGATCTATTTATATCCTAACTCCTCTGAAATTCTAACTCCTAACTCCTCTGAAATTCTAGTTCTGGCTAAACCTTTATAGCTATGCTTGTGTCATAATCAAATATATATAGATAAATAGGTCATAGTTTATTGTTCTTAATTATTTTAAAATTAGAGTAAAAAAAGAAATTTAAAATTCAAGCTATTACTTGGATTTCTAAGTTCTAAATATATGTGTAAAGATTTTTTTTCCCAGTGGGATCCCTTTTACTTCACACAAAAGTGTCTCTTGCTCTTTTCTAGGAATGGTTTTAACTTTCAAATTATGTGTCACCAAAGAAATCTGTGATACTGTAATGTGAGATAATTAATTCCTCATTTTCTCCTCCTCTTTAACTAAACTTCATAAAATGCCCTCTAACTATACTTTAACAGGGTGTTGACAGTATAATTAGACTAAGATCTCAGCAAAGAAGAAGCATGATGGAATGGAGACCGTTGTGGGTTAGTTTGAGGTCCCGGCTCCAATGAGTCCATCTGCATAAAATGAGTACCTAAAAAGTCAATGAGTGCTTATAAATTCATGTTTTTACCTTCCTACCAATAAAAGACAATAAGATAATACGTATTAATGCACAATATCATTGAAACGGAACTGGATGTGAAATCGGAAGATCCTTATTTTTATATGATTTTATTACTTGCTAATGATCTGGCCTTGGAGAGGTCACAAACTAAGGATCAATTTCTTCTTCATCTGTAAATAAAATTAATGTATTTTGCAAGCTAGAATGTACTGACACGTAAAGCACCTAAACAACAATATTCCTCTAAATTTTCTGCTGAAATACTCTATGAAAAGAGCCTAAGGAAAAGGAGACAGACAGACCCACGAAAGAAAGCAAGGACAAGAAGGTCTAGGTTCAGAGACGTTTATCTGAAAATGGCTCCTTATAATGAAGGCCAGGGGAATATGTTCCACACATAGCTCAGAGCAAGACAGGTTTAAAAAGGGGGCAGGGAGAAGAATGGAGTTCACAGAAATTCTTACATTGTATAATGGGAAGCTGCATGCAAGAGTGCATAGCAAGAACATGAGATTACAGTTGGGTTCACAAATAAGGGGTCCTACCAGTGACATTGTTTCAACATGAACAGGTAAGACTATGTAAGCTTATTGGGAATTATTTAGTAAAAGCATGAGATTGTTAGTCAAAGAATAGGTAGACACAAAGTAGGAATGCTGTTGCTATGTTTGTATCCAAGAAAAATGGCATTACAACAATGCTAAAAAAATATTATTTTTTAAAGTCATACAAACTGTATCCATGGTTTGATTTCTTATACTCTGGGTATGTATTGAGAAATGCAGAGTGGTGAATGAGCGGAAGCATAAAACATCTCATTCTCAAGAGATCTTATAAAGCACAAACAGCAAAAACTGTGCAGGAAGGGGATAAATACAGGTTTCCATCAATTTCTCAAAAACTGGAATCATTACTGGCACCGGGTTCCTCATTCCCACAAAACACTAGTCCAGAGGGAAAGATACATTCTGTTGGCTAGGTTTTCCAAGGAAATCTTTTTTCTTTTCTTGAATTTATATTATTAAACAATCTCTTTCCATAAATGAGGGGAGGTTGCTAAGCCTAAGGGAATTCTTAGAAGGAATAATTCTGCCAGTCTGTCTATGATTCAAAAACATATCTCCCTTCCTGTGGAGCCAGATGCCTTTGATCAAGCTCGGTATCTCTGGAAATTAACTGCAAACTTCTCTTAACTGCATGTTGAGTGAACTTGGCCTCAAAGCAAGCATGATGAACAAGAAGCTGGCCAGTGGGCAAGAGAAGGAATCTAAAACCCTAAGAGAGAGATAACTAAAACAATGACATTTCAGTAGGGCAGAGCTCTGAAGGAGAGCCTCCTGTACAAAGAGACCATAGTTTGTTTCCAAAGCCACCAAAGGCTGAGGGGCTCCAATCAGGCAAATGGAGACACAGCAAAGTTTCTAAGAATCAGACAAGACCTGAAATCAGGCCTATAAAAGTGTCCAGGTATTAGGCTATGCAGTCATTCAGAAGACAGACAATAGGTAATGACTACACCAGGAACAAGACATAAATGGCTTCTTATGATATAGCAATTCCAAAAGCTAATCAAAGTGTTAGAGTTCTGTTTAGGGAAGTAGTTCAGGACAAGAGTTAACTCCAGGGGAAGATGAGTACTTAGGAATTCACGAAAGCAAGTTGAGCTAACTGATGAGGCCTATACGGAAGGTATAGACTAAGCAGACATGTAGATCCAAGAAATTCATTTTAGTCATGTAAGATTCTTATTGAATAACATCAGAACCATTTCTAGACTTTGCCGCATTAGTGGGATTGAAGTAACAAATGCATTCCTGGTATTGGTTAATGATGAGTTCAGAAGGTAAGCAAGGGTACATCTTCACACAAAGTGCAGGGAAGACCACTCAGATCAGGAAAAGAGGAGGTAGGAATTGCCAGCAGCCCACATAGTTAACAAAACCTTTCTTTGTTTTGGGTCTACAAAATCCTTCCTATCACATAAACCTACCTCCAGAGGAAAAGAAAAAGTGATAGAGTGAAAGAAAAGTCAAGATATCCATCTTCTCTATATTTTTCCCACTAGAGATTTTTTTTCTCAGATGAAAAGAGTTTAGTCACTTAGTTTATGTGCCTGAATATAACAAGATCATTCCAGACTCTAACTAGGGATGTTTCTAAGTTATATGGTTTTTATCGCTCTTGTTAATAGACTGGTTTTTATTCAGATATGTTTACAATCAACATTTTGGACGTTCAATGCTAGGTCCATTGCATACAAAATAAGCAGCACGGCTCTTAAAATACAAATTAATTATTATTTTGATTATGTAATTTCAAAAATTTAATGAAGTTAACAAACTTTGGACCATCCCTAACTCTTGACCCCATAACACTGAAGCTTTAAGTTAGTGGGACCCACTTCTACTCTCAAACAGTTATACTCTAAAAGGGAGTAACGTTGTGACTGTGGTCATTTTTCTGGATCCTTCTAACTTTAATCCTTTTCCTCCCAATTCTTTTATCTGCTCTGTTTTATTTCTATATTATTTCTACCACCTTAAACTTTGGCATTTGGGCTCTACATTGGCTTATCTTTAAGGGTTTTGTCAAAGATTCTCACTCCATTCTTCCCCACCTCTCAAGACACACTCAGATGCATTAGATCATCCTTTTTACAGACTGGATATTTGTGCTTCCCCATAATTTTTATATTGAAGCCCTAACATACAATAAGGCTGTATTTGGAGTAAGGGAGTGATTATGGTTAAATGAGATCATAACGGTGGGATCTTGATCCAATGGGTTTAGTATTCTTTTAGAAAGAGTCAGGAGAGTTTCCATTGTGGCTCAGCAGGTTAAGAACCCTATGTTGTCTCTGAGAGGATGCAGGTTCGATCCCTGGCCTCACTCAGTGGGTTAAGGATCTAGCATTGCCATAAACTGCAGCGTAGGCTACAGCTGCAGCTCTCATTAGACCCCTGGCCTGGGAAATTTCTTAGGCTGTAGGTGTGGTCCTAAAAAGAAAAAAAGAAAAAAAAAAAAGAGTCAGGAGAGAGCTCACTGTGCCCTTTCCCTCTGCCCATGCTCAGAGGAAAGGACAAAGTGGGCCCCTGCCAGCCAGAATGAGAGCCTCACCAGAACCGACACTGCCAGACCTTGATCTGGGACCTCCTCCACATCTGGGAGTAGATAAATTCTGATTGTTTAAACCACCCAATATGTGGCATTTTGCTATGGCAGCCTGAGCCTGCTAAGTCCTGGATCTGAAAGCCCTTAGATAGACTCCTTACTACTACCACACCACAATTCCCCAACATGCCCCTGTTAGGCAAAAGATGGGGATCCACAGACAAATGAAACATATTATCAGAAGCCATCAAACTGCATCTATTTTTTCTATTACTGTAGGATGCCAGATTTGAGGAGGAAAACGAAGATCAGCAATTAAAAAGTGAGAGTTTATGGAGTTCCCATTGTGGCTCAATGGTAAAGAACCCAACCAGCATCCATGAGGACACAGGTTCGATCCCTGGCTTTGCTCAGTGGGTTAAGGATCTGGTGACATTGTCATGAGCTGCCATTGTAGGTTACAGATGTGGCTCGGATTTCTTGTTGCTGTGGCTCTGGTGCAGGCCGGCAGCTGTAGCTTCAATTCAACTTGGAACTTCCACATGCCACAGGTGCAGCCCTAAAAAGACAAAAAAAAAAAAAAAAGTGAGAATTTGCCTATTTTCAACATTGCAGTAAGGAATTAAAACTACTCGTAATGTGATGTTTACCTTTCTGGACATTTGGTTTTTTAATTTTTTAGCTGTACCCCCAGCATGCAGAAGTTCCCAGGCCAGGGACTGAACCCACGTTACAGCAGCAACACTAGCAACAGCAGTGACAAATTCAGATCCCTAACCCACTGAGCCACAGGAGAATACTTTCTGGACATATTTCTATTCTTTTTTTAAATTTTATTAGAGTATGTTTGGTTTATAATGTGTTAGTTTCAAGTGTAGCAAAGTGAATCAGTTACATACACACAGACACACACAGAAACAAATGCTTTTTTTTGTTTTGTTTTTAACTTTTTAGGGCTGTGCTCATGGTACATGGAAGTTCCCAGGCTAGGTGTCAAATTGGAGCTGCAGCTGCTGGCCACAGATCCAAGCAGTATGTCTGTGACCTACACCACAGCTCATGACAGCCCCAGATCATTACCCACCAAGCAGGGCCAGGGATCGAATCTGCATAGATACCAGTTGGATTTGTTACCACTGAGCCATGAGGGGAACTCCCATGTTACTTCTCTATTTTACACATAACAGAGTGTATACATTGATTCCAAACTCCCTAAGTTATCCCTCCCCACTACATTTCCCCTTTGGTAGCCATTAGTTTCATTTCTAAATCTTTGAGTCTTTTTCTGTTTTGTAAGTTGTTTTGTATCACATGTATTAGATTCCACATATTAGTGGTCTCGTGATACTTATCTTTCTCTGACCTGCTTCACTTAAAATGATTATTTTCAAGGTCCATCCATGTTGCTGCAAATAGCATTATTTCACAGTTTCTTTATGACTGAGTAATATTTCATTATATATATATATGTACCACATCCTCTTTATCCAATCCTCTGTTGATGGATATTTAGGTTGATTCCATGTCTTGGGTACTGTAAATAGTGCTTGCAATGAATACTGTTGTGCATATATATTTTCAAATTATGATTTTCTCCAGATAGATGTCCAGGAGTGGATTCCTGGATCACACAGTACTTCTATATTTAGATGGTTGGATTTTTGTTTGGTTGGTATTTTTTTTTTTTTTTTTTGTCTTTTTGTCTTTTGTTGTTGTTGTTGTTGTTGCTATTTCTTGGGCCGCTCCCGAGGCATATGGAGGTTCCCAGGCTAGGGTTGAATCGGAGCTGTAGCCACCGGCCTACGCCAGAGCCACAGCAACGGGGGATCTGAGCCGCGTCTGCAACCTACACCACAGCTCACGGCAACGCCGGATCGTTAACCCACTGAGCAAGGGCAGGGACAGAACCCGCAACCTCATGGTTCCCAATCGGATTCGTTAACCACTGCGCCACGACGGGAACTCCTTTTTTTTTTTTCTTTTAAGAACTGCGAACTGCACCCACAGCATAGGGAAGTTCCCAGGCTAGGGGTTGAATTGGAGCTGCAGCTACTGGCCTATGCAACAGCCATAGCAACTCATGATCTGAGCCACATCTGCAATCTATACCACAGCTCATGGCAATGCCGAATCCTTAACCCACTGAGAGAGGCCAGGGATGAAGCCCGCATCTTCAGGGATACTAGTAGGATTCATTTCCTCTGCACCACAACAGGAATTCCCTATATTTCCCTATATTTAGTTTTTTAAGGAACCACCACACTGTTTTCCACAGTGGTTGCAACTGCTTACATTCCCACCAACAGTGTAGGAGGGTTTGCTTTTCTTCACACCTTCTGCAACATTTATTTTTCGTAGACTTTTTTTTTTTTTTTTTGGTCTTTTTAGGGCTGCAGGCTAGGGATTGAATCAGAGCTGTAGCCACCAGCCTACACCACAGCCACAGCAACGCCAGATCCAAGCCCCGTCTGCAACCTACGCTACAGCTCACGGCAATGCCAGGTCCTTAACCACTGAGCTGAGAGAGGCCAGGGATTGAACCTGCATCCTCATGGATTCCAGTCATATTCATTGCCACTGAGCCACGATGGGAACTCCGGTTTGTAGACTTTTCATCATGGCCATTCTGACTGGTATAAGGTGACACCACACTGCAGTTTTGGTTTGCATTTCTCTAATAATTGTGACGCTGAACATTCTTTCATGTGCTTTTTGGCCATCTGTCTTCTTTGGAGAAATGTTTGTTCAGATCTTCTAACCATTTTTTAAATTAGGTTGTTTGTGTTTTTATATATAAAGCTGTAGGAGATGTTTGTATATTTTGAAGATTAATCCTTTGTCAGTTAGTTTTAAAGATTTTCTCCCATTCTGTGGGTTGTCTTTTTATTTTCTTTAAGGTTTCTGTTGCTGTGCAAAAGCTTTTAAGATTAATTAGGTCTGGACATATTTTTAAAATCATGACTTAGTTAAGTGGATTTTAATAGTTTTTCAATTCTTGCATTTATAAGAATTATCAGAGGTGGTATTTTATAATATCTATTGTTGTGATTCACCTTCAGAAATTCTGATTCAGTAGATTCCAATTCAGTGTGATCCAAGAATTTGCATTTCAAGCACCCAAGTAATTCTGAAAAAGTAGTTCAAGACCACTTTTGGCCAAGCACTCATTTGAATAGTCTAGCTATTGGTTCTGCTTTTATTAATGTTATTACATATTTTAATGTTGTTCAGGTACGTGATTTTTCACCATTTCTCAAAAACATGTATTTATTTTATGAATCTTTCATAATATATTATTTGTGTAACAGACTCTATAAATTTACATTTCCCTTCAGAAAAAGAGAAAATCATACTTCAGGCTGTGAACTACGATGAATCCTTACTAGAAAATATAGGAAAAAGTATTTATCTGTTTCATTTTCCTCTTGATTAGTTACAGTCCCCAATTACTTGTGATTCCCACATTTTAGAGTTGAACTAATTGGATCGCATAATCTCAGGACAGTCATAAAGACAGAGAGATTAGGCAAAATAAAAGACAACCAAATGTGCCTTTTTTCTTCTCTGATGAAATTTAAACTAGAGTTACTGAAGTTCATTTTAAACTGCCAGGGGTAAACAAACAAACAACCACTAGAAACTCACTTTATGGACAGGGAAGAGACAAAGAAGAAACACTCTCCTCTCTTGTACTCACCATTAACACTCATAGAGCAATTAAAAAGTAGTCCATTAAAGACTACAGGTGATTTGTAATGTGAGCTGGACATTGTTGTCATGGGGGTCAGTCAAGATAGATTTTCATTCAATTATCTACGCATCTTGCCTCCCCAAGGATACTTGAAGGAGTCATCTGTACCAAACTCCTCAGTGATTTTTAACTTCAAGTTCATTAGCTCAATGGCAGATTGATGCATTGCACTTAAAATACACTCAAATGTCATCTTTTAAAAAATCTACTAACACAGCCTTACACTATGGAGTTAAATTCAATCATTCAATTTAGCTTTTGGTTCTTTAGAGAAATTACTTTCCTTTATCAAATTCAAGCTGCAAGGCTGCCAGAAAAGATGTTAATCATGTCATTTGCTACCATTAATGTAAGCTTTGTTTTTATCCTGCTCTCTGCTCAACTTCTTTCTCCATCAATTTTTTTTAGTGAGTCTTCCACTGTGTAATTACTTCCTAAAAGTAACTTATGTACATTAGGAAGCATATTAAGTAATCAATAAATAAATATTTATTGAACATTTACCATGTACCCTAAAGAAGACCTGTGCCCTTTACTCAAAGAATTGATCATTGTATTGGCAAATACAATCTTGCACATGTGAAATGTTTAAAGTACCATAAAATAAAGTGTTAAATTATGCAGCTCAAAGCATTATATGCTACACAAATTCAATAATAGGAAAGAGGTCAGGGGATTTTATACTAGGTTCTAAGGAACGAGCAAGGTTTTGGAAGAAGAGAGAAATGAAAACCATCACAGAAAGGGTGAAAGTGGTAGGAGCACAGTAGGAGGGATCAGAAGCAACTGGTGTGGCTGGTGTCAAGTGGGGAGCAGCCAACCTGCTTGGACTGGAAGTTTCACGTTGAGAAACAGTAGGAAATAAGATAGACTGGCTAAAACACGAATAACACATACCTAGACTGTCCTGCTGTAAAACAAACAGAAGACTAAAGACTATCTCTGATCTGTAAAAATTTACATTCTTAGGGAAAGAGAATATTCTAGGTTGAATGTTGCATCCTTGCTTCTTCCAGTTATTCATATTTTTTTCCTGCACTTAAAGCTTATTTATTTTTCACCATTACTTGAATATCAGAGAAGAATTTAAACTCAACTTTGATTGTTTAAGTCTATCTTCTTTTTTCTTTATAGGTTAGGAAGTGATAGCTTTAATTCAATATAATTTATTACTGACTGGACATTATTATAATAGCTAGCTATTTATTAGGGCATTGTTTTAAATATAGAATAAGTCCCTCTGAAAATTATAAATTGGGAACCATAACAAAGTGAAACTTAATTGAGAATATCTTAATTACAGCTTAAATCAATTTACCAGGCAATGAGTATAACATATTTTTAAGTTTGGGTTCAACCATCAATTCCTCCTTATGTAGGACACTGGAAAATCTCTTTCCTTCCATTTTTTTCTACTGTCCTCTTTTTGAAAGTAAGTGTTGATTTATTGTCCTTTGCTTCTCTGCTCTTTTGTTTTCTTTCTTGGTGCCATGGAGGGGCTTTGCAGAGATCCTGGACAGTGATGCATAGTTCAGTTAATCCAGCCCTGGGGTTTCGTGACCCCCCTAAGAACCCTGGTAACCCCAGTTCCCACTCTCCTTCACACTCCCTCTTGCATTGTTCTCATTACGTGTGTATCTAAGTGTTTGGTAAAAGTTCTGGTTGCCAATTTAAACTATTTATTGTCTTCACTGCCTCAGCTGCTGCTGGATTTCTGAACTTAGTCTGCCAATAGCTTCCATGTAACACATGCTCATGGCAGTTTTCATTGCGGCTGCCAGTTGCTGAACCCTTGTGCACACTCACAATTCATTGTGTTACCCCCTTAGCGCTGTTTCTGGCATCTGCCCTAACTGTTGGATTTTCAGGTCTAGAGAGGTTCAGCAATTCTCTTTACAAACTCCCTGCCCAGTGGGAGGTGCTATTATTTTACTTTATTTGGAAAAATTGGCTATTTCCCCAGGAAATCAAACAAAACCTCTCTCTTTTACACTTCCTCATTTTCTCGCTCTGACTAAAGTCAAAAGATATTCTGCCCTGGAACATTTTTTTTTTTTAAACACCAGATTTCCACTCATTGTAGGCATAAAATCCAACTCCTCTGAGTTAAGAGATAGCTGGTGACGCTGCCTGAGCCTTTAAGGGACAAATCGTACACTGATTGTTCACATGACTTATTTCATTTAATGTCTATAATACACCTATGAAATATATACTATTATCCTCCTTAGTCAGAGAAGTAAACTAACATTCAAAAAATTGAAGAAATGACCCAAAGTTAATGAAATCTTACATTTATGTATGGGTATAAGTAGTAAAGAAATTAACAGATGCCAATTTCTTTCCTTCTCTAGTATATTGCATTCAAGACCATCAACACACTGAGACTAGATAAAATTTAGAATGAGATCATAACCTCTCTGTCCATGACTGTTATTTTTTTTTTAAATAGGAAATGTTATGAGAGCCTAGGACAAGAAGAAAATATACACTCTACATTAGACACATGCATTAATTAGAACAGATACAACTAGAAGCAAGTTGCCATTACAAATAGAACTAAGCCAAGCTCAGATACCGTAAAATTTCATTATTCATTCACCTAACAGTCTGGCAGAAGTGAGGACAGCCAGGCATTTGTCCTTGATGCTATTACTCAGGCTCAGACCGACAGGACTTGGTCATTTATAATGTACGGTGTCTGATGTCCCTCTAGTCACCTTTCATTATCACTATTCCAGCCCAAAGAGAAGTGAACATGACAGGGCAGGTCTGGGAGTGTATACAACCAACCTCAGAAGTGGCACATATTCTCATAGAGGGGACAGTGGCACCACTGGAAGAGCAAAGTCTCATGACTACACCTAAATCCAATGGAAGTTGGGAAACATGGAGCAGCTGTAAGTCCACCCTTCAATTACAGTGGAAGAAAGGAGGGCAGGTTCTGAGGCACAGCCAGCCAGCTCTACCACAGTCTGCTTTTCTGACCAGCACATATTTGTCAGCGGATAAATTAGACCCATTCCCTCCCCACGGAGACAATTCAAATTCTTATCCAGTTGCTGCATCCAGTCCAAAGTCCAAGATCTCTGGAATGTGGTATTTCTCCTCCAGGGATGAGTGCTTTATTTTACTTTGTGTTTGGTAGTAGAGGCCAGTACCAAAGGCTGTCTGCCATGGCCCCAGTCAATATACATTGATGGAGTAGGACAGTACAATAAAAATACCTATTAGAAAGGAGACTAATGTTGTTGAGAGATAGAAATTCTCTCTCATTACTGGTAGGAATGTAAAGTGGTTCAGTCACTTTGGAAGACAGTCTAACAAGTTCTTACAAAAGTAAACATATTCTTACTCATATAGTGGCACATAGTCTACTCATATAGGGGAATATGATCCAGAAATCATGCTCCTTGGGACATACCCAGATGAGCGGAAAACCTAGAAAAGCACATGAAAACCTGCACATGAGCAATTCATAACTGCCCAAACCTGGAAGCAACCAAGACATTCTTCTATAGGGAAATAGCTAAGCAAACTGGTACATGGAATATTATCCAGTGATTTTAAAAAAGGAACTATCAAGCCATATTAAGACATGGAACAAACTTCAATGCTGATTGCTGAGTGAAAGCAGCCAACCTGAAAAGGCTACATGCTTGTATGACTACAGCTCTATGACATTCTGGAAAAGGCAAAATTATGACGACAGTAAAAAATGAGTGGCAGGGTAGGGGTGGGGATATGGCTTGAGGAGGAAAGGAGAGATAAATAGGTGGAACATGGGGCATTTTTAGGGCAGTCAAACTATTTTGCGTGATATTATGATGTTGGTTATATGTCATTATACATTTGCCAAAACCCATAGGAGGTACAACACAAAGAGTGAGCGAGCCCCAGTGTAAGTTATGGAGTTTGGTTTATAATGTATCAATATTGATTCATCAGTTGTAATAAATGTACCACTTAATGGACAATGTTAACAGGAGGGAAACTGGAGGACGGCAGTGAGGGAAAACACCAGAACCCTCTGCTCTACTCACTTTTTATGTAAACCTAAAACTGCTCAAAAAAAAAGGGGGCGGGGGGAAGGCCGGGAAAATGATGTAATCATAGCTCACTGAAACAAGGCCCTCCCCATGGGATAGGGCTGGGGAAGACCTCGCCCTGGGATGAAAAGGAGCCCCGTCCAGTGTGACTCTGCCCACTGGGAGAAGCTCCCTTTCCCAAGATCCTCATGGGCCCCTGGATTTGCCTTCTAGGGGGTTCCTCCTCCTCTGCCCTCCTCCATGGCACATCTGAATGAGCACTGAGTTTGGACCAGTGCTCAGAGGGCCAAAAACTTTCTCAGGTGAGGTTTCTGGTTTCCTTGATAGCACAGTTCTCTCAAAAACAAAACAGGTCTGTGATCTATTATTTCCTGTCACTTTCAGCTTCCAAGTGGCAGTGGCCATGCCCCAGTCTGTCCTTTTTTTTAACTTCCCTGCCATGTCTGTGCGTGTGTGTGAACTTAATGGCAGCTATATCTCAAAGACATGGAAAATAGGTGGCTGGGAAGATACCACTCACTCCTCATCTGAATTTTGCTGTAAGGCTAAGCATCTTGATGTCACTTAGAGATCTTATTGGGCCCTTGAGTTTGAAGCCTTTTTAAGTCTTATTTCCTGTTTGGGTTTCGGAAGCAGTTAGCTTTTCCAACCCCATGAGGCCCTTCATCTGCGAGTTTTCTTCCCCTCAATCTCTGTGCACATACCAGCCAATTCCTGTAAGACTTTATTGGAAGCAATGAATAGCAGCCAACACATATAAATAGCTGAGCTCTTTCCAACCACTACACCTACTATATGAGCATGTGGTCTGCATTCTGATTTATAGTTGGAGATGGTTTTAATAAATGCCAACATTTTGCCATGATATCATGTATTTCTCCAGCTTTTCAGGCTGTGACACCATAGCCCAAACAGGATTGCTTACATTAGGTAAAGTGATTAAAACAAATTCCAGAAATTCAGTAGTTGAAATATACATATATGCACTATATATATATGGTAGTTTACACACACACACACACACACACACACACACACACACAAGCCAGGGCATAAGTTCCAGGGAAACCCTGGCTTTTCTGCATGAAGTCAAACAAGGATTAGTTTGGTGGCAACTCTGCCATTTTCAACACATATGAGTTCTAAGATCTCTCTGTTTATTGTCATGCTAGTTACGCAGAAGGAGGACAGACCACAGCAAAAGGCTCAGGAAGCTAGTAGGCCAGGTCTACAAATGGAAAACATCACTTCTAGTCAATTCCATCAGAGACAATCCAGTCACCAGGCACTATCTAACTGCAAAGACAGCTGGGATGCAGTAGAGCTTACTAAACATTTGTCCATCACTTTCATTGGAAAGTGGAAACACAGATAATGCATTTTAATAGGCAACAAGAGTACTCAAATCACAATAGGCCAGTCTAATTTCCTGAAATAGTGACTGATTTATCTGCCACATCACACAGGAGGATCCCAACTCACCTCCAAGTTTAGATACCCAAAGAGTCATTTAGTAAGAGCAAAATTATACTTCTCTTCCACCTCACTTAAAAGCTTACCTTTTCAGTTTCTGTGCCAGAAATCTTCTTCCTCTATTCAAGATCATGCATTGTGAGTGGGAAAGTTAATTCAAGAAAAGTTCCTTCCAGGAACAGGCAGGCATGTCACAGCACAGTGGTGCTTATTACTTGCTCCATCTGGGTTAGTCGTATGTAGTATCAATAGCTGTTCCTACGCTGCACTTGCAGCCGGGGACTTTTTATGTGGTCCTCCTGGAACAGACAGGGATCGGCCTGGAGTCCATTCTGTGGTCTGCGATCTTCTGTCCAAAGTACCCATACCCATGAAGACCAAAAATTCCTTTACCGGCAAAGTGTATCTCAATCCGGATAAAGAAATGAAATATTTATTTTAAAAAGTAGTGATATTCTCTGGAACCATACTTATTATGACTATTAAGCCACAGACTAGGTATCAGACCCCAATGAAAGACGTTTACTTCTATTACTTTATCCTATCTTCCCAAATATTATTTTCCCAACTTTCCTGAGGAAAAACTGAGGTAAGAGAGGCTCACTAAGCAGAGGCAAAAATCATACATTAGTAAACAGTCTCCTTAGCTTTACAGTTCAAAATGTTTTCATTTGGGTGAACAATTACTTCGCATTTTTCTCCAAGAACAATGCATAATTCATAAGTGATCCCTGCTTTATACTTGCACAATTAAAGGCCCATTCAGGAGGTTTTCCCTGAGTGAAGGAACAATCAGCTCCAGAGGAGCAGTCAAGTCTTTACCCGTTAAAGAATCTACCTGTAGCTTTTATATGACAGTTTTTATAGCTTCTACCTATCAAGATTTCAGGATATACTGTTAGAAAATCTTGCAAGCATAAAGAGTTGCTCAGAAGCAATCTTAGCCTCATCCAAAGCTACCCGTTCTAATTCCACACTTAGCAAGCAACCTTCTGATTAGGAACTGGTTCACCATGCAGTTCCACAACAGGGAGAGAAAGTGCTGATTTAAAGGATTTGAGAGTATTTATGGTTTAAGTGACTAGTTTCTTATGGCAAATTAATAAGGGACTTACAATTATAATGTGATTATAAAGTGATTTCCCATGCCAAACACCAAGAAAGAAGCTGCAATGAACATGTGAAATTGGGTTCTCACTATGCAATCATTACATTTACCATCAACAATTAAGTTGATATTCTGGGATCTAGGAAAAAGAACTGAACACAGAAACCAGAAGGCCTCACTGGGCCAATAATAAAAGATGAAGAGACAGGAAAAGAAGAGCAATGAAAAGACCGGAAATTAAATTGTGCAAAATTCAAATTTGATACAGATATTGATAAGCAGAAACTATAGGATGTTAAGGATGAGGACGATTTGCTTAAGCCAAGAGAGTATATTTTATAATTTTACACCACAAAAGGGAAACCTTTGGAAAATAATCCTTATGAAATTAATTTGAATTTTCCTGTATGATATTATTCATACTCAGACACTAAAAAGAATGAAGAAATTGAATTCAACTGAAATCACTGCAGGGGAAGAAACTGAAGAAACAAAGGCTAATATAAGATTTCATGTTTGAGAGCTACAGGAAATGGGGGTACATCCAAAAGTGATGAAAAAGTCAAAATGGAAATTAGTTTTTTTGTTTTCTGAAAAGTTTCAGATTTTGATGGAATTGATTCTGACAGATGCGATCACCTGTAATGAGTCCAGTCCTATACTAGGTGCTGGATAATGTGTAAGAGAAAAATTTAGATGGTTCTCATCTATATGAACCTTTACATATTATTGAATAAACAAGATAAAGATACATATTAGTCTCAAAGCAAGACTGTAAAAATAGGTGATAAAGATTGCAAGCTCATTAGAAATTCAGAAAAGAGGGGCAATAAAGCAAACTAGGGTTGGGATAAAAATGCTGGATATCATAACTTCATGGAAGCGTTTATGCATCAGCATCACAAGACACAAAAAAATAGCTAAGTGCTGTAGAGTTGCAGGAGAAAGCTTTGGAACAATAGTCTGTTCTGCCCCCCTCCAAAAGTAACATATATATAACTCTCGAAATCATCATGAATTGAAAATTCTGTGACTAAGAAGTGGAGATCAATGGTGACTTTGTTAAATATGTTCTCTTGACCTTGGATGATCAAAAGGTTGAGGATGGCTATACTTGCTTCCAAATTTGCTAAAGAAACACCCCCCCCACACACACACCTATAGAAAATCAAATTAAAACTCTAGCCACATCTGGAGTTGCATCTCTTTTGCTCGTTACTTGCAGGTACACTAGAGGTAACTTTCATTTAGAAGAATGTGCCATGAAAACACCAACCAGATTCAGACACAGCTTATTCTAAAGTATTCCTTTTTAATTACCATCTTATTTGTTATATTTGGAAGTGCAGAAAATCTTCAACTTATAACAGTTCCATGACCCAAGTTTGACAATCCTTCTACAATTAATTAAGTTCAAAGCATTTGATTAAGACAGATTTATCTAACATATTAGAAATAGTCCACTTTTATCTAAGGATAAAGAAGCCTGACCGTGATGGATACTCAGATCAAAATAATACCTTGGAATTTTACTCCTTTTGTTGATATAAGTTTTAATATTTATAATAAATAAACTTCAACACCATATAAGGTAATAAAAATAGTAACAAGTCATAAAGTAGAGTAATTTACAATACTTTTGAAGTCACATTAAACTTCCATTTTATTCAATTAAAAGTAAATATTTATATATTTTATCATTAACAAAACTATACCAAGGTAGGTAAAATTTTGAGTAGTCTAAACACCTTAAAGCCATGTTCTAAAATGCTAATATTCTGACTAGAAATTAAGCCAAGGTTAAAACACAAAGCAAAACACAACCTCAATGTTCTTGAAGAAAAATAAAACGCCTTTTGAAATTTGAATTTGCACACTAAGGCAGGCAATCATATACAATATTGGAAAATCAAAGCTATCAAGCAAGAAAAAAGCTTTCCATTTAGAAATAATACTTCAGAATGTAATAGACTTTAAAAGAACACTTTCAAGGTTGTTAGGCCATTTTTGTGTCCTCTCTCAAGAGTTGTTCTACTGTAAAATTCTTTTCCAAAGAAATGCAGACGTTTTATTCCCAATTTTTTTCTCCTCTAGTAAGAGAAGAACGGAGAAGGAAGAAAAGTCAGATTGTCCTACAGTTTTTTCCAGAAACACCGATACACCCATTCTCTAATTCCTCTTTCCCATAAAAAGATCTAGCAAGTAAGCTGACGTTCTTTTTAAATCTAAAGTCATTCTGCATGGTTGATTTTTGCAACAAAACTGAAATAGATCGAGGAAGTATTGAGTGATAGAAGGAATTATCAGTGCACTTGCAAACTTTAGGTAATGTATTTATCAATGTTTTGGCATTTTGGGGGTTCAGTGTTTTGGCATTTGGGGGGTTCAATGTCAATAACAAGACCGCACATTTCTATACATTAAATTATAAATTAGATGCAAGTCCAAGAAATAATATCCTTTACTAAATAAAGACACAGTAAATTCAGGCTTTGTTAGCCTGAGCCTCTGTATATAAGCCAAATGTAAAATGTGTTCATATGAGAGAAACAAAGAAATAATATTCCTATTAGAAATGTGAAGACTCAATTCAGAGTCAGAAACCGTTCTAGCGCTGGTCCAGGCTCAGCTGCTCACTGTTTAAAACACATCCTGAAACTCAGAGGTCTAACCTCCACAACAGAGGACTCTGATAAAATTCTGAATTTATAGGATAATATTTTAATATATTTTGTTAAAGTCATTTTAAAGGGTGGCAAGGGCTCTAAATGTGCTTAAAAACTAATCAGGAAAAATGAAAAATTATATCTGTGACTAAAAAGAGAACCTATGATATTGGAAAACTTCATAAAGTTATGTTTGTAGTGATGTTTTTTACTCATTTGGAATAAAATATATGTGTTTGGGGGCAAAAAGACATTTCCCTCTTGAATATATTAAATAAATATTTAAGCATCACACATGGTTTTATTCTGTTTTTGTTTGTTCTTATTTTACTATAAACTTACAGCAAATGTTCAGCTATTCTGACAATGGTCTAATTAGTTACATCATTCTGTTACAAGTTTCCCAAATATAGCTTTGTGGCTCATACTACTCGGTTATTCTTGGTTACTTAAATTCCCTTTTCTGTTAATAAATATACATCAGAAAATAACATGGCAATTATTTTCTTTCAAATATGCTGAATACATATCAAATGGCAGATGCTATGTCCTACAATTGCAAAAATCTTATACAAAATTTTTCTCAATCCGATGAA
The DNA here is from genome assembly GCF_054392235.1 of Sus scrofa. Taxonomy (NCBI): domain Eukaryota; kingdom Metazoa; phylum Chordata; class Mammalia; order Artiodactyla; family Suidae; genus Sus; species Sus scrofa. The sequence goes on from NC_139390.1 coordinate 66,181,136, forward strand.
TGTTTGGTGATATTGTATGTTTTACATAAGGAGATAGTAATTTTACAATGTGAAGAAATCAGAACTATAGGTCATTCATTTAACTAGTTTAGCATAATTAACTTTGTGAAACCTAGACTGGTTTAAGAGGGATTACTCCTTTTCTTCTTTCAGCAAAACAACTTGCTGAAAAAAAACCAGCAAGACCAGCATAGAGTATCTGAAACCAGTAGACCAGCATAGAGTATCTTAAGATACATAACCTACAGATGTACAAAGATCACAAGCCTCTGTTAAAATAAGCCCCTTTACACTTTCTGTGGCATTCAGCCTCCAAGGTAACCTCAAAGGATCCCCACTTCCTAGTGCTCATGAACTTTTATGGCTCCTGCCACACTGAACAGGATGCATACGTGTATCCAATGGAGTAATAATGAGATGACAGATGATGAATTCCAAGACTAGGTAGTAAGGGCAGTAGCCTCTGTCTTATACTCTCTCTTGGAGTGCTGCCTCTGTGAGAATTAGCTGTCATGTGTAAAGGCTTTGCATTCACCCCAATGAAGAGGTCCAAACAGAGAAGAGTAAAGAATCCTACCAACAGCCATAAGGAACGAAGACCTCCAGACAGCAGTGGTGTTGAATGACCCATCCAGGAAGTGGATCCTCCAGCCCTAGTCAAGCCTCCAGATGAATACAACCACAGCTGTCATCTTGATTGCAACCTCCTAAGAACCACCCAGCTGAATTTCCCTTAGATTCCTGACTCTAGGAATTCCAAGATAATATGTTAACAGTTTTAATTAGCTAATTTAGAGAGTAATTTGTTATGCAGCCATAAGTAACTAATATGATACCTAAAGCCTTTGATCTTTTATTTTTAAAAAAGCGTCTTGTCATCACCACCTCATCATACTCATACACATTCCCATGCATATACACATATACAAATGGAAAACATTCTAAAAATTATTGTTTCATCACAGATGCACTCAGAAAATATTCACCATGTCTTTGCTATTGTGAATAGTGCTGCAATGAACATGCGGGTACATGTGTCTTTTTCAAGGAAAGATTTGTCCGGATAGACACCCAACAGTGGGATTGCTGGGTCATATGGTAGTTCTATGTATAGATCTCTAAGGTACCTCCATAGTGGTTGTAACAGCTTACATTCCCACCAACAATGCAGGAGGGTTCCCTTTTCTCCACACTCCCTCCAGCATTTGTTATTTGTGGACTTACTAATGATGGCCATTCTGACTGGTGTGAGGTGGTATCTCGTGGTAGTTTTGATTTGCATTTCTCTAATAATCAGTGATGTTGAGCATTTTTTCATGTGCTTGTTGGCCATCTGTATATCTTCTGTGTAGCACTGGGAACTGTGTCTGGTCACTTATGATGGAGCATGATAATGTGAGAAAAAAGAATGTATACATGTAAGTGTAACTGAGTCACCATGCTGTACAGTAGAAAATTGACAGAACACTGTAAACCAGCTATAATGGAAAAAAATTAAAATCATTATATTAAAAAAAAAGAAAGTGGAAGTTCCCGTAGTGGCACAGTGGTTAATGAATCCAACTAGGAACCATGAGGTTGCGGGTTCGATCCCTGGCCTTGCTCAGTGGGTTAAGGATCTGGCATTGCCATGAGCTGTGGTGTAGGTCGCAGACACAGCTTGGATCCTGAGTTGCTCTGGCTCTGGCATAGGCTAGTAGCTACAACTCCGATTAAACCCCTAGCCTGGGAACCAAAAAAAAAAAAAAAAAAAGAAAGAAAATATTCACCTACTCTAATACTTTAATTGTACATTAAAAACTGCTATAGTTCTAAGTTATTTTAAATTTATTGCATCTAAAAGTCAGGAATTAATTTTACTTTTTAATATTTGTGTATTTACAAAATGAATTTAATCTAATACTTAGCAGCTACTTACCAAGAATAAACCCAACTATATTACATAAGTATGTCATTAAAAAATAAACCATTCTCAGTCTCTCAGACATTTGGTGTTCCTATGACTAAGACAGTTTATGTTACCAACAAAGACTTTATTTTCACCTAAAGGTAGTCTCAGGAACCACAGAAAAGTTTGCACCTGACACTAAACATATAAGAAAGTTTGCCATCAACACACAATGCTTCTTGGCTAAGATTTACCATAATACATAAACAAAGGCATAAGGGTTGATTGTTTTGCTGCTTCAGCTCATTTGCCTGCTTGCCACAAAGAAATCCAAAGTGCAACATCTTGAAGGCATTCCTATATTTAACACCACAGGAAACCACTTCTGCACTCGCAATTTGCTGTGATTTTTTTGAAGTGGGGGCACTATAGTTTGGAAAAGCATGCAAGGGTTGTTTGTTTCCTACAAACTGGACTTCTTGCTGTGCGAAAAGGGAAGCTCCCATCACAAGCTTCTGCAGAATTGCACTGATTGGCACTCTGCTCACTCGATCTTAAGCACAGCCAGCAGAAGCCTGATTGTAATTATTCTTGTTGCTTCTCTCTGTGTATACATCAGGTGCAGCAGGGCTCTCAGAGATGTGCTGTTTAGTATCAAAACCCAACAGAGTTGGAGATTTCCCCTTACTCATTCACTTGTAGGCAAGGAAACACATTTAACATGGCTAAGTTGTTTGCAAGCCAAGTCAAACATAGCAGGGTTCATGATTGGAGCCTAGCCAAGTGCTCATAGTGGGTGGTCAATGCACATTTGTCTAATTTAATTGAATGATCACAGAGAGCTTTAAACTAAACTGAGCTTTAAAAAGTTTCCATTATAAGCACCAGCTTTTAACACTAAAATATGGTGGCAGATTCATATTCTCAGAATAAGATTATCAAGGTCTTTCTGGAAACTTCCTGTGGTGTATGTTAGAATAAGTAAATGTGATCAGAGTCACTTCCACAACAAACCTTCTGCCATAATTTTCTAGCCCTCTTAAAGGGGTAATGAAATATCCAGTATCCTTTTAATGAATTATTCTCTTTTTCAAATATTTAGAGCTATTTTCTATTTCTTTCAGCTGAGAATCTTGACTGATACAGGGGTCCTTTAAAGAATACATTCCAGAATTTGAAGCTTTTAGAAAACTAAAATAGAGAAAATAAAAACTTACAGAATCAAGACAGAGCTGCAAATTTTATATTAAAATATGATGTCTCAACATAATATTAATTTAAATGACATCATAGCACTAAAAATGTAAGGCAAACATAATTTCTGAATTTAAAAGTCCTTTAGTTTTGTCATATTTAGCTTCATGGGAAAGATAACCTTTTTCACAGTGAGAAAAGTATACCACAGATATTTGAAACTCATCGCTCTGGAACATTCAGCTGAATGCATATATTCCTAACCACTCTTCTCACCATGCCTCCTAAGCAACCATTTTTGTTATCTTTATTATGCCCCAATTTGTCTCCTTTCATTCCTATGTCATGACATTGTAATGGATTTAAATAATTTATCAGTCTACAGGATAAACTATGTTGGGAAAAAAACAGCTGAAAAAGACATAAAACCCAAAATTGATCTATAGAGGAAACACAATCTCTATCAAAACCCCAAATGGCTTTTTTTCAGAAATTGACAAGCTGAATCTAACATTTATAAGGAAATGCAAGAGACCCAGAATAACCAAAAAAAAAAAAAAAAAAAACTGAGAAAAAAGAAGAAAGTTGGAGAATTTTCACTACCTGATTTTAAAACTTACTAGAAAACTACAGTAAATAATACTGTGTGGAATTTTACTTTTTAAAAATTGAGCAAAGGGATAAATATTTCTTAAAGAAGATATACAAGTGGCCAGTATGTACATGAAAAGAGAATTGTTAGTCATTTGGGAAAAAAAAATCAAAACAAAAACAAGATACCACTTCACACCCATTAGAATGACTATAATCAAAATGACAGAAAGTTTAAATGTAAGTGAAGATACGGAGAAACTGAAATCCATATACACTGTGAAAATGTAAAATGTGTGGTCACTTTGAAAAACAGTTTGCCAATTACACAAAAGATTAAGGTTACTATATGATACATTCTTGAAAAGGCAAAACTTTAGGGATAAAAAGGGATCAGTGGTTCCTGAGGTTGGAAATAGAGGGAGCAGTTGCCTGCAAAAGGTCTGCAAAAAGAAACTTTAAGGTGATAGAATTTTCCCCATAGTATCCTGATGTCAGATACACAACTATGCATTTCTCAAGACACACAGAAGTATACACAAAAAAGACTGAATTTCCCTGTGTACAAATTTTTTAAAAATAACCAGCAGGTCAGGAGATTTCAGGATAGACTGTAGACTGACAAAAAAAATCTCATTACATTACAAATATATAACATAACTTCACTGAAGAGGGTAAGAAAAAAAGGGGGCTGCACTAACTTTAAAACAATGTTTTCACTGGATACTGTAAGGCTGAAGACAAGATGATTTGTATTCAACCACTATTGTCTTGTTGGTAAACTTGTCCCTCACAGAGCTATGGATTAGCAATTCTGAAACTACTTTACATGTATCTGGGGTTGAACACATAATTAAATAAATTGTACATAATGGGACCTAGATTTTCCCTTCCAGAGAAAGCAGTTACAAATAAGCAAGGAAGAATGGCTACAATAAACCTTATGGTGCTGGGTTAATTCAGAAATATTAATGTGAATTTATTCTTATTTTAATACATATACAGATAGGTAGTTTCAATGATACAGATATTTGTGCATATATGGGTTGATATACATACACGTATTTCCTAGCTTTGTCAGCTAAGGGCCTAAAAACTGACATCCAGTAGCAATAAGCACACCTCACATTCAGAGCTCAATGTCTAAATACCCACTTCCCAAAAGAATCTGGGCTCCTTGAAGAAATGGCTTAATCTAATGCTAGAACTGAGAAAATAGAAGATGAACCTGGTGCATCTTACACTATGACAGAATAAGACAAGAATCAAGAAAGGGAGAAGAGGGGAGTGCCTGAAGTGGTTCATTGGTAACGAACCCAACTAGTTCCATGAGGACGCCCGTGAGTTCAAGCCGGGGCCTTGCTCAGTGGATCCAGTGTTGCTGTGAGCTGTGGTGTAGGTCACAGACAAAGCTCAGAAGCAGTTCAGATCCCGCATTGCTGTGGTTATGGCATAGGCCCACAGCTGCAGCTCTGATTCAACCCCTAGTCTGGGAACTTCCATATGCCACGGGTGTGCCCCCCTCCCAAAAAAAAAGAAAAAGAAAGAAAGAAAAGAAAGAAAAAGGAAAGGGAGAAGAGACAGAGAAGTGAAACAGAAAGAACTCCCAACAGCCAAAGCTGGGACAATTTCGAAATACCATAACTAGGATCACAGTGAGTTATAAACCCAAAGAATATTATATTTATTCATCCATGCTGATATAAATAATTGATTAATAAACAAATGGGGAGTTGGAACAAATCTTTCTACAGAAGAATTCCAATGAATAGATGTAGAGAGAATGAGGGTATAGACCAGAACATTAGTAATTGCTCAGGGCAAAGTCCACTGATGAATGCTAAAACCAGTAAGTAACACCTTTAAGAGGGGCAGAATATTTTCAAAGCTTCAAAGTATCTCCCCAAAGTATTTATTTATAATTGTAGTGGTTTTTTTTTTACCATCTGTCCACAAATGTGTTGCTTCTCTCCCTCCAGAGAGTGAGGTTTAATCCCTTCCCCTCAAGTTTAGTTTGGATTTAGGGACTTGCATGTAACAAGAGAAATACAATAACTTGACAATGGAAAAATTTGACAGACACCACCTTAAGCAGTACATCAGTTTTACAAGACTATCATAATGAATTACCACAAACTAGCTTAAAACAACAGGAATGTATTTTCTAATAGCTGGTAAGTTAACCAAAACCAGATTGTGGGCAGGACCATGCTTCCTCTGAGGGCTCTGGAAAAAGTATCTTTCTTTACCTCCTCTTGCTTCTGATGTTACAGTCAATGCTTAGCACTCCTTGACTTCACCCTAAGTGCTGCCTTCATCTTCCTATGGCCTTCTTTCCTGCCTATCCATGTTTATTTCCAAGTTTCCTTTGTAAAAGGACAGCAATGTTTGGGGTTAGGGTACAATCTAATCTAGTATGACATCATCTAAACTTGATTACATCCGCAAAGATCATATTTTCATGTTCCAAGTGGACATGGATTTTGTGAGAGAGTATTCAAGTCAGAACAAGTGATCAAGACCAACACCAACAGAAAAAAGTCATATCACATGGGTACCATTTTCCCACTGGTTTCACAAGACCCGACTGAATGTCTCTGTCAATGACTCCATCATCTTAGGGCTGGAGTCTGTTGACATTTTTCTATGTGAGTAATGATTTTCCTGATTCTTCATATGCTGAGTAATTTTGGATTTTACTCTGGATTTTTGAATATTATGAGACTTCAGATCCTACTTAAATACTATGGATATTGTTGATGTCTTTGTTTTAGCAGGTAATTAGTCACATTTGGTATATGGCCCAAGATTTGGTAAAGATTTCAAGGCTGTTCTATTTTTAAAATATTTTACACTATTGGAGTTCCCACTGTGGCTCTGCAGTAATGAGTCTGACTAGTATCCATGAGGACACAGGTTCTATCCTTGGCCCCACTCAGTGGGTTAAGAGTCCAGCATTGCAGTGAGCTGTGGTGTAGGTTGGAAACGCAGCCTGGATATGGTGTTGTTGTGGCAGTGGTGTAGGCCAGCAGCTGTAGCTCTGATTAGACCTTTAGCCTGGGAACTTCCACATGCTGTGGCTGTGGCTCTAAAACAAAAAACAAAAAACAATTAGGAGTTCCCGTCGTGGCGCAGTGGTTAACGAATCCGACTAGGAACCATGAGGTTGCGGGTTCGGTCCCTGCCCTTGCTCAGTGGGTTAACGATCCGGCGTTGCCGTGAGCTGTGGTGTAGGTTGCAGACACGACTCGGATCCCGCGTTGCTGTGGCTCTGGCGTAGGCCAGTGGCTACAGCTCCGATTTGACCCCTAGCCTGGGAACCTCCATATGCCGTGGGAGCAGCCCAAGAAATAGCAACAACAACAACAAAAGACAAAAAAAATAAAATAAAAATTCTGTTTTTTTCTTCTTGTCGACATATCTTTTATTACAGTGATCTCAGCTAAGACTCAGAAGGAAAGAGGGTAAATTATTTTTCCTTCCTTACAGTTTCTACAGTCATAAATTGGATAAATAAGAACTATATAAATCCAAAGCAAGGGGAAAGAATGAGATAATAAAGACAAAAGAAGAAATCAATAAAATTTAAAACAGAAGAGAAACAATAGAGAAAATCAATGAAACCAATGTTGTTCTTTGAAAAGATACATAAGCCAACCAACTTGTTGTATGGATCAAGATTATGATAGAGTAGATATGGTGCAATGTAGTCAGATTCTGGCTATATTTATATGGTACAGCCTGCAGGATTTCTTACATTATTAGCAGAAGGCTATGAGACAGAATCAGGGATGTCCTCATGGGTTTGGGCCTAAGCAACCAGAAAAAAAAGTTTGTCATGTAAAAGAAAGACTAAAGAATGAGCAGCTTTGGAAGGTGTATCAATAAGTATTTGCTTTTTTCCCACACATAACACAGGAACCCATAAACAATCAAACTGAAACCTATGTATGCTTATTGACATCTCATGTAAAACAAATCTGGAGATACATAATCACATTATTAGGAGTATCAGAAATGGACACAAATGTTTTAACAGAGAAAATTCAGGTGTTACTGAACAGGATAGAAACAAGAAAAAACAGGCTCCAAAAAATGGTTCAAAGTGGAAGACTAAAGGCAACACAGAAAAATTATCTGAAGAATTAGATAAGACTCTTCACAGAGGGCTTATAAACCAAGGTGTGGGAAGAAGGGAGAGTGTAAGAGTAATCTGTTCAAAATAAAACATGGTAAATGCTATCAAGAGATTGCTGCAAATCTAATGTGGAGAACAGCTACTGTACATAGCCCCCGTACAAATGGGACAGTGTCACATCTTTATTGTTAATTATTAGTAATTATATATTGAAGGTAATACTGACAATTTTAGAGATATTTTCCCAAGTATATTAGCAAAAGAAAAATCATTATAGTTACTTTCTTCAGATGGCATTGCACTTGAAAATTGATTTTTAGCCACTGATTTAGAAGGGGAAAAATAATTTTTTCTCACTCTGTTTAAATGGAAACACCATTTATACATTATTTATTATAGAGTAATGACAACAATCTCCAAAGGTTGTGCTTTTATTAATATACTATAACAAGTAAAATGAACAGGAATTATATGTGTAAGTGGTATTTAATTGGTTCAGTCTATTTTTTTTTTAGTACATCAGACAGAAAATTGCCATGTTACTATTTGTATCAAAAAAGAATTACCTCTTTGAAGGCTAGCTCCTTTCATCATCCATACCAGTGATGAGAGAATGTCTAAGAAGAACTCCATGTGGAAGTAGAAGAATGTAGGGGATAACGGGGCAATCTTCATGATTATTTCTCACCATTATTTAAATCCATCCGTATAACAGTTGTCAAAAAAACCTCATTCCTTTCCTATCTTTTCATTTTTAAAGATTCTTAACCTATATAAAAAAATCCAAAATATTTTACTTGGCACCATATAACTTGACCCAACATTATAGAAATACTTAAGTTTTCATTAATAGCTTCATTTTCCTTGTATTCAAACTAAGTTGCTGGAGAAATTACTTCTTGCAGATTTGAAAATGATTGAGAATATCACCAAGTGATTTGGAAACTACTGGAATGGTTGTTTGATTTAAATCTATACTATTTTATTGGTTCTAAATGAACCTAGTATTATAACAGTTTTATAAGAACAAAGACTATAAAATATAATACTTCCACATTAGCATGGCCTAAAAACTGTCTAAAAGATTCCTGCAACAAAAGTAATTCATCCCGTAGTTATATTCCACCTTCTACAAAGGAAGAAGAGAGTCTCCATAATATAAACAAAAGGGAAACATGTAATAAAACTTGAGCAATGTATTAAAAGGGAATCTGCCCTTTAGAGATAATGGATCTACTCTCTACTCCATGCATGAATGCAACTCTCATTAACACTAATGGAAGTTAGGCGTGAGCATCAAGAAAATATACCTGGTATAATGGATTTCCAGAATGGGCAATGGCATCTAATCTATTCCTGGCATAGCTGTGTCTTTATGCAGCCAAACAAAAGTACTCCTAAAATTTGGGGATAGAGATAAGTACTTAAGCGAAGAATTCTAAAGTAATAAACTCTGAGAATACAATAGTAACTTTGCATTTTTCTTAAAAACGCCTTTCAGTCACTGGTAACTTCTCTCCTGCTATTGCATGGATTTTTTATATATACATATATATATAATGATTTTTATTTTTTTCCATTATAGCTGGTTTACAGTCAATTTTCTACTGTACAGCATGGTGACTCAGTTAAACATACATGTACACATTCTTTTTTCTCACATACAGCATTGCATGGATTTTAAGCGACTAGTTTCAAAGCAAAGATGTCACCTAATCAATTCATTGAAATAACTTATAACCACAATGCCTCACAGAGAATTAGTGCTCAGAAAAGTTTAGTTGTTTCCCCAGTCTCTTTTTTTTTTTTTTTTTTTTTTTTTTGCTATTTCTTTGGGCCGCTCCCGCGGCATATGGAGCTTCCCAGGCTAGGGGTCGAATCGGAGCTGTAGCCACTGGCCTACGCCAGAGCCACAGCAACGCAGGATCCGAGTCACGTCTGCAACCTACACCACAGCTCACGGCAACGCCGGATCGTCAACCCACCGAGCAAGGGCAGGGACCGAACCCGCAACCTCATGGTTCCCAGTCGGATTCGTTAACCACTGCGCCACGACCGGAACTCCTGTTTCCCCAATCTCATTTGGATATTTTGTATTAAAAAATTATTATAATAGTAGCTATCAATAATCCAGAAATCTTTTTTTTCTCTGAATTCAAAGATTCCTAACTAGAGATTATCTGTTGATATCCTGGTAGCTTAAGCTAGCTGTCTGAAACTTTTTTCCATGGAATTAAAAAAAAAAAATCAGATTATCACAAAATTCAAGCAAATGGAATTTTTTATTCAGCAAGTTATAAATATAACTTACTTGTTTATTGAAAGAAGAGTGCGCAAGATAAAGACAAAATTGGCTTAATACTGGCTGACATAAGCATCTTCATATTTTCCATGATAATCATTTGTGTAAACATACTCCTGAAATGCTTTGAGAAATACTGAAGCAGTGCCCTTTGAGATATACAATTAGAGGAATGAGATAAAAACAGAAATTCTGGCCAAGAATCTGGATATAACATAGATCAAACAAGCAGTAAAGGGAGATTACAAGAATAGAACTAGCAGGATTAGAAATTTCCTATATGCCTGACACTTTAAATATTAAGTATTATCACCATACATTTAGTATCATCCAAAAAGACAAACTCAGAGAGATTTTACAAATTCCCCAAAGAAACACATGTTGTAAAATGCATATACATGTATACGTATATGACTCCAAATCTACTGAACTTTCCACTAGAATCTTTTCCAGATAGAAAAGGCTGACTCATTAATAAAATGGAATTTTAAGAGCTCCCTGGTGGCTCAGCATGCTGAGGAATTTCTGCATGTTGGAAGGTGCAGCCAACAAGCAAAAAAGATAAAATAAAATGGAATTTTATTTAACCAGCATTCTCTGCCCCCTGAGAAGTTCATCCAAGCCATCTAATTAGAAAGCGTTTAATTACCTACCAAACTTGCAATTGCACATACCTCAAACCACATGATCTGTACACTAGAAAACAGCATCTTCCAATTTTCAAAAGTCTTTAGTGGCCAAATTATTTCACTTTTTTTTTGTCTTTTGTCTTTTTAGGGCTGCACCCCAGCATATGGAGGTTCCCAGGCTAGGGGTCCAATTGGAGCTGCAGCTGCCAGGCTATGCCAGAGCCACAGCAACGCAGGATCCGAGCTATGTCTGCGACCTACATCACAGCTCACAGCAGTGCGGGATCCTTAACCCACTGAGTGAGGCCAGTGATCAAACCCGCAACCTCATGGTTCCTAGTTGGATTCGTTTCCGCTGTGCCACAATGGGAACTCCAATTTTTCACATTTCTTAACGAATGTATATTGTTCTTAATCTCAAATACAGTATCTTTTCTAGGACATTTTCTTCCACTAAGATTCAGAAGAAAAAGTTTGTTCCCTAATCTCATGTGAAATGAGGAAACCTGCCCTCCTCCAACCTCACACAGTTGCTGAAGGATAAAATTTATGTAAAATAACCATGTTTGTCGCTGTGCACTATTTTGTAATTTTTCTCTTCCATGACTTAAAATAATGTTTTGCACAACCTCTGATCTCTTAGTTCCAAACACATCTCCTAAGAAGAACTATCATGTAAACTATTACCTATTTTTATATTAAGGTTAAAAGAATCCATTTCTATTGTTCTAAAGACAAAACACTTTAGACAGATAATTACCATTTTCTTAATTTATACCTGTTAATTTTGCATTTAAAGAGGCAAGGTGGCATAATACCAAAAGTATGGGAAATCCTAAAAAAAATTTGTTCATATCCCCCCAAATACTTGCTATAAGGTTTATAATCTTTATGAAAGATTAAATAATTTGTTTGTTTCAGTCTCCACAGCTGCAAAATTGGAACCAAACATTCACCCTGCTGATTTAAGATAAAAAGGCAACTTACCTGTTACATATTACACAGAAAATAAATTATCATTGCTTTATTACCATCACCAGTAACAGTATTCAAGTCAATACAATAAGGCTAGAAAGAATTAATTCATAATCTAGCATTTATATGCACAAGTTACTAAAATGTGTTTTTTAGGTTGTGAACAATACCCACTAATTGATGGGTATTGAGATAATTATGACACACAAAGCACTAATTGCAGCAAACAAAAAAGATTCCCTCACACAAAAGTCTCACAATATAGAAAGTGTTTGTGATATTATCTAGTAAAGTGTATGAGTTCTATCAGAACAACAATATACTTTTTTTCTATGCAAAATCTAAATTTGTATACCTAAATTACCAATCTGTGGCCTTAGAAGCCTAAAATAATGAAAAAAGTTTCCCTTTCTCTTTCTTCAGTTCCAAAAAATTTGGAACTGAATAGTTCATTCACTATTCCAAAGAAATAAAACAATTTGCTGACTTTCTCTGCTTATTTCATTGCTTCCTTCTTTCATATCTTTCCCCAAACTCAATGTTCTAGTCCCTTTACTTGATTCAAAAATTCATTCACTTACAATATAAACTATAAAGATCAGACGCAAATTATAGGATTATGTATGAAAGGAAAAGGGTGTTATTTTACAGTCAGTTTAAATCAAAGTACTAAATCATCTAACAAGCAATTCCAAATAAAATTTGGCCACTAAAAATCTGACCAAGTCATGGATACCTTCCTTGCTGAATTTTCATAGCTGTATCTTTACAAATTCCCTAAATATTTTCTCAACACTTAGAGAAAATATATAACTGTCAGATGCAAAATAGAAGCACAAAATGCACAGAAAATCAGTTATTTAACTTCTAAAGCATACATTATGATTTTATCCCCAAATTCCTATTAAGATATAGGATTGAATATCAATAACAGATAAAAAGACCCTGACTACTACCTTGTGGAAAGATCTACCACAACCATGACCAAGTTATTTATGTTCCCTTTTCAACATTTTCCCTTTGTTCTAAGAATACGAACCCTAGCTATTTCTGCTGAGGAGTCAGAAAGGAAAATACTCATCTTTCAGTTCTGGCCCATATTTACCAGTGTATTACACTTCCATGTTTTTACTGTATAAAACTCTATTCCCTACAATACCTTAGCCATATGCTCTCCAATCTTTGATTAGTGTAATGGAATTTTGAATGTGCCTTATAGAATCGCCTTCTGGTCTATTCTAAACCTACCTTACTCTATGCCATGTTTCTTTTCAGGTCTAAACAGCAAACCTTAAATTTGATGGATTAAAGCAATGCTTTTTTAATTTTTAAAAACACATACTGAGAAAAATAAACTAAAGCATAAAGACTGACTCTGTAAATTGGAACATATAAAGCTCAAAGCATAAAAGAGTGGAATTCCATTAAAATAAGTATAATTTAAAAGTCAAATTTAAATATATGCAGAAAGCATATGAAATTATGTGTATTTTAGCCATCAAGAGGAGACAATATTATTTGCCTCAAAATTTTTAAGTTCTTTAATGAAATAATATGATGTTTCAAATATGGGGAAAACCACTATAAAAACTGAGTAGTGTTACTATGACAACTGAAAACCATTCAACTAGTCTTAGGCTAAGAAAAGTGAAAATGGATTCTTGCTTCATGAGAAATAATATTAAAGAGGGATATGCAATATACTAGTTACACTTTTGACCTAATAAATATTCCCGTAATACTTAAAAGCACATTCCCGACAAACACTATATTCTGAGTCTTTGGAAATCAGTTTTTAAAAATAAAGAAAAAATAATTCTAATTCTGAAGGAACACATGATGTCTCAGGATAAAGATGGTACATCAAAAGAATCTATTTCATTTTTTGCTTCATTTAACATATTTATTAGACTCCTATTATGTTCCAGCACTGTGATAGGTAATGTGGATAAAATAATGAACAATACAACACAATCCCTATTATCTTGGAGAGAAAATGAAGTAGGAAAAAAGCTACTAACCATTTAATCGTAACCATAAGATCTTTGCATATGTTGTTCCTGCTGGTTGTAAGGAAATAGGGAAAGAATTCCTGATATAGAGAATCTATGGTGAATTCTGAAACCTGTTTTAAAAATCCAGTAGGGGCTCAAACCACACAGGATTTTGTAGACCAATTGCAACTTTGATTTTTAGTCTAAAAGCAATAGAAGGCTATTGAAGCACTAATCAGATCAATGAGATGATCATATTTTAATCTCAGAGAAAATTAAACTTCAGACTACTTTGCTCACTTTTTTTGTAGAAACAAACATCAAAAGCTTATCAGTGAACAAAAGGTTTATATGTAAATGGTGCTGGTCAGCAGCAGCTTGGTTCTGCCAGGCCATACTTTTGCTCCCCAAGGTTCTTTCACTTTCAGGTTAAGCTGAAGGATCAGGTCCTAACTGGCTCATCTCTTCTCATGGCACATCAAGAAAAGTTCCCGGCAATGCATAATATTCTTAAAGATTCTGCCTAAGAGTGGAACAAGACTATTTTGCTCCAATTTCATTGGCTAAGACTAAGCAAGTGGACCTAACCTAGTAAGAGACTGGACTGTCCAGCCACAGAGCAAGGAGCTAGCAAGAGAAACATGTAACCCTTCATTAGAGAAGGAAGAGAAGAGTTAGGAACAGTGAAACCATCTATAACAGAGGATTTTCTAACTTGCCCATGTTTAAATACACTTTTAAGACTCTCCCGAACAAAAGTATAAGATCACATAGCAAGGTCATAGCATTCTTAAATCACCTTGCGTGTCAGATATGAGTAAACAAGTTACAAGTTGGTGGATTTATCACTAATGAAACATTTAGAGGGGGTATTCAAGGATGACTACTCCTAGCTATAATTTGAAGACATGTTACAATTTCATAAAATATGTATCCTCCAATAAAAAAGAAAAAAAATTAAAAAAAACAAAGTTAAAAAGAATCTCCACTAACAGATTTCAAAACCTTTGCAAAGTGCATTTGTAACTCATGTGTATTTATTATTTTATTTAATCTACATAAAACCATTTAATTTTAAAGATTTCATAACCAGAACATTGGAGCTTATCTCAAGTTATTTGTGCCCACACATATCAAAAATATACACAGTGCTATCACATGTAAATAAGCATTAAAACTTAGCCAACCACTTCCTCATAAAATAAACGCAGTTAATTCATGAACATAGTGAAAGTAATGGTTTGGCACTTAAAATGTGTTCGTATTTAATTGGAGAATTGATAGTTTAACTTTACAGATATAAATAACCAATATCTGTGTACTAACTAAAGTAATAACTCTTTCACTTTGTACTTTTTAATGAGAGACTTTCTAAACCCACAAATAATTATTCCTAGCCACTGAAAAGTTTGCCTAGTGATGTGGTCCCCTGCAAGTTTCAAGTCTGTCTAGAAATTTGAACACCTCCTGTCTGATCAGATTGTGCCCAAGCATAGGATTTTTAATGTTCCTTAAAAAGCATCTTATTCAAATTAACAAATACTCGTAAAAGTATTTTTCCATGAAAGTTTATTTTCATTAAATACTGTGCCCCTCTTAAAATGATCCAAGTGTAGAATACTAGCTTTCTATTTCAATATAACATTATTACCAATCTAGCTATTTACAACCACATACATTTATCAGCTCACATTTCCTTTGGGTCAAGAATCTAAGTACAGGAGTTCCCGTCGTGGCGCAGTGGTTAACGAATCCGACTAGGAACCATGAGGTTGCGGGTTCGGTCCCTGCCCTTGCTCAGTGGGTTAAAGATCCGGCGTTGCCGTGAGCTGTGGTGTAGGTTGCAGACGCGGCTCGGATCCCACGTTGCTGTGGCTCTGGCGTAGGCCGGTGGCTACAGCTCCGATTCGACCCCTAGCCTGGGAACCTCCATATGCTGCAGGAGTGGCCCAAAGAAATAGCAAAAAGACAAAAAAAAAAAAAAAAAAAAAAAGAATCTAAATACAAATTAGCTGGTTACTCTGCTCAGAATCTCAACAGGCTGAAACTAAGGTGTTAGCCAGAGCTGCAATCTCATTTTAGGTGCAGGGTCCTCTTCCAAACTGCCGATTGTTGTCAGAGTTCAGTCTCTGAGGCCATAGAGACTGAAGTCCCCACTTTCTCAGTAGCTGTCAACTGGAATTTTTTCAACTCTTAGAGGCCACACTCAGGACCTTGCCAATGTCCCCACCTCCATGGCAAGTTCACGACACGGTAGTTAGCTTTTTCAAGGACAGCAGGAAAATCTGCTGTTAAACTCTCTAACTTCTTTTAAGGCCTCAAATGATTATATCAGGCTCATACAGTAAAATCTTCCTTTTTATTAATTCAAAGTTAACTGATTGGAGACCTTATTTATATCTGCAGAATCTCTTCTACTACATAAGATCACAAAATCACAGCAGTGATATGCCATCATATTCACAGGTCCTATCCACACATCCAAAGGAAGGGAATGGAGTCTTCAGGGACATCCTAGAATGCTGAATATTACACAGTTACACTGTCTTTTTTCTAACTGGCCCTGCTGACCCACTCTACAGTCTAAAATGCAGAAATACAAATTCAATTCCACACAATTAATTAGAAATGCAATTTGACAATAAGTATTCCCAGAAGACCCTTGAGAGGAAAAAAATTCATAATATATACCATGTTGAGAAACCTTCTCTAACTCACTTCATATATACATATATTTAAATTTACAATAATTTTACTATAAACAGTGAGTGAACCAGAGAGGTCCAAAAGAGATTGAAGATGGCTTCTTTAATCATTTCACTCCCACAAATTCCTCCAATTCAGTCTTTCCCTTTCACTTATTCCTTTCCTCTAGAGGTGATCTTCACAACCATTCATTCACATGGAAAATCTCTACTTGCAACCTCTAAAGACATGGAATTAGCAAAAACCATCATCCCAGTATACTCTGAGTTCCTGAAAATTGTGAGCTAGATTTTCAGTAAACAAGCAAACAAATCAATGAGACAGTGTGTGAGAGAGAGAAAAAGAGATATTGGCAGGCAAACCCTAATCTCACCCCAACCAATGTAAATCCTGAAATTTGTGTAGTAAATTGAATGCTCAGCAAATTCCAAAAGTTACATTTATTTTCCTTTGTTTTAAATTCTTAAGATAGCCATATATGTGTATCTAAAATGATGTTTTTCTCTCATAAAGAGTTTGTAAGAAACTGAGTATCTGAGGGTGAAAATTGAAAAACGTTAAATAGTGAAGGAAATAATTAACTTTTAATATAAGCAGAAAAGTTCTAAGGCTAATAAGGGATAAAAAACTAGACATCATTGGAGGTGCCATTTATTACTGAAAAATCATCTAACTTCAGCATGGTATAAATTACAGAATAAATATTTAATTGTTTATCAAAACTATTCAAGGGAAAGATGGGTTTTCAGGTCCATTCTGCAGGCAGGCATAAGAGAGTGCTAACTTATCCCATTCAATTAGCATTTGAAAGCTGCCCACTTTGAGATAAGCTGCCAGTTTAAGGGGACTGACATTTAATTTTTCTGTGATACTTTTTCTTATTTATAAGGTCTTTCACTTCTAATACAACTATCCTATTATGAAATATGTGATTCCAATGTGAAAATATGAAGATAAACTGTCATTTTACCATGTTGAGAAAGATGTACCTAGACATACAAGAAGAGATAAATTAAAGCATACTTTAAAATATAAGAATCTTCTATCCACCACTCTTGCAAAAATATGAAAAATGGGTGGCAAAGTACACTGAAATCTCACTATAATGCTTCAATACTAAGAGGAATTCAGCAGAAAGAAGCTTATCTTTCATTTTACCAGAGACATTCGGAAGGTAAAAATAGATAAATGGATCACAGCTCTAAGATGACCTCTCGATCTGATCCCTTGAAGACTGTATTAGAGAAAAGACTTCACCCTATCCCCTCATTCATCAATAAAACAAAGATATTTTAAATATTCATAAATTTATTAGTAATTCTGAATTTTTTTTTTTTTTTTTTTGTCTTTTCTAGGGCCACACCTGTGGCATATGGAGGTTCCCAGGCTAGGGGTCTAATCAGAGCTGTAGCCACCGGCCTATGCCAGAGCCATAGCAATGCCAGATCTGAGCCACATCTGTGACCTCTGCCACAGCTCTCAGCAACATCAGACCCTTAACCCACTGAGAAAAGCCAGGGATGGAACCCGCAACCTCATGGTTCCTAGTTGGATTCGTTAACCACTGAGCCACAACGGGAACGCCCTCTGAAAATATTTTTATCAGCTTTTCCTACAAACCATTTAACATTCTAATACTTGAGAGCAAAAATGAAGATAGTACTAAAAATCAGAACATTTCTTTAAACTTTTTCACTTTGCAAATACACTTCAGTAAAATTCATCCCTTTCAGCATCCAGTTCAGGAAATTGTAACACATATTCTTGGAACCACCACAATAATAAGGGTGTAGAATACTCTATCACCCCCAAAACTCCTTGGGACTCTGTGTTACAGTCACAGCACGCCCAGCCCCAAGTACTGATATGTTCTCTTTCCTATAGCTTTGTCTTTTCCAGAATATCACATAATGAAATATTCAGTGCATGGAATGTTGTATACAGGTTAGTACAAACAAGAGTAACTGACAGGAAAAAACAAACAAACAAACCCGGAGTTCCCTTGTGGCACAGGGGGTAAGGATCCTGCATTGTCACTGCAAAAGCTCTGGTTGTCATTGTCGCACAAGCTCAGTTCCTGGCCTGGAAACTTCCACCTGCCACAGGCACATCTGAAGAGAAAAAAAAAAAAAAAGAAGAACTTAATATAATCATATAGATCTCATTAACCTAGCTTTGTGGAAATATTACTTTGAAGTCTGCCCACAGGCTTGGAAGTGAAGATTAAACCAGTTCTATAATATGTGAGGTCAGAATGAAGGGATTAGAAATAATGCCCACTTTCACCAGTCTAGGACATGGAAATGTAAAGCTGTCCGCAAATTCACCTCTGAGAAGCATCTATCTTCTAGATGTGTTCTACAACCTTACACTTCTTTTAAACTAGCTATTCCCATTTCCCTCTTTGGAATATGAGGCCACACTATATCCACCTGTTAGTGTCAATTAATTTGTGAAAGAGCTCCAACAGCTTTGAGCAAAATCTCCTTTCCATTTATTAAGGAATCAGACAACTGCCATATGTTAATTGCTAATCCATTTCTCAGAATAGTGAGACAACACAAAGGCATTATTTATATGGCATATTAAATAATTTCTTTTTTAATATAAGTGGATATTTATATCACAATAAGGATAAGCTTTCCCCTAAGAATTTATCCCTTATTTGTGAACTTATTTTCTCTGGTCCAGATTTTGGACAAAAAAAAATACAGACAGAGGGAAAAGGGTCTTTCAAATGATTTTTGATTCATTTTTATAAGTGGATTGAAGATTATGGTCATAACAATTTATAATAAAAACAACTCCATAAATACTAGTTTAGGGAAAATGTATAACTTTATATCAATTAAGAGATAGCCTTGGTGGTTAGTCCTTTTAGATAGCAAAGTGATAGGGGAGATGACACTAAATAGAATTATCACAACTTGCTGGGGCCGTCATATCTAGAAAGTGGCAAAGAGGATCCCATTTCTCATTTGAATTTTTGATATTTTATTAGTTGTTGGATTGTTTGAGTGACCACTTTGAATGTCTAACTATTGGAAAGGTTACAGAGAAAACTTCCAAAATGTATGATAGAATTAAGGATCCTTATCCATTACAGAAAAAAAAAAAATTCAGAAATTGGAGAAAAGGAATCAATATTTCAATTTATGCATCCTATTATCTGACATTTTCTCTTTCTTAATGTAATAATGTAGAACTTCAAAGGCCATCAGAGATTCATCATAGTATTTATACATTGGTAAGAATATACTGATTCGTGTATGCTTCACTACCCTGGAAGTTTGCAAAACATTAACAATGAAATTTGCTCTCATAAATAAATAATAAAATAGCAAAGTCTTGTCTTAAAATACTGTGCTCTGATCACTGCAGATTAAAGAGCTATCACATAAGATTATAAAGGCTAAAATCTGACCCACAATCTGCAAATCCTTGGGAAATGTCTCTTTTCCAAATAAATATCAAAATAATATTTCTATTTTGTTCTTAAGCACTACAAATTCATGCTACAGCTGGTTCATTTCTCCACTGAGAACAATTAGATAATTCATGTGTTTTCCTCTATTGGACATGCTCTTCCACATGCTACTTAAGAAGTCATTGGCCTCGATTAACAACAATAAACATTTATTGAGCCTCAACTGTGTCATGTGCTTTATTAGTCACACTTTTACAAGAGTCATTTGAAAGGAAACACACCCAGTTAGCTTCCCTATTCCCACCTCTCTGAAGACTGAATCTATCCAGACCCTTGGAGCATTCATTCACATGAAACAGAAACTGTACTTGCTCAGTTGATGAATTTTGTGCTTCTATAAACATGATGTAAAACAGTCAGCATTGCATCTGGGGAGCAGCTGAGGACTGTAATCTGGATGGTCAGTCAGGTCAGGAGTAAGGACTCTGGGAAGGGTTTATACAGGAAAGAAAGGGAAATCTGGACTGGAATGGAAATATAACAGAGGAAGACCCAATTTGATTGGTGGAGAGGAAAGAGGCATCAATTCCACACAAAAGCATGAAGTCAGGTATGTTTAGTGCCTGCCACTCCAATTCTCATTGTCTTTGGCTCCAAGGAAACAATACTTCTTTTCACTTACCCTGTGTAACTAACATTTCTCTGCTGTTCCACTAAGAAAATTTGTTCTTGTAAAGGATAATAGCTTCCTTCACTTTAAGGTGTAAAATACAAATCTTCAAACTCTACTTCATTTGTCAAGCACTGGAAAAGAGAGACTCAGCTAAAAGATAGGAATGTATTTCTCATGTAAACAGCACACTCTGATCCTGACACCTTCAAGTTAGCCTTTGCCCTTCCCTTAAAGAAAATGTTTAACCCACCTCTGAGCAAGCTGATCTCCTTTCAGGGAAAAGGAAATATGCAAGAGCCAACTATTCCAGACAAAAATAGGAGGAGAAAAATTTTAAATGTTTAATTATTCCTCTCTGGTTATTTCAGTTTTATCCCTGACTTATTTTTGGTTGGCCCTGTTAAGGCGATTGTTTCTAGTCACTAAGTTCATAAAGGCAAATCACAAATCACAGGTGAGAGCTAAGCAATATAGTCAGGACCTGCATCCCTTTCTAAGTCCACACTCTGGCCTGCCTGATCTCACTCTATGCTCTGAGTTCCAATCTGTGATTCCTTACAGTGACGTCATACTTCCCTTCAAACTTCGCCTCCTTGCTCTGGTTTGCTGATGATAGATTCTAGCATTTTAGATGCTGGTAATTCTCCACTGTTTCTGGTGTTATCTATGGGCAGCAAAATGTTAACTCAGCATGCCTGAATTTCTCAAAGCCCACATATTTCCTAGGAAGACCTGTCTTCAGGACAGACTCATGGCTGTCTCCTGTAAAATAATCTCAGAACCTCTCCCCAAAAGAGGTGCTTTTGTTAAAAGAAATGTGATGGGCAGACCAAAAATAAATATCCATCTATGTAAGAGGCACTGAAAGCTTTTACAATCAAATCTGTGCCTAGGTTTTGCATTGTCTCGCCACTACTCCTCGCTCCCCATCCAACTTCGAATCTGTCTTTAGTTATAAAATGTACATACTTTCGTACTATTACATGCATCTGTGTCTCTGGTCATGCCATTGCCTGTGTCTGGAAGACCTTTCCTCCTCTTCCCTACCTTTTGAAATGTTCTTTATCCTCTGAAATTCAGTTCAAATATAATGTCTTTGGTGACATGTGTGAAAATCCACCAGTTAGACTCAATTGCTCACTCTGTGTTAATTTAGACATTCAATTTGTTTTCATTATGAATTCACAGTTTTAGAGTTAGTTATGCATAACTGCAGCCATCAGAGGATTAAAAAACGGGAAAGTATCTTAATTATTTTTATGCCCTCTAATTTGCATTGGTGCCTGTTAGCAGTTGGGTTTGTAGCCCCTTTCATAACTTTTCTCCCTGCTCTCCATTCTTCCCTCTCAATTTACAATCTAAGCATACAGAATAATTGCTATGCAAAAACAGCATCAAAACTAGTCTTCAAACCTCTCCTTCTACCAGACTGCAATAAATAAACACAACCCATATGAATATTCCAGAATCACTTATGATACTAGTACTTTGATCCTAATAAACAGAAAATATTTGAACTAAATTTGATGGAAGTAAAAAGCTACCCAGTCTCTTTTAAAATATTCTCACTGGCTCACAATCAATCATCCTATTATTTAGATGACAAGTTGCTGAAGACTGAGGCAATCTACAGATTCAATGCAATCCCTATCAAATTACCAAGGACATTTTTCACAGAACTCGAACAAAATATTTTAAAGTTTGTTTGGAAGCACAAAAGACCCAGAATAGCCAAAGACATCCTGAAAAAGAAAAATGGAGCTGGAGGAATTAGGCTCCCGGACCTCAGACTATACTACAAAGCAACAATCATCAAAACTGCATGGTACTGGCACAAAGACAGAATATAGATCAGTGGAACAGGATAGAAAGTCCGGAATTCAACCCATGCACCTACAGCCAACTAATCTATGACAGAGGAGGCAAGGATATACAATGGATAAAGGACAGCTTGTTCAATAAGCGGTGCTGGGAAAACTGGACAGCCACATGGAAAAGAACGAAATTAGAACACTCCCTAACACCATACACAAAAATAAACTCCAAATGGATTAAAGACCTAGATATAAGACCAGACACTATCAAACTCTTAGAGGAAAACACAGGCCAAACACTCTCTGACATAAACGACAGCAACATCTTCTCAGATCCACCTATCAGAGTATTGACAATAAAAACAAAACTAAACAGGTGGGACCTAATCAAACCTCAAAGTTTCTGCACAGCAAAGGAAACCCTAAAGAACACAAAAAGACAACCCACAGAATGGGAGAAAATCTTTGCAAATGAATCGACTGACAAGGGATTAATCTCCAAAATTTATAAACACCTTCTGTAGCTCCATACCAAAAAAACAAACAAGCCCATCAAAAAATGGGCAAAAGATCTAAACAGACAGTTCTCCAAAGAAGACATACAGATGGCCGAGAAACACATGAGAAGATGTTCAGCGTCACTCATGATTAGAGAAATGCAAATCAAAACCACGATGAGGTACCACCTTACACCAGCCAGAATGGCCCTCATCCAAAAGTCTACAAACAGTAAGTGCTGGAAAGGGTGTGGAGAAAAAGGAACCCTATTACACTGTTGGTGGGATTGTAAATTGGTGCAACCACTGTGGAAAATAGTATGGAGATTCCTCAGAAAACTAAACATAGAACTATCATTTGATTCAGCAATCCCACTCCTGGGCATCTATCCAGAGAAAACCACGACTCACAAAGACACATGTACTCCAATGTTCATTGCAGCACTGTTTACAATAGCCAAAATATGGAAACAACCTAAATGTCTATCGACAGAGGAGTGGATCCAGAAGAGGTGGTACATAGACACAATGGAATATTACTCAGCCATCAAAAAGAATGAAATACCAGCATTTTTTGCAACATGGATGGACCTAGAAACTATCATACTAAGTGAAGTCAGCCATACAAGGAGATACCAACATCCAATGCTTTCACTGACATGTGGAATCTGAAAAAAGGACAGACGGAACTTCTTTGCAGAACAGATGCTGACTCACAGACATTGAAAAACTGTCCGGAGGAGACAGTTTGGGGGGTGGGGGGATGTGCTTGGGCTGTGGGATGGAAATCCTGTGAAATCAGATTGTTATGATCATTACACAACTACAGATGTGATAAATTCATTTGAGTAATAAAAAAATGAAAAAAATTTAAAAAATAAAAAAATAAAATAACAAATGTTTAAGAAAAATTGTAGAATGAGAATATGTATAAGTATAAAAGTAGATTAAATGTGGACACATTACATAAAATATGGAATTATTTTATATGCATGTCTAAATATCAGAAAGAATTAATCACTACTGATGAGTAAACATATTATACATCATACACAAAGATATTACAAAGGTTACTTTTTTAAAATAGCACATTCATAATCAATATAATTAGTTCTGTGACCATACTTATTGCTGTTGTTTTACAGAAGTATGACTACCAGATCACAACCAAATTTGTCAGTTGAATTCCAGCTACAGAATTCAGGCTTCTCACAAATATTATGAGAGGGAGAAGAGACACTGTCTCACTTTCAATCCCTAGATTGAGACCACAGTGTCAGCTGGAAAATAACAAATGTTAACTTTTTAAATGAGTTCATTTTATGTGGAAATCACTTTGGATAAGTATAAAACCAGTGATAGTGTATTTTCGGATACATTTCAGATTTTAGCCAAAGCTATAGCACTGTGGCTATAGTGCTACAGAAAGAAAATTTTCCTACCTATGTCAGATAATGGATATAGCTGTCTAAAATAATCTCACTAGACCAATACATACTGTACAGTTACATATTCTTATAAGATACACATTCAATATAAAGCAAAATATTATCACATCAGAATTTTAAATTTAAATCTTTTTTTTTTTAATTCTACTGGCATAAGTTTCTTTCAAAAGTTGTAATTTATCTTACGGCATAGTAAAAATCAACAGTTTCTAGTCATTGCACAATTGGGATTATATTTTAATTTTGTTTTAACTTCTAGGTTCAGGTCTAGAATTGAAGACATTAAGGTCTTCAATGAATGTGCCTACCATAGCTTCCTAGCTAAACTTTCTTCTACTTTTGTACAATAACAGAATGATTTTGTTACATTGACCTTCTCAGAGTGCTGAATAGTCCAATGACAATGTCTTTCACTTGCTGAACCAAAGATTGCATATACTGTAATAAAAATCAGCATAGAGAAGTCAAGACCTACAAATGTTTATGTTCAAATACCAGTCCAAGCCCTTAGCACTTATGTAACCATGGCAAGCTACTCAAACCTGTGCGCCTCTTTCAAACCAAATTTGGGTTTGAAACAATTATAGCACAACTCACAGAATTTTTATGAACATGAAATTAGTAAATATTTGAAGAGATCTAGACAAATCGCAAGTGCTCAATAACTGTTCATGGTGTTTTGATCCTAGCTTTGCCACTAGATATGTAACATCAAACAAGTCATTTACCGTCTTTTGTCTTTTTTCTGTCTTTTTTTTTTTTTTTAAGGGCCGCACTGGAGGCATATGGAGGCTCCCAGGCTAGGGGTCGAATTTGAGCTGTAGCTGCTGACCTACACCACAGCCACAGTAATGCCAGATCTGAGCCACACCTGCAACCTACAGCACAGCTCATGGCAACACGGATCCTTAACTCACAGAGCAAGGCCAGGGATCAAACCTGTGTCCTCACGGATGCTAGTCAGGTTCGTTTCAGCGGAGCCACAAAAGGAACTCCCATATTTTCTTTTGTTGAGTAAAGAAAATATAGCTTCCTGAAATACTTATTGGGGTTACTGTAAGTGCAAAGTTTAAAAATTTTGGTAAATTATGTATTAACTTAAAAGGATCCTTCCAATATGAGTGATCAATCTGAAATGAAATGGAGTAGAGTTAAGGACATGCCAAAAGTAGGTTTAATGTAAATGGAATATATGGGGGGGGAGGGGAAGAAACGAAAACATTGACTATTTTTTAGCTGGGAATTCTATAAACAATGAGCAGAATGTGTGACATGTAGAGACCAAAACTAATAATGTTTATAAAACACAGAAACCTGGAAAATTTTATAAACTTAGAGCAATTGTTTCATTATTTATATTTTTAATTTTATTGGAGTATAGTTGCCTTACAATGTTTTATCAGTTTCAGGTGTACAGAAAAGTGAATCATATACATGTGCGTGTGTGTGTGTGTGTCCATTCTTTTTCCCATATATTGTTACAAACTATTGAGTAGACTTCCCTGTGCTATACAGCAGGTTCTTGTTAATCAGAGAGCAATTGTTTCAGAAAATACAATGTGGTAGGTATTCAATAAACGTTCATTATTGTAAATACGGATTTTCAGAACAATCTTACAGTGTGTGAACTTTTATTTCCAGTTTACTAACTGGTTAACAAAAGTTAAGAAAGTTTAAGTAAATTAACTAAGAGCCACGGCACAACAAAAATAATGCTAGAGTTGAGGTTCAAATTGAAATACTCTGCAGATAGAGCCTGTATTCTTTCTAAGATAATAATCTTTCACTTCCATCAAATCACATCATGTAAATCTGTCTGAGGCAAGGGTGGAAACCTAGGCTGTAACAGCTAACACAATCTCACCAAAAGAGTGTTTCTTTTCCATTAAAAAGCAGTAGAACATATGGTTCAGATGGCAAGACAAATAAGTGGTAATGGTTTCATCCATATACTAAAAGAAGTTGAATAATCAATTGACACTAGAAAAACATCAACAATGCAAGAGTAAGAATTGGCAATCTTCTATAGGTTTGTATAAGATCTACTATGTACACCATATTTATATTATATATATGCATCAAATTCTATAGGGCATTTAAGTTCTGCCATGTGCACAATTTTAACCATTCACGTTGGCATTAGAACCTAACATTACATTTTTCATCCACTAATGAGAAGCAAATTTAATCTATTCACCTTACATGACATTTTTACATTCCCTACATTAAAGAAGGTAGGCTAACAGGGGCAATCCACAAATGTCAAAATTTTAGTAGCTTGGCAGTTCCCATTGTGGCTCAGCGCTAATGAAACCAACTAGTATCCATGAGGACGCAGGTTCGATCCCTAGCCTCCCTTAGTGGGTTAAGGATCCAGCCATGAGCTGTGGTGTAGGCCAGCAGCTGTAGCTCCAATTCAACCCCTAGCCTAGGAACTTCCATATGCCACAGGTGCGCCCCCCCCCAAAAAAAAAGCAGAAAAATTTGTAGTTTACCACAGTAAATATTTCTTTCTTATTTAAAAGAAATCTCTCATGACTTTTCCTAATCAGTGGGTGACTCCCTTTCAAGCTGTGATTCCAGGACTTTAACTTTTTCCATTATTATGAATATCCCGTTTTCAACAGGCAGAAGATCAGGGATTAAATTACAAGTGGGAAGTCTTTCAAGCCTGACTCCAAGGTCTGCAGACTTTACAACATGTCTGCTGTATACACGTTAAACTTTATACACTGTCATCTATGTACACTGTACATGCCTTTGGCTAGAGCTCAGTCACACGATTCTGTCACACAGGGTACACATCAATTACATCCATTAAATCATAACTTTCTTAATAAATAATAAACGGTAACCTGCCTTCATGGATCAAGCTTGCCTCGTTTTCACAAAAACTTTCAAGTCCTCCAAGCATCGCGTAGCCTAAACAGTAAGTTGTTTGCCAAGCTGTTTTTCCGGAACTTGGAGTCAGCTGTGTCCAGTTAGAGCTCCAGCCGGTTAGGACTGGCTGGGACGAACTGCCCTCCTACCAAGCATGCGCGGGCGTCCGCTCCTTCACCTCCGGATGTCAGAGGACCCCGAGCTCCACCCTCATATCACGTCAACGCCGCTTTCTCAGCGTGTGTCTGTGAAGGAACCTGTAGTTTAGTTGCACCTGAGCAGGACAAGGATTACCTAACCCTTTTACTTCTTTTATTTTATTTTTTTTTGCTTTTGCTTTTTAGGGCCACGCCCACAGCATTTGGAGGTTTCCAGGCTAGGGGTCAAATTGAAGCTGTAGCTGCTGGCCTAAACCACAGCCAGAGCAACATAGGATCGGAGCCACACCTGCGACCCACACCCCAGCTCAGAGCAACACCAGGGTTAATCCACTGAGCGAGGCCAGGGATGGATCCTGTGTCCTCATGGATGCTAGTCCTTTGTTACCTCAGAGCCAGGATGGGAACGCCTACCTTTTGCTCATTTGTTATCTCCACTCCCCCTGCCTCCTGCTCCTCGCACCTCAGGCCACCTTGCTTTTTTACCCTATAAATATCCGGCCCTTCTCCATCAGGGAGGTGAATTCGAGATTTGTTTTCCCGTTTCCTTGTGAATACACGCTTTGTCTCCTGCAAACCTTGGCTTCTCAGCGTGTGGCTTGCTGTGCAGTGAGCAGAGGAACCTGATTGGGTAACAGCTGCTCCTCTCTACGAAAGACGAGGAGAAAGGCTTCACATTATTTGCACGGGAAGATCTGGTGACAAACGAGCCAGTCTGAGACATAGTCTCGCTACCTGAAGACAATGTTTCATCTTGGACTTCTGAACTCTCCAGGGGCCATTCCAGGCTCAACCTTCCTAAGAAGTTTTCTGTATTCTTCAACACAGATGTGATTTCTGCCATAGGTGAGCTGTGAAACAAGTTTGTAGGGGTTTGACTTGGTTGGTTTTTACATTTGCTCTTAAGGAATTTCACCTAAAGGCAAAATAGACTAAGAATGCGATTCAAGAGCCAACATCACAAATTCAAATGCCATTATATTTACTTAAACTTCTTGATCTTGGAAAGTTGCTTCAACTCTTTCAGACTTAGTTTCCTTATCTAGAAAACAGTATTCTCAAAGTATAGTTAAAAGGTTCAACTGGTATATATAAAGCTTCTAGAAGAGTTCCTGACATATGGTGAGTACTCAATAAATGTTATCAATCATCTTAAATTTGCCACTTATAAATCATTAACTTCTCTCATTTTTACTAAGCCAAAATCTCCTGAGGGCCGTGGTTATGTCTTACTTGTTTTGGGATCCCATGCATTCTATCAATAGTACTTTAGGAATATTAGGCAAATATTTGTTGGATAAAACAAATAATGTCTTACTTTGTTTTTATAAAGATTTGATATGTATTGTCATTATATATGAAGGTAAAGAAAATGCATCAGAACAAAATGCGTAATGATGTTCCATATTCAGCTGCAAAATGTTAAATTGTATTTATGATTTTCCCCATTACTTCACACAGTTTAGTACATAAACGTCCTCTTAAATGTATAGGATGGTATTTATGATTGAGTTTTACTCTGTGTGCCCTTTATATTAGTGTAAACTCTTGAACGGTGACCAAAAATCATTACAGCTGGATATCTTTTCAGTGGCCAGAATGAAATGAATTGGTCTCAGTCCAATTCCTAGTGGACAAGTGTCTAAATCAAAAAACACCACCACAATTAGCATTACTTTAGTTAATAGTTTTAACCACTGAGGTCAAGGATAAAATGAATAATAAAATTTGAACTAACCTTGCCATGCAAGTTGTAACTCTTTCTAGAAGAGAGGTTGGATAAGCCTAAAGAGATGTCTGCTATCTGCTAACCAGTTGATTTGCAGAATAAAAAGAAGAAAGGGACACAAAAGAGACTGATGTGTAATTTTATGAAACCAAATGTTCTGTAATAGTCAACCCTTTTCACGAATAGCCTTAAAAGATTTTCTTCATGAAAAAGTAAATTTCTACCAAAACTAACAACAATTTTCAACTTACTATTAATTTTGCAAATAAAGCCAAAAATTTTAACATATGTATACTTATTTCATTCCCAAGTTGCCATGCAGAAGATTCTGGTAAATTTTCAAAAATGAGAAGAAACATAAATATTTGCTAGGGTCTTTACAGAAAGTTAGGATAAATTAAATCTCTGGATCCAAAGAACTTTATCAAAATACTTGAAATTACAAAGGCTAAAAGTTGTTCTAGTAGCAAAAAGATAAAGCCTGAATATTAATCCCTTCATAGAGTGATGGGATTTTATATTTTGAATCCAGACATTTCATTTTTACACATGAGGTAATTTAGATGCTGATAAATTGGTTAATTTATCTAGAGTTACACAGTGATTGCCATGTTGTACTTAGTGTCCATCCTAAAAGATTATGCATTATTGACAATACTTATATATACATGCAGGTGTGTATGTATGCCTGTGTTTAACATTGTTCAAAGCACTGAGAAAAACACCAAAGAGCAAAATAGGCACAACTTCCTGCCTTCACAAAATTTTCATTCTAGTGATGTGAGAAAGAAAATAAATAAGAAATGTATTTAATAGTGCAGCAACAAATGGGCAAGGAGGTCAGCTTGTAAGATGAGGTTTAGTTTGCTAGTGCTGCTATAATACTGCCACTGATGTGGTGGCCTAAGCAACAGAAACTTATTTTCTTCTGTTCTGGAGGATGGAAGTCACAGATGATGGTGGTGGTAGAGTTGGTGTCTTTGAAGGGCTGTGAGGGAAGGATCTGTTCTAGGCTTCTCTCCTTGGTTTGTAGATGGCCACCTGCTTGCTGTGTCTTCACAGCGTCCTTCATTTGTGCCTGTGTCTACATCACAATTTTCTCTTAAATGGGTACCAGTCATACTTGAATTAGAGCTCACCCTGATGACCTCATTTTACTTATTTACCTCGTTAAAGATCCTGTCTCTAAATACTGGCACATTGTGAGGCACTAGGCCTTGGGACTTCAGCATATATATGTTGAGAGGATCAGAATTCATCCCATAACAGTGGGAGAGGTGATCTCGGAATTCTAAATGGAGTAATCAAGTCTGCTTCCAATGAAAACGTGATGTTTCAGGAAAGGCATGAAGGAGATAATTTACAAAACAAGTTCTTTCTTTGTAATAACAGTTTATAATAAAAGCCAAATTTGCAATTAATAAAAACCAATTAAAGCTAACTAAGGTAAGAACCAAGACGTATCTCATAGGACCTAAGGGAAGGCTTTAGCTTGGTTTCAGCAAGTCCCTAAACTCAGAATCCAGAAAGCCTCGGATTACTTCCTCAGTACTCTGTCTCCCCAGGGTTTGTTTCCGCCTCTCTCTGCATGTCCACTCCATTCTCTTTCTGCGACTTCCTCTCTCTGAATGTCAGTCTGGTGACACCTGCTTGCTGTGTCTTCACAGCATCCTTCATTTGTGCTTGTGTCTACATCACAATTTTCTCTTAAATGGTTTGCATTAAATGGTCTGCGGTTTGCATTTAATACATACTGCATTTTCAGCCGGTTGTAGATATTTACCAGCCATTCCTGAATGCAAATTCCAAATTCCCAGGAGATAATGACTAATTGGCCAGATGACTATGGACAAAGACCTAGGATCATATAGAACAAAAATAGCTACCTCTTAACAACAGGATCCTATGTGTAGCACAGGGAATTATATTCAATATCCTGTGATACCCTGTGATAAACCATAATGGAAAAGCACATGAAAAAGAATATAGCAATCACTTTATTGTATGGTAGAAATTAACACAACACTGAAATCAACTATACTTGAATAAAGTAAAATTTTTAAAAATAACTGTCTTTCTACAGAAGGGCAGGATCCTACTCTGTGGAAGATAAGGCTTATGAGCTAATTAAATGACACCAACACAGTTGGTCAAACAGTAAAGATTTCCTCTTCAGCCATTAGGTATCACATTTTTATAAACTATTTTAGTTCATTCTCCTTTTTCCACTCTTACAGTTCCCTCATCAAAATGTATGAATTCTTATCAAATCACTCTATGCATTTCTTCTCTGGTGTGGAAGGGTAGAAAGACCACAGAGGAAAGAGAGTCATACAAATGAGGTGAAATCCTAAATTTCATATTACATATCCCTGCCATCTTGAGCATGCTACTTTATACTTCTCAACAAGAAAAGGAGGTATTAAATTTCTTACCACCCTATAGTGTAATTGCTTATTTATTTAAATTCCCACCTACTTATTCAAAATTCTTTAAGTTTATCACTTTTTCTCCTTGGGCCAGGTGCTCTGATAAAACAGTGTATTCAAAGGAGGAGGGAGTGAGGAGGGGCGTCTGACACATGATCTGTACATGGAATTTACTGTACATTGAGTGTCTGTGCCTCTCCCCCATTCACATGTTGAAATCCTAACTCCCAAGGGATGGTGTTAGGAGGTGGAAGGTCTTGGGGAGGTGATTGGCTTATGAGGGCAGAACCCTCTTATGTGGGATTGGTGCCCTCAGAGGAGCCAGGAAAGTTCCTTCACCCCTTCTGTCCTGTGTCAGGTGAGGTTAAAGTGAAAGGGCCTCTGTCAATGAGAAGTGAGCTCTCATTAGACACCAAATCTCTCAGCACCATGACCTTGGACTTCCTGGCTTCCAGAACTGTGAGAAACAGTTTCCTGTCTATAAGCCTCCTGGTTAGGGTATTTTTGTTATAGCAGCCCTAACACATTAAGGCAGAAATTATGATGTGCCTTATTATTTAATTATTGAATTATTATCCAATTGAATTATTTAAGTTGAAATTTAAAATTCCAAACGGCTTTCGGAAAACTTTTGTCTCAGTAAAGTTTGAGCAAGATCCTCCCATGAAAGTGAAGCAGAGAAAACAGAAATAGAAACTGTAAGTTTCTAGAGGACAGACACCAAATCTTGCTGCCTTAAATACTTAGAATTTCACACATTTTAAAAAGAACTTAGTAGTGATCTTTTGCAGTCCATGTACCCCATTCTCATATCTTGCATCTCTATGCAACTCTTAAGGAGGAAAACGTCAGGCTAGATGGATAACAGGGTGATTCCATGAAAAGCTAGTGAGAGAGAGACCAACATGAAGATAGGAGTATGAGATAACCATGAAACAAAAGCATTCCAGTTGTCACATGCTCTTTGTATCACAAAATCTTTTAAATTTCAACGGATGTTCAATCTCTTTTTACCTCTACATGGAATACCAACATTTTAACATACAGTGATGGTTTTGTTTTACTTTAATTTCAGCCTCTAACCTCAACATTTGTATCTCCCAAATGTAAGCAATCCATGAATAGCTACACAATTTAGGGTTATTAATTAGAATAAAGTTGGCAGTTTGACTGCAGAGTTCAGCCTGTTTTCTTGTGATTCTTTAATGCGGTTGACTGCCTGCAAACATTTAAATGATTCCCCTGCCACTTGTCTATGTGTTTAAGCAAATAGACTATTACAAGAACAAAGACCTACTTGGTTTTTCTAATTTGACAGGCGATAAAAGAAGGCTTTCGCAGCTTTGTTTTATTTCTAAACTCATTTAGCACCAAGTGCATATTCGCTTCGATTTTTTTTTTTAACTGGTTCATTATGAAAATGGTCTAATAAGGAGTAGTTGGACCTAGAATTTTTATCCAGCCTTAAATGATCCCAGACTTGTTTCTCATTTCTTTGTTTCATAATTATGTTCTCTTGCAGCCTATTTTGTGGTCTCCCCCTCAACATGTTGTCTTTTGTACTATGTTCCCTTTGATTGTGAACACCTCATTATATGTAGTCATTTCTATTATAGATCTACAGTATAAACTCATCAACTGATTTCTAGGTGTCTACTTTTCTTAAATAACCCCTTGATAATTTATAATATAGGTGCTTGAGCAAAGCCTTATTACTGTGTATTAGGGAAATACAAGTAAATGAGCCATTAAATAAATAAGAATAGAAAATATAAATGTTTTTAACTCTAGGGTTGAGCTATGCCCAAGCCAAAGGCATGCATGCAAATGGTTTTTTGGGAATGTGACTCCAGAAAACAGATGGTAGGGGGAGGGCAAGGACAAGGAAAGATGGAAAAAAGAGTAATGTAAGATTGCAGAATCTTAAAAACCCATGGTCAGGACACAGTTTGGGTTCTGTTGGTTTGTTTCACTTCTCTGTAGGAGAGCATTTGGGTGTGTCCTGCATTTGTCCTAAACTGGCTCCCACGTGCGAATTGTTAATTTTCAGAAATGTTGAAAGTTGATTTTTAGACCATTGGTGGTTTGAAATTGGCCATGCTGGTGGTATTTATACTACAGAACTCAACAGACACTTCCCATCAGGGCATTTATTTTTATCCCCAGGAATACCAGTCATGCATACTTTTATCTGTTCCACCAGGGTCTACAGACTACACTGACATTTTTGTCCATAAATTTTCTTGAAATACAGCCACACCCATTAATTTCTGTATTACCTATGACCACTTTTGTGCTAAAGCCACATTTGAGTAGATGAGACCCAGATCATATGCCTACAAACCCTAAAATGTTTACTATATGGCTCTTTACCGAAAACATTTGTTAACTGCTGTGTGGAACTATGCCAAGTTCATTGGTAAAACAGACCCTACAGCAAGATTATTCCATTTACCTCTTTGCCTTTGTTTATCAATATGATACGGAGTCTAGTAGTCTACTCTCTCTCTCAACCTCTTCTGAGTCAGGTTCATGCATATCTGTCCCAATGCTTGTGCTTTGCTCCCTGTATGTAGATTTATTTCTTGACTCCCCAAGTATATCTGGCAGCTATAGAAAGATTTTAAATAGCAACAGATTTTTAAGCTCCCAAACCCTTGTACAACGACATCCTAGAAAAACAGTATAACAAAATTATACTTGGAGTTCATGGCTCAGCTGTTAACGAATCTGACTGGCATCCATGAGGACAGAGGTTCAATCCCTGGCCTCGCTCAGTGGGTTAAGGATCCTGCATTGCTGTGGCTGTGGTGAAGGCTGGCAGCTACAACTCTGATTATTGGACCCCTAGCCTGGGAATTGCCATATTCCATGGGTGTGGCCCTAAAAAGCAAAACAAAAAATAAACAAAAAAAATACCCTTTTTGTGGATTTTGACTCTTTTTCCTCTTGTGTAATATCTATGAGTCCTTCCTTTGTGTGACTGCTGGCTTAACCAAGTTTCCATCTTAGCCTTCAGTTTCCTTGACCCAAGGTGCCCCTATTTCATCCATTGACTTCAGTATATCTCTGATCCCAGAGAGCCATGGGGCAACCCTGATCCTCACACTCTTAAGCCTCTGCACCTTTCCTGTTTTCTAGGCTTTGTTGAGCTCCACTTTCCCTGTCCCGCTTCTTATGCCCATCATCCAACTTCTAAAATAAAATGTGCTTAGCTCATTCAGAACTAAAGCAACATGCAAAGCTTTGCCTTGATTCTTGGGCTTTTTGTATATTTCATTATACCCAAGGCATTTTCTAAAATGTTACTGAATTCAATATTTGCATAACTGTATTTTTAAAACACAGCTGCTCTTTTCCATATTTAACTGTTAATCACAATACTAATCATAATGGCTGATCAGAGTTTAATAAAATTTCAAAACATAGGAAAAACCCTTAAAGAATTGGATGCCAGATATAACTCATGCTCTGATTAAAATCATTATATTTTTTCAAATATAATAAATTTATATATATAAATATACAATAAATTTATATAAATTTTTTGAAATGATCTTGATCCAGAATTCAACCATGAAAACCAAAACTATAGACACACCATGT
Source organism: Sus scrofa (assembly GCF_054392235.1). Lineage (NCBI taxonomy): Eukaryota > Metazoa > Chordata > Mammalia > Artiodactyla > Suidae > Sus > Sus scrofa. The sequence continues at coordinate 66,216,214 of NC_139390.1, forward strand.
TTTAACTTCCTTTTCTTAGATTTTAAATATCAGAAGTGTGCCACCTTTTTATAATTACCAGGAAAAGAAAAAGAGGTGCGTTTGTTCTGCTTTCATCATCAAAGCACATTTTAGGTGTTGTATTTGTCAAGAATCTTACAGTCAGTGAAATTCATCTTAAATTAACTGAAATGCAAATAGGCTCAGAGGGGAGAGTTGGGTATACTTGGCTAGATCCGGTAGTTCCTCTCTCTCATCTCTGCTTCCCCCCATCCTTACTCCCAGTTGGCTTTACACTCAGGCTGACTCTTCTATTTGGAGCAAAAAACGATGTTTTATAACAGCTTTAGCTTACACAGCACCTGTTAGACACCGAAGAGAGGAAAAGCCTCTTTACCAATAGCTCAAAAAAAAGTGTCCCAGGGACTGTCCCAACCAATAGGAAAACATTTGTCTTTTCCTCACTTGATCAATGTGCCTGGAGAAAAATGATATATTGTGATTGGCCAGGGATGAATCACATGCTCCCCCTGTGGTATTTGAGGAAAAGCCACTTAAAAACCTCAAATAATGATAAATTATCTTTAAAAAACACAGAAACCTCAGAGGAAGGGAAAAGAGGGTCATTGTACCAACAGGTACTATGTAAAAAGCATCACACCAGTGTCCTCTTTCTGGGCTACAAGTAGCTGCTTGTTCCTGATGTAAACATTCCCACTATAATGAAGATGTGTACTGACATGAATTTTAACTAAAAATTGAGTACTATTATCCTTCTCTGAAAGGGTTTGCTTCATTTCAGATGAAAGCAAGATGTATAAGTAGATGAATGAATGAACGAATCAATAAGGAATTGAGTGATGAAACTTGAACTCATCTTCTCTGTCCAGGGTAATTCCTACATTCAACAACTTCAAGGTCACACTGACTATTTGTCAATTCTCGTAAGAAGTATAGTCGACTAAGCTGAGATTGAAGTCACCATCTGTCCAGTAAGTATCTACACTCCTGAAACAGGCCCAAATCCAGAAAAGCTAATGGACTGTTTACATCTGGGAAATGGTCAGCTTTCAACAAGAAAGTTCTCAAGAAAATGAATGTTAAAATTTTTCTTCAACTATCCTTTTAAAGACAAGGGAGTCATAATCTGATGGCTCTTAGAAACTTGTGAATCTCTGGATTTTGTAAATTGTCTCACATTTCAATGACTTAAAATTCCAATCACAACAGACATTTAACAAAATTTCTGATTATTAACTTAATCAGAATAGAACATTCAGTCACTGATTCACTTGTCCAGTTTTTGCAGTGTGGCTTTGAGCAAGTCATAGGTCACTCCTTCTTTTTTTTTTTTTTTTTTGGCTTTTTAGGGCTGCACCCGTGGCATGTAGAGGTTCCCAGGCTAAGGGTTAAATCAGAGCCACAGCTGCCGGCCACAGCCACAGCAATGCAGGATCCAAGCCACTCGCGCTGTATCTGCAGTCTGTATCACAGCTCATGGCAACGCCAGATTCTTAGCAAGACCAGGGATCGAACCCATGTCCTCATGAATGCTAGTCAGGTTGGATAACCTCTGAACCACAATGGGAGCTCCCATATGTCACCTCTTATTGTGAAATAGCCTCCATTCTTCCTCCAAATACTAGTCCTTTACCCTCTCTTTTGTCTCCTCATCCTCTCCAAATTCCATACTAAACCCTTCAGATTGGATAAATCTATTTGCTTTGTAAACACAACACTCAATTTTAGTACTTTTTTCATTAATTTGTAATTATGAGTAAAGGTGTGTGCATTTTCTCTATTGGATAGAAAATATATTGAGAACATAGCCTCATTGATAATTATATCTCTAATTCCAAGTCCAGTGGAAAACAAGCAATTTCAGTAACATGCTTTAGTTTATTTCTAAATTTTCAAATGGAAGTACCTGTGTGTGGTGTTTGTAATAAAATCAGTTTTAATTTAGAAAGAATAAGAAGTCTTCATAAGGATTCTGATTGAGATTTCTTGGTACTTTTTAAGAGCACTAGATATTACTTGCTATGATTTCAAGTTCACAATGTAAGAATTCCTCTCTCTGATATGTCTAAGAAGCCATGTTTCTCTTTCTCTCATTCTCTCTCTCTCTCCCCCTGTCCCACTCCCTCCCCTCCCTACTCTCCAAAAGATAAAGAAAAATAGTATACTTCATGGATACAGGCAAAAGTGAAGGAAGAGTAGAGAATGAGACAGGGGTACATAAATGGTCATGTGCAAATATTTTACATTTGATGGATGTTTACATATTTTCATTTTGTAGTCGGTTTGATACTGTGTTAAGTAAAAAGAAAAGATAGATGCTGTTATCTTAACAATCAGTAACCAGAAAAATTATACAGTTAAGGAACTAGGGCAAGATCATGAAGCAAGTTAATACACGAGTTCAGCCTATAATAAGGAGAAGGATTATAATGGCAGTGAGGTACTTCAATCTTCTTTACTTATTATTACATTTGACCAGAAAAATCCCCTCTTTAGCATCATATTTTACATTTAGATTAAATAGTACCCACCTAATAAAGTCTTGGTGAGGAAAAGGAAAGAACACATGGAAAGCCACTGCTCAATAGGAAGTGTTGTTTTGTAGCAATTTCAGCATCTCTTTCTGACTTTCTAACCTGCTTATTTAAGAAAATGTTTGCTTAGAAAAGGCAGAGCAAAAATGGAAAATAACCATATATTGAACTTGCTGAGATATAAAAAGAAAGGCACTAGAAAAAACTTGGTCTGACAATTCATTCTGCAGACCAACAAGTTTACTGGTTGAAAACGGATGGATTGCCATGGGAGAAGGTGCTTGTGGCTCAAATTGGTGAAGTAGCCTGAGGGTACAATGGGCAGGAAGAGAATGTATAAAGACAAAATACCATATCCTCATGAGACACTTGAAGAGAGGACACTTGAAAAGTTAGCTAAGACCTATACTAGCCAATACAAGGAAATTTTGCACCCTCATGAAAATTTTCTATATTGAAATGCTAGTTTTAGGACTGAGACACTAAAGTACAAATTTTAAGTGAAAAAATGCTGGTGATATTGGTGCATTTTTCCTATGCAAATTGCTTGATATTTACAGACTTCTAAAACCAAAAAGTTACTGCAGATATTTATATTAGGTGTGAGGAAAAACTGTGTGTAAGCTAAGTACAAAAAGGTCTGGTTTAGCAATTTAGAAGATTTGTCAGAGCCCTTCCAGGCCCATAAGTGTTACAACTTTCTATTTCATTTAATATTCAATGAATGTTAACTTTAGATTCATTCTAGTTCTCATGAATCAACAACTTTTCCATTTAAAAATAATACAGATATTTTAAATGTATCTAGAGTTTATTCACATGATATTCTTGCTCTAACTGGAAGAAAATCTAATATAGAAATAAAGTGATCATCCTAATATTTGAATTTTGATAGCAAGTAAACAGGTTATTTCCCTGAACAAGAGTATATACCTCTGAAGTGAGAGGTAAGAGGTAGTTTCTTTAAATGGTCCCTAAAATCAGAGTCCCTTAAAATATATCTATATATAGATATATATAGATATATCTATATATATATAATTTTTGTTTGATGAACTTCAGTCTGTTCATTTAGATCCCCCGTGGAGCAAATGCAGGCACGATTCTGGCAGGACCATTCGTTCATATTTGACCAAAGCATTGGAGAATGTGGTTCTGACCGTTGTGCATTTTCAGTAGCACTGGATCCCTCAGTCTTCACCCTTTTATAAATGTGTAAGATTAGGATGAACTTTGGAATTTACATGGTAGGAAGAAAAGTAGTACGTTATTGCCATACTGTATGTCTTAATATTTAACTTATTCTGAAATATATTCCACACCATTATACACATTTGCTCATGTAGAAAAGACGCTCAATCAGTCCTGTGAAAGGAGTCCATCTCCTGAAATTTGGCATTTATAATATCCTAAAAGCCCACAGTTGGGAAAAATAAATTGATTTTGTGTTAAGATTTCACGTTAACCATCCTGTAAACTCATGGTTGATTTGAGTAATGAAAAACATCCTTAAAGAGAATTGGGGGTTAAGAGATATTATTCCTCTGGCCCAAAGGTGAAAAAGGCCAATAGCCTGTTACCGATTATTTTAACATTTAAAAAAAAAATGACAACTTAAAACTTATCTCTGCTTAAAGTGCGATGTATCTTCCAACTGTTTTGTTACCCAGCTGTTTAATAGTCCAGTTCTCCCAAAGTGGAAAAATTTGTATACAGATGAGTTTTCTATGATTTAATAAAAATATATGGAGCAAAAAAAATTATATATATATAATTGAAGAACAGAAACAGATATTTAGATATTTCTGATATCTATTTTTATTATAGTTATTACTATTTTTATTTGAAAGAAACTGTTGGTTCCCACTTCCTTTAGTTACTGATAATGTAGTGAATTCTAAGATTAATAATATGGAAATACTCCTAGTTCAAGTCCAATAATCACAATAATGTGGACTTGCTCCTTCAGCTTCTCCCTCCCAAACATCCCATCTTGTGCAGTCCAGGTCTTTGGAGCTACAGAAAGAAAAGTTGTGAGACATGAAGAAAAACTTGCCACAAGAAACCAAGTAGACAAAAATAATAAACCTGAGAGGAAAGGAGGGGGTCCAGAGAAAAAAGAAGTCATGTGGGCTAGAGTGGCATGAAGAGAAAGGGATATTTTCTGATGTTCGGATGGTGAACAAAAGTGAAACCCATAGTGAAAAAGGATTATAACTGTGTACTGAATTTTTATTAGCGGGAGCTTTATCATTCAGGCACTGAAATTCTACAGACGCCTAGGTCCAGGAATCAAAAGAGATACATTTGGTTGGTTCATCTAAGATTTTGAAATAATCCTAGGATAAAAATCAGAACTTTTAGGGATATAGAATGGTAATATAATCCAGTTTCTCTGAATTAGAAAGTCAAAGAAGGAGTTCCCTGATGACTCAGCAGGTTAAGGATCTGGTGCATCACTGCGGTGACGTGGGTTCGATCCCTGGCCCAGGAACTTCTGCATGCTGCAGACATGGCCAGAAAATATTTTTTAAAAAAAAAGAGAATCAAAGAACCGTTATGAAGATGACAGTACAATGAAATCATGGGTACAAAGTTAAGAAAAAGATATATTTAGAAGGAGAAACACAAGCCATATATCCAAACAAAGGGACCCTAAAAATGGGCCAACTACATTGAGGGGAAAAAAAATATATAACATTCCTTGGAGTTCCTGTTGTGGTGCAATGGTTAACAAATCCAACTAGGAACCATGAGGTTGTGGGTTCGATCCCTGACCTCGCTCCGTGGGTTAAGGATCCGGCATTGCCGTGAGCTGTGGTGTAGGTCGCAGATGCAGCTCGGATCCCACGTTGCTATGGCTGTGGTGTAGGCCAGTGGCTACAGCTCTGATTAGACCCTTAGCCTGGGAACCTCCATATTGCGTGGGTGTGGCCCTAGAAAAGACAAAAAAAAAAATCCCTTTGAAGTGTTGCAATAGAGTATAATCCTTGCCCATTTATTGACATGTATATCCACCATCCTCATATTTAGTGTCTTAAGAAGTTGGAGTCCTTATTAGAAGAAGAGTTCCATGTTCATGTTGTGTAGATGAGTGAGTGGCTTCTTCCCACCTCCCTATGGTCAATACCAAATCTTTGAAGGGCTTGGTGCTAACAAGAGACTTAGAATTTTTTTAAAAAAAAAACGTTTGTATTATTTATGTACATTATTTACCAAAAGAATTTGGAAACTAGACCAGAAATAATATTTCACAAAGTGAATAGATGTTGGAATGTACTACAGACATTGAATAGAAATGTAAAAGATTACAGGCAGAGAAAAGCCACTTTTTAATTTGTATTCAAGCCTTGCATCGGGACTTAGAGCTGTAAAGAATAGTATATCTATAAGGGGACTAATTCACTGCCCTCAAACAATATTCCAGAGGCCAAATCCAGCCCACTACAGGTTTGGTGTTTTGGGTCTTGTTTTTTTTTAAAAACCACTAATGAAAATGGGTATTATTTTTAAGTGGTTTTTAAAAATATCAAAAGAAGAATTATATTTGGTGACATATGAAAATTATGTGAAATTTAAATTTCAGGATTCGTTGCAAAATTTATGGTGACACAGTCACACTCATTCATTTACATCTTGTCTATGGCTGCTTTCCATCTACAAAGCCAGAGTGGAGATGTTGGGGCAGAGAGGATATAAGACCTGTACCACCTAAAATTTTTGCTGACTGGCCCTTTACAGAAAAAAGTTTGCCAATCACTGTATTGGAACAAGGATAGAAAAAAACAGAAGATCTCTCTGACTCTTCCAATTTCATAAATGTACATAAATCCAGGAGAAATGTATTCAGTCTCATGGATTTTTATTAGTTCCACCTGGGACAGTAGAACAGGACATGTAGGCCCAGAAGTAAGTGAAAATGGAAGTGATCTGGAGTAAAGAATTCATATGTTCTATTGAAATCCTTTGCTTTTTCAAAAAGCTCCCAGACTCTCATTGTTGGTAAAGCAGATCAGAGCTGAAGAGAAAAACAAGAATGAAGCTACCGGGAAATTGGATCAACTGAAGAAATTCAAACTGAAGAATGGGGTTGAACCTGATAAACCAGAAGGGATATAAGTTTCTCTGCCTTAAAAAAAAAATGAAAGATCCCAGAGGGCTGAAATAGTTTTTCCCTTCTCAATCAGAGGGCTCAGCTAGTTACAGGTTAGGAGTGGACCTAAGAAAAATTACTGTGCTTGCATTCAGAACTCAGTTGGGATAGAATTGTTTACACACTTACTCTGGTTTTGGCAAAGAAGAATATCTTTCAGTGTTAAGTAAATATTAATATTGTTATGAAGCAAGCAGAATTTATTTTTTAAACTACTGATGAGTGACACCTGGAAAGTACAGGAAATAAGTGGTAAATGCCCTTCCCAGCTTAAAGTTAGAGAGGCAGGAAGGTGATAAATCCAACAAGACTCTGCCTAGCAGTGTTTCTGTAGTTTTTCCAGATAGATTACACAGCACTTGCCAAGCCCTCCTCTGCCCTGAGTAAAGAATGAACAGAAAGGGAGTCAGTGTGTGATAGGTGGTCAATACAAGTGTCCTTGAAAGTCCCATTTAAATATAGGATTTGTGGAATTCCCACTGTGGCTCAGCAGCAATGAACCCGACTAGTATCTCTGAGGATGCAGGTTTGATCCCTGGCCTCTCTCAGTGGGTTAAGGATCCAGAATTGCCATGAGCTGTGGTGTAGACAGCAGACTTGGCTTGAATCCTTTGTTGCTATGGCTGCGGTGTAAGCTGGCAGCTCCAGCTCTGATTCAACCCCTAGCCTGGGAACTTCCATATGCCTCAAATGCGGCCCTAAAAAGCAAAATAAATAAATAAATATAGGATTTGCCTTTGAAGGCATCTGTGTGGTTGACCAGGGCAATTTTTTTTTATTATAGTTGATTTATAGAGTTCTGTCAATTCCCATTGTACAGCAAAGTGATTGAGTTATACATACATATACATTCTTTTCCCACATTATCCTCCATCATGTTCCATCACAAGTGCTTAGATGTAGTTCCTGGTGCTATACAGCAGGACCTCATAGCTTATCTACTCCAGATGCAATAGTTTGCAACTATTAACCCCAGACTCTCAGTCCATCACTCTCCTTCCCCTCTCCCCCTTGGCCACCACAAGTCTGTTCTCCAAGTCCTTGAGTTTGTTTCTTTTGTGTAGGTAGGTTCATTTGTGCCATATTTTAGATTGCACATATAAGTGATATGCTGTTTGTCCTTCTCTTTCTGACTTAGTATGAGAATTTCTGGTTCCATCCATGTTGCTGCAAATGGCATTATTTTGTTTGTTTTTATGGTTGAGTAGTGCTCCATTGTGTATGTGTACCACATCTTAATCCATTCCTCTCTCAATGGACATTTAGGTCGATTCCATGTCTTGGCAATTGTGAATAGTGCTGCAATGAACTTAGGGGTGCGTGTATCTTTTTGTGTAAAAGTTTTGTCCAGATATAGGCCCAGGAGTGGGACTGTGGGATCATATGGTATTTCATTTTTTTAAATTTTATATTATTATTTAATTTTTTTATTTCCCCCATACATTATTTTTTCTACTGTACAGTGTGGTAATCCAGATACACATACATGTATACAGTCTTTTTTCTCACATTATCATGCTCCATAATAAGTGCCTAGACAGAGTTCCCAATGCTACACAGCAGGATCTCATTGCTAATCCATTCCAAAGGCAATAGTGTGTATCTATTAACCCCAAGTTCCCAATCCATCCCACTCCCTCCTCCCTTGGCAACCACAAGGCTATTCTCCAAGTCCAAGATTTTCTTTTCTGTAGAAAGGTTCATTTGTGCCCTATATTAGATTCCAGATATCAGTGATATCATATGGTATTTGTCTTTCTCTTTCTGACTTACTTCACTCAGTACAAGAGTCTCTAGTTCGATCCATGTTGCTGCAAATGGCATTATTTTGTTCTTTTTTATGGCTGAGTAGTACTCCAGTGTGTATATATACCACTTCTTCCTAATCCAGTCATCTGTCAGTGGACATTTAGTTTGTTTCTATGTCTTGGCTATTGTGAATAGTGCTGCAGTGAACATGTGGGGGCATGCGTTTTTTTTTTAAGGAAAGTGTTGTCTGCATATATGCTCAAGAGTAGGATTGCTGGGTCATATGGGAGTCCTATGTATAGTTTTATAAGGTACCTCCATATAGTTCTCCATGGTGGTTGTACCCGCTTACATTCCCACCAACAGTGCAAGAGGGTTCCCTTTTCTCCACACCCCCTTCAGCATTTGTTATTTGTGGACTTTTAGTGATGGCCATTCTGACTGGTGTGAGGTGGTACCACATGGTAGCTTTGATTTGCATTTCTCTACTAATCAGTGATGTTGAGCATTTTTTCATGTGCTTGTTGGCCATCTGATATCTTTCTTGGAGAAATGTCTGTTCAGGTCTTTTACCCATTTTTAAAGTGGGGTGTTGGCTTTTTTGCTGTTGAATTGTATATGTTGTTTGTATATTTTAGAGATAAAGCCCTTGTCAGTTGCATCATTTGAACCTATTTTCTCTCATCATGTAAGTTGTCTTTTTGTTTTCTTTTTGGTTTCCTTTGCCATGCAAAAGCTTGTCAGTTTGATTAGGTCCCATTGATTTATTTTTGCTTTTATTTCTGTTGCTTTGGGAGACTGACCTGAGAAAACATTTGTAAGGCTGATGTCAGAGGATGTTTTACCTATTATCTCTTCCAGGAGTTTGATGATGTTTTGTCTTATATTTACGTCTTTAAGCCATTCTGAGTTTATTTTTGTGCATGGTGTGAGGGTGTGTTCTAGTTCCACTGATTTGCATGCAGCTGTCGAGGTTTGCCAGCAATACTTGCTGAAAAGACTGTCTTTTTCCCATTTTATATTCTTGCCTCCTTTGTCAAAGATTAGTTGACTTTAGGTGTTTGGGTTTATTTCTGGGTTCTTTATTCTGTTCCATTGTTCTGTAAGTCTGTTTTGGTACCAGTACCACACTGTCTTGTTGACTGTGGCTTTGTAACATTGCCTGAAGTCTGGGAGAGTTATGCCTCCTGCTTGGATTTTGTTCCTCAGGATTGCTTTGGCAATTCTCGATCTTTTGTGGTTCCAGATAAATTTTTGGATTGTTTGATCTAGTTCTGTGAAAAATGCCATGGGTAATTTGATAGGGATTGCCTTGAATCTGTAGATTGCTTTGGGTAGTATGGACCATTTTTACAATATTAACTTTTCCAACCCAGGAGCATGGACTAGTTTTCCATTTGTTTACATCTTCTTTAACTTCCTTGATTAATGTTTGAGAGTTCTTGGCATGTAAGTCTTTTACCTACTTGGTGAGGTGTATTCCCAGGTATTTGGTTTTGTGGGGGTGCAATTTTAAAAGGTATTGTATTTTTGTACTCCTAATATTTCATTGTTAGTATAAAGAAATTAGACTGATTTCTTTTTTTTTTTTCCCCACTGTACAGCAAGGGGGTCAGGTTATCCTTACATGTATACATTACAATTACATTTTCCCCCCAGCCTTTCTTCTGTTGCAACATGAGTATCTAGACAAAGTTCTCAATGCTATTCAGCAGGATCTCCTTGTAAATCTATTCTAAGTTGTGTCTGATAAGCCCAAGCTCCCGATCCCTCCCACTCCCTCCCCTTCCCATCAGGCAACCACAAGTCTCTTCTCCAAGTCCATGATTTTCTTTTCTGAGGAGATGTTCATTTGTGCTGGCTATTAGATTCCAGTTATAAGTGATATCATATGGTATTTGTCTTTGTCTTTCTGGCTCATTTCACTCAGGATGGGATTCTCTAGTTCCATCCATGTTGCTGCAAATGGCATTATGTCATTCTTTTTTATGGCTGAGTAGTATTCCATTGTGTGTATATACCAACTCTTCTGAATCCAATCATCTGTCCATGGACATTTGGGTTGTTTCCATGTCCTGGCTATTGTGAATAGTGCTGCAATGAACATGCAGGTGCACGTGTCTCTTTTAAGTAGAGTTTTGTCTGGATAGATGCCCAAGAGTGGGATTGTGGGGTCATATGGAAGTTCTATGTATAGATTTCTAAGGTATCTCCAAACTGTTCTCCATAGTGGCTGTACCAGTTTCCATTCCCACCAGCAGTGCAGGAGGGTTCCCTTTTCTCCACAGCCCCTCCAGCACTTGTTATTTGTGGATTTATTAATGATGGCCATTCTGACTGATGTGAGGTGGTATCTCATGGTAGTTTTGATTTGCATTTCTCTTATAATCAGCGATGTTGAGCATTTTTTCATGTGTTTGTTGGCCATCTGTATATCTCCTTTGGAGAAATGTCTGTTCAGGTCTTTTCCCCATTTTTCCATTGACTGATTGGCTTTTTTGCTGTTGAGTTGTATAAGTTGCTTATATATTCTAGAGATTAAGCCCTTGTCAGTTGCATCATTTGAAACTATTTTCTCCCATTCTGTAAGTTGTCTTTTTGTTTTCTTTTGGGTTTCCTTTGCTGTGCAAAAGCTTTTCAGTTTGATGAGGTCCCATGGGTTTATTTTTGCTCTAGTTTCTATTGCTTTGGGAGACTGACCTGAGAAGATATTCATGATGTTGATGTCAGAGAGTGTTTTGCCTACGTTTTCTTCTAGGAGTTTGATGGTGTCCTGTCGTATATTTAAGTCTTTCAGCCATTTGGAGTTTATTTTTGTGCATGGTGTGAGGGTGTGTTCTAGTTTCATTGCTTTGCATGCAGCTGTCCAGGTTTCCCAGCAATGCTTGCTGAATAGACTTTCTTTTTCCCATTTGATGTTCTTGCCTCCCTTGTCAAAGATTAATTGACCATAGGTGTCAGGGTTTATTTCCAGATTCTCTATTCTGTTCCATTGGTCTGTCTGTCTGTTTTGGTACCAGTACCACACTGTTTTGATGACTGTGGCTTTGTAGTATTTCTTGAAGTCTGGGAGCATTATGCCTCCTGCTTGGTTTTTGTTTCTCAGGATTGCTTTGGCGATTCTGGGTCTTTTGTGGTTCCATATAAATGTTTGGATTGTTTGTTCTAGTTCTGTGAAAAATGTCATGGGTCATTTGATAGGGATTGCCTTGAATCTGTAGATTGCTTTGGGTAGTATGGCCATTTTTACAATATTGATTTTCCCAATCCAGGAACATGGAATATCTTTCCATTTCTTTACATCTTCTTTGATTTCTTTGATTAAAGTTTTATAGTTCTCGTTGAAGAAGAAGGAATACTCCCAAAGACATTCTATGAGGCCACCATCACCCTCATTCCAAAACCAGAGATACCACCAAAAAAGAAAACTATCGGCCAATATCATTGATGAATATAGATGCAAAAATTCTCAACAAAATCTTAGCCAACCGAATCCAACAACATACCAAAAAAATTATACACCATGACCAGGTTGGGTTCATCCCAGGTTCACAAGGATGGTTCAACATACGCAAATCAATCAGCATCATACACCACATTAACAAAAAAAAGTCAAAAATCATATGATCATCTCAATAGACACAGAAAAAGCATTTGACAAAGGCCAACATCCATTCATGATCAAGACCCTCGCCAAAGTGGGTATAGAGGGAACATTCCTGAATATAATTAAAGCCATTTATGATAAACCCACAGCAAATATAATACTCAATGGGGAAAAACTGAAACCCTTCTCACTCAAATCGGGAACAAGACAGGGATGCCCACTCTCACCACTGCTCTTCAACATAGATTTGGAAGTCCTGGCCAGAGCAATTAGACAAACAAAAGAAATAAAAGGCATCCATATAGGAAGAGAAGAGAGAAAACTGTCACTGTATGCAGATGACATGATACTATATATAGAAAACCCTAAGGACTCAACCCCAAAACTACTTGAACTGATTAATAAATTCAGCAAAGTAGCAGGATATAAGATTAACATTCAGAAGTCAGCTGCATTTCTGTATACCAGCAATGAAACATTAGAAAAGGAATACAAAAATATAATACCTTTTAAAATTGTACCTCACAAAATCAAATACCTCGGAATACATCTGACCAAGGAGGTGAAGGACCTATATGCCGAGAACTAGACTGATTTCTGAATGTTAATCTTATATCCTACTACTTGGCTGAATTTGTTGATCAGTTTTGTTTTGTTTTGTCTTTTTGCTATTTCTTTGGCCGCTCCTGTGGCATATGGAGGTTCCCAGGCTAGGGGTCGAATCGGAGCTGTAGCCACCAGCCTACGCCAGAGCCGCAGCAACGTGGTATCCGAGCCGCGTCTGCAACCTACACCACAGCTCATGGCAACGCCGGATCGTTAACCCCCTGAGCAAGGGCAGGGACCGAACCCGCAACCTCATGGTTCCTAGTCGGATTCATTAACCACTGCGCCACGACGGGAACTCCTGTTGATCAGTTTGAGTGGTTCTTGGGTTGAGTCCTTAGGGTTTTCTATATACAGTATATGGTCATCTGCATACAGTGACAGTTTTACCTCTTCTCTTCCAATCTGGATACATTTTATTTCTTTTGTTTTTCTGATTGCTGTGGCTAGTACTCCCAATACCATGTTGAATAAAAGTGGTGAGAATGGGCATCCTTCTCTTGTTCCAGATATTAGTGGGCAAGGTTTTCAGCTTTTCTCCACTGAGTATTTTATTTGCTGTGAGTTTGTCATAATGGCTTTTGTTATGTTAAGGTATGGTCCCTTTATATCCACTTTGGTAAGAGTTTTGATCATGAAGGGATGTCGGACTTTGTCAAATCTTTTGAGATGATCATGTGGTTTTTGACTTTTCTTTTGTTAATGTGGTGTATGATGTTGATTGATTTGTGTGTATTGATCCATCCTTATGAACCTGGGATGAATCCCATCTGGTCGTGGTGTATGATAGTTTTTATATGTTGTTGGATTCAGTTGGCTAAAATTTTGTTGAGAATTTTTGCATTTGTATTCATCAAGGATATTGGCCTATAGTTTTCTTTGGTAGTTCTATATTTAATTTTCTGAGGCACCTCCACACTGCTTTCCATAATGATTGTACCAATTTATATTCCCACCAACATTTAAGGATGTTTCCCTTAAAAGGGTACATCTATATATTGTTTTTTGCTTTCTTTTTTTAGGGCAGCACGTGTGGCCCTAGGGGTTCACAGGCTAGGGGTTGAATCATAGCTACAACTGCCAACCTACACCACAGCCATAGCAATTCAGGATCCAAGCCATATCTGCAGACTACACTACAGCTCATGGCAACACCAGATCCTTAATCTACTGAGCAAGGCCAGGGATCAAACCTGCATCCTCATGAATACTAATTGGGTTTGTAACCTGCTGAGCCACAATGGGAACTCCCTAAAAGAATAAAATTTTTAACTCCTAAATTTCCCCGCTGTTTTTCCCTCATTAAATATAGAGTATATAGTCTTTCCCTATTTAGTTTCTCCCTGATCAGGATAACAGCAAAAAAGAAAACAGTAGATGGAGTAAAGAAAGCCCTTTTATGAGACATTAAGATTAACTACATAATAAAAGTAACTAGAGATTAGAAACTAAAATGGGGAGAAAAATCTGTATAGATTGGAAGATATTGAAAAGGGAGGTTTATTGTTACTCACTGACACTCAGATATAGTTTGAGGCATTGGTTTTAGAGTAAGACAGATTCCAGAGCAATATAGCATAGAAGAAAATTAGAAAAGAGAAAATAAACAAAGTTCCATAATTTGGATCTCAGATGTATCACTACATTTAGTTTTTGGCATACCTCTTTGAATATAACCTTGAATTAGACAGGATCAGGCTTTCTAGGATTCATAAAGTTTGTAATATACTTTTACCATGGAGAGTACATATTCCATAGGTGATCACTGCATTAGATTTTTTATTTGGAATATTCATTCACAAGGGTGAATCAGATTCATAACCTGGGTGACTGTACATGGAATTTCACTGCACCCTAAAGATTTTGTGTTGGCCCTTTTTAGGCATGCCATCTTGGATATCCCTTTGCTTTTATATTTGTGTTGACAAATCGTTTTTCCATAGCTTTCCTCCCAATGTGTAAACATTTAGCCATATACCCTCATTTTTGAGATGATAGAATACTACTCTCTTTTCTAGAAGGAGGGGTGACTTAATTTTCTCTACTCCTGAGAATATCTTGAAAGCGTATTTCCTTCTTATGCTGTAAAGGATGACAGATATAAGCAATGCACAGTGAAACATTTATGTGCACAACTCTGTTTCTAATGCATTATCAAGGTATCTTCTAGGATCACTTAAATAGAAGTTTAAAGCATTGTGTTCCTCTAATCAGACAAAGAGTATGTCACAAAATCCTTACGATGAAAAGGACTAGCACATTTTGGGTGGCAGTTTGATGCATTGGTGCAGAAATCTGACAAATTTGTCTCCAATCAGCCCTCTCACAGGTGAAGGAATAGTTTATTCTCAACGATGGAACACCTTTTTTTAACCTAGAAAATATTGTTTTAAAAAGTATCTTTTAGAGGTATCCTGCTACTGAATAGGAAAGTGGAATAGAAGTGAAGAGCAGACATCCTCAAGAGAATGACTTTTGATGAATGGCAATTGCTTACTCCTCCTCTGAAGAGAATTATTATGTCAGAGAAGCGGTAAAACAGGGTCCATATGCACTCATTCAACTCAACAATCATTTATTGAGTATCTTCTTCTTGAAAGGCTAGTATTTGGTGTTGGGGTGCAAAGAGGAGAAAACCACGAGCTAATAAGAAAAAATGTTACTTTTTCTCCACTCTGACGCCAGATGTGTTAGAAAGCCACAGAGTGCTATTGGGGAGGGAAAAATATTATGCTGACTGCGGAATTGAGAACAACTTCATACCATATGTGGGTTTACACTGGGACTTTGCAGTTTGTAAATGCTTGTGATATAGGGTGAATGCAGAAAAAGAATAAGCAAAATAGAAAAGCTCACAGGCAATGAGGTATGGAGAAGAGGTGTGAGTGAAACACTAAAGGAACTAATTCCAAAGATGCTTTAAGTTCCCTGGTGGCTCAGCAAGTTAAAGATCCAGCGTTGTCACTGCAGTGGCTCAGGTCATTGCTGTGATGCAGGTTCAATCCCTGGTCCCAGAACTTCTGCATGCTGCAGGCACAGCCAAAAAAAAAAAAAAAGACACTTTAGAGAGTGATTCATAGAACATAGACCATAGTGGCATAAAATTCAGTAAGAGTCAAGGTTGGAAAGTGTTCATTTGGAGTATCTTCCTGCAAAGTTATGTCCCTAACTGATACTGGAAATTCAGGGTAAAGTCAAGTTTTCAAGATAAGTAAATCAATTCTGTTTTCATCATGTTATATTTGGGGTGATTACAGGATATTCAGCTAGAAATAATAGGAAGCAGTTTAAAATCCTAGTCTCTGGAGCACAGGAGAAGCCTCAATCAATTATGCATGCAATGATAATTTCTAGGTCCATCCATGTTGCTAAAAATGCTGCTATTTTGTTCTTTTTAATAGTGGAGCAATATTCCATTGTGTATATGTACCACATCTTCTGGATCCACTCCTCTGTTGATGGACATTTAGGTTGTTTCCATGTTTTGGCTATTGTAAACAGTGCTGCAATGAACATTAAAGTACATGTGTCTTTGCGAGTCATGGTTTTCTCTGGATAGATACCCAGGAGTGGGATTGCTGAATCAAATGATAGTTCTATGTTTAGTTTTCTGAGGAATCTCCATACTATTTTCCACAGTGGTTGCACCAATTTACAATCCCACCAACAGTGTAATAGGGTTCCTTTTTCTCCACACCCTCTCCAGCACTTACTGTTTGTAGACTTTTGGATGAGGGCCATTCTGGCTGGTGAAGGTGGCACCTCAGAGTGGTTTTGATTTGCATTTCTCTAATAATGAGTGACGCTGAACATCTTTTCATGTGTTTTTTTTTGGCCATCTCTATGTCTTCTTTGGAGAACTGTCTGTTTAGCTCTTCTGCCCATTTTTTGATGGGCTTGTTTGTTTTTTTGGTATGGAGCTACAGAAGGTGTTTATAAATTTTGGAGATTAATCCCTTGTCAGTTGCTTCACTAGCAAAGATTTTCTCCCATGCTGTGGGTTGTCTTTTCATGTAGTTTAGGGTTTCCTTTGCTGTGCAGAAACTTTGAGGTTTGATTAGGTCCCACCTGTTTAGTTTTGTTTTTATTTGTCAGTACTCTAAGAGGTGGATCCAAGAAGATGTTGCTGTCGTTTATGTCAGAGAGTGTTTGGCCTGTGTTTTCCTCTAAGAGTTTGATAGTGTCTGGTCTTATATCTAGGTCTTTAATCCATTTGGAGTTTATTTTTGTGTATGGTGTTAGGGAGTGTTCTAATTTCGTTCTTTTCCATGTGGCTGTCCAGTTTTCCCAGCACCCCTTATTGAATAAGCTGTCCTTTCTCCATTGTATATCCTTGCCTCCTCTGTCATAGATTAGTTGGCTGTAGGTGCATGGGTTGAATTCCGGACTTTCTATCCTGTTCCACTGATCTATATTCTGTCTTTGTGCCAGTACCATGCAGTTTTGATGATTGTTGCTTTGTAGTATAGTCTGAGGTCCGGGAGCCTAATTCCTCCAGCTCCATTTTTCTTTTTCAGGATGTCTTTGGCTATTCTGGGTCTTTTGTGCTTCCAAACAAACTTTAAAATATTTTGTTCGAGTTCTGTGAAAAATGTCCTTGGTAATTTGATAGGGATTGCATTGAATCTGTAGATTGCCTTAGGTAGTATAGTGATTTTGATAATATTAACTCTTCCAATCCAAGAGCATGGTATGTCTTTCCATCTATTTGTGTCATCGTTGATTTCTTTCATCAGTGTCTTATAGTTTTCAGAGTACAGGTCTTTTGTCTCTTTTGGTAGGTTTACTCCTAGGTATTTTATTCTTTTGGATGCAATGGTAAATGGGATTGCTTCCCTAATTTCCTTTTCTGCTCTTTTATTGTTAGTGTATAGAAATGCCATCGATTTCTTGTATTAATTTTGTATCCTGCGACTTTGCCAAATTCAGTGATGCGCTCTAACCGTTTTCTGGTAGAGTCTTTAGGATTCTCTATATATAGTATCATGTCATCTGCAAATAGTGATAGTTTTACTTCTTCCTTTCCAATTTGGATTCCTTTTATTTCTTTTACTTCTCTGATTGCCATGGCTAGGACCTCCAAAACTATGTTGAAGAGTAGTGGTAAGAGTGGACATCCTTATCTTGTTCCTGATCTCAGTGGGAATTCTTTCAGCTTTTCACCATTGAGAATGATGTTTGCTGTGGGTTTGTCATATATAGTGTTTATCATATTGAGGTAGGTTCCCATTATGCCCTCTTTCTGAAGGGTTTTTATCAGAAATGGGTGTTGGATTTTTGTCAAAGGCTTTTTCCGTGTCTATTGAGAGGATCATATGGTTTTTATTCTTCAGTTTGTTAATGTGGTGTCTCACCTTATGGATTTGCGGATATTGAAGAACCAACCCTTGCATCCTTGGTATAAATCCCACTTGATCATGGTGTACAATCCTTTTAATGTATTGTTGGATGCAGATTGCTAGTATTTTGTTGAGGATTTTTGCATTGATGTTCATCAGTGAAATTGGCCTGTAGTTTCTTTTTTTGTGGCATCTTTGTCTGGTTTTGGTATCAGGGTGATGGTGGCCTCATAGAATGAGTTTGGGAATATCCCTTCCTCTGCAATTTTTTGTGAAAGTTTCAGAAGGATAGGTGTTAGTTCTTCTCTAAATGTTTGATAGAATTTGCCTGTGAAGCCACCTGGTCCTGGACTTTTGTTTGTTGGAAATTTTTTAATCACAGTTTCAATTTCAGTTCTTGTGATGGGTCCATTGATCTTTTCTATTTCATCTTGGTTTAGTCTTGGAAGATTGTACTTTTCTAAGAATTTGTCCATTTCTTCTAGGTTTTTTGTTTTATTGGCATATAGTTGCATATAGTAAGTAGTAAAGTCAGCCATACAATGAGACACCAACATCAAACACTCACTGACATGTGGAATTTGAAAAAAGGACAGACTGAACTTCTTTGCAGAACAGATGCTGACTCACAGACATTGAAAAACTTGTGGTCTCCAGAGGAGACAGTTTGGGGGGTTGGGGGATGTGCTTGGGCTGTGGGATGGAAATCCTGTGAAATCAGATTGTTATGATCATTATACAACTACAGATGTGATAAATTCATTTGAGTAATGAAAACAAAAACAAAAAAACAAAACAAAAAAAAATAATGATGCTATATCCATTCCAGGGAATATGACTCAGCAGAAAAAACAAAATGAACTACATGGATGACTCTCAAAATACTTGTGTTGAATGAACAAAGCCAGACAAAAAAAAATAGAGTACATACTAAGTGATTCTTTTTATGTAAAATCTGGAAAATGCAAACTAATGTATAGTACAGAATACAGATCCATGGTTTCCTGAGAAGGGTGGAAAGTGGGGTTTGGGAGGGAGGGATTACTGAGAGGTAGAAGAACTTTTGCAAGTAGTGGATATGTTAATTATCTTGATGGTCATGGCTTCACAGGGATATACATATATAAACATTTATTTGTATACTTTCTATATGTATTTTGTCTGTTGATGGTGCCTTAATAAAAAGTCTTTACAAACTCAAAAAAAATTATGCATTCAATGAATAGATAGAGTACATATAATATATCAGGCACTGTAGTGGAAACAGAAAGTATAAAAATTAATCAACATAACCCCACTCTTTAGAGGCTTCCAATCTAAAGGGATAGAGTGAGAACTGTAAACGTACAATGACAAATCTAAGTGAAACATAGTTCAAAGAAAAAGTGTGGTATACAAAGGTCAGTGTAAGAAAAACGGGGGAGAGGAGGTGTATACAACTCCACCTGAGAAGAAGGAAAAGGTTGTGTCAGGATTAAGACAGGGCTAACTCTGGAAAGGTAGCACCATCTCCTCTTTATGGGTCTGGTTACATCCTGCTAAGAACTTGCATAGTGGTGCTACTTCAAGGTAATGGTCCTTCACTGAATACATTTCTACAGTTATCCTTAGGTGAACATCTGCACCAGCCACTTACAGTGAAAAGTGTTCTCATGAGACTAAAGTAGGTAGCAAAATATTAAAGATATATGTTATTGCTGATATAGGGTTTTTCCCCCCCTTTAACTCAAAACATGTACATACTTGGAATCTCTACTCAATTGCAAACTTAGGAGATTCAAAACAAATTTGCTGATAAACCTTTCTACCTCTCACCCTGCATAACCATTTGCTTCTCTCTCAAGATTCCTCATCTCAGTAAATGGCACCTTTGTTCATTGGGTTGCTCAGCCAAAAAATGTTGGAAGCTGTTTAACTTACATCTGCATATCTACATGGTCTCTCTAATCCTGCCCTAATTCTCAGGGCAGCATTTAAGGTGACTTTTTAAAATCTGATCTACTTATTCTTCACTTTGACTTCCCAAACTTTCCGAGTAAAAGCCAAAATCCTCACAATAAACTACAGGGCTCTAAAGACATCTCTAATCTCCTCTCTTGAATCACTCCAGGCAGACCCTCAGACATCCCTATTATTTCTCAAATAACAGCAGGCATATTCCCTTCTTGGAAGCTTTGTACTTGGTGTTTCCTCTGCATCACAAATTCTCTCCCCAGATACCCCTTTGCTTGCTCACTCCTCTCAGTCAAGACTTTAAATTTTTTTGGTTGGCTTTCAGCAGACAGAACCTACTACAATCACACTATGTAATATGCTAATCTTCCTCACCCACACACACACAATACACTTCCTCTACTTTGTCCATATTTTTTTCTTTTTTACTTTTTAATAGTTTCCACTGGAATGTAACTTCTATGAGGTCAGAGTTTAGTCCATTTTTTCACTATTATATCCTCTGTACATCAAACAGTGCCAGAAACAGGAGGTGACCAATAAATAGATCAAATTAATACTTTAAGGCTGATGAATTATACCCCTTGAATAATTGCTAAGTAATATTCCTTTACTAGGAAGGGAAAAGGAAGGGAGGGAGGGAGGAAGGAGGGAGGAAGAAAGGAAAGATGGACAGAAAGATGGAAGGAAGGGAGGGAGGAAATCAGGGAAGAAGAGAAGGGTGGGGAAGGGGGAGAGGGAGAGAAAAGGGAGAAGGGAAAGAAGAACAAGAAAAAAAGGAAAAGAACAGGAGGGTAAAATAGATAATGCATGTTCCAGGACAATTTGCAGGGTATCCATGAAAGATACTTGCTCACATTAGGAGGGTCTCATTCTCAGATCTTCCCATCAGAGCTCAAACTAAATGTGGGACCTCATTATTAGAGATGTTGAAATGAAGGAAAGAATGCATATATGATAAAAATGAATCTAGGAAGCAAATTTTACTTAGGATCAGTTAGCTCCTCTGTAACATTGGATTTTTCCCAATTACCAAGTTAGAAATAATCACTCCATTTTTCATTTTTCTTAACATGATTTTCTGTATAAGCTTCTGATAGTACTGCTGAGAATGAGAATAACTGATTTCATAGTTTCAGTTGCTTCTCCATGACTAGGAAATAAAGACGGCCATGGCAGTGTTTCATTTCTCTTCAATCCTCAATTTAGCATACTACCTATTGCATAATACGTCCTCAATAAATGTTGCTGAGTTTAATTGTGTGGAGAATAGAGAAATATAAAGAGCATCCTTAGAAGTACAAACTTAATCAAATTTAACTTTAATAGATGCTTCCATCCCTCCCTGTGCAGCCTGTCCTTTTAGTATAGTCAGATGAATGAGTGATAAACTAAACACACACACAAATATTTTTTTCCTCTGTAGTCATGCCCCCAAGTTTACTCCAGGTCAGCCTTCAACTTATCCTTATGTTAATGCATTATTTACCAAATGGTTATGCCTTGCTGACTACAAGAAATCCAGTCCCTTCCACCAGTACTTGTGGTGTTTACTGCTCATTTCCTCTGACCAGTGCACATCTATTGCTCGGCTCTATGACTCACTTCTACTACAGAATACACTTACCAACTTCACCCTTTATCTTTTAAATTACCACTCATCTGAGACCTTTGAAATGAACATTCTAAGTGTTTAGAAATAGCATAACAAAAGTTATAATGTATCCATAAGTCTGAAAGATGTGCCCTTACTCCTTGTCTCTAGTGGTTGCCTTTCTCCTTCACCCAGATTTCTCACTATGGTCCTAGGGCTTATCTCTTAAACTAGAGATCCCTTCTTAAATTCTCTCTTTATTAAGTCCCTGGACTCCACATCTGGTCTGAGCCTCTGATTACATGATAATTATCTGTTCAGAGATATCCCTACTTAAAACAAATCCATTATGAAACAGATTTGTTTAGCATCCTAGCCTGAAGCATTTGCTTTTGGATTATTCTCAATTTGGATGTCTCTATAGAAAAATGGAATCATTTTTTTGATATTTACCTAACATCTCCATGACTATAAATACTCTTAAAAATGTTAGCTTCCAGAAACAAGGGAGAGTCTACCACCAAAAATTTATGGCTCCTATTTTTAGAGCTATTTAAAATTCAGAAATATCAAAACAATGTATTAAATGAATTAATGTAAACATAGCAGTTAAAAGATAGTTGTGTCAAGTGGGCATTGAGGACTTGGCAACTTAGTACCAAAGAAAGTAGGACCATTTATAAATATCCACAGATATTCACAAACTCATTCTGGGTCTTGGAATTAATGCAAGGATATGTAAAACACTTTTTGATAATTTTTTCTGAGTACTTATAAGGATATAAACCTGACTCTTCAGTGAACGGATGGTGATAATTTTAGATTTGAACTGAAGTTGCTTTTCTAAAATTTCCATTTACCAAAACTTTCCATTAAATAATAATTGCTTTGGTTTACATTTTTAGAACTGCATGTTCATACTTTTGGACAGTTTCTTTGCTTAAATGTGTTTGAATCTTCACAGCTCTTCAAGGTGGATCTTTTCTGATTTTTTTTTCAGGTGAACATAGATAAGAAAACATATTTAATGGCTCAGTAGCTCATACTCTAAATCCACTATAAAACACTGCTCCAGAGACAGCTAATATAATAAACTGTTTACTTCTTGGATCCTTGCAATATTGAAGAATCCCATGAAGTTAAGAATAACAAGAATAACACAAAGGAGAGCCCAAAGATAATTATTGCAGTGCAAACATATTAATTATGACTATGAGACTTTTATTACTCATCAATATTTCCCTTATCTTTGACATTGTGCTTATATATACTTCATAGGCAAGTGAATGCTAAAATTTTCTTCTAACTGCACTCTGTCATATGAATGATATCTTGCCTGTTCTTTCAAAACACATTTACAAATGTGTTTTTACATGTATAAAACACATTATCTATACTTTTTTCTTGAATAAATTTAAAACATAATCTGTGTTCACGATACTAGTTCTTACTGTGTTCTTACTAAAAGCAAAGAGGACCTCTCATTATTTCTGCAAAGATTTTTGTTGGGGGTGAGGGGAAAAGGACGGAAAAAATTGAAGATTTTTACATTACAAAGGTCATCCACACAGCAAAGATTAAGAACCTATGTAAAACAAAATTCAAAATGAAATCTTTCTTGAGATCCAGTACTAAGAAAATACCTTTTGTCTTAAGAATGCATTTACTAAAATACTTAACAAACTAGTATGCACAGGTGAATTTTAATAAAAGCTATTTTATTACCATGATTTGTAGTGAACTTAAACAAGGCTTGCTGCAAGTCTATGTGGAATTTTCAGATATACCAGCTTATAGTATTGTCACTTAAATGCCTTACTTTAAGATTTATAAAACATTTTAAAAATTTTTTAATGCTGTGTACATGTTGCTTCTGTAGTGTGTTCAAGTTCTAACAATATTAAATAATTGTTTTTTTGTTTTAATTGCCTAGCTAGGTGTAGGCATATGGCATGTATTTCTAAAAATAGTTAAATGCAATACAAAAATCAGATACTTATGTATAATCCAATACAAAAATCAGACACATATACATATGAATTAGTGTTTTCTTAGTGTACCATATCTGCAGAATTTTGTAGATTTCTTGAAAGTTTTTTATTATCCTATTAACTGAGTTTGTTCAGAGAGTTCATTTATCTAGTGTATATCATCTCTTAAAAATTTTGTGTTTATTTATTTTTGGCCATACCTGTGGCATATGGTAGTTGAACCAATGCCATAGCAGCCAACCAAGCCTCTTCAGTGACAACATCATATTCTTATCCCACTGTACCACAGGGGAATTCCTATTTATCTTTTTCTAAAAATAGTTGTCTACTTTCTGAATAAAACTAGAAATATTTTTGTTAACAACAGAGGCTTCAATTTAACTTGGTGAAACTGAAAATTTTTCAAAATTCCTTAGGTGGCATGGATATCACTTCCATGACTAGCTTATGTTAACTTTAAGGAAGAGATTACTATTAATGGACCTGATCTAATCAGGTGAGCCCTTAAAAGGGCTGGGCCATTCCTGGTAAGAGATTCTGGATATGAGAGGTATGGAGGAATCTCCTTTGCTATGTTTGAAGATGGAGATGGACTTGTGGCAGGGCACAGCAGGCAGTAAGAGCGGAGAGTAACCCACATACAGCAAAAAGATGGGGACCTTCATCCTACAACCCCAAGGAAGTAAACTCTGCTAATGGCCTGAATGAGAGGGAAATCTGATCCTCCTTTAGTCAACGCTTCAGATGAGCACACAACCCAGCTGATGCCTTGATGTCAGCAAGGTGAGAAACAGTGACCAGAGAACTGTCTTGCCATGACCAGACATCTGATCTACAGAAATACAACCTCATAAGTGGGTGCTATTTTAAGCTGCTAATTTTGTGGTAATTTGTTATGCAGAAATTCTAAGTAAAGTAGACGACTGAGAATATGGGATTTATACAGATGAAGAACCATTGCACTGAAAGACCAAAAATGTTTTTGGTGAAGATTTCCAGGAGCCTCAAATATGTTACCAGTTTCTGTGTGAGACAGAAAATGAAAACTTTAAGTGAAAAGTCTCAGAAAAACAGATCCAGTTTTTCAGCAGATAAGTAAGATGATGAGGTTGAAGAAAACTCATTAGATTCTCAGTTGAAAATCCCAGTGGTACAAGAGTGGACCACAGACTGAACCTTAGCAGGACTACTACCAGCCTCTATTCAGTAAAACCCCTAAGGGATTAAGGGTCTACTCTCTTCACCTAATGGGAAGGGTAGCGTTTCCAGAGAAAGATATCATCTGAGATCTCTCCAATATCCAGCACTCAGTCAAACAGAGCTGGATATTGGAGAGATGCCAAAAGTTGGGACCATGTGGTTGAAAACAACAGAAATACAATAATGAAAAAGAACACCCAGACCCACCAGTGATTCAGGTGTTAGTTATTTAACAACAACAACAAAAAAAACATTAAAATAACTTATTGATATGCTCTAGACAACAAGTAAAAACAGTGACAAAAAAAGATAAACTGAATTATTTCACCAGAGAATTTAACCATGAAAAATCATATAGAAACTCTTAGTTAAAAAAAGTAATAACTAAAACAGAGCATTAATAAAGCATCATGGGTGGTCCTCTATTATCTATAAGAAAATGCCTGTCAGAGATCTCTGAAATGAAAGAAAATGACCAAATAGTCATTACTCAGCTTGACTTATGTTGATTGTTTGGTTTGGTTTTGTTTGCCACACCTCCATGCGGAGGTTCCTGAACCAGGGACTGAATCCATAGCTGCAACCTACACCACAGCTGCAACCTGTGCCAGAGCTGTGGCAATGCCAGATCCTTAACCCACTGCACCCTAGCAGGAACTCTTGTTATTTTTAGTTAGAAAGTATAACATTATTTTACAAAATGACACTTACAAACCAATTTCCAGATTCCTAACAGCAAGAGGCTCAACAGTGGTTGTTATTTAGATGATTCATGTCTAGCTATACACTTAAGAATTTAAATTTTTGTTATTCAAATATGGAAAATAAAATACCAATTAATGAAGAGAATACCAACCTTTAATATGCAAGTTCTTGGAATTCTAGAGGTGTAAGAATTCAAATATTGGGAAAGCTTAGTAAGTCCCTAAAGTCTAAAGCTAAACTTAAGATTAAAAAAAAAAATTCAAGTTATTTTGAAAGATATTCCTAATTACTGCTTTTTAAATTCCTAAGTACTATCAAAGTGTCTTACTATGAAATGTTTTTCATTTGGTTTCCTTAAGAAATGTGAGAAACTGAAAAGAAACTAGCCCAAAGATTAATTTTCTTTTTTGTCTTTTTGCCATTTCTTGGGCCACTCCGGAGGCATATAGAGGTTCTCAGGCTAGGGGTCTAATCGGAGCTGCAGCTGCCAGCCTATGCCAGAGCCACAGCAATGCAGGATCCGAGCCGCGTCCGCAACCTACACCACAGCTCACAGCCAACGCCGGATCGTTGACCCACTGAGGAAGGGCAGGGATCGAACCCGCAACCTCGTGGTTCCTAGTCGGATTTGTTAACCACTGCACCATGACGGGAACTCCAATTTTCTTTCTTAATCCCTTGTCATAATTTGGTCATAAGGGAATTCAGAAGATGCTCAAAAATAAATAAGCAGTTCTATGTATATCATAGTTTACTTAGTCCAAGGAGACACAGATGTTCATTTACTGACAAGGTATTGATCCCATTTATATATTAAATATTTTTGTTTTTTTCGTAGATATTACATTGAAGATTTTTTTGAACATATGAACTAGCTAAATGAACAACCATACACGAAAACTTTTTTTTGTTTCTACTTCAGAAAATTTCACTATCCTACAATGGTGTCAACTTTCTTTTGAAATATTAGGTTTTATGAGAAAAATCACTTGTTGCAGGATTCTTAAGATAGTACATTAATAATATTAGTTACTATTATTGCATATGTAAAATTATTAATGGCTAAACAAAAATAAAAATCGAAATCCTCCATTCTGTTTAAGAGAAATTTATTAACATTTATTAATTAAAGGGCCATAATTTTACCTTTCTCAGAAAATAGTTAACCATATCCCACAAGGTGTTAAAATGTCCTTTACATAAAACTGTAAAATATATCACAATAATTAAGTTAAAATCAAGTATAAAATCATTTTTGAAAGTATAATAACAAATTTAAGCGGTAATATGTTAGTTTAGTTAGTAAATATTATGAAATAGTGAGATGCCAGATTTGTTCATATTTGAATTTTAAGCCTTTACCCTTAAAAAGCCAATTTCCCTCATATTATACCCATTACTGAAAACTGCAGATAAGTCCCTGAAATGGAGTAATATGACCTCTTCTCTTTTTTAGTAGTTGTTAAAAATGAAACATACCTGTAAAACATTTAGGATCTGAGCTTTAGATATTACTATGAGTTACATTTTCTGAATTCCAACCTTTTCCATAATTCAGCACTTATTTATTTCAAGGTTAGTTGGTATAAAATTTCACATTGTTGTGTGAATGGTTTTTATTTCTGGTCTAGATCTTAAATGTGCACTACAGGTGTATGCTAAAAATGACTTAGCAAAGCAAATAATATTGAGACTTATAGCTTCCCAGATTTTAATTGCTAGATTGAAGAATAACTAATAAACATTAAATAAATTAAAGAAGATCCAAGAAATATATTACCCATATTTATCATGATTAAATATGGTTTGTGGTTTATACTTTATGTAACTCATACCTGAGATGCCTGGGGCTTGCAGTCTACTTTGTGTTAAAGTCAGCAAGGCAAGGAAAGAAATGGCATTTCAGTTGGAGCTGCCGCTCAACATTTAGGAAAAAAATATTTCCTTGGGTTTTAACTTTACACAGATAAAAGAGAATGAGCTTTGGAATTGACAGAGCTTTCTTCCAGTCCTGCTCCTGCCCCTTGTTAGCTTTTGGAAATTAAACAGTTTCTTAATTTATTTTAACCTAAGTTTCTTTATCTGTGAAGTGGTATGCATGCAGGTATTCCTGCCTATATGGGAATTGGCAGGGAGGTGGAAATTTCTCCAACTACGCCTCTTGAGTTCTTGTCACTGGACTAATAATAAAATTGACACAGACAGATCAGTAGGAGAAAAGTAAATTTCAATCCATGGATACAGAGGTCCCATAGAAATGGGACCTAAAAATTAACCAAAGCAGCCAGCTTTTACACTTTTTAAAACAAATTTGTGAGCATTTGACAGGTCAAAGGACCTTGGATTTGGGGTTCTTGGTTAGTGAGGAATCTATACAGAGTTTGAGCATGGGGAGTAAAGAAGTAACAAGATTTGTTTACACAGGCTTTTGAGCTCTGAATTCCCTGTCTTTGCTAATAAGGGTGTCTTTCTATCTCCAGATGAGAGAGTGGGCAAACTTTCATGTGAGAGATTTACTTCCTGCTTTCAGGGAGAGGGAGGAAGGTCATATTTTCCTTCTTGCACCAGCTACTTCTGAAGCAACTTCAATTCAGAGTAATTAATATGCAATTGTGGCATATGTTTGGGCCACCTCTCCTGAGCACCTACTGAATGTAAATATATCTTTAAAACTCTTGTCCCTTAGTAGACATTCAATAGATGGCAGATATTCCTCAATGGCCCGATCCTCCACTGGCAAGTATTCTATAATTAACAGAAAACAATGTCAACCAAATCTGAGGTATGCATAAAATGACTAAAACTAAAATTTGTGATAGGCTCTGCTGCTTGGCATCAAATACCACAACGAAGAATTCCCATCTAGCTAATACACAGTGTTGTGATGACTTGCTCAACAGTTGCTTTCATAGTGAGCCCCGCCAGGTCTTGTCCTGGACTCTCACTTAGGCACTCAAGACACTTTTGCCTGGAGCACATTTCACTCTTAGATGAAGAAAGCCTCTCTGTCTACTCAAAACATTCCTATATCCTTTTCTTTGCTCTTTCTAAGGCAATTCTTGCTCATGAAAAACAGAAAATGTGGTGCATGGGTATTCCTCCTTTGCAGCCTCTTCCATCACAAATGCTGGTCCATGCCTTCTCTTTCAAGGGAAATTCTTACTTTCCCCAATGCTTTGTTAGTGCATGCTTTGAGGTATATGTGAATGTATTATTTCTCTCTTGGTCTTTATACCCTGGTTGAAGTTTATTTTTCAGATTGAGGATTCATAAACAAGAACTCCAGTATTTCAAGGAAGTATCATGAAAGCACTTACTGAAGTTATATAAGATATGTGGTATTGCTAAATCTGACTCACTGAGATCCAGCTGAAAGGTCAACTCCACCATTAAAGTTTCTCTCATCAGTTTAAGCCTCCTCAGAACTCCAATTGCAATTTGTAACACTTTGAGCTCATATCATACTTGGACAAATAGTTTTGTGTGTATATGGCTTTATTTTTAAAAAGCACCTGGGAAGAGCATGAGGGAAAAGAAAGCATGGACTTTGGATATCACACAAACTCAGGCTGAAACTCCAGCCTTACAATTACAGGCCGTGTGGCCTTAAAAGTTACCTTAATCTTGGCTCGATTCCTTACCTACTGTTTGATACTTAATCTCTCTGTGGCCCAGTCTTCTCATCTATAAAATGCAGACAGCAACAGTGTTTAGTTAATACACAAGTATTGAGATGAATAAATCATGTTTCATGTTAAGTTTTAAACAGTTACTGGTACATGGTAGGTGCATTAAAATATTAACTTTTATAATAATAATAATTATATTGTAAAATTTTCAATATCATCAAACTCTCTAAAGTTTAACTTTAACAATATGAATAATCATACTTTCCTTTCAGGGATGTTGTGTGAGTTAAATGTGATATTTTATGGAAAAAAAATGCCTAGAATATTTTCTGGCAACTAATATGTATTTTGTAAACATTGGTCTATCTTCTACCTCAAATTTTAATTAAAATTTAACTTTCTTCAGGACAGATAGAATGTTTTACTCATTTTTTGAAACTATAAAATCTTTCTATACATAATTGATTCCCAATAAATGTTTGTCAAATTAAGTTAAATAGTCAAATAGAATTGAATTGAATTAGCACTCTACCAAATAATTTTTTGTTGTTGGGACTATTTCATCAGCAATCTCCTGTAGTTTTATAATTTCTGATTTTGGGAATTTGCATATCCTGACAAATAGTACTAGCATTTACTATTCACTTGTAATTAATTTGAAGATTCCCCCTTTCTCCAGACATCTATCTTATTCTTAAAACTAAAGAAACAATCATATTCTTAAAATTATCTTATTCTTAAATCTAAAGAAACAACCTCCTGAAATTCACAGAGAATTTAGATGAAAAATATGCTATGTACTCTACATCAAAATCCAGAAATACTTATAGGAAAAATGAAAAGTCTATTTTCCTATCAAGTGAAGAAACTTTAACCCTTTAATAAACAATTGTTGAATGGCTATTAAATTTATTTCAGGGATAGATATTACAAGCAACAAAGACATTTAAAAAATGGTTATTTTATATTTTTAATAGTTAACAGTATTTTAAGTGAAATAAGGCATGCCACTGAATGAATATAACGTGAAAAATTGCTGATTCCTGTGGTAGACATGGAACAAAGTACTTCATGAATTCTAAAAATAAGAATATTTCTAGCTGAAAAATATCTCTAGCTGAAAAAAAAGAATATTTCTAGCTGAGTATCCTGGTGAAGGAATGCAGTCCAGGATCACTGCCAGCACTGTGTTGATTTGCTCAGTATCCAGAAGTGAAGGTACAGGATGAGTGGAGGAAACTGTCCTGCAGCACTTGGCCAGGGATGTATGTGGCTGGTTGAGAAAATACAAGTTTTGAAATGTGTGCAACCAGAAGCTAGTTTCTAGAAAATTCATCCAGTCTTGTAGTTTACACATGAAGGAAAGTTCATAAAGATTTCCCACAATTTGGAAACAGTGTGAAAAATGTATATATAACATTACAAAAAATGAGTTGTGATGTTGAAAGAAGTTTTTGTAATGTCAATATTATTAAAAATAATAACCAATCAGTTATGCTAGAAGGAAGACTAAATTATCTTTCTATTCTCTCTATAGAAAATGGTATTTTATGATTATTGCTGTAAAAAGGCAATCAAAGGTCATGGAGACAAATGAAAATGAGAGAAAAAGTAGTGTAGAGGTAAGTTATGCATTAAATTGGTAATTTTCTCTGGATTTTATGATCCTTGTGATGTTTGCTGTGATTTCCCATTCTAAATAAATGTTCACTTATGTACTTAATTTTATATACATAATTTTATATTCATAATTTTATATTCATTTTCTTAATGAGCCAACAAAAATTTTTAAACTTCAGAATCTATAAAGCCTGGATAGAGTTCATATTAAGTATTAGCCAATAAAACCACAGAGTCATTAAAAATGTGTATATGAATATATATAAATATAAAGACACACATATGTATATGAATGTTAAAAATGCCCAGTTTTTCAATGTAAGCCTGAGAGTCCAAAGAAATTTACAGCAGAAAGAGCTCAAACTCTACCATTGCCATGTGTAAAGTGTTTTTTTTTTTTGGCCATACCTTCAGCATACCGAAGTTCCCAGATCAGGGATCAAACCCACGCCACAGTAGCAACCAGAACCACAGCAGTAACAACAGCAGATCCTTGTTCTACTGAGCTGCCAGGGACCTCTACCATGTATAATTTTGAGATGCACTGTTTCATTGAAACCATCAGCAAACATTTATTGAGCTCCTAGTGAGTGTTGACTGGAATACAAATTGAACACTTGACCATCTCCATCTTCAAGGAACAGAATATCTAGAGAGACAGTATAAGACAAATGAATAAAAATGAGAGAAAGAAAGAGGAAAGAAAGGAAGGAAGGGAAGGAAGGGGGGGAGGGAGGAAAGGAAACAAGGAAGTGAGGGAGGGAGGAGGGAGGTAGAAAGGAAGTGTGAGCATTTCTGCTTCCATTTCCTTTACTTGACACCTTGGAGTTTGTGATATCTCTTATTTTCTGAGAGTCATCCTCACATCATCCCCAAGATAAATTAATCAAGAATAGTTAGCAAGAGACATTATGTAGTCCCAGGTAATTAGAATGCAAAATATTTACAGATATTCAGTCAGAAGAGTGTTTCAGCAATGATGTGTGACAAGCAAAACAATGGTTCAGAAGAAAGCAGTGAAATGAGAAAAATGGACATAGATGTGTTCCCTTTTATGTAATTAATATTATTCTAGAAATACAAAATTCAGTTTTTATAAAATCACTGAAAGCTATTTTTCAACATAATATAGAAAATACCTTTTTAAAATGAAGATTCATTTTGATTATTTTTAAATCAGCTAAAAAATAGCTAAGTGACAAAAGTAGGAAATCAGCCTGAAAATATGGAAGCAAAGATAGTAAATTATACAAATCAATGGAAAAGCTTTGATTTGGTGAATTAATATAAAGGATCAAAAAGAAGAACAGAGGAATCAATTGTAACATCTTACTGGGTCCCTCATCAACAGGTCAAATGAAATCTTTGATACATGTTCCTTTTATATTTCCATAAAAGTCTTAAATTTATACCCTTAACACTTGTCCATCAGATGCACAATGGTTTTACATGACAGAGAGACAGGCACAGGTCTCCTGTTATCTCTTTATTTGTGTTTAAAATTGTAGATTTTAGGTTAAAAATTTGTTGTATGCCTGCATGTCTATGTGTCTGCAATTTATAAAGGCCTTTACTTTTTACTACATTAGTGTGAAATATTTTTCTACTTCCAGATAATATTAATAATTAGATCATAAGCTACTTAAAGGAACTCTGCTCTGATAAATAAATGAATATATAAATTAAACATTCCTAAAATTTCTAGATATTAAGAAAATTTAACTTATTTGTAAAATATGCTAGACTTAAAAAAAAGTCATTTTACAGAAACAATCAGAAATGTCTTAAGAATTCAAATTTATATACTTAAGGCATACTTAAATTATATGAATTTTATAAATTTAAGGTCACTCTCTGGCAAACAAGACCATTTAATAATTTTGGTTTAATTAAAACAGTTATGCCTTTTCTCTGACAATTTTCAGGTTTTCTCTATGTTAAGCATAGATTTTACTCAGTTTGGTTTTGCTTTTCCTAATCAAACTTTACACTTTCTTAGAATCAAATAAACTAATTTTACTCCTAGCTAATGTTTTAGATTATTAAAATGTAAATAATGTAAATTTATATTCTTTTAAATTGAATAGTTGTTTTGAAACATTTGATTTCAAAAGTGGCTTAGAAACCCTGGTGGCCTAGCAGTTAAGAATCTGGTATTTTATTTTACTTATTTATTTGTGCCTTTTCAAGGGCCCCCTCCCACGGCATATGGAGGGTCCCAGGCTAGGGGTCTAATCAGAGCTGTAGCCACCAGCCTACACCAGAGCCATAGCAACGCAGGATCCAAGCTTTGTTTGCGACCTACACCACAGGTCACAGCAACGCCGGATCCTTAACCCACTGAGCAAGGCCAGGGACCGAACCCGCAACCTTATGGTTCCTAGTCAGAGCCATTAACCACTGAGCCAGGACAGGAACTCCAAGAATTTGGTATTTTAAATGCTTTAGTGTCACTTTAATTAAATGTTTAACCAACTACTGTTTCTCAGGTACCCATGATCCTTTTTAAACCAAATCCTTTTTGTCCAAATCTCTCCTAAAAACTGGTTTGAATTATCTTTCAAAAATCATATCTTAAATGCAGAAAAATAACAAAACTTTCAGGATATTTTTACATCTAAACTATCAGACTGTATCAGAGGGTCTCTGGAAAAATCACAAAGATTTATTCTATCACTTCCTAAAAAGAGATGCTAAAATTATCTAATTAGGTTTGATGGGTTTCACAGACAGACTTGCCAGATCAGAAGAGACACTCAGCCTCCCTTAGGTTATATTGCTGTTGGTAAAATGTTATTAATATAAATGTTCCAGAAATTTCACAATTTATGGGAAGTCTTTGGCTATTTGTTAACGTCCTTGCTTTCAATGATATGCTTTAACCTGAGGGAACACACAGATTGAAATGCTCATGAAATAATTTTTTTTAGTTTTCCTGCATTGTTTAGTCTTCTAGTAGTGCTTGATCTAATAAATTAGTCAATACCAATCTAATGTCATCATTCACAGTGTCAGTTATTATTTCAGCTGTTCAGAGATCACCACCTTACTTCGAGGCCAGTGACTCAAGCAGTGACGCATGTCAGACTAACCTATGAGTAGATCTTTCTCTAGAGTTAAATTGATATGTAGGTTATTTTATAATAGGTAGTTTTCAGGATCATTATATATCGTATCTCAAGATTTTTTTTCTTGTATAAAAAGAATCCGGGCATTCCCTCGTGGCACGGCAGGTTAAGGATCTGACATTGTCACTTCATTGGCTTGGTCACGACTGTGGCTCATTTCAGTCTCACTCAGGAAAGATCACGTGCCGCAGGTGCAGCCAAAAAAAAAAAAAAAAAAAAAAAGAATAAATAAAAATTTAAAGGGCCATCCATTTTTAAATAATCAGATACACCATCAACGACTTCTTTAAAAACATAAAAGATCGGTCTCCTTCAACAAAGGACAGTCTCAAGGGCTTGTGGAAAGGGCTGCTCTAGGCCCCTCACACTATCACACTTCAAGGAATAGAATGTAGGATACATGCCTCTAACCTGCCATCGTTTAGACCATGGTTAGACTGTACCGTGGACTAAGTCAGGATTCCTAGAACTTTTTTCAGTAGAGAAGCAGATGGCTTCATAAAAATGCTAACCCGATATCCAACAGAAGAAGAATTAATTACATAGGACTGAACGAGCTAACGAGGGAAATTTTAATGCAGGTTTTTTCGTTTTTTTGGGGGGGAGAGTGGAATATTATTAATATAGCTTTAAAGTTCTACTTCCAGAATATATAAGAAAGTGTTTTCTCTTTGTTAAGCTATCTGAAACCCAGAACAATTGAGTAAACTCTGCTTTTGTAAATTGAAATGAACTATTTTAAATGATACCTAATTCTCACTGATTATCAAATTCAGAAACTCTTAATATTTTTCTTTATTTTTATGCCAATATAGTTATTTGCATAGGTTTGATAAGAATGTGTTCCTTTTTACCAGGATGTAATAGAACAAATTGATTATACAATCATGGCCTTATCTCAAAAGTGTCGTATTTGAGAACAATGTGCATTTAATCAGATATGACAAGCTGCTTTTGAGAAACAAAAGCTGGCTTTATTGTAGAGACAATCCCTACAAAACTCTCCAAGGAAAATTGCCTGAAACCTAGTTTGCAGGGCCCAGCCTTACAGGTAGTAAGGAAAGTTACTTCCTGGTAGGTCAAGAACCTTAGAAAATGTGGAGCACTCTGAGAATAGAGAAAAATCACACACAATTTAGGACTTCTTTAGGTGACTGCGGTGGAGGAAGTATCTTGGGTTTCATTCCTCACCTTGGGCTAGTAAATAATTAAAGCTTTTACAAGTCAAATCTGAGATTAATTATGAAAATTTCCAAGCATAAGTTAACCTTATGGTGTTTGTAATTGTTAAACATTATATGGCTCTTGGGTTGCAAAAAGTTTAAGAGGCCTAAATGGTAAATTAATATCCTTCCTGCACCTGTGTAAACAATTAGGCCAAACTAGTGAGACCAGCCTTATTTTGTAATCAAGGAAATCTTTCTTTGTGATTATCATGATTACAAGGTAAGGGAAACCTGTCAGGGAATACTGTGAAAGACTGAAATGTACCAAAAAGATTAGGACTGGGGATCTTCAGTAGAAAATTATATATTGTCTAGAGCACATCTTTCTAGGTTTTCTCACTCTAAGCAGTTTGCACTTTTCATCGTCTTTGACATATTTTATAACTTTTTTTACATTGTAGAAAATCATGGCGAATAAATTTTGACCATGGAAGTTCAAATTAATTGCGTTCGGTGAAATGAAATTAATTATTGCTTTGTGGGTTTTTTTTTTATTCAATTTTGCCATTTTTGCATCTATTAAGCAAATTTATGTGAACATTCACCATGAGCCTATATTAGGTATCTGTTCTTTGGATTTTTCTGCAAACTGTTTTAACATCTTATTGGTTCCCTCGTTACTTAATGAATTACACAGAATTTTTGGCATGTGTTCGTTTAGAATATAAGTTACAATAAATAGACTGGAGAAGCCATTAAAGAAAAAGCTTAGATTTTAAAGTTTTATGTCAGCACATTTTATATATCTTTATTTTCTATAACACTGGTTGGCCTTTCTCTTAGAAACGATTTTTATGAGCACTGTTCAGTCACAGTGTTTCATTGATTTAAATTGGTTAAATGGCACAATGGTGGCATTTCTGAAGCAGTGCAAAAGTTTTGTCAACTAAAAAAATCCCTGAAATGAGAAAAACCAAACTCTCTATATTGTGTAGGGCACTTTTAAAGGTAGATTTCTAAAAACTATAATTTTTATTAGCCCATAAAATTTCGTCTCCCTGCTCTTGCTTATCGGTGCCATGACAATAAGAGACCACCAATGGTCTTAAGGACACATCACACTATTTATCAAAGTAATATAAGAAATATTAGTTTTAAAGAATGTTGACAAATATTTCATGCACAAAGAGTTCAGTGTCAATTTAAATGAGAAAAGAAGATCCCCAATGAAAATTGGCATATTAGGAGTTCTGTGCACTCCTGCCACTAAATATCATACCGGTGAAGTTTTTCAGGAGTTCCGGTTGTGGCGCAATGGAAACGAATCCAACTGGGAACCATGAGGTTGCAGGTTCAATCCCTGGCCTCACTCAGTGGGTTAAGGATCCGGCGTTGCTGTGAGCTGTGGTGTAGGTCCCCACCTACGGCTCTGATTAGACCCCTAGCCTGGGAACATCCATATGTCATGGGTGCGGCCCTAAAAAGACAAAAAGACCCCCCCCCAAAAAAGGTTTTCAAACCTTAGTAGGCATTTACCCCTACAGACATTTGTTAATAGCATATGGAATAATATTCCTCAGAAAAATGTTTTAAGGTATGCTGACTGTCATGAATCATATGTGACAGTGTAAATAAACTCCTGCTGGATCCTATAAAAATAAAATATTTTTAATGATGATTATAAATGCTTATGAGAGAAAGAAGTATAAATATAGAGAAGAGGAAATAGAAATAGAAATCATGTAATTCCATCAGGGGTGAATACTTTTTAACACTTTATGTCATTTTTATAAAAAAATGTACAAGTTCATTTTTGTAATAAAAAGGAATTATATTACATGTTCTTTTCAACAACCTCCAATTTTTCATTAGACATATTACAAATGTATTTCTAGGTTGTTAAATTTTTGTTTGTTTTTTTAGGGCCACACCTTCAGCATGTGGAAGTTCCCAGGCTAGGAGTTGAATTGGAGCTATAGCTGCCAGGCTACCCCACAAACACAGCAATTTGGGATCCTCAATCCACTGAGTGAGGCCAGGGATTGAACCTGCATCCTTGTGGATACTAGTCAGATTCTTAATCTGCTAAACCACAATAGGAACTCCCTAGGCTGTTAAATATTTGAAAACACAATTTTAATGGCTTTGTGTTAGCCTATTTATGAATGTACCATAATTTTTAGACAAATCTTATTAATGGACTTTTAAATTGGTTTGTTTTGCACTATCATAGATTCCACCGTAGATACCCTTATGGCTCTCTCTTGAGAACATCTATTAATTGCTTTTTTAGGATAAATTTCTAGTCCGAACATAGATTAGAGAGTATGCAACATTCTTGCGTTCTTGATCTATTAGAGTTTGGCATCCAGCCTCTGTTGGATATTCCAATATTGTGTTAATATTTTACTATCAGCTCTCTTTCTAGTTTTTGAAGATGTTTAAAATCATGAGCATGCCCTCAGACCTTCAACTTATTCTCAGCCAGCTGACTCCACCTCCTTCTTCTTGGAGAAAATTGAACACACACTTATTTACCTTAAGTAATTTTAAATAATTATTTGCATCACTGTCTATTCTTTTTACCATCTCTCAGATTAAAATATAAATTCTTGTTCATCTTGGATTCCATTTTTTTCTCAGAAGTCCTTCATTTTACTCAATTACTTGCTCTCTATTCTGCATCATTAGCACCCCACCTCTACTGGTTCCTTCTAGTCACCCAGAAAAACAAACAAAAAAACCTGAGCACCACAGTCCGCTCCAGCAATCTACCTTCTTCTTCTTCTCACTCCACAAAGGTCTTTAAAATGTTGTCTCAGCGTTCCCGTGTGGCTCAGAAGGTTAAGAACCCAGCTACTATCCATGAGGATGCAGGTTTGATCCCTGGCCTTGCTCACTGGGTTAAGGATCTGGCATTTCCCTGAACTGCGGTGTAGGTCGCAGATGCAACTCAGATCTTGCATTGCTACGGCTGTGGTGTAGGCCAGAAGCTGTACCTCTAATTCGACCCCTAGCCTGGGAACTTCCATATGCTATACCTGCAGCCCTACAAAAAAATTAAAATTAAAAAATAATAAATAAAAATATATTGTCTCTACTCACTGTCTCCATTTCCTTACTTCAGCTTAAGGCACAAGTAAGACCCACCTCCATCTCTTATACTGCTCTTTCCAAGGGCACATTTTTACTAATAAGTCTAATGAAACTTATCATTTGGTCCTTCTTATTTTCCCTCTCTTCAATATTTAGCACCCTTGGTTACTCTGTCTTTGAATATTTACTTTCCCACGCTTCACAGAAGTGTACTCTTCTGTTTCCCTCCTACCTTGCTAACTCCCTGATCATCCTCATTTGACAACTTCTTTTACTTTACCCATCCTTTAAACTAAGACATTTCTCAAGATCTGTACCAGGCTCTTCTGTCTTGTCTTCTCTTTATTTATTTATTTTTTGTTTTGGTTTGGTTTTTCTCTCCCATAAAACATACTCTCCCTAGGAAATAGCATCCATATTCATGAGTTTGATTATCCCAAATCTCATGTTTATCCCATCTTACAGTACTAAATATCTAATAATTTCCACGTACCAGCTATATCTTTAATCAAGTTACCTTTGCTATCTCAACCTTAGTTTTCTCATCTGTAACATGGGAGTAAGAATTCTATATCTGCCATTGGTCACCCTGTGAGGCACTGGTGAGATAATTTATGTATTTTAGTACAATATTTGGCAAAAAACAAGGGTTTAATAAGCTTAATAAGTACACTTTATTCCTAATCTGTAGTGTATTCAAAACAGTTTTGGATAAAACATTATAATGTTCAAGTAATTAGTGGAGAAAAATCCTTGGTGAATAGCAAAATTAAGACCAAAACACATTGATATGTATGTAAAAGACTGTATTAATCAAGATGAAACCAGCTGCAGTAACAGATGAACCTGATTTTTTTCAATGGCTTGACACAATAGAATTTTATTTTTTCATTTACTTAAAATACAACAGTGGGGCAAAGGCTTAGGTCCACTCATTTTTTGAGAAACTCAGACTGATGCAGATATGCTGTGCATAGAATCTGCCATTCTAGGATTTTGCAGACAGTATTTTAGCGAAATATTTTGCCACTGCTTATCTTGGGTCTCATTCTTTCTAGCCCCTGACACAAATCTTCTTGCCATCCACTGACTTCCTACTAAGCCACGATAAATCTTTCTAGGGCTTTTGTTGTTGTTGTTATTAGAGCTCCTACTCACTTCAAATGGCAATTTGTGTATTAGTTTTAGTAACATGAGCTGCCAAAGAGATACATAGCAAAATTTCAGTGGCTTACCGCAGTGATCATATCAAATTAATGGTATTTGTATAGTATCTTCCTCAATTTCTTGATAAACTATAAGTCAAGAAACATGCATTAGTTCTAGTATTATAAGCAATTAGTAACCAGCGGTATGACTTGAGTGAAGTTATTTACCTCTGTCCTTTCTCAAAAGGACATTTATATTTGCAAAATAAGGGGTGTGGTCATGGAATAAATGTTAAAATCCCTTCAACTCTATAATTTGGTTAATTTAACATTATATCAGGATATTCGTAACTATCACAGAAACAAATAGAAGAAGAAAAATGTGTGTTAGCATCAATGCTAAACAGTAGTTTAAATATGAATGAAAGAGGAGAGCAAGCTATAGTAACGTAACTTAACAAACATCCTTTGGGACATCTGTGTTCTCTAAGATGTCCCCAGTGATCCCACTTCTTGGAGTTCATAGTCTTATGCAATCCCTTCTGAGTGTGAAGCTAGACAGAATAACTTTCTCTTACGTAAAAAATGGAATATGGGGAAAGGGAAGGGATATTATTTCTGAGATTATGTTACCAAAAGATGGTAACATCTCCATTTCTCTCTCTTCCCTCTCTTTCACTCTCTCTATATTTCTCACTCTAGGGAGAAAAGCTGCCATGTTCTAAGGGCCATATGGAGAGGCACAGAGGGCAAAGAACTGATAAGACAGCAGGCAACAGTTACCTCGGAACTGAGACCTGTTGACAGGCACAAGAATGAGCTTGGAGACAGATCTTACCCACCTCCAGCTTTGCGATTACCTCAGCTCCAGTTAGTAACATTACCTTACCCTGTGATGCAGACTGACACAGAGAACCTGGGTAAGCTGAGCCCAGATTCTGGACTCACATGAATTGTGAGATCATAAATATGTGTTGTCTTAAGCCTCTATATTTTGAGATAATTCATGATGCAGCAATAGGAAAATAATAAAATTTTTCATTGGTAAACAAAGACATCATTTTTTCAAAAACAGGTACTCTGATGTAGAACGACTCACTTCTAGAAAAAAAAAGGAGCAAAAAAGAGTTTACTTTGAATTTCTTTTTGTATTTTGCCTTTGGCTACATCTAGCTCTTACCCCCAAAAAACCACTGGACTGCTAAGTCGAGAATTTTCCAAAAGTTCCCTCATGGTGCAGAGGGTTAAGTTTCTAGCGTTGTCGCAGTTGTGGCACAGGTGGCAGCTGCAGCGCAGGTCTATTCATGGACTAGGAATTTCCACATGTCAGGAGTGTGGCCAAAAAACCCTTTCCACTCTTTCATTTTTCCTTTAAAGTTCTTAGAATATTTAAATTGTGCCTGGCTGTCCCTTATCCTTCTTCATGACAATACATTTAATATTTTCTAATGGATTATCTCTTCAGTTAACATTTAAAAATAAATTTTAATAATATTCTTCTTATATAAGTGGGATATATCTTTTGGGAGTTCCTGCTGTGACGTAGTGGGTTAATGATATGGCTTATCTCTGTGGAGGTGCCATTTTGACCCCTGGCCAGATGTGGTGGGTTAAGGATCTGGCCTTGCTGCAGCTGTGAATTTGATCCCTGGCCCAGGAACTTCCATATGCAGCATGTGTGGCTCAAAAGGAAAAGAAAAGAAAAAAAAAAAATCGTATCTTTTGTTGAAATATAGTTGATATAAAATATTATGTTGCTTTCAGATATATTACATAATGATTTGACATTTGCATGCATTATGGAATGATCTCCAAGATAGCTACCACCAGCATTTGTGTGGGGGAAGGGAGTCCCAGGTGCTTCTTCCCTTTCCAAGGAACTGTCCAAGATCAGCAGGTAGGTCTGGCCCAGGTTCCTTTAAAATTACTGCCCCTGCATATAGAAGATTCTGTACTTACCCTTTAATATGAGTGGGTTGCCTACCTTGAGGTGTAGCTTTTGTCTATACCACATATCCACCGTTCCTATCCATCTTGTTGTGGTTCCTTCATTATATCTTTAATTGTGGAAAATATTTTCAGCTAGTCTTCAGGTCATTATCGTCGTTGTTCCATAAATAGTTGTAATTTTGGTGTGCCTAGAGGAAGTGGCTTCAGGCTCTTCTTACTCCATCATTTTGGCCATACCCAATAAAATTCATATTGATCATAGAAAATTGACAAAACAGATAAGAAAAGAGAAGAGAATTACTTGTATTTGCATAACCCAGAGATCTGTGATTAATGTTTTGATGAATATCCTTCAAGCTGCTCTTTTTTTTTTTTTTTTTTTTTTGTCTTTTGTCTTTTTAGCTATTTCTTGGGCTGCTCCCGCGGCATATGGAGGTTCCCAGGCTAGGGGTCTAATCAGAGCTGTAGCCGCTGGCCTACGCCAGAGCCACAGCAACGCGGGATCCGAGCCGCGTCTGCAACCTACACCACAGCTCACGGCAACGCCGGATCATTAACCCACTGAGCAAGGGCAGGGACCGAACCTGCAACCTAATGGTTCCTAGTCAGATTCGTTAACCACTGCGCCACAACGGGAACTCCCAAGCTGCTCTTTTATAATTACTTAGGTACTTTGCATTTAAACAATTCAGGAATAATACCATATTATGAATATATGTGCATTATTAATAATATACATATAGTGCTTTCTATGTGCTAAGGATTTTCTAAGC
Organism: Sus scrofa; assembly: GCF_054392235.1. Lineage (NCBI taxonomy): Eukaryota > Metazoa > Chordata > Mammalia > Artiodactyla > Suidae > Sus > Sus scrofa. The sequence goes on from NC_139390.1 coordinate 66,258,155, forward strand.
ACCTCACCTCATATGTATTAACTTCTTTAATTTTCGTAAGAACATTCCATTTTTATTTTATAATGATTTTTATTTTTTCCATTATAGCTGGTTTACAGTATTCTGTCAATTTTCTACTGTACAGCATGGTGACCTAGTCACACATACACATATATATTCCTTTTCTTACATTATCATGCTCCATAATAAGTGACAAGATACAGTTCCCAGTGCTATACAGCAGGATCTCATTGTTTATCCATTCCAAAGTCAATAGTCTGGATCTATTGTCCCCACATTCCCAGTCCATCCCACTCCCCCCCCCCCCCTTGGCAACCACAAGTTTGTTCTCCATGTCCATGATTTTCTGTGGAAATGTTCATTTGTGCTATATATTAGATTCCAGTTATAAGTGATATCATATGGTATTTCTCTTTCTGACTTACATCAGTTAGTTCTGAAGTTCCATCCATCCATCTTGCTGCAAATCGCATTATTTTGTTCTTTTTATGGCTGAGCAGTATTCCAGTGTGTATATATACCACATTTTCCTAATCCAATCATCTGTGTTGGACATTTAGGTTGTTTCCATGTCTTGGCGATTGTGAAGAGAACTGCAATGAACATGCAGGTGCATGTGTCTTTTTCAAGGAAAATGTTGTCCAGATGGATGCCCAAGAGTGGGATTTCTGGGTCATATGGGAGTTCTATGTACAGTTTTCTAAGGTACCTCCATATGGTTCTCCATGGTGGTTGTTCCCTCTTACATTCCCACCAACAGTGCAGGAGGGTTCCCTTTTCTCCACACCCCCTCCAGCATTTGATTTTGTGGACTTATTAATGATGGCCATTCTGACTATTGTGAGGTGGTGGTAGCTTTGACTTGCATTTCTCTAATAATCAGTGATGTTGAGCATTTTTTCATGTGCTTGTTGGACATCTGTATATCTTCCTTGGAGAGATGTCTATTCAGGTCTTTTGCCCATTTTTCAAGTGGGTTGTTGGCTTTTTTGCTATTGAATTGTATAAGTTGTTTGTATATTTTAGAGATTAAGCCCTTGTCAGTTGCATCATTTGAAATGATTTTCTCCCATTCTGTAAGCTGTCTTGTTGGTTTTTTTTTATGCTTTCCTTTGCTGTGCAAATGCTTGTCACTTTGATTAGGTCCCATTGATTTATTTTTGCTTTTATTTCTGTTGTCTTGGGAGGCTGACCTGAGAAAACATTTGTAAGGTCAATGTCAGAGAATGTTTTGCCTATGTTCTCTTCTAGGAGTTTAATGGTGTCTTGTCTTACAGTTAAGTCTTTAAGCCATTTTGAGTTTATTTTTGTGCATGGTGTGAGGGTGCATTCCAGTTTCATTGATTTACACCCAGCCCTCCAGTTTTCCCAGCACCACTTGCTGAAAAGACTGTTTTTTCCCCATTTTATATTCTTGCTTCCTTTGTCAAAGATTCATTGACCATAGGTATCTGGGTTTATTTCTGGGTTCTCTATTCTGTTCCTTTGGTCTGTATGTCTGTTTTGGTACCAGTACCACACTGTCTTGATGACTGTGACTTTGTAATATTGCCTGAAGTCTGCAAGAATTATGCCTCCTGCTTGGTTTTTTTCCTCAGGATTGCTTTGGCAATTCTGGGTCTTTAGTGGTTCCACATAAATTTTTGGATTGTTTGTTGTATTTCTGTGAAAAATGTCCTGGGTGAGTTGATAGCCTTGAATCTATAGATTGCTTTGGATAGTATGGGCCATTTTTACAATATTAACTTTTCCAACCCAGGAGCATGGCATATCTTTCCATTTCTTTACATCTTCTTTAATTTCCTTGATTAATGTTTTATAGTCCTCAGCATTTAAGTCTTTCACCTCCTTGGTCATGTTTATTCCCTCCCAGGTTTTGATTTTTTGGGGGTGCAATTTTAAAATGTATTGTATTTTTGTATTCCTTTTCTAATATATTCATTGTTGGTATACAGAAATGTGACTGATTTTATGACCTTTCTGTTATTATTTCTGTGTACAAATAAGTAAGCTGAGGCCCAGTATATCTACATTCATATTGTTTTCTCACTGAGCAAAATGATTTAAAATTACTACTTTGTAAAAGTAAGCCTTGCTGAGGATGAAGGGAAGAAGGGATTTACATTCCCATGCAGCCACTCTGGAAAGTGTATAAAGGGGCCTCAAAATATGAGAACTAGAACTACTATATGATTCAGCAATTCCTCTTCTGAATATTTACCCAAAGAAAACAAAAACACTAGTAAGAAAAGATATATGCACTCTTATGTTCAGTGCAGCGTTATTTACAGTAGCTAAAATATATGAACAACCTAAGGGCCCATCAATATGTGAATGGATAAAGAAGATGTGAGATATACACATATATGTATATGTGTGTATATGTGTGTGTGTAGTGTGTGTGTATAATATATATACATATGCATATATATACATATATAATGGGATATTACTCAGCCATAATCTTGCTAGTAACAATATGATAGAACCAGTGGATATTATACTAAGTGAAATAAGTCAGACAGAGAAAGACATAGTGCATGATCTCACATATATGAAATCTAAAAATAGAAAACAAAAAACAAAAATATATTCATAAATGTAGAGAACAAACTGGCTGTTGCAGAGGGAAGGAAGATGAAGGGTTGAGTGATACAGGTGAATGGAATTAAAAGGTACAGAGTTCCTGTTATAAAATAAGTAAATCACAGGGAAGTAACACACAGCATAAGGAATATAGTCAAAAATGCTGTAACAACTTTGAGTAGTGACAGATGGTTACTTGACTTAGTGTGGTAAACATTTCATAATGTATTTAAATGTCAGAAGCCTAGGTTGTACACCTGAAAATAACATAATACTGTACATCAACTGTACTTCAATTTTAAAAAAAAGGGGTTTAGGGAAAATTTTTTCAAGTTAAAAATTTTTTAACTTAAAAATTTTTTTAAGTTAACTGATGGAAACTTCTTAACACATCATTAAACATATTTTACTTGTTTATATTGTAACAAAAGCCTTCTAGTAATACTTTGTCATAGGTTTTAGTAAATGATAAAAGAATATTAGAAAGCTTGACAAATCTTTAATCACTGCTTTTAACACACACATTTCTTTCATCTCTGCATAAAGCCGGTCCAGAGGTTAGCATCTCTTAGAAGTTACCTTGGGGTCCAGCTGCTGGAGAAGCATATAGATCTGCGTTAATGTCCCACGCAGTGTAATCAGGATGAAAGGGGCTATTCTGAGTTATCTACTAACTCCTTCCTCCAACACCTTAGGTCACATCTCTTTACACTTTATGAGATCTAGAAAACACATGGTCATAATATCCTTATTAAGTTCAGAGAATAATAGAGGAGCCAGAAGGTGATTTAAAACCTAAGACATATATTAGGAATTTTCGTATTCTTCTCAACTGCCAAACTCAGGAATTAGTGGAATGTCACATCAAGCAGCATTTGATAATAACAGTGACATCTCTGCTTAGAGTAAAAGTTGCCAAATACACTTATGATACTGTATTCTCTATTTTTACATAAAATATGAAAATCATATGATATAGGTAACACTTGGTGATTATAATATTGTGGCCAATTTGATTCCTAGGTGATGTAAGAAAAAGTTCATTTTTTTAATTACCTGAAAATATAAATAAATCCATAGAATACATTGAATAAACACTCTCTCAAATATGCTATAATGACATAAAATATTACTGTAATATGCTATGTATTGTGTATGTAACTATATGTTACTACAGTTTGACCAATATGGTTGTCCTTTCACAATTAACCTTCATGAAATAGAAACTTGTCTGTCTTGTACACCACTATCCCCTAGAATGGCTTTGTGCCAGGCACATGCATTATATGTATTCATTCATTTAATAAATACATATGACTATACACTATAAACAAGAAAATGAGTCACAGAGAGGCTAAATAACTTATTCAGGTTCACACAGCTAGCTTACATTGGTTTGAATTCAAGATTATGCCTGAAAAATCCACTGCCATTAAGTAGGAAGAAAAGTTCACAGTGACAGCGAGTACTTTGGAACTCACAAATCCCAGGGTCTATCCCAGGAGTTTACCACTAGGAAACATATTCAGTCACAGGTTTTTAATCACTGTCAAGATCCATACCTCCGGAGTTCCCGTTGTGGCGCAGTGGTTAACTAATCCAACTAGGAACCATGAAGTTGCGGGATTGATCCCTGACCTTGCTCAGCGGGTTAAGGATCCAGCGTTGCCCTGAGCTGTGGTGTAGGTCACAGACGTGGCTCGGATCCTGCGTTGCTGTGGCTCTGGTGTAGGGTGGTGGCTACAGCTCCGATTAGACCCCTAGCCTGGGAACCTCCATATGCCACAGGAGCAGCCCTAGAAAAGGCAAAAAGACCAAAAAAAAAAAAAAAAGATCCATACCTCCACCTGCTTATATTACAGGTATTTTGGTCTCCATTGCAGATTGTGACTCCATAAAGAATAGATTTTATGTCTTATTTCTTATGTATTACTCTGGAGCTGGTATAGTACCTTGTACACAGTAAAGACTCAGTAAAGTTCTGATGAATTGAATTTGAGATGGACAATGTGTTAATGGTAAACTAATTTATAGAAATGAATATCTTTTTTATTGGACATGGCAGAGTTTTATACAAACACACACGTAAAACACATATATGTATGTGCATGCAGGTTGATCTAATTTACTGTCAACATAGAATCAATCTCCAAACCAAGCTGAAGGGCTATGAAGTGATGTTTCTAATTTTTTATAGAGATAAAAGAATTTAAAACCAATTTAGATTTTCCAACAACAAAATAAATACTAGTCATGGTTTGAGGCTTGCACTGAAGGGCATGAATCTCAACACAGACAGAGATGCTGATTGTAAAAGCCATCTTGAAAGGCAAATACTAGAGGAAAAGTCAAACAGCTATGATATGGGGCAGGTAACAGGAACAGCCCAACTAAGTGGTTAACCTTCATGTAGATACATACTAGTACCTCCTACTGGACTTTTTTAGTACTATTACTATGCATGTGTTTACATGTATACATGTGTGTACATACAGGTATGCCTGCATACATATATGTAGCAATAGCCAGACAGACAGGCTTACACTCAGAATTGGGTCTGTCTAACCAAGGATAGATAGCAAGACCACCTATGTAGATTTGGCCTTTAGGAGGGCTTCAGTCTGGGAAGAAGAGAGACTGTAGAGAAAGGTTGTCAAGATAAAGAAACACTCCATTTTCAGAGGAAATGAAATATGAAGATATGTTGTCTCTTTTTTATCCCAGAAAAGAAAAGCAGCCATCCCAGCTACTCTGAGCTAGAGAAGAGCAAGAACTTGTTCGGTGAATCAAGACAGAAATCATTAACTCAAACTGAAGAAAACAGAGCAGAGCTAGACTTGAAGCAAAATTGATGAAACGTTAAAATTTCCTAGTTCTTCTCTTTCAGTCTCTTTCTCATCTTTTCATCTTTGTCTTCCTTAGCTTCAATAGGAAAGAGAGATATCAGACAAATTAAGGTCACACATGACAAAAGTATAGCGTCATTTAAACAATGACAACAGAAAAGTAATGACAGGAACAATGATCATCCCAAACAACAAAGTCTAGGGAACTATTGCTATTGTGCACAAAACCAAATGCTCATCTTTCAGGCATTCAATGCAAAAGAGGAATATAATAGGATACATAGCTCTCAATAGCTAGTAAGTAGAAAACCAAATTATCAGAAAAGAGACATTGCCCTAGCTCTGAAATCTGACAAGAAACATTGCATGGATCTACACTGAAACTTTTTAAAAAACCACATAGACAGTATTGTAATACGGTCTTTCAGGAGGACAAAAAAGAAGGTATTAAAGAAACTTTGGATAAAAAATGAATTCATAGAAATAAGGTAGAAAAAAATCAACAATGCAAGTGGAAATGAGACATGTAGAGGAGACAGGCAGAAATAATTACAAAAGGTAAAGAAGCACAAAGAAGATAAAAGCAGTAGAATCATTTTCACAATTGAACTGGACATGACAAAATACAGATTTCAAATGATGTAAAATCCTAACACCAATGTCTGTTACTGTAAATGTTTACACTATATTTTCCCTAGAAATATATTCATCATTTTCATATAGGTCTCTCTGGCAGAAATCATTGTTTCAATATTATTATTTTAATGTAGTGGCTACTAAATTAAAATTTCAGCTATTTTATAAAAATTCATTATATCGCCATTCAATATCTTGCTGAAAAAATCGCTCCATTATTCTAAAATGCCATATCACTTTGTAGAGCTGATCTTTTGCTAAGGTGAAGATGTAGATGGAGGAATATAGATTTTGGAATTAGATATCTTTAGTTTGCATTGAGCTCTTCAACTTATTGGCTGTTTGCCCTTGAGCAAGTTAGCCAGCCCTTGGCCTTTTAAATTTACAATATGAAGTAAATAACTCCTATATCTGTGAGGTTTTTTTTATTATTAAATGAGATCATGCATTTAATGTTCCCAGCCAGTTTCTAGGTAAGTACTAGATAAATAATACTGCTCTGCTCTGATGGGCTTGGGATGCCATATCTTAAATGAAATTCACCTGTGTTCAGGTAGCAACAAAGAAACCGTCAAAGGAATTTCCTACGTATTTATACAGTGAAAATAACTCTATGCCCATAGTTTTTAAATTGTTTCACATTCAACAGTGCATTCATTGAACATCTATTCAATATGAAAAGCATGCTGAGTAATACATGTACTAAAATAAATTTTACCTGCTTCCTCAACAGGTAATGGAGGACAGACATATTTAACTAAATATTGAGTATTAGCCACGTTCTGAGGAAAACACATGAGGCTATGGAAGTTAGAACAAATGAGAAATTTTCTAGTATTTCCAGAAAGAGCAAGGAAATAAGAAGGTTCCTGATCAACTGTGCATTTAAATATTCTGCATATTAATAAGTACATGCCACAGTATAATGATTTTGCCTCCTGTGCAGTAACATTTCTTCTCAAAAGGGTTTCAGCGACTTTATCCCAAGAAATTCATAAGTACCAGGACTCTTCAGTACAAAATAAGCAATATTTATACCACTGCAAGTTTAACTTCAGTTTTCCCAAATCAAATTGGAGGTCTGATCTCTCCTTTTCTAATAAATACAAATCAAATTTAGTCATTTTTTTATCCTTGCTCTACCACCTGAGACCCACCAGTTTTATAGAGTTTTTTTTTATTTTCATTAAAACAAATCTCTGTAATACGGCAACCACACTAGTTTAGTTCCATAAAATTATTTTAAGGTTTTTTCATGATTTATTTTATTACTTGGAAGATATTTCAAGATAATGGTTTCTCTCACGGTACCAGCAAACTTTTTTTCTTATAATTGTTTAAGGAAGTTTTTTTTTTTTTTTTTTAATTTCAACAAATGTCTCTCATAATATTTGTAATAACGTCCTGACAGAGCATAGAACTCTCCAGTGCACCAGGGTGGGCTACAGAAAAGTAATTCCTCCAGCTCACTTACCATAAGCTTCCTGCTGTTCCCAGGAGTTGTGTAAGGTTGGAATCCTGCTGCTAGTTCAAAGGCTGGTTGGCCAATTGCAGAATTATTCTTGAAGTTTTAAGTGTTGAAGTGGAAATAACAGCACATGCAAGGTTAAGCCACACAAACCAATTTCACTAAGGGAATGGAAAACTAATTCTAATGGAAAATGAAAACGATATTTTTAGGCATTCATATGTTCAGAAAATATTTATTGAACATTGCTATATGCCAGGCCCTCTTTTACTTGTTGGGAAAATGTCAATAAGAAAAACCAAAAAAGTTCTCATCCTCCAAAAGCTTATGTTCTGATGGGAGGACAGTTATAAATTGGGGCCAAGTTATCCATTATGAACAGAGCCTAAACCCACGATACCTCCAAGGGGCCATAAAAATATTTTAATTTATTTTTAAACCAGGAGAAAAATATGAATATTATAATAATGCATCCATCCTGTGTTATATTATTCTTTATACCAAGGCAGCATAAAGCCATAAAATATAAAATATTTTTTTATGGAGGAAGGGGCAAAAGTGCCTTTAAACCACTGAAGTCATATTGCAGACTTGTATAAACACAAATGAATAAGTAATTATGTAGTATATTATGAGAAGTTCTGTAGAGGAAAAAAAAGGAAGTGTGATAAGAGTGTTGGATAAAATTATTTGTAATTTTAAACAGAGGTTAGAGAAAGCATCATGAGCAATAATGTTTGTGCACAGCGTGGTCCAAGGGCAGAGAGAGGCTTCCTGGAATGTAGAAGGAACAAGGAGGTGATTATGACCATAGCAAAGTGACATCTGGGGAGAGGAGGTAAAGATGTGGCCCTTGAGGTGATGGGAGTCAGACTGTATTGTGCCTTGTCGGACACTTAAGATTGATTCTGAGCAATGCAGGGAACAACCAGGGGATTTAAGGCAAAGCCATTGTTAGGAGTTGAACAGCATACCCTCAAAAGTTATACTGATGTGTTAACCCCGGGTACCTGAAAATTTGACCTTATTTAGAAATGGGGTCTTTGTGGATATAATCAAGTTAAGATGAATGAGGTCATTAGGGCAAGTCTTAATCCAATACAACCAGTGTCTCTATAAGAAAAGGAAAACAACACATGAAGACAGAGACACACAGGGAGGACAACATGTGAGGACAAAAGCCGAACTGGGGAGATATAGCTGCCAACTACAGAATGCTGAGGACTGACAGTCACCCTCAGAAGCAAAGAGGCAAGGAAGTACTCTCTCCAGAGTTTCAGAGGCAGCAGAGTCTGCTGACATCTTGATTTCCAACGTCTAGCAGAACTGTGAGACAATAGACTGCTGTTGTTTTAAGTTATCCAGTTTGTGGTACTTTGTTACAGTAGCTCTAGGAAACTAATACAGTCAATTTATTCCAACAGCATGTCTCTGGCTGAGGGTCAGACTGAATGTCAAGACTACAGTATAGCAAGGGTAGGAACTAGGAGGCTCCCTTAGGTCACATGTTCTGAGAAGCTGATTCTAAGATCCACAATTGCAAACAGAAGGTTTATCCACAAGTGCTTTCAGGAAAAATACAGGGTGGGAAAGGGGGTGGCAGGGGACATAATCTTGAATGAGACGTCCCCCTACAGTAAGGGAAGGAAATATTTGAGGTACTGATCTGTGGGCAGCTACTTTCTTCCGGTCATGGAGATGAATACTTTTGTCCTGGGGGAGAAGGAATATGTAAGGTGCTTTGTATCATCTCCGGAAGATACTGCATTTATGAGAGAGAAATTCAAACAGCCTGGGAGAACATGGAAATCTGTGTGTGTGAACAGTGTAATTGTGTGTGTGTGTGTCTTCCTGTGTGTGTGTGTGTCCTAGCAAGGATCCTACATTTGCATAGCACTCTATAACACACTAAATGTATAATACACCAACCTTGTAATGCAGGTAGGACAGATATTTTAAAATACTAATTTTTCCAATAGATGAAATAAAACCTAGAAATATCATCTGACTTGCTCAATACTCAGTGAGTTAGTGGTAAGGACAAGACTGAAATATGGCCTCTGAATCCAAGGCCTGAGTTCTTTGTACCACGTCATACAGCCTAAGTATTACTTCAGTTATATAGCAGTGATCAAACTCCACAATTCTGCATAGTCTTTTTGTTTTGTTTTTTTTTTGTTTTTCGTCTTTTTAGGGCCGCAGCCATGGCATTTGGAGGTTCCCAGGCTAGGGGGTCTAATCAGAGCTACAGCTCCCAGCCTACACCACAGCCACAGCAAAGTGGAACTCAAGCCGCGTCTGTGACCTACACCACAGCTCACAGCAATGCCAGATCCTTAGCCCATTTTGCGGGACCAGGGATCGAACCCACAACCTCATGGTTACTAGTCAGGTTCATTAACCACTGAGCCACGACGGGAACTCCCTCTGCATAGTCTTTAATTATTTCAGAACCACCAAGAGAGTGTGTGCCAAGCACTGCAGAGTTGTTTATCGAACTCACATCCATTTCTTCCTGGATCTAAAGCTACACCTCATTTCCAACCTCCTTTACAATGTAGGCATATGACTGAGTTCTTGTGAATAGAAACTGAGCAGTGAATGATAAGAATCATACAGGCTCATAAATAAAATGCTAAGAAGTTGTCCCTCTCCTCTGTTGCCCATGATCTTCCCAGTACAATGACAAAAGCCAAGCATTGAAGATGGTGAGTGTCCATTAGTGTGAATCTCTGAATGTTTGAAAGGGACAAAGAGACCTGTATACCAGCCCCCACTACAGTGAAATAGAGTCCTAATTCAGGGTTTTTCCTAACCATTAGAGAATCAGAAACACAGTAGGCATATCTTAGTGTAAGATGTATAGCATAGGCTTGGAATTTTATTTCGTGATAGTCACATAAACATAACTAATATATCTTATTCAAATCCAATATTAAATAACAACAATATACCAAGTTGTTGACATGTACACACGTAATCTGTTCTCCATTTTGTGGAAAAAATATTACTTTATTTTTCTGGTTGTTAAATCCCTGAGACAGCTTGAAATAACATAAATACCTAATTAGCAAATAAATAAATACTTGAGGTTTATATCATTACAATTTGACAACATACCAGAGAAGGAGGGAAATTTTCTCTATTTAGTTGTTCATTATTTTAATTTACTTTAAATAAAATAAATATTATATTTTACTTTATTTATTTATTTTTTATTTTATGGCTGGATGCACCTGTGGCATATGAAAATTCCCAGGTTGGGGGTCAAATCGGAGCTGCAGCTGCTGGCCTTTGCCACAGCCACAGCAATGCCAAACCCAAGCTGCATCTGTGAACTGCACTGCAGTTTGAGGCAATTCAGGATCCTTAACCCATTGAGCAAGGCCCAGGATCAAATCACATCCTCAAGGACACTATGTCGGGTTCTTAAGCTGAGCCACAATAGAAACTCTCATATGTTCGTATTTTAAAAATTGCAGGGAAGGACTCTCAATAGTCTGGCTTAAGTCACATGGCCATCCATAACCAATCACTGGTGTAGAGCTGGTTACACTGTGTGATTTAGCCTGGATGATCTGCCTTCTCTAGGTGGGCTGGGTACCACAATGGGCAGATCATTACCAATATTTAAAGTGCAGAGGAAAAGGACACCCAAGGAGGAGGTATTATATTTCCAGAAGTAGGAAGAGGGAAATGACAGACAAAACCCATTGATAACTATAACAAAGTTATGCTGGCTTCATTAAAAAGGAGAATATGCTATAATACCTTAGGGGCTGTTTTCCAGAAACTAGGTACCATAATTTGTATCTGGATCTTAGGAAGGAAACAGAACCCAGGTCCACAAAGCTATCCAAAATCACTCTATGTATTTCATGTAGGCTTTTCATTCTGTATGTATTTTATATTTCTTTCTGCAGATTAGGATTCTCGTCATTTCTGCAGGGTGGCTAAAGACAAGTTCAACTGATGATAGAATAGTCCAGGTCTTCCATCAAAAGCAAACTATCTTTGAAGGAAGGATCAAGATGGCAGGAAAGTAAGATGTCGTGCTCAGCTTCTCCCACAAACACATCAAAAAAACACATCTACATGTAAAATATTTTACAGAGAACATCTACTGAATGCTGGCAGAAGAATTTAAACCTCCAAAAAGGGCAAGAAACTCTTGACATAACTGGGTAGAACAAAAGAAAAAAAGAGAGAGAAAAGGAATCAGGCTGGGACTAGCATTTCTGAGAGGGAGCTGTGAAAGAGAAAAGGAACCCACACCCTGGGAAGCCACTTAACAGATCAGGAGAACAGTTGAGGTGGTGGGACCTCAAAGTCACCAAGAAAAGTGCAACAGCGGGCCAGAGGAGGGCAAAGTAGAGTGAAAGCCACACAGATCATCTGAACCACCACCCCAGACACCGCAGCCTGAGACATTCAGGTGGGGGCTGGGCACTGAGATTCAGGCTCTGGAGGTCATTGCCAGAGAGAGGACTAGGGTTGGCTGTAGAGACAGCTTGAGGGGCTAAGGAGTGGTGTGTCACAGGTGGGGGGAAGTGTGCTCTGGGCTAGGGAGTGGAACCCCATGGTGGAGAGAACCTGGAAGGAGGCCTGGGCCCACAGGAGAAGCAAGGCACCATTGTTGGTGAGGGTGAGAGGAGGAGGGGTGGACTGCCATAGAAAACTCCCTGTGCACGTGCGCATGTGGACTCTCAGAGTGCAGTGTGCCTCTGGTGCAGGCTACAGGTGGCTAGAAATCTTCAGCTAGAGCTACAGGAAACCCAGCACTTCCTGTGCTGGTTATGGTAGCCAGGCACCTCTTGTATGGGCAGTGGGAGGCCAAGTGCTATGTGGTGCATCTTGCATGATCTACAGGCAGCAGGGACAGATCACAGTGGTCATCTCGGAGACCAGAGGAAGGTGTGGCCTGCCACCACCAGGGGCCTGTGAGTGGGCTCCAACTGCGGCCCCAGTCACCTCAGGTGTTGGCAAAAAAAAAAAAAAAAAAAAATATATGGCACTGCAACAAAGCACCACCCACTGTTGCTCTCACTCTCCTGGGAACACACCCACCCTTCCACCCTGCTGCCGCCACTGCCAAATGCTCACTCTGGGCAGTACCCAGAGGCTTGATCACTAACCCTTCCCAAGACCCTGTAACTAGGAGCAGCCTGTGCATCACCTCCTGTATGGGCTAAGCAGGATGTTGTGCTTCCTGCATAGTCTACAGGTGTCGGGGGCAAACCACTGCAGTTATCTCTGACTCCAGAGGTAGGTGTGACCAGCCACCACTAGGGGTCCATGAAGAGGCACCACTTGCAGCCCCAGTCACCTCAAGGGCACCACAGAGGAGGGCATTGTGACTGAACACATCTGTTGTTGCACCTGCACCCCTGAGAACACCCCAGCCCTGCTGCTGCCACTGCCCACATTCTTGATCATTGTTACTTCCCAGGATCCTGCAACTAGGAGCAGCCTGTGCAGCACCTCCAGTGTGGGCTAAGAAGGAGGAATTGCTTCTTACATAGTCTACCAGCGGCAAGGTCAAACCACCCTAGTTATCACTGATTTCAGAGGTGGGCGTGGCCAGCTACCATTAAGTGGTCCCTGAACAGGCACCACGTGCAGCCCCAATCACCTCAGAGGACGGCATTACTTTAGAACACTACATGTTGTTGCTCTCACTCCCTTCGGAACTCACACACCCTGCCACTGCATTGCCAAATGCTCTGGGCACCTCAGTAATCTGCCTAACGCACATTACCACTTACCAGGGCCTTGCAGCTAGGAGTAGCCTGTGCAACCAACCTGCAGGTCCTTGCTGCTGTTAAGAGTCCAGCAACCAGGCACTGATTACTAGCCATACTCATTGCCTCCTTCTCCCTGGAAACACACTCAGCACCTTGAAGATAACAGCCTGCTCACACCAAGGAAAGAGATGGAAAACATCTAAACTCCCACACCAAAAATAAATAGTAACCGCCCACAAAATACAAAAGGGGTGCTCTTGCATAGAAGTAGCCCTCCAAGACTACAGTTTGGCTTCCCTAAACTCACAGAAAAAGAAAAATGTAAGAAGATGAAAAAGCTCAGGAACCACTTCCAGTTAAAAGAACAGAAGAATTCATCTGAAGCAGCAAACAATGAAACAGACCTCTGCAGTCTGACAGACACTGAGTTCAAATAGGAGATAATGACAATACTGAAGAAATTAAAGCTGAATATCAAAGAATTAAGAGTGGATATGAACAATAATACAAATTACTTTAGAAAGGAACTAGAAAATATAAGAAGGAATGTGGAAAAATTATAAAATTCATTTGCAGAGATGCAAATTGAGCTAAAGGCACTAAAGAGCAGAATGAATAATGCAGAGGAACGAATTAGTGACATGGAAGATAGAATAATGGAAATCACCTAATCAAGACAGCATACAGAAAACCAAATGAAAAAACACAAAAGCAATGTAAAAGATCTATGGGATAATATAAAGCAGGCCAATCAAGACATAATAGTAATTCCAGAAGGAGAAGAAAGAGAAAAGGGGATGGAACATATATTTGAAGAAATTATGTCTGGAAACTTTCCAAATATAAAGGAAACTGATATCAAGATACAGGAAGCACAGAGGGCCCCAAAGAAGTTGAACCCAAATAGGACCACAGCAAGATATGTTGTAGTAAAAATGGCAAAAATAAAGATAAAGAAAGATTCTAAAGGCAACAAGAGGAAAACAAAACATTGAATATAAGGGACTCCACATAAGGCTATCAGCTGATTTCTCTACAGAAACACTATAGGCCAGAAAGGAGTGGAAAGATATATTTAAAGTGCTGAAAGGAAAAAATTTGCAGCCTATAATACTCTATCCAGCAAAAATATCATTTAAAATAGAAGGAGAAATAAAGAATTTCTCCAACAAACAAAAGCTAAAAGAGTACAGCAATACTAAACCCATTCCAAAAGAAATACTGAAAGGACTTCTTTAAGTAAAAAAAAAAAGGTAAGACGAAATAGGATAGAGGAAACCACAAATGAAAAGCAATCACCTAAATAAGCCAGCATATAGATCTAAGAGTGGACAAACAAACAAACAAAAAAAACCCAAAAAACTACTATAAAAAACAGAACAACTGGAAGACAAGGTTTAATGGCAATAAATGCATATCAATAATTACTTTAAATGTCAATTGACTGAATGCTCCAATCAAAAGACACAGAGTGGGAGATTGGTTAAAAGAGCACAAACCGGAGTTCCTGTCGTGGCGCAGTGGTTAACGAATCCGACTAGGAACCACGAGGTTGCGGGTTCCGTCCCTGCCCTTGCTCAGTGGTTAACGATCCGGCGTTGCCCTGAGCTGTGGTGTAGGTTGCAGACGCGGCTCGGATCCCGCGTTGCTGTGGCTCTGGCGTAGGCCGGTGGCTACAGCTCCGATTCGACCCCTAGCCTGGGAACCTCCATATGCCGCGGGAGCGGCCCAAGAAATAAGCAACAACAACAACAAAAGACAAAAAAAAAAAAAAAAAGAGCACAAACCTATAATCTGCTGTCTACAAGAGACCCAACTTGGGGCAAAGGACACATACAGATTGAAAGTGAGGGGACGGGAAAAGCTACTTCATGCCAATTGACAAGACAGGAAAGCAGGAGTTGCAATACTCATATCAGTCAAAATAGACTTTAAAATGAAGGCCATAGAGAAAGACAAAGATGGACACAATTTAATGGTAAAAGGATCTATTCAAGAAGAGGATATTATAATTTTCAATATATATGCATCTAATATAGGAGCACCCAGATAACCTATGACAATTACTAACACACATAAAAGGAGAAATTGATGGGAATACAATCATAGTAGGAGACTTTAACACCCCACTCACATCAATGGACAGATCTTCTAGACAGAGAATCAATAAGGCAACAGAGATCCTAAATGACACAATAGAAAAGTTAGATTTAAATGACATTTTCAGGGCTTTACATCCAAAAAAATCAGAATATACATTCTTCTCAAGTGCACAGGGAACATTCTCAAGGATTGATCACATATTGGGGCCCGATGCTAACTCAAAAAATTTAAGAGTATAGAAATTATTTCAGGAATCTTCTTTGACCACAATGGCATGGAACTAGAAATCAACCACAGGAAAAGAAATGAGAAAAAACCCCAACTACATGGAGACTAAACAACATGTTACTAAAAAACCAATGGGTCAATGAAATCAAGAAGGAAATTTAAAAATACCTCTAGATGAATGATAATGAAGACAAAACCACTCAAAATCTATGGGCTTCCACAAAAGCTGTGCTCAGAGGGAAATTCATAGCTATACAGGCCTTCTTCAAAAAAGAAGAAAGATCTCAAATCAACAACTTAACCCACTACCTAAATGAATCAGAAAAAAGAAGAACAAAACCTAAAGTCAGCAGAAGGAAGGAAATCATAAAGATTAGAGAGGAAATCAATAAAATAGAGATTCAAAAAATAATAGGAAAAAACCAATAAAACCAAGAACTCGTTCCTTGAAAAGGTAAACAAAATTGACAAACCTCTGGCTACACTCACCAAGAAGAGGAGAGAAAAAACCCAAATAAACAGAATAAGAAATGAAAAAGGAGAAATTATGACAGATGCTTCATTAATACAAAAAACCATAAAAGAATACTATGAACAAATATATGCCAACAAATGGACAACTTTCTAGAGACATACAGCCTGCCAAAACTGAATCAAGAAGAAACAGATCAACTGAACAGACTGATCACTAGAAATGAAACTGAATATGTCATAAAAAACACTCCCTACAAATAAAAGTCCAGGACCAGATGGCTTCACAGGCAAATTCCACAAAGCATACAAAAAGGAACTTTGTACATCCTCCTTAAACTTTTTCAAAAGGTTGAAGAAGGAACACTCTCAAAGACCTTTTATGATGCCACCATCACCTTAATTCCAAAACCAGACAAAGATTCCACCAAAAAAGAAAACTATAGACCAACATCTTTGATGAATATAGATGCAAAAATTCTCAACAAAATTTTAGCCAACCGAATCCAACAACATATAAAAAAGATCATACACCACGACCAGATGGGATTCATCCCAGGTTCACAAGGATGGATCAATATACATAAATCAATCAACATCATAAACCACATTAACAAAAGAAGAGTCAAAAACCACATGATCATCTCAAAAGATACAGAAAAAACCACTTGACAAAGCCTAACATCCATTCATGATAAAAACTTTTACCAAAGTGGGTATAGAGGGAACATACCTTAACATAATAAAAGCCATTATGACAAACTCACAGCAAATAAAATACTCAGTGGAGAAAAGCTGAAAACCTTGCCCACTAAAATCTGGAACAAGAGAAGGATGCCCATTCTTACCACTTTTATTCAACATGGTTTGGGGAGTACTAGCCACAACAATCAAACAAAAGAAATAAAATGTATCCAGATTGGAAGAGAAGAGGTAAAACTGTCACTGTATGCAGATGACCATATACTGTCTATAGAAAACCCTAAGGACTCAACCCAAAAACCACTCAAATTGATCAACAAATTCAGCCAAGTAGTAGGATAATAAGATTAACATTGAGAAATCAGTCTAATTTCTTTATACTAACAATGAAATATTAGAAAAGGAGTACAAAAATATAATACCTTTTAAAATTGCACCTGGGAATACACCTCACCAAGGAGGTAAAAGACTTACATGCTGAGAACTATAAAACATTAATCAAGGAAATTAAAGAAGATGTAAAGAAATGGAAATCTAGTCCATGCTCCTGGGTTGGAAAAGATAATATTGTAAAAATGGCCATACTACCCAAAACAATCTACAGATTCAAGCAAATCCCTATCAACTCACCCAGGACATTTTTCACAGAAATACAACAAACAATCCAAAAATTTATGTGGAACCACTAAAGACCCAGAATTGCCAAAGCAATCCTGAGGAAAAAAACCAAGCAGGAGGCATAATTCTTGCAGACTTCAGGCAATATTACAAAGTCACAGTCATCAAGACAGTGTGGTACTGGTACCAAAACAGACATACAGACCAAAGGAACAGAATAGAGAACCCAGAAATAAACCCAGATACCTATGGTCAATGAATCTTTGACAAAGGAAGCAAGAATATAAAATGGGGAAAAAACAGTCTTTTCAGCAAGTGGTGCTGGGAAAACTGGAGGGCTGGGTGTAAATCAATGAAACTGGAATGCACCCTCACACCATGCACAAAAATAAACTCAAAATGGCTTAAAGACTTAACTGTAAGACAAGACACCATTAAACTCCTAGAAGAGAACATAGGCAAAACATTCTCTGACATTGACCTTACAAATGTTTTCTCAGGTCAGCCTCCCAAGACAACAGAAATAAAAGCAAAAATAAATCAATGGGACCTAATCAAAGTGACAAGCATTTGCACAGCAAAGGAAAGCATAAAAAAAAAACCAACAAGACAGCTTACAGAATGGGAGAAAATCATTTCAAATGATGCAACTGACAAGGGCTTAATCTCTAAAATATACAAACAACTTATACAATTCAATAGCAAAAAAGCCAACAACCCACTTGAAAAATGGGCAAAAGACCTGAATAGACATCTCTCCAAGGAAGATATACAGATGTCCAACAAGCACATGAAAAAATGCTCAACATCACTGATTATTAGAGAAATGCAAGTCAAAGCTACCACCACCTCACAATAGTCAGAATGGCCATCATTAATAAGTCCACAAAATCAAATGCTGGAGGGGGTGTGGAGAAAAGGGAACCCTCCTGCACTGTTGGTGGGAATGTAAGAGGGAACAACCACCATGGAGAACCATATGGAGGTACCTTAGAAAACTGTACATAGAACTCCCATATGACCCAGAAATCCCACTCTTGGGCATCCATCTGGACAACATTTTCCTTGAAAAAGACACATGCACCTGCATGTTCATTGCAGTTCTCTTCACAATCGCCAAGACATGGAAACAACCTAAATGTCCAACACAGATGATTGGATTAGGAAAATGTGGTATATATACACACTGGAATACTGCTCAGCCATAAAAAGAACAAAATAATGCGATTTGCAGCAACATGGATGGAACTAGAGACTCTCATACTGAGTGAAGTAAGTCAGAAAGAGAAAGACAAATACCATATGATATCACTGATATCTGGAATCTAATATATGGCACAAATGAACCTTTCTACAGAAAAGAAAATCTTGGACTTGGAGAATAGACTTGTGGTTGCCAAGGGGATGGGGGAGGGAGTGGATGTACTGGGAATTTGGGGTTAATAGATACAAACTATTGCCTTTGTAATGGATTAGCAATGAGATCCTGCTGTATACCACTGGGAACTTTATCTTGTCACTTATTATGGAGCATGATAATGTGAGAAAAAAGACTGTATACATGTATGTGTGACTAGGTCACCATGCTGTACAGTAGGAAAGAAATAATATTTGGGGGAAATAAAAAAATTAAGTAAAATTTTTTTTTAAAAAAAGAAAAGGAATGAATATGTGTATATGTGACTGGGTCACCTTGCTGTACAGTAAAAAATTGACAAAACACTGTAACCCAGGTATAATGGAAAAAAATAATTAGGAAAAAAAAGGAAACGATCTTTGGTTCTTGAATTAAAATAGGGCCACACCTCAGCTTGTTGGCTCATGTGCCCTATTCACAGAAAGAAACAGTGACTCTCTCAACTCAAATCCCAATTTCTCTGGGAAGAATATTGATTATTCTGCTAATCAAGCAACTTATCTCCTCTCCGCTTCCTGATTCAAGGATCTCTAGCCAAGTCAGAAGGTTTTCATTGTAAAAACTTTCTTTTAGGATCTCAACCACTCTAGGCAGAGGTTTAGGAAGATACAGTTATCTAAAATGTATACTCTACTGAATAGTCATCCTTGAGAAAGCTATTATACTGTCAGAATAAAGTAGAAATAGTACCTAAAGTAGAAATAGTACCTAAATTTCTAGTTTCTTAGGAGGATTAGGCCTCACGATAGAAGGTGAGGGTCATTATTTAAAGGAGTTGTCTGAAAAAAAAATTGTGGGAAATTCAACCTCTCAGAAACGGACAAACCAAGTTAAAAAAAAATCAAAGTAAAAGTAAAGACATAGGGAATGAATAACAATAAAAAATAAATAAATTAATTAAGGAGTAGTCTGCAATTTATCCATATAAAATTAGTTATACTTTATTTATTTTGAACAAAATTTATTTTTCTTCTCCTGACTTGATAACTAATTAGATGATTTCTAAACTCTTTTTCATTGCTTTAGTGCAAGTGATTTTTGTTTCCAGTTGATATTAAACCATTAGAAAAAAAAATACTTTAAAAGCAAGAGATTTGGTAACATATTAAGGATATTGTAAAGCATGCTATAGCATAAAATTATTTCAAAAAGGTTCAGTTTATTTTGAGCAATGGCATCCTCCTCTAGTCAAGGTGACTGATTTAAATTTGGTAGCTCTCATACAGATGTATTCATTCTCTATTAATATATAATCTTAATAGACTGATATATTAATATTAATCAGATATAGTTTAATAGCTATACCTTATGTATTTTATAACATATAACACTTGCCTTGAATTATTTTATTCTCCAAACATTTGTTGAATATCTTGTTGAATACCTAATATGGTCTTGTGCACTATATTTTTAAATAGGCAATAATCATAGCTTTTCTTACCTATCTTCACTTTGCTTTTATAAGAAAAGAGGTGAGGTGTATGATTGAAGCAGACAATAGAAACGGGAAAATCATCTAACTGGGAGGACTGCAAATACCAACACTCTGAGAAGAATAATACAACACACCTCCTATGAGCTCTGCTTTTAGGAAAATCCAGCAGACAATCTTATAAGGAACCTAATTTCTTAGATATCACCATAATACAGATTGTATGTTACCACTACAACAACATGTCCATATAGAATGTTCCCTTTGTGTACATCTTATTTGGGAGTTTAGATACTAGACGCAAAAGAAAAAGGAATTCCTAATTAAGGCTAGTAATTTACACACACACACACACACACACACACACATTTTATGGCCTCACCTGCAGCATATGGAAGTTCCCAGGCTAGGGGTTGAATTGGAGCTGCAGCTGCTGGCCTCCGCCACAGCCACAGCAACATCAGATTTGAGCCGCATCTGCAACCTACACCACATCTCACGGCAATACTGGATCCTTTAATCCTCTGAGCAAGGCCAGGGATTTGACCTGCCTCCTCATGGATACTAGGTGTGTTCTTAACCCTCTGAGCCACAATGGGAACTCCAGGGGTAGTGATATTTTTAAAATCTGATTGTTTTCTTCAGGAAACTATCTCACTAAGTCAGATTTGACAGCACCATAGAGCAGCAAATGTAGCCATGAGCTTTTTCCACCATTGGGGATGGTGAGACCTTGTGTGGTATAGTCTGCAAAGTTCTAGAGAAGGATTCTAGTTAGCTAAGTGTGGGTCAGCTGCCCTTACCTGGACCAAACATGGCCAAGGGACGGTCCTACTAGTTTGGGCAAAGCCTCCTCATGCACACAGGTATGGAAACCATTCTCAGAGATTTGGGAGTAATTATGAGTCCAGTCTCTCCTATTGGTGTCCAGTATAGACTTAAAAGAATGAGGTTAAGGAGCAGAGCCCATCAGCGTGGCAATATTTTACAAAGGAACAAAGAGTCTTTCCCTTCTGTTGCAGGCCAAGACAGTCATTATTAAACATCTGGTTGAGCATGATATTTTCATTTGTAAAGTTTAAGCACATTTGCTTTCACAAGAGGGAGACCTAAAGAAAACAGTGTTGGGTTTTTGAATACTTCCGTATTTCTACAGTCCAGAGTCTAGACACTGTGATGTGATGCTTTTAAGGCACATATGTTTGTATGAGTGCTGAGTACTTCTCCAAGAATCAGTTTTCTATTGCTAACACTTATAGTAAGTGGCTTAAAACATTTGGTGTTGAACCTAATTTAAAGTTATGAAAGGTAATTTAATTGTGGGATCTAAGACAAAGTAGCTGGGAAAGTTACAGGAAAAAAAAGAAAAAAGAAAAGAAAAGCTTATTGTTCATTTCATAGTGGCCCAGAACTGGTCTGCAGGTATGCAAACATTAGAAAAATATGAAAAAGAGTTCTAAGCAGACTCTTCCCTTGAGAAGAAAAAGTCAGGATATAAACAAAAATGTTAAATACCTAATTAGGAGAAGATTTTCTTTTTTAAAATATCTAGATCTAGATTTATGTTAGTTCTGTAGATAAGCTATCAGGTCATCAAGAATGTAGAGTACACAGATCCTTTTTGGATGAAAAAGAGTAAAGGCAAATTTCTTGAATCAAGACGAGAATACACAATTAGAAATTAGCAGCACTATATAACCTGGGTAAGATTTTAGTCTTTTAAAATGGTTCCTTTGAGGTACATTCCAGGGAATACAGACCACCACTGAAAACGCCTTAGAATTAAACTATCCCTTAGGTCAGTCAAATATGTCCTGATAATATATACAATCTACATGAGTCATTATTCCAGGGAAGCCCAAACCTCTTAAGATTTTAATCATACTGTGGCATGCTAGGAACCTTAGTGCTATGCTGTCTGCTTTGCAGATGTGATTTAACCCAGCTTAACTTGTCAGTGTATCTAGACCCAGTTGTACCTAAGATAATAACTGTCTTCTGATAATTGATTGAGTATCAGAGAGTATTTTTTTTCCCCAATGACAAAAGCTCAGTAATCTGTAATCTTGTGAAAATTTATGTCTGGTTCAAATAGAAGGTCATTTCATGTGAAGGTGGCACTGTCTAGTGTCTGCAGCAGCTATTCATTAGGTTCCCGAAAATCTAAAGTAAGCATAGCTTAGCCAGGATGGTGCCCAATGTTAAGTCATAGGCTGAGGAAGAGCTAAATCACTAAAGAATTCTGATTTTCAACAGGACACATGACCGCCTGGAACAGTCAACATTTCCTTAGCCTTGTAGCGAACTGTTACCAGCTCACCATTTCTGAGGATGAAATGAAAGGGTAAGTATTTCTGCAACTTTAGGAAAATGTCCACGGGTGTGTGTATGCCTTTCTTTTCCTCCTTTGCTTCTTTGGCTCCTGCAATGTAGGCATGATTGCTAGAACTGGAGTTGGGAATAAAGGCTGTGGCTGGCTGAGCAAGAAGATAAAAGGAGGTGCCTGTTTCAGGCTGGAATGCTTTGTAGGGTCACAACAGCTCAGGATCACTAACTACTAGACTTTCACCTGAAAAAGAAATAAACTTGTTTACTGTTACTTCCTGTTTCTTTTGTTTGCAGCCAAAAAGAGTCCTAACTAATATAGAAATATGGATCATTCAAAAAATTTTTTTTTCTTTAACCAACTTCCCCCCCCCACTAACTGAATACCTACCAATTCCAATCAGGGAAGAGGGCATCTATTGAGTCTGATAAAATAAGATATCATACACACTTATTTCACTTATATAACAGTTACAACCGAGATTTGTATCACTGTACAAAATCCTTGTTCTTGACCCCTGAGGCATATGGAAGTTCCCATATGGAATCCAAGCTGGGTCCTTAACCCACTGTGCCACAGTGGGAACTCCATACTTTTGTTTATTTCTGAAGGAGTGATGTCTGTAAATAGAAACTGTGGATTAATGACATATATATTCTATAAGGAATAGAATGTCATATAATGTCAGCTTTATTTCCAGAAAAATTGTCAGTATATATCACTAGCATAGGAGCAGTCCTGTCTCAGCACACTTTAGTAGTAAGGAACAGCTACTTTTCAGCTAAATTCATGAGTAAAACATGAAACATGATAGATCTAGTAATTGTACAGATTTTTATGTGTTAGATTTATAAAGGCAGGATGTATTTCCTTTCATACATTGATCATTTGTACTTAGTTTGTGAACATGTCATCCATGTTCTTTTCCTAATTTTCATGATGTTAGATATTTTAGTATATTTTTATTAATTTCTTTTTGGTCAGGAAATTTTAAAAGTCATTAAAATATTTCAATTATGGTTATATTATTTGATTGGATACTCAGATTTTTAAACATTTTTGAGTAGGGGTTCTTTTCCATTTGATAAATATTATTTTTTTTTATTTTAATGGAGTTAAAGCCAACTGTGCAATCTTTTTCAAAAACCACTCTAGCAAAGAACTACCATGTATGATAGCATCTTTGCTCAAACATCATCTGTTATACTACCTTGAGCCTGAGAAGAAGGTATTAAATAGAGCTGTGTGGCAAAGAGGGCACAGTATTTTATTTGATTTTATTTTTTGTGGAAAGTTCACCTTAGAAAAATATTGGCAAGTCATGGATTTCCTGGCAGTGGAGTATTGACACTTTGTATCTTAAATCAAATATATAAGACTATGCCCATCAGGTTTAAAATGATTTTAAAGCATGAAATTTCCACCTAAAATACAGGTAGCTGCTGTAAAAATTGCTACCTTGACATTTAAATTGTCCAAACTAACCTACTATTTTTTTCCCTGCTTTTTGTTAACCATCAGTTATTTATTTTATTCACATTTTTTCCTTTTTGGTTCTTTATCCCTCATTATTCTGTTTGTAATTTTGCTTACTTGTGGTCAACTCCTCTGGTGAATACAGCTAATTATTCATTTCACCTAATATACTTAGTTTTCAGTTAATATACTTCATATTTTGATAAATACATCTACTATATTTTGAAATTTTATTCCTTTCACATCTCCTACCAGGCCTGCCATCTTGTGATGTCTGATTCTAAAAACTGGTCTATAGGTGCTGTTTATTTATATTTCTGCTGCTACCATTAATAACATTTAATATATATACAGCACTTTTCATTCTACCTTCTATTATTTTATTACTTTTCTACATATATCCATTTGGGAGATGAATCGATTAGTTTCCATTTTGCCTCCCTTACAAATAAGAGCCTCTTGTCACAATTGGCTAGAGTCTACTCTTTCCAAAATTATTTAAGTAACCAGTGACTCCAGATGTCAGCTTATATTTTAAGTACTCAGAGTCATGGATGCCCCACATTAGGCAATTCAAATAACCTACCTTGAGTCTGTGAACATTTAATTTGTCAGAATTCAGCAATACCATTAAATCTATTTCCCATTTTTTTCAAAATAAAAAGAATTATAATGTGCAAAGAGTAATCTTACACAGATGATTAAAATTTGCAATTTACATTTCAGGAAGAGCCTATAATGTGAGGAGGCAAGGAAACAAGCAGCTAATGATTTTAAAAGAACAAGAAAAAAGCAGAATGAAATAGGTGTTTTTGTAGTGACACTATTAAAGTGCTAGGAGAATATAATGGAAGGGGTTATTTATTTATTTATTTATTTTTGAATGGGGTCGGTGAGAAAAGGCTTTTTGGAGCAGTTGATAGTAGAACTGAGCTTTGAAGACTGAATGGGATTTTGATAGTCCCTTGTATTGGGAATGGTTTGTTAATTGGAATGAGGTTTTATGTTCTTCAAATGTGTTGGGGTGGATTTTTACCTAAGAACTGGCAGGACATTAGATCTTTCTGAATATATACATTCTCATATAATTTGGGTATAAGGTGCTTGTTGGATGCATATAATAAATCTTGGTATCTCTTATAATTGTAATCAGAATATACTGATAAAAAAATAACACCTTATTCATTTCAAACCATGAAATTTTAGAGCAGGAAAAGACCTTAGAAATTACCTACTTAACCCTCTCATTTACAAGGCAGGCATAAAAGGGTTCAGTAATTGACCAAGGTCACTCAGTTAACTTGAGCAGACTTTTTCAGAAGGCATTGCTTTGGAATCGGCACCTTTCTATATCTATTATGGGAAATTTTATTTATGTGAAATAAAATCATTGAATCCCCATATCCGCCTATCAGAGAAGGATACTTTAACGGCTGTAATGAACTCGCACGCTGAGGTAAGTTTAAACGAACATAAAATGGACCAAAGGCAGAAAACGCACTGGGACTCGGTACCTGCATAATGAAAATATGGAATACTCTGCACCTGTAAAAAGAGACCCAGGCAGTACTTTTCATCTGACGTCGCTTACTCACCT
Organism: Sus scrofa; assembly: GCF_054392235.1. NCBI lineage: Eukaryota > Metazoa > Chordata > Mammalia > Artiodactyla > Suidae > Sus > Sus scrofa. The sequence continues at coordinate 66,283,805 of NC_139390.1, forward strand.
GAGGTGCAGAGAAGGGGGAAGAGAAGAGAGGGAGAAGGGGAGGGGGAAAGAAAGAGAGAAAGAGGGGAGACAGGGAGAGAGAAGAGGAAAGCTGAGGAGGGAGGGAGAGAGAGAGCGCCTGCCTCAAAGCCGCGAGGAGAGGTACCCTTTGTTTGACAAACCCTGAAAGGAAAGCCTCTCGTAGCAGCTCTGTTCCCACCTCCAAGCGTGTGCCGAGCTGCTAGGTGGAGCCCGCGCGCACTCCAGATCCGGGTTTTGCCTCCCGCCACCCCTTCCCCGGCACGAGCCCCCTCTTCGGCTCCCAGCGCGCTCGGCGCTCGCCCGCCCGCGGTTCATTCTGGCTTCGGCTCGGGCCCTGGCTGCGTCCACCGCACGCAGGCTGCACGGCCCCGGCGCGCCCGCGCTCCCACCGGCTTTCGGCGCGTCGCCCGGTCGTCGGCTCGCCGGGCACCGCTAACCCCAGTTCCCTAGAGCGGGGATGCAGATGCTGCCGCCAGTCCGGGTGGGCGCCGCCGCTGCCGCTGCCGGTTTTGCCCGGACTGCTCGCCGCCTCCGCTCCCGCAGCTGCCGCTGCCGCTGCCGCCGCCTGTGACTCGCCCCCTCCCCTTTCTTTCTTCTCTTTTTGCCTTGGTCCTCTTTCTCCGGGTGTGCGCGCGCGCGCGGGGTGCACGGTTGGCTTTGGCAGAAGCTCGCTCGTGTGTGCGCGTGTGTGAGTGTGCGTGTCTGGAGAGCGCCAGAGCCTTGCTCGCTCTCGGAGAGTCGAAGAAGAGAAAGAACCGAAGAGGCGGCGGCGGCGGCGCGGCGCGGAGCCCGGGGCCGCGCGATGAAGCTCCCACATGTCCGCAGCTGCCCAGCCCGGCCGGCCAGCTAATCAGCCATCCCCCGGGCTCGGGGCCCCGCGGCCCTTGGGACGCAGCCCTCGGCCGCCCGGCGCCCGCTCCGCCCGCGCGCCCCCGCGGTGCACCCGGGAAGGAGTTTGTGTGGCCCTCGCTCCAGCTCACGGCGCAGGTTGCGGGCGCGGGAGGAGACCCTCGGAGGACCGAGAACCTCGGGAGAAGGAGGAGGGATTGGCGGAGAAGAAGCCACCCCTGGCCCTCGCGGCTCCCCCTACCTATTACATCGCTCCCGCTCCCAGGCGGAAAGGGGAGGACGAGGAAGAAGAAGAAAAAGAAAGAGAAGGGGGTGGGGTGGGGGAACTGGATATAAAGATCGACTGGGGGGATGGTGGAAGATTTTTGGTCTCTTCAGCAGCGTCTTTTCTTAAGCGGCAGCAGCAGCAGGAGGAAAAGCAGCCCCAGCTATGACTGCCGCATGTTAATAGCTGCCGCTTGGGTCTCTCGGCTGCTGGAGACCGAGCCTGACTCCGAAGTTGTGCAACTGTGGACTCGGAGAGACATTTGAACCCTCCACTCTTTTTGCTCCGTTTTTACCCCCTTAGTGTGTGTGAAGCGAGGAACGTAAAGGAAGACAAGCATTTGGTTCTTCTCCCCCCACCCCACCCCCTTCCCCTTCTCCATGGCTGTGTAGCAGAAGAAAGGGGGAAGGAGAGACTTTTTGTTGTTTCCTTGGCTGGGGTCTCCACCCTCCTGCCGCCTTCTCTGCGCTTTGGTTACCATTCTTGGACGCGGGTGGTGGGGGTGTCTTCGCAGGGGCTGCTCGGTCTGCTGCCCCAGGCTCCATGGCTGGATTGTGGAAATTGCACCCGGCTGCAGGTTGTTGAGCAGCTGATGGGACGATCTCAGGGACCGGCGGTTGCGAAAGGTAATTTATTCTTCTCACTCTCCCTAATACCGGTGGCCCTGGCCGGGCGCAGGCGTCTGCGTCCGCGGGGCAGACGACCGAGGGGGTGCAGGGTTCACGCGTACTCACCCTCCCACTCACACACTCGCCCGCACACACACTCATCGGATCGTGATGCGGGGCGGGAAGGGAACCTCAAGGCTGCTGGGCACTGGGGGTTGGCACGGGTTCGAGGTTTTTCCAGCTATTGGGTGGTTTGTTGGCTGAGAGGGATGAGAGGGAGGGTGGACTGGGAGCCTTCGCAGTCCAACACTCTGGGGGGTAGAAATGGTTTCCACCCTGGGAATTTTCCCTCCTCTCTCACCCCGGTGTCATCCTTTGGTGGGCGCTGAAAGCAGACCAGGGGGCGCCTTCTCTCCGCCGGCCCGGAGCCGGTGCCTCTGGAGGCGGGAGAGGGTTGGAAGACCGACAGGGACCGGGTGAGGAGCTGGCTCAGGGGTAATGGGGACTGCCGGGCGCTCAGCCCGCCGCGATCCTCTCTAGACGCCGGCCTGGAGCATCCATGGTGGCTTCGTTTGCCCAGGTCGCGCCCCTGAGTCGTGGAGCCAAGCTCCTTCCCCACACCCCGCCCGTTGTGTCCCCTTCACGGCGGTTGGTTTGGATCTGCTTGCTCGGGCTTTGTTAGGCGGTTTCGGCTGGAGAAAGCTGCCACTTTCGTGGGTGGCCCGGGGCGGCGCGGTGTTGGAAGTGGGCACGGGGTTGGGGGCGGTGTTGCACGAATCGGGGTGGTCTGGGCACCGGGGAGGGGTGGGCAGAGCACTGGTGGCCGCGGTCGGCTGGGGTACAGGTAGGAAGGCAGGCACCCCTCGTCTTCTCACGGGAGAAGGGGAGGATCCGGGCTGCAGCGAAGTGTCGGTGCCGCCGCGCGCCAGCCGGCGGTCCCAGGTCGGAGCTTGGGGGTTAAACGCGTCAGGCCCCCTAGCAGTTATAGGTGGGTGGGTGTGTATGCAGGAGGCGGAACCTCTGCTACCAGGGTTAGTTGGCAGCGGGATTGGCGTGTGAGTGTCTGTGTGTGCGCGTTCGTGCGCCCGGGGGGTGGCCCAGAGATATTTGCGGGGATGGCACAGCTGATGCTACTTGAGCTGAGCTTGCTTATCAAAATCGCTTGGGATCCGCTTAACTGGAAAACCTGGTTTGAGGAGGCTCGGGAGCGCGATAGAGGTTATGAGGAAGCCTCACTGTGTCCCCTCTCCCGTAGTGAGCACCTCCGCGAGATGCGTGCGGCGCGTGAGTCTCTGGTGCAGCGTACGATGCACCCATAATTGCCCCTGATGAGGACCAAGGGATAGAGTCTTCTCTTGGGCAGATTAAAATAACAAAGTCAAGTCAGCATAAGCTCTGGTCTCTGGAATTCTTTGGCCACTTTCCGATAGAAACGTGCGCTACTTTATTTATGGCCAGAGATATCATAGCAATTGGGCTAACTCGAGGCGTGCGAGCCACCTCTGGGTGTCTCCTCCCTGTGCCTGTGTGTGATTCTGCCTGCGGTAGTTAGAGCACATTGTAAACAACGGTGTAAGCAGCCCTGCCACAGTCTCCTTTAGGGCCGAACCTGGTAATGTCTGTTGTGTTTACTTTCCTGGGTGGATTACTCATGAGGAAGTATAAGCCTTCTTGCACCTCTGATTCTACATCCTTTCAGCCAGCTGCTGGGGAAATGAGGAGACACATCGACTCTGGCAGGAAGGAAAAATTACCTTATGTGTTTTGCTCTGAAGTAAATAGGCGGTCTGCTAGTTTAGCGTCATGTGGACTATCAATACTAAAGAATGTCATTGCAGAATCTACAAGAAACAGTTCTTTAGTAATTTTTCATTTGGAGAATGCACTTTATTTCGCTATGAGAGTAAATAGAATTCATCTAGATTTCCCTGGTGTATTTGATAGTCTGTAATGGTACTCAGTGGCCTGGCATTCTGGAGCCCAGTTTGTTGGTCCGTGGATTACAGACAGAGTTGTCAGCTCTTTTTTAGTGTCAGCAAAAGAGATTTCCACATAATTTGTGTAAAAGTTAAAAGGATATTTGTATTGAAATCTCTCTCACCTTTGTTTCATTCAATTTTTTCTTTTTTCTTTTGGTAACCAAGGGTTAAAAATGTACAAAGATAAACAGCTTTAAAAAGTTGGAAAACTAAATTGCTTTTCAGTTTTAATAATTAAAAAGACATTAAATTCCTTAACTGAAGATTAGCTCTGACTGCTTTAGTGTTTTTTGCAAATGGCTATTTTTGTTGTTGTTGTTGAAAAAAGTATATCACTGTAAATGTAAAAGGGTACTTTGTTTCTGGGTGCCATGAATTCTACATTTCTTTCAATTTTAAGATCTTGACTTATTGAAAAAGCTTAGATTGCCAAAAAAATACTCAATCATTGATGCCTGATTTTGATTGTTACATTTTATGGGATAGTGCTAGTGGCAGTCATCTTAATAGAAAACTTGGGGAATTGTGATTTTACCCTTGAGAATCTAGCTTTATTTGTTTCTTCCCTTTCCAGAGGGTGTGTGTTAAAATCTTTGTACTTGCAGTATATCTGAAGATTAAAGAATACTTGCCTTCTTATTTTAGAAGATCTAGTCACAGTGATTCCCAATCCTTATTGTTAGAAGATTTGATCAGATCTGTTCTTTGTTTCCTAGCAGCATGTGTTTCCTAGCAGTCATACATTCCACAGGTCCTGATGTCATTAGAACTGTGTCTGTCAGTGTATTGGGCTGTCTTTAGCTGAAGGTGAATGTATCAGAAGTGCTCAAATGCATTCCCTAGCACTTCATAACCAAATGTTCAATAATCTGCTCCATTGGTGTATTGGTTGACTGGACTAGCTCTATAAACTTGGGGTAGGAGGCATGATTAGTATAAAGGTTTATATGAACTATTGAAATTTTTTCAATAGGCATGTTAGGCTGCTCCAGGCACCCTGGCCTGTAGAGTGATAAGCAGCATATGATTTGCTTGATGGTTAAATGCTTTTGATGTCTCATTTTAAGTTGCTTGGTGTGATTATCCTGCTGATTGAGAGCCCGTCACGAAAATGTGAATGGAAGGTCTTTTAGAAATGATTTTCTTGCTGATGATCCTCTTGCATTTCGGAGATTTAAATATTCCTTTCCACAGGGAATAATAGTGAGTATGAGACTTACTGGCTCCAGCTACTGTGCCTGGCATTGTTTCTAGTAATTAGAAAAGGCAAAATTTTTATGGACTGGTTTTCCTTTCAATCCCTTGGTGAGCTATCGCCAAACTAATCCTAAATAGAAGATCAAAAAGGTTATCAAATCAAAAGAATGAAGTCAATCAGACAATCAAACAATGTAATGCTAAACTGAGTTGTTTTTCAGATTTCATTTGGACCTCTTTAACTACTGGTTGAAACTCTCCTTGAAAAGAGCTGCCAAGTAGGAGTGACAGTCACTTTTAGAAGTGGGGCATTTTTGCCCAGAAATCAGCAGGGAAAACTGATTGTGTATTTAAAAACAAAGAGGGAGTTTGAGCAATGCCATGCAGCCTCAATTTAGCATGGTGTGAATGGCTAGAGCAGTTGAAATTAGAGGGAGATGATCTTTCCTTAAGTTTTGCAAATGGCTATTTTCCCTTTGATTTCTTAGATTTGCATTACATGCAAAATAAATGCAGTTGCTCACAGAGAGAGGAACCCTAAAGACAGAGGCTGTGTTGTAATTTAGCATTTATTTGCCTTCAAGGACATATTTATGCTTAGATTACTATTGCATTTATGTCTTTTTCTTTTATGCAAATGAATTTCTATATAGAATACCCTATTTTATAATAAAATGTAAACTAAACATTCAAATATGAGTAAGGGCCTCCTGAAAATTTTCCTTCCTTTTCGGTGTGTGCATGTGTGTCTCTGTGTGCAGCTGTGTATTTGTTGATCAATGGGAAGAAAAATCCAGATTTTTTGTTGATTGTGATTTTGATATTGATGCTTACTAGTCAGTATAAGAGAGTAGTGCAAACATGTCTATGAATAGCATTTATGAGACCAAAGATGTGCATTTTGCCCCCAAATATTTTAACGTCATTACCTGATCTGAGTGTCTGTGTGGCCCAAGAAAATTAACTCTTCTACCGCATAAGTAGTCAGGTGTCATTTTTTTCCTTAGAATTGTTAAGAGTGCTCATGCACTCACAAATACAAATATAAACACATATTAGCTGTTCTACTCTGAATTCATTTAAATTCTTCATTTGTTTTAGGGAGTGGGTGAGATGGTTGAGTTTCTCCTACATTTAATCATAACAGATCCAGTAGTTCTTAATGATTTATTTCTTACTAATGTCTTATTGACACTTAAAAAAAGAATTTAATATTAATGAATTTCTTAGTGAGAGTGGTTATATATGTATGTTATAAGTTAATATTTGGTCCATATTATTCAAGAACTTCAATGGAATCTTGTTGGTGGTTATCCTAATTGTTGTGAACATTATCTCTGTGATGGAAAATTAAATCAACCAGCTAAATATTACTCTCTGGTAAAACTTTTCTGTCAGTTATTCTGCAGAGCAGACAGTCCTCTCAAAGTGTGTTGTGGGAAAATCTGTGGGTCTTTGAGACCTTTTAAAAGGTCTATGAGAAGAAAACATTTTCATAATAATGCTAAGATGTTTTACCTTTCACTGTCATACTTTAACATGTGTACAAGGAAGTTTTCCAGAAGGTACATGATATGTCTTTGGCATCATTGCTTTGAGGACACATGGTGTGTGTGCTGGTGTATTTTTATGTCTTAAAATTTTAGCAGTTTTACTATTAATATATAAATATTGATTGTTATAACCAATGTAATAAAAAAGTTCCTTTAGGTTTCAATTTTCAAGTGGGTTAAAGGGTCCTAGAACCAGAGAATTTGAGAACCACTGATGTTGACTTTTCAAGATTTGCCTGCTTGTACTCAAAGTTCACCCCATAGGACCATATGACGAGCCATCCAGGATGAGAAAACAAGTAGATCGCTCAAGCTGTAAAAAGACACACAATGGATGGGTATTTTATTCATTATTTGACATGTTCATTTTTCTGTTCCCAATGCAGAAAGCTTGTTTTTTCTATTTTTGGTCCTCAATTAGTGAAACAGCAGTTTTAAACTGCAGGTCTCCATCATGATGCTTCTGGGGAAATTTAAAATCTAGGCCCCAGGTCTTGATATTCTGGTACCTGGAGAGTAGGAATGGTGTGGTGGTGAAGAGACATGACTCTGATGTATTTGCTGAGGTATGATAAGTTATTTGACTTTGGGCAAGATACTGGATCTCTCTATGCCTCCCTCAATTTCCTGATACATTTTAATGGGTATAACACATGTACCTAATCTATAGGTTGTTGTGAAAATTTAATGGAAAAATATATGCAGCGTGTTTAAAACAGTTCCAGGCACATAATAATAGGATTGTAACAATTTTCTGCTGTCATTATTATTTATTAGGTCTCATGAGGGTCTCAGGAAACTTTAGTCAATTCCCCAAGCGAATATGTGATTCAGATATGCAATTAATGTTTTACCTCATTTCTTGAGAGCATGTCTTAAAATGTTATTAAATTTGAAAATTTCATAAAAAAATCCTCTTGGCTTCATTTTACCCTTCCACTTGAAAACTCATGAAGAGTTATTGGGATTTTTTTGGGGTGGGGTATAGTAAGAATTCCTAAAACACCTTCTTAGCCTGGGCCAAGTCTGAGGTTTGGTAGAATATGACTGCCCAATTGAAAGTAGATTTCAAAGCCCCTAATTGAATATTTATGTATCTTGGGAATTATTAGGGAGGAAATCACTTTTCTGAAGTGATATCAAGAAGATTCACCACACTCTTAGTCTGTTAATCACTTTTAGCATCACAACAGGCCATTTTCAGGGAAAACCATCCTTGGGGTAATTATACATTGCAGTTCTCTTGGTTTGTGAGTGGTGATATGCCTAATGAGTAACTGAAGCTCCACAAGAGATTAGTTTTAATAGATGCTAAAGTTTGAAAATGACCCGTAATACTTCTGAATGGCACTTTTACATCATTTGAAAACTGTGTGTGTGTGTGTGTGTGTGTATCTTTGTGTATCTATCTTTCATGGCTAGTTTAATTTCTGACTTGGACCTGCCACTGTGAAATTTGTGTTGTAGCACTCTTCTCCAGCAGTTAGAGCTAATCTTGACTTAATATTGCAGAAACTAGTTATACTCCTTAGATGGGCATAGCTGAGCACTGCCCCTCATTATGAACTGCTCAGATATGGCCTTTGGAATGAGAGGCACTTGAATACAATCCCAATTCCACAACTTTCTAGCTCCATCATCTCTATTTGTGAAATAAAAGTGATAAAATTGGAGTTCCCATTGTGGTGCAGCAGAAACGAATCTGACTAGGAACCACGAGGTTGTGGGTTTGATCTCTGGCCTTGCTCAGTGGGCTAAAGGATCCGGCGTTGCCATGAGCTGTGTAGGTAGCAGACATGGCTCGGGTCTGGTGTTGCTGTGGCTGTGGTGTAGGCCGGCAGCTGTAGCTCTGATTAAACCCCTAGCCTGGGCACTTCCATATGCTGCAGGTGCTCCTCTAAAAAGTGAAAAAAAAAAAGAATAAAATTTACATTGCTGGTTTGGAGTGAGGAATAGGGAGTCAATAGAAAAGTACCTGATAGAGTGAGCTTTTAATAAATGGTACCTGTTATTATTAGTCATAGTATTATTAAAAATGTCCTTAATTGCTGGTATTACAAAGACCTAGCTAAATCAAATAGCATTTTTTTTATTGAAAAGTTGCTGATGAGCTATGAAAATAAATAGCATTTTTTAAGTAGTAGAGAAAGTTTTCACATGTATTTTTGTCTTTGCGTGTTTTTTTCCTCTCTCCTTTTTCAACCTTTTGTTAAGTACCTATTTCTGAGCTCTTCCTCATAATCTTAAAATGTTATGCTCTATTACTATTTCTCCCCACCAAATCCTAATCCTGACAGGAAAATATTTTTGACAGCTACCAAGGGCCATGTCTGAAGATTGACTTTAAATCAGGTATAAAATGAAAGTAGCAATTTAACTTAAGACATTTTAAATTAAACTCCTGATCATCTTTTCACATGGCATTAGCAGCTCTTTAAGCTTTAACTGCATCAGCATATTCTACAATGTTGTAACTACCTAAATCATCACAAACTTCTAAGATTTAGGATTTCCCATACTTTTAAAAGGTTTATAATTCCAAAGTTCAGGTCCTCATAAGATTGCTTTAAATGAAGATGAACCCTTAAAATCCAGATCCCAAAATTGCCTTAAAGACTGGAAGTATGGAAAGGGTTGCAAATAAGTGCAGATTTTAGAATTAACATCTGTATGTCAGTGACAGTTGCCAATAAGAGAAGTTATTAAAATGTGTGACTTTTAAGTGTGACTTTTAAGTCTAATCATTCAGCGTTTATGTTAAAACGGAAAGAGTACAACATGGTAGCTGGTAAAAATGAATGAAAAAATAAGCTGCACATTGGACGGCTGACTTGCTCAATTGTACCAGACTTAAGTATTTTAAAGTATGACTCAAGAAAATGAAAGCCAAGTAGGAATGGCACCCTCTTCTGTTTGATCAGCTTGTGTTGGTGTTTATGCATCCCGCAGAGGCAAAGTGTGTTACTATTCAAGACAGCCCCAGTGGCTCCACAGTAGCCTGAGCCTGTGAGAATAGGGGAGAGACTCAAGCCCAGTTTTTGATGTTCTGCATGGGTGGGTAACCTGAATACTAAAATGCATTCCATTGACAGCTGACCCTGTAAGAGGTTTTTCAAGTCTCTGGTTTTGTTTTTGTTTGGTTTGGTTTTTCTTCCCCTTTTCCTTTCCTCAAAGTTCTTCTGAATACTTTTGGGTGAGAGGAAATGGTCCTGATGGATGGTCATCTTTTTGAACGAGATTTTATTTCTGGCAAGAACAGAAGGGCTTAACTAGTTTACATTTCTGTCTTTTGTTTTTTCATATCTTCAGTGTTCTTGATTTGTCAATGGCTGATGGTTGTTGTTTGAACCTTTACTCAGAATACTGATCATGACTTCAAGGAGTAGACAAAGAGTCTATTGAGAAATAGTTTTGTGTTAACATGAGGCATGTGCATAGCTATAAACTTTCCCTCTTTATATTGGCTTTAACTCTTTAGCCAAATTTGTCTAATGAACTTTAATGATATTATTAACTAGATGTGAAGAAGAGCTTAGGCATCTATTTTCTTTAAAAATAATATGTGGTCTTTTTTTTTTTGAATTTTAGGCATGTTTAGTTAACTGTTTAGTTAAATTTCACTTTAATTTTCACTAATTTTTATGTATGACTGTTAAATATTATTTTGCAGTCATTCCAAAATACTGCATATTTTCTTATAACATCTCAGTTGTCATATGGATTTAAATTCAACTTAAAAGATTTAGTGAATGGGTGTATTCATTCTCTTTGAATTGCAAAGACCTCCAGCTAGCTTTAGGCCATAATGATTAATTTATTGAGAGGTTATTGGTTTTTCCTCTAAAGAATCTTGGGTAAGGATAGAAGTTTACCTAGAAATCAGGAACAATAGCACCTTGAATACCACTAGAATTCTGCTCCAGTTCCATGCCTTTTCTCAGACTACCACTTTTCCTTCTCACTGCGTCCTGATTCTTAACCTTTCACCACAGTCTGAATTAGGTACCCAGTTTTAGACCAATCTACTCTCACTAGCTGAGTGGAGGCATCAAGGACATTGTAGCTCTTCTGTGGATGGACAGATAGCTTGAGGAAGAAAAGCCTCAATTTTGAGAGGAATCTTGTCTACAGAGAAAGGTAGAGGGGCTGTCAAACCTGAATGTGTACTACTGTGATCCTTTGTTAACCCAGACGGATCAGGCATTAGGAGAACTGGTTAGGAAAATTATTAAAAGTGTGTGTACTCTTTTCCTTCAAGCAGCCAAAGTGATCTTGTTAAATGATTTCCTACTCACTTGACCCAGAAAACCCAAAACAAACATGCAAATCAAGGGATTCAAATTTTCAGAATCAAGAACACCTGTGAAACCATCCAACTTTTCAAGGCTGTGCATATCTGAAAATCGATCAAGTATCTGAAAGATGTCATTTACATAAACAATGTATGCCATTCCATCAAAGTTACCATCATACAATGTCAAACGGGAGCACTGAAGACAGGTTCAGTGTTGTGAAGGGTGCTGAATTTTTGCAACTCTTGCTTAAAAATGCTGATCTTACTGATTTAAGTGTTGATGGTTTAGGCATTGAGTACACCCAGGTGAAAAAGCCCCGAGATGTGCCATTGAGCATGGAACTCATAGTTGAATTAACTTAGGTCTGTGTTCCACCAGCCACGTTTAGGTGGTCCTTAATGAAAAGCAACAACTTGTTCCTAACCAAAAGTGGAGGTTTCACAGAAGAAAAACTTATCCCAACACAAACTGAAGAAACAAAACTTGGGGCATGAGAAAAAAAATATAGCATAAAATAAGTGCAAAAAGAAGGAAAAGTGGAACAAATGGATTTACAAATATGAATTCACCCATCTGTTTGAGACATCTAATTATCTCACACTTACTGGTATACTCATTATATTAGGTTGCTGATGGGCATATATGTTTATTCAAATAAGCCTTGTTTAGATGCAGAGTATTCAAAAGTACATCATGTAGGATATTTCAAGTAATTGAGTATGGATAACTATTAGCTAACAAATCCAATGAAGATATATTTCATCCTATCCAATAATAATGTTATTGAAATGACAGATATCTCATATGGATACATGATTACAAAAACTAGAGATGGGTAGTGTTTAATACTGACACTTGACCAGTTGAAGTTAAATGGTGCTTTTAGAGCTATTGTTTGTATAAGTTGAGAAACCTCTTAAATTTAGTATTTTTTTAAAAAATTTTTCATTAATTACAACAGAAAGTAGTGTTGACTCTTCATTTTGAATTACCAACTCAGTATAAAGAAGATATTTTGGGAGACTTTTTAAAGGTTAATAGAAACCTTAATTAGAAGAAATCCTGTGTACCTTCCCCATTGTTGCAAGTCCTTGAAGAAGAAAGACCCTTAAAAATTTGTAGGCTGTCAACATTTTATTTTTATGATTTGCTATTATTAAGCAAAGTTTGGGAGTATTTCTTTTTTTGGTGCATTTGATTAAATGTGTGATCTTATCTTGGTGAAATAGCCTACTGGGCTGCAGACAGTAGTGTTTAGAAATGAAATTTGCTTAGAGCCTCTGAGCAGACATTTATTCAATGAGACCCTTACTGAATAATGGATGATAGTGAAATTGCAGTAGTGTTTTCTTCCTTGAATATAGGAGTTGAGATAGAGCAACAGCAAAAAAAAAAAAAAAAAAAAAAAAAAAAAAAAAAAAAAAAATGGTGTATGAAAGAAAGCATTAGATTTATGAGAAATTAACCTACATTATTATAATGAATGAACTCTCTGTATGAAGGGCTCAGACTCACTGTCAGAGGATGGTGTGCTAGTCCACTGGCTTTGTTTTATTAATCTTGCTGAGTTACTTCCTTTTCTGCTGCTGTCTCTTAGCTTGGGAGATGCTATTCTGGGGTTTGTGCTACAATCCCAATGTATTTCATTTATATGTACACTTTTGATTCTACTTGGGTACCAGAGATAGCTGAATTTTGATTCCATTTCATTTTTCCCTATGCAATTTATTTTACATTTTCAATGATCATGTTTTAAAAAGTCATTTTTTTTTCTGATTGTAGTTTATGCCCATGTTGAGTACTTATGAAACATGGAGATACATAAAGTCAAAAATGAAATTGACTGGTATATCATAATACAATGGTATGTTGCACTGTTCACAGGGGTTATTCCACATATATATTTAGCTTGATCATTCATGTATAATTCTCTTCAGTTTCCCAATGAGATTAATTTTTGAGAACATCATTTTTAATATTGTGAAATCATAGTGTGGACACAATATGATTTATTTAAATATTTCCTTAAATAGGAACATAAAGCTTGGCTTATTCTCTGATGATTTCTGTAGCACAAATTCCTTGAAGTACAGTTATTAGGACAAAGAATGAATAATGACTGACTTTTACTACTTGGTGACAGTGATCTACATGCATCATCATCCGTTGGTCTCCTTTTTGGGAAATTTTTAAGAATTATTGACTCTCAGTTGTATATAGTTAGTAGTTATTAATGCTTCACTATTTATAATTAGTAAGGTTAGTCATTTATCAATTGGTAATTCTTAAGAATTACCAATTGATATCAAAGTATAAAAGCTAAGGTCAATAAAATAGTAATAAAAATAAAATGTACTAGATATTAATATTTAACTAGGACTGTGCCTAATGTCTTTGAATTTAATATAATATTAAAACAAAACCATACAGTGAAACTAATTTATGAAGAATTAAGACATCCACCGTCCACTTTATGTCCCCATAAATTTTCCTATAGTTTTGTTCTCTGTTCTGAGTGGACTTATCTCTTAAGTTTATCTGAAAACATCAATTTAACAAAGCTGTTCCATACCAAACTTCTCACGGAACAAGAAAATTGGTGGGCTTGGTTTGGACTGTTCTAAAATTTAAGGATGAAAAGGAGGAATAAATTGTCAATGAACACATTTATAGCAATCGAAGATCAGTAAAGAAAGGTAATGAAACAGAGCTTTATGACTCATAATTAGTAAACACGAACTCCAGTTTTGCTAGGTTTAAGTTGTTAGAGATCTGTCCATAGGAATAAGGGTGAGGTACAAGATAGTAACACTTAAATCAGATACAGAAGCTGAGCAGCAGGCATAGAATGCAACTTTTTAATCGTTTTTACAATAATGCCAGGACCTACTGAATTTAATTTCATTAGTTTGTTGTTTGCTCAGAGGGACTAACAGTTCTCCTTTAAATTCCATCTTTGTGATTTCTGTTTCCATTCCTAAAGATGTGTATTTAAGGTACGCTTCTAACAGTCAAGTCAGAAACTTTCTTACTTCTGTATTTTCTTTAAATCTGTACCAGAACATAGTTTTGGAACTGAGTTTAATGCAAGATTAATAATGAATGTATAACTTCACGAATGTGCTTTATGGACCTAGAAGAAACAATTGAACATGAAAGGAGTTTTTGAAGTTACTGTTGCAAGATAAATTCAAGTGCCATTGAAAATTGCTGTGAACCTGCATGTGGAATAATAAAGACATAGAAGGAATCTCAAAAGGCACACTCTTGCATACTTTGTTTCCTCAAAAAAAATTAAATTGTTGATTAGCAACTCCCCATTTACTAATCTATGGGTATAAAGTTTTAGTTATGCAAAATGAGTAAATTCTAAGGATTTTCCCTATAACATTGTGTCTATTGTTAATAATATATTGTCCACTTAAAAGCCTGTTAAGAGGGTAGGTCTCACGTTAAAGGTGCTTACTGCAGTAAACATCAAACAAAAAGTTAGTTATCAGAAATTGAACTGACCTGTGTAACGTAACGTGGTTGGTTTTTAGCATTTGCTGCCGTTTATCAAGTAGTGTCTTGGCCTTGCTCTTGAGAATTCTATTTTCTGATTTCAGACCTTGTCTCTTTGTAGCTATATCACATTGATCATGTACTTTCCTAGTTCCATTTCATTGTAAATATTGGGTAGGACCAAGTGTTCTTTCTAAAACATCCATGAGATAAAATAACATGGATAAAGTTCATTAGAATACCTTTATTTACAAATTAATTTTTAAAAACATTTACCTTAATAGGTTGTTGATTTTGTAAGAATGTTCATATTATGTTCTTAAAGAGCTAAGCTATTGCATGTGGTATTAACATATTTAAAAAAATAAAATAAGTTAGACATTCTTTTTTGTGAAGGTTTTAAAAAGAAAGGGACCTGATGAAGATACTTTACATTCTTTAAAAATGGTAAGGGATCAGAGAAAAAGTTTTTCTCCTATTTCTCTATATTCTATTGCCCTACTATTAAGCATAGCAATAAATTTTCTTTTATAGTAAATCATTTGGGGTTATGATATGGGATTTGATAGTTTCTTATATCAGCTTTCTTTCCCTGTATTTACATATCAAATAAATTCTATAGCCAGAGCTTTGGGCTCCCAGTACCATTATCTTGTATCAAGACAATTTCAACATCTCTTCATTTATAAAGCAGAAGTGTATACATTAATATACTTAGTGTATACTTAGATGTATACTTAATGTCCCTTTCACTCCTTTTTTAATCACATGGCTGAATTTATCTACATAAAGTTGTTACAAATTATTGTAGGGTTTAAGCATTAACTTGCATTTAGTTCTATATTATTGATCTTTATTCAAAATAAAAAACACACTTGTGGAAAACTACAAAATACAGAAATATAATGTATATTAATGAGAAGCAGAGAAGCAAAGTAGAAAGCAGAAGTTTGAGAGTTAGAAGTGCATTATTTCCAACCCACTCTCTGTAAGAGTTATTGTAAAGATTAAATGAGATTATATACAAAAAGCATAGAGCACACTGATAGCTTTTATGCTTTGTGTTAATTTTTTCATAGGTCTTTAAAGTGGATATCCTCTGTAAACTGGAATTCTAAATTGTTCTGCTTTTTCTGTAGTTGTTAAAAGTCTAGCTTTATGAAGTCATTAATTTTGTCATTCACTGTGTTTTTGTTAGCACCAGATGTCTGCAGGATGCTAGGGATGTGGAGCATAACATAACAGAGCCTCTGACTTTAGTACTTGCAAAATCATGAAAATAGATATGAAGCAATGTATCTACCAGGAATTATTTGTTAAAATTATGGTAAGTGCTACAGAGGTCAAGGCCAGGATCCTATGAGGTAGCAGCAGGATCAGACCTTGTCTGAGTTAGGGAGTGAGTGGGTCTGCAGAGACTTCCCAGAGCAAGTGACATTTGAACCGAGATACGAAGGTTGAGTAGGCAGCCTTAGAGAGGATACTGGTTCACTGCTCCCATCACATTCTGTCATCAGAAGAGCTCATCACAGACACAAGCGTGTTCTAGTGGAAAAGGTTAATAGAGGTGAGGAAAGGGAAGAAAATTGAGCGTAGTTACCTTGATGTGGCAATAGGGGCAATGCACCTGAATTTTTCATTTTACAGAGAAACTGAGTTAACACAGAGAATGATTTACTATCAGTTTTCTCCCTGTAATATTAAATTCAGAATGTCATAAAATAAACTCTCTGACCACAAACAATGATCAGGCATGGTAGATTTGAGATAAGAGTACGTAAAATCTACACAGATTTTGAAATCATGATTTCTCAGTTTCGCTTTAGAGATGTATATCTGTGTGTTTGTGACTGGGAAGGAGTTCTAGTCCAGAAAGTAGGTTTCTATTCACTTTTATCCTAACTTTTCCCCGTATCCACTGGCTTAGTTAAGTGTCTGGTGTCTTTTTCTGAGAAACTGTGGAAATGACAGAACTGGCTTTAGGAATACCAGCACTTAAGTTTAACAGTGTTAAAGTTTATTATTTAATTTTTTGATGGCTTTCCACAGTATGTGATGATAAAACTGATTTTATTGTTTTTGAGAACAGATCATTGAATGTTAATGAAATAATGGTAAAGCATGGTCTAGAAAACAAATGATATCAGTTTAAGAATCTATCGGAGTTCCCTTTGTGGCTCAGCGGAAACGAATCTGACTAGGAACCATGAGGTTGGGGGTTCGATCCCTGGCCTTGCTCAGTGGGTTAAGGATCCTTCATTGCCATGAGCTGTGGTGTAGATTGCAGATGTGGCACGGATCTGATGTTGCTGTGGCTGTGGTGTAGACTGGCAGCTATAGCTCCAATTAGACCCCTAGCCTGGGAGCCTCCATATGCCATGGGTGTGGCCCTAAAAAGACAAAATAAATAAGTAAAAGAATCTGTGAGCAAAAGGATAAATAAGTGTGGTTTAAGAAAATTATTTTAGCAGAATAAAATTTTTAATATAGGAAAAATAATAGAATATGAGATAATAAATTTAGAATCATTAGTCTTTTTCATCCATTTATCCACAGTTATTTTGTGCCTCCTATGTGATAAAATTTAGCACAATTGTGATAGAGATTAGAAAAAGGAAAAGAACGGAGTTCCCGTCGTGGCGCAGTGGTTAACGAATCCGACTAGGAACCATGAGGTTGCGGGTTCGGTCCCTGCCCTTGCTCAGTGGGTTAACGATCCGGCGTTGCCGTGAGCTGTGGTGTAGGTTGCAGACACGGCTCAGATCCCGCGTTGCTGTGGCTCTGGCGTAGGCCGGTGGCTACAGCTCCGATTCGACCCCTAGCCTGGGAACCTCCATATGCCGCGGGAGCGGCCCAAGAAATAGCAACAACAACAACAACAAAGATAAAAAGACAAAAAGACAAAAAAAAAAAAAAAGAAAAAAAAAAGAAAAAGGAAAAGAACAAGTTTTATGGGAATATTTGCCCCAAGGATCTCAGGAGCTCCAGATAAGAGGTTTTCTTATTGTACTGAGCCCTGGAGGATATGTAGGGTTGGCCAAGCAGACACCCTTCCTGAAGAAGGGAACCTGCAGTCTCAGGGCCCAGAGTAAGATGGAACTCAGCTTATTCAGCAACTCTGGGAGGTCCTAGTAGCTGAATGGAAGGGTTGAGAGAGGAAGTGGCCTGAAACCTGTCTAGGGAAGTGAATAGGAATGTGTAATGTTTCTTGTAAGTATTTTGGACTTTATTTTGGGAGCAATGGGATGTCACTAAAGGTTTGAAGCTGGGCAGGGAGAAGATCCGATTCTCATCTTATAGAGGTCATGTGGGCTGTTCTCCGTGGATGTAATTAGAGGAGGCATCAGGAGGGGTGTGGGGAGACCAGTGAGGTGAGAATCTGAGCTTCCCCTGCACCTCTTCTCAGCTGTGCAGTGTGGCCAGAGCTTCCTGTATAAGGAAGAAAGGGGCTTGTGTTAAATAATAGTTCCTTTCAGCTCGAATATGCTGTGCTCTGATTTGAGGGTAAAGACACGGGGGAGCTAGGTGGTAATGACCTTTATTTCCATTACTTTATCAGAGCTCGTTACTAGTTTTTACTCATCTACCTGTTGTTACAGTGTTATAATGCCACATCCAGGTGTTTAATCAGATTTATTTATTTATTTTATCTAAAAGTTAAAATCCATTCTTTTGGAGCCCTAGAATTATAACTCGAATTTTTAGATGTTTGTATTTTAAATGCTACACAAAAATCATAAAATGAGATGTTGGGAACTACATTTAATTTAGTTACGAGGGTTTATACCACAAAATTCATTTTGGTCAAAGCAGTTTATTTGTAAATCCTTATTACTGAAGTCATTCAAAGAAATTCCTGTTTTAGTGATACCTGAAAAGAGAGTAATGCATGTTTCTTGCAACGAATGCAGAAGAGTTGGCTGTGTATTATTTACAAATTTCTGAGACATTTTACCTCTTATATCTTTCATTAATAATTAAAATATTATATTTACCCCTTGTGTTCTGTTTTCTAATTCCCCATAACACCCTTTAATATCTCTTTTATGACATTTATGACTTTGTGCCATGGCTTTTGATTATTTCTCTTCTTGTTTGGTACTTCAGTGGAAATGTAATTTCATTGAGGGCTGATACTGCTTTTAGCCTTTTCATAACCTGGAGTACCTGATTATACAAATGGAGTTTGTGTTTTATGTTGATAGGTTAATTTTTTAAAGAAAGGGGGCAGAGTATGTTAGATAAGCATCATACATAAACTAGGTCTTGCATGATTTAAAAAATTAACAGCACAGGCTCTAATAACTTGGCTGTGTCTGTGGGACCTAGTGATTTAGAACATGGGCTTTAGGGTCAGATGACCTTGAGTCTAACCCTTGGAACAATATACCATGTAATGGCTGTGTGACTTTGCATCTTTTTCTAACCCTTGGTTTATTGTCTGTATCATTGGGCTAGTGATATCTATTTCATAGTGGGATTATGAGGATTAAAGTAGTTCCTGCAGTATAATGCACTGTCAGAAGTTCGGTTATTGTGTGTAAGAGTCGGACGGGAAAATAGGTTCTGTCACCCTTGTATGTAGCAGGAAGGAGTGAAGCATGGTGACTCAGGCCATCTCTTTTCATCATTGGCTCCCATGCTTTTTGCAAGATTGACATCACTTTATATCTGTTGCCTTCAATCTTCACGGACTAACATTTGGAATCATTTTGTCATGTTGCCTCATGGACATCAGACTTTCTTATCTTTGACTTATTCTGAAAGGAATGATTATCTAGCAATTTATGAGATACAAATGGAAACCTGAACACTTGCAGGCACTGTCAGATAACAATGTCAGAAATGCCTTTATTACTTCTTTCTGACACATTCCGTAGGCCTATCTACCAAATGCACAGAGGCTGTAAAATACCTTTTGTTTACTTAGTATTTCAGGGCAGACATAGTCTTCCCCTTTTCCCAATGTACAAGGACCCCGAAATCAACTGTTTTTAGAATTTATCCTGCTGTGTAGCACTGGGAACTGTGTCTAGTCACTTATGATGGAGCATGATAACGTGTGAAAATAGAATGTGTATATGTATGTGAAACTGGGTAACCATGCTGTACAGTAGAAAAAAAATCGTATTGGGGAAATAACTATTTAAAAAATAATAATAAAAAGAAAAAAATTGCTTATTTTAAAAGGGACATCATTAGAAAAGAATATTACCATCACAAAGAATTCACTAGTAAGAAGGCCAGGATATGAGCGCAGAGTCCTTTATCTTGAATAAACTTCTCTCAAGTTGAATGCAATACAGTTTTACAAAAACATGAACCAGTGAAGAATTATAATTAGGGAATAGTCAGGAGAATTATTGGGGGTTTTGAGAAAGAAGTATCCAGTTGGCAAACATAATAAAAGTAGTATAGTTTTAAAAAATATAGTTGTATAGTAGTATAGTATATATACTGTGTATATATAGTATATATATAATATATGTAGCAGCATAGTATATATGGGGTAGTATAGTATATATACAGTATTTATATAGTATATATAGTAGTATAGTATATATACTGTATATACAGTATATATTATATATAGAAGTATAGTATATATAGTGGTATAGTGTATATACTGTGTGTATATATTATATATATTATATATATAGTAGTATAGTACATATATTGTGTGTATATATAGTATATATATTATATATATAGTAGTATAGTAGTATAGTTTTCAAAGGTAATAGTTTTCAAAAATATTTTTTAACCAAGTATTCTGAAAGCAGTTGCAGCTGGGTGTGAACGAGGACTTGGTGCCTTTCTGCTTGGCCTCTGAGGACTTGCTCTTCAGAGACCAGCTTGCAGGGGATGGCAGTATTTGTGTCCTCTTGAAGAACTGCTCTCTCAATGTTTGATACTCTCTGTTCTCTAATAGTATGTAGAACAGATACAGTTCTCTTGACTGCTGAAAGGACATTATTAAAGAATATAAAAACGCTGAAGTTCTTGTTCTGGGTGATCACATATATTACTTATAATCCTGACTGCTCTAAAAGTGAATGAGTAATTTTTCCATGAATTTTGGAGTCTATTACTGGAATTAATACTTCCATAATTAAGTTGTTTTATTATTTATTTTCTTCTGAATGTTGTATTAAAAAGAACTGTTAAACACAGTGTGACATAGTTAAGCATATAAAAAAAAAAACCTTATTTTGAATAACTGTGGGTAATTGTGGCAAGCCAGATGTTGCTAAGTTCTTATTTAATCAGAGATTAAAAATATTCGCAATATAGTTTTGTCTAGCTGTCAGCTTAGATAAATGAATCCATTTCAGTCAGCATGCTCCTAGTGGAAAAGGGAGGGGATATAATAACATTTTTCTAGCTACATTTGCTGAAAATAAATATTAATCTTCTATGTGGTTAAAGCCATGCTGTGCCAATTTCATCATAACCATAATTGTGGAGAAGCTTTTTCGATTTTTTATTTTTATGAAGTTCGCTTCCTTTTATCCTCTGGAGGCATTGAGTTAGAGTCTACTTTTCATTTAAATTATACGTCCATGTAGGTTTGTGTTAATCTTATATTATCTTGAGGCTACTTCTTCAGACACTATTGGGTGGCTATTATCCAGACATAACTGCTGTGACATGGTCAAAACTTTTCTTCCTCCCATTCTAATCCTCTGTCTTTACCTTTCTTTAAAAGTTATTGTAAGTCATGGGAGAAATTTAAATATTAGTATTTTATAGATTCCTTGTTCTCTTTTGTTCTGCAGCATTAGTTGAGATAAACTGCTTCTGGAGCTATGCTGACTTCTCAGAAAATGGTGCATAAAATAAAACACTAAAGGAAAACAAAAACCAAACTAAAAACCAAAACAAAATAAAATAAAGCATAAAGCCAGGACAAATAATGCTCATTTCAAGCTCCATTAGAAATGCCAGTGAGAAGAATAGCAGGGAAGGATGATAGGTTCAGGCACCGAATTGGTAGGGAATGAGTTTCTGTATTTTTGTCTTCTTGTGCAGGGGGAAAGGTGGGAGGGAAATGTGAGACCAGCAACTGAATAATTTCCTCTTAAGCTAATATCAGCAGCATCACTTTTCTATACTAATAAAAGGTTTGAGTTTATATGCTGTCTAATGGGACTTTACTATTGTTGTCTACAGGGCTTGTAGTAGGGGTTTGATATCATGGTGGATATTGTTGATTTTTGTCAAATTATGGAAAGTTTGTAGGGAAAATTGTTAGCATAGTAGAAAACCACTATGAATTGTTATAATTACCAGATCTAATTGATTGTTCCAGTTTATGTGGATGTTTGTCTAGGCTATTCATCGAGGAAATATGGAAAGTGAAGTTTGAAGTTGGAATTTTATTTCTACTTCTGAGTACTTAAGGATGTGTCTCTGATTTTTTGTTTGAAAGTTAGACTATTACCTCAGTTTTATTCATACCCTCTTTAGTAAGCAAGTTTTGCAAGTGTTCTTAATTGGTAGATAGAAAATTGGTTGGACACATTTCACAAAATTCTCTTCAGAGAACAGAATGCCAAGGATGAAGGGGAAATCATCAGGATAGTTTTATCTCTTTTGCTTTTATTATGGCATTTTGAGGGAAGAGTGGAAAGCATATTTAATGTTCTCTCTGCAGTAATGGATGCTGTGTACAATATGAGCAGTGAAAAGAGAGTGATGCAAAATTATCCTTTTATGGATTTCTCATTGGTCTTCCTGCTTCAGTGACTTGATGAGAGAGAAATAAAATAATTCTTTCAGCTTCCTCTGGAACACAGTGGTTTTGACTGTAGGTGTAGAACCAGATTGGTGAGTGTAGTTGTCAGTCAAATGCCTCCACTTGTGTTTAAAATTTATGTGTCAACATTGTAGATGTTTTGCCCACACACTATGGGGTAACAACCTGTATTTGATTTTGATTTTTTTTCCTGCTGTGCTGAGGGTGTGTGTCCGAGTGTTTGTGACTTAGTAATTGTTCAGGCAGAAGAGTAAGTTGTTCTGAATTACCTTGTCATTCTTACATCACCTAGTTTCTGTCTGCCTTCCTATGACTTTTCTAAGCTCGATAGAGATGACAATCCAGAAGGAAACGAAGAGTTTCCAAGGACAAAGTGCTGACAGATCCTAGGCTTTAAATGTGTCATTTGTGGAAATCTTCAAATATTATAGTCAGAAATGTGAGTTCACAAAGTACTAGGTAAGTGTCTTTACATTGTTAATCTTTCATTTAAAATTCTTGCTGCATTTAGTGGTTAATAATTTTTCTACTCATAAAATACCTGTATTGGTGAATTAGAACTTATTTTTGCAATACCGTTTAAAATCATATTTTAATTTTTAATTTCCACAAGGAATCTTTGTCTATACCTGAGTGGGGTCTCAAAGACAGAGCTGATGAAAATTTCATATCTAATAAACTACCTTTATCATTACTCTTTCTTCCTGCTTTCAGAAAGCTTTAAATGTGTTTATTTTCCATAACTATAATTTTGAGGGTGGGCTTCTGTGTGTCTCAAGTTTATGTGTCTTTATTTGGGTTTTTTGGACATTAGTGTGGATGCCGTGTGAACATGGAGGGTGCTCTTTTATTCTTTTAAGACTGGTTACAGTTTTGATATAGTTGTGGTCAGAAAGTTGAAATGTATAGATGTCCCTTTGGACATCTATACATGTTGTGATCTTAGCCATTTCCTGGATGGTACTGTGAGCTAGTTAGTTCCCAGTCAAGCCCACTTCCCTGGAGCTGATGGTTCCACAGGTGAGAGGCTGTGTAAGACTGACCCTTTTAGAAACACGGCCGGTTTTATGAAATCACTGGGTAACGTCTGGCCTTCCTATTTCTCCCCTTGCTCTCTACTGCTAGGGACATTGTCCTTTCTACCTCATCTTCTCTAACCTCAGTGTTGTCCTGGAGCATAAATATAATATCATTTAACCATCAAGTAGTTGGACAAGATAGTCCTAATACTATAGTCCATATTTATCTGTGCAGATAACTATGAATATTTTCCCTTGTGGTTCAGCAAAATAAAGGTTAATGCTTTTCACCAGGTATCTGTTTAATAGGCATATTTTCTTTTGCTTCCTTCTCCTCTAATGGCATCAGTTGAATTCCAAAGCCGAGCTAATTAATTCATGGCCCTTTCTTCTGAGCCTTGGTCATCAGTCAAAACTGGTCCTTCAGTGACAAGCCCAGCTCATCCAGTTCTTTGGGTTCAGTCCTGTGTATCTGTTTTCTTTCCTGGCTTGGGGTTGGAGCAAAAATCCTGTGACTATTTCCCTGAGTTTCGGTTAACATCTTCTCCATCACTGCTTTCTACCTTCTTGTTCTCTGATTTTTTTTTTTTGTTGTTGTTGAAAGCTCTCTAGTTCTCATTTTTCTTTAACAGCCTCTCATAATGCTCCCCACCCCCAGTCTTTGTCTCCCCAAGAATTATCAGCTAGAATTTATGAGGACTTGTCCTGGGTTAGAGGTGAGTCACTTTGCCAAGCTTAGATTTCATTCTCTATTGTTCATTTTCAGCTCAAATATTAGCATAAACATGAACATTTCTATATCCAATTATAATTATCATACTTCCCATCAGATGTTAGAGCAACTCTTCCTTTTAGTTTGGTGAGGGGTGTCTCAGAATCTGTGTTTAGCTCAGTGGTTGAGATTAATTGCCACTTCTCTGAAAGAAAACACTGCAAGTTTATGTTAGCTATAGCTTTATGGACAATCTGTAGAATTTGTAACTGTAAATAAATCATTTCATTTTGAAATGTGGGAGACAAGGAAAATCTCTCTCTCTTTTTAAAGATGTCACCTGGCCTTCTACATTATCAGAAATCTCTTGTTTTCTGTGCATGTGTTATGTTTTAACTTTAGGGCTGTTAATAAAGCTGAGATTTTGGTGAGGAGTGGTAGTGGAAGAACATTCATTTTATGGGACTCTTTTTAGATTCTTGAAATGTGAATACCACTCCTGAGATGAATGATCTCTGAATTATAAAATAGAATATGTTTGACCTTTGTGTATGGGCCTCACTTTACGGGGAGATGAAGGAGGTCAAAACCCTGAGAGATCTTCTACTTCACATCGCCCAGTGAACAACTTGAGGAGTGGCTCAGGTGGGACAGGGGCATGGAGTTGTGATTTCCTCTCACTGTGGAGATATGTAGGTGTTAGTTAAAAAACTGATGGAAAGTGGATATTCTACAAAACCCAACTCTTCTACTCAGAGTAAATAAAAGCTATATGAAAGTAGAGCCTCATTATCTTCATAAATTGAGATTATTTACATTCTTTTTTGTAAATAATATATTTATATATTTATGTAAATAAATAATTGTATTTAATAATATATATTTAAATATGTATATTTCATTTTTTGGCCACCCCGCTGCATATGGAGCCCCCTGGGCCAGAGGTCAGATCTGAGCTGCATTTACAACCTAAGCTGCAGCTGCAGCAAAGCTGGACTTTAACCCATGGTGCTGGGCCAGGGATTGAACCTATGCCCCAGTGTTCCCAACATGCCACCCATCCCATTGTACCACAGTGGGAACTCCAGAGTTAAATTCTTAAGGAAGAAGAAACAAAATATATCCTACTAAGAAATCATACCTCACCTCTTGCAGATATTTAGAACTAGATTATTTTACTACTCTATGCTAAGTTGATATCTAAATCATCATAAAATCTTTTTATTTAAATTTTGTTTGCTAGAGCTCAACATGCATTGCAATGCCAGCACATAATACCTGCTTCATGAACGCACATTGCATGAAGGAATAAAGCTTTGTTTTGCCTTCACAAAGATGTCTGCTAAAGATGGCTTGGAAAATTTTTACCTTATGGCAGCATGTTTTCATGTAGTGTTTCTTATCTTTTAGAATTATATCACAGTCCTAACAGAAAGAATCATCTGTTTTTTAAATTTGTTCCTTAGCTAAGTCTTGGATTTTATTTTATTTTATTTTTTGTCTTTTTGTCTTTTGAGGGCCATACCTATGGCATATGGAGGATCCCAGGCTAGGGACTGAATCAGAGCTACAGCTGCCAGCCTACACCATGGCCACAGCCATGCCAGATCCAAGCCACGTCTGTGACCTATGGCACAGCTCACGAAAAGGCTGGATCCTTAACCCACTGAGCGAGGTCAGGGATTGAACCTGCAACCTCATGGTTCCTAGCCAGATTCGTTTCTGCTGTGCCATGATGGGAACTCCAAGTCTTAGAATTTTATAACTGATGGAAGACAGTGTTTTTCTTCTCAGGTTCAAATGTAGCACTTAGATTTTCCTTTTCATTCATAGATCTATCTTTGCAATACCATTCTTTTGTTAAAAATCAAAGGTTAATAAGCCCTAATTGTTAAACACAGTCAGTAGAAGCTTTGATATGCTGATAGTCTAAAGCTCTGACTATTTGAAATGGTCATCATTTGATGTTCTGTGACACCTGGTCTGTTTAGCAAGCTACTCTAAAATTTTATGTCAAAAGAACTGGGGATTTTTCCTAAATGTTTTATTTTGGATCCATTTCAACTTAGAGAAAATTTGTAAAAATAATTCAAAGAGTTCCCTTATACCCCTTAATTAGTGCCTCCTAATGTTAACACTTATGCAAATGCTGTGGTCTGAAATTGTCCTCTAAGATTCCTGTGTTGAAATCCCAGTGCCCAGTGTGATGGTGTTAGGAGGTGTGGCCTTTGGGAGGTCTCAGGTCATAAAGGTTGCATCCTCATGAATGGGATTAGTGCTGCCATGGAGCAGACCCCCAGAGCTTCCTAGTTCCGTTTTTCTGCCAGGTGAAGACAGAGTGAAAAACTGCCATCTGTGAACAAGGAAGCCCACCAAACACCGAATCTGTAGCACCACAGTCTTGGACTTTGAGCCTGGAGCATTGTGAGAAATCAATTTCTACTGTTCATAAGCCACCCAGTCTCTGTAATTTTTGTGATAGCAGCCTGAACATACTAAGATGGTACCTGTAGTTCAGTTATCAAAACCTGAAAATTAACATTGGTAAAAATACCATGAATTAATTCTGAGTTGCAGATCTTGTTCAAATTTTACCAGCTCTTTCACTAATGTACTGGGGATGTTTTAAAATTGGAGGAAGTTATAGTTGGAACTGTGTAAGACTGATAATTTTTGCCATTATTTATTTGTTAAGATAGTAACGGCATCATGCCTCTTTTATTACATGATAATGGTGTTCCTTCTTTCTTATCTTGAAGTTCATATTTGGATGCTAGTGTATGAGGGGGAATGCCATTATTATTTAGGAAATCATTAAATGTTACTGATGTTAACACTTTATTTGTATGACCATTTCAATGATCTTTTCCATAGCATGATAAATTCTGTACTTCAAAAAGTCATTGTGGCTATAGCATCAAGTTAAATACCCTAGTTTGATGTTTAGATGTGTACTATAAAAATTATATATTTCATCAATCTCATCACTCATACAACCCACTGTTCTTATAGTAGAATGTAGTAAGTGGTAAAATGTAAATGTTCCAGACTAAAACAAGACTGAGAGGAACTTTAAATATAACAAAACCTGATAGAGGAAAATTTTGATTATTTGTCAAAGATATTCTTAGTCCTGAACATGTTAACAGTCCATTGTATGGGGAAATTTCTCTTTATGTCTGATTGTATGCTACAGAATAGATTAAATCCCTCTTTGTCAGAAGAAGTTATTAATTGATTATCAACTCATTGAGGACAGGTTCATTTCCTATTTATCTTTACATGCTTCAGCCAAAGATGGTATCTGGAAAATGGACAGATGCAATGAAAGTCCCCCCACTTGAGGGAGATGATGAAGTGGAGGCAATGCCAGGGCTTTAGCCATCTGCTCTGATGCCTTCTAGCATGAAGGCCCAGCAAGCCTGAAGGCCCAGCTTTGACCATTTACCATGGTCTCTGCAACATTCTGCTCTCTCATCCAGTCATGTTAAATTACTAGCTGTCTGCCTACTTGTTCAGCATTTCATGTGTTCCTGTCTTTGCTTATGTTCTTGTTGATTCCTTATTTATCTGTTTATGAATAATGAGCATTTGTAAAGTGGCCTATGCCAAGTGAGTTGTCTAGCTAGTATATGTTTAAGGTAAATATTTCCAATGGGTAGCAATAAGGCAATGAGCAGAATTTCCCTGGTAGCCCTATCTATTACTTGCTTCATAAATATCATTTCCAGAAAACTTGAATTTGTGGGTGGGATTTTTACATTTGACTTTTAATGTGTATATTAGATGGCTGGATCTTTGGATTGACACTGTACATATGGCTTTTTGTTTTAACTTTTTTTTTTCTTTCCACAATACATTATTAATTTTTTTTTTTACTTTTTTAAATTTTTTAATTTTTTTTTATTTTTTATTTTTTTTATTTTCCCACTGTACAGCAAGGGGGTCAGGTTATCCTTACATGTATACATTACAATTACATTTTTTCCCCCATCCTTTGTTCTGTTGCAACATGAGTATCTAGACATAGTTCTCAATGCTATTCAGCAGGATCTCCTTGTAAATCTATTCTAAGTTGTGTCTGATAAGCCCAAGCTCCCGATCCCTCCCCATCAGGCAGCCACAAGTCTCTTCTCCAAGTCCATGATTTTAATTTGTAGATGCATGACAAAAAGCCAGGCTAACGTCAAGTGACTTTATGAATCAAAAATTAAGAATGCATTAAAAAATGTATTTCAGCATCTGATATTTAAGTGAGGGCTAAATAATGTTTGGAAGTCAGAATGTCTAGAGTGTAGATTTTGGCTCTAGTAGTTACTAGTTAAGTGATATTGGCACATTCCTGAGTTTCTCGAAAATTGGGGATACTAAATAGTACTTACATCAGTAGTATGAAGATTCATGATATATTGTATCTAAAGCACAGAGCACAGTTTGGTTCACAATAAAAATAAATATTAATTACTATAATTCTTTAAAGATGGCATCATTTTAGGATTTTAAATCATCATGTACCATATGATAAAATTTTGAGAGAGGATTGAGGATAAATTATCAGAAGTATCATTGTTAGGCAATTAGAAGTTACATTGTTAAAACTTATATCACTTAATTTTGGGATATGCTTGTTATTTTCATTTTGTCTAGAGAAGAGATTTGTTTACTTTTGAATGAATTTAGAGATTATCAGAACACATAAGTGCTTTATCCAAGAGTGGGTAGATAATCAGGCAACTTTAGGAATAAAGAAAGTAGAGAAATGGGAATAAACTAGGAGTAGTATAACAATTAGAGAAGAAGAAAGCTATTTAATAATGGTGACTTTAAATATATTTCCCCCTTACTACTATAGTAGTAAAAATGCTGCCATAGAGGCATGTCAATTTTTCTAGGCTCCTAGAATAAGACTATTACTGAGTTCTTGGAGTTCCTGTGTGGCTTAGTGGGTGATGAACCCAACTAGTATCCATGTGGATGTGGCTTCGATCCCTGTCCTCCTTCGGTGGGTTAAGGATTCAGTGCGAGCTATGGTCTAAGTTGCAGATGTGGCTGGGATCCTGTATTACAGTGGCTGTGGTGTAGGCCAGCAGCTGTAGCTCCAATTCAACCCCTTGCCTGGGAACTTCCATAGGTTGCAGGTGTGGCCCTAGGAAAAAAACAAACGAAAAAGATTATTACTAAGTTCAACAAAATAAAAGTCCATTTGAGATAATGCATGCAAATATGCCTGAACAGTTTTAACCAAATAGCTTGCTTTTGTTTATTTTTTCATGCAAAAATAATTCCAGAGGTGAGCAGTCCAAAACTCGTGTAGCAAGTTTGTGCTGGTCATGTTGCCCTTCCATCCTGTGCATCCTCGTGGTCATAACATGGATGCTGTCCTTTCAGCCCCTCACATTCCAGGTGCTCATCTCAGCTGTGGGAGGGAGGAGAAAAAGCTATGAGGAGGAAAACTTTCCTAGAAAATACTCAGCTTTTTGTCTTTGATCAGTGGTGAGTCACAGGGTCAGCCCGAGTGACAAGGGTGTCTAGGGAGTCCAGTCATTTTTAAATAAGTACATTGTTATCCTGAGCCATAGTAAGTTCCTGTTACTTAGAAAAAGGCTGGTGAAGGATAAGCAGTGGTAGTGTCTGCAGGAGCCCTCAGCGCAGTTCTTGGCACAAGGTGAGTCCCCCATGCCTGGTTTTGCTGTTGTTAGTATTGTTACGACACTGCTTTAGATCATGGATAGTTCCAAGCTGGTTAAATGAAACAGTGCCTAACAGAACACTCAACTACTGTAAACATTCGTCATGTTGTAGCCTTTCATCTTTTCTGAGTTTGTAATGTAGGGTTAATTGCAGAAGTTAAGAAGCTGTAATGAGATTCTACCCCCCCCCCATTTTAAAAATGTTTTCACACCCATTTTTTTTTTGCCTGTAATGTTTATAAAACTACATATTACTGTTGATCCCAGCCACTTGTCACATGAGTTTTATAGTAGTATAGCTTTAGTTACCCATTCCACAAAATATTTACTGTGCACTAATTAGAAGTTTATATCCTGATATGCCTAATACTATCTTTGAGGCTTATCAAACTTGTCCATCAGTCCCAAAGATTTTCATCTTAGATGAAAGCCACAAGTCTCCTGGGGAAGAGTGCTGATAAGAACTAAGCAGAGTGGTCAGGCAGGCTTCTGTCCTAGGCAGCCGTCAGTCCGCACTGGTGATGCTGCTGTTCCACAGAGAAACTGAGGTGATGGCCCAGTTGTGTGCAGTGGCCCAACACAACGAGGATTGATGGAAAGATCTCTAGGAGAAGGGGGTCTCAATGTGTGCAGGGCTGGACCCCCATGCGCTGACTAAGTGGTTTGACGCAATAAAAAAGCAAATCCACATAATGCCCGTGGGTGGACCGAAGCTGCTGATCTACTTGCAATCTTCTCTGGCAGTTGGGTGGAGCAGAAACTGAAGCTGGAAGACATCCTGTGATTCCAGGTGAGAGGTGTGAAGAATGGAGAGGCCAGCAGTTCGCTAGTGAGTCATTCACACAGGGAATCATTTATGGACGTTGCCGTGAGGGGACAAACCGGAAAACACATCGTCTCCCAGAACCGGCCCCGGGCCTTTCCTTTCTTTGGGAATACTGTAGTTCCGTCTCCCCATCCTTCCCTCCTCACTTGGTGATTTCCGGCTTAGGGCTCAGTTTTCACATCACATACCTCTGCCCCCCGCCCCCCCCCCACATCTGAGTAAGGTTGTCCTTTTCTGCATTTTCTTAGCAACTGCAGTCCTTTGCTATGGGACTTGGGGCTGTTTGTAGCTATCTCCTTGCTTTATTTCCCCCAACTAGCATCTGTGTTCTTCGTTTTATTCTCTGGGGCTATGTCACCGCCTGGGACATTGTAAATGATAAGCATAAGAGAATCAAAGATATCCGTCGTCTGAGATAGCTGCCCTGCAATGGATAGTCGTGGGGTAGGAGTGCATTGGCCGTATCACTCCGCGGGGCTTAGGACTCTGCTGTGCTGTTACAATGCCAAAGCAGCACTACGAGCTTAGAGGGGAGCGGTGCTAGACAGGTGGACAAGGAACATTTGGAGATAGGAACGTGTGCAAGTTCCTGCCCTCCCAGAGCCCCCATTTTCTAGTTTGAAAACAGTGGACGGATGGGGATAGCTCCCTCCTGCGAATGTGTGAAGATGAAATGTGATCCTTTGTTTGGAGAAACCAGAACGAGGCTTGTTGCAGAGTAAGTGGTCGGTTATTGCTGTAGGTATTCTATAACACTATCTTATTTGTTCTTATCTGTATTTAAAGAGAATGTCGATTCTAGAGTCTGTTTGCCTAGGACACTGGCAGTGTCACTTTGGAAAGGTACGTTTATTCGTCTTGAAACTGGGCGAATGATAGTGGCTGCCTCACAGGGCTGTTCTGAGAATCAAATGGCCTAAGGCATGTGAAGTGTTTAGAACAGTGCCTGGCATGTGGAAAAATGTGCTTTAAGATACTTAGTGATTATTATAGGTAAAGACTCTGAATATACTGTGTTAAGAGACAGGCCATTTGCTTTCATCAGGGCATTCCCCAGAGGTAGCCAAGGGAGGCCAGGCCGTGGAACTGCCGCCAACACCACGACTCACCCGAAGCTGTCATCAGTCAGGACCATCTTGCCTCTTTGTCAGCTTGAATGTGGGTAGTGGCAGTGTCTCAGTGGTTATATGATATAGCTCTATTGCTGAATTACGTGCTTGAGTATTATTATAGATGCTTAAAACACATGTTTACTTTATAATTAACACTAAAATTCATTATGAATAAAGTCAGCTGGTTTTTTTTAATACATTAATGAAAATATAAATATCCCCTAATAATTATAATAAAATCGTATAGTCAACATATTAAACTTAGTTTGATTTCAGTGCTTCCTGCACCCTTATTTCCACTTAGGACCATGCCATCTATTTAGACAGTTGTGAGTGATTGAAATGATGTGGGTTAAACTCTTATAGTTCGTCCTTTGAAATCTCCTTTTTCTTTATTTTAGTTTCCTGTGCTTCTGCCTTCTTTCTTTTTAAGGCCATTGCTCTCCCTGCTCTGCTTTATGCCATGCAGTCCTTTTAAATTTTTTCTTCCTTCATCCTTTTAGTTGCAGGAGTATTAGTAGTTCTTCCTAGGATAGTCTGCTAAAATAATACAGTGTATTTACCATCCAGAGGCTTCATTTTATAGACCAAGAAGTTGAAGTTGGTGAAAGGCAAAAATAACAGAGTACTCAGATGAGCGAACAACAATTATGAAGTTAGCCTGAAATCCCTGTGTCCCCTGCTCAGTCAGTAGCCCCTGTGACTGTGCTTTCTCTGCTGTGGGAGGTGGAACTCTTTGGACTGAGCTCAGGAGCCCTGGAGAAGGGTAGTGAGGGGAGTTCTCAGGGTGGCCCAGGTGATATGTGAAAAGATGCAGTGAGGTTCAGTCCTGTGGTCCTGACCATGGGAATATTCCTATGTTACAAGTATCATTGTCATATTCCTATTCTGCTTATTGTCAGGTAATGAGACAAACAGATGGGCTAAAATTGTGTACTCGACATTCAACAAATACATATTCGAGTACTTATTCAAAATCAGGCATTGGCCTGGTTATTTGGGACCATAAATGAATAGCAGCCAAAGATTGCTATCCTCCTGGAATGTTTTTCTGGGGAGGAGGAGGATGTGTACATATACACATGTATACACACATACACATTTATTTTTATTACATGTATATATATAATGCCTACTAAACAACACATGAGTAAATTCCATTGCCTTTTGGAAGGTAAGAAATGTTCTAGCAGAAAGACAGCAGAATAAGGAGGTTAGAGTGATAGGTTGGGGGGAATGGATGGCAGATTGTACTAAACAGTTTAGGCTTCAATGAGAAGATAGCATTTGCAGAAAGACTTGAAAGTTGTCAGAATATATAAGGTTTAATCCAAATTCCTATGCAGATTTTAACTGTATACAAGTTAGAAAATGAATAAGGAAATAAAAGCATGTTACTTCTACTCTCTATAGTTTGAGCATTGTGACACATAATCCATACCTATAGATAATATATAGACACATAATAACATGTATAGGCACATAATAACATATATACAGACACAAAATAACATATAGACATACAATAACATATATAGACAATCTATACCTATAGAAAAGAGGTAAGGTCTGGATGTAAGTAGTAAATTTCAAGGACATTTGTCAGAGAAAACTTTATTTTACCTCTACTAGGAATTTACTTCTTTTTTTTTCTTTTTTTGTCTTTTTGCCTTTTTGAGGGCCACTTCCCAAGGCATATGGAGGTTCCCAGGCTAGGGGTCTAATCGGAGCTATAGTCATCGGCCTACAGAGCTACAGCAACGCGGGATCTGAGCCGTGTCTGCAACCTGCACCACAGCTCACGGCAACACCGGATCCTTAACCCACTGAGCAAGGCCAGGGATTGAACCCGCAACTTCATGGTTCCTAGTCAGATTCGTTAACCACTGCGCCACGATGGAAACTCCTAATTTACTTCTACTGGTAGATAAATTGGTCTACTGAGGTTAAGAATTTTGACATCCTCCTTACTCCCACATTGGAAATGGTCTCTTTGGGAAGGAAACAAATGTTTCTTTTGAAAAAAATTACATTTTCTTCACTTTCATAGTACATTCATTATATGGTAAAATATGCTTTGTATAATGGGTATTGTATATATATTTTAATGATACTTGTGTCAATTTTGGTATCCAGTTGCACATGAAAGGCAGTGTCATGTTATCTGAGTGACCCTAAAGGCTTCCCTCAAGATTCAGCATCAAGTTTGTTTCTTGATGAGAAAGTTATAGAAATATGGAAGTGCTTATTAATTACTCTGTATCCACACATTGAGTATACATGGTCTGAGAAACATTAGCACCATACTGTTCATGTAGGTGTTCATTATCATCAGCTAAAACTGCAAGGTAATTCTCAAGTCTGGGAATAGTAACGTATGAGCCCTGTTATTACTAGCGGATGTAGATAGAAAAGCTTTTTGTGACAGTGAAGAACATGATAATAACATTCATTCAAAATTCTTTTTCTGGTGGAAGTTGTGGTTTGGCAGTTGTGGTTTGGTTGCTCTGAACTGGCAAAGTGAGAATTATATCTGCTGACACTTAACTGAGAGGAGAACTCTGTTAATTTAAATAAACATATTCTGGTTTTAAAACCTGTTGTGGATCAGGTCAGTCAACAAAGAAGTTGACATTGGTTTCTTGAGACTGTATTAAGCGTTGGATCAATGTGGTACTGATCTGAATATTGTGCTGAATGGTGTAGCAGAAAGAGGATGAACTTTTGAATAAATCGTGTGTATGTGTGTGTGTGTGTGTGTGTGTCTGGGGGGAGTGTTGTGTTTGTGGTTTTCGAGAGGAGTTGGGAATTCTGATGATTAAAGCTAGAGAGGTGGGTGGGAGCCAACTTCTGTGTCTTGACACTGTGATAAAGAATGTGAACCACAGTTGGAGGGTGCAGGATGTGGAGGATGGGTGGTTCTGCAGGGCCAGCCATTTCTAGATGCTTCTTGAAAAAATGTTTAAGGACTTAACCAGGCAGTAGCCATGGGAATGGTGAGAAATGTACTGATCTATGAGGTTATAAGGAAGTTAAATATTTAGGAGTTAATGACTAAGTCAGGGGTGCACAGTAAAAGAGAAGAAATCTAGGTTGATTTACATGTTATGTAACTGGGGGGGGGGTGGTGGTCTTAGAATAACATGACAGAATTAGTGGGAAAAGTATTGCATTCTGTATGGGAGATTTATTTCCTTTCCACATGGGTGTGGGTTGCTTTTGGTAATGGTCTGGCTATAGATTTGGAGCTACAGGGAAGATTTGGGCTAGAGATATAGATTTTGGCATCTCTGGGTGGCGTTTGAGGCCAAGGTTATGGTTGACATTACTAGGAGGAATCATACAGCGTAGGCATAGTGCATAGCCAAGGGTGAATTCATGGGGAACTGTAACATTGAGGGATCGAAAAAGGGAAACAAGAAGGAGTGGGCTTCTTTGGAGGAGGAACACTTTAATTTTGAAATAGAGGCAAAGAAAATATGTTTCAGAAATTCTTGTTCCCTTGTCATTAGTGACCTTTTTCCAGGGCAGTTTTAGTGAAAAGTGGTGCTGGCCAAAAGATGATTACAGTGGGCTGGTGATTGAATGAAGGGTGAATAAGAACAGACAGGGAGTGAAATTTTTTCCCCATTTGTTGGGAAGAAGAAGAGAAAACTTTGGCAGTGTCCAAAAGAGAATTATAGACAGTTGTGAGGGTTGGTTTTTTGTTTGCTGCATTGCTCACTTGAGCTTTTCAGATGAGAGAGCCTGGAAAGTGATGATGAGTTTAAGTCAGTCTGAAGAGAAAATGTGCATGAAAGACCCACTGAACTAACAGAGCAAGGGCCCAAAGACGGGGAAGGAGAGGGTTAGTTTATTCTTCTGCACATGGAGATAACAATGCTTACCCTGTGGCTGTCAGGAATGAATGAGAGAAGATGTTCTCATGTAGTTAAGTACCTAGTGGCAAGAGATACTCAGTAGATGTTAGGTCCATTGTCTCTAGATCCTCACTTCTGAACTGTGCCTTGCTAACCTGGAGTTTGTACTAGCAGCTATGTATTAAATGAAAGAATTCAACTATACTATGTGCTTACTCACCCTACGTTTTAAAAAGAGTGGAACTAGTCCATCTGCATTTTTCTTTTTTTCCACTGCACCTGAGGCACATGGGCCAGGGATCTAACCTGTGCCACTGCGGTGCTGATGCTAGATCCTTAATCGGCTGCACCACAAGAGAACTCCAGGTTATCTTAATTCTTAATTTGCAGTTCAAACCTATGATCTAACTGTTTTTTTTAAATTGCCACACCTTTTATGTCTATCACTGATTGTATAAAGCTTTCCAAGTATAATGCTTATAGTTCAGAATGATAGCGCAGCATGTGAGAGCTTGTGGACCAGTGTGGTGCTTATGAAGGTAAGAAAGAAAGGAAATAAAAATTCCTCAAATGGTGAGATAAGCATTGAATAGACCAAGTATAGATGTGTAAAGCCATTTCAGAGTGACTGCATTGCTGTCTAGCCTGAAGTTCTTTGCTGGGTTGATATGACTAGATGTGATGAAATACTGTGTCATTCGGAAGAAGAGCCGGTTAACTGTAGGTGTGCAGGAAAGAAATTCTTCTCCTGTTGGTGAGGCTGTCACTTATATGAGCTAGACAACCTTGGTGGAGTGCTTTAAATGTTTGAGTCAATTGATTCTCCTTTTCTGATTCTGGGTTGTTTGGCTTCCCCTGAATTCTGCCTTTAGGGAGAGAATGAACTGAGGCACAAGACCTCTAGTGTCTGGGTCTCTGTAAAGGTTATTTCTCCTTGTAAATTAGTAAGTTGACATTCTTTTTCTGTTGATCACTCTCTGTTGGCTTAGATATAGTGAATCTGCTCCTGAGAGACTTTCCCTGCCCACCAGATGTGCAGCTTTCATCTATGTTTTTCAGCATGTGAGAATGAATCTTGCTCTCTGCACTGTGGTCAATGAGGAGACAGGATGCAGCTTTTTCTTTGGTGAATCCATCAGCCATTTTTTTTTTTTTTTTTTTGCTGTCTGCATCATGGAGATGAAATTTATACCATTGAAACTTCTTATTTATTCTTCAGTATTATATGGAAATAGTCTTTAATACATATGAATATTATTCTAATAAAGCTTTTTAGGGCTTATGCATATAAAATGAATTTTTGTCAGCATCCATCAAGATTATTATTGCAAACTAATTATTTTTAGTGATTTTTAGCCTCTATAAGTGGAGGTCATTGTAAGATGTATAGGTTCCTGTGGTCTGTCTTATTAAGTTTAAGAAAAGCATGATAAATTCTCATAATAATTCCTCCAAATTACAGTTGTCACATGAAGTTGTTTTGGAAAAAGTATTATTTATTTCATAATTCAATAAAGTGAATTAGAGCTAAGTTTCCTCAGCATGGTATATATCAAGACTCTTTTTGTTTACTCAGTGAAATCATTATTATAAATCTGTCTAGGCCTGCGTTCATCCTATCTTCCTAGATAAACAAGTCTATGAATTTGACCTTCTAGTTCAGATTTTACTACATCAATATCTTTTGCTCTCTGTGTGAATTTACATGTAATTCTTTACTCATTTATTTTTCAAAATGAAATGTATTCATCTATAGTTGTATTCTATCTGAGTTTATAGTTTTATGTTTTACTTTATCGTTGTTGCTGACTTGCAAGAAATCACTTGTTTATTTTCTCTAAAGTTCTTTTTATTTATTTATTTATTTATTTATTTATTTATTTATTTATTTATTTTAATGCCTGAGCAGTACATTCTGAAAATGTTAGGAATTTTCACATGTTTCAAATATCTATTCATTGGGGCTGCTAGCATTTTTAGGCACATTAAATTTTTAAAATTTAAGAAATTGAAAGTATTATGTAATAAATTTTGTATATCTTACTATCTCATCTCTATATATATCACAATTTTTAGTTTTGCGGGGTGGGTTCCTATAGAGGGTTTAAATATTCTTTTGGCTAACAGAGCTAGGTTTGCTGCATTTTCCTCCACCAGGGGCACACGTGTGTGTGTTTGGGAGGGGGGATTGTGAGGAGTGGAGAAGGTGGGAGGGGGAAGCAGAGAGCCAGAGAGCACAGGTTCCTTTTAGTCTCTATTCTTTGACACAGGGAGGAACACAAAATGAGATGGAAGCGATTACTGCTAACAAAATCCTAGAGTATTTTGTCTGTGACAGCTCCATGAGAGAAGCTGAGAAATGCCTTTTTTTTTTCTTTTACCTGAAGTATAACCCCATCTGCATTTTAAATGGTCTGAATGTTGATAAAAGATCATAAAAGATAGACCTATTAGTTAGCTTTAAAAAGCAAAACAAAAAATTTAAACCAGATTTAAGACAATTAACGCAGCTGAGCTTTTCCTTTTATTTTGTTGTATTCTGGAAATATCTCACTAAGTTGCATTAGCTTTTTGAAAACTCTGCAATGTCTATTTAAAAAATCTGGTCAGTAATCACATCTCTAGTGCATTAAATGTAAAACAAAGTCTCCTTAAAAGCCAGATGATGTTACATATAAAAACAATATAAGTGAATGGTCAGGACGGAAAAAAGGAAACACAATAGAAAACATTTCTGAGTAACTTTTGTAACAATGTGAATCCGTGTAGCTGAGGCATATAAATTGACACTAGCTCTTTTGAACTCCTGAGATTGCACTGGTATCAATTCATCGGATGCTGACAACTTTCTCCTTTCAGCTGATTGATTTTGAATTTTTCAAACTGATTAATGTTTTCATTTGAATGGTAATGCTGACTTTGCAGAAGATGTGATCTTTTAATTAGCAGATGCTGAGATTAGCATTAGGCTGAACAGTAATTAGCATTTGTTCTTATAGTACAAGAGACAAACTGAGTGCTGAAGCAGATAGAGCCTCTGTGTCTTCTTTCCATTGCCTCTAGATCTTCTTTATGAGAGAGGTTAATAATTATTGAAATGCGTAATCACTGTGGTATTAAAAACATTTTAACAAATTGAGGATTCATTTCAGATAAAACATTTTCAGTTCCTTTAGATGTTCTGTGTGTATCTAGGACTCTGTTTTCAGGATTTACCTAAAAATTTTATAGTGAAACTTGAGCATTACTTTGTGAAAGTGTAAGTTCTTACTTATGTGTGTGTGCAGTAATTGGAAATAGTCTAAAGTCTTGGTTTCTAGACTGCACTCATTTCGGTAACACTCAGTCTATTTCCAAAGCTACTTTGGGTATCAGCTTAAAATTTTGAGTGTCAACTAGAGACAGGGAGTGACAGGGTTAATAATTGGGGTTTGGGTTCCAGCAAACTTAGACTCAAATCCCAGCTATGCAACTTCCTAGGACATATTACTTGACAGTTCAGTTCTCAGTGTCCTCAGCTGTAACATGAAGATTGTAATAGGATTGCTATTAAGATTAAGGCTAGTATTTTACATAAAGTGTATAGTGTACATTAAATAATGAGTATTGGTGTTTTTATAAACCTACTATGTATATTACGTAATACTCCTTATGACCTACATTTTAAAAATAAAGAAAAGAGGAGTTCCCGTCGTGGCGTAGTGGTTAACGAATGCCGACTAGGAACCATGAGGTTGCGGGTTGGGTCCCTGCCCTTGCTCAGTGGGTTAAGGATCCGGCCTTGCCGTGAGCTGTGGTGTAGGTTGCAGACGCGCCTCGGATCCCGCGTTGCTGTGGCTCTGGTGTAGGCCGGTGGCTACAGCTCCGATTCGACCCCTAGCCTGGGAACCTCCATATGCCGCGGGAGCAGCCCAAAGAAACAGCAAAAAGACAAAACAAACAAACAAACAAAAAAAAAAAAAGAAAAGAAAAGAGGTTTATCTTAGTTAAGCTTTGCAAAGAAAATAATTACTAAACATGTATAGGGTAACTAAACCCCCTTTAAATAAATATTTCTTCTTATTCCAGATAGGCAGGTTTTTTTTAACACTATCTTGTATGCATCATATAGCCTCTACCTCTTCTCCAGAAAGCCCTGTCCTGTTAGTCATTGTGTCCATTCTAGCTCTTTGTACAGGAATTCGGTACAGATAGGCTGAAGTGTCCTCTCTCCAAATGTAGCTGAGCAGTGGCAATTTTTGTTTTAGATTTAAATGGTTTCTGCAACAAATGATAGGAAAAAATCAAAGCGTGAATGATGAAATACTTACATAAATTCAAGGTGGTTTGTTCACATATAACATGTGGACTTTGATTTCAGGTTGAAGGCAGAGAGTGGGGTGATAGTTTATTTGAATGCTAATGAACACATGGCTGCCTGCTTAATGTATATCCAACTTCAAATTTAGTCAGTGTTATTTAAAGAGGAAATCATTGCTAGTTCCTATTGCCCAGACAGGCATGTTCCTATTACATTTTTTTTTTTTTTTAACTAGGGATGTCATGTAAAATAGCCCTAAAGTAAGTGCTTTTACATCTGTTACTGTGGATGTTACTATCTCCCAGGAGACATCAAACAGATCACTTAAATTCTGAGTGAAGAGAATAATTGACATTCAAATCTCTATCCTCACTGTTTGCTGCCTGCCCACTTAAGTACAAACACAGGGAAAGAGTAAAAAAAATGAGTCAAAGTAGATTTATAGAGAAGCAAAAAAAAAAAGAAGAAGCTGCAAGATGTAACACTTTATTTCTTTGAGAGGGTTTAAGTGGTACTTGAATGTAATGAAATTTTAACATGAAGAGAATAGGATTTTTTTCAGGGTATCACTTCCACTGAAAATAGGTAAACTAAATATGACATTGAAGTAGGAACGTTGTTACTTTAGAATTAGAAAATAGTTGAAAAAGACATTCTTGAGAAAGAACTGTCTGTTCTAAGTTCATAAACTGAAATATGTTTGCTTAAGTATGTATTTAGTTGAGTGGCAGAAGATAATAAGGTGACTGATTATTTGGCAATCACTTCCATTTTAAGATCTAACTAATTAGGGTGTTTTCCAAATAGATCTCAGAAGATTTTCTTTTCTGCCATCTTTACAAGACCTTCTGTTCTACAAGTTCAATATCAAGAAAAGTCTATCTTCAGCTGTATGTAAATCAGGGAAGTTAGAATACTCCCTAACACCATACACAAAAATATACTCAAAATGGCTCAAACACTTAAATATAAGACCTGAAATCATAAAACTCCTAGAGGAGGCTATAAGCAAAATATCCGATTTATTCTCTGACATAAATCATACCAGTGTGTTCTTAGGTCAGTCACCCAAGGCAATAGAAATAAAAGCAAAAATAAATAAATAGGACTTAATCAAACATAAACTTTTGCACAGCAAAGGAAATCATAAACAAAATGAAAAGACAGCCTATGGAATGGGAGAAAAATATTTTCAAATGATATAACCAACAAGGGATTAATCTGCAAAATATACAAGTAGCTTATACAGCTCAGTAACAAAACAAAACAAACAAACAAAAACCCAGTCAAAAAAGGGGCAGGAGACCTAGTTATTTCTCCAGAGAAGACATGCAGATGACCAGTAGGCACATGAAAACATG
The DNA here is from genome assembly GCF_054392235.1 of Sus scrofa. Lineage (NCBI taxonomy): Eukaryota > Metazoa > Chordata > Mammalia > Artiodactyla > Suidae > Sus > Sus scrofa. Next base: position 66,324,715 of record NC_139390.1, read on the forward strand.
CTCAATATCACCAATTTTTAGATAAATGCAAATCAAAACTGCAATGAGATACCCCCTCAAACTGATCAAAATGGCCCTTGTAAAAATCTACAAATAATAGAAGCTCCCACTGTGGTGCAGTGGCTTTACGATTGAGTTTGTCTCAGAAGAGGCTCTGGTTTGATCTCTGACTGACGCAGTGGGTTGAAGATCCAGCGTTGCTGCATCTGTGGTGTAGGTTGCAGCTCTGGCTGGGATTCGATCCCTGGCCTGGGAAACTTCCATATGATGCAGGTGTGGCTGAAAAAGAAGCAAAAATCTACAAATTATAAATGCTAGTGAGGGTGTGGAGAAAAGGAACCCTCCTGTACTGTTGGTGGGAATGAAATTGGTGAAGCCACTATGGAAAACAGTATGGAGGTTCCTTAAAAAACTAAAAATAAAGTTGCCGTATGATCCAGCAATCCCACTCCTGGGCATCTATCTTGAAAAAACTCCAATTTGAAAAGATACTTGCACCTTGGTGTTTATGGCAGAACTATTTACAATAGCCAAGACTTGGAGTTAACCTATATGTCCATCAGTAGATGAACGGATAAAGATGTGGGTTATGTGTGTGTGTGTGTGTGTATGTGTGTGTGTACACACACACAGTGGAATACTGCTCAACCATAAAGGGTGGAATAATGCTATTTGCAGTAACATGGATGGACCTAGAGATTCTCATACTAAGTGAGGTAAGTCAGAGAAAGACAGAGACCAATGATATCACCTATATGTGGAATGTAATATATGATACAAATGTACTATGTACAAAACAGAAGCAGACTCACAGACAGAAAACAAACTTATGGTCGTCAAAGAGGAACAGTGGGAGGGAAGGATATATTAGGAGTTTGGTTGTACACTAGAAACTAATATATAACATTGCAAATCAACTATACTTCAATTAATTTTTTTCTTTCAAATAAAGAACTTACTTTAATGTACATAAAATAGATGTAAAGTTCTTAATCTGTAAATTTTTTTTTCCTTCTTAATGCTGAAATAAAATTTAGTTGAATGGGTGGTAGTTTTTTCTATGTTAACTGACTTTGTATTTTAATGGCAAATTTTAGGGAAGTTCCAGGGATCTGTAGAGCTATATACAGATTTTATATATATATATATTCTTTTTGCCTTTTCTAGGGCCGCACCTGCGGCATATGGAGGTTCCCAGGTTAGGAGTCTAATCGGAGCTGTAGCCGCCAGCCTACACCAGGGCCACAGCAACATGGGATCCAAGCCATGTCTGCAACCTACACTATGGCTAACGGCAATGCCAGATCCTTAACCCACTGAGCAAGGCCAGGGATCGAACCTGCAGCCTCATGGTTCCTAGTTGGATTTGTTAACCACTGCGCCATGATGGGAACTCCTATATACAGATATCTTGATAGGTATATATATACTCATGAGCTCTCAGGAGTTTCTTCATACATGCTCATTTCTTTCTTAATATTTGTCCAACATTGTAATAATTTTTTTCTTCATTTACTTATTTAATGTACATGTTGAAACTGAAGATGGTTATGATTTTCATGCTATTACATCTATACATAATGTATCATACTTGATGTTTCATCTTTCATCCATTATTTCCTTTAAATCATACAAATTATGTTGTTATACTTATTTTTAACATGGAAAACATGTATTTATACACACACATCCATACAAAACATGGTGAGATTTATAGTGAAGTAGTGAAAGTATGTCTTTGATAGGAATAATCTCGTAAGTTAATGAGTGGAGCAGATGTAGCTCTGGGACCTTAAAGGATGGAACTAGCATAGAAATGAGCTGAATAAGTAGATAGGATGGGTCAATAAAGATGACCAAGACATTTAGGGTAGTTTTTATAAGCATGTAGGGTAAAAGTTTTAGAAGAAGCTCGGTGGTTTAAGATAGATTACAGAAAATCTTAATGACAAGCATAGGAATTTCTCCCTCATGAAGAAATTGGATACCATGTGGATCCTTGATTTAGGCATCAATATATTGAAATTACTTTAATCAATACCCGTTTTAGTCAGATTAATCTCTAAGTGGCTCAGACATGCTTTTGAAAGGAGATGACTTTTCTTATTTTTAAGAGGGTTAGTATAAAGAAAAAAAATTTAAATCATGCATTATTCTGTATTTTGTTTTTATAGAATTTATAAGGTACTCAAAAGCAGAATCTGTAGTTTGAATTGGAAGCGACCTCACCTCCATGGTTGTCCGTGTTTAATCAGATTCTTTCTGAGATTTTAGTAAGCATCACCATACTTATCACTTGATTACAGCATACAGTAACATTTTTAATTGTGAGCACAAAAATACATTCAGATACACCATTCACTCTTAGCATAGTTTGAATTTTTTTTTTTTTTTGGCCATGTCCAGGATCCCAGGTCAAGGATCAAACCCAAGTCACAGCAGTGACAACACTGAATCCATAACTGCTAGGCCACCATGTGACTCCCTAGCTTAAATTTTACATTCCCTTATTTTGCTTAGCAATATACTACTTGAGAGAAATATATATTTAATAATATATGTACGTGTTAAAATTATTAAATTTGCTATGGCATGTGGCAGGATTTGGATTATTGGACTATATCTGATCATGTAACTCCTTGCTCACCTCTCTCACCTAAATTCTTTTTTTCTGGGCAATACTTAGTCATGATTTTATTGACTTGATTATCTGTTTAATGTTTAGTACTTTGCACCAATTGTAATCCCAGTGAGGATGGAATCTGTGTCTATTATGTTGCACTGCTGTAACTCCAATCCCTGCAAAGGACAGGGCATGTGTGTGTTGTTCAGTTAATATTTGTTAAATGAAGTGAGTGAATGCCTTCTAGATTGATGAAATTGTGCTTCAGCATTTTTAAACATATAGGATTGTTAATTGCCATAAGGAAGCCTATGTATAGCTATCAAGAGTGCTTTTGCAATTTTCCTTTCTTTTTTCTGTTCTCTCATACACTAACTTATTTTTGAAGCAAAGGGCATTTGCATTATTTAAAAAAAATCTTTTATCTATATGTAAGCATAAAATTAGGATTAATGTCTGAAATCTCAAGAAAAACCAAGGCCTAGGTTTATCAGTGAGGACTTTGCCAGTGAAAGTTGCATGCATTGTTCATGAACATTCAGAGTAGCAGTGCAGAAATTCCCAATGCACAAGTTATCTTCACCTGAAGGCTGTTGGCTAACAGTTTCCCCTGAACTATTTAGGAATGTGCTCTTACTTGTTGCATAAATAGAATATATATGATGATTTCATTTTTGCAGGCTGTCATTCTCTTCACACGTCATGAGTGTATGCTTAAGTTTAATATCTTAACAGGGAATATATGAATTTTAGAATTTAACAGTTATTGAACAGTTTTGTGCAAGGGACTGTTCAAAGAGCATACATTAATACAGTAATTCATTGTCTCTGGCTTTATTTGTCAGTGAGTGAGGAAATAGGGCAGGTGTTATAAGCAAACTGCAGAGTGTCATGGGAGCATTGAGGAGAAGCAGTCTCAACAAGGAAATCAATTAAACATTCACCGAAATAGTTGATATTAGACATGATGAGTAGAATTGATGAGTAGAATATTGGGTGTTTGGTCTAGGGAGTTCATTTTCAACCCAAATGGGAAATAAACACAAGAATCAGAGATCAAATTATCAATTTTATTATTGGTAGATCTCCATTAGAAACCATGGTCTAGACTTGCAGCTAAATGGTGTTTCAAGTATTTCTCCCCTGGAGTAAGACATATCCAGATCACGTGAGAAAAGAGACGCAGGTCATGCACAAACTTTGTACACCTTTTCCTTTGCTAAATTGAAATATGTAGATATCAGCGACCGACTCTCAAAGTCCTATGCACTGTGTAATCTCTGCTTCTCCCACGGCAGCAGTCACTAAGCAATGAAGAGATGGGCAAATGTGTTTTCCTCTCAGGAGTAGAAGTTTCTGCATAAGAGAGGGGATTGGGGTTCCCCGAGCAGTGTATATCTTCATAGAAACTAGCTTAAGTTTTTTTTTTTTTTTGTCTTTTTGTCCTTTGTTGTTGTTGTTGTTGCTATTTCTTGGGCCGCTCCCGCGGCATATGGAGGTTCCCAGGCTAGGGGTCGAATCGGAGCTGTAGCCACCGGCCTACGCCAGAGCCACAGCAACGCGGGATCCGAGCCGTGTCTGTAACCTACACCACAGCTCACGGCAACGCCGGATCCTTAACCCACTGAGCAAGGGCAGGGACCGAACCCGCAACCTCATGGTTCCTAGTCGGATTCGTTAACCACTGCGCCACGACGGGAACTCCCCTAGCTTAAGTTTTAAATGATACTTAGTGGCAATATTTAAATATAGTCTTGTTCTAATATTGGCTTTTCTTTAAAACTATCACTTTGATTTGAAGGAAAACTCTTTAATATCCATTTTAGTTTCTCTTCCTTCAAAGACTTGTAAAGGGAAGTTATGTTTGTATGAGTGGAAAACGTTGGCAGATAATATTAAAAGGCTGTTATGTCTGATTGGTGAATGAAACCCAGGGTTGTATTGACTTTAATAACCCAGTAAGTTAAAGGACATTATTTCACTGTGATATCTAATGAAGCTAACCACACTGTTAAAATTGATTTAAATTCATTTTACTTTACTATCAAAATATTTTCAGGAAATACAATGGACTTATGATTTTCTTCCATATTGAAGGTGAATTTGTATTGGCAATTCCAAATACAGTTCATTAATAGAATACAAAAATTAGGATCCCCAGTTGCTATCCAGATCTACCTAACTTTCCCAGCCTGTCATATTTTATAGAGCAAATATTTGTGGATTATGGAGTTCAGCATGAGACCTTTGGCCATGAAGGTTTATTAGCTGACTCCAGTTACACTGATTTATGCAGTAGTAAATATGATGAAAGGGGAGGAATTGTGTTTTACTGATCAGAAAACAGATTGGGAATTAAACTTGTATTTCAGGTCATCTATTCTCTGGGGAATATTTAAGTAGATGTTCATGTGTTTAAATAAATGTATGTATGTGTAATATGTATGACATGTTCTCTTATTTCACTTGAGTTTAAATCTGTAATACTTAGTAAATAAAACTAGCATTTAATCTTTTAGGATTATTGTGTAATAACAAAGTAAATTCATAAAATGTAGCTACAAAAATCCCATTCTTGGATTTCTTGCTGTGGAGGGGACGTATATTGAGTTGGTAATTATGACGACAGGTGAAATCATCCCCCATAAAAGCCAGTCTCAAGCCTGGTTGAACCCATGGGCTCTGGGAGAGATAGATGGATATTGGGAATATTGAGCAATGGCTGGAAGAGTAGGCATCTTGCTAATCCACATCTGAGGGTTTGCAATTCACACTGCAATGGGGTTTCTCTGGGTGGCTTCTGAGCCGTCTTTCTGATCCGCTTTTCTCCTCTCTTCTTGCCACCCCTCCTCTTTGCTTATTAGACCTGATACTGTGTATTTTTTTAAAGAAAAGAATATTTGTTCAGAGAGAAGTGAGAGATTTATTAAAAGGGGCTCTCTCTGCAGTTCCCATGTGGCTCAGTAGGTTAAGGATCTGGCATTGTCACTGATGAGGCTCTGGTTACAGCTGTGTTACAGGTTTGATCCCCGGCCTGGGAACTTCTGCATGCCCTGTGCCTGGCCAAAAAGAAAAAAAAAAAAGTGTGTGTGTGGGGGGGTCCTCTTGACGTAATCCTCTCCTGGCCCCGATGCTTCTGCAGGTCTTTATGTGAAGATCTGTCAACTGGAGAGGTGGCTGGGCGGTGGTGGATGCGGTGGCAGCATCCTGGGATTGCCTTTCTCTCTTTCTCATCCGCTCTCCTCTGAAGTATATTTGCTTTCAGTGTCCTTACTTCTGTTTTCTTTGCCCCACTGTCAAGGACAGCTGAAAAAAAAACCAAATAGACTCATGGATCAGTGCTATTACATGTGTAAGATTTTTAGCTGCCGCCGAACCTCAGCAAATCCTTCCTCTCGTCAGCTTCTTTTCCCATCTGTCATGCTCTTTATATTTGCATGTGCTATTCTTTTCCTGAAATGTTGTCTTAAAAACTTCCTCTTTAGGTCCACCCTAGTCATCCTTCAAGGCCTGCAGGAATGTTCCCTCAGTTTCTGAAGCTTTGCATTCTGCCCCTTCTTCTTGTCCATCTTTGCCAGGTAGTTTCCCCATCGAGTTACTGTCTTTCCTTGGCACACGTTTAGCATCACAGGTAGCATTGTCCTTGGTGTTCAAGCCTTTCTCTCCCACATGCAGATCCTGGAGGCCATGTCCTTGCCTCATTCATTGTCGTCCAGCCTGGTGGGTGGCAGATGGTTGACATTAGTATAGGTTTGCTGAGTCAATCGATGCCTGGCAATGGGTTGTTGGTCTCAAAATGCAGTCTGCTGGGGATGCCAGAGCCATCACTTCTTGACATTTATCACAAATATCTTCCTGTTTATAATTATCATACTTTAAGATACATCACTGCATGGTAATAGCATCAAGTGGTAAACAAATGGAAAGGTGAGGAAATAGTTCTAATGATAAGCTAGTTTTCCTCCTCTCGATAGGGCAATAAAATACTTTCAGGTGGATATCTGTTTCTTTCTTTCTTTTTTTTTTTTCTTCTTTTTCTTTTTTCTTTTTTAGAAAACAGCTCTTCTAAGATTATAGGCTCCCATGATTTCTGAGTAGTTCCTGCCATGGTGTGTTAGTATCGTTAGGGTAACCATTTCTGTGTTTCTTTTCTACCCTCATTTTCTCTTTGCTACTCTCTGTTGCCTCCTAACCATGAATCTCTTCTAAAAATTATAAAAATCTACAACTCCTTTCAGATCTCATTTTCGTCGGCCACCTGCCAGCTATTAAGGCAACAGCTGATTTTTGTTATGTAGTGAACGGTTGGGGCCAGTGGTTCACAGCTGCCAAGCTTCTGGTTCTTTTCTCTCACCACCTTGAAAACTCAAGTCCCTTGTTACATAAAACAGCCCAGCTGCTCTCTGTCTTGTAACAGGTGATTTGGGAAGAGTTTTCTATAGAATGATTAGTAGTGGGACTAGTTCTGAGGGAAGCTAGGTGATGCCTAGCTAACCAGAAAACTGTTAGAGCTCATCACTAAATTTGGCAAAGTTGCAGGATACAAAATTAATATACAGAAATCAACTGCATTTCTATATACTAACAACGAAAGATCAGAAAGAGAAATTAGGGAAGCAATCCCATTTACCATCACATCAAAAAGAATAAAATACTTAGGAATAAACCTACCTAAAGAGACAAAAGACCTGTACTCTGAAAACTGTAAGATGCTGATGAAAGAAATCAAAGATGACATAAACAGATGGAAGGCCATATCGTGCTCTTGGATTGGAAGAATCAATATTGTCGAGATGACTATACTACCCAACACAATCTACAGGTTCAGTTCAACCCCTATCAAATTACCAAGGACATTTTTCACAGAACTCGAACAAAATATTTTAAAGTTTGTTTAGAAACACAAAAGCCCCAGAATAGTCAGAGCCATCCTGAGAAAGAAAAATGGAGCTGGAGGAATCAGGCTCCCTGACTTCAGACTATGCTTCAAAGCTATAGTCATCAAAACCATATAGTGCCAACACAAAGACAGAAATATAGATCAGTGGAACAGTATAGAAAGCCCAAAATTAAGCCCATGCAGCTACAGTCAACTAATCTGTGATAAAGGCAAGAATATACAATGGGGAAAAGACAGTCCTTTCAATAAGTGGTGCTGGGAAAACTGGATAGCCACATGTAAAAGGATGAAATTAGAACATTGTCTAACACCATACACAAAATAAACTCAAAATGGATTAAAGACCTAAATATAAGACTGGACACTATAAAACTTTTAGAGGAAAACAGGCCAAATGCTGTCCAACATAAACCACAACAATATCTTGTCAGATCCATCTCCTGGAGTAATGACAATAAAAACAAAAATAAACAAATGGGACTTAAAAATTTCTGCACAGCAAAGGAAACCCTAAACAAAATGAAAAGATGACTAACAAAACTTATACAGTAGCATTGGGGTTAGTTTAGTCGTTCTACCCTGTGGCAATTTGGAGCTCTTAAAGGGCATTCTTTATGAAAAATTCTCAACCTTCAGGTCCTAATTATTTGCATCTAGAGTTGTTAGTTTCTCCATATATTTAAACTTAAATATGTATTTAGGTTGGAATTTAGCAGTATTGGGTTTGAAGATGTCCCAGTCTGATGCAGATTTCACTTTTTTTTTTGTCTTTGTCTGTTATTATTATTTATTTATTTATTTGCCTTTTTAGGGCTGCGCCTGTGGCGTATGGAGGTTCCCAGGCTAGGGGTTGAATTGGAACCGTAGCCACAGGCCTACACCACAGCCATAGCCACAGCAACACAGGATCTGGGCCATGTCTGTGACCTACACCACAGCTCACGGCAATGATGGATCCTTAACCTACTGAGAGGCCCAGGGATGGAACTTGTGTCCTGGTGGATACTGGTCAGGTTTGTTTCCACTGAGCCACGATGGGAATTCCCCTTTCTGTTATTATTTTAATTTTATTTTGTTCAGAACAAATGAAAATTTGTCCTAAATAATAGACTTATGCTAATAATCCTTTTCCTATATAATATTTTAACCAAGATGAGTTTTCAACTCTTTGGAGGGGTGTTGGATCAGAATTGGGGTGAATGCTTTTTACTTGGATTACCTATTATGGGGCATCAAATTTCATCATGTGCTTACAGGAAAGAAACTCAATTTACAGTATATAAGACAACACAATTGAGTGCACAACTGATTATCTTTCAGGCAAATATTGTAATAATATAACAATCTGATATTGAGATTTTTTTTTGAAAGAAAAATAAAACTTAATTTTTTTCTGTACGCATTAGTTTCACATATCTTTTTCATGAGCATATTGGCTTTTTAAAACATGATGGAAAGCAGTCACTTTTAGTTTTAGCTGAATTCATTGAGCCATTAATATAACATATAATGTTCCAGACACTGGAGCTACATCCTAGGGAGATAGAAATGATTACAGCCACAAAGAGCCTTCATTGTATTCAGTTGCAGTTCAGGGGTGCTTTTATAAATAGAAATCCTGCCTGTATACGCCCTCCTGTAGGCAGAACAAGATGCATATAGCAGTTTATGCGTTGTGAGTTCTCTAAACTGTTTAGCTCTTTTGTAAAAGTTCACAGGGCATTCACTTTCTGGTAGTGCAGACGGTAAAACGAAGGGAGGTTTTTAAATACCTCATCTGCATAGTTTGTTATGGGAGTTAAAAATACCTCAAAAGGCTTATTTTCCACCGAACTTCCTACCTAAAGCCATAGTTCACTGTTGTCCATTTCCCTGCCCCAGGATGGCATTTAAATAATGACACTTTGGGCAAATTTCAGTCAGTTGTCTGGGTTGAATAATGAAAGAATAATTCTGCTTTCACTTGCATTCTGCAGAGTTTTATATTTTTACTGCATTTTCACATAAAAAATCTGATTGCATCCTCCCAACCTCCGTAAAATTTATACCAGAAATTACTACTCCTTTTCTAAGATAGTACAGTGTTACTCAAAGATGTCATTAATTATAATAATAGCTGTCATTTATGATCAGGAACAAATATTTGTCAGGAACAGTACCAGGAACTATACATCATATGGGCCATAGAAGTTGGGCATTATTCACCTCCTTTCACAGGTGAGAAACTGAAGATCAGGCATGATAAACACCCTCTCTATTGCCTGGCTACATTAGGATTTGAACCCAGATCTGCCTCTAAAACTTGTTGGGAGTGTTTCTGCTGTACCACTGTGATCCCCTTGTATGAATTAATCAAGTCCTTCAGTCAATTATCAGAATTATCAGAGCTGGAATATCCAGATCTTGTGGAACATAATCTGGTGCATCCTCATTCACTGACTCATTATTCATTCAAAAATTAGTTATTGCATGCTGACTTTGTTCCTGTAACTGTTTCCTTGCTCACAAACTTAAGAGCAAAGAAACCAATTTGAATTTGCAGTTTATTAGTAATGCTTTAAAGAAACATGAAATGATTCAAAATAGAATTGATGTGATTTATGTTTCAGAGCTTTTCTATTTATTCCCAACATCCCCCACAAGGAGAGAAGCCACTTAGTTTGAATACCATTGAAAACTTTCAGAGGGGCAAACTGCTATATGTGTGAAATGCACTGTTGACTCTCTGAACTGAAACATTCTCATTTACTGGTCTTTGCTTCCTGAGCAGCTGGATCAAGTGGTACTGTAGAGTAAATTTTTTTGTCATTCTTATAGATTTTCAGATTATCTTTTAAAGCAGACCCATGGTGAGTTGTTGAAATGCTTCATTTTAGAAAGTTACATATGATTAAGCATGCTTCAAATTGAAAAGTTAAATTACTACTTATGTAACATTTCTTTCCAAGTGTGTGGACTTTGATTTCCATTCCTCAGCAACTCATCAGTGATTTTATTTCCACTGCCTTCGTCCATTTATTATTTGTTTAAAGTCCTTTAAAAAACAAATTTCTCTGCTGATTTTATAATCAGTTGATGAAATAGCAAATACTGGGTTAATACTAATATACTGATTGTTTTACCTTTTGGTAAAACCTAATCGACGTGATTTGTTTGTAGGTTGCTGACACATGGGCATAAATGGGTAATAGCTAAAGCATCTAAAATTATCTGTCTTACATTTGTCTAAAATACTCTTAGAGACACCAACCAATTTTTCTTTTAAAGCACAGCTAGTCAATTTCAAAAGTGAAGAAAAATAAAGCCTGGGTCAGTTTTGCAAATTATTCTCCTTGAAATGTTCTGAGTGCTGGAATTTATTTTACAGTTCTAGCTAAGCAGGCTTCTAGACTGAAAAGAAAGGGGATGAATAGTGTCTAAATCAGCTTTAGGAAAGAGGTTGTTTATTGAGCTACACCTCATTTTCCTTTATCTGTCACTGCCTAAATAATAGGTAGAATTTCTTGGTTGCTTGTACTGTACGTGCATAGCATAAAGCTCAGAATCAACTAACGATAGCCTTTCTGATTCTTCCTTAAGCCATCTTTTACTTGCTAAGCTCCCTTTCCCATCTCACCTTCCTGCCTGCAATATGATCCAAACAGAATTATGCAGTTGAGACAATTATAGTCTTTAGCATCTATGTTTAAATTTGGACATTCAGCCTCTAAATGAAGTATAGATCCTCTGCAGGATGAAATAGGAATTACGGTGAAGTAGACTCTTAGGTGGAAATTGATTTTAAATTTTTTTGGGAGCTTTCAACATTTGTGTTTGGCAATATTTTTCTGTCAAGGTAATACGTTAGTAAGGATTAGCTGTGTCTCATAGCATTTATCAGAAACCCCAACATATTAGAGGCTTAAACAGTATAGAAATTTCTCTCTCAGAAAAGAAGTCTATCAGTGGGCAATGCCTGGCTCTAGGTTGTCTCCATGGTCTTCAGAGAGCAAGGCTCCTGCCTCCTTCTTCCACATTTTGACTCTGGCTCTCGTGCCCAGGGGCACCTCATGTTCTAGCATGTCTTCTGGAGCTGAAGCTGTCTCATCTATATTCCCTATTGCAGTAAGGAAGGCTGCAGGGAGCATCAAGGGAAAATGCATTTTTTTCAGCTGAACCAAAAGCCTTCTAGGAAATTCTGCACAACACACATATCCCATTGGCCTGAACGTGATAACGTGGCCACACCTAGCTGAAAGGGTGCTTGGGAAACCTGGTCTTTAACTGGGTACGTTGCCCCCTTAAACGAAACAAAAAAGAGAATGGATTTTATGTGCCACTGCCATTGTTCATATACATAATGGTTGCTTTTCCAGTTTTCAGTTTTCTCACCTGTAAAATGGGCAAAAGAGTATTCTTCTAATGGTGTTTGTATGAGGGTTAAGGGCAATGCTGTGTGAATGATATTTAGTTCTGGAACAAAGTAAACATTATCATGGTTGCTTTTCTAATTCTCACTTCCCTTGTCATTATTGCAACATTAGAGCAGCAGGAAGTCTCAAGGCTTTATGGATACTTAAGATATGATGATCTACATTAACTTGTGAATTACCTCACTTTCGGGACTAATATGTGCTTTGTTTGCAATTGGTGTCTCCTTGTATCGTCTCTCTTCTATAATGCTTTACACAGCATGGGGCGGTCTGTCCCCATGCCCTAAATATAACTGAGAACTGGGGATTAGTCATCCTTTGAAGTGGAAAAGGATTAGCCACAGCAACGATTAATCTATTCTGAAATTTTGGGGACCACAGAGTTCACTGAAATAATAATCAGTCTCCTTAAAGAAACAGGCTGCTCCTTGGTCAAGGGTATAAATGAGTGTCAGAGAAGAAGGGCAGCCTTGGGAAAGTCACATAGCTAGTCTCCTTGTCAAAGGAGGCATTGGATAGGTTGATCCCCAAGATCCTTCTTACTTTTAAATAACTGTGGGAATGACTGTAGGAATCCCATTCTTTTCAGGTCTTTTAAGACCATGCAGGTTCCTGTAGTGCTTTCCGCCTTTTGTATGAAGATGGAGAGTGAAGATGAGCCAATCTAGTGGGCTTTATGGAGCCCTTACAGTTTGATAATATTGAGTTTGCTGCCTGAGATACCAACCTCTTAAATTAATTTTCCTCTCTTGTGTGCTAAGAATTGCAGGTGATTCCGAGTTGAGATATTCTAAGTAAATACTCTTGAGAGTGAAATAATTTAGTGATGCTTACCTTAATACTCTTCTGTTGTTGTAAAATGGCTATAGATTATACCTTCCTTTCCATTCATGCATTGTCAACATGCACCTTTGTGAAAAAGGAACTGGACTTTTTTTCCTCCCAAATTGGCAGTGCATTACTAACAACTAAATTCTTCCAAATAACTCCAAGCAGCTACATCCTTTGATACTTGTTAGTTCTGTGGCTTTGGGAGATGACTTACATTCTTACTTTGAAGATAGGAATATTTATTATACCTGTTTTATAGGTCAAAGAGGGTGAAAAATCATGCATGTGATGTGTTAACTGTTATCCAGAGCAAGAGACTATGTCAATTTTACTTTATTACTGGTAGTACTACTGTTACTGTTACAGAAATGGACTTTGATAGCTAGCTAATTTAACTAGGCTGATGGTCTACCTGTCTATTGATTGCTCCATCACAGACTATCAGTAACCAATGTGTTATGCAGTAACATTGTATTGTGTGGGCAGAATTTTGACAGGGCACAGTGGGCTTGTCTGTGCTGCACACTCATCAGGGCCTCAGTGGGGAGATGCCAAAGGCTGCAAGTGCCTCAGGACCGAGCCCTGGACTATCCTTCCCTCTGTCACTCACGTCTGGTTTCTGGGCTCTGGTGATCTGAAGGCTGTGTCCAGCTGCACGACTGACTAGAGAACCTATGCACAGCCTCTCCGTGTGGCTTGGACTTCTCCCAGCATGACAGCTGTGTTTGGAGGGGGGCATTCCGAGATCAAGTGTTCCAGGCGACCCTGGGGAAGCTGCCTGGCACTTTCTGACCTCACTTCAGAAGGCACATAGCCACATTCCTCCTTCAGAAGGCACTCCTGCCATATTCTATTAGTTGGCATGTTCACATACCCTCCCAGCTTCAAGGGGAGGGATGTAGACCTTCTGTGTCATTGGAAGGAGCATCAAAGGATGGGGGAGCCATCCCCAGTGCCCTACTGTTCTTATTAGAAGGATGAAAGGTGACAAAGAATAAACATAATTTGGCTTGAAAATAGTTTTTCTGTAAATTATCCTCAAAATTAATGAAACTTTAATCTGTCAACATTTAATACGACCACGCAGTTAAAGGTTTTTATCAAAGGCCTAAAATCATTATGAACATAATCCTAGCTTTTTATCCTGCTAATCTTGGACTTTATACTCTCAACTCTAGGATAAATCTTTCTTTTAAAAGTTTAAAAGTCATCGTGGTTCTCAGGCAGGCGCATTTTATTTTTCTCCCATAGGGATGATCTCTTCCTAAGGATTTTTTTTTTTAATTAAAAATTTTTGTTTAAATTTTATTTTGTGGCCACACTTGTGGCATATGGAAGGTCCTGGGACTGAATCTGAGCTGCAGCTGCAATCTATGCCACAGATGTGGCAATGACAGAGCCTTTAACACACTGTGCCGGGCTGTGAATTGAACCCGCACCTCCACAGTGACCCTAGCTGCTGCAGTTAGACTCTCAACCCACTGTGCCATAGTGGGGACTCAGGTTTTTATGAAAATTAAACTGCCTATTTTTAAAATGTTTATAACAGAACTGACTATATATACCAAAAGTACAAAATAAATGTTCATTACATTAAAAAAAATGCTATCCCCTTTTAAAATGCTATAAGGAATAATAGGAAGCAAATTATTCTTAAGTCAATATAGTATTTATCAATATTGCACTGTTAGGATTATCACTACAGTCTGTAACCAAAAGATTTGAAAAGCAAACAGAAATGACTGATAATTTGTTTTAAAGGTCAAAATTTATTGTCAACAAGTTAGTGATTCAAATTTTTTAATTACAGTGACTTAATATTCTTTCTGGGGACTGTGGTTACCATTATATATTTTGGATGTGGAAGTCCCATTAATTTTCCAACTTGATCTCTGTTATTTATTGGAAGCAACAGCATAGCATCAAGCTGAGTTTATAGCTCCCTTGTTCAGATATTTTTGAATCATTTCTTATTTTGGATCAACTATAAACTACTTATTTGTAGTTTAGTTGTCTCAAATGTAGGGAACATTTTTTTGAGGGGCCCCAAATAGCTTGTTTCAAGACCTGAGATTATAGCACCCACTGGTTAATGATGTTATTCTAAACTTACTAAAAGCAGAAAGCAAATATATTTACATCTAAATGACCATGCTCTCTTCTGCTCACTCTCAAGCCTGCTATTTCATATTTATTTATAGTGACCTCATACTAGGGGTACCTTGCATAAATAGGAATCTAAAAAATGAAGAGCCAGGATAAATATGTCTTTTCTTGCTGCTTGATTTCAAAGTGAAGTAAGGACACTGAGGTTGAAGAGTATCATGCACCTTTCTTAGTTACCCATTCTCAGTCGAAGCCAGGTATATGAGCAGCTCTGACAGTTAACTTTGTAAATCATTCAGAAATCTGACTGCTTTCTCAAAACATACCTGGGTCTTCAGGCAGGAGTCTCCAGGTGATTGCCTCTAGATGTTTGCCTGAAGATGAATTAGAAAATTGGTTGGAAGCTTTGCTTTTCCCTAGCTATCAAAAATTAACCTGCTCAGAAATTTGCAGACACAGCAACGTTATGTTAATGATTCTGTGACTCATCCACAAGACTTTTTTTTTTTTAAGCTGGCTATTCCAAATTCCAAAGATTCAGCATTTGTTATTCGGTAATTTACCTTTGCATCTGTGCTATGAATAGGACATTCATTATGAGGCTCCTAAACCGCCTCAAACCCTTAGGGTATTCAGTGTATTTATTGGAGGCAGGTATCCAGTGTTTTCTTATTCCAGTGGTGAAGCTAGATCTCATTTGCTGGGGAAAAACGAGATGAAAATTCTTTGAACCAGAGACTTAATTCCAAGAGGGACTGTTGTCTGATTTCCACACAGGCCAGTGAGTACACTGTGCTGCAGGATCCCCGTGGGTATTCATTAACATGTCCAGACTGGGTTGCAGCGTGAGAGCCCAGGGAGCTGAGAGGGGCCTGGTCTGTGACGTGTATCCAGCCAGGTCTTTATAGTCATATTCATTCATACATCTATGTATTGATGGTTTACTATTTAGGCATGGCCTTTTATGAAGTTATAAATTACAAAGTTCATTTCTAGAATTGTTAGGTACTTTCTACATGTTGCGTACTTTCTAAAGTCATCTCAAATGCTTTGAGATTTTGTGCAAAAGTTAATTCTTAAATCTGTGAGGGTTGAATCAGATGATCTCCAAAGGCAGTTCTAAATCCCTATGATTCTGTGATACTGATTGTTTGTTCTAAACGTGAGCCTCTACTTTTATTTTTTGTCTTTGCTTAACATTATCCTGATCAAAGTGTTGTACATGCAATCAAGTAGCATAATCAATATTAATGGTGAGGGGCTCCCTTGTGGCGCAGCGGATTAAGGATCCAGCATCATCACTGCAGCAGCTCTGGTCACTGCTGTGGTGCAGGTTCAGTCCTGGCCCGCATGCTATGGGCAGGGCCAAAAAAAGAAAAACCCAAAGAAGCAACACACAATTTTAAGGGTAAGAAAAGGAAAGCTTTCTACTTTTAGCTTTTCCTATTTTAACCACTTCTCAACCTCATTGTGCATTTCTTTTGTTCCAGTTATGGGAGTTCATTTACATTGAGAATCTTTGGTTTTAGTCAGAGTTCATTGTGTTTACTGTCCCGTCCCCCATTTGCTCCATATCACACAGATGGTTCAGGCCTTTGAAAGTTTGTTTTCTGGGATCATAAATGCAGAAGCTTCAAGGGCCTGGCAGATATTCTTAACGAGTTAGGCATATGTTGCCTAAGTGCTTCCAGACCCTCAAATTAATTTTTCTAGAAACCCAGATTTTTATTATTAAATATTCCATCTTCTTAGTGCTGTTTGAAATTATTTTAAAACTCTGAGGGAAAAAAAGGAAATAAAAGTGTGATATGACGCTGCATGACCAGTTCCAGTCATCTCGTAACTGCTCCTATAAAACCAGGCAGGCTCTTCAGCCTTGTTCTGACAGCTCTTCTGCTGTGGCTTCTTCCCCCAGATAGACCCCTCCCGGGGGAGTGCCCTGCTCACTGCCCTGCTGAACAAGTGTGAGCTTGCCTGGGAACTACAGTTACCCCTGGATTGTGACAAAGGGCCTTCAGTAGTAGTCACTATGCTGACTCGGTTCCTGTGCACATTTCTATCCCTTGAGCTAACAAGCCTTCCAGGATTGGTGCTGATCCCTGGGTTCTCCTCACGCTCAAACCTCTTCCTTTGTGTGAGTCGCTTTTCTCGCTTTCTTGTGGATCAGCCCACAGCTTTCCACATGTTTTCTGATGTATTCTTCATGTTTTTTTTTTTTTTTTTTTTTTTTTTTTTTTTGGCCGCACCTTCAGCATTTCTGTCTTAATGTGCAATGTATGGAAGTTCCCAGGCCAGGTGTCGAATTGGAGCTACAGCTGCCAGCCTACACCATAGATAGCCACAGCAACGCGGGATCCGAGCCATGTCTGCAACCTACACTACAGCTCACAGCAATGCCGGATCCTTACCCCACTGAGCGAGGCCAGTCCTCATGGACACCAGCTGGGTTCTTAACCTGCGGAGGTACAATAGGAGCTCCGTATTCTTCATCTTTGAGAGGTACTGCAGCTCTTGTCTCTGCCCATCTCAGCACCAGGGCTTTGCTTTACTTTTGTTACATTTTCTTTTCTTATCTTAATGTGCTCCTTCCTAGCACTCTTACCACTCTTGCACTTTTTACACTAAAATGGAAAGAATGGGTTGGGTAATATAAACAGGGTAGTTTTATGTATAACCCAAGTATAGTAACCGCACATGAGATCAAGAACCATGCCCTAGACTGGCATTAGAATGACACCACCTTCTCAATCCATTTGTCGTTGGCAGTCAGGCTTGAGACTCCGTTGTTCTTCAACACACACTGGCTCACTTCTGTGAAGTTTTTTAAATGGCATCTTCTCAAGAAAAGAGCTTCTGCGGAGTTCCTTTTGTGGCTTCGTGGTTTAAGAGGCCCAATTAATATCTGTGAGATGTGAGTTCGATCCCTGGCCTTGCTCAATGGGTTATGGATCTGGCGTTGCTGTGAGCTGTGGTGTAGGTTGCAGACTGTTGCTGTGGCTGTGGCTCTGGCCAGCAGCTGTAGCTCTGATTCCACCCCTAACCCAGGAACTTCCACATGCCACAGGTGCAGCCCTAAAAAGAAAATAAATAAATAAATAAATAAAGTCTTAAAAAAAAGAAAAGAAAATAGCTCCTGTTCTGAAGTAGCTCTTAATGGCACAGAAGTTATGGTCTACACAGACTGGTGCACCTGAGTTCCTGAAATGGTTCAGCTGGTCCTCTAAAAAGTTTTTTGGGTTCGTCTTGCTAAGCATTGGTTTGATTTTATCTCTGCATGTCCCAGGGTGTGGATAAAACTGCCATGAATGATCCTTCCAGTTGCTTCGTAGAACTTGTTACATGCAGTCTTCTGCATCTGCATTTCCCTTCTTTACATGTCTGGTAGGTTCAGAAAGGATGCTCTTGTACTTAGAGATGCCTTCTTTTGGTTATTTCCTCTGAGGAAGATGTGCATTATTGTCTTATGTTGTTGTTATGAAGATCTATTAAATACATTTATTTTTTACAACAGTGTTCTGAAGTGGTGCTAGTGTTATCATTTTACAAATGGGAAGCCAAGTTGTAGGAGTGGAAATGACTCCCCCAGATGGCACAGGTTATGAACTAGTCCTTGGAGCTCTCACTGTTAACCACTGCACTCTACTGTCTGTGTCTCATCACTTCATTTCAGGTAACTCATGGTTTGTGTAGCCAGAGTGGCCACTGGGAAACAACCAATCCTTTTCTAGGACCATCAAATCAATTCCTAATAAGTTTTTATGGAAGCTTTTAAAAGAATAATGTGAAACTCTTCTGTCAATATTTTCCAGAATTGACTGTTCTCATCTTTTGCAAACTGAAATTGCATTTATCTGAGTTGGCCTGCTGTCTTCCGGCCCCCTCTTCAATCTTTTAAGTTCCTTCAAAGATTATGCATTTTTTGGATCTATTTTGCAAGTCCTCTCAAAAAAGCTGCTCTTGAGTCTGATGGTCTAGGGATTGGACTACTTTTCCAACAACAGTGCATTTCTCAAAACACATTTTCTTATCTTTAGCTTTACTTTTCCTTCTGCTCTTTCCACTCAAGTGGTTATTCGCTGACCAAATTCTGAGATGGTGTGAACATTAGTTGTTTGGCCATCTTTAATCATGCTTTTAATTATCCCTTATTTCTTATACTGTTTCAAAATGTATGCCTCTTCTGTCCTTGTTTGTGGGTATTTGCCCGTTGCTTTAAATTATTGCAACACGTATTTAGTATTTAGTTGGTAAAGAATTTAAAAGTAAATCAGAAATTATCTTTATGGCAAGTTGAATAAATTTCCCTAAAACTCTAAGAGTTTTCCCTGAGGTAGTGTTAGTAATTATTAACGTTTTTTTTCCCTCTGCATGAGCCAGTAGAAGTACTTGACATTTTTAGGAACATCATTCATATCTTTCAAAATAAATCTCCAAAGTTTAACTTCTTTTGTTTGTTTTGTATGAAGAAGTATTGTGAGTTAATGAACACTAAATCAAACAGAGAAAGCACATTTTTACTCTGCCAATGATTTACTTTATGTTAATTTTTACCTTTAAGTAAGTGTAATCCAAAAGAAACTGAGTTTATAAATTCTAAGGATGGTGAGGATATCCAGGATAGAATCACATTTTAAAAATGCAAAATTGTTGAAGTTTGTGGTGCATTTATTTGACTATGTGTAGTCTCATATCCCGTAATTTGTATTTGTGGGAATAGAATCTATGTCTTTGAAAACCTGAATCTAGTATTTTTCTTATTAAAAATTCCAACATTTTTGTGATTACTTTTCTTATTTCCTACACAGGGAGTCTTTTACACACACACACACACACACAAAATCAAATGTTAGTATAAATTAAAATGTGAAAATGATAACATAATAGTCCCAGCTGAACACAAAAGCATACTGAAAGTCTTAACATTATGTTCCATAAAGCCAGTGACAAATTGTGCCCTTAGTTCTTTGAGACAGTTTCATTGTAAAATATATTCAGTGCTTTTATTTCACCTTTCAATATCTTGAATTCCTCAGGATTGAAATGCAGTATTTCTATTAGATCCAGGTTCCCAAGTCTATCTCTGACACATTTGCCCTCCTGTGAATAATATCACCATGGGCCATGATAGATCACAATGACAAGAAACTGATCTTGGTCCAATTTTTAGTTTTGTTGGAAAAAATAAAAAATTCTATTTATTTCCAAATTTTGAAGATAAGAAAAGTTACTCAAAACAATATCTTTAATATTTATTCATAATTTCTAATAGTGCTATTTATTTATTTATTTTATTTTATTTTTTTCCTGTGGCTTTTTCCCCCTAATTTATTTTTTTTGGTAGTGCAATATACATATCATAAAATTTACCATTTATAAGTGAACAATTTAAATATGTTTACATTGTTGTGCAACTATCACCACCATCCACTTTCATAACTTTTTATCTCACAAAATGGAAACTTTGCACCTGTTAACAAATAACTCTCAATTCTTATCTCCTCCCATCCCTGGAAACCACCATTCTATTTTCTGTCTTTATTAATCTGACTACTGTAGGTACCTCATATACATGGAATTACACAGTATTTCTCTTTGTGACTAGCTTATTTCATTTAGAAAAATATTCCTTAAGTTTTATCAATGTTGTACAGTGCATCAGAATTTTTCTTCCTTTTTAAAAGGTGAATAATATTCCACCATCTATGAAAAGCACATTTTCTTTTATCCATTCATCCATTGGTAGATACCTGGGTTGTTTCCACCTTTTAGCTGTTGTGAGTAATGCTGCTGTGACTATAGGTTGCAGATGTTTCTTCAAGATCCTGCTTTCAATTTCTTTTTTTCCACAATGTCATCTTTTATTTTTTATTTATTTATTTATTTTATTTTTTTTTTTAGTTTTTGTCTTGTATTTATTTTAGGGAGTAGGTAAAGGGGCAATACAGTTGCTCAGTATCAGGAAGCATGGGGGATGGGGGTGGGTATTGGTCCAGGACCACCCCTGCCCCCCCCTTGGATACCAAAGTCTGTGGATGCTCAAGTCTCTTACATAAAACAGCATAGTATTTGCATATAATCTATGCACATCCTCCCATATCATTTTATTTATTTATTTTATTACTCAAATGAATTTATCACATCTGTAGTTGTGTAATGATCATAACAATCTGATTTCACAGGATTTCCATCCCACAGCCCAAGCACATTCCCCCACCCCCCAAACTGTCTCCTCCGGAGACCATAAGTTTTTCAATGTCTGTGAGTCAGCATCTGTTTGCAAAGAAGTTCCGTCTGTCCTTTTTTCAGATTTCACATGTCAGTGAAAGCATTGGATGTTGGTGTCTCCTTGTATGGCTGACTTCACTTAGTATGATAGTTTCTAGGTCCATCCATGTTGCAAAAAATGCTGGTATTTCGTTCTTTTTGATGGCTGAGTAATATTCCATTGTGTCTGTGTACCACCTCTTCTGGATCCACTCCTCTGTCGATGGACATTTAGGTTGTTTCCATGTTTTGGCTATTGTAAACAGTGCTGCAATGAACATTGGAGTACATGTGTCTTGTGAGTCGTGGTTTTCTCTGGATAGATGCCCAGGAGTTCTCATATCATTTTAAAATCATCTCTAGATTACTTGTAATACCTAATACAATGTAAATACTAAATAAATAATTGTAAATACAGTGTAAATGCTATGCTATGTAAATTGGTGGCATATGGAAAAATTTGAGTTTTACTTTTTGGAACTTTCTAGATTTTCTTTTATTATTATTATTTTTTTTTTTTTAGGAAGAATGCCTGTTCTTTAATTTTTTTTTTTTACAAAATAAAATACATATATTTAAACACAATTACATCCACACAGATTATTACATCATGGATCTTAAGAAACCGAGTAAGTGACTCCCTCTGGAGAAGTGGAATGGAAAATATGCTGAGACAAATAGGAAATTTATTCTATACTTTATCCCATTTTGTATGGCTTTCATCTTTACTATTTAGTATTATCTATTACATTTCAATTTTTCTTTAAAAATTAGCACTATATTAAAATTTTGTATATTCAACTAAAATTTATAAAGAAGAAAGCCTTATATACCAATAAATATTTTATATAGCATAATAAAAAGAATAACTTAACTGGTAAGAATAACAAAAATAATACACCCTCTGAAAATAAGTAAAATATAAAATGCATAAATTGGTTAAAAAACAAAGTAACTATATAAATATGTCCTCACAATTTGTTACATCTTCTTGATTCTTCAATAATGGCATTACACCATTCTAGGTGATGTGATAAACAAGACATTATAGACTTTACATTGTACCATGGAGAGAAATGGTTATTAATAATACAATTGTAGAATTATATTATTTAATTATAATGATCATAAATTCTTTGATGGAGAGGAAATCAGAATCAGTTCCAACAAGACTTCAGTATTCCAAGAATGATGTCAAATGACCCTCTTAGTGGTGAATTATGCACTTATTTACTATGAGATATATTTCTTCTCCAGAGATTCCTTGTTTGTTTATCAGTTGTAGATTTTTGGTTTGCAGTTATTCTGAAGTTTTGATATAAGAGTCTATATGTATATGAGATTGTTTTAAGTTGTTCTCTTAATTGCAAGTTCATCTCCAGTGTTCTGCATTTGTACCCACCTCTTCTCATGATTTCTGATTGTGGTGGTATAGTCGTGCATGGATGATTTTGTATCTTTACTGTATATATACCTTTACTGGTGAGCCTTGTGATTTGTGGTATTTTTGTTTCCTGTTGCTGTCTTGTCTTTTCTGCCTAGAGAAGTTCCTTTGGTATCTGTTGTAAGGCTGGTTTAGTGTTGCTGAATTCTCTCAACTTTTGCTTGTCTGTGAAGGTTTTGATTTCTCCTTCAAATCTGAATGAGAGCCTTGCTGGGTAAAGTAATCTTGGTTGGAGGTTTTTTCCTTTCCTCACGTTAAGTATATCATGCCACTCCCTTCTGGCCTGCAGAGTTTCTGTTGAAAAATCTGCTGATAACCTTATTGGGGTTCCCTTGTATCTTATTTGTTTCTTTTCCCTAGCTGCTTTCAAGATTTTCTCTTTGTCTTTAATTTTGGTTAATTTGATTAATATGTGTGTGGGTGTATTCCTCCTTGGGTTTATTGTATATGGTCCTCGTTGTGCTTCCTGGATTTGAGTGAGTGGTTCCTTTCCCATGTGAGGGAAGTTTTTGGCTGTTATCTCTTGGAATATTTTTTCTGTCCCCTTCTCTCTCTCTTCTCCTTCTGGCACCCCTATAATACGGATGTTGCGTTTCATGTTGTCCCAGAGCTCTCTGAGACTCTCTTCATTTGTTTTCAATCTTCTTTCTCTTTTCCGTTTTGCATCCATAATTTCCACTAATCAGTCGTCCACCTCACTTATTTGTTCTTCTGCCTCTTGTATTCTGCTGTTAGCTGCTTCTAGTGAATTTTTTATTTCAGTTATTGTATCTTGCATCTCTTCTTGTTGAAGTTTTCTGTCTTGTATCTCTTTGCTCAGTGTTTCCTGTAAGTTATCCATCTTTGCCTCCAGTTTATTCCCAATGTCTTGCATCATCTTCAGCATCAATAGTCTAAAATCTTTTTCCTGGAGGCTGAGAATCTCCTCATCACTTAGCTGATTTTCTGGGGTTTTTCCTTTCTCCCTCGTCTGAGTTATAGTTCTCTGTCTTTTCATTGTTATAGGTTTTTGGTGTGGTGACCTTTTTACAGATAATAAAGTTGTAGCCTCTCTTCCTTCTGGTGTCTGCCCTCCTTGTGGCTGAAGTAGGTATGGGGGCTTGCTATAGGCTTCCTGATGGGAGGTGCTGATGCCTGCCCACTGGTAGGTGGAACTGATTCTAATCCCTCTGGTGGGTGGGGCTTTGTCTCTGGCTGGGATTAGAGGCAGCTGTGTGCCTGAGGGGTCTTTAGGCAGCCTTTTTACTGAGGGGTGGGGCTGTGATCCCACCTGGCTTGTTGTTTGCCCTGGGGCTTCTCAGCAGCTGATTGATGGGTGGGGCCAGATTTTCCCAAAATGGCCACCTCCAGAGAAAGGCAGCTGCTGAATATTCCTGAGAGCTTTGCTTTCAAAGTCCTTCCCTCACAACAAGCCACATTCACCTGTTTTCCCAGGATGTCCTCCAAGAACTGCAGTCAGCTTTGACCCAGATTCCTATGGAGACTTTGCTTTGCCTTGGGACCCAGTGCATGTGAAAGTCCGTGTGTGCCTTTTAAGAATGGGGTCTCTGTTTCCCCCAGTCCTATGGCACTCCTGAACAGAAGCCCCACTGGCCTTCAATGCCAGATGCTCCAGGGGCTCTTTCTCCCAGTGCCGGATCCCCACACATGAGGGTTTCATGTGGGGCTCAGAACTCTTACTCCTGTAGGTGAGTCTCTCTCTGTGGACCAGTTAGTTTTCAGTCTGTGGAGCTTTCCATCCGGGAGGTATGGGGTTGTTTATATCGCGAAATTGCCCCTCCTACCTCTTGATGTGTCCTCCTCTTTTTCTTCTGGAGTAGCATATCTTTTTTAAGGTTTCCGGTCCATCTGGGTGGGGATTGCTCAGCTTTTAGTTGTGAATTTTGTTGTTTTTAGGAGAGAAGTTGAGCTCCAGTCCTTCTATTTATTTATTTTTTAAAAAAACAGTAATCCTTTAGGAGCAAGTTTATGTTGTGTGGATCAAGGAATCTATTTAAGTTGATAGACCAGGTATGTATTTTAAAAGATCAGTGCTGTTCGAACTTGGTTTTAGTCACACTAAATAGAATAGCTCAGGGACACTTTAAAAGTATGCTAGGAGTGCCATTTTAAATGATGGAGATAATATTAAAATTCAATTAAAAATCCACTATATACAGTCACTTGTGATGGAACGTGATAGAATATGAGAAAAACCATATACATATATATGTGTTTAGCTGGTTCACTTTTCGTGCAGCGGAAATTGACAGAATACTGTAAATCAAGTATATTAAAAAATTTAAAAAAGTCTACTACTGGTGATAGCTACATAGTTATTTAGTTGAACTAGAAAACAAATAAAATATTGTAAGAATATTATGTTGTCACTGATGGCCTGTAGTTAGCTTATATGAAGTTATTCAAGATTATTTCACTTCATACCATTTTTGGGTCCATTTTGCTTAAATGGGGTAGGTGTGTGTGGTGCACGTGTGTGTACATTTGCACTCTTGGGAGAAGGCGCAGTGGTTTGTTGCGGGGGTTTGTGTATGTGGTTTGCCTTGCCTGTTTTACCCTAGAGTAAGAAGAGGTGTGTGAACAGGTTCAGGTTACAGCCCCTCAAGTTCTTTGTTTTAGCTATCAACCCTCTTGTTACCCTCAGAACAAATATTTTTTGTTAACCTTAGTTTGGGTGTTACAGTTTCTACCCCAGTGGGAGCTAAAATACTGGGAATCCCAAGGGATCTTGCTTGTTAGCACTGAATGGACTCATGGACTAGGTCCTTCGATAAAATTTGCTCTGGGTCCCAGTAAAAAAGGCCTCCTTCTTATAACATCAGAGATTCCCCAAATTAAGATACACTTTGCTCTGCAAGCCACCATGATTTTGGTACTGATGATAATCTTTCCAACTGTAATAGAATCCTCTCTACATATAGCTCTTGGAGTATTTAGGACTCACCAGAACCCCTGGGATGTGTAAGCAGGTGTTATATGTTACATCATCATAAGGTGGTTCATGAGACTTTAGGGTCAAGTTTTTTATCTATTCTTCTGGGATATGTGACCTTGGGGATGTTACTTTACCTTCCTGATCTCTTCTTGTAGTCGGACTATACAAATACCTTCTTCCTGATTGTTATGCTAAATAACAGAATGCACATCAAGTACTTAGTTCTGTATCAGGCATGTAGTAAGTGCTCAATGTTACTGAATTCAGTTAATTTTCAATGATATTCCTGTTGTCTAACCAGTGGAAGAGTAAACTCGAAGTGCTAGTTTACCATTCCTTGTAGCTCCTAAACCTATGACATCACTGTCTATATAAATAGGAGATAAGTTAACTACCTCAGTAGTAATCACATATTATTCATATGTACATATATGTATAATAAAAATAAAGTAGCTGAGTTTTGAAAGTATAGTTAACTAATATTGAGCATTGCAAATACAAAAAAAAAAAAAATAGCTGTTATTTACTTTGCTTCCTTAAATCCCATGTCTAAGATTAAAAGATACTAATTTGGCCTTTCTTCTGTGTCATGCCAGGATTTTTAAGCATTCCCACATTTGCCCCATTAGCTCCTAATACCACTTCCAGCATGCTTCTTCATCAGTTTCACTTATCTCAAAACTAATTGATAATGTATTCCAACAACGTCTTTCACCAACAGCTTCCCATTGTCACCATATTTAATTAATTTAAAATCAAGACAAATAGCATGACGTTTTGATCGAAGACCATCCCTACTCAGAGCTGATCAGGCTTCTAACTAAATGTAAGCAATTAAACAAAGCCATTTTTCTCACAACCTAAAGTCGTAAGGTTTATCCTCACAGTGTATTGCTTGGAGTCTCACTGAGCTTTGAGTTAGTCCTTGTCTCTCACTCAGGTGGTGAGAGAAAGGAGGAAAACTGCATCATTGACTTTTTGTATCTTTCTCATGTACTTTTTTTTTTTTTCCTTTAAACATGTTTATATTATGAAACATTCACTTTCACTGGAAATCCATGAGATGCTGTTATAAACTGATGCAAATCAATACAGACTCAAACAGTTTACCAAGATTTATGGCATTGATGTATTAGATTTCCCCTCTACAATTTCAAAAATCATTATTATTCAATTTAGGAAACATTTGAATAAATACTAATAAGTGCTTAGTATCTAAGACTGTGCTAGAGTCTGCAAAGATACCCAAAGGAGTGTAAAAATGATGCTTACAATCAAGGGACTTCACATTTCATTGGTGTTCAGGAGATGTGTGTGATTAAATGTTGAAATGTATGATGACCATAGTAGATATCAATACACACAAGGTCAGAGGTGGAAGAGATCAGACTGATTGTGATACTTGAAGACTGTTTCATTGAATATTAAACCTGTAAAGATACAAAACTTTTGAAGAGTGTTGAGAACCTGGTGATGGTTTGGCCATTTTATACTTTATGGCTGCGAAATAGAGTAGATAAAGGCTCAAATGAACTGTATACATTTTATACCTCCTACCAGAGTATTTAGCCAATAGCTGTTTATAGAAAGAACCAAGAGTGTGCCTTTCTATTTTTTCTTTTCCCTAGATTTACTTGTTAATAAATAATGAACATTACACAGTGTAGTGTAGTACAGTTTTATGTTAGAAGAGTTTAATGGTAAGGACAAAGACATGATGTAAACAATGTGATTTTGCTCTTATTTTTGATACTTTTCTGATTTTGGAAAAGTCATTTAATATCACCACGTCTCTTTTTTTTCTTTTTTCAACCGTAAATACTATTTCATGGGTGGGTGTGAGAATTAAGTAAGGTAAGTGAAAAGTGCTTAATCTAGTGTCTAGCATAGACTACACCTCAGTGCATACAAATTTAAGTATGACTTGCATTAAGAAACTTGCGTGAGAGCATTGTAATCTTGTGTAACCAAGATTGGTAAAACAGCAATTTACAAGACTTTTTAAGGATTTCAATAATTGGTATGGAAATCGGCCATGGTGTGTCTGGGAGAGTTGGGGGGCGGGGCAGATGTGTTTTTCCTCTGAAATTGACAAACACTATAGATCAGGGATCTTTATTTTTTCAAGAGCTTGTTTAGAAGTACAGTGCTGAATAAAAGATACAAAAGATTATATAATTGCAGTAAAGTATGATACAAAATAATACAGCGTTTTAATTTATTATTTACAAGGACCTTGAAACCAGCCAGGGTTGTCAAGGACAGCAGCTTCTTTGAAAAGATGTAACATCTAAATTGAATTCTGTGAGATCTAGGATTTGGCATGTAAAATGTGAGGACAGAAGTGCTGCAGAAGGAAAGAACAGGTAAGAGGTCCAAAGCTAAGAGAGGATTTTTCTTTCAGACAATGGAGTTTAGAGGGCTTGTTCTTAGACTTCTATGGAGGATCTAGATGTTAGGGAAGGATAGATTAAAGAGGTAAAAGAGATGTCAGGGAAGGGAAGCCATGGTGAGATGGTTCAGCTTTCTGCATCATTCCATGTTGAAGTAATCCAGGCTTACCTCTGAGTGTCATCTTTAATATGCAGTGGTTATGAAACTTATTTCAGTTTTTTAGCAGTGCCATGGATGCTGGGAAATCTGTGGTCATTCATAGCCATCTTTGTGGTGTAGTTGTTCAGCCAGCTCCAGGGATGTAATTGTGATATATTTTT
Organism: Sus scrofa; assembly: GCF_054392235.1. Lineage (NCBI taxonomy): Eukaryota > Metazoa > Chordata > Mammalia > Artiodactyla > Suidae > Sus > Sus scrofa. The sequence continues at coordinate 66,352,944 of NC_139390.1, forward strand.
CATTCTTTTGTATTATGTGCTTTGTTTTTAAAATGAAGGTCTTTATGAAATTTCAGTATATGGGTATCAGAATTCTCCCTGATAATAATAGCTCTCCATTAGTTTGGCATGACTTTAATAGGAATCAACACTTTACTCTGTAACTGCTAATTCTATTTTATGTCTGTTTCACTAATTGCCCAGAAGAAATATTGACTTCACCATTGTGCTAATTCTAGGCTTCATTGTTTTCAAAAAATTCAGGCAATTCTTGCTTTCCTATTAAACAGAATATCAGTGATCACCAGTATCAGATCTTCGACCAAGCTGGGCTGCTTCTTCCGTGGCCCAGCACCCTGGATTAAAAACTGACAAACAAAACTCCTTTGGTTTCTTTCCATTATCTTCTCAATTTGGGGCCCTAATCATATTTGTTTTATGATATTTAGTATCAGGACCCTCTACCTTGATAGTAAAAAAGAGGAAAAAAAGAAACATGGAGGATTTATGTCTCCTCTAAATTTGCCCTGTTCACCGAGAACCAGACTTCTTGTCTTTTTTATTTTGCATAATGAGGGACCAGTTTATTATTTTTGTCCTGTGATGCAGTACTGCCATTCTTAAAAACTGATACAACTCAACCATAAAATGGTATGTCTTTTAAAATATTTCTGGACAAACAACCAGCACCTCAACTTTCCAGTGGTAATTCAAGGAAAGATTTATAAAATAGTTCCCAGATGTATTAGGAACCGTATGTATTAGATGAGCTTAAAGTGTAAAGGTAAAAATTCCACATTTGAAGTTTCTGAAAATTGTTAAATACAGTCTTGATATAAATAGTCATTGAATAGATAATAGCTAAACTAAAAAGTTAGGTAAATGTAAAGTCATTGCAGAAACTACTCATCTTAAATTTGCTTTCTGCTGTATTGTTTTCTAAGTATTATACATATATCATTTTGTTAACGTTATTTAATGAAAGTAATTGGAATGAGATTGACAGTATATAAAATATTATTTAATAGAAACTGAGCTTTGTAGTAAAGATACCCCTCCTTTTCCTAGAAAGAAGGGATTTAAAATAATTCATTAAGTCACTTTGGCATTTAAAAAATTTAGGAAATTCCTAAAAGGAGGAATATGTCAGTTGAGGTTCAATCCTTTTAATTTTAGCTGTAATTAAATAGAAATTATAAAGCCATTGTCATTATATCTAGTATCTTAAAAAAGAACTGTGGAAAAGTCTGATCTCTTTGAATTTTTATCGATTATTCTAGCCCTTCATTTTGCAGGAAGAAAAAAATACTTCTAAAACTTTCTTATTTGGATGGAGGGTCTGTCTTCTACGAAGTGCCAGAAAAAGCCTTAAATGATACGTGATGTGCTGCTAGTCATCTAATGAGGCATTCAGTGCAGCATGATTATGACTATGTTACCTGGTCATTTCAGGTTCTATCCATCAAAACCATGGGGACTAGTTTCTTAAATGAATCAAGAACGTTTCCAGGGCTAGGGGAACACAAGTACTGAAAGAGTAAGGAACAAACACGCCATCAAGTAGCAGTGACTGGCCAACAGCAAACATAGAGAGTGTTGTGACTGTAGGTAAAGGAGACTATATTTATCCATCTTGGGTAGATTTTTCTCATTTGTTTCAGGTTAATTTTGACTTTCTTTGAAATAAATGGAAATAATTTTGAGATAGACTTGTGGGTATCCTTGATTATCTGTGTGGTGTCTGCAGGAAGGAAAAAACAGGTAGATTTCAGGAAGTTTCCATAACAGTTACAGGCCTAAGCAAACTGGCCCATATTGGGAATTCCTGTTCCATAAATAATTGTGGTTGGTTTCCAACTTTGATTTTATTCTCTCTAATAACAAGTGTTGCTCTAAAGATAATTGTTGATGCTTGTAGACACTGATTTCATTCAATTAAGCTGGTAACCTTTTTAAGAAACTGCCTGGGAGAAAGCCAAGAATTCCAGTCAACTGATTTCTAAGGGAACAGAATTGAAATTGTTTTAGCCTAGAAAATGTGCCATGTAGACCACATCTGTGTGAATTAACCTTTACCTTAAGCTGCCTTCTCTATGCACAACTCCAGATGGGGAGCATAGTGGAAGACCACGTTATCTGGGTTCAGATTTTGCTCAGGAGTGATGATAGAATAGGATAATTGACTGTTGACCTGTACTACCAGTACTAAAATTTTGTTGTTTATCTTTTGTGCTTTGCAGAATGGGAGAGAATTGAAGATATGTACATTATATCTGGGGGAAAAAAAAGTTTCTTTAAATAAACAAAGCACCAATACAAGCTAGGAATGCCAAGTAAGGGGCATCTTAATGTGTCATAGCTACAGCCAGTCAGCTATAAGGCTGTATTGTTGATCACGCTAGTTAGAGGCAAGAAAGTATTAATGGAATTTCATACCATCCATTTCTACCTGGGTAAGGCAGGAAGACAAAATGATAAATTCTTCAAAACATACTTATTTGAATGCTCAGGTAGTACTTGTTATCTTTATATGTAGAATATTTGAGCTATTTTTGTTATATCCACTTGATTAATATTTTTATATATCTGAAAAAATAGAGTCTACCAAAGAAAAGCTTGCTAACAAACCATTCCTGACATTGCTACAGATACTGGGTGTTAGTAAGTCAGGCTTCCTCATCTGCTGATGATCTTTGTTCATCAGGTTCACAATTAAATGTTTAGGTCCAAAGTGTTCGCCCTGGTTCCCTGGCAGGGTTGCCATGGACCTAACAATTCTTGGCTGTAATGTCTAGGTTTTGTGTGAACATCATGACAACAACAGTTGTTTCCTGTCTTTCTGGGCTAAGTCAAAGGAGGAAAAAGTAGTTGATGAAGTGACTTTGAACAGTGGCCCAAGTATGTATTGTAAGCAATTTATAATCTCTGTGGGTAAAAGCTAAGTAACATAAGATAAAAAGTATAACAACAAGAGTTTTGCTAAGGGGGGAAAAAGGAGATAATTGGTAAAATGGACAAGTTTTGAAATTGATGGAAAGTGCCAAATCAAATTGACTTTTGGATAATGTGGAGATGAGTCATTTCCAGTAAGTAGGAGGTCTTGGCACACACATGGTAAGATAATGTGAACAGTTAACTTCAGTCTAAGATTTTTGACCTTCGATGCAATTTTAGTTGAAGTTACAAGAGATTAACTTAAAATAATGGTCTTTAAAATTTGCATTTTGGAATTTTTCTTATCCTTTGTCCTTATAGAAGCACTTACATTGATGCACATAGATTTTTTGGGAAATTATCTACAGTGATGCAAATATAATAAGGAATTTAATCATATCAACTTTGTTATGTTGACATCCTTTTCTCTTGATGTATTTCCAAAGTTCTTATTCAGGCAGTTGTAATTTGATAACAAGTTCAACAATTTGTGCCATCTCAGGTTAGATTTTTGTTTTTGGAGTGAGGTTTATTTTATGGTGATCCCATTTTCAGAGCAGTTCTCTGCGCTTCCTCCTTCACGCCTGTTGGTGCCAACCGGCACAGTAACATCCTGAGGTGCTTTCTGCTCTGGACTTGATTCTCCATTGCATGGTCTTTCTGACTTGGGACTACTTTATACAGAGCTTCATTTTCTAGGCTTTTTCTGTGCCTCACTACAATATTACCTTTTTTGAATTCATTTAGGGATACTTTAGAAAGATTAAATTGTACTCGTACATATTCATAAGGCAGAATAAAGAACTGACTCTTACTTGGGGAGACTTTTTTAGGTAGTAGGGATTCTGGATACTTAAGAACATGCCATTCAAGTTCAACATTATTTCTTTTGGAAAAAAGAGATTTGTCATGTATTGCTTTGATTCACTAAATCCTTACTGGATGTTTTTAGACATCTTTGGACAAGAATTTGTGCACGGGGAATGTTCTGTGGTGGATCCCATATTGAGACTTGTGCTACATACATTTTTACAGATTGTTCTAAAAATGTAGGGAAAAGGATTTTAAGGAAGTAATTTTTCTGCTCTAGTTGTTCATTCTTATAGAATGAAAATGGTTTTATATGTAACAAGAATCTAATATTCCAGAAATATTTTATGCCTGACTCAAAAATTGTTTTGATCCAAATTACAGTAGTCCAGTAATCAGAGTAAATGGTGGACCAGTGTCAGAGCCTTTGTTGCACTTTAACAGTAACTCGTAGGAACATGTTTGTGGTAAGGCCATGGGGGTTAGGGCTCCAAATTGTATGTTCAGTAATGAAAATGCATTGGACTACTGCTAATGAATGAATTTTAATTTAGTTTGGAATAGTGTTTTTTGCAAATATTCTTAATTTTGATGTATTATATTTTGTCAAAGTATTGTAATTTTGCACTTAATAGCACTTTTGATGTGTTGAATGCCATATTTTAAAATGTATTTAAAGGACTTCAACAAACTCAAACAAGTTGCGTAAATGAAAGCAGTCACAGTTCTAATTGGAAAGTTAAGCTTTCAGCTCTGTTGGGATATGTTCATAATAACCTTTTCTAAAAAAAATAACCATGTTGTGTAATAAATTACTGGCCTGTAATGTTTAAGAGGCATCACTCAGGATTTCTTTTTTCACTGAGGGTCACAGCTGCAACTTAGCAAGCATGGAGGTCTCTGCCCCCTCCTCCTAAAAAGATTTATGTGTTTTAAGTAAGAGTTATATAGCGGAGTACTCGTAACAGCACTGTACCATCATTGATCCACTGATCACAGAGACTGGCCAACCTGCAGACCCCTTTCTCCTGTCTGTGGCTGCATCAGTCCTGGAGAACTGAGACAGCCCAGATTTGATGGATTTGCACCAGCAGTTTCAGATTTCATCATCTTCCTTTAGATTGTAGCTCACCAAAAACTTGTCAACGTTCCATGAGACCTGAAAGAACGTTTCAAGTGAGTTGATGTAAGCTGGTAAATAAAGATGCTATTCCTCTCCTAATATCATGGTTCAATACAAAGAAAAGAAAAAATACCTTCTTTTCTCTCTCCCTTATTCTTATGAACTGGCTCACAAAAACTGTGAGCTGCACAATTAAAAGGCAGGCTGTCCATGGACTAAATCTCAGTATTTGTTTCAGTGAAGAAATTATTGGCCTCAAATTGGAATAAGGCATGGAGTATTTTAGTTGTCTTCACTTTCTTTGATTATTTGGTTGAAGTATTGCAATTATAAGTAGGACACTGGTATCTACAGGGAGGTGTTGAAGTGCTTTTGAAAATATAAAAATCTTAAGTTTTGTGGAAGTACACGAGCATGCTCCTAGTCCAAAATGCAGGAAAATTGCTAGCTGATTTTAGAAGCTACGAATATGTTTAACTATCAGATTGACCACCATGCCATTATTTTAAATGATCCTGTGTAAATGTATGATTGATTTCCTAAAACATAAGGGATTCTTTTTTTAGAGAGGGTCCATAAAATTTAGTTTGCTACTCTTATGAATCCAATTTATTAACTGACCAAAATGAAAACTAGTATAATGAATTTAGGGAAAAATAAGTGTCTTAGTAAGATAATATTGCTTCAGTTCTTTTGAAAGTTATTTATATTTTGAGTGGACAAAGTCACCTTCTTAGTGTAGAAGTCACCAGGCTAATATTCCAGTTTGAAATAATTGCAGGTTTTATTCCCTGAATTCATTTTTCCCTCTTTGCAGATGCAGAATGGAGCACTTCATCTCAAAAATAGTTATCTGTTTTACTTGCTGATTTACCAAACTTCTATCTTCTCACTATCAGTTATGTTTTAGTCTAGCGTCTATAAAGTGTGTAAGAATTTATTGGGCTCAGTCATGTTTTTGGTGGCAGGTAAATTCTCTGATAATTCCCCATGGAAATGCCCTGTGAACTATTTAACATCAAGTTGTTAGCTTACCTTGTTAGTGGTAATAACGTACTCAAAGAAATGGCCTTCCTTTTCATTTTATTCTGGTGTGTGACATATTACAATATGATACATATTTAATTTTTTTTAATTTTTTTTTTTTTGCTATTTCTTGGGCCGCTCCCATGGCATATGGAGGTTCCCAGGCTAGGGGTCGAATTGGAGCTGTAGCCACCAGCCTACGCCAGAGCCACAAGCCACGCGGGATCCGAGCCGTGTCTGCAACCTACACCACAGCTCACGGCAACGCCGGATGGTTAACCCACTGAGCAAGGGCAGGGACCGAACCCGCAACCTCATGGTCCCTAGTCGGATTCGTTAACCACTGCGCCACGACGGGAACTCTTGATACATATTTTAAAAAAGACATTATGTAAAATTAAATGTTAGATTTCTTATCCATCATTTATTAATTGGCCAAGATAATTTCTTGAGAAACACTGCTACTATACTATAGAAAATATGATAAAAATGATAATTCTTTAAAAATAAGGACATTTATTTGGAGAGAACTTTTGGGAAAATGAATAATTTTGTCACTTCATTCATTATTTGACCTTTGTACTTAGAGTTTTAAGAAGTAAATGGTAAGTGATAGTGTACCCACTGCTTCTTGGGCATTCAGATAGTAACTTGTTCAATTAAAAATTCTTGTTAGGTCAGACATAATGGATTCTTGTTGTGACTTTAGTATTTATTCAGTGAAAGGGATCAATATTTTTGGCCCCAAGGGAGCCACACTGATAAGAGACTCTGCAGTAAGTGTCTCTGTTCATTATAAACGTTTGGCTGGCAGGTGCAGTGTCTGCTGTATGACTAATTTTAATTAGTGATCAAGGTGGAATAAAAATGCACACATTCTTTTTCTCCCTTTTTTGATAGTGCACATGCTTTGTTGGTGCATTTTACCTCTTCTCCCTGTTCTCTTGTGTGTGTGCTTTTTAGCAGGGATTTTCTGAAAGAATTTGAGAACAATGAGTCTGATTTTGAGAAATTTAACTATCATGCACTTGAACTCTGTACAGAGCCCATTTGTTTTGAGTTTGACTAGACTAAATCTTACCATGGTAATATACACGCTGGTGGTACCAGATAGGTAGAGAAGTAATCATTCTTCATTAGCATAGTCACCTTTGCCAAGCTTTAAATATATCTTTGTTTAAATTTAATGAAACTGATTTGTGATTTTTCTGAAGCATGGCATTAAATAAAGCTATAACAAAATCTATTTTGCTTTGCTACTTGAAGTACTCTCCAAATATGGCCTAATGCTCTATTCAAGTAATAATGTCATTTACAGAACAAGCTGTCAGATTCCACTAGCTCTAAATTTGGCAAGAGCTATTATTTAAAAAATTAAACCAAAATGCAAGTCCTTGCCATTCCCCAGCAAAACCTTACTCAGACCATCACATTTAATCTAATAGATGATTTATTAACTTGCCATTTAATTCATCTGAGTAAAAGATTTAAATGAGATCATCGATCTGAGCGCTGGCAGGAACCTTTCCAAAGCATTTAGTTCTGCTCCCTTGTTTTACAGATGGAGAAACTGAGACCAAGAGAAATTAAGTGGCATGCCCAAAGTTACATGTCAAATTGTTGCCAGGAAAACCAGTTGTCGCAACCCAGTCTTCTTTTCAAAATAACATGTCAAAGAGATTGGTTACTGTTTATAAGAAATGGTAATTGTTTAAAATTTATTTATGTAAACCAATTTATTTTCAGATCCCAATTTACTTAGAAATATCAGAGTGTAAATAATTTAGGGCTGTGCAGCTTCTAAAAACAATACTATTTAAAGGTCAGAATATGTAAAGGTTAAATGTTAGAGACCTAGAAATGATAGGTATAGCTTCTAGGCCTAAACTTAAAACTATAAGCTCCTGAGTGGGGCCACCCTGTTTACTTCTATGTTTTTATGAAATAAAACTTTTAGGGTTAAAGTACTTACAGAATGTTGTTGCATGGCTTATTAAATTCCATAGAAGGTAGGAATTTGAAAGAATTTTACATGTGACTAACACTGCTATTTCCCACACCAAAATCATATTGTTTGTATTACCTTTCAGTTACTATTCTTAATAAGAAAAAAATCTATTTATCAGATATCAGACATTCGTGGGAGCATCTATCTGTCTAATCATGAAGGTCCTAAACGTCTTAGAAGAGGGGCAATTATAGTAGGTTAGATTTGCTTGTAAGATAACACTGCATCAGAGGAAAGTATAAAATGCAAAGGCAGCTGGAGAGGTTGTCAGGAAATTGATGTTATCCGAAGCATGTTTTTGCTATTGCTGCCAATAGGCAAACGAAATGTAAGAATGGCCAAGAAAAGCAGAATGTCCTAAACACCTGCCATTTATGGCAACTAATACAGTAAGACAGCAAGCATTTCCTTAAATACAGAGTCCAGCCCTTGCTATGCTTGATTTTCTTTTCATGATTTCTAATTAATTCCTTCGTTGACCACAGTTGTGTCAAGACTTAATTTTGGGAGACATGATACTGCTGGGTTCTAACTCTTCATATCGTGTGAATAGGAAATGACAATATTTGTATGGTACATATATTCCTAGAAAACACTTGTGATAGACTGAGGAAACCTATTGTTAAAGGAAACAACAGAAAAGCAATAGCATTTATTGGGCATTTCTTAATATGAGAGGAATAAGAGACCTTCTTGTAGAAAACATCAAAGAGAGGTATTAGTTTTCTTCTTCTAAGAAAACCGAATGCCCAGGAAATAGTTGAGAAATAGTAGAACCAGAATTCAAATCCAGGTCTTTAGCATCTAAGTTAGGAGCCAAGAAAGCAAAACGAAACTGAAATTGGTCTGTGTGGCAAATCTTTGCTCTTCACTGTTGTATAGTATTGAATATCCAAGTCCTTGCCCTTCACAAATTTGACAGAGTCGAATGTTACCCAACTTTTCAAATATCTTATCTCATATGAGGTTATGCTATGGCATTAAGAAATCAATTGAGCTTTTGGTGGCTCAGACTAAGTATTGTTAAGCTTTTGTTCCTATTTTGGATATGAAAATGAATGAGGAAAATTTGCAAAATGAACTCTGTCTTATATTGATAGCACTTTCATGTACATATCAATGTGAAGTAGGTCTTATAAGATGGATTTTGTGGCATTTAAGGACAAAAGTAAATTACTAAAGTCTGAAATGAGTAAGGAAGCAGAGAAGCCTGCTTCTCTTCTGAACTCTTTGCTGAAGGCACCTGAGCCCCTGAGCTCGCTAATTTATAGGAGAATATTCACTTCTTTTGAGCTTCAGATCATTCCGAAGGAACATTCGAGGTCAGCCTAGAATTAATGTGTAAGTGACCTTTCTCAGAACCAGGGCAGAGGAAAACGTCACTTACCATTGGAAGAGGTAGGTTTTTAGATGTCATGAACCTCTCTTGCTTCCATTGGAGCTAAATGGTAGAAGGGTTTCCTTTTCAGACATGTTCATTTTCATTAGGGAATGAATGGGTGATATATAGTTCCATGTAATTCTGGATTGTTGCTGATCATTTGTGTGATGTTTAATTCAGAGCAAGAGGGGAGAAAATGATGTGTCTGTTTAACAAAGAACCTTTCAGTATGTATTAAATTTACCATTAGAGGTGAAAATAGGTTGTTTTTTAAGTGCTTGATCTTTGTGAGATCTTCAAGTAACAGGATGAATTCATAGTCAAGTCCATGCAATTTGGATATTTGGAAATTATTTAGCACATTTGCTTTCTCTAAGTAAAGGCATCCCCTAGGACCCTAAAACATTTTACTTTCTCTATAAATTGGTGCTTATGCTAAATTAGAGTGTCCACAGTTTCAAAAAAGAGATGGCTTTATGATTCTGAGTTTAAACTTTTTGTGTTTCCACTTTTGATTTACTGACAAACTTTAAAAATTTTAATGAAAAAATCTAATACTCAGAAATATAAGTATATTCAGAAGTTATTTTTAAAAATAAGCAAAGTAAATCTAAAAAGAGGGCAATAAGGTGATATCTTATTTTTCAAATGAAATTAAAGATAATTTATTGGTAAGATTAACATTGCATTTATTTGTATAAATCAAATATTGAGGTAAGCCCTGCATTTTATCTTATGATGTCTGCAGGATAGAGTTTACTTTTTGAATAGTCTTTTTAAATTAAAAAAAAATGCAGTCATGATTTTCATTAAGTAGAAATGCCCTATTCTAACATTTTCCCAGACAGCTTTGGGTGCACTGCTCATGAGAAAATTACTATGGCCTCTTCAAGGACTCTGGGATGCCAAATTGACTAAAAGCAACATGGATGCTGCTGTTTTTTATGGACATACGTAATATTTAGAATGAAAAGTATCTTTTCGAATGACCTTAAGTCTCAATAATATTGAATTTATTTTAATATTTGTGAGGCATGAACCTTCATTTAAAGTAAAGTTAGGAGTTCGCCTGTGGCTCAGTGGGTTAAGGATCTGGTGTTGTCACTGAAGTGGCTCAGGTTGCTCCTATGGCTTGGGTTCAATTCCTGGCCCTGGGAACCTCCACATGTCGCTGGTGTGGCCAAAAAAATAAAGTTCGGGAGATTCTGTGAAATGAAGTGCCCACTGAAGATCATGCAGACTGCTTTATGCAGTATATAAAACATGAGTTGAAGATACAATTTGCTTTGAACTATTACATGGTATTATGTTAAATGCTGTAGATTCTAGTGTCAGAATCTCTAGATGTGCTTTCTTTCTCTACATGTGAGCTGTGTGACTTTGAGTCAGTTGCTCAGTTTAGTCTGGATATCCTCATCAATATACAGAGGATAATTGCAAGATACACTTTTTTCAGGGGGTGGATGGAATGAGATGGTGCATGTCAATGCTTAGTACAATTTCTGGCATAAATGTTAACTCACTTTTTATTTTTGTTGTTGCTCTTGCTTTTAACAGAGAGTAAGGATGCAGGTTGACTCACTTAGGACCAGATTTTAGTTTCCTGTGTTGATTTTATTTGCTTTGGAAAGCAACATAAATATTTAAGGAAGAACATTCTCATTAGTCTGAGGCTTTCTTTTCCTAAGGAAGATACTTGAAGGAGATAATGCAACATAGTGCCTCTCAGCAGTTGGCAGAGGCGAGTCTCTGCAAAAAGGCCCTGTCGTGGATGCGGAGAGAGTGAGCCTCATCCTCTGACTCCGTGCGAGCAGCCGAGGTGCCACTCCTGCCCTGACGGTGCCTGGCACCTAGCCATCTCTGCAGGATTGGACAGAGGTCCTGTACTTGCCGAAAAAGATGCTTGTATGGAAAGGCCTTGTGCATATTTTGTGGCATTGAATTTCTACCATCTCTTTCTTAGTGTTGAAAGAAAAAAAGGCAAGTGGTATTAGAAAATGCAAGTGTAGTTTTCTAGAAGCCGAGGCGGAATTTTTGTTTGTGAACCACTCCCCACCCCATGCGCATGAGGGGAGAATGGCTTCCATGCTATGGTTTCAAATTTACCAGCTTGCGATGCATGTCGTAATAACATTTGGAGGTTTTAAAGACTAATTTCTCTCTTAACTCTCCCTGCAAGTGGAATTTGTGGTACAAATCTTAATGGTTCTTTGTTGCTTACCTAGCGTATATTTATACTAGGTTTACCTAGTATATATTAGTATATCTTGGTTATAGTGAAAGATGCTAAAATGACCTTCATCTTTTTAATAAAAGTGAAGCTACATGGAACATAATAAATGAGCAAATAATTACGAAACCGTAAAGTGCATATGTAGCAATATTAGAGGAAGAAGCTGCTATAATTTGAATAGCTTTGGCAAGACTAAGTTAGCTAAAGTGTGGAAGTCTGAGAAATATTTGATGACAGAGTTCTGGCATGAGTAGATTTTTCCTACCTTTCAACATGAAGAGCCTCTAACAGTTTAACGAGCAAATATAAAGATGATAGATGTTCGCATTATTGTATAAACCAGGGGAGAGACTGCCATCTCCAGTATGAAATTGAGGGGTTCTAAATTGTATCCCATTAGCAGAAGACAAGAAGGGAAGAGATGTGAGCCCAAGTTGCAGGCATCTCATTCCCATGGCACTGCATTTCTACAAGGGCATGTCTCTTGATGCTGTGTAGCAGCTTATATACCTAAGGTCTAGTCTGCAGTCCTCGGTCGAATGTGTTGATTGGGTGACTATCTTTATCAGAATAAATGATTTAAAACTAACACATATAGGGTTCATAATCCATGTTCTCTGTATGTTTCTTTGGTTATCAGAGTTGGACTGCTGATCAGTAAAAAACACGAGATGGACACTTAGAAATCTGACTTTGCTCCTAACTAGTTTTGTGACCTTGAACAAGTCACTTTCTTTTTCTAGGCTTTGCTCTCCTTCCTGGAAAACGATGGTCTAGAATTACAGCTGAGGACACTGTTGGCCTTCTGACTTTAAAAGAGGATAGGGTGAACCTGCTCTGCTGTCCCAGACAGCACATACTGTCCCTGTGGCTGGAACAGAGTAATGATTCTTTGCTGTCACTGTTGCCCGCCGTACTTTTTAAACTGGCACTTTCCTCCCTTGCCTTATCAGCTATCTCCTCCATTACACTGCAAGTTTGTCTGAGGCCAGGAATCTTGCCTTCATCAACCTTGAATGGCGCCTGTCATTGTGCTTTTTTATACCCGAGAAGACGCTTTCTTCACTAACAATAAAAAGGAACTTGTTAATAGTAACTTAGTTTTTCCAAGAGCATCTGACCCGTGTAGGAGCTGAAGGGTATTTGCTTCTCCTTTATCAGGCTGTGCACAGACTGGTTCATGCTGATGAGGGTCTACGATCCTGTCACTGTGTTATCGGAAAGGAAGCATGGAGCCTGTGGTTCTTCTCTATTCTCCAAGCATCACAGAATGTCTTGCAGGGTCTCTGCAGTCTGCAAAGTTTGTCTCTGGGTGCTCTTTACAGATCATTTTAATTAGATCCCCATGGAGGAGCATGCACACTTTAGTTTACCTTAGCTCTCACTGCTTCCCATTGCTTCTCCCCAGCCCACTTGACTCATTTATGTAACCTGCCTGGCTCCCGCAGGCTCTTGAGTTTGAACCTTGTCTAGACAGATGGGGTGGGCATTTAGTTACTTACATATCTAAAGTAAAAGCAATGTCTGTTGGCCTCAGGCGAGACCCTGTTGACTCTGTTCTCTTACAAATAGAAGTAAAAAGCTAAATAGGGATGAAAGAAGTAAGGGTTTGTGACTCTTTTTTTTTTTTTTTTTTTTTTAAGTATTAGGTCTGAGACTGGACCACAGGCCCAAGAGACAGAGCTTAGGGATTTAGGGAAGAGACAGTCAGCTGCCTTCCGAGCTCGTGATGTAAGAGTGTGGGCCCAAATCAGAAGGATGGGGGTTGTTCTACCAAATGAGGGAGTAGCACCTGAGGGAAAAGACCATTAGACCAGTGAAGTTGATTATCCTATTCTGCAAACCAGTACATTTCAGTAAAGGTCATGCTGCTGGGCAGAAAGGAATATATGATGTTATTTGCAACAGCTTTATAATGTTGCCATCCACAACAAAATGCTCTCTCCTCATCTTAACTTCAGGTCTTTCCCTGACAAAGCTCATCAACGGCATGTCATCCTTAAATCTAAACATTTTAAGCCATTTATGGTTAAAGGTTGCACACCTTCTTGTGTTTGCATGTAATGGTTGCAATAGAGAGAATTTATGTCTGTATTTGCTATATATTTATCTTTTTCAAACTTAAAAGAATAACACTCAATTCTACTATAATTGGCGTTAGTAGATACCTCTCTGCTAATTAGGATCTTACAGATTTTGACTATATTGTTTCTTTGTTTTTGGCTTTCTGGGCTATAAGGTATTTCATTCTTTAGTGGAGTTTCCACAGGTGTGTTTAAATAATCATTTTGTATTTTAGGTTTTGGAATTCTTGCTGTTCATTTCTAATTCCTTTTAGTCAACTTAGTTGGCATTGTGTAACATAATTTTATGTTGGTTTGCCTATTTTTCTTATTTAGATGCCGTTCACTTTTTTTTTTGCAAGCTAGTACAACTGTAAGATGGCAGCTCAAATTTAGAAAAAATTGTATTTTAAGTACTTTTTCTAAAATTTTTAACCATGATATCTTAACTTTTTAAAACTTTTTAAAACTACAGTGTACTCATCTATAAAATAGGGGTAACATATGTACTATTATATACTATTATATACGTAATATACAATAATAGGTAATATACATGATAGATATACTCAATATACATAAGGCACATAGCAGATCCTATTGTGAGACTCAAATGGTTGATGATTGTGAAAGAAACAGGAAACCTTGAAGTATTAAATAAGTTTAAATTTTTATGTCTTTTTTATTGTAGCTATTAGAAAAGATATCCCCTAGGTTTTATTTATTTATTTAAAAAATAATATCTGGACATTAAGCAAGTGTTTTTTGGATGGCTTCTGGCTTCCCGTGGGCAGGATTTATAATACATCACTTATATTTTCCCAGACTTTCCTCGAGTCCACAACTTGATGTCAATTTCTGACTTTGCCATAGAATGGATATGCCATTTTAGGGAAATAAGCCATTTAACTTCTTCAGCCTCAGTTCTACATTTTGCAGGTGATAATATAGGTCTGACCGAGTTCTTTGGGTTAGAGTTTTGCATATGAATCTTAGAATAGCACATGGATTAAAGTACCTCAGTATGGGGTTGATATTACTGATGATTGTAGGTAACATGTAAAACACCTGGCATAGGACAAGATCCAGCGAGGCATATATCAGCATCAATGTTCTCCTTAATGTTAAATTATAGCATACTTTTTTTTTTTATTTTAAATACCACTTTTTGGTTAAATTTCAGTTACTTAGATAAAAGTCAATGTCTTAGCATAGAATTTGACTAGACTCTGCAATCTAAAGTCCCAGGGATAGAGTAGAAGGAATGTTTGACTAGAGACTAGTCTCAAGGTCTCTTCCAGTGCCAGAGCCACTCCTTCCCAGCTGTGTTGTTCTGAACAAGTTACTTAAACTTCCTGGAATCCACCTCACCTTGAAGGTAATAATACCCATCCTGTGCACCAGCCAAGACTGTTGTGAAGATCAAATAAATGAATACGTGTCAAAATATATGGTCAGCTCCACAGCACTAAAAAAGTAAATGATGCCACTGTTCCTATTAGGTCAAGCAATGTACATATTAGAAGACAGACAGACCCTCACATCTATAGAAGAAGCAGGCATGGTCTAACCCTGTGAGGGAAGCCAGCCAGGAATTTATTCTCACTGGGTAAATTCTCAGTTGTAAGGCCTTTGACTGTGAGGAGTGAACAATTTCCAAGGGGAGGGTCAGGAAATTAAGAGAACAGATTAAAGTAAAATTGAGTAGTGTTTCTCCTGGTTCTTTGTACTTGAAAATTTTCAAGTGAGACGTAGCTGGTCCTTTCACTTTTTTTCTTTTTAAACTATTGTAGCAGGGTTTGGCTGCCTGTAGTCATGCATGAATCATGTTTATATTCTGAAAAGATAGTCTCTTTCATCTGCCCTTTCTCTTGCCCCACAACACTCAGCTAAGATCTAAAAGTATTTTTTTTTTCTCAAGGGAATTTTCTCAGATCAAAACTCGAGTTCTGAGCAAAGATAATTAATGAGCTAGTAACAAATTGAAGTTCAGCTTTTCTAGGACTATTGAACAATCTCTTATGTTATTTCAGGTAGTCTTTAGAAGTGAAAATAAGAAATGTGACATCAAATTGCAAGATATCTTAGGAAACATTGCAGTGATGTTTCAAAGGGAAAAAGAAACAGTTCATCAGTAAGAAATGGTTTTGAGTACATACACAAAAGAATAGATGTACAGTATCAAAGTCTGATTTATACCTTGGGTTTTGGTATGTTTTTCATGCAGACATGCCAACTCTTAATTCACACTGAACAAAACTCCTTTAACAATAAAGTCCTTATGTGGCTACAATTTAGTGTCTTAAGTGTGCTGCTGCTCCATGTCTGTTCATGATTATAAAAAACTATTTCAGACTCCAACAGATTGCGTTTGTCTAGACTGGGTTCAAAAAAGATATTGCATTATTTGATAATGGAAGTTGTAATATTTCAGCTTAGAGGCAGCTACTTTTAAAATATAGTTCTGTTTGGACTGAGTCTTGAAGCCAAAAAGGTAGTCACTTCTGGAAGTTAGTTTCTTGGTGCATAACTCAACTGTTGTATCAAAAACGTGGTGTTCATGGACCTTTCTGAGTGGTGTTTTGTTTTGTGTTTATTAGGTGAAAATATTTGTTTCCCTGGACTAGATTCCTTGCTTCTGATCAGCCAGCTGAATGTCTTCCGTTTCAGCCATTCAGAGTACAATATCCTGAATCCCATGTACAAATGGTATCGTAGGAGAGATTGCTGGGAGTGCGATCTAGGAACACATCTTTAAGTAGATGACATTGAAGCTCAGGCTGAAAACATCAGAGCTAGCCTCTCTCCTCTATAAAGCTGGACTTAGTGGTATCTAAGGTCACATCTGTGATTCTGTGTGTGCATGAGTAGTATAATAATCTCCTCTGATTGGCTCTACCATGCTTGTTCATGACTTTATTTTCCAGTTTAAGAACTTAAGAGTTTGTTGCTGCAGTTTTTATTAACCTCCTTTTCCATCTGTTATTTATTTTATCTCATCTCCCTTCTCTACAACCTGTCCTTGCCTTAAGAAAGCACTTGACTTTAGGAAATAGATGTCCAATGTGTTGTTCTTATATTGGTTTTGTTACTGAATGTGTGATTATAACCAAATCAGTCAGCCTCTTTGGGACAAAGAGGAAAATGAAGATAATTATGTGTTGTAACTACTTCAGAGTGCTAGAAGTTTATTAATATTTCAGTATTACATTTACATATAAAGGACCCTGAGAAGGATAAAATATGTGGGTAATATTGATTTATTGCTCTCTAAAGTAAGTTTAAAGTATTTTCTTAAGAAAAAAGATAAATTAATGGAAGTAAAGTAGGTTTCTGTATAAAGTGCTATTCGTTGTCTCTTAATACACGTATATACTATGTTGTCCTTCAATATACTCTATCACTTTGGGAGATATTAATAGGTATTAAATATTGGATAGTGGTAAATTAAAATCCCATCTCCAAAGTATAGCTTTTTATTATCTGAGGTTATTTTTCCTGAGCAGATTATTTCAGAGTTCATAGGTTTTCTAAATTACAGTGTTGTTAATTGTTTAATGATTAAAAAGGTATTGCATATTTTAACCACAAAAGTTCATGAGAGGATATGTATTTTAATAGCAAGATATCAGAATCAATTTATATGTCTAACAAAAAGAGATTAAATATATTGTGAGAAATTCACTTTGGGATGCTTTGCCACAATTCAATCTTTATGATGCAAAATTTACACCTGTTGACCTAAAAAATAGCTGCACTATTTTACCAAATAAGAAAGCTGGGTCACGTAATATGACCTACTTTTATAATAAAGGATATTGATATTTATGATAATACAGAAAGTTTTGGAGTATTGTGAATCAAAGCATTATTTTAATTAAATATTCTGGTAATTTCTGTCATTTTTCATTTTTATATGCCTTTACATTAGAGTTTTGAAAGTTAGTGACTACTGCTAACTTTATTGTTATAAAGCTATTTTCAGGTATTTTTTTTTTTTTAAGATGAGATTATTTGAATTACTTTTCCTAAATGAGGCTGTTATGCCAAAGACAAGTAAGAGTGTGATATTCAAAATCAAATTTTTAGCTATACTTATTGCTGCAACTATTTTTAAATTTTTACATGTAAATTTCCATTTGTTAGGAATCTGGTAGTATTTCTCTGACCTAACCTTTTGGCCCCTTAAGAGCAGTATCTCTTGCATGTAAAATTGCATTCTAATGGGGAGGTAAATATTTTAAGAGGACTTACGTACTTGGGTAGCTCTATTTTTTGCAATAAGAAATTGTTAATCATTAATCATATCTATAGGGACTTGATTCTTGGATGGGGCATGAGGTTACGACACGAGTGGAAAAGAAAGCAGGATTTAGAGTTTAGAATCTTCAGGGTGAAGCCCTTCTTCCATTTGTTTCCTGCTAAATGCCTTAAGGCCGGTGAGAATAAAGAAATTCTGTAGAATTTCATTTTTTGATCTGGGTGTGTTGGCTGACCTTGATGGAGCAATGGTTGTTTGTCTGGTGACAGTCTAATTGTATAGCAGTCCATTTTTTTTTTTTTTAACTGACAAAATGATAACATTAATTTGGGCAAAAAAATTTCTAATAGAAAATATGAGATTAGAAAAGTAGATATTTTTCAAGGTTTAGAAAAAATTTTCAGTTTGTTATTGTCAGTATCTTTCTGTTGTCACCAATGTGAACGTGACTTCCAAACCTCCATTTTTTTCTATTTGCTGATAAGGCCCTTGGCCCTTGTCTCTAACTTTGGGAACTACATAAAATCTATTTTTCATTTGCTACCTGGACTCTAAATTGGGTAGGATTGCTGCTTTTGCTTGCCTTCTAAATATGGAGCATCACAATAAAATAAAATGTAATAAAATAAAAAATGTTGAGTTCAGCTTCCTCTAATCATTCACTGAGATGAAGCTTGGGAATAATTTGCATATCTTGACATTCTAAGTAGCAGGTTTCATGAGTAGTTTGTAAAGAATACCATTAATATGCCTTCATTGTTTCTCTAAAATACTGGCAGCTGATAATCAACTTTTTCAGTTTAAGAGGATTAGTTTAAGGTAAGTCTCTTAATTTTAAAGACTACTACTTTCACGAGATTGAAATCAGGTCTGTATAACGAGGTTTTACGTCACATTACAAATCCACATTTTGTTATTAAATTGGTTGGTAATCATTTTAATATTCATATAAGATAATTTTGTGTGAGGGTTTTTTTGTATATGTTGTAGTGTAGCCTAGTGGAAAGTTGGCTTTGGGAATAAGGAAGTTATATTCATAATGCTTTTAAATTCATAACGTTTTATGAGTTTTTTGAGTAATTTTTTGGATTTGTGTCTTCATTACAAAGATTTCCACACCTTTTATAATTAACATTCTAAATCTTTTTTTTTTAAGTTCCTGTAGTTATACAGCTTTTTATCACTTAATGCTTAGAACTGTTTATTGAGGGTGAATATTGATAATAGTTTTGAAATAGTGTTGCTACAAATACAATCTGAGATTGCACAGTGATTGAGATTTGATTTTCATCTTCAGACTCAGAATTTAAATTTAATGAATAGTTGAAACCTGTTGCCTGGAGTGTGACAACCAGTAGTCATTTCATTCATTCACAGTAACTTAGCAGTTCCAAAGTTTTTGTTATCCATTGAAGATTTTGAAAGTGAAGAACCACCTCTTAATGTGAAACATAAATCTTCATACTAGAGATCAAGTCTGTTTTGTTGAATCATGGTCCAACTACTTTAAAAAATTGACATGGCTCTTCTTTGGAGTATGTTCTCCCGTCAAAGAGTCATAATAGAAGGTTGCATTTAGCTAAGTAGCCAGTCTCTTTTTGTAAGGGGCTTTCATAAGGCCACCAGTAATTCTATTACATACTGCCTAATATAATTTGGAAAAGTAAAAGTACTCCTTTTCTGTTTCTTTTGTGTTTATGTTTTCTTTACAAGTCCAGAAACAGACGTTACAACTTGAATATGTAGGAATTGATTCACCTTTCTGCTTTTGATAACTCGAGCTACCACTGGCTTAATGGCTAAAGCTTCGTCTTCCCCAGAAATTGCCATTAAGAACTGAAGTTTGTTTTTTTTTTTTTTTTTTTTTTTTCCCTCAGAGATTTCTCTTCAGTGGGGCTCATGAACAGAACCTTTAAGTTCTTCAATTCCAACTTTTTTTCTTTTTCCTTTCTTTCTCTTTCTATTTTTTTCTTTTTGCAATAGCTGCCTCTGGCGCTCATGACCCCATTGAGATTTGCCCTTGTCTGTCCTGTCACCTCTGCTTTTTACAAATACTCTTACTTTGTGCCTAGGTTCCTACGCTCCCTATTTGTACCTGCCTTTCAGAAATGGTATAGACTCTCTTCAATTCTCCAAAGTCTAACAGAGATCAGACTGCAGTAGTTTGACTTTCCTGGTAAAGTTCAGGGATAACAAAAGAAAAATAACACATGGTAATTTACAGATGTGAAAGAAGTCTCAGATCTCACAGGCTGAGGTTTATCCTCAGGGTTTTCCATTCTAGATCCTTACATGCTTTCCAAACTTAGGACAGCTTACTCTACCAAGCAGAGTACTTGCAGCACTTAACCTCACAGCTCTACATTCTGGTCTAGGTTTGAGGGAGCCATGCCCAGAGTCCTTGATCTCCTCTGATAGTGACATGATTCCTAGAGCTAAGGTCTATACTCAAAAGTGTCCCCTGCCATAAAGTCTTACAATCCTTTACCTATACCTGCTGATCTACAATTACACAGTCATGGTCCTAGTCCCAGTATGTCAGTGAACCCAAAGCATCCTGGATTGTTTATCCTTGATGACATATCCTGCCTATTTCAGTGTCTTTCATGGCCTCTTACTTGAGGGGAAGGGACACTGTCTTTAACTCCATATCTCCTATAAACCAGTACTCAAACAAGCAATAATTTTCAGTTATAGGGCTTTTTCCAGAAGTAGAAAACACCATAACATTGTCACACATTTATAAGTGTTAACTCATTTAAAGGTATAATGAATTTTCTTAGCTGAAGTCCGCTGACTCTCCTTCTAAAATATCTTGTATCAGGTGTTCTGCTGCTTTTAGTTCTCCCTAAAAGAAAAAATGGGCAGGTGCCTGCCTTATATTAACCTAATAGGCCAGAGGGACCTCCTCCATACATACAGAAAATGGTATTGCAGATATAAATAAAAGCTCAGCACCTACTCTTTACCAAGGCATCTTACCACATGATATTTATCAGCTGCATATGAAGGATGGATCCAGAGATGTATATTTCCTCTTTCTAAAAGTACGCAGTGTTTTTATTAAATTTTTTTGACTACAAAAGAAATTAGTTTCTTATTTATAACAATATTTTGATTTAATTAATACAGAAATTTTGGAAGTCCATAACTAATTGCTCATAAATAAGCTTGTCTAGCTGTGAAAATAATTGGAAGGAAGTGTTCAAAATTTTAACATTGGGGTATTCAATGATCATATTGCACAACAGAGAATTCTCATTGAAAGAATGTGTGCTTTCTTTAAAATACCTAAACAAATGGCTAAATTGCATCACATTGGAATAGGGTGGGAAATCAAACTGGAAAATATATTAGTATATCTGAACTGACAAAAATCATAGTTTCTGCTTCCTTTCCTTTCTTTCTTCCCTTTCTCTGTCCCTTAACTCTTTCTCCTTCAAATTATGCTTCCTTTCTTAGTCCTCTTTATTTGTGGTACATTTTACCAATGGCTTTTTAAATATTTCCTTAATTAATGACCTAAGTGTTCAAAAATATGTATTTGTGAGATGGTTGGCTATGGTTTCTGACAATGAGGGAGAATTTACTTAATCTGTAGAGAAAGAAATATGACTCTGGCTTTATTTAGTATAATGCTTTAACCAACGGGGATATCACACATAAAAATACCACATGGCTACAGCAGAAGGTTTTACCACCTATGCTGATTAAATCAACCTTTAAAAAATAAATTATAGGTTTATTCTATAGGTAAAAAATACAGAATATTTATCAACAAATGGAAGAGCAGATATATATGGTTTTAGTTCTCATTCCTGGTATACTGCTGAGTTTCAAGTAATATATATAATGAGGGGTAGCTGTGTATATGTCTTGTAATTTTCGTAGGTGGCTAGAAATAGTGAAGTAATTTTCCAGGTAATAAACTTGACAAATACCTGTATTTTCTAAAAGGCAAAATATTTATCAGTACTTCTTTTTTCAGTTTCCTTGACTGTGCACCTAGGTTGGTGATGAGTCCATTTTCTTGATCTCCTGTATTTCCGTTTTTCCTGGGCAGCACTGTCTCGAAGTCACGCTTTGCAAGTCCCAACGTCACTGTCTTGCCCACTGCTCTTCTGTGCCCCTTGGTATACTGTGCTTCAGAGGTGGTGGAGCAGGACAGGCATTCACTGTTGTAAGCAGGGGAAACCATGTGCTCCCTTACCTCCCTTTGAACCTGTTCATGCTCTACTTAGATGTTTAAAAGGAGTCCAGTCTGGAGCCCTGACATCGTGCTAAAAACTTGGAGTTTTGTGAAATGCTTCGTCCGTTGGTGCTCTCCCCACGTTCCAGTGAACTTGAATTTATTAATACAGTACCGTTAAGAACAGAGAGGGGCTAGTCCCTCTTGGGAAACTAAAAACAACCCTTTGCTTTGTCTTGACAGCTTTGTTTCAGGGTCTACTTTACCTCTTTTTTTCTTTGTTGTGTTTACGTGCAACTCTTGCATGGGAGGACTACAAAAGTTGGTTTAATTTCCTCCGAATCCTTTAAAAAAATGAAACAAGATTTTAAATATATTTAAATACTTTGATTTACTCTGCTGTAAAATTAATCCTCTTTATGGTCAACTATTTCACAGCGTCTTGGCATGGGGATATACAGCATGTTTTTAAAAATACAATTATTTGAAACTTATCTTTTTGGCTCAAATATGTGACCCCTTAGAATATTTCACATGGATTGCAATGCCAAATTCATGTCAACATCCTCCTGAACAGAACAATGAAGTTTGTTTTTTGATTCGAATATGGAGTCAGTTGTTTAGTACTTTTTTCGACAATTAAGATTTTCACTTTGTCATGAAAGCAAAGTGAAATTTTGCTTGAAATTTTAAAGAAAATTAGCAATGAAATTTTAAAGAATGTTTGATTTTTTTACAATCATCTTTCTTTTGGAAATAAAAGTTTTTTTCTCGAATATTTTAGAGCATTGAGATGGTGACAGAAGTAAATGAGAGAAGGTAAATTATCTGACACTTTAAGAAGGTGTCTGTGTAACTAAGGTAAGTTGGTAAATTATATATAACAGCGAATTGGGAAACTATGCAAATAGTTAAATATAATAATTCTGTCCAGCATGAATTTTTCCCTCATCTGTAGACCCAGATAAACTTTGTAGTTAGTTGTAAATTCTTATGTAAATTTATCATATTCATTGAATTTTTTTAGCAGTATGTTCTTTTTAGAAACCCTAATTTGAATAAGAAAGGGGAAAGAAGCCCTTCCAAATTCAGTACATATAGACCTAGCCATAGACACACACATTCTCTCTCTCTTTCCAGCTGTATAATATTTAGAATAATATCTCTTTCAAAGTTATAAAACCTGTAGTTTTTCATTTTAAATAAAGGTCACTAATTTTATGCACATTTTCTTTTTTTCAAATTTTATCCTCTTACTCTTCGTAAACAGGGCATCTGTATTCTCTTGTAATTTTAAAGATCAAAGGCCTCTCTTGATTTATAAGAAGAAAAGCAGTGTCCAGCTTTACACTGACCCATGTTTAATGATTGAACATCACCAACAAATATGGTGCTCTATGTAGTAGAGATTTTCTGTAAGTAGATGAGACCGTATTCTCTGTACTTGAGTAGAAAATACAATTTAACACACCAAGGTAGAAACAATCCAAGAACAAATTTCTTGTAGATATTGTAGTTATATTGTAGAAGTATAGTTGGGTAGAAGTTACACTGATGACCATTTGCTCACTTTCCCAGTTGAGGGTTTTAATAATAAGCAGTTGCTAATGTGGTTGTCTTCTATGCTGTGGTTTTACACTAAAAGCATAAATATTTTTGATATTATTAAGGTGACACATTCCATTCCAATACATTGACATTTAGTGCATTGTACCTGTCTTGAGAGGATAATTTAATATACTCTTGAAACTCTTAAAAAAAAATTCCCTGGAAAGTAAAAGTATCCACTTTAAGGGATTAGAGGTAATTTAACTCCCTATTTTTTTTTTTCTGTATTGTAGAAAAATGATTGTTTGAATAAATGTCACTGTTTTGTGTACATTCGTTAAACTGTATGAGATCAGTAAACCACTTTCTGAGTTGTAATAGTAGCATAAAAATATGGGCTACGTTTGCGTGACTTTTTTTTTTTTTTTTTTTTCCTGCTGCAAATCGTGGCATATGGAGGTTCCCAGGCTAGTGGTTGAATTGGAGCTACAGCTGCCATTGTACACCACAGCCACAGCAGTGTGGGATCTGAGCTACATCTGTAACCTACACCACAGCTCATGGCAAAGCTGGATCCTTAACCCACTGAGTGAGACCAGGGATCGAACCCACATCCTTGTGGATCCTAGTCGGGTTTGTTAGCCACTGAAGCCCATGTAGGGAACTCCTTTTTTAAAGGTATTGTTTATATCTCTACCTCTTTATGAGTAATTGATAATATAGGATTGTGGATTCAGATATTTTGTTAATTTAAGAAAAACTTCTCCTTGAGGAATAATAGCTGTCTTTTGACATATAACTTTAGTAAGCTAGAATAATTAATTAATCTGGATTAACGACATAAGTTTTGAGATATCATAGTTGAAGATGGCGATGACGATTTTAGGGAGAGACATCAGTCTGACCCAAATGACTTAATAAAATATGTGGATGTATTGATTTTACTAATGAGTTGTAAGGGCATGTCTGGCTTCCAGCAACAGCTTAAAGCAACATTTAAGAATATGATCAGAACAAAATTTTTCTTTCTTCATTTCTTGGTCCTGCTGCCTTAGTGTTGACTATTCTCTAGTGATCCAAAGCTGGTGGCCACAAACTCTGGGACTGCATGATTTCTCTTTACAATTTTGAGGGAAGGAGCAAAGTTTGTTTGCCATGTTTTTGAATAAATGTCCTGGAATCGATGCCATTGACTCTGACTGGCCTGATTTGGAAAGGATGCCTACCCCAGTCTGTGTGCAGAGCAGAGAGGATGGCATGTACTAGTTGACCTCTGTCAGTAAAGGCTGATGTGTACATGAGTGGAAGACCAGTTTTGTTATTTCAGAGTACTGTTTAAAAAAGGTACTGGATGCTGGGCTGGCAAGCACAGATGGTCCCTGCAATATTGTTTCATTTTTGGAGCTTTGGACTCTGAGACTATTGATGGGTTGAGAGGGTTAGCCATTATGTTATAGAAGGCACTCATTTAGAGATAAGTTCTAACATAACAGTTTTTTCTCTCATCCCATCACTTTCAGAACTTCTAAATCATTTTTTTTTTCAAACTTTCATCTAGGCAAATATTTGGATGTTGCTGTACTAAAGATTTTCATCCTGATTGTTTTCTTTGTTCAGGTGGGATAAATTTTTTTAAAAAGGAGTGAAGGCAAATTTAATGGTTCCAATATAATTTAAGGCGATAGTAATAGAATACCCAAGACAGAGTGTCTAGTCAGCTAACCCTGTTCATCACCATGTGATCCTGGGCCACTTACCTTAGCTCTTTGTTCCTTGGGTTGCTTTTCTATAAAATGACTGTTTGGAAGATGAAATTGAAATTATCCATAAGCACTTAGCATAGTCCTTAAAATATGATAAACACTTAATAACTATTAGCTTTTGTCATATTTAATCTGTAAAACTTGTGGAAGTGATACTTAAATTATATCTTGAGAAATGGATAATGAACAGACCAAATATACCTGCCCTGTGGTTACCAGAGAGGCATTGTGGCTCTTCATGTGTCCAAGAAATATTCCCTTGTACTTATGAAAAGATTTGAATACTTACTAGGCTCCATAATTATATTTGATCATTAAATGACATTGACTAGTACCTTATTTCTCATATCCATACATCCTAATCAGTTACAATTTTTGTAATTTTTACAAAGTGTGTCTGAGATTAATTTAGAGTAGATAACCTCTTGGAGTTGTTATTTACATATTATCACAGCATGCACTTTGTTTGGCCAATAAAACTTAAAAGATTATTTATAGAGGTCTCCATTCTAATTACATGACATCATATAATTACCATTTTAATGCAGCAATATACTTTGTCTCTCTCCCTATTTAACTCTCTGTGTTTACACACACACTCACATGCATTCACAATGTTAAGGAACATGGAACTATGTTTAAGTTATTTTTATCCTTATATGTGATTTTATTTACAATGATTTGGGTCTTGGCCAAGTTGACTATTTTTTTAATATATTTTTTAATAGTTCTTTCCCTAATACAATTTTTTTTTCTACTGTGCAGCATGGTGACCCAGTTACACACACATGTACACATTCTATTTTCACATTTTATCATGCTCCAACATAAGTGACTAGACATAGTTCCCAGTGCTACACAGCAGGATCTCAGTGCTAATCCATTACAAAGGCAATAGTTTCTATCTAATTAACCCCAAGCTCTCCAAGCACCCTACTCCCTCCCCCTCCCCCTTGGCAACCACAAGTCTATTCTCCAAGTCCATGATTTTCTTTTCTGTTGAAAGGTTCATTTGTGCTGTATATTAGATTCCAGATATCAGTGATATCATATGGTATTTGTCTTTCTCTTTCTGACATACTTCACTCAGTATGAGAGTCTCTAGTTCCATCCCTGTTGCTGCAAATGGTATTATTTTGTTCTTTTTGATGGCTGAGTAGTATTCCAGTGTGTATATTTACCACATCTTCCTAATCCAATTGTCTGTTGATGGACATTTAGGTTGTTTCCATGTCTTGGCTATTGTGAATAGAGCTGCAAAGAACATGCAGGTGCATGTGTCTTTTTCAAGGAAAGTTTTGTCCAGATGGATGCCCAAGAGTGGGATTGCTGGGTCCTATGGTAGTTCTATGTATAGATTTCTAAGATATCTCCATACTCATCTCCATAGTTGTTGTACCAGCTTACATTCTCACCAACAGTGCAGGAAGGTTCCCTTTTCTCCACACCCCCTTCAGCATTTGTTATTTGTAGACTTAAACATGATGGCCAATCTGACTGGTGTGAGGTGGTGTCTTGTGGTAGTTTTGGTTTGCATTCCTTTAATAATCAGTGATGTTGAGCATTGTTTCAAGTGCTTGTTGGCCATCTGTACATCTTCCTTTGAAAAATGTCTATTCAAGTCTTTGGCCCATTTCATGTTTTCTTAGGTGTAAATCTGTAGCACATCATTAATTCTTTTAGCTCCAGAAGTTATATTTCTAAATAAAACATGATGCAATAGATTACTATTGCAACATATAAATGGATAAACTTTTTAAAGATGTGAATGCTCAATTTCTTAGCAGTGGGCTGCCGCCTTCCCAAGTCACCTGGAGTCACTGGTGAGGATGACAGTGGAAGTATGATGTCATTTGTAGCAGAAAGGTCATTGCCTATATCATTATGTTTCCTTCTAAATAGGAATGGGGCTTATTTATTCTGAATTTCAAAGGTCAAGAATTTGAGCTGCGTTCATACACGTTTGTGTGTGTGTGTGTGTGTGTGTGTGTGTGTGTGTGTGTGTGAGTAAATGAATGAATGGTTTGATACAGAGGCCAAGACATAACTTCTCATGAGAGGTGCAATTTGTCCTTATGTCATTTTTGGTATATAAAAAATGACTACTGTTGTGACAGGAATATACAATGAAGACATAATAAGACTAATATAATGACTGTTTTCAAATTAGGAGATTTTGTCTCTTTTACAATAATCTGCATCCTTTAGACTAGACCTTTACATTGTTATGGCCAGTATTTTTTTTTTTTTTTTTTTTTTTTTGTCTCTTTGCCTTTTCTAGGGCCGCTCCTGCAGCATCCGGAGGTTCCTGGGCTAGGGGTCTAATTGGAGCTGTAGCTGCCGGCCTACACCAGAGCCACAGCAACGCGGGATCTGAGCCGCGTCTGCAACCTACACCACAGCTCACGGCAACGCCAGATCCTTAACCTACTGAGCAAGGCCAGGTATTGAACCCGCAACCTCATGGTTCCTAGTTGGATTTGTTAACCACTGAGCCATGACAGGAATTCCCCAATAGTTTTTGGTAGTTGAAAATATACTGCTTTCTACTGTTGAAAGTATCAGTTTTAAGGTCTGATGTTAAATAGTGAGAGCTTTAATCACCAGTAATTTTTACATCTTACCACTAAGAAGCGAGGAGCAAATATCGCCCCCATTAGAGGAGAGTAAAAGAGATTGGAAATGGTTTTTCTTCAGTGTCTGTTGACTGCTCTAGAGTTTGTAGGGTCAAAAGTATAGAGCCACAATGAATAATGTAGTCACCACGGACCTCAATAAATAAACAGGTGTAATTTATAGAGAGCCCAAATTCTCTTCTTAATTAAAACTACCATATGCTTACTGAAATATACTTATTTTTCATTATGGCTGAAGTATAAAATGTCATCCTGGGATATTTGATTTAGTTTGTTTAGTTCAAAGAAAAAGTCTTTTAAATTTGATGACAAAATGAAATATAATCACATAAAATAATCTCTGGCAGTTTGGGGCTATAGTTATAAGACTAATAACATTTACTATAGCTCATCTGGAAGCCACTGATGGTGTTTGGGAATCAGATTATTGTTCAACTAGATGGCGAGCTTGTACATGTTTGTAATCACCTTTTGTTTATATGGAAACATGCTTGTGTGTGTCTGTATAACTGTGTATCCATAATTTCAACATTAAAAAAAAAAAACTGTACTCTTCATACTGCCTTCAACATCATCTCTTCTTGAGGATGCAGTGCCTACAGTGAGAGCAAGGTAGTACTGGCATGAATAGTACACATGAAGAAGGTC
The DNA here is from genome assembly GCF_054392235.1 of Sus scrofa. NCBI lineage: Eukaryota > Metazoa > Chordata > Mammalia > Artiodactyla > Suidae > Sus > Sus scrofa. Next base: position 66,381,546 of record NC_139390.1, read on the forward strand.
GCCTGGGGGCTTTTCTTTGTTAATAGCAAAGTTAGAAACCTGGAACTAGAGGAAATCTTGAAAGTTGCGAGGGAGCTGGCAGGCAGGAAATAATTTAGCTGACAGAAGTGGAGAATTTTAGATGCTTTGCTATGTTCTCTGAGATGCCTGTTCTTAAAATGCTCCTCTTTCTTTGATTGAATCGCTGGGAAGACAGATAGAACCTCCTGACCAGCAACCAAGACTCATCATAACAAAATGTGTACCTGAGTGTCCTGACTGTATCTTCTGACTTGTAATTTCCTGAGATCTCCTATCTCATTTCAGGCCCCAACAGAAAGGGAAGGGGGTGGGGGGTGGGGTTCACAGATCATGCAGGTGAACCTTCTCTGCTTCCTCTGTTTCAGCCCAAACACAGCTAGTTAGTGATCAGACACTGAACACTTGCCTTAGCAAAGAAGCTAGAGATGAGCAGGCAACAGGGTTGGTGAACTGCTGTGGTGTCCTGTGTCGCAGTGTGGTGTTCTGTGGAGTGGAAGACATCAAAGTCAAACCCAAGCGCTGGTTATATTGAGGGAGGGACCATGGTGCCATCTCATCAGGCAGAAGGGTGAGGATGTCGGGAGTGGAGAGAGCAGCTGCATTCCCTTCCTCTTCTGTCTTTTAAGCCATGATTCTCAAGGGCTCTGCATGAGGCAGGATTTCTGCTAGATTTATATTAAATATGATTGTGGAATAAAGCTGTCTTGATTCACTTGCAAACCATATGATTTAAAGCAGTTGCTCAGACATTTCCAAATGGATTTATTTTCATTTCCTCACAATGATTTGAAACTCTACCTTTTCCTGTAAATGGAAGTATATAAATAGCTGAGGTACTCAGAATTTAGACTTATGACTTATTTTACTTATTATGATATACACAAGAGTGCTGAATATAATAGGATCCTGTGTGTGTATATCATAACTGCATTTGTTAATCAGAAATTAATAGATTCTTGAGTTCTGTGTGGCTCAGTGTGTTAAGAATCTGACTGTAGTGGCTTAGGTCACAGGAGAGGCCCAGGTTTGATCCCTGGCCCCGTTGGCAGTGGGTTAAAGAATCTGGCATTGTTGTAGCTGTGGCTCAGATTCAGTCCCTGGCCTGGGGAACTCCTATATGCCATGGGTGTGGCCATTAGAAAAAATAAGAAATTAGTAAACTCAGATAAGACTGTTCTGATTAATGCCATACCGGTTGATAATACTTAGAAGAAATGATAAAATAGAGAAGCATATTCTGTTGGCCCCAAATATTTGTTTACTCACTTTTAAATAAGCGAGTCTAATTTCAAGTCTGTTGATAAGAATCCAAATCTATAAAGCAGTGAGAACCAAGGAGGGTTCAGCCAGTGTGGGATTAATTTTAAATCCCAGCTCTGACCTTCCTAGCTGTGTTGCTAGAGCAAGTAGCTAAATTGCTCTCGTCCAGTTTCTCCACTTCCTAGATGTGAAAAGCTCTCTTGTGGATGTTAAGGATAAAGACGGGAGTGCACTTAAGAGTTTTGCCCGGTGACTGGAATATGCTATAATTTATCCATTCCAAGGCCCACATTATATTCATATTTTAACATACCTGAAAATGGATGCATCATAATATTTGATAATCTACCAATTTTATTGGCAACATGCATTTTTCTTTAGTAGTACATAAAATTATGTTCTGTCTTACAATCAGATGCATCTTATATTTTTTGAAATATGATTCATAAAATGGCATCCAAATTGATGGTCTGTCCTTTAATTAGTGGTGATATTGTTAATATTGTATGAATATGGAAATGTGTTCCCTGTTAGTTTCCTTTTCTTCTGTATAACTATTATTTGGTCTCCTCAGCTGTTGTTCAGTACTTTTGGCTATGTAAGTCACAATCTAGACTCCTTTTTTTTCCTTTTTTTGGGCACCCATGCAGCATATGGAAGTTCCTGGGGGCCAGGGATCTAATCTGAGTCACGGCTGAAGCCTACGCTACAGCTGCAACAATGCCGGTTCCATAACCCACTGGGCCTGGCGGGGGAACAAACTGGTGCCTCCACAGAGGCAAGCCAGATCATTAACCCACTGCACCACAGTGTGAACTTCTAGGGCCCTTTTATGACTTTTCAAATTAAATATATTTTTAATCAAAAATAATATATGTATAGACATCACAAGTGTACAGCAAATAATAAAAGTACTGAAAGTTTTGTAACTGAACAAGTTAATAATTGCTGTGATTTGGCTAAATATATTTCCAGACATCACCAAGATTCCAACAAAAACCTGATCTCTACCTAATACATAGGGGTTAAAAAACTGAGACTCCATCCAGTATCGAATTGATAGTATAAATGTTTTTAAATGGACTTTCCCATAGTTTCTCATTTAAGGGAGACTGCTTTTTGTGGCCAGATAGTATGGATGTGTGTCATTACTACATGCAGTAAAAAAAGGATGCTGTGACATAGAGGCTATTGAATTTTTCTGATAAGAAACAAAAGCACAGCTCGCTTAATAACACTTTTTTTTTTTCCTTCTGCTTCAGCAAATGATGTGATGAGGGTGAATTGAGTGCAGTGATGAAAAGTCAAGACCAGAACATGACAGGTTGAGAATCACAGGAAATGAAACAGAAGGTAGACCGCCTCTCTTAACTCAGAACAAATCTCAGGTTAACTGAAAGTCTGGGGCAGGGAACAAAGACAAACGCATTGCCCTTTCATGGTGAATGTCTTCAAACCCAGTCAGGAGGGAGCTTTTGATGCCCTGGTGTACCTTTCAGCAGATTTGTAAATTCATTCGATGTATGAAATAAAAATCAGCAGTTGGGAGTCAGTACCTTGCCTTCTATTTTGATGGATAAATTGCTTAAGGATTTAAAATCCTTCCACAGTAAGGATAATACATACTGGATTAGAATTAGGGGATTTATTTGGTCTTCTTTTCCCAGAAAACCAAGATGACTTCATGTCGAAACAGTGTCTTGAGAAAGTGTAAATAGCAAAAGGCTTTACTTGAAACTCCATTTGGAAATGAAGACTCGCATATTTCCAAAATATATTATCATTGTAAGATACGATTTTGTGTACCTATATTTCTGACATTAGGTACCTTGCTTTACACAAACAAAGCTTGTTAAATTGTGTTTATAAAATATGGCTTTGTGAAAGTAGCAATACTCAAATATGTAATTTGTATCTCTATTCTTTGGCCTATTACTTTCAAGTTATATTAATTATATCTAAGTAATTAAAAATGCATTAATGTGGTATAGTTGACATATTCATACTATTTGAAAACTCTCACCAAGATATTTGAAAAAGATAATATCAGTTTTATGGCAGCTGAGATTCCCCTTACTTGTCCTCAAGAAACTCTAAACAGGAGTTCCCATTGTGGCTCAGTGGTGATGAACCAACTAGTATCCATGAAGATGCGGGTTCAATTCCTGGTCTTGCTCAGTGGGTTAAAGGATCCAGTCTTGCCGTGAGCTGTGGTGTAGGTTGGAGACGTGGCTTGGATCCACATTGCTATGGCTGTGGTGTAGCCTGGCAGCTGTGGCTCTGATTTGACCCCTAGCCTGGGAATTTCCTTATGCATCACCTGTGGTCCTAAAAAGCAAAAAAAAAAAAAAAAAAAAGCAAAGGAAAAAAAAGACTGTAAACAACATAAAAACAGTGGATTGGTATATAGGAACATAACTGGTATTTATTGATAATTTCTGTTTTACTCTTTGATTGCATAAGTAACAGTTTATTTTAAAACTGTCTCTTTTATTTCCTAGATAAAATGGATAATTCTGATCTCAGAGTCTATATGCTGCAAACGTTTACTGAATGGATACCAGAGATAATTTTGGTGTTCCTTTAATTGCATTCAGTAGTCTGTGACCTAACCAGTTTGAGTTTGGCCCTATGTCTTCTGTGATGTATGCCAAATTACAGATTTCAAGCCTTTGTCAGTGGAATGGGAAGTTTATATGTACTCTGAAAAACTGTAGGACAAACAAACACTGAAAGTTCTAATTTATTGATAATGATGACAAAAATCTGCTACATTTTTAGTTTCTACCTTGAATTTTTGTAAAGTGTCAGTGTCCAGTTCTCATTCCTAACAAAAAATATTTTATTGAATCATATTTCTGTAGTTGAAGGCACATGATATCTTGGGGAAAAAGAGGGCTTTTGGGTGAGACAGAACTCATTAAATTCCCACCTTAATTTTTGCCTCAGTCAGGTTCCCCATTCTCTCATATCTGATGTGGGGGTGTAAGGGAAGAAAATGATTTTCTCTCTACCTTTATGAGTCCTTTGTAATGAAAGACTAACAAGAGAAAAACAAAAGTTTATTAACATGTGTAACTTGTATATGCATGGGAGCTACCCAGGGACCCTGGTGGACACTCCTCCAGGTGGCTTAGAATTCAGTCTGAAATACCATCCTAATAGAGCAGGGCAGAAGTAGGCCTACAGGTTGGGGAGAAGAGATGCTTTTTAGGCAAGATGGATGGAGCTTTACAAGAATAGATAGGAGGGATGGTCTTTAGTGACAAAGTTTGGGTGTGGTGTCGACTTCCAGTTTCTGCTGTGTCGAGTGTCAGTCTTTGCTGGTGATGAATCTCCCTGGAAGGGAAGGGGTTTATGACCCGGAGTGTCTTGTGGAGGATCTGTCTTTATGTAGATAAGCAAAGTTTAGAGAAAGCTTCTTCTAGCTTTTGCTGCTTTGCATGTTCGTTCAGCTCCAAGTGGTCAGTATTCCAGAGCAGCATAATTTGGGGTAAGTTGTCCTGAACTCCTTCAGTCATATTTTGGGGTGATATATTCTGCTACCCTCTGAGGGTTTGCTTTAATTATCTGAAGAGACTCTTATGGGGGTTAAGGGTTAAGATACCCTCTGGAATGATCCTTAATGCTTATATTACTCTTACCACAACCACCCAATTAGTAGCACGCTTATCATTTGCCAGGCTTTCTGTTATGTGTTTTATTTGTAGAATCTTGTATGAATCTGGAATGAATCATTAACCTGTCCATGCAAATTTAAATGGTTCCTATTTCTATGTGCTGCTGCTGTTTCTGCTGCTGCTTCTGCTACTGCTGCTTCTCCTTCTTCTCTTCCTCCTCCTTCTTCTTCTCTTTGCAAAAGCATGAAGATTTTAAGAAAGCTGTCATGAGAATATCATCATAATATTAAGGGGGATAGAATCAGATTAATTTCATTTATACCGTGTTAACCAGCCTGTATTTATGGTCCATCTACTTGTGCACACAAGCTGCTTGCTGTACTGCACCAGTACAGATAACCCTTAATTCCTCTCTATCCTGTTTTTGAATCATTTCATTAAACAAAAGCCTTTGAGTCTTCTTTTGTGGCTGAGAACAAATGGTTAGGCACTGTAGCTACTTTTGTTATTCACAAATTCCAGAGCCTTTCAGAATTTATCATTCACATTCTCAGCTCTGCACACAATCAGTCATTATGTCAGCAGCTGCCCAGGGAGCCTCACTTCAATTCATTCAGCCAAATAATAACCATCAGGACAACCATCGCTACATTAAAAATAATAATAAAATGAAATCCTGAAATAGCCGAATTCTTCTGTAGTTAAAAATTAATTACTTATATTCAGTAGCAATCCCATTGTACATTTTGACAGGAACGGGAAAAACAATATCTGTGTTGAAAATTAAATTGATGAGATTGATATGTTTTAATAACAGGAGAGGTTATAAAGGGTCCCATTTCCAAATAAATGGCTTCAAATGATTGATTACAGGGAACCATAACGAAATCAGGTGCTGGCTTTTGTTTTTGTAATTTGGTGAGTGAGCAATCAAAAATCGGTAACCATTTGAATAATTATAAATTTTGAAATGACTTTAGTGCATCCACATACTGTGAGATCACTTCTCTCCACTAGTGACAATGAGCACAGGACACGTCAAACATTTAGTTTGCTTTCGAGTATGTGACATCATCTATTTGTGATTAAATTATTCAGAAAATAATTATTTTAAATTACAACACGAGTGTTCTCGTCCATCCTTCTCCCAGTCTGCAAACCCTCCCCAGCCTTTTCTGTCTCTTTCCTGTGATGTGTCACTTCTGGCATTTCACAGCATATCACTGTTCAGAATGTTGAAGTGACACTTCGTATACTGCAGTCAAAGCATAAATACGAATTTATCCAGCATCACTGTGAGGCTGTGTCGGAGACACTACACAGAACGCATTTGTGTAATGTCAGGTTTTCCTTATTTTAAATGCCCTTGATCATTTCTTCCCTACTAGTGTCTTCAGTGAAAGCCCATGTTTTTGTCAACATCCTCACTTAATTTCCTTCTTATTCTAGAAATTTAAAAAATGAGATGAAAAATGATCAGTTGGCTGGCAGTTTGCTTTTAAGTCACAGGGAATATAGGCATCAATCTAGGTACTACCTTTTACTGAAAACTTTATATCTTTGGAAAGATCTGTTTTACTTTTGGAGGGACTTTATCTGGATTTAAATTCAGTTTTGATTATTTGAAAAAAGGTACACATATCAGGTGACCTGAAGACTTGTTTCTGTTTCTTTGATGTGTATGAGGACTGCTGCTAAGAGTCTAGATAACTTCCCTTGACAACTTATGCTGTATGTTTTCTCAGTTATTGGCAAAAGCTTATTAGTTAACAATTTCACTGTTCACTAACAAATCCAGTGTAATAAATGTGATTTCTTACAAGGCTCCCAAGAAAGTTCTGGTGTTGACAGTAGAAAATATATATATCATCCTTTTTTATTATTATTTTTACCTTTAGGTTTTCACTTGTCTCATTTATTATCAGGTATTGAGATCCAGCTTCCTTCCTTCCTCCCTCCCTCCTTCCTTCTTTTTAAGGCCACAACTGCAACATATGGAAGTACCCAGGCTAGGGGTTGAATCAGAGCTGCAGCTGCTGCCTACATCACAGCCACAAGGGATCCCAGCCACATCTGTGACCTAAACCACAGCTCACTGGATCCTTAACCCACTGAGTGAGGCCAGGCTTCAATCCTGCATTCTCATAGATACTAGTCAGGTTCTTAACCCACTGAGTCACATATATTTAGCTTACAATTATTAATTCTGGTTAATTCTTTTCTTTTTTTAGGTGTGCATTTTTTTATTTTTGTTATTTCCCCAGTACAATTTTTTTCCCTACTCTACGGCATAGTGACCCAGTTACACATACATGTATACATTCTTTTTTCTCCCATTATCATGCTCCGTCATAAGTGACTAGACATAGTTCTTAGCGCTTAACAGCAGGATCTCATTGCCAATCCATTCCAAAAGCAATAGTTTGCATTAACCCCAAGCTCCAAATCCATCCCACTCCCTCCCCCTCCCCCTCCCCCTTGGCAACCACAAGTCTATTCTCCAAGTCCATGATTTTCTTTTCTGTTGAAAGGTTCATTTGTGCTGTATATTAGATTCCAGATATCAGTGATATCATATGGTTTTTTTCTTTCTCTTTCTGACTTACTTCACTCAGTATGAGAGTCTCTAGTTCCATCCCTGTTGCTGCAAATGGTATTATTTTGTTCTTTTTGATGGCTGAGTGGTATTCCAGTGTGTAAATATACCACATCTTCCTAATCCAGTTGTCTGTTGATGGACATTTAGGTTGTTTCCATGTCTTGGCTATTGTGAATAGAGCTGCAAAGAACATGCAGGTGCATGTGTCTTTGTTAAGGAAAGTTTTATCCGGATATATGCCCAATAGTTGGATTGCTGGGTCATAAGGTAGTTCTATGTATAGATTTCTAAGGTACCTCCATATAGTTTTCTATAGTGGATTCTTATCCTTTTCTTATATTTATTTGAATGAAAGAAAGAACTTATTTAGTTGAAATTTAACAAATTCTTAAAAGTCTTGTTTTCTGAGTAGCTCATTTTTGTAATATTTTATCTCCATTTAATCTCAGGTTACTGGTGGCATAGCCTTCATTCAGTGTTTCAATGCAGATGTTTCTAAAGAATTACTATGATTTTGCAAATACTTTAAAATCTTCCAAACAAGTATACATGCTCTAAATGCATCAATCTTCCAAGCAAATCTGATATAGCATTAATATGAAACTATAATGGGCCAGCCTAATGAATGCCAAGCTTAATGTACAATCTTTTTTTTCAATAAATCATACAGGGAAATTGCAGAGTGTGTAAATTACATAGCCATCATCAATCAATATTCTTTAGATTTCACTGCCTTCGATAAGGGTAGCACTGCAGAGGCCGTGACATAGTTGCAAGTGAATGAGAGGAAAGCAGTTAAAGTGAGAGAGGAACACCCATTAAGGAAAGAAAATGCTTAGACAATTATAAAAGTTGAGTACACAAATTACACATTCCTGGGCACTGGTGACTTTAAGCTGAGTCCGTGGATGAGTGAGATGGCTCATGCTGATTTTCATTCTGTGACTGTTACGGAATTAAGATGTTTGAACTATTGCCACAAATGTACCCTAGTGGTTAAGAATGAGTTCTCAAGTCTTAGCACTGCTGATATAGTTCTTAATAAAGATTTTGTACTCACTGGTAAAACTATAGATCATGGTCTCTGTTCTAATCTCAGTTTGGTGTAAAAAAATTCACTTCCATGGGAGATACTGGTAATCTCTTAAAATTATGTCACTCTGGACCATCTAATCATTGTATCATAAAAACTTGCTTTGCTGTCCACTTTACATGATGTGTATTGACTAAATGAAGAAAAGTTTTAGCCAGCAATAAAAACATGGTGAGTATAAAATACCACTTTTTAAAATTTCATCTATACTGGCAAAATAAGTTTTGTGAAGAGATGTGAGCACTTTTTTAAAAAATGCTTTTTCACAGGATCAAATTAACTGCCAGGAAGTTTTGCCAAACAGATTTTAAGGGGAAAATCAGGCTATCCTAACTGTCCAAATGTTTTCTCACGTTTCAAACAAGCAGCTGCTGGGAGTTCGTGCCAGTAGTAAACCTTTCAGGCAGAATGTGAGCAGCTGCCAATCTTGTGTCAATATTTTAAATTCACTTACAACCATCTTAACTGGTGTAAAAATTTCTCTTTACCCCCAAAAGGGCCAACAGATAATTCTTTTTGACATTTTGCCTCCTTTTTCTCCCCAAGTGGTAAAATAGCCAAATAAGCAGTTTTGATAAAGAGAGATTTCTTTGAATATTAGGAATAAGAACAAATCTCAGTTTGCCTGTCAGTGAGGACATATCTGAGATAAAACAGTAACAACAATACAAAAAGTGTTAAAAATGATAATCTGTGAATAGTTCAGCAAATACTTGTATAATGCATTTATTTATTTAGCCCTTTATAGCTAGACCAATTTCGTTGAAGAAGAAAAGTCTAGAGTTTGACCTTTAGAAACTCAAAGATGGGCAGAGGCAAGAAATAAATGCCTAGAAATTCATTTGAAGATATTTATTAAGCTTAAACGCTGCTGGGTAATTATCTAGTTGATTGTAAGATTATATCATAATTCATGGTCTAAAGGAGTTTCTTTATATCTTTCTCTCTCTCTCTCTCTCTTTTTTTTTTTTCTTTTTATGGCTGCACATGTGCCCTGTGGACGTTCCCAGGCCAGGGGACGAATTGAAGCTGCAGCTGGGGCCTACACCACAGCCACAGCCCCACCGGAACCGAGCCACATCTGCGGCTAAAACTGCAGTTTGCAGCAACTCTGGATCCTTGATCCACTGAGTGATGACAAGGATTGAACCTTCGTCCTATTGGTCCTTAACCCACTGAGCCATGACCGAAACTTCCTAAAGGAGTTTTCTTAAAAGTAGATGCAAGTCAAAAGTGTCTGATGTTATTGCAAATCTAAATGAGAGGAAAAAAATGCCATACAAAATTGTGCTTGAGATAATATTGGATAAAATCTTTCTTTCCTAGAGTAGAAGCATTTTATTAAAAGCTTGATGAGTAATAGTGGAGTGGGACCAACAAGGGAAGAATTGAAGGAATAGCCAGGTGAGGCCGCTTGTTTGTTTGGAGAGTGAGAATTTGTCCAGAACTGAAGAGGGTGGAGTGGAGGCTACGAGCAGAGACTTTGAAACAAATGGTTGCATTCCATTCTCTTTGTGTTTTCATTTAATGAATAGATGTTGAGAATTTTTTTATTAAAAAATACAGTTATTACTAAAAAATAATATAGTTTGTGGAACTGTGTATTGTTTGCTTATCCTTGAATAATCTTTGATTTTTTTTTCTCTCCCCCCCTTTTTTTTTGCTTAGCCCTGAAAAAATTACTTTAGTCATGGGTATTTTTAATAAGATTTAATTTAACCTCTAAAGTTGTTTTGATTATTTATGTTCAAAAACCTCTAACATATATCGTTATGCCTATTGAGAATGATTAAAAATACCCATAAAACAAAATCCTAACTCATTATTCATGTTAGATTGTGAGATATAATTACATGGTAATGTGATTTTTAACACCAAACTTTCAGAATTGTTACAATTAATGTAAATAAGGCAATCTTTCATTTATTTACTAATTTTTGTCTTTTTGCCTTTTCTAAAAGGGCCACTCGCATGGCATATGGAGGTTTCCAGGCTAGGCATCCAATAGAAGCTGTAGCTGCTTGCCTATGCCAGAGCCATAGCCACGTGGGATCTGAGCCGTGTGTGCAACCTACACCACAGCTAACGGCAACACCAGATTCTTAACCCACTGAGCAAGGTCAGGGATCGAACCTGCAACCTCATGGTTCCTAGTCGGATTTGTTAACCACTGAGCCACGACAGGAACTTCAGGGCAATCTTTTAAAATAGTCATTTTGGAAGATGATGCTCTTATTCTAGTGATAACTATATTGCTAAATCATCTTTGAAACTTCTCACTGAAATTGTCTTTATAACCAATAATGGATAAAAAAGTAAAAACCACTGTTTTGTCAAAAGCATATGAACTATTTCTTTCTGTTACGTTGATGGCTTGGCTTGGCTCAAAATACATTTAGCTTTTCTTTCTTCCCCCCCCCCCTCTCTCCTTTTTTGACCCCACCCTTGGCCTATGGAAGTTCCTGGGCCTAGAGATTGAATCTGAGCCACAGCAGCCACCTGTACCACAGCTTGTGATGACACCACATTCTTAACTCACTGCCCTGCACAGAGATTGTACCTGCTGCTGCAGTCAGATCTTTAACTCAGTGTGCCGCAATGGAAGCTCCATATTTGGCATTTCAAGTAATGAAATCCACTCCTCACAGATAGTCATACACTGTGAAATGTAGTATGGATCTCATCCTTACTCCCAAAACATAATCAGTAATGTATATGAAAGTGAATTGTAATAGAGGTGCTAAATTGAAAAAGAGGTTCTAATATATCTTTTTCTTTAATTGGAAATTTTGCTGTATTATTCCATGCTTTTTTTTTTGCATATTTTTTTTTTTTTTGGTCTTTTTGGGGCCATACCTGTGGCATATGGAGGTTCCTAGGCTAGGGGTTAAATTGGAACTGTAGCTGTTGGCTTACACCACAGCCATAGCAACACGTGGGATCCAAGCCATTTCTGCAACTTACACCGCAGCTCACAGCAACGCTGGATCCTTAACCCCCTGAGCAAGGCCAGGGATTGAACCTGTGTCCTCATGGATACCAGTCGGGATCATTAACTGCTGAGCCATGCCAGGAACTCCAATTGCATAAATCTTTAAGGTTCATTGTAATGAATCATATTCCCTACTGTGTATAAATTCTAAAAGTTAGTTTATTTTATATCAAATCTGTGACTATCCAAATTTATAACTTTCCTTAATGGAGTTAAAAAAAAAAAAAAAGCAGTTAGCTTCTTGGGAGCATAGTTTAGATACTAGTTGCACAGTAGTTAGACACTCAGAGCCTCGGAGATAGAACTCCTGCTTGGGAAGCCTAGCTTCAGTGCTTACTTTCTGTAGGTCTTATGGGAAAAAAATCACTTCATCTTCTTGTAACTCAGTTTCCTAATCTATATATTGGGAATAATAATATTATCTCCCTTGTTGATTTAAAGATTCATAACTCAGTGCATGTGAAGGTTTAGGATGATGCCCTGAGCATGGAAAAATCTTATCTAAATGTTAATATTAATACGGATGCATTTGAATTTATCCTGTCTTTTTTTTTTTTTAATTTGTCACCAGTACATTTCATATTAAATGGTCCTATTTGTGATTTTTCACCTGAAAGTAGTTGTGATAGAAACTGTTTCTGGAAGAGTACTTCTTTATGATTGAACCTGTCATTTCTTTGGTTAATTGTTAGGAGTCTTACACTTTTATAATAAAGACCAGTTAATGAGACGTTTATACATTTTGCATTTCAGGTGGCATCCTTAATGTCTGAAATGTGGGATTTTTAAGGTTAGCAAAGCTTTCTTTCTCTGAATTTTTGAAGTATGTGATTCTGTGTTCTTAAATGTGAGTGGTGAATTTTGTGACTAGTTCCACAGACTACCCAGTATAGTCTGAGTCCCTCATTTAATTTAATAAATACTAAAGAGTACATGGCAGTCTTGGATGACCACATAAAACCTAGATGCAATGGAAAAATAAAGATATATTAAATCTTGAAAAAAATCATAATTTAACTCAACACACAATCTTTGCTCTGTTCATAAGGCATCATGTTCAGTATTAGCAGATGATAATAAATAGCTTGTTTTTCCAAGGGTGTGAACAGGTTCCTTCTGTGCCTTGGTTAGCAGCTGTGGCTGCTGTGCACAGATGTGACAGACTCTCCAGGTAAATGAGAGCTACAAGGTTGTTTGTGTAGCTGCTGCTGCTAATGTAGAATATTTGTGCAGTAGCCCTCCCACCTGGCTCCTCTGCTGAAATCATTGTGGTAAAGACCTCATTGGGTGATTTTTTTTTTTTGCCTTCAGGTAATTGATTCAATCCTTATTTTGTGTTTTGTAGTGAAATGCTTTTGATTTTTATCCAATAGTTGTACAATACAGTGGTATTCCCCACTGTACCATTGAAGGTGAAATTTTCCCTGTGCACTTCAGGTCAAGAGGCTTCTTCCAGCTTGTTGTTCATATTAGTGCATAAAGTGATTAACTACCCCATCTCACATTTGGGTTTTGGGTTATGGGTTATGCCACTGAAAAACAAACTCCTGACTTAAGACAGGTACTGAGGAGGCCTTTTTTTTTTTAAATCTTTAAACTTTGTACCTGGCTTTTTTTACTTTGCATATTCTTACACTTAGTAGTATCTGAAGGTTTTTTGGCACTTGTATGCTTATTAGTGCTTTCGTCATGTTATGTTTGTTATAATTTTCAGGTTTTCATTTAGCAGAGATGTAGAGAGAGAAAGAATGTGTATGTGTGTGTGGCTTCCGTGTAATAATGTGTTTCTGATTATGTCTGTTTTAACAAGCTCCTAAGGACGTTGGTATATTTTCTCCTGGTGTCTTATTTAAATCTCATAAATGAGTGTTACCAATACAGTGAGTGACTACTGAAATCCCAGAGCATTATGGACCTTTGATAGGAAGTTTGTTCCCATCTTAAGATGGAAATTACCTGAAATAATTCTGGCCATCTTAAAAGTGAATCAGTTTCAATAGTGAAGCACTTGTGCTTACCTTAGAGTCCATTGTCTTTGGATACAGCTTAAGTTGCTGTCAAAGAAAGCACAGTTCTGGGTCATATTCATTAATTGCTGAGACAAGATTAAATTATTAAATTATGAAGACGGATTTTGTTATCCAAGATCAAACAACTATCTGTCATAAATAAGCCTTGTGCCTTGGGTAAACCTAAACCGTTTGCAGAGATAATTTGAATCATTTAATTCTTTGAAACAGCAGATTTTGCAAATGACTTTTTGAACTGTTTCACTTTTGGTCTATGATAAACAAGATATACTTTTCCATTTTTCCTTGGAAAAATGAGTTTTAAGCCATATTTTTGTTTTTAGTAGTAGACATATGTATGAGAATTTCTACCTTATTATTATTGTTACAGAACTTATGTAGTATCCTGTGCTTCCCTCTGAGGTGAGTTCAAGTCTAAAGTAACAAAACAGATATATTATGTATGGTGTCATAGAATGGATTGTAACATCAAATCGGGGCTTCTGTTTACATAAGTATGTGAAGTTGGTGTAGGAAATGCTAGAGTTGGTAGAGCCTGAGGCCAACTGTCAAAGATTACCTTTCATTTACCTTTAGCGATTGTTTTCTTGAGGAACTGTAGGTTCATTCATACCAGATCTTCTAATTTTTATTTTATTTTTTGTCTCTTTGCCTTTTCTAGGGCCACTCCCATGGCATATGGAGGTTCCCAGGCTAAGGGTCTAATTGGAGCTACAGCTGCTGGCCTATGCTACAGCCACAGCAATGTCGGATCCAAGCCGCGTCTGCAACCTACACCACAGCTCACAGCAACACCAGATCCTTAACCCACTGAGCAAGGCCAGGGATTGAACCCGAAACCTCATGGTTCTAGTCGGATTCTTTAACCACTGAGCCACAACCAGAACTCCCAGATCTTCTAATTTTTAGCAGAGAAGTAGGGCATCTAGGAGTTACTGCTCTGGTGCATCAGGTTAAGAATCCAGTGTTTTTTCTGCAGTGGCTCTAGTCCCTGCTTAGGTGCAGCTTCAGTTCCTGGCCCAGCACAGTGGGTTAAGGATCTGGCGTTGCTGCAGCTGTGGCTAAGATTTGAACCCTGGCCAGGAACTTCTGTATGCCACAGGTGTGGCCAAAAAAAGAGAGAGAGAGGTAGGGCATAGAGGTTTCCAGGTAAATTTTCCTAGTTTTTAAATGTTGCATACTAATTCAAACTTTTTCCTATAATTATTTAATAATATATGGCTCATAGAAGAAAAGATAAACTGTAGCCCTCCATAATGTCTTTGGCTTTCTAACTCTCAAATTAGCCTGGATTTTGAAACACTCAGGCATAATTAGCATAAAATATACACAGCTAATGTGTTCTCTTCAATGATTTTTTTTAACAAATTTTACTGAAGTGTAGATGACTTACAGTCTTCAATGATTTTTGACACTTAGATACAACTGCATAACCACCACCTACAACAAGACTTAGAACATTCTCATCACCATGTAAAGTTCCCTGGCACCCGATCCCATCAGTTCCCCAAGTCTCACATGTTCAGCTGTTTTCTAGAACTTTATTATTTTTTTTTTTTTGTCTTTTGTCTTTTTTGTTGTTGTTGTTGTTGCTATTTCTTGGGCCGCTCCCGCGGCATATGGAGGTTCCCAGGCTAGGGGTCTAATTGGAGCTGTAGCCGCCGGCCTACGCCAGAGCCACAGCAACGCGGGATCCGAGCCGCGTCTGCAACCTACACCACAGCTCCCGGCAATGCCGGATCGTTAACCCACTGAGCAAGGGCAGGGACCGAACCCGCAACCTCATGGTTCCTAGTCGGATTCGTTAACCACTGCGCCACGACGGGAACTCCTAGAACTTTATTTTAAAGAGCAAAAAATCTCTGTCTACGCCACATGAAGCCCAAGGGCTATGACTGTCATTGGTGATCTCCTGCTATAAAGCAAAGAAAATGAACTCAAAATGAACTTCCTTTGGTCAAGAGAAGGAGGAAAAGGGAAATAATATTTGTTTAATGTGTAATCTGTGCTGACCACTTTATATCCATCATTGAATCCCCGTGTGCAAAATTCTGCAGTTTTTAAAGCATCTTGATGCAGGGATTGAGGCTCATAACAAAACAGTGAGTTGTCCATTTCAGTGAGTCACTAAGGTGAGAAAGAAAAACCGAAATCATAGGTTTAAAGATTTTCTACTACTATAAGCCTGGAAATGTATTTTTGAACGTTAATATAATAAAGAAGAATGGTTGTATGTGATAAGATTACCACATGATGACAATGGCATCTAAAATATCTTCATTTATTAATAGCCTGGCATCATTCTGAGATCGACCCCGCATTTGGATTTACGAGGTAGTATTTTTATTGCTGTTTCGTGGATTAGGATGTTAAGGTTCCAAGATGTTAAGTACCCTGACCAACTTCACATACAAAATGAATCATCCAGCCAGAAATTAAATAGGTATTTCTAAGGACTCTGCATTTATAAAACTATTTTATTTTTTATACTTTAATGGTTTAAGGTTACTGATTTTTATTTTCAAAGAAAACTTGATGCGTTGTTCTGTGACAAATACCTGTATGGATTACAGATATCCATTAATGGATATGAAGTATGAAAGCATGCAGACAATGTAAATGTTTTCAAAAGTGTGGAAACAGTATGGCTGAAAAATGATACAGTTTATGTATAAACATAACACAATAGTAAAAGAAAACCCTCAGTTTTTAAAGTGCATTTAAAACATATACCATATTTTACTGAAGGGTAAGATATGTAGTCCAGAGATTGAATAATTAGCAAATTCAACTTGTCCCATTGGTTGGTGGTTGAACAGTACACATTAATCACACGCATTAATCTCTCTTTCATTCTTCTTTCCTTCCTTCCTTCATTTCTTCCTTTTTTCCTTTCCTTCCTTCCTTCTTTTTTGCTTTTTAGAGCTGCACCTGAGGCATATGGAAGTTCCCAGGCTACGAGTTGAATTGGAGCTGCAGCTGCCAACCTACACCACAGCCACAGCAATTCAGGATCCCAGCCTTCTCTGTGACCTACGCCACAGCTCATGGCAGTGCTGGATCCTTAAGTGGGAGGGAGGTGGGCAAATCCCAGCTTCTCCTCGGAGGGATGGCCCTGAGAAGAGAGGGAGGGAGGGTCCCATCTTTATTAACTGTTGCTAATTGTTTTCTTGCACCTTGAGGTTCCACTGGGAATAACAGTAAAATGTTTGTGTACTTGTACTTCAATTTTTTTGTTTTTGGTCTTTTTGCCTTTTCTGGGGCTGCTCCCACAGCATATGGAGGTTCCTAGGCTAGAGGTCTAATCAGAGCTGTTGCTGCTGGCCTACACCAGAGCCACAGCAACGCAGGATCCGAGGCGCGTCTGTGACTTACACCATAGCTCATGGCAATGCCGGATCCTTAACCCACTGAGCGAGGCCAGGGATCGAACCCACAACCTCATGGTTCCTAGTCAGATTTGTTAACCACTGAGCCACGATGGGAACTCCCATGTACTTTAATATTTTTAAGACTTCCCTAAGGGATGCTTACTGACTGAAGTTGATTCACTTCAGTCAGCTGCTAGTGTGTTAATTCATCCTGGCACCATACCTGCATTTGAGTTGCACAAAGAAATAAAAACCATTAGTGAAGATTGTCAGTCAGTACTAAAAGTAAGGTCTGTAAAACTTGTGCTTTAATTAAAATAGGGGCTGTTGAAAATGAGAGATTAATGGAGTCATAAAGTAGAAAAATTAAAATGCATATGAAAAACTGAATGAAATAATAGTTCTGAAGATTTGCCTTGTCTTAAAATGTTCCTGTCATCATCAGATTGTGATTCTGAAGGTCAGGAAGTCAAGGAAAGAAGAATTTGCACAATCATTACTGGATTGATGATAGCATTTACAGTTTACTGTCTTACGTTAAAAGAGAATACAGTGGAAAATAGTATTATTTTGCTCTTCCACTTTATTTTCTTTAACACAAAGCGAATATATATATATATATATTTGTTTGGCATGTTCTTTAATTATATTGTTGCTGCACATGTAGACAAAGGAATACTCCTTCAAATTATATGACCTCAAGTTAATATAAGAGATCAAAATATTTTGAGTCATGAAAATGTAAGGCTTTAAATGTTGCTCATTTCTAATTGATTTTCCAGAGAGAAGAATGAGAGGAAGGAAGAAGGAAAGTCACACCTGTCAATTATTTTTCTGGAAATCTATTTGAATTCAGTAAATTAAGAGATAGCTTGGTTTACTATGAGGTTCAGTATCTGATGTCAGGGCACCCAGTACCCTAATGTGGCTCTGCCATTGTTGTACAGCGGGGGTTTGTGCCACATTATTTAAACACCATTCCTCTCCCCTTCCCACCAGCCAAGCCTCTACAAATTAAAATGCTGGCGAGTACAGGCTGGGGTATGTTGCTAGTGTCTTTTCTGTTCCTTGTCTGTGTGAAAATTAGCAAGACAGTTACTTCCAATGTAAATGCTTCCTTACTGCTCTGTAGCAATGATCATTCATTTACTAAAAAATCTCTTTGCTACGAACCCAACTCTAATAAATCATGTTTAGCATAGCTGTATCTTCAGATAAGAAAATCAACCTCAGCTTTAAAGAGGTGAGAAGGAAAAGGAAGGTAGATTGCTGATAATTCATTGGTTCTGAGTGTTGGTGTTCAGGTGTTTTCAGCCATGGACTTAAACAGATGGACATTCTCCCCAAAAACCTCCACTACTACAGCCTTCCACCCCCCAGAATGAAAGATATGATTCGGCTGTCCCATAAATCATCTTTCCAAGAAAGCGAGCTGTTCTTGCAATAGGATGGCAGATGGAACAGCTTTTTACCAGTGGGGGGTTTTGTTCTCTGCTGCCAAGGATATTGAGGAAAGAAGGAATTATGTTAATTTATCTGTTTTTCTCCTTTGCAAGTAATTTTACATGTATGAGGAGCTCACTCATTTTGGGATCTAAGTTATTATTTTTGGCACTAGGTAGGTAGCACAAATTGTGTGCTGAATATATATACACTGGTTAACCTTTAAAGAGATATAAATGCATTATACTGTTAAAGGGTCTTCTGCTTGTTGAATTTCAAAAAGTCATGGGAAGGTTAAGGTCTAGAAAACACTCCAGGCAATGTCTATTGCTGCCCAGTTTTTAGGATGTGCCGAATATGAGATCTCTTACAAAAGGAGAGATTTTCTTTTCCCTGGCTAAAACCAGATTAATATATAAACGTGGAACAACTCTTATTATCATTAGGCATTCAAGGCTTATTTATTAAATGACCAGATTTATAGAGGAATAGAATGCTTACACTCTTGGTAAACTTTGCTAATGGTTTTGACTTTTGCTGTATGTATAGATAGTTTTGCTGTCTCCCTTGACCTTATACCATGACTGCCCAAATGCAGATTCTGTTTTCTCTCTGTGAAGAACAATACCCATTTCCCATTCTTTGCCAAAGGCATCGGTTATTCCAGGGTGTGGTCAAGTCATCAGTCCTTTGGGATGCATAATTATATCCTGCTCTTTGGTGCCTTCAAAGAGAATATTTTGAGAGAATTATTAGTTTTCTCGAGCAGTCACACATGTATTGAAATAGCAAGATCAAATCCCCAATCCTTTGAGTTTTTTGGAATAGAGATAGCATGTGAAAATGATGAGTATCCTCATAACAATGACTTCTTTCTTAGCAACCGTTTTTCCATATCCTCTAAGAGCAGCTTAATATTTTTAGAGTTTCTTTCTTTCCTTTTCTTTCATCTGCTGTTTTTCACCTGCCCCACTTCAAGGGAAGATAATTGAATCACCTCAGGCTGAGTGCTTATGGACCTTATGAATTTAATGGCTCTAAATAAAATTAGGTATGTTAAATAACATTTAGAAAGAGTAAAATGGGTATATTCCAGTCTAGGTAGTACTTTCAGGTGAGTAGTTAATATTTTAGGTGTTTTGTATTATTTTGATGGAAAGGAAATTAATAAAATGATTATCCAGATAGGCCGGGATATTCTACTTTGTACCAAATTTCAACTTCAGGTAAAATTATGTCTTCCATGTTGTGATACTGATTAAATGATATTGATTCCATGTTCTCATACTAATTAAATGATACTGACCAAAAACCAAAACCCAAAACCATCCTACTGTTTTTAGTATATTATTCAGGATAGTATAAGCTATGTTGCAGTGACAAAGGTTTTTAACACTAAATATTTCTTGCTTGTGTCCAGTGCATATCAGGTGATTTTCTTGGGTGGTACTTCTCTAAGTCATGATATGTTTTTTGTTGTTGTTGTTGTTGTTGTTGTTTTGCTTTTTAGGGCTATACCTGTGGCATATGGAGGTTCCCAGGCTAGGGGTCCAATTGGAGCTACAACTGCTGGCCTATGCCACAGCTACAGCAACACAGGATCCAAGCCACGTCTGTGACCTACACCACAGCTCACAGAAACTTCGGATGCTTAACCCACTGAGCGAGGCCAGGAATAGAACCTGCAACCTCATGGTTCCTAGTTGGATTCATTTCTGCTGTGCCACGATGGGAACTCCTACATTATATATCTCAGTGTTCATAAAATGGTAAGAGAAAATCAGAACTGAAGACTGACACTACCTAATTTCAAGATTTTCTCTAAAGCTACATGAATTAAGATTACATGGTATTGGTGAAAGAACAAATTGTTTTTGTCAAAAGATTAATGGAACAGAAAAAAAGAATCCGGAAACAGACCCACACAAATATGGTTAACTCATCATCTACAAAGGAGCAAAAGCAATTTAGTGGAGAAAGGATAGGTTTTCAACAAATGGCACTGCAAAATTGTATGTCCACATCCAAAAAAAGTGAAACTAGAAACAAGTTTTAAACCTGTTACAAAGAATTACCTCAATAATGGATCAAAGACTTAAATATAAAACACAAAACTATAAAACACAGCATAATTTCTATATGACCATTAGTGTGGTGATGAAGTTTTATACACTTAAGCATGGTTTAGGTAAGAAAAAACATTTAAATGTAGGACTTCCTTAAAACAAAAAAAATCTGCTCTGTGAAAGACACTTTAGAGAAATGAAAAAAGGTCATATCTGGGAGAAGAAAATCTATAAAACCCATATATGGTATACAGCATATACAAAGAATTCTTAAAAATACAGTATAAAAGCAAATATTCCAGTTAGAAAGTGGCCAAGAGATCTGAACCAACAACTCACCACGTATGATAGTCAGTTGGCAAATAAGCATATGAAAATAGGCTGAGCATCATTTGTCATTAGGGACTTGCAAATTAGAACAATAATATGCTACTATACACTTATTAGAATGACTGAAATCTAAACTGACAACACCAATTGTTGACAAGGCTGTGGAGCAGCAGGAATTCTCATTCTTTGTTGATGGGAATATAGAGTAATACAACTACTTTGGAAGACAGTTTAACAGTTTTTTTTTTTTTTAAAAAAACTACATTATTACTGTATTATCCAGCATTCATGCTCCTTGGTATTTATCCACATGAATTCAAAACACACGTCACATAAACCTGCACACAAAGTTTGTAGACCCCTCATTCATAATTGGCAAAGCTTGGAAGAAGCTCTTCAAATAATGCATGGGTTACCTGTGGTACATGCAGGCAATGGCATAATATGTACAGATAAAAAGAAATGAACTACCAAGCCTCAAAAAGACATGGAGGAGTCTTAAAATGTGTGTTGCCCAGTAAAGAAGCCATGCTGTCTGCATCCATACTGTATGATTCCAATAATGTCACATTTTTGAAATGCAAAAGTTTAGAAACAGTAGAAGTATCAGTGGCTGCCAGGGACTCAGGAGTATGGGAAAAGAATCGAACATGTGAGCACAGGGGTAATTTTTAGGGCAGGGGAACTATTCTGTAGGACAGTATATTATGTGGATACATGTCACCATATACGTATAAGAGTGACAGTTCTGAGAGTGAGCTGGGGAAGCGTGTGGAGTGGAAAGAGCATTCAAAACAGAGCTAACCCTCTCAGAGATTGGTAAGAATTAGGCTAGACTTCCCAAGAGGAAGGATTGCTCAATTCCCTCCCAAGGTCTCACAGGTACCTTGTCCCTGGATTCCCTGCCTTACTTTTGATCTGGTATCTAGTCCCTTTATTGACTATGCACAGGATTTGCTCCTCCCTCTATCCCAGTTCCAGAACACAGAATTCATGCCTATTCTGTAAAGGTCCCCTCACCCCACTCACAGGTTGCGTGGAAGTTCTGATGTCTGACCTAGACCCACCACAAGCTCCGAGGGGGTGAGCTTCAGGATGTGAGGCGGGGACTCTGTACAGAGCCCCATCTATGTGGCCAGGGACTAAGTCTCCAAGGACAGTGCTAAAAGTGTAGTTCAGGTGATCTTGAAGGAGGGGATGCAGGGCAAGCACCCAGGCTGCTCTTGATTTTTAAGTCCTAGACACCTAGGTTTAATAGTACCTTCCTCCTACCAGCAACTTTTGGAAATCATGAAAGAAGGTGAAGGACCCAGAGACATGACAGGGGTCAGACTTGGTTGGATTTTGTGGGGCTTTTGACTGCTGTTTTCTAAACTACCATGAAACCATTTTCAAATCTCAGTCTAGAAACTAAAGAATCCTCAAGATGAAACTACTTTTTTGGCATCAAGTTGAATGCTAGTTGAACCTGTAGAATAGGTTTGTATCATTTTCTTCCCATTTTCCAGATATGTACCATATGTAAAAGTACAGTTTTGAAGTATCAAAATTTACACTTTTCATCAATATTTAATGAGTACCTACTGTGTCCCAGATTTGTATGAGGCACTGCAGTGTGACAGTAAGTGGAAGTTTACCCCTGCTGTCATGAAACTTTACTTGGGGGGACAGACCATGGAAATAATTTCTGAATAATCTAATGAATAATTCCAGATAGTATCAAATGTAATTAAAATAGTACACAGTAAAGGAACATAGAGTGATCCAGGAATGAGGCTCACCTAGGCACCATTAAACAATAAGATTTGGGTGAGACTCAAATATTAACAAAGAAAAAGCTTCTTGAGGATATGAGGGAGTAACAGGTGCAAGGACCCTGGAACAAACAAACTTGGCTTATTTCAGGGGCAGAAGGGGTTAGTATGGTTGGCATGGTAAAATAAAAAATTAAAAAAAAGGCAGAACCTCAAAATATATAGGATTCTAAGCTGCCATGGTAAGAAATTTGATTTTTCTTCTGCTGTCTTACAAGTCGTTTTAGGGAGTTATAGAAGGAAGAATGGCATATTGGATTTGCCTTGTAAAAGATCAGTCTGATCACTGGATGGATAATGAACGAGGGGTGAGTTGGGGCTAAGAGTTGAAGGCAGGAACTCAGTGACAAGACCTTTGTAGTTTTCTAGGTGGTAGGTAATGGCAAGAGCTAAAACTGTGTAGTGAGCTACAAAGAGAGCTAGTTTGATTCAGGAAATGGTTTGGAAGTGTCCCATTCAGCTGTGTGTCATTTTCACGTTTTTAGGAATCTTTACCCTGGGATCCTTTTAAATAATTGAGTACATGTTTGCCAACATAACAAGTGTCTTATATCAATATAACACATACACATATATGTACACAAATATACACACAGACACATACATATTTTGATATACATATATGCGCACACTCAATTATATACACGTGTGTATATGATATATACACATATATTAAAATGTGACATATTTTATTATACATATATACACACACTCAATTATATACATGTGTATATATATATATATATACACACATATTAAAAATGTGACTTCTTGCTCTCTTTTCTATATTTCTGGGAACTATGTAAAAGGAAGTAGCAAATGTTAGGCCATTTTGCTAATGTCATTTTTTCAAGATGTGTCATGTTAAAGATAGTAATAAAATTCCTGATAATAGAAAAACAGGAGTATAAATGATATCCTTTGAAATTTTTATTAAGGCTTTGAAACTTTTAAGTGTCCACCTAGACTTACCTTTTGGGGGTATTTATTTTATTATCGCAAAAGTCATGAGGGAAGTAAACTCTAAAACCTGTGGAAATGAAAGCACTGCTGATTTCCAAATTTCCTTAAACTCTGAAAACTTCAGTAACTTTCTGATTGTGTGATTGTTGTGTTATAATCGTGAGCTTGGGTTATGTGTTCCTTGAACTCATTGGTACATTTCTTAGCGCTAAATCTGTGAGAGGATCTGGAAGACCAATATACTGATATTTGCTTTTAAAAAAAGCAATGTTTTCACTTTTTAAAATGTGAAGCAGATTTTTAGTGCAAGCCTATGCAAGTATCCTAGTAGATTTTAAAACACTTTTGACCCAGAAATTAATGGGATCTTACAAAGGCTTTCACCATATTGTAATTTTAAGAATAGTCAGAGTGTATTCATTATGTACTGCCAGGATCCTTAAGGGGTTTTCAAGAGGGCTGGAAATGTATCTCCCTACATCAAAAGCTATTAACTTATTTTTTTTCCTTCTTCCATAAGGCATACATTAGTATTTTTTTAAAAAATGCATTGTGTTTGATATTTTTTGAAGGGCAAAGTAAGAATGGATTGAAAATGTGAATGCAGATTAGTGGATAGCGAAGTAGTTTATTTCCCAATCATATTTTTTGATTGGGGAGGAAAAGGCAGAAGTGCACAGTGTAGCTTCTATCTTTATGGAGTAACCAGGGCTTAGAGTCTGCCACACTAGCAATTTAAATAGCAAAATGCCACCTTAAAATCATTTTATTCTTTTCCATCCTGATGTAAACCCTTAAAATGAGAGCTATTATTTCTGGGTATTATAAAAATTAGGATATTGTAAATAAATGATTTTTTTTTTCAAATTCAGACTACTTAACTTTGGAAGATTATTAGAAACAGCACTGCGCAAGAAGACACAAGAGAAGAATTTTAGGAGTTCCTGTTGTGGCTCAGCAGGTTCAGAACCTGACATAGTATCCATGAGGATACTGATTCAATCCCTGGCCTTCCTCATAGGGTTAAGGATCCGATATTGCCACAAACTGTATAGGTCACAGATATGGCTTGGATCCAGGTGTTGCCATAGTTGTAGTGTAGTGTAGGCCTCAGCTGCAGCTTTGCTTCAACCCCTAGCCCAGAAACTTCCTTCCATATGCCACAGGTTAAAAAAAAAAAAAAAAAGTCAGCTTTGGTTTTGCTAATGGGCCAAAATTTTACCTTCTGAGAAATCCAGTTCCCTAAGCAACAAAAGGGCCATAGTCTTGATGTGAAGGCAAGGCAGAGCCTATTTTGAGGATCAGATGAGGTAATGCTTGGAAAATTTTGTGCATCATGAAGTAGTGTAATGTCATTAGAGTTCTCTTGATTTGAGTCATCACTCCTTTTCCGAAGAATTAACTGCACACCCTGTCTGTTGAAGTTTTGTCCCTCTGTTCTGTGGCGTTAACCCGTGCTGGTCTACAGACTAACACAGGTGCTAGAGATCAGCGTCACAGGCCCTCATCAGGATAATAGCCTTGCATCACCCTGGGGCACAGCAGCCACCCTGCAACTGGTGTTCAGTTTTGTCCAGTTACAGACCCCGGGATTTTATGGATATGACAGCTCCCTCAGTTTGAGTCTCAGTATGTGATGTTAACATATGAACAGTATGGCTCAGCAAGTTAAGGATCTGGTGTTGTCACTGCAGTGGCTCAGTTCGATGCTGTGGTGTGGGTTAGATCTGTGGCCCAGGAACTTCCACATGCTGCAGGCATGGCCAAAGAAAGGAAAAGTAAAATCCAAAACTCCTTTAATTAAATTTTCTCTCTCTCTCTTTTTTTTTCCTGGCAAATTTAATAGTGCAAAGATTTTAAAATATTTTAAATAAAATTATTATGTTGACAGTCACAATGCTACTTACATGTCATATTTATTTAGCAATTACTAGTGTCAGATATTTGGCAAGTTGTATGAATTCTCAAATTTATTCCTCACAATAGTCTTGCATTATTATACCCATTTTAATGAAAAGAAATATGATACTTAGAGATATTAAATAACTTGTGCAGGTTACAACTGATTCTTCTTCTGTCCTTTTGCATGTTGTAATTAAGAACATCTCCTCAGAAAAGAAAAACATGGACTTGGAGAAGAGACTTGTGGTTGCCTGATGGGAGGGGGAGGGAGTGGGAGGGATCGGGAGCTTGGGCTTATCAGACACAACCTAGAATAGATTTACAATGAGATCCTGCTGAATAGCATTGAGAACTATGTCTAGATACTCATGTTGCAACAGAAGAAAGAGTGGGGGAAAAACTGTAATTGCAATGTATACATGTAAGGATAACCTGACCCCCTTGCTGTACAGTGGGAAAAAAAAAAAAAAGGAAAAAAAAGAACCAGGCTGCCTTGTTTTAAAACATCTGCTGAGATACTACTTTGCACTATCCTCCCAGGGTCTCTTTTGGTAAAAAAAAGTCTAAGAAAAATTTTAGGGTAGAAAAGTGCCATTTTCAGAAACTCAAAATACCACTTAAGAAAAACACATGAGAAGTACCCATCATGGCTCAGCAGAATCGAACCTGAAGTGTATCCATGAGGACGGGGGTCAATCCCTGGCCTCACTCAGTGGGTTAAGGATCTGGCATTGCTGTGGCTGTGGTGTAGGCTGGCAGCTGTAGCTCCAATTCAACCCCTAGCCTGGGAACTTCCATATGCCATGGGTGTGACCCTAAAAAGACGCGCGCGCGCACACACACACACACACACACACACACACACACACACACACACACACAAAAGGAAAAGAAGATAAAAACACATGAAATGCTTCACTTTTTTCATTTTGGTGAAAGAAAATTTCAGTCATCTCTGCAACCACTTGGAATAGATTACTAGGTAGTGTGATAAAAATATTCGCATCAGTATTGCTTTCAGTCCAGTATGCCCAAGACATTTAAAGTTTATTTTATATTTCATTAGGGACCCTGGATATATTTACATGTTTATATTTGGGGCTGAGTAAAGGATGGAAAATATAGCTAAATTGACCTGAAAATTGATCTTAACATAATGTGTCAGTCGATAAATTATTCCCCATGTGTCATAGTTGATGACCAGTTCTGCATGTGCAAAGCCTATAACATTTACAATCCATAGGTATAGGTTCAATCCCAGCTCAATGTTTGTGAGACTCTAGCAGTGACCCACACTATGATCATGTCAAATGGGACTCAAAGTTTTTGTAATTTGTGTGAGAATGTTTTGTAAACTATCAATGATATATAAATAATTATGCTTTTAAGTAACAAAATACAGATCCCTAGGAATTGAGTAAAGTAAGGTACTCATATCTGTGTAACTTTCTTAAATTTTAAATACGAAAGCTAGTGAAATGTGTGCATATTCTTTGAAGAACTGTGTCTCATCTGCTGTGGGCTGAATTCTTCTGTCCTTTTGCATGTTGAGGTCCTAACCCTAATAATGTGACTGCATGTGGAGATAGGGCCTGTGAAGGACTAATAAATGGTAAATGAGGTCGCAAGTGTGGGGCCCTAATCAGCTAGGACTAGTGCCCTAAAAAGAAGGGGGAAGACACCAGTTCTCTCGTGGATATGAGGACACAGTGAGGAGGTAGCCGTTCTGCAAGCCAGGAGGAGAGTCTTACCAGAAGCTAAATAGGTTGGCACCTTGATCTTGGACTTCCCAACCTCCAGAACTGAGATTAATAAATTTCTGCTCTTTAAGCCACCCAGTCTGTGGTATTTTAGCAACCCAAGCTCACTAATATACCTTATTCAGTATACTCATACACCTAAGGATAGTGGTCCTGAAGAGAACTAGTAGCAGGTCACTAGCAGTAAGTTATGCTGCAGATGGTGAGGGGTTGAGGTTGATTGACTTCAAGGCATTGGCTTAACTGGAGAGTCAGGTTAGAGTTGGTATTATGGTCTTGAATCTCAAGGCTGGTCACCTAGAATTTCTGTGTTGCTGCCTAGAGGTAGAATATTTTATTCCTTGGCAAACCTTGGTGTTTACTCTAAAGGCTTTCAACTTACTATGTCAGGCCCACCCCTGTTATGAAGAATATTCTATACTTTAAGTCAATTGATTACAAATGTATATCACATCTATAAAATACCTTTCCAGGAACATGTAGACGAGTGCTGGCCAAACAGTTGGTCGTGATTGTTTGGCCAGGATAACATATAAAATTAACCACTACATTGCTATAACAAATTACTACACGTTTAGTAGCTTAAAACCACACAAATTTCTTGCCTCACAGTCTGGAGGTCAGAATTCTGAAATGCTTCTCAGTGGTCTAAAGCCAAAAAGTTGGCAAGACTGAGTTTCTTCTGGAGGTTCCAAGGGAAAATACACTTCCTTATCGTTTCCAATTTCTGGAGGCTGCCCTCTCGTTCTATCACTCTAGGCCACATTCATCTATCTTCAAAGCCAGGTATCTTCTGATTGCTATTTCCTTAGTTCTCTCTTACACCTTTTTCTTCCATCTGTAAGGGCCCTTGTGGTTTCACTGGCCCCTATGGATAATCCTGGATACTGTCCCCATCTAAGCAGATTAGCATCTTTAATAACATTTGCATTCTTAACTCCCTTTGCCATGTAACATAAGATAGTCACAGGTTTCTGGGGTTTGGGACATGGACATCTGGGGGTGTGTGGCATTCTTCAGTCAAAAGAGCATATGGTAATTGTTGATGCCAGACCTCTAAGTAAAACCACCTGAGCTGCCAGTCCTAGCTCTTCCTTTGAGCTCATTTGACAGGTGACTTCATTTTGTCACAGTTTGCTCATCTTTAAGTTGAACAAACAGTTGTGGAAAGGATTAAGTGGGTTGATAACTTACAAAAGCACTTAGAAGAGTGATTAGTACATAATCAAGAAATCGACTCATTTTTCTGTTATTATTTTGATTATAGATTTTGATTGTGGTTGTTTTAAGGAATTAAAAGTTATATAAATTGGTTAGAGGGGAGGAGAGATGTATAGTAATTATCACTTTGCTCCACGGCTTTGCTTTGTGTTTTGTGCAAACCAAGGTACTTTTTCTGTTTTATCTTGAAATCTAGAGACACAGTGATATTTTCTATATGTTCATATGTACCTACTAAATAAAAGTTACTTCATGCCTGACAATGGAAACAAATAGACACAACATCAGTGGGAAAGTTAGTGAATAGATTAAAATAAGAATTTCATTGAGCAGTTGATTGTGTCCTGACTTTCCTCTGATTTAAAGAAGGAGGTGGAATTTTTTTCCAAAAAAAGATAGTAAGGTAGGATTGATTAAGAATATATATATATAACCCTATAATTAAATATTAAATATTCTCAGAAAAATCAAAAGCAAACCCAGATTAGATTATAAAATCAGCTTTAGGAATAGATATGTGTGTGTGTGTGTGTGTGTGATTTTTATTATTGCAAATGAGAAGTAATCTGCCAGATATTTCACCAGTGAGGATCTGTCAACTCAACAGGCAAATATTCGAAGCAGCAAGTAAGATATATCTTCTTTACATTGAATTTGAAAATATTTACAGAACATTTTGGTATCCACTCTTTAAGTTTTTTGACACCAGTGGCCACATATTAAACTTTTCTGAATTTTTTTCTTGGCCTGACAATTCCTCCTCATGAAAAATATTGTGAATTTAGTAGTTACATTGGGAAAGATAGAAGCTAAATTTTTAACCAAGAACCTGGGTAATAAAAGACATTAAATCATACACGAAGTAGACTGTTAAATTCTGAAAGCCTCAAATAATAACCTTATTATCATAATTATAATGGATCTCTTATTGCGAAGTGTGAACTCTCACTTTACAGATTACATTATGCATTGCTTAAGAATAATGTATACAAAATTTATAACATTGAAGTTCCTGTCGTGGCTCAGTGGTTAACGAATCCGACTAGGAACCATGAGGTTGTGGGTTCAACCCCTGGCCTTGCTCAGTGGGTTAAGGACCCGGCGTTGCCGTGAGTGGTGGTGTGGGTTGCAGACGTGGCTCGGATCCCTCGTTGCTGTGGCTCTGGCATAGGCTGGAGGCTATGGCTCTGATTAGATCCCTAGCCTGGAAACCTACATATGCTGTAGGAGCAGCCCTAGGAAAGGCAAAAAGACAAAAAAAAAAAAAAGATTTTGTGCTGTTATTTATATTGTAGTGCAATATCTGGATATTAACATATGTTCATATTCTAAGGCAAAAGTACTATTGAAGTGTGAATAGAAAGAACTTTTCAGTAGCTTTTTAAAACATTTTTTTGTTATAGTTGGATTACAATGTTATGCCAATTTCTGCTATACAGCAAGTCACCCAGTCATACATATATATATTCATTCCCTTATGTTATCTTCTATCATAGTCTATCCCAAGAGACTGGATATAGTTGTTCCTTGTGCTATGCAGTAGGATCTATTGCTTATCAGTTCTAAATGCAATAGTTTGCATGTACTAACCCCAAACTCTGAATCCATTCCACTCCCTCCACCCTTTTCAGTAGCTTAATAGGAAACTATCACTTTGAAAGTTGCATATGAATTCTCATTTTACAATTTCTTTTCATTTTCCTTTACAATTTTTTTTCATTTAACAAATATTTATTGAGCATGTTCCAATATACGTTCTAGTTGTTGAGTACAAGTTAGCAAAACAGATTCTTTTCCTGTGTCTTATGTTCTAGCCTTAAAAAAAACACAAAAAAACTAATATGCTTTTGTCTTTTCCATTAATTTTATGGTAGTATTCTTTTGTTACTGGATATTTGAAATAAATTAGAAGAGTAAAAGTATATTTAATAAGTCACTATAAAAAAGTTAATTTCGAACTTATAAAATTAAATATTTTACTGTGAAATAGAAAACAAAGGGGGTCATTAAGTGAATAAGTAGTTGCTGTATTGCCTATTGCAGAGAATTATGTCCCTTTAGGAATACTAGAACCTGGTACATTGAACAGTATAACTTCCTTCTAGCACGTTAAGAAAGAGGGGCATATGGAAACTGGGACTTTACAGAATTAAATAGTTTGCCTGTGGTCATCCCGGTGAGGAAGCCGGGCCCTCAGCTGAGTCTGAAAACTGAGTGTATATTTCATTCCAACATGAGTACTCTTGACCCAAAGGAAACGTGTATTGGTTTATAAGTTACTCATTCTCTGAGCGAGAGGTTTTGGTGTCTGTATGAAGTTAATATCTACTCTGGTAGGAGGGGTTTGAAGTCTCTTTGGCTACCTCGTTTGTATTTATTTCACACAGAAGGAATCCCCTCTGACTTCAGAATCATTATAACCTACTGTAAGCCACATGGTGGTGAAAAGACAGATTCATATGCCTGCATCTCAGTGGGAATTCTAGGAAATACATGATTTGCATAGGCTTCAAATGAGCACTTAAATATTTGAGAATTGTATAGGAAAATAAACATTTATTATTTAATTGTTGCAGAAAAATAAATTTTCTATAAACTGTTTTTAAATCAAGAAATATAATTTTGAATCTCCATAACTGCAAAATCATTTTCTGTAGTTAAAATTTACCTCTATTTTTTATCGTTAATTTTCACATACATGCAAAATTTTTGTCAATGTAATAAATCTTTATTTTGTTAATATAAAAAATATCACGTACTAAATAAATAAGATCTTAAAATAAGCATTTCTTGAGTAGTTAGTATTTGCTGTGTGCTGAGTATAAGAGGATGAATTTACTGGTCTCTTTCATCAGGAGTGAAATATTTAGAGATAGAGTCATTTCATTTAAATGAAATTTAAATTAGACACATTAGGACATACCTAGTCATTTGCTATGTTTTATTATATATTTTCACCAGAGAAATTATTTATAATCATAACTCTTTTATAATTTTAAAATCATTGTAAAAGATAGAAACTAAGAAAAATTTAGATAGCCAACTAACTTTACTTCTAATAGTAGCTACAATTATTTGTTGAATGTGGCAGAATTCATGAATTTTTATTAGATTTTCTTTAGAAGAATTTAATTATAAATATTTCCCAGTGTTACTGATCTCCAGATAGATAGTTATTCCAGTTCAAAAATCTTACTAGAAAAAAAATGAGTTTGATATTAGAATATATTTAGCCAAGAATTATCTGAAAATGGGTTTTGTTTGAGAATGGTATTTTTTTCCAAACTATTTTCATATTTTATACTGTAAGCTCTAAATTCAAACATGAATTTAAATTTATATGATCTAAAACTTTGGAAAATATTTAAAACAGAAATTTGAAGAAATAAGGCACAAAAACATGTTTAATACTCTTTTTTGTATTGAAAATTATCCATTGTCAACAGGAAGTTGTATAAAGTAGTGTATTTTGCTAAGCACAAGACTGCTAAGCTATCAGTGAATTTTTTAGTGAAATTTCTAATTAAAATATTTAGAAGAGTTTCTCTATGAGGTTAATATTAATGGAGTACAGAGCCATTATTAAAATTTTCCACTAAATTACTTCATTTTTTCCTTTGAAGATAGAACAGCAGTTGTTGGGGGGAAATGTATATTCTGAGTTGGAGAATGGTGAATGGGTAATTATACCAAAAAAAGATAGATTTGTGTTAGAAAATTTTAAATTTTCTTTCTTTGGGGGAGCTTTTACTCAGATGCTTTGGGGTAAATTGTCAAAGCAGTATGTGTTGAGATTGAACCATGCAACTCTCACTAACGTTAATGGGAATCTCTAGGCTAAATCTGCTCATGCTGTGCTGAAAATGTACCCCCTAATGTTTAGTTTTTCAGCTATCATAGATGCTAAAATAGAGTGATTATGGTCCACAGTATAAATATATATTTAGATAGTTTTAAAAATATTTACTTGAAATACAGTTATGTGAATTGTTATATAGCGCTCCTATCTAATACACTATGGCTTAATATTGAAAATAGTGGTGTTCAGTGAACTAAATTACACATTTTACTTCAGCCTGGACAGGGATGCTATGCTTCATTTTGACTTCATTAACTCCTTGCTATGATTCTGAGACGAAGCCACTATGGCACAAAGTGAGTGCACCCAACGGGTTGGTTTATGGTATGCCATGCGCTAGGAGTGTTCTTAGAGCTTCCTCCCTTTTACCCTTTGTCCATATTTCTAATCTAAGGACATCCAAGGCTTCAGAAACCAGCTGTTACACTGAATTTTGCTTTTTTTCCCCTTCATTTTGCTGGTTGAAGCCAAGTACACGAGTATTTCCTATCAAGTGTGTTCCTAGCTTGTGTTCTTTTTCTCCTTAGGTACAAGTAGATGCTTTATCATTAAAATGCTTGCTATTGCATCTTTTTAAAATACTTAATTTAGAGATATCCATACGTATTATAACACTAATTTGTCAGATATTTGCTGTATTATATACTGTTTTTGGATGGTATTTTATAGTGATAGAACCTTGTACCTCTTTAAAGAATAAACAAATACAACTTTTTTTTTTTTGTTTTTATCATCAAAGAATGATTATAGAATGTTTCTTTTCTGGTTAGCAGGGATCAAGTAAGAAACATCCTAAACTTTGCTTGGTTAATGTTTAACACTTGCTTCAAGAAACCTTGATATAAGAAGATTCAGAAGAAATAAAAGAAGGAAATGGAAGCTGAGAATATACCTAAATTAAACAATATGTGTGTGTGTACACATATATCTCATAGTGATATAACATATAAAAGTAAGGAAAGGAAATGGATTGGACTAAAGTTTTTTTTTTTTTAACTTTGGTAGATGAACCAGACTAATTTCATAACTTTCCTAATTTTAAAAGTTGGGCTTTCCCTATGTTAACAGCACTTTCTCTTTCATTCACTTTATTGAGGTTATGGACTATTATTCTCTAGGGCTAAAGCACCATTACACTGTTAGATGCTCTCCAAATTAGAAAGATGAATAAAGGACTTGGATTTGGAGTGAGATTATACGTTTACGAGTGATGGAAACTAGTTTGGACTTATTAAGTTCATCACACCTCTATATGTCATGAAGAAGGATCTTCAGGTCAGATTAAAATTGAAAGTGTGGGGATTGGGAGAGGAAGCAGTCCATAGGACAGACTTTGGTGTCATGATCATAGAGGTGGAAGCTGTGATTCCTGGGTTAGAGTGGACCACTAAAGAATACAGATAAAACATATATAGAAAAAGAGATGAAAAGTCTGGAGAAATCATACAAATAATGAGAGAGAGAAACAGAGAAAGACAAGGAGAATGTGAAGAGCAAAGAGATTGTGAAACAATTTTAAGAACGATGACAAGATCAGATATCTACTGTTTCATATTGTTGTTGGCATATTGACTGAGAAAAGGCAATTTATTAATCTATGAGTATGTTCAGTAGTTTTAAGTAGATAGAACTTGAACTCTAAAATGCTGAGGTCCGAATGGAAAATGAATTGGAAGCTGCCATTACGACTATCAAAAATGATTTCAAGAAATTGGCCGTAAGAAGAAGTATGATGATCTATGATATGGTGCAGGAGTTACAGGAGGCTGTTTGGTTCTTGATTTGTTGCTTTTTCATGAGCAAGATTTGCATCTATTTTTCACAAGAAGAGGTATTAATTTATAGTCCAAACTGGAACAGAGAAAAGGGGCTACCAGTACTTCCTCTAGGAAGCTGGCTTACATAGGAACTGTGCCTAACAAACTGGGACATAGTATCTCCCTATTTACAGGGAGAGGGAATTCAACCTAATAATTTTCAATTCTAGGCTGCACAGGCTGGGGTAGCATAGAAAGCTTTTAGCATTATGGATGATACAGAAAGCAGAAACATTGTGACATTCATTCCTGGGATAATTGGATCCAGTGACACTTTCCCAATGATTGGATATAAAGCAGAGGCAAAACTTGTAAGGCCGATGGCAGCAGTTTCATTTTGTATTAAAGAGTCTCTTCCTTGCAATGAAAGGGAAAGAAAGAAAGATAGCATATCTCTAAACAGCTTTTACAGAGGCCTGTATACACAACATGTAAAAGAATATGACAAAGAGAATACCATCTGTTACAAAAGAAAATAGCCAGATTTGCAGGGTGTTTTAAGTTCAGGTTAACTTTTTGGAGGTATATTAAATGTGACTCTATGAGATTTAGATGACACTTTATTTGCATATTTTATTATTATTTTTTTTTCTAAAGCAGAATATTTTCCTGATCAGAATGGTAGGAATGTTATATGATATGACTGGCCTCTCTTTATACTAAGAGGCTCTGATTTGGTTTGGTTTGTTACATTATTGAATTATCCTGGACCTCCTCTTGTCTCACTGTGTACTGTTCTCCATAGTCCCTCAAGCTGAAAATTGATCTCCAGTCAGTAGTGTGCAGCAATTCGACCTGCTCAGTAATCAGTCACACTTGGTGAATGAAAGTCATCGTGGGAGACTTGATTCCTATCTCTGTTAGGACTGACCTGGTTGAAAGCCCTGTCAAGCTGCCTGAAATTTGGATGCTTTGGATGTTTGCCGTAAGGAATTCTTTGCTCACCAAAGGAGCTAAATTGAGCAGAGATGAAGGACTGGTGTTTATTGATTTCTTTTTCCCCCTTGCCTCTGAACGGCTTAAAGGACAGGATACACATTTAAACGTTATACCCTTAGCATTTAAGTAAAATATTCTCTACTCTTGCAAGTCTTCCTGATGTGGTTTCATATAAGTTTATCTAATAAGTTACATAGTTGGAAAAAAAATGTTCCTGGCTAATATAAATTCAAGTAAACCTTTGACGATATTCTATCATTGCTTGTACCTGCTCTTGAAAGCTGATAGTAATGACAATTTCCTTCCTATAGGGATCAAACCATCCTTTATTTGAAAAATCAGTCCTTTGATGTTTCACGGAACATTTTCTTGCTTTTGCTCTTTCCTTTTTAAAAATTTCTATTCTGATGAATTTTAAATGCAGCTATTTGATTTTTCCTCATTTGTATTTTAAAAAAAGATGCTTGGGGAAAAGCCAACACTACAGAAAATTATAGAGGAGAATAAAATCACCTGACATCGTTGCAAAAATTAATTTTTCTACATTTAGATCACTATCCTTTCAAGATATCTCTCAGTGCATGTATATTGAACTGATGGTGTTCTGCAAGCTGCTTTTATTTTACTTTTTTTTTTTTACTCAACTGTATGTTGTGACCATTTTTAAGAACAGTAACTATAGGTCTGTGTTCTCTTTATATGACTGTATAGGATTCAGATATTTAACTGATTTTCTAAAGGTGGATATATGGAGGTGTGTCCAGTTTCTTAAAATCATAAAGCAGAGGAGTAGCTTTGTCCTGTTCATTGTTTGGTGTCTAGAAGAAAGCTGTTCAAGTCGTCATCAGAGTACACGGGCCGGACGTGTTAGCAGGGGGACGCGGTGCCTCAGAGAACCTCAGGGTATTCGGTGCAGACGGATCTCCTTTAAAGCCCGGAATCAGGAAATAAATTGGGGTCACTTTGGGGCACATCTTATTATCTCTGCTTCTCTTAGGCATCTGCTGGCAGTCTGATATCTCTACTGTGGTGGGAACTATGTCTATAGTCTTATACATGCTCACAATTTAAGGTGGATTAAAGTTTTTATTTCTAGATTCTATGGAGAGGACCAGTATTTGGTTAGCGTGAGTCCCATGGCTTCAGCTTTTCTGATTGATTAGATTCGAGGAAAGGGGTAAAGGAGACTGTCCACTCAACAGGGACAATAGAGAAATCATGTGTGACAGTTTTCTAAAGAGAGGATGTCATGATGGTGGAGACACTTTCTCATGTACCTTAGTACTCATCTCATGATTACCCTGAGATAAACACATCAAATCCCATTTCAAGATTACAACACACACTTTAGGTTCTAACATACCCAGACAATTTGTTTATCAGAAATGTTGTGGGCATTCCTTCCAGTAGTACCCGAAATGCTGTTCTTCTTTGGGGCTTAGCTCTCAGTCTTTTAACTTTGAACCTGCACCAGAGCCAAAAGAGTATAGCCAACTACATTTTGGTAACATTTATTTAAAAGTGAAGTAAAAAGTATTTTACAAGAGTTCTCTTGTGGCACAGTGGAAAGGAACATGACTAGCACCCATGAGGATGCAGATTCCATCCCTGGCCCTACTCAGTGACTTAAGGATCTGGTGTTGTCTCGAGCTGTGCTGTAGGTTGCAGACGAGGCTTGGATCCCGCATTGCTGTGGCTGTGGTATAGGCCGGCCTCTTTAGCTCCAGTTGGACCCCTAGCCTGGGAATTTCCATATGCTGCCAGTGTGGCCCTAAAAAGAAAAAAAAAAAAAGTACTTTATGTATTGTCCCAGTGGTTTTTCCACCTTTTTAAATTTTCATAGATGAATTTTTCTATGATCATCTTTGGCTCAGTTTGTAGGAGCTTTTTCTTAACATATGGGTTATTA
This sequence comes from Sus scrofa, assembly GCF_054392235.1. Lineage (NCBI taxonomy): Eukaryota > Metazoa > Chordata > Mammalia > Artiodactyla > Suidae > Sus > Sus scrofa. Next base: position 66,418,555 of record NC_139390.1, read on the forward strand.
ATACCTTGTCTGTTATTGATTAGAAGTTATTGCCCACTTAGACCTTGTTTATGATGGTTTTGCTATACAGGCATTTAACTTTTTTAATTAGACAATTATTAAGCATTATGGGATTTTGGGTTGGAGGACTATACATATCAAATAAAAACTAACTCTAGCTGTAAGTAATAGTTTCTAACATTGCTAGGTGAAAATTGCTAGTGCATAATCACTGGCAGGATTTAGTCATTTTTCTAACTCGAATGCACACATTGTAATTTCAGGTCAGTCTTCTCTTTCTTGATTTGGGGAAATAGGAGCACAAACATTGAAGCTCCCTTATGATTCTGTTGCTTGAAAAGGTGGGCACCCTCACTGCTCTTTCGGAGTGGATAAGTCACTAAGATACTGTAGGCTTCATTTCCCCTGCTCTAAAGCAAGGCATTTGGAACTGTAATTTCCACAAATGTGTATTGAGCATCTATAATTTATCAGCCTATTTACATGTACCCTTTTATTTATTCATCATTTCCACCCTGTAAGATAGGTGTTATCGCCTCCTTTTTATGTGTGGAGAATCTGAGCTTCAGAGAAATGAACTAAGCTTCCTTATCATCATGTAGTTAGTATATGATAGAATTGAAATGTGAATTTAGTTCTTTCAGAATTTAAAATCTCTTTTGTTTCCCTGATTATGTCACATATTTATATTAAAGTATTATAGATCCTGTCCTCCAAAAACTTGGTTTCGAATTGGGAAGAGGACATAGTGATTCAGACTAGTGATTCTTAACCAGAATTGTGCCATCCTTGGAGCATATAAAAGAAAGCACATGAGAACAGGAGTTCCTACTGTGGTGCAGCAGGTTAAGGATCTGGCATTGTCTCCGTAGTAGTGCAGGTTCGATCCCCGGCCTGGCACAGTGGGTTAAGAATCTGGCCTTCCCGCAGCTGTGGCTCAGTTTCAATTCCTGGCCTGGAAACTTCCATATGCCAAGGGTGCAGCAGAAAGAAAACAAAACAGACATGTGAGAACATTTTCGTTTGTCACATTACTGAGAGTTGGCATTTGGTGATTGAGGCACAGGTATGTTAGACATTTCGCTACACTTACCTCAGACTCCTCGAGAAAAAGAGTTTTCTCCCACATTTGCTCTGGGTGTCCTCGTTGAGAAACTGTTTTTGTTTGTTTGTTTGTTTGTTTGTTTGTTTCTCTCTGTGATATCCATGAGGGCAGGGGACATTCCTTCTTCTTGTGTTATTACTGCCTCGTAGAAAGTATAATGCCTTTTAGCTTTAGTTTCTTATCACATGTTCTGAAAACTTCCTAGTCATAGCCACACATAGGAGCAGTGTTATTATCATTTACCACCCAGCCCAGAATTTCAATACTGAGCACATTTGTTTATTAAGAGAATACTCAAAGCCTCATGGAGTTATAGGTTTTACACCACAATCTGCTCCTCAGTCTGACTTGTTCTCTGTTAGAACATCTCACCTCGCACTTAAATTCGGTTCTTGCTCTCTGCTCTTTCACCTTATTCTCTCTTGGGTCTTGATCTTTTCTCTGCTAGGAATGCCGTTCCCATTTTTATTTACCTCTGTGGATCTCACTCACCATTACTCAGTACAGGTATGCTCTCCTGGAAGCCTTCCCTGAAGTATGGGGTACTGGCGTGAGTGTTTCTCCTCTACGGTTCCCTCTTCACATTGCTGTTAAGGTGCTAACCATGGTGCCGTATTTTAGTTTTCTGTTCTTGTTTTCCCTTAGCCTGTCAGCTCTCTCAAGGTGAGGAACTGTGTTTACTTCAGTAGGTAAATGATCATAGATTACGTTCCCTGTAATTGGAGTTTAATGAATGTTTGAACTATTCTTGATGACTATAACACCAAGGTAAGAACCTTGAGAGCAGTTTTGGAACAAGCTGTTCTTCCACCAGTTCAGACTATGCAAACATTGGATTAAGTCTTGGCATTCTCTTCACTGGAATGAATCTTGTGAGAATCTTAGTATATGTCCTCTTCACATAAGAGGTATTTATATGGCTTTAAATCTATCATGGGTTTCTAAATCCATCGTCAAGTTTGGCAGGAGACACTTTTTTTTTTTTTTTTTGGCTTAATAAGGCTGAATTTTTGTTAAAATTTACTCTCTGAAAAGGCTTCATTCCAAAAAAAAAAAAAATTAAATCATTTACTGTAAATAAGCATTTAACCAAAGTAGAATATAATCACATATACTTTGCAAGTAAAGTAGGAACAGGAATTAACACCTATGAATAGAACACCTGGAAATTTATTATTTCTATTTTGTACTACCATCACAAATTGATTTAAAAGCAAACTATATCTTTTTTTTTTTTTTTGTCTTCCTACGGCCACACCCATGGCATATGGAAGTTCCCAGGCTTCGGGTCAAATCAGAGCTACAGCTGCCAGCCTACACCACAGCCACAGCAACGCTGGATCCAAGCTGTGTCTGCAACCTACACCACGGCTCACAGCAATGCTGGATCCTTAACCCATTGAGTGAAGCCAGGGCTCAAACCAGCGTCCTCATGGATACTAGTCGGATTTGTTTCTACTGTGCCATGCGGGAACTCCTTAAAAGCAAACTGTATCTTGATTAAACTCTAAAAAGAAACTTTTTAGTGGGCCTGTGCCACTATACAAAATGCAAATATTTGAAATTCATACTTGCAAGAAATCACTAATAAATGGAATTCTTGGGTAATTAAGTATTCTGATTTAAAGTAGCTTCATATTTGTAAAGTGTGGACTATTTACCTCAATTTTCCAGTTGTATTAAAAATAGTTCTAGGAGTTCCTGTCATGGCTCAGTGGTTAACGAATCTGACTAGGAACCATGAGGTTGCAGGTTTGATCCCTGGCCTTGCTCAGTGGGTTAAGGATCTGGTGTTGGCGTGACCTGTCGTGTAGGTGGCATATGAGGTTTGGATCCCGAGTTGCTGTGGCTGTGTCGTAGGCCAGTGGCTATAGCTCCGATTAGACCCCTAGCCTGGGAACCCCCATATGCCGGTCCTAGAAAAGAAAAAAAAAAAAGTTCTAAAGTTCTTTAACCTATTAATTTATAGGTGGAGAATTAGAAAAATGATATGTCCTCTTTGATAATAGGCTATTAGAGTACCTAAGAATCATTTTTTGAAATACCAGGTTGTTAATTATAGTTATGGATTATGAATGAAATTATGGGACAAATCTCCTGAGTCCAGGATATACACTGGGGGTAGTAATGTTTTAAGAATAGTGATTTATAGTATGTTTTCTTGTGATTTCTCTTTGTCTTTACAATTTTATACAATAAGAAAGAGTTTAACTTAGTTCAGGTTTTGTGGATAATTAAGGTTTTAGTGAATCTTTTAAATATAACTTTTTTTTGCTGATCATTGTTGATGACCAAAATGAACTATGGAAATATTAGTTCAAATAAGTATGTGGTTAAAGGTTGGGAGAGAAAATAAAATCATCACTAAATTAATGAAGTCCTCTTTCATATTATCATGTATATCTGAGCTTGCTTGTAGCTTATATATAGATATATATACTTATAGTAATGAAGAAAATCAAACTATTCCACAGTTTTATTAAAAATGATATATTATTTTATTCTATTTTTCATATAGTTAAATTGAAAAATGTATACAAACTAAACTTCAGTGAAAATAAAGCTGGCATCTTAAGCTTTGTAGCTTTCATCTTGAGAAAACACAATATTAACATGTTAGATCAAGGTTAAAGAATTTATTGTCTTTGAAGGCTCTGACAGTTGGGTTGCTGCATGGTAAAAGAATCAGTGTTTCATTAATGCGGGAACTCCTCACCCATGTGATAAATAGTATACTTTACAAAGAAGTAAAATGAAGAGATTTATTTCCCTGCTTTAGGGAAGTGAGGCAAGGTGCGTATGGCTGTTGTGACTTAAAAAGCTGTCTCGTATCAATAAAAATGGCTTGTTTGAATCCAATTCATAAGCACATGGTAACATTAAATTGAAACTTTGTTTTCTTTGGATTCATTTGTAAATTAAATGAAAAATCATACATTGTGAAATTTTAACTCTGATATAAATAATACTAATATCCCTGATAGAACTAATGTCTTCATTATAAACTAGATATATTATACGTCATAAATACATAGAACTGTAATGACTCAGGGGACATGATTTGAACTCTGGAACTTTTTTTCTTTTTTGGCTGTCCTTGTGGCATTTGGAAGTTCCCGGGTCTGAGCTGGAGCTGTGACCTATGCCGAGGCAACTCTGGATCCTTAACCCACTGTGCTAGCCTGGGATCGAACCAGTGCCTCCAGGGAGGCAAGGTGGGTTATTAACCCACTGTGCCACAGTGGAAACTCTTTTTATTTCTTTGAACTCTGGAACTTTTGAATCCATATAATTATGAATTAATGGGATTCTACTTAATATTTGCTCTGTTGTTCAGGGAACAGTTAAAATATCACACAATATATAGTACACTATCCTAGGAATGTACTGCATTACAAACGGATGATTTTATTTGGAAATGTCACTTAAATGTGTTTTATTTAGTCTGGATATGTTTAATTCTTTTTTTTTTTTTTCTTTTTATGGCCATACCTGTGGCATATGGAAGTCTCCAGGCTAGGGGTCAAATCAGAGCTGCAACTGTCGGCCTACACCATGGCCACAGCAATGTAAGATCCAAGCCATGTCTTGAACCTACACCACAGCTCACAGCAACACTGGATCCTTAACCCACTGAGCAAGGCCAGGGATCAAACCCACATCCTCATGGAGACAAAATTGTGGTGGATATGTTTAATTCTTATATAACCTTTCAACTTTATTAAACTTTATAATCATATTATTATCAAAATATCCTTCAATGTAAATTTCATTTGCCCAAAATTTTAAAAAATTCCCATAGTTTGCATTTAATTAAAATTTATTTCTTTTTTTGTGGATCGACATGGATTTTTTGGAGCATTGGGGAGAGAAGTTCCATCCTTGGAACTTTTTTTTTTTTTTTCTTTGTGCCTTTTCTAGGGCCGCTTCCACAGCATATGGAGGTTCCCAGGCTAGGGGTCGAATTGGAGCTGTAGCCGCTGTCCTATGCCAGAGCCACAGCAACTCGGGATCCGAGCCGCGTCTGTGACCTACACCACAGCTCATGGCAACACCAGATCTTTAACTCACTGAGCAAGCCCAGGGATTGAACTCGCAACCTCATGGTTCCCAGATGGATTCATTAACCACTGCGCCATGATGGGACTCCCATCCTTGGAACTTTTTGTAAGTTGCTCCCCTTCCTCTGGTGTAATCAGGAAAGTAACTCTGAGAGTCACAACTGTGTTGTGTAGAGGTCTTAACTATGGGTTCAAAAGGGTATATTTGACATGAAATGAAGTGAAAGCAAGCATTTTAAACTTTAGATACCCAATTCTTTCAAAGGAACAAACAGAGTGGTCACTATCAAGAGCCATCAGTAGGTGTTGTCGGGACAATTGTGCTTTCCTACATAAACTGTGATCCTCTCCCACAGGTCTAGGAAATTTGCCTTAGAAGCAAGGTTTTTGTAGTCATATTTAGGACATTTGGGAAGCTTTTACAGATATCTCTACTTGCATTTTACTATATCAATCTCCTTTTTTTTTTTTTTTTTTTTTGGTTAGGTACAGCAAACATGAATGGAATGTGAATGTGATAGATAGATTTTAAAAAGACTCCTAGACCAGACTATAAAATATAGTCTTTTTCAAATTGAGTCGAGTTAGATTTGTAAGACAGCTTTGGTAGCATTTTTCTATTCATCAAATTGGATTTAGAAAGAGATTTGTCATCCTAATTGGTTAAGTGGGGACACAATCTAGTCTTAGGTTGAATTCATTGAATAAAATTTCTCAAATTTATATAGTAGATACAGTATTTGCTTCCTCATTAAACATAAAAGAATGAGGAGTTGTGTGATTCAGTAGAAATGAACCTGACTAGTATCCATGAGGTTGTGGGTTCAATCCTTGGCCTTACTCAGTGGGTTAAAGATCTGGTGTTGCTATGAGCTGTGGTGTAGGTCGCAGACATGGCTGGGATCCTGCATTGCCGTGGCTGTGGTGTTGGCTGGCAGCTGCAGCTCTGATTCAACCCCTAGCCTGGGAACTTCCATATGCTGCACCTACAACCCTAAAAATTAAATAAATAAATAGATAAATAATCACTATTATTATCCATCTGACTTAAAGTCATAACTCTTCCTTTTAAATGCACATGTATAATTTATCTTTGCAAAAAGTTGAATGATTTCTACTTTTTCTTGGAAGAGATTGCTTAAAATAATAAAATTGTTTTATCGTACACTAATAAAATGTTCAACTACTAACCGATTATCTATTTTTTGAAGAAAAGACATCTGACAACCTCATCTCTTTATGAAGAATTTGTATCTGGGATTATGAAGCTGGATATGTTTCACTTTGTGTGGGATACCTAGAAAAGCATAGCTTCCTTTTCATTCCGTTTTCATCTTAAAAGTTATTCAACTTTTAAAGAAATATCATTACTCTTAAGATTATCCCTGTAATGAGAAATCACAGCATGCATCTTGAAAAATGGTTCCTCTTCATCTTTTCTCATTCATCTGCTAGTGGAATTATAAATGCACGCATGCAGAGTATGGCTATTCAGGTCAAATTCTCTTTCAGGACTGATGTTCCTGTTATACGGTTTATCCATCTATTAACATGCTGAAATGTCAAAAGCTTCATTTTTTTAAGAGTAGAATGTCAGTTTCTTTTTCACTGAGAGCAATTTCCTCAGCAACAAAAAGCAAGAGGTTTGACAGTTGCAGCCATCAGGGCAAAGACTGGCTAATGATTTGGGGAAATAGGAGTAAATGTTCAACTCTGTATCAGAGTGACCAAAGTTTAGATGTTTCTGCAGCAGTGCATAAGGTAGAAAGGAGAGAGTGTGAGCTAAAATGGTAGCACAGATGAGAAAGATCTGTGCCTGTGTATATAAAAGACTGCATCTCATTCTTTCAGTTTTTAAGACATTTTTCTTCATTCCTATAAACTCTTTTTTTCAAACTCTTAGTTGACTTTTGTATTGCAACCAAGGGTATCATTGTGATTGCATGACTATAGAGGAGTTTTTCATTTAACTATTGTTTACATCTGGTTATTTGAAACTGTGATTGGATGATTTTCATCGATAATTATAATTAAATTTATTGTATATATATATATTGATAATGAAGAATCCCAGGATAGCATATGTATGTGGAAAAGAAGTTGGAGAGTTCCTACTGCAGTTTAGCAGGTTAAGAACCTGACAGTGTGATGAGAATGTGTGTTTGATCCTTGGCCTCGCTCTGTGGGTTAAGGTTCCAGCATTGCCTCGAGCTGTGGCGTAGTCATAGATGTGGCTTAGATCAGGTGTTGCTGTGGCTGTGGTATAGGCTGGCAGCTGCAGCTCTGATTCGACCCCTTGCCTGGGAATGTCCATATGCCACAGGTGTGGCTGTAAAAAGAAAAAAAAAAAGAAAAGAAATAAAAAGGAACAAAATTGAATAGATAACAAGGAGTCTGTATTTATTGTAATGTATAAACAATATGTTACAATAAAGTCTGTATTGTAATATATAAAATGCATATTGTACACCATTGAATTACTTTAAACTACTGTAAATATGACTGTTAATTGTGGCAATCCTTTCACAGTGTACACATATATTGAAACATTACATTGTACACCTTAAAATATGTTTAAAATTTTTTGATTAACAGTATTTAGATTAATAAAAGACTACACAAGTGCAGCTTTCAAATTGACAGTAAAATGCAAACAATAATCTTCTCAAATCTCTGAAAATTCCCCTTTTGTGAGAGAATGGATTGGGGTGGCTATTTTTCTTTTCCATGTCAAAAATGATTTGGACCTGAGGATGGTGTGCTGGTTATCCACATTCCATATGGATCAAAAACACCGTCCTACATGCCCGCGTTATGGATTCCTGTGGGTCCCTGCAGTCATGTAAGTTATGTGAGGCTGAGTCTCAACTCTTTTCTTTCTCTGGATAAAACTGTGCTGTCTTGAGAAGGTTGTCTGTTTAGAGTTTTTCTCCCTGAAAGGGAAGGAAAGAGCATGGAAGCTAGCAGGTTATTTTGGAGGCTTGCTTGCCTCAGTGTTTAAGTGTGTGGGGAGGTGTGAGGGTGGCAGTTGGACTCATTATGCCTTTCAGTTTATTCGTTTGTTGGTCCCCTGTCAACCTGCCAGCCCTCTCTGTGGGATAACTGCCCTTTGTATCATAATCTGCCAACATTCATGGTGGTTGTATTCACTGTACCCGTTCTGCTGTGGAACTCCATTAACAACTGGGGTTTGAATGCAAAGCTTCATGATATCTGGATGTAGAGACAGTGTGCTCAGCCACAAAGACAGCCTTTGTACTTCTTAGGCTTCTTATAATCCTTTAAAAAAATACAAAACAAAACAGACCCCCACTAGCTTTGAAGAGGGGCTTTTCTGGGAATAGGAAGGAAAATACAGGCATTCACCACGCTGTTCCATACTTTCATAATGCAGTGTTTGAAGAGAGGGGAAGTTTCTAATTTGAAAACCTGATTTGTTTCTTTGGCTAAGGTGGGCTAAGTTTCAGACTAATGTTCTACCTGTGGAGGTGCGGGTGAATTGGTCTTTGTTTTCTGGCTGAAACCTTGCCTGGCAGGTGGCTACATCAATTCTTCTTGGCTTGTGCTCTGGAAGTGCCTCTCTGATCTCTCTAAGCTCCTGCTTTGTCTGAAGAATTCTTAACCCTAGAGTCCCTTCTCGAAGGAACATGTGCCTCAACCTCTTTACCTGCTCTGAGCCTCCTGATTATTCTCTCTTGCCTGTGGGAGTGTGAGGGGGGGCAAGAATAGAGAATGACAGGATCCTCAATCTGCAGACAAGTGACAGTTACAAATCAAAGCAGGAAAGCTTGTCTTCCTTTCCTCCACACCCCCACCCATTACTTGAGAGACAGAATTCAATACCTGAGTTGTGAAGACAAGCAACACTGTTGGGTTGATGCAGCAAACTGAAGAGATGCTGCACTTCTGCTTCTGTCCCTCTGCTCTGGCACAGGCTTGTGAGCCCTCAAGGCACTTTCTTCCTTGTTTCCATTTTGTCGAACCACTTGAGTAGGTGGAAATGATACCTTTACTCTTTTTGTGAAAAATCAGTGTGAACTGTTATTGAAATGATTGCAGTAGAGTGTTGAGCACTTGCTCAGAATGCTGCTTCAAATGTATTTTCTCATTTAACTGTCCAACTTGTATATGACCATGGAGGTCTGAGCTTCTTTTGGAGATCCTTTGTCTTTTTAAGAATCATAGGTCTATTCATATTACTGTATCCTGATGGTTTAGGCAGAGTGTTGACTTGCATAAATTCAGACACACACACACACACACACACACACACACACACACAAATGATAGCAATGCCTGCTAGGATCTTAATGAGTACAAATGAATACAAGGCAAGTCCTACATCTTTTAGCTACTGTAATCAAAAGAAGAAGAAAGTCCCTGTTATACAGTGGTCTCTCTAACCTTGAGTTTTCACATATCTTCAGAGTAGCATTTTAAGAACTTCCATGATGATATAAAATAGGGGAAACATCCTGTACTTCATGCTTGTAAGTGGTTCTCAAAATTTAGGGTGCACATGATTTACCAATGTTACAGTGTCTGCTAGAGACCCCATGAGGAGAGGTCAATTTGTTTTAACAGGTATTGTGGTGGCACAGATATAGGCATACTCGTGTAGCGATATCGGCAGAGAGATATGTATATGCATAGTTGATTTTCATACAAGAGACTCAGAAACCATTGTTTGAGGACCACTGAGAAGAGTAATCCTCTATGGCCTCTAATGTTATAAATGTATCATTGTGTGATGCATTTCTAATTTTGAGCACCAGAAGAACAATTTTATATATAATCATTTTTGTACATCTGTAGTTCAATATTTATATTTCAGATAACACTATACATTGTTTTCCATTCATAATTCAAAATTATTAAATAACTATTGAGAGTCCATGGATAAAATCATAATGAAAATTTTATATGAATGTGCATTATTGTAATCTGACAAATTTCAGGTAAACTAAAAGACTATAACAGTATTATGAAAGTATATCTTATATTAGTTAGAGCTTATCAAGTAACCCTATTTCCATGTGTCTGCAAACTTAACTCATGATCATTGTATTTCTCACGTGTGTAGTGATTCCTAATACACGCCACTTCTGACGTTAATGAGTCCTCATGGAAATATTGCAACGATTTTATTGTCTCTGTGTAGGCTCACCAGTATAGTTAAGTACATGCTTTTATCAGGCTACCTCTAGCAATGATTGATCAAGGTCACTCTTTATTCCAGATACTTAACTTCTCAGTACTTGTCATTAAACAATTATGAGAATAGTTCCAATTCATAGGTTTGTTTTGAGACCTGATGAAAACATATATGCACAGCCCTTAGCACAGAGCTTCACACATCCTAAACCTTCCATAAACATTTAGTTAGGTAGTCAGAAGTACCAAGGAAACACATACAGTTTCCAGATTGGTTAATTGTGGGTATCATCAGTTGTGTTTTATTTAGGTGTTTGTTAAACTCAACAAGGCAGTTAGATTAGTTTATTTTATAACAAAGGAGATTTTAGAGATTTTTAAGTAAATACCCATGCCACCATCTTTCATTTCAGAAACTGAGGAAGTATACAGAATAATGAATGAGCTGGCACTGGAATTGGTTTACTTGCTCCAGCTATGGAATACACAGCTCTAGACTCACAGTTTTTGTTTATTTGTTTGTTTGTTTTGTTTTTGCTTTTTAGGGCTGCATCTGTAGCATACGGAAGCTCCCAAGCTAGGGCTCAAATCAGAGCTGCAGCTGCTGGCCTATGCCACAGCCAAAGCCATGTCAGATCTGAGCCACATCTGCAAGCCACACCACAGGTCACAGCAACACTCGATTCTTAACCCACGGAGAGAGGCCAGGAATCTAACCCATATCTGTTGGGATACTAGTCGGTTTCATAAGTCTCTGAGACACAAGGGGAACTACCTCACTGTAGTTTTGAATATTAAATTATGGTGCCTTAACTCATAGAAGGTGAGTTACTGTCATCAGATAGCAACCATTTGAAAATCACTTTTACTATGTAAGAGATTTCCTGTGTACTTTAAATGTTAGCAAGAATATGAAGCCTTTTTATACTAAATTCTTAACATTTTTTCTTTTGAGTTGGATCTAGTAACAACATATAGCTGATATATAAACAGCCATGTAACTAAAACTGTCTTGCACTTTGTATATTAATATAAATTGGCAAAGCTGTTTCTGTAGTTTGGCAGTGGTTCTACATGAAGATGGAGACCATGGGGCAGTCTTAGATCTCTTGGTCCTTGGGTTTGTGAAGCTTAGGTGTTTTGCAGCCAGTCTGCTGCCAGCTGGCTTATTCTTAGAGGAGGTGTCCTGGCAGTAACTATTCAGGGAGATAGAAGCAGTCAGATTGGTCAAAATGATTGCAAACTAGTGTTACTAGAATCCTTATTAAGAATAATTCTTTTTAGCCAACCCTTGCTGCTTTGTAAAGAGGAGTATAGAGTTGGATTTGGCATCTAACAGTGCTTGTTCTGCACTTCATAAGGTAGCTCCATCTAGGATGCAGTCTTTCTTTTGGCAGCTGTGATGTGATGATTAGGCTTGTGTTTTAGATAGAACATGCATCAGAGCCATCATCCGTCAGATTCAAACTAAATTGGACATTTTGCTCTAGGGAATAATTCTGCTCTACTCACATCTGACTGCTTGCTGCTTACCAGAGGGTGGCCCAACTGGCCCCATTAATCCTCATTTTCAAGTCTGGGCCAAAATACTACCTTCTCAGTCAACCCTTTCTCACCTTCGCCTTTTCTGCCATATCTCCCATACTTCTCTGTATTATAATCACTAGTGTTTTTTTTCTCTCTCTCTCTCTTTATTTTATTTTATTTTTTGGTGTCACTTTTGGAGGGTGGGGGGGGGGGCGGGGAGTGAGATGGGTATTCTCATATTCTTTTGGCACAGCTGTATTTTTTCAAGTCCCCAGTACCATATTAGGCACATACGAAGTGCTTCATATGAGTGGGGTGAAAGAGCATGTCATTTGGATTCTTCCTTGTGAGGTAGCCTTTAGTATGTATCACTGGATCTGTGTGAACAATGTGGCTGTTGTCCGGTGTAACTAAAGTAATTTAGACCAGTTCATCCCTCTCAAACTATCAGGCGCTGAAATACGTCTACTCATCTTCAGAGTTCTGCTCAGCTTTCTCCTTTAAAGACACTTTCCAAAGCTGTTTTTCACTAGTATAATAGTAGGAGCCCAACAACATTCTTTAGGTTTGTTTGCTGGCTTTTAGAGTTTTCTTTTTCTCTCCCCTATTCAGTGTGTCTGTTTGTGAGGGGTGGGTTGAGACGTGCAATGGTGGCAGTTGTATTAGTTTGAGGAATCAAGGTATCTTTGAAGTGAGAGACTTAATAACAATATTTTAAAAAGAGATTGCTTTAAGTGCACCCTAAAGAAAATTATGGAAAAATAACTGAGGTTTTTAAAATGTATGTATGTTTGCTTCTTATATTTAGTATAATGAGATACAATGAGTTGTGAGGGGTTTTTTTGCACTTGTTTTTATTGCAAAACTATTTTGTTAAATGTATAATCTATTGAAATCAATTTAATGTTGAGGAATAGCTACATTTTATATTTTCAAAATTGTTAATCTAAAGAAATATTTTTTAGCATGAAGATATTAGTTACTGTTTTCCTCTGGTTACATTTTATTTTAATATAATGCATAATAACCACAAGAGTAATTTTTGAATCCTTATTAAAAAAATCAAGGACTACAGAGGCACATATCAAGTTAAGAATGAAAAACCCGAACTCCTCCTAATGCCCATAATTAAATATGGTAAATGATTTGGTATGTATTTTTCTAGACTTTTTTTCTGTATTTACAGTCATATGTAGGATAACATGTATACACTGTATTTTTTTTCACCATGTTTTTTGGACTTTTTAGGGTCCTATCTGTGGCATATGGAGGTTCCTGGGCTAGGGGTCGAATCAGAGCTATAGCTGCCACATCTGTGACCTACACCACAGCTCATGGCAACACCAGATCCTTAGCTCACTGAGCAAGGCCAGGGACTGAACTGCATCCTTATGGATACTAGTCAGGTTTGTTAACCACTGAGCCACAATGGGAACTCCTAGAGTGTATTTATATATGCAGTATATGTTTATGCATATATATGATAAAATATTCTTTAAAATTAGAAATATAGCCGTTATTCAGAGTGTTCTCAGATGTTTTTGTTACTTCAAAACTTATCTTAGAAATCTTTATTAGTGTATATAAATTTCTTTCCTTCTTTATCAGTTCTATAGTGATCTTTTTTTATATGCCAAGTCTGTAATTTAGTGATTCGATCTCCTTTTCTTGGCCTTTGGCATTATTTTCAGTTTTTTTCCTGTTCGGAACATTGCTGCACCAGACATCATGGGCATACTTATTGGTGCATTGGTACAAGCATTTGGGGGGATTATAATTGTGGAAATGGAATTATAGGGGAAATTTTGGCATAGATAAAGATGTTTTGCTAAATATTGCCAGAACACTCTTTAAAATGCAGGAGGTCTTTCTTATATGCGGTTATTTTAAAACCAGGATCTTGTTGTTTTCAAGTAAGTACATTTTTTTCTAATTATAAAATAATGTATATTCATTGTAGAAAATTTAGAATTATCGAGCTGTTAAATAATAAAAAGTAAAGCTTAGTAGTCCTACAATCTAGGAGTAGGCATCATTGCTCTTTTGGTACATTTACTTTCAGTCCATGTTTTCCTATGGATAATTTTCACTGTGTTGGTATCTCAGATTTTCTTATTTAGCTTTACAGTGTGTGCGGTTGTACCCCCATCATTAGAAATGCTGAAACACTGATATACTGATTACCTCATTGTTTATTGTACAGCACCAGCAGGATACTTTAACTATATGTTGAACAACGTAACTAATTTATGTTGACATTATACATGTCTCTATTTTCAGCAATCATAAATAATAAGAAATGCCTTTTGTATAAAGCTTTCTCTGTATTTCATATTGGTCTCCTAGTGCATATTAAAAGTTATATAAATATTGGGTTAAACAGTAGTAATAATATAATGCATTTCGTTGTCCTTTGCAAACTTATTTCCTACAAAGATGGTAGCAATTACAGTGCTCCTCTAGGATTTAAATATGCCTATTTCAGCATTCCCATGTTGCCGTTAAAGGGTTTTTATGATGCTTGGAGGGCTACAATCCCTTTCACTCCTTTGAGTCTCAGAGTATTATTTCTTATTTGTTGTAGTGACTTCTTTATAGTTTTGGTTAAAGTTACAACTTGGGGTTAAACCTCTTGAGCCTGCTGGTTGGCTCAAAATGACTAGTTACTTCATAACTTACTGTGTACTTTTACATGTATTGTGTGTGTGTGTGGTAACCAGTGATAAACTAATTATATAAATATTGAGTGGTGATAATGAAAATTTAGACTGTTCCCCCATAGAAATGTCATACACATAAAATTTGCTTTCAGCTTTGTGTATTTCTGGATGATCCCTGAGGAGACCATGTCTTCTGCATCCATTCCTCACACACACCGTGTACCTCAGAGAAGGAAAAAGGAGTCAGTATCTTCCTTGGTTGCCATTTCTCTTTCATAGTTATCTTATTTTTGTGACAAACTCTGTTCTTTTGAAGCTCATGCCATTGGGCTTTACCAACTTCTTCTCTCTTATTGCTGACTTGACTGATTTCATTTTCTCATTCAGGGAAACTTGTAGGGTCAATCTCATAATTTTACTCTTACCAAACCTTTAACTTTGAGCAGTTGTGGTTTAGCTCAGTTTTGAAGCCTATTGCCTGTAAACTTACCCAGCTGCTGTGAACATCCTGAATTGTATCATCACCAGATATTGCAGCTTTCAAAACCACCGACTGAAATCAGAACGACCTCTGAGCACAGTCTTTTCTTCTTCTAGCTTTCTCAGATCCTCTCACAGCATCAGAACTATTAATGCATTGATTTTCATCCTTATCCATGTTTGATTCCTGATCATCTATTTTCTTACAGCCTTGCATATATTCTCAAAACCTTGCCCCTCTCTCCATCATACTAGCCTGGCAAGATGCCTTAGCCTGTGTCAAAATGATGTGTTGGAAGGAGCATGGCAACATTAGGCTTTAGCCCTTGCTCTTGTGCTGACTAGCAGTATAACCTTGGCAAGTCATTTCACTAACCTAAGCTATATAAATTGTAGTGTTTGGACTAGATCATAATTTTCTAGAATATAATGGACAGTAGACCTAGATGTTACATGTAAAAAAAAATGAAACAGAAAAGAGTTCCACAGTCAAATGCATTTGGCAAACAACGTATCATTCGCTCTTACAAATTTACAGTACATAATATAAAGGCTCTGAGAATTCCTATAAGAAGAAGAAAAAAAAAATTTTTTTTTTTTTTTTTTGGTCTCCCTTTTTAGGGCCACACCTGTGGCTTATGGAAGTTCCCAGGCTAGGGGTCAAATCGGAGCTACAGCTACCTACACCACAGCCACACCAGATCTGAGCATCATCTGCCACCTATACCGCAGCTCACGGCAATGCTGGATACTTAACCCACTGAACAAGGACAGGGATCGAACCCGTGTCCTCATGGATACTAGTTGAGTTCATTACCACTCAGCCATGGTGGAAAGTCCAAAGAAATTTAACATTATTTATCCTGGTATTTCTCAAACTATTTGACCGTGGAGCCTCACACACTTAATTTATATCTGCAGAATTTGGGTTGAATGGAACACACTTTGGGAATTGCTAGCCCAAATTATCTTTGGCATTATTTACTTTCGATCTTTAATTTCCTGATTCTGTAACTCATTTTATGTGCTTGTTCTGTCAGTAGGCATATCTAGGATAGATACAATTTAGCATCTCCATAATTCAGCAAGATGGATTTATGCTGAATATCACAGGTAAATAAATAGTGCATTGACAGTGGTCCTTCTTTAAGAAGTATTCTTTTGAGATCAGTAGTATTTTATATGCTGCATCGGAGAGACAGAAGAAAACAATTCCTACGATTTATTAACTACAGTGTGGCAGGTAATCCCTTATTTCACAGCCATCTCTTAGTGAAAATGAAGGTTTCTTTAAGACCTTACTTCAAAGTCACTTAAATGAAAAGTTGAACCTTTTTTTTTTTTTTTTTTTTGAGGGAGAAATGCATGTATGTAAGAATTGCCAATACTGGCTTTGCATAATTTAGTGATTCTGATAGGTTGCTTGAGTAAGAACAAGTTAAACAGATATATGCAAGTACAGGATTGTAAAGTTCAAAGGAAATGCAAACTTGATTAACAAAAGTCACTGTCAGAGACTAATTGTAATTCAGCAGCATATGAATCCTTGAAAAATGTCCCCTAAAAGGTTAGCCAAAAGTCCTGCTTCTGTCTACTGTTCACTTGAGAATTTTCAAATTTAGGTATTTCCTGGCATCGTAAAAGCCAAAAGAGCTATGGGACATTTTTTTTTTTTCTTTTATACGTTACATCCCCTTATTTTTTGTTTCTGTATTTCATTGTCCCGAGTTTATTTTTTTTGAGAAAATTTTCTGAAGTTGACCTTTTTCATATATTGCATATTAAAGAGTCATGTGAGTATTATTAGTTATGCATTTTTAAATAATTATGTTGGTTTTATTATAAATATGGGATATAATTCCCCAAGAGCATGGCAGAAATAATGAATTAGTACTTACATATTTTTCTAGCTCTAATGATTAAATGATTGCTTCAGTAGTGTAATTTTTCAACTCTACATAATTAGTGACTCTGAATAAGCAATTAAATTATGTTTAATTTTGATAACTGTTATGATTAAATAATTACATATTTTGTTATTTCTAAAAATTAATTGTTTTATTGGCTGTGATGTTGACTGAGTTCTCACTTAATTTACTGATTTTTGTTTCATAGAAAATATTTTCTAAGTCAAACAAAAAGCCCATGATACAGGATGGCAAAATCTCTATATGTTTATTTCATGGCCAAGAAGAAAAACTCTGGTCCAAATGCAAGAAGAGTTAAATGCTTAACTGATTCATGAACTATACTAAGAGAATGATCATTGATATTTTCGAAGAGGAAGTTTTTAGTGGCATACTGCCCTTTTCTGTCTCTTTGTCCTCTTAGAAAATGTTCAACATTTTATTAATGACTTGAAGAAAGACATCAAAAGGGAATTTACCCAAATTTGTAGAAGACACTTGTGGGGAAGCAAAATATTATATTTCAGAAATAAATTACAAAATTAGTCCATTAAGGCTGTAAATTTTGCATGAGTTATAGAATAAGAGGTTTATGGTATCTTGTTTTCTTTGAGAAATCATCTGAGGAAATGCTATGTCATGGGTTAGGAGCTGCTCAGTGGGATAAGGCTGAGGGTGTTTTATTCATTTTCAGACCTGATTGAGCACTGACTACATGCCAGGTTCAGCTGCTTTTGTGCCCTGCCAGAGACTTACAGTAACAGCTAAAATAGAGGCACACTAATTAGTGATGTTTAATAGTATAGGTACACTGTCAACAGTAGCGGGTTTCCATAGAAACTGAAATCATTTTTTAAAATGGACATCTTTTGGAAGTTTGGGTTTCACTTTCTTCCTTACCACAGTGTGACATTGCACTGGTTATCACTGGGACAATTACTATTATCCAGAAAAAGGCAGTTATATGTGGTGTTGAAAGGAAAGAAACTTATGAATGGAGGCCATTCTTATAGACACTAATTATGAAAAATTATGATGGTGAAGAATGTCAGACTATATTATATAAAGAGATACTGAGAGACTCTTTAGCCCAAGGAAGAAAATATTTGGAGATATGGCAACTTTGTATTGATTTCTACAAATGCAGTAATCCAAAATTTACGACTCTATGCCCAGAATATATGTGAGAGTTAATGCAAGTTTCAGAGTACCCTAAATTATATACACTGGGAGTATTAGGAGCCTTAAGCTTCCCCACTGGTGTGTGAAACTTCCTTCAGCTGGTTATGAGGAGAATTGTTTAAACACTTTATGTACCTTTCATTATACCACAGTGAGTATTTCCAGCTTTAGATAGAAAAGAAAAAAAAAAAAGAGATAGATATATTTTTCCTGCTCTCAAGTATGAAGAAGTTATATTCAATTTCATTCAACCTGGTAGTCACTTCCTATAGCTGTAGGAAGGTGCATTAGCTCTTTCAGGCCAGCAGGCATCATTTAATGCATTATTCCCATAATAGAGCCCATTGTGTTATGAATACACCAACCTGGTTTTCACTACATAACCCACAACTGCTTAGAACAGTGTTTTGAACCACATAGTTCCTACAGTTTGATGTCTGAATTCACCCAAACAAACCAGAAAAGCCAAGGTAACGTGTGCCTGTGTTACACATCTTGATTCATGTGCAAAGTCCCAGAGGCAGTGATGATATGGTTCAAACGAAGATCTATCACAAGTACTTGAAAACCTTGCATGTTCTGTGAGAAAAAAAAAATGTTGAAGTTTTGTACTCGTGCAAAACAAGATTCAAGAGCTGGCTTCGCCAGTTTGGTCTGTGGTATATTTCTCCATTAACCCACATTTTGTACCTCTTATATATGGAGGGTTTGCATTTATTTGTGTAATGCAAAAAAGTGTGCTGGAAATACTTGTTAAAATATTATTAGAAAATTTATATCTTTATCCTTTCTGTATATATCTAAATAGACTATATTCAGAATTTTTCTTATTTCTCACAAAGACTTTGTTAGTGAATTATTCTGTCCATAGTGGATCATATCTTGTCTATCATTTATAAAGACAGAAAAACCGACTCATTAATATTTCTTCATCATTTAAATATGCCAGAAAATACTATTAGATAATTTTAGCACTTTTCTAAGCTTGTAATGAAAGCAAATATTATTGAAAATATATAAAATATGATTTCCAAAGAGAAGAAACTAAATCAAATCAAACTCCCAAACCCAGACAGACACTTTTTATTCCTAAATGCACATACAAATGTTTTCATCAAAATGATTATAAAAAGATTTTTTTCTATGTAATTGATTATTTTGCATATATCTATATCATGTCATTTGAAATTACTTGGAGGGTAGTTTTTGAATATGCATCGAGACATTTGTTAGTGTTTTTATTAATAAAAAAGCCACAGCTTGCTCTTTCAGTTTTTTTGGAATTACTCTTCCCAGAGTACTTCAATGAGATCATGTAATAAATATTCTTTATTATTGCAAAGCTGATCTTTAGGAAAAAACATGGCATATTCAAACGAGTATCCTGGCAGTAGTACTGCCAGAGCAAATGTATATTCTTAAAATGTTAACAAAACTTATATTCTTTGGAACGTGGATGCACAGTTCTCAAATTAAGCTTTTACAAGACAGAATTAAGGTTATTTAATGGGTGAAAATAAATTTCTATAATACCGAAAGCTTTAGTGTGAGAAAAGGACTAGTCACAGGCGTAAAATATGGTAGATATAATAATGCATTTAAAAACCTTAGTAAATCATGACTGTGCCATTATATTAGACACTGTTTCATAAACTAGAAGACATGACAATCTGATAAATCTGCCTTTTAATATTCAGTGGTTAATTCTTTAAATAAATTATTCCTTTGTCTTCTGCAGTAGTTCGCTAAATCTGTCTAAAGGAATGTGGAAGTCCACAGTCATGGCAAAGTAATAATACAAATGCCAGGAGAAAGTTCTGGACTTCAATCCAGAACTATTATTTTAACCAAACTCTTTAAATAATTTCACAAGAGAAGTTTGAAGTGAAGGTGAATGGGTTGGGAGGCTCGTAATTTAAGATATATACACTTCATTTAACGGCCTTAAAATAGTTATCTTATTTCTATAAGAACTGATTATGATTGAATGCTAAGTAAAAAAAGTTTTTACCATAAGTTACTAGTTTCACATATAAAATGGAAGTGCAATTTTTAAAAATAATGTTTTGAATCTTATAAAGTAGTGAAACTTAATAAATAAATAACCCTTTTATTTTGGCATTTAGAGACATGGCTTCCTTTCCTCTGTTCTCTGAATAGCAGAAAACAATCACAATTTTTAAATATTTTCATTCCATGGGGAACCATTTATGATATGTTTTTACTTTAAAGGTAATTAAGCATTTGGCTATTGCTTTTCTGTGAGTGATTATGGAAAAACAACACAACAACAACCACCTATGGTTATTTTAGCAATAAATCTCTTCCTAAAATGCTACACCACAATTCTCTATATTCTCTCATAAGATATAGGCCCACCACACTATAAGACAGAGTGTCCCTTTATAAACTTTGATCAGATCCAGACTTCTGGCTGCAATGTACACAAGGCTGTAAGATTTAACCTGTTTTACCATCTGTTAAATGGCATATTAGTACTTGTCTTATAGGTTGTAGTGAGGATGGATGAAATAATGCTTAACAAATACCAGTGCCTTTATGTGAAGTAAGAAGTCAACTTGTTAGATGTCATTATTTTCCATTAAATTATGGCGTCCATAGGGCTTTGTTCTCTATACTGTTTATCCATGACTCCTAAAACTGGACCATCTCTCAGTCATGGTTTGTTAAATGAATCAGTAAATAAATGAATTAATGTTTCATAGATGGCCTTTTCACACTATACCTCACTTCTACTTGTGTTTGAGTTTGTCACTGAAAACTTAAAACATGTATTACTTCTTTCATTTGTTCTGCAAATATTTATTGTGTAAACTCTCAGAACCAGGACACTCTCTGAGGCTGTCAGTCAGTTAGGATGTACTTAGTTGTTTTTTTAGGTTCATTAGTTTCACGAATGCGTATTTCGTACTTACCCTAGCAATTGGCCAGGTGTTGTGGAGAACGTTTCAGAGGGGCTCAGATTGGAAGCAGGGAAACAAGTTCAAACACAATACTGATAATAATTAGAGACAGTTATTTAAGATCTAACATCCATTGAGCATGAACCCATATGTATAATATTATTGTTTTTGGCTATGCCTAGAGCATGTGGAAATTCCCAGGCCAGGGACTGAACCCAGGCCTCAACAGTGACCCAAGCTGCTGCTGTGACAAAGGCAGACCCTTAACCTGCTGTGCCACAAGAGAACTCCCAATTAAAAAAAATAAAATTATAGAGTTCCCGCTGTGGTGCAGTGGGATCAGTGGCATCTCTGGAATGTTGGGATGTGGGTTTGATCCTCGTCCTAGTATACTGGGTTAAGGATCCAACATTGCTTCAGTTGCAGCTGTGGTTCAGATCTTATCCCTGGCCCATGAACTCCATATGTTGCAGGTGGCCAAAATAGAAAAAAATAATTGTTTTCAGTTAATACAGTCTTCATTTTTCTTTTTGGATTTTGAATTCTATATTGAAGAGTAATTATGAAGTAGAGAGTATAATTTTTATGAAAAGGTATGCCTCCGCCCAGATATTCTCATGCGGAGTATCTTTCTGTCTAGGCAAATCTATACCTTCACAATAGCTATCCTATGGAAATTAAAAGCAGTGATATGGTGTTCTTTCTGTTATTCACAATTACTACTTTAGTATGTTCAGGTACCTAATGATTTGAATCATAGTTAGGAACTGAAATTATTCAATGCCTGTTGGTTCCCCTACGTGTTGTTCAGCATGATTGGGAAGGACTGGAGTCTGTCCATCTCCTTGGTCCTGGTTCAGAAATCGTTTAGGTCTGGCTGGGTCCTGCAGCTTAGGGAGGACTTCCAAGAAGGAGGAGTTTGCTGATGTTCTGGGCAAAGTGATCCTGGTGATCTAAGCTGTCACTTATTGTGAGCTGTTTTGAATTGGTAAATAAATCTGTGGTCTGTGTATATATTTGTGTGTGGGTATATATATATATATATATATATATACGCATAATCTGCATTATTTATACATGTATATATTTGTGTGCATATGTATACGTGTATATATAATGTGTGTACATACACAAACATATATAAAATACTACACTGTGCTCTTTTACAGAGTTTCTATGTTTAATGCGTTTACATTATGAGTTGTTTCCATAGAAAATGTGGTTAAAAAGCCCATATAGTTGTTGTGATATTTATATTCTTGGGGATTTAAAAAATCAAGTGAAAGGACAGTTAGTATGTTCTCAGTTGTATCCTAAGGAGATACCTTAATATGTAGCTTTATCTTTCAAATCATTTTCATATAAAGGTCTATTTTACTTAGGCATTTTGTAAAATGTATAAATAATCTACTTACAACTTTGAGAGTATTAAAAGGGAAGCAGTTTATTTCTCCACACATTATTTTAATGTTTCTATTTAGATTTTGGTATTAAATTAGTTAATGGATAATAGGCACAGAAGGAATTTGATATGTGACATTAATGGATACAATTAGTGAGAGTTGCAAAATTTAAGTTATGGGTAAAAACAAGAAACTGTGTCTGATACTGTTTTGCAAAGTTGTTCTTTTGGCAGAAGTATTGAAATAAGTGAAAAACATGGAACAATTTTGAAAGGATTTATGATTAATGAGTCTGAACAAAATATATAATACAAGATAATAGTTGCTGGCTATGGTGCATTAATAAGCTAGTTAAGATTAACATATTAAAGGTGCAAGTTAAAAATGTACTGCTCTGGGAGGGGGTTTCTCCAGATTAAAAGATCATTAAAAACTGTACTTAAATATTGAATGTGGACCATTATTATTAGATAATTTTTGAATAAATCAGAACTAAAACACGATAAATTGAATAGTGGGTGATATTAAGTAGTGATTATTAAATCAGGTGTAAAGATAGAATAGTGGTTAAATCGAAAGCATTCTTATTTTTTGGTGATAGCGAATGAAAGACTTTCTGAGTGTAGTTAATTTTGAAATACTTCAGCCTCCAGCCACCATCCTAATAGATATGAAAAGGGAAAATACTTTGCAGTTTTTAATATGTAGATAATGAATATAAATGTATGCTTTGCATTTTTCTCTTTGCTTTTCTAATTGGAATTAATTTTTTTAAAGTAATGAAGTTTAGCAGTATGGTTTCTTACTTTCCTTTCTGATACCATAAATGAGTTTAATAGTCCCATTTTCATATTCTAGGTTGCCACTTCCCCCAGCCATATTTTGAATTTGTGTCTCTCTTCCTTTTTCTCTAAAACATATGCTGTATAAGTAATAACTGTGATAGCAAATCTTTATTGGTTGCTCCCAGTGTGCCCTGTGGTCTCAGTGGTTGACTTACGTTAAATCTCTAAATCCTCCTAACAACTCTGTGATATAAGTAGTGATATATATTATAACCTTTTCATAGGGAAATACACTGAGGTATAGACAAGTCAAGTGGCTTGTCTTAGGTCTCACAGCTAGAATTTGGAGCATCAGAGATGGGATCCTTGGCCATCTATATATATCGCTCATGCCATTAATTACTGAAGTGTGCTGCTCCTCTCAAAGAGTTTATTCCAAATACCTGGAAGTTATAAGTATACTACTACAATATAAAATGGACTTTCAGAAACAAAATTAAGAAAAATTATGTTAAAGACAATACAAATAGTTACAGAAATGAAGGAAGGGTCATTTTGAGAAGAAATTATACTGGCTGAGATTGTTTATTTGAGAAATGAAACATGATGACATATACATACTTCATATCAAGTCTTCTATTACCTGGACCTGATAAGATTTTGTGTGTGTGCTTTAGTGACCCAAATAAAATTCATGCTTTAAACTTTGACTCCATAAGCTATTGTAAGATATAGAACATTTTTGAAATTATTAATCAAGGATGTGAATGATCTGCCCATTGCCTCTGGGTTCAGAGAGGCCAGGGCAGTGAGTTCTGAAGAAATTAGCATGATTTATTTGTAGTTCCAAGTGGTATTCATTTCAATTTATCAGCACGACCTTGTTGAGGCTCTTAAAAAAGCTCCTAAGTTTCACCTTGAGTCTCTGTTCTGCCTTAGTTTGAACAGTGGTATAGTTTTATGGCCTCTTTTCTCTTTTCAGTTTCTATTTGCTGGAGCAGGTCAGTCTCTGGTTTCAACCTTTCCTCTGACACAGTCTGAATTGATTGGAATATTTAAGGTCAGTGGATCAGAATAATTTATCCTTGGCTCTTTCTTGAGTTCTTTAAAAGTTAAAATACAAAGACTAGATTTATTTTAGGAAAATAGGAGCATAGGGATCTCTTTTCTGTTGCCAGTTCTTTAACTGCCTGAAGAGTAATATACTAGATGAGGCTCTTAACTAAGGTTTGATGTCCTCATCTGGAAATTTGGCAAGATGAAATTTAACCTGTTTACTGTTGAGAAATAGAAAAGTCATTAAGATAAAACATTTTCACCAGCTACAAACAGATCCCGCATCACATCATTGTTATAACTGATTTTTTGTTAATATTCATGTGTTAATTTTTAAGCCTCATCTAAAAAGGCTTTCCCTCAAACACATATATTTTACTCTTAATATCCACAGTCCATCATTTTGGACAGTTTTTCAGTCCTTACATAATAATAAGGTATTATTCACTACACAGAAATTGAGATGGCTCCTATACTGTAAGTACAACTAGTGCACTTGGTTTAAATGCATTTTCTAACTTGGGTGAAGAAGGTACATATCAAACTATGGAAAGCTCCATGGGTAAAATAGAAGGGTAACGGTAATGTTTTTCTAAAAGTGGTCATTTGAAAATTAAATTGGGTGTTTTAATTTGTGTAGGGCATGCGGCTGAGCCCTTTGTGACCACGTGTCTGTAGACAGAATATGCCCTGGAGGTCAGAGCAGACGGTGGCCCATTCTCCTTAAATATGTATGCACAAGATTTTAGATGTTGCCCGTTTCACCCTGCAGCACAGTTGTGCTGACCTGCCTATGGGAATTATGTATCTAGCTGAGAAGAAGAGAAATGGCAGAATTCCAATAAATGCTGTGTTAAATAAATGAAGAATAAATTTATGTTTCAAGGATAGTCTTTTGGCTTCAGAGGTAAGGTTCATATTGATATTCAAGTTTTGAAGTATAATCCTGAGTATCTTAGTTAATGTGGTATTAACGGTTCTTTTTAAAAACCTAAATTAGAGATAATAATAATTTAATAATCATTCAATATAATTGTTAAGATATACAATCATCTCTGAGCACAAAGATACATGTGCAGCTATTTTTGCTGTTTACATGTATATGCTATTTAATATAGGAAAGCTTTGATGCCAGATTCATATATGTAGAATATGATATTTCTGACTGGTGGATGGAGGAGATTATACACATTTGACCACATTTTTGTTCCTTTTGTTATAAATTTCTTTTGTTTTTTCTAAAAATATAACATTTGGAGTTCCTGTCGTGGCGCAGTGGTTGGCGAATCTGACTGGGAACTGTGAGGTTGCGGGTTCGGTCCCTGGCCTTGCTCAGTGGGTTGAGGATCCGGCATTGTTGTGAGCTGTGGTGTGGGTCACAGACGAGGCTTGGATCCCGAGTTGCTATGGCTCTGGCGTAAGCTAGTGGCTGCAGCTCTGATTGGATCCCTAGACTGGGAACCTCCATGTGCCGTGGGAGTGGCCCAAGAAAAGGCAAAAAGACAAAAAATAAAAAAATAAAATAAAAATAAAAATATAATATTTGCCACTACTTACATTCTCATTGGTATCTAGATCAGGCTATAAATGTCTGCATTCCAAAACAGTGATGCTGGAAAAGAGAGCATTTAAGCATTAAGGAATATATTAAGTAGGAATGTTTTCTGCAAAAGAGTTGAGACTACATCAAATGCACTGTGTTCTGGCACCTCATTAATGAAATAGTACATTATTTCTGTTAATGCAGTAAAAATGAGTCCATGCATAAAGAGGAAGAATCCAAGATTATTTTTTTAAAGAGGAAAAAATTCAGTTATGTAACTAAAAACCATATTCAGTAGCTTTTTTCATTTCCATAGTACTAATCATAGTTTTTATTTCATTTTTGCAAGCATTTTGTAATACTCTAGTGATGCAAACAATTCATCCCATGTGAAATTTAACAAGTTCATTGCATTAAATGGTTTCTTCAGTTTTTGCTTCTTAATTTTCTTTGCTTGGTTTCATTTTAAATTAAAAGCAAACATTAACGTTTTCCTTGCAGTTTCTCTTCATGAACAAAATGGCTTGCAAATGCATTTAATCATTAATCATAGAAAGGAAAAAGATAAGTGTAAAACAATAAACAATTAAAATACCATGACTGCAAAGTCCTGCCCTGAAAAGGTCTATATTTTTCTGTTTGACTCAACTGGTCAAGACATTGGGCAATTCTTCATCCTTGAACACTTTAAACTGTATTTCAGCCTACTCATTTGTATTTGGCAACTTGCTGTTGCAGTTATATAGTGCTTTATATAATTTTTCAATAAATGTTGGTTGGGTTATATGTGCAAAAATGATCGAGTTAGTCGGTTAAGTGACATTCATTTTAAACCTTGTCATCACATATTCAATTCATTATCCAATGACACTAGGGAATTTTAAAGTTCATTTTATCATGTTGCTCTGGGGAAAGTATTGACCTATAGCTGCCTTTTTATCTAATAATTATATTTTCTGATTTTACAGTGTGAATATATGAAATTGCTTATTAAAAGTTAATGTATATTTCTCTTCATATATGATGTTAATTAAAATAGTGTGGAATAGAAAAGCTTTTTTAAGGGGATGATTTTCAGTATAATTAGAATTTTAAAGTACTGTAATATTTTTTGAGTTAAACTGAATGATAATATTAGAGCAAGTTGGTATTTTTCCATTATCATATTAATACATGTCTATTAAGGAACAAATACAGGAAAGAGGAAAATGAAGGAAAATTTTCACTTACAAGGTCATGAATTTAAAAATTTTTTGATGTATTTTATTTTTATAGATATTTAAAAATATTTTAATATTTATATATATCTACCTGGGTTTCCTACTTCATTTAGGTCACATTATAGTATAAGTCTTATTAGTTATTAAGTCTGTTTTTCATTTTTCATATTGAGGATAGTTTCATTTAGGCATCAAGACCCACATTTTGTATCAGTTTGGCATGAATAATCAGGAAGCCTCTTATTGAATTTGTACAAATATAATAAATTTCAGATGTAGATGAAAGTTGTCTAAACCCAATAAATACTGTGTCCTGTTTGGGGAAAAGCAAAACTGAATTAAGAATCCAAAGAGGTAATGTTAAATATGTACAAGGTGGAACATTTTTATAACAACAATTGCCTTAAAATAAATCCTAAACAGTTACTTACAAATGATGTGTGAAGGAAACCTCAAGGTTTAAAAACAAGTATGGTTCAGTGGTTAAGGTACAGACCTTAGTTCTAATTAAGACAGTTTTCTTAGCTTCAGTTTTCTCATAGAATGTTATAGTTATAATGGTGAAAAGTGCTTCATCTTTTTAAAAATCCATTCCCATTGTACTTTATTTAATCCTGATCTTTCTACCAACACTATTCTTTTCAGTTTTCGTGTTGTTAAATTGAGAGATAAATTCTAAGTTCTCATCTTGATGTTTCAGCAGCCTTGATACTGATCATCTCTCTTACTTGAAAAACTTTTTTCAACTCTCTTCCAGGTCATCCCATTTTCCTAGTGTTTTTCTGCATATCCCTCAGCTTTCTTCAGTGGTTTGTTTTCATCCTCCCTGATTCTCAGAGCTCAGTCTTTGCTTCTTAAGTCTTCTCTTTCCATTCACTTCCTTGGTTATCTATCTCTTGTAATTTAGCATTGAATATTATCTAAATGCTGGTTATTCCTGAATTTTATCTATAGCCCAAACATTTGCACCTACTCGATGCTTACATATACAGCAACTTTTTCAAACATCACTGCTAGGAATTTTATTATATACCTTCAACTTAGTAGGTCCCAAACTAAACTTCTCTCTTTCCACACACCTAAAATGAGTTTTTCTGAAGGCTTCTCTGAAGGATTCTTTCATCATACTCTCTAAACATGTGTAATTCTTATGCATTTTTGTTATCACTGCACACTGTGAAACATACCATATACCTTACTTATATTTTATAACCTAAGTTCTACAAAGTTAGGAATATTGGTTTTCTTTATTATATAGTTCTCGCTATCTAGAAAAATTGTTTAGCACATAGGAAATGCTCAATACATTTATTGACTTAATGAAGTATTTTTGAATGAATGAATTTTAAATCACTGTACATCTTCAGTTTAGAGTATGTATTATTGCTATCTGGCTCTCACTTTTATTATTATACATAGTATTGCTTATCATATGTATTAATCTTTAACTGTAATATTGGTTTTCCAGCTGATATTGCTTGGGACCTAGACACTTGTGATTTTAAGGATTATAAATATTTCTAAGATAGATTTAAATACTGTTTATAATATTCAATCCGATGTAAAAGGGATAATTTATTAGATGTAGGAATCCTAAAAATCACCAAAATCATTAGAAAAGATGATGTATGTAACATTTCTAAAGAAATTGATATTATTCAGCCTGAAGAAGAGAGATGGCAGCTTAAAGTATATAACAAAGTGTATTGACCAAATAGTTTCTATAACTACCAGAAACAGAATAAAGGAAATTAAGAAATTATATTTTGCCCAAATTGTAAACATTTCCTATAAGATAGAGTTGTTCAATATGAGTATATGTTACAAATAAAATTATCTTTCCATAATATATTTTTTTAAGAAAACTCTTTCCCTAAAATGGATCTATGGATTTAGGTTTTGGGTACATACAAATAGCTGCTGAATACAATACACTTCAGTGGAGTTTTCTCCCTTACAGTACAAGATGGTGCAGGCTAAAACCCTTTAGACATTTAATGAGCATCTTTTCATTATATACTGAATTCTGATATGCAACATTTTTGAATAAGTGAATTTTCAAATAGCTCTTCCAGTAGTAGATGCTAATGTCCTGTAAATAGCAATTATAATAAGAAAAGCATCTAAAATTTGTGTATCAGGCTCTTTTAGTGAGCATGTGCCTGTGTTATTTCATTTTCTCCAAACAGTACTGTGAGGTAGACACTCTTTATATGTTAGTACTCATGTGAGTGAAGAAATTGCAGCTAGGGGGTACTGTAGCCCACCAGAGACCATGAATCTAATGGCTTAAAGAGACCCAAATATGAGACCTGTGTTCCTCATCCTGTTATGTTCTTTCCAGTGGGCAGTAGAATATTGTGTGCTGTGCATGATGTGGAGGGCACAGCTTCTTAGATTGAGTTTTTAACAGCCCTGTGACTTCCTGTCACTTTTTAAATGCCTTTGGCCTGCATTTTTTACATTTATAAAGTGGGGATAATCATACTACCTATATCTTTGTGAGGTAACTCACATATAGAAATAGTGCCTAGCACATCACGAATATTTTAATATTATATAATAATATTTCACAAATATTGATAAGCATAAGGATCAGAGAATAGCTATATGGGATGAGGAGAGAGAGAAGCTTCATTTTGACTCATTGCCTGATTGTAAAAATACTTTTTTTGGAAATATCTGCTTTTTGATTTGAGCCTTGAAATGTAAATAGCATCAAACCAGTCAGTGAAAGTAGAGCAAAATGAAGTGGTTAAAAGCATGGCCTTTGGGGTTAAACGGGTTGGATTTCTAGTCTGAGCCCTATGAGTGGCTAACTAATTTCGAGACCTCTCTTGTCATATTTTAAAACAGGCAGTAATGGTAGCTACCTTCGTGATGTAGGGAAGATAAGTTTCTGTATACAGAAGTGCTTAGAACAGGGCCTAGCATATAATAAAGTTAGCTATTTTCATTATGAATTTTTTTTGTATTTTAGGACAAATACTCTGGAAACAATAAACAGTATGAATTGGCAGGAGAGTGGAGATATAGAAAATTGTGATAGACTTCTGCAAATTAAAATTAGCATAAAAACATAATAAATGTTATTAAAAATACTACAGAGCTTAGTGTTTTTAGAAAAAGATATGTATTGTGGAACATAAAAATTCAGTCATAAAATTGAAGGCAAATACACCAAAACAGTAAGGGAGTTATGAAATTAACTGTGTGTGAGCTGAAATAGAGAAGTTCTTTGAGGAAGGATGTATTTTCTTTTATACTACAAGGGTATATTTGAAAGTGTTATTTTTATTATATATAGATAGCTAGACAGATAGATAGATATCTAAGAAAAAGCGATTACTTCCTAGATTCTTCTGTTAATATTGTGAATGTCTGTTTTTCTAAGCTTTGTTTAGCTGTTTAGCAATGACATCTCATCCTACTATATTTTAATTCGGAGCATAATATATTGACATTAGTTTCTCATGACCAGTTCTTAACTACTTTTTCCTCTGACTTTAAGTCTGTATTATTGATACAACTCTACACCTTGAGGAATTTAAAATATTTCTTTTAGAAATTTATATTGAATGCCTATGATATTAGAATAGAAACTTCTCTATTTAAGAAGTCTGTGGTCATAAGTAGCATTTGTCCTAACATTAATATTAAAGGCAATTATTATGATAGTTGTCATGTAAGCCTAATGGCACTCTTACAAATCTCTTAGCTTCCTACTCTTGTGGGGGAGATTTTCTATTTCAGTAGTTGAAACAATTATTGTATTGTTGAAATTATTGTACTGTTGAAAGTCATTGTAATTATTCTTTCTCATTAAGGCTATAGAAGAAAGTTATTAGTATAAATTTAACTAAATGATTAATATAAACTTCATAAGAAACAAAAGAAAGCACATGATTTCATCTAAAATGTCATGCATTTTTATAACCAAATTTTATATGATATAGTCTTACTCTAAATGTTTTACAGATATAAATTAATGCTTTATAGGAGTTCCCACTGTGGTGTAGCAGAAATGAATCCAGCTAGTGTCCATGAGGATGTGGGTTTGATCCCTGGCTTCTCTCTGTGGGTTGAGGATCTGGGATTGCCCTGAGCTGTGGTGTAGATCACAGATGCATCTCGGATCCCATGTTGCTGTGGTGTAGTCTGGCAGCTGTAGCTCTGATTTGACCCCTAGCCTGGGAACTTCCATATGCTACCAGTGCGGTCCTGACAAGCAAAAAAAAAAAAAAAAAAAAAAAGTGCTTTTTGATAGGCATAATACAATATCATTGGAAATGATTACTTAATGTTCTTTTTTGTTTATTAATAAAGAGTGCAGTGATATCTGTATTTTATTTTTTCAGGATTACTGAGACAAGGGTCTCAATTAAAAAAAAAAAAAAAACCTCACATTAAAAGCGAGTTATATTTAGCTATTTAGCGTTTTTTGATGTTTGGAAAAATCTTGCTCTTTGTTTACTCTAGTAAGTATTTTTCCTGTAGTGATATACCGGCTTATCTTGAAATGTTTGGAATTGTGAGCACATAAATGATGATGCCCAACATAATACAAGCATGTCATTTATTTCTATCCTTTTTGAATATTATGGATATATATTGCCTTATGATTCTGCCTTTGAATAACTCTCTCATGTTGAGAATATTTTACATTCTCTATGCTTCAGATTCATCATCTGTTAAACAATGATAATATTATTTAACTTGTAAGTTTTAAAAAATCTTATGCATGTACAACATCAAGTGTAACATTTATGGCCTTGATAGCTAAAAAATTGTGCCTGCTTGTGCTAAAAACAGTTCTATGGTTTACTTTTCTAAATTTTCCCAATAACACTTTCCATAGCTCATAGTCCCATTTTTATAGATGAGCAAGTTGAAGCACAAACACTTTGAGTAATTTAGGTTCATGCAGTTAGTGTCAGAGTTGAATTTTTAATTAAGCAGCCTGGTTCCAGAGCATACATTTTATGTTTTTTTAAACTATTATTACCTAGATATTTCACATATGTGAAATTATGTGTAATCTGTGATAAATAATGGAGGAGTGATCAGACCACTCAATAAATGATATACCCTCTCTATAGGTTTATCATGTGGTGGATGATACATGAAATGCAGAATAGAGTATACGAGACAAGGTTATATTATATTTTTCTTGTATAAAACCCTATTGTGCATCTCCACAACATTTAGGGTTATTTTAAACAAAGTATATATCTCATGTTTTAAAAAATATTTATATGCATATTTCTTCCTCAGGATAATAAGCTTCTTAGTAAACATGGCTCCTGTTTTTTTGTTTGTTTGTTTTGTTTTCGTTTTTGTTTCTAACCACACATAATAGTGTAGCGACTAGAGCACAGTAGATTTTGATTAAATATTTTAGGATGACTGAATGAACCAATTAAGAAGCCATTGACATAATGTCAAAGAAGGACATTCTAAATGTGGGTCACCATATGCACAAAAAAGTTGGAGTTAGATGGGGACAGAGCATTTGAGAAATCATTGAAATTCAGCAATAATAGTAATAGTTTTACTATGATGTGACTTACAGAAGTCTCTTCAGTAATAACCATACCTTAATGTCATCATTTACATTTTAGACAGCTGTGTTTGCAAGATGTTGTATTAGATGGAATAAACAATCATTCTGCACTCAGTGTTCTTAAAACTGTTCTAGCAATCATGATAAGCCTTACTTTTAGCCTTAGGTTAAATTTCTAGAGGGAAGAGTAAGTAGTAGGATATTGAAAGTGCCTGTCTGGTAAAGGAAGTGGAAGATGAGATGGGTTTTGATGGGTATTGGTTAATCTGATATCATTATAAAGAAGCCATAAAAAAAGTTGATATTATGACTATCAGGCAGATGCCATTACCTAGCTGTCCTCCTAACTGAAGTTGGTTCCTCTAAACAGGGAAGGGGGAAAAAAGGAAACTTTTACTGGAGAGTTTCCTTGACTACTTGACTTTAGAGATCACAATGCCAAAAAAGAACCCTAAAAACTTGAATCTATCACTCAGTTTAACTTATTTTTCTGAAATGTAAGATCTCATTTTCTTTAGCTTTGCAGAGACTGCTGAAGAGATCAATAATTTGGGAAATGGTAGAGGTGTAGAGGAGACTCTCAGCAAACAGGCCACTTGATGTTCAAGATCATTTGAGCCAAACTGTCTCAAAAGGAAGGAATCCTTCCTGTCCTGGAGACAGGGGAGGGCATATTCAGTGCTGTCTTGCTCTCCTTTTTCCATTGGTCCAGAAGTGGTTTGTTGTGGTCCTCTTGCATGTCAGAAACTAAGTTTGGGGATCAGCAGAAGTTTTGAGGGGATACTTCATGGTAGCAAATCTAAAGTTTTCTGCTTCAAAATCGAGAGCAATGACTAGAACTCCTCAAACGTCCCACCCCTATATCTTCTTGTCTAAAGTGCGTAGAACTGTAAGACACCAATTAGTATCCTTAGAAGCTACAAATATTAACCAAAAAACTAAGTTCCTTCTCTTTTCTTTCTCCTTAAGTGCTAGGTGAAAAGGGAGTATTTCTGCTTTGTGTAGTAAGAGTTCTATAGAATGCCTGCAACACTTTCCATACAAAATGAATATAGATTGATTGAATAATGATGAAAGGACAAAAGATATTTGTTGGGTTGGGCTTAAGAAGCTCTTAATTCTGTCATGAAGTTCATTCAGTGTCTCAACAAATTAGACTGTTTATCAAATAACTTACTTGAACCAAGGTTTACAATTTACAGTCTGATGAAATGCGAGCTTTTTCCCCTAAAAGTAGGGTAGTAGTTTTAAGGGGGGCAGAAATTAAAGCATTTTATCTTTTAAAAAAGAAATAATGGTACTTCGTAGCTGCTTAATTTACCTCTTCTCCTTCCAATGTGTAGTAGAGTCACTAGAGATTCTGAGAAGATTCCATATTTCTGTAAAGCACAGTTTTATGGAACATTTACGGGGCAGTAGTTTGCCTAGCTTCACCACTAGCCACATACACATCAGGGTCTCTGGGCACGTTGTAAAGGCACCAGTGGAAAAGAGCCTGGCCTGCTGCTGTCTCTGCTGAGTTTTCATAGTGTGTCTCCATCGTTTTTTCCCAGTGGAAAAAAGAAAACAGGATGTTGCCCTGTAGTGGTTTTTTTTTTTTTTTTTTTTTTTTTTTTTTTTGTAACTACTGTATAATAAAATATAGCCATAATAAATAGCATCTAAGCAAATAAAGCAGATTTGGACTAAATCCATTTTGCCTTCATCACTTAGTGTAGCTCAGGCTTTTAAGCAGTTGGATATCCTAAATTGCTTAATTGGATCAAGTTGCATTTGACTTTCTTTGACTGCAGTGAAGTAGGGAAAGATTTTATTTTTATTTGTTATTTAGGTAATATTTTCAGTAAATTTTCCTTTGTAGTCTATGGTTCTGTTAACACACTTAGTCCAGGTTGTAATGTAAATTGCACTTTGATTAAGTTGGTTGACCTCTTAAGCTATTTTTGCTGTTGTTTTGATAATGTTACTCTTATTATTCTTATTCCTAATGCTAGTAATTAAACAGCTCCAAACCAAGATGTTGCGCATTGGTAAGAATCTGCACAAGTGGCTCTCAGTGTCCTGGGAGCAGGAATAATGTTTAATTCAGTTTTGTAGCTCTGTTAGCTAACCTAGCTTCAGGTTTTTAATGGCTCTGTTTATTGGTTTGATTATTGAATGAAAATGACTCAGAACAGATTTTTTCCTTGAGATCTAAATATATAAATATGTGTTCTTTTTAAATGTATTTAAAATTTTCATCTAGTTTAATAGAATGAAGGTTAAAATTATAAATTGAGATACAGAATTTAAAAGCTGTTGCCTCTTAGTAGGAATTTTGGTAAGGATTAAAAGAAAAAAATTGAGGGTGGTGAAAAAATTATTTCAGCCAAGTTTTTCAAACCTTTTCCTCTTATTCTTCCAGAAATGCCTTGTTCATCCTTGATCTTGATTTTTAACTGTAATAGCCATAACTTGCTAGGTTTACAGTTATAATACATATATGATAATCATGTAAGAGGAGATAGGTGTATGACTGTGCTTTCTATAAAGCATGGCTATTTAGTTTTAAATGCTATTTGAAGGAGTAAATGACATACAAAACATTAGTTTCATTAATAGTTGTAGATAAGTTTATATTTGTATATATTATCCAACATAACTTTGAAAATTTAACTTTATTTGTTAAAAATAAAAGTTGAAAAAAATTAGCAGCACTTCCTTCGTATCCCCTAGCGGCGTACTTCAGAGTAAATTGGTTGCATTCAGTAACAATGAAAACTAAATTCAGTACCAAGTGCCTTTTGTTTTTTTGATTTTTAATTTTTTGTTTTTGGCTGCACCCATGGCATATGTAAGTTCCCAGGCCAGAGACTGAATCTGAGCCTCAGCTGCAAACTATGCCATAGCTGCAGCAATGCCAGATCCTTAACCACTGGGATGGGTTAGGGATTGAACCTGCACCTCGGGAGTGACCTGAGCTGCTGCAGAGACAATGCCAGATCCTTAACCCACTATGCCACAGTGGGTACTCTACAAGTAAATTTTAAAAGCTCAATGTTTTAATTCAGTGATTTCCCATGTGTTACATTCTTTGACTTGTTATTCTTAAAAATACTGCTTCAGTTTGATAGACATTACTTTTTAAAGATTCGTATTGATTGCAAAGAGCATTTATTACTTGCAAAGGTCTATGAATAAGCACGCTTCCCCCATTTGCCCAAAAAAACAATTAAAACAAATTCTAGTGGATGTTGTTTAGAAGGAGTGATATGGATTTTTCCCCTCACAGGTATGTGATATTTAAGTAACTTAAAATGTGGGTTTATATGCTCTTCTTTTGATACATATAATATATAGAAATATAATAGATGTACTTAAAAGTAATGTCCTCAAAAGGGGTGGGTAAAACACACACACACACACACACACACACACACACACACACGTATCCTTTAAACTCTATCAAGAGTGTTAACTTTTAATTGTCTGTAATACCAGCATAGTTTGACCTTATTGATTGATCAATTTGAATTGCACATGAATAAAAATCCAGTTGTATAGAATCTTGTTTGGACAGGGTGTTCTTGGTGTAGGGAAAATTTTATGAAAAAATTGAAGCAAACTTCCACTCAAAGTGGCAAAGCTCCACATGTTTGATAATTTGAATAAAACAACTTCTGGGAGTTCCCGTCGTGGCGCAGTGGTTAACGAATCCTACTAGGAACCAAGAGGTTGCAGGTTCGATCCCTGCCTTTGCTCAGTGGGTTAAGGATTCGGCGTTGCCGTGAGCTGTGGTGTAGATCGCAGACGCGGCTTGGATCCCGAGTTGCTGTGGCTCTGGTGTAGGCGGGCAGCTGAAGCTCTGATTAGACCCCTAGGCTGGGAACCTCCATATGCCACGGGAGCGGCCCGAGAAAGGGCAAAAAAAGACAAAAAAAAAAAACAACTTCCGAAATTCTTTTTAGGGAGATTTCACTGTTTCTCCAAGCTCTGTGCCTGTGCGATGGTTGTTAGGCTGTCAGTATGTCCCTGTGCTGCCTCTCCAGATTTGTGCTTAACAGAATTCTACAGAAAATAAAGAATAACTAAGTGTTCACTGAGGGCCTCGCTGTGAGTCAGGTTCGTCGAGTTTTAGTGCACTGTGACTTTTTTCTTTTGTAAACATGTTTTTTGATTAAGGGCTGTATGTTAGATTGATCTGATTTCCAGATGGTGGAGCCTCAGATAAGAGACTTATTACTGTGGCATGGAAAGCACACCATTTTCAAGATCTCAGTACTGAAGGTTTTCTGCTTGAAATCTTACACAGAGTGAGAAATAAAGCTGCCTGCAATGAACTGCAGGCACTGTAAGAATAAGAAAGGGACAGAAAGCAGAGCAGCAGTGCAATGGAAATCTGATATTTGATATGTAAGCTAATCCTTTTTAGTCCTGCAGTGAGATTCCTTTTTTTTTTTTTTTTTCACTTTTGCTGAAGCATTTCTTTCTTTCTTTCTGCTTTTTGATCCCACACCCTGCCCCCTGCACAGTTGGAGTATCCCCAGAAGACTTTGGCAAAGGTCAGTTCTCAGAAGCTTTTTAAACTTTAGTTAGAATACATTTATTGATTTTTTTTAATGACCAGTGGAAGGAGGATTTTTGGAAAAAGCTCATCTTAGATTCAGTGTCTGTCTTGGCCATCCGAACTCTTTTTAAACCTTTGAGAACACTTCATTAGATGCCAGGTCGTCCTCTTTAGTAAGACTCTGAGGATTCTGGTATATTGGATTTTTCTCGGGATTGATATCAGCTGACAATTTGGCCTCACAGGCACAGGAGATAAAACTCATTTTTTTGGAACTGACATTCAGAAACTGCATAAGTATGTAAAAGTTCAATAACTCTTTTTAAAAAAAAATTCAATTGTGAGTCAGTTTAAAGTACTTGGTAGCATGAATTGGCACAATTACTTGTTCTTAGGCTATTGTCCTTATATGTAGTCATTTGATATTTAACTATTTTGCTTGTCTAAATTAGCCAGGAAAGGAAAATTCATTTTTGTGAACTGAAAACCTGATAATTAAGGATAGGATAACGTTTAAAAGAAAAATATCTTTTCATATTTTAGCTTTTCTGCTTCAATGCATTTTAAAGTTTCTGCTTTAAATTTTGAACTTGAAATAAAACATGACAAGATTTCCTACATCCATAATCCTGAGTTAATTCTCATATGTATTGGCCGGTTTACTCCCTAAGTTCATTTGGTTGATACTGTTCTAACATCCATGTTTCAGGTTAGGTTCTAGTCTTGGTTTGACAGGTGCCAAAGGAAGGTAGATCGATTGGTTGTAGAGAGTTTAGATAATATATGTTGAGAGTTGATAATTATGCATTGCATTGCAAAATGATTATATACCATATTTCAAAAATTATTTAGAGATCATTAAATAGCAAATATCTCTGATAACATTCAAAGTGATTTAATTCATATGCAATTTTTCAACAATACACATAAAAGAACAAGGTAAATGTAATTTTTTTCTTTTGTAAACCACCTTAAAATAGGAAACATTATGAGCTTTAAAAAATACATTCAAAGAAGCAGTTGCAAGCAGTATCACTTGGTTGAGGTATATTTTGAAAATGAATTCTGTATAATTTATGAATCGTAGTTTTATATTTTAAAAGGAATTCTGAGACCACATTTCTTAAAAAAACTTCTGAAGTACTCAATCATTTGTGTTTTCATCACTTAGAAAGCAAACTGTTCAAATTACTTTGAACTGTTCTGTCATAGAACATATAAATGTGTACATTTTTAAACAATTAATATTTCATTATATAAGTAGTAAAGTGGATTTCATTGCATTC
Source organism: Sus scrofa (assembly GCF_054392235.1). Lineage (NCBI taxonomy): Eukaryota > Metazoa > Chordata > Mammalia > Artiodactyla > Suidae > Sus > Sus scrofa. The sequence continues at coordinate 66,456,957 of NC_139390.1, forward strand.
TACCAGAAAAATAATTGTTTAAAATTATAAAGTAGACATTTTATTATAAACGAAAGAAGCTAAGTACCTCCTATCATTATAGAACTTGGAAACCACGATTAGGATGCAAGTATGTTATGTGTCATTTTTGAGGGTTAAAAACACAGATTAAGTTGTATGATGGCTTTTTCTGTTGATAACTTGAAAGCTGTTTTTTACACAAAGAAAAGAACCTACATTGCTTAGGAAATCGTCTTCCTGGAAGCCCACCACCTCTTAGGGTTAGAGCAGTGGGTTGCTGAGTACTTGTAATGCAGAGGTGTTAAAAGGAAAGTTGGAAACCTGTCTGCCCCCAGCCATTCATCCATCTTGCCCACACAGAGTTTCCATTATGAGCTGAGTCTTTTTCTAAGAACTGGTTCTAAACATCAGTAGTCACATCTGTTGTGTATTTTACCACCTTGTCTCCTATCATAGGAAGCTTCTCATTTTCCTGTAAAGGACAGATAGCTTGAACTCCTTCTAATGATGGATTATTCACAGTATGTCACATTTTTCTCCCTTATTATGCCTTAAGGCAATAATGGCATAGTTTCTTACATGGGACTAAGCTAAAGCATCTGTGACTCAGTTCTAGGCTAGCCCAAAGAAAGAGATGCTTGAAAACTCTGGGTAGTTCTAGATACTTGGGAGAGAAAAATATTCTTGACTTTCAGTATCGTTATCAAGGTCGAAAGAGTACAGCAGAAACAGATTCCTGGAGGAATTGCCATACTGTACAGTGTGTTAACCAAGATGGGAGTTTGGGTGTTATATATGCCATGAACCTCTGATTAATCAGAATGTTACCATTTCTGTGGGAGCAGAAACAATCTTCGTGTAATTGAATTATGAACTAAGTTAAAGGCTTATTCTTTGGGTTTGACTTTAACAAATAAAAACTGTTCTCTGTGTACACTATCCTAATCCTTGATATTTACCACAAAGGCTGGGTATACAGTAGACACGAATTAATGGTTCTTCCTTTCCCTTTTATTTGTCTGTCTTATCCTGTCCTACCCAATCCTACCCTCTGTGTGCAGACAACCAAACTAACTGTCACCATAATAATTTTTCCTCTTGCCTTGCATTAATCATAACTTATTTTGGTACTCATCTAAACAAAATGTAAGAAGTTCAGCATTTTATAAGTAAAAATACTGGGTGATACATTGATTGAGCCTTAAGAATATTCTCTATTTTGGATTACCTGCAGTCCTTTTCCTCTAATAAACTATGAGTGGTCCATGAAACTGTGTGTTATTTATAACCTTTGTAGATATGTTGGCTATTCTAAAATATATCAATTGTATTTTTTTTTTCATGGGGAGGAAGCTTTTGAGTAATTTATTCTAATTTACATTAAAAATGAAATTACTGGGAGTTCCTATTGTGGCTTATTGGGTTTAGAATTTGACTAGTATCCATGAGGATACAGATTCTATCCTTGGCCTCACACAATGGGTTAAAGATCTGGTGTTGTCGCAAGCTGCAGTGTGAGTTGCAAATGTGGCTAGGATCCAGCAGCCACAGCTCAGATTTGACCCCTAGCCTGGAAACTTCCCTATTCCATAGATACAGCCCTAAAAAGTAAAGAAAAAGAAAAATTAAGATACTAAAGGCTAGGAAAGGCAAAGGATTTTTCATAAAAAAGCAAATAATTGGTAGGAGTCTTTTCACTTTAACATTGGTCTTTGGGTCAATGTTATATATCCTTTCCTTTATTGTTCCCTTGTTTTTGTTAACTTTGCATTTAGTTAGCATTTTTTTACTTACTTTCTTTCAAGATAGAAGCTTTACTTATTGATTTATGAACATATTTTCTTTTATTATTATTATTTTTAAAAATTTTATTAGAGTATAATTGATTTACATTGTTGTGCCAGGTTCTGCTGTGCAATGAAGTGAATCAGTTTTATATACAAAAATATATATGATATATATCCTTTTTCTGATATTATTTTCCATCATGGTCTACCCCAGGAAAATGGATATAGTTCCCTGTACCGTACAGTAGGACCTCATTGCTTATCCATTCTAAATGTAGTAGTTTGTATCTGCTAACCCAAACTGCCAGTAGATCCCACTCTACTCCCTCTCCCCCTTGGCAACCACAAGTCTATTCTCATTGTCTGTGAGTCTGTTTCTGTTTTATAAGTAGGTTTATTTGTGCCATATTTTAGATTACAAATATAAGAGATATCATACAGTATTTGTCCTTATCTTTCAGATTTACTTCACTTAGTATGAGAATCTCTAGTTGTATTCATGTTGCTGCAAGTGGCATTATTTTGTTCTTTTTTATGGCCAAGTAGTATTCTATTGTATATATTTACCACTTCTTCTTAATCCATTCATCTGTCAGTGATCATCCAGGTTTTTTTTCCCATGTCTTGGCTGTTGTGAATAGTGCTGCAATGAACATAGGGGTGCATGTATCTTTTTGAATGAAGGTTTTGTTGGGATATATGCCCAGCAGTGGGATTGCTGGATCATATAGTAGTTCTACATTTTGGTTTGTGAGGAACTTCTGTACTGTTTTCCATGGTGGCTGTACCAATTTACATTTCCACCAGTGGTATTGGAGGGCGCCCTTTTTTGCCACACCCTCTCAAGCATCTCTTATCTATAAACTTATTAATGATGGCCATTCTGACCAGTGTGAGGTGGTACCTCATTGTGAACTTCTTTTCTGACATAGGTATTTGAAGGTATAAATTTGCTTTTAAGCACATTTTAGCTGTATTTTACCGTGTTGTGCTCCAGTTTTCTTTCAATTAAAATATTTAAAAAATTCTCTTGCATTTTCTTTTTGATGTATGGATATTTAGAAATTTATTATTTTATTTATTTATTTATTTATTTATTTTTGTCTTTTTGCCATTTCTTGGGCCGCTCCCTCGGCATATGGAGGTTCCCAGGCTAGGGGTCAAATCGGAGCTGTAGCCACTGGCCTACGCCAGAGCCACAGCAACGCGGGATCTGAGCCGCGTCTGCAACCTACACCACAGCTCACGGCAACGCTGGGTCGTTAACCCACTGAGCAAGGCCAGGGACCGAACCCGCAACCTCATGGTTTCTAGTCGGATTCGTTAACCACTGCGCCATGACAGGAACTCCTAGAAATTTATTTTTAATTTCAAAATGTTTAGAGATTTTTAAAACTTCTATTTTATTCTTTTTGAATTTAATTCTGTTTTGATTAGGAAACTCACTTTGTATAATTACAGTACTTTTAATTTGGGAAAGAGAGAGTAAAATTCTTAGGGAAAAGTGCTGCAGCATCCTCACTGTTGTTACCAAAAGTAGAGTAGTTTTTCTTCCATAAGCACTTAATTCATTGTATGACTAGTCAATTTTAATAGTCCTGAAACAGTTGTTTTTGGCAGTTTTGTCCAGTTTTATAATTGATTTAGAAGTCTGCTCTAAGGTAAGCCCTAAGTTTCCTTTATACAATGGCATATATTCTTGGGGCCTCTAAATTATCACATGTGGAAAATATGGTGCATTTAAAACTAAACTTCGTACCTCTGTTTTTCAAAATGCACCAGGAGTTTGGACATGTCCTTGTGCTCAAATTGTTGAAGTGAATTTCTTGTGAAGATAAGAATTTGACACAATATTAACATGGTGTTCAGGGCGTACATGTAGAGAAGTGTAGTGAGTGGACATTCTTGTAGTGTGGATTTATGTCAACAAGCTACTCTATCCACAGTAATCTAAGAAGCCAATATACCCTCTATGGAAAGCAGTATAGAGCCTCTGGAAAGCAATAGAGTGTTTTTTTTTTTGTTTGTTTGTTTGTTTGTTTTTTTAATTAGCAGAAATCCATCAGGAGGAAAATGAGATCTCAGATTATTTGGGCAATTATTTGCAAGGTAGAAGAGTAAGAGGCAATAGAATGGTCTGTAAGAATACCAAGGTGTTGTTGCAATGTGGCAGGTGTGGGCCAGTAATGACATCATGTAGTAGCAGGTGGCAAAACTAAGTGTCAAATGCTTTGGATTCTTATCTTGGCACTATTTGTTTGATAACCATGATAATCTTTATGAGTTGCAGCTTTCTTATCTGTAACATAGGAATAATTCCTCTCTGCTTTCTGCACATGATTGTGATGATTATGTTATTGTAAATAGAGATCACAAACAAATCTGAACACTCTACAGAGAGAATCACATGATGGTTATCAATAAGGAAATAAAGTAAAAAGTATTTGAAGGTAACTCATAGACTAGTAAATTGAGATAATGAAAGGGGGTGCTTGGAGAAGTGACTTGGATATCATGAATAAAGAGGCAGCACTTGAAGGGTTAGTAGAAGATAAGGTACTAGAATGTCAGAAATGCTATTAATGTATCTATTTATACATCTTTGTTTCATTTTCTTAACTTCCTCATAATTTGAAAAGGTAGATATGAAGGCCATATACTTCCTTTTACAGATAATAAATTGTAACACCCAATATTTATTTACTTAATTAAAAATGATTAAGGACTAACTCTCATAGACAAAATAGCTGCTGTATAACAATTTCTTTGCTTGATTTTATTTTTTAAAAATAGCAAATCTCGTTGATCTTTTAAAAATATCACTGTCATTTTAGGCTATAGACTATCTATTAAATGACACCCAAATTATCTTTAAAAATTTTTTTGTTGTTGTTGTTTTCTTTTTTAAATTTTTAAAAATTTTTTTTCTTTTTTCTTTTTTTTTAATTGTTATTTCCCCAATACAATTTTTCCTACTGTACAACATGGTGACCAAGTTATACATATATGTACATTCTTTCTCTCACATTACCCTCCATCATGTTCCATCACAAGTGATTAGATATAGCTCCCTATGCTATTCAGCAGGATCTCCTTGCTTATCCACTCCAAGTGCAATAGTTTGCAACTACTAACCCCAAACTCTCAGTCCACCCCCAACCTTGGCAACAACAACTTTGTTCTCCATGTCCATGAGTTTGTTTCTTTTCTGTAGATAGGTTCATTTGTGCTGTATATTATATTAACCATATAAGTAATATCATATGGTATTTGTCTTTTTCTTCCTGACATTACTTAACTTAGTATGAGAATCTCTAGTTCCTTCCATGTTACTACAAATGGCATTATTTTGTTCTTTTTTATGGCTGAGTAGTATTCCATTGTGTGTATGTACTGACCGTATCTTCTTAATCCTTTCATCTGTCGATGGGCATTTTGTTTTTTTCCATGTCTTGGCTATTGTGAATAGTGCTGCAATGGATATACGGGTGCATGTATTTTTTGAATGATATAGGTTTTGTCTGGATATAGGCCCAGGAGTGGGATTGCTGATCAAATGGTTGTTCTATATTTAGTTTTCTGAGATACCTCCACACTGTTTTCCATAGTGGTTGAACTAATTTACTTTCCCACCAACAGTGTAGGAGTGTTCTCTTTTCTCCATACCCTCACCAGCACTTGTTATTTGTAGTCTCACTAATGATGGCCATTCTGATCAGTGTGAGGTGGTACCTCATTGTAGTGTTGATTTGCATTTCTCTAATAATTAGTGTATTAAGCATTTTTTCATGTGCCTGTTGGCCATCTGTATGTCTTCTTTGGAGAAATGTCAGTTCAGGTCTTCTGCCCATTTTTCAGTTGGGTTGTTGTTTTGTTTTTTTTTTTTTTTGTTTTTTGCTATTGAGTTATATGAGTTTTTGTATATTTTGGAGATTAAGCCCTTATTGGTTGCATCCTTTGAAACAATTTTATCCCATTCTGTGGTTTGTCTTTTCCTTTACACAGCTTCTTTTGCTGTGCAATAGCTTGTCAGTTTGATTAGGTCCCACTGGCTTAGTTTAGTTTTTATATCTATTGCCTTGCAATTTTGAAGTCAGAGAATGTTTTGCCCATGTTCTCTTCTAGGAGTTTGATGGCGTCTTTCCCTATGTTTAAGTCTTTAAGCCATTTTGAGTTTATTTTTGTGCATGGTGAGGGGGTGTTCTACTTTCATTGATATACATGCAGCTGTTCGGTTTTCCCAGCATCTCTTACTGAAGAGACTATCATTTTCTCATTTTATATTCTTCTCTCCTTTGTTGGAGATCAATTGACCATAAGTGTCTGAGTTAATTTCTGGGTTCTCTATTCTGTTCCATTGGTCTGTTTGTCTGTTGTTCTATCAGTACAACACTGTCCTGAATACTATAGCTTAGTAATATTGTATGAAGTCTGGGAGAGTTATGCCTCCTGCTTGGTTTTTTCCCCCCCAGGATTGCTTTGGCAATTCTGGGTATTTTGTGATTCTATATGAAGTTTTAGATTGTTCTTTCTAGTTCTGTGAAAAAATGTCATGGATAATTTGATAGGGATTGCACTGAATCTGTAGATTGCTTTGGGCAGTATGGCCGTTTTAATGACATTAATTTTTCCAACCCAGGAGCATGGACATTTTTCTGTTCATTTGATTCCTCTCTAATTTCTTTGATTAATGTTTTATAGTTCTCAGCATGTAAATTTTTCACCTCCTTGGCTGAGTTTATTCCTAGGTATTTAATTTTTTGTGTGTGTGATTTAAAAAGGTATTGTATTTTTATATTCCTTTTCTAACATTTATTGTTAGTATACAGAAATGCAATTGATTTCTGAATGTTGATCTTGTATCCTGCTACATTGCTGAATTCATTGATCAGTTCGAGCAGCTTTTGTGTGGAGTCCTTAAGATTTTCTATATATAGTTTCATGTCCTCTGCATAGAGTGACAATTTTACCTCTTGTCTTCCATTTTGAATACCTTTTATTTCTTTTGTTTGTCTGATTGCTGTGGCTAGGACTTCCAATACTATGTTGAATAAAAGTAGTGAGAGTGGGCATTCTTGTCTTGTTCCAGATTTTCATGGGAAGGCTTTCAGCTTTTCTCCATTGAGTGTTATATTTGCTGTGGGTTTGTTGTAAATGGCTTTTATTATGTTAAAGTATGTTCCCTCTATACCCACTTTGATAAGAGCTTTTTCATGAATGGTTGTTGCATTTTGTCAAATGTTTTTTCTGCATCTATTGAGATGATAGTGTTTTTGGATTTTCTTTTGCTAATGTAGTGTATGACTTTGATTGATTTGCCTATGTTGGACTGTCCTTGTGTACTTAGGATGAATCCATCTTGGTCGTGGTATGTGATCTTTTTTATGTTGTTGGATTTGTTTGGCTGAAGTTTTGTTGAGAATTTTTGTGTCCATTTTCATCAAAAATATTGACCTGTGATTTTCTTTTTTGGTAGTATCTTTATCTGGTCTTGGTATTAGGGTGTGGTGGCTTGATAGAATGTCTTTGGGAATGTTCCTTCTTCAGTATTTTGGGAAAGTTTAAGAAGCATGGGTATAAGCTCTTCTTTGTATGTTTGGTAGAATTTGCCTGTGATAGCGTCTGGTTCTGGACTTTGTAGGAAATGTTTTTATGACATAGTTTCATTTCTTGTGATCAGTCTGTACTGTTGATCTGTTTCTTCTTGATTCAGTTTTGGCAGGCTATATGTCTTTAGAAAGTTGTCCATTCTCTAGTTTGTCAAATTTGTTGGCATATAATTGTTCATAGTATTATCTTCTTTTTTGGTTTGTTTTGTATTTCTGCAGTATCCATTGAGATTTCTCTTTTTTCATTTCTTATGTTGTTTATTTGGGTTCTTTCTCTCCTCTTCTTGGTTAATCTGGCCAGAGGTTTGTCAATTTTGTTTACCCTTTCAAAGTACCAGGTCTTGGTTTTATTGATTTTTTTCTATATCTCTATCTTACTGATTTCCTCTCTGATCTTCATGATTTCTTAACTTCTGCTCACTTTAAGTTTTTTTTTTTTCATATTTTTCTAATTGTTTCGAGTGGTAGGTTAAGTTGTTGATTTGAGATTTTTCTTCTTTTTTGCAGAAGGCCTGTATTGCTGTGAAGTTCCCTCTAAGTATTGCTTTTGTAGCATCCCATAGATTTGAATAGTTTTGTTTTCATTATCATTTGTCTCCAGGTATTTTTTAATTTCCCTGTCAATTTCCTCATTGACCCATTGGTTTTTTAGTAGCATGATATTTAGTCTCCATGTAGTCAGTTTTTTCTCATGTCTTTTCTGGTGGTTGAGTTCTAGTTTTATGGTGTTCTGGTTAGAGAGGATGCTTGAAATAATTCTATACTCTTAAATTTGTTGAGGTTCATTTTGTGCCCCAGTATGTGGTCTGTCCTTGAGAATGTTCCATGTGAACTTGAAAAGAATGTACATTCTGATTTTTTTGGATGTTATATCCTGAAAATGTCAATTAATTCTAATTTTCTTATTGTGTCATTTAGGGTCTCTGTTTAATTATTGACTTTCTGTCTAGAGGATCTGTCCTTTGATGTGAGTGGGGTGTTAAAGCTGTCACTATTACTGTATTGCCATCAAATTATCCTTTTATGTCTGTTAGTATTTGCTCTATGTATTTGGGTGCTCCTATGTTAAGGGCATATGTATTAATGAGTGTAATATCCTCCTCTTGAATGGATCTTTTTATCATTAAATAGTTTCCTTCTTTGTCTTTCTTTAGGGCCTTTGTTTTAAAGTCTATTTTGTCTGATATGAGAATTGCAACTCCTGCTTGTGTTTTCCATTCACATGGAATATGTTTTTCTATGTGTCCTTTGCTTTAAGGTGAGTCTCTTATAGGCAGCATATTGTAGGCTCTTCCTTTTTTTTATCCAGTCTCCCATTCTATGTCTTTTGAATGGAGCATTCAGTCCATTGAGTCCATTTAAGGCAATTATTGATAAATATGTATTTATTGCCATTTTAAACTTAGGTTTAATTCTAGGTTTCTCCTTTGTTCCCTTCTTTTTTTGGTTGGGTTATTTCCTCACCGCCCATAGCCCCTATCTGAGAATCCATGCTTGCGCAGAGAAAGATATTCCTATGGTGGTCCCTCCCTCTTCCTCTTGCCCTCCCCAACAATTGTGCCTTGTTTCTCCTGAGGGCCCATACCGCCTCCAGGTTCCCTCCTCCAGGTTCCCTCGGCTATGGCGATCCACTCCCCAGCCCTTGGTGCACAGCTTCCTCAGGTTATCTCCACACAGCCAACCCTTGTCCTCTCTTGGAACTGACCTCTAGAACCTGAGTCTCATCACCCAGCCCCCATCCAAGAGTCTCAGGCTGTAGTGTCCTGAGAAGTGGTACCAATGGTTTGTGTGATTCTCTCTCTGTGTCACCCTCCTTAGTCTGACTGCTGCTCTTTTCTCTGAGGCTTTGAGGTCCCTCTGTCTTGGCTGATCTCCCTGTCAGGTGGCTTCCCAGGTTATGGATTCCTTTCCTCTTTTACATCTCCCTTTCAGGATTGCTAGTCCTGTCCTGATTCCTTTTTCCTCTCTCTCTTTTTCCCCCCTTTTGTTCAACACAGTTACATGGAGGGTTTATGGCCCTTTTTGGAGATTTAAGATCTTCTGTCAGCATTCAGTAGATGTTGTGTGTGGAATGTTCTACATGTAGATAGTTTGTGTGTGTGTGTGTGTGTGTGTGTGTGTGTGTGTGTGTGTGTGTGTGTGAGAAAGAGAGAGAGAGAGAGAGAGAGAGAGAGGTGAGCACCACGTCTTATTTCTCTGTCAGCTTGATCCCCGCTCCCAAATGAACTTTTAAAAATATGTTTGTATGTATCACTTCTGTATGGCTTCATGAACCTTTCCTGGACAGTCTGAGTAGGAGATGTGAAATACTTTTGGAATTAATGTCACACAGACAAAGACAATAAAATGTCTTTTCATCTTAATTCCAGACTAATTTTACTGGGATTTTGTGGGATCTCTCTCAAATGTCAGAATGTGAAGGTGCTTTCTAATACTCATTAGTGTTTAAAAATTTTGAGATGATGATTTCCTGAAAAATTCATTTAAGGAAGCTTATTTTCTTTCTTCCATTATAAACATCCTTAGCATTTATGGATGGTAATAACCAGTATAATGCTGTTTGAGGTGTACAGATTCTGAATTTGGACTACTTGTATTCATATTCTGACTTCACCACTCAGTGTCTCAGAATACTTATTTGAAAAATAAAGAAGATAACATTAGTACCAAACCGGGAAGACTTTTATAAAGGTTGAGTATAAAAAATACTAAAGCTCTTAAAATATTTTTAAGTTAAATGAGAATATATAGTGTTAGAAATGAAGTATTTAAACTTGTTAAATATTTTTGTAAAAGTCTTAGGAAAGAAAGTCAAACTTTCTCTTTTTTTCTTTCTCTATTTTTCTCATTCTGTTCTTTTTCTCCATTGAGACTGTAAGTGTAAACTCTGTTAAGTAATATTTTTGTCTGTTTGACTCATTCTTGAATGCACAGTACTTAGAACAATGTCTTTACAGGTAGGAAATATGTAATTACTGAGTAAATGAATGAAAAGTTGCTCTGTTTTTAAACCTTGCCATCTCAGGATTAGAAAATTTACCTTGAGCATTTATCTTTATATATATATATATTTTTAGATTGGAGAATCAAACATTGTTTTATTATTTTCCATTTGATATCTTTTATATGTATTTATATTTTATCCAAAATGTAGATTAATTTTTAGTTAAAATAATCTAGTATTCTAACCAAAGTATTTTCATCTAATTCTTGAAATCTAGAATGAACTGCAATAATTGCTACTGATTGCTTTTTATATTATTTCCAGTAGTGAAAACATGAAAATATATACCTACCAAATCTTTATATCCTCCATGAGTGCTTTCCTTCAGTGTCATCACATTGCTCAAAAATAATTCTAATAGCTCTTTTAGGCAAATTTAGTAATTAGGAGAGGAATTCTCCTTATTACTTTATCCTGATAGAGCAGTATTGATATTGACACGTTTTCTTTCCCCTTTCTGCTTTCTTTTATATTCCTTTCACCTGTCTGCTCCTCTTTTCCTGTCCTGTGTTTTATCTGGGACCTGGCCTTCTTCCTCTTAGGAGGTTAAGGAACCCCATGTGTGCTTGCTCTTTCTCTGATGTGCTGTTAAGTGACTGTACACTGATTGTATACTGTGCACTGACACGGTGAAGAGCCAAACTGCCAATTAGAAAATCTCTGGTCTTCTGGATACATAGAGAAATGACCTGTAAAGATAGTCATGCAAACAAAATCAAAGATGTGTGATGGTGTGCTTTTGTTCTTGGTCTCAATTCATGTGAGGTCAATACAGACAATTTCCGATAAATAATTTTCATTTTTTTTTGTTACCTAAAAAACAATTAATATTTTGTTTACCTAGTCAGCATTTTTCAGACCCCGTTAGATGATTTGTTCTTTAGGAAGGGGTACTAGAAATTGAAGAAGTAGTCACAGTCCATGGTCTCAATCAGTCCACATTACAGTGTAGGGTTCAACAAACTAGAAGAATGCACAAAGAGGTAAAGGAGCAGGAGGATATCTGCCTGGTTCTGGGTCTGGTGGAGCCGTTCTGATGCCAGCTGGAAAAGCACTGTGGAATAAGTCATGTTTGGATTGTTGGATGTATTTCCTAAATGGGGGGAAAATATACGAAGGGTGAGAGAATATTTGGAGGACAACCTGTGCTGTCATCACTCATGATTGTTCAGCTATGTAGCATTTTTATAAGATGTGGCCTGCTTTTTCTTCAAAAAACAGAGAAAATACTTTATTGGTATTTTAGCCAATAATTTTTAAAGGAACATATTTGATTTGTTGAAAGAATAGTTGTGCAGAGAAATTCAAGAATTTGATTAAAATCTTGCTTTCAGTTGCCTGTTTAAATGGTCAAATATGCTATTCAGATATGCACTTAGATTGCTCTTGTGGTACAAAACCTCATTAATTGGCCCAGTAGAGACACTCACTAGAAAAAATACAGTGTGTTCCATTGCTTTAATATTTCAAAATCCTCAAAATGTAATGCTCTACTAGTGAATGCTTTTCCAATAATTTGTTTTCATACATATCTGATGGTAATCAATAGTGATTTTAGAACTCAACTTTAGTTTTATGCAAATTACTCTCTGCCTATATCTAACTCCTTTTCCATTTGAGAGACAAGATTCTAGAATAGATATTAGATTTTGTCATAGTTTTGGCACATAGCCAATTACTTAACCTTCTGCTAATAGCATAATATTACCAGTAGCATAATAAATACTAAGTAGCATAATAATTAATGCAGGTGATGCTTGTATAAAGCATTAAATGGGCTTACTGGAAAGTTCAAAATTTAATATGACTGGTTGCAGAACACTTAGAAAACACTGAAACCCCAAAGAAAATACTTTGAAGGACATCAACTCCTCTTTAAAACTTATTTTTAGGAGTTCCCGTCATGGCACAGTGGTTAATGAATCCGACTAGGAACCATGAGGTTGCGGGTTTGATCCCTGGCCTTGCTCAGTGGGTTAAGGATCCAGTATTGCTGTGAGCTATGGTGTAGGTCACAGACACGGCTTGAATCCCGCATTGCTGTGGCTCTGGTGTAGGCTGGCAGCAACAGCTCCGATTAGACCCCGAGCCTGGGAACCTCCATATGCCGTAGGTGCAGCCCTAAAAAGACAAAAAGACAAAACAAAAAACAACTTATTTTTATTTATACATTTTACATTATTCCTTTATTGGTAAAATGTTTGATGTATTGATATTAGTTCAGTAACAACAGAAATATGAAATATTATGGCAATTTACAGAAAATTAAGGTAAAACAACGCTTGTCAATCCAACATTTGAGTAAACTCCCGTATTATCATTTAATCCTTTCTAATATTTTTAGAATCTAAATTTTTTAACTTGTAATCACAGTCTGTATATTTATTCATAAAAACTCAGAGCATGGTCATTTTTTGTTTATGTATGATAAAGTAGTGAGACATGCTAAAGTTTTGCCCCACTTTTTTTTTTACTACAACAGTTCTAGTAATGAAAGTGATTAAACATATCCCAAAATCTTAACTAGAAAGGTCTGTTGACAGAAATGAGAAAATTTCTTAGAAATCTCTGAATTTATTTTAAAAATGTGCTAATTAGGACAATATTTAAATTTCATGACTATCAAATTCATTAACTTTTCTCAGTGAACATTTATAGTATATTAGCTGGAGTAGTAAGATAGGTCTCACGTAAATTGAATTCCATTTTTATTCATTTCTGTTGCTATGCTCCAAATGTTGAGAGTGGAAAATACTCTTGACAGGCAATAATAAATACATGAGTCTACTCAAATAGTCCTACAACTATAAAACCATAAAATTAAGTCTATGTTTTTTAATCATCTAATTAATTTTTTTTTACAGAAATGTTTAAATGTTCGATATATCGGAGGAAAAAAACATGGATTTTTAACAACTGAAGAGCAAATTAAGGTAATTATTAGATTATTGTTGCCAACCATAATTGTTAGTAATTTCAAAGTATACTTAATATATTTATATTCAAATCAGTACATGCTGTAATGAGTATCATCTTGAAAATTCAGCTTATTACTTAATGAGTTACTGAAATGAAATTTTACGTATTTTTAGAAAATAAATTGACATTTGTTTTGAACAAATATGTAAATAATATACTTCAAAGTATTTGGCGTTATAAGGAAATATACTCTAGCTGTATGAAAAATAAAATGGGTTCTAAAAATAATTTTAGGAGCTTTTTACCTCTTTCAAAACTCACATCATTATTTTACTGTCTTCACTAATATGGAATAACTATTTAGATTTTTTAAATATTAGTACATGTATATAACACAATTGACTAAATTAATTTTGTTTATTTTATTCCATTTGTTCTCAATTACATACCCATGACAGTGACTGTGAATATTAGGAAATAAAATATGTGCACTTTATAGACCAAGCTGATTAATATAAAGCAAATTCTTTTTAAAAGTAATGTTTTTATTTATCACAAATATATTTATGCAGTAAAACATAAGACTTCAAGGAGTATAACTTAGGCCAGTACACATACTTCCATCTTCTTCAGCAAACTATTTGAAGGGAAAAAAGGGCTTTATATTAATGAGTTATCAGTAAAATTAGAATTTTTTCTTCTTGAAATTATTGAAGTTAATTTTCTTAAAGTGATATTTGTAATCTCTAGAATGTAGTTTATTATATACCTACAGTTTAAATGTAGACATGTTAACTTATTTTTCTTTATATTAAAATAATTCATAATCATTTGATTTCAAATTGTTGATATAATTGGTATGTGTTATATAAACTTGGCAAAGGTTTTGCATTTTTCTTTTTACTGTAAGAATACCGAATGACTTGACTATTAAAACATTTTACTTCCCTTTGTAGGTACTCAAATTTCCCCTTAATATTCTTTCTTTTAGGTATTTTGGTTTTAATTATTTGTCACTGCTTTCTTTCTGCACACTCATTTACAAATACAAACAAATGATATTATCCCTCTTTCCACAATAGATATGATTGACTCTGCTTTATTTGTATATGCTAGCTTATCTATACATTGGCAATTTTACAGACATTCCTTTATAGACTTGATTGAAATGGGTTTTTTGGTACTTAGTGAAATAAATAAATATAAAAACAGGCTGATTCAGTCTTTTTTAAAAACAATTAATCCCAATGAAACTTGGATGTGCTTGCTTCTGAGAAATTCAATGCCGTTAGGAAAGATATGAAGCTCTGTAGAAAATATAGTATATATTTTAAAAGAGTTGATTTTCCCTTGTGGCATAGCAGGGTAGGTTAAGGATCTGGCATTTTCATTGGAGTGGCTTGGGTTGCTTCTGTGGCACAGGTTTGATCCCTGGCTCAGAAACTTCCATATGCCTTGGAGGTGGCCAAAAAAATTTTAAAAGGTCAATGGCAAACTGTGAAGGAAACAATGTTGGAAGCAGCTCACTTTTGCTAGAGACTCTTTAAACCTTCATTGAGGCTGTGAAATTCCCTTTGGGGGTTGTGGATTCAGGCATGTATGGCAGCCAATAGAATAACTTGTGAAAGCCTGCATAAAGGGGCAGAAAGACATGCCATTAAAGTGTTGATACTTCTGGTGTGGCTGTCACATGGTAGGACAGTGTTAAGAGATGAGTCTAGAAAGGTCGATTTGGAGCAGCCCACATAACATACCAATTTTACCGGACGAAAGCTGAATTTTCTAGCTTAGCTGTCTCTAGAGGGCTTACGGGTTGAGAGAAGAAATTTTGGAACCTCCCCTGATGCGAATGTTCTTTAAGAAATATTAGAAAGGATGAAAACCTTAAGATATTTTATGTAATGACTGTTACTGGCCCCCACATATGAAGCTTTTGGAAAATTATAGGTATTTTTACGGTATTAAATGATTGATGATGTTTACTTCCTTGCTTTTTAATTGAGATATAATTCATATACCATAAATTCATGCTTTAAAAATATCCAATTTATTGGTTTTTAGTACATTAACAAAGTCATGGAACTATCATTTCTATCTAATTTAGCAATTTTTTCTCATTCCTAAAAGAAATCGTACCCTCTTGAGCAGTACCTCCTCGTACCTCCCTCACCCCATCCCTGACAACCACAAATATACCTCCCACTGCTGTGGATTTACCAGATAAATGGAGTCATGCAGTATTTTTGTATGTTTTCAAGTTTCACCCCTGTTGCGTAAATCAGGATTTAGTGAATAATACTACTAATATCACATTTTGCCTATCCGTTTATCATATGATAGACATTGAATTTTTTCATACTTTTGGCTATTATGAATAATGGTGCTATAACATTTATATCCCTGTTTCTGTGTAGACATATGTATTCTTTTCTCTTGGACGTATCCCTGGGGTGGAATTCAGGGTCATTTGGTAACTGTGTGTTTTACCTTTTGAGGAACTTCCAAATCTCTTTCCAAAGTGGCTGCTGTATCATTTTGCATTCCCACCAAAGTGAATGAGTATTCTAATTTCATCATATCCTTGCCAAAAGTTATTGCAGTCATTTTGATTAGAGCCATCCTAAAGGATGTCACATGGTATCTCATTGGATTTTGATGATGCTATTTGTATTTGAGTATGTTAGTGTCCTGATGTTACATCCGTTTGGATAAGTACCCTAAGTGGGATTATCATCAATTTCAAGCTAAACTGGTTCTCACATTTATACAATAGATTTTATGAAGTTTAAATAAAATTTTCAAAATAAAGATTATTTGATTAATATATGCATGCGTCAATGATAAACTGCTACAACTAGCATTTTCTCTATTCCTATTAAGGGATATTTTCAGACTAATTATATGACACATTCTGATCATCTACTCAGATTTATTAAGGATAGCCAAAAGAGAATAATTGCATATCCTAAGTGATTAAACTTCTCCTAAGAACATACTGTCTTAAGGTATAAGTTGATGATACACAGCATTATTAATAGTACGATTTTTAATAATTTAGTATCAAGAACACAAATGTACGCCTTTCTGGGTTTTTCAGCAATGTTTAAAGTCACGCTCGATCTAGTCATTTACACATTTTCACAAAATTTATGATAAATGCTGAGAAGCCTTATTTGAGATTTCCTGAAGGGAAGGAATGAAATCATTGGAGAAACCCTAGTTCTTCCTGCTGTGATAAAAATGTTTGAATAACACAAGATAAATTATATGGCAACAAATAAAATTGTATTATTTTATCAGCAAATATTGTTGGAAGATGACATTAAAAACATAATTTTAACCAGTAAAATAATAAGTAGTAGAACAAATTATGTAGTATGAGAGGTTTTTCTGTTAGACAAAATAGAAGTATTTGCAACATATATCACTTCATGATATTTACTAGATTATTTATAATCAGGTTTATTTATAAATAATTTACAAATAGTAGCCACACTCTTTTAATGTACAATTCTATTTTGACATATAAAAAATGGGAATGTAGCACCAAAATTAAGATGGCCAGATATTCTTTTGTGCCCTTTTGTGATTATCTTCTCCCACCACTGTCAGCCCTGGGAACCTCTAGACTCTTCTTTAGTAATAAAATTCAAAAACAGAAAACAAAAACAAAACAATATCTATGAGGAAGCTGACTAGAAAGGTCAAGTTTTGAGTACAGATGTGCTGTATGACCTTCAGATGCGCTGTCTCCTCTCTGCTTCAGTTTCCTTAGTAGAAACATGGGACTGACAAAATGACCTACCACATATCATGTAGAATAGAGCTGGGGCATATTTAAGCACTTATAAGCACTTAGTATTTTTAGAGTAAACTATAATTTTTGAACTTGAAGGGAAGATATGTTTTACACAGTAAGTGACCTCTTTGAATTGATTCATCCGCAAGTATCAAATCATAGTTTTCAGAAAAATAAAGCCAATTGAAAACATCATGCTCACACAAGCTTTAGCTAATGACTCCATCCTTGCAATTTCTTAGCCATACATGCTTGGAGTGAAGCTTGAATTTTCTTTCACCTGCATTATATATTCATCAGCATATGTGTCTGATTACTGAGCACCTTGGTCTAAATCACAGTCCCAGGAGTTCTGGTTGGGGCTCAGCAGGTTAAAAACCTGACTAGCATCCATGAAGACGTCGGTTCAATCCCTGGCCTCACTCAGTGGGTTAAGGATCTGTGAACTTGTGGTGTAGGTTTCAAATGTGGCTCTGATTCTGCTTTGGTGTGGCTGTGGTGTAGGCTGGCAGCTGCAGCTCTGATTTGACCCCTAGCCTGGGAATTTCCATATGTCCCAGGTGCGGACCTAAAATCAAGACAAAACAAA
This sequence comes from Sus scrofa, assembly GCF_054392235.1. NCBI lineage: Eukaryota > Metazoa > Chordata > Mammalia > Artiodactyla > Suidae > Sus > Sus scrofa. Next base: position 66,474,664 of record NC_139390.1, read on the forward strand.
CAAATTGCAGTCCCTTCTTGGAGAGGGAATTATAACATTCTCCTGCTTCCTGCGCTCCACTGTTTTCACCGTACAGCTGGCACTGCCTTGTCCTCTCCTCAGCCTCCCCCGCACTCCAACTGCCTTGGCATCATTGCCATTGACTGAACACAAGAGACCCCTCAGCCAAGAACTCAGAGGCTATTGGTTCTTCTCCCGTCCCACCCTCCCAAGTTACCCCATGGTTTTCTTCCTAGGTTTCAGATAGTCTCTTCTCATAGCAGCCTTCCTTGAAAAACCTCCTTAAAATTGAAACTGCCTGGGGGTACCCCCTGCCCTCTTCTGTTTTATTTTTGCTCTAGATCACATAACACCACATCACACAGAATTCTGTTTGTCTCATTTCATTAGTTAAAATATTTTAAATATTTCCTCTTTATAGCATCCTTTTAATTTCCACCTTGATGTGTCTTTTTTTTAAATTATTATTATACTACTAGCCTTGCTCATGGATTTGAACAGTTAGAAAGTTAATTCTTGAGGCAGGCAGTGTGGGTGACTGTGACTAGGGGCAGGAGGATTATCTGGGGAATATTTGCAATATCTCATGTAAGGTATAATAAAGAGCTGGGGTTGGGTGGTAGTAACACATCTGAGAGCATGAATTACAAGTCTTAGGGACTGATTATATTTGAATAGTAAGAGTTGAAGTCTCAGTGGGACAAGTCTCAGGCTTGCAACTGCTAACCCCGTGGATGGTGGCACCATTTACTGAACCTTAGTGAGCAGAGTTCTTTGTGTGTGTGTGTGTGTGTGTGTGTGTGTGTGTGTGTGTATGGTTATTTTTATTTACAAAAATGATAAACTGGTATATAGAAATAATCATGCTTTTTTTTTTTTTTTGCAGAAATAACAGAGCTAGATGTTAATTTTTATCTCTAGGTCTCTCCAAATACAGCACCTAAACTGAGGGCCATTAATTGTCTCACTTCTTTACCCATTTGTTTGTAGAAAGTAAGAAAAAAAAAAGGAGTGTTTTGGTTTGCTATGAAATTACATTTTCTAATTAATTTCAAAACCATAGTCACAAAGTGCAGGATGTGAAAACTGGCCATGGGCAGAGTAAAAGCACATTAATTATTCAGACAGTCATCCCCGCTTATTCCATTCTTGGAGATATAGTGGCTGTCAGAATCCGTCATCTGTACAGTTAGTGCCCTTCAGAATTTACATGCATAAATGGTGACCTTTGGAAATTTGCATGAAGATAAGTCTAACATTTGAGTGATAGCTGCCAGTCAGTTTTGCAAAGCAAGAATTGTCAGCCACTATTTAAACCACAGGATGGGTGGTGAAGTGGGAATAGCAAGTGTAGTATATACAAAACAACAATAATACTTTCCCAACACAAAAAAGAGCCTGTTTTTAATAGAGTTATGTGAAGGCTAAGGAGTTATAACCAATTATTGAATATAATTTTTGTTTTAAAATATCAAAGCTTAAAATTTAATTATATAAAATATGAGAATTTAGATTATAAAATCAATGTAGACTCATTATGGAAAATTTAGAAATATTTCTTAGAAAGATTATTAATATAATCCTATACCAAGATGAAGCCGTGGTTAATGTTTTAGTGTAAAATCTTTGCTATTTTTTAAATAAATAAGTATACATAAACATTTTCATCACCTCAGAAACTGGCAAGTACTTATTACTGGCATTGTACTCTACTTTACTCATCATAGATACTACTGAGATGGATATTTAGATTGCTTCTACGTCTTGGATATTGTAAATAGTGCTGCTGTGAACATTGGGGTGCATGTATCTTGATTATATGCTGAATGGATAAAGAAGATGTGGTGTGTGTGTGTGTAAAATGTAGCATTATTCAGCCATAAAACGTAATGAAGTAATGCCATTTGAAGCAACATGATTGACCTAGATATTACCATACTAAGTGAAGTAAGCCAAAAACAAATATCTGATAGTATCACTTATATGTGGAATCTAAAAAAATGATGCAAATGAACTTATTTTCAAAATGAAAATAGACTCAAGACATAGAAAACAAAATTATGATTACCAAAGGGGAAAAAGGGGGAGAAGGATAAATTAGGAGTTTGGGATTAACATGTACATACTACTATGTTTAAAATAGATAATCAACAAAGACCTACTACTGTACCCCACAGGCAACTATACTCAGTATCTTCTAAAAACCTATGAGGGAAAAGAATCTGAAAAAAATGTATAAGAATGTGTGTGTGTGTATATATATATACACACACACACATATATATATATGAATAATTCTTACTTATATATAAGATTATGTGTAGTAAAACAGAATCACTTTGCTGTACACTTGAACTTAACAACATTGTAAGTCAACTACACTTCAATTTAAAAAAACAAAACAAAACCCAGCTCCTGGGTCACTGAAAAAAAAATCCAATAAATACTACTTAGTTAAACACATATTAATATAAATTTTTTGATACCTAAGTGATTATTTCCTTGAATAGATTTTTAGCAGTGGGATTATTGGGTTTATATTTATGACTCTTTTTAAAGCTTTTGATGCATATTGTTAAAATATCTTTCCAGAGGATTTCACTTCCATAAACTGTCAGTTTACCTAAATACCTCCTTCCTGTAATCCTTTTCAGATGCTATATTTTAAATAGCTAGCGAAAGCTTGCCATTTAGGGAATGGTGTGCTACAATCTATGTAGGGATACAGAAACAGACTCACTTCAAAAACAAACTTAATGGCTACCAATGGGGAGGAGGGATGGATTGAGGGTTTAGGTTTGGTATGTGCACACTGCTGTATATGGACTGGATAGTCAACTGGGACCTGCTGTGTAGCACAGAGAACCCTACTCCATGTTCTGTGATAGCCTGTTTGGGAAAGGATATGTGTACATGGTAGAATCACTTTGCTGTGCACCAGAAATTAATACAACATTGTAAATCAATTATGTACTTCAATAACATTAAATAATAAAAATTAAAATCTATGTAAGGTAGAAAATCTTTTTCACTTAAAAATATCTTTGATGGTTGTGACAACTTTCAATTTCTGTTTGTAGTGGCCTGGTGCTTATCACTTACCATACTTATCACCCTAAACCTAAAACATTCATATTTCAGAAAAGTGCTGAATACCTAAAATGAAAGTAAAATATAAAAACAAAATTAGAAAATAATTTTACAGAAATGGTGTGATAAGACAGATTGTCAGAGCAAGCAAAGTTTTCTCTTCATCTCATTTTTGGCAGGACGTCTCTGCCCATTTTAACACCTGTGACTGCCTGCTTTGGCAAACAAGGTAGTGATTGGTATAATATTGGAATGCAACCAGACCTCCTTTGTTTTTTTGTGTTTTTTTTTTTTTTTCATTTGAAAATACCTGAAAATTTTTTTAAACTTAGTACATAAAAATAGAACAAAAAGGCTAGTTGAGAATAAACTGTTAATGGATACACAGCTATTTTCCAGACATAATTGCTAATATTGAACTTGAGTTTGTGGGAAGTGTACTAGTCTAGTTAAACCGTTGGGATGATTGGATGCTCATTTTCCATTATTTCTTATTTTTATGGGTCACCTCTGAACTAGCAGTGTCCTGGACAGATTTTTGTGTCCTGATCCTTGTACTAGAGCAGATCTTCTTTCTCTCAAATTATCCAGTGTTGCTTCAGATTTATGACACTGAAAATATTATGATGGCTCGAAAAAGACTGCTCATTTCTGCCTGAATCAGGGATGGTACATTGAATATAGAGGGATCTGCTCTGGGCCGCAAATATTTATAATTAGGGTTTTATGCCATAGCCAAAAACTAAAAGTTGTTAATTATTGTCTATTGATTTTATTTACCTGCTGCAGGAGATGGATTTGTATAATTTTTAATTGAGTATATACATTTAAAAATTTTTATTGAGCACATATGTTTAAAATCCCCATTGTAATTACTGGAGGGATTTTTTTTTTTTTTTTAATGTGTATACCCATGCAACCATAACTATTATACGTCTGTCTCTTTATCTGACTATCTATCTCTACTTATAGTTATTCGTCTTGTCTTGTTTTCTGCATGCAATTCTATGAGATTCAAGACCTGTATAGAAATGCGTTTTTATCACCGCAAGTAGGATACAAAAGAGTTTTATCACTGAGAAATACCCTCTATGTTGCCCTTTTGTAGTTATTTTCTGCCTGTGCCTCTTACCCCTAGCAGCCTCTCTTCTGTTCTTTATGCCTAGAGTTTTAGATTTTTCAGAATACCATATAAATGAATAATACAGCAAGTGGCCCTTGGATACTGACTTTTTTCATGAATCATAATGTCTATGAGAGTCATCCTTGTTTTGGGGTGTCAGGAACTCATTTGCTCTTTATTGCTGGGCACTGTTCCTTTGTGTGAATAACTCTCAGTTCATTTATCCATCCCCTTGTTGGAGCCATTTGGGTTGTTTTTAATTTTTGGTGCAAATATAGTTGCTAGCAGCATTCATATGTGCGGGGTGTGTGTATGTGTGTGCATGTGTGTACAAATAATTTTTTTTATTTCTTTAGAGTAAATACCCATGAGTTGGATTGCTGGGTCATGGTAAGTGTATATATTAATTTTTTATTGTTTCTGTTTTGTACTTCTAGCTGTATTTTGTTCCTGTTTCTATTTTATTTATATTTTATGTGAAATTCTTATATAAATTTGTGTTGTGTAAAACCTTTAATCTTCAAGTGTTAAGTTGTTTTTAATACTAGCTTGACTATGGGCAGACCTGCTTTTATTGGTCTCTGAATTTAAGTAGAAAAAAGTTATATCATCCAAGTGGAAAATGCTGCTTTCATAACTTTACCTTCTGTGGTATTTTCCACTTTTCTTTAGGAGTGTGTCTTGTTTTCCTTAGCAAATGATCCCCAGACAACTAACCACAGGAACCACAGCTTAACTGTTTCTACAGTGGATACAGTATTAGTTATTTTATTCTAACCAAAGCATTTTTTTACTTATAAAACACTCTCATTGAGAAAATAGTTTATATATGTTCTGACAAATTTGGTGATCTAGCATTCAAGACCCACCAGATAAAAAGTTTAAAAATTATAAAAGTAAAAATACTAAACACGAATCTGTGTATTAAGGATGGGAACCAAATAACCACTGAAAATTGTCATAAAATTTTTAGTACATGTAGCAGTGTAGATCTATTACATGTCAGAGCAGTGTTTCCCTGTGTGTCTAAGAGCCTTTGAATTATACACATTTTACAAACATGGTTCCTATTAGGAATAACTGTGGATCAGGTTACCTTCCCTCTAGGCCTGGTCTTGCCATTAACTCGCTGTGAGACCCAGGGCACATCATATAATCTCTCTGGATTGTAGTATTCTCATTTGTCCAATTAGTGAGGGTGGTATGAGATTATCCATAAAGGACCTTCTTGCTCATAAAAAAAAGAATGGTGCAATTCTGTGGTGATCTTGGGTCATTGAGAAGAAAAAGTTCGGGTGTGTGTGTGTACTTCATAAACTTTGTTAGAAGGCAAGGCTATACAGTGCATTTTAAAAGACTTTAAAACTATTCATAACTTTAAAAAACAGTTTTGGTGCTTGGAAAAAATCTGCTAAGTATTCTAGGAGCTTGACTATTATAGAATCATTAATTTCCTTCTGTTTTTCAAAATTTAACTTGAAAAATTTTAGATTTTATATTAAGTATTTACGAGTCAAAGTAAATTGATAGGCTCAACATCAGTGTTGTAGATCTTTATTGAAAATTGTATTGTAACATTTTTCAGAATTCCAGAGGTCAATAAAAATTTATTGAATTAGTGCCTCATCTTAATTAGGAAACATAGGCTTCACAATAAATTCTTATGTTTTTCTAGAGTAAATGTGCTTTTTTCCTAAGCAATTTCAAGCTTATATAATCAGGAAAAAAGGAGACTGATTAAAAACATCATTTTTGGTTATTAAATTTACTTAATGAAAAATGCTACTTAGATTTCTTATTATTTTTAATACTACTTCATTAAGTAACAGAGTTCATATTCTAAAGAATGTCATCTTAAATCTTGAAGAGGAGTGAAGATTGAAACATTGATTTTAATTTGTTTCAAAAAATTATTTAGTCCGTATTATATTAGTTCCTGGTGTGGATAAGACCTCTGCTATGTTCTGGAGTGATGGTGTTGTCTTGACAGAGAGAAAATCACAAGTCCATCTGGGGACACAGACATATGTAGAACTAGCTGTACTATAATGTGCTAAGTGCTATAATAGACACATGAGAAAAAGGGAGGAGTTAACTCTGAATCAAAGGGCTTAGGAAAGCTTTGCAGAATTGGTCGCATGTGAGGATTTTACTCCTGGAGAACAGAAAATAGACATTCTAAGAGAATGGATATTCTAAGAGTATTCATCAGAAAATAGTAAATATTCTGTTTGGGGGAATATAATTTTCCTGGGTGATAGGTAAAGATACTTGAGGAAATTTCAGGATATTAATATATATATATATGTATATATATATATATAGTAGAGACCTAATTATACAAGGTTATATTGTACTATTGATAGGTAAAGATACTTGAAATCTGAAGATATTAAGAGGTCATTTTAATATTGATATATACATCGCTTTTATATATATATTATACACATATGTATTTTATATATACATACACACTCTATGTTACATATAGATATATCTATAGTAGAGACCTTAATTATACAGGTATTTTATGATATATATTTTTCAAAGAGTACCATTTATTTGAAACGTGAGAGTTGTATTAAGGTGGGATGAAGCCCTCAGATAAGAAACATGAAGTGGAGGGCTAGAGCTGGTGACTACTACGGTGTTCTGTGAACTGTTCACCAGCCCCAGTGCTCTCAGCATTGATACAGTTTCAAATCCAGAACTCTCTCCACTGAATTTTTACATAAACCTTTGAAATATATCCCTTTAGAACTTATTTAGCTCAGGAGGACTACATTTTTTCTTCTTTGAAACATTATAAATTTTATACTTAAATAAAAGTTTCTTTTAAATCTTTCCAATCCATCTCATATACGTTATATGCATTTTTTTCTTGAGTCCTAAAATGTGTTAGTGGAAGAGAATTTAATTGCTTAAGAAGAAAGAAAGAAATTGGATTTCTTGGTTTGGCTTAGTGCTGCCTTCAGTGTTCTGAGAACAATAATGCAATTAGCTAAAATGTTTATCCACAAAATTTAATTCCTGGGGAGTAACTTCTCAAATTGCCTCTTACAAGTGTAATGGAAGCAAGCAGTTGTTTTCTGGCTTTGTTGCCAAAAATTGTGAATGGTTAGATTCTTATAAAACTTGGTGGTAATGCATGTATAATCATGTAAACTCTCCATTGTCAATTTGAATGAAGAAACTGAATTTTGTGGACAAACACTTTTTGTTATATTGTGTCTCAGTGTTTTCAGCCATGAGTGAAGAAATCCTTGATGTTATTAATTATTCCACAAATGAAGTTTTTAATGGATTTCTTTTTCATTTCAATTTAATTTCATCCCTGATTAAATGCACTGAATTAGCAATATTTGTCATTTTGGGGATAATCTAGCAATAATTAGTTGAAAGTGAAAGTTTGATGTTTATTCTTGGCATATGTAAATCCAAATAAAATAAATGCTTCTTATCATTATACCTGTTTCAGTAAATATTATAGAAATAATTCTCTCTGATACTATCTTTGAAAAGAGTTGCTAATAGGAAAAGAGTAGAGAAAGTATATTATAAACTCCTTTGCTGAATATATAGCTTCTGAAAAGTTATTCCCGAGCAAAAGTTTATACAAATCATTTCTAACAACTTAGCTTTGCTCTACTATGTTATTTCAGGTGCTCTTTCTCTCAACTGGACTATTTTCTAGCTGCAGTTAAAGCATACTATTAGGTTAATCCTATACAATAAATATAATAAAATTATGTGGGTTATAATAGGTTATTAAATCCATTCAGCAAACTATCACAACAAATTAAAATTTTCATTAAAAAATAGCCAGTCACAACCCTTCTGTAACCGATAAGCAAGTGATAAGTTATTTTATCTGGCCTGGACTTGAGTAGAATGCCAAGGAATACATTTAATACAAAATAATTTGGAAAACATTGACATGGAGGGAAATAGCTCAAATGTTGGTTTAGAAGGAGTAATACTAAACTTTATTTTATCCAACTTCTTAGAGCACCTTGTGCTAATGCTGGCAAACAAACAAGGATAATGGAATCTCCACCAAACTACGTTCACAATAAATTGAAGACCATGTCTGAGTTGGGATCAGTTACAAAGTGAATTATTATAGCTCTGCTAGCTAAAGAAGGAAAGGATTCATTTGTTCAGTGCTACTTATGGTGTGCCTTTCACTCAAGTCCTGCATGGCATTTGATAGGAAGTGACAAAATTCTTTTAACTTCAATTGTAGCAGAAAATAAACTTCTAACAAAGTTTAAATTAATGAAATAACATTAGATTTTTTCCCATTAAATATATTCATCTCTAATATATTTAAAATGCAAACTCAAATTTCTGGCCCATTTCTGCCATTAATGATGATAGTCTTTAAAGTATTTTTAAAAAAAAAACATTTTTACTATCTTTGATAATGCCACACATCAGTAAAAATTGGGTACTTTGAAACTTTTTAAAGAATGTGTATATATCAAATTACATTTAAACACATTTATTGGGTTAATCTGGAAGGAAAGATTTCTTATTTTGACTTACATTGGAATGATATTGCCGTCGTAACTCATTGGAACTTGAGTATTTTTTCATTGGAAGGTCTTTGATGTCTGACAAAAGATAAAAATGAAGGCTAATCAACATACTTTTGGTTTTCCCAGTCACTGACTCCTCTGTCACATCCAAGTTTAACTCATCCAAGATGAAAACTTTTATTATTGTATTAATGTATAATGTAGCTACTATAAATTGACTGTAATTGTGTATTTTTCAGCTAATACATTATAAATTGACACTAATAGCATATTTATACAATGTTTTGACTGATGTTTTTTCATAGTTCTCACATTCAAATTCACATCTTCACCATGAATTGAAGACCATGTCTGAGTTGGGGTCAGTTACAAAGTGAATTACTATAGCTCTGCTAGCTAAAGAAGGAAAGGATTTATTTGTCCAGTAAGTGTCTATTATCCCAGGTACTAGTAGACATATTTTCATGAAATTTATTTAATAATTCACTGACCTTACAAAGAAGAGATTAGCACTCTTCACTGAGAAGAATAGAAATCTGATTTAGTAGAATAAAAGTTTTATATTTCATAATTAGTTTCCAATAGAAATTTGTTAAAACTTTAAAGTAATATATAACAACAATAATAATGCAGTTTCTAGGATTTCAATTATTTTGAAAAGTCATCATCATTCAGCAATTGTTACAAAATTATATAAAAGTTAGCTTTTTAAACAACAAACTTTTTCTTTCTTGCATATTAATATAGCCTCGTTGTTTTCCCCCATAACAATTTTGCATTCTTGTTCTCCTCACAGAACTTTCTGAATTTCAAATACCTTTACAAGAGAAATTAAGGAACAGGACAGATGTGACTGAAGCAGAATTACCCTCTATTCCTGGAGTCTGGCCAGCATTAAAAACCAAAAATACTCAAGATATACAAAGGGAAATGGGCCAAACATGGGATTATGAAAATGTGAAAGCACATGCTCTCTGGAGGTTTTCTATTTTAAAATTACTTCAGAGACCACCTTAATCCTACAGAGCATTGTGAATTTCACAGCATCTTTAGGACTTCCTGTCTCTTTCCCCACCAGCTTTTCTTCCCTCATTGTATTGTAGAGCTGGAACACTGGTGTCTCTAAGATGACAGGTTGAGACTAGTCCTGTTCTGTGTCTTATGTTTCCTGAGTGCCACATCTGAATACCCATCTTGGGAAAATTTAAGTAACTGCAGGAATTGCTAAACTCCAGTAAAACACTTGAAAGTAGTAACTGGTCTCTTCAGGCTCCAGATGTTGAATCTCTTATCTCTTAAGAATCATTTATTGAAGAAGAGAGCTTCTTAAATCTGAGTCTACTTCTTTTCTATATTTTGTTCCAAAGATGGTTTGAGTGTATAGTTGTGGAAATAGAATGGATGAGTAATAAATCAGTCACTGGAGAACCATACTGAACCATATTTTGAACAAGTAAGTAAATCTGGAACTGTTGAAAGCTCTGGAGTGAACCATTCTTCATATTATTTCAGAGGACTTTATCACACTCAGCAGGCAAGACTCTGAATGATGAAATAATAAAGTGATGTTAGTTTTGGTATATTTTATTTTGCCTTGAAAAAGAAGAAAAAAATCATTGAACAATGTTTCACTGAAAGGACAATCCTGAAAATTTGTCATTGTCCTTTGTGAAATGTTAAGAATTTAAATTAAGGAATAGTCGAATGTCATAAAGTAATTTATTAAGTATGAAATCAGCCTAAAGTTCCATGTACAGAATGAGATTTTACCCTTGAATTTTGGATTTTGATTGATTGAAAATAACCATTTAAGCAGACCCTTCATAGATATCAGAGGGTGAGAATTATCAGCCTCTGCAAAGGTATTGACAGGAAATGGCACCACAATTCAATGTGGACTCTGTATTTTTTTTATTGAAATAAATTACTTTATCTTTTTTCTTGTCTATTGATATTTAAAACATCACAAAAATTCCATTTTTAAAGTCATCATTTGGAATTAGCAAGTTTAATTCATGATAATCCTGTTCATCAGTTTTAATCTGATTCAGTAATACTAGAAAAATAACCTCTTTCTGCCTTTCCTGGCCTCTGTAGGTTAGCTGACACCTCTAGCTTTTTAGCTTCCTCTGTACTTTTGTCCTTTAGCACCGTATATGGAGGCTCTGGTGCAGAACACCTTTAAAACACAAAACAAAACAAAACAAACACACATTTGACTTCCTTGGTATACTCCTGAAATATGAACCAGTATATTCAAAGGGTCTGTCAAAATCTAATATTGTTTAAATAAGCAAGTCAGGTCTGATATAGAGAACATTGAAAGAAAGGAATCTCTTCTTTTTTGTCCTCTTTTGCATGTGCTTCTTCTCATTCCACAAGTGTCTCCCTAACCCTTGGCCTCCTTACACACACCACACACACACCACGCACACACACACACACACACCCAGTCCTTTTTTATCCTTTATTTTTTCTTACTGCAAAGGAAAGAATAACTTATATTAGGGTTACTTGAATTTATTCACATAGTCTAATTAGAAATAAAAGTACTGAGTGGACCATTTATAGGATAGCACAATCCCTTAGAAAATATGAAGAAATAGAAATTGTCCATATGATCAGACATTACTAAAATAATTATTTATTCAAATGTCAACATAGTATTTGAAGTGAAAATTGCTTACTTTAGTTACTATTCAGATCTTTGCTAATAGATAACTAACATCAAATGAACTGGTGAAACTCTCAAGAATAGTTTTTTATATTTTTATATTGATTTATTACTATTTCATCTTTTGGGCTAATGCCATTAACTTTCAAGACCTATTTTACATATGTATATACTTTATATTTTTTAAGTATTTACATTTGTAAATAAAAGTGGAAAAATGTGTCAACTAATAAGAGAAATGCCACTCTTTGTAATGAATAAAAATACTAAATGAGTAATTAAATCTACCAATACTGTTTCTATCACTAGATGTATTAAGGATAGGATTTTGTTTCCATGGACCTGAATTTCTGCCCTAAAATTTGAGAGCATTGGACTTAAGGATTAAGATATCTTCCTGCTGATAAATGTTTAATATTTAAAATCTTCCCTCTTGCTCTAAAACTTAAACTCTTTCCTTTGGGATTTTAGAATTGAGAAGGAACGTCATTCATGTTTGCTCTTATGCATGATAAGGTAGACAAGAAGCTCATTTGGAATGACAGGGTATAATTTCTAAATTTAAAATGTTGTGTTGACGAAAGCAATAAATTTGTACTTAGTTATGAGTAGAGGCAGTGAGTACTAGGCACATGATCCATGCAGGTGTGCCCCGGAGACAATATACTTTTCTGCAAATCAAAATAATCAGCAAGAGAGCATATACTCCCTTAATGGAGTACTGAGAATTTATCAGCTTCTATTAGAGTGTTCATTTTAAAAAACGAAGAAGGAGGAAAAGATCCAGTTGAATTTTTAAACAGTTCAATAAAAAGTTTGTGTGTATGTTATATATCTTAATCCTCTTGTAGAGGAGACTAGAAAGTCAACAAGAAATAATTTCTGTTTAAACCTGACATTTTGTAAAGAGAACCATCACTGTATATTGTCCATGAGAGCCTTTGTGAATAACTGGCAATGTGAGGCTATAGTAAGTAGTCAGAGCTCTTTCTTCCTTCCAAACCAGTTATTGTGCTGCTAATTAGAATTGGATATTGGTGGTAGTGGAAATGAGGGAGACTATCAATGTTACTTTGTGTTAAATTTTAATCACACAAGTTAGGACATTCAGAATTATGGTTTCCATGGAAACCACAACACTGAGCCCTGTGTGAAGGCATTACAGTGGGGGTCTTTGATTAAAAGAAAGTAAACCAGAAATGAAACAAAATGCTCCATATGTGCAGCTAAAGTTACAAAAAAAAAAAAAAAAGAAAAGTCCAGCTCCCTTGTCCTTAATTATATTTGCTTAATAGCATGTCACGTGTTTGTGCAATACACTGAAAGGGGTCTGTTGTAATTCTCATGAGGATGCTGTGTTTTCATTAGGTTTTAAATGAATATTTTTATAGCACCCTTTGCATTTAAAAATTTTCTTTCAGTTTATGATTTTCATGTTTTAATGTATCTGCAGCGTGACTTCAGGGAACTCACAATAATTTACATGGAAGAGGACATTTTTTCGCAGAATTTTTTTTTTTTTTTTTAAATGCACAGATAGAATTGTAGTCTGGGCTTTTTCTTATAAGCTTTCACTTTGAATATGTGGGTTAAGACAGCTATTTAAAATTCCATTTTTATTGAGTTAATGTTGATCATCAACACAAGAAATGTCTCAAGGAAGAAGTAGATTGACTAATTGAGTGCATGGAAGATCATTGGACCCGTAAAGAAATCGGTACAGTGAGAAGTAGTTGGAGATACTAATCACTAAAAAAAAAAAAAAATCTTATTTGGAGAAGATTTACTTTTGAAGAGTACATTTTAGTCAAGCATGGGGATAATAATTATTAAACCATTATGTTACATTCTTATCATTTTTGATAGAATTATAATATTTAGCATATATTAGAAAACAAATATTTTTCGTGCAATTAAATATGTATATATAAGCATAACTGGGTTATATTTGCTTTATAGAAACTGAAGAGACTTGGAGTTTTCTGTGGCACAGCAGGCTAAGGATCCGTCATTGTCGCTGCCGTGGCTTGGGTTCACTGCTGTGGCATGGGTTCATTTCCTAGCCCAGGAACTTCCACATGCCATAGGCATGTCCAAAAAAAGAGAGAGAGAGAGACAAGAAAGAGGAAGAAAAGATATCTGCCTAGATAAGGATTTTTTTTCCTTGTATTATGGTAGTGCTTTTTTGAACATCTATTATGAACTTAGTTATAAGTTTGTCATTATCTGAATTTATATGTTATCTGGTGACATTTTTGACAAGTAAATATAGGAACAGGTGTTTTTCTACATTTTTATCTTTAGATATAGAAAATGCTGTTCAGACTAATACTTCTCATAAAATAGTTCTAAAGCTTGTAACATATTCAAATCAATAACATAGATTAAGTACTTTTTTGTGAACACTTAGTCATGGAAGAATGCCAGTGGGTTAGACTTTCAAATCAAACACTTTTATAGACCATTAGTCTGTTGCAGATATCAGTACACGTTTTCCATAAAGGACCTGATAGTAAACATTTTAGGCTTTGCAGGACAAGTAGTATCTGTTTTAAGTGCTGAACCCTGCTGTCATTAGCGCAATGGCCTCTACAGTCAATATGTTAAAAAATGAACATGGCTCTGTTCCAATAAAACTTAAGTAGACACTGAAATTTGAGGTTCATATAATTATCACATCATGAAATCTTCTTTTAGCTGTTATAAAATGTAAAAAACCTTCTGAGCTTGTGGCCTGTGCAAAAACAGACTGTGTGGCAGATTAATCTTTTGGGCTGTAGTTTGCCAAACCCTGGTCTTTTTGACTTTCTGATTTTTGTTTTATTTTTTTTTGGGGGGGGTTTGTTTGCTTATTGAAATACAATGTATAATATCTACCTTCATGACAAAAATTAGTACTTAAATACTAAACATTTAATGCATCCAATGTCTTTTTTTTTTTTTTTAAATTCTACCTCAGTTTCCATTGATAGTCCATTCTGTTTTGAAACAATGGTAATATCACCTACGTGGGTTTGATAGTAGCACAGTTTTCCATATGAGAGGTTTAATCAAGGGGATAATAGGCAAGTATTTGGGTAGATGGAGATTAACATGTTAATAAAATGATTGGAGAAGGTAGTTTACTCATATAGCTGTGATGGGTTCCCTAACATTGCATCCCAGAATTAAGCCACATCAAGCCTAGAGGGATCCATGTGGGGTGATGCCACTGTAAAATTTACAGTATGGTATAATATATTAGAATCTGTGTTTCCTGTGTGTGCCTGGCTGCCCACAGATGGAAGGGGGAAAGAACCTAGACAGCTATGTCAGTTTCCTTTCTAAAACTCATAAGTTAGATGTCATGTTTTTTTTTTTTTTTTTTTTTTTTTCCCTTCAGCAGGGTGAATAAAGGCTGGCAAGTGCCAGAAAGAAACATCATGCTGGTTTTTGGCTTTTTTGTTTGTTTGTTTTAATGCAAAAATGAATTTAGAGGAAAGTTGTTTTGTTTTTCCTATTTTTTGATCAATTCACTCATCCAGTCAATCATTCAACACATCTTTTTAATTACCCTCTGTATTAGTCAGCTCAGACTACTGTAAGACAATACTGTAGTCTAGTTTGGAGGCTAGAAGTCCCATCTTGCAGTGCCTGTCTATTTGGTTCCTCATGTGGGGGCCCTCTTTCTGGCTTGTAGGTGGCTGCCTTCCTACTGTCCTCACATGACCTTTCCTCCAGACATGTTACTGGGGAGAGAGAGGGAGTGAGCACCTTGCCTTTTTTTTTTTTTTTTTGCAGAGACACTAGTCCTATCAGACCATGACTTTATCCTCATTATCTTATTTAACCTTAATTACTTTGTGAGAGGCCCTATCTCCAAATACAATCATATATGAGCTTTGGAAGGGGATGGTTTATTCCATAACACCTCCTCTGTGCCTGGCTCTGTTCTAGTTACTGTATGTAAGTTACTCAGTATGTTCCTGGTGCCATGGTGTTTACAGTCTGTTGGCAAAAACAGACATTACTCACATAATTTCACTAATTAATGTGTAATAGCAAAATGAAATAACTTCTCTAAAAAAACAATATTTTGAGACCATTATAATAAAGAATACATGTAATAAGTAATAATTTTAAAAAAACTAACATATAATGGTTTCAATATTTTGAGACCATTATAATAATAAAGACTATATATGTAACGAGTAATAATTAAAAAAAGCCTAACTAACAGCCTTCCTGGAGATTGAAGAGCAATATTCTAGAGAGAGGAAGAAGCTTGTGAAAAAAAACCCTTGTTACCATTGGGAGCATGCCTCTGTAGTCTTTCATGTTCAGTTACTATGAGAGGAACAGTACCTTGTTCTTTTCCCACTGCAGCTTTTTGTCCTGCAAAAATACAAGAATAAATCTATTTTCTGTAAAAATTATTTAATTACATTTGAAACAACTTACCTGTGTGTAGAATCACATAATTTAACATGTCTTTATCCTGGCTTTAATATTTATTGATAGATGATACCTCAACTGGGTGTTACTGCTAAGAAGTGGGAACATTATTTCAGTCCATCAATTTTTTATCATCACTCTGAATGAAATATAAAAGTCTTGATGGCATATGTAAGTAGTTTAGTCTAAGTCGATATGGTGTTCACATTTTTTGCTTTGCAAAAGGTGTCTGGTTAATATTGATCAAAGTGAAAATCTATTCATGTTTTCAATAATTAGGTAAAAAAAGTCATAATCATGATTTAATAGTAATTTAAATAAAAAAGTTTTTTTATGGTATAAGCCGACAGCTACATCTCTGATTCTGCCCCTAACCTGGGAACTTCCATGTGCCTCGAGTGTAGCCCTAAAAGGCCAATAAATAAAGAGATAAATAATTTTTAAAAAACTTTTTGTCTTTTTAGAATTCTGGAATGTTAGTATTATCCTAATGTTGCAAACAAATATAAAAATATTTGAAATTTTTATGAGAGTAACAGAAAATGAGGCCATATACGTATATAGATATCTGAGGTGTAAATAAAAATACATTAAATATGCTTACAGTGCAGTCCACTTGACCAGAATCTCGTTGATAATCTCTTTCCCTGACTTGGGCTTGGGTAGTTTTCATACTAACTACTTCCCTCTTTGAAAATAGATGAGATTAAATAAAGAGGGAACAAAGATGTTAAGAGTCTGTGGAAACGCTGCTTCTTGCTCATTATGGAGAATACAAAAATACTGGCAGTTTAAGAAACAACTTGATTTTACAGTGAATGAACAGTTCCATTTGGAAAGGAAACATAAAATTTCATAGGCTTTGATAAGTTTTTCCATGTGTGTCAGGAACTCAGCCTTAATTGCACTTGGTATTATAGTAACTCCTTCTTTCCTATTACTATATGTAAAGGGGCATAGTTCTGTAAGAATTACCATTTATAAAACTCCTAACATTTAATTTTAATTGTATCAGTTATGATCTACCTAGTCAAGATACATATCTTAAGTAATACCCAAAGGGATCTTTAATTTGAGATTTATGATGACAATAAAAACTTTTGTTAAGAGTGAATGAAGCATTCCCATAACATAAGAATATCCATTAAGCCCAGTGGAACGCCAGATTGTATTCTGGTACATATTCATTTCAGTTAATTCAAATCCTTCTAATTCTGAAGTAAAAAAATAAAATGTAAAATTATGAGTAAATACTAGTACTATGAGAGATTTGATTTTTAATTTAGGGATACAAAGTGAAATTTAGATTTTAGTCATAACTTTACCAAATTCTTATGTTGAGAGGCTCTTTGTATTAAATGCAAAACATGTTTTTCTCATTGCCAAATGCTAAGCTTTCTAAGTAATTAACATTACTCAGTGTAGTGGTCAGCCACAGCAGAAAAAGAATGCATTTTGATCTGTATAATTCAACATCTGGCCGTCACTCTAATGCTAAGCCTACCAGAAATACTCTTTGCCAGATGTGACTTATGGTTACATTCTATTTTGTTTAGTTCAGCAAAATATATTTAAAAAGAAGTCAAAGATATCACCAGGAATAAACAGCTTAAGCAGTTTATTCATTCATTCACTGAAATGGTAAAAAAACACTCATAATGGAAATATTTAACACATATTGAGAAAGACCTGCACATCTGCTATTTGCATATATAACAAAAATGTTCATGCCAACTGTGTGAGAACAGATACTGTTTGTTCTTCATGATGTAGATGAGAAAACTAAGGAAAAAAAAAATTTGTGGACAATCGCACAGCTTGTGGGCAAGGCAAGCTTTGAATCCCAGCTAAGACCAAAATACTACACAATACAGCTTCCAATCTATTCTACTATAGTTTCCAGTGTGACTTTTGAGCCTGCCCGTAAGAATAGTGATTGGTTAAATTTCACAGGTCAAATGAGGTATTTTCATAATGTTAATAAGGGGCTACATGATGCTCCTATGAATTACTAGTACATTTTAAAGATGAGATGTTATTGAGGTAGAGAATAAAATATTTTATTTTATTAAAATATTTTTCTCTGGCGAACATACAGGATTTTTTTGGGTCGCATTTAAAATTATTTTAGGAGTTCCCATCGTGGCTCAGTGGTTAACGAATCTGAGTAGGAACCATGAGGTTGCGGGTTTGATCCCTGACCTTGCTCAGTGGGTTAAGGATCTGGCATTGTCGCGAGCTGTGGTGTAGGTTGCAGACACGGGCTCAGATCCCGCTTTGCTGTGGCTCTGGTGTAGGCCAGTGGCTACAGCTCCAATTAGACCCCTGCCCTGGGAACCTCCATATGCCGCTGGAGCAGCCTAAGAAATGGCAAAAAGACAAAAATAAATAAATAAATAAATAAAAATAAAATTATTTTAATATATCTGTGTTGATAATCTACTTTTAATTTTAAAAAGTCATTTCCAGATTTATATTATTTTAAATTTAAATCTTTTTTCCTTTGCTTACTTATCAAAATACAGCAGCATAGATTATGTAGCTAATAAATCATTGGAATTATTAAACCTTCGCAATACTATACATTCATGTTCAGAGAGGCAAGAATAATTCAATATTTTAACTATAATATGCTTTCAGAAGAATGTATTCTGTGCAACTTACTCCACATGTCAGGTGAGTAAAAATATAAAACACTGTTTGTATTGTTCTTTAATAGGTGAGCTTATCTCATGTAATGGCTAAATGATGTCATTGGTATTTCCTTGAGCTTAGAACAGTATGCTGTATGCCACAAATTATTCTGTGGAACCCTTGTCATAGAATAGTGTGTAAGGTTTTATATTACAGCTAAAGTTAAAAATAACCAAACAGAATGTTATGGATATGATTACTCTAGTCATATTTGTATAGGTTTCATTTCATTCCTATGGCATACAAGTTAAGCAAGTAATTGTATAAGTAATTCAGCAGGACATCTGTACTTTGGTTTCAGTGATAAAATTTATATTCAATGCCTAAACCTGATACAAGGAAGCCTCATAATACTTTATTGTCCTTTTGCAGAATTAATAATAGAGATAATTTGAGGTGATTTTTTTTCCACAATGGCCAAGATTAGAGCCCATATGGCAAAAATTATATTAAAGAATTATACTATAGTAATATGCTTAAAATAATTTGCTTTGATATTACAGAAGAGGATATGTCATTAGTCTTTCACATATTGGTTTTCTCTTTGCTCAAATCCATAATCTGAGTAATAGTCCCAGCCCTTTAAGATTTGGAAAAAATCAGAAGGCATAATTCAATAAATATCATAGTTAATCCTTTAATTTCCTTTCTTTAGATCCTATGAAACCCTCAGGCCTCAAGGCTTGAAGTTCTCACAATCTTTCTTTATTCATAACATCTTGATGGTGTCTTAGATTTGTCCACAGGAACAAAAGAAAACACCAGCTGTGTAAACCAGTTTTTAGTTTACATTGTATCTTGCTCTATCTTCCAAATGAAGCTCTATAGTAACAGTTTCTCTGCCATCATTATAGAACATCTTGAAGGATGGAGAAAAGACAATAGAGAGTCAAATCCCAAGAGATGAATAAGGCTGGATTAGCTCATATGTCATGTACATACTATACCATTAATTTCACAAACTATAAGAATTTGTTTGACTTGCATTGTCACATCCATGTGTGTGCTCTATAATGAATGAATGAATTCATTAAAGAATGAATGAATAAATTAGTAAATGAAGGGATTCTTTTTGTAAATTTTGTGGACTGTATTTATGAGGAATGCATCTGGAAAAATAACCACCTAAATAGACATGATGGTGAGTTTTAAATTACATCATATTTTGGAAAAGAGGGCAGGGGGGAGGTGGGAGAAGGAAAAGAAAATAAAGTAAAAACATTAAATAAAGATTCTTAGTACTATTTATAAGATGGATCTATGGTTCTCAGAGAAGTTTTATAAAATTTAGCATTCAGCAAGTTTCTTTTGAAGATTGCATTAAGTTGACTATTATACTCTTTGGTATGCTTTCTTTTTGTGTAGATTTTCCCTCTTGTTGCCTGCAATGAATTCCAAATGTGCCAAGATTATTAGTTTGGTCCTTACTTCTCTTCCTGGGCCCCCGTTGGCCAATGAGAAGGCTATTTTAAACTACTTACCCTGCACCTGGGTGTTTGTAGCCCATGGGGGTATTATCTGCTGTCCATTTTTTTCCCTTTCTCTACTGCTTGTAAAACCTTGCCCGGTTGTAGGCTGTCCAGAGATTAATTTGATCATTTGCTGCTTATGAGAATAGGTTACCAGAAGGCCTACATCTATTTTACAGCTCTTACTGGTATGGGGGACTGATTTTGGATTGAAGCCTAGTTTTCTGCCTTAAGCCTGTGAAAATGTCCCCTGCTTACCAGTATTTAAGTTGGAAAGTTATTTTTAACTTAGATGATTTTATCGTAAATTTAGATCATTTATAAACTACAAATGAGTCAGCATTGGTGAATTTTAAGGTTTTTGAAACTGATATTCATGGTTTTAGATAGACTGAGTTTTAAACCAAAACTCAGTGATAGCCTGATTTTTTTTTTCCTGGAAGTTCAATAAGAAAATACTGAGTTTGTATTGCCTCTTGCTAAATCTAACATGATATTAAGCTTATTTCTAGGAGTTTGAAAAATATTCTTATAGATTAATTTAAAAGAATCATTAGTAATGAAGAAAACTGTTGATTCTTCAGCTTATTTATGTTGACTTTTAAGTCTGAAAGTCTAAATAGTGCAATTTCCTTATTAATTTTATCTTTGTGACTCTTAACATGTCAAAAGAATAATGATTTTGACTGTGGATTTCTGGTACTGGCATTTTATGCCCCAAGACTAGTTCTGCCTGGTTTATTACTTTGTTTTTCCAGTTATCTTTTAATAAACTCAAAGATATGCTTTGAGAAAGGTCACTGGGCATTCCAATTTTGTTGAAAACTTTTTGATTGCTCTGTCTTCTCTTGCCAAACTTTTCATATTTATCAAGCAGGATACGTAATTCTTTTTTGATATGTCTGAAAAATTAAGCATTGTGATAACTCTGATTAATTCACAATCCCCAACCCCTAGACCACTTGAACAAATGAAAGGCATCTAAAAACCATGCCGTATAGAGATCTAAATGTTTCACTTATGTACAAAGTCACCTCATTCATTTGTATTCCTTTTAAGTAATATCTAAGAAAAGAATATTACAATAAGCCCTTTTAACCAAAATTTGTGCTCAAAAATATAATATTATATTTTCTTTTTAAAGTGACTTATAAACTTGAAATAATATATCTTTACAAAGACTCTAAAATGATTGCACTGATTTTTATGTTTGATTTATAATATTAAAATAAAAATATTGACATTGATTTGATCGATAAAGTTAACAAAAAGGAGAATGGGTTTTGCTGTGTCTTACTTTTAAGAAGTGTTACCCTGACATTTTTAATGAACTTTTTGAATACTTAGCCTTTCATACAACTAAAAATTCAGTTTATTTATTTTTAATCTGTCCCTTTATTTTTTAGATGATGTTTATTTTTTTCCATTGTTGCTTTACAGTGTTCTGTCAATTTTCTACTGTACAGAAAGGTGACCCAGTCATACATACATACATTATATAAGTTCTTTTTCTCACATTATCCTCCATCATGCTTCATCATAAGTGACTAGATATAGTTCCCACTGCTATAGAGCAGGATCTCACTGCTTATCCATTCCAAAGGCAATAGTTTGCATCTCTTAACCCTATTCTAAATCCATCCCACTCCCTCCTCCTTCCCCCTTGTCAACCACAAGTTAAGTAAGGCACAGAAAGGGAAGTTTAGGACAGAGATAACACATTATAGTTACATTTTTGGCCTATGAGTATAGATTTACTAGGTTTTTACAATAATTAATTTAGATGAGCTTATTTTTGTGTGTATGTGAGTGTGGTCTTTTAAAAAAACTGCTTACATCAACATTTTGGAAAATGTAAGGGATGAAAATTAAAACTCTAAAAGTTATTTGTTCACAACTGTGCACTACTTTAAAAGAACTGATGTTGGACATTTTAGAATAACATGTTTTTCCAAAACTTTATATTTGTAATTCTTTAAGGCTGATAAAAATGAGTAGTATGAAGAGGTGAGCTAGACAGAATATGTATTTTTCCCTTCTTTTAATTAGACATATTGCAAAAATTACATAAAGTATTTCTGTATACTCTTCAACCACATTTCCCCAAATATTAAACTTTTACCAGTTACCACAGTTGCTAAAAAAGAGCACTTAAAAAAACAATTAGCACAGTGGGATGTACATGTTCTGTTGTCCCATAGGGCTTCATATGCAAAACACAAATGCAAAGATAAAATTATGAAGAATTTCAGGATGGTAACTGAAGAGCTTTTAACCCAAAGTGTTATTCTTTTGAGTATGTTGCTCATGTGACTGCCCTGGTTTTGTGCCCATGAAACCAGTAACCATGAGATTGTGGTTCAATTGCTCATGGTTATTAGTCGAATTTCTTTCTGCTGTGTCACAGCAGGAACTCCTGAAGATGCTTTTAAACTGCCCATATCCTTATATTTGAAGTTTCTTGTAGACAGTCTATCTGCCCATCTTTATTTTTTATTTGGTGTAAAGTTAAATAACATAGTTACTTGAAATGTTTACTTGATATGTAGGGCTTACATCTTTGATGTTTTTAATGTGTTTTTATATGGTGGTTTTAGGTGTTTCATTATATATGTGACATCACAGTCTACTGTTGTCACCATTTCACCAGTACAAGTGAAGTGTGGATCCCTTTCCCCTCCCTCATTTGCAATATGGTTGTCTTATTTTCTCTATATACATTCAGCATCAAAAATTTGCTTCTAATATAAAATAGAAATTTAAGAAGAGGAAGAGACTCTATTGTATTAATTATTATTTTTTCTTACCATATGCTTTTTTTTTTTTTTGTCTTTTTGTCTTTTCTAGGGCCACATCTGTGGCATATGGAGGTTCCTAGGCTAGGGGTCTAATCAGAGCTGTAGCCGCCAGCCTAGGCCAGAGCCACATCAATGTGGGATGCCAGCCGCATTTGCAACCTACGTCACAGCTTACAGCAATGCCAGATCCTTAACCCACTGGGCAAGGCCAGGGATCGAACACGCAACCTCATCATTCCTAGTCGGATTCGTTAACCACTGTGCCACGATGGGAACTCCTTTACTATATTCTTTTTTTCCTTCCTGAAAAAAATGATTTCTACTTTCGCTATTTTCATTCAATTTAGAGAACTACTTTCAGACATTCTTTTTTTAATAATGATTTTTATTTTTTCCATCATAGCTGGTTTACAGTATTCTGTCAATTTCCTACTGTACAACAAGGTGACCCAGTCACACATACATATATACATTCCTTATTCTCACATTTTCTCACATTGCTCCCTCGTAAGTGACTAGATATAGTTCCCAGTGCTATACAGCAGGATCTCTTTACTTAGCCACTCCAAAGGCAATAGTTTGCATCTATGAACCCCAGATTCCCAGTCCATCCCACTCCCTCTCCTTTCCCCTTGGCAATCGCATTCTTTTAGAATAAGTCTTTTGCATAAATAGGTATTGTAAGAAATGCTGTGATAATGCACATAGGGGCACATATATCTTTTTGAACTAATGTTTTCATGTTCTTTGGATAAATACCCAGCAGTGGGTGGATCCTATGATAGTGCTATTTTTATTTTTTTGAAGAAACTCCACACTTTTATCCACAGAGTCTGCAGAGATTTACATTCACATCAACAGTGTACAAGTGGTTCCCTTTTCTCCACATCCTCACCAACACAGTTATTTCTTGCCATTTTGATAGTAGTTATTTTAAAGGTGTGAGGCAGTACCTCATTGTGGTTTTGATTTGCTTTTCCTTAATAATTTGTGATGTTGAATATCTTTTCCTGTGTCTATTAGGCATCTGTCTACTTCTTTGGAAAAAGTCTGTGTATCTCCTCCACCCATTTTTTAAATTGGGTTGTTGTTTTTGTTGTTGAGTTTTATGAATTCATTATGTATTTTGGATGTTAAATCTATATTGGATAGAGCTTGCAAATATCCTCTCCTATTTGGTAGGTTGTCTTTTTTTATGCTGATGGTTGCTTAATTATTTGAATAGTTATTGGTTAAAAGACATAAAATTTGTCTTTCCAATTTTAGTCATCAGTATAATAATAATGAAGTTTTTATATTAGCATCTCAGCTTTAATTATTCAACCTTTCATGGAGAATATGATATTTAAGATCATAGCTTTCTGGTTGTTGTAAAAGTAATTGGAAATGTGCAAACCAATGTTCTAAGTAGCTTTCTGAATTGCATCCAAATGGAGATGCTATATTTTTACTTATTTCCTTATTTTTTGCTTTGACATTAGAAATTATCTATATATTTTAATGGAAATAGTCTTGAATAAAATGATAAAAACCTTAAAAAAGACATTAAGATATATTACTAAATGCTTGTAATGGTAATTATTTCCCAATATATATGTATATCAAATCATTATATACTTGTATACTTTAATACAAGTCATGTGTCACTTATATCTTAAAGCTGGGGAAAACCTATTTATTAGAAGTCATATGTCAAGAAATTTACAGTTATATTACTTTAGCTTTCATATAGTGGTAATTAATCATTGAAAAATATTATTTATTTATAAATAATTGCCTTAATTCCATGAATCCTTTTTCTTTTAGAAGATATTTTTCATGACAAACTAAGTAGTTACTGAAAAAGAGTTTTTTTCCCAAGATAGTGTATCCAAAACAATTTTTATAGCATATTGATATTAAATAGTAGGGAAACTTCAAATGTAGAAATTTATCTCGTGAAGGCAACAATGACTTTAAAATTGTACTATCTAGCAGGTCATTGTTTGCCTAGGATTGAGATATTGTTTTTATAAACGCAATAAACTTAACTTCTAATGAGTAATGGTAACTCATAAAATCGACCCTTGTTAGTTTATCTCATTTTCCTCCATTCTTTGTCTCCATTTCCTCTGACCAGTCTTTTCTTCTTTCTCTCCTTTTTCCTCTTTTTATTTCTTCTCATTTACAAAAATGATCTTTATTTAAAGTATCTGTTTTCTTTTTCAGTATGGTATATATTTTCAGCTTTTCAAATAATCACTTGACAGAACCAGAAATGTACATTTCAATAATATGGCATATGATTTCTCAGTTTAGGGATGCTAGATTGAGGATGTTTTTTCCCCACTAACATTTTATTCTTGTTTTTGAGCTATTCTTGCAATAACATTGTAGAACTTAGTGTAGTCAATCCCTTTTGGAGGCCGAATCTCTTTCTTTCATCTGTCTCTTCTTTGGTGAGTTAAGTGTTCATCAAGATTCCTCAATCCCCATTGTTAAGAAATTTAGGTTGTTCTAGGATGTGCTTTTCAGAATATCAAAAATACATTTTCAGGAGATCCCATCGTGGCTCAGTAGAAACAAATCTATCCATGAGAATGTATCCATGAGAATGCATGTTCGATCCCTGGCCTTTCTCAGTGGGTTAAGGACCCTTCATTGCTGTGAGCTGTGGTATAGGTCACAGACAGAGCTCAGAGTCAGTGTTGCTGTGGCTGTGATGTAGGCTGGCAGCTGTAACTCCAATTCAACCCCTAGCCTAAGAACCTCCATATGCCTCAGGTGTCACCCTAAAAAGACAAAAAAAAAAAAACCCATAAAAACAAAACAACAACCCCCCCATTTTCAGATATTTTTTCTGTGTGCTCCTTTTTAGAATAGGTAAAAATATGTGACATATTATATAATATGTTATTTGAAGTTATTGTTAGAACATTTTCACAAGTATAATATTGACTTATATCTGTCTCACTTTTGGCTGAGAACATATGACAGGAAATAAAGCTAGTACTTTCTCACTAAAAGTTAAAATTTCAGGTCTTTAATATTTTGTATCTATTAGAAAAAATTAATAAGCTTTGCTTATTTCAAAAGCCATTGAACATTTTTTTCTTCATCAAAACTTCCCTAGTTTCCTCAAAATGATATAATTTAATTCAGTATTGATTTGTGGTCAAGTAAAAAAGGTGATTGAGCCCTAAATTGAGTCAGAGTATTTAGGAATACTATTTAGAAAAACGTTTTTGTCTTCAAATTTAGATTCCAATACAAATGATTTAGAAAAGTGGGGAAAAAAAATGTATGGGCTATGATCAGTACCAGAGTACTAATACTTGCTTGTTTCAAGTGTGCAAAGCAAGGAGAAGTTGAGATTAAATTTTGGGAAATTTTTAGAGCAATTTGGTATTTGTTGCAACATTCAAACACAGGTTCAATGGGTTCATTTTGTTGAGAAGGATACACTTCATGAAAATAAATGGTCTATGACACACTGTCTTAAAAAAGGAAAAGTCCTTCACCATCGATAGTCTGTGAAGTAGTGGCTTAGAAAACAGTCCTTTTGTCTGGTTTGCTTATTCCATGTATGGCTGTTTTTGAGAAAATTTAGGAAAGTTTCCTTAATGTTAAATAAAATGTCAATAGGTGTTTAAAGTGATTTGAGCCAACTTTCTTTTTTTTTTTTTTTCATTGTTAGGAGAGGCGTATATAAATATAACTGAGAACCGAGTTTTGTGCTCAAATTGTGTCTACTCTGTGAATAAAACATATAGATTATGAAATTTGGTGGTGGGGGGGATAATTTTAGCGGGAAACCTTTGACTGTTGATGTAACAGGTCCAAAGGGATCAGATTGATTTTATTTTGGTGGTAGAGTGGTGAAGATTTTCGGTAAACATTCTTTGAATTTTTTTAGTGAGATACGCATTTTAGGCAAGTGTATCAGCAGTTGAACTTGGTCCAAATTGACTAAAAATAAGGTTTTTAATTTTTCCTCAGGTAGGTCATCCAGACACAGGGAATGGAGGCTGGTATGGTTTTGAAGGACTAAGCTTTTCTCTTATCCTTATGTGTAACTTTCACTCTAATGCTTGCAAAGTGGTTACTAACTAGGCACCTTATTCTACCTAGAAAAAGAGAAAGGCAAGAAGCTAAAGGCGCATTTCATAGAAGACTGCCATTAATTTTGGAGATTTTCTAGATGTTGTGCTTAGTAACTTTCTCTTATATTTCATTTGACAAAATGATGCCAAGTATTCTGCTATATCTGAAAGAATGGAAGTATAATGTTTCTTTTAGGTGAGAGCAGACCCTCTGCCAGGAGAAATGAAGTTCTAAGGAGGCACTAGAGAATGGATATTGTGTAACCACCTAGCAGTTTTTGCCATACCAATGATCTGATATTACACAGTTGAGTATATTTCAAGCACTGAGCCTCTGACCTGCTTTTGTCTTCAAAGTGGCAGCAAATTTAGATAAAATTCTGTTTGGGGTTATCTCTGTGCATTCTTTCAGTGTCTTGAGTATTGTCTTTTTTTTTTTTTTTTTTTTTTTTTGTTCTTGCAGTACTTTATTCTTCCTGACAGTTTTCCTACTAATACTATTTCATTCTTTCTTTTTGTTTTTTGTTATTTAGTCTCATTAGAGCTTTGTTCTTTCATAAAATAATACACATTGATAAATTCTACAAAGAAAACAACACTTTGAATGAAAAGAGACCATTCCAGTAGGGAAGCAGCATTGTGTTCAGAGTTCTCAGTAAGGCCCAACATCTGTTTTGTTCATTTTCTGGTAAACTATTCTATTCATCATTAATGTGTGTTCATATAATATGGCTCAATACATAATTATATTAACTGTGTTGAATATTCATGCTTTTCTTAAGAGGAGTTTAAGAGGAGATACTTGCTTGGAAATACAGGTAACAGAGTAAAATTTAAAGGCTCCATAATATGTTGGAAGAAAAAAGTGTGTTTACTTAATTCAGACCTTACTTACACATTGATTAAAATAGAAATCCTATGTCATACATTTCAATAGTTTACTTGATTTAGAGTGGTTTCCATGGCTTTACGGTTTTCTAAATTCATGGCTTAGATACAATTATTGTATTAAGCAGGTATGTATAACATGTGTATGTAGATTTTTAGTATATCACTATGATTATATTTTGGTGTTTTCAGAGAAGTAAAATATATTTAGATCCTTTGAATAATGACTTTTTTACAATATTGGATAGATCTGGTTGTGCATGACTACAAAGTTAAAAAATTTAAGGCACCTGTTTCTATTTTCTTCATTTTTTTTCCTTACATAGTATCTTTTACATCAGGGAGCATTGTGATAGGAATGTGCATTAGATTTGCTAATCAGTTTTTTAAAACATTTTGGTTTCTATAGATACTTGCATGGGTTAGCACTTCTTCATACATATTTTTATCATGATAAATTCTAAAATAATAAAATATTTGCGTTGGTGAAAAATTTAGGGATTAGTTTGAAGTCTCATTTTTAATGATGAAGAAACTAAAGTGCAGAGTAATTAAGAATCATGCCTAAGTTCAAAAAATGCCATTATTGGATGAGATGAATTAGAACTTCATTCTCTAAATCTTTCTTTTTCTGTCACCTATCTGAAAGAAGACATTTGCACACCAGATGAGAAATCCCACTCTAGTTATTTTGGAATACTAGTGGAAAACCTATATTCAAGTTTGGCTCTATCTTGAGAACTGCATAACCTGGGGTAAAATACTTTTCTATTATCAGTTTTCTATAAAGCTGGAAAATGCCATCTTACTAACAAATTCACACAATTTCTGTGAAGATCAAATGATATGCATGCGAAAAGCACTCCAAATCTTATAATAGTACCAACAACAAGAATAATTTCTATCTCTGTGGTTCTTTTAGAAGTACTATTTATTATTGCTCTACTGCCCAATTCATCTGATTCGGAGGTTTTTTTTCCATTTCATACAGAAAAGTCATGAAAAGTAGTTCTACATGCTATTATAGTAAATACAAGTATGAAAATTTATCACATGATTACATTTATTAATTTATAAATTTTCACATTAAAATTAATTTATGTAAGTATTGTTATCTATAGTATCAAATGACTAAATCTTAGGAACTTTAATTAGGCCATCTAATAATAGTTCCATAGGTGCAATTGGTACCCATTAGTCAAATACCTTGATGACATTGATTTACTATCTGTTTTCAAGAAAACAAAAATACATCTTGCTGCCAAGAGAAGCATCTCTCGTATGTCTGTGGCTAAGTACTATTCACAACATTTATAATTAAATATAGACTTTCTTCAGACATCATTAATTTTCAAGGCCATTCTGTCTTGAAAACATCTATTCATCCTTCATGTCTTAAACTGATACTACCACCTTTGTGAATAATTTCCTAATTTATCTTTTGATTTCTATAACTTTTATCATTTGTATAAAGGATGTAGAAAATGCCAAAAAGTCAAGAAGAATGTTACTGCTTGGCATTTTGAGGTCTTCCCATGTTTTTAGAGAATGGTTCATCAGATTTCAATGTTTCTATTTTGAGGGCACAAAGTTTTGAGACACTGTCATTTAAAGTAGACTTGGAGAACCTTAGAATTTGAAGGTATGTATAAGCCTTTTATTCAAGTATTAGCTTTAGTATCTCTGAAAAGGTTACCAACTAGAATATCCTCCTTAAAACATCTTTCTTAAAACATGCTTCAAGATTTGGTTTTTCTAAATAATTTCCAGTTTATTTGATTTCTTATCACATATTTTTAGCTGTAATTGTAACAAAATTATGTCATTATTATACTTGTCAATACATACAAACATATTCACAAACATATCATGTTTCTGTATATACACAGATAAGACAAAATGAAAGTATTCTGGAGTGTCTTATTTTATACTTAATTATATTATGTACTAAAGTTTCCAAGATGTTTTTTGTTTTTTTGTTTTTATGATAAAAATAAAATCAGTCCAGGACATTTTTCTATGTAGTATTTGCAAATAAGTATTTTTGAGGCTAATATAGATGCTTCAGAATATCTAATTCATTTGGTATTTTAAATGTTGATAAAATTTGTCATGGGGGTGTATCAAACTCTCTTATTAATTAGTAGATACTTGGTTATATGATTTTATTTTTTATGAATAGTTTTAAGAACTTACATATTATTAATATATAAACTGCATGTAAAATTATATATACTTAAGAATCGTTAGCTTATATAGATAGAAGAAAATAAGTTAAGTTACTGTCTTGCTTTGGCCAATTAGCATTATGTTAAACAGATAACAGAAAAATTAACAATTTTCATAGTGAAATTTTAATAAATATAAAAATAGATGAAACATTAAACCCTACCCTATCATTAAGAGGTATTGCTGAGAGTTCTAAGGGGACTGCTTTATGAGTTTTGAGATTTATTTTGGTTTTGAGGAGGCATGACAGTCTTTTTAAAACTGAGAGGAGCTATGTTTTGATATAAAGCTATATGGTTTGTCTAAGTTGATTAAATCTTGATTTCTGCTGGTTTTATAGTTTTATTTTTCTGACATAGTATTTGTGTTCGAGATAAACCTTGGAGTAGAGAATCAACTACCCTAGTAAAAGAGCCAGAAAGGCATCGAGTCCTTTCACCAAAAAAATAGGAAGTTGTTAAAATTCTGCTGAGTAGAGAAGTAAAAGTTGGAAACAGGACTCAGGGAACAGCATGGGTAAAGCCAGAGGCCAGGAACTTTCATTGTTTTCCAGGGAATGTGGAATCCGGTCCGGACATTAGCAAGAGATGAGCTGAAGAGGTACCGTGAGGTTTCAGGAGTTACTGGATGTTATGGTAGGGAGTTTGGATTTCATGCCCAGCAACATGAAGTCATCTGAGACTTGATGAAGAAATAGGGAAAGATCTTTTCAAATAGGCCTGACTGGCAGCAGTGTGAAAGCTAAGTGAGGAGTCGGGCAAGAGTTCACAGGCCCTGAACTTGTGGCATGTCAGAAATAGAATGACAAGGATGGTGTTAAGAGGTATTTTGGCCTTGGGTTAAAGGGATTCACAGGCTTCTAGGAGGAGAAGAATGTTCAAGGGGGAAATCTCCACCATTATTGCAGGATTTGTGATGTGGCTGATGGGAGCCAGGGATATTATTTGAATAGATTTAAATCTCAGGACGTGAAAGAGCTGGGCACTAGGAGAGGCTAAAGATTGAGGGATGATTCAGAACTGCTGGATGTCTTGGTTGTGTTGCTCATGATACGATTGGAAATGCATTGCTTTGGAATTTAGAAGCAAAGCCACAGTTAAACTGAGATATGAAAAACTGGACATAATATCTATATCAGCCAGAAGCCAAGGAAGTATTGTTAAGGAAAGAACATGTTTAAAAATGGCACCTTGATGAGCACCTCCATTTAAAGATGAAGTAGAGGATGAGGAGTCAGTGAAGGAAGTTGCAAAGGGTTGACATTGGAGATTCAGAAGGATGCACAGAGGGAGAGGACAATGTTACAGGTGTTAATATTGAAGAAAATTTCAAGAAGAACAGTCAATAGTGTCTGAGGTTCTAAGAGTTAGGTTTTTGAGGAAGTACAGTGTAGCCTGTTGGGTGAGAGGAGAGTCAGTGCAGGAACACAAGAAGTAAACTGAATTGAAGCTTGAAAAGTTTAAACTGAGATTTAGCAAAGGAAATTGTGTTGCCCAAAGAAGTACTTCCAGTAATGGCAAAGTAAAGACTCATCTGTTATCTAAAGAAATGTCACCCTCAAGTTCTGTCCATTGCACCCATTGTGCCTCCAGAAGAGAGAGGGTGGGTAGAAAGTGTGCTGAAAAGTTAAATGTTAAGGAAAATCAATCTTATATTAAGTAAATAGGTGGAGAGAGAAAATGCTTTGGACTATATTCTTCAGGAGTGTGTGGGTGCATGTAACATATATCTTTTAATATATTTTAAGGTGCTACATGTGGCAATTTTACACTCAATGTAATTTAATTGATTTTTACCCTTACTGCTCTTGTTTATGAAGGGGGGGATAGTTTTATCAGCTTCATCCCTTTTTTCTTTGAACGTGAGAGGTGGCTCTATAAATTCTCATGTGTACATTTCAAATAGGCCAATAAATAGTTTTTTAAAAATTCCTGTTTTGTAGGCAGTATGATTTAAGAAATTAGGGCAATAGCTTGCCTGAATATTGGATATTCAGAGACTCTCAAGTTATTATAAATTACAGCTCAGGAATATGAATGGGAAATAGTCATTTTAATTAGGAAGATACACTTGGAAATGAAGTAATTTTTTAAAGGTAATTTCCTTGGTGAGTGTTCTACTGATCACTTGAATTTAGTCACCACACAGACGTCACTATGAAATAGGTATTTATGGGGCAGTTTTTAATTAGAAATAATGACTTGTAGAGCGAAAGTGATGAATCATTTTATCCGTACCTTGGCTTAAGTGGCCGTAGTGAAAGATGATCCCTCTCGGCAGCTTTGGAGTATCCTAGCTGAATGCTTTGCCTTTAAAGCACAACAAAATCTGCCATACATTTATATTCAAAAGCTATATACATCCATAGTGAGGTACAAAGATAATCAAAGCATTACGCTGTACTTTGGAAACAAACAGGTAATTTTGCCTTTCATCATAACTGAAACACTTTATAAATTAATAGAAAAATAAGTTATATGGCTACATATTTCTGAATGTAAATGGGATTGAAAGCCAATCAGCCAACCTTGTCAAATTTATGAGCATGAGTGCAGTCGTGTAGCTGATGAGATGGCTTCACAGGTATGAAGGATATGTCATTCAGAAGGACACATTGATTCGAGTTAGTTCTTTTCTGTTTGTTTGCATTTAATTATGTCCTAAAAGGATTGGTATGGAGAATAAAATATACGTGAACTAGCACTTCTGATTTATAAAAGTGTATCAATGACATTTCAATTTCGAGTGCAACCTCTGTAGGGAGAATAAGATTGTACATGCAACTTGCATTAACGATATTGAATTCAAATGAAAATTTATTCCTATTTCTCATTCATCTTTTAGCCAAGATATTTTATCCCTACTGAAATGTACATTTTCACATTGCTTGTACTTAAAACCCACAATCAATAAAAGTCAAGATACCAAGATAAGTAAAATTTGAAAAATTATGTAGTTAATTTCATTCTTTGTTCATCTCTTATGAAGGTGATGTTTTTCAATGCCTCTTAGGTAATATGAAATTAAGAAATTGAATCTACTAATTAACTGACTATGGAAAATTAAGATTTTTCTTGTGAGTGCAACAGTACCTGACATGTTGCTATCAGAATATATTCTAGCTAGTATTTTGATATTAAGGATAGCAGAATTCTATTGGCAACATTAAAAACTGGAGATCAGGAAAGCCTCAGGGTGGTTGTAAAAAGAACAATGAGTGTTAAACACTAGTTTCAAACTCAGTGTCTTTGATGTTCAAATAGTCAGTGAATGCTACTAATATTCATTCTTCTTCCATTCATCTTTTTTTTTTTTTTTTTGTGAGCTACAGCCAGGGTAAGATAAACTGGCTTTCTCTTTAATTTTAAATTACTTGTCATTATCATTATTATTATCACTTGTAACCAAAGAAAAGAGGTAGGTTGGGGAGGCAGTCTCTGTATAGTTTCTGTCATTTTCATTGAAACAGTCGATCTCTGTGAGGCATCTGAGGTAACTTGCACCAGCCGTGAAATAGGATCTTGAAGGTGCTTAGACAATTGCTCTATAAGACAATACCAATAGATGTGAGGGCCATCTGGCCATAGCAGCTGTCCCCTGCCACCCTTCCTCAATGGCTGCCCTCATTCCACAGTAAGGATCCCTTCCTTTGTCAGGGGGAGCTGTTGTTTCTTTAGAGACTGGATACTCAACAGAAGATGACCTATTGAGATAGAGGACAACCATTTTTCTGTAACAGGACTCAGTCTCAGGTAACTGGAGCTGTTTATTACCACCTCTAGCAAGTTCCATTGACATGAAACTTCTAAAATTTTCTGTATTTTGCAGAGAACATGCTAAATACACTTGACCTTTGAACAACACCAGTGTTGAACTGCGCAAATCCTCTTACACGTGAATATTTTCCAATAGTCAATACTAAATTCTACATGGTCTGTGGTCGGTTGGAGCCACAGGTGTGGGCGAATGAGGGCTACCTGGACTATATATGAATCATATATATAATTTATATATGAGGATTAACCCCTGCATTGTTCAGTGGTTAACTGTATCAACAGAATGAATTGGAATATAACGAAGTTCTCTTGTAAAGTCACCATAAAAGAAATGATGGGGAAAGAATGAAAGCAAGGAAATCTGATAAAAGATTTTAATATTAAATCTTCTTCAGGAAGGAAGCTATTTTAAGTCATATTATTAAAGTCAGTAATAGCTTATATTTGTCTAATACTCAGTATTTTTAAAATATCTTAAATTCTTCATAAATTAATGGCAATAATATGTCCTGTCTCCATGACCAGAGGTAGGTTAATGAATTTATCTCTGCTTTGGTTTCATTATATGTGAAATATGGATAATAATATGTAGATTATAGTTTTGTTATGATAATAGAGCCTACAGTATATGGAGAATATTCAGAAGGGTACTAGCACAGAGTAAGTTAAATATTTGCTATTATTTTTAATCTTTACTAATAGCAAACTGGACTTATTGGTCTTTCCTTAAGCCTTTTGCAGAATCATTTACTTTGTTGGATGTATGTAAACCAATTGATCTTTCCCCCTGAAGAATTAGTATTAGACGAAGTTCTTGAAACTGGCTTGTTTCAAGATATAATTGAAATTGCACTGCCATTTTTATCATTCCATAAATGTCATAAATTTTTGTTTGTAGTAATTGTACAGATAAAAAGTTGACTCTTAAATCAAGCTAGTATGTCATATTAACCAGGTATGATTGTTCTGCCATGACATTATTTCTTCCTTGTTTATCCATTTTTAGTCCATTTTCCACATATGTATTGCCCATTATGCACTAAGATTATAAAGCAGGCTTTAACTTTTAAAAGGCAAGAGAAGTCTGATAAATAACAAGTTCATTGGCTCTCCTAATTCTAAATTAGTGTCGCAAGTGTCTCATTAATTATAATACTTTTCTTACTGATGCTTGGTGTTTTCTGTTTCTAGTGCTTCATCTAGGCATGAAGTTACTAATTTCCTAAAGCAAAAGATCAGAGTATGCTGCAAAACCAATAACCCTATAAGGTCTTTTTAACATTTAGAAGTGGCAATTCTAAAATAAAAATGCATAGAGTAGCAAAGTTAAGTGATTATTTTTCTGAATTCCAATGACCCCTGTATTTTACTATGCACTGTTGGTAGCTGGTATTTTCAGTGTTTCTTATGCATATTTGTATCATTATGTTCTGGGCTCCTTATATATGAAGATTACATCTTGTGTATTATTCTTCTTTAAATTGCCAGCTCACAGATTGCTTGTCACTTTGTAGAAATTTAATAAATGTTTGTTAGGTTTAATTTTTGAATGTATACATGGTGTATAAGATATCCAGCTATTATATTACATAGTGAAATGTTTACAAAGGAATGACTTTTGATAATTTACAGTGTCAAGATTGTGAATAGTTTTTTTTCTATTTTAATTAACTTATCAGGCTCCCTTGCTCTCTACTCATGCTATAACTTCTGTGTTGCCAAATATGATGGATAACTTCCAGTTTCATCTTACTCAGTAGTATTCAGAACACTTAATGACTCACTTTTTTTCTGCCTTTTTGTTTTTAATGTGATGAACCAAATCACATCTCTGGGCATTTCTTTTTCAGTTGTAAGCAATGCCATTTGATTTTCCTTCTTTCTGTATTTACTGAATTCTTTCTTTGCGTTGTCTATCCTACTTGTCTTCTTAGATTCCTATTCTGTAAATAATGATTCTCTGTCACTGGCTCAGAAATTTATATCTAAAGGGACTTGGTTCCAGATTCATATGTTCAGCTGCCTCTTGACATCTCAGCTTGGATGTCTCATAGGCTTCTTAAATTAACATTTGCAGGATTTTTTTTTTTTTTTTTAATCTCTCTCTACTGGGCTTCTCATAGGCTTCTTAAATTAACATTTTTGGGAATTTTTTTTTTCTTTTTAATCTCTCTCTACTGGTCTTTTCCTTATCAATAAATAAGACTTGCTTCATGCCAATGTTGAGTCATTGATGATAATGTCTGTCTGGCTCACTCCAGAAGCTACTCTTTCATCAGGTCCTACTGATTGGACCCCCCAAACATGTCTCAAGTGGATCCAGTCTTCACTATATTTCTTAATGTGATCTGCTTAGTCCAAACCACTTAGCTTTCTGATTAGTAGTCTCCTTACCAGAAGGTAACCTCTTATGGGCAGTAATTAGATATATTTTGGTTCTTGTTATTTTTCAAGTGATTAGGCCAGCACCTAGCTCACAGTAGGTATTGGAAGATATTTGTAGAATGAATGGATTGATTTGGGCTTCCTGGAGAAGGCTTTTTTAGAATCACTGATAAATGGTACCTCTTCTTGATAAAGAGGTCTGCCACAACCATGGTAGAAGTCTGCTGGCAAATCTTGTTTTAATTTAGAATGATATTATTGGAGGTAAATTCCAGTGCCTTTTTGATGAAATCTTCCTAGAACTTTGACACAGTGATAAGTTTTGACAGAGTGCATCATGACTTAGATAAAAGCAGTATTGTGAATGCCATGTGTGCGTGTCTTTTAATTCAAAATATTTGATAAACTGAAATTTGACACGTGGTAATAAAATGAAATGATATTCTAATTTTAATCCTTTGTTTCTATAGTCAGAATAGGTGGACACACAGAGGATAATTTCTTTCTTTAACATTAATGAAAGCTTAATGATTATCCTGAATCCTGCTGTTTAGAAGCTGTTCTCAAATTTGAGATGTAATAATTTTGAATCAGAAAGAGAACTTTATACTGCTGTGTTTAGTGAATATTTATCTTCTTATTCATTGAGTAATTCTAATTAACAAAAGTACTTCAGGTATGCCTTTTTTTAAATAGTTTTTGATTAGAGCTGATTTTAAAACATACTCAGTTTGGTTTTAACTGATGTAACTTGTAAAAAAGAAGATTTATAAAATTGAAGATGTACATGTCATCACTTTCACTTTTTAAATTAAAACGGACTTTGGAAATATTTTTAATATTAATTAGTTGATAATTTGCATTTATAAAACAAAACTGATAAGACTTTGCCAATCTCATGTTGTTCCTGACATCTGCTCTGGGATGAAGGGAGATGTTGTGGGTCTTGAGAAAAGGAAAGCTGCTCTGGAAATTACCAAAGCTGAGTTCTGGTACCATAGCTACTTCTCTGAGATTCAGGTTCTAGTCTCATAAGATGGGTAGTGTGTGGCTATCAGTATTTTCCAGTTTACTCAAGTTTACTCAGGTACTGTTTACTTACCTCAGTTTACTCAAGTACTGTTTTCATGAATTTTGTCAGATCTTTAAATAGCTTTCTTTCAGTTGGTTTACTTTAAAAATTTGCCCTCACTCTAAACATACAATGCGTAATACATGAGTTTGATGTACAAATCATATTTTATCTAAGTTTAGCTGAAAATAAACTTAACTATTAATTTTAAAAAAGAATTAATATGGTAACATGGCCAATGAGATTTAAAAATGATATCACTCAAGTTCTTTGAAAGTTTTCATACATTAAATTCCAGAACATAGAATTCATAATTCCACTTATTATAAATGATGTTGAGGTAAAAACAAAGTAGCTCACATATTCAAATGTGAGAATAAATTTGCTTTCCTATATATATTTTTGAAAATATTTTGGAGTTACTGTCGTGGAGCAGTGGTTAACGAACCCGACTAGGAACCATGAGGTTGCGGGTTCGGTCCCTGCCCTTGCTCAGTGGGTTAACGATCCGGCGTTGCCGTGAGCTGTGGTGTAGGTTGCAGATGGCGGCTCGGATCCCGTGTTGCTGTGGCTCTGGCGTAGGCTGGCGGCTACAGCTCCGATTCGACCCCTAGCCTGGGAACCTCCATATGCCGCGGGAGCGGCCCAAAGAAATAGCAAAAAGACAAAAAAAAAAAAAAAATTATCAGTAATATACTTGTTTATATGCAATTCTAATATTTTTGATGAATTTTGTGCAATACGACCATTTAAATTTGATATCTTTTAGGCAGATAGGAATATTGTTTTTTTATAGAGCTATAGCCCCTGAAATTAAATCATTGACTTGGCCATTTAATTGTTGTCTTGATCAGAATTATTTTTCATTTTGAAAAAGGGTTTGTGCTTCCTAATAAAAAGAAAATTAAAAAATAACAGTAGATGTAGACAGTAAAATGTAGAGGCCCATTTCCAATCCTTTGCTTAAATTTCAACTCCTGCCAGACATTTATGAATTCATCCTAAATGTCTTCCATTTTCTGTATCGATGCATTTCTTGGTAAATGTATATGCAGTCATTTTCAATGTGAAAATAAAAAAGTTGGTTAGGTTTCTAAGTATAGGCTCAGCAAGTTACTTTATATTCTATTGTCTATATAATACCTTCTCATTCTAAAATATGTATTGATCTGATTACTTTTCACTCTCTGCTTTAATCAGTGCATAATCCAATCTTTTTATCCCTCACCTGGACAACTGTATCAGTCTCCTTTCTGATCTTCCACCTTGTTTCTTGACAGTCCTTTCTCCATAGAACAGCAGGTGAAATCATCCCAGAAGCTAAATCAAATCTCATCACTTCTTGGCTTAACACTTTCAAATTAAACATGGTTATTTGGTTATTTTGGGAGGTCTTAAAAATTGAAGTTATTAATCAGCAATTCATCTTCATCATGTGAGTTTCATTCTTATAGTTAGTATTCATACTGGACATTTATTAGTATTCACTTTTGTAATAGTCACCATTATAAAATTTTTAAAATCTCAAGATAATCATTTTTAGCTCTGACATTTCTAGGAATATTTCAGGATAAATTAAAAACCTTTGCAACACTGGACCATTTAATATTCTTTTCCAAGATTACATAGCCAATTATTTTCATTAAATTACAGATTTCCCTTTGTAGTCTATTATGTCTAAACAATAGTCTTATGTATATGTGTGTAAATAGTTGGTATACCATAAAGTGTTGAGTTTATTCTTAAGCCATTTATTTCTAAAGGTGTTATATTGGTTACATAAAATATAGGAAATAACTTTGCTAGATTAGAAAAATTCAATTGGGCAAAATTAGATCGGAGAAAAGCTCAAGAATTATTTAAAAGGATTCCAATTTACATTTGTGACATCTCGTGAAAATACATGCACTTTTTTTGTTGTTGAATTATTGCCAGGACATTTATTTCTGAAGCTTATTACTATCATTTATCTTTTTTTCTACATTTTTTAACTCAAATGAATTTATCACATCTGTAGTTGTATAATGATCATAACAATCTGATTTCATAGGATTTCCATCCCACAACCCAAACACATCCCCCCACCCCCCAAACTTTCTCCTCCGGAGACCATAAGTTTTTCAATGTCTGTGAGTCAGCATCTGTTCTGCAAAGAAGTTCAGTCTGTCCTTTTTTCAGATTCCACATGTCAGTAAAAGCATTTGACGTTGGTGTCTCATTGTCTGACTGACTTCACTTAGCATGATAATTTCTAGGTCCATCCATGTTGCTAAAAATGCTGGTATTTCGTTCATTTTAATGGTGAGTAATATTCTATTGTGTATATGTACCACATCTTCTGGATCCACTCCTCTGTCAATGGACATTTAGGTTGTTTCCATGTCTTGGCTATTTAAAAGAGT
Source organism: Sus scrofa (assembly GCF_054392235.1). Lineage (NCBI taxonomy): Eukaryota > Metazoa > Chordata > Mammalia > Artiodactyla > Suidae > Sus > Sus scrofa. The sequence goes on from NC_139390.1 coordinate 66,514,321, forward strand.
GCTGCAGTGAACATTGGAGTACATGTGTCTTTGCGAGTCGTGGTTTTCTCTGGATAGATGCCCAGGAGTGAGATTGCTGGATCAAAGGGTAGTTCTATGTTTAGTTTTCTGAGGAATCTCCATACTATTTTCCACAGTGGTTGCACCAATTTACAATCCCACCAACAGTGTAATAGGGTTCCTTTTTCTCCACACCCTCTCCAGCACTTCTTGTTTGGAGACTTTCTGATGGTGGCAGTTCTGGCTGGTGTAAGGTGGCACCTTATGGTGGTTTTGATTTGCATTTCTCTAATCATGAGTGATGTTGAACATCTTTTCATGTGATTTTTGGCCATTTGTATATCTTCTTTGGAGAACTGTCTGTTTAGATCTTTTGCCCATTTTTTGATGGGCTTGTTTGTTTTTTTGGTATGGAGCTGCAAAAGGTGTTTATAAATGTTGGAGATGAATCCCTTGTCTGTTGATTCACTTGCAAAGATTTTCTCCCATTCTGTGTGTTGTCTTTTTGTTTTGTTTAGGGTTTCCTTTGCTGTGCAGAAACTTTGAAGTTTGATTAGGTCCCACCTGTTTATTTTTGTTTTTATTGTCAATAACTCTAAGAGGTGGATCTGAGAAGATGTTGCTGTCGTTTATGTCAGAGAGTGTTTGGCCTATGTTTTCCTCTAGGATTTTTATAGTCTCTGGTCTTATATTTAGGTCTAGAATCCATTTGGAGTTTATTTTTGTGTATGATGTTAGGAAATGTTCTAATTTCATTCTTTTCCATGTGGCTGTCCAGTTTTCCACACACCACTTATTGAACAAGCTGTCCTTTCTCCATTGTATATCCTTGCCTCCTCTGTCATAGATTAGTTGGCTGTAGGTGCGTGGGTTGAGTTCTGGGCTTTCTATCCTGTTCCACTGATCTATATTTCTGTCTTTGTGCCAGTACCATACAGTTTTGATGACTGTTGCTTTGTAGTATAGTCTAAAGTCTGGGAGCCTGATTCCTCCAGCTCCATTTTTCTTTTTCAGGATGTCTTTAGCTATTCTGGGTCTTTGTTCTTCCAAACAAACTTTAAAATATTTTCTTTGAGTTCTGTGAAAAATGTCCTTGGTAATTTGATAGGGATTGCATTGAATCTGTAGATTGCCTTAGGTAGTATAGTGATTTTGATAATATTAACTCTTCCAATCCAAGAGCATGGTATGTCTTTCCATCTATTTGTGTCATCGTTGATTTCTTTCATCAGTGTCTTATAGTTTTCAGAGTACAGGTCTTTTGTCTCTTTTGGTAGGTTTACTCCTAGGTATTTTATTCTTTTGGATGCAATGGTAAATGGGATTGCTTCCCTAAATTCTCTTTCTGATCTTTCATAGTTAGTGTATAGAAATGCCGTCGATTTTTGTGTATTAATTTTGTATCCTGCGACTTTGCCAAATTCATGGATGAACTGTAACATTTTTCTGGTAGAGTCTTTAGGAATCTCTAGGTAGCGTATCATGTCATCTGCAAAGAGTGATAGTTTTAATTCTTCCTTTCCAATTTGGATTCCTTTTATTTCTTTTACTTCTCTGATTGCTGTGGCTGGGACTTCCAAAACTATGTTAAAGAGTAGTGGCAAGAGTGGACATCCTTGTCTTGTTCCTGATTTCAGTGGGAATTCTTTCAGCTTTTCCCCATTGAGAATGATGTTTGCTGCGAGTTTGTCATATATAGCCTTTATCATATTGAGGTAGGTTCCCATTATGCCCGCTTTCTGAAGGGTTTTTATCAGAAATGGGTGGTGGATTTTGTCAAAGGCTTTATTGAGAGGATCATATTGTTTTTATTCTTCAGTTTGTTAATGTGGTGTCTCACCTTATGGATTTGTGGATATTGAAGAACCAACCCTTGCATCCTTGGTATAAATCCCACTTGATCATGATGTACAATCATTTTAATGTATTGTTGGATGTGGTTTGCTAGTATTTTGTTGAGGATTTTTGCATTGATGTTCATCAGTGAAATTGGCCTATAGTTTTCTTTTTTGTGGTATCTTTGTCTGGCTTTGGTATCAGGGTTATGTTGGTCTCATAGAATGAGTATGGGAGTTTCCCTTCCTCTGCAATTTTTTGAAATAGTTTCAGAAGGATAGGTTTTAGCTCTTCTCTAAATGTTTGGTAGAATTTCCTGTGAAGCCATCTAGTCTGGGCTTTTGTTTTTGGAAGTTTTTTAATCACAGTTTCAATTTCAGTTCTTGTGATGGGTCCATTCATCTTTTCTATTTCATCTTGGTTTAGTCTTGGAAGATTGTACTTTTCTAAGAATTTGTCCATTTCTTCTAGGTTTTTCATTTTATTGGCGTATAGTTGCCTATAGTAGTCTCTTACGATCCTTTGTATTTCTGTGATGTCTATTTTTACTTCTCCTTTTTCATTTCTAATTTTATTGATTTGAGTCCTGTTTTTTTCTTGGCTGTAGTTTTCTTTTTTTTGGACACTCCCAAACTCATTCTATGAGGCCACCATCACCCTGATACCAAAACCAGACAAAGATACCACAAAAAAAGAAAACTACAGGCCAAGAAAAAAAGAGGCCCCAAATCAGTAAGTCTGGCTAGGGGTTTTTCAGTTTTGTTGATCTTTTCAAAGCACCAGCTTTTCATTTCATTGATCTTTTCTATGGTTTTCATTTTTTCTATTTTACTGGTTTCTGCTCTGGTCTTTATGATTTCTTTCCTTCTACTAACTTTAGGTCTTGTCTGTTCTTCTCTCTCCAACTGCTTTAGATGTAAAGTTGGCTTGTTTATTTGAGCTTTTTCTTGTTTCCTGAGGTGGGCTTGTATGGCTATAAACTTTCCTCTTAGAATGGCTTTTGGTGCATCCTGTAGGTTTTGGAGTGTCATATCTTCTAGGTATTTGCTTCTAGGTATTTTTTAATTTCCTCTTTGATTTCTTCAGTGATCCATTGGTTGTTTAGTAGCCTGTTGATTAGTCTTCACATGTTTGTGTTTTTTCCAGATATTTTCTTGTTGTTGATTTCCAGTCGTATAGCATTGTGGTCAGAAAAGATGCTTGATATGATTTCAATTTTCTTAAAGTTACCGAGGTTGGATTTGTGCCCCAGGATGTGATCAATCTTAAAGAATGTTCCATGTGTGCTTGAGAAGAATGTGTATTCTGTGGCTTTTGTATGGAATGTCCTATAATATCTATTAAGTCCATCTGGTTTAATGCTTCATTCAGGGCCTGTGTTTCCTTATTAGTTTTCTGTCTGGTTGATCTGTCCATTGCTGTAAATGGGGTGCTAAAGTCCCCCACTGTGATTGTGGTATTGTCGATTAGCCCTTTTAAGGTTGTTAGCAGTTGCATTATATGTTGTGGTGAACCTATGTTGGGTGCATAGATATTTAAAATTGTTATATCTTCTTGGACTGATCCTTTGATCATTATGTAATGACCTTCTTTGTCCCTTAAAATATCCTTCAATTACAGTCTATTTTTTCTGATATGAGTATTGCTACTCCAGCTTTCTTTTGACCCCCGTTTGCATGAAGTATTTTCTCCCATCCTCTCACTTACAATTTGTATGTGTCCCTAGAAGTGAAGTGGGTCTTTTGGAGACAGCATATATATGGGTCTTGTTTTTATATCCATTCAGCCAGTCTATGTCTTTTGTTTGGGGCATTTAGTCCATTAACATTTAAGGTAATTATTGATATGTATGTTCTTATTGCCATTTTATTAATTGCTTTGGATTTGTTTTTGTTGCTCTTTTTTCTTCCCTACTTTTCTTGTTCTTTCCTCTTCTGGTTTGATGAGTATCTTTAGTGTTGTATTTGAGTTTATTTTTCTTTGTGTGTGTATCAATTGTAGATTTTTGGTTTGCAGTTATTCTGAAGTTTTGATATAAGAGTCTATATGTATATGAGATTGTTTTAAGTTGTTCTCTTAATTGCAAGTTCATCTCCAGTGTTCTGCATTTGTACCTTCCTCTTCTAATGATTTCTGATTGTGGTGGTATAGTCGTGCATGGATGATTTTGTATCTTTACTGTATATATACCTTTACTGGTGAGCCTTGTGATTTGTGGTATTTTTGTTTCCTGTTGCTGTCTTGTCTTTTCTGCCTAGAGAAGTTCCTTTAGTATCTGTTGTAAGGCTGGTTTAGTGTTGCTGAATTCTCTCAACTTTTGCTTGTCTGTGAAGGTTTTGATTTCTCCTTCAAATCTGAATGAGAGCCTTGCTGGGTAAAGTAATCTTGGTTGGAGGTTTTTTCCTTTCCTCACGTTAAGTATATCATGCCACTCCCTTCTGGCCTGCAGAGTTTCTGTTGAAAAATCTGCTGATAACCTTATTGGGGTTCCCTTGTATGTTATTTGTTTCTTTTCCCTAGCTGCTTTCAAGATTTTCTCTTTGTCTTTAATTTTGGTTAATTTGATTAATATGTGTGTGGGTGTATTCCTCCTTGGGTTTATTGTATATGGTCCTCGTTGTGCTTCCTGGATTTGAGTGAGTGGTTCCTTTCCCATGTGAGGGAAGTTTTTGGCTGTTATCTCTTGGAATATTTTTTCTGTCCCCTTCTGTCTCTCTTCTCCTTCTGGCACCCCTATAATACGGATGTTGTTGCGTTTCATGTTGTCCCAGAGCTCTCTGAGACTCTCTTCATTTGTTTTCAATCTTCTTTCTCTTTTCCGTTTTGCATCCATAATTTCCACTAATCAGTCGTCCACCTCACTTATTTGTTCTTCTGCCTCTTGTATTCTGCTGTTAGCTGCTTCTAGTGAATTTTTTATTTCAGTTATTGTATCTTGCATCTCTTCTTGTTGAAGTTTTCTGTCTTGTATCTCTTTGCTCAGTGTTTCCTGTAAGTTATCCATCTTTGCCTCCAGTTTATTCCCAATGTCTTGCATCGTCTTCAGCATCAACAGTCTAAAATCTTTTTCCTGGAGGCTGAGAATCTCCTCATCGCTTAGCTGATTTTCTGGGGTTTTTCCTTTCTCCCTCGTCTGAGTTATAGTTCTCTGTCTTTTCATTGTTATAGGTTTTTGGTGTGGTGACCTTTTTACAGATAATAAAGTTGTAGCCTCTCTTCCTTCTGGTGTCTGCCCCCCTTGCAGCTGAAGTAGGTATGGGGGCTTGCTATAGGCTTCCTGATGGGAGGTGCTGATGCCTGCCCACTGGTAGGTGGAGCTGATTCTATTCCTTCTGGTGGGTGTGTGCCTGAGGGGTCTTTAGGCAGCCTGTTTACTGGTGGACGGGGCTGTGATCCCACCTTGGTTGTTGTTTGCCCTGGGGCTTCTCAGCACTGATGGGTGGGGCCAGATTTTCCCAAAATGTCCACCTTCAGAGAAAGACAGGGCTGCTGAAGTTTCTGGAGAGCTTTGCTTCCAATGTCCTTCACAACAAGCCACATTCACCCCTGTTTTCCCAGGATGTCCTCCAACATCTGCAGTCAGGATTGACCCAGATTTCTATGGAGACTTTGCTTTGCCCTGAGACCCAGTGCACGTGAAAGTCTGTGTGGGCCTTTTAGGAATGGGGTCTCCATTTCCCCCAGTCCTATGGAGCTCCTGCACACAAGCCCCACTGGCCTTCAATGCCAGATACTCTAGGGTCTCTTTCTCCCAGTACTGGATCCCCATTCATGGGAGTTTGATGTGGTACTCAGAACTCTCACATACCTGTAGGTGAGTCTCTGTGAACCATTTAGTTTCCAGTCTGTGGGGCTTCCCACCTGGGAGGTATGCGGTTGTTTATATCGTGTAATCACCCCTCCTACCTCTTGATGTGGCCTCTTCTTTGTCTTCTGGAGTAGGATATCTTTTTGAAAGTTTCCGGTCCATTTGGTTTTTGATTGCTCAGCCTTTAGTTGTGAATTTTGTTGTTTTTAGGAGAGAAGCTGAGCTCCAGTCTTCTATTCGGCCATCCTAATCCCCACTACATGCACTTTTGAATCACTTCACAAGTGGATATGGATCTATACCAGCTTAGTAGTGTTTATTTTTCTTTATGTTTGTCTCAATTTTAATAAGGCCGAGGAGACTGAGTGTTGTATGTTTGTTATGTATGTTCATTCTTCTACATCTGCTGTTTTGGTAATAAATACATAAAATTACATTTTGATTTTTATCACATATATTGATGAATATATGTACTGTTTTAATTATAGGTTTTTGGTTGCAAGTCAGTTGAGAGAGAATAGTTATTTTTAGGAGGTATGTAATAAATATGATCTCTCAGACTGAGACATATTAACAGAATGCTTCTCATGTTATGAACATTTTCATCCTTTCTACTTCTAATGTGTTTTCTTTCCTTTCCTTTCCTTCCCTTTTTTTGACAACATCCAAGGCATGTGGAATTTCATAGGCTAGGGATCAAACCTGCACCATATCAGGAACCCCAGCCACTGCAGTGGCAACACTGGATCCTTAACTCTCTGAGCCACTAGGGAACACTCACTAGTGTTTTCTTATCCCTACTCATTATCTTTTTATTTCTCCCTTCAGTCTTCATGAATTTTCTTAAAATATAAAACCAAAAGGAACCTCTCAATTCTATGTAATCTAGCACATACACTTATTTATTTATTTATTTATTTATTTATTTTGTTTTTGCCTTTTCTAGGGCTGCTCCCACGGATGTGGAGGTTCCCAGGGTAGGGGTCTAATTGGAGCTGTAGCCACCGGCCTACACCAGAGCCACAGCAACATGGGATCTGAGCTACATCTGCGACCTACACCGCAGCTCACGGCAATGCCAGATACTCGACCCACTGAGCAAGGCCAGGGATTGAATCCACAACCTTATTGTTCCTAGTTGGATGCATTAACCACTGCACCACAGTGGGAACTCCTGTAATCTTGCACATTTAAAATAATGCATTATTTTCTTTTCTGTGGAAAGGTTCATTTGTGCCGTGTATTAGAGTCCAGATATAAGTGATATCATATGGTATTTTTCTTTCTCTTTCTGATCTGCTTCACTAATGGTGAGATCCTGCTGTGTAGCACTGGAAACTATGTCTGGTACCTTATGACGGAGCATGATAATGTGAGAAAAATGATTGTATTCATGTATGTGTAACTGGGTCACCTTGCTGTATAGTAGAAAATTGACAGAACACTGTAAACTAGCTATAATGGCAAAAAATAAAAATCATAAAAACATAAAATAAAAAATAAAATAAGGCATTAAAAAGTTACATTAAAAAGTAGCTCCTAATACATAATATGTATATAAAAATGTGAACCTTGCATAATAGATATTTTCTTACAAATTTGGGGTTTATTCTAAAATTTTAATTCATGTATAAATGCTTTCAGACCTGATATACTCTGAATAACTTCATTAGTATGAAAGGACAAAAATAATTAATTTTATTTTACATGTATTCAAGACTAAGAAATATGGGTACTGAGTAAAGTTTATGGTTTCAAATGTGAGCAGCCTGTATACAGTCCTTTTTCAGTAATGATTAGGACACCATCTTTAGAATCTATTTATTTTTTGTTTAAAATTTAGTTTTTTGTTTTTAGAAAAATTAAAAATAACAATTCTAATTCATTTTTTACTTCTCTTTGAATTTTAAAATATTTCTAAATCTTGATTTTATTTATGGAATACTTTTTAGGGATATGCAATTTGATCAGCACCTCAGCCTAAAAAAGCCATAAATTATAGATCACTGGTTATGCAGATAAACTCATTCTGATTCTTACATATTCATTCACTTATTTATCTGTGGACAGTTCCTGAGTCACTCTGTGTCTGTAGTAGTGCCTCTGATGCACATCTGGCTGTACAGTTTCTGTTCTTAAGCAGCTAGCAGTTGAGTACATCTTAGTGGATTTAGGAAGACAGACATAAATAAGTAGTTGGGAACATGTAATGAGCTCCTTATGAAATGTACATACAAGGGCATTGCTGAATTTGTGAGAGCAGCAAAATCTGCCCAGGTTTACAGAGGAAAGAAGCAGGTACTGGGAGATTGTGAGACCCACAGCATTTGCAGCTTTCCCTTCCCAGGAGACAGTATGATAAATCTGAGTAGTTTGAAACAGTGTGGTGGTGCCCAGAGTTTAAGTACAGCAGTAGGGTTGTCTCCCTGAAGCTGTTGTGGCCACTTTTTTGAAAACTCTAGTGGTAAGGTTTATAGCTGAGAAAAATAATGCCTCATATGAGATGCAGGGTGGATCCAAACCATTGTGCATATGTAAGATTCTTAGCATAATGCTTCTGAGTTTGTAATATTTGACATTGAAGAGAGAGGTCTAGGCTAGGGACGGACATTGGGATTGGTCAGCATGTGGGTAAAAGATAAAATTTGGAATTGCCTGAGATTTGCAGGAATCTTGAATTTTATAGATCTTAATACTTACTAACTTTCTTGTTTCTTGTTAGTGCATAAATATCTAAATATCGCAAGTAATACTGGACTAAACAGTATTGATAGGAACCTAAAAGTAGGAAAACAGAATATGAATTTACAAAAAATATTGTTACCTATGACTATAGAAATGTTGTTTCTGAGGTGAGGAGAATAATGACCAGTATACCATTGATCTAAAACTAACAATTTGGTATAATTAAATTTTATTCAAAGATGTGAAAAGACAAGTATACGCTCACATAAGACATATGCAATGTAAGGGATACTTTAAAAAATCCCTCTAGAGTTGATGTTAAAAATGTGAATACATCCTAAGAAATATCCATTTCATTTTTTGTAATTGCTAAGTTTGTTCCATAGCAGTCTTTAATATACCATAATATTACTGCCAGTAAGACAGACATTTTGCAGTGTTTTCCTGGCAATAATCATACATTTGACAATGCCTTTTTTTCCATACTTTTTCCCTACTCATCTCTTCAGTCACCATGTCTTGTCTGTTCCATTTGTAACAATTTTCTCCATGTATTTGCTTATTGCCATTGCTATTTGCATTTACATAAAAACTATTGCCTTCTAATTGTTGTAAATTTCCTCTCATCTTCCCTTTAGAACTGCATACTGGTCTCAGTATCTTCTTTGTAAAATAAATTACTTGATGTATGCCTTGATGTAAATTCATGAACAAGATTTCCCTCAAGCAATCCTCCCTTTTGGTACCGGTGTCTCCTATAACCACTGCCCCTAGAAGGACCTCCTCAGTGCTTAGTTCATGCTCTTTCCCTCCTTCTAATTTTTCTTATCTTACTCCTCCCTTTCCAATTCTTGACCTCACTGCAAGGTCCAGGTCAAATCCTCTGGTCCTTCACTCACCTCAGTGCTCTTTTCCTCTGAATTCCTTTGGAACTTAATCCAAATGAATGGTTAACATTATTAGCAAATTTCCATCATTGACTTCTCAGGCCTATGTACTTTGCTTTCCCTGGCTACCTGGAAAACTCCACTGGGGCTGGCTACACATTTTGTACTTGGAATTTCTTATACTGAGTGTTGTGTTACTCAATATATAGTCTTTCTTTAAGCATTTTTTTTGGGTGGAGTGATAAGGCAGATGTCCCCTCAGTGAGGTGATGAATATGAATATGACAGAATGGCAAGAAAGTATGAATATTTTAATACCCATTTTAGGAATTTGCATGCTGAGATGCATACAAAAATACAAAACTGTCGGTGAGTATTTGAGCCACTCTCTTACTCTCTTTCACATTAACTTATTTCATTTCCTTCCTAGTATGAAGTATCAGAAATGAACTTAATGTTTTTTAACCTATTTCATTGCATTTTTATCTAGTTAACTATTGGTGAGGCTCTGTAGGAAACATTCTTGTCTTCACTACTGTGTCTCCAGCATCAGCATAGTACCTGGAACTTTGTATATATTAGATGAATTAATTAATTGATCAATTAACTAGGCAAAAATATATAATGTTAATACTCTAAGATGAGGCCTACTTGATATATTATTCTCTATCACTGATTGTCAAATGGAAGGAAAGAGAAACTAGGATAAAGATACTGATCTAAATAAATTAGAGTGGGCACCACATTTAAGGTACTTGTGAAAACATCATTATGTTGTAGTATTCTCTTCAAACTTCCTTATTTGGACTGTGCTTGATTAGGAAGATTTTCTGTAAATCTACATGAGATGTATTGACTCCAAGGTCACTTTTCTTAGAAATTTCTGAAAGAGTAAAACAGACCGTAGGTTGTTGAAAGACAGTATGTGGTAAGAACAACTTTTTCTAAGCTTTTATTTCTGTCAAGATCTAGTCTCAAGTAATGCTTGAGAGTAACCATAGGTGACATTTTTCTTATGAAAGGAAAATATAAATATCATATTGGCTGAATTTTAATTTTCAACAGGTTTCTTTTTATCCTAAGATGATTGTTAGAGTATACATTTCAGAAATAATATTCTACTTTTTCCTTTTCTTCTTAGATTCATCCTATACCTCCACCTCCCTTTTTTCCTCCATTTTAGAAATAATATTCTACTTTTTCCTTTTTTTCTTAGATTCATCCTATACCTCCATCTCCCTTTTTTCTCCCTTTTTTCTTCCATGAGTACCTGTTTTACTCATGCATGTGTACATAGATATATACACACATAAATTTACTATGCACACATGTTAAATGCAATAAAATTATTGCAGTCAGCTATTTCTATTTCTATAGATAATGTACCTGTCCTATATTTCTTATGAAGTTTATAGTTCTTGCGTTTAGAATATTTTTTCACACTTCATTTGGAAACTGACAAAGTTTAAAAGAAGGACTTAGTAATTGGGTTGCTCAAGTCATGTAACAGGTGATTCAAATCCTATTTATAAAACACCATCTGTTGTCTCAAGGGACTTCTCAGATGTATCCACCATGTCAGTAGATTTCTTAGAGTTTGAGTGGCTTTTCTTAAGAGAGCATGATGAGGACAATTTCATAAGAGACTAACATCTGCAGATGTTAGAAGTTGAATTGCTGTTTGAAAATTTTAGATGGAAATAATGTATAATATATCACAATATGTTGTTGACACATGATGTTCCACTCATTTTTCCTATCATGATTTGCATTTTGCTACATTTTCCTGATTGCCATTGTTTCTTGCCTTTTCTCTTTTTTCTCTTATAGTGTTGGGGGTGACGATGACGATGATAACAACAGTAGTAACAACAACAAAAATAATGGTAAAAATTACAGTTAATTTACTGTGGTCCTATTATATAATAAGTCATGTGTGATTTAAACATTCTGTCAGTTGATCATCACGGTATTCTAAGACTCAGGTTAAATTATTTGTCAATATTATACAACTAGTCAATGACAGAACCAGATATCTAAATTCAGATCTCTTTGAGAGCCTGAGTGTGACCCTTTAAACTTTTTTTTCCTGTTATTTTCTCTTCTTTTGTACTTTAACTTTCCTGCCAAAATGATTCATTCTTGCTCCATCAATTTTCATCTCTTTGTAGGTAATTCTCAAGTTGAGATCTATAATCCCATTCCTCCTTTTCATCTGACTTCTAATCTATATCTCTAAATGCCTGATCAATGCTTTGGCCTGAAAATATTCTGGAAATATCACTATATTTCTACACTACTTACCCCATGTTCTTCTTGGTTAAATCATCAGTATCCTTTTAAATACCCAGACTCACAACATTCTCTTTGTCTCTCTTGTCTCTTTTAGTTGCTATCTACAAATGCTGATTTTTATCTTGTTCCCTAGTTTCCTTCATTATCCTATATCCACAGTATTCCTGCGACACATAACATTATTTCAAATGTTACTGCTATTCGGCATGTTCTAAAGCCTGCAAATAGCCTTACAGATCACTCCTACATTGTTACTGCTGAATAATATTTTGAAATAACTGTAAAAATTCTTTTTATGCTCTTAACACCTTCATTGCCTGCACATTTTCAAAAAGAATTGGGGCACAGTTGCCATATTTCCATCTTGGTCTTCACTCTCCTTCATAATCGTGTGCCAGCAACTGTTGGTTACATCCAGAAATCTCCTTCACAAATCATAAACATCAGTCAAGCTGGACAATTGTTCATTACGTATCAGTGTCCAAGTCCTTGTTCACGACTCTTTCATCTCCCTGCAAAGTCCTGTTCTCCCCACCCCCTTATCACCTGCCTTTCTGAATTCTTCCCTTCATTCATTCTGGGAAGATAACTTTTCCAATGGGAGGTCATCTCTTCCAGGAACAAGCTGGTCATGCCTGGTTAAGCTTTCTCTTTTTTGTTGTAGATGCTCCATGAATGTTTACTGAAATGAATAATTTTTATGCAAATTCCAAGCCTGGCTGTTAAGTTATAAATAATTGTATAGGTCTAAGTTCATGGGAATCATATTGACTCTGATTATAAGCATATTGTTTGAATATGTTTTCACTTTTGACTAGATAGTGTGGTTCTAGATGATGTTCATAATAACCTCATTTAAAAATTGAGAATATTTTTATGCCATTCAAGGAAAATTATGGGTGGTAGTTCCAACTAAAGAAATTCTTTGAGTTGCAGGGAGCAAAGAGCTGTCTTTATTAAAACTGCACATATTTTATTCCTTGTTAAAGTATCCCTTAACTCTGTAAAACATATTAATTCGATTTCTTTGAGCTTTAAAAAATATTTAGAGCACATAGTAGGTGTAACGTACTGGGTGCCTGGGAGATGAAAAAGAGTCCTTGTCTGTGCTTAAAATAGATTGCCAGGTATTGACAGAAATCCTTTGATAGTAACTATAATGCTAGTTCAAATAAAGTGTTTGAGAAATAGATACAGTTGGTAATTTCACAGCAAGTGGAGTATCTGCGTTGAACCTGGAGTCATGAATCTGAGTATAGGAAAGATACTACAGGTAAAGGGGAGAGTGTTAGTCAATTTTTGGAGGAATGACTCCTGCATTGTGAAAGAGCAAGAGAGTAGAGCTGATGAGGCTAATGCGTCAGATGCCTGGAAGAAAATGGCAAGAATGTAGGTGTAAAAGTAGTTTGGAATAAGTAGAAGAGAGCCATTGGATCCTTTTAAGCAGAGAGATGGCACAGTCATATTTATGGCACTGTAAATGCTGGATTGGAGCGGGAGAAGAACCGGTCAGCAAAATCGTTTAGGAACCACTTTCAGTAATCTAGGAGAGAATGTCGTGCTTGAACTGGGATGGGGAATAAGAAGGGAAGCTGGCAAGTGTGAGAATTCAAAGAAAGTAGTACTCCACTGGGTGTGAGTTTAAAGGACCGTATTACTTAGGTGTTCATCTTGAACACAGGGTGGGTGACAGTAATATTACCAATTTAATACAGAAAGCAGAGAGGTTAGGAGAGGGAGCAAGCATAATGAATTCATCTCAAGCTTATTAAATATGTAAGCTTATTGCTAAGTCCCTTGAACTAAAATCGTGCTTGTGCATCTTAATAATTCACACTTTAAAAAAACACAACCTAACCACGTATTTTTTATTATAATTCTCCATTCCCAAGCATGGGAAATTTTTAGGTTTTGTTTTTGTTTTTATAACAGCCAGATCAAGAAAGGGAATGTAAAATATTCTTATGCAAGGCACTCGCTGCTATGGGGCTTCTTTCAATTTGAAATCATTTTTGTTCTAAATTATGTTTAGTGTATTTGGGAAACACCAAATGGACTGAAGAGCATTTTAAATAGAAGTTAGAAGACTCAGATACAAAACCATTTTGTTCTAAACCCAGTGCACTGTTTCTGACCCCTTTCTGGTCAAATTCAGCCAGTTTTGGATCAGTGAAGTCATAGTTTTCTCAACTAAAGGCCACCGGTCTTTGTTTTTATGCAACACAGTCTGTTTACCAGCAAGTGAAGTAACTTCCCAAATCCCACTGCTGCATCCACAGCTACATTCTTTACACATTCTCTATTTATTCTTAAATGTTACATAAGGATTTACTGGAACTCATGCTCTAAAGAAAATTTCAGTACTTGTTACTCAAGCTTCCTTAGATTTGAGTCATTTTTTTCCCTTTTAAAGCAGTTGGAGCCGTGCTGTTTTATGATAAATGAGGATATTATTTATTATCACTGTTCCATTTTGTATGGTTATTTTCTTATGTAAGAAAGCCTTATAAAAAGTCCAAGTAAAGAGCCTATCAACCAGCTAATATTTAAATCTGTTTTTTTAAAAATAGTTCTTGAAATATAAAGGTATGGCTGACCATTCATCATGTACACTTCATGTGATCATGATTTTCCTTTCCTCTAGACCAGTGGTGTACGAGCGATGTCGAAATTCATTAACACACTTTGGCCCTCTACACTCTGTATTCCTCACTAAAAAGCCACCTACTAATTTTTCAAAGAAAAAGCAGAATGGAGATAAGCCCTCATTAAGTTCCCGTATGAAATTCTCTCACTGTTACTCAGCAAGAGCGACAGTAGGTACAAGCACAAATTCCACTATGAATTACACGAGCTTTATATGAAAAACTGATCAATTCCCTAACCAATAGATTTAGGTGGTTTCATTCTCAGTGGGCATCACTTTAAGTACACGGCAGATATATTTGATTCTGATGCCTGAGTCAAAGTGTGCTGTTAGGTGAAAACCAAGGACAGGAATTGACTTTGTTCCATGGGATAGGCAGAGGGATGCATTTGACTGGACAGAAGGGCACTCCTTGTTCGTAGTAGCAGGTCAGCTCTATGTATTTCGTAATCAGTTTAAGGGTGGAATGCCATTCCATTTATGAAGGCCTATTTGCATCACATCTCACTTGGTGTATTTGCTAGTTTCATGTGATTTTCAGATGAGCGGCTTTTAGGCATATTAGAGCTTTGTCTGTGGTCATAGGCCTTTGATTCTATTTTCCCAGCTTATCACTTCATGAATCCTTAGTCTTGTCTCTTTTCCAGACTCCTGGATTGGCCGAGGGAGTTGTCCCACCAACCCACCCCATCCAAGAACCAAATTTGATAAATGGCTTTTGTCTTGGTGTCTGAACACAGCCTCTGATTTGAGCTCACTTTGCCTCAACCTGCTTTTTGTTCCCTTCCTCCAGTCTGTGTGTGAGGGGATCCCTAATGATTATTTTCTTTTCTAATAACTTCCAGGGATCGTGGTTTTGGCAGTAGATCTTTCTTTATGGTGATTCTTGCATCCTGTATATTGTTTGCTTTTGTAGTTTGATCTTCTATTAGAGACATCTCTTTGGGTCGCTATTTCTCCATTCTCTCAACTTGCTCTTTGTATTTTATAATCTATTCCTGGTTTTCAGCCAGCCCAATGTGGCCTGTTTTGCGCCACAGGGCATCCCATGATTATAAGCTAATTGTGAACCAGGTTTCTTAGTTTTTTGTGTTTTCTTTGTTTTTTGTCTTTCCTTCACTAATTCCTCAATTTTTCAAACAAATATTTTAGATTAGATTACTGAACCTATGAGACAGGATTGACAACTGACACATTTCTGAATGTGCTGCTTCTATGCAGGATTTCATGTTTGTAGGTTCTGTATGTTAGAAGAAAATCTAGTGCCTAACCCAGGATCACTGCTGGTAACACTGTTCGTAGGAAAAGATATATTGTGCCTGTCCTGTCTAGGGTAGCTGGAGAAAATACAGATGAGCTTACCAAAAGTCAGAGAAGAATTGTATAAAGGCAAGGGCAATCTTGTTTGTATTAAATCCCCAGACTTTTCCTCAGTGGCCTGCACAGAGCAGTAATACATATTGGTTAAAATCACTAATAGTGTGCTGATAAAATCTTCCTCTGTTTCCTTCTCAGTTGTTGGCAGCGAGGTGTGTATTTATTTAACCGAGTGTAGGCCTAGTCTAGAACAACAACAAAAAAAATGTATTTGCTAGCAAATTGTGTGCTGCCGCAAAGCTGAAAATATAACCATTAAGGAGAAGTCGACATAAGGACGATAGCAAGAGATAAAAGACTTGGGGAAATAATTTTAAGCTACCTGGCCATAAAGATGAGCCTCTCCGGGGAATTTTGGGCAAGTGATTGTACCTGCGTGTGGTTCAGTTTTTGGTCTTATTTGTGGAATGAAGATCATAATAGTGCTGTATAGCTTCTTATGAGATATGAATAACAAAATGTACGTAAAGTGCTTAGAACACTTCTTGGCATATGTATCATTTGATTGGTGTTACACTTTCCCCTTGTAGACTTCAAAGAATTAAGTTGAAATCTGATTCAAAAGTATTTCATTAATAACTTTAAAGGAAAAGGATGGCACCTGGGGTTGACTCTGTTTTTCCAACTGCCCAGGATAGTTGGGTTTCATGGGTTAACTAAAGAATTCACTCAACCTGTACTGATCATGTAATAAATTGAAGTGTTTGCTTAGTCACTTAAATTTTTCACTAGAGCTAGATTCTTAATACTATTGATAAATATTTAGTAAAACCCCTTGATAAATTATTTTTAGAATTTGTAGTGATATTGTTTGAATGTGTCAGACCAGAGAATAATGTACATTTAGGGAAAAGTCATCTATTGTTTTTCCAGTCTTTTGGATTCTTTGAACGCAGGGATTTATAATCTGTAGAATGCATAGTTTGCTAAGGATAAAGGTGTATGAACTGAGACTTTGTCTTTATTTTCCCTAAAAGGAAACAAAAAGAAAGGATTTGAAAACCTATAGACTAGTATTATTTTTTCTTTATCTCTCTCTGCTGGTATTCTATTTGATTTTCCTCAAAGCAGTGCAATTTCAAAGCCAATAAACAAAAATATTTAATCACATGATATTTGGGACAACTTTTCATGTGCGTTGCTTCTTAATATTTGCAGAGTTGTTGTGTATGATGTATGGTTTGTTTACTGTACAAGTCAAGGAAGCAAATAAAGCCTGAAATCTGCTTTATTGTCCAAGGCATATGCTCTAGTATGGGGCTGAGTGTGCAGAGATGGAGCATCTTTTTCAATTGAATTTGCACAGAGTTGTCCTATGGGCTAACAGCAGCCCTGAATATTTGGGTTTGACATTTATCTAATGTAAGCATTAGGTAATATAATTGAGTTCACTGTCAGAGTTGTGTCATGTCCTAGATTTATTCAATGATGGTTTTAATTATTCTATGGAGATACTTTTCCAAAAGGATAAGGCACATCTTTATACTCATCTTTTAATTATTTGGGGGAAAAAAAACCTCTTCTTACACATTTTATTATTCTCCTATTAACTTAGACAAATGAAGATGGATAATGCCATTGCAATCATGACTAGAATTCCATATTGTAAAGCAGATCTGGAGTTGAATATTAAGATCACCTTATTTCTCTTTATTGCTTTAGATTGATAAAATATTCAAACGGATAATAATAAAGGTCCTAGTAGAGTGTTAAGAGAAAAATGTCAGATTATAAGGCATTAATGAGTGATTTGTTTGTGAGAAAATGGAAATCTTCCACATATGGTTTCTTTCCAAGAGAAGTGAAGAGAATTTAATCCGATCTGAATATATGAAGGAGTGATTTTTTTTTTTAACATCAAACTTTCTAGAAGGAATAGGAATCCTGTAGCTTCTTTACCTTAATTGTGGATATGCTGATTTTTCAGCCTTTTTATACCACTGCTGTGGTTTGATTCCTGGCTCACTATGTGGTGGATGTATATTTACTTTGTTCATTGCTTTTGCAATTATAAAAAGAGTGTAATAATTTCAGATACCACTTGGATTTTTGTAAAGTATAAATATCAAAGTGTTCATAAAGAAATAAGAACAATGCTGGTTGAAATGTGACATTTCAAAATGTGACATATTATTCCTATATTTATAATTATTGTTTTTAATTACCTCACTCATAGGTATTCATTTACTCTTTCATCTGTATATAAGCCAATGCTTATTTTAATATTTTAATACAATTTCCTATAGTAACATGATAGGAAAAAAATATATATATATATACATACAGACCTAATACATATATTTCATTTCAGTGTCACTTTCAATTTAATGATAGAATTAGAGTTTGGGAAGACTTAAATAACAATTGGATAAATGTGACAACCAACCACGCAAAGAATTCATTCTTTAAAAGGAGACTACTATTGCATTATCATTACTGTCGCCATAATCAGTTAGTAATTTATAATGGTATATATTCTACCAGTAAAGAACTAGTTTTGGTCTTATATTTTTAGAAACTTTCTAAAGCTGTATCAAAATTAATATTTAAGAAAGATCTAGTGGTTACTTAATTCAGGGAAGTTAAAAAAACGGTTGAACAAGATTACATTATAGATTATTAAAAACATAAACGTTTATTCTCAGAGCATTCTTTGATATAGTTACTGTCTACCACATTGTTGCTAGGCAGGAACTGCATACACAAGTCTGTTGGGCTTTTAAGATTTTACTGTTTTTCTTTGTTGGCCCCATTAGACTGCTTATTGATGAGCCATAAAAAAAATAAGACAATTATTATTATTTTAGATTAGCCAAATATCATGTTGCATTTTCTAGCAGACACCTTGCCTAGAAAAACATTATTATGCACTTTTTCTTGTAAGACTACATTTTCTAAGTTAAGTGTGGTGGAGAAACAGCATTGGCATGGACTGGCATTAATTTTTTCAGCAAAGGTTTTTAATATGATCTCTTTACCATTTCCTGGTTTCTAGAGTCATTATTTAATCAACTAAAAATTTGGTAAGCAAAACAATTTTAGCTAAAGAAAGTAGGTGTTTCTGTTCTCTGTGTGATAATTTGTTGTGTGAACACACTTTAAATAACTAACATCAAGTTAGTGAATGTTACGTATGACAGAATACTATATTCATAGTCTAGACTAAGTGTCAAAGAAGTTGTGTGACTTGGGGCAAGTCATATCACTTTATTGGGTCTAGTTATTTAGATAAATAGGTGGGACCCAATTAGAAGTTTTAAACTGTATCTTCTTACTCACACAGTCCTTTCATTTATGTTTTTCATCCAGATACTGCAAATCACTAAAAAAAAGAAAAGAACTATTACATTTAGAATGGATAAGTAATGGGGTCCTACCGCATAGCACAGGGAACTATATCCAATTGCTTGGGATAGACCATGATGGAAGATAGTATAAGAAAAGAATGTATGTATATATGTATGTATATACTGGGTCACTTTATATATTACTGGGTCACTTTGCTGTACAGCAGAAATTGACACAACATTGTAAAAAAGTATAATTAAAAAAAAAAAAGAAAAGAAAAGGAGGATAATCGCTGCATTAGAAGATATGTTTAGATCCCCATCTTTAAATTCTAAGTGCCTAAATAAATCATTTTGTCTCTTAATGATTTGGGGAGGGGCTTATTTAAAAGAGAGTAAACATAAATATATATTATTAACATGGTTTTCAAAAAAATCTCCTGATTATTACTTTATTAGTCTTTGCTATTAGTCTTTTTTTTTTTTTTTTTTTGATTGAAGCCTAGATTGGGAGTTTCATAGCTTAAAAAGTATAACGTTTAAAAAATTCTTTTACATTAAATTTCTAGTGTCTTTTTGTATAAATGTGTTTCTTTTTAAAAAAATTGTGTTTCTTCTTGTTAAATAACACAGTTATAATTGACAGTGTTTAGTTTAGCCTTAGATTTTACCCAACTTATCATTCTCTGCCTATTTAAATGGCATACTTGAGTCCACTTATATTTGATATTTGTTCATAATTCATCTCAATTTATCCCATTACTTTTTGTTTTCTCAGCTCATTTTAAATGCAATTATTTATTATTAAAATCTATGTTTAATAATGTGGTCTTATAAAAAAGACATAAAAGGAGTTTATGTTGTGGCTCAGTGGTAACAAACCAGACTCGTGTCCATGAGGAGGCAGGTATGATCCCTGGCCTCACTTAGTGGGTTGAGGATCTGGCCTTACTGTGAGCCATGGTGCAGCTTGCAGACATGGCTTAGATCCCTCGCTGCTGTGGCGGCTGCAGCTCCGATTAGACCCCTAACCTGGGAACTTCCTTATGCCACGGATCTGGCCCTAAAAAGACAAAAAAAAAAAAAAAAAAAGAAAAAAAAAAGATAAAAAGCTTTCTGCTATATAAGCTAAAGAAGCTTTCTTATGTGTAAGCTAAAGAATTTTGATTTTTCCTGTAGCAATTTCTGTAGACTGTAGATTTACATGTCAAACATCTATAAATAACCCTAATGAAAAGTATTTGAGAACCAGTTGAGTACTTATTGTTTACTATTTCATTTATTATCTAACTTAATGGTTTAAATATTTTTAAAGGACTCAATTTAATACAAGAATAGACAGAAAAATCAGTGGGATAGAATAAATAGCTTACAAACAGGCCCCAGTGTATATATATGACCTGATTATGTGATAAAATAGATGACTCAAATGTATAAGCAGGAGATTGAAGTATTTAAGAACTGTTCCTCTGATAATTTTAGTTACTTCTATAAAAATCCATTTCCTCTAGTTCATACCATATAAGTAATATAATAGATTGTTAAAGATACAAATGTAAAAGATATAACATTTTTTAAATTTTATTTTTTTATCATTTATTCATATATATTTTTTTTCTTCTGTACAGCATGGTGACCCAGTTACACATACATGTATACATTCTTTTTTCTCACATTATGTAGCATTTTAATGAAAAAAAAAAAGGGCAAAGTACAATTTACTCTGAATGGTGAAGAACTTTATGAGCTTGCAGGTAATGGAAAAATACCACCAAGGCTCTACAACCACTATGTTGAATGTTAATAGATTCAGCAATTTCCAGATTGATGAATAGGCCAACTCAGATACCACTAAAGTAAATAGAAGAGTTTACTTACATAATATGTTTTTAAAAATCTAAGAGCAATCTGGATGCACTGCAGAGAGATGGTTAATATTTTTTAGTATAAATGGACATTCAGCTTTGATTTCACACTCCTCACCAAAGCATGCGGAGGTTCAGAAAGTAGCATTTGACTGAGTGAGGATTATGTTATGTCTTCTGGAAGCCTGCTGTCATCCTCAGATTCTCTCTCTGTATGTTTACAAATGTTTTAGTATACTAAGGTTAATATATACCAAATTCTGATTTTGCATTACTTTATTTTCATCCCTTGCCTTCTACCTACATAAGAGAAAGCATTGGTCAGAGATGGATGTTTTATGCAGCGTCCTGATTCCCCTTCTCAAGGGTGGGTTTTTCCAATTGCCTGGAGTGTGGGTGCTTTGGGCTGACGACCAAATATCTCTGCAGTGATTTCCTTCAGGGCCATCCTGGCTTATACTCTCTTCATTAGTAGGGTGAGGTCTCTGCAGTCTTATCACCATTAACCCTCTGTTCAGCTCTGCTTTCCACACTCCTCTGGGGTTTTGTTCCCAGTAATCTTGCAGAAATACCTTGGACTCAGATCTGCTTCCCAGGGAATCTGACCTGGAACACTGGTCATATTCATGATAATATTCCAGATCTTTCAGATATTGCCTCAGTTTTTATTGATTTCTAGAACAGGAAGACAAACTTGTTTCTTAGCTGAACTTGCAATGATAATGTTTGAGAATCCTTTAAGTGTACCTTGCTTGGTGTTTGAAATTATCCCTAGCATCTTTTAAATCATTACCAGGGCTTTAAGTCATAAAGTATGTAAGACTAATTCTGTATTCTCCTCATTCTCACTACAATTGTGGGCATAGCAATAATGAATGTAGGTCCACAATCCATTTTGAGATTTGGAGCATCTGTAATGTGAAATCTCCTGATGTACTTTCACTAGATAATGGGCTCTTATTTAGTAAAATGCCTGAAACAAAAATGGCACCATGTTAAATTAGCTTGGCAATCCATGGGCAATTAATTATTATTATTTTCCTGTTTTTTAAAAAATTTCTGTTGTATAGACTGCTCAGGAGACATTCACCCAAAGTTTAATATTAATTTTGTGATAGCTCAAACTGAAAGACATACATAGATTGCATTTTTACAAATCATATCCTAAATTATAATTAAGTGATAAAGTCCACAGAAGTATCATAGTGTGATTGGGAAGGATTCATGAAAGAGAAAAGACTAGATCAGTGGTGAAAGATTTGCAAACAGCAGTGGAGAACATTCTGAGTGTCAGTAGGGTCATGTAAGATGTGTGTAGGTTATGAAAGATTTTGAATATTTTTCCAAGCACATTGAACCTTACTTTTTAGGCAGTATGAAGTTTTAAAGGATTTAAGGAATAGGTAAATATGAGAACTATGTCACAGATGAAGAAGTGATATGTAAAATGAACTTGTAAAGCAAGAAAATGGTAGAAGAGCTCTATTTGGGAAGTGATCTCATTAAGGTGAGTACAGGTCTACCTGATTATCATATTCTCAATGCCATTATTCAGAATTCTTACAAATTTATTTGTTTCATATCCCTTAGGTTGATTGTAGGGTTACAGTTGATATGGATTATCTCAGATTATTGTGTAACTGACAAACCCCTTTTAGGAAGTCGGATATTCATGCATTTAGTCACAAAGTTATCATTTTGGTTTGTAATGGATATTATATCTATTAAAATCAAAAGAATCCCTGAAGTCCACAGATTAAAAATATTGCTTTCTCCTTATCTACACTGCCTCTAAGTTTATCCCATGAGAAAATTAAATTGGTTGGGAAGCATGGCTTTGTAAAGTATGGGAAGCATACTTTACAAAGCCATGTTGGACCTACCTGGTATCTCATGCTTGTACAGATAATTGAAAATTGATTTGAACTTGCAGGTATACATTAATCTATAACTTACAATTATTGACCACTTCTTATACAAAGATTTAGTTTACCTCTAGACTTCTGTTATCTCCACTAACTTCCTTATTTCACTTAAAAAACATTATATTAGGTATAGAAATAATATTACCTGAAATTTGCATAAATACCCGTACACATACATATTTTACACACAATATGTGCAAAGAGATATACAGATATGTTGATATATGAGTATGTATGTATATATATGTGTAGAGAGAGAATTGCTTTCAAATGGCTGTCATTGATTGTTCATTTTAATTGAGTTAGTTTTAGTGATTCAAAAAGACAGTATTTCAAAATTGATCAAATTGTTGGTATCTGCATTTATATTTCACTTATTTTATATTCTGTGAACTTCACATTTGCTAAGAAAGCTCACTGTTTCCATGTGGTTGATGGAAATAAGTACTACCACCTTTCAACTAAGACAAGCATCATTCTAAAATAGACTTGGACCTTCCTGATTCCCAGCTATTTCATTTAGTGGTAAATATGACATTATTAAAAGCTGTATGACTTATGTAATCAGAGATCCCATTTATGTTAACAAAGTTTCATTTAGAGGTAACTAAAAAGTAAAACTTGATGTATTCAGTTGGCAGAACTGAATATTTAGATAAGTCAAGTTGATTATATCATTTCAGTTTTAGATTTATCATAGAGAACTAATTTCAGTTACATTTAATACTTACTGTTCAGAAATTTTACAAACGGTAACAAAACCATGAACTATATATATAGAGAGAAAAAATTTAAGAAAACTTATTCATTCTGTCTATTAACACTGACTTTTCTTGGTTTAATTTATATTGTGAAAGATATTAAACATAAATAGTATTATTGTTTTTAAATTATTTTCTTGCCTCAGCTTTCCTTTCTTTTTCCATATTCCTATTCTTTCCCCAAGTAATAATCTCTAGGGTCATTGCTGTATTTAGAGTGTTAGATAAGAAAGAGTTGCATGGATGACCTTGGTAGCAATTACTATAAAATCAGTTATCATTGAGAAATAAGATTTTTATGTTGAACACATAAAAGAAAGAATAAAACAAAACATAAGGTTTATTTCTGCAAATACATATGTTGTGATTGTTTATTTGCAGAACTTTTGCTTTCTTATAACTTGTATTTATTTTTATTTTCAAATTGTTATTTATCTTGAAAAATTATTTTGAATCAGTTTCTTCAATTTGAATATTATCTTTTCTGTATGGAGCGTGTGGTAGACTCTCACTCTGGGTTTGATTGATGAATTTTGTATTTATTTTTTAAATTTATTTTATTTTATTTTGGTGTTTTGTCTTTTCAGGGCCACACCCACAACATATAGAGGCTCCCAGCCTAGGAGTCCAATGAGAGCTGTAGCTGCCAGCCTACACAACAGCCACAGCAATGCCAGATCCAAGCCACATCTGTGACCTATACCACAGCTCATGGCAACTCCGGATCCTTAACCCACTGAGTGAGGCCAGCGATCAAACCTCTCTCCTCGTGTTTGCTAGTCGGGTTCATTAACCACTGAGCCACAACAGGAACTCCAATTAATGAATTTTTTAAATGAGCATTTTTAATTTTTATTACTGTAAGTTTAAATCTAATGAATATATTGTGTACTAATCCTGTGTAGTTAACCTTTATCACACACATGACAGTGGTTATATATATATGCACACATACATACAACTTATTCCTCCTACATAGAATTTTTAGCAATTGTATACATATACCTAAATACTTATATGGTAATCAATATAGTTTTCAAATGTTAATTTGTTACATGCATCATATATTTAATGTAAGTGATAAACACTTATAAAAAGCACATGCTTCTCAACCTTATAGATCAGCTGATTTCAAATCACTTCACTCTTCAATGTAAATTACATTTGTCTTTGTTTCTTGATTTATTATTGTGGCTTTCTGAAACAAGCTTTTTTGGAAGTTCTTTAAGATTTGAGATGATATTTATTTATATTACAACACATTGATAAGTGATTTTAAATCTACTGGGCAAACACATCACATATTTTTTACTGTGAATCTATATAAATAATGTTTATTTGCAAAATTTTATCTTAACCCCTTTCTTCGTCTGTCCCACACTTACAAGGAGGAAATGTTGCTAGACACAATGAAAATATTCATTGATGGAGTGTTCTAATTGGATTTTTTTTTCCTTCCGGTAGTGAGATTTGGAGTTTAAGCCAGGTTAAGCTGTAGGCTGCTTTCTTTCTCTGAATGATCATTTCTAATAACAAAAATAGAAAATTTAGATGATGTTAATGTATTTTAAAATTAGTAACCTATAACATAAATAAACTGACCTGTTTTG
The DNA here is from genome assembly GCF_054392235.1 of Sus scrofa. Lineage (NCBI taxonomy): Eukaryota > Metazoa > Chordata > Mammalia > Artiodactyla > Suidae > Sus > Sus scrofa. Next base: position 66,539,304 of record NC_139390.1, read on the forward strand.
AGGATCCTGTGCAGCTGGATACTTTCTATGTGACCCTCTATGAGCAGGAGGGGGTGCTGTGAGCTGAAGGACAGCTGTCAGGCTTGCTATGACACTTCAGAGCTTGCTGTTTTCCACAGCTTCATCTAAAAACAAAGCAGCACATTTTATACTATTTTTTTGAACACTCCATTAATTTTATGTATAACCCCAAGTTGGAATTCAGAGTTATTAATGCTCACATTTGTTAATAGAATATTTTAGGCAGCAATTTAATAAATTGCTCTGAGGAAACTAACTTCCAGGATTTAAAATTACCTTTAGAGATAGTAGTAGCTTTCTCCTTGCAATTTATAGATCATATTGGAATAGTGACTGATAGGTAGACCTTAAAATGTTTTGAAGCTTCTTGTGGTGAGAAATCTATTATTGCTCAATTTTTCTGGAGAAGAAAGTACTTGAACATGAAAAGACCTAAAAACTCATGTCTAGACATGTCAACTTATTGTGAAGAACAGTTAAAGTAAGATATTCTTAAAAAGGAGCTGAATATGCAGGACAAGAGAAAGTTGAAACTGATATATAACTGGTAAGAAACATGCATAATGAAGAATAAAGTGTAGGGGAGTTCCCATTGTGGTGCAGTGGTTAACGAATCCGACTATGAACCATGAGGTTGCGGGTTTGATCCCTGCCCTTGCTCAGTGGGTTAAGGATCCGGCGTTGCCTTGAGCTGTGGTGTAGGTTGCAGACGTGTCTCTCGGGAGCGGCCCAAAGAAATAGCAGAAAGACAAAAAAAAAAAAAAAAAAAAAAAGACAGGTTTCAAATCTTTGTCCTGCCAGTTACTGGGTGAGTGGCCTTGTGCAGGTACTTAGGATCTCATTTCCATGGCTAATTTACATACAGATTAAGGACACTAAAAGAGTGTATACTTTCTAGGGTTGTTGTGAATATTTAGTGGATTCGCATATGTAAAGTGCTCAGCCCAGTGCCTGGTAGGAAGGAAAACTTCAGCTATCCAGATGGCCTACTGTTCTTCCTACAACTCTTCATCACCATGAGGTTTTAATTCAGTAACTCCTACAACTATAGCTAAGCCTCACTTAACTTAATGGCCTTAGAAAACAAGTTAAGAAAACCCGTATTTCTGCTTTCTGAATGCAGGTTTCACTGAGAGAAAGAAAAAAAAAAAAAGATGTATTTAAGAAAAATGTGTGCTTTTGGTCATTGTTTCTTGTGGTTTTTTAAATTATTTATTTACTTATTTACTTATTTTTACTTAAATTGTATTTTACTCCTACCTTTCTTTAAGGGTAAGTTTGAAATAAATTATAACATGATAAATATTTTGCATTTTAAATTCACTTTACAGTAATAATTTATTTTTAAAGCAAAACAATGAGAATATATTGCAGATAGGATGGGTTTTTGGTAAAAAAAAATATGGTATATTATTATATCATACTGGAGTGTGAAGAGCTTGATTTACTGTGGATAGTAAATATGAATAAATCATACATTATAACAGTAAGTCTTTCTGAGATTTAGAATACATTATTTTGCATAGAGTCAGAAGGAATTTGGCTGAATAAGTAGTAGCTTTTTGTGTATGTATGTATGAATATATGTACATACGTTTGTTTTTGATTTCTCTCTTTCTTAGGGCCAGTGCATATGGAGGTTCCCAGGCTAGGGGTCGAATTAGAGCTGCAGCCTCTGGCCTACACCATAGCCACAGCAATGCCAGATCTGAGGCATGTCTGCGACCTACACCACAGCTCAAAGCCACACCAGATCCTTAACCCACTGAGAGAAGCCAGGGATTGAACATGCATCGTCATGTTACCAGTCAGATGTGTTTCTGCTGAGCCATGTTGGGAACTCCTTACTTGCATGTGCAGGAAACTAATAACACTCTCATTGAGAGAGAGACGCACACTCTCCTTGAGAATTCTATGGCTGAATGATAGATACCAAAACAATGTGAGATTTTATTTTAAAATGATTTTCCATACATTTATCTTGTTTAAGACACACTTTGTTACTTCCACAACTAATTTCCAGTAATAAATCAACACATTAATTGTTTCAAAATTATCACTGAAAGATGCTGTTGCTAATCTTTGTCAAAGATTATCACAATATGGCCAATATTTTGTGTGCCACCCTACCTAAAACTTGGAAAGAACATATTTCTAGTGCAGACCTTGATTAGGTACATGGAGTATATATGTTTGCCAACAAAACCAACTAACTGTATGTATATACACCTATACTCTTTAGTCATTTGTCCATGTAAACTCATACACAAATATTTTTTAACCCAAACTAAGTCATACAAATATATGGTTTGACAGAATGGAAAAATTCTTCCCCCTAATCTGTAAGCGAGAGGAGTATTTATCTTTGGAATTTCTCTTGTTTAGAGTTCCCTTTACCTGGAAGGCATGAATGGTTTTCATGTTGGAAATCCTTCCTCAGTGACAGTGGTATTATAGATTAAAGATGAGAAATTTCATTATGTGGCTTGTAATATATTTTACCTGTTTGTTAAAGCAAGGAAAGTAGCACTCTTAAAAAATAACCACTTTATAATCTTGGACTGAAATTCAGTTAGTTCTCTTTTTGTGTATCTAAATGTAATCACTCAAAAGTAGTGGTGTTGGGGCTTGGGGAAAGATGTGTTTTAGATTAGAAACACTTCCAAGAGGTTATTTTCCAACTAGTGATGACTGTTGAAGCAGAAAAAATACCCCATGAAGGCTGGAGGAGTGGACAAGGCAGTGGGAAAAGTATCAAAGCTGTATTATTAAAAATGAGAAAGAAGAATTAATCATAACTTTGGAATATTTTCAAAGTTGAAAATATTTTTCTCTGATGGGGTTATGGATGAGGACACTTATAACTAGAAAAGGTAAAAAATATGGTCAGAGCTTAGCTATGTCTTTAGGCTGGATCCTGAGGCCAGAGTGTTCTAAATAAGTCATTCATTGATTCAACAAATTTACTGAGTATCAGCCATGTGCCTGGCCCAGAGAATGTAGTAGGTATGAACAGAACAGATAGAATATGTTGTTTCCCTGGGGGAATTAGACAATTATAAGAATAATAAATAGCGTTATTATTAATAGTCTATAACTATTCATCTATGCTATTCTACTCTACCTACCCTACTGTACTCTACCTGACCCTATTCCACCCCATCCCATCCCATCCTATCCTGTTCTATTCCAACCAATCCCATCCCATCCTATCCTATTCTATCCCATCCCATCCCATCCTGTCCCATCCCATTTATTTTATCCTATCCTGTTACATTGGTCTGATCCCTATTCTATCCCATTCTATTTTATACTATCCCATCCTCTTCCACCACATTCTATTTTTTACTTGAGTCAGAATTAAGAAATATTTCCAGATAATAACCCAACTCTACTTAAAGAAACACATTCTTTTTCATCACTGAAGTATTTGAAAATGAATAAATCTGTATTAGAATTTGATCAGTAACAACATAGAGATAAGTGTTTACTTATTTGTTAACACACACACACACATGCACACACAATTTTGACACAGCGACTAGGAGTTGTGGCTGTTTTATTCATTTGATCTCTATCAAATTGTCTATTAGTTTCACATGTATTTGTAATAAAATAAAAGCTATTTGAAGAAAATATTATAAAACAAATGCTAAAGGAACTCAGTGACTTAATAAAACAGCCTTTATTCCATACCTACTACCTTTCTTTACTTTGTAACTTAGGCAGATCAATTGTAGAGTAAAGCACCGTCCCTGGAGTTTGGGGAACAAGTAAGGACAAAGAAAATGATATGTGGATCAGGTTAAAAACTATGTAGGTTTACATTGGGGTCTAGAAGAGGTAAATAAGAGTTTTGAAATCTGTTGTATTGAGGTAAGTTTCAAAATAGGCATAAAAAGTTATCAGAGAGGATCAGTGACTTTCCATTTATTGGTCAAAATCTAGTTATATAGATTTTATTATATGGTAAATTGAAGGGTGTTATATAATTAATTTCTCTTCTAAATTCCTTTTTGATGTCTTTCTACTAGGGAATATCATTTATTCATACTTTTATATACTTTCTTTAAGTATTTTGAAAAAATACCTGTGATTTTTTTTCTGATACTTAAGGACAAGAATACATACACTATCTCTGTTTTTTATGTAAATTAATACATCATGAGGTACTCTCCTTTCCCTTAAATATCTCTCAGAATGTGATTCAGTGGCTCTTTTTATTATTTCTAAAAAACAGTTCCCCCTTTATTAATCCATGGTTTGAAAGTATATAATTGATCAAGTTAATTGTAATTTTTTCAGGTATAAATAGTTATTTAATAGTTAAGAAAGTTACTTTACTAGGTTGTGTGTAGTTATCCTTAAATATTTAAGTGTTGGTACCTGGTATTCTTAGTGCTTAATTTGGAAGATATTGGGAAAATTGGTATTAAAATAATAAAAATATGATTTTCATTAAATCACTCACCATCTAAAATATTAAGAAAAATTCAAGAGAAATTTAAAATTCATAAAATTCTGTCCATTGGCTTATTCTTTTTTTTAAATACAATTTTGGTAGCAAAGCTCTCAGCTGAAATCATGTAGTAGCCGTGTTCTGTAGTAGCTTAGTTTGAAAACCTCTGTTAAAATGCAAATTCATATAGTTGAATAGTGGGAATTTAATCAAATTAATGGGGCTTTAATTTACATTTTTCATCCCTTCTGACTTGTTTCTTGTTCTTTGTGATTGGTCAGATTCAGTATATTATTCTAGAATGAGACCTAAACTGACAATTAAGATTCATGGGTTCCCTTTTAAGGTCTTCTACTATATGTGTGAATTTTAGGAAGGTCATTTAATGTTTCTCGTTTTATTGACTTATAAAATGATTAGATTGGACAAGGTTGGAGTTTCTTAGTTACTCCTGAAGAATTTTTAATTTCTGTATAAAATCATGTGCATCTATATATGCATATATATATATATATATATATATAAAACACACGCGTGTGCGTGCGCGTGCGCGCACACACACACACACACATACATACATATATTTTGTTCTGGAATTCCTCATCTCCAAAACTGATTAAACAACCATTGATTTTTAAGACCTCTTGCAAATAAAGAATTCAGTTTTTCAGAGAGTCTTCAGATTTGTGAAATATTTTTCTGCCGCAGATTTGTCAAGCTGCTTTATTATTGAGTTAACATGTTTGTAGATAGTAAATATCTAAAGATAGGTTGCATATGATAGATAGTATTTTTCCTTGTGTCATAATACTTACAGTTATTTGTGTTATGATTTTGGACCACTGCTAATTGATTTGTATCTATTTCATGGGAAGTGCAAATAAATAACTAGTTATATCCATAGATAGAAATGCTACTATTTTAGTTCATAAAAATGTGATGAAAAATTTGTAAAGTATCTTTAGTTCACCTATAAAAATTCAAATTTATTTATTTTCAAAATCTGAGTTAAATTACTTTGCTTGATTTTCAAGTTGATTTCTAAAAAAGCAGTAACTAAAATTTTCATTAATACCTGGTCAGAAGGATTAATATAACTTCAAGACTAGAAATATGACCTCCAGTGATTTTTTTTGGTACTAAATATGTGCTAGATACATGATTTATAAATCAACTTAAGATATGAGTGATCTACTAATATTCTTGGTAGCTTTCAAATAGTGATTTGTCTTAGCAGAAATTCGAAAAATAAAAGGAATAGAAATAAATTCCTAAATTTTGATCTTGAAGACCCAGTTATTCTAACTTTTAAATAAGACCATATAATGCTTTCTTGCCAAGTAACTGAATTTACCTCATCAAATTATCCAACAAAAAATGTTCAGGTTACCTTATATTAATGACCCAAATTAATTAACATTAGATGGCAAATACATTTTAAATTATGAAGTATTTATTTCCTTTTTGGGAACCTGTTATCGGTAGATATTCTTGAGACATTTTATAATATTTACTTATTTATTTTTCTTTTATGGCCATCCTGTGGCATATGGAGTTCCTGGGCCAGGGATCAGATCGGAGTCTAAGTGGCAGCTGAAGCTATACTGGATCATTAACCCACTGTACCTGGCCAGGAATTGAACCTGTATCTAGCCCTCCCAAGACTCCACTGATCCCTTGCACCACAGCGGAAATCCCTTATTTTTTTGAAATAGTGTAATTGCAATATGATTTGCTTGACACTGGGATCTCAGAATTTCCGTTCCATGTATTTTTCTAACTCCTATTTGTCACATTTTCTTTTAAAGGATTTAATACATGTATAATATCACCAATAAGGTATTCATTCAAAAACACTGTAAACCAGCTATAATGGAAAAAAAATAAAAATCATTATATAAAATAATAAATTAAATAATCCATTTAAAAAACACATTAATATTGGAGTTCCCATCATGGCTCAGTTGTTAATGAATCCGTCTAGGAACCATGAGGTTGTGGGTTCAATCCCTGGCCTTGATCAGTGGGTTAAGGACCCAGCGTTGTGGTGAGCTGTGGTGTAGGTTGCAGACGCAGCTCGAATCCCGTGTTGCTGTGGCTCTGGCGTAGGCCTACGGCTACAGCTCTGATTAGACCCCTAGCCTGGGAACCTCCATATGCTGCGTGAGCGGCCCAAGATATGGCAAAAAGACCAAAAGAAAAAAAAATTAATATTTCATGACTTAACTAATGGTGATTTTTTTTTTTAGGAGCTCTGTTGAATGTTAAACACAACATCACATTTTAAAGACTAGATTATTTTTCTTCACATTCCGTTAAATAATATAGAGGGTAAATTTTTTTTAAAAAGTCTTCTCAAGTTTTAAAAATGTGTATTCAAATTATTTTTGTACAGAGATTATATTTTAGCTATCTTTGTATCCCCATTCATTTATTATTGAGTTAAAATATGTTTAATGGTATCTGATGAGATACTTTTTTTAGGTGCTTAGTTTTTATATGGGGTGAAGAATAAAATCGGTGTTCTCCTGGACTGAATATTCTAACTGGAGAGATAAAAATAAGCACTATATTAGAAATAAAATAATATGTCACTCATTGAAAAACTCTAAGGAGGAAACTTAGGTATCGAGCCTTATATGTAGGGTATTAATAAACATGCATTTACTAAACGGAAAGCATGAACTTTATATCACAGTCAAAAATAAATTTTAATTTGTCTTATTTAGCTCTTTTTCTATTATATATGACTTATCTTTGTAAATTTGTCTCATGAGATATTGAGGGCACACATTTAATCTTAAGTTTTAAACCCATTCTCACTCATTGACACTAAACTTTTAGGCACTTACCTTAAAACCCAGTAATAATTTTAGAAATTATTTGAAACTGAATTGTTGTTTCTTTTCAAGTCACCAGCACAGATCTTAGTGGATTTTTTAAAATAGATTTGTATATTACATTGTGTAGTGACAAATTAAATCTAGGCCTAATCAGTGATTTGCCTCAAGATTTCGGCTAGTTCTAGTTCCTTGCCTAATGGCTGGTGTGAGTCAGCTTAACAGTACATCTTTTATTTTTTTGTTATTCATTTGTTCAGTGAGGCTGTCTTTCCCTAATTCAAAAAAATAGTAATTAAAAAGTCAGAAAAACAAAAACATCATAAATGCCTAGGCATGTATTATTAATTGTATGAGGTGTAATAAAATATAATGTTTATATATGTAATTAAGTAGCATCTTGTTATAAAATGTATACTTGTCCCTTCATTTTTATAGCCCTTTTAGGAACCTGGTTATCTCCATTGGATGTGTTGGAGATAGGAAGAAGTATGATTTCATCAAGTGTTTCTAATTTGAGCTGAACTTAATAATAGGCGTAGTAAATTTTGTCTATATATTGTTATTTCAAAAGTGCCAGAAAGCCCTGGGATCCACTAACCTCTTACTTTGCTGATGAATTAAATCTCAAAATGATCAATTCTTGGCTTTTATTGAAATGCAGATATTCCTGGGAAGGATTAACAACTTGAGCCCTAGTAGAGCTATATGCTTCAGATAAAGGATCGTTAGCACATTGTTTTCTAAGTAAAGCAGGTAAGAAGAAGTAAGAGTTTGAGAAAAAAGTGCCTCTGAAGGAAAAAGAAGACATTAGTGTGGAGACAGTAACTTCAAAATAGAAGAGCCTGGGAGGCAGTCTCCTGGATGCTTTTGGCTTGGTTTGGCCCAGTTGACTGAATCTGTGGAAGAATTCATTATACACTAAAACCTAATTAGTAAAGCACATGTTAACTTGATAGCGTCCTTGTCCCTTGATAACCTGTTTCTTAAATGTCAACGGAAGGTTGTAATAGATCGGAGTATTTTAGAGAAATAAAAAAGAGAAAAGGAAGATAGTACTCTTGAGTTCTTTCCACCTTAGCCGAGTATATTGGGCCAATCAGCCTTGCCAGGGGTCACAGCCATTGACCAGGATGGTCAGGATACACAGCCATTGTTTGGTAAGTATAATGTTGTACAGACCCCACTTCTTGGCAAAAGATAGAGGGTCAAAGCCAAACAGCGCAATTCCTACACCAAGATTAAGGATTAGTCACCTTTGGACCTAATCTGAGCTGTTTCTTTTTTTTTTTTTTTTGTCTTTTTGCTATTTCTTGGGCCGCTCCCGCGACATATGGAGGTTCCCAGGCTAGGGGTCGAATCGGAGCTGTAGCCACCGGCCTACGCCAGACCCACAGCAACGCGGGATCCGAGCCGCGTCTGCAACCTACACCACAGCTCAATGCCAGATCGTTAACCCACTGAGCAAGGGCAGGGACCGAACCCGCAACCTCATGGTTCCTAGTCGGATTTGTTAACCACTGCGCCATGACGGGAACTCCCTGAGCTGTTTCAATGGCCCCCTGCTCAAATGTTTGCTTGTTTCCACCATCAGGGTGTTTGTAGAAAAATATAAGTCTCAGTTACAGAGCAAATATTCTCCCCAAGGTGGAATAGATTAAAAGTAGAATGACTGTAGAAAGGAAATGACAACGGAACAGACGTAGCAATTTTTAATTTTCCTTGCTCCCAGGTATGGTTAAAGGGGGCAAGAAGGGTATGTATGCTGACTTGCAATACTCCATACGTACTGATACTATTAAAATATATGTGGATTGTCTGAAATTCAAATTTCACTGAGCATCCTATATTTTTTACTTTATTCTGGCAATCCTCATTTAGGGCCCGACACTCAAAAACTTCATCAGTGACATATTAAAAAGGAAAAAGGGACATAATAAATAGAATAATGTGGTGCTTTATCTTGAAACTGAGTTCAAGTTTGTTGTGGAAGTGAATGTGAGCTTGTGAGTTAGTCTGGGGAAGGAGCAGCTATAAAGGTTATCTGAAATTGAATGCAAAGTTCCAATACCAGAGGTAGATAAACTGAAATTGCCAGTGGACATTTGAAGGTGTGTTTGTGCATTTTGTCTGTTCTTCTGTGGCAGCGTTCAGTTGAGTGTAGCCATTTTACTCAAGGGTTAGAGATAGTCTCTTACAATTACTCTACTCTACTTTTGAAGCCTGAAAGCAGTCATAGGCAATACATAAAAAGGTGAGTATGGATGTCTTCCATTAAAGCTTTATTTACAGGAGTTCCCATCGTGGCTCAGTGGTTAATGAATCTGACTAGGAACCACGAGGTTGCGGGTTCAATCCCTGGCCTTGCTCAGTGGGTTAAGCATTGCTGTGAGCTATATTGTAGGCCACACATGGGCTCAGATCTGGTATTGCCATGGCCGTAGCATAGGCCGGCAGTTGCAGGTCCGATTTGAACCCTAGGCTGCGAACTTCTATTCATTGTAGGATGGCCCTAAAAAGCAATCAAAACCAAAAACAAACTGTGTCTTGTTTTGGATTTGAGGACTGGCTCTTGAATGGTAAAGCCATATATATAAATTACATATGGGGTACATGTTTTTGTTATATAATCACAATTCAATAAGAATAAACCAACTCATTTTTTAATGTGAAAGCTGAAAGGACTTAACAGATGATATTAACATTTAAAATAATTTCCAATAACTGATCCCTTTCAGTCTTTATTTCTAGGTTATCTCATACACTAATTAGTCAGTATCAGAAAGCAAAGACTTGGGGAGATTTGTCATTTCTAAAATGATCATAAAATACATTTCAGTTCACCATATTTTTTAAAAAATTTTTTATTTTTTAATGATTTTTATTTTTTCCATTGTATTTGTTTTATAGAGTTCTGTCAACTTTCTGCTATAGAGCAAAGTGACCCAGTTCATGCATACATGTATACATTCTTTTTCTCATATTATCCTCCATCATGTCAATTCACTATATTATTTTCTTATGTGAAAGATCAGTTTTAAAAAACCCTAAACATTTTATATCATTGGTATTTCATATCGGTACCAAGAATCAAATGTCACTGGATAATTCTACTATAGAAATTGTCTTTGGTCTGGATTGAGTAGATAAAAGGGGATGCAAAAATCAGATTATGCATGAGTGTGTTTTACAGTACCTGCTTCATGCCATTTAATTGCCAAACAATGTATCTGGTACTATTTAGAGAATTAAATATCCTCAAGATATTGTATATTCTATAAAATCAGAGACTGCTGGCCTTGTTCCCCAGTCTTAGAATGTCTGGTACAGTGTAGGTTCTGAATATGTGTTGAATGAATGATATTTTCTTATGTTTGTTAAACCAACAGGGGTTTGATTAAACCAATAATCACTTAGGAAAATTTGTTATGTAAACATTAAGAAGCTGAATTTAATATCAAACAGAACCCAGCTTGAATGTCAGCTTTGGTGATTTTAGACAAGCACCTTTTCTCTTTTTGATCCTGAGTGGCTACGTTAATAAAATGTGGATGATGATACCTAAATTAAAAAAAAATATTAAAAAGAATGAATGATGGGAGTTCCCTTGGTGGCTCAGTGGTTAACAAATCCAACTAGGAACCATGAGGTTGCCGGTTCGATTCCTGGCCTTGCTCAGCGGGTTGAGGATCTGGTGTTGCCGTGAGCTGTGGTGTAGGTTGCAGACGTGGCTCGGATCCCGCGTTTCTGTGGCTCTGGCGTAGGCCGGTGGCTACAGCTCCGATTAGACCCCTAGCCTGGGAACCTCCATATGCCACGGGAGTGGCCCTAGAAAAAGGCAAAAAGACAAAAAAAAAAAAAAAAGAATGAATGAATGAAAAAATTCAGCTACGACACTTGGCACAATGCGTAGAAGATAGAAACCACATTTTAAAAGCACTTATTTTTTAAACTGTATGTCTGAACAGTTTATTCGTCAACCATGGTTGACGAACAGTTTATTCGTCGTCATGGTTTATTCGTCAACCATGTGATAATCACTTGCTATGCCAAGATTTGGTGTAGGTCCTGGGGATGCAGAAATGAATACAACTTAGCCAGGAGGTGTTCAGAGTCAAGCAGAAGCAACAATTATAAAAATAAATAATTACAATATAAATGTTTAGTGCCCATAATAGAGGTATGAACATTAAAGTGTTAATGGAGACGTGCATTTTGTCTTTAGATATGTTTTGTTCCAATGTCTCTTACTTATCAATATGAAAGCTTGATAGCTGCTTAAAGCACTTGAGAATATTCCTGTTACATTTGACTTCATGCTCTATTCTTAAAATTATTTTTATGGTATTGTAGCTCTGTTAAAGACTAAGTGGTTAACGTACCTCTAGTTAAAGAAATTCAGTGTCTGCTCTTCTATAATTAATTGCTGAATGGATGAGTAAATGAACACATCGATGAGAAGTTTGATCACATTTCAGGTGTGAACACACATATATGTGAAATAAAAGAAGACTGAGGTAGATGTTGGAGAACAATTCCTTGAAGAAAAATGGCAGTGAACTGCACTCTGATTTCAAGTTGAAACACTCTAGAATAGATGTGATCTCTGGTTTTCTTGTCACAGTTTGTGTGAATTTATGGCTAAATCACCTCCTAATTATGTGACGCCTCATTATCCCATTTGTGATTTTACAGATCGTGCCTTCCTTCCGCACTTTCCCTTTTTCACTAAAACAGTGTTTAATTCTCATTCTCCATTTCTCTTCCTCTCCCCCTCCTCACCTCCTCCATTCTTCTCACCTGTTTTTGATTTTTGGAGCATTAAAAATATTTATGAATACCCACATATATTCTCTTCTCTGTGTATGATCATGGCTGCATGCCTCTCTAGTTTTCTCTGTCTTTTTAATCACTGAATTGACTGGTATACCAGGGGGAAATATTGTAATTATTGTAGAAAATTATATTCTTGTTACCTAAATGTGTTTTGTCATACCTTTGGCTCTGTCAAAGGGAGGATAAATTAGACCTTGGGTAACTCGAGTATTCCGTGATATCTCAGGCAACATAGATTGAAAATGACATGGAAAGAACATGGTGTCCAGAGAAGAAAATGTGAGTTTCCCTGGGTTGGGGTGGTGAATTGGAAAAAGAAGCAGCTACCTTGGATGTGATTTATCAAGTGTTAGTTGGTAAACTAGTGTGAGACGAATGCTCATGTTTTAAACGTTGGAATAACTGAGCTGCTCAGATTACTTCTTTATGTGAAGAAGCCAGAGCTGTAGAAACAAGTCAAGAAACAATTTGAAGAAACTTTAAAACGGCAACATTGAATTTGATGCAAAAGTTCTAATGGTAACAGATTATTTGTCTTTATTTCTTTGAATGTCTCTTGCCATCCTCATAAAATATTGCTTTGTGGAGTTCCCGTCGTGGCGCAGTGGTTAATGAATCCGACTAGGAACCATGAGGTTGCGGGTTCGGTCCCTGCCCTTGCTCAGTGGGTTAACGATCCGGCGTTGCCGTGAGCTGTGGTGTAGGTTGCAGACGCGGCTCGGATCCCGCGTTGCTGTGGGTCTGGCGTAGGCCGGTGGCTACAGCTCCGATTCGTCCCCTAGCCTGGGAACCTCCATATGCCTCGGGAGTGGCCCAAAGAAATAGCAAAAAAAGACAAAAAAGAAAAAAAAATATTGCTTTGTAAAAGTCCTCATGTAATCGTTTTCTGCCATGTATAATGTACAGTAATTGAGAATTACGTAATTTAACACATACGAACTTTTGTTCTGACACATTCATACACATACTGCTTTCCTTTACTTGTGTGCTAAGGAGGCAATAAATTGCCAGGCTCTAACAGGCTGTCCCCTGTAGTCTTTAGCATTAGAAAAATTACTTCAGGCTAACAGCTCTCTAAATCATGGCAGCATATATTGCAACAGGTGCTGCAAAGGAATTAAACATAAAAGGAAATAAAGCAAAGACCCCATTGTTGAAAAGTAGTCATCACAGGCAGAATTTCTTCTGTCCCTTGCCCTAAACGGCTGCCCCCACAGCTGCCATCATCTCTTCAGCAGCAGTCAGGTAACTGTAAAACTGTGTCTGTGTTTTACTCTCTGGCATATAAATACAAGGTAGCTCAGCTTCAGGAGTTGTTCTCCAGATTTGTGGCTTTGGTGCATCATGCTGAGGTGCATCTGGGAGACCAGTGCTAGAGGACTAGAGAGGGGTCTCTTTTTTTCAGACAGGTCTGCCTTTGTCCAATCACCCTGGAAGAAACTATTTTTCTCTAAGAGACATTTTCAGAGTGTCCTAAATATTCTGTAATATAAGGATGAATAGAGTTTAGATAAGATTTTAGTTTATCAAGACTTTAACTGAATTAAAAATTCTTTCTCTTTGTCTAGAATATTAGTGTCTTATGAATCTGTGTGTTGAGAGCAAACTGACTCCTGGAGTAGAGACTGGGACTAGGATAATTATTGACTAGGATAATTATTAATAACCGTGAGAAGTCACTGGGTCTTGTTTAATGGACTTAATAAGAAAGGCTCTATTGTAGTGGCTCGTATATAAGAGGGGGAATATTATTTAGTAGAATCTACACTGCAGACTAAACCAGGGAAAGAAGGGCGGGACTCCCCATTGTGGCTCAGCGGAAACAAATGTAGCTGGTATTAGTTTATATGAGTATGCGGGTTATATCTCTGTCTTTGTCATTGCTGTGAGCTGTGGTGTAGGTCGCAGATGCGGCTCAGATCTGGCATTGCTGTGATGTGGTGTAGGTCAGCAGCTGCAGCTTCAATTCAACCCCTAACCTGGGAACTTCCACATGCCATGGGTGTGGTCCTAAAAAAGGCCAAAAAAAAAAAGCACGTAACATCTCTAGTTCAGTCATTGACTATCAACTCAACCACCCCTTGGTATTGACAGTTTCCCATTTCTCTAGTAGTAGGTAAAATAAACTAGGTTATGAGAATATGTATAAAATGTTACAATTAAACTCTTTCTACTTGTGTCCTTTGAGACAGACTCAGAGTTTGGACTGTCTGCTCTCCTTGGCTGGGCTTTGTCAGCTAACTCTTTCCCTCTGTCCCAGTGCCAGGGAACTTGGAATTTTTCTCTGTTCTTAACAGAGGTCTACCTGCTATTATACCTAGTTGACTCCTATTCAGCCCTCAGATCTTAGTACTGTTTGCATTTTGAATTCAGGTCTGGAGTCAGTCTGCCTAGTTTAAATCCCTTTTTTACTATGTCTATCTTTGTGAACAATGATGTCTTCCTGGGAAATTTTTGAATAGTTCTATGACTCAGTTTCCTCATGGGTAAAAATGATGGTATTAGTGTATAACTTAATTATTATGAACATTAAGTGAATTAACCTTTTGCCTCATGTTTTGAATGAAGCTGAGTACATAGTATTTATTCAGTATGGGGAAGGCTTTCCTAAGAGAAGACCTCTGTTTATAACCGCTCACACAGCCCCCCACATTTCTCTTTTTTTTTTTTTTTTGTCTTTTGTCTTTTTTGTTGTTGTTGCTATTTCTTGGGCCGCTCCCGAGGCATATGGAGGTTCCCAGGCTAGGGGTTGAATCGGAGCTGTAGCCACCGGCCTACGCCAGACCCACAGCAACGCGGGATCCGAGCCGCGTCTGCAACCTACACCACAGCTCACGGCAACGCCGGATCGTTAACCCACTGAGCAAGGGCAGGGACCGAACCCGCAACCTCATGGTTCCTAGTCGGATTCATTAACCACTGCGCCACGACGAGAACTCCCACATTTCTCTTTTAGAAGGTTTGTTCAGAGTTTGAGTTTTACCTTTGCGTGTGTGTGGGGGGGGGAGGGTCTAATTCAGCACTCTCTCTTCCTTTGAAAGCTCTGCTTTCAGACATTAAAAACTTTTCGTATTAAAACTTGTTTTTACATCATCCTAATAACATTTTATCCCTTGTAAAATATGCTTAGTCACTCTTTTGAGATTGAATTTGGAAAGAAAAAGAAATAAATAGTTTTGGCCATGTGAAGGTTCATAAGTTCTAAATATTATTCATTTTCAAAGCCAATTATAGTTTAGAGCATGAGAATATTGCACAAAATACAGGTACCAAGAGAATATATAATATGGAAATTATTTTATGGTATATTTATTTCTATATAAATTGAGAAATCAAATAAAACGACAAGGCCTCTAATTGTATATACCAAGGAAGGAAAAGAAAACAATGTTTTTTGTCATGGTTATGTCCCCAATAAAATTAGTTTCACTGTGTCTTCTTTGTTTAAACAAAAAAAAAAATATCCTAAAGGAGAGTATGCTTTCTACCAGGTAGGTGTTTTTTTTGTTTTTTGTTTTAAATTGACTATATATGCTGATTAGATAAGGCTAATTTCAATACTGCTTTCCATTCTGATCACTTTGTCACACTTTGAAATAGTACATCATCCCATTCTGGATGGCAACAACAACAAAAAAGACAAAAGACAAAAAAAAAAAAAAAAAGAGAAATGTGGGGGGAGAATTTTCAGTGAGTGAAGGAGACTGAACCTCGAATGGAAGTAGTTAGAGATTGAAGTGGCTGTGAGCTAATGGAACCACCATTTATTAGTTCCTAAGGTGAGAATTTTGGCAGTGAAATGAAAAAGACACACCTCCTCACTTCAAATATTGAGTATGTGTCTGTGTGTCTTATTTTAAGCATGAGAGACTTTCATATATTTCTAAGAAAGGTGGAGACCAGGGGTACAAAGGACCCACCCCTTCTCAGCTTTGTACCTTAGGTACTCTGTGCAGTGCCTGGAGCCAAGCAGACACAAGGCAAGGTCTGGCAGAGAAATGAAAGCAGCTTTTCCTTCTCCTGTCATCAGAGGCAGGGGCATATGGCTGAGAGTAGGCTCTAGGTTGAGACTGCTTGGATTAAATCTGGCTCTCTCACCCTGCTTCTTAGTTTGGTGACGTGAGCAACTTCCTTAATGTACTTGTGGCTCAGCTTTTCCATATGTAAAATGGGTATCATTCCAGATTAAATAGGAAATCAACAAAGATAGAAAAGATAAATCCCAAACATATAAGGTGTTTATAAACAGGGCTTAGTGCATGTTAACCCTTCTCATTAACCAGTTTTATTTGGGAAACAACATTTTCTGTCATTTCTGTGGGACCTCACCAATTCTAATTTCTTGGTTATCTGGAACCTCAGTCATTGACTCGTTCTATTACAATTTAGTGAAGCAGAAATTTATTGACCTTCTGTTAGATACCAAGCCTTGTGCTAGCTGATGCGAACATAAAAATGAATAAAATATGACCTTGTCCTTTTGGGCCTTATTGTCCAGGAGGAGAAAGACATATGTGAACAAATGAAAGTGCCAAAGTGTTCTTGACCTTGTAATAGAGTCATGAATAGATGTTTTTAGTAATAGTCAGGAAAGCCCTTTGCAGGGAAAAAAAAAAAAATCCTTGAATATTATACTAATAGGGCTTATTTTGTGATGGAAGAGCTTAATGAATGCATTAGCAATATAGATGATTAGGGAGCTCATGTCTGAATCTTCACTTTAACAATAGAACCTGCAGACAGAATAGTTTACAACAGTAAGTTTTGGTGTACAAGAAGAATGCTAGGAAAACTTGTGCAAAATCCCTCTAAAATATTCAGAATGTAGTCTTGGCACTTAAGTACAAGTGTCTTATATGCATAACAAAGTAAGGAAAAGAAAGGATGTGAAGATCCTATCACATTTGTGAATGTCAGTGAAAACAACCGATTTGAGTCTTTTCTGTGAAGGCTTTGTTCTGTGTCCCAACTATGTGAGGTTCTAAAAGTTAAGGGCAGGTGACAAACAAACAGCTCTCACTGAGTGTTATGATAAATAGCACTTTGGGGCCACAGCTAATTTATTTACATTATTTGTTGAATACAGAGATTCTATAGAACACCATTAATTTCCAAATTCATGAAACAAAAGCCACAGACATCATTGCCCTAAAGTATTGACAGTTTGTTGAGGGAAAATATGTTAAAATAGTCATTTGTCTGATAAGAAGGAATAGTGAGAACACTTCAGATAGCAAAATAAACTAAAAATTAGAAATGTCCTTATTTTGTTTCTCTTATAATTTTTTTTCACAATAAACACTAATGAGTATGTTAACTGCATGAGGAGTATAATAGATTTTATTAGCAGGCAAAGCCTGTATATCTCAAAGCTTTAGCACTAAGGAATTACCAGCTCTTTAGTATCCAAAGCATAAATTTATTTCATATAAGAGCTATTATGTTTCACTCTTTATCCAAATGTAGTGTAGCTCCTCGGAAGATAAATCTTTTTCCCCTACAAGATTTTGTTGCTGGTTGAATTGGTATAAATTACTGTCCACCTCTCATTAAATCACTGTTGCCCAATTATACCAAGTTACGTTTTTAATTTAAAATGATTTATCTTTCACCAAAGAACGTGTGCACCTCATAACAATCAGCTAAACTGTTTTAGAAAATAATGACTGCCTTCTGACTGTGGTCTAAGTGAACGTTCTGAACAGGATTTTCCCTCACTGGGACATATTCGTGTGCCTCTTCATTTACTGTAGGTTTGCTCCATGGTAGTATTTACTGCATGTCATAGCTCATGGGTCCCCTTACTTCTCCATGGAAAAAAAGATGGTATTTCTTTGAATCAAGAAATTTTAAGCATGTTTTATCAGAACATAAAGGAGATGAAATGAGTTGGAATGCTATTAACAAGACCATGTTACCTCAGCCAAGAGAAAAATTAATCCAGTCCATTTTGATGGAATTCAGAACTCGTTTCTGAAAGTGACAAAGATTTATAGTTTCTTTTCTGTCAGTCCCGCTTAGTCCCCATGGTACTAGATCTTTCTTGAAGTACATAAGAAACAGTAACTGCTAATGCAAGATATTTTCTATAAAGATGGATTTTAAAGGTGGATTTGGGAAATGGTAGCAAAGCCACTGTGATTTTTTGAAACAGT
This sequence comes from Sus scrofa, assembly GCF_054392235.1. Classification (NCBI taxonomy): domain Eukaryota; kingdom Metazoa; phylum Chordata; class Mammalia; order Artiodactyla; family Suidae; genus Sus; species Sus scrofa. The sequence goes on from NC_139390.1 coordinate 66,557,615, forward strand.
GATGAATTATGACTACCAAGTATAGGTCTTGATTAATATTCATAAAATATATCTTACATTTTCTTCGTTTTGTCAAAATACCTGCCAAGATCTTGTGTTAACTACGACAACCATAGAGATTCCTCAGGAGCCTTGATAATATTTCAAGGATTTAACTTCAATACAAGAATATTAAATAAGGGATAAATGAAACTTCTAAATTCTATTACCTCAGTAGATTTATAGACTATGTGCATTAGTGTTGAAATCTATAGACATCATCTTATGCACTGTGAAGCAAATCTGTAGATGCTGTACTGATGAAAGAGTAATGACAGCCTTTAATTTCAAAAAGTACATGACGTTACACAAGCAGTTAAGTTAAGAATTTAGACTTTACTCTTAAAAGATAAAGTGGCTGTTCAGAAAAACGTGAATGGATTAGCAGCATTACAGTCTGTCTTGGCACAAGGGCACTTTTGGGGGGTTCTGCTCAGTTTGTGTCATGGGATTCATATTTATCATTGTATTTTGTAAGTCAGATTTTTCTGTTGTGCAATAGCTACTATTCTATTTTCTAGTTAATTCCTTTCTAAAATAAGTATTTGAAAATCTTTGTTACCATAGTTAAGTATTCAACAAATATCCTTCAGTATCAGTAGTTTATAAGGGTAATTATTGTTGCTAGACATGTTCTTTCCCACCTATGCCTTTCCATTTTATTTATTAAACAATGGACTTGAACTCAGTTCATATGAAAGCACTGCCGAAATATACAGAAAGGAATGAAAAGATACTGCAACAAATCACTCTTTGTGGTTTGAAAAAGAAGGGTACAGTAATATATCTGGCACATAATTAAAAAAAACAACTTTCACAGATTTCAAGTTTTTCTAAACTAATTTCAACTATAATTTGGACCTTCATACAAATAATATAAAATGAAAGAGTCAACTACCCTAGAGAAATTAACAAGATTCCCCATTATTATGTTAGTGTTTTCATGTTCAGAATTTTTATCTGTCAATATGGTCAAGCTTTGGGGAAGCAGTCATTTCTAGTTTGTTATTATTAATCTGTAGTAGCTTTTTTTTAAATAGTGATACTTTATTCAAAATAGCAATGATTATAAAAATTACATCAAAAAACATAAAAAAGGAGACGAACCAAAAAAGTCTACTTTTTTTTGTAAAAAAAAAATTAATATTCCAAGACCGAGTGAATTCTCTGGACAAAACTACTTGGTACAAAAATGTGTGGAATCAAAAATTTGAACTGTACCTTTTAGCTCCTTGCAAACAGAAAGTTACTCCCACTTCTCTTTTACATTTTCTTAGTTTCTCTAAGATATTTGGCAAATGTATCCCAGCCCTAAGAAGTGTGGGTGGGGAGAGATGCAGAAGGCTTAGAGAAGTGTGCAGTGTAATCTCCTCCTCTTGGCTCAACGGGTTGAAGATACATGCGTACATGGTACTGCATGTAAAACAATAAACAATAAGGACCTACTGTATATACAGCACAGGGAACTATATTCAATATCTTGTAATAACCTATACTCGAAAATAAAAAGAAGATCTCTATATGTATGTGAAAAAGAAGATCTCTATATATGTATGTGTATATATAATATACATATATATAATTAGTTTCATATATATATGAAACTGAAAAAATTTGCTGTGTCCCTGAAACTAACCAAACATTGTAAATCAACTATACTTTGATGAAAAAAAGAAAATGTATTTTGAAGTATGTTTTAGAGTTGGAGTTACTACTTTCAGCCTTAATACTGTGGTCCTTTTGTATTATATTAAAAAGCTTTGATTATTTTGGTGCAAAAATATATTACTAATAGGGCATTCATTCAAAAAACTTAGCCACTTTTAAATTTTTCATGCAATATATTTCTCCTCTTGAACAAAGCTTGAAGATGATGATTTCGAGAGTTTTCCTTAGTTGTGACTACCCAAATATGGACTTTGTACTTTATATCTATATTAAACTATTTTAGTTAATTTCTCCATAAAATGTTTTAAGAGTCACATGTTTCATTTTTATTTCTTTATAAATTTTCTTGGAGAATAGGACATAAAATAATAATTACTTCATTTGGAATAGAATTTCCCAAAGCCAATAAAAAGTTGATCTGTGTCAGAGTAATTTTTATGGATATCTAGGATGAACTCTATGCTACAAGTATTAATGCTACATTTCTTTCCAGCTAATTTTGTATCTTCTTGTTAAATTTAAGATTCACACAGTCACATTGAGATATGTGTTTGTATAAAAGCATTTGCATCGATAGAAGGGTGATTCTGGTTACAGTGTTAGTGATCCTTGCTTTCTTGAATAGACCACTGTAGGTCACAAAAGCAAAAGAGAAAGAAAAAAGGAGACTTAGTGGGGTCACATCTGAGAGGAGCTAATGGATGCTTTTGGTTTAATGATATCTGATATGTATTTTTTAATGCTCCTTTAGAATTCACAGAAACTTTTCTATGACATTAACTGTTTTAATCCCTGGAAACACTGCCAATCACATTTCTTTTGGGTCTCTGCTATGTATCTTAATTTCTGAATCTTTAAAATATTTAGGGCATCATGCGTGGGGCTACTTTGGCTCTTTTTATATGAGATAGAATCATTATTATATCTGTATCTTGGATTTAGATAATGAAGATGTTTTATAGTTTGATATTTAGTGACAGTATTTAGCAGCTTTACCCAAATTTTTCTTTTTATTAGAAGAAAATTGATATTAATAAGCCACATATTCATCAGTTTAAATCAAATACCTATGCTAGGAAACTTACATGTTTAAAAAAGGACCTGATGAGAGGATATTTAAAATAATCTAATGCATAAACCTTACACATGTGGAATACACACACGTGCACAAATGCACACCCTGGTGGAAGGATAGATACTCAAAAATATTTGGTGATATTACCTACCTATCTTTCTATAGAGTTCCTTGGTGAAAAAGACACTAGGACCACAAGGCACTCCTCAAATCTGCAAAAAGGTAAAATGTAGGGTACCATTCTTTTTTGCTGACTGCTATTATTGACTCTTAATGGGATCTATCCTTTGGAAATTTTTAAAAATTGATTTATTATTATGAGTAAATAATAAAACATTTAGGAAAATAGAGAAGATTTAAACCAGAAACTATTTATTGAGCCCAACACTGGGGAAAACACCATGGTGCCTAAGTCTTGATTAAGGTGATAAAGGAGATGTGAAGGGTAAAATATAGTGTAAATTCACTGGAAACATGTCCATCAAAGATGAACTTACCATACAGTGTTTACATGACATTTTTAAAATTTGAGGTCCATATTAATATTGTTCCCAGTGATATAATTTCTCCTTTTAAAATTTTTTAAATTTTATTTAATTTTTTTGGCTGCACCCAACATGCAAAAGTTCCTAGGCAAGGGATTGAACCTGCATCATGGCAGTAACAATGCCAGATCCTTAACCCACTGAGCCACAAGGGAACTCTCTCCTTTAAAAAAAATTAACACTGTTGTTACTTTCCATTCGTGCAGAATTCTTAATTTTAAATCATAATGAGGAACTTTAGAAGAATTACCTTTTCCTCTGAATAGTTTTAGTGGTTAGTATTGATTTTTTTGTATATAAGTATAAAATTCAAATATACTTAACACACCTCTAGTAATGCAATGGCTATTGTCATGAACATTTACTTCAAAAAGCTGGAATCTGAAATGATATAATTGTCAGTGACAATAAATAGTAAGCTCAGAGATTGAGGTTTAATCAAATTAAAGGATTTTACACATTTCTTCATTCTGGCTAAAGTGACTTGGTGATTACAAAGTTTTCTTTGCACAATAAACATATTAAAGGATAGCAATAAACGGGCAAAGAATGGGGAGAAAAAGTAGGAGGATGCTCTGTAGATCGTATGAACTAATTCACCATGCCACTCTCTAGGCTTTGGTTTTTTCACTTTCCTCAGGTGTAATGAGGGAGTTGGAGGGAGATGAACTTTGGAAATACCCATCTCCAACAGATAAACAAGATCCACTGGAAATGTACACGTCCTTCATGTGGGAAAACTGATGTAGTTTGTGGGAATAAAAATATCCCTCATGACAAGATTATGAAAAGGCATTAAATATAATTAACCTATTGAGCCTTTATGTTAGGAATAATTGGACTTTTCTATTTAATTAAGTTCTTTTATCAAGACTGTGGGGAATTTTGAGAATATATTTATCTGTGACATTTTTCCTTCCAGTTTTATTGAGATATAATTGACATACAGAACTGTACATGTTTAAGATGTACAGCACAATGATTTGACTTGAATGAATCACGAAATGATTACAACAATAAATTTAGAGGACATCTGTCACCTTATACAGATATAAAATTTAAAGAATTTTTTTTTTAATGAGAACACTAGGATTTTCTTTGCTAGTAACTTTCATAACTAGTATACAACAATGTTAATTATATTCATCCTTGTATATATTATATCTCTAGTACTTAATTTTAACTGGACGTTTATACCTTTTGACCATCTTTGTCACCACACAAAGATCATACATTATTTTTGGCTATATTCACCATTCTGTACATTTCACCCTTGTGATTCCTTAATTTCATAACAGAAAAAATCATAAAGTATACACTTTTCTTAAAGGTTAAAAAGTAAGATATATCATAAAAAAGAAAGAAGAACCTCTTTCACTATTTTAGTTGACTAAATAATTGTACTGTTTCATAGAGAGAAATTACTTATCCACCTTTTAACAACTTTAGGAAAAAAAGGCAAAGGGTATAAGCTTTGTGTTTAAACTGTGTTGTGTTTCATGCATAGCATTAAAAACTTATTTCAATGGTAAATCTTCATAAAAGCAAGAGTGTGTTTCTTTGGACATGTAAGTTCTTAAGATATTTCAAGAAATACCTATTTTTAAAAAGTCGCTAAAACATACATTGAAGTCTCAAATGCAAGGAGAAATCATTTTTGGGGTACTTTCAACTATATCTTACTCAGTAGTCACAGACAAAGCCGAACCAGAAAACATAGATAACTGCTGACTCTTAAAAAGATAAAAGATTTGTAATTGTTCTAATTCGCAAAATCTTTAACATCTCCAATATTAGCACAGATATAGTTATTGTTTTAAAAGATGTTTTTAACTTCAAGCTGTTTCAGCATTTTCCATGATAGACAGTTATCTGCTTTGGCTCTTTATCTGCCATCACTGTGAAAGGTATTAGAAGAATATTTAAAAGTGAGTTCCAGATATCATTGCGTATAATAGCATGCTAGCTTGGTTGTTTCTGATGGATATTCCATCACTGTTGATCTGTGCTCCCTTACTTTATTTCTAGCTAGAGCCAAGTGTTGAACAATGACACTATACATCTTTCTGTACAATTTGCCAATTTTAGTTATTTTAGAACCTAGGTTCTCCTAAATTGTCCCTGTGACTCATTACCATTCTGCAGAGAAAGGACTGAACAAGGAAATGATTTATGTACTGAAACATCAATTTGATTTTTAAAATACATAACTCAAAGATATTTTTACCAAAGGCGGAGAGAAGGGCTTTTTTGTAGAGAATCAAAACAGTGGTACCTTTACATAAATAGGAGCCATTAAGTCATTTTAGATGCCTTAATCTTTAAGATAATCAAATTTTATGAGAAAAGCTTCTTACAGGAATTTGTCTTTAATAATAATATTTGCCAAAAAAATTGTGGACAGTCATTTTTGTACTACTCTTTTTCAGGTTTTCTTTCCTTGTGCTTTTCAGTTGCATAGTCTCTAGAATGCATTTCTTTTTTTATGGATGCACCTGCCGCATATGGAAGTTCCCAGGCTAGGGGTCCAATCAGAGCTGCAGCTACCAAGCTACACCACACCACAGCAACGCCAGATCTGAGCTGTATCTATGACCTGCACCATAGCTCAAGACAACACTAGATCCTTAACCCACTGAGCAAGGCCAGCAACAGAACCCGCATCCTCACAGATACTATGTTGGATTCTTAACCCATGAGCCACAATGGAAGGTCCCTAGAATGGATTGCTATTTAGCCTAATTTCATTTAAATATAACTTGGAGATAATTATATAAAATATCCTCTTACCTAATAGGAAATGGTAAACAGTAACCATATAGAAATATCTTGCTCAAATCACTGAGGTGATTTATTGATGTGTAAATGTTTTGAACACTTTGGAATATCTACCCAGAGTATGCACTGTAAAGACCTTTAGCTAGATGTATATGCTGTTTGTGTGATTAGGTCTTCATACATTCTACATTTCTTTTTTTTCCTTTTTCTTTTATTTTTTTAAAATCTTTGTCTTTTGTCTTTTTAGGGCCGTACCCATGGCATATGGAGGTTCTCAGGCTATGGGTGGAATTGGAGTTGCAACCACAGGCATACACTACGGCCACTGCAACGCCAGATCTGAGCTGCATCTGTGACCTACACAACAGCTCATGGCAACACCGGATCCTTCACCCACTGAGCGAGGCCAGGGATTGAACCTGCTTCCTCAGGGATGCTAGTCAGTTTCATTTCAACTGACCCACAATGGGAATTCCATTCTACACTTCTTAATGAACCTGTTCGTTTTCAAAAATCAAAAAATCAACGTGGCTATTCTTCCCATTAGCCAAGATTCTGATTTATTTTTGTTTTTGTCTTAAGTCACTGTATTTGATTGGTTTAATTATTTTTCTGTATCAGAAAATGTAGTACTGTTATTTGTGTAGACATATTTAATAGTTATTCATTTTAATTTTTGAAGGAGAAAGTGCTAGACATTATATAATTTTAGGTAGCATTTATTTTTACCATTATAACATGTACTAAATATACAGAAGGTACACTGAGAAATAGCAGTTGACTAATGATAACTTTCAATTATGTATTCATAGATGTTCTCTTGCTATAGTAGGTTACTAAAATCACAAGAATTTTAAGTTACAATATTTATTGGATAAAATATGAATGATATGATAAAAGATTATGATATTATAGTTAATTGTACATTTGTATAAATTATATATTATATATGAATGAACAGATTAATTATTAATAATTAGGTATAATAAGTTCTGTTATAAAGTTATTTAATTATGGGAATCTGAATAGGGCCTGACTTACATGTTCCTTCTCTAAATACATCTTTTATTATCATGTATTTAAATATATTAACCAAAGAATTTTAGTGACTCATTTTCCTTTGATGTACTATCACTAAGAGATTTGCCTTTTTTTTTTTAATATTTTCTTTCCTCACAATCTTTTACTTACATATCCTTAGATCTAATTGATGTTTTTTAGTTTTTCCTAATGCTCCAGGTTAGTTGCTACAGTAATAGGATTAGAAACAAGGTGAATGGAGCAGGAAGATGTTTTCATTCTGATTTTGTTTTACGTCCTGTTTGCCATTTTGCCTGTCAATTAAAACCCTAGAATTTGAGGAGATGTTTTTGATGTGAAAATGGGCTTCTTTAAACTAAACAGCAATGCCAGAATCTCTATCATATACTAGTTTTATAATTCCTGAAGAATAGATGTTATGATGATTGTTATTTCTACTAAATTATATACATTTTACTATAAAGATTCCATTTACATTAGGTACTTGTTTCTTCCCTATGAAGAATATTCTTTGAAGTCTAAACAGCCATCTTAAAAGTTAAGTATTGTAAAATGACCCATTTCACAATTTGGTAGCTACCTGTAAGTGCTAATTATCAAAGCATTACTATAAAAATGTATGGGTGCATTCATATTTTTAATCTGTGACTTGGGGTTATGCTGAACCTCACTATGGTAGCTATTGATGTTCAAAGCATAAACATGTATTTAGATAAACTCCCAGTCAGGCTAAAGTTACAGCTACATATATTGCATCATATGATACAACCTTAGAAACTCTCCCTTGGCAGTAATGGTCCCTGGCTCCCTTTGGGTATTTTAGGCATTGATACTCCATAATAGGCCATTAAGGAAGATGTTTAATTTGAGACCTACCCAGGTGCACCATACTGAGATGAGATAATTTCAAAACCTGTGTACTTTCTTTCCCACTGGTTACTACTGAGCCTCCAAGGAATGAAACATAGCAAAGTTATCTTCATATACATTATGAATCACAAAAGATAATACATTTCTTTCATAATATCAAGAACAAAGTATTTAAAATATATAGATATCCTTATGTGAGGAGGTTCTAAATAATTAGTTTTAAATATTATCTGGTATGTATTTTTTAAATTTTCTACTGTATTATTATTTTTAAACTTCTTTTGAAAAAGAGACATTGAAATTTTTTAAAAAACTGTGAATAGCAAGGGTTTCAATTTAAAGTGTTTATATGAAAGAGATGAATAGGACTGAATAGTCATGATAACTAAACCACAGCGAAACTCTTGATATAAACATCTAGCTCATAATGAGATTTAACTTCCTTTCCTCTCCTCTTGGTTTTGGGGAGCCTTCAAAGAAATTGTTAAGTAGATGCGTGTTTTTTTCTTATCTCCCTGAAGGAATTGGAATAGAATGAATTTGACATTAACGCTTCAGTTCTTGTAGCTTTTCTATCATAGGCTTTATTTTTAAGTCAGTTATTTAGTAATTTGTCATTGTTTTCAGAGAAATCCTGTGAAGAAATGAGATTTTCCCCCCTCTGATCCAGCCCCTGAACCCATGCTGTAGCTTGATATGATTTTGGCCATCTAATTTCACATTTAAAGTTCACTGTTCTCAGCTATGAAAATAACTGTTTCACCAGTCTCACTGTAGAGCTATCTGCATTGATGGTGATGCTTTTAGGATTTACTGCAGAAAATGTGATATGTTGGTTTTAACTCAAACCCTAGAGCTTCACGTATAACACAGACTCATACTTACGTGTTATATATTGTCATGATTGTCGATTATGAAGTACCCAAGTGATTTCAGCTGTAAAATTGTCAAAAAGGAAGCCAATTAAGGCAGTCCTTGTCTATCCTGATCATGAAACTTCAGTAGATAATAAAAATCCAATAAATATTAGAAATGTATGAGGTTAGCTTGATTGATCATTTGTTAATTAGATTCTTGAATTTAAAATAAGTGTGATAGATCAAAAAATAAGTATGATAAAGTCATAAATAACTCTACTTTGAAGATATATTTGCTGCTTCTTAGTAACATTCATAGTTCCCTTTTTGGAAAAATTACTGACGGAATTAAATAGTTATGCTGACGGGAATTAAATTGTTAGATTTAAAAAGCCTTCAGAATTTCATTTGGGAGATATTTAATTATTTCCTGTTTTCGATTTTTTGCATAATTTAAGAAGGGCTTGCTTAGCTCTTAAGAACTTCAAGATCATCATCGCTAGGTTACTCGCCTAATGGAGTCTGGGGTGTTGCTGCTCACTTAACCCTAAACAAGCATGAACGAAATGGATAATTGGGATCTATTCAGATATTCCAGAGATATATGATGCTAGGTAGTAATTATTCAGAAGTGAACGTAATGAAGGCCTTTGTTGATGGCATGATCTCTCCTAATCTGAAGTTTGTTGGAATATTTTAGTGTACCACCAAATCCTAGATCGTGTCTCACTTCCTTCAACCCATAATCACTGTCATGCCTAGCTAAAAGCTCCTTCCACTTATATCAGGTCTTGTCTTATCCTAGGCTGCTGCAAGAAAAATGCCATAGGCTGGGTATCTAAATAAACACATGCATTTATTTCTCACAGTTCTGGAGGTTGGAACTCCAAGATGAGGGGACCAATATGGGTGAGTCCCGGAGACAGTCCACTTCCTGATTTAGAGACAGCTGTGCTCTTGCTGTAAGCTCCTGTGGTGGAAAGAGCTAGAAAACTCTGGGGTTTCTTTTCTAAGGCACTAATCTCCTTCATGAGAATTCAGTTCTCATGACCTAATCATCTCTCAAGAGCTTCGCCTGTAAATTTCATCACATTGGGATTTGTACTCAGCATGTGAATTCTGCAGGGGAACTGAACCTTCAGTTTATAGTAGGTGTGCTATAGAGTCATAGAATCTGGGGTCAGTAGAAGTGATGAGAGTCAGTGGGCTCTAATGCGTGAAAGCACATAGCCTGGGTTTAGACTATTGAGGTGCCAGTCTGGGCTTGTTCATTTTTAGCTATGTGATCTCAGCAAGTTCTTTAACTTCTTGGTTCCTCGGTTTGTTTGCCAGTTAGAAATTATAATAGCCCCTTCCTTTGGAATTGTTATGAGATTAACAATAATGTTTACCTTGAAGCAATTATATGATTTATGTGGGAATAAATCATTTAAAATCAAAAGATTTATTTATTAAATTTATTAAAGAATTCATTTATTTAATTTGTTAAATAAACCATTTAGTTATGTAATTATTTATTAATAAAGATCATTTAATTAATTACATATAATTATCTTTTTGTATGTGTTTGCCATTTCTTGGGCCTCTCCTGCGGCATATGGAGGTTCCCAGGCTAGTGGTCACATCGGAGCTGTAGCACTGACCTACACCAGAGCCACAGCAACGCGGGATCTGAGCCTCGTCTGCAACCTACACCACAGCTCATGGCAATGCCGGATCCTTAACCCACTGAGCAAGGCCAGGGATCAAACCCGAAACCTCATGGTTCCTAGTTGGATTTGTTAACCACTGACCCACAACAGGAACTCCTACATATAATTATCTTTTAAATATATGTGGGAAACTCTTACAACAGCATGAAATACTAAGGGCTCAATAAATGTTAACTGTTGTTATGAGGACAGATGTTATTTTTGCCTCATGCTCTAGATTTTGAAATAGATTCACATGCTCCTGTTAGACATGGGATTATTTACTTTGAAGTAGAAACTTCTTATATTCTGTATGTGTTAACCATATCTTCCTTGTCTTACCTAATCTTTACTTTCCTTTATACAGAAATCAGTCCTTGGTTATAGATCATAAATGACATGTTGCAAAGCAGTTGTGGATTTTTTGAATATCCTTTGAAATAATGGCTATGTTCATTCAGACCTGTTTTTTTCACAGTTAATATTAATGGTAAAAATTTGAGGTTTTATGAGTATTTTCATTTGTGAAGAGCAAAGGATCTTTTTCACAAATAACATACATGGAAAGAGATTGATACTCACTTTTTAGTTAGTTGAACTCTCTCATTTCAGGCAATAGAGTTATTTTCCAAATTCGTTGCCTTAATGTAATTATTTATACATAGCTTAATTTTAAACTCATTGATTTCATTTTCTGTTGAACCTATCCATGGAGGAAAATGTTATCTTATTCATAGCCTATTGGAAATGAACTCCAACCAAATGCTTTGTGGGAGCTCAAGGAGAAGGTTAACTCAGGGCCAAGTCACAAGAAAATAATCCTCAGTAAAACATCACTCTATTTCAGGTTAAGTAGTATGCTGCCCTAAAGCCCAAAATATCATTGTTCATTAAATCCAACTTTGTTCCTAAACATTAATAGACACTTGTTAGACATAATGTTATGTGAAAGACAATTAGATGGGACTTTTACTCTAGAGAACTTTCTTATTAAAATTCCTTTCCTAGATTACTTGCTTTCTAACATAGCATCAAATTATGTTTGAAATATAGGGGGATGTGTGTTTTATTTAAGCAATAAAAAATATCGTTTGTGAGTGTTTCAGACAATGTGTGGAAATTGAGCGTTTCATTGCTTGAAAAGTGTTGCGGGTAACTTTTAACATGTTTTTAAATTGAATACAAATAGGTATTTCTTTGCTCTGATTGCTCTGAAAATTGTGGAGGAGAGAGTAGGGAAGGAATGAGAAGGAATGAAGACTTATGTCAAAGCTCCAACAGATGTGGAGTTTTATTCCTGAGCTGTTCTCCCTGCCTCTTAGTGGATTTGATTTTTCCTGTGTCTTCGGTACCCATCCTCTGTTTTCACCTTTCTTTTTCATCCTGATTTCTTTTTCTTCCACCCTGACCAAACATATAACTTTGATATTTCTGCCACTGGAAAAACTGTCTTGACTTTCTTCAGATAATCTATATTTTAAATCCCAATTCTGCTGCACTGGTAGGCCACTGTGAACTACCAGCGTATAACTCTGGCTAATGCTGTTACAGATATCACGAGCCTATTTTTCTTTCCTCCTCATTTTCCTTCCTGAATACCAGGACCATTTTAATCTTCAAAAAGCATAGTGTTTACATTGTACCTTCTGATCCTAGCCCCTTTCCCACCCACTCACAAATCCCTATCAAATGTTCTTCTGTCCCACTCACTATGGAATATAATCTCATTTACCATTTATAACCCTACTTTTATATAAAACCCTTCATTTAATGAGGGCAAGGGTTTTTCTCACTTATTGAATGCCCACTCTTGCCAGGAATCTTTATAGGTCATATAAATATATGTATATGTAAAGCTATTATTTAAGTCTTCTAGACATCTGGTGGAATAAGTATTAATTTTAAATATGAACATTAGGGCATAGAAAATTTAAGTAATCTGCCTGTAGTCTTACAGCTCACAGCTTGAAGAGCGAGGACTTCAATGCCTTTTCTAACTCCAAAGCTGATATGCCTTCTATTCATGCTGATTTTCATGGTTCTGACTTATGCAATGTTTAATACTTGATGACAGGAGCTTAGATTTTTTTCAAAATGTGCAGAAATAAAGGACTAAGAAAGATATGACCACCTCCAATTCTAGGTCAAGGCAAATACATATTTGGCGTATCTGAAATTTCCTCCTGGATGTATTTGTCTTGAATGTGTTATCAAATATGCATCTGTACATGCAAGTAGCACAGTTATAGTCTGGTTTTTTTTTTTTGGTAGAAATACACTGCCAAGTGCGCACCAATACCATTGTCTATAAAAATGTAATTTTCTGGAATCAATATTTGATCTCAAATAGCATAATGGCTGCTTAGCAATGTTATGCAAGTTTGGAACCCTGACAAAAGTATCATGTGATGAAAATGCAAAGATGTCATTATTTTTGTGTGATGTCGTGTGAGGTACTATCTAAATGATTCACTTAATATCTCTATTTCAACTTAATGTCTTTATTAACTTCGGCTCTTTCTTTCACACAAAAGATCACTTACACAAATTAAATTCAGAGCGAACTGTTCAAGTTTTCAGGAGCAATATAGATGATTATAAAAATTTTTAGCATATACTCACTATAAATGTCTACCCTCATTCTTAAAGTACAGAGTTTGCAGTGATTTTTATTTATTTCTGTAATTTGTGCTTTTAAAAATTAAAAAAAAATTCTTTACATTTTATAAAACTTATACCTGGAAACTGAGCAAATTTAATTCAAATTCCTGTATATAATCCTCAAAACCTTTCCTATTCTGCCCAATGCATCGTCTCTGTGATTTTCTCTCCTTCCTTACTTATTCAGGAGACCTGATATACCAGATAACTTGCAGTTCTGTCATTTGCTGTGTTTTCTACCTGCCTTTAACTTTTTTTTGTAACAAACCTCAACCCAAAATAATTCTTTTCCAACAACTGTTGGATGAAATTTTGTGTGTTCTTCATATTCTAGCACAAGTATCACTCTCTTGTTTCAGGTCTTCCAGATCTTCCAAGCTGTGTAATCGCCTTTATTATTTTAGCTCCCTTCCTTATCATGTTTGGATTTATATTTTATTATTTTTATTTTTTGGCATTATCACTTTTCCTCTTCTTTCCTGTCCCATTGTTGTCCTCCTGGTACTCCTTTTCCTCCCCTTCCTCCTTTAGTTTGAGGACATGCCATAAATATATATATATATGTATATACAAATACATTATATATACACACACACACATTTTATATATATATACACACACACACACACACACACACATATATATATATATATATATATATATATATATAATAGCATATCTTCTATGACCACAGTTCACATTATCTATATTAAATAACAATCTCCTGGAGCACATTGATGAATAAAAACATGCGTGAGTAGGAGTTGCCTAGTGGCCTAGTGGTTAAGGACATGGTGTTGTCACTGCTATGGCATGGATTCCATCCCTGGCCTGGGAACTTCTGCATGCCATGGGTGTGGCCAAAACACACACACACACACACACACACACACACACACACACACACCACACACACATGCAGACCCACACCTGAAATGGGGTTGACTGAACTTAATATTTCTTGAAAATATTAAGCAAGATGATTGAGAATTTGTTCTCTATGAATCTCCAAACGGAACTAATTCTATTTAAAAGTTTTCATTGCTAGAACATTCAGCTCCTTATTATTAGCAAATAGACTCAACAGTTAATATGTTTTAATAGTTATTTAATGTTATGTTCTTTGATTACATAAACATTGAAGAAAGTATGATCCTTGAGCCTTATTGTACTGCTTTGGTTTCTAGGGTCAAAATGTTGAGAAAGTGTTTTAAGTTTTAAAAAATAGGTCTGATCAATAGTAGGACCCAAACCAATAGTACTTTACAATTCCATAGAGCATGCGCACTGACTCTCAGTTGAAAAATTATATGTATACTTTTTTTAGCAAATAAGAATACTTTAGAACAAGAGTATGTTTTAGGTTATAGATATTGTAAGTTATAGCTAACATTTAAAGACATTGTATATTTTGCTCAATCTGAATTACTTTAAAACTTATTTTACTTCTACCTAGTGATCTTTATAGCAGTCATTTTCACATTTTATTGAGCAGTAATGGAGGGAGTTGTATTGTAGTCATCTGACTTTTCTTCTTGCTACTCCACTTCTTTCTTTAAGAGTTAATTATATCATAGAGCTTCCATTTACATCAGGATTTTTCCATGTATAATGACTTTTGGAAAGATTTTTTTTTTTTGGAAAATAGATGACATCCATGATTTTGGATAGCTTGAACTATGGAGCATTGACGTATATGTGCTTATGACTATGCATTTGTAGATAATGGAAATATTGCCATCTTAATTTGAATAATGAGCATTAGAGCTCCTCATCTAAGCATCTGTGCATAATTAAACATTCTAGTTGAATACATTTTCCATCCTTATTAAATGAATATTTCTTAGAAACATTTGGCCCATTTTGGTTAATATGGTTAGATCTTATTTATAAATGTAGCGAGCTATCAGCAATTAAGTAATGTTTACCTAGATGTTCTGTTATGATAGCACAGATTTGCTTTACTTGTTAAGGTGGCGACAAATGTTACAGTAATTAGGTTAAACTTTTTTTTTTTTTTTTTAAACTGTTTATTTATTTTTATTTATTTATTTATTTTGTCTTTTTGCCTTTTCTAGGGCCACTCCCAAGGCATATGGAGGTTCCCAGGCTAGGGGTCGAATCGGAGCTGTAACCGCCAGCCTACGCCGGAGCCACAGCAGCGCCAGATCCGAGCCACATCTGCGACCTACACCACAGCTCACGGCAACGCCAGATCCTTAACCCACTGAGCAAGGCCAGCGATCGAACCCCCAAGCTCATGGTTCCTAGTCAGAGTCGTTAACCACTGCGCCAGGACGGGAACTCCAGGTTAAACTTTTATATCACTTCATAAGTTATCATTTGTCAATTTTATATTGCTAAAAGGTTAATATTTGATTTGTTAAAGAATGTAATTTCAAGTCATTCAAATTTCAAATTCGATCAAACAACTCTGGAAGAATAACGATAGCACTCAAGTAATATTTATAAATACTTTTAAAGTAATATCTTTTTTGAGGAAATAGCTAGAATTTTCCTATTTGAAGTGAGGAAAAACATGCTAAATGGGAAACTGTGTTGTTATAATTAGCAATGAGGTTATAAGACTATATACCAATTAACTATTAAAATAGTGCTACAAGGCATTTTATACATCTGGCATGTGCCAAACATGTAAAAAACCCTCAAACTCTAAGAGTTATGTAGCAAAAACATGTAATATACAGAATGAAGTATGGTTTGATAAAAACTTGGAAAGTTGATATGGAGTAAACTTTGTAGTTATCAGAATTTGAAATGTCAGCATTTAATAGGTGGCAAGATGTAAAAATATTATAAAGATATCATATCTTGTCTAGGTTATTATGAGGGGAAGGGTATAATAACATGTACTTTACTTTGGGAAAAGTTTGAAAGTTATTTTACAGATATGTGATCAAGAGTAGGTAAAATCAAAGTTACAATTCCAAGATGAATGGCATTTAGATTCTAATAGTAATCTTTTTTAGACTGTAGAAAGAAAATAAATATAAAAGTAAAACAGGAGCTTTCAAATATGATTTAAGAAGAAAATACATGAAGAAATTAAATAGGAAAAAAGTCATGACATCAGAATTTTTTTATTTTCCTAAAAATTTTAGCATAACTGCATAGCACTCTGCTTTATGGAGTTGCCATGTTTTATTCAGATACTGCAATATTTAGCAGTTATAAACAGTCCTGCAATGATTAACCTTGTGCATATATATTTTTGTTTTGGTGGAAATGAATCCTCAAGGTAGAGTGGGCTTGCTAGGTCAGAAAGCAAATTCACATGCAGTTTTTGTCAACTGTAGCCAAATTCCCCTCCATAGGAGCAGCACCAGTTTCCATTATAATCAGAAATACAAGAGAGTACCCGCTTACTCACGGCTTCAGCAGCAGGGTTGGTTTTTATACTTTTTATTTTTTGCCAATGTGATGACATCTGAACTTAAGGTCTCAGTTTCCCTAAAGTAAAATCCATGTCTTAAGTTTAGAAGAACTTTTGTTTCAGCAATAAGTAAATTTAAAATAGTTTCAGAGTATACTTGTGCTATATGGTTGAATTTTAGTCTAAATGTATCAAATAATTTTCCATAGTTTTTAAGAGAGACTTTATTTACATAAGCTATTTGTAGGATATCTTTCCATGTTCTGATTGTTTTAATTTTTAGTGGCACTTGAGTCAAATCACACAATTTCATAATTAACTTAAATATTAATGATGTAATAAATTAGGACATTGTAATCAACCTCACTTTTAAAATTTGAGTATTTTGAAGAGTAGTGCAGTTAGTTGGTTTTGTTGGCAGACATATATACTCCATGTACCTAATCAAGGTCTGCACTAGAAATATGTTCTTTCCAAGTTTTAGGTAGGGTGGCACGCAAAATATTGGCCATATTGTGATAATCTTTGACAAAGATTAGCAACAGCATCTTTCAGTGATAATTTTAAAACAATTAATGTGTTGATTTATTACTGGAAATTAGTTGTGGAAGTAACAAAGTGTGTCTTAAACAAGATAAATGTATGGAAAATCATTTTAAAATAAAATCTCACATTGTTTTGGTATCTATCATTCAGCCATAGAATTCTCAAGGAGAGTGTGCGTCTCTCTCTCAATGAGAGTGTTATTAGTTTCCTGCACATGCAAGTAAGGAGTTCCCAACATGGCTCAGCAGAAACACATCTGACTGGTAACATGACGATGCATGTTCGATCCCTGGCTTCTCTCAGTGGGTTAAGGATCTGGTGTGGCTTTGAGCTGTGGTGTAGGTCGCAGACATGCCTCAGATCTGGCATTGCTGTGGCTATGGTGTAGGCCGGAGGCTGCAGCTCTAATTCGACCCCTAGCCTGGGAACCTCCATATGCACTGGCCCTAAGAAAGAGAGAAATCAAAAACAAACAAACAAAAAAACATGCAAATGAGATGGATGGGAGTCAGGCATATGGTCTCATCCTCAATTTTGAAGAAATTAAGGAAACAAAGAATTGGTGAATGACTGACATGCAGTGACAGCCATGCACAGTGATTGACATGACATTTCTGCATCAGATAGTCATCAACCTTACTGACAGTCCTTACCACCAACCTACGAGTTGAACATTGTTCTCTATTTTGGAGTTGAAGAAACTGAGGTTGAGAAAAATTGACCAACTTGCCTAGCACTAGAATATTCTAAGCATGCTTTTAAACCCCTTGCTGTTACATACAAATGGAAATATGGCAGTTTTTAAATGTTGTGTTTATAGAATATCTCATGTAACATATATCAATCACATTTTGCACAGCCTTGTAATTACTGTTGAGTAGCCCTTCTAGAATCCATATTTTACTGCAAGTTTTTTGAAAATGGCAATTGTATTTTGGACTCACAGCCACACTGTCCTCATTTGACCTATAGTTTTAGCACAGAGCTTCATGTGTAGAAAAACTAAAGACATTTTGTTGGAGATGGAAATATATGTTGAAATTGACTTATTAAGTGCTTGATATTATTAAGAACTCTTTTATATGAATAGTTATCTTGTCATAGGTGACTTGAATTGCTAATGTTTATTCTTGATTTTTCTTCTGTATTGTTTTTGAAGAGCTGTGTTTCAGAAATGAAGATTCCTTTTCTCTGAAAACTGATTGATTTGGTTAAGTTAATGACAACACATAAATTGGAGAAGAAATATCCCCCAAATTTTCTTTTTTTAGTGTTGACATTTAAAGAGTGGTGGTTTATGAGCAATAGGATCTTACAAGTTATCTGTTAACATTTATATAATTTACTTATTGCAGTTGTAATAGATATCCCCCCAAATTAGCCCATTAATGGAGCTGTGAATAGAGGTCCACAAGTGGCCAGGCTGAAGAATGAGAACTTCTACCCTCCTCATGTAATAGTGTCTATTCATTTAAATTCCTTTCCCCACCTCTGTTTACATAGCAATCATGAAAACCAGTTCTTGTGCCCAAATCAAATGCAGAATAATCGTAGTAGACATGGCCTCAGGCACTGCTGTGATAACTTAAAATAAGCCGTTATTGGAATTCCCCTTGTGGCGCAGTGGAAACAAATCCGACTAGGAACCATGGGGTTTCTGGTTCCATCTCTGGCCTTGTTCAGCAGGTAAAGGATCTGGCATTGCTGTGAGCTGTGGTGTAGGCAGAGGACACAGCTGGGGTCTGGCACTGCTGTGGCTCAGGCATACATAGGCTGGTGGCAACAGCTCTGATTGGACCCCTGGCCTGGGAACCTCCATATGCCTCAAGTGTGGCCCTACAAAGACAGAAAAGGCAAAAAAAAAAAAAAAAAAAAAAAAAAAAAGCCATTATTATAAATAGTAAATAAGCAGTTTCTTATCCTTCCTATGAAGTGCCTTTCCCCATTACTTCATCACGGTAAAAATATATCATATGAAATAAACTATTGTGTTTTTCATCAAAAGTAGACTTAAGTTAACAATAGTAGTACTCATATTTTAGTATGGAACTAATTTTCCGGTTACTCCAAAAGGTACAGTGCTATCATTAGGCTGATTTTCTTTCTAATTATGTCTTTCTTCTCCTTTTTCTTTGTGCCTCTACTCTTATCTCATACATCCATGCCATTCCCATGTTCTCCACTCCTCACATTGGGTAACAAACACAGTTATTTTTATTCTTTATTTTATTTTTATTTTTTTGCTCTTTAGCTCCACACACGGCATATGGAGGTTCCCAGGTGAGGGGTCCAATCGGAGCTGTAGACACCAGCCTACACCACAGCCACAGCAATGCAGGATCCAAGCCGCATCTTGCACCTACACCACAACTCAGGGCAATACCAGATACTCAACCTACTGAGTGAGGCCAGGGATTGAACCCACATCCTCATGGATACTGGTCGGATTTGTTTCTGCTGAGCCACAGCGGGAACTCCCTTTATTTTTACTTATTTATATTTTGGCCACATCTGCAGGATGTGGAAGTTCCTAGGACAGGGATTGAACCCGCACCACAGCAGCCCTCAGGGCCACTGCAGTGACCAGGTGGGATTCTTACCTGCTGAGCCATGAGGGAACTCTGGGTAATGCATTTAAACCAGGCCTGAATCTTGCTGCATTGTCCTCTTCCCTTGCATAATAATCCCCCTGGTTATGCTCATGTATTTTCCTGATAATTTCTACCACAGAGAATGGAAAGAGGACTTGTGTTGCAGTTAGATGTGTGGCTTGAAATCTTGCTGAGTGATATGTCTCATTTTCCTCCTCAGTAAACATGAGACCATATTATATACCTAATAGTCTTGTGTGGAGAATTAAATCATATAATTGTATAGTATCTAGAACACTGCTTGGCATATAATAGTAACTAAGAAATTGTCAATTATTCTCTTTATATTGGGACTTTACTTCCTGTGTTTTTTTTTTCCTATTACAGTGGGGCTCATGAGAAAAGTTGTTCTATTTTATTTGCATTCTCCGTAATATTCACCATGATAGACATTTAGTATATATTTTTGAAATAAAGAATAATTCATGGCCACTCTCCATTTTTTCTGTATACATTTATCTTATGTATATATGTGTTTTGTGTTGGTATACATCTATATACACACATATCTCTTGATGCCATAGTTACAGAGGGAAAAATAATACAATAATTGAATGTTAGGGGTGGAGTGATTGTTCACTTGTTGATTTATCTGTCAGTTTAAGTGTCCATTAATTATTAAATGCATCTTAAGAATATGATTTTAAATTAGCACTTGTTTTCAAATTTGTTTTCTGAAAGAGCTATATATGCTTATGGCACTTACGAAAGTTGAGTTGTAAATGTTTTCTTGTCTGAGCCAAAGTGTGAATAAAGAAAACAAAAGGAAAATGCTGCACATGATTCCTTTTCACATAGTCTGTTTTATCTCGACCACATTTTTCTTCTTATCAATGCTTTCCCTATTTGTAAAGTAAATCTCAGGAGAGTGTCTATTTACATACTTTGTTTTTTAATAATGTCTGTATAATTAGAATACTATTACATCTGATATTTCCAGATTCAGTGTTCTCTAAACCAACCTGCACTGTAGTGACTCAATAAATATTTGGAGTAGAATTATCAAATGGTCTTGGTTCACTCACAACCATGTTAAAGAGTATGAGTAGGATAAAAATTGAAAACTAATGAGATGCATAATAATTTTTAAGATATATAGCACATATCATGTACTAGACTGGGAATACATATTTTTATGTATTTCACATAATTAAAATGACAAATTTTGGCTCATTCTATATTCATATAACTTATGAATTATGTCATATTACTCCCCCACCATTAACAGACGGGAAACTATGGAACTGAGGGATTAAATGATTTCCCAAGGTCATAATAGTAGTTGAGATATAATTGAAATTGAGTCGTCTTGCTTCAGAATCTGTGCTCTTAATTATCATGCTATGGAATAGCAGGGACAGAAATTCAGATGTATTTGTGTAATTTTGCCTTATAATTAAGGCAAGTACTGCATAAATATTTTGGAATGTATTTTGGCAGAATTAGGCTCAATACAATCCTCGCTTAACTGTCTCTATTTTGAATATCCCTTTACAGAAAAAAATTTAAATTTGTACTTAAAATATGAAATGATTTTAGATATATACCAATCTCTGAATAGAAAATAGAAAAAGATAGAGAAGGAAAGAAAGAAATAAAAGGAAGACCCAGTTTGTATTTGGTTGATCAGTTTTAAAAATGCTGACTGTGAAAGACAACATCTTCAAAATTTGGGTCATGTTCCTTCTGCATTCTCACTTTCTAAGATAAATTTGTGCAGACTTTAAAGAGTGGGAAGCTATATTAGTTTGCTTTAGCAAAATAACATTGCAATGCTTACAGTTTTTAATGTCTTCCACATATATTTGACACGTTTAAGCAAGATTCCTCCTAATTTTAAGTTGTAATATCCTGGAGAATAGATTGAAAGGTTTACTCAGTGTTCTATAAATGTTCCTAGCCCAATGCTTTGGGTTTCTGTGGGCATTCAGTAAACTTCTACTGAATTAATTGACTATGGTTGAGCAGAAATCATTAACATAAATCTATGATCTTCAAAAATTTAATTGCAAAGATATTTAGAAAAGTAATATAGCTAATACGTAGAATGATTTCTGAATGATTATCAGTGCCTGGAATGAAAGTAAGTAAGACTCATACCTTTAACTTTTTTTGGTAATATTTATGGTAATGAATGATTTTTTAAACTTTTCTAATATTGATAAAGATATTTGTGGAAAATGTTTATGCAGAATAGCAAATCTATTTAAACATATTAATAAATTATAAAATTCATCATTAGTTATTATACAAATGAATATAATTTATTTATATTCATTTGTACAGTGAGACTGAATTATTTATTTCAGTCATTTTGGGGGCTGGGAAATGAAAACTTTGTGTTAATGTATATGTATAAGAATGTCCTTTATGTTGCCCATTTTTGTGTATGATGCATATGCATTCATTAAAATGAAGGGAGAAGGTATACAGATATTTTAGTCAGGAAAGAAACTTTCAAGGAAATAAGAAAACCTGTATTTGATAACCTTTATTTTTTGTTTGTTTGTTTGTTTGCAGGATTCGGATTTGAGATATTGGTGTTTCCGTTTTTAAGGAATATTTCTTTTTGAATTTTTTTTTTTAAATCATCGGTCTTGGAATACAGAGGAAGAACCTGAAAGACACTTATTTTGTTTCAAGTTTGCAACACTCTTGAGGCACTCTCACGCCCGGGTACACAACCATGTGGCCATCACAGCTACTAGTCTTCATGATGCTCTTAGCGCCAGTAGTTCATGGTAAGACCTTTAATTAGATTTCTGTGTGATGCTTAGTTTTGTCTCAGTTTTTTACACTTGATCCTTTCTTTTAAATCTTTGCTCTCCATTTTTTGCCCACTTTATATTAATAGCAGTAAGAAATGTATTTAAGCTGCAAAAGATATGATTTTGAATTTGATTTCCTAAAATACTGTTTAAAATGTATATTGAGGCAAACTTTTTTAAAAGAAATTTTGCATGTTTTTACCACACTTAAGGAATATCATCTGCATTGTTAATGATATCATTAATTTTGAATTTTTTTCCGTATGTATTTTTGTAAATAAAATAACTTTTTAATATAATAAGTATGCACATTTGAAAGAAAAATCCCAAAAATCTATTTCCCTGAACTAAGTAACCACTTGTTTCTGAGTGTTTACTTCTCTACTAAATTTTTTTTAATACATAGAATAAAAATCAAACCTCTCATTAAAGGAAAATTGTCATATACCTTCCAATACAGCAAAAAAAAAAGAAAAAAAGCAACATCAAACTAATATGAACTTGTGTGGAAAGGTAGTTTTCCTGAAACATGCTAATCTACTTGTAAAAGACTGTATACTTTGTCCATTTAAACATCTTGGTATACTTTGTCCATTTAAACATCTTGGTATTTATAGCATGAATATGTAGTTAAGAAATGATCTCCCTTTGCAAATTTTATAAAACATATAATCAATCAATAAAAAAGCAAGATAAATTCTATACCACTTAGTATAATATTCATTGAATCTTTCTAAAAATTGACAAATTAAAGTTTATATATATATTCCTTTACCACAGTTTAATGTTTTCCACTTATAATTGATTTTACACTATGATGAAAATAGCATACTATAGTCACTATCTCATACGTTAATGGTAATTAGAGCAAAGAAAAAGAGACACAGCTGTATTTGCCACTGCTTAGGAGGTCTCAGAATATTATACTGTAACAAGCAGCTGAAGTTAATTTTTAGCCTTTTCAGCTCACTTTTGGTTTTTAATTGACTACAGAAATCTATTGTAGTTCTTCAGTGATGCAGTTCTGAATTTGGTTTATATTCATATGTTTCAACATGAATTGCATTCTGCTGTCAGTGTAAAAACTGGATAAAACCACTTGTCTCTTTTGATGTTTTTCCCTGAAGTTCCCCGAATTTAACACCTTTATTTTAACAAATCAGTGTAAGATAGTGCTTTTTCTAAAAAAGGAAAGTAAAATTGTACAAACATCTAATTTCAAACAATGTAAATTTTTCAAAGATTTCAAAATTTCTCTTGAATTCTTATACGGATGCAGTGCTTACACATTCACACTTTTGGATACATGTAACATTTTGTGATATGGGAGAGTATAAAAATTACGTCATTTCATAAACAAGTGCTTTTCTAATTATCTGTATATCTAATAATGATTCTAATTAGGCTTTTTGATGTTATAAAAATGCCTCACTCAAGGTTATTTTGAAGATTAAAAAAAGAGCATATGATAAGAATCTAGCACAGTGTATGACAGATACTAAGTAATTGAACATGTTAATTTCCATCATCATGCTTTGGGCCCTTCCAGTTTATTTTTGCCCCAATAAATTTTAACAGCCAGGAATGAGCTAACCATTAGAGCTGTTACATTCGATGTTGATATTAAAAAAAAACTCACAACTCTATGTATATGTACAACTCGTGTTTTAAGAAGTCAGTCTAAAATTTCACTGTTACACTGTAGATAAAAAAAAATAGCAGGAATAGACATTGCAAGAAAAGACTGTCTTTTCAGAGGTGAAATTTCCAGTCTCCAAAACCTGATGCCTACTGTGTATTTTAATGGGTCCCAACATGGCTATGCCTTAGATCGTGGCTCTTGGTTTGGGGCTTGTACTGAATTCAAATAGATAGATGAAAAACACACACAGTCTCCAAGTAACTCTGAGAAGTTTTTAAAAACTCTGGATAGGGCACATAGACTATTGGCCCTGATATATAAAATATTTGGGGCTAAAAACTATTTTTTTCCATTTTATATGCACTATTTTATATTATTTTGACTTTGAACCACATCAGGCTAAACAGTATAGAAGATTTCCACCCATACACTTTACTCTTAGTACCTTCAAGCCGCACACCAGAGATAATGCAAGTCAGTTTTCTCTGCCTTCTATGGAAGGCTTTCTCCAATGCCTTTGTGACATGAATTCGGACTTGAAAATAAAGGCCTTCACAGGAGCAGCCTTTTGGAATCCAGCTTGCTTATGAACAGAGGGAGGTGTATAGCTTTGATCAGTGCTGAAATCTAATAGCATAGACATTTTTTTTAAGACTCCCCGCCAACTCTGGCTTAAAGGAATACAGTATAACTTGAAACCTTAGAGGAAGGATTCCAATAGGTGTATAAAAACCCTTATTTCCAAAACACCCCCGATAGCATCTTTTTGCCTACTGTGGTTGGTTGGGATGCTTTAGCTTCATTTGTGCTCCAACCCATAGAGAATGAACTTTTCTGGATAAGACCCCAATTGCTGGCCCTTTCTCCAGAATAAATAATAATGATGCCCACTGATTCTATAGCCATCAATACCAAATATATTGGGGCAATTATCACAGTATTCTCAGGGCTTAATGTTATTTATTATCATCATTATCATTAATATTTATGGTAAAATCATCAAGGAACCGAGTGGCCAAGGAACTTGACTGAAGTTACACGCGAGACCCAGAGGTTTTAAAATTACGGACTTGCTTTTAATGCCAGTGGATAATCAATTCCTATCAAGGCCATTCGTCCCTTCAGAAAACTCCACCTCAGCTCTCCTCGTCCTTTGGGAGCAAGTGAGGCAGAAAGGTAGATAGATTACCTGCCTCTTCCATGTGTGGGGCCCCAACAGGCTGGGCACCGAAGTCTGACGGACCTGAGGTAAAATTTCAGTTCTATGCCCTCAAGCTCTGTAACACTGTTACTTGGTAAATTAGGTAACAGATATCACAGACTGTGAGCCAGAAAACTGTACTGGCTGCTAAGATATGGTAATGAACAAAAGGTGCTTAATTCTTCCCTCAAGGGGCTTCTAGTAAACTTAAAAATTTGTAAGCCTATTTTTTATCTGCAAAAATGAACACTTCTTCCATGCAGCGACATTTTAAGAAATGGGTAGAATAATATATGTAGTTTCTAACGTAATGTTTGGCATTAGGTAAATCTTCTTTGTTTTTCTTTCCCTACCCCTAACTATCTTGAAATAGAATTAAACCTCTCAGCATTAGATAAGGAAAATGTATTATCCTTGTTGTTATCCTGGGAATTGAAATATTTTGCTACTTGAACCTTAACATTGAAGTTTTGCCAGAAGTTTTTAATACTAGTATCTAAACAAAATTATTACCAAACTAATATATAAAGGCTTAGTATATAATCATCAGTATATAATAGTATACTATAGAATATAATTGTCAGTGATGCAAAGATATAATTGTCAGTGGTAGCAGTATATAATTGGTAGTATACAATTGTCAATTATGCCTTTTTTGCATGATTTCTACATGGGTAAAATTAGAAACTAAGCTAAAGCATTAATTCCAGATAAAGTTTACATTTGTTGAATAATCTCCCACATTATCTTAGAAAGTCTGGCCAGTATTTTTTATAGGAAAACAAAGTTAATTAGCACATCCGTATTGTGTATAGATATATACACAATTTTAAAATTAGGAAATGTCTCTAGTTCTCTGTTTATCTGTCCATATTTTATGTCTCTGTGTACCTCTGTATTTCTCTTTTTCTGTTTTCCATGACTGTGCCCCTTTCCTTTACAGCCATAAAATCCTTATCTATAATGCAATGAGAGCTGGCAGAAGTAAAGAGAAGCAGCTAAAGCAGATGGCTAGTTCTTTTCTGTTAACAATGTAGCGTTGCATGAAGATAAAAGATTTTTTTGTTGTATTGATGTGGTTGGAAGTGAGGGAAAAGAAGGGAATTGGAGAATATAAATCCAGTGATAACAGGGGCATCTGGAATTCATCCTGATTGACAGTAAAGCAATACTTTCAGTTTAGAACTTGGACTAGTAGATCTGTTCCTGGGAGGGAAGTCAGCCAAGCCACAGTGAGGCTGGCAGTTAAGAAGGTGATTGAAGTGCTCAAATGTTTTAACTACATCTCATCTTAATTAACCTGTACTTAGTAACTTGTGTCACAACTTTTATGAAAAAAACAAGATCATTAAAACTTAGTGTGCATAAAAGGGAACAGTATTTATTATGGTACCTTTGCAGAAAAAAAGTAATTTAAAAGAATTAAAAAATTCTTCTATGATCACCTTATATACATTTTTCTGCAAGTCTATTTTTTCATTAAAGTTGCCTATGTATTTATATATGAATGCACTTTACAGATGAACCTGCTTTTTTATGTTCAAGAAGTTACTTATTATAAACAGTTCTTGGTACTCTTAGCACGGACAAAACAATGATCAAAGGCATATAAATTTAGTATTTTTGTCTTTTCGATAATTTCTGTTTTTTATTATTAATCTATTTTGACAGTTATAATACTATTTAATGTGTCAATGTTTTAAAATAATACCCACATATTTTTAGCCTCTAGTAAAATGTGAAGCATGAGAAAGTACAAAATTACTTTTTTAACATAACATCTTACTACATAATTTTTTTATGAAGTCATGTTTTATTATTTGTGAAAAAAACAGATTAACTTCTAAACTCTGCTTAACTTTGTTATTTTTAGAAATTAATCATGCTTTAAGGGTTTACAATATTTGCCAGCCTAGGTATTCTGTAATACGTTCAGTAATATCACCATATTTATGGTTAGGCATATTATACAGAAAAAAAATCTTTGTCGTCATCATGCTTGATAAGGTCACCACAAACATGTCTAACACCCTCTACATTAGCCTTTTGGTACTGAAATTCACAAACATGTCTAACACCCTCTACATTAGCCTTTTGGTACTGTATTTTGAAAGTTAATGATGCAATCTCTAATATCACAAAATTTACGACAAATATATATGCCTGATAGCTTTCTTTTGTAAGAATATGTTTAGCAGCCTTTCCTGCACATTTCGTATGCAGGTTGGCAATTAGAAAAGAATTTTCTTTTTGCCTTTGCACACACACTGCATGTTACATACGAAATTTTCTTGTTGTGATTTTTTTTAGGAACAGGTAAAATGCCTTGAGATTAAAGCAGCATTTTTTTAAATTTTCCAATTTTTATCTACTGTGACTAATTGGGGGTTTAGGTTCGTATCTTATTTTTGTGTTTCTTGGCTTGCAGTGGTGGACCTTGACTGCAGTAGGATGGTTGTTGTATCAGTGACAGTGAATGAATTTCAGAATATGTTGATATAATAAATAAATACTAGTTAGCTGTTTTCCTCTTCTTTGCATTGCGGTCTGCTTTCATTCTCAGTGTAAGAATAGAGTTCTTACATTTCTTACATTTCTAATTTCATATAAATAGCCATAGTACATTTTTCATACATTTATTTCCTTCATTCTGATTGGGAAATGATTCCTTAATGGCCAGTCACAAAATTGAAATATAGTAGGAAAGTGTCCTAATGATTTATCATGAAAATAAGGGATTCTATATTATATTATGATCTGTTTTAACTTGACAGTTTAGAATAAGGCCCTGTTGAAAAATAGAGTTAATTCATTCTCTGCTTTGTTTCAGTTTTTTAATCAATACATTGAAAACAAACTCTTTAAACTTTGTTAATAATTGTATTTTTGTTTTATTTGAATCTGTATTTCCCTCATATTACCATCATAGCAGAACTAATTTCTTTAAATATAGAAAATTGTCTTCCTATTAAAAATTATATATGAATGATTTAATCAAATAAGCTAGGATAGCTAAGGATTTGCAAGAGAAATATGTTAGCCATATTTACAAAAGTATTAGATACAGATCTTTGCATAAAATAGACTCTCACAGTGACATCTGATAAACTTTCTGTGTTTATTTCATCTTCACATAGTTCAGTCTGTTGTGATTTGAATATCTTGAAGTCAAGGTTGTAGCTTACTGATAGAATACAAGAACATGCTCTCATATATTTTTTTGTCATTACCAGTGTCACCTACTTTATTGTCATAGTAATTCTCTGCATGCAAATTTAAATCAGGAAGAAAAATCCAATAATCCCATGACCTAGTGGTATAATTAATATCAGTGTTCATCAGGTATTTCTTGCCATCATGTGCGCCCGTGATTTTTTTAAAATGCAATAATATTAAACATAAAATTTATATCTTTCACTTTGAGTTAACCTTAAAATTCAGACATTTCTAACATCACATTAAAGTTTCAAAAAAATATGATAATGTGTCATTTGGAGGAACTGTTACATATCTAACCCTGTGTTGATGGCTTAGCATTGAAGGTCATTGATACATTACCATTAGAAATAGCACTATACAGGAGTTCCCATCGTGGCGCAGTGATTAATGAATCCGACTAGGAACCATGAGGTTGCGGGTTCGATCCCTGGCCTCGCTCAGTGGGTTAAGGATCTGGCATTGCGGTGAGCTGTGGCGTAGGTCGCAGATGTGGCTCAGATCCCGTGTTGCTGTGGCTCTGGTGTAAGCTGGCAACTACAACTCCGATTAGACCCCTAGCCTGGGAACCTCCATATACCGCGGGAGCGGCCCAAGAAATGGCAAAAAGACAAAAAAAAAAAAAAAAAAAAAAAAAAAGAAAGAAAGAAATAGCACTATACAGGGAACACGGCTTGTATAGAAAACTTCACTGTATCTGTGTACCTATAGAAGAAGGTCTCATGAGGTATCAAAAGTAAAAGAATGATTCATTTTTAGGTTAATTCATAACTGTCTAAAATGAGTGATAATAAAAGATCAGTACAACCTTGCTTGTTATCACTACAATTTGTTTAAAACATTCCATGAGTTTTGGCTACTATAGTAATGAACAAAACATAAATAAGACTAAATATTCAGATATTAAGATGCAAATATTATGTGTAGGAGAATAACTGCAATGAAATGAAGAGTTAGGATATAGTATGAAATATATGGAAGCTATGAGAAGAAAACCCTGAAACTTATTGGGAGTTACAGAAGAAGACATACAGGAGTTCCATTGTAGCTCAGTGGGTTAAGGACCCAACATTGTTTCTGGGAGTACGTGGGTTTAATCCCTGGCCTCGATCATTGGATTATGGATCCTGCTTTGCCACAAGATGTAGCATAGGTCACAGCTTCAGCTCCCGTTTGACCCCTGGCCCAAGAACTTCCATATGCCACAGGCGCAGCATATAAAAAGAAAAAAAAAAAAAAAAGAAAAGATGATAACATGCAGTATACCATATTCCTGGATGAAAAGACTAGGAATGGTAAAATTTTAAGTCATTTCCAAGTTAAGTTTTATATCTGTTTGCACAACTGCATTCACAGTACTGATATGAGCTTTTCTATGGAGAAATTCAGTAAAATTATTCTTGAAATAAATGTGTATAGAATATTAACCGAGAAAAATTAATAAAAATGAAAAAAGTAATAGGAAGTTAAAAATTGAACATAAAATGTATACTATTATGTACCATAAAAACATAGTAATTAAAATGAAGTCTCAAAATTAGGCAAATTAATCAGTTATAAGAATGAGATCCCAGAAGTTTCCTTTGTGGCTCAGTGGTTAACAAACCCGACTAGGATCCAGGAGGATGCAGGTTTGATCCCTGTCCTTGCTCAGTGGGATAAGGATCTGGCATTGCCACAAGCTTTGGTGTAGGTCACAGACACGGCTCAGATCCTGCGTTGCTGTGGGTGTGGCTTATGCTGGCAGCTGTACCTCAATTTTGACCCCTAGCTTGAGAACTTCCATATGCCATGGGTGTGGCCCTAAAAAGCCAAAAAAAAAAAAAAAAAAAAAAAAAGAATGAGATCCCAGAGTTCCTGCAGTGAGTGGCTCAGTGATTAATGAACCAGACTAGTGTCCATGAGGATGCAGTTTCATTCCCTGGCCTTGATCAGTTTGTTAAGGATCTGGCGCTGCTATGAGCTGTGGAGTGGATCACAGATGCGGCTCGGATTCTGTGTTGCTGTGGCTGTGCTGTAGGATGGCTGCTGAAGGTCTGACTTGACCCCTAGTCTGGGATCTTCCATGTTCCACAGGTGCAGCCCTAAAAAGACAAAAAAAAAAAAAAAGAAAAAAGAATGAGAACCCAAAAATATCACTGTTCCCTATATGTTTGCGCTGTAATTTGATACGAGTGACTCCTTAGAAAATCAAATGTTTAAGACAAAAAGTAGTTAAATAGAGACCAGATCAGTTGTGTGTCTGTACGTGTATGTGTGTGTTTCAAATTATGTATTATGAAACTTCTGGAGAAAGATTATTTGAGTTACCTGCTTTAATTTCCATTTGAGCAATGTATCAGGATAAACTTAGGCTGTCATCACAATAAATTACAAAATGTATGATGACTTCTAGAGAGTATTTTCTTGTTTGCCAGACATTCCAAGACAGGTGAGTGTTTCTGACCAGATTCCTGTGTGTGTGAATTGCAGGGTGGGTAAGAGTGAGGGGATGTCATTCTTTTGCTCTCATAGTTATTCAGAGACCCACTCTCATGTCACAGAAATCCAAAAATCTTTCTGAGGGTCATTGCCAATCCTGTCATTGCCAATCCTGTCAACAAGAGGGAAGAACAAACATTAGGAAGATTCTAATGGAATCTAATGGAAAGTTTTTATGGATATGTTTGGAAGTAATGAACATTGCTTTTGCTTTCATTTCCGTTAATTAAAACTCTACCTCTACCACACCTATAAATGAGTCTGAAAAATACAGTCCTCTTGTGATAAAGGAAAAAGAAAATATTTATAAAAGATATCATGTATTTAAAAACTGGATCTGACACACCAATATCTCTTTTAATGTATACATTGAGATCAAAAAATGTCTTTACTGAGATACATTTAATATACCCTAAAACTGACCCCTTTAAAGTACTTAGTTCAGTGGATTTTAGTGTATATGCTTAGTTGTACATCCAACATTGTAATCAATTTTAGAATGTTGTCAGTCCTACAAAAGGAAATCCTACACCCAGTAGTAGTTACACCAATTCCTTTCTCCTTTTCCCCATTCTCTGAAACCAACAATTTATGTCTCTATGGGTGTTCCTATTGTTGTCACTTTGTATAAATGGAATCACACAATTTTTTATCTTTTGCAACTTGCTTCTTTGATATAACATAATATTTTAAAACTTTATGTCTATCATAACATATACCAATAGTAATTCTTTTCTGTTTCCAAATAATATCCTACTGTATCGATATACCAAATTATATTTATCAGTTGGTGGATATTTAAATTGTTGCTACATTTTGGCTCTTTTGTGTAATACTGTTAATAAAAATTCATGTACAGGTGTTTGTGAGGCCATATTTTCAAAACTTCTCTTGCGTATACACCTAGGAGTGGAATTGCCAAGTCGCATAATAACTACATTTGCATTTTGAGGAACTGCTAAACTATTTTACAGAGTTGTGGCACAGTTATTCATTCCCCACGGGAATATGAGGGTTCTTGCACCTCACCCACACTTGTAACTGTCTGTCTTTTTTTTTTTAGCTATTCTAGTCTAGATGAAGTCATTTCTCATGGTGGTTTTGATTTGCTTTTCTCTAATGCATAATATTGAGATTCTTTTCATGTATTTATTGGCCATTCGTGTATCTTATTTGAAGAAATAGTATTCAATGATTTATAAATTTTTTATTTTTATTTCTTATAAATTTTAATATTTTTAAATTTTATTTTTAAGCATTCTTTTTAAAAAAGATCTCAGGATACCATTGTTATAGTACATTTACATTTACAAATTCTTTAGACTGCATTTTCTAAGAGAGCTTTTTGCCTGTATTTACCCACTTAAATCTCATCAATTTTAAATTCACTTTGAAATTATGTATCATTTGTCTAGCCTACTCCATCTCTTCTTTTACTTACATGTTTGATTCCTGAAAATAGTTCCTTCATTTGGCTTTCATTATGATGACAAAAACTAGTAACTGACAATGTCTGGAACTTTATTCTGGTAAGAAAACTGTGGAGTGATAACTTACATACAAAGAGAAAGGTAATTCATTTGATTCCTCTAGTTAGTTTCCAATTATGTCTCCTTAAGAAAATGATAAAGAAAATTAAACTTTAAATGTCATGGCCTGGAATGTTTCTGTTTTTGTTCTAGTCTGAGTTCTTGTCCTTCCAGATTCTGAAAAATCCCACCTTTTACACTTTTTTTTGTATCATTGCTCAAATTCTATTATAAATATTGTCTTTTATTTTCATAGACTCCTTTTCTCTGAATGTTCTGCAAACAACTTGATGCCTCTTTTAATTCATTTCAAGAAAGTCATGCATGGAGTTCCTGTAATGGCTCAGTGGTTCACGAACCTGACTAGAATCAGTGAGGGTGCAGGTTCGATCCCTGGCCTAGCTCAGTGGGTTAAGGATGTGGCATTGCCGTGAGCTGTGGTGTAGGTCACAGATGTGGCTCAGATCTGGTGTGGCTGTGGCTGTGGCGTAGGCTGGTGGCTACAGCTCTAGTTGAACCCCTAGCCTGGGAACCTACATATGCCACAGATATGGCCCTAAAACGCCCCAAAAAAAAAAAAGAAAAGAAAAAAAGAAAAAAAGAAAAAAGAAAAGAAGTGATACAATTTGTTGTATTCTCTCTATCAAATCTACGTATTTTATATTAGTATCATCTGAACTCACTCATATCACATATTTAAACAAACAGAAAAAGATGAAAAATTGGAAAAAGACCTGAGTTTCTGTATGGGAAGGATGCTAGCAAACTTGCACTATTTATCCCATTGAGTTTATCCGTAATATTACTATTTGGGGAGAAAATTTGGCTAAATAAGATTATGAATGATTTATAAATGTTAATACTGAACAGCTCCTACAGTTTTAAGGAACAGTGAATAAAGGAAGATGTCACATATTTAGAAAGTAATGCTTACATGACACCCAGAATCTGAAGTTTACAGCATTTAGTTCTAATCTGAATTGCTTTAGAATCCTAATTTGCATGGTTCTGTTGAATGAAGTAGAAAGATTTCAAGCCTTAGCGTCTAATTCTAATTGTGTTACTTCCAGGAAACCTGACCTTAACCAATTTGAATAACAGTTTCCTTATTTGTTAAGGGGATAATTAGGCCTATTTTGTTATAGTATGAGGATTAAATAAAATGATGTATAGAAAGGCCCTAACACAAAGCCTCACACATTTAATCTTGAGAGAATGTGGTCATTAAAGCATACCTTTAGGAATTAGAACTAAAAACTAAACAAACTGGATACTAAGCAAAATTTAAAATACAGCACCATCTTGGGTCACTTACTTTCCATAGTGTTTTTCAAAGACTACATTGTATATTCTTAACCCTCAGATGTGACAGTTTCTCTAATTATGAACCCACACATTTGTACACACATTCTATCATTATATTCAGGACTCACCCACTGGACTGTAACTAAGTCTTTAATGAGTTACTAATGAACATCTTAAGCTTAGATCAGCAAAAAAAAAAAAAAAGAGTGTTGAAAAGCTATTCATAGTTAAGCTTGTTGCTTTTAATTAGACTGTAAGCCCAATAAAATTTCCTGTCTTCACTATTCTCTCTGGGTTTAAAGAAATTGAATAATGAGTGACAGATGTACATTCATTTTGTTATTATTAGTTTAATGTGACGTTAAAGGGGATAAATACATTGAGCAGAATTAAAGAATTTATTGTTTGATTAAACACAAAGATAATATGTTATCAGAATAACATTTTATAATTATTCTGTTTTTTTTCTTGGACTCAGATGACTTCAAAGCAGAGTAATTTTGTTGTTGCATTAGAAAATAATAGATGACATGAGGAAAAAAGATCCAGATATCATTAGATCATGTGGATTAAGAAACACAAAGACAAAACTCTCTATTTATAAAAGAACAAACAGCTTTCACACATTACTGCTTCTCTCCAAGCTGTTAGAGATACCACAAACACAGTGATCATAGACACTGCCAGAATTAGATCAGGACTATTCTTTGCTGTAGCTCTTGTTACAAATCAACAGTAGTGGTGACTATTTAGCAATGATCCTTTTTTAAAACAAATTCCTTTTGATAGTGAAGTTGGTGAAACCATGAAAACCTTAAGGGCACATGATTTAATAATGAAGGCAGATAATACATAAAATTCAAAGCCACAGGCTGGTATGATGCTTCCTCTGGGGAACCCTACATATTTGTTTAAAAGGAAGCCTTTTTTATTAGTCACAATGGCTTAGGACAGTTGGAAGAGCTGTGATAGCCCAGATGTTTTATGGGTTACAGGCTGCTGTTAGAAGCAGGTTCGAGGTCGTGCCTCTGCACACAGATTAAAAATCACTGTGACGATTTTTAAAAGTAGGGCTCCAGTAATAATCACACACGTGTATATATATATGTCACCCATATAATATAATTGATTGTTTTGACCTGTGAGCCTGTTAACATATCTGCTTTCTTGTGAACCAGCATTTAGTCATTCGTTTTGTCTGTGTGTTGAGGAGTGGGAGGAGGGCTAAATATCTTATTATTGAAAAAAAAATACATTCAAAACTTTCCATTCTTCTCAACCACCTTCAGAGATGCCAGTCATAATTAATCTAGGATGGAGAGAAAAAACGCACTAATGAAACAAATCTGTGTCAAACTATGTATGGTTTTTGCTCTTTTTTTCCCTGCTTTAAGTACCATTGGCAGTGTGGTTAAGGAAGAGTGTCCCATATCGTTATAAATATTTTTAAAGACATTATTTACTTTACAACATTCTGAAAGCACATTTATATACCATTACAATTTGAATATCCCTTCAGAGGGGAGCAGAGGAAAGGAGATTATAAGAAAGTCAGTATTCTCCAGAGAATAAATTCCAGTTTTACTTTTGTTATCATGAGTTGAAATCTGTTGGCATTATGTTTACCAAGAGACAGGTGTTTTTAGTTAGAGAAAAAAAACTATTTGTTATCACTCTTCTGAGGAACAAGATATATATAATAGGCATTTTGTTGAATTTAAATGGAAATAATATATTTTTGTCAGAAGCTGATTTTTTCATAAATTTATATCAGTGGCGGAAATTTTACTCACTGCTTACTCATTTTAACAAATCTTTGAAGTATTTACATTACAAAATTACAATCTAGTCCACTATCACAATAAATAAGCCACAATTTTTTTCTTCTATTTCTAGGACATAGAAGATGCCAAACTTGAAAGACAATTAAAAATAATCTTTTCATGTTGTTGATTTTATTTTTAATGCCAGGAGTTGAATTTCCCTTTAGTTTTATTCATGACAAGTGTTTGCTTCCTCCACTATTCTCAGAATATCTTATGTAGCATTTATAACTTGATTGTTCAGGTTTTGTATGCAGGTTGAGCCACATTATGTTTTATTTTAGTGTAACAAGCTATGCTGTAGAGAAGAAGAGCAAGGGACCAAGTTTGAAGGGAAAATTGCTAATCCACACAGGGCATACCAACACTTCATAAAACAATTCAGCCTAGAGAAGGAATCTGTTGAGTTGAATAATATCTCTGTTGTGAAGATTGCTTCATCATACACCTGTGGACAGTTCATCACTGCTGAGCCATTTTCTTATAAGACCCAGAATTAAAACAGATCTTTCTCTCTGTTAGAACATTCGTGATGTAATTTCTACCTGGTGGCATCCTCAGAGTCAGGTGCTGGAATTGGAACATTTATGATGATTGTCAGAGATTACTATCTAGCCTATAAAGGAATTATGCAGCTGTCAGGTTCACTTTAGGGGGAAATCAGGAAAGAAGTAATTTATTATATGGCCAACATGGAGGAACTGGGAGAAAAGTAGTCTTTCAGGTATGCATAAGGAAGCAGGATTGGAAAATGAGTCTTTACTTAAAAGAAATGAAAGCAAGGATCTCTCTCCCTCTTTGCCCTTCTGTTCCTTCCCTTCCTTTCCTAGATAGAGAGAGAGAGACAGAGAGATAAGGCACTCAAGTTGGATTAGACACTTTTTCTCATCAACCATTTGTAGTTATAGGTATTTCAGTTTAATTTCTGGCATTTATGTAGCACTTTGCAGTTAGCTCAACACGTCTACACACAATAGCTCAATAAATACTTATAGCAATCCCTTGATTCATAGCTAGTAGTATCAGTAACTTTAAGATGAAAAAAATAAACTTGAAACTGTCCGTCTAATGATATAGTGACATTTCAAATAGTTGTTAGAAGAAAAACTCAAGTCATACATCACTTAACCAGCTCACGGAGGCTTCTTCTAAAGGGATTTTAATAAACCATTGAGCATTGCCCTATTTCGTAGGCCTATGATTTATGTTAGAAATAAACCAAACAATATAGCATATAGAACAACAAACTAAAAACAAAAGAAAATAAAAAATGTAAACATGTAGTTTTGTTTATGAAAGAAAACAAGATTGTGTTTGTTTAAATCTTGGAATTAAAAAAGAAATCAAGATTTTAAATGTTTAGAAGAATTGAATTTTAATTTAAAATTTTAGATTTTAGTACAGAATATAAAGGAAATAGTGTGAAATTTGTTGCTGACTATATACATAGAGAATAGTTTAGTAACATTATGGGAAGTGTGACACTGGGCTTGCCGCTTGGAAAGCCTGAGCATTAGGGGGAAGAATTTCCTATTAAAGAAGGTAATTTAAATAAGAAATTAGGTAGGTATATATATAGAATAATAGGCAGAGCTCCTTAATTAGATAATTATTAAAAAGGTACAGTAAAACACTATCCCCAAACACAAAAACAAATGCCTTATGAATATGAAAGTTAAATCGCTTGTGATTCTGATAAATAACGCTCTGACAATGTCTTGTAAGCATTTCTCTCCCCTTAGAAATATCCTAGTACTGCAGTCCATTGCTCCGTCTAGATTCCTGGCTCCCTATTATGATCAATAGATGTTTGGAGGAAGAAGCTGAATAACTGACTGAATTACATAGCTACTCCCCTAAGGTGAACAAGAAAATAGAAGTGGTTGAAATTGGTTAGAAACCTTGCTTATTTAGTACTGTTATTATTTATAAACCGGTTTTGATCTCTGAAAGCACATGCCATGGACGTTTGGTATTTTTGATATTTATTTTAGTTATAAGCTCCATAAATAAGATGAAGACTCGGGTACAAACCTCACAAACACTTTACCCTTTACATGTTCATTATCTTTCCTTTTTTCACTTCTTCCTTATTTTCACCCACAACCAATACTCAGGAATTTTAGTGCTCTGATTGCCTTTGATGTTTGGAGACTACACATAAACAGAGGGGACTATTTCGATAGTTTCAGTAGTTGTGAGAAGTTAATTTTCATATTTCATGCTGGCCCCATAGGAGAGCACAATCATAGTGTTTAAATAGGAAAAATATCCAAATATGAAGGAATAATGTGGACAATTTAAGTATGGCAATAATTCACATTACTTATGAATATTTAATGTTATTTATGATTAAATCAATTCAGATTTTTAAAAAAATAGTGAATCCCTCTTTTTAAAATATGAAATCTTAATCAGATATACAGTGTTTAAAGAAGAGTGAAGTTTTTCTCTTTGAAGTGTTTCCCTCTATGAAGAAAGTCGGAAAGGAAGTAGAAAGATGTGTTTTCCTTATCGTTACTTCCTGCCCCAGAACCAAAATTACCTTTGAGACATCTTAAAATGACATACAACAAAGTTTGAAAATGTGGTCGCAAATGGAGGTGGGCTTGGCACGTAAAGAAAGGGCTTGCCTTCCTAGTACAGCTAATGTCACAACCTTGTGGGACATTTTTCATAGCTGATTTGAAAGAAACCTTTCCCTTTATGAATCTGGAGAAGAAAAGAGACATTTAGGATGTGAAGGCTATTTTCAAATAACTGAGGACAGGTACCTTTTTGCAGTACCTTTGTGTGTTTTGCATATAGTCCATTTGTATAGAATTTAGACAAGTGGGTAGAGAATGCCAGACTAGAGATGGCAGGCTTTTCTCAACATGAGGATGAATTTGCTGCTTCAGATGGAATTGGATGGTCCAAGAACAAAGTGCGTTTGGGATTGCGGTCTCTTCATGTAAAACTTGGAGATTTTTAACAGGGATGCTTTAAAGTTTCCTATCTATTGTGTGAATTGAATGATTCTTTCCAGATTTGAGATTCCATGCTTGTAATGGAACACCAGACTTTTAACTGTGATGTTTATCTTGAAAACCTATTTTTATAATAGCCTCAGGAAGACAAAATTAGATTCAGATTTATCACTCAAGTAAGCATTTCCCGAGAATTTATACAGCACCTTACATATAATATATACAATATTTTTGAAAACAGAAACTGAGATTTTGGCTCTGTTCTAACAGCCCTTCTCCATGTGGGCAGTGTAGCAACCTTTTTTCCTTTGCTTTCACTGGCTGGACACTCTGGATTCCTTTTATAGACTATGATGGTCAATTTAAAGAAGAGTCTGATCTATAAACAGACTCATAAGCTACTCGAGCTTTATGTAACATCGTGGAGTCTAATCTCCTTCAATGTAAGGGTCAAAATCTGCATAACTCCCTGGTATTTTTGTGTTCCTCAGTCTTACTGCATGAAATTGTTTTATTCTCTGATCCAAACCTATTCTTTCTAGGTCCCTAGACCTTGCTTCCTAGTTGTATCATTAATGCATTTTTTTGTTTATTTCTTAAGCTGAGATTCTTTCATTTAATGCAGACACTATTATATTTTTCAGTTGATGGTGATTCCACTCTATATGCATTTTAAATCGATTATAATTCTCTGCACACTCTACATGTTGACCTTTCTTGAATTAATTTATCTCTAGTTCAGGAGAGGTCATTATTCTATATGTTTTTCCCTATCCTGCCTAGTCTTTTTTCTGA
Source organism: Sus scrofa (assembly GCF_054392235.1). Classification (NCBI taxonomy): domain Eukaryota; kingdom Metazoa; phylum Chordata; class Mammalia; order Artiodactyla; family Suidae; genus Sus; species Sus scrofa. Next base: position 66,597,160 of record NC_139390.1, read on the forward strand.
GGAGCTTTATTCTGTATCCTAAACAGATGGTTGATTGTCCCCCAACTAAACTCTTTACCCTGGTTTGCAAAGCTTGTGATCTGGCTGTTGCTTCCCTCTCTACTCTCATTCCAGGTCCTTCTTCTCCCAGTCCACTATATACAGCTGGTCATTGGAATAGTTCTTTTTTTTTTTTTTTTTTTTTTAAATCTTTGTCTCTTTAGGGATGCACTTTGAGGCATATAGAGGTTTCCAGGCTAGGTGTCTAATTGCAGCTATAGCCACAGCTACAGCAACGTGGAATCCGAGCTGAGTCTTGGACCTATACCACAGCTCATGGCATCACTGGGTCTCCGACCCACAGAGCAAGGCCAGGGATCGAACCTGTGTCCTCATGGATATTAGTCAGTTTCATTAACCACTGAGCCACAATGGGAACTCCATCAGGCTAGTTCTTGAACAGCCTTGGCAGCAGACTGCCATGCTCTTTTACCCCTGATTTTTGTATGACTGGCAACTTCCAGTTTCACTGAGAACTCAGTTTAAATTTTACACACATAGATGAGTCTTCCATAAAAACCTAAACAGAGTATCCTTTACATATTTCCCTATTTTAATTTTCTGTAGATTACCCATATTTGTATGGTATTAAAATATTTGCATATTTGCATATTCTCTGTCTCCCATACAAGAAGGGGTGATTCACTCAAGTAGGTATATGGTCTGTTTTCTTCACTATACTCTCCAGCATCTAGAAAAGGAACTGACATATAATGGGAACTCAAAACATATTTGTTGAATGAATGAACAAATAAATGCTTGTTCCATCACTCCAAATGTCCTTATATGTTGATTTCACTGAGGGCAAAATTGTTCAAATTTAACTGAAGGTTGCAAGATAAATAACTAGCTTTATAGTCTTTTCCTAATTTTCTTCCATAGAATAGTTCTAAAGATGTTGAGGGGGGGGGAGGAAATGACTATATATATTCATGTAAGAATAATAAAAAATAATAGTTACATTGTTATTTTGGGTAACAAGGAGAATGATACTTTAGAACTCAGAAGATCAGAAAAGATGTTGCTGGAGACAGTTACTGAGAGATTTTGATTTTAACAACTTTTTTGGTCTTAAAACTTGTTTCTTTCTTTGACACCTTTTTCATTTACACAAACTATCAAAATAGCATTCAGATTACTTTTTGCCTGTATGTTTTAGTACATATACATTATAATGAGTTTAAATAAAAATGATATTTCAGAATGATGCCTTAAGAGTTATATTCTAGATTTTTTTCATTATAGATGGATTGTTTGACAGATTTCTTAGTATTAATTTTGTTTTCTATTAGAGCTATATTGTTTGTTATGTGGAGAACATGTTTTATTCTTAATTTGCAAATATTTTATATATCAAGTAATTGTAGCGCTACTGTATAAACTTCCAGTGTTAGAAATATGATCATAGAATTTTCTTGCTTTATCAAATTTCTTAGTTTTCTCTCCAGACTCTTGAATGGTAGCTATCTAGCATTATTGTCATGTTTCTTACTATGCATGTTATAATGTTAAAAATAACTGTGTAAAGCAAAATCTTTTTCCTTGTAAAGTCTTTTTCTTTCCTTTAGTAGCAACATTTTTATTATCATCCTATTTATTACCCTAGTGGCAATTAGTGTAGAGAAATGTGTATCGATGCACCAATTCACCAAAAAAACCTCCTGTACTTAAATAACTGTTTTTCATAGTATATAATGTGTAACTGTTTTGTGAATATTAAAAAATGTCGTGTGTGTACAATTTTATTTTTTCATTATTGTCTTGTTCCTCCATATATATTCATTTATGTAATATGTACCATTTGTTCGTAAAATCACTGTGTATATAAATGGCAAAAATGTATTATATCCTTTTTACCTTAATGTCCATCACAGGCCTTAATACAGCATCATTTAAAATGTTAAATGACCTAAGACATATAAATAAATATAAAACAATCCATGTAAATGTAAGAATACAAAAAACAAAACTAATAAAAAAATAAAAACCTCTCTGAAACTTTCTCCACCCATTACTTTATCAAGCTTTTCATGTGTAAAAAGTTTAATTCAATAACCAGTGTTTTTATTGACACAGATATTAATGCCCATAAAAGATAACAGAATGCTGTGAGTCTATAAAAATATAAATCACATTCTTTTTTTTTCAGATAGCTTTCTCTGATTTCATTAATTATATTTAATTATCTAATCATATTTTGGAATCAGGATGAGGTTTTTGGCTGACTTCAGATAGGGTGGAATTAGGACAGAGGTCCACGTCAGTATGACACCAGGGACCCCCTGAGCCACAGGGTTGTCTTGAGCGGGGCCTGGGGTGGAGGAGTCCGGGGCCCTTGGCCTGCCGCAGAGGGCAGACTTGGGAATAGCCCCCAACAGGGCTCCTCTGAGGCCGGCCTGAGCTGAGTGGAGTCTGATAGTGCGCCCTGCGGTCCCCGCAGGTGGCAAGCACAGTGAGCGATATCCAGCCGTCGCTGCTCCGCTGCGACACGCAGAGCGCAGCCCAGGAGGCGCTCTCCCTCCCAGACATCTGCTTCAGCAGCCATCTGCCGAGCGCGCTGCTGCTCATCGCGGACAAGGGCCCCGTGGAACTACCAGAGGAGTTCGTGGTCCAGGTGCGCCAGGAGCCCAGATTGCAGCCCAAGGTGCGGCCAGCGGTGGGGAAGGAGGGCTGGGGGCGGTGGGGCAGGGGCTCCCGGGAGGCTCAGCCCTGGGCAGTGGCCCAAATGCATGGCCTTATATGCCTAATCTGTGCAACCACTCTTTGTGGCTGATGTTGGCATTTGGTGATAGCTGGGCCTGTGTTTAACAATGCATGCTTGTCCTACTTTAAAGCCTCATCACTATTTCAAAATGTTTGACTTTAAATTTCTGATTGGGTTTGAAGTATCTTTGCACTATCACAAAAAGATTAAAATTACTTGGAGTAACAGTTTCAACTGTTGTAAATTTTGAATGGTTGTAAATGACACATTATTTCTGATCATCTGCTTGTTTGAAAAAAATGCATCAAAGGAAACTACCAAGATTTTGGAAAAGATTGTAACAAAAATGTCTTGGATAGGAATCATATACAGTCATTTAAAGAATAAAATCTGATAGGAAAGTGATGGTTACAAAAGCAACCTCATGTGGAGTTCTCGCTGTGGCCCAAGGGGATCAGTGACATCTTGAGAGCACTGGAACACAGGTTCAGTCCCTGGCCTGGCACAATGTTTAAGGATCCAGCCACTAGGTTGCCACTGCAGCTGGGGTCAAGGGTTGGATCTGATCCCTGGCCCAGGAACTCCATATGAGGCAGGGTGGCCAAAAAGAAAGAAAGCAACAACAAAAAAGCAACCTAATGTTCTTAAGAAAATGTTGGGATGTGCTCTATTTATAAAATTGCCTTTGCAGCTAGCAAGTACAGTGACATCCAGCCCTTGAAGCTCCAGTGAGGAGTATTACACAATATTTGCATAAAATTCAATGCTATTCTTTTGCTCAAAACTTATTTTTTTGTTTTAATCTTTACATAATCTTTAAGCTATACAATTTTTCTTTTTCCTCACCAAACTCCATATAGGCACTCATCCCTCCAATATCTCCCAGAGAGTGTTATATAATAAATGTATACATATACACACATGTATATATGTATATAAAATATACATACAGTATATGATATTCATATGTTATGTATTAAGTATGTATTATTTATATAAATATTTAAAATTGTCTTTGTGTGCCGCAACACGAAGAAGGCCTGAAAGTATTTGGCAGGTAGAAACATGAATATTGAGCCTTGTCCCAAAACATGGTCACCTCTCTCACACCGTAATGTATTCAGGAGGATATATGTAAGGAAATACTGCCAGAGAACATGAAGTGCCACTATATTAGATCAGCTTATCTTGTAAACCCCATTCCAGAACTCTCTAGTAAAAGAAGTTGGAATACTGTGTTTTAGTTCGGGGACGAAGGGTGATGCTTTGTAAGTCAACTTGAGATTTCAGAGACCTGGGAGAGGTTACCTCTTCAGTTAGAGCAGCCACAGAGAAGAGTGAATGAGAGACTCTGGCATTCACAGAGGCTAATTCAATAGTCTATTCACTAGTCACATTGTTGACTCATCAGTGGCCTAGAATCTTTCAATTCAGATCAGCATTTCATCCTTGGTGGTGATGATTGGGAGGCAGTGGTGGTGGATGAGTGTGTATATTTCCATAGAAACGTACAGAATTAACTCCAGCGTGCTCGGGAAAATCAGGGGAAATGTATACCAAACATTCTGTAGTAACTTCAGTGTTTTCTCTTGCATTACCATTTCAAACATGAAATTCTCTAAATGGAGTAGTCATATTCTTTACAAAATGTACCTCAGCAGTCACAAAGTTTCATTGTGATATTGGCTTTTGGTTTATATTGTAAAATAATATATGAAATTAATATTGTTTAATTTACTCAAAGGCATATATGTTCATCAACATTTCTAGTACTAATGACAAGGAAAACCAGAAATGAAGTTTAATTTTTGAGTAGCTGTTATAAATGTTTAAGTCAGCAACTAACATAAACACACACACACACACACACACACACACACACACACACATACACATAAATACATGCTTGCAATTCTGTCTTAGGACAAAAATTCAGAACAGCAGTCAGAATATTTTTTTCCTGTAATACATTTACTAAGATGTTGGCTGGACTTCTATATTCACCAACTTTTCTACCTTCCTAAGATTTATCTATATGATTAGCTTTTACTTTTTGCCATGTATGTAGCAGGTTACAGTGTAGTAATGGGATTAATTCACTTTTAAAAAAAATCAACTTAGAAATGGAAAAATTGCCTTGTATACTGTTGGGACAAAGACAAAAATGAGGGTGCAAAGCAACCTTCCTGTGATTCTCCTAAATGGAGACTGAGGTGAAGGTCATGTGACTTAAAAGGAGCCTACAGAATCATGTTAATCTGTTATGATGAGGCAATACTTTTTGAAAGTCGCTTTTGTGTAAAAGTAATTGTATCGGTGAAGTAGAAGGCAGCTAAAGGTCGTCTTTAGATGCTCCTTATGGAAAGACTAAAGAAGACAAAGTATATATTATAGGGGCATGATCTTTCTGGATATAGAAGATAGTACATACAGCCAGAGTGCTTGGACAGATTTTAAACATGAAATTAAAATAAGAGATGCCACATTACTTTGAGCTTTTCCAATTGAAAAGACATGGATGAATTCATTCAAACTAGAAAATGTAGGTGACCTCCAGTTCCCTCCCTTCCGCCCTCTATCTTTCTACAACAAAAACGAGTCTGTTATAGAAACAAGATACTTTCAGATATAGAAAACTCGGGAAAATACAAACAATAAAGATGGATATTAATGCAGTCTTTGATTGGAAAAATGAAATTGATTTTACTTTAAAAAGCTAAATAAGCAAATAGAAACGCAACAAAAACAGCAATAACAACATTAAAAAAAAACACCTTTTGTTGGTTTGAAATTAAACTTTGCCCTTGTATTTCCTTTTATCTTCATTTGAGTCTGGATAGCTAATAGCAGTTCTTGAGAGTTAACGCGTGTTTGGATTCACAGGAATTAGAACTTCACAGTAGAGCAGCAAAGCATGAAGAATTAAAAAACATTGTTCTCAGAAGACATGTTTCTCTTTAGCATATTAAGGCAGAAGGAAGTCTGAGGGCAGACTGCACAGTTAATGACTAGATATCAAGACTTTTTCTTGGAGCTAAAGTAATGTTAATGTGTTTTTTATCAGCATTTTCCTTGCTTTAATTGTGATTTTCATGCAGATGTATAAAAATTCATTGAGATCATCTGCAAATAACCCCTCTACTAGCCACACAGTGTGTGGGGTTCTTTCAGAGCACAGCTAAAGCATTTCAGTCCTGGCCAGTCATAAAAACTCTGCTGTCTGCCCACTTTTAAGCCTACCTTTCGCAAGAGCCAAAATGCTTTTCCCAGGGGCTTGTGTATGCTCTCAGTCTTCTTGGTGAATCACTTCCTACTCTGCCATCACTTTTTTTTTTTTTCATTTTCTCCCATTCTTGAGTTTTTATGTTTGTAGATAAGAATGCTTTTATGATAATTAAAGCAGGGAGAAAACTCCATTTGATTTTATTGCATTAAACAAAACCAGCCTTTAGAATTAATCTGAATTATTAACTACTGGTGCTTCCTTCATTCATTCTTACTCTCACTTATTTTGTCCAACTTTGGATTGAGTGCAGATACATGCTGGGTACTGCCCTAAGTGACAGGAAGGCAAAGATGGAGAACTCACAAACATTGATCTCTCAATGGATATTGGGAAGACAAAAATAGTACAGTATTGCAGACATTTGTAGAGGATGCCTCTCCTGTGCATCAAAGAGGCAAGAACCTTGTTTGTAAAATGGTAATTCACATACATCTTTGTGTCTATTCATGGGTGCATGAGTGCATATGTGTGTATGTGTGTTTGAATGTGTGCTAACTGTAGGAGCAGTGTATTAAGAAGATATAATTCTTATGGAAATTTAAGGACTCTTTAGTACTGGATCTTGGATATCAGTAAATAATACCAGGCATTTTTTTTTTTTTCCTTTCCTAGTTCTTCTTTTGTCCTTCTCTAACTTTCTTTGCACATTAACGTTGTAAGTGACTGCCAGCCCAGATTGTACCCTGCTGCTCTTAGCCACAGCACTAACCACCAGCTGGCACTTGTTGTCTTGCGTTTTAGTTTGTATTTCCAAAAAGAATTTAATCTCCATTGGGTTAGGCCAATATCCCTGATTTGATGATGCATGTCACTGGCCATCTCATGATCTAGGCCCACATAAAAGCAATTGTGTAGCAAAGAGGCAGTACTGGGAATGCCTGTTATAAAGGTGAATCACAGAACATGTAGAGGGACTATCCACCCAGTCTTGGAGAGTCAGAAAATGCTGCTGAAGAAAAGTGGCATTTAAGCTGGGACCTGACAAGTAGTCAGAGTAGAAGACAAAAGATGCTATTATTGACAGGAGGCCTTGTTCAGTGCGATTGTAACAAAGAGTCCAAAGGATAATTTCTAGTTGTCAGTCCAGAAATGATCTGGAGAAAAGTTGAGGATCTGATTAGGATGGCATGATATAACTTTATCAGGAGTTTAGGATTTCCCTGCTTGAAGTGAGGAAATAGTTAAGTTAATCTTAGAGCAATTAGGGGAGGAATGACCTGCCACCTGCATTTGAGAATAAACTATAGAGGCTTCAAGACTAGAAATGGGAGGTTATTCTTTTGATTCAGATAAGAAATGGTGGTGGCCTTGACTCAAAGTGTGAGTGACATTTGTGATAATGAGGACCAATGGACAGAAGTTAGAGATCCATTGGATACATGCGTAAGAGAGAGGGCAAACCCAAAGACGACTGCCAGGTTTCTGGCTTGAAAGGTTGCATGATGAATGATTAGATAAGAGAGATAAGTGGAGACAGAGAATGCTGCTAAGGAATGATGGTAATGTTACCCAAACATTTACAAATAACTTCTTGAACATACTGCTTTGAATGGAAACCCAACTTTCTGGCCCCAGGTTTGAGAACTCATAATTTAAATATAGCATATAAATCTGAAGAGAGAGAATTAAAAATTCTATTTGTTAGGCATGTTATTCTCATCAAAAAGAACAAAATTATCACTCTTTGTTAGGCATTCTATTTTGGCTTTGGTGTGACAAGATTCTGCAACAAAAGAGCATGTGCTAGGCTTTTCATTTCATCCTTCTTTCCACTTCCCAGTAATACTTAGCAGGGCTGTAGTGGAGCCCTGATTAGTTTGATTTTGAACTCTCCTGTGTTCCCATGAATCAGATGAAAGAATTCTTACTATATGTGTTCTTTTGCAATATATACTTTTCAGTAAGATGGCAAGGAGACACATTGAGGTTAAGACAGGTGATCTAAATATATTTGGCCTTCATTCACTTCTTAGTACAATGCACCAGGTCAAAATTTGGAAGGAAGTAGGAGACTAGTCTGTTCTTATTTGTGCTCATTAACAATGTAACATAGCACATGGCTTAATAAAATAAGAAGAAAAATAATTTTCATGTGTCTTGAAAATGTCTCAGAAATGAATCTTTATTTATACTCTTGCCTGATTATTGAAATAGACTATCCCTCGATGACATTGTAAAGTACTGTTTTGTCTTAAGGAAATGTTCAGTGTTCTCACTGGTTACAAGTCTAGGAAAATAAGTTGCACTCCATAAAATAAATACTTTTAAAGTCCTAGATACAAGACCCCAGTTGGAGAGTCACCTTATTATACATATGAAGGCATTAAAATAAACTGATAGAGGCAAGGAAGCTCATTTATTGGGATAGTTGTAAGACACACGTTTGGGATGGAGCACATTCTTTTGTAAACCATGAACTCACCAACATGATAGAGCAGTCATGGACACTGGAATAAATGAAGAAGAGGAAAAGGTGGATGTGGGATGCTTTAAAACCTATGAGCCTAAACTCTTACCTCCAGCACCTAAGATACATCCTTTTCTGACGTCAAACCACATCCTATGTCTTCTCCTCCAGGCCCATGGACGTTCTAGCAATTTATTAGACAAACCAGGCCAACTTCCCTCCACAGCTTTGGCAAATGAGATTATCTTTGCTGGTTGGAATGTTCTATACCATCCAAGTCCTCCTCAGCTCAGCTAAAAATTCAGTATAGGGTTGACCTGAATTGATTTTCCTCTGACTGCCCTCATCCTTGGCTCTGTTCTTGCCCAAACAATTTCCATCCTCACTCTGATTCTGAATTAGAGCGGACTTAGAGTTGTGTGTGTACTTTTGGTAAACAATTTCTCTTTACTTCCTTGTGGCTTTTATATTTTCATTTGCTGTCACTAATGATTACAGGAAAATCTGAGACTTCTTTACTCTTGACATGTTTTTAATAATGTTATTTATATTGACTTTGATGAGTTATCCTCTGGCATGTTCTCATGTTCTTACTCCCCTTACTCCCGAATTTTTGGAAAAGCTGGTTTTAATTTTGTTATCACATTAGAGTCTGAAGTGTCTAGGTAAAGTCTAGGAATTCATGGGGAGGTAGGGAGATGAAAGAGCTTGTAACAGAAGAGCAGAGATTAATGTTGCTGCACCAATGGAAACCCTCTTTTATAAGCCCAGTCTTTTGGATATAACTCTAGGTGCAAGAGAATAATTTAATATGGCCTTCAAAGTGTGTGTTAGCTTCTTATTTTATATGACCATGTAATATTATTTCAGATAAAAGCCCTTGTTCATATTTATTTGTGTCTTTCAGTGCAGTTTCAGTGAGGTTTGCCAGTTAGACAGAAATGTCAGATCTAATTGGTATGCAAAATACCTTATTTGGATATCACCTTTAGAATTCTTAGGCACATAATATTGTATTTTTGTGTGGAAAGAAAGATAACAGACATTTAGGGAAATAGGTAAAGTATTAAGGCTTAAAGTTACTAATAAACTTTGCTACCCTAAACATGATTTAAAAGCATTTCTTTAGGCTCTTGTTTACTTCCCAAATGGTTTAAAGTACCAGAATGACATATCCAATTGAAAATAAATGTGTTATTGATTTGACCTTAAGTTACTTCCAGAATAATTGTTTCTGTTGACATAAATTATGAATTCTCTCCTCTTTCCATCTGAGGAGTAAAATTTGAGTAGATTTTCAAAATGCTTTAGAAATTATATTTTTCACCATTGTATTTTTCTTATCACGAAGAATAGTGGGAAATAGATGCTAAACTTTGACATTTTGATCAAAAAAATGTTTTAATTCTTTGATTTAATTAGGAAAATGTAAGTTGGTTCATTAATTCATTAGCTGAGTATCTGCCACATAATAATCATTGTGTGTATATTCCAAAGAACCAGATTTTACCCTACCAATCATAGGTGCTTTTCAAAATATATTAATTACTAGGAAATCTCTTCCTTTTTCTCCTGTTTCCCTTCAACTCAAACAATGTGTGGTAGTAAAAGAGATTTAAAGTGTATCCCAGATACAGAGAGGAAACTTCCATTATATTTATGGAAGCCTTAACCCCAAATTAATATGAAAGGTAAGAGCAAAACAGATGTTGTTTTGCATAGATGTATGCAAGTATGTTTTGCATACTTTCATAGATGGTTTTATGTCTGTGTTTTTAGATTCTGCATTATTCACATAGGTCTCCAGAAATGCAAAAATTTGGCCAGGCACTCGAATTTATCCTTTTTCTCTTTCATATGTATATTTAATTAAATTGATGATTTCCCCCAACTGTTACTTCCTAAAGAAGCAACTTCTTTTTCTTGGTTATTAGATATATCTTTAACCCTTTACCATTTTGCTTTTATTAGTACATTGAGAGTACTATGGATTTACAGTTTGTGTATGAGCTTTGGGGTCAGACAGATTTGGGTTTATTCTCAGCTTTACTGTTTATTAACTGCCTTAACCAAGGCCAAAGACTTACATGTAAAAAATCTTTGTTAGCTCAGCTGTATAGTGTGATAATAAAAATACTTAACCTTGTTCTTATGATTAAGCATCATATGTAAATATATTAAATATGATTAAGTTCATAGTTTTGGAGAACTACTATGTGTTATCTGCTGCTACTCACCTTTTTTTTTTTCCCCCCCTTGGTTTTCTATTCTGATAATAATACCAGAGATATGCAATGGAAGATCCACAAATAATTTTCAATGAAATTTTTTACTTACTAATATTTTTGTTTAGGTTTGGAAAGAGACAAAGTGCTGTAATAAAATACTGGCTTTCTCTAAGGCTGTTTCTTTCCTCAAGGACTTACAGTCTGTTGCTGGTGAGAGAGAGAATAGGAAACCAGTAGGCATTTGACTTGATGATTTTGTGAAATGTGGTGCCATACAAATGCTGGGAGATTTCAAAGAAGGAGGGAAAGGCAGCCCTGGTATGGGATGAGGGTGGCGAGGGAGGGAGAATGAGGTGGGGGTGTTGGGGTGGGGTTGGGGGCTGAGGATGGGGAAAGCTTTCTTAGATGGTGTAGTATCTTAACCAACGCTTGAAAACTCCCTAGGATCATTTGTAAGCTTAGCTGGGAGGTGCTGGCAGAAGGAGGGTGTTCCAGAGAAGTGAATTATGTGAACAGAGTTATAATTGGGGAGGAACATGACATTTTCATCAAGCAGTGAACAGTCTGGTTTAACCGACAATAAGGGCATGAGGAAAGAAGTAGGGGGGCAGGACGTTTGCAAGGTGGTTTGTAGCCATCTTGTAGGGGGTCTTAAATGCCTGGCTGAGACTTTGTACCTAAATTTGGCCGTAGTGGGGATTCTTCGGAAGCTCTTAATCAGAGTTGCAGTTTAGAACCTGTCAGGATTATGCAGAAAATTTAGACTTAAACATGGAGAGATCAGTTAGATTGTTGCCGTAGGGCATAAGGTAATGAGTGTCTGAACTGGGGAGAGAGCAATGGGGACGGAAAGATGAGGAACCATGAGAGAGATGAACAGAGCCTGAATCTGCAATGCTTGGCTAGTAATTGGATGTAAGAGGTGAGGATGAGGGAAGAATCAAAAATGCCTAGGTGACTGGGTGGTCCCATTCATAGAATTAGGATGTCAAGGGGAAGCTTTGGTTTTCAGGAGAAATAAATGATGAATCTGGTCTTAGAAATATTGAGTTAGAGATGTCAATATGAAGCAAACTCTGAAATATTAAATTGAATATCAAGAGAGATGTTATTGCTCGTAATAGATGTTAGACATTTTTGACCTAAAGATGACCGTTAAGGTCACTGGGAATTAGGAGATTGTCAAAGCAGAGAAGAGAAGGATGGAGGAGAGAACACGGGGATACACTTTCATTTAGAGAAGGGAAAGTTACAAGCCAGTGCAGGTGATTGTATCGTGGGGTGATGAAACTGGTAAAGAAATGTTGCCAACTTCTGCCTTGTCTCTCTGGCAGCTTTGGCTAATGCTAATCCACAGAAAGTTCTTAAATAAGATGATGACTGGGCATGAGCTAAACAGATGAGGAAATGAAAATGGTTTTGATTTTCACTGATAAATATGGGATGTGGTGATCTTTCTCAAATACCTTCAAGCAAGAAGAACAAGTAATATATGATTAAGAGTGTAGATGAAGGAATTGGGGAGATATGATAATGTTTAGTGATTTTTCTTCTATTTTGGAATTATATACTTCCTTGTTCTTTTTTTGATCATTGGTTAATTGCAAATCTTCAGGCTGAAGTAGTGCTGGAATGAAGACATTTAAAAAGTATACAGAAGTTTTTAAAAGTTTAATTTCTGGAATGTTGTAATACTGTTTGAGATTAATAGAAAAGCATTGGGATATTTTGTGGTAAGACTTGGAAATTAACAATGAAGCTAAATATTGTATATTTTAATAAATTTTAACTGGATAATGTTAAATATATGCAGTCCATAAGCCAAAAAAAGTGAAGACATATACTTAAATCACTTTAAAAATTAAGAATTATACCAAATATATTGACTTAGTTTTATTTGAAACTGCTGGTCTTATAAACGTGATTTATTCCCACAGTTTCACATCTAAAAGGAAAAATATACCATTTGTTCATCTGGTATTTAAGAATTTTGTTTCATTTATATTAACTCATGTGCTTATTTATAGCATTAGGAAAATAATGTGATTATTTATAATGGGAAGATATTCTAGCAGAATTACTTGAATGGCCTATAAACGTATATATTTTGTTGGTTTATTTCTTATTTTTGCCTATATTTTGTTTTTCTTGCTATGCAGATTTGTTTGCTATCTTAAACATTTATGACAACATAGTATTGTTGAAAAGCTACTTGTATGAGATCTATTTTTGCATTTTTTACATTTTTAGTTGACATATACGTAAGTGCATATCCATAGGCTTAATATTAAAAATTACATCTGTGAAATTTAAACAAAATAGAAATGGTTAAGTAACTCAGAGATAAAACTAAATTTTAAATTAGATATGAGTACTGCTAAAAATCTTTATTTGTATTGCACTGCAGTTCAGAGAATATGGCATTTTTATAAAATATTGTCATAAATTAAAAGAAAGTTATCACTAATTGAAAATTTTAAGGCTGGTTTCATTTTCTGTGTTTCATGTCGCATGGTGTCTTCACTTATTTTCCCCTTATAATTTTGGGATGTAGACCTTTAGCTATGGGGCCATGTGACAAGGAAGGTGATAAGGTGTTTTGGTAAGGACTTTGGTATTCTCATTTTTCTGGGCTCTACCTAATTAAGCTGCTTCATCTCTTACAATTCCTCCTATCCATGCCATGTTTTAACTCTTGTGACGTCTGGCTGTTGTCGCGGTTTGGATTCTCACGTTACCATGGCCTGCTCTCCCTTTTATGCCTTTCTAACTCCCATTCATATTTTAGTTCTTGGCACCTGGGTTGATTTAAATTACACACAGTGTAATTTAGTGATTAAGGGTGATTTAGTGATTAAGAGGATAGTTTCCTGGGCCAGAATGCCTGGTGTTCAGTCCTAACTTCTCCACTTGATAGATCATGAACTTTCTATGCCTTCTTCTTCTTATTTTTCAAATAGCAGTTATAACAATAATAAATCCTAGGATTGTGCATTCAATGAATTAGAAAATGTCATGGCCTGCGGGGAGCAATGAGTGTCAGTGGGTCATTTTCCCCTTATATTCTGTTTTGTCCTATTCTGTATTCTTCCGTGTCACTTCCTCTAGGAAGTTCCCTTGATCCCTGGAGGCTGGCACTTGATAACACTATCCTATCTTGTTGTTTACTTGTCTGCTTTCCTTCTGGGACTCTGTTTAAGAACAGAGACTATTTCTTCAATTTTTATGTCTCAGGCACCCAGAGTTGAACTAGGTTCTCATGTTTGCTGAATGAGTAAATAAATTAATGGGAATTTTTAAAATATGTGCTACTTACTGTGTGGGAACGTATATCAGTGCAGTAAGAACCTCTTTGTAAACTACCAGGCAAGTCGTATCAGAGTTTATGACTGAAAGGCTCATGCACCAAGACACCAAGACTCTGGAATCCTGTTCTTTCTTTAATTCAAGAGCAGCCAAGGGCGAAGCTAAGAGGTGCGTTTACACAGTTAGGATAGGGTTCCATTGGATGGCTGGAAGGATCACACTTTCTTAATTCTGTTTTATGTAACACGGTGGTATCATAATTCGCTTTCTGCTTCATCTGCTCTTTCTGCTGTTGGTGTGGTTACAAAGACAGATAAATAAGGACGCCCAGGAGTTGGGAGGTGTCTGCAGGTAACACGAGCTCATTTTGTTGGAGAGACATAAGAATTTATACACCTAGCCACAGCTGTACTGTAGCTCACTGTTTAACATGTTGAGCTGCTATGGATTATATCTTTAGGGCCATGTGTGGCATAGGGAGGTTCCCAGGCTAGGGGTCAAATTGGAGCCTACGCCACAGCCACAGCCACGGAGGATCTGAGCTGCATCTGCGACCCACACCACAGCTCAAGGCAATGCTGGATCCTTAACCCACTGAGCAAGGCCAGGGATCAAACCCGCAACCTCATAGTTCCTAGTCAGATTTGTTTCCACGGTGCCACAACAGGAACTCTATTATATCTGTCTTTCTTAAGCAGAGGACACACGATGTCAGAAATAGGCCATAATGGGTGTTCCTGAGGAAGGGAGATTTAGAGGTGATGTGATCTGGGCTTTATGAATATTTAACCTTTATGGTCTTTACATCCCTTTCTAAGTAACACTCCATTTGTTCTATTCTTGTTATTGTTGTATTAATTCTGTACTATGTCTAAGAGTTACTAACTTACTCACTAGTCTTAGCACATTTTATGAATTCTGCCTGTATCTCCCAAGTTACTTGTCTGTACGTTATGTATATTTAATACATAGGTTTTATCTATCCTATTTGTTTATTGTATCTACAGCAGATTGAATATTCTCGATTGAAGGAGCAAATACAGGTTGCATGTGTTAGAGTTAAGCTCACCATATGGCCTGGTTTTCCCATAGGGACCTGGTTTATACCTGTTGTCCTCCAGTAATCCTTAATAGCAACCTCTTCCATTCTCACAAGTGCCCTGATTTGAGTGATAATATATAGTGCCACCTTAGTATTAATCCACCATCTGCTACTTGTAGAGCTGTGTAAATTGAGGTATATGATATATAGTATCTATCCATAAAATTAGTGGATTGGCTATTATTTGTAAAGCCCATGCCAAATTCAAAAACCTAATATTTGTAGAAAAAAATACAAGCTTTTTCCTCATAGAGTCTCTTCATGTGAGTACTATGCTGAAGATAAGCACATTTTTCCATTAAAACTGGACCTAATTTCAAGTTGCACAGAAATGTATGCATTAACTACTTCGAAATATGTAACATTGCAGTTTTAATTTATGTTTGGGGCAAAGTATTTGAGGCATTCTGACCATAGATTTTAAAGTGAAAAACTAAAAGCCACTTTTATTAATTTCTTTAAAAATGGAGTATATTAAATAAAAGCTTTTGAAATCATTATATGTAGTTTTTAAAATATTTTATGGCTGTGAGTTCAACCTATGCTTATATACCTTGAATTAAATAGTTGGCAAGGAATACTAGTTTCTGAGGAAGGTTTTAGTTTTCACTATGATATATTTTCAGATGACTGTGGCCAGCTCTGTGGAGATTTCGAGAATAATGGGAATTAAAGTAAATCAGATCTTTAGCAACAGATATGGATATCACTTACAGAGACGGAATCACACAGATATATGAATTGTCCCATAAAAGTTAGTGTAGCTATAGAAGGGAATTTGAAGAAAATCCAGTAGCATTTCTGACTCTTTTTTCTGGTCAGTTAATTCTTGCTTTGTGGGTCTTTCAAGATTGACAACTAAAACCCTTACCATATAGTAGCTGGATTTGGTTCACCCTCCAAAAATAATATTCCTAGAATATCTGGATATCTGAATTGTTTCATTTTCATGCAAAATTGCTTATTTTAGTTTTTGTTGTAGGTAGAAAATCCTATGTCCCAGCAGTGAGTTTGCTGAACATGATTGTAGGGAGAGAGATTTTGCCCTTTGAAATTTTGTACTTATATTGTTATTCCACTTTGAAGGGGATGGAGGTCATACATTCATTCATTATTCGAGTCTCCCTGCACCCTGCCTAGGTGATCTGACATCAGCGAAAAAATGGTTCCTACCATCCTGCTGTGATTCCATATTAATTTTGAAAATACCAAGAGATTTGATGGGTGATTAAATGACTTGAGTTTGGTGGGAACTTTTCTCATTTTTGTAGGTGGATGGAGAAGCAAGAATGATGGAAATATACTGGTCTGTGTATTACTGGCAGCATATAGCTTCTAGTGTAGGTGTAGATGGTGATACCTGGCCCTTAAGTTCAGTAGAGCATTTATCACACTATCATAGTAATATATGTATAGTTATATATTTATATAGTTATATATAGTTATATGGTTATATATGTATATTTATATATAGTTATATATATAGAGAGAGAGTTTTATATATAACCCTTTTCCTTCTTGATTATAAAAGTCTTGAGATCTGGAACAATGTTATTTATCACCTATTTGCCAGAGTTCTTAATATTAACTGGCATTTAACCAATAAGTACTTCTTTAATGGTGTATTAATTATATATAATGCAAGTAACAAAATATTTGTGATCAGTAGACTACCACCTATGAAAGCAAGAGGTAGCTGATAAAATATTGGGAGGCTTGTGTGGCATAGTGCTGGAGAGCCTTTTAAGCAAGTAAAATGAGTGCACGTGTTTGCACACACATCCTTTCCCAGACCTAAATCTCACTAAAGTAATTAGGTGTTTTGTTCCCACCTCTCTCCTGCCAGAGACAAGTTTTTCTCCTAGTTTTCCTTGCTTAATACAAACAGACTGCAGTTCTTGATTTCAGTTGTTTGCTTCCGGGCTTTGTGGAAGCTGCTCATTATTTCCTTTGGGGTTTTGGAGGGGAGGCCAGGTGAGCGCCTTGCATCATCCTGTGGTAGCCTCAGGGGTTCATTCAAGAACCTCAGTGGCTTGCTGAGGCAAGAGCAATGAACAGCCCTCTGGTTCCAAAGACATTATAATTAAAGCATTTCATTTCCTTCGTTCAGCAAGCATTTACTGTGAACCTACTGTGTGTAAATGAATGACTGTTTAGATAAATGATAGGAATGTGAAGCTCCTGCTTGAGAAGAAATGATAAACCAAAAGATACGATATAAGATGTAGCAGAGAGGAGAGTGACCCTGATTTAAATCATTATTGAGGGAAAGGAGATAATTGTTGGAAAAGAATTCCCATGTGTGATGTGCTCTCTAATTTTCTAATAGAATGCCTTGTGTTTCCTCCTGTCTGCATTTCTTTGCCCTTAGTAATTCTTAAGAAAAGCAGACAGTATATTTTTGTTAGCCTGTAGAAGTATATTATTTTTACCTCCCATAACCTAACTTGAATGTGTGTAATATAATGTCTGTGTTTCAAATGCAGGTGGTGTGTTTTCTACTACATGCATATAAAATAAGGAAAGGATCGTTGTGACTCCCTGGGTAAATTATTTATTTGATTCTATTTAGTTTGTTTTATAATACTGAGTAATTAACAGGCAAAAACAAAATGGTTAGCAGGGTTGATGATCCCTTTCCTTGGGAGAGATCTTGGAATCAGAGGTGTACTTCCATTCATAGGAAGGTCACCTGTATATACTGAGTGTGTGAGGAAGGGAGGTTGGCTGATATGCACGGCTCCATCCAGACAGGAAGTCTTGCATTTACAGCCACAGCAGCTCTTGCTTTATCTTCAACGTTAGAATAAAAAGCTTATATGACTTGGAGTAGGAAAAAAGTTTATCAGCAAGATCATTAATAACTTCGTACTCAGCTTTTCAAGTTACAATTAGCTGCTCAACAGCTGTGACCTTCAAGAACTACTCATTATTGTTGGTCCTGGTTGTTCACTCCCACTCTAGAGCTCTTTTCAGAAATAGTTTCTCTGACATCATTGACCCCAGGGGTCAGAGTGAGAAATGAGTCTTCAAACACTCATTTGTAAGACTTGTTTCTGCAGGCTGCTGTATGTGTGTGGATGTGTGTGTGTCTAAGGAATTCAGCCCATGGCTAATGCTTCATTGTAAATCCAGCTGTTTGGTCAGATCCCAATTAGGACAATGCCTCTCGGAAGAAGGGGCACTCCTGGGAGTAGTGAGAAGCTTTAGTGGCCTCAAAAACCGATGGTAACACAGGCTTCATTTTATTTAGATTTTTTTTCTTTAAAGGTCTCAGTGCACATCCTTGCCAGACTCTGTCATGCACTGTGTAGCATCTCAGTGGATCAGCAGGGATTTGAAACATGCTGTGTGTTTGGCATGCACTGCAACCCAAAGAGAAAGTGGGGATTAGAGACATTGTAGTGAAGTATGAAATGAAAGCTCAGCTGGAGAAGGAGGACTGGATTATGTTCAGCCTCTTTGCCTCAGTTCCTTTGGATATTAAGAACATGGGCTCTTAGGAAAAAGGGATTTGCTTTCTCAAGGTGTAGTGTGTAATTTCTGTGTTCTGAAAGGAGACTTAATTAGGCCAGAGCTATCTGTCATAAAACAAAGAATAAGCAACTCAACAAGAAGGCTGATAGAATTTGTTACTGAAAAGGACTTTTCTGGCCAATTAAGACTCAGAATTGTATCTTTTACCCTTTGGGGAGTCTGGTCAGTAAAAGGTACATTTAGTGAAGCTGGTGAACCTGCAGCCTTGGCAGCTTCAACCTAAGATCTCAAACATAGGAATGCCTTGTGACTCTGCAGAGGGGTCCCTACATAGGACAAAGCAGTCTGGGGTCTAGTTCTGACTCTTGTCCTTTCAAGCACACCTCTGGCCCATGTGCTTCTTACGTGTGGGAACAAGGTGGGACTGGAGTAGACTTGGATGGCATGTGAACTTCTTGGGAAACTGCAGTTCATGACATCGGAACCCCTCAGCACATTTGTGTTTCTCTGTCACCTTCCTTTTAACCATCTTCACTGGTTTCACTCTTCCTAGCTTGAGTGACTAAAGGAAGCACTGAATAAAATCTAAATAAATTTCGAGGGGTTTTTCCTTTGTTTTCCAGCATTAGCCTCTCTACTGCAATACTGTAACTTCTTCGCCATGTCTGATGTCAAATGGTTAGGTTATCTATTTTTTTTGAAATACATGAATTTTCTAGTATTATGATTTCTAAAGCCTATCTTCGCATTCAAATGCTTGATAAGTTTTATCTAAAACATAATTTATTAATCTTGAAATTGAAACCACTGTTGATACTTTTAGCAAAAAGAAGATAGAGATGAAAAAATAATAGCAATAACTTATTAAAAATGTACTGTGTACCAGGTACTTTTTGTTAAGTATGTCACATTAATATATGTACTTCACATATATTAATATATTTACTAGGATGTATGAACTGTTCATAACCAACCTAGGATGTAGGAACTATTATTCTTCCTTTTACAAATAGAGAAAGTGAGGCACAAAGAAGTTGGTTGACTCCTTCAAAGTCATGGCAGAAGTCATGGGATTTGAACCCAAGAAGACTATCACAAAGTCTGAACTCTTCACCTCTATAACCACACTAATACTGAGCGAACTACAGTGGACTTTCTTCAAGGAATCTAAGGTTTCCCTATGTTTTAGACATTAGAATTAGAAAACACATTCCTAAAACTGGGTTAAATATAGTAAAATCTTGAGGGAGAAGATTTGCAAGTCTGGCAGAATTGTCAAGTTCAATTCATTGTGCTTGAAGATTAACCCGAACTTAATACCAAGTTGGCATTTGAAAGCGACACTTTTAAAGAGATTATTATATCTGTGCATATTGGAAATCTTTCACAGATTACTACAACTGATTAGTGACAGGGACATCCTTGGATGTAGAAAAGAAGTTAAAATATACAGCATTCGTCTCACGAGACTTTTATCAAAGGTTACATTTGATAAAAGGGAAGTATTCCTCAAAAGGAAAATTAGCCACACCTCTTTATTCACAACATAATTAGGATGGGCTGTAATGAGCTGGGGACATAATGACCCAGAGGTGAGCAGAAATCACGAGGACATTGTTATCTGAGAAAGAGTAAGAGGAGCATCCCTCAATTCAGAGAAACTGCAGGCAGCCTGGAGAGCCGTAGGAAATGAAAGGCCCAGGGCAAATGGGCAGAGGAGTTCGTGGCCCCAGCAGCATAAAAAAAAGTACTGAAGCAGCTTGATTGCTTGGTCTTGGCTGTCTTTATTTGTTTCACCCCAGGTGAGAGTGAGAGTTCCTCCTGAGAGAACCAGGGCAGCAGGTGAGAAGAACTGAAAACAGCTGGCTGTTAGTGAGGGCAGGGGTAGAGCAGATGCTCTTTGCTGGTTTTCCCTGGCAACTGGGAAAGTCACATGTGGTTTACTCTTTGAGCCAGACATTGTAATCTGGCTAAAATTCTTATAATCCCATGCCCACCAGCCTGCCATTCTCTTGTGCTTGAAGGCTGATGTGTCTAAGGAAATATAAGTAAAGGAGGTGGAATGCTGTATTGATATTCTTCAGCAAGGCCGATTTGCTTCCAAACTCCAAGGTCATCTTGGCAGGAAAGCTGTCTCTGGAAAGAGGAAGGGCACTCCCAGCAAAGGCTGGCTACTCAGCTGCATTTCCTGGAGAGCAGGTCCTCTGCACATTTCCATAGGGAGCTCTCTGCTAAAAGAACTGGATGATTCTCCCAAGTTCCCTTGAACCCAAAAGTGTGTCCTTCCCTCTCTCTTCTCAAAGCAAACAATCTGTAATGAAAGGCAGCCAGCCAGCCAAGTGGATCTATTGAGACAGACAGACAGACAGACAGACAGACACACACACACACACACACACACACACACACACACTAGTATTTCAGGGGCAGTGCTGGTTGAGTTTTGACAACATTTTAAATTGTTTTTGTCTATCCATGGCTGTGACCGTATTTATTGATATAGGGCAATGGGATTAGGACAGATACATCCAAACTTTGACAAACTCTGAGAGTTTATTTTTTCTGATCATTTTTGTCTATGTAAACTACATAGATTTTTATCTACATAAAGATGACAATATGAAAGTAGAAATGTAATTTGTGTTTTGTCTTTTGTTTTGCTTTTTTTCTTTTTTTTTGCTTTTTGTTTTTTGCTTTTTAGGGCTGTACCCGCGGCATATGGAGGTTCCCAGGCTAGGGGTCGAATCAGAGCTGCAGTTGCTGGCCTACACCACAGCCACAGCAACATGGGATCCAAGCTGCCTCTGCACCCTATACCACAGCTCACAGCAATGCCAGATCCTTACCCCACTGAGCAAGGCCAGGGATCAAACCCGAAACCTTATGGTTACTAATCAGATTTGTTTCCTCTGTGCCACAATGGGAATTCCATTTTTTTTTTTTTTTTTGGTAGGAATGTAATTTGAATCTGGATATTCTCATAAAATGTTTAAGCTTGGCAGGACCATTTGAGATCATACCTACAATCTACTTATTTATAAATAAGGAAATTGTGGCCCAGAAGTTTCAAGTAGTTTTTCCATAGTT
Organism: Sus scrofa; assembly: GCF_054392235.1. Taxonomy (NCBI): domain Eukaryota; kingdom Metazoa; phylum Chordata; class Mammalia; order Artiodactyla; family Suidae; genus Sus; species Sus scrofa. The sequence continues at coordinate 66,618,796 of NC_139390.1, forward strand.
AATAGGCTGTGCCTATTAGTCTATTAGTCCTTAGTCCCTAATTGACAGTTAGGGACTCAGTTCCATTTCCAAACAAGTTTTACAGTTTCTTTACTATGAACACATATACATTTTTAAGTGAAATATTTCCGTTTTGATTTTAGTTATTTGAACAAAAACAATTTTGAGGAATCTCACTATGTCGAAACATTTATATTTCTGGAACTTTTTAAAAAATTCATGTTCATAATAGAATATTTGGAAAACAGAGGAAGTCTTTAAAGAATAAAAATCACTTAGACTGCTGAAAGCAACCACTATGAAGAGTTTCGTGTACTTTTTAATCTTTTTATCTATGTTATCTATGTATCTATATATTTAATGAAGTTCTGTTGTACTGTAATTTTTATCTTTCTTTTTTTTTCAAGTAAGATTTCAAAAACATCAGGCTCTTCTAAGGGGTTTAGAATAGTTGCATTTGCATGACATTCCATTAAGAGGATAATTTATGTGCACTCTGTTTTGTGACATTTTGTTTTTACTATTAGGAGATTTTTGCATAATACAAATACGTCTTGTTCTTTTGACACTGTGCTTTCTCACTCTTTCCCCACATCAAGTTCTTTCCTCAATCCACTTTAATCCTGCATTCTTTGCTACCATTGTACTCAGATGGTTTTTAAGTTCACCAAGTATTGCCATTTTGCCAACTGCAGTATTTGTTTCCTCTGTCTTTATCTTAATTGACTTCTCAGCATCGTTTGACACAGCTGACCACATCCCATCTAGTCCCCTTCTTCCTATGCTCTTTTAGGACCTCAGGCACACAGAATTGAGTTCATTTCCTTCCTCATTGATGTCACACTATCATCACTCTTCCCAGCTTGTTCAATCTTTGTCTTTATTTATTGTTATCTTTTCCTGAAGTAGGCAGAATAATGACCTCCCAAAGGCGTCCTCATTCTGATCCCTGGAAACTGCGAATATGTTACCTTGTGTGGCAAAAAGGACCCTGCAGGGGTGATTAAATCAAGGGCATTGCTGTAGAAAGAATATCCTGGATTATCTGAGTGAGTCCAGTATAATCACAAGGATCCTCAAGAGTGGACTTAGGAGGCAGAAGGAAAGGCAGATGGAGACGGGAGAAAGGTACACAAGGAACAACATTTGTTGGCTTTAAAGAAAGAGAAAACAGCCTCTAGAACCTAGAAATCTCCCTAGAAGCTCCAGAAAAGAACATGGCCCTACCAGCTACTTGGTTTTGGCCTATATAACTGCAGAGTAACAAAATTTGTGTTGCTATATAAGCTGTTTCATTTGCAGTGGTTTGTTACTGCAGCCATAGAAAACTACACACTTTTCATCCTCCTTTCTCAAGCTCATTCTCCAACCCCATTCTAGTGTATTTCATGTATATTCTTCCAGTCATACTTTCAAATGTACCTGTATCCTTAAAAAATTAGAACGTACTTTTAAAATATAACATAAATACATAGATGGTGTTGAGCTATTCATCTTCTCTGTTTATTACTTTTTCACTCAGTGCTGTTGTTGAACTCTATCCATATTGCTATGTTTGTTCAGTGATTCTAACATACTGTTAGATTACTCCATTGCTGTATCCTCTTTCATCGTATGCAACTACCCCACTTTATCCATCCAGTCTTCTAGAGATTCTGTCTGTTCATCTTAGTCCATCATGTATGTGGTTCACATTTTACTTAATCCAATGATGGGTAATTAGGATGCTTCTAATTCTTTGTGATCAAAAACTATAGCCAAACAATGCCCTAGAGATTTCTTTGTATATTAGAGTTTTCTTGGGGACACATTACAGAGGAGGTCACACTCATAGATAACTAAGTTCTCTAAGTAGGTATCACACAGATAACTAAGTTCTCTAAGCAATGACAGATTGCTTTTCAGAATGGCTGCAGCAGTTTTCATTTGAACAGACAGCTCAGAACTTCCCTTCTTAGCTTCACCAAGCTTAATGATAGAAGCCAGCTTTTTGGTTTTGTCTACTGGATGGATATTAAGTGGTATCTCATTGTTTCAATTTGCATTTCTCTGATACTAGTGAGATTGAACTTCTTCTTTCAATACTAATTAGCCATTTGCAGAGTTCCTTCTGGAAAGTGACTCTTCATAGTCAGACCTATTTTTATCTTGGGTTGCATTTTCCCCCCTAGGTTGTAAAGACTCTTGATAGTAAGTCTTTGCCATTTTTAATTGCACAAATATCTTCTTTCTCTCCATTGCCCTTTAGATAATTTTGGCCAGACATCTTTCATTGAAATACAGTCAGAATATTTCCTCCCTTTCAGTTTGTGATTTGCAGGTGTTTGAAAAACCATTCCTCACCAAATATCATACATATTTTACCTTTCACATATAGAGTCACTCTTAGAATTCCATTAGATTAACTTGAAATTTTTAGGTTAATAGTGAGAAATACAACATTTTTTGGATGTAGTAAGTCTTTTTTTTCTGTACACATTACCAAATAAAGCAAATTCTCTGCACTGGTTTGTAATGTTATTTCTGTCTAATAAATTCCTGTATACTCAAGGCCTCTTTATTCTCTTTCCCTGGTTCATTAGCCTGCCTCTAATTCAGTGTACCACCATGTCACTGAAATATTGCTTAATACATGCAGGAATAAGTTCCTTTTTTTAAAACTTCTTTTTCAAAATTGGCTTAAATATTTTTTAAACCAGATTGTCAGGTCCCTCCCAAATTTTATGATTGAATTTTGATTGGAAATTCATTGAATTTAGCTTGCTTTGTGGGACATTGATAAAGTGAATCATATTAATATGTAGTCACAAATCTAGAAATCCTCTGTGATTTCTCTTTCTGGCTGACCTCCCCCTCCTACTACATTGCCTTTAATATTTGTGAAGCTAGAACAGGAGTTTAAAAGGAAGACTGCATATCACATATCACAGTTAAAAGTTGTAAATTAACTCATCCTCAGTACACTGCCCATGTTTTCATCCTGAAATATGGAGCTAAGGAGATCCCTTCTTTGTGGGGCAAGTGCTAATAAACCTGAAAGTTGTACTCTTTTGCCAGCAGGAAATGGTAGGAAGCTGGGTTTACTCTGGATCTATCCAGAGGCAGGATTGCCATAACATAATCAAACTGTATAGGGAAACAAGAGCAGGCACTGTCTCTCCTCCATATCTCACTTTTCTAACTCAGGATTTCCAGGCAGTATTAGGCTCTTCCAAGCAGAGAGGAGGAGAGAGAAAAGTCTCTCTAGACATTGACTCCAGCTAATTTGATAAAGATAGGTGTAGGCAAAAGCAACCATTCGTTTCTCTGATTTTCTACTGCATCATCTGTGAGTCTGTCCTCTGCCCTCCCCTTCAACCACCACCCTCCCTCCGTTACTCCAGCTCTCAAATTTGCAAGCCCTCTGAAGACAGTTCAGCTCCCGTGTCCCTCCCAATAACTCTCCTTGGTAATTGAGCTTTCGAAAAATGTTCTTATGACCTGCGAAAGAATGTAAGAGTTTCTGTGAAAGTGATATATGGGTCTTAGTCTGATCTCAGGGCTATGCCACCTCCACCTCACCCCATCACTAAGTCTAGTCAAGCTACTTCCAAAACATCCTTGCGACAAGTACATTCTTCCCTGTTATTATGTCTCACCCAGGCTTTTACAGTAGCTTCTATCTGGTCTCCTTTTGTCTGTTTTTACCTTCCTGAATCAATTCTCCAGGGTACTGAGAAGGAATATTTTAAAACACGAATTGAGTCATATTTCTCTACTGATTTCAACTCTCTAGTAGTTTTTCCATATTCTTTCAATGAAATAAAAACTCCTTTTGTTGTTTACAAAACCCTTACCTGCAATGTCCCTGTTTACATCTGTAGCCTCACCTTATTTCTACACTGAAACCCCTGTGCTGAAATCAGCTTGCATTGACCTGTGAGAACCAAATTGTAAATTTTCAGAAAATTTGCAACCCAGTTGTTACAACAAACTATTAAAAATATTACATCATCTTACAATAAAGAAAACATTGTATGCAAATACAATAAATACTCTAAGCTCATCACTTCCTAATTTTATTACATTTTGCTATCATTTATGCTCTTGGGGTCTTTTCACATATAGTATATGTGTATGGTTGAAATATTAGTATTGTTTGCTTTTGCACATCTCTTCCCCAGTGTCATGGTGATAGCTTATTGCCAACTCTGGAGGGAGTACTTACACCACAGAAATGGGCAAACATTGTAAATATGGGCTTTCCTAGTGTTTTGTTGATTGTCTAGTCATAAAAAAGTGTTGGAGGAATTCGCTTTGTGGCTCAGCAGGTATCTGACTAGTATCCATGAGAATGCAGGTTTGATCCCTGACCTCACTCAGTGGGCTAAGGACCCAGTGTTGCCACAGTCTGTGTCATAGGTTGCAGATGTGGCTTGGATCTGGCATTGCTGTGGCTGTGGTATAGGCCAGCAGCTGCACTCAGAGATTCGACAGCTAGCATGGGAATTTTCATATACTGTAGGCGCAGCCCTAAAAAGAAAAAAAGAAAAAAAAGTTGGAAAAAAAGTATTAATGCAGCATAAACTTAACAGTGTGTTGTTTCTGTTACATTATGAATGACAGAAATTTGAGGAGATATTCCAGAATTTAGAAACTACTTTGCAGTACAGCAAAGAAGTTATATTACTGACAAACTAAGGAAGCTTCAACATTTGTCTTTATTGTTTTATTTTCATTTTGCTCATTAAACAGAAATATCAATCAACATTAACTTTGGAACTACATTTCTTCGTCACTTACTATCTAAACTTGGCTGTGAATATGAAAGCTCATTGAGTCAATGACCCCAATTCATGAAAATTCATTGGCTATGTAGAATTTATAACATACAGTATTGTGTATTACTGATTGCAGATTGTGTGCTAGACATCTTTTATATCACTAAAATTTGTAATAAATGTATGTTTCTATATGCACACATATTTTTCTGCAAGTGCAGTTAAATATTTATCAGCACATCACTGCTCTCCCCCCTCATCTATTAACCTCTCAATGTGGGGCCCTTGCCTTTGTTATACCATATGTCTAGATTGTTCTTCCTCCTCAGTTTTGCTTGGTGTTTCTCTACAGTCCTCAGCTTGATTGTCCCCTTTGTAGAAACCTTCTCTGACAAAAAAGTAGAATAATTATTTTTATCCCATCATCCTGTTTTAATTCTTTGCAGAAGACTAGATTTACTATTATTAATATTGTTTGTTTTGCCTCCCATATTCTATCCTTACCTCTCTAAAATATAAGATACTGTGAAATTTGGTATCTGGCTCAACCACTCTATATTCAAAGGATCTTAAACATACCTAGAATTTATTAAACACTAGGAAATGTTTAACTAAATTAATTAATGAAATTAAAACTAGATAGATTCTGTGTCTATTTGGTGATGAATAAATAATATCCCTATTTTGAGAAGTTGATAAACATTTTTTTCTTTCAGTAATCTATTGACATAAATTTAAACCTTTCAATGAATTCCTATATTTAAGTGAAATTGTCTTTGGCATTTTTCTCTTTTTCATTTATCATAGAAATTTTACATTTAAAGAGTGACTTTTGATTTTTAAATTCCATTTAAAATACTCAAATAAGGTGATATGTATCAAGACTAATATCAATTTAACTTGAGAATAATTGTAGACTTTGTATTTATCACATTGCAGTGACGTAGGAAGAGATTATTTACTGTACTGGGAATATATAGAAATATGCAGTACATCATTTGAAGATTTATTCTTTCTTAATCTGTAGGAACAGTCTAGTATATTTGTTGTGGAGGAAATCCACTGCAGTAGATATTGATGCTGGGCTTTAAATACATCAAATATGTTTGCTTCTTAAAATTCATAGAGTATCTTCATCTTTGCTTTTGATCAGAATAACTTTAATCTGGCATTCAGTTGAGGTCCAGAAGATGAGTAGATTCATGAAAGTAGATTGTTTTTCCTTCTTTTATGGTTTCTGGGATAGGAAAACTGAAGAGTGCCACAAAAGACAATACATTTATTAATGACAGAGTCAGCATGATAGATTAAAACAATTCACTTAAGTTAGAGAATTTAGAATTTGTGTACCTTTGTTGCCAACCCTCCTTGGTTGGTCCCTAGCAAGAGTCCTTCTGCCCTGTGTTGTTGGAGCCAATAGAAGGAGACTGAGTTTGATTCAGAAGCTTTATTGTTTGATCAGAGTGGAGAGGTGGAGGCTCATAGAGCACTTGCTCTGGAATCCAAGCTCTCCCAGGGCCTTGGGTGTGGCTGCTCTGTACCTTCTCCTCTGCAGGGAGGGGGAGGAGGGGGCGGAGTTCTTGCAGGGGAGTGCAGCCTGGCTGCAGCTGCTCACACTCAAGCTCCTGATTGTAATGCCTGGTGGAGCCTGGCTGCTCAGGACCCTCTGCCGCCTTCTTGAATCAAGGTGTTGTGTGAAGAGTCTCTGCGCATGTCCTGCCCAGCTGAGGTGTCAGGCTCAGCCACTTTGTACAAGGAACTGTGACCAGAAGGGCAGGGTGCAAGGAAGCCCTGCCCATAGCACCTTGTGAGCTCATACACCTAGACTAAAAGGAAAGGAAGGCCAGACTCTATCTTATTACCCAGATTCCATTTTTATTTCCCAGGCATTGTTAATAATTGTTAATTGTGACACTTTCTCAGGAAGAGGCATGCCTCATTTGTATAGTACTTCATATATACATGCACACATATGTATGTGTTCTTATTGGGTAGGCCAATAACATGTTATGGCAATAGAGATCACTTCAGTATCCTGTAATCTTTTGTTACTTACTTTATGAAGTGACAATATTTTGCCATGGTTAATTGTGAGTCAGTGACAAAAGGCAGCAATCAAGGGATAACAGAAGAAGGAATATAAGTGTGATTTCAGAAGTATTCTTACTTGCAAGGCTAATTGATTTTGAGAGGCTGGCTAAGCCATAGTTTTAGAGTTGTGATATATTTATTAATTTATGGGTCATTAATCTAGGGAGCTGGCCAACTAAGTAGTTACCCTGTTAAATAATGGCACTATAAATCCAGGTAATTCCTAAATACCTCACTATTTACATTATAAATTGAGCTAGTCATAGGACCTTTCAAAGCTCACCTGTCAGCTTATATGTATGTGTGTGTATGTATGCGATTAGACACTTGTAAATTTTTACATTGAAGAAATTAATCACATTGTAGCTGCATTGTCCTTTCTCATATCAGCTTAACTGTTAGTAGACTATAGCTAAACACTTGATCCCCGAGAGACACCATGCATATTCCTTTTAGATAAAACTAAGGATTCTGAGGATGTTTGAATGTTTTTCCGGCACCTGGCCTTGAGGCAGGTGTAACTGTTAGAAATTGTCTAGTAAATCCTGACTTCTAAACTTAATTATTTAGAAACTTGCTTATCAAGTATTAGCAAATTCCTAGTGATGTTTTGTGTTATTATAAAACCAGTTATGGTGCTTGTGGGGGAAGAAAAAATTTCCCTTCTTCCCATCTAGGCTCTTTGGCTGATCTAATAATTATGTTGATATAAAACAGATTAGCTGAAGAAAAACAAGCCAAATGATGTATGTGCAGGAGGCCCATAAAGATGAGAACTCAAAAGGCAGGCAGGTAATTGAAGTTCATATAACATCCTGAGCTAAGGAAAGGGGAGGGGCCTGGAGAAGCAAAAGAATGGAGGACCAAGCCCAGGAAGGCAGAGGAGATGTTAGAAAACAAAGATTGCCCTTTGTTTCAGATACCTTGCTTAGGTAAACCTGTATCTCTAGTAATAGCTCTCTTTGTGGTATAGACTCCCTTCCCAGTGGTTATCTAGGATGTTGAGGGGAAGGTGAAACACTGCCCCTCAATTTTTTGGGTTTTTGATTACATGCACTGAAAATAACCTCCAAGCCAAAGGGACATATTTGGGGGGGTGCCAAATCTGCTCTCCTTCACACTCAATGAAAAAAGTGGGTATACCTCAAACATCTTAATTAATCAGAAACCTTCATGTTTTCAGCTAGAGATACAAGTATTTAAAAAAGCATGACACTCTGGATGTGTTAATGTTAAAAAATATTTTGGTCATTTTCCTCTTTATTTTGCTTTCATCATAGATGAAAATTAGAAAGTGATAATTTTGGAGGAGACTGAAGGAACTGTGATAACTGAGAAATGCTAGAACATTTGATTCATAGGAGGTACCTTCAGCCTTTATATGAGCTGTGATTACATTCATATATAACACAATACAGTTGACCCTTGATCATCATGGGTTTAACTGCTCAGTTCCACTTCTGTGCAGAATTTTTCTATACTAAATGCTGTAGTATTTCACAAGCCAAAGTTGATTGAATTCAAAGGAGCAGAGCAGTGAGCCAGCTAAGTCATACACAGATATGTGACTGCCTGAAGGGTCAGTGACCCTAATCCCCAAGTCATTCAAGGGTCAACAGTGTATAAAGACTTAAATATGACTCCTTTGGTTAAGATAAGCAAGATCGTATTTTTATTCCTTGGCTTAGTAAATCCCTAATTCTAGGGTAATTTGTACAGTTTCTATAACAAGCATACTGAAGTTTTTTTAACATGTATCTCATATACACACGGGAAATTCTCAGGAAAAAGCAGGTGGCCTAGGCCACCACCCTAATACCATCTTCAGCTAAAGGTGGAAGGTGTCTGGGGTGGGAGAGGGGGGGTGGAGGGAGAGGAGATCCTTTAAAAGAAGTTACCAGGAAAAGAAGATAAACAAAAGTAGAGTGCTGTGCAGATTTTGGTTAGTGCCTCTCCATTGATAAAATTCTCTTGTGATTTAGGGAACATTCTCTTCCTGGTAGAGAGAAGGAGACACTTACAAGTGGAGATTTCCTGTATAAATGTTAATGTCCCGTACAGAAGAGTAACTTCTGTTTTCAGTGCTACTTCTGCATATGCTGTTTCTGAAAATAATGAGCCCAAAATAATCTTTATACCAAAGAGACACATATTTTGCAGTAGTGTATTCTGCTACCCTTCACAACTTTGCCCAGGCTGTAGACGTTACTAGTCCACTAAGGGAGAAGGAAAAACACCACTCTTTGTTAGGTGGATTACATTTACTTAACTTATATATTGATGATATGTTTGGAATAATGATTGTCTTGAGAATACACTCAGTAAATACAACAGCATCTGTTTAGGGACAACTGTTGACCTAAAACAAATGGACTCTCAGATATGTGACCACAAAGATGGACACATTCAGCATCAGCAGAGAATTGCAACCTGGGGTCTGTCACCCTGACCTTCCACTTGAATGCCTCTTGCAAGCCCCCATGGCAAGGGGAGGAGAGCACTTCCAGAGGGAGCAAAGGGAAGCTGGGGGGACTCAAGTAGACAGAATCCAGGTTTTTCATTGGCTGGGCCCTTGCCTGGAAAGAAGAGTGAGGCCTTCATCTTGGGTTCTTTAGGTTCTTTGGGTTCTGCTGTCCTCACAGGTCATATGAGCTCTTTCTTCCAGTTTCCTAACTCCATTTAATTGAGGTTTCTGTTTATTAATTTTTTTATACAGTAGAAGTTCCATAGATGTCATTTACTCATTATTTCATTCAAGTAAATTTATTAAGCAGCTACAGTGGTATCAAATGAAGTACTCTTTTGTCATAATCTACTATCTCAGCATTTATTACCAATTGCTCATTACTTTTTAAAAATTGAAGTATAGTTGACCGATGCTATTATTAGTTTCAAGTGTGCTTCCTACTTTCTAATCTGCAGTTTAGCTAACTGGTCACAGACACTTGATTCAGACATTTTAATTTCAATTCATCGATTTTTTTTTATTTAATAAAAAGGAAATCCTCAGAAGATTGCCAAACTTTTCATCATAGGGTAATACTACCAAACTGAATCATATTTTCTTTTTATCTGTGGAAAAACTTTTGTCACTTGTCTTTGTTATGTCAAGCCCAAGACTACATCATTAGACTTGTATGTTCAAGATATCAAAAGTTACTCCTCTGTCTAGTTTCTTTCCCTCCTGTTCTTGTTTGTTCTTCATATTCTATCCTACATTCAACTCCTCATCTTTTTCCCTAAATATTTTGAAGAGCCTGCAGTGTGTCCAAAGCCATGTCAAGTTCTGGCAAAGGAAGATGTATATACCATCAACTTTTATGTGATGGGGAAAGCCACACAGGGTTCCAGATAATTTCAGGGTAAGAAGAGGTGTTTGGTTTATTCCACCTGTTCTGTTTAAATTATAAGCAGCCTCCAGTCACTTTTAGAAGTAGGAATGGGTTATAAGTACATATTTCACATTTGAATATGTTACCAAGTTGGCCGACAAGCTTTCTCTTTATCAAATTTTATCTAAATGGGCTGTGGCAAAGTGAAATGGCTGTTATTTCACTTTTTTAGTTTGAAATTCCAAAGCCGAAGAGAGCATGTCTATGTACATAAACATTGCTGAACTTAAAATGTATAAACCAGATAAAAATAACAATAAAAATAAACATAAATACATTTTCAACGCAGTAGACAAAATGGGAAAATGGATTTTTTTAGGCAGGAGAGAAGTTTTTAGCTGGATAAAATAGCACAACTAATAATTATGCTCCTGCAAACAAACAATACTTCCCAGAATGGTAAATAAAGAAAGCTAAACTGTGTAAATAATTTATCATTAAAATAGATTCCACCTCCCCAGTTGAATACGCAAATTATTTAGCTTTCATTTTTTCCGCATATGGTCTTATCAATTCTTGGCTGACCTCACAATATAATAAAACGAACGATTACTTAGGTATTAAGAACAAGTGTAAGCATAAAAAGAAATCACAAGAATTCTAATTCATTGGGCATTTTTCTGTCAAGTGTCTGAAATAAATAGGCCACCAGATATTTCTCCAGCAAAGATGGGTTTATTAGGAATCAACAGAGAATTACAATTTGGAATCTGTAGCAGTGGTGAGCCATGGGTGAGGAGGGATGGTGGTGACAGGAGTGGGGAGGGCTGGGGGGGCAGGGGTGGGGGGTGTTGGGGGAACAGGGGTGAGGAGGGCTGGAGGGAAGGGAGTGGGGAGGGCTGGGGGGACAGGGGTGGGGAGGGCTGGGGCCAATAGAGTCCTGGCTGTTGATTGGTTGCATCTTTGCCAGGAGGAAAGAGGAGCCTCTTCCTTCTCTTGGGCTCTGTGAGCAAAGGGAGGCCAGAGAGCTCCTCCTTCTGGTCTCCTGACTCTCTTTAAGGAGGTTTCTATTTATCAATTTTTCACACTGCACTGTTCTTAACCCCTCACCTCACCCAGTGGAAGGATTTGCTTAATTAGTGGCTAGGCAACAGGATGTTTTGTAGACTTGGTGGAAATTTTCTAAACTTCTCAATTAACTTCTACAATTGACATTTTAGGGTTTTCAGATTCTCAAGCTCAAAGCCGACTTAACAGCCCATTTTTAAATTAGCTTATGCAAATGAAGAGTATTGGGGCTGAAGCAATCAGAATTTACATATCAATGTGATGTGGAATTTTCTTTAAGTTAGTGCTAGGGCACTAATTTAAATTAGTGCTTGTTGGAGGAGCACAAGCACTTGTTGGAGGACTCAGGAGAAAGTTTTTAAATGAAAACTATTAAAAACAAAGCAAACAAACAAACAAACAAAAAAACCCACTCACTTGTCAGTCGTTGTTTAGGAATCCTCATTAATTTGTCAGATTAAAGAATGCTTTTAGCCCAATTTGAAATGAAAGCTCATTAATAAGAATCTTAAGCTCATATTAGCTATCGACTTTTGCCATGAATTAGACTGGAATCTTCATTTAAATTTAAAACCTTTGGTTCTATTTACTTGTAAAAATTTTATCGTCTAATTTTAGGTTTTTAGTTCTGTCATTTATATTCACATTTTCTACCACTAATTTCCTAACCTGTCCTCTGAGTGTGTATAATCCTGAGGGAGAGAAACTGAAAGGAGAAACAGAGATGAAAAGATAAGAAAATTGATTTTGCATAGAAGTACTTAAAAAACAATTACTAAGTAATACAAGTTTTTAATTTTTTGGCATTTCTACATTTGAATTTCAGGGATACAGTGAATTAAATTTTAAGTTAATATTAACGGAGGTAAAACTTTCTGCTTTCTTAGATTCAGAGTTTGGATCCTCCACCTTAAAGTGGCGCAAAGCGTAGGAGAAAAGTTTTATTTTGTATGCATATGGGAGCATCACACAAAGGAAGTGAAAATCCATAAAATGAGTTGGACCTGGGGCCTTACATACATTTTACCAAAGCATGAAAAAGTGTGGATTAGAGACTTTTAGGGAAATGTTTGGCGGCTTCTGCGAAGGGAAAGAATTGTGGGAAGGTGACTGGGATCTGGGAGTGAGGGGCCCTTAGACAGGTTTGTTGTGCAGACTTCAGTCACCTCAGGTGCTAAGAGTGGCCTCCAGAGTAGTTCTCCTAGTCCCAGTAAAGGGGCAGAAGAGCACCTCTACAAATGGAAATTTCCTTTACAAAAGGGGAAGTGATATCCTGCTTTTAGGTAGAAAGTGGAAGGGCAGAAAGTTCCTCTTGAGTTTGCTGTTTCTTAATTGCTTTCTGCTCAAAATTACCCTTACCCTGGTGTAGCATATTTTGGGGTGATGTATTCTTTTTCATCTGCTTTAGAATGCCCATAAATGTCCAGTAAGAGAATTTCCTTCCAATGTGTATAGGCATGTTTTAATTTTAACATATTATGTACCTTAGGTCTTTGTTTCGTACCTACAAGGTTATAGAAATTTATACTTTAGGGACTGCACATGATAAATGAGGCTATTTACCTCAGTAAAGTCTGAGTTATATACATTCTATCTTTTTTCATTAAATATAAATATTAATTGACCATGCAGCAGGATTGAAATGAGTGACAGACATTTCTTGGATAAGCAGTCTAAGGGAACAGATAGAGAAAAGTAGAATTGAAATCTAGTTCAAAGGAAAAGTTTCCTCTCCCCTTCTACCTTCTCTTGGTATTACCAAACCTCACTTTGTTCTGCTTGCCTGATGCAGAGCAAAGTCAGCTTACTGACACTAGGTTGTGGTGAAGGAAAGTAGAGCATTTATTTGTAGGGCACCACCAAGTGAGGAGAGCAGGCAGTTCTGCTCAAAAGAGCCAAACTCTCTAATGGTTTTCAGGAAGGAGTTTGTAAACGCTCATAGACCTTTACCTGATTGATTATTGGTGAAGTTACAGGGTAATGTTTCTGAATCTTGATCATCAACCTTCTGGTTCCAACCAGTCTGGGGTCCGCACCAGATTGCTGTTTATCTTTTTAGTATAAACTAGGACTCTGTTTTATAGCCAAACTATTATTCAAGCTATCTTGCTTAACTTCTTTTCCTTTGCTTCTTCATTTCATCACTTCTCTAACTAGTAACTTCTTGAATCTGTTCTTTGGAATTCAGCAAAGACCTAGGAGACTGAAACTTTTTCCTACAAACTAGAAATAGGGGTGTGCAAGGATTCTGTACCTGGAGGGCTCCACAGAGACCTGTTTGGTTTCAGTCCCCTCTTTTCTTTGTTATTTCTTAATCCTGAGAAAGAGGATGAGCATCGGGGAATGGGAGAGCTGCAGTGGTGGGAGCTCATGTTGGGTGGGCTAGGAAAATGTTGTGGTTTGTGCACATGGGTTGGAAAAGAGTTTCTGGACTTGTACTGGGTGAAAAGAAAGTTTATTGAGTATGGCACGGTGGAGAAAAAGTAGGGTTTATTGAGATAAGAGATGCTGCAAGAGCAGAGGGACAGCTTTTGACACTCAGGGAGAGCTGACCCCAAAGAGAAAGAAAAGTTTAGATGAGAGATGCGGAAAGTGCAGTGGGACAAATTCCTGATGATCAGGTAGCCTAAGCCAAGCAGTGTCCCATTTGTTTTTATAGCCCAGGGAGAGGAGAGTCTCACCCTACACCACTGACCTGCTGATTGGTTGGGGAAGGGTGGAGGTCTGTGATACACTTGCTGGTTGGTTGGGCATATAATGCCCTATGGGGGGTGGGGTGGTGAGAAGCAGGCCACATACCTTTCCTAGTAAGGGCAGGAAGGAGTAGGCCAATTGCTCAAGGTGGGGGAAGGGGCATTACAATGAGACAGGTGGGGAGATGATAAGGATCTGGTAATTCTTGTCTTGGCCAGAGGCTTTGGGTTTAATCTTGCAGGGGCCTTGATGCCCAAAAGAAAATGAGAAGGCTTTGAGTAGGACTTCACTTCCCTGTTGCCAGGGATCTTCCTGCCTGCTCTGTAGAGGTGAGTGGGGAAGGGCCTCCTTATTTGGAAATGAAAGGTTTTCCTAAAAATGTAAAGCTCCAGTCAACAAAGCTGGGTGCCTACAAGGCCAGGAGGTAAGGTGAAAGAGTAAAGCTGAATAATGAAAGCAGCTGGGTGGTATGAGATAAAAAGCAATGGGTATTTAGCCTCAGTGAGGAGGTTTTTAGGGAGTGGTGAGGCTGAGGCAGATGAGATTGAAGGTGCCCAGTTTGGAGGGCCTATCATTGCTCACCTCCAGTTTTTACAGTGTAGTAACATGGACCCAAGTGTTGCTAGGTCTTCAGATTTTTTTTTTAAGAGAAGCCAAAAATATGAATTTTTAAATTAAATATACTGACCTTTAGATGTATGGTCACTAACTCATATTTAAAATACTCTGCTGTACAGCAGAAATTGATATAACATTGTAAATTAACTATAGTAAAAAATAAATTTTAAAAAATATTCAATAGTGCAATATTGTCTGGGTTGATTAAAGCATTTCTGAGCATAGGATTTAGCAGTCTTTAGTTTGCATCCTCTGACCTATTACAGCAAGATAAGGCAAGTAGATTCAAGACTGGTAAATAAGAGGTGAGACAAAAATGATGGGAGAAAAATCAGTCCTTATATTCTGATTTTTTCAAATAAAAGGCTTATCAGAATTTTCTAATAACTATTTAGTCTTAATCCAATAGTATCATCATTATGCTTTAATGATTTCCAATTTGCTTTTCAGAATATAATGATTTTTTTTTTTTTTTTTTTTTTGTCTTTTTGCTATTTCTTGGGCCACTCCAGTGGCATATGGAGGTTCCCAGGCTAGGGGTCTAATTGGAGCTGTAGCCACCGGCCTACACCAGAGCCAGAGCAACGCAAGATCCGAGCCGCGTCTGCAACCTACACCACAGCTCACGGCAACACCGGATCGTTAACTCACTGTGCAAGGCCAGGGATCGAACCCGCAACCTCATGGTTCCTAGTTGAATTCGTTAACCACTGCGCCACCACGGGAACTCCAGAATATAATGATTTTTAACACAGGCACAGTAGAATACGTCATCCTTAAATATCAGGAACTCATATATATTATCTAAAACAAATTTTCATTATGGATCCTTAGTAGATGCATGGTACGCTCATTTTTTTTTTCTTACACATATATCATTGATTCACAGACTTGTACCAAAAAATTGTTGGAATCTGTAGACTATGTATTTTGTTAAAAATAAGTCAGTAAAGGTCAAAAACCCATTTATTGTCAATGTTTACCTACCTAGAACTGGATATTTAATGATGGCACTGGCTGTTCCAGTGGACGGAGATGTCAAACAATGTCTTAAGTAATTATTAATGTGAAATTATCCAGCAGGCTCACTGCATGTCTTTTACTCTGTGATGTTACAGTGCTGTAGGTCCTGAGTTGTGGTTAATAAGAGCACTCGAAGACTAACTTTAGGAATCTCTCACAGGGTGTAGCTTCTACTTTGACTCTTTTGCCTTAAATCATTGATCAGATTTTCAGTAGTCTTTTTTTTTTCTTTTTTTTTTTGAAAATATTAAAACACTGTGATTGACTCCAGCAATCTTCCATGAGAAAGGAGTAACATGTTGTCTGGATAAGAATTTTTATAAAACAGTTGAGGTAATATGGATCTTTATCTTAAAACCCTGTGTGACGTCTAGGGGTAAAAATGGCACCCTTGATATAGCAGCTTTTGAAATATGATTTTAAAAAATAACTGAAGGTTGGGGAATATTGCTGTGTATATATAGGGGTGTGTGTCACATTTTATTAAAGTACCCCTTTTAAGTTAGTTTAGATTTTGAAGTTATTGATGTACATTTTTTCCCATCATGATATATTTAATTTTCTGGCTATAAAATCTGATGAATCTAGTTGAATGGAGTTTTGATAGAATTGTAATACTTGCACTTTGTGTTTATTTTATTTTATTTTATTTTTGTCTTTCTGGGGCTGCACCCGCGGCATATGGAGGTTCTCAGGCTAGAGCTGTGGCTGACTGCCTACGCCAGAGCCATAGCAATGGCAGATCTGAGTCACATCTGCAACCTACACCACAGCTCACGGCAATGCCAGATCCTTAACCCACTGAGCGAGGCCAGCGATTGAACCTGCAACCTCATGGTTCCTAGTTGGATTGGTTAACCACTGAGCCATGATGGGAACTCCTTTATTTTTTATTTACTTATTTTTTTTATTGTTATTTCCCCCAACACAATTATTTTTTTTCTTATGTATTCCTGGCGTCTTTCCTCATGGACTTTTCCAGTTTATGTTGGGTGCCTATTTTAAGGGCTAAGTTTAAAAAAAAAAAAAAAGTAACACTTTGAAATTGGTATTTAGCCCTTTGGTAAACTCTACTATATAATATTGCTCTTGGTTCTAATCTCTTTTACCAGTACCAGCAATAAAATCGATTTCTCTTTTTCTTTCTGGATAGCTACCTATCTGCACATCTATCTATCACTATCTATCTATCTATCTATCTATCTATCTATCTATCTATCTATCTATCACTGCCAGTAAAATTGCCTGAGGAAATTATTATTATTATTTAATTATTTTCCAGAAAACCTTTAAGATTGCTACAATGGAACTATTTTGTTTTGTTTTGTTTTATTTTATTTTTTGGTCGAGGATGCGATGTGTGGACGTTCCTGGGCCAGGGATCCAACCTGCAGCACAGCAGAGACCCAAGCCACAGCAGTGACAACACTAGATCCTTAACCCTGGAGGCCCCCAGGGAACTCCATGGAATCATTTTCTTTTAAAAAGGGATCCTGTTAAACTTCTGGCCAAATGGATACTATTTCTAGGTCACAAAGAACATATTTGACATACCCAAATCTTAGAAAAGTTCAAAGTGCTGTCGAACAGTGACTGAATGATTCGAACCTTCTCAGTCTTCTTTTCTCACTGGGAAATGCAGATTAGAATACCCTTTGGTTATCAGAAGAATTAAAAGAAAATACTCTGTGTACAACAATGAGTATATTGAGAATTAAATGAGAACAGGTTCTGCTGCAGAATAAGTGCTTAGTCATACTTAGGGATTATTATCATCACATGTTGTAATATGTAACGAATAAATGAGACAGGTTGTGTAATACATTTTGTGCTATGTTTGGCACAGAGCATGCTCTCTGAAACAGTAGCTTTTTATTAACCATTGTCATCCCTCCCATCACTATCCCTCACCATTTACACTTTCTTAGTACCTAAAATTCTGAATTTTATTCCTTGAATAATAAATAACATAATCTCTTTGTAGAAAAAGGAGACAGTGGTTATGAACTGATTTTTTTTAGTTCCCTTGAATTTTGGCATGTGACTTCAGAGTCTTCTGTCAGTTGCCCTCCCTTTGCCAACATAAGCCACTTTTGTTTATGGCTTGGCTGGATACTTAAATAAAAATTAGAAAATGAAAAAGTTTAAAAATAAAACCTTGGATTGCACCCACCATGGCATTTAGTGTGATTAGGCTGAATTTGGCTCTTACTTGTCTACTAATAGTCAGTGCATCTGACACATTGGCAGTAGGTTTTTCCAGCACAAATGTTCATGCTTTGTAATATTTTGTGCTTAGTGTGTGGACATATTTGTTATGTGTGACTTTTTTTCTGGCAGTACCATAAGGGGGATGAAAGTGTGACTAAAAATGTGGGAAACAAGAAAAGCATGAGTAAAATATTTGTGTCTTTCTTCTCTGTTTGCTTCTGTCCGTATTAGCTTGTATAGTCCACTGACTTAAAGAGGAAATAATAGGGCACATACGCACAGTTATAATCACAGTATTTTTTGGCTAGTGCTATATCAGTTTTATAGGGCAAAAATGAGCTTTGAAGGAATTGAAAAATTGATATGCTATTAGGTGCAC
Organism: Sus scrofa; assembly: GCF_054392235.1. Lineage (NCBI taxonomy): Eukaryota > Metazoa > Chordata > Mammalia > Artiodactyla > Suidae > Sus > Sus scrofa. The sequence continues at coordinate 66,636,972 of NC_139390.1, forward strand.
TTGTTTCCCACACACACGCTATTTTCTTTCATGCCTATTCCCTCTATATGAGATTGTCCTCTTTCTCTTTGATCCTTAACCATCCCCCTTTGATTCACATGACAGACTCCTAATTATCTTTCAAGATTCAGCTTCAGGATTCATTCCATCCTAAAGAAGCCCTTTTGTGCTATTACTTCTTCCCTGGCCAGGCGGGATGAGAGAGCCCCCCACCCCTTGGTTCCTATGGGATCTGCCTACCTCTCACAGTTCTGTTATGACATAGCCTATTATATTGTTATTGATTATTTGCCTGAAGCAAAATAAAAGTACCAACTGGGGGGAGACTGCTAGACATGTCTTTCTGTGGTTTTAAATCTCTTATACCTCACATGGTGACTGGTTTTGATGTACAATACAGTGTTTGTTTCATGAAATAAGGCATGCTTACTATAATAGTTAATGAGGTATCTTTTATGCATTGAGAAATCACTTGCAATGTAACATCATTTCCCTACATTTCAAAGCAAGAATTGTAAAAATAATGGTAATCTGACTATATTTGACCTTTAAGTAACCAGGATAATCAAAATTTCCAAGGGTCAAATTATTATATAGTGAATTTGTTGTGGTGACTGGGTCTGTCTTTTGGGAATTAGTGTGATAATATGAGCAACTAAAGTAATTATGGTGAATACTCTGCCTTCGGAGGTCGCTAAGTGTGTAGGACAGACAAACCCAGCCATACCAAGTGGCCCCAGTATTCCAGATCCCACTGAATTGGCATCTATCTGTCTGTCTGTCTGTCTGTCTGTCTGTCTGTCTATCTATCTATCTATCTATCTATCTATCTATCTATCTATCATCATACCTACTTTAAAGAAGAGAGAATTACCTACCCCTTCATAATGACCTAAAGAAGTCTTTTATCTCCATCTGGCTGATTCCATGTGGCCTCCCGATTTAGGGGCCTGACATCTGTGGATCCCCCTTCCTGTGGCCCTAAAACATGGGAAACAGATATGCCCATTTGTTCTCCAGTCATAGGTTCGGTTTCATTGTCACTGAAATACAGATTCTTTGGTTTGTTTATGGTTGTAGCAATTTTCTTTTAGGCAAAATATCATAACTCGGGTTGCTAATAACTTAAAAAAATTGAGTAGGAAATAGGACCATAGATAAATAAAGATGGTACCTTTTATTTTCGCTTTCTCTCAAGATACTTAAAGCTATAAAGAAACTTTATTAATAATACTGATCAGTACTTGCACTGTAAGCTTTTATGTCAGTTTTTTTTGCCAACCAGGGAGGATTAAATCTCTGATTCAAGACTCATTTCTATTAGGATTCAGTGCTCCAGGTTGAATACCTTATCTGGCAGCAGATAAAAGAGGAGCTGATGCTACTAATCTTGCATTCTTTAACAATGACATTTTAAAATAATTTTAAAAGACCATATTCCATCCCCAATCTTCTGATTGAGGAAAATTGTTGAGAAAGTAATACATGTTTTGGATGGCAATAGACCTTTTAATTATCACGATTTAACTACTTCAGCCTATATCTCATAATCTCATTTAACTCTAGGTACATTAGTTTTCCTGGTACATCTTTTATCCAGGGAGGAAAATAAGTAAATTACTGTTTCAGGTGGCTGGGGAAGGAGGAAGGACTAAAGTCTCTTCAGGATAGTTGATCTGCTTTGGTAGAATTTTTGAGTATCTGATATTTCAGTAGCCTTATGCTCAATAGTATTGGCTAAGACCTTGTAGACAAAGCAAATGTTCTTTGCACATGTTTCTCTCTCTGTTATGAAACATACTAACAGGTTTCCATTTCTATTTCACAGAAACTTACAAAGTACAAACAATAAACCTCATAAAAATCTAGCAAATGAATATGTTATTTTAATTCTCAGTAAAGTTGACTTTAGAAATTATTTTTAAATATGTATCATAATGTTTGTTCTTATCTTGTCATCTCATCTGTCCTATGATTTTCTAATTCTAAACTCAGACATATCATCTTGAGAATTTATGTGTTGCTTGTAAGATGGCCTTAACTCTATGTTAGTGTTTTGAATAGTCTTATAATTTATATTTAATCACATATTATGTTGGCACTCTTGATGAGGATATCAGATTAAAAAATCTGTCTGATTGCCAACACATTGGAACTAAACTAGAAGGCCAAATCAATGGAACTTGGATATATCAGTTTATGTATGTGTTCTCTTCAATTTTCTATGATTTGGTGATGTATTATTAGCTATGATCGTGCTAAAATGATCCTTTCTTCCCCTTACTTGCTTGATTTTGTATGGATTTATAAACTATTTAATTGAGATTTATGATTTCATATATATATATATATTTATTTATTTATTTATTTAATTTTTTTATGACCGCACCCATGGCATATGGAAGTTCCCCAGCCAGGAATTGAATCCAGGCTGCACTGTGATTTATGCCAAAGCTGTGGCCAAACTGGATTCTTTAACCCACTGCACTGGGCCAGGAATCAAACTCATGCCTCAGCAGCAATTCAAACTGTTGTCAGATTCTTAACCCATAGTACTACAGCAGAACTCCTCCACATCAAAATTTTGAAAAGTCTAAAAGTATATTGTTTCTAAGAAAGTGAGATGAAATTTTCTCAGGAACATTGAACTGTAGAAAGTTTATTAGTTTATTAGGGCTGCTGTAACAAAAATGAGTGGGTTAAAAACCACAGAGATTTATTGTCTGTTCAGTCTGAAGACGAGCCTGAGATCAAGGTATCCCACGATTGGTTCCTTCTGAGGTCTGTGAGTGAAGGATCTGTTTCAGGCCTTTCTCTTTGGCTTACCCATATCTATCTTCTCTGTCTCTTCATGTAATCTTCCCTCTATGTTTGTCTCTTTGTCCAAATTTCATCTTATAAGTACTTCAGTCATATTGTATTTCACACTATCCTAATAACCTCATTTTAACTTGATTATCTTTGTAAAGATTCTGTTTCCAAATAACATTATATTCTGAGGCACTGGGGGGTGGCTTAGGACTTCAATGTAGAAATTTTGGTGGGGAGGGGGCCTAGTTCAACACATAACAAGAAGGAAAATTTTCAGGTCAGGAAAAAAAAAAAAAACAATCTGGAATTTTTTTTTTCTTTCCCAAGTAGGGAGCTACCTGCTATTTAAATTTAATTTTTTTTAAATATGAAATATTTGTCTTGATATCTATTAGACAAAATTTCAAAAATTATTTTGGCATAGACTCAATAGTTTTAGTGTGTCTGAGGAAGGCAAGACATGAATGTATTAAATAAAATTATTACATAGAATGCAATATGACAGTTTCTATAAGGAAGTTTGTTTTTAAAGAATATTTTAATAACAGTATAAAATATTAATAATTTTACTATCAGTAGCGATACACGTGTCCATTTTATTGTTTCCCTTGACTGTTGTTTAAAAACAATTCCCTTTTATTGTGTAAATCTGATCTACTTGCTCAACAAAAATATAACATCCTAACTTATGTAACATGGAATTACCCATGTTGTGTCATCAACCACCTATTGAACTTGGACTCTAAGTCTGTAGAACATTATTAATCATTTACTTCCCATGTTTTATGATAGGAAAATAGGTACCTGAAGCAGAGATGAAACTTGCCAAATGCTTTGCAATTAGTATAAAATATAGGACAGGAACCCAAAAATTTCGAGATAAAAATTCAACAAATTTTACAGCTTTATTTATTTATTTATTTATTTTTGCCTTTCTAAGGCCGCTTCCCATGGCATATGGAGGTTCCCAGGCTAGGGGTCGAATCCGAGCTGTAGCCACTGGCACACGCCAGAGCCACAGCAACGCTGGATCCGAGCCGCGTCTGCAACCTACACCACAGCTCACAGCAACGCTGGATCCTTAACCCACTGAGCAAGGCCAGGGACTGAACCCGCAACCTCATGGTTCCTAGTTGGATTCGTTAACCACTGTGCCACGACGGGAACTCCAAATTTTACAGCTTTAAATGAACTTTGAGTTCATCAGGTCTGTGATTTCCCAGACAAGGGAACTGAGGCTCAGAGAAGTTAAATGATTTGTCAAAACCATATAGTTAGATCAGTGGTAGTGCTGCCTTAACTGGTGCATTCATTTCTAAATCAGTTCAAGCCTGGTCACTGTTATGGGATGTTTTAGTGGGTATTGGGTAGCCTACACCTATCTTCATTACATATTCCTCCAAATAACCCTATATATAACTACTAAAATAGTTAACCAAATACATAGATAGGTAGGAAAATTAGGGAGAATATCTGCAATCCTAGGACTATTGAAGTCACAGCTCAATTTGTACTCAGTTGGAATAAGTAGCCAGTTATTAGGAAGCAAAATATACTAAGACTTTAGGACAAGTCCCTCTTTCTTCCCACCATTTAAATAGGCAGCTGGATCAACATTCCTTAGCCCCTTCTGCAGCCTCTGCTGAGCTCACCGATATGATCTGTACACCATTCTTGCAGAGGCAGTCAGTAAGTTCAGTCAGATTAATTTCTTTTGTTGTGGTTTTTCTACCTATTCCACTACCTTATATTTTTCCTTATTCAATTTTTACCTAACTTTTAATCTTCCTAATTATATTATTAGTGTATTATCTGACTTTACTTGAAAACTTCCTTTTCTATCAGCATTAATCAGTCTCCTATCATTTTTAATCTTCTTGCATGGCCCTGTACCAAATATTTAGAAACACCTTCAAGGCTTTTTCCAACAAGACATGCTCAAACAAGCAAACAAAGAAAATAAAGTAATAATTATGATAATTTCTAAAAGTCTCTACTACCATACTACCCTTCCACCTATTCTCTTCTGATACCTTTTCATCAAATCATACTAAAATTTTGTAACTAAATTTATTCTTTTTTACTAGGTTCAAATTCATGTTTTCCTTTCTTTCCCACTGTATTATAGAATGAATTCTTGATAAGTGGAAGCAATAGAATAAAGGCATTGTAAAATAATTGCTTACATTCATAGTTGAGACTGAAGAATTGAGAAAAGATATAATAATTATACACTTAAAAAGTGATAAAAGTCAGAATTCTATAACAAAGAATTTCCCCATAGTTTATATTAGTCCCACTATAATATATTAACACAAAGGCATTAACTAAATGTCAGTCCACTTGGTTTGTCAGTCCACAGTTATAACATAGACTGGGTGGCTTAAAAACAACAGAAGTGCATTTCTCACAGTTCTTTCAGGTAGGGAACTCAAGGTCAAGGTGCTGGCACACTCATTTGACCAGGACCCACTTTCTGGCTCATGGACAGCTGTCTTTCTGTGTCTCATGGTGGCGGAGGAGGGTTTCTCTGGGGTCTTTTTTATTAAGGCACAAATCCCATTCATGAGGGATCTGCCCTCATGATTTAATCATCTTTCAAAGGCCCCACCTCCAAACACATCATCATTGGGGTTACGATTCAATGTGTGGGTTTGGGAAGGAGGGGAAACCCATTCGGTCCATAGCACTAAAGTTAATGGTTTTTCTCAGTCTTCGTCACTGGAAATTCTGCATTATCCAATATTAACCACTAGTTCCTTCACAGCCCCCTTCACTCCATTTGATTCTGTGAAGCGTAATCATGGTTCTCCTCTTGCTTTAACAATCTTTTCTTTTCCCTTCATGATTCTTTATTCTATTTTTTCCAATTCTCCCTAATCCTTAGGATAAGCCTCAGCTATTTTATCTTCTCTAACATAGTGTTTTGTTTTGTTTTTTTTCTAACATAGGGATTATGATTGGGTTATAAAATCAATTTAATGGATTGAGACTAGAATTTTTTTCTGGCCTCACCCACAGCATGAGGAAGTTCCTGGGTCAGGACCAAACCCACACCACAGTAGGACCTGAGCCAAATCAGTGACAAACTCCAGACCCTTAACTACTAGGCTCCCAGAGAATGCTGAAAACCTAATTATTTTAATGAACCAGAATAGAGTACAATGACCCTCATATAGTGAACATTGGTATTGCTTGGCGAGACTTTGGTTTCCATTGTGTGTGTATATGAGTTTTATATTGCATTAAATATAAAAAATGTATTTATTACTATAGGGTCATGGTCAAAAAAGCTTCAGAAACATATCCCTATCTAGATTGTCTTCCTAGCAAACAAAAATAAAATAGTTTTATTTTAGAATGGATTAGCAATGAGATTCTGCTGTGTAGCACTGGGAACTATGTCTGGTCACTTATGATGGAGCATGATAATGTGAGAAAAAAGAATGTATACATGTATGTATAACTGGGTCACCATGCTGTACAGTAGAAAATTGAAAGAACACTGTAAACCAGCTATAATGGAAAAAAATACAAATCATTATATTAAAAATAAAATAGTTTTATTTAAGTGTAATAAAATTGGAGTTCCCATTGTGGCTCAGTGGGTTAATAATCTGACTAGTCTCCATGAGGATGCAGGTTCAATCCCTGGCCTCCCTTGGTGGGTTAAGGATCCAGTATTGCTACAAGCTATGGTGTAGTTCGCAGATGGAGCTCAGATCCTGCATTGCTGTGGCTGTGGCATATGCCAGCAGCTGTAGCTCTGATTTGACACCCAGCCAGGGAACTTCCAGGTGTGGCAGTAAAAATAAAAAAAAAAAGTCATAAAATTTATCCTGATAAAATATACAATTCAGTGATTTTTGATTAAGTTCACTGAATTGAGCAACTATCACCACAAATCCGGAATTTAGAATACTTTAATCATCACAGACTGAAAAACTATACCTATTAGCAGTTATTCACCATTTTTCTTCAAATTCACAAGACCTAAGAAACCATTAATGCACTTTCTTTCTCTCTAGAAGTACCTATCTGGAAATAAAATATAGGTACAACCAATTGTACCTATATTGGTACAATTGATTGTATTTTATGACAATTGGTTGTATTTTATTGCAGACTCCTTTGACTTGCACAATGTTTTCAAAGTTCATATAAGTTATAGCATGCATCAGTAGTCTTTTTTATTTTAATTTTTCTATTGAGGTGAAAGTCATAAACTCAAGCATTTAAAATTGTACACTTAGGAGTTCCTATCAAGGCTAAGCAGAAACAAATCTGATTAGTATCCACGAGGGCACAGGTTCGATCCCTGGCCTTGCCTAGTGGGTTAAAGGTCCGGCATTGGTGTGAACTGTGGTGTAGGTCACAGACATGGCTTGGATCCCGCATTGCTGTGGCTGTGGCGTAGGCTGGTGGCTATAGCTCTGATTCAACCCCTAGCCTGGGAACCTCCATGTGTTGAGGGTGCATGCCCTAAAAAGACAAAAAATCATTGTGCACTTATATTGCATTTAATACATTCACAATGATGTGCAGTAATCACATATATTAAGTTCTAAAACCTTTTTGTCACTTTCTTTATTTTTTATTATTGCTGGAAGGTCTTCCATTGTTTGAGTATTCCACATTTTGTTTATCATTCACACGTTTTTTGTTTTTGTTTTTTTTTCTCTTTTTAGGGTCACATCTGTGGCATAGTTCCCAGGCTAGGGGTCAAATTAGAGCTGTAGCTGCTGGCCTATGCCACAGCCACAGCAAAGCCAGATCTGAGCCACATCTCTGAGCTACACCACAGCTCATGGCAACACCAGATCCTTAACCCACTTATCAAGGCCAGGGATCACACCAGCATCCTCATGGATACTAGTCAGATTGGATTCATTACCTCTGAGCAACAATGGGAACTCCTCATTCATATGTTGATGGACATTTGGGTTGCTTTCATTTTTGGCTCTTATGAATATTGCTGCATAAGATTTATAGCAGCAATATATAAAGTTTTTCTTGCAACTTTTTTAACTCATGGACTTTGGGTATCATTTTTTAATTCAAGTGATTATCACTTATTATCTCCAAGATTTATATAATTACTTGAAGTTTAAGCGCTAAATAGTTATTGAAATCTTTCTGTATGTAAAGACCTACCTTAAAGTCAGCTTATCTTGTCTTATGCCCCATCAGTTTGAATACTTCTGACTTTCCCTTTTTCTCCTACTAATTCAGCTATCCCTCCCTGTCAACTTGGCTGTCGTCCTACCCTTCCTTCCCACATCCTGAAAGTAAACAGAATTTGAAGTAATTTTCACAAGTCTCTTAGGGTCACACTCTCATTTTTTTATTAACATTGTTATTTCTTATTATTTGGGTGATTGCAATTATCATCTTTTTATTTTTTTCTACTTTTTTTTTCTCTAAATCTTCTCCAATCCCTCTTGCTCATCTCAGACAGATTATTTTTCTTAATATGCAGTTATAACCAAATCAAGACTCCATGCAAAGATATCAATGCTTCATCTCTGAGACAGTTCCTTTTCCCTCACAGTCCATGTTCCCTGGACCCCAAGACTGCTGATGGCAGTGCTCTCAGCTTGGAATACCAGAGACATTCACTCAAGCCCATATTGCTTGCAGTGAGCCTCATTTCTGTCCTTGGCACCATGGTTGTGGCTGGACCAGCCCTTGTGGTTCTTACTTTGATCTCAGGATACCCTGCAGGAAAGTTCAGGGAACTCTGAGGAACAAGGTTTATTATTTACAAGTCCTGCAGAGTACACACACACGCACACACAAGGGCCGCACAGGGAGGTTGTATGTGGAGAGAGAGCAAACATGGACCCGGTGTTCTCTCTTTATTAGTGTCTTTGGGTTCACTCTTTATTGGCTAAGTTGAAATGTGAGTGGGAATTAAGGTTTGGAGAAAAGCAGGATCACTTATATGTCAAGTTTGCTGGGTAACATGGGGTTTTTGAAAGAAGGACTTTAACAGGAGGGGATGGCCTAGTTCCTGCTCTGATTGTTTTGCTAGTAGCTGTGTCATACACTGGCAATATGTTTACTCAAGATGGATGTCTTAAAAAAAAAAAAAAGATGGATGTCTTCTGAAATGAACACCTCAGCAATCAAATTTAATATCAGGCACTTACACTGCAATCAGAAATCTTAATGTCAGGAACATACACTACAGTCTTATGTTTTTTTGCCATTATACTTACCACTAGAGGACTCAACATAAATTTATGGTTCATTTTCTGTCTTCCCCAATCAGAATTTAAACTCCAAGAGGGCGATTTTTTTTTTTTTCTTCCCTGTTAGTGTATGCTCAGCTCTTTGGACTGTGTATAGGAGGTCAATAATTATTTGTTGAATGAAGTAAAACCCAAACTCAGTCCTGTCTTCAACATTACCTAATATATGTATGTATATTTTCTCTAGTAATATTTATAATTTCTTGTCTTATACCTGTAGCTATAGCAAAGCTAGAATATATTATGCATTTATTTTGTGCATAAATGTATATTTTCTTACTTCTGAGTTTAATTCAATTTAAACCAAATGGAGAAATGGGTGAGAATGGAAATGAATGAGTCTAGAGTGGTATGGCTCAGTATTTTGGGGGAGGGTTGGTCAAAGTGGTTCTGAAATTAAGGTTATCTCAAAAGACATGTTTAAGCAGTGAAGACACAGAAAAAGACATAAGACATGATATGAAAAAAAAAATGCAAAAACCAAAGGGAGTTTATACTGACATGGAGACCACAAACCTAAGATACTACATTTGTAGATGTCAAGGCAATGATTTAGAGGGCCTAGGTCAGAGGAATGTGGAGGTTTGGGGCAGCATGCATAGAGATAGTTGTTTTATTGGATGCCTGTAGGTACTTAGGGCTCCCACATGACTCTTTATGGCTTTATTTATACCACTTCATCTACTAGGAATGCTTTTGTATACAGTTCTCCTATTCACTTAAAATTCTGGCAACATCAAAATATACTAGGTGTGTAACTTTGATCAAGTACTTATTATGTGCCTGGCACTATGCTTGACAGTTGATTTATTCCTATGATGGAGGTTCAAATTATTATCCTCATTTACTACAGAAGAAAGATACTACTTAAAAGTTTGAGAAAGTTGCTCATGAATAAAGAGCTTTTGGATAGGAACCATAACATTTATATTCATTACATTCATATTCATCTCCCAGAGAATAAAGCTTATTTCTGGGCATGTAATAAAACTCAACAGCTGTTTGTTGAATGAATGGTTGAGTAGAGAGAGAAATAAATTGTATTAACTTACAAATAATAATAAGAGGTTCACATCAGATGATGTTTCCCAAATGAACTGCTTGAGTGTTTTTGAAGATTTTAATAATATTTGTTAGAGGGTTTTCAAAATTCTGTTGGCTTGTTTTAAATCCTTTTTCTTGGCAAAATTTGCTTTAATAGATTTAGTGTTATGGTAAACAAGCCCATAAACCATACAAAACACTATGATTATGCAATTCACCACTTTTTTAAAAGTGCAAATATTATCCCAGTAGAGGCTTATATTTTCTCTACAGAAACTGATCAGGGGACCACAAGTACAGAAAAAACTTCAGTTCTTCATAAATCCTATTTGTGCAATTACTCTTCCTTGTGTCATTTTTTCTTCAGTGAAAACCACAATTCACTTAGCTTTATATGGTCTTTGCTTTTGTTTTCTGAGCCAGTTTAGAGCCCAGTCTGTCCTTAGATTTAGAAGTTAAAATTCTTAGTTTATCCAGATGTTGTAATATGAGAAAAGAAAGAATTTATATGCATCTTTTTAAAAAAGAGCAATTTATGAGACATTGTGAACCCTCTAAGAGGCTACAGATGAATCCCTTTTAATATATATATTGAAAAATGCATTTACCAATCTTAGAAAATTTGTGGCAATGGCAATGCAGTATCTCAAAATACTATAAATTAAATAACATACCAGCAACTTGTGACTAATAAAAACCTCACTTATGTCGTAATTTGTTTTCCCCATACATAGCATTGCATTAATTTGTGTCATGTGAAGTTAAATACTGCAGGATTTATAAGTATTACACATGTGAAAATTCCATATGTTCTTAAGGCTCCATTCTGTGATCTGATGTCATCTTTGAGACCACCCAAATAAAGAAATACTTTTGACACTTTGAGTCTCTAAGGATCTTTATGTAAATGATCATTTTTGGCCAAAAGTTTAGATTTTTTTGTGATAAATTCTTACTGCATTTCTGGAATAAGATTTATGGGTCATCTGAGTGATGTCTTAGTGCCAAAATAAGGTTGTTGATTAGTGTAGAAAACTGGAGATATAAGAGCATTTATTCAATAACTGCATGCTAAGAATAGTGTTATATATTGGGGTCTGTTCTGTCATTTTTGGAAATATAGCCCCATAAAACAAATGTGATGTATATATGACTTATATTGGGCCTAGAATTTTACAATCTTGAATACTCTGGAGATTCAGATTTCTCTCAGTAACTTTTTCCAAGTAAGAAAATCAACTTAGATTTAAATGTTATCATTGCAGTGCATAGATTTTCAATAGATCTGCATCCCAGCTCCCTGGAGAGGAAACATTTTATTTTCATTTTTAAACTTTCAAATGTCTAAAGACATATCATACATCGTAAATAGATGTTTAATGCATCTTGAATGAGTGAGTAATTAAGTGAACCTGAATCTAATTTCTAGTTCTTCCAATTTTTCCTACTGTTCTTCTCAGAAAAACCGCTTATATTCAAAATATGATGTAATAATTTTTTTTTCCTCAACATTCATATAATACTATGTTTTGGTGAAACAGAAATCAAATCATTAATATTTTTCCATAAATTTATGAACTAGAATAGAACCTCTCACTTGGAGAGACTTTGGACAATAAAACTGTTCAATTAAATTTGATAAATACAAAGATTTATTTTAAATACCTCTACTTACTTTTATGTAACAGATATTTATAAAAAGTCTGTTAAATTGCATTCACTTGGATAGATGTTAACCAGAGAAAGCCTATTAATTGTCAAAAGTTAGAGATTATTCATACTTAATTATAGAAGGATACTTGACTTTTTGAAAATAATAAACACTGCTCTTTTTATTGAAAGTACATGTAGGAGAAAAAAAATCAATATGAAACTTTAGCCAAATAAGTGTACAAAAAAGAAAAATGAAGAAACACTGGAAAGAGCATTACTGTTTTCTTTTTTAAAAAAGCTATTTATTTAATAGTGAAATACTTTCTTTCTCAAACCAGGTGGCCTCTATCATTCAATCTAACTCTATTTTATGACTTGGTCATTTACCAGTACCCAGTTACCTTGAAAGCATACTTCAAATCAAACCAAAAGAAAGAATGTAGCTCCATCATACTAAACCATCAGCAGCACTAGAAAAAATCTTAAAAACTCACATTTTCACAAAGCAACCATATGTATGTATGTATGTGTATCTGTCTGATTTGTGATCTTTGTCTATATTGAAAAAGCAATCACAAGTAAATGCAATAATTACAAATGCAATAATTGCAATAATATAGTCCTCAATCATAAGTATCAATGCGTCACTTTTGAACTTTAAGAATTAAGTTCAAATTTTAGTGTTTAAATAATAAACTTGGCAAAATGCCTCCTGAATCACTGTCAGAATTCCATAAAGAAGGTAATTTAAAACAAAATGAAACAAAACAAACAAAAAAACTCCCTCAAATATCAAGAACAGAATCCTGTTCAAAGAATAGGGAACCATATCACCCATAGTCAACATTAAACCACGTTCTTGAAAATACTAGAGGATTCCAAGTGATAAATAAATAAGAAAATAGATGATCAGCAAAATATAATTAAAATTCAATTCAGTGACTCCAGTATGGTTGACAGAAAGACATGTCAACTTTGGAAATAATTTTGGATTTATATATTTTTAATGATGGATTTTTTTTCTTGGAACTGGGCAAATTCCTAGGCATTAAAAAGATTCTTTCTGTAAAAACAACTTTCATTTTACCTTGTAATTTTGAAAAGATGATTTGGTAACTTATTAAAATATGCAGGCTGTCTTTGCTCACATAAACTCTTTTAGAAAAAGATAAACTGGAAAATTTTTATTTGACTAACTCAATATATTATTTTTAATATTAAAAAGCTCCTCTAAATTATTTATTAAAAGTTGCATACATCTTTTTATAACTGCATTCTGAAGAATATATTACACTCTATACCAATTAAATCAAAGATCTGAAAATCTCTTTACAAATGTCAGCATTTTTTAAAATCGTGTTTGAATATATGTGTAAAATGATGTGCTTAAAGTGAGAAAATAATGCAGTTTATCCCTTCATTCGTTTTTGATATGAATCACAGAAACCCAGTTTTGAATGCAATCATCCTTTCTGCTCTCCACTTCAACAGCTTATTGATTGAAGTAAATGTAATATTTTCAAAAGCTTCCTCTGCTAAGCATTTGAGCAAGACTTAATGAATTAAGTCATTTTGAATAACATTGAGCATTATAATATTTTAAACTTGTGTTTTTAGTAATTTTAAAAACACTCTGGTTAAAATCATTTAGGCATGCCCGCCTTCCGTGGGTAGAGACAGACATGTGTTCAAGCCGCAACTGGTGAAACCACTCTTCTCTCAAAGTATCATACTTAGTCTTGTTTTGTTTTTTCATCATAGTTCTCATGGGTTAGTTAATCATTTGTACATTTAATCGTTTTTAATATTTATTCCTTTCCCCCATCTATGTTGTAAATTCCATGTTTTATTGCCCATTGAATACCCACTTCCTGGAACAGTGTCTGCTAATGCTCAGTTTATATTTGTTGAATGAATAGATGAAGTTAATCACTGATGTAAAGGATTGATACTGATCCTTCCAGCATGTCAGAGCACGTATTTCCCAACCATCACTTTTAAAATTAGTTTTTATTTCACAAATTATTTGTTTAAGGATTCAACGAAGTAGATGTTTGTTACTTTGATTTTAATCTATTTCATGAAACATTTTTTGAAATTTTTTACTGTGTGGCCCTAAAAGTGTATTATATTAAATTTTTCTATTAGGTTTTTTGTATATGAGAAAATTTTACTCACCTCAGTGGTACATTTTGTAGTTGAGCTGAACAAATACAGTAGAGGACTGCTCATACCCTATATGATTTCATGACAGTTTTCCCACTTATACAAATAATCCTGGGTAGGGCCTTTATCATTTGTTTTCCTGTGATATTTTAAAACATGATTTTTTTTTTTCTTTTTTGGCCACCCTGTGGCATATGGAGTTCTTGGGCCAGGGATCAGATCCAAGCAGAAATTGTAACCTGTGCTGCAGCTGCAGCAATGCTGGATCCTTTAACTCACTGAGCCCCACCAGCGATTGAACCTGCATCCTGATGCTGCAGAGATGCTGGCAGATCCCGTTGTGCCACAGCGGGAACTCCAAAACATGATTTCTCAAGTTAGTTCATAAGGCTTTTGAAACTTAACTTTTCTGCCTTTCAGAATATTTTTGTTTTTATTGTTGTTAGAGGAGAATAATCTGTTTATTCAAATAGAATCCTTCTGGCGGTTTTGCCTTAAAGCTGAGAAGAGGTGAGAATTCACTGATGAAACAACCCAACACAATTCACGTTCACTCAAAAGGTCTTCACTTATGTCCGGAATTTTCCAGTATGTGCCTGGTTTTTTGTTTCATGGTTTCATTTTAGCTAACTTTTTTCACATTCTAATTTTTTTTATTTTTCCTGCTTTGGAGAAAGAATTGTCATCAGTATTTATGAAAAAAAAATTTTCTGGCTACTCTTTTTATCATACAGTTTGCATATTTGCCAGATATCTGGATTTTCATAGGATTTGGTTGGTTAATACACTTATTTACTGATATCACTAAATAGAGATTTACTATACTTAAAGCCAAGATTTACATTCAGTATTTAGTATTTAGTCAACTTCTTAATGACTTTGTATTCATTTGAAAACATTGTTAATAAATGTTTTCACTGGGAATAAAGTAAAGAACCAGCATTTCATTTTGCAAGCAGCACTGTCAATTTGCATACTTATTCCTAACAAACACATTCTAGTGGAATGGATGTTAACTGTGGGCTTCTATAAGCAGGTGGTAGAGAACTTTGGCTAGAAGACATCAATGTGGAGATGCTGATTTGGTCAGGCTCTTTGTGGTTAGATTTATTGGTCTAATCTCAGGTGCATTGTGCGGACACTGATGTTCCACACTGATTGGGCAAGTTTATATATGTGAAAGCTGTTGTAAAGCTTGTGGATAAAGGATCTATAAACACTGTTGCATATATTTTTCAGTATTGAAGATTGCCAAAGAGGTTATTTACAAGGTCCTTTCTGCAGAAGATATAAGCTGCTGAATTAGAGAGAAATGTCTTAGCATTGCCTTCCTTAAAGATAAAACAAAACAAAACAAAACTTATAAGGCACTGAAAGGTCTTTATTCTTTTCAATGAATATAATGTTTGGAAGAGTATGATGAGGGGGAATGTGAGTTGGTGCTGTATGTATATTTGTGAATGGTGTTTGCAGTGCAGTAGAGTTCCTTCACTGTTTATTAATTCCTTCCCTTCAAAATTAAATATTGTTTAGTCTTGTGACGTCACTGTTTATTCAAAATGTTTATTTATCCTTCTCTAAATTTCCTTTATATTTCTTGTTAAAAATCTGTCCGACTATAGATTTTCTCTGTAGTATGACAAGAATAACATTAACTTTAATTTGGTGATTTATATTAAAGAAATGATGCATTTTTGTACAGCAATGAAAATGTAATGATTACATTTCAGAATTAATGCCATGTTTTAAAATAAAGTAGTGATTTTCCATCTTACTGCAGTAGATTTTCACACAAAGAGCATGTTCATACTCACTTTTGTGTTACAATATTAAACTGTATTAAAAGTTGGGAAAGAAATTTTGAAATTCCCAAAATAATAATAGTATCCTGTTATGTTTATGCTATTAAAAAAGTCACTGTCAGACAAGTAAATGGAATATTTAACCTTGCATTTCACATGTGGAAATTAAGTTTCATTTCACCAAAGGAATGGCAATCCATCAGCTTTATACTGTTAGTAACTAGTGTGAGATCCTCATATTGCAGTACGTATTTCCTGACAGAATTCTGCTCCCTTTGTTCTCTCTGTGATGCAGAGTCATTGCATCTTTTCTTTCACCTAAATGACTTTCTAGCTCATGCCTCCCATCTTACCATTCAGCGCAAAAGCATAGTTTCCTGGTGCACTAAATGGGGATGATGATATTGATAAGCTTTTGTAATTTGGAGTTTGAAATACAATAATACTTTAAAAAATAGAATGATATTTTTAAAATACCTGATCTGTATTAGCAGTTATCATTATCACATCTCCCTAAATAGTTTATTGCAGATTTGTCTCATCAGTTCCCAGACTCTGTTATCTTTCACTGTAACCCGTTTGACTAATCTGTTGGCTAACACTTTTTAAGATTAATTTCATTATTGTTATAACTATGTCATTCAATTATGCTATAATTTTCCACTGCCTATATAATCTTGACTATGTTCTGAATTTGATTTTAAGGCTCTTTCTGATTTGACTGTTGTTTAGTTTTGTCTGCCATCTACTCCTGAATCTCTTGGAAATATAAAATATGTCTCCTTTTTCCCAAGCTTATTGAGATATCATTGACATTTAATATTGTGTGTATTTAATGTGTACAACATGCTGATTTGATACACATGTATGTTGTGAAGAGATTGCCACAGTAGAGTTAGTTAACACATTCATCACCTCACATAATTGCCATTTATTTTTTGTGGTGGGAACATTTAAGGTCTACTCTCTCAGCAACTTTCAAATATCTAATACAGTTTTGTGAACTATAATCACCATGCTGTATATTAGATCTCTAGAACTTATCCATTTTATAACTAGTGGGAATTTAAACCCTTTAACAATTTACCTTAATCCCCAACCCCCAGCAACCACTATTCTACTCTCTGTTTCTATGAGTTTGGCTATTTTTGATTCCATATATAAGAGATATCATATAGTATTTGTCTTTTTATGGCATGACTTACCTTACTTAGCATAATGTTCTCAAGGTCCATCACTGTTATTACAAAGGACAACATTGCTTTCTTTCACATGACTGAATAATACCCCATTGTATATACCTATCACATCTACTCTATCCACTCATCCACTGATGGACACATAGGTTGTTTCCATTTTTTTGGCCATTGAGAATTAGGCTGTAATGAACACAGGGGTACAGAGAACTCTTTGAGACCCTCACTCAGGACTCTGAATATATTTTTCTTTGCTCAGAATTTCTGCCTGGAATATTTTATTATCTTTTCTCTTAGGTTTATGTATTATTTCACCTTAAATGAACATCTTGAGTTTGCTTCCTTCAGGAAATTCCATCCAAACATGTTTTATCTTTTCATTATTCTTTGTTTCACCTTTTTCATTGTACTTTATGATGGTTAAACTTTGCACAGTTTGTGTATTCTCTAACTATCTGCTGCTAGAGTGACCTGGAGACACTGAAGAAGATTCTCAGTACTTTGGCTCTGGATTATCTGTTCATCTTCTCTCCTCTGCTATGAATTTTTACGCATCTGATCTTGTTATCATTATTTTTAAAATTTTTTTATTTTAGTAAGCATGGATACTATCTTTTGGCTTTGGGGGTTTTGCCATATTCACATAATTAGGGTTTTCCAGATTGTTTTCCAGCTATATTCATGAGGGATAAAATTTCTAAACTGTCAAATTTCACATGTCACAATTATCTATATTATTTATGTCTGGATATCTATCTATAGAGAGAGAGAAAGAGAGAAATCAATATGAAGAGGTTTATTATGAGGGATTGACACACAATTATGAATGTTGAAAAGTCTCATGGTTGCTGTCTGCCAGCTGGCAGCACAGGGAAACCAATAATGTAGTTCCAGTCTATGCTGGAAAACCTGAAAATCAGGGGGCCGCTGGTATAAGTCTTGGTCTGTGTTTGAAGGCCTGAGGACAAGAACCACCAGTGTTAGAGGGCAGAGGATAGTTATTCCAGCTCAATTGGAGAGAAAATTTACACTTCCTCTGCCTTTTTGTTATCTTCAGGTCCTCCACAGCCAGCCTGAATTGGTGAGTGTGATTATTATTAGTCTACAGAATCAAATGCTAATCTTTTCCAGAGACATCCTCAGAAATAATGTTTTACCAGCTACCTGGGCATCGCTTAGCCAGTTGCATTGACACACAAAACTAACCATCACACACATGAATGTTTTGCATTTTCTTCATTTCGTACGATACTTCTGAAAGTCCTTCTGCAAGACTTTTGGAATCCATTTTGTATAAGACCACTCCTCAGCCTGAGACAATCCCCAGGGTGGATGGAGAATTTAAACAATATCCATGTCTTATGTTTAATAATTTACAGCAGTCACATTATAGTATATATATATATATACATATATATATATGCATACACACAATTAGAATTGAATTTGCATAGTTTTCAAAATTTATTTTGAATTGTATAATTCTTTTTACTGGGTTCTTATTTATCTTAAAATTATAATATTTACTCTTAAGAACACTTTGAACGGCCAGTGAAGTTTTTGACATTTAGAAAAAGACTGGGATAATTGTGATATGTGAAAGTTGACACAATTTTAGAAATTTTATCCCCCATGAATACAATTGGAAGACAGTGTAGAATATAATTTTTTTAAATGTTGAAAACTTGTAACAAGTAGATATGAATTCATTTATTCAAATACTAGCTACAATTTTTAGGAAAACTGCATGTGGACAAAACTGTCCACTTAAAGGTCACTGCTTTGTGTATATATATCCTCAAAAAGAAGCTTTATATTACAGTCATGCTGTAGCTCTGTAAGTCAAAAGGATAGCTTTGCATTGATTGTTCCATAATCTACTCATTGGAACATTTTTTTCCTATAATTTCAGGAATTCTAAATTTCGTGCTTTTCTTTTTGACCTCAGAACGTAATTACCTTTAGTTATTACTTTAGGGTGTCAGCTTTAGTTGTCGCTGTGTCACACTTAATTACATACTAAAATATTTAAATTATATGTATGTGTATATTTATATGCTTTGTTGAAATAGACTTGCTGAAATTAACTATATTAGATGCTTACTGGTAGTAGATGTACTTTTAAAGCAAATAGATGATAGGTTGATATTTCATTGGGTTTCCAGTGTTATTTTTGCTGCCAAACATTTGACTAGATTTTCAGAGTACATTTCTTAAAACTTGGATAAGTATATTGGCATGTAAAATGGCACAGAGAAAATATGTATATTAAGAAAATTATGTTATGGACTGCTGAAATTTGAAATGGGAGTATTTGTTTTTCAGCAGCGTTTAAGTAATGAAATATTTTTAAAAGGCATTGCTGATAATTTACTGTAGAAAGTAACCCACTTCTAGATATGTCAGTGTCCTCCTCCATCATTAAGAAACTCCTTTAAAATCATTAGCTTTGACTTACAATTATTTTAATTTACTTCTTTCTTGTAAGGAATCAGATCTATTTTCTTTTTATTTTAAAGTTTTCAAAAGAGTCTTTTTTTCCCCTTGTCATGATTTTTGGAATATATGGCAAAAAGTGCTTTTGACACCTATTAGTAATCTTTTTTTAGTGCTTAAAAACTAATTATTTACATGTTATATATAATATATAAAATGTAGTAAGTAATATAAAATTATATACATGTATATATATTATGTTACATTTTTAAAAACTAATGGCCTAAATGATGTTTAAGTAGAGGGGTGGTAATATTAGACTCTCTGTGTGCATGCTTCATAATATTTTTCTTTTATTGATTGGTTAATTCTTCAGTATCATCCAGCAGCTTCAATGTCTACTCTTTAACATTCCTTCAGGCTTGATTCTGCACTATATTAGTAATAAATAGCGCAAAACTTACTGGCTTAAAACAACAAACATTTATTATTGTCTATGGTTTTTTTAGCTTTGGAATCTGAGAGTAGTTTAATTTGTTGATTCTGGCTCCAAGTCTCTCATAGGGTTGCAGTTACCCAAAGGAAGGCTTTCTGGTGCCTGGAGGGTCAGCCTTCAATATTCCTAATGCACCTGCTTTGCCAGTTCATTTTGGCTGACAGCAGAGTGCTCTCCTTTTCCGGACCTCTCTCTCTCTGGGGCTGCTTGAGTGTTCTCAAGATTTGATGACTGGCTTTGTACAAAGTGAGTGATTCAAGAGAGAAATTAAAACTCCAATATCTTGTTAGTGAGTTACTCTTGGAAATTATATACTCTCATTTCTATCCAGACTATGTCCATTAGAAGTGAGTCACTAAGTAAAGTCCACATTTGGGGGAAAGGAGATCAAAATTGAGGTGTATCAAAGAATCATCATCATATTTTAAAACTGCCACATGGGGAGTTCTCATCGTGGTGCAGTGGAAATGAATCCCACTAGGAACCATGAGGTTGCAGGTTTGATCCCTGGCTTCACCCAGTGGGTTAAGGATCTGGCATTGCCGTGAGCTGTGGTGTAGGTCACAGATGTGGCTCGGACCCTGTGTTGCTGTGGCTGTGGTGTAGGCCAGTGACTACAGCTCCGATTTGACCCCTAGCCTGGGAACCTCCATATGCCGCGGGTGCGGCCCAAAAATACAAAAAGACAAAAAACCAACCAAACAAAAAAACCCCTGCCACATGGGCCTCTTTAACAAAATCCTTTCTCCTTCAAATTTGTAAAGATCTCTCTTTTAAGTCCTTGACCTGAATTCAGGTTGCTACAAGATCTTGTTCATGGCACTAGAAATGCATCACTTGCTTAAACCTAGTTGTCATTTTTGTCATTCCTCCTTTTCCCCTTCACGTCCAACCAGTCATCAAATCATGTAATTTTTTTGTCCCTAAACATAGATCAAATATGTTCTCTGTCATTATCCATGTAAAGTAACTATCTTATCTTTACTGCTACAAAATAGACTTTTAATATGCATTTTTTTATCTTTGCTTACAGTTTTTTCCTTAGTAAATTTAACTTTCTTTAATACATGGGATTTTGGGTAAGCAAAATATAAAGGTAAGGAAATGAAAAATAAATAAAAATGTAAACTATTGTTAGTGACCTTTAATATCACAATAAATACATACATAGGGCAAGCTTAATATTTTAGTTTCTACTAAGTGGAGATTAGACTGCAGCATTTATTTTTTGAGTAGATCATTGAATACGCAGAACATTTAATGGAAAACAGCAGATTTGAACAGTGCATTGAAGGGTTCGCCTGAAACTAAGTCCCTCCCCTCAGAGTAGTGGTCAGGATATTAGTCTATTTAGTCAAAATTTTCCTGGAATAGATAACATAGTGCTGTAGATGTCCAGCAACTAAATAGTATGCTCCTCTCCATTTCATCAGTGGCCACTGACGGTCCAGCTTCTCCACTTATAGTCTTGTACCTTTAAGCATTCCATGAGCTACTTCATGTTATTGATATGATATTAGTCTGTGTTCTCATCATGAATGTTTCTGAGTGTCATCCTGAAATCTTGAATTCACATCTTTAAAAACTTAATTATACAAGATTAATGCCCTTAACCAATCAACTGGCTGCATGCCTCTTGATCTGTGTTTAGTCTTTTACTTATTCTTATTGACATCCTTGTCCTAAAATCCTCTGTCTCAAGGGGCTCTTCCTGCTGTGGGCTCAGGGCCTAGAGTTATGTTAGCAAATCTTTGACCCTGTCCTTTGAATCCCAAGAGGAATCAACTGACTCTTTCTTCGGTCACCAGCTTTTATTTAGCACCTTGATACCCATCATCAGATGGTATCTTTAGTTGTAACCCACAATTCATTAGGAATTTATAGCATTTTGAGTCAGATGTAACCAAGCAGGATTGCAGTAGGAGAGCCCAAGGAGAGAGTAACAGAAAACAAGAAGTTTTAACAACAGAGTGGCTGAGGACTCGGAAAAGGAAGAATCAGAGTCATTTGCGCTGAAACAAGTGAGCAGGAATCGAGAGCTATTTTCTCCCATTCCGTAGGTTGTCTTTTTTTTTTTTTTTTTTTTTTTTTTTTATGGTTTCCTTTGCTGTGCAAAAGCTTGTCAGTTTGATTAGGTCCCATTGGTTTATTTTTGCTTTTATTTCGTTGCCTTGAGAGACTGAACTAGGAAAACATTTGTAAGGTTGATGTCAGAGAATATTTTGCCTATGTTCTCTTCTAGGAGTTTGATGGTGTCTTATCTTAAGTTTTAGTCTTTAAGCCATTTTGAGCTTATTTTTGTGCGTGGTGTGAGAGTGTGTTCCAGTTTTATTGATTTACATGTAGCTGTCCAGTTTTCCCAGCACTACGTGCTGCAAAGACTGTCTTTTTCCCATTTTATAGTCTTGCATTCTTTGTCAAAGATTAATTGACCATAGGTGTTTGGGTTTATTTCTGGGTTCTCTATTCTGTTCCTTTCGTCTGTATGTCTGTTTTGGTACCAGTACCACACTGTCTTGATGACTGTGGCTTCATAATATTGTCTGAAGTCTGGGAGAGTTATACCTCCTGTTTGGTTTTTGTTCCTCAGGATTGCTTTGGCAATTCTGGGTCTTTTATAGTTCCATATAAAGTTTTGGATTGTTTGTTCTAGTTCTGTGAAAAATGCCATGGATAATTTGATAGGGATTGCATTGAATCTGTAGATTGCTTTGTTTCAAATGATGCAACTGACAAGGGCTTAATCTCTAAGATATACGAGCAACTTACACAACTCAACAGCATAAAAAAACCAACAACCCAATTGAAAAATGGGCGAAAAACCTGAATAGACATTTTTCCAAAGAAGATATACAGATGGCTAACAAGCACATGGAAGAATGCTCATCATCACTGATTAGTAGAGAAATGCAAATCAAAACTACTGTGAGGTACTATTTCACATCAGTCAGAATAGCCATCATTAATGAGTCCACAAATAACAAATGCTAGTGAGGATGTGGAGAAAAGGGAACCCTCCTACACTAGTGGTAGGAATGTAAATTGGTACAATCACTATGGAAAACAGAATGGGGTTACCTCAGAAAACTAAATATAGAACTACCGTATGGCCCAGCAATCCCATTCTTGGGCATATATCCAGACAAAACTTTCCTTGAAAAAGACACATGCACTTGCATGTTCATTGCAGCACTATTCACAATAGCCAAGACATGGAAGCAACCTAAATGACCATCAGCGGATGGATGGATTAAAAAGATGTGGTATGTGTAAAGAATAAAATACTGCTCATCTGTAAAAAAGAACAAAATAATGGCATTTGCAGCAACATGGATGGAACTAGAGACTCTCATACTGAGTAAATTAAGTCAGAAAGAGAAAGGCAAATATCCTATGATCTCACTTACATCTGGAATATGATATATGACACAGATGAACCTTTCCACCAAAAAGAAACTCATGGACTTGGAGATCAGATTTATGGTTGCCAAGGGGGAGAAAAAAGAGGGAGGGAGTGGGATAGACTGGGAATCTGGGGATAATAGATGCAAACTATTACATTTAGAATGGATAGGCAATGATATCCTGCTGTATAGCACTGGGAACTATATCTAGTCACTTGTGATGGAATCTGATGGAGGATAATGTGAGAAAAAGAATGTGTATATAGGTGTGTGTGTGTGTGTGTGTGTGTGTGTGTGTGTGTGTGAGACTGGGTCATTTTGCTGTACAGTAGAAAGTGGACAGAATGCTGTAAACCAGCTATAATGGAAAAAATAAATCATTCTAAAATAAATTTAAAAGGGAACTCATGTCATAAAGCTTTAATAAAAAAGGAACCAATCTTAAAAAAAAAAAAAATGAATCAGAGCTAGTTCTCTTGTTGTTCATTCCCTGGTCAGGAGCACTTTAAATGAGGGATGCATTTGACATGGAACTTGGGCACCTCCTGAGGTTCTTGCTGTCTTTAGCCGTGAAGTTCAATTTCATTGGTGTCCCTTTGGCCCCATGGTCAGCAGGGAGGTCCAAAGTGCAGTATCCTACCAGACGTTTACCTGAGTTCACATCTAAAGTTTTTTGAGTTTATCCAGCCAATATCTTTTACACACCAAATAGGTGGCCCTCTCTTCCTGTTAAAATAGATAAACTCATGGAATCACAGTGGGAAGGAGCTCAAGAATATGCCTTCTTATCCCCATATTAGTTTTCCGTAGCCACTTCACAGGGTCCAGTGCTACATTACTCTGATAAAAAATATAATAGACTGTTTCACTATCTAACTTGCATTGAATTGTTGACATTTTCCATGTCTCAGTCTTTTCTCTAGTAACCAGAGTCCCTCCATTGTTAGCATGACAACTGAATGGTAAACAAAATAGCAACAAAAAACTTTTAACTTAAGCGTATTTTTCCACTGGACTTTGGTTGCTGATTAAAGCATTTAGCAATATGATTAAAAGTAATTTAAGTAGCTAATTAGATACTGTTATAGAATAGTTTCCAGTAATATATTGCTTTAAACAAAGCATTCATCATTTAGGAATGCAATTTATCACTGAGTTACTGGTGCAAATGCAATTATAAGTTAAATGGAGGAAAGCATCCACAAATCAACCCTGGTACCCTATAAAAAATTTCCATATCCATAGCTGTTGAATACTTCTTCTAGGGTCAAGAGAGATACATGAAAAATTTGGCCCTCCACATTTTAGTTGACTTTGCAACTGTCTAGTGTCTGATTCTAAATCATATTTTTGACAGTTAAAACCTGGATTAAAGCTATATTTGTGTACACATATTTTGACAAAACTGACTGATGAGTTTAATCAACCAAATTGTCCACTTAAACAAATGTTTTGACTGTATGATTTACTTATTTGTTTTTGTTTCTTTATTCAATTAACTTGGTTTTTTTTTTAACAATTTAACTTAATTGGTTAGGTTAACAAAATACAGCAAGATCAACTCAGTGTTTGGAAGCAGTTTCACTGTGATTTTTTTTTTTTTTAATGACTCTACGAAATTAAGAAACAAATCATATCTTAGGAAATGCTCAAAAGTTTGCTGTAAAACATTCTGAAAAATTCTTGAAAAAATTTTCAGAACCCTTTATAAAAAAGCAAACAAAAAACATCTATGATTCCATTTAAATTGACTGAAATCATGAAACTGGATTCCCAAATTGGAACATTTTTTATTGCAATGATTTTCTTACTTAAAATACTATATACATTAATGAAGATGTTGAATGACAACCAGAATGGAATGAACTGTGCAGTGCAGCTTGAGTGACTTGCCTGGAAATTATGTGTGAGGTCTTCAGGACATTTATAGTTTTCCAAAAATAGTATACAAATGAGGTTAAAAACTAATGTCATTCTCAATTTTGAAATACAGGTATAGTTTTACAAACCAGATCAATATTTTCTCTAAGTTTTAAGTACAAAAAATATTTATAGTAATAAAATCTCCCTCTCCCATTCCTACTCTTTTTGCACTTTCTTGCTTGTCTCCTTCCTTCTTTGCTTCCCACATTTCATGCTTAGTAAAAAAAGCATAAGAAAAATTGAATGTATTTATTTATACATTTTTATGTATGTGCACATTAGTAAGTAAATCAATCATCAATGCCAATTTATATCTATCACATAGAGATCTCTGTAATTAATGCTCTTGTGTGAAAGTCAACTTATTAGCTCTTTGGTAAATACTTAATTTCAGAATTTCAATTACATGGTTTTAAAAGAAGACGTGTTGAGATTGTACAATTAAATGTTTGACCATCTTCCAATAATGTACTGATTATGTTCACAATTATGAATGACAAAACTATTAGATCTGACTTGAAAAGATAGACAGTTTTCTGTATAAAAATGAAATATATATGCTCAACAGACATCTGAAACTAAACAGCAAACTAGAAAAACATAATTGCCACAAGTATAAAAGATAAGCTTTCAATTTCCTTGCTAGGCAAGGAACTTTAAAATAACCTATGCATACATGTAAGCAAGAAGTTCACAAATAAAATAAATATGGAACCTCAATAAACATATGAAAATATATTTCATTGTATAAATAAAATAGTGAAGAATAAAATACAGATGATTTTATCATTTTTTTGTCTATCACATTGTCAATATATAAAGGAATTAATAATATATAGTTTTGAAGAGGAAAGTACTGCTGGAGAAAGTGCCCCAATTTGTTTTAAGTTTTTGAACACCTAGCTGTTCATATCGCCAAACTTCAAATATAATTACAGTTTCATTTGTAGAAATATACCATGAAATATATATACTATGAAATATATTTGGAATAATATATTTGTAAAATATTATAGGCAAATAACACAGATATATTTATACTTCTCTGTAATATTATGATAAAAAAATACTGGGACATTTATAAATGTCCATTAAATGAGACCAATTAAATATACTATATATATACACACAAACACACACATACACATATACACAAACACATATATATAATGCAGCCATTAAAAATCAGGGATACAAGGTAGAAATGAAAAAATTTCTAGCATATATTGTCAAAATAATAGGTAAAATAAATCTAAGTATCAAACAATACCAAAGTATCAAACAATATGTGTACTGTGAAACTACCTGATTAATATTTACTTAAGTAAAATTAAAAGTGGGATCAAAAGAAACATGCAGTGTTTACTTGTTTTTTTCTGTAAAAAACTCTTATAGGAAAGTCACCACATTGTTAACTGGTTACCGCTTGACATTGGAGGGAAGGTGTGGGAAGGGAGCTGAAGGAAAACTTAATTTGTTTTCTATAAATCTGTTTTCTTAAAGAATAGTCACTATTTCTATAATTAACTCCTAAAAGACACTGATTATGTTAATTATTACTTGAAACAATGAATCTGTTTTAAATTTGAAATGTATTACTATATATATATACATATACATATATACATATACATATATATATACATATACATATATATATACATATACATATGTATATATATATACATATACATATATATACACACACACATACACACACACACTCAAGAACAGTGCTTTTTTTTTGGTAATGGTTTTCATAAAAAAACAAGACACATAATATTCCTGAGATTCATCTGAAAATCTCATTCTACAAACTGTATGATATTCTGTATAGTCTGTACCTCACATACCAGCCGGTGTTTTAGAAAATCCAGGGTGCTTTTTTCCATTTATAAGGAAGAAAAAAAAAGTGTCAGATAAAGTTTTTAAGAAATAATTGTGGTATTAGACTTTTAAAAGTCCTGTCAGGTTACTAAACTGAGAGCTATTCTATTTTTAGGTAAAATTATGAATCACACCGCTTTTTCCCTCGGTATTAGTATACCCCAGACGGGTACTTGCTTTGTAGGAAGCAGAGATGACTGATTTTCTTTTTCTTCCTGGTAGCTTTCAGCCGCGCCCCCATTCCGATGGCCGTGGTGCGCAGAGAGCTGTCCTGTGAGAGCTACCCCATAGAGCTCCGCTGTCCAGGAACAGATGTTATCATGATCGAGAGCGCCAACTATGGGAGGACCGACGACAAAATCTGTGACTCTGACCCCGCTCAGATGGAGAATATCCGATGCTATCTGCCTGATGCCTATAAGATTATGTCTCAAAGGTACGAATATCTTTTGTGCACTTAATATAAACTCAACATGCATCTCTGTGACATACTGAGTGTAGGTAAGAGCATAAATAATATTGTGTACTTTAGGATACCTTGAGCTACTTTTTCAACATCAAACTATTTTACATATTAAAATGCTGGTGCTAGAAAATTACAGATGGCATTTGGAAAATATTAAAATGTATTAGATTATTCATTGTTTCGCGGTCTACTCTGTGTTCTATAGAACTGAGTTTACTAGTTAAACTAAGTTTATGTTTCAACGGTTTTCAAAAATAGAATTTTATAATTTCTCCAGAAATTACAAATTATTTTACTGCTAATGCTGTTTTCCATCAATGTAGAAAAAAGAGTAAAATATAAATAAACAATTTTATAACCATTAATCAAAATATACTAGAGATGATTATTTGGCCTTAGAAAACAATAAAAAATTATTATTTTGATGTTTAGTATAGAAATTAATCCATTTAATATATTTAAACTATCTGATATATTAAATATATTAAATATATTTAAATATATATATTAAATATGTTAATATAAATGAGGATGCCATGAGATATCATTAGATAACTAAAAGATCTTTAATTTTAAAGAGACTAATCCAAAGAAATCCATACTATAGAATGTTTATATTAAACTTTCTTGATAAATTAGCTAAGTATTAAATCTCTCAATTATTCACTCATTATTGCTATGATTTCTAAGAAATTAGTGACAAAGTCATCCATTCACTATAAGCCTTTGTACTTTCTGACTACTTGCTCACAAAGTAATTTTTAAAATAATTAATCAGGGAGTTCTGTCGTGGCGCAGCAGAAACGAATCCGACTAGGAACCATTATGTTGCATGTTGGATCCCTGGCCTCGCTCAGTTGGTTAAGGATCTGGCGTTGCATGAGAACTATGGTGTAGGTCACAGATGTGGCTAGGATCTGGCATGGCTGTGGCTGTGGCGTGATTAGACAGCTACAGCTACAGCTGTGATTAGACCCCTAGCCTGGGAACCTCTAAATGCCGGGTGTGGCCCTAAAAGACAAAAAACAAAATAATACTACTAATAATTAATCAATAAATGATTTACTTAGTGAATTTGGTTTTTACTAGCATTTCCATTTAGGCACTTCTGTCTTTTGTTTCAGGATTTCTTAAAATATGGGGGAATCATAGCATATGTAAAAATAAACAAGTTGAATTATAAAAGCAAAAACAGATTTGAAGAATTGTCTTTCTTATGGCTTAAGAAAGCCTGTCTTATTTTAATCTTCTTGATATTTAAAATTCTGATATATACATATACATATATTCTTGTGTATGATAAATATATTGATAGCTAATATTTTTATAAATCACTGTTGTATAAATTCTTGAAAGAAATTATAACATGCCAGGATTATGACGATCAAGTCATCTGAGGAATCCTAGCAATCTCAATGGGCAAATCTGAAGGCATTTGTTTGTCTATTTCTAAAATGCTGGCAAATGCTAAGGTGAGTGTTAATGAAAAATAAGATTTTAAAATTAGGGATTCTGTTTGGTTGCATTTGGTTTATCTTGTGTGTCTCTCTCATTCCTGTGTATCTGATTGACATACATACCACCAACTATGATTCAATTCTCTGACATTATACTTAAAGGAAGTCTAATGATTTTGTTGCACATAGATATTGTAATCATCTTTCAGGAGGGGTTTTCCATAAGTAGTATGGAATGAGCACCATGACTAAATTGTTATTTTATTTGTTTTAGTCAGACCACCAAACAGAGGGTTCTTCAGATTTCATTCAGGGTGTGAGTTGAGGAGGATTTTCTTCTTTTCTGTGATTTAAAATGTAGCGGAAGCATTAACTTCACTACTTCTTTGATCTCTATATGATTTTCACCCAAAGTGTCTTAATCCTTTCATTGATATTATTAACGGCTCCCAAAATAAGCCCTTAATCTTATAATTATTGCAAAAAAATAGTTACAATAGATCCTCTGGAGCTATTGAGTTATATGGGATGCATCTATAAAGTGACAAATCTGCAGAGGAAAATTGCTTTAAGCACCCTGAGTAAATCATTTGTGCCAGCTCTCCTAGGGGGTTCTCAAGGAAGGATTGTCAGTTAGCTGAAATAACTGTGGTTATTTCTCCATGGAGGCAAGATACTAGCTTGTATTTGGACTGTTAAATGTACTACATTTACACGTGTCCAAAATAAATGCTTTGGCTTTTGGAGAGAAGAAATCTGGTTCCATTTTGTAAGCTCCCAGGAAATGGGAAGATCACATCCACCTGAGCTGCTTTTTAATGAGCTCTCACTTTCAAGCCAATGATAGCAGATTAAAGGATTCTCATAATTACTAATGAATACATCATATTAATTACTAATGGACATATATTAATTATGGTATGGTCAGTTTTAATAATGTGTTTGAATTTAAATCATATTCAAAAACATCTTTTTGTATTTCACATTATTATTGTGTTTTCTGTCATTTAAACTTCTAGAAAGATACTATATCTAAAATTTTTCATTATGTCTCTATAAGGGGGTATTATTAGGAAATACAAAAAAATTTATGTTGTACCACCTTCTTCATAACTTGCTTCAGTGTTATAAATTATGTCATAAATTACATCAATGTCACAGGTAAGGACAGACAGGAAATGTTAATTCGTGCAGATGTTTGAATCCGCATTGAATGGACACATAAATAAAACTGTATACTAACATGTTAGTTAAGTGTGAAAAAATTAGGCGCTCGAATTGAAGATTGGGGACTTGAACTGAAAAAAGTATGACATGTAATTCCCACATTTTTCCCTCAATAGAACTATGTAATCTGATATTTGCTCTAGAGAAGCCAGTTTTTTTCATTGTCTTTCAGATGGAGCTTGGTGTTTTCACATCCTGCCATTCTGCCCACATCCCTCTGTGTGTTCTGTGCTTTAGCTTTTTTTAATACTACTAGCAGGCTTGCTAAAATTTATTTATCCTTTTTGGACCTTCTGATGTCACTCACTTATTATCATCTACATCCATCTTTATTGTATCTAATCAGCAAATTTTTCATGTCATAGACGTCATAAAATATGATATATTACCACATTTTAGACAATTGCCTTGTCTAAAGTAAATTGTAAAGGGCAGACTTTCTGTTGATTTTACCTAAAACTAAGTCTGATATGGAATAATAATATATATGTGTTTATATATATATAATAAAATATATGTATAAATGAGGAAATAAACATACCACCCAATTTTGTCATGCCATTTAAAAGCTGTCTTAGGAGTTCCTCTGTGGTGCAGTGGGTTAAGGATCTGGCATTGCTGTGGCTGTGAAATAGGTTGCAGTTCCAGTTTGTATTCAATACCTGGTCTAGGAAGTTCCATATGCCAAGGTGTGGCTGAAAAAGAAAAAAAAAAAGCTATCTTAGCTTTATTATCTGAGTTATTTTTGTTTCTTTTTATTTTATGTTTATACACTTCAAAGTTTAAAAAATAGTATCCTATAGCTTTGGAATATAAATGTGAACAATGACTGTTGTCAGTTGATTACTGCAGAAATTTTACATTTTGAATAAGCTGAAGTTTCATGTTGTCTTCAGATATTAATGAAAATATGTCCATTTTTTAATTCCATGAATACCTGAAAGTCTATGATGTGAAGTTCACCATGACAATTAACTCTGGGGTTTGGTGGTTAGATAAGCCAGGCATGGTTTCTGCTCATAAAATTATAGTTTTTTGGCTGCTAAAAAAAAAGCGCTATATCATTTGTTCTGTAATTTATTTTCAGCCCGTTTATATTTGTTGAAGAGTTCAATACAAGAAGGAAAACTCTTTCACCTAGATGATATTAGGGATTGTTGACTGAGGAGGAAGTGTTAGGCTGCTCCTGGAAGGATCGCAGAAGAGAACAATGTTAGATGTTAGTTATATAGAGGTGGATGGACACCAAAAAGAACATGGTGGAGCAGCTTTTCTTTATCAACCCTCACCCTTATTTGTCATGGCTTCTCAAGCTTATTGGTGTCTGGTCAGCACCGTGTAATCCTTCTAGATCCTCTTCCACAGGTACCTGATGCCAGCCTCCACTACCAACCATCCTTATAGTCAGTGTACATGCTCTTATGATACCTTAATAATTCAATGATAAATTAGCTTGAATGCATTCCCTTATCAATAAAATCGCCTACCAGTCCCCATCTTATAAGTTGGACAATAAATTTCACCTAAATGTGGGTAGTTTGAATATCTCATATTATGACATCCCCATACCACTTTTTTAATGATAAATATTTTAAATATGTCACACAACAGCCTTGCTTTACATAGAATTGCCCATATTTTTAAGTTGAAAAGGAATTTTGAGCAAGAATATATATATGTATATGAATTACACTTATTTATTGAGGTATAGTACATATACTGAGAATTGCACACATTGTAAGTGTACACCTCAATGGATTTTCAAAAATCAAGCTCATCCAACTAACAACCAAGTGAAGACACAGAACATTAAGGGCACCTCAGACACACCACCCTGTGCTCTGTACCAGCCATAGAAATGCTCCTATTGGACTTTCCATCACTTTAAGTTAATTTTGCCCATTTTGTAAATTAAATAAATGGATTCATAGTGTATATACTTTTTGGTTTCTGGCTTCTCTTATTCAGGATATTCATTTTTAAAATATACCTTCATTGTAGCACTTTTATATATCATATAATTCACCCATTTCAAGTGTACTCTTGGTAAATTTACCACACAATGCAGTTATCACTACTGTGAATCAATTTTAAAACATTTATATCACCGCAGTGAGAGTCTGCATACTGATTGTTGTTAACTCCCATTTCCTTCCCCACCCTAGGCAATGACTACTCTATTTCAGTCTCTATAGCTATCCTTAGTTCATTATTTTTAAAGCTAAAACCTGAATATTTGAAATCAAGTTAGATTTAGTGGGTGTTTCAGTCAGGATATTATCAAAGAAATATGAGCAGTTATTTCTGAAGGCATGGACATAAATATATTGTTTGCCTTTTGAATTATCTTGGACTCAAAGATCATGAATTGAGACATTTAAAAAAAAAATACCGTTTAGAGTTTTCTACGAAGGGAAGATGTTAAATGTCTAAAATAGGAGTATTTTTCTTCTGTTTAAATGAGTGAATTAAGTTTTACTTTCGATCTCCCAGCAACATTTTAGCATATCCCTCATTTTTACGTGCCATAGTCATATCAGGAACATGCGGGGGGAAAAAAAGAGGCAGGGAGAGAGAGAGGGAATTGTTTCTCATCTTCCTGAAAAAGTTGTTTCAGTTTAAATGGGTACCACTGCAGGGCATTTTACAGCATAGAAAAAGGTCTTGTTTTTGCCATATCCAATCCTGGTGAAGTTAAGAACTCTTCCAATAGCAGCAGAAGAAATGGCAGTGGAGTTTTTGTATGTATGTAGCTGAGTCATTGTTCTGTGATAACTGTGTGTATAGACATGAATTTTTCAATGTGAGTATACTCCTTTACTCCTTTTACACACTTTTTTATGTTGCATCTTGTACTTCTCTTATGAATTATAACAGATCAAAAATAATCCTTCATTTTAGGAACTTTTCCATTGATTTATATTCTAATGCAATAAAATGAGTGAAAGAACAGATAAGCATAGAAACTAGAACTCATTTCCTTAAGTAATACTGTTTTTATGCATGTTTGTTAAGAAAACACAAAGAAAAGTGGGGCAGGAAATGGAAGAAAGAAGGGAGAGAGAAAACTCCCACTGCCAAAGTCCAAAAGTAGAAAATAGGGAGGGACTGGTAAGTTTCTGTCTGGAAAACATTCATCTCTTGCTTTCTAATATTTTGTCCCAGTTTAAACTTGAGAATGTACATTTGATAATATTCTACAAAAATACTTCCTAGTATTCCTTTCTATTAATTTACTTTTGAATGAAATTGTCACCTATGTATAGTTTGAAATTTAAAAATTTAGTTAATGATTCAAACATTTCAGGATAGTTTAGGATTAAAGTTAAAGGGAGTTGGGCTGGCTGTCTCTTATAGGCACCTTGGAGAGAATTAACCCTTTGTGCAGCTATTCTCTAAGCATCATTTATGGAAATTCAGAAACCCCAAGTCCTTTCTGGGGATTCTACAGGGTCAAACCTATGTTCATAAAAATACTGACATAGTATTTGCCTTTTTCATTGTATTTGACGTAGACATTGATGCTGAAAAAACAGTAGTAGGTAAAACTGCCAGCATCTTAGCAGGGATGAAGGCAGTAGCAACAATACGTTTTTTAAAATATCTCAGTTATTTTAATTTCCAATATGTTAAATATCGATAGATAAAACTCACATAAACTGATAGTCTCTGTGTATCTTAATAACTTTAAGTATTAAAGAGGTCATCAGACAAAAACTTAGAAAAATTGATGATTTAAGTTATTTTTCATTTTTTGTCCTCATTATTTTTATGTTGAGTAATATTTTGCTTATTTTTAAAATATCTAGACTTTCTCTATGAATGAATTATTTTTGAAGGAAAGAATATTTGTATGTTATATAGTAGCCTCAGCTAATATAGAACTAAATGAGAATTAGATCCATCGCTGGAAAATTACAAACATCATTTTCTGTCCAGACCCACTCACATGATTGGTCTTTCAAAAAATTATAAAAACCTGCTTAAAGTAAAAAATATGAGTTCCTGTGGTGGCACAGTGAGTTAAGGATCTGGCATTGCCTCTGAAGCAGCTCAGGTCAGTGCTGAGGCACTACTTCGATCCCCAGCCTGGCACAGTGGGTTAAAGATGTGGTGTTGCCACAGCTGTGGTACAGATTGCAGCCACAGCTTGTATTCAGTCTCTGGCCTAAGAACTTCCCTATGATGTGGGTGCAGTCAAAAATTTAAACAATTAAAAAATAAAGTGATTAAAACATTAGAAACTTAGAATATCTAATTTTAAAATGAAAAACACTACACAGGTTAATAAGTATGGTTTTGGGGGAGGGGAGAGACAGCCCTTCCATGATATTATTCTCAACACAAATATGTTGGAGGAACTAAATTGATAAGTGTGTACAATGGGAAAAATAGTTTTCATTTTAATGTGTCAGTTATGTCAATTTTCTTTCTGAAGAACAGTCTTGTAAAAACAGAGTTTAAGAAACTTTGGGCATCTGTTTCCTGGCATTCTTTATATTTTCTGAGTTCCTTTTAATTTAGCAATATTAGCAATAATTCCAGGGCCTGTAGCCATTAGTAAATGCATTGGCAAACAAACTAAACAAAATAAACCTTTAAAAACCCTCAATAAAAATAGAGTGAGAATGATAGATTTACCTGGAATTTGTCCTGTTTCACCTTTGATTTATGAAACAAAAGAATTATTTTTTTCATTCATAGTTTACGATCATCATAGTTGTTTCCCCACCTCTAGCTGTTTAGAAATTTTACATTCTGTGGTCAGAATGTAGGACTTGACATCTTGTATAAAATGTTTAGAAGATATTACCAGGGGAGGAAAGATAAAAAGTTTCTGAAAATTAGAGGATATAGGATAAAAATACTGAAGCAATTATCTTGAGTACAGCTTAAATTCAAATGGAAAAGAACTAAGCGGATTTGGAACATGAATGCTGTCACTGATTAATTGGCTATCACTGGACTCTGGAGGAAAATAAGTGATATTTAGCAGATATTTGGAATATATACTTCAATTTCTCTTTCATTACAATGATTTTAAGGATTGCTGAGGGAGTTCCCATCATGGCTCAGCAGAAACCAATCTGACTAGGATCCATAAGGACATAGATTTGATCTCTGGCCTCACTAAGTGGGTTAAGGATGTAGTGTTGCCATGAGCTGTGGTGTAGGTCACATATCTGGCATTGTTGTGGCTTTGGTGTAGGCAGGTAACTATGGCTCCAATTTGATCCCTAGCTGGGGAATTTCCATATGCCATACGTGGGTGCAGCCTAAAAAGACAAAAATAAACAAACAAACAAATAAGCAACATTGTTGAGGATATTGGGGGAGTGGCTTTAAAAGTATTTTGACTGCCTTTCATTTTCCTTTTTTTTTTTTTTTCTTGATGAAGAGGCTAAATATTTACACAGCATTAAGAAATTTACCTCAACTTAATTACTTATTATAAGATGATGCAGACACATATGCTTTCTTTGACTTCAAAGTCCATAATTCTCTCACCATGCTTTTTTTTCTTCTTCTAAGGCACCAAGAATTTTTTTTTTCTTGTTTTAATTGAAGTATAGTTGATTCATAATATTGTTAGTTTCAGGTGAACAGTAAAGTAATTCAATTATGTATATGTTTATTGTTACATTATTCTCCATTATGGGTTATTAGAAGATATTGAATACTGTTCCTTGTGTTATATAGTAAATCCTTGTTGCTTATCTATTTTGTGTATAGTAGTTTGTATCTGTTAATCTCATACTTCTGATTTCTCCCCCTACTCTCCCCTTTGGTAACCATAAATTTGATTTCTAAGTTTGAATCTATTTCCGTTTTGTATATGGATTCATTTGTGTTATTTTTTAGATTCCACATATATGTGATATTATATAATATTTGTCTTTGACTTCCATCCTTCGCTATGTTAATCTCTAGATCCATTCATATTGCTGCAAATAGCAATATTTCATTCTTCATTATGGCTGAGTAATATTCCATTGTGTGTTTGTGTGTGTGCATGTGTGTGTGTGTGTCCTATCTTATTTATCCATTCATCTGTTGATGGCCATTTAGGTTGCTTCCCTATCTTGGCTATTGTATATATTTCTGCCATTAACATCGTGGTGCATGTGTCTTTTTGAATATTTGAGTTTTTATCTTTCCCAGATATATGCCCAAGAGTGGGATTGCTGGGTCATATTTTCACTCTATTTTTAGTTTAGTTTTTTTTTTTTTCCCTGTCCTTTTGCCTTTTCTAGGGCTCAGGTTCCCAGGCTAGGGGTCGAATCAGACCTGTAGCCGCTGGCCTACGCCAGAGCCACAGCAACACGGGATCCGAGCCAAGTCTGCAACCTATACCACAGTTCATGGCAATGCTGGATCCTTAACCCACTGAGCAAGGCCAGGGATTTAACCTGCAACCTCATGGTTCCTAATCGGAGTCGTTAACCACTGAGCCACAACAGGAACTCCTCTATTTTTAGGTTTTTAAGGAAACTCGGAACCATTTTCCATAGTGGTTGTACCAATTTACATTCCTACCAACAGTGTAGGAGTTCCCTTTTGTCTGCACCCTCTCCAT
Source organism: Sus scrofa (assembly GCF_054392235.1). Taxonomy (NCBI): domain Eukaryota; kingdom Metazoa; phylum Chordata; class Mammalia; order Artiodactyla; family Suidae; genus Sus; species Sus scrofa. Next base: position 66,673,771 of record NC_139390.1, read on the forward strand.
TTATTATTTGTAAACTTTTTGATGATGGCCATTCTGACAAGTGTGAGGTGATAGCTCATTGAGGTTTTAATTTGCATTTCTCTGATAATTTATGATGCACTGAGATATTTTTGGTCACAAGAAATAGTCTTTCAGAGTTCCCATCGTGGCTCAGTGGTTAATGAACCCAACTAGGAACCAGGAGGTTACAGGTTTGATCCCTGGCCTCGCTCAGTGGGTTAAGGATCCCATGTTGCTGTGAGCTGTGGTGTAGGTCGCAGATGCGGCACAGATCTGGCATTGCTGTGGCTCTGGCACAGGCTGGCAGCTACAGCTCCGATTGGACCCCTAGCCTGGGAACCTCCATATGCCTTGGGTGTGGCCCTAGCAAAGACAAAACAAAAAATAGTCTTTCACTTTTTTAATAAATCAGAAAAAGCAATTGAAATATTCAAATCCATTCACATTTTATGTAATTCAATATGTTGGTCAAACAAGAATAGGAATTTAATGAAAGCAACCTTACAAAATTGATCAATGTAGCCATTTAGTTTGTCTTTAGGAAAATACCCCTCTTGCTTTCTGATTTCACCTTTATCTAGAGTTGTAACATCTAGGATATTTTGAACTTGAATAAATAGGAAGCATATTCTGTTGTTACTAATAATAATACCTGTTAGCATGTATTGTGTGCTTTTTATTTGCCATAAACAAATAATTTACCTTTCATTATCTCATTTATTCCTCTCAATAACACTAAGAAATACACATTTTTATCTCTCCCACTATACTAATAAGTAATTAAAACACATAGAAATTAACTTGATAAAGAATTTATTTTAAGCCAATACATTTGCCTTATTTGAGGAATTTGGAGGTTTATTTACCCCAAGGATGATGAAATGGTAAAGTTTTAAGATTCATTGAAAACTGTGCTCCTGGAGTTCCCGTCGTGGCTCAGTGGTTAACGAATCTGACTAGGAACCATAAGGTTGCGCGTTCTGTCCCTGGCCTTGCTCAATGAGTTAAGGATCCGGCGTTGCCGTGAGCTGTGGTATAGGTCGCAGACGCGACTCGGATCCCGCGTTGCTGTGGCCCTGGCATAGGCTGGTGGTTACAGCTCTGATTCAACCCCTAGCCTGGGAACCTCCATGTGCCGCTGGAGGGGCCCAAGAAATGGCAAAAGAAAAAAAAAAAAAAGACGAAAACAGTGCTCCTGATTATGACCATGATGGTGAGACAAGTAACTCATTTCCTCTCATGGAAACACTTAATCAAATACTAGATTGGTTTGACTCAGGTTTTATTAATAGCCGGTTACAGTCATGCATGCATTTTCACTATTAATATTTTTGATAGAAATAATGTAATTGTTGTGAATCAGGAATTTTGCAGCCTCTCAGTCCCTTTTTATTTGAATCAACTATGTTTATAAGGTGTTTTGTATAATATTATGCTTCTTGGGAAAACATGCATGGGTATAACAAAACTGTTTACTAAATAGTCCAGTTATAACCATATATGAGCAGTATCTTTGAGAACTTTTATGAGCCAAACAGTGTTCCAAGTACTTTACATGAATTAACTCATTTAATTCTTCCTTTACTCCTGAGAAATGAATATTATTGTCATCCTTCCTTTACTGAAAGGGAAACTAAAGCACAGAGAGTTTAATTAATATCCCAAAGTTATATAGTTACATGGCAAAGGTGCAGTTTTAACCTGGGAAATCTGGCTACAAAATCCATGATAACTACTACAACCTATTGCCTAGAGTGCTTTGTCTAAAATATGTGCTATTTTTAATAAAAGGATTAACCCAGGAGACAAGGATGAACCAGTCACTATTCCTAAAAAGAAAGTACACATATGTGTGTGTATGTACAGTGTTAGTAGTTGGTTGCCATATTCACATATAAATAATGAAAACATGACATGGAGCTTGTTCAATTATATGACATTTATTTTCTGCCTTAAGATAAGTTTTCAGGAAAAATCACTCAAGTATGTATGATATAACTGTTAGTAAAAAAAAATTGAAACTGTATTTTGTAATTTTTTTAATGTTTTAGAGTTTAAACAATTTTCTATAGGAGTACTTCAATAAAGGTGAACTTATTAGTAATAATGGGGAATAAGTTGAAATTTGTATGGTGTATGGAAAAAACAGATATCACTTAATGTACCAACTTTAGAACAGTGAGAAACTAAATACATCACAATGTACTATGAAATGCTTGTAAATGAGAAAATGTATCATGCTGGCCTTTTGTAGTCAAACTTGAATATAAGTAACAGGGAACATTAAAATTTTTAATGTTTCATGTAACAACATTTATATAGCATAGATCTCTATAAAGCTTTTGATAAGTGTTATAAAAAAAGAAACAAGATCTTTATTTGTACTAATGTATGGTAACTTTATTTTAATAGAAAGTTTTATTCGTATTTAGTATTTCCATTTTATTTTTCATTTCCTGACAGATTGTGCTGAAAAGAAATGGTCAACTTGCCTCCATGCATACTCTATTAGACACAGGTTTTAACTAATTTATCGTTTCTTTATTATTAAGAATATGATTAAATAAAGTATAGTTAATAAACTACTCTTGCATAATATATTTTGAATCTTCCCATTGTGTTGGGATGATTAAATTAACTGTAAGAAAAATGTTATATCCTAAGGTATTGGGGAATAATCATTAATCTAATATTTGTTAATAGGAAAAATACATTAATTGATACCACTTTCTGTAGATTTGATATTTACTTTTTCACATGTGTTTCAGGAAAATATGTAAATCATATTTATACATAGCTAGGCTTGCCAAGTTGTAAAAGCAAAATATTTTTTTTTTCATGCATATGTGCTGATTTCCTTATATAAATATTTGTTTAAGTGCTTTGGCTCAAAAAGACTTAGGTCTTTCCAAAAATGCTAGTACCAATGACTATTAGTACTATCAACCTTGTGAAAATAAACATTTGGAGCTCTTTCTTGCACTTCTTAGTGTATTGAGGAATGAATATTTGGAAAAGAATACAATTCTACAAAAATATTACAATATAGAAAGAGAAATGCATGTTTTATTTTATCTTTTAATTAATTAATTTATTTTTTGCTTTTTAGGGCTGCACCTGCAGCATATGGAGGTTCCCAGGCTAGGGGTTGAATCAGAGCTGTAGCTGCTGGCCTACACCACAGCCACAGCAATGCAGGATCCGAGCCTTGTCTGTGACCTGCACCACAGCTCACTGGCAACGCTGGATCCTTAACCCACTGACAAGGCCAGTGATAGAAACTGTGTCCTCATGGATGCTAGTCAGATTTGTTAACTGCTGAACCATGATGGGAAAGCCAAGAGAAAAACCATATTTTAAAATTAATTTAAAAAGGCATTGCAAATAGCTATTTAATACAATATTACCTTTGTAAATAAACATGTACCTATACTTTCAAAAAAGTAATAAAAAAGACAAGAAGAGATGGTTATTACAAAAGGAGGAAACTATGGGTTTGAAGGTGACTAGATGATAATTAATCTTAAAAATAACATTTTCAGGTAAAATTATTGCTGTTGAATTATTTAGAGACACACTGAAGTTCCCAAACCTTCACCACTGATCTAAACAACTCTGTACATCTTAGATTTAATAAGTATACTCCTATAGATTTGAATTTATCAAATACAGTAGAGTAGTGTTATATGAAAGATTTATGACTCTTCTACCAATAAGAACATCTTATCAAAGACAGTATTCTAATATTATCTCCTTATTTTTTATTTCATAATAATAGTTTTTGTTTTAATTTCGTAATCATGCCCAACAAGGCCTGGCAGCGTGCTACATCCTTGAACATTTCTGTTATGAATATGTTATATGTGAGATTCTAATATATAATCTATATGTTTCTAACCTAGATACTGCTTTTTATTATCTTATTTCTCTCCCCAAACCAAAAATTTTGTCTTTCCATTAGTATATGACGTAAAAATACCTATGACTAATTTCATTGTTTACAACCTTCTAGACACTGTGAATTATATCTATGCAGTATTTTTGGAACCAGGTTCACAAAAATGTACTCTTTTTTCACAAAATTAGTCTCTGAAAAATTTGTCCTAATAAATACCCTTTCACCTTTCCAAACAATACAAGTAGATCATCCTTGTCTGAGGGGATATGATTCTGAATTACTTGCTAATAAGTTCAGTTCTCAGAAAGAAAGAAACAAACAGAGTCCTTCAGATGACTCTCCATTCAATTATTTCCTCCAATAACACTTCCCTGCTGTGGCATTAAAAAAAAATACCACACATATAACAACAAAATACGTATAATCTTTCAGTGCAAGTCATAGAAGTGGAAAAGCCTAAGTTAATAAAAGCAGCACAAGCCCACATGGATATTGGAATAGAATATGAGCCTCCTTCTGCAAACTGACAGGAACAATGTGTCTCAGTGTAAGTTGTGAGGTACATAACATATCTCAAATGCTACATCATTGTATGTAAAGGAAAAGATAGTTCTCCATTTGATATAATGAAAAATACATATTTGATAGCTGTAATTGCATTATAAAAGAATGTCAGCAACAAATGACAAAAAGGAGCTACACTCTAATTTCCTAGATCCTTTTTGTCTGTTGTACCACAATTTCTTGTGGAAAACAATTGAAAAACATGGTTATAGAATGAACTCAGTGTATCCTGAGAGTGGCAGCTTTGAAACTATTATGCCAGCAGTGTTTGCATATATATATTTATTCACACACATACACAAATACAAATAGATGAAAACATAACTTCATAATTTCTGAGTTACAGGTGTATAGAACATTTATGATACGTATTTCTTAAATGCAGATTAATTTTAAGGAAAAAGCAATGTACTTACCCTGGAGTCTATTGTTATCTAATGGTTCAAGGTTTCAGAAGATTCACTTTTTCTATCATTTATTAAGAAGTAGAGGAATATGTTTTTCATCCATTTATTTGATTGTTCAATTTTAAAATATTTTCTGTGTCAGGAAGGTAGAGCATGTTTATTTTAGTTTACTATTGGTGGTTGTGGTGCTTAAATAGATAAAATGATTAATCCAGGGTTGAATGTGGTCCTGCACCTTTAAGTCTAATTATATACACATTAATCTATTTTCATAACTATTTTATTTGGAAAGCAGATTGACTCATTTGGTATTATGAAATAAAAATATGTCTCTCATTTATTGTCAAGATGAAAAACACTTACTTTAAATTCTTTAGACTTTACATTTCAAAAATGAGATATTCAACATTGGTATAGAGGCTTTGTAAGAGAAAGGTGTCTCTTGCAAGAGTTCCAAAATGATGCTAGCTTTAGGAAGATGTTTAGAAACCGGTCCTGTACTCTTCAGATACATATGCCTCCTCTTGTAGGTTTAGAGCATGTGCTTAGAAATCTCGACAGGCACACTTTGGTTTGAAATCCAAGCCATGTGTCATGGTCCACCTCGCTTCTCTGAGCAAGTAAGAAGTAAAATACTTGCCTCGAAAAGCCTTGAGGATAGGAAAGTTTATGTTTTCTCCCATGCGTAACAGTGCAATGCTGAAGCAGTTATTTTTTTATAACTAGAGATACATGTTTTTAAATCATCCTCTATTGCTGAATAAGAGGTGTCAGTGTGGATTTTGAAGTTTGTTTTCCTATAAAAGTCACGAGAGAAGTGTTTAAAGAATCCCTGTCTCAGAAAGAATCTCTTTCCATTATGTATTTAGCAGTACATCAGCTGCATGTTCCAAAGAAATTTAAGATGCATTTACATTTGTAATTTTTTTTTGCTATACTTATTTTAATTTTTTTTTTAAATTTCATGACCTCTGGATGAAGAGTTTGGTTTTGGGAAATCCCTTAAAGCACATGAAGTTGAACTTTGAGTCAGAAAGTTTTTTAAATTTTATCTTGGGGCTTCCATTTTTTTAATAATGATTTTTATTTTTTCCACAGCTGCTTTACAGTGTTCTGTCAATTTTCTACTGTACAGCAAGGTGACCCAGTCACACATACATGTATACATTCTTTTTTCTCATATTATCCTCCATCACAAGTGACTAGACATAGTTCCCAGTGCTATACAGTAGGACCTCATTGCTTATCCATTCCAGAGGCAATAGTTTGCATCTATTAACCCCAAATTCCCAGTCCCTCCCACTCCTTCCTCCTCCCCCTTGGCTGTTCTCCATAAGTCTCTTCTCCATGTCCATGAGTTTCTTTTCTGTGGAAAGGTTCATTTGTGCCATGTATTAGATTCCAGATATAGTGACATCATATGGTATTTCTCTTTCTCTTTCTGATTTACTTCACTCAGTATGAGAGTCTCTAGTTCCATCTGTGTTGCTGCAAATGGCATTATTCTGTTCATTTTTATGGCTGAGAAATATTCCATTATGCATATATACCACATCTTCTTAATCCAATCATCTGTCAATGGACATTAAGTCTTTTCCATATCTTGGCTATTGCGAATAGTGCTGCAATGAACATACGGGTGCATGTGTCTTTTTCAAGGAAAGTTTTGTCTGCATATATGCCTAAGAATGGGGTTGCTGGGCCATATGGTAGTACTGTGTATAGTTTCCTGAGATACCTCCATACTGTTTTCCATAGTGGTTGTACCAATTTACATTCCCACCAACAGTGCAGGAAGGTTCCATTCTCTCTACATCTTCTCCAGCATTTGTGGACTTATTAATGATGACGATTCTGACTGGAGTAAGTTGGTACCTCATAGTAGTTTTGATTTGCATTTCTCTACTAATCAGGGATGTTGAGCATTTTTTCATGTGCTTGTTGGCCATCTGTATATCTTCCTTGGAGAAATGTCTATTCAGGTCTTTTTCCCATTTTTCCATTGGGTGGTTGGCTTTTTACCTGTTGAGTTGTAGAAGTTTTTTTGTATATTTTAGGGATTAAGCCCTTATCAGTTGCATCATTTGAAACTATTTTCTCCTATTCTGTGAGATGTCTTTTTGATTTTTGCTATGGTTTCCTTTGCTGTGCAAAAGCTTGTCAGTTTGATTAGGTCCCATTGATTTATTTTTGATTTTATTTCTATTGCTTTGGGAGACTGACTTGATAAAACATGTGTAAGGTTGATATCAGAGAATGTTTTGCCTGTGTTCTCTTCTAGGGGCTTCCATTTTTTTTAAGTTTTGGGACCTCAGGCCTCATTTCTCTAGTATGCATGGTCTTTTGTCCCTGCCCCTTTCCTGGCTTTATAGTCCTATGTAAGAATGCTGTCACTGTCTTACTTTGCAGTTATCTCTGAAGATAAGAATTATTCCAAGTTCAGGAGAAGCACATGCCTCAAAATGAGCCAAGGATGCTTACCTAAATTTTATCTGCATGTTCCTTACAGAGAACAAGAGAAGCAGATGCTAGAAATAGATTTTAGATCAAAACTACCCACTCTAGCTCTAAAGGCAATTCAGAATTTTATATGAAGTATCACAACATTATTTACACTTAATAGGAATAATATTAGGTGTCCTACTGTATAATACATTACAGATATAATCAAGGCTATTATTATTTCTTGAAAGTGTTTGCTTCCCTCTTAGGGGTTCTTCTACATACTTACAAGAGGCTGTGTTTTGAACCATGAAAAATGTCACCAGCTTGACAAAGACTGTGGCTTAGAAATGTTTTCACAGATTGTTTCTTTAGACTTGGGCAATGAGTAATCAAAGTTTGAAGATTTTCTCCCTTGTATATAAGTGATGTATTTCAAATAATCATCTCTGTGGATTTTTAAGGAGGTCTTGTGAGTTTGGTTTCAGCTGTGTCATTTCCTCCTGTCAATATTATTGAAAACATCTTGATAGACCACATAAAGAATAGTCACCCACACACTGTTTACATTAGAATTAACGGAGATAGAATGTTAGGAGGGATTCTAGGCAGTGTCATCACCCCAGCATTTTCCTTGTAATGAAGTAACCAGTACTGTGGGAAGCCAATTACATTTTTAAACCCAGCAGGCAAAACTGTGGAATAGAACTAGTTAATGTCAGAAGGAAGAGTTTGAACACAAAATTTGTTACTATTGAAAATGATAAATTCTCTTGTAAGGAAATGCCTCCTGGACAATCTGGTCTAGGAGCTTAGAAAAGTCAAGGAGTCTTTCCAAATTTGTAGCACCATGTGTTTTCTAGTATCACTGGACACTTTGTAGACCGAGTTTGTGAATCCTAAATAGGATCAAAATTCTCCTTCTCCATAAGACTAGGACCAGAATTATTTTTAAAAAGAAAAAACAAGGAACAATAGCCATTTGCAAAACTAAACTTGCTAAGACTAGGACCAGAATTATTTAAGTAGATACGTGCACGCACACATACACACGTGCGCACGCACACACACACACACACACACACCCCGTCTCATAGGTTTGGCAATAAAATAGCCATATCTCAGCACTGAGATATTTTCAGAAGGGAAAAAAAAAAGAAAAAAGAGGCTATGAAGCCTAAATAGGATCAGAATTCTCCTTCTCCATAAGACTAGGACCAGAATTATTTAAGTAAGCGTGCATATACACACTCACACACACACATATATACATACACCACACACACACACACACACACACACACACACACATACACACATATATATTCTCATAGGTTTGGGAATAAAATAGCCATACCTCAGCACTGAGATATTTTCAGAAGGAAAATAAGAAAAAAGAAAAAAAACAAGGAACCATAGCCGTTTGAAAAACTAAACTTGCTAACTCCAATCCCTCTTAGTTTTTTCCCTCTTTTCCCTAAAAGTCGCCTTTGGTTAAATGGAACCAATAGCTAAAAATGGTTACAAACCTGGGAGGCACATGACTAAAAATAAGAAAAGAATGCTCACCAAAAATAAATTTGTAAGTTCTTGACAGAAAACAAGAGAAATAAGTACTGGGGAGATAATCAAAACTATCAGTCCACTACTCCAAAGGAGTTCAGTATTTTATGTGGAATATGGTAAAATGGTTTTCCCTTTACTGGAAATAACGGGGCCCATCACAAAGACTGGGAATCTCAGGATCCTTCAGGTCCCTGCTCTGACCTCTCCCCCGCAAGAATCAAAGCAAACCAAAGAAGAGGAACATTGTTCCCACATGATAGTACTTCAATTTTGAAGGAAAGAAAAGCAGTGTCTCTATTTCAGTCTCATAGCTTTGGATGCCCTGTGATCTGACTGGAGATCCTGCATGGAAAAAGAGACTTTTGGCACTAAATTTGAATTCAAATTTTAGTGTTGTTGCAACTTTTGCTTAGGCCTTTGCAGATTCTCCTTCACTTTGTTTCTGACCTGAGGCTTAGGCGCTGCCTCTGTGTTGGCACCAGCCCTCCCTTCCAGGTAGTTGAGGTCAAATTGATGAAGGAAAATGGATGTGGGAAGCACTGGACAGGCTTCAAATGAACAACCTCTAAAATTAGGCATTTTTTAAAAAGTCAGTGAAAAATTAAAACTAGTGAATTCCATATCTAAAAATTTTAAATGTTTAAAATTGTGTAATATGACTTAACAGAAAAAAGTCTTAAAACAATGTGGAATCAGAAATGATTCTGTCTTCTCCCTACTCTAGTTCAAATTGCATTTTAAAATTTGATAAAACAATTCCATATGTTCCACCATAAAAATAATTGATATAGTTTTTATAGCATCCTAATATCTCTTATTAACACATATACTAAGTGTATCATTGTTAGATATTCCATAGTAAATGGTATGATTCATTTGTAACAGAAAAAAATATATATATATAATATATTGCTTTTAGTAGCAACCAAACACTTGAAAATGATTTTTCATATTAAAAAATAAAATAAAAATAAATAAAAATGTATTATAAACTCACAATGTCTATTAATCTACCAAAAATTAGGAAACTTGTAAACTGGTACAGCCACTATGGAGAACAGTTTGGAGATACCTTAGAAATCTATACATAGAACTTCCATATGACCCTGCAATCCCACTCTTGGGCATATATCCACACAAAACTCTACTTAAAAGAGACACATGCACCCGCATGTTCATTGCAGCTCTATTCACAATAGCCAAGACATGGAAACAACCTAAATGTCCATCGACAGATGATTGGATTCGGAAGATGTGGCATATATACACAATGGAATACTACTCAGCCATAAAAAAGAATGACATAATACCATTTATAGTAACATGGGTGGAACTAGAGAATCTCATCCTGAGTGAAATAAGTCAGAAAGACAAAGACAAATACCATATGATTTCACTTATAACTGGAATCTAATATACAGCACAAATGAACATTTCCACGAAAAAGAAAATCATGGACCTGGAGAATAGACTTGTGGCTGCCCTGGTGAGGAGAGGGAGGGAGTGAGAGGGATCAGGAGCTTGGGGTTATCAGATACAACTTGGAATGGATTTACAATGAGATCCTGCTGAGTAGCACTGAGAACTATGTCTAGATACTTATATTGTAACAGAACAAAGGGTGAAAAAAAAAATGTATACATGTAAGTGTATCTTGCCCCCATGCTGTACAGCAGAAAAATAAATAAATTTTAAAAAAATTAGGAAACTTACTAATTACAGGGAGAAAATACTGTGCACTAAAATGGAAATCAAGAGTTAACTATTCCAGGGAGTTCCCGTTGTGGCTCAGCAGTAACAAATCTGACACGTATCCATGGGGATTGCAGGTTTGATCCCTGGCCTCACTCAGCAGGTTAAGGATCCAGCATTGCCATGAGCTGTGGTGTAGGTCGCAAACACAGTTCAGATCCCAAGTTGCTGTGGCTGTGGTGTAGGCTGGCACCTGCAGCTCTGATTCGACCCCTAGCGTGGGAACTTTCATATGCTACAGGAACGGCCCTAAAAAGACAAAAAAAAAAAAAAAAAAAAAAAAAAAAAAGAGTTAACTATTTCAGTTTTTTGGAAGCCATTAAACTTGTCTCACTATGAAAGGAAAAGAAAGAAAAAAAGTCAGTCAAGTATTAGAGGAAAGAAAAAGGTATTTCTATCTAAAGCTCTGGCCTTTGAGAATGATACTCCTTAGCTACTTCCAAGTTACTGGTGTTGTTACCTCACTAACAGTCCAAGCCAGAAAGGGACAAGGGAAATGGAACTTTGCTTATCCTCAGGGAAGGGTAGAAGAGGGTGTCTTGTGCAGGGGAAAACTATAAACAAACACCTTCCTTTGACCTGTGTGCATCTGGCCTGAAACCGGTGTTTACAGCAGCCAGTCTTTGGCTGGTTTGTACCATCCTTCACTTCATCATTTCCCCATCAGAGATATAAATCATTTTAATTATAGATCCAAATAAATGACTGATAGGTTACATATATTGTGAAAAAATGTAAACTGGTGTATGCCAAACTATACGAAAATCATTGAGATCATCTACTCTTTGGGTCATCAGGAATTCACAGAAGATTAGGTAAAGAAACTACAATTTACTGAGGGCATTTTAATTCCTTGTTCCACCTCAACAGAACTTTTCCAGACTCTCCTCTTAACCTTTGTGGCTTGACTCTGGTTCTTTGTGGCAAGATGTGTGGGTTGGTAAAACATAAATGGAACAAATGATCCACTTAAGTGGGGAAAAAAAAAAAAAAAAGGAAAGAAAAGAAGGGATTAACTTTTGCAGAATTTGGATCTTCAAAAATAATATTTCTTCACTTTTTTTGTTTCTATGCATTGATTAAGGAAGGTGGTTAGTCTTGTTCTGTGAGAGAGAACTTGATGTTTCCTAAGAAATGTCAATTGAAAGTGTTTGCAACAACACTAAATAGATAACATGATGCTGCTTATTAAAAGGCTCTGGAAGCTCCATTTGAGTCATTTGTAATAAAAGCAAGAATAAGCACTCTCATTAATCATTTTATATTCTATACAAACAGTATGATGTACAAGTAGTTCGACTTAAAATCTAGGGATATAATTATATTATGGGTAATTCCAGTTTCCAGATTTCAATCTAAAAGCATAAGAAAAACCAAAAGGCTATTCTGTTTTTGTCAATAACATTACTTTGATACAAAAAGTGCCCCAAAAATGAAAGTTTTACTTTTTGTTGAGAAGAGTTGGCCATCACATGTGAACGTTCCCAGACCTGAGACTGAACATGAGCCACAGCAATGAAAATGCTGAGTCCTTAACCACTAGGCCTCCAGGGAACTCCACAAATTTGACTTTTAAAACATCCAACAAATACCCAGGGTCGACCAGTGAAGTCAGTCTTTATTAAAAGCTTGTATGTGTGAAGTGAGTATTGAAAACTGATGCTGAGCAAGTTTGGGCTTGATAGCACAAATATAGAGATAAGCTATTACTAAAGATGCTTCCATATACACTACTGTGCCATGAATCCTGCTAACTGCTAGGAACTTAAACAAGACTAAAATATTCCCTCACTATAAGGAGGTTTAGTGGAAAAGATTGCATAAGCAATTACATGGAATAAAATGTGGTAGATGCAGTGAGAGTGATATAGAAAACTATAAAGGACTAAATGAAAGGGTCCCTAATGTAGCCTGAAGTAGTCTGGGGAAAATAAAGGGGTGAGATCTTAGCTAAATCTTAGAGTGTATATAAGGAAAGCATCAGAAAGATATTCAAAGCTAAGGCCTAAGAGTGGACTAAAAAGAAAGATTTGATATTGCCCAGATTTGAAGGGAACTATTGCAGCTTGGTGATGCTGGAAGTTAAAAGTCAGAGACTAGGAAAAGATGAGGTCTATAGGCAAAATAGTGGCCTTGGCTTTCATGTTCAGAATGTTTGATGTTGTAATGACTATAGTAGTTTCCAAGGGCTTCAGTAACAAAACACCATAGACTAGGTGGCTTAAACAACAGATACTTAATTTCCCATCACTTTGGAAGCTAGTAGTCCAAGATCAAGGTGTAGGGAGGTTTGCTTTCTCCTGAGGTCTCTCTCCTTGACATCAGATGGCTTCTGCCTGTCTTCCCATGGCCTTTTCTCTGCACACATGCACTGCGACTCTTCCTCTTGGAAGAGTCCTATTGGGTTAGGGCCAAACCTATGACTCATTTCAATTTAATTACTTCTCCAGAGCCTCTGTCTCCAAGTATGCAGGTTAGGCCCTCCCCCATGTTATTTGGAGGGACACAAATCTATCTATACCAATAACCATAAAGAAGACCCACTGAGGATTTTTCAGTGAAAAAGTAAATTCTTTCTAGGAAAATCTGTGATTTTTTTAGATGTATCATGAAGATAGATATGAAGAGAGCAATAATGGAGGCCTGAGGATGAGTTAGAAATATATACCAACTTGTCCAGATGTGAGAGGCTTCTCTAGGACAGTTGTAGAATGGATGGAGAAGAGGGGGCTGAGTTGAGAGAAATCCATCATTAATTGGATGCAGAGGTTAAGGCAGGAAGAAAAAGCCCCAGCTTCTGTCTTAGGAAAACAGATAGTAGTTCTACCACAAAAGCACAGGAATTCATAGAAAGGGAACAAATACCAGCCTGCAAAGGTGGGCCAGTCTGCTCCATTGCCCACCTCCCACACAGCTTTGCCTCTGTGATCTTATCCCTTGTTCCTTCTGATCCAGACAAGAGGTGTCCTTGGACATGACAGACGCAAGCCACCTAATAGTGCTATTAGTTCTTCCACTGTTCAACTTAGCATAAATACTGTTCCCATTACCTTCCTGTAAATGCTGTAAACACTTTCAAAAGCATATGTAAAAAAATAGAAAAACCTTCTAAGTAGAGTCAACATTATAAATAAACTGAGAAGAAAAATCCCAAAATAATCAAACAAAATCTGAGGCAGAATTAGAAATTCAAAAAAGGAATAAAATAGCATGTTGCAGACTCATTCAGTTAAAATTTGTTTATTTATGTGTTGAGAAATACCTCAGAAAACTAAATATAGAACTACCCTATGACCCATAAATCCCACTTTGGGGCATATATCCGGACAAAACTTTCCTTGAAAAAGATACACGCACCTATATGTTCATTACAGCACTATTCGCAATAGCCAAGACATGGAAACAGCCTAAATGGCCACTGACAGATGAATGGATTAAGATGTGGTATATATACACAATGGAATATTACTCAGCCATAAAAAAACCAAAATAATGCTATTTGCAACAACACAGATGGAGCTAGAGACTCTCATATAAGTCAGAAAGAGAAAGAGAAATGTCATATGATATCACTTAGTACCTGCAGTTTAGTATGTGATACAAATGAACCTTTCCACAGAAAAGAAACTCATGGACATGGAGAACAGACTTGTGGTTGCCAAGCGGGAGGGGGAGGGGCTGGGATGGACTAGGAGTTTGGGGTTGGTAGATGCAAACTGTTGCATTTGGAGTGAATAGGTGATGGGAACCTGCTGCATAACACAAGGAACTATATTTAGTCACTTGTGATGGAACATGATGGAAGTTAATGTGAGAAAAAGAATGTGTGTGTGTGTGTGTGTGACTGGGTTACTTTGTTGTACAGTAGAAAATTGACAGAACACTGTAAACCAACTCTAATGGAAAAAATAAAAATCATTTAAAAAAAGAGAGATATAAAATCAAACTCTGGCAGCTTTGAGTGATAATGATAAGCTCTGTTAAACTAAAGATATGTACACTGTCTTGAGATTTGGTTTGGAGTGCTAGCCTGTGCAGTTTGACATATTTTTTTTTTTAATTTAAAAAAAGTCACAAATTGAATTTTAAAAAAATATCCTAAATTCAATTGTATCACTTAAAAAATTCACTATGTGGGTTGAACAAATTATATCTAAAGAAGGCATTTAACTTGTATTTGACTGGTGTCTACTAGAAGCCAGGGATACAAATATGAATTATCATGGATGATGATTATTACTTTGAGAAGTCAGTAAATAAGGTTCTGTTTAATGCATTTCTATCATTCAAGGATCTTAATTAGTATAAACAATCTCTCAAGTTCACAGAACCGACAAAGTCAGAATTTGTTTTGGTTTATTTTTCAAATTCACAGCATGCACTTAATGTTCCAAGGTTCTTTTGGGCGGTAGTTATGATGAGAGAGGCTAAAGACCATCAGGGTATAACGTTGTAAGACACACTGAAGTTATGTCAAAGCTAGATTTTCATAATCACATTTGGTCAGAGCCAGATAGTGAAATAATTATTATAGGCTTATTAGAAATGTTTTCCCTCAGACATGATGTCATTAGAATTGGTATGCCTTCACTTATTTGTAATTTGAGGAGAAGTTACCCAAGTACAGCAAATGAGGCAGGACAAATTGTCTATGATTTTCTTAGTTGAAAAATACAGAAACATAACTACTTATAAATTTCAAAATAAAACTTCATTACTTAGGAGCCAAGCACCTCAGATTTATCATAGAGATATTCTTTTGTTGATTTGGCTTTTTTTGTGGCATTTTCACGTATTTTACTCTATGTGCCTACATGTAAGGGTGAGAAGGAGGTGAGTTTTTCGTTCATTGGTTCTGTATTTTAAATATATGCCTATTTTAATTTTATGGGTTAAAACTCTTATCGGAAGCACCACAGGATCATAAACACATAGAATTTGCTATACCTTTTATTTATACTGTTAAGTGAGAATAGTCTAAATCATTGATATATTCAATAACATAAAAATACAACTTAGATCAGAACTATACTGAAGGTATTGTTAGTGGCATCACTCAGCTCAATCATGGGACATTATTTTAAAAACAAGTTTATTATCATTTTTGGGAAATTAACATTTCACTGACTTACCCATGAACTTGTAATATCTTGCTTTAGATTAAGATGAAAAAATTGCCTTTTTGTTATTTTATGTTTATTTAAGTATGGTTGATTTACAATGTGTTAATTTCTGTGTTAATTACAGAATAGTGATTCAGCTGTACATATGTATACATTCCTTTTCTTTTTTTTTTCTTTTTTCCTTTTGTCTTTTTTTTTAGGGCTGCACCCACAGTATATGGAGGTTCTCTAGCTAGGGGTCTAATTGGAGCTGTAACTGTGAGCCTACACCAGAGCCACACCAACGTGGGATCTGAGTTGCGTCTGCGACCTACACCACAGCTCACAGCAATGCCAGAACCTTAACCCACTGAGCAAGGCCAGGGATTGAACCCCCCACAACTTCATGGTTCCTAGTCGGATTTGGTACCGCTGAGCCACTATGGGAACTCCTACATTCCTTTTCTTATTCTTTTCTGTTATGGTTCATCTCAGAGTATTGAATATAGTTCCTTGTGTTATATGGTAGGACCTTGTAGTTTATCCATCCTGTATATAATACTGTATATAATAGTTTGCATCTGTTAATCCCACATGCCTAATCTATCCTTCCCAAACCCTCTCCTCCCTCTGCACATTGGCAACCACAAGTCTGTTTCTCCATATCTCTGAGTCTGTTTCTGTTTTGTAGATAGGTTCATTTGTGTCATATTTTAGACTCCATATGTAAGTGACATCATATGATATTTGTCTCTTTCTCATTTACTTAGTATAATAATCTCCAGGTCCATCCATATTGACACAAATGGCATTATTTAATTCCTTTTCATGGCTGAGTAGTATTCCTGTGTGTGTGTGTGTGTGTGTGTGTGTGTGTGTGTGTACACCATAGATTCTTTTTCCATTTATCCAACTTAAGTTGCTTCCATGTCTTGGGTATTGAAAATAGTGCTGCTGTGAACATCAGGGTGCATGTAAATTTTGAATCATAAGTTTGTCCAAATATATGCCTTGGAGTGGGATGCCTGGATCATGTGGCAACTCTAGTTTAAAAACGTGGGTTTTTTTGTGTTAGAAGTATCTTTTTTTGCACTTTACAGTTTAGCATTCTGTTAGAATGTGTGATAATACTTGATTGTTTGTGTTTATATAGATAAGCGTTATCAACTGTGAAGCTATTAACTATACCGAGGAAGTCACAGCAGCAATGAGGCAGGAAAACTTGCCAACAATATTCTTATTGGGTAGTATATTTACCGATTTTATGTGGAAAAAGATATCTGATTTATAAATTGTTTAATGTTGAGATTAATTAGAGAAATCTATACCCATGCGTTATTCCTCACTTTCTGAAATAATAAATTTTAATTCTGCAGGCTCATGCAAATACATCATTAACAAGCAAGGTACAATATGCTGTATATACCATTTTGGACTACCCCCTAAAGACTATTTTAAAACTTTTATTTGGTTTCATGAAGTCATTTAAGAGTAAGAATGTGCCTGATTAATTTTCACAGCTAGTAATATTTCATAGCATAGCTCTTAAAATTGAAGAAGTAAACATAGTTGATGGGGAAAACACCCAAAATATCTGGGATTCATTTTTAAAGAATTGTTTCATACTTTAACATAATATTTAGTTCAGTTTCTCTGTACGTATTTTGACTCTTTTAGAATTCTTACCCCTAAATTTTCTTTCCTGTATTTATTTGTACAATCCTGATTATGTAACCCAGTTTCACCTAATATTACTATGTCTTAATCCTTCCTTCCCTTTGGCATGCCCCATGTTATTTTCAAATGTGTAACATTATGATAACAAATATATCAAATTAGGACCCTCCAGCCTCTGATACGCAGTTTTGCCTGTGAGTAGTTGGTTTTAATAGACAGGATAAAATGAGCATAAATTATCCATGGTTATTTTTGCTACTTTCAATACCCCCCCCAAAAGCAACTGAAATGAAATAAATTTATAATTGTTACCAAAGCTATATCATAGGTAGGGTGCTGTGTATTTTTGTTTAAAGAAAGACCCTTTTGAAAGTCAAAGTGTACAGTTTAGTAATTATGTCAAGGTTATAGGCGAATACTGGGAGTCTCCTGGACTTACTGGGACACGCGTATGAAATTTAGCTCCCAGAACTATGTTTTTATGGGCATTTCATGTTAAAATAGAGAAGCGATACACATCTCTCTTTCATAAGAGGATCTGATTTCATTTTTAATGCAAGGAAATCTGTGATGCAAACATTTAATTGTAGAGGTATTAACTCTCTAACTTAGTACTTTTCTTCAAGACAAGTGTCACATTCCTAAAATCCATTTTTATTTTAAACTTATGTGAGTAACACATTGATTCTTCATCTTCATGGATCCTATTTCTAAAGATTGCCCAGGGGTAAGTCAGCAAAGTACAGTTGAGAAGATGTGTCGTTTCAAATTTAGATAGGTCACCTTCTTATATCAGATCTGATCTTTAAAGGATGTGATGGACAGAGAAAAATTATTTCCAACCTTGGTGAAAAACCACTTAGTGTTTTGATGCTCTAAGTGATCTGGCAGATTAGAAGAATAACGATTATGTCAGTATTTGTTGAAGAGAAATCCTCTAGAAATAATTTCACAGAGATAATAGTGAGATGGTCAAGTGATTAGAGCATATCATATTTTTCCTTGATTTTTAGCAAGAATCTAGGCAAACATTCAAATGTTCAGTTTATTCTTCTAATATTTTATCTGCTTGTCAGTGGAAAGAAAAAAAGAAAAAGATTTTAACCATGGGGAACAGAACCCCACATTAAAACATTGAAAGAGAAAGTCTTTTATTTCTTTTTGAATAGAAATTCATTTCTTAGAGTTCAAAAAATAAATACTAAAGAGATAGTGAGGTGAAGAATGTTTGCATATAATCAGCATTAGCAGTTTGACTAAAAAGTGACAACTACTTATCAAAATCTTTTAATATCCTTAGGCACAGAGAAAATATTCTTTTTCTTTTTGTTCCTCTCAAGTCCATTATGTCAAAGTGTCAGTATATGTAGGGCCATTATGTATCAGGGAGATGCTAGATGCTCTCATAAATAAACCACAGAATTTCAGTAGCTTAACACAAAGAAGTCTATTTCCTCTCCTTTTAAGATTTCAGAGTTGATGCTTTGGCAGGTGATTTTCTTTCATATAGTTATTAGAGGACCTAGGATCTCTCTAACTTGTGATACCCATTTTCACTAGGGCCTTCGAGTTTCCTGCATGCAGCTAGCAGGACAGAAAAGGGGACATGGACTAGATTTAGGGGAGCTCTAATAGCTCCTCAGAATCCTGGCCTGGAAGGTCACCCTTAGCTTCTAATTATGATCCAGGGGCAAAAACTAGTCATGTAGCCACACCTGTTAAAGGTGTTTTGCTGATCTATATTTTCTATAGGTGGCTACTTTCCACAATCCAGAATGAAGGAGAAACATTTTTATCAAATAACTTACAGTCTCTATCAAAGTAATTATAGTCAATTTAATTTGATAATGAAAGTCCATCCAAAAGATGAGGATTAACAGGTCATCCAAATGGTACCTCTAGGGACTTGAACTGGGCCCCTGAGGGGGGAAAATATCTTCCGGTAGTGTTTTTTTTTTTTTTTTTTTTTTTAAGTTTGAATTAATGTGCATGAATGTGCATGAATTAAATGACCAAGTATTAATTATATTTTTACTTTGTCTATGTAAGTTTAATGGAAAAGCATTTTAGTAATCAGTAACTCATCTATCCTTTTAGTGTAAACTTTATACATTTCTATTTACTTATTAGTATATTACAAAGTGGGAATTTGATCAGTGAAAGAGAATAAACATTAAGAACATGAAACAGGCTTTACTTAATTTTCCTTTTGGAAAAAAGTCTTGCTAATTCACAGGATGAAAAGGAAAAAAATCCCTTTATGCTTATTGGATTGAAATGTGGCCAGTTGAAGCATGCAATGAGTACACTAGAAACAAAACCAGATCTAGAACAACATAGTTGGCATGGTTTTGATATCCTTCCATCTTTCAGCCATGAGGTTATTGTGAATTTTATCAAGTGAAGCCTTTACTGGTGGAAAGCCTGCTTTCTTTACCTCTGAAAAATCTCCAAGTGATTCATTCCACTACAAGAGCCATGAGAAAACAGAAACCAAAGTCAAAGGCTCACCAGACACTCGATGGTTTTATCCCTGTGTTTTATCCTGAAAATATACACCTTTCCTTATTTGTGAATCAACTCAAAAGATGAAGTCTTTTAATCAGTTCTGCAGAGTTCCCCTTATAGCAATGACCTTTTCCGTACTTTTATCAGGTGGTCATTCCCCTTGGTAGAGATGGTAACACACTTCGAGAGAGAAGTCAAAAAATGAGGACACTCAAAAAAAAAATATATATATATATACTCCTTAAATGCAAACATCACTCTCTTTTTTCATTGGGAGAATGGATTATATTACTATCTACAAAAAAGTGATGGATTTAGGCCTTAGCAACCTAGTATGCAGAATGTAGGGCCATTTATAGATTTCACTACTTGGAGCACTGCTAGATTATTTATTGTTATACAAGGGATGTCTGGCACGTCATCCTCACCAGTTTAGTGTAACCAACATGAACGTGAAATTGACAGTCCCCCATGAGGCAACCTCAAGGACATGGCTGAGAGCTTCTGTCTCTTTAAGAGAAAAAGGAGAGAAGTCCTAAAACTTCATTAAATCTCAAGTGGGAGAATTTATTTATTTATTTATTTATTTATTTATTTATTTATTTACTTGTCATCATCCTAAGGCTTTGTAGAGGACATCTATGTACAGTTGAGACAAAGTCACTGCCATCACTGAGCTGAAGTAATTTAACCAAAATGTTAATGGAGCACATTAGCCATTAGTAATCATATTTTGTGTCTCACCATGGCCCTCAAGGCACACAAATAATGTGAACCCGAAGTCCTGTCCTTACCTCTCACCATGCCCCCATTCTGATCAAATTCCACCCGAATGTTGTTTAGGACCCTGGATTCATTCCTTTTAAGTTTTCTTTATACTGGTCAGAGGAAGCTTTGAAGTTGACTTACATGACGAACATAATTTTTATTTCTCTTTTCCTGCTTTTCTTGTTTTGAATATTTTACTACAAAGAATGATATATTTAAAACCTAGTCATCAAATTCTGAGTTCTTCAGAAAATTTTCACTGATGTCTTCTAAAGACTGTTGCCTCTTTTAAAAATTGGTTGAGAGTGGATCCTGCAGACATGCTGCAAAATTAGATTCAATTGTGATTATATAAGTATAGTGTGAAATGAAATAGATAAACTGAGATGCAAATATGGAAATATATCATGTGTAAAAATGAGCAATGGGATAGCAATGCTGCCACTTGGTACTTCTGCCTGCCCGATGCCAGCACTGAAGATGGAAGCACTTGTTAAATTCCTCAGTGGTCTATGCATCAAAATCATCAATGTGGATGTGTCCAGAATTTGTTAGTGAGGATGCTCTACGTTTAATGAATTTATTCCCCACATGTTTAATTTCAATAAAGTAGAACAAGGAGTATTTTTAACAAGGGAAATAAAATATCCAGAGCTTAAGAAAATATTGCAGAGTAAAAGGGTACTACTGCTAACTGTATTTGTCATATTCAGTCACCAGTCAGCACAGAAGTGAAAGTTATCACTGGAAGATTCAAAAGCTGCCAGCATGCTACTCAATACAGTACTCTCACTAATAACATTATGCATGCTTACATTGAGAATGATCTCAAAAAAATTGAATTTATCCCAAGTGGCAAACTTCAGAAGGATCTCTTTCCAAACTTTATAGCATGCAGTTCATGATCTTATTAAGCAACTGCTGTTGTCTGCTATGAGGCAGTGATGCTTAAGGTCACTCCTTATTCTGTGCGTCATTTATCCCTACTGTGAATATTTGCACTGAGGATGTGAGCCATCAACTGGGATCCTGATGGCTAAAGTGTAAAGGCTAGCTTCTGATAGTTTCAATAAGCCACACTAGATTTAAAGCATTGTTTGGCCTGGTAATCACCCTAGTGCTGAGAGAATTAAGATAAATTCATCAAGTGTAATGGAGAAAGAAAATCTAGGATGCCAGGAGATGACATATAGCACCTGGAATGATGCTCACTTCATGTAGTCTCTCCTTAAAACTCACCTCTTAAAGATTCCTTTTTTTTTTTTTTTCTTTTCTTCATCTTTTTAGGACCAGACTTGCAGCATAGGGAAGTTCCCAGGCTAGGGGTAGAATAAGAACTGCAGCTGCCAGGCTACACCACAGACACAGCAATGCCAGATCCGAGCTACATCTGCGACCTACACCACAGCTAACTGCAGTGCCGAATCCTTAACCCACTGAGCAAGGCCAAGGATTGAAACTGTGTCTTCATAGATACTAGTCTGGTTCATTATTTTTGTGCCACAGTGGGAACTCTTTAAAGAATCCTTTCTTGACCTCCATGTCTGAAAGAGCAGTTGACCCCCTGCTGCCAGGCATACTTATTTGGTCTCCTTCTGCTCATTTACTTTCCTTCATATATGACTACCAGTCCATGTAATTTATATAAATGTATGTATGTATATATGTATGTCTCACAGAACTGGAATTATCTTTAGGAGGGTAAGGACTTTGTCTTTTTTAGCTCACTTTAGTAGGCTGGTGTCTAAAACAGTGCATGTAATATAAAAGACACTTAAAAAAAGAGTTCTTTTTCTGGCTCAGTGGTTAAGGACCAGACACAGTCTGTTTGAGGATGTGGGTTTGATCCCTGGCATTGCTCAGTGGGTTAAGGATCCAGTGTTGCCCCAAGCTACAGGGTAGGTCACAGATGCGGATCAGATCCATTGTTGCCGTGGCTGTGATGTAGGCCTCAGCTACAGCTCTGATTAGACCCCTAGCTGGGAGCTTCCATATGCCACAGGTGCAGCTGTAATGTAAACAGAAAAATAAATGAATGAATGAATGATGTGAAAAAAAGGAACATATATATTATCCTGTTTTATCCTCACTGGAAACAAAGTAAGGAATTTTTGTAAATAATCTCAGAATTTGGAAAGAATTTTTCAGAAAACCTTTTTATAATGGAATGGAAGCTATTAATCTATAATATAATGATAAGAAATTATATTTAAAAATAAAAATTAATATTAATATGGGTATGCATAGAGATGAAGATTTTAAGAAATATAACATTATCTTGAATTATGACTGCTATACTTTGGTTTTTAATAATTATTAAATTATCTTTATGGTGCCTGACATTACACTAGACATTAGGCATAAGAAGATTAATAGAGCATATGTTCTGCCCTTCAAAGGCTCACAGTCTGGAGAGAGTTGAAAGCAGCTACACTGTATTTAAATCAATAATAATGTATGTGTTAAAAGCCAATACAAGGCTCTGTGGGAACAAAGAGTGGAAATGCCTTGCAATGTTGAGGGAAAGCTTTGAGAAGGAGACACTAGTTAAATTTAATTTGAAATATGTTAGAGATTTGTTGACTAATTAGACAAAAAGACCACAAGAAGTGAAGATGTGAGAAAAAATTTGTATATTGTGGTCAGAATTGTGTGTGTGTTTGCGTGTGCACGCGCCATGTTACAGAATGGCAGGATACTCTGATAGAGAAAGAGGGAGAAAATTATGCTATGAATACCAGACTAGAGAATGCTTATTAATTTAATTATTTAGGTTACAGGAAGCTGCCAAAGAATTTTAAGCAAGGAGATATAACTTGGATAGGCTTATGTTTTTAACAAATGATTTCTTTTGAAGTTTCTGTTGTGGCTCAGTAGGTTAAGAACCTGACCAGTATCCATGAGGATGCGGGTTTGATCTCCGGTCTCGCTCAGTGGGTTAAAGGATCTGAGAGTTACGCTGAGCTGTGGTATAGGTCACAGACGTGGCTTGGTTCGGATCTGGCATGGCCGTGGTGTAGGATGGCAGCTGCAGCTCTGATTTGACCCCTGGCCTCAAGACTTCCATATGCCACAAGTGTGACCATAAAGAAATAAAATAAAAAATGATTTCTTTGTCCAGGATGTGGTTAGTACATTGGAGTGAGACACTGTGGCCAGGCAGGAGATTGATATTTTATGTCTCCAGTGTTTCCCAAAGTTTGTTCAATGGAACACTGGTTTTAGGGGTGGCAACCATTCTCTCATTCCATTGAGAGAATGTGAAAAAAAGGAACATATGATCAGCTATGTTTTGGAAATATTAAGCAAAGATAAAGGGTTTATAATTTGCATTATTGTTTTATTACTATGAATATTGTAATTATCATTACAGAACTTCCTAGCAAATTCAGCACATTTATGTGCATCTCAAATCTCTAAGTAGAGGCTATATTTTCCAAATATGACTGACCACAGAACCATGCACCTTCCCTTCTCCAGTCAATTGCCATCTGCCCAATCTTACAACGTATGTCATTCTTTTTTTTTTTTTTTTTAGGTTTTTTGTTTTGTTTTGTTTTTTTTTGTTTTTTTGTCTTTTTTGCTATTTCTTTGGGCCGCTCCCGCGGCATATGGAGGTTCCCAGGCTAGGGGTCTATTGGAGCTGTAGCCACTGGCCTACACCAGAGCCACAGCAACGCCAGATCCAAGCCGCATCTGCAACCTACATCACAGGTCATGACAACGCCGGATCTTTAACCCGCTGAGCAAGGGCAGGGACCGAACCCGCAACCTCATGGTTCCTAGTCGGATTCGTTAACCACTGCGCCACGACGGGAACTCCAACATTCTTGAATCATCAGTAGGGCTACATAAGGTGGACTTTCTCAACTGAGCTTCAGCGAGAAAGTAAGCCCTGTAGAAAAAGGCTTATTCCAGTGAGTCTTTTGGGAGTTCTCCCAAGCCTGGTCCATAGGTGATACCATTCTAGATGAAGCTGATTCCTTAGGTACAGAGAATCCCTTTGAAAAAAAAGAAATTGATTCTTTAATGGGACCCCATTGAGAGGAACACACTTCTAGGGCTTGAGTTAAAGCCATAGGAGTGTCATTAAAGAGACTGCCTCATATACTTTAGTGAGTTGTTTTGGTTTCAGGGAGGAATTTATGGCTTGTATAGGAAGCTGTTGTCATCAGTTTTCTTTATCGAAGATATGTAAATAATGCACCAAAACTCTGGTATACAGATATATATGAATTTATAGGTTGACTTTTTTCTCCTCAGAAATACATGAAATTAAGGGCAAGTTTTATTCAAAGTGATTTAGAGACACCTTAATATAAGGAATGAACCTTTTCTATAGAAGAGAACAGTTAAGGAAAGTTTGCATCTCAAAGAGTTTGGAAACATACATTTCAGCAAAACTGAATACCAGAAAGACATAAAAAATATACTAAAGATCATACTGAAAATATTAGACACTGAGAGAAAATGGTCCAAAATATTTAGTTTTAAATGTTAACAGTATAAGTGGTAGGAAAAGAAAACATGGACTTGAATAAGTTATTCGATCAGAATGATTCATGGTTACATAAGAGCTGTGACATAGGGATATGGTGAAAACTAAAACAGTATTAGAAATAAAAATTAAAGCAGTGGCTTACTGAAAACGTTAAAGTTTGCATGGTAGATGCCTAGATGTCATATGATTAACATTTTTAGTCTAATTTAAGGCCATTTATATTTTTATGTTGAGAGTGAAAGCTGTTGAATAGTTGGGTGGGCAAAAGAGTGTTGTCACTACTGGAGATTAATTTTTACTTCAGTAGTCAGAGAAAAGAATGTACAGTTTTCTGTCCTTAAAAGATGTTGTGTAGCATTTTAAGCAACACAAAGCCTACAAGTGAAGGCTTCTCCCAAACAGCTTGATTGTTGGTGAATGATTTCTTTCTTTCTTTTCTTTTCTTTTTCTTTCTTTTTTTTTTTTTTTTGGAGTAATTAATGTTGTTTTTCCAGGGGGATAGATAATCTCTCTCCAGCTGTTGACGTCAACCTTCCCATGTTGACCAAGATCTTCTTTTTTTCTTTTAATTTTTTTTTCTGTGTAATCTTGATTGATATCTAGAGCAGGAAGGCTAGGTTTCTAATACTATGTTGTGACTTTCAGTTTTGCTATCTATACAATATGACCAAAAAGTAAATATAAGCTTTTATGTTGTAAGTGTATTCTCTTACGTTGGTACCCAGGATTAGAAAACCCCTAATGAACAAATTCTTAACATTTAATCATGATCTTACAGTTTATGATTTTTTTCCTGTAGTAAACTGTTGTCTTTTTGATACAGTGAATGTTTATTTTGTTTCTTCCATTTCATGAAAATCTGGACTTGGGGGTCTATTTTCATAGGGATAGGATTAATTAATGTTGATTTCTAAGAGGTTCAATCATAGGCACACATAGTCTGTGTTCATGAGAATGATTTTCCCCTATTTTAAATGTGTGAAAATGCAAACTTAAATAAAGCACATTGTGTTTTTATTTAATATAGTGCTTATCAATTATTATGTTGATGCTATTCAAGACAAATGCTGGCCTGTAGAGCTTTTGATGATTGCTTGAGTACATTTATATTTTCTTCTTTTTTATTTTTAACATTTCTGTCCATTATATTATTTACATTTTCCTAAGTTTCAAAAGCCAAAACACTTGTTTTCTCTAAGCCACTTCATGAACACTTTCTTTCTAGGTGTTTAATTTCTCTCATTATTTTTGGTGATCACTAAATGATTCTTCTACCACTTGCTTTTTTCCCCAAATGACTTTAAGTTCTTCCAGTAAGGCTAGCATCTTTGCTGCTCCATAAAAAAGAAGTACCTTCTTCAAAGCTGCTCCGTGTATAAAATGGGCAAGTAAGAGACAACCAAAAATCCAGACAGCATTGGCGCCTCTCTCAAGGGACTTTGTTTCTTGTTCAACAGATCTAGTTTTATTTCTTGTACAGTGAATCTTACTGATATGGCTTGTATTCTGAACACACACCCAGTATTCCCTTCCTGATGTAAAGACCTTGACCTATCGATTCTGTTAACTTTTGTTATAAATCCTACTTGAGTGTCTACTTCTGTTATCTACCCATGGTTTCTTTGACTGCTCTGAATCAGTCAAGTCAGAGAACTTGTACTAGTAGATTAAGCTCAGTAACATAATTCGGATATCTACTACTTTAAAATATTTAATTGGCCTCAGTGTTACAGGTCACTGACGCTAAGATGTCTTCTTGACTTTGAAGAGTTAAAAGTCTAGTAAGAGAAAAAGGCACATAAATGGATAATTTCAGCCTAATATTGTAAGCCCTGGAATTGAAGTTATGATCAGGATTCTTTTGGAATTCAGATAGAAATTCTTGACTTGATCCTGAAAAGAAGGGTAACTTCCTGAGAAAGATTCTATCTTGGAAAAGTAGGAAGATATTTCTAAGAGTAGAAGCCAAGTTATGAAACAGAATGACTATGAAGAAATCTATAAGTTTTGCATATATTTCTTCTTTTTTTTTTTTTGGCTACACCTGTGGCATATGGAAGTTCCCAGGCTAGGGGTCTAATCAGAGATCAGAGCTGCAGCTGCTGGCGTACATCACAGCCACAGCAACGTCAGATCCAAGCCACCTCTGCAACCTACTCCACAGCTAGTTTCAACTCTGGATCCTTAACCCACTAAGCGAGGATAGGGGTTAAATCCGCATCTTCACAGACACTGTGTCAGGTTCTTAACCCACTGAGCCATAATGGGAACTCCCAAGTTCTGCATTTTTATTTAATAAAAATTAATAAAAATTAATAATAATAAAAATTGTTGTATTATTTTCCAAATAATTATTTCAAAATGTTTTTACCCTTGTAAATTTTAATCAAAATAAGATATTGAATCCAATTACTGTCTCAGCTATTTCTATTTAACAAATCACCCTAAAACTTGAGGTCTTAAAACTAAACATTTATCAAATTCACAATTCTGTTGTTCAACTGTGTGGTTGTTTTGATCAGACTTGGCCTGCCAGCCTGTGCTGAGCCTTTGACAGTCTAGAATGTCCTCACCCACGTTTCTAGTTAGTGGCAGAGGGATTTGTTTGGTGAGAGGAGAGTTTGGGAGATCAGATGGAACTGATTATCTGTGCTTATTTTTTTTTTAATCTCCATTTCTCCAGGCTTATTTAAAAGGTGTCTCAAGGTTCCAAGGAGCGCCAATCAAGAGCAAGGTCCAATATGCTAGCACTTTTCAAATCTCTTCTTGACTCGTATATATTGAGTATATATATATATGTATACTCAAAATTATATATATATAATTTTTAAATTATGAACTATTAGTTAAAATAAGTCATATGGCAACCCCAGAAGCAATTTGTAGAGAAAGAAATTTCACCTAAGAGAATAGGTGCAATTCATGTTTTAGGCAAATTCATTAACAGGGATAGGAATAATCTTTGTCTGTCTGTGGAAATCTACCAGTCACCCTGTAGACTTTATAAAATTGTGTCATTTCTTTCTTTTCTTCTTCCTTCATTGTGTTGTTTTCCTATTGAAATGTGCATCCCATTTTGCCAGGGGACCAATTATTAGTTATAAACTTACAACAAGAAGAGCCAATCTGTTTTTTTGTTTGCTTCTGTTAATATTAATGCATTTACTTCCTCACAGATGTCCTTTTTGCCTGATCTTTTTCTAATGTAATCTTCCATAAAGAAATTCTCCCCAATACTTTTTTCCCCTAAAAGTCAGAGCAAGAAAATAAGTGTTTCCTTTGGACAGAGACATTGAAATTATTTTTTAAAGACATTTCTATGCTCCTCAGTATTCCTATTTGAAATATTCTATTTTTGTTGGTAGCTTTATCACTGGGCTTTTGCAGAGTGTGTTAGATATTGTGTGTGTGCCATGCTTTTAGATATATAGCAACTTTTATGCTATTTTTGATCCAGTTTTTCCCTGGTGCCCAAAATGCTCCTTGCTAGTAATTGAAACTCACAAGGCTCATTGCTGCTTTCTGGCCACCTGGGTGCTATTTAGAACAGAGCCAGTGGCCACTGCAGTTCACACTTGAAAGTTCTAGGGACTGAAACTTTGCTCACATTTTTCTTTCTTTCTTCACTCAAAATATACCAACTATTTCAAAAGAAACATATCCTGACAAAGGACTTTACGTTCTGTAGGGGGCAAATTTATTTTCTGGAGGTTACTGCTGACTAAGGAAAAATATGTTTCTCCTCATCCTGGTAAGAACAAATAGGTAACATTCCTCTGCATCAAGTTATGGTGGAGTTTTTAACCTGTGAAAAGAGTAAAATTATAATTAATGGTATTTAAAATATATTCTTAGGTAATTTTGAGTACTTTTCCCCCATATTTTATATATACATACATATGTATCTGTAGAGACGTATATACGCTTATATATACATATAGACGTGCTTGTACTGATGACAGTAAAGAGATTTTTAAGACAAATCATACAGCAATAGGAAGAACAGTAAAGGAAACAACTGACGATTTTGGAAGCTGGGAAGCAGATGGATGATGGATAACTAACTGAGCATAGCTGGGACTTAGCAGCTCTACACTGACATTGCAAAAGTCTAAAAGCAGCCCCTTCAGAGGTCTGAGGGAGTGATGGTGCTACCAGGTCCTTCTGAAGGTGGAAAGTAAAGAGATCTCATAGGTCAGCCTTGCAGGGATGCCTGATATGTGAATCCACACAGTGTCTCTGGGGTGCCTTTTACTCTGTCACTGTCTCTTATGCAGTCCTAGACAAAGAAAGAGTTTGGCTGCCTGCTTTTTTACTCTTGTGTATAGGAATGTAAATTATGCCTTCCTATAGAACAGTTTATTTCTGTAACTAAGTTAATGAGTTTCTTTTTTCTTTTTTTGTTTCTATTTTTCCTTTTTGTTTTTTATTTGTTTTGATTCAAACACTTAAGCCTTCCTAGGACTGTGGAATATTTCCAGCATTCAAAGAGTATATGTTGTTAATGAACAGTCTTAGGAGTTTAGGTAGGTTTTTCTTCTTCTTCTTCTTCTTTTTTTTTTTTTTAGGGCTGCACCCGCAGCATGCGAAGTTCCCATGCTAGGGTGAAATCAGAGTGGCAGGCAGCTGCCCGCCTATACCACAGCCACAGCAATGCCAGATCTGAGCCACGTCTGATGTACATCACAGCTCACAACACCATCAGATCCTTAACCCAGTGAGGCAGGCCAGGGATCAAACCTGCAACCTCATGAATACTAGTCAGGTTCGTTCCCACTGCACCACAGTGGGAACTCCCTTTTAGTTGCGATTAATGCTTTTTAATCCTTTTTTCACATTTATTCTGACTTTTTCCCTAGCTTCCTCTTTATGTATTTCCTTTCTCTAGTATATTGCTTATTTTAATAACATGGATGAATTGAAGCCTGACAATTATAATGAAATTATCACAGGTTAACTCCTTATCTGGCATTTAAGCTATAGTAATGATAACAAACACACAGTGATTTCTAAGAAAGATGTTTCACCACCACCACCCTCCAGGCCACGAGGAGACCTCATAATACAATTGGCTTGTTGTAAATTTCTTAGTGTGTATAATTGTGAAAATACTTTTTATGGTAAATTAGTAAAATCTGAAAGGAAAAGGAAATTTTATTAGTGTTTGACTGTTTTTCATTTAAAAAATCTTCAACGTTGGGATTTTATATGTGTTCATATGATAAACTCACCTGTTTAAAAATGTGCTCTTAATGAAAATCTTTATAAGTACATTAATCATTCTCAGTGTAACCAATATTACCATTTATTGCTCAGTGTGCTTAGTTAATTCTTCTAAACAGCAAATTTTGCTTTTACTTCCTGTTACCAGGACAGCAAAACTGATTAATTTGAATACAAGAAGGCAGTTTTTAGGGCATTTGGGGGTGATTTTAATTTTTGCTATGAAATTTAAAATTAAATAAGAAAAAATAGTTAGGCCTTTCATTTCTGGTCTTACAAAGGGAAAAAGACAATTAATTTCTACCTTTATAATTTATTCACATAATGACTAAGGGTAGAAGAAGTTCCTGTTTTCATCTACGTCTGTATTTGTAAGCAAAATTTTAGTCAGACAGTTAGACCATAGTAATTATTTATCAAGAGCCTGCCTGTATGTATGACTGTGGCTACTGTTGGTATATTTATATCAAACTACTCAGTATTGCTTTCAGCATTTTCTGAGCATTTACAGAACCAAGTTTGAGGCATCTGTACAAAACAAAGAAAATCTGGGCACTACATCTCTTCTACACATTGCAAAAAAAGTTGTCCTCTAAAAGAAAATAATATATAGTCACTGACAACATTTGTAAGCCAAATCTCTTCATTTTCATTCAAAAGTTTCTATAAAGTCATCTTTATTCATATTGAGGGTAGTTCGTTAGGAAATAAGCTAAACCAATATTAATATTAATATTATGGCTTTTGGGTTAAAAATTTTCCCTACGAAGTTCTCTGTGTGTATTATAAAGGGTTTATATCTTAACATGCTTATCCTCCCATTTCCCTAAAGCTTTTCTTACAAATTTATTCTGACCTAAAATATTTTTATACATGTGGCAGTATAATAATAACATAAAAATGAAAATAATAAAAATAAAAAACACTAATAATAATATGATAATTATGGCAAAGAAAATAATGATTAGCATTTATTAACTATTTGCTACAGGCAGGCATTCTGGTAGATGCATTTTGTGGATTATCTGATTTATCACTACTAAATAGATAAAATTTTGCTTCCCTTTAAAAATCTAGAGCAGGGATATGTTAAAATGTTCCCCAAATCCATACAGCTAGTAAGCAAAGGAGCTGAGATTGAAGCCAAAGCAGTTGTTTTCAAGAATTTGCTTTAACCATAACAGTTTCTTCTTCATACCCCTTAGTAATAAGTAGAGTCACGTCACAAAGTAACTATGATACTGCTGTTCTTCTCAGGAAGAATTATGTAACACTGAGGAAACCAGCTGTTCAGTTTCCAGTCTACATCTCAGAAGGAAAAAAGATTTGAAAAATTAATGCTTAATATCTGACAACGGTCATATCAATAGGCTAGTGAATAGGAAAATGTTGTAAAAGCTAATTTGAGATTGATTTTTTTAACCAAGTTATCACTCTTTCCCACTGTGGGCTAGAGTAACATTTCTCCACTTCCAGGAAATGATCCAGTCTCACCTTCTTCAAACCACATTCTACTCTCCTATTCTGTCTTCTCAACTTAAGGTCCTACCTTGTTCTTCGATGACTCATTTTATCCACTCACATCCTCCTAATAAAATAAGTCCATCAGTTAAAAGCAGTTCCCTGGTGGCTCAGCAGGTTGAGGATCCAGCATTGTCACTGGAATCCATAACCAGTGGCTCTGGTTACAGCCATGGTGCAGGTTTGATTCCCCAGCCCAGGAACTTCTACATGCCTTTGAAGTGGCCAAAAAAAAAGAAAAGAAAAAGAAATCAGCCCTTACTCAGCAGTCTTGATTTTCCAAGAGGCCAGCCCAGTCAGTGTGTGTTAGCTTTTCAAAACTAAAGATAACTTCAAAATGAAAAAGAAGAGGAATTGTATTCAAGCAGAGCTGTGTGATCACAACCCTATAATTGAAAAAATTTAATATGAATTAATTGTCTACACAAAAATCCTCTATAACCTTCTTTCATGAAGTTCGCATCTCCTAAAAAGATGTAATCCTTCTAGAAATATTTTGCAGATTTTTCCAAAGATAAAACACATTCATCCTTCAGGAACTGATAGTCATTCCCATCATTACCTGTATTTGCCTGTAATTGATATTCGGCTTGTCCCTGATCTTGATAATTTCAGCAAATATTTACTGTGTTCGTAACATGTGTTAGTCACTAACATTCAAACAAGAACCCCAACAAGTATATCACTAGGCTGATAGAAGCGCCCTGAAGAACAGGAGCACTGTTCTGAAGAGTGATTGACAAAGGAATTTGAGTGAGTCTGGGCAGTTGAGACGTGTCATGGAAAATCACCTTCAAAGGGACATGAGCTGAAACACTAGAAGGGGTCAGGAGACACATGAAGGTGAGACAGGAATAGGTTCCAAGAAGAGGAAGAGTGTGGCCAAAGGCTCTTTAAGGAACTTGGAGCCTCCCTGTAGAGTGTGCTCCAGTACCAGGTGGTGAATGAGTCCACAGAGAGGCTGGAGATGCAGGAATGTCTCAGGTCCTGCAAACCTGCACAATAGCATTTTGGTTTAAGCCTACAAACAGTAAAGATCTGTTGAATGGACCTAAGCAGTGACACAAAATATTCTGTTAGATTTGCATTTTGAAAAGATCTGACTTCGGAGTGGAGTTTTTTTTTATGATTTTTATTTTTTCCATATATACCTAGGAATAAACCTGACCAAGGAAGTGAAAGACTTATAGGCTAAGAACTGTAAAACATGAATAAAGGACATTAAAGAGGATTCAAAGAAATGGAAAGATATTCCATGCTCCTGGGTTGGAAGAACTAATATCATAAAAATGGCCATACTACCCAAAGCAATCTACAGATTCAATGAAGTCCCTTTCAAATTACCCATGATGTTTTTCACAGAACTAGAACAAACAATCCAAAAATTTATATGGAACCATAAAAGACTCAGAATTGCCAAAACAATCCTGAGGGACAGAGTGGAGTTTAAAGGCAGGATATTCAGTGTGAATCCAAATAGCTCAGGAAAAAGCTTCTGTAGATCATTAGGGCCTAAGGGAAGGACAGTAGCAGTTGCACAAGTAGTAATTGTTGAGATGTAAAATATGAGGCCATGGGATATGTTCTAGGTGACTGCCAGTTGTCATTTTTATTTTTATTATTATTTATTTCTTTGTTTGCAGGGGGTGGGGTGTTGCCTTGCATTTACATAGTAGATAAGAATAAAGAAGGAAAAACTAGGAGAGGATCCAGATTAGGGGAGAAGGTTTATTCAGAAAATATTTATTATTGACTGCCTTCTCAAGCCCTTCCGAACCTGGTTTCCATTAAAGAATTAAGCCCTAAATGACTCTCAGGCATCTATTGGGTGGATTGAATTACTTCTTTCTTATGTATGTAAAATGACACCAGTCTTGTAACATCCTTGGAAGAATTGAGAAAGTAGTCATCTGAGTCATTTTATGTAGTGTTTAATTATCTTGCAGAACCCTAGTTGAAAAAGATGGACTTGCTTCATGCCAATACTGTTTTATCTACATCTTGACTATAATGAATATGAGATGTCTTTAAGCATTTGAAGTGAAGAAAAATCATTGTCATGACAAGATTAAATACAACAACTTAGTTCTTCAGAAACAGCTTATATATTTAGTTATGAATAGATAAGAAATACCTTTTAAAAACTCATATAGCATCTCAAGATTACACTGTTATAGTAGATATGCATCATTAATGTACCCTTTTTCAGATGCTAAAAGATAAAATTTTTACTTTGTATTAAAAATGCAAATACTACATACTTACAATTCTTTTTAAAGTATGCATAGCTTACTATTTTAAAGTAGAAAAATGGAAGTTATTTTGACACATTACCCATATGGTGATAAAGACTTCAAATATTGAACATGAAATGTAGAAAATAAAACAATGGGATTTGAACTTTAAACTTTAGATGTTAATTACATTAAAATATTGTTTTTCATCCAGTCATTCAGGAGTTCCTTTTTTAGTGCTTGGAATATGCTGAGTAGTATTTATGGCACTGGCATTAATCAGTGAACAAACTAGATGAAATGAATGTTTGTGGGTAGAGTGGGCCAGATTGCTATGTGTATTAGGTTTTCAAAAAGATTCTTATAAAAAATCATAAATAAGATTGATAGTATGTGTTTCAAAAGTATATGGGCTTAGTTTGTAAACTTTAGGTACTTTTTCCTTTTGTTTTGTTCTCTTTTGGATAATAAACTCATATTGATTAGTATGTAGAGACCTAAGCAATGATTGCAATATATATTTAAAATTATTAAAAATCTATTTTTATACCATTCCTAACTTAGATGCTTCCATTATACATTTGAATATTTTCAAAGGTATATGTGGATCATTTGCCTGTTCCCAGATGTTGTAGTTGTAATGAAGTTCAGGCAGATATATAAAGATGCATAACACAAAACTAGGAATCTGGATGGGATCAACACAGGGTGATAGCAGATCACACTGATAAAGCTCTTGACTCAGAATGGCTGTGATGAAAGAGACTTCACAGAAAGAGGAATATAGTTAATTATAGATGTGGCTATGGGCACTCTAGGCATATCATTAAAACCAAGTTTTAACAGTAAATACATAATGAGAAGCATTGCATCAATTGACAATATTTTCCTTTGCTCAAAACTTTATGTGTTTTTGAATACCACAGAACAAAGATCAAGTGCTTTTGCACACAATAACTGTTTATTAAGTAGAATGCTTAAGTATTTGTAGAGTAAATTTAATGCTGTTAAATTACAGTTGACCCTGAACAACACAGGTTTGAAGTGCATGAGTCCACTCATACATGGGTTTTTTTCAATAACTGTATGTACCTTTATTGTTGGTTGAATTTATGGATGCAAAATCCCTGGACATGGAGGGCCAACTATTGGACTTGAGCATCGGCGAATTTGGGTATCCAAGCTGCATCCTGGAACCAGTTGCCTACAGATACTGACATACCACTGTACAGTTTCTCAGCATTTTGCAATTTAGAATATATGTTTACAAAGTCATTTACTTCAACTTCATATCAAATGAGAAAATTTTGGGTAGAAATATTAAATAATTTCTCACTTTAAAAATCTGAAGAGGAGTTCCCATTGTGATACAGTGGAAACAAATCCAACTAGTAACCATGAGGTTGCATGTTCAATCCCTGGCCTCGCTCACTGGGTTAAGGATCTGGCATAGCCGTGAGGTATGGTGTAGGTCACAGATGCAGCTCAGATCTTGTGTTGCTGTGGCTGTGGTGTAGGCCAGCGACTACAGCTCTGATTCAACCCCTAGCCTGGGAAGCTCCATATGCCACAGGTGCAGCTCCAAAAAGCAAAAAAAAAAAAAAAAAAAAAAAAAAAAATCTGAAGAATCAAAGAACTAATTTATTTTACATGATTGAATGGTTCATTTTATACAGAAATATTATCCTTAGTGATTAAAAAAGTCTTATACAAAATAACTTCGTAAAAAAAATTAATAACTTTTGTCAGTTCTATTTCCTCTCCTTCATTCCTCCTAATATCTATTTATTTGGATTAAACCATGCATCGTCATGTTATTCATGTTTTCATACAATTTATGATTCAGCATGTTTCTTCAAACACAGAAGCTAGGTAGGTACCAAGTTGGAGTCATTGCCTCTGTGCTGCTTATATCCTCCTCAAACTTTTTTAAAATATAAAACTTTTTCCTCTTTGATCTCTGTTGTATTATCCTGTTAGTATTGCCTACTCTCTTGCAAGGTTGAAGTAAAATTTTTTCAAGAGGGATCAGGAACAGCTAACAAATTAATCATGGATTAAAAATTGTGTTTCAGGTCTGAGGATGCTTCTTAATTTATGCTTATAAATTATATACTTTCTAATTCCATTTTCTCTTGTACCTAAGTGAAAGAAAATTCTAGAAGTAGTTGGAGCTGCTGCTCACAAGCTTTAAAGTGATATAGACCTAAGGTTAATAACAATTTTTATTTATCAGTGAAATTACCTTTGTGTAATCATCATGGTTGTTGTTGTCTTAATAGCTAAAATGGGAACACATATCAAATATATATTTTTTTATGAAAGTAAATGAAATATTGTATACTAGTCACTCTGAAATGCATCTGACATAGAAGTACTGCACAGTGATATTTCATTTTGACTTTTCATCCTCATTTATTAAATTAGACATCTACCATTATATTTGAGTGCAGTAATACACTGCATCAGTTTATGATTTTTTGTCTGGATATGTCCTTTTCCAAAGAAATTGGAAAACCCGTCTACCCTTTGTTGCATCTGATATTAAAGTTTTCATTATCATTTCCCTCATATATCAAGGGACATGATAATTCTGATATTTCATAGAATTTTGCATCTTCACTAGACCCTATATTCATTTTTCATTATTTAAAATACGTCTTTTCTGGAGTTCCTGTTGTGGTGCAACAGAAATGAATCCAACTAGGGACCATGAGGTTGCAGGTTCCATCCCTGGCCTCACTTAGTGGGTTAAGGATCTGGCGTTGCCGTGAGTTGTTGTGTAGGTTGCAGACGCAGTTTGGATCTGACGTTGCTGTGGCTGTGGTGTAGTCTGGTAGCTGTAGCTCCAGTTGGACCTAGGAACCTCCATATGCCACGGGTGCGGCCCTAAAAAGCAAAATAAATAAATAAATAAATTAATTAATTAATTAAAAATAAAATAAAGTCTGTCTTTTCTAATTTTACCTTCTGAAAAATAATAGTTGTCTTTCCCTAAGTGTTCACACACTTTCCTTTGGAGTTCTTGCATTGGTAACTGTGAATAACAAATCCTAAATCTCAGTATATTGGAATTATGATAATAGATTGCATTAGAAAAAAATAATGGCAGCATTGGGCTACTTTAAAGAGGACAGTATTCTCCTTAGACTGTTCTTCTTGCTTTTAGTGCCTTAGCTTTCCAAACATTTAAACCCATTTTTTTTGCATTAAAGTTTCTTTTAAAATATGAACACATTACTTTAAAGATTCTCTTGGAGTAACTATCACCTATTTTGTGATTAGGCAGGATAGGGTGGAGAGAGGAAAGGAGGACATGTGGACACAGGGGTACATAGGTAGTAAGTATACCTGGGTAACAGCAACCCTTAGACATACTTGGTGCATATTCCCAGTAGCTTCTTTGGGGTTAACTTGATAGCATGATAGGAAGAGGTACACACTATAATAATCATGATAAGAATAATAGAAGCGAATGCATTACATAGCTATGCATGGCTTCATGATTAGTAGGACAAAAATACTGCAGGTTTCAGATTTTTTGACAAAGTATTTGTTCTGAAACAAAGAAGTCTTGGAGAATAATGATTATTTATAATGTGGTTTACCCATGACTGAGTTCATTAAGCAATTTCATTTAGCATTATGCATCTCACTGATGATAACTTTAATTTAATTATAAATGAAGGGTACAAGTTTAAATCACAGTTTGACACTTTATCTTGCCTACTTGGAAATTTTCGGTATGTTTCCCTGACCTGAAAACAATTGCTTCTTTTCTCTCACAGGTTATTTTTTCCAGTTTTCATTGTTCTTGTTAAAGTTTTGAGGGCAGTGTTCACTTCTCAAAGAGATGGCTATAAGGAGGTTGGGAAGTGCTTTGCTAAAACTCAACTTTTCCTGCTTCAAAATATAGGGGCAGTCCTGTTTAAGAATCTTAGTATTAAAGAGAATAAAATTGGACCATGCTCTTTCAGGTAATATATAGAATGCACAGAGAGTAAGTGCTGCCACAGCATAGTAGTGGCACTTTCTGTTTACATAGTACCTACTTCTACAAAGCAAACACAGTCTTGCCTGTATGAGAGCCTCTGAGTCTCTAAAATGTGAGATCTTGCTACCTCACTCAGCTAACAAATCGATGCTGAAAACACAAGTGAGACTTTGGTGAGAATGATAGGATTTGCAGAGCAGCAAGGTGAAAATGAGTGAAACTTACCATACACAGATGGAGATTCTCTTTGGGAACCTTTTTGCCTTAAACATGTTCTGGAGATAGAAAAGGCTCATTTTCATTTCCTGAAAGGACAACTTGTAATATTCACAAACAATTGATGCTGATACTGTTTGAAATTTATAAGGCTAAAGGCATGTTTTCATGGCAATGTAGTGAGATTAGTTATTTCTGTCCCCACTGTGAACTTGTATTTTCGTTCAATAGCATACATCTTTCATAGTTATTCAGGGCCATAAATTATTAGTATCTGAAGTTGTACTGTATATTTTTCCTCCATCTTTAAAGAGTCCAAGTAATTTGAATCTATCCAAAAATCATAATGCAGATTGCCAGAATCAGAGTCATTTGCATTGAACATGTGTCCTAATTGATCCATGTGTGGGCATGATTATTCTGTAGAGACCGATTCTAGTCAATTCTGTCTAAACAGTTTGGATTTCTCATAAATTTCTGTGCTAAATCATTGACAGAATTCCTGCCAGTCTTTCAGCAGGTGTGTCCCTCTCCTGCCATTTTTGCATCCCTGAGTGAGAGCAGCATGACAGACTTCTCCATCTATGTATTCTGCATACCCACCTTATTGAAATGTGAAAGTGTACTCTGGGAAATTGCTCTTTCAAGGGCATTCTACTTTTTATGGCTTTTACTGGACTGCATGTATATTTTGAAACAGTATATTACCCTAGTTTTCTGAACTGAATTGGCAATTGAATTATTAGAGTATGTTTATACACATGAAATACTTAGGCATACTTTAACCCATCTAACTAATATGATGTTGTTCAAAATGCCAAGTAATTTTTTCACTGTTGACATTGTAATTTCATATGTTATGTTATTCATGATATTTCTGTTTTAATCATAGGTCTTTTGCTGCAAGTAATAGGATCTTAGTCAAAATAGCTTGATTGAGAAAGAAATTTTTTTAGAAATATACCGTATTGTCTCTGACTTCACATTTTCCTAGAATAAAGAACTATAAAGACTTCAGGGACTCAGAAAACTATGTCTTTCTCTCTTGCACTTGCTTTCTCATTCTTCTGGTTTTTCTCCCTTACTCTCTTTTTCACTTATTTTTCTCAATGTTAGATGTTTCCTACAGCTAATGTCTAAAAAAAAAATCCAATAGAAATCATGTTTACATGTCTGCGGTTCAAGAAATCAGCCAAAGCTGACTAACCAAGTATCCAGGCAGGAATATTTGGGTTGGGTTTTAAATCGTGGTCACAAAGTAGATACATGAATGTGTGAAAAGTGCATATATAAGGATGGAGCCTCTTTTATGGACAGAGATGTAGGTGGTAGTTGGGCAGACACTCTGAAAAATGGCTTCTTATCTTTTAGAGGATGTTTTATTCAGTCATTAAACTATGATGATTGAAATTGGATGCCAGTTTTTTCTTCACTAGCCTCTTTCCTAGTCTAAGTCATTCTGAATGCTAAATAAATATTTATTGTATGATTAAATGAATGAAGTGATGGATGTCAGGCATACCTATCAGTATCTCAATTTATGTTGATAATTCCATTATTTTCCCATCTCCCAGTTAAAAACCATGACAATTATCTTTGTCCTTTCTCTTTCAGCATCTTTAGTACTCCCTCAGCAGATTTTCTTGTTGCTGTACTTCCACTATGCTGAATGAATTTCTACCTCTCTCAGTATTTCCAGTGGCATCTCCCTAATCCTGACCTCCCCTAAATAAGCACTTTCTAAAATCGGTTTTGTGGAATAGTCATATCCAGTGAGATATTAATGAGTGTTCTGGGAAAAAATAATAAAAGACTTCTATGCTCAAATAAACTTGGGAAAGCTACATACTGTGTCACTCCTTGGAGATTCACAGTGCACATTAGTGCCTTATGAAGTTCTACAGTAAAGATACCAGTTTAGGAGTTCCTGTCGTGGCTCAACAGTAATGAACCCGACTAGCATCCATGAGGATGCAGGTTCAATCCTGGCCTTGCTCAGTGGGTTAAGGATCCAGCGTTACCATGAGCTGTGGTGTAGGTTGCCGATGTGGCTGGGATCTGGCATTGCTGGGGCTGTGGTGTAAGGCTGGCAGCTACAGCTCCAATTCCACTCCTTGCTTGGGAAATTCCATATGCTGGGGGCGAGGCCCTAAAAAGCAAAAAAAGAAAAGAAATCTGTTTAGTGGTGATTATCCTAACATTTCTTTAAACATTTGGCTAACAAATTATTTTATCAGGGTATTATCAGTTAGCATCTCGTGAGACTGCTATTCTATAGGTCAATATTTGGGAAATGCCGAGGTAGACTATTTGAAAGAGTTCTTAACCACTTTCTCTTGTTTATTGTCTTTCTGAGTCTCTGCATCCTATATCTTGCTATTGAAACAATTATTATGAAATAGCGCCATGTCATTAGCCTATAGAAAGTGGTTACTAATCCTGTCACTATATTTACCACCCAGAGAAAAAACAAAATGAGCTTAATTAAAATCAGAAATTATTTGCTAGAATGGAGCATTCATTAGTTATTTAAAATAAGGTTAAGGTCACTTCAGGAAAAGGAAGTTAACTATTACTGTTTTACCTAAAAACTAAGGGTTCTTTACATACCTGTACAGAAGGCGTCTGTAAGGGAACCATGAAGAAAAATGTCTAGACAGCTTCTTATAACGAACATAAGTATAACTCAAGCCCTAACAATAAGCCTTATTACCATTACTCAAAAGTAGTAAGTACTAATAGGACAAATCCAATTGTTGATTTTGATAATTGCTTCCTTAATTTTTATTTGCAAATAGATGTATTAATCTATTTCAATTGATGATACTGGGAAATGTTTTCCATTTTAAAATTCCTACCCAGGAAAAATATTTACTTATTTTTGTGTACTAGAAATTTTAAGGTCATGATTATATTTTTCATGTCAAATAAAATATTGACAGAAATATTATGAAAGTCACACAAAGAATGAAAGTATGTGAGTGTGTTAGAGTTCTCCTGTGGTGGAGCATGGCCAAAAAAAAAAAAAAAAAAAAGAAAAAGAATTAGAGGATGTTATTGAGTCTTTAAATCTCCACGAGTATTAGCTTGTTCTTTAAAGTTAATGAAAGGAAGCAACAGTCATCATCAAAACATGTATTGTTTAAAAATCAATGAAGGAACTGCCCTATATGTAGTTTTTTCCACTTTAATTTTTTTTTCTTCTGCCTATAAGCTTAGGAAGAGTCTTTGTTCAGCCTTTAATGTACAGTTTGGTGTCATGCCTGTTAAGTCCATGATAAAAATGAACAAGTATCCCAGATAACCTAGATACTGGTCCTTGATGTTTTATACCTGGAAGCTAATTATCATTCCCTTTTTCTCAGCCTCATTACCCCCAAGCAACTTTTCTCTTCTCATGCTTATTTTATTCTCTTGCTAAGGATAATTGCATATAGCTCTTATTGCTTCCTTTAAGGCCTAAATATAAATTATCAATACAGTGTAATTGTTGGCTGAGGTAAATGACCTTTCTGCATTTCCAGAATATTTTCACCTTAGTTGATCTACTTCTGGCATTGATGTATTATATGCTAATTCATAATTATTAACAATTCAAAAGGTTTGTTATGTTTTCCTTGGGAAATAACAGTGATAACTTTTGAAGTTTGGATCTTTTCAGTAATAACAGTGATGTTCACATCTTATATTTGAAAGTGATCTACAGGTTTGCAGATGTGTTTTAACATATATTATTTTGTCCTGGTAGCAATCCTGTGATGTCATAGATATTATTATTGCACATAACAAAGGGATGAACTGTATATTGGAGAGTCAATTACATTGTGTCCTCATATACATAGTAAGTTTTACACTTGAGACTCCAAAGCTAGTTTTTGTTACTCCTTTGCTCCTGATGTAGTAACTTGATAAAATTGGAACCATGTTGAAGTTTTAGCTTTTAAAGAATGGTTATTGTTTGGTACACCCACTTAGGCTTAACATCTCCTTCATGTATAGTCCTAAGTTTATTTTATATTTTACATGCTCCTTTTAAAATTCAAAAATTAAGTGAACAGAATCCCTTCATTAATCCTAACTGCAGATCACTTCTGTGTTACCATACTCTGAAGGCACAGAAAGGAAGCACTTGGAAGTAAGACCATTCTGTCAGTCAGACCACCTGGGTTTTAAGTCACTCCCTGCAAGCTCTGTGATCAGACTCAAGTTACTTAAGATTAATTTTTCTTATGTGTAATTGAAGTACCATTAAAGAGTTTTTCTTGTAGAATTGTTCTAAAAATAAATGGCATAATAATATATGTAATAGAATGTGTCTATTTAATAAACACTTGCTGATTGTTAGCTATGAAAAAAAATAATGGAATGGAGACCTCAGACTATATTGAGACCACTGGAATATTAAAACACACAGGCATGAAAAGAACAGGGAAATGAAAAGGAAGGGAAAGAGAGGAATGAGAAAGGGTAATTAAAAAGATGTGATAAGGCTGCTGTTTCTTTATAGGATGGACAGTGTTGCAAGAGAATGTCCCTCCTAACCTAACAGTGAAAACAAGATGAAGAAACTATAAGATCAGTTATTTTAGCCCATCAAAGAATCAGGCCCAAGGCAATTGAATACATTAAAATTCGAAATTTGACAAACCTCTCTTAGGATATGCAGTACCCATAGCTGCTTTCATTTTTGAAATGTGGGAGGAGGAAGTCACTAAAGATGCAGTAAAAATAAAGCAGCTGAACTTTTAAATTT
This sequence comes from Sus scrofa, assembly GCF_054392235.1. Lineage (NCBI taxonomy): Eukaryota > Metazoa > Chordata > Mammalia > Artiodactyla > Suidae > Sus > Sus scrofa. The sequence continues at coordinate 66,716,897 of NC_139390.1, forward strand.
TTAAATGCCGAGTGTGGGCTGTAGGATGTAGGAGTTTAGAATTCCCAGGAGTCCCAGATACCAGGGGATTCTTTGCTCTTTCATCTTTTCCCCGTCCGCCTTCCCTTGAGAGCTCATGAGAAAGGTTAGGGTGAGGTCAGGGGAACTCAAAGTCATCCTCTGAGGAGCAGGCACACCAAGTCTGCTGCAAGCTGAATGTGACAAATGAGAACTAGGAGAAATGCTGATACATTCTGGGGTTTGTGGTGAACAAGAGACAGTAGCAATCCTCCCTGCATCTGAGGTACATTGGCACAGAGCTGAACCCTAAGCTGAGGGAGGGTGTGGAGGGGAGGGGGCCAGAAGCTGAAACTTCCTATAGAGCCTGCTATGGTTCGAGGGCAGGAGAGAATCCCACAGGCCCTGCCCACTGACAGAGTCCATGTCTGTCTTCCACTAGGGGCTGGAGAAGAGAATTGATAGAGAAGTTCCCTGAGTCACAGGTGCAAAGACCCGGTTGAATGACATCTGAAGAGGGAGCAGGTAGAAGTGCCTCCAAGGCACTGGGTGTTGAGACCAGAACTGAGGGAAGCCCCACAGGCACTCTGGGCACTTCCCCGAGGAGCAGGAACTGGACCTATACCACTGGGACAGGAAAAGGGTTGTTAAGATACAGATTTGGGGCATCTGAAGATAGGGTAGGACAACTAAGATGAAACCTTCATCACTTAGATTCTAAAGGGAAATTTCTAATTTTACCCTCAACATTTAAGCCTGTGGTGAACTGGATTTAATGAAAACAACAGCAAAACCCTGGCCGGTGTATCAGTGTGGTAGGTGTGCCATGATGAACAGCTGCAGACTGAGTGAATTAAATGATGGAATTAATGTTCTCATGATTTTGGAAGCTAGAAGACTGAGATCAAGGTTGATGTCATTGAGATCAGATTGGTTTCATCTGAGGCCGTTTTCTTTTCCATAGATGTTGGTCTTTACCATCTGCCTTCAAATGATTTTCCTTCTGTGTTTTCCTGTGTAGACTTCCTCTTCTTATAAGGATACCTGTCATAATGGGTTAGGATCCACCCTAATGAGTGCACATAACCTCAGTTAACCATTTAAAGGCCTTTTCTTCAGCCACAATTATATTCTGAGCTACAAGGAGTTACAACTTCAGCATATGAATTCTAAGGTGACCTGGTTTAGCCTGTAACACATCTCTCAACCATACCAACATCCAGTCCACATGAGACATGTGCCCTTTTCTGTCTGTAAATATTAGTTACCTCAGTCCTTATTGCTCTTTCATACAAGGTTCGCATTCAACCAAAAAATCACCATACCATAAAAAGCAAGAAAATGTGATCCTAAGAGAGGAAAGAATCAATAGAATAGGATCCAAGATATTACAGTTATTAGAATTTTAAAATACCTCTAATAAATATAATAAGGGACTTATCTGAAAAGATGTACAACATGTAAAAGGGGAATTTCAGCAGATTGAGACTGTGAAAAAGAAATGTAAATGCTAGAGGTGAACCACACTGCTCTGGAGGTGAGTAGTTCTTCTCATGGGCTTATCAGTAAATCTGACACATGGAAACGAATAACCTGGCCAACAAAGAGCTATGGAAATTTGTCTGACTTGAAACACAGGAAGAAATGTAACAAAGTCACTGATTTCTGTAAGACTATGTTTAATTAGAGTCTCAGGAGGTGAGGAGAAAAAGAATGAGAGAAGAAATACTTGAGTAATAATTGATAATTTTCCAAAATTAATGAAAAATATCAACCCACAGATCAAAAAGCCAGAAAACTTCAAGCAGTATAAATACAAAGAAAAACATAACTAGGCATATTGTAATCACACAATGAAAATCAAAGATAAAGAAAACTCAAAGAAGCAACCAGAAAAAGAAGACGCATTAAATGTAGGGCAAGTGATTTAAATAACGTCCAGTTTTTTCATCAGATGCAGTGGAAGCCGTGAGATAATGGAATAGCATCTTTAAAGTTCTGAAAGCTAAATCTGTCAACCTAGAATTAATACCTCACAAAAGATATTTTTCAAAAAAGAAGCTGAAATGAAGACTATTTTTTCTAAATTAAAATCATTTCCTTTTTTTTTTAACAAATTATTACATTTGGAGTGGATAAGCAATGAGATCCTACTGTATAGCACAGGACACTATATCTAATCACTTGTGATGGAATATGGTGAAGGATAATGTGAGAAAAAGAATGTATGTATTTGTATAACTAGGTCACTTTGCTGTACAGCAGAAACTGACAGAACATAAATCAACTATAATAAAAAATTTTTAAAAAATCAATTTTTTTCTGAGTTTTCCACTACATATGTATTAAAGTTAAAATTTTTAAAGAAGATTCCTTAGGCTTTAGAGAAATGATACTAAATGTGAATCTAGGCCTCTTTGAAGTAAAAAATACCCCAGTGAATCAGATGTTAATAAATATAAATGAGCATATTTACAAATATGGAATATATACACATGAATATATATTTACACATATAGCAGTATGTATGTATAAATATATATGCATGTGTTTTTATATAATATACACATATTATGCTATCAATCTAGTTAAAGACATCTGTGTGATTAAGGAAAAATAATAGTGATATATTTAAAGCATATGTATAAATAAAATATGAGATAAGAGCACAAAGGATGGGAGGGTGATCACTGGAAATATACTGTTTTAAGATTTTCATATGTTTAAGTCCTAACCTCCAGTACCCCAGAATGTGCCCTTCTTTGGAAACAGCATCACTGCAGGTGTCATTAGTTAAGGTGAGATTATACTGGAATAGAGAGGATTCCTCTTTCAGTGTGACTGGTATACTTATATAAAGAGGAAATTTGGACACAGACAAAAACACACAGAGAATGCCATGTAAAGATGAAGGCCAAAACCATGGTGATGTTTCAACATGCTAAGAAACACCTTGCCAGCAACCAGAAGACAGAGGAAACACAGGACAAATTTCTCCTTCACGTTTGTAGGAAGGAACCAATCCTGCTGACATTTTGATCTCAGACTGCTAGCCCCTAAAAATGTGAGACAATTAATTTCTGTTGATTAGTCATCCAATGTGTGACACTTTGTTACAGCAATCCTAGCAAACTAATGCAGGCACAAATAAAAAGTCACTAGAGAAGATACGGAATACTAAAAATAATAGGTTAACACATGTCCAAAGCAGGAGGAAAGAAGGAAGAGAGAATCAAAATGCAGTTTGGATGAAACAAAATCAAACACCTGGATAGCAGAATTAAATTCAAACATTGCAATAATTGCATTGAATATAAATGGACCAAATACTCCAACTAAAAGGCAGAAGTTGTCAGATTGGATAATATCTGTTTCTCATGAAAATTAACATACATCAACTTTATGACTAATTCCAATCCTAAATATTTATCTATGAGAAATGAAAACACACATCTACAAAAATACTTGTACAAGGATGTTCTTACTAGCTTTAATGACAACAGCCTAAACCAGGAAATAGCCTAGATGTTTATCCATAGGAGATAGATAAACAAACTCTAGTCTATTGCTACCATATGCGATTATTCATCAGTAAATAAAGAACCAACCACCGATGCATACCACACAAAGGAAAACTCTCAAAAACATTGTCGAGTGAAGGAAATGGACCCTACAAAGTATGTGCTCTTTGATTTTTGTGTAATAGAAATCAGGTGGGTTGTTTTTTGTGTGTGTATTCCAGCAGAGAGGTGATTTAGTGAGCAAGGCATATGTGAGCCAGTTGGTAATGAGGATAACCCATATTTCATAGCAGTGTGGGTTAGGTGGATCTAGGCACTTGCCAAAATTGATTGAAAAACATCGGAGATCTCTTTATGTATGTAGTTTAGAAAACTGGGAATAAGAAACGCATTTACTTATACTGGCATGCAGTTGTTTCTCTGAGTTGATCTGTCTTTAGGGACCAATGAATACCATGTTTTAATCCACTAGTATACGACTACCACAAATATTTAATATTAATGTTTACACTAATATTAAACTTTGTAAGCTGAAACTCATCCAATGTGTGACACTTTGTTACAGCAATCCTAGCAAACTAATGCAGGCACAAATAAAAAGTCCCTAGAGAAGATACGGAATACTAAAAATAATAGGTTAACACATGTCCAAAGCAGGAGGAGTTTCAGCTTACAAAGTATTCTACATACATCGTATTTTATTCAGGCTTCGAAATCACTCTGAGTTAAACAGGAAAGGCTCAGCGTGATTATCCCTGCTTTATGGATACAATGATGTCACTCACGTTTATTTATCCAGAATCAGTGAGGTGATCAGTGGCCAAGACAAATCTTAGATGACAGTATTTTGACTCTGGCTCATTTCAGTGGATTTCTTCTACTGGAAGCTCAAAAGTACACAAATTCAGTTCTTCCTCCTCTCCTCCTCACTTCACCTGCCAGCTCTTATCTCATTTATGTGGAGTAGTTCTCTGAGCATTAGGTGGGATAAGGCTTGGCAGCTTGAAGAATTGACCCTGTGTCCTGAGTCAGTCATATTATACATCCGTGTCCCTGAATGAAACCTAGTTATTGAAAACAGCCAGGAGACAAATGACAAGAGTGAGATTGTTTCCTTTCTGCATATGGAGATTTAGAAGTAGAGGAAATGCCAACTCAAAATGTCTTTGTACTCTAAAATAGAAAATTTATTTGTTTTAACCATAGTTTTCTGCTAACCTCCTTCCCCCACATCCCCAAGGCTATTAGACATGTTAGATGATTATTAAAAGATCTGAGGTGGTTGAGGCCTTAGGTCTTTACCACTTTCTTTGGAGATATATGACTTTGAAATCATGTTTAATGTAGTATGTAAATAATGTAGTATTTAATAAATAAAATTACATGCACACATTTTTTTAAATTAGAAAATATATCTCCCCACATAGTATTAAACATTGCTGCTGTGTTCCGAAATTGGTTCTCAAAACTTATATACTTATGAGATCTTAGAAGGGACATTTTGAGAGTTACATTTATAACCCAGGAAAGGGTGAATATAAATTACAATCTCTCTGGAAAATAGGTTTATCATCCAAAATAGGACTGATTCATTAGGGATTGATTTTACTCAATTAATAAAATATAATATCCTGCTGAAGACTCTACGGAAGCAAGTATACACTGAACGAGCAGAGAGGTCATAAAATCTCATTACAAAAGATTTTAAAATTATAGTCTCAGTAGTGGGTTAAATTAAAGAAAATGAGTCTACATATTTCTTTCTCAGAATTATGTGTTCATAACCATAATTTTTAAACTTCAGTCATAGAGTCCATATTAAGTTCTAATTAATATTGACCATCTTTTCAAATAATTTTAGTATCTGTCTAGATTTTTACTTAATTCTTCATGTCCCAAATTACATGGAAAACAATTGAGACTATCTGTATTTCATAGAGGCTAACCAATACTCATATTCATTAAAGGAGAATGGGATTGTCTGAATAAATTACTTCTGATTCTCCTGCTGACATCTGGAATCTAGAGGACAGTTCAGAGTATAATATCCTTATCTCCCTAAGCAAGAAGTGGTCAGAATAGTTAACACCTCTTTTTATTTTCTGCAAACTTACTACTTAGAATCATTTCAACTGCTGTGATCACCTAGTCAGACGGGATCATGCCACTGCCACCAGCTAAATCTTTTCAAAAAGCAGAACATGGCAAAAGGAAGTAATTGCATACATCTTCATTTTGAATAGGAAAAAAAAGCAAGAAAAGTAATAATTAAATATAATACTTTGTTTTTTATCAGATATCATCTTTTGCGAATAAGTTGTGTACTTAATAAATCATTCTGCCTCTAACACTATGTGTTTTAGACTACTTTTGCCTTTCGTGTGTGAATTAAGTAGGTTGAGGGGAGTTCCCATGTGGCTCAGAGGGTTAAGGTCCCGACAGTGTCTGTGAGGATGCAGGTTCAATCCCTGTCCCCACTCAGTGGTTTGCGGATCTGGCATTGCCCCGGGCTGTGGCATAGGTCACAGATGCGGCTTGTGTTTGGTGTTGCTGTGCCTGCAGCTCTGCTTCGACTCTTCCTGGCCTGGGAACTTCCATGTACCACAGGTGTGGCCCTAAAAAAGGAAAAAAAGAAGAAGAAGAAGAGTGTTAAGGGTGCCTTACAGAAGATAATTGTTACATCATTAGCCATAACTGTCATTTTAGGGCACACAGTCTCATGATGTGGCAGTTTGTGAGCAAACTCTCCTTCACTCTGTTCTCCACATGACCTTATAATTGTGTCACATTCGCATCATACTTTTCAATCTATTTATCCATATCTACCTTTTCTCCATGGAATAACTGGGTGTGAAAACTCCTTATTAATTTATCTATCAGTGACAGCAATACCTGTCAGGACTTGACACATACTAGACACTCAAAAAATTTTTATTTGTATAAAAAATTTTTTTGTTGATTTCTTCCAGTCAGTACTAGAAAAAGAGACTATTTAAAATTATTCTTTACAGGTAGCAAGTCTTATTATCATTCTTGAGTTCCGCTTGGATGAGTTCTTCTTGTAAAGAAAAAAAATTTTTTTTTCCTAAAACAAACGTTTTATTTTGTGAATTAACCAGAGTTTGACAAAATGGACTTCTATTTAATTTTCTTAAATATTCAGTGTTTTGGATATATATAAATTTTTCATTTTTTAAAGACAGTTTTAGGTAAATAACAAAATTGAAAGGAAGGTAGAGATTTCCCTATATCTCCTGTTCCCACACATGTACAAACTTCCCCATCACCAGCCTTGCTTACCAGAATGATACACTGTTTTTTACCAAAGATGAACCTACACTGATACATCTTAATTATATGAAGTTCCTACTGTGTTTTAGTGTTCACCTTTGGTGTTATACATTCTATGGGTTTGGACAAAAATAAAATGACATATATCTACAATTATAATACCATACAAAATATATTTACTGCCCTAAAAATTCTCAGTAATCTGCCTATCAAACCCCAGCCTCCAGCAACCACTGATCTTTTTAATTGCCTTTATAGTTTTACCTTTTTAAGAATGTCATGTAATTGGAATTATACAGTATGTAGGCTTTTTAGATTCACTTATTTCACTTGGAAATATGCTTTTAAGGTATTCCTATGTCTATCATGGTTTGATAGCTTATTTCTTTTTAAAGCTGAATAATATCCATCGTCTGTATGTACCAGAATTTGCTTATCCTTTCACCTACTGAAGTCCACCTTGAAGCATGTGAATCTTGGGTCAAGCTGCTCTGTGTGCAGATTTTTGTGTGGACATAACTTTCAGCACCTTAGGGTAAATATTAAGGAATGCAATTGCTGGAACCTATGGTAAAACTATATTTAGTTTTGTAAGAAGCAGCCAAACCACCTTCCAAAGTGATTGTGTGTTGTACATTCCTACCAGCAATGTATGAGAGTTCCTATTGCTCCACATCCACATCAGCATTTAGGGTTCTATGTGTTTTGGTTTTTGATCATTCTAATGTGTGTGTAGTAGTATCTAGTTTCATTTTGCATTTTCCTAAGAACACATGATGTGGAGCATGTGGAACATCTTTTCATATGCTTGTTTGCTATCTGTATGTTATCCTTGGTGCAATCTGTTAAAGTATTTGGCTTATTTTTAAAATCATATTGTTTTTAAGAGTTTTTATATATTTGAGCTAACAATCCTTTGTCAGATGTTTCTTTTGCCAATATCTTATCCCCGTCTGGGGGCTGTCTTCTCATGCTCTTCACATTGTTGTTTGCAGAACAAAAGTTTTTAATCTAGGACTTTTATGATTGGGTTTTAAGAATTGGGGAATGACATCTGCATATATTTTTCAGCTGAAGACAACTCTTAATGAGTGACTTCCTGTTCAGCAACATTGAAAACATTCCTTTCTATGTCACTGTGTTAAACAACTTAAGTATTTGTCTCCATTACCATTTCTGTTGGTTACAGATATCATTGGGATTAGGAGAGTTTTCAATGGTTTTTTGGTTGGTTTCTGTTTTTTTTTTTTTTTTTTTTTTTTTTTTTTAAAGTCTTTGCTGATGCTGAGTAAGCCTCTTTCAAGTCTGTGAAACTAAATGTCTAATAAGCTAGGTTTCTATTCTCTAATTAGGGGAGAAAGAACAGCCTAGATATGACGCATCATCGCCTTTCACTAATGAGCAAGGGAGGAAAATGAGCAAACTGGCATTCGTGTAGTAGCTGCTAGATGCCAGATGCTGTTAAACACCTTACATATATCATTTCAATTCCTTCTCATCTAATGCAGTTTTTAAATATTGTCTCAATTTTATTGATGAAGAAATGGAGGCCTATCGGATATAGTAATTTTTTTTTCTTTTTTTTAATGGCCATACCCACAGCATATTTCAGGTCCCCAGGACAAGGATTGAATCCGAGCCACAGCTATGATCTAGATCACAGCTGCAGGAACACCAGATCCTTTAACCCACTGTGCCGGACCAGGGTTCAGACCCACACCTCCTCAGTGACCAGAGCCACTGCAGTGGATTCTTCTTTTCCTTTTGTTTAATTTTTTATTTTTATTTGTACAGCCACACCTGCAGCTTATGGAGCTCCTGAGCTAGGGGTTGAATCTGTGCTGCAGCCACTGGTCTATACCACAGCCATAGCAGTGCTCGATCTGAGCCACATCTGCAAGCTATGCTGCAGTTTCCAGCAACACTGAAACTTTAATCTGCTGAGAGAGGCCAGGGATCAAATCTGAATCCTCACAGACACTATATTGGGTTCTTAACCCACTGAACCATAACAGGAACTCCTAAAGTTGAATTCTTACTGTGCCAAAGCGGATGTGGTAATTTTTAAAAATAGTTGTACACCTTAAAAGTGCTAGGGGTATAATAACACAGTTTCCTATGACATCAGCCATTTCTTTCCCATATTCTATATACTATCTTTCTCTTAAGTTCTTTAAAGTATAGGAATAATATCTCTCAACAAAACAACATTCTAGTCCTTATAATTAACCACACTTAACAATTACATTTTAATGCTACATATATTCTTCATGTATAAGAAAATGGGATCTTAACTGATTATATTACTCTATATATAGAGCAATTAATAAATATTTGCAGTTAAAATAAACTTTGGAAATAAATGCTAGTAAAAATAGCGCCATCTCCTTTTTAATAGTTATATGTGGAGGCAACATCATTTACTAATTAATGAAAAAATCAAGATCGTAATTTATTATGATAGTATTTTAACAAGATATATATCCTTCTAGTATTTGGTATTTTATTAATAAGATGAAAGTCTATAATTAATTCATCCTTAGGAGGAGCAACATCTAAATTTGCCATTTTTTTTAAGGCTTTAGGTCTCCTTTGATACTCAAGATTGTTTATCTTTTATTTGGATAGCTTTATGCCTTACTAAATTTATAGATTGAACTTTGCTTTTTGTTTTTATATTATGCTTTATTTTCTAGAGGTCCTTTATTTCTTTTGCTAGATTTATAGGTTATTTATATACCTTGTACAGGGTTTAACCTTTTGTCATATGGCTTTATTTTAATGATTTATACATTTTTTTTTTCCTTTTTAGCACTAAGCAAAACACAGAATGTCTTTGGGCTAATCCTAATGATTGGTTATCTTATCATTTTATACCCTATGTTGTTTAACATGAAAGTTTTAGAGAAAGGCCAATCCCTTTCATATAGATGAGAAAATTAATATATCAATCTCAATGTTAACTTGTAACTAGCAAAGATAAAGCCAGAACCAAGAACTCTTTAGTCATTATCTCTAAAATGTATGGATCCAATCTCTGGATTTGAGTCCACATCAGACCTATTACAGCGATCCTTCATATTTCAGGAAAGAATTAGAACTCCTGTTCCAGTAAATGTGACTAAGATTTAGATCTAGTGATGTCTAGGCTTCACTGTGACCTTTTTCAAGATGGGCAGTTAGAGTTGGAGCTGCAATCCATTGTCTGATATCTTTTCTGCCCTTTTAGAAGAGTATTGTATCCAGTTAACAATAATACATATGTATTGTAACCAGCTAACAGTGTGAAAGTGGAGAAAGAATTTAGGGCCACTAAATCTACCAAGAGAAATAAATGCTTTTAATCTTTGCCTTGAACAATACTAAATGTATCCACATGGCCTATGTTATCAGGATGTACAAGAAAATTTTATTATAAGGCAGATAATCAATAAAATACCATTTTATAAACTGTAATCAAAATTAGACTTTGCTTGATTCTATCTCAAAATACTTATTACTTTAAAGAGGTAAATTATAACTATTGATAATGTATACTCAGTAACATTAGAAAGAAAAATGTATTGAATGGAAGTTTATTACAAGGCTTCCAAAAATTTTACCAGGTTCAGTATGCAAATATATTATCAGCAATCTTCATCTTGCTAAAGTTTCTCCATTGTGTATTTTTTTAATGATGTATTTCCTAAAACTTATAAATTCTGATTTTAATATTTTTATCACAAAGTTTATTTTAAAAGTTATGACTACTAGCCTTCATGTTTTTGTAATTTTTTGGTATTTTTATTTTAATATGTTTTATGGTAGAATTTTTTTTTTTTTGGTTGTCTGTTTTGGAATTTTGAATCATGAAGATGACTACCAAGTGAACTAAAGGAATAAGTAATATTAATTTGACCTGGATCTTTATCAGTTGAAGAAGATAACTTGAGTTTCTTGACTACAAGGTCATGATGGAGATCATCCTTCACCTTAAACATAGTATATAAAATAATTAAAATAAAATAAAATAATTAAATTAATTAAAATAAAATGAAAATTACTAATACTTCAATATTTAATATTCTAATACTTGACAAATATTTATATATGAAGCAGTAGTGAGCTTGCAAAATCAATTCTTGTGACAATGAATGAGAAACAATTTTTAGAAGGGTATTTTTTTGAATATCTATTTGATTGCCTGCTTGAGAAAAAACTAAAAAGAATAATAAAAAAAATACACACAGGGATCAACAAAAAGACAAACAATTAAATAATATAATCAACCTCAATCATTGTGATTCTTGAACAGAATGATTTTTTTCCTGCTAATTAGGTAGTTTTAAAATATTAGTGGAGTTCCACTGTGGCGCAGTGTAAACGAGTCTGACTAGTAACCATGAGGTTGCAGGTTCAATCCGTGGCCTCACTCAGTGGGTTAAGGATCCGGTGTTGCCGAGAGCTGAGGTGTTAAGTTGCAGACATGGCTCAGGTCCTCCAATTTGACCCCTAGCCTGGGAAACTCCATATGCCACAAGTGCAGCCCTAAAAAGAAAAAATATATCAGCAAGATTTCAGCTTATGGAGGCACTTTCCATGTATGAGAATGAGGTTAGAAATCTTAGCAAATCGTTAACAGTCCATTACAAAGCAGAAATGATTCTTTTTTTTTTTTTTTTTGGATCGTATTGCTAAGGCACTTGCAATCCCCAAACAATGCAAATATCAGCTGAATACAGACAAACTGATAAATGTACGCAATGACTATAAATTCCTATATCGCTAAAATACCACTAAATATATAAATATTATATATATATACTGTTTATTGAATCAGTAAAAAAAAATCACTAAATTTTAACACTTTTTGTCATTAATTGCTATTTGAATTAAATATACAGTAGCCTTATCCACCAACTGTAATTTTAAAAATATATTCTAAGTGGTAGTGCTTTTGAGATTTAGAATAAAAACTTTTCATAGGGAGGCCAGTGTTTTTTGGGGGGATGATTTGAAACTTTTACTGAGTAATGTTTTTAAAATAAATTACTTTTAGAGATAATTTTACTAATATTTTTAAAAATAAAAATTTTCTTCAAAAAATTTAAGCCAAATGAGATATTATTGTATTATTTTTTTTCTTTTCTTTTTATGTCTTTTTTGAGGACCGCGTCTGGACTAGGGGTCTAATCCGAGCTGTTGCTACCGGCCTATGCCACAGCCACAGCAACGCGGGATCCAAGCCACTTCTGCGACCTACACCACAGCTCATGGCAACGCCGGATCCTTAACCCACTGAGTGAGGCCAGGGATCGAACCTGCAACCTCATGGTTCCTAGTTGGATTCGTTAGCCACTGAGCCACGACGGGAACTCCCTGGATTATTATTTTTCAATCTTTTTGACAAAGCTTGAATATGCACATTAAAAAAAAAATTTCTTGCAAGTTCCCTGGTGGCTTAGCAGATTAAGGATCCAGCATTATCAATGCAGCGAGCGACTCTTGTCACAGTTGTGGCATGAGTTCAATATCTGGCGATGGAACCTCCACATACCACAGCTGCAGCCTAAAAAAAAAAAAAAAAAAAAAAAAAAAAAAAAAAAAAAAAAAAAAAAATTCCTTAAAACCCTCTAACAAAACTGGAAAATGTATAGGAGAGAAAACAATTTATTTATCTTTTTGCCAAGCACCCAGGGGATGGCCTTAGTCTAGACAACCTCAACGGAATATTGCAGACCATTGGAATGGTTCACTGTTGGTGGTGATGGCTTTGTTTTTTTGTTTGTTTTGTCTTAGATACCAACAAATGCATGGAATGCAAAGCTATATAATCTTAAATTGGAGAAAATGTTCAGTATTACTTAATGATGGTAAAATTTTAAATAAGTATTTTTCATCTTATTTTTTACCTAATCTGAAAGTTAACGATAGCTGTTATTGTTGAAATCAAAATAGAGGGTTCTTAAGATTGACCGATTAAATAAAGCAGGGAAGAGTCAGCAGTAGCCTTCATTCCCAAACTCAGCCTGCTGTAACACAACTTATTTATTTACTTTTTGTCTGTGAAGGCTTACTTAATAGTGATAATGAAAATGTTTATAATGAATGTAACATATTTCATTAAGAAACAATATTTGGGAGTTTCTGCTGAGGCACAGCAGGTTAAGAACCCAACTAGTACCCATGAGGATGTGGGTTCGATCCTGGCCTAGTTCAGTGGGTTAAGGATCCGGCCATGCTGTAAGCTATAGTGTAGGTCCTAGACATGGCTCAGATCCCTTGTTGCTGTGGCTGTGGCCAGCAGCTTCAGCTCTGATTCGGCCCTTAGCCTGGGAACTTCCATATACCACAGGTGCAGTCCTAAAAAGAAAAAAGAAAAAAAAAAAATTGAACTTTCTCTTAGTATCAAAAATTTAGTTATCATTATAAATACATTATTATATTAAATTGGATTCTCTTTTTCGTATTATCTGTGAAATGAGTTTTAAATATATACAGATGAAAATATAAAATTAATATGCTGTAAGATAAATACTGACTTGAAAATTAAACATTAAAATTATTTTAACACTTTCATATTTCTTAGAATTCTTCTCTATGTTCTATTGTTTCCTGAAGTAAAAATTATTATGAAATTTGTATTATGTAGTAAAATATCTGAGTCTACTCTAAAGAAAATATTATCCTTTAATTACTGTGTAAAGAACTATATGAAGAGGTTCAGAAAGGAAACAGTGGTTGTTTTTGGCCTCACACCCACAGCATGAGGAAATTCCTGGGCCAGGGATTGAACCCATGCACAGCAGTGACCTGAACCACAACAGTGGCAACACTTAGTCCTTAACTTCTAGGCCACCAGGGAACTCTAGGAAATAGTGCATTTTGAGAATATAGTTCTCCAAGAATCATTATCTTTTTAAATGAGCTGCCTTTCTTTCTTTTCTTTTCTTTTTTTTTTTTTTTTTGTAGTTCTTGCCATCAGCATTAGTAATGCCTACTTCTTTTAAGAAATTATCTTCTGGAGTTCCCGTTGTGGCACAGTGGTTAACGAATCCGACTAGGAATCATGAGGTCGCGGGTTCAATCCTTGGCCTTGCTCAGTGGGTTAAGGATCCGGCATTGCCTTGAGCTGTGGTGTGGGCTGCAGATGCAGCTCGGATCCCGTGTTGCTGTGGCTCTGGTGTAGGCTGGTGGCTACAGCTCCTATTCGACTCCTAGCCTGGGAATCGCCATATGCCGCAACAGCAGCCCAGGAAATGGCAAAAAGCCAAATTAAAAAAAAAAAAAAGAAAGAAATTATCTTCTTTGTGAGTAGTTTTGAGCTGGTACATAAGATATGATTTACCTCTTTTAATTCATATAAAAGCCCTAGGAAGTTATCTCCATTATACAGATGAGATGTTCGAGGCTTAGAGAAATTAACTTAGATAAACTTTGGTAAGTGATAATTGACCAACCCAGGGTTTATTCTCAAGTTTGCATAATTTTAAGTGGGTGTTTTTAATATATGCAAGGATGTCTCTATTGCCTCTGTCATGTAATTAGAAAATTATGCATTTGAAAAACATTATAACAAAAGCAGTAGTATATATTCATTTGAGTAATAAAAAAATGAAAATAAAAAAAAAATATGCTCTTCCAGTGCCCCCACAAAAAAAGCAATAGTATATATATAAAATCTTCATTAGCAAATCAAAATCATAAAGATTGAATTTAATAATATTCTGCTTCCTCAAGCTTACCGCTAAGTTGAGTCAGTATTAAATAAGATAAAAGAAATGAAATAAAAAATAAGACAGTTTTAAAAAGCAGAAATAACTTACATTAGGGAAAAATTAACCTGAAGTTGCTTTTATGCAAATGCACATCTTTCCTAGTTAGCATTTTTGGTTCCAGAGTGAGGTTGTGGTTGGTTAGTAGCAACTGAGATCTTCATTTTTCTCTAGATTGATTCAAAAACTTTAAATCAGTGATTTCTATAGATTGGCTAAATTATTGGCAAATTAGACTTCTGCATGTCAAGTTTCTTTCTTTTTTTTTTTTTTCTTTTTAGGGCTGCACCCGAGGCATATGGAAGTTCCCAGGCTAGGGGTCAAATTGGAGCTACAGTTGCAGGCCTATACCACAGCCACAGCAACGTGGAATCTGAGCCACATCTGCGACCTACACTATAGTGTACAACAATGCTGGATCCTTAACCCACTGAGCGAGGCCAAGGATCAAACCCGCATCCTCATGGATCCTAGTCAGGTTCATTACTTCTGAGCCACGACGGTAACTCCTGCATGAGTCAAGTTTCTTAATAAGATTTATTATAATTTTATTCTTATGGAACTCTAAGTATACAATTAACTTGAATTTAATTCAAATAAAACAAATATAATGTTGCCATAGCTTTAAATTTCAAGTAAAAACATATATTTCCTTATGATTTCTGATATTCTGGATATATGTAGACTGTATTTTACTAGCTGGTTTAAAAGAAAAATACCCTCTTTCTTGTCAATGTTAAAATTCAAGATCGGTGGTTGACTTGGTCCCAGTTGTTTGGTTTTCTCCAGTGGCTCTTGATGTACTTTTTAAATCATGTTTTTAATGTTTAAGTAAAGCGTTAAATGTTCACTTTATTTCCAAGAGGATTGTTATTGTTTTAGTGAGGCATATACTTCATCTTTCAGCAGAGACACAAATTTCATCAGTGTCCCTTTGGTGCCATGACTTGTATGTATAACTGTAAGTCAGCATCGTAAAATGTCTTTAAAAGATTAGTGTGAAGCGTTAGTTTTTCTCTATGAAATTGAACTTATATGTGACCATTTGATGAATGAAAAAAAATACTTGCAATAAATGTACATAAATTGCTTGGAACATACAAAAATATATTCTGTTACACCTTTTTTCATTGCTGCATGCAATGAACTCAAGAAATCCTTGAAGATCTGGATAAATATTTGTTGGAACCCATATCCCTTAATTTTGGAATCTGAATTTTAAAAGCACACATTACAAATGACTACATAAGTCAGTTATTTGGTTTGTGGGTAAAATATAAGTCAAGAAAAGGTTTTCTTTTTTTTTTATTTTACTAATTTTTAAATCTTGACAGGTTGAGATGTATGCTACACTCCTAGAGTAGGCCTCCACTGACGGAAAAACAACAGCAACCAAGTATAATTAGAGAGTATATGCAATGAATTTCCTTATGGTATCTGCCTCCTCACCCAACATATACTATCATGTTCATGTCCATTTAGGCATTTCAAATCCAGTTAGCCATTGTAGCTACTTAATTTTTATCCCCTGCTATTTCTTTCTTTGCTAAACCATTGATTTTCTAGTTGGCATGCTATTAATGGCAGTCTCCCAGCATTCTTTTCCTCTTGTAAAAGCAGCAAACATGTCCTTCAGTTTGGAAGTGCTTGTTAAATGTCTACTCTTTTAATACATTCTCTTTTTAAAATGTATTTATTTATCAAGTGGATTAAAAAGCTTAAAATATGGGAAGCAATATAAAGCATGCATGCTTTTCACCTTTGTTACTGTCCACTCCTGCACGTCTCCTTCAGGCTCCATTTTCTTTCCATCAGTTTTACGTAACTTGCTTTCAGCTGAGAAGCCATGAGAGCAGCTTTCCCTCAAGCTGACGCAAGTATTGCTCTATAATTAGACCATGGGGAATGCTGCAGAAACAGCCACCTTATTCCCACCTTTAGGGACTGTCAGTCATCTCTGCAACACATTCAGACTTTATAACCCTCAGGAGCTAATTCTGCAAACACACATGTATGCCTTAGGTCAATAAATGTTCATTTATAACTTCATATGTTTAAAAATTTATTGCCAACTAATAGTAACCCAAATCAATATCTGACAGTATGGGAATTTTATTCACATAGGTATTGTTCTCTCTGGAGACTCAATTTTTAAGACATGTTTAAAAAATTCCCCTTTAACAACAAAAACCAAGAAACAAAGTTGTCTTTTCATTCTGTAGCTAAATGACTGCCCAAACTACTTCCTATATTTGCTCTTCTGAGAAATGGGAGTCTTTATGACTCACTTGGAAACTGCCTTTTTCTTGGGAGAAAGAACAAACAACTACAATATCCAGTTTATGAATTTGTATATAGCACTGGAAATTGCTAACTATTTCATACTATGTATTAGAAACCCAAAGGATGGATCCGCACGTTATTTCTTTTGAAGTATGAGATTTAGGTTTATTTCTTAATCTGTTTAAAGACAACAGTAGACCCTGGAGAGCAAGGGACAGGAGTTTGTTGAACAGAATTCTGCTGTCATGCCACATTCTAGCACTGTGTAGCAGGACAACGGTGCTCCTGGGAAGGAGATTTATCAGCAGCCATTCAGAGCTCCTCCTGTATACACGTCAGCACAGAACCAGTGCTTCCTGTGTCATTTTCCTAATGTAGATCTGCCTTAACTTCTGCCCCTTCTCGTATCCTCTGCTTTTGTGGGTTCCGTCACCAGACATTCAATTTCCAAAGCCAGGGTCTGCCTTGGTTCCTCTTTCTTTGACATTCCAACCAATTATCAAGACTTTCAGTTCTAACATCTTAAATATTTTTTTTAATTCACCTATTTTCTCCAACTGTTATAGAATCCCTATGCCTGTATGCCTGTACCTCACAGATTCATTTTCTGCAACTGGCAGATTAACCTATATGAAAAGCAATGAGAGTTTATTGCTTCCTTGTTTATAACACATTCTATGATCCCACTTAACCAAATAGATCAAGTCTAGACTCCTTTAATTACTAGCTGGATAACTTTTACCTAAATCATAATTTCTCAAAGCCTTGCTTTTCTCATGTATACATGTGTATAGCATTATTAGGGTTATTGTGACGATCAGACAAGATAATGCATATAAAGCACTTTCCATAGTGCTGAACACAGAGGAAGTGATCAATATATGTTAGCTAACATGTTATACAACATCTCTGCATGTGAGCTTCTGCTTGACCCTCTGACCTGCTCTCTTGTCAACCAGAGCCTTCTGCTTCAAGAGCTCCAAATGGCTTCTGGGTCTCTGTATACCTACACTGTTTCAGTTTCCTTTCTCTTCTTATCTGCCTGAAATACCTTCTCTATTTCCCCATTAATTTCACCAAGGTGATTGCTGTTCATCTGTTAATAATAAATTCTGAGGTCATCTTCTCCAGGAAACTTGCCCTGATGTCCCTTATTCTGTGAAGGTTAGGTATCTGTATTAGTTTCCTGGAGCTACTGAAACAAAGTAACACAAACTAGGTGTCTTAAAGCAACAAAAATTATTCTATCACAGTTCTGAAAGTTGGATATGCTGAGTTGTCATTGGGCTATGCTGCCTCCAAGACTCTGGATAGAATCCTTCTTTGACTTTCTAACTCCTGGTGGTAGCCATCAGGCCTTGGTGCTCCTTGATGTGCAGCTGCCTCACTCTAATCTCTGCCTCTGTTATAATATGATGTTCTCCAACTGTATCCACATTCCCCTCTTTATAAGGATGCCTGTCACATTGGATTAAGTACGTACCCTACTCCAGTCTGACCTCCTCTGTTACCTAATTGCACTTGCTACAAGTCTCATTCCAAATAAGGTCACATTCTGAGGTCCTGAGAGTTACCACTTGTATCTTTTTGGAGGATACAATTCAACCCATAACAGTGACCTTTTTTTGTATTTTTATATCACTTTTACATACAGCTATCATTAAACCTAACTCATCGTATTATTAATGGTATTATATACCATTTCATATATCTCTTCTAATAGATTTCAAGCTCTTTAGAGCATGTGCCAAATCTAATCTGTCTTTGTCTTCCTAGTCCAGGACTCATGGTAAGCTTTTAATACATGTTGATTAAGTGAACAAACCATTGTTCACTATTTAAAAAATAGGTCTTGTGATACAAAAGATTACAAGAATCGATAATGTCACATAATACCTAATAATCTGATCTTTATTTTCTCATTATTAAAAAGAGAAAGGAAGTGGAAATACTTTGGATCAGGAACAAAGAGAATTTAGTTATTTTCCCGAGGTCCTCATTGTTACTGCAGCTTTGAGGAAATTACTTAATTTCTTTGTGCTTATCTATAAAATATAAATGAAAGAAGTTATAACTTACTGATTCATTTTCAGGTATTTATATTTTGCGCTTTCTATTCCAGAACCACCAGAGACTTGATGCAATCAGAATTTGAGGACACTTATGAAGAGCTGATATGTCATGTTTAGTTTTTAATTTGGGGGGGAACGAAGGGTCATGAAAACCAAGTGAGGATTAAGTGAAGATCTGGGCTCAAGCAGCAGTGGTGAATCTGGTTAAGAAGGGATACTGAAGTTGAGGGGAACACACATGTATGAGGCTGATTATATGATGAGAGGGAGGAGAAAGAGATTCAGGAAGCATTGTTGAATGAAGCTTTGAACCCATTATCAGATGCCAGATAAGATGCTGTAGATGCTGGAATCAAAAAATTCAGAATTTAGTAGAATGACATTTTTCAAACTATAGGGGGCTTTATGTGTCTTCCTCTGTGTTTCAGTGAGACCTCTACTGAAGTTATTTTACCTTGTAATTATAAAATATTTACACTTCCTTTCCTGTCCTGCACTTCATATTACCTTTGATGTAGGGAGGTAAAGCTCTATTACAGTTGTTTTAAACATGAGCAGAGTAAAACTCAGAAGGATAAATGGTTTGCTCACACAGTTCTTACTTTGAAAATGGTCTTTTTGATCCAGAATCTTTTTCTCAAAGCACATATGTAATTTTGGTCTTACTTTCTCTGATTCCATTCACATATATTCATTCCATTAACCACTAAAAATTAACCAGTATTTCTTTCTTAGACCTCCTTCAGGGAGGCCTCCCATGATAGTCGAAAATACCATGTGTATTTGGAGATGGACATGGTCTTAAAGTGCACCCAGTTCTCCCAAACCCAAACCAAATGGTTTCCTCATTTTATCTCTGTTAATCAAGAATATTTAATTAAACCATTCATAAGATCTAAAGGAATAGTGAAGTAAGGATCACCATATATGAATAATTTTAGTTGATGGCAATCCCTGTGAAGGAAGAAGAGTGAAGTGTTCAGTGCTCAGTGACTTCTTTTTACTGAGCAGCCTTTCTACATTGAACCCAGTTGTTCAAAAGTGGAACCAGGAGGTTTGGATATATGATGCTTTGCTTGGATGTTGGTGAATTAGCTTCATTTTATTTAGAATTCCAAATTAAAGACTTTTAAGAAAACATTTATTTTATTTTTTACCTGTTTAATAATTTAATTCTTTTTTTTAGTATAAATTACCATGTATCTTCAATTCAGTAACCTAGCATTTATTGAGTACCTATACTCTCCCGGTTACATATTGTGTTATCCTATGTATTATTAAGTCTTAAAATAATCATAGATTATAATTACAAGTAAACAGAAATTGAAGGCCTGAGAAGTTATGTCTTGTCTTGTTTCTTACAATAGTATAGGTTCAATTGTAGTCTTCTGAGATTAATTATAGAATATTTTCTATCTTGCTATTAATATCTAAACTCTTGTCCGTGGATTTTTTTAAGTACCTTAGAATTATTCCACATTATTATTATTTCAGGCATTGTCAGTAACCTGAATACTACCTTTGTACACTTTGCATCTTTTTCAAGCATGTTTAAAATTATTTGGAAAAAAAAAATGGAATTCCTGTCGTGGCTCAGTGGAAACAAATCTGACTGGTATCCATGAAGATGCAGGTTTGATCCCTGGCCTTGCTCAATGGACTAAGGATTTGGCATTGCTGTGAGCTGTGGTGTGGGTCGCAGACACTGCTCAGATGTGGTGTTGCTGTGTTAATGAAAAAATTACTTAATTAAAAATTATTTGAATAATATTCATCCATTTTAAAATAAGAATAAAATGATCACTTTCCATCATAGACTTTTAAAATAAAAAAACATAAAACTACAACTACTATTTTATGGTAGAAAATATCCTTTTTAAAAAGGAAGTCTATATTCTTAAATAAGTGAAAACCATTGGCTTACGTCACAGCATTTTCCTAGTTGCTTTATATGTGAATAATAAGAAGTCTAGTATGTAGTAGGCACATAGTAGGTATTCATTAAAAAAGAAAAAAGCTTTGGTCATTTTGTGTGTTTGTTAGTTGTTACAGGTAATTATGAAGCTTTCCTTTCTCTAAAGATAGCAATTCTTAAAGATCATGTAATGACTATTATATTGATATTTATTGATATATTCTTTCTCAAGTTTAAGATTTAAAGTAATTATTGTGTGTATTTCACTATAAAATTTTCTAAGATAGTGCATTATGCATTCTACTACACATTTATTTCATTTTATACATCTGATTTCATAATACTAAGGAAAATTTTAATAAAACAAAAGTGTTTAATCTTGTTTGGGTTTAGTAATACGAACTTCTTTCACTTAAACTTTAAGTTGTTTAGATTATTTGTTAAATATCTATCTATCTATGACTCTAACTTCAAAAAGAAACACCATGTACCCAATCACTGAAAATGGCAACCTGGAAACCAAGAAAATAGTTACGTTGTATTTACCTAACTGTTACTTTTGCACTTTTAAAGCAAGTTTTGTTTTGTTTTGTTTTGTTTTTTTTGGGTTTTCCTCTTTTCAGGGCTGCACCAGCTACATATGGAGGTTCCCAGGCTAGGGATCAAATCGGAGCTGCAGCTACTGGCCTACACCACAGCCACAGCAATGCAGAATCAGAGACACATCTGAGACCTACACCACAGCTCACGGCAACACCAGATTATTAACCCACTGAGCGAGGCCAGGGATCAAACCCACAACATCATGGTTTCTGGTCAGATTTGTTTCTGCTGTGCCATGACAGCAACTCCAAAAGCAAGTTTTTTAACACCAGATTTTGTTGTTGTTGTTCCTTTTTGTCTTTTACCACGAACCTTAAATTATTGATGGCTTTTCCAAACATGCATAAATTATGAAGCATATGTTCCAGATATTCATTGTATCAGACTGAGTATTATAGTATCACTTGAATATATTTCTCTTGGTATGGAAGAAGGACCACAACTTTGAAAAAGGCAAATGTGGAATACTCCCTGAAGACAGTGTCTGTCCTCATTGTAAATTTCCTGAGTTGTCATTAGAGTCATTCTACGATGAATCAAGTAACACTATTATCATCTTAAGGCCCTTAGCAACGGTAGTGGAGGTTATCCAGCTGTGAATGACATGTATCAAGCTAGATTTTCTTTGTGCCAGAGTTCCTAGGTGACCTATACTTGTACATTATCTCTAGAAAGAGGCTATTTCTCATTTCAATACTAAAAATAAGTGTAATATTTTTGAGGCAGAGAGATGTGCAATAAATATAGGAGAAACTTTGGAGGTGTTTTACAGAAATACAACTTCTGTGAAAACTGCATTGTTTAGATATTATGTAAAACTTTTAAAGAGTCAAAGGGTTATCATTTGAAGAAGTTATTGTGGATCGTCTTGAAAGAATTATCATCCTCTTTGAATTTTAAAAGCACTTTGGAATGATCATGCGATAGTAAATGGTCACTTTGTGTTAAAGAGGAGAAAAACTATTAAAAAACTGCAAAGTCGCAATTATTCTACATCTCTGTGATAATCACTGTTGCTACAAATCCTTCATTAGTATTCTCTAACTTATGCATACATACAGCATGCATAACTATTTTTTAATGCTTTCATTTTAAATTTCAATATGGAGGTTTTTTTTTTCAGCTTAATAAATGAAGAGTTACTTCATTATTTCAAATGGCTGTCTAGCATCACATAGTTGACATAAATTTTAATGTATTTAACCAGACTCTATACATTAGAATGTACATACCACATATATACTTTGAAATTAATATATTGTGTTTTTTTAATATATTTTTATTTTTACAGTTGCACCTGTGGCATATGGAAGTTCCCAAGCCAGGGATCGAATGGGAGCTGCAGCTCCTGGCCCACCTCACAGCCAGAGTGATGCCGGATCTGATCCTCATCTGTGACCTACACTGCAGCTTGTGGCAACACCAGATCCTTAACACACTGAGCGAGGCCACGGATTGAATCTGCATCCTCATGGAGACTATGTCGGGTTCTTATGCTGCTGAGCCACAATGGGAACTCCATAAATTGTGTTTTAAATTTGAAAAAAGACTTTCTTTTATAAGTCCCAATTTTTTTCTTGGTAACTGTGCCGAAGACTTTATAATATCTTAAATATGAGGTGCTTTTCATTAGAAAAGGGAACTTGAGAGAATAGCATGTCAGATATGTTGTTTGCCCACAACAAACCCAGCCTCACTAGCAAAATCATGATTTACTTACTCTCCTGTAAGTGGATAGTGCTTGCCAGAAGGCTGGGTGCCCCTCTGGCCCTGTGATGATGAACCTTCTTCACAGATAAAACCTGTCATGTGGATGTCCTTCCCCTTGTGTGATTGTTTTAGGCATAGGTGTTGGCTCATTTTGGTCATAGTTCTTTAAAGGCAGTCTGCTGAGTGGCTTGTTTGTGGAATGTCCTTACTCTTAAAATGAGACCCAAGATAGGAGCTTTGCTTTTTCTGGATTTTATTTTCTTGTAACATGTACAAGTGTAGTGGCCACGTGAGGATGGAAGGACACAATCCAATAAAATTTCATGGAATCCAAGTCATAGCCATGACTGTTAAATTTCTAAATTAACCAAATTGAATCAACTCATCTTGCAATTTTTCGTGTATGAGATGACACAGCCCTTGTTTTTAAGTGACTTTAATTTATGTAACTGTGTTTCTCAGCCTAAAGCATTCTGATATGAATAGAAATGTCTTTTGCATTTCTCTTGTACTTATTCCTTTCCAGTGATACCATGATTCAAATCAGGTAGGATATATGCTTGAGATGGGTCTCTATTTGAGATTATAACTGGACTTAATTCACCAGAGCCAGTCCAAAGAGGTCTGGTACCAGAAGTGAGAGATGAAGCATCTTAGATGAGAGAGACTCATGAGAATTATTGGTCTCCAGTCACTGACACATGTGGGCTTGTTTTCATAGTTTGTTATGCTGCGCCATGCACATTATACTTACAAAGCATGAAGATAACAAAAATTATTTTGTGTAATGTAAATTTTCCTACTGCACTCTTCAAAGAAAAATTTATGTATGAGGACAGAGTTAGACACAAATGTTTGTTTCTCTCTGCTGTATATTGTGCTTTGGAAGTCTCTTTATATGTATATAAAGGTATATATTCTAGTGTGTGCATGTGCACACTTGCGTGCATAACACACACACTCATAATTATTCACTTGCTTTCATTTAGCACTTTATTAAAAGCAGATGTGAAGAAGCCAAAGACATTTTCCCAGCTCATCTTATGTTGCTCCTTTCATAGGCTTTCATGTTAACTGGCTTCAGTAGCCACTATTAATAAAATTCCTCTTTCTTTCCAATTTTTTCCCCTCAAGTTTTGATTCTATTTATTTTTATTTTTCCACATACATAAATCATCTGCTTTGGAAATCACACATTGACAAGAAAAAAAGACTTAACTAAATGACTCAGTATGACATCTCTTGTCTTAGCCCTTTTAATACAGACAGAACATTCTTGTAGCTCAGGGAAGAAGAGTGCTTGCAGCATTCTTAGGAAATGTAATTATATTTGTCTCTGACCTAAAAAAAGAAAAAAAAGAATACATGTATACATTCCTTTTTCTTACATTATCATGCTCCATCATAAGTGACCAGACATAGTTCCCAGTGCTACACAGCAGGATCTCATTGCTAATCCATTCCAAAGGCAATAGTCTGCATCTATTAACCCCAAGCACCCCACCAATCCCACCTCCCCCTCCCCCTTGGCAACCACAAGTCTATTCTCCAAGTCCATGATTTTCTTTTCATGATGGAGCATGATAATGTGAGAAAAAAGAATGCATACATGTATGTATAACTGGGTCACCATGCTGTACAGTAGAAAATTGACAGAACACTGTAAACCAGCTATAATGGAAAAAAAAAATCATTATATTAAAAAAAGCAAAAAAAAAAAAGAATAGAACATAAGTAGTCTTGGAAAGTAGATTTATATATTAATGTCTAACTCTTAGCACAGTGAACGTTGTCTTAAGAAAAATACATACATATAAAATATTGTTCCTTTTATTTAGGAGAAAATAATAATACCTCTATTGGCTGTACTTTCAGATAATGCATTCAGACACACATTCTGATTTATTTGGTTAACCATACATGCAAGTAAAGAATGTTCAGCTCAGATATGCTGCTATAAGTAGATGGTAATAAACTAATACAGATGCAGTTCCAGTTATTTTTAAATGAAAAGGTTTTTTTCAGAATTCTATATAACCATTGTTATTGCATTCAACTACTAGTGGAAGATTATAGCTTAGAAATCACTGACACTTAACTCAGGACTGAAATATTTTCCCAGGCAATGATTGTAAACATGTTAATTTTAAGAGCACATTTTAATGTATTTTGAGCTCATGATTCTATGAATTGTATTCATGACTGACATAGCTCATCATTTTATTTTTAGAATGGGCTCCATAAATATTCTATGGATGCTGACTGATTATGATAATTTGTTCTATCAAACATTATCCAGAGATGTGTGGGATATTTGAAAACTGGACTTCCTTATGATTACCACATTTTCAAACATATTTGTGTTTTCACAAATTTTTCAGAATATTATTTTCAGAATATTATTAAGTCAATTTGAAAAATTTCCAAGAATAATTCCTTAGAGGTTCACAAACTTGTAAATTTATATTATTATGATAATCTGAAAAGGTTTCTATTTTTTAAACTGCCACTAAAATACTTTAGAGCTTAGGCAAATAATGTCTTTGTGGTGCAGTAGAGAATTAGTATTTTAAATTGGATTTTATAAAAATAGAATTATTGGAGTTCTCGTCGTGGCACAGTGGTTAATGAATCCAACTAGGAACCATGAGGTTGAGGGTTCAATCCCTGGCCCTGCTCAGTGGGTTAAGGATCCGGCCTTGCTGTGAGCTGTGGTGTAGGTCTCAGACGCGGCTCAGATCCCGCGTTGCTGTGGCTCTGGTGTAGACTGGCGGCTACAGCTCCGATTCGACCCCTAGCCTGGGAACCTCCATATGCCACGGGAGTGGCCCTAGAAAAGGCAAAAAGACAATAAAATAAAATAAAATAATTTATTTAAGTCTGGAAACATGAAATAGTCACTTGTTATTATGGAAATGTGTACTTAACACTGAAACATAAATTCAACTTAATATGAATGAATTGTGTTTTATTAATTCCTTAATGTTTTATATTTCACATTTATGGATTTTTATGTTTGATATTTCACATTTTACAAGAGTCTAAAATTGAAATAATGTCCCAATTTTTATAAAGCGCTTTAAAAGTTACATTTATTAGGCAATTCTAAATAAGTTTCTTGCATCTATTGCAATAAGCCTTATGTATTTAAAATTCCTTTATGATCAAACAAAACAAACATATAATAGGTTTTTTACCCAAAGTATAATGAAAGCATTTGTTTGTTCTGAAAGATAAAAATGTAAGTAGAGTCCTATGCATCCTTTTAATAAATAAAATTGTATGCTATGGAGAAATCATTAAACACCTTAGCCATGCTCAAATGTAGTGACATATATCTTCCTGTATAAGACTTTTTCACAGTGACCACCTCAGGAGACACAGTTTCAGTATGTCTTTTTGCTTAAGTGCTTGGGGTGGGCTGAATGATGGCTCCCCAGTAATTTTGGCATCTTTATCCATAAATTCTGTGAATTTTACTTTATAATGCTAAAAGAACTTTACATATATGATGATATTAAGGTTCTTAAGATGGGCACGTTATCCTGTATTATGGAAGCAATTTTATATGTCATCTCAAGAGTCCTTATGAAAGGAAAGCAAGAACGTCAACGAAGGAAAAAGGTAATGCCATGTCAGAATCAGGGTGAAAAAGGTGATGTGATGAGGAGCCACAAGTTAAGGAATTGAGGGTATGGCCTCTAGAAACTGGAAAGAAAAAAAAAAAAAAGGTAAGAAAACAGATTGTCCCCAGAGCCTCACTAAAGAACCAACTCTGCCAACATCTTTGTCTGAGCTATAGAAGACTGATTTTGAACTTCTATCTCCAGACCTATAATAGAATAGATTTGCATTGTTTTAAACCACTAAGTTTGTGGTAATTTGTTCCAGAAGCAACAAGAAAACTAATACAAGAACCAAGTTTCTGTGGTCCTCCTCACTCATTTTGGTCGTGTTTTCACTTGCTTGTCTCAAACTGCATTTTTTCTAATGTAAAGAATGTTTGTGCAATGATAAAAAAGAATACAGAAAATGAAAGACATGAGGCTAGAGAATCACATTATGAATCACAGAACTTGGCTTACATGCATTGTCACAATATGTTCTCTAAGATCCTACACTATTTTTAGTTTATGATTTACAATTAACTTTCCTTAAAATAAGAACGCCAAACTAGGGCCTTATCACGTGTTACTCTTCTTAAATTACCACTTAAATTGTACGTGGTAACACTGGAAAATTCCTTTGTGAATGCTAGGTGTAGAGCTATCATATTAGAAGTAGAGAATTTTGTAATATTTATAATGCTGATTTTTTTTCTCTGACCATTTAGCTCTCATTAATTGAGATCTACATGATTCATTTATGACATATACTACCATGAGATGTTGCTTTATCCTCTTCAGGCTTCTAAGTCCAAAAGAAAAGACATATTAGTGGGTTTCAGAGTGACAGGCAGAGGAACATAAGGAAAGTATTGCCTTGAGGAAAAGAGCACTATCTTGACATTGAGCAAAATGCTGTTGATATTCACATATGAGTTTATGGGTTTTTTAATATTATTAGTTCTATCCTGAGAATTAAAAATATCTATGTACTCTTCATTATAAAATCTGAAAACCATTTTCAGATTTTAAACATTAATGTGTTATGATGGTGGTTTGTTTTTTTGCATAAAAAGTATCTTTATTTTCCTCTTACAACATAATGCCTTATTCTTATATGATTCAAACACTGATTTGCCATATTTTAGATGCTATAAATTACTTAAGTATACTAAGTGGATACATGTTTTTTCATCAATCATGCCTTTGTATAAGTGCTATTTGATAGGTACTAATATAAATGCATATGGCTAATTTTGTTAACAAAAAGACACTCACGAAATACTTTTTTTACATGATCATATCTATTTTATCCCAATGAATTTAAGGTTTATATATTTACGTGATATGTATAATGAAGCATTGATCAAGTTTCTGAACACTCCTAGGATTGGAATTTTAGAGCATAGTAAGATTTTAGAGGAGTTCCTGTCCTGGCTCAGTGGAAACAAATCTGACTAGGAACCATGAGGTTGCATGGTCAATCCCTGGCCTCGCTCAGTGGGTTAAGGATCTGGCATTGCCATGAGTTGTGGTGTAGGTTGCAGACCCAGGTTGGGTCTTGCATGGCTGTGGCTGTGGCTCTGGCATAGGCCAGCAGCTACAGCTCTGATTAGACCCCTAACCTGGGGAACCTCCATATGCTGCGGGTGCTGCCCTAAAAAGACAAAAGACAAAATTAAAAAAAAAAAAAAAGATTTTAGAGAGTAGTAAGAGTATGTAATTGAGGCAGTTCTTGTTGTGGCTCAATGAGTTGGTGACATGATGTCTCTGTGAAGATGTAGATTTGATCCCTAGCCTGGCTCAGTGTGTTAAGTTTCCCACATGGCTGTAAGCTGTGGCGTAGATTGCAGATGTGACTCCAATTCAACCCCTAGCCGGGGAACTTCTATATGCAGCAAATGTGGCCATAGAAAGAAAAAAAAAAGAATATATAATTAAGTTAGATAATAGATAATCCTATAGATTACACTCCTAATACATAAATAAAACAGTATTTTATTTAAATTATTTTAATGGTACTGTATTGGATTGCTACAGCTTCGGAACCAAACGATAGAAACCATATAGGTCTATTATATCAAATGTTTTAAAATAGTTACATGTAAGATTCACTTGTATATGCTTCATCTATAAATATGTTGTAACTAAACAAGAGATAATGGAGTGCTAACTTTTATCTATATAATAGAAGTTTAAAAAAATCACTTTATTAAATTTAGAAGAGACTGATTATTTTATATATGACAACTTATTGAATAATTAATATGCACACAAACCTAGCAATATCATTTTTATTATATGCTGCAGTATGTTGTGGCAAATAAAGAAAATTTTTGCCAAAGAGATGGCTTTTTAATTATCTTATGTGACAAATTTTGTTCTTATACTCATATGAATCATATTGAAATTAATAAGTTAGCAGCATAAGATTCTCTGATTACTAACCCAGTGATTATCTGTATCTTCCCTAGCAGTCGTCGTAAGACATCATTTTAGGTTAAACAATACTGTTTTAAAAGTAGTGCTGATAACCAATAGCATTCGACATATTAAGTAACATTTATTAAATAATCTTTATCAATATATTATATAGATATAGATATAGATATAGATTTTATATATATATATATATATATATTGCCGCTTTGTATGTGGGTTGAATTAAAACAGCATTTGTTTTTCCTTTGGAATAGTCTATATATAAATAAATATTCATTTAGCCTATCACTCCCTCTACCTTATGTTCAGAGATTGATCTTTCTGATTGCTGCATGCCAGTTTGAATTGAGAGAGCCTGGTTATGTAATATTAATTTAAATTCAGCACCTCCTTAGAAAGCCTGATTCACAATATTACTGAATGAATCCTGGGCCAGCTAGCTACTTCACAGCTGGGCTTTACTTCTTCAGACTATCAGAGTATTCCTGACAACCTATAAGAGTGAATTAAATTAGTTTCCAGAGTGACCATGAAATGTATGACTCATACTCTCAGAAGACAATGGGATCATGGCCTTTAGGTCACTGTTCTGGAGTCCAGTGACTATTATTTGATTACTGAGAGTCTGAAAGTTATTCAACATCACCACAACTATTCCTTCCTTTGCGAAACTGGGAATAGTAATATTCATCTCAAAAAGAATTGGCAAGTAGAATATATGTGAGCATGTTTAAGGGGTTACCTTAAATCTCAAACTTCTGGTATTCCAGGTAAAGTGCTTTGAGTACAACTAATTTACTTGCCTTTTTTTTTTTTTATGTGAGTCTTTTTCTTTCCTGTCTCTATTGTCAACCCAAAGCATTTAGTGCTTGTCTGTGTGTCACTTCTGTGTTACAGCTTTCTTTCCAAAGACTCAGCCTATCTGGAATGAAGTGTTATTAACCCATTCCCAAACCAATGACTAATGTTAATAATGATAATAAGGAGAAAGCTACAGCAACAAATAGCATTGTGCATTGTCTGATAATCATCCTTCAACACTAAATCTACACCAGAGAACTTTAGAACACGTTGACTCTCTGGATTAGCTATTATGCTAAATTGCCTGTTGAGTATTGAATATTGGCTTTTATTAATTTTTCACTGATAACACCAAACACATTTTTCAGTTTAACAATCCATTAATGAATCAATTTTAATTTAGGGACTAAATAAAATTCTCATTAAGCCTGACAAATGGTAGCCTCAAGTAAACTCAAAGCATTTCCATTCTAAATCAAATGAGTTTTGCCCTAAATGTTTCTTCTCCAGCTAGCATCCTAGCAAGAATTCCAAAGTATAAGTTATATCAAGAATGAAGCATCTATTTAAGACAGCACCAAATTAAAAAAAGAGAAAGTAACAGAAAATCTATTTTGAGATACTCTACTTCTGAGATGAATAAACAAGAATATAAAAGAAAGGACAACTAGAGTGTCTCATACTATTCATTTAGTGCCAATATTTTGGGTGGTAGAAACCGTTATTTTTACATAGAAATGTCTACTTATTGATATATTATTGTCTAGAAAGTTTCTGAGTGTCATTGGCTGTAGATAGTCCGCCCTGAACTTAGATGTCTTTTGCTGATTAAGAATTAAGTTCATTTTATGTATATTTATCCATGATTAAGTCTATATAACCCAGATCCATTTAGCCCAATTGCCACAAAGGATGTCTAGTTTGTGTTTCTATCTCAATAGTGATATCCGATGATTCTCTTTGGAGATTTAAAGTTATTTTAAATTATAGAATATTGGCATTTGTGATTAGCAAACTGTTAGGTTGGTGTCATTATTTTGCTGAACATGAGGAACATAAGACTCAATTATTAAAAATTATTTTCTTTATGAGCTTAGTTATATTAATTTATGTAAATTAATATTTTGATATATTTTAATATTTAAATATTAACTTTTTACTTACTCTGTTTTTTGAGTTTGGCTGAAAGCATTTCAATACCATATGTTCACTGACTTTAAAATAAATGATATGATAATCAATGAGTTTATTTTACTATTGCATAATAAAACTCTGGTTATATTGTCTTAATTATTTTTTTATGGTGAGAGTGAGTCTTTCCTACTGTATAATCCTGTCTTCACATCGGCAATATCCTATGTGTCAGTTAATGTTGCTTAAGCAGTATTTAACTTCTAAATCAAAATCATGCTGTGTTCAATCCAATATTAAATTAGTTAATATGAATAAACTGATTGGATTTTTAATGTCTAGTATTTTTAAAAGATATTTTAAAATATCTAGTTTTTAAATAGATGTCATTAATAAGTCTAAAACCCTAGATTAACCAAAATCATATTTTAATCTGTATAATTAATAATTAAAACTAGTATTGATGTTAGTAATGATTTAACTATGTAGAAGCTTATTGTTTTTTTCTTTTCTTTTCTTTTGACTTCAGGTGCAATAACAGAACCCAGTGTGCAGTGGTGGCGGGTCCTGATGTTTTTCCAGACCCATGTCCGGGAACCTATAAATACCTTGAAGTGCAGTATGAATGTGTTCCTTACAGTATGTATATTCCTGTACCTTCCTTTTGAAAAAAAATT
Organism: Sus scrofa; assembly: GCF_054392235.1. NCBI lineage: Eukaryota > Metazoa > Chordata > Mammalia > Artiodactyla > Suidae > Sus > Sus scrofa. Next base: position 66,748,699 of record NC_139390.1, read on the forward strand.
AAGCTTTGTTTTGCATGCATTGACATCATTTTCTCTATGAAAACATAAAAATAATCACATAAAGTATATGAGAAAAAACTGGGTAATTTCAGCTTTTCAGGATCATAAACTCTCCCCACCATTGAAGAATTAGATGTTGCCTGCATGCTTCTGCAGCATTTAATTTTGACTCTGCATTTCTATATATCAATACCTATTCTAAAACTCTTTTCTCAATGAAAGAATTTAAAATATTTAGGAAAAAAGATGAAAGAATGGTATGCCAATACCTCATTCCTCAGGTCTAAGAAAACACAAGTGAAAGTGAGTAATCTACTTGTATATATCGTAGTATAGAAGTGGTTAAATATTGAATTTGATAGAAGCACTTAAATCTCAGCTGCCTGTGTTGCCGTTTTGAGAATTAGAAATACATTTATCCAGAGGGAGTAGACTAGAAAGAAAATACAAGGATTATGCGAACTACAACACGCTTTGGAATGCATCTTTGACAGCCTCAGGAAGTATGTCTTTGTAGATTCTATGTCAGAGATGATATATACCAACGACATTTTTTTTTTCTTCAGGAATGGTGAAGAATCAAGCAATAAAAAAATGAAGCATTTTTCAGACTTTTTGTCCAGAGGTAGACTCCCCATCTCAAATAAAAATATTTTTAATCTGATTAGTTAATTATTCATGGATACTTTGGGGAAGATCACTAAGGAAATCCTGTATTCTTGTATTAAATATGCAGCTCATTCCAGAGGTAGAAAAGGACTGGGATCATAAATAAATCCCAGGTTCCAACTTCCTTAGTCATCTCAGAAGAAGCAAAGTACCTGGGGATTAGCAAATTTACTGTGTCAATAGGTATTTCTGGACTTGCCTCATTTCTGTTTATTTAAAAAGTGATATTTTGCTCATGAGCTGTAAGTATGCGTACTCTAATATCAGAGGGAAATTTTGACAGCGAGAAATGAATTGAAATTTAAAAGCAGTCATGGAACAATCAGGGGAAAATTTTATTTTTCTTTTATTTACAGTGTGGTTGATTAGAGAAAGTTTATCTAGTGAAGTTTTGTAGGATAATTTTCTTTGTTGTGAAAAAGCATAAATGTATAGGTTTTATGGAAATCTCAACTGTAGTTATGCTTCTTAGACTGTTATCTCTAAGGACACGTCTATAAAAGTATAAAGCTAAATGACCATTAATTGTTCATTAGTGATATTTTAAAGAAGTGAAATTTGTATTCCATTTTGGAACTAGGACAGTTGTACTTGTCTTGTATAATAAGATCTTTGTGAAATATGTAGAATAGATATTTCCATAAGCATTTTATAAAAATATAAAGAAAGGTGTGCCTCATTTTTAAAGACAGTTTTAAGAAACTTACAATAATATTATTGAAATTTGAAAGCTGAAGTAGTTTTGCCAAATATTTGTTTGGTTTTTAATCCACAAATTTTAAAAAGTAAAGAACTCCACAGCTGTTTCTTCAATTTTTTCTGTATACTTTCAAAATCCCTTTTAAGGGTCACTATACCAAAATCTTCTGGCAAACTCATTCTTAAATCATTTCAATATAAATAGGAACTTGCTCATACTTTTGTATAAAAGGATTGTGGTTTACCACAGATTTCCTCTCTCTCTCTCTCTCTCATAAATTTTTAGAGATGGGCAATCTGATTCTTGAATATCCTGTACTTGCAGGATTCTAATAATCCTAAAAATCCACTGATTGCCTTAGAAGTATGTTCATATTACATAAAAATATGTATCTGATGATCTTGTTAAATAAGAACTATAAACACAGGTGCAAGTACTTGCCAGTTTATACATGGTTTAATTTATATGATATAGTATGATTGTATTTGTTTAAATTATCTTTAGTATATTTCAGTTAAAAATGTGATTCATAGCTGGGAATTCATGTAGTAAACAAGGTGAATTTTTAAAAAATTATCAAAAGAAAGTAGAAATCATAAAATAAACTATAGTGACTCATTTGAAAAGTAGGCTGGTTTAGTAGAAAAATGACCAGGAGGCTTGCTTTCTTAACAAAAAAACCTGGATCCTTTAGCTCAGGTGAGCTATTAAAATTTTCTGGATCTCACATCTATAGTACAGCTGTGCCCTGTTATCTCTGGTTTCATTTTCCTTGGTTTCAGTTACCTGTGGTCAACCCCAGTCTGAAAATATTACATAGAAAATTCCAGAAATAATTCAAAAGTTGTAAGTCACTTGCCCTGTTGAGGTGTGATGAAAATTGCTGTCCCGGCCCAGACATGAATTTTCCCCTCATCAAGCATATCAACCATATATGCTACCTGCCTGTTGGTCACTTAGTAGCCATCTGGGTTATCACTTCATCTGTCACACTATCACAGTGCTTATGTTCAGATAAGGCATATTTTACTTAATAAATGGTCCCAAAGAGCAAGAAGAGTATTGCTGGCAATTTGAATATTTTCTTACTGTGCCTAATTTATTAATTAAACTTTATCATAGGTATCTATGTGTAGGCAGGAAAACAGTATACATAGGGTTTTAGAACGTATTTCCCATGGGTGGGGGGACTATTTTAAGTCTTGATTTAGATAATAATAAGCTCTTTTTCCTTTCTCCAACATAAAAAAAATCACTGATTTTTCCAGTGTTATAAAGATTCACTTATTAAAATAGCTATTGTTTATTAGCATTTACTACATGTCATCTACTACCTGGGTTATATGTTTATATATGTTATTTTATTTAATTCTCACAGTCTCCTCCCTGTTACCTATGAGTATCACTATTTTACTGAAGGGGAAGCAAACACAATAGGATAAGTAAAATCTCTCATGTAAAATGTGGAATAGCTAATAAAATGGCAGAGTCAAGAACTGAGTCTGCTGCAATCCCTGTTTTTCAGGGCCCAGCTGTAGATTTCCCAGTATATTTTTCCCTTTATATTGAAATGAGTTTTTCAGTGATGCTCAATATTTAACTTTCATCACTATTGTGAGCAAGTGCTTCAAAGGCCCAGACCCTTTTTCTTTGCTCTTTTGGTCTTACTTTTAAGAGGTTTATATGCTTTTCTTAAAGCAGCTGCATCACTGCAAACTCCAAACACATAATGAAGCTTGATGGCAGAGATGAATATGTGCTATAAAAATACCATCCATAATTTAGAATGAGGCTCTTGTCTAAGTGGTAACATAAAAGTTGTTTAAATTACCTGTGTTATAGGAGAAAATCTTTGTATTTAATTAATATGCTTGTTAAAAGATCCCATTGTATTAGTAGAAGATGAGCTTCATTTTTAGGTTTCAGTATTAATATTTGAAAGTTTTCTGACTGAACAACTGAATAAACAACCAAACAACATAGAACCATACTTTAGGTTCTATGTGTAATACAATTTTAATAAGCTATTTTCATTTTGAATTTAAGATGATAAATTGCAGTGTATATGGTGATACATTTAGTATTTATGAATAATTCTCCTTAATATTGATATGTGGGAAAATCTCATTGATATTTTCTTTTTTTGTACATACTCTGTGTATGTATTTCCATGGTAATATTGATTTTTAAGTGATATTTTTTCATGGAAAAATATAGAAAAACAAAAATATGCAGGAAAACATGCCAATATTAATGACATATAACATATTAGAGGTAATACAGAAAAAATTCAACAAAGTTTATTGTATCACACAGGAGAAGGAAGTTAAAAAAATCTAAGGTATGCTTGCAACAATTTTTGCACAGTTTTAGGAGTTAGCAAATAGGTACATAATTGATCAATAAAAATTTAAAAAGGAGCTTAACCTGAAACAACCAAATGGTATAACTTTGAAAAGATATCAATAGGAAAGAAAATAAAAAAAAATAGTTAATGTAAAGAATTTAGTGAGGGCCTAAATTTGTCTTATATTCAATTTTTTTTTTAATTGTCTCATAATCATTTTTTTTCCCAAATCGCTAGAGCTGTATTTAATCTTTTCTTCCTACTTTCTGTATTTTCTTGTTAGGGTTCACAGATGCTGTGTTTGTGACCACATTTGGGGCAGGTGAATCAATACTTTTCTCTGTTCCTTTCACTCCTTAGTTCCAGTGTGACTGTTACAGCCTTTGCATTTTCTTTTGAGGTTTGATTTTCCTCTCTTGTGATATTTCCTCCCCAGGAAGTGACCTGAATATGCAAGAGGTTAAACCTCAACATGTTTACCAATGTCACATTTTTGCTCTCACATCTTCCTTCTCCTCACCCCATCCCATCACCTCTCTCAGGATTTGGGATGGAAATTGTGGCATATTTAAGTAGAGCTCCCTTCACCTAGCCAGTTTACAGGGATGACTTGTGTTAGGGAGAAACAAAAAATAGCTAACCACCTACTTACAGTATTTTAGAGCAAAAAAAATCTTTATATCCTGCTGACAATTTGTCTCTCCCAAGACATACAGTTTCACGCACATTACCCTCGAAAAGTGCTTGTCTTCTCTCACAATCCAGCTTTTCTCTTCAGTTCTTTGTTTCTTCTTTTCAGAAATACAAAGCGCACATTACTTATTCTAGCAATCTTCTCTCCTGGTAGCTTTCCTTAGAAAATAGATTGGGGAAGCCCTCAATTAGAGATCTACTCGAAATGAATGTTTGGTTAAACCAGTCTTATGTTATAGCATTTATAGACTTTCTTACCATTCACATTAGCCATCTGAAGTTATGTATGTGATTCTTTTTCTGGAAAGACATGCAAAATAAGTAATATTGGAAAGTAATGTTTATAATTAATTATATAATCTATTTTATATTTTACTATAAGAAAAAAGTATTATACTTATGGCATTTAAAATAAATACATATTTAAATATTAATTGTAAGTAACTAATTACTTATCAAAATTAGTAATCAATTTTATGACTACTATTCAAGTGATTGCATATTTTAATATCTGCATCGTTCCTATTGTGTAAATAAATAATGACATATTTTACAGCTCATCATGATGAAATTAACCCGTATGTTTAATTTTTAAAATATCACAGTATGTCAAGATAGAATTAGATTCCTAATGCCTTCGAATCTTTTCCAATTTTTGATAAATAGGAGACATTCAATAAATATGTATTGAATGATTAAAAGAAAAAAGGAAATATGGTCAAAATGTAATCCTCTAAATGTATTATATTTATTGCTAGAATGATACAAAAAAGAAACTATTTCTACAACAAGACAATGATTTAAAGGGAAGAATTATGGTAAAAATATAGATTATATGAATTTCTGTTTCTCCAAATTGTTTGATGATTGTGATTGTATTCCTCAAGAGTATTACTAGCAGCCAATTTGTTTTCTGTATTCTTTTGTATGATTCCATATAGTGGAGCAAGTGTTGCCCCTCTATAAGAGGACATTTTTTAGAATACTTACAACAAGAACAACAAAATTCTTTCTTTGTCGTATATCTTCCCACCACAGTTTCTTTCCCTGTTATATAGTTTCTACCTGACAGTATCTTATAATTCATAAAGCTTTTGCAAGTGAATCAGTGATTACTTTATAGTTAATGTAAACTTTTCTTGTATGCCCAAAATATGGAATATTCATAAAAATAGCTGTTATCAGTTTGGAAAACAGAAATACAGGTAGACTATATGCTTAGACATCCTTATCCTAAACTCTCTTATACTTTAGTCTGGCTGCTTCATCTGCTTAGAAATTATTCTCAACTAGATTATCTCATTTGCTTTCAAGACCCCTTCCTCTTTTATCTTCCTCCCATCGCTTAACAATTATTGCAGACGAGGCACTATGCTAAATATTAGGAAGAAAGCTAAGATAAAAATACTGCCCTTGAGGAATTTATCCACTTGAAGCTCAGATCCCCTAAATTACAGTGTAACTAGTCCAGAAAAGCAATTGAGCATGTCATACAAGCAGTGCGAGAAGACCCGCACATCCCATAGGCGCTGATGTTTGTATGTGGTGAGTGTGAGGTCATATATATTCAGGGAAGGTTTCCTAGAGAGATGACCCTTGAGCTGAGTCTTAAAGAATAAGTAGACTTTAGTCAGAAGGGCAGTCATATTTGGCCTATGGGACACTGTAAAATAAGAAGCTGTTATTGCGAATATAAAACCAAAACAGTTTGGTGTTTGCATAAAATGCAAAACAAAAGAGTGATAGGAGATGAACACATAGATAGGCAGTGTAGAAATCATGACTTCCATGCATGCTGGGATTCTTGTGAGACTTCATACTCATCAGACTGTGGAGAACAAAGATAAACCATTATCTTTTTTTATTAAAATATAATTGATTTACAATGTTGTGCCAATTTCTGCTGTACAGGAAAGTGACTCAATCATATATATATGATTCTTTGAAAAAAATATGATTTTCCATCATGACTTCTGCCAGGAGATGGGGTATAGTTACCTATACAGTAGGACCTTTGTTTATCCATTCTTAATGTAATAGTTTGCATCTACTAACCTCAAACTGCCAGTCCATCCCACTCCCTCCCCTTTCACCCTTGAAAACCACAGGTCTCTATGTCGATGGACATTTAGGTTGTTTCCATGTCTTGGCTATTGTGAATAGTGCTGCAATGAACATATGGGTGGGTGTATGCATCTTTCTGAATGAACGTTTTGTCAAATAGATGCCCAGGAGTGAAATTGCTGGATCATATGTTAGTTCTATATTTAGTTTTCTGAGGACCCTCAATGCTGTTTTCCATAGTGGCTGTATCAATTTACATTCCCACCAACAGTGTAGGAGGATACACTTTTCTCTATACCCTCTCTAGCATTTGTTACATGTAGGCTTCTTAGTGATGGCCATTCTGACTGGTGTGAGTTGGTACCTCACTGTAGTTTTGATTTGCATTTCTCTAACAATTAGCGATGTTTAGCATGTTTTCATATACATACTGGCCATCTGTATGCCTTCTATGGAGAAATGTCTATTTAGGTCTTCTGTGCTTTTTTTTTTTTTTTAATTGATTGATTGTTTGGTTTTTGTTGTTATTGTTGAGTTATATGAGTTGTTTGTATATTTTGGAGATTGAGCCCTTGTTGGTTGCCACCTTTCCAACTATTTTCTTCTATTCCTTAGGTTGTCTTTTTTTTATAATAGTTTCCTTTGCTGTGACAAAGATTGTAAGTTTGATTAGTTCCCATTGGTTTATTTATTTTTTTTTATTTCTACTGCCTTAGGAAACTGATCTAAAAGGCATTTGTAGTTTATGTCAGGGAATGTTTTGCCTATGTTCTCTTCTAGAAGTTTAATGATGTCTTGTCTTATGTTTAAGTCTTTAAGCCATTTTGAGTTTCTTTTTGTGCGTGGTGTGAGGGTGTATTCTAGTTTCATTGATTTAAAGGCAGCTGTCCAGTTTTCCTCTCACCACTTGCTGAAGAGACTCTCTTTTTCTCATTTTATATTCTTGCCTCCTTAGTTGAAGATTAGTTAACTGTAGGTGTTGGGGTTTATTTCCCAGTTCGCTATTCTGTTCCATTGATCCATATGTATGTTTTGGTACCAATACCACACTGTCTTGATTACTTTAGCTTTATAATATTGCCTGAAGTCTGGGAAAGTTATGCCTCCTCTTGTTCTTTCTTCCTCAGGATTGCTTTGGCAATTCGGGGGGGGGGGGAGGTTGGGAGGGCATTCTATGTATATGTTTGGATTATTTGTTCTAGTTCTGTGAAAAATGTCATAAGTAATTTGATAGGGGTTGATTAAATCTGTAGATTGCTTTGAGTAGTATGGCCATTTTTAACTATATTAATTCTTCCAATCCAGAAGCATGATGTATCTTTCTATTTCTTTGAATCCTCTTTAATTTCCTTTATTAATGTTTTATAGTTTACCATGTATAAGTCCTTCACCTCCTTGCTCAAGTTTATTCATTGACATTTTATTTTTTTAGTTTGATTTTAAAAGTTGTTTGCTATATTCCTTTTCTAATGTTTCATTGATAGTATACAGAAATGCAACCAATTTCTGAATGTTTATCTTGTATGCTGCTACTTTGCTGAATTTGTTGATAAGATCAAGTAGTTTTGTATGGAGTTTCTTTTTTTTTTCATAATGCTTTTCATTTTTTTCATTATAGCTGGTTTACAGTGTTCTGTCAATTTTCTACTGTACAGCAAGTTGACCCAGTCACACATACATATATACTTTCTTTTTTCTCACATTATCATGCTCCATCATAAGTGACTAGATATAGTTCCCAGTGTATACAGCAGGATCTCATTGCTTATCCAATCCAAAGATAATCGTCTGTATCTATTAACCTCAAATTCCCAGTCCATCCCACTCCCTCCCCTTCCCCCTTGGCAACCCTTGAAAATCCATGATTTTCTTTTCTGTGGAAAGGTTCATTTGTGCCATATATTAGATTCCAGATATAAGTGTGCTGTGCTTTTCTTTGAAGTATTGAGGACCATCTCCATCTTGGCTGATCTCTCTTTCTCAGTTGACCTCCCCAAATGCAGATTCCTTTCCTCTTTCACAGCTCCCTCTCAGTAGTGCTGCTTCCATCTTGATTCCTTTTTTCTTTTCTTTCTCTCTCTTTTTTCCCATATGATTCTATCCAGTTACATGGAGGCTTTCTCCTCTTTTTATAAGTCTGAGGTCTTCTGCCAGCATTCAGTAGATGTTCTGTGTGAATCATTCTACATTTAGATTTTTTTTTTTTGATGTGTTTGTGGGAGAAGGTGAACTTTACATCCACCTACTCCACCATCTTGATCCCAGATCCAAAAATAAATTGTTTTTTAATGTAATAAACTAATATATTAATAAGAAATGTGTTTTCAAATATGCAGAAACCAATTTTGACTAATTTCTGTTGAAGAAGAAGCTTTTTAGTGGGGAGAGAGGGTGGGAAATACAAAGTTATAGTTCCAGAATCAAAAGAAAAGTGGTGAAAACCAGTCTGAAAAAATAAGATCCAGCAAGAACAAGAGATAGTGAAGAGTTTCAAGGATTAAATGCATGCACTTCAGTATCAAGGTGTTTCCAAGGAAGGAGAAGGGGGCTGGCCAAGAGCCTGTGTATGATTAGAAAGAATCAGATCCTCCAATGGACTTTAGAGCAAAGGCTGTAGGTAGTAGTCTTGGGCCCTATTTCAGCCTACAGAGGGTTTCCTTAGGCCTCCCAAATGTCTGAAAGTCATATTAGAATGAAGTCTGGAGAAATAGTGCATTGTATTCCCTTGGGCAATAGTAGACTAGAACTGAGTGTTTGCTGTACCTTTTCAATAAGGTCTGTTGTTTGCTAGTACTTATTGTATTATATTGGGTTCATTATAATCTTTTAAAATATCTACTGGTTTCTGTACATACTTACATTTGAACTCTAGTTATAGAGTTTGTATCTAATCAGTATTAATAGATGTAAGAGAAATCTAAATTGTTACTTTTTTAAAATTTTCAAAATATATAATATTAAGATCTTGCACCAATGATCATTCTACCAGTCAAAGTTTATCACTTACTATGGGTCATTTACTGTGTTAAGTGCTGAGGAAAAGTTGATTTGGACCTTATGGATCTGGTGGTCTTGTGGGAAAGGCAAATAATAAACACATGAACAAATACATAATCATCAATGATAAAACACAAGAAGAAAACAAACACCATTGTACAATGGAAAATGATACAAATGGCCGGCTAATATAAGCATGATAAAATACTGTTCTCAGTGGAGGATTTTTGAGACCTAAAGAATGAGAATGAGATAATCAGGCAAAGAGCCTGGGAAAAAAACTTTCAAAGCTTCAAAGCAGAGAGATAATTAGCTCCAAAAAGCCTGGGACCAGGAAAAGTTTGCCTTGTCCTAATACCTAGTAGACAGTCCGTATGACTACAGTCCAGTTGAGATAGGGTAGAGGGACCTGGACAGGTAGCAACCAGCAATTAGTGTATTAATAGCATTAATAATGAAGCAGCACTGTCTTTCAAATTTCTAGGATTTATTAAGAATCAAAATATATTTGCAGAATGAAACTGGGTTAAGTGGCATTTCCTATAAAATATATATTGTTGAAAATATTACATTCTATAGTAACATAAAGGTAAACTTATATCAAATAAACCAAATATCAAGCTACATCAACAGCTAGATGGGATTTTTATATATTTACAATGGATTTAATATATGTAAATATTCACACTGATGCGAACTCTAAGGAAACAAGATGAATTGAGAGTATGAAAAATTAATCAGATTGGCAGTTAAGAAAATACTTGATTTAGGAAATAAAGTGTTATTATAGACATAAGTAAAGTTTGAGGTATTAGCTTACCCATTCTCACTTGCTGTATTTTAAATAGTAAGATTATAGCATTAATGCATTTAAACTTAATTCAAATAATTTTTTATAAGATCTTCAAATTGAATAGCATAAATGTGGGATTTAAAGAGATATGGAATATAACATTCTCTTTTTAAAATATACTGCATATGAATAGAAAAGTTGTAAAAATATGTAAAGGTGAGTTTTTTTTTCCCCCAAAGTGTTTATCGCTAAAAAGATCTTATAACAAACATCATTATATTATAGCAATCATCAAGATCTATGGAGTTAATTTTCCAGATAAAATTTTCCAAAATTTCTATGAAATCAGTTAAAATACTATGAAAGAGCATTGTTAATTTTCTCGTATTCTAATCATTAATCTTATGAAGCTAGGAAAAATTAGCCAATATGCTTTAAAGTACTTTGTTTAAATATTTACGCTTTAACATAACACCACCTCGTTAATGGTGAGTAATTAGTAAAAGGAAAAAAATCTACATCAATTTTTTTTTATTTTTAAGGAATGCTATAAAATTGGGTTGTGATGATCATTGTACAACTATAAATGTAATAAATTCATTGAGTAATATTAAAAAAAGAATTTTCTCATTGGTAGGAGATTATAATTCATGTGAATACTCTAAACATTTTCTTATATAATGATTTTTATATTTTTCCATTATAGCTGGTTTACAGTGTTCTGTCACTTTTCTACTGTACAGCATGGTGACCCAGTTACACATACATGTATACATTCTTTTTTCTCACATTATTATCCTCCATCATAAGTGACTAGACATAGTTCCCAGTGCTATACAGCAGGATCTCATTGCTAATCCATTCCAAAGGCAATAGTCTACATCCATTAACCCCAAGCTCCCCATCTATCCCATTCCCTTCCCCTACCCCTTGGCAACCATAAGTCTATTCTCCAAGTCCATGATTTTCTTTTCTGTGGAAACAAAAAGTCAACTTACAGAATGGGAGAAAATAGTGTCAAATGATGCAACTGACAAGGCCTTAATCTCTAAAATATACAAACAACTTAGACCACTCAATAGCAAAAAAGCCAACAACCCAATTGAAAAATGGGCAAAAGACCTGAATAGACATTTTTCCAAGGAAGATGTACAGATGACCAACAAGCACATGAAAAAATGCTCACATCACTGATTATTAGAAAAATGCAAATCAAAACTGCCATGAGATATCACCTCACACTAGTCAGAATGGCCATCATTAGTAAGTCCACAAATAACCAATGCTGGAGGGGGTGTGGAAAAAAGGGAACCCTCCTGCCCTGTTGGTAGGAATGTAAGCTGGTACAACAACTATGGAGAACAGTATGGAGGTACCTTAGAAATCTACACATAGAGCTTGGGCTGTGGGATGGAAATCCTGTGAAATCAGATTGTTATGATCATTATAAAAAAAAAAGAAATCTACACATAGAGCTACCATATGACCCAACAATCCCACTCTTGGGCATATATCCAGACAAAACTTTCCTTGAAAAAGACACATGCACCCATATGTTCATTGCAGCATTTTTTAATTGCTTAAAGTTTTTCAGAACCATCCTATAAAACCCAAATTCTTATAGCAATTAAATACTTATATGGTAGATCCAATAATGGTGCCTCATAGAAATCCATATCCTAAGCCCCAGAATCTGCAACTATGTTATTTTCAATGGCAAAGAGAATTTTGCAGACTTGATTGAATTAAGGATCTTGAGATGGAGTTATTATCCTGGATTATCCATGGGGAACCAGTATAATCACACATATCCTCGTAAAAAGGAGGCAAGAGGGTTAATGTTTGAAAGAGGAGATGTGACAACAGAAGCAGAGATTGGGGTTGAAAATGGGAAAGGTGTCTCTGGCTTAGGAGTGTAGGTGTTTTCTAAGAAGCTGGAAAGAGCACAGATGTAAATGTTACCGTGGTCTCCAGAATGAACATAACTCAGCCAACCTCTTGTCTTTACCTCTTACGTTTCCAAACCTCTGAAAATTTGTTGTTTCAAACCACTAAGTTTGTGGTAATTTGTTCCAGCAGCAATGGAATACTCATACAACCTGTTCATACTTTTTTCCTAGAATAATTAATATAGATGAATTCATTGTTTATTTAGATACAAACTTATAAAGCCATAATTTGTTTTCTAAATAAAGATCATCATTTTTTTGTAATCTTATTTTAAGAAGGTAAACATACAAATCTTCTCTGTCATGAACTGGCTGAATGGGGGATGCACAGCATGTTGTTACAGACAAAAGTCACTTTAATTCTCTGAATATGTCAAGCTCAAGACAAACCCAAGTCAAGATAGTGTTATCTACTATTTATATGAAGCAGCAGAAATAGTCAATGGGGAAATAAGGGGTTGATAGTAAATATGTGAGCTTGATAGGATGAATAAATATGAATCTCCATTTAAATTTTCATATACAGACAGGAATTTCTCTCGATAGCTGACTTGTAATACTTGAATTAAATCCATGTTTATGGACTTTCAAGGCTACTCTTTATGTATTAATTTACTTTAGTTTTATCAGTACTTAATGGAAACCTAGTTATCTTTAAAACATTGCACAAATTCTAAATGCCTACAGTAGTATAAATATAACTGTTTTCTAACTTCTAAGACTCCATAATCTTATTATTCTCTCATTGTTGGAATAATCATATCAATAGAATCAGACAAGGAAAGGAACTCAGTACTTCTTGGTTTTTATTAATATACATTATAACTATATTTTCTTCTTTCTGTAATAATTGCTTTTCTACTTCAATTAGAACAGAAGCCAATGCAGAATAGAATCATGAGTGAAATGGAAGCCAAAGAAGTAGCTATTAACAAGAATTTTCCATGGCAATGACATGTTTCTAATTGTTACTTAGGCAGGTGGTGAGTGCTACCATATTTTCCCTATCTTTGCCTTAGCTCTTCTCTCAATCATTAGAGTATAATACAGTTGTTAAGGAGAGAGCCTTAGGATTTATGTTCTGATTTTGCTAACTAATAGCTGTTTTCTAGTAAAGTTGTTTCATTGCTGTGTGAATGAGTCTCTTCACATAGAAAATAGGGATAATAATCAGTTCACACAGTTTCCATGAAAATTAAAATTAAATATGTGTAATAAGCTTTGTACAGTGATGGTCATATTAGAAATTCCCAGTATATCATAGGTATTCAAATTAAAGTGGCTGTTGCATCACACCCATTTCTGAAGTTTCTTTACAGTCAGTACTGTGGTAAAACAAGGCTTAGAATCTTGTAATGCTGTTAATGTACCCCAGGATTTGGGTGCCCCAGATATAGAGTAACAGCCTTCTGTAGTACTCTTGACTATTGGTATAATTTTTTTTTTTTTTTTTTTTTTTTTTTTTTAGGACCACACCTGGGGCATATGGAGGTTCCCAGGCTAGCGGTCAAATTCAGGCTTTAGCTGCTGGCCTAAGCCACAGCCACAGTAACATCAGATCTGAGCTGTGTCTGCCCGGCAATGCCAGATCCTTAACCCACTGAGCGAGGCCAGGGGTCGAACTGGCATCATGGTTACTAGTCGGATTCGTTTCCACTTCACCACAATGTGAACTTCAACTATTGGTATAATTTCATAGACAAGACTTTGGTGATAATTCTTCATTTTCTATTTCAGATCACCTCTGAATTTTTAATCCATCCCAGAGCTGGTTGCATGGGCATCTGCCATGAGATTTAGCTCTTAAACCAGTTCTCTCTAAAGGGGTTGCTCTCTTAATCCACAAGTGATACTAAACATATCAAGCAAATTTTCTGAATCCACACCCAGCTGAGTCTGTATGGATTCTTTTATCACTTAAATTTTGTGCTCTGCATCCTCTTTGGGCTTAACCTACTGGGGCTGGAAATTATGTCAGTCACACCAAGCTTGCCATGGACTTTGGGCATTGTGTCTTTTATTTTCATACTGTCCTCACTGGTGCCAACTTTTAGTACCCATTTATTTACATCCATACCCATTTCTACCATAGACAGCATTACATAATGTGTGCCAGTGTCCTCAAATGCCTCCAGGTGTATCCTGGCTGTGTTCATTTATTTCTTTCACCAAATATTGGTTCAGCTCTTACTATTTGAGTTTTCATATACTGTCTCTATGTAATAACAATGCAGTTTAATTATAAAGCAATCTAAGCCTATCTTTTAATTTTTTAGGTCAATAAACTAAGATACAGAATAAATGAAATAGTTAATGATTGTATAGTTAGAACTCATTGACTCTTTTCTTCATGTGCTTCAAGAAATTCTTTCATAGTTGAATTTTTACTGGTTGGTGTGAGGAACATTCACAGACATTTCAAATTGTACACAATTCTTAATATACATACCCAAAATCTAAAAAATCATATAGTTGTGATTCTTTTCTGAACAGTTATTCCAGTGACTTTCAGCTTAAAATCTGGAGGCACATTTTCCCCAAGTACCAGTATCATCAAAAGTTGAGATACTTTTATAAGTCGCACTAATTCACAATGTAATATCATATACACTACATATTCAAATTTTCAATCGTTCACAGCACATTAACAAAATTACCGGGAAAACTGGATTACCACGACCAAGCCGTTACAGAGTGCACAAAATTCTGACAAGAAGAGCCAAGATCAAGGAGAAGTCTGCTTGAGGAAACAGGTTTACCAGAAACAACATGGAAAGAGAAGTAATGTAAAGTGTTCAAGACACTAAATGCACAACTTACTCCAAATTGCCATTTAGGATGCGTAGTATTATAGGATATAAAAAATACCCTATCTATGGAATGTTAAGCTGACACCAAAGACAATCAAAGCCTCCCATTTTCAATATCCCACTATTTTCTGGTTATACCAAAAAATAAACAGCAAATGATTTCACCTCTTAAAAAAAAAAAAAAAAAGCATTTACACTTAAAAAATGGGATGAGGTAGGATACCCTCCTTCTTAAAAATGTTTCTAGAGTTACTAAAAAACTTGCACTTACAAGATAGTTGATAAAAATATTTCTCTGGATTGTACAAGAAAGGATACTAGACCACTGACAGGACTGGGCGTGTGGTGTTAATTGGACTTGGCTTCTTTCTCTCCTGCTTCATCAGAGGCTAGGCTCTCCTCTTCACCGTTTTCTGCAGGTGTCTTGGTTAGATACTTGGAAGCTTCCTTTTCTTTTCTTTGTATTAATTCTGATTGTTCAAGCACCAATGAAACTGGCATCTCATTACTTGTGTGTGTATCAGAGTCTACAGGTTTATGGGCCGTACTTTGGTTTTATCCTGACCTCTTACTTACCAAGCTATACACCCAGACTCATCAAGGTTTAACTTCAAGAAAATGCTAATCTAGTAAAAAAATATTATCAGGGATATTATCAGGAGAAAGCTCTAAGAATTCCTCATTTCACTTTATCATGCACTAGCTAATACTCATATAAAATTGGTTCAGATGTCAAGCTCAGATCTCCTACATTGTTTATGGCTTCCCTACAAGAGAAGGCAAGTGTTACTCTTTAAGAATAAGTGAGAAATATAAAGTGAGAAACATTAGCTGTTCTGTCTTTACGACCCAGAAATCTTTCAGTCATTTGTCAACATTGGCCTCCATTTGTGATTAGCCCTCATTCTAATACAAAATTCAAGAATTTACAGTGAGTTATACTGCTTGATTGAATCCTACCAGCTCCTGCTCCTTGAGGGGATCAGATGATATTTTCTGAAATGTTGAAATGCTTATCTTTATCTTCAGGCAGTAGCTTGGATGCTGGTAGAAGCTGTTCACTAAAAATCCCATTTATTTTTTATTCTAAAAGTACTAAAGATTCAGAACTCAGAGAAACCCTTCTATAAAGGCCATTTTATTTTACCTACATACTGGAAAGCCAGGGTCTTTTATTTTCTTTTCATTAAGGGGTAATAGAGGTGAAGAGCCTCATTGCTAACTAGAAATAGTTTCCAGCATGCAGTTAGCACTTGATAAAATTTTGCTGTTATTATTATTTTTGTATTATTATGCTATTATTAACAACTAGTGAATCACTGAAGAAATAAAATTGAAGAGGAAATTAAGAAATTACCAAGAGATAAATGAAAACGAAAACACAATGATCCAAAGTGTTTGGCATGCATCAAAGCATTTGAGGGAACTGTGAGGGAACATGTGAGGGAATTTGAGGGAACATGTGAGGGAATTGTTTGGTGATGCATGCTTACCTCAGGAAGCAAGAAAAAAAATCTCAAATCAACAACCTAATCTTATGCCAAAAGAAACTAGAAAAAGAAGAACAAACAAAACCCAAAGTTAGGAGAAGGAAAGAAGACATAAGGATCAGAGCAGAAATAAATGAAGTAGAGGCTTACAAAAGTCATGAAGAGGTCAGTGAAACTAAAGGATAGTTCTTTGAAAAAATAAATGCTACTACAAGAAACTATATGCTGATAATGGACAACCTAGAAGAAATGCACAAATTCTTAGAAAGGTACCGTCTTCTGAGTTCCCATTGTGCTCAGCAGTAATGAACCCAGCTAGTATTCATGAGGACATGGGTTCCATCCCTGGCCCTCCTCAGTGGGTTAAGGATCCTGCATTGCCAGAAGCTGCTGCAATGTAGGTCACAGACACGACTCAGATCCTGAGTTGCTGTGGCTGTGGTGTAGGCTGGCAGCTATAGCTTCAGTTCAACCCCCTAACCTGGGAACTTCCATATGCGGTAGGTGGGGCTATAAAAAGACAAAAAAAAAAAAAAAAAAAAAAAGGTACAATTTTCCAAGACTAAACCAGAATAAATAGAAAATATGAGCAGATCAATTATTAGTATTGAAATTGAATCAGTTTTTTAAAAACCTCCCAACTAGCAAAAGTCTAAGATCATAGGAGAATTCTACCAAATGTTTAGAGAAGAGTTAACACCTATCCTTCTAAAACTATTCCGAAAAATTGCAAAGGAAGCAACAGTTCCAAACTCATTACTTGAGGCCTGAAACCAAAACCAATCAAAAAAAAATATCACTCAAAAAAGAAAATTACAGGCCAGTATCACTGATGAACATAGATCCACAAATCTTCAATAAAATTCTAGCAGACTAAATCCAACAGTGCATTAAAAGTATCATACACTGTCTGCAAATTAAGCAATGTGATGCACTACATTAACAAATTGAGGAATAAAAACCATATGATCTTCTCAACAGATGCAGAAAAACTTTTGATAAAATTCAGTATTCATTTATGATAAAAACTCACCAGAAAGTGGGCATAGAGGGAACCTACCTCAACATAATAAAAGCCATACATGACAAACCAACATCTTAACGTCAGTGGTCAAATGCTGAAAGCATTTCCTCTAAGAACAGAAACAAGACAAGAGTGCCCACTCCTCACCGTTTTTTTTTTTTTGTCTTTTGTCTTTTTAGGGCCATGCCTGCGGCATATGGCGGTTCCCAGGCTAGGGTTCTAATCGGAGCTGTAGCTGCCAGCCTACACCACAGCCACAGCAACATGGTATCCGAGTCGCAACTGGGACCCTCACCACAGCTCAAAGCAATGCTGGATCCCCAACCCGCTGAGCAAGGCCGGGAATCGAACCCTTATTCTCCTGGATACTAGTTGGGTTTATTAACCACTGAGCCACGATGGGAACTCCAAACCACTTTCATTTAACACAGTTTTGGAAGTCCTAGCCATAGTGATCAGCAAAGGAAAGGAAACCAAAGGAATCCAGGAGTTCCCTGGTAGCTTAGTGGGCTAAGGATCCTGTATTATCTAGTGCTGTGTTTTGGGTCAGTGATACGGCAAGTGTTCAGCCCCTGTCGCCAAAATTTCCATGTGCTATGAGTATGGCCAACCAAAAAAGGAATCCAAATTGGAAAAGAAGAAGCAAAACTGTGGCTGTTTTCACATGACATAATGCTATCTATATACTTAGAAAATCCTAAAAACATTACCAGAAAACTATTAGAGCTCATCAGTGAATTCAGTAAAGTTGCTGGTTACAAAATTAATATACAGAGATCTATTGCATTTTGATACAAAATATCAGAAAGAGAAATTAAGGAAATAGTCCCATTTAGCATTGCATCAAAAATAATAAAATACCTAGGGAAAAAACCTACCTAAGAAGGCAAAGACATGCACTTCAAAAAACTATGAGACCCTGATGAAAGAAATTTAAGACAGCACAAACAGATGGAAAGATAAACTGTGTTCTTTGATTGGAAGAATCACTATTGTTAAAATGATCATATTAACCAAGGTATTCTACAGATTCAGTACAATTCCTATCAGATTACCAATGGCACTTTTCAGAGAACTAGAACAAAAATTTTGAAATGTATATGGAAACACAAAAGATACAAAATAGCCAAAACACTCTTGAGAAAAAACAGAGCTGGAGGAATCAGGCCCCCTGACCTCAGACTATACTACAAACTACATTAATTAAAACAGTGTGGTGCTTGTACAAAGACAAATGTAGGGATCAATGGAACAAGATATAAAGCCCAGAAATAAACTCATGCACCTAACAGTTAATTTATCTAAGACAAAGAAGGAAAGAATATACAGTTACAAAAAGGCAATATCTTCAATAAGTGGTGCTAGGAAAACTAAACAGCTACGTGTAAAAGAATGAAATTAGAACATTCTCTAACACCATCCACAAAATAAATTAAAGACCTAAATATAAGACCTGATACTATGAAACTCCTAGAGCAACACATAGGCAGAACACTCTTTGCCTTAAATCATTAATTAGAAATTAGTTATTAGAGAAATGCTAATCAGAACTACAATAAGGTCTTACCAGTCAGGATGGCCATCATTAAAAAGTCTACAAATAATAAGTGCTGGAGAGGGTATAGAGGAAAGGGGAGACCTCTTATGCTGTTGGTAGGAAAGTGAACTGGTACAGCCACTGTGGAGAACAATGTAGAGGTTGCTTTAAAAATAGTTACTGTATGATCCAGCAGTTCCACTCCTGGGCATATATCAGCAAAAGCTCTAATTCAAAAAGTGTATAAATGCACCCTAGTGTTCATTGCACCCAATTTACAATAGCCAAATCCTGAAAGCAACCTATGTGTCCATTGACAGATGAATAAAGAATATAAACACATACACACACAAATATGTATACACATAATGGAGTATTAGTCATAAAAATGAAGTAATGTCATTTTCAACAACATGGATGGATGTAGAGTTTATCATATTAACTGAAGTAAGTCAGACAAATATAAATATCCTATGATACCACTTTTATGTGAAATCTAAAAAATCATATAAATGAACTTATATACAAAACAGAAGTAGACTCTCAGACATGGAAAACAAACTTATGGTTACCAAAGGGGATGGAGGAGAGGAGATAAATTAGGAGTTTGTGATTATCATATACACACTACTATATATAAATTAGGTAAACAGTAAGGGCCCACTGTAGCACAGGGAACTATACTCGATACCTTGTAATAACCTATAATGGAAAATAATCTGAAAAATAATGTATATATATATATATTTATGTATAATTTAATCACTTTGCTGTACATTTTAATACAACATTGTGAATTAACTATACTTATAAAGAGAAAGTTTGCTATTATTTTAGTATGTCTCGTATAATATGGATACAGTATTTACCTTATTTTGTTTAAAACACAAAATAATAAAATTCTGAATACCAAGCCATAAATAATATTGCCCATTCCCGATTTAGGCTCTTGAGATATTTCATCTGGATGTGTTTTTAAGTTAAAATTCTGTCATGGCCTAGTACTCATCTATTTTTGAATTCTTTTAGTAGATTATGGACTTTTATAGAAACTCAAATCTAATTTTATATTAGTGATGGTTGCTAGGTAACTATTTGATGCAAATATTTCATTAAACATTTAGCAGATCATTCTCTGATTGGAGTGGAAACTGGAGTGACTTGGAAACTGGCAGCCCAGGAAACAGTTGATTGAGAAAGCATATCTTGGAGTGTTTAATAAAAAAAGACTATAACTCCTCTACTTGATTTTCTTCTTCCTTGTCAAAACTAGAATATAAAGGAGGGAAATTGCTAGGGAAAATTTCTAATCGAAGGCATTGTTCTCTGAGCAAGTACCAAGTGCTAAGTCTATGCTAAATACTTTGTATACGATATCAATTTATCCTCACAGCAATCTGTTTATTGATGTAGTATAGTTCCAATTTAAAAAAATATGGAACACAAGAATATAAAGTAAGTCCTTAGTTTAAGTTCCTATGCCTAGGAGATGGGAGTGTAGGGGTGCGATTTGAATACAGGTCCCTTTGACTCATGTGATGCTGTTCATTTTGTTAAAGGCTGGTGAAAAATTTCTTCCTGTCTGAGAACTGAGAAGGCTAACCAGGTATCTTTTGCAAAATATTTCACTACCCTCTAGCCTGATGCCAACAAATTAGAGTCACGTATGCTGAAGTTAACTTGGCTTCAAAAGAATTTCCATCAGGAAGTAGGATTCCTTTTTAGGAACCTATGTTGATACAAGAAGAGAGCGACGTGGCAATTAGGGAGTGCAGTGATCACTATTGCTTATTCTTTACCTCTTGCTCTGAACTGAGTCTGATTTATAATGCTTTGCTGCTGTTAAAATTGTCAAGCTTTTGCATTAGTTTTCTACAGCTACTACATCACATTACCACCACATGGGTGGCTTAAAATAAAACAATTTTATTTTCTTACAGGTGGAGAGGTCAGAAGTCTAAAATAAGAGTATTGGTAGGGATCTATTCTTTTGGGGGAAACTGTTTCCTTGGCTTTTCCATCTCCTAAAAGCCACCTGCATTCTGTGGCTTGTGACTTTCCTCCATCTTCAGAGCCCATCATTCCAACCTCTCCTTCTGTCCTCAGGTCCTTTCTCTAACCTTGACCCTCATGTTTCTCTTTCGTAAAGACCCATTGTGGGTCCACCTGGATGGCTCAGGCTTAGCTGTTCATATCAAAATCCTTTACTTAATCCCATCTGTAAGTTTGTTTTACCATGAAAGATAAAACCTTCATGGGTTTTGGGGATTAGGGCCTGGACATTTGAGGAAGAAGGCATTGTCCAGCCTTCTACAAGTTTGTTTTAATTAAAGATTGGATTTTTATTTTAAAAACAGTACAATATATACAATATAGAATATATATAGAATATATAAATGTAAAGAATATATACAATATAGAATGTATACAATAATGATTCTATAGAACACATGTGAACCTCTCTTGCTGTATTTCTTAGTGACCAAGTATACCTGATTGTCAAGTATCAACGATCACGGAATGTTCGTAATATCCAGGAGAAGATGGGCAGTGTGTGGCTGATTTCAGACTTACGGATTAAACTGGACCCAATCCCCTTACTTTTTCTTCTACAATAGAATGTCCTTTTTTTCCTGGTTACATAAAAAAGAATAAATGACCACATAATAAAAAATATTACAAAAATAGAAGTGAAAAGGAAAGTAAAGTTTACTTGAGTTTCTATCACTGGAGATAAAATGACCATTCTTGTAGGCATTGCTTTATGCATATATGCACACATGTATGGTTTTACAAGAATAAGATTTATATATGTGTGTGTGTGTATGTGTCTTTACAATACACACACATATATAAACATAAAATTTAGTATATGTTTGTCACAGTTTTTCCTGTACTCAGGTATCCTTTGGAGATCTTTACATGAATATATTTGTATGTGTCTTGGTGTGTGTGTATGTGTCTTTAAAAAAATGGGATTATATCATACATACATCTTACTTTTCTCATTATGTTGTATCTTGTGAAATTTGCCAGAGTCAGCTGGTATTTTGATTCTTTTTAAGGAGGTTTTTTTTTTTTTTTTTCATGGATTGATGTGGACAGTATATTCAGTCATTCCTCTATCTATGGAAATTTTTGTTTTGCTATATATGTGATAAGGTGAATTATGTTTAATAAATCTTTACTAGTAAGATGATCTTCATTGATTTACTAAGAAGCATTTGTTTTATCTTTAAAACAGCAGTAAGGCACATGCCACTTGATACAAGAGAACCTGACTGCTGACTGGAGTTATTGGTTCAAGCTGTAGAGTCAAGCTGAATGGGCTGGAACCTGTAAACTTTAATTCTCCACTAAAGTGATTGACTCATTACCAGTGACAAATTTTAGGTTTTACTAAAATTTGAGGCTTGCATTTTTTTTTTTTTTGTATCTGTACAGTCACTTTATTTGGAGAGTTTTCATTAATAAACTTGGGTAGTATCTGATAACATCTGTCACAGCTGGTGCAGCTCACTTAATCCAAATACCTATGATAAGAGAACCAAAGTAACCTTGAGCTACTCAAAAGCAGAGGGACTATTATGCATATCAACTAATTTGTAGTGGCAGCAAGGTGAGAAGTGTTTTTGTTCTTTACTTTCATGATATTCTTAAGCATTTGGTAACTAACTACCAGTTCACCATCTTTTTCTTACATCAATTTCCTGGTAATATTTCATCAAAAACCATCTGACACTTTCCTTTGAGTCAAAGTTTATTTTCTCAGAATTTATTCTTCAATATCTTTGCAGTAGCTGTGACCATTTACTATCTCCTTCTTTACTAAGCTCTTCCTCTGACTTATATAAAAAAAAATATATATATATATATATATTTTAAAGGGCCAAACCCTCAGCATATGGAAATTCCCAGGCTAGTGGTTGATTCAGAGCTACAGCTGCTGGCCTACACCACAGCCACAGCAACACGAGATCCTTAACCTACTGAGAGAGGCCAGGGATTGAACCTATATATATCCTCATGGATACTAGTCGGGTTTGTCACCACTGAGCCATGATGGGAAATCCCAAAATATTACCTTTTACATAATATTTCATTAATCCTATCATCTCAGTTCTTTCTTACTTTGTTTTGGCATTCTTTCCTTCCCTCTTCTCTGTATTTCCTTTCTTTCCCTTCTGTTTGTCAAACTCCATGTGAAGAACTATATGATCGAGTACTGGTTGAGTTTTGTTTGCCTTCTATATCTGACTAATACTCATTCAGTCTGTCTGTCTCTCGCACACATGTAGACTCATACACACACGTTGAGAGTGTCAATACTTTAAATTTTGGAAAAAAAAAACCAATTCAATCTCATATTACAATTATTATTTTGTTTTGTTGAATTTCTTCTCCTTGGAAGAATTCAGTGATCCTAATTCTTCCACAGACATGTAGTGGATATCTTCAATATGTTCCTGACTAGTTATCGAAAAATGTTGAGTTCTTATCTTGAAAATTAATATTCTCCAATCCTTTTGTTCCTTGGCAATTTCTTCATGTGCACAAACTATTATATAATTTCATTTCTTATAAAGCTTCCCTTTTTGAAAGTAATTTAGAACTCAGGGGAAAATGCCAAAACCCATGAACAAAAGTACTTATAGTTAAGGACAGTTTTTTTTTTTTTTTTTAATCTTTCATTCTTAGTTTTGTGAGATTTAATAATCTTTCCTTTTGTAACAGGAAAGCAATAATTGGAATAATAACAGAAAGTGTATCCTTTTGTTTTATGCATTTTTTTTTTTGTCTTTTTGCCATTTCTTGGGCCACTCCCACGGCATATGGAGGTTCCCAGGCTAGGGGTCTAATCAGAGCCATAGCCACCAGCCTACGCCAGAGCCACAGCAACGTGGGATCCCAGGCGTGTCTGCAACCTACACCACAGCTCACGGCAACGCCAGATCCTTAACCCACTGAGTTAGTCCAGGGACCGAACCCGCAACCTCATGGTTCCTAGTCAGATTCATTAACCACTGTGCCATAACGGAAACTTCTTATGCTCTTCTATTATTGCATTTTAACTCAATAGTACCACTGTTATTTAGTTTCTTACATAAAGTAACCAGATTAACCTTTAAACTGTCATATTCATTTTTCTAAAACTTCAAAGGAAATGGGTAAGTTTAGCTACAACCAAAATTTATTCTATTTTTTAATGTGAGTTTTAGGCCAACCAAAGATTTAGCATACCAGAATTCTAACTGGCATCCCCAAAGCTTATAATGTCATACCCTTAAATTGAGTATTATTAAATCACCAAGAAGTTTCAAAGTGGTAGAATAAAGATTATGTTAAGTCTGAGATTAAGCTGTCACATCAGAGTAATTTGATTTTAAGTCTGGCTCCACCACCTCCATTAGTAATCACATCCTTGACAGAGACAAAGTTCATCTAATATGAGTTCTCATTGCAGATGAAGTATTGATGTTTTCGTGTTACTTTGGTCAGTCAATAAGGTTAAAAGGATAAAGTTTATTTAGTTTTCAACATTGCCTTCGTGAAGTCAAATGTCTATTTAATTAAATTTTCCTGTATTTGGCAAGGGAGGACCGGTCATGTCAGCTTTCTTCAGCTTGATATTAAATAGCATATTGTAAAATTTGGTAGAGACTATCTACAATAATATGAAACAGATAAACTTGAAGTCTACTTAGAAGAACATTAGGAAGTCCAAATTCTTTGTCAAGGTAGTCAATAACTTCTAAGAGTGTCCTAATGTTAAATGTTTGAATTACGTCTGCACCTTTAAAGTATGATATTTTCTAGCTGGCTTATGGTAATCTGTAATACTTTATCTCTTCAAATATTGAACAAAAGATATAGAGATCATGCAATTCACAAAATTACTTCTGAACCAAGCAGGTGATAATGATTTCAAAAGAGTATGTCTTCTGCATTTTATTTCTAATTGAGGTACCTATCACATAATTTTCACATATTCCCTGCCCTCCTGACAAATGTACAGCTGCTTTTTGAATATGCTGAATACATGTCTAAAGAAAAAATAAATAGAAATTTAATTTATGAAAAATTTGGCCACATTTGAAGTTTAACTTTTTATTTATTCAACAAGGTTATCTTCTTGTTTAACTCAAAAAATTACAAAATTTACTCAACAATTGAATTGTGTTAATTATGTACAGTTAATATGGGTACTATATTAAAGACTCAGCATGGACCAATGAATAAGATGGATGAGATTCTGGCCATTATGATATTTTCTTTCAAATGTAGCATATAAGTCATTAAATACATTCAATAACTGTATTTATGATAAACATTACAGAAGAAACCTCTAACAAAATATGTGCTCTGGTGGTAAATTTGTGAGGGTGGAATTTCTTGCTCAAATTTATTTTATGTGGATTCCTGAATCTACATCTGACTTAAACCCACAAAGTTGGAGGGAATATCCTATTCCAGAAAGGAGTGTGTTTCCCTGGATAGGGCTTTGCTTGGCTACGAATTTTACCAGTTACCTGCAGATGATAATTAATCTTCATGGTTATTTTTCTTCCATAAGAAAATCGTTGATGAACTGTAATTTTAATTATATTTATTTCTTTTTTATCAGTGTTATAATGGATTTAAGTGATGTATTAATTTAATGAAATAAAGTCCAACTAGCATATATATTAATTATAATTGCAACAGATTCTATATTTTAAAACCCACCTACCACAAAATACTTTTCTCATGTACGTTCAATGAATATTTATTGACTGCCTTCTATCTGAATATTAAGTAATATATTCTCCAATTTCTATGTGGTCAGGAACTATATATTTCTTGTCTGTTTTCATATCCTGTTATATATACATTGCTCAATATATAGAAAATTCTAAGTAGTATTTGTTCAGTAACCAATTGAAGACTAAAGAGAAATATAAACTCAATGCTCTTAAAAAGCTTATCACCAAATAGGTGAGCTAATACAAACTCACAAATAGCTGTTACAATGCTATCTATATAAAATCAAAATTATCATGTACCAGGTTCCAGAGAAGTAGAAAGAAATACTCATGGTGAATGAATTAAAAAATAATCCTCAGCAATGTTTTAAGTCAAACATGTTTGATTTACTTGAAAATTGATTAAAAAATAGGTGGGAACATCCAAAAGTTCATCGAAACATCATATAAGAGGTACAAGTGACAGAAGTGTTTCCATGAAAACACTGTCAACTGTATTTCTGTCCATTTCTGGATTATCCAGCAGCTAGCCTCGTGACTGTACCATACTTAGGGAACTTTGCCGTGTCTTTGAACTTAAGCCTGGGCCCTCTTTGGAACCCACAAAGCTTCTGCACTAGTTTTCCTGAGAGAGCTTATGCTATTAGCATGGAACCTCACTTACAAATCTCAAAGTAGCCTGTTATTAATTATCTCTTAGCCAAGAGAAATTTCTGCCCCGTAAAGTCCAAGGGCAAATACTTGGGCTACAGTAGATAATTCTGATAGATACCCTTCTCTCTCATTTATGGAGTAATATTTAGACTTACCAAACACTGTGCCAGGGTTGTCCCACCCTTAGGCACCGAGCGCCATCAAGGAGGGTGTCACTTACCTGAGTTTTCTCTATTGGGTTTCTCACTCTTCCTTTGAGGCACTAGTATCAAAATTTATGTGTCAATGTGAAGTTATAAAGTATTAGTTATTGTGAACTTTATGATTTATTCAAAGAGCATTTATTGAGCTTCAGTACTATATGCTAGGCATTCAATGAAAAGCTGAAGCTAAAAGTGAGAAAAGAATGGGTCACTGACCTGAGGGGTAGAAAAGAGATTACTTAACACACATTCAAATTCTTGTGACATCTCAAATACTTAGTTCTAAAATTCCACTAATTGTACATTAAATAAATTATTTATGGATGTTTTAGTAGTATGTGAGACTATATTAAGAAAATATGTGATTAAGTATTATAATCATTTTGCTGAGTCACTCTTCATTTAGTTACAATGTATTGCCATCTTTGATTCCAGCCACTTCTTATAAACTGGGACAACTGCATATTACATAGGCTTCCAGAAAATCCACTTTAAAATTATATTGTATGTAAATGGAAGACTGTGCTTTTGTGATGGGTGGCATTATTTAATCCAGTTAAAATGACTTTCTTTTTAACTCTGGAGCTTTGAGTTAAATTAGTTTATCTTGAGGCTTCATCATCTCACTTAAACCATTAGTGTGCTTCTTCCTTTAGGGACTCTCAATTATACCTTCCCATTTGGAATGTAATCCTATCAGAAATGGTAATAATACCTTGTACCTGGTAACGTGTTTCATCCAAAAAGTCTTGAGCACTTTTAAATATGGCTTTGTCAATGTTTGCCACATCCCTGAGATGCAGCCACTAGCTGAGGAGGATTTCTTCAGTTTTATAGATGGAAAAATGAAGTGAAGGATAAAAGTGGTGTTCTCCAAATGTGGTTTTAGAGGAAAATTTGATATGAAGTAATGAGCATCTTAAAATGATGGAAAAAAAGTGTGAGGAGTAAGTTGAAAACCAGAAATACTCCAAAAGAATGTAAATTTTTAGAAGTACATTTATAATAGTTAATTTTAATTTTAAAAATCATTTTCCAGTAATTATTTATTAACTGGCTACTCTGGGTCTCTGGTGTGCTCTGCACTGAGAACAGCAAGAAACAAAATAGAACCAACTGAGGCTGGGAGCTCCTGTCATGGCACAGCGGAAATGAACTTGAGTAGGAACCATGAGGTTGCGGGTTTGATTCCTAGCCTTACTCAGTGGTTAAGGACCTGGTGTTGCCATGAATCGTGGTGTAGGTTGCAAACATGGTTCAGATCCCGCCTTGCTGTGGTGTAGGCCAGCAGCTGTAACTCCAATTTGACCCCTAGCCTGGGAACCTTCATAAGCTGCCAGTGCAGCCCTAATAAAAAGCAAAAGAAAGATAGAAAGAATGAACCAGGTGAGGCTGGATGGTCACGGGGTTCAGATGCTACAAGGCGTGTGGGCCGGGAGAGGCTTTTGGGCTTGGTCTGATTTTGTTGAAGGTCTTAAAGCATGTTTTAAGCTTAAAAATAAATCACTCTCTGTAGATGTCAAATAGAAGCTTTAAAAGAATATACAGGGAAAACCCATTCGGATTTTTATTTATAATCTTGCGTATTTGTTGTTTTTGCTCTTTTCTCTTAATCACATATTTAGTGGTTCCTAAACATATAGTAATGACTTGTAGAAATATGTATGATTATATGTAGGGAATAAGTAATATTGAATGTATTGAATATGCTATTTTTGCTTATTCAAGAGCTACTTGAACACTACCTAACTTAGAAGGAAGTATTGTGATAAATAATGCTTCTAAGAAGCTACAGTCTGATAGGAAAGTTTAGATCTGTGCTCAGGTAAAAGAATCTATCTACCTAGCTACCTCCCTACATAATCTGTCTGTTCTGTGGGCTAGATAAGGTATTGTAGGAGGAGTTCTAAAGAGAAAGCCATTAATTGAGGGGGAAATGACCAATGAGGGAGAAAGAGGCTATATATGATATGAGTCAATCCATGAAAATGGATATAAATAGGTTCACAAATAACCGTGTCATTTATTTCACAAACACTATGGCAAGTTATTAAGAAGATATAGATGTGAATAAGACACTGTGTTTGTATTCATAATGCACATAGTCTGTTAGAAAAAATTAATACTTGCATTAAAAAAAATACTAGGTATAGTGCCATTAAGTACCACAAAATGGGATATGAAAAAGGAAATTTAGTCCCACCACCGAACCCCAAGCTAGTTTTAAATTTGAGAATAGTATACAATAAAATAGCAAGTTTTTACTCAAGAGAGAACAGATCTTCCCTTAAATACCAGTTTAAAAGACATATGCATCAGAGAATTTTAGGAAATACTATTACAGTTAGGTTCAGATGCCTTTGATTCCAGAAGGAATATGTAACTAGATGAATGCCACAGTCTAGATACTGAGTGATTCCAGCTGAACTAAGGTGCTGATGATGGTGTTGGGGAGAAATGAGATTGGAATGAAGTGGTGAACAAAATTTGACAGAAGCTAACAAATTTTTAAATGTGGTAAAAAGTCAAGAGCTAAGTTTTGAGGCATAGTGATTGTTCAAGTGGTAGTATTATTTACAGTAGGGAATGAAGACATGTTGAGTTGTAGAGTTCAGTGATGCGGGGTTGAAAGTACGTCTTAACACAGTAAGTTTGGGGTGCAGGTGCATCAGTGCTCGGAAGTAATGATGACCTCAGAGTCAGAAAAGAGGTTGGGTTAGGAAAGAAAAATAATAGCGCACAGTAAGGATTTGAGGCATTTTCCCTGAAACCTAACTTAATTCTCAAAACGTGTTGAGCAAATACTGCTAAAACCCAAGGTCATGCAGCTAATATGTAGACCAGATGTTTGAACTCCTTCAGAGTCATTTCACTGAATCAAACCCCTATGTTGCCACTAGGAAGGAATTAAATATCTGACAATCATTTGTAAAGAGGGACAAGTGGAATTTTGAGAGTGTAAATATCTGAAATTAAGCGGAGAAGAAAAAGTAGGGAACCCACATTTGGAAAATAGAATGGAGATATACAGGAGAAGCTATGTCCAAATTGAAAGAAGCTAATCCTGAATCTAGGACAAAAGATATTGTTACAAAAACTAGGAGAAAGAATTTTAAAGCAAAAGAAACATATTAGCTTATAGAATTCTGTAGCACAGCATTTCTCCAAGTATGTTCTATGGAACATTAGCTATACAGCAAATTTGAGGGGGAGAGAGGGAAGACTCCATCATCAGGTAAGTTTGTAAGACACAAAGTAATAGGCTACCATGACCCTCCCTTCCCTCATCTTCCAGCATCGCAGTGTAAATGAGCACATTAAAGGTATAGGGAAACAATTAAAGGGAATCATTAACTGCATGGTAGCATAGAAGGCACCTTTTTTTTTTTAATTTTTTGAATCTAGAAAATACAGATTTGAACATAATTTCAGCAAAAAAAGTTAGGGATAGGATGAAGATTCTAAAAGAGAGGGCTCTTGAATTATTAGGATCTAAGACATGTTAAAAGCAGTGTTGTGCAGAAAAAAAAAAAAACACTTTAAATCTGGACATGAGGATTAGGAATAAAAGATGGAAGAGAGCTGTGGAATTGTAAATTTGGATGAAAGGGTGAGGCCCCTTAGTTGAGTGACTGTGTTTTAGAACCACCCTGGAACCAGCTGGTGACAGAACTGACTTACTGTAGGGGATCTGGATATGCAAAGGGTGGGAGGAATACCAGGCCCTGAATTTTTTTTTTTTTATTTTTTTTTCCTGCTAATAACTACAGTTTCTTTGTGGTTTGTTTTTTGCTTTTTTTTTTTTTTTCCTCATAGTTTCTAGATCCCACTCCGTTCTGGTCTTAGTCTTTTTACTGTCCCACCTTGATGATATTGGCCTCAAAATGTGTTTCTCAGAACTGAAAACAGTTATGCAGTTGCCTTTTCTAGGGCACTGTGTGTTTTATGTCTTCTGACAACATAGTCAGAGGGCTTCACTCCTTTTGAATTTCAGTCAATTGTATTCAATCTATATGCATTTTTAAAATTCTTCTAGTAACTATACAACTTTTTACATGAGTGAAAAACCTTTTTAAGTTTATAACTTTAGAATTTCCATTTACATTTTATTGCTATCAGCTTTTTATTCTTGCCTTGTATTTCAAGGACTTTTTCAATGTTCATTTTGACTTCCTTTTTATTAGAGCCCCTAGCTTTGTGTGAGTTGCAGATTTTACTTTTATGCCTTTGATTTCTCCAACTGAATATCAATGTTAGAGTGGTCAGTATGAAGGGCAGAAGTTTGCTGAAAGCTGCTAGAAGTCATTTTCAACCTTAACTTACCTAGGAATCTCTTTGGATGCTATTATTAATTGCATCAAGCTCGCTGAGGATAGCTTCAGGTCCTTTTAAGTGAATCATCAGTGCTGTTTTTATTTCTACAATCTGTTCACTTTTATATCCAGGATAAACTTTGTTAAAACCATTTGGTGTCCAGTAAAATCTTAACTCCTGCATTTCTGATTTTCTATCAAGAGAGTGGTATTAATTTGATATAATTTGTGATTCCATTTCAAGTACTTAGAGCCATCTCTTCAATCAGTCTGAAATCTAGCTTGTGCCCTGACTCAGAATCACTAATTTGTTTCTCTAGACTTCTATTTCCTCCATTTCTGCAAAAGGCATGTGTCTTTCCTGTTGCTCTCCACAACTTTCCTTTGTGGTTTACCATTTTATCTGTAGAAGTGTTTATCCTATTTGCCTTTGGATTAGTGAGAAATTTACTCAAATTCTTGGTACCTCAGTTTCCACATCTATAACACAAGAATATTGATCATATCTACTTTATAACATTGTGAGGATTAAATAAACTTAAGTGCTAAAAACATACTTTATATGATATAAATACTCAACAAATCCTATTATTTTTTTGGTATCCTAGATCAAGAAGCATGATCCATTTACAACTCTAGTGTGAAAGTATTTTTGGGAACTGTAAGTCGTTGACTAAATACAAAAGTGTCTTTCAATTACTAAGCTTGAGGAGTGCAAGGCTTATGCTAGGAAGCTAGCATTTAATTATCTCTACATAGCTTCTGAGAGACATCTATCCATTTAAAAAATATGTAATAATGAGTTCTGTTTACCCATTCAACATGTAAAATAACTTTCTGAATTTGAAGTTACAATGCCAAATATCCGAAAAAATAGGGTATGGCTTTAGGAAAAATGGATCAATTTATAAAAGAGATAGACATCAAGACTGTTATTTCTATTGTTAGAGAGAGCAAATTAGGACGGTCTTGCTGGGCAGTGACTCAGAGAAGCAGATGACAGAGAAAATGGGTGCTAAAAAAAGACCAAACCCTGTGACCACAGAATCTGTATCCCCTTCCTCCATATAGGATGTTCCTTTATGATATTCCTTCTATTGTGTGCTTTGATGTTTATTTTAACCATTTTTCTTTTTTACATAAAATGGTTTGTTTAGAGGCCAGATTGGGGAAAAGATGAGGAATAGAACCTGCACCCTAGGAGGTGATCACTTGTCATTTGAGGCTCAAAATCACCTGATTCAAAAGTGCTAAGCAAGCTACCCTTTCTTTGGGGGTAGCACCTGTGTTCTGTAAAAGATGTGTGACACTCTTTAAAATCTATTAACAGTATTTCATGGGGCAACACTATTACAAGCTGAAGGATTTTCATGGGAACACAGAAATTATAATTGCTAAAGAAGGTCAAGTGTGCCCAGGCCTTGTATCTTTGTTTCACCCCAAATCCAAGATTGACTGCAAAACAGTGTATCAAAGTTTCTGAACTTACCAATAAGTAAACATTTCCATAGGAAGTGCCCTTTTGTGAGTACAAATACTTAGAAGGATAAAATATAGAGTGAGTGGCACTGTATTGATTTCTTTTTAATGTGTTAATTTTGCTATCTTTTCCATGATATTAAAGGTGTTTGCTTGACCTTGATTTTTTTAAGACTGTGTTAGTTTAACTCTGTTCCAATACATGAACATTTTTAGCTATCAGATCTTAGAAATACTTTCCAGTATGTATGAGTGTACCGGGAATCTTTTTAAGCAAATGAAGAAGAATTATGGAAAAGGAATAAAAGCCCTAGAGTTCCATGTGCTTGTCTTTCTTCATTAGTATCACAGCAAGTACTCCTTGGTATGTAAAATCATCTGCTGCTGTAAGACCCCCAGGAGTTCCTGTCATGGCTCAGTGATTAACGAATATGACTAGTATCCATGAGGATACAGGTTCGATCCCTGGCCTCCGTCAGTGGGTTAAGGATCCGGAGTTGCCATGAACTGTGGTGTAGGTCACAGACCTGCCTCTGAACTGGCGTTGCCATGGCAGTGGTGTAAGCCAGTGGCTGCAGCTCTAATTGGGAACCTCTATATGCCACAAGCGTGGCCCTAAAAAGACAAAGACAAAACAAAACAAACAAACAAACAAAAACAAAACCCTGATGCCAGACCCCTAGCTTGCGTATCTACCACAGGTCTGCCAGGACACCCGTTCGGGCACAGTGGAGGGTTTAACTCATCCTGTTACTGCCTGTATTACTTTATTCCAAACTTAGTGTGGGTTACCCCATCTCACCTTTATTCTTTCCCTTCTTTTGTGGCTATAATGTATACTTTAACTGTGTTTTTGTCGGAACAAGGCATTCAACTTACCCACATTTTAGACATTCTTTCCTGAAATTCAAGTTTCATGGGTCATTTGGTACGGTTATTGGCTTATTTTCAAACTTGCCATCACCCTTTGTTTAGACTTGCTGACATTTTCATGTTTATTCATGAAAGATGTCATGTGAATTTACACTGGCACTGGGAGAGGGCGGCCACGGTGCCAACAATAAGTGTCACTTGGGATGTCAAGGGATTTAGAGTCATAATAAAGTGTCTCATTCTAGGTAAAGTAATATATAGAGTCATAAATCTTACCTTTCAAATGCCGTTCTTTAATTGCACTTGCTGGTTGCCGTTTCTACACCAATACCAAGAAAGCCTTGAGTATTCTTAATATGTCTAAAGACAGTTTAAAACAAGCTTTTAATGGTAATTGTTTCCCCTAAGTTACTGGTTATTTAAGATCTTAGAGTTTTTTAATGCAGAATTTCCAAGTTGAAAATTCAGAATTTCTTCTTTCTTTCTTCCCTTTTTTTTTTTTTTTTTTTTTTTTTTTAGGAAGCATCTGTGGCATGTCTAAGTTCCCAGCCAGGACTTGAATCCGGGCTGCACCTGAGGTAACTGTAGATCTTTTAACTCACTGCGCCAAGGCCAGAGATCAAATCCGCACCTCTCAAGTGACGGGAGCCACTACAGTTGGATTCTTAACCCACTGTGCCGTGGTGGGAACTCCAAAATTCAAAATTTCTTAGATTTTTTTTTTTAAGGTAGAAACTAGAAAACTCAGTAAAACTCAATCTGGAAATGCCAAGAAACTTGTGGTGTTTTATACTTTTTTTTTTTTTTTTTTAGTTATAAATGAAAATTGATGAAAGGTAAAAGATTACCTATTCCATTTTTAATAATTGTTAAACTTCCAGTTTAAGCCTCATGTAACCCATAGAACATTTCATAAAGAGTCATATGGATCTTGATATTAACCCTCTGACGGACCATTTGTAGCACATTGGATCTGCTTAAATTCAGCCCATTATTTTAGCCCTTTTTATTTTAGCCCAGTTTACATTTAATCTGGTACTTTATTTCATATGTAAATATTACGGAAGTGGCTCATGTATTTAATTTTCTAATTATTCAATCAGTAGAAGGCCTGTCTTTAGCAAAATTATAAAAACCATGAAAGCAAGGAAACTGTGTTTGTCTTCTGTTTGCCAGTGATCCTTCAGTCATGTTAGTCATTATAACAACAATAAAGGCAATAATAATAATACCAAGTAGTTACCAAGCATTTATTCAACCCCTATTCAAGCTTTGTAATGAGCCAGAGAGGTGGAGACCACTGAAATATTATGTAATTCACCTAGTGATACATAGCTATTCAGTGGTACAGCCCAATGAATCCATTTGAAACTATGTGACTCAAAACCCGTTCTCTTCACCACTGCAGTACTCTGCCTATTAAAAAAGTACCGTGTAATGAACTATTTGTAGAATTAATTATTTTTAATGGATAAATCTGGATTCTGCCAGTAATGATTAGTATGTATTTTATTAATGATAGCAGTTAAATTTCTGGTGTATGCAGGGGAGTTAATACTTGAGCATAAAGGAATACA
The DNA here is from genome assembly GCF_054392235.1 of Sus scrofa. Taxonomy (NCBI): domain Eukaryota; kingdom Metazoa; phylum Chordata; class Mammalia; order Artiodactyla; family Suidae; genus Sus; species Sus scrofa. Next base: position 66,783,614 of record NC_139390.1, read on the forward strand.
CACCACAGAATAAAACTGAAGTAGGCAAATACACCTGAATTCTCGGAGTGACTTCTGAGTCCTCATGACCTTTATCAGGGTGTGAGCGTGCTATCTGTAAGGCAACAGTAATTCAAAGAAGCACAGGCTTTTTTACTGTAGCCAAGTTAGCTTTTCTATGGCTAGAGCTTTGAAGTAATTAACATTACTTCTTAAACTGAACTTGGTTAATGGACACTGCTCTTACAGATGTTTAAAATGGGATGGGTTCTTAACTTAACCAAATATCTAAACAATGGCATTAAAAGCCGTTCTGAAGTCAATGACTGGATATGAGGTTTTTTCCAGGCTTCGGAGTCAAAGCTTTTATGAAATTCTAGATTACTATGTTTATAAAAGAAAGATAGGAGTTCCGGTCGTGGCTCAGTGGTTAACGAATCCAACTAGGAACCATGAGGTTGTGGGTTCAATCCCTGGCCTCGCTCTGTAGGTTAAGGATCTGGCGTTGCCATGAGCTGTGGTGTAGATCACAGACGCGGCTCGAATCCCGCATTGCTGTGGCTCTGGCATAGGCCGGCGGCTACAGCTCTGATTCGACCCCTAGCCTGGGAACCTCCATATGCCGCGGGAGCAGTCCAAGAAATGGCAAAAAAAAAAAAAAAGACAACAACAACAAAAAGATAATTAATGACTTTGTTCTTCAGAAAAAAAAATAATGCTATTTGCAGGAAGAAAAGCCAGGGGTGAATGGCCATGGATCCAGTCTTGAGTTTTGAAATATCCTTCAATTTACACCAGGGGAGGCCTTTCTTCTCAGTGTCCCTTCACTGTCCTGGAGACCTTTATGTGTAGGATGTCACTGCCTTTGCCCTGAATGGTGGTGAATCCTTTAATTCTTCAGCCCGGGTGGCAGGCCAGTAGAAATTCAGCAGGTTGGTGAATCTCTGAATTCCCAAAGCGTATTTTGAAAGAATTATACTGAGTAAAGTTATTGTAGATTATGCTTAGAGTATATATGTTGAGTTCAATGGTCCTGAACTCATGTGTGTACATGTGTATATTAAAACACATCCAAATACCAGAATCTTGGTGGTTCTCTTGAATGAATTAAATTTCCTTCACAGATAGACTGCCATGTCTACACTTACTGTATTACCCTCTCACATAACTATTTTCTGACCTCCTACTTTTGTAAACTTGTTTATTTGGGAGGGAGTTTTGTTTTGTTTTGTTTTGTTGGCATTGGCTGTGCTTTGAGTCAGTTGTTCCAAACATGTTCCCATCTGACCGTACTCACGTAATCACCCAGCAGACAGGACACTTCTCGGTTGTATTAATGGTAACAATTTTGCTCATCAGTCAACATTTAGCACCACATCTGTGAAAGATTTGTGATATATTATGAATTATATAGACTTTTTCAGACTATCCAGGAAAGCCAGCCCCAGGAAGGCCTTATCCAAGGGAAGACCAATCTCATGACTTCAGAGATCTAATTAGATACATTTAAAAAAAAATACAAAAAAAAAAACCAGCCTCTTCTTATATCAGAAATTGCTTTGCTCTTAAAACACATTGTAGCACGACTGTCAGCATTTACAAACAATGTGAGCAATATTTTTTGCCTGTTATAATTTTAATGGAAAATGTATTTTACTGCAAGATTGAGTTCCTCTTAAATAGAGTATGCAATGATCGCTGCTGCTTTTTTCTGTTCTTTTCATCTATTACTAAAGTTAGGATCCATTTGGCACCAAGGAATGCTATGAACCTAACAGTGCTGTCTTAAAACATATGCTTCAGTGATTTTGCTGTAATAGTACGATTATAGAACTAATAGGCACAACTGTTTCAGTAAGTCAGTTAGAATACCACTAGCTTTGAACAGTGTCAGGAAAAACATATTTGAGAGTTTTTGGAAACATTGCATGTAAAAGTATATTTTACATTTGCATTTCTTTTTCTTTCCCATGGCATGCGGCAGCTTGATGTAGGATCTCAGTTCCCAGACCAGAGATTCTGGGCTGTGGCAGTGAAAGTGCTGAATCCTAATCACTAAACTACCAGGAAACTCCCTGCATTTCATTCTATACTCTGTTATATCCACAAATGAGAGAGAATCAAAGCATTTTGATTAGAATATAAGTTTTATAATCTTATAAATCTGGATTTAAATCCTGAGCTTGTCAATAACTTTTTTATGATTTGTGTCCTTGGGCTGTTCAGTTCACTGAGCGTTCATAAGGAAATGAAGACCCTAATCTGAGTGTTTTTATGGAAAGTTTGATAAACAGTAGAATGTTGTGGGAAAGCATAGGTGGACAAAAGGTATGAGTGAAGGTTGGTAAACTGGGAGAAATTTAGACTGCTTTTCTTGGATTCTTCTCAGCATCCCTCCATCTTCATAAATAAGGATGCTCCTTTCTTCTGGGCATAGGGAGGGCCCTTCTCACAAGAGAGTCTGATGACCTGCTTCAGAGGATAAGGGGACAGTCAGAGATTCCTGCCTGCACCTGTTCTTTCTCACATTCTTTCAGCTTGAAATAGTTACTATGCCGGGATGCCAATTTTAGGGCCTCATACTCTGAACCCCTTCATGGTGTACACATAGTTGATGCCGGTACATGAACATACTTGCCGTCTATTTAATTCAAGAGATGGCTTCATCTGCACAGAGGCAAATGGTACCTTATTCTTCACTGTAATTTCAGTTCCTTTTGTCTGTTGATGTAGCATCCTCCGTAGATCTTTATGTTCTCTTTCTTCATTCACACTTCATTGAAGTGTGTTGGTTTCAAATTAAAATTGCCCTTTTTAACAAAAGTGACTGTGGCATGTCTTCAAAATTGTCCATCAGTTACACCTGGATATTTGAGGTGCAGAGCACCCAGGTATGGGGGAAATGCTGAGGGCTGATATGCAGCTACTCCCAAGTACCCGGCTCATTAAAATGCAATTATATATACAGTAATGAAGACTTTTTATCATTTTAGTACATAAGTATGAATGCATATTATGACATTGCTAGCTTGATTCTGTAGCTACTTTTACATTAATAAACATACTGTCATTTTATATTAATTATAAAGTAGTTAATGGTCGTTTGTGCTCATTTCCTCCAATGAAGAAACATTTTGGAGCCAATTATGCCTGTATGATGAGCACTGAGTATACTCATTTTTTTTCCTGTATGTTCTTTCTCCATCTAGAAATTAGTTCTTATTAACTTATCATTATGTTCACTAAGTCAATAAATCAGCAAGTATTTATTGTGTACCCAGTGCTCACCAAAGCATACATTTTGTTGCCTTTAAATTGCTTATAAATATTTCAGATTGCTTCCTAATTTACTGTGTTAGATTAATTGACCTTCATCTACTTCTAGGTTTAAATTATGTTCTCTCAGAATCTTAAAAGTTGCAAGGGTTCACTTTTCTGTATGTAAGTTAGTAAATGAAAATATATGAGTTAAAATTGCAAGTATTGAAATTCCCATTGTGGCTCAGTGGGTTAAGGACCTGACATAGTTTCTGTGTGAATATGGGTTCCACCCCTGATCTTGCTCAGGGGGTTAAGGATCCAGCATTGCTGCAAGCTGCAGCTTTATGGGGTAGATGTGGCTCTGAACCAGCATTGTTCTGCCTCTGGCTTAGGCCTTCAGCTATAACTCCGATTTGATGCCTAGCCTGGGCACTCCCATGTGCCTCAGGTGTGGCCATAAAAAGAAAATTTTTTAAAAAATTGCGAGCATTGCCCATCCTTTCATACTCATTATTCAAGAATTTTGAACTCATTTTAACTATTCTGAACTACAAGTGATTTATTAAAATAACTTTGCATGCTTTATTTTAAAAGGCCAGGAAATAGGACCCCCCAAAATGAATCATGGTTTTTACATAGGAAGTATTTTAATAGTTTCTCAGGATGACGTTCTATTTAAATACATTTTCTCTTATCAAAATAGGAAAGACTCTCACAAGGCTAAATTTAAATGAATGTTACCGTATAAAGTAGCAGAGAAGAACTAGTAGTTCTGCCAAAGCCCCACTTGTCAAATGGTTCTTAGCTGCCTGTGAACTTAGGATATGATCTAGCAATTTAGCTTTTTATTTCTCCATTCCTAGGATTGACGTGAGAATAAACAGAATCAGCCACAACAAGTTCTATTTTCCCCTTTGTGTGCCTGCAGCAGGAGTTCTGTGGAATGTGTAAATTTTAGACCTCTGGCTTCAATTCCTTTTTGAACTTGGTACTCTCAGCTATGTGTAACTGGGAAGGATGTTATAAAAATAAGCTAGTAATATTACAGTAGTAAAAAAAAGTTGGAGAAAGACTGAAGAAAAAGTGACTGCTAAATAAATGTGAAACTAGTGTTATGAGAGAATGAATAGAAGTTAAAGATTAAAGTCTAGGGAGTTCCTGCTGAAGTAGAGCTGGTTAAGGATCTCATGTTGTCTCTGCAGCAGCAGTATGGGTTCGATCCCCGGCCCAGTGCAGTGTTGCCATAGCAGCTGTGGCCCAAACCCTGCTAGATTTGATCCCTAGCCCAGGAACTTTCACATGCTGTGGGTGCAGCCAAAAAGGAAAAAAAAAATTAAAAATAAAATCTAGGTGCTGTTTTATTTATGTGTGCTTGCGTGCACACACACACACACACTCTCTTGGCCAATGCCTCTGACCTCTGACCCACAACCAACATCCCCTTGGCTCAACTTTGATTTTACCTACACCTGAAGTGAGCTGTTTTGTGGAACCTCAGGCCTACCCCAGCTACCCCATTCTCCATGCAGATGGCCTCTCTCTGGCATTTAGCATGTTGCTATAAGACTTTTCCCAAGCCCAGAAGCTTGTTTGGCTGACACCACCATTTATTCTTAGGCGAGGGAGTTCAGCTGATGAGGGTTGTCTTTAACCACTGGCAAGAAAGGCCCTAAGTACCGTTACCTCAGATTTACATTTCTCAGCAGAATATCTCAGCGATCTGGACAGACTTTGGTCCTCCTTGCCAATGGTGGCAGCTGCAAAAAATATGCATATTGTGACTTTTCTTGCTTTTTAGGTTCTGTCTCCCTCTTTCTTCACACTTGCCTCCCAGGATCATCTCCCAAATAAACTCCCTACGCCAAAGTTCTTGTTTCAGGCTCTGCTTTTCTGAGAATCCGAAATTAGGAAAGTATGCCATGTAAGGATGTTTGGATTTATTATGTTTAAGTAACTCAAAGCATCCGTAGGCACCATTAGTCATTATCTACAACTATTAGTTAATCAGTTAGTGTCATGATAAAATATTATATAGCCTTTTGTATATCTGATTTGGCAAATTGTTAATCATCTTAACACCTTTGTTAGAATTTAAGATATTATTTACCTTCTTAGGAAGTAGCTACAGGAGTTCCCGTCACAGATCAGTGGTTAACGAGTCTGACTGACTAGGAACTATGAGATTGTGGGTATGATCTCTGGCCTTGCTCAATGGGTTAACAATCCAGTGCGGCTGTGAGCCATGGTGTAGGTCACAGACGCGGCTCGGATCTGGCGTTGCTGTAGCTCTGACATAGGCCAGCGGCTATAGCTGATTAGACCCCTAGCCTGGGAATCTCCATATGCCGCAGGAGCAGCCCTAGAAAAGACAAAAAAAGAAAAAAGAAAGTAGCTATAATTGTGTTGGTGAAGTAAGATTTACATGTTTGAAACAATTGGCTGCTATTATAGAGAATCTGTTCCTTTCTGGCATTTCACTGATTCCTGAATTTCTTGCTAACATACTCACTGGAGTGATGTCTTACTCTAGATCTCCCAAAAGGAGCATCTTCAGCAAAACTCTTTTCCTTAAGGCTTATTTTTCAAAAGTAGGCCTTTGTGAAAGCTGTGACTCACATAGGAAGTTGTTGTTGCAAATTTCATGCAAGAAGTAGGATTTCAAAAAATCATGGATAAATATATCAGATGTTGTGAAGGTCAGAACACAGGTGTGGGGAGACTATGTTTCACTCACTCCAAAAGAGATGGTTTGGGAAAAGTGGCCCTGTAACCTGCTTGCTTTTTCTTGTGTAAAAAGGGAAGTTTGTGTGCAAGAAAAGAGTATATAAAAATGAAAGCAAGGCATTAATTCTCACACAGCTTTTTAGAAGTAAATTCTAACATGGCACCATAAAAATTCTGGCATTTATCTATGGAGAGATTTTTTTTTTTGTGCTTGTGGTACGTGTGTAAAGCATGCAGTGTGTCTGTTTTACAGTTATGGGCATGATGGGATTGAATAAACATCAATATCTTTCTTCCATTGTATTGTCATAGCCAATGATAAAGTAATCACCACGTAGAACTGGTAGAGACCAGGCTGAGTTATCCGTGAGCATCATGATGCATGCTTGACCAATTGGTAAGAATGACTCTAGGGGGTTGATTTTATAGGCCATATCCACATCATCTTCTGTGGGAGATAAGGCATTGTCATCAGGAAGAATTTGTCTTTCTTCACAGTAAAGAATATTTTCCACTACAATACTGTCAAGAGAGGTACTGGCTATTTCCAGCATTTGGTTTTACCCCTTAATTATCAGTTTAAGAATATTAGACTAAAATTTGCTTTTATTTTCACTTGTCCAAATGGAAGTAAACTAGGTTTGTTAATACGCTCTTTTTCTGGCAGTAAATTTAAGAAAAGCATCAAACTAACATAATTTAGCCAGCTGACTTCAGCTATCTTGCCTCTTTTGATACTGAAGAAACAAAAGACACAAATCTTTCAAAGTCTTGACGTAGCCCTCATTGACCCTTTCCTAAATATTCCCCAGTATATATCAGAAATATAGATCTGGTTTATTAAACTGCCATTTATTAACCTTAACAAAGTAGCACTGCTGCCAGGGACAAAAAAAGGAAAACATAGACTATCTCTCTGCCTTTTTGAAGTTTGCAGGATAAATATGTCCTGATTTTAAATGAAAATGAACATCAGTTAACTAGATGGATTTATTGAGTTAGCTTGTAGCAAAATGAGCTTGCTCCATTTTCACATAGTTTTTCTGGTAGTGAATGTTTTAATCTATTGATGCCACAGAGAAATGCTGTATTAGCTATAAAACAGAAAGAGAGCCCTGTTCAGTGACAGAACCAATAATATGTGGAGTGCAGCAAATACTTTGCAGAATTTAATGGCCGTGAATTCAAATAGACAATATATAGTTTACTGAGTTGAAAGAGAAGATCCATAGAAGACGGCTGCATTCTCCAAATACATAAACTTAACTTAGATGTGGCATTAAGACATTAGTTTTACAGTGGTAGAAGAAACTGTGTGATGTGAAAAAGAAGGAAAATCCATTGTCATAACACAGCTACACACTAGAATTTTACGGTCTGTTCTTCCTTTGGTAGGATAAGCATTTGACTTTGACTTTCATTGCTAAGGAGTTGTCATTTCCTGTCACAAATCTTTCCTTTTCTCTAAAATTGGTGGACATGGTGGAGTATAGATTCTCACCATGGTCTGATGAATCCATGCTGCAAAAGCACTCGAATGAACTGATGCTATGAGAAGACGTGTGCGTTAAGATGCTATTGTTTGTGACGAGAAAATGTCAACTTGAGAAACCTAAAAAATCTTAAAACTTACTTCATACTCTCTGTCAAAATATGTCATTTATCTGAAAGTAGGTACTTTGGGGTTTAGTAGGTGCAAACTCTTATATTTAGAAGGTCCTACTGTATAGTGCAAAGAACTATATCCAGTCTCCTGGGAGAGACCTTAGTGGAAAAATTCAAAAAGAATGCATATCTATGTATGACTGAGTCACCTTGTTCTTGCAGCAGAAATTGGCACATCATTGTAAATCAACTATACTTTAATTTAAAAAAAGAAAAAAGATTCATTTGTGCCATATATCAGATTCCAGATAAAAGTGACACCATATGGTTTTTGTCTTTCTCTTTCTGACTTACTTCACTTAATATAAGAGTCTCTAGTTCCATCCCTGTTGCTGCAAATGACATTATTTTGTTCTTTTTATGGCTGAGTAGTATTCCGTTGTGTATATTGCCTTTGGAATGGATAGGCAATGAGATCCTGCTGTGTAGCACTGGGAACTATATCTAGTCACTTATGATGGAGCATGATAATATGAGAAAAAAGAATCTATACATGCATGTGTAACTGGGTCACCATGCTATACAGTAGAAAATTGACAGAACACTATAAACCAGCTATAATGAAAAAAAACATTATATATAAAAAAATAAATAAAAAGAAAAAAGAAAAAAAAAAGTAGATACTAGAATCTACAGGCCACATAGTTTTTATACAAGCAGCAAATCAGTCAGAAGTCACAACTTGAGATTTCATTCAAAACATCATACTTTTGAGTCTATTTTTCAAATTTATTGACATTTAAAATAGAGTATCAAACTGTCATGTTACTTGATTTTCTGAGTGAGAAATAGTCATTATAAATGGATAAGTAATCTTGAGAGACTATGGAGACTATCTGATTAGCATATATTTTAGAGCCAGGTTGTCCTTTGGCAAATCCTAGCCTTGTTTCTTAACTAAATCTGTGACCTTAGGCAAGTAACTTAATTTCTCCTCCTTATACTTTCATCACCTGATGAGAAGCATACTTATCTTAAAGAGCCATTTTAATAATTAAATGAATTAATAGTAGGAGTTTCCACACAGTAAACATCAGTAACTGTTAGCTATTGTGGTGTAAATGCTTCTTCTTTCAAAATTATGCTTATTTTCATGTTTTACAATGCCAAAAAATGCAAATGACTATGTTTTCATGTTCATTATTTTAAAATGTAGCATGATGGAGCAGAGTATAGTAATTGTTTTTTTAGTCACTAGATATCAACCTAAAATATTAAATGGGTTTATTAATTAAACATATGCAAAAAATGTTTACTTCAGCATAGCAATTATACAATCCACATACACATATCATTTTAAATGTTTTCCTTTATTTTGCCTTTGATAATAGGAATAAAGCTATGCCAGTTATTTAAGAGCATCATAGATAGAGACCCCTTATATTGACTTAGCAGTTCAAAATCTTTATTGAGTAACTTTTATATTCCAAGCACTATTCTAGGTTCTGGGACACAGACTCCTTAGTAAGTTAATAGAATATGTCAGAATATGGGGCTTCCTGAAAAAATAGTTTCTATTTGAAATTTACTTGGTCTTTAGTGTTGTATTTTTTAAATTGCCTTATGTGGTAGATGTAATAATAATATTTTCACTACTCACAATTATACCTGTAAACACGAAATTAAAAATTTAAATGAATACCATCTACAGTCAGTTTACTAGATCAATTATGTTTCGTTTGTTTACAGGAAGTTTCTTTTTTTAATTAAAAGAGTGAGAAAATTATACATAATAATGTTATATTGTTGATAGTTCTTTCCTCAATGCTCTAAGCAGCAAATTGATTTGTAGGATCCTTCTACAAATAGCTTTTAAGGCAAAATTAACTAACAAACAAACAGTTGGAAGCTAGTTAGTTTAAATAGACTGTAAAGAATCTTGTGAGAGGTCCACTAGAGCAAAGAATAATGTGATCATTTATTGCTTTCTCTAAAACTTGCTTTTACTCTAATTTGACATATTTTACTAAAACAAAAATATATTTAGTGAATTACTGAGCAGATGTTGGCTGAGGATTATAAAGAATGGAAGGGAAAGCCCACTTTGTGTTGTTTGTTTTAATTTAATTTAATTTATTTTATTTTATTTTATTTTTTCTTCATGTTTTTTTTTTTTTTATTTTCCCACTGTACAGCAAGGGGGTCAGGTTATCCTTACATGTATACATTACAATTACAGTTTTTCCCCCACCCTTTCTTCTGTTGCAACATGAGTATCTAGACATAGTTCTCAATGCTATTCAGCAGGATCTCCTTGTAAATCTATTCTAAGTTGTGTCTGATAAGCCCAAGCTCCCCATCCCTCCCACTCCCTCCCCCTCCCATCAGGCAACCACAAGTCTCTTCTCCAAGTCCATGATTTTCTTTTCTGAGGAGATGTTCATTTGTGCTGGATATTAGATTCCAGTTATAAGTGATATCATATGGTATTTGTCATTGTCTTTCTGGCTCATTTCACTCAGGATGAGATTCTCTAGCTCCATCCATGTTGCTACAAATGGCATTATGTCATCATTCTTTTTTATGCTGAGTAGTATTCCATTGTGTATATATCCCACATCTTCCGAATCCAATCCTCTGTCGATGGACATTTGGATTGTTTCCATGTCCTGGCTATTGTGAATAGTGCTGCAATGAACATGCGGGTGCATGTTTCTCTTTTAAGTAGAGTTTTGTCTGGATAGATGCCCAAGAGTGGGATTGCAGGGTCATATGGAAGTTCTATGTATAGATTTCTAAGGTATCTCCAAACTGTTCTCCATAGTGGCTGTACCAGTTTACATTCCCACCAACAGTGCAGGAGGGTTCCCTTTTCTCCACAGCCCCTCCAGCACTTGTTATTTGTGGATTTATTGATGATGGCCATTCTGACTGGGGTGAGGTGGTATCTCATGGTAGTTTTGATTTGCATTTCTCTTATAATCAGCGATGTTGAGCATTTTTTCATGTGTTTGTTGGCCATCTGTATATCTTCCTTGGAGAAATGTCTATTCAGGTCTTTTGCCCATTTTTCCATTGATTGATTGGTTTTTTTGCTGTTGAGTTGTATAAGTTGCTTGTATATTCTAGAGATTAAGCCCTTGTCAGTTGCATCATTTGAAACTGTTTTCTCCCATTCTGTAAGTTGTCTTTTTGTTTTCTTTTTGGTTTCCTTTGCTGTGCAAAAGCTTTTCAGTTTGATTAGGTCCCATGGGTTTATTTTTGCTCTAATTTCTATTGCTTTGGGAGACTGACCTGAGAAAATATTCATGATGTTGATGTCAGAGAGTGTTTTGCCTATGTTTTCTTCTAGGAGTTTGATGGTGTCCTGTCGTATATTTAAGTTTCAGCCATTTTGAGTTTATTTTTGTGCATGGTGTGAGGGTGTGTTCTAGTTTCATTGCTTTGCATGCAACTGTCCAGGTTTCCCAGCAATGCTTGCTGAATATATTTTCTTTTTCCCATTTGATGTTCTTGCCTCCCTTGTCAAAGATTAATTGACCATAGGTGTCAGGGTTTATTTCCGGATTCTCTATTCTGTTCCATTGGTCTGTCTGTCTGTTTTGGTACCAATACCACACTGTTTTGATGACTGTGGCTTTAAAGATCCCAAATTGACAACTTAACCCTCCACCTAAACGAATTAGAAAAAGAAGAACAAAAAAGTCCTCAAGTCAGCAGAAGGAAGGAAATTATAAAGATCAAAGAAGAAATCAATAAAATAGAGACTCAAAAAACAATAGAGACAATTAATAAAACCAAGAGCTGGTTCTTTGAAAAGGTGAACAAAATTGACAAACCCCTGGCCAGACTCACTAAAAAGAGGAGAGAAAGAACCCAAATCACCAAAATTATAAATGGAAAAGGAGAAATCACAACGGATACAGCAGAAATACAAAAAACCATAGAGAATACTATGAACAACTATACGGCAACAAGTTTGACAATCTGGAAGAAATGGACAATTTTCTAGAATCTTACAGCCTGCCAAAACTGAATCAAGCAGAAACAGACCAACTGAACAGACCGATCACTAGAAATGAAATTGAAGAGGTCATAAAATCACTCCCTACAAATAAAAGTCCAGGACCAGATGGCTTCACAGGTGAATTCTATCAAACATATAAAGAGGAATTGGTGCCCATCCTCCTTAAACTCTTTCAAAAGGTTGAAGAAGAAGGAATACTCCCAAAGACATTCTATGAGGCCACCATCACCCTCATTCCAAAACCAGGCAGAGATACCACCAAAAAAGAAAACTATCGGCCAATATCATTGATGAATATAGATGCAAAAATTCTCAACAAAATCTTAGCCAACCGAATCCAACAACATACCAAAAAAATTATACACCATGACCAGGTTGGGTTCATCCCACGTTCACAAGGATGGTTCAACATACGCAAATCAATCAGCATCATACACCACATTAACAAAAAAAAGGTCAAAAATCATATGATCATCTCAATAGACGCAGAAAAAGCATTTGACAAAGTTCAACATCCATTCATGATCAAGACCCTTGCCAAAGTGGGTATAGAGGGAACATTCCTGAACATAATCAAAGCCATTTATGATAAACCCACAGCAAATATAATACTCAATGGGGAAAAAATGAAAGCCTTCCCACTCAAATCTGGAACAAGACAGGGATGCCCACTCTCACCACTGCTCTTCAACATCGTTTTGGAAGTCTTAGCCACAGCAATTAGACAAACAAAAGAAATCAAAGGCATCCATATAGGAAGAGAAGAGAGAAAACTGTCACTGTATGCAGATGACATGATACTATACCTAGAAAACCCTAAGGACTCAACCCCAAAACTCCTTGAACTGATGAATAAATTCAGCAAAGTAGCAGGATATAAGATTAACATTCAGAAGTCAGTTGCATTTCTGTATACCAGCAATGAAACATTAGAAAAGGAATACAAAAATACGATACCTTTTAAAATTGTACCTCACAAAATCAAATACCTCGGAATACACCTGACGAAGGAGGTAAAGGACCTATATGCCGAGAACTATAAAACTTTAATCAAAGAAATCAAAGAAGATGTAAAGAAATGGAAAGATATTCCATGTTCCTGGATTGGGAAAATCAATATTGTAAAAATGGCCATACTACCCAAAGCAATGTACAGATTCAAGGCAATCCCTATCAAATTACCCATGACATTTTTCACAGAACTAGAACAAACAATCCAAACATTTATATGGAACAACAAAAGACCCCGAATCGCCAAAGCAATCCTGAGAAACAAAAACCAAGCAGGAGGCATAGCTCTCCCAGACTTCAAGAAATGTTTTAATTTAATTTTAAATTTAATATCTCAGCTTTGGGTGTTGCACCATACCATATCCATTTGAAGGACTGCCTGCTTAATATTTCCTTTCTCAACTCTCACCTGGCTAATTTAAAACCATCTTTTAAATAATGTTTAGGGAGTTCCTGTCGTAGCGCAGTGGTTAACGAATCCGACTAGAAACCATGAGGTTGCGGGTTCGGTCCCTGTGCTTGCTCAGTGGGTTAACGATCCGGCGTTGCCGTGAGCTGTGGTGTAGGTTGCAGACACAGCTCGGATCTCACGTTGCTATGGCTGTGGCTCCGATCTGACCCCTAGCCTGGGAACCTCCATATGCCGCAGGAGCGGCCCAAGAAATAGCAAAACAAAACAAAAAAATTAAATAATGTTTATTTCTTTTGTCACTGTCTCTCAAAGGAAGAACATACATTCAAAGGGAAAATAAAAAGCATATGATTCTCATGTCAAATATTATAACATTGCAGAGCTAAACTCCATCATGAATGTTTTCAACTATGACTGAGAAAAAAGTAGCAACTGGAATTCCCATGGTGGCTCAATGGAAACGAATCTGACTAGCATCCATGAGGACCATGAGGTTCCATCCCTGGCCTTGCTCAGTGGGTTAAGGATCTGGCATTGCCATGAGCTGTGGTGTAGGTCACAGATGTGGCTCAGATCCTCTGTTGCTGTGGCTGTGGTGTAGGCTAGCAGCTATAGCTCTAATTCAACCCCTAGCCTGGGAACCTCCATATGTCATGGGTGTGGCCCTAAAAATACAAAAAAAAAAAAAAAGCCAAAAACAAACAAACAAACAGTAGAAACTATTCACTATAGAATTAAGTGTGTCTGGCTAGGTCAGTGGTACTTTTCTCTGAAATCATCATACACACACTCTGATAGACACTGAAGAATTAAGAAATAGGATCTCTCCCATGAGAAATCTTCTATGTCTAGAGTTTACCCTAGGATGCCTAATTAATAAAACATGTTTTTCCTTCCCATAGGAAAAAAGTAGCCAATATTTTTATGCATGTTACCTTTATTTTTGCATACTTAATTCTTCTACCCTTGCATTTCTTCCAACTCTGTCACATATTATTGATTTAAGTCAAATGCTGGCTCCTGCCTTTACAGGTGACAAGTATGTGTCTCCTAAGTCTGGAATGTGACACTGCCCTAAAAGGTGTCCAAAAAGAAACCTTCTTGTCTGAAAAGAGATCTTAAATAGATGGCTCTGAGAAGAGATTGTTTAGCAAAAATCAGCCTAATACTTATTTTCAAGATAAGTTATCTCTAGTTATTAATACTAACTTTAAAATGTTTTGTTTCTTGAAATCACAATCACATATTTTCCTTGAGATCAGGTTATCAAATTATTTTCTATACCTGGTAAATATAATTTAGTGAATAAAGTGCTATTGGCATTTAGAAGGTAATAGCGGTAACTGAGAACTCTGTTCCTCACTCAACTGATGGAATCACTCAACAGCAGTAGCTTGCACTTGAGAGATACTGGTTTAGTCTTGGGTTCTTGTGTAGGATGCCTACCACTGGATCCTGGGTTTGCCACTTACTATTTAACTTTTCTGTATCTAGTTTCCTTTTTTGTAATATTGAAATAATAATACTGTCTACTTTATAGGGATATTACATTGCATGGATAACATATGTTAAATTATTTTAAACAGTGGATCACCTAGTAATCAATAAGCACTTAGATGATACAGGTTATCCTCATTATTTTCATCATCATCATCACTTTCTTGTTAGCCAGAGAATGTAGTAGACAAGTTAAGAATGCAGGGTCAGAAGTTTGAATAGTAGCTCTACCAATTGCTAATTATAAGAACTTTCAACTCCCCCTCTATGTAACAGTGACAACATTCTCAACAGGCGTGTTGTGAGAATTAAATAAGATAAAGTATTCAGCAAATAGGACATAGTGTAAATGCTAAATAAACAGGACTAAAAATAGCATAAGTTTCATTATGATTAAGGAGAAATTCCACAGGGATTATGAAATCTTTCTTAACAAGGGACTGTAGAAAAAATATTTCTCAGTGTACAATCATGTAAGTAGATAGTGACGGTTATGATGGACTCCGTTATAGAGAAGTAAGAAGTGGTACCTCAGGGGGATTTCATGTGCCTGTTTAGCAAAAGAACTTTATCTTCTATAAGATTTGTCTCCTTTTCCTTTGTTTACATCATCGAACATCACACCAGATTTATACTTGGAGCCAGGTGCCTGTAAGTTTAGTTATTTATTTGCTTTTTAGGACTGCACCCATGGGATATGGAGGTTCCCAGGCTAGGGGTCCAACTGGAGCCTACGTCATAGTCATAGCAACATTGGATCCAAGCCAGTTCTGCAACCTACGCCACAGCTCAAGGCAACACCGGATCCTTAACCCTCTGAGAGAGACCAGGGATGGAATGCACAACCCCATTGTACCTAGTCAGATTCATTTCCACTGTGCCATGATGGGAACTCCCCTGCCTGTGAGTTTAAAAGCACTTCTGGGCCACTATTTATTGACCAGCAGTTATAACACGACTGTAAGATAAGACTTGATAATGTGTGAGTGAATGATAAAGATTTCCCTGCCTTCAGGAACCTTTAAGTACAGTTGATCCTAACCAACTCAGGAGTTAATCTGAGCATAATTTATAGTTGGCTCTTCATATTTACCAAGTCAACCAGTGATGGGCTGTGTATTATTGTAGTATTTACTATTGAAATATATGTGCGTTTAGTGGACCTTCACAGTTCAAACTCACATTGATCAAGGTCAACTATGCTTCTAGAAAAGGAGAGAAGGTGAAAATACCATGATGTGTGGATAGTAAATGAGATACTGTAAGTGAAATGAACTAGGAAAGATTTTGGCAAACTATGGCAAAGGAATAAACATCCAGTAGGTACTTTTTGTACTGGCCCATGAGCTGAGAATTTCTTTTACATTTTTAAAGAGTTGTTTTAAAAATAAGATGATAGCAGCTGTGTGACATGGCCTGTATGTGGCCCACAAAACCTAAATTATTTACCAAGTGGCTCTTTGCAGAAAGTTTATTAGTCCCTAGACTGGGAGATTATGAATACTCACCCCTTTATAAATTATGTTAGGAAAATCCATTTATTCAATATGGAGCCAAAAAATAAAAAAAGTCTTCATGAATAAATAGCTTAGAACACAAAGATAGAGTTTGGGAATTTTCAGTAGAGGCTACAGAGTGAGTGAGAGTTGAGTGGAATATATGAAGTAAAATTAATAAACCACTGCAAAGAATACGGTTAGCATATAGAATTAGACACAAAGTTAGAAAAATGTTATAAAAATACATTTTTGGAAAATTATAGCAGTGAATCTAAAGACCTGAAATTTATTCAGATGAATTGGTATTTTGTCAAATGCCAAAATCTAAATGAAGAAGGATTTTAAATCTGTTTTTCAGGAGATTCAGCTGACATACATAGGATATATTTGGTGTACATGTTCTATTAATAAATGATGGAATTAATTTTATTTTTGTTTGTAATACTAGAAATCATTTTGCATTATTAATCTTGTTTTTATTAACCATTTAGTACTGAGTACAGAATACGTTCTGCTCTTTGGCTTGTGAATCTAGTCAAGTTGTTTGGGGTATTTGGAAGAGTTCTACCAAGTGTCAGAATATGTAGTAGTGCTTCAGATTCCTGAGCTGTTCTTCAGAATGTTTTCTTTTTTCCTTACTGAAAACCCACTGCAGGTTTTGTTGTCCCATTCTCTTGCACCAAGTGAGGATAAAAACTTTCAATTCCAGGAAAAATTCACAAGATGTTAGGAACTCTGGGAAAGAATGAAAGAACAGAATTTAGTCAAAACTAAAATAACTTGACTCCTTCGGCTTCTGGTTTTTCTCATCAGTAAAATTAGGATAGCCATTCCTGCCCGCACAATGCCTAATGTTGTTAAATGACTCCAAAAAATCACATTCCTTAATAATTTTTTTTAATACTAGTAAGAATTCAAAAGTAAACTGATTTGGGGTAATATATTGATTCTCTGGCTTCATTTTTCTTATTTGTAAAATATTGGCTGAGACTAAATATCTTAAAAAAAAAAACAAAAAACAAACCCTTTCAGCTCCAGAACTCTGGGAATATTAATAATAAGATATTTCTTAAATACGTGGGACTAGATTTAGATTCATTTTGAATATCTTTTTTTTTTTTTTTTTAAGTATGCAGTGCTGGATCCATAGAACCGAGTAACAGGCATTGGTCAAAAATATATTTCTCCCGAGCAAACTGATGACATTTTTCATAGGAAGTTTGATTGTAGTCAAACTGTTCTGCCTTGTGTTGCTAACTTCAGCTTCTCTTAACAGTTCTCCCTCTTTCTGCCTTTCGCATCTATTCTTGTCTATTTTTAATCTCTTTATACTAATTCCTTTGAAAGCATTTAAAAATAACTTGTTGGTAAATGAGTAAACTGAAAATCACCAATTATTAGATCGTAAGCTTCCCTAAGGCAAAGGTCCATTCCTTCTTTGGAACACATTCATAAATAGTACCCCCAAATCCTCAGTTTTTTGAAGATTAAATAAAATGATCCACTGGGTGATTATTCACATAGGACATGTTTAGTAACTGTTAGGTATTACGGTTGTTATTACTTATCTCTGTATTCACAGCTCTAAGGACCTTGCACATGACAAATGCATTCAGGGGATCTGATATATAAATATGCATCTATGGTTTAATATACTCAGAGGGGGCGCTGCCTTTGTTTTTTGTTTAGCAACTCTATACGCCACATGGTTGTTACATAATGATGACATATCATCAACAAGAGTATCTCCTAGATGAGTCACATGTGATGTTGACTTTAACTGTACCAATAATAACTTTAAGAAATTATTATCTTTACTAGACACTATTACCAATAGATTCACGAAAGAGTCGACTAATAGCACCCTTTTCTTTTAAAAGGCTAAATTAACAGTTTGAAGAATTTTACAGATCCATCCGTGGAATGGAAACTTAATACAAAATAAAAGGAAGTCTCACCCTGCAGCATCTATAGATATTGTATTTAAGTGCTTAGATGAGATTGCAGCTCCTGAAAGCATTTTATGAATTATTGACATTTTCAATCTACACACTCCAGGATGAAATTCATTAGGAGGTGATCGTTTTGGAAACACATTAGATAAAGCCATTGTAATACAAGGTACTTGAGTGGCATTTTTATTCACTGATGCAAGGGTATCATTTGAAAAACATAATTTAGAAGCTGAGCTGCAGAGATTACCCTTGTCTTTTGTTAAATAAAGGATTAGCACTTTATTTACTGAAAGAGACAGATGTCTGTCAGAATTTTTGATGTGCAATATACCAAAAAAAATTAATGAACCTCACAGATCTTTTTATTTCTATTTACTGAAGTGCTTCTGTATTTTCTTGGTGGGTATGAAATGGAAGAAGAGAGACTTTCCTCTGCTTCAGAATAATAATTAATAGGACACGAGGTATTCAGCACCAGTTTGTTTCTGCTGATAAGAAATATCTTGTTCCTTGGCCAAGAAATGAGGAACCCATTTTTTTTCTATTATTTTATCTTCTCTGGAGAGTTGCTCTGCATCACGGTTCTCAGGGTTGATAGCACTGAAAAGTATGTCATTCAGTTCCTTTCTTTGAAAATACCACAGTGCAATTCATCATTGCTTGGAGATGTAAGAAATATTAATTGAGCTCTTTCTGTGTGCTGGGCATTGAAGATGCACTAATGAGTTGAAAAACTTGGATTTGAATTTCAACTCTCCTATTTATTACCCAAAGAACTGTGTAGCTTTGTACCTGTTTCATCATTTACCAAGTTAAGGTAATAAGAATATCTACCTCATAAGGTTTCTTGGAGATGGTTGAATTAGTGCTGTATGTTTGCACACCAAAGTTCTGCTTTAGTGTGATATGTGGCATATGGCACATGCTTAATGAATGTTAGTTTTTATAACAGACACGGTGCCTATCCTCAAGGAGAGTCCACTTATGTTATTTATCTCCTCTAAAATGCAATACTGCTTGGATTTGGTGACAGAAAGGAAACAGAGCAAGAGCACAACAAACTGTGTTTCATTGGGTTTGCATGTTGTGAGACTTGGTATATCAAATTAGACAAATGACAGGACTCTGCCACTTACCAGTGTTGACCTTTGTCAAATCCTGTAACCTTTGAATTCCAGTGGGCTTATCTCTGATATGGCAATAACTGGTACCATATCAGTGTCGTTTGAGGAATTAAATCATGTGAAAATAGTTTGTTAAGTTAGAAAGTACAAATATAAACATTATCATGAATTTTGGTTAGCCAATTATTAGATGATTCAGTTAGTAGATAATGTACTAGCAAGTTTTCATCTAAGACTGATTGTTTTTTTCTTTTATTACTGACTTAGTTTGCCTTTCTGCCATCTGCTAAACTGCCCAGCTGGCCTGTGATTAGTGTACCCAAGTGTATTTTAATAATCTAAGGCAATGTAACCAAGAAAATGCTTCTGTTTCAAATACTACTATATTTCAATGATAAGATATTTTAGTAAATTATTTAATATTTTATAACTATCTTATGCTCCCCATAAGTGTCTTTGTATTTATATATTGCAGAAATATAGAGGCATCATTGGATTAGAGCATTCTACTCATCTGGAACATTTAAATTGTAGATAGACAATGTGTTGTGTAACTTGCAGTTTAAAAGAAAGGAAATTTTAAGCTACATTAGAATTAGATACAATTTCATAGTTCTTAGTTATGGCAATTTAGTTCTAACAATTTTTGGCATGCAGCAGTTTTATTTCTCTGTCATTTGCAATACAATTTGAAGAAGCTGGCAATGCATGCATATGCTCTCTCATCCATACCTTTACTAATTAAAGAATGCAATTCAAAAGTGTTGCATATGGTACAGATATGGATAGAACTAATAACATCTTATTTTTCTAAACAATAACATGACTGCACATTATATCTATCTGATGAACTGTTGAGGAATGAATGGAAAATTTACTAGTCTTTTTTCCCCCCTATTTCTTCCTGTTATGTAGAATACAGTCACACTTCATTTGAATTGTCATTTACTCCATAACCACAGGATAGAGCTTATGACATTAAGTTTGACAAAGAACAAGGAAATCACTTTAAGGAAGTATATAAACATATTTATGGAGGTTGAATGGACAATCAAAATAGTTTGGGGATTAAAAGTGAGGAGAGAAAATGAGAGAAACTAGTTCCAAAGATGCTCGGAAATGAACAACAGCTATAATGTCAGAATTCAGGATATTGGACCAGACTTAAAGACAGGAGGTCCTGAAGAAGGCCCAGCAGAGTTGTCATCATTTAGTTCATTTATTTATGATCTCATTACAGAGAAGAGAAAAGGGAGTGTTTTCAGCCTGTGTTTTTAGATTGTCACAGGCTGTTTTATAGTAACAATATTTTCTTGCCAATCTGACCCTCAAGACCATTCATATACTTTTTCTTCTTTTTTTTTTCCCTCTGGTTTCACATTTAATGAGTTGGAGATACAAATTATTCATAAATATCACTTTCCTCCCCATCCATTAAAATGTTCAAAGATGGAGTTCCTGTCATGGCTCAGCGGTTAACAAACCCAACTAACATCGATGAGGACACAGACTGGCTCCCTGGCCTCGCTCAGTGGGTTAAGGATCTGGCGTTGCATAAACTGTGGTGTAGGTTACAGATGCGGCTCAGATCCCATGTTGCTGTGGCTGTGGTGTAGGCCAGGGGCTACAGCTCTGAATGGACCCCTAGCCTGGGAACCTCCATATGCCTCGGGTGTGGCCCTAAAAGACAAAAAAGACAAAGAGAAATATTCAAAGACATCATGCAGATAATGCATTGCATGTATGATTCCACCTAGAAAATCCAGATTCTTTTCTGCCACTCTTTTCTTTTTACTACATGCTTAAAATATCTAGAAGCAGAAGAATCACCTCGGTGTGGACTATGTATTAATTCAGTAGCTGTTCATTGAGTATCTACTATGTGCCCAGCACTGTGAAGTTGTGAAGGGGTACAGTGGTAAGCATATTTTTTTGTATGCACACAATTTGTTTGTTTGTTTTCAGGTGAGGAAAGCTTCTAAAATCAGAATTAGATGATGGACAATGACTGGCTAATCCTAAATGTCACTGAGCTTTTTAGTGACAAATTATGTTTGCCTTGCTAGTTTTTGTTATGGGAATATGATTTGTGTGTACCTATTTCAACTTAAATTATAGAATGTTTTACTTCAGTCTTGAAAATAGCAAATAAATGATGAATGAGCTACAGCGAGTCATGACAAAAGCAAGACCATAACAATTTTCTCCAAAGTAGAACTGCCAAATAAATCTTAATTTTGAGTTACGAGCAGTAACAGAGGCACCCTTTATTTATGCTACAGTTTATGCCAATTTCTTCAAATTAGACCACGAGTAGAGAATTAAAGTTTTACCTAATGACAATGGAGAAAATAGAGGTAAAACTTCTTCGAAAAATAAAAATGTCCATTAAATTTTAAGATGATATTTACAGACTACGCCAAGTACCTTATCAATACTTTTTTACCATATCTCATCTTCCTCATTATTTGTTAAAAAGAGAAATACTAGTCAACAAGGAGTTAGGACAATTGAGCTCAAGAATAATATAAAGAATTTTATGTGGAATAAGACTAAAATTGTGTGCATGTACGTTTTATGTTGGAGAATATAAATACCTTCATGTATAGTCAAACAGATGTATATTTTTTTATATCAAGGAATGAAATTAGTTCTGAAAATTTCTTGGTGGACCAGTCCTTGAAAAATGTCAACTTTAGTATAACATCCCACTCCCAGTTTCCACCTTCACTGTAAAATGGGCCTTCAGTCCAAACTTTTGACACTACTGATTAAATAATTTTTTAAGGTGCTTAGTTACGCTTTCTCTAGTTGTCAGTCTGTTAGTTAGTAACTCAGGTTTGTTGGTAATCTAGTCATAGCATGAAGTGCATCTCTTAGGTAAAGCTTTTAACTGACCTATAATGAGGCAAATAGTCCAGTGAATGCAACAGTTACTTGATAAAGAATTGAGGATGTATGATAAATTATAGCCATGTAAGAGTATCATAGAGTTTTTTTTTTTTTTTTTTTTTTTTTATTATTTTCCCACTGTACAGCAAGGGGGTCAGGTCATCCTTAGATGTATACATTGCAGTTACAGTTTTTTCCCCCACCCTTTCTTCTGTTGCAACATGAGTATCTAGACATAGTTCTCAATGCTATTCAGCAGGATCTCCTTATAAATCTATTCTAGGTTGTGTCTGATAAGCCCAAGCTCCTGATCCCTCCCACTCCCTCCCCCTCCCATCAGGCAACCACAAGTCTCTTCTCCAAGTCCATGATTTTCTTTTCTGAGGAGATGTTCATTTGTGCTGGATATTAGATTCCAGTTATAAGTGATATCATATGGTATTTGTCTTTGTCTTTCTGGCTCATTTCACTCAGGATGAGATTCTCTAGTTCCATCCATGTTGCTGCAAATGGCATTATGTCATCCTTTTTTATGGCTGAGTAGTATTCCATTGTGTATATATACCACATCTTCCGAATCCAATCATCTGTCGATGGACATTTGGATTGTTTCCATGTCCTGGCTATTGTGAATAGTGCTGCAATGAACATGCGGGTGCATGTGTCTCTTTTAAGTAGAGCTTTGTCCGGATAGATGCCCAAGAGTGGGATTGCAGGGTCATATGGAAGTTCTATGTATAGATTTCTAAGGTATCTCCAAACTGTTCTCCATAGTGGCTGTACCAGTTTACATTCCCACCAGCAGTGCAGGAGGGTTCCCTTTTCTCCACAGCCCCTCCAGCACTTGTTATTTGTGGATTTATTAATGATGGCCATTCTGACTGGTGTGAGGTGGTATCTCATGGTAGTTTTGATTTGCATTTCTCTTATAATCAGCGATGTTGAGCATTTTTTCATGTGTTTTTTGGCCATCTGTATATCTTCCTTGGAGAAATGTCTATTCAGGTCTTTTGCCCATTTTTCCATTGATTGATTGGTTTTTTTGCTGTTGAGTTGTATAAGTTGCTTGTATATACTAGAGATTAAGCCCTTGTCAGTTGCATCATTTGAAACTATTTTCTCCCATTCTGTAAGTTGTCTTCTTGTTTTCTTTTTGGTTTCCTTTGCTGTGCAAAAGCTTTTCAGTTTGATGAGGTCCCATGGGTTTATTTTTGCTCTAATTTCTATTGCTTTGGGAGACTGACCTGAGAAAATATTCATGATGTTGATGTCAGAGAGTGTTTTGCCTATGTTTTCTTCTAGGAGTTTGATGGTGTCCTGTCGTAGGCAGATTGTCTCTGATGAGACAAATGTGTATAAGGAAAAGATGCTGCTTGATGAGTTTCATGAACATGTCATAATTTCAAAGAATTTTCCCTCACTTATGTTGATCAATACCTTAAAAATAATAATAGAATCAAATTTGAAAGGTATATAACCATAACATGTTTGAGGATATCTATCTATTCTTATAAGATTTTGTGGAAAGTCTCAGCTAAGAATTTCAGAAAAGGCCAAGGTCGGTAGCTCATTTTTTTTAATATCAACCTTCAGATACAGATTTTTTTGAAAAGCATTATCTTTCCACAATAATATAAAATACTGATGAGTGGGGGGAAAAGAAATGTCTTCAGTGAGGATTATAAACCCATTTATTTAGGATGAAAACTTTCCGTTAAGGTATTGCCTCATGACGTACATTTCTCTTAAGACCAGCAAGCTATAGAAAATATTCGGTCTTAGGAAGTGAGTTATGCTGTAGTTTTTCTTCTGAAGAGATCAATTCTTGAGATGGCTAAAAAGCAAGACTATTATATTAAATAGCAGTATAAACTATGATATTTAATACACGAGACAAGCCAGACTATCTGAGAGCTTTCTTTGTATAATTACCAACCTATCTTTCAAATGGAAAATGTTGCTGTTATTATTATGAATATTGTGTTTCCTATGTCTATAGTTTGGAATGGTATGTTTATTCAATCTTAACTTGATTAACTTTCACCTTGTTTTTTTCCAAGTTTGTACTGTATTTTTAAGCTTATAATGTGATTGCTTCTTAAAAATAATTTTACAGGGCAATGGGTTTTTTAAAAAAAAAAACATGATGTTCAATAAAGCAAGTATGAGTGAAATAAATTATTTACTTTCAGTTTGGAAGAGGTGAATAAAAAGTGCTTGGCCAATATCGTACCATTAATCTATTCTCTTTTCTCCTTTCTCTCTTTACTTCTCTCTCTCCAATAGAAGTGGAACAAAAAGGTAATTAAATACCTTTCATAAATTATATACTATTTATAGGCTAAGTTATTTAACAGTTTAACATCTAGTTAAAATAATTTTGTTATTAATTCTTATCTATTTTATGAAAATTTATTTACTACTGCTGCTGCTCAACTTCACTTTAATCTGTTGTACTGACCAGTGCTGGTTTGATTTTTTTTTTTTTTTTGATCTTAAAACAATTTAACAGTGTAAAACTTTCAACTGTGCATTTTGTTCCTCTTTCTTTAAAAATAAGTAGTTAGAAATCCAGTAGATGGTGATGGATAGTGGGCACTTCAGATACGTTTTTAATTTCCATGCTAGATGATTTTCCGTAGATCTGGTGTTTTTCCCCTCTTCCTTTAATTTATAACTATTGGGGGGAAAGGGCGATTGGTTTTCTGAGATACCTTAAAATAAATTGCTTTAGTAACCAAGGGCTGATTATTAACTAACGAAGTTTATATATAATTTTGACAACAATACCTGCCCATCCTTTATGATAATAGATATCATATTAGAATCCTGAGACAGTCTTCTAATCAATTCTGTTATCAAGTATGATTTGTTGATGGCCCTCCCTGTATCCTTGCTAAGGAAGATTTTGATAGTTAACTTTTCCCCTAAACTTTTCATTTTTTCAAAAGTAAAACCTTGGGCATTTTAACAATGTACTTTCCTTTTTAATAACCTGCAAACCCTAGCTGAGTTTTATTCGAGATCATTTTCCATTTGATATAGGCTTATAGTTGCTGTTAAGGGGATAATCACTAATATCAAGAGATTTTAGGAATTCCCATCATGGCTCAGTGGTTAACAAACCTGACTAGTATTCATGAAGACCTGGGTTTGATCCTTGGCCTTTCTCAGTGGGTTCAAGATCTGGCGTTGCTGTGAGCTGTCATGTAGATTGCAAACTCGGCTTGGATCCCCTGTTGCTGTGGCTGTGGTGTAGGCCAGCAGCTACAGCTCCGATTCAACCCCCAGCCTGGGAAACTCCATATGCTTGGGGTGCGGCCCTAGAAAGACAAAAGAAAAAAAAAAGAGAGAGAGAGAGAGAGACTTAATCATTAAAATCTGAGTCAACAATCAAAAATTTTGTGATGTCCTAATTTCTCCTCTCAATGCAGTTCTAATCGTTCAAACATAACAGTGGACTGCATGATTATTTTTCAGTGTATTTGCTCTGCAAAAAAATATTAGAGCAGTGTTTCCCATAGCAGGTTCAGCAGAACACTATGCCCCAAACAGGTTCGAGGAAAGGGGTCCCATGATCAAATTAGTTTGTGAAATTTGCTCACTGTCCCCAGGTCTGCCTTGGAGATTTGCTAATGTACCTCAGCTATTAGGATTCCCACACAATTGTGTTTAATACGATAGTTCTTTAACACATGCGGCTAGGGGTCCCTGCTTCCTTTGTGTGTAGCATGTAGCTAAACCACTTACAACAGGTGCTTCAAGGACCTCCCTTTGGGAAACATTGCTTTACAGCCCCTTCATTGCAGAGGAATCAGCCACGCTTTCTTACCAACACTCACATGACATGCTACTGAATCATACTAAAAACCTAGCGAATCAGATAATTCCTGGCCATTTTCAGTCTGAAGTATGAGCAGCACAATATTGTAGCAAGTAATCTTGTTTTTTAATGTTCTTCTCATGTAACAGTAGAAGGTACATGTTTTTAAGTTCCAATACTACTGTATTTAACAGGACATTTTTAACTGATTAAAATCAAGATCTTGGGTTCTTCTCTGTAACCTTTCACCTTTTCTTCTTTCCTTATTCCTGCTTTCCTTTCTTTTTCTTCCTTTCTCTTTTTCCTTCCAGTATCCATCCATCACTCATTTTTAATTGTGTGGGTTGCATGCTCTGTGTGTGCTATAGCAGCTTTAAGAGCTTTTTTTCCCTCAGAAGAAACAGTGGCCTCTATTACAGGACTTTTCTTTTCTCTTATTATTATGTTTTAATTACTCTTGGATTTTCATTGGCTTCTTAATGATAAGTATAGAATAGTTAATAGCATCTGAGTGAAAACAATATTTATAAACATTTCCAAGTAAGGTGTATAAACCATCACATATAAACATTTATATTTGTTATAAGTCTATGGAATACATAGACCTAAATCACATCTATGTACATAGTATATCCAAAATTATTTTAACACATTTGCAAAGGTAAATGTCAAAGGAAAGCACAGCTACTCATTAAAAGGCCAATTTTTTCAGTAAATGAAATCAAAATGATTCTGAACAAATGTCAAAATTAATGTGGAAGACTATGTTCTCGGAAGAATGCAGCAAAATAATTAAGTGGTAGTGGGTATTTCTTGTTAGAGTTGCAGCCCACTTGGTGAAAAATAGGAATGAAAGACAAAAATATTAACATTAATATATTTATTTTTTTGACTTCTTCCCTTCCAACAGTTTTTCTTTGTCCCGGACTGCTCAAGGGAGTCTACCAGAGTGAACATTTGTTCGAGTCCGACCACCAGTCTGGGGCTTGGTGCAAAGACCCCCTGCAGGCTTCTGACAAGATTTATTACATGCCCTGGACACCCTACAGAACTGACACCCTGACTGAGTACTCATCCAAGGACGACTTCATTGCCGGAAGGCCAACCACAACCTACAAGCTGCCCCACAGGGTGGACGGCACCGGGTTTGTCGTGTACGACGGAGCCCTGTTCTTCAATAAAGAGCGTACCAGGAACATAGTGAAGTTCGATTTGCGGACTAGGATAAAGAGCGGAGAGGCCATCATAGCCAATGCCAATTACCACGATACCTCGCCTTACCGCTGGGGAGGCAAGTCTGACATAGACCTGGCAGTGGATGAGAATGGGCTGTGGGTAATCTATGCAACAGAACAGAACAATGGTAAAATCGTCATTAGCCAGTTGAACCCTTACACCCTACGGATTGAAGGGACGTGGGACACTGCATATGATAAAAGGTCGGCTTCTAATGCATTTATGATATGTGGGATTCTGTATGTGGTCAAGTCTGTATACGAGGATGATGACAACGAGGCCACCGGGAATAAGATTGACTACATTTACAACACCGACCAAAGTAAGGATGGTTTGGTGGATGTCCCCTTTCCCAATTCCTATCAGTACATAGCCGCTGTGGATTACAACCCCAGGGACAACCTTCTCTACGTCTGGAATAACTATCATGTCGTGAAGTATTCTCTGGATTTTGGACCTCTGGATAGTAGATCAGGTAAGCGTGACTTTTGCTGGTGCTCAAAGGGGAAATAGGTATGGTTTGCTCTCAGTAAGTTTATTGTATATTTTGATTATACATCCTTTTGTGGTCTTTCTTTTGGTCTGTGTATTTAAAATTATTCAGGGTATTTTCAGCTCAAAAACAGTTTCAACTGTAGAAAAAGTGTAGGCATAAGAAACTATTTCTCCTCTGCGCAGCTAATCTCCAACCTTCAGCCCTTCTGTGAAGGGCATTTTTATTATCAGTGAGTTAGCTCTTTGTGTAGTGAGGTACACAAAACCTTTGTGAAAATAGAATGCCATCCCATCTAATTAACTGTGACATGCCCTGGGAAGTACTCTCCACTTGGAAAATGTCAAAGGGTTGGCTTGATAGAACGCTTCAGGAACCCTACACCAATATATTCAAATCCCAAAGAACATCGTGTCTGACCACCCCAGCTGGGAATATTATCAGTTTGATGGTACACATGTCTGCGTTCATATAATTGATATATACAGAAAAAAATGTTCATAAATGATAAGGAGAAAAAAATAGATCTCAATTTTATAAGAAACGGCAATGCAGAAATTGGCTTTGAAAAAAATCGAGATAAGCTTTGATTCCCATTCTTCAGTAGTATCTTTTTCCCCTCCAGGACATACTGTTTGCTTTTAATATTGTTTAAAGACGGTCATACATTGCTTTGCCTTTTGCATTTTTATTTGTACAACTGAGCAGAATTATCTTAATTTAGAAATTAAGCTATTTTAACTAGCAATAATAGTGTTCTCCCTGATAAAGTATAATGGAAAACTAAGATACGGGTGTCTGGATTTTGATAGTAACATAGCAATTCAAAGTTCAATTTTTTTTTCTTCTCGTGCTTACCTGCTAATATTTCTTCCTTTCTGCCTTGCATTTACCATGCTTTTACTAGCGTGTCATTCTGCTTACTAACTTACTTCATTATATGTGTATCTTCTTTTACAACTAGATTCTAGTTGTCATATAATCAATAAACTTGCCATACCCATCTTTTTATTATTTTTCATCTAGCCACTATTTATGCCTTCTTAGACACTAATGTAGTATATGACATATAGAAAATAAAGGCTCAATAATTCTTTGTTGAATGAAGGAATGGATGAATGAATGAAAGCTTTTCCACTTCTCACTGGGATGGAATGTCAAATTAGGTGGCATTTTCTCTAACCCCTGGGAGGCTTCTGGCAGAGTGACAGACATTCTTTCCATAGCCAGCAATGCTGATGTTATGTCAAATTGCCTTTTGTGGAAGGAGAAGCCTAAATATGCAACAGCAGCAAAAGCAACTTCTCTTTATCAAGTCCTCAAAAATCTTCTAGATCTGACCAACTTCTGTACAGGTAGGGTTTCTCAGTCCAATATGCCCTTCAATTAAAAAACCTAAGCAAATCATCTGGAGTATTGTGTTCAGATCAATGATATTGTTAAACCAATATTCATATTTTGGCAGTGAAAACTCTCTTGATGAGTGGTTCTTAGCCTTTTTTGATGTTTAATTGGAATCAGAGTGATTTCTAATTGCCTCCAAAGAAAGAATACATCATAGCTTATCTTTTGATGTTAGTGAATAAGAAGCAGTAGCATTTTAATTTTGTTTATCAGAAATATCATGCCTTATTTTTATTTAGAATAATAGAAAGGTTAACATTAATTAGTACTCCAGGTTTTGAGTTGATGGACTCAAATTCTTAGCTTCATTTTTATAAATTATTCCTACGGGAAAAGATGATACCATAGCCTCATGAATTTTAGAGACTTGCCAAAAAATATTTCTAATGAACATTAATAAAAGTCTATGTGTGTATCCATATATATGATCGATCACTGAAACTTTGCACATAAGAAAAATTATACCACTCATTTTATTTTATTTGTTTCTTTGTTTATAGGAGTTAAATTATGAGCCATAGTGCTCATGTTGGTTAAAAGGATGTTATTAAAGGGGTAAACACTAATAAATGACAAAGTTCAGTTTTTGAAATAAATCCCTAACTTAAGCCAGAAGATTCAGTTTTCAGTCTTTTAAAATGACAGTGAAGATCTTCCCTGTTTTGCAAACAGTGAGATTCCAACTGTATTAAATTTGTAGATATAATCACAGAAAAGTATCAGTTTTCATGCATGAATGCTTAAATTAAAAAGCTGGTACTTTGGCGTGGACTGACTGCAATTTAGAGGTAGAAAGAATAAGTGAAGTAATTTTATGCATGATATGTGTGGCTATGAGAACTTCATTTAGCATTAATAGAAGCTGTTCAATTTATTCTGCACAGTTTCAGTTGAGTGTTTTTCTTTAGTATATATTGACATTTTTCAAGGAAATTGCCTTTAGTGAATTTTTATTATGGATCTTCTTAGGTATATATGTCTGGAAACCAAGTTACTATAAATATGTTAAGGTCAAAAGACTAATTCTGAGGGTTCCCACTGTGATGCAGCAGAATTGGCAGTGTCTCTGAAACACTGGGATGCTGGTTTGCTCCCCGGCTGCCACAGTGGTTGCAACTGGGGCTCAGATCTGATTCCTGGCCCGGGAACTCCATATGCCACAGGGCAGCCAAAACAGAAAAGACTCATTCTAAGTTTGTCTATACAACGATCCCGTGAAGAAAAAAAGCAAAATGCTATCTCGAAAGATTACTGTTAGAGTTTAATGAGATGATTTATGTAGTGGGCATAGCAAAATTAGCATAAAAGCTGCATACCAAAAGTTCCAGGACCATTATTATCCACATTATCTGAATGAGGTGCCTAAGGCACTACAATTCATACAATTTACTTAAAAATCACCCAGCTATCAAAATGCAGCCCAGCTTCAGAGCCACGCTCCTTTCTGTGACACTAGTAGTGGAAAGTATGCTTATTGAGGCTGTGTGTCTAGATTCATTCATTTGATAGAATTGATCTCAGTGTCTGCATGTGCCAGGCACTCTCCAGATACAAATCTCATTCGTAGTTCTCATGATTAGACAATTACCATAGGTCTGCACTGCAAAAAATTGCCTCTATTCTTCAACTGTGAAATCAAATATATGTATACACACACACACATAGTCAAGATTTGTTGACTAGTTTAAGAAATAAATGAAGTATATATATATATTTTTTAACGTCCCTATTTAGAATAATATGGACATGGGCATCCTAGCCCTGACCTCTGTGTCGTTAGGATTACACATGTAGTTCTCGAGTAAGGCATCTTTACTGTTTGCTGAGCACTCCTGTCCTCTAGACGTGTCACCTCCATGGTTTCCCACCCTGGCATACACAAGTGCCTCTTTACTCAGATCATGTGATGTTTGGTGACCTAAAAGACGTTTCGTGTATATGGAGAAGAGCCAAGACCCCTAAATACCTGTTGCATTTTATTCCAAAAGAAGTAATTAGAGAAATTAAAGTCAGTGGTTTTACAAGGGAAAGAAAGTGAGCCACTTTCTTTGATGAATTTTATTTCTAGGACATATTCTCAAATTTTTTTCAGTTGATGAATTACAGGAAGGTTTTCAAGTTAGAGAAAATGGAAAATGCATTATATTCAGAAATGAATAATAAGCATATTCCTTTGGAAAGGCATTTTGTCTGTAACAAAGTATTACGTTTTGGACACCAGGACAGGAAATGCTTGTAAGCACTATCGCCTGAGGATAAAGTAAATGCAAAAGTGCTTTTTCTTTTTTTTTTCTGAGTAGAGAACTATCAAATCTAGAATTTCTTCAACTATGCTTTTAACTGAGCCTTTTTCCTAACATAAAATATGTTGTCAGCTCTACATTCCATCACTGCCTTCAGTTGGCTATCTTTCGTAAGATATACATCAAAACCTCCAAACAATACTTGGCTATTTCACGAGTTGAGTGATTTTCATGTTGGTATCATAATTCTAAAATTTCACCTGATATACTGATGTGTCTGCTGTGAAGGAATCAAATAGTTGCTTTACTTGCCTTGCTCCAAACCATCTTGTACTGAGTTCATTATTCATTAGGAAGTAGATGGGAGGTGTTTTCTTAGACTCTTTGTTTGTGTCTAAACTGGCCACTGAGCAATCTAAACTTTCCTTGCCAAATATATTTTCCACTATTTCCTACTGAAGGAAGAAGAAATAGGCTCAGGTTGATAATAAAAATATACAGAGATGTCTAGTCCCCCAAATTTCCTAAAACTAGTATGTCTGACAGATCTAAACATGTCTTGGTTGAGACTTAGTGAAACACATCAAGCAGTAGATATGAACAGCAGACGATGAGAACATGGGAGCTACCATCTAGTGCCTGTTCTTCAGCTTCCCGGATGAAATCCACATTTTCTTGAAAGCTGTTTGAGATTATGTCAATGTAATCATCCTTGTATATGCTGAAGATAGTAGAATCTAAAAACCACGAAAAGCCTACACAGAACAGTTTAACAGTGCAGATAAGGTGAACTTTCTGTCCTTCTAATATGCTAATTAAGTGCATTTGTGTCTCCAGTAAAAGCGGTGGCTATGTAGTGATGAATAAGAACTTTAAACACACATGACACCTCGTTAAAATGTAATTTTCACATCATATATCTGAGCCCTTAACTTTGACAGCTGAGTAATGTGAGCGCTGGGCAGAGAATCTTGAACATTTTGAAACTGTCACGTGTTTAATAGGTAGCTGAATTTGCTTCCTGAACGGTTTAGTTAAATATGTTGCACCCTAGTCACAAAATAGAGCCTGAAAATAGTGGGATCTTAAATCAAACTTGTCCTCAGCCTGTGGGTTGGGATTGCTTCACAGTTCCACTTGATATGCCACATTGTCTCCAAAGTTTAATTTACATCTATCTTAGTAGCTGAGTGAACTTTACAAAAAGAAAAAATAGTCAGCTACTTGTTGCTAATTTCATCCAGGTCTTTATTTTTATGCATCAGCTGTTTGCCTGTCTGCCGAGGCACCCCCTCTATTTCTTTCAATGCTTCTTCATTGCCTGTAGTGACAGCTGCTTCCCAAAGGGCATTGCTGCTGATGATTTCTCAGGGAGCACAGCCAAAACCTGCAAAATTTGCAGTAGTGATTCCATTGCCACTTAGCATCAGCTGAATTCTCTTATACTTGTTTTTACATTTCTTGTATTTTTTTTTCTTCGTAACTAAAGGCTAAACCTTTTCAGAAGGGCACCTTCTGCTTTTCAGGCTCTGAATATCAAAATCACAGTCCTGCACAAAGCAAAGCTGGACCGGAGTTTTTACAGCTGAGCCCAATGTTAACTATTCATCCAACATATAGGTGACCTTCCTAATAAAGGGTATTAGCTGCAAGGGATAAAAAGGTTCACAAATGTTACTAATGTATCATTTCTTTTTCCTACAGAGTGATGTCCCTAATAAATGCATAATTGTTAGAACAGTAATCAGAATTATTTCTGCATGTAGCTCACAGTCATAAAAGATGACTTACTTGTGAATAGGCTTCCCACTCACACCAGCTGTCTTTTCTGTAGCCATTTCATCACTCATTAGCACGTCCACCAGAGGGCAGGCAGGTGGAACTGAAATAGTTTGGCTGCTCATTATTAGCACATCTTGTTAGGGTTGGCAGTAGTGATTAAAATGGGATTTCTGGTTTTCTAGGGTTTCTGCTTGAGAATACTCTGCTCCTACCTAGGTTAGAGAAGTGAGAATGGATGTTATTATACAGCCAAGCCTAATCTTTGCTTTATTTCACTTTTTAAAAAAGTTTTAGACAATGTTCAAATACCTTACAGTAGGGTTGCCAAGCAAAAATATGATTTTAAGCAGAAAGGTATTTCCCTCTTACTAATTACTTTTCTACCAGAAAACCAGATTCTCAGATAACAATGATTAATGACCAAAAATTTAAGATACTTAGATTAAGGTAAAATCTACCTTGCTGTATAATTTTATGGGATGAGAAATGTCAAATTTCCCTGAAAACAAATAGAGATTTGTTGTTGTTGTTTAATAAGAATAATTAATAAGAATTTTGCAGAGTTCCCATTCTGGCTCAGTGGGTTAAGAACCCAACACTGTCTCTCAAGGATGCAGGTTCAATCCCTGGCCTTGATCAGTGGGTTAAGGATCTGATGTTGCCACAAGCTGCTGCATAGGTCACAGATGCAGCTTGGAACCTGTATTGCTGTGGCAGAAGCAGGGAGCTAACCTGTGCTTAAATCAGAAGTCCAGTGATTAACTGATCAATTCTTTCTTCCTCTTTCCTTTCCTTCCTTTCATCACTTGGGAGATACATCTTTAGGTAGCTGAAGCCAAGCATTGTGCTATGCTCTGTCATTACAACTGCACATGGGGCTCATGGAGTTTACAGAATAATGAAAACAGGTGAAGAGAAATAGAAAGAGAAAGGGAGTTGCCGGAAAATAGTAGTATTGATTAGCTACTATTTATTGAGTGTTTTCTTGCCTTTCACATAGGTTATCAAATTTAATCCTAACAAAAATCATGCAAAGACAGCCTTATCCTCATTTCCAGCTAATAAAGATGTTTAAGATCAGAGAAGATGAATAACGCAAATGTCACATATCATATACATAGTGCAGAGCTGCAGTTAGAATCTTTGTCTGACTTTCTGCATTGTCATGTTGCCCCCATCAGTAATTGAAAAGAATGTAGGTGCCATTGCTAAGGAGCAAGGGGAAAGCAGGACAGCAATGCACAGGTATGAAGGTAAGGGAATTGGGTGAATGAAGTCTCAAACACAAGTCAGCAAGGCCACATCAACCTCCAGTAGAGTAAGGACAAGCAAACAGCAACTGCTGTTACAAAGCACCTCCCAGACACAGCCCTGCATCTGGCCATCTGGGCAGCGAGGTGAAGGGCCCTCTTTAGTATGTGCCTCACCCCAGTGCTTGGCAAACAGTATCCACTTTTGACAGCAGGTTGGGGGCGGGGGCCAGTGGACAGGCAGGTCTTCCTCCCCTTTGTCTCTGGTCTCCTTAGGCTGAAGACTCAGAGCAGCAGCTTCCACTGCTCTGCTGTGCATTTCCCACCCCCAGCCAAGACCTGCTCTAGCAAAATGGAGGTGCAGCAGGCTTGTCAGGAGGGTGATGCAAGGTGAGGAGATACAGGTGTTTCTGGACAGGGCTTTGGCTAACTGGAGGGATATTTCCAGAACACTTCTGTTAAAAAAAAAAAAAAAAAACCACATGCCTTAACTCTTAAAAAACATAAATGCTATGAAGAAAACTAAATGCTATGAAGTTTAGATATGGAACCAAAGACTCTGCCCAGAGAAACCTAGTATGTAAATGTAGACATGAACTTCAAAGAAGCCCAGGTTTGTCTGACTAAATCATGAAGCTGTATCACTTTATATTTACAATGGAAAAGATGATAATGCACACAAACCTACAACAGAGTATGGTATAACAGTGCATGGATTTGTGTGGTGTGTGTGTTCTTAGAAATGTTTGTAGAAACATTTAATTATTGGAGAATTAGAAGACTTTGAAACTTTTGCAGAAATTCTGAGCAATTTAAAAGATTTTAGAAATTTGAGGACTGGCTCTTTATTAGATTTCATTCTACTTATATTATTTCCATTATCTTATTCTAGAAGTTTTGCTAACAACACTTTTGGAGTTACTATCTATAAGCAAGATTGGGGAACTAGTGAAAAAGAGAAGAAATAAAGAAAAAGTTATCTAGGCAAGAAATGAGGGAAATAAATATTTTTTCCTAAAAATAAATGGACAATAAGTAAATGAGTCCCCTTTCTTCAAAGAGAAGGTGATGAAAGAGCACGCATTAATTTTTTTTTTTTCCTGAGCATTCTCATTGTGGCTCAGCAGTAATGAACCCTAATGGGATCCATGAGGACACAGGTTTGATCTCTGGCCTTGCTCAGTGGGTTAAGGATTCTTCATTACCTTGAGTTGTGGTATAGGTCGAAGATGCAGCTTGGATCTGGTATTGGCATATGCCAGTGCTATAGTTCCCATTTGACTCCTAGCCTGGAAAATTCCATATGCCACAGGTTCAGCAAAATTTTCCAAGACTGATTTAACAAATCACTTCAAGTAGTTTAAGATAAAATTAAGGACAAAGTGTGGAATACTTATACTTTGTAGGTTAGAGTGGAAATAGTTGTGAACTGTTTTTGAGAGCAACTTGGCAATATCTAATAGATCCCACATCTGGGGGATTGGCATACTTTGTGTACTAGCAAACCCCCTTCTAGGTTTACTTGCTGGAGAAACGTTCTTGTGTGTGTGCAAAGAGAGCAAGGTTTATGTGTGGTTGCCCAAGTGACTAATCAGCAGCAGGAACAGAAGATATGAATGTGTCACCAGACGTCTGAAAAGCCCTGGTCAGTGTGGAAGGTGGAGGAAAGCATTATGCAATCAGTTATCCCTTAGAAAGAAACCAACTAAGGTACTGGTACCTATGAAACGTTAAGAAGCAAGAGATCTCATATTGGAATTTACCCTTTCTAGTAACACCATTCCATTTGGCCTCAAGATGGCTGTAAGAACTCGAAGAAACCAGGGTTTCAATTTCCCAAAGCACCAGCAACTTCTAACTCCTATAACTCTTTCTCAGAAACAGTTACATTGTTAGTAAAAGAAGCCCTGTTTTGTCAGAAAAGGAAATTTTTACTCTGAAATTTTAATGGAGTAGGACCTATAATAGTAGTTATTATGTGGTTCAGCAACTGTGCATATTACATGACTCTTGAGAATTTAATTGCGTAAAAACTATTTTTATATCACCTTCACTGAATGTTTTCCTGAGTATGAATAGATTGACCTGTCATATATTCTGGATTTCAATGACAGTTTTTAGTAGAGTGATACTTTGTAAGCTTTCAGGAACACTGCAAAGTACTTCATGGGATGATCAGGACTGCTGAGTTGGTTGATCATGTAACTTGAGTTAAGAATTTGCAGTAGATTTGTGGTTGCTGAGGGGAAGTGGGATGGCCTGGGAGTTTGGGGTTAGTAGATGCAGACTTTTGCATTTGGAGTGGATAAACAATGAGATCCTGCTGTATAGCACAGGGGACTATATCTAGCCACTTGTGATAGGACATGATGAAGGATCATATGAGAAAAAGAATGTAGGTATGTGTATAAATGGGTCACTTTGCTGTACCACAGAAATTGACAGAACATTGTAAATCAACTATAATTTAAAAATTTAACAAAAGAATTTGCAATGCCATGGCATAGGTTCAAGTGCATAGTTTTTGCAAGCATGGAAAAGCTAAAATTTTCTAAATTTAATAGTTAGCTAGAAGACATGTGAATGAAGGTGGAGGTTTTAGTTCTCTGAGTTATAACTGGAAAAGATAAGTCCATCAGAAGGATTTGTGCTGTAAAAGTATTAAATTTCAAGGCAGAGCATCACAGAAGAAATTTAAAAAATAATTTTCTAGCATAAATTGAATTGTATATTGGGATTAGATTCTAAAGTCATCTATTAAAGTAAAAATTAAATATAGTCAAACTTATTTTTGAAAACTCCTTTAGTAGTTTATATGAAGTGAGTTCCTAGAAATAGATCCCTATAAAGTACAGATAAGTATTATTATGCAACGTATATTTTAGATAATAAAAAAATACCTTTCCAAAGTGTAATTTTATAATATTTTAATTATATAACAGAACTGCTTAATTAATATAAATTGAATGTTATATCCGTGATACAATTCCTCTGTATTAAAAAAAGAGTCTATAGTTATTCCTGTGTAAATTCTTATCATGATGATTTTTCCCCAAACATATATTCTTTTTTTTTTTTTTTCTGTCTTTTTGCCATTTCTTGGGCTGCTCCAGCGGCATATGGAGGTTCCCAGGCTAGGGCTCGAATTGGAGCTGTAGCCGCCGGCCTACACCAGAGCCACAGCAACGCAAGATCCGAGCCGCGTCTGCAACCTACACCAGAGCTAATGGCAACGCCGGATCATTAACCCACTGAGCAAGGGCAGGGAATGAACCCGCAACCTCATGGTTCCTAGTCGGATTCGTTAACCACTGCGCCACGATGGGAGCTCCCCATATATTCTTCTTAAATACATTGATTTGTACTTCCTCATTAAACTTACATACAATTGATAGATTATTTATTAAGTGCCTCAACAGTACAACTAAAAAAATTACGTGATGTAAGAATTTTTAATAATATGAGAAATATTCCTTATATTTTGCTATTTTTTTTTAAAGCGGGTTTAAAGGATTTGGAAGTTAGGACATTTTTCTATTTTTGTTTTTGTTTGAAAATTTTATAAAAATATTTTTAAAATGATTTATGTAGAGTATGCCTATTTATTATACTCAGTACATTATTTTTGGCCATGTCCATGGCATATGGAAGTGCCCCAGCCAGAGATCAAACCCAAGCCAGAGCAGCAACATGAGCCATAGTAGTGACAATGCCAATTCCTTAACCACTAGGACACTAAGGAGCTCCCTCAGTACATTTTTTTAACAATCATAGGACCCAAAATTTTAATGGTAGTTTATTTCTTTTTTTTTTTTCTTGTCTTTTTGTCTTTTCTAGGACCGCACCCACGTCATATGGAGGTTCCCAGGCTAGGGGTCGAATCGGAGCTGTAGCCGCCAGCCTACAGAGCCACAGCAACGCGGGATCCGAGCGGCCCACACCACAGCTAATGGCAACGCCGGATCATTAACCCACTGAGCAAGGGCAGGGATCGAACCCGAAACCTCATGGTTCCTAGTCGGATTTGTTAACCACTGCACCACGACGGGAACTCCCAGAAAGGAGAGTTAACTATTCTAATTAGAGATGAAACTTAAATATTTTACATTTAGCTTTGACGGTAAAACAGATTAATTTGCCTGTTTGAAACATTCAATATTATTTCTTGTCCTTTACACAACTATGCCCTTTTTTATGGTCATACTTATATTTCCTGAGAAGGAATAGGTAAGTATGTTTATTGTACACTGACTATGAAAAGAAGATATCCAATGAATAATTTTGATGACAGAGAAGCACTAATGGTCATTATCTTGGTGTAATGATATTTAAAACCATTCACAGAGAAAGTATTTGAGTGTTTAGCTGCAATTTTATGTCATTATTTTGGGAGACCAATAATTTTGTTCTAGTGATCAGTGGGTTTAAATATGTTGGTGAATTAAAAGCCTCTTTTTCTATTTCTTTGTTTAATAAAACTTAAGTTTAAGTAAGTAGATTTACAAGCAAGTGATTTCTGAGTTCGGTAGGATAATGGATCTCAAAGTATAGTCCAATAGGAACTTGTTACAAATGTAAATTCTAAGGTCCCATCCTACATTAAATCAAAAATTTAGCGGTGAATCTTAGTAATCTATGTTTAATAGGGCTGCTAAATTTGAGAATCACTGTGTTGTCACTGTGTTACCCCTAGGTTATATATACTCTGTGAGTATATGCTATAGAGTACAATAAAAATGTCAGACTATTTTTTTTTTCTGTGGTAATTATTGATTGCCTTTAAGTCATTGTTTCCCAACACCCTATTTAATGACTACTGTTGTATAAACCACTAAGGGAGCATGTTAAAAGGCTGATTTCCTGCCTCCTTCAAACCACAGCCCTAAAATGTTGATTCACCAGGTGAAGTGAGGCCTGGTATAGTGTATTTTAGAGGTGATTCCAGGTTTGAAAAAAATCACTACTCTAGAGTCCCTAATGTTTAAAAAAAAATTTGTGTCTTAACACAAATGTTGTCTTCATGTATTAAGAATCAGTGGAGCCATAGGTACTGTCCCCCTCCTCTCGGGGCTAAGGCTGTTCTGGCAGCAGAATGCATCACTTTGTTTTATTAAATGACCTTTTTTTGTGTTCTTGTAGAATTACTACCTGTGTGGTTGACAGAAAAGAACAGCATCCTGGTACAGGATGGACACCTGTATCAATCCTCTCAGACCGGTCATGGCAAAGCTGGATGCCATTCATCAGCACCTTGAATAGCTAGAATCAGTTAACACAGTGAGAGGAGCAATATGACCTTAGGTAGTCATGTAGTGCCTCACAACTGCTCCTGGTCTGTTTCTGTGTTTGGAAACAAACAAATTAAACAAGAGGAAAAATGGGCAGGAAAACAAATCAGACCTGTCACTATAGTTGAAGGAATGTAGTAACCAATACAATCCCATCCTTACCATGAGAGATTCCTCATACTTCTGTATTTTAAATTAAAGCTAAGTTATGTTTTATACTCAAAAGTGGGGTAGGTAGAATTCTGAATTTTTCACTTATGTTCGTATTTTCCAAGTACACTAACACATAGTCTGGATTCTGTCTATTCTCACCGACTTTCCTAAACACAGGCAGATGATGAGCTGTTTTGAAATGCTATTTTGCTGCCTGAGTCCAATCACTCTTTCTGACTGTGTTCATTTATTGCGGCTGTTCAAGGCTGGCATGAATGGCACTCAGCTTTGCCAGCTGAGACCTGAGTGCATGCAGAAAACCTGCCCATCCTCAATCAGGCTGATGTGTAACCTTTGTTTGGTCCAGTCCATGGCTGCTCTCACTTTTTTCTTTTAAGACAGAAGCATCTGGTGGCTTTGACCCAATAAGAATGTAAAATTTAAAAGCATGTTTTCAAATGTGAATCTGTTGAATTAAATATGCTAATACTCTTAAAGGGCATTCAAAAATTTATATTAATTTTTAAATTAAAAGTATGCAAGGTAGTGCTGTCTCAGTTAATGAAATAACTTTTTTTTTTTTTTTGGTCTTTTTAGGGATGCACCTGTGGCATGTGGATGTTCCCAAGCTAGGGGTCGAATTGGACCTGTAGCTACTGGCCTACACCATAGCCACAGCCACACCAGATCCGAGCCAAGTCTGCAACCTACGCTGCAGCTCATGGTAACACAGGATCTTTAACCCACTGAGCAAAGCCAGAGATTGAACCTGCATCCTCATGGATTCTAGTCAGATTCCTTTCCACTGAGCCATGAGGGGAACATCTGAAATAACTATTTTTAAGAGAAACCTTCTCTATGTTAAATTCTCCCTTCACTTTTTTTTTTTAAACTATGTGTCATTAGAGTTATCCCTAAAAATATTTGCCTTGTGATTAGGGTAAGTAGTCACTTTTTGTTCCAAAGATTTTTTGTGTAGTTTTCTCTGATTCTTATAATTTTACTCCATCTCTCCCCCCAGTTTAGAGCTGAAAATTCAGTTGTTCATTCCTATTGCATGAAGTTTGATTTATGTACTCTATTTATCCACTCTATTCTCATTAGGTTGTAGGGCAATTCTGTGGTTACTCCTGTTTAAATTAATATAAAGTAGTAAAAGGAGTAAAATAACATGAAGCTTCACACAAGCCTTGGAAGTGCTTTGCATTTCAAAACTATAGGAGAAAAGGAAAATCTCTCTCAAAGTTGGAAAATCTAAAACTCTTGTTTCACTAATAGCCACCATAATTACCTATTTTAGATTCTAAGTAGTTTCTCTGAGATAATTCAGAGGCCTTTTAGGTTTCCTTAATTATTTTACATAAAAAGGCTAAAAATTTTGCATAATTCCCTCTGTTAACCAATACTTATAAAACTCTTAATTTTGTGTCCACCTCTGTCCTCAATATCTTAAATTGATTAGAATGAATATGTGATGGAATTGATCTTTTAAATTTCAAAATTTACTAACTTTCATTTTAGTATTAAAGTGAACCAGTTATACTGTTTGAAAAGAGATGGGTAGGATATAGCTATC
The DNA here is from genome assembly GCF_054392235.1 of Sus scrofa. Taxonomy (NCBI): domain Eukaryota; kingdom Metazoa; phylum Chordata; class Mammalia; order Artiodactyla; family Suidae; genus Sus; species Sus scrofa. The sequence goes on from NC_139390.1 coordinate 66,824,848, forward strand.
ATTTGGAAGAGCATTGACAGGTACTATAGGCAAAGCTTCAACACTGGCTGCATCCTAGATATGTGAGCTATTTCAACATGCTCGGCTTACACTAGATTCCTTTCTTTTTTGCATTAATGAGAAGGAATAACATTCACTGACTCAGTCTGTAGCACTTGGCCATTATTTGCTGAGCTGTATAAACAATGAGCAGCTGTGTCATTGTTTTTATTACATGATTTTTGTTTATTCATTTAAAAATTTTATGACAGTAGGGTGGCTTAGCAGCATGCTTATGGTAATGAAGAAGTTAATTAGCAATAGCAATATTGAGAAAGACTTCAAGAGATGAGTTTTAATAACTAGTACTAAAAATATTACAGTAGTCATCCAAAGATAAACATAATAAGCTTCAGACAAATTGGTAAAATAGTTAGATTACCAGTAAAAAAAATCACATTATAATCCTTTGGCTTTCAGTTTCCAAAGAATAGTGCAGATAAACATATACTCATTCACATATCGTAATTTCTCTATTTTGTTTTGCTTCTTCCCTAAAAACTACAGGATGGGTAAAAAATGGAAATTTAACAGAAAATAAGCATTTGTCTTTTAATAATAAATTCAGAAGATGACTGCCAGTAAAAGAGGCAGACAGCTTATACGAATTCTGGAACTGCATGAGCTTTCCAGCCCAGAAATATTGATAGACATAGTCTGAGTGTGGTAGTCTGCTTCAGTTTAGAGCCAAAGACGTCTTAATTCAAGCACTGGGAAATCCATAATTGGAAAGAATCCCATAGTCACTGCTGATATTTCCCTCTAATTATTAGTGACTTTGTTGTATTATAAACTCACTTAAGAACTCTGGATTTTTATAAGAAAGTATTTTCAGGATCCATTTACTAGACCTGCTGTTATCAGATATTCACTCGTGCTGACTATGCATTAGGGTGTCATGTAGTATTTGAGATAGTGATATGAAAATGCTAATATTGGCTCATTTTAATACAGCTTCAATTTTGCCTATGGGCTAAACAGGGTTAAAATTACTTTTCTCTACATTAGTGACTTAGTGGATACTATGACTCATTTTGGGAATTCATTATGATTGTGGCAGTTGATGTTTCTTTATTCCTCTGTTATATCACCATTAGCAGTGTCTCCATATCTGAGCCAAGCCAACTGGGTGAATGCATATATATTCAATCCCCATAGGACTGAAGAGGTTACTATTAATGAGGATGAGAGATTTGCTTTTCTTGTTTATAATTGTCAGATATATGTGTCATATGAGTAGGAAGTGCCAAAAGTTATTAAAGCCAAGAGAAATTAGATTGGTGATAGGAGATATTTTGAAAAGAGATAGTTCCAGGAAATTGTACATAAAGCCTTCCCTTTCAAGGAAGGTTTTTAGTTGGATGAGTTATAAGCACACTCAAAATATTGGATTTATTTATTCAACATTCACTGAGTGTTTATTATGGGCAAAATTATTTACTGAATGCTGTGGAAGGTAAAGAAAGAGCCTTGGCTCCATAGGTAAAACATGTTTAATTAGGGAGGCAACACACAAAGTCAAGTCATGCCATGTAATCAAATATTTTCGTTTTTAATAAAACTTACCAAATTAATAATAATACATCTTACTAAATAAAAAAATAATAAATCTGGAGTTACCCTGTGGCCCAGTGAGCTAACGACACTAAGTTGTCTCTGTGAGGATGTGGGTTCGATCCCTGGCCTCGCTCAGTAGGTTAAGAATCCAGTGTTGCTGTGAGCTGTGGTGTAGGTCACAGAGGCACTCGGATCTGGTTGCTATGGCTGTGGCGTAGGCCATCAGCTGCAGCTCTGATTCGACCCCTAGTCTGGGAACTTCCATGTGCTGAGGGTGTGACCATAAAGAAATGATAATAAATCTTACAAAAGTCATATTCAACTTGGATTTAGCTTGATTTAAATGAAGTATTTAGCAAAGTCTTATATGATAGTCTCAAGAGAAGATGAAAAACATGGATTAGATTAGGTAGTTTAAATTATATAGAATTGCCCATATTTTTGCAGTTTTGATTTACATTACCAATTTCAAGGAGTTCCCTTGTGGCACAATAGTTTAAGGATCTAGCTTTGTCACTGAAGCAGTTGAAGTCTCTGCGGTGGCACAGGTTCGCTCTGTGGCCCAGAAACTTCCACATACCATGGGCATAGCTAAAAAAACAAACACACAAACAAACAAAAAATCAACTGGATAAATTACCAATTTCATATGACTTGACCTAATATAATGTAACATCTTAAGTGGCTTGAATTACCAACTGAGAATAAAGCAATATGTTGATTTGTCAGAGTAAGCCTAGAAGGTGGTCTTCTGGTCATGCCGACAACCTTTGTCATTGAACTGCTCCTGCTCAATATTTTTAATCAATAACTTTGATGAATATATAGAAGATGTGACAATTTGCTTGGCCAGATGACAGATTATGAAGAGGGAATATAATGATAAAATCTGGAATCAAATGGGTGGGACAACCTGAATCAGTGATCTATAATGAAAAAGAAGAAATCTGACACAGATAAGTCTGTTTGTGTATTATATAATTCCCAAATTAGAAGACTCTGATAGTTATTTGTGTGAAAGAAAAAAAAATAAAACTTTTAGTTCATTTTCAGCCAGCAGATACAAATTAATAGACTACTCTTTGCCAGTCACTGTCTAAGATACTGGCAATGCTCTGATCTAAACCCAGTCAGTTCCTATCTTCCCAGGCTTACGGGGCTTGGGGGACACAGATTTAATTTGCATCAGCAGTTTGGGGTACGGGGTAGAAACGGTGAATGCAGTCTTCAGCTGTGTTGATGATAACAACAAAATGACAACAGCAAACCACCTAGAGTAAAGGAGAAAATCTCATGCTATTCCCATTTGGTCAGACCATTTCCTAAGAATTTGGTTCTGAACATGTGGTTCCAAGCTTTTAGAAACAATGTCAGTTATGAGTTTCTTGATGGAGGATGCCTAGGTTTGTTATATATGCTGGGAACCATGATCCATTTGATGAAAGGTTGAAGGACTAGGGTATTTAGCTAAAGGCAGTGAAATCAGATTGCATGAGTTTTGAAAATGGCTCCTCCACTCACTAGCTGTGTGATTTTTTTTTTCTTTTTTTTTTTGTCTTTTTGCCATTTCTTGGGCCGCTCCTGGGGCACATGGAGGTTCCCAGGCTAGGGGTTGAATCGGAGCTGTAGCCGCCGGCCTACACCACAGCCACAGCAACGCGGGATCCGAGCTGCATCTGCGGCCCACACCACAGCTAATGGCAACGCCGGATCATTAACCCACTGAGCAAGGGCAGGGATCGAACCCGCAACCTCATGGTTCCTAGGTGGATTCGTTAACCACTGTGCCACGACGGGAACTCCCTAGCTGTGTGATTTTGCTAGTTACTTGGCCAACGTCCAACCAATGAAAAGGAAATTGTAATAGTACCTACATCTCATACTTGTACTTAATGAATTAAATATGTGATACATAAATGCTAAAATGTATAAATGGATAGAAAGGGAGAGAGAGATTATTAGTAAACAAACAGAAGGCTTAGGAGGGAAGTCCAAAGGTGTCTTTGGATAAGAGATCTGGATAACAGATCTGGATAAGAAAGTATTCATATTTCATTCTTCCCTCAGTGGTTAGAAACCGTAGGGTGAAGAAAAATAATATTCTTTTATATAATATAATTTCAAATGTTTAAATTTGGCCAGTTTTCATTCTCCAATGTTCTCTACTTTCTACATTTTGGTAAATTTCCAGTGATACAGAATTGCCAAAATTAGCTTTGACAACTCTGCAACTTGACAGCTTTCATGTGAAGTAGGTGGCAGTGTTTCTAAGGTCTAAACAACTTTCAGAAATAATTTCCAATTATCCTTATACTATTTTTCAAATATTCCAGCTTTTAGTAAATATAAAAGTCACATCATGGGTTTAAAAGAGCATAGGCACATATAACAGTGAATTTGGATTAAATAATATTTTGCCAGATCATATCTTGCACTGTGTTCTTTGAAGATCTTTATTGTATGTTCCTTCAATATGAAATAACATCCTAAAGAGTGGTTTGGGGAGTTCCCGTCATGGCACAGTGGTTAACGAATCCGACTAGGAACCACGAGGTTGCAGGTTCGATCCCTGGCCTTGCTCAGTGGGTTGAGGATCCGGTGTTGCCATGAGCTGCAGTGTAGGTTGCAGACGTGGCTTGGATCCCACATTGCTGTGGCTCTGGTGTAGGCCAGTGGCTGTGGCTCTGATTAGACTCCTAGCTTGGGAACCTCCATATGCCATGAGAGCGGCCCTAGAAAAGGCAAAAAGACAAAAAAAAAAAAAAAAAAAAAGAGTGGTTTGGGAATTTCGGTATTAGCTTACACCTATGAAAGAAGACAGTCTAGTGGAATCTAATACCTAAAACAAACCCATTCAAAATAATTCTATTTTTCTTGCAGTTTACCATTAATTGAAAGCTTGCCAGAACGCCTTATGTTATTTTCTTTATTTTGTATTAAGACCCTAACTTATTTGAAAAACAAATTTTTCAATTTTTTTCTTTTTAAAATTTGTTATGATTTTTATTTTTTCCATTATAGTTGGTTTATAGTGTTCTGTGAATTTCTACTGTATAGCAAAGTAACCCAGTCATATATATATATATATATATATATATATATATATATTCTTTTTCTCATATTATCCTCCATTATGTTCTATCACAAGTAACTAGATATAGTTTTTTAATTAAATAATAAATTACATACAGTAAAATTCTCCATTTTAGTATAGATCCCTGCAAATTTTGACAAGTGTAGTCATAAATTTATCACCACAATCAAAGTATAGAATAGGTCCCCCAAATTCCAGAAAAAGTTTAAGGTTCTCCTTTTGTACATAAAACAGAAAAGGATCACATAAATTAAGACTTGAAAAAGACTAAAAAAAAATAAAGAAAATAGTGAAGAAAGTAAGGAGGCTGAAAATGCATACTACATAATCTGACATCTGGCTAGAATTTTGACAGGAACTGTTTCTATAACTGAGAATATGATTTTAAAAAGTATATGTGTTACACGTATTTATATGTAACTGAGTTATCAAATATTGCACTCAAATGTGATCAGATGTTATTTTATATATATATATACAATATATCTCCTCTCTCACTCTCTATATAAATACCTGTTATAATTTATGTGCAGATGGCTCTCCTTTTTCTGCTTTGTATGATATGGGTTCCATTTTTGAGAATAGATTCCATAATTGAGAACTGATTCCACTGTTGCAATGTAATAAGTTCTTCCTTACACAGAATCAGTATCTTTCTCTATACATTTTATCCAGTCTAAAAAAAAAAATGTTTTCCACTTCTCTTCTGATACCATGAATCAGCTTCCTTTAAATGTAATGGTCCATCACAGATTTAATAATTGTCCTTTTCAGGCTCTCTCCAGTCTGAACATCCATTGTGTTCAATCATGTAGCATCATGACAAGGTTCTCAGGACTCCTTCTGTCCTTCCTCTTTTTGTTCCCAAAACATGGCCCAACATAGAGATATAATGTGATCATCATAGAGGTAGTTTTACTGTCATCAGTGATAATCACTAAAATTTATTCGGCTTTTCCAATCAACTGTGAGGTTTTATTTTTACCATTTTACAAATAAGGAAATTGAAAATTGCAAAGATTAAACTATACTCCACAGGAGTTCCCATTGTGGTTCAGCAGTAATGAACCGGACTAATATGTGTGAGGACTCAGGTTTGATCCCTGGGCTGGCTGAGTGGATTAACAATCCTGTCTTGCCCTGAGCTGTGGTGAAGGTTACAGACATGGCTCAGATGTGGTGTTGCTGCTGCTGTGGTGTAGGCCAGCAGCTTCACCTCCGGTTTGATGCCTAGGCTGGAAACTTCCATACCTGTGGCCCTAAAAAAAGCAATAAATAAATAAATAAATAAATAAAATAAACTATACTCCATGACTGAATAACTACTAAGCTTAGGAGCTGGGATTTTCAATCTATTACTGACTTTGTTGAGAACATTAAACCATTTTAATACAGATTGAGAGTATATCAGAATTTAAGCATCTCTGTCTTTCAATTGATTCATGATGAGTTCAAGGTTAAGAAAACCAAGGAGAATTTTCCAAAATTTAACTTCTTTTCCAAAATTTAACTTCTTTATGTGAATTATAAAACTGTCTCCTCAACCATGTATAAACATATACATTTCATAATTTCAAAACTTAAATTCAGGCCAGTTACAACATCTTAAATTAAATCATTCTTCATATTTTAAATTTAAGTAGAGAATAGGAAACATTTTAATAAATTTTGACATTGGAGCCAGGAAATCACAAATTTATGTATTGATGGCATAATAAACACATGCATTAAAGCTGTCCTGCTTATCTAGACTTTATTTTTTTTAACTTTTTTTAATATTTGTAGTAAATAAACCTTACATTTTAAAACATACTTATTGGAATGAATAGCATGTGTTTTAAATACTAAATGTATGTTTTCTTTGAATACTTACCACTAAATTATACAAGTAAAGGTTATGGATATAAGTTGACCTTTACTAACAAAAGAAGAAACTCTCAAAAGAAACATCCTAAGAGGGCTTGATATGACACACTTTAAATACATACCAATTAATTACCAAATGTGCAGAGGAAAATTATTGCTTTGAGACTTGCTAAAGGATGATTTTAGATTCTGCCTCACTTTTTCTAAGGTTTATCTAACATGTGGGCACTTATTGCAAGAATCTTACTCATTTGAAGCTTGATTTTGTTTCTTCAGAATTTAAAAATGTATTACTGTTTTAGATTCCCTAATTATGCATATGATATTATTGCTGAGTAATGGCATACTAAGCTTCCTTTTAATTGACAGGTTTGAACTTTAAGTATTTAATTGGTACTTCATAATAAAAATGACTGGATAGACCACTTTCAAAGAATTCTCTAAGGAATGAAATGTCTTCATTATCAGCAAGGAGTAATTAATTTTAAATTATTTTCACTTTTGCTGAAATTTGTTCATATACTAGAACATACACTATGTAACTCCGATTCTAAAGATTCCAAAGAGACACTGAAAAAATGTTGCATCATCAGAACCAGAATGTACAATATAAAGTGCAGTGCAGAAATGAACAGTGCCCTTTTCTCAGCACCTATTATTAAAAATAGAATGAAAGTTTTCCTGTCTGAATCCCTCAGAAAATGAGTCATTCTGAATAACTGAATTTTCCAACTAAGTGAGCATGTTTAAGCACTAAAACATTTAAGACACATTTGAATCATTTGGAGAGCTCCTTTCGATAATTTTTTTTCTATATGCCATTTTTCTATTTTTTTTCAACAATGCTTTTTCTATAGCAGAGCTAGCTCAATTTAACTTTTAACTTTTCCTTGGTCTCTCCAGATTATCATTATGCTTGTGTCTTTTGACTTGTCTTGCATATATTTCATATTTAAATTCTTGGTTTCAAAATAAATAGGGTATTTTTACCATGACATTGTGGACATTACATGCCCATAACCTAAAGCATATATTCATTGCCAACACTTTAGTTCTAAATTAAACTTTGGTAGGTCCCATGATAATTGGCTGTACATTTATGTAATCATAAATTATTTGGATTACACTGGAGGAATGCATTTGTCATATTATTGAAAATAAGCAAAAACAGAATGTTTTACAGTGTTTACACCTTAAAACATTTTACAGGATTTATGCAGTAAAATACTTGCATCCACTCTCTTCAGAGTCTTTTAGAATCACATAATCTTGGAATTTGTTTACGCTTTTTTTTTAGAATCACATAACCTTGGAATCCCTTTTTCTACTCCCACTGTCATTGTTTCAGTTCAAGCCATTGATTCTTCCTTCAGGTAGGGGAGGGGGAGGGCATTGCAGATTATGTATTATAATCACCTGGACATGCATCAAGATTCCAAAACCTTCTCTTCCTCCAGTGTTTGACTTGTTGAGAATGATTGCTGAGTGAGTCACTGTTTCTGAAGGGAGTATGTCTTTACATATTTGGAGTCTGAAAAAGCGGAATGTTGGGTTGAGGTTCCCAACATCACTGGGCTGTCATCTTGCAACAACTGGTTTAACTCCCAGGCTCCAGCCTAGGTGTACTCCGTTCCTCCCTCTTTCCCACTTTCAGTCTGTCCTCTTTACAGCCACCAGGTATTCCGAAAACTCAAAACAGTAATTTAAATCCTATAGTTTATTTTCTTGACTCCCTGTGGCCTTTAAGATAAACTCTGAAACCTCTCATGAGATGTATGACCTCAACATAGTCTGTATAAACAGTATGTTGTTATAATTTCACCTAAATTTATATTATACATGAGAATGCATGTATTTATTTAGTTTCTAGAAATATTAATTCCAGCGTAAAAAAAAATAGATTTTAAATACATTAGCAAGCTAGAGAAAGTAGAGTACCTCTTGATACTGATCAGCATCGTGAGTCATGAGAAATCTGTTTTACAAAAAAGGATGCTAGATGCCATCTCCATGATGTCATACCTTACTTTGTAGACACAGTCATCGTTGATTAGGTTATATACTGCCTTGAGAGAGCCAGGTAGATTGTATTTATTTTTGGAGTTAAAAGAATCTTAAACGCATTATCTACTTTAGTTGACAATACTCACACATCATGTCATTTAGCTGTGTTTTCTCCTTGTAAATTTGTTTACCAGTGGGGGAGTGACTCATTGTCACCTGAACATTAGCCAAGGGTACTTTGTCCTCACAAAGTAAGGATGTGAGTGGATGAATTATGATGGCATCTGTCTTTAGTATTTTTCCACTGTAAGAGTTCATACTTTTCTGATGTCCTTTACCAACATGTTCAAAACAGGAAGGAAACTGCTGCTTATAATGCTCTCTGAAAGACCAGATTGGTTGGTTTAAAGCCAATTAATCCAAAAAAGAGAACACCTGTCTCTTCTTAAATAGTGAATGTAATGTTTTCCTATGAATTCAGTTTGAGAGATAATGCAAATCAGAATCACCATGATTCATTTCTGGTTATCTCTTTCTTCCAAATTGAAATAAATAGAAGCTTCTTGTTATTGAGGTTCCTGGAAAGGAAAGACAAGTGATTGTTCACTTGCCTGTGGAGATATTCTTAGTGAAGAGGAATTCAAATGCACTTGGAGATGATTGACTGACTTAAAGAATAGGGTAGTAGAGTTTAAGAGGCACTTGCTCATTTGTAAGTCCTAGAGCTTAAATGAGGAAAACCATTAGGTGATGGCTCCTTCAGTTTTCTGTCATGTTTGCTTGTGAACTAATGACCATTTTGAGCATAGATCTTAACTGCAAATTATTCTAAAGAAAGTCACTCATTGCTGTTGCGTGCACAATTACTTCCACATGAATAATTTCTTATCTCTTAACCTCTTTTCATGCCTAAGCAGCTCAAAAAATTCCTATGCAATAAATGCATTTTACATGAATGGTTTTATGTCAGGCCACTGAAGAGAAATTGAAGAGCTATTCATTGGATTTTTCTATATATCAAATAGAAACAATAATAGCTATTTTCTAAAGAACTGAAAAAAAAATCAGTTTGAGCTTAACCTAGATTAAGAAGAGAATAGATCAAGAATGATTAGAGAGCAACTACTGATTAGAATTCTTGAGTTTCATTCCTTTCAGTTTATATGTGACCTTGAAGAAATCATTTGAACTTATTTCCATTTAACTAAGGCTAGAGAGTACATACATTATGCAAATTTTGAAAATAAAATATAGAAATATAAAGAAAGTGAGTCACTTTTCCAGCTTATCAGCTACCATCTGCAAATAAATACTTTTCAGCTACTCACAATAAATGAGTCATTTTTCCAGCTTATCAACTAACCTCTTCAAAGGAACACTTTTCAACTATTCCTGGGGGTTCTATTGTTTCTTAGAAGTGTGCTAAGTTCAGACAGAAACCAAAGATGCTTTTTGGAAAAGGATCTTTTTTTTTTTTTTATTTCACTCCCCTAAAAGATTATTCTGCAGTCATGCTGGAAAATATATTCAGAATCTGATCCTGTTTACATCTGTCTCTCTCTCTTTTTTCTTTTCTTTTCTTTTTTTTTTTTTTTTTTTAATCTTTTTGTCTTTTTAGGGTCTGCGCCTGCAGCATATGGAGGTTTCCAGACTAGGGGTCCAATTGGAGCTGTAGCCACCAGCCTACGCCACAGCCACAGCAACACAACATCTGAGACACATCTGCGACCTACACCACAGCTCACGGCAACGCTGGATCTTTAACCCACTGAGCAAGGGCAGGGATCGAACCCACATCCTCATGGATGCTAGTCGGGTTCATTAACCACTGAGCCACGACGGGAGTGCCTATTTATTTACATCTCTTATTTCATATCCCATTTCATACTCCTTAGAGTTGGACCTTAAATAGTAGACGGTTGTGTCTCTGCTATTTCATGCACACGGTCCTCGATGCATGGTGCTACCTCGATGTGGCCTCTCTTTCCTCACTCAGGAAGCAAACTCTCCGATAACTTCGGAGATTGGATGACCACAGAGTTTATCACCCACACTGGGACACTTGAGAAGAAAAGGAGAGCTAACCAGACAAAGCCTGAACACAGATGTCAGCAGGGCTTTGTGGTCCCAATATTTAAGAACCATCTAAAACATTATCTCCTCTATGATGGTTTTTCCCAAAACAGAGATGCTTGTTTCCCTTTTTTTTTTTTTTTTTTTTTTTTTGGCCATACCCACAGCAGGCAGAAGTTCCAGAGCCAGGGATCAAACCCACACCACAGCTGCAACCCAAGTCACAGCAATAACAAGGCCAGATTCTTAACCCACTGTGCCATGAGGGAACTCCCTTGTTTCCTATTTTTATTGCTGTTGTACCTCTGCTATGGACTTAACTCATTATAAACTTACTGTTTGGACACATGCCTGTCTCTTAGAAAGGGATCCTTTAGGGCAGGTTCTTAAGGCCATGATCATTTCGAACTCTCATCATACTTTCTTCACAGGAGACTCAATTTTTTCCTGCCCTAACATATCTGACAGACATCCTCCTCTCGTCAGTGTTGTTGCCAAAACTCAGCCTCTGTCCACTTGTGCCTCATAGAAATGCAGAGACAGTATTTTGGGTGAAGGAGAAAGATAGCTTTACTGCTTTGCCAGGCAAAGGAGGCCACAGCAGGCTAATGCCTTGAAGACTGTGCCCCCTTTGGGAGAGATTGGGAAGTGGTTTATAGTTTGGGAAGTGGAAAATAGGGCCACAGATAAGGATCAGGGTAGATTCAAGCTTGTGTTTTCTTTCAAAGCTGGTGTTTAGTGGCCCCACGACTTGTTCTAGTGGTCCTTCTTTTCTACAATGAAAACTGCTTCATCAGGTAGTTAACACCTTCCAGTTGGTGGGGGTTTTAGTTCTGCAGGAGAGCTCAAAGATATTGTTGTGTGTATTTCTCAAAGAGGCACCAGGACCTGCCCTAAGGCTACACTGTAGTCTCTGGACTGCCCCTCCCTGGTTTCTGCATCCCCTTCCTTCTCTGATTAGCAACTGTATGAACCTGACCTTTGGAACTCAGGGAAGGTCATGGAGACTGAAGCCTTATTCCCTAAAAACAAGAAATGGGGGACACAGAAAGGCTTGTTTGCCCAGGGACCCCACAGGGCCCTGCTAGGTTTCAGTGTCTGTGAACAGCTACCAGAATAATTCATGGTGGATATGGAAGGAAGGGCCCCCTCTCCCCAGACTAAAGATAAAAGGATCAAGTCAAAACCTGAAATCAGAGCTCTTAGGAAATTGGAAAATGCCCTGATCATGATTCTGAGGGAGATAGGGCTGGATAATCACTGGCTTAACACATTGTATGGATTTAATAAATATTTGTTGATGAATTAATAAAAGAGGTCTCTGTTATAATAATACTTGATGAAAACTATTTAATAATTTCTCCTTCCGTTTTTCCATGCTAAATCTAAATGTCTCCCCTTTTTTGTATGTTTGTTTTAGTTTCTTTCTAGTTATATACCAGATAGGATTTTAATATTTTCTTAGAGTAGTTTAAACATTAGTCTAACAAAATTGAAAAAATTTCAAAAGCGAAAAAGGAAAAAAAAGCAGTTTGCATCCCTTGGTATTTCGGATTTTGTAATGGAAGGATTTGATTTTGTGGCAGAGTTGTTTTCCCCTTTTCTTTACAATTTTTAAAGGTCAGCACTTAAACTTTCATTTTTCTTTGTTATTCTCTCAGTCTGGCTTTACCTTTTCATCTCAAAGGCAGCACCCCTTTGCTTTTCCAAAAAGCTAAAGAATTCTTAGAAGTTCTTTCCTTTTTTTCTTTATATAACCAGTTCAGTTTGGTAGTACCAATGAAATTTGGCAATACTTTCCTTCTCTCAGTTTTTGATAGCTTTTCATCCACAGAGAAGTTAAGCAATGCAAATTTATAACATAAAACAATCAAACCAGAGTTTTGGTTAGAACTCTGGTATCTAAAGGATACTCAGACTCATATTGAAACTGACAGCACTAACAGCCTGAACCTAGCCAGAACACAGACTGGGACTTGAATCCACATGTCGGACTCGAAACCAGCCTAAACCCAGACTGGGACGGGAACCACGTGCTGGGACTCGAATGCTGCTTAAACTCAGATTGGGACTTGAACCCACGGTTTTAAATTAGATTCACTCACCTGTGTCTGGACTCACTGAGGTTCAGCTTCTTCTTGTCTTCTCACAGAAGGAATTCAGCAAGAGACAAAGTGATAGGCAAGAAATAGATTTATTGAGATAGGATGCTTGCAAGAGATGTAAGTGGCCTGCATGGAAGCTCTGCTCCAAGGATCCAGTGGGCTGTAGTTTTATCCTCCAAGGGCAGTGAGGGTTGGAAAAGACCACCTCTTCTTTTCTGGTAGTAGCAGCTCCTGCTGATATATAGTAAGGTGTGTATTCAAATCAGCAGAAGGGTGGTCCTCAAACTCTTGCCCTGGGTCTGAATCTGAATGCAGGCCTCATCCCATCCCCCACTCAACAACCTCAGGCATTTCTTGCCCCTCCACTAGTCAGGCAAGCCTGTCTTGTGCTGACAGCTTTTTTGAGCAATTTATTTACCTACGGTGATCCTTTTGGATGTTTCTTGACAAGAAGAGTTGCATTTAGATAAGGATACTATTCATAAAGTTTCCAACCTCAACTGAGATAAATGCAGGTATGGCCAGAAAAATTTGATATCTGGCCATTAGTATATTGAAAATAATTGGCTCAGAGATCAGAAAATGGCAGCAGAAATTCAAGATAGAACTGGAACCACTTCATGTTTTTTTAACAAGCAATCTACGAAAGTTGAGACTTGTTCTAGCATCGTTGGTGATTTTCTAATAACGCAATAAATTTTAATGGGTTGTGAACAACTAGATTGGACTAAGCGCCTTGAAAGCCTTCCTGATAACAGAGCCAACTGTAGTTCATGAAGCATAATTCAAAGGAGAACTTTCATGAAAACAGTCCCTCCTTGTGTATAATATTGTCTAGATAATGTGATGACAGTATTCTGGAATAACAACTTTATTACTTTCTTTACAAGTACACTTTATGGCAGATGAGTCAAATTGCTTTTTTGTGACCAGTTTTTATTTTCTCAGCTGTGTTCTAGTACTCATCTCCTCCTTCCTACCAGGTTCATAGGACTGCCGTCCTACACAGTTAACTGCGCAACTTGATTAGATTGAACAGATAGTTAAGAAGGTCCACTGGCTTCAGACTTCCCATGAAGTTAGCACAGTGTCACCTCTGATATTTAGTGACAGATGATTCAGCCCATCAGTATTTACCATCACTTTTCTAGGTTTGCAACTGTAGGTAAGACCTCATGATCAAATAATCTATGTGAAAATATGCTTATTTTTAGAAATGAGGTTAGTGATGAGTACTTGGTAAAGCCACCAATGAAGTGAAAGCTATGAATATTGGCTTTTGGAAGGTTTGCATGATGTTTTTTTCTTAATGTAACATTTCTATGAGCATCAAGCATTTAGAACATCAAGGCAATTGAGTTCAGTACCAGCACCTGATATAAAATATTAATAACAAACAATGGTTTATGTATATCATAACATAGAATAAACTTTGAGTTGAGATGATTTGAATTCTATCCATTCTCTAGCTTTTAAAAAAATAGAATCTTATGTTTCATCTCATGGAAGTAAAGTGTTGAGTAATAGAAGAAAATACAAAAAGCATCATTTCTATATTGAAACCACAGCTTCTTGTTACAAGTAGAACCTTGCACTACCACATTCTAAGTCACTGTAGCAGTGACATACAAGGGGAGAAAAGTGAAAATGTTATGACGTCTCATGTTATCATGGTATTAGGCATCAATTATTCCTTCTGTACTAAAGGAAGATACAGAAACAAGTCAAATATTCCTATACAATATAAGCAGCTCACAGTTGGATCTTGATTGATGCCCAGCATCCCTAAGAAGAATTGTCAAGATATAAAGCTACTTCAAACATGTTGGATGTTGACAGAGTTAATTTCCAGAAATTATATTCTCCTAATAGTTTAACGATTTAATGCTTCTCCCTCCCCAATATATTTAGCAAGTTTCTCTATTTTTTGTAGACATTGCTGTCTAAAGTTTCTAAGACCTCTCCCCTTCATTGCTAATTAATAAATACATCAGGAGCATCGATACTGAGTAATTTTAGAATCATATATTAGGTCTCCATTCAAAAAATGATGTATTGGAGTTCCCGTCATGGCACAGTGGTTAACGAATCCGACTAGGAACCATGAGGTTGTGGATTCGGTCCCTGGCCTTGCTCAGTGGATAAAGGATCCGGGGTTGCCATGAGCTGTGGTGTAGGTCTCAGACGCAGCTTGGATCGCGCATTGCTGTGGCTGTGGTGAAGGCTGGTGGCTACAGCTCCGATTCAACCCCTAGCCTGGGAATCTCCATATGCCACGGGAGCGGCCCAAGAAATGGCAAAAAGACAAAAAAAAAAAAAAAAAAAGTGATGTATTAACATATGTTAGTTGAGTTATATGCAGCTGCATTAACTGAACTGAAACTGTATTTGTAAGCTTTTGGGAATGGCTAAGGAAGAAAAGCTATAGTGCTTTAGCTTCCTTCTGTATTGTACACTTGTTAAGGGAAGAAAATACTTCTGCTTCCCAGACACCAGGCTCATATACACTAGACACACATGAAACTTTTGTTTTAAAGTAAGAAAAGCCCTTTCCACAGAAAAGAAAATCATGGACTTGGAGGATAGACTTGTGGTTGCCAAGGGGGAGGGGGAGGGAGTGGGGTGGTTGGGGTGCTTGGGGTTAATAGATGCAGACTATTTATTGCCTTTGGAATGGATTAGCAATGAGATCCTGCTGTGTAGCACTTGGAACTATGTCTAGTCACTTATTATGGAGCATGATAATGTGAGAAAAAAGAATGTATACACGTACGTGTAACTGCTCACCATGCTATACAGTAGAAAAAAAAATTGTATTGGGGAAATAACTATTAAAAAAATAATAATAGAAGCTCCCGTCATGGCTCAGTGGTTAATGAATCTGACTAGGAAGCATGAGGTTGTGGGTTCCATCCCTGGCCTCGCACAGTGGGTTAAGGATCTGACGTTGCCTTGAGCTGTGGTGTAGGTTGCAGACGAGGCTTGGATCTGGCGTTGCTGTGGCTCTGGTGTAGGCTGGCAGCTACAGCTCCAATTAGACCCCTAGCCTGGGAACCTCCATATGCTGTAGGAGTGGCCCTAGAAAAGGCAAAAAGAGAAAAAATAAAAATAAAATAATAATAATAATAAAATAACGAACCAAAAAAAATTTAAAAAAAACCAAAAAACCCAAGTCAAACTGGCTAATGCTCAAAGAAGGAGTTGGATGTCTCAGGTAAGTGAACTTCCAAAAAGAGAGGCTTCCTTCAGAACTGAAAGGAGATGTTCATTTCTGTTATGGAGGTTCTATCTCAGTCAGTCCCTAAACTCTCCTTGCTTCTGATTGGCTCCTGTTTCGGAAGTACTTCTTCCCCATGGCAACAAGATGATCCCTGGCCTTCAAAGTTATGTTTTTCATGGAGCTCAGGTTCTCATCAAAGTAGCATACCTTCTCCCTATTATCACTAGCAAGTTCCAGGGGACATCTAATAGGGTCTTCTGATGTATTTAAGAGAACCCTCTGAGTGAGCAAACCTGGATGATGAACTCATCTTTCAGATTTTAGAGAAAATTGGAGAAAATCAGCCCTACTCAGTATATTCAGAACAGGATTAAAATTGAATGAGATATATATATATCCTGAAACAGGGATGCTGAACAAAGAAAATAAGACATATATTTCTATACAACAGCAACAAAAAAAATCATCTGAATTTACATTAGTAGAGGTGTTATTTTTTATATATAAAAATGTCCTTGGAGGGTCTTACTGCTTCTTTATTTTCCCAAATATAAATCTTAAAATACTTTATGAATAAGTATTAATACTTTAATCTCCCTTGAGGCAAACTAAACATCTCTTATCAAATGTTGTTTCCTTGAAGTCTGAAGAAAAAAATAAGACTATACTATGCAAAATTTTCACCAAAATTGAGACGTAATAGGAGCTGAGCAATTTATTGTACACTAAGTTGCAATAACGAAATAGGATGACCTTTTTAGAAATAGAAAAATAATATATATCTCTCTCTTAAAGAGAAAGCATAAAACTATGAAATAATATGGCATAACTATGAAAAATATATTTCTATTAAAATACACGTTTTCTTAGTCAAACTATAAAAAGCCAATATTTTATAAATATTTTCACTTCAATGACAATCTTCATTTTTAGATAGCTGTAATGTAAATGCCTGGCACCTCCAAATTATGCTAATAGTTTTTCCTATTCTTTGAATGTAAAGCTAAATTCTAACTTTTCCGAATTCCTTTGATTAAGACTGCAAACATAAAAGTATGATAAATCTGTCAAAAACGAACAATTTGCTCAGAGAGTTCAGATTTCTTGGCTAACAGCACTTTAGCACACAGAGGGGAGTTGTCAAAATTTCACTACAGGCAGTTTCATTCTATACAATGATATATTTTAGAATTTATTGAAAAGAATTGGGTGGTAAAATTCACTGTCTTCATCCTGGGAGAATAGAATATCCGTATCCTTTTATTTCTCAGTGTGTCAATCTGGTCTTATAACGCTTGAGTCACCCTGATCCCACTTTTGTAAACCTATGTATGCAGTACTTGTGCATATGGGATTATCTGAAATCAGGTCTTTGGGATATATATTGATCTCTGTCAGCCAACTGAACGTGCTGGCAGATCCTGCTGGGCTCTCTTCATTAGAGAGCCTCTCACAGATCACTTGGATTGATGAAAAGGGAAAAGAGATTCTGACCTAATTGTGAGGAAAATACACATCTCCCTGTCTCTTTCTTTTTTGGGGAGCGGGGGAGGGCAGTAGATTTCATAAATGAACCTGATGTATTTTCTCATAAGAAAATCTCTCCTCTGATTCTTTATTTTGCCTGACTGTATCATTGTACATATACCTCTTTGGAAACTGGATCTGCAATTAATATATTTGAATTTTTGTACTCCTCTCTAAAGTAAGTCGAGGTACATTTAGTTTGCTACTCTAGTGTCCGAAGGTCTCACTCTCACTCTAATTCTCCCAGAGGTAGTTCTTCTCTAAGATTTCCGACTCAGGAGCTCAGAGGAAAAAATGCCTGCTGGATGTCTCTTGAGAGTAACACGTGATGAGTAGCTTTTACTTTGAGACCTATGTCGTTACACTTCTCCACCGACAGTATTTATCCAGTCAAATCCAGACTGTGACTTTTTCATACTCTGCACCCTTCCTTTAGGGGTGGGGGTACTAAGGACCAGATGTTAGCATTTTGTTTCCTTCTACCTATGAACTTTGTTTCAGGTACCTTTAACATGCTTTACCATTTTTCTTTGTGAATTAGTATTACAGATTCTTTCTGATCTTTCAGCAGGGGGGACAAAAAAATTTAACATATTATGGTTTTCTTAGCATGCTAGGGTACTCTTTGAAGCAGAACTTTAAAAACATAAGCACAGCAGGCCAGCTTCCTGGCTCTGTACTCCAGGGAACAAAGCTCTTTGTTGTGAAGATCCTGGTTTAGGTTTTTCCTCTTGCTGCTTGCTGTTGTGGTTCTAGAAGCAAATTTTCACCTACTAGCTCTCCTTTGAAATAATTCTAATATCTCTTTTCAAGCACCATAACCTGTTATCCTAAACACATAGTTTCAATCTTTATGACCTTAACTATTTTCAGTTCTGTTAAATACAGATAAGTAAATGGAACTACAGTGCCAATTTGTCCATTTTTTTTCACAACTTATCATAGTGATATAATTTCTACCTACTTAATTATATTTCGAGGGGAAAACAAAATTAATAAAAATACATTAGAAGAGTATTTTTTAAAGATCTACTTTACATCAATGCATTGGGTTAAAGTCTATATTTGGAGAATTGCTGTGTGTTTCATTTGGCAGAGACTTCTTCAAGAACCTCGTGAATACTTTCTGCTAGAAATGGACATACTGAGTTATAGTTATAAAATTTGTAACTTTTTTTTTTTTATCTTTTTGTCTCTTTTTAGGGCTGCATCTGCAGCATATGGAGGTTCTCAGGCTAGGGGTCTAATCGGAGTTATAGCTGCCGGCCTGCACCACAGCCGCAGCAACACCAGATCTGAGCCATATCTGCAACCTACACCACAGCTCACGGCATGCTGGATCCTTAACCCACAGAGTGAGGCCAGGGATCAAACCAGAAACCTCATGGTTCCTAGTCAGATTCTTTTCCGCTGTACCATGATGGGAACCCCTGTAACATTTCTCAATTAAATAGAATTAGTTGCACTATGAATTTATTGCCATTTATAAAAGAAATTTTCCCGGAAGTTTACTGTTTTCCTTATGACCTGAAGTAGAGTGATTTTGACATTCGTCTTAATTTTTTTGTCATTGATGTGAATTTTCACCAGAAATTCATTGAATTCTTTCAGTGAATAAGACATTTGAGTGAGTCCTGGGATAGCAGAAAATACATAGAAACTGGAGTTGTTATGCTTCCAACCCTCACTAAGTTTTTTTTGTTTTTTGTTTTTTTTTGCTTTTTTAGGGCTACACCCAGGGCATATGGAGGTTCCCAGGCTAGGGGTTGAATCTGAGCTGCAGCCGCTGGCCTGCACCACAGCCACAGCAACACTGGATCCTTAGTCCACTGAGTGAGGCCGGGGATCGAACCCACATCCTCATGGATACTAGTCGGCCTCGTTACCACTTAGCCACATGGGAACTCCTCTCACTCAGTTTTATATCTGGATCATTCTATGTAAAGTGTCTGCTAAATGTGGTTAGCCTCCTTTGAAGGCGAGAGTTTACCTGTGGGAAGTCGTCAGGTTGATTAGATGCTATCATCTTGTCCTACTTGAATATGTAGCACCTCCATGAATTAGTTAAAATAATTAGTACATTTAATAAGAACAGGATATTTGTAGTATTAAAATTAGTACCAGTTATTAATTGTATCTTAGTTTTCTATCACCGCCAAGAGAAAGTACCACAGATCTTGAGGATTAAACAATGCTAATTTATTACCTCACGTTTCTCAAAGACAGAACCGCGGAACAGGTTTTCTAGGCTGGAAAAAGTTCTTTATGTAGACTCTCTGGGACGAATCTTTATCTTTTTCAGTTGTAGAAGCAGCCCCAGTTCCTGGATACTGGTCTCCTTTTTCCATCTTCAAAGCCAGCAATGGCTTATCTGGTGTTTCTCACATTTGCATCACTCGGACTCCCATTTAAGAATGACTGTCGTAAGGATAATCTCCTCATCTAAACCACAGTCACATCTGGAAGTCCCTTCTGCCATATAAAACAACATATTCACAGATTCTGAGGATTAGAAAAGTAGGCACGTTTGGAGGACTATTGGCTCAATCTACTACAAGCTGTAAGCCAAATATCTGAGGTGACTTCAGTTCCTATATCAGAATTGCTGTGGAAGAGAAGGAGGCTTAGGCACAGCCTCTTGTTTGTCCTGAGCTAATGGACGAACTGAAGTTATTGGCCTCTGTGTTCATTACGGTCCTGCTCATTGCTAGCATCACGGTCCCGCTCATTAGGTTTGCCTGTGTTGTTTTCTAACCTAGCTTTTCACAGCTCCCCACCTGAGCATGGAAACCTTCAGTAGAATAGGTCTGAATCTTACCTACTTTGAATGTAAAATGTTTTCTTCTTATTCTACTGTAAGCAAAACATGGGTTCAGCACAGTGGTGATAGACCATAGAAGAGGTTCGTGTGGGGAGGGTGGGCGGGGGGAGCGAGGACTGCTTCAGAGGCCTTCTTTCTTTTTTCCAGCTTTTAGAAAAAAAATCACAGTGATTCAGGGAGATTTGCATTCCTCAACCCTACCATTTTTAAGGCCTCCATTAAAATTAAAAAAAAAAAAAAAAAAGCCAGGGAAAGCTAATATAGTTAACCTATTGTTAAGTAGAACATAATGTTTTGCTCATTGTTTGAGAGAAGTAATTTTAGAATCTTAACTGTTCTGTGATTTAGTCTTTTAGTAACATAAACACTTAGTTTTAGGTTAGCCTGGAAAAGGAGAACTAAAATTTTCTAATGTTTCCAAAATTTAGATGATTTGCCTCTCTCCACCCCCATGGGTATATTTATGGGATGTGGGGGCAGTAAGCTGTGTAAGAATATGGTCTCTGGACCTGAAACCCGATTCCCACACACACTGTTGTGTAACCTTTGAAAATGTGCTTAACCTTATAAAGCCATAGTTCCTGCATCTTAAAAAGGGAAGCAATATTTACGTCACATGGAAGTTTCTTAGTATTAGACTCTTAGAAAATAACCATTTTTATTAATATGATCTTCAGTTTTCTAATGTGTTCATACCTCTTTGTTGCATGCCTATTTATTTTTGAAGGATTATAAAAACTAGAAATTCAGGGAAGATGAATGCTCTGATTACTTTTACTTTTTCTATTCTTTTTCTGGTTTATTTTTGTAATGCTTGCTGCAATAGGTTTTTGAGACTCCAAGGAATAATTTTGAAATGATGCTTCCAAAATTCGGTGTTTGTCATTTTAACTAAGTCTATTTTTCATGCTTGTGAAAGAAAGGAAAGCATTTGTATGGTTTTATAAAATACCTCCCCCTCTATGTCTGTGAGCACCTGAAATCCATCGTTAATATAAAATATTCCTCAGTCCAATACACTTTTAACCCTAGGACCAGTGTGATGCTTTGCAGGCTGAAATGTATCCTTTCTTTTAGACTGGCTGATTTCTTCCTGCCAATTGCTTCATTGAAAGTTACATTAAATCCATTTTACAATGTATCTTCTTAATTTCTAGGTGTCATGTTAGTATTGTGGTTATTTTTAAAGAACCCACATTTTAATAGACACATACTCAAATAATTCACAGATGAAATTGTATGATGTTTGAGATTTTCTCAATTCCTTATTCTAGGATGGGCCAAGAGGTGTGAGGAGAAATATTAAACAATAAAGCCCTGAGTTGAAGCTGAAGGATAGACATGTATAGAGAAAACTTTTCCCTTCCCTTCTAGGTTCTTTGGTTGGTCTGATAATTGAGTTAGCCTAAGAAAGATTAACAGGAGAAAAACAGAATTGATTTTGTATGAACTGGAGATCCATAAAAATGTGTCCTAGAGAAAGGACCAAAACAGGAAGCTTTTCATACCTTTAAACAGAGTAACAGTACATTTGCGAAGGATCTTAAGACAAGGCTTTGGGCTAGTAAGTTAGTGAAGAGGAAACAAGGCTCGTTTATGCAGCTTCTCAGCCCTGAGTTCCCTCCACCATCCTGGTGCAGAGGACACCTTTCCTGCGGAAATTTACTTCCTCCTTCCCGGAGGAGGACAAAGGAGGCTCTCAGTGTTCCTCCTGCACCAGATCTTTCTCCTGTAAACTTTAAAATAATGGCTAGGCCAAGGTGGAGTGTTTTGGTGTGACTTATTCTGCTCCCCTTCACGTGTATTCTTTATTCTTTCCTTTTTTGTATATTTTGGCTTTTTAAAAAATATTTTTAATCATCCTTTCAGCCCACCCTCCTTGGTTGTTTCCTGTCCCCCATTCTGCTCACAGGTCCGATCTGTCCCCATCTCCCCCATAGTGCTCCTCCCGAGGCCCCTCGCCTGCCTCAGTCTCTCAGCACCTGCTGTTCCCCCATTCTTTCTCCAGGTGTGTTCTTCCCTCAGTTCACTTAGGTAGATGCTGTTCTCTCACCTCCATCAAGGTACATAACTTAATTCACTATAATCACTTAACTCTGCATCTAGGCTGGACTCCCTCACTGCTGGAACATTGTATTACCTTGTTCCTAGGGTATTATTAATACTGGCCACAGAGTAGGAGCGAGTACTAAAGAAATATGTGCTGGATGAAACACACACACACACACACACACACACACACACACACACACCTTTGCTTCACATTACCCCATCTGTTTTCTATGTAGCAAGTAATATCCACTGGGGAGAAGCCCATCAGTGGCCTTTGTGCTTCCATCAATGTCTTCATATCCTCAATAAGTCAAGCATGTAGTTGTTTCACTGTTCCCTTGTATTTTACTAAAGTCACTGAAAATAAGTATGAGTTAGAAGATGAAGAGGGAGGGGGAAGCCAGACTGAAAAAGACAGATATTAAATTACCAACTTTATAACTCTTCTCTTTGATGATTGATTTTGATTGGTGTTTATATCTTCACCTGAAAACTGATTTTTTAATTGCCAGATGGTTATAGTCAGACTGGGATTAAAAGACAAAAAAGCAAGTTGTTGTAATGCTATGCACGCCCAATTTTCCATTAGCACAAACGACTCATTGACCTCTGGTACTTTTTTTTTTTTTTAATCAGTAGCTGAGATTATTTTCTACAAAGAATTAAACTTTTTTTTTCCCCCAAGGAGGCTTAGCTACCTTCAGAATATTAGAAAAACTTCGTAAAATTCCGTCTGTTCTTCTTAAATATGGTTTAATGTAGGGTTCCACATTCCACATGGAGTCATCATTATAGTAGGGCAGGGAGATGCAAAGATGTTCCTTGCTATCATTCACTCCTAAAGCTTGTAAAAGGAAAATGATAATATCATTAAAAACCCCATGAGCAAAGATGTGAGATCATTTTACTGTTTGTCAGGTGGGAGAAATGTCCTATCTCTAGAGGACACAATCAAGATCAAATGTTGAAAATTTAAAGCAAACAAACAAAACGAAGGCTTAAAGTCTGCCTAGAGGGCCATAAACTATTAAACTTGTTTACAGCACTGTATCAAAAATTAGGAAAATATGAGTTGAAAGATGGTATAACTGGAGAAACCAATGGGGACTCCATGATAGTAAAATATCTTTTAACTTTAGGAACAAAGTTGTGTCTGCTTTCCCAATTACATATCACCGTATTTCATTTATGTCTTCTTCGACTCATGGGTCATTGGTGACATTATTAATGTGTCTAGGAATATGTGTACAATTTGAAATAAATGTGTTAGGCAAAATTGTCTGATGCCGTCACATTTCATTCTTTTATTCTTTATTGTTAGTATTTGAGCTCTAATCTATACTTTTATCTTTATATAGTTTCCTATAAAAGTCAAATATTATTTCTTGCCTTCTCTTGAACTCCTTAGATGCTTTTATGGAAATTAAATTAGGCCTTTCCTGATCACTCAATTTAAAATTGCAACCCGCCCCTCACCTTCAGGTCCCCTTTAGCCTGTTCTAATTTGTTTCCATTGCCCTCAGCATCTCACACACATATTATTGATGTGTGTATTGTATTATTTGCTCACTGTCTTCCTTGTCCTATGTAAGAGTGTGAATTATCATTTATTTTATTATGTAATGTATGCCAACCACCTAAAAAGGCACCTGTCACATATTAGGCACTGAAGTAATATTAGTTGATGAATTAATGAATGAAAGCATGAATGTATAATAATAACAGCTAAAATTTCTAAGTTCTTTGTTATGTACCAGGCACTGTTCTAATTACTGCATAAGTATAATTTCATTTAATCTTTAGAACACCCCTAAGAGGTCAGTGCTAAGATAATTCCCATTATACAAATGAGGAAATTGAGGCACATAAAAGTTAAACAGCTTGATAGTTGCTGGATAATAACTTATATGGCTAGTAATTCTACGGCTCAAATGTGGCAGGGTCTGAATATCAACACAGGCAGCTCTGTTTCCTGGGCATTTTCTTACCTTTTATGCTAAACTGCCTTTAGTTTATAGACACAGCCTAATGGAAAAGAAGTATATATTTTGTAAATAAATAGTTGTCAACCCTTTTAATGTCTGAACACATCTGGTAGTCATGTTCTACACACCTTGAAAATAATGGCTTGCTAGGTAAGACTTCAGATGGAGAGAGTTCAGGGCAGTTTTCTGCAGGCTAGCTGCGTCTCCTTTCTTACTGTCTGCTGACATCACTCCTGACAGCCACCACCTTGATGTGACTTTTGAAAGTCACCAATTTCTCAAGATGTCAGTTTCCTTATTCTAAAATGTGGGCTTGGGACTATAAGCCATCAACTGTCTTTCTCCCTCTGAATTCTGTGGTTCTAAAAATGTATTTCAGTGCTCTGATGTGCAAAGTAAAGAATTGAGACTAAAAAGAGAAGGGGGAAAGGAAAAGCCTTTTCCTGTACCTAGTGCTGGTCACATCTTTTCAACTTTCGTAGATATTGCACAGGACTCCTCAATGAAACAGAAATTAAATGAAAGTTAGAAAAGAGATTGAAGATAGAAAAATAATGGCTTTTCCAAAATCCATAATGG
The DNA here is from genome assembly GCF_054392235.1 of Sus scrofa. NCBI lineage: Eukaryota > Metazoa > Chordata > Mammalia > Artiodactyla > Suidae > Sus > Sus scrofa. Next base: position 66,849,770 of record NC_139390.1, read on the forward strand.
CCTTTAGGTTTTTCGTGATAGTGCTGTAGGTTCTACTCACCAGCACCCTTAAAATTACTATATCTTTGGCATACCTAACACTGGATCGTTCACACAATTTCATTTCAGAATGTGTGCTGCTTTTTCTTTTTCTTTCTACTATCTCAGGGTTGATAAACTGTATAATTTCTGAACCAAACCTTTATCTTTCTGTGTTTACTTAGGGAGATCATATTCTTCCCAGATTTCACAATTGTCTTAATATTATTGTAAGATCTCCTCAAGTCAGACTTAACTACACTATCACCTTAAAATGTACAAACAAGCAAAGAAGCAAAAAGTCTTGAAAAACATCTCTATGATACTGGAACCCTCATACACTCCTAATGAAAGTAAAGTGGTGCAGCTTCATTGGAAATCAGGCTAACATTTCCTCAAAAGTTTCCATATAGTGTTTACTCTAAGACCCAGCAATTCCAGTTCTAGGCAAATATATTCAAGAAAAACACAACATCTATCTGCACAAAAACTTGTACATGAAGATTCATGGCAGAATTTTTCATAATTGTCAAAAAGTAGAAATGATTTCCCAGGGAATAGGGAGTGGCTGCCAATAGGCTTCAGATTTCTTTTTGCGGTGATGAAAATGGTCTCAAATCCATTGTGCTGGTGGTTGCACAAACCTGTAAATACCCTAAAAACATTGATATATAAATCAATGTTATGATGACATGTAAATTATATATCATATAGACATTTCATATATATGTACCCGTATTTACAAATATGTATGTCCATATGTGTACATCTACAAAAGCAGACATATGACATCTTCATAGAAATGTATGTTTTACCTAGGTTAAAAATTGAGTAAAATCTAGTTCATAAACCACTCACCCATTTTCTCTGCTGTCATTATTATTCTTCTAAACTCCTAATAAGCCAAGAAGCTTCCTTTTCTCCTCTTTTTTAATTCTTTGTAATTATTTTATTAAATCTATCACTAATCAATGCTCATCCTTTGTAGGTACTTTGTAGGGACTTGACGCTCCAATGACAGAGGAAGAGCAGCAACCTAAAATGCATATCTGATAAATCCAATATTTAAAATTTAAATTCTGCAGCACAAAACAATTAAATACAAGAGTATATAGATGAATATTAACCTGGGAATATATTTCATTTTTTTCTTTTTAGGGCTACACCCTCAGCATATGGAGGTTCACAGGGTAGGGGTCGAATCAGAGCTGTTGCTGCTGGCCTACGCCGGAGCCACAGCAACTTGGGAACCGAGCTACATCTGTGACCTACACCACAGCTCACAGCAACGCCAGATCATTAACCCACTGAGCGAGGCCAGGGATCGAACCCTCAACCTCATGGTTCCTAGTTGGATTTGTTAACCACTGAGCCATGACCAGAACTTCAACCTGGCCATACATTTCTTACAAGAAACAAAGATCACAGAACATAACCAAAATACTATTATCTGTCTCTAAGGAGCTAGGAAGTTAGAGTCAATAACACAATTATAACAGTAATGATCAAAAAATTTATAATGAAAATTATCAAGAAAATTTAGAAATTTTATTCAAAAATGCGCAAAATAGAACACTTAAACAGTGCAATATTCCTATAACTGAAATAAGGAAAACTTCAAAAATAATTTATTTCTGTTTATTAAAAAGTGATTAGTAGTTCCAGTCGTGGCTCAGCAGTTAACGAACCTGACTAACATCCATGAGGATGCAGGTTTGATCCCTGGCCTCGCTCAGTGGGTTAAGGATCAGGTGTTGCCATGAGCTGTGGTGTAGGTTGCAGATGCAGCTCGGATCCCTTGTTGCTGTGGTTCTGGCGTAGGCCAGTAGCTATAGCTCCAATTGGACCCCTAGCCTCGGAACCTTTATATGCTGCAGGTGCGGCCCTAAAACACACACACACACACTCAAGCCCACACACACACAAAAAGTGATTAAAACAAAAAGCAATCCATTAATATATATGAAGAAAAAAAACAAAAGGCAATTCATAATATATATGAAGATAAACTATTTAAAATATTTATTTTCCAAGTTAATTTATAGAATTAATATAATTCTAATAAAATTTCAATATGAGTGTTTTGCTTTAAAATTTAGAAAAAAAGCAATGAAATTCAGAAAGAAAAATAAGCAGATTTATATCTTTTTAATTTGGAAAGTAAGGACAAAGATAAAAGCAACACATCGCATATTTAGTTATACAAAGCTGTGGTTACAAGGACCAGGCAAGACTAGTATAAGACAGTCATGGACAAAAATATGTCAGATCTTTAAAAACATGGGTTTCTCATGCTTTTTACCTCCCTACACTCTTTTGGGCTAATCAAAATTTTTGTTTGATTATTATTCACCATAAAGTCTAAGGGAGATTTTTATGAAATTATTTATTTATTTATTTGTTTGTTTGTTTGTTTTTGCCATTTCTTGGGCCACTTCCACAGCATATGGAGGTTCCCAGGCTAGGGGTCGAATGAGAGCTGTAGCCGCTGCCCTATGCCACAGCCACAACAATGCGGGACCCAAGCTGCGTCTGCAACCTACACCACAGCTCATGGCAACGCCGGATCCTTAACCTACTGAGCAGGACCAGGGATCAAACCTGCAACCTCATGATTCCTAGTCGGATTCATTAACCACTGAGCCACAATGGGAACTCCTATTTATGGTTTTAATGAATTCATTATTATTACAATTATTTTTCCTTAAGAAACTATTTTACCTTAATTCTTAATATTCTCTATTTTTTATTTCTGTCATTTTAATTACAGTGTGTCTTGATGTGATCCTTTTTCAGTTGATCCTGTTTAGGAGTCTCTGTGCTTTTTGTACCTTTTCTTTCCCAGGTTACCGACGTTTCCTTCTGCTTCCTTTCCCAGGTTAGGGAAGTTTTCAGCTATTATATTTTCAAATATAAGTTTTGTCTCTTTCTCTCTCTTCTTCTGAATCTCCATGATGAAGATATTAGTACACTTGATGTACTAATGTAGTAGACAGGTCTCTTAAACTGTCCTCATTTCTTTCTGTTCTTTTTTCTGTCCAGCTTTGTTGATTTCCATCACTGTGACTTCCAGCTCATGATCTGTTCTTCTATATCATTTAATCTGTTGACTCAAGCCATTGCAGTTGAATTCTTAACCCACTGCACCCCAGCAGGAACTCCCCAATTTGCTGTTTTTATTTCTATGTATTGGTGAGATTGATTATATTTTCTGACCTTGAAGAAGTGGCCTTTTGTAGAAGACATTTGATGTATCTCAATAGAATACGTTCCTCTGGTCATCAGAACTATATAGTATGACATGCTCCTCTATATGCTGAGTAGGTTCTTCTGATGTGGAGGGCTGACTTGTGGGGCTCAGTAGGTGTGGTTGGTCCCTGGTTCATTTGGTGGCCAACTCTGCCTTGTGTGGAGACTGCCAGCTGCTAATTAGTGGAGCTGGGTCATGAGATGGCTGGATGAAGAACCCCAGGGGGTCCCAGGGCTAATATTGATCCACTGGTGGGTAGAAGCCAGGTCCAAGGTGGATAGGTTGGGATCTGGGGTTCCTGGATCTAGAGTTGGTCTGCTGGTAGATGGGCCAGTTCCTGACCTTACCGGATGAGCGTTATTGGATATCCCACACCTGATGTCAGCCCATTGGTGGGTGGGGTTGAATCTGGAGCCACTGGCTGAGGGGTCCAAGGTATCCCAATGTTGGTGTGCTGGTAGGAAGGACCAGATCCCAAGTTGTCCTAGGCCTGGTGCTGGTATGCTGGTGGATTGGTTGGCTCCTGGGGCTGCTGCCTGCTGATAGGCAGAGCTGAGGCCTAGGGTCTCTGGCTGCAGGAACCTGAGTGTCCTAGATCTGGTGCATGACTGCCACTGGGGTCTATATCTCTAGAGTTGCTGCCTGCTGCCTCTGGAAGCTCTCCAAGATCAACTGGTGGGTCTGACCCAGACTCCTTTCAGATTACCACTTCTGCCCTGGGTCTCAGTATGTGAGATTTTGTGTGCAACTTTAAGAGTAGAGTCTGTGTTTCCTACAGCCCTCTGCCTCTTCTGGCAGTAAGCCCCATTGGCCTTCAAAGCTAAATGCTCTGAGAGTTTGTCTTAGTGCAGGGTTTCCAGGCTGGGGAGCACAGTGTAGGGCTCAGACTCTTCACTCTTTGAGGAGAACCTCTGCAGCTGTAATTATCCTCCTCCTTGTGGGTGACCCCCCCCTGGATTTATGGGTCTTGATTCTTCCAGGACTCCACCCCTCCTCCCTGACTTGTTGTGGTTCCTTCTTTATGTCATTAGCTGTAGTAGCTTTACTGTCAGGTTCCAGTCTGTGCTATCAATAGTTGCTCTGTAAATAGAAGTAATATTGGTGTACCTGAGTATTGGTGTACCTGGGGGAGGAGGTGAACTCAGAGTCTTCTTACTGCACCATCTTGACTGAGCTCCTTGTTTAGTAATTCTTAGGGAGTGGGGCTTTGAAAGACACTGATTTTTTTTTTTTCAGACTATGCACAGCCCCCTTCTCATTTTCCCATATGTCCTCCCTGATGAAGAGTGATTTCCACCCTGAGAACTGTTATCTATGAGTTACCCCTAATTAGAAGCATCACCTATTAGAGTAGGTTTTATTACCTTTTATGTGTTCTTGTATAGATAAGTGTGTGAACACCACTGACCAAAGTGTGGCAGAAATCTTTTTTTAAGAATTTGATTAATGTAATCAACACCACCCTACCTAATTTCTAGCTTTTGTTCTGTAGGTCACAAATTTCAGTCACCAAGTTGAAATCCATTACTATATTTCTCACCTTTCTCTAAGGCTTAGCATCCCAGTCAGTTCCTACTACTGTGACTTTCCTTGCTACACCACATTCTGCAACTTGCTAGATTTCTGCTTGGACAGAGAATGGAAATTACAGCAAACCAAGTTCAGGATTTGACAGCCAATAGTCCCCATCCCGTGGATCTGCTCTTTGCTATCTCCGTTCCCCTTGGGATCTACGCATGTGATTGTGTGCTGCCTATAGCATCCCTTGTGAGCGCTCTTGAAATCACATGCTTATCTCGAGAATAGGGACAAACGTGGCATTTAAAGGGACTGTGGACTTCATTCTGAATATAGAGGTAACAGTTCCAAAAGCAGTTACTTGTCAGAGTTTAATCACTAAAATCTATACACATTATTTCTAGGTTTAGTATACCTTCTTTGAGAAAAAATGTGGTGATATAGATGAAAATGCTTCAGATTTGGAATCAAAGCACTACTGGCCTTGCTATTTACCAGCTGAAGTTAGTTACTTAATCTCCTCTGCTTGTAGCTTTGATTTAAAAATAGTTGTCTACTAATATAGTACCTACCTTTAAATTCTTATAGTGATATTGGTTGTGCAAATGGAAATGATCTATATATGAACTCGTGGTAGTTATTACTATATGTAGGTAAAAGCCATATTTCTTGATGAGACATGAAATCAATATTATTTTATATGCTGAGGTTATTTTGAACCTATATAAAGTGAAAGGTTCTGATTTTCATATATGTGATTGCTAAAGTTTTAAACCAATTCATTTGTAATGACACAGGACCTTAAAAATGTTTCTGCAACCAAGTGGGTGACATAGGTAAACATCAGGTGTTTTTATATCTAAGATAATCTGGAGTTTTAATATGCCGTAATACACATGGACTGCTAACAGTGCACGATAACTGTCATTTCTTTTATAATAGAGCTCTTAGTATTCCACTGAAACATGGCCAGTGAATGCACAATATTCTTAGTTACCATTATGAGGGGCTTTGCATATTAGAGCCTCTCCACTGTGTCTGCTGTGTGCTAGAAAAATGCTGGGAGCAACAGCAGCTACTATCAACAGGGAGCCATATTAATTATTTGAAATGTGCCTCATAAGAGGAATCAGCAGAGTTTATTACAAGTCGAATATTACTTGAAACGGGAAGGTTACTCTAACTGTTATCATAATCTATGTATCATTAACTTTCCTTGTTTAGGAAAAGAGATTAACAACCCTGTAAATTGCTGTAGTAAATGCATCAAATATAACTGCATAGCCTCATTGTAGAAAGAAAGTGGTAGGTTCTCTACTTGTAACCAAACCTTTTGTATATAAAGTAGCTTTAGAAATTGAACTCTGTAATTAGGCTTTCTTGCCTAAAAATCTTAATTGCTTACAGGGTCATTGGTATACAAACTATAGCTACTTTGAGCATTATAAAATTATTTTGTTTCTAAGCTAGCAGTTTTGTTTTGTTTTTTTCATCCCTTCAGCATCTTGGCCCTGAAATCAATTTTAGCACTTGAACTCATAAGACAGAAAGTGTATTACAAACATGTATGTGAGCTGGCGGAATGCTCAGCAGGGAATAAGGAATGAACCCCTCACCTGCTTTTTAGATTGTGTTTAGTTTTTATTTTTTCATCAGATATGGTAAGCAAATAGAAGTAGTTTTCTACTCAAATAATAAGTTAAAAAATTAAAAAGTAAATCATAATAAAATATAAATTAATTAGGGTTATAAAGCTATCTAAAAAAGTGCTATTCAAAGTGTTGTCTGATATGGATGCCAGTCTACAGATTGCGTTTTACTGATCTTCAATGAAATAAGTGTAGAAAGTGAGAGTAGGTGTTTAGAAACACTTAAACCAAATTGATACAGTTCTTAATGTCTATTTAATGGTGAAAAATGGGGACTTGGGTTTGTCTGTTTTCAGTTTTTTGCATTTCATGTTTCCCATCAAGAATTTTTATTGTATTTTTTCAAGTGTCATACTGGACAGTAAATTGTGATTTAATAGCAACAAAACTAAATTGCTTAAGAAGGACTGATCTAGTTGGATGATGTTTGGAGGACATATAATGACTGTGTGCTTGGATAGATGTCTGCACTCTGTAATGGTCTTAATTCAGTGTGGAGAGAGATGTGAGTGATTTTGATAAAAATGAAAAAAAAAAGGAAAAATTACAATGTCTTCTTATTTACTTTTGTGTCCACAGGACAGGCACATCATGGACAGGTTTCATACATCTCTCCACCAATTCACCTTGACTCTGAGCTAGAACGACCCCCGGTTAGAGGTGAGTCATTGCTTTCTTTTTTATTTCTTTTTTCTTTTTTTTTTTTGTATTTAAATAAAAGGAAACTGTATTCATTCTCTGATGAAGATAATTATTAAAGATGGTTATAAAGGAAAATGGTATATAAAAAATAAGGTAATAGAAAGAGTAAGTCTTTTTTTTTTTTTTTTTTTTTTTTGTCTTTTTGTTGTTGTTGCTATTTCTTGGGCCACTCCCACGGCATATGGAGGTTCCCAGGCTAGGGGTTGAATCGGAGCTGTAGCCACCGGCCTATGCCAGAGCCACAGCAACGCGGGATCCGAGCCGCGTCTGCAACCCACACCACAGCTCACGGCAACGCCGGATCGTTAACCCACTGAGCAAGGGCAGGGATCGAACCCGCAACCTCATGGTTCCTAGTCGTATTCGTTAACCACTGCGCCACGACGGGAACTCCAAGAGTAAGTCTTATAAACTAAACTATGAAATATTTTCTGGAAAAATGTTTGTAAACCAAAATAAGAAAGGGGGATCCGTGGTGGAAGACTAGTTGAAAACCAGCCTAGATTTAGAGATTATCAGATAATTTATGATTTTTTTTTTTTTTTTTTGCTGAAACTTTTTTCTTTTACCGTCTTTTTTTTAAAAATAAATTAGGATGATCTAAATCATAGTGACAGGTTTATTTCCTTGCAAAGTGATGTTTTATAATTTATCATTATTTTTAAAAGTCATTATAGTATTAATATGATAATTTAGTTTTAAAATGTATAAATTAAAAGTAGGTATTTAAATTGATGCCATCTGTTTAAAAGATTTTTAAAAATAACTAATCATAAAAAATAGAAGTTAAAAGTCACATCTCACAGAAGTTCCTCTTGTGGCTCAGCAGTAACAAGCCCAACTGTTATCATGAGGACACAGAACATCTCACAATCTGAATACAGAGTTTTTCTACTTTTAAAAAATTATTCCTGCTGAATAGCATTGAGAACTATGTCTAGATACTCATGTTGCAACAGAAGAAAGGGTGGGGGAAAAACTGTAATTGTAATGTATACACGTAAGGATAACCTGACCCCCTTGCTGTACAGTGGGAAAATAAAAAAAAAATTATTAATAATTTTGAATATTTTGGAATATTCATACCAAGATAATAATAGACAAAAATTTTTATTTTATAATTACCAAATATCACAAGATTAATTTTTCCATTTAAAGTAATGCAGTATATTCTTCTATACCTCAATAGTATACCATAAAGTTCATTAGATCTGACTTTTACGATGTGTCTCCTATGCATGCTGTTTCCCCTGTCAGGAGACTCTTTTCTTTTCTACGCAATAAGTTTCTACCAATGTTTGAATACTTTGTCATCAGTTTCTCTGTTAAGCCTTCCTGACTGTGTACTACACAGGAGCTAAGTATATGTGTTTGTCCTCCAAATATCCCCTGTGCTTGCCTCAGTTATTACACCTAAAACACTGCATTTGATTTTTCAGCGTGACTATTTCCCTTTCCTTGTGTAAGGTCCTTGAGGGCAAAGAGCGTCATAATTGTTACTTCTCCTCCAGCGGTTGGTCTGTGATTGGCATATAATAGGAACTCGCAATGCTTTCTGTCTAAGCGACTGAAAATGAAAATGACAACCTGGATTGTGAAGGATGCATGTTCATTTTTCAAGAGGAACATGGAGCAGGGAAATTAAGGGAATCGAACAAAGAGGAAGCATAAGGAAAGAAATTATGGATTGTGCGCAAGTTGTGATATTTTATGGAAATGTGCAGGGTACACAGTAAAATGGGAGTAGTTTTAGACTGGAAGGATGCAGTGGGCAGATCTTGAAGGGTTCTGTATAACATGCCAAAGAGTTTCTATTTTTTCCTGGGGGAGGGGGAAAATCAACTATTGTTAATTTTTAAAATATTTTCTTAAGTTAGTGGGGTGTTACATCATAACATTATCAGTTTTCTGTTCGTTTGTTTTTGCTTTTAAGGCACCTGTGGCACATGGAAGTTCCCAGGCTAAGGGTGGAATCAGAGCTACAGCTGCCAGCCTACACCACAGCCACAGCAATCCAGATCTGAGCTGTGTCTGCAACCTACACCACAGCTCATGGCAATGCTGGATCCTTAACCCACTGAGTGAGGGCGGGGATCAAACCCGCATCCTCATGGATATTAGTTGGATTTGTTTCCTCTGTGTCACAACAGGAACCCCCACATTATCAGTTCTTGATGTGAGAAAAATATCTCTGAAGTCCTTGTACATGATGAGAGACTGGCAGACGGAAGCTGCTTTAGTAATCATGGGGTGTGTTTTCAACAGTGGCGGAGTCTGAGAAATATCTCCAAGAGACATGGCATTGATGGAATAGATAACAGGGAAAAGAGCAGAGATGCCTCTACGGTTTCTAAACTGATTAACTGCTTGGCTGCTTATGACATAATTTCTCATCATGAGGAATAGATGAATGTTAAATGGATACCTTATTTTTTAAATTTGTTTATTATAGTAGATTTACAATGTTCTGTCAGTTTCTGCTGTACAGCAAAGTGACCCAAATATACATATATATACATTCTTTTTCTCATAATATCTTCCCTCATGTTGCATCGCAAGTGACTGGATATAGTTCCCTATGCTATATAGCAGGACTTCATTGCTTTGAATGCCTTATTTTAGGCATGTTAATTCTTAGTAGAATGTTGTTCCTCCCAATGATGGAGGCCTATTTGTGCAAGTTAGTGACTTTATTTTTCAGTTCTTCTGACATGACCCTGGTATGATTTGGGGAAAGTACTGTAAGATCATGGGTAGGATAGGGTAATAGTCTACTCCAAAAGTTAGTGGTGTAAAAGAAGAAACAATTTTTTGTTATTCTCAGAGTTGGTTGACTCGCATGCATGTTGATTTGACTGAGGCTGGATATGTAGTAGTTAGCAGACTGGTTGGCTTTTCAGGGGAGGAAACTCACTGGCATGTTTGGTAGTCCCCTTAAGGTCATCAGGGGTTATGGCCATGTGGCTGTCATCTGCCTGCAGCCTGGCATTGGCTTATTTCCATTGTGACAGGGTTCCCAGCAATAAATAGAAAGACCCAAAGTTCAGGTTTGTTCAAGACTCTGCTTGTGTCATATTTGCTATGTCCCATTGGCCAAAGCCAGTCACATGGCCCATTTCAGCATTAAGAAATAGACTCCATCTCTTGATGGAGGAACCACAATCCAAGGACCATGGATACAAGAAGATGAATTTGGGACATTTCAATGTACTATAGCTAAACAGCTAGGGAGTAAAATCAGTGTAAGGGTTCTCTTGTGGCACAGTGGGTTAAAGATCTGACATTGTCACAGCAGCAGCTTGGGTCACTGCTGTGGCATGGGCTCAGTTCCTGGCCCGGGAACTTGCATATGCTACAGGTGCAGCCAAAGGGGGGAAAAAAGAGTAAAATGAATTCAGAATGAATTAAGACAAAAGTTGAATGATAAAATGAAGGGATTTAGAACCAATAAACTTAAACTTGGGAATTCTAAACCTTTCTTATCTTTAGTTTCCTCAACCACTACACAGAAGGTAAGACGTAAGAATTCCATGGTGTCTTTGTGAGGATTGGGGTAGTATAGAGTAGAATCTGGCATCTGGCAGGCCCCAGATAAAATGCGGCTGTTGCTCTGTCCAGGGGACTGGCTGCTGTGACATATTGGAAGAAATTGGGCTTTGGAGCCTGGCTGACGTGTAAAACCTTAGCTTCTGTCCGTCATCAGCAAGACAAGGGTAATAATGCCACCATAGCAAGTTTATAAGGATGATTAAGTGAAATAGTGTCAACGTCCTGATAAATACTTGATGTACAACGGACCCCAAAGTGTTAGTAGGCAGGTAGACAGGTCTCTTAATAAAAGAACTTCACTTAAAACTGACATCATCTTAATAAAAGCACTGATGGTGTTGACCTGGTGAAGAATGAGTTAGTAGACTCCCACAGTGACATCTACCTCAAATTGTGCTCTCTACCTTAGAATGATTGTCTTGATAACTTTTAGTTCTCACATTGTTCTCTGCACTGATGCAGAGACCTTCCTAAACTGCTCTGTGATTAATACAATTGCAGTTATACTCATTAGCTCATGTGCCACAGTCCTGCAATTTTCAAAAAAGAAAAAGAACCTTTAATCAGGTAAATAAAAAGTTTTGTATAAATCACCAAAAAAACATTGCAAAAGATCTTGTGCTCACACCCCCCCCTTAAAACTGTCAAATATTTCATCTAAAAGCAAGTATTGGAAATGATACAGAGTTGGCAGTATCATTGCTTTGGAAGCACAAATTATTTCCTTTGAACTTTTAACCATCACCCCTCATCTTCATTTACTGTTTTTATTTATTTCTTTATTTTTGTCTTTTTTGTCATTTTAGGGCCGCACCTACAGCATATGGAGGTTCCCAGGCTAGGGGTCTAATCGGAGCTGTTGCTGCCAGCCTATGCCACAGCTATAGCAATGCCAGATCTGAGCCGTGTCTGTGACCTACACCACAGCTCACAGCAATGCCAGATCCTTAACCCACTGAGCGAGGCCAGGGATCGAACCTGCAACATCATGGTTCGTAGTTGGATTCACTTCTGCTGCCCCACACGGGAACTCCTACTGTTTTTAATTATACTGCATACTTTTGATGTTTATATGCAGTCACATTACATAAATGGCCTATACATATACCCATATCTGTATATATAGAAAGATAATCTGTCATGTGTAATTAGACAATAAGATAAATTAGGTTCTTTAAGTAATTTGGAATTCTAGTTCCAATAACTTTTGTGAGATATTTAGCAACATCCTTTGAACTACCTGAAAACCAACATGAGCCAACCATTTTAGCTTTTTACCTTTTTCTATTTTTCTTTTATTTACTTTTCTATTTGATGATGATTTTAATTTTTCCATTATCGTTGATTTACCATGTTCTGTCAATTTCTACTGCACAACAAAGTGACCCAGTCATACATAGATACATTCTTTCTTTCACATTATCCTCCACCATGCTCCATCATGAGTTCCCTGTGTCTATTTTTCCTATAATTTTATGTGTTGAGAATGACAGCTGCCCGCGTCTTGATGCTCCTGCCCCCACTGACCTACTGCCCTCTGTGTTCTTTCTCCTTCCCTTCCTATTCCAATTTCCACGTGCATTCATGTCCATGGGTTAGGAATTATTGCTTTATCTATTAATTCCATGTGCATTTGACAGACTTGACTATTTGTATAGGAAATTCATGCTTAATGTTTTTGATAGCCATCAAGAGAGAAATACAAAACCTAAACATTAAAATGTATTAATATAGTTATCAATATTAGCACAGGGAATTTTTCAGTAGAGAGCATGACTTATGTAATGTATAATTACGTATCAATTCGCTTCAGGTATTTTGCCATTTTATTCAGCCCTCATCTGAAATATTTTGGATTACTTGGTACTTTTTTTTTTAAGAGTTATTGTGCTTTGGATATTTGAGACAGTGTACTAATTATTGGTAACTTTGGAATTGTGTTTTAAACCTCTATTTTTAAAAATGATTGCATAATTATTGTCTAAAATATACATATATGACATATTCAATCCTTTTTTGTCCCTTTAAGTTCTGTGTAACCTATGAGTCATTTTGGTTTTAACCTGCAGGTCACCTTCCTACCTCCTTTTAGTTCTCCTGGGTTCTTTCACTTTTACTCTCTCTTTTTTTTTTTTTTTTTTTTTTTTTAGGGAGAAACTATTTTGTGAAACTGATGCATCTGTTTGTCATAGTATATTTCTTCTTTGGTTTTGTGCACTTTAATTGTGACCAACATACTCTTAGTAAGCGTATGGAAAATGTAGTAGCAGGTTACCAAATAACTTTGAGTAAAATGTTGAAATCTACTTTTCAAAGCAGCTGAAGTATATAAATTCAGTAGCACTTACCCACTGATAAGTAAATTTGAGAAATTCTATTCTTTAAATCTAATGTGATCATACATAGCATTTGGTCACATAATTTATGCCTATGATAGCTTTATATGCATTCTTCAATTTACAGATTTTATTACTGAATAAGGGTGTAAATTCTAGTAGTTTACTAGTGCATTAATGTCACAATACATTACAAGGTAATTAACCAGAGCTGCCACTATAAATAGAAAAATAGGCACAGCCCTCACTATAAACTACTTAATAAAAATAAGATCCTGAATCAGCATTCACCATTATAGTAATTTTTCTCACCATACATCTCATTAATCAGGACTTTAAAAAAGTAGCTTCATCTAGAAGCACTATTATTTTTAAACCTTTCATTATTAAAAAAAGTTTGTCACAATTTTATACTTAATTTAATGGAATTGATTATTCTGTATTCAAATAGGTTCTACATGCTTTTTAGACATATTTCCCAATTTTGTATATTATAACTGGAAATAAAAGCCCACTTTGGTAAATTTGTAGCAGATTTGTAAATAAGCACAATGGAATTCTTAGGAGGGCTTATTAAGGGTTGCAGTTTTGAAGATCATGTGTCCTCACCTAGGATCCTTTCCCCCCGCCTTTATTTTGCTTTCTAACTACTCACAAAATATCCTACCCAGAATTATGTCTAAATTACAGGCAGAACCATTCAATGAAGGTGTTTTTGGGTGGGAGTTGGCTTTGGAGGCTCAATCAGAATCCTAAGCAGAGACGAATATTGGGACTCAAATACACCAGTTGGAGCACACCCTTCAGCTGAAACTCTGTAGTTTTGTTTTCAGTTTTGGTTTGGTTTCATTGTATTTCTATATTTCTATATAATTTATCGACAGCCTTAGCAGTCAATGTTAGAACCCTACCTATGAATTCCTCACATCATCACTAGCAATTCAACTGAGATAATTTGTCAATAACCAAGAAAAGACATTAACTTCTGAAAAAAAATCCTCCATTTATATTACTAAGAATCATATTTTAAATATTGTGGTACATAAAAATGTGACAGTTACCAGATAATTCCACCTTCCAATATGGTAAACCAGTGGAATAAAGCTAGTGAAAATAGTATTGTATTCATTTTGTATAGTATTTTAATATAATCTTCCTTTGGGTAGGAACATATACCTGATCAGAAGGCTAGTACTAAATGCTAATTAATATATTTGCAAATTGCTGAGTTACAGTTTATACCTCGAGAAAAGACTAAACTACTTGGGCATGTGTGAAAAACTATTTTTTAAATCTTTTTCTATAATAAGATGCATAATATAAACATGATTCCATTGGCAGATAATCAATGAACTAAAATAATGCCAGGCATTAAGTTTCACGTGCAAACTGAATTACATTCAGCAAATCCATACACTGAAAATATTTTTTTAAGTTCAAAATAAACAGATGGTCCTGCCTGGTACATCTATATTAAAAATAGTCTATAGCCAAAGTTATAGCATCACAAATTCAAGATGTTGGCACATGATATTATTTAGTGAAATATAGAAATGTTTGAAATTGACTAAAATAGGAACAAGACATCTGGTGTTCTTATTGAGGAGTGCCCAGGCTTGTTCTTTAATGTGCTGTGATGGTGTTTTTCTAACTTACCTGGTTAGCAGATATTATATGGTAAAACAATTCCCTAGCTTATCCACCCTTTACCTAAGGATAATAATTAAACTTGCATATAACAGAATGCTTTGACCATGTTAAATAAACACGCTTTTCCTACGCTTGCAAATGCCAAACATTTTTTTTTTATTTTGCTGTGTTTAAATATACTGTGAACACCTATAAGAGACAGGCAGAGTGTATAGCTTGTTATTATCAATGGTAAACACCATGGGCATTCATTAAAGGTGTATCTCATCAGACACAAGGAAAAAATTTTCTACACATTGTTTCTTTCAGTTTTATAAGGATCCTATCACTTTTTTTCATTCCTGCTTATTGGCCATCATCATTTTATTTCTAGCATCAAGCATACTACTATAATACTGTAACATAATCATTAAATTTGGGTTTAATTTAATTGAAATTATTTCTAAGCTCCATGGTAAAATGTACTCTTTATTCAGTATTGTTAGTAATTAAGCAGGAAGGTTTTATAATTTGCAACATACTTTCCAAATATAAATTATTGTTTAAAATCCAGCATTTGTCATTTGAAATAATTTAGCACACTCCTGCAGGTATCTTGTGGAATATAATTCATGTGTTGAGAATAATTATTCCAGAGAGTAGTACTTTCTGTTAGTTTATCACCTTAGGTTCCTAGTCCACTTGTCTTTGTGATCTCTGAGTGAGCCTGAATGAAAAGAGAGCTTGTTGGAATTCTATTTCGCCATTGGCTGATGGGCTGATATTCTTAGTACTCAAAGGGAATTAAGTAGAAACTTGATGCCCTTGTGATGGGAACATTCTCCCACAGACTCAACATGCCTGATGGCAGATCCACTGATCTGTTATCCTTGGCTTGAATGTCATGGTTCCTCCACAGAGCTGTTGTTTAAGGCAAGGGAAGTCTCTGGGGTGAGGCTCTCTCTAGGAAGCTACTATGATCAAGGTTCAGTTCTCTGAACTTTACTGCCCACACCTCCCCACCTGGCTCTCTGCCCTCCTGATTGCTCACTGGCCCAGCTCTCTTAACATTGCTATGAAGTCCCAGTACCTCCTTATCTTTGTCTTATTTTGGTTCTAGTCTCGTTCACATAAATGGGAGTATAGATGCTTTATCTTGTTCAGAGAGGAAATATTTAGTATTTTGTAGATGTCACAACTTTTTACACTATTGCTAGTCAATAATAATCATAACAGTAATAATAATAGCTAGCATTGATTATGCAAATTAACTTTAGATCATATGTTCAAGCTAAAAATTATCCATATGATCCCCTCTCTCCCATTTCTCAAAAAGAGCCAATCATAGTATTCCTCAGGATATTCCAATAGAACCACTTTTTTAAGGTGATGTGGTATGAACACGATGTTTACAGCTACTATTTG
Source organism: Sus scrofa (assembly GCF_054392235.1). NCBI lineage: Eukaryota > Metazoa > Chordata > Mammalia > Artiodactyla > Suidae > Sus > Sus scrofa. The sequence goes on from NC_139390.1 coordinate 66,865,846, forward strand.
TCTTAAGCTCTATTCTAAGCACTCAACATGGGTTATTACTTCATTATTTTTCTGAATCCCATGAATCAGGTAGTATTATTTTAACTTTGTGAATTAAAAAAAAAAATGGGACATGGAGACCTGGAGAATTTTAACTTCATAAAGGTCAGACAAGTATTAAATCCTGGAGCCAGGATTCAAACCCAGGCATCTATAAAATCTGGTATGGCAGTTTTTCATTTATCCAAAAGGAACTGTAACTTATTTTCCAAAGTATAGCAACTATAGCAAGTATTTATTAATGGACCCTTCCTCTAGCAAGGGATGGGATATTTGACCATCTGTAGTATTTTTTAAAAACTTCCTCACCATTTCCATTATTCAGTCTCCAGAACACAGTATTACACATGTAGTTTGAACACTTAGGTACTTTTTGCTGCCCAGTGACACATTTTTATGTCAATTATTTTTTCCTTTAAAATAGAATATCTTTGTTTTACTACCCTTTAATCTTCTCAAAAAATATCTTGTGGGTGTTCCCATTGTGGCTCAATGGTAATGAACATGGCTAGTATCCATGAGGATGCGGATTCAATCCCTGGTTTCACTCAGTGGGTTAAGGATCTGGTGTGGGTGTGAGCTGTGGTGTAGGTTGACAGCTGTAGCTCCCATTCGACCCCTAGCTAGCCTGGGAACTTCCATATGCTACAAGTGTGACCCTAAAAAGAAAAACAAAAGAAGAATCTTGCTGTTCCTCTCAAAAAAGGTATCTAAAATAATACCAAAAAAAAAAGGGGTCGGGTATTCTGATGATGTTTTTAAAATTGCATACAAATTAGTGTACTAAATATTGTTACACTTTGTGATGTGTTCTATTTTTTGTGTTTTTCAACATTGTTTTCCCAAAATGGTTATTATTTATGTATTCATCAAAAGTAATGTTATAACTGTATACTCAAAATAATTACCTTACTGCTGGAGCAGAGAGCTGGCTGATAGTTATGTTAGTTGCCAGGACTAGAGTCTGGTGGGGTGAAGAAGAGTCAGCTTCACCTCCACATGAAACAGTCCCATCATCCCCACCTGCTGAAAACCCAGACCTGCTGCTTCCAACTGTTTAGACAACATATGCCCCCCCCCCCACTACTCAGGAGTACCTTCTGGGTAGGACAGTTCTAACTTGACTACTTGATGGCAGATTTACAAGATAGGTGTGATACACATAAAACATATGGTAAATCCTTGAAATTTTGAATGTCTTCTACTTTTAGAGTAATTTGCCTTAGATAAGATCTCTTTTCTCTAGATTAGTCTTTTGCACCTGGATGGTGGATGTTGAGACCATTACAGGAACCACATTCACTAACATGTCACAGAATGAGGAGAATGGGGATACTGTTTCCTTTGTCTGAAAGGCATATGCTTATGTGTGGGAAGCTTTGACTTTGGGTGTTACTCATCCCATAATACCCCAAATAGCATTGCCTTCACACTAAGAGGCACTTGGCTCCCTCAATACTCAAAAGCACTTTTCTGTTTGTTGGTTTTAGCCCTGTGTCCAGTAGTTATTTCCAGTTCTTAAGAGTCCAGCAAAAAAAAAAAAAAATCAGTTTTCCTCACTGGAGCAAGTGCTTCTGTTAAGTTTGACACCAGATTCTCCTTGGTGGAAGCACACAGAAGTAGGCGGCTTAGGTTCTAATCCTTGGATTTGGAATAATCTTAATCTGCTCACCATATGATCAGGGACAAATCTCATTACCACAGCAACAACCTCTTTCCTAAGATTGTTTGAGTATCAAATACCAAATGTGATACTATATGTAGAAGTTCTTCAAAAACTATAGAATGCTATACAAATCTTGGTTAACATAATTTAGCAGCAATCTTGATGGCTCTAGTCCAAAACTCAGTATAGCTCCTACATGGGAAAATCAAGAAAGTTAAGTCTTCAAGAGAGTTTGCAATGTTCTTATCTTCCTTAAATCCTATTGGCCTAATTATGATACAGTTTCATACTTAAAATAACCATATTTTCCCTGTGAATGCTGTACACTGAAAATCTCAAACTATGTGTCAGAGCTTTTCTTTGTGCTCTCCTGAAAGACTAATTTTCACTTGGTGTTCAACAGATATTTTCTCTGCAGTTGCATCTTATGCATGAGTTAGATTCTAAAGTTAAGGGGTAAGGCCGGAGTTCCTGTTGTGGCTCAGTGGTTAACGAATCCGACTAGGAACCATGAGGTTGCGGGTTCGATCCCTGGCCTCACTCAGTGGGATAAGGATCCAGCGTTGCTGTGGCTGTGGTGTAGGCTGGCGGCTACAGCTGCAATTTGACCCCTGGCCTAGGAAACTCCATATGCTGTGGGAGCGGCCCTAGAAAAGACAAAAAAAATAAAATAAAATAAAATAAATAAAAGAAGGGTAAGGCTAAAACAAAACCAACCTTGAAATCCTCAAAATTATCCATAGAATATGGTTATCCAAAAGTTCTTTATTTCTCAATATTAGACAATGTGAATTAAAAACACCCCCAATCTCCTTTAGGAGTGAAGCTACTTACATGACGAGCGATGTGGGAAGACAGCTCGGTTCCTCTGCTCACTGAGGGTCCTGTGCTTGTTGTTAAAATGGCACATGCTTTCTTCCCTCAAATCATTTTTGAGTGTGTATGGTTGAATTTAAGTCAAATTAATTTCCATGTGACTATACTCTAGTGAATGCCTTCTATGTGCCAAACACTCTACAGGAGAAGGCAGTGCAGTGATGTACACAAGAGAAAAGTCGGCCTTGATCCAGGAGTGGAGAGGCGAACAGAGGGTCAGGTGTAAACAGGCCTGGGGGTGACTGGGTTCTGATTAGGTGTGTAAGGTGGGCAGTCAAAGAGAAGCCTCTTAAGGAGGTGACTACCAAGCTGGCTGTGAAGCCTGAAAATGAGTTAGCCATGATGGAAGTTAAAGGATGTCTAATCAAAGGCCCTGGAGTGGGAATGTCCTGGTGTGTTTATTCACTTGTTCACTAAGCATGTACTGACCAGGGCCTCACATGTGCCAGGCATTGATGACACCTGCAGTTCACAGGTCTGTCAAGACTTCCGTTCTCAGAGTTCCTGTTGTGGCTCAGTGGTAACGAACCTGACTAGTATTCATGAGAATGTGCGTTTTATCCCTGGCCACTCTCAGTGGGTTAAGGATCCGGTGTTGCCGTGAGCTGTAGTGTCCGTCACAGATGCAGCTTGCATCTGGTGTGGCTGTGGCTGTGGCTGTGGCTGTGGCGTAGGCCAGCAGCTGCAGCTCTGATTTGGACCATGCTGAGGGTGAGGCCCTAAATAGCAAAAAAAAGGACTTCTGTTCTGAAACATACACTCTAGACAAATGAAAGAAACAAAAACTTTAACAAACAAGTGGGCATGACAAATTCTGGAATGTAGTGAGAAGAGGACTGGGACTGGGGATTTAGTCAGGACTCAGAGTATGTGGGGCCTTTTCAAGGAAAAACCAGAGCTGGACACTAGTTAAAGTGGTAAAAAGTGATTCCCCCCCCCCCCCAACTCCTCCCCCGCCCAGAGCTGTTGCAATAGGGGAATGAAGACCTTGGTATAGAAGGGGCATCAACAACTCCAAATACAGCATGAACAAGTGGGAATGTATAAGCAAGAAACAGGGCAGGGGCAGGAAATGGAAAATTCTAAGAGGAAGCATCAGGGATGAGGGAGATTCTGGAATCAGCTGGATCAGATTCTTGCTGAGGCCAGGCAGGGTGATGGGACATCCCCGAGGGGTGGTGACAGAGGGGGATGATCAGATATTGGGGCGGAGGGTGGTTCTTGTTAAACCAGCTTAGCAGGGACCTTGCTAAACCTGGATTGACAAGAATGTACACAGATAGACCCCAAAGATTCAGGAGTCTAATTTAAGTTTGGTCCAGCAAAGAATCCTTGGTCAGCCTTGTAGGCCACGAAAAGAATTTGGATTTTATTAAAAGAGCTTTGAGGATCCCCAAAGAATTCCTACACAGCAAATCTGATTTTGATTTTTAATAGATGATTCTAGCTACAGGTTGGAAAATGGCACAGAAAGAGGTAAATTCAGTCATGTTGATGTTGCCTTTTTTATTATTTATTTGTTTCTTTATTTAGATGGCACCTTTATTTAACTTTAATTGAGAGATTTCCTTGTTGTCACTTAAATTTTCTCAAGCTTCTTTTTCCTTCTTTCCCTTCCACTGTCCAAGTTACTGGCCTTTGAGTAATGTGTGGCTTCTCTGATGCAGAAGTAGCAGAAGAATTTGCTGAGCCCTTTAGAAGCAGGACCTGAGGGAACTCATGCCTGTATTCCAACCAAAGCCTGAGGGTTACAATTCCTTCAGGGAATGAGGGCATTGACTGCTAATAGATGACCCCTGAAATCATTGCATTTGCCAAGCCCACCTGAGTACCTTGGATATTGACCTGTTTAAGCAAGAAGAGTCTCAGACATAGAAGACAAACTTTGGTTATTACCAAAGGGGAAAGAAGGGTTGGGGAGGGATAAATTAGGAAGGTGGGATTAACAGGTGCACACTACTCTGTATAAAATAGATAATCAACAAGGTCTTGCTGTGTAGCACTGGGAACTATACTCAATATTTTGTAATAACTTATGAGGGAAAAGAACCTGAAAAAGAACTGTGCTGTATACCTAAAACTAGCATGACATTGTAAATCAGCAATACTTCAATAAAATATATACATACATACCACTATTTTACATAGAAATGCTAACCCCAGTGCTTAGGATGCATTGGGAGCAGAGAGAATTAGTAGACTATTTCAAGAAAGGATTCTTGAGAGTGCAGACAGACTTAAAGATAGTAGCAATGGTAATAAAGACAGGATGGGTTCACAGATGCTGCAGTTAAAGCATAATAGGATGGGATGATTGCTTGGGAATATTGAAAGAGAAAAAATAAAAATAAGTCATTGATTTCTTTTTCTTTGCTTTTATTTTTGGGCCGTACTTGCGGCATGTGGAAGTTCCTAGGCTAGGGGTTGAATCAGAGCTACAGCTGCCTGCCTATGCCTATGCCACAGCACTATAGGATCCAAGCCATGTCTGTGACCTACACCACAGCTTACGTTGACGCTGGATCCTTAACCAACTAAGCACGGCCAGGGATGAAACCCATATCCTCATGGATATTAGGTGGGTTCTTTACCCTTGAGCCACAATGGGAACTCCCGAGTCCTTGATTTCTAATTTGAATAACTGGGGTGACTATTGATATTGTCCTGGAAGACAAGGGAAATTCATGTTCACACTAAAGATCACCCATTATTAATTCTTGGAAATTACATATAATATGAAATATGATTGGAAATCATGTCCTTTCAGTCTGTGGGAGATGAGAAAAATAATTTCAGGGGTGTCTGACACCTTTAGCCTTTTACAGGTAATTGAATTGGCCTTTTGGTCACCAGGTGGTTAGTTATCCCAAGATGTAATTTATTTAGAAGAGTATGACTGGTGGATTTATGTGATACTCAGTCTGATAAAGTTCCTTCCTGGAACCCAGAAGGCATGCCTGCCAAACTTTATTTAGGTTTTAATGAATGAATAAATGAAGCCAGGGCTATAGAGTGAAAACCACTTCTGGTCACCAAATGGTCCATGCCTTTCCTTTGTTTTACTCTTTTGAACAATTGTACTTCTTCATTTCAAATGTGTGTGTTCATTTGCAAGGGGCACCTCAGGGCATACTTGTTTTTTTGTTAGATAAAATCATTCTTGAAGACAGAACACAGAGTGTTCAGGCTGCACTGCAAGCACATAAAACCTGGAGTACCAGATGGAAAAATGTCTTAGCCTTGTACTTCAGATTTCTTAAAGTTTAAAAAAAAAAAAAAAAGAGGGAATAAACATTCAAATTTTGCTCCTGTTGTTTTTCCTTGTTATATAAAAATGTGATGTTGATATTTTATATAAAAGTTTTTAGGAGCAAATCCTCATAATTTTAACACCCCTCCCCCAAAATCCACAGTATTTTTTTTATAAAATCTATCCAGTTATAATCATAGTCTGATAAGTTTAAATGCATATGAGTTAATGCTCTGGAGAATTTCTTAATTGAGTACTTCATTTTGCACTTTACTGAAATGTGTATTTTGAAAACATTGGTGAAATTTGCCATTTCCCACTTGGCACCAGCAGCAGCTGGAGCCTGGACTGCTTCTGATGGCCTACACTCAGGCGGCACTAATCTAAGGCAAATGCCACATTAAAAACTACCTCTCCACCCTTTCTTCTGTTAAACACATCTAAGGTAAAAGAAAGAGCAAACAGTTTTATTTAAGCTCTGACTATTTTTCTTTGTATCCTCTTCACTTTCTGCTCTTATTACTCTAAAACTATTACTAGGGGTCATGCTCTTAACATTGAAATATTTATAGGAAAAAGATTTGTTTTGAATGAGCAGATGGGCCAGTTCTAAGACAAGCTGCTATATTAATAAACATGTGTGGTGCTTTATCAGCAAAGGAGCCTATTTTGACATTTCTTCTGGATGATTTGTATAGCCTATCACTATCACACCTGGTGCAGGGACAATAAATGGCCACTTAATAGTCAAGCAGTGTGCGAACACCTTCCATTATAACTTCATTATGTCAGATATAATCATCTATTACTGAATGTCAGGCATTTTAATTTATGATCAGTTGCCCTCCAGAATTAGTGGCCATACAAATGAACAGTCCGTTCATGTCACGTTTACTATAAATTTCCTTCTCCCAATACCGCCCCCTTTTTAAAACATGCGGAATTAATTCAATATCCTTTTGCAGTGTTAGACTCTAAGATGTTTTGTTTCTATTTATGAAATTTATAGAGGGTCAATGTGAATCACATGTGATACATAATCCCTTATGTCAATACACATAGCTATTTAAAATAATAGTACAATTCTTTAGTTCCCTTAACTTATGAACTTTAGTTTGATTTTGTGTAAAGAAGCAACAGTGCCCTTGGGAAGAAATGAAACAAAACAGAAGTTTTCCCCAGAGATCCACAATGGTACAACAATATGTATATGGTTAACGTCACTGTACTGTGCATCTGAAAGTTCATTGAAAGTAAAGTTCATCCTATGTGTTTTTACCACAAAAAAATAATAGTGATAAAGCTCCATTGGACCACATAAAACAAGTATACAGTCAGCTGTGGCATTACCTAAAGGATATGTAGGAGAGCACAAAGAAGAGAGAAGCTTAAGTTTATGAAGGAAAAACTGAGGGGGAAAAAAAGATCCAGGAAACCAATGCTTTGCAGTTTTTTAGAATTAATGTTCATACTGGTATCCGGAGAACACTCTGGCCCCTTTCTTTAAACTTCAGAAAACACGGTCAGAACTTCACTACATCTACTTTCAAAATCACCGTTAGAGTGTCTCAGTTCATATGAAGACTCCCAGTTGAAATTACTATCTATGAAAAAGTTCTTTGAGAGATGTCTCGACTGCTGTCTAATGTGGATCTTAAGGATTAACATGATGGTACAATCCACTACATGGGGAAAAGAAATCTCAAAAGCTATTAGGCTGTCAATGTAACTATTGGACCGTCCAGATTAGGAAGAAAATGAACGGTCCAGACAGGAAAATATTACCAGACTGATAAAAAAGTTGTGATCAGTTCATTATGAGAATGAATCTATATTAGTAATAGCACCATATTATGATTGCCTTTGGCTATTTGAAAGGCTGGATCTGCCAAAAAGAAGCTTCCACCTGTATCATAATATTATGGACCTGCTTGTCTTCCACCCAGTTCTAGCTTTCCGTGTAATGAGTGGTAGCACTCACACAGGAAACCAGGTGGGCGAATATTATGACCTTCTTCATTAGCGTTATAATCTTAAAGAAACCCTGCATTTTGAAATGGATGTCTTCCAACAACTGAAAGATGTCATCAAGGAAAAATGAGGAGAAGATGCTGGGTGGGAGACATTTAATTCAAATATCCTAAGGAAATAAAGATCTCTGGTAGTGTGAAAGAATGCAGTTGCAAAGCCTCACCACACTGACACATTTCTAATTGGCATGGACCTCGCTGCCTCTGATTTCTGCTTTCTAGAAACACTAGTGGTCAATAGACGTATTCTTCTAACTGAATGATCAGAAAGCTCATTAAGGGACCCAGGCTGTAGAAGATGATCTTTTAATTACCAACCCAAATAATATTGTTGAGGTTTATTTGATGAAAACCCTGACTAAAGTGACTTAGAGTGATTCTAGCTGAGACTCTTCAGGGATGCGAGCGCCCCAGTTGAACTGATCAAGACTGATGCCCTTTATAGATCTGAATCTTTGGGCCAGTGTAATCAGAATCAAGGAGAAGTTGTCATCAAGGCTTAGTTGGCTGGCCAAAAACTCCAGACCCCACAGAGTGAGCTTCAGTAGGAAAAGAATAAAGTTCAGTCAGCTGTCCAGAGCCAGGCAAGCTCTGGACAGCTGACTGAACTTTATTCTATTTTTTCATTTTTTTTTAATTACTCAAATGAATTTATCACATCTGTAGTTGTATAATGATCATAACAATCTGATTTCACAGGATTTCCATCCCACAGCCCAAGCACATCCCCCCACCCCCCAAACTGTCTCCTCCGGAGACCATAAGTTTTTCAATGTCTGTGAGTCAGCATCTGTTCTGCAAAGAAGTTCCGTCTGTCCTTTTTTCAGATTCCACATGTCAGTGAAAGCATTGGATGTTGGTGTCTCATTGTATGGCTGACTTCACTTAGTATGATAGTTTCTAGGTCCATCCATGTTGCTAAAAATGCTGGTATTTCGTTCTTTTTGATGGCTGTGTGATATTCCATTGTGTATATGTACCACATCTTCTGGATCCACTCCTCTGTCAATGGACATTTAGGTTGTTTCCATGTTTTGGCTATTGTAAATAGTGCTGCAGTGAACATTGGAGTACATGTGTCTTTGCGAGTCGTGGTTTTCTCTGGATAGATGCCCAGGAGTGGGATTGCTGGGTCATATGGTAGTTCTATGTTTAGTTTTCTGAGGAATCTCCATACTGCTTTCCACAGTGGTTGCACCAATTTCCAATCCCACCAACAGTATACTAGGGTTCCTTTTTCTCCACACCCTCTCCAGCACTTACTGTTTGTAGACTTTTGTATGATGGCCATTCTGGCTGGTGTAAGGTGGTACCTCATCGTGGTTTTGATTTGCATTTCTCTAATAATGAGTGATGCTGAACATCTTTTCCTGACTGAACTTTAGTGCCTATTCCAAACTACCAGGCTGGTGCTTGGCAGTAACCTCTGATAATTTCCTTTCCTTTCCCCATCGTCTTGTACCTGTTTTTCTCACAGCTTCATTGGGTCTGCTGCATCAGAAATTTACATCATCCAGAATCATTTTGGAAAACCTGGTTTTATAATCTCTTGACTGGTTCAGAACCACTGTTTTTCTCACCTTTCTGAGCATCACGTTTATGTAGAGCCATATATATTCCCTGTTGTGGCTTCAGGTAAGACCTTCAGTGTTTTTTTGTACAAAGTGAAAATTATTAAGAAATGTTACCACCCGGAAATTAGAAGAAAAAAATGCGTTTATTTGAATCCATATCTTCAAATTCATGTTATTTTGCTAAGACTGAGATAAGATTAGAACCATATATCATGATATATAGGTGGTAGCAAAAATATGAGTTACCCTGAAATTTTATGTAAAATAACTAGCATAATTCTTGTAAGTGCACTTGATTCAACTACATTTTTTAAAAATGTGCAAAGGTGAGAACTTTGCCTCTGTGTTTCCAGCTGTAATTACGATCTTTAAAATCCGCATTAGCAGGTAGCTTTAGTCATCCTACGTGCAGAAATTGGGCTTAACTTCTGCTAAGACAAAGCAAATTCAGGAAAATACATGAAGAAATATTTTAAATGTTTAACAAGAAAAGAGAAAATGTTAATAAAAGTAAAAATCTTTTAAAAAATTTTAATGAAATAGCACATGGTATAAAATAGTGTAACAGTAGCTTGTAATAGCAACATGGAGGAAGGCTGTGGCCTAATTATACTTGTTTCAAGGTGTGTGCAATCGCAATGAAAAGGCTATGAATAATGATATTTACAAATCTGACCTTGAACACTAATCACTCAATAAATGTTCATTGAATTCAGTAGAAAACTTTAAGATATAGCATCCATTTTAGGGCAGCAAAATATAAGTTGCTTTCAGTTGGCAAGAAAAGGAATAATTCTAAAATGTAAGCAGGTCTTTTTTCTCTCTTGGGTATAATTAGAACCATTATTAAATCAGGTCCTTTAAACTGCTGGGAATTTGATAACAATAATTAGATTTATTTGTAGACATCAAGGAATACCTAATCTAAAGAAAAATGACACAAATGTTTGAGAATTCACACTTTCACTGGTTTTATTCCTTTTCTGTGTTTCTAATAGGTTGTGACTTAATCTCTTTTCATTTTCTAAACTAGAAAAACTACTCATTGCATTAAAGCTCCAAATTCTATGACCTCTGAGAAAAACATTATATAACTAGTTTCCTATTAAACTATAGAAACTCATTATTGTGTGTACTTGTATAATATTTGTGATGCAAATAATTGAAACTTTGGAGTCATAAAGCTGTAAAAGCTACATGGAAACAATTTAAGTGCATTGTTTCCTTTATAAAATCCACTGAAGTTTTTTCCTTCTTTTTTTGTTCGTGATTTAGTATAGACAGTGTTTGATGATTGATATGAAATGTTATAGTCTCTTGTTCATTTTACCATCAAATTTGAATTGTGATATTGAGGACATTATGCATTTCTAAAACTGTATGAATCTGAAGTGTCCATTATTTTAAATCAAGAGACTTGTAAAACCCAAATGTCTTCCTTATGCTAATATTTTTCCTTGAATAAAAATATTATTCATGAATGCTTATTTTAGTACTTATTAACATTTCATTTTTAAATGACTGTATTTATCATGAAACAAATTTACTTCTGTGGAACTTTTTGATGTATTCTCTATTAAGAAAAAAATTAGTAAGTGATTTCCATTTATTCTGTCATGTAAAATCTTTGCCTTTATAAACACATAATTTAAAATATGACTTTTACTCAGCTTCTATCCAGCTGTAACTGTAGGAGTAATACTGAATAATAAAAGAAAAATTGAAATCCAAGACTTAGGAAATATCTTTAGAAATGCTATTAGCAAATAAAATCAGAACAAGAAAGGTCACCACTGACTGAATGGCAATTTTAAGTCTAGTACACTGTTTGGTGCTTTGCATAGGTTATTTCTAATTCTTAAGGAAACTTGGGAAGGTAGGTCTCTTCAGCCTCATTACAGAAATAAGAAGCTGAGGCTTAGAGGAAATGAGGTAACTCACCAGGGTTATGCAGCTCTTAAGTGCTAGAGCGGGAACTCTGGAAAAGATTCCAAACAGTAACACATTTTTTATAGTCATTACAGATATGATAAAAGTTGCAAAATACTAGCATCTCTTTGGAAACACTTTAAAAAGAAACAGTCATCATTGCCTTCTAGGAAGAAAAAATCACACATGTTGTCGGTTAATTGTTATTTGCCAGAGGTAGGGTTTAGGGGAATTTCTTGCATTATTATTTTATTTTATTTTTTATTTAAAAAAATTTTTATTATTTCCCCAATACAATTTTTTTTTCTACTGTACAGCATGGTGACCCAGTTACACGCACATGTACACATTCCATTTTCTCACATTATCATGCTCCATCATAAGTGACTAGACATAGTTCCCAGTGCTACACAGTAGGATCTCATTGCTAATCCAGTCCAAAGGCAATAGTCTGCATCCACTAACCCCAAGCTCCCAATCCACCCCATTCCTCCCCCTCCCCCCTTGGCAACCACAAGTCTATCCTCCAAGTCCATGATTTTCTTTTATGTGGAAAGGTTCATTTGTGGCCTATATTAGATTACAGATATAAGTGATATCATATGGTCTTTGTCTTTCTCTTTCTGATTTATTTCACTCAGTATGAGAGTCTCTAATTCCATCCATGTTGCTGCAAATGGCATTATTTTGTTCTTTTTATGGCTGGGTAGTATTCCATTGTGTATATATACCATATCTTCCTAATCTAATCATCTGTTGATGGACATTTGGGTTGTTTCCATGTCTTGGCTATTGTGAATAGAGCTGCAATGAACATGTGAGTGCATGTGTCTTTTTTAAGGAAAGTTTTGTCAGGATATATGCCCAAGAGTGCGATTCCTGGGTCAAATGGTAGTTGTACGTAGAGTTTTCTAAGGTACCTCCGTAATGTTCTCCACAGTGGTTGTACCAGCTTACATTCCCACCAACAGTGCAGGAGGGTTCCATTTTCTTCACACCCCCCTCCAGGATTGGTTATTTGTGGACTTATTAATGATGTCCATTCTGACTGGTGTGAGGTGGTATCTTGTAGTAGTTTTGTTTTGCATTTCTCTACTAATCAGTGATGTTGAGCATTGTTTCAAGTGCTTTTTGGCCATCTGTACATCTTCCTTGGAAAAATGTCTATTCAGGTCTTTTGCCCATTTTTCCATTGGGTTGTTGGCTTTTTTGCTGTTGAGTTGTCTAAGTTGCTTGTATATTCTAGAGGCCCTTATCAGTTGTATCATTTGAAAGTATTTTCTCCCATTCTGTAAGTTGTCTATTTGTTTTCTTTTTGGTTTCCTTTGCTGTGCAAAAGCTTTTCAGCATTATTATTTTAAAGTAAAATGAAGTGAACTGAAATCCACTTGTCATGATGTACTGTATACAGTTAGGAGTAAGCTTTAGAACTGTGTTGCTTTTTATTGATAAAATTTGTTTGTTTCTCATCAAAGCCTAATTACCGTAGATCACATTACCCATATCCCAAGCTATAGCTAAACATAAACCACACTGGGATGATATTTAGAAATAATTTCACATGATGGATTCTGTCATGGGGAGAGAGGAAGAAATGTGTTCATAAATCACTTTGAACAAAATTAAATATCAAGTTTAAAATAAAAAAAAATCTTGTGAATAATTTCTGAAAGCTATTTTAAGTGTGTTACAGTGGTTTAAAATTACTTGAATATGAACCTAGCTCTATTAAAAAAAAAAAGGAAACAGAAATAAACAGGAAAGTTTTATAGGTTTCTCATGGCAGCTTATTTAATGTAAGATTGTCAGGCAGGTATATTCAAGACCATTCTTCTACCTAAAAAAAAAGGAAACAGAAATAAACAGGAAAGTTTTATAGGTTTCTCATGGCAGCTTATTTAATGTAAGATTGTCAGGCAGGTATATTCAAGACCATTCTTCTACCTGTTGAAACTTCAAATTTTACTTACATGAAGTCAATTAGAATTACTTATCAGTGTGTATAATTGAGTCACTTTGGTTAAATATAGATGTACATATCTAATATATAAATATGTATTGAGGGTCTTACAATAGAAAAGTTGAAGGATCACCAACTCTGTGTTATAGTAATGAACGAAGTTTTAACACAAGAAAAACTATAACTTCTCTGGTTGGAAGTGAAAAAAAAATCTGTGCCTTTCATCTTTAAGAAAAGGTCTGAAGATGCTGATTCATTTAATTTCTTCCCTTTGTTATATTTTATTGTGGAGGAGATAAAGGGGTTGGTTCAGTTTATTGAAAAATAAAAGGCTCTTGTACTAACTTACATTTATTTATGAGTCTAAGTGTCTAGAGAAAAGAAAATGATCTCTTACAAAATATGAATTGAATGCTGGTAAGACGAATACAAAATGGTCTTCAGAGTCACTTAGTGTAAGGTTTGTGCTGACTGAGTGATTTGCTATTGTGGAGATCTGGGAGGTGGAGTGGGGAAAACAGGAAAGATGAGAATGTGGAGGAGTTCCCATCCTGGCTCACTGCTAACAAAACCAACTTGCATCCATGACGACACAGTTCTGTCCCTGGCCTCACTCAGTGGTTTAAGGATCCAGTGTTGCTGTGAGCTGCAATGCAGGTCACAGATGCAGCTCAGATCCTGCATTGCTGTGAGCTGTGATGCAGGTCGCAGATGCAGCTCAGATCCTGCATTGCTGTGGCTGTGGTGTAGGCCTGCAGATACAGCTCCAATTAGACCTGTAGCCTTGAAACTTCGATATGCTTCAGGTGTGGCCCTAAAAAGACCAAAAAAAAAAAAAAAAAAAAAAAAAAAGAGAGAGAGAGAGAGAGACTCTTTTAGGTAGAGTGGGGTGGAGGCACAGAAGTTATGGTTGTTGCAAGGCCACTTTCCTTTATGGGATGATAGGGGTCTGTTAGGCACATCATCTAACTAGTGTTGATCAGGTGATTCCAGGTTGACTAGTTTAAGATTCCACTTCTAAGAGCCAAAACCCTAATTAAGTCTTGGTTTAGTGACCGTGACTGGAGCTTAGCAGAAGCAACTCCATTTGGGGCCTGTGGTCTTGTTTTTTAGCTCCTATCAGGAAAGGGGAGCTCTAATGGTTTGTGAGGGGTGACAGCACATCTCGAGGGTGCACTTTTGTGAGTCCAAGTCTGAACTCACTCTCCTGGGTCAGCTAGCAGCTCCATGTGCTGCCTTGAACTGGGCCAAACATGATGGTCCTCTCTTGGTCTTCATTTTTCAATATCTTATTTTGCTAGTTACTCTGCAGGGCCTTTGGGAGCTTACAATACAGGTATTTGTTATGTATTTGTTTAGTTTTCTTGCTGCCCTATCTTGGAATGAGAATTTTTCCCTAAAAGAATAAGTTCGATAATTTGGAAAACAGCTCATGTTCCTGGGTTTATATCTGGATTTGGAGGAAAGAAGAAAGGGTCAAAAGAATTGATACCAGACTTCCCATGTGGCTCACAACATAAGTACTTGGTGTTGCTTCTACAGTGGCTGTGGCTTGACCCCTGACTTGGGAACTTCCACATGCCACAGGTGAGGCCACTTGTTTAAAAAAAAATTTTTTGATACTGCTTCTGGGTGACCCATCAAAACATGCTCCTTAAGGGCATGTTTCCCTCTTCAGGCAAAGGAGAGGGGGTGATTTGTCCATTTTTGTTTTAGACTATATATTATGTGTGTGTATTGCGTATGTACATATATTTAAGAATTGCTGGGCGTTCCTGTTGTGGCGGAGGGGAAACAAACCCGACTAGTATCCATGAGGATGTGGGTTAGATCCCTGGCCTCGCTCAGTGGGTTAAGGATGCAGTGTTGCTGTGAACTGTGGTGTAGGTCGCAGACACTGCTTGGATCTGGCGTTGCTGGGGCTGTGGTGTAGGCCAGCAGCTGCAGCTCTGATTGGACCCCTAGCCTGGGAACCTGCATATGCCACACCCGCCTCCCTAAAAAGACCAAAAAAAAAAAAAAATCACTTCCTTCCCTTCTCCCTTTTATCTATTTCAAGCCTCATAAAGGTTTTCTCCTCAAGCTTCCTCTAACCTCAAGGGAGAGCAATAACGAAATTCCAGATGTGCTTTATCATTATAAACTAAAAATGCACAGTGGATAGATTTTTAAAGGCAAATGGATCATCATTCCCCAAAAGGCAGCCATGAGCCATCCTTTCCGCCACGCCCAGCCTCTTCCTTTCTTCACTAGGGTTCTCTCTTTGTTCTCTCTCCTATTTTGCTTAGACAAAAACAGCCATGACAACAATGAAAATACTGGTTCAAACCGTAAACATTTTAAAACTCAAAGTATGAAAATGCTTAGGCATAACTGAAAGTTGTTGGTCTCCACTAGGCCTTTTCAATATGCTGGAGGCTCACTTAGGTATTTGCATATAAATTATATAGTTTCTTAAATTTTCATATACATCCTCAGGCCTCACAGTCTCAGGTGATTTTCAAATCAAAAATCACAGTAGCCAGTATCTTTAAGGAAATTATTTTAGAATTTTCTGTTCTCTCTATCTTTTCCTCTAACTGTGCACCTTAGTTGTCTTAAAACTTCGTGTCAGCACCATGTAGTAGTTGACAGAGATTTTGAGAATGAAAGATGAGGAAAAAAAAAAAGGTTAACAAAGCAAAACAGATTTGTTGCTAAGAATATTTTACAATAGACGGGTAAATTGTCTTTACAGAGAGAAAGGAACATATCTTTGAGATAATTTAAAACCATGAGATAATTTCAAAATTGTAGAATGGAAGACTTTTTTTAATTAGAAAAAGTAAATAAGTTATCATGAGGAAAAAATAAATTCCATGGTGAAGCATTTGTACCTGCTTGCTGTTTTCTGGAAAGCTTTGAGTTCCTTGCTCCCTAAAGGACGTTACTCCGCTTGTCTCTGCACACATTGCTATCATAGTAATACTTGCAGTGGGGGAAGCAGAGGGCATGGGAAGAGGCCAGCGTGAATGGAGATAAGTGACTGAATTTGGCTTTAGAAATCCCTGGTAAAAGCCAGCAAAGTTGACACTATGGGTATTTTGCAATCATGTGTTTAATTAGCTGAAACTCCTAAGGGAAAATTTTATGAAATGGCAAACTCCCAAAGCCTAATTTAAATCTGTTTTTCTGTGTATGACAGAATTTCATAATCCAGAGATGTTAAAAAGGCACCAGTGAATAAAACTCCATATAGTCAAAACCTTTTACGACCAAAAGCAACATGTGACAGAGAAATGTGAAAACACATTCTATAGGTTAAAATAATATTCACCTGGGAGAACAGGGCTGTTTGCAGGTGGCTAAGAAAATCGTATTTTGGCTAGGGGGAAATTTTAACTCCCTATTTTATTTTAACTCTTTTTTTTAAACACTCTCCATTTCCTGCCCCTTTCTTGTTTCCTGTGGATTTTTTATATAGGTAAGTATATAATCAAGTTTGCATTCAGGTCTTACCTAATGGATTTTTTGATCTACAAGATATTCACTTTTAGAACAACTAACAGCTTCTAAGTCTTCATCATTCTGCTTTAGTGCTTTCAGAGTTTAGATTTAGGTAACTAGTTGATTGGAAAAACTAGGAGCTAGGTTTGCTTTTGCAGTTTGTGACACAGGCACCAAAACACTGACTCATCCTTCCATGAGAGTAAAAAGGCAGCTGGCCACAGAGCCATCTTCTCGGGTGTTCTTAGTTGCAGGGAAAAAAAAAAAAAATCCACGGTATCATTTAGAAAATCAAAATCTTATTAATATATTGATTCCAGTTGAATAAAACCCAGCAGTTTTATCATAATCCCCTGGCTAGCGAATGACTTTATATACACTCTAGTTGAGAGCAGCTTGCGTCTTCCATGAAGCTGCATCATTTACTGTTTTCAGCAGATGATGAGTTTTCTTGAAAAGATTAGCTAAACGGAGACCTCTAGTCAGGAATACGTGTAGTCTACACCGAAGATGTTTATACATTTGAGATTGGAGACAGGTGTTCCAGCACTGGTTCTATAAGGGGGGTTACAAAATTGCTTCCAGTAGGAGGCTGTGTAGAAACACATATAAGAGAAAACAAAGAGCAATTCATAATTCTTATGATTATTACCTCATCTGTATAAGGATTGGGTGACTCAAATGGAAAAAAGAGAATAAAGAGTACCAGGGAATTAAATCTTTGAAAATGTGGGCCTAGATGGGAAGGGTCTGATAGGACAGAATCTTTTTTTGTGTCTTTTTAAGGCCTCACCCGTGGCATATGGAGGTTCCCAGGCTAGGGGTCTAATCGGAGCTGTTGCTGCCAGCCTACGCCACAGCTATAGCAACGCCAGATCTGAGCCGTGTCTGTGACCTACACCACAGCTCACAGCAATGCCGGATCCTTAACCCACTGAGCGAGGCTAGGGATTGAACCCGAAACTTCATACGGTTCCTAGTCGTATTCATTTCTTCTGTGCCACAACGGGAACTCCAGAGTCCTTTTTTATGATGTAAAATTGTTTCATATCCTTCAGAAGTTGAATCAAGGTGATATCATGTCTAAATGTATGCATATAAACGTATAGATATACAAAATCCATGTGGCAGAGACATCTAGATTTCTAGAATCTGTTTACATTTTCTTCTACAGCAGCAGAGCCCTCATTTTTAGCTGGACACTTGGCTACTGGGAATAAAGCCTTGTAGCTAAGGTACATCCTAGTCGGGAGTACATGAGTAGTGGTGGTGTGTGCAACTTCGAGGACATGTTGTTGAAGGCAGGTGGTGTTCTCCTTCCCCATTTTAATCCTTCCTGCTGGCTGATTGCAGTAGAGGAAGCATCATTAGAGGAGCCATTAGAGATCACAAAGCAGACTTTCATTATTAAAGGAGGCAAAGAACTTGATAGAAGGTGCTTGCTTCCATACAAGCCCTGGAAGCCTGTTTTCTCTAGAGAGAAAAATACAATGATCTATTGAGTTAGCCATTCTTATGTTAGATTTTCTGTCACTAACAGCTAAACCTCATCCTGTTATACTCTAGCATGCGAGCCAATACTAATTTCAACAGTAGACTGCCTATATCAATTAATGAGGGTCTCTACCGCAAAATGCATAAAAATCTGAACATTATATTTTTATGTGTTTTCTGTTTCACCTTTGCTTTCTTTTTTTGCTGTGCTAGTTTTACCAATAGCAATTGTAATAAAAAAGGGTTTCAGAAAAAGAATTAATTAAAGGCTATATATTTGCTTTATTCCTCTACACATTGGGAAAAAGACCAGCTAAAAGTGAATAATGGCAATAAACTCACTGTTCATAGTTTGAACATTACTGCTTTAAAGATCGCCATTGATGTAGCCTTCATATCCATTCCAGCTGTCCTTGCCTTTTTGCAAAACCCCTTCCTCTCTCGTTTGTGTTATTCCGAGAGACTCAGACTACACTCATTGCTTTTGGACTGTTTTCTTTGCCTTCTCTGACCAGCTTCCTCATTCCCTGTGCTATGGTATATTTATATCTCTTTACGTTTAATCACATTCTGTGTAGTTATTCTTTATATGTCACTTAAGAACAATGGAACTGTTTATTCCTCAGGGCATTTATACGTCTAGACTAATGGGCATATAGTAGCTCCCCATTAAATATTAGGGGAAAAAAGGGGTAAAGGAGGGTAGGAAAGAAAGAAGGGGTTTTTCTTAGAGTAAGCCAGCTTTCCTGTATATATTTATTTTAAAATTTTTATGTGTAAAGGTGCAATCATTATATACATTTCTAGTTTGTACAGTAAACTTTTTTTATTACAATTTGTGTTTTGATAGTTTATTTCTTCGCCTGAAATTTTCTTTTAGTCATAAATTCTCTTGGAATGCTCTTCTTTTTAAGACAATTACTTATATCGTGAAAAAGGAAGAATCTACTCAGGACAGCTGGTCACTTGTCCATTGTCTTAACAGTTACCGGTCTGTACTCTATTTAATGACCCAGAGTTTGCTCAATGGTGTCATTAACCCTTCATAACAGAAATCAGTAGCTTCTGAGGGAGGTGTGGCAGTTTTGGGGGAAAATTGAAAGAGATTATAGGGATACAGTAAGACACTTAAACTGAAACAGTGTAGATATTTACAGGATGGGATGTAAAACAATTCTTGCAAACAATTGCCTCCACCAGTACCATTCTATTAATGTGTACTTTTAAGGATACGTTTACGATATTTATTGGCATAATATTATTTTTTATCTGTGGTTGCAAAATTCTACATTTGCATAAAGTCTTTCTTTTCTTTTTCTTTTCCTTTTTTTTTTTTTTTTTTTTTTTTTTTTTTTTTTTTTTTTTTTTTTTTTTTGCTTTTTATGGCTGTACATGTGGCATACGGAAATTCTCAGGCTAGGGGTTGGAATCGGAGCTACATCTCCAGCCTATGCCACAGCCACAGCAGTGTGGGATTTGAGCCATATCTGCAGCCTATACCACAGCTCACAGTGACGCCAGATCCTTAACTCACTGAGCAAGGCTGGGGATAGAACCCACATCCTCATGGATACTAGTTGGATTTATTTCCACTGAGCCACGGCCGGAACGCCCTACATAAAGTCTTCATTAAAAATCGTAGACTTGGAGTTCCTGTCGTGGCACAGCAGAAACGAATCCAACTAGGAACCAAGAGGTTGTAGGTTTGATCCCTGGCCTTGCTCAGTGAGTTAAGGATCTGGCGTTGCCATGAGCCGTGGTGTAGGTCGCAGGTATGGCTCAGATTTGGTGTTGCTGTGGCTCTGGTGTAGGCTGGCAGCTATAGCTCCTATTAGACCCCTGGCCTGGGAACCTCCATATGCTGTAGGTGTGGCCCTAAAAAGACAAAAGACAAAAAAAAAAAAAGTTGAAAAAATGATAGACTTGCTCATGTAGAACATATTGAAAAATAGGAACGGTGAGAGTTCCCATTGTGACACAGTGAATTACCAATCCAACTGCAGTGACTCAAATCTCTGTGGAGGTGCAGATTCAATCCTTGGCCCATTGCAGTGGGTTCAGGATCTGGGATTACTGCAGCTGTGGTACAAGTTGCAGCTGCACCTTGGATTCCATCCCTGGCCCAGGAACTCCCGTATGACACAGGTGTGGCCATAAAGAAATAAATCAAAAATAAATAAAAAGAATAAAATAAAAATTCTTCATATACCTATTTTCTAGAGATTAGCAATGTTACCATCATAGTTTTTCACCACCTAGCCTTGTGTTCTGTTTATACAAGGGACAGTCTTGTACCTTCTGTTTTGCAATCCGTTTTATTAATTTCAGAATAGATCATGAAAAGTTTATATCAATAAATATTTTCTACCATATTATTTATGTTGGTATGCTATTTCATTTGTATAAGATAACATATTCAACTAATCTCATATTATGGGATACTCAGGGTAATTCTAGTTAGTTTATATTGTAAATAGCACGGTAGTGATTATTCTTGCAAATAGTTTTGCGCCCATCTATGGTTGTGTCCTTAGACTAAATTTCTAAATTAAAGGATAAGCAAAATGCTATCTCATTTTAAAAAAATGTTCACTGACAGTTGCCCTGCAGGACATTATACTAGCATACAATCCAAGCAGGGCTTTCCCCAATATCTCACCAGCTCTTTAAAGCCACTTAGAAAAATGTTTAGTAATTTAGGGAGGGTGTGTGTGTGTGTGTGTGTACGCGTATTACTTGAAAGTAGAAATTATACTATTTGTGTGAAGAATCACTAAATTTTTATCATGGAATTCTGTCCCTTAAATGTCCCAATTGGGAATTAATATTAAATTAAAATAATATTTACGTTTTAATAATAATAGAAGAAGGGCAGAGTGTTTTTAAATCAGGTACTGCATCTAAAATTTTATCTTATAAACCATACTCTTAATTTGGGGGTTGAGATATGCTAGCTCTTTCTTCTGATTCTGAAACCATATGGATCAGTTTCCTAAGTTTGCTATAATAAATCACTACATGTTTTAATTGCTTCAAACAAGAGAAGTGTATTCTCTCCATAGTTTTGGAAGCCCAAAGTCAGGATGTCAGCTGGACCATAATCTTTCAAAACCTCCAGGACAAGATCCTTCCCATACCTCTCTATGCTTCTGGCAGCACCTCCTTAGCTGGAGGCACCTGAATTCTCAGCTTTGCCTCCAACTTCACATGCTATCTTCCTGGTGAGCTCTATCTCTAAAATTCCCGTTAAAAAAAAAAAGACACCAGTCAAGCTGGATATTAGGGCTCACCCTGCTCCAGTACAACCTCATCTTAACTGGATTACATCTGCAAAGATTCTTATTTATAAAGTAAAGGCACATTCATACAGGATCAGAACTTCAATCAAGCTCTCTTTGGAGGACGCATTTTAACTCATAACCCAATATATCTTAAATTTTATCCCATAAATTATCTATTTTGATAATGAGAGAAGTAGTTCTTATTTGTATGTCAATAATTTGAATAGTTTTACCTTATGCAAGGGGAAATTAAAAGATCAAGCTTTCTAAAAGGCTTGATTTAGCATCCTGTGACTTCTGTCTATTCCAGAGACCTTATTATATACAACTAATAGGAAAATTAAAATACACTGAGGATTTTCTGAGACATGCCATTGGTGTCACAGGTGTCTAGATGATGACAGAAGGCAGTAAAGAAAATTCCAGCTCATTCAGATCTCTGTCCATACCAGTAGTTAGGAAAATGCTTTATAAATCTGTCTAACTACTTCATAATAACCAAACCAGCTTGCATAAATAGGAAGTATATGAATTTTAGCAAGTTCAGCTTTTAGCAATATACAGTAAAATTATAGTAATAACCAGCTTTCATCAGTGAAAAGTCTTAGCCACTGCTGTTAAAAAGAAAGTCATTTTTTATCTGGTCTGGATATCTTTTTTCTCTGCTTTAAGTTCTATTGATGCTTTTCTCTTTTTGAATTTCTTTTCCATGATAGCTTATTATGGGATGTCACATTCTTTTTACTAGGGCACGTACTACTATTTGTAACAGTCCTATCTGCTGATAGAGAAGCTCAAATTTCACTTTAAATCCAATGATAGTGTATTACTG
This sequence comes from Sus scrofa, assembly GCF_054392235.1. Classification (NCBI taxonomy): domain Eukaryota; kingdom Metazoa; phylum Chordata; class Mammalia; order Artiodactyla; family Suidae; genus Sus; species Sus scrofa. The sequence continues at coordinate 66,888,263 of NC_139390.1, forward strand.
ATGAAGTATTGCTTCCTTAGGGCACAAACCTCTAAATGCTATCTGCTGTCTTTATTATCCAGCTTCACTTAGCCTGAAGGTCTCTGTATTATTAGGATGGATTCTAACATGTTTTCTCCCTTACGTTAAAGAGAGGAATATTTTGTGTAATTTTTGTGAGATGTGGTTCAAAAACTGACCTCCTTCTTTCATTGGGTTCAAGCTGGGATATCTGAACTCTTCCTATGTAACCCCATTAAACATTCTCTGCAGCACTTTTGGGGGGTCTTTTTAACCACTTTACATAGAAGTTATATGCAACCTTTAGAAGCAGATCTATATCTTCTTTTTCTCATCTCTGATTTTAATTGTCTTTGTGTTAAATTTCAAACTCTTTCTTGCAAGTAGTATACTCATTTAATATCTAAATGCCAGCTGAGACTTTAGTTCTCACACACAAAGAGAAAATGCAATCAACATAACCAAACATATTTAGTTTACTCCTAATTTGAGGACTTCTTAAAATATTTTCATATTCCAGTAAACATTGCCATGGGTATTTTAGGTATATGTAAACACATTACATGTAAACAGAATGCTTTTGCAAAACAGATTGACTTGAAAAATATTCACTTGAATTGTCATGGCATTATATAGTATATTTAGACAGATTTTTGGCATTATTTTATTTTCCTAATGCCTCCTTTCATGGATATTAGAATCTTGACTCCTAATAGATATGTAGTGTTCTCTAATCCAGGTCTTAGAAAAAACAATCACTAGAATAATTTCATGGAGAATATTGAATAGGTCAGTCCATCATGTGTTGAGCACATGGCACGAGCTGCATGCACTCTGCTAAAGCACAATGTGCTTATTATCTTCCTTTATCCTCAGAACAATTCTGAATTATTATTGTTGTTTCCATTTTAAAAATATAGACACTAAATCTTAGAGAACTTAAATGATTGAATTTCCTGTCCTAGTTTAAATGCTGTTATTCACTTTACTCCCATCGGTGAACTACAAAGAGTAAAATGGTTCCAGTATCAGATGTTAGCTTCTTTTAATATTCTTGGATGAGAAACTTAACTTCAGTAACTAAGTGAATAGTCCTGATTCATTTTAGATCCTTTGCCCTAATTTTGTTCTGGGCTAAAGAGTTCTGGATTATGAAGGAAAATTGTTCTGTTAATGGTAGACAAAAATGTCAGCATAACAGTGCTAGTTCTCTGGGATCTTTCTAGGCAGTGATTTCTTTGCAGCATTTTTCACTTAAAATAGATACTCTGGGCAGGGCTATTACTTCTTTATAACAGCATTAAATGTCTTCCATGTTATATTACTGTAGTTAGGTAGAAATTTAAATATAGATGGAAAAATCTTAATTTTTTTATCAATAGTCTACATGGAAGCTATCCCCTGCACAACAAAAGGGAAAAGAAAAAAAAACTCTAGATAGAGAAAAATATAAATTATTCCCTATCAAGATATTCTGCTTTTGAAAATTCTATCCCCAAATGGAATCATCTTCCCATTGGCATTCCTTGTTGAAATAAAAGCACATTTCCTAATAAAGGAAGTGAATTAAAAAGTGAGTCAAATGGCATTTTTTAATCATTCAACAGTAGAAATTTGAATGCTTCATATCTTTTATTCTAAAATAGATGTAATTTTATCTTCTTTATCTATGATTTTTATCACAGATGTTATTTTCATACCCACATCTTTTATCTGTTTCTTTTTAGATATAGTGATTTATCCAAAAGTCATATTATACAGAGAAATTATGAAAATCTTTAGTATTAACCTAAGTGAGCAAAGATGTATAGCTCAGAAGAAATATGTGTTCATTTCAAGAGCAGTAAGTACCTATAAAGTGAATAACAAATTAAGGTTCTTGATTCAATACATTTGAGTGGCACTCTTGGGGGGGCAGTTACTACACAGCCTAACGTTGGTAGAGATTTTGTTAAAAATTTCATTCTAGACACATGTTTCCTGAAATTATAAAGATTTTTTTTTCCTCTTTGAAGTATTATATAGAATAAACCTCTCCAGTGACATGTGAAACTGTGTGTTTTTGATATAATATACTGGTTACAGCAGGTTTACTTCTTTAAACTTTGAAAAGCATTGTCAACATACAACAGTATAGACTTGTTTTGCTATACGACTAAAAAATAGATTGGCATAGCTTTTAGTTTGTCTGGAACTGATTTTGTAATTGTGTACGTGTTTTTGGAGAAAAATATATCATGGCTAAAATATATATTGTCTGTGTCTAAGTTTTTCTTAAGCAATTTAAAATTTAGATCTTTAAGTTTATTATGTTGGGAGACCTCCAGGATGGAAAATAACAAATTTGAGGGTGGCCATATTATTGTGTTTTTGTTTACTTGTTAGAACAGTTTTTTAAAATATTTCAGGGGTTCTCATCATGGCGCAGTGGAAAAAAATCCAACTAGAAACCATGAGGTTTTGGGTTCGATCCCTGGCCTCTCTCAGGGGGTTAAGGATCCCACGTTGCTGTGGCTGTGGTGTGGGCCAGCAGCTATAGCTTCGATTAGACCCCTAGCCTGAGAACCTCCATATGCCGTGGGTGTGGCCCTAAAAGAAATGGAAGTTTTCTTCATTTCTCTAAACTCTGCTTAGTTAGCACTGATAGCGCCTTGGTGTATTATTTCGTACAGTTTAAAAAACCATTTTTAAAGTACAGATACCATAGTTATTTAGTCTGTTTATTGAATTTAGTTAGAATATATAGAATTAAATATAGAAAAATTTTTGTGAGTCAAGTCTCAAAATGTGTGGAATTACCAGGTCGGTATTCTTGCCCACAGAAGAATCCTGTTTTAGGACTCAGCTTCTTGCTTTTAAAAGCCACAACGGACTTCTCTCTTTAGAAATCACCAGCTATTTGTTGTCGAAGGAAGAAACTTGTTTTGTCTCCCAGAGCTGCTTGTGCCTGTCAGAGCTTATCCTCTCTTTATAATCCTGTTCTTAAATTGCACGATGTCTATCCTCCAGACTCATAGGTGCAAGATGTAATAATCCACTATTCACTGATTTACTAACCAATCACTATTTCTTAGAGAACTGTAAACATATGGAATAAATGTAAACCAGCATCTATTTAAGGACCTAGTAGTTTTCACATTGTGATGTCCATAAGAATTACCTGGGATGCAGATCCCCAGAGCTCATCTCTCAAATTCTCATTCTTTAGGTTTGTGATGGTAAAACAATTTGCATTGTTAACAATCAAATTCAGGAAATTTTGATCATCGTAGCCCAATTATCCCTCCGACTTTGGGATAGTCTCCTAACACTGCTGTCATTAGTGACAGCTCATGTTAACCAGTATTTATTAAACACTTGTCATGTGCTTGACAACTTGCATGCACTTTTTAAAGTGCTCTGTTTTTATATTCTTACAACTTTATGCAGTAGGCACTCTTTCTCCCCATTTTACAAACCTGGTAACTAAAGCCAGGAAAGTATGATTAACTTGCTCACAGTCACAAAGCTAATAGTTGATTTGTGGAAATCTTTCACTTTAAATTTCTTAACACTTTAGCAATTAATCAAGCCCCCCATGTGGTTTTCACAAGATGGTTGAAGCAAACAAGCCAATAAACCCAGACTTCTCTAACATACATATTATGCACATACAGTCAGGTATCTACAAACAGTGGACTAAGTTCTCTCATTAGAATGGCACTGATTTTTAATGCAAAAGTCAAAGATCCTCTTAATCACGTTTCCCTTTAGGTCTCACCCTCATTGGTCTAAGTCAAGATCTCTTCTTTTGTCAGTAACCAGTTCTTCACAGTCAGGGATGAGCACAGCCATGGATGGTCCTCATTGAGATTTAGCTATTATTAAGTAACTTTAAGAAATGGGGTAAATGTATTTCTTTTCAGTGATAAGTAATGCAGGATTTTTTTTTCCAGTTCTATGTTCTACCTTTGCTACCTAATCTGTTGTTACCTAATATAACCTTTGACACAGTTGACAGGAATTATCCTAACAATTCAGGTTACATGCCCTAAAGGACACGTACTTAAACCTTAACCAAATAAATACATATATACATAAATAAAGGATGAGAAACACAAGATTGACAACTTTTTTTATTTTGCTGAGTAAGGATAATATATATATGTGTGTGTGTGTGTATTAAACTATTATTGACATCATTTCCTAAGAAGAAAGAATATTTTAAACTCTTCCCCAGTGAAAAAAGGGAGAAGAAACGTCATAATCTCAGAATAAAATGCATTTTTTTGAGTTCATGGAAAAAAATGAAATGGATTGGTATACGTTCCTGGGCTGGCAATTTGCAACCACTGTTTTCAGCACTTATCTGTGCTGTCTTTTCAAGAGCTTCCTGATGACTTATTCCCTTCTTTTATTATACAGTGCTCCCCCCCCTTCAAATTTGCAACCATTCTGAAAGAATATAATATTTTAATATTCATTTAAAGTTTTGTAGCATCATAGCAGCATCATTTACTCTCTAAATGGTTATTAGCAATTTGTAATGTCTTTTAATTTCTGTAAAAACATATTCCTAGTGTTTCTCTGTTTGCTCTTTCCTTTTTTGACTAAAAACATATTTAAAATGCTCTTAGTGCCTAATAGTATCTTTTATAAAAAATAGGTTCTTAGTTGCAATTTCAGACTAATAGCAATAGTTCTTTTGTTTTTATTGGTTTTTCTTACCACTGCATTGATAGCACTAAGTCTGGAATTCGAGTATTTAGGGACCACATGGTATATTTAGGGACCACATGGTATACCTTTCCTTTTTTTAAAGTATGTTTTCATGCTGTTTGTGTGTGTTGTGTTCTAATACCGACTTGGTGTCCAATAGTTCGATTCAATACTGACACCAACTCCCAGAGTAAGAGCAGACTCCATAGGTTAAAGACTCAGGTCCAGGAACACTGTCCCCACTCAGATGCCAGCCACAAATGAGTGCCCAGGCTACCATTTGCCCAGCTGACAGTATTTCAGGGGTCCCCCTGCCTCCCTCCCCTCATCTCAGGTGCCCTGATTCCATAGAACTCGTGGAATTGCACTCTTTAGGATTACAGCTTTACGTGACACTCCAGAGCAGCCTAATTGAAGTGATCGTAAGACAGTTCGGTTCTGCCCAGCCTCAAAGTCCCCCTTGGTGTCATCTCCCTGCACATCAGTGTGTTCAGCTAACCCCAGAAACTTTCAGACTCTTAGGGCTCAAGAGTCTTTATAACCCAACTCCAGCCCCAACTCCCCCCACCCCCATGGGGTAGGGGAATGAAACTTCAGGTTCCCACCTTTAGCCCTGCAAGTTTGGTCTTTCTGTTAACCGGCCCCCTCCAATAGGCATCAAGAAGCTCCACCCTGAGTGACCTTATTAGCATAAACTCAGAACTTGTTTTAATTAACAGAAGACACTCATATCACTCAGGAAATTCCAAGGACTTTAGGAGTTCTGTGCCAGGAACCCAGGACAAAGATTAAATATATTTTTTATTTTACCTCATTTTGATTTCTGAGGAGAGTGGAATATTATGACCAGATTTCCCTCTCCTAAACCATCAGTAAGCTCTCATTGTATGTATATTGTCTCATCATCTAATTTTCTTATGTTCTACTACATAATTTCACTTTCACTGCAACATAATGGCTATGAAAATATTTGGAAAATTAAAAAATACTCTCTGGGAGTTCCTGTCGTGGCTCAGTGCTTAACGAATCCGACTAGGAGCCATGAGGTTGTGGGTTTGATCCCTGGCCTTGCTCAGTTGGTCAAGGATCTGGTGTTGCTGTGAGCTGTGGTGTAGGTTGCAGACGTGGCTCAGATCCCATGTTGCTGTGGCTGTGGCATAGGCCGGCAGCTACAGCTCCCATTAGACTCCTAGCCTGGGAACCTCCATATTCCTACGCCACAGGAGCGGCCCTAGAAAAGGCAAAAAGACAAAAAAAAAAAAAAAAAAAAAAAAAAACCTCTCTGCCATGAAGTATTATTATTACTTAAATTATTTCAAAGAACATTTCTCTCGTAGAAACATTAAAGAAGTATGTTTGCGTCCACTGCCTCTGACCCACCAAGAGTGTTACCTCAAAGCCACTGGCTAAATAAAGCACTTTTTCTTTACATAATTTGCATTCCTACAGTTGGTGTTTATGTATAGTCCCAATATTTGAGATTTCTATTTACTTTCTTGGAACCCCAGTTGCAGTCCCAAGGCACAGGTTCATTTGTAAATCTCAACAAGGGAGAGTCAAAAGTAGGAAGTATGAACGATAATGATTCTGGAAGATAACTGTATTCATTTATAGCCTCTTCTATGTGGTCTGTACTTGACATTGAAAGTCTGCCTATCTTTTCAGGTGGTTATGGACATCGATACTTTACAGTTTATCATTTGCAGATACAGTTTAGTTTATTATATAAGAAATTGTTTACATTAGTATACTTATAAGCCAGAGTACCTGGGAATTTATTGCCTCTTTAGTGGTAGAAATACGTATGTGTGGATATGCTTGTATTCATATTCATTAGAGGAAGTGATTGGAATTCTAATGGAGGGCATCCAGAAAGTTGACTGGAAAATATCTTTCTTGCAAAAGCGAAGCCGGTATTAAAAATAAAAGAAACCATCCAGTATCCAAATCTTGGTTTCTAACATGATTCTCCCATCAAAGGAATATGCTCCTTGGAGGAATGTTTGATTCTGAAACTGTGACAGAAAGTATGCAAAATGAGTCTGGAAAATCTTGTAGTGCCAGAAAATAAAGAAAGTCTCAAAAAATAAAACAATGGGAATGTGTCAAAGAGAGATGAGAGCAGACTACAGGGAAGAGCTCCCGTGGCCAAAGCTGAAATAATTTGTGCAACAGATTAAATAATGTACCATTGGATTACGGTTTAGAGCATATGGTAAATATCCACAAGCCCATACTAATACAAATAAATGATTAAGTAAATAAATATATGGAGGAGAAGAGACAAATATCCTGTGGGAAAAAAAACCCAAATAATTTGTGTCAGTGCTCCCTCCTCAAGAGGGAGAGGGAGCTTAGTTCCTACACCGTCTGTGTAGATTCCATTTAGTAACTTGCTATTCAAAAATACAATATGGAAGGAGGAAAAACATTAAAAGTAAGTTTTTTTGTTTTTGTTTTTTTTGTCTTTTTGCCATTTCTTGGGCTGCTCCAGCGGCATATGGAGGTTCCCAGGCTAGGGGTCGAATCGGAGCTCTAGCCACCGGCCTACGCCAGAGCCACAGCAACGCGGGATCCGAGCCGCGTCTGCAACCTACACCACAGCTCACGGCAACGCCGGATTGTTAACCCACTGAGCAAGGTCAGGGACCGAACCCTCAACCTCATGGTTCCTAGTCGGATTCGTTAACCACTGCGCCATGACGGGAACTCCTAAAAGTAAGTTTAAAGTGGAGAAATCTGGGAAACATACCCCAGTTAGATGAGCAATGCTACTATCATCATCAATCATGTTAATAACACTACACTTGATAGGATGTGATTAAAATGGCACTTCACCTCTGTAGCCATCTTTCCAAAAATCTACATTCCCAGTCTAATCATGAGAAAAGGACAAGAAACAAGCACAAATTTAGGGACATTCTGTACATTATCTGACCGGAACACCTCAAAATTGTCAGGATCTTCAACAACAAGCAAAGTGTAAGAAAGTATTAGAGTCCAGAGAAAGTTACAGAGACATGACAACAGAATCGAATGTCGTAGATAAGATTCTAGAACAGAAAAAAAAGACATTGAGGAAAAGTTAATATCAATTTAATAGTATCACTTTATTAGTTGTGATGAATACACTGAAGTAATGGAATGTGAACTGGAGATGGGCACTTGCCATCTGCCTCTGTGTGGATTGAACTGTGCACCGCTGCAGCTGCTAACCCTTAGCATCCCCTGAAAGGAGCTCAGGGCGGAAACCGGGAGTGAGGTGCTCTGTGGTCTGGGAAAACAGAAGAACAGGTCTTCAGTTAGCTATTTTCAGAAGATGTTATGAGCTGATTTTTTGCATCGCCTCATATCTAGAAAAGCACTAAAAATCCTTCATGACGACGTCTGCTCCCCATGGCCAGCAGTAGCCTTCATGAGACTAATAGCAATCTTCTGTAAATGTGTGCCTCGTTGCATGTACCTCCCCCTTCAGCAAAATCACATAAATACTTGACCTTCTCCCCTGGCCTCTTTGGAGGAGTTTTTCAGACCTCTCTGAAACGCTGCCTCCCGGCTCCCATCCTCATTTTTCCCCAAGGAAAACTTAATTCTCAACTTTTATTTTTAAAATTATTTCTTTATTTATTTATTTAGGGCTTCAGGTGCAGTATATGGAAGTTCCCAGGCTAGGAATCTAATCAGAGCTACAGAAGCCAGCCTACGCCACAGCCACTGCCATGCCAGATCTAAGCTGTATCTGTAACCTGCACCACAGCTCGTGGCAACTCTGGATCCTTAACCCACTGAGAGAGACCAGGGATTGAACCCACATCTTCATGGATACTAGGCAGGTTCATTCTCTGAGCCACAATGGGAACTCCCTTAACTCTCAACTTTCAGATTGTGCTTACTTTTAAGTCAACAGTACAATGTTAAAAATGGTGAAACTGAGTGCTTTATATATAGGAAAGTAATCTGTGCAAATTTTATGTAGTAACCCAGAATTTTTTTTTAATTTTAAAATAAGAAGTTAATTAAAAAGAAAAAATAAAATTACAAAACAAAAAATCTCACTCTTATGTCATTGAATGAGATTTTGTATTGAAAAATATTTTCTGAAAGCAATCAAATCCAAAAACTGAAATGTACATGGGATTTGCTTGCTTTTCAACAGATAGAAGTTCTAATTTAAAAGACATTGTTTAGTGAGTGAATTAACAATTGATACAGATTATTGACAGAGCAATAAGGAATATCAATAAAGATTATTTTTCACTTTTAAAAGTTTTCCTGGGACTTTTGAAAAGATCATCACAGATTTAATTTTGTTACTTAGATATCAGTAACTTGTTATTAATAAAATGCACAACTGACCCACACTGGGGCTTTATATCATTTTAAGCTAGTTTTATGAGGGTTATGAGCAGTCAATGAAGAAAATACTTGCCTAATAGTCATGGAAAGGTGATAGATATAATTCCTTTAGTTTTTTTTCAGCCAACATTTATCAAATGCCTACAACTTGTTAGGCTCTGGGGATACAAACTTAGTCTGTAATTTCAAGGAAGTTACAGTCTGGTAGAGGGCAATGGACATATAATCAATAAGAGTAATTAAGTAAACTATTTGCCTAGGTCCATTGAGAGCACTGAGGAAGGAGTCATTAATTCCAGAAGATAGGGCCAGTTTAAGAAGGCTTTGCAGAACAGATGATTCCAGAGCTTAAACATCTTTCATTCTGCCTAAAATGTTGGGAAACCAAAGACATGATCAGAAGCCTGAATCTGTATGTCCAATTCAGGCAACTACTAGTGTTTGATAATTTCTCAGTCCTGGTGGGAGTAGAAATTCTGTAGGAGAGAAGCCTAGAAACACGGGTATACTCCAGGATATAGGGGCTTTATAAACCTGGCCAGAATTTAATAAGGGAGTAAGATGATCAAGTTATTGTAGCAGCTGTTTATCAAGGACAATGAAGGTGGCTTGCCTCTGGGAAGATGTTGGGGCTTAATTTTAACTTCCTACCACCTAAGCACTGCTAATTTCTTCCACTATGATGAAATAATATACCTAAGAATGGCATTACAAGCAGCCATTAAATATGTCAGGATAGAACATTGAGGAAAGCGTGGAAGAGCCTAAGATTGTAGACAGCTGAGAAAGGAGTTGAATAACTGTTTTAATAGTCCACATGAGAGATCTGAATTAAGGTTCAGCAATAATGATAGAGAGGAAGACAAACAGGAGATGCTTGGGTGAGGTAGAATCATGTGAAATTTAATTATTCATAAGTGGTGAGATAATCCCAAATGACTTTTCATTATCAAAAGGAACAGAAGTTGGCTTGTGAAAGAAAATGAATTAAGGTTTAGCGTATTGAGTTTGAGATACCATGGGAGTCAGGAGTGACACACTCAAAAGATACTAAGTAAACTGACCTGGAGCAGGAGTTGGCAAACTTTTACTCGAAAGGACTAGATGTAACTGTTTTAGTGTTTGAAGGATCTGTAAGCTCTCCTTCACAGCTACTCAGTTCTGTGTTGTAGCTGGAAACCCGTCACAGACATTATGTAAACAAATGAGAGAGGCTGTGTTCTGATAAAACTTTATCAACACTAAAATCAGATTTCATGTCCTTTTCATGTCATGAAGTATGCTCTTGTTTTCTAAATATTAAAAAAAAGGAAAAAAAATCTGTTCTCATGGACTATACAGAAATAGGCAGTGGAGCACATTTGGCCCAAGGTCCTTAATTTGCTGCCCTTTGATCTAGAAAGAGGTCTGGCTTGGAGATAGGAATTTTTTGCTATCAACCTATAGAAAGAAGTCTGAAGTGATGGTTATGAAACCATCATTTCCATAGGTTGATGGAGAAAGAAAGTGGCTAAGATATGGCCAGGGAATCAGAATGTGTAGGATAGGAGTCAATAAATAAGATTCGGGAAGTAAAACAAATTCTGTACTGTTATGAATAACCCCATAATCATTACTCTATACATATTTTAACTATGAATATATGTACATATACTATAATGCTATACCTCTCGGCTCATTTTTTTCTGTGTATTTTTCAGTGTTTAGTGTATCACCTGCCATAGAGCATGCATCGAAAAAATGTCTAAAGGACAGTTGGTCAATAAAATTTGGAAATATCCTAATGTAGACCTGTTTAACATGGGAAGTTGTGGGCTGTATATTTTTCTACCTATTAATTTAGATAAGCAGAAAGGAAACTAAATGAAATGCTTAGAGCTTAGAAATAATTAGCAGATCAAGTAACAATAAAAGTATTAATAATGGTAACATCGTAAATGACTGGCTACATTTAATTTTTTCGTATTTCAGTCATGTTATGATGGTGTTAAATGTTTTTCTTTGTCTTTTTCTTTTCAAATTCCTTGATGGTGAGAAGTGATTAACTAAAAACATTTGTTAATGAAGCCCTAATCATTAGGCAGGTTTTAGTGAACCAGAGTACCATGTTTTCTCAATACTACTGTTCTCTTTCTAATTTGTAAGTTGCTAAAAAGCATGACATGGAAACAACAGTAGCCTCATGCACTTCTGTAAGAAATAGTAGGAATGCAAATGTCAAAAAATTAAAAACATTATACAATGATATTTATAACTCAGTTCTATTAAATGCTGGGAAATAACTGTGATTGTGGATCTGTGATAATGACCTGTTTCCACAGTACATAGTATTACAGTGACATTATTTTTACTAAAGATGCAACTACTAACAGAACCAGTTATCTCACAGTGAAACCAATTTTAAAGGAAGCAAGTTAGTGCCTAGTTATTCATGTTAAAGAAATAAATGACATAATTTTTTATGCCTGTCTACATTAAAGAATTATGGTCTCATTGTTTTCAGGATAATAGAATAACACTATGCTAAAAGCTCCTTTTCAAAGTACAGATCCTTAGGTTTACCTTACAAATGTAAATAATGGTACATATATGTGTGTGTGTGTGTGTGTGTGCATGTGTGTGTGTGTGTGTGTGTGTGTGTGTGTTTACTACTTTGGAACAAAGCTTCTAACTAGAAGTTATATTTCAGAATTACTTGCAGAGGGTTTTGATTCAATAGCTTCAGGGAAGCAGGTCTTTGCAGTTTTTTAAAAGCTCCCAGGGGCTTTCTAGCACGCAAGCCAAAGTTAAAAAGCACAGTTGTGTTGTATGTGTATGTACATATAGAAGCTTGTATATATATTATTTCCTTTCTTCTCTGATTCCAGCTTAGGACAATTAACCTGAAAAGAGTCCCATTCCCTTATCCTCTTTTTGTCTTTTTTTCTTAACAATGTGGAGACAAACTTAAGCTCTTTTACTGACCAGCTTTGTCCAAAATCAAATTATCAGAATTGGAGTGGTATGTGGAATTATTTGCGATGCTGATCAGAAAGTGAACAAATTTGCCCACAAGCAGAGATAGGATAACAGCAGCTGCCAACTAATCCTTTTATCTCTCTGAATCTGGGTGGAGTAGAAGACTTTTATGATGCTGGCAGCAGTGCAATGTGCCAATGCCAAGATCTGGGCCCTTTTGTCGATGCCAACCTTGTGCAAATCCTCTCCTCCACTCTGCTCCATCTGTGGTCCTTCCCCTGGATGCTACAGCTAAGAGTTGTCACTGTACGTCCAACTCCAGTGCAGTCACCGCTCAGAGCTCCTTCCTGTTATTAAGAGCTGCCATGAGAATGCCTGCCATGTGCCAACTACATTTTGGAGCACTTTATGACTTCTCATTTGATAATCATCAGAATATTACAAGACAACTATCATCATTATCCTCATTGTCATCCTTCTATTACAAATAAGAGAACTGAGGATCAGCAAGTGTAAAGTAACTTCTACAATAACAGGAAGTGATAAAGCCAGGATGAGAACCTCATTCTGCCTAATCCTTGAATCTGCTTTCTTCCCTAAATCATGCTTTCAAATATTACTGTGTTAAATCACTCGTCATTTTGTGTCAAATTAGCACACATTTCATGTGTGAAATATTAAAATTTATTTCCTAGTATAGTGAGGATATAGGGTACTGTTGGGTCAAAAGGCACAATTTTGAAATAGGATAGGTATACAGGAGCAAGTCTGTTCTCTTGTGGGTTTTTTTTAATTAAAAAAATTTTATTAGAGTATAGTTGTTTTACAGTGTTGTGTCAATTTCTGCTGTGCAGCATAGTGACCGAGGAGGCATACATACATATATATGTATATATATTCTCTTACTTATATTATCTTCCATCATATTCTATCCTAAGAAACTGGATGTAGTTCCCTGTACTATACAGTAGGACCTCATTGCTTATCCATATTCTAAATATAATAGTTTAAATCTACTAACCCCCAAACTCCCCATCCACCCCACTCCCTCCCCCTTGGTAACCACAAGTCTCTTCTCTTAGTCCGTGTCTTCTTGTTTTTTAAAAAAGCATAGTTCCAAATTAAGAAAACCAGCTTCCAGATTATCAAAGAAGAACCAAGGAAAGGTGAGAGCAGAAGAATGGAACATGATTATTGAAAGCAAGGACTTTGGAATGAAGTATGCATTTGAATTCAGAACCCAGTGCTTATAAAATGTTGACATGGGCATCATTCAGTGGGGATGAGAACATCATCCTCACAGGTGTTGTGAGGACTACATCAAATGACACAGGTTGTTAATTTAGGGTAACACCTGATGAACAGTTAGGAAATATTTGGTTAGGAAAAAAAAAGATTTTGAAAGACTAAACTAACACAGAGTGGCCAGTCCTCTTGGTTTCTTTAGGACTTAGAGAGTTACCATGACACAAACCTTTAATTTTTTTTTTTTTTAATTTTCCCACTGTACAGCAAGGGGGTCAGGTTATCCTTAGATGTATACATTGCAGTTACAGTTTTTTCCCCCACAAGCTGGAACTATCCCAGGAAAGCCAGGACAAATTGGTTTCTCTGTGGCAAGCTCACATTCAAGAGAACATTTAGAAGATACTGTTGCTCTTTTACAGTCTGCGTCAAAGAAGGAAACCATGGGGCAGAGCTGTGACTAGGACAGGCCAGAGTCCAGATCAGCCAAGCACAGGCATTTGCCTGTTTCCGCTGGCCTGACCCACTTTTAGCTGGAGTAGAATGTGGATTAAAAGAGGAGACTGACCTATGATGGGATGTGGAGGAACTTGGCCCTGGGCAAAAACAAAAGCAGACTGTTGTCCCCTCACATGTGGTCTTCGGTGTTATGTGTAGCACCACTGCCAAATTGCTGCCAACATCAAAAACCTCCACTCTGATCCTTGCTCCACAGCAGAGCAATTCAGAGCATGATTCCTGGACCACCAGTATTAGCCTCCCCAGGAGCTTTTTAGAATGTCAGATTCCTGGATGCCATCTCAGACTGACCAATACAGAATCACTGCGAGGGAACCTAGGAATCCAGGTTGAAACCAGCCCTCCTGGTGATTCTGATGTGGGAGAAAGTATGAGAATCACGGCTCCAACACAACTACTCTAAGATTAAACAATGCTACTGCTAGGTTAGTAGTTCCCATCCTGGAAGTGCATCCACGCCTTTTTTTTTTTTTTTTTTTTTGGTGGGGGAGGGGATGTATTTTTAAATCAGACTAAAATCAGTTCCATCCCCCAAATGATTCTGATGTAGTAGGTTAGGGAAACAGTAGGTAGGCAAAAGAACACAGGTCTTGGATTTTGGAAGCCTGTGTTTGCAGTCCAACATTGCCACTTAAATCCTGAGTGACTCCTCTCAGAGAAGGGTGTGTTGAGCCAGATGAACAGCAGGAGCTTTTTCTGCTCTGACATTTGAGATAGGCATGATACCCTGAACTCACTAACACACACCAATACAATATTGACTAGCAAATGTGCTGCTTCCTATAGTGTCTGCACTTCATTCCTTCTCAGTGATTCCAGTCCCACATCTTTCAGAGAAGTGTGATAAAGTCGATATTTATATTGGCAGCAGCCTACAGACAGACAGATGTGTAATGATTTTCAAATATTATTTAACATAAGCCTTACAAATGTATCACATCAGTTGTGGATGAATTTAGATATTGTATAACTTCAGGGCTAAAATTCATTGTTGGCAACAAAAGGCAAAAAGCCTCACTGCCAGGATGAGGGCACAGTTTGAAGCAATTGAAATCATACAAGCATCACTTCATAAACATTGATTTTTGAAGGGTATATTTTCAGAGAAAACTGATTTTTAAAGGATATTTTAATTATGCTCTAACAAGAGTTTGGAGTGAAATGTTATATTGCCATTATCTATATGAAGGTTTCACTAGCATTGATTGTTCTGTCTAACTTTGCAAGAGAGTAAAAACAAAAGCTTAAATAGACAAAAACTTGTGGCGTATGTTTTATATGACTAGTACTTAGGTTGTCAAAACCTTGAAAATAGTGGGTACCTGTTGAAAAGATAGTGGACACTAAGCTGTTAAACTGTATCTGTGTAGCTTGTCTTTGGAAATTAAATTACTAAATTAAAGTTCTTAGTCTTATAATAATCTGGGTTGCTGCTGAGGTGCATGTTTGATCCCCTGCCCAGCGCAGTGGGTTAAGGATCTGGCGTTTCCTCAGCTGTGGCTGAGGCTCAAATTCAAAGGCCTGGGAACTTCCATATACCATGGATGTGGCCCAAAACAAACAGTCCTTGTAATAATTCATTTAGATCTTCTTTTCAAATGAGTTTACTTTTGAATAATTACCGTGTATTGTATTCAAATTCAAATTGGCATGAAATGTTGGAAACTGATTATGACAGATAACTTCTCTAAATCAGTAATGATTTCCCCACTGACTTAAAGCTCCTGATCAGAACAGAAAGGTGAACAAACTAGTTTTCCTCTCAGTGCAAAAGGCTTTCAGGAGCCTCAGTCAATATTGGTGCTTGTAACATAAAATCCTGGTTCTTCCCAGCCTACATTTGATTTGAACATTTCAAAGTCCCCGAGTATCAGACACTTAAGTTAAACTGAGCTCACCAGAAAGCCAAGCTTTTAGATGTTATTATGACAGTCACTTACTGCCTAAAACGCATGCAGAAACTATAGTAATGCTGGCTTTAGAAGGTCAGAATTTTGATCTACTCTTCCCTTTTATTCATGGTTAGAATAACTTTATACTGCTGAGGCAACAAATAAAGCTAAGGTCACTAGCAGAAACTAGAGCAAATAATGGAATTTTCAAGCAAGAGTCTTTTGAATCTGGTGTTGAACTGACTGAGGGGAAAAAAATGTTACATTTGCTGAACTGAGAGAGTCTGTGAATAGTGCCCCAAGACACATAAAAGGAACAGGTTGGGAAAACTGGTAAAATTGTGAAGCTGTTGAACTAAAATGCACTGATCAGAAGAAGAATATATAATGTTTCATTTAATTGTATTTGGTTATGGTTTTGTTTGAGAACATACATTATCACATGTTTGGTATTTTGATCCAGAATGGCCCAAATATCTAAATAATGATGCAGAATGACTAGCACTATTTTAGTCTGTTGGGAGAAAATATAGAAAGTGCTATTTTTGTATGAATGTTTATAATTTGCCAAGTAGTTTACTTATATCTTACTGAGTTGGTTTAAACTAAGCATAAATTATGAAATAAAATTTTAGTCTGAAATAAACTGAGTATTTTAGATGAGTGGCTTATACCATCTGAGGGGGAGAAAAAAGTAGAATTTAGTGAATCAGTTTCTTGAGGGCGTAGTTAACTCTCTTGTATCCTGGCATCACTTCACTCAAGATCCAGATTTCCAGAAAGTCTAGCCAGCCCACCTTGAATCCCAGACCCACCTCTTGACCAGAGAAGGCCAGGGCATCTTGAGTGGCATTTCACAAATTTATATTTCTCAAGGCAAATTTCAGCTGCTTTCCCAAGCAGTATAAGTAAAAGCCAGGGAAGCAAAAACAATAAATATTCAACACAGAAAGCAAAGTGGGAATTTGTTTTTATTAGTCCTGCTAATGTAGGATAGTTTATACATATATAACACTTGTGTTAACAGCCAGATTGCCAAATATCCCTGAAACACACACAGTCTCTCTTCATTTGATAGCAAAAATTAATCCAAAAATGCTTAAGCCCCTTCCTTCTCCCACTTGCCAACTTCAGGGGGCAGCTTTGAGGAGGTGCTCATTTGGCACCTGGGACAGGAATCCTTGGTTGTAGGTCTGGGCAGGATAATCCTTGGTTGTAGGTCCAACTTGTACACTGTTGGGTGTTGAACAGCTTCTCTGCCCTCTATCTGCTGGAGCCCATCCCTCTTGGTTGTCAGCACCAACAACCTCTAGATAGTGCCAGCTGGGCTCTAGTGACAACATCATCCCCATGGAGACCCACTGAATTCCTAGACTAGACTGGAGGAAAATGTGTTTTTTTTTTTTCCTAATACAGACAAATAATAAAACTGTCATAATAAATGTGCTAAGACATTTCAGCTATTTAAAAGAAATTTCACCTAGAAGGTTGGCTATTATACTAATGAACATTTCTTTTTGTCGTAGTTGGTTCTTGATATTATTTTTTGAACACATCATTGACGCCATTATTTTATAGTCAGTTTTCTCTGGAGCCAAGCAGTATCTGAGAGAGATGTTTGGTTGACTAAAAACTATGTCTGTTAGCAGTTAGCAATTGCCTACAAATCTCTACCCACCCTCACCCCCCCACAAAGCTACAAAACAAAACAAAAAAACTCTAAATGTCAGTAGCTTCAAAAAAATTTTTAGGCTTTTGCCTTCTACCAACATGGAGCCAGTAGTGCTGTCCTGGCAACAGATTTTTTTTTTTTTTTTGTCTTTTTATTTTTTTTAAGGCCGTACCCATGGCATATGGAGGTTTCCAGGCTAGAGGTCGAATCAGAGCTGTAGCCACCAGCCTACACCACAGCCACAGCTAGGCCAGATCCAAACTGTGTCTGCAACCTACACCACAGCTCACAGTGACACTACACCCTTAACCCACTGAGTGAGGCCAGGGATCAAACCCACATCCTCATGGATACTAGTCCATGAGCGGTTCAATAATGGCTGAGCCACAGTGGGAACTCCAGGGGGACAGATTTTTAAAATAAAATGTCTATCTATAGGAAGGCTGTGATTGAACATTTCAACTAGTCCATAATCAGCACCTTAAGTAAAGATGCTGAGTCCAGTCATAAAACAATGTTTTTGTAATCCTACCAGATTTGTTCCTTGCCCTTATAGCCCGATTTGCCCCAAAATCATCACTTCAATCCCAAGAATAATTCAGGTTTTGAAGTTCCCTGGACAGATCCATATGATAGAAAAATTTCTAAACGTGATTTACAGTAAAATTTCTTCCATGCTTTCTCTCTCCTCAGTGCTTTAGTGGGAAGCTTGCCGTGCGAAGCAGGTGCCTAGTCTGCTTCCTGTCTGTTTTCCCACCGGATACTTCCTAGGTCTTCTGTGGCATACTGCCTCTGCTCCTAAACGGTTTAGCATTGACATTGACGGGGAGGCGGGGAGGGCCGGTCAGGCATAGGAAAGGCCTTAGTGATAGGTTTTGGTGGAATAAAAGTAGTTTCTCCATAGGAAGATGGATAAAGTTGAATCTGTCTTGGGCAGATATTTGAAAGCGGAAAGGTCCCATTGAGGACTATTTGACTGTGTTTCATGTAAAGACAAATGATGCATGTTCTTCCAGCTGGATGGCCACTTACCTTTCCTCCGTATGCCCTTGGAAATTCAGTTGTACACCTCTTCTGCTGATATCATTTTTCACCTCCAAAAATTCACCTTGGGCTTCCAGATTGCACCTCTGCTGTTCCTTGCTGTCATCTTTAGAGTAGAATTATAGCTAATTCTCTGTGCATCTTGGTCTTTCTTTCTCTGCTTTGTCCGCAGACTCTACGGCATACATATTAAGCTCCCATGAATCCTTTTTCCTTAGGCTTAAATGAGAGGGAGACAATGTCACAGCTCTTCAAAAACTTGAATACACTTGACAGTGGTGTATCTCACCCATCTCACTGTAGTATGTTTTTCAGGGTCCTAGCACTTGTATAAGCTGCAGGGGGTACAGTGGACTTTCTCAGAAATATTTGTAATCGAATGATATCTGACTGGTCTGCTCTGTAGTGACTCAGCCTGTCCTCAGCGTAAATGTTCTTTGTAGAAGGAGGAATTCAGATGCTGTTGGTACTGGCCTAAAGCTACTTCATTCTCTTCCTCCATATCCGTAGTAAGGCTGCAAAACATGCTGATCCAGGATGCCTCCAAGCTTTCCAGAATGCCTTCTGAAACCTCATAATTAAGGAACTCCCTGTACAGCCAGTCTTTTCACTGAAGATTCCTTTCACTTCCTGGCATTAACTAAAATGCATGTCTCCCCTGAGCACACCCTCAAGCCCTCTTTGAAGGAAGATTATTTTCCCATGTCTGTTGTAATTCTATTTTAGGGATTAAAGGTAGTGTCACATTGATCAATCCTTCACATGCTTGTTGAATAACAACATTACACAAGACAAAAGAAAAACTCCTCTGTTCTTTTGAAGCTCATGGCATTCAGCTGTATTCCCTGAGAGTCAACCATTGGCACAGTAGAAATTATATACAGACTCTATAAGAATCATATTGACTTTACTGCAGCTTCTTTTGATTACAATATGCAAAATTCTTATGGTACTTGGCCTTCAAATTATGTTTCTTAGGTTAAAAAACATAGGAAAGGGATTATGATACTAGCTCATATCTATTTCTTACCAGGTATACTAAGGAATATTCGCATTATTACTGGTTAGTTTAAACCAACTTACATCTAAATGTAAATTTTTTGAGATAATCATATCAGCACTCAATAGTAAGTTAAAGATTTAAGGAGAAGGAAGATCATTAGGAGGAGAATAGAATCAGGAGGTGGAAGGTAAGTGTATGAGAAGGTACTCAGCCAGGTAAAATAGGAGTAGGAATTGAGAAAGATAGTAACCAATGAAACAAGAGCAGATGTTACCTGGTTAAGTAAAGACCTCCCCTAGGAGTCAGATAGACCTTATTTTGACTCCCTGAAATATTTTTAAGAAGTTGTTTCTGGTAGTTACTAGCATTGCCCTTCCAAATTATACAGTAATATTTTTTTCCCCAAAAACATTACCAAACAAATGAATTAAGTGAAGGTTTTGGTTTTAAGGCAGATCTGGTAGAGTCAAAGATCAAACAGTATGTGTATCATTTAAAGTAGGAGCTGTAAAATGCAACTTGAATTATGCAGTGATGTGGTATACAGTCTTTTAAGCAACATATTAAACTAGTAAACTTGTTCAGTGTTTATGATAAAATATGAGCAAAGAGTTTTGTTTTGCTGTTTGAAGTTGTTCCAATAGGAAAGAGTAGTATCATTTGATTATTTTTTAAACTTATTTGAATAACCCCTATCTTAAGGTTTTACCAAATACATTTAGAGTACTTGATAAAAGGTAAGGGATTTTTGCTTCATGATAAAGGTGAATTTATGTAGCTTTTCTTCTTTATGGGAAATGTCACTTAATCAAAATGTTGCCGTTGTGTGTTTTTCATGACAGTTATTTATTTGTCTGAACATATGCCATATTCCAAAACAGAAATATAACTGAACTTATTTTATAACAGGGTGCAGCAGGGAACCTTTCAAAATTACTTTCACATTCTAAGTGTCTTTCATTTCACGCAGGTTGAGATGAAATGTCAATCTTTTATTAGGTCTGCATAATACTTGACAGATTGATTTTTGTTAACAGTTTTCTAGTTAAATATATAGGGTATAATTGAAAATACACATAATATGAATGTTACCATTTTGACAAATGCAATATTATTCTTGATAATATTGCTACATCAGGTTTTACCTGTTAATGTACTCCAATATTTAATTCCCAGTAAAGTAACTTTGAGACAAAATCCAAGAACATAAGATAATCCGTATAGAACAATTTGAAGAGTGAGATTTTTTTTTTATTACTTAGCAAATATGTGTAATTCAATCCAGAAATGTAAGGTATACCTTTTAGCATATATTAGTATTTATGCTATATTCCAGTTTTACATGATTATAGTAATTAGACACATATTGTTGAGTCTTGTACTTTTTCTTTTTTTTTTTTCTCTTGGACTTTGTATAAACTCTTAAATATCTGTTAGTTATGTATTTATCACTTTAAATTGGCAATAATTTATGGCCACTTAAGCCATTTTCACACTGTGCATAATCGTATTCTCTTCATCTCCTCCCTAATATGCAGTACACATACATCACTTTATATAAATAAATGGACTTCCTTTGTAAATTTCCTTTGTGATATAGTCCCTGAAATGCCAATATAAAGAGAAAGGGGTATAGTATTTTTTCTCAATAGCAAACTAATAATAGGACTGCATTTTAAAATATGCACAACCTTTTCTATTACCAGTGCTGTTACTATACTCTTGTCCTCTAACTCTACTGTTTACCTTAATAATGTCCAAACTGTTCTTTAAACCTCTTTTTTTTCTTTTTTCTCTTACATTCTATATTCTGTAGCCAGTTATTCCTCCTAAAAAGCAGAATGTCTCTGTTCATAAGACTTAACAGAAGTTTTAATTTCTGATTTAGTAGATAATTACAGTCCTCAGCAAGGTATTCATTCAGGTCACTGGAAAGCTCATTTCAGCTTACTCTTGCAGCTTTGCAAGCCAAATTAAAATGCCTTCCATTGATACTGTTAGCCATTAGGGTACTCCCTAGTCATTCAAGATCCATATGAAAGGCTCTTCTTTGACTTACCAAACAGTTACAAGGTGCCTACTGTGTAAAAGTCACTACAATTCAAAAATCAAACGAAAACAAAACAAAACATTGCTTCGTTTCTTGCAATACTTACTGCACTGATTTGAGACTGAAAATGAAACAGTTCTATAATTGTTGACAGCCTGAGTAGATCTTGAGTTGCTTTGAATAATGAGTAGGTACACATCAGACACAAGAAGTTAGAGGCAAGACAATTCAGTGGAAAAAGGATAGTAGTCTTTTGAACACATTGTGCTGGGACAATTGGAAATCTATATGCTAGTGAGCAGAGTTGGACTCATGCCTTCCACCAACACAAAAATTAACTCAAATTGGATCATAAACCTAAATATAAGAGACAGACTGTAAAACTTGGAAGAAAGCATAGAAAACATAGGAAAACCCTTCACAGACTTGCTTTAGATACATGTTTCTAAGATATGACACAAAAAGCAGAACAACACAGAAAAAAAACCCAGATTTATCATACTTCATCAAAATGAAAACCAATTGTTCTTTTAAGAGCACTGTCAAGAAAGTGAAGAGACACCCACATGACTGGGTAAATTATTTGCAAATCATATCTAGTAAGAGACTTGTATTCAGAATATATGAAGAAATATTACAACTTGGTAATAAAAAGACAAATACCAAGTTAAAAGTTGGACAAAGGATCTGAATAGCCATCACTCCAAGGAAGATAAACAAATGTTAACTAAGCACATGCAGAGATAACATTATTAGCCATCAGGGAAATGCAAATACAATGGTATGTCCCTTCTAACCATTGGACAGGCTATAATCAAAAGGACAGATAACTACAAGTGTTGGCAAGGATATAGAGAAGTTGCAATGCTCATACATTGCTGGGAGGGTTGTAAAATGGTGTGGCCTCTTTGGAAAACACTCTGCTAGTTTTTCAAATGGTTAAAACATCGAGCCACCGTATGACTCAGCAATTTCTCTTCTAGGTATCTACCCAAGAAAATTCAAACATATGTCCATATTTAAAAAAAATACACAAATGTTTAGAGTAGCATTAATTCATAATAGACAAAAAATAGTAACAACCCAAATGCCCATCAACATATGAATGGATGTATAAAATGTGATATTCATAAATAAGCTATTAATTCAGCACTGAAAAGGAATCAGGAACTGATTCATGGTATGACATGGTTAAACCTTTAAGGAAAATAAAGTCACAATAGTCACATATTGTATGATTCTATTTTTTATGAAATACATGCAATAAGGAAATCTGTAGAGATAGGAAAAAAAGTAGTTGTTTCTAGAGCTGGGGGGAATATGGGGAGTGACTTCTAAAGGGTATTGGGTTTCTTTTGGGGGTGATGAAATTTTTCTAAAATAGGTTATGGTGATGGATACACATTTCTATGAATATACTAAAGATCAGTGATTTGTGTACTCTAAATGGCTAAATTATATGATATGTACATTATATCTCAAGAAAGCTGTTACTTTTTAAAAGTTAAGAAAAAAAGGTTATAGAGATGCATATTCCTTTTACTGCTATTCCGTCTATATAGAATAATCTTCTCTAATTGTCTATATGGTTCATTACTTCATTTTCTTCAAATGTCACCTTATAGTTGGGCCCACCTTAATTACCAATCTAAATTTCAAAATTTTCTCCTTTGCACATATTACTATCTAGTATAAATATTGTACTTATTTATTTTGTTTATTATTTGCCTTCTCATGAAGGAAAGTTTTTGTGTATTAATTTGTTGCTGTAGCTCTAGTCTCTAGGACATAGATATTTAGTAAATATTTGTTCAAGGAGTGAATGGTATCACATAAAAAAGTGGCAGGTAAACACAGGTCTCAAACAGCCTGGTTTTTTTGGACCTTACAAATAGTTCTTAAATGGCTGGGTTGGAGAATAGCCAAAGGGATGTGATTATAACTAAGGCTCTAGTGGAAAGGAGAAGCCCTGTTTCTGAGGATCTGATATAGACACATTAAGAGTTTAACCTTACATCCCATCAACAGAAGAGTACCATAGAAAGCTGGTGAGCAGGGGATGGTGATGTTGTCATGATCTTTATATCATGACCATGTGATCCTCCTCCTCCCCTTCCCTTCCCTTCCCCTCCTTGCCCCCCAACCCCTGCCCAAGAAGGTGTCTCTAAAACTATTTTTAATTTTCCCATCCTTTCCATAATTATATATATTATTATGTACATGGAAGTACTGTTAACACTAAAGACATAACATTTGTAAGGTTATGAACATTTGTTTATTTTATTTTAGACTTTTCTTTATGGTTTAAATCAGACATGTAATCAGTTTCAAGTCAGTTTCTAGACTCAGCAGTTAACCTTATTTTAAAAATGAGTAGAAATTCAGACAGAATAATACATTTTCTCTTTGAGAAAAATCAAATCCCCCCCCAAAAAAAACCCAAAACAGAGTATTTTTCCAATTTATCTTCTTAAGAATAGTAGGTTTTTCACACTAAAATCAGGGTAACAATGTCCATAGGGTGAAAAAAGTAGTAATTTTTTTTTAATTTAGTTTTGAAATTATTATTTAGGCCAAAAAAATGTACATAAAGTTACTAGAGTTTATTTTATTTTCTTAAGGCAAAAATCTCTTTATCAACCCATAAGGAAATTACAAGCCCTGCTTTCAGTTCTTTGTTTAAAATGCACTGTAGTGCAGTATGATTTGCATGTTAATGATGTGAAACCAACTGTATAATAAATGAGAAAGGGAAAATATAAGCTAGTTTCAGAGAGCAGGTTTGTTTGTTTTTCTTGATTTCTTCCTTAAACGTTTAACTTGAGAATACATCTATGAGCTATGCTTGTATGAAAACTGATAATTTGTGATCATTGAATGCACTGGCATTGAAGCAAGAAGTTTCATTCTCAGATTTCTCACTCAGAAAGCAACTGGACATTTAGAGGCATTTGAACATCTTTGGAAGGCATACCTAATATCGTAAACAAGAGGCTTGCAGAATTTATTCTATGCAGTGTGATCTCTGAAATCAGAAAGCATGAAGCCACCACAGTTTCTCTTTCCTCTCATCAACTTCCCCTGTCCTTGACCCAATTCAAGCATGCAACTGAGATGTTTTGTATTTTGTACTTTTCTTGGTATGCTGTTATGCATGTGCTTCTTAAGTAAAACAGCAAAATAAAACCAATTTTTAAGTATTAATGTGTGATTTGTAGAAATGTGCCTTAGAAGCATAGAATCACTGGAAATTGAAAAGCATAGTCTGTATTTTTGAAAGCCATCCAATTTTCTTTTATTTACAGCCTTTAAGCCATTTCACAAATTGAAAAGCAACCATCCAGCCATTTCATGTTTAGTTTAATATATGTTTAAAAGATCCTAAAACCATTATCAGTATGCAGTAGCCCTCTCACTGAACAAATGTGGAATAGAGGTAAATGAAGAAATTCCTCTAAGTCAGTGATTATCAAATAGAGGTGATCTTTTCCCCAAAAGGGCATTTGGCATTCTCTAGAGATATTCTTGAATGTCACAACTAGAAGTAGTGAGTATTACTGGCATATAGTATATAAAGTTCAAGGATATTTCTAAACAACTTAAAATACTCAGGACAACCCCACCCCACCACCACACACACACACACACACCCCCAAAAGAATTGTCAGTAGTACCTAAGTTGGGGATTCCTACTCTTTTATTATTATTATTGTTATGTTTGATTAACAGTGTTCTGTCAATTGCTGCAGTAAACTGTACATTAAAGTGAACCAGTTACACATATATACACATTCATTTTCGCACATTATCCTATCATGTTCCCTCACAAGTGATTAGGTATACTTCCCTGTGCTATATGGCAGGATCTCATTGCTTATCCACTCCAAATGGATAGTAGTTTTCATCTACTAACCCCAAACTCCTAGTCCATCCTACTCCTCCCCCCCTCCCCTCAGCAACTAAACATCTCTTCTCCATGTCCATGTTTGTTTCTTTTCTGTAGGTAGGATCATTTA
Source organism: Sus scrofa (assembly GCF_054392235.1). Lineage (NCBI taxonomy): Eukaryota > Metazoa > Chordata > Mammalia > Artiodactyla > Suidae > Sus > Sus scrofa. Next base: position 66,913,716 of record NC_139390.1, read on the forward strand.
TTCCATATATTAGATTTCAGATATGTGATATCATATGGTATTTGTCTTTCTCTTTCTGACATTTCATTTAGTATGAGAGTCTTTAGTTCCATCCATGTTGCTGCAAATGGCATTATTTTGTTCTTTTTTACAGCTGAGTAGTATTTCATTGTGTATACATATCACATCTTTTTAATCCATTCATCTGTCGATGGACATTTAGGTTGTTTCCATGCCTTGGCTATTGTGAACAGTGCTGCAATGAACATAGAGAGAGGTGCATGTATCTTTTTCAATGAATATTTTGTCTGGATATATGCCGAGGAGTGGGATTGCTGAGTCATATGGTAGTTACATATTTAGTTTTCTCAGGTACCTCTATACTATTTTCCATAGTGGTGGTACCAATTTACATTCCACCAACAGTGTAGAAGGGTTCTCTTTTCTCCATACCCTCTCTAGCATTTGTTATTTGTTGACTTGTTAATGATGGCCATTCTGACCTGTGTGAAGTGTTACCTTACTGTAGTTTTGATTTGCATTTCTCTAATAATTGGTAATGTTGAACATGTTTTCATGTGCCATCTGTATATCTTTGGAGAAATGTCTATTCAGGTCTTCTGCCCATTTTTCTATTGGGTTGTTGGGGTTTTGGGTTTTTTTGTTTGTTTGTTTGTTTTTGCCTTTTGTCTTTTTAGGACCAAACCTGCGGCATATGGAGGTTCCCAGCTAGGGGTCTAATCGGAGCTGCAGTCGCTGGCCTGTACCAGAGCCACAGCAACGTCAGATCTGAACTGTGTCTGCAACCTACACCACAGATCATGGCAATGCCAGATCCTTAACCCACTGAGCAAGGCGAGGGATTGAACCCGCAACCTCATGGTTCCTAGTTGGATTCGTTTCTGCTGTGCCAAGACGGAAACTCCAGATTTTTGAGTTTTTTGCTGTTGAGTTGTATAAATTGTTTGTGTGTTTTGGAGATTAAGCCCTACTTGGTTACATCATTTGCAACTATTTTCTCCCATTTTTTTTTTTTAATAGTTTCCTTTGCTGTGCAAAAGTTTGTCAGTTTCATTAGGTCCCAGTGGTTTATTTTTGTTTTTTATTTCTGTTGCCTTGGGAGACTGACCTAAGAACATTTGTACTGTTTATGTCAAAGAATGTTTTGCCTATGTTCTCTTCTAGGAGTTGTATGGTGCCCTGTCTTATGTTTGAATCTTTGCCATTTTTTGTGCATGGTGTTAGAGTGTATTCTAGTTTCATTGATTTACATACAGCTGTCCAGTTTTCCCAGCACCACTTGATGAAGAGATTGTCTTTTTCCCATTTTATATTCTTGCCTCCTTTATCAAAGATTTATTGACCATAGGTGTCTTGGTTCATTTCTGGGTTCTCTATTCTGTTCCATTGGTCTATCTATCTCTTTTGGTAGTACCACACTGTCTTGATTACTGTGGCTCTGTAATATTGCCTGAAGTCTGGGAGAGTTATGCCTCCTGCTTGGTTTTTGTTCCTCAGGATTGCTTTGGCATTTCTGGGTCTTTTGTGGTTCCATATAAATTTTTGGATTTTTTGTTATAGTTCTGTGAAAAATGTCATGGGTAATTTGATAGGGATTGCCATGAATCTCTAGATTGCTTTGGTTAGTATGGCTATTTTTAATGATATTAATTCTTCTAAACCAGGAGCATGGAATATCTTTCCATTTCTTTGAATCCTCTTTAATTTCCTTGATTAATGTTTTATAGTTCTCAACATATAAACCTTTCATCTTCTTGGTCAGGTTTATTCCTAGGTATTTAATTTTGAGAGGTGTGATTTTAAAAAGTATCATATTTTTATATTCCTTTTCTAATGTTTCATTGTTAGTATACAGAAATGCTACCAATTTCTGAATGTTAATCTTGTATCCTGCTACTTTGCTGAATTCTTTGATCAATTCATGTAGTTTTTGTGCAGAGTCCAGGATTCCTACTCTTTAAAAAGTTGTGAAACTAAATCATCTCTTAAATTTTAAATTCTAATTCACAAATTTTTACAACTGGGACAAAAGTTAGGACTTGTATTATCTGCTGGTATATAACAATGCTACCACAAACTTAGAGGCTTAAAACATGCACATTTATTATCTCAAAGAGAAACTGTGGGTCAGGAGTCCAGGCACAGCTGAGGTGGGCCTTCTATAAGGCTTAAGCCATTGCACCACACACAGGTGAGTTCTTATCTGAAGGCTCAGCTGGGGAAGAATCTTCTTTCAAGCTCATGTGGTAGTTGTCAGAATTCAGTACCTTGCAGACTGTCAGACTGAGGGCTTCAGTTTATTGCTTACTGTCATCCTCAGCACCTTGTCCCCTGGATCTCTGTAGGCAGTTCACAGCATGGCAGCATGCTTCCTCAAAGCCAGATCAGAAAATCATCTGACATGAAAGCTATCATATGCAATGCAAATCATGCATATAATCGCATACATCCCACCACCTTTTCCTATTTCTATAGGGTATGAATAAGTACAGATCTTGCCCACACTCAAGGGTAAGGAATTACACAGAAGTGTGAAAGTGCCCACTCATTGTTTGTTTTATTTTCTTTCTCTGCATTAACATTTTTCACATTATTTGGGAGTTGAAGAGTAGGAGTCTGAGAATGTAAAAGCCATCTTGGATTCTTCTTCATTACTAGGGATAGGTGAAGACCCTTCTGTATTTAAAATAGATGGTTGTAAATAGGATAAATGGAATAAACAATAACTGAAAGTTATATAAGTTACATCACACAAAAATAGGTATTGAATCTCTTTCTACCACATATTAAACTAAGCTTATTATAATAGATTTGTCTTGTTATAATACATTGTGTTTACTAGATCCTCCCTGGAGAACTTCTCTGTTTATTTTTACTTTATGTATATGCTGAATCTTCATTCTCTGATATGCAAATATGTTTCCCTTTGGCTTTAAGATAAGCCAGATTAATTTCTACAGTGTTGGAAATTATTTTCAGCAGTGCCAGTGTGATACTATACAGGTTATAATATTAGAGATACTCATTGTTAAGCAAGGATGTACAAATATTAATGAATGATAGTTTTATGATTACAATGAAACTTTTATGCATTTGCCATTCTTTTAAGATGTACTCATGACTAGTTCTTTCCATCTACTATTTGATCTATTAGATATACTGTAAGACATATTCATATTCTATGGTATTTAATACATATGTACATATGTGATAACTGATAAAATTGCATTAGGTTTGATATCAAGTGTATTTTCACTTTTTTTTCCTTGTCTAGGGCCACACCCACAGTATATGGAAGTTCCCAGGCTAGGGGTTGAATTGGAGCTGTAGCCGCCACAGTCACAGCAATGCCAGATCTGAGCCACATCTGTGACCTACACCACAGCTCACAGCAACGCTGGATCCTTAACCCCCTGAGCCAGGCCAGGGATCAAACCTGTGTCCTCATAGATATTAGTTACCGAACCATAACAGGAGCTCCTATTTTCTTCATTGGAGAATTTACAGTTTCTGTTTTATAAATTGTCCTCATAATACGTAATTTGGGGGACATTATATAGTCAAATAGATTTTTGCTTCTATCAAGTAACATCCTTGGATGTTTGCACCATTTGCATGTTTTACATGAGTATTCACTCATACACAGAATATTTATTAAGCATCCATCATGCAACAGGAACTGTGTACAGGTTGTGCAGTGTCGTTTTCTCATTCATAATTCTATTTTACCCAATTTTTTAAAGTGAAATAACAATCATCCTGGTTTAGAGGTTTGCCCAATGTCTCACAGCTAGAAAGCGAAGAGCTGGCATCCAAATGTGGATGTCCCTTTATGTGACTCTATTCAACTAGTGGTATAAAAAATGTTTACTCTCAGGAAGAATGAAATCTTAGTCTTCATCTAAATTAATGTCATAAGAAAATAAACATACTGAATAAAATTGCAAATAATCCAAAAATGACCATTTCATTCATTCATTCACCTTTCTTGCTTATATTCACTATAACTCCCTGCTATCGAAAAGATTAGTGATTTAGCCAAGTGCAGAGGTTGGGATCAGAGAGGGAAGACTAGTTAAGGCTGCAGAGAGTGGGTTCCAGAAAAAAACATTTGTATCATTGAAGATGAGAGGGACTTTTGGGGGACAGAGGAAATAAATCCAGGATGGTTAGAAGAGAGAGAACAAAGGAGCGAGGTGTCAGGGGCAGCTTGAAAAGCAGGCAGGGTGAGGATTAGAGGATGTTTAAAGCCATGTTTAAGGATTTCACATTTAGAGTAAGATCAATTGGGAGCTTTTAAAGAGCAGCAACGTCAGATTTGCATTTAAAGATCACTCCAGGTACAAGATGAAAGATAGATTATAGGTATTCATGCGATGATTCGGGGAGATAGCTTAACTGTTGATAGCTGCAACTAACTGGATGGACCTCAAGAGCATTATGCTTAGGGGAAAAAAAAAATCAATCTCAAAAGGTTTCGTGCTTATGATTCTACTTATGTAACATGCTTGAAAGGTGAAACCAAAGCGATGGAGAATAGATAAGAGATTGCCAGGATAGGGGTGTGTGGGCTGAATACAGAGAGGTGGCTCAGGCATTCCGGGGTGATGGAACAGTTCTGAGTCATCACACACATCTTCACATGAGGTACAATCACAAAGAGCTGTATGCCTATACACATAAATTAGTGCAGGCTAAAAACATGGTGAAAACTAAATAAAGTCTGTAGTCTAACAGGCACCATTGCCCACATCTTAGCTTTGACAGCATACCATGGTTATATAAGATCTCATCATTAGATCTCACCATTATACAAAGGAAGGGACTCTTTGTACTATTTTTGCAACTTCCTGTGAGTCTACACTTATTTCAAAATAATAAGATTTTTTAATAAGCTATTGTCCTACAACAGGCTTAGGTTAGAGTGGGAATGGTGGTGGAGAATCAGACAGGCAATTTTCTCTGGGCGTGGTGGCAGTCACATTTGCAAGTCCCAATGCTGGGATTTTGTAGTGAATCAAGGCACTTGTGATGTTAGGGTGCTTTTGCTGAACAAATACTAATTGAGCAAAACAGCAAGATTTTGTCACTATGGGGCTTTGCAGCCACAAAACAGTTGAAAACTTGTCTACAGAGAGTGTTATACCAATGTCTGATGCTCCTACCGGAAGACCAGTCTGTGCTACTAAGAAGTTGAGCTACTAAAAGGATTGTGTTATCACTGGTGGGCTGTCTACAAGTTTGGTTCCATCTTCATACCATCTCTTTTCATGTTGATTTAAAATGTCCTTTCTTCCCCCTCAACTCCCATTTTACTTTCGAAATGAAATGTTTGAATTTTTTGGGGAAAAAAGATTTGTTAAATCCTCGTTGCCACCGAATTTTATCACTTGAAATTCTGAAACACCACGGACCGAAAAACGACTTCGAAGAAGTGTTTTTCTCCTTATTTATGTTATTCTTACTTAAAAAAAAAAAAAAAAAAAAAAAAAGCTTTCCATTGGAGTGCAAGTAACAATATCACATATCTTTTTCAAAGCTGGTTTAGGTAAAGTAAGTGGGGTCTTAAATATTCCTTAGAAATTGAGGTGGAAAAGATAAACTGGTCAGATATATATGCTCTTATTATATAAATTCAGGAGATAGTTTAACTTTCTATCTATTTATATGGCTGTTTATAACTCTACTCAGAGTTGATGGTATCTTAGGATAGCCTGCATTTGATTATAATAACGTTACTATTACTGAATGTCTATTGTATGTCAGCATTACTGAAGTAAAAATACGAATCCATTTTTTTAAATTTACATTTTTAAAGATGAGGGCATTTTGATTTTCTGGGAAATTAACTTGCCCAAATCCACAGACCTAGTAGATGCTTATCTAATAGTTGAAGGTCAAATATATGTTTTTTACCAGTGTACCTCACTGTCTTTTATGAATTATTAATACAGGAAATACACTGTTTTATGAAGCCTTCAAGGTTTTTTCATATGTATCTGAAAATGAACATAATTCTTTCGAAAAAGAGCTCTATATAATCAGTATCCATTTTATTTATTTGTTTCTTTAGCAATTTGAAATATATATGTAATGGGCATGTAGTTGTCAGTATATGTATGAATGTGTGTGTGTGTGTGTGTGTGTGTGTGTGTGTGTGTGTTTAGGAGAGAAACCTGAAGATCATTAGCCTTTGGGCAGATTTTTTTCCTAAGCAGTTTGCTTCTCTGACCCATTTATTACCCCTGTTTAATTCATGACTCCATCTTCTTAAGAGGAAAATAATCAGGAGAAAGCAAAATGGAGAAGTGGTTACTACTCTATTAATTTGGAAGGTGCTGAGTAGGTTAGCTTGACAGTAGAAAGAAAATAAATTGTTTGGTGCATATTCGAGTGAGGAGAAGTTACTCAGTTCTCAACTTGAGAACTAATCAAAACATTTTCCTTAGAGATAAATGTCCTGAATTCTCTTCCTGAATATATAACAGAAAATGCCTTAGCCTAATCACTCAACCACTTAATTCTCTCCAATAAACAATTTCTACCCCTTTCTTTATTTTAGGGGAAATTAATTATGAATTAGTAGTATCTATATAAATATATAAATTTCTTGAGAGTCTAGGTCTGTATTTTCTGTTACTTATATTATGGCTTAATATTGTGTAAGCAAAAATTTGAAACTCTCATATACTAATCCTAAAAATTTAATCTGGAGTGTGTGATTAAATGATTTAATCTGACTTTATTAAAACCACAGTGTAATTGAGATACCATAACATATATGCATATATCTGAAAATGCTCTTCAAAATGAAATACAGATAATTATGCTATCACTCACCCATCATGAATATTTAATATATGTCTGGTATATTTGCATGGAAAACAAAGTCAATTATCAAATTTCCTGGCATTCAAGAAGAGCTGTAGAATTGTAGAGTTTAAATTATGGTTTTGAAAGAATGACTTAATTTATCTACCAAGTCTATGGACTGTATCCCGATTATTAAGTGTTTTAGAAGAATGTTTATAGTTTTATTTAAAATTAAGAATCATTTGTTTGATAATCTTGTAGCTCTCTTTCTTTTATGTAATTTGTTACTTGAAAGAAATGAAATGTTTAGCAGTCTCATCAGTTAGAGAGTTGGCAGTCGAAATAAAGAGCCAAGACTTGACTCTTGACAACTCAAAATACAATGAGCCTGCCCACCCTAGAAAGACCTTGAGGAGAGGGGCCATGTTTCACTCAACCTTGTATGCCCATTTTGGCCGCTAATTGGATCTCCTTTTTGTGTCACTCTTAGGTTTATTTGGTTAAAAAAAAATCAATGCTTGAGTTTGTTTGTTTATTTGCTTTTAAGAAAGTACTTACAAGGCAATATGATACCCTATTTTTTCCAGCAAAACAAATAACCAAGAATGGTATCCACCATGAAACAAGGCGTTACATTTTATCAGTTTCTTAGAATCTTGTGCATATATATAATAGCAGTGGGCATATATATATTATTTCAAGCATCTGCAATAGATCAAAGTTACTAAAACTGCATTCTTAAAAAAACTTGGAGCTTAAATTACGCTATCTTCTTCACTGTTCACTTGGAGTATTTCATTTCCAAATACAGCAGATAATTTTATTTTTCTTGAATTTATTTTAACTTCATACTTAATAAGTCATATATAATCCATATATTTTGATATCACTTTGTCTTCATAGGTAAAATATAATTCACAAGTTAATAATAAAACATACATCACTCCAAATATTAGGCAATAACTCCAGTGACTGGGTAACAATGATGTCAAAACTAGGGGAATAAAATATAATATTGAGGCTAGAAGTAAGGAATTATTCTAAATCCTAACACCAATTTAACCACTTATACTTCTTGAATGTTTTATTTGTTGTTAAGAAAACAGTAAACTCAAATTCAGTGGAATTTATTCCCCCAGTTTTTCTTTTGTTTCCATGGTTTTGTCACCATCAAAATTTACTTAATATTCTCATAAATCAAAACTTAAAGAAATTTTACGATAATGAGAAAAACCCACATAACTCTGTTGGTTATAACTCAGGAATTCTCAGGAATATTCTCACATGCTGTTTGAAGTCAATATGCCTATGTGGTTGTTTCAGTTTTAAATAAACAATAGCAGTTGAGATGGCGCTGAAGAAGAATTTACATATGAAGGACTAATTCTTCTTTGTTAAAGTGAAGAATCAAACATCAGCTCATTTCCACCATTATTGAAGGCCTACTATGTACCAGTGAGGATCATGGTATCCATAATTACACCCATCCATCACCTCTCTCACCCCCATGCTCTTTATATGACCCATCACCATCACCACTGCCACCTCAGAGGGACAGTCAAAAGGACACTTGCCTTTCATGTTTCCCTTCACCTCCCATTCAGTCATTCTTAAATGCAACAACCCAAGTTATCCTCAGTCAGATCTACCTTTCCCCTGCTCAGATCTTCCAGTGGCTTCCCACACCAGACAGAGTAAATGTGCAGTTCTCACCACACCTCCAAAGTCCTATATGCTCTGTCCCTCACTGCCTCTCTGATCTCCTTTCATACCAGTTTTCCCTCATGTAGCTGTAACCACACTGGCCATTGAACTGCACAGAGACCTTTGCAGATGCTGTTCCCTCTACCTGGAATGCTCCCCAGTTATTCACATCTCTTGGTCCTCCACATCCTTCAGGTATTCCTTGTCACCTGAACATCTTGGCAATGCCTGATACCCTATTAAAAATTGCAGTTCCCTCCTCTAATGCTTCCTATCACTTTGCCCTGCTTTATTTTCTTCTTCTTCTTATCCTTTGCATTTCTAATATCTAATATGCTATATATTTTATTTTTGTTGTGTTTATCCTACTAAAATATAAGCTCCATGAGGGCAGAGATTTTCATTATTTGTTGTTTTTGTTGTTTACTTCTGTATTTCCAGCATTTAGAATAGCAACTGGCACATGGTAAACAATCAGTAATCAATGGTTGTATTAGGAAATAAATAACAATATTATTTCTGATAGTAAATATTCATTAATCTGTTGTTCTCCATCATTTATTTTGCTAAATACTTTAAATCTATATTGCCACTTTTTTCTTGAATAAGTATGTATATCATTATCTTTGGTGAAAGACACAATAAGAAAACTAAAGCACGAAGAGGTATTATAATTTATTCAGTCATGTCTTTTAAATGTTTGAGTGTTTATCTCATTGTATACTATATAAGGAGATATTTTTGTTATTATAGTATTTTATCAACTCTAATATTCTCATGATTTTACCTTTTAACATTTCATTATTTCGAATGTACCTAATACTTGAAGGCATGTCAAAGTTTAAACTGCAAGAGATTTTTTTTTCTAAGTGGCGCAAAGAAAAATTAATGATCTTGTACCTTCCACAAAATATAGTAAATTAAAAACTTCTTGAGAGCAATATGCCTTGCTTCATCTCTGAATCCTTGATGCCCATCACAATGTATAGAATGAAACAAACACCAATAAATATTTACTGTATGAATAAATATATTTAGTAATCTTTCTCCTCTTGCTTTTCCTATCTTCCTCTGTAGCTTTATCCATAAAACTTCTTAGGGCTTCATGAAGGCAAGTAACATGAGAACAATCCTGAACCTTCTATTCCCAGTACTACTCATGTTGTATAGCAGTAAATATGGATGGGATTAATTAATCTAGTAGTTCCTAATAATGACCTCTCTTATAGGCAAATAATATATTTGTACTTGATACTTAAAAAAATGACTTTAAATCTTTTGTCAGATAGTTAATATGGATTACACAATGGGTTTTGGAGTCAAACTATCTGTATTAAAATCCTGGCTTTACCGCTTCTGAACTGTGTGAAGTTAGGAAATTTACTTAACCTTTCTGTACATTAGTTAAGCATGTACAGCCTTACTGCACTGCTAGGTAAAGCCAGTTAAATCCCACATTATTGTTTGCTAATTGTTTATTGCCTACTTGAATGATGGATACTACCACGGTTTCTTGATTTTATAGTTTTTTTCCTTAAGGGTTCTTCCTTTAGGGGAATTAGACAAGCCATAAACCGAAAGAAATTAGCTCAAAGAGGACCACTTCCTTTAGTCTCAGCAGCAGTGGGCAGACCACTTTTTTGTGGATAAAATTCAGGTTCTCAATATTCCTTTCAAGTTAGTGTGATTAAGTGTATGCCTAGGGTATTTCTCTGTTATGAACTTTCACCCTTTGGAAAATTACTGCATCTCTTGGTGCTTCAGCTTCACCATATGAAATTGATCATAATTAATAGTACAGATTTGTCATCAGAATTAAATGGGCCAGCTCCTGTAGTAGAACAGTCCCAGAATTATGCCAGGTCCATAATAAGTACTTAGTAACTACTCAACTAATCCAGGCCATCGTCATACCAATAAAGTATATGTGAGCAGTGGTGGCGACATTTAATTTCCAAATTACTAAGAGTTTTTACATATGTGTTTCTGTGATTAATTTTGTCAAAATTTTTAACAACGGCATAATCCTAACAGAAAGGGAGGGATTTTGATAGACTTGTTTCATCTCCAAAATGAAGATAAGTATAGCTACCTGAGCAATACTAAATTAGAGCACATACACACAACACATACAGCACAGTTCCTGGCCTGGTAGAGGCTAAATAGGTAGCATATAACTGTAAATAGATGCCCCCCAAATCTTATATTTTACCTTATTATCTTACATGATAAGGCCATTGCAAGTTGATGTTTGTTTTCTATGACAGATAGTTTCCTTTATTTATAGTAAGGATAATAATCTAGGAGAGAATCAGGTAATATAAATGGATCAAATTACACAAGTTAAGTTTACCCCCCACAGAGCTGAGAGTATGTGGAATTTTTTTTTTTTTTTCTAGAGGACACAGAACCAAGTATTAATACGTGGATTCTGAAAAGAATTGGAAAATTTTATGACTGGTAACATTAATGTTCCTTTTTAAAAACTTTTTTAATTAACCAGCTGATATCTGTAGAGGTCAGGCAGAATTTCTTTTTCCTCTACCCAGAGCGCAGCACAGGTAGCCCAAAGCCACTTGCAGCATTGTTATATTATCTTGGTTTTCTTATTTCCTCTATCAGGCCCTTGGGAAGATTTCTTCAATAGTTGACCTTGGATTTAAATAAATACTGGGAAAATGAGGACAAGTAAATGCTCCTGTAGTCAACCAAAATATTTTGGGTTGGAATGAAGTTAGCATCAAAGAAGGGTTTATAAAGGGAAAACCATGAGGGGAGGTACATGTTTTAAAGAGGAAAGGGAAAGCTGAAAGAGGAGAATCAAGAAGTTCCATTGACTCCATGAGTAGAAAGAACGCATTTCTCCTATTGTGAAGTTTATGCTATCTTTGATTCCATAGTTTATATCCTGTCTTAAGTATTAGACTTTTTTAGAGGATGACTGTATTAGTCTGCTAATAATAACATCTTGTTACATTTTCTATTACAATTCTATTATCTCACTGAATTCTGGATAAAAAATATAGAGTAATTATAGCTATGAACTCCTAATTTTACAACCAAATACCATGGACTAAGTGGCTTAAATGATGGAAATTCATTTTCTCATAGTTTTTGTGGCTGAAAGTGTAAAATCAAGGTGCTGGCAGGATGGATTTCTCCCGAGGCACCACACTGTGACCTCACATACTCTGCTCCAGTATCCTTGGTTTTCTCTCTTCTTACCAGCTCTGTTGCATTAGACCCCAACCCTTAAGAATTCATTGAATCTTAATTACCTCTTTAAAGGCAGTATCTCCAAATACAGTCACAGGTGGAACAGGGCTTCAACATAGGAATTTCTGGGGAAGACAACTAAATCCATTAACAGTGTCAATCCCGGATAATAAATATGTTTTGGGATCAGGAAAAGCAATGTTTTATTAGAATCGTTTTAGTTCCTTTAGTCTCTTCTTAAAGCGTTATGGAAGACTTGTAGTTATAGAATGCATGAAATAGTTCAGGATGCTATTTTTGAAAGTGTGTTTTGAAAAATATGGAATATGGAATTAGGGGACATTGTTTGACTTACTACTTGTGTAATTATGTTTCACTTACCAGTTGAGCCTATGTTTTCTCATTTGTAAAATTAGGAATTCATAGCTATAATTATATTTCTTAATCAGAATTCAATGAGATAATAGGGATAAAACATTACAAGATGTCATGCACTTTATAGGTGTTGGTTATTCTCACTGTTTTCCATCCATATACTCTACAGAGTATAAACTGTAGTGATATTCAAAATAATATTTATTCTTCTCAAGGCCAGCTGAAGAAAAAAATTAAACAAAATAAACCAAATCATAAGAATGAAATAAGCCATGGACAGTAAATTTCATGAGATAAGAGAATTAAAAATGTATTTTGGAAAGAGTTAATTATGAGGGAGAATGTTAATATGGAGGGTTTTTGTTGCTTTTATGAAAATACTAATCTGAATATTCACATTGAACACAATAACAATGACAAAATAATCAGAAAAATTGCACATCTTTGATAAGTGGGTTTTTTTTAATTTATTTATTTTGTCTTTTTTTTTTTTTTTTTTTAGGGCTGCACCCATGGCATATGGAGGTTCCCAGGCTAGGGGTCAAATCAGAGCTACAGCTGCTGGCCTATGCCAGAGCCACAGCAATGTGGAATCCAAGCTGCGTCTGCCACCTATACTGCATCTCATGGCAACCTCAGATCCTTAACCCACTGAGCGAGGCCAGGGATCGAACCTGCATCCTCATGGATGTTGGTCGGGTTTGTTAACTGCTGAGCCATGACGGGAACTCCCCAAGTATTTTATTTAATCATTCGCTCAAACTTACTTTCTTTTACACAGTAACCTTCCCCTGATACACAGGCTCAAGCATATGAGGCACTTAAAAACACAAAGCTTTATGAAACTGTATTGTCAGGAAAGTTTCAATAACGGAGTACACTGGGAAGGTGTCATCTTGCTTCCCCCTTGCTGGAAGACAGACAAGGACAAACTCTTTATAGCATGTGATATAGGTTGGAGCTTTGCCAAAGTGTGTTGCTGTGACTCTTTAGTGACTCAGGATCTTTTTTCACAATCTCTAGCAATAAGACAGGGTCTTTCTTGGGCACTGGTGACAACATGTATATCACTGGTGGTACTTATTCTGCCAAAAGCTGGCAGTGAGCAGAGCCCTTGGGAGTCTTACATGGCAGTAAGCACGAGGAAAGGGATAGGGGATCAGGGACAGCTTTTAAAATTGCCTTTTATTCTGCTTAAAGTCAAACGGAGTGGTATGACCCTGCTCGTGGCCATCTCTCTGTGGCACAGTTCTGAGGAAATACGTTCCAGACTGGTCCTGAACATTAGTATTTCTGTATTAGAGTCAAGTCCTTGCAGTGTATTTCAGGATGAATTGAACTTTAAAAAATATATAGCTGGGGAGTTCCTGTTATGGCTTAGCGGTAGGGAACTTGACTAGCACCCATGAGGATGCAGATTCAATCCCTGGCCTTGCTCAGAGGGTTAAGGATCCAGTGTTGCTGTGAGCTGTGGTATAGGTGGCAGACGTGGCTCAGATCCCGCATTGTTGTGGCTGTGGTGTAAGCCAACAGATATAGCTCCGATTCTACCCCTAGCTTGGGAACTTCCATATGCTGCATGTGCAGTCCTAAAAAAATAAAACAATAAAATAAAACAAATATATATCTGCATGTATATCTCTTTATCAGTGTCATTGCTTCACAAAAGTATCTTTAGTTAAAAATGATTATTCTGAGATAAGGTCATCTGGGGAAAGGGGGCTTTGAATTCTCCCTGCTTATTTTCTCTCTCAGTTACCACTTTACATTTTCTTAATTTGCATTTGTAAAGTAACTTGTCCAGTGCATCAACCATAGGGATTCTTAGCTTACCCACTTGCTACTTTCTTTCTATTTCTCCTTTCCCATCTCTTGTGAAAGTCTACAGCAGGACCATCCTCTGCTTCCTTGACCTGTTCCTGATCTTCATCTATCTTGGCTGAGAGCTTATTAACTCGTAGTCGGACACAAGGCTAAAAGTTGAGGAAATGATCGTGACAAAACTCACTGTAGTATATAACCCTGTCTTGTTAAATTTGAAAAAGTCCCTTGATGGAGATGGCTTCCAATCTAAGCCCCGCAGAATATGTAGGAATTACCAGGTGGCAATGAGGGCAGCAACACTGCAGCATACACGAGACCCCGAGGTCAAAGGAACAGAGGGCAGCTGGGAGACTGCTGGTAATTGTGGATGGTTTAAGAGAAGAGGTAGAAGGTGGAAAAGCATCATAAATGAGCTGCAGAAAGAAACTCAGAAGGGCTATAGCATGAAGAAAGGGAGTTGGCCCTTGTTTGGAGGGCAGATAGAAACCGTTTAAGGATTTTAATCTGCGGAGTAACATAGTCCAGTGTATACCCCAAGAGATGCCTCTGGCAAAAGATCGAGAATGGTTCCCATAGGGAAATTTCAGAGGAAAATATAGAACACTAATTTTCATTATGTGGTGCTAATGTTAAATACATTTTGGTGGGATACTGTCATCTTTAAAAATCTGAAATCTGGATCATTGTGCTCTACATAAGACAAATCTATCAAACTTGGCAAGTTTGTGATCACAGCCAGCAAAAATCTTGGGATAATATGTCATTGCTCCTTGTGCAGGATTTGTGTGATTGAGATAAGGGACTGGAGGATCTCTCACCTCATGTGATGGTATTTTTATCAGAGTAAAAATAATTGGAAAACAGATCTCTTCTCCCAGAGTGCTGTAGGCCAATTAAAGTATCTAACTGAGGAAGGGCGAATTTATTTAGGAAGCGTTCTTTAGTACCTGTGTAATTCTCAAGAAGAGAAGGAAGATGATTGAAAATAAGAGCTTCTATTTTACTATTAATTTTTAAACTAGTTGAAAAACTTCTTGAACAAGTAAAATTGACCATGAGATTATTTACCTAATATAGCTAACTGCCATGAATCTCCATTTTACATGATCAGACTAAAAGACAAAGTGCTTTGTTTGAAACAAAAACTATGGCTCATTAGCAATGAAAAGATTTAGAGTCCCTGTTAAAAATTTAAGTTCTTCAAAACAGTCCCTTCAAAAATACAATGGAAGATGGCATTATTTAAAATGAAGGAGTCAGAGAAAATACATGAAGTTTTTAACTATTGCCTGACTACTCCACCAAGTAGTATGAAGTCAAAAAGATTTTTTCTGTTAGCTGGAAAATTTTGTACCAAAAAATGTGCTTATATCCCACCAGTGACTCCACTGACAAATATTTTTAAAGGCTATTGCTTCGTATTCATTAAAATTATATTGTTTAATTTTAGTATTAATTAACGTTAATAGAGAATATTTAATTTTCAAGTTATTAAATTTTCTTAATTTTATATTTCTTTTTAAAACATTCATATAATTTTATGCAAAGTATATATAGAATGATTTTTATTTATTTATTGGTTTTTTTGTCTTTTTAGGGCCTCGCTTGCAGCACATGGAGGTTCCTAGGCTAGGGCTCCAATCGGAGCTGTTGCTGCCAACATGCCAGAGCCACAGCAACCGCCTGATCTGAGCTGTATCTGCGACCTACACCACAGCTCAGGACAACGCCAGTTCCTTAACCCACTGAGCAAGGCCAGGGATCGAACCTGCAACCTCATGGTTCCTAGTCAGACTCTTTTCTGCTGCACCTCAATGGGAACTCCTATATGGAATGATTTTTACTATTTATAATTTTAAGAATTCAATTTCACTTAATATTTTTAAATATGTTGTTAAACTTTTTATATTTGAATTGTGTTAAAAGCTTAGTGCCACTAGTTATTTTTTCTTTCTTTTTTTTTTTTTTCCTGGTCTTTTCATCTTTTCTAGGGCCACACCCGAGGCATATGGAGGTTCCCAGGCTAGGGGTCTAATCAGAGCTACAGCCACCAGCCTATGCCAGAGCCATGGCAACATGGGATCCGAGCCACGTCTGCAACCTACACCACAGCTCACAGCAACACCAGATCCTTAACCCACTGAGCAAGGCAAGGGATCGAACCCACAACCTCCTGGTTCCTAGTCAGATTCGTTAACCACTGTGCCACGACGGGAACTCCACTAATTTTTTTTTTTTCTAAATGCTGAATTTTTATTTTCCAAAAAGTAGGTATTGAGATATCCATATTGACATTTTGCTCTGGTGTTGCTTTTATTAGGAAAAATATTTAAAGGCTGCTGTTTTCATTCATTGGTAGTCGTGGTTCCGAACATGGATAATGCCGACTGGGGAAAGAGAAAAAGCTTTAAGTGAGACAGAATCAACCAGACCTGGCAATTTGGGGGATATAGGGGGTATGGAAAAAGAGAAAAAAGGACACTCTGCTTTCTTGCATGGACTTTGAGTAAGTGTAGTTCTGAAATCACCATTCACATAGACAGGAATGGAAGAGAAAAAGAGGAAGAGCAGCAGAGGAAACAGAAGAAGCAGCAAGAAGCCAAAGGAGCAAATAGCGTGACTTCAGAAAATGCTGTTATTTCAGTGATTAAATAAGGCTTCAAAAAATTCATTCCCTCTCCCTCTGCCATGCTATCCAGTTTTATACACACCAAATACACTGTGATGGATTTGGTGCATTCTCTGGGGCTGCTGAGTCTAGCTGACGACATAGTCAAGCAGACCTTGAATGAGAGCAAGAGGTTCATCACAGGACTCCTTTAAGTTTCCTAAACCTGAGCTACTTTGAATCTGACTAGAACCAGGCTCCCTATACTTTGTTATTGTTGTTGTTGTTGTTGTTGTCGTTGTTTAAGCAAGTTGTTGTTAAGTAAGTGAGTTTAGGAGCAGTTTTCAGTCTTACAGTTACCAATGCAGTGTATGTATGTGGAGCCCTGGTGAACTCTTGCATTCCTATAATGGGAATATGAATATATTTTACCAGAATGATGATTCTCTGCAGTGATTATTTCTATAGTATTGTTAGGATATTCCTCCAGAGGCATTGTAGATTTAATCACCTGTTAATAGCTGGTCAAGGAAATTAATCACTTTTATTTGGAACTTGGAATACATTGGGAAAATGCCACTAGAAAAATCTAGTTAGAAAATAATGTATGAACGCACTAATTGGAAACTGCTTATATTTTTACATCAGTAAATGGCAAGTTTGAAAGTTTTGATATCATGGGTCAGTCCTGAGAGCATCAGACTAAATCACCAAGCTGCTCTAGTTTGTGTTGAGATTATACTCAGAACTGCTCTTTACTTTTTAGCTTGTAAGCAATTTAATTTCTGATTTTTTTTTCCTTTCCCCTACTTGCTGCATCTTTAGCAGCATATGTTACACTTAATGTGGAAATAATGCTTTATATAGCTCTTTCTCGTCCCATAACTGAGTTGGAAAAGTCTAAGAAGAAGGCTTTAAGTTTTACTCCCCTAATTGTCCAAAAGACCTGAAGCATGAAGAAGCCTCCCAAAGAGGTGAATTCTACTGTAACTTTGTTTTTTGTAGTTGGAGTTGAGAAGAACCAAAACTAGCCTTCGTTTAGCATAAGGCAGATGACTGTCTTAATACTCAAGTGGCACTCTTGCTATTTTGGTGCTGGCTTATTTTTCCCATGTTTACAGCTCCTTGAATTGCCAACAAAGAAATGGCTTCTGAAGTATTAGGATACCTTTAGATGCCACTGTGAACAAGCCATGTAGGTGTTTTCTTTTGAATTTTATTTCAGAAATCTCTACCACAGGACCTCTTGGCGCGGGAAGCACTACCACCAGCACTACCCTTCGGACCACAACTTGGGGTGCAGGCAGGAGTACCACCCCCTCGGCATCAGGAAGGAGAAACCGGAGTACCAGCAGCCCGTCTCCAGCCGTTGAGGTACTTGATGATATTACCACACACCTACCATCAGCATCATCCCAAGTGCCAGCTCTAGAAGAGAGCTGCGAGGCTGTGGAAGCTCGAGAAATCATGTGGTTTAAGACCCGTCAGGGACAGACAGCAAAGCAGCCGTGCCCTGCAGGAACCATAGGTGAGTCTGTGCTACCTGGCCAAGCTAAAGGTGCATGTTCCTTGGGCTCGCTTTCTAGCTTGCTTTCTTTTTTCTTTTTGGTTCCTCTTTTTTTTTTTTTTTTTTCCCAGTTACAACTGTTTTTGTTTTTGTTTTGTTTTTTTTTTTTTTGTTACATCACATTTGATTAAATTCTGGACTCAACTAAATTCCAGTTTAAAGGAACGTATTTTCAGAGTTTGAGAATGCAACCTGAAGAACACAGGCAAGGATTTGGTGGGAGTACATAAGATCTTCCTTAAGCATGAGGTCTCTGAGTCACATTACGGTCAAACTATGGATGTCCCACCTAATCCAGAGAGCCAGCTCTTCTTTGCTACAGCCTGGAGTGAATCACTGGGTTGGTGGGAGCTAGTTCTCATGCTTGTCACCAACTGTCAAATATTGATGGCAGAAAACTAGGTCAAGAACTTCTCTGTTAGAAGATGGTCAGTGAAACTACCTAACATTTTACCAAAAAGAAGATATCCTTTTTACTGGTCCTCATAGCTGTCTGTTAACAGTCAGAGGCTCTTGACCTTCTTAGGGATGATGTTGGAAGGAGCCAACCTCCACTAAAGAGAGCAAGCCTGCATTGTTTTCTCCAGGGGGCACTTAAGAGCTGGAAAGCTTTTCACTCTGCCAATCTTCCTTTTTTTTTTTTACAGATACGATTCATAATATTCTCAAAAGTTTGATTTCTTATTGTTACACATATTGATCTTCATAAACTAACACTGGATACCTTGGATAAAATTTGCATTATTCTATAAAATATGTAAATAAAACAAATGCACAGTAGATGTCACTATACTAGCATTGTTAGTGACTGAGTCTTTAGGTGTTATTGATTCAATTACTCCAGCAGGTTTGTCTTTTTAGAACGTTTCGGTGTGGTTATGTCCTTCTGAATTCCATGCTGTATGATGTGGTGGGAAGATCAGAAGTTAATATTGGGCTTTATAAAAGTACATGTTCTTTTTTTTTCAGCAAAGTGTTTAAAAATAGTCTGAAACCTTCATTCCCTTTATAGAGGGGTGCAATGTTTGGTAACAAGTTTTCTGTAGTACTGGAATCAGGAAACAGCTTGAACTTCTTTCTCTCTTAGCACTGCCCTCTTCTTCCTTCATCTCTAAAAGAGAAATAACACCCTTCCCCCCCTTTTTCAGATGTCGGTTGTGAAGGTTAGTGAATACTTCATTTGAAAGCAGTCTGCAAACTAAAAGCACTATGACCCTTTCTCTAGCCTCTCTAGCCCCTCAAGCCCAGTCTCCTCTCATTTGCATTATTATAACAGCTTCCTCATCACCTCCACATCACTCCCTTGACTCATTCCATGCTGCTGCCACAGTTATCTTTCTAAACCTAAATTACCCCTCTTGTCTCCTCTGCTTAATGGTCTTCATTGATTTTCTAGCATCATAGATGCCAGACAAGGTCGTTTATGATCTGGCTCTGCCAGCCTTTCCAACTCCATTAAATAGAACTCCCCTACCCTGTAGACCTAAGTTCAAAACACTCCAGGATGCCCAGAGACAGCACATTCTTCCTCTGCCTGGAATGCTTTTACCCACCTTGTTTTCCTGAAAAACCTGCAAACGATTCCTTTAAGATTCAACTGCTGCCTTTCCTCTGAAAAATCAAGCAATAGGTCGCCTGAAGGTGGGTACCACATTCATCTAATTCATGAAGTTATTCTCTGTACCTGGTGTATTTGCCAACAAGCGCTTTAAAAATATTGAGCATTTGTTTGTTGTATTACATTCTCCAACACCAGTTGCTTGCCAGTGTTTAATTATTTCCATGTAACGATCACAATCTTACCTTTGCTCGTATTTAAACACAACCTGGATATAAAGTCATTGTAAGAAAGATGGTTTGAATATTTGAAGCATACCAATTTCTTCTATTATTTTAGGAGTGTCAACCTACCTCTGCCTGGCTCCTGATGGAATCTGGGATCCCCAAGGACCAGATCTTAGCAACTGTTCTTCTCCTTGGGTCAACCATATAACCCAGAAGGTAAATCATGGGATTGACAAAGAAGGCTTTGCCAGGTCTAGCTCCTCTGTTGATTATAAATGCTGAAAACAAAAGTCAGTATTTTTAATTAATGTAGAAAAAATTATCCCATTTTATTTTAATTTAAGATTTAATGGCAACCCTGATATGCTATGAGCTAATTCCGGAATTTTGTTGTTCTTAAAGGGCAAATTCATGTACTTCCTCTAAGACAGGCAGTATTGCTTATAATAATTTTATTATTAATAAAACTTTTATGGTATTGTGAACTACAGCTATAAAAGTCCAAGAGGTTTAATAAATCAAACAAGCAAATGCTTCTAGCACACATATATATGTATTTTCAGGTGGAAATAATACTTACTAAAAAAAAAAAAATAAGTCCACCTTTGGAATCTTAATCCATTTGATAAATGTTCTGTAACCCAATCATTTATCAGTGTTAACAGCATATACATGTGTGACAGAATCTTGCAGACTCAAATTTGCAGGGCTTATTTGGTTGCAATATGTTGAACATTTTTATTATTAATGCACTGTGGGGCTTTGAATTGATTTCATTACAAACAGAGACCAGATGTGCATTTATGCCAAAAGGGCTATGGGATGAATCCTTATTATAGCAATTTGTGCGGATTTATGCACTCCTCAAATGGAGAGTCCTTCTATGGTACATTCGTTATACCAAGGAATTTCTGAAAGCGATTTTTTCCTGAGAAATATTACAAATGATGGCCTTACTGAAAGCCTGTCTGTGCCATTTGCCCTTTTCTCTATTTGTTTTTAACCAGGCTGATCCTCAATAATATACTGCATAATAATGCATAAATATCTACCCAGTAGATCATTTAGCAGATGAGCCATAACTATCTATTTACCCTAAATCATGGAAGAACAGTGGTTATATTGACTGCAGTTCCCTCTTACATATGCATCTCCATACTTGTTGCTATTCATAATGATGCTTCTCCAATTTCAGTACTGTGCCTGCCACAGTTTTTATGTCCTTTGATTTTATTACAATGTAGCTCAGACCCCAGGGCAAATAATTCTTGCTGGATGTGATCAGATTAAAAGATCAGTAGCCAATCTCCTTACATTAGCAACTTTTACAAAATATTCCCTACATACTTAGCCCAGGGGTTAATGTTAATTCAGTAATAATTCACCTAGAAAGCTGAGTGTTTTCATGGTAATTTTTGAATATAGTTGGCCTATTTCATTACAGAAACTATTGGTGACTGTAACTGACAATGATGCTTAATTCCTTTCTTTCCTCTGCAGACCTGCTAATCTTATAACAAAAGAGACTATTCCTTGCAGAGACCAGACAGCTGTTACCCATTTAATTTAGGGATGGAATGTTTTTTGTGTGTGTTTTTTTATAACAAATATGTTCCATTCTTCCAGAGCATTTCTGTACAATCCTGTAGAGTCTGTAAAATTATATTATAGTAAGATTATACAATTTAGGTTGTCGGAATTTATAATAATACCTTAGCTTGATTACGTATAAATTTATAGACTCTTCAAAAGTATAACAGGAGGCTTTGAGCCCTGTGAATTGGGTCATTGTTGGAAATGGTGTTTAGCTGGGTCTTCCTTTATCAAGATGTCGTGTTTAATTAGTCAAAACACTTCCACAGCAAACAGGTTATATGGCCTTTATATCCCACAGCCACTTACCTAATCTCTCTTCACTTCTCTCCACTTTTACCTGATGTGTCTCTTTTACCGTCAACTATTTATGCTACTCTTTAAGCATAAATGGTAGTGGAACAGGTTACCACAAAACTCCAGTGCTTTTAAATATTAATACTGTAAACCTCTGAGAGAGAATTTGTAAGCAGTGTTCGCGGCATCATTTGTCGCTGTTTTCTCTCCCTCCTCCCCAAAACATTGTCTACAAAATTCATCCCTTGACTCATTTCCCTCCTTAGTACATGAGTCCCAATAGCAAACTGATGGAAGCTTTGAAGAGGGTTTGTTGGCAGCTGTGTTGGGCAGTAAAAGTGAACTCACCTGCAGGAAGCCAGAGCCAGTAACAGGTATGGAGCTGTTCCCATTCCCTAGGCCTGTGGATGCCAGATCAAAGGAATGACAAAAAAAATTGGAAGCAGGATGTCCCTGAGAGAGAGAGATGACCAAAGACAAGAGCCACAGCCCAACCCCAGGCACCTTTTCAGAAAAGATGTAGGGGAATACTCTGATCTCACCTCCCATCCTCCCTCTATCCACCTGCCCCTCTTCCCCAATGGCCAAACCCAAACCAAAACCAAAGAGGGGTATTCTTAGTACATCAGGTAAGTCTGCCTTCTCCTTGGGCAGAGACAAGGATGGAAGATGGCAAATGGCCTTGAACTATAGCAGGTAGAAAGTACCCAGCAGAGTTCACCCCTCCTCCCTTTCCCATCTCCCTCTCTTTCTCTCTTTACTGCCCTCTCTCTCTCTCCTTCTTCTTTCCTCATCCCACCATCCTATTATCCTGACCTCCCCACTTTAGTATATTTTTATGCCTTGTTGAAAAGTTAAAGTGCAATAGGGATCCGTAATGAGTCCTTCATTCTCCCATTGTAGTTCTGTGAACCTCAGACTTTTAAAGTAGAGAGATGCTTTTTATCCACAATGAAAACATAGAGGAAAAGAGAAAGAAAAGGTGATTCAGTCATTTAAACAGTGGATTCAGTTTCTCCTCTCCAAGAGTTTGTGCATGACAGTACCCTGGAATATGAGGCCCCTCCCATGTGGCCTCATCATGCCTATGGGGAATTCCTCAGGGCTTTAGAGGAGAGAACAGGCTGGATCTGACTCTACACCTTTCCCTTGGGGAGGAGCGTTCATTTTATTATCAGTGCTGTTCACTCACTCTATGTCAGGGATCACTGTAGGCATAAGTATACACACGTAAATGAATCCGGATGCTTACTTCAGCTGGAAAAAGCAAACTTTAAATTTTCATTTTCATTAAGAAATGAACTATGTCTTTTTTTTTTCCTCTTGCAGTTAGTCCAGGAGGGAGAAAAACAAGCAAAGAATCTTGATGGTTTCTTTTGGCCACTTATATACTGGTGAAATGACATTAAATTTTTAGTACTATTAGAGCATAGAGCATAGCTTACATTTCACTAGCCTTTAAAGTCAAAGAAATTTGTTGCAGACTGGCCAGAAAACTTTCATAATTATGAGGTTTTTTTTTTCTTTTTTTTTTTAAGCCTAATTTGTGCAGAAAGGGAAAAGCAATCAGTGTGTACAAACAGACATTTACCTCAGCAGCAATGGTGGGGTGTGGGAGCGGTGAATGAGAGAGGGGTTGGTAGGTGGACAGCAAAGTAGGTAAAAGATAAATAGATGATTGGATAGAGAGAGAGATTAGATAGATGGCAAGGTAGATACATATGTCTTCGAATTAATGTTTTTTTGCAATATTTTCCTATTTTTATTGGAACCTAAAGAATTAGATTGGAGCACTGCCTCCTGAAAAATATCCTGTTTTCTTACCTTTCTTAGGACTGTTTAATGAAATCATAGTCTTTGGCTTCAACTTGATCTCTAGCTTAGACTCCAATTTTCAAAATAGTTTTTGTTTTCTATTTTACATACCTTTAAACAACTCATTGTACTTTATAATCCCTCCTGTCTCAATTTCAATTTAAATCTCTGTGAAATTACAGTTGTGAAGAGTTTCCACATTTATTTACATGTAAAGTAAGATCTGCTTCCTACTTCATTACCTGGTCCAACTGTTATATGGAAAAGAAATGCCTGTTGTTACCAGTAGAGAGTCTTTCTATTTCTAGCAAACTGAAATATCTTTTCTTTTGTTTGCACTTAAGCTACTGACAGATTTTGAGATAATGTAGAGTCCTTCCTGCATTTTCTAAAGGATGATGTGAAGATCTAGAAATAATGCTGCTGCTTTACAGTATAAAATAAACCAGTTATCTGCTTTGCAAGACTGGTTAAATCTGTAACTCAGATCTTAATGTCTCCATGCTTTTAGCCTCCGTGAATCTACTATGGAATGGAAGTAAATTGCTTGTTAATTTTATCAGAGGTTAGTGGGATTTCCACATCTTCAGGTTCATTTAACCAACATTCAGTTGTAACACAAAAACATTTTATTGTTTATATACCTATTTGACTGAGATTTAGAGAAAAACAGAAAGATCTTTCAAAGAAATGGGAGCTTTGTACTGGAACCCTATGAACATCTTCTTCAAAAATTGTTTTGGCACCTGATTAATGATTGATGCAATAAATCTCATAAAATATCAAAGCTTATTTCAAAGAAAACTGTTTTTACTTGCGTCAAAATTTGAAACATAAATAGTATCCACCTCTGTCATAATTATTAAACTTAACTACAGCTACCAGGTTTTGCCTCCCCTGTTCAATCTCTGGATATAATCCCACTGTTTCAACACAGGCAGTAATTTACTAATCCCTACAAAACTTATAAAACTTCTCAGTGTGCATGGACTTATTTCTGAAAAATCATTTTAAAAGAATTTGATAGGAGAAATTTTAGTGATAGACATGTAATGAAGTCTTTAAGCTAGAATATGTGAAATAACTATTTCAACCCCACCTCTCTGCACAGAAGTCTTGAGGCAGGTTCAAGAGATGTGTATGTTTTGCATGGAAATAAGATAATGATAACTGTGGTGAGAGAAATAAATAAGACAGTCAGAAAGAAGAGTAGCTTCTGGATGCCCTTGGAAGGAATATGGTTCGTGAGGGCCTGGCCTGGAGAAGCAACATTTGAGCTAAGCTCTAACGTTGGGTCTCAGTGGCTGTGGGAGAATTGAGTTGATGGCACCACCACCATCAACAGCAAGAAAGCTGGAGATGACTCTTGATGCCTCCCTTTCCTTCCCCTCACTCATCCAGACAATAGGCCTGTCCCCAGCCATGGGAATCTCTCCGAAAGCAGCCACTCGTCACTTCTCTCCACTGCCACTACCCTGATGCACTGCTTCTTCCTCGGCAGGTTCATCACTCCTGAACCCTCTAATCCATCCCACGGAGTGTGATTTCAAATATAAACCTGATTAGACCACTCCTGTTGAGACTCTTAGTACCTTCACTTTGCACAGTGTCTCAATATCTGCATCATGACGTCCAAAGGGGAATGACGTCATCTGCTCCTTGCTCACCTCTTCAGCTGCCTAAAGCCCAGTCACAAGTATCCTCTGTGCAGGGCCCTTAAGGGTCCCTGCCTTTCTCTGCCTTGAAGCCCCCACCCTCATCCCAGCCTAATTCCTCTTTCCATTTCATCTCAGATTAAACATTCTTTCTCAGAGAAGTGTTTCCTAAATTATTCCCTAACTTCATATACCAGGTTCAAATGCCTTTAAACTATTCTGTCCACTGGGAGTCTATGTTGCACTCCAAAAATGAAAATGTAATAGTTGTGTAGTAAGTTAACAGCCCTTCCCACTGCTACCACAAAAGGTCCTATTGTTGGGAAACATTTTACTTGTCATTTCATCCCCAGACTTTAGCATAGCACTATTAGGAATTTAAATTTTGGTTAGGAGACAAATGAACATGTAGACTGAAGGAACAGTTGTTGAAATTATAAATAGAGACATTTTATTTATTTAAATATATGTATATAATATATACGCACACACAATTTTTGTCCTGTAGGTGTCAATATTGAATTCTGAAGGTAGAAAAGCATGCTTTACCATTCTGAGGATACTACCATTAGTATCCTCTCTTTGCCCAAACCATGGTTATTCTAAACTTCACTTTTTACAGAGCATCCTTTTGGCTCTGTCCCCACCAGTCCTCAACAGAATTTTGTCTTACCTGGTCACCCTCAACTTACTTGCTACTTTCTGTTGTTTTCCTACCTAATTTCTAGGTGTTTGGTATTATATTCCCACAACACCCCATATGCATTTCTGTCATTACAATTGCATTGTTGAATTAATATTATCTGCCTTTATGTATCCCTCTCCCCATACCAACTGGTAGAATGTGAGATTTCAAAATGCAAGAGCTGTAAATAACAACTGTCCTTATTAACTTAGGAAATAACGTGTCCAAATGATTGTTGAATTGATGAAAAAAATGTTACTACTATTTATTCAATTTTAAGAGCAAGAGAGAATCATAATGAAAAACTAGTTATATCAATTTTCATTTTACTTTAAAAACATGCTTTTCCCATTTTTGTTATAAACATCCTTATAACTTATTTGTTCTTAAGTTTGGTTTCTTAGAACTTTCTTATTGGTGAACATTGACTTCCAGAGTTCTTTTGTGGGATCAATTAGATATATTCTTCATAAATAAATTCTTCTTGATTGCAAATTGTAGTTACTACAGTATCACTGTAGATGCTCTACTAGTGATTTCCATGTTTGACTCACTGTCCTACAACACTACACTCTCTGCTATTGACACATATATAGGTGGCTTCATTGTCTTTTATATTGAGAGCAGTTATGGTTTGACTTATTAGTCATCTACACTTTAAATGTTTCATTATTGTACATAAAGAGAAAGTTAAAAATTTCCTATTAGGGAATTACACAGATCTTCTTTTTCATCTTATCAGGCCCCACCCCAATATTATAATAATTAATATTTAATAATATGTTTGTACAACTATACAAAAAAAGAAGAAATTGAATTTCAATATGAAAATACTAGTGTTGTTATTTTTTTGTTTGATAAATTATTTTGCTTTTCATAATGTTCCGTGATAGTGTAATGAAAGTCAATGCTTGCATCTTTAGTTTTGAAGACAATGTGTTAAAGAAAGCTTATCTACTTTAGTAGATCTCAGCCTGTTTTCAACAGGGCTCATGTAAGTGAATCAAAAGACTCCAGAGGTCCATGTGCCTTGACATTTTCTTATAGAAAAATTTTACATGGCAATAAAGCAGAGGAAAATGATACAGTAATATTGGTAATAATAATAATGATAATAAAAGAATAACACAAGAACACAATAGTTAACAAAGTACAACAAATACATTAATTTTTGTAAGAATAGCATAGGTGGAAGACTACAAAAATGCAAGGTTCTATGAATGGTGCATTGATTAAAAGAGTATCCCTTTGAACAACTATATGAATTCCAGCTATCTGGATGCTCATTTGCATAGGAGTTTTGCAAAGTTACAAAGGAACAGTATCAGGTATTCAGATACCTGATGGAATACTGAATTTGAATACTTCATGAATTCTAGCATTTCACCAATTTAATTAATGAACAATGAATTTTATGTTATTAATTGATGTGCTAGATTATCAGTAAGTAGCCCTAAGTTGTATATAATGATTAAAACGTATGGCTTAAGATCACATTTACATCACTTTTTGACCACTTAAAAGAACTTTCATGATCCATCAGTGAGGTCATGAATGCCACTTTGATTTATATGTACTTTGTCACAAACTTATCGTTGAACTTTATGATCTATTCCATTTGGTCTTACAACTTAGGTTTGCAGGTCTTGACCATATTTTACAAAATCAATAAACTTAGTGAAGATGTTTTTCTTTTATTTTAAATGTTTCTAGGGAGTTCCTGTAATGACCCAGCTGAAACGAATCTGACTAGGAACCATGAGGTTGAGGGTTCAATCTCTGGCCTTGCTTAGTGGGTTAAGGATCTGGTGTTGCTGTGAGCTGTGGTGTGTGTCACAGACACGACTCAGATCCCTTGTAGCTGTGGCTGTGGTGTAGGCTGGCAGCTGCAGCTCGATTCAACCCCTAGCCTGGTTACCTCCATATGCCACAGGTGCGGCCCTAAAAAGCAAAAAAAAAAAAATTATAAATAAATAAATGTTTATAGAAAGCCCCAATTAACTATATAATATTTTTTTAAAATATTCTTATTGTATTACATTAAAATAGTATTCTTGTAAAATTTAATCATTGCAGAAAAGGATATATTTATTGCATTCCATCTTTTAGATTTTGTTCTGTGTGTTTAAATATATAACATATATAAACACAAGGTATTTATATATAATATTGATTTTTCACAGATAACATGTTTCTATGCTACTCAAGTTGTATGTTTATATTTCACAAATACCATGCCTATATATTAGCATATATATAACTTTTATACTTGTATTTATTTTAATGCAACATTCCATGTTGAAGATTGAATTTAACAATATTGCTCTTCATACTTTTAAACTGTTGTATAATAGTCCATGGACTTTTAAACTGTTCTATAATAGTCCGTAGTATCTATGTACAAGAGCAGTTTTCCTTAGTCATAAGCTATATTGTTTTCTGTTATAAGCAAGCTAGAATGAACATTTTTGAGTATGTCTCTTTTATATCAGTGAGATTATTTTTTATGGTCGATAGTGAGAGATATCTCTGTCTTACACAGTCTTCTTATTTCAGAGTTTAATAGACACTGGTTATTTACTCTGCATAGGAAGTATGCAAATATACACGTCCAGTAGTTTATGATGGTGATACACATTTCCAGAAATCTTTGCCAACACTTTATGTTACTAAACTCTTTTTAGGACTTTTCTATATATGAGAATGTGGTTGTAAACAATTTAGATGTTCCAATTTCTCCAATTTATCCATTTGTTTCTTTAACATTCAGTTCTGCTACAAACATTTATTAAGCATCCGTGAGTAGATAGCAGTAATCTCTTTGACTAAGAGTTCTGGCTGTTCACCTTAGAGCTTTCTGGATGTCCATTAGGAGGATGGCCTTACAAAGAGAAGAACTTTCTGCTTTTTATCCTAAGTTCAGTATTAGACTGTGTTAAAAATAGAAACAGAGAAGAAAAGAAAGTCATTTTCTAAATAATGACACTGTCATATACGTAAGTAGTAATAGGCCACGCTAAAGTGTGTAAAGATACAAACCAGGAGTTCCCGTCGTGGCGCAGTGGTTAACGAATCCGACTAGAAATCATGAGGTTGCAGGTTCGATTCCTGCCCTTGCTCAGTGGGTTAATGATCCGGCATTGCCGTGAGCTGTGGTGTAGGTCGCAGACGCGGCTCGGATCCCGCGTTGCTGTGGCTCTGGTGTAGGCCGGTGGCTACAGCTCCGATTCGACCCCTAGCCTGGGAACATCCATATGCCATGGGAGGGGCCCAAGAAATGGCAAAAAGACAAAAAAAAAAAAAAAAAAATACAAACCAAACTGTTAAAAATCACTAGAAAGTGGGAATACAGAAAGTCAGCATAAGAAATATTCATATTTTTGCATTGCATACATATATCTAAAAAAGTATGTGTGTCATAATCTTATTTTAGTTTATTCATTTTAAAATGTTAACGTGATGCTGGAAAATTATGCTTAATTTACTTTTGTTTTCATTTCCTCAGAACCTTCTTATAAACTATTATACATTCCTATCTTCTTCTTCTTCCCAGAGCTGTCAAATTTGTTCAAGTGATCATGGGGTATTAAGTCTTTATTTCTTTTAACATATTTGGAGTATCAACAATTCGAAAAATTTTTGTAGAATATACTTGAAAATGCAGCATGTAATTTCAGAAAAGGAAAGTGCTAAACACTAAGCAATAGTTTGCTACCTAAGATATTCTCTATTAAAATCTCTATTTAGTTGATAAAAAGATAAAGATCACTTTGAAAAGCAGGGATTTTATTTAGAATAAAATTTTCAGAGAGTTTAGCAGCCAGTGAATATTCATTGTGCACTAAGTGCTAAACAAGGTGTGATGGAAAAGTTGTACTTGCCTCTGAGAACCTAGTTTGCATTGTGGAAACACAAAATCATCAACATCCAATTTAGAAACTAACTGACAAATTTCATATGGCAAACCTTAGACTTAGTCACCCAGATGAATAGTTAAAGTGAGAACAATTTCTAGAAGTTTGATTCATCAAGAAAAGGTTCCTCACTAGATGCATGGATTTCAAGTTAGGTATTAGAGAAAACTAATGGATTAGCAGGAAAACTTAGGGAATGTATTCCAAGTGAAGAGGGAGTTTAATAATTTTCTTGCCTCAATGATTATAACATATGCAAACACAATTGTTCAAAGACCAATAAAAGTACTTATTTAAGATCTCCTTCCTTTTTGTTCTGTCTTCAAAATTGTAGTTGAAATCTGGAGAGACAGCTGCCAACATCGCTAGAGAGCTAGCAGAACAGACAAGAAATCATTTGAATGCTGGAGACATCACTTACTCTGTCCGTGCCATGGATCAGCTGGTAGGGCTCCTGGATGTACAGCTCCGGAACTTGACCCCAGGGGGAAAGGACAGTGCTGCACGCAGTTTGAACAAGGTAAGGACCAAAGTTACATGCACCTCTAAAGGTGTAGTAAAATCAGTGAAACTTTTTCCTAATTTCTCTTTCTATAAAATCAAATCTTCTAAAGAGAAGTGCTAGCTATATTCAATTCACCTCAGTGTTTCATTATAATAATCAGCTTACGTGACTTTCAATCCAAGGGACAATAAATGATCATTTCTCTCTGTGAATTTTGAATTTACAATTCTCTTTTCCATAGGTCTGTTTTGTATGCTAAATTCTGACAAGGTTAATATAAATAAATGCCATTTCTTTGGTTTCTTTTATTTTCCCTTTCGAACCTTTATATTAGGATAATTAACAGTGAAACAGATGTCTAATCAATACATAGAAATGTAGGAAATGGCAATAATGCAAAAAGATATTAGCAATACATTACAGATTTTTGAAACATAATTTAACCTAATTAATCTTACATTTGAAAACTCATAGGGCAATATTTAAGCTTTAATTTTTGTTTCCTTTTGATTTTTAAATTAATTTTGCATCACTACCATTGTAATTTAAAAGGTTGAAATGTGTTTCAGCAACTTTAAATTGTGAGTAATAAAAATAAGTGATTTTTTAATTTTTAGGGAATTTATGTATTTTTATTTATATCTATAAATCTCCAAAATATATTTATATGCATTATATACTTATATATAAGCATTTTATATGTTTATTGTACATAACCTGTACACATGTAAGCATTTCAGTTATATAAGTATATAAAATGTTTCATGTATTTATGAGGAATATCATGTATTTATATAACAAACTATCACATGGTGAAAAGATATTAGAACTGCTGCCATCTGAATACCATCTTTATAGTAAAGCTGACCAATTATTGAAACTGGGTTTTAAGGCCTTGAATATCAGTGACAGTCTTACTGCTTCTTAAAAGACAAGATTTGGCAGTGACAGGCTAATATCCTTTATGGAATTCACTAAATGAACACAGTCCCCTTTAGGGTGAAAATTACTTTTCAGAATGGTCTTTATTATATTTGTTTCCCTTCTGTCTTTTTACACTAGGAGTCTCATTCATGAAGATGGAAGTAATTTTTTTAGTGATGATTTGATATTAAAAAGCTAGATGTCCTATCTGGCAGATTTTCGTGCAGTTTCATCATCAAAAAACACATTCAGTTTTATCAATTAAATTATTACTAAAGTTTTTTTTTTCATGCTGAGTGTAAAGGAGTTATTTTTGTTATTCATATCCCTGATAGAATCTCAGCCAAGCTCCTGACAGAATATAATCCACAGCTGCCTCTGTAATCTGGGCATGCTGCGATTTTAATATGTTATTACCCAAACTAAACTGGATGCTTTTAATGAATATTGCTGCCAGCTATTCTTATCAAGATGTACTGGAAGTAGTCATTTCTATTAAGGTTACATATCCATAGCATTACTTGTTATTGCAATACTTGGTATCTTTATTTAAAAATGGTGTTGATGTTTGACAATATCAGGTAAAGCTGGCAATTAATGTCACATTCTAACTGGCTGTAGCTAATCAGCTTGCCTACTCTGAATATCAAATAACTACATAATGGGCAAATTTCCATTTGTGCAGCTTTTTAATGCTCTCTTTTGTTTCTTATTTGGCACTTTTCAATTGTGTATGTACTGTGGTTTGTCATATGTTAATTTGCATGTTGGGGTAAGGAGTTGGGAGGGCAAAGGTTAGTCCCATGCTTGCTGGCTTGCTCTCTTTTCCTGCGGTTCCCACTGTTCCCTGGAACAGTTATAACCCATCAGATTTGCAAAGTCAACTCGGTACAAATCAATTGTGCTCCACATTGAAATTCTGGAGGGTTTGGAGTCCTGCTAAACCAAGATGCTAGTCACTGATCCAAATGACAGCGCTGGCAATTTACTGGCACTCATTCCTCACTTAATTCTTTAGAGGAGTAACTGCTCTATGCTGGGGAAGAATGCATAAATGAACCTTGGGAGAGGATTAGCCACACAGAGGGCATCAGAGTAACTGCTCCTTAAAACTGAGGAATTTTTTCCTTCAACAGTCCAGGCTACTGAAGGAAAAAAGTAGGGAGGAAGAGGAAAACCACCATCTAACTTATAAAATTTGCAGTCATTTATTTAAACAGAGCATTTAAATGTGTTCATTATTCATCATTTTAACTCTAGGGAAAAATGTTTGGGACTGAATATGAGTTGCTGTTAACCTTTGGCCCAGAAAAACATCATTCTGGATGCAAACAAATAAAGACATGCACAAAAACAGGCTTCTTATCCCACAAATGGTTCTAAAATGTGTAAGAATTTTTGGTCAAAACCATCAAAAGAAATTCTTCAAGAAATAGGGAGTTCCATTGTGGCTCAGCAGTAACAAAACCAACTAGTGTCCATGAGGATGTAGGTTCAATCCCTGGCCTCGCTCAGTGGGTTAAGGATCCTGCATTGCTGAAGCTGTGATGTAGGCTGGCAGCTGCAGCCCAGATTCAACACCTAGCCCAGGAACTTCCATATGCCACAGGTGCGGCCTTAGAAGCCAAAAAAAAAAAACAAAAACATAAAACAAAAAACAGAAAGACAAAACAAAAAAAAAACTCTTGAAGAAATAAAAACAGAGATAAATCATAAGATTGATTATATTCTTTTAATCAGAAGTTACATATCTCTTGGTATTTTTCCCTTAGAATTAAATAATGAAATGAAAGTTCATTTCTTTTTCCTCAATAAATAGAATTTTTTGTATGTCAGAGCACATGGTTTGTGGTTCACATTAACCATCTGAAATATCTGTAAACCACAGATAATTTACTATCTTTGAAAAATGGGTTCCAAATTTTTGACATAATTTACTTACCTTCATTCATCTTCATTTGTGGCCCATGAATTAATAACTAACCTCATGTGAACTGGATCATGGCAAATGAATGAAGTAATATGGATTTTGACTAATTTCTACTAAACTTATTCCAAGGTGTCTTTCCATCATTAACAGCTTTATACCATCCAGTTATCACTCAGGTTCTGAAAAGGTGTTGGTTCCTATTTTCCAAGCCACTGCTGACATTTTGCTGCTGCTTAGCGTTCATTCTCTTCTGTAAAGTAGCACACGACAAAATAAGGTGTTTGTGTAGATGTGTTCTTTTATTTTTCTTGTTTTCTTCTGTCACTAACTTGTTTTTTCTATTCTGTGTTTAATCTGCTGTCTTAATGGATTCAGCTTCAGAAAAGAGAGCGCTCTTGCAGAGCCTATGTCCAGGTACTTTCTGCGTTTTTATACATGTGTTAAGTTGTTGAATTGTCTCTGTTGGTATGGGCTTCTGATAGAAAGATGATTATGTATCCTGCTGACTAGAAGAATTTTGGAGATGGCATGGAGGGTGGGAACAGAAAGGTATAGGAAAGGGTATGTGCTAAAAAGAGATTGGACAATGTCAGTATTCTCTCATCCAAGAAGAACACAGACTAACAGAGGTGCAACTTTGGGGTGTGAGAATTTTGATCATCACTGAAAGGTGAGTTGGGTGTAATATTTAAATCTCTAATTTCTTCAGAGGTAGATTTGACAACATTTCATTCATACATTGATCTGGCTGCCATTTGAGTAGCAAGTCATACCAAAATGATACTCAAAGTCATATAAGACAACAAATAGTCTAGGATACATGGAATAGCAGGCTCCTATGCCAAATTGATCAAGACACACTATGATGATCTTACTCTTCCACTCATTATAAACATGTGGGTCCCAATGTAATGTAATTTTTCTCCAGTTAACATGCTGCAATTTGTTTCTAAGCATAATTAAAAAAAATTATATGTGGATGGGTTTTTTGTGAAAAAGAATCCCAGAAGCAAGCTTCAACATTATTTTTACAAGGAGGGAAGGAAGCAAGGAAGGGAGAGGATGGGAAGGAGAGGAGAGGAGAAGAGAGGAAGGGAGGGAGGGAGGCGGGAGGGGGTGGGAAGAAGGAGGGAGGAAAGAAGGAGGAAAGGAAGGGAGAGGATGGGAAGGAGAGGAGAGGAGAAGAAAGGTAGAGGGGAAGGGAGGAGGAAAGGAGGGAGGGAGGAAGGCAGAGTGGAAAGGGGGAGGGAAGGAGGGAGGGAGGAAGGAAATAAGGAGAGGGAGGGAAGAAGAGAGGGAGGAAGGCAGGCAGGCAGGCAAGAGCAAGTGACAAAATGATTAAGTAATGACCATGCTGTGCTTTATTCAAAGGCGGACAGTCCTTGGGTTGCGGAGTGCAGTGCTTCGCTGTCAGTGGCACACTCTTCCTGAGGGAGTTTTATAGAGACAACTCGGAAAGAAGGCCTGATTGGCTGGGAGGTTGGGCATTTCCTTAAGGGGCCGCCAGTCCTGTTTTCTAGGGTAAGGCGAGCTAGTCAGAACTGAGGTGGAGGACTTGTGATTGTTTCGGGAGGTTTCCTTGACAGTCATGTCTCATAAGCGCAGGTATAGATGTGTGATGCGGACCAGGCCACTGGGCGGCCTCCGTTTTGTGGCTCCCAATATACAAATTAGCTTAATCAGAAGGAAGAAAAAATATGAAACTTTGTGGCTATAAACTTTATTCTCTATGTGTATATAGCATAGCATTTTGAAAAGGGAAGGCCAGCTGCATTTGTAGAAAGAGATGGCCTCAAGGCCCAAGTTACTGGTTCTCAGATTAGTCATCCAGAAATTAAACAGCATCAGTTTATTCACAATAAGGACATTTTGTGAGAGAGTAATTTAGAGGAAAAAATAATAATAATTTGAGCATTGAACAGAGATTAGGAAAAAGAGCTTTTAATTTGTATTTTATTTTATAAAATAATGAATCCTTTTTATAAGAAGCTGTTCAGGCTTATTTTTCTAAGGTTTCAGAAAAGAAATTGCTTGGAAGGGTTCATGTATATATATTGCTTAGTGTGTGAAATAGATGGAAAAATTGGATTATTCTTCAGCATTGAAAGCTGAGGATCATTTTTGAGCAATATTAGGACTGTTTTTGATTGCAGTCTTTGCTGTCCTTTTAATGGGGCCTTGGAGATAATTAGCCTTTCGGTATTTAAATCTATGAAATGCATGGTCATTCAAACATGAATCTCTGATGGAAAATTAATAGCACAG
The DNA here is from genome assembly GCF_054392235.1 of Sus scrofa. Classification (NCBI taxonomy): domain Eukaryota; kingdom Metazoa; phylum Chordata; class Mammalia; order Artiodactyla; family Suidae; genus Sus; species Sus scrofa. Next base: position 66,949,191 of record NC_139390.1, read on the forward strand.
TTTATTCAATGGCTGATTTCCTGGTGTTATAACTGACTGGCTATGAATAAATGTTTCAGCTATTGACTAAACATCAGATAACACCAAATACAAACAGAATACTGGTGAGTAGAAATGCTCACTAATACATGGCATTACTTCTGTTCCTTTTAATGTAGGTCATTATTTGATGAAATTTTAGGGAAAATAATACCTTAGTCTATTTGAATTTTGAAGACTTATGTTATCTATTATTCCTGTGTTCAGAGCACATTCTGAACTAACTATGAAATAGTATGAAATACACCTGAAATGCTTTATTGCATTAAATTTGAAAAGAAAATAATTATTTAATTATCATGAGAGTTTTAAAAATGTTTTCTTTCCATGGGCACAAGCAGTGATTCTTCTTGGTTTGATTTTGACCATCTAAATATTTAGCTTTTAATTATTTAGAACTACAGTGTCTATTTTATGAATTACCTAGACCCATTTTTAACTTCTTGCTTCCCATCTTTTGTTTATTTCACACACACACCACAGTGAAATCTGGACTGTCGGCTGTCAGCTCTGATAACTTATCTGTAAATGAACAATTAAGAGATAGTTGCTTTGATTTTTAAATAATATGTGAATCTCCTAAAACTCATTATGCTTTTGTCCCAAGAACTTTAACAAAAATGAGTAAAGAGTCTAATATGTTTAGTTTTCTTTATTTAGTTGTAATTTTAGATTACACTAAAATACTTGCGGACTATCAAACAATAGATACTGTGTCATAGTAAAAATATCATTTTCACATCTCGGACATAATACATGCCATCATTGAGAAGAAGGTTTTATGTCTTATTTCAGAGAGGATAAGAAAAGCTTGTATTACATATGATATTAAGTAGCCTCCATGATGTAATATTACCAGAAGGGACCTTAGAGATGAAGATGAGTTAGTTGCAATCTGGAGAGATTAAATGACTGGTGCAGAGTTACACAGCTAGCACCTATGGTACTAATGTTGCTATCCTGATGTGTAGCCACTACTTCATCAACACCGCGGTGAACAGTAACAGTGACTTCTTGCTAAGAATACATGCATTGATTAGGCAGTGTGATCATCACTATGCAGAGCATTTTGCATAAATTCTTATTTAATATTCACAACCCTATGATATAACTATTGCTCTTTTTAACTTAACATAGAGAAAATGGGGCACGTAAGAGGGATTAAATGACGTTCGCAAAATTATACAGAAGTAATTGAGGGGTTCCTGAATTCAAAGCCAGGTCCTCCTGAATTAGAAGCTCATGTTCCCATTCTCCAAAATACTATGACTGCAGAACTTACCTCATTATATGGCATTAGAAGTCAAGATATATCATTTGGCTTTTATTTATTGTATTTCAGGATGGTATAGAATAAAATGATTTTTTTTAAATTCTTTTTTTTTTTTTGTCTTTTTGCCTTTTCTAGGGCTGCTCCTGTGGCATATGGAGGTTCCCAGGTTAGGGGTCTAATCAGAGCTGTAGCTGCAGGCCTGCACCAGATCCACAGCAACCCGGGATCCAAGCTGCATCTGCGACCTACACCACAGCTCATGGCAATGCTGGATCCTTAACCCACTGAGCAAGGTCAGGGATTGAACCCATAACCCCATGGTTCCTAGTCGGATTCAACCACTGAGCCATGATGGGAATTCCTAATTCTCCTTTTTTTGAGATTGAGTTCAAATGGCTTTGTGGTGATCATTCTGTACCGATAAGTGCAGGTCAAAACAAACATCATTTGCTTGGAGGTCTTTGGTTTTAAGAGGAGACTGTGATTTAAAAATTATCATCTTGAGAGGAAAAAAAAAAAAGTAGAAAATATTCTAGCTCTATGATAAGGGAGGAACTGTCAAACTGTTTTCGAAAATGTCCACATCAATTTACATTTCCCCTCTATGAGGGTCTAGCTTATCTATATCCACAACAGCGCTTGTTACTGTTTTTGAATATAACCAGCTAGTTGTAATTATACAGTTGTAAGTATACAACTTAGGTGTGAATTGCACAAGTTCTTAACTCTGGTTGTGGAATGAGGGCAGGGGAAGGTTTCGGAGGGTAATCCATGAGCCAGTAAAAAGACATAATATGGCTCTGAAGAGAGATCTGAGGTTTTAATGAGAATCTGAGAGTAGAATGTGACCTCAACCAGCTTAACAACTGCCTTCATGCTCTATAAATGTAACCAGAACTTAGATTTACAATTTTTTCTCATTTTTCAATCTCAAATCTCATCTTTTATTGATTGATTGATTGATTATCTTTTTAAGGGCGCACCCTTGGCATATGGAAGTTCCTAGGGTAGGCGTCAAATTGGGCTACAGCTTCCAGCCTACACCACAGCCCAACATCAGATCCAAGTTGCATCTGTGACCTACACCACAGCTCATGGCAACACTGGATCCTTAACCCCACTGAGTGAGGCCAGGGATCGAATCTTCGTCCTCATGGATACTAGTCAGGGTCATTACCACTGAGCCATGATGAGAACTCCTCAAGTTCCCATCTTTTAAGTAGTAATGTATGTTCACATTGCTCTCTTCTTCAGCAGGAACTATTAAAAATTACTGACATTCATTTTTACTGCTTGAAAAGCAGAACATTTTCTAATTAGGAAATATAGTTTTCTTTCTATCAGCAGTTTCCTTTGTCTCCAAATATGGGAGGTGGCATGGACTCCTTGATAGTCTACAGTCCACCTTGATTAATGGGAAATATAAGTACATGCAGTTATTGATGTGAATCTCTGGAGTCATTCTTTGGAACCTACTATTATCTGCGTAGTTGAGCTGAGAACTGATCAGAAAAAAATGGTACATAGATACAAATTTTTAACAAAACACATCCACACATAGGCTTGATTTCCTTTCATCTTCCCCTTCTTCTTTCCATGTTTCTTTTTCTTTTTTTTGAAAGGCAGATAGTCTATGTGCTTTTTAAAGCTTACAAAGTATTTGAAATAAGCTCTCTTTTTGTTTCAACTTGGAATTATAATTTACTTGTTTTATTTTATTTGATTATTTTGCATTTCTTTTACCCTAATTATCCACTAGAAATCTATATCATAGGTACCATCAATGTAAAAGCAGTCTCCTTCTTCAACTGGAAGAAATATCACATAGTAGTTAACAAAATAAATATTCAAGAATGATTAGCTGTGAGAGTTCCTGTTGTGGCTTAGCAGATTAAGAACCCAACATAGTGTCTGGGTCTGTGAGAATGCAGGTTTGATCCCTGGCATCACTCAATGGATTAAGGATCCAGATCTGTTGTTGCCACAAGCTGTGGCATAGGTCACAGATGCAGCTCTGATTTGGTGGTGTTGTGGCTATGGTGCAGGCTGGCAGCTGCAGCTCCAATTCTACTCCTAGCCCAGGAACTTCCATATGCTGCAGATGCAGCTGTACAAAGAAAAAAGAGAGGGAAAAAAAAAAAGAGTTATTAGTTGAGCTCACATGCCCAGTAATTTTATCAGTACTGGGAATCCAAGAGTATGCATGACAGGCAAAAATTCCCTACTCCCTCTCCTAGGGTGAAATTTCTAGTGGCAGAATATAAACAGTAAGCTAGGTATCTGAAATATGCAATATGAGAGATGATGATAAACGTTAACAGAGTAAAGTAAAGCAAGAAATGCATCACTGAGGTGATATTTGAGAAAAATTGTGAAGGAGTGAACTGTGAAGATATACAGCAAAAAGCATTCCAGCAGAGCAAACAGAAAATTGCTGAGGTGGACACGTGCCTGTGTTGTCCAGGAAGCCAGTGCAGCCAGAGCAGAATGAACGAGAAGAGGGTAATGGGATTTGAGTCTGCAGGGCAGCAGGGCCCAGATCTGAGAGACCCATTGTAAGGACTTCAGCCTTTATCCATAAACACAGGAAACCATGCAGGCTTCTGGGCCGAGGAATGACATGATCTGATATGTTTTAAAAATGGATAATAGATGATAGCGGGAAAGTAAGGGCTGAGACCAACTGACATTTGGACAATAGTGGTAGCTTGGAACAGGACGTAAGTATGGGATGCTGAGATAATTAAATGGAATGGACAGGATGTGCTAAGGGGTTGTATATGATGTGTCAGAGAAAGAGAGCTTAAATGACACCAAGGATTTTGCTTGAGCACTGGAAGGTCGAAGTTCCCAGTTATTAAGATGGTCTATTACCAATTTGGGAGGAATACGAAAAGAACTTCACTTACGGGTGTTTTAAGTTTGAGACTCTTATTGGGTATGCAATATTGGAGTTAAATATGCACTTAGATATTTGAACTTGAAATTAATCTGAGAGACCAGGCTAGAAATAGTCATTTGGAAATGTTTCACCTGGAGTGGCATTTGCAGCCAATGCACTGGATGAATTCAAGGGAATGAGTGTTGAGAGAGAAGAGAATTGAGGGCTGAGCCCCAGGGCACTGTTGTATGATGAGGTCAGGGAGAGGAAGCAGTGGAGACGAAAGAGCAGCCTTCAGGAGGGGAGAGGATCTGGAGAATATGGCATCCAGGGTTTAGCTCAAGTTCTTGTTTCATGGAGGAGCCATGATGTCAAGTGCTGCTGAATTGGCTCTGAGATGCTGATACAGCTGTTGCATGATAAAACTGATGTCGTTTCGATTAATTTTAAAAAATTCCAAGGCCCAGATCTCTATATTATTATATGTACTACATCAACATTTTTACCTATGGCTTTCATTTTTTTTGTCTTTAATGCAGACTTTCTGTGAATCAAACTTGCTACTTGCACCTTTGACAAAGTGCAAATTGAATTATGCCAGTTTTCCTTGTGTGCCTTTGGTGCATGAGACAAGAAAGATTCTAACCTCCGTTTATATTGCTGGGAAGAAATTAATGAGTATTTTCAAGTTCCTTGTTTGGTCACTTAATTGGCTGTGTGACAAAGAGCTCCGTGGTGCATGTCAAACAACTTTCTGAGTCCTCTAATGATTTGTGCTTTGCTTGACTTGTGATACTATCCTGTCAGGCTGGATATCCTTGTTAAAGTGGCTAGAATAAATTGGCCAGTGGTGTGCATACAATGTAGTATATTAACTACAGCAACAGGGAGTACTTTTAGCAGCTCTTTCAAGAGATTTCGATGTTTGCCCATACGCATCAAAGCCAACCCAAACTTTCATTTAATATAATTAAAAGGACATCTGAAAGTAGTTTGAATCACCCCAGGTTCTAGAGGTTTGGTAACCCTTTGTTAAAACCCTGTGAACTTAATATATTTCACAGCTTGATAAATCTGCATTTGATTTGGGCCCGTAAGAGAGAAAATATAAATCTGCACCCTGCGTGTTTCTGGGCCCTGAACCTATTGCTGAAAGACATTGGGATCAAAGAAAGTGACTTCCATCTGCAAAGGAGAGTCGTTTTCTTTAGACAAAGATATAAGAATCCTTTTCTCTAAGTTGTAGTTCTTAAATGCCATTGTAAAGCAATTGTTGAATCAAAAGACAGTAAAACCACATGTAATGTAAGCAGAGTAAATTATGCAGATTTTGATTTAAGAGCTCAGACAGGTCAATTTATAAACTTAATGATTTAAAAACCCCCAACGAACAATGACAGATGTTGATGATGGAGATCCTGCTTTGACATGCAAAGAACATCACTTTGGGAATCTCTCAAAATTCCAGTGGCTAATGTGTCGGGCCAGGCAGAGATGGCTGCTTTACAAAGTCATTTTTGACTCTTCCCTTTTGCATAGTTCCTATAAACAAGATATTCCAGCTACTGTTGCATATGCACAGTTTGTAAATGCTCTAAGAAGTAATTCTAATCAGGGTGGGAAAAAAAAAGCCCTTCCATTTTTAAATAAAATATTTTTATCTAAAATAAAAGTATTTTCTGGAGTTCCTGTTGTGGTTCAGTGGTAACAAACCTGACTACTATCCATGAGGACCCGGGTTTGATTCCTGGCTTCGCTCAGTGGGTTAGGTGAGCTGTGGTGTAGGTCACAGATGTGGCTTGGATCCTGGATTGCTCTGGCTGTGGTGTAGGCTGGCAGCTGCAGCTCTGATTTGACCCCTAGCCTGGGAACTTCCATATGCCACAGGTGCAGCCCTAAAAAGAAAAAATAAATAAATAAATAAATAAAAAGTATTTTCTTACTTCTTTCCACCAAGTTTGATTCTCTTCTCTCTTATAACTTCTTGATCAAAGACTAATTTCTTGATTATATATATTTTTAATTTTGAAGTCCATACTTAAGGCATCATTGCTTTCTGAACATAAGTTTATCTTCAGAGATGCTTTAAATACATAGAATATAAATAGATATCTCTATGCAAACACAAAAAATACAGATCAATTTACTTTGCTATTTCTTTAACAGCTTTATGATCACATAGCTAACCAGAAGGAAAAATACATTAAAAATAGCATTACAGATTTCAGATCCTTTCTGAAACTTTCATTAGCTTTTCTGGTACAGGTCAGAAGAGAAATGGAAGTTTTAAGGTGTAATTTTCAGTCAAGTAGTTGCCTGATGGCTTGGAACCAAACAAATGATTTTTTAATACTGCTCCCAACTGAGTTGTAATTTTGATATTTTCCCTTATCCAGTGTATTCATTTTGTACAGCCAGTAGTAACAGAGACTTAACTATGGTAACTTAAACCACGGACTTATTTTCATAAATAAAAAAAGAAATGCAGCCAGAGCAGTTCAGGATTAGCATGAAAACTCCATATCAGAGACCAAGACTTCATCTGTTTTTCTGCACTATTATCTTTAGCAAATGGGCTTCCATCCTCAAAATGCCAAGATGATTATCTAGGTTCCATCATCACTTCATGCTAATCTCTGCACAGAAGGAAAAGGACAAGTAACGAAAATACTCATCTGTTAGAACATCCTGAAGGTCTCGTCTCACCCAGCTACATCTAACCATTTCTCCTACTCCTGACCATGTCCCTTGGGCTATTCAGTTTGCACAGCAAAATGCTTCAGTAATAGGTGTAATTCTGCAGGTGAGCGTAGTGTCCAATGATTCTTGTCTGTATCGAGAGAATTATTGAACAACTAGTAAACTTCCATGCAACCAAAAATACTTTTTTCTTAGTTAATGATACATATTGATATCTTCATCCAGTTTTGATGTGAAAACCTGCTATAGGTTTATTGACAATACCAAGGGTTACTTTTAAACCCTAAGTACAGATTAGAATGTTCTGTGGATTTTTCTGTTGTGGTTACATCATGAAGGTGATCATTTCTGTTAAAAAGGGGGAGAAAGGGTTATTTCAAATTATTTCCAGATGGTATTTTCTTCTTTTTAAGTAATTTTTTGAATAGCTAATATAGGCAGATGGTTTAAAATTCAAAAAGTAGAGTAATAGAGATGCCTCCTTCCCCCTGAAGCCACTGCATTGTTCACTCCAGGGTATGCCACTGATGTTGTGACCTGTTTCAGTGGTGCCCCCTTAGAATTGCATAGTGCCAGCAAGCCTGCCTCTCCCCTCTTCCCTCCTGATTTATTCAAATCTCCTCCCTCAATGCCATTACTGTTATCAACCTCCAGAATATCCTATCAGAGAAGACTATTGCTACTCACATCCATGTTTATATAACGTTTCTTTCTACATCTTGTCTTGTAATCACAAAACAGTTGTTCTCTTCACCTACAGTAAAGCCTTTGGGAGTAGCTAAGGCAGACCCACACAATGTGGTAACATTCTACCATTGAAAAGATTAAACACATGGAGATGAGCACAGGGTAGGCTCGTATCATAGTTTAGATCAACCAACTTGACTTCATCAGTAGGAGACTGATTGAATAAAATGGTACACCAAATAGTGGTAGACTCTTTAGCCACAGAAGGAATGAGGTAGATCTTATATTGACTTAGAAAGATGGGTAAACAGACTTATGGTTGCCAAGGGGGAGGGGTAGAGAGTGGGATGAACAGGGAGTTTGTGGTTAGTAGATGCAAACTATAGTATTTGGAGTGGATAAGCAATGAGATCCTGATGTATAGCACAGGGATCTAGATCCAATCTCTTGGGATAGAACATGATGGAAGATAGTATGAGAAAAAGAACGTGTGTATGTATATATATGTATATATATATATATATATATATATATATATATGACTGGGTCAATTTGCTGTACAGCAAAAATCACACAACACTGTAAATCAACTATATATTTTTTTTAAAGAAAGATGGGTATAATATAGAATCAAGTAAAAGGAGAAAAAAAAAACAAGGTGAAAAACCGAACGGCTGACAACACTGTTATAATGATCACATTTATTTGTGTGTATGTGTAAATATTGATGAGTTTACAGGGTCCACAACAACTAACTGTCAAAGAGATTATTTTGGGGAGAGGTGGGTTTTGTTCCATAAATAGACTTTCCAGTTTTAATTAATACACTTCTGTATTTTTCAACTGTTCAAAAGCATATACTTTTGAAAATTTCTTTCTGTAGACATTGTTTTTAAGAACAGTTTAAGTTTTATAGGGAAATTGGTCAGTTAGTATGGAGTTCCAATTTGTCCCCCCTACATAGTTTCCTTTATTACTATCTTGCCCTATAATTAATGAACGAATATTGATATATTATTTTTATTAATTAGAATGCGTAGTTAACTCAGATTTCCTTAGTTTTTACCTCTGTCGTTTCTGTTTCAGGATGCTATTAGGATATCACATATACTTAATCATCATGTCTTCTTAGGCTCCTCTAGGCCATGACAGCTTTTCAGACTTTCTTACAAAATTGTCCTTTTTAAAGTCAGAACATACATTTTCCATTTAAAGTAATTAACCTGTATAGTTAAAAATGGCAGAGAATTATTCATTCGTTCACTCTCTCCAACAGTATTTGTTGAGTGTGTGTGCTTCAGACACTGTTCCAGGTGTAAAGACAGATGAGATTACTACTTTTGCAGAGCTCACATCCTAGATTAATAGACCAGAGGTTGGGAAGGAAGTGACAGTCAGTCACTCAAAATAATAAAAGAAGGTAATGACAGAAGTACGATGCAGACTCATGTGAGTGAACGTGACTGCTTGGACCTTAGATTGTGTGTATCAGGGAGATGACAGTGAAGCTGACTCCTGTCTGTCTGAGATAAGCCATGTGACTATCAGGAGGAAGAGCACCCTAGGCTCCAGGTCCCTCCATCATGGCCGCATGAGGTTGGAGCGTTTTGGAAGTAGAAGGAAGGCCAGTATACCTGAAGTGGTGGGTTGAAGGAGAATACAGGGGTAGGAAAGCCGTGGAAAGGAGTTAAGATTTTGAGTGCCTTGAAGAGCTTAACTAGGGTTCTGATGTTAGATTTTTGCAAGAGTTTATTGGTTGCAAATTTAGTTTTTCTCTGATGTCTTTTAATATAGCTTTGCATCACCTTTACAGTACGTAAATTATGCTATTGCATTCTCCCTACTGCTGAATAATGTTTTAAAAATGCAAATCTGATCAAGACTTGACCCTACTCAAAGGGTGGCCATTATTCTCTTTTTCCCTTAAGAAAGTAATTCCCTGTTTTGGACTACAGTGATTGAGAATGTGACTTCTCTTGCTGATTTCCTTGCCTTTCACTGGTCACTTCTACATCCTCAGATTCTACACTCCCAAACCACCTAAGTACTTGTAGTTTATGTCTCTATGCTGTTCTAATCACTGGACTGTCTTCTTGGATTACTTCTAGATTTGTTTTCCTTTCTCTAGACCTTCTTCTCAGTAACTTTGACTTATCAGTCAAACCTAGTTTATGTGCCAATAAAGAAGCTCTTTGTCCCACTTAGTCTGGATAAATGCCCTCTTTTCACCCTCTGTTTTCCTTTTGGTATAGCAATTATCAAGCCACATTTTAATATCTGTTCACTTTTGTATCTCTGAGCTCCTTGGAAAGGAACAGTGCCACTTTTGTTTCTGTATCCTCAAGACCTTTTAAATTGTACTTAGCACATAAGAAGTGACCTATAAATATTTGCCATTTAACTGAGGCTCTAGGCTAATATTTCCAATTGCTTGCTGGTATGCCCCCTACAATAGAAATTCTCAAAACACTTGCCTACATGCACTATCATCAGTCCCTCACCCCCCATTCTCCCTTCTTTTCACTTCATCAGGCTTTTGCTCCTGCTGCTTTATGGCAGCTGTGCTTACTGAGGTCCTTATTGATTTCATACTGCTGAACTCAGTAGTCAGTTGTCAATCTATTGTACTTAATCAGTCAGAAGCATTAGACACAGCTGATCACTCCCTCTTTCTCCTTCTCTAGGTTTTCATCCTCTTGAGGCTTCTTTCCAGCCTCATTTGCAGGCCCATCTTCTCCCAAACCCTTGAGTTGAAGTGCCTCCTAGCTCAGTACTTAGTATTTTCTCTTTTTCCCAGCATTCTCATGGTGATCTCATTGATTTAAATATCATTTATGTGGAGCTACCATCATGGCTCAGTGGAAACGAATCTGACTAGTATTCATGCAGATGCAGATTCGATCCCTGGCCTCGCACAGTGGGTTAAGGATCTGGTGTTGCTGTGAGCTGTGGTATAGGTTGCAGACATGGCTTGGATCCATTGCTGTGGCTGTGGTGTAGACTGTAAGCTATAGCTCCGATTCAATCCCTAGCCTGGGATCTCCATATGCCACAGGTGCGGCCCTAAAAGGACCAAAAAAAAAAATTACCATTTATGTGTTGAAGACTCACAAATATTATCTGTACCACAGAGGCTTTCCACTTTCCCAAACTCCAAAATTGATTTCAAGCTAACTTCTCAAAGTCTTTCACATTTTTTTCCTAGGAGACACCACAATTCGTAATTGAATTCCGATTTTCCCTTGAACACTAACTTTATGTGCACCCAGTTGCTATGGTTCAGTCCACCCCTGCTGTTTTATATAAAAAGTTATAAACCTGGGCCTCTGTAAGGTTTGGGGACATGCAGAGTATGTTTCCACTTGTGGTCTTTTAATTCTGTTTGTTCCCTGTGATTGGTATATCAATCAAATATCTGCCTGGGTAACTCTTTAAGCGATTTTTGTCTTTTTGGAATTGTTACATTTTCAGTGATGTCTACCTGGACCATCCCAGGTAAAAGCCTAAGCCACCCTCTTCCCAACCCCACCCCAGATTTTAGATCTCTCTATTGAGTTTATTTTCCTTTTGTCTTATATGAGGGGCCGGCGGGGGGCGGTGAGGGAGAGATATAGATTTAAGTTTATATCCCTTGCCAGAATGCTCAGTTCTAGAGTTTTTTGTCTTTTTCCTTTCCACTTTAAGATGTATCTCAAGAGTCTAGAACAGTGTTGGCACATATTAAATGCTGAAGAAATACTGAATGAAAAAATGAGCTTTTAAAGGTACTTAAAATTGAACTAATTATCCCTCAGAAGGAGCCTCTCTGTAGTTTTCTCTTTATTTTACAACCATTCTACTTTACCTAGAAAAAAAATCTAGAGTTATTATTTCAAGAAGGGCTTTTTGGATACTTTTATGATCATATTTTTTCTGGATACATACTCTTTCTTCATCTCCGTTGTCAATTATTCTTACTACATTTTCTTCTCCATTGTTAGTATTTCTGGGCTATCAGTTCTTCTCCCTCTACTCAGTTTATCAGGGTAATACCAGACATATCAATGGTTCCAATGAGCTTATTTGAATTTACAGTCCCTAAACTTACTAGACAAGAGCAGATATTTGAGTAAACTGCGGACCAAAGGATTGAGAACATGCCACCTCAAAATCTGCTACCTTGGAACATTAATAATTATTTTGAACTGAAGGCAATTAACAAACAGCAGGCGAGGAAGGACTCCTGACCGCCCTTCCTTCTACTGAAAAGCAGATCATAAAATTTCCCACATGCCAGGACGTGAAGAACATTCTTAGCATCAGAGTGGGAGTCAGCCCCAAAAGGGGTCCGTGCAATGCCTCTTTTAGAAAGCAGAGCCACTATCTCATTAAATTCTCATAATGGTTTTATGAAGAAGGGGTCTTTAGACCCATTTTACAGATGAGAAACTGAGGACAGGAAGGTGACTACTTTGGCCAAGATCACATAGCAGGAAAGTGGCTAAACTAGGATTTGAAGCTCATGATATCAATGAGATTTAGTACAAAGTTCCTTCCATGTATGAACTTCAGTTACATATATTAAATATGATTTGATTTACCAAAAAAAAGAATTTTAGTGATTTTTTAAAATTGTTAGAATAATGTGTACAATGTCTGTTTCTTTTCTTTGGGGAGGTAGATATAACTGTTTTCTTTCTCTTAATTTTACATTCATGATTAAAATTTTAAAAATTAAAAAAAAGATCTGTGCAAACAAACGTGCTGAAGTAATGTTTACTTTCCACTGTCTTTCCCCTTGTTTCCCAGTCATTGTCCCACAGTTTACTGCCCCCAGAAACCTAAAGCCTTTCCGTTATCTTGTGACTTCACCACATATTTATCATTCTGTGTTTAATAAAGCCTACAAACTCTCACTCCTAACTGCTTCTTCAGGTCTTTGTTTTTCCTAAGAATGTTCCATTGTGCACATAAAAATATTAAATAAAATTTATATTTTCCTGTTATTCTGTCTTAGGTCAGTTTAATTCTCAGGTATAGTCATAGAATCTAATAGGGTCATGGAAGAGTTCTATTTCTCCCCTGCAAGGCTTCTCTGGATCTTTTAAACAAATGCCCTTCAAGTACTTTGCATTCAAATCAGGAAAACCTGAATTTATCATGTTTTGCCCACTGTCCCCCATAAGTACCTACATCCTCTACTTTTTCATGACCAAAAATTTGCTCCTCTTCCTTTATTCCACTTTTAAGTGAGGGCCCCAGGTGCCAAGCATTTCACTTCTTTATTTTCCTCACTGACCTTCATAATCAACAACTTCTTTTAGTTATCTTTGGGATCTCTCTTTTCCTCCATCCCTGGAGCCAGAATGCATGAATTCGAACCCTGATTCCACCATGTGTTAGTTAATTAGGCTTTAGCAATTTATTTAACTTCTCTGTGTCCCAGTTTTGTCACTTAAAGTTAAAAATGATAGTTTCTACCTAATTGGGTTATTGTCAAAATTAAAAGAGTTGATACCTATAAAACATTTAGATCACAGTCTGGAACACAGTCAATAAATATTAACTATTATATTTATACCACTCCTCTACTTTAAATTCTTCAGTGACTCCTTTGGGAAGAATAGTGAATATCTAGGTTTGCACATCTCTTTGAAAACTCGCTTTCACTTACTAATCTTTCCACTGAACCCTTTGCTCTCTGCTCTGCTGTAGGGAGCTTTTTCCAGATCCTCTGAGATGCTTGTTCTCTTTTCACCTTTATATCTATAGGCACATGCTCTACCCTTTGCCTGTTTGGTCAACATTATAGTTAAGCCTGAAATCCTATTTCTTGGAGCCTTTCTAATGTAAAGCTTGAGCCCTGTGTTCCCACTATTATAATGCTTGTCATGTTGTGTTCTATTTACTTGTTTAATTGCCTGGCCTCACTGTATTGTTATCATTTTGAGGAAAGGGAGAATGTCTGTCTCTCTTGCAGTGTCCTAGATGAAGGTACTTAGTTAATGTTTGTTGAATGAATGTTGACTTCGCAAGAAGTTCAAGTTTATAGCTCTATTTAAGACCTATGACACAATCTAGATTTATTTGACAACATTCAATCACTTAATTCTAAATAAGTTTTAAAAATAATACAGTCGATGACAGTATGCTAAAAACAACACTTTTTTAAATGACAAGGGGTCTCTTAAAGGAGTAGACGCAGTTTCATCTTGTTTTGCTATTAAAAGTTCTTAGTACTCTATTAAGGTCAGTTGTGTTATACAATCTAATTTTAATTAAGACTTGAAAAATGCCAGCATTTCACTGTAATATAAAAGAGAGTTCAGAGATTAGTGGTGTTAATATGCTTAGTAATATTAAATGACAGTGATTATAAAAAGATCTTTAGGTTTATTGATCAGATGTGTAAATATAAGTCACTCAACTTTACTTCTAATAAAAATCCTACAAATTTAAAACTGGTTTGAAGATTCTTATAACATTTGACCTTTAAAATTTTTATTTGCATCAATGTCTAAATGTAGATTGCAGGACGGTGTGCCCTATTTATGCAATGATTTTATGTATTTATTTACTTATTTTTAATTGTTATCAATTGTTATTTCCCCAATACATTTTTTTTTCCTGCTGTACATCATGGTGACCCAGTTACACATACATGTATACATTCTTTTTTCTCACATTATTATGCTCCATAATGAGTGACTAGACATAGTTCTCAGTGCTACACAGCAGGATCTCATTGATAATCCATTCCAAAGGCAAAAGTCTGCATCTGTTAACCCCAAGCTCCCAATCCATCCACTCCCTCCCCCTCCTCCTTGGCAGCCACAGATCTATTCTTCAAGTCCATGATTTTCTTTTCTGTGGAAAAGTTCGTTTGTGCTGTACATTAGATTCTAGATATAAGCAATATCATATGATATTTGTCTTTCTCTTTCTGACTCACTTCACTCAGTATGAGTCTCTAGTTCCATCCATGTTGCTGCAAATGGTATTATTTGTTCTTTTTTATGGCTGACTAGTATTCAATATGGAGGTACCTTAGAAAACTATACATAGAAGTACCATATGACCCAGCAATCCCACTCTTGGGCATATATCCTGACAAAACTTTCCTTAAAAAAGACACATGCACTCACATGTTCATTGCAGCACTATTCACAATAGCCAAGACATGGAACCAACCCAAATGTCCATGGACAGATGATTGGGTTAGGAAAAAGTGGTATATATACACAATGGAATACTATTCAGCCACGTAATGATTTTAAACTTTTGCTCTATTTCACTTTAGTCTCAACTGATAAACTTCATATCAAGAAATCAAAAATGAATTAAAGTTGTTTTTATTTTATAAATTTTAAATTATATATTATAACTTATAACAAGTATATAATTTATAAAATGAATATAAATATGTAATATAATTATATATTATAGTTTACATTATAAATCAATGTAAATTCTCTCTATATAAAATATACACACGCACATATATAAAATAGTCAGAAAGCAAGAAACGGGAGCAGAGAAAACGTAAAGACATTTCTCTTTCTCTGCCTATCCTGAAATTTATACATGAAATATATTTTAAAATAACTATATAATTAATATTGTAAAACAGCAGTGTTTGACATGATGATCATTGTACATATTGGTAAAGAAACATTGCATTCAGGAGAACACATCGAAAAATGAAGAAATGGAAGTAAAGAGTAAAATAAAATTTCATATTACTAGGCAGTGAATCAAAAGGATGCCAGCAATTTATTATTTTAAATTTATCTACTAATAGGAAATAATTACTTTTAACTTTCTAATGGGCTGCCTGGTGATAATTTGCGTATTTATAATTTTTGCTTTATATAACACAAAAGAGCTTTAAAAAATAATGAATGAGTTTACAAACTTAAGATCTAAACATGTAACTCTTTTGCCTAAGTATTTTTAATGGCTGTATATTTTCTATTATGGTAAAGTCTGAACTTCTCTAATACTAAGTATCTTCTAGAATCTGACTTCTACTTAAATTCCCTCACTATACTCTTCTTTTAAACTATATTTCCACGTACTATACCTTCTCCTCACCCCAAACCCAATACATCCCCTGCTTTAGTACCCTTTTTATTTATTTATTTATTTTTTTAATTTTTATTTTTTATTTTTTTTTGTCTTTTTGCCATTTCTTGGGCCGCTCCCGCGGCATATGGAGGTTCCCAGGCTGGGGGTCAGATTGGAGCTATAGCTGCCAGCCTACACCAGAGCCACAGCAACGAGGGATCCGAGCCACATCTGCGATCTACACCACAGCTCACGGCAACGATGGATTCTTAACCCACTGAGCAAGGGCAGGGATCGAACCCACAACCTCATGGTTCCTAGTCAGATTCGTTAACCACTGCGCCACAACAGGAACTCCCCCCTTTTTCTTTAAAATCATCAACTTGCTCATTAGGCCCCTCAGCTTCAAATTTCCTCATCATAGTTAAAGAAAGTTGATTCATTTCCAGTGTCCAGCTCAAAAGCAAACATCTTCTGGGATCTCTTCTCAGTCCTCCTCAGCGAAACTCCATCACTTTTTGTCCCATGTCATGTGCTTACCTTCTGCTTTGGGGCACTGGCAAATTGAGATCAGAGTCCCTGTTTTCCTACCTTCTCCTAACCTCACTCAACAGTAGCTTCCCTAGCGCTTTGCATATCATACATACTTAATAAAATCTTTTTGAGTTACTTGAAAGTGAGCTTAGGTAAATCTTAGAATATTTTGGAAAGCTTTTTGTAGACTATGTTGTCATAGTGGTCTGCATTCACTGCAATAACCTGGGGTCCTCCTTTTCTCTGTAATTTCCTGTAACTCACCCTGCCTTCCTTCTAAGCCCTGCTGATATCTGACACTCAGAAGACACAGCAAAAAAGTTATAGAACTAAAAGATGTTGTCAGTTTTCCTAATCTATTAATGATTTGATACTAGAAGTAGATTTTTTTTTTTGTTTAATGAGCATTTATTGAGTACCCTCAACATCTCAAGACACTCAAATTTACCCTGGAAAAACAGAAATGAACATGATCTCTCCCTAAGAACATAATAATCTACTGAGGAAGCCAGACCCAAGTATGGGCAATTCTATTAAAGATGAGTAAGTACTAAAATGAAAGTCCATTGTGACGTTATTGGTCCTCTGAAATGACAATGATTCAGATAATATTGGCTAGTTAATAGACTTTTTTCATTTGTACTTAGATAATCTTTGCTCTTATAAAACCAGGTGTTTGTTTGTTTGTTTGTTTGTTTTCTCCCCCTTGCTGGTGTGAAAATGGAGAAAATTCACTCATGCGTGTCTTCAATGGATGTCAATTATTCAGAAAAAGTTACTGAACACTTATGTGCCAGGCAGAGTTTTGGGGATTTAGGAATGAGACAGTCACCACCCTCATGAAGCTTACCTTTTCTTTTCTTTTTTTTAGGGCCACACCCATAGCATACGGAAGTTCCCAGGAGAGGGGTCAAATCAGAGCTACAGCTGTCAGCCTACGCCACAGCCACAGCAATATCAGATCCAAGCTGCGTCTGCCATAGCTCATGGCAACACCGGATCCTTAACCCACTGAGCAAGGTCAGAGATTAAACCTGTGTCCTCATGGATGCTAGTCAGATTTGTTAACCGCTGAGCCACAACGGGACGGGAACTCCAGTTTACCTTTCCTTGAGTGAGACATCTAAATAGTCATGTAGATAAGTAAATATCTGAGTGCCTTTACAAAGAAAACAAAACAGGTAATGGACTTAAGTCTTGGGGACTCTCCCCAGGGAAGACCCCTTTGAGCAGCTGATACCTGAACTAAAACCAAAATGAGATCATGGTTAAAAGACTTGTCTTCAGAAAAATACCATCACAATATAATTGTGTATCTTTTCACAAGGCATTCATTCTATTTGGATCTTTATTCTAGTGGTTTTCAAGCGAAAGAAGAAGGTAATTAACTCCCCAGGTATTCTGCTTACCTGGCTTAAGATTTACAGCTCATCTGGGTAAAAAGTGCCATTGATGCTTCTCGTCATAGATCCTTTTATGTATTTTGGGGAAGAAATCCTAGACTATCACAAGCATACAAGTGCATTCTCCTGGAAAAATGACAAAAAGTTATTGGAAGGATAAATAGCTGGTTGTCTCCAAAAAGTTTCCCAGTAGTTATAACAAATAAATACACTGCCCTTTTTGAGATATATAAAATGTGGTTATTCATTTTATAACATCTTTTAACAAACATACTACAGTTATATGCTCTGAGTAAAATTAGTCAAATGAATTTTCTTAAGATCTTAATTTAGTAAGAGGTCCAATAATATTGTGTAGTGCAAATATATGTCAGAAGGATATGGTATGACCATGATCCTGGTATGAATCTAAGTGACTTTTCACACTTTCTAATTCATATTTAATTTTCAGAAGGTCAAAAGTGACTTTAGGAGTTCCCTTGTAGCTCAGCAGATTAAGGATCCAGCGCTATCACTGCCGTGGTCCTGGTTACAGGTATGGCACAGGTTTGATCCCTGGCCTGGGAACTTCCTCATGCTGTGGGTATGGCAAAAAAATTTAAAAACATTTTTAAAAGTGACTTTAGAGTCTAGTCCATAAACTGTATAATGAGAAGAGTAATATCTAATATTAGTATGCCCCTAGCCACCCTCGAATTTAAACTTGGTGAGACTTATTTTCTTGGGTAGTTCACACTTGGTTGACTGGTTAGAAAACATGAGTTTGTCCAAAGGAACACAGAAATTTAGTGGCATGACCAGAATGTAAATTTCCAGTGGCCATCTCCTATTCGGTTCTAGCGTTTTAAAAACTGGAGTGAATTAACATTTAGTTTCTGACAAAGGTATTGTTGATTAAATTAACTTCTCAAAATTTTAGTTTATTTCCATCTGTCGAAACCATTAGGTAGTTTTTTGTTTATTTGTTTCATTTAATTTTTTTTTCCTTTTGGATCAAAGCATTGTGGCAAGAATATATATTTTTTAAAGATAAACTCAGAACCAATCTTATTTTCTTCCAACTTTATAATACAAAATTTAGGTCCAAAAAAATAGGTATATCAGAAAAGAGAAATTAGTGAGAACTGCTAGACCTTAAAGTGATGTCCCAGTACCTCAGTTTAGTCAAATTCTTTGGATGTTTCATGTTCAACTTTGGTTTCTAATTATAGTTAGGCTCATTTCTTTGTAATCAAATAAAATGAAAACCAACTTGTTTTTAAAGAAATGTTGTTGATCTAAGAAAGCAATGCAAATAATTAGTTTGAACCCTCCACCCCCCAAAAAAAACCCCAAAACAAACTTTATTACCAGATGTCGTTCTTGGGTAAAATGCATAGGTGTGTAAATGTATGGGGAAAACAAAATATAGATATTCTTTGACCATTGAAGATGTGTGACTATTTAATTGGCCTTCATTAAATGGTAACAGGGACATGTCAACAACCTTTGGAAAGTGTACGCAAATTGTATTAATTACAAAGCTGTTGAGATGGACTTAACTGTGCTGTCTCACTAGCAGAAAACAGCTCAGTTAGTTCACGCCTCTAAAACGCATGATGAAGTATTTAATACACATGTTCCTCCCAGGCCTCAATAGTAGTTAAGTTGTGTAACAGATCCACTTATGATGACGGCATTGTGGAAGCATCATTCTTTCCAAATCCCATTTCGGTGTGAGTATTTTACAACTGTCAGGGATAACTTGTGCTTTATTCAGTGAAGATCTGTCTTATTCCCAAGCTAGACTTTGAGAGCAAATGAAAGCAAAGGTAGCATTGCACCCAAGCACTTATGAACCAGGCAACCTTATGAAACAATTATATCATCATCTCTAACTTACAGAGAAGTAACTTGCCCAGCGGCTCACAAACGGTCAAGTGGGAGAGTCCAGCTACAAACCCAGCAGATATAGTTCCAAATCCTCCACTGATTTTAGCACAAGAAGGTTCTGTTTCAATCCTTATGTTGACATTTCCTTTCAGTTATACTTAGGCAATCATAACAGGTGCTATTTTAAGAATAAATCAACATTAGATTTGTGTCTTAACCCACCCAGGTTTTAGTTTGTTGTTTCTTCAGTAAACTTGGAAATCATTTGGGCTTTAAATAGGAAATTTCTCTAAAGAGTATGTCTTATTTGGGAAGATGCTGTTGTTGAAATGTACTCAAAATATATAACTATGAAAACATATTGCACCCTATACATTTTCAGTTGCAAAACTAAGGATAAGAGGTGTCTTTTATTTGCTGTCAATTTAAAGACATGTTATTTTAGCTAAAGCAGTCTGTCGTGAACAGTTTCCTGTTTAGAACATTCTCGGAGTTGACCATAGCTGCTTCTTTTTCTTCTTTTCTTTTTTTTTTTCTCCTCTTGCATTTTTTAAATTTAAAAATATTAAAAGTGATAAAGGAAGGACAGAAATAATTCATTAATATTAAAAGGGCTGCTTCTCAAAGAACAGGCATAATTTCCATTGCATATGGAATTTTCAGAGCATTTCTAATGAATTCAGAGGATCATCTAATTCCAAAAAAAAAAAAAAAAAATACTTCCTCGCACTCAAGAGGTCATTGACCTCTGTTTGGCTTCAGAAAATACCTAAACTTTTTTTTTTTTTTTTTTTGGTTCTCTGTCTGGCACCTCCTTTTTTGGCATATCCTGTTGGCATCACCCAAGTAGAGAACTTCCTGGAAAGCAAGTCATATTGCTGTGATCAGAAATGCTTTTGTCTGGCTTCTCGATCATACTTTAAACACAGAACAAATAATAGAGTTAAGCATACTATGTGACAGTACCCAGTCATTAAACACACGAGAGATTTTTTTTTTTTAATTGTGCAAAGTATTCAAGGTGCAAGTAAAACTATTTTACATGAAAGTCCAGTGATGTTGATTTTTGGCCAGAACATGGAATCGCTGGGAAGAATATCAAGAAAAACAACTTTTATCAAAAGGCAAATTAGTTTGTGAAGCTGATGTTAATTGACAGCCAAGGTGTTTCATTATGAAGCTGAATTTTTAACAGTTGTTCCTTGGATACTATGAAAACACCAGCCAAAAGAAAGCATTTCAGTGTAGTGGAGATTTCTCCAGTCTCTCCCAGATCCTCTGCCAACTTGTCAATAATGTGAGTCCTGCTTTACAACACCTTTATGCAGCCTGGAAAGTTCCTGTGTTGGCTGTTTATTCTGGACTCGATGCATGTTTCATAAGCAACAGGTTGAAGGATGATCACTGTCAAACCACAGGTGCTGTATTTTTCTGGTTTGCAATTCTCTATGTTTGAGTGAGACCTTTAGAAGACCTTATTGGAAGAACAGTTTTTTCTTGTAACCTGGAGCATAAAGCTAACCACAGGAAATACATAAATTGTAGCTAGAGAGATGATTCTTTTGGATAAAGCAATAAGAAATGTGGTGCTTTATCTCTATGTGTGAGTGTACCTACTGCTGACTTTTTTTTTTAAGAAAAAACACCTGAGGTTCATAGGTAGCAAGTTCCAACTGTTTATTCCCCTCCCTAATAGTAAGCAGCACAGAGTTTTCTCTCCATTTATAACACATCCAAAGACCCTGGAAGTATGTACGCTTTGATATTTTCCCCATCCTGACATTTACTAGCTGGCTAAGAAAAAAATTGTTTTGCTCAGTGAGTCCTTACCCTGTAGGCAATAGATTCTTGTATTGTCCTGTCTAGAGTCATCCTTTTGATTTCTGTTATGTTCAGCATCTTGTTTTATGTTGATGTATACAAAAAATCATGTTTTTGTGGTGATGTGATAAAAGCATTAGTTTAAATTACTTGCCAACAGTTTCCCAGCCAAATAATTTAATTATGTGATTATAGGCCTACTGAAGCCTTTGCTATTGACTTAAAGAAGCAAGCATGGCTCTATTTGTTGTCCTTCAAAACAAAAGCAGTTTTTCCCATTGCCTTGCAAAGTCTCAGCTAGGGTTTTGCAGAATGAAATCATGAATGCTTCCACTGCAGCATGTCACAGGGGAGGCTGGGACAATACCGAACCCATGCACACTGCTGATCCTTGCTTGCTGGGCAACATGTACACCTGGATTTCTGACAGCTCTCTGAGTTCACTAGAGACCTATGCCATTCTGTTCATCCTCTCGTAGGCAATGGTTGAGACAGTTAACAACCTCCTCCAGCCACAAGCCCTGAATGCGTGGAGAGACCTGACTACAAGTGATCAACTACGTGCAGCCACCATGTTGCTTGACACAGTGGAGGAAAGTGCTTTTGTGCTGGCCGATAACCTTTTGAAGACAGACATCGTCAGGGAGAACACAGACAATATTCGTAAGTGGCCTTCGTTATGCAGAAGGGCCAGAGAGGATCAAGAGAAAAGTATCACCTTGTACAGCAGAAGAGGAAAAAGAAAAAAATATCATCTATGGTGGACCAGATATTATGAGAGATACTTTATTTCCCTGCAGATAAGTTATTCCTTTCCTGTATTTAGGAGCATAATATCTGTCATTGGCTTAGAAATGTCCTCATAATTATGTCTGTATCCTCCTTAGGATGTTCTAATATTAGATGCATTTGCTGAGATCACTTACCGTGAGGTCCATTTATTTATTTTTAATTTTTATGTATGTATGTGTTTATCTCTGTATGTATGGTAGTATTTTAAATTTTATCTGTATGGGCCCCTTCAGTTATAGTAAGAATATCTCTGAATTATATAAACTATGAAGAAGTTCAGTCATTTAAGTGAAAGTAATAAAACAATTTTTGATAATTGTGTTATTGACTCATAAAGAGTATAAATCTATTTTTAGTGTGTATAAGGATATAGCTGACAGTTTTATTTTAGAAGATTTGATAAAGCTATTTCAAACTTATTAGATTTAAAGATAGATCAATATCGATACTGATATTGATACAACTCTAGACTGTAAAAGGATTTTTACTTAGTTCATAAAATAAAGATAACATTTTGAAAGTAAACTTACAGTCAGTGACAAATCATAAGGATTTGAGCTTGAGTTTTAAACTCGAGGATTTATAATTGATATTTTTCTATTATTTACCTGATTCTAATAGCATTTATCTGCTTTATTTTGAAAAAAATTAAAATATTAAGAAAAAAATTTCTAAGTGAAAGACTGAATTCCTGTAAAGTTTGGCAAATAGAGCAGTAATTCCAGTGTTCTGATTTCAGAAATATTTTTAATAATTCGATTATCTTAACTTTGGCATGTTTCTCAATGAGCACTATCTCCTTGCCATTAACAGAACTGGAAGTTGCGCGGCTGAGCACGGAAGGAAACTTAGAAGATCTGAAGTTTCCAGAGAACATGGGTCATGGAAGCACCATCCAGCTTTCTGCAAATACTCTGAAGCAAAATGGCCGAAATGGTAGGTAGAGTTTATTAAGTTTGATGGAACTGAGCTTGTCATTCATTCATAGTGTCTTCGCTTGGAATTTTAGGTCTGCTGTCTCTTCTTCTCTCCTCACTCCTTATTCTCTTTCTTCTCTTCTTTCTCCTCTTCCTTATCTCCTGAACCAACAATATTGCACTAATATTTGCTCTACAAAATTCTTGGTTAGATTTGGCAATTCTGTTATATATCAGTTGTAGAAGAATGTCAGAAACTTGGATGTGAGGGAAATTAATAAACAGCAAAATCCAGATGTTCTGGCTTTTTTCCTTGAAAGGAGTAACTCTCACCGAGTTGACAGATTTAGTTTCTAAAAATTTTAATAGAAATTTTACTTGCCATTTTAAAATGATATACTTTTTTTCATATTCACTTCTTTTTTCAGATATTTCCATGCTTTTCCTTTGCACAGCATATAGAGAATGTAAATGTAAGGAGATGGTTTTGAGAAATGGAACTGGTAGGTACAGGTCATTTAGTACTAGATTACATTCACTGAATATAGGTAAATTTACATAAATAATTAATCTATAGAAAAAGTATGTCTCAAGCCTCACTAATATTAAATTTTTTTAAACATACTTTTTGCTAAGGAAGTGAATCCTTAACCTTTTAAGTGATAGCAAGATGACCTGAGACTGTAGCAGCCAACTCAAAGACGATGTTTCAGATTACAAGGTGAATGAATAGTTTTGAAAAAAGAAGAGCCTGTGAAATAATATTGAGAAAAACAAATTATGTTTGTTGCCAGCAGAACAAAATTCTTCATAAGTGTTGGAAATCTTATAAGACTGAAATCATAAACGCTATTATATTGCTAATTTGACTGTGTGAATTTTGAGGCAGCAATAAAAGGTTCCATAGAACAACAGTTCCTGCATTAACTTCCTAACTAGTGTCCCTTCTTTGATTCTTGCCCCCAACAGTGTATCCAGTTGACAAGGGTTCTTCCAGTTGACCTTTGTATTTATGTCAAAGGTCATAACTCTGACCAGCTTGCCTCCAGTCACACTTAGAGTGAAATCAGATGATTTAATAGCCCTACCTCCTGCTCCCTGGACCACTTCCTTCCTGCCTCATCTGTTTCATTTCACTGCTGACTTCAGCTTGCTGTCTGTGATCCAGATGCTTTAGTCTTGATTCTGTTTTTTTTTAACTGAGATATAATTGACATATAATATCACACCAGTTTCAGGGATACAACATAATGATTTGATATTTGTATATATTGGGAAATGGTCACTCAGTCAGTCTAGTGAGCATCCATCACCATACATAGGAACAATTTTTTTCTTGTGAGGAAAACTTTATGATCTACTCTCTCAGCTACTTTCAACATAGAGAACATAGTATTATTAATTATGGTCACAATGCCGTATATTACATCCCCATGACTTATTTATTTTATAAATAGAAGTTTTTATATTTTGCCCTCTTCACGCATTTTGCCTACCTCCATCCTTCACTTCTAGCAACCCGAAGGCTGTTTTCTGTATTGTTTGTTTGTTTTGAAGAGCTCACATATAAGTGAGATTTTACATTTGTCTTTCTCTATCTGACTTATTTCAAATAGCGTAATACCCTCAAGGTCCATCCATATTATAGCAAATGGCATGAGTTCCAATTTTCTGGCTGAACAATATTCCATTTCCCATTTTATATCTGTCTATAATTATATATATATACATATATATATATATAAAACATTTTCTTTATCTATCATCTATCAGTGGATACTTAAGTTGTTTCTATGTCTTGGCTATTGTAAATAATCCGGCAGTGAATATAGGGATGCATAGACCTGTTCAAGTTAGTGTTGGTTTGTGTCAGTTAAATGCTCAGAAGTAGAATTGCTGGGTCACACGGTAGTTCTATTTTTAGGTTTTTATTTTCCATAGTAGTTACATTGATTGTATTTTTACCAACATTGAAGAGTGGTTCCCTAGTTTAGTCCTGATTCTCTTCCTTGAACACACCAAGAGTGTTCCTTCATCAGATGTTTGTATTTTCTTTTTTCTAGAATGCAAGTTTTGCATTTCTTTTTACAGAAGCTTCTCTGTCAGTCACTGCTCAGTATAAATCTTACCTCTAGGAAGGTTTTCCCTATCTCCCTGAAGGTAGGCAGTTCTTCCCCCATCACTCTTTTCCCATTAGCTATTTTATGCCAAGGCTCCTTCATAGCATTTATTTACTTACCATTATATGAAATTTTGTTATTATGATTATTAATTATTTTTAAGTTGCCTGCTTATTATCTGATTCTTTCTTTAGGAGATGCCCTCCATGAGAGCAGGACCTTTTCTAACTTGTTTGTTGATGTAACCCTAGTGCCAGGCACATGGATGCAAACACTAAGGACTTATCAAATAAATCTGAATTTTCAGATACAAAGCTAACAACAACTGAAATACATCTATATTAGTCTATACTATGTTTTGTGCTCATTTTATATATGTGTGTATTTTAGGACACATTTAAGCATTACTTTTGGAGTGGAGAATCTGTAACAATGACATGGGACCACTGTGACTAATTGCACTGGTAAAACAGGGTGGGCTGACAACATGACACCACTAGGCGGAATTTGTATGAATTATCCATTTATAAACCAATTAAAATACAAGTTGTTACTGTCAATAAGAAAAATATATAGTCATTCTTAAGTTTAACCTTCCAAAAATTAGCACGTTTATATGAAGTCTAGAGGGAAAGATCTAAAATTAAATGCTGTGTTGTTATAGTCAAGAAGTATGTAGTGAATTACTATTGTTCAGGTTAGAAGTTTAAGAATGCCCCTTTCCTTTAGGTAGCTCTGATCATAATTTCTGGATGACCGAATGGATAATAGATGCCTTATAGAATCACTGAGAAGGCTTGAGACCCAGGCCTAGAAAATGTCCATGATCAAGGAGATTGACAGCAGCCTGTGTCATCACACAGAACCATTGCTATGAGGTATCATGCTGCCCCGAAGGAGTGCTGCTGCTGTACTACCTCCTGCCTCCTTGAGTCACCAGCTCCTTATCTGAGATCTGGTTTTAGCTGAGGTTCCCAGGGCAGTCTAGGAAAGCCAGTCTGTGTCCATTTTGTATCATAAATCCCTAAGAATAGGGGATTTCCCAAATGTGGAGCACAATTTAGATGTGGGACAGCTCCCTCCCTCCTCAAAAAATATTATTATTATTATTATTTTGTCTTTGTTCCCACTTGACTCTAAGATACAGGGAAAAGGGCTGGGACTTCCTTGTCTCAGGTACCACAGTAGTCAGGGTAGTGCTTGTCTCTTGATGAACCAAAATGAATTTATACTGGAAGTAAGACAGAGGGCTTGACCTATATTAAGAAAGGAAATGATATGATTTTAAAAAAGCATTGTAAAATAAGATTAATTTTATGGAGGATTGATTACATGTAAGAGATTGTTATAAGGGAAAAAAATAAGATAAGCTGGAAGGAGATATGGAGATAGTGACTTTAAAAGAACATAACAATGGAGTTTTAAGACAGGTAAAGATTTTGAATCTTTGTTTTACTTTGCTTTGATTGCAATTGAGATATAATTTGCATACAATAAGATGCACATATCTTAAGAGTTTAGCTTGGTGAATTTGACAGTTGTACATTCCTCTGTGATATCACATAAAATAAGATAAAAAAAACTTTTATTACCCAGAAATCCAGGTGCCTCTTTCCAGTCTTCTCACCCCATCCCCCACCTGATGAACTATTTTTTTCATATTACTGTTTCTGTAGACAAATTTTACCTGTTCTTAGACCTCATGTAACTGGAATCATACAGTATGTACCCTTTTTTGTCTGTATTCTTTAATTCAGTGTGATATTTTTGGGATTCAGGCATTACGTTCCATCTATCATTGGTTTGTGCTTTATTAATGTATAGTAATTCTATTATTTTAATAAGCCATAGTTTATTTATTCTCCTATTGATAGATTTCTGAGTTGTTTTTAGTTTGGAGCTATTGTGAATAAGCATACTATAATCATTCATATACAACTTTATTTTTCTTTGTGGATAAATGTTTTCATGTATTTAGGAAGGGTAGATATATGATTAACTTCATAAGAAATTGCCAAACGTTTCTCCAAATTGTTGAACAATTTTACACTCCCGCCAGTCTGCAGAATGCTACTTGTTCCACATTCTTACTAACAGTAGTGTGGCTAGAATTTTGTAGTCTGGATTTTATCTAGTCTAGTGTGTATGAAATGATATGTCAAGATGATTGGAGTTTTTATTTCCCTAATTACTAAAGATGTTCATAATTTTCCTGTGTCTATTTTTAAGGGTGTGTTTATGTCTTTTGCCATCTTAGTATGTTTTAGTATATTTAGTATATTTATTATTTTACTGTTGAGCAGCAGAAATGCTTTATGTAAGTAATAGGCATATATATTTTCTAGTTTGTGGCTTGCCTGTTCATTTTCTTAATGCCATATTTTGATAGAGACAAATTTTCAATTTTGACAAAGTTCAGTTTACCGTTTTTTCTTTTATGGTTAGTGTTTTTTGGGTCTTATCCGGGGTAACTTTACCTTCCCCAAGATCACAAAGAAATCCTATATTTTGTTCCAGAAGCTCTATTGTTATAAAGACTGTGATCCTTCTTGAATTTAGTCATGAGTATGGAGTGAGAGAGGAAATGATGTCCATTTTTTTTAATACTGATGTATAGTTATTTCAGCACCATTTGACTTCCCTTTCCTCATGAATGACTTTGCACTGTTGTTGAAATGAATGTTGGAATTCCATTGTGATTATATATACCAGACAGATTTGATTACAGTCTACTTAGAACTACCTAATTTAACTGGAATGTAGAAGCTAATAAGTTTCTTCCCAATTTACATGTACTTATTTCAGGAGAGATCAGAGTGGCCTTTGTTCTGTATAACAACTTGGGTCCTTATTTGTCCACGGAGAATGCAAGCATGAAGTTGGGAACAGAGGCTATGTCTACCAACCATTCAGTTATTGTCAATTCCCCAGTTATTACAGCAGCAATAAACAAGGAGTTCAGTAATAAGGTTTATTTGGCTGATCCTGTGGTGTTCACAGTTAAACATATTAAGGTAAGAAAATAGCAGGTTAAGTTTTGTTGTCCATATTATCTGTATGTGTTATAACTTGAGCATGAAGTGTCTTACTTTTCATTTTTCCCTATTATCTGACACATAGCAGTTTGTTATCTATTAAATGATTAGTAATTTTTTTTCACTAATCACCAAAAAAGACAGAGGAGAATAAGCCTGTATGTGTATATATTTAAGGTAAAACATTCATGGATGGATTTATGCTTTTATAATTAAGAAGAGCTAGCAATATGTTCAGTGGAACTGAACATAGCGTCACATCTGATGTTACAAGTCATTATGTCTTTGTGTGTAGATTTGTTTAATATATGCAAAGATCATATTGTAAATTGAACACAAATTTTTAAAGACTGTCCTTTCAGAAGTTGGTTGTATAGAGCAAATAACTTTACTTTGCAGTATAAATTAATCAATGGGATTCTGAGACTTGATACTAGTATCCCTTCAATATTAATTTTTTTAAATAAACTTACCTCTAATGGGGTGGTGAATAAACAACATATGTTCAAATTTGCTGAGAATTGATAAGCCTCATGTAATATGAAAACACATGTAGGCATTTCCATAAAAATTGGAATGTAGTATGAAGTTGTATTAGCTGTAAAGAAAATGCCTACCTAATTTACATGATCATAAGTAGTTATTGGCTTTATTGATATTTTTTTCCTGTAGCAGTCCGAGGAAAATTTCAATCCTAACTGTTCATTTTGGAGCTATTCCAAGCGTACGATGACAGGCTATTGGTCAACCCAAGGCTGTCGGCTCCTGACAACCAATAAGACACATACTACGTGCTCCTGTAACCACCTAACTAACTTTGCAGTTCTGATGGCACATGTGGAAGTTAAGGTAAGATATATACCATAAAATGAAAATGTCTTAGCATACAGTTAAGACACTAACTGTAAAAAGCCCCAACTCAACACCTGACTTGAGAGTGCTCCTACTTTCATGGTAATGATATTCAAGAACTCTCCGGTGTTCAACCCATGTCCTACTGGATGATCAAATAACTCTTTTTTTTCTATTATCAGTATAGTTTGTAAAATTGAAATTTGCTTATAAAATAGTGTTTTGCTGATAAAACTTGTCCTGTTCATTGCTGCTTTTATTTTGTATGAATAAATATCAGAACATATCCTCACAAGCATGGCAGTATAGAACCCCAGCACCAAAGGCCAGTGTGATGGGGTTAGAAAGCTGGAATCTGGCAGGCTGAAGACCAAGGGGCTGTGCATGGAATTAAGTACTCTCAAGATGAGTCTTAGGAAAATAGATGTTAAGCAGAATACACAAAGCATGGTAATGCATAGAGCCTGGTGAATGCTAACAAAATGTAATGGTTTTGTCCATTCAAGAAGATCTTATCCTAAGGAAAAATCCAGGTGGTAGGCTGTTTCCAAAATCTGAAACATGTGCAACTTGGCTACATCAGTGTCTTTCTGGTGTGACTACTTGGCATGGAAGGCAGGAAGAGGATTTAGATTTTAGATATATTTGGGACATAAAAAGACAAAGGGATTATTACTTGGTTATAAAGATTGATAGCTAGATTAGTAACAAGAAATTATGTACATGCGAATTCTCATTTTCCTGATGTCAATAAAAATAGAGGTAGTAGCATGTCCAATACATTTTAAAACATGAAAACTGTGCCAGAGGTTCTATCTACCTGACATCGTTGATCTGGTAATTTCATCCAAAATTTTCTTTGACGCTGGTGAATTTAGAGATGATACAGGTATCCCAGAAGGAGGCTAAATCCCAGTTCAGTCAGCAGCTCAGGAGTAAATAACCTTACCCGTGTCAACACAGGCACATGCTGGTCTTTAAAGGGCTACAAGCCTAATTTTGTCAGAGCTTCACAAATTGATCAAGCTTAGCAAGATTGGCTACACTCACAAGTGTTAGATTTAAACCTGGAATGTATTGATATGGCTCTAGGATTCTATCTTGTAGCTTATAGAATAAGATCAAACCCAGAAAAATGGATCATATTTCAAGCAACAACAAAATATAATTTTTTTGCTCAGTTCACTGAATAACCACCTCTACCCAGTCCATTACACAAGAATCTTAACTGTGACTCTTATTGTGTGTCAACAAGAGATTAAAATAAATGGAAATCAATATTTTTCCTTCCATAGTCAGTCACAGAGTAAGTGTGCCCTGAATTTCATATACCACAATCTCTCTCAATTCCCTGGGTCAGTCTCATCTTGATCGCACAACATGATTTTCTAATATTTAAAATGAAAAACAATTGAGAACTATGTCTAGATACTCATGTTGCAACAGAACAGAGGGTGGGGGAAAAAATGTAATTGTAATGTATACATGTAAGGATAACCTGACCCCCTTGCTGTACAGTGGGAAAATAAAAAAAAAATAAATAAATAAAAATAAAATGAAAAACAAGTAGAATGATTATCCCTGGGGGTCCAAAAGGAAACACAGCAAGCAAACTTACGTTAGACTAATGTCTAGAAAGGAACGCTAATTTCTCCATGCACAATGAGATATACAAAAGCCAGTTAGAACAGATACCTGTGTTCGCTAGTTATCACCTTTGAACTCCACAAGAAAATCTATAAGGGAAACCAAATTATACTGGAGAATTTTTGCTTGATCTTGGAAAGAGAGCAAGAAGAGTTAGCTGAATGGTGTTGATGCTGTTGCTCTTAAGCTCTGGTGCCCTGATGCCTGGGTCTTTACTCCAGGGCCCAGAGGGGGTACTGAGTTGTGCCTTTCTGTCATCTGTGTTATCTCTGCTGTTCATTCAGTACTTCTCTCATTGTTTAATTAACGTTTTTTAAGCACCTGGGTAAAGGTATTGACATGTTGCCTGCTACACAGTAGGCTCTCAATAAATGTAACCTCCTCCTTCCTTCTCATCTGTCAGAGACATTACTAGATTCCAGCATTCTGGGGAAGCTTCTGGCCCTCATGAAATGCATGTATTTTAGAGGAAGGAAAGGGCAGAGAAGTGAAGCTTCGGTCATAATTGTAATAAGTCTTATAATTGAGGCTACACTGATTTTGGGACACCGAGAAGGATAGCGTTGGGCAGAACTGCTCAGACGGGGCTCATCAGAAGCATCCTGCACTGAGGGATGGTAGCATGTGTTTAGTAACATGGCCTGTGTAGAATTTGTATCAGCCACCTTCTTAGAACATTTTCTCAACTTTGCTTTGGGTATACCATTCTCTCTCTCTAATTTTTTTTAAATGTATTTTTTTTGGAGTATAGTTGATTTACAATGTTGTGTTAGCATCAGGTGTATGCAGCAAAGTGATTCAGTTATACATACACATATATCCATTCTTTTTCAGATTCTTTTCCCTTGTAGGTTATTACAGAACATTGAGTAGATTTCCCTGTGATAGTTAATAGGTCCTTGTTAATTATTTAATAGGTTATATGTGTTAATCCCCAACTCCTAATTTATCCCTCCCCACCCCCCAGCCTTTCCTCTTTGGTAACCACAAGTTTGTTTTTGAGGTCTGTTTCTGTTTTGTAAATAAGTTCATTTGTGCCATGTTTTAAATTCCACATACAGGTGGTAGCATATGATATATGTCTTTCTCTAACTTACTTCACTCATAGGTCCATCCATATTGTTGCACTATTTCATTTTTTTAATGGCTGAGTAGTATTCCATTGTGTATATGTACCACATCTTCTTTATCCACTCATCTGTTGATGGACATTTAGGTTGCTTCCAAGTCTTGGCTACTTTTATATAGTGCTGCAGTGAACATAGGGGTACATGTATCTTTTTGAATTGCAATTTTGTCTGGATATATGCCCAGGAGTGGGGTTGCTGGATCATATGGTAGTTCTATATTTAGTTTTCTGAGGCACCCGCCTTCTGTTCTCCTTAGTGGTTGTACCAATTTCCATTCCCACCAACAGTCGGGAGAGTTCCCTTTTCTCTGCATTCTCTCCAGCATTTTTTATTTGTAGACTTATTAAGGATGGCTATTCTGACCAGTGTGAGGTGATAACCCACTGTAGTTTTGATTTGTGTTTCTCTAATAATTAGTGATATTGAGCATCTTTTCATGTGCTTTTATCCATCTGTATATCTTCTTTGAATAAATGTCTATTTAGCTCTTCTCATTTTGGGGGATTGGGTTGTGGTTGTGTTTTTATAACTGAGCTACATGAGCTGTTTGTGTATTTTGGAAATTAATGCCTTGTTGGTGTCTTTGTTTGCAAATATTTTCTCCCATTCTGTGGGTTGTCTTTTGTGTATGATTTTGTTTATGGTTTCCTTTGTTGTGCAAAAGTTTTTAAGTTTAATTAGGTCCCATTTATTTTTATTTTTATTGCTCTAGAAGGTGGATCCAAAAAGATTGCTGCAGTTTATGTCAGTGTGTTCTGTCTATATTTTTCTCTAAGAGTGTTATATTATCCAGCCTTACATTTAGATATTTAATCCAAAGCTATAGTAATCAAAACAATATGGTACTGGCACAAAAACAGAAATATAAATCAATAGAACAAGATAGAAAGCCCAGAAATAAACCCACACATCTATAAAATTGACATCTATGGTCAATTAATCTACGACAAAGGAAGTAAGACTATACTATGGAAAAAAGACAGACTCTTCAATAAGTGGTGCTAGGAAAACTAGACAGCTCTATGTAAAAGAGTGATATTAGAACATTCTCTAACATCATGTACAAAAATAAACCATTCTCATTCCTTTCTTTCCTCAGCAGCTGGTCCATTTTAGCTTCCTTTGCAGGTTCCTCCTCATCTCCACAAACTCTCATTGTTGCTCTGGCCCAGGTGTAATCCTTGATATGGTCTAGGTCCTGTCCATTCTTTCTCTGTAGTTGATCACATATAGTCATGTGACTCTAAACTTCCATCTCCATTTCTTAACTCTACCCTCTTAGATTCAACTGCTCACTTGATAGATCCAACTAGACTTCTATTAGGTGTCATCATTCTAGAGCTACCCTTTTGGTATTCTCCCATCTGAAAATTCTCCCTCTTAGTAAATGGTTACCCTGTCCTTCCAGGTGCTCCAGCCCTAAACAAAACACCATCTTTGATTCATTTCTTTTCATGCACTCTGAATACCCAATGCTATGAGCATGTCCTGCCAGGTCCAGCCTCTGAGAACTTAGTATCTTCATCTTTATCCCCTGATTCAAGCCCCTACCATCTATCCTCTGCTCTTTTTTACAGCACTTCAATAGGCTCTCCTGCTAGCCTCCTTAGCCTTCTTAAATTTATTCTCAGCACAATTGCCAGAGGGATACTCTTAAAATGTGAGTCACTCTTCTGATTCATTCTCAAAAAGCAGTTCTGTAATCCCTTTAAAATGCAAATAAGTACTTCACACCTTTGATCCAACCTGAATAACATTTTACCTCAAAGAATGCAAAATCCCAAACTCTTTAGCAACTCTTTTTTTTTTTTTTAATTTTATTGAAGTAGAATTGATTTACAATGTTGTGATAATTTCTGCTGGACAACAAAGTGATTCAGTTATACATGTACACACATCCATTCTTTTGTAGACTCTTTTCCCGTATAGACCATCATGGAATATTGGGTGGAGTCCCCTGTGCCTTCAACATCTCTTCATCTCCCCTCCAGCTATTCTTCCCCTTGCTCACTTGGCATCCTTGACCTTCCACAAACACATCAGGGAGCCTCTGCTTAGACCTGAAAGTCTCCCTTCTCTTCACCCCTCAAATAGCCACATGGTTGGCTTTCTCAGCTCTTTCAAGTCTTTGTCCCAGGGTCCCTTCTCAAAGAGGCTTTCCGGATTCACCCAATTTAATGTTTCTGGTTACCCCACCCTACAGAATACCTTGGGGAGTAAGGCAAGACAGGTCTCCAGAATTTATAGTTTTCCAATGGAGAAAAGTGTTAAGACTGATTTTGGAATGCGTGCTGAGAACTGACCTTGGCTTGGTCAGTTTAAGCAGGTGAAAGAAGGAAAGATATGCTCCAAGATGGTAACACAGCTGAGAATGAGTTTTTTCTACTTCTCTTGTCTAAGGAAAGATTTGATTATCTTCTCTCTTAGATACACAGGTAATAATTATGGAAATTTATGCAAAGTAATTTTATACCAAAGTGTGGTAGTATTTATGGCATTTTAAAAACCTTTCCATTATTGGAATCACCTGCT
Source organism: Sus scrofa (assembly GCF_054392235.1). Lineage (NCBI taxonomy): Eukaryota > Metazoa > Chordata > Mammalia > Artiodactyla > Suidae > Sus > Sus scrofa. The sequence goes on from NC_139390.1 coordinate 66,983,472, forward strand.
GGTTTATTTGTCTGTTGTTCCGTAAAATGTCTGTCTCTTGTCTTACCAGCCATTCTCTTTGTGAACCCTTTGGTGGGAAGGGTATTTTAGTCTGCAGGATCATAAGTTTCAAATTAATTGACTAATTAACATTTCTACTGTGGTTTTGTAGAGCACAGTAACAAATGCTTTAGAAAATGTTCTGAGGATTTGTATCACCTATAGCTTTTTCTTCTACTTAAATAGAATTCTTTGGGAGATAATAAAAAAAAAAAACTCCCCACTCATTCCTGTCAGTTCAACTTGACATTGATTTTTATTATCTTTAAAAGGCTTCGCTTTCCTTAGTTTGATGCTTTCATCTTTCTCCCTCTCTATTCTTTTTAACTGAGTATATTCTATGGCCCCCACTCCAACTTTATTCAAGTCCAAGTACAGGCGATATATTTTGTTTCCTTTCTTTTTAAAATCATTGTAGTTCTTTTAAAATTTAGAATTTATTTAAGACAGTGACAACCTAGAAAATTTTAACTTCATACTGTGCATTCTGTGTTTCAAATATTTTATAGTTAAACTTTGTCTAGTTTAGAAGAAAACAAAAGGTTAACCTTAAAGACTATAAGGTGCTGCATTTGCACAGAAAGAAAAGTAATTGCTTTTCAAAAAGAATATTTTTAAAGTCCAAAAAGTCAAGATTAAAAACTTAGAAATTATTTTATTAGTGAAAAGTAAAATGTTCAAAGTATGATGCTCACTGTCATGCCTAAATTTTTATGTTCATTTTGTATTTTGCCATCTGTAGTGTAATGGGATTGAAGTGGAGTTAGAGATTAAAAGTCGAAAAAAAAAAAAAAAAAGGAGTTCCCGTTGTGGCTCAGTGGTTAACGAATCCGACTAGGAACCCTGAGGTTGAGGGTTCGATCCCTGGCCTCACTCAGTGGGTTGAGGATCCGGCGTTGCCATGAGCTGTGGTGTAGGTGGCAGACGAGGCTTGGATGCCGAGTTGCTGTGGCTCTGGCGTAGGCTGGTGGCTACAGCTCCATTTCGACCCCTAGCCTCCAGGCTAGGGAGTGGCCCAAGAAATGGCAAAAAGACCAAAAAAAAAAGTCATAACTAGTGTGTGGTACTTCAAACAACATAGTTACTTAGAAAAAATAACTGGATAACTGACAAGTTGAATAGCTTCCAACTATGTAAAATTCCATGATTGTATTAATTATCTTGAATATTTATTTTAAAAAATTGACAGCCTTTTAGAACCAGGAACTATTCTTGGATCTTCTCATTGAACAGTTTTATAATGATATGTTTCCTTCATAGATTTATTAAAATTTGAAATTATTTATTTGCTGGTCTGCTGTTTTTTTGTCTGACTCCACCATCAGACCCTAACTAAGCTCTGTCTGAGGAGCAGAGACCTCAATGAAGCTAGAGAGGCAATCTTGTAGGTCATCTGGGGAAAGATTCTTCTAGACAGAAGGAACAAGAACAAGACCCTGAACGAGGGGTGATTCTGATGTGTTTGAGGAGCTGCAGGGAGAACAGTGTAGTTGCTGTGGAAAGAGTGGAAGAAAGTGTGTTAGCAGAAAAAGCCAGAGGGTCTAGAACAGAAGGCCTCTGTGTATGGGTTTTACTCAAGTGTACTGGAGACCACCACAGTTTTGAGCAGAGGATTCACATCGTCTGTCACATACATACGTAATAGATTTCATGTTTTATATCTGCTCATTTGGTAATTTGTTAAGAAGGAAATTTCAGCCATGTTCAGATCCAAAATGATGTATATGCTTCCTAGAATGTGGATTAGTTTTTACAGTAAGCAATACATATTTTGCAAGATAACTTTTTTTACCCTCTGAATTTTAAGTTCTTAAGGACATCATATCTATTCTGAAGTCCTACATACCTAAACTAAGTCTATCACCATTTGACATTTTCTAGAGTTTTTTAATGCTTTTGCCTACACATCCCTTTTGCTTAATAAAAGGATGACAACTGCCACCTTCATCATCTAACCCCCCACCCCGTACCAGACACTTGTAAACACCTGTCTGAATTTTTTAGGTCAGAGAGTGTATGCAGAATTTTACATTACTTGTGAGCAGTGGGCAGGAACAGGTATTTCAAAATATGAATGAATTAATGGGAGAATCCCCTCCACCCCCATGGCTCTTGGAGAGTCAGACATTGAACGAATAACCAGAAATGGAGACTGCTGCCTCCATATCACTTCCCTCATTCTACAATGTGTCACCAAGCACCTGGAGCCTATTTCATTTCGTTTCTGATGAAGTTGCTATGAGAAGAGGAAATGAGTGCGGGAAAAAGAGAATTCTCCCCTCTGTTTATCTCTGTACTGGGAAGGGAGGAAAAGCCCAAAGGTAACCTACCTAGTGACAGCTAAGAAAAGTGCCCTCTGCCTCAGGGCCTGAGAAGAGGAATTAGCACAGTATCACTAAGAATTATTTTATTATTTACTTTCTTCACTCTTTTTTACAGAACTTTCAAAGAAAAGTTGAAAGAGTGGTCCAATAAGCACTCATATACCTCTTCTTCTGAATTCACATTTAAAGTTTTGACCCATTTGACTGTCAGCTCTCTTTGTATGTACATGCATATATATATCTTGCTATAATATTTGACTCTGAAAGTAAATTGCTGACTTTATGATATTTAATTCCTCAATTCAAGAACACTGTCTATCAGTAAAACACAGAAGAAATTTTTTTTTTTTTTTTTTTTTTCTGTTTTGGCCACCCTGCAATGTATGGGGTGAGATCTTAGCCTCAGTTGTGTCCTGAGCCAGGGGTCAGATCTTAGCCTCAGTTGTGTCCTATATACTGCAGCTGTGGCCACACCAGATCCTTTAACCACCCCCCCCCCCCAAATTGCCAGGCCAGGGATCAAACCTGCCTCCTAGCGCTTCAGAGACACTGCCGATCTTGTTACGCCACAGCAGGAAGCCTGTAGTAAAATTTTTAAGCAGAAAGAAAGAGACCTGCAACAGTTTTATGCATATTCCAGATCCACATCCTTACAATTTTCAGGTTCTTTGTTATTGTCAGTAAATAAATGTGGCTAAAATTAGCAGCTGGAGCTGCATTGCAATTCTAGTGGGAAATATTGCATAGGAAATAAGTAATCGTGTTTATAGAGATTGCAAAAAGGAGTGATCTGGTGAGGACTTCAAATCACAGGGAGGCCCAGAATGGTCAGTAATAATGGGAACGAATATCATTTCTTCAGTGTCTACATACATGATCTCATTTAACCCCCAACACCACAGTAGGTCTTGCCATCATAATTTATTTTCCAGGAAGTTGAAATAAGAATTAAAAGTTAGGCAGTTTAGGGTCCCCGATTCTAGTTCTATAAATAACCGCCTCTTATCATCTGAACTTCTTGTTCCCATTATTAGTCAGTTAAATGAGATGAATACAAATTTTTCTTACATTATCTCAGGATCATTTTAGGCATTGAATAACACAATTTATTAAAGTCATACTGAGAATTATGAAGTTTTCTGAAAATATGATTTTTTTTTGGTCTTTTTGCTATTTCTTTGGGCCGCTCCTGCGGCACATGGAAATTCCCAGGCTAGGGGTCGAATCGGAGCTGCAGCCACCGGCCTACACCAGAGCCACAGCAACGTGGGATCCGAGCCGCGTCTGCAACCTAAACCACAGATCACGGCAACGCCGGATCGTCAACCCACTGAGCAAGGGCAGGGACCAAACCCGCAACCTCATGGCTCCTAGTCGGATTCGCCAACCACTGTGCCACAACGGGAACTCCTGAAAATATGATTTTTTAATTCACCATATGTTTAACTGCCTTCAAAACCTTTGAGCTCTTGATTCTGGGAATAGTTAACTATCAAGACCCAAATATTTAAGTTTTTAATAATAAATAATTACCTACTTCTACCTGAAAGAAAGACATTTAAGCCAGTGTTTTACATCACTGTTCAAAGAGACAGAGATTCTTTTTTTCACAATGAAATTGTCAAATCATCAACAGATTTTCATCAAGATATTATTATAACTGCCTATAACTTCCCAGCTCTTCAAAGGGTCAGTTATTTGGACATTGTGAATTCCTACAATGCCAGCACCACCAAATTCAATTTTAAGTACAGTCCATTAAGTCAGTACTAATCATGCGTAATCTTTTTCATTGATTGGGTTTCTTCTTCATTAGTGAAATGACTTTTAGGATTGACCAACTGAATTAATTTTTAAGAAATATTTTAAATATAATAGCTTTACTCACTCAATTTACCCATGCTTCAAAAAGTGTAATCAACCAGTCAAGAAAAAGAAGCAAGCATAAAAACTTGCTCCATCCTAATACTCAAAAAAAAATCCTCACTTTCTTATACTGTTCTTACCAAGAACTAGTTGATACATTTACTAACCATAGTCTATTTGCTCTGAATCACAAAATTTTACCTTTTTTTTTTTGAAACATTCAGACTGTGCTGTGATTGTTTTTTCTTTTTTCCTGGCCTATTTCATTCCACTGTATTTAGTAAATAAAGTGATAAAACTCGAAAACTATTGGACTCTAGGGGAATTAGGCTAGATTTTTCAAAATAGTTATTTACGTAGCTTTCTAAGACAGGCAGTAAAGTCAACTTGTACGTCAGGTTTTAAAAGCATGCGAGCAAAAATATGGCTGAACTAAATCACTTTTCTCACCATCAGGGGACTGCCAATTTATTCTGTGTGTCCTTACAGTTCAGCATTAACTGCTGAAAGCTCTTGTATGGTTGGTTCCTTGATGATTTAAAAATCCAATCATGGAACTTTTAAGGTGTTAATTTTGTAAAAAGTTAATGTGAGTTCAAGTTAGGGACCTGAGGCTTGTGGGATAATTGTCCTCAGGGTTATTATGTGGAAGACCCCACATAATAGGCAGAACATTTATTCATGAGAGTAGAAAAAAGAAAACCTAATAACTGTCCCTTTTTTTTTTCCTGAAATCAATATAACTAAGAAAACCAAATGAAAACGGAGTAATGGAGTAAAAATGGAATATACGTGTGTGTACATGTGTATATATTTCTCTTCTGTTTTATTCAGTACCTGACACATAGTAGTCACCCAACTGACAATAAATCTACCAAATTTTATTAGATATTTTTTGGCTTGGTGTAGTTTCTATTTATTTGTTTTTTATAATATAGTTATGTAAAATTACATTCTCTGTTAAGCCTAATTCAGTTTGTCTCTATTTTAAAGCTTTTCTTTCTCATTGCAGTGAATTTATCTTTCCTTACATGCCAAAGGAAATGGCTCTATGAGAAGAATGACATTAAAATAATAACATTATATGTATCTGAGTAATTCAAGTCCACTATTTCTGTGGTTCCCTTTTATTGTACTTCAGTTCCTCTATCCTATTTCATTTTACCTAATCCCTTTAAGAAGTGCTTTCAAAAATTGTTTTTGTGTCTTCGTGTGTGTATATATGTGTGTTTTCATGAAAAGAATCTTAGGTGAAGCTGCCCATTTTGTCTGAGAATCAGGAAATTTGCTGAATGATCCCCAGCAAAAACCACTGTGTTTAATCAAGATACTGAGAAGACAGTCAAGAAATTTTCCCTTCAACCCTAACTCTGTTCTCTCTTAGGGGCTTAGTGTAATTGGATCAACAAAGGAAATATCGGAGAGCATCTGTGGTCCTCTCCACTGTTAGTGATATTGTTAAGAAAATGGAGTATTTGGCCACCAGTTAGCATGATCAACTTCCTAGAGAGCCAACTGGAAAACACCACTGCCAGATCAAAAAATGTACTTGACATATAATAAGTAAATATGCACTTATGTGTTATTATTACTTATCAATGACAACCAGAAGTGTTTAGTACTAATTAATAGTAGCGCTAATATTTTGTAAATGCTTCTGTCCATCCTCTGATATAGCGAAAGTCTTTATTAGCTATTTAAATGTTTAGGCTTCTATTATTCCATATTTTATAAATGTGAGAATTAAATAAGTTAGTAAAATGAAATAAGTGGACAGATGTGACCTGTAGTTAATAAAACAACTATGACTTTTTTTTTCTCTTTGTATTTTTCCTTCTTTTTCTTTTTTATAGCGTTAAAATTGAGTAGCTCAAAGGTCAAGTTCACTTGGACCTGCAGTTCTGATCTTGTCAGGCCTATACTACACTGATTCCTGGTGTCAGTTCAAAGTGATGACATCAAAATAATTATTTTCTCAACAAAAATGTTGAGTACTTAGGCTTCCACTGAATATCTTTACTTACTAGGTTTCTAGACTTGTAGGAACGAGTTCCCACCTCTCCCAAAATGCCATCCATTTTGTATCTATGGGCTTGTTTCAGTAAACCAGTTGTTTGTCAATTAGTTCTCTTGTGTCTGTGAATTCACCTTAAAGGCTTCCATGTCCAAAATATCATGGTTTATAAATATCTCCAAGTACATTGAATGTCATGATCAAATACAATCAGAGATAATGGTTTTAAAGCCCTGAGATAGTTGTATTTTATGAAATAAAGCCCGGATTGCAAATAAGATTTAGTTGTAATAAAGAATGATAAAGTCCTATATAACATGACTGCCCTTTTCTGATGATTTCTTTGGGGGGAATAGTTTTAAAGCCCCCAAATAAGTCATGTTTTTCTCTGTAACTAACGTTTGTTCTAACCTACACAGAACTCTATCAACTCGGGCAGAAAAGTGCATTTTTGGGGGTTCCCTAGAGCCTCTTCTGAACTCATCAAGCAGTTTAAGAGAAACATGTAATTGTGTCTTACAGTAATATTTTTCTCCATTCTCACTGTCATATATTTCAAAGTTAGAGAAAGCCCTTTTTCTGATCCCACACTTTGGAAATATGATTTTACAGATGGCCCATATTTTAACATTGTCCATTACCAGCCCCATTGATAGCCATCTTGAAGGAACACGTCTCAAGTGATTAAGTCTTTCCATTTCTAGACAGTTAAAAGGCTCATTAAGTACTTCTGCACATTTTGAGGAAACTTAAAAGTGACCAAATAATTTCATTATGAAACCTCGTTATCACACATAAGTCAATCACATCCCTTTTTAGCAGCCTTGGCTACAGGGTATACAGGACATTCAGTAGGTAAGAACTGTTCATGTTCTATCAGATAAGAGGTTTATAGGCTGAATGGCATTTTCTAAAATTTACATTTGCACTGTCTGCCACATATGCAGATAGATGAGTGAAGTCTGCTTTGTATCTGGACAAGGTGTCAACAACTTTTTTTGTGTGTCTTCTGAAGTTTAATCAGAATCTTTGTGGAAATCAAGAAGCTAATTTGAAACTCCATTTTTCAAATAAAAATATGTGAGAACCAGGGAAAACATTATTTTGTTGCTCTGATCCAACATATCACTTGATTTACCGATCACTAGTAAGATCTGACAGAATCAGCTCTACACAGTAAGGACCCAGAACATTGATAAACAAAATGTCCCCTTTTGTTTCCCCACAGGACATTTCAGTTGCAGCCTCTGAATCAGGAAAAGTAACTTTACTCAGGTGCATAAACAAATCAAGGGAACAAAGCAATAATGCATATTCATTCTTTTGGAATACTCAGGCTTATTAGACAACCATTCATTTTAACTGAATTGGTGCCTTGTGCGGGGCGGGGGGGGATTTAAAGGAAAACTTTGTCTTACGAAAACTTGCTTGACTCATCCTGGCTCTGTGACATTCAGCCCTCAGATGCACATTTTCACAGTCTTCTCTCTCATGCCCGGTCCCAAATTCACTTCTACATTTTGTGCAGTATGTTTTGGTTTGGTTATCTCTCATCTAATTTCATGTGTCCTTCCATGTAGCTTTAAAATAACACAACATTTAGCTTTCTTTTTAGCATTGTCTTGTTATTATACTATAGCTGTTTTTAGTTTCCTTAACAAACTCTTAGAAAACATTGTCACAATAGTCACAATATTAAAAATTAAATTAGCACCATTTAGATACAAAGCACAACAGTTAATCCAAAATCAAAGAGGAAATTAGGATCACAAGGCCCTAAAGTGCATGCCTAGGTGTTATCACTCAGAATGATGCAACAGTGTTTACTCCTGTAGTAGGAATTGCAAATCATGGTTTCCAGCATTAATAGTCAGGAGAAAGAACAATAGGAGTCACTAAGGAAGGTGAATATTCAAGGCCACAGACATTTGATACTAAAAACAGTGTTGCTTCCAACTTCCATTTTCCAGATTGTCATATGGATTTTGTACTTTCCTTCCAAAGTTCTGAATCCATCTCTCCTCTATTCCCATGTCTCAGGGCTTTCCCAGGATGCAAACATAGTATGAAAATGAGAACACTCCTGAGCAACCGTGGACAGTTGTCATCCTACCATTAATCCCATATCTACCACATTGCTAGTTGAAAGATCTAAGATAAAGTACTTTGTGCTTCAATTTCTTCACCTGTAAATTGGAGATACCTATAGTATCACATCATAGGGTTTGGAAGGACTAAGTGACTACTCTAATAAAATAAGTAAGCACTTCTAAGAGAATCTGGTATTCTGAAAGTTATGCGTTAGCTATTACCATCATGTCATCATTCTCATCATCTTTACCATCATCCTCATACTGGACTTGACTCAGAAATGTTAGAGATGAAATCTTCTATCTGCCTAGCTTCATTTCCTACCCTCACTCCAGGTACTCCTAAAATCTTTTTCTTATTTACTGTTTGAATATTTCATTTACTTTAAAATAATTGCTTTTTGTTTATCAACTTTAATCTACTTGTTTAAAAACCTATATCTGCATTTAATTATCATCTACTGTAAGATACTTAGTTTTCACCTTTCCTACTAGTTCCTTTTTCTTTCCTTTGTTGAAGTAATTATAGATCTGGTTCACCAAATATGATGTGATGCAAAAACAATTTTTATTTATTTATTTATTTTGCTTTTTAAGGCCCCCCCTGCAGCATATGGAGGTTCCCATGCTAGGGGTCGAATCAGAGCTGTAGCCTCTGGCCTACACAACAGCCACAGAAACTTTGGATCCAAGCCGCATCTGTAACCTACACCACAGCTCACAGCAACACACCAAGGGAGGCCAGGGATCGAACCTGAGTGCTCATGGATGCTAGTCAGGTTCATTTTCACTGAGCCACGACAGGAACTCTGGATTCAAAAACAATTTAATTCAAAGCAAGGAAATCTCAAATAACTTAGATGCAATGCTGTCCTTCTGAAACCAAAGAGAGTTTCTGAATTAGTTCTATTGAATCCCAAGGGCAGGTGTGTATTAATGTTTCTGTGTGCTCTTGCTTTTGCCAGTGTCTCTCAGTAATTAGAGCCTGAGAATATTTGATGGATTTTTTTCAATTTAATATAAATTTGAAGATTATTGCTGAGGTATTTGGGTTAATTTACTATAAAAATCATAAGAAATATAATCATATCTTTCTCCTTTCTGTGTTACTCAACTTTGACCTTCATCCTATTCTGCAAAGGAAATCTTAATTTCCTCAGACCATTGAGCCCTTTATTTTCCCAAGCATTTGTGGGGTGACCTTTGTGTTTGATGATCTGTTAGAGCAATGTGATGAACTTATTTCACAGAATTCTTACCACATTTATCAGAGAATAGGTCTTTTGTAACCCTACTAGCTTCAGCAGAATTCATGAATCAAAGCAATGCCTTATGCTGATATGATACATTAGTAGCAAAGTGAGTGCTCCTACGTTTACAAAAAAAACCCACCAACAACTCATTTTAGCTATATTACAACTATTTCAGAGCAAGATATGTTTAAGAGGCAATTTAAAATCATATTATTATGCCTTAGTAAATCTGACAACATTAAAATAATACATTTTTATGCAGAAAGTAAAACAGTTTCTTCAAAATTAGTGGTCCACAATTAATAATTATAATAGGGTGATTGTTCAAGCAGTATCTGGAAAACACAACTTTCTAAAAATATAAAAAAGAAAAAAATCCAGAGGGGTTAAGAATTTAATTCATATAGTTTGTATTACATCTGAAAACATTTAAGCAGTTGAAATGAAAAACATTTAGAAATCTATTTTTCCATCTTGTTTGCTGACATGCTTTTTGGACAATAAATTTAGAAATATAAAGATTTACATAGAGGTCTTAGAGTACTTGGTTGTGTTATTTTTAACTCATGAAGCAAAACTCACATTTCCCTATTCCGTAGGTCTGGGCTTAGTTTCATTAAATGTACCTATTGGTATATTTAAGAGTTTTAAATTGACAGAATGACTTTCACAAACATTATTGTTTAAGCCATCTTTTTTCCTTCAATGTAGTACTTGTTCCATTTGTGGTATTTGAGTTATTAACCCCACTGTGATAGGACAAAGAAAATTAATTGAAGTGAAAATAAGAGGAAAAACAGAACTTTCTGGAGTTTTTACTTTCTGAAATATCTTGCATTTTAAATATGAATATAAATTTCATAGAAAGGTTGAAACACAAGTATTGTTTTCATAAAAATTTCTTTCTAGAGTAGATAGTCAGTAAATTTCCTGAAAGTATATTCTGATGAATAATTCTGTCATTCTGTTTGTAGATGTTCTATTTTTTTTTTTTAATGGCCACACCTATAGCACATGGAAGTTCCTGGACCAGGGATTGAATATGAGTTGCAGCTGTGACCAGAGCTGAAACTAACTACAAAAACATGGGATTCTTGTAACCCTTTGAGCTGGGTGGGGGATCAAATCTTCACCTCTGCCGAGAAGTAAGCTGCTGCAGTCAGGTTCTTAACCTACTGCACTGCAGCAGGAACTCTTCCCCATATTCTTTAAGAAGTTAACTTCCTTGAATTTTTTGATTTTTTGTTTATTTTTATATTTTTTTGTGGATTTCCCAAGCATTTTTTAGAATAGTTTATGGTACACACTTTAAACATACATATTTAAGTACAAATAACTCCAAAAAAGACATGCAGTTGGCCAGGAGGCATGTGAAAAAATGCTCAACATCACTAATTTTTGGAGAAATGCAAATCAAAACTACTATGAGGTACCTCCTCCAGGATTTCTTGATGGACTAAGAATAGTGTGTGAAAGAGGAATCAAGACGACTTTTAAGTTTTGTTTTGTTTTGTTTTTTCCTTTCTTTTTTTCTAATGGCAACACCTGCTGCACATGGATGTTCCCAAGCTGGGGTTGAATCAGAGCTACAGCTGCTAGTCTATGCCTCAGTCACGGCAACGCCAGAGCCTTAACCCACTGATTGAGGCCAAGTATCAAACCACATCCTCATGGACATCAGTTGGGTTCTTAACCCACTGAGCCACAATGGGAACTCCCAACTTTTAAGTTTTTGACCAGAACACTTCAAGGAATAAAATTGCTGTTTACTGAAGTTAGGAAAACAGAAGAGTAAATTTGGGAGTGGGGGTGGGAGTTGGAGGTAGAAACAGCAAAAGGGGCTTGGTTTTGAACATGTAGTATTTGATTTTGCTACTTTTTAAAAATCAGCGAAGATTAAATGATGCTAAAGCTATACTGATATAAGAAGATTCAACTCTGAGGAATTTCGTCTAAGTGGAGTAGGGTTATTATAGCCACTAAAAACCACTCAAAAAATGTTTACTAACTGTTTTTTATGCATCCAACCCTGGGGGTAGGTGCTCAGATATATTACTGTTCATAAGTTGTGAAATAAGATCTCAAGTCACATAATGGTATATATTTCATGTCATAGGTGGCTGCATTATATACTGCTCACAAACATGGAATCATGGAAATATGAATACTTGATCATTAACATTTTTTAAAACTATTAACAAATAGGAGTTTTATTTAAGTGACCATCCCCTTGAAGGGGATCTGTTTTTATCATGGTTTGGCCTCCTAAAAATTCTGTTTTGACAGACTCTTATAAAGAAGGCTAAAATCATAGGTCTTATGGCATTTAATGTCCAGTGTTCTTTTTCTTTAATCTTACTGATAAAAGTGCTGAGTTATATTCAATCACAGTATAATATGTATAAGGTGGGTTCATGTTTATGTTTTCTGAGCTAGACAATAATTACTTGCTACACTTTTTTTGTTGTCTTTGAGCATTATGTACTTTCTGTGCTGATGTTTTGAACTTTGGTATTCTTAATAACAATACATGGGGTTTTTGAAAGACCCGCGAAGGCACTAAGTCAAGTAGACACATCTCTAATAATGCACCTACCCAGAAAAGGCAGGAGTTATTTGGTTTCTTTTTTTCCTTTTTTTTTTTTTTTTTTTTTTGAGGTCCTTAGGATACATTTGAGAATGTATTACACCTACCATTATGGAAGACTGCTGTGCTGAACGTTGGTGTTTGATATTCAATTACAGCATCTTTCCTTTGAGTCAGAGAAGAGAGCAAATAGCCCTCTGCTCAGGGGACTGGGTAGCAGGAGCTGCTCTCCACTGTCCAATAGTAAAGTAATTTCGTCTATCAGAGACCCAACACTACTTTAGCAGTGTCCCCGGGAGAACAAAGCAGTTAAAGCAAAATTTCATGCCGTTTTCTTTCATGATTTGAGCTCCTTCAGAGAAATATATCTAGAGTTATGCAGGGATATTTCAAAACTATTTCATTGATGGTGTCCTAGCAGAGTTCTTTGTCAAATAACAACTGTGAAGTCATATCTGGCAATATTGGAAGTGCTGTGATTCACATTACAGCCTGGTGGTTCACTTGGAAAAGAATTTCCACATTCAGAATAATCTTTGTAGGATGTTTGTATAAAACATAAAAGTACAAAGTTTGAATTAAAACAAAAATAGAGAACCTGGATATTTATGTATTTTTTAACATGACCTAACAAGGTAGAAGACAATTATATGCAGTAACCACCATCCTAAAATAGTCAGTGTGTATGATCTATACAGTTGAAAAATATATCCGTTGGAAACAAAGCATTTTTTTTCAACTAAAAAATTTCCCATGCACTTGCTGCTACACTTTTATTACTTATGCATATATCCATAAAAATCAATTTCATCAATTTGTGTCTTTAAAAAAATTTTTTTATCTTTTTAGGGCTTCACTTGCAGCATATGGAGGTTCCCAGGTTAGGGGTCGAATCGTCGCTGTAGCCGCTGGCCTATGCCATAGCCATAGCAATACCAGATCTAAGCCGCACCTACAATTTACACCACAGCTCACGGCAACACAGGATCCTTAACCCACTGAGCAATGCCAGGGATTAAACCTGCATCCTCAAGGATGGTAGTCAGATTTGTTTCTGCTGAGCCATGACGGGAACTCCTTTTTTTGGGGGTCTTATTTTTTTATGTAAATAGAATCATACTGTATAGATACTTTTGCCACTTGCATTTTTTTACAAAGAAATCTAATATTAGATTTTTGAGAAGTGTCCATGTTTGTGACTATACATCTAAAGGATTTTCCTGTTTTGGATATCATTCCATAAGTCAGCCATTATTTATTTATTCTGCTACTGATGGAAATTAGGTCTTTAAGACTTTTCAAGAAACCTGGAAAGAAAGGGATTGATAGTCATGGACAGTTTTTCAGCTCTGCTCCAGCACCACGGCACACCGATGTGATATGTGGGGTTACCAATATTTCTAAAGTTTCACAGAAATGGTTTTGGGTGGAGGCAGTCTACCATAGAGCAGTAATAGGGTTTTGAATCTTAGAACAGAAACAGAGGTGAGATAGTGGACAAATGAAAGAACATGGCAAGTATGGAACTCACAGAACTTTTAACAGAGCCAAAAAATGAAGTTTCAGCACAGAAGTTTTCATGAGCATATTTCTTTTTTGTAGCTCTACTATCTGTTTTGTGCCGCCAGTGGGTATAGTAATTCTGAATGCTGATTTCCACCTGTGTGTAACAGGCTTCATTCCTGCAAAACCTTTCAAGGATCAAACTTCCTGATCTCCTTAAGCCATTCGACATGAATATTAATCCAATGAATATCCTCGTTCTTTTAGATCTTCCACTAAATAAATGGTACACATATTGGCTGTTCTTGAGACTTAAGTGAGGACCCTTATAAATTATATACTTATGAACTCAACCTTGGAAATTCTGATAAAGGACTCTTAAGACAGAGGAATTTTATTTTTTAATGGAAATCCCTTAATGATTCAAAAAAACATTTCTGTTGAGATACCACTTCCCTGTTTAATTTTATTTTTTAAAGAAAGTATTCCCTAGCAGAACTTGTAAAGAAAAAAATAATTTAATGTGAAAATGTAATGTGGAGTATTAAAAAAAGTTTTACCTTGAAATGTTTGGTCAGAATTAAGTTGATTTGTTTCAATTATTTGTATACTGAAAGCGTACATAGTTAACATAAGTAGTTAAGAAACGTGCAAACACTCTTAACAAACTGATTTACACCTCAGCAAAAAGAAAAAATGCTTTGCCTGTGGGCTAGAACATGCAAATAATTGTTATCTTATTCATTGCGTATGTAGAAGATGATTAGTACACTCTTAAAATTATGCTTCATGACTCCAGGCTCTATGAACTTTGTCATTGGCTATGCATAATTGCAGCTTACTGCTTTTTCTGTGTGTTTCCAGCACAGTGACGCAGTCCATGACCTTCTTCTGGATGTGATCACCTGGGTTGGAATTTTGCTGTCCCTTGTTTGTCTCCTGATTTGCATCTTCACATTTTGCTTTTTCCGTGGGCTTCAGAGTGACCGAAACACCATCCACAAGAACCTCTGTATCAGCCTTTTTGTAGCAGAACTGCTCTTCCTAATTGGGATCAACCGAACAGACCAACCAGTAAGCAACTTACATTGGTATTAGAAAAGGATTTCTCCACTTCCAGCTTTCCAATACTCAAAATACTCTTGTTTGAAAAGATCACCTCTTGTAGTTGCCTAGCAGTTACTAATATTCAGATCTCATTCAGTTTTTCCTTTTTCGTGTCCCATTGTCATTAAGATATATGAATCTAGATTTCTTCAGAAATTTTGTTCATAAACTTGCCTTTCTAAAGAGCTATCTTTCTTCATTAGCTTTTTAATTTAACTGTTTAACCACAGAGCTGAATATTTAGTGAAATTAAATCATTTGGGGAATGGAAGAGCATCTTCTAACACGTAATTGTTATTATTTGAAGTCTGTAGTATACTTTTTTAAAGAAACAAGGAATATTATACTGAAAACTGCATGTCTAAAATGAGTTTTTCTAATTGACCTATTTTTGGAAAATCATTCAAACCATGTGCCATTTTTATAATTTGTAAGCTCTTCCCCAATTTTTTTTACACTTTATATTTTCTCCAAGTTCTGTTCACATCTTTTATTGCCAGCTTTGAACTTCACTGCTAATGACATTTAGCCACATCAGGAAAAGAAGGGAGGAGGGGAGAGAGAAAGGAAGGGATGGAGGGAGATAAAGGAAAAGGGAAAAAGGAATAGCACTAGCCAATTTGGTTTTGGGGTAAAACCAAGTGGAAAATATGAACAACAGATAGTATCTAATATATCAAACAGAATTTATTCCCATTCGTAATTTCTGTGAGGCCCTTTCTATTTACTTAAGATTCATGCACATAGCACAAGTCCGTTCTCATGACTAAAACTGCAAATGAAAACTTTCATTTTTTAGAAGACTTACAGATATAGTAAATAATTCATTCACTTCGTGCACTTCTCTGGTACATGTCCATATGTATAGAGTACTTTACAATAAAAATGCAGATTCATGATTGTGATTACACATTCATGATTAATGGCAGTAAAGGGTACGATTATAGTGATTATACTTTTAATTGGTTATCATATACAAATGTGACAGCTATTCCCATAAATGCATACAGATGAATAAGCAATCAAAGAGCACAGTTTTTCTCCAAAAAAGTAAAGCCTTCTGATAACAAAAATTAATAGTTGAAGTTCTAACTCTCAAAAGCAAGAAATGGAAAATGGTGTTATTTTCCAAGAAGAAATCATTTCATTCTCTTAACCTGCAATTCAAATGCTCTATGATTTCTTTTCATTTAGAAACCTTATCCTTATTTTTGTTTCCTGATGTTACATGTGGTGTGATAAACTTCACCAAATGTTGCATGCTGCACAAAAACTAATTTCTGAAAAGTAGCATTAGGAACAATGATTGCTATGAAAAAGCTTAGGTAGAATGCAGTTCAACCCAACTTGTCCTTATACTTATTGCTGGATAGGTCGCCTTTACCTGACTCTTATATAGCAGTTTGGCTCTGTTTCCTCTCCAGCCCCTTTGACACTTAACTTACTCCTCTAGCCTTCATTGTCATCTCTCCAACCAAGGAAACAGACCTGCCCATTATTCAAGGATCATACTCACCATTGAATCCATACTAATCTGATAATTTCTATAAATGTATTGCTTTTTTCTAATAGGAACTATGGATCTTAGTTAGGACTGCTTATGAAAAATGAAGACCTTCCCCACAGAGGAATGAGAATTTCAGGAACCGACATTAGAAAATTAATATGTAGTCAGCTGGAACTTGTAGAAGCTTAGAAAATATGCCAAAGTTAAGGCTGGCTGCCTCTGTTGACCAAGCTTATCTAGACCATCATTGATTACAACAGCAAAAAGTGAGATGGCAAAGGCACCTCTGGAACATGTTCCTTTAACCATGTCTGCTTTTACGCTTATGCAGTGTGAACTTTCCAGTGCCACCTTCAACCCTTTCTGAAACAAGGCAGGGGAGAAAGAAGCAATTAATAGTAGTGAATTAATAGTCTCATTATCAATGCTGTAATTATTATATTTTTAAGAGCTTTTATTCACCTTGATTTTAATGTTTCTCTTTCATTTACCACCAAAGAACTTAGTATGTAAGTAAACACATGGTTAAGGACCAGAAAAAAACTCATGAGATCTATTTTAAAACCTTTAGCCTAATTTCAGAAATTATTATCAGTAGGATCTCATTAGAAGTTTTCCCTATATGTTATGTTTTTCTTGTTATAAAATGCTCCACTGTCATCCAAAGCCATTATTAATAAAATGTTAAATATAATTTTCAAAGATAGGTTATATTTCATTAGGTTTTGATATCTGAATTTTAAGAATTTTTTCTTAATTTGTTTTTTCTGTACCCATGGCATATGGAAGTTCCTGAGCCAGGGATGGAATTAGAGCCGCAACTGTGACCTACACTGCACTTGTGGCAACGCTAGATACTTTGCCCACTACACTGGGCCGGGAATCAAATTCACACTTCAGCAGTTACCTGAGCTGCTACAGAGACAATATAGCATCCTTAATATGCTTTGCTACAGTGGGAACTCTTGATTATTTTTTTCCAGATCTATTTATTACTACAATCATGATGAATATTTATTTTAATTTTATGGCAATTAGTACTGTCTCATTTGGTAGTTATTTGACTGCCTCCTGTGCTCCTTTTTCTAGATCGCCTGTGCAGTTTTTGCTGCCCTCCTGCATTTCTTCTTCTTGGCTGCCTTCACCTGGATGTTCCTGGAGGGAGTGCAGCTCTACATCATGCTGGTGGAGGTTTTTGAGAGTGAACATTCACGTAGGAAATACTTTTACCTGGTCGGCTATGGGATGCCTGCCCTCATTGTGGCTGTGTCAGCTGCAGTAGACTACAGGAGTTATGGAACAGATAAAGTGTGAGTTTATGTTTTCTTTCCTTTTTTTTTCCCCTTTCTAAATCTAGTTGAAATAAAAGCTTTGGATTTTCTCAGAAGCTAAGTCTTTATATCACCTCACAGCAATAAACAACGGAGCTGGAGAAGCAAATGGGGATAATTCAATTCATGGATTGTGCTTTTGTCATGATGTGAAGAGAGAAAAAAATATTTCTGAGATTCCACATGTATATCACAGCTTTGAGTAATTATAAAAGTGATGGTACTTTTATATCTTTCAGAGCATTGAGACCTTTTTTAGATGAAGAACTAGCTATATGAAAGATGTGTATTTAGAGGACAGTGCATTCCTTTACAATAATGACTTCTCTTCTTCCTGACATGTCAGCTCTGAGCACTAGAAAGTGGTCTACATCATTAACAGAAAGATAAGACTATGGGAGCAGGAGAAACTTGTATTTTCCCTAGGTGGCTTTTGGGGTAGAGTGATGAATTTTATTTTCAGTGTGCCTTCAAATAAGTGAGACATACTTACAGAGGTGTTCCACGTCCTGGAAAGGAAGTCAGTGAAAAATGTTTCTATAATCCACATCAGTATAACAGTTGGGATCCTGGGAATGAATGGGATTCAATAGAAAAAGAACAGAAGGAAGACCAAGATGGTTTTCTGATGAATACTCATATTTAGGACATATATTGAAGAGAGAAAATAAAAATAGAGCAAGGAAAGGGGGAAATAGAGCCTTGAAAGAGAACCATGGGGAAAGTGAGAAGAAAGGTTCAAGGTGGTGTTTTATGTCCAAGATAATTCAAGTAGAATAAGCATGGAGGAAGAGTCATTTGTTCCTTCTGACAACTATTTAGATAAAGTGCTGGAGACAGAAGCCGAATTAGAAGGTGTGAAGAGATAAGTCAGTGGCAAGAAAGTAGAGTCTTCAAATATTAACTATAGCCTGGAAAAGTTCAACGGAGGAGTGACAGTATTAACTCATGATAGTAGCAGTGAATTAAAAATGAAGTCCTGAGAATGTCTATGATGGGAAGAACCAAGTTGGTGAGAGGGGATTAGTGAAGAGAAAGCATTTTATGCCTCGTTTGTAACAATATGTAGATACTGAATGGGAGAAAAATGTCCCGGGGGGATAGAAAGGCATAAGATTAGACATCAGATGAGGAAAACCTTACATTTAGTACTAAAAGTGGCCTTAGCATTCACTTAGTCCAAGGCATTAATTTTACAGATGAAGTAAGCAAGGACCAGGTAAATTAATAGTCTTGCCCATGGTAATAGAGGTAGAGAGTGGCAGACATATGATTAAATAAGTCAGGCTTATTTCCACTAAAACTAGGATGTTTTTGAAATAGTAAATGACCCCTGTCTTCAGAAGTGTGAAGGAAATAACAGTTAAGATAAATTTGGAAGTGGAGGAATTTTTCCATCAAGTAGGAGATGCTGACTTTTGCTGAGTGAATAGGTGAGGTCATGTTGAAAGGACAGGAGATTTGAAAAGCTTTGAAATGAGCACTATGGAAAGTGTGTTAAGGGGCCAATTAGACATTAATAAAAAGATTTCCAAGTAGTGGTGAAGGCTCAGATGAGGTTAGATAACATCAATTTGTACAGAAGTTAATAAGCCAAATTTCATGACTTTCCACCAGCAGTCAGCAGCCTGAATATGTTGGCAATAAAGCAGCTCATTTCCCAGAAGAGAGGCTTCAGAAGGAGGGAACAAGAGGACTCTAGAGTTACAGAGTTATCGGGAGCATAATTAAAAGAGAATATGCGTTGGTGTAGGACCACTGATTGTATGATTAAAAGACCATCTCACTTCCATGTTGTTGTTTTTTTTTTCCTTGAGTACAATGACAGGCTCCGTAAAGCCATTTCTCTAAATGCCAATAGCAGTAATTATTTTTTAATCCAACCTTTGCAACTTGTGTTAAATCTAAGGTCATTTTGTGTATCCTAGTTGCATTCATGGACAAGATTAGGAATAGATAAGAATATTACCGTTATTTCCCCCTAAAGACATTTTAGGGGAGGGGGATTAGAAAGATAATGGAATTTAAAAAAACCTTTATTGATATAATTAAAACACTATAAAATTCAATCTTTTATTTTTTAACTGACATTTTATTTATTTATTTATTTATTTATTTATTTAAAATATAGTTGATTTACAAGGTTGTGCCAATTTCTGCTACATAGCAAAGTGACCCATTCATACATATATACATATATTCCCTTATATTATCTTCCATCATGGTCTATCCCAAGAGATTGGATAAAGTTTGCTGTACTGTACAGTAGGACCTCATTGCTTATCTACTCTATGTTTTTAGTGATTTTAATTTTTTCCATTATAGTTGGTTTACAGAGGTCTGTCAGTTTCTACTGTAGAGAAAAATGACCCAGTCACACATATATACATTCCTTTTCTCATGTTATCCTCCATTATAAGTGACTAGATATAGTTCCCTGTGCTACACAGCATGATCTCATTGCTTATTCACTCCAAATGCAATAGTTTGCATCTATTAACCTCAAATTCCCAGTCCATCCCACTCCCTTCCCCTCCCCCTTGGCAACCATGAGTCTCTTCTCTAAGTCCATGAGTTACTTTTCTGTGGAAAGGTACATTTGTGCCATATATTAGATTCCAGATGTAAGTGATATCATATGGTATTTGTCTTTCTCTTTCTAGCTTACTTCACTTAGTATGGGAATCTTTGTTTCTATCCAAGTTGCTCCAAATGGCTATTTTTTATGGCTGCATAGTATTCCATTGTGAATATATACCATATCTTAATCCATTCATCTGTCAATGGACATTTAGGTGGCTTCTATGTCTTGGCCATTGTGAATAGTGCTGCAATGAACATATGGGAGCTTATAACTTTTTCAAGGAAAGTTTTGTCCATATTATGCTCAAGAGTGGAATTGCTGGGTCATATGGTAGTTCTATATTTAGTTTTCTGAGGTACTCCCATACTGTTTTCCATAGGGGTTGTACAAATTTACATTTCCACCAACAGTGTAGAAGGGCTTCCTTTTCTCCACACCCTTTCCAGCATTTGCTATTTTTTGAATTATTAATGATGGCCATTCTGACAAGTGTGAGGTGGGACCACATAGTAGTTTTGATTTGAATTTCTCTCATAATTAGTGATGTTGAGCATTTTTTCATGTGCCTTTTGGCTGTCTGTATACCTTCTTTGGAGAATGTCTATTCGGGACTTTTGCTCATTTTTCTTTCTTTCTTTCTTCCTTTTTTTCTTTTTTCTTTTTTTTTTTTTTTGGCTTTTTTAGGGCTGTATCCATGGCATATGGAGGTTCCTGGGCTATGGGTCGAATTGGAGCTATAGCTGCCAGCCCACACCACAGCCATAGCAACACGGGATCTGAGCCGTGTCTGTACTACACCTCATGGCATTGCCTGATCTTTAACCCACTGAGCAAGGCCGGGATCAAACCCGCATTCTCATAGATCCCAGTTGGGTTCGTTAACCACTGAGCCATGATGGGAATCCCTTGCCCATTTTTCAATTTGGTTGTTGGCTTTTTTGCTATTGAGTTCTAGAAGTTGTTTGTATATTTTAGAAATTAAGCCCTTGTCAGCTGCATCATTTGAAACTATTTTCTCCTATTCCATAGGTTGTCTTTTTGTTTTTTTATAGTTTCCTTTGCTATGCAAAGCTTGTCAATTTAGTTAGGTCCCACTGGTTTATTTTTTCTTTTATTTCTGTTGCCTTGGAAGACCGACCTAAGAAATATTTCTATGATTGGTGTCAGAGAATGTTTGCCTATGTTCTCTAATAGGAGTTTGATGGTGTCTTGTCTTATATTTAAGTCTTTCAGCCATTTTGAGTTTATTTTTGTGCATGGTATGAGGGTATGTTCCAATTTTGTTGATTTACATATGGCTGTCCAGTTTTCCCACATTACTTGCTGAAAAGACTGTCTTTTCTCCCATTTTATATTCTTGCCTCCTTTATCGAAGATTAATTGACCACAGGTGTCTGGGTTTATTTCTGGGTTCTCTGTTCTGTTACATTGGTCTGCATGTCTGTTTTGGTACTGGTACCGCACTGTCTTGATTACTGTGGCTTCATAATATTGTCTGAAGTCTGGGACAGTTATGCCTCCTGCTTGGTTTTTGTTCCTCAGGATTGCTTTGGCAATTGTGGGTCTTTCATGGTTCCGTATCAATTTTTGGATTTTTTGTTGTAGTTCTGTGAAAAATGTCATGGGTAATTAGATAGGGATTGCATTGAATCTGTAGATTGCTTTGGGTAGTATGGCCATTTTTAACAATATTAATTCTTCTAAACCAGGAGCATGGCATATCTTTCCATTTCTTTGAAACCCTTTTAATTTCCTTGATTAATGTTTTGTTGTTTTCAGCATATAAGTCTTTTGCCTCCTTGGTCAGGTTTATTCCTAGGTGTTTAATATTTTATGCTGTGATTTAAAAAGTTATTGAAATTTTTATATTCCTTTTCTAATATTTCATTGTTAGTATACAGAAATGCAAGCAATTTCTGAATTTTTAATCTTGTATCCTGCTACTTTGCTGAATTTTTTGATCAGTTCCAGTAGTTTTTGTGTGGAGTCCTTAGGCTTTTCTATATATAGTATCATGTTATGTGTATACAGTGACAATTTTACCTCTTCTCTTCCAATTTGGATACCTTTTATTTCTTTGTCTGATTGCTGTGGCTAGGACTGCCAATACTATGTTGAAAATTCAGTCTTTTAAAATATACACCAGTTGTTTTTTTACATTCAGTGTTAGGCATCCATCACCACTATCTAATATTAAAACATTTTTATCACCTTTAAAAGAAACCCATTAGCAGTCATTGTCCCTATATCATAGGATTTCACATTTCAATTACTGCATTTCTCCTCTAAGATATTAAATTGACTGATATAGTTATTTGTGATCTTATGCTACTTTAAATATAGTGCTTATGTATTTCAGTTTTACTCACTTGCAGTTCTTGAATTGCTTTTATTTTTGTTTTATGTTGTTTTTTTCTCTTCAGATATTTACAATTTTTTTCTATTACTGAACTGACAACTTGTTTACTTTATGTTTTAGTCATTTATTTTGTGAGCAATGTCATTTTCTGGATAGCAGGGATCTATCTTTCCTTAGAATCAATACTATTTAGTCTCTTGTGACTTTGTTAAAGCTTTGACCCTCATTGCTTTAATTTCCTGCACCATAACTGGAAGCTCTCATTTACTGACATTATTACTTTGTGGGAATAGAGGCTAATTTATTTCCCAGGCACTGATTTAAAACAAGCCTTAACAATAGTTCAGTTTCACCATTATGATTTTTCCCAAGACAAAGAAAAGTAAGACTGATACAGAGAAAATAAAGGCTAAATGAAAGAAGGAGAGAAAAGGATAGGAAAATTGCACTGAACCTCTATTAAGGTGGGCATAGAGCATTTAATAAGTCTCACTGGCACATTTTGAATAAATTATCCATAGAGATACCTTCAAAGTACATGGAAGAAAATGTTTACCTTCTCCCTTTGGGAATGTATCTAACCAGCTGTCCACGTAGCACTGTTTTGCCCAAAGGAAGCCAAGGTTGAAAAAGAAACATTATTCAGTCACTTGTATCTACTTGATAAGATGAAATGAACAGATCATGTTTTCATCAGGTGTTTAGTCAGGATATCTTCTTAAAGAAAAATTTAAGCAATGAATTTTTATACAAGTGGGAAAGATTTCTGCCATCATATATCTTGTTCCTTATTATTAAATGACTTTGTTTTCTGGCTTCTGTTTCTATTGTTTCCTTTTATTTTATTTCAAATGGCATTTCCCAATGCCTGCTCATCATGATTGGGGTTGTTGTTTGTTTTTTGTTTTTGCCAGTGTTACCTTCTTATGAACTGCATTGAATTTTTTTATACAAACATGTAGGGTCCACAGTCTTTTTTTTTTTTTTCCATTTATAATGATCTTTATTTTTTCTATTATAGCTGGTTTGCAGTGTTCTGTCAATTTTCAACTGTACAGCAAGTTGACCCTGTTACACATATTATGTATATATTCTTTTTTTTCCTCATCTTCAATAAACTGGAATTAGCTAGAATTCAGAGACACATCCTCACTCATTTTCTATAAATTCTTATGAAGATTAATACAATAAATTTTTACGTCTTGGGGGTCTATTTTACTTATTTGGGGAAGTTATTATTAAATTTTTATTTCTCAGTCTCAACTACTTGGATTACACCTAGAATAAAGTCATTGTATACACATTACAGTAATCCAAATAATTGACATTTCTCCCTTTTCTTTCCTCTTAATGTACTTAATGCATTTTATTCTAATAACAATGAGGTTTTATTTCTGAAACCTCAAAAATAATAATAGCTTACGTTTCTAAAAGTAGAGAATCATATCAGTATGAGATAAAATTAGAGACGGAATTGTTTTTGTAGGTTAAATAAATGTTATTTTGATATAGATAGAGGTGTTTTTCTATGAAATGTTATTAGGGCTGTTGAATTGCTTATTATGTACAAAACACATACTCACATACAAAGCATACATAATTTGATTTTGGGAAGTTGCTTAGTTTGCCATCAATTTGCAATGTTTATAAGAGAATTTCATTATTTTCTGATGTTGTTGAATGAAATCTTTGCACTGACATTCTTGAGAGAATTTACTTAGGATTACATTTAGTCACAATTATCAGACAATTAGAAAAATCAGATTAAAAGACCAATACAGCTGTTAAAAAAAAAAATCTTCTAATGGACATTAGGTCTAAATTGCACTAACTGTGGGGCGTTTACAATTTTCTCCCTGTTTTCGTATCTTCCTTTAGCCTCTCTTACAGTGTTATTCATGTGGACATTCAGTGAAGCCGTCCAATATGATGCTATCAAAAGATAAAGGCTAACATTGACTTAATAATTTAAATGGAACTGTTATGGAAAGTCTGTGTTAAATACTTTGATTTTATGACCTGAAACTAATCAGTTCATGAAAAATTTAATTACTCCCATATTACCTCAAAAAATGAAAAATTTTTGAAAAATTAATTCTTTTTAAGGTGAAAAATTGCATTGGTAGTTTATAACATTTTCCCTGAAATCTAAGTTTACAGAAGAAGAGCAGTGGTTAAGTGAGGGTAGATTAGAAAAGGCCTGGAAGAAGATTCCAAGAGGAGGAGGAGGGAAGGTGCTTAAGAAGGAGTAAAGCCTGGAAAATAGCCCAGGAATTCAGATATGGGCTCAAAAATTGGCAAGGGGCTCCTGAGAAATGTGACTAGGTCATGAACATTTAAAATGGATCAGAACATCCTTGATTTCTAGAAGCATTACTGAGCTCTTAAAAATAATTGAATCAATTTTATGATCTGAAAATTACTATACATCATCTATTAAGTCCTAGATTTGTTTTCCTACCTCATTAGCTTAACAATAGCTCTAACAGGAGTAGTTTCTCCTCTGCTAGTTAAAAGCCTCCCGGTTTCTTTTTTTCCACTTTGTTCTCTAACCAGCATAATCATTTGGGTAGAAAAGTGATTATTGCTTTTTAAGATACTAGATTATAGTATTATTCAAGAAAGAACCTAGCCAGGGAACATTAAACTTCATGGTATCTGCAAGGTATCTGCATAGGTTTATTCAGGATATTTCACAGCTTCTAAGCACTTCATTCTACTCATAGAATATTATCCATTCATGCGAAGTATTTCTCTAAGCATATTTTATATGATGTAAAATATTCCTACTTGTGACATTGCATTGACACAAAGCATTTACCTTACTGAATCTATTATTGCCAGGCATGTTAGTCTGGCCTGTGGGAAATAGTGCAGGTAATGAAGGTGTATTTACCATTAACATATAGCAGGGTAACCATTCAATATGTGTGTGGGAATACTCTGTATGTTATATGTTATGTTTAGGCCAAAAGCTTGTTTTATGTTTTTGTATATCAGAGATTGAGGGCTGGTTGTGTCATCATTTCATCACCCAGGAACCCTATGATTGGGCATAAAATTATCAACATATGTAAGAAATTCGAGGAGTTCCCATTGTGGCGCAGTGGTTAACAAATCCGACTAGGAACCATGAGGTTGTAGGTTCAGTCCCTGCCCTTGCTCAGTGGGTTAATGATCCGGCATTGCCGTGAGCTGTGGTGTAGGTCACAGACGCTGCTCGGATCCTGAGTTGCTATGGCTCTGGTGTAGGCCGGCGGCTACAGCTCTGATTAGACCCCTAGCCTGGGAATCTCCATATGCCACAGGAAGCAGCCCTAGAAAAGGCAAAAAGACAAAAAAAAAAAAGAAATTTGAGCTGAGCGTAATTTTTTTGGTTAAGGTGTTCACCATATCAGAACTATATCAGAGAACATCAGGACTTGTTATTTACGAAATGTGATTGAAGTCAAAAGTAGGTCTTAAGTTCTTACTGGAACCAATAAAGTATAATCACTTTCACAACTAGAGATTACTTTATAACTTCATCTACTAGAAGGTTACCATCAGAAAGACAGACAATAGGGTTAGTAGATGCAAATATTACATTTAGAATGGATAAACAACAAGGTCTTGCTGTATAACATGGGGAACTATATCCAAGCTCCTGGGATATATTTGTATAACTAAGTTACTTTCACAGCAGAAATTGGTACAATACTGTAAATCAACTACACATTAATATAAATAAATAGTTTTTAAAAGAAAAAACAGCAAAAAAAAAAAAGACAGGTAATTACACATGCTGGTGAGGATGTGGAAAAATCAGTACCTCATATATTTTTTGTGTCACTGTAAAATGGTGCAGCTAGCTACCTTGGAAACCAGTTTGACAGAGCTTCAAAATGCTAACCATAGCTATCAAATGACTCAGCAATTCCACTCCTAGGGATGTGCCCAAGAAAAAATGAAAACACAGGCTCATTCAAAAATTTTTACATGAGTGTTCATTGCAGCATTATTTATATTAGCCAAAAAATGGAAACCCCCATATCCATCAACTGATGAGAAGCTAAACAAAATGGGATCTGTGTGATAGAATATTATTTGGAAATGAAAACTAACGAAGTATTGATACATGCTTCAAAACGAGTATACTTTAAAACATTCTGTTAAATGAAATAATTCAGTCACAAGAGATTGTACATGTATGATCCCATTTATATGAAATGTCCGGGATACAAATCCTTAGAGACAAGAAGTAGAGACGTTACTAGGACTGGGGATGGGTAGGGAAGCCATTTCCATACCAAGGGAGTGAACTTGGTAGAGACAATGGAGAATGGCTGTAGATAGATACAGTTTTCATTCTAGTGCCATGAAAATATTCTAATGTTAGATTATAGTGATCATTTCACAACTTTTAAATCTACTAAAAGCTATTTAATTATATCCTTTAAATGAATTATTTATGGTATATAAATTATATTACTATAAAGTTTTTAAAATACTAAAATTTTTACTAACTTATCAAGAGATTGCTTTCTAATATTTATACTTGGTACATATTTCAAAAATCTGTACTTTATGTACAGCCTGTAAATTTCTCATCTACTCATTGAGAATTTATAATTATCAATAAAACTATAGCTTTCAGTAATTTTATAACTTGTATGTTTATTCTTTTTGAGAATCACAAAGCTGTCTTCAGGGACTTAAAAGTAACTTGCTAAACTATTGTAGTGTTAGGAATTGTGTGTGTGTGAATAAATATATGTATGCTTGTGCATATATATGTTTAATTATGCAATTATGTAAAATGTCTGGCATATTTAAATATTTATTATGTTAAAACTATTGTTATTACTGATATGATTATCTGATAAAAACGAAGGAATAAAAACTTTATGATTAACAATATTGTTTCAGTTATAAAATAAACTATATGAAAAGTGCCCGTAAGAGTACTGATTACAATTCTTATGCTATTGCCTTCTGTTAATTTAAGCAGCCTGAAACCATGGAAATTATTCCACCATTTAGTATTAGTAAATTATCATTGACAGCACTTTTCTTACCTTTGTAGGCCACCATAAAATTTTAGTATGTATTTTGCTGAAGAAATAGTAAAATACTTATTTTAAAAAAACATATTGGGGGTTTGAAGATATATATTTGATGTATGAGATCTAGTTTTGCATCCTAAGATCAAAAACAGTCACTGAACCACAAATACTAGCTTTGAGTACCAGTGATCACACTCCATTCTTGCATCACTCTGCCAGTGTTTTTTCCAGTTCCTGTACTTGCTTGCAGAGTATTTCAAGATTAGATGCATGAGTGTGCTGTGATGAAAATGGCATCACAAAACCATTAACAGATGTATTATGCAGTAAGCTCAGAACTAGAGTTATTATCCTTGATGTATCTATCTGTCCCCTTTCCTCTTCCTTCTTTCTTGTTCTAATTCTCTTTATTCCTCTTTTTCTCTGTCAATCTTGCCAGATATATGTTGCACAAATATAGAGAGATCTGCATATGTTAGCGAGGAAAAGAAGAATATGTGTTTTACAAACTCTTATAAACAGACTGATATAATTAAACCTTGTAAATTGCATGTCTAACAGAAGCCAAAGAATATTCAGTGGGTACATTTACTATTCACCAAGGATAGTTTAGCCTGTGATTTAGGGTCTTGTAGAAAATGTAGCTACAAAAATTGCTTCAAAAAGAATTTTAATGGCATCTTTGTATATGTAAATGGGAAAAATAAAAGTCAAGGTTTACATATGTGACAGGTTCTTCTTTGAATTCCAGAATATATCTGGTCTTAGGAGGTTTACCAGTCTTGATTCAGATAAGCATGTAGTGACATCAGAATGCACTTGCTCTTTTAATGCTAGGTTATCTCTTTTGTTACAGTATTGCTATATACATAATTTATAGATTAAATGTATGTGACAGAATTTCATTACAAAAAAGAATTGACATATCTTAAAAATTAAATAAGAATAGCCTATTAAAATTAATGATTTTTCCAAATTAAATGATGCTTAGTAGATAAAGGCAATTTTCAGATACATCATATTTTTCAATGGCAGGTCTTTCTGGCTATTTGCAAGCTGGACTTTATTGTGCTTAGAGCAGTTAGCTCTTCCTTTGGCATTTCTCTGTCTTTAACCAGTGGTTTTGCATTGTATCCAAGTGACGCTAGACTTGAATGGCTTAGATTACAGAATACTATGAGGTGTGACATATGTGCATAGGCATGTGAGAAACAGCCATATAGTGGAGTCAGCCCTCAGTATCCATGGTGTGGCGTCTGTGAATACAGAAGACAGACTTGTAAGAGACTTGAGCAGGGGATTTGGGTATCCACAGGGGGTTCTGAAACCACTTCCCCATAGATACTGAGGGCTGTCTGTACTCTCCCTCACCCTAAAGCCAAGGTGAATTCTTTCAGCGTTGGCATAGGAAGCTCAGGGCACAAACCACACAAACTTTTAAGGTTGTTAATGGGAAAGAGAGGAAGTACCTAAAGTTTTGAGAAAGCGAGCATGTAGCCAAAAACAGCAGGTATGGCCAGATGGCAATTGAATTAGGAAAGGGATTCCTGCCATATTGCCTTCCAGAAGAGCGTCAGTCCCAGGAAACCCTCGTAGAGGCATGATTTACTCCGTGCATGTAGCCTCTTTCACTGTTCACTTCCTCAGGGAATTTAAATCTATCGTACCAAATAGATATTGAAGAATTCTCTTACAGAAAAGAAGATAATGACTTCTAAAATAATTTCACTTCTATATGTAGTGATCACTATGCTGAAAGCACGTTTATTTCCAAATAGAGCATTTCCTACAAGGAAACCATTTTCAAAAAAGTATAGAAGTTTTGTAAGGCTGCAATTTAATGACATTATTTTAACAACACATTTGATGAGATTATGTATTTTTTTTAATTTCCTGCTTAATCCAAGATATTCTGTAATATTCTTAAATGTGTTATTAGTATTACATCATGTTATAATTTCGGTGTCATTCTTGGACTCTGTGTATGTGTGTGTTGATCTGGGAAAATATCCATGTTTTGTCCTTTATTGTTCTTTTTTTATGGCCACACCAGGCTAGGGTTTGAATTGGAGCTATA
This sequence comes from Sus scrofa, assembly GCF_054392235.1. NCBI lineage: Eukaryota > Metazoa > Chordata > Mammalia > Artiodactyla > Suidae > Sus > Sus scrofa. The sequence continues at coordinate 67,013,158 of NC_139390.1, forward strand.
GCTGCAAGACTACACCACGGCCATAGCAACACCAGATCCAAGCCACATCTGTGACCTGTACCACAGCTCAACGGCAATGCCAGATCTTTGACCTACTGAGTGAGGTCAGGGATCAAACCTGCATCCTCATGGATTCTAATCGGGTTCATTACCGCTGAGCCACAATGGGAACTCCTGCCCTTTATTGTTATTATCTTGAGGAAAAGTATGGTCTTTGTTGGGAACCCAAAGAAACACATGAATATTTCCCCTGCTCTGGTCTCCCCATGATACATACGCTCCTTTATTGGGGGGTAACAAATGAACCTTGGTCAGAATGAAGACAATATTCTTGTTTCAGCCTTGGAGTTCTCCGTTTTGTTTCTGCTTATTGCCAATACCACACTCTTATTTTCCATGACCCAATTTTTTGAACAATGGCACACCAAAAAATAACATTACTCAAACAAATGAGTGGTTAATAGTTTAAGTATTGATTGCTTCCCTAATTATATTTTTAATAGAATTATGTTTATTTTGAATGAGGAGAAATTATATGTCTGTTTAAAAATATGAACTTGTATTCAGTTTCTTATTGGAGTGAAAATATTATACTTCAATTGAAATTAGATTACTATGTTTAACTTAATAGAAGAAGGCCACATTTTCTTGCTTTCAAGTTGATTTTTTTTTCAAGGAATTTAGTTACTTCTTTACTTAAAAATCTAGCTTTTAGATTCAAACTATTGCCTTTGGAATGAATAAAAAATGGGATTCTGCTGTATAGCCCAAGGAACACTTGTAATGATCACTTACAATTGATCACTTATAATGGAACATGATGAAGGATAATGTGAAAAAAAGAATGTATATATATGTATAACTGGGTCACTTTGCTGTACAGCAGAAATTGACTGAACATTGTAAATCAACTATAATAGAATTTTTTTTAATCTAGCTTTTAACCTTTTTAGAAAAAGTTTAAATTACATAAAAGAAAAAATGTAATAAACATCTCTGCCTCTATCACTCAGATGTTAAAAGTATTAGTATTTTGGCACATTGCTTTTAGTAATTATTAGAAGAAAACATAAGACTGAAACCCTTCTCTACTCCTCTCTACTCTTATATGAGAGGCAAAAACTGCTAACTTGAGTTTGGTGATTTGTTTTCCATTTCATTTAAAAAAATTACATATGTATATCTATCTGTTAAAAATATGTTCAAAAACCTAGATAGATTGTTTCTTTTTTCACTAACCTCTGTTGCTGTGTTGCTCTGATCTACCCTATTGACATGTAAAGATCTGCTTCCTCCCTCTTAACTATGTTATAGCATTTCATCACATTAGTAGGAAACATTTTATTTATTTTTTCCAGTATTGATTGACACTTATAAAGTTCCTTCTTTGTGGCTTTTCTGATATTCTGTTATTCCTGAGGTTTAAGGAACAGATACATAATAATCAGAAGTATTATTACTACAAAACAGCATATACTTCAGATTTGCTGTTTTAGACCCCTTAGCAAACCACTCTATTTTTCATTGGAGATGTTTTCTTTTTAAATTATATCTCAAATATACCCAAATGGCAAATAATTCAAGATAAGATTTTTTTTAACATCAAATGTCATTTGTTCAAAATTTACATTAATCTTTCTCATAACTAGTCACTTCCATTTTGTCTTCCTGTCATCCTGAGGAATGAAAATGTAATTTCCCAGAGGCTTTAAGAATTGGGGGAGTATTAAATGTAACTGAAATTAAGTGATTAATAATTTACTTTTGAGTCATGAATCAACTTCATGGGATGCTAAGGATCATTTGCAACCCCAGAAGTGCTAGCAGTAACAATGCACTTTTTAAGACTCAGGAACTCTCAAAGGTTGGCTGCCCAACCTAATTAAACTTCAATCTTCTGATACCAAATGTATTTCTTCTTTGTAGTGAATTTCCTCAGACCTTCTTGACAGGAAAATGTCACTTTACCTGACAGCTGATAGACAAGTTACGTACCACCATAATTGGAGAGAAAAGGATAGCTTAAAGCTACTCGATTTAATGGCCATGTGTATAGCTTTTTCTTCCTTTCTTTTTCTTTTTTAAGGTTTCTATGACAGACACAAAAGGCCTCAGCAAATAGGCCCAGTGCCATTTTTCCCTGCTTCCTCTCGGGGTAATTATCTTACTCTATCAATAGTGCTGTCAGAAATTGGGCACATAATTCAGCATTTAAATGAACAAGCACTGTAATATTTCCTGTCTCCCAGTGGAATGCTTTGCAGCTCACATTCTTCTCTGTCACCCGCTCACTCTTGATGTATGTCCCATGTCCAGTACTTGAAGGCCTTCTCTCCCTTGTGTTTCATTGCAGATGTTGGCTCCGACTTGACACCTACTTCATTTGGAGTTTTATAGGACCAGCGACCTTGATAATTATGGTAAGAATGCCTAATTAACTATGTGTTTCCCAGGTCAGGAAATAAAACTTTCACTACCCCTGTGCTGACTATCTTAGGTTTACACAGATTAATTTGGGGAAAGCATGTACTTATTTGACCCTATGTAAGTCAAGCAATTAGACACTCATTATAGTCTACTTTTATATTGTAAAATACTTAATCAAAACCCTTGGGAGAAAACATGGGCATTTGCAAGAATTTATGCAGTCTGTTTCCTCCTCAGGAGCCCCATCAGCATAATCCATTGGGTTTTATAGGTTTTGAACTGTGATGATTTTTTTTGGCAAGCATGCATTTCCTTTCTTTTTCATTTGGGTAATTTGAATTATGAGTGGAATCAGAAATTGGAAATGTGGTAACTTATCTTCCTTTTCCTTCCAGTTTTGTTTTTCTATAAATCTCTAAAATTTTAAAATTTAAGATTTCACTTGAGAATGGCACAAAGTGAATATTCTGAAATCATACTTCCTTTTTTATTTTTCAATGCGTAATATCTTGATTTCAAATTTGAATTATTTATCCAAATTTAGATACTATTGTTGGTATCATTATTTATGTTCTTCTCATTTTAAAATATAGCATTATTCCAAGTTCTGGAATATATAAACAAAGCAGGTGACAAGGGCAGTTCAACATGAGGCTTTCTATGGTTTACGTATATGTGATATATGGGATTTACACTGGAGCTTCTGTTTTGTTTTGTTTAAAGACATATGCTCTCTCTGGATGCAGTGACATAACCATGTTGCTGGGGCTTCCTTCTACTTTAATCCCAGTTTTGGTAATATCAAAATTTAACCAGCATTTTATAGTCCTTTTGAACTAGCTGTTCAAAAATAAAATGATTTTTCTATTCATGTCTTTATAGTGTAGCATTTGAACCCTAAATTAGAGGCCATGGTTAGAAGGTAGATACAAGAACACACCTGGAATAATTATTATCTTTTTTAAAAACATGTACTTGACTTCGCATGGTTTTACAGTTTCTGCAGCATCATTCCAACTGCTGCTGATTTTGTATCTGTGTGCATTTGGTGTAACAGTGCTTTGTAACTCATTGGTATCCCAAGTCCTCAGGCTGACCTCTTGCCTTTACTAAAATACAAGGCAATCATCTATAATCCAATTCCTTTATAAGTGTAGGAAAGCTAATTTCCCAGAACAACTCGCCTGTCACAGAGAGTAGACTTACTTTTTTTTTTTTTTTCTAATCCAGTTATGCTACATAACAGTACCTTTTACATTCCAGCTTAATGTAATCTTCCTTGGGATTGCTTTGTATAAAATGTTTCATCACACTGCCATTCTGAAACCTGAATCTGGCTGCCTTGATAATATCAAGTAAGTGATTTTTCTTTTTCTTTTCTTTAGTCTGCCTTACTTTGATACACTGAACTACACTAAGTTATCCCTACCTTTAATGTATTGAAATCTGAAGACAAAACGATGAAGATCAATGTGCTATCTTTGCTGATTAAGATCATTTATTGACTCCTGAGGTGACTTGATCTACCTGAACATAAATATAGTGAAGCTCTGTATTCAGAGAAACTTTTTTCCCCTAAATTCTAATTTACAACATGATAAGTTTTTTTTTTTTTTTTTTTTTTTTTTTTTAATATACAGTCATTTATTTTGTCTGGGAATAAAATACAAAGTTGGAGTTCCCGTCGTGGTGCAGTGGTTAACGAATCCAACTAGGAACCATGAGGTTGCAGGTTCGGTCCCTGCCCTTGCTCAGTGGGTTAACGATCCAGCGTTGCCGTGAGCTGTGGTGTAGGTTGCAGACGCGGCTCGGATCCCGTGTTGCTGTGGCTCTGGCGTAGGCCAGTGGCTGCAGCTCCGATTGGACCCCTAGCCTGGGAACCTCCATATGCCTCAGGAGCGGCCCAAAGAAATAGCAAAAAGACAAAAAAAAAAAAAAAAAAAAAAAATACAAAGTTGCGGTGTCTAGGTAGACTGTTTCTTCTTAGAGCAGTAACCACATCAGTACTCAACACTCCAAATTCCCCTTCACAGCAATGTGAAGAGAGTGAAAAGCTGGCACCTGCAAGTACCAGAAGGAGGCTGTTTATACCACAGGAGAGGAGCCCCCCAAATTATGAATCTGGGTGTTTGTAGAGGAGCTGGCCCTCCTCAACTCCTGAGAGAGAAAGAGAATTCTCAGCTCCCTAATGTAAAATCCTATGCTGCACAGGTATATGGCTCCAGGTCTGACCCCCTTTGAAATGTTAACATTTGAATCTTGGGAAGTATATCTATCCAGAAAATTCTCATTATGTATTCAATCATCTTTTAACTCCCAAGATTTGTCCTTTAACCCAAGTTCTACTTTTCTATGCTCAAAAACCTGAGCCATACAGAGATATGAGATTATCCAAATTCCTTTCCTCAATAGTTAGTACTTCCTTTACATATACACAAAGAAGCCAATTTACATTTTTTGAAAAGAAAAATAGTTCTCCAGGATTACCAAGAAAACGTATCTTCTTCCCTTCAAGGCTGTGGCATTTGAGAAAGAGTAATCTGAAGATATATTTTAGTTGTTAATATAGATTCTGTATTAAGTTGCATTTGTATATGACTTGCCTATGCTATGTTTTAACTTGGTTAAATGTCTTTATTGAAATGAATTCACTTTCAGAAGTTTCATGAGGTCACCTGTAACTTTTGTGTGCTACTGACATTCTCCTTAAACTACCTCAGATAGCAGCTATGTCACCCATTTTTCATCTCCCATTTGGTGCCTAGTGTAGTTCTTTGCTCATAGTAGGCCCTCTATGAATGTTCACAGGATAAAGTAATACATTAAAGATTGGGGTGACAAAAGTGTATGGACATTAAGTACTTAATTTTGTTTAAGCGATCATCTGTCTACATCAGTTGAAAAGATAGCTAAGGATTTCGAAAGAATGATAATATAATGGAGCAAACTAGGAGCTATCTACTATCAATAAATAGTCTTGTAGTTTTAATATTACCTAGTTGAGATAATAGCTGTTATATTGTTGAATTATATACAAACTAGACTGCCCTTCTAAAATTTAGTATTAGTTCCTTGGACTGTTTGTTCCTGATGAAATTGAATTTGGATAACTTAAATAGGCGCATAAAATGTAATTTATTTATCTTATCATACTTCTATTCACTTCAGTGTAAATTACCTCTTTGTATCTATTATTATGTAGTATAAAACAAAGTGTATGTTTTATTATCATTTTTGTTATGTTTTTAAAGTATGGTCAATAAATGAAACTTTAGTATTAAGTAAAAGCTTTTACCAGATTAAAAATTCTAAAAAGGTCTTGTATGTAGTACAGTCACATATTTTAAAAGATAGATTTGTTTTCTCATTATTCCCATATACTTCTTTAGGTGATATGGGTTGAATCTCTGTGATATTACTATTTAGAAAAACAAAAACACAAAAGCCAATAATGTTTAATGATATTGATGGCATCAAACTTTAGCAAATGAAGCAAAATAAAGTCTTATGAAACTATCTCAATTTGAAATCTGTTTACTGTTTATAACCTTTGGAGAGTTTATTTAATCTTACTGAACCTTCCTGTCCTCTTTAAAATGGGTATAATAATGAAACATACCCTGCCATCAAATTAGCAGAGGAATGTAATCAGACTTTGATGATGCTTTTTAAGGATAAGTCAATAAGGTGCAAGGAGAGAAATCAGATAGGTGTTAGAAAGAACATAGAGGGTGGTTTTAAGAGGGAAGAAATGTGAATATGGATATGCTGATGGGAAAGAACCAGTAAAAGAGTGATTAGAAATAGAAGAAAAGAAGTCAGTGTTATTGCCATGACCTGAGGAACCATAGGGAATGAGGTCCAAATTGTGGAAGAGCAAGGACACTCTTCTTCTGAGATAACAGAAGCCAGGCAGGAGCATCCTTTACTGCTCAGCCTGGATAAAATAAATAATAGGTGTGATGTAGCTAAGTTGGTAGAGTCAAAGTAGAGCAGTAAATCTGCAGTATATGGGGTCATGTGGGAGAGATACAATAAGCAACAATCTCAAGAAAATGGTTCTTAGAACTTTCCAGAATCTGAAGGACATTTTATTTCACTTAAAATATGTCAATGTTAACCACTTAATAATTGCTTCTAAAATATCACCAAGGCATAATTGACAAGGAAAGAAAAATTTAAGAAAGGTTTAAGTGAAACAATAGCTAGCATCCTTTTTACTTTTAACAAAAATAAGGATCTATATAATATGTATTTTTAAGAATTTAAGAATTGTTCTTGTTTTCTTTTTTTCTTTTTTGTATTTTTATAAAGTGATGAGTAAGACAGGCCACCTTGCTCTGTTTATTGAAAAAATAGCCTCACCACATAAGGCCTTTTGGAAGCCAGTGTCTTTCTAAAACCATCATTCATTAATTTATCAAATATTTATTACTTTTATTGTATACATGTATAAATATCTTCTGGAGTTCCCATTGTCGTGGCGCAGTGGTTAACAAATCCGACTAGGAACCAAGAGGTTGCAGGTTCAGTTCCTGCCCTTGCTCAGTGGGTTAACGATCCGGCGTTGCCGTGAGCTGTGGTGTAGGTTGCAGAGGCAGCTCGGATCCCGTGCTGCTGTGGCTCTGGCATAGGCCGGCAGCTACAGCTCCGATTGGACCCCTAGCCTGGGAACCTCCATATGCCCTGGGAGCGGCTCAAGAAATAGCAAAAAGACAAAAAAAAAAAAAAAAAAAAAATCTTCTTTGCCTAAATGTGTTTGCTTCTCCCCGTCTGTACCACCCCCGCTTTCTTTTAAGCATGAACTTTGGCAGAGCTGTTACATGGGTCTCCTGACATTTTTCCCATCATTTTTCCCATACTGATTCTTGCCCCTGCCTTCATCAGCTGGAGTGATCTCTTGAAAAGTTTAAATCTGATCCTGTAACTCTCTTGGGTAAAGCTCATCTGCGGTTTCCTATTAAGCTTACACTGAAGTCCAGACTCCTTACCATGCCCCAGCCAGCCTTCCTGATCCAGGTGCCTCATTCTAAGCCAGGTATCCCTCTGGGCATTCTAGATGGGCTCACTTTTGCTTCAGATGATATCTGCTCTTTTGCCTCAGACTTTCTTTTCCCCTACACCATGTGTGGCTGACTCTAATTTACCCTAATTAATTTAATGATTATTTTTAAAATAATTATATTTTAGTTCCAAATTTACTTTACAGTCATCATAATAAACACATTTTCTTGTTACTATAGAACATTCATTTGGCCAGCTCATTACTGTATTAATGATATACTCTGGGGAAAAATTACTAATAGGGTAAATTACTATAGTTAATGTAATTACAGAGGAAATGAGGTATTCCAAATCTTGGATTTAACTGAAAAGGTAATAACTAAATAATGCCTTTTTATTTCCTGTTTTCTTACTTGTCCTTTATCTTCTTTGCATCAAAATAGGTAATTATATTTGGGGAGAAAAGAAGTAATTCCAGTCATTTGACTTTCTGACTGAGTTTTAGACAAGTTGAAATTGGAGCTTACAGTAATAGTAGCAAAAATCTAACCTAATTTTTAAAATGTATATGTAAATATAAATAAAAATTATTGAATTGTTGCAAAACAGAATTAACTTATGGTATGGCTAAAGTATCATGACAAGTAAAACTAATTCTTGAGCATTTAGACCACTTTTGACATTTACCTTCAAAATAAAAATTGATCATTGCAGTAGCTATCAACTTATTTTGTTGGTGAAAAAGATTTAGCAGTATCACAAGTACTTAGAAAAATGAAAAAAGAAACAAAGAAGCTTTTAGGGCTAAGAAAGAAAATGGGTGCCCATAGGGAGAGACAAGAAATCTACTAGGCTTCTCTCTCCTGTTCTGGTCCTTTGTCTTTTCCCAGGACAAACTTCTGGATCCAGACCTCTGATTTTGACTTAGTCATGTTTCCCCCTTTCTGGTAGTTCCCCTTAAGGAACCCATGAGGGATGGGTTGGCAAACAGTCTCAGATGGTTTAAAGAAACACCTTTCGTCTTCCTTATCCCCTGAGCTCAAGTTGCTAAAGGAAGGCATGTGCTACAGGGGAGCAAGGACTATTATACACAGTTTCAGTCTGACTTCCAGTTCAGTTCTGTAATGGGTATGTGACCCTGCAAGTTACAGCATGGCACTCAGTCTCCACATCTCCTCTGGATTGGGAATGACTGATTCTATTTTGTGGAGTTTCACAATAATTAAATATAATCATATGTAAAGTATATAGCATGTGATTTAGTGCCCATACAGGATGGTTTGATTATTTTTAACCACTCTATGCAGAAATAGACTGCTGCCTTTGGTTCTTTGTGTTTCCCTAGTGAAATTTATTCAACCTCGTATCAAAACCCCATTAGAATTTGCCTGGCTTTGTTTACCACATGGTGTCATCAAGAACTTCCTTGATATGATCCTTATTTTTTTTAAGCCAAAAGTGTCCTGTTATGATGCAGTTGGCTCCGTTTGATTAATAAATAGGAAGTTCTGTAGTTAGTTCTAAGAAAAAAAAAAAAAGAAAAAAAAAGTGTCTCAGTCAACTTGGATACCTGCCATACATAGGAAATCTAAGAAGGCTTCTAAATAGTTCAGGAATGAACAGAAAAATGTTTTGCCTTCCTAGTATTCATAGTAAATTATTTGTTCCTTAAGGAGGTAACTTTTACTTTGGACTGTGTTTATAGATATTGGTAGAAACAGTTAAGTCAGAATTACATTTAGCTTGCCTAGTAAGTACATTAGTACTTGATGAAGTTAAGTGTGGTAAGGGTTTTTTTTTTTTTTTTTTAACAGTCATACCTGTGGTATATGGTGGAAGTTCCCAGACTAGGAGTCAAAACATAGCTGTAGCTGCCAGCCTACACCACAGCCATGGCATGCTATGAGTGGACATCTGTGACTTAACACTGCAGATTGGGGCAACCCCAGATCCTTAACCCACTGGGTGAGGCCAGGGATTGAACCTGCATCCTCACAGAAACAACAGCAGGTCCTAATCCCACAGAGCCGCAATGGGAACTCCCAGAGTTTTAAAATATTGTAAGCAGAAAAGCAGAATGATATGATCCTGAAAAATGCAACAATATCACAAAAATATTCCAATGCTTTAGTTTTTCTTTATATTAATATATTAAGATGGAATTATATATATATATGTATTGATGTATATAGTCTGCTTTTCAACATGGTATAATTTTTTTACTGTTGTCAGAGCAATATCTTAAGAAGAGTTTGATCCTTTTTCTGAACAGTAAATCAAGTTCTGAATTATATTTAGTAGAAATATTCATCTACTTCAATGTTTTCTGGATGAGTTTTGAGGAAAATACTTTTAGTACTTGCTCATTCTTCTTAAAATATTAGCTAGTGATGTAAAAAGGTTGAAATATTATTTTGGGTTTTTAAAAAAGGAAGGTCAGTGTAGTCTGTAGAGTCTATGTAGATTAAAAAAAAGGTATATCTCCACTTTGTTGGCTTTATTCATTGTTTACCTTCCAGCATCAAAATACTAAATTTAAATGAAAACTTAACAGATTTCTAATTATTTTATTTTTATTTACTTTTATTATTTTTTATTACTCAAATGAATTTATCACATCTGTAGTTGTATAATGATCATAACAATCTGATTTCACAGGATTTCCATCCCACAGCCCAGACACATCCCCCCACCCCCAAACTGTCTCCTCCGGAGACCATAAGTTTTTCAATGTCTGTGAGTCAGCATCTGTTCTGCAGAGAAGTTCCGTCTGTCCTTTTTTCAGATTCCATATGTCAGTGAAAGCATTTGATGTTGGTGTCTCATTGTATGGCTGACTTCACTTAGCATGATAGTTTCTAGGTCCATCCATGTTGGAAAAAATGCTGGTATTTCGTTCTTTTTGATGGCTGAGTAATATTCCATTGTGTATATGTACCACATCTTCTTGATCCACTCCTCCGTCGATGGACATTTAGGTTGTTGCCATGTGTTGGCTATTGTAAATAGTGCTGCAATGAAATTCACTAGAAGCAGCTAACAGCAGAATACAGGAGGCAGAAGAACAAATAAGCGAGGTGGAGGACAGATTAGTGGAAATTACGGATGCAGAACAGAAAAGAGAAACAAGATTGAAAACAAATGAAGAGAGTCTCAGAGAACTATGGGACAACGTGAAACACACCAACATCCATATTATAGGGTGCCAGAAGGAGAAGAGAGAGAGAAGGAGATAGAAAAAATATTCCAAGAGAGAATAGCCAAAAACTTCCCTAACATGGGAAAGGAATCACTTACTCGAATCCAGGAAGCACAACGAGTACCATATAAAATAAACCCAAGGAGGAACACCCCGAGACACATACTAATCAAACTGACCAAAATTAAAGACAAAGAGAAAATCTTGAAAGCAGCTAGGGAGAAGAAACAAATAACATACAAGGGAACCCCGATAAGGTTATCGGCAGATTTTTCAACAGAAACTCTGCAGGCCAGAAGGGAGTGGCATGATATACTCAACGTGATGAAAGGAAAAAACCTCCAACCAAGATTGCTCTACCCAGCAAGGCTCTCCTTCAGATTTGAAAGAGAAATCAAAACCTTCTCAGATAAGCAAAAGCTGAGAGAATTCAGCAACACTAAACCAGCCTTACAACAAATACTAAAGTGTAGTCAGAAAAGAACAAGAGAAGAAGGAAAGGAAAAAGAGCAGCAAAAGCAAATCCAAAGTAATTAATAAAATGGCAATAAGAACATACATATCAATAATTACCTTAAATGTTAATGGACTAAATGCCCCAACCAAAAGGCACAGACTGGCTGAATGGATACAAAAACAAGACCCATATATATGCTGTCTTCAAGAGACCCTCTTCACTTCTAGGGACACATACAAATTGAAAGTGAGAGGATGGAAGAAAATATTTCATGCAAACGGGGATCAAAAGAAAGTTGGAGTAGCAATACTCATATCAGACAAAATAGACTTTAAAATGAAGAATATTTTAAGGGACAAAGAAGGACATTACATAATGATAAAAGGATCAATCCAAGAAGATGATATAACAATTTTAAATATCTACTCACCCAACACAGGTTCACCACCGTATATAAGGCAACTGCTAACAACCTTAAAAGGAGAAATCGACAATAACAAAATAATAGTGGAGGACTTATAACACCCCACTTACAGCAATGGACAGATCAACCAGACTGATAATCAATAAGGAAACACAGGCCCTGAATGAAGCATTAAACCAGATGGACTTAATAGATATTTATAGGACATTTCATCCAAAAGCAACAGAATACACATTCTTTTAAAGTGCACATGGAAACATTCTCTAAGATTGATCATATCCTGGGCTACAGATCCAACCTCAGTAACTTTAAGAAAATTGAAATCATATTAAGCATCTTTTTCGACCACAACGCTATACGACTGGAAATCAACAATAAGAAAAAACTGCAAAATACACAAACACTTGGATACTAAACAACATGCTCCTAAACAACCAATGGATCACTGAAGAAATCAAAGAGGAAATTAAAAAATACCTAGCAGCAAATGACAACGAAGCTACGACACTCCAAAACCTATGGGATGCAGCAAAAGCTGTTCTAAGAGGAAAGTTTATAGGAATACAAGCCCTCCTCACGAAACAAGTAAAAGGTCAAATAAACAAGCTAACTTTACATCTAAAGCAGCTTGAGAGAGAGAACAGACAAGACCTAAAGTTAGTAGAAGGAAAGAAATCATAAAGATCAGAGCAGAAATCAATGAAATAGAAACAAAGAAAACCATAGAAAAGATCAATGAAACGAAAAGCTGGTTCTTTGAAAAGGTCAACAAAATTGATAAACCCCTAGCCAGACTTATCAAGCAAAAAAGAGAGAGGACTCAAATCAATAAAATTAGAAATGAAAAAGGAGAAGTAACAATGGACATCACAGAAATACAAAGGAACATAAGAGACTACTATAAGCAACTATATGCCAATAAAATGGAAAACCTAGAAGGGAAGGACAAATTCTTAGAAAAGTACGATCTTCCAAACTAAACCAAGATGAAATAGAAAAGATGAATGGACCCATCATGAGAACTGAAATTGAAACTGTGATTAAAAAACTTCCAACAAAGAAAAGTCCAGGACCAGATGGCTTCACAGGCGAATTCTATCAAACATTTAGAGAAGAGCTAACACCTCTCCTTCTGAAACTTGGGATACTCCCAAACTCATTCTATGACGCCACCATCATCCTGGTACCAAAACCAGACAAAGATTTCACAAAAAAAGAAAACTACAGGCCAATTTCACTGATTGACTTAGATGCCAAAATCCTCAACAAAATACTAGCAAACCACATCCAACAATACATTAAAAGAATTGTACATCATGATCAAGTGGGATTTATCCCAGGGATGCAAGGGTTCTTCAATATCTGCAAATCCATCAGTGTGATATACCACATTAACAAACTGAAGAATAAAAACCATATGATCCTCTCAATAGACATGGAAAAAGCCTTTGACAATATCCAACGCCCATTTCTGATAAAAACCCTTCAGAAAGTGGGCATAACGGGAACCTACCTCAACATAATTATTTTAAATATTTAGAGATGTCATATTTATAACTGTCACCTCTTGTAAAAGGGTTTCTAGACCAACATGCTGTGCTGAAGATGTGCTTTACCAGAACTTTTTTTTTTTTTATCAAATATACTTTTCAAAAACCCACACACACTAGAAATACTTCAGTTCTTACAAGAATCGGATCTAATAGTTGGTTTATTTTATTCATCATGATAAGGTAAAGCAATTTTAAAGAAGTATCTGAAAGGAATATTATTTGTCTGTTATCTCATTTACCCCACTCTTTCTCCATTTCCTTGTTCTGCTGTTAAACATTACTGGAAATGTCCAGTAGCATTATCATAAATGATCCAAGTGCATTTGAAGAGTAATACAATCTAAACATTGTTTGGAGCTCTGTATATGATTATGACACCACGAGATTTACTTCAACAAACCTCCCTTAGGTACTAGTTAGTCTTTTTCTGCTTAACTTCATTTCAACATTTAAAAGTATTTTGCAATCACTTCTTTGGAAAATGAATTTTAGCCATTGGAAAATGAATTTTGGTTCACAAAGCTGTACATGTGACCAGTGTTGTTGCCAGTCTCATTGTATCATGCATTTTAGGCAGTAGTTTTAAGTTTTCTGGAATAGTAAAAGTGTTAGTTTCTGTTTTTAGACTTTTTCTTTAAAATGCAATCATATCCCCATGTGATCTTTTTAGGAAGCATGTGTTTTATGCATCACTGTATATGGCATACCTTATACTCTAGAGCTGACGTTTGAGAGAAAAACAGTTTGAAGGATGGCTGTCTCAGGCACACTGGAACTCTAAAGCATTTTACCTTGAGATCAAATAATTATTTCACTTTTCCCCCAAATAATTAAGTTTATATCAGAATTTAGGGGATTCAATTGCAACCTAGGGACAAGAAAGCCTGAAGGACTTCCTAAGGGAAAAATAATTCTTCTTTATGATAAAAACATAGAAATTAGAAGCTCCTATGTGCTTTTTATGTGGCTTAGATTTTATTTGTATCCTTTGTGAAATGTGCAGTCAGACTTTGGGAAATCTTGGTAATCAGAATTGTTTTATGAAACCAACATTTCTGAAGTAATTGTACATAAAACAGCAGCATTAATCTAAAATAAGTAGTAAGAATAAAGTCGTAGTTTTTCCCCAAAAAGACTTAAGAATAGACATTCATTCGCTTGAACTTTCTTGAGTGGAAGAAATCTGAGAATAATTGTAACTAAATAATATTTGTATTCCTTATTATTCAAACATTTTATTTAATTTTTAATGTATAAACCTTGATTTGCTTTTTGTCCCTTAATTATTCATTAGTTTATTCAGTAAATGAGAAGTGCTAAAATTTTGGATATGTTTTAGAGATAGAACTTACAGAATTGCCAATACATGTTATATAGATTATAAGAGGAAGCAATGGATGGTGATTCCAAGCTTTTTGGCTTAGGGTAGTGAAATATGGCTCTATAGAGACAATACATAGGGATAGTCAGGAGGTTGTAGGAAGGGTGGCTAGCAGCATAACATTGAAAGACTTATTAAACATCACAGCGTAGATGTTGAATAGGGAGCTGGAGTAAAGAAAACTGGAGATTTAAATTTGGAGTTATCAGTATGTAGATTTTATCTTTGTATTTAGTGTTTTCCAGGTTTTATTTGTTTTCACTATTGATTTTGTTTTAGATGTCTTTATTACTTTCTATAATGGTAGATGATCCTGATTTTTAATTTATCACAGGGATATATTTACCTTTAAAAGATTAAGCCAAGTGAGATGATTTGGAAAAAAAAAAAAAAAGCAATAATGTAAAAGTACTATGCAGATATGGCAAAAAACTGAAATAGTGATCTTGCAGCCAGACTGGTTTCTGTCACTAGTCATTCTATGTTTGTGTTAAGGATAGCCCTACCATGAGTATTAAATGCTGACCATTATAGTGGCCAAATCGTCATAAAACTAATGATTTACAGAACATAAAATCTAGGGGTAGGTGGTTCCATATTTGATTTAATAGCTCAGTGATGTTAGTAAGGACTTAAGCTCTTTCCATCTTTCATCATTCTCAGCATGTTGACTATTGCCTTTCACAGTGTCCTTGTGGACTGAAGGTGGCTCCATCAGCTCCCACCATCATATCTTTCAGCAATTGTGTCCAAAAGCAAAAAAAAAGAAGAGAAAAAGGGCACTCTCCTCTGCAGCCTTTTCCTATGGCTTTTAAGTTCAGGGTAGCAGACGTTTCCCTAAGCCACTTGGCATCATAGGTCCATATCACATGACTACCTCTTAGTGCAAGGGGACTCGGAAAGCAGGCATTTGGGAGAGGGGACTGGCTCAGATCCCTGTGAATGGGACAGACTGGTTAAAGCACTTGCAGAGCTCAGGGCAAGAGTACAAAGTGATAAGTAAAACATCTCCTAACCTCTACTCTGACAGATACACCTTGGAAACCACCTGGAAAACCAGGGTTGAATATAGAATCCTCCATCTCCTTAGAGTTCCATGTCAGGATACATGGCCATTCACTCACTACCCATCTTCCTTCTCTCCTATCCCCCACTTCCATCTCACACCATGGGGAGCCTCAAACATAGGCATGGGGACAATTCAGCCAGCACATCCAGTTGTGTCTATCGCTCCTACGAAGAGCCACTCCTTGGCCAACCCTCAAATCTACTGGCTACAATGTTGGGAAAATGGGTCAGAGTAGATTTTATTTTAAACCTGGGAGACTGGGTAAATTAAAGGGATTGATGATAGACACATAAAAGAAGAGAACTAGGGATTGACACCCTGGGTCACTCTAACTTTTGAGATTTTGGAGATGCAGAGTCTACAAATTAGATTTAAAAAGAGCGGCCAGTGACATATGAAGAGAGTTAGAGATCTGGAAACTAGGCAGATTAAGCATTTCAATAAAGAGGAGGACTTAGAGTTGGCTACTGGATTTAAAAGCATAGAGGTTCTTGTGTCTTTGACAAAAACATTTGATTAAAGCCTCATTAAAGTGTGTTGAAGGCAGAATAGAAAGAAGTTAAACACCACATGTAAAGACAACTCTTTTCAGATCTTTTTCTGTAAATAAGAGCTAAGAAATAGAGGAGCTGGAGAGAATTTGGGGTCAAGGGCATTTTTTTGTTTCGTTGATTGGTTAGTTTTTAGGCATGATAGAGATTACAGTCTCTGCCTTTTAATCTGGTATGAATGGACAATCAATGGATGCAAGGAAGAGAAGGGGAAATTGTGTAGTTTCTGAATTTGAGTGGTCAAGGGAGATCTAGTGTACAAGTAGAAAGTAAGAAGTAATACAGACAAAACGATTCATCCTCATATGATGAAATTATGACTGAGTTCTGTTAACTAGCAGATATTTTCCTTTAGAGTAATTCAATAAATTATCATGGCTTATAGCAAGTAGTTACTGGAGTTCAGTAGTTTTTGTTCAGAAACATTCATCTACCTGGAAAGAAAGTTCTAGAATCTTGAAAAATACAACATTATTACAAGATTGCTTTAATCTTCTATTTTTCTTTTTACATTAACATTAATAACATATACTGGTTATAAATTTAATATTCTGCTAATAAAAATCTATATTTATATGTACGTATTTATACATGTATGTATATAAAAGTATATAATATACATGCTTATATATAAAATGCAAATATCCAAGTACTTTATTGATAAGAAAAAATTTTATATTTTGAATATAGTAACTTTTATATATAATATCATGAATTTAATAAAATCCAGAGTTATATAGTTTGAAGAGAATTAAACATCAATAAAAATTACTTAAGCAACAAAATTCATTTGCCTTCAAGAAATAATAAGGTACAAATTTTTATACCTTAGACAATCTTTTATTTAGCTATTTTCTTGAAAATAAAATTTAAAGCTATATATATTATAAAATTTTATTAAATACACTTTACAGGATAACTGAGCACTAATATATGTTTGGGGATAGAAAAAGGAACATTTTTATTTCTCATAAGTTCCTGATTATAAGCAGAAAAAAAAAGCTAAATAGAAATGTACTAAAAAGTTAATGGTCACCTTTTAGTGGCAAAATTATGTACAATTTAAAATGTTATTTTTTTATGGACTTGTGTGGTATTTTCTGACACCACTTCTGACACCAATTACATGTTGGTTTTTCACACACCAACTGATTCTCTAACACCAATTAAGTGTCCAGCAATTCATCACTTCTGACACTAACTCAGAATTAGAGCAGATCCCACAGGTTAAGGACTCAGTCTCAGGAGACTGCCCCCCACTTCAGATGCCAGTGACAAACACAGTGTCCGGGATACCCACAGTTGAGCCTGGAGAACTACAAATTTAGGGCTTCCCAAGCCCACCTCTTAGGCTCCACAATTCACTAGAACAACTCATAGAGCTCAGGAAAATGCTCTACTTATAACAGCAGCTTTATTAAAAAGGCTAGAACTTGGAAAAAACCAAATGGAAGCCATGCCCAGGGTGGAGATGGGAAGGCTGAGTCCACAGCTTCCTAAGGCTCCACCCTCCCAGCACTTCCAACTGTTTGCCAAACCTAAAAGCTCCTTGAACCACGTCTGCTAGGGGTTCTAGTGGAGGTTTCATTACAAAAGCATGGTTGATTAAGTCGTTGACCACTAATGATTAAACTGAGTTTCCACTCCTCCCAATGCCCCACTCCCCTGGGGATGGGGTTGTAGGTGGCAGAGACTGAAAGTTCCAGCCATTTGATCTAGGCTTTGTTTCTCTGAGGCGACTTCCCACCTTGAAGCTATATAGCCCCCACTACTCCTGTCCATTCCCTCTAGGCATCATCCCCATCATCTCATTAGCATACAAAGAAACCCTGGTATCACTCGAAAGATTTCAAAGGTTTTAGAACCCCAGCACCAGTTACTCGGGACAAAGACCAAATATTTATTTTTATTATATGGCAGCAATGTTGAATTTTGGAAGTTGGTATGATGAATACATAGTATTCTTATAAATTTTTTTCTTGAAAATGGCTTGCCCTGCATTATGTCCATAAACATTTTCGGTAATAGAATAATCTTAAAATGTCATTTCTCTAAAAGTCATTCTATATTCTAACCTTTTAAAAACTTTCAAGAAATCATGTTTAGTTATCTGTTATTAATTAGTAGGCTCCTGTGGATATAGCTACATAATGAAAATCCAATCAAGTCTTAGGAAAATGGGAGCATTAAATTACTGTAATTCATTCATCTCCAAATTCTTTGCCAGATAGAACTCATTTGTGTGTTTTTACTTGCTTTTATTTATATCATTGAAAAAATTAATTTAAGAATCTAGTTATGATTTGGGGATTAAAACATTTTTAAACTTTGTTTTTATTTTTTGGTCATTTAAATATTTAATTACCATGTATTTTTCTTGAGTGTTAAACATTTGAATAAAGATTCAAAAACAGGTATATATATCTAGCAATATTTTGTTTAATTCTGTCTGGTAAAATTAGATCTTATATACTATGGGTTAAACTCACCAATACTATCCTGAAATGATTTCATTCACTTTTAATATATTTATTTTAATGTAATTTCAGCTTATAAACAGTTATACAAGGAATGAATAGATTCAGAGCTGTAGATTTCAAATGTAGATAAAGGTACTGGAATCACTTTTGAATTATTCCCAAACAGATAATTTTTCTTGTCAATATATCAGCCAATTTTTATTCCAGTGATTACTTAAGGTCATAATTTTTTAAAGCAGTAAGTGGAAAATATGATTACTTCCAAAGGCTGAATGAAGTATCCATGAAATATCATGGATATCATAATCTTGTGGCTTTTAAGAGCTGTCTTGGTTACTACAATCAGAACCAACTAGAAATAACATTTTTTTCCTAATAAAGCTCTGTGTAAAAGGTCATCACTTATTTTTAAATTGAAAATTTTATTTAGTACAATGATTATGTTTATAAATTTGTGAAAGTGGACCACAACTTACTGATTTTAAAATACTGTTGTGAGCAACTTTGAATAAGAAATATTGAGCTGCAAGACTTAGCCTGCAAATCCTGATCCACCCACGTTTCACATGCTTTTTGAAGACATGTAAAGTAAAATGTTGTGGGTAATGTTAGTTAAATATAATATTCTATTTTGAGTCACATACTGTAAGTAAACATTTAGTCATAGATTCTGAAATAAATGAGCCATACCCTCTGGTCCTTACCTTAAATCAACTGTAATTTCTTCACTTGAACCAGTGTCAGCTTGAGACCTCTTGTGTTGTGTCTGTTTGATACTACGTGCCAAAGAATAAGACAAATAGTTAATTTATTGAGGTTTTTCTATGTGGTAGGCACAGTTCGATGTCTTCTATGTGTGTACATCTAATCTTTGTAACAACACTCCAATTTCTAAAAGGGTAGTTAACACACCTTCCACCTCACAGCTAGTTAGCTAGTTAGTGCCAAAACTTGGATCCCAACAGGCAGTCTGGCTCCAGAGTCCATTTTCTTAAGCATTACCACATATTCCTTGTCATATCACATTGCACATCTGTAAATAAACTAGGCTTCATTTAAGAGTTTTTTCATAATACTATTTGAGATTGATGACATGCTTAAAGAAGCTTTAAATTCAAAATATAGATTAGAATAGAGAGCTTCATCTTTAAATCTTGTGATTATTTTAATATTTTAAGTTATGAACTGTAAAATAAGGTTAGAAAAATGCAATTTTCAGGAGTCAGTGTCACAGCTGTCTTGTCAGAATTAGAAGTAGAGATTTCAGACTTACTAGTATTTAAAATGAATCACTAGGAGTTCCCATCATGGCTCAGTGGTTAACGAATCCAACTAGGAACCACGAGGTTCCTGGCCTTGCTCAGTGGGTTAAGGATCTGGCATTGCCATGAGCTGTGGTGTAGGTTGTAGATACAGCTCAGATTCTGTGTTGCTCTGGCTCTGGTGTAGGCCGGTGGCTACAGCTCCGAATAGACCCCTAGCCTGGAAACCTCCATATGCCGCAGGAGCAGCCCTAGAAAAGGCAAAAAGACATAAATAAATAAATAAATAAAGTGAATCACTAGAATCCAGTGTTGCCGCAATTTGTGGCATAGGTCTCAGATGTGTCTCAGGTCCACTGTTGCCATGGCTGTGGCTTAGGTCTCAGCTACAGCTCCTATTCGACCTCTAGCCTGGGAACTTCTATATGCCACACATGCAGCCCTAAAAAGAATAAAATGAAATGAAATGAAATGAAATGAAATGAATTACTGACTGTAACCACCCAAGAAGAATTTTGTCCTGGTAAAGGTGACTCAAAAAGTATAGTCGACAAGGTAAATAAAAAATTATGCCATGGAAGCCAAGAATGGTTAACTATTGAATATTGCTGAGCCAAGTAGGATAAGATGGAAAAAATTAACACTGGCTTTGGCCATGCCTGGGCCATTGTGGAGGTATTGCAAATGTATGCCTAAATAAAGAGGCTTTTATGAAAATGAGAAGTAAGTGAGTATGAATTACAAGCAAGGAAAACTTGATACATTTTTCACTAAAAGATAACACACAAGATTCTAGGAACATCTTTGAGATCTAGAAGGGTTTTTTTGTTTGTTAGTTTTTGTTTTGTTTTGTTTTTTAAGTAATAGATAATAAAGTACATTTGCTGATGGGAATGGGCCGAGATATTGAACAGTCTTTGCAGGAACAGATTCCTGAGAAGCAACAGAGTGGGTGGGTATGTTGGCTTTATGAGAACAAAGGCACCTTTCTCAATATAAAAGAAGGGAGGACAGTGTGTGTGGCTAGGGTTGAGGTAGTTGATAGATCTGGTGTGGGAAAGATGGGAACATTTCTGTCAATAGTCTTGGTTGAGTTCTCCCAGAAGTGGACTCCAAGCCAAGGACTCAGCACAGATTATTAAGGAAGTTTTTTCAGAGGAAATCAGGAAGTAAAGTGAAGCAGTACAGGTAGGAGGAAGAAGCCACGCAAAAATGTCATTTTGGGTGAAGTCTCCAACTTACCCTGATCCCAAACGGCTCTGGAGTATAAATTACAGTTGGGAACTAACCCACCATAAGACATAGGAGCTGAGACTCCACACCTGTTAGTAATTGACCACAATCTTACTGGGGGCATGGTGGTGGGTGGGTGTGAGAGCAGGATGCAAACTCCGGGCACTTCTAGCTGTATGGGCATGGAAGTTCTGGTGCCCAAAACCAGTCACCCTCAGGTCACAGCCAAGCAAGCAGCAGCTGAGGGAAAAATTCAGGAGCTGTAAAAGGATTGTGAGGTCTGGACAGTGTCCCAGTGTATTTGCAACTGTCAGATTGCTTCAATTTTTAAGGAAATAGGGGGCTAAATTCTGCTGAGGGTGGTGGGGTGAGAAGGAAGTCTGCGGTTGAAGGAAGATGTGAAATATCCCTTATGGGGAAGGGGAAGGCGTATGTGGTAGGGGAGTTTAGTTGGCATTTGGGGTACTGTTAAATGCCATTAGACGTTTGTTGCCATGAATTTAGCCTGTCTTCAGTAATCATGGTTGTGTGTTTCTTCCATCAGTTCTCACCTATCCACAGTTGGGTAATTTTTCAAATCATTAAAGATGAACGCAGATGCAAGAAAGTAAAGTCACATAATCTAGGCTGAGCAAACAGGAAAGGATGAACACAAAGAAGGTGATAAATAGTGAACAAGTGGAGACAAAAATGGGTGGTCTGGAGAAGCTCATAGATAACAAAATCAAGAGGAAATAAATGGTGGTAGTAAATATTTGATGGCAAGAACCTCAGAGGAGTTGTGGTTTTTGACAAAGGTGTGGTCATGGTTTGGCACTGCCACTTCTCCTGCCTGAATCAGTAGAGAACCAGTATTTGAGTTCATGTGGCTTTCAGGGGAGGTACTGTCGGCAGGAAGCAATTTCACTTAAAGCATGAAGGTGACAGAAACACCTAGGGAGGAAGATTAGATGGAGGGGAATTTGTTGATACTGACTGAATTTCAAAAGACAGGATGAGATTTTAGGGGGGGAAGGGGAGTGGTGGAATGTTGAATCGGATCAAGAGCTATACAAAGAAATTTCAAGATAAGTGGATGGAATAAGCTTGTAACCATTTTTGTTGTCCAAATTCATTACTTCTTACAGTCTCCTACCATCTTGGGCAATAGAGTTTCTACCAAGTAGCAGTGGATAATTCCCCTGCATGGATGGGAACACCACTTACACTGTGTCTTAGATATATACATTTTCTCCCTAAATTCTGGAAAATACCAAGATACAGAAGTTCTCATTGTGGCTCAGAGGAAATGAACCCAACTAGTATCCATGAGGATGCAGGTTCCATTCCTGGCCCCACTCAGTAAGTTAAGGATCCCGCATTGTATTGCCATGTGGTATAGGTTGCAGACACGGCTTGGATCTGGCATTGCTGTGATGTAGGCTGACAGCTGCAGCTCTGATTCTACCTCTAGCCTGGGAACTTCCATATGCAGCAGGTGTGGCCCGAAAAAGAAAGGAAGGCAGGTAGTTAGGCAAAGAAAGAGAAAAAGAAAGAAAGAGAGAAAAGAAAAAGAAAGGAAAGAAAGAGAATGAAAGAACCGGGATACATAAGCTTAAGAATCAGAACTCTGCTCTTTAACTATATTGCAGTTCATAAAAGACTAAAATGCTCTATGATGAAAGGTAATAAATAGATGATCACTGATTGGCCAACTAATCATCATAAAGGTTGTGGGCCACACAAATCGACTGAAAAACTTATCGACATACTCTGGGTGTGTATCAATTTCCCCTAATTCCAAGGGATTACTGCTCATTTAAATAAAAACATTAAGGACACAACAGTCTTTCAGACTTCAGCTTTTCTCATTCTCCTGCTTTTTCCAGGAGTGCTTTCTAACAGGAGTGCTACTTTGTTTTAAAAACATTTACCTCATATTAAAAGTGATGAAAGCATATAAGTCATAGTTATTTTAAATAAAGGACTATGCAGTAAATCCTTGGATTTGTAATTAAAACATGCAGACAGCATAGTGGAATGTTAAGTGTCTTAAGCTGCTCAGTTCACACTTGAAAATTTCCTAATCTAATTTTCTTTTGGCTGAATCCCCATTGTTGTTGGATTTTTCCACTATATACAATTATGTATTTTTGAAAGGTCTGTCATCAAAGTTCCTGGCACTTTTATAAATGTGCTATTGAGTATGCATTCTAGAGTACTCCCAAATGCTGTCTATAGAAGTTAATATTTTCAGTCAGACATTTAAACGTGTTAACTTAAAAATCCTCTCAATGCCAGAACCAAGGTTGATAATCTAAGGTTATAATTTCACACTGCTTTAATTATGAGATAATTATAATTTAAGTATGACATAATTGGATATTAATATATTACATATACAAGATGTAAGTCAAAAATGGCATGTTTTCTTTGCAATAGTCATTGTCATTCTCATGTTTCTGCCTTCTTTGAATTTACCTTATCTTGCTCAGTTAGCAATGGGAGGGTTTCTAAAATGCCAGATCTCCCATTTAGTAACTTTTGTTAATGTAATATAATAAAACAAAAAATATGCAACATCTCAGTTAACACCCACAGGAACCTTATTAGTAAAATGATTATGCTCATTCGTTTCTCTTAGATTTCTTAAATCTCTTAAAAGTGTTTTAGTTTTTTCCCATTTTTTTCTGTTAGCTTCCCTGCAAATGTCCCCTTTTACCTGTTGGTGGACAATTTGAGTGCTTTGGCTACTGCATGTGTTCTTCCCCAGTCGGCCTGGTCCCTGTTGATTTTATCTTTGTTACAGAGAAATACATACATCGGTTTTTCCCTCCATAGTGTGTGCTTGTAAGGCCTTTGGAGGACCTTCTGTGTTCCTTATATAATGAACCCAACTTCCAACATCATTTGCCAAATACTCCATCCTTTTCTCCAGATTGGTGCTGCTACACTGTCATCTGTAAAATCTCTGTTTCTGCTCTCTCTCATCTATTCCATAAACATACACTTATATCTCCATTATTACCACATAATTACTAAAACTTGCTTAATACCTGATATATTGAGGCCTCCCATTTTGATTGTTTCTTTCAAAATTGCTTCAACTACTCATAGATTTGCATTTATTTTTTTTTTACATAAACTTTGGATTCAGTTTTGAAAGTTCTTCTGATATCTTCCTTGCCATTCAGGAATAAATCTTAACTGATCATGATGTTTATGCACCAGTAGATTTTGCTATTTAATAGCTTACTTAGGATTTTCATGTAAGTTTTTAAGTAAAATGTTCTTATGTAATTTTTACTCTCTTAAATTGTCCCTACGCAGTAAGTTATAGTAGTCTCATAACTGTTTAGGCTTGACCTATATGAAAAATGGACTGTTACTTGAATATAAGATAGAACAGATTTTTAAAAATTTGGGGGTCTTGAGGCTTTTTCTGGAGCTGTGTCTTTGTTTTCTATATCTCACAATCATCAGAAAAGACATTCTGATTGGTATTGATTGTTAGGCTTTATTGAGGCTACCCTTTGGCATAAAATGAT
This sequence comes from Sus scrofa, assembly GCF_054392235.1. Lineage (NCBI taxonomy): Eukaryota > Metazoa > Chordata > Mammalia > Artiodactyla > Suidae > Sus > Sus scrofa. The sequence goes on from NC_139390.1 coordinate 67,037,725, forward strand.
TGGTTTAAGAATTGGTATTTTAGTATTTGGAGCTTTTTATATATATATAAAATTGGATTATTTACTGTATTGCTTAAATTTTCTATAGCATTTCTTAATTTTTTCTCATTAACATAATTTTAAGGTTACATTAATTTTTATTTATTTTTTATTTTTACTTTTTTGTCTTTTTAGGGCCACACCCATGGCATATGAAAGTTCCCAGGCTAGAGGTCACATCAGAGCTGTAGCTGCAGGCCTATACCACAGCCACAGCAATGTAGGATCCAAGCCGCATCTGCCATCTACATCACAGCTCACAGCAACACCAGGGATCCTTACTCCACTGAGCAAGGCCAGGAATCGAACCTGCATCCTCATGGATACTAGTCAGATTCGTTTCCTCTGAGCCAGGATGGGAACTCCTAAGGTTAAATTTAGATAGCTAGTGATAAATTTAATTGGGAACAACAGCATTTTATAGGGCTTCTGAATTGAAAACAGAATCACGGTAGAGGTTTTGGGACATTAAGTCTATTAATTGTCCAAGTAACTAACTAGGAGCATAGACTATACTTCTCTTGCTTCCATTCAACTCTAAAAAGATCCTCAAATATTTTATTCCTGTGGAGGTAAATAAACCAAGGCCAATGAGGATTAAGTTAACTTGACCGTAATTAAACACGCCTGCTTCCTATTGTGTTTCAGTGCCTCCCTTGTTCTATTTATTAGGAACTTTAGTAAGTACAAATATGTTTTAAATACACAATTTTGCTTTTTTAATGTTTTAGTTGTTCTTACAAGCTATATAGAGCAAGCTGTTTATTCACAGAAGGGGTATGATGAATGTTTCTGTTACAAGTTGTTGAAATGAGAGGTGGTGATACCATATGGTATGAGAAAGAGTGTAACAGCAGTTCAACCTGTCAAAACACATTTGGCAAGGATATCAGAAAGTTATTAATTTCCTGACTTCTTTTACTTAACTTAAATGTTTTTGTAGCTTCCAAGTTGAAAAAAGAAACCTTGAAAGTATATAATATATTCTTTCAACTACTTCCTGTCCTTGTATTCCAATCATCAAATTTTATCAGCTCTTGTTCTAAAGAGTCGATGGATTCTATAAATCTGGAAAATATTGGCCCTTCAGTAGTGTGCCAGGAAACATGATTTTTAACTATAAGTCTTAATAAATAAAAGATGTCAATTTGTTGCCATTATTTTATGGACCTTGACATGTTTCTGACCAAAACCACAATTTTTATTGATTACAAGATAAAAGATATTAAGAAATATAGATTTCTCTTTATATAGATATTTTGTCATTTACTTTATCTTACCTATTTAATGTTTCAACTTATCAAAAAATCATAAGAAAAATATTAACGAAGTTCAGTTTTAGAACATATATCTCTTAATGAATTTTCATGAACATTTCACGTATGATTTTATGTCTTTTATTTCTTTATGGTCAAATGATTATCTTTAGTGAGACCCCTGCTGTTACTGAGTGGACTTTGTGACACTGAAAATATAATATATTTATGATTTGAATTTGAATTTCTCATGTCATCCAGAGAATGCTGGCTTTCTATATTAATGTTCATTTGGATCTGGATATACCCTCTTTCATGAGAATGTAAAGATTCATAGCATTTACTAAGCTGAAAGAAATCTTAGCATGAAACATTGTATAAACTGAAGCTTTCTAAGTGTAAATGTTAGAGATCACTTCAGAAAGAGGCAGTGACTCCTTCTTCTTTGTATTTCTACTTAGTATATGAACACTTAAGAGGAAAGCTGTGTTTGTGTTTTCCCTATAGGTTCTTTTTGAGGTCAGAAGGTCAATACCCAGCTGTAAATGTAACAGAAAATATTTATATAATACTTTTGTATATGAAAATTTTGTGTATTTGAGTATTTTTCTGTGTACAAAATAAAAGTTCCAAGCCCTTTTATTTAATGCTGGCAACAGCCCTATGAACAAAGTTCTGTATTTATCTGCATTTTGCACTTTACTTGGAGGAATGTAAGGTTCAGAGAAGTTGAATAATTAGCCCAGGGTTGCAGCATTAGTAAAATGCTCAGCTAGCATCCAAACTCAGGCAGGCTGATTGACGAATTCATGCATTCGGTCGTTATGATGGACTATCTTTCATATATTAATATTAATAAATAATCATACAGTGATCTTATTTGCTTCCAACATGATTCTGAAACTTTATATCTTATTTGCATGGAACTTACCAATTCAGTTTCATAAAATGAGTAGAGATACTAAATTTTAATAAGTTTGTAGCTATCTGTATACACTAGGATAATTCATCATTGTCTCATAATTGATACTCCTAATTTCTTTCATATATGCTAGTTATTTGACCAGATTATATTGTCATAAAAATCTGTATAACATTGAGTTGTGGAGATAATATAATTAAAGTTTTATTAGCCATTGATTTAATATTTATTTATCCTGATTTATTATACTCAATTCTGCCTAATTTCAGACTTACCCAGTTCATCAGCAGTGTGAAATCTGTGATTAAAAATTTAATATTGGTGTATGCTCTCAAATCTGCAGGATTATTAGGAGGACATCGAGGCATGGGAATGAAAATGTTTATAGTATATTCAGAGCCATTTACTTTATTTATTTGGTTCATTTCATTCTCCTCAATATTTGAATAGGAACAAAATATGGAAATATAGTTTTTAGTAGTAATACTTCATAAAATCCATAGTTGAAATAGAATTACCTTCTCTGTTTATAATTTTTATGTTTGTGTGTTGTGATTTTCATTTTTTCATTTTTTTTTTTTGTCTTTTTGCTATTTCTTTGGGGCCACTCCCACGGCATATGGAGGTTCCCAGGCTAGGGGGTCGAATCGGAGCTATAGCCACTAGCCTACACCAGAGCCACAGCAACGCGGGATCCGAGCCGCGTCTGCAGCCGACACCACAGCTCACGGCAACGCTGGATCGTTAACCCACTGAGCAAGGGCAGGGACCGAACCCGCAACCTCATGGTTCCTAGTCGGATTCGTTAACCACTGCGCCACGACGGGAACTCCGATTTTCATTTTTTCAAAGAATTTTCATTATCTTTAATACTTGGCAATTTAAGCATATGACCATGATGAAACATTATTTATATTTTACTGAAAAATACTGAATTACATTCTAGATGATTTTTCCTTTTAATCTACCTATAGTAAGGTTAAAAAAGAAAGAGAGGATTGATTTATAATTATATAATTCTAGGATAGTATAGTCCAATTAATATAAAATACTCTTGGAAGAAATATAAAGCAATCAGGATTTCTATCATGTGTTACCAACTAATTGAGCATTTTCAATACAGTGAGGTATAAACATAATCTGTTTAGATTTTCCTCTGATTATTACTCTTCTAACTATGCTAACTTAAATATCCCTAAATCACTTGGTAACGGATATCTTGATGCTGTCTTAGATTTTGCTACTTTGCCAATCTATTCTGGTTATTAAATGTCTAACCAAGTTAAATCTCGAATAATATCCCATTTAAAACATCCTTACTCCATTGGCTAGGGGGGTGGCTTATACAAATAAAGGTGATTCTTTCCTTCCTTGTCACACTGCTTTATGTATCTGATGAACATTGCAGTCCTAAAAGACCATGTCTTTACTCTTCCAGTGTTAAGAACTGAGGATCCCTGAATTGGTAGTATGGAAAGCAGTACCTCATAGATCACTTCTAAGTGAAGTCTATTTCTTGGGTTGCTAGAATATGGGTACTGAATCCTCATCCTCATTTTGAGAGCTTCATATCGATTGAGGGGCAACAAGGAAATCCCACTAACAAACAGACACATAAGTATTTATTATCTTTTTATCTTCAATGAAAAATGAAGAATGCTTTTATCTTGAGAAGCTCACTTGCATTACCTTTATCATTCCTATAGTAACCCAAACAAAATCCAAGGGGAAAAGTCTTTATTCCTTTGATATAATTAGTTTTATATTTGAGAAAGTAAATTCAGCTCCCTACTGAACCTGGAAATACTAGAATGCTAACCAGAATACACACACACACACACACACACACACACACACACACACACACACACACGATACACACACATGATCATTCTCCTTCTCACTGTTAAATATACAGTTCACTCAACAATACAAATTAGCTAATTCTCCAATAATTTCAAAGGGTCCCAGAATGTATTAATCTTGAAGTTGATGAGATCAACAATTCTGCCTAAGCCATTTATTTTCCTTTTAACTGTTGTGACGTAACCAATGACCGGATCTTTTAGCTTGGGGATTAAATTAGCAAATATGTCTCTGATCACTTCATCTTCCTTCACACTAAACCTTACCCATTCCACTCTTTGAAAAAATTTCTACACTATCTAATATAATAAAAGGGAAAGCTTTAAACTTTTAAAGAATTAATCTTTATATCTTGAATTTTAGATATTTCCTTCAAAAATTTTTTTTCAGAAAACAGCATTCTATTTGAACTAAGTCAGAGAAAGAATATCCTATAACTAACTTGATTAATTCGTACTGTTTCTGTCCATTTATTCTCTGCCTATACTGATGCTCTGTATTATGAGTATTTATATCATAGCATTAATTTATAAGTCAATGTTTGATTAAGAAATCTTCCCGAATATGTATTTTGAGATAAGCTTCTTTGAGGCTAGATTTTAATCACCCTTTTGTGTGCTTTAGAATTGTTATAGAATATATAAACATATATGTAATTATCATCAATCTATACAGAGGCCCCTGAAAATTCTGATCTTTATTGTAATGATCATTTTTAAAGATAATTTTGGCATTAATATTTAAAATTTTCAATTTTGGATAGAGGAGTAAAATGATTAAATGTATGACAAAAATATATTTGCTAAAGAAAGGAGCCTTTTTTTTTCTTATTTGTGCCTTGAAAATTGTTTGTACAATATATATGACTTCATTTTCAATGTCACCACTTGTAAATTGTAAGATAACCTGTAAGTTACTATTAACATCTGCCAAGAACATCTTAAGCCTTTGTGTCCATATTTTCATAAAACCTTAAAATAACTGCAGTAAAATTATTTTAGTTGTACCTCCTGGAATGAGGTTTTTGTTTTTTTTTTATTGGACTTTAATTGGTAAATCAGAATGAAAATTATCTAGCTTTAGAAACTAGATCTGTAGATGTTTTATAGAGATAAAAAAATGAATCAATAGCATATAGCTTTGCCACTGTACATGATGGCAACATTATCATTAATTTAATTTAGATTTGATGGAGAGACATTCTAAGACTAGATTCTCTAGGCCAATAGAGTATCTGACAAAATGATGAAAGGCGCTGACGTATTATAGATAATCTTTAGTGATCTTTAGATTATGAACCATTGTATATAATTCATGTCATTCTAGAGGTAAAAGTAACGAAAAGTTCTTTGTCATTATCATGAATTTCTATATTGAATGTGAACTGGGAGTTCTTATAGCTAAAATATACAAATTAAATGTTTTAGTAATTATTGCACAGGCTAAGCCATGGTAAAAAAAAAAAAAAAATTACTCTAAAATACAGTGGCTCCACATCAATAAACAGCTTTCATTTCTGGGTCTGAGGCTCTGCTGTCACTCTCTTAAAGCAAAAGAGAAGGAAAACATGGTAAAGGGAAGCCAAATTCCAATCCTTTAATTGGCAAAACCCAGCAATGTCACAGTTCACGTCCTGTCACGTTTCAGTGGACACTACTTAAACACATGGCTACAGCTAATTCTAAGTAAAGCTGGAATTGCGACCATTGTTACTGAGTAGAGCAAGTGGCTGATCCCCACAATTGCCACCTGAAACTTCTGAGTTGCACCCTGATACCTCTCTTTTTGGGTATTTCTCATTAAAAGCAATTATCTTACTCTATCAGTTGTAGTCCAAGTTTTGTATTTTATTTTTCAAACTTCTAGATACAATTTTGTAGAGCATTTTTGCATGTATTCCTACATGCTAACCTCTGTAACTTCCTTTACCTGACATAGTATTATACAAATTAGAGTCATTCCAATCATGCATTTGGCATCACAGGTGGAATATGCTGATGCAATGGGAATGCATATACTGGAATAGATATGTTATTATGTTCTATAACTTTTCAATGCTAATATAATTTTTAAGCACAGGATTTTCTTCCTAGGCACAGTTTACAGCTGTTAAATATGGTCAATTCTTAGAAATTCTTCCTCTTTATCTCTTCACATATCCATGACATTATTCAAATATCTCTTGGGATTCCATTTCCTGGCTTAGAACTCTCTGGCTATCCTAGTCCAGCACCATCCAATTGACCGTTCTGTGAAGAAAGAAATATTCTAGACCTGTACTGTCCAGTATGGCAGCTACTGAAGCTTTTGAGTATCTGTCATGTAACTAGTGTGATGAAGGAACTGAATTTTATATTTTATTTCATTTTAATGAATTTAAATTTAAATAAACCCATGTGGCCAGTAGTTTCCACATTAGACAGCACTGTTAGCTACTCCTTGCTCCATCTACAAACTTATTTCCATCACATCTATTTTATAGTGTAATATTACTCTTGGAACATCCTCAAATGAATTTCTGTTCAGTATTTATAATTTGGCATTTTATTCTTTGGGTGAGAAATTCTGTATTTTCAGTGTTAAAATAGTCTAACAATAACTATGTAATAGGTGTGGAACACAATATATCAGGCAGTACTCTGAGCACTCAGTATACAGTTTTCATTTTATTATCACAAGAAACTTACATTGTAATTATCACCATTTTAAAGATGTACAAACTGACGCAACCACAGGCTAATTAATTTTTGCTTAAGATCAAATAGCTAGTAAGTGACAAAGCTAGCAAGTAAACCTCAAGCAAACTAGCTTCAAATCAGGGCTTTCTTTCTCCTCTGTACCCTTTCATTACCCCAGAGAGTGAGGTTTTTAAACAAAAGGTCTCTTTGTTCAAAATGCATCACAGTTGGGGCCTTTCTAAGAGCTTTCTTGCATGTGCATATTATTAGAAACTATTGCCTCTGGCAAGAGGTAAGAGAAAAAGAGGACACAGTTTTATCTTTCTGTCCTATCACAATTCACTGAGCAGCAACTATGTAAAAAATCCATGATCCAAAACATCCCCTAACTTATCTTTACTAATGTGGCATGGGGAGTATTGTATGAGAATGACATTAAATAAATTAGTAAATATAAGTGATAATTGAACAGGTGCTGTCTGTTTGCTCCTATTACTACAAAAGATTATTCAAAAGATTTTTTTTTTCCCTCAGTGTACTACCAGAAAGAATTTTCAAGTAGTCAGGTTTATTATTTTCAAAAGGCTATAATGTTCAGATTTAACTCAGGTCAATCATCTGTGAGTTAAATTACTTAGAAGTGTACTGTCCATAATTAAGTAATCTTACCTACTAATATTATAGAATAAGGAGACCTTTAGGTGACATGAAATCTGTCATTTTAAGTATGCCCCCAAGCCTTTTCCAGATTGCTCATAAGATTTCTCATTCTCTAGAGAAATGTGATCTCTTAGAAATAAATGTCTCTGTCAAGTCACAGGTAATATGAGCACATGATGAAAAAATGGAATTTTTTAGTCTCATAAGGGATATTGCAGTATTGTAAAATTGATTTTATTCCTTGTTATTTAAGTTCTCATAGTCATTTTAGGATTGACTTTCTAGATATAAAAGGAAGGTTATGATGCTTTTTAGGGAGGTGGGGGACAGAGGCCTTTGGGGACCAAGAATATTTTTCATATGAAATTCTTTGTCATAAAATGCTAATGTTGGTGTTCTTGTCTTTATGTCTATGCATTCTTTAGCTATGAGGATAACAGACCCTTCATCAAGTAAGAATGACCTGAATGGCTGATAAATTCCATTTATCAGTGTGGTCCCATGAACCAGCTGTCAGATCAGTACTGAAAAATCATTAGAGCTTCTGTCATTCACATTGAGGCAGAAGAGCAAACTGTGCAGGAAAATAATCAGGCCTCTAACTTCTATGCAGAGTAATATGCTGCAGGTGTATTGCCACAAAAATTCTGCTTCACCTCTTTTAATTGGATATCACCTGAATTCAGTGCCACAGTAATAGCAACTTTATGTGGTACAGACTTGTTTTGCTTTTAATAGCTTTCTCCTTTCATTGTGATGTGTTCCTCTGTGCCGCATATGCCCTCATTTCTGTTGTTTGTTTGGACATCATTCATCGAAAATTATTTTATGATTTAGTGTTGTATCTTCAAATGATCTTATGGGTGTGAAACTACCCAGGTGCAATTGACATTAATGAATTTTTTTTGGGTAAATATCCAAAAAGGGGGAAAAAATACCTCCTTCAAAAATTAAATTTTACATATGCAAAATCATCTCTTTCAAGCTTGACATGTCAGTTGATTATTGATCTAATTGCTTATGAACATATCTTTTAAATTTCTGAAACAAAGCTGCAAGTCTGTACTAATGTAATAAGAATAAGCACAGATGTTAATATTTCCCTTTAAACATTTAAAAAGTACGTGTCCTGCAACAATAAACTCTAGATTGGCAACGTCTAGGTGATCTTGCTATAGACTTTCAGTTTGTTCTTCTGGTGAAGAGTCCTTTGTTTTCATTTATCCAATACCATTTCACTTCTTCATGCTCTCGCTTATTTATTTTTCTTTAGAAATTGGGCTCATCACTGTTTTATATCATTAACACTTGGGCCCATCATGTGTTTTCTAGTGGATAATAGCTGACTTGTGTATTTTATCCTATCACTTCAGTTCTAAATCTGAGTAGCAATTTTGCCTTGATTTAATAATGGCTATTCTTCCCATTTTTCCTTTTTCCAATATCTGAAAGTTCTCATGTTTCAGAATCTGCTTTTAGACTAAAATATTAACATCTAAGATGTTTTCTAATTCGTATAAGCAAACATGACACATACAATGACAGACTTTCTTTAGGGATTCATTATTCTCCAATAAGCAATGTTTTAAATAAAGCACATTAAATTTAATGGACATTTACATCTAAAATATAGTGGCTGATGGTTGTAGAAAGAAAATGGTAACGATTTGAGTTTAATTTTCATAAGACTTCGATAATATTTGACTACTTTGGGACATGTTTTTCTTAAGATATAGTTCTCTCTGAAAGAATTTATTAAACCCAGCTTTAGAGTATAGTAAACAAGTGTGATTTTTTTCCCCCTTACTTTTGCAAAGTTTTAATCCCCATAAACATTTATTCCTTAGACAGTGTAAATAGAAGATAATAGTCTGCTGAAAAGAAATACTAGTTTACCCTGTTCATGGAAGGTGTACTGAGGAAAGAAAGGGTGTGTTCATAGGAGTATAGAGATCCGGACCGGCTTGTTCCTATTCCATATACTTAGGAGTTGAGAAGATTCCATTTTCAATTATTGAATTCCCATCTATTGGAAAGCTTCATTGAATGTTGATAGTAAATACATAACACATAACCACAAATATATGGACTTTTGTCACTCATTTATTACTACTGTGAATGGCAGCTTGGAGGAAACTAAGGGGATGGAGTGAGTGAGAATTTGTCTTCCATTCTGGACTACTTCGTTCATACCTCCCCATCCCATTCTCAGCTTCATTTCCTCCCTTGAGTTTACAGACACACCAAAGACAGGAAGATGCCCTGAGCCTTTAGGCTTCTTTTCAACAAAGCTGCCAATGACCTGATTTCCAAAGTCTAGTCCAGTGTATCCCAGAAGACAGCAAACCAAGAGGTTGAAAGAGTAGATGGTGATCTAGAGGAGAACTTTTTTCCTAGCTACTTTATCTCACATTTTTTCTGCTTAACTACGGAAGCAGACAGATAGAACTTTTAAAATGTATATATGTGTTCCATATACTGGTTCCTTCTGTTTTTATCAGTAAACACTACATTTTTATGGAAAAAGAGGAAATTTGGAAAAATGGGGCAAAAGAGTATCAGATGAAGCACTAATGGAAAGAGTCCAATTCAACAAATGTTATCATACCAATGAGACCAGTGGAGACTAACACAGCCTTATAAACTTTCTCCCTTGCCATTCACCATAATTACATCTCCATATCATTTGCATATGTGCTGCAAATACATGAATAATTTAATAGTACAAATCTGCTTTTGCTTAAATGAATTGTTGTGTTCATAACATTTTCATTCATGTGTATATCCTCAAGCTTGAAAACTTGTAAGTTCCCATAAAATCTAAAGTACTGGTACCACCTGTCTTACATTTTCTGTCAATAAAACTTACTGTAACATTTTTTTTTCCAGTGTCAGTATTGTTGATATAATATGACTGTGGCAATTAAGGACAAATGATTTAATAAGCCTTGATTTTCTCTTCTCTCTGCAGGTCATGGGTTATAGGTGCAATAGCTCTTCTCTGCCTATTAGGATTGACCTGGGCCTTTGGACTCATGTATATTAATGAAAGCACAGTCATCATGGCGTATCTCTTCACCATTTTCAATTCTCTACAGGGAATGTTTATATTCATTTTCCACTGTGTCCTACAAAAGAAGGTAAGCTAGACGTCTGTTCAAGTGTAAATGGCATACATTCTGTGATAGCAAAGTACCCATAACATACATCATTCTTGATATTTTTGCCTGTAAGACATGTGTATTGCTTCATTTGCTTCATTTTTATAATAGTAAAGACAAAACAGACATAAAATGCAAGCATAAATCATCAAAATATTTTGATTTGGACAATGTATAAAAATTATATTCTTCTAGATTTGACCTTATAGACTTTGATATTTTTATTGGTAGGCATATGGAATTTGTATACTAGGGAGTAGCTTTTCTAACATGTTATGGAGGCATGGAATATATGTATGTAGGTATATACATATATGGTGTGGCATAGGAAAATTTTTTCCTCTTTTTTAAAAACTAGTTTGTATATACTAGAAAATATAAATGTCTAAATATTTTGTCATTCTTTTAATTCTTACTCTTTAATAATAATAGTTCTTTAATTATTAGTCTTTTAATGAATAGTGGAATATTTACTAAAAGTTTCTGTACTTTTCTTTAAAAGCATCTTTTATAAAATCTATGTTTTGATGATTAGAATGCAGTGTTTAATTTTTATATTGGTCTGTTGTGATTTTTCACATTCTACAGGAACCTAAAATATTCATTTTCAAAGTAAATTTTAGCAACTAGACACTTATATTGCTTTTTTTTTGAGTCTCAAGATTGATTTTTTTCATCTTACACTTTTTAATTCTATTAAAAATATGGTCTTTATAGTTCTGATCAGATAGACTCCTGAGCCAAGTCTAGGCCTCAATCCTGGTTCCTCTACTTAAAGGCTTATGTGAATTTGGGCCATTTAATTAACCTTTATATGCCCCAGTTTCCTCGTGTGTAAAATGGAGGTAATAAAAATAATTATGAGATATTAAGAAATGACTCTGAAAATGAAATGACAAAATAGATTATTTTTCTAAAAAACAGTAAGATCTTTTATTCTTTGGAAAGTAAAATAAAGATTAAACATATCTATCTCTAAATTTTTGGCTTGAGAGACTAATGGAACCAAAAATAAAAGTTGAGAGTGATGTCCACTTGTCAAGTTAAATCCAGTTTTACTCTGTTTCAGTTTTATGTGGTGGTAGGTATTAAAAATGTGTTGACATGATCTTAAATACAGGCTAGAATAATAGTGATGACTCAGGCCCTGAGTGTGGGTTACAGAAAAGAAAAGAGATTATGATGTTAGAATGGATGGATTATAATCTAATGGATTAAAATTAGTTTAGAAAAGAGGTATGTTGGAATGGATGAATCTTCCCAAATAATGCATACACACACCCCAAATACTAGCCACTTAACTCAGCAAATGTTTATTTTTTTACTCATGGCCCAATTGATGGAGGTACCTCACGGGGGACACAGGCCAAGGAAGGCTCAACTAGCCTCACTGTTAAATTTTCATAGTCACCTGGGCTGTTGACATCCAGCTGTCTGAGAAAGGATCTTGTGTAAAAGGTCTGGAAGTGGTTCCCATCCCCCCTGCTCATTTTTCATCAGAGAGGACACAACCAGTGGTACCACTGAGGCTGCAGGGGTAACTGGGAAACACAGTATACTATTTTTATCCCAGGAAGATGAGGAATTGGATATTACCAACAGCCAGAAGTCTACTACACTCTATGAGTGGAAAGAGCAGGAGACATGGGAGTGATGAGTAAGAATGGAAATGGAAGGAAAGAGCTGTCTGAGGAGAAGAATGAAGAGAAATACACTGAATTAAAGATGGGGGAAAGGTCCAGAATTAGATAGTGGTCAGTATTGTAAAACACTTCAGAGAAGTCAGAGACTAAACACATGCAAAGATTTTTGATCTTGGTAGAAGAAAGCCATAACTGATTGTCAAGAGAAATAGGTGGAAAGATGGGAGGAAAATCAGGAGATTAGGGAAAAAGGTAGCTTTTGTCTATGTAAAAAGGGAATATTGGGCCATCATAGTTATACTAATGTCTTCAAATATAGTGAACCAGATTGATCAGTTATTTTATATATTACCTAGAAATTGGACTAACAAAATTTTAAATTTTAATCTGAATATTGAAATTTTCTACAGAACAAAAAGATTTTTTTTTTTTTTTGCTTTATGCATGGATTGTTTTGATTGGGATTACTTTGACTGGGATTATCTATTTTTCCCAAGAGTTTTCACAATTATTATTTTTATTTTCTTACAAATACACATCATTGTATTTGATATCCAGGTAGAGAAACTGAACCTCAGGATCCAAAGACAAGTCTAGAGTTTTTGGGATATTGAACATATTGAACTGAAAGAGAAATTTTTAAAATATATGTCATCGAGCTCGATTTTGTGATTAATTAGAATAGAGTTGAGGGCCACATTTGTCCAGCTGCCTTTAATTTTTATAGTCACTCAGCCAAGGATGGTTTTTACATTTTTAAATAGACATATTTAAAATTTTAAATAAGTCATACACATTATCTTTAGTTTTGCCTCTTGGTTCACAAAACTGGAAAAAGTGACTACCTAGCCCTTCATAAAGATAAGCACTAGGCCCTGATTTAGAAGCTTACTTTTGTGATTAATAACTGGTAATAAGCATATTATACTTCATCCATTCTGTGTTTTGAATCTTTAATTTTGGTGGCATTTTTCTTGAGTGTCAAAAATTGGCCCAACATCAGAGAATATAGAAGACATGAAATTATCATTCACTTTTCCTTTTTTCTCCAAAAAAAAAAAAAAAAAAGAGAGAGATAACTTCCTTTAAAATTATAGAAGTGGTCTTAGGAGATTTTTCTTTTACTCTTTTTTTTTCTTTTAAATTGAGTTATAATTGAGATGTAACAGTGTATAAATTTAAGCTATACAGTGTATTGATTAGATTCAGGTATATTGTTCAGGGATTAACAATCCTAGTGTTAGAAACTTTCAAGGATAGGATAAAGTATTGTTAACTAAAATCATCATTATATATATTAGATCCCTACTTACTCATCTTATGACCAGAAGTTTGTACCCTTTGATCAACATCTCCCTGTTTCCCCCACCCTTCAGCCTCTGGTAACCTCCAATTTAATCTGTTTCTATGAGTTTGGCTTTTTTAGATTTCCCATATAAATGATACCATACAGCATTCGTCTTTCTCTGACTTATTTCACTGAGCATAATGCTCTCAAGGTCCATCCAGTGTTGTTGCAAATGGCAGAATTTCCTTCATTCTTGTGGCTGAATAATATTCCATTATATATATGTACCATGTCTTGTATCCATTTATTCATTAATGGACACTTAGATTTCTTCCAAATCTTGGCTATTGCGAATAATGCTGCAGTGACTATGGGAGTGCAGATATTTTCAACATCCTGATTTCTTTATTTCCTTTGGATCTATACCCAGAAGTGGGATCGCTGAATCATATGATAGTTCTATTTTTAGTTTTGTGAGGAACCTCTATACTGTTTTCCATAAAGGCTGTCTTCTTTACCTTCCCACCAACAGCGCACAGACTCTCTTTTCTCCATATCCCCATCAATATGTATCTCTTGTCTTCTTGATGATAACTATTCCTTTTTTTTTTGTTTTACCTTTCCTAGGGCCGCACCCGCGGCATGTGGAGGCTCCCAGGCTAGGGGTCTAATCGGAGCTGTAGCCACAGGCCTACGCCAGAGCCACGGCAACGCGGGATCCTTAATCCACTGAGCAAGGCCAGAGATCAAATCCGCAACCTCTTGGTTCCTAGTTGGATTCGTTAACCATTGAGCCAGGACGGGAACTCCAATGATAACTATTCTAATAGATGTGAAATGATATCTTGTTATTTTGATTTGCACTTTTCTAATTAGCTATATTGAGCATCTTTTCATGTTAGCCATTTGTATGTCTTAGAAAAAAAAGTCTAGGAGTTCCCATCGTGGTGCAGTGGTTAACGAATCCGACTAGGAACCATAAGGTTGCGGGTTTGATCCCTGCCCTTGCTCGGTGGGTTAAGGATCTGGCGTTGCCGTGAGCTGTGGTGTAGGTTGCAGACACAGCTCGGATCTCACGTTGCTATGGCTGTGGCCTAGGCCTGTGGCTATAGCTCCGATCTGACCCCTAGCCTGGGAACCTCCATATGCCACGGGAGCGGCTCAAGAAAACACAAAAAGATTTAAAAAAAAAAGTCTATTAATTTCTTTTGTACATTTTTAAATTGGATTTGTTGCCATTTTTTTTTTTTTTTTGGTTTTGAGTTGTATGAGTTCTTTGTATATTCTTGCTGTTAGCTCCTTAACAGATAAATAATTTGCAAATACTTTCATTTTGTAGATTTCCGTTTAATTCTGTCGTTTCTTTTGCTATGCACAAGCTTTTTAGTTTGAGGTAGTACAACGTTACTTTTGCTTTTGTTGCTTCTGCTTTCAATGTTATATCGAAAAAATTATTGCCAGACCAGTGTCCAGGAGCTATTCCTCTCTGTTCTCTTTTAGGAGTTTTGTGATTTCAGGTCTTAATGTTTTGTCTTCAACTTATTTTTGTTAAATGTTGTGGGTGATATAAGATAGGAGTTCAATTTCGTTCTTATGCATGTGTTTATCCAGCTTTCTAACACCATTTATGAAAGAGATTGTCTTTTTCCCATTAAATTTTCATGGCTTCCTTATCGAATTTTAGTTGACTGTATATGGAATGGTTTATTTCTGGGCCTTTAATCCATTTCATTGTCTATGTGTCTTACTATGCCAATTCTACACTGTTTTGATTACTATAGCTTTGTAGTAGAGCATGAAATCAGGAAACATGATACTTGCATCTCTGTTCTTGCTCAGAACTGCTTTGGCTATTTGATGTCTTTCATGGTTCTGTACAAATTTTTGGAATTTTTTTCTATATCTGTGAATAATGTCATTGGAATGCTTATAAAGATTACATTGAATCTATAGATAGCAGTGGATCTTATGGACATTTTAACAATCCTCTTTTTTGTAGGTGATTTTCCTTAAGCCATTGAATTTCAATAATATGCTCATGTTAATGTAGATGTTCCTACATTTGATTATAGAAATATGAAATATTTCATTTTTGAGATAATTTTTTATTTGTTAATTGATTCAGCTCCTTAACAAAAATCACACTTGGAGTTGTCAGTCTTTTTCTGAATGTGTGTTGTGTGATTGAGTCACAAGTATCCCTCCAATGGTGACATTAAAGTTGTCATTTTCTTTTCTTGTGTACTCAATTATGTGATACATCGCAGAAAGTTTAATAATTATTTTATTTCTAATCACTCTACAACCATATTCCATTGGTCAAGTATATTTTCTTTCCCATTTTTATATATTCTAGAACAACCTCTTGTTGAAATAAGATATTCCAACTGACTAGGATAAGTTGGAATATCATGAGACATAGTGGATTAGAATATGCAAATGATTAAGCAATCAAATAAATTTTATTGTAATCTAAAGAAAAATATCTCATGGACGTCTCCATGTTATTTTGCTTCCTTCTTTTTAAAACACGTTATTTACCATTTCAAATTTAATCATAAAAAAATGAAATCCATAATGATTCAGTAATATTGCTAAATGTGGTACTTGGTATCACTAGATATCTTGATTTACTGGTTGTTTATATAATCAGTTCAGAACAGTTAACTTTTGTTAGTAAACGTGAATAGTCCGTGATGAATTCCTGTGGCGTATACAATATCACAGTATGTCAGTATCAATACCCACTGCCTTTGTAAGTAAGAGGAATGGGAGTGGTTCACTTTCTCTCCTTTCTCTTTGTCTCTCTCTCATACTTTCTCTTTGTCTTTCTATCTCTTTATCTCTCAGTCTCTCTTTGCCTCTCTCTTTCTCCCAAAATATTTGTTTAGATTTAAATCACTTCATTATGAAACACTTTCTCTTCTAAGAAGGAAAATATCACTTGTTGAGTATATTAGAAAAAAAAAGGTGATATAGTTGATAATCAAAGTTTAGGTTCTTGGAGATGCTTCATAAATTCAGTACAAATTACTCAACTATAAATGAGAGTACTTACCTTTGGGTGGAGATTATTTTAAGCTTCCTCAAATTTTAATTAAATGTCCTAATTGTTTCCAGAGACAGAGAAGATAATCAATAGATTACTAATAATTTTAATAATAATTATGCCTTCTGTTGATCTTATATTAATATTATAAATGTGGCATCTTAATAAGAGCTTTCTGATCATAGAGCATCCATAGGATTTGGATTTTTTTCACACAAGCCACATGGCTTAACCTTTTTAGTCTTTCAGTTTAATTTCATTGCTGAACCTTTTCAGTGATCTTATCCATAAAATGTAAATAATGATTATTAATTATTTTCCAGAATCATTTTGAGGGAGGAGCCTACCATAGTTCCTAGGAAATACCAATTAAAAAGTAGAAGCTTATTCATCTCACTCTCCCAAACTCACACACATCTTGGACACATGCACAAGTCTGGGCATAGACTTATTTCTTTTAAAAAATAAACAAAAGTATGAATTGGCCTCTAAAGAGTGAATAAAAATAATTATTTATAATTATTGATAAATGTAACATAAAATAGATGGGTTGGAAAACAGATTAATATAATTTAAATACATTAACATATAATTTTGTATTACTAATCAGAGAATGGCTTCAGAGGTTAGTACATCATGCCTCCCTCTTTTGTTCACACTGAATGCCTTTTTTTCTCTTGTCTATCCTTTTCTTTCAACTTCATCCTCTAAACTGACAAATTCCAACCTGTCATTCGAAGCCCTCTTCTCTGAGAAGCCTCCCTGGGTCTTCCCACCTCCTTCCAGTAGGTGCTGGTCCTCCAAGCTTTGAGTCACCTGACTCTATCTCATTGTTCCTATCACATAATAAACACTCAATGGATATGAGTTTCTTCAGCCAAATCCGAATATAGTTAATCTCTGACTGCTGTGTCTTTGAAGAATGAACTTCATTATTTTTTATTTATTTATTTATTTATTTTGTCTTTTTGCTATTTCTTGGGCCGCTCCCGCGGCATATGGAGGTTCCCAGGCTAGGGGTCTAATCTGAGCTGCAGCCACCGGCCTACGCCAGAGCTACAGCAACGTGGGATCCGAGCCCCGTCTGCAACCTACACTGCAGCTCACGGCAACGCCGGATCATTAACCCACTGAGCAAGGGCAGGGACTGAACCCGCAACCTCATGGTTCCTAGTCGGATTCGTTAACCACTGCGCCACGATGGGAACTCCTGAACTTCATTCTTAGTTCATTAAGATACAATGTTTATAATTTTAATGTTATCATTCACACTTTTTCTTTACCTTTAATTCTAAATAGCACTTCTCAAAAAAGCATACTTATTAACTTTGTTTGAAATAACATTGTGTTGTCACAAATTCTGGACCCTATGAACTCATGTGAAATCATAAAGTCCTAGGAATAACAATGTATATTTGAATGTTAAGTCAGTAAATTGTCCTACAATGTGTTTTTAGTTGATGAACAAATGGTGGGCAATTATTTTTCTTGATTGTTCTGTTTATTTTTGTATGTCTTATTTGATTAAATAAGAAGTTATATAATTTTTTTAAACATGATCAAATTTTCCCCAAAATTGTTGCTGTATTTTCCTCTTTGAAAATGTCAGCTAAAATTTTTTTATCTCCTTTTATCCTATGATTTTTATACTATAATCAGGATTAAGAATTTAATTACAGAAGTTCCCATTGTGGCTTGTGGAAACAAATCCAACTAGTATCCATGAGGACTCAGGTTTCATTCCTGGCCTCATTCAATGGGTTAAGGATCCTGTATTGCCGTGAGCTGTGGTGTAGGTCTCAGAGGCGGCTCAGACCCCGCGTTGCTGTGGCTGTGGTGTAGGCCGACAGCTGTAGCTCTGATTTGACTCCTAGCCTGGGAACCTTTACATGCCACCGGTGTGGCCCTAAAAGACAAAAAAAAATTTTTTTTGAATTTTATATTCTTAAAGTTGAAAATATGATCTCTTTTAAGAGAAATAAACTTCAAAGAAATATACATTTTAAAAATATGCTTAGCCCAACACACTTTTTTTTATTCTGTCTTTATAATATTCTGTCTCTTCTCTTTCTCCCTCTCCTTTCTCTATCCCGTCTTCTCTCTAACTTCCTCACTAGACCTCTTCCTAAAGAACAGTTACACCAATAAGCTACTTCATATCAAATCTATGAAGCTAAAAATAATGTCCTGAGGAGTCTTAAGCTTTTGTTTTTTCAACTAAGAGACTGTCTCGTTCTGGTGTGGTTAGACATGTGCATACTTGTATGTTTTTTAAAAGGCTCCAGTTATGCAAAATTTCAGTCTTAACACTATGAATATTATTTTATATTGTAAAAAATATATAAAGTGTATGCTAAATAGGCTTTCTTGTATCTGTAGGGCAAACAATATTATATTAATTATCTAAAAATAAAACACATATATTTTATGTTTTCTAGCAGAAATGAATTACTTGCTAACAGAAATCAATATTTTTGGCCAGGTACGGAAAGAGTATGGGAAGTGCCTGCGAACGCACTGTTGTAGTGGCAAAAGTACAGAGAGTTCCATTGGCTCAGGGAAAACGTCTGGTTCTCGAACTCCTGGGCGCTACTCCACAGGCTCACAGGTAAACAATATTTATTAATTAAAATGAAATATCTTTTACCTAGATTCTGTTAGGAATCGCTATCCCTTGTTGATGAGATCTATTCTCTCTCCCAAGAATTTAACACCAAAAAATTGGTTTATTTATTTTTTTTGGTAATGACAGAAGTTTAAGCAAACAAATTACAAAAAAATTTGAAATTTAGGGTCTAAGTGTGTTTTATGATAATTAATGATTTCAGATTGTTCCTAGTTGAATGAGTAATAGAAGGTGAGGGAAGGATTTGAGCACTTCCCCCAAAATTCTAAGACAGTACTATTATATAATATATATATTAAGAAAGTAATATTGTATATATAATTGAGTTAGTTACTTTTAATTAGTATAATAATTAATAATTATTAGTATAATAATTATAATTAATATACTAATAATTATATGATTGCTGGTTATCATATAGTGAAATATTTACTTATTAATAGGTATGTTTAGTAAAATCAGTTATAGCTCATACCATATCAAATGCTGGTAAGCCAAGGAGCAATTCGGGGCAGTGAAGAATCGACCATAATAACATCATTGATTTAACTGTCCTAAGTGCTACTCCATCAGTCCAGCACTAAATATCATCCCTCACCAAGGAAATTTTAAACTTTTAAGTAACCTGTCATCCATTTTTCTCAGATCACAGTGTCAGTCCGAAGACGATTATATAGAAAGTGCAGCAACTCTAGGATGCTAAAATAAGTAGTCAAATAAAAGGCATATGTGGGTCCTGCCTGAATGAGTTTGGGTTCTGACTAGCAGACTGATGTTTTTAAGATTGCGCAGTTAGGTGGGAAGAACAATGATTATTTTCCAGTGTTGTTAATTGAAATTTTCTAAAGAAGACTTGAATTTAAATTCCTAAAAAAATTATAAATCAATAACTTAGATTTTTTACTCTTTTAGCTCAAAGTATAATCTATTTTTAAAAGTTTGGTAATTTTATACATAAAATAAAAGATCATTTCATTTGTTCTATGATTCATTCCTAATTGGCTTTTAAATTTTATAGGTGAAATTCCCCTAAACAGTTCCATCCATGTGCTCAGGAAATTAAATATCCTTATAACCTTTAAAATAATTTTCAAATCTAATATATCTTATTCTCTCAAACACACTCACTGTCAGACTGGACAGCTATACACACCTAACTAGCACTTGAAAAACTCTTACAAATCAAAGACAGTGAACAAAGTTGCAGAAACACTTTCCTCACACTAAAGGAGTTCTCTTTTATCTTACAAATAAAATAAAACCACATTTCTAATAGCAATCTAATATTTTCAACTAAAAATTTTAAAACTACCATATAACTGTCCATCCTATCAGACCCTCTTAACACTTCAGTTAACAACCACAAATTATCATAATGATCATCAAACTTATTCCTACATAAAATGTGCAATTATTAATAATTCGAATTTATTTTACTATTTCTATGCCTGAGTAATAGAGGTTGCAAGGTTGTAAATTAGGAGGAACAAATGTAACAAGTTGGGCAGACTAAGATTTCTGAGTTTTGGACTACTAAATTTGCCAGTTAGGAATCTGAACTTTCACTTAAGGGTGGGGACACACCTGGATTAAGCTTCCAGCATGACCTCCTGGTAATCCATTCCTTTATTTTTGACCTGATAATCCTTGCCTCTCTTTTTGTGACATTCTTTTCCACAATTTTCAGATTGAAATTGCTGTATGTCATTTAACTTGATTTGTTTCTGCATAACTTTCATAAAGCCAAGCTCTTCAACTATAATTGCATAGTCATTTTATTGACATATGCCCTTAATAATATTTGGGAGTTTCATTTATTATGTTAAAACAGAGTTTTGCAATGTATAGCATTACTTTTAAGCTACAAGATAGGGCAATAAGCTTAATAAAATAACCATAAACTTGGTAGACCTTGCTTTAAATTTTAGCCTTGCTATGTACAAGCTGTAACAGAAAACAAGTTATTAAATTTCACTGACCCAGAATTCCCATTTTGGCTCAGCAGGTTAAGAACCTGACTAGTATCTATGAGGATGAGGGCTTGATCCCTGGCCTTGTTCAGTGAATTAAATGTCCTGGTGCCACAGACTGGGCTCTGGTATTGCTGTGGCTGTGGTGTAGGCCTGCAGCTGCAGCTCTGATTTAACCCCTAGCAAGGAAACTTCCATATGCAGAAAGTGCAACCCTAAAAAAAGAAAAGGACAAAAAAAAAAAAAAATTCCGTTGATCCTCAGTTGTTTCATATGTAAAGTGGTGGTAATAATACTGATTTCTTATGTTGTTAGAAAGATTGAGCTAATATATACAAAACACAACAAACTGTACATGCTCAATAAATTGGAGTGGCTACCACTTAACTATTGTGTCATTATTACAGAATATAATTTCAGATATGTATTTTAAGCTGTGCCATTTTTTTCACTTTTATAGTTATAGAACCACGATTGTAATATTGGGCGAAAATCTTACATTGTTTTCTTATACTTAATATAATACTAACTCTGATTAACTATGCAATCAAACCCTGCATAAAGTGATAGTTACTTAAATCCAGTCTGTTTAGGTAAAAGTAATAAATATTTCCTATTAACTGTGAACTTCCATGAGCAAAATCTAAAACACTCACTGATATTAAGGTAAAATTCCAGGTGTATAGATGCCTTTTTCATATTAGAGAACTTTTAAAATAACAATTCTTATATTTTTGTTGTTGTTGTTGCAAAATATTGAGTTTCTCTTACAAAATGCCTAGCAGTCCTCTAAGCTATGGTGACAAACTGGTTAAAAGACAAATAACTTTCATTCTAGTTGTAAAAGGCAGGCAATTCATCAATAAACAAACCAACAGGGAGGATCAGATTATGAGAGCTGGTAAAGAACCCAATATGGTGGTATGACACAGAAAGTCCAGGTGGT
Organism: Sus scrofa; assembly: GCF_054392235.1. Taxonomy (NCBI): domain Eukaryota; kingdom Metazoa; phylum Chordata; class Mammalia; order Artiodactyla; family Suidae; genus Sus; species Sus scrofa. Next base: position 67,059,829 of record NC_139390.1, read on the forward strand.
TCGTGGTTTAAGGGCTAGACAAAGGCTCCTTGGGCAGATGACAGGCAGAGCACATTCAGGGAAAGAAAATTACAGGTGAGAGAACATCCAATACAAACCACTACGATGGGTGAGAACTTGGAGATTTGGGAGTAGGAAGAATGTCATTAGCCAAAGTGGTAAAAGAGTGAATTGGAGATGAAGTCAAAGAGGCTTGAGTCAGATCCTGAGGTATGTGTAAGAGTATAGAAGTTTAGATTTTATTTTGATTACTTTAGAAAGCCAATGGGATCATTTAGAAAAGGAAGTGACAGGAAATCATCCATATGTACTAAAGATCATGTGGCTACTATGTAGGCGATGGAAGGGTGTGATTGGCAAGACTGAGAAGTAAAAATCCTCTCCACCTGTTGATCCCCATACCTGCTTCCTAGTACTCATCACTTATAAAAGGTTGGCAATACCCATCATCACACAAACATGTATTCACAGAGATGTACATAGGATTGGTGTGTGTGTATTTATAAAAACTGTGGACTGGAGTTCCTGTTGTGGCACAGCGGAAACGAATCTGACTAGTGGCCGTGAGGATGTGGGTTCAATCCCTGGCCTCTATTAGCGGGTTAAGGATCTGGCATTGCCATGAGCTGTGGTGTAGGTCATAGATAAAGCTTGGATCCTGTATTGCTGTGGCTCTGGTATAGGACAGCAGCTGTAGCTCTGATTTGACCCCTAGCCTGGGAACCTCCATATGCCACAGATGCAGCCTTGAAAAACAAACAAACAAAAAAAAACCTTGGACTGAAGTAATTTCCTTTCCACTTTGACTTTCCATTAATTGTTCGATTATCTTTTATTTGCCTTACTGATTTTGTAGATGTATTTACTTTTGTTATAGAATGTTTGAAACATAAAAGAATATATGCTGCATATATTAAATTGAGAGGCATAGTAATAAAATCACCATCCAACTTAGGAAATAGAATATTTTCCACATGTTTTCCCTTCTTGAATCTACTATGCCTCCCTACCAGAGACAAGCTCCTAACTTTTGTTCATTTCCTTGATTTATTCTCACAGTTTCTTCATCTCCAGAAAAGATGTTGTTTACTTATTGTAGGTGGTCTTCTGTGACTTGCTTCTTTCACTCTTATGTTCTAAGACTTGTCCTGGTTCATTTAAGAGTTAGCTCTGTGGCCGATACTACATACTTTTCCTCTGCCTGCAATACTCTCTTGTTTTCTCCTTTTCCTCTCCAAACAGCTCACTATGCTATACGTATTCATTATTTGCTGTAGATAGTGAGTTCATATCCCAGATAAGAAGCCAGATAACTGGACTCAAATATCGATTAGGCCACTTATTAGGACTGTGATATTGGATGTGTTAATTAGCCTCTAAACCTCAGTTTTATAATGAACAAGAGTGCCTACTTCAGGGAACTCTTGGGAGGTTTCCAACGAGTCAGTACATGAAAATTCACAGAGGAAATAACATAGAAATTGTTATTTCGATTTCATAATTAAAACATTTAAATACTGTATTTATGTATATACAGATAATAATTACCCTGTACCAGGCATTATTTCAGGTGTGTAATACATCAAAGGACAAAAAAAAGGACAAAATTTCTACTTTTCTAGAGCCTTACACCTAATATAGGCATTGGACATTAAATATAAATTTAAGAAGTATATTATAATATAACATGTCATATTATAGAAGATGGCAATCGCTTAGTGGTGGAAATTGCAGAGTTGGGTGGATGGAATACAATTCTAAATAGAGTAATCAAGCTGGTCTCTTTAAGGAGAGGATATTTGAGTGAAAATTTAAAGAGATGAAAGAATTATCTATACAGATATCAAGGCACGTAACCTTCTAGGCAAAAGAAATAATTGTAGCAAACCTAAGGCAGAAGCACACTTGGCATGTTAAGGACCAACAAAGAACAGGCGTGGCCAGCCCAGGGAGGGGAGCCTAACAGAAGATGGTAACAGGAGATAGTGAGGGCAGCTCAAATGAATGTCATCTAACAACCAACATAAATTCCGTCAACTCTCAGTGGAGGTGTAACTTCTTCAGTACAGTGTCCTCAGATTTCCTAGACAAGGACGTATCCTCTTTTTACGTGCACTTAAAAGTTATTTTAATTATGTAGTAAACATTAACAAAAGCACACAAAATATAGATGTATGGCACTGTGCTTTTTTAACCATCCTAAAATCAAATATTGGAATATGGAGAGTACCTCGGAAACCCTTTGAATCCTCCTCAAATGTTTACCTCAAAACACAATTACCACTGTAACTTTTAAAGGTAGTTTTTATTTTGCATGTATTTTAATACTTATTTACATGAAATTATCCTGTACACCTCTTTTATGTCTTGCTTCTTGGGCATCTGCGTTGCTGCAAGAGGCTATGTTGCTTTTTTCTTTTCATTGCTGTATATTATTCTATAATTTATTTGTCCTTTGATAGGCAGTGGCATTTGTTCACAGTTTTCAGCTATAATAAACAATGCTTCTGTGGAGATTTGAGGGCACATTGTACTTCTGCATTTATTTCTGTTAATTTATATTTGATTAATCTGCCACGTACTAGTCTAGCAACTCCATGAAGCAAAGATGTTTGACTGCCTTTCCCCTTTGTATTTTCTAGGTTATTATTTGGCATGAAGTAGAGGGTAATTAATATTTTAAATTAATTAGCTAATAAAGCAAGTGTGAGAGATTTATTCCCAGTATTTCAGTTTAGAGTTTTGAATAGAAACATTTTTCAAATGCAGGATTTACTGAACCAGTTTTCTAATTGTACTTTTATTAGTGTGTTTGTATGTATATGTTTGCTAACCTATATAACAATGTAGAGAACAGTTCCAAGGAATAAACATGTCCCAAGATTCATAAAACTAGTTGTGTAATATTTTAAGATTAGGTACCCATCAAGTAGCTCAAATATGTTTGGAACATAGGCCATCTGTGAGCTTGGTTTCACCATTAGTATTAGTAATAGTTCTTGTAACTTTTTCATCCTCAGAAAAGCTTCTGAAAATATTGTTTCCTGCTCACAAGATTATTAATACTTTCTTGATCCCTAACTCAATAAAATAGCAGAAAAAAAAACCTCAGAGAAAAATTAACCCCCCCCCCATGGAAAAATATGTGGTGCTTTCTTGAATTGTAAGATACTTAGGAAATTGAATTTTAGATGTATATAATAATGTAAGAATTTTCAGTTCTCTGTAAAACTTTCTACTGTGAAGAAATGAATAAAGGTAAATTGACTTCCTTTATCTCCTTCAAAAGAAACAAAAAGTCAAGATAGTATGTAACTTGTAAATTAAAATGTAGATTACATTGATCTTCTTACTAAATTTATGGAAAATGCTGTTTAGTAGCATTTTAATAATACTCCATGTTTTTTTGTTGCCAAACTATTTCTTCTTGCAAGATTCTGAAATCTTAAGTATACATTTTGTTAATAAAACTTGCAATTTAATGCATATTTAACTATCCAGTTCCCATAAAAGTTACAATTAAAAAATGTCTTACCCTAGAAATCAAGTTATTAAATTCTATCTAGAGTACACTTCTGTATATCTGCATGTTTAAATTGATATTGTGCATTCAATTTATTCCTTTTAAATAGTTATAATTATTTCTAGTATGGGCAATTTTTTTTCTTTTTTTAAAAATTTCTTTATATATATATATATTTTTTCTACTGGACAGCATGGTATAGCAATTAAGAATACACTTAATAAGAACCAATTATTGTCATTAATTTAGTTTTTGATGTTTCCATGCTACTGTACTACAAGCATGTAAAAGTTGTATATTTGCCATATGCCAGAAATATAGATCTCATATAACTATAACAAAAACAAAAAAGAGGTATTTGTGTGAAAATTCACTGCGTAGTGAGTTCATTTCTTTTTTTCCTTTTCCCTCTTCCAGAGCCGAATTCGTAGAATGTGGAATGACACGGTCCGAAAGCAGTCAGAGTCTTCCTTCATTACTGGAGATATAAACAGTTCAGCATCACTCAACAGAGGTAATTAGAAATGTTTTTTATATTTACTCTTTTTGTGGTTACCTGAAGAAGTTCTTAAATGCATTGCTTTATTTGCAGCTTTTGGATCTTGTTCCATATGATAGGAATATTGCAAGGCTATAAAGCCTGGCTGAGTGTAGCAGTGTGTTCCATTATTCATAAGCCTTTTTTTTTTTTTTTTAATGCTAAATTTTCAGGAAATCTTTTCAAAAGGAAGTTAAAAAACAAGAAACTTCTTTTCTCTCGTCATCTGCCACTGCTATAAACTGGTGAGCTGTCAGGCCTCATTGCAAGCAGTGAAAATGGGCAATTATGTGGCTGTATAGTCAGCTAAGCATCATAGAGTTCCACATTGTCCCAGGATAGAGCAATTTCAAAGTCTTTGTGGAAGTAAAATTATACTGTCTAATACATACGTAAGGCAACCTGTGTATTTGGGGAAAAATCCCATCTAATCTTAACATCAAAAAGATTTGTCCAGGTAATTTTGAATGTTTAAAGATATGGAGAAAAAACCCACTATATATGTATTATATATATGTATATACATACATATACATATGTATGTATATAAATGATTTTTTTTTTTTGGTGTCTAATATGCTTTTGGTTAAAATGCTCCTGGGGCATCATTTAGTTTTTGAAAATGAAGTTCCCTTAATCAACTATTTTGTTTGTGGTCGATTTTTTTTTTTTTTTATTCTCTCTCTCTCTTTCCCCACTGCTGTGTATGTGCATGTGTGTTTGTGTGTGTGATTGGAATTAAATTGACTGCAGTAAAAATGAGTAGATATAATGTTTGTGGAGAACTAAAGTACACTATAGTCAGGGCTGGGAATTCTTTATAGTTTTATCTGGGAAGTGGTATTTGCATGAGCGTATTTTAATTGCACTGTCCTAAGAGAGACAATTTTGATGCATATGTTCAACAGTTATTTTTGTAATCAACATTGTTATTTTTTCTTAACTCCAAACTAGAATTATTTGTTTTCAACCTGTCTGTCAGATTTTTGTTATATTAAATGCTACTTAGAAACCAATAATTTAATAATTATGGCTTATGATTAAAAGAGATTCAGATGCTGGGGCTCTTAGTTAACTTTTACTCAAGTAAGTTTCATTTTATTGATGTAAAAGAAGTTACAACAGGTAGTGTTCAAGTTGAATTTGATAGAGGGATTCATCCATGTTATATGTAATCTTGATTGATTTCCTTAAGTTATTTGTGCCAGTGATAACTGCACCCTAATGATGATATTAAATTTTCTACAATGCTTTTGCTTAAGTTAGAATAGTGAGTGCAAACATTCCTCCAAGTAAGAAGATACATTAAAATAAAACAATCACCCTCTTGTGTTTTGTTTCATTTCCAGTTTATTTTATATAATATCTCTCAAGAATTCCTCTCTTTCTCTTTTTTTAAGTTTAGTTTTAATAGTTACTTTGTGAAAATTTATTTAAATATGGATACTCAACTCTTTTGTGGCAGCAACTGGCACATATTAAAATGAGTATGGCAAAGCCTTTTTTAAATGGCTTTACACCCAAGCTTTCACCAAAGAAAATGGTGAAACTTATTATGATTAGCTAATTATGTTTACAGTTTGTTGCCATACTCTCAACTTTTTGACATACTTTCTAATTAATAGTGGACAAATTACTTACAAATGCGTCCAAAATTTAGGAAGTAATTTATATTCATAATGACGTTTTCTTTTTTTCTTTAAATAATGTATAGAAATAATACATAGGAAATTTACAGTTTGTTACTAGAAAGAAAACTATTCTATTAATAGGATTTATTGTATCTTGCATCTGATGATTACAGAAACCATAGAATAAGTATTGTTGAAACAAAAGATGAGATAATAGGATTTTAACAAGGCACTATTTATTTTCCTACTGTGAAGATGGATTAAAAAATGTAAAATAACTATTTGGTTTGCCATTATGGCCAAAATTTATGAAAAGAGAGTAAGTTGTGTAGTTGTATTAAAGATTATTTCAAATGAAGTTTTCATGACCTTGATTTTAAGTTCAGTTATGTTGTTAAGCATTACTATGTGCCTTTTTAGCTCTTTCTCAAAAATTTCATCACCTTGGAATATATGCTATGTGGATGACTAGGTCAATTTGAAATATGTTTAAAGAAAATAGTAATATTTTATATTGTCTGATCATATATTTAAATCCATTTTTAAAATCTTTAGCTTTAAAATCTGTTTCTTAAAGTTATTGAAGAAAGGGTATAAAATTTCTTGTGACATCCAATAAGTTACCTTAATTATGGCTTTGGGAGGGTGTTAAGTTGAATTTGTGATTTGAAGCATGTCTGTGTTGTGGTCTTTTCCTTAAGGAGATGTATTCTTCCTGCACTCAGTGACTTTGGTGGTGGGTACAGCATAAAGTCCTCCTCATCGTCTACATTAATTTCCTGGTCCCCCAAGTCCGAAGCTCCTGGTTTTACTCTCATCTCATCATTTTTTATCTTCAACGAGTGCAGTACTTTAAAATTTTATTTCTTCATATTATATCTCTGAAGCTAGTCTTTAACTTCCTTCTTTAATCTTGTCTTATTTCCCAGGGTCCTATCTTCCCTGCATTCAGACGTGTGTATCATATTTAGGTAGGTGGCATCCAAGATTAACCTTTCTGGAGAAACACTTCAGTCACCTCAGCAACATAATTATGCCCATTTATTATTCAAAAGATGATATCCTCTATTATTAAAATAAAAACTTTAGGCCCTGCATCTTTACATCTTCGCATATTCTAACTTCCCACTCATTCCTAATTTCTTACAGCTGAAATTTTTTTAAGTCAAAACTCCATTTTTCTTTCCATATTACATCTCTTATGTTTGTCTTTGGAATACTTCTTACCTTTGAAAACTATAGGAAAGTTGTCTAAAAATTAGTTCTATTTTCATTTTAGGTTTTCTTTCCTATTCATACCACTGCCCAATTCACCAAAAGAATAATTATTTTAAAATTCTGTATGTCTTATCTATTCTTCCAAACAAGAATCCATTATCATCTTTAGGTTCATTAAATTAATCCTTCTCAATGATTTTGTTTTTCAAACCATCTCTAATATTCTGTTCTTGAACCCACTTGTTACATCCTATGTATCAGATTACCTGTCTAGATTTCCCAGTGTGACCAATTTGATTACTATTGGGACTTTTCTTCTTGGGATCAAGAAAGACCTTGGAAGATTTATTGATAATTTTCAATTCATGTAATCATTCTTATATACTCTCTTTAGGATTTTGTTATTTGGTCACCTCATCTCTAAACCCTTTAATTTCATGTGTTCTTTGAATATCTATATTTATGAAGATGTTTTCCAAGTGTCCCCTATACAGTTGCAGATATTTTTCATCTGCTGACTTGTTTGCCACAATGCTACACACTCATGCAAATCCAGAATTTCCTGGGGCCAACACCCAGTACCCCAGGACTACCCTTAAGTTAACCTCACCAATGCCACTGCATACACAGATAGAAGGCGCTTTTTGAGAGCCCTAAGATGATGCTTGATTACACAGAGTTTCAAGGAAAGTTAACGCTGATCCAAACCCAAGTTTCACAAGCCCCACAGGAAGGTTTATTCATCTATTCATTTAAATATCTACACTTGCACACACCTTGAAATCAGTCCTTAATCCCCAAGCTCCCCCCAGGGCAATGGAACTCTGATCTGAATTTCTGGTAGCTCCAACCTACTGGCAGATACAACGTGTAGCTAAAATAATCTATCCCACGTGTATTCCTACCCACTGGTCCTGCTAGCCAGACTGTTTTCTGAGTGATTTAGATTAGCAATACCTGAAAGCTTGAGTTTGATCCCAAAATGAAGCATTTGTTGAGAAATTTCTCTGGCAGTTCAGTTAACGGGTGCATATTTCCATTCTTTTTGTGGATTTGGATAGAAATTGGGATATTTTCTGAAATTATATTTTATTAGGCTTTATCATCATGACTAATATAATTGCATTTCCTGCTTTCTCTTTAATACATTTTCAATTTAATACATTGAATTGATATCAGAAATTTCAGTTGAAAATCAAGGTTTGTTAGGAAGCTGCTACCAATATGGTATTGCTGCATGAAGTACCAAAAGGTGGCTCCCACCCCCACAGCTGTGGACTGCAAAAGTGTGCCCCACCAGAGTGGCAGAATTGGCAACAAATGCGTTTCTCTTTCTGGAACAATGACTTGAACAGCATTGTGAGTTTTTATTTTCTCTACCTCATCACCCACCCAAGTTAATGCAATGTAGATTTTTTTATTCATGAAGATCTGACCAGTAAAGCTATACTTATTTAAGCCAACTTGAAGTGTTATATGGCAGAAGAATCTCAGATCTATAGATGTTCTTTGCATAGCAGGTTTTAGAATGGAGACAGTAAACTACTTAACTCTCAGAATCTGTGCAACAGGATATAAATAGTATCCACTTCAGAGGCACCTTGAGAGAGAATACCAGGAACATAATAAGTACTATTATTATTATTATTGTTATTATTTTATTCAAAAGTTCACTTATATTTCCTAACAAATGAAAACTGGGCCATGAGAGAGCTTTCAGGTAATCAGATGTTCAAATTCATCATTCGCTACCGAAGGATTCCTTTACTTTTTATTTCCTAGTAATAGGTGGGAGGAATGAGGGGCTACCTGAATGTCAAGCGAAAGAAATCATTTACCTAAGATGGTGCTTCCCTTGAGGCTAACAATACTGAATTGTCTCTCTTAAATTAGAAACTAAATGCAAATTATATCTGCCTACTTGTACTTTCCAGTTTTGATTTGTAACTCTAGTTTGGCATGGAGGAAATAAAATTAAAATATTTCTTCTCCCTTCCTTAGATAATGATATATAAGCAAGCACTGCCTCCTTTTTCCTCCAAGCCCCCCTACCCCTCAGAAGCTTAGAGAACACTGTCTCACTTTAGACAGCCCTACTAAATAAGAAATTATGTGGCAGAGAAGGGCTGTGACATATTCCCTTTTTAAACTCATGTCTCCTCACTGTATTGTCTCTCCCAGGAGGCTGATCACTGGGGCAGAAGAAACTTCACAATAAATCCCTTGCCATCTCATTAATATTCAGGCTACAAAACATATTTTGTTTTTATGTGTTTTAAGAAAAACACAAATGAAAAAGTGTAAGTGGTATTTCACTGCAATTAATGATTTCTGTAAATTAAAGCCACTAGGGTGAACCCTCATACTCAGTCACTCCACTTTATTAATTCAGTAAATATAATTTGGCTTATAGGCATAAAATGTGTCATATCGTCCAAAAGCCTTGCTATTTTGTAGGATTATAAAATCATTGGTTATAAATATTAACCAGATTCTAATGTAATCTGACATCTATTGGTGTTATTTGCAGAAATAGTTAACCATGTGCCTGAGAGTACTAGCTTAGCTAACATATCAGACTGGGCTATATAACAAATTACTTTTTGATATGGACAAGTTTTATGATGATAGGGATGCAAATATAGTAAGTATCCTATGGCATGGAGAAATTTTTCATTTGAGATTCACCATTTTTTTTGAGAAAACAAACTTAAGGTTTTATTCAAGATCATCTTGGGAGGGAAGGAGTGAGGAAGAGTAAACACTGTTCCTCTGATTTACAACAACAACAAAAAAGTAGCTTATATTTAATATTTTGGACCTTTATATTCTTGATTACATATGAGGCAATAGTAGTTTTTTGTGTTAATTTCTTTCCTTTGCATGTGTACTCAATAAAGATATAATCAGAAAATGTACAATAAAATCAGGATATAGTCTGTTTAGGAAAATCAATTTAATACACAAAAGCAAAATAGGTACAGCTTTTAAAAGTAAGATGTTGCATCAAGCCGATGATTAAACAATGCTACTAATATCTGATTCCTAACTCAAGGAGACCAAATAATTTTCAGAATGAACTTTCCATTGCAAACAGAAATATGTTAAATAATGATTTCTAGTCAACCAGGAGAAAATGTTCTTGCTATAAATTGTTTGCAGGAACTGAAAGAGAAAAACTTTTAAAATGCTTGCCTGGTGAGTCCTTCTTATGTTTTGCTCCTTGTCCATTTGTTATGAATCCTTGAAATCCTCCAGCTTCTCACAGCCAACTTCACACTAGTAACAATGGGCATTATTATTATGGCTTTCAAAGATCCCTTCACAAAGAGAGTTATTCATGTAGATTTCTCATATTTATGGTTTCTTATCTTACTGTCTTATATATAGTTAGTAACATCTTTTACCTCCATTATAAATCAAGCAAGCCACAGTGAGATACCATGATAACCTCTAAATATGATACTATAGAACATTTCAAATTAGTTTTGAAATATTACTACTGTTTTGTATAAGTTGCTGAGAATGTGATTTTTTCAAAAAACAGTATCTTTTCTGGGAACTAAATGTGAATACTTGAGTTTACCTTCAGCAATCACTGGTATTCTTTTCTCTGATAGAATACAATTGCCTCTTTATATCCTGAGAAGTTTGGGATTTCTCCTAGTATGTGTAGCTACCGTTTACCTATTATACACTGTTCATTATTTATTATCCGTTATCCTCATATCCATGAAGAACCTTGGTTTCTTGGTAACTTTGTCCAAAATCACACGGGTAATAAAGAATGAAATCGAGATTCCCAACAAGGTTTTTCTGATCACAAAACCCTACTTTCAGTAATAAAAATGTTCATTCTTTTCCTGTGATGACATTTTTTTCTTGAAGCTTGATGAAGATTAGATTTAAGATATTTTCCAAGAATGTATTTCAGAGTGAATTGTATCACCTCACATGGAAATAAGATATTCTTAAAGCACAGTTAGTCATATGTTTATTTCTTAATTTCCTTGATGTACTATTCATTTCTTTCCTCTTAATTTTGTTCTAAATACAGTTCTTTAGTGTGAATTCATTCATCCTGTTCATTTAGGGTAAGAAAAGCTTTAAAATATTGTGAATATATGGGCAGATGGATTGGCCAATAATATTTTTTTTTACAAAACTACTTGATATTGAATATGCTGGATTAATATGCATAACTGTTCAATTGTAGGACTTAGGTTGCAAGAATTTTATAATCATTCTTCTTTCCTGAAAATTCTCAACTACCAAAAATCTCAAAGATATTTTCTTAGTAGAATCCTTTTATCTTTAATTTTTAATTTCCTATATTTCAGTAAAAGAATATTTTGGTCAGAGCAATTATTGTGTTAAAAAATCTGGTAAATAGCTTCTGCCTATAAAAATTTAGTAATAGGACCAATGATATTACTTATCCAAATCTTTGTACTCCTGAATTTGATATTCCTTAATACTGCATGCTCTGTCAGGACAATATAATAATACTTAGAACAAGGAAGTATACACACACACACACACACACACACACACACACATATGAATGACTGGGTCACTTTACTGTATAGCAGAATTTGATAAAACATTGTACATCAACTATTCTTTAATAAAAGTATTTTTAAAGAAGTTAATGCTTAGAACAAATAGAAAATCTATTTGGGTTGACTTTGAGTAAGTAGTGATAATGTTATAAATTAAACTTCTCATTACTTTTATATACCGATTCCAGTTTCAAGAAAAACAGTGATCCTGCTGAATAGCATTGAGAACTATGTCTAGATACTCATGTTGCAACAGAAGAAAGGGTGGGGGAAAAACTGTAATTGTAATGTATACATGTAAGGATAACCTGACCCCCTTGCTGTACAGTGGGAAAATAAAAAAATAAATAAAAAATAAAAAAAAAGAAAAACAGTGAAGTATCTTAAATTCAAATTTGAAAAAAACAAACAACATTGGACTGTTCTTCTCATCTAGAAAAATGTTCCTACTGCCTTATAAGCATCAAGATGATGATATAAATGTAGTATAAAATGTTCAAAGTTAACTGAGTCATCACTTGTTCAGAATATTTTTTCTAAGAATAGATGATATTAACCTATATCTGCTATTTTGAAAGTGAATAAACATTCATTCATTTACATGAAAAGTTAAAATGTGGAAATGGGATAAGGTCTAAAAAGGTCTTATTAGAAAAAAGATACTTAAATTGTCATGAGTAATAATCGAGTCATATGGCCCCTGTTTATGGCATACTAAGGCTTATAGAGTTCAACCTCATGTACCATATGCCATTTAGAAATAAATGTTTTTGTGATATGCTCTCCTATGATCTTCATGATAGGCTTTTCTTATGATTTTTATTATAAGGAATGGGGGTGCTTTAAAACTAAGACAAGTTACCCCTCAAATTCATAAATAGTAATTTACAACCCCAGAAAATCACTAGAGAATTCAGAAAGATTTGAGATGTACAAACTAAAGGAAGAGAATTAGTCTTGATGTAGAGTAATAGAAACAATATGTTTCCTAAAACAGCCTCAGTCTAAACAGAACAGAGCTGATTATGATTATACGACAAAATAAGCCTCCTCTGAACGTAATCTTTTTAGAATCTATTCATAGATACCTTGTTTTAATTCATGTCTAGTTTTCTCAGACATATTTTATCAAATAAGATTCCAAATTTAAAATCCAAGTTTTAGCCATGATAGACTTTCTGTAGGCAAGTTCGTATAATTTGCAAAATATAAGAAAATTTGCCAATACAGGGCAGAAAATTTCATGAAAAGTCATATTTTTTAAAAATTGATAAAGTATTGTGTATTGTTAAATAATTATTATACTTTCCTTAGTTGTGAGGTTTTTTTTTTTTCAGTAAAAATGCACAAGCAGATATGATTAAAATAAATGTAGCCATGGGAATGACTACATACCACATACTACATACTACATTCTTACTAAAATAGGCCGTGATTTTCTGCCATTTTACCTGTGGCTAAGCACACTTGGCCAAATGATCCTTAGGCTCAGCCTTCTTTGTTTTGAGTACTCTGTCAATGTATCCAAAATATACAAGTTAAAAGCACCCAGAAACATGTCTTTAACCACAAAAGATGCTTTAGAGATGAATGACTGAGCAGTATAGATTCATCATTTCTACTGCAGACTGACCACTTCCCCAACTGGAAAGCAAAGATTTATAAAGAATTTTGTTTTCCAATCCTGCCAGTATTGGCTTGAGCAGTTAACATAAGCTCTCGGAGAAACTTTGCTTGCTGCTAATTATATATCAAAAGACAAGTCTCTAATGCCATCAGTTTCTTTATTTGTAACACAATGGGGTTGTGTTGCATTTATGGCAAAAAAAAAAAAAGTACATACATAAAATAATACTTTAAAGCTCTCAGAAGAAAATATATCTTAGATTTATTTTTTTTAATTTTACATTTATTTATTTATTTATTTATTTATTTATTTATTTTTGCTCTTTAGGGCTGCACCTGGCTAGTTCCCAGGCTAGGGGTCTAATCAGAGCTACAGCTGACGACTTATGACACAACAATGCCAGATCCCAGCAGCGTCTGCAACCTATACCACAGATCACAAAAATCCCAGATCCTAAACCCGCTGAGTGAGGCCAGGGATCAAACCCACAAGCTCATGGTTCCTAGTCAGATTTTTTCCACTGCCCACGACAGGAACTCCAATATCTTAAAAACCAAATAACAAAGATCATAAACTATAAGAACAATATAAGGTTCTTATCTCAAAACTTAAATAGTAGTACTCAAAACAGGCAAACTACTGGAAGAAGGTGTAAACAACACATATAATGAACAAAATGTTAGTACCTATACTTTATAAAGAACGTCTATAAATCAATAAATAAAATGCAACAACCTAATATGTATGTGGGCAAAAGTTAAGAACAGGCAATTCACAGAAAAAGAAGCCCTTACAACCAATAAACATATAAAAATTACTTCATCACCCTGGTAACCAGGAAAATACAAAGTATGACAGTAAGTTGAGATATTTCATCCTCTATGAAATTGGCAAGATGCCAGTCTGACAATAGGAAATCCTAGCAAGAACTTAAGAAATACACACTACTTGTGGAGTGTGAATTGATACATACACATTTGACAGCACTTTGGCAACATGTTGTAAATCGAAAACGTGGACAGCATATGACCCAGCATATGATTTCTAAGTATTTATTGTAGAAATACTCATGTATCTGGACAAGAAAACATGTATAAAGCCAATTAGTGCAAAATAAGGGAGAGGAGAATAGGTAATTTCTAGGGTTCCCAGCTCTAAAGTTCTGAATTTACATATTAAAATAGAAGCAATACCTCTACATTCAGAATATTTCATTTTATATTGAACTAACAATAACCCAATCTGTACTCTGGAGAAAACATGTCATTGACATCTGTATTAATAGATTCCCAGTGAATGAATTAGCTATTAAAAGAGGCTGAAGTATCTCAGAACCATTTGAAAGAAATTTAATAGGCAGGTTGATTAAAATTTAATAGCAAACTTGTTGGCTGTTAAAAGTGCACAGTGTGATAAATCAAGATGTCAGCTCTTCGATTTATGACTTTAGAAAAAAATGTTGAAAGAGCTCTTGGCTTTCAGTAAAAACATTTCTTCTTTGACACTTTGTAATCTCATTAATTGAATAAAAACAGGAAAAAATATAAACTTATGGTTTCCATGGCTTTAAAACTTATATAACTTTTAAGGATAGCATGCAGATTTTTTTTAGTTTTGTTTATTGTTATAAACAACCTGTTCTTGATTAATATGGATATCCTATTTTAAAACTGAACTAATCATTGCTTACACTATCTTTCTATAGATAGCATGTGCGTGCTGATATTGTTTTCTTACACAGAAAAGGAAAAAAGAGGAAACAAGATATTTAAAATAGAAAATGCCAGTTGAGTCAGTTCTTTATAGTTCTGGAAGTCTCTTCTATTTATTTTTGTTTTTGTTTATGTTATGTATAACTACATGAATACAAAAATAAAATAATTGAACATTACAGAAAAGCATATGAGAAAAAAGTAATGCACCCCAATAAGGTTCTGAATAAAATTTTGTTGAAACATATTTTGGGGAGAGGATACTTCAAAAATGTTTGAAAACTGATTTAAATAATGTTTTAAGTAAAACTACCAGAGTCATGTGTGACCTTGAATAAACTATGAATGTCTCTGAACCTGTGTTTCTCTATGTATTGTGATGATGGGACAGTAGACAATGTTAAAATCTTATCCCATTGTAAATTCTGAGTTATAACCTTTCTCCATTATGTTACATTGCAACTGACTAGGTGATACTTATATACATAAGATATATTTTGAGTACTTCTGATTTATTTTTTCCAGTTTTCTTGTTTATATTATAGGTTACTCGCTAAAGAATGAGACATATCTTTTTTCTTTTATACCACTTTTCTTAAATATTTGAAAAGAAAGTAAAAACCATGGGACCATTTCACCAGAAAGAAGTTCAGGCATGCATGTACACAGTTGTGAGCACACGAATAGGCACATACAATTTTTCACATACTTTCAGACACATACAAGTTTTCACAAAATTTCACATACAATTGTAAGGGTGTCACAGCTTCATAGACACCCTCTCCTGATGAAGGATTCCTTGCCTTACACTGAAGTTGGTATTAAAATTCTATAGAAAATACCATCATTAGTGAAGCTGTTTTTACTTGTACAGATGAAATCTGTTTGGGGACAGCCAAAATTAATGTCTGAAGACAAAAGCACAAAGGTGTCACTCAGTAACCCTGCTTTGTGTATAACTCTGACTTGTACGCATAAGACAAGATATATAATGGAAATGACTTCATCAAAGAAAAAATACGTCAAACCAGGGGGAAGAGAACTACGAGGGAGTCGAATGGAGGAGGAGGAGAGGAGGTATATTAAGGAAGAAAGAATCATGCAGCTAAAACTATTTTATTGAAGTAAAATGAACAGAACCGTAACCATCCTATGTGTTTATACATAAGAAGTTGAAAATTGAGGCATATTCGTATGTGACTGTTAAAGAATGGCTGTACTCAGTTGGTTCATTACATTGCCAAAGTCTTAAGTTATAAACTTTGCCCATTCAAAGTTATGATCAAATAAAAACCCAAGTACATTAAAAAAAAATGAAGTGAAAGCAGAGCAGAGTAACAATTCAAGTTATTTTAAGAGCTTTTCAGTATACATTTGTTAGCCTACTGTCAAGAAGAAAAGTTGTTTGAATTATGTGTCCAAATGATATCACAGAGAGTCCAGTGAGATCCACCTGTCATCTTGTTTCAGATCTGTTCTTTGCTTCACAATTTCAGAGCATTTGGAGCTGCCTTAGATTTTTCAGTCCTCTGTTATATGAATCATGCTGAACAGGGCCTCCCAATTTCCAAACACCTATTTTAATTTCATAAGGAAAGAAATGTAACAGTTTTGAGGTAAAAACTACTCATTTGATAAGAGAGTACTCATTATTCCATTCAGATTTTATTCATTCAAAAACCTTTGTATCACCCTCAAACTGGGTATAAAGTAAAAAAAGAAAAAAAAAAAAAAACCTCTTCTTAAAATGACTGTTTATGATTTTGTATTTAGTCTTTTTCAGTAGCTTAGGGTTTGACTTACAGAAAATTGTCAGAAAAACTTTCCTAAGTTTTCCAGTGTGGAATATGAAAATCTCTTTGCTTTCCATCACGCTTTCACCAGAAATAAAGGTTTAGTGCTTGGTCCTCTGTTGACAGCCTTGTTAATGATTCACATATGTTGAAATTCAATGTTAATTCCTTTTCCATGGTTCTATTACAGAGCTAACCCTTGTTACTGATAGCCAATAAGGTATGACTGTGGTTAGGATTTAGTGAGTCAGAGAATTAAAGAACAGCTATTTTTACATAGCCACTTTGAGCTTTTTGAGTCATGACAGTCTGTTCCATTTTTTTAATTTCCCCCTCTAATCGTTATCTGCAGTAAGTATTCGGGTAGAATTTTGTGTTTCCAAATAATTATGAGTGGTTATCTTTGCTTCAAATGTCTCAGTATTATGGTCCATGGTATTGGAAGGCAATACATCACATTAGGAATGAGAACTTTAAAAAATGTACTCAAATTATAGAACGACTTATAATTGATAAAATGACTTTGTTTTCGTTTTCATATTTTCAAGATACCATACATGTCACATAGATTTTTTCATTAATTAGGCATATGTTTACTGAGCTCTAAGAAACATTCTAGGCATGATATGGAGAGGTGAAAAAAGCCCTATGTACTCTTTGTCTTCCTGGGCTTTGTATTCCAGGAAATGAGCACATAAACATGCTTTTCACATACATAGTGTTGTAACTCTTCCTCACCAGCACCCCACCATCATCTTATTTGTGTCTTCAAACTGACTAACCACTAAGCTTAACTTTTCAGCTGAAAAAACAGTGACAGATGGTCTGTAAACACTGATGGTCTTGGAAGTCTTCGGCAATTTCACAGCTATTAGAAGGGAAGTTTACAAATCAGAAGCTAGTCTGAGGGAAGAGGAAGAGACAGGATGGACAGAACCTTGGAAAATCGTATCAGCATTCAAAGGCTGAGTGAACTGGAGAAACAAACAAGAGACTTCAGCAAAGACAAGTGAAAGGCAGTGCAGCTTCAGAGAAGAGGCAAAACTGTGTACATAAAAGATGAAGGAAGACAGGGTCTGAGCAGGTTTCTAGACAGAATCTAGGCATTGACAACAAGCTGTTTTTTGTTTGGTTTGGTTTTGGGTTTTTTTGTTGTTTGTTTAGCCCTCTCAGTGCTCCCTTAAGTGTGAGCGGGTGCTGGAGGTAGCAGCTTTGGGGAAAATTGCACGTGTTTGGGATGGTAACAGGAAAAGTGGTCTCTGAGGTCACTGCAAGCTTTGAGTGTCCATGAAATAGTATTAAGTTCTTACATTGGGTGAATCAAATGAGGGATGATTTTTCAGTTATTCAGACATCTCCCTCTTCTTTTCAAACTAGCAAACTCATATTGTCCATAACCTTATATTCTTTGCAAAACATTACTCACCAAACTCCACAGTCTACTCTGCAGTTCCTGGTACTAAGTCCTTGCTTGTTTTACAACTTGCCACTTTTAGAACTAAAGTCCTTGCCACTTTTAGAACTAAATGTAATTAGTCGGTGACACTAATTACATTTGTTTCACATGGTGCATGAGGTATAAAAATGATAGTGAAAAAGCCACTTCAATAGTGATTCTTTTTCTCTTGGGAAAAACATCCTTAATATCAAGGATAAAGAGGAAACAGGTTTTATTATTAAGTTTTAACTTTCTTAAGTGTTTGTGTGGGTCTAGATTTAACAGCAGGTGAATCACTAATCATGTCACTCACTGGGGCTGTAGGTCAGTAACTGATTCTGGATTGCACCTGGATTTGAGGAAGCAACCTACCAAAGCCATGCGGCTGAGACTGAGTATTGTTTCATTCCATCAATGCTGTGTCATAATACAACTGCACACCAGTCCGTTTCTGCACGTGTTGCTGACCTTTCTAGCTTAGCAGGAATTGATGGTAAATAAGTGAACTTTAAAATTCAGTCTTCCTGCATGTGTAAGTTTCACTGGTACAAGTGCTTTAAATTTAAAGCACATTCAAAAATCAGAAAAACATTAAGAAAAACTGAAAAGGAACTTTAGGCTAGGAAGTATGTAGTCAGATGGATTATTTCTACAGATTTTGATAGTTTCTTTAGGATTCCACTATGGAAGCTTTTTTGGGCTGCACCCATGGCATATGGAGGTTCCCAGGCTAGGAGTAGAACCGGACCTGTAGTCGGCAGCCTACACCACAGCCACAGCAACGCAGGATCTGAGCCATGTCTGTGACCTACACCACAGCTCACAGCAATGGTGGATCCTTAACCCATTGAGCAAGGCCAGGGATCGAACCTTTGTCCTCATGAATGCTAGTCAGATTTGTTAACTACTGAGAATTCCTAATTAAACTTCTTTGTTCTTAAACTATAAGCGTTTATGTAAACTGAATGCTAAACAGAAATCAAAATCTTGCTTGAGTCGCCTGCTTCTTGCTTACGCTTGATTCTTCTAAACTCAATTGTTTCCTTATCCTAAAGCAGAAGTCTTCTTTTTCACTTAAATCATTTTACCTTTTATTATTTTTTAAATTGAGGTAAATTGTCACATAATATTATTAGTTTCTAGGGTATAACTAATTCGATACTTGCGTGTATTGTGAAATAATCCTCAAGGTGAGTTCCTTCCCCTTTATCACCATGAGCAGTTACAGTTTTCTTTGTTCTTTCCATGAGAACTTTTTAGCAGATCATCTTGTTTTACATCAGCATAGGAACAGAACCCAAAGGAATATTTTTTTTATAAGCTTTATAAGAAGCAAGTTAAAAAAAAAAAAAAAGGTGAGCCATCCTCCCAGGCTACTGTTTGTTTTCCAATTAATTGAAATTATAAATAACGTGTAGGAATGAAGGGAAATGTGTAGAGCGGCACATGTAAGTCCCAGCCACTAGATTTTACCCTCATTTGGTCTGCGAGGAAGTATAAAGCATTGGAGCAATTTGATGCTTTTAAGGCTTATACCCTTGTTAATTTTAAGTTGCTTTCACCTTTCTTTTTTTAATTTAAAAGCTTATTTAGAGCAACTTAAGAAAGCCATTACTTGTATCAGAAGACTTACTTTCCTTTTCTACTTGAAAAAAAGTCTACAATAACAAATATTAAGTAAGCAGGTATAATTTCCAAGTAGTTTGCTTTTTGAAAATCTTGGGCAGACCAAATTCTGTCTCAAACAATTAATCTTACATTTGTATGACATCAACAGTATCTGTGTTTGACATTTAGAGTGTTCTATTTCTTATTTGAAAGGCACTATAGCCAACTCCTTTTAGCTTTTCTTACTAAATATTATATATTTAATTCATCAATGGGAAATAATATCCTGATATACCCATTAAAGTGAAGATCTGTTATCTCACAGTGAAAAGACATTTAAATGTATGTGTTTTACAATTTCAGCAAATGTTCATCAAGGACATAGTAAGTGAAAAATTCAGAGCAACTTATATGCTAATTCTTTGCATAGGATGTATAGGATACAAACATATGGCTTATATCCTGATAGAACTGAAACTTAGCAGCTTTGGAGATCTGACAAACTGTGTTGGCCTTTAAATCTAGAGTTCACTTTCTCAGTTTTGAGGCTTAAAATATTTATTTGACTGATAATTTGCTGTATATCAGAGGTATGATAAGAAAAAGTTATCTCTTCATTTTTTCAACATTTCTATGAATGACTAAATGTTTTTTATTCGTTCAGTATAGAATACTTTTTATTTTGAGGCAATTGTAGGTTCACTTGCAATTTTACAAAATAATACAGAGATCATGTACCTTTTACCCAGTTCCCCACCGTAATATCTTGTAAAATACAGTGTCACAATTAGGATATTGATATTGCTACAATCCACCAATTTGGTTTCGATTTCTTCAGTTTCGCTTGTATTTAATTGTATTTGTGTTTATATTTTTGTGTGTGTGCGTGTGCGTGTGTTAAATCACTGCAGTTCTATCGCAAGAGTAGGTTTCTGTTACATGCTGTCATAATCAGGATACAGAGTAGTTCCATCACCACAAGGAATGCTCTTGTTGCTGTTTTATGACCAGACACACTTCCCTCCCCTTTGCATTTTTAAACCCTGGCAACCACCAAACTGTTCTCCATTTCTGTAATTTTGTCATTTCAATAATATGATATATGTATGAATCATTCATTATGTAACCTTTGAAGAGGCGCTTTTACCCCATATAATTGTCTAGAAATTCCTCCAGATCATCATGTGTACTGTTGGTTGTTCCTTCTTATTGCTGAGTCATATTCCATGATATGGTTTGTGCCATAGGTTGTTTAGCTTTTCACCAGTCAAAGGACATCTGATCTCTTTCTCGTTATGGGCCATTACAAATAGAGATGCCATGAACATTCATCTGTAGGTTTTTGTGTGAGCCTAAATTTCCAGTTCTCTGTGATAATTGTCCAAGAAGGCAATTGCTGGGTAGTATGGTGATGGCACATCTAGTTTTATAAGAAAGTGCCAGACTATTTTTCAGAGTAGCTATATGTACTACATTCCCACCAACAAAGTATGAGTGATCCAGTTTCTCTTCACCCATGCCAGCATTTGAGGTCATCACCGTTTTTATTTTAAGCATATAGTGATGTCACATTATGTTTTCATCTGTATTTCCCCAATGACTAATAGCAGTTCCTTTTGTGAGCTTGTTTGCCACCTGTATCTCCTCTTCCGTGAAATGTCTGTTCACACCTTTGGCCCATTTTATAACTGAAATGCTTTTTGTTTTGTTTCCTTGTTGATTGTTTATTTTTTACTGATGACTTTTGAGAGTTCTCTAAAACCCCAGATATCCCCAATACTAGTTCTTTGTTGGATTGCAAATATTTATAAATTTGTTTGCAAATATTTTCTCCTGTTCCATAGGGTATATTTTCATTTTTAATATATATATACATTTAAATTAACATATACCTGTGTTTTCAAGTTGTCCCTATACAATTTGTATTTTCCTTTCCTCAGTCATTTTTCCATTCTTTATTATCTAACATAAATATATATTCTGCCTATCATTTCCATACATGACCAAATTATATTTAATGAAATGGGTTTTTCTAAACTTTTTTGCTTTTTTGGTTAAATGGCTATGCAGGGTGGAAGGTTGTAATAATGCACACTGAGAGTGTGTTAGAACCTAGGTACATCTGTCCATAAAGAGATGAAAGAGTTCAACTTTGTTATTTTGCTATGCCAAAGTCCAAACAACCAGTTGGAAAATGGAAAATGGAATTATATATATTGCTTGATACCATGAAGTTAGTACTTTTATTTAAAATGTTTTAAAAATAGTATCCTTATGATCATTTTATCAGATTTATAAGTTCACCTAATTAGTATACTTATTATGGTGTACTAATAAGAGTGATTGTATTTTATTTTATTTCAATTTAAACAATTCTTCATAAAATTTTAAGAAATGTCAAAATCTTCTGTTGTGTCAACAACTGCTCTCCAAATGAGTGTTTTATCATAAATGTTGCCTTTTATTATTTTCATTGAAAACAACTCAATTATTTCTGATTGAGGGAGTGTTTTGTTTAGTTTTACCTTTTCTTTTTGTGTTTAAACTTTTTTTTTTTTTTCAGCTCCTGTTCTGTGTTTTGTGTTTTGTTTGTATGGAAGACTGTAATTTTGCTTTTTTAAAATTTTCATTTTTAGCAAGCATGGGAATATATTCTTGCTTACACTCTGGGAAAGAGAACACCCTAAATGTGGCTTAATCAGCACTGTAAATCATTTTCTTTCTTTCCCATGGACTCGGATATGTGCATTGTTGGAACACGTGTGCTGTAGTGGCATATATTTTTTGAGTCTAACTAGTTGCCTGCCTGTAATCAGGACTATATCAACTGTTGTCATTCTAAATGTTTCCTTTCTTTTTTTCAAACACATTTGCCTGATTGACCTTTTTTTTTTCTCTGTCTTTCTATGGGGCTGCTCCAGGAGCCATGGCTAATCATCTCATAAGCAATGCTCTGCTTCGTCCGCATGGTACTAACAATCCCTATAATACATTGCTTGGGGAACCGGCGGTCTGTAACAACCCTTCTGTCAGCATGTACAACGCACAAGGTGTGCTGGAATTTATCTTAATTTTTTCAAGTGAGGGTCCCATTTTATGGCCACATTTTATTTTTCTTTCCTTCCTCCTGCCTCTTCTTTCTTTTGGAAGCAGACACACAGACTCTTCTCACCCTCCACTACTCTTGGTGCTTTTATTTTCCATTTTCCGTAGGTTTTCCTTAGTAAGAAAAGGATTCCTTCCTTCTGATAAACAAATGCTTGATTCATCAATATGTGTTTGTTTCTCTGTAACGTTATAAAATGTATTGTGGTTTGTCAGTACTTTCCCTGTTGTTGATTGATTTCTGTATGAAATACCTATGTGTGCATTTTGAGAAATGAGCTATTGGCCTAAGGTAAGTAAGAGAGGAAGACCTGATTCAATAATCTTAATGTTATAAGAGCAAGAAAATAATCTTACCCTGTGATACCATGAAGCACACTCTAGGCATAAAGCATCATTGTGGATGAAAACACTTTAATCAACTCCATGGAAAATTACATTGGAATGAGCTGTGGAGGAAAGAATGGTGAATGAAATGGTAGCTGATCAGGTTCCTACCTTAGGTTGGTAGCACCTGTATAAACTGGCTCAGGAAGGTCATGAAATGTTTTTTCTGCTATGGTGGCTGCACGTTAAGAACGATTTTTTTTGTTGTTGTTCTTGTTTTTGGCCTTTTTTAAGGCCACACCTGTGGCATATGGGGTTCCCAGGCTAGGGATCTAATCAGACCTATACCACAGCTCATAGCAACAACGGATCCTTAACCCACTGAGTGAGGCCAGGAATCAAACCTGCAACCTCCTGGTTCCTAGTTGGATTCGGTTCTGCTGCGCCATGACAGGAGCTCCAAAACAAGGGTTTTAAATATGGTTCCTCGGTATATGCTCCAGTGTCAAATGATTTAAAATTTTAATTGTATCTCAAACAAATAAGCACGAATCTCTTTAAAACCACTTTGCATGTGGATATGGCTTTACCTTTTCTAAGGTAAGCATATATTAGGGGCACAAGGAATTTAAATATATATGTATATATCATAAGTAAAGTGACCACATGAAAAAATTATTCAAGTAAAAGTTTCATAGAAGAACAATTTTAGTCAGTGATCCACCTATTTAAAATTATATTTGAGAGAAAATTCACTGTAACAAAGAGACTTCAGAGGTTCCTTCAAGTTGGATATGATAGATTAGCAATATTTTAACTTTCCCAGGAAATTTTGAATAAAATTTCTATCATCCTCTTTGGGAATGTGTGTGTGTGTGTGTGTGTGTGTGTGTGTGTGTTCCTTCTCAGGTAGAGGTAAAATATTAGTAGCATAAGTGTGAAAAGCATGGTATGAATGCTTATTCCAGGAAAGTGTGATTGTTGCAACATGGCTAACGGGTGTCTAAACCATCTGAGTTTCTCAGGTGACACCTTGCTAGATATGAAAAAATTATTTCAAAAATATCAAAGTCAGTAATGCAGAAGTGACCTCAGGAATATGGTCAAGTTGTCGACAGGATTAAATAATTAAGCAAACTGTTGATTTTGTTGGATTTCTTAAGACCTGTACTTTAGAATCATAGATTAGAACTGAAAGAAGGGATAGAACTCACAGAATCCACTTTGCCGTGTTGCTGACATTCTGTCAGCCGCTGCTTAAGTATTTCCTCTAATGAGGCACTTCCTACCTCAGGATTTCATATATTCCATTGTTGAAATGTTCCATTTGTCCATTATTTTTTTCTTTCTGCCAAGCTGAAATTTGCCTCTGGCCATGGTGCTTAGGTTTGCCTTCTAGAACAGAGATGAGGAAAGCATTTTTCTGCTCTCTCTGGCAGTCCGTTAAATACTTGAAGGCGGTTGATCTGGCTTCTCGTAGTCCTCCATTGCCCTAGTAAAACACCCTCAGTGCTATCAGGAGGAGAGAGAGATTCTTCATGGTTATCCCTGCCCCATTACATTGTCTAGCACTTGTCTATGTCCCTATTTCACTGTAGCCCTCAGTGCACTG
This sequence comes from Sus scrofa, assembly GCF_054392235.1. Taxonomy (NCBI): domain Eukaryota; kingdom Metazoa; phylum Chordata; class Mammalia; order Artiodactyla; family Suidae; genus Sus; species Sus scrofa. Next base: position 67,084,523 of record NC_139390.1, read on the forward strand.
AGGTGCATAATGCACTAAGTGTGGTTTGGCAGACCAATTTTGTAGACCTGATAGAGGCTTGTTTGGGTTTTTTTCTTTATTTTCACTAGGCTAAGTGACAGATAATTTTGTCATTAGAAACATTTTAAAGTGTGCTGATATATGAATAAGTCTTGAATGTGGTTAAATGAAGATGTATACCACATCTGCAAATTAAATCTGTTCTCCATTATTCATCTTACACAAAGAATTGTTAGAAATTGTTTTAAAATAAGGAATAAATTTAGGTCACATTTTGTTTAGCTTTTGTGATTATTCAGATATAATTTCTAATGTCTCATATAATGAAAAACTAACAATTATTAACCTATAGTTTTCTCTAATTCAGTATCTGCCTTCTAATTTTATTACTGGTATCCTAAATTGGGAGATTTTTCTAAGGATGGAACACTATTATAAATACTATCAAAGTGAAATTCTCACAAAAATTTTAAAATATTACCATGTAGATTCAAAATTTTCTTCCTGGGGAGCCTATTACTGAGTATTGCTATTGAGGTTTATCATTAACTACACAAAGGATTTGTCTGAATGTATTTGTTGTTTATGACAGTAAATTAAATAAATTCTACTTACTTTTCTTAAAAACAAAAGTAAATAATTTTATTATTGGTTTTCAGAGTCAGAAATGGAGTTGTTCAACTGTTTTATGTTTTAATAATTTTTGAGATGTTAAGAAACTCTGGTAGTGCTTAAAATAACTTTCTTACCACTGACCAAAAATAAAACTTGGTGATTGTCATATTGCTACTAATCTTATGCTTTCAGATGAATGCACATATATTCTTACTGGCAAGGTGAAATCTTACATGAAATATAGGTGGCTGGGTATGTACTGGAGTGGTTTATGTTGAATTACCACTTGGTTCTGTTCTCTTGGTCCTTTAATTCTGTTGTTACCAATGCCATCCAAGCAAAGAAACATTCAGATTTAAAGTCTCCATTTTTGTGTGTGATGCCTTTATTTAAAATATGTAAAGATATATTTACAGCGTTACTGATGCATATAGAGTTAGGAATAAAGATGAATAATATACCGTTGTTATATTGCATTCGTATTCTATCTGTGGAAGTATTTTAAACCTCATGTATAGTATTTCTGGACTGTTATCTTCTTGTCAGTGTTGAATGCAATTTTTGTAGGATAAATCTCATTATAGATTAAACTGTCAACAAAACATAATGTAGAGAAGTCATGCTTTTGCAAATTAATTTACATTTTAAAGTAATTTAATTCAATTCTAAAACTAAGGAAAGACATGTATCTTTAGGGTAGAATATAGTGATGAATACATTACAGTTGTCAAGAATACAGGGTTATGTTATAAAGCGAATGGATAAATATTCTGGTATGGCTTTTGAAGCCTAAGGCAGATGTGAGGAGAAGGTGATGGATAGGTCCACAGAGAAAATCGAGAGTTCCCTTCTTGGTCCCAGACCTGCCCCTGTTCGCAGAGTGGTGTCAGATAAGGCTGAGTCTCTCTTGCCTGCAGTTTCCTCATCTTGAAAAGCAGGAGTTGAACTTTGGTTATTGCTCATGTGCTCTCCAGTTCGAAAATGTTATCATTTTTTTACAGAAGGAGCCATAACCAGCCTGTAGACCATTTCCATCTGTTGCTATCCTAGTTTGGATTTTTATTTCAAATTCTTTTTCTAAACCTATTTTTAAACTTTTAAAAGAAATTGTCTCTGCATTTTGAAATATTGTTGGCCTTTTATTGAGAAGCAAATCGACTTTTAAAGTACAAATCTCTAAAGCAGTGGTCAAATTATAACAACTTGGAATCTCTTGAAATGATCTAGCCCAGTGATTTTGCTGGGTTTTATTTTGTAATGATTTAACCTTCCTGTAAACAAAATCAGCAACAGCAGGTCTTTTTGATCTGATTAAAACAAGAAGGATTTTTTGTTGTTGTTTTTTTTTTTTTTAATTTGCTAGGATTGTTTTTAAAGGGTCAACTTTTAAAATGTTTGTTTGCATATGATTGTGTAACGATCCAGAAAAAACCTGATATTGATTTTGGTGGTATTTTTCCACCCTTTCATTTTCTTGATACAGAATAATAAATGGATTTAACTTTTTTCTTTTTCCATGGTTATACAACTTTTGAATATGAGCTCCCAAAATGACAGTATCGATCAGTATTATTTACAAATGATGAGAAGCACATTTGTTATAAATTCAGAGGGAGGAAAATAACCTTTGTACCTGAGCACAGAAGACGCATAAGAGAAAAAAACACAATTGTGAAAACTTCAAAATATATTTTTTCTCTGTATATAAAGATTGTATTTATAATCTTACTGAAAAAATGTTAAAATTAAATGACGTTCCTTAGAAGCAAGTGTGTCCTACCACATCCGCAAGCACACATATCTATAATATTGAAATATAGTTGTGGGAGTGGTAATAGCTTGCCCTCAGGATTTTACTCTTTCTGGTTGGTGTGATAATTTTAACTTTAAAACAAATGTGTATTTGTTTGAAATTTACAAACTGAAGAAACACTTATTAAAGACTCATTTTATTAGCATGTCTTAAGGGGGTTTCTTATTTTCTGACTAACATTTCAGTATTTTTAATTATGATCAACCATGTAACACAGACTCATGAATTTCGGGGCAGGGGAATTATTTCCTTTGACTCTTTTTTCTGCATATCATCAATTTGCTTTTTACTCATGTTTCTTCTACTGTCGCTGTAAGCTTACTTGTTGTTTTTTCTTTCCTTTTCTTCATGCTGTCGTTTAGAGCCGTACAGAGAGACAAGTATGGGAGTAAAGCTAAACATTGCATATCAAATGTAATTTTTTTTAGTTCACTTTTATTGCATCACATATAGAAGATGTAGTTATTAAAAACAGTTCATCTCACAATTTAAAAACTAAAGAACCAATGAATTGACTTATCTAAATATATGTTAATAGAGATTAGACGCTTTTGTTGTCTGATTCTTTTACTGTGTCACATAACATAGTTGTTAAGTCTCATGTAACGTTTGTGTGAGTTAAATTGTTTTTAAATTAAGCATTTATTTTTGCTAAGTAATTCATAAACTTTTAATTTTCATTACTACATTTCATCATACAAGTACATGTCACATGCAACAGACCCACTTTATTTTACTATGGCTGGTTTCAATCCGTACCTAATGCATTGACAACAGAAATGATAAACACATGTTTCAATGCATCAGTTGCTGAACCATAACCATCAAGCATATACCATAACAGCCTCTGCAGCAGCAATCACCCATCACATACAGCCCTTTAAAAAGCATTAACTTTTATTTTTTCTTAACATTGTGGATTTGTCTACAAGATATCTTGACATGAAAATAAATCGCTTCACCCTATGTCTGTGATGGCTGCTTTTAACTGTATTTAATGCATTGCTGTCTTTGAAAACTGTGTTACTTTGAATACAGAGTGTGCATCAGAAGTCCATTTAAAAATTGATATATTTGGGACACTTTATTTAAACTAGCAATGAGATAGTTGAGTTTGATAAACATAACTGCATCACAGATATAGAATGAATGCTGTATTTTCACAAGTTAGCGATGTATTGAGAAGTTTAATAGAATTCTTCAATTAATTGTTCTATAAAAGATACCCTTTCTTATTTAGCAGTATTGGTTAAATGTTTGTGTTTTATTTTCTTTTGTGGTTGAATTTGAAGTGATTTATGGAAATATTATAGATTCATGGATTTCTGTTCATTCAAGAAAATGCAAAAACCTTGAAGAAGCATGTGGTCAAATTAATTTCACTGCAGCTGTTTCTTCCCAGAACAAGACGTTTAGTCTCTTAAACCTAAAATTTATTATGCACACAAAGTCATCACTCATTATGAAATGGAACTGTTAATATTGACACTATGGTTTTAGGAATCAGATCCCCCATATGTCCCTACACATTCCTTTGTAGAATTACCTAATGACCCTAAACAATTACTAATGGATTAATATATAATAGTAACCAAAGTGTTCATAACAGAAAAGAAAATTGGAAAGTAAATCCAAATATTTCTGTTTTGAAAAATCCCTATGTGCAAATTATTTCAATGTGCCATTTATTTAACTAGGCATTATTTCATGATTACATCATTCTGACAAATTTAACATAATCCTTTTGTGGTTTTGTGTGTAGAAATAATTTTTAATCTTACAAAATTACATATCAAATTATTAGAAACTGCTTGAATCTTTTACTTTGACCAGTATATCCAAAGTACCACACATGAATTATGTTAATATTATATCTCTTTCAGTGTTAAGATAATATGCAAAATTAAAGGTAATGAATTATTGAATTGACTTTGATGTGTATAAATTGAAAGCTATGAATAACTACAGCAAAATTTTGTCTTTTTTCCTAACTTAAAACCAAATTTGTTTCAAATACTGTCAGGCAATGTTTGGGTGGAAATTGCAAATTTATAATTTTTTTTTAATTTTCTTAAAGATTTACTTAAAATACTTATTTTCTGTTTATAAGAGTTCTACCAATTGTCCAAGTATACATACACATAGATGTGGACATACAGATTTAATAGTCTTTTTTATTTCCAAACATTTTATGCTTAATTAAATTGCTAGCAATTTATACATACTTCATAGTCGGGTGTTTTTGCTTTTGTGTTTGTGTGTATGTGTGTGTGTGTTCTATGGCCCACTGGATATAAATGTCATAGTGTTTTGTAATCTTTTTCAGAGGGGCTTCTGAACAATGCCAGGGATACAAGTGTCATGGATACTCTACCACTGAATGGTAACCATGGCAATAGTTACAGCATTGCCAGCGGGGAATACCTGAGCAACTGTGTGCAAATCATAGACCGTGGCTATAACCATAACGAGACCGCCCTAGAGAAAAAGATTCTGAAGGAACTCACTTCCAACTATATCCCGTCTTACCTGAATAACCACGAGCGCTCCAGCAGCGAACAGAACCGGAATCTGATGAACAAGCTGGTGAATAACCTGGGCAGTGGGAGTGAAGATAATGCCATTGTCCTGGATGATGCCACCTCCTTTAACCATGAAGAGAGTCTGGGCCTGGAACTTATTCATGAGGAATCAGATGCTCCTTTGCTGCCCCCAAGAGTTTACTCCACGGAGAACCACCAGCCACACCATTACACCAGAAGGCGGATCCCCCAGGACCACAGTGAGAGCTTTTTCCCGTTGCTAACCAACGAGCACACAGAAGATCTCCAGTCACCCCACAGGGACTCTCTCTACACCAGCATGCCGACACTGGCTGGTGTGCCTGCGGCAGAGAGCGTTACCACCAGCACCCAGACGGAACCCCCACCGGCCAAGTGTGGTGATGCCGAAGATGTTTACTACAAAAGCATGCCAAACCTAGGCTCCAGAAACCACGTCCATCAGCTGCACACCTACTACCAGCTAGGTCGCGGTAGCAGTGACGGATTTATAGTTCCTCCAAACAAAGATGGGACCCCCCCAGAAGGAAGTTCAAAAGGACCTGCTCATTTGGTCACTAGCCTATAGAAGATGACAGGACGTTAAGCCAACAAAACTGCGAACACCTGGTTGACTGTTCTGAGTTGATATAAGCAGTGGTAATAATGTGTGTACTCCTAAATCTTTATGCTGTTCTTGAACGACAAACACAAACTCTCAGATTCCTTTTTTTTTAAAAAAAAAAAAACAAAAAACTTGGATTTTTAGGTCAGCCCAGGGGAGACAGATAACTGCTGAAATCCCCCTGTGCCCTCTGCTTTCCTGTCCTTTCCCCCCTCAGATGGAGACTTCATTATGTTAATGAACGAGACACGAAGAAAATGGCGCTCATTGTGGCCTTGTTGAATTATGTTGTGTTTGTTCTAACATCTCTGATGCTCTGTTACTATAATTACAAGGACCTGATTTTTTTAAAGGCCAGAACGGTTGTTTGAAATGAGTAACAATGCTGCATCTAGATTGGAGTGCTGCACAAACAGAAACGCAAAGCAAACTCTATCACATAGTGGATTTTAGTCACTCACAACCTGAATTCATCATAGCAGGAATAGCTGTGGTGTGCAAAATAAAACAACAAAATCAATAATGAGATGGAGAGGAATTCTAGAATTATATGCTAAATGCATATTTTATGATTTGCTGTATTAACTGATGATAAAACTAATGGCAGAAAAAAAAATGAACAATTTCTATGTAATGTACAGATACTAGCATTGCACATGTAGTCTGCTTTCTGTTCCTCCAGAATTTGAGTCCTGTTAATGTAGTGGAAAAAAAAGAAATTTTCTTTTTCTTTCGTGCTGGTCTTGCAAGTTTGTCTACCAGTAGGAGAGCAAAGATTCCTTCCTTTCTTCTTTCTTTTCTTTCTTCTTTGTTTCCTCTTTCCTTTCTTTTTTTTTTTTTTTTTTTTGCCTTTTTTTTTCCTTTAAAATTTCATCTGGCAAAAAAATAAATAAATAAATAAATGAAGCTATCACTTTATAAAAATCATTTTCTAGTAATGCAAACAAATTATTTTTTACAAAAAAATAAATAAAATAAATAAAATTAGACTTCCTTCCCTCACTATATATCTTTATTCAGTCAGAATATTTCTGAGAGCATTTTTGCAAATTAGAGCAGGAAGAACTTTTCTGTTTACAGTGCACATCTGTTGTAATGCAAAGCATATTTGGCAAGCAGTTCATCACGAAGACAGTAGCTATGATTCTAGAAGTCAAGAGGTGTCAATAGAACTAGTGGGGCTTCTGCATGTTAAAAATGGTATCCCATAGGTGTGAAAGTGCTGAATGCTCGTCTGATCTCCACGTGGGCACCCGCACTACCAATTTTTAAAAGAAACTCACTCCCTTATAGAAAGAATCGAAAGGTCAAGTTATTTTGAAGCGATTTTTTAAAAAGCCTCTTCTGTTTATTAACAGGAAAGTTTATTTATTTGACAGGATTTTAAGTAATGTAGGAATATATGAGGTAAATTAGCACATATAATTTTTTTTTAAATTTATGATCCATTTTGTATGGTCTCAAAGTTGGATGACCTCATTACTAATATTTGTTGTAAAAGTGAAACTTGTTTGCCAACCAATAAACAACTGATTGAGATTTAGAAGATATTGTATTGATGTATGTACTATATGATTAATTATTCTTTTTCATTTTTCTTGCCTTTCTTTCTGTTTTCAATGTATAAACTTTGCTAAACCTCTATGGCCCAAATGAGCCATGCAAAAGAAATCAATCAGCCTAAATGAAAAACTAAGCACAAAATTATACAGTTTTTGCAGACAAAGTAATCCAGAAAAATGGGATGGGCATGTTTATGCTGGCTAAAATGAGATGCATAAACTTACTTTCGGGCAGGTTAATATATAGGTTACTGTGTGCTTATTTATAAACCAGCTTCAGTTGTACTGCTTATTATAAAAGTCAGCTTTAATCAGAGATTTTTAAGTATTGAATTGGGAGAGTGTGAATCATATTTTTTTCCTCCCTTATGAGCTTCATTTTGATGTTGGAAATTTAAATTCACTCAATTGGCTAACAGCTGCAAGAATAATGCAAAAAGAATATCCATTTTATAAAGACAGTTTAAGACATTTTTTATGCTAACTTTTTGTTTAACCTGTATAAGGTTAAAATGGGAGGGGAAAAGTCCTTTCAGAACAACTTTCTAGATGCCCAGTTACTGAAGAGTCTTTACCAGCAGTGTCCAAGCATAGAGACCCTCCCAGGTCTAAGAATGAATTTACTGAATTATCATTTCTATTATGGGATATCATGGTAATTTCTTTTTCTTTATTTTTTTCAAAAAAAAAAGCTAAACACCAGCCACCTATAAATTAATTTCTTAAATTATGAGGAGGAGTAGTTTAGAGAATAGTCAGTAATCTATATATGCAGTTTTAAACTATATGACAAAAGAAAAAATTCTGTTCTGGGCCAGAATACATCATAACTTTAATATCACCTCAAAATATTGTATGTGTAATTCCTCTTTAGTCACTTGAGGCATTTTTTAAGTCTACAGATCTTCTCTAAGTCACAGGAGACCCACAAGCTTTAATAGTAACTAGGTTTTCTCATGCCATATATGGCAACACTAGCCCTGGAAAGGTGGTTAGCCTATAGGTTACACAGAAGACATTTGGTACTGAAAGAATCCTTCTTAGACATGTTTAAGGTAACTTCAGAAACACCAATGTAGTCTGTGATTATGAGTACTTAGGCTTGTTATGCCAATCCAGCAGTAATTTTTACGAAAGCAGCTCCATCCATCAGAAGCAAGTTTCACAGAATAATGGGGAAACTACCTCAATTCAGGTTGCTGATGCTGCCAATTCTTGATTTTTGATATTGCTACCTCCCTGCCCATTATCTTTTGTGTTTCATTATATGGAAATTGGAAGCAGATAGCCTCCCCAGCTCTACACAGGCCAAGTTGAAGAAAATCAGTTGAGCACATAAACTGGTGCAGAAAGCCATTCAGTCCTGTTAGTGACTACCAAGCTCCTACATTAAGATGAAAGGCTGAGATTTCTGAACTTGCATTTATCATAATTGGTGTGCTTTCAGAGAGACTTAAGATCCCAAAGACGTTTTGACAGGAAGAGATTATTCTCCTCAAATTCGATGTGACTATCGTGAAAACAAAACAGTGGATAAGAGTTAATTATGTATACATTGCAATAGAAATTTGTGTATATCAAACATTCATTTAGTCCACTTTACTCATTACACTAGCAAGGATTTTATTCACTTGAATATTTCTTTTTCACATGCATTTTCATGCGTAGCAATTGATAAATTAATAACTTTAAAATTCTCTTGGTATGACCATCTATGACTCTATTTTTAATATACCCTTTGATGGTCATGATTTACTTATTTGAATATTTCTGATGTGTTTATCTGATTTTTCATTAAGAAGTAAATTTTTATCAAACATACAATATATGCATAGCACATTATTTGGATAGCTGGAGGCAAAATTTATGCCAATAAAACGAACAAATTATTATTTCCAAGTAAAATGATGTTTTTATAACATTTTACACTTGAACTTTTTTTCCTCTTTGGGGGCTATTTCCCATGATATATTATCAGGACACTAGCTAACAAACTTCATGTTTAGTTGATTCAGAAATTGTTGGGTTGTCATATCGCCCATGTTCCTAATTAATAATATTTATGGAGAAATCTAAATTTTTGATAGAGAAATATGATGGAATTCCAATTAAACTTTTTGAGCATCTGTCTTTGTTTTCACTCTATTAAAGTTAAAAATATTGTAGTTAAATAATAAATTGCTATGCTAAAATAGTCATAATGACAAAAAACTGGCATGAAAACAATTCTCTTGAGATAAAAATAATCAGAAAATATAGATACCAAATGCAGGTAATGGAGACCCCCTTAACTTCCTATAATACAAATTCAAGTTCAAATATAATTTATGATGTATATTTTTAATGTCCCCATTAATCTAAAAATGTTAACATATTGATGAAAGTTCTTTAAGATTTCATTTTTTAATATTAACTTGGCATGACAAAAGTTTTCATAAAACTAGAGTAAGTATATAAGTGAATTAGTAATATTTATAAAGAACCCATAGACTTAAAATTTAGGCAATATCTTCCCACATGTTCAAATCTGTTGATTAATTCACTTACTTTTAAAAATGACATTAAAAATTGCTTCAAAGATTGACTTTCTGCCTTATTATAGAGACAAATGGGAGAGGAAGATATTTCATCCGGGTTGTCTAAAAGATCAACTTCACACTAATCAATCGTCACTTTCTATTAGTGAAAGAATAATTCATTTTTAGAAGTTGTCCATCAGTACGGTACCAAAGTGCTATTGCTTGTGACATTTTTCAAAAAACAGAAAACACTGAAGAACTACTACACAGTCAATTCAGATTTAGAGAGAAAGAACTCAAACCCTAATTTGATTTTAAGCAATTCTGAAAATATTGACAAGAATGCTCTTTCTTCTCTAACAAATATAGTTAAGATAAAATATGTATGATCTTCCCCGTATATTATAGTATCAAGGTATTAGGATTAATTATGTTTAGTAATTCATAATTGTGGCTCACGACATAAATAATTATTATGCATTTCTAAGTAATACTTTAAATATATCTTACGTTATATCTCTGCACATCAATAAATTGGGAAGACAGAAGAACACACATGAGGCGACGACATTGCAAAATAGCTATGGAAGCATTTTTGTGCCAGTACATTCTACAAGGAAAGCTTCTTTCAGTTCCTAAAATAGATTCAGTGGATCCCAACTGTAAACTCAGTTTTGTAATCAGCATACAGGTCCCTCTTAAACCATCTGAAAAAGATTGCTAAGTATCTAAATTTTCATTTCTAGCCTAGAATAAGTTAAAGTGTTGGTAACGGCTTCTTTCCTGCTGAGGCAGTAAGAGGAATCTCTCCTATTTACTAATTAACCTGATGATTTCCTCTTTGCTTTAAAAGGGAAATCAATCTTTAGTTTCCACCTAAACACATACTTAGGCACTCCATTCCTTTTATTTTCAGTTTGCAGGGGAAATAGCTTGTTTGCAATATGACAAACTTTGTGATTTTTGTGATGAAACAGGTAGTTATTATAATTTTGCATACTCTCATTTGAAATGAAGTTACTGCTATTCCCTCTTTTTTAAAAAAAATATGTCGGCACTTTTTAACATCTAGGATCTTTATTATCCAATGCCTTTATTTCAACTATGTTTTGATGTTTCTCTCTCTTAATAGCAGGTCATGCAAATTTTTTAAATTTGTGTCCCTTTAGAGTGTTTCAGAGGTAACCACGAACTACGATTTTTAAGAAGGCAAGTGAAAGGAGAACTTTGATTTCTGTGAAGAAGTCAAGGAAGACTATACAAGATAAAAACCTCTATTGGGATAATGCAGTCTTTTTAATCATGATATCAGCAAAACCAAGCTGGCAAATTTATGGTAAGGTAGCTGAAGCTAGAGAAAAAAAATTTCCATGAAAAAATAATGAAAAACCTTAAACACTGTACCAAATTCCATTGATATGTTAAAAAAAATTAAAACTGAAGTTAAACATGTTATAATTTTAACCTGCCGATTCCACTGAAAATACTAAACACTTTTAACGCTCTTTAGATATTTTTTTGTGTAGCTACACTTTGTCTCAAAAAACATAAATATTTCTTAAATATAGGTATTTTTGCTCAATTCACGTTCACTAATCTGCTTACTCTCTTGTATGCCAACACAGTTAATGCTACGAGTAGCTTTGTACATTTTAGAGCTTTATTATGAATCTTTCTAATAAACATTAAATTAATATTAAATTGGAATTATGTACATTGTGAAAAATAATTCATAACCAAGCAATATCCATATTATAGGATAATTCATTATATATATGAGTATTACTTTGAGACTGAACAAATAATTATGCTGCTGAAAATATTACTCTCAAGTCCTTCTCTCTCTTCAATTATTGTAGTCAATTCATAAAATTCTGCAGACAGTTGTGCCCGTGATGTGTTATCAAAGTACTCCATAATCCAAATGTGTCTAAAAGTATTCCCAAGGCTTCTTTCATTCTAAAATGCTAAAGGAAAGAGCTTGAAAGAAGAGAGAGAAAGTAAATTTGTCTTCTAAGGGTCTAATTTAGATAAACGTTGTCACTGAGAATGAATAATTTTAAAATGAGAATGTTGCACTCTGTGATCTGAGGGAGAGATTATTAAAGACTTACTGTTAGTCCAATATTGGAGGACTTCAGATTTTAAAGGCGTTAAGTTTGTCTCAATGGCCCAAGACTGCAGAATCTCACACTACATTGGCAAAGAAGTATTATTTAAAATCTGTACCTAAAGTGGCTTTTTACAGGTTAATTCCTCTGAGTTTTCTGAAGGTGAAATTGGCAAAATAGTCCTTGCTTCAAAATGAAATGTATTGGTTGACCTCAAAAACAAAATGTTTGGCAAAATTCATGAGTGTCCTCAAGCCTTTAATAGAAAGTAGAGGTCTTGGGGGATGGACTCACAATACACTGACTAGAACAGAGTGTCCTCTTATGCCGACCACTGCCTAGGCCTCTGAAACCTTTTTTAATGCCTTGAATTTCAACTTGTCACAATGTCTTATGTTTTGAATGACATTATGAATCAAGAGAGATGAGGAAAAAACAATAAAAGTTGGTTTTCATGCCTCATTTGAAATAAAGATTTCCTTTACCATCCTAAGTAATAAAAGATGATATGTCTTGAAACAGCTGTGGACAATCAAAATGTGTTCATTTATAAACAAGACTTCTTTGTATAGTCTAACTCTGATCTTTGCCTATGAATTACAAAGACAAGAATTGCAGGAAGAGTCAACTTGACTTCCTTTAATGGCTTCTGTGAATGTACTGGAAAGTGGAAGAATAATTTGGAAAAGTTTTCATGCTGTTTTCGCATTTGCCTAGCATTGAATCTAATTCAAGATGCATCTTTTCAAAAAAAAAAAAAAAGATAGTTTATTTTAAAAACTAACCACTAATTAAGCTATTTCTCATTGACAAGAAAAAATCACTTTTTTAGGAACAAGAAATAGTTGTTGCAGGATTTGGTCTCTTACATTCTCATATATTTACACATGACATTAATCTCATCATAGACACCTACCAGATTTCAATATGTTGGATTTTTTTTTCCCCTTGTTCAAGCTTTCCAACATTTTTTTCTTCCTTAAATGCTCTGTACAATCACATGTAAAATCATGAGCTACAAACCTCAATAAAAACAATCTCAGTAAACAAGAAGTAATGTAGTCACTGTTATTATATGGAAAACCCAAATTTTTGGTTTGGGGACTGTGTTTAAAGCTGCAGGATAGTAACTGAAACATGGACCCCTAATATATTGTCTTAATATCTCCTCACCCTTCGACCATCTCTCACACATTGAAAATAAAATGTGAGGCTATTTTCTCTATGTTTTCTGAGAACAGCTGCCACCCAAGGTGTCTATTTATTCTTTCCAGGAAGATAAGGAAGTTAAATTGAGAACTTTCTGTTTGCCCTTCAAGTTTGCCAGTAATATGATATAGTCAAATGCATCTTGTTTCTGCTGCCTGATCAATTTATTTCTCCTCATCTCAGACCAAGGAGTAGGAGAGTCAGTCACCAATGAACCTCTGGTCCAAGGGGGAGTTTGAAGCTCTGTGCTGTGATGGGCCATTCTTCTTTTGAATAAAGGGCACCATGAATATAGTATGTGTTGTGGGCCATGAAGACAGACAGTATATAATCATCATTCCGCAGTGTCAGGGATTCTGATTATGTACTTTACTAATTCTTAGCATTAGTAAAATAAGTACAAATATCTGCTACAGAAATCTAATTTGGATGCCTCTACTTTATAATATTGAAAAATACATCTTCATAAGAAATATTCCAAAAAGGAAACAGAATTAGTAGCTCCTGACGTCAATATGTGTTTGGCACTTTACATTGCCATATTTGATCTTTCTAATAATATACTGAAATGGAATTTTTCATACTTTATGAAGGAAATGGTAATTCAGGTCTCACCGTCATAGAATAGTGAGATCTGGACCAGATCTCTCAGTCTAAAGCCTATTTTATTCTTTTTTAACTAAACAGGCATCAACTAAATGATTAGTTGAAAAGAAACTAGCCCCTCCCTTCTCATTTAAATAAAAGGAATGAAACAGGCATTCAAGGAAACCTTAAAAAAATGGAGCCTGCTTTTAAGGAGCTCAAAGTTTGTGCAAACTCCATTTTAACAGGAAGTTGAGAGAGACAGACAGACAGACAGATAGAGACAGAGAAAGAGAGACATATCATTGATTCTACATCTTTGAACAAATTACCTTACTAAGAACAGCGCTTTTCATCTCTACAGTAAGTACCATATCTAATTTGTATGTGGTATGTAATGGACTTGGCACACATGAAACCCTTGTGAAAATTCTTAAACAGATTTTTGTTAGTACCAAATAGACTCTGTGTGTGTGTCTTCTTTTTCAGCAGGTCTTATTTTATGGAAAAAAAAATGTTTTTGGGTTTAAATATACTTGGGAGATGTTGGACTAAACAAAGGAAAATAACTTTTTTATTATAAGATTTAAGAGAATTTCAGAGGATATACTACAAAATCGAAAAGAAGTGTATATTGCACTGCTTTCTAAACTTATTTGGACTCCAAATCCTCAAAGAACCTGAAGAGCAATAATTTAAAACTATTAACCCATGGAACACAATTGGGTAAAACACCACCCAAAATATTTTGTTATAACTGATTCTTTTTTTCTCCCCCTGAGTATTTTACTTAAATGAAAAGCTGGAGGTGTGACTCTTTCAATATTAATTGGTTTTATAACTCATGATACAGAAAAGTGACAAAAGTACCTCCACTAAATGGCTGGTTCCAATCTTTACGTGGAGAAAGGGCAATTAATAGAAGAATGCTGCCTTAAGAATTCCACCCTAGTCATAGAATCCCTTTATTTTAGTGTAGCTTCCCGTCTTCTAGTATTTGACTGTAGCAACTGGAGAGAGAGGTTTTACTCAACAACCCTGTTTCTGTTATCAAGTATGATGTATTAGAGGAGAATCTTGTTAAAATGCAAATTTTAACTTGTTTAGTCTTGGTGTGGGTCTGAGATTCTGCATTTCAGACTAGTTCTCAGGGCTGTCTCTGCAGCTATTGCCCTAGTACCAAGGCTCTTAGACTGTCTGCCTCTTCAGGAACACACTGTGCCTTGCTATCCGGATTTTTTTCCCCTAAAGTGGTTACTTTTAGATACTAGGATATTATGGAAAGGAGAAACAGATTTTCTAGATTGTGACCAATTTTACCAAAAGATAGATTTGTTAATATTTTTGGAAATATACACAGAATGGAGTCTCAAAATTGTTAATGAATAAGAGTGGTACCAAAGCTGAAGCCATTCCTCTTCTACTATACCATTTTAGGTTAAACATGACATGTGAATATGGTGGAGTGTCTGTGTAATTGCACACATGCATGTAATTGCATGTATATGTAAAACAAAACACACATATATAGTAATTGCTTATTATGAAAGATCTTAGAAAAGTGGTATTTTCCCCATACTCATCTAAATCACACTAGAACTAGGCATTAGAGAAATGTCAACTAATTTTGAGTGTGTAAAAGAACAATTTGTTGCAATTGGAGATACTCACTAGTCTTCCATTTGTATGTAAAGTTATTAATCACATACTTAGGTATAACAAATAGTGAAAAAATTAAAGAAAAAATAAATTCCCAAAAAGTAACATCATTTTGAATTTTATAGATAAATCTATTTCTAAAATATCAGTTATGATTATTTATTTACTTACAGTGCTAGAAAGTTTATTGCCAGTGAAGAGTCTTCTCTGAGTAGAATATCTAAGAAGATAAAATTCAACTTGCTTTTCTCTCCTTTCCTAAGATACTTCACCAGAATTTACCCTCAGTCACAGCAGCAGAAAATATAAATGTCTTATCTAAAAGGATCAAGGATGTTAATTTGGCTTGAAGACTTTTTATGTATAAATTGAAATAAAAGATCTTGTCCATACTGGTGATTGTGTGTTAAGTGTGTCAAAACACATCATAATTTTGAACAAAAATGTCTGAATAATTATGAAATAAGTAATCTTTATAATGAACACGATCTTTCAGATAATCACAATTCTCTAAAAATGACTCATGTCTGAGTCTCTAAAATATTAATTAACTTTATATTTCCAGTTGGGGAAAAACACCTCTCTAAATGCTTTTATTTTGATTTTGATAGCCATGCTTTTTCTCATATAGAATGTAAGGACATGTATTTCATATTTGGTATATAGCCTTAATCCTACCACTTAAATCATGTTCCAGAAATTAACAATTATTCTTTAATGTTGGGGGAAAAGATAAGGTTATATTAAAATATAAGCTCCTTTTCTTGTACCTTACACTGTTTAAAGCTCATAATTTCTCACATTCTTAGGAAGTCTTTAGCAGTGCTAATTTGCAACATTCTATTGCAACTGATGAAAATAGAATTTCATTAATTTTGTTATTGCAGAAAAACACACTAAGAAGAAATGGATGCAAATGGAAAAAAAGAGTACAAACTTTCTTTTTAAGCACGCTCTTTGTTCTGTTTTCATTCTTAAGTATGTGCCATTTTTTATAATCTGAAATTTTAAAATTACGAAATTGTTTTACCTATTGTAACCTATGTATATATAACTTGCTTAAAAGTTGGAAAATAATAAGTAATGACATTGTTTGGTTTTAAAAATTCAAACTGGAATGTATTTAAGATTGAGACATCAAGACCAATTCAAATTCCTAAGAAACACAAAATTGTGCTACATTTTATTCATTTATTTTGAAAAGAGTGATTAAATTTATCATGCTATTTTCATGTATATTGTTAGGGTCAGTTAAAATAGTTAGCTCAGTATTTCCCAGCCCTGGCTGCAGTCAGAATCACCTAGAACGTAGTAGGAAAAAAAGAAAAAAAAAAAAAAAGCCCAGTCCTCACTCCATAGCAATTAAATCTGAATCTCTGGGTGGGTAACCAGGTGTAAATTAGTTTTCAAAGCCCACAGGTGATTTAATGTGCATTTTGGGCTGAGGATCACAGTTAACTGTTTAATTGTATAAGTATTTGCATCAATCATGTTTAAATATTCTCAAAATATTATAAAATGTTTCCTTGAAGCAGAAAAGATGTATAGAAAAAGAAAAACAGAAAATTTCTTATCTGAGTCTGGTTAATCACCTAAATGGTTTTCCTCCCACTTAATAAAGGTGAATCATATATTGGTCAAATAAAAATCAACTGAATTATTGAATCATTTTTCATTAGTTAATTCATAGAACAAAAACTCTTGTTGAGAATATCTAGCTTTCTATCACCATTTTCAGTATCCATGAAATAGAAAGTCATTTATTAATTTTAAATCACACATAATTCACAGATAAATATCAGGAATTATTTCCATGGAATGAATCCTCTTCAAGTTTTCCCTGAAAATTTGGATATTACCAAACTATATATCTACCTGGTTTTTAGCAGTATCACAGCTGTTCAAAAATCTACTCATTGTAAAAGTGAATTGCCTGTAATTCCAGAGAATAAAGCTGCAAGTTGACGAAGGATAGTTTTTATTTTATCATTTAAAATGCAAAAAAGATAGTAAATCAAGTTTCTTCAATAGAACTCCCAGCTTATCTTTAGCATCTGTTGACCACTCAATTCACATTCTTCTTTGTGTGTTTTAGTAAACAACTCATATTGATGCCACAAGGTTTCTCTAAACAGGAATAGCTTGAAGGACCCCAAGGAAGGTAAGAGAGAAATCAGCCACCATTCGTCAAATAGAAATGAACTTCGGTTGGGTTCTCACACCTACTAGTCTTCTTCAATGGTCAGCAATAATATATAGAATTAATACATATAAATTACCTAGATACTTAACACATAACTTTCATGGATAGTAGTGACTATTTGTAGCACATCTTTAGAAGGCTGCACCTAAAAATAGGGAGAAAGAATTCCATGATGCTTTATGTCTGCTATGGTCAGGAAAAAAATACATAGGGGGTAATGGTCAGTGTGCAATATAGAGGCCATCTCTTTTTTAATACAAATATCTGATACATAATTTAGAAGAATCCAGAACCCTAACTCCTTTTTGATGATAGCTACTTCAGTTTTATGGTGATAGAAAATATTTTACAAGGAAAGCAGAAAAATTATTTATACCATTCATCCCACTTCTTTCTCATGTTTGCTTTATATTACTCATTGGGCCATGTTTAGAAAGATTGTCTTTCCTGTTATTTTCATAGAGCTACACCTAAGCTCTTTTCCTCTGTTTTCTTGTCACCTCCATCTGACCACATCCCCGACCAGTCTCCCCAGGTTCAGGCTAAATTCTATCTACTCTCATAGAAATGCAAGATCTCTTTTCTCTTCATTCTTTTCCTACCTATCAATCTCATTCTCAGTCTCCCTCTTATGTTTAATCTTAGCCTTACTCATTTTCCCTTTTTGTTTCTGGATTTCACAAAAATCATTTCTATCGTACATGATATTTCGCTCCTCCGCAAATCAGCAGCATCGTCTCTCATTCAGTCTAGAGATTTACTCATCAGCCAGTCCCTTCTTGTCTCAGTATTCTCAAACACACTTTTGTCTTAGTCCTCAGCCACATTTTTTTTTCTAGGTAATTTTCATGCATCCATCTCTGGACTTCTCCACTTATCCTTTTAAGCCATCTACTTATTCTAGGTAGAATGTAAATTCACAGAATTGCAGACCTGAAACAACACTTGAATTCATTTAGTTCAATCCCTTACTTCACAGATAAGTAAACTGAGGACAGCGGAGGACGTGTGATTGTTCAATGTCATACCTCATTCATGCTGGAGCTAATTCTTGGACCAGGGTGTCCTGATCAGCATATTTTCTACTATGTTATTTTTTAAAACAATTTCCTGGCTAAGCCTTCCTACTGTGGTATGTCTGCCTCATGGAGATCTAGCTTCTCTCTTCCTAGGGTATTTCGGGATCCTTTTGTTTTAAGTAAGAGGACCATAACTCAAATTTGCTGAAGCTAAACAAATGAAAAACATCAAATATCTTAAAGGGATTTAGTGACTCACATAATAATGGAGGAAAAGGGTGAGGCCAAGGCTAACTGGTAACCAGGGCAATGAACACAGTAAACACTTTCTCTGTATCCCACCTTTTCTGTTTTTCCCTGTGTGCCAGCTTGGTTCTTTCATTTCCTCCTGAGAAGCAGTATCTTATGGTTGCGTTTCCAGACTTTGAATCTAAGCTGCCTAAGTTAAAACCCTGCTTCTCTACTTTCTAGTCTTGTGATGATGAGCTCAGTTCACTCCTCTGTAAAAAAGGGGATGATAATAAAATCTACTGAATAGAGTTACTGAGACGATAGAGTCAAAATCAAAAGTCATTAAAGTGTGTAGAAGCGTGCCTTACACAGAATACCTGCTTAAGAATTTTTTTCCTATTCTTACTGTTGCAACAAAACAGTCTCTTTTTGGAGAGAGTCATGTTTGGCAACAGCTTTGGACTTTCGATTAAGTAGCTCTGTGAAAATACGAAAGGGCATTTTGGTTAGAAAAATCACAAAGAAGGATTCCAATTCACCATGCTTGGTTCTAACACCTTACCCTGGACGGATTTTGCCCAGGGGATTGAGGACCATGATGGAAGTGGCCTGGGTTACTGTTCATAAATCCAAAGTCTTACCAGAGGGATGCTGGATAGACACACTTGAGTAGAATCTGCTCTTGCACTGCTATGTTTCACCTAGTCCTTCCTAGACGTGAGCCTTGTGGACGTCACCCTTTCACATATAAGTGGTGCATTCACATCTGACTGACCATAACTGTCTTGGCTCAGTTCCAGTTCTATCTCACCAGTATAATGCTCACCAAAAGCACCCATTAAACCCATATTTCAATCAGTATTCCAAAGTGGCACCTTTTCATTAGTTACAATTAATTTCACTCCTCTCCTTAATAAGCATTGGATGGTGAACATTAGAAAATCAGAAGGGAATGTTTAGATCTTCTCATTCTTCTCTCAGATCAAGGTCCGGCATTTCACTCTGTAAGTTTGAAAATTTCAAGTAGAAAAATATTACTTTTGCTAAACGCTTACATGTCCTTGAAAAGATAATTAAATTGGTTTTGATGAAAACTCTTTTCAAAAAAAAAAAAAAAGGGTAGAAAGGAAAATGCTATTAGGTTTAATCCAGGATTAGCAAGAGATATCCAGAAAAGCCGTTATTCTCACCAAGCCTGAAGGCTTAGAGCTCAGGGGTGCACTCCACCACTGACACATATGTCTAAATATAAGAGTGGTTACACTGCAAAAGAACTCTGCCACCAGTCAGAGGCAGTTGTCAGAGAGAACCCTGGGGACTTTTCCCAAGTGTATGGTCAAGACACCCAAGGTAGCTGCTTCTTACATCTGCTGCCCAACCAGTGTCTGCCTCACCTGCACCCTGTGAACATAACTAACCTTACAACATACTTGCCCAACGCCCCCAGCTAGTGATTGTTTTTATTAAAGCGGCCATGAGAGGCGTGCCCCACTGGTTTCCCTGGTAACTAATGAGCCAATCTGACGTCAATCCCGTCAATTCCGCGTATATCTGGGTATTTCCCTTCCGCTTGGGAGAGAAGTCTGCTGCTAGATCCTGCTCGCCTTCTGCCGCACGCGGAGTGAGGGGTGTTGTTGCTCCAGGACCCTGCTTCAGGCATGTAAGATCCCTGGTCCATTAAACCACTGATGTTCCTGTCGCTGACTTCCGGCTGTTAGGTCTCAAAGCTGGGCAAGCATAGGCCTTGTAGCACAGGCCAGTACCAAGGTATGCCTTGAACAAAAGGCGTTTTATTTGAATATGGATTTCTGATTTTATCTTCCAACACACACACAACTATTGGAAGGAAAAATAAGTGAAATATAAGTATAAACACATTAATTCAAATCTAGCAAGCAAACGTGAATCCTATCAGTTTTCTCCCAGTTTCAGGAAGGAGAAATGTGTTTGCAACCGGCTCTGGGGTCCTCCATGTTCTCTGAGTTAAGGAAATCAATCCCTTGCAGAAAGCCATGAGATCTCCAGCTCCATGAGAAGAATGACAGAAGTGGGAAACAATTACAGTCCTGCCTCTTCTGCTCGGTGATCCATCTGACTATAAAGTTGCATTTTAGTTATCAGTGTCTTTAGTTTTAAGTGGAAGTGGTTATTGTGATTTTGGTGAATAAACAACTAGAAGTACTACTAAACTTTGATTTTTCTTCTGAAGCATTCCCAGAAATATGAAAAGCCAAACAAAAATAAAAGCTAATTGAGTGGTATCATTTAAAAAAAAAGTTTTCCAAAGCTGAGATGAATCAAAAAAATTTATTATTTCTAATAGATTTAATTTTAAAAAAAGCTACAAAGGAGACCATCATAAGAAAATGATACAAATCTTTAATTAGAATAATTAAAGTCTAATTGTGATCTAATTACAGATAAGACTAAATTTTGCCAAGTGTAAAAGTAGAGTTCAACTGAGAGGTAATGCTTTGTTGAATGTTTGCTAGATTTCAAAAGCCTAGATTTTGGAATTGTGGAACTTGATTACTAAAAATGGCCTATTCCTTTATCTATACAGGCTTTACATTAAAGCAGTTGCATAATCTTAGGACAATAAAACTGATACGACTGTTCAGCCATTTCTTGTCATCCTACATGAATCCTAACAACAGACAAAATCAACATATACCTTCACTTTTCTCAGAAGAATAACAGCTTCAAGAACAAACCAAAATACTGAGGATTAAATCACACTTGGGGCTTATACAGTTGCATACCCAAAGTGTTTGAAAACTCTTTCAAGAGAAGAGACTGCTTAAAGGGATTATAACTCTCAAGACTATTGTAACAAAGTGTATTGTGCTACAAATAAATCCTAATGTGACTGTTACAGAAAATAGGTGCTGTAAAGACCATCCTTTAAGGGAAAACACAGCTGTCTATTCAAATAATAAAACCTTTTTGATTAGATGAGCTGAAGCTCTGATGTCTCCAGAGTTTTAGAATGCTATTCAGCAATTATGTCCCTATTGAGATTAATTATCCCATTAGATATTTATTTACTGCTACATATTAAGTTACAGTACACCATTAGAGTCGGTGGACTAATAAATACATAACTGCTGCTAGACAGAAACAGCTTAGCTAAATAATTATTTCCAATTATTTCACAGACATTTAACACTATGCCCAGAAGAACCCCCTGCCCAAAATAGACATTTAAATATTTTTTTGAAATGAAAGGATGGATGACCTGATTTGAATTTTATTTGGCTGCTATTATCTGATCTCCTTTGTAATAAAGCTTATAGTGATCTCCTTAGAACTTTAAGTTGAACCTCAAACTGTACTAAGCAGGCTTGGGGAAGGAAAGTAACAGAGAAATGGAAAAATGTAGAAGGTCACTTACAAGTAACAGGAATTTTTAAATACATCATGCTAGGGTTATTTCCTCTGCGAAAGCTACCATACCTTGGCGAGAGAGTGTTTATTGTTATTAAAAACTGAGACACAAAGGACTAGAGATAAAGCTTTTGAATAACTGTTTCCATTTTGCAGTTCTTCAAAAGAAAAGGAAAAAAAAATGATCTTCTGATCTTCAACTAAGCTTAGCAGTTCTCCAGTAAATGAATGTTTATATTACACCTCTTATTCAAAGAGTTTGAAAAAATTTTCAAGCCTTCCAAATAATCTCTGTCATGATGACATTTCTGCAGCAATGAATATAAGGAACTTAAGTTCTTAATCATGCTCTATTATTAGTTTAATTAACTAATTAATTTATTGCTCTATTTTGTAAGAGCTATTGGAGAAGAGTGAATGGACTCACTCTTTGGTGAATAAACAACTGCATGTTATGCCTTGACCCTCATAGAGAGGTGGAATAGTTCTTCGTGGGGAATGAACACAGTATGGCCTGAAGCTGTTACTGGAACACAGCCATGCCTTGTTCCTTAGGTGTCATCTATGGCTTCTTTTGAATGACAGAGGTAGGGTTGAATAATTGCACAGAGATCTTATGGCAGACAAGCTTAAAGTACTGACTATCTAGCCCTTTTTAAAAGAAGATTGTTGGAGTTCCTGTTGTGGCTTAACAGTAGCAAACCCAACCAGTAACCATGAGGATGAAGGTTTGATCCCTGACTTCATTCAGTGGGTTAAAGGATCTGGGGTTGCCGTGAGCTGTAGTATAGGTCACAGACAAGGCTCAGGTCTGGCATTGCTGTGGCTGTGGCATAGACTCTGATTTGACCCTTCATTAGGGAACTTCCATATCAGCATTTGCGGTTTTTGCAGTTTTGTAATTAAGGGTACAAATTCCAGAACTAGAAACCAGTCTTCAAATTTTGGATTATTTCTGATTTAGGCAAGTTACTCAACATTTCAGTGCCTCTGTTTCCTCATCTGTAAAACATAAGTAATGCTTTACCTACCTCACAGGATTGTTATAAGGACTAAATAAGCTAATCTATGAAAAACACCTAGAACTTGAGATACCATTGTATGCCTGACACACATAAAATGTGTATAAATACTAAACTGTAATTACTGTTACTAACAAAACCCTGATATTAAGTGACTGTTACAGTGTGTTCAGTTACAAGTCAATTTAACCCATCCTTTTTTGTAGCAGGAGGTGATCAATGAAATAGAGGTGGAAATTACAGATGCAATTATAATTACTGCTTCTAAGAAGTCTCCTTAAAGGGGGTTCTCTCAGCTGGGCACTGTGTCCTTTATCCTTCTTCCTTTTCCTCCTTATTCTTGTTGGAATATAGCAATGGTGGTTGGAACTCTAGCAGCCATTTCAGACCATTAGGCAACCTTGAAAAAGAAAGCTACCTGGTAAAGAAGGTGAAGCAAGAGCTTGAAGGAGCTTAAGTCCCTGCTGACCATGCAGCTTCTGTATATCCCTGAATTATCCACCTTCAGACCTCTTTCACCTGAGCAAAAATAAATCACTATCTAATTTCAGTCATCGTTACCTAGACTTTTCTGTCACATGCAGCTAAACATAATTCCCAACTGATAGCGCAGTGAATCAATTAAAATTATTATTTTCTTTTTTTGATGGAGGTGGGAAAAGGTAACAATGCCATTTTTTTTAATAAGGAAAGTGATGGGGTTTTATATTAAACTACAAATTTGCATCAAGGTCTCATTTTCAACTGCATAAAACAGGGCAACTCAATTTAATTCTAATCTCTTCATGGATTATATATATTATGGTGGGAAAAATTTCGATATCATTTAGCTCCAGCACAGCACGATTTCTCATTACTAGTCTATGGTTATCAGAAGAGTTTCCTCTCAAGGTTGTAATCATTATGAAAATGGCAATGAAGGATTTAGTCAAAAGATTGTGGAGTATGCTTCAATTAAAACCTGATAGCAACACTGATCTTTCTTTTCTTTCTTGACTCATGCATAAAAGCTGTCTATATCAACACTTAACTACTCAATTAAAAACTAGCACTAGATAAGGCTTAGCAAGGACCACAATGGCACACACCCCATGAGATGGCTATTTAACAAATGCTGCAGTTTCCTATTAGGGGGTGATGGCTAGGTATGTGGCTTAACTTATCTCTTGATGAGGTTTTACCAAAAGATGTGAGTAAGGCATAACTCCCTATCTTAGTAATATAGGATGCACGTGACTAGCATGATACAGTCACTTATAGATGATAAGCAATTGGTTGTAAAATTACTTAATAAGCGTTGCTCGGTTGGGCCTTTCTAGATGTTTCTACATTCTCCATCTTTTCCCCACATACAGTTATCTCTGTCACTTGAAATTAAGAGGACCAAACAGGAAGGGTAAAATTAGATGTAGTGGCAGGTAGAAAAAAAAGCTAGTTTCACCAAGTGGTTACAAGGAAAAAAGATTAGAGGTAGACACATAAGGTTTGAAAAATGACTCAAGGTTTGATTTGAAAGGTCCTCAAGCAGATAACTGCCAGTTGACAGCCAAGGTAAGGCTTTCCCTTTCTGCTAATGATCAGACTTCCAAATTAAATGAAGATAACTGCAGATGTCTTTTTATAAGGATGTTTTCATGTTGAAAACAATACAAACTCATAAATCACCACAAAATAACTACATAAGAAAAATACCCAAAGCTGGCATTGCAAAAACGAGAAATGTCTGATGGTCTTTCTCATCTCACCCAGTGTCAAAAAGTCCTTACCTAGACCTATGAGATCAGGCACCTGGTCCCCTCTGACCCCATTTCCTCCACTCTTCCTTCCTTCTGTCCCCAGGCACACTGTGATCCAGGCTAGTCCTCAAAGGTGGATGGTGTGTCCTTGCGAAAGGCCGCGCAATTGCCATTCCCTCTGCCAGGGCTCCTTCCCAAGAAAACCCCACAGTTACTTCCCACGTCTCTTCAGGGAGCTTGTGCTGGCCATCCTGTCTCTCTCACCCCTTTTTGTTTATTTTTTTCTTATGACACACTGTAATTTTTACTTACTTCTCTGGCATATTATGTCTCTCCATATTTCATTTCCATAAGGATAGTGATTTATGTCTGTGTTATTCATTGGTGTATTCCTAGGACCTGGAATAGCATACTGCACAAAGCAGGCCCTAAATAAATTTGCCACTGATATCAATTTGGTGTGTATTCTTCTAAAAACTTTCTAGGGATATGCCAATGTGTATTTGTGCCTGTGTGTATATTCACACGCATATGCATATGTTTACATGCGTATTATGCACACTTTATATAATTATGTATTTTTTACTGACATACATTCAGATTTAATATGTTACTAAGAAATTGTTTTCTGCAAATGGCTTTTTCTTACATGTTAAGTAGTTTGGTAGCAGTCTTTACAATACATTTATGTTTCTATTATCTTTTTATAACAGATTTTTAGTCAGGTTCAATCTCCAATTTAATTCTAGCTTTCTGGTGTTCTTTTACACATACTCTTTACACTTATGTTAGCATGTCTGTAAATGAACTCTTAGGTGTTAAATTGCCAAGTCAAAGATATGTACACTTTAAACTTATGGACTATTTTAAACATATATTAAAAGAGATAAACACAAGCCCCCCATGGACTTAGCATCCTCCACCATCATCAACAATTGGCCAGCTTTTTTTCATCTGTATCCATATCCATCGCCTCCCTTCCCATTTTACTTTGAAGGAAATCTTTTTTATCATTTACTTTCCTTTTTATAAGGCAAATTGTGCCATCTTATATGTATTTCAATATGTCTCCCCCTACCCCGCCCCGTGTGTGTGTGTGTGTGTGTGTGTGTGTGTGTGTGTGTGTGTGTGTGTGGTTATTAAACCATGTTGTTCATAAGCCATGTTGTTTGTTTTGAGGAGTTCACAAAAATCTGGATTTTACCTGGTGTATCACCATGATGTCTTTTGCCGGGTTCCTCCACTCTCTCCATTTCCTCTATACTGAGAGCTGTATCCAAAAGCTTGGGTAGATTCAGGTACAACGGTTTAAGCAGAACTGCTTCATAGTTGATGTTTTCTTCTATCATGAAGCAAATAATATCCGGTCGTGTCTCTTTATAGGGTATTAGTAGCCACTGATAATCTCATCAATATTCATGTCAGTATCTGTCCAGTCATATTCATTACCCGAGGCTTGTTTTCCCTTGTGGACTTCTCAAGAAGCGGGATGAGAAGAGTATTTGCGGAATAATAAGTAATAAAGTCACAATTAAACTTTTAAAATGTCTATGAACTCAATTTAACTTTATTACTTGAAAGATTGTTTGGCAGGGAAAAAAATCATTGAGTCAAATTTGCTTTCTTTGAGTGTGTGAAATATGATGAATATGCTATTGTGTCTTTCCACATAAGATGTGAATCTGATGGTCTTCTCTTCACAGATAACTTGGTCTTTTTGCCTAATGTTCTCAGGACTTTGTAAAAATTTTTCTTCAAATTTCTGTGATCTTATTAAAATATATCCTCAATGTTGGCAATTCTGGGTCAAATTTTCCGGTATGCCTACCTTTTCAATGTTTTCTTTAATTTTAGGATAGTTTTCCTGAATTATAATTTTTAGTATTTTTTCTGTTTCTTTGAATTGATTTTCTTGTTGTTTCTGACATCTACTATGCAGATATTGGTGCTTATTTCCCTTCTATTTCATTCAGTTGGTTTCTTCTTCAAGGATTACTATTGCACATGTATTGTAACTTGTTTACCCATATCTTTATCTGTCTTTTCCTCACAATTTCTTATTGCTTTCTTCACTTTTTGTTTTTATAGTTTTCTTCTTCTCTTTGTATTTCTTTTAAGAAATTATCTATTGAGTTTAATGGCTTGAATATTCTTTATAATTATTTTTCATTACTCATTTTTCCTTTTATTTCTAATTTTTTGAGCTCAATCACCTTGTCTAAATATTTAAAATTCTGATCTATATTGTTCTTTCATAACTTCTATAATTTTATTATTTCTTTTAGTATATTTTAAAATCTTAGGTTATAATTTTCATCTTTTTTGAGCATATCTGGCCAGCTTTCATGTCTGTAGGAAGTTCTACTCCACATTCTTTTCTCACTGCCACAAACTTTGTATGGGTCTCATACCAATCACTTTCTGTAGCCCATTTCTATTTGAAAATAGTTTTCCTGAACTTTTAGAAGGAGAGGTGGGTCAGTATATCTTTTTTAGTTTCATAGTTCTGGAGATCCTTCTTGTTTTCACAAAGTGTTAAAAAATATGGTTTTATATATTTTTTTCTTAATTTTATTTATTTATTTTTAATAATGATTTTTATTTTTTCCATTATAGCTGATTTACAGTGTTCTGTCACTTCTATACTGTATAGCAAGGTGACCCAGTCACACACACATGGATACATTCCTTTTCCTAACATTATCATGCTCCATCATAAGTGACTAGATGTAGTTCCCAGTGCTATACAGCAGGATCACATTGCTTATCCATTCCAAAGGCAATAGTTTGCATCTATTTACCCCAAATTCCCAGTCATCCCACTCCTTCCCCTCCCCCAGCAACCACAAGTCTGTTCTCCATGTCCATGATTTTCTTTTCTGTGGAAAGGTTCATTTGTGCCAAAAATAAGTGATATCACATGGTATTTGTCTTTCTCTTTCTGAATAGACATTTCTCCAAAGAAGATATATTTTCTGAGCTTTTCTGATCTGGTACCCATCTTCTATTTTTATCCTGACATTTTATTGTCCAGGTCTTGCTCAGCTTGGATTCTGTTGCCACAATTTCTTCTCATTGTGGGACTTTGTCCTAGGTGGGAAGCTCTGACTGGTTAGTTTCAAGTGTCCACAGAGATCATATTGCTTCATCCTGTCAGACCCTACCATGGAACTCTTGCACCCGAAAATTAGAACATGCAAAAACTCTTCCATTTTCAAATACCGTGTTTTCTGATGAAAATCAGTTGGAATTTTCGGTTCTCCTCCTATCTGGTCATTTGAATCCCATTTGCTTCACTCCTAACCCTCCAATGGATGCTGTAAATTGCAGTTTTATAATTAGTGGTGGTCTACCCCCATCTGCTTGTATTTTGGAGTCCATGGAGATACTTTGCCATTTTGTTGTAGTTGCTAGCTGTGAGGTTTTGGTTTCTGCTATGCAGTTTCTGCACCTGTTTTGGATTTTGGAAGATCCGACATTATCCCACTACAACCATTGTTTTAGAATATTCTAGAAAAGAAGGTGTGTGAGTTTTCTGCTTTGATAGGGGCAAATTTCCCTTGAAAAAGTCTTAGTCATTGCACTGTCAGGTATAGCTTATGAGAGAGGTTTTTTTTTTTTCTCCCATCCCATGGCTAACATGGGATATTATTACTTTGTGTCTTTAGCAGTCTAAACAACTGAATAGTTATCATTGTTTGGTGTTGCTTTTCATGAATGCAATTAATAAGAAGGAGTAATTTAAGCTATTTCCATAGGTATACTGGGAAATCATATATGTTTTCCTATGAACTCACATTTTATATGCTTTGAACCTATTACTAACAGGTTGCTGGTCTCATTTGTATTGATTTATTATTTTAATTACTAATAAATCTACTAAATTTTTTAGAGAATTTTAATATAGTAATTCATGTGTATCCTAAGTATTCTATCATTTATTTTTTGTAAACATCCTGTTATTTAAACATTGTTATCCAAATATTCTGTTTTCTTCCATACTTTGAAACCCCACATTTATCACTCTTAAGTTACAAAACTGTACTTAGATTGATTAATATACATTTAATTCTATCTGACTAAACTACCTACTCTTTTTTTAACAATCATTTAAAATTATCTTTACAATACATTTTAATATCTATAAGGATTATATTCCTCCAAACACCCCTTTCTTAATGTTTTCTTTAAAGGAAATTTAATTGTAACTTTTACTTTCTAAGGAAGTAAGTGGCTTTCCTGAAGACACATAACTAAGGGTGATTAGAGATAGCATTTGAAATAAAATCTGCCTAGATCCAAAATAATGTTCTATATACATAGTACCTTTAAAAAAAAAATTCAGTTGATTCAGCAAGAAAAACAAATCTGTGTGGTTTATCTGTGTGCCAGATTCTGTGTTAACTGCTAAGGCTACAAAGATAAATTACTTTGTTTTTGAACTTGAGAGCTTATTGCCTAATATCCTATTGTAATCTTTTTTTTATTGCCAATTTCCCTCCAGAAAATCATATATAAATCTTTATAAAGCCTTTTAAAACTGTAGAAGTAGTCATTTTAAATATCATAAATACATCAGTTGGGCACAGAGACAATTTCTAAAATAATTTTTATTTGGATTCATTTTTATGGGAGAAGAATACTTTAAAAATATAAACAAGGTTTATGTTTTAAAAATAACAAAGTAAGTATAATCTAGTCTACAAAACATTTACTTTAGAGTTAATACATAAATATCCTAATTCACCTTCCCTCATTCCCCTTTGAAGATTATTTGATCTATTGGAAAACATGGCTCAGGTGTCAAGTCCTTCCTTTTTATATTAGTTATGTATAGCTGCATAAAGTATTGCCCTGAGACTTAGTGCCTTGAAACAACAATATTTACTATCCCACAGTTTCAGTAGGTCAGGAATCCAAGTGAGGCTAGGCTGGGGGTTCTTTTTCAAGTTACAGTCAATCAAGATATCATCCAGGACCAGTCATCTCTAGGTTCAACTGACTAAGGGTCCATTTCCAAGCTCACTCACCAAATTGCTGGCAGGATTTAGAGTCGCAGGTTGTCACTACCTCTTGGTGACAATTCTTTGAAATCTGGACTTTTCTATAGAGCAACTCACCAGTTATCTTGCTTCATCAGAGCAAGAAAGCAAGAAGACAAGAGAAAAGTATGCTAGCACAGGGCAGGCAGATTTGAATCATGTCTTGGAAGTACTACCCATCACCTTTGCTGGGTTCAATTCACTAGAAGGAGATCACTAGGCTCAACCCACATACAAGTGAAGGTGATCACTAAAGGACATGAATGGCAGAAAGCAGAAGTCATTATGGGTCATCTTAGAAGTTTGCCTACAACCCTCCTCTCTGCACTGATTCTGCTATCCTGGCTTGTTTGTAAAATAGAGAGTCATAGAAGAAAATATTTATAAATTATTATCAATGACATTAAATCTAGATATTCGTGGAATAAAATTTTCTCAATATTTTCTTTGTTTTTACTATTACTGATGATAGCTAACATCTATTAACCACTTACTGTATGACCAGTGCTGAACTAAATTTGATACAAAATTAGTATTCACTAGATTCCTAGCACAATCTCAAGAGTTAGGTAATAACTATTTCCCTTTGTTGTATTTGATGAAACGGGCACAGAGAATCAAAGTAACATGTCACACGTCACACAAATAGTAAAAACCTACCAGCCTATCTCCAGTTCCACAATTAATACCAGTACTTTGTAAACAGAAAATTGTGGGTTTTTTTTTTTTTTTTTGTCTGTCAAAATATCATGAACTGGAAAATATTTACTGCATTGCTAGTCACTAATCTGGAGATCAAAATCATCTTCTGAGCAGGATTTTGGGTGTCTGTTTGAAAAAATATAAAAGCCAGCCATGAGTTAAAGTTCACATAAATATCATGCAGTAAGGCTTTGCTGCACAGAAATTTTATAAGCCCGTAGCGGTTATTACCCTGAACTGTGAAAAGCCCTGAACAGACACAAACCGTTTGCAGATAATTGTCCTGACATTCCTACTTCATTACTTTTAATAGAATTGAATTTGTGGTGCTCTTGCCGGGGTATATGAGTGCTACCTTCAGGAAGAAAGAAAGTCATGTGTCCTTATTCCTGGTTGAATGGAATGCTTTTGGCAGGAGGTCACTGTGCAGCTCGAAGGACACTTTCACTTAACTACGGGCACAGCCTGATTAAAATAAAATAATTTTAAATGGTTTCAGATGATTCCGTGCCTCTAGCGTAGTGTCCATAAGAGGGATGGGATGGTAGAAAGCAGCATAACGGAGGTTCCTGTGCACATTTTGTATCCATTCCGGTATAAGTCAAGCCTTGACTGGATAACCTGCTCTTTGAACCTCTGAGAGGGAATGAAACCTGAGACAAGCCAAACATGCTGTTGAGAGTCACTTTTGTATTCAGTGGTAGAGGAGATTAAGAAAATTTTAAAACATTTTATAGGAATTGGCAAGACAAAACAGTGAACCATAATACTCAGGTTCCTTTGTCTATCCAAATGAACTCCTTCATAACTCTAAATCCAGTCCATTTCATCATTCAAGCCACTTTATTAATTGAATAACTGTTGAAAATTGGTTGTATACCCCTGCTGTTCTCTCATTCATTCAACCAGTGATTTCACATGTCTTGAAAAGGCCTTAAGCAATGTATTCATTGGCCATATGTTTCACAGTACCAGGTTGTAATTGATTGATTGCTACCTTTTTCCACTCGATTTTTCCTGTCATATTTCTCTCCCTGGTTGGCGAAAATAGAATGGCCATGAAAATTTGGGGGATTCTGCTAATGGGATTAGTCCTTTAGGCGTAGAGAAGTGAGTTTATACAGTTTACAGAGTTACTTTTCTGGCTATTTAATTCTTGTTTGCCAGGTTGACATAGGAACGCCTTCCAGGAGTTCTCCAACAGTGCATCACATGGTCTCACCTGGCATCACGGCACAGAATTTACGGCCCTGATGCTGAGCTTATCCTATGTCCCCAGCAACAAAAATGTGTGTGAGGTGGACAATAAATAAGTTTTGAAAAGCATAAACTTGTGTAAAATTCTTCCAATCAATGATTTAAAACTGTAAGCAGAGGGTGTGGTTCTTCTCAAAGCTTATCCAAAACAGAAACTCTGTCTTGTCAGGTATATATCCAGTAATTCACAGGGGCAATTATAAATACACACTTAAAAAAAATCTTACACAATAGTATCTATTAGATCTCCAATGTTTTGTAGGGCACAAATCTGTTGCCCTGTTGCAAATGAATATATCAGTATATTCAATTTTGTTTTATAAATCTCACATTTGGGAGCATGTTTTAGTATATTTGATGCATTTTTCCTTTAAGTTTCAAAAGTATGGTTCACACTAAAATAAAAAAGATTTCCTGCTGATGTGACCCCAAATACAAACACTGATGAATATATTATGAAATATAACATGTAATAAAGCTATCAATAATTTGGTTAGTGAGTACATAATTCTTTAATATATTTTTCTGTACAAGAAAATTTTAAATGTTCTGAAATCTCATAGCTTATATATGAAACAAACTTGGGCAGATTTCCTTAATTTTGGCAAAAAACTTTAAAAAATCTAAATGACAGTACTAAGTCATAAAGCTGAAGCTTTTTTACACTACCAATATTAAAAATACATTTTAATCATATTTTAAAAATTGGAATTACCTTTTTATTCTGCTTACTAAAAATTTTCCACAATTGTTATTATATGAAGAGCAATAAAAATATGAAGCCAAAAAATTTAGGGAATACTATTATAAAGTTATGTCCAAAAAGAAATTTTCTTAAGTTGTATTTATTTGTTTTGGCTATGGTGTTGGTGGTATTTATCAAATTTTAAAACTTGTAATTTTTTATGATTCCTTTTGACATTCTAAGTAAACACTAAATTTTATAACTAATTTCTTTTTTTTTTTTTATCTTTTTGTCTTTTTAGGGCCCATTTTAGGGCACATGGAGGTTTCCAGGCTAGGGGTCTAATCAGAGCTACAGCTGCTGGCCTATACCACAGCCACAGCAACACCAGATCAGAGCCGTGTCTGTGACCTATACCACAGCTCACAGCAAACCCGGAACCTTAACCCACTGAGTGAGGCCAGGGATTGAACTCACAAACTCATGGTTCCTAGTTGGATTTGTTTCTGCTGAGCCATGAAGGGAACTCCTATATCTAATTTCTTATTACCTATTTTTTTTAATCTCTTTAGTTTAGAGAACCCCACATTAAGTAAACCGTTAGGTTTCTTGCAAAACCTGGATTTGTGCCTATCTCTTTCTCCTGGAATGGTCTTTTTTTTTGACATTTTTAGGGCTGCACATGCAACATATGGAAGTTCCCAGGCTAGGGGTTGAATCGCAGCTGTAGCTGCTGGCCTATGCCACAGCCACAGCAATGTGGCATCCCAGCTGTGCCTGTGACCTAGACCACAGCTCACAGCAATGCCAGATGCTTAACCCACTGGGTGAGGCCAGGGATCAAACCTGCATCTTCATGGATACTAGTCAGGTTCATTACCACTGAGCCACAACAGGAACTCCTGGTCATTTATTTTAATTTTTGTCATTAATTGCATATAAAATGGTATCACTTTGATCTGTATTTGTGTTTCCCTGGTCACTACTGAAGTTTTAATTGGACATGTGAAATTTTTTCTTTGAAAAGTCTCAGTCCCTTTTGACCATTTCTTTTATCATTAGAAGTGTGTCATTTTTTGTGAATTTTTTATAACATCTTAATATTTTATTATGTATATTGCAAATGTTTCCTCCCATTTTATAACATTTTCACTTATATCTTTTGCTTAATAAGTCTTCTCATTTGTGCTATAGTTAAATTTGTATCTTCTTATTTATGGTCAACTGTTTTTTCCAAATGTATTTTAAAGAGATTTTCATGTCCCTAAATTTAAAAATTTTTTAAATAGGTTTTTCTTTCTTTCTTTTTTTTTGCTCTTTAGGGCCACAGCCATGGCATATGGAGGTTCCCAGGCTAGGGGTCAAATTGGAGCCACAGCTTCTGGCCTATGCCACAGCAACACAGGATCCAAGCTGCGTCTGCAACCCACACCAGAGCTCATGGCAATGCCACTTAACCCACTGAGCAAGGCTAGGGATCGAACCACAACCTCATGGTTCCTAGTTGGATTCGCTTCCGCTGCGCCAGGATGGGAACTCCTAAATAGCTTTTTCTGCCAGCAATTTAAAACATGTCATTTTTGACATTTAAGTCTTTAAATCTTTGCACTTCATGTTTATATATGAGATGAAGTGGCTTCAATTTTATCTTTTTTCCATATGGATAGTCATTTTTTCTCCCAGACATCTTTCCTTTTCCAAATGATGTGAAATGTCACCTCTGTCACATCAGCATGCATGGTTTTTCTTCTTAATTCTCTCCTGTGGTTTAACCTTGCTCTCCCTTATGTGTCTCACTTACTGTAGCTTTATAATAATTCCTGATAGCTCTTTGGGCAGGTCCTTCCTCTGGCTACCTTTACCCTTTACTCTTCCGTATAAGATTTTAGAATCAGATTATGTTTCATGAATACCCTTGGTATACACTGGGATTGGATTGGATGTAATCATTATCAGGAGATGTGCTATTTCTGAACATCAGCCTTTGTAGCCAAAGACATGGTACATTACCCCATACAGTCAGATGTCTTGTAATATCTGTTAACAAAGCTTTTAAAAATTTCCCCTCACAGACTTCCCACTGTGGCACCGTGGGTTAAGGATCCAGCATTGCCTCTGGCAGCACAGGTTCAATTCCCAGGCTGATGCAGTGGGTTAAGGACTGGGCATTGCCGCATCTATGGCATAGGTCACAGCTGCGGCTCAGATTCAGTCTCTGGCCCCCAGGGAATTGCCATATGCTGTGGTTGTGGCCAAAAACTGGAAAAAAAAAAAAAATCACAGTCTTCCATAAAGATTCTTTATATTATGTGATAATATTGTAAATTATAATTTGATTGTATTTTCAGAACATTTGTTATTGGTAATTAGAAATGCAACTGATATACATTTTATATGAATTAATTAAATATTAATTATATATATAGCCAATTTACTAAGATATTTGTAGTAATTAATAAACTCTTTTTGGTTTTCTGTGTAAATTATTATATCTTTTCGACTTTACATTTTTGTCTTTTTCTTTCTTATTACACTTGCTAAGACGTCTAATACAATATTGTGTAAAAGGACCAATGTTGTGCTTCCTTGTCTTAGTCCTGATTATAAAGAAAATTTTTCTAATATTTCCCCTTTCAGGATGATGTTTACCTTAGGTCTGTCCTCTTTATAAGATTAAGGATGCTCTAACTATATTCCTTGTTTACTAATAACATTTATTGACATAAGTATTGGATTTTATTAAACATTTTTTTCAACCCAAGTAGATGATCACTTTTCCCCCTTCTATCTGTTAATGTGTTGAACTAACTGTATGGATTTGAAAATATTGTTCTAATTGCACATAAGTGGGATACCATTTTGGCCAACATATATTATTTGCAAAATGTATTTGGATTATATTTGCTAATATTCTGTTTAGGATATTGCATCTGTATTAATGCCTGAAATGTTTTGTAATTTTCCTTTCTTCTATTTTCCAGGTTTAATATCAGGCACATCCATGAATGATAGAATGAGTTTAGAGGATTTTCTCTTTTTCTATTGTCTGTAATATTTGGCATCATCTGTTCCTTGAAGACTTGAGAGAATTCTATCTTCTGGAGTCCATTTTTTATTATTAAAAAGTTAACCATCTAGTTTTCATTCCTTTGAAAACAACCTGTCTTATTCTCAGTCTCACTTTACTATTTTATCTTTTTGTTTTCTGTCTGCAGATTCATCAAAAAGTTTCTATGTATAGATTTCCTTTTTTTTTTATAAATGATACATCAGACTTCTTGAATCTTGTTTGGCATCTTAAATTAGTTATAGAATATTCTTAATCATACTTTTTTTTTTTTACCAATTTCTTTCTTTCTATCTATGTGGATTAGTAATTATGTTAGACTTTCTCAGTTATTTTCACCATCTCTTAACCTCTTTCACAGTTTCTACATTTTTCTCTGTGCTACATTCTGTGTATTTTCTTCTTACCTATCTTCTGTTGTACTAACTCTTTCCCTCTATTGTGTCTGATCTGATGTGATAACCATTCACTGAGCTTCTATTTTCAATTTTCGTATTTTAAATTTCTGGAAATTCTTTTTATTTTTTTTTAGGATGCTTGTTTTCTTTATTGTTTCCAGTTCCCAGAAGATAGATGCAAATTAATGTTTTGTTTATTTAATTCCAGCCAGTGTAATTACTTTTTATCCTAATAATGTGAATATTTGATGAATTTGTGATCTATTTCTGTGGTCTGTTTTTTTCTCTTTTGTTAGTTCTAACATATAGAATCTTATTTCCTTGAATACTTGTTGATTTATTTTTTCTTAGAATTGCTTATGTTTGGGGGGTGAATTATCTATGAGAATTCTTTGAGTTCTAAGATGAAGTTTTGCTCCTCTAGAGAAGATTTTCATTTGCTTCTTCCATATCCCTGGAAGCACTAGCAATGTCCATCAACTTTATAGTAAATTTATGACAAGTTTTTATGTATTAACTGTGCAATGTGAATTTGGGGCTGCAAATCACCTCAGGACCAGTGTGAGTTAACTCCTTTACAGTTGACTCTGTTATAGATTTGCTCGTGGAATGTAGCATTGGTGATTTATCCAAACAATGTTATTGGTTGTGTTTAGGTTTTAACAACCATACTTGGAGTTTGCACTGCAGTTGGTCTAAACACTTGAGAAATAGTAGATATGCTGTTTCCTTCAGATCCTAGTTTGTAATAGCTTTATAACACCTGTGTTCCTGAAATGATCTGATTGCTATAAATATGTGAATTCAGTTTAAGATTAAGGTTAGATGGGTTTATTAGCTATTCAATTATGGAATTCATCACTGAATGTTTACAGGAAGTTGATTTGGCCAGAGCCCAAAATATGGAGATGTTTTTATGGCATTGCTTATTTGTAAACATTTTGCTTAATCAGGCTAAACTTTTAAGCTGTTAAATATGAATAGATACTATGAATAATAATGTGAGCACCAGAGTATTTTAAAATACCTTTATCTAAAAGAAAATACCATTCTGGTGCCTTTGTTAGCAATCAACATATGTAGTTAATGTAAGATTTTTCATCATTGTGATTAACTACTGAGCTTCTGAAAGGAGAAATGCATACATTTTTAAAAAGCAGTTTGCTTCAGTTATGGAAATGTAATATTCACTCTTATATGTCACTTAATAGAGTGTTCTATCATTGCACATCTGTAAGTTTAATGATTGCTATCTTCGTTTATTTAAAGCCAAATTCTAAAGCAACAGATGTACGGAAATTATATATTTGATGACAAAATTCATTACAACAATGTGCATGTGTGTAATATATATTATCATATACATACTCGGGCCTGCTTAGCACTAATTCCTAGCACTTCACATAAATGAGGCGGCTGTGATTATGATTCCTAGGCTCATGTGCTTTTAGATGTATAGAGATAAAAAACACATTACACTTCATAGTATAAAATTAGTACTCCTTAGGTCATATGAAATGAAAACCCATTCAGCTTGAGCAAAAACATAATGTATTGGAGCAGCAATGTATCTGGGCCTTGGAAATAGAATGGGAACATTCTGAAGAATCCATTACATTCCTCTCTTGGGACCTCTTCTATTTTTTTTTCTGAATGTCATGCTTTATTTTTCTCCTTCATTGCAAGACAGTTTTTCTCTTTCCTGTCCTCTAGATAGAAAATGACCACCAACAGTTGCTCTGGAATTTATGTAAAGTGATGAGGTAATTGAGAAATACTAACTTGACTCTTTCTGGGTCTCTGATCTCAATACTTGACAAGGAACTGACTGGTTGAGCTCAGTGCTCACCCGTGGGGTGTCAATCAAGTGGAGTCTTGATGGCTTCCACTGTACCACTGTTGATGCAGAGAAAAGAGAGTATTCCTAGAAAAGAGATGCTGGACAGTTTAGTAAGTGTCTCATGTATTTGGTCAGAGGCTTCATTCCCAACCCCTTGCCATTCAAAGTGTAGCCAATGGAATAAAAAGGTAGTATTACCAGGGAGCTTGTTGGAAATTTAGAATCCCAGCCGCATCTTATCTCTTATGAATTGACATTTAGCAAGATCCTCAGGTGATTTACATTCAGGTTAAAAATTAAAACATGGTTCTGGTCTCATAAAAAGTCAGGATCAGGTGGAAACTTGATTTTATTTCAAGGTACTTTTTACACCTAACCAGACATAACCCTTTAGCTTCTTGAGTTAAACTTTTATATCCTGGAAAAAATCTCCATCAACTGATACACATATATACTTAGTTATAATATAAAGGTAATCTTGAGAGTAAGTGTGTAGATCACTGCAAATTTATTTCCATTAATGGAAAAAAATCAAACAATTTAAGATTTAGATCCTAATAATTTGGGTCAATACTTCTAATTTTATATATGAAGAATAGCATAATATTGACAATATATTTCTAATATTTCTTTTACTAGTATGACACAATTTATATTCATTACCGAAAAATAAATAACAACTGATTGACAACTCAGATGGGAACAAGTAATCCATGTAACCTTGATGAAGATGAGATAATGGAAATCCTCAACTCTTAGATTTTCATATACTTGAATTTTTATGTAATCACCTTCTTGAGTAAAATATGATTAGTTGAGCATTATCAAGACTTACTACATGCCGAAAAACCTTCCTAAATAATTTACGCAGATTTTCTGGCTTATATTTGGTGGTATTCAGGTTGTGGTCTACTGTTAACTGAACTTTCACACATATAATTATTTTTAGCTAGGTTTTCTTTTCTGTTCTTGCCACTGTACTATACATTTTAACTTGATCTTGGAATGTGCAGTTAGGCTTGGATTTGAATGGCTCAATCTCTTACTAGCAACTGCATATTCTTGGGTTACTTACATCAACTCCCTAAGCTTCAGTGCCTTGTCTACAGGAGGAAATAATCATGTACAATTCCTTTATAGAGTTGTGAGGCTTGAAAGATAAGGTGCATTTATCCTGGCATAGATTTAGCATCATGTATGGTCAGGTCACTCAGGATGGTTATTCCCTTGCTCTCTATACGTCCCCTGCTTGACCAGTGCTTGCTTCACCTGCACCCTCCTTTCATGAACATGCTTGTACCCTGCAGCCCCAGTTAGTGATTGTTCTAATCCTTAGGCCAGAACAGCTCCACCTGCTAGTTTATTAAAGGAAAATATCTGCCCTTGAGGGCCCTAGCTACTGGTTTCCCTGGTAACTGATGAGCCAACCTGATGTCAATTCTCCTTATAAACAGTAACTTCCTTCTCCCCAAAGTGGTAAAGATGGTCACCATGTCCTGCTGGCCATCTGTCGTCTACAGTGGGATGATGCTCCAGGACCTTTTGCTGCGGACAGGTAAGGTCTCCTACCCCATAAGCTGTTGATGTCTCTGTCACTGTCATTGGGCACTTTCTTTGGTCTTGAGGCTGGGCTACTACACTCAGGCCTGTGGGGTGCAGCCCAGCATATTAGTGAGGATTAGTTATTATTGCAATTATTTACTGTATATGCTCATCCTTAATTTCATCTGGTTCTTGACAGCAAGTTTTTTCTTGTTGCTTTTGGAAACATTTTTACTCTCTGGAACCACTAGGGAAAAGAAGCTTTCTTCTTCGGTCGGACTGCTTTTACTGAGCCAAATGTGACTAGTTAGGGCTAGAGATTTCTTGCCTTTAGGTCACTCTCTGGAATGAGAACTTGAAAATAGTATGTGTTGCTTGTATTTGGTTATAAACCATGTATTGTCTATATTTGGTTATAACCTCCACTGGAGTTTTTGACTTGATCCTTTCTTAGGTTGACTTCATGTTGTTTTACACCATTGTATATACACCATGTCAGAAACAGGTAAGCAGAGAAATGTCAACACAGAAGACATTGTTTGATGATGTTTATGTATATTTTAAACATAAATAGAAACCTAGCTTCCTGATTCAATATTAGATTTGCCGCAGAAAATCCATACAACATTTTAGAGGTTGGACCTCCAGATTAGAAGTTTTGCGGTAGATTTATACTTTCCTATAACCATAAAGGCAATCCCTGATCTCATAAAAATTGATTTGAAAGAACTTTGCAAATATCCTTTAATATCTCTGTATGACACAGGGTTAGGTGGAATACTATTCTGATTCAATATTGTTTCTTATTTCTCATATATTTCATAAGATGAAAAATTCAGGGAGGATGTATCTCACATAAAAACACATCGATTTTCTTCTCACAAAGTTTATTCTTTTTTTTTCAAGTTTAGAACCAACTGAGAGATAGACCTAGGGGTCAAAGAACAAAATGTCACATTCATTTCTCTCATGAGTAATTGGCAAAGGTAAATTTAGATGTAAGCCTAAATTGCCTTGCTAATAATCCATCTCCGTATTAGACAAACTCACCCCATGAGTTGGAGAACTGCATATTCCCAGAGTGGACATACCAGACTTTTTCTCTAATAAATAAGACAGCAAATAGACCTGAACACTTGCCTCCTGCAGAGGAAATAGAAGCACAGAAGTTGCCAAGAGATTTAGCTTAGCTTTTTCTTCCAATATCCTCATCATCATGAAAATCATCCCTCCTTTTATCATCAAGGTAATGTGAGTTTTTTTTTTTTTTTCAAGGATGCAGTGAAATGACACAAAATCTTAA
This sequence comes from Sus scrofa, assembly GCF_054392235.1. Classification (NCBI taxonomy): domain Eukaryota; kingdom Metazoa; phylum Chordata; class Mammalia; order Artiodactyla; family Suidae; genus Sus; species Sus scrofa. The sequence goes on from NC_139390.1 coordinate 67,125,195, forward strand.
TATTACTATGGAATTGAAGACATGTAAAGTGCTGGTGAATAATAGCACTCTAACACTCAGGGTAGTTTTTAAAATCTAAAGATAGGTTGTTTACCTTAAATGTATTATCATCTTATATTTTATATAAAGATTAAATAGAGATTTGTGACACCCTCAGCAAAGTAAAATCTAGTCCAAACTTTGGAACTATGAATTCAAGCTTATTTTAACTTTGAAGATTTAATGAAAATGCTGCAAGTTTTCTCTTACCACTGACAAAGAATACATTTTATGAAAACTTTCCTAAATCTCTGTATTTTCCTCTGCTCAATTTTTTTTCTAGTATTCCAATAATTTAAGGGTGGGAGGAAGCTCATTGGGTAGGATCCAAGGCAAACCATTAATTATGGTGAAATTTCATTGATAAACATCTCAAATATAAAATTTTAAATTTATTTTTACTTTTCTTCTTCCTTGGATCAAGTCAATTTGTTTCCTTCAGTTCCAAGCTCATTTAGAGTCACTACCTCATCATAAGCTAATCTCTTCCCATGACATTGTGTGTATGGAATGCATAAATAAGTCACAGAGACAAGATTTATTTGTCAGCTCTCTAGTTCTAAGGGTTCATGGGTGAGCAAAGAAGAGGGAGTTCTGCTCTCCTTTCCTTGTTTTGCTCCTATTTTCTCCTTTTTATTTATTTGTTTCCCTGCCAAAGTTCTCCTGCAGTTTCTTTTCTTTTTCTTTTTAGACAAAAAGACATAAATTACAGCTATTTATTTGTGAGATTGCACATATTTTAATGCTATGGATTTTTCAGTATGGTAACAGAATTGCTAGGCCGTAGGCAGAAATCTTTATTTTTGTGGTAATTTTTTGGTTGTTTGTTTTTTTAAACCTGCAACTTTTATCATTTGTTCTAAATGAGCATTTGGGGACATCTTTTTTTCCAATAAAAATGATCATTTAAAATACATATGTTAGGAGTTCCCGTCATGGCGCAGTGGTGAACGAATCCGACTAGGAACCATGAGGTGGCGGGTTCGGTCCCTGCCCTTGCTCAGTGGGTTGACGATCCTGCGTTGCCGTGAGCTGTGGTGTAGGTTGCAGACGCGGCTCAGATCCCACGTTGCTGTGGCTCTGGCTAGGCCAGCGGCTACAGCTCTGATTCGACCCCTAGCCTGGGAATCTCAATATGCCGCAGGAGCGGCCCAAAGATATAGCAAAAAGACAAAAAAAAAAATAAAATAAATAAAATAAATAAATAAATAAAAATAAAATAAAATACATATGTTAGGTATTAGTGACATTCTTAAAGATGATTAAACTATGCTCTGGACAGTTTAACAGCATTCTTATTGCATTCACATCCTACCATCTGGTTTACCTAAAGAGAATTTAAAGGATGATGTCACCAGAGCGCCTCATCTACATTGAAAAAACTACTCTGCACACACAACAGTTTTATTAGAAACATATGTTTCCTTTAAAAATGCCTTAAAATTTCATTCAGTATGAGCCAGATTCTATTAGAGGCAAAAATATCTCAGAAAGTTAGCTAGAACTTTAATTTATTAAATTACTACAAAAAAACCACACAATATCTTAAAACTGGTTTAAAATATTTCTTGTACCAATCAAAATACATGTCTACTCTATGAACATCTATTCTTAAACAGCAAAACAAAACATGACAACTATATTATGGCTGAGAAGCCTAGCAAAAATTTAGAGAGTCTATATACCAGCATTTATACTCTTTCATGTTTAAAGAAAGGAAGATCAAAATTTAATCTCCAGTGAAATTATGGACCTATTTCTACAGAGGGTCAAAAAAAAATTGAAAAATTGGCCTCAGAGAGGAAATACAAAAGACATAGGGGAATATTTAAAATAAATGATAGGAAAAAAATAGTTTTGGGGAGTTGACCTAGTGTTTTAAATTTTATAGAAAGAGCTGTTTATAATATTATTTTAGAGATTTCTCCTCCCAACCAATTGCTTCAGAATTTCTTTAAAAAATTTTTTTCCTGATAGACAAAAAACTAGCAAAACTCACCTTCTTTATACTTTAAAAAGTAGTCTGCACCAGCCTGGAAAAGGGGTGGTAAATATCAAACAAAATCAGATTTCTGAGAACAGAGATAAAGATGGAATGGTTTTTGGATAGGCAATCAACCAAATCTGCTTCCAAGGGATTATATAAAATCAATTTTGATGTCAAATTATTAAATGTGCTTGAAATATAATATTATTGTACTGTACATTACTGTATTAATTGTGTTTCTTGTGAAAGTCAAAACTCTGAAAACAAAAAACCCTATATTTTCAAATATAGAATGACAAAATAAAAATATACCCTAAAGTCAATGAAACTGATAAAATGGGTACAAGATATACGTGACCTAGAAATAATGTAATTCCCTAAAAGCTTTTGTTTGTTGATAAACAAGATTATATATGTATAATGGTCTTTCATTTATCAAAGGTAATACATTTAATGTCATATTGAAAATGTGGTTCATTCTATAGGCTGGTGAATATTCATGAAGTTCAAAAACTTGAAGATACTTGTAGGAGATAATGCACTAAAGTGAATGAGATATGGGTTTTGGAAAAACAAACAACACCCCCCAAAAAATGAACAAACAAACAAACAAGCAAAAAAAAAAACCTACAATACAAAACAGCCTGAGTTTTATCTTTATATATTAACTATGTGGGTCAGAATGGGTCTTATAACCTATTTGAGTCTGTTCTCAAGTCTGTAAAATGGGGAAACTTTAAGGTGATATATAAATGATATATACTTATTCCAGTTTCTAGGGCTTTCTAAAAATTCACCCCAAAACTTAATGGTGTAAAACTGTCCCAGCGTTCCATTTGTCCAGAATTCAGCCAGGGCACAGTGGGGATAGTTTTATCTGCTCTGCGATGTCCTTAATCTTAGCAGCTTTGTCTTCATATGAGCCTCTCCCTGTGAGGGCTGGTTTAGGCTTCCTCACAGCAGTGGTGGGTTATAAGGATGAGTGAGAGAATGCCAAGGGAAGTTGTCTCCATTATGCAAGCTAACCTCAGAAGTCGATAAAATTATCCTGCCATGCTCTGGTTAGAGCAGCTACAAGTCCCTGCCCAGACACAGAGGAACCCTATCTCTTGATGGAAAGATTTTCAGTCACATTATAAGAACATGAGAAGTGTTCATAAATGTACTGTATGATCATTTTTAGAAAATAAAATTTCCAACAGTACCCAACATATAGAAGCTATTAATACTTTTGTCTGATATAGTATGGCATGGTGGAAAAGGCAAGATTTGGGATCAGGATATTTTGCTAATTATAAATCCTTAGAGAATCCTTAGAGGTTCAATAGCTTAAGAATCTAACTAGTATCCATGAGTATGTGAGTTTGATCCCTGATCTTGCTCAGTGGGTTAAGGATCTGGTGTTGCTGTGACCTGTGGTGTAGGCCACAGATGTGGCTCTGATCCACATTGCTGTGGCTGTGGTGTAGGCTGGCAGCTGCAGCTCTGATTAGACTCCTAGCTTGGGAATTTCCATGTGGCACAGGTGCGGCCCTAAAAAGAAAAAAAAAAAAAAAAATCCTTGTTATTTAGTGTCTCTGACACATTCTTCACCTATCAAATTAAGATGACATGCTTATTTGGAGGATTATTGTGAGGATTAAAGAGATAATATATAAAAGTATTTGACAGATAATAAATGCTCAGTAAATGCTCCCTTCACAGCCCCTGATTTTGGCTCAACAGGAAATGGCACTAAAAATGCCTCAGTCTGTTATGAAATTAGAGTTCTCACCAAGCCAAAGCAGTTGTTTCTAGGCGAAAGGGATGGATTTCTGTTTAGAATCAAACTTTGCTGTTCTCATAAACTATAACATTTTATATGGAAAAATCCAGTGTCACCAACAGATTGAGGAACAAATTTCATCACAGACTACTAGCGAAGGAAGTAGAGAAGGAAGGTGGCTGGCAGGGCAAACTCCACATTTTACAGGTTAAAGGAATCAAGAAAGGTTAAATTGCTTGTTCAAGATTATACTCTAAGGAGCAAATCTGCAGCTGAAGTTCATGTAAGCTAACTTGTAAGTTCAGATATTTTAATAGTCACCTGTGAATATTAGGAATATTCTTTATACATTTTTGCTTCTGGAATGGAGTTCTGCACCAATTAAAACTGAGCATATTTGTATGAATATAGTAGCTAATGAATTAATGACATGAGAAGTTTTCAAAGTCTTTAATACAGTGGAAGGAGTAAAGGGAAGCAATCAGGAAACTGACGCTTAAAAAGAGCTGAAAAAAAATTCCAGTTTCCGAAAATGGACATTTCCAGCTTTGTATTTTTGACATTGGTTAATAAAAAACCCAAATATGGTTGGATTTACCACAGATATATACTGGGCAAGTTAGTTTTTCTGCCATGGAGTGGAGTGTAGTAAGTAAGGACTAGGGGTTTGGGATCAGACTACTTGGATTGGATCACTAACCTGTGCTTCCAGTAATAGTTGGTACATTGAGTGGTTGTGAGAACTAAGCGGTGTATTAGTTTCCCATGGCTGCTGCAACAAATTGCCACAATTTAGTGGCATAAAACAACTCAAACTCATTTGATTACAGTGCTAGACTCAGAAATCCTAAACAAATTTTGTTGTATGAAAATCAAGGTGTTGACAGGTTCCTCTGGAGGCTCTAAGGAGAAAATTTTTTGTTTTTTCTTTTCTTTTTTTATTATTTTATTTATTTTTTCAATTTCTAGGTGTCACCTATGTACCTCGAGATTATGTTTAGATCCACATAGATAATCCAGAATCATCTTTTCACCTCAGGGTAATTTAATTGCATCTGTAAAATCCTTTTTGTCAAATTAGAAAACATTCCCAGGTCCTAGACAGAGGTAAATATAGGAGTTTTATTCAGCTTACTGCAAGTAGGATGATGCATTCATAGTACTCTACATCTTGCCTGGCTCTTATCAAAGGCCCAATAAATACTAACAAATGCATTATTGGAGAATACAGCCAATTTACACTTATACACGTAGACATCATTTGTATCCCTCAAAGTTACACTGTTGCATAATGTTATTCAAAGAATGTGGGTGACAAAACAGTGACGTTAAACATCATCTTTGTCTCTGAGCATCACCTAATGGAATCACTGGAAACCCAGTGCATGCTGAGTCCCTTCCTTCTACTCCAAGGTCCTAAGAAGGCAACTCTCTATTCTATGGAACTTTTAAATATCAATCTTTTCTACCTCTTTCCTGATTCTCACTCTTGATCTTCAAAGATGTCCACTTTTGATTTTTCCATGCCAGTGACATTCCAGCACTGCTGCTCATACTAGCTCTGTCTCTGCCAACTGGGACACCATGAATCCTCAAGCATGGGTGCAATGCCCAACCCTTTTCTCTCTTCATCACTCTGATGATTTGATACCATTTTTGAGCCCTTCTGTCCCCCAGGTTTTCATTCTTCTTTTACCAACTTGAGTATTGTATACTCTTTTATTAACTGATATCTATAGGCCTCTTGGCCTTCTCTCGCAAGGTGCTTGAGACAGCTTTCTCGTGGCTAAAATGAAGGACATTCTGTCTCACTGACAGAAGATGTTCAAGATGAAGCCTTTCTTTCTGCTAAACACAGTTTTTTGTTAAGCGAGGACATGAATAATGATTAAAAATTTAGCATACAGCAGGCCTGTGTTGATAAACATGGAAGACACAATCTCTTGACAAATAAGTTTATAATTATTAAGTATGGGAAATAAAAACAAAACATGAAACAGATAATTATAATCCAGAGTGATATGCTAGAGAATATTTGATATTCAGGGTGATACAGGAGCACATAGGAGAGGCACCTAATCCTAATTTGGAGGTCAGAGGATGGATGGTTCCTGGAGAGAATGTTTTATAAGATGGAACTTAAAGGCTCCACTCTCCTTAGACTAATGAAGTTCAAGAGAGGATAGGACTGATGGCTGAATGAAAAATATTCATAAAAGAAGAAGGAAGAAAGAAAGAAGAAGAAAGAAGAAAGAAAAGCCTAAAGCAGAGACTTGGAGAATAAGACAGGTGGCATGTGTAACGTTCTGAGTGAATTTCAGTATGGCTGAAGCATCGGATATGACAGGAGGATGGGAAGAGAGAAGAGCAGAGAAGTGAGCCAGATCCTGCGACCTTGGTGACAGTTTAGGACATGTAGATTTGAAATCAAAGACAGAGGGAAATTCCTAAAGCGAAGTGCTATTTTAGAAGTGGCTTTAGGAAGATCGTTCTTTGACTCACACTGAAATGGAAAAAGGGCAAATAGCAAGAATGGAGACGGATTGAGTAGGGCAGCATGGCACCTACTATAGTAATATAATTAAGCTTCATTCTAAACTGATCATGCGATAGAGTAAAGTAGATAAGTTTAAGAACTATTTAGGAGGTAAATCTCCTTATTTGAAAGTGGACACTTGTTTGAAAATGATTTTGATTCTTGTTTGAATGTGGATGTCAGGGTGAAGTGAGAGAGCAGCTCCTGGTGCCTGTCATGTATGAATCCTTGGTTCTGAGGTTAACTTTCAGATTGAGGGTCCTTTCACAGTTTCTCTAAGGAGACCCTTCATTTTTGCATGAAAAGAACTGACAAGCTAGAGTTCATGGTGCACTCGGCAGATTTTGCCCTTCAACTTGGCTCACATTGCACATGTACATTTTTTTTTCTTTTATTACAATCACTATTGTTTAACCATTGCATTGGATTTGTTTCTCCAACCCTCCCATAGATTTAGATGGAACTGATTCTCACAAGCCCCACAAATCAAGAGAAAGATAGGAAACATATGGATACACATTAGTCAGAGTCTTGTTATTTAGATGAAGGCATTGTGGTGAAGCTCCTGGGAATCTTGCAACTGAGAGGCCCTGACAGTTTCCTTCTGCTCCTCAGGAGATGTCAGAGGCAATGATCTTGTTAGAGACAATGAAGCACAGTTTTCCTTCTCAACTCCTGTCTTTGGCCATTTTCAGGGTTGTTTCCTGGTGTGATTCCAGAATTTGTAAGGTGTTGAATTATTAGTAAATCCAAACAAGAAAAAGGCAGACTAAAACTTTTATATAACTAGGACATGAGAGAAAATCTTTATTGAGTGGATTATTTCTTCTCCCTTCTGAGGAATGACCTTATACTGTCAAATCATATCAAACATGACCACAGCACACACTACGAAGTCATTAGAAATTCATCTACTGTTACAATGGGAATTGGTAAGATCTGTGGTTACCGAGCTCTGTGGACAGCTAGCCTTTGCAGACAAGGTGGGAGAAGCACAATTCCTGGATTTCTACAGTGTGACAGAATTCTTTAATTTTTTATTAAAGGATGTGAACAGTTTACACAGTTGTAGGCATTTTCTAAAAGAAGAAAACCAAGCAGGTCAAATTTTATAGAGATATGAAGTACTTTTGGCACGCCAATGTGTTTTTCTTTGTATGTTCTATGGAGGACCATGAGTAACTATAATATTCCTATTCAAAAATAATAAAAACAAAAATGAAAAAACAACAATAAACAATGCAAGAATAAATACATGGATAATTTTTGATCATATTACAGGAAGGACTTTGAAAAGCACAAAACAAATGAAAGAAATCACAAATAAAGGACAGTTTTTGTACTTAGACAAATTTTTCTATACACAGAAATTGAAGAAATGTAATGACAAACTAGAATGAAAATATAAGCTTAAGAAATATACAGAAAAATAGTTTAGAGCCTTAACCTCTTATTTAAAAAAAAAATTCATAAAGAAAACATTAGTACTTTAGGGCAAAATTTGGAAATGACTTATAGAGCAATACCAATAACCTATAAGCATATTGTGATGACCATTTTTTTCCCTCCAGCAGTTATTTTCTTCTCTTCTGATATCACTTCATGAAATTCATTTGGGAACTCCATCCCAGACCCCAGTAGTGAACCATGTGATCTAGGCTCACGGTAGTCAGTAGGTCAGGGCTGAGCAGGTGTCCCTAAGAGGATTCATTCAGGTCTTAGACTCTTTCTGGGGGCTTCTAGTAAAGAGGTTTTCCCACTGAACTTGAGCCCAGGCATATCGGAAGTTGGAGTTACTGCATCCATCTTGCCACTCTGTGGAGTCCAAAAGTAAACTTTACACACAGAAGAAACAAGAGCATAACAAATAAACAAAGAGACTAGGAAAGGATAATGTTGTTGTTTGGAGCCTAGAAATCCAGCAGTTTTGAAAGCAGCTACAACCTTTTGGCATAAGAATATGTTAATAATAATATCTCATGTGACCCAGAATATGTAAATAATATACTAAAAGGCTAACATACTCATATTGCATATATCTAGTTGATACAATTACTAATGATTTTAATTTTCTTTTTTCTATATTCTATTTTCTATTTCCTAAATTTTTCTACATGACATGTATTATTTTGTTTTTAAATTTTATCTTGGATTACTTTTATAAATCAGAAAAATATGCATTAATGTATGCTAATGTCAATTAATTTGATTATTTGTTTGAACAACATGACTTAATATATGTGAATTCAATTACCATTAAAAAACATTAATTCTCGCAGATATAATAAGAAGTTACCAGAAGTAGCGTGACTGTGAGGTTTAAGGATACAGACTTCCAGACTGCTGAGTCTGCCTGGGATTTCTGACATCAACTGCAAGTTTTAGTTTTTAAAATAACCACTCTGTTTTGAATAATTAGCTGGAAGAACTCACAGAACTCAGTGAAAGCTAGTATACTTATGATTATAGATTACTACAGAGAAGACTACATATGAAACCATCAACCAAGGGAGGAAGGACACAGGACAGAGTCTGGGAGCTTCCAGATGTGAAGCTTCCCTTGTGTCCTGGATGATCTACTCTCCCGGAATTGATGTGTGACCATGCACCAGAAGTATTGCCAACCAGAGAAGTTCACCTGGGTTTCAGTGTCCAGAATTTTTTTTATTAAGGCTTCATTACATCAGCATAATTGATTGGTGGCCAATGCAGATTAACTAAGTCACCAGGTAGATTGCTCTACTTGGACTGCAATAACAGAATACCAGACTGGATGTCTTAAACAACAGAGACTTATTTCTTATAGTTCTGGAGGTTGGGGTGTCCAAGATCAATGTAAATTACATTCTGAGGGCTCCCCTCCTGGCTATTGATGGCCACGATCTTGTTGTGGGCTCATGGAGAGAGAGAGCTGTCTGGTGTCTCTTATAAGACCATCAGTCTCATCAGACCAGGGTTCCACTCTTATGAACTCATCTAACAAATAATACCTCCCCGAAGTCTCATCTCCAAAAACCATCACATTGTGGGTTAGGACTTCAATATATGAATTTTGGAAAGACCCAAATATTCAGCCCATACCAGTTGAACTGATACCATGTGATTCAAAGTTTCCATTCTACACCACATTGTTGGCCTTTCTAGCAGGACTAGCCTCACACTAAGGTCCGAAATGGCCAGAGCCCGCACCTTTAAACAAAGACATAGATACCTGGCAGAGGCTGAGGGCAAAGGCCAATCTCTTTTGGGGCAAGGCCAAATTCTTTACTACACAAGTGTGTGTGGTATATATAAATACATAAGGTAAAACAACTAGTTTTTAAAAAACAGGTTTAACTTAGTAAAGTACCTTAAAGGACCAGCATTATTCTTTATTCTTTACCCTTTTCTGTGTTCTGATATAGGCTCTTCTTTCCCCACCTCTGGCAGATCCTGTGGCTGTATATAGGCACTGTTGACTATAAAAATGGTCTTAGTTAATCTTAAGGTTTAAAACTTGTCCTCTCCTCTGCCTCACATGAAATCTGGGCCCTAGTACCTCTGCCTTCTTCCCAGTCCTCTTGATTTTGCCAAGGGAGGGCTTAGATGCAACAGCAATAGAGCAGATATTTTCATTGGCTGGATAACAGTGTCAACTGGCTCTTAATACACTCTGCCATGTCAGGCATGCATGGATTTGTGTAGCCTTATATATAATAGATAATACTTTGGGGCTGGTGTCTTTCTGTCCTTTTATTAGTACTGTCCCCTGGTGGTTCTGTACCCTAATCCATAGCTCCAGGTCAAGCCAGATACCAACAGTGGCATCCTTGCAGCCCAAGGGAACTCATGCATTCTGGCTCCACAAAATGCCAAACTTAGCCAAATTTTTCAAGTTGATAGGAAATGCTCTATTCAACATCCCATCCAATGTCCCATAACATATGGTATATGTTTCTCTGCTCATTTGCTGCCCAGAAGAACTAAGGCATATGGCTGCCTTCTTGCTGTACCATGCTCTGCTCTTCCTTCACCTTGTCACTAAGTGTTACCAAGGCTGGAATCATCATCTCCTCTGAATTTCCCAAGAGAAATGGGTACAGTCTTTCTCTTCACATTACCCCCAAGTCTGAAAGCCTCACATCAGATTTTCTTAAGAATTCTCTCATGCTTTATGTCATTATATCTGTAGTTTCATAAGCATAAGATCCAAATAGTGAGAGAATTGTTAGTCTTCTCTCTTACAGAAAGCTCTTATTTATATGAATACTTTTTTTTGGGGGGGGCACTTCTCTTTACTTGGTAGTAGTGGGACAGCAGAAATACTCTTTCATTTCTGGAGGAAGAAAAGAGTGAGGCACAGCCTTCTCTACTCATGTATTTCCTTTAAGTAATTTCCTTATGAATCTTCTAGTTAGTTTTAAGAAAGACCGGATGTGGGTGATGGTAGTTGATAGTCAAAGAACCAATTTAATCACATGTTACTAAGTTCTGTGGAAATGTGTTTGTAGCTCTCTTTGAGTGTGGGAGTTATATATCACCTCCTTTCTGCAGCTTTGAGGATTTAACCACATTTTTCAAGTAGATAGGAAATATCCCATTCAACATCCTAAAACATATGGCCCATATTACTATGTTCATTTGCCACCCAGAAAAACTAAAGAGTATTGAACCAACACAGACTTAGGGAAAATATTATCTTTGATTGATAGATCTTATTTTAATCCAGTACTTTCTAATACTTTTTTAGAGGAGGAGTTTTCTACTTGAGGGATCCTTGGGCCCCTAGCATAATAAAGATTCTGTGAAGTCACAGTGATCTGTGACCAAACCACCCCGAAATTCAATGGGTTAAAATAACATATTTATTCTTATGTATCTGTTTGACATGTGGGGCTTTTTTGATCTCAGTTGAACTTGATTAGATGGCATTCTGCAGACAGTTGTGCCTTGGGTCCTGCTTCAAATTAAAGATTGAAGGCATAGTGGGCTCTTCTGTGTCTTTCATTTTCCTTGTGTCTGAGAGGTAGACAGAGGTGTGTCTCTTCCTCTCATAGCACTGGCACAGAGGTACAAGATAACAAGCATGAACACATGTCCTTCTAAGTTCTGGGCCTGGCACTGATACACTGTTACCTCTGCCCACAGGCCTTTGGTCAGAGAAGGTCATTTGGCCACACCAAAGTCAAGGGGTGGTGAAGTAGACCCCTGATGAGGCCATGTGAAGGTGTGGATGCAATGAGGGCAGAAGAATCAGGGCAAGAGTTCAATCTAAAACACTAAAACAGCATTGTTTGATGAAGATTTTAGAAACTTTATTTAATTTTTTTTTACCATGAATTCTTTTTTTTAATGCAATACCTAATAGAATCCTAAATTCTTTGGGAAATGTTATTCTAAATCTTTCTCAAAAAGTGGACAACAAACCATCAGGTCAGAGATAAATTCTAATGGTTTACATCCACAAAACAAACTTACTTCAAACAAGTAGGGCTGAAACCATTAAACAGGCTTCAAACTTGGAGTTAGAGACTATCTGTGCCTTGCTTAATCTGAGTGACCATGGGTGAGACACTTCACTTCTCTAAAGTTTAGCTTCCTCATATGCAAATCTGAGATAAAGAATAATAAATTCCCCTTCACTGAAAAGTAGTGAGGAGTAAAAAAGACAATATGAATGATTAAGTAATTCTCAATTTTCTATATTGTCTTGTTTATTTTTTGCTGGTATCATCTGTATAGTAAATTTCATGACTACCATATCGTTTCTTAATCTATTCAATTCTTTTCAGTTTAGATAGTGTTGACTTAAAATGCACAACTGAATTTTGAGTTAAGTTTGAGTTGAGGCAAAATGAGGACAGCATTTCATATAGCTCTGAAATACCACTCCAAAGAGGCCAGGGGAATTGCCAGTATATACATAATTTTGGTGAAGGGGGATGTACATGAAACCAAACACACATTTTACTGAAGATTGCTGCTAGTCTCTGAAGATTGCTGCTAGTCATGAGGAGCAGACATCACCATGAAGGATTTTCTAGATATGAGGAGATGCAAGAATTGGGCTTATAACATCTTCTCCTAAAAGTATCTAAATACCTGAAGACCTGTTCTGCCAGTTTTCGCGGAGTATCACTCCTGATCTCCACTCTGAGCTTCTTTCAGGGTTGCTGAGGGTCAGGGGCTGCAGTGGCTCATGATTCAGTTTGTGTAGAGGCAGATGGCAAGTGCCAATCTCAAGTTCACAAAAGTATCTTTTACCTTTTTAGTGTTTTATAACCTGTATCATACAATATTTTTTCTTCCTCACCACTTCCTGCTCTATCCCAGTTGCAAGCATCTCAGATTTGGATAGTCTTAGACTTGGTCAGTCTCAATTGTTTCCTAACCTGGTTCTGCTTATATCCTGTAGCCTTACTATCCACCAACTGATTCTCCACAGTGTACTAATGCAGTGCTGTAAATAGAAATCTACTCATGTTCCTATATTTGTGCAGACACACACACCTGAGCACATGCTCATCTCATTGTTCTTACAAAGGTCAGAATCCTTATGTGAGATACAAGATGCAAAGTCTCGCATTGTATTTGATCGCTATTTTCCTCCATGTTTTGCACCATTCTTTCCCTAAGTCTTTGCACAACAGTCACATCCTCAAAAGTTTCAAACTATCTCCTGTCCTTGCATTTTTTTCTTTTTTTTAATGATTTTTTCCCATTATAGTTGATTTACAGTGTTCTGTCAATTTCTACTGTATAGCAAAGTGACCCAGTCATTCATATATATATATATATCCTTTTTCTCACATATCTTCCATCATGTTCCATCACAAGTGACTAGATGTAGTTCCTTGTGCTAACCAGCAGGATCCCATTGCTTACCTACTCCAAATGCCATAGTTAAGACTGTTTCCTCTACAGGAGAGAGGAGAGTAATCCTCCCTCCCCTTCACTGACTCTCCGTCTTCTTCACATCTCAATCACCACTTCCTTCGTCAGCCCTTCCAGGACCTCCCACCTTGGTCATTTCCTCCATTATGAGTCTGCATAGTCACTGTGTGACTTCCTGATATGTTTGTGGGATAAGGAAATTTTCTTTTCCTTTACCCATTTTAGGTTCTCTAGCTGGGATCTGTAAATTATACTGACAAAAGGCAGATTAACAAGAGAGAAACAGAAATGTATAGACATGTGCATCACATGTATACTTAAAAACACCCAAGAGTGAGTAACCCAAAGGGGTGTTTAGAACTTAAATTGACATAACGTCTTAGGCTAAACCAATGGAAAAGAAGTTTTAGGTTTCTAGGCAGGGGAGGGTGAACAGAGAAAGTATAGTTAAAACAAACAAAATGTTAGTCAAGGTTTCTTATGCAGATTTAAGTCACTAGGTGATTTCTGCATTGATAAGAGGAATACAAGTCCTCCTTTTCCTGGTGTGGGAGAGGGAGACACCTTTTACACATGGAAATGTCCTTTATAAATGGCTTTAGCACTATTTCTGCATCTGCTGGCGCTCTGTGACCTTTAGCTCAAAATAATCCTTATGCCAAAGGGACATGTCTTGTGGCATAGTCTTGTGTCCTCCTCATTACTTATTACAGTGGCAATGTTACAGTTCTTTGTGTGATCATTTAATCATGTTTCTCTTCTTGCTTGAATATAGGCTGCAAGAGGACAGGAAACATGCTGTATTTAGTCACTGTGATGTCACTAATGTCTAGCAAAGCGCCTCCCCCCAATTAAGGAAATGCATTTATTGGATTATTTTGATTATTTCCTATAGAATAGGATAAGAATAGTTCATAACACGTGGGATTATATTATTGTAACATGAAGGGGAGAAAAGGAAATATCTTGTATAGATATTCATTCTTGTCATGGAATAATTGCAACTTTTTCTTTAGAGTCTGATTTCTTTTTTAAATCAAGTTTTCTCTTAAATTATGCCTCAGTAAGGAGGTTACATCTTTGTTTAACTTCCCTTTCTTCCTTCTTTCACATCACTCTGTTGTTTCATCTTGAAAACATCTCTTATACAGAACCCAAAACTAATGTGATTCCATAGCCCCCAAATCCTAGATTTCAGTAAATCCCAAAGGCTTGCTTCTCCATGAAGCTAAAAACCCACTGATTTACATGAATGGATGAAGTCTTTACCATCTCAAATTTCTGTTATAATTAGTTTCAGGAGAACAGATCCATGTTATGTCTAGTCTGTTTCTATTCCTTTCCTCATCTGTGACAGGGGAATGAGTCATTAGAATTTTAATGTCTGAATTACATGCCAGGAGTGGTCTGTTGTTATGCTTTAACTACTTAAATATTCTGAATTCTGCCTGGGTAATCCATTCTACCTTTTCTTGTAAGAAAACAGGAGTAGGCTGCTAATCAAACAGGAGAGCAGTGAAAAGGTCAAATGAGTGCAAAATCATCTGTCGATCATTGAATAATGACAGAATTAGAAGATTTGCTTTTGTGATTAAGATTGAAATTGGAAGATAGAATGTCACCACATGAGTCCTCTAGATTGACAATGAATGTGGTTGGAGTAGAAATGGAGAATTAACTATTTTAAACAATTATATTGTGTATGAACATTCTAAAAAGACAGTTTCTTTAGCCACAGGAAATGGTTGAGATGATAATGGGGTGGTGATAGGGTGCTGTTGTCAACTCATCTGAATGCAAAAAATTTTTTTGGATAAATATTTAAAAAGAAGCCAGTCCTATTCTTGAAGCAATTCATAAATTTCAATACTAAGATAGCATGTCCTTTCAATTTGATCATGTACTTATATTTTTTAAATTCAGAAATAATTGTTCTGAGTTTATAAATTGTAAAGTGATTTTTTTAAAGAAATGAATTTGTTTCTATTTCATTTTGAGGGGCCACATTTTAAACCTCATATTTTTTTTCTTTTCCAGAAAGACTGCCAAATAATACTCCTTTAGATTTCTAATTTATTATGTATTTAAATAGACTTTCAAATAAATCATTCTACAAGTCGTCATTTCCTTTGCTGTGCATTAGTTCAAATTTGCTTTCAACTTATTTCCCATTGTTTTAAAAAGTCACAACAATAGATCTCTGCCATCCTTTCAGGATTGAAAGCTATGTACAAGCCATCAACTTAGGTTTTTTTTTTTTTTTCTTTTTTAGACACTCATATTATCTGTGCACATTTCAGAATGATTGCTTTTCCTTCCACTGTCTCCTGCAGAATTCCTTTTCCTGCTGTGCTACATTGCAAAGCCTTCATTATTGACAAAGGAGAGGAGATCAAACTGTAAGAGTGAGGTTCAGTCTAATGACTAAATGAAGTTTGTTGTGCTATCTTGAAACCAGACATGGCCCTGAGGGGCTCCCGGGCACAGAAGTCTTTCTGTGTCCCCCATTTCTTGTTCTTAGGAAATGGGCCTCACTCAGCCATTATGACCTTCCCTGAGTTCCTAAGAACAGGTACATTCAGCTGCTGATCAGGGAAGGGAAGAATAGTAGTCAAGCAACTATAGTACAGCTTTGGTTCCTTCTCCAGGGATACACATAATAATATAGGCATCTTATACACCTAAGAGAAAAGCTATATATATTATACTTCTTTTATAAATGCTTTAAAATTGGACAACTTAGAGTCCTTCCTTGTACTGCTCCCTGACTTAATTGCACCCTAAACACATTCACCCATAGGCACCCTGAGCATAATTTCCTGTGGGTTAAAGATTTTTAGCACATGGTGTTTTTCAGGAACTTTCCTAGTTTGTTCTAATCTCTGATCAATATGCCCCTTTTTGCAAGTACTGTTATTCTAGGCAATAACCCAGAATACCAACATCATGATCATAGAGAGAACTCCTAACTCCAGCTTTGATGACTACGATTCCCCCAAAGAAAGAAGAATGCATGTTTGTCCCAATCCTGATTCCTGTATGAAAGCCTATTTTTCTCCTTTTTACTATAAAACTCCTTGAAATTCTTCCCAATGGGGGCACAGTCTTTAAGGAATTTAGCCTGCTGTGACCCTTCTTTGCCTGGCAAAGCAACAAAGCTATTTTTTTTTCTTTTACCCAAACTCTGTTTCTGTTTCAGTTTGGCACCAGCAGGCGGATGCTGAATTCAGTCTCCCCTACCCCCTTTATCTTCCTAAGCCTTTGCCAATAAATTTATATATTCCTTTGCCAGGTGTTGAGACTTTTACTGAACTCAGGTTGAGCTACCCACCCTTCAGAAGACAATATTCAAGAGGCAAGTGTTGATAGAAAGGAAAGTTTGCTTTGATCAGAAGGCCAGCAATCTGGGAGAAGATGGACTCATGTCCCCAGAACCAACTCTGAAGATTCTGCCTGTTCATGACCAGTTTTAAAGGGAAAGGGAAAAGATTGTCAGTGAATCATCAAGGCAGGAAGTTAGATTCCACATCTTCCTCCATTGCCTGCAGACTGGCTGACTCCTTATTATATTTCTTCAGATGTTATGTAGACCACGTGATCTGCCTGCAGGATTACTAAGTGCTTTCTTGGGAGTAGAGAGCTAATTATTCTTTAAGTACTTACTTCTTCTTTCTTACGTCTTTTAATCTATGAAAAGAATCAACAAGTTAGGCAAGGCATAGTGTGCATTCAGTTAGGTTAAATTGCCTAGTGATCTCATTTTTATAATTAGATTCTTCTAAGGTGAAAGGGAAACAGGAAATAGGCAAAAGAGCTGCTTTCAAGACTTCTACAAGGTCATCTGAATGGATCCTTTTTTTTATAAGGATAACAACCCTAAAGTACTTGACCATTTATCATAAGTTTGATTCTTTGGCTTGAAAATTGCTTTGTTAGCCAGCAGGCTCAGAGAAAAGTTTTTTGATCATTGGTAAAGACATGCAATCTGTAACAGCAATAGAAATCTTGGAAGTTTAAAATGAGCTATGGACAGAAGTACAAGATAAATAATTGTTACTCTCATAACAAAAGTAAAGAGCTAAATTAGCTGATCCAGAAGAAAATCAGAACAACATGCTTAAGGATATAATTTTGTATTTCATGAAAGTTGAGAAGTAGACAACAAAATCTTATGTGCAAACTAATAGAAAAATAGAGAAGGCTTAGAAAATAGAAGTCACTATTAAAGCATGTGATTTATAGGTCTGCCAGAAGGGACTCTTGGATTCCTGATTTCAGTGGAATTATTTGAAAAATCTATTCAGAGATGTGCAGTGTGGAAGGCAAAGGAAGAGTGGAATAAAATTGATTCATTCACCTTCACATGCTCAATGCATGACTTAAAGTCTCAGTAAAAGTGCAATTGGCTGTATTTTAAGTCCATGATACATAAAGGAAGCTGTGCTACTGTCCTGAGTCCTCATTAAAACTGACTAAAATTCACTGTCAGATTAGGCAAGTTCAGTTTGTTCAATATGTATGTATATTGATTACAGCACTCTCTTTGTTCCTGGAGAGGGGGGAGACAGTCAAACTTGGAGAATGCCCTGGACCTAGGACTTTGTGTTTCTAATCCAATTTTCTTTTCATTATACCTCTTCTACATTGTTTTAGTCTTGAACCAGGAGATGAATAGGTCAAATAAAGCAATCGTTTGTGGCTATGTGGATTACAAAAAAAAAAAAAGAGGATGAAAAGCATAATCTGAAATGGGCAATATTTGTGATGTGGTAATAGAGTGTGACTCAAATGTGACAACACATCAAAAGATCCCTGATAATTGCAAATATCTGATTTAGTGTGCTATTTGAGCTTTACTGGGTATGAAACATGCGTAAGAGCATCTTGCAAGACTGGCAATGGTTGGGAGAGTATAGGTCATTTTTGTCAGCTGCAGCTCTTTAATGACATTAAGTTCATTGGTTCACTAAGACTGTGGTGAGAACAAGAAGTATTACAGGAGTTCATGTTTTGGCTCACCATGTTAAGGCCCTAATGTTTCCTCCAAAAAGATGTGGGTTCAATCTCTGGCCTCGATCAGTGTGTTAAGAATCTAGTGTTACCATGAAGCTGTGGTATAATTTGTAGATGCAGCTCAGACCTGGTGTTGCCCTGGCTGTGGCATAGGCCTTACCTGCAGCTCTGATTTGACCCCTGGCCCAGGAACTTCCATATGCTGCCTCTGTAGCTGTAAAAAAGGTGGGGGGGGGGAAGAAGTAATTACAAAAAGATACTATTGCTATGGTATTTCAACTTCAAAGGGCTTTTAGTGGTAGCTGAAGAAGCAATCTATCAAGAGAACTGAGTACCTATTATGCTAGAGGCAGTGTGCTGGATAAGGAAATGGGCTGCCAATAAACCATAGGCCTGTTAAAATTCTGAAGCAGCAAACTATCTTGCTTGAGAGATAAAATCTGAAGTAACAACCAAGAACAATTTAATTCTGTGAGATCCAGCCTATAAGTGCCTAGAACATATTTGACCATCATCAAATGTTGAGTAGAATTCATTTATTCATTCATTCATTTGTTCAGGGGTAGAGACCTCACTGGAGTGGGCATATTAGTACATGCCTCCTTCCCTTAGTATCTCTTGACACTGCCATATCCTCCTGAATATTGCAATTTGGGGAGTGAGAATAGGAAGTGGGAGAGGTTGCATAAGGATTGGCAAGAAGGAGCTTTTGATAATCTCTATTTAACTCAATTGCACTTGGATATATTATTGTTGAAAAATGAAGAACATAGCTGTAGGGGAGAAAAGGTAATTTTTCTTCTGTCTGAGTTCTTGGCTGTAATAAAGGAGAGATTAACAAAGGAAGATACCCAGGACAAAGTGAATAACTCTCTGAGGTAGCTTAGAATTCAGGCTTGAATATCATTTTAACTTAAAGTCAAGGAAGTGTGTGTGTTTGGGGGAGGCCAGTTATGGAGAAATTACCACTAAAATCTTGGTAAATAAGGATAAGGTTTGTTATGAAGATTTAAGTGAGTACTTTCTCTATTAATAAGATCTTCTTGTGACTTAGACTCATCCTTCTCTTCCTAGTATACAGGGAGACACACTTGCAAATGGAGATTTCATTTATAAATGTAAATTTCTCTTTCAAAAGTATAACTTCTACTTCTTTTCAGAGCTTTTCCTCTATATGCTGTTGCTAAAAATAATCAGCTCAAAATATTGCTTATGCCAAAATGCATATTCTGGGGTGGCATTTTCTGCTGTACATTATAGAAGAATAATTTGCTTACATAATTGTGTTGGTCAATATAACCTATAAGAAATTTAAAATTGTACTGTATATGTTAATTGTATTAATTTTATTTATTTTTTGGAATATACAGGAAAGGTGTATGAAAACTGTCAGGCAGTAACTAATACAAAAATTTTTTTTCCTCTCAATTTTATGTTTGTGCTACATATAACTTTTTAAGAAGTTTGTTTATTTTTCTTCAGTAGAATCCCCTGAATTATATTCTTTTCAGTCCTCATAAGTCTTTTATCTATCCATTATTCATATTTAGTAATAATAATTTAAAAAATATATTTTGTTAAATAAACATGAGTTCTTAGTCACTTAACCAGATATGTTATAATTGCGTTTTTTGACATAGTTTTCTATCAAGCTTGTGATAATGAGCCTATAAGTATTAACTAACATACAAATGACAAAAGGGGCCATAGTTGCTAGCAGGGAAGTTAGTTGTTAGGGTCATTACATAGATAGGAAACAAGCCAAAAAACTGAGGGTTTTTGAGTAGCATGTGGGTAATAATGTATTTAAAACTCACCACATATTGCATGAAAAATCTTGGTGTAGGAAAAATACATTTATCTCTGAAAATATAATTTTTGAACTCTTAGATATCATCTTCTTTGAAATAATTGACTTTCATACTTTTTCTTCATCCAGGTTCATTAATACTAAAGCTCAGTGCCTTTGTAAGAGCTCAGAAGATTTGTTAACAGAAACTCTCTCATACTTATAATAGTTTTCCAGAATATTCCGGAAGCAAAAATTCTAGAAGAATTGGTCAATACTCATTTTTTCTTACATAGGGTTATAATGTAATGCATACATTTTTTTAATAGTGGTAAACATGTCAGCCTCTAAACGTAGACTAATGGTATATCAAGGGATTTATTTTATTAATTTGAATCTATATCTACAGATGTGATTCTCTCACCTGACACTGCTCCCTATGGTAGTTCTTCCACTCTTCAAATTCTACTGCTTCAAAGACTTCTTGACTGACCCTCTTTAATTCTCTCCCCTCTGAAGTCTTACATTACTTATTGTTTTACAAATACTCTTTATAAATTATTCCTCACTGCTATCTAAATTCTTCATTTTTTTCAAGTCTAATCTCTCCAATTAGCTTTTAATCTCTATCAAGACAGGATCTGTATCTTTTGACTTCTTGGTACTACTCACAGTAATATGTAAGTAATTAAGATTTAATGTGATTGAATTTAATTTAATTGGATGTAGATTCCAATGGATTTTTTCCAGTTAGTGTGAGATTTTTATCCATTAAAAATTTGCAATTTTATTACTAATTTCAGCCCTTTGTACTTATCTAAAATATGAGCTGAGATGTTATATTTTGCAGTTTTGAGATACATTTCATGTGCTTTGCATAAAATCACTTTTCTATTCATCTTCTCCAAATTCCTGCCATAAAATATAATATGCAATTGTCTCAGCTCAGATTTACTATAAATCCTTGTTATACAAGAAACCATGTATTTATATATTCATGAAAAACATATCAATAGATATAGCAGGAAGGGTATATTGATAAATTTTTAAATATACTATTCAAGAAAGAGATGATATTGTATCAAACCAGATTTTAGTACCGAACAGAGGAGATAACTTCTAGATAGGTAGAATCCAAGACCTGGTATCCTGCCCCTTCCACTCACATTTTGACTACTCTCTTCAAACATTTAAAATATGTATACATATTTCATCACTTATGATGGAGCATGATAATGTGAGAAAATAGAATGTATACACGTATGTGTAACTGGGTCACCATGCTGTACAGTAGGAAAAAAAAGTTGTATTGGGGAAATGACAATTAAAAAATACATATACTTTTCAAACCATTTAAGGTTTATATAACCAATTGTTGAGCTGAGTTCAGTTGCTTAAAAAAGAAGCATTTTTTTTATTCAGTCTCTTACTTTGGCTTATACATCTCCATTTCTGGTCCCTTAAATAATATTTGAGAGATTCCTTATTCTTAATCACTTTCCCTTATTATAACCCGACCAGTTAGAAAGTTGAACCTTATTCCCCCCTTTTTTTAGGGCCTCACCTGAGGCATATAGAAGTTCCCAGGCTAGGGGTAGAATCAGATCTACAGCTGCAGGCCTACACCACAGCCACAGCAACACCAAATCCAGGCTGCATCTGCGACCTACACCATAGCTCATGGCAATGCCAGATCCTTAACCCACTGAGTGAGGCGAGGGATTGAACCTGCATCCTCATGGGTACTAGTTGGGTTTGTTACCACTGAGCCACAACAGGAAATCCCTAACCTTATACTCTTTTAAAATTTCATCTCCTCACCTCTGCTTAGCACAGACTAGATTCCTGGCTCCAGCACCTGAAGGGAGGGAGTCCTGAAGAGCATCTGGGATACTTCTACCTGCTCTGTGTTCCAGGGCCAAGGGTTTTTCTCTTAGGAATTGAGAGTACAGCTTAGGAGACAAGTTTACTCCTATCCTTTCAGAGGTAAATGGCAAAATCCTCTCTTTTTGGCTATTAAACTTCTCAGGACAGGTGGCAATTGGCTGAATAATGACCCTAAAAATATAGGTCCAAGTCCTAGAGGGTATTTGACGATTACTTTAAGGATATCCAGATGAGATCATCCTGCATTTATAGGATGGTTCCTAAATCAAATGATAAGCATCCTTATAAAAGAAAGAAGAGGAGAAAACCCTGAGACATAAGAGAGGAAGGCTGAGCGAAAATGGAGACAGAGACTGGACTTTTATATCCAAGGCCAAGGAGCATCATGCATCGCCTACAGCCATAAGATTCTGGGAGAGAAGCATGGAACAAGTTCTTCCTCAAAGCCTCCAGGAGGAACCAACACTTCAGACACCGTGATTTTTGACCTCTACTCATCAGAACTGTGTGGTAGGAAATTTCCATTGGTCGAAGCCACCTAGTTGGTGGTAATTTGTTATGACAGCCATAGGAAACCAATACAGACTTGTTCTTGATGTCTGTGTGGCAGACATCCAAATGTTTGCTCTGTTGGGTTGTATATGTGAGTCCTTACGAGAATCCATAGCAGTTTCCCACTGCAATTTCCCTGATCTGAAAGGTCAGCCCTGCACTCAAATTTCCCTCCTCTTAACCCCTGTATCAGGTAGTATATCCAGAAGTTTGTGCTGCTGTCATTCTCTTGCTTTGAGGTCAGTCCTCAATTATGATTTACTGTCAAGATAGCTCAGACATTTCTTTGTAGTTCCCTGATCGCTGAGAAACTCATACATTTTTAACACGACAAATACTAAAAACAGGGCACTTTAGTCCTTTCAGTTCTGTACCTCTGATTTTCTTGTCCTGCTCTGTGGAGTCTAGTGCCTAAAAGACATCCAACTGAAGGAGCGGTGTACCAGCTCTCTTTCCTGCAAGAGCCCATTTCTAAGTACTATAGATTTTTTGAGAAGCAGCACCCTCTTCCCTGTGAGGAGGGGAGTTAATATTTTTATCCAAAACCTTACAGTTTCTACAAGAAAAAGAACCTAATGTCTTTTTTTTCTTTTACTCCACATCAACCCACCCTCTTTCTTAATTTGGGGAAGAAGATAAGATAGCAGCTCATGGTAGAGTTGAGGCTGGTGTTCCAAACCCATAGTCAGCTCAGGATTCTGGGGTAGGGGCTAGGGATGGAGGGCATGGACAGTGTTTGCCTTCAGCCATTGACCCACTCTCCTTAAAGTGTTGGGTAGTTAGTGCCTCTTTGTCTTCAACTTTAGATTCTGGTCACTGATTTGGGGGCACTAGGAAAAATTTCACTCAATAACATCACATATGCTTTACATGAAATCCCTCTGCTATTTATCTTTTAAGTTTGTGGATTTAAATCTTTAGTATGAAAAAGCAGTTAGCAGAGTTCCCGTTGTGGCTTAGTGGGTTGAGGACCTGACATTGTCTCTGTGAGGATGTGGGTTCGATCCCTGGCCTCACTCAGTGGGTTGAGAATCTGGCGTTGCCACAGGCTTCAGTGTAGGTTGCAGATGTATTTCAGGTCTGGTGTTGCTTTGGCTGAAGCGTAGGCCACAGCTGCATGTCCAATTGGTCTCCTAGCTCCTAGCCCTGGCCCTTCCAGGTGTCACAGGTGCAGCCCTAAAAAAAAAAAAAAAAAGAAAAAGAAAAAAAAAAAAGTAGCGAGCAAGATTTTATTTTATTTTTTATTTGATGTCCACCTGAACTCTTCAGTTTACTTCTTTGTAAAATAAGAGAATTGTACTAAATTTATTTCTCACTCAGTGATTTTAGGAGATGGGAGAAGTAAATGCATAAAATAGTCAGATAAATGAGGGGCTGTGTAAGTTTAAAAGTGTCAGTTTTTTACCTGATATATTGACATCATTTGCCAAAAAAATTGCAGCAGGTCTTCTTGAAGCCAGTTACTAATCTCTGCTAGAGGGACTTTAATGTCCATTCCACATTTAATTATCCAAGTGACTATTCTCTTTGCCATTTAAAAAATATATGAGAGCATCTTTTCCCTGTCATAATTGGAAGTGGGTGCTACTAGTCTTTTAGTGAGAAGGGACCAGAAATATTATATATGCAAGTATCCTTAATTCCACATGATTTTCAAATGGCACACAGAGCATTTATATGGCGGAAAAACATTCTGTTCATATTTATTTGAACAGAAACTCAATTCTTTTTTTTTTTTTTAGTGAGAGTGATATAAAGACTTCTTGAATAATTTTACACATTTTTCTAGAAGCACACATTACTGTGTATGTGAGGTTCTACTGCCCTTTATTTTGTTGAAAATTTTACCCAGAATTGCCTAGTATCAGCCACCCTTTCACAAAATCATTTTATCCATAGCAAGTTATTCATAGAATTTGAGTGCCCAAAGCTTCATACCTGCATCAGGAACATTTATAGTTTTGCATTTATATAATTTTACAGACTGAGGCCAGCATTTGACTATTTCATAAGATCTCATGTAATTATACCTAAGAGTGTACATACTGAGCTTCAGAATTTTTTCCCTAACAAACTACTTTCTTATCATTTGTTCTTAAAATGCCAGATAGTTACTTGTATAGACACCCTCTATAAAACTAGGTGGATTTTCATATCTGTGATCTTTCATTTTGAGTGGTAAAGCATGTATTACAAACTATTTGCTATAAAAAGGGAAAGTTAGTGTGATAACACTGATCTACACCCGCTTTCAGAGATCGATAAAATTCTAAAGTCCCCAAAATCCCAGGTTACTTATATATGGTCGTATACAATTACCTGTTCACCGGTATGTATATCTGCAATGCCCTTTAGCTTGTCATTGTCCCCACACTATGAATTTCTTTTTTCTGAGTCCCCAGGGATTTAAAATATTCTGGTCTTATTGTAACATAGTGAAAACTTCAATCTGACACCAAGCTCCAGTGAACCTAGTCATTTGACGATTTCCTGAGTAGAGTTTTCAATTCTAGATTTAATAGGAGAGAAGTGCAGCTCCGTGAATACTGTCTATAGTCATTTTTATATTTTTATAAAATTCTTTTTTTTGCCATATAAAAACACTTATGAGAATGAGGAAATTTTAAAATTCAATCAAATAAATTGGAAACATCTTAAACGGCAAAGCATTTTCAACATTTTAAAAAGAATGTATCATTTAGTTTTCAAACACTTTTTCTTTCAAACTGAATTTCTAATTAGTGAGCACATGCCAAAAAGGTGATAATCTTAATGAGATACTCATTGATGTTTCATGGAATGAGATGGAACATCATCACACACACATATATATTTGCTCATATGTTGCCGAGAAAATCCTCATTATGCAAGATAACTGTCGCTTGTCACAACAAGTTTCCAAAGAAATTACAGGTGACATAGGGTTGCAAGAAGCCGTTTGTCTGATCTTTCCCCTTTCAGTTATTTACTTCCTTTTGTTTATCAGTGAATCTTCCTATTTGCTCACATCTTTAATTCCCTTTAATTACAAATAAAAAATGAGAGTGAGAGAGCTATTTCTACTATAGTTTTAAACTAAAAATTTGCTCATGCTACAAAAATTTGGTGAGCACCTGATAGAGATAAAAGATTGTTATTATCTATTATTGTCATGAATAGAAAGTGTGGGAGAGGACTTTTATCTGTTATTCCTCCCCATTCTGCAAATATAGAAACTGCTAATATATATTTTTTAAAGAATTTACATATATTGCACTTATTGAGTTCTGCAACAAAAATAAAGTGATTTTTAGGCCAGGCATTTCTGTATTTTCTATCTCCCTACTTTGAATTTTCATTATTTTTATATTATTTTCATCTCCTTTACACAGTTTTATATATTTGTGATATAATGGCTAAATTTGGAGACTGATAGAAAACCCAGATTGACACTGCATATAAACAGGAATAGGAGTTCCTGTTGTGGTTCAGTGGTAATGAACCTGACTAGTATCCATGAGGACACGGTTCATTCCCTGGCCTCACTCAGTGGGTTAAGGATCCAGAGTTGTTGTGAACTGTGGTGTAGGTCACAGATGTGGCTCGGATCTAGAGTGGCTGTGGCTGTGGTGTAGGCCAGCAGCTGCAGCTACAATTTAACCTCTAGCCTGGGAACTTCCATATGCTGTGGGTGTGGTACTAAAAAGCAACAAACAAACAAAGAAAATAGGAGTATAATCTAGAAGGAATACCTTTGTGTTGTTCATAACTGTTTCTATTTTGGATTATAATTATTAAGGGAATCTGCTAACAGAAGATTGTTTGTCAGAGGCTATAACCACAGTATTACATAACACACAGATTGCTCCTCCAGATAGCAACCTAGCTTGAAGAAAACTACAACTGAGGGGTGCTTAATCTAGAGTTCATGGCTGAAATTGTATGCAATATTTTAAGCATTTTTCTCTGTGTGTGTGTGTGTATGTGTGTGTGTGTGTGTGTGTGTATGTATGTATGAGATTGTTTGGCGGTGGGAGTATGGCTCATTTATTGTCTGAAATCTGATAGCCTGCGACCTTAAGGTCACTTGAAACCTCAGCTTTCTGCCTTTAGATAATTCCACAGGTAAAGATTTAATTTTCCCTATACTTTAAATATGTTGCTGAATAAACGAACCATCCCGCCTTTTAACTGATAGCTGCAATATATTGCTCTGGTTGTTAGAATCTGCCAACACTAGTGGCTTTGACAGGCTCTGCTCAAGTAAAGACTAGTTCCACTTCATTTTTAAGCCATTCAGCTTCACCCGAGTGACATTCCTGGAAGCTGCACATTTAATTTGTGCATTCTAATGATTTAATTTAGTAAACTTAATAAGCTTATCTCCAGTCAAAGATAATATGACATTTATATGACTCTAGGGTGTGTGATAGGACTGGATTCTTCTGGCTTAGGTTTCAGCCTAGACTCTGTTTTGTTGATATCAGTTACGAAAGTGAGTGTGAAACAAATCTACCCATGGAGATTTTAAAAGAAACTGATTAAGAACCTACTCTTTTATTTCTTGAATACCCTCATGTCCTTTGAGGCTCTCTAAGAGGATGACAGGGTGAAGAGGGGATTTTAGAAGAGGGGTTAGTAAAGGCATTTCTTTGGAGAGAGCTGTTGCCTTGCTTGACTATTCCATCTTCTTTTGATGGAGCAGCATTAGGAGCTGAGTTTCTTTCCAATCTCAAGCTTGAAGAGCATGGGCTTCTAGGTGCACAGTTGGTGACCTTTGAAACAGTCAGAAATTAAGCAAGTAAAGCAGAATAAGTTCTGAGGTCTTTCCTGCCCAGGAAATGCAGAGAAAGAGAGAAGACCTGACTACCAGCTTTGGTGGCTGCATTGGGATAGGCCCACCCACTCCAAGCTTGTCAAGGAAAAAGAGGTATTATTGTTTTTGGTGAACAAAGCTGGGATGTGCTATGAGGATTTTGGGGGGCTTGTCCAGCAGGGATCTGAGGAGGAAGGAATGAGGGGTGGAATATACTCTGGATGTCCCTGGTCCTGGGCAGAGGCACAAGGGGTCTACATAGGAGAAACAAAGCAACCCAGGACAAGGGCATTTCAGGCAAGAGGAGAAGCCTAAAACTATTCGGAAGCTCATAACATCAAGATCATGAGAGGAAGAGTCAGCTTTGATTATCTGCTCATTGCACTGAAGGCACCCAGAGTTTTACCCATCAATTCTGCCAAGATAGTACAAAGCCACCCAGTTAAGTATATCCTATAAGAAGACAAACAGCAGCTTGGAAGTAGAGAATGAGAGGAGCCAGGAGACAGCAGAAGGGCCAGTCACCACCCTCATCCACCTTCCTCGAGCTTTTAATTGTGGGAAGAAAGAGATTTCAAACAACATCAAGATGGGTGTTTTAAGTATAGAATGGATATTCTAATTACTGATGTGACATAGTATTTGCAAATTCAATTGAACATTTTGTGATCTATTTCCTAAGAATATACAAAAAAAGCCTTGGGACCTACCTGAACTTCCCTCCAGGACACAGGAAGATACTCTCCATTGTGTACTATTTAAAGGGATGGCGGGAGAACAAAAGAAAGTTGTGTTTTATTCATGTCTCAAGTTCTGTTTGTTCATTTTACTTGTGATGTTGCTTAAACTGGAATCCAGGCAATTAGCATTCATAGTGATAATTGATTCTTTTTTCATGCAAAATATTATTTTTTTTCAGTGCTGTAGATGACTAGATAGGTAGAGTCTAATAGTCCTTAGCTTTCAACAGACACATTTTAGTGTCCATTTTCACTATTAAAAAGATCAAGATTAAGTCACTTATGTTTAATCCTTGACATGTGTGCCATACTATTTCAGGTTATGATATGTTCATCTCAGAACTTAATGATTCTCAGAAGACTTTGGGTGCTTCTTGTGTTTGTGAGAGTGTGTCATTCAGGGTCAATTGCATGACTCCACACGACTGTGTTTCCCACCTCACTCACTGGAGATAGAAA
Source organism: Sus scrofa (assembly GCF_054392235.1). Classification (NCBI taxonomy): domain Eukaryota; kingdom Metazoa; phylum Chordata; class Mammalia; order Artiodactyla; family Suidae; genus Sus; species Sus scrofa. Next base: position 67,153,630 of record NC_139390.1, read on the forward strand.
ACTCTGACTTTTAGAGACACTCTATCTGGAAGTCAAAAGGCGAAACTGGCTTCTAAATGAATTCAGCTAAATCACATTGAATATCAGATTTTAGTGACTTTCTCATGACTGTTTATCAGCTCTCTAAACTCCCAAATGACTCTTTAACTATTTGTTCCTCCTTTTTGTCTCCTTTTCTGTCAGGTCCCTTTTCTGGGATCACGGTTTCATCCCTGCATGGAGAAAGGTTGTCCACTTATTGTTAAATGTAGCCTGGTATCATTTAAGTATGTTTCCTTGATGATGGTGATGTCACTCAGGTACTTGGCCTACAAGGAACTAGCACAGTTTCACTTATTTCATTGTAATGGGTCCCCTTGGCTTTGAGGCTATAAACTAAAATACCATTGCAGTCTCCTCCAGCAATCTGAAACTTAATTATTCCATTCCAGGAAGCTGTCTGATAGCCCTGCAGAGACCTGCTTTTGCTCTAAGTGCAATCCCTTATTGTGTGACGAAATTACCTTTGTTTCTTGTTCTTTAAAAACAACAACAACAACAACAACAACAAAAAAAAAACCCACAATTATTTATAAATAGTGTTGAAAAGCATTTCTCAACACAACTTAATGGGTTATCACCACACATTTGATTTCAAGAATTTAGCTTGGATATTTCTTAGGGCTTTCTTTTTATTCTTTCCTGTATAATCATGATGAGTTCTTAAATACTATTCCAAGTACTGGGCATTGTGGGTAATGTGGTGTAAATTGCCAGGATAGCTGACTCAAGTCTTTTCTCCTCCTAAGTTTGGTATTATTTATTAAGTTTCATAGCTCAGATGACACATCTTATATGCCCATCTCTACCAATATATTTTTTTGCTGCTTAGAGCAAATTTAGTTTTCTAAACTGAAATTTCTAAGTGATTTTGCAGAAAGCAAAAGAGAGAAAGAGACAGATGAAGAGAAAGAGCCAAGATCAGAGATTTACAGTTGTTGTCATTTGCTACATAGTTATATGGAAATGGTCTCTAACATATTTAATGAGTGATGGAAATTTTCTTTTTAAATGTCACATCAATAATATTAAATGGTAAATAATAAGAATATTTTCACAATTTGAATGACAACCAAGGAAAATTCAGTTCATAGTCAAAAACAAGGTTGGAAAGCCAGAAACTCACAATATTATACAAAGGAATATTTGGGCTCTGTTCAACACTTTGGTCTATGGAGACTAATAGGAAACTTATTTCTTGCTTCTGTCTTGTATTCTTTAAAGACAAAGGGGTAGCACAAGCATGCACTGTTTTTCCTGTTAATAACATTTTCTTTCTATTGCTGGTCTCAGGCTTTGGAAAAAAATAGTGGCGAGGTTAAGAGAGAAAAAAGTGAGAGCCTGGCTTTGTTATACTCTACGTGTGCAAGTAGTTTTTGATTTTGTTCATTTCAGCCTAATGCTCTTATCTGTACAAGAAATTAAGTACATGAGAATTAATATGCTCCAGTTAATAGAGGAAGCAATAAAATATTACTGAAGAGAAAGGACCATGATCATGCACAAGCTTTATAGAAGTTTCCTTCCTATGTGGATGGGACATTTGTTTCTCTGGATTGGAGCCTCGCACAAAACAAGAATTAGATTTCCTTCATTTTCAGCTTGCAATTCTACTTCATTTAACAACTGGGGAATTGAGAAAGAAAAACAGAGACAGGGACAGACAATATTTGGAAAAAGAGCCAGAACGAAGCTGAATTCCACTTGTTTATTTTGGGTTTGGGAGAATGTGGAGAAAAAGAGATTGAATTTACACACACATAAACCGCAAACACTTTTTTTTTTTCCCTAAAACTCATTTTAGTTTATCCTCCTTGAACAAACTGAACAATATTTAGTGAAGCTGTGTCTTAGTCCCAGTGACCACTTTTAAATTACTGGATGGTCAGGGGAGAATTGATGAGCACATCAAAGACTGACAAGTCATAGCAGACCGAGCTGGTGGATGCAGGTTTCACATAATTTGTTGCTTCAACATGAAAAGTCCCCCATAAAATGAGTTGCTATACTTTCCAGACACATTAAAACATGTATATGTATTTGCATATGTTATTTTCTTAGACTTAGAGATAAACACAAGCTTATAAGATCACATATGGAAACGCCAATTTAAATAATCTTCCTAGGATCTAATATCAACTTTATGATTGAAGACTAATATATCAAAACATAAAGCCCGTATATTGTTACCACGTTATGTGAAGCATACTGTTTCCTACTCAAGGGTAACTAATAGGTTAATATGAGATAATAGCCCTGAAAGAATTTTGAAAATATTTAGAAATTTCTGTAAACCTATAGCTTTGGTTTTTATTTTAATCATACTAAATTTCTTCCTCTTACTACCTCTCTAAAGATTATTCTCCATATTCAACAAAGTAAAACTTTTAATTTTAAGCAAGTGCCTTTCTATTATGAGGGCTGATTTTTTTTTTCAACAAATACTAATTAATGACATTCAGTGCTCTGTGACTAGGTTTGCTTCACTTCTGGTCCATCGACTGGAAGGCTTTGGGCAGGCAGATACAGATTTTGTGGTGTCTGAAGTTTCTAAAATTTTTTTTTTTTTTTTGTCTTTTTTTTTGCTATTTCCTGGGCCACTCCGGTGGCATATGGAGGTTCCCAGGCTAGGGGTCCAATCGGAGCTGTAGCCACCAGCCTACGCCAGAGCCACAGCAACTCGGGATCTGAGCCACGTCTGCAACCTACACCACAGCTCACGGCAACGCCAGATCGTTAACCCACTGAGCAAGGGCAGGGACCGAACCCGCAACCTCATGGTTCCTAGTCGGATTCGAAATGGAAGTACACAGCTACAAATACATAACTCCAGAGACCCCTGCTAGGGTCTTGGAAGGGGTGTGACCTAGTGAGGGCCCTGAAATTTAATCCATGTTAACCTCCTAGTTAATCTCATCCTGATCCTTGATATCTAATGGAAAACATGGCTCTCTCATTCTTTCCAAAGAATGAGAAACAAATGGCATAAACCTGAAAAAAAAGAAAAGAATGCACACTCCTTTGGTTTTCAATATAAGTCTGAACAAAGTTTTCCTCAACTTTCCAGGAACAAATGGTGATAACTATGCCTTCGCCCACCTCCTTAGTGGCATTATTATGAGGACACAGTGTTTGGGGGTCAATTGAGCTAAATTATGGGTAGCAGGAGCTGAATCCTGCAGCAACAGGAAATGTATTATGGAGATATGGTCCAATACATGCAACTTAAGAGCCCACAAATATTGAGATAGTCTGGAGCTCAAACCAGGAGTGAACCATAAGGTATCAGAGCAGGGCAACTGAGGCCATGACAACTATTCACATGGTAACTGAGACTGGGTTTTGGTACCACACTTAGGGAACTCCTGCATCTTGGCCTTGCATTGTGCTATGACCTAAAGACATACAGAGGAGTGAATTTAAAATTCCCATTAGGGAATTTAAAACCTTGTGGAGAGGTACCTTCTTCAACAGGTAGCATTGAAATAACTGATTTCTAAATTATAAAAGCCTATGTAAAATCATGAAGTACCTTGAGTGATTATAATTTATTTACTTAATCAATTTGGAAATCACCCCACTCCTCCCCTCTACCTGAGACGTTTCTCTTGATTCAGGAGCATAACCTTGATTACCTCCATTGCCATTTAATCCAGTCTCTGGGCCATTTCAGTTTTTCACAGATTCTGGCTTGGTTCGCTTCTGGAAGTTGCACCTGGGGCAGAACTTGCTTTGCATGGTAAAGTTAGTGAGCCCAGGTTTGGATGTAAGAAAAATTAAAAATATTGCCAAGCTGCCTTCCCTATAGATGTGAAGGGATATCTCGCTTCATGATCTTGGGAAATAGGTTCTTGGCGTCCTTCTTCACAGAAGACAACCCTTCCCTAGAAGTTGCCCCATAGTCTCCAGAGAGAAGATGCCATCATAGCATTTTGGGCTCCTGGCAGCTGTGGATAACACCACTGACTTCCACGGGGTCAGGTGCAGACTTCGTCCATCAGCAGTGGAGGGGAGGAAAAAGTGTTCTACTGTCCTCTCACAGTCCCTGGCTGGGTCCGAAAATGAAACTGGAAAAAAACAATTAGCAAGAGTATACAAATTTATATAAGTTTTATGTGACATGGGAGCCTTATTTAGGAAATGAAGACCCAAAGAAACACACCTCAGTATTTTAACACTTAGTAGGTTTGATGAAGAATGCAGTCTTGTAGACATAGGTTAGGTCAGAGTAGGGGGTCAGTACAGCCAACTGGGGAAACTAAGCAAGACCTGTTCATATTCTCCTGGGTTTCCCTTTGTCTTTGGAGATAAGGATGCTCTGTTCCTCCAGGTATATAGGGAGGGCAACTGTCACATAGGGATTTCACGGCCTGTTTCAAGGAAGAAGTGAAAGAGTGGGGAGTGGAGGTCAGAGTGACCTTTCTGTTTTTGCCATTTTGTTAAACTCCTTCAGCTGAAAATATTCGGTATGGCAAGGTGACATATTTCGGGGCAGCATGTCCTGAACCCCATTGGCAGCATTTGAAACATTCGATCACTCCCTTCTCCTTAAAATGCTTTCTTCTGATTTCTGGGATGAAATTATCTCTTGGTTCTCCTCTACCTAACGAGCTGTTCTTCCTGTGATCTGCTCTGTTGGTTTCATTCTTCCTAAGGTCTACACATTGGAGTGCTCGCTGCTCAGTCTTCAAGTTTTGTCCTGTCAACTCAACTACTCACTTCCAATGATATCCTCAGATTACGTATACAGCTTCAAGTATATGGATATTGTGATGTCTCTAAATTTATATTTCCAGCCTGAACCACTTTGATGAAATCCGGGCAAATCAAGTGCCATAGATATCTCCATTTAGATTTCTCAAATTTATATATCACAAATCGTGGTCCTGATATCCCTTCTTAAATTTACTTTTCTCACCTACAGTTCTCCCTGCTAGCAAAAGTCAATTCCGTTATTCTAGCTGCTCAGCCAAAAACTTGTAAGTCATCATTGGCTTCTTGCTTTCCTTAGTTCCTACCCTCTGTCTAAACCAACTTTATCATCTCTACGTTTGCCATCTATTATAGAATGTAATTCTTAATACCTCCAAAGGTACCATCCACATCCCAAACACCATCATTTCTTACCTGGACTTTTTGCAGTAGACTTATAACTCTCTCTGGAATCACCTTTGTCTCATTACAGATTAGTCTCTTTACACAGTTAGGGTGACTCTTTCCAACATGGCAGATTTTGTTATCCCCTACACAGCTCTACAGTGATGACCCATCTCCACAAGCCTAAAATCTAAAGTCCTAGTTATCTGGCTTCCATTTTAATGCTCTCAACCTCTATTCTCCTCCTTGTTTTCATAGATCCAGATATGCTGGCCAATTTGCAATTTTTTTGAACCTGTAAAACCTATAAAACATGTTTAATATCTTTGTACTTGTTATTCTATTTCATCATATATTTGAGTAGCTTATTTCCCACTTGATTCATAACTGTCACCAGAGAGGAGACAACACAACCTGAAATTATTCATCTTACCTTGATTTATTTTTCTTCATATAAGTTATTATCATTTAATGTATTACATATATTGTTTTCAGCTTTATTGGGATATAATCAATATATAACAGCATAAGTTTAAGGTATATGATATAGTGATTCAATACATTTCATTTTGCAAAATAACCATCACAATAGGGTTACTTAACCCCTTTATCACCTCACATAATTACTGGTTCTTTTTCGTGATGAAAACATTTAAGATCTACTCTCTTAGGTATTTTCAAATATATAATACAGCATTGTTAACTATAGTCACCATGCTGTGCATTAGATTCCCAGAAAATTTTAATATTATGACTAGAAGTTTGTACCTACCCTATGACTATCATATACCACTTACCTCATCCTCAGCTCCTGGCATTTTACTTTCTTTTTCTGTAAGTGTGACTTTTTTCTTTTTCTTTTTCTAGATTCCACAAAATAGTGATATTATACAGTATTTATCTTATTCTTTCTGACTTACTTCATTTAGTATAGCCCCCTCGAGTTCTGTTCATGTTGTTACAAATGGTAAAATGTCCTTTCTCTTGGCTGAATAATATTTCGTTGTATGTATATACTTTATCTTCTTTATCTACTCACCCACTGATGAACTCTTATGTTGTTTACATATCTTGGCTATGGTGAATATTGCTGCAATCAACAGGGGAATGCAGATATCTTTTTGGGGTCCTGATTTTTTAGAAGTGGACTTCTGGATTATATGGTAGTTCTATATTTGGTTTTCTGAGGAATCTCCACGTTGTTTTCGATGGTGGCTGAACCAATATACATCCCCAGTAACAGTATTCAAGTGTTCCCATTTCCCCTCATTCTTGCCAACATTTCTTATCTCTTGTCCTTTTGATAACAGCCATTCAAAGAGATGTGAAATGTCATCTCACTGTCATTTCAATTTGTGTTTCCCTGATGATTAGTGATGTTGAGTATCCTTTCATTTATATCTTGGCCATTTGGTTGTCTTTTTTTGGAAAAATGTCTATTCATATACTTTGCCTTCTTTTAAATCAGATTGTTTATGTTTTTGCTATTGAGTTATATGAGTTCTGACATATTTTAGATGTTAGCCTCTTCTCAGATATATGATTTACAAATATTTTCTTCCACTACATAAGTTGCCTTTTTATTTTATTGATTGTTTCTTTTTCTGTGCATTTTAGTTTGATATAACCTCATTTGTTTATTTTTGCTTTTGTTTCTTGTGCCTTTGTTGTCAGCTTCAAAAACTCATCTCCAAGCCCAGTATCATGGAAGTTTTCCCCTACATTTCCTGCTAGGAGTTTTATAGTTTTCTGACTTATGTTTAAGTTTTTAATCAGTTTTGAGTTAATTCCTGCTTGTGCTATAAGGTAGAGATGTGTCATGTCATGTGATTATCCAGTTTTCTCCATCTTATATTGAAGAAGCTTATCTTTTCCTCATTGATTATTTTGGCTGCCTTGTCAAATAAATATCAGTTGCCCTTATGTGTGAAGGTGTACTTCTGGGCTTTTGAATCTGTCCCATTGTTTATGTATCTATTTTTATGCCAGTTCCTTACTGTTTTGATAAATATAGTTTTCAAATATAGTTTGAAATCAGGAGGTGCGATGCTTCCAGCTTTGTTCTTTCTCAGGATTACTTTGCTTATTTAGGATTTCTGTGGTTCCACATAAATATTAGAATTGTTTTTACTGTGAAAAATGCCATTGGAATTTTGACAGGAATTGCATTGAATCTATAGACGCCTCTGAGCGGTATGGACATTTTAACAATATTAATAATATTTGTTAAAACTATATAAAATTATGAATAATATTTATTAAGTTGTCTTAATGGATGCTTAAAAAGATTGGGAAAAATAATTCCATTATCCATCTTATATAAAACTGAGTGGTAAAGTATTTCCATGTGGCTTAGTGGATTAAGGACCCAACATTGTCCCTGGCCTTGCTCAGTGAGTTAAGGACCTGGCATTTCTTCAAGTTGTGGAGTAGGTCACAGATGTGGCTCAGACCCAGTGTTGCCATGGCTGTGGCATAGGCCTCAGCTGCAGCTCCGATTCAATTTCTAGCACAGGAATTTCCATATGCCACAGGTACAGCCATAAGAAAATAAATAAATAAAATGGAGTGTTAATATATATTCAGGAAAAGGTTTCTAAAACATCTACTACAAATGAGAGGGGCTATTTTACAGACAGTGTAGATAACACAATGAAGAGTATCTGGCTGGCTGTCTGGCTCTGCCATCTTCCACATGAAGATGCAGAAGTGTGCATGAAGACGACTGTGTCAGTTTGGTTGGTCTCTTGTTACTGTTGGTATATTTCCTTTTTAACTTTAACAGATTTTATTTGAATAGATGGCATGTGGACATATTTCTGTGATGGCCTGGTGTTGCTAACTTGGTTTACAAACACCAAGGACATTAGATTTAGAAGCTGCCAAGGCATTCAGCACCCATGAGGCTCTTTTTGGTTTGTGTCAGCTATTGCTTCTCAGGTGGGTATAATGATGGTTCTTTCTAGAACTTGACAGTTGTATTTCTAGTATATGTGGAGTGTTTCTAACTGCTTTCAGTTATAGGCTTAATCTTGGAGTAACAAAAATCTTATTTTTTCCCCTGGGGCCTTCAACACTTCAACATGTGGGATCAGAAACTGTCTTTTTTTAAGATGTGAGAGAAATTGCAAGTATAACTAAACAATTTTGGGAAATATAATCTGTGAAAACAGTTTTATTATTCAACACTTCTGAAATGTGAAAATGAAATAAATGGAAAAAAAACCCCAAAAGCACCACAGGACTGAATAGTTTGTAAAATATATGGAGGAATTAACTAAGGCTTGCATGTTCTGTGTGGCTTCAGATACTTAACATGGAGCCACTAGGGAAGAGAGTGTAAGCAAATAGCTTCATGCCTGTATGCCAGGAAAATCACCCTATGAATACTGAGTTGTCTGTATCTCACCAATGTGCAGAATTTGTCAAATTTCTTAAACTTACATTTGTACGAAGTCTCTATAGAACAGTTGTTTGACTTTCTTAGTTTTTTATTCCGTTTTAGGTATATGTTTACACATTCTGATGGAGTTGAAAGGCAATTCAAATATATTTTATAATTCCAAAATATTCTTGCAGGAGAAAATGTCACACCCTAAAGTTCAGAAAGATTGAAAAAAAAGTCCAAAAAAAATCTTTAAACTTCTTTCTAAGGAAGTGAAAATTAAGATCAATTCATCAGTCAATGATTTAAAGTCTAAATCCTAATTTAGTTAACTTTAAGTCATCAATACATATGAGCAGTTTTATTGAGTACATATTAATCTTTTAAAATATATTAAATGCTTTTAAATTTCTGGTTCTCTCTACTATAATTTAGATTAGATATTAGCTAGAGGGTAGACATAAGATGATAAGCCCTTTAATGAATATATATTTACCTCACATATGTTTTCTGCTTTCTGAAATAACCTCCAATTTATATAGATTTGCAGTATAATTTGACAATGCTTGACATAACGCTTGGCATCTGATGCTTTTTAGTCTGGATTCTAGGTCACAAGCCACAATAACAATACCTGGCTAACTTATCAGAAAAGAAATTCCTTGGAAGTACATCAGGCCATCACTTATAGACTTGATGAGAAGATTGGAGAATCAGGCTTGGAGAATGAGCAGAAAACAAGGAAACATCAGCATTAAAATTTCCAGCGCTGGTCACATTGCAGTGTTGTCCAATCTGGTCTCTGTGACAAAAGAACATTGCTGCTGCTTCCAGTTGCCCCTGGGAACATATTAGAGACCATACCTCTGTCTTCACACCACAAGCCTTTACATCCATCCCAAGAGTCAGTATCCTAGGTCACAGCATTCAGTTGACAGATACTAAGTCAAGTGCCTAGATCTTTATTGCCAAGGTTATGGAGAGACAGGATTTGATTCCCATCATCCTGACAATTTACAATCCAAACAATGCTTAAATGATGGAAGAATCCCTTCCACTAAATAAGAAGAAAGTTTTAATAAAGAGAAACTGAAGACAAACAGATATCCTCTAAACTTGGCAGTCTATGATATATAGACAGTTAATGATTGTTATTCATGGTTGTCACTTTCTATAAAGTCTCCTTGAATACTGAGTTAGCCAATATTAGTCCTTGCAATTAGGGGAAAAATACAGGGTTAAGGTTCCTGTGAGCCTCTAGTTACAACATTTCATCAGTGAATCAGTGTATAACTTTTCCTTTATTTGTTTTTGTGTTTCAAGACACCCTATTTAACATATTTTGTTGGTTCATTAACCTTGGGCTCATGGCCAGCAATCCTGTACTGATAGCCTGAATGAAGCTTGCCTAACACCTGTATTTTCTCTCTAAGGAATGTCACAGCCTTCTTGACTTTTGTAACACCAGATAGCACTTTAGCGCTATGCTTGGGGGTCATTTTAAACACCAAAATCATCAACGAAAAGCACAAAAATGCAAACAGAGTGGTGCTAAATAAACTGTGAAAAGGACAATTGTTTATAGTATGAGAACTAAAACTAGAAGGTGGAGTGTTGCCTTGTTCAATTTCCAAAGGGAATGCCAATGCTGGCAGCTGAAGATCTTCACTGCTCTGTGCTTGAGTATGTCTGCAAATGATAGAAAGAATGCCACAAGAATTGATTTTGGGGTTACAAATACATTTTAGCAAGTAGATGAATCAACAAATGTGAAATTTGTTAATAATGATGATAGACTCTGTGTGTATATGTGAATTAACAAGTAGTGCCATAATTTTTCAAACTGTAAAGCATACACATACATATAAAAATTTAAATTATAGTAGGGCAAGTCAATGATCTAACATACCTGCAATTTCTGTCTTGGCATAGGTACCATTCAACATTTAAAATTCTTGGTATATTTCTATTATTAGATAAATGTGTTAATGTGAGAAGTTATATATCTCTTCTCTATTTGGTCATCCAGGTTAACTGCTACTACTTTGAAAACCTTTTTACATCTATGAATTAACTTGACACTTTTTGAGTTTTAGTTTTGCTCCACTATGTCAAAATCTCTTAGTCATTATTAAAGTATTGATAACAAAAAGCTAGTATTCAAGTCCTGTATGCTGTCTCCAATTTCTAAACTACTCTTAAAGGTAATTATCTAATTAATTGCTCTCCTTTGTTCAAGGATACTCAGATTAAAATAATTTTTTTTTCATTTACACATCTGATGAGTTGGATAGACCTCATCAATCAAATGACTCTCTGAACATCTGGCGAATTAAAGATATCAAAATATAAATAAGGCTAATTCCTCTCCACATTCCCACCTTTGGTTTCTTTCTGGACATTGGTAGAAAGTTGGTATGGCTTAGTGCTCTCAGTACTTGAATATTTTCAATCTTTTTCAGCTTTTTCTTGGATCACTGATTTTGATCTTTGGTTTATATCAATGAAGATAATACTACAAAATTTATTTTATGATGAAATGAGAAAGAACCATCATGTCCAAAAACCATGTTCAAACCATGTTCTAACCATGTTCTGGGTAGAAAATTTGCCAGCCCCATAGTTAATGTTGGCATTGTTGGTAACTCTGGCAAAGGTGGGCCAGAAAGATAGTGTTAGGATTGATTTGAAGTGAAGGTTTGGGTCAAAGATAGAGGAGGCGGCTTTTATATCAACATGAACAGACAAATCACAATAGGTAGGAGTGGTCTGGCAGACACCTCAGTTTTAGACTCTGAAGAGACTCTACTGAAATAAACAGTAAAATTCAACATCTAAGAATTCCAGAGAATGAATACAATTGGTTTTAGAAACTGCACTCCGCTTGGCCTATGTTCCATTTTATACTACTTCCTAGAAGTGGATAGGCTCAGGTCTTGAGATAGCATTTTAAGCAAGAAAGAGGTCGGGAGCTTGCAGGGTAAGGTCAGACATGTTAAAATAATCTTTTGAAAATAATAGGTCTACAATAAAATTAGGTACAAGTGTATGAATTTCTGAAGGAAAGTGAATTCAGTTCTTGGAAAATAATAAAGAAAGATGGCAAAGACTCTAAGACCTAATATTTCATATAGTCATTTATGTGAAGTAAAAGCAATTTTTCATGTCCCAAAAGAAAAAAGAAATACCATAATTCATTAATTCTAAAATGCACTTTTTCCACATTTTTGACATTCTCTGAAACCTGGAAACATCTCACAATTTAATGGCATCCTACAATTAAAACTGAATAATTTTTTCCTTCATGAAACATAAAATAATGAGGCATATTACAATTGAAGATAATTTAGATTTGTTTAAATATGGTAATATGTCTTAAATTTAGAAACAGGTATTCATTAATCAAAGTAATATTAATAAGCTATAGAAAATAAACACTTAAAAATAAATTTAACATAACACTTTCAACTTAAACCTAGGGATCAGTGGACACTTGACCCTTTTCAAGGGTCAACTTTCTGTTATTATGTACAAATTATTTTGTATATGTGTATGTGTATTTTTCTCTATAAAGAGTCTATAGTTTTCATCCAGTTCTAAGTCAGTATTCAAAAACCAAAAAACATCTTAAATAATTAAGATGATTAATTTTAATATTCCAAATAATTACATTGTAGATATTTTATAATTATTACATTAAATAATTTATATAGATAAACTTTTTAATTTTTTTGATTCATTACTCTCCTAATATCACATAGATTAACAGACATGAATCCACCTAAATTTGTAGTAGAGGCCATAACTTATACACAGGAAAATTAGGAAGGACCCTCTACTGTTCAAATCTCAAGTATATCCCTATATTACATTATAGTTCTTAGAGAAAGTGTCAATATCATATTGGCATTTAAAAAAATAAACATCAAACTTCATAATTTAGAACAATTTCTTCTAATTTTAAAAAACTTTTTTTCCCAAAATACATGCAATGGGAAGAAAAAAAATCAAACAAAATTGAACTATATTCATGCTCTCATTTTAGTGGGAAGAGAAGCATTCATTAGGGGTAGATTTTTTGAGACAAACTTAGAATTAACAGAATTTTTTTGGTTATGAACTTCAAAAGCCAGCTTGCTTTGGAGAGGTGACAAAAATTATATATTCTTTCTTCAAAACAATAACAGGAAATTTGAGTTATTCTTTGCTTATTAAAAAGTTAAGAGGGTAGACTTTGGTTTGCCGCAAAGGACTCAAGGCATAGGGGAAAGGGTGACCCTAAAGGGGAAGGACAGTGTGAGAAACCAGGAAAAAAAGGAAAGGAACTTGACAGGAACTTGAGTAAGAGATTCTTTGTGGCTAGGAATTTAAGAAAAATAATGGCTGCCATCCCATTTTTAATCTTTGTTTTGTTGTTCTGTAGTAATGATGTTCTGGTATACCAGGGATTTGGTAGAAGTTTCAGACAACAGCATTATGTTAGTTGCACCTTGGGAATGAAATAGAGGCCATGAAGAAATGTTTGAGTGTGTAGTCCTTGTAGCCGGGCTTGCCTAGGTTCAAACTGTGGCTCCACATGTGAGTACCAGCCTCTCTGGGCTTCATTTACCTTAGCTCCAAAATGGGAGCAACGTGTGCTTAATCCATAGAGTTGTTTTCAGGATTAAATCAATTAATGCATATAAAGTTTTTTTTCAGTCATGAGGTTTTTTTTTTTTTGGCAATAGCATTCAATAACTTGATGTTGGATCTCAGTGTCCAGGGCAGGTATCAAACTTGGGCCACAGCAGTGTAAACCCACTAGACCACCAGGGAACTCCTCATACATATTCTAAAGCTCTTATACTGCTAGGGGTAATATAAAAATTATATCAAATTTTGGCGTAACATCACAGATAGAGAACTGGAGCAACCTGAGGTGGCACAGGGTCTTACTAAGTAATTTAAATTGAACCAGGAGCAAGGATTTAGAGTAAAGCATCCATGCAAGTCTAAGACTCCCTTCTGGTAGTGCCCTTTCTAATCCTGTGTGGTGCCTCAGGAAATTTTGAATAGTGGGGGGAAGAATGAACCTGTTCCAGTTTGATGGAATGGAGGCTTGAGTTCATTTTTATAAAACTATTACTAAAGGGTAACTCTGGAAGGCTGCATGACTTTAGAATGTTCTGGTTATAATATGCAACATAGAAAATGAAATACCCCAGTCATCACGCTCCTCCGCAATACCCTCTGTTGAGAATTTAATGTATAGAATATCCTTTTTTTCATAGTCCTAGTAAAATTATTTCATTTTTGAAGGAAGAAGAATATGTGGCCCTCCAGTCATTTTCATTTCGTGGAATTGACCAGTGTGAAAATACCCCTCTGTTTTCACTGCAGTTGAGGTAAGCTGCTGCTTTGAAAATTAGGAGTTAGAGTGTTACCGAACCAAACTTGGGTCGGCTCCCCCATGTGAGCACAGCCAGTGTACTGACACTGGATTACGGTGAATGAAGGTGTAGCATTTATTGCAGGACACCATCTAGGAGTCCAGGGCAACTAGTGCTCAGAAATACCTGAACCCCCGATGAGTTTAAAGGCAAGTTGAGACAGGTGGGGTTGCCAGGTATGTGAACAGCTCAGGCACAACTTTCTGGCTGATGGTGAGCTAACAGAACAGTGTTAGTGAATATTATCAAATCCTTAGGTTCTCCTAGCTGGGGTCTGTGTGCTCATGGTCATCAAGTAGTTAATGTCTCCCATTTGGTCGGGGTCAAAGTATCTGAAAAACAACTCAGGAAACTTGCATTAGATACTGTTACCCAGGTCCTTCAGAGAGGAGCTAAAGCAGAGAACGAGGGGCAGGGGTCTGTCCTGAGAAGGCCTCATAGAGTCCTGCTCAGTTATGATTGGTCTTCTGGTTTTAACCTGCATTATTCTATGTAAATGGCTTTATATCTCAAGAACTCAATTCATCAAATTTTAAATGAAAGTATTTAGCTAAATCATCCCTAAATCACCTTCTGTATGTACAATTATAAAATTTTAAGTGTTCAATAACAATTTAACAATTGTTAATTGGATTATTGGATTATAACAAAAGTGTTTTCACTTTACTTTTTCTTCTTTTTGACAATTGTTGTTTAAACGTTCATACTCAACAACCTCTAGTTTTCACCAAGTCACAAGTCTAAACATTTCAGATTAACTGAGAATGTAATTTTTAATGATTCTTCCCTATATTGGGTTGTATACATCTCGGTTGTATACATCTCATTTTTATTTATTTGCATACGTCTTCATTCTTTTAATTGTGAAAGGTTTGATGAGAGGCTGAGTTTTTAATCCATTAACTATACTGTTGTGAAGATACTCATGACAGTCTCTGTAGACTGGAGGTCATTTGATATAAGCAGACTGACTTGCCTTACTTATTTTTAAAAAGCCTCAGTCAGAACGACCAATGTATGATAAATAATTGGTGTTATTAATTTATTTATGTATTTTGTCTTTTTATTGCCACACCCATGGCTTATGGAGGTTCTCAGGCTAGGGGGCGAATCAGAGTTACAGCTGCTGGCCCACACCACTGCCACAACAATGAGGGATCCGAGCTGCATCTGTGACTTAGACCACAGCTCACAGCAACGCTGGATTTTTAACCCACTGAGCAAGGACACAGATTGAACCTGCATCCTCATGGATACTAGTCATGTTCATTACTGCTGAACTAGAATGATTACTCCAACAATTGGCCTTATAACTGGTGGTGGCAGTGGAAAAGGAAGTAAATATATCTGTAACGTAATCTGGTGAAAATAAAAGAAGGGGTTGATCAGAGATTACACTAGATAAAGCACTAATTTCTAGAAATCCTTTTTATCCAACTCCCTATAGATTTTGCCTTGGTTATCCTTTACCACCCAATCTGCAGTTGTAATATAACTTCTAGAAGCAAATGTTCTTTCGAATGAGTAGAGCATAAAGACATTATTCATTTAATTCTTGATATTTAAGTTATGATGCTTGTTTCGTGGCATCAGGACTGGTAAACTGAGCCCATTTTGGGAAATATTATGCAAATCTAGAGTTGGAAGAGCCCATGGAAACTAGACAATGGAATGAGAATTACAGACACATAGGTGGCGGTACTGTTGGGATGACGTGAATGGTGCTAGAGAGAAGAGGAGCTAATACACACCTCTCTGAAAATTTCTTCTGAGTTTTATATTTGCCCTGAAAGCTGGCCCCCAATCTAAATTCCTAAGGAAACTAGGCTAATTCAAAATGTAGATGCTCTAGTCTGAGATGCTTTGAATTTATAAATTCAGCTCAAGGCATTTGCTCTCTCTATATGTTATTTTAGGATTATGATGCCAGATGTTTCTTGTGCAGGATGCTGGCAATGAAATTCTTCACATATTTACCTTTCGATTTTTATCTGGGAGGCTTTGACTGAATGCCACATGACTGGAATTAAAATAAATACACAATCCAATTTTTTAAACTTAAAATTTAACAACTCCTCTCACAGAGATATCCATATTAAACTTAATGTCATTGATAGTAGGCAGTTTTCTCAATTCGTGTTATTTTATCTTGTCTGCAATCATACCCTGTGAAATAAAATTAAGAATATATAATTACAGTCCTCTTGGTAGACTGTTGACTATTTTGAGTTAAAAAGCATTCTGTGCTGGCAGCAGAAACACAGCAGCAGTGGTCTAATTTCCTCTAATCCACTAGGTGCCTGCTTAATTACAACCTTCCATTTACTAGCTCTTTGGCTGTGTTCCATCTTTGCTTGTATATTTTTTTCATTCAGTTTATTGTCCATTTCTATTTCACCGAGTAACATATAATACAGACTGTGCATGTTTTGTTTCCTAGCTTGCTCAGATTCAGTTGAGTCATTTCTGTATTTTGTTATGGAATTGATTTTAACTTTTTTTTTGACTCAGAGAAGAAAGACATTTATAATAAAGTTTAGTATTTAAGAGGTCTTTTTTTTTTTAAATGTCAGAACATGATGGGAAATAATAGGAGTTTAAAAATTATTTCAGCTCTCAAATTGATGAGTTAGGTGGTAGACACTGAATGAAAAAATAGAGAGATGTTGATGGAAGTGTTTTGTTGTCATAAAATGTATTTTGTTAATTAGTTTTAATGAAAGAAAAAACTCAAAACTAGTTTTCAAAACCATCTTATGTTTGCATAATAATCAGATGATTTTTCAAACAAATCAAATACTGAAGTCAATAAATGAAAAATACAAAATTTATTCATTTAATACACGATGAGTGTTTAAGTACTTATTTATTTAAGCACTTATTGTTTAGGTACTTATGCATTTAATTGTATACATAAAATATATAGAGTTTATATGCAGCTGTTTATATACACCACCATTTTGTGTGGTGTTAAAAATATACAGGATATGTTAGATTCAACAGAATCAATTATACTGGGTTTTGTTTACAATAAATTGATTCAACTTACTTAAATTGTAATCTACATGAGGGCAGGGATCTTGTCTAATATTTTTAGCACCATAGTCTGATACTGGTGATAAATAAGTGCCTGGCAGTGGATATGAGGATTTACGTAAATTTTTCCTACACAGGCATAAAGAGATATACAAGTACAGATTTAACAATAGTACAAGGCCAGATATATGCAGTTAAATTTGGCCAAATGCAGAATGAGTTTAATCTTATGAAGGCTATTGTTAGAAGTTAGGAGAAGACAAAATCAGGAAGTTTAGAGAGAAGCAGAGACCAAGAAATCTATCTAGAATCTAATAAGTCAAGTGTTAGCTTTTTTAAATTAAAAAAAGGTCAAAACACAAATGCTAGCTTTTTTTAGATTAAAAAAATGATGGCTAAGAGTTAGGGGAGGTATCAAATGGAAAGGGGACCAAAGGATTACTTTTGAGTGATGATCTCTTCTGTATCTAGATTGTAGTTGTGGTTACATGTGTATAACATTTGCTGAAAGTCCTGAACTATTCACTTAAATGATATTCATCAATATGGTTGATTTTTAAGTATTCATACATAGGTAAATAGATAGATAGATGATGCTTGATAATGTGCCTTTTAAAAACTTTAGCTAGGGAGATACCTCATGGCTCAGTGTGTTAAGGATCTGTGATTGTCACTGCTGTGACTCTGGTTACAGCTTTTGCATGGGTTAGATCCCTGGTCAAGGAACCTCCACATGCTGTGGGCATAGCCAATAAATAAATAAATAAATAAATAAATAAAACCACTTTAGATAGAGAAACATTTTGCAACCTTTCCTGACCTGGAAATAATTTGTCAACTTGGAATTTGTTGACTAGAAAATCAATTACTCTGTCATTTTCGTTTATTCTTTTGTCTTTTCTGGCTATTGGCCATTGTGGAAACAATGCACTGAAAATAGTAGAGGCTAGAGAGGGCCAAGAAATCTCCTTAAGCTCTTCAATTACTAGTAGAGAATGAGTTGGAAATAAGGGTCACTCAATATATTTCATTGTATATCTGAACAAACATTTTTATAATGACATCAAAATTCCACTTTTTTGAAGAGTTTTTTAATCTCTAATTTTTCTGTCATTGCTCATTTTTATTTAGTCAGCAACAGACTTGGCTCATTTGCTGGGACTATGCTTTGAAGGTCTGATCATAAAGTCCTGCCTGACTTCAAATTATGTGATTCTTAAAGCTTTCCCATTGGAATGCAAGCTCATTGTTCTAACTTTAGTGCTTAGCAATGAAGTCATCATGTCATATGCTGTAAATAAATAACAAGAATTAGTGAATTATTCTCTCCAGTGGATTTTTTGAACTTTCTTTAAGATAGTCTAGATGAGACAATTAGGGGTTTTGCTTTGTTTTGTTTACTACTATATAATGCAAAAAAATGTGTAATACTTTCTCAATTGATGCTTAGCCTCGATGTCTTTCTTTAGAATGCCAATTACATTTGCATCCAGGATCTATGAGTATGTAGCAATGATCATATTTCAAAATTAGTGGTTGTCCACCATATTTTGAACCCTCCTGTTCATGTTAAGGGGGAATTTCCTTCTTTATTTCCTTCTTTATTCCTTCTTGTCTTCTCAAGGAAAAATACCAGGAATTTACTTTCCCAGCCTTCCTTGGAACTAAGCCATGGAGTTAGAAATCTCTGCCAATCAGAAGTATCCATTCAAGAGTTTGATTTGGAAGGGGCATTACCATTACATGTTGGGTGTTACCTGGTGTACCAAGTTATAAATTTGGGCATGTCCAGTAACCCTCTATCATCACATAAGTTCATCTAGTCCATTGATTCACACTTATGACATTATGAGAAGCTCCCGGTGACTAAAAGAGGAGAAAAAAAAATTGAGCTTGGTTTAGTTTATAGACCATTGTCTATGGTATATCAGATGTGGACCTCTGTAGTGTTAGAATAGTATTCAGGGATGCTCCTGAAAGACAGTGGGGAAGAATTAATATCCTAATGGGAAGAATTTGGGGCTCTACCTCTCATGGTCCATTTATCTTGGAAAGAAAAAGGTACTTTTCTCAGCCATTCATAGACACCGATTAATAGTTAGACTGAATTGGCATGGATTGACCTAGAAGGAATGAAGTTGGAGGACAGCAGGCAGGGCACTTTGAGGAAGAGGTATTTAGATAGAAAACAAAATACACCTAGAGTGTGAGAGTATTTGTTTTCCAAGTCAATGATAAGTTGAAGGCTTTCACTGTGAAGGAGATTATTAATATTCACATACAAACGATGACACAGCTAATCAAAATGTCAGTAACCATGCCAGTACTTTGAATGGGTTCATGCTTGTTTTCAGTGAAGAAGATATGCACTGAATCAACATGTCCTTCCTTTAATACAATCTAGCCAGTTTCTGATGATGTTAGATTGACAGTTTGCCAATGGTAAAAACTCATAGGGTAAAACCCTGAACCCCTGATGTAGATACCATCCATATCTGGGGGAAGAGTATGAACCTGCCAAGAAGAGATAGATAACTTACCATGAACTGGACAATGATTTGGCCTTGCTGAAATACATTACTATTTTGGATTTGGATATTTAGAGTGACCTACTCGTTTCCATGAATAATATCTGTGGACTAATTGAATGCCTTGTTGTCCATTATGATATTCATGTGCCAGTGCTTCTGATCCTAGAACTGGTTTTACAGGGACAGAATTAAGGCATAGATATATAGACATTGGATTTAGAGGTCTAGCTATATACTCTGTCAACCAGAAATTGCTGGTCTTAATGTATGAAGACTATTGAAGACATATTATGGCACCATTCTTATGAGGCTGGAATGCCATCTTGCAGAATATGCATATGTTATATACCACTCAATAATATGTGGTGCTTTTTTTTTTCCCCAAAGATTGGAAACAAAGAGATTTGGAGTCAGAATATAACCTCTCACTTTTACACTGTATGATCTATTGACAAAAATGATTTTTCATGGTCTCTGATTTTTGGCTTTGTTGGTTTGGAAATCTTAGTACCCAAGAAAAGATTGCTTCCACCTTGGCACACAAGTGTATTTCCATAAAACTGGGATATGTGACTGCTTCATGGCCATTACAAGCTTCTTAGGAAAAAACCAAGAATGGGAATTAAAGTGTTGCTAGAGTGATTGACTCTGATTATCAAAGATAGTGGATACAGGGATGAATATATGAAATATAAGGGGTATGCTGGTTTTCATAGTGCCGTTATAGCTAGTGGTAAAGGCAATGGAAAACTACCATAAAGGAGACAGAAAGGCCCCTATATCTGAGGACTAACATGTGGTGTATCAGGCCAAGACCCCTGAATGCTTGAGGAGCTGGTAGAGGGAAAAAGAAGCCTAGAACATGTAGCAGAGAAAGAAAACCAAAACTTTACATAATGAACCATTTCAGAAATAAGGGATATAGTATATTCCCTGAAGCTTCTTACACATATTTACATATTTTAAAATATTTTTTCTCTTTCCCATTCTGTTGTTATTTTACATTTGTATATTTTTATTTCATAATTTAGCATATAAGAAAATATAAAGTTGGAATTCTGACAGATTTAGAAGAATAGTGACCAACTAGCGTGAGGTTTCTTAGATTTAGAATTGGATGTAGAAACTTATAAGGCTTTGGGTTTGTCATTTGTTTAGAGTTGAGGGTGCTTGTGTTTTCATTTGTATGAAGAAAGTTGCACTATGTTAGCCTGGGACATTATCTTGCTGGAAATTTAAATATGAAAGGAAGATACCTGGTGATGTTGGGATGTCAAGAAATGGATAGGAGTGGATATTTGTCATCTGTTGTGGCTGTCAGCATGTTTTGAACCCTCCTCTTCATTTTGAATTCCCAGTGTTATGATTCCACCTCTCCAAGGCAGAGATCCCCTTCCCCAGATTCTCTTATAGTGAAAATAGAGATGTGTGACCTAAATCCCTTACAGCGAAAATACAGATGTGTGATCTAAGTGCTACCAATCAGACATACCACTTAAGACTTCTGCTAGGAAGAGAGTGACATGAAGAAGGAAGCACTCATAGGATCATTCTGGCAATTATGGAAGATCCTGGTGGAGAGTTTTGTTTGTGTGTTTGTTTGGGGGGGGGGGGGTGTTGAGCATAAGTAGCAGAGTCCCTAATGGCTGTATCCACAACCAGCGTCTATTTTTTTTTCCCCTGGGAAATGCATTGGCTTTGTAGCTTTTGAGTGTGATTCCAGAGGATTAAGGGGCCATCTACTTATTAATAAACTCATTTTTCACCTAACGTGCTGAAATGGGTTCCATTGTTTTCAGTCCTGACAGAAATATACATCTAAATGTACAGCACCTGAGCATGTGTATTGTATGCATATGCAATACATGTATACAGATATATTTAGACACATACATGATACACATTTTTCCCCATATGTGTCTATATATAATATGCTCCCTGAAAATTATGGAACTCAAAAGACAATCTGGAGGAACAATTGACATACATATGTACATGTAAGTGTGTGTGTATGTGATTTAGGATTAATTCAATTTGAACATTTCTTTGTTTTTAGAAATTCTAATACATAAGTTTTCAGATTCTTTCATTTTTATATTTGATGAAATAAATTATTCACTTTCCAAGTATCTTTACTATGAAAAAATACATTATGAGATTCTCAATATCACTCAATTGAACTCTTGAAACAGTATCAGAGCATTTAAAAAAAATTTAAGTCCAATAGCAAGAGAAAATTCACAATTTCACTAAATAATATAAAAGGGTATGTATCACATGCATAACTTTTAGGATATTATTTCTTATTTAAAATAATTTTTAATAGTTTGAAGTGACTAGTTTTAGTCTTCTCTCAGTGATTTGGAAAGTCCCAGAACTTACTAATTGTTTTTTTTTCTTGGGAGGGGGTGTGTTTTTTTTGGTATTCCAATCATGCATACATAGTTTATGAAAGTGAATTCATTTTTAAATTTTTATTATTTATTTATTTATTTTTAGGGCCGCACCCAAGGCATATGGAGATTCCCAGGAGGTCCAATTGGAGCTACAGCAGCCGGCCTACACCACAGCCACAGCAATGCCAGATCTTTAACCCACTGAGTGAGGCCAGGAATCAAACCCATAACCTCATGGTTCCTAGTCAGATTGGTTTCTGCTATACCATGATGGGAACTCAAAGTAAATTTATAATTAAAAAAAATCTTTGTACATGTTTGCTATGAGTTTTTACTGCTAATCAAGCCCAAGTTACTCAGTAACTGAATTGAACACAATTCGATTGAATTAAAGAACATTTAAAATGTTTTAAATAGTTTTTTACTATTTAATCAAGTAGATTAGGCCAAAGGCAATCTTTTCATTTGTTGAATGCCCCAAGTTAATAAACTGGTGGTTTTCCAGGGTGGTGCTGGTCTCTGAATGGCCAGGATCTCATTTAGGATGTTCTTTAGCCTTGACTGGGCTCTTACACCTGAGTTAGGAATATGAAAGGCAAAAGGTCTGTGCAGGTTTATAAGGTCAAGCTACTATTGTATTTCTTTCAGATTCAGGGTAGAATCTATTCACAATCAAAGTGGGAAAATACTCCAAACAATAGACCTTCTAAAAGGTCTACCTTCAGACCTCTCAGCATTGAAGTATTTCTTCTGGACTTTCTGCCTTTATTTCTTCTGGTTTTTAGTGCTTCCATCCATTCAAGCATTTCAACAGACTAAAGGAATTGTGTTCTAGGTGAATAGATTCAAGAGCTTAGTTCCCGCATCTATAGGGCACACAGAGCAAAATAACAACAGCCTGGAAAGGTTTGGGAGACATGTAAGGAGCCTGTAAACAATCCAGCTATTCTCATCAGTGTTTGTGTGTACTCCTGTCATCAGCAGGGATTACACATGGAAAAAAAAAGAAAAGAAATTCTCTACTCTGCTCACTGGCTGCTCAACAGGCAAAGCATTAAATCTCTTAGTCCCTTCCACTTGTGAATTTTAATTGATAGGGCTGGTACACAGAATAAAGCCATTTTGGCACAAATGACACGTGTTGGCATTTAAACACGACTGGCAATTTTAATTTTATCTTCATTCCAAATTAGAAAAGAAAAAAAAAAAAGCCTGTTGTTTTGTCAAACAAAAGGTTTTCTGCTGTTATTTTTTTAAAATTTGGTTTCCAGGAGTAAAGAAAAAAATAATTAAAACAAAACTTGCCTATGTCCTTTTAAAGCAGTTGGTTAATAAGCTTTGGCTTACAATTTCGATCTGGAATTTCCCTAGACTACCCTATTTATGATAGTGGCTGGATGTTACAGCGGCGTTTTATGTGCCTGGTCTACATTTTAAAGCCCAGCCCTGTTGTTTAGGACCAGAAATGGACACAATTTAATTCTGTTTATTATAGAAATCAAGTGCTTTTGGAGAGAGACTTGCGAGCAGCTGTTTAATATTGTCTTTCTGCAAATATAGAGGTTCATTTCTCTTGCCCTCTGAGGAAATAGCAATTCATAAGATTTCTGGAGGCTCTTTTCTATAGTAATATCTATTGCTAGGATTTAGCAGCAAGAAAAGATTTGCTGTTAATCAGTGGGGCTGGCTATCTCTGACAGGTGTCAATTTAAGACCTGTTCTCCAGTAGGATTCCAGAGGATTCTGCAAAGAAGACATCAAAAATCAAAATGGAAAAAAACCCACATCATTTTGTTATACAATTTCTCAGTTATTTTTTTCATTTTCTGGAGCTAATTCAATATGAAGGCACTTTTTAGGTTTTTTTTTTTATCTTTTTAGGGCCTCACCCATGGCACATGGAGGTACTCAGGCTTGGGGTCGAATCAGAACTGCTGGCCTACACCACAGCCACAGCAAGGCTAGATCCAATCTGTGTCTGCAACTCATGGCAACGCTGGATCCTTAATCCATTGAGCAAGGCCAGGGATCAAACCCATGTCCTCATGGATACTAGTCAGATTTGTTTCCGCTGAACCACGATGGGAACTCCTGAAGGAAGTTTTTGAAATGAAGAAGGGCAAGACTTAGCTGCCTTCCTCAGAGACTTGTGTTCAACAGTTTAAGGAAATTGACAATTTTCTTTTGGAAAAAAGCATTTAAAATACTTGAGCAATTTTAAATGTACTTAATAGCGGTACATAACAGAAACAATCTCTTGAAGTGAGGTCTTGAATATAGCATTTGATCATTTACAATGATGTAAAGGAGACTATTAGACTTTTTAATTTATTTATTACTCAGTGAATTTATTACATTTATAGTTGTACAATGATAAGGAGACTGTTAGGCTTAATGGTACATTGACGTGGCATTTGGTCCTTAGACCATTTCTTTATTTTTGGTATTCATATGAGAAAAAATGTACCTCCAGGATGCCACATTCTCAGATTCTCTTATGAGCCAATTCTGGCTCTATAGTCACTATCTTAAATCTTAGGGTCCTTTTTGTTAATGTTAAGAGAGAGACAGCCAACTGTGTCTCAGAATTTCAGTGATGTTGAGCCAAAGAATAACAACATCCAGATAATTGCTTTATTTTAAAGTGAACTTTAGGAATCTAAACTTTGACAGTTGGAATAACACTGAGGAATTATTAAATGGAGGTGGATTTGTACTACACATAAATTTTAGGCCAAATGCCTGTTTAAAATATGTCTTGAGAACATACCCAGGTGGATTTCTGAAATCATGAGGGTGGTCTGGTAGGTAAAGTGTGCTTTCTGCATTAAAACTACATGGAGTGAGGTTATTTCTCTTTCTGTTCCAGATTAATCTAGATGTTATTTTGTTGTTGTACATGATTTTGGAAAAACCAGTTTGGATTTCTTCTTTCATTGGTTTTTCCTTCTATTAAAAAAATGGTATTAATTTTAAAACTTATTGCAGAAATATCACATGTTGACTGAGTTGTGTAAAATGATTCAAAGGCAAATTACTTAAAATTTAGGTAGTGTTTGCCCACTACCTGCCTACAGAGCTGAAGTATTAGAGTACAGATTTTATTTCTTCTGTAGGGAGCGCTTTGTGAATCTTCATGTCAGGATTCTGTTTTTTGTTTCCAACTCAAATACGAAGTTTACTGAATTAGGAGGTAATCAAAATATACAGGATGGTCCCATGAAAACTTGGCTTGTAAAGAATGTTCTTTGAAACAAGAGATAATAGATTTACACATATTGTTTTCTGGAAAAGAAAAATTTAGATAAGAATTTTAGTCCCTGAGACTTTCTGGATCTCAAGGAAGCATGCAACCGTAAGATCTCAGAAGCAAGGATTTGGGGATAAAAGGGAGAAAAAGACTTGGTGACTGTGTTGTTGCCACTCCACACTGGACTGCCTGTTAGAGAAAATGACAGTTTATTTATTAGCCCTGTATCTTTATTTGTGTTATGCAAAGGTGAATGTAATACTCCCTGAAACATTTATTCAGGCAAATCAGCGTGGGCAAGCAGCATGAATCTCTCTCATTCCTTCTTTCTCTCCCTCCCCCTCTCCTTTTTGTTGAGATGTAGGGTTCTCATTGTACACATACCGAAATACACTTCAGATAAAAAGAAGTAAAGCTTGACTTTAAGTTGTAGGCTCTGTATTCACACTTGTTTTCTCTACTGCACAGCTATTTTAACAGTGTTTATCATTGATGCATATGATCCTGCCCTTGTTCTACCCAAAGACGAGGGATGAGATAAGATGAGAAAACGAAACCTGACACAGGGTGGGGGGATGGGTTGGGGGTTTCGGATGGAAATGCTATAAAATTGGGTTGTGATGATCCCTGTACAACTATAAATGTAATAAAATTCTTTGAGTAATTAAAAAAAAAAGCTGACACACAACGGCAGTCAGAAAAACGTTACTTTCTCTTTCCTCTAGAAAAGGAGGCAGTGGTAGAGTTCACAGGGTTCATGTAGGGGTTGGGAGAGATTTTAAAGCTTTTTGAAGGTCCGTGTTATTCTTTTATGTGTTTTAAACTGAAATTACTGATAGTAACATGTAGTTATGCTATAGAATACTATTTGGGGAAAGGGAAGAATTAAACCTATATCTTACATTTGCAAGGCTGTTGTCCACAGCTGAGTGGAGAGAAGGATCAGATTATCTGATGACTTTTAAAAGATAGTACAATTTCTATTCTCAAGAATTTTATCATCTTTGACCAAGTAGATCTTTCTCAGCCTATAAGAAGACCGATAGTCCTAATATATATACATTAATATATATTAATATAATATATAAAAATAATTAACTATAATATTAATGTACATATTACTATATATTATATATATATATATATAATACTCCAGTATTTTACATGGGAAATGACGATTGTTGTTTCACTGTATGTGAAGAAATTGGTGGTTTTCTTAAGTTGGCTGTTTGCACAGTTTAGGAGAAAGCTGTCACCTGAACCATTCACTTACTCACTTTTCACCCTCTTGAACTGCCACGTGGGAACACATTTGAAACAACTTGAACTTTTAACCATCAGCATGATCCAACTTTAAGTCTTGTCCTGCGTTTCAAAAAAAGTAGGTAATTTTCATCAATTACTTTTGCATATGTTTCTGGTCCTCTATTTTGGCTTTATCAAGAGACAAAACTTGTGGAACTAGTCCCAGACAGTGATCCTGTTTTAATAAGATTTTCAGTCTAATTACATGTGCTCTAAAGGTTCACATAACATGTGGATCAGCTGTAAAATTTTAGGGGGTACTTAGCCGAACTGAACTTCTGAACATTTTTTAGTGCTTGAAAGAAAGACTCTTCTAGTGAAAGCAAATCTCTTGGTCTGGTCAGGATTTATTTATAATTTTTTTTACAGTCTAGCCTGCTATGTCTGACCTGCATGTTTCTTTTCTACTTAGCTTTCTACTAAGGAAGTTGAACCACTGTCAATTTCAGAAAATGGAAGGTATTTTTTTTCTAAGGTCGTGAAGACCTATTTTGGGTGTGCCCTGTTATACTCAGATTGGGAAAGAAAAATTATTCTTTTTTCATGTTTGTAGTTTATATTAAATTAGGCTGATGGCCAGATGATGTTATCTCTGACTATAAAAGATAACTTTTTCCAATTAATAATGACAACCATGCTTTATATAGATTTTATAATGCCCTCCCCATTTGTTTTAATATGCATGCGATCCTTACAACACTCTGTGAAATTTCTTATTAATCTCGTCTTACTGGAAAAGAGTCTTAGAGGTATAATGACTGACTGAGCATCTGCATTAGTTCTTGAACTGAGATCTGACTTTTGGTCCATTTTTCATTCCACTGTTCCAGTACATGGTTAGCTTTTTCCAAGAGACAGAGGAAAACACAATGAGTAATATGTAAACAGGATTTTATCTGTGAGGTACCAGTGACGAGTTTAAATAGAGCTGGACTCTGAGGTAGCTAAGCCACATGCAAACTGAAGTTGTGGGGAAAAAGTCCTGATTGAGAGGAAGTTCTTCCAAGGGGACAGAGGAGGTGGCCCTGTTTTTCTATTTCCTGGCCGGTCTGTGGTCCACCTGAGTCATGAGGTTCCTCTCTCTCTCTCTCTAAGAGAAATGAAAAGAATGACAACGCAAGAATCTGATATTCTCAAGTCATTAACAGAGTCAAAGGCATTTTTAATTTTGTTTTAATTTTTTTTTCTTTTTTTTTTTTTTAGGGCCTCACCCATGGCATATGGAAATTCTGCAGGCTAGGGGTCAAATTGGAGATGCAGCCACAAGCCTACACCACAGCCACAGCAACGCCATATCCAAGCCTCTTCAGTGACCTACACTGCAGCTCACAGCAATGCAGGATCCTTAACCCAGTGAGCAAGTCCAGGGGTCAAACCTGCATCCTCATGGATCTTAGTCAGGTTCTTATTCTGCTGAGCAACAACTGGAACTCCAATTTTGTTTTAATTCCTAGTAGAAGATTGAAAAATAGTTCTCTTTTCAACATCTACACTCAAAATTTTTAAATTCTAAAATAGTTAAAATAATTTAAGCTGAATCTAGAAAATAGCCATTCAAATCCCATCATCTATTCATTTAACATATATTATTATGAATTCCTACAATTGTTGGGAAAGCATCTTTCTGGCTGAATTCAACCATGTAAAGGAGTGTCTGAATACTAAGCTCTGGAAACTATTTCCCCTCCTCTGAGAATTCTACGGAAATTACAAAACTTAACATATGAAAACAGCAGAGAGGTGATAATGTCATTAAAAATCAAGAAAAGTGTCCCCTAGAACAACAGGAAGCTAAAGGGATTCCCCAAAAACAGAAAACAAATGACAAGACTGAGGAGGAAGAAAGACCATGGCCCTGGGCACTGGATTCTCTCTAGAAACTCCAAGGTCATTATCAACCTGCACAGGTGGGAGGACTTGACCTGGGGAGGAACCACTGCAGTGATGCATTAAGGAACTGCCTCTTTCTCATGTAAATACATAGGCTTGCAGTAATGACTTTTATCTCTGGGCTCCAGCCAGGGGTAAAACAGCTTTAGAAAAAAGTTTGTTTGTAATTGCCCTCAGGGGTAAATTTTTAAGCCCAGAGAGAAAGCACAGTGGAATTTGCGGCAATCAGATTTAAACAATGAATGCAGGAAAAAGACCCCCTATGCCCCCACTCCCCCCCCAAAAAAACAGCCAACAAAACTATATACTCTCCTTAATTTGTAAAATGTTGGAGGGAAGGGGAGCTTCCAGTTGCCTTCCTAGTGCTTCTTTATTCATATACCTATTAACAAAACTGTCAATGGGCCCAGCCAGTAACCGAAAACACCAATTAGTGTCCCCCTTTCAAGGACTTTCATGGACTCTGGTCCATGGAGAGGGAAAATCAATCAATCTGTATCTACCTACCTACCTACCTATCATCTATCTACCTATCTATCCTCTATCTGTTTTTGTCATATCTACCAGCTCTGTCTCAATACTCATCGTACCAAGGAAACTCATGTAAGCCACCTACCCTAGTTAACCTAATATTTCCTTCAAAATAGGGACTGACTCCATGTTTCATGAGTATGTTAAACAAGAAAACTTCATAGGTTAAAATCATAAAAGTGACTTTACATTTGTCTTCCATTGTCTTTTTTTCCCTTTGGTCAGGCAGAATAGATTTTCCTTACTCTTTAATGAAAACTCATGACTTTTCTATTCACTCTTTGTGGATAGAAAATTATTTTCATTGCTGTAAATAGTCTGAAGTCATGCCTTGAAGCCTCTAATTCACTATATTTATTGACTCAATATTTGTTCAAAGATAAGACTTTTCCCAGATCCTTCATGTCTGGGGTTGGCAGCCTGCTTTTAGGGAAGGCGTTTTATTTTGATTCCCCTCTCTCTCACCTCTTTCTCTTCTGATAAACTTCTCTTTCTCACCTTTCCAAGGTTTGGGATGAGAGATAATGGGAAAATATTACTTATTTCATGACATTGTTGTGAGAAATGAACTAATAAATCACATTTCATAGAATCTAAGACTGATGATTACCAACCACACTTATTTTATGTGCCTCTGGAAAAGGAGAAAAAAAATGTTGCCAATTAAACTACAATATAAGACTTTTAAAATCACTTCTACTGCTTTTTAATTATTGAAAGAATTATTTTATAGTTTTTTGACCATTCTACTATAACAAGGATATTCTAAGTGAAATAAATATATTAATACCATTCTAAAACTCCTTTACATTTAGTGTAACAGGTTTGAATCACTTTCTGACTCAGTGTGACTGATGTCTGTGTTTTTCTACATGCTTTTTTTCCATGCCATGAATGTCACTAGTGATACGGCATTTCTCAA
This sequence comes from Sus scrofa, assembly GCF_054392235.1. NCBI lineage: Eukaryota > Metazoa > Chordata > Mammalia > Artiodactyla > Suidae > Sus > Sus scrofa. The sequence continues at coordinate 67,183,441 of NC_139390.1, forward strand.
ATTAATGTCCCATTACTGTTGATGATATTTTCTTCCAACTAGATGATATCCTCCCTACAAGTTTTGATGAGGGTGTCTTATTAACTTTATCAGAAGATATCACACTGGAGTTTTAGACTCATCTTTTAAAGATAATCAGAACTCATCTTTTTTTTTCTTAAAAGAGCCTTAAACGGATTATTGATCAAAATATTTAGAGTGGCAGTTGTTCAGTTACGGCACAGGAGCAGCCAAATCAAGGTCTGACAGGCCATGACAACAGTGCTCTAACTGGCTAATTGATAGTGAATCATAAAACTCTACTGATTGTCATATACTTCTGGATTTCTTTCGGAAGTGTTACAATGTGAGAATGTAGACATCTTGAAATTGATGAAATATAATGTATGCACAATGTATGTGTGTATGTATTTGTGAACAATGTCTGGCAAATATTAAGCTGTCTATATGATTGATTATTATTACATCCTGAATTATTCTCTAGAAAAGTGATTTTTTTTTTTTTGTCTTTTTTTTTGTCTTTTTAGGGCCACACCTGCGGCATATGGAGGTTCCCAGGCTAGGTATCTAATCAGAGCTATAGCTGCTGGCCTACATCACAGCCACAGCTATGCCAGGTCTGAGCCGCGTCTGCAACCTATACTACAGCTAACGCTGGATCCTTAACCCACTGAGTGAGGCCAAGGTTCGAACCCACAACCTCATGGTTCCTAGTTGGATTCGTTTCTGCTATGCCATGATGGGAACTCCCTAGAAAAGTTATTTTGTGTGCTATGTGACTGGCATTTGTTTAAAACTAACTTATTCTATTGCAGGAAACTTTGAAGGTATTTTCAAGATTCCTTTCTTAGAAAAATTTGACCATACATATATGATTTGGTTGATGCATTTTTCTCTAGCTCCCCAACTGTCCACCTTTTTGTCTGTCTACCCCATAGATATTCTTTCTTGTAGGCTTATAGCATCCTCCTAGATAGTCCTCTAGGGAAGGATTTAAAACACCTCTTTCTTATATAAAATACACATCTGGTAACTGAGAAACACTCTGGAATTTTGTTTCCAACATTGTCTGAAATCAGACTGATCTTAAGACAATATCTTCTCTCCCTTTTCTCCTTGACCAATTTGACATCTACATCTATATTTGCAGATTGAGTCATACCCAGTTCACTGTCCCCTAAATCCACCTGTCTATTTCCACTTCCTCACATTAGAAACATCCAATAGACAAACTTTAAAGTTTTAGTGAGGATTATAGTCATGTCTTTGTGATGAAACAGCAAACTGCTCACGTTGGTAATACTCGTGGATTGGAACTTGTGGCACCTGTAAGGATAATTTTACATTTTATTTTAAACTCTTCTATATAATTTGGAAAAATAATGCCAAGTGGAATGAATGCCTTTTAAAAAATGGTATTATGTCTAAAAGCATATATTTGATTCATCTCTTGTCACTATCTTGTAAAGGGTATAATTGCCAAGTTTCATTCTGATCTGAGCTGTAGAGATACAATCTTCTTGGCTCATTTTTACCTTAATGTTTTGCGTTCCCCTGCCCCGCCCGCCCAACATCTCTGCTTCATGTGTGCTATTCTTTCTGCGTGACACCTGCTATCCCTGCTTAGGCTCTCAACACACGTCTGCTCCTTCTTCACGACTAATTTATTGTACCTCCTTCTTTTAGAAGGTTTCCCTCTCTTTGCCCTTGTGCTTTTCTTTATAATAGCCTTAAACAATCAAGTAAATCGCATGTAGAAGAATTATAATAATAATTATACCTATAAAACATTGTATTCGTTAAAAAAACTTGTGTTTTCAGGGTGTTCAGCTATCTCCTCTTAATAGAAGGCTAGGACTTGTTATTATTCATTTTTCCAATTCCAGTCCCAAGCATTGAGCCTGGCAGATAGTAAGTATAGATAGAATACATATTTATTGAGAAAATTTGAATGGATATAGTCTTGTTAAGAATACAGAATCATTATAACTCATAATTTTCCAAAATGTGGACATATAAACAGAAATACCTTCTCTATTACTCATTTGATTATATCTGTCTTATAAATTAAGCCTTAAAATGATATACGGTGTATATTATGCGTGGCTTCTTTTTTCTGTAGGTTTTTTTTGGAAGTAACACAATTCTTAGTATTAATCCTATAAAACAAGGTTATGCTCCATTCATTTATGTAACTGTAACTTCCCAAACAGAATATATTAGAATTCATGTATTTAAATAGTTCTCTGTAGAGTATCATATTTAATTAGCTCTCCCATGTTGAGTAGAAACTATTTTTATATTTGTTTTTTATTGAGAATCAGATTTCCTAGGGAATTATTTGAAGAGAGATTTTGAGAATTTTAAGAACATTGAGAATCATTTAGGTAGGAGAAACCTTAACTGGGCAAGTCCCATATTTACACTAACTTTACAATTTAAATACACAATATTGCTCTGATAGGACAAGAACTTTCTTATACAAACATTGTAACTTTTCTTGCATTGGTTTCAACTCCTTGAGCTTGTCTCTGCTCTTTCTGGAATGTCCTTTCCTCACCTCTTCAATTGGTTTTCTAAGTGTTACTTTTGTCAGAAAGCCTTCCTCACCTGCAGTTAATAAGACTCCCTATGAGGCAGGTTCTATGATCACCTAGGGAGCTACATTACAAACAAACCAAAACCTAACAGTGAAAAATTTTTAGTTTGTCCTGAAGATGAATAAAAAATCTCCTGGCTCCCCAATTCCAAATATTCTTTTAAGGTATTGCTAATTTAGATAAGACAATATAATATCGGACAAACAGACAAGTCTTGGCTCTCAGGGACTTTATGTTTTTCAATGGATTTTTGCTTAAGTGGAGTTTGTTCTATGCCTTCCCTTGTGACTTGAAAAAGTGCCTTTTCCTTAGAGTTGAACCAGGGTTTGAGTGAGACCAAGGTGTGGAAAGGTGATATAATCCTGTTCTTCAGGCAACAGGTATTTTATAAATGAGTTGATTTTCAAACTGGGGTTACGTCAGGTCACTCTTGGAGACAGGAGTGGTGAGCGAGCTCAGCACCTAGTAGCTACCACTAATACCACATTTGGGAGATTTTGCTGTGGCAGCTGAATCAACAGCTGGGATTCTAAAATCCCTAACTTGCACATAGGATTTAGCTTTCTCACCCACAAAATTACGGTCCTATATTTACCATCTGTGTGTCACTTTATATTTATGAAATTACAGAAATAAGGATTTATTGGGAAAGAAATATTTTTGAAAATAATTCAAAAGCATAAATCTGTAGCTTAGAAATACAGTTCTTCATAAGACATGGTCCATTAGACATAACAGTAGCTCATTAACAAAGAATTGCTATTAGCTAATCATTTTTGAAAGGAATCATTATTAATTTTTTAAAAAAAATCATGAACTCTTGGATAAGCTATCCATCCCCTTAACCAGTAATAACCGAAAGCCTTCTAAATTGCCGCAGAGGTCATCCAATGCTTTATTCTTTAAGTTATTCTATTTTATTATTTTATTTGTCTTTTTAGGGCCACACCTGCAGCATAAGGAAGTTTCCAGACTAGGGGTTGAATTGGAGCTGTAGCTGCCGGTCTAAAACACAGCCACAGCAACACCATATCCATGCTGTGTCTGTGACCTACACAACAGCTCATGGCAACTCCGAATCCTTAACCCACTAAGCGAGGCCAGGGATTGAACCTGCATCCTTGTGGATACTAGTCAGGTTCGTTACTGCTGAGCCACAAGAAGAACTCCTGCTTTATTCTTTTTAACTATATCAACTTCAATATATAATCAAAAGAACAATGAAAACTAATCTTGTGGCACCTTTGAATGTCCTTTGTTTTTGGCCTTATATTCAAATGGCATTTCCTTTTTGCTAGAGGGTGTGAATTGAAGGAATGACTGCCAAAATGCAGGTCACTTTGTAAGGTGGAGGACAGTTTGAGAAAGAGAGAAAGGTGATTCTACCAGGCTAATATACACAGGTGAGATGCAAATCTCCTACCTGCTCTTCCCAGCAGTGTTGTTAGCCTTCCTGTCCATAAATAAACAGCCTCTCTGAGAAAGAGCTTCAGGTATTATGCTGCTTCTTCTGCATGGTATCAATCTGCAAACAAAGAATGATAAGAAAGTGTTCTGGAATAAGGAGTGGCTGTCACCATGGGCTAAGGCCTTGTGCTGCTCTGGCAACAAAGTGCACGGCTTCTAGCTTCCATGTGTTTCTATGGAATAGTAGCATGTCAGTTCTCCTAAGGACTCTCCCCCTGATGAGGAATCTGTGAGTTATATGTCCTTCTCTCAGTATCATAATCATAGCTTCATTGTTCATGATATTTCACAGCCATGAGGGACCTTAGTCATGAACCTCTTACAGAGGAAAGACAGTTCATTTGCCTTTTTTGAGAACTATAGAGTCACATATTTTTCTTACTGAAAATGACTGAGTTCAAGTGGAATTAGAGGATTTTTTTTTTTTTTTTTTTTTTTTTTTTTAATTTGAGTCTGGCGAAATTTAAACATCCTGCTTAGTTTGGGGAAGAGAAAAAGCAAATAGAATTCTGCTTGAAATGTTTAGTTATTCTTTCTCTAGATTTTGGATATGACCTAACTTTTACAAGACACATTTTCTTTCTTTCCAAATAGCTTTAGGTTTTTAACCTGATGTTAAAGTTTATAATCAGAGATGATTTTGTTTGTTTTTCATGAGTGATTTCCAATGTCAGTAATTCCATAAGTGTATGGTACTAATTTAACCTAATTGTTCTGAAGTAAAAATAAGCAACTCTTGTCACTGTGGGACTTTAAAAAAAAGGGCAGTCTTCCAAGTGAATTATAAACAGATTGACCCTCTTAAGGTTTTCATTCTTATCTAAAAACTCATTCTTTGCCAGTAAGCCTCAGCCTTTTTTGTGGCTAGGAAAGCATGGTTCCTAATGGCCCGTTATCCTCACCTTCCTGCTGCAGACAAGTGAAAGCAAGCCCATGCCTTATGAAGAATGATTGATTTAGTTCCACGGGTGTAATTGTTCTTTAGGAAGAATCAGTTCGTTAAAGCTTTAGGGGAATTAGTACGTTAGAGGTGAGGCTGGCCGGACTTACCTTGACATGGAGATAATCAAGTGAAGAGAAATCAATTGGCATCTATTTAATACTCTATGATGTGTGAAAACTATTCCAAGAAATTAAGTTTCTTTTTTCCTTTTTTCTCTCAAAAGGGAGCAATCAGTAGTTTTAGTTAAAATTTATGTTCCATTTTTAAATAAAGGTAAGATGATTTCAAGGTATATGAAGCTACTTGAGAGACAGAACTTTATTCCAATATTTATTTTATAAATACTGCCAGGACAGACACCTTTTTGTAGCTAAGGCTGTTTTACTTAGATTTACAAGGAAAAGGTGAACATCTTACAGAAACAAGTTAATATTATAGGAGTAAAGAAAATTATATATATATGTACATATGTTTATATGTGTGTATATAATACTTATACATATATAACTGTGTTATTCTCTGGGCGGCATGCTATACATGCTATACCACTGATAGATCCATAGGTTTAATGGACAATAATAATAATGGTACATTGAATTTTGTGGGTTTTGCAGAGATATATTTTTTCACACAGACACTGCCAATTAGCCACTTTTATGTAATCCCAGTAACTCATGTGGAAACTGAGTTTCAAGGTTATCTTGTTCTTGGGAACCAGACCTGGACTTAATTCTAGACTTTTTGGACCTAGAGAATCTCTAGGTAATCCTATTATTTTATATATAATGAAATAACATTTTTGAGATTTCTGAATTGCTCAAGATCATAGATTTAATTGACTCATTAAAATAAATTTATTGAACTATTGAAGAATGTATGAATATATTTTACTATAAAGAATTTAAACCATATAGATGCAAACATTAAAATGGGAAGTCAGTTTCTTCTCTATTCTGTCTATAACCTTTGTCAGATGGCTGTAAATCACTCCAGACTCAGCTCTATGGATGTACCACAAAGTAACATGTATACATGCATATGCATAGACTCTCACACAGCGTCTGATTCATTTATTTTTAAAATTAAAAATTTTCATCTTTTTCTCTGCAACCTGACTTTTAAACTTAATACATGCAGAAAAACCTCATATTTAGAATACTATCCTATTCTTTGATATCACTACCTGGTATTATTTAATAGATAAGCCCCTGATTTATGTAACCATTTACATGTTTTGATAGGCATTTCTATAGTCTCCAATTTATTTTCTTTATAAACAAGTGGGTAGCTTGTACACTTTTATGAAAATATGTAGGATTTATTTATTTTTTTTAAATCCTGTGGCAGCACCTGTGGCATATGGAAGTTCCCTAGCCAGGGATGGAGCCACAGCCACTGTAGAGGCAAGGCAGAGTAGCAAATGCTGTGAGCCACAAGGGAAGTCCTATATAGGAATATTTTAAAGAATAAAAATTCCTAGGGGTGATAGACACTGGAAAATGGCCATTGGTGAATGTCCTACAAACATTTACTCAATAAATTGTTGGATGAGGTCATCAAGAGGCCATCACTTCAGGATGACCCTTAACCCATAACTGGACCAGGGCAATCCTAAATTCCTTGTGCCCTCCCCCGATCCTTAGAATATAAATTCTGCCCACTGTTCCCATCATTGTAGCCATTTCAAGGATGTAACCTTGAGGAAGCAATGAGTTACAAGAGCATCTGGACTCAATACTTGACTAAACCCAGTTAACATCTCTATACACTTTTAAGATTTTGGCATGTGGGTACAGAGGTCTCCTTGTCTTGGTACTGCTGATAACAAACCTCTTATGTAACTTCCATGACTTGTTAATCACCACCTGCCAATCTGGACCTGCCTGCTTCTTTCTTCCATCTCTCTGCCCCATCCCCACCACACCTGGGTCCTGGGGCCAGTTTCAGATTTCACCTCAAGCTCCAGAGTGAGTTTTCAAACCAACATAAATGTACCAACTTAGTATTTTTTTAAAAATATATTTAAAATTTTTATTTGTGCAATGGAAAATAGATATCTATTTAAAAATTATTAAGTGTGACTGAGCAAATTTTCATTTTTTGAGTGGACAAATTGAATTCCTTTCTCTGTGAAATATCTGTAAATTAACTTAGTCCATATTTTCTCTTAGATAATTTCTGTTTTCCTTTCGATTTTTACAAGTAATTTACATAGAATGTCAATCAATTGCTTAGATAAATTAAAAATATTTTTCTTTTGATAATTGGATTTTTTACTTTTATTTTTTATATTTTGCTTTTAAGAGCTGCACCTACTGTATATGGAAATCCCCAGGCTAGGGGTCATATTGGATCTGCAGCTGCAGGCCTACACCACAGCCACAGCCACACCAGATATAAGCCATGTCTGAGAGTTACACCCCAGCTCATGGCAATGCCAGATCTTTAATCCACTGAGTGAGACCAGAGATTGAACCCACATGCTCGTTGGGTTCATAAAGCCCTGAGCCGCAACAGAAACTCTGATATTAGATTTTTAACTCTTTAGTAATTTATTTTAATTTAACTTATTTTTTATCACCACACCCATGGGATATGGAAGTTCCTAGATCAGGGTTTGAATCTGAACAATAGCTGTACTAGCCTACACTGCAGCTGCAGCAAAGCTGTTCCTTTAACCCACTGCACTGGCCAAGGATCGAACCATGCCTCTGCAGCAAGCCATTGCAGCCTTAACCCACTGTACCACAGCAGGAACTCCTAACAATTTCTTGTATGTTTTAGAAGTTTTACATGTTTTTGTAACTCAGTCAGTCTATTTCTTTATGGCTTCTGGGTTTTGTGTTATGTTTATATTTTGCTACTTAAAATGAATTAAAAATAAATCATATATATCTTTCACAAATTTAGCTAAGATACCAGAATTTTTATTAGGTATAATGCAAGGTAATGTGAGGTAAGAATTTCACTATATATTTTTTTCAAAAAATTCTAAACTGTGATCTGTAATCCACTCGTTAGATAAACTGCGCAGTCCCTACCCCTTTAAAGGTCAAAACAATAATGTGCTAATTTCTTATATACAACATGAATCTGTTTCTGGATGTCTCTTCTGTTGTGTGTCTCCACTTGCCTCTATCTAAATAACTTATTTTACTCTATATTTTACTAGAATAAAGCTTTTACTAGAGCATGCTATCACATATTATTTATCCCCCTCCCCAAACGGTCTATTTTTTGTTCTTTTTTCTTATTTGTAAAGACCCTCCATTCATTAGAATCAGCTCTTCAAATTCCATTAAAAAGTTGGAATTTTGGCTGGGATTTCATTTCATCTGTACAAGAATATGGAAAGAATTCTTATCTTCATTCTGTTGACTCTTCTAATCTGGGAACATGTTACGTATTTCTATTGGGAGAGAGAGAGAATGTGTGTTTCTAAATGTGTGTGTATCCTTCAGTACATTTCATAGTTCTTTTTTATTAGTTTTGTTCCTAGAAATTTCATGTTTTAGAATTTTACTTTTTAAAAATTGCAATATAAGTGACACACAACATTGTATAAATTCAAGGTTTACAAGGTGGATATGTTAATTTGCTATATTTACACACTGCAGTGTTTTCTGTTCTATTTTATTCAGTCTTTGTTCTTTTTGCTCCATGTTTTTAAAGTTTCTTTCTATATTTCCTGAGGTTTCAGAGAATCTTCCCTCAACTATGTCCCTCTTATTACTAAGCTCATCAAAGGTATACTTCATTTCTGCTACAATGTTTTTTGATCTCTAATGTTTCTTTTTGGTTCCTTCTTAGAATTTCCATCTCTCCACTTAGATTGCCCCTCTCCTATTCTTGCATGCTTTCTACTTTACCCCTTAGAACCCTTAGCATATTAATTATCGTTGTTCTGAATCCATGACCTGATAATGACAACATCCCTGCCATGTCTGTTCTAATGCTTGTTCAGTCTCTTCAGACTGTTTTCGCCTTTTAGTGTGCATTGTAATATTTTCTTGGTAATCAGACATGATGCACTGACTAAAGGAACTACTGTTAAGTAGGTCTTTGGTAATGTGGTGGTGAGGTGTGCGGGTTGGGGAGGAAATGTGTAGTCCTCTGACTGGACCTCAGTCTTTTACTGATCATGTATCTCTGGACTGTGTACATCACAGGAGCATCTCAGTCTATTTTTCCCTGTTGGATGGGACAGGATGGCTGGAGTGGGCTGACTCTGGGTATTTCTCTTCTCTCCTATGGAAGACTTAGAGGTGCTTTAGTTAGAAATTTCTCTTCCCAGGTCAAGAAGGCCCTGATAGTACCCCGGGAGTTAGGCTTTGGTTAACTAGTTTCCCCTGGGGGCAGGCCTTGTTAAGGACAGAGTGCTCTGGTGTACTGCAGAATGACTCCCTTCTCCTTTCCTATGCAGGAAATCCAAGAATATTTTCCTCAAATATATACTGTGGGAACCTGGCCAAGCTCCTGGAGGTAAATCTCACAAGATATATTTGGGGCTCCCTGTGACAGAATCCCCTTGGAGGTTTTTGCTGTCAGAGTTGGCTGCGCTGAGTTCTAGCAGTCTGTCAGGTATAGCTCAGGTTTTCCTACCAGGGCACTGCTTCCCACAGCATGAGGGTTTTGCTCCAGGAAGCAGTCATTTCCTGTATTAACCCGTCTCTCCAGTTTTGGCAGCTGAACATTTCCCTGTATCCTCCCCTCTCTTAGGAATCCTGAGAGAGTTGTTGTTTTTGGTCTATTCAGCTTTGAATTTATTGTTAGGCTTGTTTGGCAACTTTGAGCTGATGGTATGTTTTCTTTTACATGTAGTTATTGTTGTTTATAGGAAGACTATTGATTTTCACTGCTGATTAGTATATGGCAAACCGGAAAATTTGTAGATCTAAAGGTGCTTCAGTTTATATTTTTATTTTCTAGATGAAAAGTTATATTATCTGCAAAAATAATTTTCATTTTAAGTATACATATTTTCATTAATTAAAATCCTGTTTAGTTTTATTAATATCTTCTGTTGTTCATTTAGTTTGCTTGCTTTTTTTATTTTCTTGTTTAAGAATTTGTGCTTTAAGATTTGTTTATTTCTTTTTGCATTTTTGAATTCCTTTTCTTGTATAGCCAAAAATGTCTCAATGCTGGGGTTGTTTTGACTGAATTCAAAGTTCCAAAAAAAAAAAATGTTCCTTTTGCAGTATTATGTTCAAGAATTCATTGATGAAAAGATATTATGACTCTATTTTTTTCCTCCAACCAAGTTCATTAGCTTCATTGAATAAATCACTTCTTCCAGGCCTAAGATGCAAAAAATAGCTGACCTTGAAGTCTCTGGCTAAGGAGCTACCAGGGAAGGACAAAGAAATGAAGTGCTTCCTTTTTTATTTTTTCTTTTAGAAATATTTATGTATTTAATTGAGGTATTGTTGATTCTTAATGATGTGTTAGAATGGAGTGTTTCTTGAACATTTGCCTTTGGCCATTCACTTCCCAAGGGCTACTACTCTGCTTTCTCTTTTGATTTCTGTGCTGGTTAAATGTGGCTTTCAAGATTCTGGCCAAAGTTTATTTTATTAAAAATGTTAATATTCAAAATATTTTTTGTGAAAAATTAAACATATTCAAAAGGAAGAAAATTATGTAATATATCTCCATATATTTACCCAGCTTCCATAATTATCAACTCATGTCAATTGGACCTATCTATGCTCCTATTTCTCTTTCTTTCTCTTGGGTTATTTTGGAAAAAACACCACATGTCATACTCTACTATCTACATGTATTTTCAATCTATCCCTAAAAGATGGCTCATTTTAAAATATAACCTCTATTGATAGGCAAAAGACAAATAAAGTTTCCTTAATATAATTGAACATATAAAGATTGTTTATATCCCCACAATTATGTCTTACTTTTTTTAACAATTTAATTTTTTAAATCATGATCCAAATAAATTCCATGTATAGCAATTGGTGGATATGTCTCTTCAGTCTCTTTTAATCTACAGCTTCTACCACCAACTCACTATTATATTTCTCATTATTATTTGTTGAAGAAATCTTACGGCTTGTTTTACAGAATTTCCTAATCTGAATGTTGCTTATTGCATCCTGTGGTATATCTCAATGGGTCCTTTGTTCTTTTTTCTATGAATTGATCACATTGAGGTTTTAGTTTTTTGGACAAAGCTACTTAATAGGTGGTGTTGTATTTCCATTAGAAGCATCATTGCATCTGCTTGTCTCTCTCTCTTTTTTTTTTTCTTGTGAATTTAGCAATGATCACTGCTAGGTCCATTATTTTGTAAAGGGTTGCAGAAGGATGATATTTTGATCAGTCATTCCTTTTCAGTTATTATCTGAAAAAATGTGGATGAATAAACAGTTCTCCTCCTAGCAACTCTTTGTCTCTCTGAATTCTGAGCACATAGGGGTAGGACTGCACAATACATGCTTCGGTCTTTTGCTTATTTACCAGATTTCAAGAGAATGAATTGGCCTCCTAGCATCCTTGCAAAGTAATGGATTAGTTTTTTAAAATATATTTTTAAACAGCTTATGAATAAAAACATTTGATGTGTTTTAAGCAATTAAAATTATTATTCTTATTCATGCCCAAATTTCCTAGATTTGGATGAGAGGAGTGTCTCCCAATTAGCGCCTGAGTCCTTTTGACATAATGTCAATAATGTGTGCTTCCTTACTATTGAGCTTGACAGCATGTTCTAGGCTAAACTTGCGTATTTCCCACCCCAGCTTGAAATGTAATAATTTTTTGAGGAGCTCCTGTTCCTTTGTGAGAAATGGCATTTGGATACCAAAATCTGGGTCAGATGACCGAAATTCCAGTTTTCAATGACATCATCATTACTATTCATTCCTTTTACCATGTACAGCACACAATGGGAAATAATACTTGCTCTCAAAAATATGATTGATGAAAATAGTTTGAGAATTTTTCTTTCAGTTCTTTTTCCCATTTTGTGTATATCCCATTAGGAATGAACAGTTGATTTACTGTTTTAAAAATAGTTAAAAATAGCACAAATAGTTCCCCTCAGTGTAGTTATTTTTAACACTTCCACAAGGCTGTACTCATTTTTAAATTAATCTTCTGCTGGGATTTTAAGATTTTTAAAAAGTTCTGTATTGTACTTATAGAAAATGTTTGTGATTTTATCAATGCTTTTCTTTTTTCAAAAATGCTTTTGCTTTTGGTTATTTCTCTGTTTTGAAAAAATATAAGCAAGTATTCTCTTTCTTAGATCAATATCAGGATATAAAGCATCTTTAGAGATGAATAACATCTGTGTGTGTGTATAGTGTGTGTATGGGAGAGAGAAAGAGAGGTTCAAGAATGTGTGCTGGATTTTGGCATGACAAGTAAAGCTGTCTGAATTAATGGAAACTTCTCAAGATGATTTAAATGTACATATTTATAACTTAGAGTCTGTTTAATTTGACTGTTAATAGGCTAATGTATATAATTTACCTTTTTTCTAACATATCCTCTGATATATTGTTTACGAAGTTGGTATGATTTCACTGAGTTTATTTGAGCAATTGTGACTGTGATTTTCATTTATATTCTAATGTGTAAAGATAGCTTTGACAAATAGAAGATCATTTGGAAATAATCTTTTTATTAGAACATAGAAAATAAGTAATGCATTAAATGTGACTTAATAATATTCATTTTTAACTGAGGATGAAATAAGTCTACTGAAATTATGTATCAACATTGCTATATTGATTCTTCAAATTTAATTTAGCGTAGCCCTAACCTTTGAGAATAATTTTTATTTTGCTTGTTTTAGTGACCGCCAATGATCCTTGCCTCCTGGTATTTATGTCTTTATGTTGTCTTCTTCCACCCTAGACCCAGCCTGATACAGTAAACTTTTCTCCAGTATTTTTCTTTGATTGTATTTCTTCTTATAATCTTTACACATATTGATAACTGTCAAACCAATGACATGTTAAAAAGAAGATTTTGTTTACTAGGATTCTAGGCTTTTAAAATGCTCATCTCAAGAAATGCAGTTAATGGATGATGGATGACACTTTCCAAGTGACCAGTCGTGTTTGAAAATATGTCAAGATGTGGAGGCAATGTAGTGAAAGGAGAGCAGTGTGATAGGGTAGTGACACTGGGACATGGTGGAAGGAAAGAGAAATTCTTAACATCCTGAAATGAAACTTGGGCACATGAGGGTCTAAAGAGAATTTAAAAAAAAAAAGCTTACCAGTATAATGGCACAGCCGATTATATTCTTGGCCACACTTTCAAGAAAACCTATAGTCAAACTCTTCTGAAAGGTCAGGGTATAAAGAATTAGACATTTTTTTGTGTGTGTGGTGATCCTGGGTTTTGCAACTAGATAGAGCATGCTTGCCTAGTTTTACATGGGTTTTATCTATTGTTTCATCTGTCTTCTTCCCTGAACTTATCTTTTCCACAGATTGGCTCTTCTGACTCTGCATCAATGGATGGAAATACCATCCAACTTATGACTCAAGATAGAAACAAGAGACTCATCCTTAACATTTGCCTGCCCCTTAATTTTCATAATCATTCACTGAGTCTTGTCAAGATTCTTCCTGAAATATCTCTCAAATTTGTCCTCTCTGATCACAACCTCACAGACATAGCTTTAAGTTAGAAACTCCACAGCTGTGTTCTGATCTATTAAAATAGCTTCCTGACTCTTCCGCCAATCTTCAGAATCTGTCTAGTTCTAAACTATTCTCTGCACTTCCATTAATTTTTGTTATAAAACACAGATGTAAATTCTCTGAGTTTCAGATAGAAAATCTTTAATTGTATTGAATCATGACCTGTTAGAAGTCCAGATACCTCAGGATGGCAGATTTATCCTGTTGACCCAAAGTATCTTCGGAAATTATACTGCTTTCCAAATAATTTCCTTAACTGTAAATAGAATCCATTCCTGAGGTTCTTGGTAGCATTCGGTTGGTCCAGGGATGGGCAAAGGACAATGCAAAGGCAATTCAAATCTTTTTTTGTGGGAAGTGGGAGAAATTTGGGGTTGGGTTAGAGAAATGGAGAGAGAGAAAAATAGAGATTAAAATTTGGTCTCTCTCATGACTGGACCTCTTTCATTATAAATTTAAAGGACTCCGGCAATCATCTTCCTTCTTTCATGTGACCTGAGTAATAGATACAGTAGGTATGTTGAGAAAAATCATTTGTACCGGTTATCAGAAAGAACCAGACATGAAAGATGACAGAGCTTGCTCCTCAGCCTCTCATTGCTGATCCCCTGAAACATGAGTTTCTGCTATTCTATGGAAAGAAAAAAAAAAAAAGGTGAAAAGTAGAAGACACAGTAATTCTACTAATTACTAAGTTATAAGGCTGATTTTATTAAAGTTCAATTTTAACACAAAGAATTAATGGAGCTTTTGAAATTTGTTATATCTCTATAAAAAGCTATACACACATATTATTTATAATATTGAATATTAGAGTTAGATAAGGAAAGCATTCACGGGGTAGTAACACAATTTTTCATTTGTCTTTATCTAAAAATTTAAATCTTTGTCATTTCAGAAAAAAAAACTATTTTTCTCTGTAAATGATACTTAATGTGTAATTGCAATGAGATGTATTATTTCAGCCCAATGGGAATCGAGGGAAATGATGCCCTATGCCCTGTACCCCACCTCTGCTCACCTATTCACAGTTACAGATTAGATTTTTGTTAATAACCATGTCAGCCTAAGCTATATAGAACTTCTCTGTTGTCCCAAAACTGAATATGAGTCTTAAAGCTGAAGACGAATGGGCTCTATGCACCCAATTTCTGAAACAGGCCACTGGCAATTAAGTCGAGAATCTCTCCACACTTCTGACTCTAATCCTTGGATATTAATCTTGAGGCATGTCTCCTATACTGGCTAGACTGTATTGGAGACAGATATAAATATGTAACGAATGATTTAAGAAAGGTGGTTTCAGAGAGCCGTGGGCACTCTGAAGGATATAAAAACTGACTGTGATAGAATGTGACTGGGCCAGGGACTTTGGACTGGATGGTGAGCAAAGAACTCTAAAAAAGATGACTGTTGGGCTGAGATTGGATGATGGAATAGATTCAGCTACCTGAACACTCTGAGGAAGGGCACACTGTCCAAAGGAACAAACACAAAGATCAGGAAGTGGGGACATGTCAGAGGAGTTTGCAGAACAGAAAGAAGTTCTATGGGTTCTGAGAGGCATAGATCACATTAGTATTACAACTTTTAATAAATTTGCTAGAGTATGTCTGACTGTGACCGTATAAGTAATTTGGCCTTTGAGTTTTTCAATATATAGTAACAATGAAGTATATCTCAATTTTATATTCAGTGTTGTCTTTATTTGAATTATTGTAATTAATTAGAAAAGGGTGTGAACCATTCTTAACATACTCTATGTAATGTCAAGTCATGTGTTCTAAATGTAGAATGGAGGCTTGTTTTCATAAAAAATATTGTTCATTATAGACATGAATATCCAGGAATTTTATATAAAGTTTTATCAGCACTTTATACTGAGAAAAGAACTTTAGTCAATACCATTGTAACACTTTTGTTTGAATGTAAAAGGAAGAACTATTCCTCATGTCAACTTTCCCCGATATTTCGAGCTTGCTCACCTAATGTGGCTATCAGGTGGGGTTTTTCTTTTTTTGGTCAAATCACTCATCTCTTTTCTTTTACCTAGAGGAATTGGCAAGTATATACTTTTTAACTTACTGTAAAACGTTAAGAGTCTTCACTTTGAGCAGATCTTTATTTTAAGATCTTAAGAAGACTATCAGTAACTGATGGAGTACCACAGGATTTTAATCCATTGATGACTTGCAGGAAGCTATTGTAAGTCAATATACAAGGTTCATCAGCACAGTGTCTACAGCAGCAGAAATTGACTTGTAGGCATAGGTGTACTTCAGTACTGTAGTTATTAGCTCCATTTGTCAATATGGAGAAATGAAGGCTAAGAAAGATTAATTGGCTTTGCCAAGGTTACAAAACATTGGAGTGACAGAACCAGAACAAAAGCCTATATTGTCTGACACCCAAATCTCAGCTCAGAGTCCTACATAATTTTCCTCCAGCTAAATGCGACCAGTTTGGTGGATAACAGGCTCACTGCAATGCTTTTTATTGTGACTTTTTGGTAATTAATAACTAGCGATGCCCTCTCTGTTCTTTCTAAGATGTTAAACTGTTTCTCAGTGAGTTCTCAGTCATGAATCTTTGTTCTGTACTTGCCTATATTTCTCGCCCCATTGACTTCACAGTGAGATGGAATACAGGAGAGATGTAAAGCCTCTGCCCTTTTTTCCATTAGTGACAATATTTTTCCAGTTCAGTTACAGGTTTAAGCATAGGCTCTTTGTTGGCAATTCATCTAACACCTCACTCACACACAGCCTCACACACACACATGCTTCCTAAATCTTTATGTTTTTATTCTACTAATTTCAGAGACAAAGTAATGTGATTTTTTTTTCCTGTTTTTACTTTGTATGATTTTATCATGAAATATGTGAGTTCTGCAACAACTTTTTGATAGGATGGGTTACCAAGGATTAATCCTATGCATTTGTGAACAACTCAGCTACATTTTACCTTATTTCTCATAGTCTTGGATTTGTTTCATAAATCAGATTTGCCTTTGTGAAATGTAGCAATATTTTGGGAAACATAAATAATGACATTGAAGTCTTCCATTTAAAAATGTGATATACATTTAATTAATTTTCTTAGCACATCCCAATGGCAGTCAAGATTGGAAGACTTTTCCTCTTTAAAATGTGCTGAGCACACTTGCATTAGTATATCTTGATAAGAAAAGACTATGGCAAGGTACAAAGGAAAGACAGTGCAATGAATGTCTTGTTGCTCTGGAAGCAAAAGTACCTAGGTAATAAGTTGCCACTCAATTTAGATTTCACCCCAGATAACAGACCAAGATATTAGTAACACTAAATGTGAAGAGAATATACCCAAAGCTGGTTACTAGCTTGTGATCTTGGAAACATTTGGGTGATTTCTTTATTATTTGCAGTTTTTCATTGCAATACATGTATTATAAATTCTGATTGCATTTTAAAAAATTAGAAGTGAAGGTTTATTATTTTCATAAATTTCACATATTTTGCCAATGCTTTTAACCAACATGATTTAAAATGTTAGCATGCCTGTTTCCATATGGTTTCATTTTATTACAAGTAATTCAATTATTGATATTTCAAAAAAATGAATAAAACTCATTAGTTTTTTCAGAATGTGCCCTCCTGATTATTATAAATCCTAAATTTTTCTTGCATGGAGAATATTTGGCATAACTCTATGTATCTGTTTAAAAAAGTTAACATCTAATCTAGAGAATTTCTTTCTCCTTTGATTGATGGACAATTTTTAAAGAATGTAGTTTGTCAAGAAGCCTTTTCCTTTTCCTTCCTAAAATCCCTATTTCAGATCAGTGCTAGCAATTTCCTGCCTGTGATGACATTCAAGACTTGAGATATCCTTGTCTTTGACAGCAAAGGACATTTGTTCTGTTGGAGCCTCACTCTTATCACTGACAACAATAAAATTGTCAAGTGTGTTATTTGAAACATCAAGTTCAATAAGAATCTTTGTGTAAGGGACATTGGATATAATAATATTTTCTTTCTTAACCAATGGCGCACACAGCTCGGCTTTGGAATATTTGTGGATTAAATGACAAATACGACATAGTTACAAAAGAATGTAATTACAGGGAATCAAGGAAGACATTTCTGTAAATGATTGAGTGGAATGTAAGTTATTTGTGGAACTATATATTTGGAATCAAAGGGACTCCAGCAACAAATGATTTAAAATACAAATACATTTTAATTCTCAACAGATTTGAAGTTAAATATCTGGGTTGTCACTAAAAAATGAATGAAATAAGATAAAAATTAGACTTGTGTATCTGTTTATGTACAGAATCTCCCTGCCATGTGGAAATAATAATTCATTCATTTTCTGTATTGGCTGAATCCATGTTCTTCTGACCCAATTTAGACCCCTATTTCTGAATGGATTCAATCTCTGTAAATAAAAGGAAATTTACCTAACTGCCTTGTGACTAACTGACGTAAGGTAGATGAAAAGAAGTTTAACGACTAAATTTATAGATTCACAACTTTTAAAGCCTTCCAATTTATTCCACCTACTCCTGACAAAAATCATAATTATGCTGAATCTTAGGAAAACTTCAGTTAGAATGAGATTCATAGTTCTTATAAACATTTTAAAAGTGGTAGATCTGTCACAATTACCAGATCCAACACCCAGTGTAATAGTTATGGAATTATTGAGACAGTCACCAGAAATTTTTATTTTTAGCATGTGCGAAGCAACTCTATTTTACACTAATAATTATAATTAGATCACATTTTTATTTTTCAAGCACAGAAATATCTCAGTCCTTAATTCCTTGGTTTCTGGTTTTGCACGATTCCTAAAATATAAACTTAGACAATATACCTCGAAACAGAAAATTAGTAAACATATATGATAGGGTTAAGACTACATTATAATGTTTTCTTATTTTAAATGTATTGCGGAATTCCCATGGTGGCTCAGCAGTAACAAACTGGGCTAGTATCCATGAGGTTGCGAGTTAGATCCCTGGCCTTGCTCAGTGGGTTAAGGATCTGGTGCTGCCATTAGCTGTGGTGTAGGTTGCAGACATGGTTTGTATCTGGCATTGCTATGGCTATGGCTGTGGCGTAGGCCAGCAGTTGCAGCACTTATTTGACCCTAGTCCAGGAACTTCCGTATGCCACAAGTGCAGCCCAAAAAAGAAAGAAAGCATTGCATTTCCTTGGAACACTATACAGAAGAAAAATACACAGTATTGCAATACTTACCCACAGAATTATAGGTAAGAATTGTCATACCATTTTTCTTAAGTAAAATCTATCCTGTGAAGTTCTATTCTTTTGATTGATGTGTAAGCTACATGGGTCCAAGGAGATGTAACTTCTTTTTAATAGATGGGGGATATATTGTGTTCTTTCCTGTGTGCATACACATCTGAAAGAGTGTCCAGGGTAGAATCTATTAATGCTAAAATGCATCTAGATTTGCATTAATATCTAAAATGGAGAAAAGGAGAAGATTATTCTGCAATAAGATTTACTTCTCTTCATTTTATTTCCTCTTTAGTTCCTGTCTTCCTTCCTCACTTGCTTACTTGTGTACACCCCTGATTCACATACAGTCCAAGACCGATAGCCAGATTCCTTTCTAGGTTTGCTACTGAGTTGAATCGGTTTCTCTACCAAAGAGTGAGCAAACTGCAGGAAACCATTTTAGGCATTTGGGAGATAATGATTTTATTTTTTTAAAGATTTTACTGAGAAAAAGCCTCAGCTCTGAATTAGAGGACTTTTTAGAAGTTGAAAATAATAAGTGAGTGCATAATTAAAGTTACTTAGTTTGACAATTATATATCCTTTATATTATTTCAAGCCATGGAATATTTAATTGGTATAGTGCACCAAAATGAAAAGATCTTGGAGCCACTTTCTCTTTTTAGAACTTTCATATAGTGAATTCCTGTTGTGGCTCAGTGGAAATGAACCCGACTAGTATCCATGAGGATACAGGTTCTATCCCTGGCCCCACTCAGTGGGTTAAGGATTTGGCATTGCTGTGAGCTGCAGTGTAGGTTGCACATGTGGCTCAGATCTAGGTTGCTGTGGCTATTGTGAAGGCCAGCTGCCATAGCTTGGATTTAACCCACAGCCTGGGAACTTCCCTATGCTGCAGGTACAACCCTAGTTAAAAAAAAAAAGTTAATATATATTAATAATATATATATTTATTATATATTTAGTTATTACTACATACATAATGCTGGCCAAATATCCTAGAATTCAGTTGATAAGTCACATGAGTTTTCATTCTAATGAGCAGTATACATACAGTTGGAATTCCACATGACTATGCTATATCCAGGCTTTTACCAGATTACCTTACTTTAGAAATTTTGGCAGTCTCCAGGAAAGGCATATATGTCTGCTCTGCTCACTGCTTATCAAGCAGCCTTCCAGCTCTAGAACCCTGATGTCCACTCTGTTCAGTTTACCATGGGCTCTGTAACATGTCATCTCATCCTTCGTCTCTTCTCTCAGGTGACTATTGCTTGTCCAAACTGCCTCATCTCAAGTTTGGGCTGAGAGCTGGCTTTTCAGTTCGCCCCAGGAATCATGGAGAGCAGGTTGTAATGTTTAACAAGATTTTACTGAAGACTTGGGAACAACAGAAGAGAAATATAATACAAAGAACTTTTAAGAGGATTCTCTATAGAACCACTCTCAGTACAAGCCAGAGTCAGCACCGTTCCTCCAGCATCTGCCAGACTCTGACATGTAAATGTGCTGGGTTATTATTATTATTATTATTATTGTGTGTTTGGATTTATTAATGGAATTAAATGTTTGTGAAATCTACATATTCAAATATTCAAATGTTTTTGAACCTTCAACCTGTCAGATTCATCGGGATTCAGTTTACCTCCCCTCGAAGACAGTGACTTTGAGAAGTTCTCTAATTCAGGTACCATCTTTTCAAAACTAGCACAAACTAAGCAATTTTCTCCTCCTCCTCCGAGTAGGAGGATTATTTCTAAAGTACTGATTGTTACAATACATTTATTAGTTTAATCTCTGCCATACCATGGTATTTTTAAGTAGAAAAAAATACCATTGTTTTAGTTGGTGTGACATCAGTCAGCAACTCCATTCTCTTTTTGAATTCCTCTCCTTCTTTTGTTTCTCTGACTGTCACCCATGAAACATGGTACTCTCACTGCCAGGCCCTAAACCACGTGTCTCCACAAAGTTCCCACCAGCTCCTTCCCACTTGTTCCATTTCTCCATGACCCCCTCCCTCCTGTCTGCACCCCTACCAACTCTCCAAGCTCATCTTTGGTCTGAGGAAGGGAAACATTTTGAGCAAAAGAAGGCACATTCTGTAATCAGATATTCGGCAAAATTGCTTTAGGAAATTTCCTGAGAATGTCTGTCAGGGTCAATAAACTTGCCAAAGAATTCTGACGCCTAATGAGCCCAGTTCTTGCAGAATTGGGAATTCATGCCAAGGCTGCCTGGGATGTGCTGGAGCAAAGTGAAGGGAGCAACTGAGCCTGAAGCAACTATCACCTTAGATTTAGCATGATAATAACTGATACACTGGCACACGTGTGCATTTACGTTTTACCTGATGCTTTGCTCTAAAGCACAATTATTTGTGTTTTCATAATTTCTAACACAGTGTTAATATATATAAATGCTAGTGACTTTTTGTATTATTTCTTTAAGAAACTTTGAATGTACACAGTACTTTATGTCATAAAGTTTTCATCTTTCTATAATCACGTAACAGGAAAGATGAGAGAATTACAGTATTTATCATTAATAATATTTCTTGATTTGCTTATGCACGACTCATTGAAAAAATATATCACTTATACCTATAGATTATCAAAGGAGTCATCTTTAAGCCCTTGGAAAGGGTAGTTCTGACATTCCCAGAGTAAAGTGGATTGCTGGTCAAGGTCAGAAGTACAAAAGAGCTTTTCTTTAGGGCCACACCTGCAGCCTATGGAAGTTCCCAGGCTAGGGACTGAATCAGAGCTGCAGCTGCCAGCCTACATCACAGCCACAGCTATGCCAGATCTGAGCCACATGGGTAATCTAGACTGTAGCTTGTGCCAACACTGGGTCCTTAATCCACTGAGCGAGGCCAGGGATCAAACCCTCATTCTCAAAGGGAAAAGCAATGAGTCCTTAATCTGCCAAGTCACAGCAGAAACTCCCTGAATTAGTGTTTTCACTAGTTTGAAGATAACTTTATTTTAGTGACAGCAAAATAAAATTATTTAGCCAAGGCAGTAGTGAGTATTAGAGAGTAAGGGGAAGTGCTTTTGGATTAATAGGAGCATTCTTATTTTAAAGTCAGTAAAGAAATTTTGCATTGAGGGAAGTAGGAAATACTAAAAAATTCCAAAAAGTTCCAAGAAATCAGTTTGTTAAAGAATCATAGAAATGTTGCAGCTATTGATTTAGTGAGTTGATGCTACAGCTGGCCATATTATCTACTAAAATGGCAACATTGTTATATGTTATGCTATCATAATAAAGGGGATAAAGGAATACACATGTAGGCCTTTTGCCCATTCTTGAGTTGAAATTGTAGTGGCACACGCCACTGCTCACATAAAATCCAACAGTTCTCCTGACTTAAAAATGCTACATTTGGAAAAAAATGTCCAAACCTCTGAAATAAAACTCAAGCGACAATTATTTAGGAGGCAGATCCAAAGTGTAAAGTTTTCTTTTAAAGCAAAATGTTCTGAATCACTTTCAAATATTTGAGACTAGCTATGAATCTCTTTTGTGAACTGAGAAAAAAATCTAAATATTGAAAGCAATAGAAAGTTAGTACCTACTTAAGAAAACAGAATATTCCTTTATATGTATTGTGTGTGTGTCTGTGTGTATGTACTAGATCTTGTGTTGATTTTATTACTAATATAGGAAGCACCACAGGCACTGGCATCCCAGACAGCTAGAGAGATACAACCTAGGAGCATATTGTTATTTACACCTTTGTAACAAATACTGCTGCAGGTGCCAAGGTAGGTGCAAAATTTTCAGATTATCACCTGGTTTGTTTGCAAGAAGGAAAAGCATCATGCTGCTTAGCAGAAATGTTTTAAGATTGTGATTCTAACACCTTCTCTCTGTGTAAGACAAACCCTTCAACTCTTGCATCTGTGATGGTGTCACATTTCATTGAAAAGAATCTATGCCAATTGTACAGCTGTGTGATGGCAGCCAAAAATAAAGAGATTCTGTAGTTCAAGAATTACAACCTATTAAAATACCTTAATTTTGAAAACTAGGAATGTGTTTGGGTTTCTTTAGGTCATATATTTGTTGGATTTCTAAAAACAACCCACAAACGAATTAGTGAAGAATTCAACATTCATACTGCCAGCCCTAAATTGAGCACCTATATAAAAGTAAAAAGAGAACACCATTGCCATGTTAGTTATTTTACATGAATATATTCTGCTGACTTATCCTATATACTCACATGATGGTTAATTAGCTATCTGTAACATTCCTATTTTAGAGCAGTCACTGCTGACTTTGAAAATGTTATCTGTTTCTATTTGCTTGTGTGGTGCTGTTCTTGGGAGCTCCTAATACTCATAAAAGAGGAAGAAATATAGTACAGTTAGGTGTTGGAAAATCGTAAGCGTTATGTACTATCTGATTGTAACAAGAGTGAATACTGATAAGCGGCCTATGTGCCTTGGCTGTTCCAATGGTGTGTTGGATTTAGAAACAAACCCATAAACTCATTTCATGTCAGTATAAACCTTCTGCTGAATTGTTACAGGAAACAGTCTACAAGTTGCAGTGGTATCAGAACATGTCTGTCTGGATTGAAGGGAGCAGGAGGAATCTGATATTTGAAAGTCCATATTATTTGTAGAATGGCTGGCTGTCCACCAGCTGTCTCTTCATTCCATAACCTTAATTTTGTTTTCCATGTCCTGACCCCTCATTATATTTTTTACACTTTTTTTTTTTTATTGAAGTATGGCTGATTTACAATGATTTTCATTTCTAGTTTAAAGTGATTCAGTTTTACATATATTCTATAACATATTCTTTCCATTGTGGTTTATTACAGGATATTGATTATAGTTCCTGTGTTATACAGCAGGACCTTTGTGTTTATCTATTTTATAAATAGTAAGTTGCATCTGCTAATCCCAAACTTCTGATTTATCCTTCTGCCTTCTTTCCCCTTTTGGTAAACTTGTTTTCTGTTCTGTGACTCTGTGTCTGTTTTGTAAATAAGTTCATTTGTATCACATTTTATATTCCACCTATAAATGGTATCACGTGGTATTACACATTTCTTAGTAATGACTAGCTCCGTGTCAGTAGCTCTCCTTTCTCGCCCATGAAAACTCCTCAGGCTTCTCTGTGGCTTGGGTCTGTGAGCTGCCCTCATCATCCTCATTTGTTATCCTTCCTGTGCTCCATTTCTTGCATGATCTATGTTATGCTTTCTTCTCCCTTCAACTGAATATACAGGACAAAATAAACCTGGGATCTGGATGTGTAGGGGCCAATATTCGTAGGGGCCTTTGTATTTTAGTATTTAAATTCCATCAACCAAAGCACTCATAAGTTCCTGGTTTGGTTGACATACTGTTTATATTATGATTTGCCTATTAAATGTCTATAAATTCAGTATTTTGAACACGTTGTCATACAACTGTTGCACTGACAGTAAAATAATTTTCACATCTTTATCTTTTCCCCTTATGACCCATTTTTATCTCCACCATCATTTACTATACACACACACACAGGCACAAGCACACACACACAGGCACAAGCACACACACACATGTGTGCACACACATACATACAAGCACATACATACCCTAAATACCTCAGTGAATTATGATTGGGGAAGGATCCCTTAAGTGCTGTGTAAAAGAGAACAGAAATTCTTAATACCACTGAATCGTAGTTTGGAGCCTGAATTTATTTCCTCTGAGCCTCTTGAACCACTAATTTAGTAAAGGGATAGATTATTTAATGCTAGCAATTTTCAACTATTTTTGCTCTAGACTTGTTGAATATTATTACATTTTCAGTTGCACTGGTTTTATAAATTGATCCCTGTGGAACTATGTTTTCCAAAAGTAGTGTGCCTTCTTTCAAGCCCAGATTAATGCCACTGAATTTGCCCTTTGATGTTAATAATTAAAAAAGAATAAATACTCCTTGTGGATTTTTTTCTTCAGTATAATTTAAAACTTAGTTTCTTTCTCAGTAATAGCTATCTGATTAGGTTTACATTAGTGATGATGGCTAGTTGCAATTCATGGTTCAGTTTTGAACTGTCAGGAGTAATACTAAGTATGTTTCTGTTATCTTTCTGGAATTATGAGGCTCTATACAGAAAATCTCCTGATTTTCAGTGAGTAAATTCGGTTTCATTCAATCTAGATGTATATATTGTGCATGAGCTATTTTGAATGATGCTATTTAGGAATCAAAACCAAAAAGATAAGGTATTGTTCTCAAGTTTCTATAATATATTAGGGAATAGATGACAATTGCAAATAACTGTATTAAAAATAAAACAGAAATTTTTCTAAAAATGGTAAAATGCATTGCTGGAGTATAGAGAGAAGACTTTTTTTTCATTCTATTTCCATGTAATAATACATGAATAACCATTTGAAATTTTGATATTGCAATTCATTTTAAAATCATCCTCTTCAAATTCTACTAAACAACCACATTTCTTACTTTCAAAATATTCTTGGAGAAAAGCTATTTGTAATTTCAGTGCTTCTGATTTGAGAGTATCTTGTTGTTACTTTTACATGGTTTTAGCAAATCGTGTAAACATTGTAGAATATCCTAGACATAATATATAACTCTTTGAAAAAATATTCTAATATGTGAATTTATAAAGTATAAATTTGCGAAGGTAGAGATCACTGGTCTAAGTTATTTCATCCCATTGAAAAATAGTATGATTCATTGATAAAATGCTTGGGAGTTCTCTTGTGGTGCAGCAGGTTAAGATCCAGCCTTGTCACTGCAGAGGCTTGGGTCTGATCCCTAACCTGGAAACTTCCATGTGCCAGGGGTGCACCTCCCCGGGAAAAATGCTGGGCCAGTTATTTTCAGAAGCCCAATGGTACTGAAACTGCCTCAGCTACCAGAAAAACCAGGAAAATCTTAAAAACCTGCAAAGATTGACAGTGGTACTAGAAGTTTCATTAAGTAGTCTTAGGGCCAGAAATCTGGTTAGGGAACTTAACTTTGTAGCTGTATTTATTTAGGAAGCCCATTGTTCTTCCTTAGGTATAGGTATATTGGAGTGGTGAGGGTTAATGAGGAGGGTGTTAGAAAACCCCATTTTCACAACCAGCCATGTCACAACCATGGCATAAGATCATTAACTGAAAGATTTTACTGTGTTAAATAACCTCCTTTCTTAGGATTGGTTTCTTGGGGGAATTTTCCATTGGCCTAAGCAACTGAAATTACTTGAGATGGCATTAACTGAGAATGGATTTTTGTTGCAACACAGTATTTGCTATTCTTCCTTAACAGGTATGTTTTTGACACGTATACCTCACCTGACTTTAACCTGCTCTTTGAGAAATGTGATACATTTCCTAGATGTTCATGGACAGTTTGCTCTTTAGATCAATTCTGGTTGGGGGCATGTATTAGTTTGCTAGTTCTGCTATAACAGGATACCACCGGCTGGATGGCTTAAACAGAAATTCATTTTCTCACAGTTCTGGAGGCTGTGTCATGATTTTGGTTTCTCCCGAGACCTCTTTTCTTGGTTTGCAGTAGCCATCTTCTCACGAGGCCTTGTCTCAGGTGTCTCTCTCTGGAGGAGCTAATCTCTTCTTATAAGGATACCAGTCATATTGGGACCCCTGACCTCATTTAACTGTAATTGCCTCTTTAGAAAGCTTATCTCCAAATACAGTTGTATGGGGGTATTAGGGCTTCAACACATGAATTTGATGGGGACACAGTTCAGTCCATAGTGGAGAGTTACAGGGGTTTAGATTTGCTGAACAATGAGAAGCTCTAAAAAGAGCCTGAGTTACTAGGGAAAAAGTATGTACTATGAAAAGAGGCTTTGTCTGATATTTACAGGCTGAGGTTGTGTTACCCATCAAAAATGGCAACAGTTGTTTGAGTCAAGAATCTGGAAATCATTCATTACTCTTCACTCTCCTGGTATTTGATATGTTACTTGAGAAAATAAAATCTGTCTGTCCAGAAGATCTGTCCAGTTGATCAACTTTCCCCAGTCTCAGTTTGAATATGTTATTTTGCATCTTGGCTGGATTATTATGGAAATTCCTCAAGTAGTATTTCTGCCATTCTCCCAATGTTAGCTCCTTCCAATTCATTCCCAGTTCAACATTCAGAGTGATCTTTGCATAAACTCTTCAGTGCTTTCCCTTGACCAAGGGGTGAGTGAAATTCTATCCCCTGCCTTATTTAACAAGCTTCTATTTACTTCTGTACTCTGGTCCTCTGCCGCCTTCTCCACTCTTTGCTTTTCTCATTCACCTCTTACATTCTACACTTCAGCCAGACAAAGCTGCCAGTTCTGGAGAAAGATCATGTTCCCTCCTTCCTCTGGTGCTTTGTATATGTGGACATTTTAGCCTGGAGCCCTGTCTGCCAAGAAACTTGTTCATATTTAAGGTCCTAGTTTAAATGTCATTTTCTACAGGAACCCTTTATTGACCCCTCAAATCTGGGTCAGGTGCTCTTATAAGGTACCACCCAAACCTTCTTTTTTTTTTTTTGTAATTAACCTACACTTCTCTCATGATAAAATTTGTCTCATTCCATTGGAATTACATTTTTTTTAAACAAGTATAAGTACTACTAAAATATAAGCTCTTTGAGAAACAGCAACCATGTCTTGCTCACTACTCTCATCCCAGCTTTGCACATGTAGGCCTTTAGGAGGATGAAGTTATTGAATAAATGATTAGATTATGGAAGCTCTTCTAACATATATCAGTTTTTAATTGGTCAGGGATTCATGGCATGGTAATCACTCCAAAATTATAAGTTTTCTTTAATTATATCACTTTTACTGTCTTCAATATTTTCTTCTGTTTCTATTGCTTTCTATCCTGGAGAGTTTTCTATGTTTTTGATCCCAAGAATCAGGTCATCACTTTTATTTATTATTTCACCTTGCATGATACAAAGAGAAACTCGAAAGATTCTGATAGAGTGTATAAACTGACAACTGGGATGAACTGAAAAACTGAAGCCCAGCAACCAAATTAACTGCGAGGAAGAAAGTGAAAGGACAGTTTGCGTGCCCCAGAGGAGGCTTTAGGGCAGCTGCGGCTGGTGCCATCAAGTTTCTGACTGAGAACAGAGCTGGTGGCTCTCATTACTAGATTGCTTTCAAAAGACAGGGGACTCTGCAGCAGTGTGTGCATGTGCATTTTAAGAGAAGAAATGTCCACCGAAACATCAAGGTTGTAAAGTGTCTGTGGCAATGAATTAGAGCTTTCTTCTTCAGGGAGTTCCCGTCGTGGCGCAGAGGTTAACGAATCCAACTAGGAACCATGAGGTTGCGGGTTCGGTCCCTGCCCTTGCTCAGTGGGTTAATTATCCGGCGTTGCCTTGAGTTGCAGTGTAGGTTGCTGTGGCTGTGGCGTAGGCCGGTGGCTACAGCTCCGATTCGACCCCTAGCCTGCGAACCTCCATATGCCGCGGGAGCGGCCCAAGAAATAGCAAAAAGGCAAAAATAAATAAATAAATAAATAGAGCTTTCTTCTTCAAACAATGGAGCTGAAATGTGATTGAAAGTGAGTGAAGCATGCAAAAGGAATTCACATGTTGAACACTCCTGGGAGAAAGAATGCCTATGTAATAACTGTGCGAAAAACACATCATTTCTAAATAGATGCTATTGGTTTCACCAGGAATTGGGTCCAAGTTTGTAAACATTTAGTGAAATAATTTATTTTTAAAATTTTTATTTATTTTTCTCTTTTGGCTCCCCCACAGCATATGGAATTCCTAGGCCAGGGATCAGATCTGAGCCCTGAGGCAATGCTGAATCCTATAACCTGTTGTGCAGGGCTGGGGATTGAACCTGCATCCTAGCCCTGCGTAGATGCCCACAATCATGGGCCAAAGAGACCCTTTCCTTTAGGTAAAGATTTTTACCTTACAATTACTATCAGAAATATGTGTAGTCTTCGTTCCTTATGTCTTACAAGGGCTCAATGCTTTAGAAATCTTTATGATATATTATTGTTGTGTCCCTTTAGATAAAGTATACATTGAACGCATCAAGTGCTCTGTGGACTGTGAGTGAAAATGTTAGGAAGTCGTACTTACAGATCTTGCTGCTTTTGTGAGTATAAAGAGACTGCTTAGTTGCTCCTGAGAGGAACGTTTACCTTCTGAACTATGTGGGCTGAGGTAATGCCCTGTTACTGGCATTTTACCCCCAGAATTGGAAATCTTTGGTAAACAAAGTACACATGACTAGAGAATATATTTGTTCAATCTGAAGTAACAGACCAACAGTTTAATGCATTCCACAGATAACGAGAACACCATCAAGACTAGGCTTAATGTTGCCTCCTGTGCACTGTTTTCATAACTACTTTGATATCAGTAATTAGACACACATTTCTTGAGTAATTACTATGATGTCTAGGATTGTGCTGGGCAACTGAGATGCAGAAATAAAGATTAAAGATATTACTCTTGCCATGAGCTTACTCACAGCCCCTTGGAAAGCTCATGGTTTTTCTCAATAATGTGATCTTTAAAAATTTTGATGTCGTCATGATTCTTTCTTGCTTAAAGCCTTCAATGATTTCCTTTTACACTGAGAATAAACTAAAACCAGACACCATGGTTCACAAGAGTCCAACTGACCTGGTCTAAGTTTCTGGTCTCTTCTACCATGTCCTTGTTGCTCGCTCTGCTCTTTCAGATTTTTGCGTTGTCACTCCTTCTCACTATTTTATTCTTTTATGTTCCTTCCTCAGCCTGGTTTTCCCAGTCCCTATTTCCCAGTCACTTTCCACTCCACACCCCTAAGTCAGTCAGTCTCTAGCCCCTTTCACTGTTTAATATTCTTTATAGCACTACCTGAAATATTTGTTTATGTTAAGATAATCCCAATGAAACTAAGTTCCATGGGGGAAAGACTATTTCTCATAACTGCTGAACCCATATCACATAAGTATATGGATTATGGAAGGTGCTTGATGAGTATGTGTTCTGTTGTGGCTCTCTGCATTATTTCTCTCAGTTCTTGCCCACACACAGCTAAGATTTGGAGCAGTGAGCCACCTGGCAGGGGACCAATCAGGCTGGGAAGTGCCACAACATTGCTGGGATTGAGCCAGCGGTCTTGCCAGGTAGGGATGTGAGGCAGGCAGGCTCTCAAGGCAGGAGTGTTCTGAGTCCAAGGGAATTCCACATAAAGGACAGCATGTTAGGTCA
Source organism: Sus scrofa (assembly GCF_054392235.1). Classification (NCBI taxonomy): domain Eukaryota; kingdom Metazoa; phylum Chordata; class Mammalia; order Artiodactyla; family Suidae; genus Sus; species Sus scrofa. The sequence goes on from NC_139390.1 coordinate 67,213,589, forward strand.
AAAGTTACAATTCCTATTAGGTGCTTTTAAGGGGCTGTTCCCCATCTGTCTACCCGAACAAAAAACACTGCTGCTATGGGTTGCCTTGGAGATCCAAAACAAGTTTGAATCAAGTTCACCGGAATAAAGTGTACGGCAAACTTATTCACACTTTTGGAAAGAGCGGGATGCTCTGGGAGTAGGGACTGGCCCCGTTCATAACTGGATTTCTCCCTATAGCCCCACTGCTGTGGACCTGATCGGGGACCTGATTTCTCCTGCTGTTGGCTCCCTGTGCCATGCATAAGGGCTGAGCATTGATTGATCGCTGATGGGGGTGTGTTTTGATCCTCTGATTGGTTTGGGGTAGGGTACCCTGTCTGCATGGGAAACAGTGATATAGAGGCAGGGTGAGGAGTGGGCCACATGCCTTCTTAGTAGGGACTAGGATGGACCATGCCAGGCTGGCCGAGGTTGGGGAGTGGCATTACAATGAGACATAGCCAGAGGCTTTGGGGTTTAATCTCCTTGAGGGGAACATGAAGCCTATACCAGTTCCATGAAAGAATGGTGTTCTGGAAAAGCCTTGGCAGTTCAACATAAGGTGCCACTATCCACCAGACAGTGGTAGTTTCCACATAACCGAAATGGTGGAAAAAGCTCAGGAAGTAATCAAAATGTTTTTGGAAGATGTTTTGTCCAGTTTCCCATTAAACACATGTTTATAAAATATAACTTGGCACTTAGACATGGGAAGAAAGACACAGGAAGAGATGCAGAAGTTCCCCTCAGCTAAGGCCTCAGTCGGCTGTGAGCTGTGGTGTAGGTCACAGACACTGTTCAGATCCTGCCTTGCTGTGGCTGTGTTGTAGGCCAGCAGCTGTAGCTCTGATATGACCCCTAAACTGGGAACTTTCATATTTCTTGGGTGGTGCCCTAAAAAGCAAAAAACAAACAAACAAAAAACTCATCCCTGAAAGAGTCTTGTTAACATGCGGTTTTCCCCATGAACCATACATCAGATGACGTCCTTAACATTCACGTCTTGAAAATGAATATGTTCCTAAAAATTTGGTAACAAAATCAATTTTTAGAAAAGTTTTTTTGAAAAAAAAAAAAAAAAGAAAAGTTTTTTTGAAGGAAAAACCCAGTAAATTTGGGGAAATAGATTTCATATTAAAGGTGATTTTAAGAACAATGTATAGATATTCAGAAAACTGTGTTTTCATGTAAGAATTATTTAAAATGGAATGTATCTGTAATAGGTATATATGTTGTAAAAAATAAAAGTAGCACTTCTGGTTATCTTAAAGCATGGCTAGGTTTTGTACTTAATAAATGCTTTACTATAGTGTGCCAAGAAAGACAGCCAATTTCAAAATATCGTTTGGAGTAAATGTATACACGTGTTAGGCACTGCACCATACATTGTTTAAGCTGCATCCCTCGTATTTTAAAGACTGCACTTGCAAATACTAAAGGTACATTGAGAATGTTTATTATCTACCAATTTCCTTTTTAGCTTGAGAGACAGTACTCAATATGATAAATTACCTTTCTGGTCGAAAATCCATTCCAAAAAAGTCCTCTAAAGTGAATAGCTGTTAAACCAGAAGATCTTTAAAATGAATACATTGTAATAATGAGAAAAAGAAATTGAAAGGCGAAGCCCTGAAATAAAATGCCTGGTGCTTGAAGGAAAAAATGAAACTGGATGACATGTAAAATTTACCTTTTTGAGTCATACCTCATTAAAAAAAAGATGTCACAGTTGAGGTAACATAAAATGGCAAATGTCATGCTCAAGATGGGTTTTGCCGTATGTAATTATATTATTTTAGTTCGTATGATTAAACTGTAGTCTTGTAGATTGCTGTGAGTTAATTTTAAAAATCTGGTATTGCAAACTGAGTTTTGGGGAAGACACAATTCATGAATAAGTGGTGAGTTGTACAACTGGGCAAACTTCAGATTAAATTCTTCCATTTCCCACCTTCTGAATTCTACCCTTCAGGCTCCTCAGAACAAATACTGTTGAAGAACACATCTCTGTAATATTTCCTTAGAAACACAGATGCTTCTGGGTGGAAAAATATATTCTACCCGTAACACCTAAATAAGTTGCTTCTGTGTAAACTTCTTTTATTCCCTTCCCCACCTCCTCACCCCCACACCTACATCTGTCTCTCTCCTCAAACTTCCTGACAAATGATCTTTAAAGTAACTCAATGACTGTTTTCTTATTCAAGTCTCAAGTCAAATGCAGTGGAGTCTGTCAGAAGGAAGTCACTCCCGAACTGCTGTAATAAGAGAAGCTCTCCTAACGTGAAGTTTGCAACATAAACGCGCTCTAGGAAGAATGAAATGGCAGCTGGGAACAGCACTTTAGGCCCTGGAAGCAATATAGCAGCTGTTAGTGGACAGCATTCCTCTTATAGACGCCTGTGTGGTTTTCTTAGCCAGGGACACATCTGTGGGGCTTTATGAATCTGCCAGAAGATTAAAAAATTCATTTACACTTATCGAAATGTCTGAGGGAACTATTTGAAGTGTGAGAGTCCTTTGTAGCTTTTACAAGGAGCCCTTTTCTGAAGCAAGAAAAGTCATGTATTGGAAAGGCCAATTTTAAATTTAAACTTAAAAAAATCTTATTCTAAGGCCAGAATAGTAGAGTGAATGTTAAAAAGTGGAGGGAAAAAAAGGAACATTCTTCTATGAGCTCACAAAATGGCTATGAGTAGAAAATTATCAGTGGACCAAATTTTTTTAGTGTTCCCACTCATGTTATCATTGATGTATTAATTTTTCCCTATGAATATGTACACATATGTTTGCATATATACACATATATTCTAAAATAACGCACATCTGAGATATCTGCTCCAATGAAGATAATTATGTAAATGATATTTATGTAGTTTTTATGCTTTTCAAAAAAATTTTAATTTAAATTATAAATTTCAAAATAGAAGATGATATAGGGCAAATATTTTGTTTTCATAGTACAGACTGAAATGGCATGAGAATTTGTTTCTGGTTCTCCTAAATTGCCACAGTAATTGAATGCAATACTTCTAAGTCCACACAATGCCTAGTACAGTACCTAACAGTGCCTAGTGCAGTACCTATCAGTACCTATCAGTACCTAGCAGGTAGATGTTCCTAGTACCTAGGAACAGTACTAGCAGTACCTAGCAGTACAAGCAGTACCTAGCAGTAACTAGCACAGAGTAGATGTTCATTTCTTTTACATGAAAGAGAAAAACCTTTCATGTTGACATTTTCAAGTGGTGTGCTGAACTAAAATTATAACATGCAGAGTCTAATTTAGTAACATTAATTATATAGCATTGGTAACACATATACAAAAATGGAAAATAAATTCAGATGGCATTTTCTTTCTAATGAGATATGAAGGGATTTTTTTTCTTGTTCTTGGAGCAAAATGTGGCCACATATTACTGCTTCATGTATATAATTAGAGGATAAAGAAAGGGAATGCAAAAGTGGAGGTCAGATAGAAAGTCATGATCTCTTGCTTGGTTCCTAGATGTAAGCCAGCTCTCAGATCCAGAAGTCATGGACTGAACAACATTAACCTCCTAACCATTAGGTTTGCTGAGGTAGGAATGCACAAGGCCAAGTTGGTAAGGCAGGAGAGATTTATTACAGCATCTGAAATGGATGGGCTGAGCACAGGATGGTACCAGCTGTGACTGCTAGGAGATGCTAGGCTTATAAAGGATGCATGGTGGGACTCTGTGGTGGGATTTTGTGGTGGGAACTTGTGACAGGAACAATAAAGAAGGAGGGAAGGATTACACAAATTAGAGGAGGGGTAGGGGGTCGAGTCCCATGACTGAGGCAGTTAATCTTTGTAGGTGGTTTATCTATGCAGGCTGTTGTTTTCCACAGGCCCTTGTTTCACACTGCCCACCTTGAGCCTCCACACTCCAGGAGGGTGTGCAAATTTCTCTCCCGGCTGTACCCATGCCCTCAGCTGGTCTCCAAGGTGAACAGCCAAATTTGGGGGAGGGGTACGGGGTAGTTCTGTCACCATCCCCTGGGAACCTATTACTTACTCCCCAAAAGGACCTGTGACCACTTATTTGGGTAACCATATGCTGGGGAATAGGGAATAATAGATCTTTAGAGGCTCATTGGATACAGGATCTGAGTTGGCTCTGATACATGGGACCCAAAGTGCTGTCAGAGAAGGGGTGTATGTGATCAGGGGATGGATAGAGCTCAGGTCCATCTCACAGTGGGTCCACTGGCCTAGCCATGGCCTAGCCATGGCCCAGCCTATGCTCATTTCTCTGGTACTGAAATGGATATTCTTAGCTATTGGCACAGCCCTCATAGTGCTTTCTGAACTGTAGAGTAACAGCTAGAAGGAAAGTTCTAGGAGTCTTGAAACTTACACTTTCCTCGAGAGAGTAAGTTAAAAAGAACTGACTGTTCACTAACTGACAGGCAGATGGGTCCAGCTGGTGGAACAGTGATACCCACAGGCTTCCTTCTTGGATCGGACTGGGCTAGTCTCTAGCTGAGACCTCACTCATACTATGCTTTTTTCCTCTGCTCTTTCCATTTTGAGTTCTCCCTTCCTTCTCAGAACACCTTCCGAATAAGTTACTGAACATTAATTCCAGACTTAGGCTCTTCCTTAGGGAATGTATAGTATGTGAAATATTGCTCCATTCTCTACCACTTTTTGTTTCTATCCTCTCACCTATTTTATCTTACTTTTTACACACCTTAAAATTACTTCACATTATATTTCTTTTTTTTGGCTGCACCCGCAGCACATGAAGTTCCTGGGCCAGGGGTTGAATCTGAGATGCACCTGTGACCTACACAACAGCTGTGGCAACTCCAGGCCCTTAACCCACTGTGCTGGGCCAGGGATTGAACCCATGCCTTAACAGCAACCCATACCATTGCAGTAGGATTCTTAACACATTGCACCACAGTGGGAACTCCTACATTATACTTCCTAATAATTAATTTTAAATTTATTCAAATGAACTCCCTAATTAGATTCTACGCTATTCTGAAATTCTTTGTATTGTTCACTGCTTTAGCCCAGACAGAATAGGACCTAAACAATAGTAGATACTCCAAAAAAAACATTCAGTGAATGAACACAATTTTGTTGTTGTTTGCTAACTTATTCTTAAAAGGGAAATGCTAACTTAACATATACTTCTTTCTATTCTTATTGTAGATAAGAATTAAAGAATTACAATTAGATTCTAATAGGTTTAAGAAAATAGCTTGAATAAAATTAAATGCATAAGTAAGAATTTAGGAGTTTATATTAATAAAGTTTAATCTAGTTTTAAACTTGGATTATTTTTCCATATTTACATAGACCTGATTTGTCCTACCAACATTGCTTTATTTAGCTGTATGATATGAGATATAAGTATTGTCATCAATAAATGATTTCTTTTGGTCATTGCTGAGTGAAAGATGATTTCTTTCCTTTTTATGTAGATAACCTATATCTTGGGCGTTCTAACCTTAAATGCTATGATATAGTTATACTCTGAAACATAGCATGTTTATAATTGCTCCCTTCTGGATGACAGTCATTTTATAAATGGAACAGTATCATCTTTAACTATCCCAAGATGCCATCCATGTGAAGAATGTCAACCTTTTGCACATTTAAGCTTCTGAAACTTGGTGCAAGGTAGTGGATGTATTTTACTATACCCAGTATGTTACAAAACCCCTATAATCTTTGGAAATGAGTAGATTTTTGAAATGATGATATTCTTTGCAGCAAGACTAAACTTATATAAAGAGTTCCTTTTTTTCCCACATAAACTGATTGAATTTTTTCACTTCATATTTTATAGTAGCCTTTAAAATATAGTGAGATAACTTAAAAATACAGCACATTAAATCAAAAAGTTGACATATATAGAGAGAAAGCAGACACTCTGAGTTTATCTCAAGCTGTCCTGCATATTAGAAAGCCTAGAGATTTAAAACCTTGAAACTATATTATCTGGTGGGAGTTTGGAGGCAGACCTGATTTATCCTACCAACACTGCTTTATCTAGCTGTATGATATGAGATATAAGTATTGTCATCAACAAATGATTTCATTTGGTCATTGCTGAGTGAAAGATGATTAAATTACTACTATGTATTTTACTTCACCATACTTTCTCCATTAATCCCATACATAAGCCCATTTCAGTCACAAGGTCACAGTTGCCAAACCAGTAAATAGAAACTGTACATAATTGACTTTTAAGTAACAGTACATGGGTGAAATTAAGAGATCTGAAAGAATACTTCCTAGATGCTTCAGGCTGTAATTCCCCAAATTTATTAAATCCTAACTCTAAATGTGATGGTATTAGGAGATGATAACTTGATGAGGGTTTTAGGTCATGGGAGGGAAGACCTCATGAATAGGATTAGTAGTTTTATAAAAGAGCCCCCCGAGAGCCCCCTCACCTCTTCTGCCATAGGGGCTTACAGCTAGAAAGAGCATCTGTGAACCAATAAGTGGGCTTTCATCGGACACTGAATTTGCTTTGATCTTGGACAGCCCAGTCTCCAGAACTGTGAGACATAAGTTTCTGTTATTTACAAGCCGCCAGCTTGTATTAGTTATAGCATCCCAAACACTCCACCCTAGGAGAGATTGCAATACTGGGCTGAATTTTCAACATGACAATGACAGGAAGCAAAGGCAGATTCTAGGGAAAGAAGAGACTCTGTGCACTAACTCCTCAACCCCCAAATGTTACCATTCAAGTTTGGGACAATAAAACTGCCAGATAAATTTGGGCATCTAAGAATTTAAAGGAGCCATGCTCTCCAAATTTGTCTGTAAAACTTGAGAGCTGCAGCCTTACAGGCTTTCACTGTGCCACTATGGCGGGAGAACAAGGGAAAATAGATGGTTATCTGAGTGAGAGAAAGGATAATTACAGAGCTTCATTTGCCCAGGACAGCCCTGATTTACATCTGCTTCTCAGTAGTATTTGTCTCAGACAACATGCCCCTGTTTCAGAGGATAAATTAGATGATCACTCTAGCTGGAAGTGGCAACCAGGGTTTGAAGTAGCCCTCCGCAGTTTCCCACAGTACTCCATTGGAACAAGAATGTAGCTTCATGTTACTGTGTCCCAGTCAATTTAAGGAGACACAACAGTTCCAAGAGGCATACGCAGGTAGACTGCATTTAACTTGGGGCACCTAGATGAAGAGAGAGATGCCTAAGACCATGTAAAAATTTACCTAGCAGTAGATACAAATGGCAGCATAGTAAACAATGCAAAAAAATATTACATATCTCCATTAATGGCACCATGGCACCATCAAATCTCTGGATAAAAGGAGCCTAAACTGACTGGTTGTAACCTGAAATGACTGTTTATCTGAGATCAAATAAGATTATGTGTTTGACTATGTTTTGAAACAAAGTTCAAACAAGTTCAGTTATAGTTAAAAAGGAAAAAAGGCATTATAGAGGAATGGGTTATCCACTACAAGTGCTTTTCAACTGTTCTCTGAGCAACTATAAGTTTGTCAGAGTGCTATCAATGGCAATAGGCTATCTTAAAAGAGGGATCTAAGTCTGAGCTCTATCAGGTTGATTCTGTTACTATTTATTCAAAAAGGTTTAATTGAAGAAAAGATTTTGCTGCTAATATAACCATATTAGAATCATCTTCATTCCTCTGTTTTTCTCACAGTCCATATCTAACACAAGCTTTATAACTTCAGTTTTCAAAAGTACGATCATTTCCTGCTTAACCCCATTGTTCATCACCATGTGAAAAACCACTATTATTTCTTCCCCAGATTAACGCAGTAACACCCCAAATTGTTCCCTTTTGCTAACTTTGTTACCCAATAGTCTATTCTCAGCAGAGCACCTGGGATAATCCTTTGAAAAAGATAAGTAAAATCAGGCCATTTTGGTGGTCGTGACTCTTGAAGAGCATCCTGTATCACTTAAGTCCTACAGACCTACCCGGTGTGGTATCTCATACTACAAGTTTCTATCTGAACTGCCTTCTTCTACCTACTTGCTTCCTGTTCTCATCCTTTTCTACTCTTCTGTATTCTCTCTGTTCTAGCTACCTTCTGGGCATCATGTGTGCACAAATATGCTAATTATTCATCCACTCCAGAGGTTTTGCATTTTCTATTCGCAGTGTCCAGCTCACCCTTCTCCCAGCATAGGCACTAAAATACATTTAATGACCACTAGACCCAGTTATTTCTACAAAATCATTTTTATGACTACAGTTCTGTCATTATAAAAAAAAATCATACATTGTGGTACCTGGGGTTGAACCAGATGTTATCTTAAAACTGTAAATTTGATGAATTCTACATCTGTTGTGGTTCCCAAGTGTCAATTTCCAAAATGTATTTGTGCCTTCTGATAGGGGAATTTTGGGCCATTGATGTCAATACCAAAGAAGTTACAAACAGCATACGTTCAACTACCAATATTTATAGGACAAAGGCATCATTTCTATCTTATACAAGGTAGCAAAAAATTTAAAAATTGCATTCATTGTTAAAATTTACAAATCTTAAAATTTTCATCAAAATAAATTCAAAGAATCCTGTCTTGTGTTCATTATGGTCTTTCCCATAATCTTCACTTATTTAGTAATTACTTATGAAATTAGTTTTATAATCATTCCCATAGCCCTCACCTATTTAGATACTACCCCTAAAATTTGTTTTAGGATCAAGCCAAAAATACTGTTCAAAAATGTTAAGCAACCATGCGTTATTCCTAGAAATAGACACTTGAATGCAAACTTGTCAAGAAAACTGGATTCTAATGATCAAGTTAGTTAACTTTTTGAGGACCCAGTTAATTCATTTTTTCTTAGGTGGTAGGTAGGCTAACTGTGGTGTCTCTCACTTGTCCTCATCTACTAGTATCCTTACCCTTGTGTAAATTTGTTGCCATGGACTGTGAGATGGATTTAAGTTTACCTATTTCCGACCAATAGAACCTAAGAAGTGATGGGTAGTCTTTTTGAGATTAAGTTATAAAAAGTCTGTGGCTTTTGTCTTGGGAGATATGCCCCCCACCCCTCTGTTACCTGGCCGGTTCTGTTAATTGCAAGTGCATCTCCAGTGTCCTGCATTTGTACCCTCCTCTTCTCATGATTTCTGATTTTGGTGGGGTAATTGTGTGTGGATGATTTCGTATCTTTGCTGTATATATACATACCTTTACTGGTGAGCCTGGTCATTTGTGGTATTTTTGTTTCTGGTTATGAAGTTCCTTTAGTATTTGTTGTAAAGCTGGTTTAGTGTTGCTGAATTCTCTTAGCTTTTACTTATCTGTGAAACTTTTGATTTCTCCTTCAAATCTGAATGAGAGCCTTGCTGGATAAAGTAATCTTGGTTGGAAGTTTTTTCCTTTCATCACGTTAAGCATATCATGCCACTTCCTTCTGGCCTGCAGAGTTTCTACTGAAAAATCTGCCGATAAGCTTGTTGGGGTTCCCTTGTATGTATTTGTTGCTTTTCCCTAGCTGCTTTCCATAGTTTCTCTTTGTCTTTAATTTTGGTCAGTTTGATTAATATGTGTCTCGGGGTATTCATCCTTGGGTTTATTTTATATGGTACTCGTTGCACTTCCTGGATTTGAGTGAGTGGTTCCTTTCCCATGTTAGGCAAGTCTTCAGATATGAAGACTTCTCTTTGAAGACTTCTCTTTGAATATGTTTTCTGTCCCCTTCTCTCTCTCTTCTCCTCTGGCACCCCTATAATATGGATGTTGGTGTGTTTAACATTGTTCCAGAGTTATCTGAGACTCTCTTCATTTGTTTTCAATCTTTTTTCTCTTTTCTGTTCCGTTTTCATGATTTCCACTAATCTGTCCTCCACTTTGCTTATTTGTTCTTCTGCCTCCTGAAGTCTGCTGTTGGCTGCTTCTAACGAATTTTTCTTTTTTTCTTTTTTTTTCTTTTTTTGGCTTTTTGGCTTTTTGCTATTTCTTGGGCCGCTCCCGCGGCATATGGAGGTTCCCAGGCTAGGGGTCGAATCGGACCTGTAGCCACCGGCCTACGCCAGAGCCACAGCAACGCGGGATCCAAGCCGCGTCTGCAACCTACACCACAGCTCACGGCAATGCCGGATCGTTAACCCACTGAGCAAGGGCAGGGACCGAACCCGCAACCTCATGGTTCCTATTCGGATTCGTTAACCACTGCGCCACGACGGGAACTCCCCGAATTTTTTTTTTAATCTCAGTTATTGTATTTTGCATCTCTTTTTTTAAAGTTTTATGTCATATCTTTTTGCCCAGTGTTTCCTGTAATTTATCCATCTTTGCCTCCAGTTTATTTCCAATGTCTTACATCATCTTCAGCATCAACAGTCTAAAGTCTTTTTTGTGGAGGCTGAGAATCTCCTGATCACTTAGCTGGTTTTCTGTGGTTTTTTCTTTCTCCCTCATCTGAGTTATAGTTCTGTATTTTCATTTTTATAGGTTTTTGGTGTGGTGACGTTTTTACAGATAATAGAGTTGTAGCCTCTCTTACTTCTGGTGTCTGTCCCCCTTGTGGCTGAAGTCAGTATGAGGGCTTGCTATAGGCTTCCTGATGGGAGGGACTGATGCCTGCCCACTGGTAGGTGGAGTTGATTTCTATCCCTCTGGTGGGTGGGGCTTTGTCTCTGGGTGAGATTAGAGGCAGGTGTGTGCCTGGGGGGTCTTTAGGCAGCCTGTTTACTGATTGGCAGGGCTGTGATCCCACGTGGATTGTTATTTGCCCTGGGGCTTCTCAGTGCTGATGGGTGGGGCCAGATTTTCCCAAAATCCAGAGAAAGGCACGTCACTGCTGAACATTCGTGAGAGCTTTTCTTCCAATGTCCTTCCCCCCAACAAGCCACATTCACCCCTGTTTTCCCAGGATGTCCTCCAAGAACTGCAGTCAGGTCTGACCTAGATTCCTATGGAGACTTTGCTTTGCCCTGGGACCCAGTGCATGTGAAAGTCTGTGTGCGCCTTTTAAGAATGGGGTCTCCATTTCCCCCAGTCCCTTGGAGCTCTTGCGCACAAGCCCCACTGGCCTTCAATGCCAGATGCTCTGGGGGCTCCTTCTCCCAGTGCCAGATCCCCACACATGGGAGTTTGATGTGGGGCTCAGAACTCTCAGTCCTGTAGGTGAGTCTCTGTGAAACAGTTACTTTCCAATCTGTAGGGCTTCCCATCTGGGAGGTATGAGGTTGCTTTTATTGTGTAATTGTCCCTCCTACCTCTTGATGTGGCCTCCTCCTTGTCATTTGGTGTAGGATATCTTTTTGAAAGTTTCTGGTCCATTTGGTTGAATATTGCTCAGCATTTGTTTGTAAATTTTGTTGTTTTTAGGAGGGAAGTTGAGCTCCAGTCCTTCTACTTTGCCATCTTAATCCCATCTCACCTGGCTGGTTCTGGGAGGTCAGTTGGATGACCTAAAGCAATGCTGTGGAAGATCCCACATGAGTGAGCTTGGACATAGATCTTCTGAGCCCTGCCAGAAACTATGTGAGTGAGTCTGGACACAGATCTTCTGAGGTCTAAGAACCGTGGGCATGGACTTGGAAACAGTTCTCCTCAGCTGACTCTTGAGTAGACAGCAGTCCTGGCTTCCACTGTGATTGCAGCCTTGTGAAAGGGAGATGCTGAGGCAGCAACATTGAGCTAATCTACTCTTGACTCTCTAAACATTGAAAACTATGACATAACAAATGCTTGTTATCGCATGATGTCATGTCTAGAGGTATGTTACCTAAGGATAATACTGCTGGTTACTAGAAAGTTCCTTCCTCTCTTAAATCTCGTCCTGCTTTACTAGGGATCATCAGATTAGACTGGAAGACTTGTTTTCTCACTCATCAGAGAGGAAAAATAATCAACTTGAGAAGAAATGTGATTTTGCAGTGTGATAAATCTCTTAAATGGCCAATTGAACCTATAAAATGTTTAGTATACATTAATTTCATACTCAAATTTTAGATTTTAAAAAGTAAATTTCCTACATCACTTGCCCAATTTTAGTCTAAAGTGATAAAATTAAGATAATCAAGCCAGAGTGGCTGCTCTAACCCTCTTGATTAGGAAAGGTCACCTAGAGGAGACTTAGTTCTGTTCAGATCCGAGCTGCCTCAAAAGGACAGCAGCAGACAGGCTGGTCAGAAGGCAGCAGCCTTGATCTTCATGACTCCTGTCCTCACATTCCAAGCTTACACCAATGCCCTTTGAAATAACATATTTTGATCCTTCTGGTCCATCCACATTGCTTTGGTTTTAATTGGTCAGTCACCATTGAGATCAGTCTGTCCTCATGGTCTTGCTCTATTGTGGCAATGGGACCAGGAGCCTCCAGCATCACTGATTCTTTTATTTGTATAAAAGTGGAAATCTTTCAACATTATTTATATAACTACACCTCCACGGCTCAAAGCAGCATCCTGCAGTCTCAGCTTTCTCCCAATCTTTTACAGCCTTTATGTGTGTATAGGAGCTTCAGTATTTTTATCTCTACCATTTTCTCATGGCTAAACTTCAATGTGCATTTATATAAATAGATACATGCAGACATATGATCATATACACATAGACACAAATATAAGACTCTTTTTCACTTTTTTTCCTGCCAAATATAGTATAATAATTATATGATCATTAATAAAGTAGGTAAAATAGTAATTATAATGTTTTTTTAACATTACACTTTTTTAAAACAGGTACACCTTATTTTACAATTCATTTAAGAAGTACCTTATCTGCAGACTAAAATTAATCTGTTTTTGTGTCCCCACAAAATAGAAAGTTGTCTATTCACATACACTCACCTATACACACTTTTCTCCTTGGAGAGCACTTACCAACAACACGCTGTTATTTGTTCAGGTATTTTCATAAGCAAATCATCTTTAGAGCTCCCTGATAATAGTCCCCAAGTACATTTCTTGGGTTATTTTTAGTTAGGTGTTGACATATTATACACTAACAATTCTCACGTCACACATGTTTGAAAAATGCTGAATTAAACCAGGTGAAATAAAATTTGTTGCCTCAGGAAATACTATATTTTAATATGCTTGTATGTAGTGTGGGTATGCAATAGGAACTAGAGGATGAAGCACTCTTTAAAAGAACTTGTAGGAGTTCCCTTTGTGGCTCAGTGGTTAACGAATCTGACTAGGAACCATGAAGTTGTGGGTTCGATCCCCAGCCTTGCTCAGTGGGTTAAGGATCTGGCATTGTTGTGAACTGTGGTGAAGGTCAAAAACACAGCTTGGATCCCAAGTTGCTGTGATTGTGGTGTAGGCCAGCGGCTGCAGCTTTGATTAGACCCCTTGCCTGGGAAGCTCCATATGTCTCAGGTGTGGCCCTAGAAAATACAAAAAGAAAAAAATTTTTTTAAATTAAAAAAAATAAAAAAATAAAAGAACTTGTAAAGAAATTATTTTTAGATAATGAAATATATTTGGGGAAAGATAAGGAAGGGAAGAAGAAAGGAAAAGAAGGAAGGAATGAAGGAAGGAGAAAGAAAAAAGGAAAGAAGGAAAGTAGGAAGGAAGAAAGAAAAGGAAAGAAGGAAGAGAAACAAGGAAAGGAGGGAGGGGGAGAAAGAAGGAAGGGAGGAGGAAAGAAGAGAAGAAAATCCCAGGGAATATGTATTAATTTTCCAATTGGTTAAAAAACAGGAAAAAAAAAAAAGATAATTCACTGGCTGAAATCTACCTAGCATGTTATTATGCTTTTACAAGTATTATAACTATCAAACTGTAAGTGGCCCTAGAGACAGCTATTAATGTGAGAGAAAGAGACAGACAAAGAGAAAGACAGAGATAGACAGAGAGAGACCAAGTAGGACTAGTTCGATGAAGCACTGAAGTGTTAGGAGAAGTCAAAAATTGTGAGAGAAGATATTTAGCTTAGCGACAGACTATTTTAACTATTCAGCAGCTGGAGGTCAGACTTGGGTGAGATCCTTAAGTGAGCATTATTCATTAGCAGCACAAAAATGAGACAATGGCCTATTAGAATACCTTGTTATATAAAAACATTTCTACCACATAAAAAAATCCCCCCATCCATGAATAGGTTCTCATGGATGAATATTGATGGGTGCAACAAATGTCAGTAAATAGTTGTTTAAAAAAATGACTGGAATCCTGAAAGTGTTCTTGTCTTCCTTTCTCTGTTGAACCTCTCTCTTAAATCCTTCTCCAGTCTTCACACCATCTCCATGGCCAATTTCAAACCTTCATTTTCCTCTTAGACATTTGTCCCTATCTCATCTTCCTGCATGCAGCTTTATCTGTCTACAACCATTTTCTATCTTATCACCAGAATATTTTTTTTCCGTTAAATGAAATCTAGTCATGTTGCCCCAAGTTTATCTGCAGTGCTCCTCTGTTACCTATAGGGAAAGGTCCACACTATTGTATTGTGTGTATATTTTATTGCAATTGTTCAGCTATTTCAAAATGTTATGCTTTTCCCTCACCTAAAATGCCCTTTCTAGTCCTGTGCATGTAGCAAGTTTCCTACAGCTATTTGGAAAAAAAAATCAAGATTTCTTGAGTCATGGCAAAAGTCCTAAAAGTGTACATTTAACCTTTTTAACAGTCTTGTTTTTAACATGAACCCTTATTTAAATTCACAAAGACATCTTCATTTCTTTTTTGTTCTTTGGAGAAAGCTTTAAATCATACACATGAATTTCAATTATAAATAACCCTCATGCTTCTTGGAAATAAAATGAAAATATGATTAACCAATTCTCCCACCTGAGAGGCATGGAAGAGTTAGAAGAGAGCAAGGACTATGAGTGTTTAATGAAGATATGAAATCTGAAATACCTGGTTAAGTAGTTCTTAATAATAATTATGACCAACACAGCATGGTCCAATTGATATTTTATTGTGCTATAAATCTTGCAACCACTTTCCTGCATAAATATTAAAGTGTGCATTTTAAACTATTTGCTGAAGGGAAGGGGCTTGCCAGATCAGAAGCTGCAAAGGAAAAACAAAAACCCAAAGCCAAACAAATAACTACGTTTATAATCAGAGGAACTCCTCCTGACATCTCACTTCCTTATTCAGCTAGTGCAGAAGAGATTCATTTTTTCCTGAGCTGGTTAAAATATGTGCACCCATAGTATTCTTGAAGGAATTAATCAAGAGGAGGGCAATGGCACAAAAAGAGAGATGATTTGGTATTGCAAGAATGTCAGTCACCAGGAGACACTGCAGAGACCGTACATAATTAAATGGAAGGTAATCCTCAATTATATCCATCAAAACATATACTCCAATTTATAAAGGCCACTTTTATGATTGTCTGGTGCAGACAAGAGCTTTGGTTTTCATTTGGCCATCTTTGCTTGACTAATCTTTTCTAAAATGGTACATCTCTCATGGTTACATTTCCATGTGCTTCCCCTCAAAATTACAGTGAAACAATAGGTGCTTTTTTATAAGTACTGAAAAATTTGAGCTCTCTTCCACAGGAACTACCATTTTCCACTAATTTGCCAAAATGACCAACTCAAAGAGAAAGAGGAGAGGCACCTGCTCAGTGTTTTCTAGGCCTCTTAGAAAATACAGAGTTGTTCTTTTGGCAACGTCTAAGCAAGTCTACAAGAAAGGCGATGCTGTAGACATGGATAGAATGGGCCCTTTTCAAAAAGGAACACCCCACACGTGCTACCATGGCAACAGCTGGAAGAGTCCCACAGGCTTGTCCGTGCTGTTGTAAACAAACAAGTTAAGGGCAAGCTTCTTGCCAAGGGAAGAATATATGTATTAAGAGGATACACTCTAAGCTTCCTGAAACCCGAGAAGGAAAATGATCAGAAAAGAAGGAAGCCAAAGAGAAGCATCCCTGGGTTCACTCGAAGCTCCAGCCTGCTCCACCCAGAGAGGCACTGGTGAGAACCAGCGGAACAGAGCTTGAGCTGCTGGAACCAGACTAGAAAAGTTGGGACTTTTCCTTAGTTGAATAGCATGTAGTGTTCCCCACCCCAGAGATGCATTTAAAACACACTTTGGGTCCTGATTCATTAGGTAATGTCTTTCTTCTTAAGATGTAGTGTTTTTCTTGCTGAAAAAGAAGTTTTAGGTAATCATTGGTATGCATAGAACAGTAGGATTCAGACATTGTGCTGCACAATAGGAATAGGAGTTCCTATTGTGGCTCAGTGGGTTAAGAACCCAACTAGTATCCATGAGGATGTTGATTGGATTCCTGGCCTCACCCAGTGGATTAAAGGATCTGGCATTGCCGTGGCTGTGGTGCAAACCTACAGCTGTGGCTCTGATTTGACCCCTGGCCTGGGAACTTCCATATGCCACAGGTGTGGCTCTAAAAAGAAAAAGAAAACAAAGTATGTTGAATGGGATAAAGCTTCCTTCAAATCACTTGACTCTTCCTATTCATAGAAAGCTTCCATTGTTTATATTCTTTTCTTATTTTTGTATTAATTTTATTAATATCTATTTTCCCTAGCAATCTCTTCCCTCCTGATTTTTATGAGATCAACTCCACTCTGGTATTATTTACCCATTCCCGGAGGTGATGAAAAAGACAAGCATCCATAACTGGAGAGATTAAAAAGATAAACTGGAGAGCTAGGGGAAGGGCTAAAGAGAAATATAATGGGACTGCAGCTAGAAACACAGCTAAAGGGTTTTTTCTCGGAAGAAAAGAAAATTCAATTCACCAATTATTAACCTGTTCGCTCATCTGCCTGGTACACACTCTTGTACATCAATGCCTGCTCAGCTCTTTCTCATAAGTTAGGACTCAGCTCATAAATTTTCTTTGAGAGGCTCTTCTTACTTTTCCAGTATAAAATAATGCCCCTCACAACTTACCTCATGTCCCCATGCTTTCATTTCTGTACATCTCCTGAAATTATCTAAATATATTCTAATTCATCATTTTGGTTGTCTCCTCCAAATAAAAAGTAACTTTCATGTGGGCAGGGTTCTTACTTTATTTGTCACTAATATCTAAAGAAAAGACATAAATTTAAAAAAGTAGTTCTTTCTCTTCATAGAAAGTTATGATTTAAATAGAGAGTGAAATAACTAGCAAAAGAATGAATAGTACAGGGTACCTTGTCGGCCATCAGCCCAGGTTCGAACATGAGAGACAGTGAGAGGGCTAAAAACATTTGGGAGACCTCAGAGATGATGCGAGCCTTCAGTGGCCCCCGAAGAACAGGCAAAGAAAGGGTATTTCCCCAGGCAGGGGTCAGCGTGCACAGAGATCTCAGTTAAGTGTTCACCTTAAATGCTGGTTTCTTTCTTTTTATTTTATTTTATTTTTTTAGAGGTGCTACTGTCATTTTTATTATCATCCTCTTCCTCCTCATTTTATTATTATTTTTTTATATAATGCTTTTAATTGTTTTCCATTATAACTGGTTCACAGTGTTCTGTCAATTTTCTACTGTACAGTATACATATATGTGTAACTGATTTCTTTCTTAGAAGAGGGTTATTTGAAATTACCCTCCTGGATTTTTTAGAAACACGAATCAGATATTTACCACTCCCTGAAGGTCCCAGGTATAAAGGCATCTCCCGTCTCTGCGCTCAGGTGTGGCACTCAGTAAGGCTATGTGCCACCCAGTGCTGTCCTGACAAGACAGGAGGCGGCGGCAGTGTGAGCAGCCATCATAGACGATGAGGGCTGTGGCTTTCACAGCGGGATTTGTCAGCCTAGTCTGGATTTCACTTGGAAAACCTTAAGCACATTTTCATGAGGATGTCTAGTGGGCTGGCGCAAGAGTTTCCCCCTATTGCCCTAGGTCAGCATATACATCCTGTCTTCTCTCACCTTTGGATTTTGAAGCTGTCAATTTATCTTTTCCATTTGGAGAAAACCCTGCCTAAGGATTGTTTTATTCCACGGGGTATTTAATTAGTGGAAAGGAGGAAACTAAGGATGAAATTTTAATACTGGAAATGGGGAAATGAGCGCAACTGATTTTTTTCTTGTGACTGCTGTTGATGTTGTCTTATATGTTTGTGACTTTGTGTGGATGCATGTATGTTTCATGTTTGTGTATGCATGAGTGCGTGTTTTCCTTCTCCTTCCTTTTCTTTTATTGCCATATTGACAGAACTGTGTCCTTCTGGATGGACAATGTCAAAATAGAAAGCAGTCCATTTTGAAATGGCTGTTTTAAAGAATTACTGACAGAGATGGAAACTGCCAGCAAGAAAGAAAAGAAATACAGATAGTAAATTACTAGAGTGTTAAGAACATTAAAAATATTGAGGTACATATATGACAATGTTTTGATTTACTAAATAACAAGGAAAACTTTGACCAGAGACATCATTTTCTTAATTTTTAGTAAGATCATTACCTCTAACCAAAAACTACAGCTGACGTGTAGAGGCAGCAGGTAACAGCATATACATCTTTGAAATCATATCTTTGAAATCTTATCTTTGAAAGTTCCTGTACTTATGAGTGATATTTTTATGGGTATTAGTGACTTCCTTAAAATTTCTGTGAAATACTAACTTCTGATGATAACTGAATATTGGGTTATTTAAAATCTTCTCCCAGTGTGTCTATAATCTTGCATATATTCAGGTATATGTTGTTGGTGGCATATTTTTATAAATGTAACATGGAGATTCTAAATGCAGCAGTCACTCAATATAAAAGGTTACTATCTACGATGGATATTGACATTAAAGAAATATAAAAATTAATAATATAAATAATTTTTATAAAACTTATTAGAAATATTTTCCTTTAAAAGAAGGCATTGTAGAAAAAGATAACTTAAGCAATGATATTTGGGTTTGCATTGAATGTGAATGATAAACCGGGATTAAAACAAACAACCTATAATGTTCTTAGTTTGGGACAAATTTGGAAATGTATCACAGGTGCATTCAAAATAGAACAACTTTGGGGTAAACATTTAAAGAAATTATGGAGCAACTACTTAATTGTAAAATTTAAAAAATTCATCCATAAATGATCTATGTTAACTTTGAAATGGTATAAAATTGCTTCAAATCTATGGGACTTGAGAAAACATAGAAAATAAAAATACTAAAAAAATTTCTAGCATTCAGAGAAATATAGCATTTCTTGCCATTGTGATAAAGATTTACAGGCTAAAATATAGAACTGTACTTAATTGTCTATTTGTTTATACCTTTATTCAATCTGGCATTCATTTACCATTTCATTGTGCTTGTTAACAGAGCATTCAATTAGCTGATTGAATAATTTGTTTATTTAGTCTAAGTTACAAATTTCCTAATTGCTCCTTGTTGGATTGAAGCCTGAATTTTCAATGCCTTCCTTTGTAAAAGAGGTTGTGTGTCTGGTTACTAGTTTGAGCTAGGTTGAAAAACAAGATATGTTTGTCTTTTGTGACCGTAGTTTCACTTTGTGAATGTTTTGTCATTGTTTGTCCATATCCCCTTCATTTACGGATGCACTAGCATCCTAAACCCACCTATTCTGCTGTTTGTTAGCCACTTCAGATAAGACAAGTATTTCAGTATCTGTAATTCTGGAATGCAACATCCTTCCCTGTTAAGAGAAAGTCAAGTTTTAAGCAGCTAGTGGGTGTAGAATTGAGGGAGCTAGGGTGTGGCATCTGAGGAGTGTCTATTTCACAGGGGAAAATATGAAAAGAAAAAGGAAAACTAACATCTGTTTAATACTATCATCACGTGCCAGTTGCCCTGCACATGCATTTATACACTTCATCTTATATGATGCTCTAAATAATCCCATGAGCTGGAACTTACTGTCATCATGTTATAAGTAATATATATTTTCGGTAATGAGATCAATACATTCCTGATATGGCTGCCAAATTTCTGACTACCAGTGTTAAGAGATTCAGGATCTATTTACTCAGGGTTCCTCCATGGCAATGCAGCCCACCTCATCAATAGGTGTCATAGGATCCTCTTAATGTTGCCCCATGGGAACAGGCAGTTGTGGAATTGGTGTAAAAATGCTGGTATTCTGGCTGCCACCAATGTTTTGAGTAATAAATGGTTCTTCATCTCTGATCCAGGAGTCTTATATGTCTTCTACCAGCATTCATGACACTGTGTAAACCTAACTTATTAGGTTCCAAACAGTAAATCCTGGACGCTTCACAGTTCTTGGCAATGATGGCATGACTTAACCGGTAGCTTTATTTTCTTAGCAGTAATGAAATAATGGATATTGAAAATTAATGACTTCTTAGATTCATGACGTGTGATATCTGAATTTATATTTCTAGGCTTACAAAGTATAGAGTCAATGGCATCCAAGCTTTCTCTCTAAGACTCTTGTCAAATTTCAACTTCTGATATTACATTGCTGACCAAAACATGGGATAATCACAATATTTTCATTTAAAATTAGAGCTGGAGAGAAACCTTTAAACCTTTGACAGCTTTAAGGGTGAACTCTACTTAACCCTTACTTGAGCTTATGTTTGGACATCATTTGACACTGGGCCACCTAATCATACTTTTATTTTCATCTTTTATTCCCACCTTGTATATAGTCTGCTGGGAAGCTTCCTTAGAAGGGGTTTTCCTGAGAAAGCTTGCTTTGGGAATGTTTTGTTGAGATACTATCTTCCTTACTCTTTCTTAATGAAATCAACAAGCTAATTTATTCCTTTCGAGGGAGGAATAAGTGTGAAGGGGCCAAGACAGAATTCCTATACATTATCTGCCTCTGGACAAGCAACACAGGAAGGCAAATCATCTTCCTTACAAGGTTTTGTGGTAGACATGAGTTAGAGTAAACAGTATGCATGTCCTTATGTTGTTGACTAGCATCTGATTGAAAAAGATAAGTAATGGTGCTGCAGTGAACGTACAAGTGCATGTATCTTTTTGAATGAAAGTTTTGTCCAGATATATGCCCAGGAGTGGGATTGCTGGGTCATGTGGTCGTTCTATATTTAGTTTTCTGAGGAACCCCCATATTGTTTTCCACAGTGGTTATACTAACTTACATTCTCACCAACAGTGCAAATCAATTATACTCTTAAAAAAAAAAAAAAAGCCACAAACCCCACTAATGTCCATTTGCTGAGATGCCTGTGCTCAGTGTAGCATTCATTGGCTTAAGTCTTATCTCAGTAGTTTCAATCAGGATAAGTGCTTTAGTTTTTGACAAAAGAAAAAAATTCAGGCTGACTGATTTCTGAAAAAGAGACACATTTCCTGCAGGTATGGTTTGGAATGGGCATTTGAAGATGGCTGGCCATGTGCAAACTATCTTCACCATATGCAAAACTAACCTGCAGACGAGGCTAAAATACTGAGACAAAAAGATGGAAAGATTAAACCCCTAAATCACCAGATGCCATTTCCGTCACTGTACAATCAGCAGATACCTTTCTTGGGTTCACTGTTTCTGTCCCTTTTTTGCCTCCCTTCCCTGGCAGGAGATGGGTGTGATAGGGGGATAGAATAGATTTGAGCAGAAAATGATGGTACATGGTCTCTCACATATTTCTTCTCACAGCTCTTCTCACTAATGTTCAGCTGAGTTCAACTCTTCCCTGAGAGAAGTCAGTTTTCTTAACTCATGCATAATCGCTTGTCTTTTTTTCTGACATCAGGTATAGAATTATTAAAATATTGAAGGTTAGAATGTACTGTTCTTTTTCTCCAATGTCTTTATGGGGGAGAGGAAAAGAGTATTGAATGGAAATTATAACAAGCCAGTTTTTGATATAACAAATTTCTAACTGCCACAAATGATTCATATGTCATATTTCTAAATATGTCATTAACGATTACACTTTCTTTATTTATAGTCTTTTGGCCATCATTTGGCTAAGAAAACTATGAGTTCATGCATATCATACTCTGTATTATATCATTTCTGTTAGTTTGGATCCATTTTATCATACTTCTTTACATTCATAGAATTATTATTACATTTATTTTATGGTAGTTGATTGAGAGTTTCAACACATCAGATAGTGAAACTCATATTTTTCAGACCGTCACTCTTAATGGACTTATTATCTGATTGAGGTTTTTTTTTCTGTTTTGTACTTTAATATTTGATTCTTCTTGATAATCACAGAAGAACTTATTTGTAAAAAATAATTTTCCCATTTTATCCATTCTAGGTGCTGTGTTTTGTAGGGAATAATTCTCTTTCATAATCACAAGAGTGCCTTCAGAGATGGTTTTTTGTACTGTTTCTTTTGAAAGGGTCTTTTGAAACACAGTATTTTCATGACCACATATAATTTCCTGAAGCCTTTTCATAAAAGGCTAAATGGTAGCTTTTATCTCACTTACTTGATAAGATTTTTCACATTTCTATCACAGGTTTTAATTTTCCTCCAGCAACTTTATTTTTAAGCTTCAAATACTGGTAGAATTCTATGTGGCTTCCAAACCATTGATCAGGCTATTGTAAGTGACACCTCATTCTTTATCATGATTCTCTGGTGCTTTTCTTCACACTCACTGCAGTTACAAATGAAAGAAGGGTCAAAGTGAGTCCATTACAATTGCTTTGGTATGAATCGATAGTGACCTCTGCAAGGTAGAGCCAAAACTTGGGATTTGAGTATAACTTCAAATACAGGTACCTGTTAATCTAAGGATGCCCACCCAAAGATGAGCCAGAATTTGTTAGGTATTTGGGTTAGTCTAAGGCCAGCAAGGCTCAAATCAGTTTGGAAATATATTTGAACTAAGTTCTAGATCCAAGAAACTGTCACAATTAATATTTAACATGGTCTGGAAAGTCTTGCCAATATTATAAGTTTGTATATAGTATGTGGTTAAAAAAAAAGAAAAAAATGTGTCATTATTTCCAAATCATGTAGCTATTTGTTTGAAATTGCATCTCACCTGAGAATCCTTAAAAACAGTGGCTTACATAAAATGAAGATATATTATTATTATTATTATTATTATTAATTCTGCACATAAAAAACACTAGAGATAGGAACTTCCTTATTGATATGAATTTTCCTGACTTCAGAGAATGAGGCTTTTAATGTTCACTACATCTTTCTTAGGGGGTGATTGTTTGTTTTCAAGATAGCTACTGGAGCCCAATTATCCTTATCTACCCTGGGTAAGAAGGATCAGGAAAAAGGGAAAGAAAGAAAAAAAATCATGGGTCAGTGAGTCTGTCCTTCTATGTCAATATTTTTTCCTGGAAGTTTCATTTAAGATTTCTGCTTGTACAGACTATGTTCCATGATCATCTCTACTCTTGAAGTGAGACTGAAAGACAGATTTTAAAGCAGCATTAATACATGAAATAACACTAGAGATTTCTTAGTAAAGAATAAGAAGATGACCATTTGGGTAGGAAAAAAAATTGTCTCTTCCCCAATAAATATTAGAAAACCAGAGAGAAGCAACTGAAAAGTCCTGGAAATAATAAGAATGTTTACTATGTTGATTATGTTTAAGACACAAAATCCACATACTTTTTTTTTTTTTTTTTTTGTCTTTTTGCTATTTCTTGGGCCGCTCCCGTGGCATATGGAGGTTCCCAGGCTAGGGTTCGAATCGGACCTGTAGCCACTGGCCTACGCCAGAGCCACAGCAATGCGGGATCCAAGCCGTGTCTGCAACCTACACCACAGTTTACAGCAGCGCCGGATCATTAACCCACTGAGCAAGGGCAGGGATCGAACCCGCAACCTCATGGTTCCTAGTCGGATTCGTTAACCACTGCACCACGACGGAAACTCCTCCACATACATTTTTGTAAGCCAGGTATACACAGGAATTGAAATGCAGAAATAATAACATGGATTACCCCAAATAAACTGTAAATATTTAGAAATGACTCTAAAAAATTAATGATACTTACTTAAAACGCTTCACACAACTCTCTTGAGAGATGTAAGGAAAGATTTTAATAATCAGAGACACATGCCATATTCATGGATGAAAAACAGAATGTTTTTTAAATATCAATTATTTCCAAATTAATTTTTGGCTTTGTATAAAGCCAATGAAATGTCATTTTCTTTTTTTTGTCTCTCTTTAAATTGATTCTCAACATTATCAGGACAAATAATAAGGAGAGAATATTAAGATATTTTTAAATTTTAAGGATATATTTGCACTACCGGATATAAAAACTTTACCATTTTATAAAAGTGAAATAATGCAATTATGAAAATAGCATAGTACTGAACAAAGTTTAGAAACCAGATCAATATAAAAGAAAAAGTGTCACAAAATACAATATATACATATATTGTATTTATCACACTCTCTATATATAATACAGGTATCATTACAAATTGTAAGGAACAAAGTTAAAATTTCAAAAAATACAAGAAAAATGGTCTTAAAAACAAATAATCAAGTCTTACTGTTAGGGGACCACTGACTGAAACTGCCTGCCTTGCAGGCATGATGATAGCTGCTTCCATGAGTTGTTTCACAGCAGAGGCCCTGAGAAGGCCCCTGAAAACTGAGGGGAGGGGGATTTAGGAGGGGCCAGTAGGAGGGTAGAGACAACCAACCCCCCAGGATCCTTGGTGCTAGAATCCATCTTGGCTGATAGATGTGCTTGTCACTAAGAAGGACCCTGAGCCAGACCAAGTACCAGGTAAGTGAGACTATTGGCTAGAGACAATCTGGAAATTCACCCCATTCCCATAAAACCTGAGACTTCGAGCCAAGTGGCAGAGCAGCTCTCCTGGTTTCTCTCACCTGCTGCTCTCCACCCCGCCCCCCTTCCCAATAAAGTCTGTTGCTTTGTTGATACGTGTGTCTCCTCTGACAATCCATTTCCCAGTGTTAGACAAGAGCCCCTGCTCCACCCTGAAGGGGTCACCCTTCCTGCAACAATGCCATTGTTATATCCAGAACACCCAAATTCCAGCTGAATTAAAGTATTCGAAGTAAAATAAATAAACAATAAAAAATGAATTAAGGGAGTTCCTGTTGTGCTGCAGCAGAAGCTAATCTGACTAGGAACCATGAGATTGTGGGTTCAATCCCTGGCCTTGCTCTGTGGGTAAAGGATCCAGTATTGCCATGAGCTGTGGTGTATGTTGCAGATGCAGCTTGGATCCCTCCTTGCTGTGGCTGTAGCATAGGCTGGCAACTGCAGCTCCGATTCAGCCCCTAGCCTGGGAACCTCCATATGCCATAGGTGTGGCCCTAAAAAGAAAAAAGAAAAAGAAAATGATAAAATAAAAGTGACAAAGAAAGAGGGCATAGAGACACAACTAAATCCCCATCACTGAACAGTGAAATGTATGTTACAGAAATCGGTCAACTGTGGAGTATTTTCTTGGTAGTACAGTATAACTAAGCACCAGGATTTGCAGAAAAGCCTTAATTTCAGCTTATGCAGGATTTACAATAGGCAGGTTCCTACACTATATCAATAGGTTTTCTCAATATGGACATATCAATGACATTTGCATAATTTCATCACCTTGAGTCATATCATCTTATGGCTTAAATCTCCTAAATTCTGATGTATCAATGCAGTAACATTAGTCCTGATGTACATATACAACATAAGGTGTACAAACTTGTTCATCTACTTTATAACCTCTCAAGTTTTCTTACTGTGTTCTTCCCAATAGTGTACTTCAGCTTATTATATCTTATTGCTTTGCTGCCATCCAAAAGATTTTACAGTTCTCATGTTTCTATTTATTCTTAAAGTGCCAGTGTAAATATATTTTATTTCAACAACTTTAAAATGTCTGCTGGCTACTTATAAATCATTACATCTTGAAAAGAAAACCACTTTTAAATCAAATTGAATATGCATGGATCTTTCAAAGGTCTGACCTTACTGAAACAAATGTTACCTTAGCTGAGCGACTGATCTCAAGGAGGATCAATTTATGATGAAATTCACTAACTTCAAAAGAGAAATTTAGTCTTCAAAACAAACATGAAATGATTTCTTTGAATTCTAATAATAGGTACACTGTTAAAAAAAATGAAATGCCTTTGCCACAGAGAAGATATGGAAATGTATGTGAGAGAATTGATGATGTAATAATTAGCTTCTTGCTCTTTTACTTCATTAATATTACTCATGGAATAAACAGAATTTATATGCTAGAGCTAGGTCTTTTTCTAAATTCTATAAATTAGTTTAAAGGAATATCTGTCTTTATTCTTAGGGGAAAATGTAGTAAGACTTTTCCTGACTCAAACAAATACTTGCTTTATTTTGGCTTCTGTTAATTCAAGACCTAAAATGATTCCTTTGCTGGATATGTTATCTTCGAACATATTAGGGGATAAACTATTTCTCAGATAAGAGAGCTATTGATGATATAAATTATTTATCTATAATTTATTATTTAAAAAGTGGCAACAATTCTGATTTGCCCTATTGTTGAAACTAAAGCGGAGTAAAGTTGAGGCACGTCCACACAAACCAATAAATTTAAGTGAAAATTTAAAAGTGTCTTGAGTCACTGCAGTGACACAGGTTCAGTCAATCCCTGGCTGGAAACTTCCACATGCCATGGGCAAAGCCAAATTAAAAAAAAAAAAAAAAATTTAAATTTTGGAGTTTGTCCTGTGGTGCAGTTGGTTAAGAATCCATCTGGTCACTGGAGAGGTGCAGGTTTGATCTGCAGCCAGTTGCAGTGTGTTAAATGATCCAGTGTTGACAAAGCTGCAGGGGAGGGGCGTTGTAGGTCTCAGCTGACGCTCGAATTCAATCCCTGGCCCTGGAACTTCCATGTGCCACAGGTGTGGCCATAAAAACAAACAAACAAAATGTTCATTTTGATTTGTGAAAACATTTGTCATTAAGTCAAATATGTAGAATTAAGAAAACAGACCCTCAGGTAACTCATTGTTCATGTTACACAAAATTTAACGGCAATTAAGTGGTTAAACCTTCATTCTCTTCTTCCATATATCCAGCTTAAACAACTTTTTACACACTTTACATTTAATAGCTCTTTTATTGAGTTAAATTCTTTTGTCTTTTCAAAGATACTCCTTGTTCATGATAAATTTTCTTCTCCTTTAAGGGAAGATATTGGTGTATATTAAGTACTCACTTCCTGTGATGCATAGACTGTCAGAATTATATGAGTTTGAAAGGACTAAATAAAAGCCCTTTCTGAGTTTATGTAGTATGAATATTGAAAAGAAGGCAATTTTAATGAGCTCGCAGAAGAAATGCCATGTGCCTGTTTGACGAGGGTGGATGTGTTTTCTGCTTGGACTTTGTAGTAGTTTGTGAGGATTGCCATTACAAAGTACTGCAGACTGCTTGACTTAAACAACAGAAATTTATTGTCTCCCATGTTTTGGGGCTACAAGTCCAAGATCAAGATGTCAGCAGGGCTGATTTATGTAGAGCCCACTCTCTTTTGCTTAGAGACACATGTCTTCTTCACATGGTCTTTCCTCTGTGCCTGTCTGTGTCCTAAATCTTCTCTTCTTATGAGGACACTAGTTATAATGAATTAGGGCTGACCCCAAAGACCTCATTTAACTTTAATTACCTCTTTAACAGCTATCTCTCCCATACAGTCACATTCTGAGGTACTGGGTGGTTAGTATTTCAACATATGAATTTTGGAAAGACATAATTCAACCCCTAACCTACCTCAAGCAAGTAATGAATCGTTCTACCAAAGGAGTTTAAACATCCCTAGCATCATCCCAGTAGGCAAAACTGTGATGATGATAATAATGCTGACTAGGGGAGAGAGAATTTAGCTTATAATTAACATAAACAGGATGAGAAAGCTGAAATTAAAGAATGTAGTGATACCAAGCCATTCTTTTCAAGTAAAGAAGCTGGCAGTCACTATTTGGATAATATATTGTAAAGAAGGAAACTGATATGATTATTTCTACTAACCTAGTGTGTGTGCTATTATATTTAATTATATGTCTGTGTATAAGAATGCCCAAATGGTTTCAGAAGACCAATAATACAATAATCAGGTGGCAATGCTTTGGCCTTCTGAAGTGCAATGCTGCATGTATGCCAGACATGCAAACAAAGAGGCCCAAACTCAATTGTGCAATCCTTGGCTCACTGTTTTACCTCCACCTCAAAGGCTGAACTTGGGAATTACCAGGAAGATTTTTCAGGAGAGGCTTATACTTGTTTGAAGAGGGTTAGGGGAGACTACTTTATGTCATTTAAATGTGATGGTCTTGATCTACGGTGCCCACAGTTTGGGAGCACAGTAAGCTTGTATCACATGCTTTCCCCACTTACATTCTCCTCTCAAAATATTTAAAGGCAAGAGGCTGGCTAAAATAACCTGCAGCAGCTGAAGAGAGTCCTGTGTTAGGACAGTAACTGTACTCCAGCTCCCAGCACAGTAGACTAAGATTATATGTTTCTTATTCTTCTGGGCCACATGCAGAAGAGAAATCTGGTCATGGGCTGACTTAGACACTATCCAAGTGCATAAGACATCTCAAATAATGGGAGAGGCCAGAGCACTGTAACTACTCTGTGGGAGAAAGAGACAGCTTCAAACACCTCCTTGATCCAGAATGTACCATGACCCTCATGATGGTACCAGTCACATATGACCTTCCCACAGCATCATGTCCAAGTCAGGGAAGAAGAGAAACTTATACTTAACATCTAACTCAGAGTCCTATTGCCTCTAATGGACATTTTAATTGTGTAAATGAGATTAAGCTCCTAACTAAAAAGTGAACAAAGAAATTTTATTTTCTGAGAGTCAGGAGATAGGTTTCAAGGCCTGCCTAAGATTTCACTTGGTGACAGGAAAGAACCAGATCTACAGGATGATTTTAATGAGCACTGGGGAGGAAAGAATGCTGTTGGTTTCTGAATTACGTACAAGTCTCATTTGTTTAATTCATACTTAAATAAAATTAAATTCTGCTCAAGTCTATGGAATTATGGAAGTATATTTGAAAGGCTCCCTTCTTGCCTGATTTCCCAAGAAACCAGAAGAGCTTTGAAAATGTGGTAAGTCCATCATCCATATTCTTGTGGATTTATCTTGCTGTGTTTCTGTGAGTTCTTACAAGTTCCATATGTTGCCATGGTTGATCCTTCATTATCTGCAGTGCATGAAATCTGTCTAGGCTCTAGTTCCCAGGAGAAGCTAGCATGATCCTTCAAAAGTGAATAATTGCATTTCATTCATGCTAGGTTCCCCAAAAGAAAGCTTTAATTAGATTGCAACCTGTGCTCTTCTGCAATTTTTAGCAACATACATAGACATAATTTCCATATGCTCTGCTTCCTGTTATGTGCCTCTATTGCTGCCATTTATCCCAGGAGGTCCAACAGGTTTCACTAGGCGACAGTTCAAGGGTGGTGCTTACTACCCCTGATTTCTTTCTGTGGAGGCTAAGTCATGTGAGCCCTGCCTACTTTCCCAATTCCCCCCTTCCCCCCCCACCCCCCCACGCTGGTTGGTATTCATGGAGAAAGGTGCAGAAAGAAAGACACACTCTCTGTTCTCAACACATCTACTACATTAACTGTGAAGAACTGGCATTTGACTTCCTGCCTTTCAACGAAGGTTTGCAAATAGCAATAAAGTCCTTAAAATAATAAATACACATCCTATTGCAAACAGCCTGATGCAAACTATAACCTGTTGTAATAGGAAGTGATGCCTTGAAAGTTTTGTGGAAAAATTTATACCGGATCAGAATAGAGAAAATGATCCTTTTTTTTTTTGGCCATGACCCTGGCATGTGGAAGCTCCCAGACCAGGGATCAAAGTCATACCACAGCAGTGACCAAAGCTGCTATGGTCACAATGCTAGATCCTGAACCCACTGCACTACAGGAGAACTCCCAGAGAGAATGATCTTAACAACACCTGCTAAAGAACATTAAATTTCCTAAGAAAGTGAAAATGAATTTGAGAATTTTCTAAATAGCAGTCACACACACACATGCACACACACACACACAGAGTGCATAGAACTCTGAACTCTAAGCATCACTTAATACATGATCATAATCTACTCAGTTTCAATAAATCCTCTTATCATCTTCATAAAGTGATAAATTAAAAAAAAATCATTGGTTTAGGTGGAATTTCTCTGTCTATTAGCATCAGACTTTGTACTTAAAGTCTGAAACAAACAGCCATACAATAATGGCTTCAAGGTTAAATTCCATCTGGTGTCAACATAGTAGAGAAATACATTCCATAGTTTTAAGCTAGAGAAATTAATTATGACTGGCAGATGAGCTTTTCCTTGAAGCCAGTATACTTTTAAATATATTAAAAATGCCAGGGGAGGTAGACAGTTATCTAAATTTGCATCTTATTTGATAAATATTAAGTGCTTTGGAAAGATGGAAAGAGTCTGCACTATGACCTAATGGATTGTAGTTAAATGTATGAAAGTCTTCACCACATGGACAAAGTTTATGTGAAGAGCTAGGACCAGGAGCAGTATGCACAATCCTCTGGTGAGTAATAGTCTCTAAGCAGCAATTAGTTCTTTTCCAGCCCCTTTGATATTTGCAGTAATGTAAATCCAACATGAGAATCAGGAGTAAAGAAAACAGGAACTAATTAAGCAAAAATAAGCATCAACAATTTACAAAGAAACCACTGGGGCTGGAGTGCCTGAAGTACATCTTGGATATTGTGTATACAACAGGATTTTCTTTATTTCTTAGATTTTTCATAGCTTTTAAAAGGAAACTAAATGTTACAGTTTAGAAAGGGAAACACCTAGGCAAAATTTGTATAGTCTTCTATTCTCTCCATTTTCAGATAATTCCCAGAAACAAATGGCAACCAAAACAACAAAATATACTTAGCAAACCTCAGTGTCGCTTCCATTATAGACCCTGAGGTAGAGAAAACAATAAACAGGTAAAGTAGAAACATATTAGTAGACAATATTTAAAAGGGGATGTAAACAAAACAGTATTCCTGAAATATTGCATGCCATTGTCACAATTTCTTCTCTATTCAAAATTTCTGTGCCCCAAGAACATTTTATAAAATTCATCACATTATTTTTGTGATGGCAGCAGCAGAACAGAGTCATGTGATCACATTTTTGACAGACTTCAGTAGCACACAAATAGCATCAGTACGTGACCCTTGGTCTAAAGGCAGCCAGTGATGATGTACCAGACAACACTAATCAATCAAAATTTGAGTTCTTTTTATTCTGACAAGGCTTCCTAATGTAAGCCATCAAAAGCAGTTTAAAACTTGGATGTCCTGCCACCCTGTTTTTAATAGAACAGGTACATACCTCAGCAGCTGTCTTTTCCTTTATTGAAAAACTGACAAAGCATTACAAAATGCATCTGCCTTAAATATTTGAGGCCATCTATAAAACAACAAGATTCATGGTAATAAATGCATCCGTGATGATGTGCTGTGAAAAGAAATATGCGTAAAACTGTCAAAAGGCCAACAAAACAAAACCACCAAAAAACGAAGAGCAGGATTGAGATTAGAAGAATAATTTTGCTAAGAAGGAAGATAATTTAGTGGAAAGAAGCCTGGACTTAGTGGACAGGAGACCTGTTTTCCAGGGCTTCCTTGGGAGCTAAAAACCTGGGTCATGTAGACAAGTTTTAAAGTCTTTCCAGCTTCCCTGCCCACATTTAGAAAATGAGGCTGGAGTTCCCATCGTGGCTCAGCAATTAACGAATCTAACATCCATGAGGACTCGGGTTTGATCCTTGGTCTTGCTCAATGGGTTAAGGATCCAGTGTTGCCCCCAGTGTGAGCTGTTGCGTAGGTCCCAGAAGAGGCTAGGATCCTGCATTTATGGGGCTGTGGCGTCAGCTGGCAGCTGTAGCTCTCATTCTACCCCTGGGAACCTCCATATGCCATGGGTGTGTCCCTAAAAAGCCGGGGAGCGGGGAGAGGAGGGGAGGAAGCAGCCTGGGTGACTTCCAAGTTTCCCTCTAAAGCCGGCATCTGATGATTTTATAGTGATGTGCAACTGTTGGGCAGAAGATAAGAAAATTCAAATTCTTGCTTAACCATCTTCAGATGAGAGCAAAAATATTTTCTCTTTTTTAACTTGTAGAAAGTGTAATTGAAATATAAATGGCCACAACTCTCTATGTATGTATTTCCTGCACCTTATTTTTCCAGCTCTTGGCTTGATATTTATTTTCATGATCAAATAATGTGTGCAGTATCATCAAATTGCTATCAGATATTTATCAAGTATGCACATGGCCATAAAACAAATGTGTATGGAATTCACAACAGACTCTTGTTTGAGATCTAATGGCTCTTAATGGCTTGTCTGTAAATATTTGTTGAGCTTCTACTATGCGCACAGGACTATTCTAAACTTTAATAGAAAAGTGGAAAACAAGACAAAAAATACATTTGATTTTCCCTCTCACATTCTAGAGGAGAATGATAAAGAATGGATTAGTAAACAGTTAAGGGAGATCACTTCACATGATGTAAGTTTTATGAGGAAAGTAAGATGAATGGGATGTATGTAGATGGGAGGATGGTTATTTCTGCTGACTCCTAATTTCTTTTATCACAGGAAAATTGGCTTCTTTAAATGTGACCAACAGCCATCGGTTTAAAACACATGCTTAACCTGAGCAACCAGACAATTCCTACACCCAACAGAGAAACCAACATAACTCAACGGATGTAACTGCTGTGGGTTTCCTCCCTGTCTTAGTATTTTCCATTTCAATTGAAAGCTAGAATTTAAGATATCAGAATGGTTCTCTAGGCAATATCTGGAGATAACATTTACCATTTTAATTAATGTACTAGAGGGTGATATATTTAATATACATGAAAGTGGCTGATTAATATTAATTTGATGTACTTTTTAAACTTGTACTGAGATGGGGTGTGTTTTGAGGTCATACTCTCCCTTACTTTTTTTTTTTTATTATTTATTTGGGTTTTCTTTACTAGGTGCTTCTTTCAGAGATATATTACCTGAAAATACGATATGATTAACAGAGAGGGAGGAGCACTGGATGAGCACCAGGCTGGATGTAGTCTCCTAAAGGCCACTGACAAGTTCTTGTTTTCTCTGTGAAAGCTGCTAGAACAAAGAGCACCTTAGGCTCCTTGCAATTCCATATTTCATTGTGTGACTAGGAGAGCTTTTCCAGGCTATGGGTCCCTGGGAACTCAGCCTGCTCTATGTTGGAACTCTCACTGCACTTGGGAAGCAATGGGCTCAGCCCTGTGGACCTAAGCAGTTAAGAGCATTCTTAATTGCAGGTGCAGCTTATACCTCTGGGCTAGGTGCCTTCCTGAATATATCTTAGTTTTAAGGGGAATTAGCATCTTCTCTAATGAGGTAGAGAAAAGATAGTTACTAGGGGTCAGAACCTGAAATCGAATCCCAATTCTCAACAGTTCGGATACTACTATTACCAAAAATAAAAATCATAATAAGAGCCAATATTAATTATCTTTTAGGCAAGAGCAAAATGCAACACATGTTATTTCAGTTACTGCTTGTAACAACCCACAGAGGTAAGCACAGCTGTTCCTTGGCATCTGCAGGGGAGATGATTCTGGGACCCCCCACACATACCCAAATCCAAGTCTCTCCTATAAAACTCATAGTGGAGGAGTTCCCTTGTGGTGCAGTGGCTTAAAGATCCAGCATTGTCACTGCAATGGCTTGGGTCCCTGCTGTGGCACAGGTTTGATCCCTGGCCCAGGAACTTCCACATGCTGTGGGTGTGGGCAAAAATTAAATACATAAATAAATAAACAACATAGTGGAATTGATACTCTGTATTCATGGATGTGGAACCCCTGGATACAAGAGGGCCAGCTGTATTATTATTATTAGCGC
This sequence comes from Sus scrofa, assembly GCF_054392235.1. Classification (NCBI taxonomy): domain Eukaryota; kingdom Metazoa; phylum Chordata; class Mammalia; order Artiodactyla; family Suidae; genus Sus; species Sus scrofa. The sequence continues at coordinate 67,247,366 of NC_139390.1, forward strand.
AGAGAGGTTAAGTAATTTGTTCAAGCTGAGAGTGGTCATTTCACTGTAAGTTTTTAATTTAAATTCTCTTGTTCTTAGCCACTATGTGTGACGATGTTACTTAGGTCTCCTTAGAGTCATAGATTTAGTTTCCTCATGTAAAGTAGGAATAGAAATGCTTCCCTCTCAGAGTTCCCATAGTGGCTCAGTGGTAATGAACCCAACTAGGATCCATGAGGACTCGGGTTTGATGCTTGGCCTTTCTTAGTGGGTTAAGGATCAGGCCTTGCCATGAGCTGCCATGAGGTTTGCAGATGAGGCTCGGATCCTGTGTTGCTGTGCCTATGGTGTAGGCTGGCAGCTGCAGCTCCAGTTTGACCCCTGTCCTGGGAACTTCCATATGCTGTGGGTGCAGCCATAAAAAGCCAAAAAAAAAAAAAAAAAGGGAAAAAAAAGTTTCCATCTTCTCATATATATGAATGTTTATATACATATTCATGCAGACATGTCTATCTCTTATCTCTGTCTTCTATCTATATCTCTATCCCATCATTTAGCACAATGCCTGATCAATGATAGGTTCTTTTTTTTTATTTTATTTTATTTTTTTTTGTCTTTTTGTCTTCTCTTGGGTGGCATATGGAAGTTCCCAGGCTAGGGGTCTAATTGGAGCTGTAGCCACCGGCCTACGCCACAGACACAGACACAGCAACTCGGGAACTTCTGCGACCTATACCACAGCTCACAGCAACACTGGATCCTTAACCCACTGAGCAAGGGCAGGGACCGAACCCGCAACCTCATGGTTCCTAGTCGGATTCATAAACCACTGAGCCACGACGGGAACTCCGATAGGTTCTTAATAAACAGTAGCTCATCTTTTCTTTGCTTGTGCAAGGGGCCTCCTCTGATGTTGAACTGAACCCAGAGAGGAAAGCAGGAAGTGAGTAGGTGTCAGTGACAGAGGCTTGTGGTTTAGTTTAGGTCTGACAAATGAATTTACTTAAGACGAAGTCAGGTCTGATCTTTTCTGATTCCTCACACAATGGTTAGACTATAAAAATGTCATTATCATCCATTCATAAATTCCTACACATTCATAATTTTTAGTCATACTGATAGCAATGCAAAACTATTATTATCATTTCCTTTTTATAGATAAAGAGAGTAAGGGTTAAAGAAATGAAATGATTTGTCCCAAGTCATACACATGGTGACAGTAAGGGTATGTGTGTGGAACTACAAAGCTCATGATATCTTTTTGTAAATCAGGTCACCTCTGTGCACACAGATTCATGATTCCTGCCCCATGATGTTCATGTCCCTTTGGTGTGGGTGGCACCTGTGATTTGCTACTAGTCAATAGAAGGTGGCAAATGTTAAGGGATTTTGCAGATGTAATAAAGTCCTAAATCACTGGATTTTGCATTAATCAAAAGAGATCATCTTGGGTGGACTTGACTTAATTGTACAAAATACTTAAAAAACACTCAGGTCCTTCCTGAGATGAAAGATTCTCTCTGTGCACTTGATGATGTAAAGGGCCTTGCTAGAAAATCCTGTGTGTCAAGGAACAGTACACAGTCCCTGGGAGCAGCATCTGACAACTGTCAGAAAAAAAGCCGAGACCCTCGGTCACATAACTGCAATGAAATGAATTCCAACAACTTCTTATCTCACAAGTGGATTCTTCCCCAGTCAAGACTCCATATAAGAACACAGGCTGGCCAAAATGTCGATTGTATTGAATTGCTGAGTAGAGGACCCATCTGTGCTGCGCCCAGACTCCTGGTGCATGAAATTGTGAGGAAATAATATGTGTGGTTTTAAGTTACTAAGTTTGCAGTAATTTGCTATGCAGCAATAGAAAACTAGTATAATATCTAAAGTATTCATTCAGCTATTATTGGTGGAGTATTTCCTATGTGCCAAGCACTGTGCTAGGCCACATTAAATGCAAATAAAGCTATTTTCTAGAACCCTGGTCCTAAAGAAAATCACAGTTGCAATAGGAGAATCACATTGACATCTAGTATCATCTGGCTTCTTTTAGGACATTTTATTAGCCTTTGTTTGTAATCCTTCTTTAATCAAAGTATGATGGCCAGGTAATAATATTTATTTCTTGAATTTTGCAAGGATTTGGCTAAGAAAAACATTTTCAAATACAAGGATATTAATTTGGACATCAGTTCTTTTCTAAGCTCACATGAAAACATACTATCCAAAAATAGCTAAATTAAATAGATATTTCTACAATAATTTTAGATTTGGCTCCACTTGAAGATTATAAAGTCTGGACAAAAGTATCTCTTGAATTCCTTTTTTTTTTTTTTTTTTTTTTTTTTTTTTTTTTTTTTTTTTACTTTTTTTTTAGGGCCGCATCTGTGACATATGGAGGTTCCCAGGCTAGGGGTTGGCCTGTGCTACAGCCCCGGCAACACCAGATCTGAGCTGCATCTTCGACCTACACCACAGCTCAAGGTAACGCCGGATCCCTAACCCACTAAGCGAGGCCAGGGATTGAACCTGCAACCTCATGGTTCCTAGTCGGATTAGTTTCCATGAGCCACAGGGGGAACTCCTTGAATTCCTTTTTTAATTTTAGAAATGTATGACTATTTATGACTGTGATAAGTCCTATTGCCCTCTGTATTTGAACATCACAGTTCTTAAATAAGAACATAAAAACAGATGAAATAAATTCAATGCTAATTTACATGGAATTATATTAATATTAGTAAGAATGTTCTTTGAATTCCAGTCATGGAACTCTTAGGGCAAAAAAGATTTCCAAATTTAATGCAAAGTCATACAGTATGAAATAGATGTGTTCTTACTGTAATCTAAATTTGTGCTTCTCAACTGCCATAGGATTTTCAACAACAATTTTCATTCAAATTTGTTTGCATACTGTAAAAATCAAGTTGTATAGGAAATTCTTATGCTGTAAGGAATTGCAATTTCAACTCCAGAAGGACCCTCCCAATTCCTATATAGGAAAGATTTTATATCTTGGGCTTTCAAGCAAGAAATAAAAAAAATGTTTCCTTATACTTTGTTAACCTCAAAATAAATACCTCTAGTAGGAGTTATTCCATGTCTGGGTCTTTACTGAAATCCAGGTATAATCTAGATAATATTAAACATCAGGATGCTCAAATTGTTTATATATTAAGCACACTAATGTCAAATATATAAAAATGCAAGCTAGCATAGTAATTTATCAATAAGAGTCGAATATTCCGAAGTGAAATTATACAATATCGGGTACACTACATACAAGGTCTCAGATAAGACATTAATTATAGTAAACAGAAGAATGGGCTTAAATTTTGTCCTATTTTAAATCTTTCTTCTTAACTCTTCTGTATTCTTAAAAAACAAACAAAAAACAGCTTTCATGGACTATTTCACTAGGGAAAAATATGCTTCCTTAATCTCTCAGAGAAAATTCTTTCCCTCTACTTCTTAATTTGCATTGAAAATTTATAGCAAAATAAACAAAAAAATTTCCAAATTTACTCTTAGAAAATCAAGAAAACTTGTAGAAAGCTTTGAAATATCTTTATAAAATGTCACTTGTTCTAGGTAGCCAATCTTAAAGGAAAACACACACACAATCATAAAAAACAAGATCCTAGTCATCAACATGATTGGCTTTCTTTCCTTTTTCTTTTTTGCAAGTGTGTCACTCCTAAAAGAGTAGCTATTAGGCTTGATTTCCTCCGTTAATGGGATCTGTTCAAGAACAGTGTATTTTTCCTACCAATTCTCTTGGAAAGCTTTTTGACTCAGCAACCCCATGCTTCAAAATTTCAGAGTTGTAGTCCATGTGTACAAACATGTACCATCAAGAGATTTCCTATCCATCAGCTCTCCTACAGTAGCGTCTGTAGTCCCTGTTAATGTTCCCTGCAGAATGAAATAAAGGAACATAAAGGAGGAATGGAAGGGAACATCTTTTTTCTTGCAGTTTATCTGCCTTTGGAAGGCTTCTCTGTCTGTGCAAAGTACACAAGAGAAAACAAGATTGTTACCTGCATTTCATTATCTTTGAGTTTTTATTTTTTGCTTGCTTTATCTTTATCATTACGGAAGTTTCTCTCTGGGTCTCTGAGTTACTGTGTTTTGCCAGTTAAATCAATACAACCCTTTATTTGAAGAAAGAATTGCATTACAGTATTGTCAATAATGAATGGTTATTGCAAGAAGGGGCTCAGAGAAAATAATTAAGAGGTGGAAATCTCTTAAGAAATTTGCAAACCAATTGTAGATATAATCTATTTATGTAAATGATAGGCTTACCTTTGTGTAGCACCTGTCAGCCAAATAGATTACTAGGTATCTAACAACGGGGACTATTCTATTCTTGAATGTAGAGTGTATTCTTTCCTTTCTCTTTTTTCATGATGAAAGGTTGGGTCTGCTTAATAAAGTTTGGTAAGGATTATTTAAGGCAAGTAATATAAAAAGAAATGGATGAACTCATGTTTGCCAAGGGTGAAGAGGAGGGAGTGGGATGGACTGGGAATCTGGGGTTAATAGATGAAAACTATTGCCATTGGAATGGATAAGCAATGAGATCCTACTGTAGCAGTGGGAACTATATCTAGTTACTTATGATGGAGCATGATAGAGGATAATGTGAGAAAAAGAATGTATATATATATATATGTGTGGCTGTGTTACTTAGCTGTAAGTAGAAAATTGGCAGGACACTGTAAACCAAATATAATGGAAAAAATGAAAATCATTAAAAAAAAAAAAGAAATGGATGATACATTTGAGGCAATTACATTGCATCAGTGTAATTTATGTGCACATGTCCAAAATGTTGGGACCTGCGAAGGCTAATATTAGGTCGAGGGGACACAAGTAACTGCGCTCCCCCTTCCCCCCTGTTATACCTCCTGTCTTGTAACCATGACTTGAAGCATTTAGCTATCACCACTACCTCACCTTTTCTTTGCTACGGGCACACTTCACTTCACTGGACCTTTCTCCATCAGAGCTGTGAGAACTTCTACTTGATAAGGTTACTGTAACTTTCTCCCCACCAAAATGCACTTGTTTCCAGTGATTTGGAGGGGGGCTCTCCTCCTTATATTTATAAAATTGAGCTTCGTTAAGATCTCACTTTGGTCCTCTATCCTCTCTATTAATAGCACCCTAATTTCTTCACTCAATTTCTTTAGTGAAAAAATAAATTTCTCTACAGGTGGTCAAATATGGAAACTTACACAGCACTGTATATTCAACACAAGATGAATTTGTAATTAAAAATAACTACAAGATGTGTTATTGCTAAATAACTTCAAGGTGTGTTATTGCTGTATGGACACGAATTAGTTGCAAATGGTTTTGGGGAAATCAATTGAAAATATGTGAAGAATGTGTGGTATTCTGAGGATGATTTGTTTAGCTGTGGAAGAAAGCAATAAGAAATAAGTGCTGCCTCTCTAAGAAGAATATTAAGGGAAGAGAAGTTATTGAAATGTTCTCTGGGAGAACCAGTAAATGAAGTGTGGAAGCTAATTGGATTCTCAAAAATTGACTCCAGCAGTATTCTTGTTGGAATATTGTCAGTGTGAGTGCAGGATATGCAGAGGCCCAGTCACTGAGGACTGACCCTGTTCTGGGCATTGTGGATAAAAACAGGAACAGGGCACAGCCTTTGCTTTGGATTAATTAGTGCATTTGCATTTATATGGCTAATTGCAGTGGTAAAGAAAATGAAGAGAAGTCCTTTATGGTTTGCGGTCACACAGAATAAAACCTATTACAGAGGATTAGAAAGGGAGAGGTAAACAGTATTATCATTTTCCTGGCTAATTTATAGTTTGTGACTTTAAATATAGTTTGATAGCAATGCAGGCATACCTTCAGTTCTAAGCTTGGAACCTTCTATAAGGCAGAGTAATAAAATTCTCTCAGGGCAGGTACATGCTTGTTTTATATCTTTCTGACTTTAAAAATTAATTGGCTCTTAAAGCATGACATTGGATATATCTCTTTACTGGAGTGGCTGAAAGGGATGATTTAAGGATAACTTGAAATTACAAAGGGCTTCACAAATTAACTTAATTCTCCTTGCAACAGCCTTTCTTGGTAGAAAAATATTGTCTTCCTATAAATGGCAGTTAAAATGGTAGTTAAAATAAATAAGTTAACATAGAAAAAAATAAGGATAAACATTATATTAGCCTTATGGCCTGATGATAAAATCTCTTCTTCCCTGTTAAAGGTAATGCCCTTTAGAGTCTTGGTTTTCTTAGGGCATGTATCTTTTTATATCATCATCATCATCCTCCTCCTCAACAACATTAACAGTTTCGTCGTTATTCCAATACTAGTCACATTAGCATTTCACAGTGAAATATTCTTAATAACACTCTCCAGATACTGCCAGTATCTGATAGAGGGGTTACTTCTAAGCAGTTGTTGTTCTAGCTTCTCTGTTCTGGTCCAAGTGTGAAAACACAGTGAAAAAGAGAGGCCTGCAAGCCAGGAGGACGCCAACTCCTCTGAGATGTCTTTCAGAATTTGAGCTAGGGTGGAGTTCCCACTGTGGCTCAGTGGTAATGAACCTGGCTAGTACCCATGAGGGTGTTAGTTCGATCTCTGGCCCTGATCAGTGGGTTAAGGACCTGGCTTTGCCACAAGCTGTGGTGTAGGTCACAAATGTGGCTCAGATCCGACATTGCTGTGGCTATGATGTAGGCCAGCAGTTGCAGCTCTGATTCTAGCCCGAGAACTTCTGTATGCTACAAGTGCAGTCCTAAAAAAATAAAAAAATAAATTTTAAAAAATGAGCTAGGGAAACAGGAAGTAAAAGTAGCTCCTTATTGACCTCTGCACTTTTTCTGTTTTTAATTTTTCTTGGCACTAATTCTGGATTTATTTTCTTATATTGTTTTGCATGAGTGATATTAGGTTTTGTCCTGAGTTTTGAGCACTGTGTAGCACTATGGACTACTTTAGCTTAGAGTCTTTTTAGTTCAAGTCTGGTGTAAAAAGTTGCTTTTATATGAAAGCCTGATGGTATACTTGTGTGGTTCTAGCTTTACTTTTTCCTCTTAGGTTTTCTGAACTTTAAGATTCAAGTGATTTGAAATGGGGCCCTTTTGGTTATTCCAATTTTAAGAATTTTGTATATTCATACTGGGAAAAATTGGTTTATGTGTTTATTATAGAACAAAGTTCTTAAAAGGACCCTATTTTCCAAACAGGTCTCAGTGATAATGTTGAACTAAGCCTTGTGATCCTGGAAGAGTGAAGGTTAAAGAAACCCCCCAGCCTTCTGTGTTCCTGAAAAGATCTTGCTTGGAAGAATCACCCCTCCCACATGACATGGATTAGACTCATGGAGGCCTTCTAGTTTCTTGATGACAAGCCAGACACAGACCTGCCAGATTCCCTCCTTTGCCCTCTAAGTGATGAGCTGAGAGGCTGGCCACACTGCTCAGCTGGAACCAGAACTGGTTCAGCTTCTCTCCTTCCCTCAGGCCCCTAAACATCAATATACTCTTAGCCAGAGCAGCATACAACCTTCCTGAACAGCCTCTCCCAAGCTATTTTTAAGGCCTTGGGATAAAATATTTTCTGATTCACTACCTACTATCCTTTCACCCCACTTTCCCACCTATTTTAACCTTATTTACTCCTTGTAAAAGAAAACCTTTTCTGCCTGACCTCTGAGATGCCAGCAATCTCCTCATCAGAGCTTTCTCCCTCTTGCGGTTCCTCTCTCACCTTTACGATAGTCTCTTTCCCTCACTTGCAATAATTTTTTTCTAAGAAAGTCTTTCCTTAGCAATGTCTAGAGTTGTCATTTGAAATCTATAAATACTTGTTAGCTGACGATGGCATTATACCCAGCTAGGCCCTTCCATGTGGTAGATTAAATAAGGTAACTAAAAAAGCTTCAGATTATTATCAAGAGAGCACATAAATGATGGTGCCAATTATCAATCTATTGTCTTTCAGCTCCAAATCGACCCTTGTTTACCTGGCTTGTTGACACTGGAGCTGAGCTCTGTAAACTCCTCTGCCAGCTGGCAGAATGTTAGGCTCCATTGGCAGAGGGCAATGTAGTGACTCTGCAAGATTCTGGCAGAAGGTAGACTCTTTCTTTCCTGGTTCAAAGTCTCCATTTTCATCATTTAGCAGGGAAGTCAGGGGCCCCTGCATGCAAACATCTCCTGTGCCCTCAGGCCCTGTCCTCCCCACCAGCGGCCCTTCTAAGGACTCCAGTTTGCCCACACCCCAACAGTTGGTTGCTTCTACAAATTATTGTCAGGCAAGCCCTCTTTCTCTTCATTCATCACTGGCAGGCTTTCTCTGGGGCAGCCATGCCTCCTTAGCTGAGGTCTGCATCTCAATATTGACTGGGCAGGGCTATCTCCTGGTTCTAATTCCTTTATTGTTTCTCATCCTAAGCCTAGTAGCTGCCCTTTTGCAGGGACTGCTTCTAGATCCCTCTTGGTAGTTCAACATTTTTTTTTTTAAACTGTTAACAATTCTTTATATTGAAATTTCTTTTCAAATAAACAGTGTAGTTTCTGTCTTCTAACTGCTTCCACTCAATGAGCAAGCAACAAAATTTTCTGCAAGTATTCTTGGTCTCAACTTTCAATATTAGTGGGCTTTAGTCTTTGCCATTCCCCCAATCTTATCCATCTCTAAAACATACCCATGTAATAAATCATTCATTCAAAACTTCAGTCTAGAAATCTGGGAATAATCCTTGACACTTGGCTTTTACTCTCCCCTTCATTTCAATTCACCACCAAGTCCAACATATTTCTACCTCCAAATATATCCCAAATCATATACCTTTCCCAATCTCTACTTTATTCTACCATCCTATATTACTAATAGGCTCTTAAATGCTTCCCCTCTGGTATTGTATCTCAATCAGCTTATACAATTCAGGCAGACTGATCTTTTAGAATACAGACTGAATCATCATTTACCTGATTAAAATATGTTAATAATTTAACTTTGCACTTAGGATAAATTAAAAATTGCTCCTATATCCTATTGGCCACTATTATGATTTGGCTACTAACTACCTCTTCCCTCATATCATATTTACATTGTCCTACTCTGTTGCTCATTTTTTTTTAATATATAGAAAATAACATTTTTAATATCAGGACAAATCAAAGCGTTATTTTTAAGAGCTATTTAAAATGTCAGTGGAATTCACCAGTCCCAACAATACACATAATTCGACCTAAGACACAACAGTGGACAGCTTGGTCATATGTTGACAATGACAACTACATGTTGAATGCTGCCTGGCTTTCCGAGATTGTAAAACACCATTGATTGTAAGACATAATAGAATGGTGAAGTACAATATAATGTAAAAAACAAAAGAAAACAAAACAACTTGTTTTAAAATTGATGATATACTACATAACATTGTTTGTGTTATTGTTTATTTACTGTTTGCCTCTTCACTAGACTGAAAGCCATGTGGCTTCTGTGGACCATTTGATTTCCAGCATCTCATGTGCTTGCAGACATTTAGGATGCGTTCCATAAATATGTTGGATAAGTAAATATGCTCAACTTTTTCTAAGGAATAAGTGATAAGATTCAAGATAATTTTTTTTTTTCTTCAAAGGTGGCTGATTTCAGCCTGTACAACCATTCACACCTCAGAGATTGACCTTGAATAATAGCCATACCCTAAGTAGGCACCACCAAGCCAGGGATCAGAAAATCAAGAAGAGAGAGTCTTTGAGTCTCGCTGAAGCTGACCTCAAAAGCATTATACAGGCTTTATATACACTGGTTGTTAGGAGACTTTCTCAACAGAGCCCACAGGCTGTGACTTTAAACCTCAAAGACAAGATACATGTCACGTAGGCTACAGAGCATTAGAGCATGTGGTTTTTGCTTTATAATATTAGTCTTGATCTTAGTTGGCATAGTAAAATCAATAGCCAAAGTCATTGTTCTACTTCATCTTGTTATTAGCTGTATTCCAGACCAAAGAAAACATTGCAGAGCTGATAACTTACTGGATGTGTTATGTTAGGCCCGTCCATTAGTTGGACGGCTACCACCCCACAGCAAACACAGGGCTTCGACTCATGGTTGATTTATTGAGTATATCATCCTTGACTGTGAATGTTGACTTCAGAAGCCAGTCAGCATATTCAACCACAGAGGAGTGGCAAGTATTTATTGATAAACAGATAAACAGAGAGGGGGCCTCTTTTAACAATAATATTAATTATTTTTTGAATGGGGGAAGTGAAACTTTGCATGAGATTACCACACATCCCAAGATCAAAGAAAGTTTGTCTGTGGGGTGCTTTTATTTTTGTGGAAAATCTGTTGGCACCAAAAGAGTATAAGAACTTCATATATCAGAGATATTTCAAGATGTTAGATGAATGACGTTCAGGAAATTATTTTAACTCTAGAAACAGCAGTAAGCACGCTGGGAAAGTGACAAAGAGTATTAGAGAAATATATTCAAAGGGAGGTAAGGTCATTGAAGCCAAACTAGATCTATATGACAGGCTAAAAATATAGATTTATTTATTCATTTAAAAAATATGTAAACACTTGCTATATTGCACAGAGAGAAAAAAAATAGCCCCAAATCCCTGCCTTTCATGAGCTCACGTTTTAGTAGATATACTAAACTGGTTGCTGTAAAAATGGTATTATAGTGGCAGCTATCTGTGAGTTATTACTGGGTTGATGTGGGTCAGAGAAACCTAACAAACAAGAAGAGTCATGATCACACGGAGTCAACCAGAGTGATGTCCCTGGAAAAGCCTGGATCTAAGGAAGTTCACTATTGAGAGGCTCCGTGTTAAACTTCAGACATGTAGTCAGTAATTACAATGCCTGGGTTACTTGTTCATTGAGCAATAGGACACATTAATACGGTGAGAAAAAGGATGTGAACCAAGCCTGAGGAGATAATCTGACATATCTTTTATCATTTTCAGATTAGTTTTAATAGGACATTTATCCTTCGATAACACTCCAGGGAAATGTCTGTGTTTAGGACTCAACGGAAGGCATAGGGAACACAAAATAGACTAAAGGGAAAGCAAGCAGGACGTTAAGAGATGGAGTCTAATCCTGGGTTAGTTGAGCATTTCATTCTAACAATAAGTCAAAAAAAAAAAAATAGTATCTTCACCCAAAAGCAAAGTGAAAAAAAAAGTACACTTCGGAGAGAAGAAATGGGACAGCTGAAGAAAATGAAAATCTGCTGAGTCTGCCTAGAAGAAATAGAAAAAAAAGAACACTAGAGGGATATCCTATTAAAGCAGAAAAATATAATTGACAAAACAAAATATTTCTGCTGTTGTCAAAGTAGTAGAATCACTCAAGATAGGAAAAATGGAAACATCGTCAAAAGGACAATTTTCGAGGTAGGTTTTTGTCCCGCTGCAAAATTTTGAGGCACGTGTTTCAAAATGAACTGTTGTACTTTGGATTCAAGGTTCTACTGAGGATAACTTTCCAGCTGGGGAAAAAAGTATGGTGAGGCTTTTCTTTAGCAGGCAGATTTCCTGAGGCTAAGGCAGTTTTCAGAGCAGGAAGCAAACGTAAGTAAGTGGTTAAAATGCCGGAAGAGGAAGCAGGAATCTTGCCATGTAAGACCCAGGGGCCCTGGGGATCACACAGAAGACTTCTGCCTTGAACATGAAAACGGGTACCACTTGCCAGGAATCGAGGTGGAGAGAAAAGGTTGTTCCTTTCCCTCCCCACCTCCTGAGGTGGAGCAAACACAGTGACATAAAAAAACCGCTTGTTTTACCCACTGATCTTAAACTTACAGATTGTGAGCTACCTCAGTCTGCATGGGCTAACTGACCCCCTGTTGCGGTGAAGCCAAGAGGATTTTCCTTTGTTCTCACAACATCTTGGTGGTCTGAACCTTCCTTGAGATACAAGGAGCCTTTGACAACATTAGTCTGGAATATGATAACACTAAGAATGAAAGATTGCATATGGACACTTGGGAATTTCCGCCGTTCTCTAAGTTTTGTGGGCATAGGGCTGCTCTTGCAATCATAAGACATGTCCTTATAATTACTGTGTCCTTTAAATACGAGGATACATACAATAATAATTTTACTAATCGTTCTTAGTATGTGCCAGGCATTGTTGTTTTAAAGTCCTAATCTAAAATATAAATATGCTTATTGTTCAATTAATTCAACTTTAAAACCTAAAAGAGCTTGTTAAAAAATTCCTGGGCAAACCAAGTCAGAGAATAATTACTGGGATTCCACGAGAACTCTCTGGCTAAAATTGAGCAGAGTAAGAAATGGAGGATAGTAATTATGGACTTCATTTCTTGAGATTTTAGTAATTTTGAAGTGGAATTAAATTTTGGACTTTAATTTCTTCCCGGACTTTGATAAATGGGACAGGAATTAACAGTATTTAAATGTCAGACATTTGAATATTTGTGTTCTTTGAGGTGTATTTCCACCATCATTGAGCCGATTACCAAATTTCTAGTAAGCTATATTTGTCCTTGGGATGAGATATCATATTTAGTATGGGAATTATTCTAGGAAGAAATTTTATTTTATTTTACTTTATTTGCTTGTAGGGGTTGTGTGGCTTTGAAATTAATTTTGTATAATATTTTAACTTAATCTAATATTTTCTTGAGGTGAAAGCTAAACCCACATCCAGTGGTCCCAGGATGATATTCTAAAAAAACTGTAGTTAGTTGAGGGCGATTATATTAGGTAGTGGGAATGGAACCAGCGTGAGAGAATAATGTTCTTCTCCACCCAGGGGCACAGCCATATCCCGGCTTTTAATTATTAAGGGTTAATTGTTAAGACCCACAGGTTAAGAGAATAAAATCCAGGGAGTGATAGAGTGTTATTCATTTCCTTGTAAATCTGTTTCCAGAGAAATCATTAATTCCAGTTCCTTGGAGAGAAGAGTATTGTGAAGTTAACTTTTGCTGTTCTTCCAACCTTTCCTTGCTAATTGCCTAGAGGAATTTAAGAGAAAACAAATTGATCAACATGGTAATTATCCTTGAGGATTGAGTCTCAGCTTCTAGCGTTTTGAACATTGGCAATTTGGTATATCATGTAGTCCTTGTAAATTATTATGGATCTCTGCTTAGTCTGTCTTAGATTCCCCAATTTTTTACTTTTTATAGTCAATTTTAAGTCATTTATACATATATATCACTATTTGTAGCATTAAAAACTTGTGCCAATTTTAATACCAGACAGTAGGATATTAGTTGGAAAATTGAAAATATCTAACTGTAATAGACTGGGTGGAGCAACTTTAACAAAAATGTCTTTATGGTAACCCTTTAAATGTTTGGCAGTTGATGGGATGCTTATGTAAAATATGATAGTGTGCCTAAAGTAAATAAAACTTAAAGACTAGAATTTGGAAATAGAAACATTAAGGTTCTATCAGTGGCAGTATTTAAACACATGAAAATATCTAGATGCTTTTTCCTAGGACTTTTTTACTTAATTATATTTTAATTATTCTGTAGGAAGTATTGCATTTGTAATAAAGAAAACTTAGAATTAATCTAAAAACAAAATTTACTGTAAAAGGAAAATAAGTAGGTTTGGGGGAATCTCAGTGATTAAAAATTATAATTCATTATAAAGCAATTATTTCACCTCTGCTGGTTTGCTGTGTTTTAATTTTATGCTTAGGTGTGAAAAACACTTAGTTTGTTCCAATTAATTCCTCTTGCTGGACATTTAATTTTACTTCCCAATTAAACTCATATTATTGGATATTGAAATTGTGCCAAATTATTTTCAGTTAACTCACTGGGCAATTGCAATGTGTAACTCCTTAACTGAAACTAAAGATTTTAATGAATTAGGATACAATTAAATAAAGCTTAAAAATCTATGTGTGCTTTTGTCTTAACTCTGCAGAATGCAGTGTTATCTTTTTGTTATTTTGATTCCATTTTAGGAACTTCTGTCTCAAAGTCACCAATACTAAATATTGATTATTGTGATAATCATTGTATATTTGTTCCAAATCAGTTCACTTTTTCTGAAAACACTTGGGTTTTCTCTAGCATTTAATGCTGTTGAAATCTTCTTGCAACTCTCTCCATTACTTTAATAGAGCCCTCAACAGCAGGCTTATTTTTCTGTATCTTGACGACATTTTACTCATTACTGTCTTCCACTGTGTCCATCACTTCTGTCTTTTCTCATTTCCCCTTTTCTCTCTTTCCAACAGTTCTCTCCTTTCCTTTCTTTCTCCTTATTTCTGCTCTTCCATTTTTACTTTCTCTTTTTGTTTCTGATTATGGTTTTTCCACTTTTTTATTTTCTGCTACTATCCTCTTTCTCTTCCTCTTGCTTTTATTCTTTAACTTTTTAAATGAAGACAATCCTTTAATTCCTAACCTCATTTATTTTGCATTTTCTCCACACCAGTAAATTTCACAACGTGGTCTAAGTTTGTCTGGGGGTCTCCCTTCTCTACTTACATGTTTGTCTGAGGCTAGAGCTTTTGCACAGACCTCAACCAAAACAGCGGGTCTTCACAACAGATTTCACTCCTGCTAGGCGGCCACATCCTAATTCATGAAACCTGTGTGTTTGCCCTTAAGTGGATCAAAGTCTTGCAGGTATGGTTAAGTTAATGCTTTTAGGATGGAGAGAAGATTCAGGTGGCCCCAATGTCATCACAGATATCCTTATAAGAAGGAGGTCATAGGTCAGCATCAAGGAAGTGAGGATGGAGTTAGATCCTGGCATGAGTTGGCCGAGAGTTAGGGAACGTGAACCCCGTCCAGAAACCAGAAAAGTAAGCGTGCATTACTTTGATTTGCTTCCTAAGAACTGTTTCAGACTTCTGACCACCATAACTGTAAGATAGTCCATTTTTATTGTTTTAAGCCATTAAGTTGGTAATCCTTTGCCACAATAGCAATAAGCAACTAACAAAGGATTTGTGTTAAGATGGTTGGGTCAGGCTGGTTGTTGAAGAGCTTTAAAGACTGTCAGTTCTTACCCTCACAAAGCAAGATTTTTTTTTCAGATACCTAAGGGGAATGGGAAATTATTATTGCTGCTTTTTTCCCCCACAGTAACTTGAGATGTCACCTTTATCATATATAAGATTTTTCATATGCACCTGAGTCTATTTCTGGGCTTTTTGTTCAATTACACTAGCCTATTTCCTGTTTGTTCTCCAGTCCAATGCTGTTTTAATTACAGAGGTTTTTTAGCATTCTTTAATTTCTAGAAGGGCTAGTCACCTCTTCTAGTTTTTCTTTTTAGTGTTTTCTTGGCTATTTTTTTGCATGCTTTACTTTCCATTCCAGGATAGACTTTATCTCGGGAAATTATTTTAAAAATTTCCCCATTTGACTCTGGAAATCGGAAAGGCTTAAGAACTGTTGGTGAAAAGCACAGATGGGAACTTAAAGGGTGGGTATTTTCTATTTAGAGAAAGGCAGACTGGATCTGTGACAGCTTCAAATTGAAAATATCAGTTAATAATAATTTGTAATACATGTGATGATGATTGATTTTAAAAATACAGTCTAGGAACTCCCATTGTGGCTCAGCCAGCTATGAACCCAACTAGTATCCATGAGGATGTAGATTTGATCCCTGGCCTCCCTCAGTGGGTTAAGGATCATGCGTTGCCATGATCTAAGGATATGTCGCAGGTGTGGCTCAGATCCACTGTTGCTGTGGTTGTGGTGTAGGCCTTGGTTGTGGTGTAGGCCTTGGGTGTAGCTCCAATTCGACCCCTAGCCCAAGAACTTCCATCTTCCATACGCCACAGATGTGGTCCTAAGAAAACCAAAAAAAAAAAAAAAAAAAAAAAAAAAAAAAAAAAAAAAAAAGCCAGTCCCGGCATAACTCTTTAGGAAATCTTTTAACCTTAATAATCTGTACTAAAAATGGAGTAGTCATTGCCATGATAATTTCCCAGGTTGATATGTGGGAAGAGTATGAAAGTTAATCTTTTTTTAGTAATCTATTCAGGGTAATTTTCCGTACATAACTACAACCATTTTTTTTTTTTCTCTTTTATCCTCTTAAAGGACAATTGATTCACAGTTATGAGTTGATGATGTTACTTGATTTAACTTGTATGGGTAAGGAAACTACAGCAGAAATGAGGAAGATTCTAGAGCAGTAAAGGAGAGTCAAAGACATCTTTTGCTTGTAATAAAAAGTGATTTTTAAAAGCAAAATCTTTGGAGTTGAAAGGAATCAATTCATTTAAGTGGACTCTCATGTTCAAAATTCTCCAGTGGCTTCCTGTAACATCCAGAAAAACTCCAAGTATCTCAAATGGCCTGCATGATCTGGATCCTGGCTCCCACTCTTCTTGCATCTCCCATAACTATTAGGCCTTATTCCCCCCAGCCAGAAAGTCCTCCTTGTCTTCTTTAAATAGATATCTCATGTTTGCTTTTTCTTCTACCTTTCATCCACAGATTTCACTTTTTTCTTCATTCATATCTCTGCTCAAACAGTAATTCCTAAGATAAGCTGTCATTTTTCTGAGTTGTATAGCAAATGGACGGTAGAAAGCCAAATGGTGAGGAAGGGAGGCCACTTTAAGCTATGATTTTTGACTAAAGAAGCCTTTATATAAGAGTTCCTGTTGTGGTGCAGTGGTGAAACGAATCCGACTAGGAACCATGAGGTTGCGGGTTCGATCCCTGGCCTTGCTCAGTGGGTTGAGGATCTGGTGTTGCCGTGAGCTGTGGTTTGGGTCACAGACGCGGCTCAGAACCCTTGTTGCTGTGGCTCTGGCGTAGGCCGGTGGCTACAGCTCCAATTGGACCCCTAGCCTGGGACCCTCCATATGCCACTGGGAAACGGCCCTAGAAAAGGCAAAAGGCAAATAAATAAATAAATAAGAAGCCTTTATACAGGTAGTGGCTAGCCTGAAAAGTTAATTTTAGAGTTACTTGTTTAGTATTATTATGTAAATAACATTAATGTAATCATTTCAATTAAATCATTTGAGGTATATCTGAATATTTTATGGGATGATTTTTATCTGATTTAAGTGGAAAAATTAGTAAAGGTGATTTTAGTCTATGTCAAATATTTTTCTGTCTTGGAAAAGTTGAATTGAGAATTTTTAAGAAAGTCTTGATATTTTAATGGCTGGTGGCTTCTAATTCAGTATTGCAAAACTTGTTCATTATTTGGTCAAAATGGATCACTTTGAAACCTAGGATGTAAGAAAGAAGAGAATGTTTTTTTCCCCAATTCAAGAATGAAAGGGTAAATAGGCAAATTGGAATACTTAAAACACATGGTGGGCCTGAGATTTATGAAGGTAGAGGCCGAAGTGGAAGCTAAGAAATTAAAGGCTCTCTTGCCAAAAAAAAAAAAAAAAAATTGCATTTTTTGTTTTTCTTCCTATGTGTGAAAGATGTTTTGTTTTGTAATGTTACCTTTTTTTTTTTTTTTTAATTCAGCTTTTCTTCTCTCCCTTTCCTGTGTGTTAAGGGGAAACTACGCTTTCCATTCATTAGGAGGTACCATTAAAGCCTGGAGAAGCCAGGGTGAGGTCTAAGGGAAATCAGGTGAAGAATTGGCAATTTAAGAAGACTATTCTAGAGTAGTAGATCCCAGAGCCTGTTTTTTTTTTTTTTGTTTTTTTTTTTTTTTGCTTTTTTTGCTATTTCTTGGGCCATTCCCGTGGCATATGGAGGTTCCCAGGCTAGGGGTCGAATCGGACCTGTAGCCACCAGCCTACGCCAGAGCCACAGCAACGTGGGATCCGAGCCGCGTCTGCAACCTACACCACACCTCACGGCAACGCCGGATCATTAATCCACTGAGCAAGGCCAGGGACCGAACCCGCAACCTCATGGTTCATAGTTGGATTCGTTAACCACTGTGCCACGATGGGAACTCTCCCAGAGTGCCTGGTTTTGACCTAGGAGAGAGCAGACAAGAGTATTGCTTGACCACTTTAATTTGGACAACTCAGTGGGTCAAAGAGAACCCTCGAATATCACAGGAGTAAGATGTTACTCATCACTCTGGGGCCAAAGGACTGCATGTTCGTGCTCCCTCGAAGACTTGAAAATATATCAGGTTGCTAGCTTAGACTTTGGGTTTCCCAACTGTTGCTTTTCAGCAGAGGCAAAATTAATGTCTTCCATGTGCCTGTCACATGGTGTGTTAATGAACCAGCTTCTGAGGATATAAAATGACAAGACCTCTGTGCCGAAAAAGGTTGTAATCTATTCAAAGAGGCATGGGAGCATGGCAGTTAGACATGTGACTTCTGGAACTAGACTCAAGTCTGGGGGTGGCTTGGGGCAAGTTATTTAACCTCACTGTGACTGGGTTACTTGATCAGAAAATTGTTAATATTAACTGACAATACTTGCAAAATCCTTGTAAAATCCCTAAAATAACACCTTGCACATAGTGAATGCTTAAGATTAGTTATGATTATAGCTATTTAAAACAGATCTCATCTTTGATGTGCCTCTGTAATAAATGCATGTGCTCTTCATTTTTCTAATATTTCTGGTCCAATTCCTAAGGCCAGGAACAGGAAATATTCTTGATTATCCTGCTAAGGGTCCAGGGACATATTTACTCATGTTTTTCTTGGTAGATGAAGACAGAGCTTAGTGGAATGATCACTTTTCTAGCCATGCAATCCTTTCTGTGCCATAAATTAGCTGTGCATCCAGAATAGGTGATTTACTATATGGTGGTTTTAGTTTACTCACTGATAAACTTTGGAAGTTTATCTTTAAAGTCTATCATTCCTGACATTTCATCACTAACGCAGTCTTGACCCACAAAATGTGTTTTATTTTAAGGAACTATGAGAAATTCAACAAATTTTCAAATACACTCTACCTACTGAAAATCTTGCAGCCAGTTGTTGCTAATTCTTGAGCTGGGAGGAAATTTTAGATCTCAAGTTTATAGTCCACTGAGCTTAAAGTTAATCACAGGGTGTTTAAGATTAAGTACTATATTTACAGAACTAACAATTCTCTTTGGAAAACATACCCCAGTTGGGTTTGCCATAGATGCCAATATTTTCTGGACCTGCAGAAATTGAAGGCCAACTATACTATGCCATTTTGCATAAGGCACTTGAGCAGCTGCAGATTTTTGTCTCTGGAGAGGGGGTCTTAGACCCAATCCTCCGTGAATATCAAGAGAAAACTGTGCTAGAATATGTGCGATCATGGGTACTACTTCGCCATGCAGATGAGTGTGTGTATGTCAGCCTATGTATAATGTATGTACATATTACAAACACACATATATGTGCACATAAGGATATGGACTGCTACACACACATTTGATACACGAACACATACATACATGGCATATGTGGAGGGATAGAGGCAATGATAACAATAGCGTCCGTGTGTGTCCTTAGAGACTTGGAATGATTAAATTATCGAAGATTTCTGATTTCTAGTAAATTTTAGACAGTGTTATCATTCTGAACTTGTGTTTGTGAGCCTTATAAAATTAGGATTTTAAACTTTAGAGTCTCAAGTATAGTACTTCTAACACAAATAACTGAAAAATTGTATTAAGTAGTTTCTAACATGCTATACTGAGGTAAAACACAAAGGGCACTTGACATTGTACTAGGAATTCTGTTCCTAAAGACTAAAACTTCAAAATGGGAGTTCCCGTCATGGCGCAGTGGTTAACGAATACGACTAGGAACCATGAGGTTGCGGGTTCGGTCCCTGCCCTTGCTCAGTGGGTTAACGATCCGGCGTTGCCGTGAGGTGTGGTGTAGGTTGCAGACGCGGCCCGGATCCCACGTTGCTGCGGCTCTGGTGTAGGCCGGCAGCTACAGCTCCGATTCGACCCCTAGCCTGGGAACCTCCATATGCCACAGGAGCGGCCAAAGAAATAGCAAAAAGACAAAAAAACAAAAAAACTTCAAAATGTTCGTAGGAATTGGTTCATATCTATACAAGAAGTGGCCTCTAGTGACTGTACAGTTTGAGGCATAGGAGGCATGTGGTGTGAGGATATAAGGCCCTAGATGGGCTTCCAGAGCACAATTGCCTTTGTTGTTTATCAGCAGTGTGGTTCTGGGCACTCCATTTCTTCCTCGGTCAAGTTCATGTAAGGGGTGTGGGGTGGTGCTTGGCACAATTAATATGGCCATAAATGTAACAAAATGACTGAGATTCTCTCAGGTCTATAATTCTATGAATTAGTAATCACATCTGTTTAAAAGAAGATACGAAGGGTTATGTGATACTGGAGAATATGAGCTCTTAATGAAATAAACACTTCCATTCTTTTTTATCATACGCATTTATAAAGGAATTACAGAACTCAGGTTGGAACTTGGCAACAGTTGGAGATGATTTGAGAATGTGTTTGTTAGGGTTCTCCAGAGAAATAGAATCCTGTTGTGAGACAAGAGAGGAGGATTATGAGGAATTGGCTCATGTTATGGTGGATGTTGTGACTTCCCATCAACTGCCATCTAAACTGAACATCCTGGAGAGCCATCCGCCTGAGTTTGAAGACCTGAAAACCAGGCAAGCTGATGTTTGGAAATTCTAGCCTGAGGGCCCCAGAGGATGAGATGAGATGTTCCAGCTCAAGCAGGAATGTAAACACACAAAAGCAAGTTCCTTCTTCCTTTACCTTTTGTACTATTTACGCCCTCGGTGGATTGATGATATCCATGCGCATTGAGCAGGGCACTCCACCGAGTCCACATGCTCAGATGCCCGTCTCATCCAGAAACACGCTCACAGACACACCCAGAAATAATAGTTAATCTGGCACACTGTGGCCAGTCAGGCTAACATACAGAATTAACCATTACTTGTGAATATGGTGATAATTGGAAGAGTTGTACCAGTTTATATATTTCTATACGTCACATGAGATAAAAGATTTGTGTAAAAGTCACTCAGGTTTTAGACACTATTAATTGAGCTTTGTACTGACTCAGACTCAAAGAATAAGTAGCTATTTGCTTAGTCCAAACTCTTTATTAAGGAGAATTATAAATCTGAACAATTAAACTATATTTAGGAAATGTACTTTCTGGAAAAGAGAAATAAGGGCTTAAACATCTAATCTCTTTGTCCTTTTCTGTAGAGAGTTAGTGTAACTTAAAAACTACTGGAGAATAGAGATACTATTTGATGATTTTAATGATATTGGCTATTGTTTTCCTAGAGCAATTCAGTTAAAGTTGCTCTATGTTGAACATCAGTGAAGCAGTTTCTATTGCCTCTTAAGCTCATGCTGTATAGAGAACTAAATGGGGGAAAAAATACATTTCAATCACTTTTAAAAGGCCAAAATTTTCTGGCAAATGTTTGAACATTGCAAAGAGTTGTGTAAGTAAAGATGACTCATTTATAGAGTGTTCTCATTTCAACAATAGCTCATTTCTTGTATTTAATTACATGATGTTCCAAATGATATCCTATCATTCCAGTAGAATAGGAAAGCTTTCTCAATCACTGTTTTGCATATTTCATCTAATTAGAGAACAGAACTTTTATGTTGTGAATATAATCTAATGTTGTAGAATATCATTTCTATTACATTATTTGGATAAGAAGATTGGAGAATAATCAAGAAAGAAATGTTTGAATAAACATTTAAAATAAGTTGAAATGCTAAAATGTGATTTCTATTAATGGGAAATACGTTATATTAGAAAATAATGGTATATTTTGTAATTTTACTTACTAGTCTTTAGGATTATATGAATAAAGACACTAAAATCTTAGATCAGAGTAACAAACCTAGTGGGAAAATTAATATGACCAATTCTGTTAGTCATTTAAAAGAACTTTAGACACAGAAAAGACCCCTACAAATACTGATTTTAAATTTTGATGAAGATGTAATGGCAACTTATTGGAGAACGGTTAGTCTTTTCCACAAATGGTGCTGAAGTAATTTAATTATAGACAAAAAAATAAACCTTGATCCATACCTCTCATCTTATCCAAAAACTGAACTCCAAATGGATAACTCAAAACTATTAAACTTCTAGAAGATAGCATACAAAAACTGATCTTGGTCAGGTGTTCTTAAAAATAACACCAAAAGTATGATGAAAGAAAAATTGTTAACTGGACTTTTTCAAAATTAAAACCTTTAGCTCTGAGACTGTTAAGATCATTAAAAGAGAAGCTACAGACTGTGAAAAGAATTACAAACCACATATCTGATAAAGATTCATATCTAGAACATAAGGACCTATTAAAACTCCACATTAAATTGAAAAAACTCCACAATAAATAAAAACTCAAACCATTTCAAATAGAAATGAATATGAAGAAACATTTCACTGAAAAGGATTTAAGGATGGCAAATGAGTGTATGAAAAAATGTCCAACATCACTATCCATTAGAGCAGTAAAAATGTAAACCAAAATGATGTAACTATTAGAAGAGCTAAAATAAAAAATAGTGACCACACCAAATGCTGATGGGGATGCAGAAAAACTAAATCTCTCATTCATGGCTGTTGGGACTGTAAAACCCTGAGTTGAGGTGATACTCCAAAACCAGATAAAATTCTTAAGATGATTTTCATTAAACCTTGACAAAATAACATGATATCTTCTCCCTGATACTACACCCTGTGTTAGTACAATATGTTAGGACATGCCTTGAGTTTAATTTCTTATGAGTTAAACTTTCAAAAATGTTATACTGTATTTAACATTTATCATACTGTATATTGTATATAAAATACGAGTTGAGCCATCAGCATTTCCACAAATTTTAATATTATAGAAACATACAATTTTACTAAATTAAAAGAACTTGTAATAATATCTATTAAAAAAGTGGTTAAGGCTAGGAATACTTATAATTTTTCCAATGATGTAGATAATACATTCACTCAATTTTAATTTTTATAATGTTACTTTAAGGTCTTAGATTAATTTTTTTTGCATTAATAGTTTATCTTTGGAGACAGTTTCTAAAAAGAAAAAGATGCAAAGCACTGGTTATTAGTCATTTTTATATCTACCCTTTATTTTTATATTATAGAATGGTTGCATAGGAAAAGTGGATGTGGTTGCTTTTGAATGATCCACCTTTAAAACTCAATTGATCAGATAAGTTTTTTACTTATGAGATAGTATTTGTTGGCATTCTTCCTTTATTCTTGAGTTTGGAAAAGATAAAGATACTAAAAATAAACTATATTTAGATAACACTTGGCTCAAGAGTTGTAGAAAAATATCAGTATATTCATTTTCCAGGGCTGCTATAACAAACTAACACATACTGGATGCTCTAATTAATGTAAATTTATTTTCTCACAATTCTGGAGGCAAAAAGTCCAAGATCCAGGTGTCAGCAAAGCTGGATGCTTCTGAGACATCTCTCCTTGGTGTTTTGCAGGCCATCTTTTCCCCACATCGTCACGTGATCTTTTTCGTGTTTGTGCTTAAATCGCCTCTTCAAAGAACACCTGTCACATATTATTGATTCAGGCCTACTTTAATTATCTCATTTACCATAATTATCACCTTAAAGACCTAATTTCTAAATCAAGGCACACTTTTGAGGTACTGGGGATTAGGATCTCAATATATGATTTGGGGGTGACATAATTCAGTCCATAATATACATATATACATACTCACATATATGAACTAATAACATACATATATACGCAATATACATAGATGTGTACACAAACGCACATGCTTATGAGATGATCAATATGCGTTGGCAAATATCCCAGTATCTTGTTCTATGGGTTTTTAGATGCGTGAAAGATCTGTTCTCTTGGCTTAATTTGGGTAGTCTTATGTTCTGGCTTATAAGAAAACTAAATAATCTGATCATGATCTTTTCTTAGTATTTACTCTGCAGTACTAAATATATGATCTCCAGCATCTTAAATGCTATTTTACAGCCACTGTCCCCAAACAATCATAACCAACAAAAATGGGGAAACCTAAGCTTTATAGAGATTGAAATGCCCATCACCAGAAACTGCCTCTGTGATCACGCTCCACAGAGAGCGGTCTAGAGCCCTTGAGGATGTTGATTTCTTCCTCAGCACAGGTATGAGAACCACAAGGGAGGGTAGAGAACTGTGGCTACATATGATAATTTGACACAACATTTTGTCCTAAGAAGCTCTTCTCCAGGAAGGTAAGCATGTAAACCAAAAAGTAACTTTATTTACCTGAGGAAATTGCTGTAAACCAATTTATCTGGGCAAACAGTTGTCTTCTCTGGGCAAACAGCTCTTCTGTCAGGAAAACTGAATGGCCAGTGGTGCAATAAGCTCACATGTCATACGATTTTACTTATCCAAACCCTCACTGTGCGGTGTCCACAAGTTCTAAATTATTATGTCACAGTCTATGCTGAATACCAATCAATTTCTTGTCCTGGACTTTGAACCTGGTCTTCCAAATTTTGTAAGTCCTTCCTTGAGCTCCTTCCCTTGAGATGCAACTGGGACTGTTAAAGAAGTATTCATTCTCTTATGGTCAAAACTCTAAGAAACTTAATTTTGCTAGAATAATACATTTTTGATGTTCTTTTGGGGACATGTGACAGTTGATACACTTTACCCCAAACTACAAATGTTAATATTATCTAGAGTAATTATTTATTTATATTGATTTAGGTTTGTTTTCATTGCCTCAGTTTGTCTTCCAAATAAATTATATTAAGTAAAAAATCCAGAATCTATGTTTTGATGATTTAATGGTTAATCCATTAAATATTGAGTTAACTTAAAAATTCCATTCAGTGCCATAATTTAATGAGGTAATTAAGCAGGGCTGTTCACTGTACCTTGATGATCTAACCATTTTTGTTTTTTTTTGTTTGTTTTTGTTATTTAATTTTTGTTAAAAGTTGCCTCTCATCATAAAGAACAGAAATATTAGTTTCAATTTCCAGCCTCCCTTACAGTAAGGCTAGGCCATAGCTCTGGCCAAAAAAATACAAAAGGTGTGTGTGTGTGTGTCTACACCTGAGTGTACAAGCATAGGTGTATCTGATATTCTCCTGATTTAAAAAAAAAAAAAAGTGTTATGAGGATAGATGCTTAATTGACTTTCTTCTTTGGGTGCTGTTGTTTGAGCATGTGATATAAAGACACACAACAGCAGCCTTGAAACCACAAAGCCACAGCCTAAAAACAGAAGCCCACTCTGTATCTTTGGAGACTTTGACACATTGGATTAGCCTTTGATGTACCTACCTTTAGACTTGTTGTTTACAATGAATACATGTTGAATTAGTTGAATAGTTTATAGCCAATAGCATCTCTGATTCAAATATTGGAATCATTATTATTTTTTTTTGAGTGAGAGGTTATTAGCTAAAAACAATGGACATTGTTTTTGGTGGTACATTAAGGGTATGTCCATAATATATTGCATAGTAATGTCCCATAATCACAACATATGAAAATACTGAGTTGTTAGACATATGAATAGATCCATTATTTAGCTTTCAGTATTGTAAGATTTTCTTTGTTTTTCACTTTTATTTCATATCTTATTAATCATTCCTATTGGAAACTCCGAGGAAAGTAGGCATTTATGTGCAATTCAACCTCTTCAGAAGGAAATCTCAATATTCTATATTTAATTTTTATTTTGGAGTTCTTTCCAAAGAAAATGTGTTTAAGTATTCAGATAAGGTAAGCACATTGACATATTTTCACATTATTTTCATTTCTCTGAACATTTTTCTTCTTCCCATTTTTCCTTTCTTTTGTATTGGAGCAGATGTGAACTTGAGCAGATCTGTCACCTTTATGAAAAGTAGACAGAGTGGGTTGTTGCTTGATTGTGTCCCTCAAATACAGGAAATGGTTCTGACATACTTTTTAAAATTAGGAGCAGTGATAGCATTCGAGCACAACTCCATGACTCCATTCAGGACAGGTTTAATGAGCAGGCCTAGCTCTGTTCTTAGAAACATTATACACAGAACTGAACACTTTGCATTACATTGAACAATATTTGGACAATATTTCACTAGGAACTTGGTAAGCTTTGCAACTTATCTGCAGTGATGTGAAATTCAAATGTGTACATGGATATAAGTGAAACTAATTTGAAAACTTTTATATAGTCATAATTTATACACAAACTTTTTGAACAGGGAAAATTTTAACTAATTATTAAGGGTACTTTAAGCTTAATAAAGGGGCACTGTCTAAGAGTGGCTCAGAAGAGTCTGTATTTTGGTTTTTCTTAGCAATTATCCAATGTATTTTTAAACACTAAGTTTATCTTTTTGGCCTATAAATCATAAAAAATGACTGATGTTCACCTTTTGTATAATTTACTTGGTTTGGAGACCTTGCCTATTTGGCATATATAGTTCTAGAAGCAAAATTAGCTGACTACAGAGATCTTGTGGTGGAAAGAAAAATTATATATATATTCCTAGTTGTTCTCGTGGGTGAATCTAGCAGAGAAAGATCTAAGATAAATAAATTCCTAAATAGTCAAATAGAGCACCAAAATGGCTACTTTAATAGAAATCAATGAGAAAAACTAGTCATTTGAGAGTCAAGCTAAAATAAAAATTGTCATGTGAAAGGACTTAGAGTAAGTACTGAACAGTTAAACCTAAATCTGCAGTTTGTAAACATAAAAATGATAACTGAATTAACATTCTGATGCTAAATTGTATTTTTTTGCTCCTGGTATTTACATTTCTATATGACATGTGTCATATTTGCTAGAAAATACTTGTGTACCTAGCCTTCTGTGAAGTAAAGAGCAGACTATTAAATTTTTTATTTTGAGACTTTGCATTTTAGGATGGACTTTTGAAATTTCTGGCATAGGTGACAGTTGGACTTCAAAATATCCAGAGTCAAAATATATACCTTGGGAGGGCCTGTTGTGACTCAGTGGTAACAAACCCAACTAGTATCCATGAGGATGCGAGTTCGATCCCTGGCCTCACTCAGTGGGTTTAAGGATCTGGTGTTGCTGTGAGCTGTGGCTTAGGCTGAAGATGCGGGTTAGATCTGGCATGGCTGTGGCTGTGGTGTAGGCTGGCAGCTGCAGCTCTGATTCGACCCTCTAGCCTGGGAACTTCCATATGCCACAGGTGTGGCCCTAAAAAGGAAAAAAAAAATAGATTTTTGGGAAAATGCATCATGAATAACAAGATTCCTGCTGTAGATATAATAAGAGGGCAACAGATTGGAGAAGACAGCAGTAGAAATTTGCCTCCTCAGCCAGGCTAAGGGCTGGGGTTGATGACAGCAGTCTGAACATGGTGGGCAGTTGAGGATAGAATGGAGACATCTCCTCTTTTCTCAGGTGGTGCTCAGAAAGTGTACAGTCTTGGAGTTTCTGTCCAAGGCAGCGGCTACAGCTCTGATTTGACCCCTAGCTTGGGAACCTCCATATGACTCAGGGGCAGCCCTAAAAAGACCCCCCCCCAAAAAAAAAGGTTTTTGGAGTCAGGCTTTAGCATGGTGCTCCCAGGAGATTTTAAATGATTCTCAAAAGCATCTTGTTACTGATGCAGTGATGCTATATAAACCTGCTGCCCTCCTCAAATTCTACTCCTAGATGCCATTGGAAAAGGTAGAGTAAAGGCCAGTTCTCTAATAATACACTTTAAAGCTGAAATTAGTAAACCTCAGAAGTTACTGAGTTTACTTTAAAAATATCTAGATTCAGTTTTTTGCAAATATGAAATGGGAGTTTGAAGTAGAGACTAATTTCATTTATAATTTTAAAATGTTCATGTACATCATTATGTCATGAGAAAATATCTGCTAAAAACTAGTTTCAAAAAATAATGAAACTACATAAAATGTGAACTATTAATAATAAAATTCTACATAATATATACAAAAAAAGTCCCTATTTCTTTGTAATTCTCAGGGAATCAGGATGCTCTTTCATCTTGTGTCTAAATATGAGTTTAAAACCTTAACATCCTTATAAAAGTAAAATTAGTATGTATATTACATAAGAATGGAGAAAGCTGAGAAAACACTGTACACAAAATAAAATATATGTAATGAACGAATAGCAAGAAAGCCCCGCAAAATAGCAAGTGCAATAAAATATAGAAAAAGAAATGTATCAACCTGGATAATAAATGTAAAAATTAAGCTTATTTATACAATAGTTCCTTGGAATGGGTTCCAAATTAAAATTCATCTATATGATACTTATGGAGCTACATTTAAAATAATACAGAAACCTGAAATGCCTAAGAATGCATAAAGCAAATCCAAAATGAAAAATAAAAGAAAAAACTCTAAACAGGTGTCAGTGTATTCTTAGGTGACAAAGTAAAACTTAGAAAACCTTAAATTGGAAAGAGACAGCCTTTCATATTTAGAAACAGTGCAGTACACAAATCACCTATATTTTTCATGGAACTATGAACAACTATGCAACCTGTAATAGAATTTTTATAGAATATAAAAATGTATAAAAGGAAAGAGAAATACTAGAGAAAGAGGCAGAAACATTCTACTAAGACATGTTACTCAGTCTTTTATGGCTTGTGGAGGTAAAATTAAAAATAACATGAAACATCCTATAGGCCATGCACTGGTTTTGAGTGCTTTGCATGTGTTTGTTTAATCCTCATAACACCTCTGTCAGGTAATGTTATTATCCTAATTTTACATGTTAGAAAAATAAGAGATAGTTTTAAACAGTGTGACTTCACAGAAGTTATTTAAAGTTGCCAAGCTAGAATTTGAACCCAGGCAACTAAACTCCAGAATATATACTTCATCTACTACATTATGGAAATTATAGGTAACTCAATAAATTTATTTAATAATGGTGTCAAATATGATCTTCAGACATTTAATATGTACCTTTCTAAGGATCAATAGGTATGTTTAATGTTAATTTCATAAGCAAAATTCAATAAACAAATTAGAAACAAAGTAGTGATTACCCCTGAGGAGAGGGAATAAGGGGCGGTAACATAGGGCTAAGAAAATCAGAGGTACAAACCATTAGGTATAAAATAAGCTACAAGAATATATTGTACAACACAGGGACTATACTCAATATTTTATTATAATTATAAATGGAGCATAAACTTTTAACAATTATGAATCACTACGTTGTACACCTGTAACTTACATTAAAAACATTCCTACCTAAGAGAGGGAGATATGGGCTTACATGTATGTGGTGAAAGCGCAGAACAGAGGTGCTCTGGTCCAGCCAGAAGTGATGAGCAAGGGGTAAAGCAGAACAGAGGTGCTCTGGTCCAGCCAGAAGTGATGAGCAAGGGGTAAGTTGAAAGAAGAGGTTGAGGAAGAATTCCTGGAGAACGCAATGTTGGTTCAGAGTTCTTCAGAACTACACATGGTAACACAGAGGTCAAGATCCCTTCACCCATGCTGGGTCAAGTAAGAGGCTTATGAAGATTGAAAGAGAGCTCTGGCTGGTCCTTTAAAAACAAAACAGGAGTTCCTGTTGTGGCACAGTAGTTAATGAATCCAACTAGGAACGATGAGGTTGTGGGTTCGATCCCTGGCCTTGCTCAGTGGGTTAAGGATTCCGCGCTGCCATTAGCTGTGGTGTAGGTTGCAGACGTGGCTCGGATCCTGCGTTGCTGTGGCTGTGGCGTAGGCCAGTGGCTACAGCTCTGATTAGACCCTTAGCCTGGGAACCTCCACATGCCGCGGGAGCAGCCCTAAAAAAGGCAGAAAGACAAAAAATAAAAACAAAACAAAACTCACAGTATTAGATAGGAGGTTATATTAATTCAGCTCATTCCAGTGACTATTAATCTTAGCTATAATCAAAATCCACCTAGAGTTAACCTCTGGGTCTGCTGGTTTAGAGTTGCCCAGCTTCCTCTCTGCTGGAGAAAGTGGTTCATTTGTTCCCCAATAGTGAATCCCTTATGTCTGACTTTCCAGTTGCTATCCAGATCTTCTGAGCTAATTATAAAGTAGTTTTCCTGCCAAACCCCAGAAAGTCACAGAATAAAAGCCAGCTAAGAACTGAAATCTTTTAGGCTGCCCCTTAATTCCCAAATAAGATTTCCTCATAGAACTGTCAGTTTTGAGATGACTCAGATGTTTTCAATTTATTGAAACTATGGTGATGCCATTATTCAGTTAGATAATTAGTCAACCCAGTATTTATTGACTGCACAATGCCAAGCTTCACTTAGGCCTAGAGGAGTCCATGATAACACAGAAGTCAAGATCCCTTCACCCACTGCAGCATCCACAGCCTGGTAAAGAATGTTATTCATGAATATAAATTCATGGTGATGAGTTTTGTCTTTGGTGTGACAAGTTCAAAGTTGAAGAGTTCAAGGAGTTCCCTGGTGGCCTAGGGGTTAAGGATTCGATGTCACTGTGGTGATGCAGGTTCAATCCCAGGCCCAGGAACTTCTGCATGGATGGGCAAGGCAAATAATAATAAAAATTCAAACCTGGTGTATGAGAGAAACTTGGACCTGAAGGGGTAAGATAATTAGGTAAAGATGCCACAGATCCAAAGAGGTGGGGAGGCAGAATGATAAAGTATGTTCTCATTGGCTGGCGATGTGCGATTGTGAGGGGTAAAAGGAAACATGACTTGTTCCAGTGGAGCTGAATGTTCAGTCCACTGCAATATAAAAATAGAGGAATGTGAGCAATGAGGCTGGCAGGGAAGCAGAGGCCCAGCAGAAAAGGCCTAACTGACCATGTTGTGGACCTTGGATTATATAATTGAGCAGGGGGGACCCACTGAAGGGTGAAAACCAGGAGTATGTTATGGAAGTAACTTAATCAGATTGGTGTTTTGAAAGCTCACTCAGAATTCTTCCTCTGTAGGAGAATAGATTGGAGTGTTGCAGGAGGAAGGCCAGGAAAACAGTGGGTTTTTGAACTCTGTCAGGCTTCCTAATTTAGGGATCACCCTTTGCTTTGCTACCCAAATCTAAATAAAATGAACCCCATCCCACCTACCCAGAGTAAGGCCACATTTTCCTTGTAGCAGTCCACACTCATAGCTCAGAATTCCTGCTTCTGGGTCCACTTTAACCCCTCCTTCCCTGTCATCTCCTGTAGCTGATGGTCTCTATCTACAGTGCTTGTTCCAACTGTTTGGGGGGAAAAAAAAGAAACAAACAAACAAACAAAAAAACCCAACAGAAATTTCCATTTTCTGACAAAGGTGAAAAATATTAACATTAAATTTAACATAATGTAATAAATATTCCCACTGTGGCATGCACAGGACTCATAGTTTGGCAACTCTACCACACAGTTCATATTTCTGGGGAAATTAAATGTGAGCTGTGTCCAGCCCTGGCGCAGACATAGGAGAAGGTGCATGTCCAAGGTGCAGGGAGCGAAATGGCCTGGGAAAAGCCACACACACACAAGAAGACAGGTTTTGGGAAACTGCACATAATTTAGTATCACTGGAACCTCGGTGCAAGATGTGAAATTGGAAGAAAAGAAAATTGTTAGAAAAGATGAACAAAGTCAGTCTTTGCTTTATCAGGCTTAATCCTGAAGGACCTATTAAAATTGAAGTATTATTTCCATCAAAATAATATATATATCAAGTTTCCAAAATAAAATTGATTATAAAATGAACAGGGCCCTGTGCAGTTCTACCTGGAAGCTTCTACGTTATAGTGTTCTTTCAACACTAACCTCTGTATTTTAAACAGCATGTATATACCAACCCTTTTTTCTTTCTTTTTAATACTTATGGATTCAAGTTTTTGGTTATGTTTAAAAAAATATTTCCTGAAGTTTGCATTGCATATTCCCCCACCTTTTCTACAGAAATAAAGACATAGAAATTTGAAAGCATTGGCCTAAAGTCATAACATATCCTTTAGGTAAAGCCAGGTAATTTTCCAAACAGAGGGAATTGAAAATAGTATGATAAGAATTAAAAGAACTACACCACCATTGGGGTTTTTTGTCTTTTCTTGCATTTGTTTTCTGAAGGACAATGATGCCACTTGTATGTGGAATCTTGCATGAACTTGTAAGTATGTTACAGTGCATCTAATAATGAATTCCTTCTTGAAGGAAAAAGTACCTAAAAATACTCTTGCACTGAAATTTATTTGAAATTAATTATGCTTTTGTGGGTTAGTAGAGTGTCAAGCCTCTGGGATTAATTTCCACAATGGATTTCAGAAAGATTTGGAGAATGTTCTTACATGGTTCCCAGTATTTGCCATAATTTTATTTGATTTAGAAAAAGTTTTAGACATTGATACCCTGTAATAAAACAAACCTTCATCTATCTTCCACCCTCCCTCTCTCATATGTACAAATTTATTTTTTCTATGGTTCCAATACACTTATAGTATAATTTCTGGTTAAATAGTCATAAAAAACTGGATTTATTTTATGGTCAAGATATATGTACCACGTACAATGATTATTTTCCTTTTATTTTACATTTCAATTTTTTAATATAGTATTATGTTTGCTTTGCTTTCTGTCCACTCTATTAATAATTTCTCCATGAGCATCTCGATAGAATCGAAAATACCTCCTGGATATGTAAAACCACATTAGATATTTTACCTGCTTAATTTTCTTTTGGCCGACAGGACTCTCAGAACATTTGTGCTCCTGCTCTAGTTTCAACTGTTTGCTCTTTAACTTGTTTTTCACACAATCCACTTGAAAGTCTCTTTCTTTGACCAGAGTTTCATCTATTATTTTTGAATTCTTGTTTCCTTTTTACTGATTTATTCTGTCTTTTTGGTGGACTACGTTCACCATTAGCTCTAGGAAAATTTCTGAGTTATGAATTGGTTAGCTTCCATTTGATTTTATCTCTAAGGGGTTTAGGTTGTAGCTTTTCCTGGTCTATTAAATCATATACTATTAGGCCAGTTACTTTCACAATTTCCTGTCTGCTATTTTTGCTTTTTTCATTCACTTTGTCCTGCTGGCTTCATTCCTGTTTTATCCTTTTACTATTGACTTGAGGGTTTTGCTAGACCATCTCTGAAATGGCAACAGATAGTCTCTGCCTTCTGGCATTCATGCTTTTATGCAATCTCTTCTCCTTAAATATGGGCTGGATCTATGATTCACTGATAAAGAATAGTATCTGACAAATGTAATAGGATTTCACTTCTGAGATTAGGTTACAAAAAGACTTTTTTTTTTTAAATTACTCAATGAATTTATTACATTTATAGTTGTACAATGATCATCAAAACCCAATTTTATAGCATTTCCATCTCAAATCCCCAGCGCATCTCCCCACCCCCCAACCTGTCTCCTTTGTAGACCGTAAGTTTTTCAAAGTCTGTGAGTCAGTATCTGTTCTGCAAAGAAGTTCAGTCTGTCCTTTTTTCAGATTCCACATGTCAGTGATAGCATTTGATGTTGGTGTCTCATTGTCTGACTGACTTCACTTAGCATGATAATTTCTAGGTCCATCCATGTTGTTGCAAATGTCAGTATTTCATTCCTTTTAATGGCTGAGTGATATTCCATTGTGTATATGTACCATATCTTCTTTATCCACTCCTCTGTCGATAGACATTGTGTTGTTTCCATGTCTTGGCTATTGCAAAGTGTGCTGCAATGAACATTGGAGTACATGTGTCTTTTCGAGTCATGGTTTTCTCTGGTTAGATGCCCAGGAGTGGGATTGCTGGATCTAATGGTAGTTCTATTTTTAGTTTTCTGAGGAATCTCCATACTGTTTTCCACAGTGGTTGAACCAATTTGCAATCCCACCAACAGTGTACTAGGGTTCCTTTTTCTCCACACCCTCTCTAGCACTTATTGTTTGTAGACTTTTTGATAATGGCCTTTCAGGCTGGTGTAAGGTGGTACCTCATAGTGGTTTTGATTTTCATTTCTCTAATAATGAGTGATGTTGAGCATCTTTTCATGCGTTTCTTTGCCATCCATATGTCTTTGGAGAATTGTCTGTTTAGATCTGCCCATTTTTTGATGGAGTTGTTTGTTTTTTTTTTTTTGTTATTGAGCTGTAGAAGGTGTTTATAAATTTTGGCACATAATCCCTTGTCAGTCAACTCATTTGCAAATATTTTCTCCCATTTGTGGGTTGTCTTTTCGTTTTGTTTAGGGTTTCCTTTGCAGAAACTTTTAAGTTTATTTGAGTCCCACTTGTTTATTTTTGTTTTTACTGTCATTACTCTAAGAGGTGGCTCTGAGAAGATGTTGCTGTTGTTTATGTCAGAGAGTATTTCACCTATGTTTTCCTCTAAGAGTTTTATAATATAGGGTCTTATATCTAGGTCTTTAATCCTTTTGAGTTTATTTTTGTGTATGGTGTTAGGGAGTGTTCTAATTTCATTCTTTTCCATGTGGCTGTCCAGTTTTCCCAGCACCACTTATTGAAGGGACTGTCTTTTCTCCATTATATATTCTTGTCTCCTGTGTCAGAGATTAGTTGACTGTAGGTGCATGGGTTTAATTCTGGGCTTTCTATCCTCTTCCACTGATAAAGGCCATATATGACAAACCCACAGCTAACATCATTCTCAATGGTGAAAAGCTAAAAGAATTCCTGCTGAGATCAGGAACAAGACAAGGATGTCCACCACTACTATTCAACATAGTTTTGGAAGTCCTAACCACAGCAATCAGAGAAGTAAAAGAAATCCAAATTAGAAAGGAAGAAGTAAAACTATCACTATTTGCAGATGACATGATACTATATCTAGAGAATCCTAGAGACTCTACCAGAAAACTGTTAGAGCTATTCCACGAATTTGGCAATGTTGCAGGATACAAAATTAATACACAGAAATCAACTGTATTTCTATATACTAACAATGAAAGATCAGAAAGAGAAATTTAGGGAAGCAATCCTGTTTACCATTGCATCCAAAAGAATAAAATACCTAGGAGTAAACCTACCTAAAGAGACAAAAGACCTTACTCTGAAAACTATAAGACACTGATGAAAGAAATCAAAGATGACACAAATAGATGGAAAGACATACCATTCTCGTGGATTGGAAAAGTCAATATTATCAAAATGAGTATACTACCCAAGGCAATCTACAAATTCAATGCAATCCCTATCAAAGTACTAAGGATGTTTTTTACAGAACTCGAACAAAATATTTTAAAATTTGTTTGGAAGTACAAAAGACCCAGAATACCCAAAGACATCCTGCAAAAGAAAAATGGAGCTGGAGGAATCAGGCTCCCTGACTTCAGACTATACTACAAAGCAGCAGTCATCAAAACCGTATGGTACTGGCATAGAGACTTTGACTTTGGCCTTACTTTCTGTCTCTCTTGCTCTCACTCTCGTTCTTGATCTCTCACTTTCTCTGAGGGAAGAAATTTTCCACATGCTGACCTGCCCTCCTGCAGAAGCCCACATGGCATGGAGTGAGGGCAGCCTCTGGTCAGTAATCACTGAGGGACATGAGCCCTCAGTGCAGTAGACAGGGAGGACTGAATTCTGCCATGTGAATGAGCTTAGAAGAAGATCCTTCCTAATTCAAGTCTTCAGATAAGACTGCCTCCCCTCTTGACAGTTTGGTTGCTGGCTTGTGAAAAACCATGAGGCAGAGATACTCAGTAAGTGGTACTCAAGTTCTTGACTTCTACAGGCTGAATTATGTGTCAAATTGATATGTTGACATCCTAACTCCTAAGGTGATGGTCTTAGGAGTTGGGGGCCTTTGGGAGATGATGAGATCATAAAGACAGAGCCCTTCTCAGAAAAGATCCCAGGGAGAGGCCTTTCCCCCTCCAACCTGTGAGGATACAGCAAAAGTGTTCTGTGAGCCAGGAAGCAGGGCTTTGC
This sequence comes from Sus scrofa, assembly GCF_054392235.1. NCBI lineage: Eukaryota > Metazoa > Chordata > Mammalia > Artiodactyla > Suidae > Sus > Sus scrofa. The sequence goes on from NC_139390.1 coordinate 67,283,115, forward strand.
CAGTCACCAAATCTGCTGGTGCCTGGATCTTAGACTTCTTGACTCTGGAACTGTGAGGAATGAATTTCCATAGTTTATAAGCTACTCAGTTCATGGTAGTTTTTTGTAACCTGAGCAAATTAAGACACTCACAGAAACTATGAGATAATAAGCATTTGTTTTAATCTGCTAAACTGGGATTATTTTATAACCATAAATAACAAATCTATAGAGATTAAGAAAGAATAGAGATTATCATCTTATGTTTGTCATGTCTGGACAGAAATCTGAAGGGTCTTCATTAGAAATCATGGTATAATTTTTTAAAAGTTAGTAAAATGAAAGTTATTTTAAAGAGTTACTCTAACAGAAACCTTATGGGGAACATATGGGAAGGAGCCAGACTGGAGGAAATGAAGGATTGCTGTGAGAAATGATGAAGACCTGAATTAAGTCAGCATCAGAGGGTATGGAAGAGAGAAGGCAAATTTGAAAAAAATTATTTTTCCATTTTTCTCAGGGATTCCAGTGTTTTTTTTTTTTTTTTTTTTCGGTCCGCAACCATGGCATATAGGACTCCTGGGCTAGGGGTCAGATTGGAGCTGTAGTTGCAGGCCTACACCACAGCCACAGCAACACCAGATCCATGCTGTATCTGTAGCTACACCATAGCTTAAGTCAATGCTAGATCCTTAACCCACCTGGGCAGGGCCAGGGATCAACCCTATTCAGGTTCATTAACACTGAACCACAATGGTAACTCCAGGGATTCCAGTCTTGTGGGAATGAAGTGGATCATTGTTCTGTCAGTTAGGATAAAGACTAGAGAAGAGGAATTCCTGTCATGGCACAGTGGTTAAACCAACTAGCATCCATGAGGACGTGGGTTCCATCCCTGGCCTCACTCAGTGGGTTGAGGATCCAGTGTTGCCATGAGCTGTGGTGTAGGTCACAGATGAGGTTTGGATCTGACATTGCTGTGGCTGTGGTGCAGGCTGGCAGCTACAGCTCCAATTCGACTCCTTGCCTGGGAACCTCCATATGCCTTGAGTGCTGCCCTAAAAAGACATAAAAAAAAAAAAAAAAAGACTAGAGAAGGAGCAAAAGGTGATGAGGATAAAAATAAGTTTAGTTTTGGATATTCTGAGTTTGAGATGCCCTTGTATTGAAAATAATGGTAATGCAGATACTAGTAAGCATTGTGAATTACATGCTTGATGATCAGCAGACCCTGCTCAGTGCATCCTGCATGAGTTATTTTGTTTGTATCCCCATGACAATATTACCTAATAGTTATTATTATTTCCATTTAAGTGAATAATTTGGGGGTTAGAGAGTTCAATAACTTTCCCAAAGGACATAGAGTGATTTTGAGATAATAATTTAAACATAAGCAAAGCTTATATTTCTAAAGCTCAGGCTTCTTATCTCCACACTATTTTTTAGACATGCTCTAAAGAAAACTGGGCATTGTCTTCAGAAATTCTAAATTCCTTTTGGTTGCCCTAAACATTTTTGTAACCAGACAATTCTGGTTCTAATTGCATGACTGAGCCTACAGCCTAGAGGATAATCATAGGCATTTAAAATTTTCTGGTGAATTATTATATTTTATGAATCAATTACATGTAAGATGTTGTTGATAGATACGGGGAAAGACAGGCCTGGTTTTTAGTGTTAAATTTAGTCATTACAGTACAAGCCTCCTGGGTGGTGTATCTCATATTCATTTAAGTAGATTATAATAGTGACTGTTTAAATCCAGGATCTACAGTAATAAGAGGCTGCACAGGATGAAGGTCACTTTATCATAATTATACTATTGAGAAATTATGGCCCAAATAGTGTTATATAAATATCATTGAATTTGGTTTATTTTGACTTTGCTTTGCTTAAAAAAAATATTCTGCAAATGGCTGCTTGGGTGGACTGGAAAAGTTGATTATATTTTCTGAAATAATCATCCGTTTGGCAGGATATGTAAATTGTAAAGCTAAAAAAGAGATTATTTTGGGAGTTCTCTTAGGACGGCTAGAAGATGATTTTTATTATTGACACGAGTAAGTGGACTTTCCTGATGATTGCAGATACCTAAGGAGAGTATTGGAAGAAACTTGGGTAATCAAAGCTATAGAGAAATGGAATAGTCAAGGCCAGGGCTTAAGGGAAGATGTGCACATAGGCATTCACTCAAAGAATTTCAACTTATTCAATAACCTCTTCTCTATACTATTTGCATTCCTTCTTCAGTTTTTACCTCAATATCCTTAACTTATCTCAAAGCTATCACCTTATGAAGTTTGAGTGCCTCTTTTAATCCAGCTGTTATTACAAATATGTTAAAATATACAGCCAAACATAACATAGTAAACTGTAAGCTAAAAAAAATCCACAACCTGAAAGTTGAGAGTTAAGTTTTATTTGGGGTAAATTTAGGACTTAAGCCTGGAAAACAGCATCTCAGGTGGCCCTGAGAAATCTCTCTGTGGCAGTGAGGAGGAGCTAGGATATATAGGGGTCTTTGCAACAAAGGGCTGGGAGCAGCAATAAAAGAGGCCTGGGCTCACTGAGATCATTCCTTTGATATGCACATCAGCTATCAGGGCCAGTATCCTGAGTTTCTATAGCCTTTGGGACTCACCAGCCCTCACCCTTGCAGGTGACTGCTTTTATAGATGACCGTGACTTTCTTTATCCTTAGCTACAGACTGTGCCGAAATACCACCCAAGGAGGAAAAGGGGGAACATCAGGATATGGTAAAGGTGAGGGGGAGGTGCCTGCAGCACACACACATTGTACAAAAATTTGTTGCTGATCTCCTGAAGGCTACTACCAGTGACAGACATTACCATGAAGGATTTAGTGTTTTTCTAGATACGAGGAGATGCAAGAATTGGGCACATAAAATCTTCTAAAAATATCTGACTATCTGGAGACCTGTTCTTCCAGTTTTCCCATAGCACAGAGTGCCACACTCTTGGTCTCCACCCTGAGCTCTGCTCAGGGGGTGCTATGAGTTTGTAGCTGCAGTGGCTCATGTTTTACTCCATGTAAGAAGCTGATGGCAAGTGTCAGACTTCAGTTCACAGCTTCTAGTACTCTTCATCTAGGTCCAGCAATTGTTGAGGTTTGCTATGCTGGCATGTGTGCCTGCATGTGCGCACTCACGTTTGTATGTGTATTCTAATTATCTCTTGAGTATTTTAGCATGCATGTGTAGGAATAAGGAATTCTTTAGGGACTCTTTAGTGCCAATGAGAAAGGAGTTTGGTATAATGATTAAGAGCAAAAATATTTGGGAGTTCCCGTGGTGGCGCAGTGGTTAACGAATCCGATTAGGAACCATGAGGTTGCGGGTTGGATCCCTGCCCTTGCTCAGCTGTGTTGTAGGTTGCAGATGCGCCTTGGATCCTGCGCTGCTGTGGCTCTGGTGTAGGCCGGCGGCTATAGCTGTGATTCGACCCCTAGCCTGGGAACCTCCACATGCTGCCGCGGGAGCGGCCCAAGAAATGGCAAAAAGACAGAAAAAAAAAAGAGCAAACATTTGTATCCTAACCGTGCTCCTAAATAGCGATGTAAAATTTTCTGACCTCTTATAATCTCGGTTTTGTCATGTATAAAATGCGGATGAAATGCATTTCAACCTGATGGGGTTATTTTAAGATCAAATGAGAGGGTATAAGCAAAACACTTCAGCCTATTGCCTCATACAAGTGAATGCTCAGTAAAAACTGAAATTTTCATTAGGTATTTGTCATCTCTTTCCACCCTTGCCTCTGTTCCTTATTTCTACTGTTCAGGCATTTACATGGTCACAATTAACATGAAATCAAATTAAGACTGAGAATAGAAATCTGAAGAAAAGTTGGAGAATGTATAATTCTGTTGGTTAATATATCTTAATTCAATTTAAAACTACTCTGAAAAGGGGAAAAAAAGAAATGAAGGGACAGGTTTGCTTGTCTATGTTATGCTTTGCTGAGAATTAGCGAATCTTGAGTTTCCTTTTGCTTGAGTTAATTTTGTATTATTTTGGAAGACTTTCAAAGATAGGCAGGATTTGAGAGTTGTAAACAGCCCACATTCAGGTGAGTTTATAGCCAGTGATCAGTGCTTATCATTAGAAAGAAACCTTTTGTTTTTTGGCTATTCTCACACAGAACCTAATAAGAGTAATTGGGAAGCAGCTCTTAGTGAAACAAGAAAGGACGAACTGCAGAAGGATTACTAGTACTATTTTTAAGAGAAAGAGCACCTATCTTTGAATTGAGTGAGTAATACTGGCTTTGCTGAAGCCCAGAATGGAGAGGTTAGCTGTTTCTTTGTGAAAAGAACAACTGAGCTGGGAAAAACAGAGATAAAGGGATGAAAGAACGTGAACATTTATGGAATAGTTCTTTTAGTCAGATACTGGCCTGTTGTGTGTGTTTCTAATTTTGATTGAATCCCCACAACAACCCTAAGTAGTGTTGATGGCTGTCTTTCACATACACAAGTGAGGACTCTGAAGGCCTGAGACTTTGGGTCTTTGGTTTGGATTCACACAGTTAGCAAATGATGCAGCTCTAATTCAGACTGAAGCTTCTGCTTGTGGTTCTCAAGGTGTGATCCTCAGCCCAGCAGCACGGATATTGCCTATAAGAAGGAATAATGTTCAGACCCCAAACTAGATGTACTGAATCAGAACCTCTGAGGATGGAGCCTGGTAATCTGTGTATTACAGGTTCTCCAGGTGAATTTTGAGGCACCCTAAAAGTGAGACCCCTTGCACTATATTATCAATCTATCCCATTCCATTAGCATTTGAAATGTGAGGAAGGAAATAAGTGTTCAGGGTGCACAGTGCCAACTTGGCACTTACTGTTCTGATGACCCTTCTCTGAAGGCACTTAATCAGAGGCTAGATCAAGAGGAAAACTCATGGATGTCCTTGGCTGTAATCTAGGAAAGCACTAGAGAATGGAGATGGGGAGAATCCATTGATTTGGGACCCTCAGCAGAGGAGCACACTGGGGAGGGGAAAGGTGGACCATATCAGTGGAGAGACCATAAGATGGTACAGCCTGGAGACCACTCAGCACAGGCATTTTAGCTGACCCTCTGGGAACTATTGATTCTAATGATCATTAGCAAGAGTCTTCAGAGACTTCTTTGGGAAATATTTAATATGGGGCACTGTGGTAGCTGTGGAAGCTGTGATTTGCCTGGTGCAAAATACAAAGTATTTGTTTCCTTTTTTTTTTTTTTTTGTCTTTTTGCCGTTTCTTGGGCCGCTCCCACGGCATATGGAGGTTCCCAGGCTAGGGGTTTAATCGGAGCTGTAGCTGCCAGCCTACACCAGAGCCACAGCAATGCGGGATCCGAGCCACATCTGTGACCTACACCACAGCTCATGGCAACGCCTGATCATTAACCCACTGAACAAGGCCAGGGATCTAACCCGAAACCTCATGGGTTCCTAGTTGGATTCGTTAACCACTGTGCCATGACGGGAACTCCTGTTTCCTTTTTTTAAAGTCAATTTTTAATAGGAATTTACTTCTAAGCCACTGAGACTAGCATCTTGCAAGTTGGGCTACAGATGCCAACCCACTACTCTGTAAACACTGTTTGACAAATGCATATTGAAGGTCTACACTAGACAAGGCAGTGGATAAACAGCACAAATTTCCTAGCTGAGGATCTAAACCAAAAGAAGACAGACATATGCACACAAGATTTTTAAGTTTTCTTGTGGGCCTAGAGTCTTGGACAAAAGTGGAAGGGTAAAAATTTGTCTTTGGATGATGTCTACTAACTCTGAACTGTGAGCCGAAGGGTTAGACATGCGGTTGTCATGTATCACAAATCAATTAAAAATCAAGATGGCAAGCAGATGTGACATTGTAACTAGAGGAAACAGAAGTGAAAATTAGGCAATTTTACTTAAACAAATGAACAGATGTGTGGAAGAAAACAAAACCAGCAAAACAAACATTCGAAATTAGAATTTTTTAATTACAATAATGAGGTAAAAAGGAACTATGTTCCTAAATTGAGCTAGCTGTTGTGGTGAAGTGTTTTCCATTAGCTTCCTTGGCAGATATCAATTTTCAGGTCTTTGTGATCAGCATAAAGACTACTAGGTTCCAGCTAAATTTCTCCCCAATTTAGGTCTCATTCAGGCCTGGTGTGGAGGAGGCTTGCCATCGATCCAGGATTTCTGGACGTTTGCTATTCAAGATGATTACTGAATGTAGCAGAGCCTGGAATGTGGCACCATGGCCGTGTCTATGGTTCCCACACTCCTGGCAAGTCTTTGGGCTGCCAGAATACATCTGGCAGTACCAAGGTGGGTTCCTGCCAGTACATGGGTGAAGCCTTGTTTAGACCAATTTTCTGAATATCTGATTGATTGAGAATTTCCTTCTTATCACTAGCGTACTACATAAGGAAAATACAGAAATTAAAAAAAAAAAAAACTTGAAAAGATGTAGAGAAACTTTCTTAAAGATTTCTCATGAGTATAACTCTAGAGATATAGAGCTGAATCAACTCTCTTTTTAACCTCTTTTGGGCGATCTGTGTATTAACAAGTTTTCTAGGTAATATTAATACACATTAAAGTGTGAGAAACACGTGGACAGACTTACCCTTTTCAAATATCTACTTTTTCTTCTGTAATAGCATCTTTACAATATTGAATTTGCAAATCTAAGTTATAGCTCTCTAACAAAGTGACATATTTGTAGAGAAAGGTATAGTACACTAGATGTGAATACTATGGGGCAGTGTGATAGAATAGAGAAAGTACTGGGTTTGCAGTCAAAATATCCAGTTGATTTCTGCCTAGGTCACTTACTTTGCTACATTGAAAAAGTCATTTAATAGTTCTTAACACTGTTTCCGTGGTTGTAAAGTAGGATAATAATTGCTTCCAACTCATAGGGTGGTTGTGTGACAAATGAAAAAAAATTAATGTATTTCACTGATAGTCCTTGAGTCCCTACTGTGTGTCTGTTAGGCTGCTAGGCGCTAGGGTAAACAATAGAGAGTCTTTTCCCCTAAGAAACATGAGGCAATACCAATAATGTACATGGACTGATGGGGGGTAAGCTGAGAATATGATTCATCTGTGAATATAGTGGCGGGCAAGAATCAGGAAGATTTCTCAGATAAATGTTCTGTTGAGAGCAAGATGCAAGTGAAGTAGGAAGAAAAATTCTGTGAGGGAAGTAGAGCATTCTTGGTAGAGGGAATGACACGGAAAAGTCTGGAGGCAATGAGGAGCACTGAGCACTAATGGTACTGCAAGTAGCTGATGTGCTACTTGAGGCAGAAGTTGAGTCTTAAGACACGAGCATGGAAACCACAGCCAAATCAGTAAGGGCTTCATACACCATAATGTGTGGGACTTGAAGCCAGCAGTGAACATTTCAAAAAGACATAGGCACACTTTTTAAAAGACAGGGGCATTTTGTAAAGATCACTTGGCTAAATTGATAAGATAATCCAGACCAGAAACAATGATGATGAGAACTAAGAAAATGACAATGGATGAGGCAAGAAGCAGAGATAGGAGGTGTTGAGAATATAACCTAAATGGCATTTGGAAACTAATAATAGGATATGACTGAGAAAATTTACTACTACCAGTTGCTCAGACCTGGCCAGTCTATAGATAGAAAATAACTTTTAATGCCCAGACTATCATGGGCGGATCTCCCACTGGCCTAATTGTTGTCCATCCATCCTCCTCACAGTGACTTTCACCCCAGTGGTGATTTCCTCTCACTTGCTCAAGGATAAGCCCCTGAGGTCCTTCTGCTGTGTCTCTCTGTCATGCTGCCCCATGAATGCCTCTTTTGCAGATCTACCTGTGGTCTGCCTTTGGACATGCGTGTTTTCTACTGTACTGGTTGCTGTCCTCCTCACCCTGGCGGTATGGACTCTTGATTTATGGTTCAGACCCCTGCTACTGTAAGATGCGAGGAATAGCTAATTCTACACAGTGTACCTGAGACCAGTCTAAAACTTTAAGGATATTTTCCAGAAGGTCTAGAGAACCAGGCTCTAAGGACATACAATACAGAAGCTGATTTACAGCTCTGTGGATTCCAAGTCATTTTAAGTTCCTTATCTTGCCTCTCATGGTTGGGAGTATCTGAATTTCTGCTTTGAAATTTACCAAGATCTGTACACCTTGAATTCAGACCAAATCTCCTTTCACCTCTAGAGAGAAAAATAAAGTTTTCCCTCGCCCCACATTAAGGTTGGTACCCTGACTTGTGATTTATTTCTGGAGGCTATGATAGAGTCCATGTTCATTTTCCTTCAGGAGAAAGTTTGTGTCCACTCACACTTTTATGTTCTGTTCCCATGGCTTCAGCAAAATGACATGATGTAATAGATATCAGTATATTTCTCAGCATCTAGATTATTTGGCTTTAAACATGAACAGTCTTATCCTGTGGCCTAGTAAGATATAGTTTAGTTTCCTTTCTGTCTCATTTTACCAGTGTTTTACTAACCTTGGGGTTAACCCTTACTGGTGATAACCTTGTTATTTATGTATAAGTGCTTTTGCTAGCAATTGTTTAGTAATACACTAAGCAAATATAAATGTTATTACTTTTATGCAAAAAAGTCTAAATTGTTTCATATAATTCAGTGACTGCTAAAAAAATAGTCTACCCCTTATCCAGAGTATGATGATATAAAGCCCTATACTTTATTGAGTTTGATTTCATAAGACACCAGAAATAACAATATTTGAAACACAATCTGTTTATGACAGCGTACCTCTCTGTCACCAAAATCCTAAACAAACATGATTTTCACTGGAATTTGTCTGATGACAAATTTTAAGTAAGGTGAAATGAAAAGGAAATTATATCTTTGCCACTCATTCTTTTTATCTCCTCTTAGAGAATGAACATTTGGAATTTAGAAAAATTGCTCAAGCTAAAAGTAATTTTTACCTTGGTGCATCAATTATTATCAAAACTAGCACCAAGAACACCTCTGTATCATGATCCTAGCATCTGGACAATATAAGCCACATGGCCAATATTTATAGCTTTCTAGAAACCGATAGTTCAAGCTGAATAATACAAAAACAGGTTGATAAAATAATTTATTAAAAGCAAACAGAAGAAAGAATAAGATAGCAATTTGGTAAGTAAGGATAGTTAACAATTGACAGTGAATCTTACAGAGGCTCTGGAGTGGGAGGGGAAAAAAGGAGTTCCTTTATTTTGGGTTCAAATAAGAAAATTATTATCCATAGAGTCCACAGAATGTTGGAGATGTGGGCGCACTTTCTTACACTGTAAAACAGCCCTTCACCTCCATCCCCGTCAGGCTCATTTTCTCTATAAAGCTTTGGATATTACCTCTTTCCCTTGAAATCTTTGCTTACAAGTTTTCCAAACTCCTTATTTCTTTTTTCTAGATCCCTTTATCTTCTTTGTCCTATTAACTCTCAGCCCACTGAAATGATTTCCTATCCTACTGAGTCTTTTTCCAGCTCTACATTCTGCTACTATATTGAGTTACTTGGGTCCTTCCACTTCCATTGCTGCTTGCAGGTGACAGTTGGACAGGAGATGGGAAATGGTTCTCTGACCATGGACGGGACTCAGCGTGGAGTAGATAAAAGATGATTCAAGTTTTCTCAGTGTCCAGAAAATTCCTACTTTGGGGTTGCCTCTATCATATGAAAATGATGTATTTCTCCTTCTGTGTCCAAGGAGAGGGCAGGGAAGTGGGCCAAGAGCTGCTCTACCACCTCCTGCTCTGGTAGAATCCCTTCAGTCTTTACCACTCCCTCTTTCCACAGGCAATAAAAACTCACTTGAACCACTGCTTGCAGGACAACCTGCAATAGTTTCCCTGTGTCCTTAGCTAGTTGGTTTTAGGTCAACTGCCTGTGGGAACTTGTCATATATTGTTTGGCTTTATCATTTGGCTACTTTATACATTCTCCTCTGTATATACCCATTCTTCTGCAGTCATCCTGCATTCTTAATTTTTCATTCCTGAGATACAATTTTTTCCAGTGATTTCATCTGAAGCCTCCTACTTGCTTTTTTGAATGTATTTCACAGAGAGGGCTTTCCTTGACACATGTTGAGACAGAAAATCCTCCATGCCATCCTTGCTTGAGAGGACATGGCATGCCTTGCTCATCTCTAGGTCCCTCATTCTCTTCTCTTCTTCACTGTCTGCTGCATATGCCATAGTTATGGCCAGACGGTGAGGTGGCATATATTCATCTCTGATCTAATTTGTGAACATGTAGAAAGACATTTCTGTACACAGCCTTGGCAATTCTGGTTATGGATGCCCACTTTACATTACATATGAGCAAGAATTCTAGCTGTTCTAATACAAAACATGGATCTTCCTGCATTTGTCTGCTGAAATTCTTTTGTGAAACTCAGTGTCCTTTTGCAGCTTCTGATCCTACATCTGTACATCACAGAATTTTTTTTTCTGTTAGACATATAACCAAAAGCAGATGTATTTGCTGGCACCTCTCCTACACATTTTTAGGTTAAAAGAATATCTTTCTCTGCATTAGTCAAAACTCTTAATGTTGTAAACGACAGAATCCCAATCAAAATTGGCTTAAGCAAAATTAAGTTTATTGGGTCCCATAACTAGGAAGTCCATGACTTCATGATGCAAACAATGTCATTAGAACTCATTGTATCTTCCATCATTTCTTGGCTTGCTTTTACATTTTTGGTTCCAAGTGGTAACAAGATGATTGCAGGATTGCCAATTCTTACATAATCTCAGGCCTCACAGGAAAGAGTAGGAATATCTTTTCCAGAAATTAGATCAAAGTCCCCTTCCATCTCACAAGCTGTTTGGGTAACATGTCTATTTCTGAGCCGTTACTGTGGCCAGGCAAAAGCAATACCCCAAATTTTCAGGTCCAAGTCAGACAGTATTGGAAGATTGATTCAACTATAACAGATGCAAATGAACTGAGAAGAAAATTGTGATGTGGTTATCAGAATGTCCTGGGCAGCAAAAACAGGAAATGTTCACTGTAGTCATCTTAGAATATGGCAGATCCAGGAAAAAAAAAAATAGGTTGGAAAATGTCGTGACCCAAATGGAAAAAATGGCACCCTATATAATATACTTTAGCAAGAATTTGAAAAGAAGGTAACTTGGCATTGAATGATCTTCTGGACATTAAAATTTTGAAAACGACAAAAATATAAGCTTTACATGTTCAATACACGATACAATAGTTTTTAAAACTTAAAAATTGTCCTAAGCAAAAAAGATTTCCAACATCAAGAAAGAAATGTTTGAATATGATGTAATTACAATTCTTCCAGTGGTTATCTACCTTTAAATGCTCCAAATATTCTCCTTTATTGACATAAGTAACATTTAAAAATGCCATTTCCTATAAAATACAGTCTATGTATTCATTAAAAAAATACCTTTGACATATACTCTGAGGTACTGCTACAAATGGTAACTGAAAAGAAGAGATTGTCTACTTTTTATTGTATTTAGAACAATATTAAAATAGTTCCAGAGGGAGAAAGTAAAATATCAATAACAAGAAAATGTATTTTATCCATTAATAAAACATAAATCACATGAAAGGTTTTGGCAAATAAAAATCTTCCAAAGCTCAGTGATTCAAACAGACAAAGAAGATAGCATTTTTCCTCCATATACATATTTTTAATAAGTTGTTTTCTAGCAGACAGGCAATTTTTCACCCAATGTATTTTGAACTCTGAATGTTTAAACTGAGAATAAAATGATGCCACATGAATATCAGTGAAATCCTAGGTTAGGGACACCTTTATCAGTGGGAGAAACCCAAATCTTCATAATCAATAGTGAAAAGTTAGAATGTTGGTAAGTAAACCTCCAGGTTTGTTAGGGGTTGAATTGTACCCCCCCCAAATTCATATTAAAGTCCCAAACCCCCAGTACCTTAGCATGTAACTGTATTTAGAGAATAAGGTCTTTTGAAAAGGTGATTAAACTAAAATGAGGTGTTTAGGCTGGATCCTAATCCAATATGACTGGTGTTCTTAAAAGAATAGGAAGTTTAGACACACAAACCAATACCAGAAGACCATGTGAAAACAGAAGAAGCTGGCCAGAGACTAAACCCACTGTCATCTTGATCTCAGACTTCTAGCCTTCGGAATTGTGAATTAATAAACTTCTGTTTTTTGAAGCTACCCAGATTGTGTTAGTTTGTTACGGCAGCCCTAACAAACTTATACAATAATTATAACTGTGTAATTATTATACAATAAATGGCATAATAAAGTAATTAATTGCTAAATATTGCCCTGGTCAAGGTATTTTATCAATATTCACTGAGTAAGCATTCTGAGTGTATTATAATAAAAGGAAAATGGTATGAAATGAAAACAGTAAAGTAAATAACATCTAGAGCAAGTAGAGCTTTGTGGGTTCTTAAACTCAGACCCCTCAAATGGTAAAAACATACCGAAGGGAGTGACAAATTCAGATATGCCTTTAAGCAATGTGGTAAGATAATAGTAAAGGTGGATTTGATAGGGTCAAAAGCAGATTCACAGAAGACAGAAAGAAAGACATTTTTGCTAAGAAGTAAGGCTTCTCTCCCTGGAAAATAACGAGGCTGGAAAGAAAGGGAGGAATGTCAGTAGTATTTGAGTGCTTTAACAAGCTTTGGTCAGAGGAAATGAAGGATAAGAAATAATAGAGAGGGAAGAGTTGAGAGCATGGTCAGGGTCTAAGCTGGAGACCTTGGTAGACAGTACAAACATGAAATGGGAAAAACTGGAACAGGAATGAATTTTAGGAGTCATTATACATTCGGTTAAAGAGGATTAATATTAATTTCTCATAGGGTAATTAAATGTCTTTGAGAGGGAACAGCAGGAAAGATAGGAGAAATCTAAGAAAATATTTTGTTGTTAAAGCTAAAGAAAGGAAGTGTTGAAAGAATTAGCTAGTGGCAAACCACATCAAATGACACTGAGGGTGGGGCGGGGAGGGTCGAATAGGAAATGGCCTCAAAGATGACCATTAGATTGTCTTAAGAGACAGGTTGAGTTTTTTTTCTGGCAAGAATTGAGGAGTGGAAGGACGATAAATATAGACAGGAAAGAAATTAACCTGGTCAATTGAATCTCTTTTCTTAATCTGCTTCATGGATCTCTTTGCTATTTCCCTCCCTCTCTACTGGCAGATAAAGAAGGGTCATTGGTACAACTGATTAACTCAATTAGTATAATTGACCCCAGGGCATTAATTGAGTTACATCTTACTATGCAGATGGTGGGCTATGCTTTTAAGTTTAGCATCTCTGTGCAGAGTCTTGCTTTTGTACTGTCAATCCTAGGTAGGATCTACACATGAAGGCAAATCATGTTTAATCTCCACTTGTTCTCTCTATTCTGACCACAGAAAATGTTTATAAGGTAAGAAGAACAGTGCCTATTCTCCAGACCTGCCTTTCCTAATTGAGTAGAAAAAAAAAAAAAAAAAATGTGGCCTCACATGGGACTTTAGAATTAAAGCTGATTCTCCTAACCAGTTTGGAGTTTGTGAGTTAACTAGGTTATCAGATTCTTGCCCATTTGTAGTAAAGTAATATGCTGAATCTTTTTTGTCATGGTTCCTTATGTTTAGATCTTTCTGTTGAGACTCTACTTCAGAGAGTTAATAGATAAATTAGGATTTAAGCAGTCTTATGTTCCTGTTCTGGACATTCCATAATCCCAACCAAAATTTATATCCCAGCTTTTTAAAAACCACTTAAAAATGAAGTATAGTTAATTTACAACATTGTGTTAGTTTCAGGTATACAGTAAAGTAATTCAGATTTCTCTCTCTCTATATATATATATCCTTTTCAGATTCTTTTCCATTATTGGTTACTATAAGATATTGAATATAGTTCTCTATGTTATACAGTAGGCCTTTGTTGTTTACCTATTTTATATATAATACTGTATATATTTTAATCCCAAACTACTAATTAATCTCCCCCTACCCCCACTCTCCCTTTTGGTAATAATAAGTTTGTTTTCTGTGAGTCGATTCCTATTTTGTAAATAAATTCATTTGTATCATTTTTAAGATTCTACATCTAAGTAATATCTCTGACTTGAGGATCCAACTGAGTTTGGAGAACAAATGCCAGTTTTCTGTTGCTTTTTTTCTCCATTCTTGCCAAGAGGTCCTAGGAGGTATTTAGAAGGAAGGGTGGGAAAAATGACAGGTACGTAAGTGAAAACAGGAAAGGGGATGATGTATAAAAAGCAGAGGCCAGTTAAATCCCCAATCAGTTGTGAAATGACAGGTAATGAAGCATGTTAAAACAATAAAACTTGGTGATTAGGAACTAGGATGTATGAATAAAGATGACACCATTTGAATTGTCTGAATTGGAGGTAAAGGACTTTAGGATATTTTTATCAAGGGGGATTATCTAGGAGTTCCCTGGTGGCCCTGTGGGTTAAGGGTCCAGAATTATCACTGCTGTGACTTGGTTTGCTGCTGTGGCATGGGTTTAACACCTGGCTCAGGAAATTCTGCACTTTTTGGGGTCTGGCCAAAATTTAAAAAAAAAGTTGTATAAGAAATCCAACCTGCTGTGTCCAAAACCTACAGGGTCTTGTCATTACATTTATATTTCTTTTGCTTTTTTTTTTTTTTTTTTGCTTAGTGTATTTTGTTAGTCTATTTTTTATTTTTACTGTTTTAAATTTTTTTGGCTGTGCCTTCAGCCTGTGGAGATTCCCAGGCCAGGAATCAAACCCATGCCACAGCAGTGACCGGAGCTGCTGCAGTGACAGTGCTGGATCCTTAACCTACTGCACCACAAGAAAACTCCTTATGCTTACCTTTCTAACTGGATTCTCACTTACCTTAATAGTAAAACAGGGGTCATTTCCTTTTAAAAGCTGTGGCCTCCTGCCCTATGAATTTACAGCTAGAAGGTGTTATTTGTGAACCAGGTAGTAGACTCTTGCCAAACACTAAAACTACTGGCTCCTTAAGCTTGAACTGCCCAGACCCTAGAACTGTGAGAAATAAATTTCTATTGTTTATTCATAAGGAAGAAAAAAGCTGTGACTTCAGTGTCATCTTTATAATGTTGACAAAAATAATTAACACTGCTATATATTATAAGTGAAAATTGAGAGTAAATCCTAAGAATTTTCATCACAAGAAAAAAAAGTTTGTTCTGTTTCTTTAATGTTGTATCTTTGTATCTATACGACATGATATTCACTAAACTTACTATAATCATTTCTAAGTCACATCATCATGTTGTATACCTCAAACTTTATAGTGTTATATATAAATTATGTGTCTATTAAACTGGAAAAAGAAAAAATGAATCCCAAGCCACCTTCAACATAGTGGTAAAAAATGTCCTTCAAGTAATGAAGGCTATGTGATCCTAAGACGTAGTTTTTTTTTGTTTTCCTTTGTTTTGTCTTTTTAGGGCTGTACCTGTGGAATGTGGAAGTTCCTGGGCATAGGGGTCGAATCTGAGCAGTAGCGCCGGCCTACACCACATCCACTGTAACACAGGATCCAAGCCGCATCTGTGTCTACACCACAGCTCATGGCAATGCCAGATCCTTAACCCACTGAGCAAGGTCAGGGATTAAACCCACATCCTCATGGATGCTAGTCGGGTTTGTTTAACCACTGAGCCACGATGGGAACCCCAATTTTAACTAATTCTTAAATTAACAATAATTTTAGTATCAAGCAAATGCAAAAAAAAAAAAAAGCAGTGATGAAACAGTAAAACCTCTTGTGTTTGAGGGGAAAAAGTTGTCATTTATTACATGCAAATATGCCCAACCCCAGACTTGTAAAAGAATCCAGTATTTGGAATAATCTTTCAACTCTTAGACAGTCTTAAATCTTATATAACTTCTTTTTATTTTTGACCCAAGCTTTTTCCAAATGACTTCTGAACTATATATTGTCAATATTTTCCAATGTCTGTGTTTAATGAAAAATGTAATTGTACATACATATGTGCCATATATGAATAAGATGGCACCTATTTTCATTTTAGAAAAGTATTCTCTATTAAATTAGGTTTTATAGTATGCTTTGGTGTTACATAGATATGAAAAACACATATTCAGTGAAAAGTATTAGTGTCCCCCGTAAGTTATAAAAATTTAATGTAAGAGAATCTTAAGAATATATTGTATTATTTTCTTCTTTAGAAGAACCCCATTGAATATCTTTAAAGGTTGAGAGACTCTATTGCATTGTTTTGTAGTAATTAATACAGATATCTATGTGTGCATGTGAATGTACATACATATATGTTAAATTAGGCTGATGTATACATATATATACATAAAACACATTTAACAATTTAAATTATAATTCTGAGTGCTACTGCTAATAGTTCATTTTTTTAAAATTTTTATTTTATTTTTTTGTCTTTTTAGCTATTTCTTGGGCCACTCCCGCGGCATATGGAGGTTCCCAGGCTAGGGGTCGAATCGGAGCTGTAGCCACCGGCCTGCGCCAGAGCTATAGCAACGCGGGATCTGAGCCATGTCTGCAACCTACACCACAGCTCACGGCAACGCCGGATCCCTAACCCACTGAGCAAGGGCAGGGACCGAACCGGTAACCTCATGGTTCCTAGTCGGATTCGTTAACCACTGCACCACAACGGGAACTCCTAGTTCATTTTTAAAAACAAAAACACCTTAAACTTTATCCTTCCTGAAGTTTGGTCAACTCTTGCTGGGATAATATCACTGTTTCAAGCTTAGGGTTGTGTAGGAGTTACGTAGTTCATACTCATGTCATCACATATCTCAAAACTCCAATATTCTTTGATCCTCTCTTCATGGCCTCCCCTTCTACTTTTTCTGTGCTGGGATTGAGGCATCTCTGTTCTTTGCATGGTTGACTCCCTTCCCTGGTGACCTGATGGCACATACAACTTTTTCTGTTTGAGGTCCATTGCACCACTCTTAAAGGGCTAAAGAATGAATAAAAGAAAAAGTGACTATACCACTTTGAGTCCTGGAGAAGAGATCAACCATACTTGAGTTTATATTTGTTCATTAAGGAAAACATGCTTAAGCTAGAAAAGGCTGTGGGATACTAAGGAGAATGATTCACTAACCATTCCCCCTGTGGAAACCTGGTTTTGACTAATTTGGCAAAAGGGGCTGGAGTATGTTCTCTTTTTAGTAACAGCTCCCTCTGAATGCATCACATGGACAACAAAGCATCAACAGAAACTAGGTGGGGTTAAGGAACAGAGGCCACAGCTGCTATTTATTTTCTGGACGGTGAAAACCACAGAGTTCTGGATCACTGGGAGGAAAAACAAAAACAAAAACTTATAATGACTAGTAAGTGGAGGGCTGGTATATAGGACCTTATTTGTTTTGTCAAAAAGAAAAATATACACTACCCACACATTGTGTCTCATTCATGTGTGTTAACATGTTCTATCAAGTACTTCATTATCAACAGTGCTCTAAGTACTATGGATTAAATGTTGAACAAGACAAAATTTCTTCTCTCATTGAATTTATATATTAATGGGGCAGCCAGACTATAAAGAAGTAAGTGGGCATATAGCATTATGTCAAAAGTAACAATAAGTTGTTGTAAAGAATAAAAGTATATGGTGTGTTGGGGAGAGTGACTATTTTAAATACCACACACACACACACATGCACATACATATAAATGTAATGTTTTTTTAAATCTAGGTAAGCTTACGTAGAGTGAAAGCTGTTGTGCGTTTGGCAAATGCAAACCTACATAATTAAAACCCAATAAAGGCAGTGTTATGATCACCTCAAAACATTCCCACCTGTGTCTTTGCAGCAACTCTTCACCCATAAAGACAAAGAAGATCTGATTTCGGTCACCGTACATTAGTTTTGCCTCTTGAATTTCATATAAATGAAGTTATATTCTCTTACATCTGCTTCTATTCTATTGATCAAAGTAAATGTTCTTGAGATTTATGGAAGCTGTGTATTTATATTTCATCTTTTTTATTGTTGAATACAAATCAGTTGATGAATATTTCAAAATTTGTTTCTCCATTCTCATTTTGAGGGAAATTTGGGTTGTTTCCAGTTTGGAGGCCTTATGAATTAACCTGTTATGACATTCTTATATAATTCTTATTGTAGAGATAAGTTACTTGTTATTTTGGGTAAATACTTAGAATTTGATTTCTATTAAACGTGTTTAAATTTAAGAGGAACTATCAAACTATTTTTCAAAGTAGTTGTACCATTTTCCTCTCTCACTAGCAAAAGCAAAGCATGACAGTCCTGCTTTCTTCAAATCCTCTCCAAAATTCATTGTTTTCAGTCTTTTTAGTTATATCCATTCTGGTGGGTGTAAAGTGATATGTTATGATGATTTCAATTTGCATTTTCCTTGTCTAAAGATTTTAAACCTTTTCATATGCATATGAGCACATACATATTTTTCTCTTGTGAAGTATCACTTCTAGTGCCCTGTCAATTTTTTTTTAGCTACTTAGGATTTATTGTTATTATTTCTAGACTTTTTTAAAACATTGTGCATATAATCCTTTAAGAGAGGTGCATTTGCAGCAAATTGGGTGTATGTGTGATCTTATTTTTTTCCCCACTTTTGTATGTTTTCCTTTTCATCCTTTTTAGGTTCTGCTTATTTTTCTGTGTCATTGATTTCTGCTCTTTATTATTTCATTATTTCACTTACTATGAGTTTAGATTTTTCCTATTCTAGATTTTTAAATTAGAAGCTTAGAACATTGATTTTATGCCTTAAGTCATATTCCTGAAAGAAGCATTTTGAATCTGTAAATCTAGAGTTAGTGCTTCTTTAACAGCATCTTTTGTTTTGTCGTTTTCATAATCATTCAGTTAGAAAAATTTTCCTCATGATTTCTTCTTCTGACCCAGCGATCATTTAGCAACATTGTTTATTTTCAAAATATGGGTTTTTAAAAGATATGATTGTTAATTGATTTTGGATATATTTTAGTTATGACCACAAAATATTATGCACATTTTCAGGCTTTTGAAATTTATTGAGACCAATTTTACGGCACAGTGTCCTGTTTATCTTGGTGAATGTTTACTAGTGCAGGTAAAAAGTGTGTGAATATTTATCTTATTATCGTGGGATGTAGTCTTCTAGAAATATCAATTAACTCATGGTGGTTAATTCAAATCTTCTGTATCATTCCTGAATTTTCTTTCTCTAGTTGATCAAAATTACTACAAAATGATAATACCTCAAATAAAGATTTTACATTTCTTTATTTCTCCCTAGTGCTGTCAGCTTTTCCTTCTAGTGTTTTGAAGATTTATTCTTTAGGTCCTTATATTTAAAAGATTATGTTCTTCTAATGATAGTTTCCTTTTATAGTTTGAAATATACCTATTTTTCTCTGAAAATATTTGCCATCTTGAACTGTGCTTTAGTATTAATTTTGCAGAACTGTTTGGTATTTTTTTTTCCATGTTTTTTCTTTCTACACTTCATTTCACACTTTAAATGCATTTGTTAACAATGGAACATAGTTGGGTTTTCTTTTCTTTTAATCCAGTCTGAAAATCTGTCTTAAAATTGTCCTGTTTGATAGATTTATATTTAATACAATTATGTCTATGATAGAGATTTAGATAATATAATTTTGGTATTTATTTTTTATTTGTTCCATCGTTTTAAATTTTAATTTGATTGTTTCTTCCTTTCTGTATTCATTATTTCAAGTTAACAACAAAATTCCTTTTTTGAGGGATTCCATTTTAACTCTTCTAAAGCCTTTATAATTGACAATTTTTTTCTAGTAGTTGCTGTAGTTATTACAGTGTGCATCATTTACATACTAAAGTCTACTTAGAATTAATTTTGTACCACTTTATGTGAAATGTAGGAGACTTATAAACTATGATTCCATTTATGCCTTTTTACCTCTTGTTTTTGTCATAAATTTCACTCTGCAGTAAATATATGTTGGATATGTTATTTTTTTCTTTAAACAGTTTTAAATTAAAAGAAAAAAATTTTATATCTATTTATATATTTTTATGTCCTGTATTTTTTTAGCTTAATTGATAAACTTTAGCATCTACATTCATTCAATTAAGGCCTTTTGGTAATTCTTTTTTTCTTCAGTTTTTGCTTGTTTCAAAATGTTTTAATTTTAGCATCATTTGTACTAAATATATACTCCGGGGCTGGCAAACTTTAAAGTAGCTTTCCATTATTTTTGATAAGTCACATTTTGTATATAATGTGCTTTCTCCCCTGGCTATCTTTATTCTGTCTATTATAGGTCTTCAGCAATTTGCCTGATATACCTCAGCGTGTTTTTTTTTTTTTTTTTTTTTTTGTCTTTTGTATTTTTAGGGCTGAACCCAAGGCATGTGGAAGTTCCCAGGCTAGGGGTCTAATTGGAGCTGCAGCCGCAGGCCTACGCCAGAGCCACAACAACTCCAGATCTGAGCCAGGTCTGCAACCTACACCACAGCTCATGGCAACGCCGGATCCTTAACCCACTGAGCAGGCCAGGGACTGAACTTGCAACCTTATGGTTTCTAGTTGTATTTGCTTCCACTGTGCCATGACGGGAACCCCTTTTTTTAAAAAATTTCAGTTTATTTTTATTTATTTATTTTTTATCTTTTTGTCTTTTTAGGGCCACACCCACAGCATATGGAGGTTCCCAGGCTAGGGGTCAAATAGGAGTTGTTGCTGCCGGCCTACGCTGGAGCCACAGCAATGCCAGATCCAAGCCGCATCTGTGACCTACACCACAGCTCATGGCAATGCCGGATCCTTAACTCACTGAGTGAGGCTAGGGATCAAACCCGCAAACTCATAGTTCCTAGTCAGAATCATTTTCGCTGCGCTAAGATGGCAACTCCCCCCTCCCCCGTTTTTTTTAAATTATGCTTAGATTTTAGGATCTGTAGTTTGAATATTCTAAACAAGTTTTGAAAAATTTTTTCACCCAATTTTTTTTTTATTCCTCTCTTTTAGAGAGGCAAATTATGTGTATGTTAGATCACGTGAGATTATCAACATGTCACTTAGGACCTTTTTCTTGTCTTTTGTCTTTCCTTGAAATAGAATAATTTCTATGGCTCTGTCTTTGTGTTAGCTAACTATTCATTTTATTGTTTCAATATGCTGTTAAACCTCTCCAGTGAAGTTTTTCACCTCAGATAATGTCCCTTCCATCTTTGAGATTCCACCTAAGTTCTTTTATATATCTTTGATGTCTTTGTTGATATTTCCTATTTACTCTTTTTTTTTTTTTTTCCTTGCTGACCATGCCCACAGCATGCAAAAGTTCCCAGGCCAGGGATCAAACCTGTATCACAGCAGTGGCCTGAGCCACAGCAGTGACATAGCCCAATCCTTAACCACTAGGCCACCGGGGAACCCTTTGTATGTTCTTTTCATTTAATTTCTAACTCATAACAATAATTGCTATTCAAAATCCTTGTCTACCAGTTCTAAAACCTGGGTCTTCTGACCTATTGCTCTTGGCTGCTTCCTCCTACTCCTCCCCCTATACAGCCCTACTCCCTGCATTTATGTGTCATACTTTAACTCTTCTTTGCTCTTCAGTGATTGTCTTCTTGTATGCTATATATCGTCAATGTTATATTATAGAAAATTGTGCTTATTTTGTCTTCTCTTAAGGCTATTAAACTTGGTTCTAGCAGGCAGTTACTTATAGGAGAATCTAGATATCAGGCAAAATTTTATTCTTTGTGAATGATAATTTCATTTTTGCCCTAGTACTAAAGTGTGCCCATTTTTCCATTCTTGATATAGACCATTCTTTTCATCTCATTTTGATGAAAAGAGCTCAGGGAGTTATTTCTTCTCTGGCTGGGCCAGAACTTAAATACCTCCCAGCATTGCATGACCTCTGCTACCTTAGAAACATTCTTACTTAGTCTTTTACTTAGCACGTAGTGCTCACAGAGTCTTACCTTGCTGATAAGCAGCTAGCAGCTATGCCCCTGACTAAAGACTTAGAGTAAACCTCCACATGGAGTTTAGATGTCTTATTCTGTAGTACATTTCTACTACTGAGTAACCAATTACTACATATTTAGCAGCTTAAACAACACCCATTTATTAGTTGACCATTCAGTAAGTCAGAAGACCAGGCGCAGATTCCCTCCCCAGGACCTTGTAAGACTGAAGTCAAGACTTTGACAAGGTTGTGTTTCCTTCTGGAAGCTCTGGGGAAGAAGCTACTTCCAAGCACAATCAGATCATTGGAAGAATTTAGTTTTTTTGCAACTATAGGACTGAGGTCCCTGTTTCCTTGTTGGCTATCAGCTAGGGACACCTTGGCTCTGAGAAGTTGCCTGAATTCCTTACCATGTACCCACAATAGGCACTTTCACACACGACTGTGACTTTTCTTTCCAGCTGGAAAGACCATCTCTCTGACTGCTTCCTCTGTTACCAGTTAGAAAGAACTAAGGGACTCACCTAAGCAGGTCAGTCTTATTCCAGATAATCTCTTTGTTTCAAAGTCAAATGTGCCCTATAACCTAATCATGTGAGTAAAATCTACTGTATTCATAGTCCTGGTGTCTATAAAATATTTGCATCAGGGGACAGGAAACTGGTTCCACTTTAGGATTCTGCCTATCACACCCTCTATGTAGCCCCCTTCTCTCAGATACCCTACCCTGCAAATTCCATCCTTTTCTGCTACCCCGACTTCTTAGCTTAATGAGAATCTCATGCTGAGCTTAGATTCCATCTCTCTGCACTGTGGTGTGCAAAGGGCCCAGAGAGAAAGCTGATATGAATGTAGGGCTTCTCTTACCTGTTTTTTCTTCCCTCAACGATCACCTTTGCTCTAAATGCTCAAAAAGAGTTGACTTATGAATTTGATTGGTGTTTTATTTCTTTACCTCAGGAGGGCAAGTCTCATTCCAATTATTCCAATATAACTTGCAGAACCATGGGAAATACTTTTTTAAAGAGATGAGCCGTGCAAACCACTGGGAAAAAGTACATACTTGGTGCACATTTTCAAATAATTATCTGACCTTGGATAAACACGTGCACACAGAAGAGATGATACTCCTTTGGGAATACAGTTTATGTAAGGAAGTTGAATCACTTGAAAAACTTTATTTTCTATAGGCAATCTTATTGGGTCTCCCAAACAAGAGATATAAGTGTGTATATATAGACTCTCAGAACACAACCACTCCTCTCTTTGCTATTTGTGTGTACTGACAAGGTAACCCATTTAGTCCTGTGGCTCAGACCTTGTCTTTGGTTCAAATACAGATCAGGCTCAAATCTGTTTCTTCAGCCTTTATCCTTCAATAGATTTTGGCCAGTAAATCTGCTTATTCTATTCAGCATATTTTCTTGCTTGACTAAGAGGCAAATCAAAACCTCTTGATAATCTTGCCCCACCCACCAGACAGAAGAAATAATCTTCCCCAAGTCTTCCCTATTTTTATAATCTGTTCTTTCTGTTGCTCAGGCTAACAACTCTGAGAAATCCTTGACTTCTTTCTTTCACAACTCATCACACTGAGAAGCAAATCTTATTACCTTCGCCTTCAGTCTTGAATCCCTTGAAGCAGCAAGATCTATTGGCTCTGTTTCAAAATGCATTCCAAATTCTGCCCCTTCTAATCCTATCTAGAGCACAATAACCAAAATCTCTTACCTTGATTACTACAATAGACTCCAAACAAATCTACTGTTCATAGCCTAGTTCCCAGCCCCCAAATCTCTTACAATAGTCAGACGGTCCCTTATACATCAGAATTCCCGCTGAGAAACCCTCCTATATTTTCCCACCACACCTAGAAAAAGATCATGCCTGTCCTTAGTAAGATTGATAGCAACCCAGGTGAGTAGCCCCTACCTACTTTCCTAATCTGATCATCGATCTCTCTCCCTCTTCCTTTCTCTTTTACTGCAGGCACACTGATCTCGTCACTGATTTGTTCCCTTAACAAATCAAATGAGCTCCCACCATAAGGCCTTTACATTCCATCCTTTTTTTTGGACAGCTCTTCCTAGCAATTCATACTGTTCTCAGTCTTATATCACAAGGTTTCTGCTCCACAAATAGGCTTATCATGACCATCCTATCTATAGTGGCAAACTTTCCGCTCTGTTTTATTTTTTCTCCTAGCACTTGTCACCTCCTGACATTTTACTATACCTCAATTATTTGTTTATTATATTTCTTCACCACTACCACAAAAGGTCACTGGAGGCAGGGACCTTGTCTGTCTTGCTTGGTGTTGCATCCCCAGCAACTCTACCAATGTCTCGTTGATAGCAGGCAGTCAGTAAATAAATGCATGAATGACTAAACATTTTTCTGCTCTGGAAACTTTATCTTCTCAGATCTATGACCACTAAGACTCAGATAATTTATTCTCTGATAAATTGGAATTACTTTCTGGTTCAAAAAGCACGTAATCAAGCCTGATGTTTCAATAAAAAGGATTTTAAAAAAAGAATATGTGGACATTGCATTTCCCTTTCCCTTTTCATTGCAGATATGCAGCATATCACTTAGAGTACACATACACTGCTATATCAACATAATAGATACAGACTATTAATGCCATATGTTGTATGAAAATAGTGGTGCCAGGATTTTTAAGACCTGTATAAAGAATTTTCTAGAGAGTTTCTGAACAACTATTCCCCGTCAGGGAATGGCTGCTCTCCCATACCTTCTTTTTTCAACTAAACCTAAAAAATAACTGCTGTTAAGCACATATATGTATATCTGGTGTGCTTTTTAATGAAATGCTGAACTCCCATGATAATTTATGAGAGACAACACAGATTTGGGATCACCATAGGTTAAATTATCACTTTGAAGGGGCTTCCTCTTTATAAGATCAAATCTTACGTGGTTAGGTAAATTTAGTTTAAATTCTTTATTAGTCTTTCCTTTTGTTGGCATTATTGCATTTTTCTCTTTTCCCAATGAAACACTTCACTAAGTTTATTGCATTTGCTAATTAGATTAGCAATTACCAATTAAGTTAAATTTCAAAGTACCAATCAAATTTTATATCTTAATTTGTTACATTATCACTAATTATTAGAATAGCAGCTTTAGCTCAATGGATTATGTGTAAATTGAGGTGATTCAGTTAATTTTTTAAAAACCTACATATATTTTATTTTACTAATTGGTATAGTAATCATTAGCTTATACAATTTAAATTTATTATTTGATAATATGCCGTTAGTAAAAAGTCATGTGACAGTTCAAATCTATATGAAATGCAGAAAAAATTATTAAGATACACAAGAGTTAATTCAAAATTGTCTAGTTTCATCCAAGCTTGAGCTGAGATGAATAATGCTTTGGAAGACATGTATAATCATGCTTCTGAACACAGATAAACTAAGTCCTATAATAGGAATAAAAGCAGAGCTTAAAATAAACACATATTCAAATAACAGTTTTTAAGAATACAGTCCTTTCATCTGATAGTTATTTACATACTTTTTGATGGCTAGTAGCTGAGAATGCACTGGCTCTACCAGAAGTGTATAAATGAAATTAGAATTTTTAAGGTTTTCATTGGGTTTCAACATCTGGACTTTGAAAAGTGTTCAAATATCAATTTCTTTTTTACTGACTTTTAACAAATACTGTGAACAATTCTACAGCCAGATGTTTTCTAACTGTGATATTAGAGATACATCAAAGAACATATAAAATCTTAGCAGTGTAATAAAATAGATATACATCTGCAGTAAAGACAATATACTATACAAGACTATAAAATGCTTAATTATATTCACAACTTGGCACATTTACCACATCAACTGCATTAACTAAGGTCAATATGCTTTTGTCTGACTGCGCCTACCATGTTTAGTGGTTATTTCAGACAGGCACAAAAGTTCATATTGTTTAGTTCTCTAGTCCTAGGTTAAATAGGAGATGGTAGAAAGAAACATTTTAGTTAATTATAATAAACTGGTATAAATTCTGAAATTGCCATCTGGCTCACAAGATTTTTACTACTTAGTGTACTCCAGCTCTTTTTTCTTAGTTACAACCCTAGCATAATCAAAGATGATGCAAATTTATAAATTAGCAAATACATGTACTTTAATATAGTAATAATTAAAAAGGAAGTCTGCTGGCCGATTTGGGTAACATGTACAACCTGTGTTCTCTGTGTCTCAGATCAGTTACTATGTGTGCTTACTCCTGAGTCGTTGATATTTGCATATCTGTCTTTTTACACAGGAGTCTTTTATGGAATCCATCTATGAATCTGGCATGTAAATGTTAAGCAGTAGGTAAGTGATCAACTTTCCTTTTAGCAGGAACTTTCCTGTGAATGAAAGTTGACCCTATCTAATCTACTTTTAAACACATTAATGACAAAACTTTGGGCAAGCAAACCAATGATACTAGCTAGTGGAATAGTTCATATCTATAGGATGCTTTTAAAGCAGGTTGGATCAGGTTGACTAAAATAGTTTATGGTTAAAAAAAAAAAAAAATTCTGGAGTTTCCATCGTGGTTCAGTGGAAACGAGACTGACTAGTATCCATAAGGATGTGAGTTTGATCCCAGCCTCGCTCAGTGGGTTAAGGATCTGACATTGCCATGAGCTGTGGTGTAAGTCACAGATGTAGCTTGGATCCTGCATTGCTGAGGCTGTGGTGTAGGCTGGCAGCTGCAGCTCTGATTCTACCCCTAGCCTGGGAACTTCCACATGCCGCCAGTGTGGGCCTAAAAAGCAAAAAAAAAAAAAAAAAAAAAAAAAAAAAATTCAAAACTTTTAATTTATGGGCAGTTCTCTTGCAGAAAAGTGTCCCACAAGCTATAGAACTATCTGAATAGAAGGTGCAGATGTTTTATGATCCAAACAGTTTTCTAGTGTGTAAGGTATGTAGTTGATGCATGACCCTGGGTCCTTTTTGTTGGTCTGTGCCTTGCGATTATTCATCTTATCAAAACTATCAGTAAAGCTATGTTGCTGGGGCAGATCTCTGATTCCTGTGAGTGACATATGCTGTATTGATCTTTTGCATCATCAGAGTATCTAATATTTTATGTTAGCTATGTAGGAGACTATCAAAAAATTGTATGGTTGGATGAAAAATAGCAAGTCACAACCATTCAAAGTGGCTACTATGGAAGCACATGGAAAAGGCATAAGATCCTGGTCTTGGGCACAAATAGTCCTAAAAATCACCTTTTATCTAAGAATTGAATAGTTAATGCATTCTGAAAATTCTTCACCTATTAAACCTAAGTATAAATCAATTTGATTTTTATTAGGATTTGTGGAAGATGGATTACAACAAAAAAAGCCATTAGTTATTTTTTTTCTTTCATTTTGCTTGGACAGATGATAAAGAAATAGAAAAGGAAAAACTCTTAGGAACTAATTTTTGCTCATCTATTTCAATACTATTATAGCAGACTCCCCTTTGCTTTAGGTTTTGATCTTCTCTTCACTTTTACATTTTGTTTTCTTCTAGGTTTTTTTCTCTTACCTGTAGTCATAGACTCTGTTTTCTCTTACCATTTCTTATCTCTGAATCATATTCCTCTCTTACATGTTTCTCTCCCTACCAATAACTCCTGTTACATTTTTGCATGTGTCTTTCTGGTTATGTTTATGTCTATACATACATGTACACATTCACATTTCTTACTCTATTTCTTCTTTGTTTTTTCCTAAAGTCCAAAATAGGCCATTCTGTTAAGTAAGTTATTTTTTTCCTTTTAACAAATTATATTTACTATCACCAAAATATGAGCACTTCAAAAAGGGGGGGGGGGGGCTTTGTATGCAGGAAGACTCCACAACTGTGATTTGGATGAGTGATTTCCCTAATGTCATCTGACTTTCCAATCTGTGTCTTTCTGTCCCACCGCTACCCACTTCTCCCCAACAGAAGGACCCGTCTCAAAACTTACCAGTTTCCGGGGAATGTGAGTTTGCTTCTACTTCTTCACACTCTAAGTCTTCCCAGGTCATCCATTAAGTCCTAAGAGGAAAGTTTGCCTGAGACTATTTATCTAATAGTTGACTAATTTGTCTATCTAACTCTGCAGTTCACTGTTGGATTGAATATTTCACTCTCAAGCATGTACTCTGACTTAGCCCTTATTATGCTAATGACAACAAGATTGCACTCAAATATCAATCCATTCAGCAATAAAATGAGCAGAAGGGGATGGCACCTAACTAATTATTAGGTTCCTTTAAAGACCTCAATGAATCATTGTTTATTTAACCTGTGATTAGGTGAACCATTAGGTTGTTTCTAGATTTCTGTATTTACAGTAAGTTGGTAGCTCTATTTTTGGAATATTTGTAGTAGCTATATTTTTGCAGTATTTGTGTGGTTTTTTATCCCTAGGCTAAATTTCTGAAATAGAAATTGAGGAGCTAAATATTTTTGCTATTTAAAATTTTTATTGATGTTTCCAAGGTGTGTCTAGGATGTTCACTAATTTATTCTCACAATAATGTATAAAATGGTTTTCTCTATTATGACACTGGAAAAGTTGATTGCTAATTTTATTTTCATAGGGTTGAACAAAGTATCATAATATCATCCTCTATTTTTCTACAAATTTCATTTTTACATCCTATAACATGTTTTTCTACTTCTCTTTGGAAAAATTCTTTGTAAAGGCTTCTTTTATACTAAAGAAATTTATTGTCATCATATGCATGCAAATAGTATAGTATTTTTTGAGTTGTCATTTATTTTTGACTTATTCTCTATATGTCTTTACATGTATATGTTCTTTGTTTTTAAAAATACAATCAATTTACTAACCTTGTAATTTTATTATCAGCAGGCAATCCAGGCTTTTTGAGGATTCTGATTCAGGATTCTGTGTAGTTAAATTGCTTTCTGTTTTTCTTTATGGCTTTAGAACATCAGGTTTAGAAAATCCTTTTATTTATCCACTTCAAAATTATACAGTAGCTGCCATTTTCTTAACTTCTACAATTTTCTCTGCATTGAATGGGAAAGTGAGGTGATTTAGTGAGCCTGGCTATTTTCAAGTTTTCCTCCCTGTAAAAGTTGAATAATGTTTGAGGATGGATCAGAGTTAGCAGAAACTGACATAAGTTGAGCTATCTTAAGCTGCTAAAAAAAGCCAAACACAAATGCAGGAAAAAAAAAAAAAAAAAAAAAAAGACTGCATAGAGAAATCTTGGAAGAATATAGGGGTCAGAAGTATCCGATCCGTGATAGGGAGGTGTTGATAAGCTTCTCTAAGAAAAAAAAAAAAAAAAAAAAAAGGTGATTCTAAAGAGAGTTTCCTGCTATGTAACAGCTATTGAAGGAAAAGGCTGAAAATAGTGGTATTTTCCTTAACACTGACTGATGGTAAGATTGTATCTATTTTCATTTCAATTTACTCCAGTTTCCCAAACAGCTTTAAACATGGTGCTCTACTTTATTTGTAGTTCACATGCCAATAATTCAGACTTATTCAAGCACAAGGAACATCTTAACATCTCAAAGGTTCTTACTCCATCCTAGTAAATTAAGCAATAAATGTCATTTTTTTAAAAAGGAATGATAAAGTCTGGTTTGTAATCTATCATTGTAACACTAAGTTGGAATTAGCGCTAGAGCCAAAATGTACTATAATTAAAAAAATAATCATTTTAATACTTTTGCTGACATTATGACATTAAAATTTATTTTTAAATTTAATTTTAAAAATCAAGTGTTTTGCATTGGATTAAAGATTTAAATATATTTATTAACTACCTTAAGCACTAGAAATATTAGAGGAAAATTTGTATGATTTTGAGTGACAAGATAGTATGGACAAATCAAAAGCAATTTAGGGAAGGTAGACAATTAACTATATAGAACTAATTTTATTATTTTTTGTGTTTTATGTTATTTTGGCATCAGAAATAACTACCATAAAATGTTAAGTAGCAAGTAATAGAATAAATATTTAAAATGTATATGCTATATATACATATATACAGATAAATAGATATATAGAAATATATTGCAGCATAGGTTTACTGAAAAAGACAGTAAAAAATCAAATGTCTGTCAATATTTACCAAGACAGAAATCATTAATAACATATAATTATTTTGCATAATATTACAAAGCTACTATTAAAAAAGAGGTAGCTCTACAGCTAAGGTTAGGAATTCTAGAACAGCTACTTTATTCATTGTTTAAATGTTTACAAGTGAAAGATTTCTACTGTTGTCAATACCAAATAGAAATTTAATATAAGAAATGTGCAAGCAAAAGACAATTGGGATAAAGGTAAATAAGAATGATAAAACAAAAAGATTTAAAAAATATTATTATAGGAGTTCCCGTTGTGGCTCAATGGAAACAAATCTGACTAGCATCTATCAGGACACAGGTTCCATCCCTGGCCTTGCTCAGTAGGTTAAGGATCTGGCATTGCTGTGGGTTGTGATGTAGGTCATAGACATGGCTTAGATCCCGTGTTGCTGTGGCTGTGGTGTAGGCCAGCAGCTACAGTTCTGATTGGACCCCTAGCCTGGGAACCTCCATATGCCATGAGTGCAGTCCTAAAAAGACAAAATAAAAAATAAAAAATATTATTATAAATACATGGTTTGGGGGGTCCCTAACTTAGTTAACAAACAATTCTATCACGAATTGGCCATTTCCATTGAACTATTGAAGTATAAAAAGTAAATTACATGACAAAAATGTAATGTACGATTAACTTACACAGGATTTTTTTCAGTCTGTGCTAGAATGCATTCATCCTTACATTAGTTTTCAAACTAAGTTTAAAATGTACACATCATTAAAGGGTTAACAATGCACTGCTTGCTAAGGTCAATTCAGACAAATTAGAGAATAACTGCATTTAAACAGATTATTATTTTGAACTATGTTTCTTCCAATCAGGATGATTTTAAATAAAACTTGTAATTTTCTAAAATAAAAATATTTATCTAGATAGTATTGATATTCTAGTTCCATTGTATAAAATATTTTTAAAACAAAAGGAATCCTTCTTTCCCTAGGAGATCATTTGTCATGGTCTCAGTTGAGGTAGGTCTAAAGCTGGGTCAGTGCAGGACCTGCCTGGAGGTGCTGGGGCTTCTACAACCTCCTGCCCCGACACCTTCATTGGGTATTAGGAGGCTAAATGCCCAGGACCAAGGGGGAATAGAGAAAACCGTAGATCCATACCACGAAAGTTTATCCCAGTCACATCCAGTCTGAATGACAGATAAAGGCAGAACTGATTTGCTCTTCTTCTGAGGGCCTTTCCCCAAAGTGCCACATAGAAACACTTTAAAAAATCATATGTTGACAGGATAGTTATTAAAACTATAAAAGTAGAGGAAGTGTGTAAAAGTAAAACCTGGAGCCTGTCAGAGGCTTGTGTTATTCATAAGGCTTCTTCCCAATCAAACAATTGCAGGGGCCCTGCTGAGACCTGCCCCTTGGCTCTATGCCTCTGATGATAAATCCTCCACTCTGCTCACTCCTCCCACCCCTCCCCACCACCAGCACCACAGAGGAATTGGGGCTCCATGGAGCTCAGTTAAAACCACACAAAAATCACTGCTTAATTTTAGGCACAGCAAATCACAGTTGTTAGAACATTTTGAATTGGAGAAATCTGAAATTGCAAATGAAGTTGGGAGAAATATGAAATTACAACTGTTTACATGGGGTATCCCTTTTATTATTAATGGTTTTTAACTCCCATTTTCTGTATCTTATTAGACTGATAACTGACTTATTGGCTTATTCATTCATTTATTCATTAATTAGATCAAAATTTACTGTATGCATTAGAATTCTCCAGAGAAACAGATCCAATAGGGCACATACATATACACATTTGTGTGTGTCTATATCTATATTTGTCTATATATTTATCTGTCCATCCATCCACACATCTATCTATTGAGATGGATTCTAAGGAAGTATTTCATGCGATTGTGAATGCTGGCAAGTCTGAAGTCTTTATGGCATAGTGGCAGGCTGGAGACCCAAGGAGGAGTTGATAGTCTTCCTGCTTGAGGGCCCTCAGACATTTTTTTTTTTTTTTTTTTGTTCTTAAGTCTTTCAACTGATTGGACAAGGCTCACCCCCATTAAGGAGGGTAATCTGCTTTACTCAAAATCTACTGATGTAAATATTAATTACATCTTAAAAATTACTTTACAACAACATCAAGACTGACATTTTGACCTAACATCTGGGCACTGCAACCTAGCCAAGTTGACACAGACAATTAACTATCATATTAAGTTTCAAATACAAAAAGCCTAAAAATCAGTTAAGCATATAACCTCATGGTAGAGACTGAAAGGGAGGGAAGGGGTTGTGAGGGACAGACACAAGATTAACTCACTAGATTGCAATGGGAGAAGCAAAGTAACAGATACTTACAAAACATCAAGGGAGATGAGAGTAGGAAGTGGATAAATTTTCATGAATAAAAAAGAGGTGCATGGATGCTCAGGATGCCTTCCTCCTGTCTAGAAATTTGGCCCAGAAGAGCAGTTGCTCTAGTCAGAAATTTAAAGAGAAGAAGGAATCTCCACCTTGGGGCTCATGTAAAACTAGTTCTAGGCTCAGTTCCAAAATTTTTGCAAACTTAAGCTGGGATTCAATTTTGTAGTGAAACTTAATATGCATTGGGATCTTAGTTGGAGTTGTCTTAAAAAATCTCATTCCTCCAGATAAATTTTATTTTATATGCATTGTATATGACTATTTGTTTGAATAAACATGCAGAGTTTTTGGAAGCCTCTTTTTTAACTGCTTTAGACTGTGAGCTATGCAGTTTTTCCATCTGAAATTTTCATAGCAGAATCTTTGCTTCAGCAAATTGCAAAGTTTTTTGTTTCAGAATTTCGGCAGCTAAATTCATTCTGAACACAGTGGGCTGCCTTTCTCCAGCACATTGCATACAGAAAGACTTCTACACCCTGAGGGTTTTTAGAGTTTCTTTGTTCAGCAAATAATTGAATCATATTCCTGAAAGTGGATCTGTTTCTTTCAAGGCCTAACTTAAATGATCACTGACAAATCAAGCCAGACACTAATTAGCTCTCCTATTTAAATTAATGTATTTTATATGTATTAATGTGAATATCACAGGAGACACACCGTCAATCTAGATTTCATAAAAGATTGTTACAAACCGTCTAAATAATTTATACTGGCAAAAGTTTCTAGGATCCTATCTCATCCTGAACTATTCTCCTTGCTTTTTGCATTTTGGTCACACTGGCCTCCAAGTTCTTTGATCTCTTCAAGACTTTTTGCATCTTAAGGTCTTCATATTTCCTGTTCCACTGGAACTGTAAAACTAATTTCCTTTTTCTCCCATCACTTGCACTTCCTCATCCTTCAAGTCTTAACTGCTATTTTACCTTCTAAGAGAAGCTGTCTTTGGCCATTCCCTCCATAGTAAGTCTCCCACTATCCATTTCTCATTGATGGTTCACTCTATCAGAGTATACTCTTTATTTCCTTCAGGGCCATATCATAATCTTATACTGTCTTGCTTATTTATTTAATTATTCAAATAGGGCCTGTTTTCCCCTCTAGGAAGTATGCTTTATTAGAACAAAGAACTTGCTTGTCTTTTTTTCACAGCTGCATTCTTAGCACAAAATGTGAACATATTTATGTTTCTTGATGAAATGCTGGAAACAAAATAAGGTATTCAAGAGAGTTAAACAAAATGTTACTGAAAGTAAGTTTCTTAGAAAAAGTCAGATATTCTATAAAATTATACTTTCTGCATTATTTTAAATGAGATAATAATGATACCCCTCAGACTCCTAAGTAAATGTCAAATAAATGGCCATACACAGAATTTGCAAAAGGAAATGTCCCGTAATTTTGGACCCTTTGGCCATATCAAGAGAGTCATGTTGTATGGAAGGCAAGAAGACCTTGTGAAGTTACTGCTCTGGGGAAAGTTTTTGCTCTACTCGTCACCTGGCCTCCTACTTCCTTTACCCACCTCAAAACCAGACAGGGGACACAAGTAAGATCAGCCTGAGACTTGAAGAAAATATAAATCTGGAGCTGGCTAAGCCTAAGAAATCCAAAGTCTCCTGGGCAGCTGCATAAAAATGATAGCTTTGGGAGTAACTTGCATTCTCAGAAATTTTCCTTGCTGGAGGTGAACACTGTAAGGTGTAACCTCAGGGCTTAGGAAGGAACCACAAACGGTTATCCAGAATTAAAGTAGGGACACCAGCACCCAGGTCAAACAATTAGCAGGGAAAGTGTCCCTAAACATGGAACTCTATAAAGGACCTAAGAAAGAAACCACATAAGAGGAGGTGTATTCTTTAAGCATCCACCAGCCCTAAAGAGCCTAAAGCCACTCATACAAGTAAAGTAATGAGGATGAAGTAAGAATTACTTTTTCCATCTTTTCCTTTGCCTACCATCCCTCTCAACCCCCAACCAACTTCCCTTCCATGCTTCCTTCAACCTTAGCCAAAGTGCAAAGCATTGGCTAAGAAGAAGAAGAGCAGTGAGAGAGAATATAGATGCTGACTTCATATTTCCCCCAAGGCAGGCAGCATCTACTGTAAATCTTCCTTCAGAAGGGGTTGAAAAATTCTAATTTTGAATGGAGATTAAAGCATTTGAGTCATAGCTGTGTAGGACTGCAACTCGGGAAATGCATATTGACTAAGCTGGAACAGAAAATTCATGGTGTCTGACTAAATGTGTATCCATAGAAGAGAGGACTACACCCACAGAATAAGTTTGAAAGGGTCAGAGAGAAAAATAAATCTGTGTGTTGAGCTCATCTCCTGAATCAGGTATTCAAACATAGCAGTTACAGGAAATTTTGTTACTCTAATTATTCTTTTAAAATAATGGCTAAAATGTGTCTCGCTTTTGATCCATTCCCATACAGCAGCCATATTTTAAAAGCCAAGATTAGATTATGGCAATCCCCTGCTTAAAACCCTTCAATTGCCCTTTAATGCCCTTAGAATAAAATTTAGTCTCCTTACCAAAGCATATAGGATCTATATGTTTTGGCTGTTGCCCAATGCACTGACATATTTCCTTCTACCCACTTCTGCACTCCCTGTTCCTCAAACACATGGCCTTACTTTTCATTCTTGGAGTACTCCAGTCTCAGTACTGTTTCTCTAGCCTGATTTCCTCTGATCCTAGCTTTCTTCACTGTTTCGTGGACACAGAGGCATCTTATCATAAATCTTCCCTCTTCCCTGACACTTTGTCTCACTTCATAATTTAAATTGGAGTCTTTATTCTTGGACCATATGAGCCTACCCTACCATTCTCTACTTCATCTACTAATTTTTTTTCTTCATATGATTTATCACTGTGAGATTATTTATTTATTATAATGTTTGTTTGTTGTCTATGACTTGCATCAGATTATAAACTGCATGAAAATAGTGAATAAGTTGGTTGTTTGCCGCTGAATTCTTTGAGACACATTATGTACTCAATACATTTAATTGGAGGGAGAAAACCAAAACATTTAAAAAAATTAAATGTGAAATTACATCTGAATTTATTTTTTTCTTTAAAATAAATTGTGACTTTAAAAAATTATTGCAGTAATCATTACTTTTATGCCATAGTAGCTTGAAATTTGTGTCTTTTTGACATAGTTCAACTAGACATAGATGAGCTATGTCAAACATAATGATAAAATATAAAAAACCAAGCATCACTAATTTTTTACATGGTATCACTCATTTAAGTATTTTGGGACAGAGTAGATTTATGTTTATCCAGAACAGTTGGCCAGTAAGATAGTCCAGTTCATGGAATACTTTGATTGTGTTATCAGAACAGGCAATGATGAATAACTTTTCTGGAATCAGTTTAAAGAAATTAATTTCTAACTGAAGGTAGACTTCTCTGTTTTTTTTTTTTTTGATGGCTAAATGTACGCTAGAGTTTTGCTAAACGTAATTAGGAATACTCTAGGGTCACAGGTATTGGTGCTGATTAGGGTCTTGGGATCCTCTGCATCCCTAAGGGTCTGCTTATTCCTGCTTCCCAACTTCCAAGAAACAAAGTGTTATTCACAGGGGTGGAAGTGGGGGGTGTAGGTAGCACTGAAGTCCATGTTTCTTGTTTTCACATTCAAAGTGCCACACGAGCTTGACAGAACAGTCTAGGAATAGAAATGAATTAGTCTTCATAGACAAATCTTATTTCCTTCTCTTGATATCATAATAGAAATTACTTAATTTTAGGTTTTTTGTTCCTCCAAGTGTGCAAACTTCCAAAGCTGAATTAATTATTGTGTAATGGAAAGGATGAGCTTTGAGTATGACTAACAAGCAACGACATGGAAATGCCACTGGGGTGAAAACTTGCTCTTGGCATTAGTTAAATGTTAATGCCATAAATTGCTGTATGTTTATAAATGTCCTCTGAATACTGATCAAATAATGTGGCAGAAAACATCATAAAACAGTACAGTGGCTCTTTATCCACCACCTTATAGTTTTTTTTTTAATTATCTAAAACTTAATTTTATTTGATCATCTATAAAAACAGGGAAAAGAAAGCACCATACTCCATTTTACATGGGGATCAAATGATACATGATGTGTGTAACAGAGTTTTGTTCTCATAGGATACTGTTTTTTCATTTAACATGCTTAGTACTACATTGCATTCCAATTAACTTTTTAAAATTTCAGTTTGTTACAGTGGTGAATTTAGGTTATTAGGTGAGGGAAATGGTTTAATGAACTAAAAATTTTCTTATTAATGGAAGGGTGGATGGGTTTATTAATTTTGTGTATCTGTATTTTTATTTCCTTTTTTTGTGTGTGGGGGGCACACCTGTGACAAACAGAGGTTCCTGGGCTGGGGGTTAAATAACAGCTGCAACTGCTGGCCTAAACCACAGCCACAGCAACGTGTGGGCCAAGTCATGTCTGTGACCTACACCACAGCTCATGGCAACACCGGATCCTTAACTCACTGAGCAAGGCCAGGGCTTGAACATGTGTCCTCATGGATCCTAGTCATTTTAGTTTCCTCTGAGCCACAACAGGAACTCCTCTAAATCGTTTTTAAACAATGGTCATAGACCGATATTTGAGAGAAGAGAGAGTGGAAAGGGGAATGAGAACAGATCCAAAATAGTCTTTGAAGAAAAAAAGAAACACCTTATTTATAGGTGCTACAATAAGAGCAGTTCAGTACTTTTTAAGTGCAATTCATTTCCTTTTCTTAGGAAGTTGGACTGTGGAAAACGGTTCTACCTGTAACATGCTTCCTGCTGCAGGATAGGCATGCAATGCCCCTAGAGGAGGGAGCAGGGCTTAGAAGAAATCTTGGCCTGAGGGGAAGATTGAGCAGAAAACCTGCACTGTTTGACTTTCTCATTGTGCAAAGAATTGGATACAGAGGGAAGTACCCAGTGAGACATTTTTGTCATGATCCTTCTGCTTTGGGCCAAATTTCATTTTCCATGTGGGCCTCTGGGAAGAGACCAGCTGAGTGTTCCCTGACAGTGCCTGGGGCACTTGTGAGTCAGCCAGCTCACACAAACACAGCCTTGGAGTCCACTAGAGTGAAGAAATGCCTCTGCACCCACTGCTGAATGTAGACAGCCAAAAGGAGTCCCTGAGAGGGGAGAGTTATCCTACCATAACGGGTGACCAGTTGTCCTGGGGGGAAAATGGAAATTATAGCCAGGACTCAAATTGTGCCAACATGTACTGAGTTAAGGGACACTGGGGAGGGGAGAGGGGGACAATGATCATAAATTCTGATCCAGCTAAGAATCACCCACTTGTAACCAGCCCCAGATTTCAACATTAAAAGTCAGCATTACACGTAACATCCAGGTGACAGGGCGCATCACCATGGAAACCAGAGGACCCAGAGGATGGTACATGGTCTCATCATGTAGACTTGATGCATGTGCTCCCAATGGTGGGAGTTATTTCAGGTCCAACTTTGGAAGGGAAACCTCAAAGATTAAGAATTTATCAAGAAGAAAAATAAAAGTTAGCCGTGGTGACTCTTTACATTGTTTGACGAGACTAAGTTTACCAGATTGGAATAACCACATCTATCTATCTGTCTATTTAGCTATCTACCTACCTATCTACCTACGTACCTACCTATTTTCTTTTCCACACTACTCCCTAGTACCTGGTATGGTAGTTTAATACAAACAAGAAAAATATGATGAAAGATTATCCTTGATTATCTGAATTTGTCCCTGATAAATGCACTATAATAAATAGATTCACACTGGTGTAGTCTCACAAACACACAAAAAAGACATTCTTCTTTTTTTATTATTGATGATTTCTTCAGATGAACTTTAAGGTTAAAATTGGAATTGATTTGAAGGAAAAGAGCATTTCAAGAGATGGCTTTTAAAGAAAACACTTAAAATTGAACATAATCTGGTCATTTATAAAACTCTTCATCATCTTTTCTATTTATTTAATATTTTTAATTAGTAAATGACTTCTATTGTCATATACTTTATTTTTTGATTTTTTTCTATATTGCAAAATGATCACACAGCAAGTCCAGTTAACGTTTGTCACCAAACATAGCTTCAAAAAAAATTTTTTTTCTTGGAATGACTTTTAAGATTTACCCTCTTAGCAACTTTCAAATATACAGCAGTATTAAGTACATTTGCTTAAATTTTAAATGTTAATTTACTTCTTCAAAAACTTGCTGCAGAATAGGAAGTTATATTTGCAGTATACTTTTATCATTGTCCAATTATGATTACAATGGAAATTTAGTTTTCTTATTCAGCAAACCACTTGCCTTTATTGTCAAAAACATAGTATTGTTTATTAAAAGATGTCTCCCAGAATTGTACTCTATGTGGATTTGTGGGTTTGTTGGTAAATCAGCATTTTAATAACTCAGCATTTTGATTTTTCTGTCCTTTCATTGCTTGGGCAATTTCTGCACAATATGTTCCATTATTTGTGATTTTTTCCTGAGCACTTGAGCATGATCCTGCTATCTTGTTAATTTGAATATCCCCCTCAGCTTATATCTCATTTTGTTCATCTTATTTCTTTTTATTTTATTTTATTTTTTTGTCTTTTTAGGGATGCACCTGAAGC
Organism: Sus scrofa; assembly: GCF_054392235.1. Lineage (NCBI taxonomy): Eukaryota > Metazoa > Chordata > Mammalia > Artiodactyla > Suidae > Sus > Sus scrofa. The sequence goes on from NC_139390.1 coordinate 67,322,241, forward strand.
ACATGGAGGTTCCCAGGTTAGGGGTCGAATCGGAGCTGTAGCCGCTGGACTACACCATAGTCACAGCAATGCCAGATCTGACCCACAACTGAGACCCACACCACAGCTCATGGCCTTTTCTTTTCTTTTTTTTTTTTTTTTCCATCTTACATTCTCAATTCAACTTTCTATGGAAACTGGAGTGGTGGTATGTATATTTGAAATCCACAGACAAATGAATTAATATATTTATTCAATAATTCACTTTCCTCTCCTTGATTAAGTCATTTCCTGGAGATGCTAATAGAATAACATTGAATTTTATTCCTAAGTACTTGGTGTAGGTGCTAGCATGTCAATAACCAAAAGAGCGTTCCCAAAGAAGAGGAGCAGTGACAGCTGACGGGAAGATGCACCCATGCATAACGAAGAGCTAGATGCATCTCATTTTAGCTGAGGACGGAAAAGCATGTCATTAGTATGTGATGATGAGTTAAAGGAGAGGTTAATTCCCATAAGCTCATCTTTCTCCATACTAACTAATAGATTCATTAAAATTATTTAGCTTATAAATATATATGAAGTTTCAATTTTGCATTCCTCCTACAGTTTGAGAATAATCCTATAGATGACACATGGAACCTATCCTACATAAAGGTACTTAATTTAAAGTATTACTTATAAATTAAATCAGCTGTACCTAATGGCTTTTCTTAAACATAGATGAGTATTTTAAATGCTTGATAGAGGACAATGAAGAGAAAGAACGTCCAGGGGAAAGATAAAGGATTACAAAAAAATAAATTGTATGTTTGCTGCAGTGAATTCTTAGCAGTTGTTAAGAAGCAAGAGCATCAGTATAAATTGAATACAAACCAAAGACGAACTTGATTGGACTTTCAGTTTTGCTGAAATATTAAGATTTATCAATGAAGCAAGCATTTATTTAATAGCCATTAAGTGCCAAACACTAAAAAAAGAAGTTGGAAATCAAAGGCAAATAAGACAAACTACAGTAGAAGTGGGGGGAGACCTCAAAATAGTGCTTACTCAACTTCGGGTATTTTCTTAGAGGTTTACCTGAATTATTTGATTTGATTCTCACCTTTATTTAATGAGATGGGTATTTCATTCCAGTTTTAGAGATGAGAAATCACTGAGCTTAAATAGTCCAGGGCTATGTGGTTATTCTATTAGCCAGGAGAGGCCATGCCACATATCGAAGAAATACCAGAATTGTTAGAGTTTAACAAAATAAAGCTCCATCAAGTCTATTTCTTGTTTCCTAGTCTTTTATGGTTGCAGAAGCCCTGCTCAGAGTGGTAGCTCAGGGATCCAGGTTAGTTCCATGCTGCAGCTACAGCACCTTAGTCACAGCGTCAGGAATGCCTAGCTCTCAAGGTCATCACAGAGGGGTTAAGGAGAGTAAGGGATCGCTCAAGGGGAATTATGACCAATCCTAAAATGGCAAACACTGCTTCCCTCTCATCTGTTGGCTGCATTTGGCACATGTTTCCAACTTAGTATTATAAAGAAACCTGAGTAATACAGTTTTCTTTCGTGTGCTCACAGAAAGGAAGAGTTTGATGAGCATCTGACAGATATCTATTGCAGTCACTGAGTAGCACAGTCAAGGTTTCGACTTGGACTTTCAGTGCACACCCACTTAATCACTAAGAGTTTTTTATGAAAAAATATTTATAATGCAACGTGGAAAGCAGCAAAAATACACACCAACATGGGAGAGTGAAAGGAGGGCACTTTGCAGTGAGCAAATCCTCATCAGACTCTCACCAAAATCACATGTGACATTGAAGTTTGGTATTTGTCCTTTTGAATGAACAAGATGGCATGTCAACATTGCACTTTGTTCTAATACGGTGTTTCTTTATAAAGGAAAAAAATATTCTTATGACTTACCTATCTTAGTTGCATAGTTTTATTGTAAGGTTGTTTATGTATCTAACCAATAAAATCTTGAGGCTTTTCTCTTATTCAACTTTAAAAGTAAAATAAAATTTACACACAAAAGGTAAGCATATCTGCAAAACCAATAAAATTCAAATTAATGTTAATTTAATCTGACAGATAAGATTCTTTTGCTGAATCTAAGTTGCAGTCCCCATTGTGACTATGGTTTTGATTGCTATGTTGCTGTTCTTTTGATTTTGGAAAAACTCAGCAGCTGCTTGCCCTCTGTGGCTTCACATTTCCTACCATTTTTTCTGATTTAAATAAGTGGGAAATTACTTGTTCATATAGCACTTTCTAGCATCATTTGGTCTTCACTTGGCTTTGGTGCAGAATCTAGTGTTCACGTGTTAAGCTGGGGTCTTTCTAGTCTTTATCTGCTTATGACTTCTAAGTAGAATTGGCGGCAGGCAGCTCAATTATAAAAATAAATGCAAATTTGAGCACTAAAATTGTCTAACAGAGCTCAAAATGGAGCAGATATCTTTTTAGAGTAAAACTTACAGATTTCTAAAAATACCTGGGGATCTGTAGGGACCTGTCCATAAACTGGTAAGCAATGTTTAAGAGGATGGGCTCTTGAAAACCAGAGAAATACAGGCACCCCTTGTTTTATTGTACTTTGTTTTGTACAATAAAAAAAGTAGGAAAGAAAAATGAAACATCTGCACTTTGCAGATGTTGTATTTTTTTACAAATTGTAGTTTTTAGCAACCCTGTGTCAAGCAAGTCTATTGGTGCCATTTTTTCCAACAGCATTCACTCACTTTGCATTTCTGTGCCACATTTTGGTAGTTCTTAAAATATTTCAGACTTTTTCATTATTATGATGATCTGTGATCAGTAATCTTTAATGTTACTATTGCAAAAAGAGTTCAGTTATGGTTAGCATTTTAAACAGTAACCTATTTTTAAATTAAGGTAAGCACATTTTTAAGACACAATACCATTGCACACTAACTTGACCACAGTATGATATAAACATAACTTTTTGTACACTGGGAAACCAAAAAACTTGTGGGACTCACTTTATTGCCATATTTACCTTAGTATGGTGGTCTGGAACTGAACCCACAATGTCTCTGAGGCATGCCTCTAGCTACCCCCCTTAAAAAAATGAGTAAACATCTCCACAGAGTTGAAGGAAAGGGCTCTATTTTTTGATTAATAGAGGCTATATGTAATCTCAGTCCACTTGGAATTCAATTCTTCATGTCCAAGTCTCAGCACTTTATTGCACCTGATTTGTAATCTTTATGCTTATTTGACATGATACAGTTTCTGAAAAACATGGAAACATGAAAAGTAATTTTGTTGAGCAGGCATTGTTAAGTTTAGAAATTACAAACCATGCTAAAACTTGAAATTCTGATGGATGCCTGCAGTAATAGAAATTTCTGTTCTAATAAAAGTCCAGGGTCTTTCATTTTCAGTAATCTGAATTATTTGAGAGAAAAATAATATATTATTCAATGATGCAGGAGTTCAAGCTCAAATGAGAACTTAAAGCAAACACCTCTGGTTTTTTATTCATTTCTTCATTTTCTTTCCTACTTTTTTAGAAATCTGTACCCTCCCTCCATCGCTGTTTCCTACTCCTTACCTTTATTCATTTCTTCATCAGTGAACAAAGATTATGGAAAGCAGACTATCTGCCCAGCATTATGCTGAGCACAGGTGATTCTCAGGTGCTTTGTAAATAGTCTTGAATTTCAAGGAGATTTCAATCTCTTGGGGGAAGTAGATGGAAAAGCAATCATTAACTTACTGAGGTGATGGGCCAAGTGCTATAGTTGCCTAGGGAAGGAAACAATTAAACAAATGGAGAAGGTTAAGTGAGGGTTAGAACAAGTCTGAGGCTAGATGATGGTCAAAGTGTTGCTAAGAGCCCTCTTTTTGGTTGAGTCTTTAAGGATGCTTAAGGCTACTCAGGTAGTCATGAAGATCTTGGGGAGAATAGCATTATAGTTCAGGATACAAAGGAAACAGAAAGCACCAATGTGGGTTATCTTTCAGATAGATAGCCTATTTGTACTGTCCAGCTTTTTCTTGATGATTTTATACTTTCATGCCCATTAAAAACATGTGTAGTGTTTAATAAGCAAGGAAGCATCTAGGTCCCTCCCCCAAAGGTCTATATCAGGGATCAGCATTTTATTTTTTGTCCTTTTAGGGCTGTACCTGCGGCATGTGGAGGTTCCCAGGCTAGGGGTCTAATCAGAGCTGTTGCTGCTGGCCTACACCAGAGCCACAGCAACGCTGGATCCAAGTGGCATCTGCGACCTACACCACAGCTCACGGCAACACGGATTCTTAACCCACTGAGCAAGGCCAGGGATCGAACCTGCAACCTCATGGTTCCTAGTCAGACTCATTTCTGCTGCACCACGACAGGAACTCTGGGATCAGCATTTTAAATAATGCTGATTGTTTCTTAAGCAAGTGGTCCAGGGACCATAGTTTTAGAAGGCATTTTACATTTGCTTTGCCAGTATAATGATACACCTATGGTTGTTTTTGGGTGTAGGGATCAAACAAATTTAAATAACTCTTCATGAGAGAATGAGAAAGATTGTTGGGATGCGGTGGTTAGGAGCTGTGAGGATACCTTTATGGAAATATAACTGGGAAAAGAGAGGAATCTCTGAGAATATGAGAAATAGGAGTGCCTACTGAGGTGAAATGAAAGAAAAAAAAAAAGTGTGAACGTTGCAGTTGTACAGAGGACGAAGTTTCCTAAAAATAGTAGTATACTATGGTTGACTTGAAGTTTTGTGTTTTAATAATTAAAAAAAAAAACCTCCATTGCTCCATCAAATCTTTAGTGGAGACCACTGCACAAGCATGGTCTACCTTGTGTGGGTGATTTTTTTTGTTGTTTTTTAAAGAAATTGAGAAAGATGTTCTGTCAGTCATGTACTGGAGCCAGACTGTACCAGCTTGGAAAAGCCAGTTTTTAATACTTCAGGGATCTTTTTGAGATAGTTGTTATATACAGCCATTATTAAAAATTATCTTAAACTTATAAGCAAATAAATCACAGTCAAAACAAACTTAATAAATACTGAAAACATGTCAATTCCTTTTTTATTTTGCTACATAAAGTGCTACTGTTGCTTTTGAAAATATTAATGTTGATTGGGTGTGTGTGTATGTGCTAGTGCACACCTCTACCCTCCATTCAAGGACCTGATATCTTGAAATCATCATGGTGGGAGAATCTGCAACATAAAAACTGTCAAACATTATAGAGAAAGTCTCTTATTTTTGGTTTGTTTTATTTTTGTTTTTTGAAAGCTAATTGTTATACATTTACCTACATACTACTGGGTTAATGGACTATTTTCTATCTTTTTTCATTTTCTCCTTCCTCTTCTCTTTTTCAGTTTGCCTTCATCTCTCCCCCCCCCCCATTCTTCGGTTCCTCTTTCCTTCTTTCTTGCTCATCCAGCATGCGCTCTTTTCTTCTTATGGGTACAATATATTCATTTTGCTTTGGGGAACCGCCTGCTTGTACTAACAGGCTTTCTACTTTGGATGACATGATTCAGCAGAGCAGAGGATTTAGGGTAAACCGATCCAAAGTTCTAACCTCAGCCATTCAAGGCTAGACACAGTTGACTTGAGTTAAGTCAGGCTAGACACAGTTGAAGCCTCTGCTTGAAATTCCAAGATTCTTGTTTTAAGGGCCTAGAAAATAGTCTATTTCTTCTCTTTGGGATATGAATCCCCAGGTAATAGCTTGGGGATTGCTAGAAGTAATTTAGTGGCTAAAAGGAGAGATGGCTTGAGAATGAAGCCAACACTGAAAAAGGAACTAAGAACACAAGAAAGTGAGGTGGGCCCTGATTGTATCATTTGAGCCCCAGATTAAGCCACATCTGGACCATCCACCTTCTTGAGCCAATAAATTTCTTTTTTTCATTAAGTAGATTTGGAGGTTTTTCTGCATAGTTACATAAAACTTTTAAGTGAAATAGACGGAGCTTTGTGTCTTAGGCAAAAGAGTAAAAAACAGAGATCATTTCTTTGGGCTGGTGAGATAATTTACAAGCTGGAGAAGCAGGAGTCCAGATAGAGCCTGTGGTGACAGCAAGGACACACAAGTGGAGAACAGAAATGGAGCTTCAGACTTGGCACTGGTGTGATCATGGAACTCACTATGTTTAACTTTACTGTCCATTAGTGGGCTTTTAAGAGTAGTTCATTTTCATTCTATTACTATACAGGTAGCGAATCTCTATTGGTTGGTTTTATGTATTTTGTATGTCGAGTTAGTTGAAATAGAAACTTACTGAAGGCAAAGACCATATGCTTTTGTTCAGCTTTTAACATCATGTCACCTGATGTCTTATTTTGAAGTATTGTGTTCGTTAAATATTTTTGACTAAGTACATCTTACTACATCTTAGAGAAATGTTAATTTCAAAAATTTCCTATATTTCCAGAGTTCCCACTGTGGTGCAGTGGGTTAAGAATCTGACTGCAAGTGGCTTAGGTTGCTGAAGAGGTGGAGGTTTGATCCCCAGCCCAGCAAAGTGGGTTAAAGTATCTGGCATTGGCACAGCTGAGGCATAGGTCACTGCTGTAGCTTGATTCAATACCTGGCCGGGGAACTTCCATATGCCATGGTGCAGCCATAAAATTGAAAAAAAAAATGCTATATTTCTACTGTTTATTATGACGCTTTTGAAAATTATATATTGCTCTAAAGTGCTTCAGTGAAAAACGGATAATAAATTGGGCAAATTAGATCAATAACCTCTATTTGTGCTAACTTAGAAGAAGGAGATTAGGGAAAATGATAGGAAATAAATTTTCCTGTTGAGAAATTCATGTATTGAGTAGGACTTAAAGTAGTTTATGCCTAAGGGGACCAGACATTCTAGTTTGCCTCTCATTCTGGAAAAGTTATTAATAGCTCTCTCTTTAATTCTCAGCAATGTTCCAGTTTGGATGATACATTACATTGATCATTCACTATGTTCAGTAGTTCCCAAACATGGATGGTGGTCTGAATTACCTGTGGATAATATTTTTTTAAATTATAAAGTATTTTATATATATAAAAAATAACATAAAATAGCAGTAATCTATATACCCACAATCAAAATTTGACAGTTAATATTTTGCTCCCATTTTCTTTCTTTTTTATTTTAGGAAAAAAAATTTTAAAAGTATGAATTTCTGAGCACGTTTTTTAGTCTGTTAATCCAGAATGTTTTGAGGTTAGGACCAGATGATTCTGATATTACAATGGACTAAGGAAATTTGATTAATGTCAGATCCCAAGCTAATTTACAATGTTTATTTACATTTGAAATATCTGGCTTGAGGGACTAGAGATCCAATATTGCCTATAAGCAGTAAACATCTCAGGATCAAATCTGATGACTTAATAAGAGGTCAATTTTTCAGTGACCTTTAAAAATATAGGCATGGTATATTTTTCCTTAATAGTATGGATATCTTAGTTTCATGTTGGTTTTCAGGGTTGTGAGAACTATAGAATATTCATTTATTATTATTATTATTATTATTATTATTTTTAGTATTATTATGGCTGTACCTGCAGCATATGGAGGTTCCCAGGATAGGGGTGGAATTGGAGCTACAGCTGCCCGCCTACACACAGCCACAGCAACACCAGATCCGAATCGCGTCTGCAACCTACACTACAGCTCATGGCAATGTTGGATCCTTAACCCACTGAGCGAGGCCAGGGATCGAACCTGCGTCCTCATGGATACTAGTCAGATTTGTTTCCACTGAGCCATAATAGAAATCCTGCATCTATTATTTTAATTCCCAAATGAAAATGGCCACTTAAACCGTTGTGGCTTCATAAGACAATATATTAAAAATTAAATTTAAGGAACACTTACATAAATAAAAGACAGTGCTAATACATAATAAGACTTCAGGAAAGTCCAAAAGATTTTGGAAACCATTAATGGTTCAGAGACTAAATGTGAAGAATATGTTCTTAATGTACTGAATAAAGACAATATAATGTGGAAAGTACCAAAAATGGGCTTTCAGAGTAGCAATAATGAAAGTAAAGTATAAAGGTATAAGTCTAAGTAAATTACTGATTTCTGGAATGCACCAAAAGGCATCTAGTTTCAAAGAGTTTACTAAACTCATTGAAATATTTACTGTACATTTAACTTCATTAATCAATAATCTCTTTATTTTTTTATTTTTTATTTTTTTGGTCTTTTTGCTATTTCTTTGGGCCGCTCCCGTGGCATATGGAGGTTCCTAGGCTAGGGGTCGAATTGGAGATGTAGCCACTGGCCTACGCCAGAGCCACAGCAACGCAGGATCCGAGCCGCGTCTGCAAACTACACCACAGCTCACGGCAACGCGGGATCCTTAACCCACTGAGCAAAGGCAGGGACCGAACCCGCAACCTCATGGTTCCTAGTTGGATTCGTTAACCACTGCACTACAACGGGAACTCCAATCAATAATCTCTTTAACCAAAACCAACTATTTCAGTGGGCTGTGATTATATGAGTGTTTAAATAGTTGTCCTTGAGCCCTAAAGCAGATTGTGGATTCATTTCATACAATTGTACTAATGATAGAAAACAGCTTAGAAGATAAATTTTGAAACTCTCCCAGAATATTTCAAGTCACACATCTTAAACACTTACATGTGTATTTACATGAAACTTTGTTAGCAGATTCTCACCACCATCCTTCATCAATCAGTCATCAATCATAGTTATCTGGAAAGACAGAGCTACATTCCCAAAATTTCATCAAAAAATATAACAGTGTTGCTCTTTGTTTCTAAAAGTACAGTGAATTTGGCACCTCATCTTTTTACTTAATCTTTTGGAGCCTCAAGACAATAGAAAGGGGATAATGGAATGGATAGGATAATTTGGGAAGAAATTGTGTTTGCAACCGAGCTATCAAATAAATCACCCTCTAAGGGAGACAGCAATAGAAAAGATTTTGGCTCCAGCAATTGGATAAAGATAAGCATTCAAAATGAGACAACCAGGGCTGAGATAGATAATAGCTTGTCCATCAGGGGCAGTGTTGCCAATTAATGGCAATAGAAGCATATAGAATTTCACAGTGTTGCTGCTAGCCATGCTTAGAATATCATTAACACAGGATGTGTATCCTTTATTACACACCTAGAATGATAAAGTGGGAAAAATTGAATCAAAGCTTACTTATGGAATGTAAGGAAGATTTTAATTGAGATTCACTTTTTCAAAAAGGGTTTTAGAAGAAAAATAAGGTGCTTTCACACATTCTTTTGTTATACAGGTGGTTCTCAATCATGGACTAACAAAAGTTTTTACCTCATTAATCTATTCATTAAATATTAAAAGTGCCTGGATCTGTACGAAGCACTAGATATACAGAGATGACTAAGACAGTTGAGGGCACTGCCAATTACTGTGTTCTGTGGTAAGAACAATGGAGGGAATTAGAGGTTCCATGAGTTCATATAAGAAATTTACTTAGCTCATGCTTGAGGGTCAGGAAATCCTTGCCAATGAGAGCTAAGTAAATGAAGAATTGAAAGAAAGCTGGGAGTTAAACTAAAAGAGTGAGGATGGGGGTGGAGGGATTAAAGTTCCTGGTAAAATGAACAACATGTGCAAAGAACTGTAATAAGTGTACTAAGCTTAAATAACTAAAAGTAGTTTGCTTTGATAGAATCTGAAGAGGAACAGCAGGAAGTAAGAGTGTTTAGAAACATAGCTGATATATTGTGCAGTGATAGATATTTGAATTTTATCATGGAAACTGTGAGTAGTTACTGAAGACCAGGCAGTAATTGGTCTTAGAGTGAGTACTTTGGTCCATTGTGGAGAATGGATTAGATGAAGGCACAAATGAAGGCAAGAGGAAGCTTTCAGCAGTCCAGGGAAGTGTAGCAACCAACCAGTAAGGTAGGCAGTTTTGACAGATATCAGCAGTAGCTGAGATAGATCTTGGTGATTAATTGGATGCAATTGATGGTGATAGAGTAAGAGGAATTAATAATAATGTCCAAGTTAAATACTGCTGTAGGTAAGTGAGGATACAGTGCTATGATGCCCTTGAATGAGGTTAAAATCATTGGAGCCAAAGATTATTGGACAAGATAAGGACCGAGTATAAGACAAATGTTCGTGATAGGATCTAAGATGTTGCTCATAAGATCTTATGCTTCTTGGCTTGGGAATATGTTTTTGAGAGACCCTGACATTCAAGTATTAACTGAAATTGTAGGAATGAATGAGATTTCTTAGTACATATAAAAAAATGGCGGCTCAGCATAAGATTTCCTTGAGAAAACATTTAACTCAGAAAAGCATATTTCCAAAAGGAAAACCCAGAATGTGGGATGAAAAGGAGAAGATTGAAGATTCCAGAAATATTAGGATGTGTAGAGAGGTTCGCTTGTTATGGGGTGGGCTTCCACAGAATGCAACAGATGGCACAGACAGGGAGGGGTCAGTTAGATACAGGGAGAAGCAGAATTGCGTCACCTAAGTCAGTTTATGTCTGTGATGCTGAGATCAGAACAGGAGGCATGATGCAATGACCTAAGCTCATGTCTTAAAAGGAATAATTTCAGTGGTTCCCTGGCAGATGATTTTGATGTCCTACTCTGCCACAGGTATTATGGTTCCAGAAACTATATAGAACTTTGATAAATACTAGAATCAATTTCATAGCTCCATTGATGTTGGTGTCCATAATGTGGTGACAGTATTTCAATAGTTAATGTCTAAAGTTTGTGCCTTTTTTTCTTTCTTTTTATGGCCACACCAGCAGCATATGGAAGTTCCCAGGCTAGGGGATGAATCTGAGCTACAGCTGCCAGCCTATACCACAGCCACAGCAATACCAAATAGAGCTGTGGCTGTGACCTGCACCAGAGCTCATGGCAATGCTGGATCCTTCCACTGAGCCCGGCCAGGGATTGAACCTGCATCCTCATGGATCCTGATCAGATTCTTAACCCACTGAGCCACAATGAGAGCTTCTAGTTTGTGCCTTTTTAATGACAGAATGTGATAGCAAAGCTATCAGGCATCAGATTTCAGAGATATTAATTTTTAAATATAAGGGATTGAATGATTTTATTAAAAGCTATAATCACCAAGATTTCATATTTATCCCATAACGTTTGTAAAAGAGAGATTAAGATTTTTGTCCTTTACTCCTTGTTTTTTTACTAAAATTTCCTAAGTATGTGAATTTTAAAATCATTATTCTTGGGAGCTCCTGCCATGCTACAGGGGATAAGAATCTGACTACATGGCTCAGGTCACTGTGGAGGTGCAGGTTTGATCCCCAGTCTGGTGCACTGGGTTAAATAATCCAGCATCTCCACACCATAGCTGTGGTTCACATTCAATCCCTACCCTGAGAACTTCCACATGCTGTGGGTGTGGCCATAAAAAATAAATAAATGTCATCATTCTTCAATGACATGTATTTTTCAAAAGATTCATAATTATCACCCAAGAATCATTTTCAAAAATTTTTTGAGTATAGTTGATTTAAAATATTATGTTAGTTTCAGGTGTACAGCAAAGTGATTGAGTTTATTTCAGATTCTTTTCCAATATAGGTTATTATAAGATATTAAATATAGTTCCCTGTGCTATATAGTAGGTCTTCATTGTTTATTTTATATATGGTAATGTGTATATATTAATCCCACACTTCTCATTTATCCCTTCCCATCCTTTTCCTCTTTGGTAACAATAAGTTTTTTTTTTTTTTTATTTTCCCACTGTACAGCAAGGGGATCAAGTTATCCTTACATGTATACATTGCAATTACATTTTCTCCCCACCCTTTCTTCTGTTGCAACCTGAGTATCTAGACAAAGTTCTCAATGCTATTCAGCAGGATCTCCTTGTAAATCTATTCTAAGCTGTGTCTGATAAGCCCAAGCTCCCGATCCCTCCCACTCCCTCCCCCTCCCATCAGGCAGCCACAAGTCTCTTCTCCAAGTCCATGATTTTCTTTTCTAAGGAGATGTTCATTTGTGCTGGATATTAGATTCCAGTTATAAGTGATATCATATGGTATTTGTCTTTGTCTTTCTGGCTCATCTCACTCAGTATGAGATTCTCTAGTTCCATCCATGTTGCTGCAAATGGCATTATGTCATTCTTTTTTATGGCTGAGTAGTATTCCATTGTGTATATATACCACATCTTCCGAATCCAATCATCTGTCGATGGACATTTGGGTTGTTTCCATGTCTTGGCTATTGGGAATAGTGCTGCAATGAACATGCGGGTGCATGTGTCTCTTTTAAGTAGAGTTTTGTCCGGATAGATGCCCAAGAGTGGGATTGCGGGGTCATATGGAAGTTCTATGTATAGATTTCTGAGGTATCTCCAAACTGTTCTCCATAGTGGCTGTACCAGTTGACATTCCCACCAACAGTGCAGGAGGGTTCCCTTTTCTCCACAGCCCCTCTAGCACTTGTTATTTGTGGATTTATTAATGATGGCCATTCTGACTGGTGTGAGGTGATATCTCATGGTAGTTTTGATTTGCATTTCTCTTATAACCAGCGATGTTGAGCATTTTTTCATGTGTTTGTTGGCCATCTGTATATCTTCTTTGGAGAAATGTCTATTCAGGTCTTTTGCCCATTTTTCCATTGATTGATTGGCTTTTTTGCTGTTGGGTTGTATAAGTTGTTTATATATTCTAGAGATTAAGCCCTTGTCGGTTGCATCATTTGAAACTATTTTCTCCCATTCTGTAAGTTGTCTTTTTGTTTTCTTTTTGGTTTCCATTGCTGTGCAAAAGCTTTTCAGTTTGATGAGGTCCCATAGGTTTATTTTTGCTCTAATTTCTATTGCTTTGGGAGACTGACCTGAGAAAATATTCATGATGTTGATGTCAGAGAGTGTTTTGCCTATGTTTTCTTCTAGGAGTTTGATGGTGTTCTGTCGTATATTTAAGTCTTTCAGCCATTTTGAGTTTATTTTTGTGCATGGTGTGAGGGTGTGTTCTAGTTTCATTGCTTTGCAGGCAGCTGTCCAGGTTTCCCAGCAATGCTTGCTGAATAGACTTTCTTTTTCCCATTTGATGTTCTTGCCTCCCTTGTCAAAGATTAATTGACCATAGGTGTCAGGGTTTATTTCGGATTCTCTATTCTGTTCCATTGGTCTGTCTGTCTGTTTTGATACCAGTACCACACAGTTTTGATGACTGTGGCTTTGTAGTATTTCTTGAAGTCTGGGAGGGTTATGCCTCCTGCTTGGTTTTTGTTTCTCAGGATTGCTTTGGCGATTCTGGTTCTTTTGTTGTTCCATACAAATGTTTGGATTGTTTGTTCTAGTTCTGTGAAAAATGTCATGGGTAATTTGATAGGGATTGCATTGAATCTGTAGATTGCTTTGGGTAGTATGGCCATTTTTACAATATTGATTTTCCCAATCCAGGAACATGGAATATCTTTCCATTTCTTTACATCTTCTTTGATTTCTTTGATTAAAGTTTTATAGTTCTCGGCATATAGGTCCTTTACCTCCTTGGTCAGGTGTATTCTGAGGTATTTGATTTTGTGAGGTGCAATTTTAAAAGGTATTGTATTTTTGAATTCCTTTTCTAATATTTCATTGCTAGTATACAGAAATGCAACTGACTTCTGAATGTTAATCTTATATCCTGCTACTTTGCTGAATTTATTAATCCGTTCAAGTAGTTTTGGGGTTGAGTCCTTAGGGTTTTCTAGGTATAGTATCATGTCATCTGCATACAGTGACAGTTTGATCTCTTCTCTTCCTATATGGATGCCTTTGATTTCTTTTGTTTGTCTAATTGCTGTGGCTAGGACTTCCAAAACGATGTTGAAGAGCAGTGGTGAGAGTGGGCATCCCTGTCTTGTTCCAGATTTGAGTGAGAAGGCTTTCAGTTTTTCCCCATTGAGTATTATATTTGCTGTGGGTTTATCATAAATGGCTTTGATTATGTTCAGGAATGTTCCCTCTATACCTACTTTGGCGAGGGTCTTGATCATGAATGGATGTTGGACTTTGTCAAATGCTTTTTCTGCGTCTATTGAGATGATCATATGATTTTTGACCTTTTTTTTGTTAATGTGGTGTATGATGCTGATTGATTTGTGTATGCTGAACCATCCTTGTGAACCTGGGATGAACCCAACCTGGTCATGGTGTATAATTTTTTGGGTATGTTGTTGGATTCGGTTGGCTAAGGTTTTGTTGAGAATTTTTGCATCTATATTCATCAAAGATATTGGCTGATAGTTTTCTTTTTTGGTGGTATCTCTGTCTGGTTTTGGAATAAGGGTGATGGTGGCATCATAGAATGTCTTTGGGAGTATTCCTTCTTCTTCAACCTTTTGGAAGAGTTTAAGGAGGATGGGCACCAATTCCTCTTTATATGTTTGATAAAATTCACCTGTGAAGCCATCTGGTCCTGGACTTTTATTTGTAGGGAGTGATTTTATGACCTCTTCAATTTCATTTCTAGTGATCAGTCTGTTCAGTTGGTCTGTTTCTACTTGATTCAGTTTTGGCAGGCTGTAAGATTCTAGAAAATTGTCCATTTCTTCCAGATTGTCAAACTTGTTGCCATACAGTTGTTCATAGTATTCTCTTATGGTTTTTTGTATTTCTGCTGTATCCGTTGTGATTTCTCCTTTTCCATTTATAATTTTGGTTATTTGGGTTCTTTCTCTCCTCTTTTTAGTGAGTCTGGCCAGGGGTTTGTCAATTTTGTTCACCTTTTCAAAGAACCAGCTCTTGGTTTCATTAATTTTCTCTATTGTTTTTTGAGTCTCTATTTTATTGATTTCTTCTTTGATCTTTATAATTTCCTTCCTTCTGCTGACTTTAGGACATTTTTGGTTCTTCTTTTTCTAATTAATTTAGGTGGAGGGTTAAGTTGTCAATTTGGGATCTTTCTTTTTTGAGAAAGGCCTGTATTGCTATAAATTTCCCTCTGAGCACTGCTTTCGCAGCATCCCATCGATTTTGAGAGGTTGTGTCTTCATTATCGTTTGTTTCAAGGTAGATTTTAATTTCCTTTTTGATTTCCTCATTGACCCATTGGTTTTTTAGTAGCATGTTGTTGAGTCTCCATGGAGTAGGTTTTTTCTCTTTGCTTTTCCCATGGTTGATTTCTAATTTCATGGCATTGTGGTCAGAGAAGATACTTGAGATAATTTCTACGCTCCTAAATTTATTGAGATTAGCTTTGTGTCCCAATATGTGGTCGATTCTTGAGAATGTTCCATGAGCATTTGAAGAGAATGTGTATTCTGCTTTTTTTGGATGTGGTGTCTTGAAGATATCAATTAAGTCTAACTTTTCTATTGTTTCCTTTAGGATCTCTGTTGCTTTATTGGTTTTCTGTCTAGAGGATCTGTCCATTGATGTGAGGGGGGTATTAAGGTCTCCTACTATCATTGTATTCTCATCAATATCTCCCTTTATGTTGTTGTATGTATCTGGGTGCTCCTGTATTTGGGGCATATATGTTGACGATAGTAACATCCTCTCCTTGGATGGATCCCTTAATCATTAAGTAGTGTCCTTCTTTGTCTTTCTTTATGTCTTTTGCTTTAAAGTCTATTTTGTCTGATATGAGCGTTGCGACTCCTGCTTTTCTGTCATGTCTATTGGCGTGAAATATTTTTCCCCACCCTTTCACTTTCAATCTATATGTATCCTTTGTCCTAAGATGAGTTTCTTGTAGGCAGCGTATTGAAGGTTTTTGCCTTTTTATCCACTCAGCCACTCTGTGTCTTTTGATTGGGGCATTCAGTCCATTGACATTTAAGGTGATAATTGATAGATGATTATTTATTGCCATTTGAACCTCGTGTTCCAGTTGATTCTATGGTTCTCCATTCTTCCTTTGTTTCTTTTTTTTTTTTTTTTTTTGGTTGGATGGTCTCCTGTTATTATCTGCTTGAGTGTATTTTTTTTTTTCATTTTTTGCAAATGCACTATTTGGTTTTGGCTTGTGGTTGCACTGTTTTTTAAGTATGCTAACCCCTTCCCATAATTGTGTGTTTTAGCCTGATGGTTCTGTAAGTTCAAACACTTCATTATTATATTAAAATTAAGAAGAGAAACATACAAACAAACAAAAAGGGTTATTTACTTCCTAACATCCCTTGCCCACATTTTATGGTTTTGATGACTCTTTTTTATTTTTTCTTTTTAATTTTATTTTGTCTGAAGCATGTTCATGATTAAATCTGTATGCTGGCTTATTTGAGTGACTGCTCTCTGATTGCAGTTTCCTCAGTCCTAGTTCTTCCTCTTCTTCTTTTTTTTTTTTTCTTTTCTTTTTTCTTCCCTTCCTTTCTTTTTGGTTTAGAGAAGCCCTTTCAATATTTCCTTTAACCTGGGTTTTGTGTTGCTGTATTCTTTAAGTTTTTGTTTGTTGGGAAAAATTTTTATTTCCCCTTCTATTTTAAATGATATTCTTGCTGGATAGAGTATTCTAGGTTGCATATTTTTTCCTTTTAGCACTTTAAATATCTCTTGCCATTCCCTCCTGGCCTGTAGTGTTTCTGTAGAGAAATCAGCTGATATTCTTATGGGGGTTCCCTTGTAGGTAGCATTCTGTTTTTCTCTTGCTGCCTTTAGGATCCTCTCTTTATCACTAACTTTTGCCATTTTTATTATGATGTGTCTTGGTGTGGGTCTATTTGGGTTCTGTTTGTTTGGGGCCCTCTGTGCTTGTATCTTGAACCCAGTATCCTTTAGATTTGGGAAGTTTCCATCGATAATTTCTTCAAATATATTTTCCATCCCCTTATCTTTTTCTACTCCTTCTGGAATTCCTATTATGCATAGATTGGCCCGCTTTATATTATCCCATAGGTCTCTTATATTGCTTTCCAGTTTTTTGATTCGGTTTTCTGTCTGTTGACCGGATTGAGTGATTTCCATTATTCTATCTTCCATATCACTGATTCGTTCTTCTGCATTATTCATTCTGGTTTTTACTGCCCCTAGTTCAGTTTGCATCTCTGCAAATGAATGTTCTAGTTTTTCTTGGCTCCTCCTTATATTTTCTAGTTCCTCTCTGAGGGTGTCTGCATAACTGTTCATATCTTCTCTTAATTCCTTCAGTATTTTCACTGTTTCTCTTTTGAACTCCAGGTCTGTCAGACTGCAGAGATCTGTTTCATTGTTGACTGTTTTAGGTGAGTTCTCCTGTTGGTTTGAGTGGGGATGGTTTCTCAGCTTCTTCATCTTGCTTGTTGTTTTCTTTCTCCTGAGGGAGTTGTACTCTCCGTGATCGGGCAGTGTTTGCCTTGTCACTGCCATGGAATATTTCCTGAGGGCTGGCGTTGTTGGTTAATCTTTTTTGAGGCAGTGTGGCTTTTCTGGAGTGTTGATGGGGCTAACAGTGTTTCTTTGAAGCAAAGGAGGGCTTCCTGAGGGCAGACAGGACTGGGAGGTCCACACCACGATGGTAGCAGATTTCACTTGGTCATGCAGAGTTGCTCTGGTGTTTTTAGGCTGTGGGGTTCTTGCAGGGGTTGGCAGTGTTGGGCAGCTGTTCCTCAGGAGTGCAGCACCCCCTGGGGGCTGGAGCAGCTATCTGGGTCACTGAGAACCTAAGAGGTTCTTCCCTAGGGCAGCCCAACTCAGAAGGATGGCCTGAGAATGTAGGCGGATCTTTTCACAGTCTGGCCAAGCTTATTGCAGCTTTTCTGGGCTGCAGGGGCTCTTCCAGGGGGCTGGTGGTGCTGAGCAGCTATTCCTCGGGAGTGGGGCACCCCCTAGAGGCTTGGGCGGGTACCAGGGCCACTGGAAACCCAAGAGGCTCCTCCCCAGGGCAGCCCAACTCAGAAAGACCGTCTGAGATCTTTTCCCGGCTCGGCCAAGCTTGTTGCAGCTTTTCTGGGCTGCAGGGGGTCCTGCCTGGAGCTGGCAGTCCTATGCAGCTGATCCACTAGGGCACCCCCTGGGCGCTTGGGCAGGTAGCAGGGCCGTTGGAAACCGAAGAGTTTCCTCCGCGGGGCAGCCTGACTCAGAAAAACCGTCGGAGAATTAGGCAGATCTATTCACGGCCTGGCTAGGCTTGTTCTAGCTTTTCTGGGCTACAGGCCTTTTCTCGGGGGCTGGTGGTGTTTGGTGCTACTCTGCGGAAGTGTAGCCCCTCCAAAGGGCAAGCAGGCCTGTGCAGGGACAGCCCCTATGGTGGTAGGCTTCAGACAATTGTTGAGGCCAGCCCTCCCAGATGGCAGGCAGCCCCAGGTTCGGCGAGAGCATAGGGGGTGGTGGGGGTGGGGGGAGGGGATGCACTGGGAAGCACAGCTTTCAGCTAGCTAGCGGGCCTGTAAGCTTGCTGTGGTGTGGGGGGTATTCTATGGGGACCCACCCCTTCTTCTCTCCCCTCCCCAGCAGGGGCACAGACCAGGCTCTTCTCCCAGGTTCCCTCTGGTGCGGCTTTCCACTTCCCCGCCCCTAGAGTATTGCTCCCTTCCTCTGTGACATCTTTGTTTTTTAGTCTCCCAGGCAGTCTCTGCCCCGTCAAATGGTTTCTAGACCTCCCAAGCAGTTTCCGCTCCGCCCCGCCCCCCCAGCCCGGGGACTAACCTCTGGAGCCGAGGTCTCGGTGCCCAGCCCCCACCCAGGTGTCCCCCAGCCCTTTCCCAGGGACTAACCTCTGGAGCGGAGGATTCGGTGCCCAGCCCCCACCCAGGTGTCTCAATTTTTGGTGACTGTGCCCATAGTTCAGATGGTCCGTTCGGTTCTTGATCGGCTTTTCCGTACTCCAACTTATTGCTACACTCTTCTCTGCATCTGGAGATTCCTCCGGTTCGTTTGATCTTTCCCCCATGTAGGTGACTTTCCAGGGTGCGGGATCCCTTTCTCCTCTGCAGTTCCCTTTTCGGAGTGCCCGTCCCGCTCGGATTCACCTTCTCTCACTCTCCTCTTTTCTCCCATTCTGCCCAGTAATGTCACGAACTTCTTGCTGTTATTGGAGTTTAGGATCTTCTGCCAGCGATTGGTTGCTGTTCTGTGCGAGTCATTTATTCTGTAGATGTGCTTTTTTTGTTGTGTTTGTGGGAGAGGGCGAGCGTGTCCCCCTACTCCTCTGCCATCTTGTCCTCTCCCATAAGTTTTTTTTTTTCTACGTCTGTGAGTCTATTTCTGTTTTATAAGATTTGTATTTGTACATTTTTTAGATTAGACATATTTGTACATTTTTTAGATTAGACATATAAGTGATAACATATTTGTCATTGTCTGGATTATTCACTTAATATGATAATCTCTAGGTCTGTTCATGTTGCTACCAATGGCATTATTTCATTGATTTTTGTGGTTGAATAATATTCCATTTTGTGGACGTGAGTGTATATATACACACAACATCTTCTTTATCCATTCATCTGTCAGTGGACATGTAGTTTACTTCCATATGGTGGCTGTTGTAAATAGTGCTGCTATGAACATTTGAGGGGATGCATGCATCTTTTCAAATTGGAATTTTCATCTTTTGTTGATATATTCCCAGGAAGACGCTGCTGGACTATATATATGGTCATTCTATTTTTAGTTTTTTAAGGATCCTCCGTATCTTTTCCATAGTGGCTGCACCAATTTACACTCCCACCAACAGTGTAGGAATGTTCCTTTTTCTCCACACTCCAGCATTTATTATTTGTAGAATCATTTTTATTGCTCCATTTGAGAGTAATGCTGTTAGGAAATATATCAAAACTTAAGCTTCCCAATGAAATACCTGGTCCCCCAAATATGTTCTGCTTCAAGATAAGATCTGCTTTAACATACAGAAGAAGAAATTCAGCCTTCCAGATAGTTTTAAAATGTTAATTTACCTTTTGATCTTACATTTCCAGTTTATCTTTTGAAATGTGTGTTGTGGTTGACAACAAACTGTACTATCACAGCTGAAATCAAAGGACTTATTATTTCTATTATCAGAGAATTAGGCATGAATGTTTCATTTCTCATAAGTGTATAATAGGAAGATGAAGACACTTGTATTTTCAGATTAGTTGGCACAGCAACAGAAGCAACAAGATCTGATCTGTGAAAGTAATGAGATTCTGACAAGTATTTTCACTGAAAATTAATATTTTGTTTTGGTCTTTAGAATATAATATATTTTTATTTCCTTCAGTATATTAAAAAAAAAACTCTCTCCTGTTTCTTGCAGGAAGCATTGGGAGACTACATAAGATACTATTGTCTAATCACATTTAGACTCAGTAAATTTATTATACTTTTATACATTTTTGGTGTATAATTTAGGGCAGACACTCATTCTGGCTAACCAAAGTAAAAATTAAACTGCAAAATTCCAGTTGCTTATTTTTTCTTATGCAAATTTAGATACAAGACGAACAGTTGTTTTTCATTGTAAGCTACATCATATGGAACACTGGGCTCCCAGGATGCTGTAAAAAGGAAAAGGAGGAATACCAGTAGTAGACTATCTTGGGCAGGAAGGAACATTCATTACTTCTGCTTATGGCCCATTGACCAGAACAGGTTAAAAGGCTGCAATTTAACTACAAAAGAGACTGGGGAAAGCAGAGGAACACATGAAATACTCACTGATCAGTAAATGCTTCTGCCATGTTACAGAATTTATAGAGCTGGAGGATTAAAGAATCCAGACTACAGAATGTCTGAAACCAAAAATCTGGGGAACCAGGGATCTTAGGAGTAGGGACTAAGTTCTTAGAGAGTGCATACCTTTCTGGTTTTTATCTTATAATTTTTCCTCATTTAGGTCTTTTCTTTGTGTGGTTTATAACTATTTTTGAATGTTTTTCCAGTATAGTTGTAGTTGCTCTTTATGTATTCTGAATGTGAGCTTTTTAAAAATTCTGTATTGCATATATACATTTGATATTCCACTGCCTTAATTAATTTTTAATAAATTAATTTGATGAACTGATTTACTAATTTTTAACTTGACCTATTTTTCATTTTTCCCATATGAGTCAGTGCCCTCTATAACTTATTTTAAAAACCATTTCCTATGCAAGAATAAGAAGGTATTTTTATATTATTTTTCAGAAGATTTTTTTGCCTTGTTCCTATTTATGCTTATAATCACTGTGAAACTTTTTTTTTTATAGACTGTAATTTATTTTTTTTCCTTGCTTTAGAATAGGCAGTTTCCCAGCAAAGACCATCCTGTCTCCATTGCCTTACAGTGCTGCTGTTATAAAAACTCAGGTGTTTGAGTAAATATTCATAGGGCTCTTTTTCTAGGCTCTTTCTCCTCTCCTCTCTCCATTTTATTTTAATGACTTTCTATGATATTTTACTTTTATAGACATTTTATCAGACTAAGAAAATTTCCTTCTGTTTCAATTTGCTAAGATTTGAATTTTACCGAATATTTCTACACATATAGAGATGATCGTATGACTTTCTCTTTAATATATTACTGAGGGAAAATGGATTATTGATCCATCTTCCCAGTCCTGCAATTAACTGAACTGGGCTGTAATGTGTTATCATTTTTTACATTACTGTTTCCAGTTTGATAATGTTATTTAGAATTTTGGCCTTTGGGATAATTTCCTCATTATCTTTTTTCTCTTTCTTTTTCTCATTATCTTTTAATGACTCTAAGATCTGTAATGATGGCTTTTCTAAGCCCAATACTGTTCTAGATATTTATACCTTCTTTTTCTTGTCCTTCAGTCTCACTAGAGCTTGGCCAATTTTATGGCTTTTCTTCTTTTCAAATAAGCTACTTTTGGCTTTGTGGATCCTGAGGTTTGCTTTCCATTTGATTAATTTCTATTCTTATTTTTCTTATTTTTGTTTCAGGCTGTTTTGTTTATTTTATAATTTTGAGATGGATGTCTAACTCATATTTTCCAGTCTTTGCTTTTTCCTGATGTATGCATCTAAAACTATAAGCTTTCTTCTATGTATTGCTTTGGTTCATCTTTCAATTTTGATACATAGTCCTTTTATTTTCAATAATTTGAAAGTATATTCTAAATCTCCTAGTGATTTCCAAACATTTGGGCATATTTTAGTTATTGTTTTTGTTATTGATTTCTAGCAAAAGTTTATTATCTAGAAAAAAACTCTATTTAATCCTTTTAAATATTTTGAGACTTGATTTATAGTTTTATAAATCTCTATTTACATATAGTTTTGGCTTATACAGTCAATTAAAAAAAATTATGTGTACTTTCACAGTAGATAAATTCTGCAATTGTTCCATCATTATGTTCTTCAAAT
Source organism: Sus scrofa (assembly GCF_054392235.1). Taxonomy (NCBI): domain Eukaryota; kingdom Metazoa; phylum Chordata; class Mammalia; order Artiodactyla; family Suidae; genus Sus; species Sus scrofa. The sequence goes on from NC_139390.1 coordinate 67,344,425, forward strand.
AATCTGCTTTTCCCCGGTTCTTCTGTTATGTACCTAAATATTAACTTAACAAGCTTCTAGTGTGATTATGGATTTTTCCATTTATTCTTGTAGTTATGTCAATATTTTTTTAATATTCAAGGGCAGTTATTAGATTTAAAAATTAAAATGTTTATATGGTCTTGGTGAATTAAACTATTATCATTATGAAGTGATCCTCTTGATTTCTAACAATGCCTTTGCATTAATGCAGGTATTCACCGATATTAACATATCTATTCCAACTTTCTGTTATTTTTATATAACAAATCCTTTTCTATCATTTATCATACAACTCTATATCCCTTGTGTTTACATTAATTTAATATTTAAATATTTCTTTTATAAACAATAAGGATTTTAAATATATAGTCGACAATTTTTTTTTTTTTTGTCTTTTTGCCTCTTCTAGGGCTGCTCCCATGGCATATGGAGGTTCCCAGGCTAGGGGTCTAATTGTAGCTGTAGACGCTGGCCTACACCAGAGCCACAGCAAGGCAGGATCCAAGCCACATCTGCGACCTACACCACAGCCCACAGCAACACTGAATCCTTAACCCACTGAGCAAGGCCAGGGATTGAACCTGCAACCTCATGGTTCCTAGTCAGATTTGTTAACCACTGCACGAGGACGGGAACTCCCTACAGCTGACAATTTTAAATTTAGTACTGATATTAAATGTAACTTTTGGTAGTAGATGTCATAGTTTTTATTACAAAATGATTCCATGTGTTTTACTTAGTCTCTGTTTCATATTTCTATTCTTTTTTGATCATTTTTCCCCCTGCTGAAGTAAAGTTAAAGTCATTTTCTTTTTATTTGTTGTCGTACTGTTTATCTCGTGTTCCTTTGACTTGCCAAATCTTTAGACTAATCAGTTATTTTACTCTCTTCTGAGATAATAGTAAAACTTTAGAATAATTTGGCTTCCATTAAACCCCTCTATACATTATTGTGCTATATATACTGTTCTCTCTCTCTCTCACCCCCTCTCCCTCTCTCTCATGGATGGTTTCCTTCCGATATAACTTCCCTTGATATTTTATTATATTTGGGTCTGCTGGTGGTAAATTAACCAAGTGCTTTATTTTTTAATCTTAAAAAAAATGTCATCTTGTCCTCATCCTTGTAAAGCACCTTTGCCAGAGACAAAATTTAAGTTGGTAATTATTTTAAATCATTTCCTTGATTTTACCATTTTACTATCTTTCATTCTCTTTGTTGCTCTTGAGAAATCAGCTAGACGTCTGTTTTATTTTGGAGGTAATCTTTTTTTTTTTCTCTAATTGTTGTTAACATTATTGTCTCTTCCTCTTTTTTTTTCTTTCCTATAGTTTTACTATAACATGGTAGGTATAGATTTTGTTCCACTTACCTGCTTGAGATGCAGTAGACTAGTCATCCACAATGTCATCATAAATTGCATACCACATTTTATTCTGATATTCTAGTTGTATCCTTGTTATATGGCCCTTGACTGCAGCTCTCTTCAGAAATGGCATTCCATTATCTCTGCATCAGGTGGAAAGGCTAGCTTTCCCCTGAGACCTGCCAGGCTCAACAATGTACCTCTTTCTCTAGGAATTAAGAGCATACCACTGAAAAGTATAGATTCTCCTCAGTTTATAAGAGGAATACATCCTGATAACCCCATGGTTATTACAAGACATTGAATCTAGTTCCCTGAGCTAGACAACAGGAATCTTTTAATATGAAAAGAATTCTTGCCCATTATAAAAGAATGAATGGGTCATAGTGATCAACAGGCCAGGACACAAATACAATTTGGAAACTACAGAAATGATCCTTCGCAAGTTTTTTTAAAGCTTTTTTCTTATTATGTAAAAAATGTGTAATGTTGAGGATAGACACAAAGATGCCTTTTCACAGCTGTGGATATTTTGCTGAGTGACCTTCACCCCACCTGTTTCCCCACATGCCTTCCTCAGAGGTCCTACTGGGCTGCACTGGGAACTTATCCAGTGTCTTGGGTTACAACATGATGAAAGAGAATGAGAAAAAGAATGTACATGCGTGCATGTCTAGAAACTGGCACAACATTGTGAATCAACTATACTTTAAGTAAAAATAAGTAAATAAGGAAAAAAAATTATGAAAGAACTCTCCCCTGCTGCTCAGAGATGAAACATGAGGCCAGCTCCCTTCCCCCCCATTTTTATCTATAATTTTAAAAAATTTCTGTTGTTATAGTAAGAACACTTAGCATGAGATCGACCCTCTTGACAAATTTTTAAGTACACAGTGCAGTATTGTCAACTGCAGGTGTCATGTTGTACAGTGGGTCTCTAAAATTCACTCACCTTCATTACTGAAACTTCATACATATTGGACAGCAACTCCCCATTTCTCCTCCTCGCAGCTCTAGGTTGGCACCATTCCACCCTCTGTGTCTGTGTGTTTGACTCCTGGAGATACCTCATAAATGTGGAGTCATATTGCATTTGTCTTTATCTGTCTGGCCTATTTCACTTAGCATAATGTCCTCCAGGTTCATCTGTGTTGTCACATACGGCAGTATTTCATTTTTTTAAGTTAAAGAATATTCCGTACTATGTACTTACCACGTTTTCTTTGTCTTTCCATCTGTGGTGGGCTTTGGGTTGTTTCTTGGATACTGTGAATAAAGCTGCAGTGAACATGGTAGTATTTTAATTATTCTGGATGAATACCCAAAAGTAGATCATACGGTAGTTCTGCTTTTGATTTTTTTTTCTTTTTTTCCTTTTTTTTTTTTAGTGTTGCATCTGCAGCATATGTAGGTTCCCAGGATAGGGGTCAAATAGGAGCTGTAGCCACCAGCCTACAGCCACATCAGATCTGAGGCACATCTGCGACCTACACCACAGCTCAGGGAAATGCCGGATCCTTAACCCTCTGGGAGAGGCCAGGGATGGAACCTGCATCTTCATGGGTACAAGTCCGGTTCATTTCTGCTGAACCATGATGGGAACGCCTGTTTTTGATTTTTTGAGGAACTTCCATACTGTTTCCTATAGTGGAAACCATTTTATAGTGGCACCATTTTAACATTCCCATCAATAGAGATTCCAAATGCTCTTTATCCTTACTAATACTTGCTAGCTTTTGTTTTCTGATTATAACCATCCCAACATGTGAGGTGATATCTCACTGTAGTTTTGATTTGCATTCCCTTGATTAATGAGGTTGAGTATCGTTTCATGTATTTGTTGGGCATGTATGTCTCTTGTCACTATTTCTTTATTATTTCTGCTTCTGAGTATCTTTAAAAGAAATTTCCCTAAGATGAATTAATAGAGTCCTTCGTATGCCTTTTCTAATATTTAAAGTTTGTTCTTCACAATTTAGCTTTAAATACACGTAGAATTTACTTTCCCCATGGGGTGAAATAGGATTATAGTAAGTATAAAATATAAAGGATTTAATATATTCTCAACATATGAAAAAAATCCTTGTTATAGATTTGCCCTTAACTTTATATGTTTCTCTCTCTTCTATATTTCCAAGTTTTTTGAAAAAAATTTCTTTGGGTTTTATTTTATTAATGATTGTTACAATATTACTGGCTATATCCCCATGCTATAAATTACATCCCAGTGACTTACTCATATTATAGCTTGAAATTTTATATCTTAATCCCTTTCAATATCTCCCTGCCAACTCCCTTCTGACAACTACCAGTTTGTTCTCAGTATCTATTAGTCTATATCTGTTTTATTTTGTTTTTTAGGTTCCCCATATAAGTGAAACCCTAAGCTATTTTTCTTCACCTGGCTTATTTCCTTTTGCATAACACCCTCCAGGTCCATCTATATTGCCACGAATGCCAAAACTTTCTTTTTTTGTGGCTGAATAATATTCTACCATACCCCCCCCACCCTGCATATTCTTTATCTATTAATCTACCAATGGACACAAGTTGCTTCCATATCTTGGCTATTGTAATATTGTTGTAATTAACCGAGATGTACATAAGTCTTTTTGAATTTACACTTTCATTTTTTTTCAGATAAATATTCAGCACTATAATTGCAGCATTGTATGGTAGTTCTATTTTTCATTTTTGAGGAGCCACCACAATATTTTCCACAGTAACTGTACCAATTTATATTTCTTAAAGTAATACATGAGGGTTCCCTTTTCTCTGTATTCTCACTAACACATGTTGTTTTCTTCATTTTGATAACAACCATTCTGAGTAGTGTGAAGTAGTATGTCATTGTGGTTTTGATTTATATTTCCCTGATGATTAGTGATGTTTAGCATCTTTTCATATGCATATTGGCCATGTGTATGTCTTCTCTGGAAAAAAAAATGTCTATTCAGGTCCTATGCCCATTTTTTAACCAATCCATTTGTTTCTGTAGTATTGATTTGGATGATCTTTACATATTATGGACAACAATGTATCATTTACCAATATCTTCTCCTATTTAATATTTTGCCTTTTCATTTTGTTAGTGGTTTCTGTCACTGTACAAAAGCTTTTGAGGTCGATGTAGTCCTGTTTGTTTATTTTTGCTTTTATTGCCCTTGCCTGAAGAGATATGTCCAAAAAATATTGCAAAGACTGATGTTAAACACCATTCTGATTGTGTTTTCTTTTAGGAATGTTGTGGGTCCAAGTACTACATTCAAGTCTTTAATCCATTTTGAGTTTATTTTTTTATATGGTGTAAGAATAAAACTGAATTTGATTTTTTTGCATTATTTATTGACAAGACTGTCTTCCACAGTGTTATGTTCTTGTCTCCTTTGTTGTTGGTTAATTGACCATAAGTTTGTGGGTTTATTTCTGGGCTCTCTATCCTGTTCCATTGATCTATGTGTCTGTTTTTGTGCCAGTACCATGTCTTTTTTATTACTATCTCTTCATAATGTATTTTGAAATCAGGAAGCATGAAAGCCATTGATATTTCAATAGGGATTTTGTTGAATTGGTAAACTGCTGTGGGTAGTGTGCACATTTTAATAATTAGATTTTTTCCAATTCATAAGCATAGTATAGATTACCATTTACTTGTGTCAACTTCAATTTCCTTCCTTAATATCTTTATAGTCTTCAGAGTATAGATCTTTCACCTCATCAGTTAGTTTTATTCCTAGCTATTTTTTGGATGCAATTGTAAATGGGACTGTTTTCTTCATTTCTCTTTCTGATAGTTTGTTATTAGTGTATAGAAACTCAATAGATTTCTGTGTATTAACTTTATATTCTGTAACTTAAATAAAATATTTAAATTAAAAATTTATTGGTTCTAATAGATTTTCATGGACTCTTTAGGGTTTTCTATATATAGTATTATATCATCTACAAAGAGTGATAGTTTTATTTCTTCCTTTCCATTTAAAAAAATTTTAAGATATAGGTGATTTACAATGTTGTGTATTCTTTTCGATTTGGATGCCTTTTAACATTGTTTTTCTTGCCTAATTAGCTGTGGCAAGGACTTCCAATACGATGTTGAATAAAAGCAGTGAGAGTGGTACCCTTGTCTTATTTTTGATCTTAGAAGAAAAGCTTTCAGCTTTTCACCATTGACTATGATGTTGGCTATGGACTTTTCATATAAGGCCTTTATTTTGTTGAGGTATGCTCCCTCTGTTCACACTTTGTTGAGAGTTTTTGTCATAAATGGATATTGAATTTTGTCAAATGCCTTCTCAACATCCATTGAGATGATCATTTGATTTTAATCCTTTGTTTTGTTAATGTGGCATTTCACATTGTTAATTACACATGTCAAACTATTCTTGTCTCCCTAAAATAAATCCCACTTGATCTTGGTTTGTGATACTTTTAATGTGTTATTTGATTTGGTTTTATTTTGTTGAGGATTTTTGCAATAATGGTCATCAGGTGTATTAGCCTGTAGTTTTCTTGTTTGATGATGTCTTTGTATAATCTTGATATCAAAGTAATATTGGCTTCATAAATGAATTTGGAAGTATTTCTTCCTCTTTAGATTTTTGGAATACTTTAAGAAGAATAAGTATCAGCTCTTATTTAAATATTGGGTGATATTCATCTCTGAAGTCATTTGGACCTGGACCTTTGTTCGTTGGGAGTTTTTTTGTTTGTTTTGTTTTGTCTTTTTAGGGTCACACCCATGGCAAATGGAGGTTCTCAGGCTAGGGGTCAAATTGGAGTTGTAGCTGCCAGCCTACATCACAGCCATGTCTGCAACCTACACTACAGCTCATGGCAATGCTGGATCCTTAACCCACTGAGTGAGGCCAGGTTTTGAAGTGTGTCCTCATGGATATTAGTTGAGTTTGTTAACCACTGAGCCACGACAAGAACTCAGGGAGTTTTTTTGTTATTATTATTACTTACTTAATTTTGTTACTTGTAAATGATCTATTTAGATTTTCTATTTCTTTATGATCCAGTCTTGGAAGGTTTTATGTTTCTAAGAATTTATCCATTTCTTCTAGGTTATCTCATTATTTGGAATATAATTGTTCACAGTATTCTCTTACAATCCTTTGTATTTCTGTGGTATTGGTTTAAATTTCTTTTCTTTCATTTCTGATTTTATTTGTCCTTTCTCTCTTTCTTGATGAGTCTTGGTAGAGGTTTGTCAGTTTTATTCATCTTTTCAAAGAACCAACTCTTAGTTTCATTGATTTGTTTTCTCTTTTTATTTAGTCTCTATTTTATTTCTTTCTGTTCTAATCTTTATCTTTTCCATCTTTACACTCCTTTTGGGCTTTGCTTTTTCTTTTTTCTAGTTCCATTGTATGCAAATTTAGATTGTTTTGTTGTCAGATTGTTTTGTTGTTGTTTCTCGATGTCGGCTTGTATTAGTATGAGCATCCCTGTTAAAATGGTTTTTGCCGCATCCTATAAATTTTTAAAAGTTGTGTCTACATTTCCACTTGTCTGAAGGTAATTTTTATTTTCTCTCTTATGTCTTTGTTACCCATTGATTGTTTAATAGTATGCTGTTTAGTATCTATGTGTTTGTGTTTTTTCCAGTTTTCTTTATGAAATTGATTTTTTGTTTCATAACTTTTGTGGTCAGAAAAAAAAAATGCCTGATGCAATTTCAATCTTCTTAAATTTACTGAGGTTTGTTTTGTGGGCTAACATGTGATCTATCCTATAGAATGTTCCATGTGCACTTGAAAAAGATACATATTTTCCTGCTTTTAGATAAAATGTTCCATATATATCTATAAACTCCATCTGGTCTAATGTTTCATTTAGAACAAGATTTTCCTTATTGAATTTCTGTGAGTGATCAATACATTGATGTAAGTGGGTTATTAAAATTCCCTACTTTAATTGTAGTGCTGTCTATTTCTTCTTTTTTGTCTGCTAATATTTGCTTTATGTATTTTGATACTCCTATCTTAGGTGCATATATGTTTACAAATAGCATATCCTTTCATTGGATTAACGACTTTATCATTATTTAATGCTCTTTGTGTTTTATTACAGTCTGTTTTAAAATCTATTTTGTCAGGTATGAGCAGTGCCACTCCAGTTTCTTTTTTTCATTTGCATGGAATATCTTTTCTCATTCATCTATTTTCAGTCTGTGAGCATCTTTAGTTATGAAATGTGTCTTTTTTAGGCAGCATATAGATGGGTCTTTAAAAAAATCCATTCTGAAAAAAAATCAATTAACCCACCCTTCATCTTTTGATTGGAGCATTTACTCCATTTGCATTTATAAAAATTATTGACAGGTATGTACTGTTGCTAGTTTGTTAATTTTTTTCTGGGTGTTTTTGTAGTTAATCTCTATTCCTGTCATCTTTCCTTGATTTCTTCGTGAGTTCTTATAGAGTTAAATTTGGATTCCTTTCTCTTTATATTTTATATCTTCACTATGGGTTTCTGATTTGTAGTTGCCATGAGGTCATATACATCAACATATGTGTAGTTTATATATAACATATATGTAGTTTAAGCTGATGGTCACTTAAGTTTAAATGCATCCTAAAAAAAAGCACTATATTTTTACTTTACCCCATCCACATTTTATATTTTTGACATCATATTTTACATCTGTATTTTGTATATTCCTTAGTTATTTATTTTAGTTACATTTGATTGTACTACTTTTGTCTTTTAACCTTGATACTAGTTTTTAAAATAGCTGATCCCCTGCCTTTGCTATATATTTATCTTTATCAGCAAGGTTTTTTCTTTATATATTTTATTTCTAAATGTGGCCTTTCCTTTTCCCCTTAAAAAAGACCCTTTAAAAACTTCTTATAAAGCCAATTTAGAACTGATGAACTCCTTTAATTTTTGCTTGTCTGGGAAAATAACTCTCTTTCAATTCTAAATAACAAACTTGCTGGATAGAGTTTTCTAGGGGGTAAGTTTTGTTTTGTTTTGTTTTCCACTTAGCACATTAAATATGTCCTGCCACTCCTTTCTGGCTTATAAAACTTCTCCTGAAAAATAGAGTGATAGCCTTAAGCCAGTTCCCTTGTATGTGACTTACTGTTTTTTCTTTACTGCCTTTATAATTTCCCTTTCACAAATTAAGAATGTTTTCAGCAGTTACTTTAAGTTTTCTGTTACTTTTCTCTCCTCTTTTTCTGGGACCATTATACTGCAAATGATAATATCTTTGATGCTGTTTCACAGGTTCCTTAACTAGCCTCATTAAGTTTTTTTTTTTTTTTTTTTTTTTTTGCTGTTCTAATTTGGGCGATTTTTCACTATTTTATATTTCAGTTTGATTTTTTTTTTCATTCTTCTGCATCATCTATCTGTTGTTGGCTTCCTCTTAATGTATTTTTAAATATATTACTTTCTTAGCACTTAATGATTCTTTTTTATATTTTCTAATACTTTGCTGAACTTCTGAGTTCATCCATTCTTTTCTTAATTCAGTCAGAATTTTTATGATCATTGCTTTGAACTATTTATTAGGAAAATTACTTATCTCTGTTTTATTAGGGTTTTTCCCAAGGGTTTTATCTTTCTTTTTTGTTTGGAACATATTTATCTGTCTGCTCATTTTTTTTGCCTCCTCATTTTATTTGCCTTCCTGTATTTTTTTTTTTTTCCTATGAATTAGGAAAAAAACCCTACATCTCCCAATCTTGAAGGAGTTGTATTGTATAGTAGTGTCTGTGAAACTATGTATGATGTGCAACTTTGATAGCCTGGAGTGGGTATAGGCTGTGGGAGTCTCAGTGTACTCCTGGTCAAGGGTGCCTTTGTGACATGGCTAGAGCTGAAGCAGGCATGGCCCAAGAGAATCCTGGGGTATGCTGTGCCATGGCTGCCTTGGTGGGTTGGCTGGACCTGGAGCAGGTATGGGCCAGGGGCTGTGCTAGGGTACACTGCATTGTAGCTGCCATGACTGGAGCTGGAGTGGGTGTGGGCTGAAGGCTGTTTCAAGGGACCCAAGCATTGGTGCTTGTCAACATTCTGACCCCAGAGAGATTGTCAGCAATTTATCTCCCATTTGGCAGATGCTCTAATGCTAGTAATTTGATTTCCTTCTGTCCAGTTCAAGTGGTGTTTAACTGCTGGTGTTTTTTTTTGTTTGTTTGTTTTCCTCTGTGTTCCAGAATTAATGAGTCTGTGCTCTGACTCCTCTGATAACCCTTCTAAGGCAGGTCACTGCATATGGGTGGGCTTCCCATGGATACCTTTCCCCATCTTTCTTACTCATTTCTAGGCACTTTCTCTATGTGCAGAAGCTGTTAAATCAGCCCTCATGTCTTCTTTGGGAAGAATCCCTTTATCTTTAGGTTTAGATTCATGCTGTCAGTGGGAGGAGGTGGCTTCAGTGTCTTCCTATGCTATCATCTTAGACCCCTCCTCTCTAATCACTTTATAGAATTTCAAATTCCATACTTAAATATTCAAGCTTGGTATTCATTTTTATTTCTGAACATAACAAGAATAGCTGTTTTTTCACTTAGCTACTTGTAACTTTAGTGCTCATTGTCCTTCTGTGTCTTTTTTCACCCCAGTGCTTATTTGAAGAAATTGTTTGTAGTAATTATTTGATGATACAGTATTGCTCCTCCATTCAAGGTTTATGCTAGGTGCATGGGGACACTAGCAATTTGGTTTCTCCTTAATCTAATTTCAGATTTCAAGATTTTCTCATCTATCCAGATGATTCGAAAACTGACAAGAATAGAGTTATTTTATTTCAGTTGATCTTATTTCTATGGTATAACCATTTCAATATATCATCCCAAAGTAGTAGGAATTATTTAGCATTTCCTCTTCTTGATGAACCCTAAAGACAAAGAGGATCAAAATTTTGTTGTCCTATTCCTGAGATTGCAAAATTTGCAATTCAGCCTCCTCCTTGCATCTGCTGAAAAGGAAAATTACCTCAGAGAAAAAGTAAACTGAGTTTTGTACTCATTCCATTTCTCTGGATTCCAGAGTATCCAGTTTCACCCTAATTTTTGTGTTCTTATTCATGTCTAGTAAACCTAAACATTTTTAATTTGTCCAACTTGTAAAGTTGCTTTCAGTGGGAGGGCTGGTCAAAACTATCTAGAAAATCAATGTGATAATGGAGTTCTTTCTGGAAATTTAATTTTTCTCTTCTCAGAGTGATCAGATGATATTACTGGGAGTCAGCTCTAGGAATCTTAGCTTAGCTGTAGTTCATATCCTCACAAAGACCCAAGATCTGAACTTCTGCATCCATGGACTGTTGAAATCTGTCCTTAGATAGACCATTGACTCAGAATCAGATTTTCTGCTCCTAAGGTTATAATGGCATCACTTACTGAGCTTATCTCTCTTGCTTTATAGTACTTTCTTTTTTATTCACAGGGTAATTTTTTCCCTCATTTTCTTCCTCTCTCTTTTCTTCCTTCAACCTCATGCTCCTCCCCTCTCTCCTTCCTTCTTTCTTTTCTTCTTTCCCCCATTACACAACTAAATCTTTGTTTTTGCTGTTGTTGTTGTTCAGAACATCTGTATTTGAAGGAGATAAGAAACCGTGATATCTTGATATGCCTTATCGCCAATATCAAAAGTATCAAAGCAAGAATAAAACAATACTTAAACAAATCAGTGTTTTACTTTTGGATTATTAGTTAACTCCATAAATCTCTACAAATTATACACATTTATCAGATGGTTATTTAGGAGTGTGATATCAACTTGGCAAACTGGTACGAGCTGTTGGTTTCCTCCACCAAAATCGCTAGGGAAACCAAGGAAGTGAAAGAGATATTTGGACTCTGGGAATTAAAGCCTACATCAGAAACCACTATAAGAAGCCTCTGCAGAGACCAACGGTTGACTTGCAGTTTAGAGAAAGTAACGGATTGTGGCCTAGGTGGGGGAAATGAGTGGGAGGCAACCAGTTCCAAAACTGCGAATTCTGTCCTTTTCACCTCTGCTCCCACATCTTCTTTCAGAAGGGCAGGGGTCAGTGACCATGCTTTCCCTGAACCAAGCCTGTCCATGGGTTCAGATGACAAGTGTAATATGAGAATAGCATGAAAGTCCTGCACTTGTGAGGCATTGATGAAAGCAGTACAATTACAATGGTCCTCCTAGGACATTTACTCTTCAATGCTTCTCCCTCCCAACCTTTGTTATCAGTGAATTATTACCTAGGGAGGCTGTTTCTCGCCAAAGCCGCTTTTTCCTAAGCATTTAATGGAGCATATTTGAATATAGGAGTTCTCTATGAGTGCCACCCAAGGGGAGTGATAGTGATGTTGTCTAGGGCCTGAGGTTCTGTACTCTGAATGCATCCCTTCTGTCTTTCTAAACCCCTCAGTACTAAAACATGCTTTCTCAATATACATCACCAGACAAAATATTCATACCCTGGAAAGGTATGAACCCACATGACAAAATGAGGAGGCATCTGAAGAGTACAACACCCTCAGGGGAAAGACAGAAAACTGTTGGATTCCTATACCATCTAAAAACAAATTTTTGTATTGGAAGAATAATGTGTGATATCATTTCATTAGAAGATTGATCTTTTACGTTTTTTTTTTCTGTGTAACTTCCTTAAGACATTAAAGATAGGATACTAGAGAGCTTTATGTGTGGGAAGGTAGTTACAGTCATCTTGATTAGAGCGAGTTGCCACTAAAGGTATATCCTGATACCACAAGTGCCATTACTTTCGTAAAATTATGTGTGGAGGTGATAAAAATAGCTCCCATTCATAGAGTGCTCAAACACCAGACATTGTGCTAGGCCAATGGGGCCCATCATTTTAATCCTTAGATAAGTATTATCTGTTCAAATGAGGAACTCAAAGTTTAGAAGTTTAAGTAACTATCCAGGTCCAAATTAAGCATGGGACTTTTGACTTCTCACCCTTGCCAAAGAAATCCTTGAAGAATTATCTTATGTTAAAAGTTCAGATTTAGGGTGGTAAAGAAGATATTATTTTACTGTTCTCTGGCAATGATGGGAAATGGAAGAAAAAGGAGATTGTCAGCCCACTGGAACTAATAAAGAAAAACCTGAAGTACACATACTTAGGACTTCATAAATATATTCTATATTGCCAAGTTTTCATCTGATCTGTGGCCTCAGGTTCCATTTTGTGAATTCTCTCACTCTTCCAAACTTGCTTTCAATAGCATTTAAACCTGCATCTACCCCTGAGTAGAATTTTTCTGGGCCCTGCATCCAGCAGGAATTTCTAGTTTGTACATGGCAGGCTCAGAACTACCACTACTCAGCCTAAAATACTTGGAGCTCGACAGTGGCAGTGGGTCTGAGGGGATAGTACCAACAAACAATATAAAAATCAGAGTAGTCCTATGTAATAACTTTGCATTTCTTTGCCTCTGGCTGCTCCAAGTGAGGAAGGTAGACCATAGGCGGGATGAGTTTTCATCTATCTTAATCCTCTCTGACAGCACAATAGGTGTTTCTCTAGGCTATGTATTTCCCATATCACCACTTAAGGTCATGAAGTGAATGAAAGCAAAGTGTTACTCATTTCATATATTTTATTTAAAGAAAAATAATTATAAGTCTTAGTGCTACCAAAATGAACTTTTGAAGTTTTAGCTTCCCTTTGTAAACTTAGCTTTCTTTCTTAAAAGACTTCTAGATGCAATTGCAGTGGTTGTCTCAAGGTGGGAGAGTGTGGAGATAATATACTAAAGTCCCCTCCAGCTGTTTGTAATTACTGTATGAGTTACATAATGATTTTCATGATTTAGCCTCTTTAAAATTAAACACTTAAGGGTTACATATCAATCACACTATCCTCTGTAACAAAGTTTATGGGAAAAGGAAAACAAGGTAAAGTAAGAAATATTGGAGTATTTATCTTAGACATTCAAAAGTTGTACAAAGAAATCTCTGAAGACTGTATCCGTGAAACAATCTAATTCTGTCATCCTGGGGGTTTATTTGTTCTACAACTTTAAGATTTAAGGGAGGACAGCTTCTTTGGTAAACATCCTCTAGCAGTTGATGTTTTGGGGAATAATAAACCTAATCCTTCTGTATTGCTTTATTTTAGCCCCAGGAAGATAAGATACCTTTCTCTGGCATCAAATCTCTGCTTATATTATACCATAACACTTGTATTAATAACTGCTAAAAATAGGATTAAACTGAGCCAAACTATAGGTTGCCCTACAATTTTACTATGGTTTTCATTTTTTATACATAAAAGATAAGCTGGCCTCAAACAAACTGTTGGTAAATGTTGCTAATTTCATTGCTGGAATTGTTGTATTAAAAGTTTCAAGAAAAATGCTCACACCACTTAAGCATGAATTTTTCATCTCAGTCCCCAAAGTATGAAGCCAATTAATTAGTTTCTATCAGCAATAAGATGTTTTGGTTTCAAAAATATTACATGGCAGGAGAGAGAACTGTATAACTAAGAGTTTATATTTCCATTTTGAATAGAAATTCTTCCCCCACCCATTCCTCAAGTGTCTCCTAGAACCAGTGGTGAAAAAGGAACAACTGTGTGAAGTCCATCTTCACTTTGTAGCTTATATCGAAGACTAAATCTGCCTAGTATAGCCAGCATATTCAGAACTCTGAAGAATTACTTTGCTTTGGATTTAAGACTTCCAATTTAAATGGGTGGTGACTAAAAGGGGAAATTGTGAAACTTCCATCTTCATAATCTAATTTTGATATTCAGTAATGTCTGGACAAAAAATATTATGTATAATATATATAATATATGAAAATAAGAAAAAAATCATATATTTGATATACTAATTTGTGCTGATTAACATGTACATAAATATAATTAAAATATGTGTAAATTGTATACATGTGTCTCTTTTAATTGAACCAAAGTGTGTGTTACTTTGTTTCAGTAAGAGACTGAATTTGAGGGAGTTCCCATCTGGTTCAGTGGTTAACAAATCCAACTAGGAACCATGAGGTTGTGGGTTCGATCCCTGGCCTCGCTTACTGGGATAAGGATCTGGTGTTGCCATAACCTGTGGTGTAGGTCACAGATGCGGCTAAGATCCCGCGTTGCTGTGGCTCTGGTATAGGCCAGTAGCAACAGCTCCGATTAGACCCCTAGCCTGGGATCCTCCATATGCCGTAAAAAGACAAAAAAATAAATAAATAATGAAAAGAGAGAGAGACTGAATTTGAAACAGCAACTGTAGGAAGAAGCAACTTCTCTTCTTCCATTAGGCCAAAAAGGCAAGTTAAATGAAGGACACAATAGGTCTTTGGTATTGATGCTAATCCTTATAGTCCTCTCAAAAATGGGGCATTGTTTTTGCTTTATTACTCTGGCATAGAAGTGTGGTTTCAAAAGCTTCTACTTGCGCTTTTCTTTTAAAATAACCTTTACTTCATGGGTTAGGAAGACAATGCCATGATATTGCCAGCCCCATAAGATCACTGTAAGAAAAACTTCATTCATTATTTGACCATCATAAATTTCCACTTTCACTGCGGGAACACCGTAACTTCAATGTGGCCAGAAATTGTTAGTTTCCAGCTTAATGGCAGAATCATGAATGACCCCCCCCCCCAAAGTGCCTATATCTTACTCATTAGAACCTGTGAATGTAAAAAAGTTGTAGACAGAATAAAGTTTTCTAATTAACTGGCCTGGAGGTAGGAATATTATACTGGATTATCCAGAGACACAATGTAATCACAAGGGTCCTTATAAATGGAAGAAGAAGGCAGACAGTTTTGTGAGAGTGATGTGATGTAAGGAAGACTTGACCAGTTTTTACTGGCTTTTAACATAGAAGTGAGCCAGGGACCAAGAAAAATGGAGAGCTGCTTGAAGCTGCAAAGGCAAGAAATCAGATTCTCCCCTAGAGCCTCCAGCAAAGTAAGAAGTTCTACTGACATCTTGATTTTAGCCCAGTAAGAATGATTTCAGACTTATGATTTCCAAAACTGTAAGTTTCTGTAGCTTGTTATAGTAGGACTAGAAAAGTAATACAGAGCCTGAGTCAAATAAATCTTGAAAACTCTTGATGGTTTCTCTCTCCCAAATACAGTTATCTTTGTTAGTATCTAGTTCCTTTGCAAGAGAAAACTTGTAGCAAGAACTTGTGATGTTATTTTTTCTTTCTTTCCCAAGGTTATACATTCTCTTCTTCATTCAGGGTCTTTGGACTGACATGAAGCTTCTAGCACTCTATTTTGATTGCTGAAGTTCATCTGAACTAGAGGTTTCTCATATATATTGAAATAGCGGGACTTTCTTGGGCTTTTTGATTTTAGAAACCACCAGACATACCTGTATGCCGAACAATTCTGATTATTACTCTGCCCTTGCTCTCTATTACGGTAACAGTATCCTCCTTGTCTTGCTAGTTAAGGGTTGCTATTTGGTATCAACTTTGGACTTCACGATCCTCATGGAGCTCATTGCAATGGCATTAATCTATCATCTTTATCCATGGTCTGTACTGGAGAGCCACCATGATATTAAAAAGAAACAATCAACAAAAAACTGCCATCAATATGATTCTTAGTGACTTTGTAAAACAGAGTGTTAGGCAGCCTACCTATATCAGTTCAAGCTGATATAAGAAAATACCATAGATTGGGTGACTTAAACCATAAAATTGTATTTCTCACAGTTCTGGGGGCTGGGAAGTCCAAGATCAAGACGCTAACCTAGTCACTGTCTGGGAAGTCTGTCTTTCTGTTTTGGAAGAAGCTGCTCACTTGCCGTATCCTCACATGGAAGGGGCAAGTGAGGGAGGAGAAAGGGGGAGAAAGAGACAGAGGGTAAGGAGAGAAAGAGGAAGAGAGGGAGAGAGAGAGAGAGCACACTCTCTGGTCTCTTCTTGTAAGGGCACAAATACTATCCTGAGGATCCTACCCTCATGATCTCATCTTAACCTAGTTATATCCCAAAGCACCCACTTCCTAATGCCATCACATTAGGGTATAAAGCATCAACAAATGAATTTTAGGTAACAAAAATTTTCACCCCAAAACAGCCTTTCAGGAGAAAGGTTTAAGGGCTCTCTGTGTATGTTGTTGGTGATAACTTCTACTCCAATCACTACATCTTTGGGAGTTCAATTTTATTGAAGAATTTGGGGTATTCCGTTTCATTTGCAGCAGATCTGAAAAGTATCAGCCCATCATCCTACTTCTTGAGTTTGTATATTGAATTTAGTGAGAAGCAGCCTGCTTCTCCAGTGTTTTTCAATTCTTTGTGTTTCTCTTAGTCATCTGTCATGATGGCCATCATTCTTCCAAAGCTTTTCTTTAAGTCATTTATTTTTATGTGCCCACAGTTCAATGAAATTAAATAGCTATTTCTTATATAGCATTGGTTAACACTCCCATCTTATAATGTCAATGTATTCTATGTTCAAACTTAATTAGTTTAGAAAAATAATCCAAGTTTTCTCATGGCTTGATGATCTGTTGTTGACAATCACTTTTGTTCCTAATTGTTATCTTGATTGGTATTTTTACTTGCAGGCAACTCTTCCACTATAGCTAGTTTTACAGGTAGAGATTTATAAGAAAAAAATGAGTTTCCTGATAAAATTTCTAGGAGGATTGGGGACCTAAGTTTTTATGATGCAAGAGAAGTGTAGATATGAGAAAGCATCCAGCTGTCATGTGGCAATTCAGACAAACTATTTCTGTCATTACTGCCTACTGTAAGGGGCTGAAGAAGGACAGGGAAAATGAGAAATGGTCTCAAGTATAAAGGAAACTCTGTTACAAGTGCTGCAAAATTAAATACTTCTCCACAGGGCTCAACAGAAGAGCTAGTCATGACTAATTTATGTATAGTGCTCTTTTTGCTAATTCCAATGTAGATGTGTTTGCTTAGTAGACCCTAAGTCATCTGTAAACCCTGAGCTAAAAAAAAATTCTAGGAAATTTAGCCTTTTTTTTTGAGGGGTTGGGGAATCACATGTTGTATTTACAATTGTCTGTTATGGCAGCATACCTATTCTATGTTATCTATAATAGAATATATGTGTGTGTGTGTTCATTTATACACATATACACACAGATGCACTCACACAAATTGAATATATATTGGCATATATTCTTCTGTATCCTCATCTTTTTCCTAAGAAATATGTTTATTCAAAAGTTGTTCACTGAGCACCTACTATATTTTTGTCCTTTTCTAGATGTTGATATAAAATTAATGTACAAAACAGAAAAACACCCACCATCAATGAAATCTATTTGCATGATTTTTTCCACATTTATATGTATGTATTTATCATATTATTCTTTTTTTTTAACATCTTAATCATTTTTGAGGCTACAATTCCATGATGCTAAATGCATTCACATTGTTAAGAAACAGATCTCCAGCACTTTTTTATCTTGCAAACTGCAACTCTATTAAACAACTCCCTTTCTCCTGTCCCTCCAGCATCTAGTAGACCACCATTCTACTTTCTGTTTCTATGAATTGGACTAAATTAGTCACCTGGTATAAGTGGAATCATGTATTTGATTTTTTGTGACTGGGATATTGAAAATGAAATCTTTAGTTTTTCAATCTCCAGTGTACAGCATAGTAGGAGGAAGTTAAAGGATATTTTTGGGTTAATCTGAATTATCTTCCATAGTTTATCCTATAAATTTTCTTCATTGGAAAGAGGAAGTAAAATCAAATTTAAAAAAAAAAAAAAGAAGAAAGAAAGAAAATGGAAGCGAAAGGGGCAAATTTCATTTGGGTTCTCCCAAAGTAGACTATGAGAAGGAGTTTACCATACAAGAGATTAATTCAGAAAGTTCTTTTAGGAGAAATATGAAAGATTATAATGAAAGAGGATAGAGCAGAGGAAAAATGTGGGAAAGTTCTTTTAGGAGAAATATGAAAGATTATAATGAAAGAGGATAGAGCAGAGGAAAAATGAGGAAAAATGAAAGATTATAATGAAAGAGGATAGAGCAGAGGAAAAATGTGGGAGAGGAGTATAGCATCAACCTGATTTCATATGGAATCCTGGAGTGTGATCCCACCAACATCTTATCATGGGGTCAGTGCTGCT
This sequence comes from Sus scrofa, assembly GCF_054392235.1. Taxonomy (NCBI): domain Eukaryota; kingdom Metazoa; phylum Chordata; class Mammalia; order Artiodactyla; family Suidae; genus Sus; species Sus scrofa. The sequence goes on from NC_139390.1 coordinate 67,362,879, forward strand.
ACAGCTTCATCTTAGTGAATCATTGGTTAGGAAAGACCCAGGAGATGGGATTTCCTATCAATCAAAGATGATATATGAGAAGATGAAAATGTGAGTCAAAATAAATATAAGTTCAATGGCAATACACACATACAACCTAGAAAGAGAGAGACAGATGAGTATGTCTTTATTTCCAGCAATGCTTAAATAATGCAACAAGAATGAATATCAACCCAGAAAGATGGTCTGAAATGGTATATCTTAGGTTTAAATTACTATCAATTTTCTGTAAATAATTTTGGCCATGACTATAATTATAAGTTATTGCTTCTATGGGAACAGTAAAAATTAAAAGCAAAATTTAAAATTATCTCATTCATTCAAAGTGAGGTCTAGGCATTTTGTTGATAAATCCTAAGCATTATGATATGTATTGAGAAAAAGTGATCATCAATATAAGCAGTGGCCCCAACCTATAAAATGAAATTTAGCAAGGTAAATGTAGAGCTCTGCATTCACATTTAAATGAATAAATGGGGGGCAGAGGTCCCATTTATGGCTCAGAGGGTTCAGAACCTGACATAGTGTCCATGAGGATGCAGTTTTGATCCCTGGCCTTGCTCAGTAGTTTAAGGATCCAGCATTGCCACAAGCTGTGCCATAAGCTGTTACAGATGCGGCTCAGATCCCATGTCATTGTGGCTTTGGTGTAGCCTGCAGCTGCAATTCCAGTTTGACCCCTAGCCTGAGAACTTCCATATGTTGCAAGTGCAGCCATAAAAAGAAAGAAAAAATCGAGCAAGTTTACACTTTTTATGGCCATGAATGCTCTTATCAGACAGGAACTCTCTAGAGATAACAAGAATAAGTTCAAGACAAATTACAAAACAAAACAAGAATGTGGAGAAAAGGAAATGCTTAAACAATTTTGGTGACTGTAAATTGGTTCAGCCACTATGAAAAACAGTATAAAAATTCCTCAAAAAATTATGCAGTACTATATAGTCCAGTTATTCCACTTCTAGGTATTTATCAAAAGAACAAGAAGACACTAATTGGAGAAGATATATGCACCTCTATGTTCATCGCAGCATTATTTACAATATTCAAGATATGGAAACAGCCTAACTGTTCATTAGTCAATGAAAGGATAAGGAAGATTGCTATATATATATATATATATACACACACACATACATACATACACACACACACTGGAATGTTAGTCATAAAAGACAGTGAAGTCCAACCATTGTGGGGGTCATGGAGAGAGACTTGAACATAAAATAGCTAAGTGAAATAAGTCAGATACGGAGAAAGATAAATAACCATGTTATTTCACTCATATATGAAATAAAAAAAAGAACAAATAAACTAAAAAACAAATTCCTAGATACAGAGAACAGATTAGTGATTACCAGAAGGAAAGAAGGATAAGGTTGGGTGAAATGGGTTAAAGGGGTCTACTCTATGGTGATGGATGATATTTAGTCTTATGGTAGTGATCTTTTGTGGTGCATATAGGTATTGAATTATAATGCTGTACATCTGAAACTTATATAATGATTAAATAATTTTAAATCATGTAGAGTATATTCTCTTATCACAGAGGAATTAAATTAGAAATCAATAACAAGAAGCTGCTTAGGGAAACCTGAAAACATTTACAAATTAAATAACACTGTTCATTCTAAATAATACATAGGTCAAGGAAGGAATTGCATAAAAATTTATAAACTACCTCATACTAGCAGAAATGAAAATAAAGCATAAGGAAATCTGGTCTCCCTAGTTTTTGGAATGCAGCCATACCCATTTGTATTGACTGGCTGCTACTCTTCTGCAATGGCAGGGACAAAGTTGGGACAAAGACCATATGGAATGACCACAAAATTTAAAGTAATTACTATCTGGCCCTTTACAGAAATAATTTGCCAACGTCTGTCTAAAGCTATCTTTCAGAACATTTACCTCTTTTGGTTATGGGGGAGTGTCTTTTAACATCTTGATTATATTGTTTCCACATCTGTACTAATTAAAAGTTACAAATGTCACTGTCAGTTGGGTGAAAATTGTGGGTTTGAGGGTATAGGAGAACAAAAAGGCCATTAAGATGTATCAAGTACTATAATGATATTAATTGATTACTGAGTGCAGACATCATTGCTGCATGGGACAGTAACTGGAAAGTCATGGCCATGTCCTATGTAAATGTTTTTGTTAATACAGATATAATTCCAATATATTTTTTGAAAAACATGAAATGCATGCAATACAGTATTAAAATCTCTACTTTGGAAACAGCTAAAAAAAAGAAAATGTTTGGAAAGAAAACTCCAAACTATGTTGGAAAATACAACTTCAAATACAGTTTTGTGTTAGAAATTGAAGTCAATTTCTTTTTTTAATTTCCTCCTAATAAGACAATTGAGACCACAATCCCAAAGCCAAAGCAAAATTTGTTTTAAGTTTTACTGAAGTATAGTTGATTTACAGGGTTGTACTTTCTGCTGTACAACAAAGTGATTCAGTCATACATATACACATATCTATTCTCTTTCAGATTCTTTTCCCACATAAATGATCATGGAATACTGGGTAGAGTTCCCTGTGCTACACGGCACATCCCTGTTGGCCAGTCATTCCATATACATCAGTGTTCATATGCCAACCCCAAACCCCTGTCCATCCTCCTACCACCCCCACCTGTCCCTTTGGTAACCATGAGTTTTTCTGAGTCTGTTTTTGTTATGCAAATAGCTTCGTTTGTATCCTATTTTTAGATTCCACATATAGGTGATAACATATGATGTTCTTCTTTCACTATGACTAACTTCACTTAGTATGATAGTTTCTAGGCCCATTCATGTTGCTGCAAATAGCATTATTTAATTCTTTGTGTGGCTGAGTAATACTCCCTGGTATATGAGTAATATTCCATTGTATATTGTACCATATCTTTATCCATTCCTCTGTTGATGGACATTTAGGTTGCTTCCATGTCTTGGCTATTGCAAATATTGCTGCAGCAAACATTGGGGTGCATGTATGTTTTCGAATTATGGCTTTCTCTGAATAGATGCCCGGGAGTGGGATTGCTGTATCGTATGGTAGTTCTATTTATAACTTTTTTGGGACACTCCATCCTCTTTCCCTTAGTAGTTGCACAAATGTACATTCCCACTAACAGCGTAAAAGTGTTCCCTTTTCTTTGCACCCTCCCGAGCATTTATTGCTTATAGACTTTTTGATGATGGCCATGCTGGCTGGTGTAAGATGGTACCTTATGTTAGTTTTGGTTTGCATTTCTCTAATAATTAGTGATGTTGAGCATCTTTCATGTGTTTTTTGGCCATCTGTATGTCTTTGGAGAAATGTCTATTTAGATCTTCTGCCCATTTTTTGATTGGGTTGTTTGTTTTTTGATATTGAGCTACAGGAGGTGTTTGTATATTTTGGATATTAAACCCTTGTCAGTTGCTTCATTTGCAAATATATTCTCTCATTTTGTGGTTTGTCTCCATTTTGTTTATGGTTTCCTTTTGCTATGCAAAGTGAAATTTGATTTCAAAACATGGATGTAACTGGATAACATTCAGTATTATATCAGAGTCCAATCGAGACAAATTTAGATATCATCCACCTTTTATGAGTTGTGCATGCTTTGAGATTATCACATACCTCTAGTGTACCTCTGACTGTCCCATGATAGACATTTAATAATTATAGTACTATTTTTTATTGCAGTTATGTTTATTTACCTCTAGCACCGTGAATCCATTGCTACCATCCCCACTACTGGTACTATGAGATTGTCTCATCTGCAATGTAAACTAGGGCAGAGAGTCTAGGGCAGTACTTGGTATGTACTAAGTATGGTTTCTACCTCTGTGGATTTTGTCCTCCTTGTGCTCACCTCTGGGAACAAGGTATTTTTAAAGCCCTAATACAAATGCTTTATTTTAACCCAACAATTAACTGCCCTAGAACAAATTAGACACATGCATATATATGTGGGACAGATTCATGATTCTTCAATATTAGAAGTGCTTTTCAGGGAAAGATGGTAAACCATAACTCCTCTGAAAGTCACAGAGCTTTTAGACAATGGATGGATTAATCCTACTATAAGGGCTAATGTCTGTGTCAGGGACATTTTACAAACAAATGAACAATGCTTCTTCTGAGGCTGCTTAATTTGAAATCAGAAAAGAAATGATAGGTAGCACTCATCATGTAGTTAAATTATGCTTACTAGCTAGTGGATGATAGGATGTAGTTTAGGCAATCAGTCAATTTTGCAGCATATTTTTAATTTCTCCAGATATTTGTGGGGATTGATTGCTATTGTTCCATTAGGTAATATCACTGCATTATTTTAAGGTTGATATCATTAGCCGCAGGCACATGTGAAATATAAGAACTTAATGTTAAAAGTAAAGGTGACCTTCCATCTTAGAACACAGATAAATAGTAAATGAGCTCTATAACCTCCAACATTGATGTTTCAAGGTAATTTAATAACAAGACCCTTAACTAAAATACTGACGTGTGATGCTATATATCACAGTTAGAGGCATTCACAGACTGTAAGGGCAATTAGTTACAGTGACTTTTCCAATCCCACCATATTAAATTCTATTAATCTATCATTGATTGAAAGATACCTTGGTTTTATTAGACATTTCTAGGCATTTGCTGTCATTAATAAAATCTATATATTTATAGTTGTAGCCTGGAGAGCCAGGTGTTTATGCATTTCTAAGGCAATAGTTCAGATATTATATTTAGATTTTATGAAGACTGTCTGCTGGTCAAGGTCAAGTGTGTGTGTGTGTGTGTGTGTGTGTGTGTGTGTGTGTTTGAAAGAGAGGTGGGGCAGAGGAGAGGTGTGGTTGAAGGAGAAGTGGTGGGGAGGGGAGAGGGAAGAGAGAGAGAGAGAGAGAAAGAGAGAAAAAATTTTATTGCTAACTTCCTTTTGACTTTGAAAATGAAAACTTCCATACCTCACCTCCACTCTGCCGGCTTTTCACATTCGATGACTGCTATCTCCAAGAAGGCAGAAACTAGATTTTGGTGTTTATCATACATTCAATACTTTGCACAGCTATGTTCTTATAGATATTAATTCTGATTCCTGAGGAGCAGCAGTTGATATTAAAACTGTTACAAAGTAAAGAAGGGAAATGCATGGAATAAGAATTCATCTCAATTATTATAAATGGCAGTCCTCCAGTGACATTTAGGTAGTGTATATTAAGCATTAATAACTCCAGCTTCAGAGTCAGAAAAACATGAGCTTGAATCCCAGCTACTCTCATCTTCTCTGTGGAGATTACTGAGATTTGCTGATATTGGGCAAGGTAATTAAATTTTATTTTCTTCATTGATGAATGGGAAAAACAAAAATACCTATTACACTGGCTTGTGTGAATTATTATCATTGTTATGTACTTATTTCATGATGTCATTGTGTTCCACCTTGAAGATGTCCCCAGGATACATAGCACTCTACCTTGTAAGTGGCAGAGAGACAGTACTAAGGAAGCAGCACCTGCTGCCGCTAGATGCCTACCAGTTAGCCATTCTTCTCATTTATTCAAATGGGATGATGAATTTATTCACATTTAGGGGAAGAATTGTGTTCAGCACAGGACATGAATACTGATTCATGTGATCAATTATACTAATTCTATGCCATTTCACCTGGTTTAGGATTGCATGTGTGACCCTCAACTGGTTAATAAGACATCAGAGCAACTGAGAGATTTGGGGAAAATTTTTCCTCTCTAATTAAAAGATAGAGGAGTGTCAGGAGGCCCTTCTTTTCCTCTCCACCTTTGCCTTTCAACAGTTGTATTGTGACTGAGGCCTGCAGCATCCTAGGGAGATTCTGAGGGAAGAGTCAGGAGAGTCATAAATGATTTGAGAGATCCTACCTGTTTGAACTGTTGAATTAACCTCTGAACTTCTTCTCCTTCAGGATTTATTCACATAACCATATATTTAAGTTACTGATAGTAGGTATGTTGTTACTTAAAGCCAAGAGAATTTTAGGGCAGCTGCTGTGGTTAAAATGCAGGATTTTATTAAATTTTTTCTTTGGGAGATCTCAAATGAAAACTTTTATAATTAGTCTAGTAATTAATATGTTGCATGTATCCACTTATTAAACACTTTTAAGCTTTAAAAGTGAAACAAACATTTATTTGGTATTGGGTGTGTGTGTTGGGGGCGGGGCTGAACAAATTAGAATAATTAATGAGCAACTTCATCTTGTCCTGAAATCCCTGGGCTTTGAAGTACAACAGAATAGAGTTTTAATCTGGGTGTCACCTAAAGTCAGCTCTATTGCCTTTGGTACAATACTTAGAGTCTCTAAAAAATGAGAAAAACATAATCCCTGCTTCTAATATTGCTTCAGAGTTTTCTGATTAAAGTTATGTAGATGAAAGATAAATCAGTTGATCAAAGAAAGAAATGGACAGTTTTATTCGAGCCAAATTTAAAGATTAAAACCCAGGAAAAAGCATCTCAGAAAGTTCTGGGAACTGTTCTACCCATTAGAAGTCAAGGCACAGTTACCTAAGTTTTTGGAGACAGAAGGCTGTGCATTCAGTGATGCATTATTGACAGTTTACCCGGTCTAGACTCAAGTGTCATTGTGGCCCCTTGCAAACTCTAGAAGGAATGTGATCTTTTAAGGGGTTGTCTTGTTGGTGCTGGGAGAATGTTGCTCTTTCTGTCTGAGCAGGTATCTGTGCTGATGGGAGGTTTGGTAGATGCATAATGCAGTTACACAATCCACAGTCTGGGGAGAAGGGAGGCCAGAGGCAGGGAAATTTTTTCATGTTCAAATTTTTCTTGCTTGCCATGAGACATGAATTTTATTTCACAGTAATCACCTACTATTTAGGTACTATTCCTAATGTCAATAAATAATAGTTGAATGAAGGAGCAAGTGGTATATTTTCTCATATGTTCCAATAATGATGTCCTTTGCTTAAAGTTTAGCTTTCTAAAAAGAAGGGAACAAAATTCATTTTAGAAAACATCACTTGAAATGACATTAAAATTTTAAATAAAGTTGTTAAAATGTTCATGAATCCAAAACCCATGGGAAGATACCATCTATGTTCTATTTTCTTGTGGACTTTCTGTTTTGTATTACTTTGCAGCCCTAGGTACATATCTTTTGGTTTAATGATGTGAGTCAAAATAAAGTGTATATATATGCACTTACTTTGAAAATAGTCTAGGACAATCCAATAAAATTTCCTCATTGTAAAAGAATTAGATAAGTATAGCTTCTCATTCAAAGCATAATTAGTGAATATAGGACATTTAACTGACATAAAACTAAATGTATATAAGAATGACTATTACAACATCAATACATGAGGGACATTAATTTTCACCTCTATTTTTTTGGCATATACACAGTAACTATATACGGGAAAATTATATACAGGTAAAGAATTTTGAGCCTTACTGAATATAACCTCAAAACAAGGTACATTCTCAAATCACTCAAACAGGTATTAATGATAGTAATCAAAGTTATCATTTGTTGACTGCCTACTCTGTGCTAGACATGTGTTCTAAGCACTGTATGTATATCAACTCACTTAAACCCATGATGGTACTGTTACTACTCCTATTTTACAGAGAAGGAAACTGAGGCACAAGAGGACTTATTAATTTGCTTAAAGGTACATGGCTGTGAAGCGGCAGGTCTGGAATATACTCTGAGATATGATCCAGGCCCTCTAGATCATTACATTACTTGGAGGAGGTAAGGTTTACATTACTAATTGTTCTGTTCCCAAATTCTCAGGGATTCTGAGAAATAAAAAATCAATGATGCTTTGAGTAAATGTCAGTGGTTGCTTTAGGAAGAAGAATCATCCTAGAAACCTGAAAACAGGCTCAGCTTTGGATGGACAGTGCATTGAAGAGGTGGGCTTTTGGGCAGGGCAAAAATGTGAGTAAAGGCACCAGTGCAGCAATAAGCTTGCAATATGTAAGGGATATTAAAGATGTGGATGAAAATAGTTTTAGGAAAAAATCTCTTCATAGCCTACTCCTTTCCTTGTTTTCATGCTTCCCTGGATTCTCTTCAGAGCCTCCTCTCAATGAAATGAGTGACAGGCTTAATAATGATGCCCCAAAAATGCTCACATCCTAACGGAACTTTTGAATATGTTCTTACAGGGCACAAGGGACTTTGCAGATGTGATTTACATCATGCATTTCAGAATAGGCAGATGATCTTGGGTTATGAGGGGGGCAGTCTTATCACATGAGCCCTTGGGAACAGAAAACTTTCTCTGGCTGGAATCAGGGAACAGCAACAGGAGGCAGTTGGGATGCAGCACAAGGGGGAATCAGAGAGGTTGATATGCTGCTGCTGTGTCTGAGCTTTCGTGGTCCCATGAGTGATGACTACAGAGAAGCTTCTAGGAGTTAAGACATCCTTGGCTGACGGCAAGTAAAGAAAGGGAATTAATCCTACAACTTTATGGAACTTTATGAAATCTGCCAACAATATGAATGAACTTGGACCAGATTCTTCCCCAGAGCCTGCAGCAAGGAACACAGCCCTGTTGACACCTTGGTTTTCATCCAATGAGACCCATCTCAAGTTTCTGATCTACAGAAACTTTGAGAAAGTAACTGTGTTGTGGGATACCATGTTTGTGGTCATTTGTTATAGCAGTATGAGAAAACTAATACAGATGATGTGAAGAAAATTATATCAGGACTGTAGAAGAGACAAGGGCAAGAAGTGATAAAATTTCTATCAACATTTCCATACTGTTCATATCCTGACAATAATGGGGATGGGTATAAATACTCCAAAAATCTTTTTCTTGGAGTACTTAGAAGCCTGATGTTGAAAATGGCACATCTCTTCTTTTCTTTTCCATTTAGATTCTTAACTAAAAGAGTTATCATTCCTTAAAGTGCTTTAAAAATGGTAAATTAAATTGATACTCTACTCAATTTTCCTTCCTTTCATAGCAGAAGTTTTCATTTGACTGGGATATTTTTATCTTCATCAATACTTATGGAAAATCAGTGGAATAAGAATTTTGCTTACTTTGAGAGTTCAATGATTTTTAGATCCTTTGTGGATTTTTATAGGCAGGGAGGAGAGAAAACAGTTTTTTTTTTTTCTTGCTGGTGTGTTGGAATATAAAAAGAAAAAGATTTATTAGTCATGAGAAAGATACTGGTAACTCAGATTAGTTGTGGCTTCTAAAATACGAGGCTACACTTCTTGCCAAGGGAAAGGATTTTAGGATTGGATATACTTTTCCTTTTTGGTGTATCTTTGTGATACTTTTCATATTCCAAGCTTTATCGTGGTCTACTGCCCTCATGTGGATCTGTTGCTGAGGATTAAAAACAACTGCCAAATTAAAGACAGTATTCATGTTAACAGTACATCTTTCCTCTTTTTGCCATTTATCAGTTTAGTTTTGTATTTATAAACATGAAAACATTTAATTTTTGAGTAGTACTTTCAATATCAAAAATGCCAAGTGTATCTAAAAGAAGTTTTCTACCTGAAACAAGGTTTCATCAGAAATTTAGGAAAATAATAAGCAAACCTAATAAGCTTAGGGCAGAAGCTGTATTTTCTTTCCTTTATTGAATTTAGATCAGGCTTTTGTTGGTTCTCAATTTTTGTTGTTGTTTTTACATTAAAATCACTAAAACCATGTTGAAAAGAAATATCTTTTTTTTTTTTTGATGATCTTGTTTCTAACATGACAGCACTAAAAGGAACAAATAGAATCTAAAGTGCTATGGTCTTAACCTTAAATAAAAAAAAAAGTTATAAGGATTGTTAGGTTGAGCTGAATTCTAATGATTTAGATTATGTTTTTCTAAATTTCTTTTGAAGATAAGGCTCATGTTTTAATATGTGGGTTTTATATCATGTTGATTCCAGAACTTAGACCATTGATTATCTCAATGTTCAAAGAACAGAACATAAGTAAATAATGTATTACTCTGGTTCAGTGTTCTCTTGTCAGGAAAAATTGTTTAGGATCTTCCGACCTTACCTGGAGCTAGTGCTCCCTTGTTGTGACTCCATGGCTCTAAAATACACACAAACACATTGTCCCTATATATACTAAATACTTACGATTTAGGGTTTTAGACTTGTAAAGTGTTTTTAATGTTTTTAACCCAGTTACAATACGACATTCTAAAGAGTTTGGGGAAAATTTTTACAAAATAGGCAATAAAATTACTTACGACACCATCAAAATGTTAATATTTTGGGTGATACTTCTTTTAAAACTCTTATTTTGCATATGTAAGAGATAACGTTTTGAAAGAAAATTAATATGATTTTAAAGGCCTTCTTGTCACAAGACCTTTCTCTTACTTGACCCAAGACATTCTTTTGTCTGGGGGAACTGTATGTATTGTTGCAGAAGATAAATAGAAAAAGAAAGAATGATAATAAACTTTTGACATTCAACATAAGACTTTTCTTATGTTGAATAAGAAAGTCTTCAAAGCCAGTCTTCACAAAAGAGAACTATTTCGTAGATTTATTTTAGCTTATGTTTAACCTATCAAGGGGCCGATTAGAGAGTTTTTAATAATTTAGAGAAGATACTTCGTCTTCCATTAAGACTTAATTAAGATGTTCGATTTGAGCAGAAGTTGGGAATGTGATCCAGAAAATGTGAACCCATGAGGAGGACATGGAAGAAAACAAAAGAGAAGGAAGAGATTGAGGTGATCAGAATCTAATTATTTCTAATTGTGTCCCCTTATTCCATTGCCCCCAATCCAAGCCAAAGGCTAAATTCAAAACAGGTGGGGGCTGAGGGGGCAGGGGGGTAAGGCATTGGTTTAAAAATACAGTTGACCTTTGTACAACACAACATAGGGTTAGGGGCCAACCCCTACAGATTTGAAAATCCACATAGAACTTTTGACACCCTAGAACTTATCTATCAATAGCCTTACTATTGACTGGAGGCCTTACCAATAACATAACCATTTGATTAATAGATTGTTTGTTGTTATGTGTATTATAAACTGCATTCTTAAAGTAAGCTAGAGAAAAAAAAATGTTGTAAAGAAAATCGTAAGGAGAAAATACATTTACAGGACTGTACTGTACTTATTGTACTGATACTGTAAATTGGGGTTGTCTGTTTGCAAGATGGATCCTCTGTCAGTATCTACATCAATGTTTCCTCATATGTAGATGTTAGACATTTTACTAACTCTACACATCAGAAATGAAGAGAGAATGTGAAAAAAATTTGCTTTATTTACCAGTGTAATGATTCATGCACTGATAACAAAGAAGCAGCATTATGATTGCTTTATGGTAGCCTAGGCTGTAGACTAATAAATGGATCATTATAAAACCATTATGCCATGTGTGATTACAGTATTATTCATAGTCCAGTATTAGAGACATTGTAACATTAAAAAAAGCACATGTGATAATAGGCTGATTCTCAGTTTCTCCAATTATAAGAGAGAGACATACTGTATGGTGATAGACTTTTCTGAAGGCAAAATTCAAAACAGTAAGAAAACTAACACATTATTAATTCTATGTTTAATTTCACTCACCTTATACCTATGTAAGGATGGACGAGTATCTATATATATTTTATGCACACGTAATTTTTCTTAATTTTTTCTATTTTCCTAGGCTATGCACTTCATCTGTGAGATTTTTCAAATTGTTGCAAACCTCCAGTATTTCTTCCAATAAAGTTATTTTTAAAAATCCACATATAAGTGGTTCTGTGAGGTTCAAACCCATGTTGTTCAAGGTTCAACTCTGGGAGTTCTCTGGTGGCTCAGGGGGTTAAGGATCCAGTATTGTACTTCTATGGCTCTGGTTACTGCTGTGCAACAGGTTTGATTCCTGAGTGGCCAAAAAAAATTTTTTAAAGGATCGACTGTAATATAAAGTGTAGGAGAGTACTGAAGGCAGAATGGAATTAAACTAAAATGAGGTAAAATGAGGAGTCAGAGCTGTGAGTAGGCAGAGAGGAAAGAGAAGGAGTGTAGTAGATGTGTAAGACTCATTTGGCCTCTCTATAGTTAACTCTACTGAATTGAGTGTGTCTATGCCAGCCGGGCCAGGCCACTGGAGGGATGGTGGAGACTTAAAATGGAGGCTACAAATGGGTCAGGAGGTGAAGAAAAATATGGTAAAACTTCAAAAATGACATTCGCCAGTGAGAATCATGAGGACGCAATGCCAATAGGAAGGGCTGCTGAGATCAGACTGAAGCGGTAAAAGGGTCTTGGGTTGTGGTATGGCCCTTAAATGCCAACAGGAAGAGGCAGGCAGGCAAGGGGAGGGGGCAGGGAGGGGGCGGTTGCTGTAGAGCTCAGAGCAGACACTGGCCACCTTGCTGATGCAGTGACCTGCCTCTTGTACCCATCAAGGTCATCCAAGCTGTTTTGCCCACATTTACCTAAACATTGTTTTGAATTGGAGCAGGAATTTGGTGAGGAACAGAAATAAGAGAAACGGAATTATTATCTAAAAAGACTGATTCATTACATTTAAAAAACACTTGGTTTAACTAAGGATCAAGTCAGAATTAAGTAAATATAGTTTTACCTGCTACTTTAAGGGTAGGGACTTGCGAGAAATATCACTTTCGTATTAAATATTTATATTTCTGATTATTCAGTTTTTAGTATAAACAAATTTTAACCCTGTTAAACAGCAGACTTTAAAATAGGCGCATAAATATATTGAAATATAGTAATTATATAAGTAAAAATATGAAGATACACACACACTAAACTATACTATATAATAATTATATAAGTAAAAATATGAAGATACACCCACACTAAACTATACAAAGGAAATCCTGTTGTTATATCTAATATTATAACATAGTTTTTTTTATCCTTTTAAGTATTGTTTGAAATTATGCATTTAAAAGCTTTATGTTTCTATTACAAAATATAATTATAAAACATACATAGATGGAATAATTCACACTTCAGATACCTGCTTAATATTCCTTCTTAGTCATAATCCTCTTCCTGCTCCAAGAAGTCTTTACTAACATACTTTTATAAAAATTATTCTCTTACCGTTATGTACACTTTGATCACCTATTATCTATTTCTCTAACAGTATGGTATAGTTTTGCTTTTTTTGATCTTTATAGGATCAAATCATACTGTATGTGTTATCTTGTAGTCTACTTTTTTAACACAACATTGTCTTAAATATGTAATCCATTGGATCCTAAAGCTAGGATTTTTATTGGTACCTAGTAATATGGGATGAGTATATCACAAATGTTTTATTTATTCTCTTATGAGTACTGTGGGTTATTTTCAGTACCTTGCTATTACAAATGATACTTCTCTGATTATTCTTATGTATATTGTTTGTGTGTGTGTGTGTGTGCATATATATATATATATATATTTTTATATATATATATATATATAATGCCAAACAGTGTGAATTTCTCTGGAGTATATAACATGGGTAGGATTGCTGTCTCACAGAGTACGCATATTTCCACTTATTAGGAATGTCAAATTATTTTCCAAATGGATTAGACGAACTAAATCATGCTTAGTAGTCCTTGGAAAATTTTTACCTGAATAAATTTGGTGTGTTTTTTGTATCCATTTCTTTAGCTTGGGATATAGGTGGTTTTCCTTTCTTTATGATTACATATGATGCTACAATGAATTTCTTTATGGACTCTACATCCTGTGTCAGTATCTATTTCTTGCCCTATAATTAGTACTTAAATACAAACTTATTTTAATCAACAATTGATATTTTCTGTGGTTCTTCATATAATTTTTGTACTTAAATATACTCTCATTAGAGACAGTTTACATATATCTTTATTTCTTTGCCGCCTTGTGAAGAGAAGTGCTGTTTCTGAAAGTCAATTGTACAATAGCACTGAAGGAGGGATTTGATGAATCAAATATACTTTCTATATCTTATGTATATCAGCTGTGTTTTATAAACAGGGGTGTTTTCTAGAAGAGTAGAAATGCTTTTCTTACTCAAATTCTTTTCATTAAGATGCTGATATTATGTTACTGATATAACATAGGAGTATCTTTTGTTCAAGAAAAAAGGCTCACATCAAAACTTCTGAGTGTCTCATTCTGAGGTACCAAAGACTCCTCCCTTTCTGTTCCAGCTAGAGCTAAGAAAGCAATAGATGTAAAATATATTTGTATAAATAATCTCAGGATTTGTAGATGAATTTTTAGGGCTACCAATATTGAAATATACTTGGAAAAAACTTCAAAGATCTCTAAAAAGGTTGTCAAATGTGTATCAAATCTACGATCATTCTCTGCTGATTTCACAGCATTTGCTATTCTTAAACGTATTTTAAATGCCACACATTTTCTATGAAATTTGCTGAGAGTTATTTCAAAGCCTATTTCATTTTGAATGCATAGTTATTTTTAAAGGGTTAACCGTGAAGAAAAGTAAGTTGTGAATCAAGAATAGCTATGCTAGGGATTAACCTCCAAGGGAAAGGCAAATCTGCTGAGACTGTACCAGACGGAACTGCACTAATGCCAGTCTATTTTATTTGGATTGAATTGCCTACAACTTGCGCTGAGTTAACCAGAGCCCTCAATTTCTTTCTTTCTTTCTTCCTTTTTTTTTTCTTCCCTTTCAGAAGTGGCCTGACTGATTTTATTTCAAGTCGCCTGGGGTTTTAAGAAACAAAATCCTTTCCCATTAAAACTGTATGGTGTTTATGACCACCACAGGGATGGTTTAAAAAACAATGAAAAAAAGTTGACTTATGAAAAATAAAGCTGGTTAATTACAGCAAATGGGCTTAATTTAAAAACCACAGGTGCCTCTTTTATAAGCTTTTGTTGAGCTCTTGCCCATGGCATGTTTATATGACATGGATGGAGCTGAAATCCTTGCCGTGGCCAGCTTTAAATGGGCAACACTCAGTTCGCCTCTCTTTACAGTTCAGACCACATGTGATGTCGTAGAAATGATAAGACCTGTGAAAGCTTATTTCTGCCTTGAGGAATACCACATCTGCTTCGTTATTTACAGACTTTAAATAATGTCAATTAATGCCTTGGCAAAGAACCCGCTTGCCATATATTTTCACTACAAATATGAAGAGTTTTACTCTGTAGTTCATATTATTTTACTTTTTATATTTTATTAATTATTTTACTTTTTCCATTATAATTGGTTTACAGTGTTTACAATTTGCGAAGTGACCCAATCACACAACACATATATATGTATGTGTGTATATATATGTGTGTGTGTGTATGTATATACATTCTTTTTCTCACATTATCCTCCATCATGTTCCATCACAAGTGACTAAATACAGTTCCCAGTGCTATACAGCAGGATCTCATTGCTTATACACTCCAGATACAATAGTTTTATTTTTAGAAATTTGTGATTTTAGAAGCATTAAGATATATTTAGTAAAAATACTTTTTGCTAAAATAATTTTAGTTATACTGGTTATCCATAAACTTATAAATAGGATGCATGTGATTTTATATTCTAGGGCCTAAAATGTTTCCTTCAGTATGGGGTATATATTTTTCATACTTATATTTCCTTGACAAATTTATTTTATTTGTTTATTTTAGTGATGTTCATCTCTTACAACTGTAATATATTCTATTCAGAAGAACCTGTGCTCTCAGAAAGAATGTCTGTTTTTCTCTTTGCCTAACTCCTGACACATAGATTTTCTTGATATATTTTTCATGGATGTGATAACTCTCAAATATCCTTACTCTAGGTGCCTAAAGTTTAGGTTAGTTCTTTGGAGCCTTTATGTTTCTAAATCAAGCAAGCATCTAATCTTGTTGTCCTTGGGTAGTTAGAACTTCTGAGCTATAATCAGATTTAGAATAGAATCTCTTAGGATCAAGGAAGAAGCCAATGAACCCCACAGATTGCCCTATTAAAATTAACCCAAAGCAGTAGAGAGAACAGCAAAATGTACACATTGCCAATTACTTGTTGATACAAAGATTGCATCAAAAACAAATCACCTGAAATTCACTAAACAGCATTTCAGGTACCCTTTTGAATTTGTGCACGGATCATAATGAACTACGAAATCCCTTATAGAGTTATAGGTGTGCATATAGTCATTTTTTACATCTTCCTGGAAAAAATCTGTGCAGACTCTTTCAGTTTGATTGTATTTTATATTAGTTTTATGGTTATGTTTGGAAAGCATGTTATGTCACAAAATGAGACCCTCAGGTTCTTCATCTGTTAAGTCAAGCTGACATTCTCTCTTGCAGAGTTCTTGGTGGAACTGTAGGGATTCAGTACATAATATAATTTGTTGTGTTAATATATGCATTTAAAGCATCTCATCTGAAAATTTCACTCTGTTTTGCAGAAATACTTTATTGACAATTACTAACTATGTGAGCTCTGGGATTCAATCTCATATGCAGGTCAAATATGTGCATATATCAATAGCAACCACTGTGACACAAATTTTAAAGTTTTATTTTAAGGAAAATTCTACATAACTTTTTTCATCAAAAGATATTTCCATCCTTATCAGTATTTATATTTTATAATAAGACAGTCCTGACTATTGAAGAAAGATAAATATAGAATTTTCCCATTTTTATAATGATTAATCATTATCTTAGCACCAGATAGAGTTTATTTAGCACTTCTTACATTACAAATGCTATGCTATGCATATAAACATATCTTTTTTGTCTTTTTTTGGGTGCATCTGCAGCATACGGAAGTTCCCAGGCTAGGGTTGAATCGGAGCTGTAGCTGCTGGCCTACACCACAGCCACAGCAATGCCAGATCTGAGCCACATCTGAAACCTACACCACAGCTCATGGTGATGCTGGATCCTTAACCCACTGAGCAAGGCCAGATACCGAACCTGGATCCTTGTGGATACTAGTCAGGTTCTTAACCCACTGAGCCACAATGGGCACCTCTGTTGTAAACGTATTATTGCTAATCCTTACAATGAAAAGATTATCTCACTTTTCATATGATGAAACAGAGTTGAGGAGGTTGTGAGATTTGTTCAAAGTGACCAAAATGTGAACACAGGTTTGTCTGACTCAATTCTTTCCCAATTTTTCTAGAAATGCAGTCATTATCTTTGATTGAATCTGGCTGAACTAGTCAAATAATGCATATATACTTCTAAGCCTAGATCTAGATTTTTGCATTTGGAAAGTTTAACCAGAAATAACTTAATATTGCTTAATCTGTTCTGTATTACTCTTGCTATAAGAATATTCAATTAACTCAGTTTTCCTTTTCCTAGGATATTGCTGACAACAGTAGAGCTTAAATGTTTTTCTAAGCAACAACAAATTTTTCCAGCATAGTTATGTAAGATACATTGATATTTCTGTATTTTCCTTTAAAGAGTAAGTCCGTTGGAGTTCCCACTGTGGCAGTGGGATAAGGACCCAACATCATCTCCATGAGGATACAGCTTCAATCGCTGGCCTTGCTCAGGGGGTTAAGGATCCAGTGCTGCCGCAAAATGTGGTATAGGTTACAGATGTCACTGGGATCCAGTGTCTCCATGACTGTGGTGTAGGCCTCAGCTTGAACTCCAATTCAACCCCTAGCCTAGGAACTTCCATATACAGCAGGGATAACTATAAAAAGAAAAAAAAGTAAGTCTGTAAAAAATTGAACTGCACAAATACTACAGTATAGCTGAGACTTTAAAAATCTGTAATAAGAGGGAGTTCCCATCATGGCTTAGTGGCAACAAACCCGACTAGTGTCCATGAGGATGTGGGTTTGATCCCTGGCCTCACTCAGTGGGTTAGGGATCTGGTGTTGCCCTGAACTGTGCTGTAGTTCATAGATGCGGCTTGGATCTGGTATTGCTCTGGCTGTGGCATAGGCCAGCAGCTGCAGCTCTGATCCAGCCCCTTGCCTGAGAACTTCCATATGCCACAACTGTGGCACCAAAAAAAAAAAAAAAGTAATAAGAATGGCATTTGATATTTAATTTGCCATACTTTAAAGAACTTAAAAAGTTGAAGGTTCACTATAAAACAGTTCAAACTCAAAACTGAGTCACAGAGGATTTGCAAAGAACTAGGACTAGAATACAGGTCTTATGCATATAAATGATATCCACTTAGAAATTTGAGATAAATGTCGGAATGCATTAAAATTCAGGCTGAATGTAAGGGTCCTTTGTTTTTTGGTACTGATTAAATGCCTTCCACATGTCAGATGTTTCACTGGAAGCCAGTTGGTGAATGAAATAGGTAAGGTCCCCGCTTTTATGGAGCATATTCTTTTGGGGAAGAGAAAACAATTCACAAGTCAGAGGACAAGAAAATGAAAATACCTTTCAGATTTTCATAAGCGCAATGATGAAAGAAATTCCTGGAGACTGAGGGGTGTGAATGTGTTTGATGGTGTATGTGGAATACTTGAGGGAAGAGCAATTCAGAGGAAGTGACAGGTAAACTGAGACCTCCTTGAAAAGATAATATTTGAGACTCAAATGATAACAACAAGCACACTATGAAAATCTGGCATCAAAGTGTTTGAGAAGATGCAAAGGCCCGGAGGCCTATAAGATTTGGAAAAAAAGAAAAGAATGTATATTTATATATATGTATGACTGTCACTTTGTAGTACAACAGAAATCGACAGAACATTGTAAGTCAATCATCATAGTTTTTTTTTTTTTGTCTTTTGTCTTTTTAGGGCCAAATCTGTGGCATGTGGAGGTTCCCAGGCTAGGGGTCTAATTGAAGAGCTATTGCTGCCGGCCTATGCCACAGCCACGGCAATGCAGGATCCGAGCTGCATCTACAACCTACACCACAGCTCACGGCAATGCCAGATCCTCAACCCACTGAGCAAGGCCAGGGATCGGATCCACAACCTCATGATTCCTAGTCGGATTCATTTCTGCTGTGCCATGATGGAAACTCCAATCATAATAAAATTTTTAAAAAAGAATTTGGAATGTGAGTAAATAGAATTAAGGCCAATATGGTTAAAAGAATCAATATCGAAGCTCAAGCTTTTCTACATAGTAGGAACCTAAGGAATACATTTGTTTGGAAGTAGAGGTTGGGAGATTATCATAAGCATTGCAACTATAGTGTTTTCACTTTAATTACCAGTGTCTTTGGGACAACTTTGGGAAGGCAGATAAAGATGACAGGGGTCTTAAAGCCTCCTCTCCCCCTTTTGCATTGGCAAGCTAGCCCTCATGTCTGCATGGGGGAGCTGTCCTCATGGTTACAGTCATATCATGTACATCTCCTCATATCATGAGGTGCATGTTCAGTCATTTAGATGTATTCTAAGTATATTGTGAAGTGACATATGTTTTACATGCTTTCAAGAATCAGTCTAACTGCTGTGTAGATTTGGAGGAGAAATATCTCTATTAAGAGATTAATGTTCTGTAATTTAATCATGTAATCATTTATTCAACACTGACTTCCTACTCTGAGCCAAGCACTCTTCTAGCCCCTGAGGAAATAGCAGTGAATAAAACACAATGAGGACACAGTCCAAAATTAGTAACACAAATATCAGATGGTGATATGTGCCTCATTCCAAACATAAAACAGGACACTAAGGTAGAGTGTAGTATGTCTTAGGAGCTCCTCTGTGTCTGAGTGGGCTAAGAGCCAAACACAGTGTCCACGAGGATGTGAGTTTGGTCCTTAGCTTCACTCAGTGGATTAAGGATCCAGTGTTGCTGTGAGCTGTGATGTAGGTCACAGACATGGCTCAGATCTGGCGTTGCTGTGGTATAAGCCAGCAGCTGCAGCTCTAGTTCAAACCCTAGTTTGGGAACCTCCATATGCCACAGATATGACCCAAAAAAGAAAAAGAAAAAGAAAGTAATAGAAAAAATGTGATATGTCTTGTTCACTTATATGGATGGGACAAGAATTTTCTGATTACATGGCACTGGAGCACAAACTAGAAGGCCAGAAGCGAGTGTTTATGAGAAGGTCATTCCGGGCAGAGGGCCACTGTGGGTGCAAATGCAGGGATTCAGGGTGTTTTTTTATTTGTTTTTCCTTACTTCTGACAGAAAATGTAAAAAAAAAAAAAGAGTCAGGATTTTGACCTTCTTTTCCTAGTATGTCTGTTAATTAAATATGGAAATATATATTTATATATCATATATCTATAATTATACATAAAATAAATTAAAAATATATTGCATAATCTTCAGTCACTGTATATTACAACATCTATTATACTTTGAAAAGATACTACTACCATTCACAAAGTGGAAGAGTGAGAGACCTAGTGTGGTAACTCCAAAATCCTCATGGCTAAAGATTGTGTTGTATATCTGCCTTTCAGACAGGAAATACTCCTGTTTGGGACACGGTTCTCTACCTGCTCTAGACCTCCAGGCCATTGTTTTTCATGGCTCTTGGCTTCTCTTTCTTGGAATTCTTTCCTTTTCTATTATTCCTCTCAGCCTCATCTAAGGAGTTTACTCAGGAACATGCCCTCTTTAAAGGCTGAGCTATATCCTGCTCATAAATATTTGGGATCTCAAACTTCCTCTTCAAATAGTATATATTTTTCAGTAATAATTTAGTTCTATTATACTGAGTGACAAATAACATTAACCTGTGATTAATTTGATATTTCTAATTGATTTTATTATAGACCAAAATATTTTTCTCTCCATAAATGTTGAAGATCAAAGTTACTAGGCATGGTGGAAACAACAAGATCTATCTTATATCTCAAAAATTTCCATGAAGGAGATTGATAAAAATATCAAAAATTATAATATTGCATATAAGTTCTTTAATATTGGTTGCATTGTGCTTTGGGAGCAGGGAAGAGTTCCAGAAATAGGTTTTTACACATGATTTTATTTTTATGAGTCCAAATAATAAAGAGTCATTAGCCAGAGAAGGAAGGAATTTCCAACAGAAAATGTATAAAAGCAGAGAGCCCTAAGAAACTGACATTCATTTGGGAAAAGGCAGATGAACTTTCATGGTTGGAATACAGTCTATCTACTGAAAAATGAGAGTTTAGTTGACATAGGTATGTTAAGCAATTTATATTTTACCTTGAGGATAGTAGGGGTGACAGCAATGTGTTAAAATAATTATCAGGCTTAGGGATGAAATAAGAATTTTCAGAGAGCTCCTGCTGTGGTGCAATGGGATTAGCAATGTCTTGGGAGCCCTGGGACATGGGTTTGATCCTGGCCCATTGCAGTGGATTAAGGATTTGGCATTGCCACTTCTGCAGCTTAGTTTGCAGCTACAGCTCAGATGTGATTCCTGGAATGGAAGCTCCTTATGCTGTGTGGCAGCCAAAAAAATAAAAAACTAAAATGAATAAATAAATTAATAACACTTTTCTGGTAGTATGAAGAGGGAGGTGATATTGGAGGCTGAAGGAAAGAAAAAGTGGATATCCAGACATTTTGCTGGACTCAATTTGAGTGGTGACAATAGGGCAATGTGGACAGACTGAGAATGTAGAGGTAAAGAGAGCTATTTGACTAAGGGAGAGGGAGAGAGGACTGGTGAAAAATTCTCAGCTTTTTTATTTCATGAAGAATATTTGAAGAAGAGGAACTGATTTTGTATATGGGACGAGATTCTTTATGCTGAGACTGAATGGCCCATATTTTATTCAAATAGAAGGGTAAGTATAAATGTGGATACAAATGTTTGGGGCTGAAGAGAAAGAGTACCACCTATATATATATGTGATGTGAACCCATGGAATAGTTCGAGAAAAAGAGACTGGTAAAGAACCAGAAAATGATAGAGAGGTAGCAGAAGTGAGAAAAGCTTTTTCATGGAAGTGAAGAGAGCAGGGGTTATTAATGGAGAATGGTGTGGAAATTAACTAAGGAAAAAGTTTAATGAACTTTACCTCTAGGAAATAATTGATGATCCTAGGGGAAACAATTCCAGGATGATGTACCAACCTATTTCTGAAAATTGAGATGGAAATGTAAGGCAAGGAAGTGAAGGGGATAAACTGGAGACAGATATTATTCTTGATAATGAGAGACAGGAGGAGAGTAGGGCAACACTAAGTTTTTCTATTTTCTTAATGCCTGGAGAGACCCTAGCACTATATTTGGCAGGTGTTGGGACATGGCGGGATAGTAGCAAGGAAGATAATGAATTAAGAAGTGGTGTTTGTTTGATCAAGGCCCTAAGGAGGTGGCATGGATTGAAGAGGGAGAAATTGGAATCAAATGAGGAAGCACAAAATAATTCATCTTTTTAAAAGGCAGTACACAGAGATATTTTAAGAATATAGTTAAGGATTATTTCTAAATTTTTATGTGGTAAAATTAAAGTTCAGTATCTTTCAATTTTAAGTATTTTTTCTTTTCACTTGATATTCAAAGACTTGTACTTTTGAGCTAAATATCAATCTGAATTCTCTCAGAAAATTTATAACCAGAAACAACAGAAACAAATAAGTATTGACTGGATATGTTAAATCTATTATTCTATCTCAGAATAGGACTAGAAAATAATTACCTTGGGGAAATACACTCTGACCTCATAAAGTACAATATAATTGTTACACTTAGCCCGCAGTTGTATTTTATGTATGTCAGGCTGATCTTCTTGAGGTTATAACTTTTCAGTTATGATTTATGAATAGTAATAATTTGATCTGTTTTTAATAACTCGTCTCCAAGTATGATGTGCAAAGTGACATTTCAGAATGAAATAGAAGTTTTACTTTTACCATATATTAAAATATACATCCAACAAATAAGTTGTAATTTGATTTTTGAAATGATTCTTCTTAGAAGCAGCAGTGCGTAGTAGATTAGACAGCAACAATGACACTATTAATAAGGTCTGTGTACCTGTCTATGCTAATGCTATATTTATTCACTACACCCTTCATAACCAATTGTACATAGAAAACACAGAAAGCAATCATGTGTTTGTAACATTTAAAAAAATATTCTCAGATGAATCAAAGACTTTAACCTATAGATCTGGGCTTTTTGTACCTAAACATGCATGGCTAGTTGAAGTGAAAGAGTTAGGAAAACTGGTGGGAAGGTACCAGTGCCAGGGCTGTGTGCTTTAGACTCTGGATATAGGGGTGAAAGGGTTCTACCACTGTTAACAGCACCTAAGATTAGGAATCTAGAAAATGTCATTCCTCAGGACTGGTCTTCTGTGGGGTCAGACCACTAATCTTATTCTAAAATGAATTACAGGGTTTATTTTCTTCTGAAGTATGTCCCATTTCCTCATAATGTTAAAAAAAAAAAAAAAAACTTTACTAGAAGACATGCTAAAAGTCTTTTGTTGTGAATGAAAGTTAACAGACCCAAAATGCAGATATGCCCAGGAAAGATTGTACTTTTATGTAACTTGGTTTTATCAGAGATAATAACCATGAATACTGGTTGATGTTAGATTAATTTTTGTTTCAAAATTTAAGGTAAATGGGTGTGAGAGGCATACATTGTATTCATGAAAGGAGAGATAATTGCATGAAAGAAGAATTTGAACTTACAGAGACAAAATTCATACTCAATTGCATCTGAGTTCCTACAGAAATTCAATAGATCAGTAGAAAGCCAAATTTGAAAGTATTTTTTGCCTCATTGAAGCAAAACAGACAGGTCTTAAGGGATATAACTTTTTTAGCTTCTTTTTAACTAGTCTCACTTTATATAATGACACTTTTATATCAGAGTTGTCAATGTACAAAAGAATTTGTCATAACCATCTCATCCTAAAACCATATTTTGTTTTGCATGTATAATGAAAGAGATTAAGTCATAAGTACATTGGCACTTTTGTCCCTCTGTCAGCCTTTTTATATTTTCTAATGTTTTACACATTGACTATAATAATAGTTATTTGCAAGTGAAGAACACACTATCCCAAATGACCACAATTTGAAATGCAAATCTAATATCCTAATGTATAATAGCACACTTTAACATTAGAAAGGGCTGTCTCTGAACTCCATTTCCACCTCTTACTAGAGTTTGAATTACCTATGGTTTCTAAGCATCAGTTTCCATATATACATAGTGGCCACATTATGCATTTTTAATGGTGATTAAATAAGATGCATATGTAGCACATAGTAAATACTTAGTAAATATTAGTAAAGAGGAAGAATCCTCCTGCCAATAATAAAATAGCAAGTTGCTTGCCTTTAATAGTAGAATTGCATTTGTTTAATATTGGTCTTTTTGTAAAATGATTTTTTTTTTTGTCTTTTTAGGGCCACACTTGTGGCATATGGAGGTTCCAAGGCTAGGGGTCAAATCAAAGCTATAGCTGCCAGCCTATGCCATAGCTACAGAAAGGCCAGATATGAGCTGCATCTGCAGCCTACACCAGAGTTCATGCAATGCCAAATCCTTAAC
The DNA here is from genome assembly GCF_054392235.1 of Sus scrofa. Classification (NCBI taxonomy): domain Eukaryota; kingdom Metazoa; phylum Chordata; class Mammalia; order Artiodactyla; family Suidae; genus Sus; species Sus scrofa. Next base: position 67,387,290 of record NC_139390.1, read on the forward strand.
CCAATGAGTGGGGCTAGGAATTGAACCTGTGTCCTCATGGATACTAGTCAGGTTCATTAACCACTGAGCCACGACAGGAACTCCATGATTTTTTTCTTGAATTTAAAATAGATTTGAAAGAATAACTACTAAGCCAGAAAATTTTTACTGTATATGCTCATAATATGTATACATGTATAGATATATACGCAGCACAGATTAATTAGTAATAGAAAATTAGCAGTTTTTACTAGATTCGATTGTAATTAAGAAGACATTTTTTGCTATAAAGCCCCTTTTCCCACATTCTATTGTATTTTTTTTTTTCCACAAATCATGGTAAATGATAGGAAGGAGACCACAGAAGCCCTTTCCAGGCTTCTGGGAATGGATGAGTTTAATGACAAGGGTCCTTGAGGGTATTAGGTCGAAAGTTTTCAGGAAAAAAAAGGAGTGGGATCAAGATGGCAGAGGAGTAAGATATGGCACTCACCTTTTCCCACAAACACATCAAAAAAACCCCCAAAAAAACAAACAAAAAAACACATGTTGAGTGATTGGCACAGAACATCTACTGAATGTTGGAAGAAGACCTTATACCTCCAAAAAGGGCAACAACTCTCCACATAACTAGGTGGAACAAAAGGAAAAAAAAAAAAGAGGAGAAAAAAAACAAAAGAATCAGGATGGACCAGCACTCCCAAGAGGGAGCTGTGAAAGATGAAAGGAACCCACACCCTGGGAAGCCACCTAACAGATGGGGAGATCAGCCAGGATGGTGGGGGAAACTCAGAGCCTCAGAGAAGAGCACAGCAGACAGACTGAGGAGGGAAAAGCAATGAAAGACCTGCACAGACCATCAGTACCACTTTCTGGGACACCACAGCATGAGACACTTTGGAAGGGGCTGGGCACTGAGACTCAGGCTTTGGAGGTCAGTTCTGCGGAGAGGACTAGGGTTGGCTGTTTGCAGATAGCATGAGGGACTAGGGAGCTCTGCAGGACAGCCAAGGGTGTGGAGAAGGAGGCCTCGACCCACAGGAGAACAAGGTGTGTGCCATTCTTGGGAAGGGTGAGAGGAAGAAGTGCAGGACCACCATAAGAATATCTTTGCACATGTGTGGGCTCTTGTGGTGGCACGGCACCTCTTGCAGAGGCTAGGGGTGGTGGGGACAAACCACTACAGCCATCTCACAGTCCAGAGGTGGGCACAGCCCACCACCAATTGGGGGAATCCATGAACAGGCACCGCCTGCAGCCCCAGACACTTCAAGTGTTGCCAGGGTTTGCTGCAAAGGAGGGTTCATCAACCAAGCACCATCCATTGCCCTCACTCCCCTGTGGGTTCTCTCTGCAGTCAAAGGCCCAGCAACCAGGCACTGACTATAGGCTCTGCCCATTGCCTCCATCTCCCTGGAAGCAAACACAGACCATATACAGGCATACTCCCTATCAAGGGGACAACAGCTTGCACTCACCAAAGAAAGAGACAGCAAGCATCCATACCAAAAGCAGCCCTCATAAGCTACACAGGGGCACTCTCGCATAAAACTATCCCTCTAAGACTACGGCCAATAGTTGTTTTTCCTAAACTCACAGAATAATAGAAATATAAACAAAATTAAGAAGCTCAGGAACCATGCCTGGTTAAAAGAACAGGAGAATTCCCTGAAGAAGCAATCAATGAAACAGACCTCTGCAGTCTGACAGCCACTGAGTTCAAAAAGGAGATAGTGAAAATACTGAAAGAATTATGAGCAACTATCAACAAGAATGCAGGTTACTTTAGAAAGGAACTAGAAACTATAAAAAGAGTGAATAAAAATTTAAAAATTTCTTTGCAGAGAAGTAAGCTGAGTTAAAGGAATTGAAGGTCAGAATGAACAATACAGAGAAATGAAGAAATGACTTGGAAGATAGAATATTACTAAAATCACCCAATCAGGATAGCAGACAGAAAACAAAATGAAAAAACATGAAAGCAATATGAGATATCTATGGGATAATAAAAAGAAGGCAAATCAATGCATAATATAGGTTTCAGAAGGTGAAGAAAAAGGGGATTGGAGTTCCCGTCGTGGCTCAGTGGTTAAGGAACTTGACTGGCATCCATGAGGATGCAGGTTTGATCCCTGGCCTTGCTCAGTGGGTTAAGGATCTGGCATTGTCATGAGCTGTCATGTGGGTCATAGATGTGACTTGGATCCTGAGTTGCTGTGGCCCTGGCGTAGGCTGTTGGCTACAGCTCCGATTGGACCCCTAGCCTGGGAACCTCCATATGCTGTGGTTGTGGACCTAAAAAGACAGAAAGGCCAAAAAAAAGGGGGGGGGGATTGAAAATATATTTGAAGAAATTATGACTAAAAATTTTACAAATCTAAAGGAAACAGATATAAAGACACAGGAAGCACAGAGGGCCCCAACAAGTTGAACCCAAACAGACCCATGTCAAGACATATTATAATAAAAATGGCAAGAGTTAAAGATAAAGAGAGGGTTCTAAAGGCAGCAAGAGAATAACAAATAATTAATTATAAGGGAACCCCCACAGGGCTATCAACTGGTTTCTCTACAGAAACACTACAAGCAAGAAGAAAGTGGCAAGATATATTCAAAGTGCTAAAAGAGAAAAATTTGAAGCCTAGAATCTATCCAGAAAGATTATCATTTAAAATAAGAGGGAATAAATAATTTCTCCAACAAACAAAAACTAAAATAATACAGCAATGCTAAACCCCCCATTCTAAAAGAAATAATGAAATGGTTCCTTTATGTAGGAAAGAAGTAAGGAGATATGGGATGGAGGAAATTACATTTCGAAAGTAATCACTTAAGCTAGTATACAGAACTAAAATGAAAAAAAGACAAAACTATTTTTAAAAGCTACAAAAAGCACAAGGTACAACAAAAGGTAAACATGAAAATAGCAAAAAGGACACCAAATCATAAAATGTGGGGAAAGAAAGGAAGAAAATCTAGACCCTTTTTTTTTTTTTTAAGAATGTGTTTGAGCCTATGTGACTATCAGACTAAAGCAGGCAGATATAAGAAGGGGTTAACATACTTGAAAAAGAGCAACCACAAAGCAAAACCAAACAATCCATTCACAAAAACTAAAAAGAAGAGGACACAAACATAGAATAAAAGGAAATCAATCAACCTAAAAAAGAAAGAAAGGAAGGAGGAATATAGAATCAGCTGGAAAACAAGGTTTAAAATGGCAATAAATACATTTATCAATAATTACCTTAAATGTCAATAGACTGAATGTTCCAATCAAAACACATAGAGTGGCAGACTGGATAAACAAAAAAAACAAGAGACTCCAATATGCTGCCTACAAGAGACTCACCTTAGGGCAAAGGGGACATATATATTGAAAGTGAGAGGATGGGAAAAGATATTTGATGCAACTGGAAATGACAGGAAAGTGGGCTTCACAATACTCATATCAGCAAAATAGATTTTAAAACAAAGGCCATAAAGAAAGACAAAAAAGGACACATTAAATGATAAAAGGATTAATTCTAGAAGAAGATAATAAAGTCATCAATATATATGCCCCTAAAAGATGAGCACCCAAAAAATAGAACAAATACTAACAGACATAAAAGAAAAATTAATTGGAATACAATAATAGTGGGAGATTTTAACACCCTACTCCATCAGTGGACAGATCCTCTAGATAGAAAAATCATTAGAGACCCTAAATGACACAATAGAACAATTGGATATAATTGATATTTTCAGGATGTTACATCAAAAAAAACCCCAAAATATACATTCTTTTCAGGTGCACATGGAAGAGTCTCAAGGATTGACCACATACTGTGGCACAAAACTAACCTCAACAAATTTAGGAGTATAGAAATTACATCAGACATACTCTCTGACCACAGTGGCATGAAACGAGAAATCAACCACAGGAAAAGAAATGAGAACAAACTGACTACATGGAGACTAAATGGTATGCTACTAAAAGACCAATGGCTCAACAAGGAAATCAAAAGGGAAATTTAAAAAAAAAACTTGAGACAAATGATAATGAAAACACATTATCATAATTCAAAACCCATGGGATGCCACAAAAGTAGTCCTTAGAAGAAAGTTCATAGCATTACAGGCCTTCCTCAAAAAATAAAAATCTCAAATCATCAACTGAAAATACCACTTAAAAGAATTAGAAAAAGAAGAACAAAAGAAACCTAAAGTCAACAGAAGGAAAGAAATCATAAAGGTCAGAAAGGAAAGCAATAAAATAGAGATTAAAAAATAGAAAAAATCAGCAATACAAAGATCTAGTTCTTTGAAAGGATAAATAAAACTTCCAAAATATCAGGCCAGACTCACCAAGAAAAAGAGAGAGAACTCAAAATAAATGAAAAAGGAGAAATCTCAAAGGACACTGCAGAAATAGAAAAAAAAAAAAAAAAAAAAAAGAGCGAGAGAGAGAGAATACCATGAGCAATTATATGCTAACAAATTTGGACAAGCTAGAAGAAATGGACAACTTGCTAGAGACATACAGCCAACCAAAACAGAGTTAAGAAGAAATACATCATTTGAACAGACCAATCACTAGAAATAATATTGAACATGTAATAAAAACACTCCCTACAGGCAAAACTCCAGATCCAGAGGGCTTCACAGGTAAATTCTACCAAGCATACAGAGAAGAACCTATATCCATCCTTCTTAAAATTTTCCAAAACATTTAAGAAGGAACACTTCCAAAGGCATTCTATGAAGCTGCCATCACCCTATACAAAACCAGACAAAGACACTACCAAAAAAAAAAAAAAGAAAAGAAAATTATGGGCCAATATCTTTGGTGAATACAGATGCAAAAATTCTTAGCAAAATTTTAGCCAACCAAATTCAGCAACACATAAAAAATATCACACATCATGAACAAATGGGATTCATCCAAAGTTCACAGGGATGGATCAACAAACACCAATCAATGTCATACACCATATTAACAAAAGTCAGCAACCACATGATTATTTCAATAGATGCAGAAACAGCATTTGACAAAATCCAACATTCATTCATGACAAAAACTCACACCAAAGTGGGTATACATGGAACATATCAACATCATAAGCCATTTATGACAAACTCACAGCCAACATAATAATTAACAAAGAAAAGCTGAAAGTCTTCCCACTAAAATCTGGAACAAGTCAAGGATGCCCACTCCCACCGCTTTGATTCAACATAGTATTGGAAGTCCTAGCCACAGCAATCAGACAAACAAAAGAAATAAAAGGTATCTAAATTGGAAGAGAAGAGGTTAAATTGTTACTATGTTCAGATGACATGATACTATATATAGAAAACCCTAAGGATGACACACAAAAACTACTCAAACTTATCAGCAAATTCAGCAAAATAGCAGAATACAAGATTAACATTCAGAAATCAATTGCATTTCTGTATACTAGCAATGAAATATTAGAATAGGAGTATAAAAAGTAATACCTTTTAAAATCAAAGCCCCCAAATTAAATACCTAGGAATAAACCTGGTCAAGAAGGTGAAAGACTTATATGCTGAGAACTACAAACCATTAATTAAGGAAGTTAAAGAGGATTCGAACAAATTGAAAGATATCCCATGCTCCTGGATTGGAAGAATTAATATAAAGAAAGTAAAGTGGGCATACTACCCAAAGAAATCTACAGATTTAATGTGATCCCAGTCAAATTACCCATGACATTTTTCACAGAACTAGAACAAACAATCCAAAAATTTATATGGAACCATAAAGACCCAGAATTGCCAAAGAAATCCTGAGGGGGAAAAAACAAAGCAGAAGGCATAACTCTCCCATACTTCAGGCAATACTACAAAGCCACAGTAATCAAGATAGTGTGGTACTGATACAAAAACAGACATATGGTCCAATGGAACAGAATAGAGAGTCCAGAAATAAACTCAGGCACCTATAGTCAATTAATCTTCAATAAAGGAGGCAAGAACATAAAATGGGAAAAAGACAGTCTGTTCAGTAAGTGCTGCTAGGAAACCTAGACAGCAGCATGTAAATCAATGAAACTGGAACACACCTCACCCCATGCACAAAAATAAACACAAAATGGCTTAAAGGCTTAAATACAAGACAAGACACCATTAAACTCCTAAAAGAGAACATAGGCCAAACATTCCCTGACATCAACCTTACAAAAATTTTCTTAGGTCTGTCTCCCAAGACAATAGAAATAAAAACAAAAATAAGCAAATGACATAATCAAACTTACAACCTTTTGCACAGCAAATGAAACCATTAAAAAAAAAAAACTTATGGAATGGATGAAAATAGTTGCAAATAATACAACAGACAAGGGCTCAATCTCCAAAATATACAAACAAGTCATACAACTCAACAGCAAAAAAAAAAAAAAAAAAAAGAAAAAGACCTAAACAGACATTTCTCCAAGGAAGAGAAATGGATGGCAAATAGGCACATGAAAAAGTGCTCAACATCGCTAATTATTAGAGAAATGCCAATCGAAACTACAATGAGGTATCACTTCAAACTGGTCAGAATGGCCATAATTACAGGTCTACAAATAATAAATGCTGGAGAGGGTGTGGAGAAGATGGAACCTCCTACACTGTTGATGGGAATCTAAATTGGTAAAACTGCTATGGAAAACAGTATAGAGGTGCCTCAGAAAGCTAAATATAGAACTACCATATGATGCAGCAATACCACTCCTGGGCATATATCCAGACAAACCTATAATTCCAAAAGATACATGTACCCTTATGCTCATTGCAGCACTATTAACAATAGCCAAGATGTGGAAACAACCTAAATATCCATGGACAGATGAATGCATTAAGAAAATGTAGCACATATACACAATGGAATACTACTCAGTCATATAAAAGAACAAAATAATGCTATTTGCAGTAACATGGATGAAACTAGATATTCTCATACTAAGTGAAATAGTCAGAAGAGACAAATACCACATGATATCATTATATATGGAAGCTAAAATATGGCACAAATGAACCCATCTACAGTACAGAATCAAACTCATAGAGAGCAGACTGGCAGTTGCCAAAGGGGAGGGGGAGGAGTTGGGATGGATTGATAGTTTGGGGTTAGTAAATGCAAACTATTATATTTAGAATGGATAATCAATGAGGTCCTGCTCTACAGAACAGTTAACTATATCCAATCACTTGTGATAGAACATGATAGGAGATAATATGAGTAAAGAATGTGTGTATATATGTATGTGTACATGTATACACACACAGACACACACACACACATATTTATAAAACTGGGTCACTTTGCTGTACAGAAATTGACAGAACACTGCAAATCAAATCAAATAGCAAATTTTATAAAAAGAAAGATAGTATTTGGATTGGGCAAGCTTGTTTGGTGGGAGACAACAGTAAACCTGCCTTTCATATTCAATGTCTGAAGTTAGTTCTGGGCCTCAATTTCTACCCAATAAACTGATAATACTACTTTTTTGGTATTAGAAATTAAAAGACCTCGAGAGATTGCTGATTCCTACTTTCATAGAGTCTACCTAGGTTAGGAAAACCAGAACTACACATCTTAGAGAAATGAAAGCATATGTTTTACAATGCCTTTAGACCTTGAGTTAATCTTTTAAGTAAACATTATTGCACAAAAAATGGTCTCTCTATATAAACAATGTATTTCATAACTAACCACTTACTATTTATTAACTACTACATTCTATGCATTTTTATATCATGATTCCATTAGATTCTCACAGTAAATTTCTTTTCTCTCTCTCTCTTTTTTTAAGGTGGTACCTGCATCATATGGAAGTTCCTAGTCTAGGGGTCCAATCAGAGCTGCTGTTATGGCCTATGCCAATCTGAGCTGCATCTGTGACAGCTGACAATGCTCGATTCTTAACCCACTGAATGAGGGCAGGGATTGAACTTGCATCCTCACCAGCACCATGTTGGGTTTCTAATCCACAAGCCACAACAGGAGCTTCAAATTTCTTTTTTTAAATTGAAGTAGAGTTGACATACAGTCTTAAATTAATATCAGGTATACCACATAGAAATTTGATATTTTTGTAGAATATATTCCATACGAAGTTATTATAAAACATTGACTACAGTCCCTGTGCTGTACTTGTTACTTATTAGTACACTTAATGGTTGTACCTTTTCATTCCCTTCACCCGTCTTGCCCCCTCCCCCTGTTCTTTCCCCACTGGTAATCACTAGTTTGTTCCCTATACCTCTGGGTCTGTTTCTAGTTTTGTTTTGTTCATTAATTTGTTTTACATTTTTAATGTATTTTTTTACATAAATATAGGTGAAAAAATACAGTATATATCTTTTCCTATTTGACTTATTACACTAAGCATAATAATCCACATCAATCCATGTTGTTGTGAATGGCAAAATTTTGTTCCTTTTTCCTGTTGAGTAGTACTCCATTGTGGGTGTGTATACCGCATCTTTTTTAATCTGTTCATCTGTTTTTAGACATGTAAGTTTTTTCTTATTTCCATCTCCTGGTTATTGTAAATAATGCTGCTGTGAATATTGGGGTGAAAATTTCTTAGTCTCATTTTAATGATGAAGAGTTTGAAGAACAGATAATAACTGTTTTGGCTAAGAAAGCCCAACTGGTGGATGACAAAGCAGGTTTATCCTGCTGATGCATTACCATGATTTTTTTTTTTTTTTGGCCTTTTCTAGGGCTGCTTCCCATGGCATATGGAGGTTCCCAGGCTAGGGGTCTAATTGGAGCTGTAGCCACCAGCCTACGCCAGAGCCACAGCAACACGGGATCTGAGCCACATCTGTGACCTACACCACAGCTCATGGCAATGCCAGATCCTTAACCCACTGAGGAAGGCCAAGGATCAAACCTGCAACCTCATGGTTCCTAGTCAGATTCGTTAACCACAGCGCCACAACGGGAACTCCACATTACCATGATTTTATATTCTTTCTTCTGTTCTTGGTGATAGCAGGCAAGTGGTTGTATAAAACCATTCAATGAATCTTCTCATATAAACTCTGTTCCCAGCCATTTTACCTTTTATCAAGGAAAATGCTGCAACGCAAATAAATAAATATGTATGCACATCTTTTTTAAAAAGAAGTTTGCATAAACTCATTGTTAAAGGATATTGAATTTGAAATTATTTCCTAGTATTGGTAATGTGTATTGATGAGACACTTTACTGTTCAGGACCAAAGTAAAATAATTTAATATAGTTAAAAGTTAGCTTTGGGAGTTCCAATTGTGGCTCAGTAATAATTAACCTGACTTGTATCCATGAAGCATACAATCCTTGGCCTCACTCAGTAGGTTAAGGATCCAGTGTTGCCATGAGATGTGGTGTAGGCCAATAGCTGCAGCTCTGATTTGACCCCTAACCTGGGAACTTCCATATGCTGCAAGTGTGGCCCTAAAAAGAAAAAAAAAAAAAGTTAGCTTTGGAATTCAACAGACTCAAAATCAATTATCAGTCACATTATTTCCCATCTAAATTACTAGATGAATCTTACTAAGTTTCTGAATCTGTCCGAATCTTACTATGTTTTCCTCATGTGGAAAAGAATGAGAAAGAAGGAGGAAGGGAGAGAGAGGGAGGTAGAAAATTATGAGTACTGTACCTGAGATTTTCTGTAAGTTTATAATTAGTTTAAACCATTTTTAAAGTGTTAAAGAAGAAATGAGAATGGAATGAATCATTTGTGAGCAGAAACCAGGGTTTGCTTTTCAAAGAAGAATGGAAAGAGCAGACTGCCTACAGTAGAGGAACTTAACCCAGGGGCTAGGGGCTCTAGGGAGCATGACTTCAGGAAAAAACCCTCAAATACTGATGTAATATGCTTGAAACATTGACACACAGATTATTAGAAAACAATAGTACCAGAAGAAAGACAATCGGAAATTTCAGGACAAAACAAAAACTTTATGGGGGCCAAACCATTACCTGTCTTCCAATATCTATTCTCATTTACACTGATTTGGACAAAAGGTGAAAGAGAAGAAGGGGTCAGGCAAAATAATAATTGTGATGTTCATGCAGGAAACAATTCAGTAATCTCCAAAATCAACACATCACGTAAGAGCAAGTTTAAAAACAATACTCATAATACCAATGGTACGTTTAGTGTCTCCTTTAATAAGGACCAAGTAGCATTGCTATTGGGTAACAAACGTTTTAATTTATCCCATTAGGGGTGAGATTAACTTTGATAACTTGATTGAGGTGGTGTCTGTTAAGCTCCCCTTGTCTTTCCCTCATTGTAACTGATAATTACAGATATTCCTCAATGTATGATGGATTTATGTCCCACAGTCATTATGGGGACATAACCCTATCATAAGTTGAAAATATTGTAAATCAAAAATTCATGAAATATACCTAACCTACTGAACATCATAGCTTACACTGGCCTAACTTAAATGTGCTCAGAACACTTATATTAGCCTACAGTTGGGCTAAAGCATTTAACACAAAACATATTTTATAAATCAGTGTTTCATATCTCATGTAATTTATTGAACACTGTACTGAAATTGAAACACAATCGTGTCTGAGTAGAGACGGTTGTCAGTGTGGGGTGTTTATCCCCACGATCATGTGGCTGATGGGGAGCTGTGGCTGCTGCTGCCTAGCACCATGAGAGAGGGAATTGCCATGTATCAGTGGCCTGGGAAAAGGTGAAACATCCAAATTTGAAGTTTGGTTTTGACTTATTTCTTCTTTGTACCATCATAAATTTGAAAAATTATAAGTGGAACCATCTGGACTCTCTGTATTTTGTTTGGAAGTATTTTGATACATATTTTATTCAATTGTTTAAAATTGACCACTACCACAATTTAAATACTCAGTGGTTCCATATTGGGCTTCAGTTTGGGCTTCTGTATATTTTTGTTATGTCTTCATAATTCCTTGAGCAATTACTTACTCTGTCTTAAGATATTCTGATCTTATCTTGTTTTTTTCTCTAACTTAACTCCAGAATCAACATTGCTCCAAGAATGCTTGCTTTGATTTAGTGGAGAATACTACATAGAAATAGAAATCTGGGTGCTAAATCTGCTCATTGCTATTAGGGTGTCACTACTTGCTGGTCATCTCAGTTGTCACAGTTAAGGCCCTAAGGCCTTATATGTGTATACATGCATATCTATTGCAAATTGAGACTTCTACATTAACATGGCTTACTAGTTTTAGTTTATTAATGTCATCTGCTAATATTTTGGTGTGTTCGTATACACACACACCTACATTAATTTCACTAATTTTCTATCATCTCTCTATATCTACACATCTATATCAATATTTGTACCTGTATCTAAATCCATATGTATATATATGTGTGTGTGCACATATATGTATATTTATATGTGTATGTATATACATTTAATAATAATATATACATATGTATAATTTTGAGAGTTCTTCAGGAGTTAGAAGTATTCTAACCAAATTATTTCTGGGATTGAAATAAATCCTATATCAGATTTTTTTTGTCTTTTGAGGGCTGCACCTGCTGCATATGGAGGTTCCCAGGCAGAGGGTTGAAGCAGAGCTATAGTATGAGCCTACACCACAGCTGTAGCAATGCCAGATCTGAGCCACATCTGCAACCTACACCACAGCTCATGGCAATGCTGGACCCTTAACCCATTAAGTGAGGCCAGGGACCAAACCTATGTCCTCATGGATATTAGTTGGGCTCATTAACCACTGAGCCATAATGGGAACTTCTATATCAGACTTTTACATGCCCATTAAGCACTAGGAAAAGTGAGCCACAGATGACCTGTTCCTGTGGGTCCATCTAGTACCAATACACCAGCAGTGTTTTTTTAAGAAAAGGACATCAAGGTAATAACACAGACTCCATTCTTTTTCATTTTCATGTTGAATTATTCAATTATTATTAAATAGATATTTCAAAGAATATATTAAATGTTTAAAAATGAAGATATATTAAATGTGCATAATTGTACATTCATTTAAAATTGTTTATACAATCATAAAATACATATAATAATATAGCTATATATTCATTTGTTGAATATATACTAGTATATTCACTTCTACTTTGCTTGTCTTAGTACCAATAATGTTTCTATTTCACAAATAAGGAAACTAGGCTATTGGATACTAAACGACACTTAGCAAGAGAGTGATATAATTAGGAAAATTATCCAGATCAAATTCATCCTTCTCTTTTTCTCTTTCGGCCACACCTGTAGCATATGGAAGTTCCCAGACCAGAGATCAGATCCAAGCTGGAGCTGCAGCCTATGACAGAGCTGTATCAATGCCAGATGCTTAACCCACTGCAAAGGGCTGGGGATCAAACCAGTGCCTCCACAGAGACAAGCAGATCATTAACCCACTGTGGCAAGTTGGGAACTGCTGCATTCATTTAAATTATAGTATAGTTTTCCATAATATTGTTCTAGATACTTTATTCTATCATTCTTTTATGGTTGGACATTCAAAATTTATCCTGTTTTGTTTTGTTTATTTAAATCTCAAAATTATATACACCCCATCAAAATTTAGGGACTTTTAAATTTTAATAAATTTTGCAGATGTGTTTATAGAACAATTATTTTAATATTTCTTATAAACTAGGTTATGGATATGCATACAATGATGACTCCTCCCAGGTCAAAACTAAGTGTTCATTGAATATTTTGCATTTGTAAATTGCTATGGCGTCTAAAAATAAAATTTAAGAACTCTAGGCTTTAGAAAACTGCATGTGGAATAAAGATTTAATATTATTTGCAAAGATACATTTAATGCAATGCATATTACAGCGCTACAATCATGAGTAAGAATGAGGAATAAAGTGAATTTTGAGAGGGTTACTTAGCCAAGACTTTTCAAAGGAGAGGAGTTTTTATCTTCTTTTAGTAGAAGAGGAGGAAAAAGTATAGTTAGAAATCAGTAGTTTCCAAATGTATTTTTGTCATCTTCCAGCTAAGCCAAAATCCCACCAGCCATTAAAAGTAACTTCCTTATATACATTTACTCAACACTTATGATAAATTTAATTTTGAAAAGCTATTATTTATTACCATGGAGTAATTTCCTGCAGACTTTTTGAGCAAAGCTTTCATAGATAAATTTAATCTTAGTACAGTAGCCCTTTCTCCTAGGCTATATTTGAAGCTTCCACTCATTTAAAGCATATAATTTTTTATAAAAGATTGCAGCTATGAAATAGTCTCCTGTTATAAGCAAATCATAATGATGAAAAATATCACCTCTATTTTGGTACCTGTATGAAATTACCAGCAGTATTTCATAGAGATGAAAAAGGGTACATTGACATTTAAATCTATTATATATTATGCCCCTTTTCTACATTTTTGATTTAGTAGTGTAAATCTTCATACAACTTTGTTTTTTACTCTATGTATTATAATTATAGGGAATAAATTTTGTAGTATAAATTGAACTCTTGGGGAAATTTTATTACTGGAAACATCTTCTTCTGGGGGAAAGAGGTTATATATTCTCATAACCACATAAAAAGTTTTCAAGTTTTTGAATGCTTATGGTCTCTTAATAGACAACCCTCTTCAAAAAGTAAAAAATAGTAGTAGGGGCCCTTTGGGACAAGCTCATGTTGTCTGCAGGATGGTGTGTTTAAATTGAAGCTTTGCGTGTCATCTATAGTTACAACCCTAACAAGTCTGGCACTGATGTTCTGTTCTGTCCAGATAAAATAACTTTCTGGTTCTCTTCATGATAAAGAGGTCAGCTTCATTTTTAGATCTAACCTACTGTTTGGTGATACTTGTTCCATGCACTTTGAGAATAAATTTGTTTCTCTATAGAATGCTTCGAATCTGCTATTGAATACAAGAAAGAAATATTATTTCAGTAGAAGTTGTGCTTGTGTGTAGAATAAGATAATGGTTGGCCTTCTGCGTGTGCTTTTTCCTTTGAGGCGTTTTTACCTGACTCTTGTTTCTACTTTTTGAAGTAGCCTGTGAAAGTTTAATAAGCAGTTTGTGGAATCCTTAAGGAATGCGAACCTTTTCATGTTCTGCTTTTGAAATAGAGAACTGATTCTCACTTGATGTCAGAAGTGCTACCTCTATTAATAAGTTGACAACTGTTCCAAAATACCTCTTTTTGGAGTACATTTTTGAATTGGAGGAAAAGACTAGAATAGAAATATTAAGAAAACAAAAAGTAGAACGTTAGGTAGTTTTCATTTCTCTACTTTTGCCTAGTGGCAGTGTAATACTAGGCAGCAAGTTTGTTTCTTTTAAACATACTTCTCCCAAATTCTTTTTTTTTTTTTCTAATTTAGAATTTATTTATTAGGGAAGTTTTGGGTTTATGGATTAAAAATGAGCTCTTAAGTATTGAGAATTCTTATATATTTCCTTATTCTTTCTTCCTACAGTCTCCATCAATAGTTTCTCTAATATTAACATCTTGCATTAGTGTGGTACATTTGTTACAGTTGTTGAACCAATAGTAATACACTATAATTAACTAAAGTCCATGCACTCTGTGTTGTACAGTTCAACGGGTTTTGACAAATGCATAATGTCAATATGATACAGAATAGGTTCACTGTCCAACAAATGCCCTGTGCTCCACCAATATATGCTTTTCTCCACAATTCCTGGCAACTACTGATCTTCTTACTGTCTCTACATAGTTTTGCCTTTCTCAATGTGTTATAGCACAATATATTACAATCACATAGTATGTAGCCTTTTCAGACTGGTTTCTTTCACTGGACAATATGCACTTAAGGCTCCTCAGTATCTTTTCCTGGTTTGATAGGTCACTTACCTTCATTATAGAACAGCATTGCATTGTATGGGTTTATCATGGTTTTCTTCTCCATTCACCTATTGAAAGTCGTCTTGGTAGCATCCAGTTTCTGGCAAGTATGAATAAAGCTGTTATAAACATTTGTGTGCAGGGTTTTGTGTGGATATAAGTTTTCAATTTATTTGGATAAATACTTATGTGTCAGATTGCTTGATCACATGATGAAGCTATGCTTAGTTTTATTAACCAAAATTCAGCTAAACTCTCTTTCCAAGTGGCTATATCATTTTGCATACCTGCCAACAATGACTTAGAGTTCCTGCTGGCCCACATCCTCACCATTTTGATGTTGCCAGTGTTTGGCATTTTAGCCATTCTGTAGGTGTGTAGTGCTATCTATTATTTATATTTTATTTTATTTTATTTTATTTTATTTTATTTTATTTTATTTTATTTATTTATTTTTGTCTTTAATTTTAGGGCTGCACCCAAGGCATACAGAAGTTCCCAGGCTAGGGGAACCTACAGTCCAGTCGGGGCAGTAGCTGCTGGCCTATTCCACAGGCTCAGCAACACCAGATCTGAGCCGTGTCTGTAACCTGCAAAACCTACACCACAGCTCATAGCAACACCAGATCCTCAACCCACTGACCGAGGCCAGGGATTGAACCTGTGTCCTCATGGATGCTAGTCAGATTCATTTATGCTGAGCCACAATGGGAACTCCCTATTTTGTTATTTTAATTTGCAATTATCTAATGACATATGATATAGAGCATCATTTCATATGCTTATTTGCCATCTGCATATTTTCTTTCATGAGGTGATTGTTCAGATTGCCTGCCTACATTTTCATCAGATATTTTTATTATTGAGTTCCCAGAGTCCTTGTGTATTTTGGGGATATAAGTCCTTTATCAAATATCTATTTCGCAAATATTTTCTTCTAGTGTGTGACTTATATTTTCATTTTCTTACCAGTGTCTTTGCAGAGCGGAACTTTTAAATTTTAATGAAGTACAACTTAGTTTTTTCCTTCAGGGGTCTTGGTTTTGTGTTATATCTAAAACTTCATTGCCAAACCCAAAGTTACCTTTATTTTCTATTCTGTTATCTTCTAGAACTACTTTGTTTGTTCTACACAGACAATTATGATATATGCAAAGATAGTTTTATTTCTTCCTTTCTAATATATAAGGCTTTGATTTCCTTTTCTTGTCTGATTGGATTAGCTAAACATCCAGAATGGTATTTAATCAGAGTTATGAGAAGGGACATGCTTACCTTGTTCCTGATCTTAGGGAAGATCCAGTTTCTTAGGGAGATCTTGGGGAAGTTCTTAGCAAGTGCATCCAGTTTCTCACCATCAAGTATAATTTTGCTTGTGGGTTTGTTTTGTTCTGTCTTGTTTTTTTAATGGCTATGCCAGTAGCATAAGGAAGTTCCTGGGCCAGGGGTTGAATCCAAGGCACAGCTGAGACCTACACCACAGCTGCAGCAATTCCCGATCCTTTTAATCCACTGCTCCAGAGCTGGGATTAAACCCATGCTTCTAGGGTGAGCAGAGCTACGGTAGGTGGATTCTTAACCCACTACACCACAGTGAGAACTCCAGTTGTAGGTTTTTTGATAGATGGTCTTTACCAAGTTGAGGAAGTTGTTTTCTATTATAATGGATCCTCCAGGGGGAGAATATATTTTCTTGCTTTTTCTAACTTCTAAAATTTCCTATATTTCTTCAACTTCCTGCATATTTAAAGTGCATCAATCAGAATTCTATTTCCATTGCTGCATCTAGTTTTTTAAATTTGTGATAAACTCCCTTGTGATAACATGGCCCTAACCAGACAATTGAGGTTAATCTCCTCACTTCAAGATTTTTAACTTAATCACACATGCAAATTTTCTTTTGCTACATATGGTAGTGTATTTTCAGCTTCTGTGGATTAGATGTCTTTGGGAAATCTTTATTTTGTCAACCATCTCCTTGCTTTCAATCTTTTCTATTTAAGCTTTCCAAATTCTTTTAAATTAAATTGAAATATGACTTCAATTGTGAAATATTTTCTTAACCACATATGAGACTTGTTTTCTTTTTCCTGTATATAATTTTTGAGATTTTTCTTGACTTATTATTTAAATTTTTTGACTCATGGTAACTTTCTTTTCTTTTCTTTTTTCTTTTTTTGCTTTTCAGGATCGCATTCTCAGCATATGGAGGTTCCCAGGCTCAGGGTTGCATCAGAGCTACAGCGGCCAGCCTACACCATAGCCACAGCAATGCTAGATCTGAGCCATATCTGTGACCTACACCACAGCTCATGGCAACACTGGATCCTTGACCCACTGAGTGAGACCAGGGATTGAACTTGCAACCTCATGGTTCCTAGTCGGATTCATTTCCTCTGTGCCACGAGGGAAACTCCTTTGGTAACTTTCTTCATTCTTATTATCTTCAGTATTACTTCCTCCTTTTTCGTTTTTTGTTTTGTTTTGTTTTGTTTTTTAGGACCACACCTGTGGCATATGGACGTTCCCAGACTAGGAGTTAAATCAGAGCTACAGCTGCCGGCCTACATCACAGCCACAGCAACAGAGGATCCAGGCTGCATCTGTGACCTACACCACAGCTCATGGCAATGGCAGATCCTTAATCCAATCTGCAAGGCTAGGGATCCAACCTGCATCCTCATGGATCCTAGTTGTGTTTGTTAACCACTTATCCATGAAGGTAACTCCCAGCATTGGTTCCTTTTAATAACCCTTCTTTTTCATATCAATATGATTTGAAAATACCATTCAACAAATGTTTATTGTAACCTTATTTTATGTCAAGTCCTATGATAAGCACTAGGAATAATACAGTAAACAAATGAGGTAACTTTCTTATCTTTTTTTGAGGATAATGTGTATTGATTACATAGACTATGATTGAATTATTATGAGTCCAAACTCAGAATATTAGAGGAAAAATTTAAAAACATATCTAGCATTGATTAGAACTGGAAATCTAAAAATTTCTTCTTTTTTAATTTGGGTTTTATTTACAATATGTTAGTTTCAGGTATATAACATTCAGAACTCTTACAGATTATAATCAATTTAATTTATACTTGTTAGAAAATGTGGCCTACATTTTCTGTGTTGTACAACATATCCTTGTGGCTTATTTATTGTATACATAGAAGTATATACCTCTTAATTGCCTACCACTTCTTGCCCCTCAACCTTCACTCTCCTCAACTGGTAACCACTAGTTTAGTTTACCTCTGTGAGTCAGAATTTTTTCATTATATTCACTAGTTTGTTTTATCTTTAGATTCCACATATGAGAGATATCATACAGTAATTGTTTTTCTCTGACTTATTTCACTAAGCATAATGCCCTTCAGGTCCATCAATGTTTACACAAACGGTAAAATTTTTCTTTCTTCCTTTCTTCCTTTCTTTTTTTCTTTCTAATGGCTGAGTAGTATTGCACTGTATCTGTATACCATATCTTTTTTCACTCAATCATCTCTTTATGGACACTTAGGTGGCTCCCATATCTTGGCTATTGTAAATAATGCTGCTATGAACACTGGGATACATGTATATTTTTGATTTAATATTTTTCTTTTCTTCATATATATGCCCAGGGGTAGAGTTGCTGAATCACAGTAGTTCTATTTTAGTTTATGAGGAACATCCACACTGCTTTCCACAATGGCTGTAACAATTTCAATTCCCACCAACATGAACAAGCTTCCATTTTCTGCACATTCACACCAACATTTATTATCTGTGGTTTTTTGGATGATAGCCACTCTGACAAGTATGAAATGGGATCTCACTGCGGTTTTGATTTGCATTTCTCTGATGATAAGGAATACTGAGCATCTTTTCATGTCCCTGTTGGTCATCCGTCTGTCATTTTTTGGAAAATTGTCTATTCAGATCTTCTGCCCATTTTGTGATCAGGTTGTTTGTTTTTGTTTGCTATTGAGTTGTATGAGCTGTTTATATATTTTCAGTATTAACCAGTTATTGGTCATATCATTTGTGAATATTTTCTCCCATTCAGTAGGTTGTCTTTTATTTGTCAACAGTCTACTTTACTGTGCAAAAGCTTTAATTAGGTTCCATTTGTTTATTTTGGCTTTTGTTTCCTTTGACTAAGGAGACAAATCAAAAAAAATATTGCTACAATTTATGTCAAAAATGGTTCTGCCCATGTTCTCTTTAAGGAGTTTTATAGTTTCTGGTACTGCATTAAGGTCTTTGATCCATTTTGAGTTTATGATTGTATGTGGTGTGAGAAAATGTTCTAATTTTACTCTTTTCCATTTTTCCATTTAGCTGTCCAGTTTTCCCAATATCACGTACTAAAGAAACTGTCTTTTCTCCTTTTCTCTCCATTGCATGTTCTTGCTTCCTTTGTCATGAATTAATTGACCATAAGTGTGTGAGTTTATTCCTGGACTCTATTATGTTCCATTGATTAATGTGTCCATTTTTGTGCTAGTATCATACTGTTTTTATTACTGTAGCTTTGTCATCTGAAGTCAGGAAGCTTGATATCTCCACCTCTGCTCTTCTTTCTCAGGATTTGTTTTGACTCTGTGTGGTCTTTGTGTTTCCATACAAATTGTAAAATTATTTGTTCTAGTTCTGTGAAGAATGCCATTGGAATTTTGATAGGAATTGCATGAATTCGTAGGTTCCCTTAGATGTTATGGACATTTAAAAATATCAACTCTTCCATACTTCAACATGTTATATCTTTCCGTCTCTGTTGTTGTTTAATTTATTTAATCAGTGTCTTATGGTTTTCAGAGTACAGGTCTTTTATTTCCTTAGGTAGGTATATTCCTAGGTATTTTATTCTTTTTGAAGAACTTGTGCATGTGTCTGTTTTCTTAATTTCTCTCTTTTTTTTTTTTTTTTTTTGTCTTTTTGTCTTTTGTTGTTGTTGTTGTTGTTGCTATTTCTTGGGCCGCTCCCGCGGCATATGGAGGTTCCCAGGCTAGGGGTTGAATCGGAGCTGTAGCCACCGGCCTACACCAGAGCCACAGCAATGCAGGATCCGAGCCGCGTCTGCAACCTACACCACAGCTCACGGCAACGCCAGATCGTTAACCCACCAAGCAAGGGCAGGGACCGAACCCACAACCTCATAGTTCCTAGTCGGATTCGTTAACCACTGCGCCACGACGGGAACTCCTAATTTCTCTTTATAATAGTTCATCGTGTAAAGAGATTCAACAGATTTCTGTATATCAATGTTATATCCTTCAGCTTTACAGGATTCACTGATGAGCTCTAGTAGCTTCTTGGTGTAGTCTTTAGGATTTTATAAGTATAGTATCATATCATCTGCAAACAGTGACAGCTTTACTTCTTGGTTTTTCAACTAGGATTCCTTTCTTTCTTTTTATTGCCTGATTGCTGTGTTTAGGACTTCCAAGAACAGGCTGAAGAAAAGTGAAAACATTGGGCATTCTTGTCTTTTTCCTCATCTTAGAGGGAAAACTATCTTTTAACCATTAAGTATGATTAGATATAGGCTTATCATAAAAGACCTTTATTATGTTAAGGTATATCCTTTCTGTATCTACTTTTTGAAAAGTTTTGATCCTAAATGTCTGTTGAATTTTATTGAGATTTTTATGCATCTATTGTAATGATCATGTGGTTTTTTTCTTCAATTTGTTAATGTGATTTGTCACACTGATTGATTTATGAATATTGAACCATCCTTGCATCCTTGGGGTAAATTCCACTTGACCATCATTTAGGAAACTTTTAATGTATTGTATTCAGTTTGCTAATATTTTTTGAGGATTTTTGCATCTATGTCCAACTCTGATATCAATCTATAATTTTCTTTTTATGTGATGTCTTTGGTTTTGGTATTAGGGGGATAGTGGCCTCATAGAATGAGTTAGGAAACATTCTTTCCTCTGCAGAGTTTTGGAATAGTTTGAGAAGGATGAGTATTAACTCTCTTCTAATTGTTTGGTAAAATTCACTCATGAAACCATCTGGTCTTGGACTTGTCTATTAGGAGTTTCTTTTTAATTATTCTATTTAATTATTAGTAATTATTCTGTTCATATTTATATTTCTTCTTGATTCAGTCTTGGGATATTGTGCATTCATAGTAATTTGTCCATTTCTTCTAGGGTTCCATTTTATTGGCATATGGTTGTTCCCAATGATCTCTTATGATCCTTGGTATTTCTGTGGTGTTGGTTGTAACTTCTTTTTCATTTCTGGTTTTATTCTTTTGTTCTCTTTCTTCCTATTTCTGGATGTATCTGGTTAGAAGTTTATCAATTTTGTTCAAAGATTGGTTTTCAAAGAACCAACTCTTAGTTTCATTGATCTTTTCTATTTTTTAGTCTCTATTTCATTTATTTCTGCTCTAATCTTTAGGATTTCTTTCCTTCTACTAACTTTGAGTTTGTTTGTTCTTCTTTTTCTACTTTAAGTGTAAGGTTCACTTAAGATTTTCTTATTTCCTAAGGAAAGCTATAAACTTCCTTTGTAGAACTGCTTTTGCTATGTTCCATGGATTTTAGGCTCTTGTGCTTATGTTTTCATATGTCTCCATGTATTTATTTATTACCTCTTTGGTTTCTTTAATGACCCATTTGTTGTTTAGTGTTGTATCACCTCCATGTGTTTGTGGTTTTTTGAAGTATTTTTTCTTTTTTCATTTTTTAAAGTTTTATTGAAGTTTAGTTTTGCAATTAACAGTGTTATGTTAATTTCTGCTGTGCAACAAAGTGATTCAGTTTTATATATATATACGCATATCCATTCTTAGATTCTTTTCCCATATAGCTTATCACAGAATACAGAATATTAGGTAGAGTTCCCTGTGTTATGCAGAAGGTCCCCTTTGAAGGTTTTTTTTTTTTCCCCCTTTTAGGTGATTTCTACTCACATAGTGTTATGGTTGGAAAAGATGCTTGATATGATTTCAATTTTCTTCAGTTTACTGAGATTTGTTTTTGTTTTATGGCATATCATGTGATCTATCCCAGAGAATATTCTATGTGCACTTGAAAGAATGTGTACATTCTGTGATTTTTGGATGAAATATTTTTTATGTTTCTATTAAGGCTATCTGTTCTATGTGTCATTTAAAGCCAGTGTTTCCTTATTGATTTTCTGTCTCGATGATCTGTCCATTTATGTAAGTAGGGTGTTAAAGTTCCCTTGTATTATTATGTTACTGTCGATTTCTCTTTTTATGTTTATTAATATTTTCTTTGTGTATTTAAGTGGTCCTATGTTGTATACACATATATTTACATTTTTCATATCTTTTCGTTGGAATGATTCCTTGACAATAATGTAATGTTTTTCTTTGTCTCTTGTAATAGTTTTTGTTTCAGTCTCTTTTTTCTGATATAAGTACTTCTACCATGGCTTTTTATAATTTCCATTTGTGTGGTATGCCTTTGTCCATATCCTTACTTTCAGTTTGTGTTTCTTTAGATCTGAAGTGAATCTCTTGTAAACAACATGCATATGTAACTTGTTTCTGCATCCAGTTAGTCACTCCTTATCTTTTGATTGGAATATTTAGTCAATTATATTTAAAGAAATTATTGATATGTACTTATTGCCATTTTGCTAATTATTTCCTGATTGCTTTTGTGGTTCTTTTTTGTTCCTTTCTTCTTCTTTGTTCTTTCTTTGTGACTTGATGACTTTTTAGTGTTATATTTGGATTCCTTTCTCATTTGTGTGTGTATATATCTGTTAGAGATTTTGGTTTGGGGTTGGTTACCATGAGGCTCATATGTAGAAATATATATATATATATATGTATATATATATACATATATATATATATATATATGATTTTAAATAGCTGATCTCATTTTTTTAAAATTTTATTGGAGTATAGTTGACTTACATGTTATATTACTTTCTGGTTACAGCAAAATGAATCATTTATACCTACATATCTATCTATATATAGATAGGTAGATAGATGGATAGATTTCCATCCATTTTTGTCAAATAGGTTATTAAAAACTATTGAGTAGATTTTACTGTGCCATACAGTATGTTCTTATTAATCATCTGCTGTATAGAGTAGTTTCTGTATGCTATTCCCATCCTTCCAAGTCCTTCCTCCCCACTACTCTTTCCCCCATGGTAACCATAAGTTTGGTTTTGAAATCTGTGAGTTTGTTTCTATTCTGTAAACAAATTCCCTTGTATCATTTTTTATTAGATTCCTCATGTAAATTATGTTATATGAAGTTTTTCTTCATCTGATTTACTTAATTTAGTATAATAATCTCTAGGTCCATCCATGTTGCCACAAATGACATTATTTCATTCTTTTTTGTCACTGAGCAATATCCCATTATAAACATGTACCATGTTTTCTTTATCCATTCCTTTTTCACTGGACATTTAAGTTTCTTCTATATCTTGGCTATTGTAATAGTACTGCAATGAACATAGGAGTGCATGTATCTTTATGAATGAATGTTTTACCCAGATATATGCTCAGGAGTGGGATTGCAGGATCATATGCTAGTTCTATTTTTTAATTTTCTGAGACACCTCCATACTGTTTTCCATACGGGTTTTTACCTAGTTACATACCCACTAACAGTATAGGAGGGTTCCCTTTCCTTCACACCCACTCCACCATTTATTGTTAGTAGACTTTTTGTTGGTTGCCATTCTGACTGGTGTGCCACCTCATTGTAGTTTTGGTTTCCATTTCTCTAATAATTAGTGATGTTGAGGATTTTTTCATGTGTTTTTTGTCCATATGTCTTCTTTGGATAAATGCCTATTTAGGTCTTCTGCCCATTTTTGATTGGGTGGTATTTTTTTCATATAAGGCTATATGAGATGCTTGTGTATTTTGGAGATTAATCCCTTGGCTGATTTCTTAATTTCAAATGTACGTTAACAGCTTTCCATTTTTACTCTCTTCCATTCATGATTATTGTTTTTGATAACATATTTTACAGCTATTTATTTAATGTATTCCTTAACTGCTTATTTTCAATGTAGCTAATTTTACTAATTTTGCATTTTAACCTTCTTACTAGGTTTGTACATGCTTGGTTTATTACTTTTACTGTACATTTGTCTTTACAAATGAGATATTTCCTTTTGTAAGGTTCATGTTTCTGTTTGTGGCCTTTTCTGTCTGGTTTGTTTAGACAACCCTCTTAGCTTTTCTTGTAAAGCTTATTGTGAAGCTGAACTCTTTTAGCTTTTGCTTGTCTGTAAAACTTTTGATCTCTCCATCAAATCTGAATGAAAGCCTTACTCTGTAAAGTATTTTTGGTCAGAATTGTTTTCTTTTCTTCCTTTTAAGTATATTATGCCACTCCCTTCTCACCTCAAGAGTTTCTGTTGAAAAAAGGCTGATAGCTTTGTTGGTGTTCTCTTGTATGTAACTTCTTGCTTTTACTTGTTTCTTTAATATTCTTTTTCTTAATCATTGCCATTTTAATTACAATGTGTTTGATTAGTTCCTCTGAGTTAATCCTGTATGAGAGTCTATAAATTTGCTGGACTCAGAAGGTCTGTTTCCTTTTCCAGGTTATGGATATTTTCATCCATTACATCTTCAATCGTCTCTGCCCCTTTCTCTCTCTCTTCTCCATCTGGGTCCCCTATAACATGAATGCCAATCCACTTGATGTTGTCCTAGAGGTATCTTATACTCATTTTATTTATTTTTATTCTTTTTCTCCTCTTTCTGTTCAGCTTTAATGATTTCCAGTGCACTGTCTTCCAGCTCACTGATCTGTTCCTATCATTTTATTCTACTGTTGATTCCTTCTAGTGTATTTTTTATTTGAGTTATTCATAATATATGTTTGGTTGTTCCCTATTTTTTCTAACTCTTCTTCTTTTAAATTTTTTTTTTTATTTTCCCACTGTACAGCAAGGGGATCAAGTTATCCTTACATGTATACATTGCAATTACATTTTCTCCCCACCCTTTCTTCTGTTGCAACATGAGTATCTAGACAAAGTTCTCAATGCTATTCAGCAGGATCTCCTTGTAAATCTATTCTAAGTTGTGTCTGATAAGCCCAAGCTCCCGATCCCTCCCACTCCCTCCCCCTCCCATCAGGCAGCCACAAATCTTTTCTCCAAGTCCATGATTTTCTTTTCTGAGGAGATGTTCATTTGTGCTGGATATTAGATTCCAGTTATAAGTGATATCATATGGTATTTGTCTTTGTCTTTCTGGCTCACTTCACTCAGGATGAGATTCTCTAGTTCCATCCATGTTGCTGCAAATGGCATTATTCTTTTTTATGGCTGAGTAGTATTCCATTGTGAAAAAGAAAGTCTATTCAGCAAGCATTGCTGGGAAACCTGGACAGCTGCATGCAAAGCAATGAAACTAGAACACACCCTCACACCATGCACAAAAATAAACTCAAAATGGCTGAAAGACTTAAATATACGACAGGACACCATCAAACTCCTAGGAGAAAACATAGGCAAAACACTCTCTGACATCAACATCATGAATATTTTCTCAGGTAAGTCTCCCAAAGCAATAGAAATTAGAGCAAAAATAAACCCATGTGACCTAATCAAACTGAAAAGCTTTTGCACAGCAAAGGAAACCCAAAAGAAAACAGAAAGACAACTTACAGAATGGGAGAAAATAGTTTCAAATAATGCAACCAACAAGGGCTTAATCTCTAGAATATATAAGCAACTTATACAACCCAACAGCAAAAAAGCCAATCAATCAATGGAAAAATGGGCAAAAGACCTGAATAGACATTTCTCTAAATTTTTTTTTAACTTCTCTTTTCATCGATTCTTCTCCTGAGCTTTTTGATCATCTTTACTATATTTACTTTGAACACTTTTTTGGGTAGATTGATTGTCTCCACATCACTTAGTTGTTCTTCTGGGGTTTAAATTTATTATTTCATTTGAACATGTTCTTCTGTCACCTGATTTTGCCTAAATTTCTGTTTTTATTTATATGTATCTTGTATGTTGGTTATATTTCCTGACCTTGAAGAGCTGGCCTTCTATAGAGATATCCTATGATTCCTATGACGTGTATGTCTCTGCTCTTTTAGTTACCTGGTCTGAGGCATCCTAGTACTGGTGCCTGTAGGCTTGTGGTGGGGGTAGATCTGTATGCTGAGGCTAATAAGCTGGATGAAGGATTCCAAAATGGTGCTTGCTAGCACCAGTGTCCACATAGTAGAAAGAGTTCCCATTTATAGATGCTGCCAGTGTCTATGGCCTTAGAGTGAGCTACAGTTGCATCCTACCTCTCCTGGAGATGTGCAATGATCAGCAGATAGGTCTAACCCAGGTTTCTTTTTTTTCTGATTTTATAGTAACATGAGAATTTATTCATTAGATTTGGGTTTTGACTGTGTTGGTGCAGATAATGGAAGAAGGAATTGTACTCTTGCTTTTAAATAAACACATGTATGTAAAAGCAGATAATATGGATCCACTCCTGTCACACAAGTGCTCACTTATGTGTGAATCATCACTTTGATTTTTCTTCTCTCCTCAGGTCAGCGATGGTCCATCTGCATGCCAAGGGGAAACTGTGCTAGAAAGGGCAGGAATCAAAGCCATAGTCAGTGATTTCCTACCTTGACCCTCTGCAGGCAGGTAGGGTTGGAAGCAGGGTGGAGGAAAGGTTCCAAGAGTTATTTGCAAAAGATTTGAAATCCAAATGTGCACCGACCATTGCCTACAGACAAATTAAACACTATCTCTTATACAGAGTTCCTACTTTTTCTCAAATATCTCTCTGCACACTATTGCAGTAAACATACACATATTTATCTGAAATCACTACAAAATGAATTGTAGTTTGTTGCCATCCTTTGTTTTCTTAACTGATATCAAGTGATGCCTGAGAACAGTTTTGTATAGAGAAGGTTTCCATCTTTTGAAAAACAGGGGGCCCTGCTGTTTTCATTTTTTCTTTTTTTTTCCTAGGGTTTTTTTTTTTATTACTCAAATGAATTTATTACATCTGTAGTTGTATAAAGATCATAACAATCTGATTTCACAGGATTTCCATCCCACAGCCAAGCACATCCACCCACCCCTCAAACTGTGTCCTCCAGAGACCATAAGTTTTTCAATGTCTGTGAGTCAGCATCTGTTCTGCAAAGAAGTTCATTCTGTCCTATTTTCAGATTCCACATGTTAGTGAAAGCACTGGATGTTGGTGACTCGTTGTATGGCTGACTTCACTTAGCATGATAGTTTCTAGGTCCATCCATGTTGATAAAAATGCCAGTATTTCGTTCCTTTTAATGGCTGAGTAATATTCCATTGTGTATATGTACCACATCTTCTGGATCCACGCCTCTGTTGATGAACATTTAGGTTGTTTTCATGTCTTGGCTATTGCAAATAGTGCTACAATGAACGTCGGAGTACCTGTGTCTTTGCAAGTTGAGGTTTTCTCTGGATAGATGCCCAAGAGTGCGATTGCTGGATCTAATTGTAGTTCTATTTTTAGTTTTCTGAGGAATCTCCATACTGCTTTCCACAGTAGTTGCACCAATTTACAATCCCACCAACAGTGTCGTAGGGTTCCTTTTTCTCCACACTCTCTCCAGCACTTATTGTTTGTAGACTTTTTGAGGATGGCCATTCTGGCTGGTGTAAGATGATACCTCATGGTGGTTTTGATTTGCATTTCTCTAATCAAGAGTGATGTTGAACATCTTTTCATGGGCTTTTTGGCCATCTGTATGTCTTCTTTGTCTATTTAGATCTTCTGCCCATTTTTGGATGGGGTTGTTTGTTTTTTTGGTATGGAGCTGCAGAAGGTGTTTGTAAATTTTAGAGATTAATCCCTTGTCAGTTGATTCATTTGCAAAGATTTTCTCTCATTCTATGTGTTGTCTTTTTGTGTTGTTTAGGATTTCCTTTGCTGTGCAGAAACTTTGAAGTTTGATTAGGTCCCATTTGTTTATTTTTCTTTTTATTGTCAATACTCTGAGAGGTGGATCTGAGAAGCTGTTGCTGTCGTTTATGTCAGAGAGTGTTTGGCCTATTTTTCTCTAAGAGTTTTATAGTGTCTGGTCTTATATCTAGGTCTTTAATCCATTTTGAGTTTGTTTTTGTGTATGGTGTTAGGAAGTGTTCTAATTTCATTCTTTTCCATGTGGCTGTCTAGTTTTCCCAGCACCACTTATTGAATAAGCTGTCCTTTCTCCATTGTATAGTCTTGCTTCTTTTGTCATAGATTAGTTGGCTGTAGGTGCATGGGTTGAATTCTGGACTTTCTATCCTGTTCTACTGATCTATATTTCTGTCTTTGTGCCAGTTCCACATGGTTTTGATGATTGTTGTTTTGTAGTATAGTCTAAAGTGTGTGAGCCTGATTCCTCCAGCTCCATTTTTCTTTTTCAGGATGTCTTTGGGTATTCTGGGTCTTTTGTGCTTCGAAACAAACTTTAAAATATTTTGTTCTAGTTCTGTGAAAAATGTCCTTGGTAGTTTGATAGGGATTGCATTGAATCTGTAGATTGCCTTAGGTAGTATAGTCACTTTGATAATATTAACTCTTCCAATCCACGAGCATGGTATATCTTTCCATCTATTTGGGTCATCTTTGATTTCTTTCATCAGTGTCATAGTTTTCAGGGTACAGGTCTTTTGTCTCTTTAGATAGGTTTACTCCTAGGTATTTTATTCTTTTGGATGTGATGGTAAATGGGATTGCTTCCTTAATTTCTTTTTCTGCTCTTTCATTGTTAGTGTATAGAAATGCCGTCGATTTCTGTGTATTAATTTTGTATCCTGCAAATTTGCCAAATTCATAGATGAGCTCTAATAGTTTTCTGGTAGAGTATTTAGGATTCTCTAGGTATAATATCATGTCATCTGCAAATAGTGATAGCTTTACTTCTTCTAACCCATGTTTCTTTAAATTTACTGTTTCTTCCTTGAGTCCTGGTTTCTGACACTTTCTGTGTGTCCTTTAAGAGTGGAGTCTCTATTTCCTTTAGGCCTCTGAGACTCCCTAACTTAGGCCCTGCTCTCCTCCAAAGCCAAACATTCTGGAGGCTACTCTTCTCAGCACAAGAACCTGAGGCTGGAGAGCCTGATATGGGGCTCAGAGCCCTCCATGAGAAGAATCTCTGCAGTTGTAATTTTTTCCCATTTGTTGGCCATCCACTTGGGGTTATGGTTCTTGACTGTGACTGTGACAGTGACTCTGCCCCTCCTACCTGTCTTATCATTACTCATTTTCATATCTTTAGTTGTATAATATCTTTTCTGGTAGGTTCTGGTCTTTTTCTTTTATAGTTGCTCTATAAATACTTGTACCTGTTGTGTGCCTTTGAGGAGAAGTGAGCCAAGGATCTTTCTACTCTGCCACCTTGGGAACTCCTCCTAGATACCTTTTCTATCTTATAGAGCTTACAAGTCACAAAAATATTTAATTATGCTATTGGATAGATTTAAAGGAGATAGGATTATATGTATTTAGCAGTGGAACTGAGCTGGCCTGGGGTGGGGGCAGGAGTAATTGTAGTGATGATGATGGCAGAGGTTAGGGACAGATTATACTTTTACAGGATATTAGAGTGATACTTCAAGTTCAGGAGATGTTTCAAGCAGAGAGAACAGCATATATAGAGTGTTATCAGAGGAAAAATATTAGAGGAACTTAAAGAAGATCTGAGTGACAAAGTATGGAGAAAAGGGAGAGTGGCATGGAATGAGACTTGAGAGGTAGGCAAGGGATAGATCTCAAATGGCTTTTTAAGTCATGTTACTGGTTCTTACTGGTAATTGTGGTTTTAAGAAGTGGATTACCGTGATTATATCTAGGTTTGAAAAGAAATCACCACAATTATATTTCTCTTTTAAAAAACTTGCATTATTTCCTTTTAGTCTATGCTATAATAGCTTTATATGTGACCATTTTATATCCCTACTGATTAAGAAGATTTTGTTATGATTTACTGATAGAAGTCTGTTTATTTTAAGAAAGTAAGTTTCCAAATTTTCATTGAAGAAAAAATTATCAAACATGAAATATTAAGTTGAAGTGGAAGATAGTGTTAGATGCTCCAATTCCTCTGAAAACATCTCTTGCACCACTTGCTGCTTTGTGTTGAAGTTATCAGTTTATGAGTTCTCTCAAATAGGCTGCAAAAAAGACAGAAATGGTGCTTCCTTCATGTTTGTAAACTGTATTACCAGGAACATAGTAGGTGTTATGTATATTCAAATTAAATGTATATGTTTAGTTCAATTAAAAATGTTACATTAAGACTATTTGCTTACACTTTATGTCAGTAACTACATTTCACACAGAGAAGTGGAATTTTACCAAAGAGAGTTGAAGCATTTGTTCTCTTTTTATTGCCATAGTAACAATGCACTTTTCAGTGTGTCCTTATAATATTCATAGGTTTTCCGCTTTGCTGTCTTTGAAAATAGGAAGAAAACACTCTGTCCATCTGGGAAAGAAAATAAAATAATGAAGATACTATTAAATATAATTTTAAATAACATATGAAATCATTTTTACTGGATGCCACCATTTTCAAAAAATAGTAAAAGATGTATTTTATAATATATCATTAGTCTAAAAACTCACGTGAAAATTCATGACATCTCACATGTATTTACCACTCAACATGATGATTTTGAGGTTTTATAACTATATTTCTATAGAAACCATGGCAACTTATGTAATGGCTTTTTTTCCTACAATCTCGCAAACCTCAGGTTTTTTGTACATGGTTAGTATTCTTTTTATAGTGTCCTGCCTCACTAATTGTGCCAGACCAATACAACTGTTATTCTCTTCAGGACACTTCCATCAAAAATTATGTCAACTATAGCTGCATGCAAATCAATGAAAATATAACACTCCCTCACACCATGCACAAAAATAAACTCAAAACGGCTCAAAGATTTAAATAGAAGACAATATACCATTAAACTCCTGGAAGAGAACATAGGCAAAACATTCTCTGACATCAACGTTACAAATGTTTTCTCAGGTCAGTCTTCCAAAGCAACAGAAATAAAAGCAAAAATAAACCAGTGGGACCTAATCAAACATACAAGCTTTTGCATAGCAAAGGAAACCAAAAAGAAAACAAAATGGCAGAAAATACTTTCAAATGATACAAGTGACAAGGGCCTAATCTCTAAAATATACAAACAACTTATACAACTCAACAGCAAAAAAAGCTGACAACCCAATGTAAAAATGGGCAAAAAGACTTGAATAGACATTTCTCCAAGGAAGATATACACATGGCCAACAAACAAATGAAAAAAAATGCTCAACATCCCTGATTAGTAGAGAAATGCAAATCAAAATTACCATGAGATACCATCTCACACCAGTCAGAATGGCCATCATTAATAAGTCCACAAATAACAATTGCTGGAGGGGGTGTGGAGAAAAGAGAACCCTCCTGCACTGTTGGTGGGAATGTAAATTGGTATAATCACTATGGAGAACAGTATGGAGGTACCTTAGAAATCTATGCATAGAACTACCATATGACCCAGCAATCCCACTCTTGGGCATATATCTCTTGAAAAAGACACATGCACCCACATGTTTATTGCAGAACGATTCACAATAGCCAAGACATGGAAAAAACCTAAATGTCCATCCACAGACGATTGGATTAAGAAGATGTGGTGTATATGTACACAATGAAATACTACTAAGCCATAAAAAAGAATGAAATAATGCTATTTGCAGCAACATGGATGGAACTGGAAACTCTCATACTGAGTGAAATAAATTATAGAGAGAAAGACAAATACAATATGACATCACTTATATCTGGAATCTTTCCACAGAAAAGAAAATCATGGGCTTGGAGAATAGACTTGTGGTTGCCAAGGGGGAGGAGGAGGGAGTGGGATGGATGGGGTACTTGGGTTAATGGATGCAAACTCTTGCCTTTAGAATCCACTAGCAATGAGATCCTGCTGTGTAGCACTGGAAACTATGTCTGGTCACTTATGGAGAATGATAGCATGAGAAAAAAGAATATATACATCTATGTGTAAGTGGGTCATGATGCTGTACAGTAGAAAATTGACAAAACTGTAAACCAGCTATAATGGAAAAAAATAAAAATCATAAAAAATTATGTCAATTAATGTTAGCATGTGAGCTGCATCTAATTTGCTACATGTCTGATGTGAATACCTACCTCTCATTTTAATAGCATACATAAAATCAGGAACAAGTAAATTTAGAGTTTATAAGAAATTGATTTAGCACTATATTTCACAAGGAGAAAAAAAATACAAGTGTTCACAGGGGTAGTGAAGGAAGGGGATAAATGTCTATTAAGTTTGTGTATACATATATATAGTCACATGTTAAGTTACATGTTATGTATACACACAAAGTAACAAACATAGAAATTAATTGTATGAGAGTAATAAATTAAACATAATTCACATAACTATCCACTTTGCCCATAGAACAAATATTGTCCTATTTCAGTGAAGGCAAAAAGAAAAAATAAGCAGTTATTTTACACTCATTTCTATTATAATAAGGAGTAACTTCTTTCAATAATATTGCCTCAGATTCCTTGACTAACCAAGTTCAAAGAGAAGTATATACTAGAAAGCCCAATGATTATGGAGCCGGTATAGTGCATTTGACTTTGTGCAAATTTCATAACTGCTTCTGTATAAAGTGTAGATGATGATGATTGTTTCCTTGTAGCATTTGTTGTTGTGAGGATTAATTGGAAGAGTGTTTATATAGTGATCAGAGAGGATATTATTCCTCTCATACTTGAGATCAAGGAATATAGAGATTAACAGTTATTTGAGGAAAAAATAATAATCTCCATTATCCCTGGGGTTTTAGTCTAATGCTGTTTTTAATACAGATAGAAAAGGAAGTTGTAGGTCTGGCACACATCAGACCAGAGATATGAACTCTATCCTTTTTAGTCCAATCAGTGTGAGCAGTGATCTTTTTACAATGCCATGGCTGACTGAAAATGATATCTGCAAAGGTTTTCTCCCGTGAACAATTTAAAACAAATTAAATTCACTCCTATCAGCAAAGACATATTCGAAGGTAACTGGACATGGGGATATTGTGATGGGAATTTGCATCAAGGAAATTCTACATCACAAGGACAAGGTCCAGAAGGAAAGTGTGGACTGTCAGTTATTTAGATTTCTATTTTATCACCAGATATCCCAGAGATGGAAGGGTCTAAATGACAAAAAGTAGGACAAAAAGTGTCACTAAAGAACACTTACATATACCTTGTAATATGGTTCTATCTCTCTGCTCTTGCCTGGCAGATCATAATTTATTCATTCAACCAACAGTTACTATATATTAGGAACTGTTCTAGGTACTGAGGATGCATCTCTGAACAAAAAAGCTGAAAAGTCCTCCATGAAGATTAAATTGTACTTATAAATATTAAAATGCTACTGGCTTTCTTTTTTATTATTAAAGTATAGTTGATTTCCAACATTTCTTCAGTTTCTGTTGTGCAACAAAGTGACCCAGTCACACATAGTTCCCTATGCTGTAGAGTAGAAGGCCATTGCCCATCCATTCCAAATATGACAGTTTGTGTCAACCAACCCCAAACTCTCTGTCCATTCCAGTCCCTCCCTGCTCCCCCTTGGCAACCACAAGTCTGCTATCCATGTCCATGATCTGTCCCTGTTTTGTAAGTAGAATCATCTGTGCCATATTTTAGATTCCACATATAAGTGATGTCATATGGTTCCGCCCTTCTGGCTTTCTTAAAAAATTTTCTTTTTCACCTATGACCCCATCTACCTTCAATGCTCTTTCCTTTCTCTTCACCTAGGTAATCTTTAATAGTCTACTTAGTCCTCACATTATTCAGAGAGCCTTCCTGAATCTTGTCATGTGGATGATAGTCTCATATCTTATGTGCCTTTAATATTACACTTAAGACATTTCTTTACCGTTACCTGTTTGTTTTGTTTTGTTTTATTTTTTCTTAAAGGTAAGGTCTTGGTCTTCTCTGCATATATATAAATGCAAAGTTTATACAATGCAAGTTTATTGAATAAAAGAGTAAAACTTCCCGGGGGTGGAGAGGAAAGCAGTTTCCATCATGGCTCAACTGTTATCGAACCTGACTAGCATCCATGAGGATGCAGGTTTGATCCCTGGCCTCGCTCAGTGGGTTAAGGATCTGGCATTGCTGTGAGCTCTGGTGTAGGTCAAAGATGCAGCTCAGATCCAGCATTGCTGTGCCTCTGGCATAGGCTGGTGGCTACAGCTACAATTCAACCCCTAGCCTGGGAACCTCCATATCTCATGGGTGTATCCCTAAAAAGACAAAAAAAAAAAAAAAAAGAGTAAAACTTCCTTTGCAAATATGTCCAAGAGCTATCCTTGTTTTATTTTATAAATATGTAATATATACAAATATTATACTACTTACTACTAAATGTTATCTGCAGTAATTATAAAACAATAATAAATTCTATATACATAATGTTTGCTGATTGAATTTTGATAAACGTTTAAATTTCCCAGTATGTTGTCCTTTATTAATCAAATGACTAGGTATCTGCTGAATTTGTGCATCATCCTAGAACCATGTTAATGTGTTTTTCCCTGTCCTCGAAGATCCTTTGAAGTAATAAGTAATATATACAATAATTAGATTAATAGAAACATAAGAAAGTGTGATATTCAAGATAATATAGTAATAGTGCTAGTAAGCACTAAATAACTGTTGACTAAACCTTTAAGTTTGCTGTATAGTAAGATAATAGTTTGTGAATTAAATGCAACACACACATAAAAACACACAAAGTTAATGATTGACATTCTCACCACCATTTTCAAAGATTTTAAGCAGCACATTAGCTCAAAGATAATAAAAAAAGAGCAAATTCCAAACCCATTAGGGAGAAAAATTACCTATGGAGCTGGAGTTGATCTGTTATATCCAGCAAAATTGGGTATAGCAACTTGAATAATGATCCGGAAGACTGACAGAGTGATTGATAGACTTCTATAAACCCATGGGGCTCATAGAGAATTTCTCCACTCTCTGTCTGGAGAGGCAGCAACTGGCATGGTTCCTTTAATCTGCAGCTGAAGTGTACTAGAATATATGATGAATTAACATAGATTTTTCTCCCTTTTCTCACTGTCAGTTTTATAAAACTAGGAAAAATGCACTATTAGACATACACATTAAACCATCCTGTTGTATTTCATAATTGGTTCCTCTGTGATTTGTTTACTTCTTATCTATAACTCCTCATCAGCTTAGTGAGTTTTATTTTATTTTACTAAATGAGCAAATTCTTAAATAGTTACTCCTAGCATCTATTAGCCCATCCTTCACCCTCCCCTTCATAATTCTTGCTTTCAGATTACTTGGTCCTTTCCTCTTATTAACAACATGAGTTCTTCAGAAGCCGTGTGTGGAGAAGGTAGGCAGGCATTCCTTGACTGACTTTGCTGCTCTGGAATTTAACAGTAGGCTGACCTTGGTTAACCTTGGCCAGCTTACCTTTTCTGCATTTTCTTGTGAAGTAAAGAAATATCTCACATATTGTAATGAAGATTGAATGATACTTCAAATGAATCATCTAGAACAGTGTTAAGCACCCAGAAGTACAAATACCTTCCCTGTTCATGAGAGCTGTTTTTTTTGTGTGTGTGTGTGTGTGACTGTGTTTGAACATGTTGTTTTTCTTCATTGTAACTACAAGCAGAAAGGAAACACAGCAAATATTTAAACCCTAATCTCACCTGTGAAGACTTAGTTGCTAGCCCAGATTCACTTAGCTAGAAAGGCCTAGAGGCAATAATCTTTGGATCATAACCTGCAAAATCTGGCTCTGTAATTCACAGAATTTTAGATTAATAAAGGGTTTGGGGCTGACTACAATGCCAGGTTCTGTGCTAAGCAATGAATTTCCATTATTTTATATAGTCCCCTCCCCCACAGTCTTAAATTATGATTCTTATGTTAAGAGTAATTTAGACTCATGAAAGTTAACGTATTATTGCTCACTCAGGCAATCTATGGTGAATTTCAGGTAACAAGTCAGGTAATAATGACCTTGAAATTTGTGCTTTGTCTCAACATGCTGCTTTTCATGCTTGGATGAAACTTCAAGATAGTTTATATCAACTTTCTCTCTTTAGAGGAAGTTTGGTCTAAGGAAATCAACTTAGACAAGGCAAAGTCAAACCTTGATTTCTCAAACTTTATTTTATATGTGCTCATTAGAGTTTTGTAAACTTTCTTTGATTCTGCCTTCTTAGAACAATATTTACATGTTTCAATACTTTGTCTTTGCATTGCCCATTATATTTAAGTCTGCATGTCCTTCGATCAGACGTTATATGTTAAGAAAAGATCACTGGGTTTTAACCTTCAGCTGACCTCTAGTGCAGTCTTTGGTTCCATGTAACTCACTTCTTCACTACCTTCTTATATTGGCTCATATTGTGGAGAATGCAAGTGAAGAGCCAAATGCTGGGTGGCAAAAGTGATCATAGGCACGTATATCTATAACATCCTTAACAGAATCACTTAAAGTCACTTCAAGTATATTACACAAAGAAATATAATGATTATTAAAAATACACAATTCATCCTCTTTAGCAGAGTCAGTATTTTTAGAGAGTCTATATTTTTAGTTGCCCCTATAAAAGCACCCCCATTTTTTCCTTTTATGCTATTTTATTTTTGAATTTCAAAAAATTATCCACCTTTTCAGATCATCTACTCTTTGGCCTGACTGATTGAGGAATCCTCTAGTTCTTCAAATTGATAGCCAAGAAGTTTAAAATATTGCCTTCTTCTCAGATATATAAAATATTATTGTCATAATGGCTGACTTTAACAAGATGACATCATTTTAACATCTGAAACTGAGAATTCTTAGTTCTGTCAGTACATAAGAAGTGCTAAAAAGTTCATTGTAACAGGCCAGAAATGGATAAAACTAAACACACTAACGAGCTTATAATTGATCTTATCATCAATGTCTTTTTGGATAATCTCTCTTTCTTTATGATAATACCTTGTAAAAATATACCTGTGATTGAGTAGAAGGCAAGTTTTGCTGAAGAATAGTCTGCCATGGAGGTCAAAAGTTAACAGCATTGCTTTGTATATGTAGCAACTCAGGACTTGCTACACCATTCCTACTGTAAAGGCAACTCTTGCAGCACTTTTATTCCTTCCTTCCATTCATTTTTGATCCTTCCATAAACTCTACTAGATAAGGCATCTCACTCAATATACCTTTTTAAATTAATGATACAGTATCAATCAAAATGCTGAGGGGTCAGCTGTCTTTCTTCTGCTTTCTATCATGTGCAGTACAATGACCAATGACCTCTGCTTTCTATCATGTGCAGTGCAGTGAAATCTTTTTTCTATCACATGCAGTGCAGTGACCTCTGCTTTCTGTCATGTGCAGTGCAATGACAGCAGCACAGGCACCAAGGCTCCCCAAACATTGAGGAAGGAGTTAAGACTAAACATTGCTCCTCCAGAGTGACTCTTGCTCAAGGTAAGAATGCAGTACATTTTGATTGAATCTACATATATTGTATTACTTTATTCATGTGTGATATATAAAGATCTATACATGATGACATGTCAATGCTACTGAAAGTACTTGTATGTACTCCCTTCAACATATATTTAAATTAAAAAAAATAACAAATTATGGCTTAGGATAATCACTTGTGTTTTTAACTATGATCTTTTAGTCATTTATTTGAACAGAGGTCTACGAAAACTTTTTGTGTAGCTGCTTTCAGGTTGCAAATTAATTTCATAAACACTTTCTATTTTAATTTTTACTGTGTCTGTGGAAAAGAAAGGTAGGTATTAATATTCCTATTTACAAATAAGGAGAAGAAGATTGAAGTTAATTTGCTTCAGTTTATTGGTGCTAAGGCAGTGAATAGTTATTTTAGTAACAAAATTAATTTGTCAAATAGTAGAAAACTCATCAGAGTTTTTTTTGTGTGTGTACATAAACATATATAACTTACAACATTGAGTGTGTAGCAAAGAAGTAAAGTTTGGATCCTTCCAGAAGGCTGTTTTCTAAATGGATATGCAATATCATTATTGCTGTAATCAGCAACACTTTTTTCCCCTCCATGGTATCAGTCTCCTTCCTTCAGATTCTTTGTGCACCTGAGATTACACAGTATCCCTCTTGAGTAAGGACACAGTTATTGCACATTCTGTGAGGAAGATATAAGCTGTGGGCAAATGAAAGCTGCTGCTGTGTTTTATCTGGCTTCTGAGAGATAAACACTCTAAGGTCAAGATAAGTTTTTATGCTCCTGTGCTCTTTATTAATTGCTTTAAATTATGATAAGAAGGTCAAAACACAAGGGTCCTTCTAATTTATTTCCTAATTATTATGTGTGTGTGTGTATACATATGATGTATCAGAAAGAAAATGCAAAGAAAAGTAATATATACTGAATTTAGGGATAAGAAACGTGAAGGAAGACATGATGCTTTGGTAGATAAAGTGGTGTTTATTAAAGTTTGTGGCCATGTTGGAGGCAGTTTATCAGTTTGAAGAGGAAAAATCAAATATCCATGGAACTATTTTTTTCACAGTCTTAAACCAATCTGAAGTGTAAGATTAATTTTTCTTTGCATATAAATCTCATCTCTCATACAATTAATGATAATTAGATCCTCTAAAGTTATCCATGTCCTTTTAAGGACCACATTGATTTGTTTGTCTGCAAATATCTAGCTAATAGGATACAGTTTGTCTCACCTAATATATTTTCATGCCATTTTCATGCTACTGTTAACATTATTAAATTTGTAATTCTGGCTTTATGCTTGTGCTGCATTATATCCCCAATTCTCAAAAATGGACCCATGACTAAAACATGGTTCACTGAAGCATGAAAAGTGATGAAAAGAGTTACATAAATAGTAGAACCCAAAATAACATCATAAACAAAGAGTGAACTGGTCTGTAGTGCTGAATATGGAATGCAAATCTGTATATGCTGAGACACATAAATCTGCAAGTGTTGGGATTTTACATATGCAGCAGGAGAAGAAAAGTGCAAAAAGGAAGTACATTTATGAATATCTTTAAAAATTGAATTATATTTGACTGGAGATTATTTTACCACTATTCCCCAGTTCATTTTCCATTCTAAGGCCTTGTCAAACAGGGGCATAAATGTCAGGCAAGACCATTTCTTGAAGGATTACTTGGCAGGCTCCCTCTGCTTCCTTGTTAAGTATCCAGCTTAGAGCCTGAGAAATATTCCACTGTCCTGGACCACATGAATAAGGGAAATCACCCACTTCAGAATCATCCACAAAATGTCTAACATCATACAGGAAGGGAAGAAAAGAGAGAAGAAGGGGATGGGAGAGAGACAGGAGAGAAACAAAGGAATGAGCAGGCAGGAGAAGGGGGAAGGAAGGGCTTATTCTGTCTGAGGAACAGGAAGAAAGTACCTATACTCTGAGGCACCAGAAGCCTGCATGGATCCTGGCTTACTGAGGAAGGATTGTTACTGTTTCCCATGGAGAAGGCCACCAGCAGATGATCTGCAGCCCTTTGATTTGAACATCCAGTTGTCATTAAACTGTCCTGTAAACTAAAGACTCTGCTTTCATTGTGCAGGTCTCTTTATCTGTGACTGACCCCTATCCTATAGTCTCTGCTGTTTTCTATGCTTCTGCAATAGAGGGGACCTTGAACAGGAGCTGCTGGTGGTTGGTGATGATGGTGGTGGTGATACTCTGCAGGATTGGGGTAGGGAGAGCTGGAAATAATAAGCTGAAAATTATCATTACTTCTTTTATTCTTGATCCGGTAAACTAAGGGGATTTTTTTTTTTAAATAACATGCACAAAGTAATTTCTATGCAGTGAAAATGATTTTTGGGGGGCTAAAAGTACAGAAGAGACCAAAAGGACAGGAAGCATTTAAGGTTTCACACTAAACCACTTGCAAAAACCACCTGAAATAATTGCATAGCCAATGGAAATATTAATGAAAAATAGCAAGCGAAGAGAAAGCAGAGGAGGTTATTGTCAAAAATCTCTTAGCAAATGATATTTAAGATGATGTATAATATTATGTACTAAAGGAAGAAAAATAATTACTATGTGGTAGGTGCCTGCAGATATTTTGCTAAATCAGTCAGCTAAAACCAGCTGTGCAGATTATGAATAAGTTCCTGGCCCATGTACTGTATGAATATGAATCATAGTAGATGACTTTTTATTATGTTTATTAATGAGGAACTCATGCTACAGGATAAGAGATTTTATTTGATTACCGCTTATTTTGCAACCCTCACCTTTGTGTCTATGCCTTGTAAGGAGAGTTGTGGAAAAGGAGAAGGGTGACTTTGAGTGC
Source organism: Sus scrofa (assembly GCF_054392235.1). NCBI lineage: Eukaryota > Metazoa > Chordata > Mammalia > Artiodactyla > Suidae > Sus > Sus scrofa. Next base: position 67,427,501 of record NC_139390.1, read on the forward strand.
CTTTTTTTTTTTCCCTGTCTTTTTGTCTTTTAGGGCTGCACCCGTGGCATATGGAGGTTCCCAGGCTAGGGATCTAATCAGAGCTGTAGCTGCCGGCCTACACCAGAGCCACAGCAACGCCAGATCTGAGCAGTGTCTGTGACCTACACCACAGCTCATGGCAATGCTGTATATCCTTAACCCACAGAGCGAGGCCAGGGATGGAACCCGCAACCTCATGGTTCCTAGTTGGATTCCTTAACCATTGAGCCACGATGGGAACTCCTGAGTGCACCTTAATATTTATCTATTTACAACTTCATTCATAGTAAATAATTCCTGAACATTGATATGCTTCCTCACTTTGATTTCATGTAACAAGAAATAGTAATATATATATGTGTATATAAATTCATTCCAATGTGGCCGCTAAACCTTTTGCTTTGTGAAAAAGTGGGCAGTGAATTTAAGAATCTCCTTTTCCAAGTTAATGTGCTGTACTCTCCCTGGGCTGGATAAGGTGACTTTTTGAAAATCTTGTTGATATTAATGTACTCTCCCACAGTAATATCATCCCTAAACAGTATTCACATATTTCAAGTAATTTCCACAGTAGCATACCAACCGTGTATACTGAGTATGTTAAATTACACGAGCCTCTCCTTCAGAGCTGAAATAACAAAATGTTTAATGTTGAAGTTTAGATATTAAGATTTCTTAAGTTGATTGAGCATCAAATTCTTTGCCTTTGATACTTTGATTAATTTCCTATTGGTTGATTGTTTTTCACTTTTTGGAGAAATATATCAGGTCATAATATCAAGTGAACTTAAAAATCACATTAAGACATGATAAGAGAACATTCAAAAAGAATCTGGAAATAAATCCAACAGTGAATTAGAAATTTATCCATTGATTTTCAGGGATAGAGGATACATATCCATTTCTCTCATCTTGAAAATTACTATTATTAAAATGGATAACCCTTAGCTAATTTTATTTAGCCATATTGAGACTAGAAGCACTTTTTATATTCAACCTTAATGCTGACATCCTATCCACTAACTTCCTGTTTTATTGAAGGCTCCACACACCACAGAGGGAAATCACAGAGTGGAGGAGCAGTTCAACAGCAGGGAGCTCTTAATCCGAAATCTAGTCATTGCTGCAATAGGTTAAAAAATTATCTCTAGCACCAGGAGCTGCCTTAGAACCAAATCCCAAGGCCTATGAATTCATAGTGAATGTTATTAAATCCTTGGCTTGCAGGTCTAGCCTGCAAAATATTTGTTAGAGGTATATGAAAAAATAAACATAGAAACTGAGGAAAAGAATTTGGAACTTTTTACAGTAATTTGACAACCTACTGCAAATAAGCATGTGATCAGAGGACTCATATCCTTGAGCAGGTTTAAACAAGTTTTGGTGAAGTTCACCTTGGGAGTTAAGTTGGCAAACAGTGAGATGTTTACGTGTAGTAGGATCACAATATGACATTTAGTATTTTAAAGTGAGTTTGTAAAGTATAACTCAAAAGGATATATAATCACAGAAACATGTTCTTTGTTCTTTTAAGCCTTGTTATTTCTACATCATTTTGTGTTTTAATTAAGTCTGGTTTTAAATTTATAGTTCAATAGTACTTGATAAAATAAGGAAGTGATATATATATTTTAATGTTGACTCCCAATTTACAGATTATAAAATATACTTCACTGAACTACTTTTTCAAGAAAATATAAAACTTTTCCAAATGTTGCAGAATAGTAGTGTAAAAAAAAATCTGATCTTCAGTAAAGAGAAGCTTCATTAAAAATGACAATTGTGAGAGTTCCCTGGTGTTGCAGGGGCTAAGGATCCAGCACTGTCACTATAGCATCTTGGGTTTCCTGGCCTGGGAAATTGCATGTGTCATGGGAATAGCTAAAAAACCATTACAATAGAAAAAAAGGGCACTATTGCCATAGCCTGAAGGAGACTTGCAATAGGGAGAACACTTTGAACATAGATAAGATCTACAGTACTTTTCAACATCAAGCAAAAAGGAATTTTCTTTTACAGGATGAGAAACAAGGTAAAAAAAACTTAGGAGGAAGGGAATAAGTGGGTGATGTGATCAGTTGATGAGAAAATGCCTTTCCTTAAAGTCATCTGATCCTTGATTCTCTAGAGGGACTGTTATAAATGCTGATTCATACTCCAATGCCAGCTAAGGCATGGGTCAAAATTCAGTTTCATGTGTTCTGAAGAGAGGATAGAAACTAAAGTTAGCAGATATGTTGTCCAGATTGTTCAGCGAGTACAAATAATTTAGCTAATCCTGAATGAGACAAAGAATGGGAGTTTGGTCTGTGTCTGGCTTTGTCGTTAAGTAAATAAGGTGAGAAGCATCCTTGACTCTCATCTAAGTCCTAAGAGGAAGAGTGGTTCTTGGCAGTAAGTTGTTTTATGGAACACAAGGACCAAGGGGGAATTTCTTACCTGTTACTATTGTCCAGGAGCAGACAGCCCAAGTAGAGTTTAACATTGTCAATGCTCCCATTTGCTTAAGCCAGATGAATACCTTTCATTGCTGAACAACTCAGAGGGCATCGTAAACCAGAGTGGGGTAAAGGAGTCTCTAAGACATAGGCTCCCGAGTACTTTTGTTGGCACTGTTCCTGTAAAATCAGATAAACTGTCTGTTGAGAGATGACAGCAAAGGTCAGTTGTGTTAGGTTTACACACTTAAAAATAAAAGGTTTAGGGAGTTCTCACTGTGGCTCAGAGGGTTAAGAACTAGATATATTGTCCATGAGGTTGTGTATTTGATCCTTGGCCCCACTCATTGGGTTATGGATCCAGCATTGCTGCAAGCTGTGGCATAGTTGCAGATGCAGCTTGGATTCAGCATGGCTGTGGCCAGCAACTGCAGCTCCAATTTGACCCCTAGCCCAGGAAATTCTATATACCACAGGTATGGCCCTAAAAAGAAAAAGAAAATAAAGGAAAGCTTCATGTTTAAAATAAAACAAGAATTAGTAATGTAAAATATTATATTAAAGTGAAAAGCCATAAGCTGAACCCCAGAGGGTATTAGGTCCACTGAATTCTAAGAGTTTAATGGATGAAAAATCTTTCAGTTATTTCACTGCTTATTGAATTTCTTGAAGCTAATAAGATGTTGATGTTCCAGTTATCTCTGCTCTAAAAGCCTGCAGGACCTGAGCACTTTATCAGAATATTAATGACCAAGTCATCAGGTTGTGCAGGAAGAAATCTGTCCCATGCACAGTCTGCTGCAGTGATGAATCATTCAAGATTATTAAGTCTTCAGAATTTAGCTCACAGTGCTTCTTCAGATGTTGTGGGGAAAGGTCCATTACATGGCAACTTCGCTTCCATATGAGAGTTTTCTTAGGTTTTAGCTCTCAGTGATACCAAGGAAGCAAGGACGGAGAAAAAACTGAAGTATTAGTTAGGGATACAGTCAGACATGGAAGAAAACCAGAAGAATTGAGAATATAGTAAACACTGACAATACATGCCAAATGAAAGTGTCAGTCCAATTGAAATGTAGGTATCAATATTATTTTTTAAAATTATAGTTGATTTACAATGCTGTGCCAGTTTCTACTGTACAACAAAGTGAGTCAGTCATAGATATATTATAACCCATCATGGATGATAATAATAAAAATATTATCCATCATGGTCTATGCCAGCAGATGTGATATAGTTCCCTGTGCTACATAGTAGGACTTTGTTTATCCATTCTAAATGAAATATGTTTTATCCACTAACCCCCGACTCCCCATCAATCCCACTCCCTCCCCTCTCCTGATTCATAATCACAAGTCTGTTCTCTATGTCTGTGAATTTGTTTCTGTTTTGTAGGTAAGTTCATTTGTGCCTTATTTTAGGTTCCACATTTAAGTGATATCATATGGTATCTGTCCTTCTCTTTCTGACTTCACTTACTATGAAAATATCTAGTCTTATCCATACTGCTGCAAATGTATATAATTTTCTTCTTCTTTATGCCTAAGCAGTATTCCATTGTATATATGTATCGCATCTTCTTAATCTGTTCATCTGTCCATGGACATTTAGATTGTTTCCATATCTTGGCTATTATGAATAGTGCTACAATGAACATAGGGGTGCATGTATCAGAATTATAATTTTGTCCAGATATATGCCCAGGAGTGGGATTGCCAGATCATATGGTAGTTCCATATTTAGTTTTCTGAGGAACCTTGAAACTGTTTTACATAGTGGTTGTACCAATTCATATTCCCACCAAGAGTGAAGGAAGGTTCCCTCTTCTCCATACCCTTTGCAGCATTTGTTATTGGGACACTTATTAATGATGGCCATTCTGACCAGTGTCAGGTGGTATCTCATTGTAGTTTTGATTTGCATTTCTCTAGTAATCAGTGATGTTGAGCATTTTTTCATGTGCCTAATGGCCATCCATATGTCTTTAGAGAAATGTCCATTTAGGTCTTCTGCCCACTTTTTTATTCGGTTCTCTGATTTTTTTGTTGTTGAGTCTTACGAATTTTTCGTATATTTTGGAGATTAAGCTATTCTCTGCTGCAACTTTTTCTCCCATTGTATAGGTTGCCTTTTTTTTTTTTTTTTTTTTTTTTTTTTAGTTTCCTTTGCTGTGCAAAACCTTTTAAGTTTGATTAGGTCCCATTTCTTTATTTTTGTTTTTATTTCTATTACCTTGGGAGACTGACCTAAGAAAGTATTTGTGTGGCTTATAATCAGAGAATATTTTGTCTATATTCTCTTCTAGGAGTTTTATGGTGTCATGTCTTATATTTAAGTATTGAAGCCATATGGAGTTTATTTTTGTGTATGGTGTGAGGGTATGTTCTAGTTTTATTGATTTACATGCAGCTGTCCCAATTTCCCAGCACCACTTGTTACATATTTTTTTATATATAGTGATTTCTATTTTTTTCTGTTATAGCTGGTTTTCAGTGTTCTGTCAATTTTCTACTGTACAGCATGGTGACCCAGTTAAACACACATGTATACATTCTATTTTCTCACATTATCATGCTCCATCATGTTAAAGAGACTTTTTCCTATTTTGTATTCTTGCCTTCTTTGTTGAAGATTAATTAACCATAGTTGGAGTTCCCATCATGGCGCAGTGGTTAATGAATCCGACTAGGAACCATAAGGTTGAGGGTTCAGTCCCTGCCCTTACTTGGTGGGTTAATGATCCCGCATTGCGTGAGCTGTGGTGTAGGTTGCAGACGTGGTTCGGATCCCGCATTGCTGTGGCTCTGGTGTAGGCCGGCGGCTACAGCTCCAATTTGACCCCTAGCATGGGAATCTCCATATGCTGCAGGAGCAGCCCAAAGAAATAGCAAAAAGACAAAAAGAAAAAAAAAATTAACCATAGTGTCTGGGTTTATTTCTAGGCTCTCTATTCTGTTCCATTAATGCATATGTCTGCTTTTGTACCAGTACTATACTGTCTTGATTACTGTAGCTTTGTAATATTGTCTGAAGTCTGGAGAATTATACCTCCTCTTTTGTTTTTTTCCCTCAGGATTGCATTGGCAATTCTTTTATGGTCCATATAAATTTTTGAATTATTTGTTCTAGTTCTGTGAAAAATGTCATAGGTAATTTTATAGAGATTGCCTTAAATCTGTAGATTGCTTTGGGTGGTATGGCCACTTCAGCAATATTAATTCTTCCAATCCAGAAGCATGGTATATCCTTCCATTTCTTTGAATCCTCTTTAATTTCCTTGATTAATGTTTTGTGGTTCTCAGAATGTAAGTCTTTCACCTCCTTGGTATGGTATATTCCTGGGTATTTAATTTTGGGGGGAGTGATTTTAAAAGTTTTTTTTTTAATATTCCTTTTCTAATATTTCATTGTTAGTTTACAGAAATAAAACAATTTCTGAATGTTCATCTTGTATCTTGCTAATTTGCTGAATGAGTTGATTAGATTTAGTAGTTTTTCTGTAGAGTCCTTAGGGTTTTCTATACATAGGATCATGTCATCTGAATATTGTGGTGATTTTTCCTCTTCCCTTCTAATTTGGCTACTTTATTTTTTCCTGATTGCTATGGCTAGGACTTCTAATACAATGGTGAGTAAAAGTGGTGGAACAAAACTGTTTATCTCCGTTGGTTACTTAGAATTTGGAAAGTGATTCAAAATAGTCCCAAAACAATGAATAGGGTTAGCATGTGATAACGCGCATGAGTGTGCTACAGTTGTCCATTGAAACACAAGATTTCTTTCTATTGTCACCCTCAATTTGATCAAAGATAATGTCAAATAAAGGTTATTCTAAATCATAAATTCATATTTCTCTCATTAGATTTGGCCTCATTATCCACATAAAGTAATAAAGGTGAATTACCCTTCTAGGCCTTTTTTTTTTTTTTTTTTTTTTTTTTTTTGCCTTTTTATGGCTTCACTAACAGCATTTGAAAGTTCCCAGGCTAGGGGTTGAATCAGAGTTGCAGCTGCTGGCCTACTCCATCGCCACAGCAATGCCAGATCTGACCTGTGTCTGAAACCTATACCACAGCTCATGGCAATGCCAGATCCTTAATCCACTGAGTTGGGGCAGGGATTGAAGAGCATCCTCATGAGCCACAGTGGGAGCATTACCTCTGAGACACTGTGGGAACTCTACTCTTACAGGTCTTTTAAATTTTACTTTGATAAAAATTTTCATGAGGAATCTTAGGTAAGCTTTAAAAAGCCTCTTAAAGCTAGGAAGTGAAGCCATGAACTCATCATTATATTTCATCTGCAGTACCTATAAATTTGGATGAATGTCTATCTTCTGGAAAGCCCTGAAATAGCCTAGGTTCGCTATGCCTGCAAAGAAATATTGATCCTTATCAACCATAAGTATTGATCCTTATTGATCCTTATTGATCTTTATCAACCATAAGTGTAGAAATTCTGGAAATTTAGATACTTGACTAGTTTTATTCATGAGGCTTTGTGAGTTTTAGCTTCATAAAGTCAACTTGAACTCCTTAATAGTGTCTGGTCATATATTATTAAAAACATCATTCTCAAATATGACATACTTGTCAAAGCCTTGGTTTGTTACTAATGTTTTCATTTATGTCCTGCTAACAAAGGCAGACAGATACTTATCAAAATCGAGCCAGGTATATTACCATAAATAAGAACATTTAATCAATAATAATTTCCAAAATATGAAAAGATCAGGATAAATGTTTCATTTCTGTTTATAAGAACATAGTCTACTAAATTGTTAGGAGTTATAAAACGGAATAAGAGAAAAGAAAAAGGGGTTCTTCAGCCCCAGAAAGTAGTGTGTTAAATCAGCAATATTCTAAGCAAAATCCATAATCATCTTGCCTTTGATCTTTCCATCCTAGATAATTATTTCTTGCTCTGATAGATTTGGGGTGTCTCATGAACCCATTTTCATCTATATTACAGTTCTGGAAATCCTTATGCAATCCAATATTATGATCTCAGAGTTACTTAAACAATGCCATTTGAAACCTATGCCCAAGAATACCTGGCATAGTCATTTTCCAGGGGTCTCTGAGACAGTCCTGTTTTGAAGATGGCATTCTGGTCTATAGCACATTTGCAAGTACTTTCAGGGAAGCAAGAGAGTAAAACAAAAAACTACATGTAGAGGATGCAAGACTTTAAAATAGTTGTGTTTAATTTGCTATTGATAATTTTCAAAAGCAAAAGATTTGATAAAAACTCATTAAAAAGTAAATGCAACTCACAAGGATATTTTCTCGTTCTGTGGCATGCAAAACAAAACAAAGTCAGTCAAAAATCTAAGTGACCATAGGAGATTTTTAAACTATACGGAAGATTTAATAAGAACATAGCACAAAAGTGACAGGACCTTATTTTTTTTAACTAATTAAGGTCATGATAAAGTCAAAATAAAGTACAAAAAACAATTCTGATATGACACAGAATTTTTGCCTTCTAAGTAGTTTATTCAGAAGGTAAGGATATACCTTTTACAAACTTTTATTAATAACAAACCAATAATTCAAGAAACTTTGCCCTTTTAACAGAGAGAAAACCAGATTCTAGTTTTGCATCAATATGCTGTTTTATACAAAACACTTTTCAAACAGTTCTTATACATGAACCCATTAAACATTTGATAGCTTCAAACACAACAAATAAAATTGCTTTTCTTAGAACTTTACAGCTTTCTATGTCCATCTAGGTTGTGTCCTTCACTTACATCTTTTTCATTTGGCACAACTAATCATTTTATATCAGGACAAAACTATACTCCCTTTTCCAGTGAGAAAAAACACTCCCTGAAGACCCTGTATAGAAATGTGTTATTCTCTGACACTATTTCTTCTGGTAGAGTCTTATTAACGTATACTCGTTATAAATTTTAAATATAGGAACTTCTTTCCACAGAGAAAACTATAAAGTAGATAATTGTTAATGGTCTGTCATAGACCAGGTTTTGTAGTAGAGCTTAAGCATATACATATCCCAATTTTATAACCATTTATACCTGTGTAATATAACTTGGAAATGTGACCTAAAATGATTAACATTTATTAACAGATCTAAATACATAAAGCTTTAAAATTAGGCTTAGTAATTTATATTTCAGTATTTTAATCTTACTTGGAAATGACTTAGGTATTTAAAGAATAGTCATGAATTAACCTGAAGTAGCTTGTCTAAGACTTTGTTACCAAAAGATCTTGGAAATTACATCTTCACAATGATGCACTATAAAACATAATTACTGTTGGCATTCCTGTCGTGGCTCAGTGGCTAACAAACCCAACTAGGAACCATGAGGTTGCGGGTTCGATCCCTGGCCTTGCTCAGTGGGTTAAGGCTCCAGCATTGCCGTGAGCTGTGGTATAGGTTGCAGATGTGGCTTGGATCCCATGTTGCTGTGGCTCTGGTGTAGGCAGGTAGCTACGGCTCTGATTCGACCCTTAGCCTGGGAATCTCCATATGCCTTGGGTGCAGTCCTAGAAAAGGCAAAAAGACAATAAATAAATAAATAAATAAATAAATAAAAATAAAAAAATCATAATTACTGTTGAAATAAAGTTTGTCAAAAATTATTCAATAGATTAATCATAAATTTACATTTTACATTCTTAAACGTCTAGTAGATACAATGTAGGTTTATTCAGTCAGTAACATATAAGCATAGGAGGAGCATATCTAAATAGGAAAAAAATTTGTATTAATCCTAATTTCCAGCAATTTTAGGAATATTCAATTTATAAATATTATTTATCTCTAAGCCAATCAGAGTAGTGCCTCTTTAAGGAATTTTATAATTTGGTAATGCCATTCAGCTAGGAAAATGTTATACATACATAACATACATGCAGTATACTATATTAATTTTCGCAAGCTAGCAGAACAAGATACTCCTTGTGACTCTCTCTGATGGCCCCTTCCTCATGGGTCTCTGTAGGGCTTGCCCTGTGACTTTTTTTAGGGGTAGTCTGATCCAAGGAGTTGTTTTTCACCCTGTGAAATCAAAGAGAAATCAGCTTTACCCTAGGGGCTTGTGGAGGAAGTGACAGCCTTCCATGATCTCTGAATTGCCTTTGGAGTTACTCTTCCCTTTTCTTTAAGGATAATGCTCATATATTCAGAAATGGGAAGATTCATGATCCTGTCATGTAGAATCCCAATGAATGACAGCCTTCGTTCATTCTGCCCTGTTTTCTCTTCCTTTCAGTTGTAATGGGCAGTGTGTCTGCTGGGATACTCCTGTCTCTATGCCTCATTTCTGCTGAGATGGCTGCTTAAATCCTTAAGTTGCACCTAGGATTTCTTAATCAAAGTGTTGCTCAACCACACTCTTCGTGTTCTCTTCAGAACATGCTTCCTCACTTCTTACAAGATGGATAGGCTGAGGATTTTCCAATTCTTTCTAAAAGTCCTAGTCCTTTTTTCCTTCAGTTTATCTCTCCTTTTGCATTTGTACTATTCATGGTAAGGAAAACTAAACCTCTCCTTTGATACTTTGCTTAGAAATCTCCTCAGCTAAGTTATAGATTCATCATTCCTGAGCTCTATCTTCCACAAACACTAGAGCCAAGCCAAGTTCTCTGCCACTTTAGAGCAAGGATTGCCTTTCCTCTAGTTTCCAAAAACCTGTTCCTCATTTCCTTCTGAAACCTCACCAAAGTCACCTTCAATGTCCATATTTCTAACAACACCCCCTAAAGATTATCTAGACTCCTTCCAGCATGAACCTCAAAATTCTGGCCTCAATCCATCACTAAATTCTGAAACCACTTCCACATTTTTTGCTACAGCAGTACACCCACTTCATAATACTGGAATATATGTTAGTCAGTAGGGGCTGGCATAAAAAAATACCATAGACTGAGTGATTAAACAAGAGAAATTTATTCCCTCCACAGTTTTGGATGCTAGAAGTCCAAATTCAAGGTGCTGGTGTGTTCAGATTCTGGTGAAAACTCTCTTGCTGGCTTGTGGATGGTTGCCTTTCACATAGCCTTTCTTCCGTAAGTGGAGAGAGTGAGGGGGGTGTCTAGTATTTCTTCCTCTTCTTATAAAGACAGCCTTATCAGATTAGGTCTCCACCCTTTTGACATCATTTAATCGCAGTTACTTCCCTAAAGGCTCTAGCTCCAAGTACAGTCATATTGGGGACTAGAACTTCAATATTTACATTGGGTGTCAGACATAATTCAGTTCACAACACATACATAGGCATATACATGCATGCCTATGTAGATCTAACAGATCCAGATACACACCTTATAGGTTTAGTTCTACACTTACTGCTATGACTCAGACATAAACACAGAAATGCAAAAATTACTGATTAGTAGCAAAGGTCTGGCTCTCACCTCTACCTTTATATTTTTAACAGGATTGTGTTTCTGATAGATGGGAAAATTTGGGGCTACCCATTTAATATGAGATTTAAGAATACCCACTAACATTTGTGGAGAAGAGCTTTAAGATTGTTTTTGGTCTGCGGGTGTAACTTATTTAGACTATGGAATAAATTTGGACAGGGGAGGAAGGGAGAGCAAGAGACCATGCTGGGGTCTCCAAAGCTCATGTAAGGGGTATGATATCCAGCCCATGTCCAATTAGCTATTTCAATCCACTTAGCTTTTAGGGTTCTTGAGCCCTTTGAGAACCCCTGATAAAGCTGTAGTTGAGAGTTACTATATAGAGTTGAGAGCCAGAATAGGAAGGTAAGTTTCTAGCAGAGGTGGAGAGAGTGGTGAAGAAGTTGGAGATGTTGAAGGGAGAGAGAGAAAAGCTGCACAGGAGCTGAAGAAAGACCAAATGTGGTAAGAGAGCAGAAGGAGAAGGGGTGGGTGATGGGAAAGGAACTCTTTAGATGGTCTGTTTGGGGCACTGTCAAATTTTCCAAAGTCTAGAACACTGAAATTTTAAATGATTCTATAGTGAAATTTTCCATTTCTCAAAAAATATTGACCAAAATTTTTGCCTGAATGTTTGTACTTCCCATTTTCATATGCTGAAGCTCTAACCACCAATGTGATGATATTTGAGGATGAGACCCTTAGGAGGGAAAGAGGGTGAGATGAGGTCATGAGGGCAGGGCCCCTGTGGGGGATTAGTGCCATTGTAAGAAGAGACACAAGAGTGCGTGCTCTCTTTCTCTCTCCCTCCTTCCTTCTTCCCTCCTCTCTCTCCCCCTTTCCCCCCCTTCCTTCCCCTCTCTCCCTCTCCTTCCCTCCCTTTTCCCTCTCTCTCTCCCCTCTCCTCTCTCTCCCCCTCCTTCCCTCCTTCCCCTTTCTCTCTCTCCCCCTTCCTTCCTCCTCTTTTTCTCTCCCTCCCTCCCCCTGTTCATACACTGAGGACAATGAAAAGACATGCGAGTACAAAGCAAGAAGGCAGTCATCTGCAAAGAGAAAAAGAGTTCTCACCAGCACTTAACTATGCCAGTGCTGTGATCCCAAACTTCCGGAACTGTGAGAAAATAAACTTATAATTTATTTTAATTAATTAAATAATTATTTATATATTTATTTTTCTTTTTAGGGCTGCACCTGTGGCATTTATAAGTCCCCAGGCTAGGGGTCAAATCAGAGCTGTAGCTGCCGGCCTACACCACATTCACAACAATGTGGGATCTGAGCCATGTCTGTGACCTACTCCACAGCTCATGGCAACACCGGATCCTTAACCCACTGAGTGAGGCCAGGGATCAAACTACAACATCATGGCTACTAGTCAGGTTCATTACCACTGAGCCACAATGGGAACTCCCAAATTTATAATTTTAATTTCCCCAATCTGTAGTGTTTTGTTATGGCAACCCAAGCAGACTAAGTCAGTGCCCTAATGGAAAAGCATGTAGTCATTGGGAAAAGACAAGGCAGGATGCCTAATCAAGTAAACGTTACCCATGATGGAACTAGATAATTAAATCAGAGATAAAACCTTAAGGGAGCTGGAAAGGGCTCACTTGATTCACAATTCCCAAAGAACCAAGGAAATCCCTCCCCATGCAATACCCAGTTAAGGAGCTAAGGGGATTCCCTCACATGATCCTTGGTTTGAGGAGCCAAGAAATAAAGGAGAAGGTCTCACAGAAGGGCCAAGAAAATTGTATATGCATGAAACAGTTCGAGTAACTTTATCATGTTACAAAAGACAAATATCTGGAAAATGGAAGAGGAGTTAAGACTCACCACTGTGGTTAAATTTCCCTGTCAGGAAGGGAAACAGAGAGAGGCCCAGAGAAGATGAAATGAATACAGATAAAGCCAGAGGATCTGAGGATGGTTAGTATTCCATCAAAGTCTTAGCACCCAAAGACGTTCAAGTAAAAGCAAATAGGGACCTAGGTAAGGAGAAATTTTATTTAAAAGCACTGTTATAATGAAGGGAGGTGGGCACTGCAGTTGGAAAAAGTCTCCACGCATAAGATCTGCAAGTGTCTCAAAGTTCAGTCAGAAAGGACTTTTCTTTCATAGAGAGACATAAGTAAGTCTGGAAAGACTTGAGTTCGGGGAACAGGTTGTACAGGTATGTGATCAGACTTTTGATCAGGGATATTCTTTCCCTGTGGTCAACCAGTTCTCTGGAGGGGCCACTGTGGAGTCTGGTCCATGTTTAGTAGTAGGAGAGAGGTTTAGCTGATATTTGGTTAGGTTAGCAAACACTTTGTCCAGATTGGTCAGCTGATACTAAGAGTTCAACGAATGACATACAATGCAAAGTATGGAAATTTGGAGGACGTATGTCTGGCCTTGAGATACATAAGCAAAGGGCATCTTGGCATCCTTTCTAAGTCCTGTGATAAGGAGGGGCAGTGCTTGGCAGTAAGCTATTTCCCAGAACATAGCGGGGTAGGCACATTTCTTACCTGTGGCTCTTTCAGCAGCACAGGGCCCAGGTAAAGACGACCTCTGATGGTTATAAACCAAATGATGGCAACGGAAGTAACTCTGAAGAATTCCCAAAGACATACTACTAATTTTACTTAGAAACATGATCTCTTCTGTGCCACATTCAGTTTTGTAGCCATAATTGATAGAGGAACATAAAAAAGTAGTATCTTATTTGTGGGGTCATGATGTGGCTAATGAAACAGCAAAACCATCAAAACCTGAGCAGAAATTATGAGCAATTAGTAAAGAAATTACTTCAAAACAAAAAGCATTTGAATGAAAAAATATTGAATTATAAGTTAGAAATAAAAGTTTCATAGTTTACCTATGAAAATTAGTGCTTTGTAGGAGTCTAATAAAGTAACTGTTAGCCAAGAATAAAAGGATATAATTGCCATGATATTACATTTGCTTGGAAATCTTGGGTGAATTTGTAGTAGAGGAAGTAGTGAAAATACCACTTTGCCCTGATACCATAACAGTGTATTCCAGAACAGGCTAATGATAAGATGGATCATCTCAGAGAACAAAGCTATCAAAGTATTTTTCACTGCAACTTGGAAAATGCCCACATATGGCTAATATGACATTTTAAAAATGTATTTATGATTTGGACATAGTAGTGATGGGAAGAAAGAATATTTTCTTTAGCTTTACTGCTGGAAACACAACTAAATTTATGTTTTATAAAAACATAAAAAGATTACATAGTTCAAAAATATAGTATGGAATTTGTTTGGTAGAGTGTGTTCTGAAGAAATAGCTGTGCTATCAGAAAACCTTCTGAAGTAGTTTTGTAGATTAAAGAATGTGATTGTGCCAGAATGTAAACTGATACCTTCTTCCTTAATGGAGCAAAACTTGCTGTGAAAAAAAAAAAATGTGCCTAGTGACATAGTAAACATTTGTTAATTACAGAGGTTAAAACACTAAAGTTGTGATTATTACTATGTGATAATATGGAAGCTGATCATAAACAACTACTAATGCATGCCAAAAATCAAGCATTCTATTTATGATATTTTAATTACTGAACATAGTATTTCTGCAAAGTAAAAATCACTTTGGTACCAACTTTTTAAGAAATAAATTGGACAGTTTTCATATTGCATATGTTTAGAACTTGTAATGTTTTTAATTTTTGCATGCAAAGGACTAAATGCAACATGGCTTTCAAAGGCTGGTAAGATCAAAGAACAAAAGCTAAATTTAGAAAAGTCTGAAAAAACCATCTCTGCAGATTCTTTAAATTTTTTTTTTCACCATTTAGGGCTGCATCCGCAGCATATGGAAGTTCCCAGGCTAAGGGTTGAATCAGAGCTACAGCTGCTGGCCTACATCACAGTCACAGCAACACGGGTAGAGGATCTGAGCTGTGTCTGTGACCTACACCACAGCTCACAGCAAAGCCAGATCCCAAAACCAGTGAGCAAGGCCAGGGATCAAACCTATATCCTCATGGATACTAGTCAGGTTCATTTCCGCTGAGCCACAATGGGAACTCTCTGTTTTTTAATTTATAAATAGTTATCAGTTAAATAGAGGATGTTCATATTATATATCTGAGGAAAGTTATCACTGAAAAAGAAGAATTTTGTAGAAAATTTTGATTTGAGTTTTTTTAAGAAAGATTTACATATGAGAACTCTATGCAATTCCTTTTCTTAATCATAAAATTATTTAAACTTAATTATAGTTCTACAGAATAAGTTGTTTGAATTGCTACCAATGAATAATTGAATTTTGAAAAGCTACAAAACTTATTTCATTTAGGATAAGAGTTAAAAATGAACATTCTGAGACTGAAATCACTTTAAGTTTAATCCTTCTTTCAGTTCAACAAACTGGCTTCTCTACCCATTTTATTAAAACAAAATATTAGCACCATGTGGATATACATTATCCCCAGCAAGCACCATTGTCATCCATCTAACCTAGATTAGATAAACTAACAAGCAAGAAGCAAGCTCATTTGTCACATTAAATATTTAAATATTGTAGTTACCATCATGGCTCAGCAGAAATGAATCTGACTAGCATCCATGAGGACACAGGTTTGATCCCTGGCCTTGCTCCGTGGGTTAAAAATCCAGAGTTGCTGTGAGCTGTGGTGTAGGTCACAAATGCAGCTCAGATCCTGCATTGCTGTGGCTGTGGTGTAGGCTGCTGGCTACAGCTCCACTTCGACCCCTAGCCAGGGAACCTCCATATGCTGCAGGTGCAGCCCTAAAAAGACAAAAAATAAATAAATATTGACATGCATGGTATTCATCAAAGTGTTTGTAAAGTGATATAACATAGAAACTAGCCATTTCACTTTTCACTAATGTATAGTTTGAAATGACAGAAAGGTGGGAAGATAATAGTGATTCTCTACATAATAATTTTGAACATTCAATAGATAACATGCATAGTTTTTGTAACTCTCTTTCCCCATGTCTATAAAACTTGATGTTATCATATATATATATATATATAACTTTATTTTTCCTCGTAGTTTATTATCTAAAATAAAGCTATCTATGACATGTTATTAATTTAAAATGATAAAATGAATCCTTCATTAAATATAGTTTATACAGCACTGTTTTAGAGCATCCTCTGGGCCCGCAGGGATAGTGTCAGATTCCCTCCTCACCTCAAGAGCCTTAACCTAGTCACATAAAACAACATAGTCACAGGCTTCTGGGGTTAGGTGTGGACATTCTAGAAGTGGGTAATTATTTTACTTATCATAGTGAGTTTAAGAAACAGAGATGCTTGTGATGTCTTGAGTACATGAATATGAGGAGAACATAGTAAAATACAGTCTTAAAGGGTAAGCAACTTTGAAAGGCATCTTAAACCATCTTAAAGTTTTCAAATTTTGCCCAAAGTCATTACATTCTACCCTAGAACACCTAGAAAACTTCCTAGAAATTCTTGATTTTTTTTAAGGTTTTTTTTTTTTTTTTTTTTTTTTTCCTCTTTTATGGCCACACCTGCGTCATATGGAAGTTTCCAGGGCTAGGGAGTCAAGTCGCAGCTGCAGGTGCAGGCCTACGCTACAGCCACAGAAATACCAGGTTTGAGCCACATCTGTAAACTAAGCCACAGCTTGTGGCAATGCTGCATCCTTAACCCACTGAGCGTGGCCAAGGATCAAACCTGCATCCTCACAGGCACTATGTCAGGTTCTTAACATTGCTAAGCCACAATTTTTTTTTTTTCAGGTATAAAAGTAATTTTGACTTTTTTGTAAGGAACCAACTAGAGGTAAGTCAATATGAGATTAAGTTCAGAGGCTGACTGAAGTGGTGGAATAGAGATACAAGTAAGTGGATAGATTCAAGGAGATTTCCCAAGGAAAAATTGAAAAGAATTTGTCAACTATTGGAAAGATCAATGAGCAACCTAGCTTGGGCAACATGATTTCTACAAACACTGGCATGCGTGTAGACCATAAACTGAGAAGAGGCATTGGACAAGGGGCAAATTGGGAGTGGGAAGATCTTGAGTTTAATTGTAGAACTACTGTGTTTTGGTATTATGGATTTGTTCAACTCGAGATAATTGTTCTCACAGTTGACTAGAACAGATGTGAGGAGTAGACTAGAGATAATGCATTTGTAATTTATAAACATACACATCATAATTCAAACCAGTGAAGTGAATGGCATCTCTCAGGAAAAGAATGTAGACTGAGAAAAGAATTGATTAATTCCAACTTTATTGGAGTAAGAGAATGATGACGAAGTAAGAGAGTAACAAAGGTGATGAAATAATTGTCTTAGGGAAAGCTAGAAAGAAGCCTGGAGGCTTAACCAAGAGATGAGATAATTTTAAGTTTTTTTTTTTTTTTTTTTTTCTTTTTCTTTTTCTTTTTTGGCCACCCCACAGCATATGGAGTTCCTCTGCCAGGGATCAGATCTGAGCTATAGTTGTGACCTACACTGAAGCTGTGGCCAAACTGAATCCTTAACCCGCTGTGCTACGCCAGATCTAACCTGCATCTTGGCACTCCAGAGATGCCACCAATCCCATTGTGCCACAATGGGAACTCCAAGATGAGATTATTTTAAAAATAAGATTTTCAATTAGGATGAAACTTGCTAAGGGCTTAATAAAGGAAAACCAAAAATATCCATTGGATTTATTCATGTTATATTTCTTAGCAAACTTAAAAATATACATTCTATGGAATAATGGGGTCAAAAGTAATCCCGATTTTGGTAGATTGAAACTTGCTAAGGGCTTAATAAAGGAAAACCAAAAATATCCATTGGATTTATTCATGTTATACTTCTTAGCAAACTTAAAAATATACATACTATGGAATATTGGGGTCAAAAGTAATCCTGATTTTGGTGGATTGAGGAAGTAGAAACCCCAAATTTTGACAAGTCTGTTATGAAGAGTGATCGTGATGAGGGATAAAGAAATGCAGAGTTAATTGCAGTTTGGTGTGTGGTCTGGAATTTTTTTGTGGGGGTGGATGATGATAGAAGAAACTAAATCTTCAATACATATGAGAAAGTGCAAGACAGTGAAAGAGAAGTGAAGAAAGTCTTGATGGTTTAATATTCCTGTAGAGCTTGCTCAAAAAGTTGCTGCCCAGCTTGAAGGAGTCTTTTGACCAAAGAAAGTACAAGATTTAACCAACAACTTGTCATATTTTCTCATCTTAGAGGCCTCTCTCTTGGCTAACATCCAACCAACTTAGGGTGTTATATTTATTTTCCTTTGAAAATAATTTCTGCAGTTATTTTTTAAGTAAAAAAAGTATACTTATAGGTTTTAATTCATGGTGTTATTCCTTGATTGTATGAACATTATAAATTATTTATCTATGTTATCACAAAACTTCAACTATTTTTTCTTTATAAAGTTACCTTGTGCCTCTTATCTTTAATTTTTCCTAAATTTTAAACACTTTATCTAGCTTGTGTTTACCCTTGTTGGAATTTCAATCTTCTTTCAATATTTGCTCTGTTCTTTTTTCTTGCAATATATCATCTTTTTGCTGTTGTTGCTGCTCTTGTCATCTTAATCTTAAAGCAAAATCAGACCTTTTTAAATTGCTTTTTTATACATCCACTTTTCTACTGCAATTTTTACTGTAAAAATTTTGAATGACTACAGAAAAGTTAGTATATAGAACTTTTTTTTCCCTAAATAGGGGTCTTTGTTCATTTTCTTCCCATTTCTTGACACTGAAGCAAACCATATCTCCATTTTTTCCAAAGAATCTCTCCATCCTCTATCCTTTTAATGATTACTCTTAAAAACAACTTAAAAAAATTTGACAAGGAAGTTAAAAATAATGGGCTGATTCCTACCTCAATTAAATTTGTTCTTGGTAGGTTATATATTTGATATACATTAAATTATTTTTTTCAAGCTATTCACACTTAAAATAGAAATTTGTTATTTAAAAATTCCTTGTCTTTGTCATAGCAAAGCATTGGATTTAAAGCCAACTGACATAGCCCATCTCCTGAGTAGCAATGATTCTAGGAAATATACAAATAGATATGGTAAAGATCACCAACTCAATGCTATTACCAGAAAAAAGTCATCTTTTCTGGTCTTTTAAACGTCTTTACTATGATGGCTCTTTTAAAAACTTAGGCTCATATCTCATACTATTTTGCTTTCTCCTTGCTTTTATCATTTAATATTGTGTTTTTAGAATTTTATTATTTAAAATGTTTTCAGTGAATTCTATTTCATTATATGTATTTAAGCATTTTCATATTATAAGGACTCAGCGTGCCCTTAAAATCTTGCATGTCATTCGCTTCATCTAATGATTGCTTTTGGACACATTAAAAAATAAAATTATTGGATAAAAGGGTATAACCATTTTTAAAAGTTTTGTTAGTATTCTGAGGTGTTTGATGATCTGTTTCAAATTTGTTTTTTCTTTGTTTGTTTTTGGTGTTTCAGTTTGGATAATTTCTATTGACATATCTCAAGACATTCAAGTTCGGTGACTCCTTCCATAGCTATGCCCAGCTTTGTAATAATCGTGTTCATAGATTTCTTCATCTTTGGTAATTTTTTCCTTAGCATTTCTACTTGACTCTTTTTTTCTCATAGGTTGTATTTTTCTGCTGAGATTCTCCATCTCTTCATAGATTTGTTCACCTTTTCCATTAGATCATTTAAATATTAATAAAAGTTATTTTTATAGTCCCTGTTTGATGATTCCAACACCTGGGTTTTTATCTGGTTCTGTAGACTGTGTTCTTTCTTGAAAATTGATTGTTTTGTTGCTTTTCTATATGTCTCATAATTTTTGATTGAATACTGGATATATGTAAAAGAACAGTAGAATCTGGGATTAAAGACATTTATGTCTTGTCAGCCCATTGTAATGGTTGGTTGAGTTAATCCAGTCAATAGTTGAATTGGGTTAGGGTCTCTGTTTTTGATATATTTACTTTTAATCCCCTGTGGGATTCAAATGCCTGTAGCAGTGGGGTATTGCTACCTTGTTTATTTTTTTCCTTTTTAGGGCCACACCTGTGGCATATGGAAGTTCCTGGGTCAGGGGTTGAATCGGCTCCACAGCTACAGGCCTGAGCCACAGCCACAGCAATGCCGTATCCAAGCTGCATCTGCATTTTACACTGCAGCTCACAGCAATGATGAATCCTTTAACCCACTGCATGAAGCCAGGGATTGAATCCACATCCTCATGGATACTAGTCGGGTTCTTAACCTACTGAGCTACAACAGGAACTCCTTGTATGGGCTTTCTAGGGTTTCTGTAACAAAGTACTGAAAAGTGAACAGCTCAAAAGCCAGAATTTTATTGTCTCATAATTCTGGAGGCTAGAAGTCTGAGATCAAGGTGTCAGCAGAGTTATTTCAAGTTTCCTAACTTCCATTGGTCCCCTGGCTTGTGGCAGCATAACTCCAGTCTTCATATGCAATTTTCTTTGTGTAGGTGTCTATCTCTGAATTTCCCCTTTTTATAGGTTCACCAGACATATTGGACATACAGACATATTGTAAGAAGCCTATTTCAAATAAGGTCAACTTTTGAGATACTGGGGGTTATGCTTTCAACATAGGAATTTTGGAGGGGACATAATTCAGCACATAACCATAAATATGAGAGTGCTGGAAAGTTCTGCTCAGTGTCCCATTCTCTCCCTTCACCAGATCCTGCACACCCTTCACCAGATCCTGCACAAAGGGATGCCTTGCCGTTGGCCCTTCAGCTGGGGCAGATCACTATTGCTTGTTACTTAATGCAAGGCATCTTTGGGGGCACAGGTATACTTCTCAGCCAGTCTTAAGCAGACCTTGTGTTTCTGAGACTCAGGAACGAGGCTTTCTCTGAGTCCATGGTCCTTCACTCATGTGCAGACACATTCTATCTCATACACAGTGCAGAGTCTACAGGACAGGTATGTTGCTGCTCCTCTCCTACTAGCAGCCAGACTTCCTTGTGCTGGGCAGGGATCTTGGCTCCAAATGACTGCCTTGCTCTTACTACAGTGGTGACAGTTTTCAGTTTTGTGTCAAGGCAGGTTCTAGGCTTCTGCAGATTCTCTGCCTTTGCCCCAGTAGCAGATGGCTTTGGCTTGTTACTTCAGAGTGGAATTTGGAGGGAGAGCAGTTTTCTCTCCCTCCCCCAGAGGCCTCCAACCTTTGTTGGAACCCAGGAGTGGAAGGGATTCTGTCCCCTTCCCCCTGAAAGACAGCTTCCCTTCTACTCCTATCAGAAGGAGCCCATCTTTGGCTTGAAGCTGGTGGAGGGCGTTCTCTTCTCCTCCTTCAGGGGCAGACAACCTTTCCTGTCAAAGCAGGGTGAGGTCCCAGGCAATAGTGGATTTTTTTTTGCCTCTCCCTCAGGAACATCTCACTTTTGTTTTGTTTCAGAAAAAGGTCTGGCAGATTTTTGCCCTATCTCCCAGTGGCAGCTTATTGCCATTTCGCATCTGTGCACAGGCTGAGTCATTGATGTACTTCTCAAGGATGGCTATTCCATTCAATACTCCATCCAACTTGCTCCACGAGAGGAACACATTCATTTTTCTTGTCCTGCCTCCTATCTTCCTCATGGCGAAGGCCTACAGAAAAGAGCTGTAAGGATGAGGGAAAACTCACCCTGTATATGGGCCTCTCATGTAATCTACACGGTCACTCTGGCCCTCAAAAGTGTTCATAACCCTTTATTAGGTTTATCTTATTACCTGGGAACCTCAGCTCCCTGATGAGTTACAGAAAGATTCAGACTTCTCTCAGTGTCAGGGTTGGAATGGCATTCTGCTGCAGATTTATGCATCTTAAGTGTTAGTAGAAACTTTTTCTAATTATACCTTGAATTAGTCTCCTATCCAATATTTCTGGTACATTCCTCAGAAGCACTATTTTTCTCATTTTATTTTATTATTTTTTTTTCTGATTTTAGATTTGCATTCTCTATCTAGTTCTCCATAGTTCTAGTCTTACAAGACTTTTTTTTTTCATTGTCCCCAAATTTTATTTTGAAATTATGCTTTGTTTAGAACTGACATATTTATTTACCCAGGGGAGTATGTGTGTGACCTATAGTTTTGCTAAGTATTCTTTGCAGTCTTGATAGATTTGCCATCCTGTTGCTATAACAAGAAGGCAAATTACATTGTAAAAATTTTAGAGTAATTTCTAACAAGATTCTGATGATAGTTCAGAAACAGGAGTGAAGTTTACTAGGCAACATCAAAGAGCACTTACCCTGATGAGTATAGCTCTGCTGCCTTTTGATCAAGAAATTGTGCATTGGAGCCACTTTCTACCTACTTCTAAGAATAGCAAGTTTGCTTTGTCTTGCAAAAGAGGTAAATATGGTTTAACTAATTGAGTTTTGCACCATAGCTCCATGGCTTTTGTTACTTAAAGTTTCTCTTTATCTTTGGCAATAAATTCAGTTGGTTTTAACATTTTTTACATAACCTATGTTCTCCTCTCCATTTATGGGCACCTAAGAGGAAGTTAAAAAAGTTGAATCAGAGACCACCAGCAGTGAGTCAGCCTCTGTTTTTAAAGTGAAAAGCTACATGAAATTTTCAGACAATGACTATATACTATGATCATCATATTGATGCTGAAGTTGGTGATTTTTGATAAAGTAAATAAATAGCTGTTTGTTACTGATATGGCATAAGAGGTGTGCAGTATTTAATCATTAAATGGAATGTGTGGTTTAGTCAATTGTTGTCATATATTTATTGAGTACCCAGCCAGCAGCCTGAGCTATCAAACCTCCACTGTGGCATCACCCTATGACTTGCAGAGCTTTAAAATTTGACAGAGCATTCTTAAAGCAGCCCTGCTTAAATTTGGCTTGCAGGCTGTTACCTTGTTAGATAAAATATAACTTTTGTCAATTTTAATCTGTGCTAGGAAAGAACATCTAAATTAAAATCAAACAAAAATGGTGTACTCATTTCCCTTTCAATTTTTTCCAAGTGTAATAGATACTTTACTGTCTAAGTCTGGAAGATACATAGAATAGTTCTTTTCTGTGATGCCTAGGTTATCTATTCTACATTTCTTGGGACAGTCCAATTAGGTCTGAGTTCTTTGATTTCTGACTGGGGTTTGCTGGAAATAGCAGTGGGGTACTGAAATCTCGGTAAAAAGCCGTTCTGGAAAATAAACCTTCTAGATTCTTAATCATAAATTGAAGCGGTGTGGTAGATGTTTGAGGTCAGGGAGGTGGGATGGTAACTAAGAACTCTTAAGCAACTACTTTCTCCCAAATTTATTAGGTATTAGTATATTCACACCCACTTTCCCAATCCCCCAGCCAAACTTGATTAATCTAGAGCATGGAGTGTTTAATGACTTGTACTATAATAGCTGTCAATTGGAAGAGTCATATTTTGCATTTATGTCTTTGTGTGTTCAAATCCTTGTTCTTTCTTTCTAAGATTATGCCTGTAATAGGTAGGATACCATTTGGGTTTTACAGAGGACTTATTTTACTCTGCAAGTTTTAATGTCTAGTTACAGAGTTTGGATATGTCAATTTAAACAGCAAATTTGTATAGAAGATAGCACATGAAAGGAGTCATTTCAACAAGGGGAAAAATGATGACTGGGGCAATTGGGTATACATACATAAGATTGGAGGGAGCAATTAGGATATGTAGTAAGTACCAGGCTGGCCTGAAATTCTCGACTGGGTTCAAAAGCTAAGAAGCCACAACATAAGTATTTGAAATTATAAGTTAAAATTATGTCAAAACAGAAGCAAATAATATCATACTAACTTATTATCAGAACTAAGTAAAAACAAAGTCTTCATCTTCTCTCTTCTTTTTGTTACTACTTAAGATGTATAGCCATTCAATTGTTTTTTAACCATTTTGTTAACATGATATACACAGTTAAGACAATGGTGTCTATCTGGAACAGACTAGAAGTGCCATGTACATGGAAGCTATTAAAACCAAATTAGAAGGTCACCAGCTTTGTGGCTTACAGGATTTCAGGAGTGAAGGATACAGTGTGCCATCTTCACATGAGCTTTATGTGGACATCAACAGCCTAATCCTTCTAAAAGTTTACAAAATAACTTGTGATGCTCTAACCAAAAAGCAGCTGTTATTTATAGATATTTTTAAACTCTCAAATGTTTGTTGCTCAAGAAAGAGGATAAGGTAGTTCCTCTGGTGGTGCAATGTGTTAAGGATCTGCCATTGTCACTGCAGCAACTTGGGTCATTGCTGCGGCATGGGTTCGATCCCTGGCCCCAGAACTTCCACATGCCTTAGGCATGGCAAAAAAAGATAAAAAATAAAAGAAAGGATAAGGGTACTTTAAGAAAGGAGATGAGTAATGAGCCATTGGTTTAAACCAGAAAACAGATGATGAATGCTTTGGAGCAATGAATTCATCAGTGGGCTGGAATGAATAGGTTCATTTTGAAGTACATTTGAAGATAAGTTAGGAAAGGTAAGTAGTAGCCAGGCTGTGAACGATCAGGTTAAAATGTTGGGATTTATCATTAGGTGACTGGGAACAATAAAACATCTGAGAAGTAAAAAGGAGACTTCCAGTACTATAATAGAGGTTAAAACTGGCAGATGTGCATTCTATCAAATGGCGGAAAGAGAGTCTACAGGCTGAGTATTAGTCAGTTTTTGTTTTACAACAAAGAGCCTAAAAATACCAGTAGCTCACAACAATGGACCTTTATAGTTTCTCTTTCATAGTTTTGCAGGTCAGCTGAAGCACCTTGCCTTCAGGTTACTGATGGTTTAGGCTTGCAGGTTGGGTCTACCCCACAGTGTCTCATCCTAGGATCAGGGTCTGCCCAGGACATTTCTTTCTTCTTGGCAATGACACAAGAACAAGCAGGAACAATTGCTGACTTTCAGAGCCTGAGCCCAGAACTAGTTATTGTCATTTCCTTCCACATTCCATTGGCCAAAGCAAGTCAATGACCAAGTTGAATATCAGTAGAGTAGAAATCTATAATTTGTGCATTCTGTTAGTACTTCAGTGGCACATGGCAAAGGATGTGGCACTACAGTTGGATTTAGGGAGGAGCTGAGAGCTGGGACCAAGGACTAAATCCACCACATGGAAAGAGACCACTTGACAACCTGCTTGAGTAATCTGGACAAGAACTGTGGCTAGTGTAGTAACAGAAAGAATTTCTAATTACGTGATGGGAAGAACTCAAGATACATTCCTAATGAAGAAGGAAGAGGATTTTCCAACTGACCTAATATCAGGAATACTGGGAAAAATTCCAATCAATGCAAATGACTACATTGATAACATAAGATATGCAATTTTTCTTAAAGACATGAAATTTGAAAGTTGTGTTGACCTTTAAAGTCAAGTAGGACCAACTCCAAAATTCATAATCTCAACTACCACATTATACTGATATCAATCATATAATTTCTAGAAATAAAGCATAATATGGGTTGAATGTATGGCAAATTAGTCAAGTCATCATTATTTTCAACTAGATCTATTGCTTCAGCCCCTCCCTGTACCTATTAGGATTTGAACATGTCAATCTAAACTTTTTAAGAATCAAATTTACAATTCTCTTCAGAAATGACAATGAGAAGAGGTAATGTGAAATAACTGGAGAGCTTCTCCTAAGAAAATTTTAACTTGCTCTGTTCTGGCAAAATTCCATGGGATGCATTTAGAATTAGACAATTAAACTCATTTGTTGGCTGCATGGATTATTCTTTTTTTAAGAGCTTCCTAATATTGTGATTTTTAGATATATCAATTTTTTCATGACTGCTAGCTAATTTCTTCATGTGTATGACTGAGAAAAAATTAAGAAAGGTGATAATATGTGGTAGGAAAACTTACTGAAAAGATTAATATAAATATGAAAATAATTCTTTCCTTTAAATGGATCTTAGAATATGATCATGATGTCTATATAAAGTAAGCTATGGAAGAATTTTTAAATATTAAATAGATCTTTAGGCTTAAAATAATGTTTAATGAAATTTTAAAGAAAAATCATATTGATCTGATTGACTGAACTTTAGTATATTTAGACATTATTATTAGTTAAGTAAATTTATGCCAGTTCATTACAGTGTAGATGTTATGCCTATAAACAGAAAACAGGTTTCTTGAATGTGTTTGTCAATACTTCTTTTAGTGCTGTATTGTTTCAGTCTAACAAAAATATAGAAAATATAATTAAACTATTTTGCTGTACAGTGGAAATTGAAGGAACATTGTAAATCAACTATACTTTAATAAAAAATAAAATACATAGAACTTTTAAAAATTAAATATATATGTTTAGTATTATTTGCATTATCATCATTAAGCCAAATTTGGAAGAGTGAAATGCAGAACTCAGTGAAATTATATCTGGAAATCTAAATATCTTTTGGATCTTAGCTTACGTTAAAAGTGAAAATGTTAAACCGTCAGATCTGTAGAAGAACAGACGTGGCTTGAACTTAAATTCTGAATTCAAACTTGTGGTTTGAAATCTTCCTACTAGAGGTGAATTTACAGTTTAACCTTGATAGTACCTTATAAAGAAAGGTGAAATGCAAACATGTTGAAGAAGAAGAGCAGAAATTGATTGTCATCAAAATGTCAATAAGTGTTTTGTTTACACTATATGAATATGATTCATAAATTCTTAAAACTCACGATGAATCTAAATATGAAGCTAGGGTTTAAAAAGAAAGGTATAGCAAAGAATTCTGCATTTAAAAAGCATTTGACTTTTCCTTGAATCCTTGGCAGCCTCAGTGGTCAGCACTGGAAACGGTGATAAATAAAATTCCAGAATCTGCAAAGCTGCCATACTTTAAATGATGTAAAAAGTAGGTATTTGTTTTTTTTTTTTTATTGTTTAAAATGTCCTCATAATGTAAACTAACAGATTCCTGCAGTTGATGTAACAGATGAGTATCAAATTTGTCATTTGGGGGAGTTCCCATTGTGGCTCAGTGGAGTAAGAACCTGACATAGTGTCCATGAGGATGTGGGTTCAATCAATGGCCTTGCTCAGTGGGTTAAGGATATGGGCTTGCCACAGCATAGGCCTCAGGTGCAGCATGGCTGTGGCCATGACTGGCAGCCACAGCTCCAGTTCCACCCCTAGCCTGGGAATTCCCGTATGCTGTAGGTACAGCCAGAAAAGAAAAAAAAAAATGTCATTTTTGTATTGAAGCATAAATTGCTTGTCTCATTTCAGAGTATTTTATTTTTCCTCATATTTTATAACTTTTATCAACTGTTAAACTCTCAGGTTTCTAAGATATGGATTTCACTTTGTTCTTTAAGCAAGTAAAGAGAAATGCAGTATATTGTTAAGGAAGAATAAAGTTTTTATTATTTATTGCCAGAGAAATGCATATATATATATACATATTTTTCCAAATTTCCCAAAATTCATTTTTCAGAATTTTTTTAAAAAAATAAGTAATTAGAGACATTCAAGTTCAAAAATGATGAATCTACTGAGAGAAAATGCAAATGCAGCAGTCTCTTAGAAAGCTATAGGATATAAAATGTTTTAAAATACTTTGCATTTTTTTTCAAATAATATTACAAAGCTATGGTAATTAAAACAGTGTCATACTGGTAGAGAAATAGACATGAGGATCAATGGGACAGAATAGAGGGCCCAGAAATAAACATAAACAGCTATGGTCAATTAATCTTTGACAAAGGAGGGAAGAATTTAAAATGAGAAAAAGACAGCCTGTTCAGCAAGTTGTTCTGGGAAATCTGGACAGCCGCATGTATATCAATGAAAGTAGAACACAGCCTCACACCATGCACAAAAATAAACTCAAAATGGCTTCAAGACTTAAATATAAGATATGATACCATAAAACTCCAAGAAGAGAACATAGCAAAACAATCTCTGACATGTACCACACAGATTTCTTCTTAGATCAGTCTTCCAAGGCAATAGAAATAAAAACAAAAAATAAACAAATGGGCCCCCATCAAACTTACAAGCTTTTGCACAGCAAAGTAAACCATAAGAGAGAGAGAGAAAGGCAACCTAGGGAATGGGAGAAAATCATTGCAAATGATGCAACCAACAAGGACTTAATTTCCAAAATATACAAACCGCTGATACAATAACCAATAAGCAAAACAAAACAAAAATCAAAAAATGGGCAGAAAGACCTAAATAGACATTTCTCCAAAGAAGATATACAGATGGCCAGTAGGCACATTAAAAAATGCTCAACATCACTAATTATTAGAGAAATGCACAACAAAAAACAAATGCTGAGGAGGGTGCAGAGAAAAGGGAACCTTCCTGCACTGTTGGTGGGAATGTAAATTGGTACAACCACTATGGAAAACAGTATGGGAGTTCCTCAGAAAACTAAATAGGGAACTACTGCATGATCTTGCAATCCCACTCCTGGCCATATATCTGGACAAAACTGTAACTCGAAAAGATACATGCACCCCAATATTCATAGCAGCACTGTTCTCAATAGCCAAGACATGGAAACAACTTAAATGTCCATTGGCAGATGAATGGATTAAGAAGATGTGGTACATATATATAATGGTATACTACTTAATACGAAAAAGAATGAAATAATGCCATTTGTGGCAACATGGATGCACTTGTACTAAGTGAAGTCAGAAAGAGAAGGGTAGACACCTTATGATATCACTTTTATGTGGAATCTAAATATGGCACAAATGAACCTATCTACAAAACAGAAACAGACTCAGAGACTTAGAGAACAGACTTATGGTTGCCAAGGGGGAGGGAGGAGGGAGTGGGATTGACTGGGATTTTGGGGTTAGCAGAGGGAAATTATCACATTTCAATGGATAAGCAATGAGATCCTATTGTACAGTACAGTGAATTATATCCAACTTGTTGGAATATACCATGATGGAAGATAATATAATAAAGAGAATGTATATGTGTGTGTATCTGTGTGTGTGTGTGTGTGTGTGTGTGTATAACTAAATCACTGCTGTATTGCAGAAATTGGCACAACATTGTAAGTCCACCATAATTTAATAAAAATAAATAAATATAAAAAATTCAAAAATAAAAATGCTTTGTGTTTTTATTAACAGTCAATATGTAAAAATTACAGAGTGAAAACTATGTACCTATATAAGCAATAGAAAAATTATTTTGGATAGGAACATACGATTTTTTGTAAGAAACAATTAGAATAATTTATCTGTAGGCACATAGAATTAAGCCAAAATTAAGATTTTGCTGGTCACTTCTTACATTACTAGGGCTTTGTTATCATCCTCCTTTCCACATATCTGGGAATTCACACACCCTGCTGTTGCTACTGCCAAATGCTCTGGTCACCTTGAAGATCTGCCTAGAGCTTATTACCACTTCCCAGGGCCCTGCAACTAGGAGTAGCTTGTGCCACCTTCCTGCAGGTCCTTGCTGCTGTTGAGAGCCCAACAGTGAGGCACTGACTGCTGGCCCGACCCATTGCATCCTTCTCCCTGAAAACACACTGAGCATCCTGGGAGCAACAGCCTGCTCACACTGAAGAAAGAGATAGCAAATATTCAAACTCCCACATCAAAAATAAATACAAAGCAGTATTCTTGCATAGAAGTAGCCTTCTAAGACTATAGTTTGGCTTCCCAGAACACATAGAAAAAGAAAAACAGAAGCAAGATGAAGAAGCACAGAAACTATTCCCAATTAAAGGAACAGGAAAATTCACCTAAAGCAGTCAACAGTGAAACAAACCTCTGCGGTCTGACTGACATTGAGTTCAAAAGGGAGATAGTGAAAATGCTGAAGAAATTAAGAAGATATTAACAGTAATGCAGATTCCTTTAAAAAGGAACTAGAAAATATAAGGAGGAGCCAAGAAAAACTAGAAAATTAATTTGCAGAGATACAAACTGAGCTTAAGGCAGTAAAGAGCAGAATGAATAATGCAGAAGAATGAATTAGTGACATGGAAGATAAAATAATGGAAATCAGCCAAACAGGACAGCAGACAGAAAACCAAATGAAAAAACATGAAATCAATATAAGAGACCTATGGGATAATATAAAGTGGGCCAATCTACACATAATAGGAATTCCATAAGGAAAAAGAAAAGAAAAGAGCATTGAAAATATATTTGAAGAAATTATGGCTGAAAACTTTCCAAATCTAACAGATACTGATACCAAGATAGAGGAAGCACAGAAGGCCCCAAACAAGCTGAATGCAAACAGGGCCACACTAAGACATATTATAATAAAAATGGCAAAATTTAAAGATAGAGGCTTCTAAAGGCAGCAAGAGAAAAACAAAGCATTAATTATAAGGTGATCCCCATAAGGCTATCAGCTGATTTCTCTACAGAACAACAACAGGCCAGAAAGGAGTGGCAAGATATATTTAAAGCACTGGAAGGAAAAAAAAAAATACGCGACCTAGAATACTCTATCCAGCAAGAATATCATTTAAATTAGAAGGGGAAATAAAGAATTTCTCCAACAAACAAAAGCTAAAAGAGTACAGCAACACTAAACCCATTCTAAAAGAAATACTGAAAGGGCTTCTCTAAATTAAAAAAAAGAGGAAAAAAAAAGAGAAAAACAAGAATTAGGATGGAGGAAACCACAACTGAAAAAGTCACTTAAATAAGCCAGCATACAGATCTAAACACGAAGATGTTAAAAAAAAAGTCATCAAAATCATACAATGTGCAGAAGGAAACTAAGAAAATAGAAATTCTTTTTCTCTTATTTTAATTATGTGTTTGAGCCTATATGACTATCAGGCAAAAGCAAGCAGATATAGGAAGGGCTTAACATGCTTAAGAAACAGGGCAACCACAAATCAAAACCGAACATTACATTCACAAAAACTGAAAAGAAAAGTACTCAAGCATAAAATAAATTGAAACCATCCAACCCAAAAAAAGAAGAAAAGATAAACATAGACTCAACTGGAAAACAAAGTTTAAAATGGCAATAAATATGTATCTATCAAAAAATCATCTTAAATGTCAATGGACTAAATGCTCCAATCAAAAGACACATAGTGGCAGATTGGATAAAAAAGCAAAAAAGCTTCAATCTGCTGCCTACAAGAAACTCACCTTAAAGCAAAGGACATGTATAGATTGAAAGTGAGGGGATGGGAAAAGACAGTTCATGCCAATGAACAAGACAGAAAATCAGGAGTTGCAATACTCATATCAGACAAAATAGACTTTAAAACAAAGGCCATTAAGAAAGACAAAGAAGGATACTATTTAATTGTTAAAGGATCTGGTCAAGAAGAGGATATTACAATCGTCAATATATATGCCCCTAATATAGGACCACTCAGATACCTCCAACAAATACTAACAGACATAAAGGAGAAATCGATGGGAATACAATCATAGTAGAAGACTTTAAAACCCCACTCACAACAATGGACAGATCCTCTAGGCAGAAAACCAATAAGGCTACAGAGATCCTAAAAGACACAGTAGATAAGCTAGACTTAACATTTTCAGGATGTTACTTCCAAAAAAATCAGAATATTCTTTCTTCTCAAGTGCACATGGAACATTCTCAAGGATTGTCACATACAGGGGCACAAAGCTAACTTCAACAAATTTAAGAATATAGAAATCATTTCAAGTATCTTCTCTGACCACAATGGCATGAAACTAGAAATCAACCATAGGAGAAAAAATGAGGAAAAACTTACTACATGGAGACTAACAACATGCTACTAAAAAATCCATGGGTCAAAGAGGAAATCAAAAAGGAAATTAAAAAATATCTTGAGACAAATGATAATGAAGACACATCCACTCAAAATCTATGGGATGCCACAAAAGTAGTGCTCCGAGAAAAATTCATAGCAATACAGGCCTTCCTCAAAAAAGAAGAAAAATCTCAAATTGACAACTTAACCCACCACCTAAATGAATTAGAAAAAGAACAAACAAAACCTAAAGTCAGCAGAAGGAAGGAAATCATAAAGATCAAAAGGAAATCAATAAAATAGAGATTCAAAAAACAATAGAAGAAATCAATAAAAACCAAGAGCTGATTCTTTGAAAAGATAAAAAATATTGACAAACCTCTGGCTAGACTCACCACGAAGAGGAGAGAAAAAACCCAAATAAACAAAATCAGAAATTAAAAAGGAGAATTCACAATAGATACTATAGAAATACAAAAAACCATGAGAGAATACTATGAACAATTGTATGCTAACAAATTTGACAACCTAGAAGAAATGGACAACTTTCTAGAGACATACAGCCTGCCAAAACTGAAACAAGAAGAAACAGATCAACTGAACAGACCAGTCACTAGAAATGAAATTGGATATGTCATCAAAACACTCCCTACTAATAAAAGTCCAGGACCAGATGGCTTCACAGGTGAATTCTACCAAACATATAAAGAGGAATTGGTGCCCATCCTCCTTAAACTCTTTCAAAAGGTGGAAGAAGAAGGAATACTCCCAAAGACATTCTATGAGGCCACCATCACCCTCATTCCAAAACCAGACAAAGATATCACCAAAAAAGAAAACTATAGGCCAATATCTTTGATGAATATAGACGCAAAAATTATCCACAAAATTTTAGCCATCCAAATCCAACAATATATCAAAAAGATCATACACCACGACCAGGTGGGATTCATCCCAGGTGCACATGGATGGTTCAACATACGCAAATCAAT
This sequence comes from Sus scrofa, assembly GCF_054392235.1. Taxonomy (NCBI): domain Eukaryota; kingdom Metazoa; phylum Chordata; class Mammalia; order Artiodactyla; family Suidae; genus Sus; species Sus scrofa. The sequence continues at coordinate 67,460,033 of NC_139390.1, forward strand.
CGACATCATGCACCACATTAAAAAAAAGTCAAAAACCACATGATCATCTCAATTGATGCAGAGAAAGTATTTGACAAAGTGCAGCATGCATTCACGATCAAAGCTCTTACCAAAGTGGGTATAGAGGGAACATAACTTAACATAATAAAATACATTTATGACAAACCCTCAGCAAATATAATAAAAGCTGAGAGCCTGGAATAAGACTTAAATGAGAGAAGTTTTTAAAATGTAATGGTCTTAATCTGATAAAGAAATTAAATCATATGTATGGATACCTTAGTTCTATAGTATAATGCTTGGCATGTAGTAAACTAAGTAAATGGTCTCTGTTATTATTATTGTTGTTATATTATTCCCACTGCAGAAATATACTGATTGCCAATACCTAACACACCTGAGGCCTGATAATTTGCATATCATAGCATTAATTTTGATTTAATACAGTTATTGTATGTAACTTTAAAAAAATTTTTTTAGGTTTTTATTTTTTCTATTATAGTTGACATATTGTTCTGTCTATTTCTGCTGTACAGCAAAGTGACTCAGTCATATGTATATATACATATATAGATGTACACTTCTTCTTACATTATCCTCCATCATGTTCCATCAAAAGTGACTAGATATAGTTCCCTGTGCTATTCAGTAGGATCTCATTGCTTATCCACTCCTAATTCAGTAGTTTGCCTCTACTAATCCCAAACTCCCAGTCCATTCCTCTCCCTTGCCCTCTGCCTTGGCAACCACAGTCTATTCTCCAAGTCTGTGAGTTTGTTTCTTTTCTGCAGACAGGTTCATTTGTGCCATATATTAGATTCCAGGTATAAGTGATATCCTATGGTATTTGTCTCTCTCTTTCTGACTTACTTCACTAGTATGAGAGTCTCTAGTTCCATCCATATTGCTGCAAATGGCATTATTTTGTCCTTTTCTATGGCTGAGTTGTATTCGATTGCATATGTATACCACATCTTCTTAATCCATTCATCTGTGGATGGACATTTATGTTGTTTCCATACCTTGAATATTGTGAATAGTGCTGCTATGAACATGTGGGTGCATGTAACTTTTTCAATGAAAGTTTTGTCTGGATATATGCCCAGCAGTGGGATTGCTGGATCATATGGTAGATCTATATTTAGTTTTCTGAGGAACCTCCATATTGTTTTCCATGGTGGTTGTACCAATTTACATTCCCACCAACAGTTCAGGAGGTTTCCCTTTTCTCCACATCCTCTCCACCACTTCTTATTTGTAGATTTACTAAAGACGGCCATTCTGACTGGTGTGAGGTGGTATCTCATAGTAGTTTTGATTTGCATTTCTCTACTAATTAGTGATGTTGAGCAATACTTCTGTGCCTGTTGACCATCCATATATCTTCTTTGGAGAAGTGTCTATTCAGGTCTTTTGACCAATTTTTCAATTGAGTTGTTGGCTTTTTTGCTGTTGAGTTGTATATGTTGTTTGTATATTTTAGAGATTAAGCCCTTGGTGCTTGCATTGTTTGAAAATATTTTCTCCCATTCTGTAAGTTGTCTTTTTTTTATGATTTTTATTTGCTGTGCAAAAGCTTGTAAGTTTCGTCAGGTCCCATTAGTTTATTTTTGTTTTTATTTCTGTTGCCTTGGGAGACTGACCTAGGAAAACATTTGTATGGTTGATGTCAAAGAATGTCTTGCCTATGTTCTCTTCTAGGAGTTTGATGGTGTCTTGTCTTATGTTTAACTCTTTAAACCATTTTGAGTTTATTTTTGTGCATGTTGTGAGGATGTGTTCTAGTTTCATTGGTTTACATGCAGCTGTCCAGCTCTCCAAGCACCACTTGTTGAAAAAAAAAACCCTGTCCTTTTCCCATTTTATATTCTTGCCTCCTTTGCCAATGATTAATTGACCATAGCTGTCTGAGTTTTTTCTGGGTTCTCTATTCTGTTCCATTGGTCTGTATGTCTGTTTTTGCACCAGTACCACACTGTCTTGATTACTGTAGCTTTGAAATATTGTCTGAAATCTGAGAGAGTTATGCATCCTGCTTGGTTTTGGTTCCTCAGGATTGCTTTGGCAATTCTAGGTATTTTATGGTTCCATGTACATTTTTGGATTGTTCTAGTTCTATGAAAATGTCATAGGTAATCTGATAGGGATTGCATTGAATCTGTAGATTGCTTTGGGTAGTATGGCTATTTTAACAGTATTAATTCTTCCAATCCAAGATCATGGAATATCTTTCCATTTCCATTTCTTTGACTCCTCTTTAATTTCCTTGATTAATGTTTTATAGTTCTTAGCATGTATGCCTTTCACCTCATTGGTCAGGTTTATTCCTATATATTTTAATTTTGGGGAGTGCAATGTTAAAAGTTATTGTATTTTTAAATTCCTTTTCTAATATTTCATTGCTAGTATAGAGAAATGCCACTGATTTCTGAATATTACTCTTGTATCATGCTACTTTGCATAATTCATTGATCAATTTGAGTAATTTTTTTGTGGAGTCCTTAGGGTTTTCTATATATAGTATCATGTCATCTATATTGATTGACAATTTTACCTCTTCTTTTCCAATTTGGATACTTTTACTTCTTTTGTTTGTCTGATTGCTGTGGCTAGGACTTCCAGTACCATGTTGAGTAAAATTGGCATGAGTGGGCATCCTTGTCTTGTTCCAGATTTTAGTGGGAAGGTTTTCAGCTTTTCTCCATTGAGTATTATATTTTCTGAGGCTTTGTCATAATTTGCTTTTATTATGTTAACATATGTTCCCTGTATGCCCACTTTGGTAAGAGGTTTTATCATGAATGGATGTTGGACTTTGTCAAATGTTTTTTCTGCCTCTCAATAGATGATCTCAATAGATGATCATTTGGTTTTTGACTTTTCTTAATGTGGTGTATGACGTTGATTGATTTGTGTATGTTGAACCATCCTTGTGAACCTGGAATGAATCCCACTTGGTCATGATGTAAGATCTTTTTCATATATTATTCAATTTGGTTGGCTAAAATTGTGTTGAGAATTTTTGCAGTTCTATTCATCAAAGATATTAGACTGTAATTTTCTTTTGTAGTATCTTTGTCTAGCTTTGATATTAGGATGATGCTGGCTTCATAGAATGTCTTTGGAAGTGTTCCTTCTTCTTCAACCTTTTGGAAAAGTTTAAGAAGAATGGCTATAAGTTCTTCTTTGTATGTTTGGTAGAATTCTCCTGTGAAGCCATCTGGTCCTGGACTTTTATTAGTAGGGAGTGTTTTTTATGATGTATTCAATTTTATTTCTAGTGACCAGTCTGTTCAGTTGATCTGTTTCTTATTGTTTCAGTTTTGGCAGGCTGTATGTCTCTAGAAAGTTGTCCATTTCTTCCAGATTGTCAAATTTGTTGGCATATAAATGTTCCTAGTATTCTCTTATGTTTTTTGTTTGTTTGTTTCTGCAGTATCTGTTGAGATTTTCCTTTTTCATTTCTTATTTTGTATATTTGAGTTCTTTCTTTTCTCTTCTTGGTGTGTCTAGCCAGAGGTTTGTCAATTTTGTTTACCCTTTCAAAGAACCAGATCTTGGTTTTATTGATTTTTTTTGTATTGTTTTTTGAATCTCTCAGTAGAAAGATCTTTAGATGTTGGGAAGCTGTCAAGTTCATTGTCACAGATACAAGTTTTCCAAAATTTTCATTTCTGCTTGGAAGATCATATAATTGACAAGTTAGTTTTGCTTTTTTTTCCTAAAGTGATTTTTTTAGCAACTTAAGAAAGTAACTTTTTTCTACTACATATCCAAGTGATTTAATTTATAATTATGCTAATGCTTTTGTATTTTAATCTCTGAGCTACAATTTTCCTTTAAATTTCAAACTCATATCCAACTGCATATTTGATATACCAACTTGCATATCTCTCAGGTACAAGTTCAAAATTGAACTTTTGATCAGATTGGTAAACTGCCTCTCCCCCTGAAAGTGTGTGCATGCACAAGCATGCTCACATACACGCACACAAATAACAAAAGCACTAACCAAGCATCTGTTCCAGTTACTGTGGCTGCTTAACATATAACTCCAAAACATGGTAGGTTAAAGCACAGTGACATTTGTTTTTCTTACAAGTCTGTCTTTTGGGTAGGACTATGTAGTGATAGCTTTTCACTGCTGCTCTTTGTTTTCAGCTGGGATCTGAAATCACCTGAAGGCCCCTTCACCCTCATGTCAGTGCTGGCTTTCAGCTAAGCCCTTAACTGGGGCTGTTTTGAGCAGCTTTCTTCCCAGTAGCCTTTGATTCTTACAACCTGATGGATGTCTTCCAAGCATAAGCCTCCTGACCTAGCTTCAGAAGTCATGTAGCCTCCTTTACCTCTCATTCTTATTTGTTAATGTAGCCAAAATGATCCAACTGGCTTCAAAGAAGGGAAAATAATCTTCCAGCTAGAAGTAGAAGTGCATATAGGATAAGAAATGTTGCCTCACCAATTTTTTTTTGAAAATACAATCTGCCTCACCAAGCAAGTAAGAAAATACCATTCCTTTATGAATCATTTGAATTTCAGCAAATGCCCATCATCTTTATATCTGCCCAAACCCCAAACCAAGGTTTCATCCTTAATTTATTCTTTTATTTCACTCTCACATCAGTACCAGTAAACTAACATGCGACCCACTATTCTTTTGTTCCCATCTAGCCCTTTCTCCACATATACGTGTTAATAGCAAAAATTAGCTAATGACACTTCCTTGCTTAAAACACCCACATATAAACTGTTCTTGTATGGACGTACACAATGGGTGTATGAGTCATACCACTTGTGAGAGTTGTGTATGATGGAAAAGATTAACAAAACATCTCAAGTACCTTTGATAGTTTAAAGATTAGTGGGGTTTATATTCAGTTGCTTTCTGCCTTGAAACAATATAAATAAAGAAAATATTAGCTGTATTTTTAAATACCCAGAGCATCATATGTTTTATTGTTATTTCTCATAAAGTATATTATTATTTTCTCCTATAAGTGAATGTACGGGCCATAAACTTTTTTCTTTCTCTGACCACCTTTTAGGATTAGGTCCTAGAACTCTAATATTCACTGCTAAATGTCCTGTGTACAATTACAGAAAGCAAACACACATCTTGAAAAGACACAGACAGTTTATACATTATTTACTATTTCTATCATGCTGCTTCATGTTCATAGAAAACACATTTATTTTTATATCAACTGTGGATAAAAAGTAATAAGATTTTAGATAAGTTAAAAATGTATCTCACAATATCCTTTGTATTTTATTTGCTTTTCATACTTGATTTTCCTTATACTCAATAGTACATTTATGTAATAAAATGATCTCTTCAAGTTTAATCTGTAATCTGTAATCTATAAAACACATAACATTTATCTATATTTAGCCACACACATCTTTGGCAAGAATTTTAAATTGTTACTTTTTTTCTTTAGCCATTTCATATCTTATGCAATGAAATTCACACAAAGAGATTGAAAATAATATAATTTATGTTTTATAAAGGCTTATTTTTCTTGTTTTTTTCCTTTTCTAGTGGCTGTCTTCATAGTGACAGTTTTTATTTTTCTTCTGAACTTTGAAATAGTATGCATTGTGTATGCCTGGGGCATACATGTATACCTTTAAGCAATATGTGGATGGTTTTGCTTGATCAAAAACTGGACAGATAAAGCTAAATTTACTGGTAGGATTTTACTTCTTTTCAATTCATAGTCTTCTAATAATTCTTCAGAAACTTAATGAATTTGTGCAATATTTTAATTATTAAATTAAAGGCATTATTAAAGGCATTTTGCATTTAAGTTGTTAATACAATAAATAAGCTTTGGGGAAATATTCTTACTTTGATAAAGTGACAAAGTTTTAAAAAAGTAATGATTTATATAAAAAAATCAGATGTGTTTCATCCAGTGTATTTCAGTTTATTTTTGTAATTAACTCTGAAACATTTTTCAAATTAGTTTGTATTTACAAATGATCTTTGCAAAACCTTATATTTTGTATAAATTTTTAGTGAGAAATATTCTTCTAAGATATAACTTTCTTAGCTTATTGAAAAAAATATAATCTACAAAACACAGTTCACATTGTACAATAATATATGTGAGAAAAATTTAACTAATGAAAATATTCAATATCCGTCCTCTAGATTTTCCTTGTATTTGAGCTATAATTGACATATTAGTTCAGCTTTACAACATAATGATTCAGTATTTGTGTCACTGCAAAATGATTACCTCAATAAGTCATCCATCATCACCCAGTTATAATTTTTTTTCTTGTGATAAGACCTCTATAGTTCATTTACAGTGTGATAAGAACTTTTAAGATCTATTATCTTCATAATTTTCAATAGAAAATGCAGTAATATTAACGTCTACCCTGGATGTTGAGGTCATGGTATTTGTTATCTATTGCTTAGTAACAAATTACCACAGACTTAATTGCTCAAAATAACACATATTGATTATCTCACTGTTTCAGGGTATTGGGACTCTAAACAGAGCTGACCTGACTAGAATCACTTCAGAATCTTTTGCAAGGCTACTCTCAGGGGTTTGGCCAGGGCAAGAGCCTTATCAGAAGGTTTGAGCTCAGGTCTGTTTCTAAGCTCATGTAGTTTTGATAAAATTAAATTTTTTACAGCCTATTGGGCCTCAGTTCCAAGCTGGGTGTTTCCTGGAGCGTTCTCTCTTGTTTCTTGCTTAATCAAAACATGCAAGCTGAGAAAGCATTAGAGAGTACAGCAAGATGGAAGTTATACCCTCATGTAACTGTTGGATTTTCGATATTAATCTTTGCTGATGTTATCCTAAATGCCTAAAAAGATGTGAATTAGAGACAGATCTTTTTCATTAGATATTTAACAGTAATTAATAGTATCATCATCCATGGGCTCTAGACTACAAAAATGAGAGCATGTCAATCATTCCAAGGGAAGAAGACCTTGACCTCTATAGTGAGGGGTGTGGAAAAATGATTGTTCTATATTTATAAATGGCAAGGGGACATTTTCTCTTCCTTTCTTTTTGTCTGTCCTGAAAGGGTATCTTCCTTACTTTAGCCCTTTGCTATGTAAATAAAATCTCTCCTGAAAACAGATAACCCCTGTCTCTGGTCTACAATTTAGAGAAACCTCCAAGTTCCTGGGCCTCATTCCTCCTTGAAATGAAACTACTTAGGAAGATAATCTTTGCAGGTTTCCTGGCACCTTGAGGGGTTAACCCAGGGACCTAACTCCTGACTGTATCCATTTAGCCCTTGAAGGAGATAAGAAGTTACATTATTATTTTGAATTAGAGCAATTAACTAGACAAATGGCTATAGATCTAATTCTCATGATATGTGAACGGGTTACTAGGAGAATAGGGCTTTTTACCTGACCATTGATAAATCCAAGGAAGTTTTATTGCCCCACAGTAACTTAATCATGAAAGTGATATCTCACCACTCTTGTCATATTCTATTAGTTATAAGTTTGTGACAGGTCCCACCCAGACTCAGGGAAAGAGGCTTATACACCACATGAATACTGGACAGTAGGAGGTGAAGTTATATTGGGAGCCACTTTATAGTCTATGCACCACAGCCACCTATGAGGACATCTAATATTTTGAGAATAAATGTGGCTAAAAATAATATATCAGCATATATTTTTGACAATGATGTTTAAAATTCTTGTTTTACATCAACATTGGCTCAATTTGTATGACAATATTTTATATTTAGGCTACCTCAAATTCAGTTTTAACTAGTTTGCCTTAAAAAGTTGTTACCATCTTTCTAAAATCAACAGGAACTTAAAAAAAATACTGGTACACTGTATCTTAAATAAATACCACAGTTTATAAGGTGCTGATTTTCCTCATAACAATGCTGATTTTCCTCATAACAATGTAGAAATTGTTATGAGGAAATCCTATTCTTAGAGAAATGGAAGAATTTCTAACCGTAGTTTGCATTCAAGGAAATTGAATTGAAGAAACATTTTCTAACTTACTCAAGGTTATCCAGCTACTAAGGCAGGGCCAGGTCTTCTAAACCAGATTTCTCAGTCATATGTTAAAGGTTACTTCATATATATCTCACAGTTTTTTGCCTTATTTGTTTTTGTTTGTTTTCATTAAAAAGATCAAACAGGAAAAGGCATTGCAGAAGATTTCTTTGAAAAATATATATTTTCCCTTCCTTCCTCTCTCTTTCCTTCCCTCCTTTTCTTTTTTTCTTATTTCAATAAAGCAATCTTCCTAAATCTATGAAAAATTAACCTCTTGTGAAAACTCTGTGATGTTTATCCTTAATATCAACAGGCTTATTTGTTAGTCCCTTTTCTTAAAACTGTGAAGCGTATAATAGAAAATGAGAATTTTATTGAGGACTCTCTTGACATTAAATTATTAAAGTGAAAAGTTATACATAGACATGGTAACATGTTTGATCAGGCTAGGCATGTAGTTTGTATAAATTTTCTCATTTGTTACTGAGGATCCACCTAAGAGCTCTTCAAAATGTAGAAGCAAATCTCCTTGAAAACAGTGAGATAAGAGAAGTAAAGCACAGAACACAGTCTTATTTAAAACCAAGGCATAGTTTATTGATAAGCTACTGTCCATACAATGTCATCAGGTTCCACCACCAGCATTCCTGTGGCCATTAAATGGAAATCAGAAAAGAATAGTCCTGTGTAGTAAATGAATAAATTCCAGGTCACCCTGGCTGGCCATGAAATTTCTCTGAAATATGAAAAAGTATGTATTTTTACTTTGTAGACTAACAGGTAATTAGATAATTGTTCCCTGTGGTAGACCAAATTTGAAAACAGCATGCTAAGAATTATTTTAGATGGCATAGAGTTACTTTTCATGATTTTTATTGAAGTGCTGAAGTCTAATTTCTAGGTAACATTATTATTAATATTTACAAAGTTCAGAAGCTTTTTTTAGTGAATAACACAGATAATTTTATATTTTGAAATATTCTGGACTAAGAGGCCATTTAATTTCCAGTTTCCATAACTATTACATTTACAGTGAACTTCAATATGTCTAAAATCCTTTTAGTTCAAATATATACTGACTTTTATTCTATTTACCTTTTGAAATCAGTATTTGTCATATTCATTTCATCCGTATTTTTCTCCTCCTCTAAGATTACTGACAGTTGTGTTTTCCAGGGACAATTATATGGCAATGCAAAATGAAAGTAAATTGTATCTTAAAGTATGTTATTAGGCATAAAAGTTTAGGAAAAGTAAACCAGGTGGATTATAATTTGCTTACATGGAAGTATATCATTCATTTGTTTATATATGGTAATTCAGGGATATAATGTTGATTTTTCCAGATAGCTCCTTCTCTTCATAGGAAAACATAACAAGTTTTAGTGGCACAAATTCCATCTTGTTTTCTGATCACTGATGATGTCCTTGTTGTCAAATCCATGTGCATTTCTCATTCTTTGCCTTAATTGACTTCTCAGTATTATCTAATTTATTTGATGCATTCAACCTATTTCATTATGTCAAAAATAATCTTTATTTCAATTTCATGATAAGTTCTTGGGCTTTGGGTTTTACTTTCTTCATTATGTTTTTTTCTATGTCTTTTTTGCTGGCTATTTTTTCTTTTCATACAACCTCAAGTCTTTGCATTTTGCCTTTTTCTTTTTTGTTTCTTGTGCTAAATCCATTTATTTTGTCTAACTCATGTCACCTACATGCCTTTGGAAAACATTTATAGGTCCTCTCCCCAAAATACATCACCAGTCCTGTTTCACTTTTGAGTTTTTAGGACCTGCAAGTAAGTCTACCATGCATCTACACTTGGATATATCATCTTGGTCCTAACATGACCAAAATTAATATTTTCTTAACTCTGGAAGCAAACTTGCTCCTCTTCCAGTCTTCACTATCTAGTAAATGACACCATCATCCACTAGTTGCTCAAGGAAGAAAGCAAAACAGCCCTTACATATAATTGAATAACACATCCTACCAATTTTTACCAAATAACACCCCAATATGACACTTGATCTCCATATCTACCCCACCACCCTTTCTTAGTCACCTTGCTGTAGCTTCTACAGGATTGCTCCTCTACTGTTGCTCCCAATTCAATATGCTAGTAGCAGCCAGAATAATAATAAAATATTAATCAAGTGATGTCCTTTAGCTGACAAAATTTTTCAATAACTATGCATTGCATTCAAGAGAAAATAAAGAATCTTTGATCTTGTCCTCTTGAAGCCTTTCTGGTATTATTGTCAGTCACTCTTACTATCACATACTCTTTCCATCTTGGCTGGATGCTTAGGCTTTTATGGTTTTATCTCTTATAGCTTGAAGCACACCCCTCTATTACTTGCGGCCCTCTACTCCATGCCCCAACAACTTTTGTCAAGCTAGTCATACTCATTAATGAGGTTTTGGCTTAAAAGTTAATTTCTCAAAAAAAATAAATAAATAAACTTCCGTGATTATCTAGTATAAATAAATTCCCCTTTAAACTCAGAGCATCAATTTCCTTTACTTTATAGTCAGTATTGGTTTCTAAGCATGGCTGTTTATTTCTAGATTATCTATGTGCTTTCTTCTTTTACTGGACAACAAATAGTATACTTTGTTTCTATTTTCCTTACATTTTATCACTAAGGTTGAGTACAGTAAGCAGTACATAATGGATGATAGTTTTGATGTAATATCCTCCTAGAATTTAGTTTTTTTAAAAACAAAAAATAATACTCTATATATTTATTTTCATTGTTCTTGATAACTTTTTATCATTCTTTTACCTCCTATTGTTCTAAAGTCTATATTATCTCACCAGGATGTGCTTTTCAGTTCTTCAAATCATTTTGGTGACCATTTGTTGTGGAGACATGCACTGTCTGTGAAATATCATTGTCAAGCTTCATTACCTTATAATTTATTTTTCTACCTTAATTTTCCCTAACATTATCTACAATTCAAACATGCATACTAAAACCTCTTCTGTATTCCTTCCTACAGTTTTTTACAAACTTGCATTCCCATGTTATCTAATATATCTGGTAATTATTCTTTACTTTTTAGTAATTCCAATTTGATAACTTTAATAATGGCCAAAATAGCAGAATACTGTTAAAAATTTGTATGATAGTTTTCTATTTCAGTAACCCCTTTAATCACACTAAAGAGAATGCTTTTTTTCCTAAAACTTCAGGAGATATGAACTCAGCTTTTGTATATCTTTTTGTCAGGAAAGGAGAGCAAAAGTGGTTAAAGCTTTTATATTTCAAGCTCTCTGCCTGAGTGGGAACTTACTGCAGTGAAAATTTATGTAGGAAGCTGACTACTAGAGCTTGACACTAGGCTTGATTTTCTTCCCTGCAACAGAAAAATAATTTTCTTTTTTGGGGGGGGAGTGTTTTTGGTGAGACAGCATTTAATTAAGGTCATTAAATGCTAGGTGTGCATCAGGTTTTCTTTTATTGATACAATATTATTTCCTCCCAGGAAGGTATCAGAAATGCTAATTATCAAGCCATCCGTTTTTATGGGCAAGAATGAAACAAAAAACAGTCAAATAGGATGGTAAGTGAATTACTTTCTTCATATCACATAACACAATTCATTTGGCCAGTTTGTTTTTGGTGGCTTTATCAATAGTTATTTGAAAGGAACTAATTCACTACCATAGAAAGGTGATTCCTTAAACATTTTTTTCTTTTCACTGGCAGTTTTGAATAATGTAGTATTATTTGCAAAATCAATTTGGGCAGACTCCATAGGGAAAAAAAATACAATTATTTTGAGGCGTGAGAGGAGATAAAAAATAATTAGGCTTGAGTATAATTATACTTTTTATTATTATCTGTATACATTTTCTCTTTCATTTATTTGCATAGTATTTCTTTTATCAGAGTTAGTCATATTTTTTAAACAGGATCCTCAAGGGACTCAAACAGAAGTGAGTCTTATACTGATGGGATTTTATAAGTACTCTTACATTTCTTCTTGGTCACTTTTAATCTCTAAACACATTTAATTCAGTTTCCTATGTATTAAATAGTTTGAATAATTTTTTTTTTTTTTTTTTTTTTTTTTTTTTGCCTTTTCTAGGGCCGCACCCGCAGCATATGGAGGTTCCCAGGTTGAATCAGAGATGTACCGCCGGCCTATGCCAGAGCCATAGCAACGCAGGATCCGAGCCGCGTCTGCAGCCTACACCACAGCTCACGGCAATGCCGGATCCTTAACCCACAGAGCAAGGCCAGGGATCAAACCCGCAACTTCATGGTTCCTAGTCAGGTTCGCTAACCACTGAGCCACGACGGGAACTCCTGAATAATTTTTTTAATTCAGTTGTTTCTAACAGATTTATGGGGAATAACCAAGCATATTCTATGATGGGAAATATACTTATTTATAAGTATAAATATGCAGAATAAATAAAATCATTGTTCCCTGTATTCTGATTGTCAACTTACAATTCTTAATAAATGAAAAAAAAAATCTTCTGATTCAGTCAAGCTTTTCACTATTTTTACTGACTCTCAGTGATGCCCTATTGGGCTGCATTGATACAGGCAGTCACTTGCTATTGTCTCACTCTCAGTGCATTTCTGCATCATTCCTTCTGGTGGGACCTCTGGCACCTATGCCCTGCACAGCTCTATGCGAGATTCACCCTTGGGAGTGTCAGTACTATCAAATACCTTAATCCTTGGGAGTCTCGGTATCATCACATATTTTATCCCTTTGTATCTGTACGCTGAATTCTCTGTTTTTCTATGCTGGGCTCTCCTTTCTGGCCATAGTAACAGTTTTCTCTTTGCAAACAAAGGCAGAGCACCTAAAAATCTCCCTCAGTTTTAAACATTAACTTGCTGCTTAGATTTCAGGCTATAAAAGAATAATTCATCCTACTGAATTGTTATTACTCTGTGTATATCTTCCTACTGGAAGCAATGCCCAGGCATTAATCTCTGTGCTATACCATATAGCCTAGTAACTTATTTATTTTATAAATAGCCATTTCTCCCTCTTAATCTCCTACCCCTTTCATGTTCCTCCCATTTCCCTCCCCCTACTGCAAACCACTAGTTTGTTCTCTTTATAAGTCTGTTTCTATTGTCATATTCACTTATTTTATAAAGTCCACCCACCAGTACTTATCTTTATCTTTCTGATTTATTTCTCTAATCATAATACCCTCCAGGTTCATCTGTGCCTGTCTTCCTTCCTCCTGCTTTCTTTCCTTCTTTCCTTCCTTTTTGTATTTAGGGCCTCACTAGTGGCATATGGATGTTCCCAGGCTAGAGGTTGGAATCAGAGCTACAGCTGTTAGCCTACACCACAGCTCATGGCAATGCCAGATCCCCAACTCACTAAGCAAGGTTGGGGATCAAACCTACATCCTCATGGATACTAGTGAGATTCATTTCCGCTGCACCACAAACTGAAGGAACTCCCATCTGTGTTCTTACAAATGGGAAAATTTCATGCTTTGTTATGGCTGAATAATACTCCATTGCATATATATACCATATCTTGTTCATCTATTTATCTTTTTTTTTTTTTTCGGTCTTTTTAGGACTGTACCCATAGCACATGGAGGTTCTCAGGCTAGGGGTCAAATCAGAGCTGTAGCCAACAGCCTACACTACAGACACAGCAAGGCCAGATATGAGCTGCATCTGTGACCTACACCACAGTTCATGGGAATGCCGGATCCTTAACTCACTGTTCAAAGGCAGAGATTGAACCTTTTTCCTCTTGGATGCTAGTCAGATAAATTTCCACTGAGCCACGAGGGGAACTCCATCCATTTATCTTCTGATGGACATTTAGGTTGCTTCCAGTCTTGGCTATTGTAAATAATGCTGCCATAAACATTGGGGTGCATTATCTTTTCAAATTAGTGTTTTCATTTTCTTTTGATGTATACCCAGGAGTGGAATTGCTGGATCATATGGTAATTTTGTTTTTAGTTTTTTGAGGAAGTTTCCTACTCTTTTCCATAGTGGCTGAAACAATTTATATTCCTACCAACAGTATACTAGGGTGCCCTTTCCTCTATATCCTTGCCAACCTTTTTTATTTGTGATATTGTAGATGATAGTCATTTAATAGGTATAAAATAGTATCTCTTTGTGGTTTTCATTTGCATTTATCTGAGGATTGGTGATGTTGAACATCTTCTCCTGTGCCTGTTGGCCATCTGTATGTGGTCTTTGGAAAAATGTCTTTCAGTTTTTCTGCCCAAAGATTAAATCCAAAAAAATATTGCTTCATTTTATATCAAAGAAAGCTATCCCTATGTTCTCATCTAGGAGTTTTATGATTTCAGGTATTAAAATTAGATCTTTAATCCATTTTGAGTTTATTTTGTATATGGTGTGGGAAAGTGTTCTAATTTTATTCTTTTTCATTAACTGCCTGTTTTCCCAGCACCACTTATTAAAGAGACTGTCCTTCCTTTATTGTTTATGGCTTGTCTCCTTTGTCATAAAATAATTGACCATAGTTGCATAGGTTTATTTCTAGGCTCTCTATTCTGTTCCATTGATGTAAATGTACTTTTTTGGTGTCATTACCATATTGTTTTTGTTACTCTAGCTTTATAATATAATCTGAAGTAAGGGAGTGTGATACCTTTTGTGGGTCCATATTATTTTTTAAGATTATTTTCTTCTAATCCTGTGAAAAATTCCATGGGTATTTTTATAGGGATTCCATTAAATCTTGAGATTTCTTTGGGTCATATGGTCATTTTAACAATATTAATTCTTCCAATCCAAGAACATGAGATAGATTTCCATTTCTTTGTATCATCTTCAATATCTGTCATCAATGTTTTAATAATTTTCAGAGTCAAAAATCTATCACTTCCTTGGTTAAATTTATCCTTAGGTATTTTTATGCTTTTAGATGCCAATTAAATGAAATTTTTTTCGCAATTTTTTTCTTATAGTTCATTAATATTGTATAGAAAAGCTAAAGATTTCTGTATATTATTCTTGTATCCTGCAACTCTACTGAATTCATTTATCTGTTCCAATAGTGTTTTGGTGAAGACAATAGGATTTTCTCCATAGAATATACTGGCATCTGCAAATAGTGACAGTTATACTCTTCCCTTTCAATTTGGATGTTCTTTCTTTCTTTATTTTTTCTTGTCTGATTGCTTTGACTGGAACTTACAATGTTTTGTTAAATAGAAATGATAGGAATGGACATCTCTGTCTTGTTCCTGATTTTAGAGAAAAACCTTTCAGCTTTTCATCATTGAGTATGTTAGTTGTGAGTTTGTCATATACAGCCTTTATTTTGTTGAGATATGTTGCCTTTATTCTGACTCTGATGAGAGATTTTATCATAAATAGATGGTGAATTTTGTCAGATGCATTTTCTGTGTCAATTGAGATAGTCATGTGATTTTTATACTTCCTTTTTAATGCGGTGTGTCACATTGACTCATTTGCATACATCGAAGCATCCTTATATTCTTAACATAAACCCCACTTGATCACAATATATGATCTTTTTGATATATGGTTGAATTTGATTTGCTAATGTTGAAAATTTTTACATCTATCTTCATCAGATATATTACTGCTCTAAAATATTTTTGAAGTGTCTTTCTTTAGCTTAGTATCAGGGTAATGGTAGTCATAAAATTAATTTAGGAGTATTCCTTCCTCTTCAATATTTGGAATAGTTTGAAACGGATAGGTTTAGCTCTTCTTTACATGTTTAGTAGAACTCCCTCTTGAAGCCATCTGGTCCTGGCCTTTTTTTTTTTTTTGCTGGAGATTTTTGATTACTAATTCAATTACACTACTAATTACTAATGTGCTTAGATTTCTTTCTTATTCTGTCTTGTAAGATTGTAAGTTACCAGAAATCTATCCATTTCTTCTAGGTTGTCCAATTTATTGGCATATAACTCTATATAATATTTTCTTATAATATTTTTCTCTGTGGTATCATTAGTAATTTTAATTTCTTATTTCATTTTTGGGTCTTTTCTATTTTTTTTCTTGATGAACTTGACTATAGGCTTATTGATTTTATCTTTTTTAAAAACCAGCTGTTAGTTTCACTTATACTTTCTACTGAATTTATTTATATTTTTCTTTCTTCTTTGATTTTTATTATTCTCTTCTTCTGATGATTTTGTTCTTCTTCTCCCCCCCCTTTCCTTTAGATGGTAGATTAGGTTATTTTAGATTTTTCTCATTTCTTGGGGTAGGCCTATAAAATTACCTCTTAGAATGAATTTTTCTCTGTTCCATACATTTTGGAAGGTGGTTTAAATTTTCATTTGTTTCATTATATATTGATTTCCTCTTTTTTTTTTTTTTTTTTTTTTTTTTTTTTGTCTTTTTACCTTTCCTAGGGCCACTCCCATGACATATGGAGTTCCCAGGCTAGGGATCAAATTGGAGCTGTAGCCGCAGGTCTACATCAGAGCCACAGCAACGCAGGATCCAAGCCACGTCTGTGACCTACACCACAGCTCACAGCAACACCGGATCCTTAACCCACTTAGCAAGGCCAGGGATCAAACCCGCAAACTCATGGTTCCTAGTCAGATTCATTAACCACTGAGCCAGACTAAGCAGATTTAAAACAAAATACACAACAAAGGATAAATAAGAAGATTATATAATGATACAGGGATCAACACAGGAAAAGAAAATAACATTCTTTAACATATAAGCACCTAATATGTGAGGACCTAAATATATAAGGCTATGACTATGGATTCCTCCATTTTCCCATTGTTTCCACTTGTATGATATATCTTTTTCCATCTTCTCACTTTTATTATGTGTCTCTCTTAGTTCTGAATTGAGTTTCTTATAAGTAACATATAAATGGGTCTTGTTTTTCTATCTAATCAACCACCCTATGTCCTTTTATTGGAAGATTTTAGTCTATTGACATTTAAGGTGGTTGTTGATAGGTATATATTGTCGCCACCTTGCTAGGTTTTTTTTTCTCATTGCTTTTTAGTACTTTTATTTTTCTTTCTTTTCTTTTCTCTCTCTTTTTTTTAGTTTCTTCCCTGTGGTTTGATGATTTTCTTTAGTGGTATGCTTGAGTTCCTATCTGACTTTTGTGAATCTATTGTACGTTTTTGATCTGTGGTTGCTATGAGATTCATATTTGTTTATGTGTAACTGTATCTACTTGCTTTAAACTGGTATTCATTCAAGTTTAAATGAATTCTCAAAAATCTACATTCCTTCATTCCTCACACCCATGTATTTTATTTTTTATTTCATAGTTCCATCTTCATGTAATATCTTCCTGTTTATCCTTTAGCTATTTATTATAGTTGTAGTTGATTTTACAATTTTTCTTTTAACTTCTGTACTCATTTTAATTGTTGATCCACAGTTTTTACTATATATTTGTATTTACTAGTGAGATATTTTTTTCTTTTCTATAATTTCTTCTTGTCATATATATTCTTTTCTTTTCCACTTAGAGATGACCCTTTAGTATTTCTTTTAGGGTCAGTTTAGTATTATCTGAGAAGTTCTTTATTTCTCCTTTAATTCCTTTTTTTTTTTTTTTTTTTTTTTTTTTTTTTTTTTTTTTTTAGGGCTGCACCCACAGTGTATGGAGATTCCCAGACTAGGGGTCAAATTGGAGCTGTAGCCACTGGCCTACACCACACCACACTACACCACAGCAACACGAGATCCAAGCCACATCTGCAACATACACCACATCTCACAGAAACATTGGATCCTTAGCCCACTGAGCAAGGCCAGGTAAAGAACCTCTGTCCTCGTGAATGCTAATCAGATTCATTTCCCCTGAGCCATGACAGGAACTCCTCTCCTTTAATTCTAAACAGTAATTTTGCTGGGTAAGATTTGTTTTTCTTTTTGTTGTTCTGATTGGGTAATTTCTATTATTTTGTTTTCCAAATCACTTATGTGTTCTGTACCACCTAGTCTGCTGTTAATTCCTTCTAGTGTGTTTTTCATTTCAGATATAGAACTCTTTATCTGGTAAATTATTTATCTCTGTATTATTAGTTGTTTTTTTCAGAGGTTTTTTTCCTTATTCTTTTGATTTGAACAAATCCCTCTGTCTTCTCATTTTGCTTAACTATCTCTGTGAAATTAAGTGAAACAGTTACCTATCCCTGTCTTAAAGGGATGTCCTTTTGTATGAGTATCCCTATGCAGTCTTTGTGTGCCCAGTGGCTTTGCTGGGAGAGCTGGATCTGAAGTGAGCATTGGTCACATCTTACCCTTAACGTGTGCTGGCAGATAGTAGTGAGAACTGGGGCTGGAGATGGAGGGGCTAGAGCAAGAGCCAGGTATGAGCTAGGGATTCTCCTTTGCTCAGTGTCTATTACTGCACTACTGGAGGTGGGGTCTTTTCCCAAGCTTCTGTAGCAGAAGTCCTGAAAGATGTCCAAGGTTGTGCTGTCCTAAGGGTGTGTTCCCCACCTTCCCAGCAATAGCTTTGTCTTTCAGACAAAGGTGTTCCCCACCTTTGTCTGAAAGGGAGCAGTGCTGGAGCAAGAGGGGCTGGGGCAGGTACCCAGTGTGAGGCAGTGTGTGTGCTTGGATGTTCCTGACAACCTAGTCAGAGCTCTGGACTTCTCCCAATCTGTCATCTCTGTGAATGCCTTTAATGGCCAACATCATCCCACTTGAATGCTTTGCAATGTCCAAGCTACCTCCATTCTCAACTGTGCATCCTTCAAAGCTCCAACACCCTTTGCCTAGCAGGGAGATGCACTGGATCTAGAAGTGCCAGAACAGGCAGTTTATATGGGATAGGACAAGTGCTAGCATTGTAGCCAGAGTCCCAGGCTGTTTCATTCTATTTCTTCCATCTTGCTCCTGATAGGAAACAAGTATATGGACACCATTCAGGAATGGGTCTAGTTTCTTACAATCGTCCTGTTAATCCCACTGGTTTTCAAACCAGCTAAGGGAGCTTATTTTCCCAGTATTGGACCCCAGGGCTATAGCGCCCAATATGCATTTCAAATGGCTCACTCACCAGAGAGGATCACCAAGCCCTCTTTTTCTGTGTCCCCTTCTAGAGGGTCTAAGTCCCATCCTGATTGCTTCTTTTCTCTTCCTACCTAAATCCATGTGGCTCTTTCTCTACAGCCCTGCTTGTATAAGAGTCTTTCTGCAAATCTCCAGTTTGTTTTCAGTAAGACTTGCTCCACATGCAGATGAATTTCTGATGTGTTCACAGGAGGAGGTGAGATCCCTGTCCTCCTACTCTATCACCTTAGTCTCTTCCTCCCACCTCCATCTGCTTTGGCAAGGCCTGTTTTGCACTACTTTTGAGTTCTTAAAATATACCTTGTTATTGAATTCTACTACAGAAAATAGTGCAATGGAAGCAAATTAGAAATGTATCATAGTTTTGAAGAAAAAATAATTATGAAGAGGATAAATTGATACAATTTTACGAGGTCATGTATTTTACCAGTACTAGCAAAGTGAAAAAGAGTCAAATAGAACAATGATATGTGAATGATATAGTTAATGTTATGTGTCAACTTGACTAGGTCATATAGCATTCAGATATTTGGTTAAACATTATTTCTAAGTGTGTTTGTGAGGTTCTTTCTGGATGAGATTAACATTTGAATTGGTAGAATGAGTGAAATAGACTGCCTTCCCCAGGGTGGGTGTGTATTATCTAATTCATTAAGGGCCTGAGTAGAACAGAAATTGGAGGAAAGGAGAATTTATTCTTTCTGCCTGACTGTTTAGCAGAGACATTGATCTTTCCTGCTCTTGAACTGGATCTTACACCAGTAGCTGTCTTGCTTCTCAGGTCTTCAGGCTTGCACTGGACTATACCACCAGCTTTCCTGAGTTTCCAGCTTGCAGACAAGAGATTGAGGAAGTTAGCCTCCCTAATTATGTGAGCCATTCCTTATATTAAAGCTTTTTATACAGACAGATATGAATATAAATATTGGCTTTGTTTCTCTAGTGACCTTTGACTGTTACAGTGGGTAAAATTAATATATAATTATTATAGTTCATCCATTTTATATTTTTACAAAAATGCTATTCACTTTAAGAAATGTAACAGGATTCATTGAGGATATACAAATAGGAGAAAGTATTTTCACACAAAAATCACTAAATTAATATTTAATGTACTAGAATATGATATAATTATTTGTTGCTTCTCTGAGCATTTATTGAAAGGAAGAGTAAGGAAGGAAAGAAAAGGAGAAAGGGAAGAGAAAACTATATAAACTCAAATTCCATTTGGAAGAAAAAGTTTTCTTATATTATCACAGAAGAAAAGTATTTTTTCAAGTGTCTAAGTTCCTAAAATATCCAAAGAACTCATAATAAAATGGATGAAAAAAAAGAAAAAATATTAACATGTCCTCCTGTTGATGAGGAAAGAACTTGGTGTGGTTCAGGGTATACCATGATGATAAGAGCAGCAGTGTTGACATTAAAAGATCCATGCTTTCACAGTGGCTGTATTCAAGGAAGTGGACAGAATGATATAGACCATAATGGTTCATGGTTCATGGTGATGGGGATGTTGGAATTGTGAACATTCTTAACTTTATGTGATTGGGAAGATAACTGTTGTAGAATGCTGAACTGGAAAATGCAAATACGTATTCATATCACATTCCTTTTACCTATAAAACCAAAGAGAAAGGGATAGTACTCCTAAAATGTTAAAGAAAATTCAAGACACAGAAAGAAAAATCTCTGTTGTGAATATCTAATTTCCAGACATATTATTAATCCAGGGGGAAAGAATATACAAGAAGTTTCAAAAGTAGTTGGAACTATTGGAAAATTCTACATAATGGAAATAGTTATTAAATTTTCACACCAAAATATAATTTTAAGAGCCTAGCAAAAAGCCCCTGTTATTTTCTTAAATGGCAGAAAGCCAACCAGGGCAACATCATTATATGAACATATTCTAGCAATGTTATTTTTCTTTTAGTTAAGAGTGAAGCACACAGTATCAATATCAATTTGACTTCATCCACCCATGAAGTGACTCAAAACTGATTTTAGGTAGTATTTTTCTTTAGTAATATATTTTTTATTTATAGCACCAGTTAAGACCATTTTATTGAAATCATAGTTTAATATGTTCCACTTTAGCCCTAATGCACTTTTTAAAATATGCAATTTATTAGAATTAACTTATAATGAATATTTTTACTTTTTGTTGCAATATCTGGTGATATTCTTTCAACTGCACATCAAGAAAACTTAAGAAAATAATTAGCCCTATAAAATATGCTTTTGCTTTGATCCTCTCACTGATTTCAGCAATATTTAACGCTCTGAAAGAGTATTTTGGATATTGCTTTGTATCTTCTGTTAGTGCAGTTTCCTAGAAAAGAGAGAACTGCTCTATGTAGACTTTTAATAATAAAACATTATTACTTTTATATTGAAAATGACTTTTCTGATCATTTATAGAATGGTAATTATTCTCTGAGTCATCTCTAGCGATGATTTTATTAAAGCAACCATTGTATAAAAATCAGTTAATAAATCAATGGGACTGAAATCAGCAGGAAATCCTTTACTGCTCTTTTTCATGAATAGGTTTCACCAAATGTTATGTGGATAAATGCAAAGCAGGGCCTGAAATAAGGAGATGGCTAAAGCTGCACTTGACAGGTCTGGCTGTTTTTCTGTATCTAGGGAATTAGTAAGTCTGCAGAAGTACTTAGTATTAGATTTTATAAAAACCAGCCAAATATTGCAAATATTAACCTAGTTGGAAGTACAGGTCAAGAAAACAAGATAAAGGCACCTTCTAAATTATTTCTGTATTTGAGGTTCTTGAGGAAGAAATTATATTCCTTGACTTTCATTGGAAAGTAAAAGCCATCCTCAAACATCTTTGTACTTTTCTCTCTCTATGCCTTTTATAATTAGTGTCATGTTTAAATTTTCCCATTTATCAATGTTTTGCCATATTACTACTGACTCTACACTATTTTGTTACACTGCAGACAGACTTTTTAAAATGATTTTTGTTTTTTCCATTATAGCTGGTTTACAGTGTTCTGTCAATTTTCTACTGTACAGCAAGGTGACCCAGTCCCACATACATATATATATTCTTTTTTCTCACATTATCATGTTCCACCATAAGGGACTAGATATAGTTCCCAGTGCTATACAGCAGGATCTCATTGCTTATCTATCTAAAGACTCTCATACTAAGTGAAGTAAGTCAGAAAGAGAAAGACAAATACTGTATGACATCACTTATATCTGCAATATAATATATGGTGCAAATGAACCTTTCCACAGAAAAGAAAATCAGACAGACATTTTTGAAGTTTCTTTTCTGTTCCCTATGTGAGCAAGGTTACTGAAAGCAATGGGAAAAAGAGAAATAGGTATTTTCTGTTCTTTTTTGTTTGATTATTTTTTTGTTTTTGAAGTGCCCACTATTTATTAGCAGTTGACCCAGCTGCCAGAATCTGGCCCATTTTACTGGGATTTGAGATGAAGACATGGGTCTCTATTTTTAGAAGGAGAGTATCATTTGAGGGGTAAAGGCTAGTGGATCCTCAGAAGATTGTTGATGGATAAAATTAGACAAAATTATTGAAAGGAGGTGCAATCAGTGACCACAGAATTGAAGTTATAGCTATGTTTCTCACCATTTTTGCAAAAATATCTCTAGTGCATAGAATAATAAACCAGGGACATCTAGTCGAACGCTCGGTGTCCAGTTGCCCCATTCTTAAAAGTTCATGGAAATTTTATGTTTAACTCTATAAAGCATCAGTATTTTATCATAAAAATGTTTTACATTATTTATCATATGAGTTTTTTTTCATTTTTCTTTGGCTTAATGAGTTAAGATAAATGTCTATTTATTAAAAAATCTAGTTTGAATGGAGAAACATCATTGCCTACCAGCTTCCTTGTCTGGGTAATTTCCTTTTGTAAAATACATATATATATATATATATATATATATATATTCATACTATATCACTCTCTCTATATATATAGAGAGAGTGATATAGTATAAATTTGAACGAGTATTCCCCAGCTTATTTAGTTAAATCAGAGGAAATCCCTGAAGAGAAGTTCTGGAATAATGATTCCAAAGAGGTCTCTATCCAATGCTGAAATTTTCAGTAAACGAGTCTTATTACTAGGGATTTTAGTTAATTGTGTCACAAGTCAGTGAAAGGTTCACTGACTTGCTCCTCAGTCTCTTTTACTAGACTAGACACATTCAGTTAAGACAGAAAACTTCACGCATTCTTTTTAACCACGAACACTACAATTTTTGTCACATGTATTGAAAGGAAAAAACTGCTTATTTTACCAATGATCAAGTCTCTCTTTCTAATGCCTCAACTGTTATTTCTATCATGTGGATATCATCAAGTACCTTATAACAATTCACAGTTAAGCTTACAGCTGTTGGATGTGAATGCTCAGGCTACAAAGAGAGCTGCTAAATAATCTGAATTTGTGAGCAACTTGTTAGGTAAACAATGAATCCTTTTGCCTTATCCTCCTGTTTATCCTTTTCCAGGGCATCATTATTTTTCTCATTTAAGAAAAGCAGCAAATAAATTTTGGCTAATGCATTCTACATGTCAAGTAAAAATTTCTCCCTGTATCTGAAGAAAGCTTATAAGTCACTTGATGTTCCATTATAAATATGGCCAAAAGAATTTAAATTATTATTTCAATTTACCATTTAACACCCAAGGAAGATTCTGAGAAGATGAGGATACAAATAATTTTAAGCTGAGAAATCTCAATGAAAGATGGATGCAGGATCCAGGATGGACACAGTGTGAACTCCCACTCTTGCATTTTACCTGCTGTAGTTTTTGTTCCCTTAAACATACATCTCTGGTTCTTCCTGGTTAAAAACAAATTAATATTTGAAAAATTCTTTACAAGTAATTTCACATTAAGTCTGTCTTCACACATAAACGTGTGTGTGGGCAAACAAAATAAAACAAAACAACAAAATAACCAAAATGCTAACTATTCATTCATGAAAGTTGGGAGGTAACATTCTGGTTGATTTCATTTTTCAACCAGTTATTCAAAATATTCTTTAAGCATTATAAAAAAAAGGACATAGGGACACTTTTTTTTTTTCCAGCATGGCTTCTTTTTTTTAACCAAAATTATATTCATTCATATTTCAATACTGTACTTTATAAAATTTCGCATAGCATAAGCTTATTTTTCTGACATGAGTTGAAAACTTGTAAGAACTTTCAATTATTTTTATTTGCTAAGTTATAGGTAGAAACCTCATTTTACTAATTCAGATGTTTAATATATAGGTATTTACTTTTGTAAAATGTATATTTTATTTGCAGCTCCATTCCAGCAGTGTCAAACCTTGGTAATCCAAATTGTTTCAGAGCCTCTCTTTTCCTTTTCTAGGTACTGTGTCAAGGTTCTGTGGTCCTTATGTAGTCTCAGAAGGTGGGCAGAACCTTTAGACTAAGCATGCTTTGTTCATGCTAACTTGTGATGAGTCATGCATTTTCTTGCTGGTTTCTCAGTTGCCAGTCTATGTAGAGATCCATCAAGTTCAACAAAGTTCTTTTCATCTGCAATGCCATGCTCAGGCAGAGAGAAATTTTTTTAATTTTGCCCGCACAACATTGTGCTTGGGGAAATTTTTGATCCTGACTAAGCCCCCATTTGCCTAGAAATTCTATACAACCGTTTATTTTTCACCCCATTTTGTATTGCATGAATATTATTCTGCTGTTGCTTTGCACTCTGGGACCTAAGGAGCTCTGTGACACTTCCCATGGCTCTATCTGCATAACACACAATTTAGTCATCTTTTCCTGGAGACTCACTATCTGCAAAGGTGTTGTCGAGAGATAAGGCACAATCACACCTGGTCTCAGTTGCCTCAAATATGTCAGAATAAATGGATTGTATAAAAATAACAAAATATAATACAAAATAAACTGGATTATTTACCTGATTTTACATGTCTGTTCACCCCCCCTTTTTTTTCAGTTTTAATAGGAAGATAATTTTTCTTTATCCAATTGTAGGCTTTTCCTTTTACCTGGGCTTGGTTCTCCATCTATTATTTTTAAAGTGCTTATTTCTTCAATTTAACTGATTCCTATTTACTGACTTATTCTGATGGTGATGATGATGATAGCTGTATTAATCAGGGAAAAATCAGGAAAAGAGAACTCAAGCCAGGTAGTATAATAGAAGGAATATAACATTGGAAACTACTTATAAAGGTGATAAAAGACATGCAAAAATCAATTGGGTGATAGTAAGACACCCAGAACTTAGCAAGAGCTGAAAGCCACTATCATCCACATAGTACAGTGGGACAAAATAGTGCTACCCAAGTTTAGGGACTGGTAGTCTTCCAGCTAGTTCACACAAGGAAGGAGAGGCAGTTCCTGATGAGATCTGCTTAGAGCCAAGTGCAATAGAAAGATAAATATCCCGACTTCTTTTCTCTCCTCTAATGTTCAGCTAGTACATCCAGAATCTTGATGCTAATTAGAAGCCAACGGACAGAGGAAACCAGGACACAAGGAGTCAGACATCTGTAGTGCAGAGCAAAGCAAAGGGGTATCTAGGAGTGGATAGGGTAGTAAACAGACCAATCACAGGTCTGGCTGCCAGGGAATAATAGCAAATGTTATATTTACCAACCTTTGACGTTGGCACTAACATTAACCCCACTTAACTGGAGAGAAAATTAAAGCAAGTTCTTATTTAAAAATGGTGATAAGGACAAGAGCATGTTTAGTGGGCTGGGAGGACAAGAGAGATGTGACGACAATATTAACCCTTCCTTTAGTCACTTTTAGGCTGATTAACTTGTTAAAATCAACATGTATCCCTTTGGTAAAGAAAAAATGTGAAAATGATTCTGAACCTTCCTTAAAAAAAAACCAAAAAAACCCTACTTAATTTCCAATTCTTCCTCCATTTACATTTCCATCTCATCACTTTCAGAATCAAATTTTTAAAAGATTTTTATAATTTGTTTTTTATTCCCACCTTTTTACTTACTTACCCCCTGCAGTGTTTCCAATTTCTCCCAGGCCATTGAAATAATGTTTGACAAAGGCCCCAAATGATGTTTTATCATGACATGCAGTGAGTCTTTCTCATTCCTTTTACTTGACACTTTTTTCTTTTTCTTAAAAAAAAGTTTCTGCCTTTTAGCATAAAAGTCACCACAATTATTTTAGATTTCTAGGCAGTCAGTTGGAGGAGTAGAAAAAGAAGGCCATATCTATACTTCCTAATCTATACTTTATGAAGAATCAGACATTTCTATTTACATTTCATTTGCTAGAACTAAGATGCAGGGCCATATCTAGCTTTAAGGAATTCTAGGATAGAAAATCTTTTGGTTGGTAGAAATATGCTTCTGGAAATAAAAAAGTTCTGTTATTTAAAAAATAAAAAGATTGAATGGTTATTTTGAGGCTCCTAGTAATTTCTGCCAAAGATGTTATGTTTGATGTCTTCAACTGTCTTGATAAAATACGCCTTAAATCATTAATGCTTAACAGAATAGAGTTGAGAATGTGAAGAAACGACATCATAATTTATCTCAGAATGCTGGAAAACAAATGGACTAAGGAAACATCATAGGTGTCCTAGAAGTTACTTATTTTGTGCTTATTTGAGGAATTTGATTATGACTTTAATGTGAAATATGCCATTGTGTGATTTTCTTTCCTCTAAAAATATCCAAGTGCCAATAACAGGGAGCAAAATGGTATAGGTTAGAGTTCAACAAGGGTTCTCCTAGGATGAAAAAGGGAGGGTAAAAGGGGCAAAAGACTTGAGAGTGTTTATGAGTGAGTGATTTTAGTGGCAAAGACCCCAGATGATGGTTTATCATGACATGCAGTAGTGTTTCCATTTTTTTTTTTTCTTGACTCTTTTCTTAAAAAAGTTTCTGCCTTTTAGCATAAGAGTCACCACAATCATTTTAGATTTCTTGGAATTAAGTTGGAGAAGGTAGAAAAAGAAGGCCGTATCTGTACTTCCTGATGAATTTTACAGGCATGTGGCTAATTGATCTATGGCCCTACTGAAGAAGCTGAGAATGATTTGTTACTGCTGAGCCACAACAGGAACTCTTAGAATTCTGAGTAGTTTTCTCCCTACTAGATTACACACTCTGTGATGATAGGGACCCACTCAATATTGCTGGCAGTTATTTTCCTAGAAATTAGCATAGTGTCTGGTCCATTTAAATCTGAGGCTTCTAGTGCAAAAGTTTGTAGGGGCCACAATGATTATAAATACCTAAAAATTGATTTTTTTTTAAATTACAGAGCCCATTGCATATTTAATTGTGGAAATATTCTTATTTCTATGAATAAATATATTTTTCCCATTTTCTTAAAATATGGCACTTTATTGGTCTAATGTTTTCTTTTCAATTTTTTATAGAGGCCCTACTACAAAGAAATAACTTTTTTAAGGATAACAGGGAGGCTGGGCTCTGACAGAGGACCGCTGAGAGGGGCAGGATTTCACTGGGGAGTAGTCAGAGCTGTGGCAAAGATGGCACATCCCATCTAAAGGAGGCAACATCTTCTCTCTTCCAGCTGATGGCCTGGCCTGTGCAAATGCAGGCCTGGGATGTTTAAGAGAAGACAGAAATCTAGATTTGTATATGATATCACTTGACTTTTGAAGTGTTTGTTCAGGTTTTTAAAACAGTTCAAGAAAAATATATGCTGTCAGATGACCATGTTTGAGCTTCATCTTCAGACTAGACTCTTATGTATTCAACAAGTATTTGTGGAATAAAAGTAAATCAATGATTTGAAGAAGACGGTTTTCTTTAACTTCTTTTAAACACTTGGTTATTATCAAAGGAAAAGACCTTTAAATCAAGCCATTTAGTACTGCAGACTTTTATAGTTTTCTTATTCAGAGGTCTTTTTTTCCCCCAAGTTCTTCAAGATAACACACTGCCATATTCAGAGGCTTTATTTTACCCAAAATAAAACAAGTGAGATTGCATAATCACTTTTTTATTATGAAATTATTTTTATACATACTTTGATTTGTTGTGACCTCTTCCAAGAGATACCAATAATTTATTCATCTAACAAAATTGGTTTTGAAGAACTTGTAGAGTTAATAAATTATTTTACATATCAGATTTAATTATTTCCAGTAAAAAAGCAATTTCACAGTAAGATTGTTCTTCTCTCAGGGCTGTAATCAATGAATGAAGAACACTGATAGTAGGTTATCATACTTCTCTTAGCTATGCTGGTCTATAAAGAATTTCCATCTTGGTTTTCAAAACTGTCCTCAAAATATCACCAATTCAAAGTAGCAGAATTGAGATTCTTCCCAAAACAAACTAACAAAATATTTAAGTCAATATAAATGTCTATTTTACATGGAAATCTATACATAGATGTTTTCAAAAGCATAACTTATTCCAGTGTAGAAACATATTTCTCAAGTATATAAACTTATTATGAAATTCACTTCCCTAAGTATAGACTATCATGAAAATAAATATTTAATATTTTAAGTGTTCCTCTACTTATGTCACAAAAGGAGGGAGAAACTAAATATTCAAATGGAAAATGGCCAAGAACATATATAAAAATATATATATTTTTAATCCATAAACTCTGCAGCAACCATTCCAGGAAACCAAACCATAATCTCTTTAACCGATTTTCCCCAAATGACTTGAACAATAAATGACAGCCTCCCTTAGTTTGCTCCCCAACCCCCCGCTCACAGTTTAGGCAGACCAGAACAAGAAACTACGCTCTCCTAAAGAATCCCACAGGATGTTCCAGTTCTGTTAGCCTGCCTCCAGAGTTCACATGCCAACAGCCTCCAATCAGAGCCTTCCCTTTCATTGATGCTAAAGCTTTCCCATTCTCATCTGCTTTGAGTCGCATCTGCTAAATGCAAGTGATAGAAGCTGGCTCCCTTGCTTTGTAGCAAGGTTGGAATAGCCTATGTTTGTTCCCATTTGGCTGGCCTTTGTTTATTCCCACAGGAGTTGTATAAAACTGTGTGCGTTTATTTCAATTGAATTCCAGTAAGCAAATGGGCAATCACTACTTACTCTATCTAGAAGTTCCTGTCATGGCTCAGCGGTTAACGTACCCAGCTAGCATCCACGAGGACATGGGTTTGATCCCTGGCCTCGCTCAGTGGGTTAAGGATCTGGCATTTCCATGAGCTGTGGTGTAGGTTGCAGACATGGCTCAGGTCCCATGTTGCTGTGGCTTTGGTGTAGGCCAGCAGCTGGAACCACCATATGCCATTGTTGCGGCCCTAAAAAAAAAAAAAAAAAAAAAAAAAAAAACCAAAAAAAATAAAAGTACTTACTCTATCTGGAAGATCTGTGAGAGGTAATGTTTTATAAATGATAATAATATGTTAGTGTTCTTTAAAACCTTAAAAGAAGAATTTCAGTCTTTTTCTGGACATATAGAGAAGGGATATTTTGTAAACGGGTAAGTCCTTTGACTGTATATCTTAATAAGATTTTAAGGCCACGTGAAGGGCTTAGATTTCAGGAGAAAAAGAAAATAATTTCTATTGGCAGTACCAGAGGCAGAGGTAGAAAGTATTATTTTAAGAGGAAAAGAGTTCACATTTACCTATTTAAAATTCACATACGACTATAGCGAGTTTTGTCTTCCATTGGCCAGAGTTTAAATTTACCTTCGGAATTTAAGTTAACCTTTAGAAACAATATTTACTATGGTAGAGTATAAACTCCAAGAATGCTTATATTGATAATAATAATGATAATTCCAAAATCAATAAAAGATGACAGCAACTATGTTTACCAAATCCCAACTGTGTATTAGCCTATTTCAAATTCCTCTTCTGACTTAATTCTTACAAAAGTTCCATAAAGTATAGTTTATGTTTGTTTTAGAGATGAGGAAACTGAATCTTGGACTACTTATTGACCTACAAAATTCATATGACTAGAGGCAAACTGAAATTCAAACACAACTCTCAATGGCTTAAAACATACATCTTTTTCTTGAGTTCTAAAATTTTTCAAGTCCCTTTTGAATAAACATCTTGGCAAATACTACTGCAATGTTAAGTTTGAAATAGGTCTTAACAATCTCTTCTTTTTGATATTATATTACTATTTATTTGTTTTTAGTTTTGCTAGGCAGTAACAATAGGAATTTTGATGTTTTTATTCATTCAACATGTGTTGAAAATTTTTTTTCAATGATGTACTCTCCTACATATAGGATATAAAAGGTGTGAAAATCCTGGGAATGCCAATTGCATGCGATTGAATAGAAGGTAACTCCACAATAAAAGCAAGCAGTGGAGTGCTACATTCCTGCCTTAGAAGGTTTCAGAGGTAAAGTGACAGTCCTTCCTTCTTTTCTTTCCTTTAACAAGTGTTTGCTAAACACTGATTATTTATTAGGAACTATTATACGTGCTGAGCTAGAAAGGTGAAAGACATAGTTTCTGGGGTTAAATTGCTTCTATTCTAAAGCAGGAGACCAAAGTATATACAAAAAATGGCAGTGTTAAAATTTATAATAGGAGTACTCAAAAATTTCAGAGAAAGGATCTTTGCTCTACTTAGAGTGCCAAGAAAAACTAAAATGTAAAAAAGAATAGGAGTTTATCAGGTGACTAAGTAAAAGAAGGAAAGACCTGTATGGAGGATAAACACATTCTGAATATTTTTGAGTGGATATTGTATTTGTTATTATCAAAATTGGGGTTAGAAATGTTAAAATATATCTTATTGAGCACTTACTTGGGTGCTCAACCTATTTTTCGTAGCTCCCTAGAAACAGCAATCCATTCCTTTTAATGATCAGAATCAATCGCTCTTAATGATCAGAATCAATCAATCGATCAACAGCAGTCCATTCCCTCTTAATGATCAGTATCAATGGCCCCTGCCAGATTCGTGATTCCTTTTTTTGGCATCAGGAGCCTGAAATCATTGAGTAGAGCATCTGTAGCTTAAATTTTATTGAGACCGTTGATAGGCTACCCTTTTAGAAAGATTCTTATTCTGGGAACTAAGAAGTCTAGAATCTAAGGTTGTAGAATAGGAGGCATGACTCTTCAAAGTGGGTCACTGGGAGAGATGATGAACAAAGTCACTCCTAACTTGACCCTTTAGGCCTAGATCTATGTTTTCTATCATATTCATTGCCCCATTTAATGGCTCTTGACTTAGGGTAGAAACTACATCCTGGAGTTTTGTGTCCCATCTTTGCAAGGTCACATCTCTAAGCTAGCACTCCAACTGAGTCTTGAAAATCCTGTCCCAAGGCTCCATTTGACTGGCAGCCATAGGGAGACACAGTATGTGATCGGACCATCTTGTGCTCATGCGCTCACTGTCACATACCCTTTGCTTCGGAGTGACTCTCTTGGTTTCAGATGATGTTATGTGTGATATTGTTCCAGTGGATCCAGGTAGACATGTCTGACGTTATCAAGGCTCTAGGTTTAGGAAAGATAAACATGTACCTGAAATTTTTCCATTTATAGTGGAACAAAATTTGACACCCAAAATGTATCTCTTTGGCATGAGGATTAGTTTAGGTTGATTATTTTTAAGAAACAGAAGATTCAAAGATTTTCTTATTTCCCCTTAACTATCTAAAATAATTTATATAAAAAACCTGATTAAAGTTATCACCAGACATGTCTGCAAAGAATATGGACTAGGTGTAATGGAATTCAGCAGGGTCTGGTTATCAGAGTCTACTCTGTGTCCCATTGTCCTGGATAAACCAGCAAACATTTGTTCAGTGAACATTTGCTTTTCCATCTCCATGTGATTTCCTTCTTACATTTTGAAGTCCCAAGGCATTGTCTGCAACATCTTCTTTTGCCTTTAGCTAAAGATAGATTTAAGGTGAAGATTTTGAACATTTTGGGGAGGTACACAGTTTTCTTGAGTCTCTCCCATGCATATGTATTACTAAACTTGCCTTTGATTTTCTCCTATTAATTTCTCTCATGTAAAAATTTAATTCTTATACCAACTAGAAGAACCTAGAAGGGTAGAGAAAAATTTCTTAATTCCTGACATTGTCAGTATCGATTACTACCCTTTCTAGGTTTAAAGGGGTATAATGTAGTCATCTTGCTACCAGCTGACTCTTTCGTCTCCTTGAAGGATGGTTAGTCTGGAATTGTCCCAGGTTTAGCATTGAATGTCTACCATACTGGATAATACCTCAGTCTTGGGCAAACTTAGGCAGTTGGCCACCCTTGATGGTGCTTTATCAAGGGTTCTGTTTCAGTCTCTGTTGGTGGTAGGTTGGATATTGAACTGCAGCCTTGGATCAGCCTTGGTGAGTTGGAGCCTATGCTTTTGGGCCCATGTATAAGCTCTATCTTTGTCATCATGGCTTGTCCATTCATAAGGCCACTGTGATTCCACAGGGTAACTGTTGTCAGAACCTGGATGATGGAAATTGACTAACTTGTTTGTTTTGGCTTCTTAAGTAATGAACGTACACTTATGTGCATCAGCATGCAATTCAAAGACTGCACTTTATTCTTCCTCCCATAGGTCCATCCATATGCCTTTACCATAGACTTCCTCATAACGTATCTTTTTCTTTTCCCTAGTTCCCAGTCAACAAGCTGAGGCATCTGTCAATGCCCATGATTCTGTGTCTATTCTTCATTTCCAGATGCCCATAGCTAAAGTTCTGTTCCCTTTAACTTTGCTTCTTTTACTGTATCAGTTATTTATTTCTACATACCCTCCTCCTCCAGTTATTGGCTTAAAGCAAAAAACATTTATTTATTTTCAAGGTTCTTCTGGTTGGCTGGCAGTTCTCATGATCTAGACCAAGTTCAACTAAGCTAATCTGGACTTGGTTATGCATCTGCAGTCAGCTGGTGGGTCGATTGGCTCTGATGTATATAGGATGGCCTCAGCCAGAATGAGATCATCCTCCTTCACCACCTTCTTCTCCAGCAGAATGGGCTAGGAATTTCATCAGAGGAGGAGCAGAGTTCCATGAGAAAAGGCAGAAACACTTAAGATGTTTTAAAGCCTTCACTTCCATCAACATTGCTTCTGTGCATTGGCCAAAGCAAGTCACATAATTAGCCAGGTATCAGTGTGGGGATGATCTATGGAAGGAATGTATACAGTGAAACATGAAAATTGGAACCAATAATAAAACCAGTCCACTTCAGGTTACAATGTTTGTTAGAGTTCAATTAGGAAAAAATGGCTACCTGTTATTTTGGTAGTGATTTAATAGGAATCAAAATTACACAGATGTGGAAGAAATGGGGGTAGCGAAGGTCCGGAATGAGAAGATGGAGGATCAGAAGACAATCACTCATCAGATCAGCCTGAATCACTCATGTGGGTAGGCAGGTGGAAGATCAGAGCTTGTAGGAATGTCTGAGAAAGTAAGGTCATGAAAGTGGGACCATGAAGAAGGTAATCATGGTCATGTCTGTGGAAAATTTCACCTCTGTGGAAGGTGCTGCCAAACATGTGTTGGAGGGTTTGAGGCTGATTTTGATCATTTAGGTCAGCAGCTGGGGGTACTGGTGGGACACAGAATAAGAGAAGACGGAGGACAAACTGGGGCCCCTCATTTCTCTGACTCCAATATTCAAAAGAATATACAACATTTACTTTCAATATTGTGGGTCTTGACACAGTGATCACATTGGTATGAACATTTCTTTCTAGATTTACTAAATTCAC
The DNA here is from genome assembly GCF_054392235.1 of Sus scrofa. Lineage (NCBI taxonomy): Eukaryota > Metazoa > Chordata > Mammalia > Artiodactyla > Suidae > Sus > Sus scrofa. The sequence goes on from NC_139390.1 coordinate 67,493,781, forward strand.
TCATTTTTTATTTGTTCACTAAATGTAATGCCATTTTCTTCTTAACTTTCCTCAATACATGCCTCTCCATCTTTCCCTTACCTCTTTTTCTCAAGTTTAATTCTGCTTTCTTAGATTCTACACTCTGAACTTTTTGGACAGCTGCCTTTTCCTCAAATTTTCTCATTATTTTCTTTCAAATAAATCCCTTCCTGACCTATAGCCAATTCTATTAGGCCACTGTTCTCTGTGTATTAGATACAAATCAGTTAATAAATTGAGCCTGCCATTAATTGAGTGGCTTTATAGAGCTTCTCTATTCTATAACATAAGATTGATTTTAAGTGGAGAATATAGACCCCACTGAACATCAGAGAAGAATATTGGTATAAGAACATTTTCATTTGTTAAGTAACACAATACTGTCACCACTGGCCTCATAAACAGATAAATATTCTGAGAAAACTGCAGGTTGTAATTTTTAAAAATTAATAAGCTGCCATGACAGGAGCTTAGAAGAACTCCTTAGAAGGGAACGATGCATGCTTGTACTGCATATACAACTTCAAAGATTTCTGGATGAGACTGGGTGTTACAAGGTCTCATGGCAGTAAAGGAGTGGAATATAAAAGGAGTTTCCTTTTGATATATCCCTTTGATTTTTCAAAAGTCCGTTTTCTATGATGCAAGACAGAGAATGATGCATTTGTGACATACATATTTCACATTGTGTATATATATAATATGAATTGATATAACACTTCTCTACTACAAAGCCTAGTGCATTTATTAATGGTAGATGTAAGTTACGCTTCAAAAAAGCACTCATGTTTGTGTTGTGTTTTATACTCACTCAAGTTTTATATGAATTTATATAACAGTATTAAGTGATTAAGCTACAAAATTGTTTTATAACAATAAATTATATTAGGGGTATGCATTTGAAAGTATAAATAGTAAAAAACCTAGAGGTATCAATCATACTCCAAAGCAGAGCCAAGCAAATACAAATTTCCCCATGGCAAGTCATTTTATCTGTGTGCTTTAAAACTAAACCACTTTGGTTAACTTGAAAAAATATAGTCTTTGGACTCAAATTCACTACATCGTGTTACTTTTCTCACTTCACACTTTTATATTTGTGTTTTCTGAATAGACATAGATCCCTTAAAGACCTACGTAGAATATGTTGCTCATTCGGGGAATATATTTTAAAATGATATCATTTTATGGGCAGCAGAAAATTCTTTCAAAACTCATAAACAATAGTTTTTCAATCTTTGCTTCAAACAGTAAAAAAGTTTTGGTGTAAATTTTATATTGTTTGTTTTCAATGAATCTTATTCAGGCATAAAACTATTGAAAAAAAATCCAAAAAATCTTATGAGAATATTAGAATGTTGCTTTTGTTAGTGTTTGCAATGTAGGAGGAATTGGCAGAATAACTAATTGTTGAGTAATTTTTATGTAGAAAGACAACTGAGAGTCCTTATAAAGAACGTATTTTTAAAATTTAACTATAGATACAAGTCATTTTGAGTCAGTCACTGTGATTTTATAAAGGCATAACTACTTTTTAAATGAGACTAAAACCAAAGCTTATAAATTTATTGTATTACATTTTATTTGCCATATTATCCAATAATCATTGTGTTAAAATCCTTAGAAGGCAAATAATTTTATTCCCAGGGCATTTTAGAACTAATACAAATAAGCTCTAAAAAATAAAACAGGTGTTCTTTCTTGTCTGTGATACGTATTTCCCTATACATATACACACATCCTCGATGTGGAAAATACCATCAGGAGTTCCTGCCGTGGCTCAGTGGTTAGCGAACCCGACTAGCATCCATGAGGACTCGAGTTCCATCCTTGGCCTTGCCCAGTAGGTTAAGGATCCAGCATTGCTGTGAGCTGTGTGTAGGTCACAGATGCAGCTTGGATCCAGCATTGCTGTGGCTGTGGCTGTAGCTGTGCTATGGCTGTGGTGTAGGCTGGAGGCTACAACTCCGATTGGACCCCTAGCCTGGGAACTTCCATATGCCATGGATGGTCTAAAAAGACCAAAAACAAACAAACAAACAAACCTTAGCATAGCAAGAAAAGCAAATTGTTAAAAGCTTTAGCAGGATCCAAGTATTGACCATGATTTAGACAAACCAATTTATCATCATTTCTAAGTATTTTTCTATAAACAATTAATTGTTTTCAAAGTTAACATGCCCTCTCCTCACTTCCTCTCCCTTATCTTACTTTGCTTCCCTTTTCTTTTTAACAAGAGAAAGCCCTGTTTCTGCTCAATTTGTGATTTGTTATTATAATGGTCTGTCAGCATATCTGATTCCAACAGCACCAGTGGGTAGTTTCACTGTCTTGCAGCAAAGATTTTCCCTATAACCCTAGATAGATATCTTCAGATCAGCTTTTAAACACACACACAAAAATGAATATTTTGTTTTTCTTCGGTAAGATTCTGTTAATATGTAATACATAGTTGTCCTAGATACCATTTCCAATCTGTATTTACATATCAGACAATTCACTCATATTCACTTTGTTGTTGTTTTGTTAGTTTACAGGTGAAGTAAATATGTATAGGATTAACCAAGTACATTTATTTTCTTGGTATTTTCAGCATAGTGCACTAAATAAATTACTATTAATAAAGATGTGACATTATCAGGCTAAAGTTGTATACAAGAATTAGTGGTAAAATGTCGAAGAGAATTTCGTTCTCATGTTACTTGTGCAAAAATACTTAATTTTTTTTTTTCTCTAAGCTTTCCTAACCCCCAATAATTTTGTAATGGCTCCCTTTCCCTTTCCAAAATACATTATAGAATACAAAAGGGATTTCTTTCATATAAATGACCACTAATAGTTTACTCGCTAACAGAGAGAAAAAAAAAAGAATTTGAAGAAGTAAAAGACAAGTGTAAAATTAGAGAGAAAAAAGAGGAAAAAAAATATGATGTGGGAAAAACCATTGGACAGCAATGTAAGGGTGGAAGTGACCCAACCATAACATACATTACACATTTCAATCCCTGCCATATTCAAACTGTATCTTTTTATGCTATGAACATACAAATGCCATAGATCCTGTGTCTGAAATACAGATTATGCTTTCAATATCAAAGGTACAAATTGCCATATAACCATCTGGTAGAGACCAGTGTATTTTGACTCTGTAAAATAATGACTATACAGGTTTCTGTTCACTAATTTGACCCTATATGCCTTATTTATTTGGTGATTTTAACATGACTTTGATTATAATTAAAGATCTCTGATGAGGAAATTTTGCTGCTTATCAACAGCTCGATCTTTTTTACATAGGCTTAGAAGGAAAGAGAAACTACTCTGTGATAAGCATTCAGAGATATTGTCAGCCAGAGGGTTTAGCCTGAGGCATGGTATCTCAAAACATTTGTTGCCAAAAAAAAAAAAAAAAAAAAAAAAGGAGTCTGTGCTTCATGCATAGAAGTTGGCAAAAGATTAACATTTGATGACTTTTGTTACCTTTTATTTCTGAGTTAAAGTATACTTACTTTATTAAATTGCAAAGGCAATTTACAAAGTTTAATCATTAACCTTTTACCTAAAATTAAAGCATAAAAAAATAGAATCATGATTTTTAAGAGGATTGATACCATGATGTATTTAAAAATTGGAAATTTATGAACATGAATACTTAAATGTGGTAATTGTATTTTGACTTTTGGTACCCTTTTCCTTTGGGGCTTTTGGCTGATTAAACCCTTTTGGATGGTAGCACAGAATAGGAAAATCAATCCAAGAAATAAGCTGCTACAATGTCTGTAACAACTAGCCAAAATATACAGAAAGATGACTTCTATTTTTAAATCCAAAATACTACTCCATAGGTAATGCCAGTAATTTGAACAAGCCACGCAAAGTGGATGTGCAACTATTTGATTTATTCAAATTGTTTACAACTGAAATAGCAGGAGACACCATGGGTGTGGTCCAGAAGCTCAAGGCACCTGGGCCTAATTTAACCCTTTCCAAACACAAGTTCTTTCCTAACTTATACTGTCCTGGAGAAAGACATTTTCCTTCTAGGTTCTTCTAGATGGTCTAAGAATTAAATTTACATTAGTCATATTAACAGGAAAAAAATCAAACAAAAGTTTAATAATGTGTATACATAGGAGAGACCCAGGAAAACTGAGTACCTCCCGCAAAGGGCCAACACCCGCCCCTTAAATACCATCTCCAGGTAATAATGAAAGAGAGGGTTGGTAATAGCGCTCTGGGAGTTCAAAGGAGAAGAAAAATCACACGGAGATGGAAAAGAAAACATGTGGTTAAAAAAAAAAAAAGTTTGCTGGCTTTTATAGAGAAAATAGGACACAAAATGGACTCTGGTCTCCAGGCCCTGCTGAGTTTTTCCCATCACACCTAGACCATGTTCTTTGAAGATAGAACAGCTGGTGACAGCTCTATTCTAGGAACAGGCTATTTTTTTTAAATTGAAATATAATTGATGTATAAAGTTGTTTCTGGTTATAGCAACATGATTCTGATATATATCTTATATATATATCTGCACATACATATGTATACGTTTATATATGTGTGTATATGGCTATATGTGTGTGTGTATATATATTTTTTAAATTTTTTTCTATTATAGTTTTTTAAAAAAATTTTTTTCTGGAGTTCCCATTGTGGCTTAGTGGTTAATGAAGTAGACCGGTATCCATGAAGACATGTATTCGACCCCTGGCCTCACTCAGTGGATTAAGGATCTGGTGTTGCCATGGGCTGTGGTGTAGGTCACAGATGTGGCTCTGATCCGTCATTGCTCTGGCTGTGGTGTAGGCTGGCAGCTGCAGCTCTGATTCAATCCCTATCCTGGGAAACTCCATATGCTGTGGGTGTATCCCTAAAAAAAGAAAAAAAAAAAAGATAAAAAAAAATTTTTCTTATAATTCATTTACAATATTCTATCAATTTCTGTTGTACAGCAAAGTGACCCAGTCATACATTTATATACATTCTTTTTCTTATATTATCTTCCATCATGTTGCATCATAAATGATTGGATATAGTTCCCTGTGCTATACAGCAGGACTTAATTGCTTATCCATCCCAAATGCAATAGTTTGCATCTACTAACCCCCAAAATCCCAGTCCATCCCATTCCCTTCCCTTCCCCCATGGCAACCACAAGTCTCTTCTCCATGTCCATGAGTTTGTTTCTTTTTGGTAGACAGGTTCATTTGTGCTGTATATTAAATTCTAGATATAAGTGATATATGGTATCTGTTTTTCTCTTTCTCACTTACTTCACTTGGTATGGAATCTCTAGTTGCATCCGAGTTGCTACAAATGGCATTATTTTTTTCTTTTTTATGGCTGAGTAGTATTCCATTGTATACATATACCACATCTTAATCTATTCATCTGTTGATGGACATTTATGTTGTTTCCATGTTTTGGCTATTGTGAATAGTGCTGCACTGAACAAAGGGGTTCATTTATTTTTTGGAATTATAATTCTGTCTGGATATATGCCCATGAATGGGATTGCTAGAGCATATGGTAGTTCTATAGTTAGTTTTCAGAGGTATTTCTATAATATTTTCCTTAGTGGTTGTGCCAATTTATATTCCCACCAGTAGTGTAGGAGGATTCCCTTTGCTCCACACCCTCTCCAGCATTTGTTATTTGTAGACTTATTAATGATAGCCATTCTGACTGGTGTGAGGTGGTACCTCATTGTAGTTTTGATTTGCATTTCTCTAATGACTAGTGATGTTGACCTTTTTTCATGTGCCTGTTGGTCATCCATACGTCTTCTTTGGAGAAATGTCTAGTTGGGGACTTTTTCAACTCAATTGTTTATTTTTTAGCTGTTGTGTTGTATGAGTTATTTATATATTTTGGAGATTAAACCCTTGTCAGTTGCATTATTTGCAACTATTTACTCCCATTCCATATGTTGTTTTTCTGTTTTGATTTGTTTTTTAATAGTTTCCTTTGTTGTGCAAAAGCTTATGTTTCATTAGGTCCCATTTCTTTATTTTGTTCTTATTTCATTGCCTTTAGAGACTGACCTAAGGAAATATTTGTATGGTTTATATCAGAGAATGTTTTGCATATGTTCTCTTCTAGGAGTTTTATGGTGTTTTATGTTTAAATCTTTAAGCCATTTTAAGTTTATTTTTATGCATGGGTTGAGGCTGTGTTCTAGTTTCATTGATTTACATGCAGTTGTCCAGTTTTCCCAGCACCACTTGCTGAAGAGACTGACTTTTACCCATTTTATATTCATTCCTCCTCTGTCAAAGATTAATTGGCCATAGGTGTCTGGGTTTATTTCTGCATTCTCTATTCTGTTCCATTGGTCTCTATGTCTGTTTTTGTATCAGTACCACACTGTCTTGGTTACTGTAGCTTTGTAATATTGTCTGAAGTCTGGGAGAGTTATGCCTCTTGATTGTTTTTTGTTCCTCAGATTGCTTCAGCAGTTCTGGGTATTTTGTTGTTCCATACACATTTTTGGATTATTTGTTCTAGTTCTGTGAAAACTGTCATGTGTAATTTGATAGGGATTGCATTAATCTGTACATTGCTTTGGGTAGTTTGACCATTTTAACAATATTAGTTCTTCCAAACCGGGAGCATGAAATACCTTTCCATTTCCTTGAATCCTTTTAATTCCATTGATTAAAGTTATATATTTCTTAGCATATACGACTTTCACCTCCTCGGTCACATTTATTCTTAGGTATTTAATTCCCTTGGGTGAGATTTTAAAAAATACCATATTTTTATATTCCTTTTCTAATACTTCATTGTTAGTATACAGAAATCCAACTGATTTCTGAATGTTAAACTTGTATCCTGCTACTTTGCTGAATTCATTGATCAGTTTGAATAGCTTTTGTGTGGCATCCTAAGGATTTTCTCTATATAATATCATGTTTTCTGTATATAGTTGCAGTTTTACCACTTTTCTTCCAATTTGGATACCTTGTATTTCGTTTGTCTGATTGCTGTAGCTACCACTTCCAATACTATGTTGAATAAAAATGGTAAGAGTGGGCATTCTTGCCTTGTTCCAGATTTTAGCAGGAAGGCTTTCAGCTTTTCTCCACTGAGTATTGTATTGGCTGTGGGTTTGTCATAAATGGCTTTTATTATGTTAAGGGATGTTCCACCTATACTCACTTTGGAAAGAGTTTTTATCATGACTGAATGTTGGATTTTGTCAAATGCTCTTTCTGCATCTATTGAGATGATCATGTGATTTTTGACTTTTGTTAAAGTGGAGTATGACGATTTATTTGTGTATGTTGAACCATCCTTGTGAATTGGGATGAATCCCACATAGTTGTTGTGTATGATCTTTTTTATGTGATGTTAGATTCATTTGGTAAAATTTTATTGAGAATTTTGAGTCTATATTTATCAAAAATATTGGCCTATTGTTTTCTTTTTTTGGTAGTGTCTTTGTCTGGTTTTGGTATTAGGGTGATGGTAGCTTCACAGAATGTCTTTGGGAGTGTCCCTTCTTGTTCTTCAAACTTTTAGAAAAGTTTAAGAAGGATGGGAATAGGTTCTTGTTTATATGTTTGCTAGAATTTAACTGTGAAGCAATCTAGTCCTGGAATTTTGTTTGTTGGGAGTCTTTTTATTATATATTCAATTCCATTTCTAACTCTCCATCTGTTTAAATTATCTATTTATTCTTGATTCAGTTTTGGTGGGCTGTATGTCTCTAGAAAGTCCGTTTTTTCTAGGTTGTCAAATTTGTTAGCATATAATTGTTCATAGTATTCTTAGGATTTTTTTTTTTTTTTTTGGTATTTCTGTGGTATCTGTTGATTTCTTTTTTGTTTCTTATTTTGTTTATTTATGATGTTTCTCTCTTCTTCTTGGTGAGTCTGGCCAGAGGTTTGTCCATTTTGTTTACCCCTTGCAAAGAAACAGCTCTTGGTTTTATTTTTTTTTTTCTATTGTTTTTTGAATCTATTTTATTGATTTCTTCTCTGATCTTTATGATTTCCTTCCTTCTGATGATATTAGGTTTTGATTGTTCTTCTTTTTATAATTTTTTAGGTTGTAGGTTAAATTATTGATTTGAGATTTTTCTTCTATTTGAAGAAGTCCTGTATTACTATGACCTTCCCTCTAAGAACTGCTTTTCAGGCATCCCATAGATTTTGAATTGCTGTGTCTTCATTACCATTTGTCTCAAGATTTTTTAAATTTCCCTTTTGATTTCCTCATTGACCCATTTGTTTTTTAGTAGCATGTTGTTTAAACTCTATGTAGTTTGTATTTTCTCTTTTTTTTTCCTGTGAATGATTTCTAGTTTCATGCCATTGTGGTCAGGGAAGATGCTTGAAATAATTTCTATACTCTTAAATTTTTTGAGGTAAGTTTTATGCCCCAGTGTGTGGTCAGGCTTGAGAATGTTCCATGTGCACTTGAAAATAATGTATATTCTGATTTTTTTTTTTTTTTGGATGTAATATCCTGAAAATATCAATTAATTCTAACTGTTCTATTGTATGATTTAGGGGCTCTGTTGCCTTACTGATTTTCTATCTAGAGGATTTTTCCATTGATGTGAGTGGGCTGTTAAAAATTTCTACTATTATTGTATTTCCATTAATTTCTCCTTTTATGTCTGTTAGTATTTGTTGTATGTATTTGGGTGCTCCTCTAGTAGGAGCATATATATTGACAAATGTGATATACTCTTCTTGAATTGGTCCTTTAGTTATTACTTAGCGTCCTTCTTTGTCTTTACGCTCTTTGTTTTAAAGTCTCTTTTGTCTGATATGAGTATTGCAACTCCCACTTTCCTGTCTTTTCCATTCACATGAAATATCTTTTTTCATCCCCTAGATTTCAGTTTGTGTCCTTGCCCTAAGGTGAGTCTCCTGTAGGCAGCATATTGTAGACTTTTTTAAAAAATACAGTTTGCCACTCTGTGTCTTTTAATTGGAACATTGAATGTAATGTTTGGTTTTGATTTGTGGTTGCTCTGTTTTTCAAGTATATTAACCCCATCCTATATCTGCTTGCTTGCGCCTGGTAGTCATATAGGCTCAACTGCCTTCTAAAAAAAAAAAAAAAAAAAAAAAAAAAGAGTTAACTTTTCTTACTTTCTTTCCCCACATTTTGTGATTTTGGTGTCTTTTTTCACATCTCTATGTTTATCCTTTTGCTGCTTTGCTGTTCTTTATGCTTATCATCACATTTTCAAATAGGTTTTTTTTCTTTTAGGTATGTATACTGGCTTATTTAAGTGATTACTTTCCAATTGTTATTTCCTCCATCCTATATTTTCTTACTTCTTTCCTATTTAAAGCAGACATTTCAGTATTCTTTTAGAATAGGTTTAGTATTACTGTATTCTTTTCGTTTCTGTTTGATGGAGAAATTATTTATTTCTCCTCTATTTTAAATGATAACCTTCCTGGGTAGAATATTCTAGGCTTCAAATTTTTCCCTTTTATAACTTTGAATATATCTTGCTACTCTCTTCTAACCTGTGGTGTTTCTGTAGAGAAATCAGCTGATAGACTTGTGGGGTTCCCTTATAATTAACTCTTTCTTTTTCCCTTACTTCTTTTAGAATCCTCTCATCTTTAACTTCTGCCATTTTTATTATAGTATGCCCTAATGTGGTTCTTTTTGGGTTCCCCTTGTTTGGGGTCCTCTGTGGTTCCTGTATCCCCTTGTTTGGGGTCCTCTGTGCCTCCTTTAGATTTGTTAAATTTTCAGCCATAATTTCTTCAAATATATTTTCAATCCCCTTTTCTTTTTCTTCTCCTTCTGGAATCCCTATTACACATACATTGCCCCACTTTATATTATCCCATAGATTTCTTATATTGCTTTAATGTTTTTTCATTTGGTTTTCTGTCTGCTGTCCTGATTGGGTGATTTCCATTATTCTATTTTCCAAGTCACTTATTCATTCCTCTGCATTATTCATTTTGCTCTTCATTGCCTTTAACTCAGCTTGCTTCTCTGCAAATGAATTTTCTAATATTTCTTAGCTCATCCTTTTATTTTCTAATTCCTTTCTAAAGTAATCTGCATTACTGTTCACATCCACTCTTAGTTCCTTCATATTTGCCCTCAATTCCTTCAGTATTTTCACTATCTCCTTTTTGAATTTGGTGTCTGTTAGACTGCAGAGGTCTGCTTCATTTTTTACTTCCTCAGGGGAATTCTCCTGTCCTTTTAACTGTGAATGATTCCCAAGCTTCTTCATTTTGCTTATATTTTTTATTATTGTGAGTTTAGGGAAAACAACTACTGTAGTCTTGGAGAGCTATTTATATGTGAGAGTGCCACTGGATAGTTTGTGAGGACTTGGGAGATGGAGGCAATGGGCAGAACTAGTAGCCAGTGCCTGGTTACTGGGCCCTTGACAGTGGTGAGGACCCTTGATGAGGTTGTGCAGGTTGCTCCTGGCTTCAAGGCCCTGGGAAGTGGCAGTGACCCTCAGGCAGGTGTAGGTGGTGGCCCAGAGCATTTGGCAGTGGCATCAGCAAGGTATGTGCATTCTCAGGGGAGTGAGATCAAAAAAGGGTGACATTCCATTGCAGTGCCATCCTCTGTGTAGACCGCTGAGGTGACTGAGGCTGCAGGTAGTGCCTGTTCATGTACTCCTAGTGGTGATGGGCCATGCCCACCTCTGGAGTCTGAGATGGCAGTGGTGTTTTGCCCCTACCACCCGCAGTCCACACAAGAGGGGCCCTGTCACCTATAGCTTGCACAAGAGGCATCTTGCTGCTCAAGAGCCTGCACATAGGCAGAGAAAGATATTCCTATGGTGGACCTGCCCCTCCTCTTTTGCCCTTCCCAGCAATGGCAACTTTCCTCTACTGTGGGCCCAGGCCTCCTCCTGGATCCCCTAGGTTGTGGTGCTCCATTCTCCAGCTCATGGTGCCCTGCTACCTTGCCCCTCAGGCTGTCTCCACAAAGCTGACTCTGGTCCTTTCCCCAAAACTGACCTCCAGAGCCTAGGTCTCAGCACCCAGCCCCTGCCTGTCATCTCAGGCTGTGTTGTCTGGGAGGCAGTGGTACCAGTGGTTTATGCTACTCTCTCTTTCTGCTTTGCCCTCCTAAGTTGGCTGCTGTGCTTTTCTCCTAGCCTTTGAGTTTCCTTCTATATCTTGGCTGATCTCCCCATCAATTAGGTGATGGGGATGAGGATTCCTTTCCTCTTTCACAGTTCCATCTCAGGAGTGCTGCTCCCATGCTGATTCCTCTTTTTTCTCTTCTCTCTGTCTCTTTTTCCTTTTGTTTTACCTAGTTATATGGAGGGTTTCTTGCCTGTTTTGGAGGCTTAAGGTCTTCTGCCAGACTTTAGTAGATGTCCTGTGCAAATTGTTCTACATATGGATTTGTGTGTGTGTTTGTGGGAGAAGGTAAGTGCCATGTCCAACTCCTCTGCCATCTTGATCTCACTCTTACCATTATAGTTTATTACAAAATATTAAATATAGTTCCTTATATATATCCTGCTATATATAGATTTTTGCTGTCTATCTATTTTATGTATAGTAGTTTATAGCTACTAATCTCAAACTCCTACTTTATCTCTCTGCCCTCTTTCACTTTTGGTAACCATAAGTTTGTTTTCTATGTCTGTGAGTCTGTTTCTGTTTTGTAATAAGTTCATTTGTAACATTTTTTTAGATTCCACATATAAGTCATATCATATCATATTTGTCCCTCTCTGACTTACTTCACTTAATACGATAACTTCTAAGTCCATCTATGTTGCTGCAAATGGCAGTGTTTCATTCTTTTTTATGGTTGAGTAGTATTCCATTGTGTATATGTACCACATCTTCTATATCCATTCCTGTGTCGATATACTTTTAGGTCACTTCCATGCCTTGGCTATTATAAATTGTGCTGAACATTAGGCTGCATGTATCTTTTTGGTCTTTTTTTTTTTTTTTTGTCTTTTCTAGGGCCGCATCCGTGGCATTTGGAGGTTCCCAGGCTAGGGGTCTAATCAGAGCTGTAGCCACCGGTATATGCCCACAGCCACAGCAACTCAGGATCCGAGCTGTGTCTGCAACCTACACCACAGCTCACAGCCATGCCAGATCCTTAACCCACTGAGCGAGGCCAGGGATTGAACCCACAATCTCACGGTTCCTAGTTGGATTCGTTAACCACTGAACCACAATGGGAACTCCTGCATTTACTTTTTGAATTAGAGTTTTCCTCCTTTCCAGATATATGCCCAGGAGTGGGATTGCTGGCTCAATCATATGGTAACACTATTTTCAGTTTTTTAAGGAAACTCTATACTGTTCTCCATAATTGCTGCACCGAATTACATTAGGAACAGGCTCTTGATCTAGATTGTTTTAGGTGGCTAAGGAGGAGGAAACAAGAAAACCTTCTTGAGTCTTCTGTTCCTTAAACATAAGCAGCCTTGATTAATCCTCATGCCAAGGAGACACATTTTGGGATGGCAAATTCTGCTCCTCTAAAATAATAACCAATGTCTGACGATGAGCCAGAGAAGGGTGCTATGTAGGAAAGGGTTTAAAATTTCGCAGGAGCTGCTGAGTTCCTCATCCCTTAAAGAAACTATGCCAGATCTCAGGGGCCAGTGAGTGTGCTAATTGCCCACCTTGTCCATTTACCCCAGTGTCTATTCAAAAATTATTTCCTATGTACACATGACACAGAAAAAGTCTCAAAAACATTTTTTCCTTGATAGACTTTCCTCTAACGTACAGCTAGGTAGGTATCTTTCATGTCAGTAATAATCACTTAATTTGTGGGTAAATATTTTTCTCTATAATTCCCATAACATGGTGGGGATAGGGAGGAGATTTTCTATCAGTTCACCAAGGAGCCATGACTGTGCTGTTTAGCATTATGGAAACCTTAATCCTATTTAGTTCTGCTCTTGGTTCTTCTAAAAAATGTAAAAAGTAATATAGTTCTATTTCTTTCCCTATTTTCCTTGTTACTACAGAAAGTTCACATTGATGCAAATACTCTATTTAAACTTGATAACCTTACCCACTTACATGTACTCACTAAACTTTATGCCTTTCCCTTCTCCACCACAGTAAGTTATCTTCTCACCAGTATTGTTCACTCAATACCCTACTATTTGTTTTTATCCATAGGTCAACAGAAATAGCTTTTTTTTTCTTCTTATCTCTGGTTAATGCAAGAGGCTTTTAAATAAGTGAATGACATATTGGATTTTCTATCCTGGTATTTAGGAGAAATTAGATGCTTTCATTTGTTGGGTACTTGGAATATTACAGATATTTTTGACATTATCTGTATTAGCTGTGAAAATTGACTCCTCTTTGCTGTTTCCAAAAAAATTCATATCAACAACAATAAAGTCCAGCTAATAGTAAAAAGTACAAGGCTGGCTTTTTTCAATTTGAATTTTCTCTACTGAATATAGCCATAAGTATAGTTTTCATGAAAATGAAAATGGCTCTGTATTGACTGATGGCTTTTAGTCATGTTCTCTATTTTATGTAAGCTTCCATCCTAAGAGCCTTGAAATCTTTCTCAGCCAGTCATAAACACTAAGAATATCCCTTTCCCTCTTTTAAACTTGAGACCCACCCAGCAAAGTTTCTATCAGAAATATTACTCAAGCATAATTTTTGGCTGAAAATATTTAATTTCATTTAATACTGCTGGAATAGTTCCAAACACTGGCTGAACATAACAGACAGTAAAGAGTTGTTTGATATGATCTAGAATGCTTTATGGATTCTGAAACATCCCAGAAATTCCAAATCTTCAGGGTGGCCACATTCAAGTGAGGGTAAGGAGAAAATTAAAGATATATGCTGTGTGCATACTTGCTGATGTGCCAGTGGTCCCCAGTTAAACTGCAACAGAACCACTGAGGTCAGAAAACAGAGCATACCTACAAAGTGCGATGTTCCCAGTATAAATACTTCTGTAACATGTGTTTTTTCAAAGCAATATAATTCTATACTGCTATAATAAGTACTATATTTTATTCAAGGCAATTACCATAAAGAAGCAGAAACAAAGAAAAAACACATATTGCTAGATACTCTCCATGTGTAATTTAAGGATTTTGAATTCGTCAGGATTTATCACTACAATTACTCCACTTACAAAAATTGTTCTTTGGTCCACATGTTCAGATTATCATAAAAAATTTAAAAAGAGGCCACAGGTAAAAATGTTCACATGAATGATGAATACACAGCCTATAAACTATAAATCTTGAGTAGAACATATGGAGTAGGAAGTAAATTATAAACAGCCATGGTAAACTGTGTCTTGAGAATTATCATCAGAAACAGAAATTTCTACTAAGAAAAATGTGATTTCACTGTGTCACATTTGTTGTTATTAATTTATAGTTTGGTTTTTTTGTTTGTTTTTTATTTTTTTTTGTCTTTTTGCCATTTCTTGGGCTGCTCCTGCGGCATATGGAGGTTCCCAGGCTAGGGGTCGAATTGGAGCTGTAGCTGCCAGCCTATGCCAGAGCCACAGCAATGCAGGTTCCGAGCCGCATCTGCTACCTACACCACAGCTCACGGCAACGCCAGATCCTTAACCCACTGAGCAAGGGCAGGGATCGAACCTGCAACCTCATGGTTCCTAGTCAGATTCGTTAACCACTGCACCACGACAGGAACTCCAGTTTGGGTTTTTATGCTTCTGCCTTGAATAAGCATTGACTCCGAAGCTACTCTGTGCAACAGACTGAAGTGAAGACCAAGATGATTATGACCCAATCTGACCTTCAAAGAAGCTAACTCTAATGAGAAAGATAATAGCATAGGTTAAAACACACACAAACACACAGAGAAATAGATGACTATCTTTGTTGAGATCAAATGGTATTTACAGAGCCATATGAATTCCTCAAGTCAGCAAAAGCAGTTGTAGTTGGGAAAGTCTTCTAGGAAATGACAAGACCTGATTGTATCCTTAAAGAATGGAGAAAATACTTCTGAGCAGAGAAAAGATGGAGAGAGCAGTGCAGGAGGTGGGCAACCTTCCAGGAACAAGAGCTAGGGATTTGTGGTGAATAACTGAGTTTGGCTTAAGCAACTGAATTCCAATGGCAAACAGCTGGTGAGAAGATGGCAAAGGCTGGCTGGGGCCAAAAGTGAAAGTGTGGTCCCAACACCCCCACTCACCCCAGGTGGTCGTTACAGGACCCTCCCTATTCAGGGCTGACCCTCTCCTCTGCACTGCAGGTCTGAGGAGGAAGGTGACACCAGGCAGGGCTGGATGAAAATTGGGTATTGTTAATGTTGCTTTGTTTTTTAATTCATTTGGGGGGACTTAATGGCTGGCTATGGAGGAGTTTTATCTGTAATTTTTCTTTTTTTGAAACTTCACTGGTTTGATTTTTTGCCTAAGGCCTATTTCCATGAAAATCTTCCTAAGCTGTTTGGAATACGGACATCATCCCCTCTGACATAGACCCAGAAATATTGAAGCCCTATCATATTTTTATTGTCCTTCTATGTGTAGGGAAGCAGTTCTTAAACCTTCAAAAGAAGAAAATTGCTTTCTCTGTTTCTAAGGACTAAGGTGTTTCCATGACAACCAACTTTTCACCCTCCAAGAACCCTCTCACTTGCCCTGGAGGTCTCCAAGGCACCACTGTGTGTTGGCATGTATTTTTTAACAATAACAAATCACTTTGGCCTGTGGCCAATAGGATTAAATTGCTACTAAGTTTGTTGATGAATGCTCTGAGACCCACTATGATCTTCAGAATACCATTGACTATTTGCCAAACATCATGTAGACCCTCTGGCTTGATAGAATATGGCCTGGAAACATCATCATAACAGTTCTCAGTTTGACCTGGAGGCTATGTGAGGCCGGATGATATGACACTCTATTACCAGGTTTCAGTGATACGTTAGATCAAGAGTGAACATCAGGATGCTTTGGTTTAAGGGATCAAGCAAGGTGAATGTATCAAGTCCTAAGAGTGGAGGTGACACAGGTAACTGTGAGGAAATTTAGAGGAACAGAGAGTCAGAAGATGGTAGTGTTATGGAAGTCTTAGTAGAGGAAAGATTTCAAGAAAAAGGAAATGATCAATGCCACAAGCAGAAGATAAGACACACACACATGCACACACACACACATTTTCTGCTGCATTCATCAATAAGAGTATAATGATGATAATTGGTGATCTTTTTCCAAAGCAGTTCTAGTAAAGTGTTAGAGAACCAAAGACAATTAAGAAATGGTTGCTTTTTTTTTTTTTTTTTTTTTGTCTTTTTGCTATTTCTTGGGCCTCTCCCAAGGCATATGGAGGTTCCCAGGCTAGGGGTTGAATCGGAGCTGCAGCCACCAGCCTACGCCAGAGCCACAGCAGCGCCAGATCCGAGCCGTGTCTGCAACCTATACCACAGCTCATGGCAACACCGGATCCTTAACCCACTGAGCAAGGGCAGGGACCGAACCCACAACCTCATGGTTCCTAGTCAGATTCGTAAACCACTGTGCTATGAAGGGAACTCCAGAAATGGTTGTGATATAAGCAAAAAAAATCTTTCAAGAACCTCAGGAGTGAAAGGAAAAAGAATGATATTGGAAAGCTATAGGGTAAATAGGGTCAATGGAATTTTGTTTTATTTTTCAGGATGGAATAATCTTGTGGACATATAGAAGCTGAAAACAAGAGCAAGAAGAAAGAGAGACTGAATTCACAGAGTAAAATAAAAAGTTATTGATAGAGTCAAATATTTGAAGAAACAAGAAAAATGGAGGAGTCATTGAGCAAAAATAGGGTATCCAGCAAGGCATTTTTTCTTCTAAGAATGAAAGTAAGGAGATAAAAGTGGTTCAAGAAAAAGGAAGGCAGATAAGGAGAAGGCAGAGTAGTATGTTGGTAGCTGAAAGAGGATTAGAGGTCAAAATAAATAATAATTTTGATGTAAAAAATGATAGCATATGTTTTGGTCTCTTAATCAGATTCCAGGTTATAATGTGCTTAATGTGTCTGTATGATCATGCTTGTAGATCATAATCACTATAGATTATGCTTGATGATGTTATTTTTCCTAATGAAACAGATTAAATCTTATTCTAGGAGTGAGAAAAAATGCCTTTTTTTTTTTTTTGCATGGTTAATGGCTAATTTCAACCATAAAATTGCTACTGCACCTAGTGCTTCAGCATGAATCAAGGCAAGATAAGGCCTTTAAATGAAATAAAACAAAATTCCTTATACTAGTGAGTATCTCAAAGTCCAGATTGATGGAAGGGGGCTCAATCATATAGGGCCTTGGAGCCCACTGTAAGGACTTTGGGCCTTACTTTGATTAAAATGGAAAACTATTGAAGGGCTGTAAGAATTACAGGATATAACATATATTAAAGTCACCATTTTATATGCAGTAGATTATAGACTATATAAAGTTAAGGGTAGAAAGTGGGGAAAACAGAAGCTTCTTACATAATTCAATGAAAGATGAAATTAGACTGAACTAAGGTTGTCATAGTACAATAGATGTAAGAAATGATTAGATATTTTAAAACTTTAAAGTTAAGAGAGGTGATATATTGATGCAAGTGAGATATCAAAAAATAGATGCATACAGGTCGACACCACGATTTCAAAATTTCAGTTACTGCAGTAGAAAACTAGGGGTTTTCCAAGGAGGGGTAAACCTTACGTATCTAATAGACATCTAAATGGAGATGTCAAGTAGCATGTATGAGATCTAAGTTGATGAGGGAAATCTAGCTTGGAGAGACAAATGTAGGTCTAGTCAGCCAGTTAATGTCATTTAAGATTATTTGGTTGGCTGAGATAAGCAAGGAATAGAGTATAGATGAAGGAATAATGGAGACTGAGATGGTGCTTCATGATCTGCCAATATTTTAGAAGCTGTGGAAGATTAAGAGAAACCATTAAAGGAGACTAGGGGAAAGTTGACTATGAGGAAACAAGAACAACCAAAATAGACATGTATCATAGAAGTCAAGGGAAGAAAAAATTGCAGATATGAGTTAGTGAAAAAAAAATGGAGCACTTATTACAGTGATATATTAGGAAGAAAATTTTAAATTTTACATTAGAATTTTGAGACTCTGGAGGTTGCTGGTGACATTGAAGATAATAGTTGCTATTAATGTGGAGTAACCAGCATAAAAGTATAATTGGACTGGGTTCAAGTGAAGAGAAGAAACAAATTGGGAATGGTGGATATAGGGGCTAATTTTAAAGAATTTTAAAGGGAAAACAAACAAAAAAAAAGTGTTGGCAACTGGAAGGGGATATGAAGTAACGATTTTAAAAATACTTTTTGATATGAGAAATAATAGCATAATTTTGGCTGGTGGTTGTTTCAAGTCAGAAGGTAGAAGTAATGATGCTAGAGAGAAAGGAAAAGCAGCATACCAGTTATGGGGTCCAGTGCAAAAGTGAAGGGCTTGGCTTTGGGTGGGATTTTGAAATGTTTATCCCTGGTAATAGGAGGGAACTCACAGGATATATGTGGAGAGCCAGATATGTAGCTAGGAGATGTGGTGGTGATAGCTGGGAGAGATTTGTGAACTCTCTCTTCTGACTTTCTTTTTCCCAGAGGGATAGGAATAAAGGTCATCATTAGAAAGTGAGAATTGTGGAGGAGGTACTTGATGTTTACCAGAAGAGCAAGATCTGACATTTCACTTAACAGTACAGTTTTTCAATCTGAACAAGACCTCTGAATCAGTCCATGGATTCCACCCATTTTTTCACCATCTATCAGCCCCCTCCTTGTTTCACTTCCTTTCTTACCCCATAGTATAATATGGAAAGTACTCTCAACTCCCTAGTTTCCTTAGACTTCACTCACATGTAGCTGGTAGGAAACATACATCGGTTCAGTTCAAGAATCTCCTTTATGATTGTATTCATACTGCTTAATGCTATTGAAGAATGCTTTTGGGAAAGGTTGCCTGATTTCATTTTAATTACATAACCATGAACTCAATTGGTAACTTAATACTTATTAAACACCCAACTATTTTTACCAGAAAATTTGTTGGTTCATCTTCTGACCATGATTTTTCTCTCTTCTTAACTTACATATGTCTCCCCCTCTCCTTTTCCTTTCAAAATAATTACTTGACCTCACACTCCACTAAGAAAATTGAAGCCATCCAATGGGACTCATTCATCTTTCTATCACCAAATTTATACATCAACCTGCAGCTGCAACCATATTTTCTTCATTCTCACTAAATAGTGATGGTGAGAAAGTGGCTCACTTTCTCAAAGCCCAAGTCTTCCACATGTGCAACTGAGCCTATTCTTTCTGGTCTTTGTAAAGACATCTCTCTTCTCTTTTCCATCTGTCTACTATATCATAACTCTTATCTGTTCAGTTCCATCAGCATACTGCCTAATTTTTTGTAAAATGAAACCCTCAGTGCTTCTTGTATTTAAATTGGCACTCGATTTATTACATCAAAGATTTAAAATCTTTGGTTCTCCTAAAAGTTTCAAAGACATAGAAAAATAAATGTAGCACATCCATTGTATCTCAATGATTCCGAACTTACCATTATGTCTATATACTGTTATAATGTAAATTATTAGTACCATTCACTTGTATACTTATGCAATTCTCTTTTATTTTCATACCATTATTTGTAACTGCACTTACTGATCAAGGACAGCTTCAATCTTCTAAGCAGGGAAGTTGGGGTAGCCATTCTGGCTATGGCTGGTTGATTCTTGCCCAGAAGCTGGCTGTGTCCCCACAATGACTCAAACTCAACCTGGCATTAGGTGGGTTATGTCTCTTCTCAGTTTAAGTTTTTCTAGCTACTTAAATATCACTTTCCAAATCTTGCCTGTTAGCAATGGCTTCCTGTGTCAGTAAAACTTAAATTTTATTTTTGAAATTCAGGATCTCTGAGTCAGCAGAATTTTTTCCTTTCTTTCCATTTGACACTGTCCTTTGTATCATTTGGAAGAAAAAGAAGAAAAACTTTTTGACCCTTACTTAACTCTTCTGAACAAATTTGACTTGGCGTATCTAGGATGGAACAACCAAATCCTAAAGTTTTTATACTTTTATCTTCTGTTCTATGGTGTAATCAATCAGAATCCATAAAATAACAGGACTACAAACACTGTTTAGCCTATCTTGTTTAAAAGTATTTTCTGGAGTTCCCGTCATGGCTCAGTGGTTAACAAGTCCAACTAGGAACCATGAGGTTGTGGGTTCGATCCCTGGCCTCACTCAGTGGGTTAAGGATCCGGCATTGCCCTGGGCTGTGGTGTAGGTCGCAGATGAGGCTCAGATCTGCCATTGCTGTGGCTGTGGCCTGGGCCGGTGGCTACAGCTCCAATTTGACCCCTCGCCAGGGAACCTCCATATACCGTGGAAGTAGGCCTAGAAAAGGAAAAAAGACAAAAAAAAAAAAAAGTATTTTCTAATGACTCTAAATATGCCTTATTTCTTTACTCCTCTTCTTTCACAAACTCTTCATGGTGCTGTTATATAACCAGCATCTACTTCTACACCTAAGCTAAAGAAGAAGAATATTCTTAGTTCACACTAAACATACTTTTTATTATACTTCTCATCTTCCTCCATTTTCTATGTGAAACAAATAATATACGCTATTAGTGATTTTGGGTAAAGGAACAGAATGTACATGGATGGCTTACTGAATTAAGAATATGAATTAAATTCCTGTAAAACAAAAACAAAACAAAAATCCTGCAAACTCTCGCTGGCTCTAACAGAAGTTGATTTCTCTTTTGGTTTTTGGCTTAGAGTTGGGCAGAACGTTCAAGGATATTAAGCATGCTGGCTGAACATCTATTATCTCCAACACCTGGCTTCCATGTTGTGATGTAAAGTGTCTGTTCCAGTTGTCACCATTTCCTAGCAGGCAAGAAGGAGAAAAGAGGAAATGGATGGAAAGTAACTTTCCTTTTGAAGATGTAACCTGTATGTTGCACATACCCCTTCCACTCTCAATACAGTTGAGACTGTGGTCACTTAACCACAAGGCAAGCTGAGAAATTTTCTTTGTATTTGGATTTTATGGCTTGAAATCAAAGGGAGGGCAGGTTAACAGATGGGTGAATGGAGGTTAGGGAATGATTAGCAGATTCTTCTCCTCTAGCCACTCAGTTATTATTGTGTTATCGTCCCCTACACCTCTCTCACAAAGGTGGTACAAAGTTCCATCCTGCACCATCTCTGGGTCCACCATCTCTGGGTATTTTGTAGTGCTTTCTGTTGAGTCCAGATGTTACTCTTCAATGTCCAATGACATATACATTAATAGATGAATTACTTCTCATTCAAGAGTCAGTCTATAGACACACACACACACACACACACACACACACACACACACACACACACACACAATACTCAGTATAAACAAAACAGAATATTGACAATGCAGAGCTTTCACAATTTCATAACAGTGATGAACTCCTGCTGGGTGTAAATTATAAAGACTTTCCTAATTGGCAATGAAGAAGTTCCTTGGTTAGACTTTGGTTCTTATCTAATTTGGCCATTATCTTCCTTGGCTTTTGGCTTGCCGTCTGAAGATTCTTTCATGTCTATTATGTAGTTATTATTTTAATCATTCATGCTTTTATTTATTTACATTGTTAGGTGAATGCATGAGGTTATTTAATTGAAAAAAAAACAAGGTCTCAGCTGGGAAAAAACACCTTAATATGATCTTTGCCGCCATATCTGAGAAATCTTAGTGAGATGTATTAGAAAAAAGCTCTGGAAAGTACTTCTATATTTTTTTAAGTAGCTATACAGGAAAACTAGTATTTTTTTAATATTATTAGGTACTAAAACTCTAGACTTAACAGTAATTCAAATTGCAAAACCACAGAACAAGAAAATGTCCTTTGGGAGAAAAATGTTCCATTTTGTCTCTGTAACCTGGATAATTCTTGTCTGTCTTCATTAGTCTCTTTCAGGCTCTTGCTAAAAGTAACAAGTTGAAGTCACAGAGCACAACACACTTACCTTTTTTGAACTGCTTATAGATTTAAAGAGCATATGGTTTGCCTTCCACTTTACTGCAGCTGACCAAATATTTTTTCATGACATAATAAGGGTCACCAGGTTTAAAAACTACTACCACAGACTGCCTGAGAAGCCAATGCTTTTGAGATTTTCATTATGGCAGCACAAAATTGCTAAATTTCAAATTAAGAAATTAAGAATAATGCAGCATAAGTTCCTATAACAATTAGGCCCCCCAACATAGTCACTTAAGAGAAAATGAAGTTATCTTTCATGCAAGAGTACATGGGGATATAAAGCTTCTAGAGTGTTTAGGTGTTTAATCTAAATGATGGTCCAGAGATTCAGGATGGTGGAGTGGCTCTGCTATCCTTGACATATAATTTCCATCTCTGATGTGCTCTTTATTTCCATCTCTCTGAACCCAAGCAGAGAGAAAGAAAAGTTGTTGATAGGATACTTTGTTTTTTAAGACTATGATCTGAAATTTTTTCATATCATTTTATTTGTTACTTAATCTGGACCATACCAGAAGCAAGAAAACTGGACAATTTGGTCTCTAGCTAGACATCCATTTGTCTTGCTATAATTCAGTGGGGAGGAGGTACACTTCTATAGTTATAAAGGAAATGTAATACTGGAAGACAATAGTCTCCACCATACCCACCTAGAGGAGAGATGTGTTCATGCTCTCTATGTAGAAAATGTGTTGGAAATGAATCTCAAGATCTGCCATTTAAAGACCGCTGAAAGCAAATTTCTCTATGTAAAGGTTTGAAATTGTTGAAGAGATGAGGAAACCATTTTTTCTTACTCATGGATGAATAAATGAAGTCTATTCTGCAAATTCAATCTACCCTGTGGATATATCCTATGCTTTATAAGAAAAAGAAAATGTAAGGAAGTATATGTTGGCCACAGGTCTAGCTCTAGTCTCCCCTTCAACTTTACTAGTTATAAATTTGTTATTTTGATCACAATAGTTCTTACTCCTATGTGTATTTATTTATCATTTGATTCTGAAATTGGTAGAGAAGAGAAGGGTATGATTTATCAAACCGCAATCTCCTCTTTTGTCCTTAACATATATTTTTGACCTGGAACTAGCTCTTCTGCTCTACCAAAATTTTTCCTATCTTATCCACCAATGGTCTTCATGTTGCCTCAATCTATAGATATCTTTCCAGTCTCAACTTAATCTCTTAGTGGCTCTTGACAGAGGTAGCTATTTTTTTTTTCATTGATTTAACCGCTTTCTTATTTGTGCATATGATTTCATATTCTCTTGATAGTCCTGTTATCTCATTAGCTGACTTCCTCCTCTCTGACTCTTCTTTGTTTATTTAAATTCTAATTATTATAGCCCCTGAGAAATTGGTTGTTTTTACCTTCACTCTGTGGTAAGATGTACTACAGTTTACAAATATTTTTTCACCTTTTCTCTTTCCCTGCTAACTTATCAATTAGTAATTATTTTTTCATCCCATTAGCCAAGGTACTAGCTTTTGCCAACACTGTGTGAGTAGAACTGTTATATGCCATATCTGAGCAGGAGGAATAAACACAGTGGCATGCTTTCTGCTTAGCCTCTCTTGCTTTTCCCCTCTAGTTAGAGAAATGTCATGTTCTAGATTCACCCTAGACTATAGAACTAGAAGACAAATGTAGAAGACTCAAATCTGCCGACAGATGAGAGCAGAGGAATAGCTATCACACAGAATAAATGAAAAAGTAGTGAAAAATATATCTGTGTTGTTGGCCACTGAGGTTTTGGGGCTGTTTGATACACAATGTAGATTATCAAAACTAACTATACAAATATTGTCACCAGGAGGTGTTGTACCCTTAAAATAAAAATTTATTATATGTAATATTGACTTTGGGACCAGAAAAAAATCCTCCCAAACTGTTATTAGAGACTGGAAAAATAATGCCCATATTGCAGTTAGGGGAAAAAAAATATCAACTGTGATAATTTGGAAGGCAGATAATGTGCATAATAAAATTGTGTTTTTGGTCTATAAGAAGATAAGGAAATTAAAGTTTTGAGTATTTGAGACTCGTAGGGATAGGAAATATAATGGATGCTCTTCTGTAAACCGTAAATACAAAATTGAGAAATGTTTTGAGACCCAAAACCTCATTAAAATGCATCCTTAGGTCAAAGGCCAAATCATGGACATAGCTATTAAGACACATGATTAAGGGAAAGCACAGGTCATAAGCATGGTTTTACTCTGTGAAAATCTTGAGGTAGATAACTTAATGTATTTTATTTATTATTGCGTGGCCTCTTGTAAATCCTTTTAATTGAGTGAAACAGTTCAGAAAAGATTAAGCTAGGAGTGTGATCCAATGAAGGTCAGGTATACTGAAAATATCTATAATTAATCTAGGGAGAAAAACCTGTCTCCAAAATAACTATTTGTATGTCTATCAGAATAGTGAGCTGATTATTATCAAATTGGTAAAAAGAAAAATTCAATCCCATTTTTGAGACATTTGTACTTTTAAAATCACTGCTAGCCTCTATCAAAAGAGTTTGTGACTATTCAGTATGTAAAATGAACTTTTGGCTTCCAATTTCTATTGGAAAGGAAAAGAAAACTCATCACATGTTGCCAAGGAGACTAATCAAAAGGAAACATTTCCCAGAAGGCAAGGTTTAGACCCATGGAGAAAAATGAACTGAGGAATTACTCCCAGTGGACAGAACCAAAAACTATTTGCAGAACATGCTCAGTTACTAAGAATTTCAGATATTGTTGGGCCAGTGATTGATTGCTGTGTGTCTCTCATTATTCTCTTTTTAAATGGTAATGCTTTTTGGTGAATATTCTACCATTTTATGATGGATGTGTGAGTTGGAGGAGTTCCATCATTTAGAAATAAATTAGAGATTATCATGATGATGAATTTACAGTCTGATGCCATAATTAGATAAGACATTTAGAATGTCTTCCTTTGGGTGTGTTTTCTGTGCAGAGGAAAAGGAAATATTTGTGGCTAAGAGGGTAGGTTATTTTAATATATTATTGTTCACAAGTATTTACTTCTCCTCTCTTTGTTACTCAGCACTGCAATTGGAGAAGTACATTTCCTCATTCCTTTTTTTTTTTTTTAATTTGCCATGAGACTTAATTTGGTCAAATGCTATGAATAGCCATAACATTTAGTAAGCTAGAGCTTTACATATGATTGCATGGAATACTGTAGCTTTTTGATTGAGCTTCCACCACAAGAAAGGGGTTGCTTTTCAACCTACATCCCAGAAAGAGATGACACAAGAAGCAGGGAATGAGAAAACTCATAGACTATATTTAGAACAGGAGCAAGAGATGAACTTTCATTGTAAGTTTCTGAGATTTGGGGGTTTCATGTTTCACAGCATAACCACACCATGGTACCTAGCTGCCAATCACATTTCTTATGTTTGGGAAGTGTCTTACTAGTTGAGTTCCTTCAGTCCAAGGTAGAAGCCAGGTGTTGGCTTTTCTGGACTCCTTTGCATCAAAGGCACAGACTTGTAAACTAGTGTCTACTAACTAAGCATGTCTACAACACACTTCAATTCATAAGAGGTCAACATGGGGAAATAGGTGCCACCAGGAATCTGTTTAGTTTTAGGACCAATGATGAGAAAGAATCAGGCACCAGTGCCCAAGATGACAAGAGAGGTAGAAGCAATGAGAGGGGTTCTTCATTGGCACAGTCCTACAGTGTAGTTTGGGCATAGTGTCTTTTGTGTGGCCTTCAAGCTTATTTTCTCCACCTTCTAAAAATTCCATGAGCTATTTAATAAGCCAATAAGACATTTTATTTCCTTAAATTGCTAACATGTGTTTCTCTTTTCCCTCCTTCCTCCCTCAATCCCTCCCTTCCTCTCTTCCTTTCTCCTTCTTTCTTTCTTTTACAGGGTGTGTGAATTAATCACCCTATTTTCTATGTCATGATTAATTTCTACATCAGAATTTCTCCATGGTCTGGATGCACTGAAATTCTAACAGCTTCTAGAATACTGTGTCTTTACAAACTCGAGGCCACGATGTGCTCTATTAACTGAGGCATCTTCTTGTAGCTCTTAAGGCTAACTTTTCAATTCAGTTCCAACTTAAATATCTATGTTATGGTGTTCTAATTGGATTATATAAAAATGCTACCTCCACCTCCCATTCCCCATCTAAATGTGTAATTCTTTCAGAGCATTCTATCTATTTGGTCTATAAAGCCAAAAACTGTAGTTATTTTGTTTTTTGGTTTTTTTTTTTGTTTTTTTTATTTTCTATTTTTCTGACTTGAATATAAGCTTCTTGATAGCAGAGATCATAATATCTTGGCCACTTTTTTATCCAGGTCCCATAAAAATATACATTTCATGGTAGAAATTTAATGCAAATGTTTGAGTTCATAAATGAATGAATGGGAATGGGTTAGGGGATTGAGAAGCAGGATGACGTCCCTTTGAGGAAAGGTAGAGGGAAATGGCCAAAAATTTCTAAGTGTTGTTTAAAAGTCCAGCTGTGGCTGAAGACTATTAATGTGTAAAACATCAACATGTTTATGCTGTTTTTATTCTCTACCGTCGCCTGGCAACAAAGGTATAGGAACATAAAAGGAGAGGCTTGATCATCATCCAGAATTAGGGCTTTTTGTTATGCAGATGAAGTAAAAGAGAAGAATACAAAAGAATTGAAGGTATTTATGCACAAGCAGTGTAGGCAATTTGTTATACAGTCCAGGATGGGTAGAGAAGAGAGTGTTGAAAGAGGCTGTTGATAGATTGGAAAAAATGGTGTCATCCAAAGAGGTGAGGTCTAAATGTAGCACAAAGGAAGTGTGAAGAGTAGTGGATAGCAGTTAAAATCAAAGAACAGCTTAAGTTTTCTGAGGCTGAAAAATGGCAATTATTTCTAGAATGTAGCTATATATATAAGAACTGAAATGAAATAAGATGTGAAATTCACTGGAGATCAAGGAAGGGTGAGGATGGGTTTTGGATGACTCTTTCTTCCAGATCTTGAAATCAGCTAGGATAACTTCTGCTATTTTATTTTCTAAAACTCAGCTTTTCCATTAACAAATAATTGAGTTCAATGCAATTCAGCAGTCTTTTGTTAAGCATACAATCCAGGCTATAGTTAGGCCTGTGTGAATTAGGTAAGGCATCTTTTTCTCTGGACAGAAAAAAACCCTAAACCTGCCATGCACAGTTTGGGAAACCTAGCATGAACTATCTTATTGGTACCACTGCTTCTTGGGCTTGGTACTGTCAACTGAAAAAAAAAAAAAAAAAAAGCCCAACATGAGAGTTGTAAGTTAAGTTTTATTTGGGGCAAAATAGTATCTTAGCTCTGAGAAACTGCTCCAAAGAGGTTGGGCGAAGGTCAGGATTATATATGGTATCAGTGAAGTGTGGCACATGTGGTCAAGCACACATTTTGGCAGAAGCTTGCTGCTAGTCATGAGAAGCAGATGTCAGCACTAATGATTTTATTACTTTTTTAGATACAAGAAGATGCAAGGATTTGGGGTCATGACATTTTTCCTAAAAATATCTAACTATGTGAAGGCCTGTACATCCAGTTTTTCTCAGGGCATAGAGCTCTTTATTCCTGATTGCCACCCTGGACTCTTTTCAGGGGGTGTTGAAGGTCAGTGACTGCAGTGGCTAGTGATTTAATTCTTGTACAGGCAGATGGCAAGTGCCAGTTTTTATTTGGCAGTACTTTTGTGATGGCACATCTTGTACAAACATATGCTATGGCCCCTGAAATACTCTGTGAAAGAAACTGTCAGGGAGAGGAAAGTAAAGTCAAGGAATATTATTGAGTCCCTAAGAGATACCAGCCATTTTGCTAAGGGTTTCAAACATGTTTTCTCTTTTAATTCTTACCACAACCATACATAGCCAGAAGTTATCTCTATATTCCAAGTAATGGATTTTTAATAAGGTAAGTAGCCTCTCCAAGTTTAAACAACTTTATTAAGTAGCAGAACTCTAATATGAGCCTTTTCAGTGACTTTTTTTTTTTAACTGAAGAGAAAAGAAGTCACATACTTTTTTTTTTTTTTTTTTTTTTGGTCTTTTTAGGGCTGCACCTGTGGCATATGGAAGTTCCCAGGATAGGGATTAAATCAGATCTGCAGCTGCTGGTCTACACCACAGCCACAGCAACACCAGTCTGAACTGTGCCTGCAACCTACACCACAGTTCATGGCAATGCCAGATCTTTAACCCACTGAGCAAGGCCAGGGATCAAACCCATGTCCTCATGGATACTAGTCGGGTTTGTTACCCCTGAGCCATGATGGGAACTCCAGATGCCATGTACTTTGAATACCAAGTACATGGCTTAAAACAATGCATTTTAATTTTTTCTCGTAATTCTGTGGGCTGTCTGGGCAATTCTTTCCTGTCTGAATTGGGTTGGTTAGGAAGAGCCTGAGACCTCACTCACATATGGGGGATAGGCAGAGTGAGAAAACTTGGGATCTCTCTTTATATCAGTTTTCATCACTCAGGAGTAAGCCTTAGCTTATTCGCACAGTGGATGGTTTTCAACAGCAAGAGCTGACAACCACCCAGTACTCAAACAATTTTTAAGACTCTACCTTGTATTTTCTAATGTTTATTGAGCAAGTCACATGGCTAAGCCCAAATGGACCGTTTCTCCACTTTTCAATAGGAGGAGGGGTAGAGGCCCCCTGTCAAGGGACATGCATATGAGGACAGGAGGAATTTTGGGCCTTTAGAAATCTACTGTATGAAGCTCATTTCAAGCTTATGCTCTTTCTACCATAGCACATTGTTCACTGACCTCTTTTATTGGTTCTAAGATGAAGAGAACATTGTCCAAGCCCTAGTGGAATTGAGTAAATAAAAGGAAACCTATTTAACTGGAACCTGTGTTATATACTTAGCACCATCCTAGATCTTCTCATTATCTCATAATCAAATTAGGGAGTTAGTAATCTGGGGAAAACTACCCCTCTTCAAGCAGTCTAAAAGTCATTAAACAACTTAAATAATATTGTAGACATTCAAACCAAGTGCAACCAAATGAAATAAATGACTATAGAGATATCATAGACCTGTAACTTTGTTCAAAAAATTTTGTCATCTTTTTGGATGATGAAATTTTCCTCACCAAAATTCTATTACATAATAAAATATAGTTGCTGTAAAATATGGCCATCATATAACCACAAAATATTCTGAGAAAAAAGAATATACACATGCAAGTATAATACATAGCATTTGGGCAATTTCCCATAAACAAATTGGATATAGAGGGATGGGTGGATAACATAATAATTTCAAAAATACTTTCAGAATGGTCTCGATAGGTTTGATAAGTAAAATCAGTTTGATTTAATCCTAGTTATTAGTACTGTTTATACCAAATGCCAATAATTGAGTTATATGCCTTCTGCAGATTTTCTCTTTAAATCCTAACAATAACATGAAGCAAGTAATAGTATTCCTTTTACTTCATGTATAAGAAAATCTCTGAAGAGAGAGTTTAAGTAACTAGCCTACAGTCTTATTAGTTAGCTAAATGATGGAGCTAAGATTTTAGTCCAGTGGTTTTACTCCAGAGTTAGAACATTTAACTAAAAAAATTTTCCTGCTTCAGTTTACTTCAGTAATTTTTATGATTAGTTACTTAATAGTCACATCAACTGCATCAACATTCACTAAACCTTTAAGATAGTCCAAGTCTTTGCTGATATATGATTATAGCCAAGAATAAAGATTACTAATTCAAAGAGATTACTTTTGTTCTTTTTCTCCATTTGAGGAGGAAAATTCAGAAATATACATTGGTGCATTGTCTCAAACATCTTTCTACTCTTCTGCTTTTGAGAGATGTTTTAAACTAATCAGTCCTTTCATCTAAATACAAATTAGATTTGACTAATAAGATGAACTTCTGTGAGGTCTGGATGATTGCAATAAGGCAGAACACTTATCCTTGAGGTACTTGGCTATTTGAAACAAAATTTGAAATTGTGTCTATGTCTGGCTGGGTCTGGTATTCCTGCATATATTCCCCTGCGTCCAGACTGAAGCTGTGAACACTCCATGAAATGCATGAATCCACCACAAACTGCAGCTTTGGTTGGCTCTTTCTCCTACCTCCTGTGCTTGAGGAGTAGTTGTGATGGCATTGGGCAGAGCAGGCAGCAGCTTCTTATTTCTTGACTCTCTCAAGTTTTCATTTCAGATATGACAACTTCCATAATGATAAAGGAGCTGCTAAAAAGTATATGAAAAACAAAGTTCTAAGCTAAATGTATAGAATGACTGTATTGGTAGAGAAAAAAACTATAATGTATGCAAATATGTAAAAATCCATTGTCAGAATATAGAAATGTAAATCAGTTAGAATGTTTCTTTGAGAATTAATTTTTCTATTTGCACATGTGGTATTATATACTATTTTTTTCCAGTTGTCTTAATATATTATAATTTGAAATATTATTACACAGTTACTATGTGATAGTTGTATCACATTTTAGAGTATAATTTGCTCTATAATCTGTAGTTTATTTCTTTATTTCCATAATATTTGTATCTGATTAGACTGGATAAATGATATTTCCATCAGGAATCTGTTTACTCTGGTTATTTTTATCAGGTTATATGTAGAAGATTAGTGTTAGAGAGATTGTCCAATCCAATTTTACAGATGATTAAACTGAAGTCGAGCGTTTAAGGGACTTTGTCCAGTAAACACATTTATTTAATGTCAAATTGGAAGGAACTCTGACTACAACAGCTGAGTTCAATATTCTTTATACTTTCTCACCCCACTAAAGACATGGAGAAAATTACAGAGGAAATAAAAGAAGCAGAAAATTAGATTAGAGAAATAGCTGTTAATTAGAATGCATTCCAGGATCTCTCAGGTAAATTTCTTTTCCAAAATACATGCATAAACCCTAGCACTGAATAGGTATGATTGAATTTGAATCTCTGGAGTTTGAGATGTCTAGGTGACACAGATGTGCACAGTCACTTAAGATCTCCTAGGCTAGAGGAAATGCTGTGTGGAAAAGGTCAATATGTAAAAGTCACTCCTGAAATGCTCTGTTTAAACTCCATTCTGGAACCTTATCTTTATTACTGGGGACAGCGTGTGACATCACTGACCAGTTTCCTTCTTGAAATTCCTCCCTCTCTTGGTTTCTTGGACTTTATTCTCTTTCTCTATTTCTTGGCTGCTTTCTTTGAGTCTCCTGTGTGGACTCCCTT
This sequence comes from Sus scrofa, assembly GCF_054392235.1. Classification (NCBI taxonomy): domain Eukaryota; kingdom Metazoa; phylum Chordata; class Mammalia; order Artiodactyla; family Suidae; genus Sus; species Sus scrofa. The sequence continues at coordinate 67,525,047 of NC_139390.1, forward strand.
TCTTCTGATTGTCTTTTTTTCCTGTTTTGTTTTTACTTTATAAACAGCAGGAATTTTAAAAATACATTTTATTGGAGTATAGTTGACTTACAAGTATACAGCAAAGTGAATCAGCCATTCATATACATACATCACCATTCATTTTCAAGTTCTTTATAAATAACAGGAATTTATTTCTCATGGTTCTGGAAGCTAAAAGACTGAGACAGATAGTGGGAAATGTCGGGTGAGGGTATTCTTCTAGGTCACAGACTTCTTGCATCCTCATGTGGCAAAAGGGTCAAGAGAGCTGTACGGAGCCTTTTTTTTTCCTTTGCATAGATTTTATTTATTTTTGCATTTCTTTTTTTATGTATATATATATTTTAATTTAAATATAGTTTTGCACAGTGATTCAGTTATACACATATGTATGTAAATGTATATGTGTGTGTGTGTATATATATATATATATATATATATATATACTTAAAAAAACTAAAAAAAAAAACACTACTTCTACATTTTGTGGTATGAGAATGAATGAGAAGCACTTCCTACCTTCAAGTATCATCCCCAAAGCTAAAGTGTCTTTAGCTATTGCTTTGTTAATTACAAGAAAAAAACCCTTGAAGTTCACTTCATACAAGAGTGCTTGCCTTTCTTAAGTACACATACAAACTCTTCTAATTCAAGGTATATATATATACCAGACTCCTAATTTATCCCTCCCCCACCCATTTCATTTCCCCTTTGGCAACCATAAGTTTGTTTTCTATGTCTGTGAGTCTATTTCTGCTTATAAATAAGTTCATTTGTACCTTATTTTTAGATTCCACATACAGGTGCTATCATATGATATTTGTCTTTTTCTGTCTGGCTTGACATTTGTAGCAACATGAGTGGACCTAGAGATTATCATACTAAGTGAAATAAGCCAGATAAGTGTCATATGATATCACTTATATGTGGAATCATTAAATAAATACACCTCTGATTGCCTTTTAAGTATAAATATCCTCTCCTACCATGAGAGCAGTGGTTCTCAACCATGAGTTGATAATGCCAGGACTCAGTGTTCAGTGAGAGCAGTGAAGTAGAAGTAGTGTTTTTTTTTTTAGTTTTTTAAATATCCTTAAAACATGGAAATGGGGTGAGTTAGTTTACCAAAATGATCTCCACGCCAATATATATCTTAATCTAAAAGATAAATGATAAAAGGAAGTACTATCAACTTGTTTTTCAAACATTTGATAGCAGACAGTAAATTCACAGAAAGAAGCAGGCTAAATATTTGTAAAATCAACTTATTCATAAAGCAACAAATCACATCACATCTTCCAGACATATACACTCTGATCTTTGGTTCCCTGTATCATGCTCATAAGTCAGAGGAGAGAATGCCCTTAGTAACTAGGTGAATTCAAGCATACTTACTGCAACCTTGGGTTTTTGCCTCATGTAGGAGGAGAAAAGGATATATTCTTGTGAACCTTGTGTTAGATGATGGATACATGGTGATTAAATTATGATTGACCTGAATTTTGTCATGCTGTTTATCAAGCTCTACAGTAAGAGAACAGAGCTCCTTTAATTGAAATGGATTTTATTTCAGTCCCATAATGCCTAACACAGAGTGGAGGGATGAGAATAGTGAGAAGAAATTCCATTTCTCATTATCTCACTGATTACCAGCTGCTAATGTTTTATTTTACTAAATTAGACACTTTATTAACTAGATAAGAAAAAACAAAGACAAAGGAACACAAAAAATATAGAATCATATGCAATGCCTATTATTTCTGTGAAGTGTGTTGATTTGGTTTCATACATGGGAAAAAATAGATTTATTGCTTGGAATGCTCTAAAATCTAAAAGGCCTTATCTTATGCTTAACTAATTATTTTGACAGGGGTCTAACTGATGTGTGCTTTTCCATGCAAATGAGTTTGTGTCAACAACATGACTGCCATCTACACAAATGCTCCATAACTAATTCTTATCTCCACAGAGAGATGAAGTGGTGAAAGTTAGCAATTAGAATTTAGTGACAATGTTTTCCTCTGCAATTGATTAGTGTACAGAATGTTCATCTAGTAGAGGGCTCTAAACAGTTCCACCAATTATTTCCCTTTTGGAACCTCAGACTCATCTGTTGTCTATTTGTGTGTAAGTCTGTTGTTGTTTTTCCTTCTGGAATATCTACCCCTTCTGACATATTCTCCTTCAAGTAAAATTTCCAGTTTGATTCTGTGTTCCTTATGATCCTTGTTTTCTTCTTTCATTAGTTTGTTTTTTAGTTATTCTTATACATCCTTAACTGTGAGTGTTGCCTAAGACTCAGTCCTGGTTGTCAATTTCTATCAGATACCATCATTCCCTAAGCTATCGTGATTCAATTTTCCTTGATTCAATTTTCCTTGTTTATATATTCAATTTTCCTTGTTTATATATTCAAATGGTTGTTTATTTTTAGTAATCTTTTTGTTTCCTTCCTTTTCTATCCTTCTGCAACTATCCTGTTGTATATATGCATATATTTGTGCTAAGCATTCTGAATTTTCGTGTGTTTTCGTTTTATCTCTCTGTCTTCATTTTGAATCCATTTTAATTTCTTCATTGGCTCAAGCAAAGTTTTCAGAAACCTGATTGTTTTCATCATATTACCTCTTGGCTCAATTATCATCAGTTTATCCCACATTACTTTGAATCAAATCCTCCTAATTCATCTCTCTCTCTCTTTTTTCTTTTTTGGCCACAACTTTGGTGTGTGGAAGTTCCCAGGCTAGGAATCAAATCTAAGCTGAAACTGCAACCTATGCCACAGCTGTGGCAACTCCATATCCTTAACCCACTGCATCACAGTAGGAACTCCTCCATCTCTCTTATTTGATCCTTGATGGTCCCCAACACATTTTTCAAAATTTGCTCACCAAATTTGTGCCTTATCACTTTATTCAAATTTTCCTAGGCTTGGAATATTCTCCTTTTTCCATTTAATTTAACTAGTTATAATCTGTCTTTCAGAGCTCACCTCAAGCCAAAATTTATCTCCACATATAAATCCTATGAAATATTCTCCCTTGGGACACCTAAGATCAGTTATTCTAGTGATCTTTTTCAGATATTTATAGTCTGATATAAATTTTCAGGTTTTTTTTTTGTTCCACTGTATTAATGCCTTTGTTTCACTATATCAATGACTGTGTGTGTGTGTGTACACACATATATATAAATACAGTTTCTGTTTATATAAAGATTTATTATATCTATAAAATGATTTATGGAGATTAACAAAACGTATGAATTAGGGAAGTGGTATAGAAAAGGATATAATCATAGCAAAAAAAACCAGTTTGTTTTTCTGACAGTTAATTTTATGTGTCACCTTTGTCTGGGCCATAGGGTATCCATACATTAGGGTAAACATTATTTTAAGTGTTTCTGTTTGGGTGGATTTGAATGAGATTTACATTTACTTAGCTTGTCCTTCCTAACGTGAGTGGGACTCATTCAATCAATTTACGTCCTAAATAGAACAAATAGGCTAACTGTTCCCCAATAAAGGAAGAATTTCTCCTACCTCTGAACTGGAACATTGGCTTTTTCCTGTCTTCAGACTTGAACTGAAATGCCAGCTCTTCCTGGGTCTCAAGGCTGTTGGTCAGGAAGTAGCAATCAGCAATCCTGGCTCTTAGGGCTTTGGACTTGGATGGGAGCTAAGCTATTGGCTCTCCTGGGTCTTAAGCTTGCAGATTCACCCTGCAGATCTTGGGATTCACCTGCATCCATAATTGCATGAGCCAATCTATCTACCTACCTATGGTCTAGATCTTATTAGTTCTATGTCTCTGGAGAACCCTGACTAATGCAAATTTATTTTGCCTATTTGCTTTTACATGGCTAGTTCCTTACCTATGAATGGGGTTAAGAGCAACATGAAAAAGGCAGATCCCTGGACCTACCCACAGGGAGAGAATAGGCTCTAGGAGACCAAAGTAGGAGTATGTCCTAATTTTGTTTTGTTGCTTATTGGCTGTGTGACCTTGAGTAAATCACTTAGGATCTCTGAGTTTTCTATATGCCAAATAATGATTCACCAGCCTCTGATGTCAGATTATTCCTTGTTGTAAAAATACAGTTGATATGCAAACACTTTGGTGACTGTTAAATATTAATAAATAAGTATTATTGCTATTACTATTTTTAATAAAGGCATTTTACCCATTGCACTACATGAAAAGGCTCAAGTTGTCAAACCTGACATTGGTATTTCAGAATTCTGACAAAAGCACAGAAATACCTTATTCTCAATTTCATGGTTACCACAAAGAAAATTAGAAAGCTATCTCAAAGAAAAACTTTCCAGTAGCTAGATGGATTAACATATTCTCTCAAAAGCATTAGGCAAATTCTCAACAATGCTGGGATATATTACATATGAGGAAACAGGTCAGCAGACCTAGGTATTTTAGGTAAAATTCTCCCTGGAACCATAATTTAAATATCGGTACAGAAAGGAAACAAAACAAAAAAAACACACAAAAGGCATGGTACTGTGTTTTTTCCTTACAACAAAATTGAAAAGTACTAATGCATGTTAGTCTTAGTGTAATAATTACATGCACCAGATATTTTAAAGTATTCACAAAGTTAACATATGGCTTAGTTGTTCAGCTGCAGTGAATATGCGGATTTTTAAGAATAAAAATTAGTTTGAAAAGCAGCAGGCAACAGTAATCTCGAATCCCCTGTATACCCGTAAAGTGGAAAAACCATCTGCATTATGTGCAAGCTGATGACCTTGGATTAATTCTAGCAATGTCATTACCCAATTAGTTGAGGAAGGAAAGATACTTGGGAATTACAATTACAGATCCATTAAAATTGTGCAGTGCTTTTATTCTCAAATATTTATTAAATCACATCTGTCTGCTAATCATTATATGATGATTTTTTTTTTTCACCTAAAGGAGATTCAATTTGATAGGTAAAACAGTGAGTCAGCTCTAAATATTATAATTACACTACTTGAGCATACTTCAAGTATGTCTGTTCTGAAAAAAATAATGATACCTCCTTTTTAATCTCATGACTTAGACTGTAATGCCTCCATTTGTTTGAATGATTTCCTCAGTTGTAATAAACTATTTTTAACCAAAGAAAAAATATAATATGCATGACAAATTTTGTAGTAATTTCATGTTTTCCTGTCCTACTTGTTCTTTTTTACAGAGACCATTCTGTGCCCTTAGGGGTCATGTTAAAGAAACCAATAATTTTTGATCAATAAGTGCATTTTAACTTTTGTTTGTTATTACTGTATTTTTTTATATGCAAAGTTTAAGTTTTGTAGTGATCTTAAAACAGAAAATTTCTATGTAACTACCATGTTTCACCATTTAATTTGAAAAGGCTTTTGACAAGCATGTAATTTGCACAGAAAATCTTTCATGTAGAAGAAAGTGTATATTTGTGACATTTATGTACACAATGTAGATAAATATGATAAAATTAAGGCTGTACAAATGCAAAGAAGTGTTAATTATATTCTGATTAGAAAGACAAAACTAAAATTAAGCTGCAAAGTCTTGTAGTTTAACATTATACAAAAATATTTCATGACAATTGTTGTTAGGCTGTATGAATTTTTATAGTAATATTTTCTCTACATGTTATACTGTTCTTAGAAGAGATAAATGATTGACTTTTTTTTTTTTTTTTTTTTTTTTTTTTTTGGTTTTTAGGGCTGCACCAGGGCATATGGAGGTTCCCAGGCTGCTAGCCTATGCCACAGCCATAGCAACACCAGATCCAAGCCATGTCTGTGACCTACACCACAGCTCATGGCCATGCCAGATCCTTAATCCACTGAGTGAGGCCAGGGATCAAATCTGCATCCTCATGTATACTAGTCAGGATTGTTACTGCTGAGCTACAACAGGAATTCTGGCATTTATTTTTTAATGTTTATTTTTGTCTCTATCATTACCTCAATTGAAGAGCAAGAGTGGCTTTAAAATACAAGTATTCATTAATTTATTCATTCAAAGAGTATTAATGAATGCCTGTGTAATTGCAGTCACAGGTCTACATATTGTATATATAGCTGAGAACAACACAGAAGAAGCAAAAGTGAACCAAGAAAGACTGGGGTTCTGCAAGAAAAGTGAAGAAATATTTTAGGAAAGAGGAAATGATTAACTTCTCAAGGGTGTTGATAGGTCTGGTGCAAGGAGCACCGAAGCCAGACTGTGGGTTGTAACACAGAGGGGGGGTATCATGACAACACAGACGTTAGGGCAACAGTGGTGGCAGGTGATGACTGGAGAGAGTTCAAGAGAGAAATGAAGATCAGGAAGGAGAGCCAATGAGAATTGACAACTCTTTTGAAAATTTGATTTTGAGAATGTCTTGGTTGTTTCTAGTTGCTATAACAAAGAACCATAGCTTAGGTGACTTACAAAACAACAGAAACAAACTTCTCATAGTTTTGGAGGCTAGAAGCCTGAGATCAAGGTGACAACACCATCACATTCTGGTGAAAATTCTTTTCTTAGTTGCATACGACTGAATTTTTATTGTATCATATGACAAAGAGAGGGAAGAGACATTTCTGGTCTCTTTTCATAAGGCTATTCATCCCATTATAAGGACCCAAAGGCATGACATAATCACCCAAAGGCCCCACTTCCTAATATCATCACATTGGGGATTTTATTTCAATGTATGAATCTGGGAGAGACACATGCATTCAGTCCATAACAGTGAGACAAGAAAGAAGGGATAGAAGCTGCAGAAGGAAATGAGATCAAGGAAGTTGTTTGTTGGTTGCTTTTAAGATGGGAGATGTTAAAGCATGTTTTATCTTTAAGCTGTGATCCAGATGTGAAGGCAAAGACAATGATAAAGTGGACAGCTCAGAATTGTAGGAGCAATGTCTCTGAGTTTGTTTTTATTACACGAGTCATACTCGGGGTGAATTCCTGATTACATCTGGAGTACAGATAGTACAGGACTACAGATGAGAGGACTAATACAGGTGCATTGGCTGATTTGGTGTTTGATGTGAGGAGGAAGATCTCTGCATTTTTTTTTTCTTTTTCCTCTTTCAGTGAAATAAAAATATGCTTGTGATCGAACATGATGGAATATAGTATGAGAGAAAGAATGTATACGTGTGTATGACTGGGTCACTTTGCTGTATAGCAGAAATTGACACAGTGCTATAAATCTACCATAATAAAAATAAATAAATAAATAAAAAAATAATGACATTATCTGAGAGTGAAAGAAAGGAATAAAAACATGATTAAATGAATAAATCCTAAATTAGAGTGTCAAAAATAATGCAATAAATTCAAAGCATACAAATTGAAATATGAAATACATATAAAGTGCTGATAAATGCAAAGCAATAGTATTATCTATTGAATTACAATGAAAGGCTTCTATAAATATAATAGACTTCCTTTATATAGAATTCAAATCAATTGAAAGTTCAAATGACTAGTTTATTAGTCTATGATAGACTGATAATCACAATATTCACAATGCTGATTGACTCTGACATATTACAAGATTCTCAAGAGCTTTCTAAGTCAATAGAGGTATTTCTGTACAATTTAACTGTTGTGTATTTTATTACATCTTAAAATTTGTTAAATCCAAGATTATCAATTCTTTGCTGTTCAAGGTTGCAGAAATTTCCCTCTGGGAGAGTTAGTATTCAGAAATGAGGTTTGATGAACTCATGTTCCTTTTTAGTTGTCTCCCACGAGAAGGAGAATCTCAAACAAGGCAAATTCTTGAAATGCTCCACATATTAATGAACATGGAGAAGTTTATCTCAGCCGTCTTAACTTTTCCACTCCTAACAAAGATCCTCTTAACAATGACCTTAGTGTCAAGACTCAAATTTTGAGCATATAGCAGGTAGGTGATTTACAGCAAAATTATCACTAATGAAGAAAACAAAAATAGAAAATCATAACAAAAAATGAGTAACATGATATTATAAGTGAGATTATGCTTCTGTTGCATAGGATCTTTTTAATTAGAATCTTATATAAATATCAAACGAATAAATACTGCATTTGAATATTGCTTCTGCCACTAATTTTGTGACTTCGAGTGAATCATTTACTCTTTCTTAAAATAATTTCCATCATATCAAAAAAAAAAAAAATAGAAGAGTTTCCATTGTGGCTCAGTGGTCACAAACCCGACTAATATCCATGTGGATGCAGGTTCAATCCCTAGCCTCGCTCAGTGGGTTAAGGACCCAGCGTTGCCATGAGCTGTGGTGTAGGTAGCAGATGCAGCTTGGATTCATGTTGGTGTGGCTGTGGTATAGGCTGGCACCTGCAGCTCAGATTCGACCCCTAACCTGGGAACCTCCATATGCTATAGGGGCAGTACTAAAAAAAAAGAGCAAAAAAAAAAAAGAAAAAGATATCTAACTCATAATGTGCATCCAGATAATAAATGAAATCTTGTATCATGTGTGTAACTGTCTGAGATATATTAGTTTCTTTGATTTTTTTCCATTAAGGTAAAATTTACATGTAGTAAAATGGATAAATCTGCAATATACAATGCATTAAGATTGATAAAACCATAGCAGCTGCCACTCAAAGTAAATATAGTATATTCTCATTACTCCAGAAATTGTCCTTTTGTGTTTTTTATAGTCAGTACCAGCCCACATGTACAAATACTATTTTTATTTAATTTCTATCACTGTAGATTGTTTAGATGTTTTTGCTTCATGTATATCAAGATTCTGTTACTAGATGAGACTCACTTAGGATAGTTTTGCCCCTTTGATGAATTGACCCTTTATTCACATTTGTGTCCCACTTTATCTCTAATAACATTCTTCAGTCTAAATTCCAGTTTATTTCCTTTTACTATAAGGACTCTAACTTTCTTTTGATTAATGTTTGCATGATATGTATCTTTTTATACTTTTAATTAACTGTATCATATTCAAAGGAAATATGTTATAGACAATGTCTTCCTTTTTCAGTTCAGTCTGACAAACTCCCCCTTTTGCTTGATTCATTCAAATTTACTATAATTATTTTTGTGGTTGCATTTAGCTCTACCATTCTATAATCCTTTTTTCTACATTTGTCCTATTTTCTTTTCCTCCTTTTCTCCCTTTTATATGGTAATCAAATATTGCTAATTTGGTTCATGTAAATCTCTCTATTGTCTTTTATTTCTAGTTTTTGTATGTTTACTGTTTTCCTAGGGTTTATGATACATATGCACTACTTATCAAAGTCTTCTCAGAGCTAATATAAAATGAATATAAATGCAAGATTTGTGCCATATCTTCAACCTTTTGTGATGCTGTTTAAATACACACATATACTCATGTGACAAACTCTGTGTTGGAATGTCATAATTTTAAACTATTGCTGCTATTTTTTAAGAAATTAAGAGAATAAAAATTAAAATGATATTTTACATATGTTATATATTTATCCATGTATTTTCTATTTCTTAAGTTTTTCAGTCTTTCTTGTAGAGCCAAGATTTCATTTTATACCATTTCCCTTCAGTTTTAAGAACTTCATTTAGCAGTTTTTATAGTTCGGGTTTTATGAGGATAAATTCTCTCAGCATCTGTTTACCTGAAAATATTTTAATTTTTTTCTTCATTTTTGAGGCATATTTAATCTAGATAGATAATTCTAGGTTAATATATGTTTGTATATCTATCTATCTATATATATATATACCTTAAACACATTAAAGATACTATATTTTTTCCTTCATATACTCTGATCAGAATTTAGTCAACATTATTATCAATGCTCCCCTATATATAAAGTATTTTTTGTTTTTTGCTGACATCTTTCAAAGTTCTACTCCTATGTGGTTTGATTATGATGTGACCAAATGCAATTTTATTTGTATTTATAAAACTTGGAGTTCTCGGAGTTTCTTAGATCTATAAAACTATGTGTTCTTTCAATATTTCTTCAACTATTCTTTTTTTTTGTCTTTTTGTCATTTTAGGGCCCATTTTAGGGCATATGGAGGTTCCCAGGCTAGGGGTTGAATCAGAGCTATAGCTGCCAGCCTACGCCACAGCCACAGCAATGCCTATCTGAGCTGCGTCTGTGATATATACCACAGCTCAGGGCAACACCTGATCCTTAACCCACTGAGTGAAGCCAGGGATCAAACCCATATCCTCATGGATACTAGTCAGTTTCGTTAACAATTGAGCCATGATGGGAACTCCTCAAGTATTATTTTTATTTTCTCTCTTTCTCCTCTTCTTATGGGCACATAATGACATACTTTGGCTTGAATTATTTTTTCAATTTTTTCTCTCTTTTATACATTAGATAAATTTCCTTCTACTATCTTATATTTCCTCTTTCTATCTTCCTTTGCCAGCTTCAATATTTTCTGAAGGCTGCAACTTTTTAAAATTCAGATATTGTATTTCCTGTCTCAGAATTTCCATTGGTTTCTTTTTATGTTTCCATTTATCTGTTGAAATGACCCATCAGTTTGGTTATTATGACCAGATTTTCCTTTAATTCCTGAATATCTCATGTTAGCTGCTATGAACTCCTTGCTCAGTAATCTAGCCTCTGTATTATTTAAGTGTATATTTCTGTGTGCTCTTTTATCTCTTGATTGGGGGTTAGATATTCCTGTTTATATTTACTAATTTTTACTATAGCTTGGATGGTTTGTTTTAAAGATACTGGTTTCTCTTTTCTCCCACTGAAAAATTTGTGTTCTAGTTGATATTTTAAGTAACTGGATAATTAACTTGAAATCTTGAAGTCTTGATTGTATGATTTCTTCAAGCAGGTCTATATTTGTTTTGCCTTTCATCTCAGGGCAAATCCTTAGACCTGAGAAAAAGGAGTGACCAGTGTGTCTACCAAACATCTAAAATATGTCAATTTTTGTCTTGTTCTGTTAGCAAAATGTTTTCTGCTGGACTCTTCAAGTCTTCCTCTGCACATACAGTTCCTTGGCATTTTCTATACACGTTTTGTGGCTCCCTCAAAAATTATTTAAAATAATTTAATATTTATATTTTCTAAAATTTATTTTAAAGTAATTTCTCCCTAGAGTGTTTTGTTGTTGTTGTTGTTGTTGTCATTTTGTCTTTTTGCCATTTCTTGGGCTGCTCCTGCGGCATACGGAGGTTCCCAGGCTAGGGGTCTAATCAGAACTGTAGCAGCCAGCCTACACCAGAGCCACAGCAACGCGGGATCTGAGCCACGTCTGTGGCCTACACCACAGCTCACGGCAATGCTGGATCCTTAACCCACTGAGCAAGGCCAGGAATCGAACCTGCAACCTCATGGTTCCTAGTTGGATTCGTTAACCACTGAGCCACGACGGGAACTTCTCCCTAGAGCTTTTAGCTAAAGTTATTTTGATCATCTTAATATCCCAGGATTTTCATTTCAGCACTTCCAGATCTTTCTTTACTGGTGGGCTTCAATAACTCCTTCCAGGTCTACCACTATTAGATAGCATCTACTTTCAAGTTAGATTTGCTGGTTTATCAGAGTAGATCTTTTTTCATTCTGAGCTGCACAAACTGATCTAATTTCCCAACCTCACTGACAGGATCAACTATATATTATTTTTCTTATTTTATAAAGTTAGGTTACAAAGCATAGAAATGTACCTTCACAGATTGTGGTTGAATGGCAACACTGAAAAAGTTGTTCTAATCTTGCACGTCATGTCTACAGCTTTGCACCATTTTACCCATAGTTACTTCTAGCTAAGCTTGGAAATGTGAGCACCTCAGAGCAAGCAGTATTTATCTGACACTGCTATGAAGTTCATTCTTGCCCAAAGATTTATGGCAATCCAAGTTGCAAGTATAAAAAAATAGAACTCTTCCCTCATTTTTTTTCCCCTATGTTGTGTCTACTTTGCCGTTTGGACAGCCAAAGTCCCACAAAAGATTTAAAGGGAAGAATTTCAACAGATTTTATGGGAAACTATTATATATGAATGGATAAACAGGAAGGTCCTCCTGTATAGCACAGGAAACTCTGTTCAACAACCTGTGATAAACCATAATGGAAAACACATACAAAGAATGTATGTGTATGTATAACTGAATCCCTTTGTTGCACAGTAGAAATTAACACAATATTATTAAACCAACTATTCTTCAATAAAAATCAATTTTTTAAAAAAGAAAATAAAGATTTCAGGGGAAATGTGTCCCCCTCTTTTTATCTAGGCAGCTTTTATTGTCCATCTGGGGCTTTGGATGTTTTATTCTGTAAACTTCTGGTAGACATTATTTTCTGAGCTGTACTCTACCACATGCTGTCATTTGACTCTTCTATACTAAGCAGAAAGAAAAGAGTTCCTGGCTCCTTCTGGTATGGTATTAACCTTTTATTACTTAAATACTCACATGTTTGAGTAGAGCAGCCAAAGTTCATTGCTGTTATGTTTCCAGATAACACATGTATTTAATATTTACATTCATTAGTTAGAATTGGAACAGAAAAAAGAAGATACTAAGTGAGGATGCTTTCAGGGTCAGTGTTGGACTGGGAATGATTTATCAAAGGAAAATTAAGGACTTTGGATACTAGATGCATTATTTTTAATGCCCATTGAAATTTATCAAAGAAAACTAACATGTTAGGAACTAAGTCCAGATTATTATTCAGTGAACATACATTTCATGTCTAGTGTATGCCAGGAACTCTGGTATACACTAAATAAATTGTTAGAATAGGGCATATCTTGAACATATCTAGATGTTAATGCCAATATAATTTACAAGTTTGAATCACAGAGAAAGGAAAAAATTCCTTTACTATTATTCTGACTAGACATATCCCGTGTCTTTCTTCTTCAGGGATCCATTGCCTTGAGTATCAGAGTTGAAGGTTACAATGTACAAAATATCTCCCATCCACTTTTAGCCTTTCAGTTGTCAAAGGACATGTCTGTCAATCTGTAAGTGTTTGTTGGATTTTATATATTAGAATATCATATTTTTAATCTCACTTTATCCATTTTCCTATATTAGTGTTTCTAATGTCTTTTAAAGCTTTTTTCGTCTTTTACATTTAAAGCATTGAGAGTCATAATGTGAATGATAAGTGAATAGAATATGCCTAAAATTAGGGAACTCTAGTTAATTCATTTCCCCTTGAAACTGGCTCTACAGTAAATCATCAGGGAACAGTAAATTTCTCAATGAAATCTTTAAATGGTAAATCAGAACACAACAAAAGTGAGAGTTTTAAAACTATCACAGAATCCAACAATTTTAAAACCAGAGCGAAAATCAAAAGGAAACAAAAGAACAAACAGGTTGAAAAGTCACTATCACCAAACTAGAGGGAGAAAAAATAAGTTTAATCCTAAGAAAACATCAGAACTATTTTTCTTAATTTATGTCAAAACAGTTTCTTTTCTTCCTGAACAAATACATTAGCTATGCAACCCATTACTTTAACAATTTGAAAGCAGCTTGCAGTAGATAAGGAGATGGAAATGGGTGGATAATCTCATCCAGAGGAGAAATCCACAGTGTAACTCTGCTAATTTCACATAATACTTCATGGAAAAGACACAGCAGAAGAATCATAATCATATCATTTCCCCTTTCTTTTGGCCTGTACTTTACATAAACCTCAATAAATTGATTTTCCTACCATCAGTGCAGTGCTTCCAACAGATAATTTTACGGTGTAAGTTTTAATAATGTTCCTCTTAAAATAAGAATTAAACAAGAGTTGACTAGAATTGGGATTATATACAGGAGGGTTTTTAGGAAATAAAAGGTGATTTTTATCTCTATATCTCTAGCCATTGGAAAATAGAAAAACAAGAGTCTAGAAGAGACAGAAAGGCTTTGACTACAGCAATGGTATTCAAAACTTTTGACTTTAGGACTTTGTGTTAGAACAAATTGTTGCTGCCACAAAATAGCTTGATTTACGTGACTTATATTGACCATTATTTGTTATATTGGAAATTAAAATCAAATTTTCAGCTATAAATAATAGTAAGCTCACTCTGGTAGCATAAAAATACTTTTAAATTAAATTACTATGGTTTTAAAAATGAAAAGTAATTTGTGATAAAATGACTTTTAAAAAAAGTTTTACAAATCTCTTTAATGTCTGGTAAAGTAGAAGACACATGACTTTTTCTATATGTCTCAGGATTCAACTTACTACATTATTTTGGTTGTAGAACATAAAATCTGGCTTTATATAGATAGGTAATTAGAAAGTATATGAATATTTTGATATCCTTTTTACCTATTTTAGAATATTCCTCTGATTCTACATCAAAACTCAATGTTATTAATTTCTTATAAATTAATAAAGAATATTAAATAAATCAATGAATTTTTACACATTGTTACCTTAAGGTCCACCATCTATTTTGCATTTTGATTGCATCATTTCTCTATGCATTATTCTGTATCATGTGTTGGCTATGTAGTGGAAAGATTTGTTCACTGACTTATGGAAATCTTCCAAATTTTGGCACACTGCATTATATATATCAACTATCAAAATATCACCTTTATAAATGTTGTCTCAGAAAATTATTTATGTATTAGGAAATTTTAAGCTGATGGGAGTGGGCAGGCATTTTCCTGGACTCAAATTTTGGCTTGAATTCTTAGCAACACTTTTGCTTTCCTTGGCACGGCAGGCTCACTTTGTTCATTTTTGAGAAAATGTGACAAACATCTAGTCCCAATACCCATAGTTTGTGTGTCAGATATCTTTTCAAATAACAATGGTATTCCATGAAAATATGAGCTTACTTTTGATTCAGTGACACAAGTAAACAAATTTTCATGTAGGTTTGCTATAAAACAACTGTTGAACTATATTATATAGTCAAAATTCTTCACGTGTATTTCTCACATCATTGCATAGAAAATTTAAAAGATAGGTACTCGGGTTAAGATCTAATAAAAATGTATTTACTGCTTCCTCAAGGACCTTCTTAGTTGAAATTTGCATTTTTTTCATCTCAAGTATGTGGTATTGAAGAATGCATGGATGCTCATACAGGCTTGAGTTACTTCTTTGATTTGTGCTGAGATTGCACCAGTTTTAACTACCTTTGTTCTTCCACCATCTTTGTGATGTCAACACATTGAGGTGATAATGTCTTAGTATTATCATGAAAGTTTTGCTCCCACTACCTCTTGAAAAAGTGTTGGGACTTCCTAGGATTCTCAAAATATATTTTGAGAACTGCTACATTAGAGCAGGAAAACAGAAAAATAGATAGCTGAATCATCTTTTTATTCTGAAAATTAGTGTCAAAGTTTTTGAGAATAATTGGGGTATATAAGGCTAAAGACATGTGATTTGTATTTGATTTCTTTCTAGCCAATAAGGAAATCAGTTCAATGTATTCCTGGAACTGGGAATGTCAACAGGAAATTACCCTGCTTTCTGAAGAGCCTGAACTCTGAAGTATTTTCTTCATGAATCTTCCTCAGTAAGAATTGCCCTAAAAATAAATGCAGACTCTGTTAAACTGTCTCCAAAAAGGTAAATGTCTGCTTTTCCCTTTGGGAGCAAACTGGAGTTATTCCTTCTGATTTCTATATCTTGCAAATCTAATACAAATATCTTTTTTTTTTTTTTGGTCTTTTTTTTTTTTTTTGCTATTTCTTGGGCCGCTCCCACGGCATATGGAGGCTCCCAGGCTAGGGGTCTAATCGGAGCTGTAGTCTCCGGCCTACGCTAGAGCCACAGCAACACAGGATCTGAGCTGCGTCTGCAACCTACACCACAGCTCACGGCAACGCCGGATCGTTAACCCACTGAGCAAGGGCAGGGACCGAACCCGCAACCTCATGGTTCCTAGTCGGATTCGTTAACCACTGCGCCACGACGGGAACTCCTAATGCAAATATCTTAGCCAGCATTTATATGAAAGACATTAACGTGCTGAATGGGCAATTATTAAAATTAAACTCTTTATGTGCTTTGATGTTATTTTACTGCAAGAAATGTGATCAAACATGCCAGAATACTCAGGAAATCTGGTTTATGCCTGATTATGGCATAAATATTAAGAGCATCCCCTTTCATTATCTCAGATGTACAAGGTGTACAATGATTAATTGTATGGTCACTTGACTTATAAGGGGTCCTGAAATTATATCACAAATGCCCAAAGCTTTAAACCCTTCTGCTTTGTTATCTTCTGTGGGAAGTTAATTTCAGTAGAAGACACAATAGGCTAATTGTGATAATCACAAACAGTATCAGATGTATAGTTTCTAAGATAAATTTTACTTAAAACAGGCATATTTCTTTTCATATTGAGTAGTTTTCTTAATAAATTAAACCTGGATTAATTTTCAAAAGAAGGAATCTGCAAAATCAATCAGGAAAATTTTAGAGAACAGGGGGTGATAAAGTGGGCTTATATTTTGAATTATTAGAACATATTGGTCAGCTACTACTATAAAAAAGCTGTGAAACAAAACACCCCAATAGTCAATGGCTTAAAAAAACAAATATTTCTCTCGCTCAGAGTTGTGTGGGTCAGCAAGGTTACCTCTGCTTTAATCTGCAGCACTTTTGGGTTTGTTTACAAGTTAAAGACTGGAAAAGACAGTTACACACGTTTCTCATCCTTTTACCTGGGACATGTTCTTCACATGAATTGCAACAGGAGTCTAAGAACCAAGCTAGATCAAGCAGGTAGTTTAGTCTTCCAGTAAACCCACTAACCTTCATTAGCCAGGCACGTCTTACCACATTGGGGCAGGAAAGAATATATCATCTGCAGTGGAATGGCACTACAAAATTGCATGGCAAAATTTAGGGACATATACTTTAGTCAGAGAAATGAATAAGCTAAAATTATTCCTCTTACCCCAAAATAAATGAGGATACTTGAGTATGGTTCTTGGACTGTCACATAAGAATTGAGGTTTGCAAGCTCCGAAAGGATATAGCACCAAAGGCTGAGGAAAAGAATCCCTAGCTCTTTGGTACGGGTTGAATTGTTTTCCTGTAAAAGATATGTTGCGATATTAATCTCTGGTACCTGGGGATGTGATCTTACTTGGAAATATGGTCTTTGGAGATGTAGTTCAGTTGAAGTCATTGGGGTGGGCCCTAATCCCGTATGACTGGTATTCTTATAAAAAGTAGAAAATGCCAAACGGAGACTGAGACAGAGGAGGAAGAAGACCAGGTGATGACAGAGGTAGAGACTGAAATGCTGCAAGGGTGAGCCAAGAAGGCTGAGAATTGTTGCAAATCACTGGAAGCTAGGAAGAGACAAGAAAGAATTCTCCCCTATAGGTTTAGAGGGAGCCTGATCTTACCAGCATCCTGATTTTGGACTTTAAGCCTCCAGAAAGGTAAGGCAATAGATTTATGTTGTATTAAGTCATGCCATTTGTGGTAGTTTTTAATGGTGTTTCTAGGAAAATAATGTGCCCTGAAAAACCCAGCTGCCCTGACATAGCCTAATGAGGAGGAAGATATATTGAACAGGCCTGGAGGTAGTCCCTCTGGTGCTCTTCAGGTCAAATAAATGGCAATTCTGGACCCTAAAGAACTTGGAGGGAGTCAAAGAAAAGTAGCAATAAGTTAACAAGATGCTTGGCATGTACATTCCATCTTTGAAATGACAGGCTGCCTTAAACAAAAAGCTCTCCTTGGCCCTGGAAGCTGCAGAATGTCACTGGTAACTGAAGACACCAGAATTTGTGGCAGAGTAGCAAGAGTGATGAGTAGAGTCAGTGTCTGTGCTATAGCAACCTTTCACCAAATTCCACTGGAGTTTAGTGACAATAATTATTAACAGTGCTACAAGTTGCATTAATGAGAACTTTCCAAGTCCTGTCTTCCTCTTCCACCTCTCAGTATTTGCCAAGTTGCAAAAGGGACCACAGACAGCTAGCATTTCTTCAGGCAGATCTTTTTGGAGAGTTTACTTTTTCAACATATTTTATCTTCTCTACAGTCTTGCTTGTATTTATTCCAATAATGGGTACAGGGTATAATTTTTACATTTACATTATTCTTATTGATTTGCTTTAAGACTTATTAGGAATCTGTTTTTTTAATTTTTAGGTTTAGAGTTAATTCTATAACTTCAGGCTACTTTGTAAATGGCAGGCCAGTGATGATACCAGTTACAAAATTTCTTCTTCAAATAAAATGATTCACAAAATTATTTTCCTAGGAGGACCTCTTTAAGAAATAATATCCTAAATCGAGTCAGGAAACATTAAGAAAAATGAACACACAAGGATAATAAAATATTTTCATGATGTCACTTTGATTCAATATTGAGAGACTCATTTAAATCTCTAATCATGAGACAGTGGTATTTTATATTTAATGTTCACATTTGAATTGATTAGTAGTAAATAAGAATAACTTAAATAATGTTAATTTAAACTTTTTTTCCTGGAGTTCCCATTCTGGCTCAGCAGGTTAAAAACCCAACTAGTCTCCATGAGGATGCTGGTTCGATCCCTGGCCTTGTTCAGTGGGTTAAGGATCTGGTGTTGCCAAGAGCTGCAGCAAAGGTCACAGATGAGGCCCAGATCTGGCATTGCTGTGGCTGTGGCCAGCAGCTGCAGCTCTGATTTGAGCTCTTGCCTAGGAACCTCCATATGCCATGGGTGCATCCATTAAAAAAAAAGAATCTGTTATTTCTACTGTCAACGTAGTTCAATAGTACTCATATCTAGAATGCTAAAGTTCAAGGGAAGGAGAGTGGCAAATATATGATGCTTAGAAATGGCAGATTCATTTTTTTCCCTAAAAACTAGATGTCAGTCAGAAATGACTTAAAGGCTGTTATCTTCTGTAAGGGCTTTTTCCCCTTAAATTCAACCCATGTATCTTAATTTGGAGGAAAGATGAACTATCATTGGTAAAAGATTTCCCTTGCATTGTATTATTTGATTCTTACAAAATACTTCGATAAAAACACAATATTCCTTATTTGGGAGGGTATATTAAGGTAGAAAGTATAGGACATATCGGTACATCAGTATCATTTAGGCAGTCAGAAATAGGACTGGAATTAGAATTTGTATTTTATTAATTCATTTTTCATCCGCTCATTCAATGGGGTGTTTTGTTTGTTTGTTTGTTTGTTTTCCTAGGGCCATACCCACAGCATATGAAAGTTCCCAGGCTAGGGATCCAATTGAGCTGAAGCCACTGGCCTACTCCACAGCCACAGCAATGCCATATCTGAGATGCATTTGTGACAACACCACAGCTCAGGGCAACACTGGATACTTAACCCACTGAGCAGGGCCAGGAATCAAACCCATGTCTTAATGGATACTAGTTGGGTTTGTTACCACTGAGCCACAGCAGGAACTGCAATGACTTGTAATTTAGATTGAGATGAATATTTTTGTTTAGGGGGGTGGATTGATATATATGGAACTTTTAGAAAAGCAAGGTGCTGATTTTCATTGAAAATATCTGCAATTAGAAAGCAAGAGAGGGAGTTCCCGTTGTGGCGCAGTGGTTAACGAATACGACTAGGAACCATGAGGTTGCGGGTTCGGTCCCTGCCCTTGCTCAGTGGGTTAACGATCCGGCGTTGCCGTGAGCTGTGGTGTAGGTTGCAGACGCGGCTCGGATCTGGCGCTGCTGTGGCTCTGGCCTAGGCTGGTGGCTGCAGCTCCGATTTGACCCCTAGCCTGGGAACCTCCATATGCCACGGAAGCGGCCCAAAGAAATAGCAAAAAGACAAAAAAAAAAAAAAGAAAGCAAGAGAGCAGAGGGGAAAAGAGAGAGAGAGAGAGAATAGCCCAAAGAATATATGAAATGATTCCTTAAATCCTACTGGGAAAAGGAGACACAGTTCTACATCCAGAACCAATAGTCAGTCCCCTTCATTGCTACCCAAGTGAAAGGCTATGAATCTTTACTAGCACTCTCCCAAATGGAACAGCCTCATAGACTATTTCATCTGTAATCTACCAACGCCCCTAGAAAATAAATAGGGAAAAATTCTAGGTTCTCTTCTCTGCCTTTGTTATTCTTCTAGGTTTTGATCCTATAATTTTTCACTGTTTTAAAAGTTCCTAAGGCTTTCAAGAAGATAAATTTTTTTTCTCATATTTTACAGTTGTCTCAATAGGAGGGTTGGTACAAATGACTTAGTCTGCCTTATTAAAGCAAACGTCTTTCCCATTGTTTTCAATGTCAGTGATCTAAAAACTCAGATTAAGGCTTTTTGAGTGCAACTCATACTGTATAACAGTATTTCACTGATATTAATATTCTTTCAAAGTCCCTACTTTTGGAAAACTAATGTATTGATTTTGGTTACGGAAACAATGCAGCTTGGTGACAGATTAGGTGTATTTGTGGGGTTTTGGTTAGAGATGATGAAAATGTGTTCTATGACAGTGAACATTAATATTTACCATTAGTTGACTACATTGTTTCCTATTTCAAGAATAGCATCTAAATTTTGTGTCTTATGAACTCTGAAGTTTTTTTTCTCTTAACCTCCTGTGAAAGAATGCTCAAATGTATTATGTAGAAAGTCACTAGATTATTTATCTTACTTTGTTTTGAACTCTTTTAATTATTTTAAAGCATTTATCCCACACTACTATAATCAGATAAAAATCTGTCTTAAGACAAGGAAATATGTCTTATCCATCTTTATATTCATATTGTTTATTAAAGTCCTACTCTAAGTTTCCAAAATGGATAAATGAATGATAAATGGCCACGCACAAGAAGACCAAGAGGGGGTGCTGATTGTTCTAATTCATAATCATAATTCTCAAAACAAAATTTTACACATTTCTACTCTGAAAGTCTATATTTTTAAATATTTATCAAAAAATTACTTTCATCTTTTTCTGGTTGCATATATAAATAATAAACATTTCTGTTCAGCAGTTTTTTGAGAGAAATTTTGTTCCCATCTACGTATCATGGGAATATTAGAAGCCTTTTTTTTCTGTCCTCAGAGTAATCAAAGATTTGTAACTCTTGCTCCTGCTTTGATGAGAAATCTTAGTAGTAATAGAAGAAAAATTTCACTGAGGAAAAATGGCAAATCTAGCAATAACATACCACACACACTATCTAATTTATACTTATGTTAGTTGTAAAAAGTATGGATTTTGAAATCAGGTGCGTTCCTATTTTAGCTTTGTGAATTCCTTTGAGGAAGTTTTCCAACTATATAGATCTACTTTTTCCTATCTCCAAAAAAGGGATTATTATTAGTGCCTGTCACACTTGGCTGTTGTCAGGATTACAGTTGGTATGCAGTAACGTTCTTAGTAGAGCTTCTGGCATAATGTAAACACAGCATGTGGTAGTATTTAAAAATTTAGTTTGCTTTATTTCTTCCCCGATTAGCTCCAGGCCTAGGTTTGAAAATCTACCTAATGTGTCAGATGCCCATTTGGTTTAAAGCACTACTGCTGTTCTGGTTGTGCTCTCAGTTTAACATTTATAACAGCCAAGGTCTTAAGAGTTGTAATGACACTCATTAATCTGATATCAGTATTTTACTATGGTTAGAAAATATTTGTGGATCATATTATATCAGCTTTTTAGTGACCCAAGATTGGCAAAAGTGCTTCAAAGCATTTAGTTTAAAAACTACCATGAGATCAGACTCATAGTTGAAAATGGTCTTTAAAAGTACTAGATTTCAATGCAAGTGAAATACTACTTTACTCTTCCTTTCATGTATTTTTAGCAATTTTTTTAGACATTGTTATTCTTCACATTTTGTGATAAATATCAGTCTGGCAAACCTGAACACTTCCCTTGTACTCAAGGAACAAGATTTTCATTTAAAACATATTATTATAAACACATTGATAAGCTTTTAGGAAAAAAACTGCATCCAGATGCTATTGCTATAGTAAATATAAAAATATCTTGCTTTATTAAAACATGTTTTTTCTATTCTAAACCAGTGGCTGTTTGAAAAATCACTTTATCTTTTTAAACTAGTGCCAAAAAGTACAGTTTGAGATCAACTATGGAAAGAAGAAAACTACTACTGCATTTGAAATGTAGCGTGCAATTTTAAATGGAAAATACTAACAGAACTCACTCACTTGGTCAATTTACTAAGTTAGCTGTTGATACATTTTGCAGCTGCCCTATCCTAGCAGGACCGCCCAAGAAGCATAACTATTCAGAATCCGTACATTTGATAGAAAAATTCAAAGTAGACAACTGATGACATCTGTTCTAAAAATATTCCTGGCTAAAATCTTATCCTTCATGCTTTATAGTGCAGAACTCCAGAAATTCAGTAAGCATGTGGGTACTTGAAGAGCTAAATATTTTACCATTTTTAGAAAAAGAAAAAAAGACCCTGTCAGCAGGTGTTCTTTTAGAGGTAGGGTGTTTCCTCTTTGGGGCAAGTAAATAAATTATGTTTATAACAAATGTTTGTCCTGGTATGCATATTGTTCTGTTCACAATTGAGTGCACATAATATGTACATCCTAGAATCTTACAAAATAAATAATTCAAAATATTATTATTCATCTTCTCTCAATATGTGACTAATGTTATAATTGATGTTCACAAGGGGCAGGCATAACATTGAAATACAGTTGTGAGATAGTTTGTAAAAAAATAAAAAAATTTATAATCACAAGTTTAATTTAAATAAATTAAGCTATGCACAGAAAGGAAAGTTAGAAAAATATTTTAATATGTCTAAACATAAACACATCTAAATGCTTAAAATTAAATATGTTCTTGGCAATAGAAAACATAAATGAATTACAAATAAAATTCAAACTTATGACTAATAAAGCCACTATAGTAATATAGCAAGAATTTCTTCTAATTGATAAAAAATAGCATGAAAGGGAAACAGTTAATGGATAAAGATATAATTTAAAATAAGTGAAATTATTTTGCCAATAAAATATATAAAATTTTGTTCAATTTCACTAAATACCAAGTAAAGGGAAATTAAAATAATAACAAATAGTTTTTACCAATAAAGTTAGGGTATAAATAAAGACAGGAACATCCATTGGCTGATGGTGCTGTGACAGACAAATACTCTCATAGTCTTCTGATGGAAGTGTAAATTGCTATAATCCTCCTAGAAAGCAATTTACTGAGATTAAGATTCGAGTTCTGGTGATAAGATTTTACACTCTGCATTCCAATGGCAGAGTAACTGGGTAAGAAAATTTATACAGATATGTATTTGTGGCATACACTCTGGAATTTTTAGCACCTTTCTGTAATTTCAGTGGTCTATGTTCCAAAGATCTTTAAAATTTTTAAATGTGCACATTTTTACCCAGAAATTCTAGGATCTTAATTTCAAAACATACCCTTTTATCTGTATTTATGCATGTTGATGTATATGTACATAAGTTTTTAAATTCATTCTCACACACATGTATAAGAATATTTATTTATTATAAATTATTCATGGAAACAAAAAGAAAATATGTATATTATATGATATCATTACATATGTGTATATGTATGTTTGTGTGTATCTTTATAAATAGCATAACACTTGTAGGAATATTAAGGGTCAATTTAAAAATATTGACTCTCCTTATATTTAGTCAACCTGTATATAGATTATGCTAACATATATATACAATATAGATGTACATATATATGTGATAGATATAATTTATAGAAATAAATCTATTATGTATGTGTTACTGATACCTTTTTATTTAACCCCTCAGTTGTACCCCTTTGCTTATTCCATATCATTTTTAAAAATTACATACACACACACACACACACACATATATACACATATATATATACACATGTATATTTTAATAGGTGTTTCAATGAGTTTCAGTAAGTGATTTATCTCAGGTCCTAAACTGAAGTCCTTAGAATTCAAAGGCTTCCATCATCATTCCATGAATTTTCAGTTATGTCCAAAGACAAGGAAAAGCTGCTTAAGATGAAGCAATTTATATATGTGCCTTTTTACCAGGACACATTTCTTCAGCTTGAAATTAGTCAAGTATAAAGCAAATTGCAAGCCCAAAGCTGATGGAACTTAAGTAGAGAATGATGCCAAATCAGAAAAGTCCATCCAGAAACTTCGATGAACTAGTATCTACCATGTTAACTGAACATATCTCAGTCAAGAATTCAAGGCAGCAATTACAATCCATAGATTATAAGACAACTCGATAATAATGCTACTAGCATTTATATAGTGCTTACTAGGGGGCTGGGAACTGCATTAAGAACTTTTCAGTAATTACATTATTTAATCCTTTAATAATCTTATAAAGTAATATCTAATTTTGAAAATGAATATATTGGAGGGAAGAGTTTAGAAAATTGGTCACACAGCAAATAGATGTGGCTGAAATATTAGGTTAGTGTGATGAATGGCCTTAACTCACAGTCATGACAACCATGTTTTAAAATTCTCTTCAGTACGTTCAGATGGAGACTTCATTTTATACATAATTTTTCATACTATGAAATATTTGGTTTGATTTTTTTTATCTTTAAAACTATCCATATTAGGAAGTACCCATCGTGGCTCAGCAGAAACGAATCCAGCTAGTACCCATAAGGATGAGGGTTAGATCCCTGACCTCGCTCAGTGGGTTAAGGATCCAGTCTTGCTATGAGCTATGTTGTAGGTTGCAGACGTGGCTCAGATCCCGTGTTGCTGTGACTGTGGTGATTTGAGCCCTAGCCTGGGAACCTCCATATACTGCAGGTATGGCCCTAAAAAGCAAAACAAACAAAACTATCCATATTATTTTTTTTCCAAAATATGCTCTGAAATTATTCAAGTATGCATTGACATTCAAAATCAGCAAAATATTGGGGTTCCCTGATGGCCTAGAGGTTAAGGATTCAACATTGTCCCTGCTGTGGCTCAGGTTTGATCCTTGGCCAGGAAACTTCATGCCACAGGTGA
Organism: Sus scrofa; assembly: GCF_054392235.1. NCBI lineage: Eukaryota > Metazoa > Chordata > Mammalia > Artiodactyla > Suidae > Sus > Sus scrofa. The sequence continues at coordinate 67,549,968 of NC_139390.1, forward strand.
GAGCTAAAAAATAATCAGCAAAATATTATAAAACTCCTTTTTTTTGTCTTTCCAATGTGTCTAAACTGTCTATGTGGATTATTTTCAACTGCTGTTTTCTTCTGAACTCTTACTAATTGGTTTTCTTTGCAACTATTATAAAATGACTTTAACTGCATAACTAAAAGCTCTTGGACATCATTTCTTTTTTTTTTTTTTTAGATGAAAGTGTGTACTCTTTACGTTAGAGTATGTTCTATGTTCTTTTCTCTGCATATAACTGCTAAATCAAGCTTTTTAAAAATTTTTAATGATTTTTATTTTTTCCATCATGGTTGGTTTACAATATTCTGTCAATTTTCTACTGTTCAGCAAAGTAACCCAATCACACATACATGTATACATTTTTTTCCTCACATCATCCTCCATGATGCTCCATAAGTGACTAGATACAGTTCCCAGTGCTATACTGCAGGATCTTATTGCTTATCCATTCCAAAGGCAATAGTTTGCATCAAATGTCTAAAGCCTTTTTTTTTTTTTTTGCTTTTTAGGGTGCACCCGAGTTATATGGAGGTTCCCAGGCTAGGGGTTGAGTCAGAGCTACAGCTGCCAGCCTACACCTCATGGCAACGCCAGATCCTTTACCCACTGAGCAAGGCCAGGTATTGAACCCACAACCTCATGGTTACTAGTCGGATCCGTTTCTGCTGTGCCACAATGGGAACTCCCATCTCTACTTTCTTATCCAACTTCTCCTTTAGGAAAAAAAGAATAAATCTAAGACTTAAATATATGTAATTTAATGAAAAGTTTAAGTGCATATTGATCACCTCCTGCACGTTTATTTTTCTTTTCCTTGAAGAAAGTGTACTATTATTATATTTGTTACCTTTGGTAGTTTAATACATTTCTGCACTATGTGTTTTACTGATACATACCTTCCAATTAAATGTTAATACTCCATATTAACCTCAGCATAAACAAGTCATAAACAACCTCAGTAATGAAGTTAATGTTCCATAATAACCTCAGCATAAACAAACCATAGCTCTTTAAAGAACTTGTGACTGAATACATAATCTTCCACAACAGATTTTTGGTATTGTGTTAATATATGTGAAAACCCATTTCCATTTTTATAGACAAAATATAGAACATTTTTATAGATAATTCAGTTGCACCTGAGAGGATTGACTAAAAGTAAAAATCATTTCTGTTTAGTTTTGGTAAACTTATTTGATACAAAGTAGAATTTTTGGTTCTCTATGACCTAAAATTTTGCATTAAGATCTGACACTTGATATCTAAATGGGCCTCATATCATAATTTTTTAAATTAAAAACTCATCGGTTTTGTTGATCTTTTCTGTATTTAATTTTATTATAAATTTTTACTGTTCAGTTGATATTAAACAGTATATATTTCAGGTATATATTATAGTAATTCACAATTTTAAAGGTTATGTTTCATTTAAAGTTATTATAAAATATTGCCTATATTCCCTCTGTTATACAATATGTCCTTATGGCTTATTTTATACATAGTAGTTTGTACATCTTACTCCCCTTCTCTTAGCTTGTCCCTCCTCTCTCTCTCTCCACTGGTAACCACTAGTTTTTTCTCTGTATCTGTGAGTCTTCTTATTTGTCACATTCACTAGTTTGTTTTATTTTTTAAATTCTACATGTAAATAATATCATACAGTATTTGTCTTTCTCTGTCTAACTTATTTCACTCAACATAATACCCTCGAAGTTGATCCATGTTGTTGCAAACTGCAAAATTGCATTCATTTTTTATGGCTGAGTAGTATTCCTGTGTGTGTGTGTGTGTATGTGTGTGTGTGTGTGTGTGTGTGTGTACAGTATATATTCTTTATCCTTTTCTCTATTGCTGGATATTGGGTTGTTCTACATGCGGCAATTTTTAAATAGTCCTATCATGAACATTGTGGTCCATGTATGTTTTGAAATTTGTGTTTTTGTTTTTCAGATTTATACCTGGGAATGGAACTGCTAGGTCATTTGATTGTTCTATTTTTAGTTTTTTGAGCAAACTCCATAGTGTTCTTCATACTGGCTGCACCAATTTACATTCATACCAAGAGTGTATCAGGGTTCACTTTTCTCCACATCCTCACCAACATTGTTATTTGTGGTATTTTTTGATGATAGCCATTCTGACAGTGTGAGGTAATATCTCGCTGTGGTTTTACTTTTCATTTCTCTGATAATTAATGATGTTGAGCATCTTCTCATGAGCCTATTGACCATATGCATGTCATTTTTGGAAAAATGTCAGGTCTTCTGCCCATTTTTACTCAGGTTATTTGGGGTTTTTTTGATGTTTTATATGATCTGTTCATGTATTTTGGATATTAACCATTTATCAGTCATATCATTGGAAATATTTTCTTGCATTCAGTATGTTGTCTTTGTTTTGTCAACGGCTTCCTTTGCTATGCAAAAGGTTTTGTTTGATTAGCTTCCATTTGTTTATTTTTGCTTTATATAATACTTTTTTAAGGCATAGAAAAATATGAAAATGGCCACTTGATGTGATGTAAGGGCAAAAGTCCAGAGGTCAACATTAAATGATGTTATTCAAAATACAAAATCATAACCTCAGATTTGTAAGAAATTTATAAAGAGTTTTGTTTTTTATAATTTTTGATACTTGGGTTGACTTCAAACCTATAACTGTTAGCTTTCACTCATGCTTCTACATACTCGAACAGGAAAGGCATCTTCACTGTTGTATTTTCAAAACACCTTAAATGTATATTATAGGCAATCTAATGATACATTTTTGTTAGACTTTGAGTTTTATATAATTTTTCATGGTAAAATTTGATAATAAATGTTGCTTAAGTATCCTAAAGTCAAGCAAATATTATTAAATTTACTTGATATACTAAATTTAAAAAATTAAGTAGGGGATACTTAATGTTTTAAAAATACTTAAAATATTTTTGTGGCATTACTGTGATATAAACTCTGGTATCTTGTATTTTGGAGTATAAACCTGTTTAAAGTTTTACATTTCAGTGATGTCCATTAGCTTTGAAAACTCTAGTCTTAAATATATTTAATTAAGAAATAAAATAGATGATACACATTTTGGACATTTCCTTATCCATGATAATGGTATTTCACCCATTTGTCACTGTATACATATAATTGTGCTAATTATATCAATAAATAAATTTTATAAAACCAATTTAAAACAAGAATTATTGATAAGACATTTTGATCTTTGGTAGTGATTATTTCAGAGTAGTCTTTATTGATTGAAGGATAAGTGATATTTAATTTTGTAGTGTTCATAAATGAACTATTGACTCTAAATGAACTATTGTCCAATTATAAAAATGTGATAATGGAGTTCCCATCATGGCTCAGCAGAAACGAATCCAACTAGGAACCATGAGGATGCAGGTTTAATTCCTGGCATCACTTGGTGGGTTAAGGATCTGGCATTGCCATGAGCTGTGGTATAGTTCACAGACACAGCTAGGATCTGGCACTGCTGTGGCTCTGTAGTACGCTGGCCGCTACAGCTCCTAATAGAGCCCTAGCCTGGAAATCTCCACATGCCATGGGTGTGGCCCTAAAAGGACAAAAGACAAAAAAAAAAAAAAAAATGACATAATGATAGAAAAAATAAGAATACATGGAAAATATTATTTTACCTATGATATATTTTTGAAAAGTGAGCTTTTTAGTACATAATTTATGTGACTTATTTTGTAAATTCAAAGTATGTTCAGTTGCAGTCTTTTTAATGTAATAATTTATTCTTCAAATTGTATAAAACTTAACTAGTCTTTGTTATATGCCATGGGCTTATCAGAATAAGATGTTAATAGGGTTTTTATTACTATGTTTTTCCTTTAACATGATTAACATGATTCTGTGTCATTTTATTTTACTTTGTTTTTGTCTTTTTGCCTTGTCTAAGGCCACTCACGTGGCATATGGTGGTTCCCAGGCTAGGGGTCTAATCAGAGCTGTAGCTGCCAGCCTACGGCCTAGGCCAGAGCCACAGCAATGCTGGATCCGAGCCATGTCTGCGACCTACACACCATAGCTCACGGCAACACCGGATCCTTAACCCACTGAGCGAGGCCAGGGATCGAACCCACAACCTCATGGTTCCTGGTCGGATTTGTTAACCACTGAGCTATGACGAGAATTCTGATTCTGTGTCATTTTAAAGAGGTAAAATAGGGGATGAGTGTGGAATTTAGGGGAAAACGAGAAGACTAACTGAAAGGTCAGTGAGAAGGCTGAAGAGAAGCAATGCAGTTGTAATAATGAGAAGGAATCAATCTGAAAGTATTTTTTAACTGTAAAGCTTTTACTACTAAATGAAATTAAGGAAGATGAGGAATTCATTAGCTCTAATATGAAGACTATATAGATGGTGATATTAATGACCAACGTTCAAAATATAATGTGAATGAAGAGTAAAAATTCCTAGATTTATTAAATACTGATGGAAATATATACATTCCTGGATTTGTGGCTGTAGGATGCAACCTTCAGAACTTTCTGAAAATGTTGTTTTCCCCCTTATCTAGATGAGTCTCCTGAATCTGCTTTCTGGTATTTTTTTTTTTTTTTTTTTTTTGAGGGGAGAGTTGACTAAGTTAAAGAGCACACCCATTTTCCCTTTAAAAGTACTTTATTTTCTATTTGAGGATTTTTCTGTTCTCTAATTTTTTTTCTTTTTTTCTTTTTAGGGCTGCACCTGTGGCACATGGAAGCTCCTGTGTTAGGGATCATATTGGATCTGCAGCTGCAGGCCTACTCCACAGCCAGAGTAATATTAGATCCAAGCCACATCTGCAACCTCTGCTGAAGTTTGTGGCAAGGCCAGATCCTTAACCCACTGAACAGGGCCATAGATCAAACCCACATCCTCACAGACACTGTGTCAGGTTTTTAATCTGCTGAGCTACAATGGAAACCCTCATCTATTATATATATTTGATGGGCAGTAAATAGCTGCTCTTATTCGATTATGTCTAGATCATGTCTGGACAGCTCTCATGTTGAAACATGAATCGTGAATCTTGAACAGAGGTAATTCTGATGATTGATTTATCTCTTAGGAGTATTTTTTTCCTTGCCTTTTAACAGATCTTATATATTTCTGTTGGGCATCATTAATGGGAGAGAAAGAAGTATAATATATAGATGTTACATCTGGCAGTATTTCCCTTTTGTTGTATCTCCACTTCAGGGCATGAGATAATCTAATTTGGAGGTGAGTGAGGTTTGAGGTTTATTGATTCTATAGTTATCCTCCCTCTGGGAACCCCTGGCTTCAAATACTTCTAGTGATCCCTTGTGTTCAGTGTTGAAGATGGTTTGCCCAAAAACTTTATTTTCTTATGGCTGCTCTCCTTTCAGTCTTATTATACTAGGTCTCAGAGAGGATCTGTCTTTCACAAATTACTTTATACTCAATACTTGGTAAAAGAGGGAGAACCCATGACACATTTTCTCTGTTGTTCTAATGAAGGCTCAGTTTCAGATAATCTCTATATTTTAGCAACTTAGGATGTGGCCTCGTAATTCTGAATCTTTCTGGGCATAATTCTGAACCTACCATGTACTTCATCTTCTCCTCTAGATTTTGAGTTTTTTCCTTCTTCCCTCCCACAGGTGCAATGAACTTTGACTCATGCACTGTGGGCAAGTGTTTGTCACTTTTCCTTCCACCTATTAAACCTGTTGTTTTATAGAACATATAGGGAAGAAGTGTCCAGATGAATATCTTGTTATTTTTGTAAGTCCACTGTCATATTGTAAATATTAGAATGTTTCCTTTCATGCCCCTTGTTCACATTTTTACCTAATAATTATTAAACAAGGAGAAAAATCAACAATTTGATGATATTTATAATGGAAAATAAGGTACACATATTAGTCACTGACTTGTACTCTCCAGCCAATGAAGTAATTCATGCCCTGTCATTCTACAAATCCACCTTATAATTTCTAAATTATTTTGGGACTTGCTTTTTAATAAGAATGCCTTAGCATGAGCTGATGCATGACTGTCTCTTGAAATTATATACTAACTGGGATTATTATTATTATTAATCATTATGACCTCATTATACAGCTGTAATGCCTAATAGATCTTGTTATAGATGTAGTATAATGATTATACTCTTTTTAATTTGGTACTGTAGGAGTACCTTACATCTTCAGTACTGATTAAATGCTAGATGTCAGTTTTAGACTTACAATATATTTTATGCTTCTATGAAGTTAACTTTTTTTTTTTTTGTCTTTTTGCTATTTCTTGGGCCGCTCCCGCGGCATATGGAGGTTCCCAGGCTAGGGGTCGAATCGGAGCTGTGGCCACCAGCCCACGCCAGAGCCACAGCAACGCGGGATCCGAGCCGCATCTGCAACCTACACCACAGCTCACGGCAACGCCAGATCCTTAACCCACTGAGCAAGGGCAGGGACCGAACCCGCAACCTCATGGTTCCTAGTCGGATTCGTTAACCACTGCGCCACGACGGGAACTCCTGAAGTTAACTTTTTGCCTTATGGAAAAGAGGCATTAAATCTCCCCAAACACTTTTTTTAGCATATCTAAATATGAAAATAGATTTCGTCTTCTTTTCACCAATCTGTTAAAGATCCATATCTAAAGTTACTTAAGAAATTAGTAAATTATTATATTACTGATAGCAAATCTTGAAAAAAAATAAACAAAGCAACAAGTAATTTGCAGTACTACAAAATTTGGAGTCGAGAAACATTTGTCATCAGCATGGAATATGAACTGAAGTACTGTTCTTTTTTTCAGGGAGTAGTAGGGTCAGAACTAGGTATAATGCTGAAAAGGTACTCGAATCAGAAGACAAAATTATATCCAAATGGGAAATGAGGGGATATTATTTCCCTCTAGGAGATATAATCAGTATCCTTTGTCTCTACTTCCCATTTTTTCTTCTCATCCACAGATATTCTTCTCTCAGGGCCTGCTGGATCTTTGGTTTTGCTCTTCTTTTCATACCATATTTATTATTCACTTAAATTTTTTTCTCCATATTCTATCCTCTCTTATGTCATCATTTAAAATGTCATCTCTCTTCCTAAGATTCTAAGACAATAGTGAACATTATAGTACTGTAAGCGGAAGTTAGAATTGCTTCATCTAATATTTTATTAAATTGAAAGAATTCTAACATGTGATTTATTTCAAATATGATTCCTTTCTTCATTCATAAATACTGATGGCCTCTTATTTCTGGTACTATTCATAGCTATTGAAGATAATGCAGTCGTAATGAGAAAAGGCTCCTTCTTTTCACAGTTTTTCTGACTGAGCCAGTGAAGGACTGTTCCTAGAATGGCACCTTTTTAGAACCTTACTGATCAATTTCTGCAATTTCACACTTGAAGGCAAGGCCTGTTACTTCTGCCTAAATTTATTCTCTAAGGCTGAGTTACCTTGATTTTGGGCTAGCAGCTCTTTGTCTTTGGAAAAAGTCTCGTTGGGAGTGATGTATTATATAACATGTTTCTTATTAAAAAATAAAAACCAATAAAAGTAAATTTGGATGTAGAGTTTCTTTTTACAGCCTCAATAGTTAGACTATATCTGGTCCATATACATAGATGGTTTCTTAGAAGCAAATTTGTTATGCTCATTAATGTCTTAATGCATCTTCTTGAATAACCTGTTTTATTCCTGTAGTGCCACTTTCTCTAGCAGCATGGGCTAGTTCAGTGTTTTCCAAATTCTTTACATGTTCAGAATTTTCTTTAATACCAAAAAATAATTTTGAGTGAGACCGTATGTAACATAATTTTTCCTTTACAGCAACTGAATGATATTTTGCATAATGCAAAGATATTATGACTGTAGTAATACTGAATAACTGGCATATGGTTTATTAATCAGTATAATACCTAAACATATTTTTAACTTGTATGTATGTGTGAGAAATACTTCTATTCTACAGACAACATTTGGTGTACTATAATGATGTGGAAAACTCCCTTAAGTAATGTTGAACCCTTTCAGAGGTCTGAAGTACAGAGAGTGCTAATGGAGCTTGGAGTTACTTTTAAAAGGCTAATAATTCCATTCCATGTTTCCTGCACGATGGAGAAACATGTATCTACCCTAAAAACTTCACAAAGTATTATAAAGATTACATGAAATAATTTATACACAGTAACAAAAAATTTTAATTCCACAAAAAAGGAAGTAAATGTCTTTATATTCTTTCAAATCATTTTATAAAATATTTTGTATAGACTTTCTTGTACTGTTTGCCGCTGATGATGAAAAATCCATTGTGGGACAGCCAGTTTGAACATGGAACACTGTTGTTTTATAGATATTCAGAAGCACTAAGGGTCTGTGCAATATCTTGTATTCTACTATTGAAACTGAGCCAAATGCAAAGATCCTTCTGGAAGTCAATGGGAGTTCTGAACATGAGCCAGAGCAAGATGAGAAAAACAAAGCAAGATGAGGAATTGGCCTGAAGTCAACTGTTTAAAAAAATGAAAGTAAAACTTTCTGATATGTTCCCCTAATGGTAGGTAATTATATATTATGTTTTAGATCGTTTTCAAAGTGCCTTATTCATTCATTAGTCAGTATACTTTATGACCTTTGAATGAGATCAGAGCATTGAAAGACTTTCCTTTTAAGTTCAATTAACTTTAGTGTGGGAACACAGGTACCATTGAGAGAGTTAATCCACTGCCTTTCATGGAATTTTTATGGGAAGGAAGCAGAGTATTAATAAAAGGATTGCATGAGCCACATTTCAATTTCCTTTACTATTCTAAAATATTTTCTGTGATGAATATTAGGGAAAAATTATCTTTCTTACCATTGAACATTCCCTTTCCCCACCTTTTGAAATCTTGAACTCCTCTCATAAGATTATAAGAGAAGGACCTAAAGTGTAGAGCACCAAACCTTAATTTCAACCACATTTTTAGTATTTGACATTGTTATAAGATGGACATAATACAGGAAACAGACATTTCAAATTTCAACCTTATTAATATCATAGAACAATATAAAATTATTTCACATTTCTTATATCTACTTTTTAGGAGGACACCATATACAGAATTAAGTTCTCAATTCACATTTTAGAATTGTTCTTCAGAATGAGAGTCATTTTATCATTATATATGAGTTGCAGTATTTGCATTGTCTGTGGATCCTGGGAGCTTGTAAGACATCACCTACTATACCTGGCTAGCATCGAGGCATGGTACAAAGAGCTGAAAAATGTGACACACTCTGGAAAAAAAAATCTAGATTAGAAAAAATAATCACATGGAAAATTAAATAAGAGAGTGTAAATGTTTAATATATTATGGAAGGGGAAAAGAAAAAGAAATAATCATGAGAGCTCCGTTTTTAAAAAACTACGTAAGTTAGAAAACATTTCTTTTCATTTCATAATGGATGGAGATGAAGATAATAGATTGGAAAGTGAGGTTCAGAGCCACAATTATGAATGCTTCAGTGGAAATAACCCAATCCTGACTATTTAAAACAGTTGTTAGTAATATAGATATAAAGTTTAAATTCTAAATTCACTATTAGTAAATCAAGTAAATGAAATATAAATGAAAAAAGATAATTCTCAAGTTTCACTTGGATATGTTTCTTATAATATATACTTACTATTGATAATTTGAAAAAATGTGGATCAGATTAAAAAAGAAAATAATATTTTCATACTGTTAACTTACCTGGAGAGGGCCACAGGAACAGTTTAGTATACTTCCTTTGCTATTTCTAAGCATATGTACTGTATATGCACATTTCTGTCTTGCTCTTTGCACTTAACACATTTTTATGTTTTAATAAATTGTCCAATTATCTTAAAATTTTTGGTACTTTTTATTACTATCAGGTGTCTATTATACAAAAGACTTATTCGTAATTTTTAAAAGTTAACATATACTTTGATTTCATTGTATACTGACAGCACCCCCTTGGAATAGGTGAGGCAGATGTCACCTCCATATTTTTCAGATCTGAGTCCTAGGCAATCTTACTACCATGATGGTTGGATCCAGGTCACCTAACTCTCTGTTGCAGGCTTTTTCCTCATCATTATGAGATACTTTGCTGGCACTTTAATCATTAAAGCTCTCTGGATAGGATCCAGATGGACTTCAAATTGAAAAAATACAATATCAGAGGTTCAAATATGGATTCATACTTTTGAATGGAAACAATATAATGAGAAAGAAAAGGATTTTGGCTTACCATACAAGCATTTGTTTCAAAAGTCTATAAATCCTAAGCGTATTTTGGTCTGTTTTAAAAACACCAATCAAATACTAATAAAATGTTTTGAACAACATTAGCCAAAAAAGTTATTGACAGTTTTTGAGTGTTGACATCTTTCCAAGCAATTTACTCTCCTTGGCAGCATACAGGAGGCAGTTCTACTCTTCGGTGACTAGCTCATGTTTTAAACATATATCACAACCTTTTTCTTAACCCAAATGAAAATGGAAATAACTACAATTTGAAAAAGGAACTGAGTGTGGAAGAGCTAATTAAACTTTGGACAGAAAGCTCATAAGACTGTTGTTTAGAGGAGAATAAGCAGGTTATCCACATTTAGTATACATTTTCTTATTAGGAAAAAAACTCTTTAAGAAATGTACCATCTGTTATGAAGCCACCAATGAAAAAGATATAAACTTCAAGTGCTGAAAATAGCTGGCACTTATGCAAAATATTTTTGCATTATTTTAAAGTAATTTATAACATAATTGCAATGTGCTAAAATTTTCTGTAATCTTCATTTTCGAAGAAAAATATTACTGATTTAAGACAATTAGGAAGTTAAATTTGTTGCTGCTTTGTTCCTTTCAGTAATGGTATGTCATGCTTCTTATAGAGCACAGAAACACAAGATTTTTTAGCACTGAGAAATAAGAATTATTGAAGAATAAAGGGAACAACTACTGTCAAGATAGTAGAGGAAAGAATAAAATATTCAGTGGTTAGTAAGTTACACAGGATTATGTATTTTTCAGAGATGTGTTCTAATGTCTATTACATGTTTGACTCCATAAATATTTGTTGGTTGAATGAGTGAATATATGTATTGATGCATCAGTTACATTCCAAGAGTTTCTAAGAGTCCGCATTAACGATGTTTGCTACTCTTTTTCGTCGTTATCAGACATTCTTCTCCTCCTTCCTCCTCCTCCCTGCCTCTCCTCCTCCTCTTCTTCTTTCTTCTTCTGTATTCAGGGAGGAGGCACAATGTCAGAGAATAACCTAGATCAATCAGGAGAAATTCTTTTGGTAAGAAATGGAAGGGGAAGTTGAAGTAAGAAAAGGGGTGAATAACAAATTCGGAATTGACTAGTGGGAAAGCATGTGGATTCAAGTTGCTAAATTAATCCACTGGCCATGTTTATATTTTTCTCTTTTTCAAATTACTGTGGTCTTCCAAAATTTATCTATGTATTAAGCCATAGGTACAATTCGAAGTATGATTTTTTTCCTTAAAAAGAATGGAAGTGCTATAGAATTGTGTTGTGATGATCACTGTACAACTATAAACGTAATAAAATTAATTGAGTAATTAAAAATTTTAAAAAACTCTAAAAACTACAGTATCATTTTAATATTAGGGATCTGCAGGTTTAAATAAAGAATCACTGCTTTTATTTCATACTGTGTATACTTGGGTATTTACATGAAATTTGGAATTCATAAAAAAGAGACAGTCTGTCTGTGTTAAAACTCTAGCTCTACCACTAATTAGTAGTGGGATCTCAGGCAGGTTACTTATCTACTCTGTTTCAGTTGCACGTGTATAAGATGAGATAAATTCTACTGTTTATTTCCTTGTTTTTTTGTGAATATTGAAATAATCTGTATGAAAGAATTGATACAGTGCCTGACCCAGTGTAAGAGATAAAAACATAATAAGAGCCATTATTATTGAAAGAGAGAGGAATAATGATTAGAGAATTTCTTAGAGGACATTGGATGTAGAACAGTACAGGTGCCTTCTGTAAAGACCAGGGCTCTTCATGATTATATTATTATTACTTTTTTTTTTTTTAGGACTGCACCTGTGACATATGGAAGTTCCTGGACTGGAGTCTAATCAGAGATACAGCTGCTAGCCTATGCCACCACCGCAGCAATACCATTTCTGAGCTGCATCTGCGACCTACACCTGCTCATGGCAAAGCCGGATCCTTAACCCACTGAGTGAGGGCAGGGATCCAACCCGCAACCTCATGGTTCCTAGTCGGACTTGTTTCTGCTGCGCCATAATGGGAACTCCCATGATTATATTTCTGTAAGAACAGTGATGTACTATGCAAACTAAACTTAGTTACCAATGTCAAAACATGTATCATCAGTTATTTTCTCTTTCTACTCAAGAAACTGGGAGTTCTTATCGTGGCGCAGTGGTTAACGAATCTGACTAGGAACCATGAGGTAGTGGGTTCAATCTCTGGCCTTGCTCAGTGGGTTAAGGATTGGGCGTTGTGGGGAGCTGTGGTGTAGATTGCAGACGTGGCTTGGATCCCACATTGCTGTGGCTTTGGTGTAGGCCGGCAGCTATAGCTCTGATTAGACCCCTAGCCTGGGAACCTCCATGTGCCGTGGGAAGTGGCCCTAGAAAAGACAAAAAAAAGAAAGAAATTTTTAATTGAAGCCTACATTTCTATACTTAATGTGAATGTATCTGTATCTCAGCCCCATTAGGGGTTACAAACTTCATAAGTGACCTAATATAATTTGAAAAGACACCTCAGTTTGACTCATACTTGAAGTTGTGAGAGTATTACAGCCAGAGAAATAAAAAATATTTTGGCCTTCATGTCATTGTCTTTTGATGAGAGAGAGAGAAAGAACAGAAACTACAGCTATTATTTCATTGTAATTCAGTAGATTTTTAAGAAAATTGAAATCTAGTAAGGGAGGCTAATAGATAAACTGTTATTAACAAATATTGTGAAATGTCAATTCAATTTATCTCTGTATAATCTAAGAAGCACATTTATTATTTAAAAAGTCTTTGTACTTTATTAAGGTGCCTTTGTCAAAAGAATGCTCAGTTCTCCAGTTATCAAAATGAATGACTGGTCAAATGCAAATTTGAGAAACACTAAGTGTCTTCCATGTGAAAAATGCTATGTAAAGTATGATCATTTCCTTTCAGAGTCTGTTGAGGAAATAGCTAAAACTATAAGTTTCCTTTTATTATAAAACAAAATATTTAAAAGGCTGTAATAAAGATTAACGTACTATACAAGTAGGCAGAAGATTACTTTTTTAGTGGTAGATTGGATTCTGCTTCTTAGGGTAAGTGACATTTTTAGCCTTGAAGGAAGAATAGTGGCTCAATTCCTCAATTGGATTTTGGGTAGGAGAAGGGGGGACAGTGATAAACAGAGAACAACAGGAATAAATGGCCACCATAGGTGTGAGAGTAAGAGAGATTTGAAAGTTATAGACTCTAATACCCCTTCATACCCACAAGAATGACTAAAATAAAAAAGTGCAAACAATAATATGTTCTGGTCAGGATGTAGAGAATTTGGTAACCTCAAACAATTGCTACCAGGATTGTAAAAAGTTATAACCACAATGAAAAACAGTTTGTGAATGCCTCAGAATGTTAAACATGGACTGTAACATCCTGCAATTCTAGTGCTAGGCAAAGAATATGTAAGCAAATGTCCATATGATTATGGTGCCATAATTATATAATGAATGAATAACTATGGCAACATCTTAGTTAAAAATGGGAGTTCCTACTGTGGTGCAGTGGATTAAGGATACAGAGTTGCTGCAGCTGTGGTATAGATCACAGCTGCAGCTTAGATTTGATCCCTGGCCCAGGAACTTCCACAGGCTGTGGGTGTAGCCAAAAACAAACAAATAAATAAACCCTACATGTTCATTAACAGGTGAATGGGGAGAATATTACTGTGCTATAAAAGTGTACCTGGTGTTCACCAATGGTACAATATGGATGAACCTTAACATTATGCCAAGTGAAAGAAGCCAGGCACATAAGACCATATCTTGTATGATTCCATTTGTATAAGAATGTCAAGATAGTCAAATCCAGAGAGACAGGAGGTAGATTAGTTGTTGCTAAGGGCGTGGGGTGGGGTTGGGTAGTGAATGGGAAGTGGAAGGGCTACCAAAGAGTATGAGATTTCTTTACTGGATGATGATCTAAAATTAGATCATTGTTATGGTAAATTTGCGAATATACTAAAAATTATTGCATTGTATACTTATAAGCATTAATTTTGTGGTATGTGAACTCTATCTCAATAAAACTATATAAAAATAGAATATAGACTGGCATGGGTGTAAGAGGGGTATAGTCTATATTTTGAGATATATTTGAAAAATAGGTTGAAGCCAATTTGTGGAGGTTCCATGTAGAGATCCCTAATTTACTTCTGTATGCAATAGGGAACAATTGCACATTTTTAAAACCATGGTGCTGACACTAATACCTAACAAATGTGAGTGGTTAAAAATGGCCAGGATCTGATGTAAGTGTCTTACATGAATTAACTATTAATTCCCTCAAGAGTCCTATGGGGTAGGCTGTGTTATTATTCCCAATTCACAGAGGAGGGAATTGAGTCATGGATGGTTTAAACAATTGGTAGTTTGTGGAAACACCAATATCTCAACTCCCAGTCTTAATACTTACACAACAATGTATTTGGACATTAACAGAGTTGCATTTTATGAAGAACACTCTCATTGGAGTGTTTAGGGTAAATTAGTTTAGTCTCTGGTGGCTGTTCCAATAGTCCAAATAAAAGATATGAGCAACCTATGGCGACAGCAGTAGAAAAAGTCTATCAGAACAGTTGAATTTGGATCCTGACTTTGGTGAGGCAAAAACATTTATTTGAAACAGAAATGTTATTCATAAAATCAGATTTGTCTTGAAGTGCAAATGTAAGTCCAGAGTGACCATGATTTAAATTTACTTCTTTCACAAGCAAAAATTTTGAGAGTCAAGATTTCTAAGACATGGTAAATTTAGAAAACCTGAGTATTAGGAATTTAGTAACTATTAAAGATAATTTGTTTTACCATTAACTATTCATAAGTAAAAGAGCGATTCTGTTTTGTATGCTGAACCATTATAATGCTCATAGTAATTACAGATCCACCTATTTTTGTGCTACCCTCTCCTCTGTGGGTTTTTTAAAATGCTTTTCTTAGTAGGGTGGAAAGCTCATAAGCTTTAAACTATGGGTTTGTAATGACACAAATGTTTTCTCAGTCTTTAAAATACTTCGGGGAACTCTTAAAATTGTATCACTGCCTATTTGAAAACCCAACCTGGTGCTAATTGTTAATGTGCTATTTTACACTGCAGCTTTGTGTGTTACAGCCTTAAATAAACACCCCCATAGAAATACCAAAGCAAGTTTGACTATGAACAGACTGTAGCTCCTGCTCTAAACCATAGAGATATGAAATACTAGAAAGTTTCCTAATATTTTAGGTGTGGTGTTCTAGTTTTCAAGCTGACATCAAAGAATTCTCTGAGTAAGAACTCAGCAGTCCCAAATAAAACAACAACAACTACAGACAACAGCAACAACAAACAATGAAAACTTGAATGTTTAATAATAGAATAAAAATAGATCACTCAAAAAGTAAGCAACAGACTTGGGTATCTTGTTAATAAAGTAGAAAAAAATTTAAACGAGGAACATTGAAGAAGTTTTCAGTCTTACTTGCAAGCTTTAGTTATGGGCAATTAGAAAGCCAGAAGTGCATGGAAATTTTCTTTATGATGCTGTAGTACTTTGAGTTCAACATTATCACTGGCCATGGAATTGGATTAAATTGAGGGGTTTTGTTGTCTGCTTCCCTTAAAATACCTGAATAAAAAGAGTCTTACAAGATAATCAAGATGCTTTTTCCTACTATCAACAGTATCCTGGCAGTTTACATTATAACTATTCATCTGTTCGAAAGTACTGAGTGTGAAATTTGTGGTAGGTATTATGGTAAACAGTGGTCCTAAAGAGTTAAAAGGGGCAGCATTTGTCTTGTTGCTCAACACTTAACAGTAGTGAAGGTCTAGTAAATATTTACATCGTTGCATCATAACAATAATGAAGGTATTTGTGTGAACACATTAAAAAACTCTGAGGGTGAGTTTCCGTCATGGCATAGTGGAAACGAACCTGACTAGGAACCATGAGGTTGCATGTTCGATACCTGGTCTCCTTCAGTGGGTTAAGGATCTGGTATTGCCGTGAGCTGTGGTGTTGGTTGCAGACTCAGCTCAGATGTGGCATTACTGTGGCTCTGGCGTAGGCTGGCAGCAACAGCTCTGACTGGACCCCTACCCTGGGAACCTCCATATGCCTCAGGTGCGGCCCTGTAAAGACAAAAAATTTTAAAAAAGTGAAAAATAAATAAAAACCAACCAACCAAACAAACAAACAAAAAACCTCTGTGAGGTGAGTAAGGAGCAAGAGCTTTCAGAATATAATGACATTGAGCTAAGATTCCAGAGTTACTCAAGAGGTTGTCTGAGAGAGTAGAAGGATCTGGGAGGCTTAGCACTTATGAACAAGTAAAAAGAACATGGCAGTTTGCAAATCACAAATACTTTGTGTAATGTGGTGGGCTAGGTTTATAAATAACTCATGTATTAATTCCGAATCAGGTACACAGAACATAGAATTATAAAGTTTTTTTTTTAATTTTTTAATTTTTATTTTCTTCTTTTTTAGGTCTGTACCTATGGTATATGGAAGTTCCCAGGCTAGGGGTTGAATTGGAGCTGTAGCTGCTGGCCTATACTACAGGTATAGCAATGCAGGATCCAAACCACATCTGTGACCTCCAACACAGCTCACAGCAACATGGGATCCTTAACCCACTGAGTGAGACCAGGAATTGAACCCGCATCCTCATGGATACTAGCCTGGTTTATTATCATTGGGCCACAAGGGGAGCTCTGATATATGACAGTTTTAAAATAAAGAATGATTGGAGTTTCCACTGTGGTGCAATGGATATTGGCAGCATTTCTGCAGTGCTGGGACACAAGTTCAGTACCTGGCCAGTACAGTTGGTCAAAGATCCAGGGTTGCCACAGATTGCAACTGAAGCTCAAATCTGATCCTTGGCCTGGGAACTCCATATGCTGTGGGGCAGCAAAGAAAAATAAAAATAAATAAATAGCTTTAAATTCTTTAATGATTGCCATATTTTGTTATTTTCAAAATCAATTCTTAGAATAATTGGAACTGAATCTTTATGAAAAACTTAGCTAGTGATATTAATTTTAGAGTAGAATATATATAAATACTCATATTCAATAAGGGAAGAACTGTTTTGGATATAATATTGCATATTTTGATTTCATATTTAGATTTATTTCTCTTTTGATCCCTTGGTGGGATTCAACACAAGTATGATGTCTTTCTTCTCTTTGGTTAGTTCTCCTTTTGGTGTCTTGTTCACACTATCCTGAAGGACTGAGGCATCTGTGCTTTAGAAATGGATGACTCTGTATCTATTTTCACTTCCACCTGGGAATGACTTTTTCCTCTAAAAGCTTAAGAAACCTCCCTTCATCAAAGTAGCCTCACAGTGCTAATAGAGTAGGCAAAAAACATAGAATACTTGGATTAAGGAGAATATTGCCTCATTATGCAGTCAACTCTGGGATTAACAAAATTGTACTTTGAGCAAATTGTGAGTGAAAATTGAGATTTATTTATAGAAATTCAGGAAGAAGGAAAAGTAGCATCTTTCTGGAGTTCAGGCCACTTAAAACTTCTACTAGCAGAAGATCCAGACTGAATGAAAGCTAGTTTCTTAACCATAAACAATTAGTATTAATTTTTAAAGCAGGATATACTGATTATAATATTTATTATAAATGAGGGTTATTTGCCTCTTAGTGTACCTCTTGTTGTGATATGCTGATATATAAACTTACTAAAGTAAATCTTCATGATCTTAGATTTTTTTGGCTAGAAAAATCCTGAAAAAAGAAAGAAGAGTAATGACTGGACAGTTAGAATATCTTAAAATTTAAGAGATTTTTAAAATATAAAATCTCCTGTGTTCTCATTCTGTTTTTGTCTCTGATAGTGATTTAGCCATTAGGTCACTTTCATTTTATCGATGAGAAAATAAGGACAAGAAACTAAGAATCACTTATTTAATAGCTATGAAATCATCTGACTGTTTAATTATAAACCTAAATTTAAAAAAAAAGAATTATAAACAAATGTTAAATTCATCCCCAAATCAGTAAAGATAAAATGAACCACTGATTAATAAACAAATTATTTTCTTTGGCTATTCATCATTCATGGTCATAAGCTTAAATGATTATTCTTCCATTTTCCTCTCAGAATATTCTCCCAGACTTTTCATGCTTTTTTTCTCTATAGACTTACAAAGATCTGTAGGAATATATCATAAAGATGCATCATATTAAAGGGTTAGAATTTTGCATCTGGGATTATGAGGCATTGCTAAAAATAACAAACAAACCAAAAAAAAAAAAAAAAACCCCATGAGATAGACTTTTGAAGGAAATGAAAAAAATGCTTCTTTTCTTTTTGCTTTTTTTTTTTTTTTTCCCAGTTCTCAATGTTTAGGAAAGGCAAGGATGGGAGAAATGTTCAAGTCAAGAAATGGCCAATTCCCTTTCAAAACTAAGGACATAACTCAAGTGTTAATTTTAAAATCTTTTATATTTTTAGGTTTCTTTCTCTCATTAAGAGAAAAAAATTACTGATTTCTTATTTAATGCATCTACATTCTGTAATGTCAAATAGCTGTGTCTTCTAGAGTATTTTAAACATAAAAAAATAATAACAAAAGTCATTGTAATTTTTTTAGTACAAACCTAACTGAATTATTGGATTAATTTCTAATGTGAGGGAGATCTTTGAGAAGAAAATTAAGATGTCTTTATCTCAATAGTTCATGGATCTTACCTTTTTTGTTTCTTAGTTTGATTTCATTTGATTCTAACATATAACTCCAAAATGCCTGCTTAATTTGATAAACAAATCTGGGCTGATGCCTTCTTTCAGTGAGGTGTTAGAAGAAAAAGTAAGATATTAGGAAATAAAGTAAAATATAATTTAAATGTTTTGATGAACAATTACTCATCCCAGCCCAAGTGCAGTAATGACCCCCACTTCCTCAGTATATACTAAGGAAGCTATCTCGTCTGGGTGTGTATGGATGACTCCACAAGTAGACCAGAAGTCAAGACCCAGGAGCAATGATAAGCCACACTCTTGAGGGAGAACACAAGAAAGAGACATAATTGAGAGGGAGGGTCCATATAGAAATGGTAAGATTGTCAAAGTGTGTTGATCTCCATAGCTTCTGCTCTCATTAAGTACCTTACTGATATCTAGGTAGTTCTGAATTCACCTTTAGAAACAATGAATTGTTTTATACAGAAACGCAGAATGTTGTAATTCCACCACCATATTACTCCCCTCCAGTAAGTGCTCTCAATGTCTATTTGTCCAAATTCCTCTAACCTATGCTCATAATAAAATTATATTGTGGAAAGTTAGGGATGGATAGATACCAAATCAAAACCAAGTAAACAGAACAGTTATAGAGTTGTTGATTTTCTAAACTTCAGGATAATATGCTAATTACATTATATGCTTTTATAAATGCTATTATTGATTGCTACTTTTAGTTATTTTACTTGCATAAATTTAAAGAATACACTTGGTTAAGAATATTATGATCCACTAGTAATTACTGTTTGAAAAAAGTAATTAACCTCTTAACCTCTTTAAACTTCATTTTCTTTATCTGACGTAGAATTGAAATGTTAAAAGTCTCTGGAAAAGATGAGAGACAATGTGTATTACAGCCCCTAGCCTAGTGCTTGTCATATAGCAATTTGTACAGTAAATATGTATACTAAGTACTGATATTTAAATAAAGTTAGTACATTATGCTTTAAGAAAAAATAAGATTATATAAAGTTACAAAGTCTGTGGAGAAGTTAGGAGACAGGATGTTTTGTTCAACTATCATAGCAAGTTTTGTTTTTCTAGCAAAAGATATTAAATATAGAAGGCATAATAAATGGTAGGCATAATAAAGAAAAATTCTTCTTTGCCTTAAAGATGAATTAATTGGCTTTGGGTTTTACTTAGCTTACTTTGAAAATTATTTATTATTTTAATAATGAATAGTGTTAATTATTTTAAATTATTTTTATTATTGACTTGAGCTTAGTTTTGTTTTATTTTATTTTATTTCTTGTCTTTTTAGGGCCACACCCATGGTATTTGGAGGTTCCCAGGCTAGGGCTTGAATTGGAGCTGTAGCTGCAAATCTACACCATAGCCATAGCAATGCAGGATCCAAGCTGAATCTGCAACCTATACCACAGCTCACGTCAATACTGGATCTTTAACCAGTATTTGTTAAGGATGGGTATCGAACCTGCGTCCTCAAGGATACTAGTCAGATTCATTTCCACCGAGCCACAATGGGGAATTCCCTAGCTTACTTTTTAAATTATTTATTTTATGTTAATTTTTTTTCCTAAGTAAGATAAATGACTTATCTGTCTGCCCTCACTTATCTAGTGGTCAACAATATCTATTTCTGAGATAACAGGAAGGGGTATTCTTTGTATGGTAGGCCCTGAAAACAGCAGGGAAGTTAGAAGGATAAGTGCGAAAAGGGCCTCCTAGTAGCACAATCCAGTGTAACAGGAGAAGCTCAATAACAGGGAACATGATTGAGTTTATTAGTAGCCCTATGATTAAACAAGGTTATTTGATGACAAAACAATTTATCTTTTCTGTGTTTCACAGTCTTTCTTGAGAATGGCATATTCAAAAACAATCAGAGGAAAAAAATACTGTAGTTCGTGGCATTGTGTGTTATTTAATTAATGATGCTTCCATGTAATCCAGTTAAATATGGCACACCTGAGGAGGGTCTGACTGACAAATCCAGGTTCAGTATAGTTTCTGAAGCAGAGGAATCTGCAAAAGACATAACAAAAACCAGCAGCAGTCATTTCCCATTTTACATGAGCACAACATCCATCACAAGGAGAGGAGAGCCTCTGAGGCCTTTTTAATGAACTCTTGGGGAAAAATGTCTGATCCATAGTTGCATAGCACAAAAGCTCTAACAAAACATTTTGTGTTTCTTCTTTGCTCACATCACAAGATAATGTCATAAAGACATAACTTTGAGGCTCTTCAGCTGATACCATTGTCTCTTAAATACAAAACCTGAATTTGAGAACATTAAGAAAGAGTGTGTCTAAGCAGTGAGAGATTTTTGCAATTGTGTGTAAAGGTTATTCCATAGTAGCTCTGACAACATGAAAAATATTTTTTGAGAAGCAAAATCAAATAAAGGAAAATGAGATAATATATCCAAGATCCAAATGCCCAGAAGAATAAAAATATGAAATTATAGTCAGTAGCCTTACCAATTTGCATGGGTTTCCATATAGTTTTAACAGATATTGACAGGTCAGTGGTTCATTCAGTGGCTTCTAAAGAGCATCATAGGCGTTATGAAGATATAGATAACTAAATTCCCTATACTTGCTTTCTTTTCAAAGTATTCTAAGTGATGTGCTTTGTCCTTTGCAGATTTCTCCCATTAGGCTAGAATTTGTGTTTCCCAAGGGTTTTGATAAATCTGCTTGATATATGTCCTAAAATATTCATATTATATTGTTTACATTTCTTGGTATTCACTTAATGAAGAATAACCTGTTTGTATTTCGATTGTACCTATTCTTTCACTTTCAATACTTTATCTTTAAAAAGAAAAATATTCTTTCTAAAACAATTGGTGAACTCAAGAGTAAATCTAGCTGTAATGAGTCTCCACTAAATTGCCTCCATACAATATGTATCTTTAATTTCTTCCTGAATTTCTAGGAAATTGAAGAATTTGTGATATAAACCAAATAGTTCATACATAGGGATTTTAAAAGATAAAAATATATTGAATGGTAAGTGCATATTACCATTTTAAACATTGGATTATGTTGGGCTTTATGAAAGTAAAATATCTTTTCTTAGGGATTTATCTAGATATTTGATGTAAAACACATCATGAGAGATTCATGAGACATTTCAATCTTCAATTAAAATCTATATAAGCTCATTAGTTGCTGTACAGTATTAACACAGTATGATAACAGTATTACAATTATTATAATGTTAACTCAATATTAACTACTGTAGTAGTCAATTTTCAGGCTAATAACAATGTTAAGATTATTATCATTTTCCTTTTAGAAATTTAATCTTACCTAGTTATATTCCATTCACTATTTTTGACATGGTGGGTTAGGGAATTGAACTGAGATGTTAACAAATTCAAATTCTTCTACTTTTTATTCTCTTTTTACTATTTTCTTAATGCTTGTATTCTTAAATTCTTTCTTTTTCACAAGAATTTGAGTTTATTTCAACCTCCTATCTCATATCATTAATATCTACCTGTCTCCCAGTATCTTACTCAACTGTTGTTATATATCAGCCATATTCCCCAACTTGCACTCTCACATTGATATACTTTTTTTCCACTCCTAGAGTGAGGATATGATTTCTGATTCTCTTATTTCTTTTGGGCTCCATTTGCTGATGTTTAGCAACACTATTTTACAAATGTTTTACCTTCTGTCTCTTTGAGATGGGTTGGTTCTCTAGGGCTGAAAGAGTAGTCCATAAATCTGAGATACATTTTAAAAACACGGTGTGCTTGGAAGGAATCTACTAAGTGCACTTGAGGAATGACACTAATTCTGCCTCTAGTTCAGTAGCTTTTAACTGTGTTGTCCAATAGGATAACCAGTATCCCCATGTGGTTATTGAGAAGTTGAAATGAAAAATGAGATGAAATCAAAAAAATGAAATCTAAATACAGCTTGACTATGTATCAAATAAAAATTAGTATCTGAATTGAGATGTGCTGAAAACATAAAAACATATTGGATGTTCAAGACTTAGTATGAAAAAATGTGAAAATTTTCACCCTTTTCATTTTGTCTTGGTGACTTGAAAATTTAAAATAATTTATGTCACTCACATTATACTAATATAAGACAGTGCTGGTTAAAGGATATAAATACAGTTCATGCCTTATCTTTCGATAAAGGAAATTTTTAGAATGATTGTTTATTACTAATAATTTTATAAACTAAATATTTAGAACAATGAAAATAATTATACAACACTGTAAACCAGCTATAATAAAAAATAAAAATTATCATTAAAATAAATAAAAATAACAAAAATTACTTAAATGTAATAACATATTTTCAGCTTCATATATTCTGTATATTTTTATAGTTAAATCTAAATCTTAGAAGCCATTTTACTAATATAGAACTCTTCTTCTCTAATACAGAATGTTTTTCTGAGGGAAGGCATAAATTCTGTTAAAAAATACTTGTGTGGGAGTTCCCGTCATGGCGCAGTGGTTAACGAATCCGACTAGGAACCATGAGGTTGTGGGTTCGATCCCTGCCCTTGCTCAGTGGGTTAAGGATCCCGCGTTGCTGTGGCTCTGGCGTAGGCCGGTGGCTACAGCTCCGATTCGACCCCTAGCCTGGGAACCTCCATATGCCATGGGAGTGGCCCAAAGAAATAGCAAAAAGACAAAAAAAAAAAAAAAAAATACTTGTGTGGAAAGAAAATTTAAACAAGGAGATCTAGATGGATAAATTGATAGTGCAATGATTACATGTGTATAAACTGCAATTTACAAAGCATTCATATGTACTGTCCTCCATATATACATATACACACACATTTTTTATGGCTATACCTGCAGCATATGGAAGTTCCCTGGACCAGGGATTGAATCCAAGCCTCAGTTTATAGCAACTCAGGATCCTTTAACCCACTGAGCCACACCAGGGATCAAACCCCTACCTCTGCAGTGACCTAAGCAACTAGCCAGATTTTAACCCCACTACACTATGCTTCCACATAATTTTTATAGTTACAACTAAAATATTTTTATATAACTAAATTTTCATATGTATAGCTAAATATAAGTTAAATATTACAAAAGAAAAATATGCTTGTGTGCTCTGTGGTATATGTTATATGTGTATGTGTGTGCATGTGTTTAGTTGACCAGATAACTACTAATTTAAAAAAATTTGTAAACATAAAGTAAAGAAACAGAAGTGGGGGGACTTATGTTGGGAGACAATTCTCCCTGGCTAACTCACATTTTTGCATGTCTTGTGAGCATTGGTATTGCCAGCTTTTATCCCCAGGTTACCTTTCCAAGTATGTTTGTGTATCCAAGGTTTTGGCTAGAGGAGGGAGTATGTTTCTTTACTGTTCCAGATAGTAAAGATAACATCTCCCACTGGGGAAATGTTCAGGCATGTTTCCTTGCAGCCCATTCCCTTATAAAATATCAGGGTTCCCTCAGTCTCGGGTGTCCCATCTGTGACAAAAACTCTTTGCATACAGTATCAGCACTGGCTGCTCATGCTGCCCCCTGGAACTTGAAGTTCAAGAGCAGCTTATGAAAATATCAAGCCTGTGCTGTCTGCTCTGCTGTGAGTAATAAAAATACTTTGGTTTTCACCCAGAAGTCTCATGTATTCTGCTACCATTCATGAAATTGTGGCAGGTTAACTTGAGAGCTTACAAATAAGGTAAAAAATCTCAAACTCTATAAAACTCTGGAAAAATGAATAGGTTCAAGAATAAATTTAGTTGGAAATTGTTTTTAAGCTCAGAAAAGAATAACAGAATGATGGCAAAAAGATAGGGGCAAAGGGATTATTGGGGATAGGGCATGAAATGAGGAGAGGGTATCCATATGATTTATGATCATGTAAAGATACATATATAATAAATGTTTTACTCTAGTTGAGTACTGCTCAATTTTATAATTTAATTCATATAAAGAAATAAATCTATTTAGGGATAAAAAAGCTTGCTACCTCCTCAAATATCAAGAAAGTTATTTTTCTAACACCAAGGGCAAATGTAGTAGTTCATTTAAGACATATTATTGAAAGAGGAAATGAGAAAGTCATTAGTATTCTTAGATTTCTTCTGAGTGAAAAATGAATAAGAAATGTAATGTTAATGTGTATATGTACTTAACTCGGTTTTAAAAGCTGTTGCAGTATCTGAGTGAAAAATGATTAAGAAATGTAATGTTAGTGTGTATATGCACTTAACTTGGTTTTAAAAGCCGTTGCAGTATCTGGCTAAATTTTCCTTCTTTTTTTTTTTTCTTTTTTCTTTTTTTTTTTTTTAAGGCCATATATTTGCATGTGGAAGTTCACAAGGTAGGGGTCAATTCAGAGCTGCAGCTGCAGGC
The DNA here is from genome assembly GCF_054392235.1 of Sus scrofa. Classification (NCBI taxonomy): domain Eukaryota; kingdom Metazoa; phylum Chordata; class Mammalia; order Artiodactyla; family Suidae; genus Sus; species Sus scrofa. Next base: position 67,575,357 of record NC_139390.1, read on the forward strand.
CTACACCACAGCCACAGCAATGTCAGATCCGAGCTGCATCTGTGACCTACACCACAGCTCAGGGCAACACCAGATCCTGAGTGAGACTAGGAATCGAACCTGCATCCTCATGGCTACAAGTCAGGTTCATTACTGCTAAGCCACATGGGAACTCATTAATTTTCTTTTTTATTAAGGGAATATATCAGTTTAATTTTTGATTGAAAGCATGATTGCTAGGGTTAAAAGAATTTTTCTTCTCCAAATTTAATTTCTTTCCATCATTTTGTGTGGAGCATTGAGTGAAATGCTCATGGTTTAGTTTTATGAAAGGGAAGGAAATGACTTAGGAAAGTGCAAACTGAAAAAAAAATTATGGTGGTGATTTTAGTTAGGAATTCTATTTCTATTTTAATACAAATATTTTTAATTCTCACATATATAAAATATGTATTTTGTAACATTTTTTGATTAAATTATTTGTTCAGAAATTTTATGAATCTCAACTATGTCAATGCAATGGAGTTTACATTTTCTCAAAAATAAAATAAAATGATATAAAATGAAAAAAATTATTAGATATTACAAGTATACCCAGAACTAGATATTTTATATACAGGAAAAATTTTCATAACCAGGAATTAGTTAAATTATGGAGAAATGAGTTCTATTATGAAATGACTTCTGGAACTTATATTTAAGTATAAAATTATTCAGAATATATGATACTAAAAATGTTCTATGGCTGTTATTAAATTTTTCATTCTTCTAAGTATTTAGCTTATGGGAAATTGGTCATGGGGATTTAGAATATAACACAAATTTGAATTGAGACTGTACTCTTATTAGTAAACACATCTCTCTGGTGCTTTGAATGACTGTATTTGGGGTCTTTGATCAACATCAAATTAAATCTCCATTTTAAAATTATTAAATTTACTATAATAATAAAATTTTATAATTTCAAATTATACTTATTCTTCTTAAATATCTTGCACATAGAAGACTAGGAATACTTATATCATTCTAGGTATGAAAAGTTTAACATATAAGCTAGATTTTAAGACAACAGGTCTAACCTAGCTTTTGTTACTTGAATGTTAGATAAGCAAGAATAAGAAAACATACTCAATGGAAAACAGAAAGATAGTTATCCAAAGCAAGAGAAAACTAAATATAGCCTCAGGAATAACTCCTAGTATACCATGAATTTTAGTTTGAGTTAAAAAAAAATATGATTTTCTTTTTCATGGGCATTAACAATTATGATATTGTGATTAGTGCTGTCTTCTTAATGTTAAACTGATACATGTCTTGAGGCAGCAGGATAAATCTTAGGAGATAAATATCATCTTAGTCTGCTGGGCTTCCCTAACAAAATACCTCAGACTGAGTTGCTTAAACAACAGAAATGTATTTTCTCACATTTCTAAGTCCCCAGTCAAGATGCTGACTGACTAATTTTCTGGTGAGAGCTCTGTCCCTGGCTTGTGAAGACAGCTGCCTTCTTGTTATCTATAAATGTGGGTACCCAGATATAGAGCGAGCAGTCTCTCTCTTCCTCTTTTTATTAGGCCATCAGCCCTATTGAATTAGGGACCCACCTTGATATTGTGTAACTTTAATCACTTCTGAAGACCCTATTTTTTCAAATGCAGTCCTGGTGGGGGTTATGGCTTCAACATTAGAATTAGGGGGGATACAGTTCTGTCCAGAGAAAATACTGTGACCACATACTCAATCATACAGTCTAGCCATCACGCACTTCTTGATTAAATCAGCAAATACTAGCAGAGTATCTTTTCCACTTGCTGAGTTTCTAGAAGCCATTGGTATTGCATAATTAGCACCTGCCTCACATTAATTTGAATAATTTAGCAACTCTGAAAGGAGTTCAGCAAATTTCTATCCAGCTTTAAGTGTTAAATGAACCTGACCTTATTCTTAAAGGAGAAAACTTTATGCTGGAGTAGCAAGACCCTGGGTTCTTTCTGGAATTGTTTTGCCTGTGGATTAAATCACTTCATTCTAGACAATTTGCTAAACCAGATGTTTTCCTTAAAGCTATCCATTCATCAATGTAGTCTCTTCCCTTTTACTGTGTTCCATTCTCCCAGGTAATGCTGATAACACTGGCAATAGTTCTTGCTGGCCATCTCAAAGGCGAGTCCAGGTTTTCTATAAAAATACTCAAATTAGCATCAATGTTTGTTTAATAAATTTGTTTTCAGTGGCCAGAGACACCAGTTTGAGTACAGAGTTCTTAGCCTTCAGAGGACTGAAAGCATGGTAACAATGCTAATTTTTATTATTTAATTTTGGGTATTTTCCTGTTTTATAAAACAAATATGTGATTTTGGATAAACTATGGTCAAATTAGCAGACTTTTTAGGAAGATTTTCTCTGTTAAAAAAAAGCAAATATATGTTTACCCACAAGCACAAAAGTGGGACCTTATGTGAAAATGGAAGCTTCTCAGAAGTTCACTGAAAATATTGTGTAGGACTTTGGACTGCCACAAAGAGAAGTAATGTCTGGGAAGTAGTTTGTGGAATAAGTCAATTTTGCATGGATTTTGAGTGGCTAGGGTATCCCCAGCTAAGACCTAGAATGCATTCATTTCATGTAACTAAGCACCTACTATTTTCTGCCAGTTGTATGATAGAAGTGGGTAATACCTTGTAATAATTTCTTGCAAAATTAATTGAAAATGAGACAAGCCACGTTTGTAAAGTTCTCTTCAGTTGACATTTGTTAGGTACAAATATTTTCCCTAGGTTAAATGGCAAGCAACTTCTCTTGCCTAGAATGCTGTTATCTTCTATTGAAAGTCAACCATGTACCTCGAGTCAGTTCATCTTATTTATAAGCTGAATTTATAAACTTCCTCTTGTATTTTTTTTTAAATTTTTAAAGGGTTTTAAGCCTTTTCATAATGCATTTAACTAACACTGATTATATAATACCAGTCTTCAAGACTGCTTCTCTCTCTGCCTAAAGAGAAATGAGGTATAACACATTTATTAAAGGATTCATTATTGCTGATTCTAAATATTTGGAACCTCATCTCTGACGCAGGAAGCAGAGCATTGAGGATGTACACCTGCATTTTGGGGGCTTGTGGAGAAGATTTTGCTTACTTTAAAAAATCCTTCCTTTTCCAAGACTTGCTAAGTTCTTCAGGCTAAGGACTAGTCGGTCATTATTTACCAGACTGAAAAAATGACTTTGGCACTACAGCTCACAAAAATTCTCTCTAGATTAAAAGACAAGCAGCTTCCCTGCCTATGAGCTGTGACATTTCTACTCCGTCTTCAAGATCCAGTGCAATGTCAGTTGTGATAATGAAGTTTTATCTGACTTCTCTGTATAGAGTAGTCAATCATTTCTCTCCTTTATGCCCTCCTTGGAAAATCAGAAACTGTAAAAGAGATGAGACTTACACAACCTCAAGCTAACAAGTTAGTCTGTCACAGTTTTGTACATTACGGCAGTAAATCCAAGGCTTTGGAGTTCACAATATGAGAACATGTCTTAACGCCATCACAGCAGCCAGTTACCTATGGCATCAGTTCTCTGAGCCCCAGGTCTCATTTAGAGTTGCAAAGAGAGTTAGGTGTTGCCTTCACAGGAAGTGGGGTGTGTTGTAGAAGAGGGACTCCAAATTCAGGAACCTCAGTTTTACAGTAGGCCTGCCAGAAAAATGCCCACCTTCCCCTATGGACAGAGACATTATTGTATTGGAGTACAAGGTTATCTGCTAAGGAAGAGAGAGAGGCACCTCAGTCTTGGCTATTCCGAAATGTAAATAAACCTGGAGGTGTGGGCTGGGGTGGGGAGAGATCTCTATGTTTTTGCCTTGGAATGTAGGAGACACCACCATTTATGTAAAGCTCTTTGCTTATAACAAAGGACAATCTGGAGCAATTTAACTGTTAATGATAGGCAGAAATATGAATTATCTCCCAGCACCCATATCTTGCAACAATCTTTACAGTAACGCTTTTTCAATTTTATCCCGATAATCTATGAATTTGACTCCCTCAGCTCTTGGTAAAATACCCAGTGTATAGTAGATATTCTGTGATTGCATTGTTAAGAAAATAATGAACACAATCAAATTTTAAAAACTGAAGATTTATCTTATGTCTATTAATAATACTACATTCCATGTCACCTTTACCTCACACTTGTGCTAGTAAGCATCTCTTGCAAGTATTTATTTTGTAATTAATCTCTTTCAAATGTGACACATTTTACCAAGTGTGGACATATTTTTCTTTTTAAAACAAATGATAATATGACCATAAACCCTGTGGAATAAAATAAATTTCTGTAGACTCATAATCAAAACTGTCTTATGCTTTTTATCACTTTATTCTGATCTTATTTTTGTCTATTATTCACTGCAAACTTAGTCTTCGACTATTAACTTTCCACTGAATATCTGTAAACTAAGAAACTTCAAGTTTTCTTATAGTATATGCATTAGCAACTAATTATTTTAGCTTTTAATTTTCTAAAAAAAAATTTTATTTTGAATTTATTTTTGAAGGATATTTTCACTGGATAGAGAGTTCCAAAATTTTGCTTCCTTTTCTCTCAATATTTTAAAGATGTAGTAACTTTTGGCTTGCTATGTTTTATATAAAAATAAATTGATTAATTTTATGTCCTTGATGTAGTATTTTTATCTCTGCTTCAAAAATTTTCTCTTTACCACTGGTTTTCAAAATTTTGAATATGAGGTGTTTTGTTGTAGTGTTTATGCTTCTTGGAGCTTTTTTGAGCTTTTACTCCTGTGGATTTATATTTTTCAATAAATCTGGGAAATGTTTAGCCATTATTTTTTAAAATACCTTGTCTGCAACTCCCTCTCAACTTCTGTGACTACAGTTACATCGTTTAGATTGCTTGCATATCCCATAGATGACCCTAGCTTTGTTCACAGTTATCAGCCTTCTTATCCTCTGTCCTCTTGTTTAGGGTGTTTCAATTGATATGTCTTCAAGTTCACAGATATTTTCTCTCCATTCTCTAATTATTTTGTTTTGCATTTAAATTGAAAATGTTCTTTAAATTTTTAAATATAATGGCAATAAATTGGCAATAGATGTTTGAAATATTTGTTGGCTAATTTCATCATCTCTGTCATTTCTGGGTCTGTTTACGTTGGTAGTTTTTACTCTGTGTTATGACTCTTACTTTCCTGTTTTTTTTTTATGTCTAGTAATTTTGGATTAGGTTCCAAAGAATATGAATTTTATGCATGTTGAATTTTTGAGTAGTTTGTCACTATTCCCATAAGGTGACTTTTTCTTAGATTTCCAGTGAAACTTTTCAGGAATCCAACATGATCTTTCCATTCATGCTATCTCAACAGAAATATATTACATAGAGTACACACTATAAATTTTTATTCAAGGAATAAATAATTGAATTATAATTTTTCTGTCCTTTCAAACAGTATCAGTGGTCACACATAAGATTCCATTCCAATGTAATAATACCAATATTTCAAATGTATTTAATGAAAAAAGAATACATTCATTTTTTTTGAGGATGATGGTAAAATCAAATAATATACAAGGGAAACAAAGTAAAGACAAGAATTTTCTGAATACAAATTTGAAATACTTCTTCAAAATTAAAGTTACCTTTTAAAACCTTTAAAAAATTATTTATAGTAAAATAAATAATTTTATTTTTTTATAAATAAATAAATATTTATTGTATATTATGAATGCAATCAAGTACAGAATATTTCCATCAGGAGTTCCCATCATGGTTCAGTGGTTAATGAATCCGACTAGGAAACATGAAGTCGCAGATTCCATCCCTGGCCTCACTCAGCGGGTTAAGGATCAGGCGTTGCCGTGAGCTCTGGTGTAGGTCACAGACACAGCTTGGATCCTGCGTTGCTTGGGCTCTGGTGTAGGCTGACAGCTACAGCTCCGATTAGACCCCTCGGCTGGGAACCTCCATATGCCATGGGTGCAGCCCTAGAAAAGGCAAAATAAAGACCAAAAAAAAAAAAAAAAAAAAAAAAAAAGAAGAAGAATATGTCCATCACTTCCAAAATAATATGCTTTAATACACACACACACATTACGTATATACATATATAATCTTTACATTTTTAGAGGTTCAAAGTCCAAAATGGGTCTGGATCTAGCTTACTGGGCAAAAATACAGGTATTGGCCTTTGTTTTAGAGGCTTTAAGAATCTTTTACCATGCCTTCTTTCAGTTTTTAGAGGCCAGTTTTATTTCCTTGTTCATGTCTGTTACATTATGGCCATTTTTACAATATTAATTTTTCCAACCCAGGAACATGGAATATGTTTCCGTTTCTTTACATCTTCTTTAATTTCCTTGATTAATGTTTTATAGTAGTCAGCATATAAGTCCTTTATCTCCTTGGTCAGGTGTATTCCCAGGTATTTTATTTTTTGTTGTGCAATTTCAAAAGGTATTGTATTTTTGTATTCCTTTTCTAATATTTAATTGTTAGTATACAGAAATATGATTGATTTCTGAATGTTAATCTTATATCCTTCTACTTTGCTGAATTTGTTGATCAGTTAGAGTAGTTTTTGGGTTGAGTCTTTAGGGTTTTCTATATATAGTATCATGTCATCTGCATACAGGGACAGTTTTACCTCTTCTTTTCCTATTTGGATGCCTTTCATTTTTTTTTTTTTTTTTTTTTTTTTTGGTCTGATTGCTGAAGCGAGGACATCCAGTACTATGTTGAGCAACAGTGGTGAGAGTGGGCATCCTTGTCCTGTTCCAGATTTTAGTGGGAAGGCTTTCAGCTTTTCTCCACTGAGAATTGCATTTGCTGTAAAAAGAAAACTATAGGTCAATATCTTTGATGAATATAGATGCAAAAATTCTCAACAAAATTTTGGCCAACCAAATCCAACAACATATAAAAAAGATCGTACACCACGATCAGGTGGGATCCATCCCAGGTTCACAAGGATGGTTCAACATATGCAAATCAATCAACATCATACACCACATTAACAAAAGAAAAGTAAAAAAACACATGATCATCTCAATAGATGCAGAGAAAGCATTTGACAATGTATAACAGCCATTCATGATCAAAACTCTTACCAAAGTGGGTATAGAGGGAACATACCTTAACATAATAAAAGCCATTTATGTCAAACCTACAGCAAACATAATACTCAATGGAGAAAAACTGTTCCATTATCTTTAAAACTAGCAAGATTGGCCCAAATCCTTTTCACATTATTGTCTTTCTAGTTCTGTCTCTTCTGTTTTCCTCAGTTTTATAAGTGACCTGGTGATTACATTGGGCCTACCTGGATAATTCAGAATGATCTCCTTATTGTAATATTCTAAATAAAAATCACATCTGCAAAATGCCTTTTACCATGAAAGGTAACATCCACAGGTACTGGGGTTTAAAACATAGATATATTTGGAGGGGACCTTATTCTTCCCATTATAGGATAATTTACATGTTTTCGCTTTATGGAAGTATAACATTTTTTCCTTTCTATTTCAAATTTTCTTTACTTATGATTCTGAAGAGTGGTATAGTCTGTAATCCTGTTGATTTGAAAGTACAAATTGAATGCTCACCTTGTAGGCTTATCATTTTATTCTAGTTGTTGCTTTAAGCTTCTATGTTTTGTGGTTATTTATTTATTATTTTGGTATGAACATATATATAAATAAATGTAACTTCTGTTTTACATTGGAGTATAGTTTCTATATCATTTTATTTTTAAGACTCTTTGGTGGAGGTTAAGTTTTAAGGAATATGATTTGATCCAGGGCATATTTCAATATACCTAATAATGAACTCAGCTCTAATGGGATGCTAATATATTTATGAGGTGTGTAATTGTGTTTCAAAACCATTATGAAGAAGCACTGTAGCATAGCAGAAATAACCTGGCACCAAAGTTCAAATAAGTTGACTCTTAGTTACTTGTACTATTAATGAAGCTAGAATTCCTAATGCTGAATTTCTTCTTAAAATATCTCTTCTTTATTTAATATCAAGATGTTTTCTTCTCATTTTCATTTTGCCAAATTTTGTGACAAATCCAGAGACAAACTTAACATTTTCTTTTTTTTTTTTTTTTTTTTTGGATTTTTAGGGCCACACCTCCAGCATATAAAAGTTCCCAGACTAGGGGTTGAATCAGAGCTGCAGCTGCTGGCCTATGCCACAGCTACAGCAACAACAGATCCTTAACCCAATGAGTAGGGTGAAGGGTCGAACCCACAACCTCATGGATACTATTCGAATTCATTACCACTGAGCCACAATGCGAACTTCTAACTGATGTTATTTTAATGTTACTAACTTCTATTTCTTGCATTGATATCCATAGAGTTCTATTTGTAAGATTGAGTTCAGAAAAGAAATAAGCGTCTCTGATTCCTGACCAATTTGTGTTCATATTGAAAAAAAAAAAAAAAGGAGTCCTAGTTGTGCTTAGGTTACATGACTCTGAAAAATTATGTAACTTTATTCAGTTACCTGCCTACTTAATTTTATGTCTTTTTATAGAAATCGAATTGTGACAGAATAAGAATTGTATTGTAGTTTTAACTTTTAACTTTTCAAAAAGTGATTATTTTAACTATTTTCACCTATTTGCAGGGCTGCTCAATATGTTATGAGTTGGTAAAATCAAGGTCACAACACCATCACATACTAGTCCTTGAAGAAAAATGCCAGTTTATTTTAGGTTAGCATTCAAAGAAATAGTAGGATACATTCACTAATGGCATTTTCTCTTATTTTAACAAAAACATTCATATATGCAACACATGTTTTAAAGGACTTTGTAAGTTAGCTATGTAAATTAGCTATTTGAGGCAGAAGAGAAAAAGAATAAAAACCAGGATCTGTGCAACCAGGTCACTCTAATATGGAGTTATTTTTTGTTCAAATGAGAAGTATTTTGAAATTTATTTTCTCTCCTCAGTTCTTTAGGTATGGACTTGATTTAAAATACATAATAATATATATGAATAGCAATTCTGGGAAGGAGATTTGGCTTAACAATATTTGGAATATTCTGAGATATTAATTTTGACTGCTGTCCACATTGCTGACAAATCTCTTTGGAAACTTTTCTCAAAGAGCTTTATGACTAACATAGAAGGATTGTTTTTAAGTTTTCTTGATTTATTTTTCAGCATCTATTGTTTGAGATCAAAATCTTGAGTAATTTAGAGCTTAAGTTTAAATTATTCCCTTTGAGGTGTTTGGATAATAAAGGCTAAAATAAGAGTATAGTGTTCTGCTATATTTCAGATTTTAAATGTTTATTCTTTTAAATCATAGAAACTCATAAGATTTCCTATAATGTTTGATTTCAAATAGCGGAATTTATTTATTTATTTATTTATTTATTTATTTAGTCTTCCTAGGACCTTACCTGCAGTATATGGAAGTTCCCAGGCTAGGGATCGAATCAGACCTACAGCTCCTAACCTATACCACAGCCAGAGGAACACCAGATCTGAGCTTTGCCTACAACCTTACATCACAACTCAAGGCAATACCAGGTCCTTAACCCACTGAGCGAGGCCAGGGATCAAATTTACAATTTCTTGGATCCTAGTTGGGTTCATTAACACTGAGCCATGATGGGAACTCCATCAAATAGTGGAATTTTTTAAATTTGCTGTATTGTATCTAATTACATAGATAGTTATCAGTAATCAGTCTAAGCATAGTTATGTGAATTGTCTCTATTTCTACAAAATATGGCAGACTATTGAGGATGTCTTAATTTCACTTATGATTTTGACTACTTAATTCAATTACTTAAGCTGTTGAAATGTGATACTCTGATCATTCTTGTTTTCACAAATTGGAAAATAAAATGTTTTATTTATATCATTGTTTAAAAATTGCATCTTGGATTTCCCGTCATGCCTTAACAGTAACAAATTTGACTAGTATCCGTGAGGATGCGGGTTTGATCCATGGCCTCACTCAAGGAGTTAAGGATCCACTGTTTCTGTGAACTGTGGCGTAGGTTGCAGTTGCTGCTGGGATCCTGCATTGATATGGCTGTGGTATAGGCTGGCAGCTACAGCTCTGGTTTGACCCCTAGCCTGGTAATGTCCATATGCCACAGGTGCAGCCCTCAAAAGTAAAAAAAAAAATTGCATCTATGGGAGTAACAAATGCATTCTGAATCACTTCACAATGCCATAAACAGGGAGACATGGAATGCTGTATAATGAGGTGTAAACTTTGTCTCCTGTGTGAAGATCATTGCTCCTAAGACTAACATTAATACCTTTCTTCTACTTCCAAAGAAAATTAACCAAATTATTTGCATGTTCCAAAGTGTAGATTTTGTTTAGGAATTATTTTAATAATGCACCGAGTAGAAAATAAAGTTTGAATTATATATAGTTGACCCTTAAATAATGTGGGGTGTTAGGGGCACCAACACCAAGGTGGTCAAAAATCTGGGTATAACTTTACGGTCTCTCTCTCTTATCTGTGGTTTCATATTTGCAGATCGTGTAGAATGGAACTAAGTAGCTAGTGAAAAAAAGTCCACATATAAGTGGACCATGCAGTTCAAACTGTTATTCAAGGGTCAACTGTAATATAAAAAGTTACAGACCAGTGTGTTATTCAAAGTAGTTATGTTCTATAAAGTCTTGCAATGGCTGATTTAGGAAACACTGAGTCATTGTTCCTGCAGGAAATATCTTTATATCTATCTACCTACCTATATATCTATCTACCAGTCTACCTACCTAACAACATGTATATCTCACATGTAATCAAATCATAAAAACTCATTCTGGTAGATTTTATTTTTTTATTTTACAAAAGAGAAAACAAAGGTCCAGAGTAAGTAACTTGCCTGAGGCACCCTCTACGAACTTATGCCAGAGCTGGGATTCAAATCCCATCAAACTGCCCCCAGAGCAGGAGCTTCTTGTGCTAACATACTCCCCCTCTTGTCTCTATCCCTATTGACATGTATGAGAGCAAAAGGGGAAGGCCATGTCGCTTCCTCTCACCTCAGGTGGGAACATGGAAGTTGGAAAAATCCATTTTTTCCTTGGCTTTGCACATGTAGGAAATCAGCATCAAGCACTGCAAATGTTGATTTAAGGGTTATTAGCTATTAGTCGAATTGGCATACACAGGATCTGTAAATAATAAGGGTCTACTCTGCTTTTTAGTATTCCTCTTTATGTTATATAAATAAAAACACTTATTTATAGGAAAAATTAAAGCAAGCTACAATAAAGGGGAAAAATAAAATTAATTCTCTTGGAATAACATCACACACACCCCAAAATCAAAGTATTCACTATCATTACAGTAGTGACTTTGGAATGGCCCACAGAATTTCTCTGAAACTAATTTAGATAAAATGTCAAGACCTCACTTATCTCTGATTTTATTGTTAAAAATGTGGGGCACCAGATATACAGCACCGAATATCTACATGGTGCCCGTTGCAATGTCCTTTATGCTTACTGTTTCATTTACTATCTGAGACAAAACCATGAATCAAGTTTAGCTATTGTTCAGGTGGTGAAATAGTCTCATGTAGGTTAAATAACTTTTCTAAGATAACAAAGCAAGCATGTGTCTGAGTGAGGATCCTGGAAGTAATTATCTGGGACCTCAAAACTCATGGTCTCTCCAGTACATCACACAATTCCCTAGAGAAAATGCTTTATGGTGCACATTACTCTTAGAGTTGTGTTTAACAGTGTATCTGTTTTACTTGGATAAAAGTTCTGTGAAAGCAGAAACAAAACTGTCTGGCCCAATATTTTTTTATCTCTGATTCCTAGCGTAGTGCCTAGCACATCATTAACAAGCTTATAAGTATTTGTGGATGGTATACATGGAAATAAAAGGATTAATGATGACCTAATTATGAAGATCAGTTTCCTAAAGCTTTTAGGTTAACTATGTTACTCAGCTCAGTTTTTTTTTTTATTTTATTTTTTTATTTTGGCTATGTATACTCTGCCAAAAGTGAAAACCTAAATTTTATAATCAATGATTACTGAAATTACTTTTAGGTTTTTTAGGATATTTCTGTATGCAACACAGGGCTCTCTTGTGAACCATTTCCTGCCATTACTATGCTCATTGATGACTTTCTTTATTCTACCTTCTAAGTCTACATTGTTGGCAAACCTCAGGCTGAACACTGTGCCCATTCTTAAAAAGCCATCTGCATGTGCCCAGGAAAAATAGCAAAGAACAGAAAAAACCCTGTCAAGCTCTTATCCTTTGCCAATTTCTTCATTTAACTTTACTGTGTACTATGAGTGCTAGTATAAAGTGGGTATTCTGATGGCTTCACTTCTTCTCAATGGTCTGTATTTTAAAGAAGCAGGAAGAACAGAGACACAGAAAAAAAACAGCCAGAGCTGTCATTACAAAATAGCAGACTGATATATGTTACCATATTATGTATGAGAGCAAAATAATACTTGACAGAACATATTTTAATGTATGTATCCATAAATGTGTATTCATGTTTAAGCTTAAATTTTGTTATAAATATTTAGAAATACATAGAAATATAATAGAGAATGCTTGTGATAACTCATATTCAGAGAACTTGGCAAATGAGAACTCCGAAAGAAGGAAAATTTACCAACATCTTCTTATATGAATGTTTCATTAAAACACTTTACAGTTAAAAACAAACAATAGTTTTAGAGAAATTTAGAGCAAAAACAGTATCTTAATTTACTTATATATAGCATTATCCTTATAATTAATAACTGATCAGAATACAGAGAAAGCACACGTTTACTATGACATTCTTAGAAATGTAGTTTTTCTCTAATTTTTTATTACAATGTAAGGAAAAGAAAGTTTGGGGGAGATGATTCTGCTAGCAGTGCCTTTTCATTTGAGCTTTCTGGCTCTGTGTATTAAGGATAGAGCTTCTTAGAGTTAACACTTTAACAAACAGGATAAAAGTCTTCTTGCTCATGAGCCCAGTGGTCTTTACATATGTCCTTTAGAGGTGGAAGTTCTTCAGGAGTACCTCAGGGGAAGCTAAAGGTGATAATGGAGAGACCAAGGAGAGTATCTTTTCTTAGGTGATATTTCAAGGTCTTAAATGAGTTTATCTGCTTAAAGGGTTCTGTGCTAAGATTTGAGCCATTTATCCAGACACTTTCCTTAGATCAAATGCTCATAGAATACTTAGGAACATAGCCTGGTAGATTACAAAAAATTTATGTTGGACACTGTAATTAATATATTGGGGGAAATATCCTATTGCCTATACATAGTGGAGCATGTAAACTTCTGTAGAGATTCTTGCTTGAGTGAGAGCTAAAGTCTATATATCACTGAATCTGACCATTAATTTTAGCTTATTTTTTTCATCCCATGCAAGCGCAATATGTCATACAACATGGTCTCAATGTTTGTTAAAAGAGCCACAGAAAATACCCACAGATAGGGTTTCTAAGCAATTGATGTCCCACCCAATCCCTAGGAAATGACCAGTCAGAGGATGCTTATTCCTTTACCACATTTTTGTTTTCCATAAAGGAGAAGAGAGTTCAGCTCCTTTCATCTCGGGGAATATCCTGGTGAACACTTATGAGCCATTTCTCTATCCCTCATTCACTTCTCCTTTAGGATGATGAATGGTTTATCTGATTTCTGAGTTTCACATCCATGGGTTCCCCTTTACAAGTATCAGTTGGTATAATGCATTCTCCTTCTCTTGTCCTCCCACCTCCTCTGAGTTTTATCCCCTGGCCCAAACCTTCAAGTTGGGAGGAGAGGTGGGTCCTAAGAAAGTGTGTCAGGCCATCATCTGAGCTCTACCTGAGTAAGGCAGGTTTATGTGGGTCTAGGGGTTTCAGTCCCAAGTGGGATTAGGAGACTCCATCATACTCTCTAATCTAGCTCTGCAAGTGAGGATTGATACCGTTATGTCAATTCCCACTTGAATTCTTGGGTCTGTTGTCATTTGATCGGAACTCGAAAGGTGGAAGGGATGATTGATTAGAATATCCAAACTACAAGTATCATTTAATAATTTATCATACTTATTTAATGTACATGTCAGATTCTTCTAAGCACTTTACATAAATTAATACATTTAGTTCCCACAGCAGCCATTTAAGGTGCGTGGGATTAAGATGATAAAATAGAGGTTAGGTAAATTTCCTAGGGTCATAAAGCTAGGAAGTGGCAGAGCAAAGAACCACACCCAGGTATTATAGACAAAGAATACCTTAAACACCATGTTATACTGTCTCTCTGACATTATCTACTCCCCACAATTAACTGGAAGAATATTGAATTAGATGCCTGGAGACCAGGGCTCTCGTTTCCTTGTATCTGCTATGACCTAGAAGTTTTATGGTCCTTTGTAATACTGCACTTTTCTACAAGTTGAAAGAAGCTTCTGGTTTAATGGGAAGGAAATGATGGATTTGGCTTGGGATATATTTAACATAATGAGATACTGGAAGAATTCAGTCAAACCGCAAACTTACAGTGGAGACATGCAATAACTTTTTTTTTTTTTTTGAAATAGATCATTTGGAGTCCTCTCACTAAAAATGAAGTCAGATAAACTCCTCTCCTTTTCAAAAGGATTTTACAATTTGTAGGACTTTTCTCCCTCACAGTCACTATCACATGTGTTATACAGGGTGGGGAGTTATTTGATTTCTAATTTATAGAATTTTAGAAAGCAAACTCTAAAAGGCTAAATAATGTAAGTCCACAAACTTTCTCTAATTTACTATAACTAAGGTCAGATAAAGACAATGGCCCCCAAAGCTTGGGTGATATTATATTTTTTAAATATATATTATGTTATTATTTGTATAGCAGAGAAGTGCTTTGACAGGAAAAATAGAGTGGAAGCTATATAAGATAGAAAATTTCACAACCATAGAAAACACAATAGCAGACAAAAATAGAAAATAAAAGCATATAAAATGTGGTTTAAGCCATTCACTCAAATAAGTGCACAATTTATTTTTTGAATCATGGAATTTAGCTTTTTTTTCTTTTCTAAATTTATACAGAGAAAAATACATTTGACCCTTGAACCATGTGGGAGATGGAACACTAAGCTTCTACATAGTTGAAAATTCAAGTGTAACTTTACAGTTGGCCCTTTGAATCCATGGTTCCACCTCTGTGGATTCAACCAACCACAGATTGTATAGTATATAGCAGTTGTTGGAAAAAAATACATGTATAAGTGGAGCTGTACAGTTCAAACTCCTTTTGTTCAGGGTAAAGTATACATTTGAGTGCTTTCTGTATAACAAAGTGTCAGATTTTAGTGGGCTCTTCATTTCAACAATATTATATTAATGGTAATCACTCAAACTGATTGTAGTTTGTCTATGTGACAAGCTCTGTGCTTATTGTTTTATGTGTATTATTGAACTTCATCTTTAGACAAACGTTATGAACTGTTTCCATGCTGACCTAGTGAGGCAGAATTGCTGGGTAACTAAGAGCTTGAACTCTGGAGATAAACTACATGGCTTTGCTCTACCAGTAAATTTGGGATGATCTTGGGCAATTTATGTCACCTTTCTGGATTTCCTCATCTCTGAATGGGGACTCATGATTAAATTTAACTCATGGGATTGCTTGTTTTGAATACTTAAACAATGCCTGGCAAAGAGTATCTTTCAATGAATATAAGCCAAAGATGTCACTTTAGAGGTGAAGAAACTGAGGTTTAGAGGAAATGAGTTATCCAAAACAATGTAGCCAGCTACTGTAATTAATCCACAGCTGAGACACTCTTTGTAATAAATGCTTGCTCTGCATTTCCGGGTTTTGATATTTGGCTCAGTTGGATACTGACCATTTTATCCTCTCTAATAAGGCGTGACATCCCTGTTTGTTTTTCTTTTTTTGGTTTTTTTTTTTTTCCTATTTTTTTTTTCAGCAGTTTATTTTGTTTGTAGTGAAATTATTAGCTTCTCCAGACCTCGATACTTCCTACCTTCACCTCACAGGTGACGAATAGCCATAAAAATCATGGCATTAATTGTGTGAATACTTGTGTGATTCCTGTCTGCAAGGTAGTGTAAACTGCCTTTTATTTTAAAATTTCATTTGATCATAAAAATAAGACTATAAGCTGAATATTAATATTGATTTTAAAGATCTGAAATCTGAGGTACAAAGTGGTAGCAACTCAATCACACAGCTTCTAAGTTCCAACTGGATGTGAACTCAGATCTTCTCAATCCTGAGACATATATCTTAGCCTCTGTATTATAGAACTTCTCTGGAACACAACATTGATAGAGCTGGGCCCTGAGAACTTGTGAGTTCATAATTCTCAAGTTGTGGTTGCTTGTTTTGTCTCACACAGCTTATATAACATGGTCATCAATGTCAAAATAGAATGCATGTTATTAGGAAGCAAAGAGCATCAGCATTCCTTAGATGTGCTGAAAAGCACAGCACAAACGGATATGCTAAATTGGCACAACACTAAAGTAATAACTCAGCTAATGGGAAACATGAAGCCAAGAGCTGATATCGAGTAATGGTTTTGGAAAAAAGTTAGAAAAATGCATTCTTACGAATTTTTGTGAATTTTGGTTAGATCCGAAGGGTTGATACAGCTATTCAGAATATTCCTTTGCTATTTCTGTGCAGCAGTTTGTAAATTATTTTCTTTTCTGATGCATCTAATTTAGTCACATTTCTTGGCTTATGTTAAAGCACCTTTTAAAGCATAACTCTTTTTGAGAATACTAACCTAATTAAAATAACTGGGTTCTACTCCTGGCTCCGATATTTCCCAGGTTTTGACCTTGGATCAAAAATATATTCCCTGGGTTATTGATACATTTGCCTCTAAAATAACAGAATTGAAATTAATTTTCAAGGCATGTACATTTTTTGACATCCATCTGGCATATTGCTACTTTAGAATTCTTTAAAAGAGATAACTTTTAATGGATATATGTTGTAGATACCTTTTGTTTTCTCTCTGAATTCATACATCCTTCTCTTGTTTTGGGGGGATTGTTTATTTGTTTGTTTGTTTTTGACTGTGCCCATGGCATGTGGAAGTTCCTGGGCCAGGGATCAAACCTTTGCCACAGCAGTGAAAAATCCTTAACCCACTGAGCCACCAGAGAACCCTAATACATTCTTCTTTTGATAATATGTTAATTTCTCCCTAATGGGCCACATCTGCTTCCACTCTTCACTCATTTACTCTCCATAGGTCTATGGTTATGCTACGGACCATTTTAGCATTATGTTACTTGACTGCAATGACTTGTCTTTTACTTTTACATATGATATTGATGATAATGGAAAGGCAGCAGCAATGGGAAACATTAGGAGATAGATACTTCTGGCCATTGAGAATTGGAAGTGGGAGTCACCATGTAATAATACACTTGGTGTTTTTCCTACAATTTAGCTAAATTGCTCTGCATTTTCTTAGATTTCTATTCACTACAAAGCCACTTCACCAATGCTGGAGGTGAGAACCCTGAAATTAAGCAAAGAAAAAAAAAGTAACAAAAAGCTAACATTTATTGAGCACTTAAAATGTGCTAGGCAATGTTCTGGACACGTTATAAATGTTAACGTTCTATATTTAAAAGTAATAAAGTAAGATGGTTTTCCCATTTCTACCAAGTGTACATAATTACTCTCCTTATTGACCTTGGCTTTTGGAGCCAGAAGAAGAAATAGAATGTACTGAGTAATATATTTGCCAAAAGGGATCATGATTTAATGAAGAAGGAGAGCCATGTTGTGTCTGCAGAGTGAATATTGAGTGTGTTACATAAAAAAGAAAAAAAAAAAGATGAAAAGGTAAGTTGGGTTCAGAATGTGAGTGTCTATTTGTCAAATTAAGGAGTTTAGATTTTATTGTGTAAAAAGAAGGAAGTCAAGTTTTTAAGCAATATTCTAATGTAGGAGTTTATTGTGAGAACAGCACAGAAGTGGACTGGGTTGACTGCTTCAGGTTTATCTTCTATGCAGTGTTATTAATAGCTTTTATCATCTTTCTCACTGCTTTATAAGTTAGAAAAATGTTTTAAATCCACATAATGCTGTAAAATATTATTATTAAGGGGTTTTAAAAGTCTTGAGATAATTGATACTATTAATATTCTGTTAAGAAAGAAAAACAAAGCTAGCAGTAGAATCGGTGTTACAAATCTAGTTAGAAGAGGTGAGGGGGTAAAATAGACATACGCATTGATAAGATAAATAACTGTGACAATGATCAATTTATTGCCTCTCAGCTGTGCAATTTCTTCTTTGCTAGCTAAACTAATGTTACGCTTTGTCAGTAGAGTGCTTTTGCCTGTTGAGATGTTAGAAGAGAAAGGGGCTTTTTCTTTCTGGTTCTGATGTTCTCCTGTCGTCTCATAGCTTCTGTAACTTCTGGCTTTGTGGTTCAAGCCAGCAGCTTCCCCTGGCATTCCTATGGTTTGGTCATTAGCAAATCCTGAGGATCAGGCATCTCCCTATGGGAGGCTTCTCCAGGCACCCCAGGGGGAAAGTTTCCAGCACATTCCAGAGCAGGATTTCTAGCACAGCACCAAAGCAACTTCTTGGGCATTTAATGAGTCATAGCCATGGCTTCTCCAGGAAGGTCTGGATCTCTGCCCTGAGCTGGGGGGTAGGACAAGGAAGGAGGGAACACTATCTTTGGTGTCCTCTCTTTGCCACAGAAATTGTGGCTGTCTTAGTCAATTTGGGCTGCAACAGTATAATACTTTAGGCTAGCTGGCTTAAATAACAGAAGTTCTGGAAGCTGGAAATCTGAAAACAGGGTGGTGGCATGGTTAAGTTCTGGGAAGGGCCCTATTCTAGGCTGCAGACTGCTGACTTCTCCTGCACCCTCACGTGCCAGAGAACAGGGAGGGGAAGCAGGATCACTCACCACTCTCCTAGGAGCACATATTTCATTCAAGAGAGCTCTAGCCCCATGACCTCATCTAATACTAATACCTCCCAAAGCCCCGCCTCCTCATGCTATCACCTTGGGGGATTAAGGCTTCAATATATTAATTTTGAGGAGAGGAAAGGGAAAAAATTTTTGAAGTATAGTTGATTTCAGTTTCTTTACTCTTATAGGTTATTACAAAGTATTGAATATAGTTCCCTGTACTATATAGTAGGTCCTTCTTGATTATCTATTTTATATATAGTAGTGTGTATATGTTAATCCTTAATTCCTAATTTACCCCTCCTCTACTTCTACCTTTTGGTAACCATAAATTTGCTTTCTCTGTCTGTGGGTCTATTTCTTTTTGTAATAAATTCATTTGTATCATTTTTAGATTCCACATATAAGCAATATCATATATTTATCTTTGGCTTACTTCACTTAGTATGATAATCTCTAGGTCTATTCATGTTGCTGCAAATGACATTATTTCATTCTTTTTAATGGCTGAGTAATATTTCATTTCACTTCATTGGTTAGTTTCAAGAACTAACAAATCACATTCTTGTTTTACAAATTCTATCTTAAGTGAGCAATTACCACTGCTCCAAATTTTCTGACTGACTTTTAAAGATAAGTTACCCTAATGTGATCTCAATGTATACTTCAGCACTAATCCAATTTACCTAAAAAACAGAGCTCCATAGATGTTTCTCTAAAAAGCGAATGGTTGGATCTCTATTACCCTTTTTTTGGTATCATAACACTTTTTCATTTAGAGTTTTTTGTTCTATTTTATGTGCTTATTTTTGTTCTGGCATAATAAACAGGGAAGGTATAAAGTCTAGAGGAGGTTTCCTTTAATTAAATTCGGAATCACTAATTGAGTCATTGAAAAACTTTGCAGATGGGAAAAAGATGATGAGATACCATGATTCCAAATGGGACAGTATTAGGATTGATTCTGTCATAGATGAACAATTCTTTAAAATTTTGCTATTTCTTTACAAGTGCTGAAATAGCATGAAAATTAAACATTGAACAGCAGTAATCATTTACTATAGCTTACATTTAAGAATGAGATATTAGGGTTAATTGGAAAATTCCTATGTAAAGAAAAAGATTTGAATACTGGGCTTGATTGCTTTGGGTTCTTTGTAGTACTAAGCACTTAAATTCAGTTTACAATGCCTTTCATTATTACTATTTATAATATTCATTTTTTATTTATTAGCAAGTGTTTTCAAATGCTATGCAATTGCATATGAAAATATATATAATATAATTATAAATTATACTAACTCTAATACATAGTTTAAAAGTTAAAAACCATTATGTATCTCAGAACCCTAAGTATGGCCTATTTAAACAAACTTACTAATTTATAGAATCTAAATGTTATATTTACATTTTAGAATAATTTTCCTTTGAAAAATATGACTGTAAAAAGCATCTTAATACCTTTCTAGGGAAATCACAGTGCTTTAGTATACATGGATATGTTAATACATAATTGCTGAAAATTGCAGAATACATGAGTTTGAATTCATTGTCATCTGCCAACCAAACTCTTCTTATCTAACCTAATATTGAGGGCAAAATATAATTTTTTTCCGCTCTCCATATTTCAGCTCCAGCAACTTACATAAGGAGAAATATCTTAGAGTAGCTTTTCTATTTACTGTGTAGCTATTTTTCCCCCTTCTTTTTCTTAATAATTGTACCTGTTTAATTTTTGTCTCCAATTGAAATACTATAAAATGTTTTCCTAAGCTCCCACTTAAAAGTATTTT
Organism: Sus scrofa; assembly: GCF_054392235.1. Classification (NCBI taxonomy): domain Eukaryota; kingdom Metazoa; phylum Chordata; class Mammalia; order Artiodactyla; family Suidae; genus Sus; species Sus scrofa. The sequence continues at coordinate 67,596,072 of NC_139390.1, forward strand.
CTTATTGAGTAATTGCAATATAATGGCCTGCAATTGCATTAAGCATTTGGAATAAATAGGAAAGGATTGAGTGAAAGCAAAATGAATCCATTATGTTTCTGTTGAATAGAGACAGGAAAATAGAGAGAAGCCCTAACTCAAAACATTAATTTCTATAACTGTACAAAATGTTCATTCCTGAATTTTCCAGGTAAAGGTAAAAGTGAGGTTAACTTTATACAGCCCAAAAGATTATCCCCAGTTGTCCTGAGGAGATAAATACTTGTGTCATGGTTGTTCCCTAGAGGGAGGTTACAACATCCCCACCCAGCGTGACTCTGCTGGCATAACAGGCTGGAGGGAATGAAGAATAAAGTCACAGAGATTCCTGCAAATCCAGAAACTGACCCTGCCATCAGAGATCAATCCAAACCACACTTGAGCAGATATAATTTAGCTGCAGTATGTCATTCGGGTAGCCTAGGAGAAATTTTACTTATGCCTTAGGAGAGGGGGCAAGGAAAAACATCTTTATATTCTGTGTTTTTCTCTGTTTTTAACAGTGAAAACAACACTGCTTTGTAATGTTATAAAATACATTTGACACCTTATCTCAGTTTCAGAGGGGGTGAAATTTCATCATTTAATCCTCCATAGCCCAAGTCCAACATTTTAATTTTTCATTAAACATTTTGGTCATACTATGGCATTTAGGGACTTCTTTTTTTTCTTTTTAGGGCCACGCCCAAGGCATACAGAAATTCCCAGGCTAGGAGTCAAATCAGAGATGCAGCTGCCATCCTACCCCACAGCCACAGCAACACAGGACCCAAGATGTGTCTGTGACCAGGGGCTTCTAATGCCATATTTTTTCCTGGAGCTTTCAATGAATATTTTTGTATTTAAGCACCCTTAGATTATTGTCCTAAAACAAACTTATTTTTCACAGTAATAGAAATACTTAGCAATCATTTTCAGTAAATGTCATTTATTATCTCAAAATTAGCAGGTAACCCTGGTAATGGTAACTATTACGGAAGTCTTTGATGATCAATATATTTAGGTAAAAATATATTAAACAAGTTTTTTATACTACAAAATAATGATAAAGCTCTTGCACCTTATCTTTTCTGGAACCAGATAATACAAAACCTAGCAAAAATGTACTTATTGCTTTTCTTTCTTTATCTATAAAAGTGAAATGTATTTATCATTAGCCTTATTTTGGTTTTCAGTCTTTTGCACAGAGAATACAAGATGGAGTTCCCTTGGACATTTAGGATTTTTCAATATTACAATGCTCATTTTTAGTGGCTTTTAAATTTCTTTAGACCATCTTCAAATCTCTCATGTCATATTTATTTTCAAATGTTATGGACCACCTTTAATTCAAATAACATTTATGGGTGACTATAGTAGATCTGTCCTATAGTATATAAGGCTAAATGAAATAAAATCTTCATTTTTATAGTCAGTGGATATAAAACCAAATGTATTTTATGTTTTCCATTTTCCAAATATTATTCAAACACCAGTTATTTATTTTGTAAATTTATGAAACTTAATAAAAACTTTCAAACTCTTTTTAAGTTGTGGATATTTAAAATATAGGTTTTTCTTACTCTGACCAAGTCACATGGCACTTTCTCTCATCCAGATGGTAATATTAAAGTTATTTTTAGTGTAAATTACCATATTTTACTTTTCATATGCTCCTTGCTTAGTTGGATTTCAAATCTACCAAAATATTCAATAGAGTACACAAGGATTAGTGCTTTTCTTAGCTCTCCCAAATTCTTTAGTTATTGCATGCATAGTAATAACCACCTTGAAGCAGCTCATTCAGTGGAGCCAGCTGCTAGGGTCATGTCCTAAATACAGCTTAAACAGCAGGCTCCAGTCTGATGAAATCTGACCGGTAATCATGGAGCAAACAGAAGCTCAGCAGCCGTTCATATTTAAGATTCAGCAAGCACACGAAGCTGAAAGCACCTCTTCTGCTTTGACATTATCTATAGGGCCAATCCTCAATATGCTGATTCTATCGTAACACAGAAAATTGGTTAATTCCCTCTGGAAATTAGCAATGAAAAAAGTCTCTCCTTGAATCGTTCTTCCTTCTTCTTTTGATTGGCTGATGCTATCTTTCCTTTACCTGAGGAGAAAAGAAACATTTTTAAAAAGTATGTCCATTTATAAAACATCTGCACATTTTCAGTATGTTTTTGATGCACAACGTGAGACTTGATCTGTGCCAATGAAGTTGAGATAGGTATTCTCCCAAACTAATCAAAATATTCTTAGAGAATGCATGATGTTTTTTTCTTTTTGTAGGCACTGCTTTTTCTTTTTATGATATGTAGTGTTCAGCTTTTTGACTTGGAGACGTGTTTTAAGTGCAGGGGTGCTGACTTCTAAATACTCTGTGTAATTGTCTCCTGTTTCTCAGATACAATATTATATCCACTGCAATATAGGGATGTGTGTACACGTGTATATACACACACATGTACTATAATATCCTGATTATGTTATACATTAGTTATGATATGATATAATACTGTCAACCACTCATAGGAAAACTCATTATGGAAAAATGCGTGTAGAGAGATTTTTCTATCATGATAATTCTGAAGGTGACAATTTTGAGATTGGTGGGTTTTGCTGAGTGTACCTTGCACAGACTACTTCCTTTGCCTTTTGCAAATGTGCTCAGACGATATCTGCTAAGTGTGCCTGAATATATGTAATTACCCTGACCTTTAAAATTGGGATTAAATCGGTCTTCTTGTGATGTAAGTGCAATGATGAATCCCTCTGTTTAAAAGAACAATGAGATGCTTTCCGTATGGTCATTTAGAAATATGAGGAATTCTTTATTTTTTCTGCTTTAAACCTCATACCTACACTTTTTTTATTAATGTATTGATCCGTGCTACTTCATTTGTCTTTTATGCCATATACGCAGTTTTCTTCTCCCAACCCTCCCCAGGGTAAGGATCACTACATTTTAAGCCGCCTTGTTCCCAAAGCCCAACACTGTACTATCAGCCAATTCAGATGTGGGTTTAATGAATGGTTTTGATTAAGATAATGATACTTATCTAGTTACTATTTACAGACCATTTAGCAACAGTGATCACCTTTAAATTTTCCAGCACACCTTGTGGCTTGTATGCAAATTTGAAATAGATAAAAGCAATTTTTAAAAACTATTTTGATCTTAACCTTTACAGTTTGGCTGCCTTCTTCACTGATTTTGGAGCCATTTCCCTGGCTTGGGTGTCTACTGTGGATGAGTTCACACAGTTTTAAACTCAATTTACTTCTTTCTGAGCAATTTTTTCCCTTTATTTTCACCAATTTTCAATTAGAAACTCAAGGCCATAGGGTGGAGAAAGAAGAAGTTTCTTTGAGTGACTTGAACATAAATTTAATCTGTTGCCACCATTTCAGGCAATCATGCTTTGTTCACTAGACCATCTTCACTGAGGTTAGTTTTACTTCTTTTATTTTAAATAATGGGGCTCCTAGCGAGCCAGTTTCTGTGGTTTTGTGGCAGTTTAACTATCCGCCTCCAGTAATCTCACTCTCTTCTTAAAACAATGGTGATACAAAGCAGAGCCTAGAATGTGCTGCTGTTAGCCCAACAGGTCATAATTCAGATGTGATAGAGGTAAGTCTTCAAAGGAACAAAATATTATTGCTACAGCTACTACTGTCACTACAATAATAGCTACAAATCCTTTAATCATAACATTAAACATATCTATTAAATATTTACTCTAAATTTACCCATATCATCCCTATTAAGGCAATCCTCTTATTTATCAATAGGTAGATTTTTTATAATGATTTTTTATTTTTTTCCATTATAACTGGTTTAGAGTGTTCTGTCAACTTTCTACTGTACAGCAAAATGAACCAGTCATACATACATGTATACATTCTTTTTTCTCACATTATCATGCTCTGTCTTAGGTGACTAGATACAGTTTCCAGTGCTATATGTCAGGATCTCATTGCTTATTCATTCCAAAGGCAAGAGTTTGCATCTATTAACCCCAAATTCCCAGTCCATCCAATTGTCTTCCCCTTCCCCTTGGCAACCACAAGTCTGTTCTCCATGTTCATGATTTTCTTTTCTGTGGAAAGGTTCATTTGTGCCTTATATTAGAATCCAGATATAAGTGATATCATATGGTATTTGTCTTTCTCTTTCTGACTTACACTTAGTATGAGAGTCTCCAGTTCCATTCATGTTGCTGCAAATGGCATTATTTCATTCTTTTTATGGCTAAGTAGTATTCCATTGTGTTTATATACCACATCTTAATCCATTCATCTGTTGGTGGACATTTAGGGTGTTTCCATGTCTTGGCTATTGTGAATAGTGCTGCAATGAATATGTGGGTGCATGTGTCTTTTTCAAGGAAAGTTTTGTCCAGATATATGCCCAAGAATGGAATTGCTGGGTCATATGGTAGTTCTATGATCAGTTTTCTAAGGTAGCTCCATACTGTTTTCCATAGTGGTTGTACCAATTTATATTCCCACCAACTGTATAGGAGGGTTCCCTTTTCTCCACACCATCTCCAGCAATTGTTATTTGTGAACTTACTAATGATGGCCATTCAGACTGGTGTGAGGTGGTACCTCATAGTAGTCTTAGTTTGCATTTCTCCAGTAATCAGTGATGTCGAACATTTTTTCATGTGCTTGTTGGCCACCTGTGTATGTTCTTTGGAGTAATATCTGTTCAGGTCTTTTGCCCATTTTTTCAATTGGGTTGTTGGCTTTTTTGTTGTCAAACTATCTAAGTTATTTGCATATTTTAGAGATTAATCCCTTGTCAGTTGCATCGCCTAGAACTATCTTCTCCTATTCTGTAAGTTGTCTCTTTGTTTTCTTCTTTGATTTCCTTTGCTGTGCAAAAGCTTGTCAGTTAGATTAGGTCCCATTGGTTTATTTTTGCTTTTTTGCCTGTTGCCTTGGGAGACAGACCTGAGAAAACATTTGTAAGGTTTATGTCAGAGAATGTTTTGCCTATGTTTTCTTCTAGGAGTTTGATGGTGTCTTGCCTTATGTTTAAGTCTTTAAGCTATTTTGAGCTTATTTTTGTGCATGAGGGTGTGTTCTAGTTTCATTGATTTACATGTGGCTCTCCAGTTTTCCCAGCATGGTAGATATTTTTTATCTTAATTTTACATAAGAGAAAACTGAGTAATTTGAGTTATTTGGCAAATTAAAGCTATTAAATGATAGAGCATGCACTCAAGTCTACGTCTACAGAGACCCTAAGGTCCTTCTCTTAGCCCTATATTTTACCCTGTATTTTAACAAGGCGCAAAAGTTTGAAACCCCCCCCCAAAAAGTTCAACATATCTGGTAGCTAAGCTTTAAAATGCGGTTTCAGGAAGCCCTGATTTTCTAATGCTGTTCTTTCAGACTAGGTATTGCTTGGGGGTGACTAGAGGCAACTGTGAGAATTTGGGAAAAAAATTCTGTACATACATGTCTTAAACTCAACCCCATGAGGACTCATTGTCAGAAATAGTAAAGTCTGAATATGTATTCTGAATTCATCAAATAACTAATGCAAATAGGGAATTGAAGAGACAGAAATTTGAGAGATAACATGGAAAATTTTCAGTCTGTTATAGATGAAGGCTAACCTTAGGCAATGCATCCTTTGCTCTAATATAATTCACAATTAATGTGGATTCCTAATTAAATTTGAAAAAGTTAAATTATGTTTAGTAGCTCAGCATGTAATTATAATCTTTCAACATCGAATCAATTTCATACCAACATACCTAGATTTTAGTGAATATTTTTTTAATCAACATTTTTTCTTCCATATACATGCCCTGGATAATGTGAGGACCATCTTTTGATCTTGCTAAAATGTATTATCATAAGCAGAATATAAATAATTTAAGATTTGTAGTTTCTATACTAAATAGTGAAGGGAATTACATCCTTCTCAGGTACCCCCACAAACCTTCCTGCAAATCTAAGAAATAATTTTCAGAAAATAAAAATGTTGCAAGCAAATCTTAAGTTTTCATTTAATTCATGAAGTTTCATAATTTTTTATTATCACTACATTCTTTTCCAAGGATATAAAAGTCTTTTTATTTATTTTTGTCTTTTTGTTAGAAGTAAACATTTTTTTCCATTGTCTGGATCAAAACTTTACCAAGAAGATACAATTTTTAAAGGAGTCTTACATAAAAGCTAAGAGAAAATAAGATGAATGAAAATAACACATTATTGGGAGTGCCCATTGTGGCTTGGTGGTAATGAACCTGACTAGTATCCATGAGAATGCCTGGCCTCACATTGATAGCTGGCCTTGCTCAGAGGGTTAAAGAATCCAGCAGTGCTATGAGCTGTGGTATAGGTTCCAGACATGGTTCAGATCAGATCTGGTGTTGCTGTCGCTGTGGTGTAGGCCAGCAGCCGTAGCTCAGATTTGACCCCTAGCTGGGGAACTTCCATGTACCACACCTGTGGCCCTGAAAAAAAAAGAAAAGAAAAATGACACATTATTTATCATTTAAATAAATAAGGTTAGCAAACAAAATTTCTAAAATATAAAAAAGTAAAAATTTTTCATTTAAAAAACCACCGAAAATCTACTCAAAAAAGATGAAATTAATATCATTAGATATAAGATGTTGGAAGTGGATTCAGATCCAATTGGCTGATTTCCTATTCCAGCCTCTTGACTGCCACCTCACCACCAATGCCTGTATTCTGTATGATACCAACTCTTTTAGTCACTCCAGGATTCATCCCTTCCTATGTCCTTGACTAATAATCTCAGATGGATTTTCCTTATATGCCTATGCAAAGACCTTGCTCAGAAGATCCTAGTTGCCATTTTGCTCCACTTCTTCAATGGACTTTTTAAACAGATTTTGTACTGAAGATGTTAACACTATATGAATATTTACTGCAAATATATTTATGAATATTATCTTTAGATTTTGTTTAGAAAGTTTTATGATATGCAGACATTTCAATTTTATGAAAATCACACGTCTATAATTTCCCTTGCAATGATTTTATTGCTTTAAGGATTAGATAAAACTGTCGCTATAGATAGGTAGACAGAGAGAGATAGATATTCATCATAGTTTTCTATTTATTTTGATTTTTTCTTGTATATTTTATTCTATATTCCATTTATAATATGTAGCATATAATTTGAGTTGAGGATTCAAAATTTGCTTATTCAACTAGAAATTAATTTGATAGCACCTGTTATATCCTCTTTATTATAAATTAAATAATGAGACTCTTACTGAAAAGTTTATATCATTTAATCTGTCCTCATCCTCTGTTTTTTGCTTATTTTAATATATATAAGTATCTAAAAGGAAAAAAATTATCTTAAAAATTTTCATTCCCGTTGTTTTTTTCTTTTTGGAAAAAATGCAATCCTCCAAAAGAAAGATAGTCTATCTCTGTCAGTTTAGGTCTTTGGGATACATTTATTAAGATGTAGTTGAGGCTGCAAAATATTTATTAGGCAAAATGCCCATGCATGATAAAGATGGAGGAGTTAGAGTAGGTGGATGTTGTCTTCAGACTGAAATGTGGGTCCAACACTTGTGAAAGGACAGAGGAATAAAAGAGGGATTAAGTAGGGAAAATCTCAGGCTGCAGTGTAACTCAGAATGTCTGGGCCACACCAATAGAGAAATTCAGAACAAACATTTCCCTTTAGAGGAGGCCTCCTTTGGGATGGAATGGCCTGATCCAGTACCCTAGCTTTGCTCAGCCATTGACAGGATGCAGCCCAGAGGTGAGTGACGTCACAGTAAGCAATGCAGTGGGTTAAGAAGAGGCAATAGCTTGAGAATGTCAACTAACTGTCTTCACAGAAGTTTCTCTCTGGAAGGAAGAGCTGACTAGTGCATTTACATGGCTGCTCTAGCATCTTATGGATGTTCCTTCAGCTTCATTCCATTATCCATAACAAACGGCTGCTCTTGCAACCATTATTTCCACTTTCTTCCTCCTAATACTCAAAGGGATGTTCCTCTTATCGAAGAATGCCAACCCTTCCTCTTGTCCTCTGTAGAAATCTTATGTACATCACCATGGATGTGGATCTTTTAAGATATCAGATCTTTTTCACCCTCTAATCTTAATTTTTTCTCCATTACTACTCCTACCCCAAAGTGTATTAGTACTCCAAGGCTCAACAATATAAAAAACATAAATAAAACATAAACAAAACACCAGCTCCTTTCAAAACAGCAATCCAACTGTAGATTGCTGATTTTCACATTCTACTTTAATTTCTCCTTTTATTTACAGCCAACATTTTTGCAAGAATAAGCTAAATCCATCCATTTTCCTTTTTCGACTTTATTCTATTCTTTGCCCCACCATATTCTTTCTGGCCCTGCTAATCTCTTAAAACTTTTCCTTCCAAAATCACCTCTGACATTGAATTACATTATCACCTTTCCTCTCTGCTTTTTGAGTTATCAAGTTCAATCCATTGTAGTTTCTAGAGATCGACTGAATATGTACATGTATACGTATTCCAGTGCATGTTTATATGTGTGTTTGTATATGCACACGCACACAAGCACACACACTCCCCTCTATTCCAATGGCTATTTTATTTTCCAAACTATTTTTACCTCTTACCTAGGTTACTGCAAAAGCCACTTAGAGAAGAACCCTCAGCCACTCTTTAAAGTTATTGGGAGATGTAGTTGAGGCAATAGATAAATAAAAATGAAAGAGATTAATATATAGTTAAAATGTTCCCCAAATTGGGAATCATAGACCTGAGAGGCAGGATAGTTTCAGAGAAGAGGAAGCAAAAACCTAACAGAAGAGAATGATATAGCTTTTGGTATTAAGAAGATTATAGTATGCTAATATGATGGCTTTTTATTTTATGTTTAAGGACTGTTGATCAGGTTTCAAATTGCCACTGTGCAGTGTGGAAGAGTGAGTCCATGCATGTTTATGACTTAAAGTAGGTTTATTTGTTCTCCATTGTTAGTGTGTGACATTTTCTACGAAAATTACGCTTCTTGGTGCATATAGGAAGAAAGTGAATGGTTGAGTTTATTGAGTTGATTTTTTTTTTAACCTCTTCTTGGGGAATTTGTAATTCTGTCCCTCCTCATACTGGAAGACATGTTTTATTGGTGGACTGTGTCAATAATCCTCTAACAGATCTTTCCATTCCATTCGCCTTCTTCTAATGCATTAACTCAGAAAACAGATTGTGTAGAACCTTGTAAACCAAACCCTAGAAGAGACCATGATACTCTCCTACTTCAAATGATTTTGTTTTATTTTAAAAAATGATCACACTATTAAGGCTTAGAAATCCCCACATAAAGTGGTATCTGATATATTTTCAATAGTATAGTCTACCAACTCGTCTCTTACTACAATGAACACTTCTTTCTCTTCCAAAGTCTTCATGTACCTAGGTCCTTCATTTGCCAGGGAAGACTGGCCATCCTGAATCATTTTTTTCTACTTATTCCCTATGACCTTGTCCTGTTTATTTTTTTACAAATTTTATCATAAGTTATTATTCTCACGTTTCTGTTCAATTACCTGCCTACCTCATGACAAAGGAAATTTCAAGAGAACAAGATGATATTCACCACTGTATTTCTAAAACCTAAATCAGAGAACACATTCAATAGATATTTGAAAATATTGACTGAATATTGATAATATCATTGGGATATCAAATGTGTTTCTGCAAATATGAAGAAAAGATTATCAACACACATTTTTATGTGAGCAACTTTATATTTGGTATTTAATTGTTATAATAGTTTTGCAAGAAAGGCACTATTGCCTTCAATTTTTAAGTTATAAAAATGATATTCAGAGAACCTATTAGCTCTCCTTTGTTACAAAGCGAGATAGCCAGATAGCAAACATATAACCCCATCTTCTAAACACAAATTCAGCACTTTTTGAAGTATATTGACTTGGACCCCATGCAATTATTGCACATTAAAAAGAAAATTGGCTCTATTACTAGATGGCAAAGCAGAAAGAGGAAAGAAGATTTCTGTTTGCGCCACTACTAACCAGTAGTTAGCCCAATTCATCAAGGGATGCAAAACATTGAAATTTAGTTTTCATTGTTTACCCAGTGACTCATAGCATCACAGTTAAAAAGGCAATCTAATATAAATCTTATTTGTTCATATTTTCTACAAAAAAAACCATAGTAAAAAAAATTTAGTTACTTCAATTGATAATTTTGTTTAAGATAAAATGCCTTCATTTTGTGTTTCTCTTTATAATGTTCAATCTATATGTCCTCTGAAGCAAGTTTGCCTACACACACACACACACACATATTTCATCCCAAATTCCTTCCTGCAAATACAGAAGAGTTTGCTTTTGGGGGATTTTTTTGTTTTGTTTTAATTTCTGGAAAATGGAGCTTTATTGTTCTTAGATGCATAAAATATAAAGAATGGATTTTTTCTCCCTAATTTTGCTCCTGTGACATGCACATTATTCTATAACCTTTGTGTTGTGGTCACAGTTAGCATTATACACAGTCATTAAGATTGCTTGTTAACTAAAAATTGTAACTAAATTATGTAACTTTAAAGGGGTGCTTTTTTTACACAGTAATGAAAGGCTTGTGTCAACAGTTCAGAGACGTGCATTCTGTACAAACACTTAGTATTGGTACAAACTTTTATCATAACAAGATTTTTGCTGAAGTGCAAATCTACAATTAGGATGATGTTATTGGTCAAGGAGGACAAATAACTCCAATTTATTCTATTTATATACCTGTAATTTCTGTCATTTAAAAGTGTCCTTAAATTTGGGTCTAAAATCTTTAATTAGTTATAAAAAATAATCAGTTAACCAAAATACTCTAATTTCTAAAATCTAAATTACTTGATTTCAAAGTACATCATATCCCATAATAAGGATGTTTACCTCAGGAAAACTTACATTGCTTCTTTCCCCATTAACTCTCATGCACATACAATGCAGATACAAACTATTCTAGATAAAATAATGATAAAGACAGAATTTGTCATTAAAAACAATAGAAGCTAAAATACATGCTTTTTGTAGGACTAGCAGACATGCTTGAGTAATCCAAGGCAGAAATGACATTGATCCAAAGCAAGGAACTCCAATTCTCAATTGGAAAGCCAGAAGACCTATCTTCCTGATTTCAATTTTTCCACTTTCTGCCTATTTGCTCCATTCTTCTTTCTCTGCAACCTGGCATTTTCTGCTTCTTGGTACAAAGGAATGGAAATTGGTGCATTAGTGGCTTCCAGGTTTATATCACCTTTACTTAATAAGTCAGCTCATGGTTAGCTATTTTCAACTTAAATTCAAAGTTTCCAAAAGATAGAATGAAAATGTACCAGTTCAGGTGGTATTTCCATCTATCTTCAGTTACTTGTAGCCAGGAGGGTTGACTCATAGAAAAGAAACAATGATAAAAGGAAGCAAACCTGTGGGTGGGGAAGGCAATTCCCAGAAAAGAAGCCTGGACTGACAGGCATATTAGTGCTACTGAACTTCCTACGCTTTGCTGTTACATGATTAGCTATCAAGTTTTGATTCACTGAAATGAACTGATTACCATCTTTTCATGCTCTACATGGAATTTTGGGATGACAGAAATGGTATTACAGGGGTATGCACAGCTATGGAATAAGTCTGATACATAATATGTGAATATCAAATTTCCTTCTTGGTAATTAATTTAATATGGTTATATTTTGATTAAAAACATAGGATCTCTGTGGCACAGTAATCCTATACAGCAACCGATATAGCTCAGGTTGCACTGGAGGTGTGGATTCGATCCCTGGTGAGGTGGGTTAAGTGCACAGGTTGCAGCTATAGCTTGGATTCAATCCCTTGACTGGGAACTTCCATATGACATGAGTACGACCATAAAATTAAAATGTATATTTATGTATGCATGTATGTATGTGTGTGTGTACGCAAGAGTGTGTGTGTGTGTGTGTGTGTGGTAGATTAAAAGTACCAGCCAATTTTAATGAATAATTTATCTCAGTGTATCATACATATAGAAATGCAAACAAATCCTAAGTGCAAAGCTTGATGAATTATCAAAAAGTAAACCATCTGTTCAAAAAATAAAACTGTATAACTACAGTTTTATGAAGCAGAACCTTACCCATTCTCTACAGTCCCGCGTAGTCTCTCCAAAGATGAATTCTACCTTACTTATCAAATTATAGATCACTTTCCTTCTTGAACATTTTATGTGTATGGAATTATGGAATAAAAGTGTGGATTCTTTTCTGACTGGCCTCTTAACATTGCATTCATAAGATTAATACAAGTCACTGAATAGGAATATAGTTTAATTAGAGTTGTGGTTGTATAATAATAGGCTTTGTATGCAAGCGTATCACCTTTTGCTTGCTTACCTGTTTTGCTATGAATGGATATTTGAGTAGTTTTAAGGTTTTGGGCTCTTGTGAATAACAATAATATTATGTACACTCTGATTCCATCTTTTGGATAATAGTTTGCCTGCACATATACTAGTAGTGGAGATGCTGAATCATTGGAGATGCGTATTTTTAGCTTTAGTAGATGCCTTCAACTTCCTAAAACATTAGTACCATCTTATTCTTGCATCATCAATTAATGATAGTTGTTGTTACTTTACATCATTGCTAACACTCGACTTGTATGTCTGTTTTTGCATTGGTGCCTATAGAGTGTGATCAAAAGTGTAGTATTAATGAACATTTTCTCATGACTTGGAACATGCTTTCCACTTGAATAGTTTTTGATTTGAAATATCTGCTCATATCTTTTCCTCATTTTTTTAATAGAGTTTTTTTTTTCCTTTTGACTTAAGGGTTTTCCTACACATTTTCAGTATTTTAGTAATTTGTTGTGATATGAATTGCAGACATGTTTTCTCCTTTCTGGCTTGACTTTTCACTTTTTAATAGCATTTTTTGGTAAGCAGAAATCCATAAAATTTAATGTAATTCAGTTTATCATATTATTTTCCTTACAAATGTGGGATGTTTAAAAATTAAGCTTCAAATTTGTCAAAACTCATAACAATGTACATATAAAAAGATGAGTTTTACTCTATATGAATTATACCACAAATCCAGATTCCTCTAATGTACATTAAGTAGGTACACCTACTTATTATTATTTTCTTTTGTTATTGATCTTTTCTAGAAGCATAATGCTCTAACATTTATGTATACAATTCTCATATAATTGTGTTTGTGTGATGGGAGGTAGTGATCAATGAATATATATTTCATTTATAGGATATATATTTCATTTATAGAATAATTGATTGTAAAGACTTCTCCCACTCTGATATGCTACATTTGATGTTAATTAAATGTTGTGTTTCATTAATTTATGTGGGTTCTCCTCATACCAAAAGCACACATTCTCAATTACTGAAGCTTTAAAATAAATCTTGATATCCACCAATTTCAGTCTTCTACCATAGTTTTGCTTCATCAGTGTTGTCTTGACTATTCTTGGTTCATTTAACTTCCATATAAATTTGAAAATAAACAAATTCCAATACGCATGTATACACACACTTACATTGTGTCTGCATCAAATCAAATATATAGATCTGTTCTTTATAATACTGAATCATTTTACTCATGAACATAGTATATTCTTAACTATTTAAAGAGCTGCTTTAACTTCTCTCTATAGTATTTACATATTTATGTATAGTGTTTTCTTATTTTTTAAATTCTTACAACTAGATTTATTCAGAGGAATCTCCTTTTTAAGTAATTGAAAATTTATTTTAATATGTTATTTTCTTATTTTTTATATAGAATTATTGTGAAGTGATTCTACTATATCACATTTCATTCTATCAACTTATATTTTATAGATTTTTTTGTTACTACATATCAGCTGCAAATGATAGTTTTATTCCTTTAAAATTTTTGTCTTTTTCTAATTTAATAAAATATGAAATATAGTAGTGATTTTAAATTTTGAGGAACATTCCAAGAATTATTTTCAGCTCAGATAAAAATATCTCCTATTATTTCATTATTAACCATGCTATTGATACTGATTTATCATTAATTATCCAATTATTTATAGATATCCATTTATAGGCGGTAATTATTAAGCTAATGTAGTCATATATTTCTAAGTTGTTAATAGTTTTATTATTATTTAATTTTTAATCTTATTAAATGCTTTTTCTGTACATGTAATGATAATTATATGAATTGTTCAGTTTGATTTTGTTGATGGGCATTGTATTGTTTGAATTTCGAGTGTTAAATGGAGCATTTTAGATAATGTCCTAAAATAGCAGCGACTAAAGCAAGGATTAAAATGCTAAGGTTTTATTAAGGGGGTTTAAGACCAAGCAGTGAAGTTGATGAAAATATGGGAAAACGAGGCAAGGAAAAGCTCAAATCAATGTGAGGCAATGCATTATCTAATTGGATTCCTCCTCACAGTCAGTCAGGAAGAGACCCAGAATGTCACTCAGTAGACGATTTTCTTGGCACACATGCTTTCATCACTTGATGAAAAAGGTATCTGCAAGGCAGAGGTAAGGGTAAAGTTAGTTTTTAACCTTGCGGTAAAGCACATGAATCTTTAAAAATATCCTGATCTTTTTCAAGCTTTCATCATGTCTATTTATTAATTTTTATGAATATAGGCTCATATTTTCCAATTTTATTCAGTGTACTATAAACCACTACATTTTTAAGCTACTTTGAAGATAAATCTGTCCCAGATTTGATCAATGAGATCATCTTTTAGATAGCTTCAGTGTTATTTTGAGCAATTTCGCCATTCTTTAGGCACTTCCTAAATTCCAGACACAAGAAGTTCAGGGTCATCTTGTTCTTTGCCTGCCCCAATCCTAGAATTCGTCAATTCTCTAAGATATTCTAGGCATTTTTAGTGGGGAATGGTATTTGAACACCATCATCTATGTACTAGGTATGCTCACAATGTTAGTAACAATTTATAGACTGCACCCTCCACACTATTTAGCTTTGAACTTTAATTTCCTTTCTGGTCTGAAACTAATGAAAGCTTTGTTCAGCTTCTTAAACCCTCGCCATCACTTTTTCTCAGTGTTTCATGCTTTCTGCCATTTCTTGTGAATGAACCAGCAACTGACTTCTCCAAATATAATTTAAGATAAAAGGGAAATGCAATAGTTACTGTACTTTGGCATTTAGTGTCCTTTGAAAAGAACAATAATACTCACTTTTCAGGATTATGTGTGTGTACACAAATGTGCGTGTACATTCACACATAGATTAGTTAGTAGTAGAAGTTTATGGATAAAGAGAGAGAGAGAAAGATTAATTTGTTAGTTTTTATTCCATGTATTTGATAATATTAGGAATTCTTTTAAAAGAACATAAGCATTCAATTTTTCAGTTAAAGTTAAATGAATTAGAGACCTGAGATCAAATGCTTGTTTTTGCGGATTATCAACTGTGTCTCCTTGGACATCTACTTTTCTTATGAGAATGATTATAATATCAACTTCCTGGAGCCTAGGATGTTATTCATATTAAACTAAAATGTCCTTATTTCCAAGATGGCTTAATTTCACACAAAGTCATATGAAAAATAGGAGAGAAATAATGCAAGAATGTTTGTAATTCTGTATGGAATTTAAGTTGTGAAATAGTTACATGGAAAGGAAAAAAAAAGTACTGTGAAAATTAGTGCTTATTTTAATATTTTTGCCAAGGGTTCTTTAATAAAGCAAAGTTTTTCAAGTCTGCAAAGAATAAGCATAATGAGGGTAAAATGACAGATTATACATCTATAATTTGGACTAATGGGTTGTGTTAAATCAATACATAAAGATAACTAACTTTTCTTTTACTTCTGGACTTCCTCTTCAGAAAGCAGTCTTAGCATTTTGAATTATCTTTTTTTGACTATGCTTTGATCTTTAGTCTTTTCCACAGAAATATTCTTTGATCCTCACCAAAGAGGCACAAAACCTATTAACCATATCATAAAGAATGTAACATATTCAAAATAACCCTGGCACAGTTTTAAATTATAGTGATAAACTTCCTAGTAGAATAAAAACAGAAGAATCCCATCTTTTTTAACGATATTAAAAATTACAAGATATATTAGTTATTATCTGATAAAATACATTTGGTATAATTAATTACAAAATAAAACAACTCATTCTTAAAGGAGTACAAACAGTAATTGACTACTATAAATGAAAGGTAAAACTCTTCATAACATTTTTATTTTCTCAGCCTAGCCATGGAAGACCTGACTTTAAATATAATGATCTGAAAATATCACTTTAGAAGCAAAAATAAAAATTGTTAAAATTTTTTCTGAACATAGATTGGTCAATCAAGTCTCCATTTTAAAGTTCACACAGAAAGCAACTGATTTCTTGTTAAAATAATTCTGACTCATGTAGAATGAGAATAAAAATTACTGGAAATGCTTGTTGAAAACCCATTCTTTAATGAATTTCATTGATTTGGCATCATTCTAAGTGTTTTTATATTGTGTATTTATTTATATTATATATTTATTTATTTTGATTGTGGTATAATGGACATATAATGTTATATTAGTTTCAGTTTTAAAACAATGATTCAATATCTGCATATATTACATAATGATCATAAGTCTAGTTAACCTCTGTCAATTTACATAGTTATTGAATTTTTTGCCTATTATGAGAATTTTCTTCCTATTACGGGAATTTTCAAAATTTACTCCCTTAGCAATTTTCAGATATGCAATACAATATTATTAACTATAGTTGCCATAATGTTCTCACTCCAGATTGCTTTGGCTATTTGACATTTCTTGTGGTTCTACACAAATTTTAAGGTTGTTTATTCTATTTCTTTGAAAAATGCCAATGAAATTTTGGTAGGGATTGAATTGAATCTATAGACTGCTTGGGTGGTATGGGTATTTAACAGTATTAGTTCTTTCAATCTTTGAATCTGGAATATCTTTCTAATATTTGTGTCTTCTTCCATTTCTTTTATCATTGTCTTGCATTTTTTTTTCATGTACAGGCCTTTAAACTCCTTGGTTAAATTAATCCTTAGGTATTTTATTCTTTTTGAGGCACTTGTGAATGGAATTGTTTTCTTATTTTTTCCCATAGTTTATTAATGTATAGAAATGCAACAGGCTTTTGTGAACTAATTTTGTATTTTGCAACTTTCTGATTTATTTATTAGTTCTAACATTTTTTGTGGGGTCTTAAGGGTTCTCTCTTTATGTCATCTGCAAATAGTGAAATATTTATTTTTCTTTTCTAATTTGAATGCTTTTAATTTATTTTCTTGCCTAATTGGTCTAGCTCGGATTTCCAGTACTGTTTCATAAAATTGGTGCGAGTAGGCACCCTCAATTTGTTCCTAATCTTAGAGAAAATGCTTTTAGTTTTCCAGTGATTGAATCTGATGTTAACTGTGGGCTTGTCATATATGGCCTTTAATATGTTGAGATATGTTACCTTTATACCCTCTTTGTTGAGAGTTTTATCATTAACTGATGTTGAATTTTGTTAAATATCTTTTTCTGTATCTATTGAAATGATTGTATGATTGTTATCCTTCATTTTGTTAATGTGATATGTGAATTGACTATTTGTGGGTGTTGACCTATTCTTGCATCCCTGCAATAAATCTAACTTGATCATGTATAATCCTTTTAAACATATTTTTGAATTCAGTTTGCTAGTATTTTGCCGAGTATTTTTTCATCTATGTTCATCAGTGGATGTTAACCTCTGCCTTTATTTTTGTGTGTTATCTTTGTCTGATTTGGTACATTGCAATGCTTGCTTCTTAAAATGTATTTTAAACCTTTCCCTCTTCTATTTTTTGAGAGAGTTTGAGAAACATGGGTATTAATTCTTCTTTGAATGTTCAGTAGAATTCATCAGTGAAGTCATATGATCCTAGACATTTTTTTGTTGGAGAATTTTTTTTTTTTTTAATCACTGCTTCAATCTCCTTACTGGTAGTTGATCTGTTGAGATTTTCTATTTCTTCATGATTGAGTCCTGAAAGGTTATATGCTTAGGAATTTATCCATTTCTTCTAGGTTGTCCAATTTGTTGGTATATCATTTTTCACAGTAGTCTTTTATGATACTTTGAAATTCTGTGGTATCAGTTGTAACATCTCCTGTTTTATTTCTAATTTTATTTATTTGAGTTATGTCTCATTTTTTTTGGTAAAATCTAGCTAAATTTGTTAATTTTGTTTATCTTTTCAATGAACCAGATCTTGGTCTCACTGATCTTTTTATTGTATTGTCAGACTCTATTTAACACTTCTGATCTTTTATTTACTTTTTCCTACTAACTTTGGGCTTAATTAGGCTTTTTTTTTTTTTCTAGTTCCTTGAGATGTAAAGTTATGTTGTTTATTTTAGGTTTTTATTCTGATTTTTTTTGAACCTCACCATTTTACATATGGAGAGCCTGAAGTCCAATTGGATCTAAACCCCAGAAAAGAAAATGTTACTAGAACCTATGTCTGTCTGAATCAATCTTTTAAAATGCACTTACTTTTTGCATGCAAATATGTAAAAATCCACTTTAAATGAAAATATTATGTTCTCTAGAAATAGAATAATAAGATGAAATACTTGCATTTTTATTATCTTTTATATTTTAATGGTTGGCTTTCCCTAGGTGATCAAGGAAGTTACAATGATTATAATTACAGATAAAAAGATTATATATATATACATATAAATATATGTTGTCAACCAAATCATAATTTCATGAAAAACTTAAAATAGAAAATAGATTTTATTGACATTCTATGATTTCTTGTCTTGCCAGTAACACATATTATTACTGATATAATGTATTTCTTAACTCAATGAGCTATGATTCAAAGTGGCTAAAATCAAATTAAATCCTGCCTCCCATCTCTTATAATTAATCTAACGTGTTGAATTGTCATCAGTAACTAAGTTACTTAAGCTTACAAATATTAACCTGTAAAAGAAGGACGTTAATGAATTTCTCTTAGTTTGCTCTTACCTGGAAATACATAATGATAAGAGACATTCTTCTGGGTAATAATAGCAGCAAATGAAAGAAAAGATTAATCAAGATGTGAATTTCTTGAAAGACTGGAAGAGCACAACTCTTTGGTACCCTAATTACTAATCATTTCTAGTATTTACCTGATTATTTAAAAAATTTCAGCTTACAAATAATATAAGTAATCATTGGATTGTATGACATGTGATGCAATTTCTACATTTAAAATTTTTACTCACAGACCAAACTGGTAATGTTTTAAAGTGTTTAAATCCATCTGTACCATATAAAACTTCAATATCTCTTTTAAATGTTTTTAAATTGATTGTAAATACATTAACTCTGCATCTCTATGACAGTCCTATAGTTGGTGATGCAACTGGAAATGAGATTGTATTCTGAAAGTGTTAAATTTTTTTAGCAGCTCTTTTTCTTCCAAATTAAAGTTTTAGTAAATTTATATCAATCTATACCCAATGTTCTGCCTATGTAATTCCTTTTACTTAATATTTGATCTTAATTTTATTGGTTTTATAACTCAGCATGTACTGTGAGAGTGAGAGATTGTTATTTCCATTCTGAGTTTAAAATAAAGAAGTGAAAAATGGGCTATATTTACTAACGTTACTACCACCAAGAATTTGTAAATCTAAACAGTCTAGTATTAAGTCCTGCAAACACTTTATTCCTCAGCAGCCTTTCCTTGCCTGTACGTACAAGGGTTAGAAGATGAATGGTGTTATTTCCCTGGTGCCCTTAGGAGGAAATTAATTATTTATTCAAAGTATGTTTTTTACCTTGATAACAAATCCAATAAACAAGTACTTTGATTAATGAATATTAGCATTTCTTATTGTAAGATGTATGGATTACTTATAGCTTGAAGGCAATTTTCGGCACAGTTTTTTTTGGGGGGGGGCGTGGCCTTTGTTCTGGCATTGAAGATTTAAAGAAAAGGTTTCTGAGACAAGAATAAAGAAGCTGGATTCTTGATCCAGCACTGACATCTCTTGGCTAAGTCACCTTACATAAGTCACTCAATGTCCTTAAAGTCAGTTTTTTTTTTTAATTTCAAAATTTTTATTAAAATCATATTTAAAATATTCATATATACATATTCTGGTATTGTGGAATGCCAGGAAAAACATTTGTACACAACAAATAATTACATATAACATGTGTTTAAGATGCTAAGTAAACAATGTTGGCTAAATGATTTTGCTTGTGAATTCTTCCATGACTTTAATAGTGTGTATTTTTTCTCCCTTCTTTGAGTTTTTATTCTACTTACATACATTTAACTTAATATCTTTTGTAGACATCTTTGAATTATTTTTAAGAGTTTAGGAGAGGGATTATATATTCATTACAAAAGCTGTATAGGAGAAACTTTATTTTATTCATTTTTAAAAATTATCATCATCATCATTATTATTTACTTTCAACTTTATAAAAGCATTATCAGGACTTCTAAAGGAAATGCAGGTATATTTTTGCATCTACTACTTAATGACAATATGAGTTTGAATAAGTTACTTATGAATTCTTTGCTTCATTTATTGTTCTATAAAACAACCTTTTAAGATTGTGTGAAGGTGAGATGAGATTTTGCCATATATAATTCTTCCAGAGTACCCTGAATTAATATAAGTATACTTTTCCTTATACATATTCATGAGATTCTTTCACGTCCAAATCATAAATGAGAAGTTATGAAAAAGAATTTTTCTTTCAGTAAATCAGCTGTAAGACCAAAAACTTTCTAACTTTTTGGCCTGTTTATTTTAAGGAATTAGAAGATAAACTGAAATATATTTAGATAATAGTAGATTATCTATATGGACTCATACTACAGAAGAAGGAGAGATTAAAAAGTAGAGATTTATTTTTCTGAAAAAATTTCTACTGACTATTTGGTTGTCTTTTTGTTGGTTTATTTAAAAATTTGGAGTCCAAACTCTTATGTCCATAAAATATTAGGATTCTATCTCAGAGTAGATTCTTGATAGAAATATTTTTATGCAGGCTGTTTTTACTGTCTTCTTTAGAGAAGCTGTAACTATGTTTTCCATGGATCAAAGCTTTATTAAATGATATAACTTGAGTCTCAAAAACTGCACTCAGCTTGGCTAAAATACCCAAAGTAGTGCAAATTCTGTAATGGATATATAAAACTGGAGGCAACTCAATTCTATCTTGGATCCTTGGCAGTCAGTGGGATTTTTAATAGACGCTATGCATTTACATCTGCATATCATTTAGCTTAGTCCCAAATGCCTAATGCAGGTTTATTTTCCACAATTTATTAATATTAATTTTGCTTTGGTAAACTAACTATGCACATTCTACTAGCAGGGTTATTTAGGTGAGGAGTTAATTCTTGGAGAATATAATATGAAGTGTAAAATCCATCATATTATACAAAGTATATTGTCTTAGTCAGCTCCAGCTGCCATAACAAAATACCAAGGACTAAATTAAACAACAGACATTTAGTTTCTTACAATTTTGGAAGCTGGAAAATCTGAGATCAAAGTGCTGGCCAATTCAGTTCCTGGTGAAATTTTTCTTTTGGGCTTGCAGAGGACTGCTTTCTCACCGTATCCTTACATGTCAGAGAGAGAACTCTGATGTGTTTCCCTTTTTTTATGCCGTATTTGATTAGAGCCTTGACCTTACATCCTCATTTAATAACCTCTATCACTTCCTTCCCAAATAGAGTCCAGTCCTGTCGAGGGTTAGGACCTCAACCTATGAGTTAGCAGGGAGTGGTGGAGTGGGTGCAAATATTCAATCTGGAAGAGAGCTCAAGAACCCATTGTGATTCTACATACAAGTAACGTGTGTCAGAAGATATCTAGGTATTTTAATTTGATTGACTTTTATTTCATCAATGATTTATTTAATGCTGATTATATAGACTCTATCCTAGATGTAAGAGGACAGAAATGAGTGATTAACCCCATTTCAAGGAACTCCTGGTCGACGCTGTTGCAAGATAAAAAAGTGAATGGTTCTATGGGAACACAGATTGACATATGTGTTACACATTGAGCAGTCTGAGCTTCAAACAGCTGAAGAGGAATGGAGAGGAAGAGGAACTAGCATTCTCGGAGATGCAGGTAGTGATGGTACAATAAGGAAAATAAGTTATGTCTGTGAAAGAATGATGAAAATGTTGCTGATAAAATAGGACAGGACCTGTTGATTAGAAGAGGTATCTGACAAGCTTTGCATTTTCTTTTCTTAAAAAGAACTGTGGAAAAACATTTATGTTGGAATCTAGCAATAAGCGCACCCAAACAGAATAATTTGTGCTAATGTTTTTCTAACTGACCATTCATTTTAAGTTACCATTAGAGTAATTGAAAAGTGATGAGATATAATGTGTCTGATTTATCATCTATGAGGACAATTGTTAATAAACAATTTTCTAGTGTTCAGAACATAATAAGATGGAGACTAAGGTTGATATAACAATAGTTTTATTAATTCTGAAAAAAATCAGAAATTTATTCAGCTGAGTTCTTAATATGTAAGACATCTCACTCCAGGCTTGCATAATTCTGTAAGAGAGATACAGTTATCTCCATTTAACAGATGGTGAATTTAAGCCTCAATGAGATTCAAGAATTTAACCAGCTTCCCTCAGCTATTCAGCAGGATTCCAGTCATTTGCATCTAACTTTAATGTCCTCTCACTTTCCATCACTCTACCTTGCTCCTCTTGAGAAAGGGACTTAAGTAATAGTAGCTTGCATCATGTAATTGATTGGGGATTTTAACTCAGTCACCCTCAGTGGAGAGACTTATATGGCACTGGTCTGGAATATTAGAAGAGTGTCAGTGGAAGGGGAGTTAGTAAAAAAGATATTAACTCTACAGTTTTCCTTAGTTTTGTAAAGAAACAAGTGATAATGAACCACTAATGATCTTTCAGGTTCTTTTAGCTTTTATACTGTGATTTCTATTTAGGTAAACTGAAAAGAATTAGTTTTCTCTCTAACAATATAACTGCTAATCATTTTAAATATAATATGGTTTGCTCTAAAACAATGTACTCATATTATCATTGTGAATATTACCTTTCATTTTAAAAATTAGATTCAGTTTCCTTAAATATTAATATTCATATTGTATGCTATTTGTGAAAACTGCATAAAAATTAAATTAAATTAACTTTGTTGAAAATAGATCAGCATTTTTCAGCACCTTTGTATGCTTTTGAATATTTACAACTTATGAGGCTCAGTGTTTGGGGACTGTGATAAACACACACTAAGGTGACTCTCAGTGAGATATAGGTTTGTATAATCCCCTGTTTTGAGTACAGGACAAAAACATGTAACTTGCTCTCTAACCAAGGTTGCCCTGCATTAAGTCTATCACACCACTCTTTTGTAAATATTTTCCCAGGATGTAATCTGATCTGTTTTTTTTTTGTTGTTCTTATTTGCCTCTTGAACATAATTTCCATGAGGGAAGAAACTTTAGTCTGTTATGTTTATTTCTGTGTCCCTGCACTGGCAGCAGTGCCCAGAAATTGCTGGTGCTCAGTATATCTTTGTTGGATGAATTATTTTTTTGTATATTATTTCTTTGTTTTTCTTCTCTACCTAAAATTAATAGAATTTCTAGTGGAATACTCCATGAGATCAGTATTAGTACTGATCATTTTTACTTCTATATTAAATACATCTAGAGCAGTATTTAGCACATCACAAGTGATAAGTGATAATTAAAATTTATTCAGTGGGGAGTTCCCATCATGGTTCAGTTGTTAATGAACCCTACTAGTAACCATGAGGTTGCGGGTTTGCTCCCTGGCCTCGCTCACTGGGTTAGGGATCTGGTATTGCTGTGAGCTGTGGGGTAGGTCGCAGATGTGGTTCAGATCCTGTGTTGCTGTGGCTGTGGTGTAGGCCAGCAGCTGAAGCTCCGATTAGACCCCTAGCCTGGGAACCTGCATATGCTGCAGGTGTGGCCCTAAAAAGACAAAAGACAAAAATAATTAAAATAAAATAAAATAAAATTTATTCAATGAATATATACTGCCTAATAATATCTATATGATACATATTACTACATAGAAATATGCAAGTTTGCCAATATATTTATATGAAGGTCTATTAGTATAACCTGACTGTACAAAATCTATTTTAACATGATTTATTTTTCACAGTAACCAATAAGGAAAGTATTACTATGAAGGGAAAACTATAGACTATAATAGCTTTGGCCAATCAAAGAGCAGATTTGAGAGTGATTAATCTTGGGAAATGACTTGTTCAATGGAGAAAGACATAGTTGTTTGCTTTTTCTTTGTAGTCTTGAGTATAACCTGGACTCATCTTCTAGCATCATAACCCTGAAATGACACATCTTGTCATGAAACCACATTGTACATCAGATGTAGCCTTAACTACATATAACCCAATTTTGTTCTACTCCTCAGTCTACTTTCTTAGTTTATTTTAACCCCCTGGAATCATCTTTGATTTCTCTTTTTTCTCACCTTTATCTCTCATATCAGTGAGCTCCTGCAGCTCTCTGTTCACCGCCTCCTCTGTTACCACTTAGAACAAACCATAATTATCTCTCACCTCTCCTCTCTTCCTAACTAGCTTCCCTATTGCATGTATTCTCATTCTCAATTCAGTCAGCTGCTAGTTATGTTTTAAACATGTAATTAATATCATATCATCCTATTTTTAAGCATCAACCAATAGAATCTCATTCATAAAATTATAGTTTTCCCTATGTCCTATGCTAGGACACTCCACATTAGCCATTAAACTAGATTTTAAACCTTTTTTAAAATTATGGGAGTAGAGTCTGACTTGTTATTCAATCACTTTCACTTTCAACCCTCAGCACCCTGCAATGTTTTTGTTTGTTTGTTTCTAATCTATAATATTTTCTTCTATTATCTCAATTAACTATTAGAATAGTTGCTTTTATCAGGAATTTTGTTTATTGCAAATAAATGTAAACAAAACATGAGAACACTAGTGTCCAAATTAAACTAAATCTGAGACTCTCATACTAAGTGAAATAAGTCAGAAAGAGAAAGCCAAATACCTTATCGCTTATATCTGGAATCTAATATATGGCACAAATGAACCTTTACACAGAAAAGAAACTCATGGACTTGGAGAACAGACTTGTGGTTGCCAAGGGGGAGGGGGAAGGAGTAGGATGGACTGGGAGTCAGTGGTTAATAGATGCAAGCTATTGTATTTGGAGTGTATAAGGAATGAGATCCTGCTGTGTATAGCACAGGGAACTATATCTAGTCACTTGTGATGGAATGTGATGGAGGATAATGTGAGAAAAAGAATGTATGTATATGTATGACTGGATCACTTTGCTGTACAGTAGAAACTAACAGAACACTGTAAACTAGCTATAAACCTTTCCACAGAAAATAAAATCATGGACTTGGAGAATAGTCTTGTGGTTGCCAAGGGGGGGAGGAGGAGGGAGTGGGATGGATGGGGTGCTTAGGGTTAATAGACACACACAGACTATTGCCTTTGGAATGGATTAGCAATGAGATCCTATGGTGTGGCGCTGGAAACTATGTCTGGTCACTTATGATGGAGCATG
This sequence comes from Sus scrofa, assembly GCF_054392235.1. Taxonomy (NCBI): domain Eukaryota; kingdom Metazoa; phylum Chordata; class Mammalia; order Artiodactyla; family Suidae; genus Sus; species Sus scrofa. The sequence continues at coordinate 67,621,747 of NC_139390.1, forward strand.
ATAATGTGAGAAAAAAGAATGTATATATGTATGTGTAACTTACATGCTATACATGCTGTACAGTAGAAAATTGACAGAACACTGTAAATCGGCTATAATGGAAAAAAATAAAAATCATTATATCAAAAACATCTTTAAAAACCTTAAAAAAAGAAAAAATGAAAATCATTAATAAAAAAACAGATGAAACCAAATTTGGTATTCAAAAGGAAACATGAATCACCAACCAAAATTAAACAAAGGTAACACAATCTATATTTTTTTCCTTAACGAAATGCCAAAGATAGGTGTATTTCCTTTAAGGCAAGCACATAGTAAATACCTCTCCTGATTAGTTCCAACTTTAATATATTTAACACTTGTGGTAGCTGCTCTCTAAGGTTGACCAATTTCCTCTAAGTTAATTCTCAAAAAGTAAGAGCCATTATATAAAAAGTACTGTGCCATGCCCTTGCAATCTAATCATTTTATATTTATTATTTAACCTTTACAATTCTATGAAATTATATTTTAAAAGATAAGCAAATATTTGTATATTACCTTTATTTTTGATTGCTGTTTTTTAGGATAGAAAAATGATAAAATAAATATATAAACAGCTCATACAACTCAATAACAAAAACAAGCAAACAACCCAATTGATAAACTGGCAGAAGACCTATACATTTCTTCACAGAAGGTATATGGATGGACAGTAGACACATGAAAAAATGCTCAGCATCACTCATTATTAGAGAAATGCAAATAAAATTACAATAAGTTACCACCTTATACTAGTTAGAATGACCATCATTAATAAATAAATACTGGAGAGAGTATGGAGAAAAGGGAGACCTCCTACAATATTGGTGGAAATGTACACTGGTACAACAACTATGGAGAACAGTATGGAAATTCCTCAGGAAAACTAAATATAGAATCACCGTATGATCCAGCAATTCTACTCTTGGGCATATGTCAGGGAAAAACTTTCATTCAAAAATGTATATGCACCTATATGTTCATAGTAGCACTATTCACAATAGCTAAAATATGAAAACAACCTAAATGTCCATTGAAAGATGAATCGATTAAGAAGAAATGGTGCATATACACAATAGAATACTATTCAACCATAAAAGGACAAAATATTGTCACTTGCAGCAACATGGATGCAACTAGACAGTCTCATACTAAGTGAAGTAAGTCAAAAAGAGAAAAACAAATATATAATTTATATGTGGAATCTAAAATATGGCACAACTGAATCTATCTACAAAACAGATACAGGTTCACAGAAATAGGAAACAGCCTCATGGTTGCCAAAGAGGAGAGGGGCAGAAACAGGATGGACTTGGAGTTTGGGTGAGTAGATGCAAACTATTACATTTAGAATGGATAATCAATGAGGTCCTACTGTACAGGGAACTATATCTGATCTCTTGGTATAGGCCATGATGAAAGACAATATAAGAAAGGGAATATATATTTATGTATGACTGGGTCATTTTGCTGTACAGCAGAAATTGGCAAATAGTAAATTGGCTATAATCTAAAAAAAGAAATAGCTTATGAATTCAAAGACCTTAAAACTTCAGCTGAAAAGGTTATAGAGGCACACACATATATGTATTTATCTTCTTACTACCTTAATTTACGATCAAATATTGGATTCTATGGTACAGACTCAAAAAAGATGTTCATTTGGTATAGAATGCCCAGGCAAACATCTCTAATTGTATGAGTGCCAGCCGTGAAGGCCTTTAAAGCAATGGGGTGATAAACACAACATAGGCAACAGAGGAGAAACTTGATGCTGGCAAACAGGTTTCTGTTCAGTTTCTCTCAAGAACGTCTCAATTTAACTTAATTTCACAAGGTCCATGGATGCAAATGCAAATATTTTCACTCTTAAAAATTGCTTAGATAAAAATTGCTTTAGTTACATCGACGTACTAAGATCCAGGCATCCTAAGCAGCATCATACAGCAGGTAGGATGTTCTCTGTCTTTTAAGGTATTTAAGATGGTAGAAATGTACTGCGTGAAGAATGAGGGTAGAGCAACAGGAATAGTTTAGACCAAAAAATAATAATAATGGGACTTTACAACCTTCATATTTATTTATTTTATTAATTTATCTTTTTGCTATTTCCTGGGCCGTTCCCGCGGCATATGGAGGCTCCCAGGGTAGGGGTCTAATCGGAGCTGTAGTCTCCGGCCTACGCTAGATCCACAGCCACTCTGGATCCGAACCGTGTCTGCAACCGACACCACAGCTCAAAGCAATGCCGGATGGTTAATCCCCTGAGCAAGGGCAAGGACCGAACCCGCAACCTCATGGTTCCTAGTCGGATTCGTTAACCACTGTGCCACGACGGGAACTCCCCACAACCTTCATATTTAGAAGTCTATGTATTTAAATGCAGTGGAGGAGTTCCCATCGTGGTGCACCAGAAACAAATCTGACTAGGAACCATGAGGTTGCAGGTTCAATCCCTGGCCTCACTCAGTGGGTTAAGGATCTGGCATTGCTATGAGCTATGGTGTAGGTCGCAGACGTGGCTCAAGTCTAATGTTGCTGTGACTGTGGTGTAGCTGGAAGCTGTAGCTCCATTTAGACTTCTAGCCTGGGAACTTCCCTATGCCACAAGTACAGCCCTAAAGAAAAGCCAAAAAGAAAAAAAAAAAAGCCAAAACAATAAAAATAAATGCAATGGATACAAGACATTTTGTTAAGAATTCTGAGTGGTCATTTATTAATTTTAAGTTAAAAATAAGGAAGTCCAGAATCTGTAACCAATCATGTGGGACAAAGACAGACTAGAATTTGAACAATGACCTTAAATGCATGCTAGTTTAGAAAATAATTATAATAAATATATCAGTACATTGAATAGTTATATTGAAATTTGATTGCTATGTGTATGGATCCCATATCTGAAGCAGTAGCCATTACTATACAAGCATAAAGCACTAATGTGATATAATTAATCACTATCAATCAGGTGTATTTCAAATAATGCATTTGGTTGAATCAAGATAAACTTACATAATGGAAAAAAATAATAAATAAACTTACATAATGGATGTTTTTTGATTTCTTGGAACACATGGATTTTCATCTTCATGATTTTGAATATAGAGCTTAATGATTCCAATTATATGCAAAATAAAGGAGTTCCTGTCATGGCTCAGTGGTTAATGAATCCGACTAGGAACCATGAGGTTGCAGGTTCGATCCCTGGCCTTGCTCAGTGGGCTAGAGATCCAGCATTGCTGTGAACTGTGGTGTAAGTCACAGACACCATTTGGATGTGGTGTTGCTGTGGCTCTGGTGTAGGCTGGCAGCTACAGCTCTGATTGGACCCCTAGCCTGGGAACCTCCATATGCTCTGGGAGCGGCCCTAGGAAAGGAAAAAAGACCAAAAAAAGCAACAAAAACAATTACATGCAAAATAAAATCAAGTTGAAGGAAACTGAACTATGAATCAGTAATCCATGTATTATGACAGAATTATAGTCCACACTGTTTATGAATGAATTTTATGTTTGAAAAATACTCAAACAATGCTAGATTTCATTGCTTAATACATTCTATCATAAAAATTATCACAATGTTTCATTATGATTATAGTGAAATTTTGCTTATAACAAATCATATTTAAATTTTAATATATAATCATTCTTAAATATTGCAAAAATTAGTGTTTTTTCTCATACAAATACAAAATAAATATTAGAAGCATTAAAATATATTATAAAATTGCATTTTATTCATTGTGTAAACATCTATGATGAAATGAGAAATACATAGTTGGCATTTGTCCCCAGTTCCTGAATCAGCTTCTAAAACCCTTGGAATTTCTGGAGTATCAGGAGCATCTTTCTATAATAAGCCCCTTTCCCTCATACCTGAGTTATGCTAATAGGGTGACTTAAACTTTTAGGGCCCCATAGATAGCTTTAGGATGGATGCTGCTCTCCAGAAAGACCAAGGCTTGTTTAGAGGGTTGTAAATTTCAGCCCCACCACTGACTTGGGGGTGGGTGGGAGAGAGCTTGAGATTGAGTTAATCACTGCTGATCACCTATGTAATCAATGATACATGTATAATTAAATCTCTTGGCTGGTGATTACATTGAGGTGCTGAGAGGTTGGTGAATTTATTGCAGTGCTGGGAGGTGCTGGGAGGTTGATGAATGCATTGAGGTACTGAGAGGTTGGTGATTACATTGAGGTGCTGGGAGGATGGTGAATATACATTGGGGTACTGGGAGGTCAGTGAATACATTGGGTTTCTGCAAGGTTGGCTAATGCATTGAGGTACTGGGAAGTTGGTGAATGCATTGAGGTGCTGGGAGGATGGTGAATACACTGGGGTACTGGGAAAGCATGAAATCTCCACACCCTTCCCCGTACCTTGTCTTTTGCATCTCTATCATTTGACTCTTCCTGAGTTGCACATTTCATAATAATCTAGTAGCAGTAAGTAAAACAGTTTCCTGAGTTCTCTGAGTCACTCTAGCAAATTATCAAACTGATTTATTGCCGTCAGTCAAATATGTGGGAGGCCTGGGACCAGTGATTGGTGTCTGAAGTGAGGGCAGTAATGTGGGACTGAGCCCTCAACTCATGGAGTGTGTGTTGACTATGGATAATTAATGTCAGGGTTGCATTGAACTGTAGGACATCCATTTGGTGTTCAGAAAGTTGGGGAATTTTTTTTAAGTTACAACAACAACAAAAAAACCCCCACACTTTCAGTAACAGAAATGTTGTGAATAAAAACAGTTCATAGCATCCCATACTATTTTCATGTAAATATTACACTTTTATCATTAATTAGATGTGAAGAACTGTTTTTGCTATTTTAAATATTCCAAATAAAAAAGAAGGCCTTGGGTCAAGAAGTTATCCTAAAATCATATTTTTATAAGGTGTCTCAGAAGGCCAACTATTCAAAAAAGCTTCATCTATGTTACTAGAAGAAATGTTTAGTTTAGCTTTATACTCTAAAAAGTCAAGCTATACAGATACATTTTAATGTGCCCACTGAAGGACAGACACAATAATTGCAAGATTTAAGATCATTATCTCTTTTCCTTCTGATAAAAAATGATTCCTACATAGGTCAATATGTGACTGTTAGTTTCCAGGTCCAGGACAGTCATTTTTAAATCCCTTGAGAAAGATAATAATGTGACTATTAAAGAGAGTCACTCTGAATTGAGGAATGAAGTGAAAAATAGAAAAATAATTTTCATATTTTTTAAAAAGAACATTAATCTTGTTTAGCTTAATTCTCCTATATTATAACTTGAGAAATGACACCTATGTAATCAAATAAGTTTTAAAAATTAGCTTATGAATGTAATTGATATCATTTGATTATAATGATAGATTTACAAAAATAAGACAGAGTGCAAACAATAAAACCAAAGGAAGCAAACACTTACTCAAAACTTCAAAAAAGATTACTTGAGTTTATAATTAAAGCAGTGTTTCAAATCAGTGGGGAAAAGATAAACCCTTTAATAAGTGATCTGGAAGACTGGCTATAAATTTGAGAAAAAGAGTTTAATTCCCTCCCACATGCCATATACAATTGAATTTTAGAAGAATTGAAGAGATAAATATAATAAGCTGAACTGTAAAAGTACTAGCAAAAACATAAATGCAGATATATTGAAAATTGGGGGATGGAAAATATTTTCTGAAGTAAGATACAAAATCAGAATTCATAAAAAAAATAGAGTGATGGAGATGACTATTAACTTACAGCATATGTTTACCAAAGATGATGTAAATGGTGCTAGTAGACAAATAACGGGCTGAAATAAATACTTAGAATGGCTATTATTAACAAAAAGTAAATTACATAATATAAAAGTTTCTTATAATGTTGTACAAAAGTAAGAACCCAGCACGCCAATGTACAAAGATGATATAAATATGTAATTCTGAAGTGGAAAGTCCATAAATTCCAATACAAGTATAAAATAATTCATAATTTCACATATAGCCAGCAATGAAAACAGCAGAGACAGAGCATCCCAACATTTAAAGATGAGTAAAAATGTTTTATATCGATACTGTTTATTTTTGCCAAGATGAGTAAAAATGTTTTAAATTGATACTGTTTATTTTTGCCAAAAACCAGGGTTGAAATTACAGCAAGCCACTGTTGGAGGAAATACAAAATTAGACAAACTTAACTAAGTGTGCATCCCATTTGCCTCAGCAAATCTCCTTCTAAAATCCATCTAAAAGAAATATACACATGCATAGAGTTGTATGCACAAGCATGGTTATTATAACTTTGCTGGTAATAGAGGGAAAAAGCCCTAAAGTTTCAATTAAAAATGATTAAAGAATTTATGACATATTCTTGCTATAGAATATCATGCTGCTTTGGACCTTTATGTTGACCCAGAAAGATATTTATGTTTTTAATTTAAAAAGCAAATCATTGAACCATATTCATAGCATGATCCTATTAGTATAAAATTAAAATGTATATTATATGTTATGTGTGTGTGTGTATCATTCATTTAACAAGGACTGGTTGGATATAGTAAATTTTATCCCTTGGTATGGGGTATGAATGATAAGTGCAGAGGGAGGATGCTGGTGAAAGAGGACATTAAGATGCTAATATTATCCTTTATTTGATAATTTTAAAATGCATATTAGTTATACATCACATAAGAGAAAAATAGCTTTTCTGCTCTCAAAAATGTCTTTTATTTTCTGTTATTACTTTAATCAGAGAGTCTAATGTTTGATTAATATATTCTTCCAATGTACTTTCTGGTCTTCATTTTACAGCGCATATTCTGTTTAACAATTCAGAAAAGCTTTATATTTACCCCTTCTGAATATAAATGCCTGAGTATCCATTTTCCTGAAAAAGATAGCTCAGTTTGTGTAGTGGCTCTGGGAAGATCCAGGTGAATAAGTTAAATAACTTCAGTATTGTGCTTGATGAATTAGTACATCACTAGAAAACAACCAAGTCATAGAAGATGTGATACTGGCTATGCAAATTTGTAATTTATTTAATGTTTCCCTCCAACAAATATCCTCAGTCATCTGCATGAGGGAAAAATGCTTCTCTATCAAATGTTTTAATTTTTTTGCAGTTTATTTGTCATAGTGCTTTATCATGAACACGTTACCTAGTTGGAGCAACGTGGTTGACATTTCCTTGCTAATAGGCCAATTTGCTGCAGACATTTGTGTGAGTGGAATATCAGAAGAACCAGAAAAATAATATCTAATGATGCTTGCTATCCAGACTATAAGAATGATCTGAAGCTAGGAAAACCTATATGCAAGCTAAATGAATATTTTTCTGTTAGTATATAGCGCCACCCAGTGTTATAGAATTCTCTATGGAACATTCTGCAGAGTAGGCTACTGTGCCAGGGTAGGAAGAAACAAAATGATATTATGTGAGCTCCATTCCAAAATTTTCATTTTGAAGTTTATTCAGGGACATTTCATATGATGGCTTATTAATGAACATTAAATTGAAATGCAAAAACAATATGAAACAAACTGATATGGTCACTCCAATCTCTATATTCTGATAATTCTCTTTTGGGATCTTGAAAAAAGAAAATTTTACTTGAAAAAAGAAAAATTCCAGTTTTATTAATTCATGGTATATTTGTTTCAGTTTTATCAATTCATGGTATATTTCAAGATACTTTAAGACATTCCAAAGAGATAATTCCAGTGGCCATTATAGATGTTGGCATACTTCATATTTCTGCATGTCTAAAATGATAACTTTCCTTTTAAATTAAATTACAGATGAAAATGAGAATGCATTAGAGAAAGTAGTAGTGGAATTTTTAGTTTTCTATAGTGGCTTTTACCCCAGGAATTTGATGCTTTAGAGAGATGCTACTTGGCAATTAAGCAATACAATTAGACCATTAATATTCATATTAAGGAAGATCTGAAATAACAAGTAAAAAAAGAAGACATTACTTCATTCATATTTGCTAAAGTGATAAGGAAAATGTAAAATCCCCTTTCTCTCTAAGCCCCCAGGACTTACCTAGATTTGATAAAAATAACCAAATCTTCTAGTATAAATTATAGTCTATATTTCTCATTTTATTCTGTTTCTTCAGTGTTCTTCCAGACTCTACTCCATCTTATCTTGTGGCCTTTTAAAATTTTGTCTCCACTGATGACTGAAAATGTACACTTCTTTTCTTCAGTTGACTCCTTCTTCTTTCACATAACCTATAGTCAATCAAACTTGGAATTTCTATAACTCAATAATTTCTTCATTTAATTTTCTCTCTTTTCAGGTTCCAAACCTAATACTAATAATGACTTAATTTCCTCTGCTTGAAATATTTCATTCAGGACTTAGAAAATGTACCCAGTTGTTGATCTTACTGTTCTTATTCTCATTATTATTATCATCATTTTTTTTTTCTCTCTTTTATTTCTCAGGTCTTGTCTTCTGGAATGTTGATTCCTTTTTTTTGTGTGTCTTCTCATTTTCTCTTTTCATTTCCACACCATCATTGTGATCTAGTCCCTTGTTAGCTCAAGTTGCCACTACAAAGTTTTCCTTCAAATCTCTCTGTTGCTTCCTATCAATCCAAACTGCATAGAACAAAATTAATATATTAAAAATGCTTCTCATTGTCTCTCCAAATAGACTCCCACTCCTTCAAGCTCAGAAATATGATTTTCTATATATACTGTTGGTATTGCACACCGTGTATACTTATTTGTTCTATGTGATACAGGAGTAACTTTATGGCCAAGCACTAATGCAAAGCAAAATGCTGATTGTGATTAGAATTCAAGGGTTTTAGGTGGGGAGATCCATGGTATTTACCTTGTTTTGTCAGAGATCACTCTTTAGGTGAAAGCATATGTTAATTTTTTCCAGTTTAAAAAGTTTTTCACCTATTCTTTTTTGTCTTTTTAGGGCTGCACCTGCAGCATATGGAGGTTCCCAAACTAGGGGTTGAATCAGGGATGTAGCCACCAGCCTGTATCACAGCCACAGCAACGCAGGATCCCAGCTAAGTCTGTGACCTACACCACAGCTCACAGCAACGCCAGATCCTTAACGCACCCAGCAAGGCCAGGGATTGAACCTGAGTCCTCATGGATCCTAGTCAGATTTGTTTCCGCTGAGCCATGACAGGAACTCCTCTTTCACCTATTCTGAGCAGTGTTGGAACATGGACCTCAGTGAGAGAAATAAGCTTCCAGGGATCTGGTTAGACAGAAAAGGAGAAAAGTATTATAAAACCAGTATCAAGATTAAGAAGGAAAAGAATAATGACAATCTGTGATTAATGATGGAAGACCCAGTGTAAAACTTTGACAAAGCAGCCAGGGAGGCACGACTGGATCAAATCTATGCAAAATGGAAACTAGTCCGAATCTGTTCAACTATTTTAGATTATTTCCTGTTTCTGGATAAGGAGGAAAGAAGTTGTTACTAAAGTATATTTTTTTCATTTTATACTTTTTAATATAGTTATGTTTTAATAACTGTATTTAAACTCTTGTTTTTAATGAATATTTTATTGTCTTTATACATCCCCTGGCTAAAAAATATTTGTACTATATAGATATCTGGAAAAAATTGATGTTGCCTGATATTTAGAGTCAAAGCTTTGGTGTCTAGGCTGGAGGATGGGAAATATACACTTACGGGGAACATAAACAGTAGGAGCCCTCAGGGGATCTCTGGTTGAGATGGCTTTGTAAATTCATACTTTAAATGCCCCCTTTCCTCTGAACAGCACAAACTGAAATTAAAAAAAAAAAAAAAAAGCTGGGGGTTCCCGTTGTGGTGCAGCAGAAACAAATCCCACTAGGTACCATGAGGTTGCAGGTTCAATCCCTGGCCTCGATAAGTGGGTTAAGGATCTGGCATTGCCGTAAGCTGTGGTGTAGGTCACAGATGTAGCTCAGATTCTGAGTTGCTGTGGCTGTGGTGTAGGCCGGCAGCTCTAGCTCTGATTAGACCCCTAGACTGGGAACCTCCATATGAGGCAGTTGAGGCCCTAAAAAACAGTAAATAAGTAAATAAATAAATGAATGAATCTGTATTTTCATAATTATTTGCGTAAGTTGGTAGCAATACTGTGAACCTCGTACTGTTAAGAACTTTAAGCAAGCAGAGGCATCATCGCATCTCCACTCCTTTGGAGTGACGACGTCAAGTGGCCAATCACCAGGACAGAGGAAAAAAACCAGCTCCTTTGTACGGAGAGGAAGGCTGGAATAAGACACCCTATCCATGCGAAAAAGGAGACCCCCAAATGCACTGAACATTTCTAAGAGCTCTGGCTTTTATAAAGTTGCTTATTTTGAAAGAAGGAGTAGAGAAATCTCAGTGACTAGATCTGGAATAGCCCTGGGTTGTTGCATTATGGGATGTGAGATAATTCCTCATCCACAGTGGGCTCTGAAAAGCCAGATGGAGGCAGACGCATCACCACTGGACAAAGATGGAGGGAGAGGAGGAAGAGAGAGAGAGGTTTCACATGTGAGGCTTTTGCAAATATTTTAACATGTGAAAAGAGCAAACACAAAAAAAATTGATGAGTAAAATCAACAATTGAGAAATAGGAGCAAGGCAATGAAATGCAAACATTAGAGCAATTTCAAAATGATTTTAAAGTATGTTGACCATCCTAAAGGAGAAAATGGAAAAAAGTGACATCCCTAAAAACAGTTAAGAAATTATGAAACAAACACTGACTCATATAAGAACTAATGGATATTAAAAATCCAATTACAGATCTCAGCTATCAATATACAGTAACTGATATAGAAATAAGACGTCTTATGGCATCATAACCTTCAGAGTGAACACAAATGGGAAGAGTGTACTGAGAAGTTCACCTGGAATGCAGTATAGAATGATAAAAAATTTAAAATGAGAAAGAGACATTGAGAGCATAGAGAATATACTTATGACTCAACTATAGCTAATATGAAAGGAGAGTAGGTAGAGACCTTATCTAAAGTGAAAATGCCTAGATTTTTTCCAGAATTGAAGAACTGTCTTAGTCTTCAGATTGAAATATGGAAAGACTGCTAAAAGAATAAATACAATTAAGCCATACCTGCTCCATTATAGTCATACTGCAGAACATAGTAGAAAAAGAAAATTCTTTAAAGCTGTAACAGAGAGAAAAGAAAAATTTCCTGAAAATGAATGACAAATAGTCTGAAAACAGATTTCCCATCAACAAAAATGGATGTCAGATAGCAATGAATTATTTACTCTAAGGACTGAGAAGAAATACACACAATCATACGTATAGGCACACACACAATCATTTCTTGAGGTGTCAACAGTTACACATATTTTATTTGGCTTCTCTCAAAGGAAACATAAACAAAGAAAATAACATTTACTAAAAATTAATCCTTTTATATAAGTAATGTTGTTTTTAGAAAATAAAAAACAGTTCTAAAAATCCAATTACACAGCTGTTAAATCTAGATGCTATTTACTGTTTAGAAATTTCTATAACCTTAAATGGCACATTTAGAGCCAGTATTCTAACATTGTCTGCAATTAAAAAAAATTAATGGGGTAATTTCTTTAAATTATAGTTACATAGAAAAAAACAACTATTAGATTCTAGTTATTTATCCGTTCATAACAAAACCACTTCGAACGTAGTGGCATAAAGTAACCATTTATTTTGCTCAAAATCTAAGATACAGGAATTTGGAGGGAAGGTTGGATGGTTTGTATCTGAACATGCTATCTACCAGCTGAAGCCGAAGAAGCACTTTCAAGATGGCCTGTTGCTCACATGCTACTGGAGAGCCCTTTGGACCGGGTCTCTCTCTTTCCATGTGTTCTCATCCTCATGGCCTCTGTAGATATCGTGGGCTTTCTATAGCTGAAAGAAACCAGCTGGAACTTTCAACTTCCTGTCTGGATAGCTCCTTCTCTGGATTCATTGACAACATTTCCTTTTTTTGTTCACTAACCTTTCCACCAGCACACGGTCAGCTTTCTCTAGTCTGAACACAATCCACCACCATCTTTCCAGATTTCCTTTACATTGTTCCGGGTTCCTCTCTCTGTCCTGCTCTGGCAGCACCCTGCTTCTTGTTACCAACATCCATGGGAGGATACCAAATACTCTGAAATATAATCCTGTAAAAATTATTTTATTTTTGCCAAATGTTTCTGTTAGAGATTCTGGAAGAGAATGATCTAAGTGGTTTCTTTCTGATTTATATGGTGTTGGCTGAGGATTGAAGTTTCATTTTTTAAATGGATTTTTTCATTCAATTATCTTGAAGCTTGATGATTCTGATCTCTCTCTCTCTCTCTGTCTCTCTGTCTCTCTGTCTCTGTGTTTGTTGTCTCCCTGCCTCTCTCTATAGGATAGTTCACCCTCCATGAGCATGAGCTGTGGACTTTTCCCAGCATGTTGGTGTCAGGGTAATTGTACTTTCACCTTCCAAGTGGCAGGCAATAGAAGCTTCCAGCCTTGTTCATGTCAACCCCTGGAACTGGCACAGCATCACTTCTGTTAGTTTTCTAGTGGTCAATGCAGGTGTAGGACCCACCAGTTAAAAGGGATGCTGTTGGTGACAGAGTGACAGTGCTACATTACAGACAAGCATGTCTGATAGGAAATGGCCTTGTGACCTTCCTCTGAAAGAACAATCTCTCACAATTATCATCCTGTAAATATAATTCCAGGATAAAAATAATAAAATATCCAGGTAGAGAGTCGTCTTAGTCTGTTAGGGTTACTTTCATAAAATACCACCAACTGGCTGGCTTGTAAACAATAGAAATGTATTTCTCACATTCTGAAGACTGGAAGCCTGAGACCAGGGTGCAGCGTGGTTGAGTTTTGGTGAGGGCTCTCTTCATGGTTGCAGGCTGCCAACTTCTCAGTCCATCCTCAGGTGGCAGAGAGCAGAGTGGGGCAGGCTGCTCTCTCATGACCCATAGATCTAATCCTATCCATGAGGGCTTCCTCCCTCATGAGCTAATCATTTCTCATAAACCCACCCTCTAACACCAGCATCTTAAATGTTAGATTTTCAGCACATAAATTTTGAGGAGACACAAACTATCAGACCATGGCAATAATGAACATTAACACCTTAAATTGCTAATAGGAATCTTTTAAGGAAGTCACAATTTTATAAACAAATTGTATGAAATTTGGCAGGTTTTCATCAAAGTATAAGTCCAACTGGGATATTATTATAAAGAAACATTTTCATATATAAATTAAACCACCTATAATATATGGTAGACACATCTAGACATAGTGAATAGAAGGATATATAGAAAAGAGATGTCTTTGTTACAAAAATGATCTCTTAAGTAACAAAATAATTTTAGTTTTTTTGTTTCTCAATCAACTAAAACATTATTTTCTTTGAGTTGTATGATTCTACCAAATTTTAAAAAGAATTGAAGATGAGGCAGTATGAATTCTTTAAAAGCAGAATCCATAATCCATTTCATATCATTGTTAAAATAGTGGATGAGATTTTACTTTGCTACTGGAATAACTCTTGATTAGGTTTACCCAGTTTAACAGGAAAAGAGCACCTTCATAGTTAGAAGATGCTCTTTATGGGCCAAATGGTTATAATCCCTTAAGATGTGGTGTTAGTAGTACATATAAGATTCTTTTTCCTGCATTTAGAGTTTTCTACATGTTTAACCTCTTTCTTTAAATTTTATAATACCTAAATATTATTGCAGCATTATTGTTTGATTGCACTTTATCACTGATCTTAGTCATATCATCATACTATGAAATCATAACAGCTGATGAATATTACAGGGCCACTTTCTTAGGTGGCCATTAAAACTCTGTTTAATTTTCAGTGTTTTATCAATGCAATTATTTAATTGCATTTCCATTTAAGATTTATTCAGTTTAGTAAAATGTGTTGTATGACATTATTGGAAAAGTCCCCTTACATGAAATATAATAGCAGAATAATCAAACAATCATTAAGAATCAATTCTATAAATCCCACTTGAAATGGTTCTAAGAAGATGGTTAAAAACAAGACAAATTCAATTTCATTTTCTGGGCACTGCTGTGTTCCAGGTAAGTCACCAAGGGAATGTGGTGATTTAATTGTCTGGCTGGCACAGCAAGACATGCTCCGAAGTTAGCCTGAAGTTGGCTCTGTAGTATCTCTCTTCTGTTTCACACAAACACGCACTTTCTTCAGATGCTCACCATGATATTCAGTAAGCATAGATATGGGAAGCTAACAAAGAAGAAATTCTGTTATTTATTATCACTACTCTCCCTGGGTCCCTTGCCACTTAAGAGTTAACATAATTCCATATGAAATATTTAACTCTTGGTGGTTCATTCCAGGTAAAACCAAAGCAGTCAATACGTATAAGAAAAATACCATTAAAAGCTTGAGTTTTTATCAATCTAAATTCTTTTAAAAAATATTGCTCAACCTAGTCTTTGTGAATAATTCCCATGTACTTTGAAAAGATATTAGATTTTATCTCTAGAAATCTTTGTAGTAAATTCTCTAATTTCGTAGGTATATTTATCTACATTTTTAAGATATCTTTATAAAACAAATGTTCTTGATTGCTCCTTAATTGTTTTCTTAATACTTTCACTCTTTATTTACAAATACTTTTAAATGTTTCTAAAAAGAATTAGGAAAGAAAATACTAACCCCATGATCTACAAAAGATTTGAATTCCCTGACTCTGTGCTTGGGAGAGCACTGTTTATTCTTCACAAATTCCTTTACTCTTTTTTTTTTTTTGGAGGAGGGGGTAAGTCTGTGTTCAGATGTAGAACTTTAATTTTTCATTTCAGTAAAAAGAAGAAAATATAGTGGCTCATTGTAAAAATGGACCCAGTTCTGAATATAGCATGGATAAATGGGGACTTAGAGCCAAAGAGCAGGGTTGGGGTTAGTGTATGAAAAATTACTAAGAGGAAACATAGGGGTATGGAGGGATTCTGGCTAAACCAACCTGCCAATTATTGCTGAACACAGACAAGGGTAATTGGATACCAAAAGTGAGGGGTTAAGGGATTTGATCACCTACTGAAGGAGATCAGATATCAAGGGCAAGGATTCTTGCTAAACTGATTCAGAATTTTTTCTCAAATTGAGCAATTCAAAGATGGACTTGGAAATCTAAAAGTCAAAGCCAGGAAGAGAAGAGTGTTCAGAGGACTGAGTAAAGTTTGGTCCAGGAGAACATCTTGCAATCAGGGTCCACTTATTTTAGTTTCATGAAGATGCAACCAAAGTTTCAGCCAGATGGAATTTTCATTAGAGGTTCCAATGGGGAAAAATCCCTTCCAGGTTACCTCAGGTTGGTGGAAGAATTTACTTTCTTGTGGTTGTAGAACTCATAGTGGCTTACTTCCTTGAGACAAGTGGGACAATACACACACACACACACATGCACACGCACACGCGCACACACACACACATATGTTAAATATATACATATTTTTTCTTCTGTACTACTGTGTCAAATTTTTGTATTGCATGGCACCTATCCCAATGCCGCTCACAACCATAGTAAGGCATAAACGTAATCAATTTTTTTTTTTTTTTTTTTTTTTGCTTTTAGGGCTGCAGCCATGGCATATGGAAGTTCAAAGGATAGGGGTCAAATCAGAGCTACAGCTGCCAGCCTACACCACAGCTCACAACAACAACAGATCCTTAACCCACATCCTCATGGACTCTAGTTGGGTTCTCTAAACGCTGAGCCATGAAGAAAACTCTAACACAATCAATTTTTTTTGTTTGTGTTTGGTAGTAAAGTACTACACAGGCATACCTTGTCTTGAAGATAATGCAGGTTTGGTTCCAGACCACTACAAGAAAGCAAACATTGCAGTAAAATGAGTCACACAATGTTTTTTGGTTTCTGAGTGCATATAAAAGTTATGTTTACACTATAGTCTATTAAGTGTGCCAAAACATCCGTCAAAAAAATCTATTTACATACCCTAATTAAAAAAATATTTTGTTGCTAAAAACAATAACCATCATCTCAGCCTTCAGAGAGTTGTAATCTTTTTCTCATGGAGTTTCTCATCTCAGTGTTGATGATTGCTGACTGATCAGGGTGGTGGTTAGTATTATTGTGACAATGTCTTAAAATAAAGCAACAGTGAAGCTTGCTGTATCGATCGACTCTTCCTTTCATGAATGATTTCTCTGCAGTATACAATGCCTTTTGATAGCCTTTTACCCACAGAACTTCTTTCCAAATTGGAATCTATCCTCTCAAGCCCTGCCATTGCTTTATCAACTAAGTTTATGTAATACAGTAAATCTTCTGTTGTCATTTCAACAATCCAAGAAGTTCACTGTCTTATATGGATGTAGTTCATGGTGCCTCCAAACAATTACTATACTAACATCAAAGAGCACTGGTTACAGAGTATTATAACAAATGTAATAATAATAATAAAATTTTAAATATCATAAGAATTACCAGAATGTGACACAGAAACATGAAGTGAGAAAATACTGTTTGAACAGTAGTGCTCATAGATTTGCTCAACACAGATTTGCCACAAAACTTCAATTCGTACAAAAACACATTATCTGCAAAGTGCAGTAAAGTGAATCATAATAAAAGGAGATAGGCTGGTATGCACAATATTTTAAATTAAGATTCTTTATTAATGTGTCAATCTACCATAAAATATGTTCTTTAATAAGGTAAACATGGGGTAACTATTCTTTAAAACAATGCGGTAAAATATATACTATGATTTTGGATGTTATTTATAGAATAAGTCAATAATCATTGTCTGCCATTTCTAGCTTACACTGATTTCATTATTGCTCATTTATAATCTGAAGTGACATTCAAATTTAATGGTTTTTAATTATTCTTTAAATTTAACTTGGACATTATTTTCTTTTAGGTATCCTGTTTTATTACCTTATTAACAGTGTGCATGTCTGACAAGTATGATGGTTCCCATCAAGGAATTTTGTAAATATGACTTAATATTAGGTATTGTCCAACATTTTTTATCTTATTTTAATTTAATGAAACTTTTCCCACACACTAAAAGTTAGAGAAATGCTTTTTAAAATATTTTTGGCTGTTACAATCCACTACTTTTTTGTTATAATCCCCATCTTTGCCATCTTTCAAAGTCCAAAACTCTGTAGATAACAAAATATAGTGGCACTCCATGTGTGCGCACATGTGTGTGTACATGTGGAAAATCTATCTTGACCTTTCTTACTTTCATAACAGTCAATGGAACTTCAAGGCACAGATATTCATATATTCATACCTGAAGTGGCCAAGTTTTTTTTAATCCTCCACTAGACCTTGCCCAAGCTACAAAGTGGATAGCACTTTCCAAATTGCCCCTTTTAGATCATTTCTCTGCTGATATTTTTTGCCCATTTGACTTTGATATCACGCTTACCAAAAATATGGGCTTTTGGATTTTTCTGTAGCTTGGCACATAAGGGAATTTTCTCCTGTTTCTATTGTTGGTTTTACTTATCACTCCCAAAGGAGGAAGGTTACAGATGTTATTTTTTTCTAACAAGCTAATCATTGCTCACCAATTCAACTAATTTCTTTCTAGCACTAATATTTTTATTTAAACATGCTTTTGAACAAAAACATATGTACCCTTTTTAGATATTCACCCTCTGGTTCATAATTTATTCAATTCTTCTCAACCTGTAACTCTTGAAAACTAACATTCTCATATCTCTCAGTTTTTTCATAATTTAATTTGCTCTACTGCAGATCTCAATCATTCATTCCAGTTTTTTTCTTCACCTCTTATTCCCAATTTCTTCTTACTTTTTAATTTTCTTTTGCTTACTTCAATACCTGGAATAGACAGCCAATTAAAATATGTCAAGCTGTCAAAGTTTCCCTCAGCTGGAAAAATCTACCAAGTTTCCTTACTAACACTTTTCCTTCATGTATGTGGCTTTCCCATTGTGTTCAAACATAAGCTTCACTGGGTGAAGACCAGCATATTGGAATCCTTGCTCTGGTAAACCCCATGATGCTCTACTTCTGTGGAGTAGTAACACAGTCATGCCAAGGTAAATTTTTTTCTCAAAGGGCCAAGGACTTATTTACAATTTCACTTTGATTTTTAACGCAAGTCTAGAATCAGATGGCAAATAATTAAATTCACATTAATAAATAAAATAAGTTATATATTATAAAACAATCCATTATAAAAATACTTCTTTAAGAAACACTGCCACATAAAATTGTAGGACTTGAAAATAAATGTATGGTGATCATCAAATCTATGTTCATTACGGGCAAAATCCTTTGAAGTCATGAGAACATTATGTATCATGAATACACATTCAGCTATTCACTTTCTGATTTAATAGAAAGTCCCTCCTCTCATGTGGCTAACATTTTTACATAGATGATGAAAACAATAAATAAACAACTGCATTAATAAGTTAAACATGTATTAAGTCAAATGGTCATAACAAAAATGAAGAAAGATAAAGGGAGGAAGGGATATGAAGTTTCAG
Source organism: Sus scrofa (assembly GCF_054392235.1). Lineage (NCBI taxonomy): Eukaryota > Metazoa > Chordata > Mammalia > Artiodactyla > Suidae > Sus > Sus scrofa. The sequence goes on from NC_139390.1 coordinate 67,640,286, forward strand.
CTTGTTGGTACTTTTCAATTTTTAATAAGTTGTTCATCAGTAAGTGAAACTTCAGCAAAGACCTACAGGGGGTGAGGTAGAATCCATGAGAATAGCTTTGGAAATAGTATCCCAAGCAGAGGAACCAGCAAGTGAAAAACCTAAATCAGGATTAGGTGTTCAATAAAGAGCAAGACAGCCAATGTGTGGACAGCAGAATGAGCAAGAGAGAGTAAGTAGGACATGCGCTCAGGAGATGCTAGTCAGATAAGCTAAGTTCTTAGGCATCCTTGTATGTGCTATGGGCTAAAGTCTTTTTGAGACTCAAAATCATTGCTGGCTTTCAGTAGGGCCAAAAATTCTTTTATGGAAGGCTATACAAAATACCTACACAAAAATATCTAAACCCCCAAAAAAGATAAATATACATGAGATATAATTGCTACATTGCAATGCAGATACCTATGTAAATAACATAGAATTTTGTGAGACCCCCCAAAGGCACTAATTGCCTTTTGAATCCAAATTGCCTTTGGTAACAATTATCCTGACTTTTAATGTAATCACTTCCTTCTTTTATAGTGTTTCCAAATATTATAATTTAACTTGTTTCCTAATTTGTATAAGAGGGGATTAAACATTCTCCTTTGGTTTTATGCCAATTTCTTTAACTCAACATTTTTTTTTTTTTTCAAGAATCCTGCACCCTATGGAGAAGTATATAGATGTTTGTTTTCATTGTTCTGTAAAATATATTTTACATTTAATTTTTCTACTTTTTATGGATATTTTCAAGGCTTCTGGTTTGGGACTATTATGAACAATGATGCCGTTAGCAATCTTGTGTATTTATCCTGGATTATATAACACATATTTCTACTAGTTAATAGTGTGTGTCAATTCCTAGTAGTGGAATGGAGGGCCTATGAGGCGTGTATAGTTTCACATTACTAGATATTGACAAACTCTCACAGAGTGATTTTCAGTCATGGTCTCACCAGCATTAAATAAGGGACATAATATCGCTACATCGTTAACAAGGTTTGGTATAATCCATATATATGTGTGTGTGTGTGTGTATATATATATATATATTTAGTTTGCAGTGAACTTCATTAAATGTGATTTCTGTTGGTTAATCTATGTTTATTTATTTTTTGCTTATTTATTTCAAAGACTCTTTTTAAGCACAGTTTTAGATTTGCTGCTAAATTGAAGAGAAAGCACAGAGATTACCCACATACCTTTATATCTGCCACCCATGCATAGCCTCCTCCATTGTCAATATTCCCCACCAGAGTGGTACATTTGTTACAGTTGATGAACTTCTATTCACACACCATAATCACCCAAAGTTTATAGTTTACACTACAGTTCACTCTTAGCATTTATATATTCTATGGATTTGAACAAATGTATACATCATTATAATACCATACAGAACATTTTCACTGCCCAAAAAATCCTCTGAGCACTACCTACTTATCCCTCTCACCCAAACCTCTGGTAATCTCTGATTATCTACTATCTTAGTTTTCCCTTTTCCAGAATATAATATAGTTGAAATCATACAACATGTAGCCTTTTCCAGATTGTCTTCTTTCCTTTAGTAATGTGCATTTAAGTCTTTTCATGGCCTGATAGCTCATTTCTTTTTGATATTCCCATATCTAGATCTATCAGAGTTTATTTATTTATCTACTTACTAAAGGACATCTCATTTGCCTCCAAGTTCCAGCTTTTCTGCTATAAACATCCATGTGCAGGTTTTTGTGTAGACATAAATTTTCAAATTTGGGGGTAACTACCAAAAAGTGTAACTTATAGATCATTTAGTAAGGATATATTTTGTTTTCTACAAAACTGCCAAATTATCTTCCAAAATGACTATACCATTGTCACAAGACATGTTTCTACAATATTTTCTTAGCCTCTTTGCTGAAAACTCCATCTTGTCCTGCTTTACTTTATCCCATCTTCCTGCTTGGAAAACAGTCACAGTGCTGGTAAATGATTTAAGCTTAAAAACAAAGACCTAAAGGCATGAGTTATTCATAGGGTCAGCTGAATGAGGACTTAATGCATAAGTCTAGGCACGCCAGACCTGTGCAGATTGGCACACCATTTGCACAGCATGATACATCCTCTTAAGAATAAAAGAGGAGCCTCATGGCCCCAAGGGGTTTATGAGGGGTCCTTAGCTGGATATGCATTAGCAAGGAGAACCGAGGTGCAAACCTAGGCATTCAGGGTTGCTGCAGATAGGCATGCTGTCTGCAGAAGCACAATGGTGATTCTCCAGATGCTATGCATAGATAGCTGACGCCAAGCTTCCTCAAATGCTAATGATTGTTAAATGCCTAAAGGTCAGAGTAAAAGCTTAATCAGCAACTGGCTATGTGACTTTTAAAATTACTTAAAAAAACCCTATATCCTGCACCTACAACTCCCTAAAGAACACAATAAAAGCAGTGTGGTTTCTTAAGGCGGTGCTCTTGGTACCTGAGACCCTGAGTCCCCCGGTTCCCACCTTTACTTAAGATAAGTATCTCTGTGTCTCGTTTTATGTTAACTTTTTTCCTTAAGTTTCACAGCACCTGTTCTTCAGCCCCATCCTGTTGAGCTGGTCTCTGCATACTGTTTTGCATTTCTACCAGCAAAGAATGAGATTTCCATTGCTCCATATCCTTACCAGCATTTGGTGTTGTCAGTGTCTTGGATTTTGGCTACTCTAAGGGATGTTTAGTTGTATGTCATCGTTGTAATGTGCATTTCCCTAATGACATAGGATGTGAAGCTTGTTTTTCATGTTATTTGTCATCTGATTATCTTCAATGAGGTGTCTGTTAAAGTCTTTGGCCAATTTTTTAAATGAGTGTTTTGGTTTTTCATTGTTGAGGGTTAAGAGGTCTTTGTATATTTTGGTAATGGTGCTTTGCCAGATGTGTCTTTTTTGAATATCTTCTCCCAGGATAGCTTGTTTATTCATTCTCTTAACATTCTGTTTCACAGATTTTTTTTTTCTAATTTCAATGAAGTTCAGTTTATCAGTTATTTATTTCATAGATTTTTCTGTTGGTATTGTGTCTAAAAAGATATCACCATACCCAGTGTCATCTATGTTTCCTTCTGCTATTTTCTAGAAGTTTTATAATTTTGTGTTTTACATATAGGCCTGTGATCCATTTTGATAATTTTTGTAAATAATATAAGGTAGGTGTTTAAATTCAGTTTTTTTGCATGTGAAATAATTTTTATATGATAAAACCAGCCTTGCACACCTGGGGTAAATCCCACTGCTATAATCCTTTCTACACATTGCTCTTAGCATCTTGTTGGTGATTTTTGCATCTATGTTTCTGAGAGATATCAATATGTAGTTTTCTTTTTTGGTAATGTCTGTGCCAGTCTTGGCGTCAAAATAATGAGTGCCTTGTAGAATAAATTAGGAAATACTCCCTCTGCTTTTATTCTCTAAAGAGATTGTAGATAATTGATACAATTTCTTCTTTAAATATTTGGTAAAATTCACCAGTAAAGCAATCTGGGCCTGATGCTTTCTGTTTGGGAAAGTTACTACTTATTTATTCGATTTATTTAGTAAATATAAGCCTATTCAGATTGTCTCTTCTTATATGAGTTTTGGCAAATTTCGTCTTTCAGAGAATTGGTTTGTTTCACCTATGTTATCAAATTTGTGGGCATAAAGTTCTTCATAGCATTTATTATTCTATTAATATCCATAGGATCTGTAATTTATGTACTTTCACTTTTTTTTTTTTTTGTCTTTTTTGTCCTTTTAGGGCCGCACCTGCGGCATATGGAGGTTCCCAGGCTAGGGGTCTAATTGGAGCTATTGCTACGGGCCTACACCACAAACACTGTAATGCCAGATCTGAGCTACATCTGCAATCTGCACCACAGCTCACAGCAACACTGGATCCTTAACCCACTGAGCAAGGCCAGGGATTGAACCTGCAACCTCATGGTTCTTAGTGGGATTTGTTTCTGCTCTGCCACGATGGGAACTCCCTGTACTTTCATTTTTGATATTAGTATTTCTTTTCTTCTGCTTATGTTTGGATTTTATTTGCTGTTTCTCTTCTAGTTTCCTAATAGGGGAATCTATATTATTGATATTAGATCTTTCTTCTTTTCAAATATATTCATTCAATGCTATAAATTTCCCTCTAAGCATATCTTTTGCTGCATCCCACAAATTTTGATAAACTTTTTTTATTTTCATTTAGTTAAATATATTTTTAAAGTTCTTCTGAGATTTTTTCTTTGATCCTTGTCATTTAGAGGACTGTATTTAATCACCCAATATTTTGAGATTTCCCAGTTATCATTGCTTACCTTGCTTTGAAGTCTCCTTTGAAATTAATATAGCTACTTCTTCCTTCCTTCCTTCCATCCTTCCTTTCTTTCTTGCTTTCTTGCTTTTCTTTTCATCAAACTCAGGTTCAGCTGCTTGCCATTCAAAAGCCAATAATTTGAGAGGCAAGTATCAATAGAAAGGAAAGGTGCTTTAATCAGAAAAGTCAGCAGTCTGGGGGAGATTGTCCTGAGACCAATCCCAAAGATTTAGCCATGTCAGCTTTTTAAAGGGGAAAGGGGGTGAAGAATCTCAGTGAATCACTGAGGTAGGAGGTTGGGTTCTGCATCATTCTCATTACATACCAGCTGGCTGAACCTCTCTTCAGATACGATCTTGTCCACTTGTTCTTCCTTTAGTATTGCTAAGGGGGCTGTTGTGGGTAGAGCGCTATTCATTCTTTAACTCCTTAATTCTTCATTCTTCTTTTTATCTAAGAAAAGAATCAATAGTTATTTAGTTCTTTCAAGGTTAGAGGGGCACAGAAATGGGCAAAGAGGAAAGGGGCAAAAGAGTTGCTTCCCTTCCTTCCTTCCTTCCTCTGTCCTCCTCATTCTGGTATTCTCATTACTTGTATGTTATAATTTTTGTAGCTGTCCCAAAGTCCTTAAATATCATGTTCTGTTTTCTTTAGTCTCTATTCTCTTTACTTTTTGGTTTACAAGGTCTCTATTGATATGTCCTGTAGGTCAGAGATTTTCCTCAGTTGTCCTATCTACTAATAAGCTCATAAAAGACCTACTTCATTTCTCATAAGTTTTTTTTTTAATCTATAGCACTTCTTGTTGATTCTTTATTACATTTTCTCTTTGATTACATTTCCCGTCTGATCTTAAATGTTGTCTCCTTTATCCATTAAAGTCCTTAGCATATTAATCACACTTGTTTTAAATTCCAGTCTGATAATGCCAATACCCTACCACAACTTGTTCTAAATTTTGCCCTATATTTTCTAATTGTGTCTTTTGCCTTTTGCTGTGCTTTGTCATTTTTTCTTGGCAGGTGTATGTAATAAATGAATTATTATAATTAGGCTTTAGTATTGTGGTGAACTGTGGGGAGAGGAGAATCAACCTATAGTCCTATGATTAGGTCTCAGTCTTTTAGAAGTATGTCCTCTGTACTGTAAATGTCACAAGTTTTTCAGATGTTTTTTTCTCCCCCCTTTGGTGGTACAGGATGTCTAGAGTGGGCTGGAGTTGGAGATTCTCTTCTTCATGTGGAAGTCCAGAGCCAGCTGGGGCCCAGTATTCCCTTTCCCCAGGTCAAATGGGCTCTAATAATCCCCCAAGGTTAGGATCTTGTTAATTAGTTTTCCCTGAGTTCAGGCCTTGTTAAGAAGAACAGGAGTGTTCTGTTGTATTTCAAAATGGATCCCCATCTCCTTCTGCTGGAATCATGAGGGTATTTTTTCTCTATTTTTACTATGAGAACCTGGTTGAGCTCCAGAACATAAAATTCACAAGAGTGTGAAAACCCCCACTCTCCATGACTAGGACCTCCCAGATTTTCCAACTCTCAGAATTATCCTCAAAAAGCCTCCAGGGATTAGTCATTTACAGTTCAAGTTTTCCTACAGAGGCATCACTGGCCTTGATGGAAGTTTCAACTCATGAGTCTCTGCTCTGGTAAGTCATGACTCCCTGTATTCACCCCTGTATATCTGCAACCAGTTGTGGGGTTTGCATTTTGCCTTGAGCCTTTTCCCAATGGATTCAACAAAAGTTATATTGTATTTTATCCAACTTTTTATTTGTTCTTAGGATAGGATAGTAACTACAGAAGTTATTTTTTCCATATGCAATTAGAAACCAGAAATCCTGTCCTTTTCTTTTTCTTCTTCTTGTTTTTCCTCCTTTCTTTTTTCCTCCTTTTCCTCTTACATCCCTTCTTTTTCCATTTTGGGGAAAAAAATGTGGGTTTAATTTGAATTTTCCTCATTATTAATGAAGCGAATTACTATTTCATTTGGTTTTGGTTAATTGATTTTGTTTTTAGTAATGTTCAAGTTTCTTACCAAATTTTCAAAGTGGTCTGACTTTTCTTAGAGATTTATGGGAATTCTCTACGTATTACATTATATATTGCAAATAAATTCTCCCACTCTCAAACTTGTGTTCCCATACTTTTAATGGTGTCCTTGATAAATATATCATGAATATACTCTCCTATATTATCTTCTAAGATCTTTACTGTTTTGATTTACATATTAGTAATTAATAATATTTTTCCAAATGGTTGCATGTTTATCCTAGCTTATGTACTAAAAGTATTAGTATCTTCTCATTGATTTTCAAAGTCATCTCTTACATTTATGAATTGTTGATATACATATAGGGCTATTTCTGAACTCTTTATCTATCTAGTTTTCTTCCAACATCAGTGTCTAAATTAGTTTTTGAGGCTTTTTTACAAATTGCCATAAACTTAGTGTCTTAAAATAATGCAACTTTATTATCTTGCAGTTCTGCAGGTCGCAAATGGGGTGCTGGTCTCCCTGGTGTAAAACCAATGTGTTGGCAGGACGATCTGTCTTTCTGGCGATTGTGTTTTCTTGCTTATTTGGCTTATTGGCAGAATTTAGTTCCTTGTGTTTGTAAACTGAGAGCCCTTCTCAGCTTCTAGATGCTACCTGCATTCCTTGGCTCCAACTTCAAAGCCAGTGATGTTGGGTCCACTCCCTCTCAGACTTTGACTCTTCCATCTCCTGAACTATGGTCATATTTCTCTCATTAACTGTGTTGCCTTTTTCTTCCACCTTGATGGATTTATGATAGATTGGGCCCACCCATAGAATTCAGAATCTTAACCTTAATCATAACTAAACAAATATCTGCTACCACAAAAAGTAACATATTTACAGTAGCTGCGAGTTAGAACATAAAAATCTTTAGGGGGCATTATTCTGCCTCCCACATGGTCTAAATTTCTATAATACTATAATAAGTCTAGAAATCTGGTAGAATCAATTCTTCCACTTTTGTCTTCTTAGGCAGATCTTTCCTTTCCTTAAATTTTAAAGTAAGCTTGTTTGGTTACACACAACAACAAAAAAATCCTGGTGTTTTGATTATATTATATTGGATTATATTGAATTGGGATTATATTGAATCTATAAACCAGTTTCAGAACATTGGTATTTTACACTATTGAGACTTAATCATAAATGCTGTTTTTTTTACTTTCTTGCAGTTATTTATGCCCTTTTTAGGGGTTTAATTTCTCTGAAAAATTTTTTCTTATTGCCCTTAGAAATCGCTGTTTTATTTTCAATTTTTTAAGACTTACTCCTAAAGATTTCACATTTTTAAATACTATTGTACATAGTATTTGAAAATAAATTATGTGTGTCAAAAATGTAAAAAATCATCATTGCCACTATTACTACTCCAGTACAGTTAGTTATGTAATCCTTTTATACAGTTAACATTTTATTTTACACTCCAGGCTCTAGTCATTACACTTCTGTCTAAAACAACTAACTCATCTTTCTAAATATTGACACTATTCAAATGGTTTCAAAGTTTCCATGGCAAACATACAGTAAAATCTAATGTCTCACATTTGTCATTTAAGATTTTAAAAATACTTGGCTTTAAACAATCTCTCATGTTTTTCTGGCCTGCAGATCTCCTCCTAACACTAAATTTACACTCACAACAGACACCTCTGAAATCTTCTAGTAATGTGTGCAATTTCATATTTATATGTATTTTTCATGTAATTTGTCTTAGCTGGAATCCTTTTACCTCATTCATCAAAATGATAAATATTCTTCAATACCTCATCAAGCCCAAGCTTATTTTTAAAGTTTTTACTCATCCCCACAGTAAGAATTAAACAGACCCTCTTTTGTTCTCACTGTAAACCTGATTTTTTCCTTTGGTTTATTAAAAATAGTAAACTTCTCGAGTACCAGGATTGTTTCTTCTTCATCTTTTTATTATTTGAGAACAGTAAGAGTGCCTTGTGCATAGTAAGTATTCACTACTTACTTTAGAATACATCATGCTTTACTATGTGTAAAATACATTCGTTTATAAATGAGTTATGTTTTGCTGAATTCAAGAGAGTGAAATGTCTGAATAGTTATTTCAGATTTCAGTGTTCATAGTTATTTATAAACTAGATATAGATCAACTTCTATGATTCTCAATAAAACAAGCTCTGCCTAGTATTCTCATTCCTTTGAACTTGAATTCTGTCAGATTTCAGAGAATAAAGAGATTCTGAATATGCCAGTTCTGGGAACTCTGTGAAACATTTTTTCCTCTAAGATATATATCAATGGTTTAGCAGAACCTAATCTTTGCTCCAGGCCAGAAAAGTACACTAAGCCATTTTGAAAGGGTTAGGAATAAGGAGAAGTGCAGCTATCCTAAATGCAATATTTGATGAAGAGCCCTAAATATAAATGTCTCTAACAATTTTAAGTGTTCCCCTTCCGCTACATTGTGTAAAAGCAAGGCACATCCCAGTGTGGCATCTTTTCAAAGTGAAGGGAATGCATATTTGAGATATGGCACTGTGTTAAAAAGAAATAAAATAAATCCCATGGAATCCAAGGAGAGTACAGGTCTTACATCTCACAGATGATTTGGAAAGATAGATGAATATAAATGTCTGTATTTGAATATCTAAAGCCTTTTATAACATTATATCTTTTAGCTCTCAAGCAGACAGTTCTTGCTTGTCGTGAAAATACTTCTAATATTATATTTAACAAAAAAGTACTCTGAACAACTATATGGACAGGAGAAATTGACACATTATGTAGTATCTCCAAATCTAAAGATGTAGAGAAAATTTTCAAAAAGCAATTCAGTGAGTTAGGTAAAATGCTAGGATTACCTAGTGATGATGTGTAAGTGGCTATTGTTAATTCTATTGGAGGATAGATAACAATCTCAGATTAGATTAGTATATATGTATTTTTCCTTTGGGACAATTTCTTAAAATTTTTGTCTCCTTATTCATAAATATTGGAATAGGGTCGGTCTTTTGCCTATCATAGGCAATATTCAGAGCAATTTTTTTCTTCTTCAGAAGTGAGGATTATCTAATTAGTATATTTATTCAAAAGCAAATATTTTGGAATACATGTACTAGGCACTATGCTAAATATTGGAATATATCCATGAACAAACAAAACAGCAAATTAAATCTGATTACTTGAAGTCTATGGTCTAGAAAGAAATTGTAGATAGACATTAATAAATAGGTATTGATAGAATAAATAAATAAATGAATAAATAAATACAATGAATAGATAAAATATTGTATGTTAAATGGTAGTAACTGCTATAAAGAAAAAAGAATAATGGTAGACCAAGTTAAGAGGAAGAATTGATAATGGATATTAAGGGTGGAAATGGTTGGTGTCATAAATCAAGATAGGCATTGATAGGATCAGGGCTTTTTATTGAAGTATAATTGATTTACAATTTTTGTATTATAAAATTTCTACAGCGAAGTAATTCAGTTATACACACACACACACACATATATATATATATATATGCACATTCTTTCTTTAATATTCTTTTTCCATTGTGGTTTGTCATAAAATGTTAACTATAGTTCCCTGTACGATACAGTAGGACCTTGTTTTTATCCATTTTACATGTAGTTGCTTACATCTGCTAACCCCAACGTCCCGCTCCATCACTTCCCTACCCCCTTCCTTTTGGAAACCTCAAGTCTGTTCTCTATGTTCATGAGTCTGTTTCTGTTCTATAGATAGGTTCATGTATATCATATTTTAGATTCCACATGTAAATGATATCGTATAGTATTTATCTTTCTCTTTCTGACTTACTTCACTTACTATAGTAATCTCTAGTTGCATCCATGTTGCTGTGAATGGCATTATTTCATTCCTATTTTATGATTGAGTAGTATTCCATTCATCTATCAATGGACATTTAGGTTGTTTTCCTGTCTTGGATATTGTGAATAGTGCTTCCATGAATATAGGGGTGCATGTATCTTTTTGAATTATAGTTTTGTCCAGATATATGCCCAGGAGGACAATTGCTGGGTCATATGGTAATTCAGCTTTTAGTTTTTTGAGGAACCTCCATACTGTTTTCCATAGTGGCTATACCAACTTAATGTTCCCACCAACAGTGTAGAAGGATTCTCTTTTTCTCCACACCCTTTCCAGCATTTATTATTTGTAGGATTTTTAATGATGACCATTCTAGCCAGTGTGAAATGGTATGTCATTGTAGTTTTGATTTGCATTTCTCTAATAATTAGTGATGATGAGATCTTTTCATGGGCCTATTGGCCATCCGTATTTCAATATGGTGAGTTTTGAGCAAAGTCTTGAAGGATGTGATTGAGCTGGTCATGTGGGTTTATGGAGAAAAGTTTTACAGGGAAAAAGAATATCATGGGATCACACAAATTGCTACTTATAAATTCTCTGCAGGAAAGTGATACATCTATGACAGAAAAAGACCCTAAAGTAAAACTCTTGCGCTTTCTGTTTTTGAGAATGTATTAAGTACCTGGAAATTTGTTTTGCACTGCACCTTTGTGATTTCCTATCCAATAACAACACTTCAAGGTATTATTATTGTTCCTATTTAATGGATAAGAAAACTTAGTCTTAGAGAAATGAAAAATACTTTAATAACTTATAACTAGTAAGTAGTAGGACTAGAATTCCCATAATAGCACATGTGTATGTGAGTTTATTTAAAATTTTGAACATTTTTCGTTACACAAAATTTTTGCCATACAAAATCCCATGAAAATAGTTTGGTTTTCTGACAACCTGTCATTAAGTTTTTGCATGGAAAAATCAAATTTTGTTTTCAGTAGTTCTAAAATTCATGAGTGAGAAACTTTTCAATTGCATTTTATTCAGTCCATCTGGATAATTAGAATTCAGAGCCCTCATTGTTTATTTCCTCTTTATATGAATTAAAATGTATCAGCTTTGAAAGAAATTTTTTAATTTGGGTCTCTATATATTTTAACTTGGTAAGATAGAATACATTATTAATTCTTTTGACAGTGTTAGTCATTTTGGCAATAGGCTTGAAACAAATTCTCCCTTTTTTCCATTTGCCTATACTTATTTTTAAAAATGCATTTTTTCCAATTTTTACAATTAACAATCTTTACTACAACATATTGGACTATAGTTTCATCCATGTAGGTTCCATGTTGGCCACACCTCTCCTTTTAATTTATTATTTATACACAATATAGTGTATTTTCCATGGTTATGCTTTGATCCTATTCTGAGTTCTCTTTTTTTTTGTTTGTTTGCTTTTTAGGACTGCATCCATGGCATATGGAAGTTCCCAGGTTAGGGGTCCAGTTGGAGCTGCGGCTGCAGGCCTATACCACAGCCACAGCAAAACATGATGCAAGCTGTGTCTGTGACCTATACCACAGCTCACAGCAACACTGGATCCTTAACTCACTGAGTGAGGCCAGGGATCCTAGTCAGGTTTGTTAACTGCTAAGCCATGAAGGGAATCTCTGAGTTCTTTTTCTTTGTATTTTAACTTTACCAGAGAGATAGCTTATTTCTTCCACAACAGAGAGCTAACAGTATCCTTTAAGTAAAATTTACTTTAAACAGTTAAATTATCAGTAAGTACCATATTTCTATCTTTTAGAATATTATACTTTACCCTCTAAAAAGCTAACTATACGGGCTGTCTTGGCAATATCTTGTTAACACAAGATACTGTTTGTCTAGGCAAAAAAAAATTTAATTCTATAGTATTCTTTATACCTATGGTTGGATACAGGATTAATCTAAGAGAAATTGGATCATTGGGATTCTGGAGTGGCAGGGAAGAAAGGAAATTTAATGTCTTAACAGGTTTCATTAAGGATCAAATGACTTACTTGATTTTTTTTTGTTTTTTAATATATTTTTTATTGTTATTTCCCTCAACACACTTTTTTCCCCACTATACAGCATGGGAACCCAGTTACACATGCATGTATACATAATTTTTTCTCCCATTGTCATGCTGCGTTGTAAGTATCTAGACATAGTCCTCAGTGCCACACAGCAGGATCGCATTGTAAATCAATTCCATAAGCAATAGTTTGCATCTGTTGACCCCAAGCTCCCAATACTTCTTGATTTTTTTTATTAGTTATCTTAGTGACCATGATAGACAGCTGCCATTCTATTCTCTAAGTATCAAATGTTGCAAATTTAAATTAATTTTTATGGTAAAGGAAAAAACACCAATTGTCTTCCATTTGTTACCCATTAACCTCCACTAGTTCTAATTCTATTAAAGGATATAGGAAAATATTTACTCCTATTTTCTAAGTTTCTAGTTATATCTCTCTTTAGCAAATATATTCTCATAAAAAGGATCCTAAAGCACTGACTCCTCTCCATTGTATTCTTGTTGGTGTTTTAAATAACAGCCTTAGATGAAAATATTGTTAATATGAAACAGTAGATTTGGCACACATGGAATCTGGGTGAAATCCTTTGCTTTTCTGCTTGATTTTCAGGTTTATAATTCTTTTAAAGCAAATCTCTCTGTGATCCTTCTCTCCCTAGTTTGGCCTTTCATTGGGGGTTTAAGGTTCACTGTCTATGCCCTTCAAATGCAGGGTGACCATATGTCACAAAATACCCTTCTTTCACATCCTTCCATAAGACTTGTGGATTTTTATATATTATGTATTTTGTTGAATGGTACATCCATTCACCATGTTCTCTATAAATGTGCTGCAAGCTATTCATTATTTTTAATATTTAATCGATTTTGTACCATAAATTTATCCCCATTTTTTGTTATTTAATCTTTCTTTTAGACTTTTAAAATATCCCCTGAACTCTCTCATGTCCCTCTAATTTATTCTCTATACTACTACTGATACAGACTTTGAAAATGCAAGTCATTTCATCACTATGCTGCTTAATTTCATTTGCATTACATTATTGGTAAGGGGGTAAAGAACCTTGGAGTGGCATTCAAGCTTTCTGTGTCCTGGCTATGCATCAATCCTCATCTCCTGCCACTATGAGACATGTCCTAGACACTTACATTTTGTTAAATATATTGTATTGTAATTATTTCCTTAAATGTAGCTTTTCACCTTTTAGCCTTGACGCTATTCAGAACTTGAATTTTATTCCACATGTACTTGGATTTAGGTGCCACATTCATTGCCTAACACCTTCTTGCTCTGGCATATTAAATTTTCTTCTTCTTTCAAATATTATATATTAATCTGAGAAGTATTTTAAAGGCACTGTAGCTTAGCAGGTTATTTAAGAAAGGAAAATGAGTAGTTTTAGGGGAATCAAAAGTGACGGATTATCATTTTAGCACTACAACCTACTATTCCCCTGACTGCCTAAACTCCAGATTCATTATCCATAGAGTAGGAAGAAGGATTCCACCCTGCCTACTTCTAGATTGTGAGGATCAGAGTGATGATATTTATAAAGATTCTTGATGCATAATAAACTTCAATAAAAATAACATTCATTACAATTATTAAAACTAGGTGAAAACACTGAAATCAATTTTACCTTCTCAGTAAACACAGTGATATGAATGGCAATGAGTTAGTTTAAATAAGAGTATTACTCAAATGCATTCATCTATGAAAAGAAAGTTTCTGCCTTGTGACACTTTTAAAAGTCTTCGTCTATGTTATTACGGACAAGATTGTGTGTATGTTTCTCTGTATGTTTGTGTTTGGGTATTATCTACAATGCTAGGAATAGCTATGCATTTCTCCTGTGTGTGTATTAAGGATTTGATAAAACTGTGTTCATTTGTTTTATGATTTGCATACATAGAAGAGATTCCAACCATTTTAATAATCCCCTTATATCTTCTACAGAAAGACATAATATTAAGTAGTAAATTAAAGTTATATGGAGTTAAATCAGAAGTGATGGACTATCATTTCAGCACTACTACTTACTATCATCCTGATAGTATCCCAATATTGATTCACTGAAAACTTCAATGACAATGAAAGTAGAAGAAATGAAAATATTTTTCTTTGTATATTTCTAAATATCAAAGATTTAAAAACTTCTCAGATACTCATTTTTTTTAAAATGGTATTTTAAAGGGAGACAGTTGGAAAGAGTGCTTGAGACATTGATGGATGTTTTAATCCAAGAAGAAGCAGGTTTCCGAGTCTTGAATATATCTTACCAATTACCAACAGCAGCTTTGCTTTTCCCCCTCAGCTCATCCCTTTAGTGTGAAAAGAGAACCAACAAGTGATTCTGGTGTTTCTTGCAGACACTGACATGACTCAAGCAGTGTTGTCTGTGGGAAAGTGACAGTGGAAACAGTCACTGGAAACAGGAGTGATTAATTGCTGTGAGATATGAATGAAAGTATTTATCATAATGCTAAAGTTTTGAGATCAATTTGGGGGGCAAGTGGAGAAGCTATTGAGTTACAGTAAACATTTTCTATCTTGTCCCACACTACTTTTTTTTATATTTGGCACTTTTTACTGCTTACTTCCAATAAATTAATTTTGTTAATAAAAGCAAGAATAGTTCTTTAATACTTTGCAAAGGTCAGGCTCAATAAATCTCTTTGCTTACTAGTTTTCAAAATAGTAATGTTTTGAATACTTTAATAGTCACATAAGCTCTATAGATTTGATAATAATGCTTTTATAATTTAGTGATTTTATTTTCATTTATTCAAATTTCCTAGGGAGATTATAATATTTTTAGAGTGATATAGATCTGGTACATTCTTTCTTCCTTTTTCATTTTATTTTTCTCCTTCTTGAGCCTCATTTTATAATTTAAGCAGAAAACAACCAAATATATATATATTTGTTACATTAATATAAAATATAAATATAAGTAATTCCTTAGTGAAAGATTATTGACATCAGCCCTCTGTCTGAAAGTGTTATTGTTGGCTCAGTGGCAAGTTGCTTTTGAAAAAGAAATAAATATTGATATTCCTATTCTCTTATTATTCTGGCTCACCTTTCAGCAGTTGCAATTACATTAACTTGCTAATGAACACTCATTATCACCTGGGTCTGCACTGGAGGGTTTATAGGCAATTTCATATTTAATTCTCATAACTGTGCTACAGATAATAGCATTGAGGCCCACATTGGCTAATTGTCCCTTATTCACCCAGCTCATCTGGCTGATGAAAAAGGAAATCCCATTAAGATCAGTGTGACTCTAAAACCAGTGCTCTTTTTATAACAAAGCACAGCCTCTGGGTTTTATCTTCTGAAATTCATTTTCCGTATCAGCAATCTGACTTGCACTTTGTGAGATTTTCAAATGATTTACTCTTTCATTTTCATCCGAAAGGCTTATTGCAGAGAAGGTTAAGGCAGACTTGTTTTTTTTTTTTTGTTTTTTTTTTTTTTTTTTTTTTTTTTTTTTTGCTTTTTTGGGCCACACTTACGGCATATGGAGGTTCCCAGGCTAGGAGTAGAATCGGAGCTGTAGCTGCAGGCTGCCTGCACCTCAGCCACAGCAACTTGGGATCCAAGCTGTGTCTGAAACCTACACCACAGCTCATGGCACTGCCTGATCCTTAACCCACTGAGCAAGGCTAGGGATGGAACCTACATCCTCATGGATGTTAGTCAGATTCGTTAACCACTGAGCCACGATGGGAACTCCTCAGACTTGGATTCTAATAATCGCTCATTCAGTTTTGAACTGTGAAGCCCCATTCTAAGTCCTCATTTTTGCACTGGAAATTGAAGATAGCAAACAAATCTTGCATGGGAACTTGATGAGACAATATGTAAAATATTAATACAATATTTAACATGGTACTTTACTCACTGTTGTACTTAATATGTGTGTTATTATGTGGCTTTTTATTTAGCTTTTAGATTTTTTTTTTACTTAAATATATAACTTTGTACGCATCTTTGAAATTTTTTCTTCCTCAATGATACTTTTTATGCAGACTTTTGAAAGTGGTTGTGACATAAAGAGAACCTCTGAGAAAAAATAGAAACTTCCTTCCAATATTGAGACATTAATGACAAGACCGGGGTGAATGGAGGTCCCTAGATAGAAAAGTATGGCTAAAAAACATCTGTCTTTGTGAATGCAGTAACTTCTGTAGAGAAAGCCATTACTTTACAGATCATAACATGCCAACCCTTTTAACTTCTAACTTATGTGTATTTTAGTTTAGCTAAGAAGCACATGCTTTTCACTGATTTCAACCTTTCAGTTAATTTGGTAGTGCATTAGCATGGCTTTATGAGGACCTGGAGGATTTTTCTAAGTAATATGCTGCCTTATCTATTTTTACCTAAGAATTTTGAGATAACCCTGTATAGTCTTCAGGTAATCACTGGTGGGATACCACCAGTCATGTATTGGTATCTCAGTTCTTTAGGATAAAAGAAACACACACACACACACACACACACACACACACACATTCCCAACACAGAAACATCAGGGCTTTATTTTACTTTTCCTTTTTTAGCATTCTTTCTGCTTTCTACTTGCTCTACTCAAATTTATAATTTACAAGCCAACAGGTTCTTTCTCAAATGCAGTTTAATAGCACCATTCCTTTGCCTAAAAGCATTCAAGACTTTTCCATCGCTTGCAGGGTATGTCACCTAACATTCAAGGGTGACCATGATGTGCCCTCTGTTTCCCAGACACATAGCTAGTCATGCTGTGCCTTGTATTTTTTTGTTTGTGAAGACCCAAATTAGTTTTATTTCCCCCCGGTACACTGTGCAACTTTTGTTAACATTTACTGTCTCTTGTTTCTGGAATACCCTCTTCTCCTTTCTGTGTCTAAATAATCTTTACTCACTACAAAATTCAGCCCATCACTTCCTGCAGGAAGGTGTTTCTAACAAACTGTGATTTAGAATAGCTGTCCCTTCTCCCTGTTCACATAATCTACACACATTTATGATCACTGTGTTTGAAACTAGGTCATGAGGCTTTAAGATTAAGCCTGTAACTGGCATATATTAGACACTCAGTTCATATTTGTTTAGTGTATGAGTAAATGAATAAGTAATATATGCTAAAGAAAAATTTTCTGATGTTTCCAACTAGAACAGAATATATATTTGCACTAAAAATATTTCAAAAATTTTTATAGAGAAATGAGAGGAATGTGCTCACCTTTTTTATATTGTACACATTAATCTTCAGAATTGAAACAAACTAAAGCTCTTGCCTAGGACCATTAATTACTTTGGTAAATTTTAACACATACACACTTTAAACAGCTTTAACAAGCTTTATGATACTCTTAGTAATATTTCCCGGGATATTCTTTTTCAAACAGTGTTGAGAGGTGAAGACTTTTCCTGTTACAACCGTGATTTTAGAATTCAGATCAAAAGATTTACTCTGAAGGGTAAATCCCCTAAAGATGCATTTTATGCTTTTCATAGATTAAAGAAACCAAGAGACAACTGCCTATATTGAATAAATCACTTTCTCCTGGTCAAATAAACCTTTTGATAATCTTTGACTAGGATAAACTTATTCTATTGTTGAAGCCAAAAACTCCTGATTCATGTGTTTTTGCCTTTCACATTGTTAGTTGCTGACCTTAGAAATAATAAGTCAGTAGGCAATAATGCTGTCAATAAAAAGGATCATTTAATACAAAGTCATGAACATTTGAGGACAGGAAAAAATTTTTTAAATATTATTACTCCAATGGGTTTCTTAAGCAGTTCTCTAGATTTAACACTTATGTTAATGAACTATTTTGTAATAACCCAATTTAAAATCGACAACAGTGCTTTCAGTTTCTGCTGATAATCTAATATAGTTCTAAATTGACAGATAAAGATTTTAATAAAGGAATATTTATTATAATCTTAAAGTTGTATATCAGAAAAAGATGCCCTTAAGCTTGTCTATATTTCTTTGTTTCTGGAGTTGTATGCTATGACTCTGACATATGGGGTTATCACATCAAATAAAAGCATAAACCATTTTTACTTTTCCAGTTTAATTGGAAAAAAGCTTATTTCAAAAAAGAAATGTGGCTGAATGCTTATTAAATGGCTTTAAAAATACATTATTATCTTCCGGGATTTTCTAAGTTAGGTCCCTGGAATGTCAAGTTCGGGGTTTATTTATTTTATGTGCTTGAATAACTAGGAAAATTGTGAATTGAACTTATCAATGCTTAGTAATTATTTATGGCACATAGTGTTTCTTTCATTCTTTGTGTAAATACTATACTTGAACATTTTCTTCTGTAATTAAGGATTTTTATACATTTTTTTCTTTACAGTCTCAAATTATTATAAAAGCAATTGTAATTTCTTATACATTAAATATAACTTATCTAGAAAAAACTAATTATATTTTAAGTTATAAAAGTAATATTAACATCATTAAGTTATAAAAATAATTATTAACATAAATAAAACAACCATTTATTAAAAAGTAAAAGAGGAAGGACAATTTAACATTGTTCCTGAAGCTGGACTACCAGGAAGCTAAGACAGTGACAAGTTATTCTTTACTTACTACTGATCCAGAGATATTGTGAAACTGGTTTTGATTTATTTTTCTTGTATTTAATGAGCAAAATTTAAATTCAATAAATACATCAAGCTCATAATGTTTCCAGATACTTGTTTTAAAGGAATATAAAATAAGTAAACATGACACTTTCCTTTGATATAGCAGAGCATAAAAGGGCATATCCCCAAAGTCATGTAAAATTAAAGATAGTACATATACGTGATGAAAGACACACACACACACACACACACACACACACACACACAAAATAGTCCGTATTCAGGGAATTCAAACTGAAGAAAGTCCCATAGATAAGGTGGGTTTGAAAGAAGGGTCTGTAGAGGCAATGATGGTGGTACAAGAGAGGCAGAAGGAAACAAAATAGGAAAACATAGTCCACAGCCAGAAAAAAAACAGTTATCTCAATAGGGCTGGTGCATATAACTTGTTTTTCTGGGGAAAGTGATGTGGAAAGATGAATTTAGATATGAAAATAGTAAGCCAGAATTGCCATGTTGAGACATCTGCACATCCTCTGTAGCCAATGGGGAGTACATCAAGTGTTTTGAGCTCTGACTTAATGAGATTTACTCTCTCTGGTAATGGCATTTAGGCTGAATTCTTTTTTTTTTTAATTTTTATTTTTTCCATTATAGTTGTTTTACAGTGTTCTGTCAATTTCTACTGTACAGCAAACTGATCCAGTCACACATGTACACACATTCTTATTCTCACATTATCCTCCATCATGCTCCATCATAAGTGACTAGATTTAGTTCCCTGTGCCATACAGCAGGATCTCATTGCTTATCCATGCCAGATGCAATAGCTTGCATCTACTAACCCCAAGCTCTCAGTCCATCCCACTCCCTTCCCCTCCCCTTTGCAACCACAATTGTGTCTGTTCTCCAAGTCCATGAGTTTCTTCTCTGTGTAAAGGTTTATTTGTGCTGTATATTAGATGCCAGATATAAGTGATACCATATGGTATTTGTCTTTCTACTTAAGAGTTTCTAGTTCCAATCATGCTGCTGCAAATGACGTTATTTTTTATTTTTTATGGCTGAGTAGTATTTCATTTCATATATATACCACATCTTCTTAATCCATTCATCTGTCAATAGACGTTTAGATTGTTTTCCATATTTTGGCTATTGTGAATAGTGCTGGAATGAACACGTTGGTGTATGTATATTTTTTAAGGAAAGTTTTGTCCAGATATATGCCAAAGAGTAGGATTGCTGGGTCATATGGTAGTTCTATATTTGGTTTTTCTGAGGAACCTCCATACTGTTTTCCATAGTGATTGTACCAATTTACATTCCCACCAACAGTGTAGGAGTGTCCCCTTTTCTACACATCCTCTTCAGCATTTGTTATTTGTTGACTTGTTATGATGACCATTCTGACAGGTGTGAAAAAACTACTTCACTGTAGTTTTGATTTGCATTTCTCTAATAATTAGTGATGTTGAGCATTTTTTCATGTGCCTGTTGGCCATCTGTATATATTTGGAGAAATGTCTCCAGGTCTTTTGCCCTCATAATCTATAGGCCAAATTCTAACAGTGATTAAGTTGGTTTATACTGTTTGCTGAATATTGTTGTCTGCATATGGGCAGGCATATACATCAGCATGTTTACTATATGTTCTATTGATGTACAGGAAGAAGTAGTAGAATGTCTATTTAAATTTTTAAATCATGAAAACATTTATTATCACTTAATGTATGACTTGTCATTGGAACTCTTGCTCATTTCATAAAGCATATGGTCTCAGGGAGGCAGAGGCTTTGTTACTTTGCTCTCATTGTCACATACTCAAATACCAATGTATTCTAAATATCATTACTATTATAATAAAACACATGAATTATACAGTTTTATTATATATTCTTTTGAGTACATTATCATGAAAATCTTTGTATGGACTAACATACTTACCGTGATGTTGTCCCTAAGAGTTGTCAACAAGTTAAAAATAAATTATATATTTTTCTTTTATAAAAAATATTTCTCTGAATTTGTCGACATTTTATTGAATGACAAGTGATTGTCAGTAATGACCTATTGATGAGCTGTTATTAAATTGAAATATAAAAGTTCTCCTCTTTCAAAATAAAGTGACCTTTTTACAGTGAATGAGAAAGTTAATGGTTTTCAAAAGAAACTTGTGCTATGAACAGTGTTATTTTGAACAGAGTTGTCTGGAATTATAACAGTAATTTCATTATCATAATGAGATTAATAATGCCTCTAAATTTTATATAATGCAAATAAAAAAGATAATTGGAAATAGAATTTTTTTATTTCTTTAAAAATCTTTGAAAAGATCCGAGAGGTTTAAAGCAATTTACAGACAATTTCAAAAAATTCCCATTATATTCTAAATACTTACTAGCAAGATTTTGATAAAAAATACCTGTGAAAAGTTCGTTGCTTGGTTTAAACATGATAATCATTGTAAAGTCATCACAACCACCAGTGGTTCCTGCTTTTAGACCTATATATCTTTATGGTTTATTTTTCAGTTTTTAAGACACAGTTGTGAAATATATTTTTATTGAATAAGACTCATAAATTTCTCTAGAACAAATTTCTAAATAAAGATATTCAAAATAGATACATAATCAACATTTCTTTAATTAAAATATTATAAATAATTACTTTTTAATGAGATTTAAAATCTGTGTAATTGTTGAATTAAATCTTGTATCATTTTAAAACCTTTTTCTAGTATACAGGATTATACAGTGTATGATATTTACAATGGTGTGAAATATATAACTAATTTTTTTTTTGTCTTCTTATGGCTGCACCTACAACACATGGAGGTTCCCAGACTAGGGATTGAATTGGATCTGTAGTCACTGGCCTGTGCCACAGCCACAGTAATGCTATAGCTGAGCCATGTCTGTGACCTACACCACAGCTCACAGCAATGCTGGATCCTTAACCCACTGACCAAGGCCAGGGATCAAACCCGCATCCTCATGGATCCTAGTTGGGTTTGCTAACCACTGAGCCACTGTGGGAACTCCCATATTAATATTTTAAGATACAACAAGGTGAGCTCATTAGTTTCTATATCTTTATTGCAATGGACACTTTTCTTCATATAAAATCTTTGTGAAAATCCAATCACATACATTAATAAAAAAACAAAATTATTATGATCCAGACAGATTTTCTGTGGACTTTGGGAGAATATGTGAGACATCCCAATCACTTAGTACTTTCTTCCTTTAATCTTCTCAATAAAAGCTGTGGATCCTCGTAGCACAGTTTGAAAAGCATTTCTTACATGTCATCATGCTCCATCATAACTGGGTCACCATGCTGTACAGCAGGAAAAAAAAAATTGTATTGGGGAAATAACAATTCAAAGTAATAATAAATTAATTAATTAACAAAAGAAAAGCATTCCTTTAAAAGACAATGATTGTTTTCAACTGGGTAATGGCGTATATATGTCAGGTTCCATCAGTTGCATTGTTTTATCTTCCACACCTAGAACTGCTTTTTCACTCCTTTTTGTTCTAACAGTTCAGTCATCCTCTTCCCCAAAATATAATAACAGCATGTGGTCCCATTGGAGCTCCTAACGGCCAACAAAAGCTTGATTTTTTTACCCACACTAGTGTTCCTAAATCTGAGTTTGATCTCAACTGTCATTCTTAAAATGGAAGCACATGTATAGAGATTATGGGGACAAATTCAGGCATGCCACATTTTATTTCCTGACCTCCTTTCATTTGAAATTTATTTCTGGAGACCTTCTAGCATATATGTCCTCTTTTGTAAAACACAGGGAATGTAGGACAAATGCTGGTTGGACTGATCTCAGAAGCCCGCTCTACCCTTGGACTCCATAGTTATCCATCCATGGGAAACACTGAGAATAATCTATATCCCAGCATGTGTCTTTCTATCAGAACACACCCATTTCAACAATTACCCTTCCTGAACTTGATGTTAGTGCTGATAGATAATGATTGACAGGGAGTGATTTTAACCTTCTACTGAGATTATTTCAAATCTGACATAGAGAAAATTCAGTAGTTGGTCCAGCCTCCTGAGCTAATGCTCATATGGGAAGATAAAATACTTTGTACTGTGCTATTCTCTAAATTTATTATTTAATTCTTTGTGAATAGTTACTGAACTATGATGGCATTTTAAAAATCATTAATCTGTATAGAATCTTGAGATATATTTTCCTGGCATATAGTCAAGTCACAGTTATTATTATTTAAACTGTAATAAGAACTGTTAAGTTTCTTATATTAAAAAACTATAATACTTAATAGCAGGTATTAATTCAGAACACAAATAATTCAAATAAGAAACATGTGTAGATGGTGAACATATTCTTAAATTATTGATCTTATTATGATATCCTTACCTATACTGCTTTTAAAGTTAGTGGACGCAAATTTTTATAGTGACTAATGCCTAATGCATCTTTGCAACAAATTCTTCTCCTTCCTAAAGAAGCTGGCAATGAAATTATATGGCATCATCTCTCCAGCCTCAGGGTTGGTTAAGTGGCTCATGTTGGCTAACCAGGTCCTTTTATTCAAACTACAATATTGTCTTATGACAAAGTCTGTCCACTCAAGTTATTCCATGGACATTTGAACAAGTGAAAGAGAGAGCGAAAGTGAGAGAGAGAACATGGGTTGAACCCTGTGTCTAACCTCTCTTGGGAACTAATTGTATTTTTTTTTAAGTTAAAGAGCCAATATACTTACCCACTCTTAGTCTTCTTGATCAATCTGACAATTTATTGTATATTGTTGGATTTTTTTCTTTAAAGTTTTTTTTAAGATTGAGTTTCATTTAACTTGAAGGATATCTGGTCACTTGATCATATACACAAATCCATGCATACGTATTGTGTCTGATTCAAAATGGACCTTCCTCCTGTTGAAAGGCGGGAACTATGATCTAGGCTTAAAGCATGACAGACCTTAATGCTTGCCAGTTTGGGGACTAGCCCTTAAGAGACTTGGCTGTTTTCATCTCCTTTTTCTTGGAGTACTGGACCTTCATTTGAGAAGTCAGACCATTCTGTGTGCAAACTATGTGAAAGTCTAAGGTAGCCACACAGAGAGGACTTGAGGGGACATGAGGTGTGAGAGAGGGAGGGGTAAAAAGTCAGACAGATAAGCTCCACCAGCCGCAGCTATACCAGCCCCAGCCTTTCAGATCATCCCAGCAGAGACCCCAGAGGTTACAAAGTTGAGATAAGCTCCTGGACCATGCCCAGATTCTTGACCCACATAATATTGAAATAAAATAATGACAAATTATTGTTTTAAGCCACTTGATTTTGAGTAGTTGAACATAATGGAAAAATTGTTGAAATCATAATTAAAGACATTTTCCTTGAGTATATTCTTATTTCCCAAGTTTTCTGTCCTTAGACAATATTATTTCTGAAAACAAGCAGAGAAGCTGGCTAGTACATTTTAACAATAAATCAATCATCAATTTTTGATTGACGTTATTTCTGTCCCTACGTACTGTAAACTGAGAATACAACCCCATTATTGGCTGCATCTGGTGTGGACCATTTCTATCACCCCACCTGTTTCACTGCCAGATAATACCTAGACTCTATACTTTTTCCTTAACTCTCAGTTTATTTACAAAATGGTACCATCTTTGAGAATATTTCGTATATCGCTTAAAACTTTTGCAATACAAGATCATTTACTTGCCAATAAACATTCTCATATAAATGATTTATATATCTTCATACTATTTCATTATTTTGCTTAAATCTGCTATGTAATATTTTTATCACCTTGGTTATTATTTCTTTCCCTTATGTGTTAAATATAGCTTCTGTAGGTTTAGTCTTATGTCAATGATCAAGGCAAGAATTAAATTTAAAAAACAGCAACACCTATCTTTGTTAGTTTTGAACATAAAAATTTGGTATTCTATAGAAATCCCCAAAATACTCTGCTACACATCATTGACCAGAATTATGTCACATTCCTCACTCCAGCTTCTCTGGCTCCATAACATGGTGGTTTGGAGAAATAAATTTTTATCTAGGTCCATTCTCATTTCCTGACATTCAAGATTCTTTTAGAGGGAAAACTGGGGAATTGACAGTAGCTTTTGCACTCTCTTTTAAGCTAATTTATAGGAGATGCTTGAGGAGACAGATGAGTAGGTAGGGAGAAAGAGAGAAAGAGAATTCACAGTACCTAATGCAAGTTAGATTACTAGTAGATGGAAGAGTTAAGAGTTATTTTTTAAATTTTTTTCTTATAAGTCTATATACTCTAAAGTATCCTATAGTCATATTTAATAATGTAATCCCATAAATTGACTTAATTTAAAACAAATGCTATTTGGAGAGAAATACTCAGAGGTTAACATGGTTCATTTGTCTAGAGGGATTTTAGACTTTTTTTTTTTTTTTTTTTTGTCTTTCTGTCTTTTCTAGGGCCACAGCTGTGGCATATGGAGATTCCCAGGCTAGGGGTCCAATTAGAGCTGTAACTACCGGCCCACAACATAGCCACAGCAATGCCAGATCCGAGCTGCACCTGCGACCTATACCACAGCTCACGGCAACACCGGATCCTTAACCTACTGAGCAAGGCCAGGGATCGAACCACAACCTCATGGTTCCTAGTTGGATTTGTTAACCTCTGAGCCATGACGGGAACTCTCAGGATTTTAGAATTTTTTAATTGAACATAATGAAAAATGTTTGACTTCAAGTCTCCCTTATAGGGGCTAGATACAGAATAAGCAACTTATCTTTGGGTTAATGTACAAAACCAAATTAAAGAACACCTAAACACAAATTTCTGTAAGTTCCCCATGATGTAGCATATTGTCACTCAATATTACTTCAATTATTCAGTGCCCATATTTGAGCATAGAGGCACACTTCATTTTATCGTGCTTTGCAGATAGCCTATATTTTATAAATTGAAGGTATGTGGCAGCCCTTCATTGTACACATCTTTTGGCACTGTTTCTCAATAGCATTTGCTCACTTTGTGTCTCTGTGTCACATTTTGGGAATTCTTGCAATATTTCAAATCTTTTCACTGCCGTTATATTTGCTCTGGTGATCTGTGATCATTGATCTCTGATGTTACTATTGTTAATTGTTTGGGGGCTGCTACAAAACATGCCTTTGTAAGTAGGAGAACTGGATAAGCTTTAAGTGTTTTCTGACTGCTCCACTGGTCATTTCCTATCTCTCCCTCTTTTCGGACCTTCCTATTCCCTGAGATACAACAATGTTTAAATTAAGCCAATTAATAACCCTGCAGTGGCTTCTGAGGGTTAAAGTGAAAGGAAGAGTCACATATCTCCCACAGAAATCCAAAACTAGAAATGATTAGGCTTAGTGAGGAAGATGCATTGAAAGCAGATAGGCTGAAACCTAGGCCTCTTGAACAAAAACATTAGCCATGTTGTAAATGCAAAAGAAAAGTTCTTGAAAGTAGAAGTGCTACTGCAGTGAACACACAAATAATAAGAAAGTTAAATGGCCTTATAGCTTATATGGAGGAAGTACTAGTTGTTTTGGATAAAAGATCAAAACAGCCACAGTATTTTTTTAAGCCAAAGCGTAATTCAGAACAAGGCCCTAATTTTCTTCAGTTTTATTAAATGTGAGAGGTTAAGAAGCTGTGGGTGAAAAGTTGGAAGCTAGTAGAAGTTGGTTCATGAGGTTTAAGGAATGAAGCTCCCTATAATATACGGGGGGAATCAGGTAGTGCCGATAAAGAAGCTGCAGCATGTTATCCAAAAGATATGGCTAAGATAATCAATGAAAGTGGCTACACTAAACAACAAATTTTCCATGTAGACAAAACAACCGTCTATTGTGAAAAGATGCCACCTATATCTTCACAGCTAGAGAGGAGAAATCAATGTCTGGCTTCAAAGATTCAGGGGATAGATTGACTCTCTTTTTAGGAGCTAACACAGCTCATGACTTTAAGTTGAAGTCAATGCTCATTTTCCATTCAGAAAGACTTATGGACCTTAAAAATTATGCTAAATTGACTCAACCTGTGCTTTATAAATGGAATAACAAAGCCTGGATGAGAGCACATTTATTTACAATATGGTTTGTAAATATTTTAAGCCCAGTGTTGATACCTACTGCTCAGAACAAAAGATTCCTTTCAAAGTACTACTGCTCACTGACAGTGCATCTGGTCAGTCACCCAAGGGCACTGGTGGAGATGTACAATGGGATTGATGTTATTTTCATGACTGATAACACAATATTCATCCTGCAGCCTATGGATCAAGGAGTAATTTTGACTTTCAAATCTCATTATGTAAGAAATATATTCTGTAAGGCTATAACTAATATCAATAGCGATTCCTCTGGTGGATATAGCTGAAGTCCATTGAAAACTTTCTGGAAAAGATTTACCATTTTAGGTGCCACTCAGAACATTCACATTTCATGGGAAGAAGTCAAATATTAATATTAGCAAGAGTTTGGAAGAAGTTGATTTTAACGTTCATGAATGGCTTTGAGGGTTTCAAGACTTCAATTGAGGCAGTAACTGGAGATATGGTGATAATAACAAGGAACCTAGAATTAGAAGTGGAAGCTGAAGGTGTGACTCATTGCTACAATTTCATGCAAAACTACCAGATCGGGAGTTGCTTCTTATGGTTAAGCTAAGAAAATGGCTTCTTGAGATGGAATCTACTTTTGGTGAAGATACTATGGAGGTTGTTAAAATGGCAACAAAAGATTTAGAATATTACATAAGCCTAGTTGATAAAGCAGCAGCAGGGTTTGAGAGAGTTGGTGTCAACTTTGAAATAAGTTCTACTATGTGCAAAATGCTATCAAATATCAGTGCATGCTACAGAGAAATTTTTCATGATTGGAAGATTCAATCAATGTGGCAAACTTTGTTGTCTTGTTTTAAGAAATTGACATAGCCACCCCAGCCTTTAGCAACTACAATCCTGATCAGTCAGCAGTCATCAACATTGAGGCAAGACCCTCCATCAGCAAAAAGATGACAATTTCCTGAAGGCTCAGATGATTGTTAGCACATTTTAGCAATAAAGTAATTTTAAATTAAGGTATGTATGCTATTTTTAGATAAAATGCTGTTGTACACTTACTAGACTACAGTATAGTATAAACACAAATTTTATATACACAGGGAAATAAAAAAATCCATGTGACTCACTTTATCACAATGTTGCCTTTATTGTAGTAGTCTGGAAATGAACCTGAAATCTCCCAGGAATGTTTGTACTTTCTGTTTACTTAGAGTTTGTCTTTGAAATCGATGTATTTAACATGGTTATAACATTCTTATTTCATTCTTAAAAATTTGGATGCTTTCAATGCGACACTTTACCTTCCAAATTGCTTTATTCTCTGTACTATTGCTTAATGTTTCTGAATCTTATCCCATATGTTTATCTCTGTTCAGAAATTGCCTACATTTTGAGGAGTAGGAGTATTTTTTCTTCTTTTCTTCTGTTGTTAATAAAAGACCTAAGCTTCAAATATTAACTGAGACTATATTTCTCATCATCCTAAAACTTTAACACTCCTTTTGTCCCAATATAAAGTACAGGAAAAAAAAAGTATGTGATACCATGAGATTTATAGTCTTAGGATAAATATTTGACATGAACTGTGGCTACAGCAATTATTATCAGAGACAACCTGATCAAAATTTTTAAAAGAGGAAGTAAATTTTTCCATTTCTTTTTAACTTTTCTTTTTCTATTAGAAGACTTGTCTATTGCATGGCTTGCTCTTTTTATTTACATTACATGCTAAATATTTTTGAGCAACTCTAAGTCAAGCACTGGGAATAAAATGGTGAACAAGATAGAAATAATCCTTGTGGTAAGAAAATTTATGGCCTAGTGAGAGATACTAGAAGTTAAGGGTCTTATATATTCTCAGTGGTCTGAAGAAGTAGTGTACAAAATTATAAATCAAGCTTTTTATAGAATTATGGTTAACCTCTTCTTTAAGTGAATATTAATAATGCTGTGTTTAGCTCAAAATATTCCTGAACATTTAAGAACTGGCTCTGGAGTATTAATACGATCCAGCTCCAGCACCCTGCTGTATAGTAGCCTGATAGAAGTGGGTTGAGGAATCAGTAGAGATGAGGAACTAGATGAAATAAAGATTAAGGAAATAAAAATTATAATTATGTGTGGGCCTGTGCATCTTTATATGTATATATACTTTAAGAAGAAAAAAGTTATTGAGCATATATGGGTAATGAATCAATGGAAAGAGAGTTTCATGGAAAAAAATAATGACTACATTACATTGATAGCTCACTATTGGTTATTTTCTGGGTGAAATCATTTCACTCGTCATGTGTTAATGACAAAGTACTAATAATCCATACCTCATTTGTTGTTGTTATTGGCATTAAACATAAAATGAGATATTCTTGACACATTACTGAGAAATGAATTGAAGGTTGAAATTTAGCTAATTAAGCCATGTGTGGATTAATTTTGATCAGATATCTATATACTTAGAGGGAATTAACATTATTTAGACCCTTCTTCTCTCATCTTCCCTTCAAGTCAGAAATAGTGAGGGGGTTTGCTTTATAGTTTATTTACTCAGATATGTGTTTGTTTCTTAACTCATAAAATATCCTGTACTTCATTTCATAGATGTTTGAGGCTGACAAAGATCTAAAGCACAATATGAGAAAAACGTGATTACTGAATTAACATTAATTACAGCTAATGAGCTATTCTTCTGTTCTGGAACAAATTTCCTGTAATTTTCTTTTATTCCACCAAAAGTTCTCTCACTTCAGTAGCTCAAGCAGTTGCAAAGTATTAATCATCAGTTGATCTTAATATTTGTAGGTTATTTGGTGAAAGAAAAGAAAGGAATAATTTATCTAATAAACAGGACTGCTATTTTGTGGATAAGAGCAAAGAAAATGGAATAATCCACTGATTGACATGGAATGAGAAAAATTTTATGTTTTCCCACATAACCCTATTATGCTATTTGACTTACATCATTAAAGAGGTTTATCTCCATCGACTGATCTTGTTTAAAGACTTATACCTGAACTAGATGTATACCATAGGTTATGCTGCATCTAAATAAATTCTATATTCTATTGTAACTTTCTTGGGGGTTTTACATATATTTTTAAAGTTAATTTTTTGCAGTAACTATTTGACAAATAAATTCAACTAGTTATATAAAGACAGTGTGGTAGAGTGGGTTAAAAATACAGACTTTTGCATTTAGACTGTATGTGTTTAAAACTCTGCTTTATGGTTTACTGCCTGGATGAAGTTCAAAAAATTTCTTAATCATGTACCCCAGTCCCCTCATCTATTAAATAGAGATAATAATAGTACTTATCTCATAGAAAATGTGAAATTGATGTGAGTTAACACTTACAAAGCACTTAGAGCTTTATCTGAGGCATATTCATGGTGATGTGGTTGTTTTTATATGGTTACCACCATCATCATCTTTCTCACCAAAATCTGTTCTGACATATTTTATGTTAGTGGTATCAGAAAAAGTCAAAAACATTTTTTAACTTTATTTCATTTTTTACTCTCAAATAATTGCCTATTTTGGAGTTTCCTCTTTAATATCTCCATTTGTATATAATTTATATTACCACTATCACCGAGGCACTTGAGAACCTTATTGTTTTCTACTTATATCATTAAATGAGGCTCTTAATTGAACTTCTGCCTACCTTACTTCATTCAGCATTTTTAAAGTGCCCTTTCTGAACTTTCTAATCCAAATTACTAACCACTGTCAAAGTAATTATTCCAAAGTGTGTCTGTAATCATAAGAAAATCCTGTTTAAAGCAAAGACAGTTTCTTATTAAACAGAGAATAAAATAATAACTTGGAAAGCATGAAAGCTCCTCCAGGAACTTCCCTCAGTGTAATTTCTAGATTCATTTCTTTCAGTTCCTCTTCACAGAGGATATATTCCCAGCCAAGCAAAATTAATCAGTATTTCCAGAACACAAACATGTACCTGTAATAAGTTATTAGATTTTTGAAATCAGTTTTGGAGACACCATTTATAAGAATTTTAACACAAACTGAAAAATAAATAAAACTGAGGTAAACTAAAATATTGTTATGTCAGTAATGAGTAAAACTAATGAGACTTCTAGGAGATGTCCTGAAATATTTGAAAGGCTATTCTGTGAATGAGGAATTAGATAATGGTTTTTAAGACCTCAAAAAATAGACATATAGATGCTGGAACATATAGGGAGGTTGATTTCAGTTCATGAGGGAAAATTTTTTTAACAGTAAAAGTAATCTGCAGGCAGACTATACCTCATAGAATGATGAACTTTTTTTTTTTTTTTGGCTGAGAGATTTTTTTTTTAAGTGTTTTATTTTCACATGATAGGGTTTTAAATACTGTCAAAGGACTCAGCAAATACATCCTCACATCTCTGTCTATATCTCTTTTCAGAAAGAGAGAAAACAAAAATGGCAAAATACTAACAACTAATGAATTGGCACACTAATATAATTTTATAATTATTTCTATTCTTTCCTTCTAGAATTTTTCATAAAAACTGAAAAAAATAGCAAATGGATTTCTGAATATTATTAAGTTACAGAGGTGTATTTCTTAAGGATTTTAAATGGGAGAAAAATAATCCCTTCACTTTTACAAACTTTTTACCAGAAAATAAATAAAAGTGGTATTCTTATGGCCATGATGAAGTAATTGGTACCGGACATGTCCTTCTGATGCAACCATACAACTAGGCAAAAAAAAAAAAAAAAAACAGCTGTTTTTAAACATTTGTAAGTAGGCAGTAAGAAAACTGAATTCTTGAGGAGACAGCTAAATGCTAATCTCTACTGTCCTTGGAGACACATGCTAGTCCAGAGTCCAGGAAGATAAGATCTGAGCTGAGTGTGGTAGTATTTTAAGATAATGAGGCAGAGATAGATGTCAAATTCTGCTAAAATGGCTGGAATTTGTGGGTCAGTGTACTATAGAGAAGGAACTTCTGAAGCAGAAAACCCCAGAGGCTGCATTTTTCTTAGATGTTTGGAATATGTGAGGTCAGCATCTGCACAGCTTAGCAAAGGGCAGTGGCTATAATGCTGAGAGGCAAGTGGAGACATTCAGGTTGCACAGTGCTAAGAACTGTACTCACCAGGCCATTGTAGAGAGATCTTATTGTGTATCCCAGGCATTTAGCTGAAGTTTTAGAAATGGCATAGTTTAATTTGGGAGAAGGAAAAGAAATTGAATAACAATACAAACCTGGAAAGATTGAAAGGCTCTACCAGAAATGGAACTGGTTACTAGAATATAACTCAATATCATTTCACAGGGTGGTCATAAAGTCCAGGCTCCACCCAGTGTGTCCCACAATACCCAGCATGCAATCACAAATTATTAAACATGTAAATAAGCAGGAAAAAAAGACCCTTAATCAATGTCTTAATATAACCTACCATTAGAATGGGCATAGATAGACTTTAAGCATCCATGAATGAGGTAATGGATAGAGAAAGCCAGCAGAGAAATGCAACTATTAAAAGGAAAAGAAGTTCTAGAATAAAATGTTAGATTATCTGAAATTTTAAAAAATCAGCTGATGGGCTTAACCAAATATTTGAGACTATATAGAGAAAAATTTTTTGTGAACTTGGACACAGATTAACATAAATTATCACACTGAAGACAAAAAAATACAATTTTGTATTAAATTATAGTTGATTGGCAGTGCTACTTTAGTTTCTGCTGTGTAGTGAAGCAGCCCAGCCATACATATGTATATATACACATTTTTTCATACTATCTTCTATCATATTTTAAATCAAGAGACTATACATAATTCCCTGTGCTATACCATAGAATGCCAATGCAATTACCCATTCATTATAAATGTAATAATTTGCATCTACCAACCCCAAATTCCCCATCCATCCCCTTCTCTTCCCTTTTCCCCCTGGCAAATATAAGTCTGCTCTCCATGTCCATGATCTGTTTCTGGTTTGTAGATAGGATCATTTGTGCCATATTTTAGAATCAACATATGAGTGATATTGTATGGTATTTGTCTTTCTCTTTCTGACTTCCCTTAGCATGAGAATCTCTAGTTGCATCCATGTTGCTGCAAATAACATCATTTTGTCCTCTTTATGGCTGAATAGCATTTCATTGTATATATGTACCACATGTTCTTAATCCATTCATCTGTCAATGGACATTTGGGTTGTTTCCATATCTTGGCTCTTGTTAATAGTGTCACTATGAACATAGGGGTGCATGTATCTTTCTGAAGCAAAGTTTTGTCTGGATATATGCCCAAGAGTAGGATTATTGGATCATGTGGTAGTTCTATATTTAGTTTTCTGAGGAACCTCCAGTATGTTTTCCATAGTGGTTGTACCAATTTACATTCCCACCAACAGTGATGGAGGGTTCCCTTTTCTCCATATCCTCCCAGCATTTGTTATTTTTTGACTTGTTAATGATTGCCATTTTGACTGCTATAAGTTGGTACCTCATTGTACTATTGATTTGCATTTCTATAATTATTAGAGATGTTGAGAATTTTTTCATGTGCCTGTTGGCCATCTGAATGTCTTCTTTGTAGAAATATCTGTTTAGGTCTTCTTCCCATTTTTCAATTGGGTTGTTTGGTTTTTGTTGTTGTTGTTTTTGAGTTGTATGAGTTGTTTATATATTTTGGAGATTATGCTCTTTTTTTGTTGCATCATTTGCAAATATTTCCTCCCATTCTGTGGGTTGTCTTTTTTGTCTCTTTTAAGGATTTCCTTTGCTGTGCAAAAGCTTTTGAGTTTAGCTCTCATTGATTTATTATTGTTTTTATTGTCATTATTCTAGATGGTGGATCAAACAAGATGTGGTTGTGATTTGTGACAAAGAGCATTCTGCCTATGTTTTCCTCTGGAAATTTTCTGGTATTTGGCATTATGTTTATGTCTTTAATCCCTTTTGAGTTTATTTTTGTATATGGTGTTAGGGAATGTTCTAATTTCATTCTTTTATATATACCTGCCCTATTTTCCCAGTTTATCACTTATTGAAAAGACTATTTTCTTCCACTGTATGTTCTTGCTTCCTTTTTTATACATTGGTTGATCCTAGGTGCTTGGGTTTATTTCTGGCCTCTCTATTCTAGTCCATCGATCTATATTTCTGTTTTTGTGCCAGCACCATACTGTTTTGATGACTGTAGCTTTGTAGTATAGTCTGAAGAGAGAAGCCTTTTTTTTTTTCTTTTCAGTATTACTTTGACTATTTGGCATCTTTTGTGTTTCCATACAAATTTTAAAGTATTCTCTTCTAGTTCTGTGAAGAATGTCATTGATACCTTGATTGGATTGCATGGAATGTGTAGATTGCCTTGGGTAGTATAGTCTTTTTGTCAATAGTGATCCCTCTAATTCAAGAGCATGCTATATATTTTCATTTGTTTGTGTAATTTTTGACTTCTTTCATCAGTGTCTTACTGTTTGCAGAGTACAGGTCTTTTTGTCTTTTTAGGTTAATCCCTAGGTATTTTATTCTTTTTGATGTAATGGTAAATAGGATGGTTTCCCTAATTTCTCTTTCTGATCTTTAATTGTTAGTATATTGAAATGCAAGTGATTTATGTATATTTTGTAGCTGCAACTTTACCAAAGACACTGATGAACTCCAACAGTTTTCTGATAATATCTTTAGGATTTTCTAGGTATAGAATTATGTCAGCAAACAGTGATAGTTTTTCTTTTTCAACTTGAATTCCTTTTATTTCTTTTTTTTCCTGATTACCATGGGACTTCCAAAACTATGTTGAATAACAGTGGTGAAAGTGGACATCCTTATCTTGTTCCTGATCTTAGCAGAAATGCTTTCAGTTTTTCACCATAGAGAATGATGTTAGCTGTGGCTTTGTCACATATGGCTTTTATTATGTTGATATATGTTCCCTCTATCCCCACTTTCTGGAGAGTTTTTATCAGAAATAGGTGTTGAATTTTGTCAAAAGCTTTTTTTGCATCTATTGAGATGATCATACAGTTTTATTTTTCAGTTTCTTGATGTGTATCACACTGATTGATTTGCAGATATTGAAGAATCCTTGCATCCCTGGGATAAATCCCAGTTGATCATGTTGTATGACCTTTTACTGTATATTTGGATTCAGTTTGCAAATATTTTATGACTTTTGCTTCTATATTCTTCAGTGATATTGGCCTGTAATTTTCTTTTTGGTTGTATCCTTTTCTGATTTTGTTATCAGGGTGCAAATGGCTTCATAGAATGTGCTTGGGAGTGTTCCATCCTCTAGAATTTTTTGGAAAAGTTTCGGTAGAGTTGGTGATCGCTCTTTTCTGAATGTTTGATAGCTGTCACCTTTGAAGCCATCAGGTTCTTGGACTTTCATTTCTTGGAAGTTTTTTAACCACATTTTCAATTTCATTGATTGTGATTAGTTTATTCATATTTTCCATTTCTTCCTGGTTCAGTTTTGGTACCATGTATCTTTGTAAGAATGTGTCCGTTTCTCCTAGGTTGTCCATTGTAATTGGCATACAGTTGCTCTTGTGATCCTTTATAGTTCTGTAGTGTCAGTTGTAACTTCTATTTTTCATTTTTAGTTTTATTGATTTGAACCCCCTCCCTTTTTTTCCTTCTGGCTAAAGGTTTATAAAATTTGTTGATCTTTTCAAAAATAACTTTTGGTTTCATTGATCTGCTTTACTGTTTTGTCTTTATGTCATTAATTTCTGCTCTGATATTTATGGTTTCTTTCTTTCTACTAATTTTGGGCTTTGTCTATTCTTCCTTCCCTAGATGTTTTAAGTGTAAGGTTATGTTGTTCATTTGAGTTTTTTCTTCTTTCCCGAGATAAGATTGTATTGATATAAACTTCCCTCTCAGAACTGCTTTTGCTGTGTCCCATAGATTTTGGATTGTTGTATCTTCATTGCCGTTTTTCTCTAAGTATCTTTTGATTTCCACTTTGATTTCTTCAATGAGCTCTTTATTGTTAAGTGGCATATTGTTTAGTTTCTAGGAATTTGTGTTTTTTGCTTTTCTTTTCCTCATAGTTGATTTCTAGTCTAACATTGTGGTTAGAGAAAATGCTTGAAATATTTCCAATCTTTTTTTTTAATTTATCATGTCTTGATCTGTGACCCAAGATGGGATCTATCCTGGAAAATGTGCACTTGAGAATAATGCCCTTAAGAATAATATACACTCTGCTGCTTTGAGAGAGACTGTTCCATAAATATCAGTTAAGACTATCTGGTCTAGTTTGTCATTTAAAGTCTGTATTTTCTTATTGATTTTCTGTCTGGATGGTCTGTCCACTGGTGTTAAGTGGGGTATTTAATTCCCCCACTATTATTGTTTTATTCTTAATTTCTCCTTTTATGGCTATTAGCAGTTGCCTTATATATTGCGATGCTACTATGTTGGGTGCAAATATATTTGTAATTTCTCTGTCTTCTTTGATTGATCCTTTGATGATTATATAATGTCTGTCTTTGTCTTTTGTGACCTTTATTTTAAAATCTCTTTTGTCTTATGAGTATTGCTACTCTCATTTTTCTATGATTTCCACTTGCATGTAATACTTTTTTCCATCCCATCACTTTAATTCTATATGGGTCCTTAGATCTGAAGAGGGTCTCTTGTAAACAGCATATATGCGGGTCTTGTTTTGTGTCCATTCAGCCAGGCTGTGTCTTTTAGTTGGAGCATTTAATCCATTTACATTCAATGTAATTATGGAGAAGTATGTGCTTATTGCCATTTTCTTAGTTTTTTTCAATTGTTATTTTGGGTCTTTTTTCTTTCCTTCCTCTTTTGTTGTCTCTTATGATTTGCTTACTATCTTTAGTGTTATGTTTGGATTGCTTTTTCTTTTTTCTGTGTGTGTACAATATAGTTTTTTGGTTTGTACTTCCTGTTATGTTTTGATGTGTGTGCAGAATTTTTTCTGTTTGCAGGTCTCTTATTTTCAAATGAAATTTCAATATTCTGCATCTACCCTCTTCCCTTCCCATGCTTGCTAGTTTTGATATCATATTTGTCAATAGGTGATTTCCTACTTTTATATTATCTTTGTCTTTACCAGTGAGCTTTTTCATTTATGGTATTATTTCTCTTTTTTTTTTTTTTTTTTTTTTTGCCTTTTCTATGGCTGCTCCTGTGGCATATGGAGGTTCCCAGTCTAGGGGTCTAATCGGAGCTTCAGCTGCCAGCCTATGCCAGAGCCACAGCAACATGGGATCCGAGCCACATCTGTGACCTACACCACAGCTCACGGCAACACCAGATCCTTAACCCACTGAGTGAGGCCAGGGATCAAACCGACAACCTCATGTTTTCTAGTCAGATTCATTAACCACTGCACCATGACAGGAAGTCCTATAGTATTATTTCTAATTGTGTCTTTTCCTTTGCAGCTTAGAGAAGTTCCTTTAGCAGTTGTTGTAGAGTTGGTTTGGAGGTGCTGAATTCCTTAGCTTTTGCCTGTCTGAAAAGCTTTTGATCTCTTTATCAAAACTGAATAAAAGCATTGCTGGGTAGAGTATTTTGGGTTCTAAGTTCCTCCTCTTCATCACCTCAAATACATCTTGCCACTCCCTGCTAACTTGTACAGTTTCTTCTGAAAAACTTGCTGTTATCCTTATGGGGGTTCCCCTTTGTTATTTTTTTTTTCTTTTCCCTTGTGACTTTTAATATTCTTTCATTGTATTTAATTTTTGTCAGTTTGATTAGTATTTGTCTCACTGTATTTATTTTTGGGGTTATGCTGTATGGGATTCTCTGTGCTTCAAATTAAGTGTTTCCTTCCCCATATTACAGAAATTTTTGTCTATAATCTCTTCAAATACTTTCTCTGAATGGCATACATTCTTAATATGCATAGTTAGAGTTTCAGAAAGGAGGAGGTATTATGCGGCAGAAAAAGAGAGATCGAACAAAATAATGCCTTAAAATTTCCCAAAGGCAGTGAAAATTGTCAAATCACCAATCCAAGGAGCTTATTAACAGTAAGCTTAAAAATATACAAAGAGGGGAGATGGGATTAAGATGGCGGAATAGGACTGGAGCTCAACTTCTCTCCTAAAAACAACAAAATTCACAACTAAAGGCTGAGCAATCTTTAAGCAAATGGACCGGAAACCCATACCCTACTCCAGAAGAAAAAGAGGAGGCCACATCCACAGGTAGGAGGGGTGATTTCATAATATAAACAACCCCATACCTCCCAGGTAGGAAGCTCCACAGACTGAAAACTAACTGGCTCACAGAGACTCACCTACACGAGTGAGAGTTCTGAGCCCCACATCAAACCCTCACATGCTGGGATCTGTCACTGGGAGAAAGAGCCTCTGGAGCATCTGGCATTGAAGACCAGCAGGGCTTGTGCGCAGAAGCTCCGCAGGAATGGGGGAAACGGAGACCCCATTCTTAAAAGGCGTACACAGACTTTCACGTGCACTAGGTCCCAGGGAAGAATGAGGTCTCCACAGGAACCTAGGTCAATCCTGACTGCAGTTCTTGGAGGACATCATGGGAAAACAGGGGTGAATGTAGCTTATTGTGAGAGAAGGACATTGGGAGCCAAGCTCTCAGGAATATTCAGCAGTTGCCTTTCTCTGGAGGTGGCCATTTTGGGAAAATCTGGCCCCACCCATCAGTCAGTGCTGAGAAGCCCCAGGGCAAACAACAATCCAGGTGGGATAACAGCCCCACCCCTCAGTAAACAGGCTATCTAAAGAGCCTCAGGCACACAGCAGCCCCTAATCCCATCCAGAGACTAAGCCCCACCCACCAGAGGGATTAGAATTGGCTCCACCTTCCAGTGGGCAGGCATCAGCCTCTCCCATCAGGAAGCCTACAGCAAGCCCCCCATACCGACTTCAGCCACAAGGGGTGCAGACACCAGAAGCAAAAGAGGCTACAACTTTATTACATGTAAAAAGGTCACCACACCAAAAACCTATAAAAATGAAAAGACAGAGAACTAAAACTCAGATGAGGGAGAAAGGAAAAACCCCAGAAAATCAGCTAAGCAATAAGAAGATTCTCAGCCTCCAGGAAAAAGACTTTAGACTGTCAATGCTGAAGATGATGCAAGACATTGGAAATAAACTGGAGGCAAAGATGGATAACTTACAGGAAACACTGACCAAGGAGATACAAGATATAAAACTTAAACAAGAAGAGATGCAACATACAATCACTGAAATAAAAAATTCACTAGAAGCAGCTAACAGCAGAATACAGGAGGCAGAAGAACGAATAAGTGAGGTGGAGGACAGATTAGAAGAAATTACAGATGCAGAACAGAAAAGAGAAAAAAAGGTTGAAAAAAAATGAAGAGAGTCTCAGGGAACTCTAGGACAATGTTAAATGCACCAACATCCATATTATAAGGGTGCCAGAAGGAGAAGAGAGAGAGAAGGGGACAGAAAAAATATTCCAAGAGACAATAGCCGAAAATTTCCCTAACATGGGAAAGGAACCACTCACTCAAATCCAGGAGGCACAACAAGTACCATATAAAATAAACCCAAGGAGGAACACACCGAGATGCATAATAATCAAACTGACCAAAATTAAAGAGAAAATATGGAAAACAGCTAGGGAAAAGAAACAAGGAACATACAAGGGAACCCCAGTAAGGTTATCAGCAGATTTTTCAGCAGAAACTCTGCAGGCCAGAAGGGAGTGGCATGACATACGTAACATGATGAAAGGAAAAAACCTCCAACCAAGATGACTTTACCCAGCAAGGCTCTCATTCAGATTTGAAGGAGAAATCAAAACCTTCTCAGATAAGCAAAAGCTGAGAGAATTCAGCAACGCTAAACCAGCCTTACAACAAATACTACAGGAACTTCTCTAGGCAGGAAAGAAAAGATCAGCAACAGGAAACAAAAATTCCAGAAATGACAAGACTCACCAGTAAAGGTATATATAAAGATACAAAATCAATCCATGCACAATTATACCATCAAAATCAGAAATCATGAGAAGAGGTGGGTACAAATGCGGGACACCAGAGATGAATTTGCAATTAAGAGAACAACTTAAAACAATCTCATATACATATAGACTCTTACATCAAAACTTCAGAATAACTGCAAACCAAAAATCTACAATTGATACACAAACAAGGAATCTCTGGAGAAGAAATATATCTCATAGTAAATAAGTGCATAATCCACCATGAAAGGGGTCATTTGACATCATTCTTGGAATGCTGATTACATCTTTAAAGTACTAAAACAAAAAACATTGTCATCACAGTTTCTCTATTCAGTACATATATACTTCAGAATTGAAGATAAAACAAATATACTTTCAAAAAAATTAAATATGAGGAAATTTGTTACCAATTCACCTGGACCACAAGAAATGACAAAGGAAGTTACTCAGTCTAGAGGCAAATAACAACAAATAAAAATATATTTTCAAGAAAAATGAAAAGCACCGGAAAGTTTATTATGTGAACAATTTTTTTAAAAAGCTAAAAAGACCTTTACTTTTTAATATCTTTTTTCTCTAAGAGAATTACCTATTTATATCAAAAATTATAAAATTATATCACTATATTCATAAGTAGGTAGAAATTAAATGTATGACTGCATTTGAAAAAAGGAAATGCTGGAAATGAAATTACACTGTTGTGTGTAACTATTACATGAAATGATAAATATTCAATCTAAATAAAATCTTTAAAATAAAAATATAAATAAAAAACAAAAGCTAATAGAAAAGACCTGAAAATGAAAAATGATGAAAAACCAATTGAAGGAATGCACAAACTGAAAACAAAGGATGGATGAAAAAATACTATAGGAAAGCTATATGTACATATTATTAGAGTAGACTTATGGAGTATTATTAGAGGTAAAAATTTATATTTCATTATGCTAAAAGGGAAGTTTTGATAGCTTTATGAGTGTTTGTCTCTAACATCAGAAAGCCAATGTACATGAAATATAAATTGTAGCACTAAAAGAAAAGTTAAAGCGACAGTAATAGTTGACTTAAACAGAGCTCTCTCAGTAATTGACAAAACAAGTAGAAAGATTAGCAAAGAATTTCTGTTTTCCTTCACTTTCAATCCCCACTGTTTAAAAAATTTGTTTTTCTGTTAACTTCTATTCTTGTCCTTTTCTTCTCTTGAGATGCCAGTGCTGATCACATCTGTGAAGTACTACAATGTTGCGATTGAAATGGCAACTTGGCTCTGGCTGAAGGAGCAGTTGAGGCTGAGAAGGCCAGGAAAGCCAGGTTAAGTGTTTTGGGGCCAAGGAGGAAAGTGGTAGTTTTGTGTGACTGAGTATATTGTGTGTGGGTATATATATGTGTGACCAAATCAAAAAATATAACGAGGATAATGGGAACCAGGTTTTCACTTTCAGAGATGATACAAATAAATGAAAGACAAAAACTAAATGAACACTCTGGTGTTGGCTTAGATTTGGATATATTAATATGAAGTAATGGTTTGTACCATACTTATACATATACATACATACATACTTATATTTTCTGTCTACTGAGAGGACCTAATAGCAAGGAGTGCAACTAGCACCTAGATTTTGTTTTCTAGGTATAATTCTCTGCTAAATGGAGACTGAGCTAGCAGGAGAAATGGCTGGTACCAGAATTGGGACAAAAGGAGGAAAAAAGGAGCTGGGTATATCTTGCCTGTGCCCAACAATTAAGAAGTGCTCAGTGTTTAGTCTAAGAGAACATTGCTTTTGTCAAAGTTATAAAATCTTGACACATTTAGTTTTTATTCATAGATCTATTACATATATGAAATTAATTTTAGTGAAAGCTGGAGGGATGGAGCTCAAGGAGTTCATTTTGTTTCCAAATTGATACCCACTTGTTCTAGCAAATTTTTTCTTGAAAATTATTACCTCACCATAAAATTATATCAGTGCCTTTTTTGAAAATTAATTGAATAATCACTTTATTTTTTTTTATAATTTATTTTCTTTCCCACTGTACAGCAAGGGTATCAAGTTATCCTTACATGTATACATTTTCTTCCCCCTACATTTTGTTTTATTGCAATATGAGTATCTAGACATAGTTCTCAATGCTACTCAGCAGGATCTCCTTGTAAATCTATTCCAAATTGTGTCTGATAAGCCCAAGCTCCCGATCCCTCCCACTCCCGCCCTCTCCCCCTCCCATCAGGCAGCCACAAGTCTGTTTTCCAAGTCCATGATTTTCTTTTCTGAGGAGATGTTCATTTGTGTTGGATATTAGATTCCAGTTATAAGTGAAATCATATGGTATTTGTCTTTCTGACTCATTTCACTCAGGATGAGATTCTCTAGTTCCATCCATGTTGCTGTAAATGGCATTATTTTGTTCTTTTTATGGCTGAGTAGTATTCCATAGTGTATATGTACCACATCTTCTTAATCCACTCATCTGTTGATGGACATTGAAGTTGTTTCCATGTCTTGGCTATTGTGAATATTGCTGCAATGAATATATGGGTGCATGTGTCTTTTTCAAGGAAGGTTTTGTCAAGATATATGCCCAAGAGTGGGATCGTGAGGTTATATGGAAGTTCTACGTATAGATTTCTAAGGTATCTCCAAACTGTTCTCCATAGTGGCTGTGCCAGTTTACATTCCCACCAGCAGTGCAGGAGGGTTCCGTTTTCTCCACAACCCCTCCAGCACTTGTTATTTGTGGACTTATTGATGATGGCCATTCTGACTGGGGTGAGGTTGTATCTTATGGTAGTTTTGATTTGCATTTCTCTTATAATCAGCAATGTTGAGCATTTTTTCATGTGTTTGATGGCCATCTGTATATCTTCTTTGGAGAAATGTCTATTCAGGTCTTTTGCCCATTTTTCCATTGATTGATTGGTTTTTTTGCTGTTGGGTTGTATAAGTTGTTTATATATTCTAGAGATTAAGCCCTTGTCAGTTGCATCATTTGAA
The DNA here is from genome assembly GCF_054392235.1 of Sus scrofa. Lineage (NCBI taxonomy): Eukaryota > Metazoa > Chordata > Mammalia > Artiodactyla > Suidae > Sus > Sus scrofa. The sequence goes on from NC_139390.1 coordinate 67,683,149, forward strand.
ACTATTTTCTCCCATTCTGTAAGCTGTCTTTTTGTTTTCTTTTTGGTTTCCTTTGCTGTGCAAAAGCTTTTCAGTTTGATGAGGTCCCATGGGTTTATTTTTGCCCCAATTTCTACTGCTTTGGGAGACTGACCTGAGAAAATATTCATGATGTTGATGTCAGAGAGTGTTTTGCGTATGTTTTCTTCTAGGAGTTTGATGGTCTTCTGTCGTATATTTCAGTCTTTCAGCCATTTTGAGTTTATTTTTGTGGATGGTGTGAGGGTGTGTTCTAGTTTCATTGCTTTGCAGGCAGCTGTCCAGGTTTCCCAGCAATGCTTGCTGAATAGACTTTCTTTTTCCCATTTTATGTTCTTGCCTCCTTTGTCAAAGATTATTTGACCGTAGGTGTCAGGGTTTATTTCCGGGTTCTCTATTCTGTTCCATTGGTCTGTCTGTCTGTTTTGATACCAGTACCACACTGTTTTGATGACTGTGGCTTTATAGTATTTTTTGAAGTCTGGGAGAGTTATGCCTCCTGCTTGGTTTTTGCTCCTCAGGATTGCTTTGTCGATTCTGGGTCTTTTGTTGTTCCATATAAATGTTTGGATTGTTTGTTCTAGTTCTGTGAAAAATGTCATGGGTCATTTGATAGGGATTGCATTGAATCTGTAGATTGCTTTGGGTAGTATGGCCATTTTTACAATATTATTCTTCCAACCCAGGAGGATGAAATATCTTTCCATTTCTTTACATCTTCTTTGATTTCTTTGATTATAGTTTTATAGTTCTCGGCATATAAGTCCTTTACCTCCTTGGTCAGGTGTATTCCGAGGTATTTGATTTTGTGAGGTACAATTTTAAAAGGTATCGTATTTTTGTATTCCTTTTCTAATATTTCATTGCTAGTATACAGAAATGCAACTGACTTCTGAATGTTAATCTTATATCCTGCTACTTTGCTGAATTTATTAATCTGTTCAAGTAGTTTTGGGGTTGAGTCCTTAGGGTTTTCTATGTATAGTATCATGTCATCTGTGTACAGTGACAGTTTGATCTCTTCTCTTCCTATATGGATGCCTTTTATTTCTTTTGTTTTTCGAATTGCTGTGGCTAGGACTTCCAAAACGATGTTGAAGAGCAGTGGTGAGAGTGAGCATCCCTGTCTTGTTCCAGATTTGAGTGAGAAGGCTTTCAGTTTTTCCCCATTGAGTATTATATTTGCTGTGGGTTTATCATAAATGGCTTTGATAATATTCAGGAATGTTCCCTCTATACCCACTTTGGAGAGGGTCTTGATCATGAATGGATGTTGGACTTTGTCAAATGCTTTTTCTGCGTCTATTGAAATGATCATATGATTTTTGATTTTTCTTTTGTTAATGTGGTATATGATGTTGATTGATTTGCATATGTTGCACCATTTTTATGAACCTGGGATGAACCCAACCTGGTCATGGTGTATGATCTTTTTGATATGTTGTTGGATTTGGTTGGCTAAGATTTTGTTGAGAATTTTTGCATCTATATTCATCAAAGATATTGGCTGATAGTTTTCTTTTTTGGTGGTATCTCTGCCTGGTTTTGGAATGAGGGTGATGGTGGCATCATAGAATGTCTTTGGGAGTATTCCTTCTTCTTCAACCTTTTGGAAGAGTTTAAGGAGGATGGGCACCAATTCCACTTTATATGTTTGATAGAATTCACCTGTGAAGCCATCTGGTCCTGGACTTTTATTTGTAGGGAGTGTTTTGATTACATATTCAATTTCATTTCTAGTGATCGGTCTGTTCAGTTGGTCTGTTTCTACTTGATTCAGTTATGGCAGGCTATAAGATTCTAAAAAATTGTGCATTTCTTCCATATTGTCAAATTTGTTGGCATATAGTTGTGCATAGTATTCTCTTATGGTTTTTTGTATTTCTGCAGTATCCATTATGATTTCTCCTTTTTCACTTATAGTTTTGGTTAATTGAGTTCTTTCTCTCCTCTTTTTAATGAGTCTGGCCAGGGGTTTGTCAATTTTTTTTACCTTTTCAAAGAACCAGCTCTTAGTTTTATTAATTTTCTCTATTGTTTTTTGAATCTCTATTTTATTGATTTCTTCTTTGATCTTTATAATTTCCTTCCTTCTGCCGACTTTAGCACTTTTTGCTCTTTTTTTAATTCATTTAGATGGAGGGTTAAGTTGTCAATTTGGGATCTTTCTTCTTTTTTGAGAAAGGCCTGGATTGCTATAAATTTCCCTCTGAGTACTGCTTTCGCAGCATCCCATCGATTTTGAGAGGTTTTGTCTTCATTATCATTTGTCTCCAGGTATTTATTAATTTCCTTCTTGATTTCCTCATTGACCCATTGGTTTTTTAGTAGCATGTTGTTTAGTCTCCATGTATTAGGGTTTTTCTCATTTCTTTCCCATGGTTGATTTCTAATTTCATGGCATTGTGGTCAGAGAAGATACTTGAGATAATTTCTGTGCTCCTAAATTTATTGAGGTTAGCTTTGTGTCCCAATATGTGGTCGATTCTTGAGAATGTTCCATGTGCATTTGAGAAGAATATGTATTCTGATTTTTTTGGATGTGGTGTCCTGAAGATATCAATTAAGTCTAACTTTTCTATTGTTTCCTTTAGGATCTCTGTTGCTTTATTGGTTTTCTGTCTAGAGGATCTGTCCATTGGTGTGAGGGGGGTATTAAAGTCTCCTACTATGATTGTACTCCCATTGATTTCTCCCTTTATGTCTGTTAATATTTGTTGTATGTATCTGGGTGCTCCTGTATTTGGGGCATATATGTTGACGATAGTACATCCTCTCCTTGGATGGTTCCCTTAATCATTAATTAGTGTCCTTCTTTGTCTTTCTTTCTGTCTTTTGTTTCAAAGTCTATTTTGTCTGATATGAGTATTGCAACTCCTGCTTTCCTGTCATGGCTATTGGCATGAAATATTTTTTCCCCACCCCTTCACTTTCAGTCTATATGTATTCTTTGTCCTGAGGTGAGTTTCTTGTAGGCAGCATATTGACTGTTTTTGCCTTTTTACCCACTCAGCCACTCTGTGTCTTTTGAATGGAGCATTCAGTCCATTGACATTTAAAGTGATAATTGATAGATGATTATTTGTTGCCATTTTGAACCTCGTGTTCCAGTTGATTCTATGGTTCTCCATTCTTCCTTTCTTTTTTTGGTTGGATGGTCTCTGGTTATTATCTGTTTGAGTGTTTTTTTTTTTTTTTTAATTTTTGCGAATGCAATGTTTGGTTTTGGCTTGTGGTTGCCCTTTTTTTTGATTATGCTAACCCCTTCCTATAATTGTGTGTTTTAGCCTGATGGTCCTATAGGTTCAAACACTTCATTACTATATTAAAATTAAGAAAACAAACAAAAAAAGGGTCTATTTATTTCCTAACATCCCTTGCCCACATTTTATGATTTTGATGACTCTTTTTTTTCTTTTTAATTTTATTTTGTTTGAAACATGTTCATGATTAAATCTGTATGCAGGCTTATTTGAGTAACTGCTCTCTGATTGTGGGTTTCTCAATCCTAGTTCTTCCTCTTCCTTTTTTTTTTTTTCCTTTTTCCTCCCTTTCTTTCCTTCCTTTCTTTTGGTTTAGGGAAGCCCTTTCAGTATTTCTTTTAGCCTGGGTTTTGTATTACTGTATTCTTTTAGCTTTTGTTTGTTGGAGAAAATTTTTATTTCTCCTTCTATTTTAAATGATATTCTTGCTGGATAGAGTATTCTAGGTTGCATGTTTTTTTCCTTTTAGCACTTTCAATATCTCTTGCCATTCCCTCCTGGCCTGTAGAGTTTCTGTAGAGAAATCAGCTGATAACCTTATGGGGTTCCCTTGTAGGTAACGTTCTGTTTTTCTCTTGCTGCCTTTAGGATGCTCTCTTTATCACTAACTTTTGCCATTTTTATTATAATGTGTCTTGGTGTGGGTCTCTTTGGGTTCAACATGTTTGGGGCCCTCTGTGCTTCCTGTATCTTGAACCCAGTATCCTTTAGATTTGGGAAGTTTCCATCGATAATTTCTTCAAATATCTTTTCCATTCCCTTATCTTTTTCTACTCCTTCTGGAATTCCTATTATGCATAGATTGGCCTGCTTTATATATTATCCCATAGGTCTCTTATATTGCTTTCATGTGTTTTCATTTGGTTTTCTGTCTGCTGACCTGATTGGGTGATTTCCATTATTCTATCTTCCAAATCACTGATTCGTTCTTCTGCATTATTCATTCTGGTTTTTAGTGCCCTTAGTTCAGTTTGTATCTCTGCAAATGAATTTTCTAGTTTTTCTTGGCTCCTCCTTATATTTTCGAGATCCTTTCTGAGGGTGTCTGCATTACTGCTCATATCTTCTCTTAATTCCTTCAGTATTTTTCACTATTTCTCTTTTGAACTCCAGGTCTGTCAGACTGCAGAGATCTGTTTCATTGTTGACTGCTTTAGGTGAGTTCTCCTGTTGGTTTAACTGGGGGTGGTTTCTCAGCTTGTTCATCTTGCTTGTTGTTTTCTTTTTCCTGGTGGAGTTGTACCCTCCATGGCCAGGCAGTGTTTGCCTTGTCACTGCCATGGAATACTTCCTGAGGGCTGGTGTTGTTGGTCAGTCTTTTTTGAGCCAGCATGGCTTTTCTGGAGTGTTAGCAGGGCTAACTAGGTCTCTCTGAAGCAAAGGAGGACTTTCTGAAGGCAGAGAGGACTGGGAGGCCCATACCACGATGGGAGCAGATTTCACTCAGCCTGGCAGAGCTTGCTCTGGTGTTTTTGGGCTGTGGGGCTCTTGCAAGGGGCTTGCGGTGCTGGGCAGCTGTTCCACAGGAGTGCAGCACCCCCCAAGGGATGGAGCAGCTAGCTGGGCTGCTGCAAACCCAAGAGGCTCTTCTTCAGAGCAGCCTGACTCAGAAGGACTGTCCTAGAATGTAGGAAGATCTTTTCATGGCCCGGCCAAGCTTGTTCTAGTTTTTCTGGGCTGCAGGGGCTGCTCCAGGGGGCTGGTGGTGCTGAGCAGCTATTCTGCAGTAGTGCGGAACCCTGAGAGCTGGAGTGGCTAGCTGGGTCACTGCAAACCCAAGAGGCTCTTCCCCAAAGCAGCCTGACTCAGAAGGAGTGTTCGAAAATTAAGCAGATCTTTTCATGGCCCGGCCAAGCTTGTTCTATCTTTTCTGGGGTGCAGGGCTTCCGCAGGGTGCTGGCGGTCCTGGGGAGCTGCTCCTTGGGAGTGCAGCACCCCCCGAGGGATGGAGCAGCTAGCTGTGCCACTGGGAACCCAAGAGGCTCTTCCCCAGAGCAGCCCAACTCTGAAGGACTGTCTGAAAATTAGGCAGATATTTTCATGGCCCAGCCAAGCTTGTTCTTGCTTTTTATGGGTTGCAGGGGCTCCTCCAGTGTGCTGGGGGTGCTGAGTAGCTATTCCATGGCAGTGTGGCCCCTGCCGAGGGATGGAGCAGCTAGCTGGGCTACTGTGAACCCAAGAAGCTCTTTCCCAGGGCAGCCTGACTTGGAAGGACTGTCTGAGAATTAGGCAGATCTTTTCATTGCCTGGCTTAAGCTTGTTCTAGCTTTTCTGGGCTGCAGGTCTTTTCCCAGGGGCTGGCGGTGTTTGGTGCTGCTCTGGGGGGTGTAGCCCCTTCAAAGGGCAAGCAGGCCAGGGCAGGGACACTCCCTGCAGTGGTAGGCTTCTGGCAATTGTTGAGGCCAACCCTCAAGGATGGCAGGCAGCCCCAGGTCTGGGGTGTTCCTAATGGGTGTGTGGGGGGGTGGCAGAATGCACTGGGAAGCACAACTTTCTGATAGCTAGCAGGCCAGTAAGCTTGCTGTGGTGTGGGGAGTATTCTCTGGGGGCCCACCCCTTCTTCTCTTCCCTCCCCAACACTGGTGCAGACCCGGCTCTTCTCCCAGGTTCCCTCTGAAGTGGCTTTCCACTTCCCTGCCCTTAGCGTATTGCCCCCTCCCCCTGCGATGCTCTGATTTCTAGTCTCCCAGGCAATCTCTTCCCTTTCAAACTTGACAGACTGGTTTCTAGACCTTTCAAGCAGTCTCCACTCCACCCCCCCCCCCAGCCCTTTCCGGGGACTAACCTCTGGAGCCAAAGTCTTGGTGCCCAGCTCCCAACCAGATGTCTCAATTTTTGGTGACTGTGCCCATAGTTCAGATGATCTGTTCAGTTCTTGCTCTGCTTTTCAGAACTCTGACTTACTGCTACACTCTTCTCTGCACCTGGAGATTTCTCCGGTTTGGTTGACCTTTCTGTCAATCTAGGTGACTTTCCAGGGTGCAGGCTCCCTTTCTCCTCTACAGTTCCCTTTCAGGAGTTTCTGTCCAGCTCGGATTCCCCTTCTCTCACTTTCTTCTTTTCTCTTGTTTTACCCAGTAATGTCACGAAATTCTTGCCGTTATTGAAGCTTAGGTTCTTCTGCCAGCGATTGGTTGCTGTTCTGTGTGAGTCGTTTATCCCCGTAGATGTGGTTTTTTTTGTTGTGTTTGTGGGAGAAGGCAAGCGTGTCCCCCTACTCTTCTGCCATCTTGCCTACTCCCTGAATAATCACTTTATTACTGCTGTTAAAATCGCATTCAGTTTGTGAAATCTTAGAACAGCATACTCTTAAGCTAAATTCCTCAAGTAACAATTACTTGGTTTAGAGATGAATTTACCAATTTAAAAAATAGTAGCATAAATATTATATGATTTACAGTGAACTACTTGTGTTTCTTCTTAATACTTATTTACTATTTCAATAGTAATACCATATATATGAAACATTTATTAAGACCTTAAAGGCAGAAAACGGATGTAAGCAGAGACTTCATACTTCTTAAAATATAATTTAAAAAATAACACATCTTTCAAAAAACTGGCACATATTCTATAGAAATGCATAAGAATTCAGAGGAATACATATTATTTATAATAAATTCCTTATAATTTTTCTTATTAACTGTGGATAGTTAGAGAAGAGCTTTATTGGAATGGAGATGTCAACATAATGAAGAAAATATATCTAATGTCTTTCAAGAATTAATGAAGGAAGTGAAAAGTAATCAAGAGCATGAATGATTAAAATAGAATCAATTGGAATGGGAAAATAACAAAAAATAATATCTTTAAACCTTAGTAAATTTAAAAGAGACATGCCTTCACTTTAAAATACATGCACTGAAATAAATCCCTTTGTATGTCTCTTTTTTTCCCCCTCACTATCTGGATGAATTGAAATCTGGAATCCATAGAAATAATGCTGAAACTATATTCACTTAGATGGATTCAGTGGCATTCTGTCCTCTTTGCCATGTGCTATTTATCTATTTGATTACTTCATAAAAATGAAAATATGCCATATCTTCTGCCAAGACCAGCTCAGCAGGATGGGGCCAAAGAATGGTTGCTGTGGAACTTAAGGAAAAAAAGTTAACATAAAACAAGACACAGAGATATTTATCTTAAGTAAAGGTGGGAACCAGGGGACTCAAGCTCTCAGGGACCAAGAGCCCTGCCTCAAGAAACCACACTGCTTTTATTGTGCTCTTAAGGATTAAGTCAAGTGAAAAGGGGGTTGTAGGTGCAGGATATAGGTGGCTTTTTTATTATTTTATAAGTTCCTTTATTATTTTAAAAGTCACTTAGCTGGTAGATGGTTAAACTTTTACTCTAAACTTTAGGCATTTAAGAATCATTAGCCTTTGAGTTAGCTATCTGTGCATAGCATTTCAGAGAATCCTCACTGTGCTTCCGCAAATGGCATGCCTATTTGCAGCAACCCTGTGTGCCTTGGTTTGCACCTTGGTTCTCTTTGCTAATGCATATTCTGCTAATGACCATTCATAAACCACTTGGCCATGAGGTTCCTCTTTCTCCTATTCTTTAGAGGACATATCATGCTTATGCAAATGGCGTGCCAATCTGCACAAGTCCAGCACACCTAGACCAATGTATTATGTCCTCATTCAGCTGACCCTGCGAATAACCCATGCCTTTAGGTCTTTGTTCTTAAGTTTAAGTCATTTACCATCACTGTGACTGTTTCTCAAGCAGGAAAATGGGACAAAGTAAGGAAGGACAAGATGGAGTTTTCAGCAAAGAGGCTAAGAAAATATTATAAAAACATGTCTCACAACAATCTTGTAACTGCTTCAGATCTACCTTAAGTTATCTTTTAAAATCTCTCTACACCATCAATGCTGTCAACAATATCATTCCTAATATGTTTAGAGGATCAAGTAGGATTAATAAAAATATAGATGCCTTGGATACTAAGAAAACTTGATAGTAATAAGCCATCTGTTAATTTAGTTATTTTTCTTATCTTGACATGCTAAAAGTCTGAGAAAGCAAAGTAGACTTTCCACATAACTACTTTATAAAATTGGTCTTAGAGTTTGAGTAGACAGAAGTACATTTCAAGAAATAGCATTTGATATATTTAATAAAACCTTTGAGCATGGTAAAAGGGGAAGGTTGTGAATCTTTAGAAAGAGCTTGTAGAATTTTTCACGAAATTGTACTTTGTTAAATTACTGAAATAATTTAGATAAGAATTGATGCAAAATTAGCACACATTCACCATGTTATAGATCTAAGTATTTGTTTTTTAATGGTATGTTTTTTAAGCATTTAATCAACTTCTATTAATTTATAAATAGTGATTTCTCATTTCATTCACCCCTTTTGTCATTTTTTTTTTTTGGTTCTCATCTTCAAACTTGTTCGCTTTCTCTTTCACACCTGCAAACAAAGGACAAACAAAATTGTATAAACACCAAGTTCTGTTGTGATTTCTATGAGTTAGTATCATCAGTATGTAGATAAAAATGTGAATCCAAATTTCTATGCTATTATAGTTCTTAAACGTTTTGTAACCCGTGAAACATTATTCTGAGATGAAATCAAAGCTGCCAGTGAAGTATGTGTGGGGCTTCTAGATTTTATCCTCTCAGCACGTCCTCCCAACCTCTTGAGAAACAATTGTACAAAGCTGAATAGCAAATTTAAAAAAAGAGTATGGATTGAAATTCATGGTTCATGTTTCTTCCACTGACATGTTATTTTTTAAACTTATTTTTAGCACAATCTTTAACATGTTTTTCCAATACACATATATTTTACATACACAACTTACAGGATTTATTTTGTAATTCATACTATTGCTTTAGTATTTATGTCTTGTCTACACACACACACACACACATGTGCGTGCAATGTAAAGCTCCTTGGGGTTATTATATCTTTAAAATGGATTATACACCTATTTTGTGTCTGAAAAAGTCCTAAGCATAATGTTCACATTAAATAAATATTTCTTCAGTTTAAATGGAAAAAGAAGACTATTCCTAAAAAGCACATAAATACCAAGGTAAACCTTTAACTCTATATACACATAACATATATGCACATATTTATGTACATGTCTATATATCTATATCTATCTATCTATCTATATACACACACATACACACACACACACACACACCCATGTGTAGTATAGATTTTAAAGTATTTAAGATACTGAGTAACTAGATGAGTTACATGACTATTAGAACTGCCATTTAGGGAATAAATGTTTAACAAGTTTAAATCAGTTTTTTACAAACATTTTAGTCTCTATATATGTACTCTCCTGACTTTTGCATATAGAATATAGAATAAAAGTTAAAATATATACTCTATGTTTAATCTTTTTTCCTGGTTAACTTATATCATGTTAAACACATAACTGTCTTTAAGGTGATGAAGAAAAACAGAGTGAAATTGTTTCTTCTGATTACTGGCATTATTATAGAGCTAACAGCACACCTAGAATGAGTTGTAAGGGTGGGTTACCCTGAATGGCATAGAGAATATGATATGTGCCTGTTCACAGAGTAGTAGCACAGCTATACAATTTCTTACCTATCCATTTCTGGAGATTTCCAAGTGCCATGGAAACTCTATATTACTGTGTGAAATTAGCAATACTTTGTTATGATGATAATCAATACAATGAAAGTTAGATTTATATAAACAATTCCAGTGAAGATTTGTTAACAGAAGTCACATAGGTGCAAAGGTCATAGGGAGCCACTTGTAAGAATTGTAAATTTGAAGATTCTGTAATCCCACAAAAATTTATTTTTAATTTGAAATTTAAGAAGAGAAAACATGAGTAGTCCTTATATTTAGATGTCCAGAATCTCTTTTTTCATTGTTTCTTTCCTTTTTAATAATTTGATTACTACTGATCATCAGATTTGGGGTGGCAGTTTTCTGATACAGGACAGATTCTGAGTATGGTTTAAATTCAATTATAACATGGATTCATTCAAGAATTGCTAGATGTTTTTCTGCTGTCAAAGTGGGACTCATCCTACCAGTGATCATAATGTAATATTTTAAAATTTATTTAGAATAATATTTTATGTTTGAACAACTCATTCACAATGTTACTATACAGAGACATTGAATATTTGTACTTTCTGAAGATTAACTCATTTTCCTATGACACTGTTTTTTGGAGTATAATATTTTCTTATTTGATATATCTGAAAAAAATAGAATGCTTCTCTTTTTCTTTTCTTTTTTTTTCCCTGCCCTTTTTTAGGGGGCTGAACCCATGGCATATGGATCAAATGGAGCTAGAGGTCAAATCGGAGCTGCAGCTGCCACAACCACAGCAACGCAGGATCCAACCTGTGTCTGCAACCTACACCACAGCTCATGACAACGCTGAATCCTTTAGCCACTGAGTGAGGCCAGGAATTGGACCAGCATTCTCATGGCTACTAGTCAGGTTCTTAACCTGCTAAACCACAATAGGAATGCCCAGAAAAAAAGAATGCTCTTATACCTCAGGTCCCTCCGTGCTGGCGGAACTAATTTTTTAACCTGAGAAGCTGTTATTATGAAAAATTTACTAGCCATCTGTAGGTATTCATGGTTAGTTCTGAAATAGCTCAGGATATTAAAATACCTATAGAAAAAATGTTTAAAATTACTAGATATTTCAGTATTGTTTCCTTTATTTTTTGTCATGACTGGAGTTACAGATAAAAAAAAAAAAAAAAAAAAAAAAAAAAAAAAAGTCTTCGTAGGTGGCCTAGTGGTTAAGAACTTGCCATGGTCACCGCCATGGTGTAGGTTCAATCTTTGGTCTGAGAACTTCCTCGTGCTATGAGCATGGCCCAGAAAAATAAAGCCTCAATATTTATGAACAAGTAGATATAACTTTGACATAGATTTTTTAAATTTTACCTATCTCTACTTTAACTTTGTGTGTGCGTGATTACTAGATATTTCCTAATGAATCATTTTATTCCCAGGTTAGGAAAATATGTTGGAGAACAAGAACTGTACAACACTGACTAGAAAATTTTTAAGAGTACAACAATAAAACTTAAAAGTTTAATCCATGGGCAAAGATCAGGAGAAACTTGCTATCAGATGGGAAAAAGAACCACCTATTTAAACACGTGTAGTTTTCCCTCATTTTAAAGACGTGTTAATTTCTTAAATTTCTAGAGCTCTGATTCTTTGCTTAGGTAGGAAAGGCTGTACACAGTTATAGATTCTATTTGTTTATGACTTTTTCAATCAGCTCTGCATAGAGCGTATAACAGAAAATAAAACAACAAAGAGAGTCTTTAGTGCCTATATGTAGAAAAAATGTTTTCTTCCTAAATTGCTGTCTCTAGAGACAGCCATGGTTAGAACTATATCTGAATGCTTAGTTTTTTATTGCTACTAAATTTGGGACAGTTAGACTGTAAATTATATATCAGATGCTTTATATGTTTGATAGTATCAAATGTATACTATCTTTATAATGTGTGGTCCCAGGTTTATAGCTTCCCAAACTTTTTGAAATTAAAATCAAATGATTTCATATTAATACTTTTATGAAATTATTTATAATAGGTGTTCAGTTATAAAATAGGATTTCTTGGAACATACTGAATCTCTATTATTACAAATGTTCCAATATAACCTTTGGTAGAACTTTTTAGAAGAGAAATAACAGTATAAAGATCAAATGAGTAATTAGAATAGATTTCCTTTAAAATCCATCCCAGCACTTAAGATATTTTTTTCACTGACTTATTGAATAGATTTGTTCAGAGTGAAATTCAATTTTCCTAGTAATAATGACAATTGAATTTTACAAATATTTATCTTTATTAATCTTAATTATTTTAAATTCTACTGTGATAAATAATTTTCACAGTTTATTTCAGTAGTTCAGTGAAGGAAACTAAAGCTATTTAATCATATTATATTCATCTTTTCCCACTTTATGGCCATAATGGCATTGTATGGTCAACACCAAAGTTCTATTTAAAAAAAAATATTACCTCCACCTGTTCAAAAGAATTTGAAGACCAAATTGTTTCTATTTAAGCTAGTTCATAGAAATGCATGTGTGTTCCTGATTTAATTTAATCATTTTATTTCAATGACCATGAAGAGCCATGTTAAGAGTGGAGTGTTATTAAAGTGAAGTGCTCTGGTATTTAGAATTCACCACAGGGGTGTGGGGAGTGTTAATTGCCACAGAGTAAAGACATGGACTATGATGTCTGAGTGCAGTGCTCTTTTCTTGCAAAGTCAGTGATGAAAATCTAGAGATGTAATCTTCCAAAGTGGTCCAAAACACAACTTATAGGCTAAGTAGCATAATTTATTTTGATTGCCTTGCAGAGAGAATGCAAATTTCATAATGAGCCTAGTTTTCCAAGGCAGTATTAATGGATTGTTCCCTTTTGCCCAATATAATAGATGTGTTGTAATAATCAGCTAAATAGCAAAGGGAAAAGAAAACAAAAGCCCTTACAATCATTTTCTTATAAGAACCAATTTAATATGCATAGGATAGAATTTTGCAAGTAAAAAACATTTAAGCCAAGGATATAATTAATATTATAAATAAAATAAATTGAACATATGCTTTCCAAATGGGTAAGGGTATAAAATGTGGGCTGTGTTCCACAGTCAGGGGATCTGAGGCCTCTGAGAAGGCATTCTAAGTGTTATCATGTTCATCTTAGACAAAGCTATGGAGATGATGGGACTCTCTCTACTGGTATCAGAAAACAATATACTTTGTCAATTGATTTAGCAGTGATAGAAAGTATATTGACCTGTTATTATTTTTAACAAGCTCAGATATGTTCTTCACTGTCTTCAAACATGATGATTTTACATTAAGAGCACATGTGAGTTTCTTAAGATGTTTTTATAACCAGAATATGCAGTCCTTCAGACCTATGTAGGATGGCTGCTGCACATTTCAGAGCTATGCTTGTTCTAATCAGAGTAAGAAAGGTTCTGAATTACCAGAGCTGAGGAGGGAGCTAGCAAAGTAAAACAAAACAAAAAGTAGAGCGTATGGGTGAATTTCCTATAATGGTAGAAGAAAGAGGGAGAGAGAAAAGGAGACACAATGATTAGAAGAATTCTCAGAATGTGAAAATGTAGACAGGGATAGATAAGCATATTTATATTTTTTAGGAGAAATAATTAGTGTCAAGAATGGCTATGATTCTCATAGCAACTGGAACTGGAATTATATATTGAAAGAAAAAAATGACTAATCATTTGGGAAGTCCAAGTAATGCATCTATTCAATCTCAGTCCATTGGAGTGTCTTCCTCAGATAAAATATTTCAAAATATATGAATCAGGGCCAAATCTCAATGGAGCATGGCAGAAATACACAGAAACAAGTGACAATTACATGATCTATGTCATAGTGAAGATTTTCTAAATTCTGTAAATAAAACAAATTTGGCTTAAGAAAAATCAGACTTACATGTTCTAAGACATTCAGATAAATTTCATGAGATTAGGATTCAGCTGAATACACAAAGCTAGAAAATATCTCAGATGTTATTATGTCTCTTTTTTCTTTTGTATTCATTATGATGTATTGCTTTATTTAAATATTCTTGGCCTAAGCTAAATTATTTTTACAAGGCTCCTTTCGGTATGCTTTTGGAGATGAGACAATGCACAAAATTTTTATTTAATAGTAACAGGAAAATAAACGGGTGAAAAAAGACAGGACTGAGCAGCTGTCTCATTCCCTCTAGATGATAGCTTCTGAGTAAATCATGTGGGAAAATGCCCTATGAAAGAAATTTTTTGTGTACATATGACTTTAAAGCTTGCCAATAAAACTCCATTGACTAAAATATGCAGGCTTTCAAACAAAGTAAAATTAACTTTCAGGGAAAAGGGTAGGATTCAAAATAAAGGGATAAAATCTTTTCTTAGGGAACAGTTTTATAAAGTACTTATCCTTTGTTAGTGTTAGCTCACAATGTTTTCTTAGTTTTATAGGAATTTATATATGAAAAACTAATATTGCTATGCACTTCAACCTTAGTTGAAATAAGGCGCCATAGGGAGTTCCTGTTGTGGCTCAGTGGCTTACAAACCCAACTAGTCTCCTTGAGGACTTGGGTTCGATCCCTGGCCTTGCTCAGTGAGTTAAGGATCCAGCATTGCTGTGAGCTGTGGTATGGGTCACAGACGCGGCTCAGATCCCATGTTACTGTGGCTGTGGTGTAGGTTGGCAGCTGCAGCTCTTATTCAACACCTAGTCTAGGAACTTCCATATGCCACAGGTGCAGCCCTAAAAAGACAAAGAAAAAGAAAGAAAGGTACCATATTTATATTCTTATTATGGATGTTTATCCTGTAATCTCTCTGAAGTCCTGTGGGATTTTTTTTATTATTATTATTTGACTCTGGAATACAACCTGTAGAAAGAAAAATCATCCTAGTTCTTGCTTAGAACTTAGTGCGAGCTCTAAATAAAACTATGCTGTTGATCAAGTTTATCTTTGGTCTACATACTCTTCTTTTCAAACATCTTCCTTTTCTTTGGTGACAACTCCCCTTCTCATTCCTGTGACCCAAGTAATTTTCTCATCTATCAAATGCAATTTACAGAAGAGGAAATCTGTTTGGGCATCATCATTTTCATTTTTTTTTTTTTTTTCTTAATGGCTGCGCCCGTGGCATATGGAAGTTAATGGGCGAGGGGGTGAATCCTTAACCCACTGAGCCAGGCCAGGGATTGAACCCACAACCTCATGGTTCCTAGTCAGATTCGTTAACCACTGAGCCACAACGGGAACTCCATTCTAATATTTTTTTAAAGGACTTGTTAGCTAGCTAGCAATTTGAAGGTGTGGGTTATTATTTGTCCTTTGTGCCTCCCACATAGCATAAATATGTGTATTAGTTATTGATTGCCACAAGACCAATTACCAGACATTTAGCAGCTTGAAAAAATACACATCATCTCGGTTTCTGTGGATCAGAAATTCAGGCACGATTTACCTGAGTCCTTTGTTTCTGGGTCTCTCATGAAGCTGCAATCACTGTATTAGCCAGGGCCAGTCTCATCTGAAACTTTGACCAGGAATAGATTCACTCCCAAGCTTCTGTGGTTGTTGGAAGGATTTAGTTTCTTCCCTGTCATTGGACTGAAGTCTTATTTTTGCTCAGTTTCTTACTGATTGTTAGTAGGAGGCCCTCAGAGGAAGAGGCTTTGCTAATGAAACAAAATATATAGTCTTTCCTCGTCTAACCATAGAGGATGGATATTCCCTCAAGTTTGTGGTATTCTATTGCTTAGAAACCAGTTATTGCAGATGGACAAACACACCAATCTGTGAATGAGGACAGGGCAGCGTTGGGAGCACCTTCAAAGTTAACTATCACAGTATTTGCTAAATTTAATGTTATTAATCATTGATAATATATGTTGCCCTAAAAACCATTTGGCCTCTTTAAAAAATAGTTGTGTTTTAGACATTTTTCTAATTTAGTTCTTATTTGAAAATTTCAAAGCACAAGAAAAATAGATGTTGGAACTTGGGGGTAGGGTGTGGAAGTACTTTCTCTCTGCAAGCATTGGAATGATCAATGCACTACTCTAGTTCTGCTTTGTCTTACTAATTTTTCCTTACCATTTGAAAAAATAGTTTGAAGATGCAAAGTGAAATACTAGATTTTTAATAGACAACTTTTTCCTTAATGAAAAATTATGACTTCCAAACATTTTTCCATTATTTATTCTTTTCTTGGGCACAGTTCTTCAGTTCTTGATTCACTAAGACATGTTACAATCCTTTTCAATTTTTAAGACATCTATACAATACATACCTTCTTATCAGATATCCAGGCTTAGTTTAGGGCAAAAACAAAACAAAAAAATCCCAGCCCCCTCCAAAAAAAAAAAAAAAAAAAACCTAAAAACCATAATTGATCCTTAATCTCAATCATATTCCCCATAAACAAACCATAATATCAGGGTTCCAGGGCAATTACTTTTTTCCCCTTATTTTTAGGGTCAAACCCTCAGCGTATGGAGGTTCCCAGGCTAGGGATTGAATTGGAGCTGAAGCTGCTGAACCGTGCCACAGCCACAGTAACTCAGGATCCACCCTACACCACAGCTGGTAGAAACACAGAAATCTTAACCCACTGAGTGGGGCCAGGGATCAAACCTGTGTCCTCATGGATACTAGTTGGGTTCTTAACCTGCTGAGCCACAATAGGAACTACTGCAATTACTTTTTTAAGATACTCCCAGAAGAAAAGGATGAGGAAATAAAGTATTACAGGGAAGGAGAATTCAAGCAAAGTGCAATTTATAGGCAAAGCTCCAGTCTCAGCCCCACCCCATGGGTTAGCTCTATATAAACTATGCTTCACCAACATTATACCCAGAAACTTCTATATCACAGATAATACTTAGGATTATTATATTTATGTGCACTTTTATTATTTAAAGCATGTTTTTAGGATGGGATTACTATTCTGACAGTTAGGATTTTAGATGACTTGTAGAATCTTCTTACCATTTTTCCTGTCTTGAGTTAACTACTTTTTAGCACACTTTTAAATTTTTAGAAATATAGAATGCACAAGTGAGAACTAAAAAGTCCTGACATCTTAATTAATGTCTTTGTTTGGAAGGATGCCACAGAAAGAAGGAGTTTATTTCCAAAAAAGAGACACATAGCTGTTGTAAGAGTCCAAAAAAAGTCACAGTATAACAAACCCTCTACTGGACAAGAAATATAGGTAGCTTCAGACAGTTGAAAGGTGATAGCTATGATCATGAATCTTCTGAGGGAATCTGTACCATTAATGTGGCATATCTGCTTCCTCAGTGTCAAATTATTAAAAAAACAAAAAGTCAAAAATTTATTAGACACATTATAATTGCCATGCTGTGTCTTAGGTACTCTTTCCCTGTTCAAATATTTACACATCTTTTCGCACTGGTGTAACTTTATTCAGATACTATTTTATACAGTATTTCTCTACCTCATAATTTCTGCTTATTTATTATATTGACTCATGATTAAACTGCATTTTTTTTCCTGACAAAAGGAAACAGCAAATCTTCTAGTAAAAGAAAGATGAATCCCATGAGTGTTTATCCTCTACATGAAGGAAAGAGGTCTTGTACTAAATAAATAAATGGAAATAACCGTAAATACTATTTTTAATGTTCACTCTCATCTCTTCCTCTTTTTTTTCTTGGAACATAAAAAAATTACATAGCTCCCCCCCTTAAATTTAGGTGAGTTGTGTACTTTTTAGGCCAACAGTTCATGAACAGGATTCAATGAAAATTGATGAATGATAATCTCTCCTCTTACCAACATTTTCTAATAGATTTTCTCAGAAATTTACTACTATGCCATATATACATATGAACCCCCTAACTTTCTTTTCACTACAGGCATATTGTATCATTAAGCATGTGTGTGTGTGTGTACGTGCACTTACTGAATTTTTAAAGAAATATTAAATGTACTGACATGGTGAAGCAGATGACATTAAACAGCAATGACAAAATCTATGTAAATTGTTGGCTTTACTACTACACAAATTTTATTGCTTTTATCCTCCCATTCATATTTATATGGACAAAATAATTTTGAAACTGGTGTACTTTTTTTGCTAAAAACTTTAAAATATCATTATTTTCTCCCTGTTCTTGTTTTCCTAGTCATTCTCTATTTTTTACCAACACAGTAACTCCCATGATTCCATGTCGAAGAGACAGTCTGATTCACTATATTGCCTCATTCCATATTTAAGCCTTAATAGTAACTATTGTTGAAAATTCATGATTATTTCTAAGATAGTAACTCAACATGTAAATCAAAAAGATAAGATTTTCTAGAGATAGTTCTGAACTAGCAGCATGATCTCTCAGCTAGAAATCACCTTTTTATTTTTTGGAATCCTTGAATCAATTTTAACACATCATGTTTTGGGATAAATATGTCAGAGAGTTATAAATGAGGACAGGCAATATCTTAGTCATTTTCATAATCAGTATTTTTTAAGTGCTATTGAGGTATGGCAGGTGTTCAAAAATGCATTTAATAAATGAATACTCACAATAGTTGATGTTCTACCTTTCTCTCACAAAGAAATTTTAATTGGAAGGCATTTAGGTTGAAGGCTAGTGCAGGTAAGTTTATATAATTCAAGTCAGTTATATTTGGAAGGATTGTTTTAAAAGTTCATATTTCAATGACTCTTTTTCCTTGACTTATCTGCAGAAGACTTGACTTTACTTTTATTACATTTTTTTCCCCCAGAGAAAGTGATATTATATATTCCATTCTTAGACTCTGCACATGAGCTGAACTCCACAGAGTGATGCTTTATTGAATGACTGCTTTTTCTTGAGATCCTGATGGCGTGTTCACTTGCATAATTTACATATTCAAGATGATTTTACAATGTGTACCTTAGTAGAGGTATACTTTGTAAAAATATTTAAAATATGTCTTAGAAACCCATGATGATTCAATTATTTAATATTGCATTTTAGTATAACTATTTAAAAATATTTACATATGATTCACTTATTATGTGTTACTGTTATCATCAGTTTATTAATAAAACATTTGTTCATCAGTTACAGATTGAACTGTCATTTTCTCTCATACATTTTATCATTTTTTTCAAGCATGAATTTCATTCCCTAAACACTCATTGCTTTTTTTATATCACCATAGAACTTATGCAATTTATTGAATTACAAAACTTTTCCATTGAGTTTTGTAATTCAATATTTAAAAAAGATTGTTGACTACTGAACTAACAAAAATCTAGTTAATACTTTCTCTTGAAAAAACTTACTTTGCAAATCTGTGAAACATGCCCATGCATTTGTTTTCCTGAAAGAATTGAAAGCCAAACCTCACAGAAAAGATAAGGATGCCGTTTCAGTCTAAGAAGGAAGCTACACTCTATCCCAAATCATGCAGTTTGTTACAATACAATTTTACACTGACTTTTTCTAGTTGATTTTCCATGGAAATAGTTTATTTAAGATACTTAATTTTCAAGTTTGTTAAATATTTATTTTGAATCTCTGTGAAGGTGTTTTCTAAAATACTTCCTGTCAATATTATAATATCTGCATACTTTTAAAGTAACCTGTAAATTCAAAACATGTAATATATATTGGAGTTCTCCCTTTTGGCTTAAGGAAAATGACTCACTCATCACTTAGCTCACAATAAGCAGGGAACAATCAATTATTAATATAAAGATACCATCTACCTTATAATAGCCTTCTAATTCAGCCTAAATTAGATTTTAAGAAGTTGATCTCTACTATAAAAGGCACTAGTGTCTAACATTCTTACTCCCCCAATGAAAAACTTTAAAATAATTTGCATTTTTTAATGTAATTATAATTAGTAGGTCACTAGCAAGTAGAATATTTTTTGGCATTTGCAGGGTGATAATAAGTGTCATCAGCTTCATTTCCCGGTACAGAATATATTTAGAAGCTGGCTATGTTCACCACTATACCACCAATGCCAGTGCTGAGTAAAGAATATATTTGCATTTGAAAATTGACATTTGTCTTCGTAATAATCTTGTCAATCTATCATGACTCATATAATAAACCAAATACAATAGGATGGCCTGAGTTCAAAATAGACACCTCAACCCTTGATGACACAACATTGTTTATTATTAGTGAGGAAAGGACACAAAGAATTTCTTCCTGGGATACCATAATAACCATGATGTGTGGAGGTTGTTTAAAACTCCAATCTAGTATTCTACCTTTTGATACAAATTTGATAGGAAAATTTTAAAAAAGTAAAAACAAGTTTTATAAATTTCCAACAACATTTGACATTTGTTTTTAGAAGAAATCTTGCGTTCGCGCACACGCGCGCGCGCACACACACATACACACACACACAAATAGTATGTATGTAAAGACTATATGCATGCAAAATATTTTTCTTTTTACACATTTGTTAGATATCTATGGACTTTCTTTCCTTCCTGGAAACCAGTCTTAGCCTTAACAGAAGAAAAAGATGTAATCATATTCTGAATGTCTAATGAACATGCTATTATCCCCTTTTATATCATGTGAAATATTCTCAAATTATGATCTCTGGTCTTATAAATTTTTTTTCTGAATTAGATGTTATTTCAGCTTTCATATTTTTTCTTTGAAACCCAATTTATGCCAATTAATAATGATTTATTAGGCAAACTGATGTATTTTCTAAAGGAATTCCAAATTCTTTTGAGAAAGAAAATACTGTGCACCAATTATGTCCAAGTTTGTGGTCTAAGCAATTTGCTTGCTAGTTTAATTTTAATTTCTTTCTTAAAGAATCTGAGTTACTTCTAATTTACTTAAAATATAATTCTCTATTGGCTTGAAAAAGATCTTAGAAGAGTAGTATATTTGTAATAGATATGACTGATATTACATTTTTCATAAAGAATAAGCTCCTATGTAAACCAGTTATAACAGAAAAAATAAAAATCATAAAAAAAGAGTAAGCTCCTATTTAGTGATTTTAAAACAAAAAATGTGGTAACCTCAGTCATGATGTGGTGAATGTTGTTCTTGAGAAACAATGGTTAAACTTTAGCTTGGGGTTAATAGATGCAGAATGTTGCCTTCAAGATGGATTAGCAACAGGATCCTGCTGTGTAGCACTGGGAACTCTGTCTAGTCAATTATGATGGAACACGTAATGTGAGAAAAAGAGAAGGTATACATGTATGTGTAACTGGGTCACCATGCTCTACAGTAGAAAAAATGTATATATATAAATAAATGACTAAAAAAAACTTTAATATTTTTTGTAATTTGATTGTTAAACATAACCAGTACTAAAAATTAAATAGTATAAATATAGAATGTATATTATAAACAAATCTCATCATTATTTTTTATCATTATTTCCTTTGTATACTTTCCAGAGTATTCACTGATGTATACTTTTGTTCTCAGGTGTCTCTTGGGTGAGAATGCAGAACCCTAACCAATTGCTGTAGGTCCCCAGAAACTTGTCCCTTTTGGAGAAAGAATTTGGCAAAGAGACTGAAGGTAGTGAGGCAAATAAATGTTTATTTAAAGAGAAAAGAGAGAAGACAGGTGTGGAGAAATCACAGGCACACGTTATGAAGAGATAAAATAGAGAAGGTAGGTATGGAGAAAGCAGAGCACAGGCAGGCTCGGGAGTGGGGTGGAGAGGGAGAGAGAAAGATAGAGACAGAGACAGAGAAAGAAAGAGGAAGAGAGAGATTTGTGATTTGGAGGTCCTTTGAATCACTAGTATGGAGGGAGTCCTTCCAGGCTTCCTCTGGCCAATCATCTTGCTTCCTTTGGCTTTGGCTTGACTCAGGCCCTCCTCTGTGTGCCTGTGCATTGCATCTTTTAGCCAGGATGGATTCAGGTGCAAGGTCTCTGGGAAGCTGACAGGACTACTGGGTCTGGTTCCTCTTTCCTCTGACCCCTGAAGAAGCTTTCTTCGAGGGAGCAGTTCCAGAGGTCTCCTTGACCTCAAAAAAGGAGAAATAGATGGTCTCTATCTTTTATCACAGCAAGATGTAAATTTTATCTTGAAGTTTCTGTCCACAGGGAAGAGATTACAGTTACTCAGCCTGGGACCCATCCATCTCCTGTTTCTCTTTTGCCTATTCTCTTGAGGATTTATCTATTGTATGTGTAGTGTAACACATACAATAAATACATTTTCCTTTTTCTGAAGAGCCATTTGTAAGTATTTACCAGCACATGCCTGCCCAACATCATAGTTTAGACACTCTTTATCTCTCACTCT
The DNA here is from genome assembly GCF_054392235.1 of Sus scrofa. Taxonomy (NCBI): domain Eukaryota; kingdom Metazoa; phylum Chordata; class Mammalia; order Artiodactyla; family Suidae; genus Sus; species Sus scrofa. Next base: position 67,705,260 of record NC_139390.1, read on the forward strand.
AGCATGGAAATAATCTTATAACCAAGATTATAAGAGTGTAAATATTAAATGATGGTATATTGCTGCATATCTCTTCCCAAATTCATGTTGAGGGACAGCTCTCTTGGTAGCTTGGAATTTGGCTTTGTTGTAATGTTTACACCATGGATAAATATTATAGATCAGGGCTTCTTTTATTATTTTGCTATCTAGATTTGAGAAAATAACAGAGAACATGTTAATTGTAGGTTAAAGACCACCATAACTGTAGCCATTATATTATAAGTAGCACCAAAAGATTAAGGAAATATTATACCTCAATCTTAAAACAATATAATTTAGCACATAATTCACTCATGTCATTGACAATTCAAGTTCTGACGTAGGTCAATTATTTCATGTTATCTTACCTATTAATGTAAATGAAGACCTCAAATATCCATGTTGGGACTGTGCTTATTACTCACTAATCTGAGTGATTTCTTCCTCATTCATTAGTAATAAGAACTGCTCAGAGTATGATTTTGTGAAATTACATTAGTGCCAGAATGATAAAATTTTCTAGCAGATTTTGTGAGAAATAGTCAGTTACACTGAAGTTATAGGAGTAAACCTTTTTAAAAAGTTCATATATTTTTGTTTAAATTTGCTATTAATACAATTATGTAAAGGAATAACCAAAATAATAAAGTTAACCCTCAATGGTATTGTGAATTTTACCAACATGTATAGACACACATACACACCCATGTACACATGCAATGCATGCCCGTCCTATATACATTTTCCTTTTTCTGAAGAGCCATTTGTAAGTATTTACTGGCACATGCCTGCCCAACATCATAGTTTAGACACTCTTTACCTCTCACTCTAGCATGGAAATAATCTTATAACCAAGATGGAAACCTTATCACTACTCCTTGCTTTTCCTGAGTTTTATAGTTTAGTAATAAGGATAGGCTTATGTTTCTTCTGTATAGCCTGAGGTGTCCAATCACCTCATGACTTCATTCTTCATATGTCTTTAGGTTAAAATGCTTTTTCTTCCTTTTTTGACTAGTTAAATTCATCCATTATCTTTCTAAAGTGTCTCATGTACATAATAAGTGTTCCATTTATTCCTTGATCTCATTTTTGTTCTGTCTTAATTTAGATAAATTTCAGTTTATTCAAGTGTTAAGTGGACTGTTACTCCCTTCTGCACATATTTATTCATGTCTATTATGTGCCAGGCACTGCTTTAGGTAGCAGAGTGGGATTAGGGAATTTAAAAAGGCAGTAATGTCTGACCTCATGGTGATTATCAACGGGGCATCATCTAGACTAGTGATGAGACATGTGAAGACTGATTCATCATTGCAAGCATTTGTCTTAGTCAGCCTAGGCTGTTATAACAAGATACCATGGACTGAGCAGTTTTACATCAATAAACATCTATTTCTCAAAGTTCTGACCACCTTCTAGCTGTATCCTCCCATGGCAGAGAGAGAAAGCTGTGGTGTCAATTTCTCTTCTTATACGAGCACTAATCCCATCATAGGAGCTTCCCCACTATGACCTCATGGTACTTCTCAAAGATCATGGGTGCTGATACCATTCCATTGGGAGATGGCTCTTCAATATACAAATCTGGGGAGGGTAGATACAAAAATTCAGTCCATGGTAGTATTTAAACTTTAGTCGTGATGATTACGTGATGATTACATGATGATGATTCAAAACTGAATAATCTTCCCCTAAATTTAGCTTCTTCAGATTTTATGCTTTTATGTGCCTTGAGATGAAATTGCTCTGTAGGTTCTTTATTGTCCTTCACTTGCTCAGGCACCCCATGTATTTATAATTTACTACCCAGGGATGAACTGAACATTACAAGACAAAAAATCAAATGTATGTTTTTGTGTGTCTTAAGGTTACAATCAATGATGTTCTTAAGGATTTACATGTTAGGAATTCAGTTTATAGATCTAATGTTGGTATTTTGTTAAAGAATAAACAGTGGTTTGTGTGAATTTAGAAACTGTAAATTGGAAATATATATCACCAGTTCAGATCATTGAAGATCAAAAGTGAATTTATTAATTTGTTCTAAGACATGACAGAGTGCTGATTGCTTTACCATAGCCTTTAATTAGTGCTCAAGACAATTTTAACTGGAAAAAAATTTCTATTTCTATCCAACGGCATGTTTCTGAAAGCCTTTGATCATAAAGTCTTACTTCCTTTACATAACATTTAATATGTTTCCATTTACAATAAACCAGATATGCTCATTGCTTAAGGATGTTTAATAGAAGTGAGGTGATCATCAGCATTTTGAAACAAGCATACCTCATTTTTTTGCACTTCACTTTAATGGCATTTTTTACAAATTAAAACAGCAACCCTGTATTGAGCAAGTCTATGAATATCATTTTTTTCCAACCGCGTTTGCTCCCTTCCTATCTCTGTGTCACATTTTGGTAGTTCTCACAATTTTCACACTTTTTTGCTACTATTGTATATGTTATGATGATTTATGGTCATGATCTTTGATGTTACTACTATAACTTGCTTGAAGGCTCGGATTATGGTTAGCATTTTTAGCAAAATATCATTTTTAATTAAGTTATGTACATTGGATTTTTGGGCATAATGCTATTGTACACTTGATACACTATAGTATAATGTAAACATAACTTTTATCCACACTTGTAAATTAAAATTGTATAACTCACTTTATTGCAGTATTCACTTTCTTTCAGTGGTCTGGAACTGAACTCACTTTATCTTCAAGGCATGCCTCCATTGCTATAGCTGCATTTCTGCTAGTATGTCATTACCACATTATATATATGTGCGTGTGCATATATATTTACTTCCTTTTCTTCATATGTACTTATACAGGAAATTTCATCACATTATAGGTAAAGAAAAGTCAAGATAATCAAAATCTTGAAGGCCTATCTCAGTATAGTTCCATATCTCTTGCTTCATCCTAAACAGACTATATGAAAATTACAATTTGGTGATGTGCTTTATAAAAGAGAACAAATAGTTTCCATGAATCATGACATCACAATAAATTTCACAAATCCCTCTAGCCAGAGTTCATATGAACTGTCATAAATTATGCTACAACTCAGAAGATTGATTTAATTTGGCATGAGATGAAGAGTAGAATAAAATCCTCACAGTTCAATAAAAAAGTAAATATTTAAATGAATTGTTAGGTTCTTGATTACAAAAAATATTAAAAGTAATAATAATAGAACTACTTACAGCATTTTTGATAGAAAAAAGCTTTGATTTTTAAAAATAACCTAAAATAGCAAATTTTAAATATTTATTTTTCCAATCATTTATTAGAACCATTCACGAATTATTTACATATATATGCATATGTATGAATACATACATATGTACATGTAAGACATAGTATACATAAATATATATTAAATTAGTATATAGATATTCACTATAGTGTATATGCATATATAACATGCATAAAACTGTGCTAGTAAGATTTTTAAATATTTCAAAATTTAAAATCAAATATGTTCTTAATAATAATGATCACTTTTTCATGTTAAGTAGTGAAATAAGACCAGTGTTTTTGGAGTTCCCGTCATGGCTCTGCAGTTAACAAATCTGATTAGCATCCATGAGGATGCAGGTTTGATCCCTGGCCTTGTTCAATGGGTTAAGGATCCAACGTTGCTGTGAGCTGTGGTGTAGGTCACAATGCAGCTCAGATCCTCCATTGCTGTGGCTGTGGTGTAGGCCAGCAGCCACAGCTCCGATTTGACCCCTATCCTGGCAAACTCCCTATGCTGTGGGTGTGGCCCTAAAAAGCAAAAAAATAAAGAAGACCAGTGTTTTGATAAGGCCAATAATTTTCAGTGTATAAAACTCCTAACTATTCTAAAGAGGATAAAGCAATGCTTGTTCCTTAGTCACTTAACATTAAGTAACTGGAGATTTTGGCCATTTTAACATGACCATTTTTGTGTTATTGCCAGGTCCATTATGTCTCATTATCAAAATCAACTTCTAATCATGTGCCATCCACATTAACTACATTTGGGGATTGCATAATAAATGAATATAAACTGCTAAATATTATCATTTTAGCATTCTTCTTGAATTCTCATGATAGAGTAAAAAGAATGCTTTTTCTCTTCTAAATATTTTGTAAATCTAATTTAGATAAAAGTAAGAAGTATGTAGAGGTCAGGAACTTGTTGTATTAAAAAAAAAATCTCTTGTTTAATTTCTAGTTTGTAAAGAAGACATTCGAAATCTTGACCAGTGATCACTCTTCTAACGTATTTACAGGGATGCTCTTTGGATCCTTGTATTACATTGGTATTCTTGTAACTGGATGTGATGTATTTTGTTCTAGTGCTTTAAATCGTTTTACAGTATCATTTTATCAGTCTAAAGTCTAAACATGTCACCTCAAATGAATTTTTAAAATGCTTCCCAGTCAGAATACTTTGAAAAATTAGATACTTTTAGAATTTGGAAGCATTTTACAAAACTATCTGAAATTTTCTTTTCAGTGCCACATGAAGGGGCCTGGAGATGATATTTCAGAGTGCAGGATCCAGAGTCAGACTTGCTGGAGAGGGATCTTGGGTCTAACCCCTAATTGTCAACTATACAAAATATGTGACCTCAGGTCCTGTAACTTCTTGAAACTCCAGTTTTCTCAGTAACAATTTCACATAATTTTTAATACAGATAAGGGGAGCCCTGGTTTTTACATCTATAGATCTTGGATTTATTCAGTGTAAGTAAATCCTTTAGTCATGAAAATCTTGCTAAGGATATTTCAGTTAAGACCTCTTCCTCTTAGAAAAATGCATATCAGCATATTTACATGGAAATATAGTTGCCAATGAGATTACACCAGGTATGTTAATTAATAATAATAATAAACAGGAGTTCCTGCTGTGGCTCAGTGGTAACGAATTTGACTGGTATCCATGAGGACTTGGGTTCAATCCCTGGCCTCACTCAGTGGGTTAAGGATCTGGTATTGTCATGAGCTGAGTTGCAGATTTGGCTCAGATCTGGTGTTGCTATGGCTGTGGTGGTGGCATAGGCCTGCAGCTGTAGCTCAAATTCAGTCCCTAGCCTGGGAACCTCAATATGCCTCAGATGTGGCCCTAATAATAATAATAATAATAATAGTAATATTAATAACCTGGGTTTATGCTTCAGTTATGTGACTTTGAATGAGAAAGTCCTTTTACCTTTGTTCAACCCCAATTCCCTGAACTGTGAAAGGGCATACTAGTGACTACTGTGATCATCTCATGATATTTGGTGTTCATCAAATAACATTTCATTTATTTTTAAGACTTTTCTTGAGATGCGATTGACATATAACATCATATTAGTTTCAGGTATACAATGTAATTATTTGATCTTAAAAGCACTCATCACAATAAAACAAAATTGTAACTTCGTGTGGTGATGCATGTCAACTAAACTTATTGTGTTGATTATTTTGCAATAAATCACCACTTTTTTTTTAAAAAAATTACTCATTCCCAGTAAATACAAACTTCAGAAAATAAACATCTTAGAGTTGGCTCTCTTTAAGATGGTGTTTGTATGTGTATTTAATTGTTTTTGAGTGTGATGTTAAGACTTCTCTTAGTATTAAAATTCACACATTTTTCTTTCAAAGCATCTTTAATCATTTTGTGATTTTGATCCTATATCCAGTTATAAACAAAGCTGAATTTGAATTTTCTAATAGAGGCTACACTTTCACTTAGAAATAACTAATAAAACTTGCTTTAAAATTCAGCATATTTTCAGTTATTTAACACACTTGTAGATAAGTCAATTGCCTATAAAGAATGTTTTGAAGCTAAAAATGTTCCTTTTTATAGATAACTCCTGTGTAATTTGAAATTCAACCAAAACTGTATCTTAAATATATATAGTTACCTGGGAAAAAAATCTCATATAAAATCCTGTCTTAGTCAATTCTATTTTATTATATATGGTTCCAAAAAGAAAAGATGAGGTCAGTGTCTTCCTTGCCCACCTTTGCCATTTTTAATCATTATTTTGCTACTCAAAAGAGCATCTGATTACCTCAGATATGTTTAACCCAGTTCTGCCATTCCTTTTATTTTAAGATAATAGATATTCTTTCTTCCAGTTTCATTAAGCTATAATTGACATAAATTGTATAAGTTAAAGGTAAACATCATCATGATCTGACTTACATGTATCATGAAATGATTATCACAGTAAGTTCCGTCAACATTCATTTCATATAGATACAAAATTGTAGAAATAGTGATGGATTTACCCTAAGAAATTTTCATATATAACATACAGCAGTATTAATTATATATTGTTTATGTTGTACATTATGTCACTAGTACTTATTTATCTTATAACTGTAAGTTTATACCTTTTGACTGCCTTCATCCAATTCCCCCTCCCTACCCACCCCCCTCTGGTAAGCAGTATCATCTCTTTTTCTATAGTTTGTTTCTGAAGTATACTTGATAATATTATGTTAGTTTCTATTACACAACACAGTGATTTGCTATTACTAACATTTCAAAATGATCATGAGGATAAATCTAGTTATAATATGACACCATACAAAAATATTACAAAAATGCTTATTGTGCATTTCATCACTGTGACCCATTTATTTCATAACTGGAAGTTTGCACCTCTTAATCTCACTCACCTATTTCTTCTTCCATCCCCTCTCTTCTGGCAACCACTGGTTTATTCTCTATATCTAGAATTCTGTTTGTTCATTTGTTTTGTTTTTTAAATTCTTCATTTAAGTGAAATCATACAGTATTTGTCTTTCTCTGACTGACTTATTTCACCTTGCACAATGTCCTCTAGGTCCATCCATGGTTGTCACAAATGGCAAGATTTCATTCTTTTTTATGTCTCAGAAATATTCCATTGTATGTTCCACTCCAGTGTTGCCATTTCTTTCTCTACCTTTTGCAATAATCTGTGGAACTCAGACTTGCAGTTTATTAACAGTTTTGGTACCAGTCTCACTCCTAGTCACCTTAATTTCTGCCAGTTTATGAAGCGACTTCAATAATCACAGGATGAACCAGGCAATGCTGTATCTCTTAGTTCCATGTCCGAAATGATTAGTGTGTGCTGACACAGGTGGCTCTTTGATTCAGAATAATTCTTCCTTTGTATTGTAAATAATAGTGTCACAGTCTGGACTTTAGAATATAACTATATTCCATTAACAAGCTTTATGTGCCAGTGTATTCTAGCAGAGAAAGTTCAGAACTAACTTCCTGTTCAAAAATAAATATTATGCTTTATTTCCTTTGCTAGTGCTTCATGAGGTAGGACCAGAGAAACTGTCAGTTCAAATTCAGGAATTCCTCTTTATCTGAAAAATGCAAGTGGAATTCATGGAGGCTGTTGCTGGCCAAGTGTGAAATATTCTTTCATATAACCTTCAAAAAAGGAAAGTGGTTTTGGTTCCATCTAGTGTCTATAAAATGGACCGGCCTCATTCCTGAAGACCTGATCTCCTTAAGTATTAAATAAATATTTATTGAGCTCTCCTTATTTTCCAGGCTCTCAGGCCCTGTTTGAGTTGTGAATGAAAAAGTCCCTTCCATATATATACATACACACACACACACACACACACACACACATACACAAAGTTTGGTTAAGGGAAATATAAGCAAACCAATGATAAAAAGTAAGGGTTGGAGAGGGATCACAAAATAAAACAGGGATGTTGGAGAAAGAGTGAAAGGAGGGACAGTTTGAGTAGGATGATCAGGTGGAAAAAGCTGTTAGAAATAAGGACTTCTGAGAAATTTTTAATGTTTTTAAAAATCCATATGTTTGAGGATTTGGAGGATTCTAAGAGGGAAATTCAAGCCAATATCATTAGGCAGAAATTAAATTTCAATTATATGAGAAACGGAGATGTAACTAATGTTACCGGAGTTTAATAAACAATGAAGAGATTCTTAAGAAGGCTGATAGGCAAAGCAGGAGGTGATTGAGACTTGGACCAGGATAGTAGAAGGAAAGTTAGTAAGAAGAGTTCATGTAAGGGTATAGAGATTGAGCAGCCTTAGATGGATGGTGGTGCCTCTAGAGTCGTGAAAACTAGGGAAGGTTTGAGGTGGATAATCAATTGTTTTCAGTGTTATAACCTGAATTGTGTCCCTGCCAAATTCATATTTTGACATCCTAACGCCCAGTATCTCACAGTATTTAAGGAAATGACCCTGAAAGAGGTAATTTAAGGTGAAATAAGGCCCCTATGGTGGGGCCTTAATCCAGTGATGACCTTATATACACAGAGAAAGGCAGTAGGCATGCATGCACACAGAGAAAAGACCATGTGGGGACACAGCCAGAGGGCAGCCCACTACAGGCCAAGCAGAGAGGACTTAGGAGAAACCAACCCTGCCAACACTTTGATCTTAGATTTAGAGATTCTGGAACTGTGAGAAGATAAATTTTAGTTATTAGGTTGCCCAGTCACTGAGATTGTGTTATGGAAGCTCTGAGAGACTAATACACATAGTTTGCATTTGAGATGCATTGTAGACAACCAGTGCAGATGCCAAGGGAATTATTGGAGTGAGAAGATGCTAGGTGCAAAATTCAAATTTTAAAGACATAAGCATTTTAATTAATAACCAAATTTGTCTTGACACTATTGATCTTAGTATTGTTCCTGTGGATAGAAGGCAAACTTTACAACTTAAACTGCAGCTAAGCTAGGAGTTCCTGTCCCAGCGCAGTGGAAATGAATCTGACTAGGAATCATGAGCTTGCGGGTTAGATCCCTGGCCTTGCTCAGTGAGTTAAGGATCTGGCGTTGCTGTGAGCTGTGGTGTAGGTTGCAGACGCGGCTTGGATCCCGTGTTGCTGTGGATGTGGCGTAGGCTACAGCTCCAATTAGACCCTTAGCCTGGGAACCTCCACATGCTGTGGGAGCAGCCCTAAGAAGACAAAAACAACAAACAAACAAACAAACAAAAATTGCAGCTAAGTTAAAAGATAATCTATAAAAAGCTTGTAGGTTCTGTTTATTGTTAATGCAATGCCACTGATAGGGAAAATAACACTATTATAGAGTTCTAGAATTGAATAAAAAAAGAGATATAGTTCAGTTTCAGAATTCAGCTCCAATAATACCTAGGTGGAATCCTGCCAATTATCAATCTAAGAATGTTAATTTCTTTTCTTTTCTTTTCTTTTTTTTTTTCCGGTCTTTTTAGGCCCACACCCATGGCATATAGAAGTTCCCAGGCTAGGGGTCGGGTCAAATCTGATCTGTAGCTGCCAGCCTAGGCCACAGCCACAGCAATGTAGGATTTGAGCCAAGTCTGAGACCTACACCACAGCTCATGGCAACACTGGATCCCCAACACACTGAGCAAGGCCAGGGATTGAACCTGCATCTTCATGGATACTAGTCAGGTTTGTTTCCCCTGAGCCACAATAAGAACTCACAAGAATGTTAATTTCTTATGTAGAAATTATAAAACTTAGGTAAAATAGGAGACACAAAAATTAGACTTTACTTCTTGTAGAGATGGTAGGCAAAAATAGATTTCTACTCTGAATCCAGGCAGTAGGCTTGAAGCAATATTTAAAAAGTGTATCCTAATAGGTTTCTCTGATGCCCCATTTAGTCTTTGACACATTGATCAAAAACAACTGAAGGCATGGCTGGCAAAGTTGACTGACGAGGTAGAGGTCTTCAAACCTGCACAGCATTTGCAAAATATTATAAAATCTGAAAGTCTTAAATATGACAGTTGTCTTCAGGCTGTGAGATAAAAATCATTTAGTTGAGTAAAGGTGAGGACCACGTATTGATTGGGAAGATAATATTTCCAAATAAGAGTAAGAAGTTTGTTTAGTATCTCTCTTAATTTCTTTGAGCATGTAGGCCCAAATAAATAGGCTCCTAATTTGCTGAGGAGACCATTTTGTGCCTGATTTCTTTCACCCATTCTCCTAGGTTGGAAATTATTGAGTTAAATCTTTTTAAGAAAAACTGATGCCTTATCCTGGCATTGACTTGAAAAAGCACTATCATTTCTAAAAGAAAAAACAAAGGTTTTCTTTAATGCTGTGATTTATGTCTACTTAGCACCTACTCCACTTGTCTTTTTTCCCCAAGAGAAGCTCAGTTTTACTCATCTCCTACCTCAGGATAAGCTGACCCCCCCATCCCCTGCTCACCTCAGGTGAACACTGCTTGGCCTAAGGGGACATCACTTCCCCTTGTTTGCATTTGGTTTAGAAAATGGGCATATGACCCATATCTTGCCAATAATTCATGAGAAAAATCTTGTTAAGAGTGTTCTGGAGAAAAAAATTTGCTCCTTGAAAAGAAGCCTCTGTTTTTTGGAGGGTGGGATATGTTCAAATCTATATACAAAGCTTCAAATTGCTTTAACAGACAATAAAACAAAGTTGAGAATGACACTGTAAAGGAATGGAAACAACCTATTTCTTTGGTGACATCATGAAGTCACGAAATCAAGTAAATCTGAAACTTGCCATAGCTTGGGACTTCCTGTTATATGAGAATATACTTATTTCATAGACCATTTTCAGTCAGGATTTCTGTTGCTTATGATGAAACCATTGTATTTGATACAGGAAGGGAACTAACATTACTGGTTGATGATTAAAAGAACATGAAGGTATGCTGCTTTTCTAGTGGACATATTGAAAAATAAATGAAATGTCAGTGCTTCATCTTTGTTCATGGGCCTGAAGCCATCTTATTCACATGAATAAAACACATGCAGGAAATTGTGATGCATTGGCTGAAACTCTGGGTAATGCCTGAGACTCAAAGACATAGGATTGAGTTAGGAAGCAAATTCTCTTCCCAAGAAAATAGATAATATTTTTCTAGGCAAAAGAAACTGCTTAGAGTCTTGGAGAGGGAGACTTGGAATGAAGCTTGTTTACGGCATGGAGCAGAAAACTTGAACTTGAGGAACAGTAGACAAGATTAGGAGCAAAGGAAGCTTGCTTCAGAAATCCCCAGTGGGAGCAGGCATGTGTTGAGAATCCTTTCTTTAAAAATGTTCAAAGTTCAGTTTAGTTCAAAATTCCACCTTGGATCCTCTAGCATTAGAACTTTTTTCTGATTTATATTTTGTATAGAAGCCAAAGGTGTTACGTGGAGGCTAAAGAGATGAGATGGCAAGGAGAAGGGGGCACCTCCTATACCTTATACTCTCCCAGAATCCTACCAGAGATGGTTTTGTTTTTTTTTTTTTCCCCACAGGGAGAACTATAGCTCAGCTCACCAGGGTGATTACTGATATCAGATGAATGAGACTGAAAATCCTAGAAAAACTTCTGAGAGGGATAATGTATATACAAGAAAAGAGAGAAAGGGCTCAGCAAACTTCTTGTCTACATAGTAATCAGAAAGTAATTCCTACCTAGCAGGCAGTAATACTTACTGGAATGTTTAAAAACATGACAAAGTGCTAGTCTCAGTGTTCACTTATGCTGTAAGATAAATTGTCCATTTTCATTTTAATTCTAGTTTTGAAATGGAGAGAAATGAATACAAGAAGAAAGAATGTGTGCGATTCAGTGAAAGTCTTTCTTTTTTGTGATTCCTTTTTCCCATTCCCTGGTGTTGGTGTTATACTTTAAATGCAAGGATTTTTTACATGGATATAATTCTTCTTGATTGAATTAGGATATCCTAGAGAGTAGTGCCTGAGTCAGTTTATTTTTGTGAAATTGGAGAATATTGGGTAATAAATGTTTTAGCAGGATAATCAAAAGCACAAAAGTTAATCCCATTTCACAGAGACCCCAAATAGTTCCTTACTCTAAAGTGGAGACTGGGATTATTTCATCCCCACTAAATGTAGAGATAACTGTTAGTGGGAAATAACAAAAAGTGAAATCACATCACCTAAGAAACAAGAAGATGAAGTTAAAAAAAAAGAAAAGAAGAGAAAAGAAAATATCTTTAGATAAAAATAGGAATTAGGATCTGAAGGAGAGACAAATGATTTGGTGATTGGATGAAATTAAAATTTTAATGTTGTTTCAATAAGCATTCTCATATCTCATATGTACTTTGTTTAGTTAGCTGCAAGTAGCTACCTTTTTTAAAAAAAGTTATTAGAGTATATATAGTGATTTATAATGTTGTGCCAGTATCCTCTATACAGCAAAGGGACCCAGTCATATATGCATGTGTGTGTGTATTCCCTTTCTTATATTATCTAATGTTAAAAAAGTCAAGACACATCATTTTCCATTTTTCTAATTTGAAAGAAGTTTAAAGAGGTAGGTAGATACATCAAAGTTGTATCACTGGCAGCTTAGTTACCTCCAGTGATTAGCCCAATATGTCTTCTTAGACTTTTCATTTTCCAGATAAGGAAGCCTAGGTTCAGAAAACTTAGCAGGTATGAAGGAGCTAGTTGGTGGAGGAGCCACAGCTATAAATAGGATTCCCAACTCCTGGGTAACTTTTATCTTGCACTTCCTTTTTCCAGTGCCAGCTCATCTTTAAACTGCCCAATCCAAAATCTGACTTTAATTCCTTTATCCTTTGTGTATACCTTTCCTTTTAAAATTGTTTTAATCAGGTTTTCACATATGAAACTGGTGAGAGAGATGCTAAACTGGTATCAGCTTATATGGCCATATAGACAGTGTGTGCATTGAAATAATAGTTTATGACAAACTGGAATATGCCCTTCATTTTTTTTTAGGACCATTCAGTTTGTGATCATAACTCATTAATGTGAAAGGCTAGCAACTTGGTTGAACATGTACCTTTCTGCATCTTTACTGTTTTTTCAGGGGGGGTTCCGTGCAGCAGCTGTGAACATCAAATTATTTGCTTTGAGGCTATCAAACGAGGACACTATTAGTTTGCTAGAGCTATTGTAACAAAGCATCACTGGGTGGCTTAAAACAGAAATTTATTCTCTTACTCCTCAAGAGGTTAAAAGTCCAAAATTAAGATGTCAACAGGACTGGTTCCTTCTTGGTGGCCCATGGGAAAATCTGTTCCACACTCCTTTCCCAGCTTCAATTGGTTGCTCTCAATCCTCAGCATTCTTTGATCTACAGATGCACCACCCCACGACATTCTCTGTGTGTGCATTTCAATCTCCTTAGAAGAACACCAGTCATACTGGATTAGAATTCACTAATCAATTATGAATTCATCTGAATTTTATAACATCTGCAAAGACCCTACTGCCAAATAAGATTAGCTTAACAAATTCTGGGTGTTGGTCTCAAGATATCTTTTTGGGAAACACAATTCACCATATAACAGATATAAATACATTTACTCTGACCCATATTAGAACTTTCAAAATTAAATAGTTATTTCTTATATCATTAAATGTTTTACATGATATGAAAAGTAGACATCAAGATTTTATTAGCTACTATCTATATTCATTCACCTAAACGCCAGTCACAAGCAACCCTATTGTTTAATTAACCAAAGATCTACTGCTCATCTATTGAGTGTAGTATCACACAAGGACAGATGGAGAGAGAAGGGAGATACTAAAATGGAGATAAAGAATCTAAGACAACTCTCAATACCATGAGTTGGGTAATGTGGCAAGCCCAAAAACTTAAAAGTTTGTTTTGTCTTCTCTGCAGGACATTTTAGGAAAGGACGTCTATTTACCTCATGTTTTTAAACTGAGACTAGATCTGTTGCATATATGCAAAAGTTTTGTGATAGAAAATATAAGCAGTACCTTACACCATAAACTATTACCTTTTTCTTTAAGTTCAAGTCTTATCCTCTTGAAGAAGTATAGGAAAAGAAAAACACAATCAAATAGAAAGCTGCCAAAGAAAATTGCAAAGGAAATTGTAATTTTTTTTGTTATTTCAATTATTTAAACTATCTGGAAAAACATATTGGTAAAATAAAAGAATCTATTATTCAAATATGTTTTTAAATAATACAAACTGATATATTTTCAAATATGAATTTAAAGTTCAGCTTTGAGATGTTTATTTTAGGAAACATTTTCAAAGTTATAGTAGAGAGACTGTTCCATTCACAGGAGTCACAAAATCAGGAGGAGGCTTCAGAATGTAAGGTGATATTTAAGTAGAGAAAATTAGCATCCTTGAGATATTCTAAATCTGACATCTGGAAATCTGGATTCAAATAGAGGATTAAAGCGGTCCTGCTGAGCATATCTGGTATGGACTGGATGGGCAGACTGATAAATAAAGTATATTTTGAGGCAAGATAATTTTTTGTCCTTTCAGCTTGGCAGAGATTAATGACTACACACATTTCTTTAGAATCTTTTATTCTTACTTCTCTTATTGTGAACTCCTGACAAGAATTGCTTATGTTAATAAATCTACTTCACTATATACAAATACAATAGCTCAAAAAATACATGATGCTATCCATTTATTTATATTATGAAGATGAAAAATATAGTTATATATAAAAAATTATGTTATCAATTTGTGTTGCATGAATTATCCATTTATATTTAAAATAACTATAAATATGTTATATAAGATATTATATAATAGAAAAACTTTGTGCATGTTTATTTATTTTTTTATCACCATAGTTTTTATTCTGCCATACAATGTTTATTGGAAATATTGATTGGGATATTTTCTGGTAAATAGCTAGGCTTTTCTGTTTTAATAAATTTTTTTTTTTTTAAATGGGACTCAGCTACAGAAAGATTCCACCAGATCAGAGTGATTCCAATGAAAGGGCCAGGGCCCAGTTAAAAGGTAAAAACAAAAACAAAACAAAAAGCAACCCAGAACCAGTGAAAGCAGAAGTGTGCCTCTGGGAAGCAGAAATGTTATACGGGCATGTTATCTGTAATCCATTATAGTGCCCATTATAACAATGTGTCAATAAACAAAGAGGAAAATTTGCAGATGTCTTATGTTAACTAAGCCAGAACGTTCTCGTTAATGAACTCATGGAAGAAATGTCCAAGCAACATAGGAGGGACTGATCTGGAGGCTAGCACCTATCTTGAATAAGGGCAAGAGTCAGAGAAAAGTGGGAGAAATGAGATAAGCAGTGAGAAGTGATTGACTGATGATAGATGGTAGATGGAAACATAAAGACAAACTTAGTTCGGATATTTTGGTAAGGTTAGTAAGAAAGTAAGAAATCTATATTATCTGGTTTATATGTTATTCTATGGTACTGAGAAACTTAAACTATAAGCCATTTTTTGAATTATGAAAATAGTTTTGTCATACCTATGGAATATATGGTTGACGTTGATTATTTTCGATGTCCACCTATATGGCAAATGTAAAGATTCTTTTAAATTCTTTTAAAACTTAAAAGAATTGATCAAACTGTCTTCTGCATCCATTTCCACTTTGTGAAATTAATATGAGCATCCTGAGCTCCCTGCAGAGCCACAAGAGACTTTGGAGGTTAGGACATTGAGAAAGGACGGGGGAATACTAATCCGAGGAACTGGCATGCTCTGGTCTCAGGTACCAAGTTTTTCCTAGGGGATGCTGTAGTATCCTCATGTGTTTGTGCCTGCCTGAGAGGGTGAGGTAAGACAGGGTCTGAGAAGTAAGAGTCAGGTGTCCAAGCTGTGAGTTGCCATAGAATTTCAGTTTGAGGTAATCCTGTTGAAATAGTTCTGCCCAAACTCTGGGATTAAGGGAAGAGAGTGAGATTTATGCTAACATCCAAGATACATGGAAGAAAGTTGCCCCAAACCACTCATCTAGGAAATCATAGAATTGAAAGTAAGATTTTTCTCTATTTTCATATTTTAGATATTGATTTTATGTGTGAATACTTCCACCTAAACTACAAATTTGATTAAACCAACAAAAACCTGTCGGTTTAAAACCCCCTGTTAGGGGTCCTCTAACAAACCCCTTGTTTCTAGATAAAACAAATAAAATGTTTGCAACATAAACCTTAGATAACTTACTACCAGTATTTGAAAATAAGGCATAGGTTTCTGAGTTATATTGATATCCTCCAGGTGTTGGCACAACCTGTGATGTTCGACTGGAATGAGTTTCCCATCCTGACCTCCTTGAAAAGTCTTCTGTTTTTATGATGCTGCTCAAAATACATGCTTATTTGGAAAATTTACTTAGGGTCTTCAGTAATAGTTAAGTACTTCCTTTTATATGTTCCCAGGCACATTCTTTATTCTATCTTTGTCACAGTTTGCATTAGTTTTGAAGAGGTTTGGCATTTATGATTTCCAGCTTTTGAGGGATTTCTTTAAATTAACCAACTCTCTTGATTTGCATAAGAAGTAATTCATTGTGCTTAGTAAATATTTATTTAATTAAAATCAACCCACTAAAGTGCATGGACTCAAAACTTTTGTAGGAAAGAGAATAGATATTTAAAGTATATTCATTATAAAACATTGGGAATATAGTTAGAATATAACATTCTTTGACAGTGAGATTAAAAATATAACAATATCTCAAAAAAGAAGATCCCAAATTGGCAACTTAACCCTCCACCTAAATGAATTAGAAAAAGAAGAACAAAAAAGTCCTAAAGTCAGCAGAAGGAAGGAAATTATAAAGGTCAAAGTAATCAATAAAATAGAGAATCAAAAAACAATAGAGAAAATTAATAAAACCAAGAGCTGGTTCTTTGAAAAGGTAAACAAAATTGACAAACCCCTGGCCAGACTCACTAAAAAGAGGAGAGAAAGAACCCAAATAACCAAAATTATAAATGGAAAAGGAGAAATCACAACGGATACAGCAGAAATACAAAAAACCATAAGAGAATACTATGAACAACTATATGGCAACAAGTTTGACAATCTGGAAGAAATGGACAATTTTCTAGAATCTTACAGCCTGCCAAAACTGAATCAAGTAGAAACAGACCAACTGAACAGACCCATCACTAGAAATGAAATTGAAGAGGTCATAAAAACACTCCCTACAAATAAAAGTCCAGGACCAGATGGCTTCACAGGTGAATTCTATCAAACATATAAAGAGGAATTGGTGCCCATCCTCCTTCAACTCTTTCAAAAGTTTGAAGAAGAAGGAATACTCCCAAAGACATTCTATGATGCCACCATCACCCCCATTCCAAAACCAGGCAGAGATACCACCAAAAAAGAAAACTATCAGCCAATATCTTTGATGAATATAGATGCAAAAATTCTCAACAAAATCTTAGCCAACCGAATCCAACAACATACCAAAAAAATTATACACCATGACCAGGTTGGGTTCATCCCAGGTTCACAAGGATGGTTCAACATACGTAAATCAATCAGCATCATACACCACACTAACAAAAGAAAAGTCAAAAAACATATGATCATCTCAATAGACACAGAAAAAGCATTTGACAAAGTCCAACATCCATTCATGATCAAGACCCTCGCCAAAGTGGGTATAGAGGGAACATTCCTGAATATTATCAAAGCCATTTATGATAAACCCACAGCAAATATAATCCTCAATGGGGAAAAACTGAAAGCCTTCTCACTCAAATCTGGAACAAGACAGGGATGCCCACTCTCACCACTGCTCTTCAACATAGTTTTGGAAGTCCTAGCCACAGCAATTAGACAAACAAAAGAAATAAAAGGCATCCATATAGGAAGAGAAGAGATCAAACTGTCACTGTACACAGATGACATGATACTATACATAGAAAACCCTAAGGACTCAACCCCAAAACTACTTGAACAGATTAATAAATTCAGCAAAGTAGCAGGATATAAGATTAACATTCATCCAGCAATGAGATATTAGAAAAGGAATACAAAAATATGATACCTTTTAAAATTGCACCTCACAAAATCAAATACCTCGGAATACACCTGACCAAGGAGGTAAAGGACTTATATGCCGAGAACTATAAAACTTTAATCAAAGAAATCAAAGAAGATGTAAAGAAATGGAAAGATATTCCATGTTCCTGGGTTGGAAGAATAATATTGTAAAAATGGCCATACTAACCAAAGCAATCTACAGATTCAATGCAATCCCTATCAAATGACCCATGACATTTTTCACAGAACTAGAACAAACAATCCAAACATTTATATGGAACAACAAAAGACCCAGAATCGCCAAAGCAATCCTGAGGAACAAAAACCAAGCAGGAGGCATAACTCTCCCAGACTTCAAAAAATACTATAAAGCCACAGTCATCAAAACAGTGTGGTACTGGTATCAAAACAGACAGACAGACCAGTGGAACAGAATAGAGAACCAGGAAATAAACCCTGACACCTACGGTCAAATAATCTTTGACAAAGGAGGCAAGAACATAAAATGGGAAAAAGAAAGTCTATTCAGCAAGCATTGCTGGGAAACCTGGACAGCTGCCTGCAAAGCAATGAAACTAGAACACACCCTCACACCATCCACAAAAATAAACTCAAAATGGCTGAAAGACTGAAATATACGACAGAACACCATCAAACTCCTAGAAGAAAACATACGCAAAACACTCTCTGACATCAACATCATGAATATTTTCTCAGGTCAGTCTCCCAAAGCAGTAGAAATTGGGGCAAAAATAAACCCATGGGACCTCATCAAACTGAAAAGCTTTTGCACAGCAAAGGAAACCAAAAAGAAAACAAAAAGACAGCTTACAGAATGGGAGAAAATAGTTTCAAATGATGCAACTGACAAGGGCTTAATCTCTAGAATATATAAACAACTTATACAACTCAACAGCAAAAAAACCAATCAATCAATGGAAAAATGGGCAAAAGACCTGAACAGACATTTCTCCAAAGAAGATATACAGATGGCCAACAAACACATGAAAAAATGCTCAACATCGCTGGTTATAAGAGAAATGCAAATCAAAACTACCATGAGATATCACCTCACACCAGTCAGAATGGCCATCATTAATAAGTCCACAAATAACAAGTGCTGGAGGGGGTGGAGAAAAGGGAACCCTCCTGCACTGTTGGTGGGAATGTCAACTGGTACAGCCACTATGGAGAACAGTTTGGAGATACCTCAGAAATCTATACATAGAACTTCCATATGACCCCGCAATCCCACTCTTGGGCATCTATCCAGACAAAGCTCTACTTAAAAGAGACACGTGCACCCGCATGTTCATTGCAGCACTATTCACAATAGCCAGGACATGGAAACAACCTAAATGTCCATTCGCAGATGATTGGATTCGGAAGAAGTGGTACATATACACAATGGAATACTACTCAGCCATAAAAAAGAATGACATAATGCCATTTGCAGCAACATGGATGGAGCTAGAGACTCTCATCCTGAGTGAAATGAGCCAGAAAGACAAAGACAAATACCATATGATATCACTTCTAACTCAAATCTAATATCCAGCACAAATGAACATCTCCTTAGAAAAGAAAATCATGGACTTGGAAAACAGACTTGTGGCTGCCTGATGGGAGGGGGAGGGAGTGGGAGGGATCAGGAGCTTGGGCTTATCAGACACAACTTAGAATAGATTTACAAGGAGATCCTGCTGAGTAGCATTGAGAACTTTGTCTAGATACTCATATTGCAACAGAAGAAAGGGTGGGGGAAAAAATGTAATTGTAACGTATACATGTAAGGATAACTTGATCCCCTTGCTGTACATTGGGAAAAAAATATATATATATAACAATAGATATCTTGAGACAGTCTACATACAAGGAAGTTTAATTCCCCTGCAGCTGAAATGTTCTACAAACTCCTCATCTACTATCATTATGACAAAATGCTACTAAAACAATGTTGCTGCAAATTGAATTTCCTGACACCTTGAAATTAAGGAGATCTTGGCTTACTCACACAATTATTCCACTATGTTTTATATTAAAAAGAAGTAACTTGATATTCTGGTTAAGAGATAACTTTCTATAAATTTATTTCAAATGTATATGAAATATAAAGCCTATGGAATGCAGCCATTTATAAATAATCTGATAAATTTGATTGTCTGACAACTTAGACTCTCTCATTAAGAAGTGAACATCCTCTGATGCCTAGAATGAAGAGCTAGGTACTTTCTTTTCTTTTGAGCCCAAATCAAAAAGATACTCCACATAGATTATACATCAAAGTTTGAATGTAATTATGTATCAAATATGCACTTGTAGAGCTCTGGAATATATTAATGCATATGATTTATATGTGCCCATGCTTCTATATGGGTAAAACTTCTTATGCTGGCAAATAGGCAAAATTATATTCTAATATCCTTAAGTTTCACATGATCAAAATGGGTTTATTTAGATAGTGGAGAATTTAGTACATGTAATAAAACTGAACAGAAAAGAGTTTCTTTCAAGTGCAAACCTCTGTTATTTTATATACTCATTATAGTTGAAATTGGCAAGTCACCCATGAATTTAAACTTTGGTTTTAAATCTGATATCAGAGAATGATTCTAGGTCATATTTGAAAGTCTAATTCTCTGTATGTATTCAGTGATTCTTCTCATTCTGTTCAAATTCCCTGGACTATTGTTAAACTTGATAATATCCTAAAAAGTTGGTTATTACATGGTTTTCTGATGACATATATTTGGCAGCAACGTACACAACAAAGAATAGATTATATATATTTTATAACATACAATTATAAAGATTTTATGGATGTTTGGGTTGATGTGTGTATGTATATATAATTTTTACAACTTGTACTATTTATTTAATGTTAGATATTAGACTTGGCTTGACAGTGATGTTTTATCTTTTTTATTTTCTTCATAAATAGTGTATATGTTTCATTCATATAAGCAATTTATGTGTGTGCTTAACTAAAACTTTTGAAGTGTATTTTCTCATGAAAATGTGATACTTTGAAACTGAGCTTGGAAAAATAAGTTATTAAAAATAAATTTCAGAGCCTGAAAGTTATTTTTTTTAATTTAAAAATCAGAAAACTTTTATTCTTCAAAATAAATACATCAAAATCTATAATAATTTTTCTTTCTTTCTCAATCATAGAATCTCAGAATAAAATACAGAACTCTGTTCTTTAATTAACATTTCCCTCACTACCAATGCCAATTTAAACCAGAATTTCTAGAACCAATAAACCAGTGTGCTTAGCAAATAAGTCAAAATTATTTTCACATAATGTAGGAAGAAGTGGGAGACTTATGAGTTCAATTTTATTAGATTATCTAACTTTAGATTAGGCATTTAATTTTCATTAGCATTATTGTTAATTACTCTCCATGAATTTTTTTGAATACAATTAAATTTATTTTCTAGAACAAGGCAATTTTTAAATGGTAAAAACAATCCAATTTTTTTTCCTGAATTATTTTCTTGTATATAATTGGTAGCCTAATGGTCTATTACATAATGTTATCTTTTATTTTTTTTAATGTTTTATTAAAACAGAGTTGATTTACAATGCTCCTTCAATTTCTGTTGTACAATGAGGAAACCTAGTCTTACATATATACATATACACATTATCTTTTTCATACTATTTTCCATCATGTTTTAACCCATGAGACTATACACACACAGTACCCTGTGCTGTACATGAGGACCCCATTATCCATCCGTTCTAAAGGTAATAGTTTGCATCTACCAACTCCAAACTCCCTATTCATCCCCTTCTCTCAGCCTCCCCACCAGCAAACACATGTCTGCTCTCCATGTCCATGATCTGTTTCTGTTTTTCAGATAGGATCATTTGTGCCATATTTTAGATTCAACATATAAGTGATATCATATTATATTTGTCTTTCTCTTTCTAACCAACTCCAGTTAATAAGAGAATCTATAGTTGCATCCAGGTTGCTGCAAATGGCATTATTTTGTTCTTTTTTATGGCTGAGTAGTATTGCATTGTATATATGTACCACAATTTCTTAATCCTTTCATCTGTCAACGGATATTTGGTTGTTTCCATCTCTTGGCTATTGTGAATAGTGCTGCTATGAACATAAGGATGCATGTATCTTTTGAATGAAATCTTTGTCTGGATAATGCCCAAGAGTGGGATTTTTGGATCACATGGTATTTCTATATTTAGTTTTCTGAGGAACCTCCATACTGTTTTCCACAGTGGTTGTACCAATTTACATTCCCACCAACAGTGAAGGAGGGTACCCTTTTCTCCACATCCTCTCCAGCCTTAGTTACTTGTTGACTTGTTCATGATAGCTATTCTGACCTGTATAAAGTGGTATCTCATTGTAGTTTTGATTCACATATTTCTCTAATAATGAGTAATGCCAAGCATTTTTTCATATGCCTTTTGGCCATCTGTATGTCTTCTTTGGAGAAATGCCTATTTAGGTGTGCTACCAATATTTTGATTGAGTTGTTTGGAGTTTTTGTTTTGAGTTGTATGACTTGTTTGTATATTTTGGAGATTAACCCCTTGGCCTTTGCATTGTTTGCAAAGATTTTCTCCCATTCTGTGAGTTGCCTTTTCATTTTTTTAAGTGATTTCCTTTGCTGTGCAAAAGCTTTTGAGTTTGATTAGGTCCCACTGGTTTATTTTTGTCTTTATTGTCATTATTCCAGGTGGTGGATCAAACAAGATGTTGCTGTGATTTACCACAAAGAGCCTTCTACCTATGCTTCCCTCTAGCATTTGGCCTTACATTTGTGTCTTTAATCCATTTTGAGTTTATTTTTGTGTATGGCATTACATATTGTTCTAATTCCATTCTTTTACACGTAGTGACCCAGTTTTCCGAGCACCACTTATTGAAGGGACTATTTTCTTCCACTGTACGTTCTTGCCTTCTTTGTCATAGATTGGTTGATCCTAGAAGCTTTGGTTTATTTCTGGGTTTCCTATCATATTCTGTTGATTTATATTTCTGTTTTTCTGCCAGTACAATACTATTTTAATAACATAGCTTTGTAGTATAATCTGAAGTCAAGGAACCTGAATTGTCCAGTTCAGTTTTTATTTTCAATATTGCTTTGGCTATTTAGGGCCTTTTCTATTTCCATACAAATTTTAAAATATTTTGTTCCAGTTCTGTTGAGAATGTCATTAATGATTTGATAGGAATTGCCTTAAATCATAAATGAGATTTGCCTACACTAGAGGTAAACTTAACTGATATTTATAGAACATTCCATCCCAAAGCAGCAGAGGATACATTCTTCTCAAGTGTATATGGAATATTCTCCAGGATAGATCACATCTTGTGCCACAGATCAAGCCTTGGTATTTTTTTTTTAATGAAGTTATTTCAAGCATGTTCTCTGACCACAATGATATGAAACTAGAAATCAACTACAAGAAAAAACAGCAAAATACACAAATTCCTGGTATCTAAACAATATGCTACTAAACAACCAATAGATCATTGAAGAAATCAAAGAGGAAATCAAAAGATACTTAGAAATGAATGACATTGAAGATACAATAATCCCAAACCTAGGGGACACAGCAAAAGCAGTTCTGAGAGGGAATTTTATAGCAGGAAATCTATCTCAGGATAGAAGAAAAACCTCAAATAACCTAACCTTACATCTAAAACATCTAAAGATGGAAGAACAGACAAAACCCAAAATTAGTAGAAAGAAAGAAATCCTAAAGATTAGAGCAGAACTTAATAACATGGACACAAAGAAAACAATAGAGAAAATCAATGAAACCAAAAGTTGGTTCTTTGAAAATATTGTCAAAATTGGTAAACCTTTAGCTAGACTCACCAAGGAAAAAAAGGGAGAAGGTTCAAATCAATCAAATTAGAATGAAAAATAGGTTACAATTGACACCACAGAAATACAAAGGATCATAAGAGACTACTATGAACAACTGTATGCCAATAAAATGGACAACCTAGAAGAAATGGACAGATTCTTATGAAGATTCAAGCAGCAAGACTCAACTAAAAAGAAATAGAAAGTATGAATACACCAATCACAATCACTGAAATTGAAAATTTCAAAAAAATAAAAAAAATTTCCCCAAAATGAAAGTCCAGGACCTGATGGCTTCAAAGGTGAATTCTATCAAACATTCAGAGAAGAGTTAATACCTATCTTCTGAAACTCTTTGAAAAAAATTGCAGAGGAAGGAACATTCTCAAGCTCCTTCTATGAAGCGACCTTCACCCTGATACCAAAACCAGATAAAGATACCATGAAAAAAGAAAACCACAGGCTGACATCACTTATGAACATAGAAGCAACCATCCTCGACAAAATATTAGCAAAGCACACCAAATATAAGTTAAAAATCCTACACGGATCAAGTGGGATTTATCCCAGGGATGCAAGGATTCTTCAATATTACACAAATCAATCAGCATGATACACCACATCAACAAACTGAAAAATAAAACTGTATGATCATCCCAGTACATGCAGAAAAAGCTTTTGACAAAATTCAACACCTGTTTCTGATAAAAACTCT
The DNA here is from genome assembly GCF_054392235.1 of Sus scrofa. Taxonomy (NCBI): domain Eukaryota; kingdom Metazoa; phylum Chordata; class Mammalia; order Artiodactyla; family Suidae; genus Sus; species Sus scrofa. Next base: position 67,729,620 of record NC_139390.1, read on the forward strand.
CCATAAAGTGGGCAGAGAGGGAACCTACATCAACATAATAAAAGCCACAGCTAACATCATTCTCAGTGGTGAAAAACTGAGAGCATTTCCACTAAGATCAGGAACAAGACAAAAAAAATAAGAAAAGAAAATGGAGAAGTCACAACTGATACTACAGAAATAAAAAAAAAAGAGAGAGAGAGAATACTATGAACAATTGTATGGCAACAAATTTGACAACCTAGAAGAAATGGACAACTTTCAAGAGACTTACAGCCTGCCAAAACTGAATCAAGTAGAAATAGATCAACTGAACAGACCAACCACTAGAAATGAAATTGAATATGTCATAAAAACACTCCCTGCGAATAAAAGTCCAGGACCAAATGGCTTCACAGGTGAATTCTACCAAACATACAAAGAAGAATTTACACCCATCCTCCTTAAACTTTTTTAAAGGTTTAAGAAGAAGGAACACTCCCAAAGACATTCTATGACACCACCATCACCCTAATTCCAAAACCAGACAAAGATCCCACCAAAAAAGAAAACTATAGGCCAATATCTTTGATGAATATAGATGCAAAAATTCTCAACAAAATTTTAGCCAACTGAATCCAACAACATATAAAAAAGATTGTATACCATGACCAGCAGGATTCATCCCAGGTTCACAAAGATGGTTCAACATATGCAAATCAGTCACCATCATACACCACATTAACAAAAGAAATGTCAAAAACTTCATGATCATCTCAATAGATGCAGAGAAAGCATTTGACAAAGTGCAACATCCATTCATGATCAAAACTCTTATCAAAGTGGGTGTAGAGGGAACATACCTTAACATAATAAAAGGAACAAGATGAGAATGTCTGCTCCACTGCTTCTATTCAACATAGTTTTGGAAGTCCTAGACATTGCAATCAAAGAAGAAAAAGAAATAAAAGTAATCAAAATTGGAAAAGAAGAATTAAAACTATTACTGTTTGCAGAAGACATGATATTATACCTAGAATATCCTAAAGACATTACCTGAAAACTGTTAGAGCTCATCAAGTTGCAGGATACAAAATTAAGACACAGAAATCTATTGCATTTTTATATATTAACAATGAAAAATAAGAAAGCGAAATTACGGAAACATCTCCATTTATTATCACATCAAAAAGAACAAAAAATCTAGGGATTAACCTACCTAAAGAGACAAAGACCTGTATTCTGAAAACTAAAAGACACTGATGAAAGAAATCAAAGATGACACAAACAGTTGGAAAGATATACCATGCTCTTGGATTTGAAGAATCAATATTATCGAAATGACTAAACTACCCAGTCCAATTATTTTTAGCTTTTTAAAAATAACCATAATGAAAACAATAGCTGATACTATGTAGTTATTTAGTATAAGACACTTTTCTAAGACACTTATACAATTTTAATTTTCACTATAGCACTTTGACCTAGGTTAACACTATTGGAATTGAAAGGTGAAGAAGTTAACACATGGAGTAATATCTTGCCTAATAATGCACAGCTCATATGTGGAAGCCTCAATATTCAAATGGAAGCATTCCAGTTCAAGAGTTGGCTATGGCATCTTCAAAGGTCAACATGGAAAATTTTCAATATAGACAAACAAAAAAAAATGAATTTCTTAAAAATAACCTTATCTAACTTCTCTACATTTTCTACAATGAGCTATTTTTGAGTAATATTTATCAAGAGCAATATTCTTTGTTCCCAAGAAACTCGCATAAGGATTTCAACTTTTATTTCAATAAAAGTCAATACTCCTCAATGTTTTTTTTTTTTTTTTTGCTTTTTTGCCTTTTTTTTAGGGCCACTTCCCGCAGCATATGGAGGTTCCCAGGCTAGGGGTTGAATCAGAGCTGTAGCTACCAGCCTATGCCAAAGCCACAGCAACACAGAATCCGAGCCACGTCTGCAACCTACACCACAGCTCACAGCAAAGCCGGATCCTTAACCCACTGAGCAAGGCCAAGGATTGAACCCTCATGGTTCCTAGTCGGATTCATTAACCACTGCGCCAGGATGGGAACTCCTGCAATTGTTTTTTGAAGTAGACCAGTAATAAATAATAAATTATAAAAATATTTCTTTTTTATCTCCTTTTCCATTAAGAATTTTTGCCTTGAGTTTTTCCCTCATAGACACAGTTCTTGAATCTTTAGGTTATTAATAGCTCACTAGATAAAAATTTATGTGTCTGGCACTTAGAGTTGAATGAAGTACTTCCTATAACCATAAAGTAAGAGTTTAAGATAAAATTGGGATAAAAAATTGAAGTGTTGTGTGAAACTAAACAGAAAAATTGCAAGAATAACATAATAACAATGAAAATTAAGAAATTATAAGGATAAAGGAAGAAACATGTATTACAGATAGCAATTTTGTTCAAGGTCAGATGTCACATACCATAAGGGAACCAGGATGTTTTCTATTTGTAACCAAGAAAATGCGGCATTCTTTTTGGAAATTGACAGTCAAGTGGATAAAATGAAAGCAAAATATATAAGTTGGCAGAGATAGATCAATCAACTGATCAGTCAGCCAATCCAGGTAAAATAAAGCACATAGTTAAAAATGGTATGAAAGTAGTATTTTTTTTAATTTACTAGAGTTTCTACTAGAAATCACCAACAGTCTTCTGAAATCCTGTACTTACAATATCATCTCTATCAAGAACTCAGTTGATCTGTAAAGTGTTATAGATATCATTATTTTGGCTAAATGTAAATTTATATATGCCACATCTTTCCTTTCCTGATAATTCCTTCTTCTTCAACATTAATGAAATTTCAATTTCATTAAAATAGCCTAACACCTAATGTAAGTAATTTACATATTTGTAACTTACAATGCTCTTTCCTGCCTTATATGACTACCCTAATGCTATATTTTTTCTAATTACTTTTTTATTAAAAATATGATTGATTTATAACATTGTGCCATTATCTGTCGAGCAGCAAAATGACATATGTATACACACACACATACATATATACACTATTATTTTTGTATTCTTTTCCATCATGATCTATCCAAGGAGATTGGATATAGTCCCTGTACTATTTAGAAGGATCTTGTTTTTGCTTTCTAAATGTGACAGTTTGCATCTACTAACCCCAAACTCCCAGTCCATCCCTTTCCTTCTCCCTCCCCCTTAGCAACCACAAATCTCTTCTCTATGTCTTGGAGTCTATTTCTGATTCATAGATAAGTTCTTGTTGCCATATATTAGATTCCAGATATAAGTGATATCACAGGGTACTTGTCTTTCTTACTTACTTCATTTAGTGTAAGAGTCTCTAGTTCCATCCATGTTGCTGTAAATGGCAATATTTCATTCTTTTTATGTCTGAGTAGTATTCCATTATATATATGTACCACATCTTCTAAATATATTCATCTGCTGATGGACATTTAGGTTTTTCCCATGCCTTGGCTATTGTGAATAGTGCTACACTGAACATAGATAGTGTCCATGTATCTTTTTGAAAGAAAGTTTTGTCCAGCTATATTCCCAGGAGTGGGATTGCTGGGTCACATGGTAGTTCTATATTTAGTTTTCTGAGGAAACTCCATACTGTTTTCCACAGTAGTTGAACCAATTTACATTCCTACCAATAGCATAGGAAGTTTCCCTTTTCTTAATACCCTCTCCATCATCTATTTGTAGATCGTGATTATGATCATTCTGACTGGTGTGAGGTGGTACCTCACTGCAGTTTTTATTTGCATTTATCTAATAGAAATGTTGAGTATCTTTTAATGCTTTTTTTTTGCCATCTGTATGTCTTCTTTGGAGAAATATCTATTCAGGTCTTCTGCCCATTTTTCAACTGGGTTGTCTGTTGTTGAATTTTATGAATTGTTTATAAATTTTGGAGATTTAGCCTTTGTCAGCTGCATTGTTTGAAATTATTTTCTTCCATTCTGTGGATCATCTTTTCATTTTGTTCATGCTTTCCTAAGCTGTGCATAAGCTTGTAAGTTTGATTAAGTCCCATTTGTCTATTTTTGTTTTTATGTCTACTGCCTCGGGAGACTGACATTTGTTTTGCCTATGTTCTCTTCTAGGAGTTGTAGGGTACCATTCTTAAGTCTTTAAGATATTTTGAGTTTATTTTTGTGCATGGTATGAGGGAGCCATCTATTTTAAAGGACAAATTCAAGTTCAAAGTCACTTGTGAATAATGCCACATGTATGACTTGCTTACAAACTCTTAGGTTATTGTTTCCTTAAATCAAGTGAAGGAATCTTGATCTCCAGTCATGTGCTCTTTTTCAAGGTTTCTGGCATCTATGGAAATAATGGCCACTGGAATACATGTTCATTGTGTGTTTTGTATCTTTAAGTCTGACTGCAATAAAATCTAACAAAAGAGCTTATGAATAATCCTGCTGTGAATAGGTGTTCTTACCTGAGAAGGGTAAAAATAAATAAAATATGTAAATTCTTTTCTTAAAGAGGTTACTTTGAAAGATGATAGAGAATATTTCCTATGGTAAATTACTCCTGTCTGATGAATTCTCTTTTAATTCCAGTTAATTAACCTAAAGGGTGTCACTGGAATTTTTAAAAATTCAGCAACACTAGATAATTTATTAAAATGTGAATGAAGAGATTTTGATTAAGAGCACCTCACATAAAAATACATTCCTGGACTATCCTTTGAGAAAATAAAATTTTAAGAGTAACTGCAAATAATATAGCAAAAAACTGGTATTAACTATTCAATTCTGTTAGGGATACTCCATCCCTTACCCCCAAAACATCAATTTTGTTGGAAAATTTCCTACATTTTAAAGAGCTGGAGTTAGAAAAGATTAACTTAAGCTTGGTAGGAAAATCAAAGAATTTGAACTCTTCCATGGACTGTAATTAGATTAAAATCCAAAAATTTTATCATGGCTTATATGAATCCAACTCTCCAACACCAAATTTTAAAATACTTTCATCTCCTCAGACACTAGCCCCTTTCTGGTTCTCCACATGACAAGGTCATTCTTGATCTGGATCTCAATCTTGTCTGCTGTGTTAACTTGTAACGTTGACCTATTCACATCTCCACAGTCTATTCTCAACAGGAATTGATTGCTACTATATAACTCTCAAGGGAAATTATACACCCATATCTTTCTCACCACTCATCTCTCCCTCCACCAGTTATCATTTGGGAGCTGTATTCTTGGCTCTTTATCTTTTCCACTACTGGGTAATAACCTCTGCAAGTTCCCAGAGATTTTACAATCAATCTGGAGTATAAGGCAGTCTCCAACTTAGGTGCTAAGAAATTCAGTTCAAGCTAAGCTTTAGTCTCACAACTTATATACAGTTGTCCCTTTATCCCTGGCTCAGGATTGGTATTTTACAACAGGAATGGAGTGAGAAGTTGTTTATCTCTTGTTTCTCTTGATGAAGATTGTAACCTGGCATTGTTGTCGTTTGTGTGACAGGTAACCAAAGATTGGCTAATTATTGTGGGAACAATTAAAGGCTGGCTAGTGAATATATGAAAATAAAGCTTTAGAAAAAAGATACCATCATTAAAAAAATCAAAATAACTCTTCTCCTATAATGAAATGCCTGAGATGGAAGTTCTCTCATTACTGGTCCAATCTGATAAAACAATAATATTAATTAAAACCATATAAACAGAACTTCCCATCATGGCACAGCAGAAACAAATCCAACTAGGAACCATGAGGTTATGGGTTCAATCCCTGGCCTTGCTCAGTGGGTCAAGGATCCAGCATTGCTGTGCACTGTGGTGTAGGTTGGCAGCTACAGCTCCAATTCCACCCCTAGCCTGGGAACCTCCATGTGCCATGGGTGCAGTCCTATAACAAAACAAAACAATAACAACAAAACAGTATAAACATTGTACACTTTAAACTTGCACAATATTGTATGTCAATTACTTATTAGCAAATGTGGCCAAAACCCCCAATATCTCTCAAGGACATGGTTCTGGGTCCTATTTATCTTGGATTCCAACTCTACTCAGTACCTAGAGAATGTCTAAGCCTAGAAGAAAAGTAAGAGATCATGGTGTAGGATGAATAACTCTTAAAATACTAATATCTGATCCAGACAGCTATACTGGAAGAACAGAATTGATCTCAAAGAAGAAGGGACAAGGCAGTATCATAAAAGCACATGGAATAGGGAGGGTGCTTCTGAGAGATTTGGAGACAGTAGCAACAGTAACTATTATATTCTATCACCTGTAGATACTCTAAGAATGTCCTTGTCTTGAACAGAATTTCATAGTTAGACACTATGGGTAATAGAAGGTAATGCTATGCAATGCTTCCTAAAATGTGCATTTTAGATTTAGGGATCTGGAGGTTTGCAAGGCTTGAGGAAAATCAGGTTTTAGAAATAATCTCTGTATACTACCTCTCCCATTCCTTTGTCTCTTATTGTTCTAATTTTAAAAGTAATACCTGCTCGGTGTCAAAATAATTATAGAACAAGAAAGGCATAAAAATAGAAAAGGTCACCTATAACCTATTTACCCATAGGCACAATTTGGGGACAATTTTACTAATGTACTTTTCAGTACAATTTAAATATATTGCCATCATGACATACATAAAATTGTGTGTGCTTTTTTACCTAGTTTTATATGATAAGAAATACGTTTTACTAAATATATTTTCTGATATTCTTAGCTAGAAAGTATGTTTTTTTAAAGTTATGCTTCTAAAATTTTCCTTCCCCTATACATACTGTTTGTGTTGTTTCCAATTTCTGTATAGTAAATAAGACTATGAAGAATAATTTATTTAAAATTTAGCATATTTCTCAGACTATTTCTGTGAGATAATTTCTTAAAAGTAGAATTTCTCAGTCAATAAAATAAACTTTTAGACCTGGGATAAATTTGAGCATTTTTTTTTTTCAATCAAAACTCTGCCAATTTTTTTTTCCATCTGGAAGGTAAAATGGTAGATTTTTTTTGTTTGTTTTGATTTGGACCTATATAAACCAGCCTTTCCTGTATAGATTTCTGTGATTTTAAACAGCTTTATATTTGTTTACTTGTAAAAAGGAAAGTCACCTTTGAAAGTGGTATGGAATTTGCTTACAATTATCAGGCATTTGAATTTCTTACTTATTAAATATATATGTGTATATTGGTCTGCTTATTGTTTATAATATTGTATGTTACTGATTGCATATGCTTTTTACATATGAAGACTATTACATTTATAAAATTAATAATTTTTAAGATAAAAGCCCATTTTAACACAACCCTAATTTTAGAGTAATATACTAGTAACTGATCTGTGTGTAATATTTTAAAAATTATAAGTATTAACACATAACCACGGAAATTTTATATTTATGTGTTTTTTGACATAAATGCTCTACATTTCACATAGTGCTGCAATTTATTCTATTATTCACAAACATTTTGAAGATCTATCTCTGTTAACTGAATTAGTTTTAGTTTTTAACTTTCAGCTACTACATTTATCATATGACTATGCCATGTTTTATCCTTTTCTCAATTATCCCAGAGTTTGCATCCCTTCCTCAGCCAGTTGGAGGTGGGGATAGAATTGGAAAAGGGTAAGGTAGTGCCCTAATTAACTATAGTGCAAGGAGTTCATTTGGAAAGTCTTTTTGACCCCAGCTTCCCAAATCAAGAGTTACCCAGAATTCATTCCAGAAACATTTTTCTCCCCTGGGCATCACCATTGATCCAGGATTTCATATTAATTGTGAGTTTTGAGTTCTATGATTTCACCTACCACCATTACTCAATTCCTCTATATTTAACTGGATCTCCTACTTTATTGTTTGGTCATTTTGATAAAGTACTTCACTGGGTTTTTTTTTCCTTTGATTTTATTAATAATTTCAGAATATTAACTATCTCCTAAGAATTAAACAATTACTGTTTTGTAAATAAAAAACTGGAATATCTATATTCAACATTTCTCATCCTTTATATCAGCAGTTCTATTGGTAGAGTGCTACCTCATTTCGATGTAATCAATATCCACACTGTCCTATAATGCTATTGCTTACAAAAGTCTGAATGTTATTACTTTCTGACTGAAAATTAGAAAAACAGTTTACTATACTTGATAGCATTTAAAAATATTACAGATAAAAATTGGAAAATACTAAAAGGCTCTCAGACTTTATTTATCTGAAATTAGCCTTGTATGCTATCATTTAAGTATTAATGCACTAGGCACAAGGTGTTCTGATTTTTTTTTTCTGTTCTAACCAAGGCACATCCAGAAATAAATAATTATAAACAAATAGTACTAGACAGGAATCTACAGAAATACAAAAAAAAAAATACGAGAATACTATAAACAATTATATGCCAACAAATTTGACAATGTGGAAGAAATTGACACCTTTCTAGAGACTTACAGCCTACCAAAACTGAATCAAGAAGAAATAGATCAACTGAACAGACCAATCACTAGAAATGAAATTGAGTATGTCGTAAAAACACTCCCTACAAATAAAAGTCCAGGACCAAATGGCTTCACAGGAGAATTCTACCAAACATACAAAGAGGAACTCATACCCATCCTCCTTAAACTTTTTCAAAAGTTTGAAGAAGGAATATCCCAAAGATTCTATGACACCACCGTCACCCTAGTTATAAAATCAGACTAAGATACCACCAAAAAAGAAAACTAAAGGCCAATATCTTTGATGAATATAGTCGCAAAAGTTCTCAATAAAATTTTAGCTAACCTATTCCAACAACATATCAAAAAGATCATACACCACGACCAGGTGGGATTCATCCCAGGTTCACAAGGATGGTTCAACATAGGCAAATCAATCAATGTCATACACCACATTAACAAAAGAAAAGTCAAAAACCACATGATCATCTCAATAGATGCAGAAAAAGCATTTGACAAAGTCCAACATCCACTCATGATCAAAACTCTTAACAAAGTGGGTATAGGGTGAACATTCTCTAACATAGTTAAAGCCATTTATGACAAACCAACAGCAAATACTATACTCAATGGAGAAAAGCTGAAATACTTCCCACTAAAATCTGGAATAAGACAGGGTTACCCACTCTCACCACTGTTATTCAACATAGTTTTGGAAGTCCTAGCCACAGCAATCAGACAAACAAAAGAAATTAACGATATCCAAATAGGAAGAGAAGAGGTAAAACTGTCACTGTATGCAGATGACATGAAAACCCTATGGGAGTCAACCCCAAAATTACTTGAACTGATCAACAAATTCAGCAAAGTACCAGGATATAAGATTAATATTCAGGAGGTCCTATCATGGCTCCGTGGTTAACGAACCTAGGAACCATGAGGTTGCAGGTTTGATCCCTGGCCTTGCTCAGTGGGTTAAGAATCCAGCATTGCCGTGAGCTGTGGTGTAGGTCACAGACATTGCTCAGATCCTGTGTTGCTGTGGCTGTGGAATAGGCCAGCAGCTACAGCTCCAATTAGACCCCAGCCTGGGAACCTCCATATGCCGGGGGTGCAGCCTTAGAAAGACAAAAGACAAAAAAAAAAAAAAGATTAATATTCAGAAATCAGTCACATTTCTGTATACTAACAATGAAATATTAGAAAAGGAATACAAAAATACATTTTATAATTGCAACCCAAAAAATCAAATACCTGGGAATACACCTGACCAAGGAGGTAAAGGACTCCTATGCTGAGAACTATAAAACATTAATCAAGGAAATTAAAGAAGATGTAAAGGAATGGAAAGAGGAATCTTGAAATTTTCCAATGAGAGTTGGAGTTCCTTTGAGATCAAAATAAAGAGATTCTGAATAATTTAACTCTATAGAACAAGAAAATTGAGGTTTGAATCTTTTGATCAGTGCCTAAGACATGACCTACAATTCCATTGGGCATTAAACAATGGGTTATAGAAAGTTAACTTTTTTACATTGTTCACATTATAAGAATGACAGACTCTCTTAATAATGCATTAATTATTAATTTACTTGATTTAATGCTTTTGAACTGGTAAGTCTTAAAAATAAATGACATAATTAGACTGCTTAATTTTTCTCCAGGAAATGTATTTTTCTTTCTTCTCTTAAACCCCATTACCTTTCTCACCTGTTTTGTTGTACAGAAAAACATAGCAAGAAACTATAATCCAGATTATAATTGCTTAAAATCAGTTTCCTCAACATTTTCTCGGATCCTGATACGCTTGTCATCTATCATTACATTATTTTTATTAAATCATCTTGTTTAATCTTTTCCTTTTCTGTTTGAATTATAAAAACGATGCCTTTAAAACAACTCTAAAAAACCTAGTGATATTAAAATGACAACAAAATCTCAACACACAGCCCAGAGGACTCCATGAATATCACATGAAGTGAACCACTGGTGATAACATAGTGTTCCTCTCTCCTCTTGAGGCCCAAGGGCTTTGTTACAAGGGGCTTTGTTGTCTATTATATCAATGTAATTGCCATATTGTAGCGTCTCAGATTTATTTCTGTGGAACACTTGTCAGTGAGGACTGCCTTCATTCTCTGTTTTTCTCTGCTATTCAAAATTCAACACTAAGCACAGAATAGAACAGGCGTTTTCTTCTGCTGATAGTTGATGATATATAATGAAGAACGTAACAATCCCTATTCTCCCTTTTTTTTTTTTTTTTTCTGTCTTGAATCCTGTCTGGAGAATGAACTCCATTGGGACAGTAGAAATCTATAATGGACACAAAGAAAATGTTAGAGGTTTATGTTTTTCATAGAGTGTACAATATCTGCAGCTGTGATTGGGGAACAGGAGCTCACTGACTCTTGCAGAGATGATGATGCTATATTAATAATATTTTTGTTACTTAATTTAAGTGTGTGTATTTGAGTCTTTCTTCCTCTTGACCCTTTCGGAATTATTGTGTGTCCCGTGGTGCTTTGCACCAGTGTTTGTCAGCGCTCAAATGACTCTACAAGCCAACTGAGCCAGCACCGTGGATGAGAACACTTGGTCTTACATGTGGAATCTGAAAAAAGGAAACAATGAACTTCTTTGCAGAACAGATACTGATTCACAGACTTTGAAAAACTTATGGTTTCCAAATGAGACAGGTTGAAGTGTGGGAGGATGTACTGGGGGATTGGGATGGAAATGCTATAAAATTGGGTTGTGATGATCATTGTACAACTATAAATGTAACAAAATTCATTGAATAATATAAAAAAGAATAGAAAATCTAAATAAATTAATCATCAACAACGACAAAAAAATACATCTATACATTGCTTGTGACTGTTCACTGATTGTAGGAAAAAGCCTGAGTTACCTCTTTCTCTTGGACATGGATGGGCTCTTTCCTGAAAAATTTGTCCAGATAATCCCAACATTTCTCTCCTAACATTTCATCATCCATGGAAGTACCTTTACTTCTCACTCATCATAATTTGAATAACAATTATTTTTATAGAGATATAATTCAGTTATCTAAATTTAACTGTTTTAAACTGTGCAATTCAACATTTTTTTAATTATAGGATTTTTGCAAGTTTCATTTCTGCTTTTCTTACTTAATATCAGCAGTTTTCACCATCATTGCTCTCTTTACTGAAACATGTCCTTCTGCCTTCTGGAACTCATTCTCAGCTATAAAACTCTCCCACAGCCTGAACATTTCCGTATGCTTTGCCTCTGTCTCATTGTGTTGACTGAAATCTGGCTATCTGCTAGGAGTATAACTCCTATCACAGCCTCCTCATTATCCTGTACCCCACCTCCATTAGTGCTAGGAAGCAGGGGTGATAACTAATTCACTCCTGAATGTACTTTCAGGATCATTACTGCTCCACCCTCATGTTAAAAGCATCTGTTCCTTTGAGTATTATGCCATCTGGCTGTGCCTATTCCTCCAACTACTCAATTTCAATCACTATTATTTTACCAAGTATATTATTACTCCCTCTCATTTACTGAAGAGTGCAGTACTTAGCATGAATGAGTCCTCTGCACTTTAAACTCAGCCATTATTCTCATTGACTACTGCATCCAAATGGACCATATAGACAATGCCACACACCACAATACATATACATGGTTCCCAAAATTGAATAAACCATTAGTGTTTTCCCCTAAATGTCCTGTTTTCATAAATCCCTCTCATCTCTAGAAAAACTATTGTAAGCTTTTGTCACTCTTTCCAAGCACATAGTCACCCCCCTCTTCACTTGCTCTTGGCAGAGTTTTGTTTCAAATGAAAAATAGAAATGACTCAAATGAAAAGGTTTTAACTTCCTAATACCACATTTAGAATAAGGCTTACTCTTAATATAATAATAATATAATTATTTTTATATAATGTAATTATCTCCTCCCTTTCCCATTTTCTCAGTGATATTGATCCATTTCCTTATCCCAACTCTCTCATGCATTTTCACTTTGTCCTGTCCCCTGTATGGACACATTACTATATATTTAAAAGTGATCGTATGTATAAAAATTTTAGAAACACAGACTTATAAAGCTTAAACATGAAAAAAACTTGCTTCAAATGCATACAGTATTCTACCAATTACTTTACCTGTTTTTTTCTTCCTTCATAGCCAAATTTCTTTGTGAATCTTGTCTGCTTTTACTCTATTTCAAAAACTCAGGAGTTCTCACTGTGGCTCTTCAGTAATGAACCCGAGTAGTATCCATAAAGATGCAAGTTCTATCCCTGGCCCCACTCAGTGGGTTAAGGATCCAGTGTTGCCGTGAGCTGTGGTGTAGGTTCAGATGTGGCTCGGATCTGGTGTTCCTTAGCTGTAGTGTAGGCTGGCAGCTGCAGCTCCAATTCAACCTAGCCTGGCAACTTCCATATGCCACAGGTGTAGCCCTTAAAAGACAAAAACAAAACAAAACAAAAAAAGAACAAAAAACAAAAACTCCCAGACATTCCCAAAGTATGGAAATTTCAATTTTATTTCCACCATACAGTGTATTCATAACTTTGAATAAAGCATTATACTTTGTCTTAGTTGGAGCTACTATTTTAAAAATATCATAAGCTGAGTGGCTTAAACAGCAAATTTATTTCTCACAGATCTGGAGGCTGGAAGTCAGGTTCTTGGTAAAGTTTCCAGATGACTGCCTTTTCATATTCTCATGTGTTGGGCTTGGGGGAGGAGAAGTGAGGGAGAGATAGAGGCAGTTCTCTGAGTCTCAGGCCAGCAATGCCATCATGAAGGCTCCACCCCTGTGACCTAATCGCTTCTCAAAGGCCTCATCTCCAGATACTATCACATTGGGAGTTAGGGTTTCAACATATGAATCTGGGAGAGGCAGACAGAGGCATCCATGTTTTTATTACTAATGCAGTGAAATTTTGGAGAATGTTATAGTTTTGTTTACTGTATTTTTGAGCAACATCTGAATTATCAGTTTCTCCCTTTACTTGAGGCATTCTTCCAGGACCTTTTTTTTTTTTTTTTCCTTTCTTTTTTTGTGGCATGACATTTCAAGACTTAATTAAATATTATTTCTTTAACCATGAACTAATATTAGTGGATTTTATGTATGCTAGCTAGAATTCAATTGCAAGGTATTAAAAATAAGATCAAATTAATCACTAGAGTGAATATATTAGGTCACATAACTAAAGAGACAAGCAGTAGGGCGTTCAAGGTGAAGCTTTGAAATTTCAAATAATACCATCAAGCACCCGGACTATTTTTTTCTTCTGGGCCTTCTTCCTTCATTCTTTTCTGTCATGGTGTCAATTTTCTTTTCAACCTCCCTATCGGACACCCTTACTTCAGCATCCTTAGAAAATCTACCTGAATTATACATTGTTATGGCAGTTGCACACCTCAAAGTCACAGGACTATACCATCCAGGGGAAGAGATTATATTCCTACTTATGTGAAAAAGAAATATTTCCCAGAAGCATCACAAAAGCTGTCTCATGTCTCGTTGATAATGAGGGGTAGTAATCATTGTATACAAGGAAAAGAAATACTCTTATGGGTTTACCCAGAGAAAGCCAACTTCTGGAGTTTTAGATAGAGTTAAATCCATGGAAACCAGGTTGAAAGCTGAGGCATATTTACAGATTGCAATTATTAGAATCTTTCATCTAGCAAAAGGCAATTACATATTTGGAAGTTTATAAAATAACATTCATCTACTATAATGAGACTTCATTTTTGAAACTCTTGTTTATGCTTTGACTTCTACATGGATAATAGCATCCATTCCCAAATTTCAGTGATCATCTCCGTGCAGTTTATACCCAAATCTTATATCACCTGCCTCAGTTATTTTCCTGAGTTCCAGAACCCAATATCTACTGGACCTTTTACCAAACATTTTCATTAAAATATCACACTGGCATCTCATGCTCAACATATTAAACTTTTATTTGCTTTTCTTTAAAATTTTTTATTAAAGTATGATTGATTTGCAATATTGCGCCAATTTATGCTGTATAGCAAACTGACTCATATAGAGATGTAGATAAAAATATACATCATATAGATATACAACACACATATATATTTACATATGTCTTCTTTTCAATATTCCTTTCCATCATGGTCTAGCTCAAGAGATTGGATATAGTTTGCTGTGCTATAGAGTAGGATCTTTTTGTTTATCCTAAATGTAAGAGTTTGAAAATTTCATTTTCTCTTCCAAAGTTCCCTTGTTTTCTGAATCATTTTGGAATTGTTTATATTTGCTAGAAGAATCAAATGATCCAAGTTTTGTTGATCAACAGCAACAGTGTTTATTTGTCACAGTTTCCGAGGGTTGTGGGTTGCCTTTGGATTTGCTTTGGAGTGCAGGTCTGCTCTAGCTTATTCTCTGTCCCACCTGTCATCTCATCCATAACTCAGAATAAGAAGGAGCTTTCATTTGAGATATGCCAGCTTTTATGTCAAAGGGGGAATCAAAGTGAAGAGATGAGCCATGTTGTTATATTTAAAGCTTCCACCACACGGAGCCACAACAAATGTACTCCTTTTCACATGACCGAAGCAACTTAGAGCCAAATCCACATTAAAAGGGAGGGATGTAAAAGTGAAAATTTGCAGGAATAATGCATCCCATTACATCTGTGTTCCCAGGATGGAAATGTAGGAATTGTTTTATCTTGTTTATTAAGCGTATAAAGGATAAATCACTGAGGCCTCTGTCCCATGGAAAATTGTATGATGATAAGAATAATTTATAGGGGAGTTCCCGTCGTGGCACAGTGGAAACGAATCCGACTAGGAACCATAGGGTTGCGGGTTCACTCCTTGACCTTGCTCAGTGGGTTAACAATCCAGCATTGCTGTGAACCATGGTGTAGGTCACAGACACAGCTCAGATCTGGCTTCCTGTGGCTGTAGTGTAGGCTGGCAGCTACAGCTCCACTTAGACCCCTAGCCTGGGAACCTCCATATGCCGTGGGATGCAGCCTTGAAAAAGACAAAAAAGAAGAACTTATCATACGTATTATCCAGTACTGCAGCCATTTACCACACGTAGCTATTAAGACTTGAAATATTGTAGTGTGATTGGGGAATTGCATCTTTAACTTTGTCAAACATTACTTAACTTAAATTCACTAAATAGCTACCTGTGGCTAGTAGCTACTATACTGGATGCATATCTCTAAATACCATTACTTAAAAAACTCAAACTTTGGTTTTTCTTCAGTCACCATTTTGCTTTCTTTCCACTTACCAATCTCTCTCAACTGGGTGGAAAAACTTAATTTTTCCCTATTTTGGGTAACACCATTTCCAGGGTAGTCTCTAAATCTTAAGGAGATTTTATAATATCCTATTTGATTGTTTTTTCCAGAGGGGGGATATGTTAAATTCTTAAGTTATTTTCCATGTAGGTATCTACCAAGATAATCTGTATCTTTGTCTTCTGTCACTTCTCATAGTGGTTAATATTTGCTGGGATTAAAAACCACCATTTTAGTGGTGTACAACAAAACTTAACTTCTCACCCAAGAGTCTGTGTCTTGGCTTGCCTTGGATGAGCTTAACTGGATTCAGCTGGACCTAGCTTCACGCTGCAAGTCAGATCTGGTCCTTTCCATTCCAGGACCCAGGTTGGAGGACCAATATTTACTGGGAAAATTTTTTTTGTTACTGATGCCATAGGTAAAAGGAGATGAGGACAAGGATATTTCACCTCTTATAGCCTCTGTTTACAGCTGGAGAATTAGACTCTGCATGCACTCTTTGTGTTAAATCAAGTTTTATGCCTTAAGCTCAAAGTCAGCAGGGGCAGGGTGACATAGGTTCACAGTTGCCTGCAGTAAACCAAAGTAAGGGAAGAACAAAAAAAAGTAATTGTGAATTAATAATAAAACTTCTCAAAATTCTGTGTATACCTGTCCATTGTCTTTATGTCATAGAAGACAAGATACCCAGCAAGTCACTTTTTTCTTTCCTTGTTATCATAGGGAACAGTAATTTTAATGAGGTCTGTATAACTTCATTTGCCTAGATATACCCCAGATCCATGTATCTGATCTGTGGACACTTTCTGGAACTCTAACCAGTAACTATAACACACTACCTTATTTTTCGACCAGTACAGTTTTGTTCCACTGTTTAGTGTACATAGTCTCTCCAGCCCAGAAAATCAATGTTCCTTTTTTTTTCTCTGAAACAATTTGTTTAGATTCCAAATGTGAATTCTCCACCCACACCTTACCACTACAAAGGCTTACATTTGGGACACTCAAACATCAGAAGAAAGACTCACACATTTTTCTTCTTTGGGCTGTGCCCTCTCTCCATTTTAGGGCAATGAAAATCAATCAGCAGCTTGAAAGCATGCAGAGTATTAGGAGATATTAGGGGGAAATGCAAATGGGATATCAACTTTAAAAGAGTATCACTGCACAGAAATTGTCTAGGATAACTTATAACTATAGACTTTTTCTTTGAATCATATTTAAGCATTTAGTCTTCACTTAGAACCAGAAAAGGCAGTGAAATTATACAAAAACAAAAGTCAGTCTGGAGGATGAAATTATTACTGTCATTAAAAAACCATACATACAATCAAAATTATTTTGAGTACAAGACAAACTTTGATGAAATATAAGAGAGTAAATATGAGGAAGATTAAGTAGAATGGTCAAGTTCACACACATGGTTAAGGGCAATACTAGGAAGTCACAGAAATTACAAGAAATTTCTCCAAGTGGGAATAGCATAATTCCTTCTTCTGTTGAGGTACAGCTAAAATAAATGCCTTTTTGACAAATGTTGGCTATATTCCAGACTCCTGGCATTTAGTGGCATGTTAAATGTCAAAGCATTTCCTGATAATCACCAAAATACCAAAATTTTAAGGGGCTAAATTCTGCAAGTCATAATTTTCCTTTGCACCAAGTCAAGGGTTACTATCAAATACTAAAATGCAATTAAATACTAGATTTTTTTAAAGTCAAAATCCTTTACATTATTCCCCCTTCTGTGTTATTTCTGAAAGAGCCAGAAATATATGCTTTTTCTTGTGCACTATAGAGTAAAAGTATAATTTTCAAATGATTTTAAAAGGAGTCATATTCTTAATAGAGCACAGTAAATACTTTTTACATTTAGGGAGACAGAAAATCTTAAGCACTAAATTTGAGCTTTTCATTTTCCCCTAAAACTAATTCCTTGCATTTGGGTCTAATGGACTTCCATTGCCTGTTTTATAGAAATGATTGCCATAAGGCATCATAATTAGCTTTATTTTTACTTTGTTAGTGAGGATCTCCTACATTCAGAGGATTTCCTACACCTTTAGTGTTTTCGTTATTTATTGCTAATTGAATCTTACTTTTCTCTCTTTTCTCTGTTTACCATGAGGAAAGTGGATGTAGTCTAGACACTGCCTAGTTACACAGGAGCTCTAGGGTATTACATGTAAAGTCTTTTCTCTGATTGAACAGGTGATCAAATTGCATTGTTATAAAATGTTTCTAAGGCACTGAAATGCTAAGTTTAAGGGAGGTAAATAGAATGGTTAGGAAGTGTGTCTACAGCAAGTTTATTAATACTGGAAACATCAGAGGTTGCAGATTAAAAATCCTACTTAAGGTAGCTCAAGAAAAGAACCAGAGTTTTATTGGGTCATAACTAATCACAGTTGTTTGGAATCACATCCTACCAAAGAAAACCTAACCTGTAAATTCTCTCTGCTTCAAGGAAGGCATTACTATTCAGATGGTAGCAGCTGACTCAAATAGGGGCAATGTGGCCAGACTCTTAATGGACAGATTTCATACCCAAAATCTATCCACAGGTATTAAAACTCATTGCAATAGTTAACTGCTTCTCCAATACTATAAATGATAAATTAATTATGTTTTCTTCACATTATTTTATTAAATTACTGGCTAGCCTACTGGGAGAATCATTAACAAATGTAAATAAATCCCTGCTTTTGCTCACCCTGGAGCACACATTTAGAGCTGCCCATGTGAGAATTGGCTTGATTACACATCAGCCCCTGTAATTTGGAGCATCTATCTTTGTAACTTTCATTTAGAGACCCTATTTTAAACCACTCTGTCTTCTGTTTACACACTGCATATTACCATGTATCAGTATTTTACCTTCCCTTCAACAGCTGTGCTTCTGAGTAGTCATCACTTCTATCTGGCCTTGAGGAAGTTTGCCAGGATATCTGAAGCTATCATCAGGTTTCCCAAGGCATATATTCAGGAAACTGCAACATCTACATTTTCAGTAGCAACCCCACACAAGCCCACAAGATCGGGCTAAAAATCTATCCCACCACATGTGCATTACGCTGGAAGGAAAAAACAAGAGAAAAGTCAAGATGTTTAATTGATGTATTTTAAGAAATTTGACAATGACTTACCTTTTTGTTAATCTATAACTTAGGCTACCTTTCCTTCTTATAATAAATTCTAATTGCTATTTTGATATTGATTCATCCATATGACTAAAACCCAGCATATTCAAAATGATTGTCTTCCTCTGAACCCCCAACAGTTTACAGAGTGTCTCACTTAATCAAACCATCAATCCTCATAGTCACTCAGATATGAAGTCCCAGTGTCATATTAAATCCTTTCTCTTTCATATGTTTTACATTCAAACCATTTTTAGGTCTTATTAATTTTATATTTCATTATTTTTTCATCCAGGCACTTAACAAATATTTATTGAATGTTTACCACATCTCAAAAAATGTTGTTGAAATGGGCATTTCGCAGGAAAGAGAATAAAAACCTTTGCCTTCATGTTGCTTACACTTTAGTAGAGGAGAGAAGTATTTTCAAATTTAGAAAAGTAAGTAAAATATGTTCTATAAGGTGCTGGTATCTACAGGGGAAAGTGGTACAGGAGTAGAGGGAAATAGAATGAAAATCAGTTTTTTAAATATCTGATTTATATTTAAAATTTTACTTTGGTTTGTATTAAGAGAGACTTGTGTAGCATCCAGGGAGCCTGAGGAAGCAGAAATAAGCAAAAATAAAAATTTGAAGGTTATTGTAAGAATCCGAGTGAAGATACTGGTGACTTCAGCATGGTGGATGCAGTGAATGTGGTAGGAAGTGATAGGATAGTTGAAGTCTTTTTAAGAACTAAGAGGGGATTTGTGTTGATAGAATTCCAAAAATAAAAGAGCAAATAAGGGTCGATGATAATTTGAGGATTTCTCACCAATTAAACTAAAAAAAAACTAAAGATACCATTTACTGAGATAGGGTATGCTGTTAGCAGAGCATATTTTGGAGGGAAGATTTGAAGCTTTATATGAGAAGTACATTTTTTTCTTTTTAGGGCCACACTGGGGCATATGGAAGTTTTTAGGCTGTAGTCAAATTGGAGCTGCAGCTGCCAGCCTACACCACAGCCACAGCAATGTTAGATCCAAGCCATGTCTGCGATCTGTGCAGCAGATCAGAAATGATATGGATCTATCTGTATTCCTTTTATCCAGATCCTGAACACCATAGCAACATAATGAAAAACTGATAGTACAGTAAATAGATAGACAGTGGATAGAGAAATTGATGGTACATTATCACTAGCAGGATACTGACATTACTACAGTCAAGATATAGCATGGTTCTATTACCAAAAAGATCTTTCCTTTTGCCCTTTTATTACAGTACCAACTTTCCACTCCCTCCCTCACATTTGGAAACCACTCATCTGTTCTCCATTTCTATAATTTTGTCATTCCAAGAATACTATATAAATGGAATCATACTGTATGTAACATCCTAAGATTGGAAATTTTCACTCAGCATATATCTTTCAGATTCACCTAAATTGCACGTTTCAATAGTTCATTCCTTTTTTACTGCTGAGTAGAGTTCCATGGTAGGAATATATCACAGTTTAACTATTTGGCTATTAAAAAAATCTATGTTATTTCTAGTTTTGCCTCTTACAAAGAAAAGCTATGAACTTTTGAGGACATTTTGTGTGTGTGATCATAAGTGTTTTATTTATTCTGGGATACATTTGATATATTCATAATATTTTTGAGAGTTTTCACTTTTAATTTCTTGAGAGATATTAGTCTTTGTTTTTTTTTTTGTTTTTTTTTTTTTTGCTTTTTTTTTTAGGAGGGTCTATCTTTGGTTTTGGTATCAGAATTATACTGACCACGAAAAATAAGTTTGGAAATATTTCCTTCACTTTCATTTTTAGACGAGGTTGGGTATAAATATGAAGTTAATTCTTATTTAAATGTTTGATCAAATTCACTAGAACAACAATTGGGCCTGAGGATTTCTTTTGGGAGAAATTTTAATTACACATTCAATTTATGTAGTGGTTATAGAATTATTCAGATTACCTGATTCATTTTAATTGAGTTGCGCTAGCTGTGGTTTTCAAGGAAGTGGTCTAAATCTTCTAAATTATTGAATTTATAACCCTAAATTAGTCATAGTATTTTATTATTAGTTTTTTTTTATTGCATCATGATCTGTGGAGATATTCCACTCTTTAATTCCTTCTTTTGGTTTCTCTTTTTTTTATTTTGGGCAATTTTTTAGGATTTTATCAATTTTTAGAAGAGCTAGATTTTCTTGGTTTCTTTAATTTTCTCTGTTGTTGACTTATCTATATGAGCTAATGAAAGCAATTTGTGCTATTACTTTTCCTCCTAGCACTGCTTTAGCTGCATTCCACAAAATTTGTGGGCTCTTGGAGTAGTATTTATAAAGCTGGTAACCTTATCTATTACTACCATGAGTCTTCAAATTATATTTAGCCAGGAGGCCTGGGGCAGCTATTTATCAGCAGGACTAATCACTGAGAAAATATCTGGATAGAGAATAGGGGTAAGTGAGAATAAGCCATAACTGCTAAATATTTCTGCATCTGTTCTTTAGCATATCTGACAAAGAACTTCAGAGAGTAATTGTTGATATTTTACTTCTTTTTTTCCATAAGTTCCTTTTTGGGACTAATATAATCTGGGGCTACATAGGGAAGGGATATGGAGGAAACGTAAGTTCCAGCCTAACCAATTTAATAAAGTACATTCAAAACAAATCCTTGTTAACTTGAAATTAATAAAACTCTCAATCATATTTACTTTCAAATAAAGACATTAGCAAAATTGTGCTTCTGCCTAATAACATGGAGCTATCATGAAAAGCCAAAAACATGTTGACTTCTTTGTTGATTGAGAATATACAAAATCCATATCTCTAAGCCAACATTACCAACACCATACCTGCTGTTATGGCCTCTTTGTTAATTGGATAAGCACAAGGGTAGCTGATTTCCATACACAGTTTGGGGCATTGTCTTTATCTGATAATTAGTGGTGGCCAGCCAATAACTCAGTCATGTGCAATGATTTAGGAGCCAGCCAAAGGTAAAAAAATAACTGCCACTCTAAAATGATTTAATGTTCTCATGAAATCTGTAATTTAAAATCCCTTGTTAAAAGCAGTTAATCTCTGGGAATCATTCAGATGGGACACAGATAATCTTATACTTCTTCCCAAATTTTCTTGCAATTTTCTAATTGTATTCCATATAAGTCCCTTATCACCTATCCAAATAATTAGTATCCATGAATTGGTGATGACTCGTAACTTGCTATTTTTTTCCTCTCAAAAAAAAAAAAAAAAAAAAAGAATGATATAGATTTCTCAAACTCTATATCCCTTTTGTGGGAGATTTTTATTCATGACTCTTCTTTAGTGCCGCTCCTGAGTGGAGCAGTAGCGAGCTAGATGTCTGTTTTCAAACATAATACAACAAATATATTAAGAATAAGTATTGGAGTAACTGTTTTAATATTTTACCTATGTTCTTAAAAATTACCTAAAATATATAGGAAATAAAAAAAGTTAGAATTCAGTGTGGAGAGAGCCACAAAAGTGTCATCGATAAAGGACAACTGTAAATTCCCCCAAAACTAAATTACCTAATACTGTGACAAGTGCCACATACTTTGCCAGAGATTTTTACGTGACAGGGAAGTGGACCATTTTTTCACCCTTTCTGTGTTCTGTCTGAAGCTGTCTGCATATTTGACTATATTCCCAAAAAGAAGATGCTCTTTTTGCTCAGGTATGTGGCAGTAAGCACACTCACATGTCACTCGCCTCCTGTGTATGCCATGCTTTTTATATTACCTGAATTCCTGTATTTATTTCGAGTTACTTAAGACAGTCTCTTGTGCTTCGATGTTATCACTTGATTTTATATCTTAATGTTCTGAAACTGGATATTCATGGTCTGATGCCCTTTATAAACTGTAGAAAATCAAACCTATGCTGAACTGGCATAATTTTCATCAGCCACAATATTAGAGAAATGGGTTGAAGGGCTCACCCATGCTACTGGCTCATGATTCAAGCATAGCTGTTAAACGTCAGTGTCATAGTTGTTTATCTCTCATTCATCATGTCCCTGTGGTGCTTAAAAATGCTCATTTGTTTTGTATACAGTCATTCCATCTTTCATAATGCCCAAACGATTAGTGTCAGGTGAAGGGAAATATTTGCAATAAACAACTATTTTATCATGAATATAGAACCCCTTGCTTTTAACAAGGGATTTTAAATTACAGATTTCATGAGAACATTAAATAATTTTAGAGTGGCAGGTTTTTTTTTTTACCTTCAACTGGCTCCTAAATCATTGCACGTGACTCTGAGTTATTGGCTGGCACCATTCATAAGTAAAGTTCAGTTACATCGAAAGAAGATGAGATGCAGACGGAATTGTGAAAAAGATTATTTTGCTTCCTATTTTGTCTCACGTTTTCAAAATCCTAATGTCACTTTGCCGTGGGTCCCCATTTTTGTGTGTTCTCAGGATATATTCTGATCTGGATTCCAATCCTTCCTAGGGAAAGAATACCCATTTTTTATCTTAAACCTCTTTTAACAAAGCTCTCTTGTTCTATATTTCATCATTATTTCAAAAAGGCTTAGTTTTCATATTTTTGAATAAACAGAATAGCAATGATAACCACAGTAAAAAGTGTGTTTTTCAAACTCTCTCTACCCATTATATCTCTTTATATCCATGTGTGTGTTTCTTGAGAGAATGGACTGCATTTACTGAATCCATTTTTTACTTAAAAATTTTTTATTATTATTATTATTTTTGTCTTTTTGCCTCTTATTGGGCCGCTCCTGCGGCATATGGAGGTTCCCAGGCTAGGGGTCGAATCAGAGCTGTAGCCACCAGCCTACGCCAGAGCCACAGCAACGCGGGATCCAAGCCGCGTCTGCAACCTACACCACAGCTCATGGCAACGCCGGATTGTTAACCCACTGAGCAAGGCCAGGGATCGAACGGGCAACCTCATGGTTCCTAGTCTGATTCGTTAACCACTGAGCCACGACGGGAACTCCTGAATACATTTTTTGACTTTTCATTTGCTTCTCAACATTTTACCATCTGTTATGCCTCACCCATGGCCATCTCTGCAGAGGATACTTTGATCATGGTTAACATTGACATAATCTATACAAAGGAAAGGGATACCATTCATTCAGTCCTTTCTCTGTTATTAATTTTGCTACACACTGCCACTGCAGAACAGTCTTTCCTAAACAATGTTATTGACTTCCTGATGTCACTCTCTTCTGGATTGTCCTGCTATTTCTTTGGCAGGTTGTGATTATCGTTTTCTGACCTCTCTCTTAAGTGCTATTTCTGTTCTCTGCTGCACATTCCTCTTAGAAGAACTCATGCACTCTCACATGTCACCCAACAGTTTTTATACTGATGTCTCCGAAATAGGTGTTTAGCCCATTAATGCCATGTGCTTCTAGCTCATGATGTTCCATTGCCTTCTGCATTTAAATCAGTCTACACTTTTGTTTGCCCGGAGTAAATCAAAATTAAAATGTCTGAAACTGAAGTCATCCTCCCACCTCCATCTGCTTCTTTTCTACCTAGCTTCTACTCCTTTTTTTCCTGTTACCCAAACAGTAAATTTTGTGTGTCATCCTTAACCCATTTCCTTTCCTCTCTGTCATTTCAATGTCATCAAGTAATATGGATGATGCCTTTATAATATATTTGAAATCCATAATCATCACTGGATTCTCAATTACATTTCCACTGTTCATTGTCTCAACCAGGGGAGAGGAAGGCAGTGATGTTACCCACAGTTACACTTTACCAAATTTTTAAAACATCCCATGGAATGAAAAATAGATTTTAAAACATTTTACATGTTTCATTATAGCCACATATCTTTACATACTTCTATCAGAATTTGCCACCTATTCAATCAGTTAAGATTTGGATTGGCTACACATAAGAGAAATCCATCAATGATGACTTACAGAATTTTTCATTTATTTTTCTATGCACTAATAATTCTGAGGTAGACAGCGCAGACTACAATAGTATGTGAGGGAAAAAAAAACATTTTTTCCCAATATTTTTATTTCATTCATGTATAAGGGGATGGGTTAGGGTGATTCTGGACTTTGGCATCTCTTAAAACTTTAATCGCTCTGCTCTAGGGGAGTGAGGGTGCTTCAAGTGATAGATGATGTGTCTGTTTGGTGCTATCATTCCATGCTTCCTTTCCTGCAAGCAAGCTGTTCATAATAAGCACACATTCTTCACTTCTCCAAGAGAAATCTCTTTCCCTACCACACAGGGATACCCACCTTTGTCCAGCATGTTTATGCCTGGGTGAGTATGTTGCCTAATTGTGACACTTAGTTAGCAATCTGGCTCTCACATTAAGCCACATAGTGCAATCTGACATCGATCATTAATATTTATGATGCCGTCTCCTCTCTTTATTTTGTCTTTTTTTTGATCACTCAAGTTATTCATAAACCATAAGGATCTCTCAGAACATCAACACAAGGAAAAAGTCATTGAAAACTCAGGCTCTTCTTGTCTTTCTGCTCTGAACCCTGGACCACGTAGCTTTCATCCTCAAGATCAAAATAAGGCTAATGCATTTCCAGAAATTTATCTTAAGTTTCCAGCAGGACAGCAGAAGAAGGGGTAACACAAAAAAGATACATGACAACTAAACGTGTCCCTTTTGTCAAGAAAATAGTAGCTTCACTGAAAGTCCTATCTAATATGCTCAAACTTTGTACTGAACTGGGTACGTGGTCACCTCTAGCTTCAAGGAAGTCTGGGAAGGAGGTTGCATTTTTTTTTTGTAATTTTGTATTATATATCCTTTTTTCTTTTTAATTATTTTTATTTTTTCCATTATAGCTGGCTTACAGTGTTCTGTCAATTTTCTACTGTACATCAAGATGACCCAGTCACACATACATATATACCTTCTTTTTTCTCACATTATCATGATCCATCATAAGTGGAGGTGGTGTATTTTAATAGCCTGAAAGAAATCTAATCCACATTGGAAAAAGCAAACTAATTAAAAACAGAAAAACAGGAAAAATAAGATTGTATGGGTAATTCTATGTTGCCTATATAATATCATAGTATATAGCATTTTATAGGCAGCATGAATGTTACATAGGCAACGTGACATGGAAACGCCAAACCCAAGAATAATTATCCATTTGTAGATTATTGAACTAAACAAATATTTGTATCTCCATGTCTCTTCATACGATCTTTCCTCCTTCTATAAAGTCAATTTTTGCTCTATTTCCATATCCTGTGAGATTCAGCCAAACACTTTCTATTTCATAAAATTTACTCTCTCCTAAACTGAGATAGGAGTCTCTCCTAGCACTCTGTACTTAGGTGTATCATACTATCCTGCTGATATCTATTTTGAGATATAAGATGCACTCAAATTTCAGGTTTTCCTTTTGTATGCTTAAATTCATTTATATACCCTAAAAATTGTAAGATTTGTTTGAGCAGCTTTCCTCCTAGACTGTAAGACCTTAAATCAGGAAATGAATCATAATAATCTCT
Organism: Sus scrofa; assembly: GCF_054392235.1. Classification (NCBI taxonomy): domain Eukaryota; kingdom Metazoa; phylum Chordata; class Mammalia; order Artiodactyla; family Suidae; genus Sus; species Sus scrofa. The sequence continues at coordinate 67,755,977 of NC_139390.1, forward strand.
TAATCTCTGGCACATATGTAGCACACACAGATTTTGACTCAATTGTACCCCATATCAGTCAGGTTTGCTGCCTTGTGATGTATTTTAAGAGATATTATCTACCTATAATACTTTAACCTGAAGAAGTGATCCTGATGATAAAAATATCCTCTTAAAGCAGTAATAAAATAACTTGAATGTAACTGGTTGTCTAGAGTGCTTAAATCACAATACAAAGATATTTTCCATTCTGGTTATATATGGAGCCTACCTGACACCTTGAGAAGAGACTACCAAAGAGATAAGGGAGTGAAAAAATGGGTATGTATGTGAGAAGGATGGAAATAACTTTGTTAGAAATATGCCCTTTTAAAGTCCTCTTATCTTCCCATTTTTCACCTTATCCCTCTTGGCTGTTCCAATTTCTGAAGTGACCTCACCCTTCTGCTGGCTTTTCCATTCAATAGCTTTGTGACCATTGGTGAACTAATTAGCATCTCTGTGCCTCAGTTATATTATCTGTGAAGTAGAAATAATAACAGCAAATATCTGATTAAAAAAAACATTTGTTTTATTAATTAGCTCTACACATTAAAATGCTAAGACGATTGCTTCATACCTGCTAAGTGTTTAAATAATGTTGCCTGCTATTATTATTATTTTATGTCTTTTCTTCCTTTTTAAATACTAGGTAAAAGCAAGAGAGACACATTTGATATCAAAATAAAGTGTGTATGTATTTATATAGAGAACTACTAGCTATTCTCAATGCATGAGCTCAAATGAATACACACCAAAACAAGTTCACAGAGGTTTAACGACATGTGCTGTCTCTGATGTGAAGCACAAATTTAATCTTAGCTAAAAATAAATATTGGGTATACATGAGTTTTAAAGTTGTTGCTGGGAACTTTCTGTTTTTTTTTTTTTTAATGTGTTTTTTGTTTGTTTGCTTTTGTCTACTGAAAAGCTTAACAAGGTTGCATTTATACCAGGAAAAATTAGTTCTTCATGGGGATTTGGGCATGCTGTGGACCTAAGTTAAAATCTGATTAGGCTTCTTATTTGTGTGTTCTTAGGGCAGTTGCTGAACCTTGGTCATCCTTGTTAGCATAATAGAAATATTTTTATCTGCTTTACTTTTATAACAATTTTTATGAGGAATAACTAAAATAAGATATATAAAGCACCTACAACAGTTCATGGCACATAGTAGAAACATAAGTTAACAAATGTAATAACTATTATCATAATTAATCAAAGCTCATAGGTTAACTGGTATATAACATCTGTGGAAATGAAGGGAAGAAGGCTAGGCTGAGCAGAGGAACAAGTCGAATTCTTTTGCAGCCCTAAATCGATGCTCAGGCAACCCCACAGACATGTCTGGAGAGTGAATTGCCCTTTAGATTTGCCCAAATTGGTGCAAGGGGCTACATTTTTACTGTCATATTAATAAGTCCTTGGATGTGGGCTGCCCTGGGAAGTGGTTTATGACTAAGGATGAGGCAATCAGAGCTCTTCAAAAGAGGCAGTTCTCAAAGAGATAACAACAAAGAGCAAGTCCAGTAACGGTATAATAAGGTCTTCAAACGTTTAGGGCTTCTAGGTGGTGCTGTACAGCACCTGGAAGGGTTGTGACAGTTAATAGTAAAATCTTCCCCTTCTAGACTAGTCAATGCCTCTTAAACAAGATGCAGCCCAAGATAGTGGTTCTCCCAGTGTCTTTATTAAAATAGATAAACACAGCCTTTGGCTCCAGTAAAGCCTTTAAATCCAGTATGTTCTTTTTAATCCCAGTCAATAGGTAGTGTCCAAAACAGTTTGTGTTTATATAAGAAGGAAAGAAATTCACATATCATCTGCCCACTGGACTAAGTTAATTTACTCACTGTCAATTTTGATATGAAAGACCATGGTAAGGTTGATATAGCTTATAATACATGAATCACTAATGCTTCTTTTCTCATACACTTACATAAAAGTATTGGATGAATGGCAAACCACTATGAAACTGATAATAAATGTTTAGTATAAATGATTGCATCTACCAACTAGGCCTATAATATTTTTTGGATTTTGCCAACTTCATCATTTCAGTTTGTTATTTATTTTATTTGCCTTTGGTGAATATGCCTTTTTGTGCTTTTAATTTACTATTCATCTAAGACTGGAAGGCATTAGGGGTAGTATGAAGAAAATGTGGTAGAACTTTACACTCAGGTATGTCTGAAGGAAAATGCCAATCAGTACAGTGTTTGTGGACATGGAATATTTCTACATATTTCATTGCATATCTGTGAAAACTAGTTTCCTCTAATTTTCATCTATTAAATTTTAAATTATCCTAGTTTCCAGGTTTATTTTAAGACACTAAAGTCAATGGCAGTCAAATGATCAAATAGCTATTAGCAAAGTTTCTTTAAAGTACTGTAATATTTTTGTGTGAACTTTGTTTATAGATTTATTAAGAATTGTAATATTTTAAAATATAGTATTCATAAAAGATAAAGTTTTAACTTATTACATGAATAACATCAAAAGCTTTAATTCTATAACATATTCAAATAGATGCTATTGATGTTACTTTCTAAAGCATTAACTTTGATCTAGGAACTCAAGTTTAATTTTTCTGTCCACTCGACTTAAATAAAACTCTAAATCTTACAATACTGAGAACAATTAGTACATCATTCTTCTCTATTGCGGAAAAAAAAGAAAGAAAATTGCATTCTGTGATGGGTATAAAATTACATAATTGCAGTCAACCTGCATAAAACAAGAAATGAATACATATAAATGGGATATAAATATGATAATTAGGCATTAATGTATGTTCCTTTTTTATCTGTAAAATGTACAGATCTATCATCTGATTCATTTTAGCCTACCACTATTTAGGAGTAAATGGCAATTTGAGGATATTTAATGTTGTTCATAGTAAATTAAAAGGAGAGAATGTGACTGCTTCAGGTAATTCAATCATGGATATTTCAATTAAAAAATTATTTACAGTAAACTAATGCTACAGCAAAAGTCAGCATACCTGAAGAGAATTTTAAGATTTACATCAAAAAACCCATAAAAACAAAAACTCCCTACTTTAAGCCTTCATGCAAACACAATAACAGCAATAAAAACTTTCTTGCAAGATTGAAGTACCAAACCTGTTTAACCATAGACAACAGAGAGAATTCTAGGAGACCACCAACTGAGATGAAGAGAATTATAGATATAAATATATTTTCGCCACTAAATGCCACGTGAAATTTATATTTTCTTCCACTATATATGTCAGGTAATAAATTATGGTAATATTAGTGATGTCTGTAACTTTATCAGCTGGAGCACACACAGATATTTTCATATCCTATTACATCAGTTGCAAATATATCCTAGTATCGTTTATTCTCTTCATTATTTTGAAATTATGACAATAAATCTGCCAATAATTTAGTACATTATCAAGATGCATATATTTAACTATAGAACATTTCTAATATTCTAACCACATTTTTTACAATTAATTTCCTCTGTTATAATATTGCTTTAGATACTTTAAAACATTTGTTATTTTAAATATTTTTTCTGTAGAAAGTTTCAAAACATGACTCTGAGAAAGAGACCATAGGCTAAACCAGCCCCCAAAAAGATTCAGGATGAAACACACACACAAACAACTCTGATAAACTGGGAGCAAAGAAGTGCATCACTAAGTTTATGAGTGAGAAAAATCTAGAAAATGATCCAAAAAGAAGAGATGGTCTCTATTTGAGCAAAGAGTAGTATGTAGTCTTTCAGATAGGAAGGGTGGTACATGATTGATATAACTAATTTGACATTTTAAAAAAAAAAATAAATTCTGAGTTAAATTAATTTGCGTAAATCTAAAGCAGGATATTATATTCTCTTGACTATATATATATGATATATATGAATTCATTAATATATGTTAACATAAATATATTTTAATTTTATTATATGTATACACACACACACACACACACACACACACACACATCTCATATGACCTTATAGATTTCTTAATACTTTATTGAGGAGTATGGTATTTAAGCATATCTAAATATTTAAGCATGAAACTTTCTTTTCTTGAGCATAATGTAGGAATATATTAGAAAACCCTAGCTTAGAATTATAAAAGTAAAAATACGAAGTTTTTAATGGATACTCCTTATTTTAATAATCAATAGGGAAATTTCAGAAAACGGGAGGTTAATAAGTAAAGGAGAGGACAGGAATTTCTGAGGGCATTTACTAAGGTCTCCAGAGAAGGTAGCGGAGTTTTCAAAGTCAGTGCCAGAGGGCTGCAAAGCTAGAGTAGAATTTGGGGGGAACTAGGAAATTAGGGAGAAAGTAGCTTCAATATTTATTTTGGGGAGTTGACAAAATCAAATCTGCTAAAAGTTACAAAAAGAAGATGTAACTATATAAGAAGCCAGACCTAGCCTGAAATTTCAAAAGCAGCAGTAATAACCATACCAACCCTCAAATAACCTGGGCTGAGTCTGTGTTACTTCCAAATCTATAACACTTGCTACTCGTTGCTAGTTTTTAATTTTAATATGTGCTTCCTTAGAGCTAATAAGGCATATTATTAATAAAACACACTCCAATTTACATGAGAATATAATACAAGCCAAGTTCCTGGGTCTTGAGAGAGAAATAAGATGGAAGTAAACCAATTCTGTGATAAAAATTTGTCCACTGAGGTTTAATTAATAGGAAGCTGGATTATCTTCAGACAGTACACTGGAAGCGAAATCTTAATCTGTGTTTACTGCAACTCAAGAAAATAGCAATAAAAATAGTAAAATCTGCCATCCATCAAATGTTTACTGGGAGTCAGGCAGTGAGATGGGAACCTTACCTGTATTTTACATCTATTCCTTACGGGAACTTATCCTAGATTTAGAAATTAAAAAAAAAAAAATTCTTAAAGAAATTAAATGATTTATTTTAGGTCATTTAGCCACTAATTGGCAGAGATGGTATTTAATTCCAATTCCTAAGATTCCCAAACTATGCTTTAGTAACTATGCTTTAGTTTGCCTCCACATCCAAAGCAAAAAAAAAAAGGAGTTGTTTCTACAAAGAAGTAATTGATCAGTTTTGCATATTAACCTCTTTTCCCTGTTTTCCTGAAGTCTTGATTGCGAAACTATAGTTCCAAAACATATATAAGTTAATCGGAGAAATTTTGCACCAATACAAACCAGCCACAAAATTAGGTTTGTAATCAATAATACGAGTAGGTTTTTTGTCAGAAAGAAAACTTGAGTTTTCAATATTTTTTCATGGAAAGAAGATAGCTTTTGTACCCAAAGACTAAGTCATATATCACTGCCTTTATTAACTTCATTATCTTAAGTGCATCACTTCACAATTCTGGGCCACAATTTCTGTGTCCTTAATTGGGGTAAAATACCTATTTGCCTTCTGGTATATTGTAAGCCTATAAAGAAGCAATGAAAGGAATGCATCCAGAATGGTTGTTCTTTTTGCAAAATAAGAGCTTAAGAGTCCAGTTTAATAAGACTAGGAGTTTTCAATTAAATTATTTAACTGCAAAAACGACTTAATTAACTGAGCACAGACACTTAACCTGTGCTAGGTATCCTGGTCTTTCAATAAAGGAGAATGAAAGGCTTTATATCATTCCATAAAAGTTTTTCAGTTACAAGTGCACTTCCCTTATATTTCAAATAAACCTCCAGGAGAGGGTGCCCCTGTAGAATCACCAAACTTTATTTCTAACCTTTAGTATGTCTTGATTGTTCTTCATTATAATTTTATTGATAAGGCCTTGACATGAAATAGAGATCTTTTAACCTTGCTTGTTATTAGGTAAAGGAAAATGCTTAAGCTGGAATTCATTATAGACCATGAACCTATAAAGTAGAAAACTAATATTCATAACTTTATATTCATTGAAAAACCTTCACCTTTAGGAATCATTAGTTTTCAGGATAGTCCATAAAGTTAAACCGAGCAGCACAAGGGCAGCTGTGGAGGATCAGAGAGGAGTGCAGATCAACAACATTACATTTAACATTGGTTGAGCAATATTCTCCTGTTCTCCAGGCTCTCAGCAGGCAGCATAACATTTCCAGAGCTCAGATTCCCCAAGGCATCTACCAGGAGAATTAAGTTGCTTTCTAAAACAATCCAAAACGGCACGTATCCCAGGGTTCATGAGACTTAAAGTTTTGGATATAGAAAATCCCTTCCCACTTGCTCTACTCCAAGTTATTGAGGCCGGCGGGAAATCAATAATGATCTTCGTTTGGAATAATACAGAACTTTCTTCTGTAGGTGTATGTGTGTGCGTGTGTGTATGTGTGTGCGTGGGTGTGTTTCAGTTTTCTTTTGCCTTAAAAATGCATCCAATAAACCACCCCAGAGCTCAGAGTGTTAAATAACATTTGTTTGTCTACAGGTTGGTTTAGTGGCTCTGCAGATCTGGGCTGGGTACTGTGATACTGACTCTTCTTGCTCTTGTGCTGGCAGTCAGCTGGCAGGCCACCTGGGGGTTTGTTGATCTGAGATGGCCTCAATTCTTCTGTATGTGCCCCTCAGTTCCTTCTAGGGGGCTCAGATTTTATCTCACACTGGTGACAAAATTACTAGGGAAAGAGGACGGGACATGCAAGCTTTCCTCATGTTTGCTGACATCCGTTGACCAAAGCAAGTCTCTTAGTTCAACTCCAAGTCACAGACAGAGAGAACTGCAAAGCTAGTAGATACTGAGGGAACATTCACCGGCAGCTAACACTGAGCATTCCCAATAGAAGGAAAGAGTAGAAGGTAAGAGTTAAGAGCATTCTTCTCACAGAAACTAGTGTTCAAATGAAATAAGGAAGAGCAGATGCCAAGTTCTACTCACAGATAATAAACTAGATTTATTCTTGATGTTATTCATAAATGCTTTTGTCCCCAGGAGTTCTCCCAGAAGGGAGAAAAGTTTTATTTTTTCAGATGAAAGTAGCCTTGTATTCTAACTAACACAGGATTCCAGAAAAGAAAGACATGAATCCTTAATAAGATACAGTCTTGATGTGTGATTTCCTGTCTGAGCTACTCGGCATCAGAACCTGCTCCAACAACATTGATAGTACTTTACCCTACAATCTCCAATTTCTAGTCACTTCTTGAACACACATTAAGAACTGATAATGAAGGTTTATTGCTCCAATTCACCCCTTAAATACTTTGTTATGCAGGACTGGGTGTCAACTCCAAAATTATGCCTTCATCAGTTCATTCTTCCTTTCTTTTTGAATACTATGGTGGTGATCCATTTATTTCTGACTTCTAATCCCAAACTTATTATAGATCACTTTATCAATATATCTATGACATGGTCAAGGTAAAGACTCCAATGGTCCTCTTTTTTTTTCCTTGTCATCTCTCTCCTAATTTCCTGTTTTGGTGTGGCATAGTGTATGGTGCACACATGAACTTACTTTAAACTCCTAATTTATTCTTCACTTTTATCTGATGCCATCGGCTCTTTTATATTGATGTCTAATACTGACTGCTTGCTCATCTCCTATTTCCCTTGAGAGAAGAGTTATTACTGTATGTTATTACAAATCAGTACATCTTTATAGTTGAGGACTCTAGGGCTCAGCAGGTGAAGTGGCTGGTACAATGTGACTGGGGATGTAAGTGAAAAAGGAAGAATTCAAAACCCAACCCGCTCAAAACAGCACGTATTTACTGGCTGTTCAGGTAGAGAATCAAGCCAAGTTTAACAAAAAACATGTAAGAAGTAGATTGTTTTCTCTGAAAAAAATAAGCATTTCTTCAGTGTTTAAAGTGATTCCAAGTGCAGGCTCTCTTCTAAAAGGGAAGTTGGGTTTTCCTTGTGGCTCACAGCATAACTATTCCACGTTTCTTCTACACTGGGTCTGGTTTGATTCCTGGCCCAGGAACTTCCATATGCTGTGGGTGCAGACACATATTTTAAAATAAATAAAAGGGAACTGAACTATGTACATAAATAGCTATACTGCAAACTAGAAAGTGATATATAGCATAAAAAGTACTGATGCATTTTTAAGACCACCTTTTAACTTTTTAACTCACAATTATTGGGAATAGACAGTAAAGAACCAAACCACATGGCATCACAATGTTTCTCCCTGTAATAAAGTCTCTAATAATCATGGCTTTTCCATTCTTAATACACTTTAGTTTTTGACATGCAATTCATAACTTACTATGTTTCCTGTTGTAGAACATTTGAGATATTTTAGATGGATGCTGTATCGTATTTATTCAAAACAGATGTTAAGATATGCTCTTTTATTGTGTAAATTCTACAATGGCAGATATTTTTTTGTGGGACCCCCAGAACAAATAACACTTTTGCAAGAATACATGAAGAAGGTAACAGGGCCAAAGGGTGAGATGAATTAAATGATACATCGTTCAGGTAAAGGACTAGAATGAATGAAACTTTTTTTGTCTTTTTTTTAGGACTGCGCACCCATGGCATATAGAAGTTCCCAATCTAGGGGTTGAACCAGAGCTGTAGCTGCTGGTCTACACCACAGCCATAGCTACACTGGATCCAAGCTGCATCTGAGACCTATACCACAGCTCACAGCAATGCCAGATCCTTAACCCACTGAGCAAGGCCAGGGATCAAACCCGCATCTTCATGGGTGCTAGCTGGGTTCATTACTGCTGAGCCACAACGGGAACTCCAGAAAATGAAAAATTAAAAGTTTTTTTTCCTTTTAAATTTTCTATAACTGAGTAGTAAAATTAAGAGAAGATAATTTTTTCTTTTTTTGAGAATGAGTTGTAAACATGCCTCTTTTGCTTTTCTCCTCATTTCAGTTTACTTCCTCATCATTAATACAGCCTATAGGCCTGGAGTTTTAGAACCACATTCAGTAGACAGTGGCAAAGATTTTACTAGTAGCTTCAACTTTCATTAATACAGTAAGGGGACAGAAATACCCAAAGTAACTAAGCAGCTTCAAAAAGTAATGGTTTAGATACTGCAAAAGCTACTCTGTCACTATAGTGAAGGATTTGACAAGTGTGTGGATGAAGAAAAAGTTATTGTTTTATTAGTTAAAGACTGGTTTCTGATACTATTAAAAGAGATGCAATTATTTATTTACATATATGGAGTCCAAAAGGGACAGCATTTTATTGGAGTAAATCTGAACCAGCCATCCTTATCAGAATGAAAATTGTAAGGCAGCATTTTAACACTATTTTCTGCTCAATGTTCTGTGGTTCTGTGATTTTTCATGTAGGGCAAGCTGTAATAAAACTAAAAGTCTTTCAAGAATGACTTTTTGTTACAAAGGACACTATTGGTATAGCTGGTAGTCTTGAATAGGGATTACATGGCAGTAATGCATCAGTGTTGATTTCCTGGTCTCAATGGTTACATTGTGGTTATATAGGAAAATGTCTTTATTTGTAGGAAATACACAGTAAAGTATGCCAAAGGATGGGGCTTAGGTCAACTACTTACTCTTCAACAGTTCCAGAAAAAGATGTTTGCATTATATTGCAATTCTTTCTAAGTTTGGGAGCCTATCAAAATTTAATAAAATATTTTAAAGTTAAAAAAATTAACTTTTTAAAACAATTGCTTCAAAATACTGTTATAATGATAATATTGTAGGGACTTAACCATAGTTTAATTCTTAATAGTTAAAGTTTTATTATGACCATTTTTGAAAAATATGTTTGTTTTTTAATTCCATCTGTTTTTCATTTTTAATAGAGATAAGATATACAATGCATTTATAAATGTCCAAGTGAGATCAAGTAATAATGACTCTGGATAATGTCAGTGTTAAATGCAGCAATGAAATGATAAATTATGTATTAAACTACACGGAAGCATAATGTAAATAATATACTGTCCTTATGAGAAAATGACACAATTTGGACCTTGGTAGAGGAAGGCATTTCTGAATTATCATAACAAAGGGTGACACAACTTGAATATGTTATGAGGTAAAGTTAGATATTGTAATGGTCATAAACAGCTCTCCTAAATCATGGTATATGGAGTGAATAACAGGAACGAGGCAACTTAAGGCTAGAGCTTAGTCAAAAACAGAAGATAAAAATATCATGTGTAGCAAACTGAAATATACAGAGTATAAAAATCAGTCTAAGAAAAGGGAGTGAGGGTGTTGAAAAAGAAGAATGCAAAAACATGCAGAAAAAAACAACCCAATGACATATGTTGTTATTACTGGCCCAAATGTGGTTTCGTAGCAATGTTCAAATGTGACAGACCTCTTTGTAATCTTAGAATGTTTTTTGTAGACTTAGAATCAGAACAGGAAGCCGGGATGATTTTATATGATGACACTGATTAATCAATCTCTTCCAAAGAGACATATCTCTTTACAGTGACTTGTGTTTGCCAGGTAGAGTTCATCTCCTTGCTCAGTGAAAACTTTGAAGGCCACTTATTTGTTTTGAATACATTTTACACACCTACCTTGAATTTCTTCACTTGATCAATTTAAAAACAATTAATTTAGTGAAATACTGTTTTTGAATCAGTAGCTTGTTAATTTTTATTCATTTACTGATTAATTTAATGACTTCTGAATATCCCTAATATTTAAATAAAATTAAATAAAAGTAAAATAAAATTAAATAAAATTAAATAAAATTAAATAAAAGTATACTATTTACTTTTAAAACTTCTTAGGCTTTATAAAATGGAATAATCCTGCATATATTCACAAAAAGTTTCTTTTTATCCATACTATAGTTTTTGATATTAGTCCATATCCATGAATGTATATTTAATATAAACCTTGACTATTTTATTTTATTCATTCTTTGTACTCAGGCTTTTAAAGTGGGTCAATTATAAATAGCTAATTGAAAGTTATCTTTGTTTTATTATTCATTTGTATTCTTTGTCTTTAAACTGAAAAATTCAGTAAATTTGGATTTACAATTACTGATACAATAAATTTGTTTTTGTATATTGGTTTGTGCTACTTTTCTGTTTCTATGCCAAAATACCTGACCCAGAGAAATTACGAGAAAGTAAATTTGCTTTTCTAAACCACTGTTTTATGTTTGCTATGCAGCTATATAGATAAGCAATAAAAATCGCTAACACGTTAAGAGAAAACAACCCTTTAATTTAACTAACCTTCTTTTTGAAGAATTACTTTGGCCCGGTATTTCTCACCTTTATTAGTTTTTTACACAGTGGTAAATCATCATAATACTTGATTTTATTATCTGAGACAATGCATATTTTATTCTCCTTTTTTATACATAGAATTACTGCTGTCTAAAGATTCTGTTACTGAATGAACATTTCAAGAAGAATGTGGGCAGTAGTTTTAAGTAGAATAATGTTAGCTTGTGTGGTTGTCCTGGGATGCAGTACCTTTTGTGATGCAGAAAGATCCATCAGTGGTGCTTTTCATAATCACCCAGTGCCTTTGGTTTGCTTTTCCAGAGTCGTTCTCCACTCTTCTCCCTACGGACCTCTGCCCTTGGAGGCTGCCTCTGTGGACTTTATCAGTAGATTCCCCGCTCTCTATACCCTTATTGGGTTCAGCTACCTGGGAACCCTGGTAGAAAGTCAAATGGTGCTTGGAAAGCGAGGTAGGCACACTTATTCCTTTGTTATCCTGTGTCCCTCTGTCAGGATGAATCTGTCACTCGCTGGAAGGCCACTTGTCCTCTCAAGTGAGCCTGCTCCATAAGAATTTCTTTGTATATAATTATCATCATAACCTTTTCCTCTCTAGTATCCCTAGATGTAGTAATACACACTAGTCATAGTGGCATCTCATACAAATATGTATGAAATATCTCTGCAATTAAACTTTCCTAAAATTATTCTATTTTGGATGCACTTTCTGTCTTTGTGACACCTGACATAGCTCCTTAAAATCCAGAATTTAGCTTTTTAAAAAAAAGGCCACTTTGATGGTCAGAAGCTAAAGATAAGAAAAAGAGGGGCAAAAACTATTCACAAAATGATCCAGGAGCAAGCTAGTTGATATTATGGAGAATTGTAAAAAGATGAAAGTAATAAAAAGAGTAAATCACCAGGTTCTATATTCTGCTGAGAATAGTGTTTATTCTGTTTACCATCATTTTTAACTTTGAAGAAAGATAACTGGGTTTTTACATGTTGGAAAGAATAATTTATGAGGCTTGCTTGCAGATTCATATTTAAAAGCATGCTTTCTTATCATTCTACATCTATTCTCTTGCTTCAAATGTATATTAAGCTATCTCTTGTTTTCCGATCCTATCATTCCTTACATTAGCTCAGACCTCCTCCTCAGAAGAAATTGAGACAAAGACTTCAGTGCCAATAGATTTGTGGGGGTGGGAGGCACCCACAAATTAATTCCCTTTGGGGTATGCAGAAGTGAGGCAGGAACTCCAAAAAAGGATTAAGTATCAAGCTAGTTACATGTGACAGCTGAAGCTTAACCCCACAAAGGACTTCTGGGAAACAGTATGGAAAGGGTTTAGGGTTAACTCACCTAATCAACAAAGAATCTGTGGCATTAATACACCAACTTCTGTCAGTTATTGGTCCTTGACTCCCTAGAACTTCCAGCCTGCTAAGCTCGCAATTAGACTGAGTGCTAATTACCAAAAAAAAAAAAAAAAAAAAAAAAAAAAAAAAAAAAAAGCCCTCAGGCCAAGAAAAAAAAAAGAAAAATCCAAGTACTGGCTTTAGGAAGTCAGGCTGGTCTGCACTGAAATGGTAAAGACCAAAGAGATAAGCCGAGGCAGTAGCAGTACCTGCTTTGCAACTAATCCATTTTCTACACTGCCACCAGAATGCTTTTGGTCAAAAGTAAATTCGATTTGGTGACCCTTGGCTTATATATTTTAAAGTTGTTCACAGAATTTTTAGAATAAACTTCAAACTCCTAAACATAATATAACAAGTGCCTTCAAGATTCAGTCTCAGCTACTTTTCCATCCTCATCATTTTATGACCCACACCACCCAGAGTGGATTCTTTCAGACTTCACAGTACAACATGGCACCTCCTAACACAGGACACCTGTGCACAGGCGGCCCTTTTTTCCCTACTTAGTTAATGCCTAATCTATTTTCCAATTTTAGCTTATTAATTATGGCTGGCTAGGATAGCCTTCCCTGAGCACTGCATGTGAAATCTACTAGGATGTCCTTTTATATCATATACCTTCTCTTTATAGAATTTGCCAGAGTTATTACTTTGCCTCTGTTTAAACAGTATTTTGTAATATTTACCTCCCTGTATTGAATATATGATTGAAAGTTTCAGGTTTTTCCCTCCCCAATTAGTCTCCATCATTTGACAAGAAAATGATAGGTGTTTTATAGAGATTCTATAATTAGTTTAAAAATAAAGTTATTTATAATATTTGAAGCCTCTATTAAATTATATTTGTGATAGTGTTATAAATACTGAATAGTAATAATAAAAATGAATACCATTTATTAATATATAGAATGGTACTGAATTAAACCCTTTTCTTGTATTACCTTATTTAGAGAAAGTTATAATTTTGAAGTTCCCTCATGGATCAGCATTCTCTCATCATCTGGAATTGCCACTGCTGTGGCTTGCGTCATTGCTGTGGTTCAGGTTCAATCCCTGGTCCAGAAACTTCTGCATGCTAGGGGCATGGCTGAAAAAAAATAAAGGAAGTTATAATTTTTTATTACTCTAACTACAGGAATATATTGGGTATATACTCTAAATAGATACTGTAAGGAACTATTGATGTATAGAACAAAATTTATGACTTCAAACAGTTCATGGTCCCATTGGGAGATAATATTTTTATATGTACATAATAAAATATTTATATAAATTAATAAAAATACTTATATATATACATTAATTGAGTAAGGAATTTGTACAAATGGCACCCTAGGCATTAAATAAACGCTAATGAATATAAACATAAGCAAATATTAAGGAAACAGCACTAAGAACAATGGTGATATGTCTGGGAAGAAAGAGAAAGAATTGGGGCTTTTTTTTTTTTTTTTTTTTTTTGTCTTTTTAGGGTCATACCTGTGGCATATAGAGGTTTTCAGGCTAGGGGCTGAATCAGAGCTTTAGCCGCTGGCCTATATCACAGCCACAACAACGCCAGATCTGAGCCATGTCTGTGACCTATAGTACAGCTCATGGCAATGCTGGATCCTTAACCTACTGAGCAAGGCCAGGGATTGAACCTAGGTCCTCATGGATAATAGTTATATTTGTTTCCCTGAGCCATGACAGGAGTTCTGAATTGTGGCTTTTTTGGCAAGTCTTGGAGGGTGGCTAGGTTGGAATAGTTTGAAAACAGTGGGGGTTTTATAAAAATTTTAGACTAACAAATATAAGTATGACATCAACATTTTATATGAAAATGATAATCTCACAATGGCTAAAAGTGAAAATGTATTTTACTTACTTTCCAATAGATGAACTAAATTATTGAAAGTCATCACACCTTGACATTTTATTGAAGAAAAGCCAATGCATACTGAATCTTTCTTCAAATAATGCAGTTGCTTGACAAATGTTGGGCAGATCTTCTCAGTAAGAAATATATGTATGTGGATCGCTTTTCCCTTTTTTCTTTCCCCTTCTCTCCTTGGCAGTCTTGTAAATATCAGGTCATCATGAAAGCCAGTGACAAGCAATCATTCCTAAAATTAGAGGCAATCCCCACGTTTGTTAACAAAGGTCATGTGAAAAGTCATTAGAGGCAGCTTAGGATAGTAGTTAAGAATCTGCATAGCAAAGGTGGACTTCACAGGCTCAAATATGTGATTGGCCATTTACTACATGACCTTGAGCTATTTCATTAGTCTCTCAGAACCTCAATATTTTCACTTGTAAAATGGGTTTAAAAATAGGATATCTATCATCAGGCTTCATGTAGAGTGGTTAGAACAGTATCTGATTTTTAAGAATCATTAGAATAACTGATTGTCATCTTGCAAAGATGCTTATCTGAGAGACCTGACCATCAGAACGAATTCTTTTCCCTTCTCATCCAATACCTTACCAAATCTCCAAGGAACCAGATTTCTAGGGGCATCCAGGAGGAAACCATGAAACTGAAGGACAAACAGCATAGGGAAGTCTCAATCACAAGAGAAGAAGGGGTAAGAAGAAGAGGAAGGAGTTCAAGGTGAGAGAGGTTTCTCTGAAGACCTTGAAGAGGAAGACATTTGATAGCCTATTGTCAATAAGGAAGGCTAGGCACCAGTAAGGGAAACTAGGAGACAGGAAGACAAAGGAATAGGGGAGCACAGCTAGTTCCCAGTCTCTACCAGATGAGGATATGGAAAAGGACTGGAATTTACAATTTCAATTGAAAGAAAAAAAGTCCTTAGCTGTGCTATGCATGTGCTAACTAGTTAGAAGTAAGTCCTTTAGTGAAATGAGTTGTATTTGTCTTTTCCTTTCTTGCTAAGATGGTAGTGTTAAAACAGGCCAGTAGCTAGATAGGAGCAGAGAAAGAGGACACAAAGTGGCAGGAAACCCACATTTTGAAAACAGTGGGTCCTTGGGCAGATAAGGAAAAGCAGGAACCTCCAGGCTGACAGGATACCACACATTCTGGGGTGATGTGTCTTGGAGGCACACAAAAAGAGGTAGAAAAAGGCAGGAATTGCTGGTGTCTGAATTTAACCTTTTGATCATTATGCTCGCACTATAATAAAATTAGCTTGCAGATAAGTGCCCATCAGGCACCAGTGCCATGACACTTCAAGTCTAAATCAGGACAAAAATCCGCCACTCTGGAAAGTGGAGCTGGGATGAAAATTAGGGAATATGACCCCCAAACTCCTTCCCCAGTACATAGTCCACCTATTTACTTGTATGACTCATAACCAGCTTGCCAAAGAAGCTTAGGGTGGCTGCTCCTGGGTCTACCCATTCTGAGAGCCTATTCTTGCTTACATAAATCCTCACTTTCTTGTGTTTCTGAATTCTTTCTGTAAGAATTCAAGAATCTTACTTTCACTGGGAACAATAGTAGTACTGTTAGTACACAGAGAAAAAGATAAAAATAAGGGTATTATTAAATGTGATTTTAAACAATTTATAATATGTTAAAATTATTCGTAATTTTCAATTCCTCAAGTATGTTGCATGTATGAAGAATTACTATAGATATAGTATTTCCTCATTTTCAAGATGAAATTATTCCTTAATTTATGGCCACATATAATTTGCACCATCATGTGATAATCTTGTCTTTTTTTTTTCCACAAGCATTTCTTTTTTTGTACTTGTAGATTGTTGTTGTGGTTTCCAAAATCGCAGAATTTATGCTAAAATATTAAAAGCATGGTTCAATATTTATATATTTCCTTCTATGTTTAATCAAAATGTTGTGCCTTAATGCTCCCTACGACTCTGCGGAATTAAAGACAGATATAATGTTTCAATTGTACCTTCAAATCTGGTGGAGATCTTAGAGTTTTTAGAAATTTGCTGTGTGTGCTGTGCTTTCCACCTATAAATTAAGCTCTTATGAGAGGCTTTTGAATTATTTCCAAAAGTCAGAAATTTAGTGCTCTTAAATTACAGTTGGCAGGTTCTACTTTGATTGTTCTAATAGGTTTCCTTTTTAGAGAAATATTTATTTATTTATTTATTTATTTATTTATTTATTTTCTTTTTAGGGCTGCACTGCAGCATATGGAGCTTCCAGGCTAGGGGTTGAATCGAAGCTACAGCCGCTGGCCCACACCATAGCCATAGCAACACAGATGGATTCCCAGTCACAACTCAAAGGTTAGTGGGTTAAGGATCCAGCATAGTCACTGCTATAGCTCAGGCCACTGCTTGGGCACAGGTTCAGTCCCTGGCCCAGAAACTTCCATATGCTGTAGGTGGGGCCAAAAATAAATAAATAAACTAATCATATTCTGACTTACTAAAGTGACAGTCCTTTTCAGTTGTGGATATAAAACTCATGAAACAATACAATACATTTGGATTATTAAGAGAATTTCAGAAAAGCTCTTTAGGAAAAAATTGCTAAATATACTTCATATACTTATTTCTTCCATAGTAACTACGGAAGATAAAATTGTTTCATGAGTTTTCCTCGTTATGATATAATTGCATGAAGCTTATGATTTGTTGTTGTCAGACTTTATTTTTCATTGTAATGATTAGCTCTTATAAGTAGACCATATTTTAATAGGAACAGTTATTGTGAAAAACATAATTATCATTGTTAAAACACTGAAGATACTTTTTCTCAATTATTTGTGATTGTCTTTCTAAAAGAAGACAGAAATTAAAAAAGAAAACTATTTCTAAATTCATTTTTTTAAGCAAATTCAAATTAGTTTTCAAGGGTTTAAAATATTTTTCATTATTTTATTATTCATTTAGTATATGTTGTATTATTCATGGGGTTTTGATTCCACTTTACAAGAAAAATATTCTGAAAGTGTTTCATGGCACATCATCCAATTCTAAAGAAAGTTAAATTACAACAAAATGTTCTTAATTGACAGATGAATAAATGTTACATGACCTATTTAATCACAACTATTAATATGGAAATATTTGGGACAAGTTTAAATAACTAAACAATTGTTCATGTTATTTTTCATTCAATATATTTATTCCTACATAATCATAATTGGAAGATCTGGCCAGACAATGGCTTTCAGCAATTTTGGCAATCTAGCTTGTAGTTTTTAAAGATTATTCTCGACACATGGCAGTATTTCCCCGGTGTTAGATAATAAGTCAGTTTCTTCAGGTCCTTTAAAAGGAGTATACTCTCTATTTAATTTGCTGGGAAAAAGTGCACTGAAATTGAGTTTATAACAATCATTTTTAAATTTGAATGTGCACACCAATTAAAGTAATTCTGTTTTGCTTTAATATTACCCATTATCACTATAACATGTTTTCAATTTTCTATTTTTAATACAACGGAAAATTTCAAATTACCCCCAATAAATCAGAATGTTGCTGCAAGGAATTTATAAATAAATGATCTTTTAAGTTTAGTACACACCACAGAAAATAGATGAACTGAATTAAAACCTGAAAAACCGATATTACTGATTTAGAGTTTAAAAAGAATTGGTTATGGGGAGTTGACATTGCAGAATTCTGAAAAAGAAATATATATATATTTGCTTTTTAGGGCCACACCCATGGCATATGGAAGTTCCCAGGCTAGGAGTTGAATGGGAGCTGCAGTTGCTGGCCTACATCACAGCCACAGCAACTTGGGATCCAAGCCATGTCTGCGACCTGCACCACAGCTCACAGCAATGCCAAATCCCTGATCCACTTATTTGTTGAAGCACTATTTATTTATTATTTATTTATTTATTTTTGTCTTTTTGCCATTTCTTGGGCCGCTCCCGTGGCATATGGAGGTTCCCAGGCTAGGAGTCGAATCAGAGCTGTAGCTGCTGGCCTACGCCAGAGCCACAGCAACTTGGGATCCAAGCCAGGTCTGCAACCTACACCACAGCTCACAGCAACACCAGATCCTTAACCCACTGAGCAAGGCCAGGGATGGATCCTGCAACCTCATGGTTCCTAGTCAGATTCGTTAACTACTGAGCCACAGAGGGGAACTCCAGAAGCACTGTTATATAGCTGTGTGCTTCACACAAACATAAGTATAAAATGACAAAGCCATAATACACCTGAATGATGGTGGGTTGATGGGAGGAAAGTTTAATGGTATAAAATGGAAAGAAAATCACGCTCTTTAATATAGAGATGGTTGTCTTTTGGGATCCCAATGAAAAGTCATTCAAAGATGAGATAATATTAATCTATCCAATCATTGAAGTTCCATTGGGAACTGTAAGATATAGCAAACAAATATCAGATAAGGAATATTCAATTCATATTAGAATCAGAAGGCATTGCCAGTTTAATAAATCAAGTTACTAGACAGGAATTTGGGGAAATTGTTCTGGAGAAATGAAGGGGTAAAGATTCTACTTAAAAGAATTTGAACACTTTCGGTTTCAAAGACAAAGAGTTTTTGCACTTACCAATTAGGAACAAATTGCCTTGAGGTAAAAACAAAGAAACATACACACAGACACATACACACAAAGATTTTGACAAAGAAAATTATCATCTAAACCTAGAAGAAAATAAATGCATAGTGGAGTAAAATGGCATTGTCGTATATATAGATCCTAGAAAAATATTAAGTCATTTCTCATTTATGAACTTGGTGTTCTCTTTATTCTTGTAATGCAATGCCTGATTTATTTCCACTTTTATGAAAATAAATAGATTAAAAGATTGTGTTCTTTGACTATTATGACCAATATTAAGATCTGTTTTATCCTTTTTTTCCAGATAAGAGCACATAGATATTACAAAAATTGAACATGCAATGTTTATGTAACTGTTTTGGGAAATGTAATTTTATATAGAAACGATTCTTACTAGCTAGTTAATATATCTGTTAAAGATAGCCTGTCCAGGGCAACTGTCTCAATTAAGCAGCAGAGTTATGTGTATATATTAACAAAACATTATTTCTGCCTTCAGAGGGGCAGTAAATGCGAGAATACCTCTTCTCTTCAAAGTCATCACTTGTTCCAATGGAACTTAGCTGTAGGTTCAGGTGAAAGCCTTTTGTTTTAGTCCATCATTCAAACAGACCTTGCTTCTGGAACTACGCTCTTATAAAGAAATATCTCACTAGAATGTCATTTAAAAAAAAATTGTGTGGAATATCTGAATGTTGCCGAAGCCTGCTTTCTTTAAGAAATCATGAAAGACAGTAAAGGAAAAACAAAATCAAAATCTGGGAGTTCCTGTCGTGGCGCAGTGGTTAACGAATCCGACTAGGAACCATGAGGTTGCGGGTTCGGTCCCTGCCCTTGCTCAGTGGGTTAACGATCCAGCGTTGCCGTGAGCTGTGATGTAGGTTGCAGACACGGCTCGGATCCTGCGTTGCTGTGGCTCTGGCGTAGGCCGGTGGCTACAGCTCCGATTCAACCCCGTGGGAGCGGCCCAAAAAATAGCAACAACAACAAAAGACAAAAAGACAAAAAAAAAATAAATAAAAATCTGATCTGAATTTCAGAAAAAGAGCGAAGGACAATAACCACACCAATCTACTTTAATAATTAAAGTCAAAAGAAATTTAATTTTGAAGGAATAAGAACTCTAAGAGCTTCTTATTCCTTTCCACAGGCATCCTTCTGCTTTGGAGTTTGTTCTTCAGTTCAATTGGAAAAATAGAAAAAATATCTAGAATTAGAGTCAGAACAACAGTGTTTTAGCTTCTTTTTCCTCCCAATAAGGAGACTCAATTATCAAAGAGAAAGTAACGAGCTTATGGATTGAACTATCTTTTGGCGAATAAGTCACTGTGAAGATGTATAGATAGTGGAAACCATTATTACATTTTGCTCCTATTTCGGGTTTGAGAAGCTTTATGATGTATGGTAGAAATTTTTCATTTCCTGCACCTGAGCTACAGTATGTTACCTGCTAAAAACCTCACTTGTGTTCTTTCTTCTAGAATTTAAGCTATATCCTCTAGATTAGCTACTGCTCTTCTAAAAAACAAGTATTTTACTTTAGAGATGTCGTTCATTACAATTATGTGCTTATGCCAAAGTCACCTTGAGTACACACAATACATTCCAATACCAGATTAATGACCATACTTGTTAACAGAGAGCATTGCTTCAGCATGACTCAGATGAATATACCCATTTCCATAAGGCTTCATAATTATATAAAAACAAAAGGAATTAACCTACAAAAAATCCAAAAAGTGACTGTGGTAATGATAGTTAAAAGGGAGGAAGGGTATCGTAAAGATAGTTAAAAGGGAATAAGTTTAACAAATAAACATACATTTTACAAGTGAATGGTCCTATTTAAGATTTCACTATGCATTGAAATTCCACTTTATCCCATTTTCAGAGTATGAAGTCCATGTAGCTTGGATCATTGTTGAAACCGGAGTTTGAGAACTAAATTCTCTAGTATAATGTGTAATATTAATTTACATAATTCTAAATTCTATATGCATCATAGGATAGTATGATATGGTTTATCGTATAATATCATATAATTCAACAATTCCTTGATTTTTTACTGCATCTTAATAATTTTTATTTCATAATAATCAGCATTTGGGGGAAATTCATGGGTTATATACATATGAAAAAAAAGACCTGTTCTTATGCCATATGTTATTTTGCTTTATTTTGGTTTTCTGTGATTGTCTATGTGAGACAAACAAAGTAAAGAAACAAAAGGCAATCAATTAAAAACTTATTATGAATTATCCATGCATTCCTGAGGTCCTCTGAGTTAAAGCATTTAACTCAAGAGACATGTACTTTGGTTTTTTTAAAAAGGTCGCTCTGAATGTTATCAACAAAAATCAGAAGGAAGAAAAAGCTCCAAGCTGGTGTGATTATAACACACCATCAGTGAAAGTCAAGTTTCCTATCCTTGACTGCCAAAGGTGTAAATGAGCATCTGAGGCTAGTGCTAATTACAGCAATCTAAAGACAGAAACTGCTGTTCTTAAATCTAGGAAGCAAAGTGAGATCCAGCATTGATTTCCAAAGTGTGTAATTTTAGAACTCCTTCATGATGTGATACTCTGTTTGATCTTTCTAATGATGGCTCACATTTAAATCACTCATCTAAAGCATTTTATTTAAAACAGCTTTTAAAGCCTTTATAAACACTGACTTGTAATTACTATCAATGTAAAGATTTTTTAATTATTAATGGCCTTTGGTATGTTTTCTGATAGTCCAAGTTAACTGAATATTCAGAATAATTTCACTGGTAGTTTTCAAAAAAGCAAAAAACCCTAAAGAGCCCATAATAATTTTAGCAATGATGTGTTAAGTTGCAAATATGGATGATCGATTTGGATTTTGAGGGTCAGGAATTGGCATTATTGAAATATGGAAGTATAGTGCCTTCCCTCCCTTTCAGTCTAGAGGAAGAAGTCTGCTATAGTATAATAGAGCAAAACATGCCTGAATAAGTTATTCATTTCTTTTGAGTCTGAGTTTTGTATAGTAAATAAAGATAAGAGATTTATTAATGGGGTTATTTTGAAGATGGCATGAATTGTTATATGTACAATACTGAGAAAAAAAGCCTCAAGGCAATAATTCCTTATTTTATTATAATTATTGAACCATTGATAGCTTTCTTTGCACTGACTTACTCTCTTTTACTTAAAATCATGTTAATTTTCTCTATCTTAAAACCATGTTCTATTAATGCTAGGACCTATAAGATGTCCCATCCTCTCTTTTGTCCTTTTACAGACAAACTCTTAATAATTTGTGGTAGTTATCACCAATTATAGTAGATTCCATATACTCTCACATATATGTGTAACTTAGACATGGGTTTATAATATCTTTAACATTTTTTTTCCCTGATTCTGTTCACTGCATTATTTGTTTAAACATCTTTACAGATCAGCAAATTTAGAGCTACATTATTATTTTCAAGGATAATAATTATGGTACCATAATTTCACAGGACTATCTATGGTGAACATGCTACATATTCCTGTTCTTACTTGTTCTTTCCTCTATTGGAAAAGTAGTATGGTGTAGCACTTTGAATCAGAAGCTCTAAATCTGTATTGCTAGAGTGCAAATCTTGGTCATGATACTTAATAGTTGAATAAATCTAGGGACAAAAAGAACATAGAGGATCTATTGTCTTATTAAGGGTATGATATAATCTTACCGAAGTTGAGGCAGTGAGAAAATTTTCTCTTACTGAAAATTTATCATCTTCTAGATTAGAAGGAACCATATCTTAAAGTACCATATGTGTAGCATTTTTCATATAATGGATGCTTCTTGATCTAGAATAATTAGCATTTGTTTTCTTTAAACTGTAGTGATCAATACTTTCTCTTTCTGTACTCATCAGAACTCTTTTTGGATATACATATGTATTGGAAAACCTTTTACAGATAAGCTTCTCCATAGTCATGAATTTTGTTTTCATTTTGTGTATGTATATATGTCTTCATTTATTCCTGCTACCCCTTTCTCTACTAAGGACCTAAATTTTTCTGGCTCCACAGTAACCTGTGTAGAACAGCCTTCTTAGAGGATATGCATCTTAATGTCATCCACAGGAGAATGTGATGGCCAAAAATCTCCATTTACCCTCATCGTGAGTCAGTCAGTCACTGGGACCCTAAAACCAGTGGTTCCCTTCTGACATCAATTCTTGATTCATGAGAAATTCTAAAAATTCTACCATGAAATGCCAACAAGTTAGCATCACATTTTTGAGGGCATAATGTTTCAGTCTATCTTTCTTCTTTCATTGTGGTAAAATATACATAACATAAAATCTACCATCTTAACCAGTTTTAAGCGTAAAATTCAGTGGGATTAAATACATTCATAATATTGTACGACCATTACCACAATACATCTCTAGAACTCTTTTATATTGCAAAACTAAAACTCTGTGCTCATTAAGCAATAACTCCTCATTCTCCCTTTCCCCCCAGCCCCTTGTAAAAACAATTTTACTTTCTTTGTCTATAATTTGGACTATTTAGGTACCTCATATAAGTAGAATCATATAGTATTTCTTTTGAGACTGGCTTATTTTACTTAGCATAGTGTCCTCAAGATTCATCCATTTTGTAAAAGGGTTATACATGTGTAGCGTATGTAAGATTTTTAAGGCTGAATAATATTTTGTTTGTATGTATAGACAACATTTTGCTTATTCCTTCATTGATGGACATTTGGCTTGATTCACATTTTAGCTGTTGTGAATGATGCTGCAATGCACATGTGTGTTAAATACCTCTTCAAGACCCTGTTTTCAATTATTTTGTATATATACCTATAGGTTAAATTGCTGGATAATATGGTAATTTTATTTTTGATTTTCTGAGAAACCACCATA
Source organism: Sus scrofa (assembly GCF_054392235.1). NCBI lineage: Eukaryota > Metazoa > Chordata > Mammalia > Artiodactyla > Suidae > Sus > Sus scrofa. The sequence continues at coordinate 67,779,915 of NC_139390.1, forward strand.
CTGTTTTCCATAGTAGCTCTACCATTTAACATTTCTATTAACACTGTACAAGGATTCCAATTTTGTAGCATTCTAATCAGCACTTATTTTCTGATTTTTGATACAAGCCATCTTAATGGGTATGAGTTGATAGCCTATTGAAGTTTTAATTTGCATTTTTTTTTTTTTGTCTTTTTACCATTTTCTTGGGCCGCTCTCATGGCATATGGAGGTTCCCAGGCTAGGGGTCGAATCGGAGCTGTAGCCACCGGCCTATGCCAGAGCCAGAGCCATAGCAACGTGGGATCCGAGCTGCATCTGCGACCTACACCACAGCTCACGGCAATGCCGGATCGTTAACCCACTGAGCAAGGCCAGGGATTGAACCCGCAACTTCATGATTCCTAGTCGGATTCGTTAACCACTGAGCCATGACAGGAACTCCTAATTTGCATTTCTATAATGATTATTGATGTTTAATATCTTCCCATGTGCTTATTGGACATTTGTATAACTTTGTTAGATATAAAAATTCAAGTCTTCTGCCAATTTAGATACTAGTGTTTTTTGTTTGTTACATTTTATGAATTCTCTCTATATTTTGTTTATCACATATATGATTTTCAAATATTTCCTTCCACTATGTAGGTTGCCGTTTTACTCTATTGGTAGGGTTTTTAAAAAAACTTTGTTGAAATATAGTTGTTTTACAATGTTGTATTAGTTTCAGGTATATAGCAAAGTGAGTCTGTTATACATATAAATGTATCCATTATTTTTTCTCATATAAGTTATTACAAACTATTGAGTAGATTTTCCTGTGCTATACAGTAGGTTCTCATTAATCATCTATTTTATACAACAGTATGTATATGTTATTACCCCTCTGCATGTTCCTCCGTCCCACAATGGCTTCACCTATGCTAACCATAAGATCAGATTTGAAATCTGTGAGTTTGTTTCTTTTTTTTTTTTTTTTTTTGGATTTATTTATTTATTTTTTACTTAATTTTATTTATTATAATTGATTTACATTGTTCTGTCAATTTCTGTTATAAGAAAGAACTTTTTATTTTTTTATTTTTTTTTTTATTTCCCCAATACATTATTTTTTTCTACTTCCAGCATGGTGACCCTATTACTCATACATGTATACATTCTTTTTCTCACATTATCATGCTCCATCATAAGTGACCAGACATAATTCCCAGTGCTACACAGAAGGATCTCATTGCTAATCCATTCCAAAGGCAATAGTCTGCATCTGTTAACCCCAAGTTCCCAATCCATCCCACTCCTTCCCCCTCCCCCTTGTCAACCACAAGTCTATTCTCCAAGTTCATGATTTTCTTTTCTGTGGTAAAGTTCATTTGTGCCTTATATTAGATTCCAGATATAAGTGATACAGTATGATATTTGTCTTTCTCTTTCTGACTTCCTTCACTCAGTATGAGTGTCTCTAGTTCCATCCATGTTGCTGCAAATGGCATTATTTTGTTCTTTTTATGGCTGAGTAGTATTGTATTGTGTATATATACCACATCTTCCTAATCCAGTCATCTATTGATGGACATGTGGGTTGTTTCCATGCCTTGGCTATTGTGAATAGTGCTGCAATGAAAATGTGGGTGAATGTGTCTTTTTCAAGGAAAGTTTGGTCTGGATATTTGCCCAAAAATGGGATTGCTGGGTCAAAGTTCTCTTGTACCATTTTTGTTAGATTCCACACATAAATGATATGATTTTTGTCTTTTCTGTCTTACTTAATTCACTCAGTATGATAATCTATAGGTCCATCCATGTTGCTACAAATGGGGTTATTTTGTTCATTTTTTATGGTTGAATAATATTGTCTATATGCTCCACATCTGCTTTATCCATTCCTCTCTCAGTGAACATTTAGTTTGCTTCCAAATCTTGTTTCTCGTGAATAGTTCTTCAATGAACATCAGGGAGCACGTATCTTTTCAAATTATGAATTTCTCTGGATAGATGCCCAGGAGTGGGATTGCTGGATTTTATGGTAGTTCTATATTTAATTTTTTAAGGAACTTCCATACTGTCATCCATAATAGTTGCACCAGTTTACATTCCTACCAACAGTGAAGGAAGATTCAATTTTCTCCATACCCTCTCCAGCATTTATCATTTGTAGAATTTTTGATGATGGTCATTCTGATTGGTCTGAGGTGATACTTCATTATAGTTTTGACTTGAATTTCTCTAATAATTAGTGATGTTGACCATATTTTCATGTTTCTTGGCCATCTGTATTTTTCAGAGAAATGTATCTTTAGATCTTCTGCCCATTTTTTGTTTTCGTGTTCTAAAGCTCCATGGGATGTTTGTATATTTTGGAGATTAAGCCCTTTTTGGTTGCTTTATTTGCAAAGATTTTCTCCTATTCTGTGGGTTGTCTATTTGATTTTTTAATGATTTCCATTGCTGTTCAAAAGCTTTTCAGTTTAATTAGGTCCCGTTTGTTTATTTTTGGTTTTATTTTCCTTATTCTAGGAGCTGGATAACATTTTAAAATATTTTGTTCAAGTTTTATAAAAAATGCCATTGGTAACTTGATAGAAATTGCGTGAATATGTAGATGGCCTTGGGTAATAAACTCATTTTGACAATATTGATTCTTCCAATCCAAGATCATGGTATATCTTTCCATCTCTTTGTGTAATCTTTGATTTATTTTATTTATTTATTTATTTTTATTTTTTTATTTTTTTTTGTCTTTTCTAGAGCCACACCCAAGGCATATGGAAGTTCCTAGGCTAGGGGTCTAATCAGAGCTCTAGCCACCAGCCTATGCCATAGCAACACAGAATCCAAGCAGCATCTGCGATCCCACATCTGTGACGTACACCATGCTTCATGGCAATGCCAGATCCTTAACCCAATGAACAAGGCCAGGGATTGAACCCACAACCTCATGGTTCCAAGTCAGATTTGTTAACCACTGAGCCATGACGGGAACTCCAATCTTTGATTTCTTTCATTAGCATCTTACAGATTTCAGAGTACGTGTCTTTTGCTTCCTTAGGTAGATTTATTCTGAGGTATTTTATTCATTTTGATATGATGGTAAATTTGATTTCTTTCCTTAATTTCTCTCTTTGATCTGTCATTGTTAGTATATAGAATCACAACAGATTTCTGTGTATTAATTTTATATACTAAAACATTATCAAATTCATTGATGAGCTCTAACAGTTTTGGGTTTTTTTTGTTTTTTTTTCTTTTGGCTACTCAGACTTGATCATTTCCATTACTTTATCTTCAATTTGCTGATTCTCTCTTCACCCACTCAAATCTACCTTTAAATTTCCTTTAGTGAATTTCTCAGTCAAATTGTTGTACTTTTCATTTTCAGAATTTAATTTTTGTTTCTTCCCAGGTTTTCTCTTTGTTTTTTTATTTTGTTCATACATAATTTTCTTGACTTATTTCACAAGTTATTTTACTTCCCCAAGCATCTTTAAGTCTGCTGTTTTAAAGTCATTGTCTAATACATCTGCTATCAAGTCTTTTTCAGTGTTTTTTTTTTTAATATTCCCTTTGAATGGATCATTTATCCTGTTTTGCTGTATGCCCTGTTAATCAGAAAATTCTGCCAGTGCAATTATTGCCTAGGTGAGAGACAAAATATTCATATTTCCTATTCCATCATATTCCCAGAATTTCTAAGTCTATCTTATCTATATTTATTATCTTAGTAATATCCACTCCCAGAAGAGAATTTAAAACAGATCAGGAAAACAAGCACTTCTTTGAATTAAGATGAAAACTGATTGCTAACATTATTCTTTGACTTAACAGCCTTTATTAAATTGCTTAAAGGTCAGAAGTTGCCTACCTCATCTTTATTCTCCCTGACATCCAAATCCCTTCCTCCTTGTTTTCCTTGCTAGTTGACTTGCTTTGATTTTGCCCCTTATTGTTTGTTATGTTTACCAAAAACTTTCAGTTTGCCTGAAAAACCTATCCCAGGTTATCCTAGCTCCTCCTAATGGGTTTTATATCCTATTACCTATATACTGGAGTTGCATACTGAGTAGGGGAATTTGGTTGATTCTTGACAGTGACAGTTCTTGGTAAAGGATTATATTTAAGTGATTTGAATGTTTCTAAATTATATTTATATCTATATGTTGGCACTCTTTCTTTTCTTTTTTCTTTTTCTTTTTTTTTTTTTTTTTTTTTTTTTTTTTGTCAGGAGGAGGCTCTTTTTAGGACTGCACCTGTGGCATATGGAAGTTCCAAGGCTGGGGTCAAATCGGAATTGTAGCTGCTGGCCTGTGCCACAGCAGCATGGGATCCAAGCTGTGTCTATAACCTATACCATGGCTCACAACAATGCTGGATCCTTAACCCATTGAGCAGGGCCAGGGATCAACCCTGCATCCTCTTGAAAACTCTTCTGGTTTGTTACCACTGAGCCATGATGGGAACTCCAAGCACTGTTTCTTTTAAAAAATTCTGTTTTTAAAAAAAGTTGTTAAAGAAATCTTAAAAATTATTTTAGTAATGATCTAATCACCCATTCATTAAAAACATGAATAAAGAAATACCATGTGCAGGACATATTTTGGAGGAAACAAAAATGAGTAATGCCTAATCTTACTCTTGGGTTGATCGTTCAAGTTTCCTTCTAGTTGATGGATTATGATAAAGATTTGATGTCACCTAGATGTGATAATCAGTTCTTTCTCTTTCTCTCTCTCCCTGTATGTGTGTGTGTGTGCAGATATGTGTTTAGCAGTTTCTTGTTCTCATAGAGGATTTTATTACACCTGGGAATGGGTAACAACAGGCGTTTTTTATTAAAATGAAAGTTCTCCTCATTGGATTTGGAAGTAGGAAATGATTTTCCCACTGCTGTAGAGAACTAATTCAATAAATTAGAAATTATTTCTCCTAAAAATTTTACTGTAAAATAGGGTGTAGTACTACCAGTCATTACCAGGTAATGACTTTTTGATAACAACTTGTTCTTTGAATGTATGTTTATAGTATAACATGGAGATTATAAGTTACTAGGGTGATTTTTCATTTATAATATTTTTTCTTACAAAACATGTCAGTATAAGCCAAAATGAAACAAATTAAATATATTGTCTTAAATGTAACCAAAATTACAAATTATAGTTCTGTTTGTACTTCACGCACCTAAAATTTTTGTCTGACAACTACTATTCATAAACCTTTCTTCTGTGCCAAGAAAAAAATAGAAAAGGGAAGGATAGAGAATATATCTTAGTAATTTAAAATTACAGTGAACTAGGATTGATAAAAAAGGCAAACTCACACATATGCATTGCAAAGGGATGTAGTTAAAAGTAAATGCCATAAATATGGTTCAGACTGTAATTGTTAAAAGAATTCAAATGAGGATAAAGTCCTTAAATGTCATCAATTTATCCAAATCTTTTATTTATAGTCCTTAATTAGCATGCTCTTTTGTAACTCTTCCTACTTTTCTTAACGAAGGTAAAAAAAAAAAAAAAAAAAAAAAAAAAAAAAAAAAAAACTCCTTGCCAGGATTTATTCAGGGCTGCCTGGTGTTAAAAATGCATGTAAGTGAATTTTCTCATCTGTCAAGGGCTTCCTTCCTTTAGAGAAAGGTTTTGTTTTGTTTTTCCTTCTTAATGTTCCCAATTTAATCAGAGAAATCTTTGAATTGTCGTATGTAGTTAAGTTTCTTCTCTGATTATTCTCTTCACTAATGGAGACAACTTAGATTTGAATTATACAGTTCATTTCATAAAAACCAAATTAACTCTTCAATATATTCTCTAGATTAGAAGTAAAGTAACTGATGCACCCTTGCCCTCACTGGCTTTTAAATATTTTCTTTACCTTTGTTTTATTGTAAGAATGAAAATGCATTTTATGATCCCTTAGTATGCTAGGTGTTCAGGATATTTTCTTTCTATTTTACTATTTTTTTTTTTAAATCTTCTTAGGGCCACAACTATGGCATATGGAAGTTCCCAGGCTAGGGGTCAAATCAGAGCTGCAGCTGTCAGCCTACACCACAGCTCACAGCATGCCAGATCCTTAACCCACCGAGGGAGGCCAGAGCTCAAACCTGAGTCCTCATAGATACTAGTTGGGTTTGTTACCACTGAGCCATGATGGGAACTTCTATCAATGTTCTATTGATTTTATTATGAACTAAAAAATATTTAATTTTTAGTTTAAACTAATACCAACTTTTAAAAACATAAGAGTTAAAGGGCAAAACAAATTGTTTTCTCAGAACTCTGCACTCTGAGATATCTAGCCAAATTATGCTAATTTTATTCTTAAATGATGATGAACTTAGCACATAATTAGCACTGGTTATAAATTTCCCCTATAGATTCAAAAAGATAAGCAGTTGATCAAACTATTTTTTCCTAAACAACATTTAGATTTGTATCAAGCAAAATAATTTCAGATATACTTAGTGTAGTACTTCTAGATAAATGGGGTAAAATAAGGAAAATAACATCTATTGAGCACTTACCATGTACTGCATACTGCAGTCATCACAATATTGGTTAGAATATTTTGTTTGTAAATTACAGCAAATCTTAAATTCTATTTAAAGGAAAATTTATGATCTCCATAACAAAAAGTCTAGAGTTTTGTGGTTTCAGCAATAGATAATCAGATGATTGGTGATAATTGGTAGAATCCCGGCATCTTTCTGTCATGTTCAGTTTGATTTTTTCCATAGGCTAATTGCAAGATGGCTACAGTATCCCAAGCATCATATACAGACATTAAAACATATCTGAAAAGCAAATATGAGTTATAAATTTTCCATTTTAGGGTAGAGGAAACTCTTACCATAACTCCTGTGCAGTTTGCCCCTCATATTTGCTGCTTACAATTAATTGTATCTTATGTGTAGAACTACACCAGTCACTGGAAAGCAAAATGGGAGTACCATGATTAGATCAGACCAATTAATGCTGGAAATAGGATTCATTCCCCCAAAGCACATTGCTTTGTGGATGAGTGTGGATATCTCTGCAGTACTGGACTTTGATGAAAGGAAGAAGAATATGTAAAGAATTGGAGTTCCCGTCGTGGCGCAGTGGTTAACCAATCCGACTAGGAACCATGAGGTTGCGGGTTCGGTCCCTGCCCTTGCTCAGTGGGTTAACGATCCGGCGTTGCCGTGAGCTGTGGTGTAGGTTGCAGACGCGGCTCGGATCCCGCGTTGCTGTGGCCCTGGCGTAGGCTGGTGGCTACAGCTCCTATTAGACCCCTAGCCTGGGAACCTCCATATGCCGTGGGAGCGGCCCAAGAAATAGCAAAAAGACAAAAGACAAAAAAAAAAAAAAAAAAAAAGAATATGTAAAGGATTAAGGTACTGTTACAGATATGTGCTGTGGAAATTTACAGTACCATGAATTACTTCATCCATTCTTGCTAAGGGCTCTAAAATATAGTCTGTTTGCAAAATAGAAACTGAGACCTAGAGAGACATAATTTTCTCCAGGTAACAAAGGTATAAAATTATTGACCAAAATTAAAAACTTTATCCAAATCCAAAGCCTTTGTTCTTTTCACCAGACCTTCCCCAAATCATCTAAACATATGTTACAATAGTTTTAACTTCCTCAAGTATTATGATGATAAAAAACATTTATGAGATAATCCTAGCTTAAATTAAAAAATGTATAATTTTTCCTCTGCTTTTTCCAGTTATTATTTTCTAAAATTATTTACCAATTAAATCCCTTTGGGAATAGAATTTTTCTTTTATGCCAATGCAAAGCTAGCAAACAGATGACCCTCTACTTTTTGGACTCAGGTTGTATTCAGCATGTTTATAGGAGAAACAAAAAATCTCAACACCTTTTAAGTTGTGTCAGCAAAGGAATCAAAATTAATGAAGATAAAATTTTGTATCTACTCACTGATAATTTAAAAGTGCGTCTGGGATGAGAGGATTAATATCACTGCCATAGTCTAAATAATTAAAGTTGGAAAATAATCAAGGATCAAGCTTGCTGAGTCTTTCAAATTGAAAAAGACCTGCCAAGACCAATCTTTTCTATTTGGTAATTTAAAATGTTGGACCTAATTACAAGCAAAAGCTGGATACAAAGACTGAGCATGAAAGCAGTTTAGAAAGATATTTTCTTGTGTAAACTTCAAACTCCAGGAAAGTACAAGAAACATAATATGAAGTGAGGATCTTTGCTACAGTATTAAATTGAACATATAACCAAAGACTGCATGCCAGATGGAGCAGACTGTGGTGGTAAGCTTTCATGTTTATTATTTTCAAAATAAGCAGGAGACTGGAGTGTGTGTGCATGTATATGTGAGTATGCTAAAAAGAGAAAACAATTTTAGAGTCTTCTAACTCTTACCATCCAAACTATAAATTCGAACTTTAAGAGTTTTTATCTCCCTTATCTCTACTTCTTGGCATAAAGTCTCTGAATACAGGCCATAAGAGAGAAAATAGAAAGAAGAAAAACAGATCACATTCATCTTTTTCAGTATAGGCTTCTAAGCTTAGTTAAGGGAGAGGAATGAATATTTAAACCTCATGAAAGATTAGAACTTGTTTACATTATCCTGTATTCTTTCAAGCCTAAAAAAGACAATCTGTTAATTCCACAAAGTGAATATAAATGTTATTTGATTTAGTAGAGATGGCAATAGGGACAGAATAAGAAAATAACCATTATTTCAGGAAAAATAAAGCTATGCCAGGATTTTATCTTGCTGCAATCCAGATCATTCAATAAGATGCTTACAGGTACAATGTTTGACTTTAATAAAATAAATTGGTTAAATAATGACAAGATACTCTTAAAGTCAAAGCAGATTGTTTATAATTAAGATAAGTTTTGAAGAGGATGGGATTAAGATGGCAGAGTAGAAGGACTGGAGCTCAACTTCTCTCCTAAAAACAACAAAATTCACAACTAAAGGCTGAGCAATCTTCAAGCAAATGGACTGGAAACCCTAAAAGAGATATCCTACTCCAGAAGAGAAAGAGGAGGACACATCAAGAGGTAGGTGGGGCGATTTCACGATATAAACAACCCCATACCTCCTGGGTGGGAAATCCCACAGACTAGAAACTAACTGGTTCACAGAGACTCACCAACAGGAGTAAGAATTCTGAGCCACAATCAAAATCTCATGTGTGGAGATCTTGCACTGGGAGAAAGAGCCCTGGAGCATCTGGCATTGAAGGCCAGTGGGGCTTGTGCACAGGAGCTCCCTGGGACTTGGGGAAATGAAGACCCCATTCTTAAAAGGTGCACACAGAGTTTCACGTGCCCTGGGTCCCAGGACAAAGCAAAGTCTCCCTAGGAATCTGGGTCAAACCTGACTGAGGGTCTTGGAGGACATCCTGGGAAAAAGGGGTGACTGAGGCTTGTTGTGAGAAAAGGACATTGGAAGCAAAGCTCTCAGGAATGTTCAGCAGCACGCTTTTCTCTGGAGGTGGCCATTTTGGGAAAATCTGGCACCACCCATCAGTCAGCACTGAGAAGCCCCAGGGCAAACAACAATCCAGGTGGGATCATAGCCCTGCCCCTCAGTAGGCTACCTAAAGACCCCTCAGCACACAGCCCCCTCTAATCCCATCCAGAGACTAAGTCCCACTCACCAGAGGGATTAGAATCAGCCCCACCTACTAGTGGGCAGGCAGCAGCTGCTCCCCTCAGGAAGCCTACAGCAAGCCCTCATACCGACTTCAGCCACAGAGGGGCAGACACCAGAAGTAAGAGAGGCTACAACTCTATTACATGTAAAAAGGTCCCCACACCAAAAACCTATAAAAATGAAAAGACAGACAACCATAACTCAGATGAGGGAGAAAGGAAAAAACCCAGAAAAATAGCTAAGTGACCAGGAGATTCTCAGCCTCCAGGAAAAAGACTTTAGACTGTTGATGCTGAAGATGATACAAGACATTGGAAATAAACTGGAGGAAAAGATAGATAACTTACAGGAAACACTGAGCAAAGAGATACAAGATAGAAAACTTAAGAAGAGATGCAAAATACAATAACTGAAATAAAATATTCACTAGCAGCTCACAGCAGAATACAGGATGCAAAGGAATGAATAGCGAGGTGGAGGACAGATTAGTGGAAATTATGGATGCAGAACAGAAAAAAAAAATGATTGAAAACAAATGAAGAGAGTCTCAGAGAACTCTGGGACAATGTTAAATGCACCAACATCTGTATTATAGGGGTGCCAGAAGGAGGAGAGACAAGGGGACAGAAAAATATTCCAAGAGATAATAGCTGAAGACTTCCCTAACATGGGAAAGGAACCACTCACTCAAATCCAGGAAGCACAAGTAACATATAAAATAAACCCAAGGAGGAATACACTGAGATACATATTAATCAAACTGACCAAAATTAAAGATAAAGAGAAAATATGGAAAGCTGCTAGGGAAAAGAAGCAAATAACATACAAGGGAACCCCGATAAGGTTATCAGCAGATTTTTCAGCAGAAACTCTGCAGACCAGAAGGGAGTGGTATGATATACTTACTGTGATGAAAGGAAAAAACTCCAACCAAGATTACTTTACCCAGCAAGGCTCTCATACTGATTTGAAGGAGAAATCAAAACCTTCACAGATAAGCAAAGCATGAGAGAATTCAGCAACGCTAAACCAGCCTTACAACAAATACTAAAGGAAATTCTCTAGGCAGAAAAGAAAAGACAGCAACAGGAAACAAAAATACCGCAAATGACAAGGTTCACCAGTAAAGGTATATGTACAGTAAAGATACGAAATCATCCATGCACAATTATACCACAAAATCAGAAATCATGAGAAGAGGTGGGTACAAGTGCAGGACACTGGAGATGAACTTGCAATTAACAAAACAACTTAAAACAATCTCATATACATATAGACTCATATCAAAACTTCAGAATAACTGCAAACCAAACATCTACAATTGATAAAGAAAAATCAACTCAAATACAACAATAAAGATAGTTGTCAAACCAGAAGAGGACAGAACAAGAGAATAAGGGAAGAAAAAGGAACAACAAAAACAAATCCAAAGCAATTAATAAAATGGCAATAAGAACATACATATCAATAATTACCCTAAATGTTAATGGACTAAATGCCCCAACCAAAAGACATAGACTGGTTGAATGGATACAAAAACAAGATCTATATATATGCTGTCTTCAAGAGACCCATTTCGCTTCTAGGGACACATACAAATTGAAAGTGAGAGGATGGAAGAAAATATTTCATGCAAACAGGGATCAAAAGAAAGCTGGAGTAGCAATACTCACATCAGACAAAATAGACTTTAAAATGAAGAATATTTTAAGGGACAAAGAAGGTCATTACATAATGATCAAAGGATCAATCTAAAAAGAAGATATAACAATTTTAAATATCTACGCACCCAATGTAGGTTCACCACAATATATAAGGCCACTGCTAACAATCTTAAATGACAAATCTACAATAACATGATAATAATGGTGGACTTTAACACCCCACTTACAGCAATGGACAGATCAACCAGACAGAAAATCAATAAGGAAACACAGGCCCTGAATGAAGCATTAAACCAGATGGACTTAATAGATATTTATAGGACATTCCATCCAAAAGCAACAGAATACACATTCTTCTCAAGTGCACATGGAACATTCTCTAAGATTCATCACATCCTGGGCTACAAATCCAACCTGGGTAATTTTAAGAAAATTGAAATCATGGAGTTCCCATCATGGTGCAGTGGTTAGCGAATGCGACTAGGAACCATGGGGTTGGGGGTTCGATCCCTGCCCTTGCTCAGTGGGTTAACGATCCAGCGTGGCCGTGAGCTATGGTGTAGGTTGCAGACGTGGCTCGGATCCCGTGTTGCTGTGGCTCTGGCATAGGCTGGTGGCTATAGCTCCAATTAGACCCCTAGCCTGGGAACCTCCATATGCCATAGGAGCGGCCCAAGGAATGGCAAAAAGACAAAAAAAAAAAAGAAAATTGAAATCATATCAAGCATCTTTTCTGACCACAATTCTATATGATTGGAAATCAACAAGAAGAAAAAAACTGCAGAAAACACAAACACATGGAGACTAAACAACATCCTACTAAACAACCAATGGATCACTGAAGAAATCAATGAGGAAATTAAAAAATACTAGAAGCAAATGACAACAAAGATATGATACTCCAAAACCTATGGGATGCAGCAAAAGCCGTTCTAAGAAAAAGTTTATAGCAATACAAGCCCACCTCAAGAAACAAGAAAAAGCTCAAATAAACAAGCTAACCTTACATCTAAAGCAGCTGGAGCGAGAAGAACAGACAAGACCTAAAGTTAGTAGAAGGAAAGAAATCATAAAGATCAGAGCAGAAATCAAATGAAATAGAAACAAAGAAAACCATAGAAAAGATCAATGAAACGAAAAGCTGGTTCTTTGAAAAGATCAACAAAATTGATAATCACTTAGTCAGACTTAACAAGAAAAAAAGAGAGAAGACTCAAATCAGTAAAATTAGAAATGAAAAAGGAGAAGTAACAACAGACATCACAGAAATACAAAGGATCATAAGTGACTACTATATGCAACTATATGCCAATAAAACGGAAAACCTACAAAAAATGGACAAATTCTTAGAAAAGTACAATCTTCCAAGACTAAATCAAGATGAAATAGAAAAGATGAATGGACCCATCACAAGAACTGAAACTGAAACTGTGATTAAAAAACTTCCAACAAACAAAAGCCCAGGACAAGATGGCTTCACAGGCAAATTCTATCAGACATTTAGAGAAGAGCTAACACCTCTCCTTCTGAAACTATTTCAAAAAATTGCAGAGGAAGGGATACCCCCAAACTCATTCTATGAGGCCACCATCACCCTGATACCAAAACCAGACAAAGATACCACGAAAAATAAAACTACAGGCCAATTTCACTGATGGACTTAGATGCTAAAATCCTCAATAAAATACTAGCAAACCACATCCAACAATACATTAGAAGGACTGTATATCATGACCAAGTGCGATTTATCCCAGGGATGAAAGGGTTCTTCAATATCTGCAAATCCATCAGTGTGATACACCACATTAACAAACTGAAGAATAAAAACCATATGATCCTCTCAATAGACGTGGAAAAAGACTTTGACAAAATACAACACCCATTTCTCATAAAAAACCCTTCAGAAAGTGGGCATAGAGGGAACAGGGAACCTACCTCAACATAATAAAGGCCACATATGACAAACCCACAGCTAACATCATTTTCAATGGTGAAAAGCTGAAAGAATTCCCGCTGAGATCAGGAACAAGACAAGGATGTCCACTCTCGCCACTACTCTTCAACACAGTTTTGGAAGTCCTAGCCACAGCAATCGGAGAAGTAAAAGAGATAAAAGAAATCCAAATTTGAAAGGAAGAAATAAAAATATCACTATTTGCAGATGACATGATCCTATATCTAGAGAATCCTAAAGGCTCTACCAGAAAACTGTTAGAGCTTATCCACGAATTTGGCAAAGTCGCAGGATACAAAATTAATACACAGAAATAAGTGGCATTTCTATACACTAACATGAAAGAACAGAAAGAGAAATTAGGGAAGCAATCCCATTTACCATCACATCCAAAAGAATAAAATACCTAGGAGTAAACCTACCTAAAGAGACAAAAGACCTGTACCCTGAAAACTATAAGACACTGATTAAAGAAATCAAAGATGACACAAATAGATGGAAAGATATATCATGATCATGGATTGGAAGAGTCAATATTATCAAAATGCCTATGCTACCTAAGGCAATCTACAGATTCATTGCAATCCCTATCAAATTACCAAGAACATTTTTCACAGAACTCGAACAAAATATTTTAAAAACTGTTTGGAAGCACAAAAGACCCAGAATAGCCAAAGACATCCTGAAAAAGAAAAACGGAGCTGGAGGAATCAGGCTCACACACTTCAGATTATACTACAAAGCAACAATCCTCAAAACCATATGGAACTGGCACAAAGACAGAAATATAGATCAGTGGAACAGGATAGAAAGCCCAGAATTCAACCCATGCACCTACAGCCAACTCATCTATGACAAAGGAGGCAAGAATATACAATGGAGAAAGGACAGCTTGTTCAATAAGTGGTGCTGGGAAAACTGGACAGCCACATGGAAAAGAATGAAATTAGAACATTCCCTAACACCATACACAAAAATAAACTCCAAAAGGACTAAAGAGCTAGATATAAGACCAGACACTATAAAACTCTTAGAGGAAAACATAGGCCAAACACTCTCTGACATAAACGACAGCAACATCTCAGATCCACCTCTTAGAGTAATGACAGTAAAAACAAAAATAAACAAATGGGACCTAATCAAACTGAAAATTTTCTGCACAGCAAAGGAAATCCTAAACAAAATGAAAAGAAAACCCACAGAATGGGAGAAAATCTTTGCAAGTGAATCAACTGACAAGGGATTAATCTCCAAAATTTATAAACACCTTTTGTAGCTCCATACCAAAAAAACAAACAACCCCATCCAAAAATGGGCAGATCTAAACAGAGTTCTCCAGAGAAGACATACAGATGGCCGAAAAACATGAAAAGATGTTCAACATCACTCTTGATTAGAGAAATGCAAATCAAAACTGCTATGAGGTACCACCTTACACTTGCCAGAATGGCCATCATCCAAAAATCTACAAACAATAAGTGCTGGAGAGGGTGTGGAGAAAAAGGAACCCTAGTACACTGTTGGTGGGATTGCAAATTTGTGCAGCCACTGTGGAAAACAATATGGAGATTCCTCAGAAAACTAAAAATAGAACTACCATTTGATCCAGCAATCCCACTCCTGGGCATCTATCTAGAGAAAACCATGACTCACAAAGACGCATGTACTCCAATGTTCATTGAAGCACTATTTGCAATAGCCAAGACATGGAAACAACCTAAATGTCCATCGACAAAGGAGTGGATAAAGAAGATATGGTACATATACACAATGGAATATTACTCAGCCATTAAAAGGAACGAAATACCAGCATTTTTAGCAACATGGATGGATCTAGAAATTATCATGCTAAGTGAAGTCAGCCATACAACAAGAGACACCAATATCAAATGCTTTCCCTGACATGTGGAATCTGAAAAAAGGACAGACTGAACTTCTTTGCAGAGCAGATACTGACTCACAGACATTGAAAAACTTATGGTCTCTGGAGGAGACAGTTTGGGGGGTGGGCGGATGTGCTTGGGCTATGGGATGGAAATCCTGTGAAATCAGATTGTTATGATCATTATACAACTACAGATGTGATAAATTCATTTGAGTGATAAAAAAAAGCAGATTGTTTATTTGTGTAGGCACAATTGAAGATTGTCATGTCCACAGGCCAATTTGTCAGACAAATTTTAATTCCTAATAAAGTCTGATATTAGAGACACTTTATAAAAGAATAAACATGGTAGTCAACTTGAGATGTTGACACAGAATTTTTATATGAATTTAACCAATTTTAGCTTATCTCCCCCTCCCCCTCCTCCTTCTCTTCCTTTTCCATTTGCTCTTCTCTTTCCTCTTTCTTCTCTCTCTTTTTTTTCCTTCTGATGTTTCTTTCTTTTTCTGGAGAAAAAAAGACGTAAATTCTTAATATGTAAGTTTGAAGGAAACTTTGCAACCTTAGACATGTTCAAAGAATTAGTCATCAGTGCCATTTAGTAGTTATAGCTTAAATGACAGGCCTTAAAGACTTAAAGGGCAAATCTAGAAATTTTTTTCATGTCACAGTTTTATATCATCTGAGTTCACATAATGTTTTGAGGGAAATTTTTTACAGTGAAATTTGAACAAAATCCCTTGTGTCTATCAGACTCCTGGGCTTTTTCAGTTGCCCCCCCCAAAAAAAAACATAAAGAATAGTCAGAATTATCTTTTATGCAAATAAACCTGATAATGTCACCACTTTTTAAAAAATACTTACTAGCATGTTTTTGCACTTACCACTAAATTCAGATTCACCACCCTGTCCTGCATGCCTGTGTGTCACTGGTCCTCTTCCTGACTCACCAGCCTCATCAGACAATCCTCTATCTCTTCTTTGGCCACTGGGCTTTAGCTACACTGGGGGTCTCACAGTTCCTTCAACATGCAAAGCTTGTTTCTGCCCCAGAGCTTCTATTTATTTATTTATTTATTTATTTTTATTTTTTTGCTTTTTAGGGCCACACTCGTGGCACATGGAAGTTCCCAGGCTAGGGGTCGAATCAGAGCTGCAGCAGCCAGCCTATACCACAGTCACAGCAACACCAGATCTGAGGCACATCTGTGACCTACAGCACAGCTCACAGCAATGTCCTTAACCCACTGAGTGAGGCCAGGGATCAAACCTCACAACCTTATGGTTCCTAGTCGTATTCATTTTTGCCACACCACCATGGGAAATCCTCAGAGTTTTATATATGTTGTTTCATCCACAAGGAACACTTTCTCCAAACTCTTCACACTTACTCTAGTAGTACTCAACAGAGTGCTTTGCATTTATGGAACATGTCAGAAAATGTCATTAAGTGCACTGTTTGTTTGTTTGTTTGAAGGTCTGTCTCATTACCTCAGACTAAATTTCTTAGATCACATAGAGGAAAAAAAATGAATCCACTGTCTATGAATACATATTTGTCACATAGATAGTTATGCATTTGTATAAGCATTGGAATTCTAGGGGTTTTTTTTAATCTTATGAAGAATAAAAAATTTTTTTAAAATGTAATCAAAATAGACAGTCAGATAAAAGATTTAAGAATTTCTTCTCTCATCCCAATAAATTAAATATCCTCTGAGAAAACTCCTCCAACTCAGGAGGACTCTGCATTCATTACAAGCAAATTCATTTCTGCTTACTCACTAATGTTTTTCAGTGCCTCTGTGTCTTACATAAAGGAGGAATTGAATGCATGCATTAATGAATAAATTAATGACTTCTTTAGCAATAAGAAGGAAAAAAGAAGTGATATATTGCATAACTTCTGAAATTAAGATATATTTGTGTTTCTTGGTTTTAATATTTCTATTCACCTATTCATGTTGTGCTTTTTTGAGTAGGTCCATATTTTTGGTCTATAAACATGAGAAATAGAATTCTATTCTTCTGAGGATGTAAAGACACCTAATATCTAATTCACCTCACAAAAGCTTTTGGAATTAAGAAGACAATATTGCCTTCTCTTTTGTAAATTGTTTTCTTCACCAAACAAATCACTGAAGAACAATAGCAATAAACAAAGGCCAGATTAATCCAGCCTGAATTCTTAAAAAACTATTTTAACTGATAAACTTAATTTTTAGATCATTGTTAAATTCATAGGTAAATTGACTGGAAAGCATGAGTTCCCACATATTCTGTGCGCACATGAGCACAACTTGGCTATTTATACCCGTCATCACAGTGATTTGTTAAAACCAATGAACCTACTTGGACATGTCATTGTCACTCAGAGTTCTTACTTTAAATTATGATTCACTCTTGGCATTGTGCATTCTATGGGATGGATAAAATATAATGACATGCCATCACCACTGTAATTTTATATATAATAGTTCGTGACCTAAAAATCCTTCGTGTGCACCTGTTTATTCTTTCCTCTGCCAGACCCTTGGCAACCACTGATCTTTCACTGATTCCATAGTTTTGGCTTTTCAGGAAAATCATATAGTTAGAATCATATAGTACATCACCTTTTCAGACTGGCTTTGTTCACTTAATAACATGCATTTAAGTTTCCTCTGTGTCTTTGCTTGATAGTTCATTTATTTTTAGTTCTGAATTTTTCTTTATCTGAATGTACCATGGTTTTTTATCTATTCCTGTATGAAGGACATTTTAATTGCTTCCCAGTTTGGGCAATTATGAGTAAAGAGGCTATAAACATCCATGTGGAGATGCTATGAATATCCACATGGACATAAGTTTTGAGTTTCTTTGGATAAACGTGAAGGGGCATGATTGCTGAATTGTATGATGAGAATATGTTTAGCTTTGAAAGAAACCCCCAAATGGTCTTCCAAAGTGGCTGTACCATTTTGCATTCCCAACAGCAATGAATGAGAACTCCTTTTTTTTTTTTTTTTTTTGCCTTTTTTATCATTTCTTGGGCTGCTGCCATGGCATATGGAGGTTACTAGGCTAGGGGTTGAATTGGAGCTATAGCCGCCAGCCTTCGCCAGAGCCACAGCAACGTGGGATCCGATCCATGTTTGAGACCTACACCACAGCTCACAGCAACACCGGATCCTTAACCCACTGAGCAAGGCCAGGGATCGAACCCCCAACCTCATGGTTCCTAGTCAGATTCGTCAACCACTGAGCCATGACGGGAACTCCTTAGAACTCCTCTTGCTCCAACTCTTTGTCAGTACTTGGTATTGTCAGTGCTTTAGATTTTGACAGTCTAAGGTTCCTAGCTTACAATGGTTTGACTTAAATTTTTCAAATTTATGATGGTGCAAAAATAATACACATTCAGTGGAAACTATACCTTGACTTTGAATTTTGATTTTTTCCCAGGTTAGTTATATATATGGGATACTCTATCATGATGCTGGGCTAGGGCAGAGAGCTGCTCCTCCCAGTCAGTCACAGGATCATGAATTAAACAACCAATACACTTACAAACATTCTATACTCATATAACCACACTATTTTTCACTTTCAGTATGGTATTCAATATATTAGATGAGATATTCAATAATCTACTGTAAAATAAGTTTTGTAATACACAAATTTGCCTACCTATAAGCTAATGTATATGTTCTGAGCTTGATTAAAGTAGGCTAGACTAAGCTATAATATTGAGTAGGTTAGGTGTATTAAATGTGCTTTCAATGTACTGCATTTTCCATTTACCATAGGCTTACTGGAATGTAACCCAATTGTAAGTCAACAAAGATCTGAGGTGATATCTCATTGTTTTTTAGATTGGTAATCCACTAATGATAGATGATGCTGAATTTTTTTCCCATGTTAATAGCCATCTGTATATCTTCTTTAGTGAAGAAGACACTTAGTGAAGTGTCTGTTAGGTGTCTTTTACCCATTTGCTAAAAATTGAATTGCTTATATTCATTAATTTTTAGGAGTTCTTTGTATATTTGGATATTAGCCCTTTATCAGATGTACTTTTGCAAATATTTTCCCTTAGTCTGTGGCTTATTTTTTTCATTCCTTTAATGTTGTTTTATGCAGAGAAGAAGATTCTAATTTTAACAAAGTTCAGTTTATTATGTTTCTGTCATGGATCATACTTTATTCTGGTATCTAAAAAGTCATTATCATGCCCAGTAATCTAGGTTTTCTCCTATATTATCTTCTAGGAATTTTATATTTTGTGTTTTAAATTTTAGTCTATGTTCATTTTGACACAATTTTTGTGAGGACTTAAGGTTTATATTTAGATTAATTTGCATATGAATGTCCAACTCTTACAGCACAATTTGTTGAAAATGTTATCTTTGTTCCACTATTTTGCCTTTGCTTTTTGTCAAAGATCACTTAGGTATAATTTTGTGGGTCTTTTTTGGAGCATTCTATTCTGTCCCATTTCTCTATTTGTCTGTTCTTTCATCAATACATGTGTTAGGTTTATAGTCTTGACATCACATTGTGTCAGTCCTCTAATGTTGTTCTCACCATCCAATATTGTGCATCTTTTGCCTTTCTATAAAATTTTTAGAATGAGTTTGGTGATATCAAACAAATTGCTGGGATTTTGATTAGAATTGCCTTGAATCTGTGGATAAAATAGGGAAGAACTGATATCTTGTCAACATTGAGCTTTCCATTCCATGGACATGGAATATCTCCCCATTTGTTTGGTTGTTTGAATTTTTTTCCTTGCAGTTTTATAGCTTTACTCATGTATATCTTGAAAATATTTTATTCAATTTATACCTAAGCATTTCATATTTGGGAATGCTAATAAAATAGTAAGATGTTTTTAATTTCAAATTCCAGTTGTTCATTGCTATTTTAGAAAAGTAATTGACTTTTACATATTAACCTTGTATACAATTGTACTGTAGTCACTTATTTCTTTTAGGAGTTCTTTTTTTTTTTATTCTGATACTCTACCTGGACAATCATGTTACTTGCAAGCAAAGACATTTTTATTTCTTCCTTCTCAATTTGTATAATTTTTGTCTCACTGTATTAACAAGAAATTCCAATACAATGTTGAGAAGAAATGGTGAGAGGAGACATGCTTGGCTTGTTCCTTCCCTTGGTGGAAAATTTACTACTGTGAGATTAAGTATGATGGTAGCTATAACGTTTTATGTAGGCATTCCTTATTAAATGGAGGAAGTTCTCCTGTATTTCTAGTTTACTGAGTTTTTGTCATAAATGGGTGTTGAATTTTGTCAAGTGCCTTTTTGTATCTACTAATATGATCTTCTGATTTTTCCTTCCCTAGCCTATTGATGTGATGATTGAATTAACTGATTTTTGTATGTTGAACCAGTCTTGCATACCTGGCATAAATCCTGCTTGTTCATTGTATGTAATTCTTTTTTATATATGTTAGAATTACTTAATGTTTCCTTGAAGATTTTTATGTATATCTATGTTCATGAGAGATATTGTTCTATAATTTTATTGGAATGTCTTTGGTTTTGGTATAAGGATAATTTGGGTCTCACAAATAAGTTAAAAAATATGCCCTTTGGGGAGTTCCCGTTGTGGCGCAGTGGTTAACGAATCCGACTAGGAACCATGAGGTTGCAGGTTCGATCCCTGCCCTTGCTCAGTGGGTTAACGATCCGGCTTGCCGTGAGCTGTGGTGTAGGTTGCAGACGTGGCTCGGATCCCGCGTTGCTGTGGCTCCAGCGTAGGCTGGCAGCTACAGCTCCGATTGGACCCCTAGCCTGGGAACCTCCATATGCCGCAGGAGCGGCCCAAAGAAATAGCAAAAAAGACAAAAAAAAAAAAAAATATGCCCTTTGCCTCTACCATCTGGAAGAGATTGTGTAGAGTTGATACAATTTCTTTCTTAAATGTTTGGAAGAATTTATCGGTGAACCCATATGGGCCTAGTGATTTCTGTTTTATAAAATTATTAATTATCAACTGAATTTATTTACTTGATATAGGCCTATTCAAATTGTCTATTACTTTTTGTGTAGATTTTGAAAGATTGTTCTCTTTCAAGGAATTAGTCCATTTCATCAAGTTTATGTGTATAGAGTTGTTTATATTATTCCTTCACTGTTCACTAATGGCCATAAAATCTATAGTGATGTCCCTTTTTTTATTTCTGATATTAGAAATTTATATATTTTTAAATTTGTTTGCATGGCTAGCAGCTTATTGATTTTATTTCAAAAAATTGGCTTTTTGTTTTATAAATTTCCTCCATTAATTTTCTATTTTGAATTTTATTGATTGATGATATTTTTTTTATTATTTATTTTCTTCTTCTTTGGATTTAATTTGGTATTCTTTTTCTAGTTTACCTAAAATGGAAACTTAGACTTTTGATTTTTAAGTCACATCCTTTATTTAGGGAACCAATCACTTTATTTGGGAGGGTGAAAAAAATTTAAGCATGAGCAAAATTCTCCTAACAAAATTCTCCTAACAAATTTCTATGGAAATTAAATAATGTATGCATGTCTTTTAAAAAGAATGGCTCACATTTGCATATATATACATTATTTCAAATAACTTACAAATATTTTTAGCTTTTTCTATCATTGGTTATTAAAAATATGTAGTTAACTTGATACAATGGCAATCAATTTTTCATTTTTTTTCAGATAAGAAAACTGAGGCTTTGAGGAATTTAGTATCAGATGAAAGAGTAAGAATTTTAACATGACTTCTAACTTCTAAAGCAGAAAGCTTACCAAGATTGTGCTCTTTTATTTTGTACTAAGAAATATATTGGTTAATAGTTTATTTTTTAAATATTTACAAAAAATTGAATATATTCCAAGAATTTTCTAGGCACTGAGAATTCAGCAATGACTGAAACTAGCGAGATTTATTGCTCTTAGAAAGCTTATATTTTAGTAGACAAAAAAATGAAAAGGATGCAAAAAACATGGTGTATGATATGGTTACGAAAGAATTGCTATGGATAAGAACTCGGAAGTAGGATTAAGAATCTTGGAGTTACAAGGCTTTATAGGGTGAGATGCCATATAGATAAGTGATATTTGAATAGAAAACTAGATG
The DNA here is from genome assembly GCF_054392235.1 of Sus scrofa. NCBI lineage: Eukaryota > Metazoa > Chordata > Mammalia > Artiodactyla > Suidae > Sus > Sus scrofa. Next base: position 67,802,137 of record NC_139390.1, read on the forward strand.
AAGTGAGGGAACAAATACATGGAGGAAGATCATTCCTGACTAAGAGAAAAGTACAAAGTCTCTTAGATGAAGTATGATTGTTCAAAAACTTCAAGGAGAGCTTTGAGGTCATGTCAAATAAAGAGGCAGCAGGGATGGTGGGGGAATAATAATTATGGGAAGGTGTCAAGCTACTGAGATCCTTAAATGCCATAGTAAGAACTTTTTACTCTAAGTCAAAAAAGCTACAATGTTTCAGCCTGATTTAACTTAAATTTTAAATGAATTAATCTTGATCATGTATTGAAAGTAAATTGTAGTAGAGAAGCAAGTGTGGAAATATAAAAATGCATGCTTGAAATGATGGTTAGGACTAAGGTAATATTTCTTCGCTTGACAAAAATGGGATTCCAAAGATTTTTGAAGGATTGAATCAAGTGGAATTGCTGTAAGATTGGATGTTACATATAAGAGAAAACAGAGGAGTCAAGAATGTCTCCAGTGTTTTTGGTCTATGTTGGGGAGAATTTACATTTATTTGATGGGAAGAAAAAATTGCAGGAAAAACCATGTAAGAGTGTCAGGGTAAAGTGAGGAAATTTTGATCATTTTTGAACTCTTAGCAATGCCTATTGGGCATTTAAACAGAGAAATTAAAGAATCATGGATATACAAAATTCTGCATTTCAAAAAATTATTAAGTATGGATCACTTGAAGATCTTTTTCGCAATGCACTATTGAGTTATAGTCTTTCCAGATCTAATTTCTAGCTTTGTATTCTTCTTCCTTAAGCATTAACATTTGATTTATATGAGTCGGAGCAGTGAGAAGTTTTATGGGTAATACCCCTGTTTAGTAATATAATAGACCTTGTCTTACTAGAGTTTCTGTATTCCCTTTTTATAATTTATCTAAATTACCTAAAATGTGCATCAGGAAATAGCAAGAAGGCTCTTACAAACTGTGAACCAGAACTTAAAAAGATCACTAAACCTAAATTAGCTTCCAAAATGGATAAGGTTATTATGAAACCTGAAGTATAATAACAAATCTAGTCAAATAAAAAATAAGCAAAAGTAGCATTATTCTTATCAGATTAATATTATACTGTATTTTAAAACTTTACCTCAGCCAATTATTCAAGCATATTCCAAAAATAAGTGTAATAAGTTCTTGTTCGTTTTCTTCTTCCCCTTCTTCCTTTTTTTCCTCTTTTTCTCCTCTGAATTTTGGTAGTTACACAGCATTAGTTAGAGTCAATGCTGAAAGATAAATGTGAAAGTGTGAAGTGAAATTATTTCCACTACCCTTGATACCTACCAAAGAGTTCATGCATGTGATGACAGGGTTATAATTCTTGTATTGAAATTACAGGAGAGCCATTTACCATGTATTTATAATGTTCACATGCTATCATTTACTCTTACCTCTGAGTCTTAATGTCTTCCTTTAGTCTAAACATGTAAAAAATAAAATGACCCCAAAATGTCATTTTTTACTTACTCTGAGGCAAGCATGGCAGAATATTTCATCTGAACCTTCATCTGACCACTCTTTTATTAGCTATTGAGAGGATCACAGAAAAGATTTTAGATCTCATTATCACTCTTTAACTATATACATCTTTCTAACCAAGTTCTGTTGCCAATTGCAGTCTAGGCCTATAGACTGCTAGCTATGCAAATGAAAAGAGAGCAGCACTAACATGAGATGACATACCTTTGATTATTTCACTTACTAAGCTGTTGGGAGTTTTATACAAAGTAGAGATGCATATGTCTGCCAACTTTGTGTTCAGATGATTGCAAGTGATTGCACATGCATACCATTTAATTTACACCCAGACAGTTTTGAAAAGTAATTTTAAAGTTCTAAGCTCTCAAATTTGTATTTAAATATCCCTATGTACTTTACTAGCTTGGGTTTGCTGTAGATACTCTACTTAAAAATAGATGTTTCATGTGAAGTTACATGAATCTTCACAACATAAAGATATATATCATTGTGTCATTATTTTAAAATGTTTTTGTATTAGTCAAGGTTCAACAATAGAGGCAGAATTAACAAGAGATTTATGTATATAACTGTATCTTATACTACCCATCTGTCTACCTATCCCCCATGATTTACCTACCATCTCATTTGTTATAAAAGAACCTGTTATCAGGAATTGATTTATCAAACTGTGGGAACTAAAATATCTTTCTCTGTAAGACTCTTAATTACTTCATCTGATGCTATCGCTTAATGCTCTTAGGAAGCACAATCCATAAGGGAAGATCATAAATAGGGTGAAATCCACAGCCAAATGCTTGAATCCCACCTTTGTCCATTCTTGTTTCTGAACTTGATTAGGTGGATATCCTGCAGAAGCTGGAGCCATGGAGCTAAAATACCTAGAATCTTTAGCCTAGGACTCAGAGAAGTTCAAAGGGAATCCAGCTGTCAATAGAGAAGTTACAGGCCCAGTTGCTGTTGCACACTAAACATATCAGGAAACACATTTATACAGTAGAATAGCTGCTGCTTCCCTTCCATTTTTCAAATTTCACCTGAACATCCTTTTTGGCCCATCAAAAGCAGAAACATACCAAAAAAAAAAAAAAATGGAATTCTGGAATATTTGGTACAAATTAATACATCTTATCAAATTAACACATTACAAAGCCATCAAACCTTAATACTTTTTTTTTTTTTTGAAGTGATCAACCATCAGTACCACTTTCTATATATCCTATGTGTAAGCAAAAAAAATGGCATTGGATTTTATGAAATGTATATATCAATAAGAGCAGAAATATGGATATACAGAAGCATAAATTTCCATGTAATGATTCCCCCTTCTCTTCTTAAACTATTTCTTCTCTAGATTCTTTATCCTAATATCACACACTTTTTTGGGAAATTTTTTCCTCCTCTTTTTAATTTGAAAATTTTCAAACCCACGGAATAATAGAACAGGACAATGAACAGGTGTTACTTTTACCTAGATTTGTACTTGGCTTGCTTATTCTATCATGCTTTCCTAATCGTACACCTCTGACTACACACACATGGACATTATTTTTCTCAGCTTGATTTTGATACATGAATTTGTAAACCTTATGATACTTCAGCTCTAAACACTTTAAAATGTTCTCATAAGAGAAAGGGACATTCTATTATAATTTAAATGTCTGAGCTATATATTTTACATAGATAATTTATACTTTAAAAGCCCTGAAATGTAATATTATCCAATGTTATTATTTAATATATAACCCTATTAAATATCGCCCAATTATTCCCAAATGGCTTTTATTACTTTATTTCACCTACTTTTTCTTCTGATCTAACATCTAGTCACAGATCATGCATTTCATTTAATCATCATGTGCCTTTGATCTTCTTTAGAATTTGTCATCTGCATTTTTAAAAATTCTGTCATAAAATTTTTTTAAGAGTTAAGGATAGTTTATTTAAAAAGATTCCTCAGTTTGAATTTATCTGATATTTGTATTATTTGAGAAAGTATATTATAATGAAGACTTTTTAAAATTTTTATTGCGGTATAGTTGATTTACAATGTTTGTATTAATTAACAAAGAGGTTCAGTTATACACACATATAAACGTATATGTATATATACATTTTTAAGATGTTCTTTCCCATTATAGTATATCAGAGAATAGTGAATATGGTTCCCTGTGCTATACAGTAGGACCTTGTTGTTCATCCATTTACATATTATTATATATACTATTAACAATTTGCATCTGTTAATCCCAAATTCCCAATCCATCCCTCTCCCACCTCCCAACCCCCTTGGTAGCCACAAGTCTGTGCTCTATGTTCATTAGGCTGTTTCTGTTTTGTAGAATAGGTTCATATGTATCATTTTTTTAGATTCTACATATAAGTGATATCATATGGTACTTGCCTTTCTCTTTCTGAGTTACTTTGCTTAGTATGATAAGTTATAGTTCCATCCATGTTGCTGCATTATTTCATTCTTTCTATGGCTGGGTAGCATTCCACTGTATATATGTACCACATCTTAATTTATTCACCTGTTGATGGCCATTTAGGTTGTTAACATGTCTTGGCTATTGTGAAGAATGCTGTTAAAAGGACACTGGGGTGCATGCACCTTTTTGAATTATAGGTTTTTCTGGGTGGATGCCCAGAAGTAAAATTGCTGGATCATACAGTAATTCTATTTTCAGTTTTCTAAGGTACTCCATAATGTTTTCCATAGTGGTTGCACCAACTTAAACTTGCACCAACAGGGTATCTTTTGCATTACAATCTCTCTGGCATTTGTTAATGTAGACTTTTTAATGGATGGCCATTCTGACCAATATGAGATGGTACCTTATTGTAGTTTTGATTTTCATTTCTCTAATAATTAGCAACATTGAGGAACTTTTCAAGTGCCTACTGGCCATCTGTATGTATTCTTTGGAGAAACGTTTATTAATTATTCTGCTATTCTTTCAATTGTGTTGTTTGTTTTTCCATTATTGAGTTGTATCAGCTCTTGGTATATTTACAAAATTAAGCCTTTGTCATTTGCATTGTTTACATGAAGACATAGCAAAGATAAAACAAATATTGCTGCTTAAATTTGACTTGATCCTATTCGTATAATTTCATACTAATTTCTGTTCCATAAACTTTATGCTATCAGACTTTAGACAAGTGTGGAATTTTTTTTACTGATGACAAAGCACATGGAAGTCTTATATAATATATTTCTTGGAAAATATCTTTGTCTTCTGGTTGTATTATTTTTCCCACACTACCAGGTTTGCATACTATGACAACAACATAATATTTTTCACTTTTAGCTGTATTGAAAGGTAATTACAGTTATGTTTATATGGTTACTGAGGCTTTCATTGGTGATATCATTATTGGGGGATGACTTTTCCTCAGGTAAGTCACATCCTTTAGCATTTACATTGTATCTGGAGGTGGGATACCTAAGAACAGAAGTTTATCTATGCCTGGATTTAATTTATTGCCCATTACAAGTAAAAAAATGAGTAATCAAACCATCAATTCTACTTTACAGGTAGGGCAACTAAATTGTAAGAAGATTAAGTAATGTATAAAAAGAAACATACTTTTACAAAAGAAGAAAATGTTTAGCATCATTTTTATTGAAGTATAGTTGATTTACAATATAATGTTAATTTCAAGTATACAGTATTTTTGCTGATTATACTCCATATACATAATGGCTTTATCTCCCTGTGCTATATGGTAGATACTTTGCTTATTTATTTTACACATAATAGTTTGTATTTGTTAATCCCATATTCCTAACTGAAGTTTGTATGGCCATTTCTGTGAAATCTTCAATTCACTTCAATCTAATAACATTTTGCCTCAAGGCTAGCATATCTCTCCAGTTTTAACTTACTGGTTGTACCTGTTACTTAGGGAAATGTGTTCTGACAGATTTCTCACAGATCTACAACAGCAGGATTTAATATTTTTTTTCTTTGTTAACATTGACAGAACTCTATTACTATACTTTCACTTTTGTATTAAGATTATTGTGACCTTGTACCCTAGACTGATAAAGTCTGGAGAAAGCTGTTTCACACAGTTCTTGGAATTAAAAACTTTCAAAGAGCATTAGAAAATTTATGTATTGTAAATCTTTCATTTCAAATAGTATTACATATGCTATCCATCTCACAAAAACCCTATTACTCTAAAATCTCTAGTTTAAAACAAATTAGTAATTTTCATCTACAGGAGTTTAATGCCATCACTACTAGAGCGTTTTTTGGTGTCGAACCTAGTTTAGTAAAATTATGACACAAAAGAAGCACTTGATATCTGAAAAGGCAGCAGTGCTTCATAAATATAATATCTATTAGCTTCTCTAGAGGGATAATTGAAACATCTGATATTGATCCAGTACATCTAAAATTTAAAATAAACAAAGACCATCCTTACCGCTGGTCCAAATGAACTTCTAAGTTGTGAATCTGTGTTTAATATTCTGTCATTTACTCTGAACTTTTCTCCCCCATGCTTCATCTTTGTCTTCCAGGCTGTTTTCCTCTTTCTCATTGTGGTTCTTAAAGTGCTTCTTCCTTACTTTCTATTTTCACCATTTGCAACAGCAAGGGGAGCGCCAGTAAAATTTGGTTATTTACCTGGCTAAAGGTAATTTGACATTAGTGTTCAGTCTCCATCTCAAAGAAATACTAATAGCACATTTTATATAATGAATTTATTTGAGCTCTTTGTGAATCTTTTATTTTTGACTGTTTGAAGAGGGAAAATAGATTAAGAGATTCAGATTCAGGCTTCTCTTACTCTGTAAACTTTTAGGGCTGTCTCTTACAAAAAGCACTCATATACCACTTTTGTTACAATTTTATGTAAATCCACTCACTGTACATGATATTTAAATTTTTTTTGCATATTTGAAGATTTCAGATGACTACATTCCTAATTTTTATCTCCATAGAGGATAATTTTCATGAGTTCACAAATTGCATCCTATCTGCTATTAAAAAAAAAATCCATTTTGCCCATGTTTCCACAGCCTCAATCACACTGCTCTTCTTTGGAGTTGTTCTGTTCTAAGGTATTGCTATTTCTACCTTTCCTCCTCCCTCCCATTCTCTTAAATTCATTCCACTTGTGTCAGCATTTTCTTTACTACATTGCTATTGCAATTGTCAAGGTCAATACACTTCCAAGTTAATCATATTCATCTATTCTCATCTTTTTTTTATTTGTATCATATTTTAGATTCAACATAAAAGTAATATCATATAACATTGTCCTTCTCATCTGACTTACTTCGCTTAGTATGGTGATCACTAGGTTATCCATCCATGTTGCTGCAAATGGCATTATTTTTTTATACAGCTAAATTGGATTCCAGTGTGTGTGTGTGTAATATATATGTTGCTGGAGTTCCCATTATGGCCCAGTACATTAAGAACCCAACATAGTGTCCATAAGGATGCAGGTTCAATCCCTGGCCTCACTCAGTGGGTTTAAGGATCCAGCATTGCCACAAGCTGTGGTGTAAGTTCCAGTTGCAACTCCAATTCAGCCTCTAGCCAAGGGACTTCCATATGCTGCAGGTATGGCCATAAAAAGAAAAAAAAAAGTATTAAAGTTGATCACTCACTCTTCCTCTATTTTCTTCACCTTGCTTCTGAAGTAGTATAACTACCTCTTTCTTCTCTACTTTCATCTGCAAGTCTTCAATTTTTCCTTTGCTGAATCCTTCATTTTTACTGACTGCTATTTACTGGGATATATTAGAATTAAAATTTGGGATATTGTCCCTTTTCCTTGATTATCATCCTTCCAAAACACCACTGAAACCTGAGTTATATAAAAGCTAGTTAGTGGAGATCTGGTAAAGATAGCATAGAAAAGGAGGCCAAAGAATGGCAGATATGGTATTATTTGGGGGAAAGTAGTTATCTGAATAAGAAATATGTCAATAATGTTAAATAATACAGAATAGATGAGTAAAATAAAACTGAAAATTATTCTGTTGGATTTATCAATAAGGAGGTAACTAGTAATCTATAGATAAGTCCATTTCAGAAGCCAGAGTGTAGTAGACTGTGGAGTGAGCTAGATGTGAGGAAATGAAGACAGTGAATATATAAGTTGTTTCATGGTTTTCATAAAGTTTGGTTACAAGAAAGAAAGAGCACCTTGGTACCAGAGAGTGAAAAATAGAGATACAAATAGAGATACAGATTGATAGAGAGGAGAGGTGCTGTAGGCTCAAATATTTGTGTCCCCACATAAATCATTTGTTGGAATGCTAATCTCCCATGTGATGAGAGTAGGAGGTTAGGCATTTAGGCCTATGTAAATAGGACTAGTGCCCTAATAAAAGAGACCCCAAAGATCTACCTCAATCCTTCTGCCTTGTAAGGACACAGTGACAAGACGGCTGTCAGTGAGGAACAAATGTTTGTTGTATAGCCATCCCAGGCTATGGTATATTATTTTAGTAGCCTAAACAAAGATAGGAGAGGAGAGGAGAGGATAAGGAAGATTTTTCCCCAAGAAAGAATTTAGAGACTTTATGTTTACTTGATGATGGTTAAATTTTCCATTTTAGGTGAAACATGTGGAATATACCAGGGAAACTTGCATAATCAATGATATAATGTTTCTAGGAATGAGGAAGGAAATGTGTTCCAGAACCCAGAAGGAACAACATGGCTTAAATGGGATTAGCAAACAAAGGAACAACATGAAGATCAGTCCAGATGCCAGTAGATAGGTAATTCTTTAAAACAGTAATTTTTTTTCATGTCATAGCTTCTAGTTTCTATTTGATCTAGCATGAGATGATAATATTCCATTAATATCTCTTAAGATGATTTTATCTTATTTCCAGAAAATAATATTATTTATTTGTTATGTAATAAGAGATATATCATGATCTTCCTATAGTATTGCCAACATGGATTATATTGTCAATATCACATGGTGGATGAGTGTGCATACATTAGAATAAGACTTCTAGGAATCAGATATTTAGCAACATATCAAACCAAGTAGGTGATATTGGGAAATTTACTTAAATTTCATCATATGTAAAATAAAAATGATAATTTCTACCCTCTAGGACTCTTATGATTATGAAATTAATCATCATTTGTAAAACATTTTTTAAAAAATTTTTTAGGGCCATACCTGTGGCATATGGAGGTTCCCAGGCCACGGGTCAAATTGGAGCTGTAGCTGCTGGCCTGCAACACAGCCACAGAAACCTCAGATCCAAGCTACATCTGCAACCTATACCACAGGTCACAGCAATGCTGGATCCTTAACCCACTTAATGAGGCCAGGAATTGGACCTGTGTCCTAGTGGATGCCAGTCAGATTCTTTTCCACTGATCCACGATGGGAACTCCCTGTAAAACATTTAAAGGAGTGTTTAGTACATAATAAGTACTTATATGTCTGATAAACAATTGCAGGTATCAATCAAGATGGTGGAATAGAAAGATGCTGAGTTTATCCCCTCTCCTGAGCATACCACAATCACAACTACTTGCAGAATGACTATTGATGAACAAGACCAGAACCTATCAGAAAAGATCTTCCAAAACTAAAGATATAAAGAAAACCACAAGACAGATAGGAGAGGTAGACTCATGATGTCATCAAGTCCCACACTCCCAAGTCCCACAGTCTACTTATAGAAACAGATCTGACTGACAGTAGTTTGGCTTGAATCCCACACTCTGGCTTCACTCACCATTAGGAAAGCAACAGCCCCAGAGTATTCTGAGCTCTGATTCCATCCACCAGCTGGCAACATCTGCACAAGGAAGGAACTGGAAACCCACTGGACCTGGGGCCAACCAAGCCTACCAGACCTCCCACATAGGCAGCCCACCATAGAAGAAGGACCCACAGAACCCTCATGAGGGAACCTCTGGAGCACATAGCTTGGGTGATGAAAGGGAATGCAGTGATGGGATGCACAGGATATCTCCTACAGAAGGCTACTTCTTTAAGGTTGAGAAATATAACCTACAAGATATATAAACATATAAACACCAACTTAGAAAAAGTAAAGTGACACAGGAACATGTTCCAGATGAAGAGACAAGATAAAACCTCGGAAGGAAAACTAAGTCAAGTGGAGATAGACAAGAAAATTTGGGGTAGTGATTATAAAGATGATTAAAGATCTCAGAAGACTAGATGTACAGAGTGAGAAGTTTTTAACAAAGATGTGAGTAATATAAAAAACAATGAAACAGATGAAAACAGTAAGTGAAGGGAAAAAACACTAGAAGGAATTAACAGTAGACTAACTTATGCAGAGGAATAGATCAGCAAGCTGGAAGACAGAGTAGAAGATATCACCAATGGTGAACTGAAGAAAGAAATGAAGAACATAAAGAATAATAAAAAGAAATGAGGAAACCTTAAGAGACTTCTGAGACAACATCAAATGCACCAATATTTTCATTACAGAGGTCCCAGAAGGACAAGAGACAAAGGAGCTGAGAACACATTTGAAGATATAGTAGTTGAAAACTCCCCTAACATGGAAAAGGAAACAGACAACTCCAGGAAGCAGAATCCCATACAGGATTAACCCAAAGAACACACCAAGACACATAGTACTTAAAATGGTGAAAATTAAAGATTAAAGAGAATATTAAAAATTAGCAATGGAAACCCAACAAATAAGATACAAAGGAATGCCCATAAATATATTAGCTACCCTTCTGGCAAAACCTCTGTGGGCCAGAAGGGAGTGGGACCATATATTTTAAGTGATGGAAGGGAAAAACCTACAACTGAGAATATTCTAGCCAGCAAGAATCTCACTCACATTTGATGTGATATCAACAATTTTAAAGACAAGCTAAAGCTAAAGGAGTTCAACACCACCAAACCAGCTTTACAACAAATGTTAAAGGAACTTCTCTAAGCAGAAAAGATAAGGCCACAACTACAAACATGAAAATTATGAGATGAAAAAAGCTTATCAGTAAAGGCAAAGACATAGTAAATACAGGAAATCATTCACACACAAAGATAGTAGGATGGTTAAAAGATAAAAGTGGACAGTTGCTGTCATGGTGCAGCTGAAATGAATCCGACTAGGAACCATAGATTGTGGGTTTGATCCCTGGCCTTGTTCAGTGGGTTAAAGATCTAGTATTGCTGTGAGCTGTGGTGTAGGTTGCAGATGTGGCTCAGATCTGGTATTGCTGTGTCATAGGCCGGCAGCTGTAGCTCCAATTAGACCCCTAGCCTGGGAACCTCCATATGCCATGAGTGCAGCCCCAAAAAGGAAAAAAAAAAAGAGAGAGAGAGAGATAAAAGTGGTAAAAGCCATCTACATCCACAATAAGCAGTTAAGGGATATAGGAAAGAATTAGACTAAAATATAACATAAAACAATAACTTTGAGGGAGGAGATGTAGGGTTGTTAATTTCAAATGCATTTTAAGAGACCAGCAAATAATCAGTATTGTTGAATAGGTAGCTCTATAGAAATATAGATGAATAGGTAGCTGTAAAGAAATCTCATAATAACCACAACCCAATAATCTATAATAGATATACACACACATGCACACACACATATACAGAATCCAATTAACATTAAAGACAGTCATCAAATCAGAAGAGAACAAAATAGGAAGGAACAAAATGATATATTCACCCCTATGTTCATAGCAGCACTATTCACATTAGCCAAGAGATGGAAAAAACCTAAATATCCATTGACAGGTCAATGGCTTAAGAAAATATGCTACATATATACAATGGAATACTACTCAGCCATTAAAAAAATAACAAAATAATGCCATTTGCGACAACATGGGTACAACTAAAGATTCTCATACTAAGTGAAGTCAGCCAGAAAGAGAAAAACAAATACCATATGATATCATTTATACGTGGAATCTAAAATATGGAACAACTGAACCTATCTACAAAATGGAAATAAACTCACACACATAGAGAACAGACTTCTGGTTGCCAAGGGGGAGAGCGAAGGGAGTGGGATGGGGTGGGAGTTTGGGGTTAGTAAATACAAATTATTACCTTTAGAATGGATAAATAGCAATTTCTTACTGTGTAGCCCAAGGGACTGTATCTAGTCTCTTGGCACAGAAAATGATGGAAAATAATATAAAAAATAATGTATATGTATGATTGGCTCACTTTGCCGTACAGCAAAAATTGGCACAATGTTATAAATCAACTATGCTTTAATAAATTTTTTTTAAGAATTAAAAATTTAAAAACTGAAAAAAGTAGATGATCTATATAGAAATTTTTTTCAAAGAGGACATGCAGATGGCCTACAGGTACCTGAAAAGATTCTCAACATTGCTAATCATCAGGGAAGTAAAAATCAAATCCATAATGATATATTACCTCACACCTTTCAGAATGACTGTCATCAAAAAGAAGACAAACAACAAATGTTGGTGAGGATATGGAAAAATAGTAACACTTGTACACTGTTGGTGAAAATGTAAATTGGTGCAGCTAGTATGGAAAACATTATGGTAGTTTTTCAAAAATTTAAAAATAGAACTACCATATGACTCAGCAATTCCACCCCCACTATATATCTGAAAAAACAAAATAACAAAAACACTACATCAAAAAGTTAAATCCACCTTGATGTTCATAGCATTATTTATAATGGACAACATATGGAAGCAACCTAAGTGTTCATCAACAGATGAATTTATAAAGATTATATGACACACATATACAATGGAATAATAGTCACTAAAAAGAATATTTAGCCATTTGCAACAACATGGATGGACTTGGAATGAATTATACTGAGTAAAGTAAGGGAAAGGCAAATACTGTTATGATGTCATTTATATGCAGAATCCAAAAAATGCAGCAAACTAGTCAATATAACAAAAATGAAACAGACTCTTAGAAAACAAAGTAGTAGGTACCAGAGGAGGGAGGGAAACCTGGGTAGGCAATCTAAGCATGGGTATTGAGAGGTACAAACTACTATGTATAAAATGAGCTATAAAAATAGATTAGACAATACAGGGAATATAAATATTTTATAATAACTATAAATGGAATATAATCTTTAAAAGTCATGAATCACTATATTGTATACCTGTAACATATATAATATTGTACATCAAATACAATTAAAAATTCTAAAAGTTACAAAAAAATTTTTCTTTATTCATCCAGTACTTTAATTTCAGCATAAATTTTTGGTGAACTTTAAGAAATTTGATCAGCTTATATGCTAATTTTTAGTCTGTCCCTTTGGTTTTAATAATTTAAATCTTTTAATATCTGGCTCACATACGGAAATGAGAGGATGCTTTTTTTTAGATGCCGTTGATTAGACAAAAATATAACTTAAGTTAGCTAAACATCTACATTCCTTTCTCTCATACAATGTAGACTACACCTATGATCCAGACCTTCACTTTAGGCTGATATGTCAGACCACAAATGCGATGTTAATAACTTCTGACTATGAGTTGAACATCATTGGGCTCCTTTCCTTTTTTGCTTATTTTTGTTTTAAGAAACTGAAGGAGCACAAACTTATATTTCAACCCATGATCTAAGAAGCCAAAAGATGTACCACACAGTCCAGAACTTGGTCCTCTTATTGTGTTCTGTGCCCCTACGCCTATGGCTTGTTCACTGGAGACAAGTATAGTCCTAAATAATAAGGATATTACATTATTGATGGGTTTTTCCCAATATTCAATCAGAAAAGTAATGAAAGGGCACTGTGTAACTGTTTATGTGGATTGTTAGCATCTGAATCATTTCATATTAGGAACAGCAGGTAGTTGTCTATGATTTCTAGTATATTCTAAACAAACAAACCACTAAGCTAAACTAAATTTGTTTTTAATTTATTTTTCTTCTTCCATGGCAGTGTGGCAGATAGTATCTCAGGCATTCTTTTGAAATCTTTAATTAATGATAATGTCATGTAATTCCTATAACAATCCTGCCAGATACTATTATTCCCATTTTAATGTATGATGAAACTTAAGCACAGTGAAATTATATATATTTCTATATTACAAATAGCTGGTAAGATGTGGTACTAGGATTGATCTCTGGGGGCTTACTCCATAGCTTGCCTTAAAAAAAAAAAAAAAAGAGTCTGAGTTTGTCCACATGGCTATTCCATCCTTCCCTTTCCTGCCACCAAAATATAGAGTTTCTATTACAGTTAATTGTGACCACAAATTTTGGTCAGTGGTATGTGGGCAATAGTGATATGTAAACATTGATCAAATTTCAGTTAGGCGAGTTGAACGAGCTCTGGAGATCTGTGGCACAACTTCTAGACAACAATAGCATATTGTATACTTAATGAGTTAAGATGATACATTTCATGTTAACTGTTTTTACCATAATAAAATAATATCTCAAAAAATGATATGAGCAATTTCTAGGTCCTGTCTTTCAAGATAGGTGGTGGACTCTTGTCTTGACTTCTTTGCTCCAATCTTCTTGCTAGAGCTAATGGTGAGAGTATTCATTATGGGTCATGAAATGGATGCCACATGTTGAATATGGCAAAGCCTACTTAGACTTAAGTGAATGAGATATAAAGTCTTGTCACATCTGGGTAGTGTTTTATAGAAGCTGAGCCTACACCCTGAAAAATGAAGAGGTAATTGTAATAGTTTTTTTTGGAAGAATATATACACTGATAGTTATTTTACCTCATCCTAGCCAAGAAAGTATAACATCAAGTTTATCTTCCTTGCAATTTTGCTTCCGTATAAAGAAGATTAAACTTTAAAATATCTAGGAACAACCCTACCCAATAAGCCTGTGTGCATTTCATCTTTGCTTGGCTTTTGTAGCTTTGATCATAAATCTTTCAAATATATTGTTATATGTCATCAAAAATTATTAGAAGTAATGTGTCCAAAATCTGAGTTTGTACTCTCATCTACTATGGTTCCTTCTAAATTACTTAGAAAGGTTTTGTACAAAACTTATTTCTTCTGACATTGAATCACTTTCTTAGAATAAAAAACAATGACACAGTTTTCATTTCTTCCCTTATTATGGCTTCATCTCCATTTTTAGCAGAAAATCCTCTTTTGGTCTTTGAATACTATCAATCTCAAATTCTAAAAGTGAAGAAGACTTCCTCTCTCTTCCACATTTTTAGAGCAAGTTCACTATGTCCATTTGGATCTGATAGATTTATCTGCTCAACTTACTCTCATACCCAGCAATGTCATAATCACATCCAGTAATAAATTTAATTTATTTTGTAATCGTTATTTTGAAGATGCACTTGTTCTTGAGTTTCCTATCAATAGAAAACATATAAAAGAATAATTCACGTTTAAATCATCATAATATCTTACCCCTTTAGAGTAGGTAAAGTATAGCATGCAAGATTATTAGCAAGACAGAAATCTTAAATTTCATTTAAATTGTAAAGGAATAAATATTTAGATCCCATTGACTACTAGGTTTATATTAACTTGAAATATCATAAAAAGGTCAGCAGTGTATTAATATCCTGAAAAAAGTAATTTGTTTCTTTACTACTATATATGGCAATTTGAAACGTTTTCTTCAAATCTAAGGAAAATGCTCAAAATAATCAAATTCGAAAATTATGCATTTAAAATTACAAGGTTTGGAGTTCCCGTCGTGGCGCAGTGGTTAATGAATCCGACTAGGAACCATGAGGTTGCGGGTTCGGTCCCTGCCCTTGCTCAGTGGGTTAACGATCCGGCGTTGCCGTGAGCTGTGGTGTAGGTTGCAGACGCGGCTCGGATCCTGCGTTGCTGTGGCTCTGGCGTAGGCCGGTGGCTACAGCTCCGATTCGACCCCTAGCCTGGGAACCTCCACATGCCGCGGAAGCGGTCCAAAGAAATAGCAAAAATAAATAAATAAATAAAAATAAAATTACAAGGTTTTAATGTTATTTTAATGACAATAATTATCCTTATTGACTTAAACACAGTGTAAAATACAATTATCTTCAAGTTATAAATTTGATGTCTTCTGTTTGAATTTTGCTGTCCAAAATCCTTAATTAAAATGAAATTGCTCTATTGTAATTGAGAAACCCTCTAGAAGCATTTTAAAGAATTATGAAAGCTGCTCCATAGGAAGTATCAGTCAATAAAGTAACTGGCATCAACAAAGCTGCTGCTAGTATTATTACATTCACATTCACCTACAGATTTCCATTCTAAATTTGTACTTGTCTTAAAAGCCATCAATCCTTGTTATGATGTATCTCTCATTAGATGGTGAATATATATATATCAACTCTTTTCTTCTAATTTTTCATTTCAGATGAAAACATTTTCCATCCCTTTTTCTAGAACCCACACTATAAAGTGATTAAACTACTTCCACTTTTGCCCTTGAATTTTCTTAAATTTCCATTCAGCATAACATTATCAAAATTTGGATAACATTTGAATTGTATCACAAAATTCTGTGTAAAATGCAGAATTTATCTTAGCTGTTAGAAGTCTTTTAATTCTTGAATTTTTATAGTTACAATCCATTTCCATTATGCTATGCCAATTTGTTTTTTAAAGATAATGGAATTTTTTTATATTTCCAGATTTGCAATACATGTTAAGAAATGAAATTTCTCATACAAATGTGAGTTGCCTCAGTAAATTTAGAAATTATTTGATAGTACCCTTAAAAATGTATATACTTTTGAATGAAAAATTGCTACCTGGTTTATCTAAGATACATAAATAAAAGCAAGCATGAATATATTTATACACAAACATACATGAATATGGCTTATTTTGCAGCATTGTTAAAAAATTATAAATCAATAGAAAATATATTAATAAATTATGTTAATATGTATCAATTAAAGTAAGTTGTATGTACTTACTTTAAAATTTTTCATGATACTATATATAGTTTGGTCCTTTTGCCTGTGCCCACAGCATGAGCAAATTCCCAGGTCAGGGGCTGAAACTGCCCCATAGCAATGACCCAAGCCACAGCAGTGACAATGCCAGATCCTTAACCCACTGAGACACTAGGGAACTCCTACTATATACATTTTGATCCCACATTTATTAAAAATCAGATAAAAAAATTCAATGTATACACACTACTATATATGTAATAGATAACTAAAAATAACTTATTATATACCTATAATCAATATTTTTAATAACCTATAAGGGCAGAGAATCTAAAATATATATATATTTATATATAACTGAAACACTGTGCTATACACCTGAAACCAACATGATATTGTAAATCAATAATACTTCGATAAAAAACTTTTAATTTTAAAAACTATAAAGTATTATGTATTTGAAAGATGCTAAAAGAGTAGATATTAATGTTTCTCACCACAGAGAAACTATGTGAGGTGAATGGATGTGTTAACTAACTTTATTGTGGTACTCATTTTGAAATATATACATGTAAAATCATTGTATTGTATGCCTTAAACTGTAATGGGTTACATGTCAATTATAGCCAAATAAATAAATAAATTAGAGCTTCCAAAAAAAAAAGAAACCCAATATATGTATTATATGTATGTTTTACTCTTGTATATACATAGAAAAAAATTATATGCCACACTGTTAACATTGATTACTTTAAGGTTATGAAATTGAAGGAGAAAAAAAAGACTATATTTTTGTATGCTTGAACTGTTAAAAAAATATTCTTTACTTTGCTTTTCTAAAAGCAACATGGAACACAATAACCAGTGTCCCAATTTAAAGGATTAACATGTTTGAATGCTCAGAAGCCTATGAAAGCTTTGTTAATAAATAATAGAAGTTAATTGATAAAATTTGTTCTATATGACTCCCTACTTTAGTGTTTCCATTTCTTAAATAGTAGAAAGCTAGAAACTTTAAGGATCTCACCTCATTCTAGCTAATGTTTGGCATGACAAAGCCCATGTTATGGGGTTTAATGTGGAGAAAAACACTTTTAATATATAAAATTTTCTAGGTGGATGTTTTCTGGGAATCCATCTATAAATTCTCTGTAATTCTGTGTGCTTAAAACATGATGAACATAAAAACACTCCGTTAATACAAAATGACAGATACTAATGGACTATTTTGTAGACTAACTGCTACAATGAAGTCTTGCTAGGTCCAGACTGTTTATTTCCATCCTGGGTTAGAAAGGATGCACAAGCCACATTCAGGTCTCCAAGCACATTTAATTCAAGTGGACAGAAACGCATGATTATATATCCTAGCTGACTACTGAAATTGCAAGCTTTATCTTTCAGCTGCTCTACTGCTTCAAGCTGTGGAGATATAAAATGCTAGCCTTGGGACAAGGAGTTGGAGCGTCACCAAACTTTGATGAACAAAGAACTTACTGAGTACCTATTTTTCCCCTGATGACAAAGAAAATTTTTCATTTTTATAACATTGTCTCCCTAGTTCTTAATTAATATCAGGCACAGGTGGTGTAAGGGATAACCATAGTAAATCACAAAAAGGGTTATGAGCCTCCAATGAACAATTATTAAATATAGGCAGGTCATAAAACAAAGCTTTAGAATGATGGGACTGTCAGGTTCCCTATTTTCAATCTATACTTAAAGATAGTTCCTCTACATTTGCAAGAGGAATTTTATATTATGCTGTGGAGCTTACTTTATTATAATTAGAAGAAATACTTTTTAATCTCCAACTAAAGTACAATTTGATTATTTCAATGATTTGCTTTCCCTGTATATTTTTACATTTTTTCAAATGTATTTATGATACAAAATAGGGTGGGCAGCTTCAAGCTCATAACATGGGCTCCTCAAAATTGAGGAAAATAATAAAGTTTTTCCTCTTTTGTCTTTTTTTTTTTAGTTTTTTTTATTTTCTAGGGTCGTGCCACAGCATATGGAGGTTCCCAGGCTAGGGGTCTAATCGGAGCTATAGCTGTTGGCCTTCGCCAGAGTCACAGCAACGCCAGATCCAAGCCATGTCTGTGACCTACACCACAGCTCACAGCAACGCCGGAACTTAACCCACTGAGCAAGGCCAGGGATCGAACCCGCAACCTCATGGTTCCTAGTCAGATTCGTTAACCACTAAGCCACAATGGGAACTCCTCTTTTTTCATTTTTGTGGAGAAAATGGAGAAAAATCTCAGTGAAAACTGAAAAGTCTTCCTAATTATAGTCTCACATTGAAAACCATGCTCATAAATCACCAATATACCTGAAAGAATGTTTATGCACTTATGAGAAGCTTAATGTCACTTTTTCATGGAGAAGTATTTCTAGACATTTTACATTTCTTCCCTTTATTTCCAATCTTCTAATCATGACTACTCTCTGGCCAGTGTCTTAGACTGGATCCATTTCCTGAATAGTACTTCTAGAAGGCAATGGTGTTTACACATTGCTATCTGAATTTTGTTCTGTTTCCTAGACTTTTCCCTGGACCTTTCCTTTGAAGGAATCTTGGACCTTCAAAAACTTGGATTTTAACTCCTATAATGGTGTTCTTTCTTTGATGTTTTGTGACAGTTTTAGTGCCTACTATTTTATGACAAAGCTATGTGCCTAAACGTACATATGAATTGCCAAAACCACAAAAATTAGAAATGCTTTTGTAGATCGCTCATTTTCACTGAGTGTTTAAGTAGCAACACACCAATATTCAGTAACCAAATATACAAAGACTGTTCAGTTAAGCTCTGACGGTCAAAATATGAAAAGGCTACTATAATGCAAGTACACACAAAGACTCACAATTTTTTAGGCAAGTATACAAGAAACCAACATTTTAATAAATCTGAGTTGAGTAAGTCATATAAAATGGAGTCTGAATGTTCTTGAAGAAATGGGATAGACTAGAAATTTGGAGTTAATAGACGCAAACTATTGCCTTTGGAATGGATAAGCAATGCGATCCTGCTGTTTAGCACTGGGAACTATATCTAGTCACTTATGATGGAACATGATGGAGGACAATGTGAGAAAAAGAATGTATATATGTATGTGTGACCGGGTCACCTTGCTGTACAGTAGAAAACTGACAGAACACTGTAAACCAGCTATGATGGAAAAAAAAAACAAAAAAACAAAAAACAAGAGCACATTAGTAAAGAAAAAAAAAAAAAAAACACAGAATTAAGGGGAATTCACACATGCTTAAAGCTGAATCTAGATGGTACAATGGATAGATTTAAAAAAAAATATTTCATTTGTTCTTAATACATGAGTCAAGATATAGACCATGTCCAACACCAAAAACAATTCCCTGATACTTTAAACCCCCGCAACCAAGATGACTCCTATCATAAGGAAATATTCCCCACAACTTAACACACCAAACATCCTCCTACCTTTGACACTTCAGCTCTGGTTTCTATCCTAAACTTATTTTCCCTGTTTCTGAGTTTCATATAAGTAGTAGCACACAGTACTCTCAGTCTGGTTTCTTTCATTTGGCATTTTGAAATTCATCTGTGTTGTGATTTTATAGGTGCATGATATTCCCCTGCATGCATATACCACAATTCTTTAAACAATCTCCCACTAATGGATTTTTGAGTTTGGGTTTATTATAAAAAGCCTAGTATAGGATTTCCCGTCGTAGCTCAGTGGTTAACGAATCTGACTAGGAACCATGAGGTTGCAGGTTCAATCCCTGGCCTTGCTCAGTGGGTTAAGGATCCAGCATTGCCACAAGCTGTGGTGTAGGTTGCAGACGTGGCTCAGATCCCACATTACTGTGGCTGTGGTGTAGGCTGGCAGCTACAGCTCTGATTTGACCCCTAGCCTGGGAACCTCCATATGCCATGGGAGCAGCCCAAGAAATGGCAGAAAGACAAAAAAAATAAAAGCCTAGTATGAACACCTCTTTTAAAAAAGAATATTTCATCCTAATCAAAATATAAGAAATCTTACTTATCTTTCATATTGTGATACCATTCTTATCTAGTACTACTATCACAGAATGATAAATGTTTCAGTGTATTCATTTACATTAATTTAACTGAAACATTGTTTTTGTATCTTTACCATTGTGGTTATCTGCCTCTATGTGTTTGACTCTAAAACAGCAACAACAAAAAGTGATGCAAAATGGAGACTGGTACTACTATAATTTAAAATTGAATAATGTCACAGAGAAGGATATCTTTTGTCCTTGAAGTGGTTTTATATATAATGTATGTATATTATTGATACTATAGTTGAAATATCTTAAGAATAAAAAATAAATAAATAAACAATTCTGAAGGGAGAAGATCAAGACCTGGAGTAGGAGGACATGGAGCTAACCTCTTCCCACATGACATCAAAAGTACATTTACATGTGGAATAATTCTCTCAAATAAACCAACTTTAAACTAGCAGATGATCTCATATGACCTAAGCTAAAAGAAATATCTCCATCTAACAGGGTAGGATGGGGGTGGAGTGCAGGTGGGAAAGGAATCAGGACAGGGCTGACACCCCTGGGAGTGATATGTGAAGGAGAGAAGATCCAGATGTGTAAGCCATTGCCCTGGGAAGCTCCCTTGCCTACCGAGAGATACACTGGGACAGATAGAGAGGCTGGAGGATCCTGGTCTCTGTGCCTGAGAAATATACACATGCTAGCTTGCTAGCAATGAGGGCAGAAAAAGACTACTGCAGGCTGCCACCTCACTGCACTTCTCTGCCCAAAATGCATACTGGGCAGTGCTGCTAGTATGCATAGCAGATAGGCACTGAATCTTAGGCTGACTGGCACTTGGAAAGGACTCAGTCCAGCTGTGTGCAGACAGCCTAGAGGTCCTGGGTGTGATCTGGGTTGACCTTGGAGCATATTGTTTGCATGTGCATGGCAGGACACAGGTCCATTGGGAGACTTTGTGGGCATGTGCATGGCAGAGGAAGGGCTGACCTCAGACCCCATTATCCATGCTAGCATGGCAGGGGTGGGGTCCAGCAGGGACAGACCTTGTCAGCATGAACATTGGATGGTACCACTGACTCACATGTCCCCAGCAGACAGCACCCCCGGGAAAATACAGTTCCCCCTGGGAACATACAGGAGTTAATTTCCAGATTTTTTTTTCAAAAAGCACAATACCAGTCATATCCTTTATCAAGGGGATAATAGCCAGCACACTCTGAGGAAAGATGTGGCTGGCATCCATACCAAAAACAACTCACTCATCAAAAATACTGGACTCACACAGGCTACACAGGTATGCTTTCACATAAACACATCACTTTAAGACCACAGTACATAACAGTTTCTCAACTCACAGTGAAAGTTAAGTAAAATGAAAAAGCAGAGGAACTATTTCCAATTAAAGAATAAGAGAAATATCCTGAAAGAACAAATAATGAAGCCCACTTCAGTCAACTAGGCCCTAAGTTCAAAAAGAAGGTAATAAAAATGCTAAAGAAATTGAGAAAGATTATCATAGAAATGCATATCACTATAACAAAGAACTAGAAAATATAAAAAGGAAAAAAATCAAAATTAAACAACTCAATTGCCAAAATAAAAACCAATCTAGAAACAATGATTACCAGACTAAATAATGCAAAAGAATAAGTAAGTTATCTGGAAGACAGAATAATTTAAATCACTCAAAAAGAACATCAGACAGGCAAATTTAAAAATGAAAGCAACATATAGGATTGATGGGATAATATAAAGCACGTCAACCTATGCATGATAGGGGTTCAAGAAGGAAAAGAGAGAAGAACCAAAAATGTATTTGAAGAAAGTATGGCCCAAAACTTCACAAACCTGAAGAAAGAAACATACACCCAGGTACAGGAGGCCCAGACAGTCCAAAACAAGGTGAACCCAAACAGAAACACACCAAGACATATAGTAATTAAAATGGCAAACTTAAAGAGGTGATCCTAAAGGCAGATAGAGAAAAGCTGAGAGCTGATTACCTAGGAAACCCATAAAGGAATACCTATCATCATTTCTCTACAGAAACTCTGCAAGGCAAAAGAGAATGACATGATATAACCAAAGTCCTGCAAGGGAAAACCTTACAACTTAGGATTTCCTACCCAGCAAGATTATCATTAAGAATAGAAGGTGAGATAAAGAGTTTCTCCGGCAAGCAAAAACTAAAGAAAAGAAAATACAACAATACTAAACCTATACTAAGAAATATTGAAAAGTCTTCTCTAAATACAAAAGCGCTAAAAAATCTATTGGAAAGAGAAAAATCACAGTGTGAAAACTAAATATAGGAATGATTGAGTCACTTAAACTAGTACATAGATTAAAAATCAAAAATTCTGTAAAAGCAATTTTAGCTACAATTAATATCAAAAGCATAGTCATGAAGGTATGAAATAGAACATCAAAATCACAAAATGTAGGGAGGAGAGTAAAAAAAATGTAGATCTTTTCTTTTGGAGTGTGTTTTAATGTATGTAACTATCAATCTAAAGCAAGTAGATAGAGTTATGAGTTAATACACTTTAAAACCAGAGTAACCACAAATAAAAACATATAATAGATCAACAAAAAACAAAAAGAAAGAAACTCGAGCATGATACAAAAGAAAACCATCAACCTGCAAAAGGAAAAGCGAAATGAATAAAGAAAAATTATAAAATCAACTGGAAAACAAGGTTTAAAATGCCAGTAATTACATATCTATAATTACATTAAATATCAATAGATTAAATGTTCCAATCAAGAGACCCAGAGTGGCAGATTCAATTAAAAAACAAGAACCTAAAATGTACTGTCTATGAGGGACTCACCTTATGGTGAAGGATATGCAGAGACTGAAAATGAGGAGATGGAAAAATACATCATGCACATGGAAACAAGAAAGCTGGAGTAGCAATGTTAATATCAGACCAAAGAGACTTGAAAACAGGCCATAAAGACAAAAAACAGCATTATATAATGATAAAGGAATTAATGTAAGAGAAGATATTATACTCAGTAACATATATTCACCAGAAATATAGGAGTACCTAAATATAGAAAACAAATACTGGAGTTCCTGTCATGGCTCAGTTGTTAACAAATCTGACTAGGAACCATAAGGTTGCATGTTCGATCCCTGGCCTTGCTCATTGGGTTAACGATCCGGCATTGCTGCAAGCTGTGGTATAGGTTGCAGACGTGGCTTGGATCCCAAGTTGCTGTGGCTCTGGCGTAGGCTGGCGGCTACAGCTCTGATTAGACCCCTAGCCTGGGAACCTCCATATGCTGCAGGTGCGGCCCTAGAAAAGGCAAAAAGACAAAGCAAACAAACAAACAAAAAACAAATACTAACAGATATAAAAGGAGAAATTGTCAGGAATACAATATAGTAGGAGACTCTAATCCTCCAATGACATTAACTGACAGATTTTTCAAGACAGAAAAATCAATAAGGCAACAGAGCTCCTAAGTGACACAATAGATCATTTGGACATAAATTGATATTTCCAGGACAGTGTATTTAAAAACAAAACAAAACAAAAAAACCAATAGACATAGACATTATTATCAAGCAGGCATGGAAGATTCTCTAGGATAGACCACATGCTAAGCCACAAAAGAAGCCTCACCAAATTTAAGAGTATACAAAGTTCAACCATCTTTTCTGACCACAATAATATGAAACTAGAAATCAGTCACAGAATGATAAAAGGGAGAAAACTGAATACCTGAAGCCTAAAAAATATGCTACTAAAAAAAAAATGGACCAAAGAAGAAATCAGAAAATATATTGAGACAAACAATAAAATAACAAACTTACAAAATCACTGGGATGCAGCAAAAGCAGGTCTAAGAGTGAAGTTAATAGTGATATAGGCCTTTCCCAAGAAGCAAGAAAAATCTCAAAAAACCTAACCTACCACCTAAAAGAATTAGAAAAATAACTGACAGATCATGAGCAGATCAAAGGAAATAACAATAATCATAGAGGAAATAAATAAAATAGAGACAAAAAATAGAAAAAAAATCAATAAAGCCAAGAGCTGTGTTTCTTAAAAAGGTAAAATCAACAAATATCTAGGCAGACTCACAAAAAAGAAAAGAGAACCCAAACAAAATAATAAATGAAAGAAGAGAAACAACAAATACTATTACATACACACAAAAAGAAAAAGAAAACACTAGTTTTATGCCAACAACTTGGAAAAACTAGAATAAATAAGCAAGTTTCTGGAAACATACAGCCTACCAAAACTGAGTTAAGAAGAAATAGACAATTAGAACAGATCAACCACTACACTTGTTATATAATCTGTAAACAAACAAAAAAACAAAAACCTTTTTGCAAACAAAAGTGCAAAAACGGATAGATTCTCTGGGGAATTTTACCAAACATAGAAGAACTTATACCTATCTTTCTCAAACTATTTTGAAAGATTGAAGAAGGAGCACTCCAAATTCAGCCTATGAAGCCACCCTGACACAAAAACCAGAAACACTTAAAATAAAAAAAATTTTAAGCCAGTTTCTTTGATATATAGGTATAAAAATCTTCCACAAAATATTATAAACTGAGTCCAAAAACACAGAAAAAGATCATACATCATCATCAATTTGGATTCATTAAAAGGTCATAAGAGTGGTTCAACATATGAAAATCAATGTGATACACCATATTAACAAAAGGAAAGACAAAAACCAAATGCTCATCTCAAGAGATGCAGAACAAGCATTTATAGAACTCAATATCCATTCACAATAAAAACTCTTACCAAAATGGGTATAGAGGGAACATAACTCAGCATAATAAAAACCATTTCCTATAAACCCACAGCCAACATAATACTCAATGATGAAAAGCTGGACACCTTCTGCTAAGTTCATGAACAGGACAAGGATGTCCACTCTCACCACTTCCATTCAACACAGCATTGAAAGTCCTAGCCACAGTAATCAGACAAGAAAAAGAAATAAAATTATCCAAATTGGAAGGTGACATTGTACTCTATACAGAAAATTTTAAGGATGCCACATAAAAACTATTAGAACTAATAAATGAATTCATAAATGTGGAATAATACAAGATTAATATACAGAAAACTAATACGCATTTATTTACATATACTAACAATATCAGAAAATGAAAGTAAAAAATCTTGTTTAAAATCTCATTAAAAATAATACCTAGGAATAAACAGGAAGGTAAGCAACCTATATGCTAAAATCTATAAAACACTAATAAGAGAAATTGAAGATAATTTAAAGAAATGGAAAGATACCCTATGCACTTGGATTGAAAGAACATTGTTAAAATGACCATAGTACCCAAAGCAATCTAAGATTCAGTATAATCTCTATCAAAATGCCCATGACATTTTTCATAGAACTAGAGCAAATAATCCTACAATTTACATGCAAACACAAAAGATCCAGAATTATTACAACAATCCCTAGGAAAAGGGAAAAGTTTGAGGCATAAGCCTTGCATAATTGAGACAATGCTACAAATCCACAGTAATCAAAACAGTGTGGTATGGGTGCAAAACAAACATATAGATCGATGCAACTAAATAGAGAGCCCAGAAATAAACCCACACACCTACAGTCAATTAATCTGTGACAAAGGAAGTAAGAATATACAATGGAGAAAAGACAATATCTTCAACTCATGTTGGGAAAGCAGGACAGCTACATGCTAATCAATGAAATTGGAACACTCCCTCACACCATCTATAAAAATAAACTCAAAGTGGCTTAAAGACCAAAATAAAAGACATGACACAATAAAACCGCCAGGAGAGAATATAGGCAAAATATTTTGGACAAAAATCATAGCAGTATCTTCTTAGATCAGTCCCCCAAGGCAAAAGAAATAAAAGCAAAAATAAATAAAAGCAAAAATAAATAAATGGAACCTAATCAAATTTAAAAGCTTTTGTACTACAAAGGAACCAATCAACAAAATGAATACAACCTACAGAATGGGAGAAAGTATTCGCAAAGGATATAACTGAAAAGGGGTTAGTACACAAAATATACAGACTACTCATACAACTCAATATAAGAAAACAAAACCCAGTCAAAAATTTAGCAGAAGACCCAAATAGACATTTCCCCAATGAGACATGCCGATAGCCAATAGGCAGATAATAAGATGCTCAACATAATTAATTATTAGATAAGTGCAAATCAAAACCACAGTGAAGTATCACCTCACACAGGTTAGAATGGCTATTATCAAAAATTCTATAAATAATAAATATTGGAGAGAATATGGAGAAAAGGAAACCTTCCTACACTGTTGGTGGGAATGTAAATTGGTATAGCCACTATGGAAAATAGTATGGAGATTCCTTACAAAACTAAAAATTAAGCTATCATATGATCCAGTAATCCCACTCCTGGGCATATATCCCTAAAAGATGAAAACTCTAATTCAAAAAGATGCTTGCAGGAGTTCCTGTCGTGGCTCAGTGGTTAACGAATCCGACTAGGAACCATGAGGTTGTGGGTTTGATCCCCGGCCTTGCTCAGTGGGTTAAGGATCCCGCATTGTTGTGGCTGTGGTTTAGGCCAGAGGCTACAACTCCGATTCGACCCCTAACCTGGGAACCTCCATATGCCACAGAAGCTGCCCAAGAAATGGCAAAAAGACCAAAAAAAAAAAAAAAAAAAATGCATGCATCTCCATGTTCATAGCAGCACTATTTACCATAGTTAAGACATGGAAACAACCCAAGTGCTCAATAAATGATTGGCTTAAGAAGATGTGGTGTATGAATACAACATAAGAATCATTTATTTTCTCACAGTTCTAGAGGACAGAAGTCCAAGATGACAAGGTCAGCCAGTTTGATTTCTCCTGAGTCTTCTTGGTTTGTAGACAGCTGCCGTCTCATTTTGTCCTCCCGTGGTCTTTCTTCCAAAGTCACACATCCCTGGTGTCTCTCAAAATTTTTCTGAGGACATTAGTTATATTAGAATAAGACCCACACATATGATCTCATTTAACCATAACTACATCTTTGAAGGCCTTATTTCCAAATATAATCACATTCTGAAGTATATTGGGGGTTAGGACTTCAACATGAAATATGGGAGTATACAAATCAGTTCAAAACAAATGGTAAGCATTTTCCCATGTCATTAAGTATTTCCCATGTCATTAAATAATATATGTTCTACTATACTGATACACAATTATTTAACCCATTTCCTATTGCTGAACACTATTTTTATAATTTTTAACAATTGAAAAATGTGCTGTAGATAATTTCTTTCAAAAGAAGTAATTGCGTGCATCTCAGTTTAATTTTTTGGGTTCAAAATCCTAGAGATGAATTGATTGCCTCAAAAATTACAAGTGTTATTGCTAAAATTTCATAAATTTTCTCCTGAGTTTGTCTACCAGCAATTTTTTGAGTTTTGTGTTTGCATACTGAGGCCAAAGATTGTTGCTGGTTAAATTTGCAACTATCTTATTTAATGTAGAAATGTTTTTATGTACCAGTGTGATTGATTATATTTAGTATTCTTTTGCAATTTTTAATTAGCATTTAGTATTCTTTTGTAATTTTAAGTCAGCTTTATTTATGTGATAGGTGCTTTTTTACAGTACTATTTTCCTTTTCCTTAGTTTTTAAAGGAATTCTATTCAAAAAAATATTGCCATAAAAGTATATTTTATAATATTATTTCTAGTGTTATTTTCATTTCTTCTTCAGTCTGTAAAAATGTGCTTTGCTTTATAGTATGAACTAGGTTTCAATTTTTAATGGTTACTCATCCCATCATGTTAATTAAAATTTTACTGACTGCATTAAACACATCTATTTTATACTGATGAAAAACTGTATTATCCACAATTTCTATTTTTAGGTAATGATGTTAGTTCCTGCTTTAACTGAAAACTTCCACAGGCCTCCACCACATCTTTCAATTAGTACCTATGCCCAATATTCTACTTTTCTCCTATTATTATGCATGGATTATTCATGCTTCTGCTTTGTCCAGCAGTCACACGTTTGTGCATTATATTTTGTCACCTTTATCCTCCTGGCAGCAACTCTACCAGGCAGCTGTAATTCCTTCCCATTTACAGACTCATCCCCATTAGGATTCAAACTTGTGCTCACATTAGCCATCTGAAGACAAAAAAAACCCCCACACATTTCTGGACCCCACCAACCCCTCCTATTGCCACCATATTTTCTTTCTTTCCTTTAAAGAAAAACCATTCAAAGAGTTGTGTTCTACCTAGGCTGAATCATCCATCTTAGTTTACCTGAGTTAGTCATGATTTAGATATATTGTCCTATCCAATACAGGGCTTCTCAGAAGAAAATGGTCCTGTATCAAAGAATTAATTGCATGCTAACCTGACTCTGTCTGCATTGTTTTTCTCTCATTCTTTCTTGAATCCTTACCATTTTGACTTTTTTCCCACCACTACACAGAAAGTATTTTATTATTTTTGTAACCTCCATCTTGCCACAATCCTCAATATTACTGAACTGCAAGTAGTATTTACCATGTTTGATCTCTTTTTATCTTTGAAATTCATAACCCCTTGTATTGAGAGACGCCATACTCCAGGTTTCCCTCCTACTGTACAGATACATTCTTCTCCAACTACTTTTTGGTTTGCCCAAAAACTCTTTAACTTCCAAACTTTTGGGTATCCCTGTTCTTTTTTTATTTTTATTTATTTATTTTTATTTTTATATCTTTATATATATTTCTACTGCACAGCACGGTGACCCAGTTACACATACATGTATACCTTCTTTTTTCTCACATTACATGTTCCATCATAATTGACTAGACAGAGTTCCCAGTGCTATACAGCAGGACCCCATTGCTAATCCATCCCAAAGGCAACATTCTGCATCTATTTATCCCAAGCTCCCAGTCCCACCCGCTCCCTCCCCTTTCCCCTTGGTAACCATAAGTCTATTTTCCAAGTCCATGATTTTCTTTTCTGTGGAAAGGTTCCTTTGTGCCATATATTAGGTTCCAGATATAAGTGATATCATATGGTATTTGGCTTTTTCTGTCTTACTTCACTCAGTATGAGAGTCCCTAGTTCCATCCATGTTGCTGCAAATGGCATTATTTTGTTCTTTTTTATGGCCAAGTAGTATTCCATTGTGAATATATATACACCACATCTTCTTAATCCAATTATCTATCAGTGGACATTTGGGTTGATTCCATGTCTTGGCTATTGTGAATAGTGCTTCAGTGAACATGTGGGTGCATGTGTCTTTTTTAAGTAGAGTTTTATCTGGATGTATGCCCAAGAATGGGATTGCAGGGTCATATGGAAGTTCTATGTATAGATTGCTAAGGTACTTCCATACTGTTCTCCATAGTGGTTGTACCAGCTTACATTCCCACCAACAATGCAGGAGGTCCCCTTTTCTCCACATCCCCTCCAGCATTTGTTATTTGTGGACTTAATAATGATAGCCATTCTGACTGGTGTGAGGTAGTTTTGCTTTGTGTTTCTCTAATTATCAGTGATGTTGAGCATTGTTTCAAGTGCTTGTTGGCCATCTGTACATCTTCCTTGGAGAAATGTCTATTCAGGTCCTCTGTCCATCTTTCAACTGGGTTGTTGGCTTTTTTGCTGTTGAGCAGTATATGTTGTTTGTATATTTTAGAGATTAGGCCCTTGTCAATTGCATCATTTGAAACTATTTTCTCCCATTCTGTAAGTTGTCTTTTTGTTTTCTTTTTCAGATTGTATAAATCTTTTGCCTCATTTTTATTTTTTGTCTTTTTTAGGGCCACACCCATGGCATATAGAGGTTCCCAGGCTAGGGGTCCAATCAGAGCTGTAGCTGCTGGCCTATGCCAGAGTGACAGCAACACGGGATTCAAGCCACGTCTGCGACCTACACCACAGATCATGGCAACACCAGATCCTTAACCCACTGAGCAAGGCCAGGGATCAAATCCGCAACCTCATGGTTCCTAGTTGGATTCGTTAACCACTGAGCCATGACGGAAACTCCTGGGTGTCCCTGTTCCTAGGCCTTTGATCTCTTTTATTTTATTTACTTCCTTTTGTAAATAATGCTGGTTTTATTAATCCTTTTATGATCATTACAATACTTCTTTCTTTATGCTCATTATTGTATTATTTAGTTGTATACAGCAAAATATTCAGTACTAAACAGAAGTGGCTAAATGGACATCTTCATCTTGTAGCTTTTTCCTTATTTTTACTTTCCCAGGATAGCTCCTCTGTTAAAGAATTAACACCTAGGGACTCAGCAGGTTAGAAACACAAATAGTATCCATGAAGATTCAGGTTTGATCCCTGGCTTTGGTCAGTGGGTTAAGGATCTGGCATTGCCATGAGCTGTAGTAGAGGTCACAGATGTGGCTCAGATCCTGCATTGCTGTGGTGAAGGCCAGCAGCTGCAGCTCTGATTCAACCCCTAGACTGAGAACTTCCATATGCCACAGGTGTGGCACTAAAAAGGAAAAAAAAAAAAAATTAACACCTAAGATTTTGTCTCAGTCTTGGGTTTTAGGGACTGAATCCAAGTTAAGACAGATGTCTTTATATTTAATTCCTAGAGCTTCTTATAACTATACCAAAGAGCCCTGTTTGCTAGCTATTCTGAATGCCATTCTTACCTTGATTTCAATTATGCTCATCAACTTCTTGCTTCTGGGAATTAATTAGGTCCACTTATTACATTGTGGGATTCTGACATCTTCACTGCAATTTGGGACTCCTGTCAATGGCAGCATCTCCCATCTTCATTTCCACCCTACAGAGGACAATCCCAGTACACATTTCAGCAAAGCTTGTAACCTACTCACCA
This sequence comes from Sus scrofa, assembly GCF_054392235.1. Taxonomy (NCBI): domain Eukaryota; kingdom Metazoa; phylum Chordata; class Mammalia; order Artiodactyla; family Suidae; genus Sus; species Sus scrofa. The sequence continues at coordinate 67,833,363 of NC_139390.1, forward strand.
ATGGACTTCTTAGTGATGGTAAGTATCCTCAGAGCCTCCTCAGCTCTACATAATTGAGGACTTCCTGATTGGGTAGAACACTTTAAATCTGCTCTAACTTTCCTATCTTAATACTATATATTTACATTTTATTAAGGAATTTTTGCAGCTTAGCTTGAATTAGCATAGGCTGTACATAAATGAAAGTTTTAATTAAACAGCTGATTAAAAGGTGAGGTCTACCCTCTGCTGAATGAGCAAGTGCATGAAATCCAGATTCATTACCAATAGGTTCTATCAGTAGATTCAGTCCAACAGAAGAAAATGTTTCCTTCTTGATCCAGTACCATCAGAATGCATTTTCACATAAAATTCTCATGTTTCTGTCACAATGAAACAAAAAATTCTTGCCAATATATTGGTACATAAATCTTATCAGAGTCCAGATTTAATATTATCCATCCGAGACAGGGTGAGTTTTGAGTCTTGCTTGGAGACAAAAAGGTTGTAAAAATTAGGCACAAGAAGCCTGACTACCTTGCAAGGTAATTTCCTCAAATGAGTTCCTTACAACGGCTTTAATCAGTGCCTAATCAGCCTCATTCTTAACAGAGGAACCTCTTTCTTCTGCTTCCAAGGAAGACTCAGAGGTGTTTAGCACTCAGATAAACCAGTCAGCCAAATATATCAAAAAGTCATTTTTCCTTGGGATTTCAGTGTACACTCAGCCTTTCACATCATGGCCTGACTAGATTGCGATAATGGAGCAACTCCGCAAATGAGATTCTACATCAGATCTTCAGCTAAGTCTTCCCTAAGATTATAGGAGAGAAGCTTCCCCTTGATTTTGAAATAATTTAGCTTCTACTGATCAGAAAAAAATATTCTAGAGATGGATTTAAACAAGGAGAGAAGGACTTTAGGCCACAAGCAATATTAAAAGCCCTATTATCCTGGTCTTTTAGTGACCAAGAGAATTTTGTTTGGGCACCTTGAAGTCTCTGTCTCATTTAGCTGAATTAGTATCTTCATACCAGATCCATGATTCCTCAAGATTTGCTTCTTTTTTTTTTTTCCCTGAGAGTAAAATTTTCTCTATTATATATTGTATTATATGTTAAACACAGTAAAGATTTCACGCAAAATGATATTTGGAAATAGATTTCCATTCTAAAAGAAAGCATTTTAAGATGGTTAAAGAAATAAACCTAGGCTCCTTTCACAAATTTCTGCCAACGTGGCTTTAATAAATAGTTGCAACAGTATCTCACATTTGTTGGCTGTAAACCCAAAACACAATAAAACCAGCAACAAAAGAAAAAAGCCCATGTTTCACAGATCTGATTTGACTATAAGCACCCATTTTATAGGCACAAGGGATCTTGAAGTACCATAAAGCACAAGCAATTTTTATTCTAGTTTTCTGTTAGTTTAATTTATAAATAATATATATATATATATTTTAAATTTGGGGGAAAATATACAAAGTGGTAAAAGCCCTGAGTGCATTCGCTATTGCAAGAACAAAGTCCACATTTTTGTAAATAAATTTGAGGATTACCTTCTATTTAGAGAAAAGGGCACCACTGAGCCTGGCAACAGAGCACAGAGGTTGCTGTGCTCTACCTTGCTGTCAGGCTGCACCCGCAGGTCTGCAAGCCTTGTACTTGTCCAGCATTGAGACCAAAGGAAGAGTCCAGAAACAGTGACAGAAACATCAATGCTTTATTGGATGGGGGATCTTACATGTTCATGGCAGAAGGTCATGAAATGACAACCCTCTGTGTTCCGCAGACAACAGGCAGAACAGGGCAGCAGTCTTCACTTCTCAGAGCAGTAAGAAGCTACTGCTTATAAGGGGAACTGATATCAGGTTGGCTCATCATTTACCCTGAAAACCAGCAGCTAGGGCACATCCCTTATGGCCCCTCAGGCTAACAACCATCACAAAGGTAGGTGTTTCCCTTTAAAGTAGCAGGTGGGGCTGTTCTGGTTTAAGGATTAGAACAATCCCTACCTGGGGCAGGGGCAAGCATGTTCATGTGAATACAGTGTAGGGTAGCAGGGACTGATTCAGTAGGGGACATACACAGAGAGCAAGAGAAGAGCCACCTTGAGTGCCCTGACCACACACACCTCCCCTACATACCTGGCACATCCCTTACCATCTTTTTTTTTTTTTTTGGCCACATCTTTAGCATGCAGATTTTCCCAGGCCAGGGATCTAACCTGCACCACAGGAGCGACCCAAGCTGTTGCAGGGGCAATATGGGATCCTTAATTCACTGGGCCACAAGAAAGCGCCAGTCTGTACAATCCTGACCCACCCCTTTTCTGCAATGTCTCTGAGGTATGTGCAGTGCAACCAAGCACTGCAGGTGCAATACAGCAGCTCAAGAGCAAACCAGGCGCTCATTAGGTCAAATTTTCATGAACGTCCAAAGGAGGATGACAATGTCATCTTGCTATAGACCCAGACACGGCTGCCTAGGCAACAAATTGATTCCCTCCATTCAGACTAGAGACAAAATATAAGATGTGTAACAGACAAAATACATAGGAGGTCCTCACCATTAAGTAAAATACTAGCAACAGCATTCTGAGATAGTGCCACTCTTGCCTGTGGTTTTTGTCCTGGCCTGCAGTATTACACGGCTTGTTCACCCTTAGTCCCCAGAGCTGGTGCCATTTACAGGAAAAGCAATGTTATCTGTGAGTCCTTTTCTCAGCCTATTCCCCACAGTGTGTCAAACCCAAACCACCAGGGACTTAGCTGCCGGTTCCAAAGCCTTTTTATAATATATTCCCTTGGTGGTAGATCCTATGGCAAGGGCAAAATCCAGTTACTGTCCTAACCAATAGTTGTCAATGGTTCTTCATTGGTCAACAGTCAAACTTAAATGGTGTTGACTAGTTGTCCCCAGGTTATCAGGTGTAGGCATTGGGATGTTCATAGTTCATAGGCTTGAGTTAGCCTCCTGGTCCACATGTCGGGTGGGTGGATTTTCAGTCACAACTGTTGTTTAGTATTCCTTTCATTCTTTCAATTAGTCCAGCAGGAAGAAATGCCAGTGTATGTCATTTTTATTAGCCCATTCCTGAACCTTATAGCCAGTCAAGTAGATACCTTGGTCACTATTGATGCCCACAGGGGTCTTATACATTGTGCACAGCTGTTGTAGATCCAAATAGTGGTTTTTTTGCATTGCTCAACAACTCAGGTCAGCTTTTTATAACTTCTTCCAGCTGTTGTAATCCATTTTAGACTGCTGTTGTTCCATCATACTATGTCATACTATGTCATTGCTCTGCCCCCTTCCAAGGCTACTCTTTTATTACATTGTCATTACTACTGGCCCTAAACCCTTCCAGGGAACTGGCCATGTCCAACTCACAAGCCTGTCCCTGAATTAATATTCCTGAAGCCTTTATCTATAATTGTTTAGGCATGGTGGGTCAAGAGTATGCTTTCATTTTGTAGATACTCAGGTTGCTTACATTTCGTTTATATTCACCAGCAATTCTTCTGCACTCAGATAAACCAGGAACATAAGCCTGTTACTTTCAAATTGGAAAAACTCTGAAGTTAGCACAATAGTATCAGTATAGTGGAAGAGAAAGACGTCTCTTATGGTAGTCAGTTGCCACAGGGCCCCATAGGCTAGGGGAGGATCTCCTTGGGATAACACCCCACTTCTCCATTCCTCGTCCTTATTTCCCTACATCTGAGCACTCACAGGAGTTTCCTTGGCCTCCTGGCTAGCTCATCAACTGTTGGATTGAACCAGCAGCTAAGGAACCTTCCTCACATCCCCTTAGGTTAATGAGCATTATGAGGGCAGATATTTCCTTTGAAAAACCAGCAGATGAAGCTGTTCTGACCTAAGGATTAGAACAATTACTAGCTGGGTGGTGAGGGACAAGCATGTTTATGAAAGGAGGATGTAGGTGAAGCAGGGACTGGTCGAGCAGAGGATACACAGAGAGCAAGAGAACAGCCACCTTGAATGGCCAGACCATACACTTGTCCTTTTGGTAGGACACCAAATCCGGCAGCATTTACCTCATCTACCTGATCTTTCTTTGAAAGTGGTGTTATTAAAACTCTCAGAGCATTCCAAAAATCAAGACTAACAAAAAACAGCTTTACACTCAATATGAATCACAAAAATAACAGATAATACATGTGAGCACTATAATGATATTTTTATGAATCTTCTGATGAAAAAAAATATTATCTAGACATTTTTACATAAGAAAATTCTGCAGATCTTTATAAAGATTTTTGCAGATCTTTATAAAGACAGATGCAATATCACATCAATATTTATTTTGCCTGAGATACCTTTGAGATAATAAAGTGAACTTGAAGCGACTGTCAAACATAAAAGAGTCCAGAGGTTCAGATTTTCTTTTAGTACATGTAGAAATAGAAAAACAAGGGAATTTTGGAAATCAGAAAAGTAAAAGTTAAAGAATATGTTGCATAAATTTTTTAGGAAACAATGCAAGATATTTTCAAGAAATAGGAAAACCTAGAAGTAGAAATCTAATTCAGTTTTTCAACAAATATCATGAGACAACTCTGTGAGACACTGTGAGAGTCAATGCAGATAGAATGGTAGGTAAAATGAATATCATGATATTCTAGTATCATGGAACTTATAATCCATAAAGGAAAGAAACACGGAAACAATGAATCATACATATGTATGTATAACATAGATCATGCCCATTGTTTCTACATAATCATGCTCCAGGGGTCGCTTTTCTGTTGGTAGTAGGGTGACAGGATTTAGCTTGTGACAGGTTTTTATGGTTACAACTGGGTTGTCTGAAAGCACGGCCTGAACTTGAATTGAACTTCTCAGGTATAACAATTCTGTTGCTTAGAACATACTAAAGCCTGAGCCTGGTGTGGAATCCATATAGTGACTGGCTGACCAAACATTAACTTTTCAGCTTCCTTTAGAACAAGGTTGTAGTGGCTGCTCCTCCCCAAAGGCAAAGAGGCCATTCCTTAGTGGTTTGATCTAATTTTAGAGAAATAAGCAACTACTCGAGTAAGGAGTCCCATGTTTTGAGCTAATACCCCAATGGTGAATCCCCATCTCTCTTGAACATAAAGTTCAAAGGATTTGGCTAAATCTGGGAGGGCAAGTTCAGGAGCCTGAAGTAATTGCTTTTTCAGTTTTAAAAGGCCCCTTTGCATTCATAATTCCTTCCAAAAAATTATCACCCTTTCCTTTCAAACATTTCATATAGAGGCCTAAATATTAGACCATAGTTAAAGATCCAGCTGCAGCAATTAGACATTTAGTTTTAGGAGGAGAAGTCTTCTCTCACTTTCTGTTAGAATGAAGCTTAGGTAGGTCACCCCACTTTGTGATCCACTGATGGGCCAGCTTTCCCCATCTCCCAGCTGATATTGGAGCCAAACTCCATTATATAGAAAATTAAATGTTTTTGCAGAATGCACCCAAATGGGCTATCCATCTGTGTGGTGGACTTTTGGTTTCCCACCCCATACATATTCTGTTTTGGATTAATTTCCAACTACCAAGGAGGCAGATGGAGTGGTTTGTTGACACACAAATGCCACAAGATTTGACCCAAATAAGATGTCCATTTTGGGAAGTTTGGAACTAGCACCAGTCTGTTAATGGAGTCCTCAAAAGACCACAATAGGAGACACCTAAATGGTGTGGACTAATATAACTGAGGGTCCCGCTTGAATTTGTATGGCCTGTCCTTGAAATTGTCCCTCCTCAGTCAGAATGTCCCACAGGAGGTAGATGGGACTGCTTCTGGGCTAGAGGGGCTTAGCTAAATTAGTTCCTGACCAATTTGGTCCATTATGGAGCAGCAAAGCTGTCTGGAGGAGAGGTCTTCTCTTTTCTCCTTTTGGCTGAAGAGGAGGAGTTCTCAGACTTCCCTCCAGTTGAGAACTAAAGGCACAAGGCATCCCCTCCAGGTGACTGGGGAAGCTGGTGTTCTGCCCTGGTAGTGGGAGGAGGACCCATGGAATCTCAGACAACACAGAATCATCCAAGGTTTGCTCACAAGCAGAGGGGAAGTTGGGTGGCAAGTGTTTCCTGTTCTTATAAGCTGCTCACAGGGATTCCTGATAATGGGCTTCCTTGTCTTGTGAGTGGCTCCCCAGGCTCCCTGGCCCACTTCAGAGAAACTAGCACTGAGTAGAAGAGGTCAGCTCACCAGTTGTCATCTCCCTGGGGACCCTTTCTGGGGACCCTTTCACATTCAGGCATCTCCAGTGCCTTTTCCTAAACTCAGATACCACATCCTCATTCTATTTTGTCAGGTGATCCTTATCTGGGTCTTTTCCTGTTTCTGGCCTCTCCAACATTCTCCTGCTGGGGCTGATAAGAGCCCAGAACCTAGTGGAGAAGTTCAGGCTAAAAGGCCATAATCCAGTCCACCTGGGGCCGTGAAATTTTATCAACCCTCTTCAGTTAGTCTCCAACAAGGGTCCTTCTGCCTGGTGTTGTTTGAGCCAATAGAACTCGACTTTGTTTACAGACAAAGGAAAACCTTTTTTTTTTTAATCAGATAATGGAAAGAAGCCTGTGCTTCTGTGCTCTCCCAACAGGCTGTGGGTGGGGCTGTTTTATAAGATCTCATCAGCCTGGATTGGGGGAAATAGTTCTTACCAGGCAGCAGAGTTGTGCTGCTCACGCTCCAAATCACAGAGCTCAGCGTTTCTGCTCCCAACCCGCTGCCAGCATCTTGAATTGAAGTGTTGAGCACAGAGCATCTGCACAAGGTCAGCCAAGCTGAGGCACTGGTGCAGCCATTGCCTTTCGGAACTCTGGTGCAAAGGGCCAGTGGAAGGCCTCTGAACATGGCACCCTTAGAGTAAGTGAAACTAGACTCCCCACAAAGAAAAAAAAAAAGGTTAGATTTTATTTTATTACCCAGATTCTATCTTTGTTTCCTGGTAATTTTTAATGGGTTTTTCTGGTGACAAAATAAGTTATAGGTAACTTAGGTGTGGGTAAATTTGATAATTTGGGACTAAGGTCTTACTAATGACTAACAAAATTAGTGGACAAAATATATTGAAATACTCTCTTAAAAGCACCAAATATTACCAAAATAGTGAGAAATTATAGGACTAGGAATGGAAGAGCAGGGTCAATTTTGCCCTGTTGATGGGCTATTATTTCCACCAGAAAAGTGTAAATCTTCCTCTAAGTCTTCTCCAAAAGGTTCTACCAATCATGTTCTAGGGCAACTGTGCACTAGAGAAAAGAGTATAAAAACTTTCAGAATCTGTGGGACACTGTGTTGAATTCAAGATATAGAATGCTTCATGTTAGAAATTCAGAGATCAGATAATTAGCGGTGTTTTCATTAAAACAATTTCCCTGTATGTTCTTTTGGGTCCTGTGTTGTGGTTTTGTTTCCAGGTCTTGAATAAGTAGTTGGAATAGACAAAACTATCAAACCGTATCTGATAAATGGAGTAACAGCTATTGTGGTGTGAAGAGCTCTGGCCTCAGCCCTCTTTACCAGAATAGTAAAGCAAAGTAATACTGTGAATTACAGATTCATGCCACATGGGTGAATTATAGTGATTGGTGCCACAATTAAAGACTAAAATACAGCATTAGTAATTCTATTCATGTTCCCCCTTCATGCGTAGGTTTACCCTGAGCAGAGACAGAGGGTTTTGGAGGTGTGACATTGAAGTTCTGTCAAAATAGGGTTACTTTAATGAAGAAGATTAAAATGGTCCCTAACGACACCTAGTAAAAAGCCGTTTGTCTGGCAATCTTTCCCCACCTCAGCCCCTACAAGCAATAAGCAGATGAAGGTAGTAACAGTTCTTCACTCAGCATGTATAGTAGTAACATTTCACTTCTGAATCTGTCTGCATCAACTTCTCTGCTGTCTTAGTTTAATTTACAGGGAAGTTGATCATCTCTCAAGACCAAAGGCCTCAAGCTGGTCTGTTACGTTAATGAGATTCGGCTGATAGGATATGGTGAACTAGAAGAAATGGGTACCATAGGTATTTTAGGATTATACAAAGTGCCAGGGGCTGCAGACAAAGGCAAGAAATATCAAGCATCTGTACTTCAGTAAAGCTTTTTTGTCTGAGGTGTGTTCAAATATCCCCTTAGTGAAAGATGAATATATGCATCTTGTATCCACTATCATTAAGGGAATAGCACAGTGCGTGCTAAGCCTCATTGGAAATTGGAAACAGTATCTGCTACAGTCGTGGGTGCTGTTCTGAATATTTATAAATACTCTGTGTCAAAGATAAAGACAAATTTGAGTTCTAAGTTAAATTTTTACTTGAGCTCTTAGAAGAGAGACCAATTATTATAGTAATGGTTCCCTGAATAAAAATAACCAACCAGAATTTAAAGGTAATGCCTTTCAATTTGTTACCTAGAAATTATAAATTCTGACTGTATGAAATTTGAGTCAGATTTGATAAAGCTAGGAATGAGATGTTCTTACTTTTCTTGGTTTTATTCAGAATGCAAAAGTTTTAGGCATTTTGTTTGTTTTTCACTGGTATATAAGGTTTGAGAAATATAAAATTCTTTTGGGACATTAGTATGATATTTTTTTCATATACGATATGTTAGCCACAATGGGAGATAAGAGGTGAGAAGAACAAAATGATAATTTTTCACTTTTTCCATTTATTTTTTGGTTTATGTCTCTCTCTTAAGACAGATTTAATCAAATACAGTTATTCAATTATTTTGTGATTCCTTTCTTTACATTTTTCCATTTTTGGCTGACTTTTATTTACATCGGTGCAAAAGAAGTGTTGATTATATATTAATTTATTTTAATTAATTAAATATAATATGATTAATTATTAACACCTCTTTGCTATATAGTTAAAAAAAGAGACATAAAATAGTAGGACCAAGATAGATGTTTCCTAGAGAATTTTCAAAGTGCTGAGCATCACTTATAAATCATTTATAAATTATTTGTATAATTCTTTAAATATATTTACTGGGCCTAAAAGTTTATCTCCTTTGTCTGCAGCCCCTGAATAAGGACATCTTATTCACTGCCATTAGATTTTTGCCTAGAATATCTAAAATTGACAAGTATATTTCTCTGTAACTTTAAAATTTTGATAATTTGATTTAACTTGAATATTAATTATTGAAACATCTGTGAATAACACTAATAGTTAGATCTCCCATAGCCTGTTTCTATTGTTAATTTTTCCTTTTGTCTTTCACTTAATTGTCTTTTTGACATCATGTTATCTGTTACTGAGTACCAGATACTATATATGAAAAATCGCAGGAGTTCCCATTATGGCTCAGGGGAAACAAATCAGACCAGCATCCATGAGGGCACAGGTTTGATCCCTGGCCTTGCTTAGTGCGTTAAGGATCCAGTGTTGCCATGAGCTGAGTTATAGGTCAAAGATGTGGCTCCGATCCAGGGTTGCTGTGGCTGTGGTATAGGCCAACAGCTACTGCTCTGATTCAACCCCTGACCCCTAGCCTGGAAACCTCCAAGACAAAAAAAAAGAAAAATTGTAGAACTAACTTAGCCAGGGGAGATCACCTTAATCAAATAGGGACTAACCATCTGACTTCAACTTGGACCTAACCCTGTGAAATGTAATAGACTGGGGTGGGGAGAAGAATATAAATTCTCTGTAGTTCTTCCTGTGATAGACTGGGTGGGGTGGGGAGAATATAAAGTCTCTGTAGTTCTTCCTGTCAAGATATGGCATCTATTTATTTAATCTTTGAGTCTAGACTTGGCAATATGATTTGCCTTTGGCCAACAGAGTGTTAACACATCCTCAGGGTGTAAGGAGAACTTGAAATATACTTGCACATTGTCCATGACTTTTCTTACTGAAGGGAACTCAACTTTACAGTGTGAGGAAGATTGAGTAGCTTATGAGGAGACTTCTAGAAAATGACAGCCAGCTACGTAGGTGTTTTCTTAGGTGATGCAGCCCCAGTCACACTATCCACTCACTGCAGTGAGTCAAGGGGAAAAAAACCCAAGTTGCCAAATCTGCATATTGATTGTTGTTTTAAGCTACCAATATATGGGATGACTTGTTTCATATCTAGGATTAATTCAAACTCTTTAATTTCTGCTTCACATCTACTCTTACAGTGTGTATCCTTTTATGATCACAAGAGAAAACATGGGGTGTTTATCAGAGTTTCTCCTCCTTGGCAGGCACTAAACTCAAAAAGTTTTTTTGCCCCAGATGCATGAAGTTGCTGAAAACTCGGGCTGCTCTGGTTCTCAGCATCTCAGCTGCTACTTCTTTTCATCAAACTTCTCAGCACATTAATAATGGCTTTTGAAGAGACCAATTCCTCAAGAGAAACAGGAGCATCAACTATTGGGCTCTCTCTGTAATTTTCTTCTCTCCAGAACTTGTCTATTTTTGGCAGCTGTCTAGTACATTGAAATTGATTTTTTTTTTAAATGTTCAAACATTCTCAGAATTTTGGATTGCACCAAGACAATATTGAAGGAAATATATATGGTTAAATTCTACAAGTTTTGTTCCCCTATAGCTTATGAACTCCTTGAGAAAAAGTATGCATGATTTATTTAGCTTTGAGTTTCAGTGCATGACTTAATGTCTGAAATCCAGAAATTCCTTAATTTTTTCTCTTGGAATTAAGTTGTTTCTTATCAGAAATGGAAAAAAATAGAATGCGCTAATTTATGCATGGGCCAAGGAGAAGCTTTAGTTACTGATAAAATTTTGATTTTATTATCCACAAGAAAAATTTTTTTTTTTTTTAAGAAGTTCTTAGGCACTTTATTTGCTCAAGCTCTATTAGAGACACAAGGTATTAAAAGACAGTTTAAAAATGGTTCTTCCTTTCAGGAGCGCAAAAATTATAGGCATCAAAAGAACCATTTAGACTTCACAGAATTCTATCACTCCTAACTCAAAATATATCTCAAATACACTCTTTTATGCCACTGTAGGGCTTCAGAACAGGCCTACCCAAGATGTGCTGCTTTGGCATGTGAATTATTTTGTACTAAAGACAGTGGAGAGCCCCCATAGGCTGAAGAAAAACTACTGTCCCTTCCTTAGCAAACTATAAGGATTTAAATTGGGGATTTTTCCAGAAAGAGAATTATGACCAGACATAAACTTTATCTAAGTGGCCCCATCTGTATGGCAGGGCAAACATGTAATTTCCAACATCTGCTCCCCTTGTTTTGTGAATGGATGTCTCTACTGTCCTTGGAACCTTAGACCCCTGTCTCATTCCTTAGTTGAGAATGTCGCATATGCCTCAATTGACCTTTCTACCTTCAAACTTCTCATGTATGTGGTATTCCTGTATGTGCAAAATTAAACTTAATTTCTTCCAGTTAATCTTTCTCATCTTAATTCTTAAACCAGCCTGAAGAATCTAGATGCATAGAGGAAAGTTTTCTTCCTCTCTAATATCACGTCTTCTCTTTCCATTTTATTTCAAACTGCTATTGCATTAACCTAGTTTAGAGCAACAGCTTTTCAAATGGTCCCTTTCTTTTCAACAAATGCCATCTCCCATCTATTCAAATGCAGAGGTCAGGGCGATAGCTTAAAACTTGTAAATTAGATTGTAAATTAAAGGCTTTCCTCTCTCCTTAAAGCATTTTAAGGTCTTTTAACTTTTGTTAGTATCTAAATTTCTTCTTTGCCTGCAATACTTGAAGCAACTTGCTTCTGCTTTCATTTCCAAACTCTCATGAATATCCCCATCTAGCTTAAATGTTTAGTACTTTTCAGTCTCTTTTGCTTCTCCTATTCTAAATAATATCAAACTCTCTCATGCCCCAGGACTTTTGTGCTTTCTGTTTCCTTGGTGCTCACTGCCCTTAGCTTTGTTTCCTCAAGTGAGCTACTTATCATGCTATAGGACTCTGGTAAATCTATTGTTTAGAGAATGTTCTCTCCTTACCCCCCACTCCATGCCTCCATGGCATATGGAAATTCCCAGAATAGGAATTGACCAGCACTTCACTGCCACCTGTGCCATAGCTGCAACAATGCAGGATCCTTAACCTGCTGTGCCACACAGGAACTGCCTCGAGAAGCTCTTCTTGATTGTACTGTCAAATATAGCTTCCTTTCACCTCCCCTCTCTCCTCCTCCAGCATACATGAACCCGAGACTCCATATCAGATCTGTCCTTGAGCTTGGACAGTCGGTCAACAAGCTTTCACCACACCTAAGACCATTTTCCTAATATATTTAATAGTAAGTTGCTTGGTGAGTCAACGTATATTCTAAGAATAAACTTGGGTAACTCAACTATATATTAGTTGATTTTATCATTTTCACCAAAGCACAAGACCAAGTACACAAGGCTTGTCTCTCTTGTACTGTACTTAAGCCTCACTGCCAACCATATTGTAATCAAATATCATATTCTAAATAAATCTTTATCGAGTAAGTAAGCAAAAACATGAATGTGTCACAGGAAGCCTGCCAAGTACTGGGGATCCAATGATCAGCACAATCGTTCTGAGCCTTAAGTAGCTTTCATTGTAGTGCAAAGAACCTGAGCAGAGATAACAACCTAATAAAAACCCATAAACCAAATATAATGGAAAAAATAAAAATCGTTTTTAAAAAATCCAGCAATAGTGTTCCTATTGTGGCTCAGGGGTTTAAGGACCCAATGTTGTCTCTGAGGATGCAAGTTCAGTCCATGGCCTGGATCAATGGGTTAAGGATCTGGCATTGCCACGAGATGTGGAGTAGGTCACAGATGTGGCTTGGGTGTGGTGTTGTCGTGCCTGTGGTGTAGGCCTGCAACCCCTATTTGACCCTTGGTCCAGGAACTTCCATATACCACAGGTGCAGCTGTAAAACGAAAAGAAAAAAAAAAAAAATGCAGGGGGATAAATGCCATGCAAAAGGAAAGAAATACTTACTTAAACTTGACCTTAGTAGGAAAAAAAATTCTATTTATATTAGAAATAATGTTCCATCATTTATCCTTCATCAAATCACATCTCCTAAGCTTTAGACCACAAAACCTCTAAGAGACACTTAAACAGTGTAAGGACTAGCTAGTAGCAACATATTTGCTTTTAGTTTCAGAGAAAGTGATGCAATGTGGAAGTAAAAGCCTAGTGGTGAGTAATAATGTGCAATGGTTTCTGGGAGCCTTAACATTAACTTGTTTGTATCTTATTAAAATAGTTTCATGATCCTAATATATAAAAATTGTATGTGTTATAAATAAACCTGTGTATATCAGTGTATAGACTCTGGATTAAGCATAGATTTAAATCACAAATCATTCACTTTCTAGTATAATACAACATAACCATGAGCAAATTGTTCAAACTTTTTCTGCTGTATTTTTATATAAAATGGGAATAAGATTAATACCTATCTCATGAAGTTTTTTATAAGTTTAATAAGAAAATTTATATAAAATTATTACATATAATATATAAACTGTATGTAAAAATATTTAATTTTAATGATTTTGCTAAAAATTTAAAAAGAGAAAAGTTGAAACCCATGTTGGCTGTCAGTTGGATAATAATGTTTATGTTTTAAAAAATACATATACCTTTGCCCCAGATTTTTATACTTTGAAGAAGATAACTCCAAAGATACACTTGGATTTCTTAACAAAGTGCAAAGTGCTAACATTAGCTGCATCCTTTCACATAGATATGTATGTGTATGTATACATATGTGTGTGTATATATATATATGTATATATACCAAATATGTTAAACTTAGTGTATTTACATATAGTCATTAAATTATATGCTAAATGAACACTAATTTTTAAGGATAAACACAGTGTATTATAAGGTTAAAATGTGTTTTCTAACAGTATACCTCAGGTAATCATTGAAAACATATTGTTAATGAAACAATGGGTGTTTCTTATTTTATTTCCATTTTCCAATATTTCCACAGTGTATCTGGATTTTGTATTTTGTGATTTTGTTTTAAGAAAAATAAAGGGTTTTAAGGTTAAAGAGGGTAGTTAACTAGACACTCTGTAATCAGGGGAAAAAAACCATAAAATCGTTCATAAGTGTTTATTCTTATCTGCCTATTTTGGAAGAAATTAGCAGGGAACGGATTAACAGGGGGATATCATCTGTGCTAAAATGCTAGAATGTTCTCACTGTTTCACTGGTTGTGCACATCCTTTTAGTGGAATAACCTTTAATGTGTTTTGGATTTTTCCCAAATCTCCTAACGGAAAAGTTCTATTTTAAACTAACATTGCTCACATATCTATCAGACTTGGAGATGGGATTCTAAAAGATATGCGGAGGTTCTGAAGAAATAAGTTGACTATAAAATAATGGGGTTTCTTTGGTTTTCTTTGTTTTGTAACATCATGGAGAACCTAGTATCAGAGGTAGTCTGGTAGAGTAATATAGGTGATTTTTAATGCAAAAACTGGTGCTGAACATAAAATAAGCACAGCAGGTAAACACAAATACATGGAATCAGAAAGGGACTTGGTATGGTTAAATAAAGTTTTAAGACCATTAGTTCCACAATACACCATTCTGACATCATTAAATACTGAATAACAAATAAGAAAAATAGTATTTAAAGGACAAAACTCCTTTAAACATGTTCATGGCTGCATATAATTTAAATTCAGTAAGTTATATTTCAAAGTCAATTGGATAGAGCTGTTCAAAGACAGTATTTTGAGCCACTCATTTTAATTATATACTTTTTTCTCAGAATATACAATTAACATTGCCAATGAATGTATGATTGGTCAATATGATCTTTGCCATGTTTTATTTTTATTCTGATTCTATCCTTTTTTTCTTATCTGTAACCAAAGTCTCTTTTCCATTGTAACTGAAGGATTATATCGGTACCTAACCAAGATGGTTGTAATGAAGTTATAAATTTGACTATACATTGTCTGGCTGCTAACAAGTGATTTTAACATTAACTGAAAATAATTAAATGGAGTTACTGTTGTGGCTCAACGGAAACCAATCTGACTAGTATTTATGAGGATGTATGTTGAATCCCTAGCTCCACTCAGTGGGTTAAGGATCCAGCATTGCAGTGAGCTGTGGTGTAAGCAGCAAATGCAGCTCAGATCTGGCATTGCTGTGTCTGTGGTGTAGGCTGGCAGCTGCAGCTCTGATTTGACCCCTAGCCTGGGAACTTCCATATACTAGGTGTAGCCCTAAAAAGCAAAAACAAACAAAAGAATATAATCAAATGGTGTATCTCAGGAAGTATGATTACATTACTGAATAATTTTATACATACATGCCTTAAATCTCACATACAAGTAGGTTTAGTGGGCATATGACATAAACAGTTTCAAAGACCCTATGTTCAGAATAACCTTGCACTTGGTCTAATGCTCTACTGTTGCAGAAACTGCAAAAACCATGGCAACGGAAGGAGACAAACAGCACTCGGAGATATGGAAAAGCAAGGTTTATTCAGCACCAGTGCGGGCTCAGAGGAGTCGCCTCCAGAATCTGAGCCCCAGGTCTTTGTTCTCAATAACTTTTATACACTATAAGGTCTTAATTTTCCCATGTAAGCATCCTGGACCTCCCCCATCCCCAAGCAGACAGTGTTCCTCCCTAAGAAACTGAGCAAGCAAGGTTACAGAAGCAGAACTGATAAGCAATGCTGGGTACCTGATCAGCAGGGCTGCTGGCTTGGACAGAGGGCACACAGTTGTTACATTATTACAAGAAGGGTGGCATAGTGATTAGCACAGCTGGAAAGGCTTACAGCTGCCTTCTTAGCCAAGGGGTGTTGTTCTTTAGTTAAAACTCCATTTCACTACTATTGCTGTCTTGGAATTTTTAATAATTTTTGAATAAAGTGAACCACATTTTCATTTTTTTCTGACCTGAAATTTATATAACCAGTTTTGTATACAAGAAAATTTAATTATGACTACTCTTATTTTAATAGCCATAATAATCCCACCATACCAATCCATTCAAGGCTGTTCTTTGTTATCTTTAATATCACCCAAACAAATGTTTTCCAATTGTCTATTGATGTGTAACAACTTATTCCAAAATTTGGTGGCTTACCAGGAACCATTTCATTATATCTTTTTTTCTTTTTCTTTTCTTTTTTTTTTTTTCCCACTGTACAGCAAGGGTATCAAGTTATCCTTACATGTATACATTTTTTCCCCACCCTTTGTTCTCTTGCAATATGAATATCTAGACATAGTTCTCAGTGCTACTCAGCAGGATCTCTTTGTAAATCTATTCTAAGTTGTGTCTGAAAAGCCCAAGCTCCCAATCCCTCCCACTCCCTCCCTCTCCCATCAGGCAGCCACAAGTCTATTTTCCAAGTCCATGATTTTCTTTTCTGAGGAGATGTTAATTTGTGCTGGATATTAGATTCCAATTATAAGTGATATCATATGGTATTTGTCTTTCTCTTTCTGACTCATTTCACTCAGTATGAGAGTCTCTAGTTCCATCCATGTTGCTGCAAATGGCATTATGTCATTCTTTTTTATGGCTGAGTAGCATTCCATTGTGTATATATACAACATCTTCCGAATCCAATCATCTGTTGATGGACATTTGGGTTGTTTCCATGTCCTGGCTATTGTGAATAGCGCTGCAATGAACATGTAGGTGCATGTGTCTCTTTTAAGTAGAATTTGTCCGGATGTATGCCCAAGAGTGGGATTGCGGGGTCATATGGAAGTTCTATGTATTGATTTCTAAGGTATTTCCAAACTGTTCTCCATAGTGGCTATACCAGTTTACATTCCCACCAACAGTGCAGGAGGGTTCCCTTTTCTCCACAACCTCTCCAGCACTTGTTAGAATGGCCCTCATTAATAAGTCCACAAATGACTGGTGTGAGGTGGTATCTCATGGTAGTTTTGATTTGCATTTCTCTTATAGTCAGTGATGTTGAGCATTTTTTCATGTGTTGGTTGGCCATCTGTATATCTTCCTTGGAGAAATGTCTATTCAGGTCTTTTGCCCATTTTTCCATTGGTTAATTGGCTTTTTTGCTGTTGAGTTGTATAAATTGCTTATATATTCCAGAGATTAAGCCCTTGTCCATTGCATCATTCGAAACTATTTTATCCCATTCTGTAAGTTGTCTTTTTGTTTTCTTTTTGGTTTCCTTTGCTGTGCAAAAGCTTTTCAGTTTGATGAGGTCCCATGGGTTTATTTTTGCTCTAGTTTCTACTGCTTTGGGAGCCTGACCTGAGAAAATATTCATGATGTTGATGTCAGAGAGTGTTTTGCCTATGTTTTCTTCTAGGAGTTTGATGGTGTCCTGTCGTATATTTAAGTCTTTCAGCCATTTTGAGTTTATTTTGGTGCATGGTGTGAGGGTGTGTTCTAATTTCATTGCTTTGCATGCAGCTGTCCAGGTTTCCCAGCAATGCTTGCTGAATAGACTTTCTTTTTCCCATTTTATGTTCTTGCCTCCCTTGTCAAAGATTAATTGATCATAGGTGTCAGGGTTTATTTCTGGGTTCTCTATTCTGTTCCATTGGTCTATCTGTCTGTTTTGAAACCAGTACCACACTGTTTTGATGACTGTGGCTTTGTAGTATTTCTTGAAGTCAGGGAGAGTTATGCCTCCTGCTTGGTTTTTGTTTCTCAGGATTGCTTTGGCGATTCTGGGTCTTTTGTTGTTCCATAATTGTTTGGATTGTTTGTTCTAGTTGTGTGAAAAATGTCATGGGTAATTTGATAGGGATTGCATTGAATCTGTAGATTGCTTTGGGTAGTATGGCCATTTTTACAATATTGATTTTTCCAATCCAGGAACATGGAATATCTTTCCATTTCTTTACATCTTCTTTGATTTCTTTGATTATAGTTTTATAGTTCTCAGCATATAAGTCCTTTACCTCCTTGGTCAGGTGTATTCTGAGGTATTTGATTTTGTGAGGTGCAATTTTAAAAGGTATCATATTTTTGTATTCCTTTTCTAATATCTCATTGCTGGTATACAGAAATGCGATTGACTTCTGAATGTTAATCTTATATCCTGCTACTTTGCTGAATTTATTAATCCGTTCAAGTAGTTTTGGGGTTGAGTCCTTAGGGTTTTCTGTGTATAGTATCATGTCATCTGTGTACAGTGACAGTTTTCTCTCTTCTCTTCCTATATGGATGCCTTTTATTTCTGTTTTTTGTCTAATTGCTGTGGCTAGGACTTCCAAAACGATGTTGAAGAGCAGTGGTGAGAGTGGGCATCCCTGTCTTGTTCCCGATTTGAGTGAGAAGGGTTTCAGTTTTTCCCCATTGAGTATTATATTTGCTGTGGGTTTATCATAAATGGCTTTGATTATATTCAGGAATGTTCCCTCTATACCCACTTTGGCGAGGGTCTTGATCATGAATGGGTTTTGGACTTTGTCAAATGGTTTTTCTGCATCTATTGAGATGATCATATGATTTTTGACTTTTCTTTTGTTAATGTGGTATATGAGGTTGATTGATTTGCATATGTTGAACCATTCTTATGAACCTGGGATGAACCCTACCTGGTCATGGTGTATGATCTTTTTGATATGTTGTTGGATTTGGTTGGCTAAGATTTTGTTGAGCATTTTTGCATCTATATTCATCAAAGATATTGGCCAATAGTTTTCTTTTTTGGTGTTATCTTTGTCTGGTTTTGGAATGAGGGTGATGGTGGCATCAGAGAATGTCTGTGGGAGTATTCTTTCTTCTTCCACCTTTTGAAAGAGTTGAAGAGGGATGGGCACCAATTCCTCTTTATATGTTTGATAGAATTTGCCTGTGAAGCCATCTGGTCCTGGACTTTTATTTGTAGGGAGTATTTTTATGACCTCTTCAATTTCATTTCTAGTGATCGGTCTGTTCAGTTGGTCTGTTTCTACTTGATTCAGTTTTGGCAGGCTGTATGATTCTAGAAAATTGTGCATTTCTTCCAGATTGTCAAATTTGTTGGCATATAGTTGTGCATAGTATTCTCTTATGGTTTTTTGTATTTCTGCTGTATCCGTTGTGATTTCTCCTTTTTCATTTATAATTTTGGTTATTTGAGTTCTTTCTCTCCTCTTTTTAGTGAGTCTGGCCAAGGGTTTGTCAATTTTTTTTACCTTTTCAAAGAACTAGCTCTTAGTTTTATTAATTTTCTCTATTGTTTTTTGAATCTATTTTATTGATTACTTTGATCTTTATAATTTCCTTCCTTCTGCTGACTTTAGGACTTTTTTGTTCTTCTTTTTCTAATTCATTTAGGTGGAGGGTTAAGTTGTCAATTGGGGATCTTTCTTCTTTTTTGAGAAAGGCCTGTATTGCTATAAATTTCCCTCTGAGCACTGCTTTTGCAGCATCCCATCGATTTTGAGAGGCTGTGTCTTCATTATCATTTGTCTCCAGGTATTTTTTAATTTCCTTCTTGATTTCCTGATTGACCCATTGGTTTTTTAGTAGCATGTTGTTTAGTCTCCATGTAGTAGGTTTTTTCTCATTTCTTTCCCATGGTTGATTTCTAATTTCATGGCATTGTGGTCAGAGAAGATACCTGAGATAATTTCTGTGCTCCTAAATTTATTGAGGTTAGCTTTGTGTCCCAATATGTGGTCGATTCTTGAGAATGTTCCATGTGCATTTGAGAAGAATATGTATTCTGATTTTTTTGGATGTGGTGTCCTGAAGATATCAATTAAGTCTAACTTTTCTATTGTTTCCTTTAGGATCTCTGTTGCTTTATTGGTTTTCTGTCTAGAGGATCTGTCCATTGGTGTGAGTGGGGTATTAAAGTCTCCTACTATGATTGTATTCCCATTGATTTCTCCCTTTATGTCTGTTAATATTTGTTTTATGTATCTGGGTGCTCCTGTACTTGGGGCATATATGTTGACGATAGTACATCCTCTCCTTGGATGGATCCCTTAATCATTAAATAGTGTCCTTCTTTGTCTTTCTTTCTGTCTTTTGTTTCAAAGTCTATTTTGTCTGATATGAGTATTGGAACTCCTGCTTTCCTGTCATGGCTATTGGCATGAAATATTTTTTCCCCACCCCTTCACTTTCAGTCTATATGTATCCTTTGTCTGAGGTGAGTTTCTTGTAGGCAGCATATTGACTGTTTTTGCCTTTTTACCCACTTAGCCACTCTGTGTCTTTTGATTGGGTCATTCAGTCCATTGACATTTAAAGTGATAATTGATAGATGATTATTTATTGCCATTTTGAACCTCGTGTTCCAGTTGATTCTATGGTTCTCCAGTCTTCCTTTCTTTTTTTGGTTGGATGGTCTCCGGTTATTATCTGTTTGAGTGTTGTTTTTTTTTTTTTTCATTTTTTTCGAAAACAATGTTTGGTTGTGGCTTGTGGTTGCCCTGTTTTCTATGTATGTTAACCCCTTCCTATAATTGTGTGTTTTAGCCTGATGGTCCTGTAGATTCAAACACTTCATTACTCTATTAAAATTAAGAAGAGAAACAAACAACAAAAAAAAAGGGTCTATTTATTTCCTAACATCCCTTGCCCACATTTTATGATTTTGATGACTCTTTTTTTTCTTTTTAATTTTATTTTGGTTGAAGCATTTTCATGATTAAATCTGTATGCTGCTTTATTTGAGTGACTGCTCTCTGATTGTGGTTTCCTCAATACTAGTTCTTCCTCTTCTTTTTTTTTTTTTTTCCTTTTTCCTCCCTTTCTTTTCTTCCTTTCTTTTGGTTTAGAGAAGCCCTTTCAGTATTTCTTTCAGCCTGGGTTTTTGTATTGCTGTATTCTTTTAGCTTTTGTTTGTTGGAGAAAATTTTTATTTCTCCTTCTATTTTAAATGATATTCTTGCTGGATAGAGTATTCTAGATTGCATATTTTTTCCTTTTAGCACTTTAAATATCTCTTACCATTTCCTTCTTTGCCTGTAGTGTTTCTGTAGAGAAATCAGCTGATAACCTTATGGGGGTTCCCTTGTAGGTAACATTCTGCTTTTCTCTTGCTGCCTTTAGGATGCTCTCTTTATCACTAACTTTTGCCATTTTTATTATAATGTGTCTTGGTGTGGGTCTCTTTGGGTTCAACTTGTTTGGGGCCCTCTATGCTTCCTGTATGTTGAACTCAGTATCCTTTAGATTTGGGAAGTTTCCAGTGATAATTTCTTCAAATATCTTTTCCATTCCCTTATCTTTTTCTACTCCTTCTGGAATTCCTATTATGCATAGATTGGCCTGCTTTATATATTATCCCATAGGTCTCTTATATTGCTTTCATGTGTTTTCATTTGGTTTTCTGTCTGCTGACCTGATTGGGTGATTTCCATTATTCTATCTTCCACATCACTGATTCGTTCTTCTGCATTATTCATTCTGGTTTTTAATGCCCTTAGTTCAGTTTGCATCTCTGCAAATGAATTTTCTAGTTTTTCTTGGCTCCTCCTTATATTTTCGAGATCCTTTCTGAGGGTGTCTGCATTACTGCTCATATCTTCTCTTAATTCCTTCAGTATTTTCACTATTTCTCTTTTGAACTCCAGGTCTGTCAGACTGCAGAGATCTGTTTCATTGTTGACTGCTTTAGGTGAGTTCTCCTATTGGTTTAACTG
This sequence comes from Sus scrofa, assembly GCF_054392235.1. Lineage (NCBI taxonomy): Eukaryota > Metazoa > Chordata > Mammalia > Artiodactyla > Suidae > Sus > Sus scrofa. The sequence goes on from NC_139390.1 coordinate 67,854,905, forward strand.
GGGGTGGTTTCTCAGCTTGTTCATCTTGCTTGTTGTTTTCTTTTTCCTGGTGGAGTTGTATCCTCCATGGCCAGGCAGTGTTTGCCTTGTCACTGCCATGGAATATTTCCTGAGGGCTGGTGTTGTTGGTCAGTCTTTTTTGAGCCAGCATGGCTTTTCTGGAGTGTTGGCAGGGCTAACATTGTCTCTCTAAAGCAAAGGAGGACTTTCTGAGGGCAGACTAGGACTGGGAGATCCACACCACGATGGGAGCAGATTTCATTCGGCTGGGCAGAGCTTGCTCTGGTGTTTTTGGGCTGTGGGGCTCTTGCAAGGGGCTGGCAGTGCTGGGCAGATGTTCCACAGGAGTGCAGCGCCCCCCAAGGGATGGAGCAACTATCTTGGCCACTGCGAACCCAAGAGGCTCCTCCCTAGTGCAGCCTGACTCAGAAGGACTGTCCGAAAATTAAGCAGATCTTTACACGGCCCAGCCAAGCTTGTTCTAGTTTTTCTGGGCTGCAGGGGCTGCTCCAGGGGGCTGGTGGTGCTGAGCAGCTATTCTGAGGGAGTGCAGCACCCCCTGAGGGCTGGAATGGCTAGCTGGGCTGCTGCAAACCCAAGAGGCTCTTCCCCAGGGCAGCCCAACTCGGAAGGTGTGTCCGAGAGTGTAGGCAGATCTTTTCATGCCCGGCCAATCTTGTTCTAGCCTTTCTGGGGTGCGGGGGTTCCTGCAGGGTGCTGGCAGTCCTGAGCAGCTGTTCCGCGGTAGTCTGGCATCCCCCGAGGGATGGAGCAGCTAATTGGGCCACTGCGAACCCAAGAGGCTCTTCCCCAGGGCATCCCAAATCGGAAGGACTTTCCAAGAATTAGGCAGATCTTTTTACAGCCTGGCCAAGATTTTTCTAGCTTTTCTGGGCTGCAGGCCTTTTTCTGGGGGCTGGTGGTGTTTGTTGCTGCTCCACGGGGGTGTAGCCCCTCCAAAGGGCAAGCAGGCCAGGGCAGGGACAGCCCCTGCCATGGTAGGCTTCTGGCAATTGTTGAGGCCAGCCCTCAAGGATGGCAGGCAGCCCCAAGTCCAGCTTGTTCATAAGGGGTGGCGGGGGGGCAGGGGGGATACACGGGGAAGCACAACTTCCTGATAGCTAGCAGACCGGTAAGCTCGCTGTGGTGTGGGGAGTATTCTATGGGGGCCCACCCCTTCTTCTCTCCCCTCCCCAACACTGGCGCAGACCCGGCTCTTCTCCCAGGTTCCCTCTGATGTGGCTTTCCACTTCCCTGCCCTTAGCGTATTCCTCCCTCCCCCTGCGATGCTCTGCTCTCTAGTCTCCTAGGCAATCTCTGCCCTGTCAAACTTGACAGACTGGTTTCTAGACTTCCCAAGCAGTCTCTGCTCCACCCCCCCCAGCCCTTTCCTGAGGACTAACCTCCGGAGCTGAGGTCTTGGTGCCCAGCCCCCACCCAGGTGTCTCAATTTTTGGTGACTGTGCCTGTAGTTCAGATGATCTGTTTGGTTCTCACTGCTTTTCAGAACTCCAGCTTACTGCTACACTCTTCTCTGCATCTGGAGATTCCTCTGGTTTGGATGATCTTTCCGTCAAGTAGGTGACTTTCCAGAGTGCGGGATCCGTTTCTTCTCAGCAGTTCCCTTTCAGGAGTGTCCGTCCAGCTCGGATTCCACTTCTCTCACTCTCTTCTTTTCTCTTGTTTTACCTAGTAATGTCTCAAAATTCTTGCCATTATTGGAGTTTAGATTCTTCTGCCAGTGATTGGTTGCTGTTCTGTGTGAGTCATTTATCCTGTAGATGTGTTTTTTTTTTGTTGTGTGTGTGGGAGAGGGCAAGCGTGTCCCCCTACTCTTCCACCATCTTGCCGCCTCTAGCTCATTATATCTTTTGATATATTGATGAATAACTTAGCCAGGGCTTATATGGCTGTTACTGGAATTGCTTGGTGCTATTCAGTGGACAGCTGAAGGGTCCCGCATTGACATCTGTTATACACTTGGCAACTAGATGAAGATAGTGAGAAGCTGGTTTCAGCTTGGCTCCCATTTTTGTCATAGGACCTCTATGTGGTCTCTTTAGTAGGCTCATCAGACTTAGATAAGGTTCCCAGAAAAAGGGGAAGTGACAGTTGTCATTTGTCTTAATTCCTGACTAGATATTGGTACAACAGCATTTACTCAAAGTAGCCACAGAGCCCTTTTATATTTAACAGGCAGGATGATGGTCTCCTACAAGAGAATGTCAGAGTATTTGCATTCTTCTTTAATCGACCAAACCAGGATTAGGGTAATAAAGACAAATAGAGAAGTTGTTCTTATATGTAAATTGCTTTGTTGTACCACTTTTATGTCACTTAAGGCATTTTATAGACACAGATATAGTTAGAGACATAGCTATAATAAAATAAAGGTAGTTAGGTGGATGTTACTATTTATTCAATAACCATAAATTAAATACAATCTTTATATGAACTCGGAGCAGTTAGGACAGAGAAATATTAATTAGTTTCTTTGCTGCCAACACAAACTTAAGAGTTTACTAGAGACAACACAAATATAAAGTTACATACAAGTTTACTCTTTTGTGTTTACTTAGCTATACAGAGGTTTCATGATCAAAATGTAATATGTATGAGTTCCCACCATGGCACAGTAGGTTAAGGACCTGCATTGCCATAACTGTGATGTAATTGCAGCTGTGGCTCAGAGTCCCTCCCTGCCATGGGTGCGGCCAAAAAAATGGGGGTGGTATTATGTCAATCTTACTCAGCAAAGTCTTTTATATGTTCCAAATATTGCATTTAATAATCTTTTGAATATTTCTTCAAAATTCTGTGCTTGATTCCTACACTATTTTTGATGTGTGTGGGAAAACACCTTCCTGATTAATGCCATCCATAAATTTCATCACTCAGAAAGGATAACATATTGTACATCTTTGGTTATTGGGAGTGAAAATTATAAGTTCTCTATTACAAAGACAAATTTTAAACCATAAATTTTGGTATAAGTCATAGATATTGAGATCTCAGAAATTGACATAAGCAATTTTATACTATGAAGTAAGAGGGATAACCCTGTTTTTACAAAAGTCCATAGGAAGAAAAGAGAATATGAAGAATAAGAATTCTCACCAGCTGTAAATATTATTGGCCCTTGAGATGGAGTAGGCTATAGAAAACTCCAATGTAAGTTTTAAACCTGTTAAGTAAGGAGCTTCTGTTTGTCTTTCTTCATGAGTATGTAGGGAACTAACTCATAATGTATTTCTGACCCAGTAAGTTTGGGCTGCCTTGACTAGGAATAATCCATTGGTTTATTAAGTAAGATGACCTCTTAAGTCTTCCTTGATGCCTCTGTGATGATGAAGAGATCCAGGTGTTAGCAAGTATTCCCACTGAAGGAGGAAAATATAATTTATAGAATAATTCATTGGCCTTGGCAGATAATCACTGTGCTTTTTTTTTCCCCTTCTATTTTTAAGAGTAATTCCAAGACAGTCATAGCAACATAGAATACTTGGGCCAGTGATCAGATGGAGAAAGCAATGGGGACTCAGAGGACTTAGTGCAGGTCACAACTCAGAATATTCTGAATCATTGAGCAGAAAATTATTTGACCTGCTCCATAGTCCCTCTCTTTTCACATGGAGAAGATGTGAAACTCCTTACAATGAAAAGCAGATAATAGTACCCATCTTTAACCTATTTCATTCATAACCTTTGAGTATTTTTCTACTGTAATTGTTTGAGATCTATTGCTTCATTTTTAATGTCTGTATATTTAATCAATCTCTCATTAATTGCTTTTTTGAGTGTTTCCAATTTTAACAATTAGTAAAAAATGCCAGATTGGATAATTGTGCACACATCTTTTTATACCTGTCTAATTATTTTTTATAATTCACTATAAGTAAAACAAATGGGTCAAAGTTTATCAGTATTTAAACATTTTGATATATTGTGCTGATTTTCCTAATTAATATTGGCATGCATAAAAGTTCCTGTTACATATTCCTTTATGGTGAAGAGACATTTTCATAGATAATTTTGTGTATGAATGTTTGGGGTTTAATATATCTTTTTCATGCTATTTGCCTTTTTTTTCCCATTGACATATATCTGACATCCAAATTTTTCACTTTGATTAATTTGGAGCAGACATTGTTAAAAAATTAAAAGAGTTCATTTCAGATTGGATAATATTAAATTTTGAGAAAAACACAATAGGATATATCTCTGAAGGTAACTAAAATGGCCTGCAGATGTTATCATTATACTAAACTGAATAGAAACAACCTAGAGAGGAAAGGACTAAATACAAAAATCCTAAAGCCAGTACATCAACTGTTGGACACTTGAAAAATTAAATTTTCCCCTGAGTGAATATAGAAAATGTAGAATACATTCCAGACAATTTTTCTTTTATTATAAACTTGATCTTTTTAAAATGATTATCTGCAAGACACTCCAAAATTCCTTCAAGAGCTCATTATAAGTAAATATCCTCTCGGCAATAAAACTTATAATTAGCTAAAAGGTGGTAGGCTTTCTTCCAGCAGTTTGAAGGGACACAAGTCATAGGTCATGAGCGAAAATAGGCTTATTTAAAGAGCACTGTTTCTGCATAGTGGCAAATGCGGATAATAATGATTGTCCATTATATATGAGTAATTTATTGTTACATTATAATACAACGATCCACCTTAAACAAATAGGCCATCAGTTTTTCTCCAGCAAAAAGAGGTGTATTTGGAATCAGTAAGGAACTGCGGTTTGAGCTCTGCAGCCTTGGCAAGATACATGCAAGTCTCTGTAGAGCCAGGAGAGGAGAATTCTTTTAAGGAGGGGAAAGGAAGTTCGTAAGGCTCTATAAAACAGGGTGCATGGGAGGAATTGAGAGTTGGAAATGTTCCCAGGGAAAGGTTCTTTTCTTGTCACAGAAGGAATTCAGAAATGAGACAGGAAAATTGAAAAAGTAAAGTGAGGATTTATTTGAGAAATACACCCCCAGAGGGGAACTGGCAGCCAGATGAGCAGATGCCTTGAGTTTCTTTGGCACATTGGTTATGAGGGGTGTAAAAATGAAGGGTGAGAATATTCATTGGAGAAGAAGGGGTTTAGGAGTCTTATGCCTGATTTTCATTCCAGCTCCACTGTCCCGGTGGTAGAAGGGGTTTTTGTCCTTATTTAGCCTTGACCAGAAGTGTCATCGCATTGGTGCATAATGGATATTTCTTATCTGCAAGGCTAATTTTATTGTAATGAGGGCATGGTGAGCAATAGGTTTCATTCAGATGCTAGAGATGCCCACTTTTTCCCATCTTTCCTTGTCTGCCTCCAGAACACTTGTCACCCTGAAATGTGTGGTTTCCTGTCAGTCTGGAGATTCCTGCTTTCCTTTGTCTTTCCGTATAGCCCTCCCCACATCTGTCAGCAAAATACATGGTTTCCTGCCATCTGGTCTTTGCTATGCCCTATCCTCCTTTCTCTGCTCATAATTAGCTCTCTACCTGCTGTAACAGAAGTATATTGACTTTAATTGACTGAGCTGTGAGTCTCTTATTAGCTGAACTCTTGCCAGGCAAGAAGAGGAGTCTCTTCTCTTCCTATTGGGCTCTGCTATGGTACCAGGGCATGACTACCCCCCCCCCCCCATCAGGTCTCCCGACTGTTTTAATTGAAGTTTCTGTTTATCTTTACACAATATAAAATTTCAGAAACATAGGTGTTATGTTATTGACTATGGGTTTATGTTAGATTTATAGAAAAAATTTCCCTCACGGAAACTGAGCTTTGTGCCAGTTTATGTATCTGAAAGGGCTTTCTCTATACAGCTGTGAAATAAGAAACATGTATTTGGTCATGCAGATGACCAGTATATATTTCTCATATATATTTGGCATTTAGTCATGGTCCCTGGCTCCAGACTGCTAAAACCTTTGGAATTTCCTATGATAAAAGCTAAAAGTGACCTCTTGTGACATTAATGAACTGACTTTTGAAAGCCCTTTGGTAACCTAAAGATGGGAGCCTGGTTGGAAGGAGAACCCACAGTGTGATTAGAGGATTGGAACTTTTAGTCCCACCTCTCTCCTCTCCTCCAGGGGGGAAAGAGGGGCTGGGGATTGAGGTCAGTTGTCAGTGGCCAGTGATTTAATTCATTATGCCTATGTAATGAAGCATCCATAAAACTCCATAAGGGCAGGGTTTGGAGAGCTTCCAGGCTTGTGAACACATGCAGACTTGGGGAGAGTGGCGTGCTGGGAGAGAACACGGAGGCTCCTTGCCTTTTCCCACACCCTACTCTATACACCTAAGCCATAAAATGAGGTCTCTGAGCTCTGTGAGCCACTCTAGCAAATTAATCAAACCTGAGCGATGTGTCCTGGGAACCTCTGTTTTGTAGTCAGTTGTTCAGAAGCACAGATAGATAAACTGGGTTTGTGGCTGGTTTCCGCCATCAGGAGTAGGGGAACTCCTGTGGGACTAACACTCCATAACCTGTGGAATCTGACCCTATCTCTTGGTAGAGAAGGGCAAAAAACTGAGTGGGATTGCAGAACACCTAGTGTCAGAGCATTTCTTGTTGGTGTGAGGAAACCTGCCTCTCTGTGGAAACTGACTTCAAAGACAAATTAGTATCTATAATCCCTACTGCTGTAGGGATGATTTGGGGAATGTTAGAGCAATTAAAGTAAGAGAAAAGGACAGGATATTGTGAGTTGCAGATAACCATGAATCTTCAATACTTTCTCATCAGATGCTTTGATTTAGAATTTTTTTTTTTACCAGCTTAAAACTGAAGTTAACAAGAATAATGTAATAAATTAAAAATAACTTTTGAAATTTTAATTTTAATTTAAATTATAACTACAAGGTATGACAAATTATACTAGTTTGATTTTCCTGAAGCACAAGTCAACATATGTTATTTCCTTTAAGTAAAATTCTCTTCATATATTCAAATAGCAAAAAAAAACCTCATTTTAGTTTGTATTCATCAAATAGCATCTTATAGAATTAATTTTGAGAAGAGGTTTTCATGAATTCTGTGTGATTTTTTTTTTAATTGCAAGTGGGCAGACAATTAAAATTAATGTCTTTTTAAACATCTATTTTAATATACATATAACATATAATATATTATATATCTGTATATGTGATTTGCAATGCTAATATAAGGCACTAATTCAGCAAGACTTGGATAAGCAAGGCTTGGACTTTTGAAAATCATCATAAGTTTACTAATACCACACCACAGGGATTGGAATTTCAAAAGCAAATGAACTTTAGCATTTCTGGTAGAGAATTATCTTCTAGTTAGATGCTATTAAAATCTGAACATTTTAGGAATGTTTAAAATCTGTTAGAGAGACATATCAATTATCTGGTAGTTACCTAGGAGATAACCTTAGCTATAAAGAACATGGATGAAAAATTTTGCAGGCAAGCCTAAGAATCTGAATTTACTCTAGTCTCAGTTATACCCCACTTGTTTATCCCCATTTGAGTGTCTTTCAAATTATAAGCAACAAATTAAAAATATTTGAAGGCAGACTTACTGGCATAGAAATATTTTCTGAAAAGAAAGGAAGTAAGATAAAAACATAATCTCTGAACTCAGCAAACACATCAATTTGGATTGATATATTATAGGAAAATTAGAGATTCCAAAGTAGAAATTCTTCCAGAGTATGCACTTAGTTTTAAGGAGTTGAAACAGTGTAAAAATAAAAACTAAAGACAAGATCCTAATCTTGCTTAGTACTAGATGTAATAATTTGCATGACATAACGAATTCCAAATTACACACACTTTTACAAATTTTAAAGTATCTTTTAGTTTCAAAGATAATATTCACATATTTTTCCTCTTTTGTATATCTTCTCATTCTTTTTACTCATTGCCATTTACTTTTAATAAGAACTTCCAGGGATTGCTCTTGTTTTAGATGCATTTTCCAAGAAGTAAGCTTCAATATTAGTGAATTTTGTTGAGGGAATGAAATATAAAGCTTTGCGGTGGAGAGAGAAAGGAAGAAGTCCTCTTAGTTTATCATAATGTCCAGCCCATCTACCTAGAGGTTTTTTTAATCCTATCGTCATAAATATTGTATATTTGATTCTCACTGTTTTCAGTAACACATTTCCTTCTTTCTAAGAGGAAGTGACAAAAGATCATGTAAGTTGGTGGGTAGGATTCCAGCTCCAACTCTTTCCATTAAAGATGTAGTCATCTTTACCTAAAGTAATACTGTCTTGGGTTAAGCTTGAGGAAAATAACTGATTTTTAAATACCCTGAGCTATATAGAAAACTTTATTATTTTTAGTCCATTATATAAGGCATTTAAGATACAATGTTGTTAAGAATAGTTAATATAGCACAATGGTTAAGAACACAAACACAGAAGCCAAGGACTTGATCTAGAATACCAGCTGCTATTTATCAGCTGAAGGACCAAGATCAAGTACTTATCTATACACCTTGGCTTCCTTAGCCTAAACTGGGCATTATTTTAGTATGGGGCTCACAGGTTTATGCCTAGGATAAAATTAGTTAACATTAAACACTCAGAGGGACATGTTTCTCTATCATACTTTTGCTATATTAGTGTTAGCTCTTTCCATAAACTGTTCAATTTAGCTCTTCTGTAATAGCCACTTGTCAGGTTCCTATAATGTTGTTTTACACATTTAAGCTACTGACGTACATCACTGATACAGTCACTTCTTTTACTAATAAGTTCCCCTTTCCAAAATAGTCTATGCTAAAGTGATAATAATTTGAGAAAGCAAAGTTTGAACTCTCTCCACTGCTTTATTCATAATATGCAATTCAAAATCTGTTAATTTTCTAGTTTATTTAAAATGTCTGTGAAGGTGAGAATAATGTTAAAACAAAACAAAAAAATCTACTTCAGGTTTTGTTTGCCAGATCCTGTGTGAAATACTGTACAACTATTTAATCCTTATAACAAACTTAAAATTATTAAAGAGCTAATGAGGCACAGGGATAATTCAGCTAATGTCTCAAGTTCAGTAAATTGTAACATCTCAAGTTCAGTAAGTGGGAAGGATTTAGAATTTTAACACTAGCAGCCAGATTCAAGAATTTATTCTTCAGAAGTTCCTGGCAAGTATGACAAGGAATAATTAAAAAAGCAGGAGATATGAAAAGGAGAGGTCCACGGTATCAGACAGAAAGATCTTACGTGTTTTCCCAGAAATATAACTTCTATAAATAAATACTTAAAATACTGGGTTTGGTAGATTATTTCTTGTTGTTGTTTTTTGAAATCCAATCCTTTCACTTAACAGTTTGAGCCTTTTTGTGTGTGACTTAACATCTCAAAATTTTTTTTGGTTTCTGTGAAATATGAAAAATAATTTCTCTATCAAGAGGCTGTTTTATAGATTACATAATGTAAAGCAAAATGTCCAGCACAAGACACTTATATTAATACTCTATAAGTGATGGGTATTATCATTTTAATTATTATTGCTATTTTCCTTGCAATTATTATTTTTGTTCAGTTAGAAGAGAACATATACATGGGGAAAATGTCTTGGATATGATGACAGAGGGAAAAAAATGGAAATAAAGATCTTTCCATACGTTCCAGCTACTTGTTCAGAGCATGATAAAAATAAAATTTGTTCAAGCCAGAGACATAAGTATTATCTTAATCTCCTACCTCCTTTAATCTTCTACCTCTGATCATTAGTCTTTAAAGTTCTCTTAAATATCCTGATTCAATATGCTTCTTTCATAACATATAGATAAAGGTTTATTATCACTCACAAATTTATGGATCAGCTGATGGTTCTTGTCTTGACTAGGTTTACTCGTGCACCTAGAGTCAGCTGTAGGTTCAAAAAGCAATTACATGGTTTTTTTTTAAATAGACTTTTTTTCAGAGCAGTTTTAGATTCACAGCAAAATTTAGTGCAAGGTACAAACATTGCCCATATACCTCATTTCCTCAAGTGCACAGCCTCCCATGTTGTAAATAATCTCTACCAAAATGGAATATTTGTTATACTTAATGAACCTATACTGACAAATAATTGTCACCCCAGGCCCATCATTTCCACTAGGGTTCATTCCTGCTATTGTGTATTCTCTGGGTTTGGACAAAGATAGAATGGCTTGCATCTACCATCATAGTGTTGCACAGAGTGGTTTCATTGCCGCAAATCCACTAGGCTCCGCTTAGTCATCTTTGTCCTCCGGCCCCCAGCAACCACTGTCCATAATTTTGCCTTTTGTGGAATGTCAAGTAGTGAATTCATGCAGTATGTAGCCCTTTCAGATTTTTTTTTTTTTTACTTAGTAATATGCATTTAATTTTCTCCATGACTCTTCATGAATTTTTTCCTTAGTCCGTATGTAAAACATTTTATCAATACACCTCCTGAAGAACATCATGGTTGTATCCAAATGCCAAAATTTTGGAATTCCAGAAAATTCTAAATACTGAGAATTATGAGTAAAGCTGCTATAAGCATCCCCCTGCAGGATTTTGTGTGGACATAAGTTTTTTACATTTGGATAAATACCAAGAAGAGAGATTATTAGATTTTGTTTTAAGAGTGTGTTTGCTTTTGTAAGAAACTGCCAAACTGTCTTTCAAAGTGGCTGTACTATTTTGTAATCCCACCAACAATGAATGAATGTGCCAGTTGTTCCACTCTTAACAATTGTGTACTTTAATTTTCCTTTCATTACCCCGGTTTATTCTGATCGTTCACAACTCTGTCGTGATAAATTTTTTGTACTCTTGAAGTCCCTCTTGTATTTCCCAGTCCCTGTGTCACCTTGTAGCTAGTTTTATTTTTTAGCCAAATGTGAATAGGCCCCTAAATCCAAGTACTGTCATCAGGAAATGGTCTCTACTCCTTAACATAATTTTGCAGCAAAATCACAATATGACATGACATGATAGCGAAACAACATTAAGACATAAAAATATGTGATCTACTCGTCACTCTAATCCTAGTTCTCAAGGAATAATCTATCCCCTTTTATGAAAATACCTTTTGTTTCCTCTCTCCTTTTTTTTTTTTATTTCCTTACCGCTATCACTATCCCTTAACTATGTTTTCAATAAAATACAAGCTACTTATTGGCAAGAAATGAATCTTGTTTAAAACAGATGTCCAGCAGCATTGAACAGAGTCTTATGTCTACTACAGCTGCAATTTATATTTCTTGGACATAAAAATAAGTAAAAATATGTAAATATAAACTTATTGAATAAGTGATATTGTATGTATATGAGTCTATTTAGGAAAAAACCTTGTTTCTTGCTTTAAAATTATTATTTTTTTAAATTTCTAGTCATATTCAAGAAAGTCAACTGCTTCTAAAAATTCATTTGAGTTTTTTAGGACCTTATCAAACTTTACTGTAACATATTGATTTTTAGATAGCACTAGATTCAGTTTGCTACAATTCTGTTCCTAATTTTTTCTTAATATTTTCATAGGAAGGAGAGAATAGATTTATAATGTCCTTGCCATGTTATTGTCAAAGTTATGCTGGGTACTTACATGATTATAAATAATGACTTCTGTCGGTTCGTATGTTGAATTTTGTCAGAAATCTCTTTATTTCTTTAACATTAGAAGGATATTCTTAGTTAATATAGACTTCTGCCTTGGTCTTTAAGGACTTTAAACAGATCATTTTTTTCTTTGTATCTATCATTTCTTTAGAGAAGTTTCCTAATGTATTTCCATTTGCTTTCACCATTTTACCTTTGTAAGTTTACTTTTACTATTTTCTTATCACACATGTGGAAGTGACTTTTCTTTATATGTATATATAAAATAGATTTCTCTATCTGTAACTTATAGAAAATTGGAGGGCATTATCTTTTTTTTTTAAGATTTCATTGAAGAATAGTTGAGTTACAAGGTTGTGATAATTTCTGCTATACAACAAAAAGATTCAGTCATGGCATTACTCTTAAAAATCACTTCTCCAGGAGTTCCCATTGTGGCGCAGTGGTTAACGAATCCGACTAGGAACCATGAGGTTGCGGGTTCGGTCCCTGCCCTTGCTCAGTGGGTTAAGGATCCGGCGTTGCCGTGAGCTGTGGTGTAGGTCGCAGATGCGGCTCGGATCCCGCGTTGCTGTGGCAGATGCGGCTCGGATCCTGCGTTGCTGTGGCTCTGGCGTAGGCTGGTGGCTACGGCTCGGATTAGACCCCTAGCCTGGGAAATCTCCATATGCCGCGGGAGCAGCCCAAGAAATAGCAATAAGACAAAAAAAAAAAAAAAAAAAAAAAATCACTTCTCCATTTTCTCTTCTGCTCTTCATGGATTCTAAACTTGAATTACAGATATATAAAGCCTTCTCAGTATTTTTATTTATTTTCCTTTTATAATTTTTTATATACATCATCCTGGACATTTTCTATTGACCTTTCTTCTAGTTCCCTAACGCTTTCTATTCCCATTTCCAATTTGATGTTACAATATTTTTTCTTTATTATGCTTTGATTCTAATTAATCCACTTTTAGTTTTAGAGTTACGTTTGATTTTTTTTTTTAGAAATTATTATTTTTGGAAGAAGTTTCCATTTTAGTATCTGGGGTAAGATGAAAATGACTCCCGTAAGATGTTTATGTTCTGATCCCAGAATTTTTAAATGTGTTATTTTACCTGCTAAAAGTGACTTTCTGTATGTGATTACAGCAAGATTCCTGACAGGGGGAATTATCATGGATTATCTGGGTGGGCAAAATGAAAGCATGAGTATAAAAGGGAGGCAGGAGGTTGGAGAGGAGAAGACAATGTGAGAACAGAAACAGAGACTGGAGTGACTTGGCTACAAACCATGGATTGTCATCAGCCTTTAGAGGCTGAAAGAGGCAAAAGAGTGGTGCTTTCCTAAAGAAAGATGCCAGAAGGAACCAAACTGATTTTAGTCCCAAGAGATATATTTCAGGCTTCTGATCCCGGAATAGTAAGATAACTGCTTTGTATTCTTTTAAACCACTAAGTCTGTGGTGATTTGTCACAGCAGCAATAGAAAACTAACATAGGCATCATTTTTCTTCAAAAGATTTATTTATAAACATCTTCATTTTAAACTTTGTGTCTGATAATCACAGTCATAGAGTTATCAGTGAGCAAATTTATATTATCTATATTCCCTGGGTTTTGCTTAATGATACACCTGATAATTTGGGTGTGAATGCTTAGCATCACATATAAAAAATATAGATATTATGGACACATTTTATCTTCCTCTCCAGAAGGTCCTCCTTATACATAGTTTTAGGAAGCCATAGTAGATAAATCTACCTTAATCTAATCAACTTTTCTAACTGAACTGGCGCTTTGTTTTAAGGATTTGGGGGTGGGGTGTTTTGTTTTTCCTCTCTGTAAGTCTACATGTAGTTTCTCCTTGGTAGCTTGCATCTTTCCAGTTGAGAGCATGAGGTTGTTTATCTCTGCTCCTCTTTCCTTGGCAGTATGAAACCCCTCAAGACCATGATGCCATTGAAAATTTCAGTCTAATTTTGATTAACTTTCTGCTCATTTTTCTGCTCTTTTTATTTTATTTTATTTTATTTTATTTTATTTTATTTTACCTGCATAAGATTGAAGCTTAAGGATTTGGTTACCGTGGCAGTTTCAAACTGATTTCTTTTCTTTTTGTTAAGCTCCATAAGATTCCCAAATGCTCTGCTGGCTTCTCCATTAAATGAACACTTCTGCCTTTTCAGTCACTCACTCTGTGCCAAGAATCATCAAATATTTTGAGAGCCCGATCTAATGTAATCTAGTCTAAGCTTTTTATCCACTCCTAAGCTAGAAATATTGCTTTCATTTTTGCCTGTGTGAACATTGAGGCTTAAAGGTGTTACATAAATTGCCCAAAATTGGAGGCAGCTATCTTTCAAACCTCCACATTCACTTCACTGTACAGGAATGCCTTGCAGATGTAATTTAAAATAGATTGAGAAAAATTGTGAACTTTTGAAAGTGCTAATTAATTTTAACTTCTGCAAACATTAATATATTTTGTTCTCTAGCTGAAAGAAGTAGAAGATAAAGAGTTTTTGCATTTTAAATATTTAACCTGTTATTAGAGTTATGGGTATAAGCACTAACAGTGAAAAATTTCTATAAGAAGAGTTTCTAATATGGATGACATAAATGGAAACTAATAGAATACTGTAATTAGAAGGGAATATTACTCAACCTATAGGACCCATGGAAATTTTTATAATTGGTCATCACTGCATTTTTATACCATCTCCTGACCCTCCGTTTTGGTACGAATGTATTTTCTTACATAGTGCAGTAAATAAATCTGTGTTTGATTCTATTGGTTGTTTTGCTGGTTATAGAGAATAGATTTTGAAAAAAGAACATACTGGGGAAGTGCATAGGCATGCGAGGAATATAAAAGCAAGCAAAGTGTATTTAAAGGGTAAGATAAACTCCAAAATAACAGGATGATAATTTTAACCAGAATAAATAGGAGAGAATCAGTGGGGGAGGCGATAATGCTATGCTGTCATGGTTAAGATTGTAATGCATTGAGCAAACAAATAGTTCTGTGCTGTGATTTCAAAGGGAATGAAACAACAAAGCAGTTCTTTGTTAAATAGAATGCAAAAGTAGTTGGTTACTTAGTTTGTATATTAATGTAGTCTCAAACTTTTTCTCTAAAATATATTAAATTGGTAACAAAAATACTAAAGAGTATATTAAACGATTATATTAACTCTAGTAACATGTCAGATATTGACATTGTTTTAGATAAAATGATACTCTTAACTTGGATTTTGATAGGAATTTAAACTTAATAAGGCTTTGTACAAACAATACTTGTAACCAATGTTTTTTTGGTTTTTGTTTTTGTATTTCTTATGTTTGCAAAAAACATACAACCAAAAAAAGTCTCTGGTATTTTAAAGCTGTTGAACATCTTAAAACCTTCATCTTGTCTGATTGCTTGTTATTTGACATAGCTAGTAGCTATTCTTAAAAATCACTGTTCCCAGTCTCCTGAGCACTACCCATTCCTGGCATTTCTCTGACAATTCATACCACTTATTCTATTGCGATTTTTCTTTTCTATCTAGACTCTTTCTACCTGGTCCTTAAATTTTTGTACTCCTGAAGAGTTTCTAGATTCTCTCATTTCATGTCTCTAGAGTAAATAGTACCTACCCTTAATTGTTTAAGTACTTATTTTATATGCCATTATCCTCATGTAATAATTGAGAGAGCCAGAGTATAGAATCAGCTAGATTTAGATACAGTTACTGAATTATGAATATGTGAGATGTTACTTAATGTCCTAAATTAAAAAAAGAAAGTGTTGTACAGAGAGGATGACCTCTTCCTCTTTCCTCAGAGAAATAACTAATAAGCTTCCTTTCATCAAATTCTAAGACAATAACTAGATCATGACTCTGTGTGAGTTTAATCTCATCACACGGATGACTTTCTTTTTTACATACTTCTCTCCAAGGAAAGGCAGAGGCTAACTCATCTTGCTGTTTTGTTCATTTAATTTTACATGTGGACAAAAGCAGGAGTGATACTGCCTCATATTTCTTTGGCTTCTACGTGGCCTATCGTCCATGCTATAACCTGTGAGAATGTCCCCCCGAAGTCCTCTAATGCTATGGCACAACTACTTTAAAGTAATACAGCATTACCAGAATAATCCCAGCTGCTAATAAAATAGTATAGTGTTAAGTATCTGCATTGTTTTCATAGATAAATCTTACTAGAGAAAGTGAAAATGGGCATAACTGGGCTAAAGCAGAATTTAAGCATTCTAATATGTCTGAACCAAGTACCTAATTGTAGTGGCAGAACCTAATGACAAATAATAACACTTGCTTTATAGGTTTATTTGCAATTAAATAATATATCCTATATAAAACATTCAGGTATAGTGGGTTATTCTAGTTTACCATTGCATTTGCTCATTTATGAATGCATTCTTTTTTTAATGTTTTATTCATGAAATCATAAAAGAGAGAAGGTCTGCTTTGTGACAAATGTCTAGAGCACCCCAGTATTCAGAGATCTAAAGGATACAGGGATGTAATCAATGAAATTGATGAGGAAGCCCATGAATGTCCTTGCTGACAAGAACAAGAGAAGATCAGATTTGTGAAGAGATAGGGATAAAATACAGATTCAAGTGTATTCAAGGAGAATTTATTGAAATAAATTGTTAACAAAAAGGATAGAGAGATCTTTCTAAGTGTAGATATAAAATTTATCAGAGAGTGGGGTGGTAGAAGAAGGACAGTAGAGGATTGAAGGACAGTTCGTTTTGTTGTGTTTTAAGAGAGTAGGTACAGAGAGGGAAAGCAGGCATAGAAAACACAGCTTATTCCCATGATCTCAACTGATCCACAGGGGCTGACTTACTCAAAAACACTCTTATTTTTGTGTATTGGACAAATGTGAATGTACATTTCCTTAACTCTCATTCTTTATATTTTCATCCTTTTTCTTCTCAAAGCCATATATTCTTAGCTTTTATGTGTAGTTAATGTTGTTGTTACTATTTTGGTGGAGCTATCCCTTGCAGTTAGCAACATCGGTGACTAATGTTGAGCCATGGCTTGATGTATGCTGTCTCTGTCCTTAACTGTTGATTCAAATGGAAGTTAACAAGCCCACCTAGGTCTCAAAACTCATCCTAACAAGCTACCCCACTCCAGAATTATTGTCAGACTTTTGTACCTCCTTTTGTAATCAGCAAAATGGTTTTTTCCCTTATTGGCTTAGCGCTTCTGTAACATGTTACATCAGAAGCAGAGGCTTATTTCCTATAGGCTTAGTTACTCAAAAATTCATTCCTAGGAACTGAAGCCTTATTTCTCCTCATCTCAACTATTTTATATTGCATAAGAATATAAATTCCATAATAGTAGTAGCTAACAAAGTTTTGTGGTTAGATCAATAGATATATTTCTTTCTTGTTATAGTTCTTATAGTTATTAAACAATATTCCATTAATTTTTGTTGCTGGGATGCAGTCAACATATAACATTATATCAATACCAGGTGTATTACATAATGACTCAGTACATGTATATATTGTGAAGTGATCACCACAGTAAGTCTAGTTAGTATCTATTACCACACATAATCACAATTTTTTTTCCTTAAAAATTTTTAATTGAAATGTAGCTGATGTACAATATTACAGAAGTAACAGGTGTACAGTATAGTGATTAAAAACTTTTAAAGGACAATTTTTTTTCTTGTGATGAGAACTTTTAAAATCTACTCTCTTAGCAACTTCCAAATATACAACTCAGTATTAACCATAATCACGATGCTGTTTATTACCTCCCCAGAACGTATTTATTTTTATAAGTGGAAGTTTGTACATTGACCCCCTAAAAGTGAAAAACACAAGAATCCTCAAAAATGAGAAACTCTCTTTTACTCAAACTTCACATACAAGTGATTCCTAGATAATAACCTCTTTCACATTTTTCAGAACTTCAATTCTCTTTATTATCATAGCTTCCACTCTAGTTCAGTTAGGCCTTACCTTGTCTATGACAATATATTTTCTTACTCTTTTGTGAGTCTTGACAAATTTTGCTCCAAATTGAGAGAGCATTTTTCCAGTTTTATTGAAATACAATTGATGTGCAATACTGTATACATGTAAGGTGTGTGGCATAATGATTTGACTCACATATATTGTGAGATGATTACTATAGTAAGTTTAGTTAACATCCATCATATCAAAGAAAGAGGGAAAGAAACAGAAAAGAATGTTTTTTCCCCTTGTGATGAGAACTCTAGGGATTTACTCTCTTAACAACTTTCATATAAAACATACAAGAGTGTTAACTATAGTTATCATGTTGAACATTGTATCTCTAGTACTCATTTATCTTATAAATAGAGGTCTGTATCTTTTTAAAATTTATTTTTTATTGAAGTATACTTGATTTACAATGTTGTGTTAGCTCTGAGGTACAGCAAATTGATTCATATATATATATATATATATATATATATACACGCACACACACCTGACATACATAATTTATATATAATATATATATAATTTCTCAGACTTTTTTTCCTTATAGGTTATTACAAGGTGTTGAATATAGTTCCCTATGCTATACAGTGGGTCTTTGTTGTTTATCTATTTTATGTATAGTAGTTTCTATCTCTTAATTGCAGCTTCCTAACTTATCCCTCCCTTTCTTTTACCTCTTTGGTGATCATCAATGTGTTTTATATGTCTCAGTCTGTTTATGTTTTGTAAGTAAATTGATGTCATATTTTAGATTCTACATATAAATGATATTATATGATATTTGTCTTTGACATACTTCATTTAGTATGATAATCTCTATTCATATATATGAATGCTATTACCCAGGCATTAAAAATAATGTAGTTATGCCATTTGCAGCAATGTGGATGGACCTAGAAAATACAAGTTTTATCCATTCCTCTGTTAGGGAACACTTAGGTTGCTTCCAAGTCTCGGCTATTGTAAATAGTGCTGCTCTGAAAATTGGGGTGCATGTATCTTTTCAAATTAGAGTTTTCTCCATGACCAGCAGTGGAATTGCTGAATCATAGGATATTTCTATTTTTAGTTTTTAAGGAACCTCAATACTGTTCTTCATAGTGGCTGCACCAATTTACATTGCCACCAATAGTGTAGGAGTATTCCCTTTTCTCCACACCCTCTCCAGCACTGAGGATCTTTGCATGTGCCTGTTGGCCATCTGTATGTCTTTGGAGAAAAGTTTATTTAGGTCTTCTGTCAATTTTTTGATTGGTTTATTTTTTTTTCTTATTGAGCTGTATGTATATTTTGGAAATTAATCCTTTGTCAGTCACATCATTTGAAAATATTTTCTCTTAGTCCATAAGTTGCCTTTGTTTTGGTTGTGGTTTTCTTTGCTGTACAAAAGCTTCTCAGTTTGGTTAGGTTGCATTTTTTAATATTTGCTTTAATTTCTATTCAATTGGGAAACTTACCTAAGAAAATGTTGCTACAGTTTATGTCAGAGAATATTTTACCTATGTTCTCTTTTAGGAATTTTATGGTATCCTGTCTTACATTTAAGTCTTTAAGCCATTTTGAGTTTATTTTTATGTACAATATGAGGGAGTGTTCGAACTTCACTGATTTACATGTAACTGTCAAGCTTTCCCAACACCACTTATTGAAAAGACTGTCTTTTTTCCACTGTATATTCTTGACTTCTTTGTTAAAGATTAATTGACTGGGTGCGTGGGCATATTTCTGTGCTCTCTATTCTGTTCTATTCATCCTATGTCTATTTCTATAATAATACCATGCTGTTTTGATTTGTAAATTTGGACATTTGACTGCCTTTATCAAACTTCTCCTCCCCACAGTCCCTACCTAACTCTGGTAACCACAAGTCTAATCTTCATTCCTCCTTCCTCCTTGAGTTGTGTTATGTTTTTTAGGCTCTACATACAAGTGAGATCATAGTTTTTGTCTTTCTGTGGAGAATAACATTTTAGAGTTCATCTACATCTCACCTCCCTTCAAAATTTTCATATTACCCTTACTGCAAATTCATATTTCCTAAATACTTTTAAAAATACTGCCTACTTTTCTAGCTCCATCTTTAGCAATGCCACCACCTCTTCACTTCTGTTTTATCATGGTTGAGACCTTTCAGATAATCTGGAATAGGAGCTTTCTTAGTGCTTCATCTTTATTCCAGAAACTCTCTTCCATTCCCAGTCTTCATTAAAGGTCAATTTTACTCGTATTGCAAGTCACACCTCAAATGTCTTTTTTTAAGAGAGAATATAGATTCAAACTCATTCTTTAATATTACCATGGCATACTGTAATACTCATTATTCTAACTACTTAATTTGTTTTAATGTGTTTTTGTCTCCCAAATTTGATTTACATTGAAGAAGGGATTATTGTACCTGGCTCTATAGTATAATTGTGGAATCTAGCACTGCTTTCAGAATAGAAAGATTAATAATTATCAACTAAATAAATGCACAAACATGTCAGTCAGTAAAACATCCTGAAATTTTTCATAGTGTGAAAATCACTTATTTTCCTCCCTTGTAGTTATAGGAGTCTGGGAGGGAGTGATAGTTTGCAAAGAAAAAAAATCTCTCGATGAAACTAGTAAATTTATATTGGTTCAGAAACATTGTGAATGAAATGGTATTCAGGTATGGTTGACCTCAAAGTAAATTATTCATCAAATCCAAGACAATGTGAGATTTTGAATTCATAGTTTATTAAAAGCCACAGGGAGAAAATTTCAATTACATAGATGAATAAATATTTAAATACATAAACAACATATATTAAAGGTATCAGTAATGTTTTCATGTTTTAAAGACTTCTTGTAAATTACCTCTGGTTTTCACAACACGGTGCTGAAAGTACATTATTGACTTCAATTTGTAGATGATCAAAATGATGCCTAAGCTAGCAAAACTAATAATTACGAAGCAAATAGTTTACTCCTGGGTCTCTCTGACTCTAAAAGCCATGATTCTAATACAGAAATAATTTTTCACCCTCAGAATAAGTTTCCAGATATAGATTCTTGACACCCAACTGCAGTGCAGTTTGAGTTAGTGTTCTGTTTTTGTTTGTTTGAATTAGTAAACAAATTGACCTTATTGGTTTTCCTATCTAAGGGGAGTTCATTATGGTCATTTCTATTCATTGTTTCAATGCAGGATTTTTTGTTTGTTTTTTTGTTTTGCTTTTTGTCCTTTTAGGGCTGCACCAGCAGCGTATGGAGGTTCCCAGGCCAGGGGTCCAATCAGAGCTATAGCCGCCAGCCTATGCCACCTACATCACAGTTTATGGCAAAGCTGGATCCTTAACCCACTGAGCTAGGCCAGGGATCGAACTCAAAACCTCATGGTTCCTAGTCAGATTCGTTTCCGCTGTGCCATGATGAGAACTCCAGGATTTTCCATTCTATATATAGGGTAGGGTATACAAGGTTATTATAATGTTTTGGAAGAGGGGAAGAATAAGACTTTGGTACTTGTGGAGAGGAGATATCCACTGAATGATGCTGAATGTTCTCTTCTTTGTGAGGATAGGTGATTCCCTCTTCCCCAATAGGGGAGGACCATATACACATCCAGATTCCCACAAGGTCTCCAGGCAACCCAGGCAAATAAGCACTCCTCTGATTTGCTGCATTCATGTTTGTAGTATTGTAAAGCATGGGGACCATCTCTTGGGAAAAAACCTACATTAAGTCTGAATATTCCCTGGCTCCTGATTACACCCCCATGGTTGGCAAGACCTCTCCAGACGGCATCATCTTTCCTCATCACTGCGTTTATATAAAGTCTACTCAGTGCAGACAAAATTCTAAGGCGGTGTTCACTTTCCTCATTTTTAGGTGGAGGATCTATAAGAGATACAGACATGATAGATCCAGTTTACTGTGGTAGTAAGCCTTAATTTTCATGTTATGCTTATTTATGTGCTTTTCTACTTGCTATGTGCCTAAATGAACAACACTTACACATAAATTCCAAGAGTTGCTTTGCACCTGCTTTTGTCAAATATGAAAAATGCTTTTATTGATAAATTATGCATGGAATAAAAATAAGTGCTTTTCAGATTTGAGTTTAACCATAATGTTGAGTCATCATCATTTCTCATGGTTGCTGATAATCCTGGTATGAAGATAACAGAAATCATTCTTACCAATTTCCTAGAATAAATAATTTGAGATATCAAAATTTAAAGTTTTAAGGAATATTGTTTGTTTAGATTGACTTTTGAGGATTGAAGAAAATAATGATTTTTGGTTGGTTAGCATACTGAGCCCAAAATATTTATTTACTTAAATGTTTATTTTAAAATTTAAGCTTGCTAAGATATATGCACCAAAGTTGCAACTGTTAGTCACATTACACTCAGGTGTGTAAAATAAATACAGCTTCTCAGTGTCCTTAACTATGCTGATCTTAAAATGTAGGAACAGCAAACATAATTCTTCAGATTTTTCAATAACCTGATCTTCATGCTTCCTTGTTTAGTTTTTTTTTTTTTTTGGATGGATTCACCACTTTCAGGTAAAGGTGCTGTCACTTAGGCTTAATCATTTTCCTAAGTATGTGTATTATATATAAATGTATAGAGGCTAGGCATCTGGCAGTGGAGGAAACAAAGACCATGAACCCCTGAGGTATCTTTTGAACTTATTAGTCTTTGTTAGATACTCGCTGATAGGATTATCCCTTTGGACTAGTGATCTTTGAATTGTGATGCAACTCATCTCATCTTTTGGAGTGTTACATCAACTCCCATCTGTGGAATCCCAGGCCTTAACTGTTGTCATCATCTTGATTTTCCTTTATAGGCATATTCATTCCTATTCTTATTTCACACGATTCTTTGGAAAATCAGAATTATTGCTTCAGTCTCACTTATGCATCCTTCCCCCACTGTGACAGAACGCTCACCAGCTCAGCCTGGATATTCCTCTGGATGGTGCTTGACTTCTCCTTGAGATACATGCAGGGAGCTGTGCTTTTAGAGACCCCTCTCCCAGATCTCAGAGTTGTTGAGATTCATGTAGCTCTTCTTAGAATCTCAGATGAAGAACCTACTGCAGGCTGATCTCATCTCTTTCCCCAACTCTTCCTCTTCATCTAGTAAACAAACCATTCTGGTGAGAAAAAGGGTTTTTCCTACTCTTCTCTTGTATCATAGCTACATCCTTCTTTAAGTAAAATTTATCTCCCCCTCCCAGTGTTGTGCCAACAGAGCAGATGGTTTTCAGTTTAATGATGAAGAGCACAGAATTTTGATCCAGTTTGCCTAGATTTGAATTCTAGTTCCATCAATTTTTAGATATATGATCTTGGTCAAGTCATTTAATGCTGCCTTAATTTTCTTGTCCTATAACTGCAAATAATTACAGTCACTCATTCATAGGCATACCAAAAGATGAAATGAGTTAATATAAATAAGAGTCTTAGAATAATGCCTTACACGTAAACACTGAATGCATTTTAGCATTTATTAATAGTGTAAGTTACAGAAATTGGTATTAAAAGAACATTTAAATCTTTGCATCTCCTTTGAAGGACTCCCCAGTATGTTTGGTTTCCTCCCACACTTTCCAATCTAACTTAGAAGTTCAACACATACCCACCCCAAACTCATTCACATATATTATTAAAATTCCAAATACAGGCAAAATGTTAGGTGTATTTTGTTTAGTGGCATTTGTTTAAATTTGACAGGCAGTATGGTTTAATCCCTAACCCGCATTCTTATGCTATATTTTTTGTTTGCTTTTTGATTTAAAAAGTCATAATCCAGACTCTGGTCTTAGATTTTTTTTAATTCAACACTGAAACTGGTGTTGAGGGAGTCTAATGTCTAGAGATTAACAGCCTGGTTCACTCTGATTTTCCAGAACTCCAACCTTTAGCTACCACAATAAGAGAATTTCTTTCTCTGGCTTTTTCTCTTCTCTTCCTCTTTCTTACTATATATCAAATACAAAGGTCTCTGAAGGCATCCCTGTCATATCCTTGGCCAATACATTGTAGCTAGCGTTATTGCAACTGAAACAGGGCTTCCTTTTCTGAAAAGCAGCTATGTTTTTTAGAAATACAGATTTCAGGGGTGACCTAAAGACAAAATTCATGTCTTTCTCCTTCCTTTTATGTCAGTTCTTGTGTCTTTCTCTTAATTAGACTAGGGGTCACGTAAGTGATGCCCAATGATTTTGAAAAAAAACCTGGCTAGATCTGTAAATTCTATGAGAATGTCTTTCATGATTGGTCAGTTCCACTCTAGTCCAATTGGGATTTCACCTTTTATTTTTGCAGTCTCTCTGGTTATCAAAAATATTTTGGAGGGCTTATTCTGCAAGTGTACTGGGGATTTTAAAAGGTCAGAGCTCTACATTTGCCTGTTCAAGTAAGTATTTTAAATATTTTTAAATGAATTACTTCAAAGCCATCTGCTGTGCACATTATTTTTTAATAGGCATATTTAACAAATGCAAATACCAACCTTACTAATTTTTTAGTGTAGTCTTTTTTGTTGTTTCAACTTTGTAAACTGTTATCTATTCACCCAACCAATGATGCACCAAATAACTCATATAAACAATCTAGTGTGAAGATTCTATACATTTATTTTAACTATTTTAATTGCATAAATAATACAAAGGGATTTTTATTCACTTTATGTCCTTTAAGTGGATATATTTTTAGTCACTTTATGTCTTTTAAGTGGATGTATTTTCACAATCTTTTCTGTTTTCCTCAGTGAACAATGTTTTATGGAAATTCTTCCAGGTCTACTGGTATATGTGGAATTCATTATTTTTTTAAAAAAATAATTAGTAAAAGTACTTTATTTTCCTCCTATATTTGTTTCATATCTTGCTCTACAATATTAGGGAGTTCATAGCTGCATACTAAAATGTTAGAAGCCTAAGCTATATACTCATAAACATGTCTGCAGTCAAGTGTCATTTGCTTTCATTCTTCTAACCTATATTCTATTAAAAAAATAAAAGGGGGGGGGGTTGCTAGAGCAGCTCTAAGGCATATATTTCTCTTAAAATGGAGAAAGATCTTCAACAGCTTGGATTTCATTATTTTTAATTATACTTCACAGTGGAGATATGCCACGATTTATTGAGTTGTTCTTCAAATTACAGTTAGCTACTTTATTTCTGCTTTTTTCATCCACTAAAAACAATGATTGCAATTAAACTTGTGAGCCATATTTAACTATATATAATGGTGTTTTATATCTATGGAGTAGATAGCCTGGAACAGGATTTTGAGTTTAAAAGGAAAATTTATTTTAATAAATTTTATATTGTGCAGCTCAATTACTTGTCTTTAAAGAACTAACACTTTTAAAATGTAAGAGAATGTCGTTTTCTAGTAATCAGCCACAACATTATCTCTGTCTTTAAAACTTTTTAACAGTTTGAAACATAAAATAAAAAGAAGGTAATAATGAATCAACATTTATCTTTATTTACATTTTCCTGAATATTACTGTGTAATGATTTGTTTTTTTGGTGAATTCATGATTCATAACACTTGACCATTATTTTTGTTAGTTTTTTCATCTTTTTTTTTCAACATTTAAATACTCATTATCTACATTACAAATATGTTTTCCATTGCCAATGTATTTGTTTTTACTATTTGGGGAGGCTAGTATTACTATCATTCATTTTGTCCATTAGTCTCTTTTTCATTTGTTGTTGTTCTTTAACTAAAACTAAACTATACCAAGTAGGCAAATGTGGGAGTCTTGTGGTAGTAGATTTCCAAGCCTTCCTACAAGAACCATCAGAAGAAGGCAGACTGTATTCCCTGCAAATGTACATAAAAGTGTATTCAGGAGTTCCCACTGGGGCTCAGTGGATAATGAACCCAACTAGTATCCATGAGGATGAAGATTTAGCTGTGGTGTAGGTCACAGATGCAGCTTGGATCCCACATTGCTGTGACTGTGGTGTAAGCCAACAGGTGCATCTCCTATTTGATGCTTAGCCTGGAAATTTCCATATGCTGTGAGTGTGCCCTAAAAAGAAATGAATGAATGGATGAATATTCCCACCTCTCTTTTCCATATAGTCACCAAGAATCACAGAGAAAGAAGATTCAGCTAACGTACTCAACTCACTTTTGGGGTTAGTGAAACCACTTAATATTATTGTTAAATATTGTTAAAATTTCAGCTGAGGGTAGACAAGAGGCAATATCTTTCTAATATATTTTCCAGGCACCTGCTACAAAAAACTGAGGAAGAAAGTAAAATACCAGATCTTTTTTTTCCCTAGAACTCAAGATTTTATTTGCCTTTGAGCTCAAATTATTACTTGACACATAAGAGGCAAATTTTACTGTGTTTTTAGAGAAAAGGAGACAATTTCCCGCTATAGTCTTCACAGAATCTCTTCTTTACTCTGTGTCTCTGTGTTTAAAGCTATTTTGTTTTTGCTGCTAAAGGAAAAAATGCCCTAGAATTGATGATGGTTCACTAACTTTCTTATTAAATAGTTCTAATCTATAATTCCACTGTCATTAATATATGACATAAGTACATTTATGAAAACACTGCCTAAGACTTCCAGTCAGTTTTATATAACATTACTTACTTTCTTTAAATTTGGAAACTGTGAAAATCATGTCTGTTTTATAAAAGGAATATGCTTTATCCAAGGTCACACATGAGTTGATATTTCCTTGTCATTTTGTTGTGTCATTACCTATGATGAATAAGAATTTGGGCTATCACCATTCCTTTCTGTGATGAAGATATCATTTCATAAACAAAATACATTTCAGTAAATCATTAGTGCCTCCAAAACTGAATAACTCAGTTACAGTGAATTCCTTATGTGAAGAAAAATGACTGATTCTACCCCAAACCTCTGAATTTGTATGCATTGAAATTGCTGTGCCAGATATGGTGGGGAAGGGATGAGAGGAATTAATCACTTTTATTAATATGATATTCAAAGAAAGTGCACTTTTTCCTCATTTTTAGGACTAACATATCATATCTGACACATTTATTTTTGTCCTTCACAGTAAGTTACATTTCATATTTTGGGTTATTGGCACAAGGAAAAGGAGATAGTCTTGCTGAGGGCCATTAATAGTTTCATATATCACTTTTCAGCTGTGACTCAGCATCTCCATTACATAAGTTCAATTTTTGACTGTTAAGTATTATTCATACATTTGTAGCACAATTCAGAGGTCAAAATTTATTCTCCTTGGACCATAGAAGATTGCCTGAAAAGGTCATTCTTTCATGTATCAAGATAGACTATTTCGCAAACATTTTAATTGTGATAAATACATTTCATGTCATAAATATACTTCAATACAGTAATATAATTGTGATCTTGACTAAGTCGCAGTGTCCTTTGGTCTCATTTTCTTTATACGTAAACACATACTATACACTATACATATATATTGATTAGACTATAGATGTCTTAGAAAAACTCTTTTGAAAAATGTTACACATCTGTGTACCCTAAAGTTAGTATAAAAATTGCCTTTTTAATATTTTTTATTTTTTAATTTTTTTTGTCTTTTTAGGGCCTCATCTGTAGCATATGGAGGTTCCCAGGCTAGGGGTCTAATTGGAGCTACAGCTGCCGGCCTACACCAGAGCCATAGCAACACGGGATCTGAGCCACGTCTGCAACCTACACCACAGCTCACAGCAATACCGGATCCTTAACCCACTGAGCGAGGCCAGGGATCAAACCCGCAACCTCATGGTTCCTAGCTGGATTCATTAACCACTGAGCCATAACGGGAACTCCAATAAAAAGCAGAATTTGATTTTTACCAATGAATACTGATTTTAGTTCTTATTAGCAATTAGAGAAGGAACAATTTCTATTTTTGTTTTTGCTGTATCTAGTCCTAGTAAATAGTATCTTTACTTCTGTGATGCTGTCATTGATGCTGCAAAAGCTAAACAAGATTCTACAATTTTGTAAAAGAAGAGATGTCATTTTTTATACTTTTATAGCTACTGTCATGGGGAAACACTATGCTTTTTGTATGTTCCTGAGCATGAAAATACCAGTTCTAATAATTTTTCCATTATGGTTTCAAATTTTGAATCTGTGATATAATATGTCAAACATTAGTTATTAAATGAACAGAATCTGCAGGAAAATAGGAAAAATGAAACTTATGTTTATGATGATTTTAAATTCTGTCATCCAACATATTATATAACAGTCTTGAATACTTAGAATAGTCAGCTTTTATAAATCTGTATTATTTGATCCATAAGCAAGGATATTTTACAAAAGATTAAAAAAATGAATCAATAAAATAAGCTATGTGATTTTTTTTTTTCTGATTTTTAGAGTAAGTGACTTCACCTCTTGTCATTTTATTCATGACCATGGCTACTAGAAACACACCTGAGTTTAAAATGAAAACAGATCTTTTTGATAGTGCATGAATTTTTTAGATAAGTTGGTTTAAGCAGTGAAGATTTCCATACAGACTCTCTCTCTCCCCCTCTCGATCTCTCTTTATATATATATATATATATATATATATAAAATCACAAAAAGTTATGCAAAAATTTCTTTTATGTATGCTTTTTTTTTTTGTCTTTTTGCCTTTTAGGGCTGCACCTGAAGCATACGGAGATCCCAGGTTAGGAGTCGAATTGGAGCTGTAGCCACCCAGCCTATATCACAGCCACAGCAATGCCAGATCCAAGCCCTGTCTGTGACCTACACCACAGCTCACAGCAACGCCGGATCCTTAACCCACTGAGCAAGGCCAGGGATCAAACCTGCATCCTCGTGGATGCTAGTCAGTTTCTCTAACCACTGATCCATGAAGGGAACCCCCATACATGCCTTTTTTAAAAGTAGCATTAACTTCTTAGAAATACCAAGTTATCTGTCTTACAAGCTTACTCAAATCTGGTCTGGAAATTTGCCTTTTTGTGGTATCATTTACTTGGTTTTTCTAGTTATCATATTTCTATAAAATAGCATTTAACTAAAAGTTTTGATTAGAGTTATCAACTTTTGGGGATAAGAATAATAATAATTCTTTGTACTTCCTATTGTGTTAAATTAGGAAGCATAAAATGTTGTTTGGTCCATATTTATTAACATAAACATGGATGTGAGGATAGAGGACTATCAGCCTGATCACGCAACTATAAAATTTCCTCACTAAATTTTCACATAATCACTTAATATCATATTATTGTTTAGATTTACTGTTCCATTATAAGTTGCAAAATATTCTAATTCTATTTTTACTTCAGAATTTATTAGATATATTCTTCCATAAGGAAAAATTTCCCTTTTTAAACAATTAGTTTTGCTGAAAAAGTAAAGTTGGGATAATGCTTTATTTTTTTTCTTATATTGTCATTTTTCAGAGTAACACACTGTCAGAACAGCAATCTCTATGATCATATTCTTAGGAATTCATAAATTTCTTAAATATACATTGTAATCTTCATGATTCTCACATTGTTTCAACTTTGGCTAAGGGCAAAGTCTTTGAATGGTCTCTTGTGTTCTTTGGACAAACTACCTTAAAATTTGATGGTTTTCTTGCTTTCCAGTCCAAGAGATATGTGTGTATGTATGACTGGATCACTTTGCTGTACATTAGAAATTAACACAGCCTTGTAAATTAACTATTTTTCTAATTTTATAAAAATCTATATGAGAAGATGGATGGTAGCTGTCCCTATTATGCTAATTCTTTCACAATATATAAAAATCAAACTATCATGCTATACTCCTTAAATTTATACAGTAATATGTCATTTATTTCCCAGTAAAATAGGGAAAAAAGGACTATGAAAATGTAAAAGTTGCTACCAAGACTAGTCAAGAAAAATTAAGAGAGGATGTTAATTATTCTTAGCAAGTGAACAAGGGAGCTTTACTACAGATCGTACATTAAAAAGATAAGAGGATATATAAACATTCTTATGCAAATTAATTTGAAAATTTATATGAAATAGACCAATTCCTAGAAAAACACACTTGATAAAACTATTAAAATATCTAAAAAATCCAAAATCTATTGAAGTTGAATCTTTTTTTTTGAAGTTGAATCTTAATGAATATGATAATGCTTGGCGGTGATGATATTTCATGAACCTGTTAGACACTGACCACAATTTTTTATATTGTACTTTAATTAGCCTAACAACTGGATTCTCTCCTCATTTTACATTTCCTCCTCTTGACAAGGGAAGTGGTTACATGCCAGAGGAGTTAAGAGATGGAAAGCAGGCATGCTCAGGTCAATCTTTCCTTCCCTTTATTCACACTTGACCTCCTGCTGGGATGAAGAATTCTGGTCTGCTTTTTTCTCTGCAGGTAATAACCTGCTTGTTTTTTCTGAGGAGACCTGCAATTGTCCAGTGATATCTATATGTAGGAGGGAAAATTGTCCTCTGGGGCAAAATATTAGCAAGACTGCCAATCTGAAGACATCTTCTCTGACTGACCCTATCAACAATAAAAGCAATATTTAGAGCTTCATCTGACTTAAAAAAATGGTAGACATGCTTAAACCCATTTTTTTGCAAAAAAAATTACTATCAAAAGCATGTAAAGAAAAACAACAATAATAATCTATAAGCAAAAGACACAAAACCAAAGAAAAATGGGAAAATACATAAATCAGCATTTAACAGTAAAGAAACATAAAAATGGCAAATCCCGTCATGGCTCAGAGGAAACAAATCTGACTAGTATCCATGAGGACACAGTTTCAATCCCTTGCCTTGCTCAGTGGGTTAAGGATCTGGCATTGCCATGAGCTGTGGTGTAGGTTGCAGATGCAGCTTGGATCCTGCATGGCTGTGGCTGTGGTGTAGGACAATGGCTATAGCTCCAATTCGACCCCTAGCCTGGGAACCTCCATATGCCACAGATGCAGCCCTAAAAAGACAAAAAAAAAAAAAAAAAAGGCAAATCAATCTGGCAAATCAATCTATCAGAATTACTAAAAGTTCTAACATTATCTAACAACTTAATATACTTGTTAGTTATCAGGTAAATGCAAAGTATCCCATAATTGAAATTATTTTATTGCATCTAGATAGCTAAACATTGATAAACTGAACCTTATCAGATGTCAATGAGAATATGATCTGTGTTATACAGTGTTTAACTGTACATGCAGATATTTGGTGTGAAGTATCCCTCTGCAGGGTAGCACAAAGCATCCTTTCCTGTTAAAATAGATTTGATGAAATGACTTGTTTTGCCTATGAGCAATTCTGCCCAAATATGAGCGGAATTTGAGATGATGGCTATTCTGCCCACTAGATTTCCAGAGTGATGCTAGAAAAGTTATGTGAATGTTCCAAGTTGCTGAGGTGGGACATCCCTTGCTATTTCTATATAGGAGAGTTAGATAAATGCCTGCCAGTGGGTCATGTTTTCTGGTGTCTATGCCCATGGTAATTTCTTTCCCGATTACCCAAGGCTTCACTATGTGACTTCTTTGACTAATGGGAAATCAGCAAGTATGAGGTTTGATAAAGCTTTAACTCTTCGAACAGTGCCATCACTACCATCTCTCTCTCTCTCTCTTTTGCCTGCACCCACAGCATACGGAAGTTTCTGGGCCAGGAGATCAAATCCAAGGCACAGTTGCAACCTATGCCACAGCTGCAGCAGTGCTGGATCCTTAACACACTGCACTGGGCTGGAGATTGAACCTTTGCCTCTGCAGTGACCCCAGTTGCTGTAGAGACAATGCCAGATCTTTAACCTACTGTGCCACACTGGGAACTCCATCTTTTGAAAAAGCTGGTCTATCTTCCTTAAGGATGTGGTCCCATGTGCTAAAGAGACCACCTAGGGGAGATATCAACCATCTCATTAGTTCCAGATATTTGAGTTGAGGAAAAAGGTATGTGAATGTGGCCATTTACATCAAGTAATTTTAATTCAATAGTGAATTAAAAATAAATAATTGAACTTTTAGAGCTCAATATGGAAACATATATTAAAACCAATACATTTATCTTCTTTTGTATCAATATTCTATACTGACAGATTTGAATACTTATATATTTAAAGTTGTATCTATTTAAGAATTGCTCTTATAAACTAAAAGCTACAAAATATCAAGGAAAATTGAAGAACACCACATTAAATAGAGAGAAAAAAGATGTTCATTATTGAAAGACTCAATATTGTTAAGACGGCAGTTCTCCCAAAATTGATCAAGAGGTTAAGTGTAATCCCACTCGAAATGCTAGTAGGCTCTTTTGAAGATGAAATGCTGATTTTAAGATACATATGTAAAGAAAAATACCTAGCACAGCAAAGCAATATGAAAAAGAATAGGTTTCAGGGGATTATACACCAATTTTTGACACCTAGACCAAGACTACATTAATCAAGTCACTATGGTTTTGGTGAGAGGATAGAATTACAGATCAAATAAATAGATTAGAGAATTCAGAAATAGACTTACTCTTAGATGGTCAATTTATTTTCCATAAAGTTTCAAAGTGTAGTGCTTAATAGATAAAAATTTGTATGTGGTTGTTTTTATCTTACTAGTTGTAAAAAGTAAAAAAAAAAAAGTTTTTTGACTTATCTAGGGCTGTTCCCATGACACATAGAGATTCTCAGGCTAGGGGTCTAATTGGAGTTGTAGCCACTGGCCTACACCAGAGCCACAGCAACACAGGATCCGAGCTGTGTCTACAACCTACACCACAGCTCACAGTAACTCCAGATCTTTAACCCATTGAGCAAGGCCAGGGATTGAACCCACAACCTCATGGTTCCTAGTCGGATTCCCACTGCAAAAAAAGTTAAAAATTTTGACTTGAGAATAGGTCTTAAATTTGAAAAATTTAAAAAGCAGCTTATTTAGGAGTTCCCATTGTATCACAGTGGAAACAAATTTGATTAGTATCCATGAGGATGCAGGTTCGATCCCTGGCCTTGCTCAGTGGGTTAAGGATCTGGCATTGCTGTGAGCTGTGTTATAGGTCGCAGATGTAGCTCAGGCTCAGATCCCGTGTTGCTGTGGCTGTGGTGTAGGCCAGCAGCCGTTGCTCCAATTCGACCCCTTGTCTGGGAATGTCCATTAAAAAAAAAAAAAAACGCAGATTATTTAAAACACAAATAACTTGGGTCACCTTGCTGTACAGTAGGAAATTGACAGAACACTATAAACCAGCCATAATGGAAAAAATAAAAATCATTATTGAAAAAATAACTATCTCTATGTTCAAGCAGGCTTCAAAAATTTTATTTTAAATATATTCACGGAGTTCCCATCATGGCACAGCAGAAACATATCCAACTAGGAACCATGAGGTTGCAGGTTTGATCCCTGGCCTCACTCAGTGGGTTAAGAATCTGGTGTTTCCATGAGCTGTGGTGTAGGTCACACACTCGGCTCAGATCTTGTGTTACTCTGGCTGTGGCGTTGGCCAGCGGCTATAGCTCTGATTTGACCTCTAGACTGGGAACCTCCATATGCTGTGTGTGCAGCTCTAAAAAGCAAAATAAAAAATAAATTCATATAGGCTTTTTAAAACCTGTATTCAAAGACTAGGGACTCCCTAGATTCCCAGCAGTCATTCCTCAGCTGCTGCAAATGGTGTCTGCTGCCAGCATCCAAATGAGTCCCTCTCTAAGAAATGCCCTGGGCTAAACAATCGGCACCAGTGATTGGTTGGTGTGAGGTTATAAATGTTCAGCCTTCTAGTCTCAGTGCAGGGCAAACTTGCAGTGTCCTGCCAGCTCCAGGGCTCCTTGGGCTGCCTTCATTGCCTGATGTAGTCAACCCAAACTGCTTGCCCCAGTAAATACCTTCTATGAAAATCTGTAATTCTAAGCAAATTTGACCTACAACAAATTCTATCCTCAAAGAAAAGCTTCAAACCTCAATTCTTGTGTCTTGGTATTCACAGATCTCTTACACTTTTAAACAACTGTTAGACAAATCTACAAGTCCCCATTTCATGTGTAGCTTTTTGCTCTGACAAAATGGCTTAGTGTTTCTTACCATTTGTTTCCAGTTACTGATGTGACTACTTAATGTCACAGCTCAGTGTTTCTTTTTTTTTTTGCTATTTCTTTGGGCCGCTCCCGCGGCATGTGGAGGTTCCCAAGCTAGGGGTCTAATCAGAGCTGTAGCCACCAGCCTACGCCAGAGCCACAGCACCGCGGGATTCAAGCCGCGTCTGCAACCTACAGCACAGCTCAAGGCAACGCCAGATCCTTAACCCACTGAGCAAGGCCAGGGACCGAACCCGCAACCTCATGGTTCCTAGTTGGATTCATTAACCACTGCGCCACGATGGGAACTCCACAGCTCAGTGTTTCTAGGGACACGCAGATTACTAGTCCAGCTATAGATTTTTAATATCATCCTCCCCCAAACCAAATACATCTAAATGAATATTTAAATAAATAACTTAGAAAATTATCATTTAGTTTAAGTAACCTAATTGTTTTCAGCATTGGCAAGAATCCCAACATTTACAAACTGAATTTAATGTGTCACCAAGAGTAGAGCAACACAAATCTAGCAGAATATTAAAGTACAAATGAAGTGTTGTTAGAAGAATTATAAAGTTATACATATAGATAGTAGAAAATATATTGTACATGAATATTAAATGCACCACAAATTAAAGGTTTATAACTAAGAAGTATGCATCTGACATTTTGCAGAGAGAATAATTCATTTCTAAAAAAATTAATGTCTATAACTAAAAGTGCAGTTCTTTTAAGAGCTACATATATTAAACATCATTCAACATGTTTATGTATCAAAATAAAAAAATGTTTTATGCAGTTGTGTTTTTTAATTTACAAGAGTATTCAATAGATATAATCCTATTTAATACTATTACACTCAAAACTGTTTTTTAAGGTCTACCTATATTATTACTTGCAAAATCAATTTACAATTTCTGATAGCTTAATAGTACTCTTTTAAAAATGAATTATAGTTAATTTACAATGTCATGCTATTCTTTTTTCAGATTCTTTTCTACTCTAAGTTACTATAAGATATTGAATATAATTACATGGGCTATACAGTAGGACTTTTTAAAATCTATTTTATGTAAAATACTGTGTATCTATTAATCTCAAACTTCTAATGTATGCCTACCACCCCCTTTTCCCCCTTGGTAACCATAAGTTTGTTTTCTATGAAAATTTCTTTCAGTTTTGTAAATAAATTCATTTCTATCATTTTTTTTTTAGATTCCATCTATAAATATGTGATATTTGCCTTTGTCTAACTTGCTTCACTTAGTATGGTCACGTCTAGTCCATCTATGTTGCTAAACTGCATTATTTCATTCCTTTTCATGGCTAAGCAATTCTTTATCCATTCATGTGTTGGTGAACATTTAGGTTGCTTCCATGCCTTGGCTATTGTAAATACTACCGCCGTGACCATTGGAACGCATGTATCTTCTCAAATTAGTTTTTGCCTTTTCCAGATTTATTACCAGAAGTGGAATTGCTATATCATATGGTAACTGTCTAGTTTTTTAAGGAAACTCCATACTGTTCTCCATAGTGGCTGAAAGAATTTACATTCTTACCAACAGTGTAGGAGGGTTCCCTTTTCTCAGTATCCTCTCCAGAATTTATTATTTGTAGACATTTTGGTGATGGCCATTCAGACTGTGAGGTGATACCTCATTGTAGTTTTGATTTGCTTTTCTCTGTTAGATATGTTGAGCATCATTTCCTGTGCTTATTGGTCATCTGTCTGTCTTCTTTGGAGAAATGTCTGTTTAGATCTTCTGCCCATTTTTTGATTGGGCTGTTTATTTTTTTGATATAGATCTGCCTGAGCTGTTTGTATATTTTGGAGATTAATCCCTTATCAGTTGCTTCATTTGCAAATAATGTCTCCCATTCTGTCAGTTGTCTTTTTGTTTTATGGTTTCCTTTGCTGTGCAAAAGATTTTCAGTTTAATTAGATCCTATCTGTTTATTTTTTGTTTTTATTTTTATTACTCTAAAAGGTGGATATAAAAAGATACTGCTATGGTTTACATTGAAGGTTGTTTTGCCTATTTTTCTCTAAGAACTTTATAGTATCCAAAATTATGTTTAGGGCTTCAATTCATTTTGAGTCAACCTTTGTGTATGGTGTTAGAAAATGTTCTAATTTCATTCTTTGACATAGAGCTGCCCAGTTTTCCCAGTACCACTTGTAGAGACTGTCTTTTTCCCATTGTATATTCTTGCCACCTTTGTCATAGTATTAGTTCACCATAAGTGTGTGCGTTTATCTCTGAGCTTTTCATCCTGTTCCACTGATCTATGTTTCTGTTTTTGTGCCGGTACTATACTGTTTTAATGACTGTAGCTTTGTAGTACAGTCTGGAGCCAAGGAGCTTGATTCCTCCATTTCTGTTTTATCTTTTCAAGATTGCTGTGGCTATTCAAGGTCTTTTGTGTTTCCATCAAAATTTAAAATTTTTCTGTTCTAGTTGGATGAAAAATGCCATTGGTAATTTGATAGGAATTGCATTAAATAAATAGATTGCTTTGGGTAGTAGAGTCATTTTGACAATATATATTCTTCCAATCCAAGTGCATGGAATATCTTTCCATCTGTTTGTTCACTTTCAGTTTCTTTCATCAGCATCTTATTGTTTTCAGAGTACAGGTCTTTTGCCTCCTTGTGTAGGTTTATTCTTAGGTATTTTATTCTTTTTGATGCAGTGGTAAATGGGATTATTTCTTAAATTTCTCTTGATGAATTTTCACTGTTAGTGTATAGAACTGAAAGAGATTGCTATGTCTTAACTTAGTCTCCTGTAATTTTATTGAATTTGTTGATGAGCTCTAACTGTTTTCTGTAGTGTCTTTAGGATTTTTCTATGTATAGTACCATGTCATCTGCAAACAATGACAGTTTTACTTCTTCTTTTCCAATTTTTATTTCTTTTGTTTCTTTTACTTCTCTGTTTGCCATGGCTAGGACTTCCAAGACTATGTTGAATAGTAGTGGTGAGAGGGACATCCTTGTCTTGTTCCTGATCTTAGTGGGAATTCTTTCATCTTTTCACTATTGATAATGATGTTAGCTGTGGGTTTGTCATATATGGCCTTTATTATGTTGAGGTAAGTTCCCTCTATGACCATTTTCTAGAGAGTTTTTATCAGACATTGGTGTTGAATTTTGTCTAAGGCTTTTTCTGCATATATTGATATGATCATATAGTTTTTATTCTTTAGTTTCTTAAATTGTTGTATCACACTGAATTATCTGCATATACTGAAGAATCTTTGCATGCCTTGGATAAATCCCACTTGG
The DNA here is from genome assembly GCF_054392235.1 of Sus scrofa. Taxonomy (NCBI): domain Eukaryota; kingdom Metazoa; phylum Chordata; class Mammalia; order Artiodactyla; family Suidae; genus Sus; species Sus scrofa. The sequence continues at coordinate 67,891,760 of NC_139390.1, forward strand.
TCATGGTCTGTGATCCTTTTACTGTATTGAGGAGCTTAGTTTACTAGTACTGAGGATTTTTTTGTCTATATTCATTGGCCTGTAATTTTCTTTTGTGTGTGGTTTATTTGTCTGGTTTTGATATTAGCATGATGGTAGCCTAATAGAATGAGCTTGGGAGTGTTCCTTCCTCAGCAATTTTTAAGAGTTTCAGTAGAATCTATGTTAACCTACTCTTAAATTTATTTAATCAATAAAAATTGTTAGATTATTAATAGCATGTATTTTACTGGAGTTTCCATTATGGCTCAACAGGTTAAGAACCCAAAGTAGTCTCTGTGACAATGTGGTCTTGATCACTGGCCTCGCTCAGTGGGTTAAGGATCCAGCATTGCTGCAAGCTGCAGCATAGGTTGCAGATTTTGCTGTGGCTGTGGAATAGGCCACAGCTGCAGCTCTGATTTGACCCCAGCCTAGGAACTTCCAGATGCCACAGGTACAGCCATAAAAAGGAAAAAAAAGCATGTATTTTTACTTAACCAAGAAGGTTAATTACTTGAGAATAGTTAACTGAGCAGATTTTCTTATTATTCCCTTATAATCTCTTAGACTTATTTGGTATATCTTCTTAAGAAGGAAAGAATTACTGTATAAGTATAATCATTTCATTTTATTTATTTATTTATTTATTTATTTATTTTTTTTTTTATTTTCCCACTGTACAGCAAGGGGGTCAGGTCATCCTTACATGTATACATTGCAGTTACAGTTTTTTCTCCCACCCTTTCTTCTGTTGCGACATGAGTATCTAGACATAGTTCTCAATGCTATTCAGCAGGATTTCCTTATAAATCTATTCTAGGTTGTGTCTGATAAGCCCAAGCTCCCGATCCCTCCCACTCCCTCCCCCTCCCATCAGGCAACCACAAGTCTCTTCTCCAAGTCCATGATTTTCTTTTCTGAGGAGATGTTCATTTGTGCTGGATATTAGATTCTAGTTATAAGTGATATCATATGGTATTTGTCTTTGTCTTTCTGGCTCATTTCACTCAGGATGAGATTCTCTAGTTCCATCCATGTTGCTGCAAATGGCATTATGTCATTCCTTTTTATGGCTGAGTAGTATTCCATTGTGTATATATACCACATCTTCCGAATCCAATCATCTGTCGATGGACATTTGGATTGTTTCCATGTCCTGGCTATTGTGAATAGTGCTGCAATGAACATGCGGGTGCATGTGTCTCTTTTAAGTAGAGCTTTGTCCGGATAGATGCCCAAGAGTGGGATTGCAGGGTCATATGGAAGTTCTATGTATAGATTTCTAAGGTATCTCCAAACTGTTCTCCATAGTGGCTGTACCAGTTTACATTCCCACCAACAGTGCAGGAGGGTTCCCTTTTCTCCACAGCCCCTCCAGCACTTGTTATTTGTGGATTTATTAATGATGGCCATTCTGACTGGTGTGAGGTGGTATCTCATGGTAGTTTTGATTTGCATTTCTCTTATAACCAGCGATGTTGAGCATTTTTTCATGTGTTTGTTGGCCATCTGTATATCTTCCTTGGAGAAATGTCTATTCAGGTCTTTTGCCCATTTTTCCGTTGATTGATTGGCTTTTTTGCTGTTGAGTTGTATAAGTTGCTTATATATTCTAGAGATTAAGCCCTTGTCAGTTGCATCATTTGACACTATTTTCTCCCATTCGGTAAGTTGTCTTTTTGTTTTCTTTTTGGTTTCCTTTGCTGTGCAAAAGCTTTTCAGTTTGATGAGGTCCCATGGGTTTATTTTTGCTCTAATTTCTATTGCTTTGGGAGACTGACCTGAGAAAATATTCATGATGTTGATGTCAGAGAGTGTTTTGCCTATGTTTTCTTCTAGGAGTTTGATGGTGTCCTGTCATATATTTAAGTCTTTCAGCCATTTTGAGTTTATTTTGGTGCATGGTGTGAGGGTGTGTTCTAGTTTCATTGCTTTGCATACAGCTGTCCAGGTTTCCCAGCAATGCTTGCTGAATAGACTTTCCTTTTCCCATTTGATGTTCCTGCCTCCCTTGTCAAAGATTAATTGACCATAGGTGTCAGGGTTTATTTCCGGATTCTCTATTCTGTTCCATTGGTCTGTCTGTCTGTTTTGAAACCAGTACCACACTGTTTTGATGACTGTGGCTTTGTAGTATTTCTTGAAGTCAGGGAGAGTTATGCCTCCTGCTTGGTTTTTGTTTCTCAGGATTGCTTTGGCGATTCTGGGTCTTTTGTGGTTCCATATAAATGTTTGGATTGTTTGTTCTAGTTCTGTGAACAATGTCAGGGGTAATTTGATAGGGATTGCATTGAATCTGTAGATTGCTTTGGGTAGGATGGCCATTTTTACAATATTGATTCTTCCAATCCAGGAACATGGAATATCTTTCCATTTCTTTACATCTTCTTTGATTTCTTTGATTATAGTTTTATAGTTCTCGGCATATAGGTCCTTTACCTCTTTGGTCAGGTGTAATAGAAGAAAATGAGCTGAGCGTAGTGAGAGAAATTCACTGAGTATTAGGAGAGTATGTGATATCCGTACCTTTTTCTTGCAATTTTTAAAAAAATTTGTAATGATTTTCATTTTTCCGTCATGGTTGATTTACAGTGTTCTGTCAATTTCTACTGTATAGCAAAGTGACCCAGTAACACATGCGTATACATTCTTTTTCTCACATTATCCTCCTTCATGTTCCATCACAAGTGACTAGATATAGTTCCATGTGCTACGCAGCAGTATTTCATTGCTTATCTACTCCAAAGGCAAAAGTTTTTATCTATTAACCCCAGACTCCCAGTCCATCCCAGCCCCTCCCCCTCCCCCTTGGCAACCACAAGTCTGTTCTCCAAGTCCATGAGTTTATTTTCTGTAGAAAGGTTCATTTGTGGTATAAATTAGATTCCAGATATAAGCAATATTATATGATGTTTGTCTTTCTCTTTTTTATTTACTTTGCTTAGTATGAGGTTCTCTAGTTCCATCCATGTTGCTGTAAACGGCATTATTTTGTTCTTTTTTATGACCTTGACATTTTTCACAAAACTGGAACAATCCAAAAATTTATATGGAACCACAAAACACCCAGAATTGCCAAAGAAAACCTGAGGAACAAAAACCAAGCAGGAGGCATAACTCTCCAAGACTTAAGGCAATATTACAAAGCTATAGTATTCAAGACAGTGTGGTACTGGTACCAAAACAGACATACAGACCAATGGAACAGAACAGAAAACCCAGAAATAAACCCAGCCACCTATGATCAATTAATCTTCGACAAAGGAGGCAAGAATATAAAATGGGGAAAAGACAGTCTTTTTGGCATTTGGTGTTGGGAAAACTGGACAGCCGCATGTAAATCAAAGAAACTGGTCACACCCTCACAACTTGCACAAAAATAAACTCCAAACGGCTTAAAGACTTAAATGTAAGACAAGACACCATCAAACTCCTAGAAGAGAATGTGTGCAAAACAATCTTACCTGCACTTTTTAGTGTTATTTCAGTTACTTTTTAGTTGAAATGTATATTCAGAACTGTCATCAGAAGAGGAAAAAAGCACCATGCAAAGATAAAATAACCTGCAGACATATTCAAATTAAATAAATTATATTCTTTATCTGAACTGGTAGACAACATAGGTGGGAGTTGTTTTCTCATGAAGCCTCTTCTTCTGGGCCATGTCTGCATAGCACACATATGAGATCCACTCTTACCCTTGCAGAGAGAGAAACATCCATGAAGGAATATCCTGCATACTTAGGAAGCATGTTGTGTGGGCAGGTGTCACCATTCTGTATTTCTGTTTCAGAATTTTTAATTTTCCTTTTTTTCCAAGTGGATTTTCTACCATATTGGTTACACAATTTTCTTTCTTTTTTTTTTTTTTTTTTAGCAAACATAAAGGAACAAAAGTTAAAGCAAAGACAATGCCTATTGGTTCACTAATCACTAATTTTGACTAAGTACAAATTTATAATAGCTAGAAACAAAATATTTTTATTTAATAATAATAATTCTTACAAATGTAAAGGCAGGACTATCAACACTAGTTGTCAAACTAATGTTTGTCTAAAAAAGCTCACACATCCAAATTAATACCAGAGCAAAAATTAATTCGGTATTTAAAAAAATGAACTACATCCTGATCTTGATTCACTTACTTATTACAATTTGTTGACTTATTTCTGATAATTTTATGTCCATAAAGATATTCTTTATATTATTGAACATTTTAAGAAGTGTCTGCTCTCACAACACATTGTATATTATACAACCTTCAGAATTAAATAATTGTTTTAGAGAGATTTTTTTAAACCTAAAAATATATAGGAATAATAAAAGTAAAATTTACTTTGCTCATCAGAATAAGTCAGCCTTGAGAGATTTCAGATGGGCCCAGAGTTACTGGGTCAATGGTTAAAGTTCACGGCTGTCAGTGAAATTGACTAACTTAAGTTTACTAGAAATATATGTACTAAAAAAAAAAAAATCCACTGCAGCAAGGGCTAACCTTACTGCAGAAAGGGCTAATGTACTGCATGAAAACTGGGGAACATCTTTTTAAGGGGTAGTCAAGAGACTACCTGTCTGCTGTTAGTTTCCTGTTGCTGCTGTAATAAATTGCCACAGACTTGGTGACTTGAAACAATACAATGTATTATCTTACCTTTCTGGAGTTTAGAATTTTGAATAGGTCTCATTGGGCTAAAGTGAAGGTTCCTTCTTGACAGTTCTGTGTTCCTTCTTGAGGCATCCACATTCTTGCTGTTTCCAGCCTGTATTAGTTATCTGCATTCCTTGGTTTGTGACCCATTTATCTATGTCCTAAGTCAGTGATCACATAATTCTGACTTCTGCTTCATCTCCTTTTACACTAACTCTCTTGCCTACCCCTTAGACTTGAAAAAAAAACTTGTGGTTACATTGGGACCACTGTGTAATCCAAAGTTATTGTTTTATTTCATATCCTTGATTTAAACACATCTGCAAAGTTCTCTTTGTCATGTTTGGTAATATGTTTACATGTTCCAGGAATTAGGAGGTGGACATCATTCTACCTACCACCAGGCTTCTTAGCAGGCTTTGGGCTTTTGCTGGGCTTAGGAGGAATTCAAAAATTAAGACCCAGCTTTGTTTGGGTAGTGTTAATATGCAAGGGAAAATAAGTCATCTTGTATTTTATAAATTTTATCCAGATGGTAGCATGATGAAATTACGAACTAAGTTATCATTAAAAAGAAAAAAAAAAGAGATGTTAAGCAGAACAAGTGAATTTTTAATCCCATTCCCATGCATACAGATGTAGAAAAAATCTTCATCTAGATGAGAATACAATGGTTGTTCAACTTTCATAGCAGAATGCAAAGGAAGAATCCAAAACACCTATAATGTAAATACAATCAGTGTTTGTACTGTGTGATCTCTTCAGAGAATTGAGCTGTAATTCAGTTAACTAATGTATTCTCTGTGAAATCATAGTTTGGTGTGTTGATTTGTATGAATTTTAATAAATACATAAGTAAATACATAGACATTACTTTTTTAAATGTCAAAATATTTACTGTCCCATTTTAAATTGCCACTGTACAAAAATCATGTGAATGAGACATGTTCAGGAAAAAATTAGTAGCATAAAGGCAGTTTTAGGATTTAAAGTTTGAGATAAGATTTGTCAGTCATCTTAAGTCCTAGATTATAGAGAAGAATTTAATCTTATAGTCCATGATAACTGAAGACTGATTACATTGAGATGAGTAGTAATTTTAATGGAAGTGATATTTAATTAAGGCTGATCTAGAAGTGTAGTTTGTGATAAATTAAAATGGACTTTTCTAAAACATTTAGAACACTATGATTATGCAGATATGAAGAGATTAATGCCTCAAAAACATTAGATTGGAAAGGGAGTGATAAATGCTAGTGATGTTGGAAGGGTACAACTTTTAGATTTTGTTGCAAGACTGCATACGTTAGGAAAAGAACATGTAAAGGTTGTTGTTTACTTTGGTGAATAAATGATTAGATTCATGAATATAACTATGGTTATAAGGATAGAGAGAAGTTTTAGTTATGACGGTTTTAGTTACATTTGTGCAGCCAAATAAAACTAAGTAGAAATTATTTGTATATATGTTATGTGCTCATTAGGAAAATAAGAAATGAGGAGATATTTTCACAATTAATACTGTATATAGTAGACATATTATATATATACATTTTACATATGTAAAAACAAATAAATTTGGGGTAGTACCTTTTTCAGAGTTTTAAAGGAAGAGGAGACGTTGAAATGGGGCCATGGAGAGGCATGAGGAAAACTGGAGTCCTGAAATTATCATAGGGAAAAGATGAGTTTATCAAGAAAAAAGGTAGTATTCAGGGATATTAAAGGCTTAGATGAGGCAATGGAAACTGTGATTATAGAAAACATCATTGCATATGTGGCAGTTATTTTGCGTAGTAAAAGTAATTCTGAAGTTTTTGAAAATAGCTTTGTCTGCTTTGACTGACCTCATATATGAATTATATTCAACAATATATTAAGACTATATAAAAATAATGGAACTAACAAAATTCTTATTAAAAGTATAGAGAAAACCTTTCACAGTAGAAAAGACAATTAGGTAAATCAGAGTTCCCATTGTAGCTTAGTGGGGTAAGAACCTGACATAGTCTCCATGAGGATGAGGGTTTGATCCCTGGCCTTGTTCATTGGATTAAGGATCCATTGCTGCGAGCTGTACTGTAGGTTGCAGATGCGGTTTGGATCCTGTGATGCTGTGGCTGTGGTGTATGCTGACAGTTGCAGTTCTGATTTGACTCCTAGCCCAGGAACTTCCATATGCTGCAGGTGTGACCCTAAAAAGAGAACAATAAAAAGAAGAGAAAATTAGGTAAATGTCATTAAGTTTAAATTTTGAAAGAAGTATTAAAAGCCATAAAATATAAAAATGTCCATGTATTCTTGTGGATTTTAAAGTACATTGAGGTGGAGTTCCCATTGTGGCTCAGTATTTAACAAACCTGACTAGTATCCATGAGGATGTGGGTTCAGTCCCTGGCCTCGCTCAGTGAGTTAAGGATCTTGCGTTGCTGTGAGCTGCGGTGTAGGTCGCACCCATGGTTTGGATTTGGCTTTGCCGTGGCTGTGGCATAGACCAGCAGCCACAGCTCTGATTCGACCCCTAGCCTGGGAATTTCCATGTGCCACAGGTATGGCCCTAAAAAAAAAGACAGAAAAATTCATTAAGGAATTTGTTGTAATTGAACAGAAGTTTATATTGATTTCAGCAATTTTTCTCATTATTAAAATTTCAATATCCAGCAAGTTGATGGATGATAAGATAGATTGGGCAAGAGATATTTTCATTTTTATTGTTTGGTCCTTATAAAAATTTATGAACTAATCTTGCTTTTAGTTTAGGTATCTAAAATTTATATTACAAACCTCCCTTTCTGTGCTTTTGTTTTCAAGCTAGGAAGTCGAAGTAAACTCATTTCTAGAAAACTCTGAAAAGCATGAAATGAAATATTTTGCCTGGTCTCAGCACATGTTCAGCCACTGCAGTTTGACCAATAAAATGTTTTGTGCTGCGCATTCTTAGCAGATTTATTGCCTTAGTGAATAGTTATTTAAACTCCCTCATGTTGGAAATAACTATTAGAAGAAATCTTCCCTTGGAGTTACCATCGTGGCTTAGCAGGTTAAGAACCTGGTTAGTATCCATGAAGGTGCAGGTCTGATCCCTAGCCTTGTTCAGTGAGTTAAGGATCTGGCTTTGCCATTTGCTGCTGCAGGCTGCAGAAGCGGTTTGGATCTGGAGTTGCTCTGGCTGTGGTGTAGGTCAGCAGCTGCAGCTCCGATTCAACCCCTAGCCTGGGAACTTCCATATACCACAGGTCCGGCCCTAAAAATATATATATTTTCCCTTGAAAGAGTGAAAATCATATAGTTAAAATAATATACATTCTGGAGCATGAACCACACAACATGTTTTAAGTTCATGCTGAAAAATCTATTTACTTAACTAATAGATTTGACTTATTTTATCCTTACTTAAATTAGATAATGCATTTTAACATCTTTAAACCCTGTTCCATGTACTACTCTGAAATACTGCAATGAATATTCTATGACTAACAAAGTTACCTAATGACCCCACCCACATCTTTGTATTGTCCCTTTTGCCTTGGTTCTAAAGTGCTTTTAACTGATAAACAGATTAGTATGTTCATAATTATGTTACAAAATATTGTTTATATAAAACTAACTTAAACATTAAGTTATCCTCAACTGATCTTACTTTCCAAACTTGTTTTACCAAACTTATTTTCAAATTAAGTGTGTTTCGTCAGGTAGCTGAATCTTTTCATTTCAGTGTTCAAGTCATTGTTTCTTTTAAATATATTTAGTTGAAATATTACTGGGAAAAAAACCAATATTGAATAACTACCTTTCTTCTTAAAGAGTACATAGAAAATAAATTAGTCATGTTGTAATGTAGTTCTTGGGTTGTCTTGTGGTATTTATGCCTTTGTTCTTTTATATAAACTTTTAATTCTCTGACGGTTGATATTGCTAACATCATATTCTTAGCAGGTAACATTTGTTCCTGTCAACAGTGTATCTACTTTTATTTTTTAATTTTTTTAATTTTTATTTTTTTGCCTTTTCAAGGGCCGCTTCCCGCGGAATATGGAGATTCCCAGGCTAGGGGTCTAATCGGAGCTGTAGCCGCCGGCCTATACCAGAGCCACAGCAACGCCGCATCTGAGCCGCGTCTGTGACCTACACCACAGCTCATGGCAACGCCGGATCCTTAACCCACTGAGCAAGGCGAGGGACAGAACCTGCAACCTCATGGGTCCTAGTTCGATTCGATAACCACTGCGCCATGACGGGAACTCCTACATTGTATCTACTTTTAAACAGTTGTTTTCTAATACATTCATTTTAACCAACTATGGCTTCAATATCCTCTGTCTTGAACTTTAAGTTTGCAAAGATGAAAAATTTATGGGGAGATTTTGATTTGGCTACTTTTTAATCCATATATCTTTAAGCACTTTCCTAAATATTCTGAGTCTTAGCATCTTCATTTTAAAATTTTGAGTTACTTTTTTGAAGTAGGTGATACCTACTATCTCATTAGCAATAATAATAATTCACAAGATTGCCAAATTTATTAGAGGAGGGTTTAGAAGAAATAACATATTCATATTGTGTAGCTCTCTTAATGAAATATATAACAATTTTAGTTATTTGTCTTTAAAATCATTTTACTTATTTTCTTATATTCTAAATAATTAGAATGGTTGATGATTCTAAAAAAATATTTGTTCACCTAATGGTTACACCTGTCACTATTAGGTGCAATGAATATGAAATGAAAATACATGGTTTCTAGTTTAAGCTCTCATAGTATAATGGGAAAGAAAACTATAAAGTATTATAAAATAATGTCACTTATTTTTGTCAAAGACATGCTTAGTGCTTACCACATGTTTATACAAGCATGCATCTGTGCATACAGACAAACCACATACATGTACAGACATATATTTCAGTCCCATGCTATAGTCTTTAGCATTTGGACAACACACCTCTTCATCTATATATTGTCCTTGATAATTAACTAAGGTCCAAAAAGAGTTCTTATAGATATCTGAGAAATTTAGTAATATTTAGTAAACTGAAAGCAATATGGAACTGAAAAAATGCTCTCTATTATAATTCCTTTATGGTATAATATAAATAATTTGTTCCACCCAGAAAAGTATTGCAACTAGGGGATACTGTCCTTCATTGGACTAATCAGAGTTATCTGTATCTTCAGGAAACAGTTTGACTGAAATCCAATAGAATTTGTGGCCAACTCACTGGATAAAGGAACCAGATTAATGATGTGCCCAGATATAAGAGTTTTCACTCTATGATAATTTAGAAATGTTACCTTATCACAATTGTATATATTTTCAGTAAATTGTCCTTGTTAAGTGTCAATCCATAGATTTCTCTTCTGGACACCTCACTGAAATCAACAACCCGAGATAGCATTAAATGATAAAATAAAAAATTATGTTAAAAAATTATGAGTCTTTAGTAGTGGGAATAATGTTTTTTTTTTTTCTGAATGAATCACAAACATTACAAAGAAGCAGATATTGTAGCCTTATGAATGCATTCTCCAGATGGAGGAGGAAAAAGCATTTTTAGAAGTATTCCTAGAGCTTGACATAGCTCAGGTCACTTGAAAATAAGATATTCTAAGATTGTATGAACAAACGTGCATGTACTTGCATACATTCTTACTTAATAATATATACATTATAAAATCTTTCCAAAATTTCAATTGAGAATTATAATTCATTTGAAGCTCCATCTGATTTTAAAATCTTTGTGCACAAATAGTATGTTATATTGCATCCAAATTGGCATTTTCAATATTAGATTTCATTTTTACTTATGTTGCTCTTGGTGTGAATTCACATGATATACAAGTTTTTGAGAAACAAAATATGGCATCTTTGAAAATAAGACCTTCACCCTCCATCTCATGTAATGTTATTTGTGTGTCAACATAGCCAAGATCCTATTTTAGCTCTATTTATGGCCCTAAGTTTTGCCTTTTGTTTCCAACATTTCTCTTGGAATCAAGAGCAATAAATAATTATTATTCTGAGAAATATAATTTATTTTTATTAATTTAAAATAACATTAACAAAACCTTTAATTCTATGGCCAATATCTGGCACATCAGTATTGCTTTATTGCCTTTAAAAATTATAGAAAATAATATTAGTTGAGATGAAACACTGTTTTCCATATTAAATTATATTTATTAGAAGGGAAAAGAAAGGTCTTTTTCTGTATACACTACTCTCACTTTCCAGTATAATAAAAGTAAACTGCAATTGCCTTCTCTGATTTCCATTTGTTGATTTGCTTCCCGTTGGAGCACTTATATTTATTTTTATTTTTCCTACAAGGGAATGAGTGTAGAAATTCCCCTATCTTGACTAGTTCATGAAAATACAGATAATCTAGCTCTTATGGTTATTAAAATTCAATAGTCCTCATAAGCAATTTAGAAACAAATATGGTCAGTTATGAAAACTTCAGTATTGATGATTTTATTTCCAACAAACAGATGTATGCTAACAAAGAGGTAAATAAAAACCAACTCTTCTATCTCCTGAACACTTTCAGAAACAGCATCATCTATTTCATTAAGAAGTACCTTAAGCTATATAATCTGCACTAATTTATATTAATCTTATATGCCATAATCTTTGACCTGTCACAAATCTTTATTCAATTGTGTTTAATTGTCCTAAAAACTTTTATTCATGTATTGTTAGTGATCCCAAAAGAGATCAATATGCTTGGTTTTTATTCTCCACATCTAAGATCTACCAGTGAAGTTACTGTATTTATCTGTTTCATATATTCTAATACAGTTATTCTTGAGGTGTTTCAGTGTCCTCCTTCTTTCCAGTCCTCAAGTGTCTTTATGAATTCATGGATTTTTTAAATTCATACATAATAATACATATGCCACTATTTTTAATGCTCAAATAGTCTCAAAATTGAGAGCCAGCTGAAGCATTTTCCATTGTCATTTCCAAGTTGTCCTTAGTCTTCAAACATTTCCTTGCTTTCTGCAAAATTTAAACAGTAATAATACATTTGCGTAGTATCAAAGTATTCCCCAAATATATAATGTTAACAAAGGGAAAGTAGAAATTTACCTTGTAAATATATTCAGATGTATATTAGCCAAGTGATAAAAATTAACATTACCTAAGTCATGATGATATCATGTACCCTGCTCCCCACAATATGATAAAGTAAGCGCACATCATCCCGTTGGTATTCTCGCAAGTCATAGGTAACTCAGTGTGGTGATAGGAAAAAATTAAAGAAATAGGTTTTAGACTAAAAAACATTAAATAAAATGAACTGCATCTTTTCTTTATGTGTTTTTGGTGAATGTTAATAAAATGTTACAGTTCTCTTTATACAAATGCAGTTAATAAAAAAGCTTTGACAATAGCTTAGTAATTTTTAATCATTTAATTACATGCATACTTTAATTTACTTTTTAGAAGTTAGCATAATTTATTAATATTTACTCAGTCTGAAGAAATGTATTAAAATTCAAAAATGATTAAACTTAATCAGTGCATGCAACAGTTTTAAAAGGTATCTCATATTTCCAGATTTTTTAACAATACAAAAGATTGTAAAACAATAATTGTTTTTAAAGGGCTATAAAAATAACCATAAATACATTGACAAATTATCAAAATTCCATCAGAAAGAAGCATGGCCCATTTATCTCTGTGTTTTATTATATTATAGAATTGCTCTTCAAACTAATTTTATTCTTCAGATATAACTGTATATTTGCAGAATATTTGACTAATATTATCTGTTTGCCATAAAACTTTCTACTGTAAATGATCGAGTGGGATGCCATAAAGCCCAGCATGTTTTCAAGGGAAACTGAAGTTATCCTTTCTTTACCAATAACCATACATCTGGATTTTATAAACAGTACCTTAAATTTGGTATTATGTGCATCTAAAGAAAACCTTAATTCTTTTATCATTTGCTTGAGAGGGTAGTTAATTACTTATAAAGGCAGTTTTCTTCAATTATTGAAGTAAAAAACATAGAAAAACACATCTCAGTCTTAATTAACATATACAATTTGTAAAAATATATCATATTTTAAAAGTTAAATTTTTAATAATTATGAAATTTCATAGTTTATGGGGTGTTATCTACATTGTAGAATAATTCTTAATATGCAAACAAATTTAAAGCATTAAATCACAAAAATAAAGTGTACTTGGTTTTCTTTTTTAGAAAAATATGTATTGTGTTTCCTAATCTTTAGATTCTTGATAATAGCATATGGATTCTAATATATTCTGGTACTTAACTTATATTCACAGTATAATTAAAATTTCTTTTTGTCTAGTTATGTGCTTAATATGCTTATATCTTTTGTGATAAATTAGCAAACACACTGCACAGCTGGCAAAAAAATTTTTTTTTACAAAAATACCTCATTAGAAATCACTAACTTATCTTTAAATTCTCTGAACATGTGGTGCAAAATCTGAATTCATGCAGTTATGTATTAGCTACAGACAGCCTGCCTCATTGATCTTGCTGTGTGATAGATATATTTCAGGAATGGGTTGTGGAGAATGATGATTTTTTTTCGCCTCACTAAATATTTTATAACTAAAAGATTTTTTTGTTCAGAATAAGTACTCAATAGACTGTTTTCCAAAAGATTTTTTTCATAATGTTAATAAGCTCTGTTGTACTTTAAAAATTTTAGGTTTCTTTTTTCCCATTTTCCATGTTTTTTAACCTCTTATTTTTTTTTTTTTTAGAATTACCTTTTAGAGTGACTGTATATAAACTATTGCTTTAGAATGACAGTATTATGAACTTCTGAAGTTTTCTAATTAGTTTTTCTTCTGATAACTAAAGGTACCTTTAGAAATACACCTTTATCAGTGAAATGCTGTTCTACAAGTAAAACTATTTTTTAATCCTTCCAAAGAATAGTTAGCCACTCTATTATTGTAACATGAATATAGCCTATTGCTAAAATCTTTCAAATCATCTATTCTCCTGATTGAAAACTTTTAACTATTTTAGCATTTGGTTATTTTTTCATTCTAGTTGTTACTCAACAAAAGAGTTATTTAAGTTGACTGAGATGTACTTACAGTGAATTTTAATCAATTTTAATCAATTTTTCATCTGTTCTTTAATTACAAAGCATTTATTTTATGATGACATATGCCAGTCATAATTCAGTAATAAGGGTTGATTTATAAATCTAGTGTCCATCTTAAATTATTAGATTTTAATATCTGTATATTATTAATGAAAATGTAAGATTTACTAACTGTATTCATAATTTTGACACAAAAGAAATCTCATCTTTTATAATCACTAAGTGGTTTCCAAGTCTGATGGTTTGTTCATTGTTTTGGTTTTTTTGTTAGTCTTGTAATATTTCCTTCCATGTCCAGCAATAGTCAAAAGTAGGACCGCAAACATACAAATCCACATGCTCTTTTATTTCTGTTATTTACAATTATAGTACAAATGAGTGAATAATGTTATCAGTTATCTACACTACAGCAATTGTCTTCCAAATAAATGTAAATATCCTCACTGCACTAATAATTTCCCCTCAAAACCAACGTTTTTATCTTAGAACCAGGGAGATCTTTTTAAAATTTCAGATTCAATTCTTTTGCTAAAAACCTTTAGTGCCTTTCCACTACTTTAAGAAATAAAATATTTGGCAAGGTGTCTCGATACAATCATCACCAATGACAGACTGCTCTACGTTCTGGCCTGTCACCCCAACTGATCTTGGTTCACCCTATACCTCTCTCGATATTGCAGTCATAATAATATTTGACTTTCATTTTCTATTCTTATTTTGCTTTTTATGTTACTATGGAGGAGTAACTGATATACAATATCACTAATTTCAGGCATACATGTAGTGATTCAACATTTGTGTACATAGTGAAATGGACACCATAATAAATCCGGTTACTATCTGTCACTTTGCAAAGTTCATAGAGTATTAGTAACTAGATTTTCCATGCTGAATATTACATTCCCATGAATTACTGTACTTCCCTAATCTCCTTCACCCATTTCACATTCACACCACCAATCTGTTCTCCGTATCTGTGAGGGTCTGCGTTTTGTTGTTGCTGTTTTGTTTTTTAGATTCCACAGATAGGTGAAATGATGTGGTATTTGTTTTTCTCTGTCTCAGTTATTTACATAGCTTAATACTTTCATAGTCCATCTATATTGTCACAAATGCCAAGGTTAATATTCCATTGTGTGCCTGTTTTTTTTTTTTTTTAAATTGGACTTTTTGTGTGAATGTTATTTCGTTGTATGTGTTCACTTTTTATTTTAGAAATTAACCCCTTATCAAATATATGATTTGAAAATATCTTCTTCCATTCAGTAGTTTGCCTTCTCACTTTCTTGATGATTTCCATTTTGGGACAGAAGCTTTTGATGTATGGAATCCCATGCATTTCCTTAAATAAACTTTTGTTTCCTTGCCTTTAAAAACAGATCCAAAAAAATCACTAAGACTGATGTCCAAAAGCATACTGCCTAAGTTTTCTTCTAGAAGTTTTATGATTTCAAGTCTCACATTCAATTTTGTATCCTGAAACTTTACTGAATTTATTGGTTCTAACAGTTTTTGGTGAAGTCTTTAGGGTTTTCTATATGTAGTATCATGTCATCTGCAAATTGTGACAATTTTACTTCTTTCTTTCCAATGGGTATGCCTTCAATTCATTTTTATTTCTAATTGCTCTGGCTAGAAATCCCAATATTTTGTAGAATAAAAGTGGGAAGAGCAGGTATCTTTGTCTTGCTCCTGACCTTACAGGAAAAGTTTTCACATTTCCACTGTGGAGTATGACATTAGCTGTAGGTTAGTTGTATACGGCTTTATTATGTTGAGGTATATCCCCTCCCTACCAACTTTGTTGAGAGTTTTTATAGTAAATGGATGTTAAATTATGTCAGATGATTTTTGCATCTACTGAAATGATCATATGAATTTTATCTTTGATTTTGTTAACATGGTATATCTTGATTGATTGCAGATGTTGAACTCTCTTTGTATTCCTGGGTTAAATCAAACTCTCATGATGTATGATCCATTCAGTGCATGTTGAATTGGATCTGGTAATAAAATTAGCAAAATATTTTGTTGTTCTTATTTGATGTCCTTGTCTGTTTTCAATATTAGATTAATGCTGGCCTTAAAAATGAGTTTGGATTTTTTTTTTTCCTTTCCAAATTTTTCAGAGTTTGAGAGGGATAGGTATTAAACGGTCTTTGAATATTTTGTAGATTTCACAAGTAAAGCCTTCTTGTCCTGAATTTTGATTTGTCATGAGAATTTTGTTTACTCATTCAGTTGCCTTAGTAATAATTGTTCTTTCTATTTCTCCATGATTGTCTTGAAAGTTTTCAAATTTCTAGAAATTTATCCATTTCTTCTATATAGTCTAATTTGTGGCATACAATTTTTCATAATAATCTTTTATGAACTTTTGTATTTCTGTCATATCATTTGTAATTTCTCATTTCTTTCTGATTTTATTTCTTTGAAACAGCTCCTATTTTCTTTGTTCGTCAATTTTGTTTATTTTTTGAATAAACCAGTTCATAGGTATGGCATACGGAAGTTCCCAGGGTAGGGGTCGAATTGGAGCTGCAACTTCTGGCTTATGCCACAGCCACAGCAACACCAGGTCTGTTAAGAGTTGCTTTCAGGAGTTCCCCTCATAGCTCAGTGGTTAACGAATCCAACTAGGAACCATGAGGTTGCAGGTTCGATCCCTGGCCTTGCTCAGGGGTTAAGGATCTGGCATTGCTCTAAGCTGTGGTATGTCACAGACACAGCTCAGGTCCCGTGTTGCTGTGGCTCTGGTGTAGGCCCACGGATATAGCTCGGATCGGACCCCTAGCCTGGGAACCTCCATATGCCATGGGTGTGGCCCTAGAAAATACAAAAACAAACAAACAATAAAAACAAGTGTTGCTTTCAGTATTTTGGTGCTTATTTGTTGGGTGCATATTATTTATAAATGTTTTATATTCTTGCTATATTTATCGCTTTATCATTATGTGTGCCCCTCTTTGTCTTGTATTGGTCTTTTTGAAGTCTATTTTATCTGATATAAATATATCAATTTTATTTTTGTTTCCATTTGCTTGGAATATTTTTCCCATCACTTTACTTTCAGTCTCTTTGTGATTTTACTTCTGAAGTAAAGAAGACAGTATATTGATGTGTCTTATTTTTCTGTCCATTCAACCACTATATCTCCAGTCATTTGAATGGAGAATTTAGGCAATTAACATTGAAAGTAATTATTAATAAATATGTACTGATTGCCATTTTGTTAATTATTTTCTGGCTATATTTGTATTTCCTCATTTATTACTCTCTCCTCTTCCTCTCTTCACTTGTGGTTTGATGATTTTTCTCCAGTGTTGTGTTTAGATTCCTCTCTTATTTTCTTTGTATACTTACTATAAATTTTTGCTTTCTGGTTACCATGTGGTTCATACAAATGATCCTATGTATATAACATTCTATATCAAATTGAAAGCAATTTAAATTTGAACACATTCCAAAACACTGCATTTTAAACTTCTTTCCCATATTTTAAATACACACACACACACACACACTGAGTGAGGCCAGGAATCAAACCTGTACCCTCATGAATATTGGTTGGGTTCTTAACCCTCTGAGCCACATTGGGAACTCCTACTTTTGCCTTTTAACTTTAGTAGCTTTATAACTAATTAATCTATCATCTTCACTATATATTTACCTTTTCCAGTGAAATTTTTACTTTCATTATGTTTTCTTACTATTAATTAATGCCATTTCTCTTCAGCTTAAATAAGTCCCTGTAATATTTCTTTTAAGGCTGGTTTAGCAATGATTAACTTCTTTGGTTTTTGCTTGTCTTTAAAACTCTTTATCTCTGCTTCAAATTTTAATGATAATCTTGCCAGTTGGATTATTCAAGATTAGAAGTTTTGCTTGTTTGTTTTTTCTTTTACACTTTGTATAAATCATGTCACTTCTTTCTGGCCTGCAAAGCTTTTGCTAATAAATCTGCTGATAGCCTTATATGCAACAATTTGTTTCTATCTTTAATTTTTTGACAGTTTTATTACAAAATGTCTTGGGGTGAGTCTCTTTGGATTCATCTTTTTTTAAATTTAATTTTATTTACTTATTATTTTTACATCATTATTACCCCAATACAATTTTTTTCTACTGTACAACATGTGACCCAGTTACACATACATGTACACATTCTATTTTCTCATATTATCATGCTCCATCATAAGTGACAAGACATAGCTACCAGTGCTACACAGCAGGATCTCATTGCTAATCCATTCCAAATTTTAATGATAATCTTGCCAGTTGGATTATTCAAGATTAGAAACTCTCTGGGCTTCCCTGGCCTGGATGTCCATTACCTTCCGTAGATTATAGAAGTTTTCAGCCATTATTTCTTCAGATTTTATTTCTGCTCCTTTCTTTTTCTCCTCTCTTTCTGAGACACTTATACTGTGAATGTTATTCCACTTGATATTATCACCTAGATCCCTATAAATTATATTTATTTTTTAAATTCCTTTTTTTTTTTTTTTCCGTGGTCTGTCTGGGTGAATTCCATTGCTTTATCGTCCAGATCACAGATCTGTTCCACTTTATTCAGCCTACTGTTAAACTACTCTAGTGTATTTTTCAGTTCAGTTATTATATATTTCAGCTCTGGCCTTCTATTTGATACTCTCTTATGTCTTCTCTTTATTCTTCTCCTGAGTTTAGTGAGCATCTTTATGACCATTACTTTGACTTCTTTTTCTTAGGTTTTGTCTTATTCTTTCATCTGAAGCATATTTCTTTGTTTTCTTATTTTGCTTGACTTTATGTGTTTTTATGTATTAAGTGAAGCAGGTACCTTTTAACCTTGAAGCAGTGGACTTATGTAGGTGATGGTTCTTTTTATTCAATCTTGCCCTACATCTTAGTTGTCTTTAAAACTTTGTTATTGTGTAAACCAATTGGTTTATTCTTGATATGCCTTCTTTGTGGAGAGTGTGCCAAGATCTATAAGTATTCCAAAAGGAGGAGTTTATTTTAGCACTGAGTTTCAAGCTGACTGGATGCAAGACCCTTAGGCAGCATCTTCTTAAGTAGGTCAATATATACTGTCCTATAGGGTTGCAATTGTAATCCCTGCTAGTCTCAACATCAGGAATTCTGGAGGTATCCCCAAGGTGACAGATGAGAAAATCAGGGCTCTAGAGCATGTATAAACTCCTTTCTGGGAAGCCTTGTAAAGCTATAGCAAGACAAAGATGGTGCACAAGGATGATGTTTTCTGGCTCAGTTTCAGGAAGATCACTTCCTTTAGCCACTGGATGTGTGGGAAACCTGAGGCCTGTCCCTCAGCCTGATTCTCCAAATTGAGTAAACAGGCACTTTTCACAAAAGTCTGGGTTTTGTTTGTCTGCGGTCTATGAAGTGATGTGTGGTGGTAGCCTGGCAAGAATTGTCTTCCTGATTCTTATAACACTGTGGAGTTAAGGAATTCTACCTCCCCCCACCTTCCACCCTTGGCTGTTAAAGCCAGATCATCAAGGATTGTCCCTGTGTAGATTGCATCGACCAGTTGGGAGGTATAGGGGGTGGAGAGTGGGCTTCAGCAATGATGTAAGAGAATACTTTATCCATGCATACTTACCAGCTTTAGATTGAGAGTGGAAAAATCCTGAAATTGCTAATGCTTGCCAGTGCCAGCTGGAAAATGAGGAAGCACCACAAATTCCCATGCTCATAAATTTTAGCTGTGGAGCAGTAAAATGCTTTAACCATTCTCACTCACCCACGCCAGCCAGAGAGTGAGAGAATGCTGCAAATGCCAACACTCCTTGGCTTCAGCAAGACAACGGGATAGTGCCATGACCACTGACTCACTTTACATGTCTTATAAAGGTAGCCAGAGGTGCTGCATCCACCCAGGCCTTCCTACTGTGTAAGCAGCTTCATTTTAAGGGGCAGAAATGGCATCTACTAGTGTCTCTGTCTCTGGGGAGCATTTGTCCCAGGTCACTGCACATGGCACTTCTAAGTTAGTAGTGTATCCTCATTTATAGTGTAGGGTTTTTTTTGTTTTGTTTTGTTTGTTTTTGTTGTTGTTTTTTTTAAGCTGTGGTTTTTTCATTTAGTCTCAGGGTGAGAGAGTCCATGTGCAGGCCTTTAAGAGGGAAAACTCAGTTCCCTATTACTTTGTGTTCCTTGGGATCTGGCCCCATCGGTTTGCTAAGCCAGATCTTTTGTGGGTTTGTCTCTCTGGTGAGGTTTTCAGAGCTTGTGATGTGTGGCATGGGATATCAATCCCTTGGTCCTCCAGGAGAAGCACCTCTCTGGTGAGATTCCTTCTTTTGTGTGTCACCACAAAAGATGGGCTTTTTGGTGAGGCCACATCTTGATGTCATCCTTTTGTCCTTTGTTTTGGAGAGCAGTTCAGAGAAAAATGATCCACATGTAGCTGTATATTTGGTGTATCTATGGGAGGAGATGAGTTCAAGTTCTTCCTATGCCACTGTCAGTGCCTATTCCAGCATCTTGAACATTCTGACTGTTCTTCCAAGTACCTGAAATGTCCCATCTTCACAAGATCCCTCTTGACCCAGTTTACCTTACATAACTTTCATATTTAAAAGCAACATTTCTCTTCTTGGAGAAGTTTTCCACAATCCTGCAGATTAAATCAGGTCCTATTATGTATTTGTGGTAACTTGCAAGCTTCCTTATAGAAATTACTGTTTTTATTTATGTATATATTTTTGTTTTGATTATTGCAAACTTCATGTAGAGAAGAATATTGTCTCTTTTGCTTGTTATTTTTCCTTGTAACCATCATAGTATTTTTATCGGAGAGTAGTTTCTTGTCCTATAATGGAAAGAATTTAGAGATAATACATGGAAGCTAGGAAAGCAAAGCAAGGATTTATTAAGTGATAGTTCACTCTCAGAAGGGAAATAAGGCAGGCTCAGGTGAGCTGCTGCCTTGAGTTCCTTTGGCAAGCTGTTATATGGAGCAAGAAAATAATTTTGGAGAATATTCATAAGGGAGGAATGTAACAAGCTTATATTTTCTTGTTTTCATCACAGCTTCACCTTCCCAAGTGGAAGGGAAAATTTTGTCCTTATTTGGTCTTGATCGGAAGTGTCAAGATCTTGGTGCTTAACAGATACTTCTTATTTGCAAGGCTAATATTACTGTAATGAGGGCATAATGAGCAAAAAGCTACATTTGGATGCCAGAGAATCTCATTTTTTCCACCTTTCTTTGTCTGCTTCTACGACCCCTGTCACTACAAGAAATAAGGTTTCCTGTCAGTCTAGATGTTCCTGCTTTTCCTTGTCTACATAAGGACTCCTATCATTCACAGGATGGATGATTTCCTGCCACCTGGGGCCCACACCTCCATTTTGTTGTTAAATTTAGCTATCTGCCTGCTCTAACATTTCCCCCTCAAGGAGTTTAGACCCTTAAGAGATTTTAAGGGTCAAAAGTTGATGGTCCATCTTCTCTAACTGCCTCAAGCTGAACAGGGGCATTGTCCCTATTTATGGGGTAGAGGTGCCTTTCATATCAGTCAGAGGTAGGTGCCTCGGGGTCATTTACAGTGGCAGAGATGAGAGTGGGGAGTAGAAGCAGGATGCAGTCTTCTCCAATGGATGTTGACAGTCCTCATCTTCAAGTGGGATGGGTTGAAATCCTTGTCCCATTATCTGAAGTTGGAGGTGGTGCATTCTAGAGGATAGAAATTTAACTAGGTAGTTACAAATACAAGGACCAAAGAGGAAGATGAGAAATATAGTGGCTGCAAGACCTAGAAATGGGAGAAGCCAAGTATATCCTAGACACCCCCCCTAAGGGTCTTGGTCCATTCCTGCTTCCCCTGATTATATCTATAGAGCCAATAAGCCTATTTATATATTTCTCTAACATTGATTTCTACTTCTCCTGATACATTATTGTTCATACAGCATCCTGATACATTATTGTTCATACAGTATGTATTATTTATGATCATGCAGACCCCTCCTTGGTTTGTTAAGAGATAATCTAAGCCCCAATCATTGTCAAAATCTCTCCATTTTTTTTTTTTATTGTACTATCCAGGGCAGAGGTTAGGTCCCTCCAGGTTGCCTCATGATAAGCAAATCCTTTCCAAGGGGCAACTATAGCTAGGGTCTCCATAATTCCTGGTAGCACCAGATTGAGGGCCCATCTTTGTCTCAGATAGGTCACATTGGGGATGGTTATTTGGACCATAGCCTGAGTTTCCAAGATTCAGTCCCCAAAATGAAGTGTGTTGTCTATATGTGAGAGAGCAGTGGATTTGGTCATTGTGAAGTAATTGTCTGATTTCCACATAACCATAATAATCCAGGTGGCACTGGTAAGACAGTGCATTTGGTTTGGTTGAATAGCTGGGAAAAGTCTAAGGAGGTGAGAGAGAGTTGCAGAGGGGGCCCACCTGTCTTCTGAGTTTGATCTCTGGTTTGGAATATCCAGAAAGGGGATCCATATTCAGGGAGGGCCATGGTAAGGGAATATCCAATGTAATAAGCAGGGCTAGAAGTTCTGTTGCATTAGTTTGTGTGTTGTCATATGTGTGTGTTGACAGGTGTTCAGGATGAAATGTAAATGGGCTGGCCCACCAGATAGCTCCAATTTTTAGGCTTAAGGACATGTAGGAATAGGTTTAGGTTTCCATTAGAGAGATCCTTGAGAACTGAAAAAGTGTCTGTTTCCCCTGTGTTTATCATTATGACAAGGGATCCATCCAAGAATATAATGGCAGATTGAGGAGATTTGGGTAATATTTATAGTCCCCTTGAGTAGGGCAGTGTAATGTGGTAATAGAGTGGTGGTGGCCTTTTCTGTGTAATAATTAAGGAAAACTTTTCATAGAATAATTAAAAGAACATTGGTTAAAATCCAACAATATAGTGTGATTGTTGATAGGATAAGCCTTGGTGATGGATAAGCTATGTTTCCTGGGGTGGTGGATTGGGGGTGGCAAACTCAATAGGAGGATGGCAAACCCAATAGAGAGAAAGATACTCTCCTTTAGTAATGATATGGGAGTTATTAACAATTATGTTAACTTTCCACATTAAGTTCTGGGACCAAGAGATTGGATAGATAAGACGAGGACAAGTAGGAAGAGGGGTAATGTCCCTTGCATCTTTTGGAAAGAGAGAAAGAAAGAATAGAGGCTGAGGGACTTAGCCTTGGGTTTGTGAAGTTTCTTTTTCCTTCTTGAGTAAGAACTTGAGGTCTTGAAGAGGTATACTTATCTACCTAGACACTTGTGGCTATCCAAGTTTCTCAGTTTCCTGAGAAAGACTTAAGGGAAGGGTTAAGTTAATTCTAGAAAGGTGTCCCCAGTTAGTGATCCCCTGTAATTTCACTACAGTACAAGTTCTGGGAAGGATTTCTTTCCTCTTAATAATGCCTTTATTATTTCTTGAGTCTCTCGATCCTTGCTGGAAAGGTGTCTACCCATCCAATGAAAATGTCACTAAAAACCAGAAGGTATTTTCATACCAGGGAGATGGAGCTGGATAAAGTCTATTTTCCAGTCCTCCCCCCAGGTAGGCTGCTCTTCTTTTGATGGGCTGGAGGAGAGGTTGAGACCTTGGTTTTTCTCTCTTGCAGTGGCATGTGTTACATTCCTTTGTGGTATCTAGGCTCACCTGAGAAAGGCCTATGCCAGAGAAAATTTCTCCACCAGGTTAGTCAAAGTATCCCTTCCCAGATGAGAGGAGTCATGGAGTGATTTTAAAGTTTTCCATCTTAATCCTCTGGGCATCATTATCTGTTTGCTCTTTATTTCACCAACTATTGAAGCCTTTTTGTTATCCTTCAGTTCTGGCCCATTCTATTTCTTTGATTGTGTACTGGGGAGGCAAAAGCCAGCTGAGGTTGGTACATGAGGGAGTAAGGAGGCCTGAGCTGAAGGAGTTTTAACAGTTGCACTTGTTGCCATCTTGTTGGGCAGATTGTTTTCTTTTTAATATGTCTGAGCTTCCTTTCTCTTATCAATTACATTATATCATCCCTTCAGTGAGGCAAAGGATCAGGTGATCTCTTCTAAGAATACCAAATTGGCTTGACTGATAGCCCCCTTGATCAATCAGTGGCACTGCTGTCATGCCCACATCGGTGGTACTGATTAGGTTGGGTGATGTGTAAATGTGCAATCCATTAGCCTATGCTTGAGCCTGTGCCTAAATACAGGTCATCTCTTAGGGGTGCATCAGTGGGAAATTACAATAGTTAGGTCCTTCGAAGTAAGGTCAAAGGTAAGAGTTAGTCTCTGAAATTCTTTGGTGAACTGACTAGGGTTCTCTGTGAATCAGCCTGAGTTGGTACAACACTGTTAGAGTTGGACAAGAAAAGGGGGTATGAAATCTTGGAAGGAGCCAAGAAGCCTAGCTGTACTTGTGGCTTGGAAAGGCAAAGAGATTTATATTGGGGTGGAGGGGCTGAAGATAGTGACAGAGTTTAAGGACTTGGGTCTTTTATCTGGGGCTTGTTTTCCTCCAAGGAGACTCTGGAGGGGGATTTTGTACAGTCTGTCTGGGACCCAGTGGGTAAACTTCCCTAACAAGACTTGAATAGCTCTGAGTTTTCTCTTTTAGGGCCATAAAGGAATCTCTGTTCATTTTCTCTGCCTTTTGCAGAAAATATCTAACTGTAGTATGGTATTATAGATGAGACTTCCATTTTATGGCCACACCTTATCATCTTCAAGTTTATATTAGAGCCAGGCTGTATTATAAAAGGAAATGAATTTTTCCTAAAGAATCTAGAGAAACATCCCAGTGCCTTAGAATGCATGCAAGGGGTGAGTTCTTGCACGGAGAAGGTATTTCCCACTGATACATCAGGGAGAGAATACTCCTATAAAAGAGGGGGGCATTGCCATTAGGGTATCCCTTGAAGGTTTCCCTAGGTCAGGGCTGGCTCTGGGAATCCTTGTCCACCTAGCCCTGCCAACCTTGGCCAATATGGGGGTAGTGAGCCCACCACAGGGTTAACCTGCTTACCCCAGCATCCTGGAGCCTGTGTCCCATCCTGATGACTGTAGTACCCAGAATGAGCGACCCTTCCTAAAAGCCTCTCTGTCGATACTATGATCAATGATAAAATCACTTTGTTCTGTGGTGTATTCTCCTGAAACAGACATCTTCATATTTCCAGGACATATTTAGCTATCAGTTCCCCTTCTCTAAAATGGTGGTAAGTATCTGAAAAGAATCTTCCCCCTGTGGCTCAGTGGGTTAAGAACCTGACAATTATCCATGAGGATGTTAGTTTTATTCCTGGCCTAACTCAGTGGGTTAGGATCCAGCATTGACACATGCTGCAGTGTAGGTCACAGATGTGGCTCAGATCTGGCATTGGTGTGGCTGTGGTGTAAGCTGGCAGCTGCAGCTTCAAATCAATCTCGAGCCTGGGAACTTGTATATACCACAGGTGTGCCCCCCCCAAAAAAAGAATGAAAAGAGGCACTAACCATTAAGTCAGGTAAACATGGGGTTGTGTAAAAAACAAAACAAAAAAAAACCCTCTATTATCCTGGAAAGTCTAAATTTCCTTTAACTCAGTCTGTCTGAGTAAGGCTGCATTTAATATTTCCACAAAATTTAACCTGATGACAATTAATCAAATGGTAGATAAGGCAGAACCAGAGGGAAAATTCCCTACGGTGTGTGTGAAAGTGGCTGGATGCTGCTCCTGACATGCAATACACTTACGCGGCAGTGAAGACTGCAAGACTGAGCAGCAAGTCTCGAAAATGCCTAACAAATTTCTTTCCCCCTTTTCCTTAGAGTGAGACAAGAAAGTAGGAGTGAGACAGGGATGGAGAGACGAACAAGGATAGTCAGACACAGATGGACTGGCAGTGCCTCTGTAAGTGTCTCTATGGGGAGGCGGCGAGGCTATGCTTTAAACTGTGACTGGAGATATTTCCTGCCCCTGGACAGCACCTTCCTTCTCTGTTCACTTATAGCTACCTGCCTATTCTAGCAGTATTTGCTACATTTTAAGCTCTTAGGCAATAGTGGTTGAAAAAAAATTGAATTAATTGAAATCACCATGTGATCTAAATGTTTATTTTTCTAATTTTTTGGATAATATAGTTACAAGATATGTAAGTAGGAAAAAATACCTATTTTATATTAGCAAAATTTACCCAATTCTTAATAATATAAAATCTATGTATATCAGTTTTGTCTGGAGATTATTAGATAATTAATATCAAGATAGTAGAAATATGTAAAAACTACTATGGGAATTTTTAAGTAATCCAATGTAAAGCCAAAACGTGTAGCATACAAAACAATGTCTATAGGAAGCAGTCAATAAATAAATTTAAGGTTTTGATTTTTGAAAGGATATAGTTTTGAGTAAAAACAGGGGATGTTATCATATAAAAGAAGTATTTTTGTTAGATGATTTACTCTACAACCCTGTTTCTGTTTGGTTTGGGGCATGCATTTTCTTTCCCAACAGCACATCTTAGTCAAAGTGGTCCTTTGTATGGAAATTATGCTTTCTCAGCTCCAACTCTTCAGCACTGAATACTACAATGCTTCACATCTATCTGCTCATTGATAAATGAGAAGCACAGAGGCTCCAGGGGCTACACAGTTTATCAGACGAGAGAAAAGCTGAATGTTATTCTACCACCTCAGCTATTCAGGCAAAATACAGAATATAAGGTGAACCCTGAGGATACATACAATGTGCAAACAGAAGGTGTAGCATCAAAGGACACATGTATATAGAACTAGGAGCTAAGAAATAATAAATGTTCTACAGTACCATATATAAATGCTGAAAAACATGCTATTATTTTTTCTATTTTTGTCCTACCTGAAACAAGGACCATGTATTTTTCACAACTTATGACTACGACCCTTGTGTTACTGTTCTTATTATAAGCTGTTTGTGTTTCCCTCAAAATTCATATGTTGAAACCCTACATCCTATTATGATGGTATTAAGAGATTGAACCTTTGGGAGGTAATTAGGCTTAGTTGAGATCATGAGGATAGAGCCCTTATGAGTGGAATTAGTGCTTTTGTAAGAATCATAAATGAGCTTGCTTCTGCTCTCTGCTTTCTGCCATGAGGATACAGGAGAAATCCTTTGTTTGAAACCCACAAGAGTGACCTTAGTGGAATTTAACTATGCTGGCATTCTGATCTCTGACTTCCAGCCTTCAGAAATGTGGGAAATGAATTACAGTTGTTTAAGTCAGCTAGCCTATGATATTCTGTTATCTCAACCCAGATTGACTAAGACAGCCACTCCTCCTGCGGCAAAGAGAGAACACCCAAGGTAGTGTTCCCTCCTTCCTTGTCCTACCAACCAGCCCTGGGCTGAGGTCCAGACATTCCTAGAGAAGGCATGGCCATGATTCATTATACACCAGAGAAGTTTCTCTGGTGCTGTGCAGGAGAAACTTGGAAATCCTTGCTCTGGAATATGCCAGAAACTTGCCCTCTGGGGTGCCTGGAGTAGCCTCCCACAGGGAGGTGCTGCTCCTCAGAATTTGCTGAGAACCAGACCAAAGGGATGCCAGGGGAAGCTGCTGGCTGCCTTGAACCACAAAGCTAGCAGCTACAGAAGCTACTAGGTGACAGGGGAACAATAGAACCAGGAAGAGAAAGCCACTTCCTTTTTTTAGCATTTCTACTGATAAAGCATAACATTAGTTCAGCTGGCAACGAAAAGATTGCGAAGCTGAGTCAATCAATTAATCATCATTACATCTACTTTATCTTATCAATGAGTATGTTTCTTTTACCTCCTCATTTTTAATTAGACTTGTAACACGGACTCTCCTATGAGCTTCTTTTCCTTTCGTAACAGAATATAAAAAGAATTAGCTATAAGTTCTTGAACCTATTTTATTCCTGTTTCTTTCCCCACTACAATTAACTGAAGAAACTAAAGCTTTACTTTGGACTTTCCTTGAAGTGTGGAGGGTTAAAGATCTGGTGTTGTCATGGCAGTGCCTCAGGACAATAGTGTAGTGTGGATTCAATCCCTGGCCCAGGAAGTTTAGCATGCTGAAGGTGCAGCCAAAAAAAGTAAAGCTTTATCTTGATAACAGTATTTTTCAATCTTGAGTAAAGATTAATCAACATTGACAACCACAAGGCTGATATGGGTTTTAAGGCTTTCTATATCCTTCATTTAAATAGTAATAATATTTATTTCATAGCACTATATAGCTTAAAACATACACTAAGACAATTAAGCATGAGGGAGTTGCACATGAATTAGATTTATATTTAAAAGGTTTTCCCTGGCTCCTCTTTATATGAGAGGCTTTGGGTGATAACTACTGAAGCAAGGGCACAACAGCAAGAGTCAGAGTGAGAGATGACAGTGAGGGTGGTGGAAGTGCTGAGGAAGAACAGGTGTACTTTGAGATATTATAGATCCAGTTCCAGACCACTTCTGGAAAGCAAATGTCACAATAAAGTGAGTCACATGAACTGTTGGCTTCCTAGTACATGCTAAAGTTATGTTTACACTGTACTGTGTAGTTTATTAAGTGTGCAATAGCATGTCTTTAAAAAAGTACAAACTGGAGTTCCTTGTGGCATAGCAGGCTAAGGATCTGCTTTGTCACTGCAGTGGCTCAGGTCACTGCTGTAGCATGAGTTTGATCCTTGCCCCGGTAGCTTCCACATGCTGTAGGCATGGCCAAATAAAAGTACGAAACTTAATTTAAAATATTTTATTGCTAAAAAAAATACTAATCATCATATGAGCCTTCAGTGAGCTATAACCCTTTGGCTGGTGGAGGGTTTGAAATATTTTGTGATTTATTAAATGTGACATAGAGACATGAAAGCGAGAAAAGGCTGTTATAAAAATGGTGCTTGTAGATTTGCCTGACACAAGGCTGCCACAAACCCTCTAACTGTAAAAAGTGCATTATCTATGAAGCGTAATAAAGTGAAGCACAATGAAACAAGGTATCCCTGTATCAGATTTAGGAAAAAATTTGAAGATGGGTATAACAGAATTTTCTGATGGATTGGATATAGAATATGAAAGAAAATGGGATTCAAGGATGACTTCAAAGATTTCAGCTTAACTCATTTTGTCTAAAAATACTTCAAATAAATGATTCATAAGGATTACAGACACACATTTACGCATATATTCAAAATATGTACTAAAAGCAACATATCACTTGTCTCCTTTTGCCTATAATTTCTTGCCTTTCTTGAAACCTGATAATTGCTCTATGAACATAATAGTTGCTCTTTGATTTTCAAAAGATACAGATGAGTATTAAAACATGTACATTCCTTATATATTATAATTCATGTCCCTAGCTTTGGAGCACAAATTTTTACACTAATTTAGGAAAAGTGATGCAGCAATAAGGTATCAAGATTGCTAATGAGATTTTGCTAAGTAATTCCACAAGTGGGAATTTAACCTATAAAAGTAATTAGTATATTAGTATATTAATTAGTAAAGTTAGTATATTTATATCAAAGCTTTCAATAATCTAAATGATAATGATTCCTGTCAAGCTAAATCTCAGTCAAGTGTGAAAGTAAAATAAAGTAGTTTAAATATATGCAAACGTTAAAAATACTTGCTCCTACAAACACTTTTATGAAACAATATTGTGGGAGGTAGTGAGAGTAAATCAAAAGATGTGCAATACAAAGTGAATTGCCTTGATTATAGTGAAAAGAATTCTAGAAATTCAGGACTGAAAGATTACTAAAGTAGCCCACATTCCAGACTGTGTTAGGAGTCTTGAAGCTCCAAAAGGGAGCTGCAATACTCATACAGAAAAAGACGTTAAAACAAAGTCCATAAAGAAAAAGAAGGACACTATTTAATGGTTAAAGGATCCATTCCAGAAGAGGACATTACAACCATCAATATATATGCCCCTAATATAGGAGCAGAGAGTGTTTGGCCTATGTTTTCCTTTAAAAGTTTTATAGTATCTGGTCTTATATCTGGGTCTTTAATCCATTTTGTGTTTATTTTTGTATATGGTATGAGGGAGTGTTCTAATTTCATTCTTTTCCATGTGGCTGTCCAGTTTTCCCAGCACCACTTATTGAACAGCCTGTCTTTTCTCCATTGTACCATCACCCTGATACCAAAACAGACAAATATACCACAAAAAATAAAACTACAGGCCAATTTCACTGATGAACATAGATGCAAAAATCCTCAACATTCAATAGCCAAGACATGGAAACAACCCAAATGTCCATCAACAGAGGAGTGGATAAAGAAGATATGGTACATATACACAATGGAATATTACTCAGCCATCAAAAAGAATGAAATACCAGCATTTTTAGCAACATGGATGGACCTAGAAACTATCATGCTAAGTGAAGTCAGCCATACAATGAGACACCAACATCAAATGCTTTCACTGACATGTGGAATCTGAAAAAAGGACAGACGGAACTTCTTTGCAGAACAGATGCTGACTCACAGACATTGAAAAACTTATGGTCTCTGGAGGAGACAGTTTGGGGGGTGGGGGATTGTGCTTGGGCTGTGGGATGGAAATCCTATGAAATCAGATTGTTATGATCATTACACAATTACAGATGTGATAAATTCATTTGAGTAATAAAAAAAATGAAAAAAAAAATGATGATTATATAGCCTCCTGTAGAAGCCAAAGTTTAGTTAGGAAGTGAAATGAATAACAGAAGCAAAAGTTCACATCATACTGAGTAATACCAGAGGCAATCAACTTTTGTTCTCACAGCCTCTATTTCTATTTTTATCCCTGTAATCTTGCTTTTTTTTTTCTTTTGCTATTTAATGAATGCTGCATGAAGATTTCCATTTTAAACTCATAATTTAATATGAGTTTAATGAAGAATCCAATTTATTTAATGGCCAATAAGATGACATTATTCCACAGCTAGAAAGTTTATACTTCCCAACTGTGATGGCTCTAAGTTATGTGAATTATTTAATAAAATATTAAAATGGAAAAAAAAATACTAGCAAACCACATCTAACAATACATTCAAAGGATTGTACATCATGATCAAGTGGGATTTATCCCAGGGATGCAAGAGTACTTCAATATCTGCAAATCCATCAGTGTGATACACCACATTAACAAACTGAAGAGTAAAAACCATATGATCCTCTCAATAGACACAGGAAAAGCATTTGACAAAAGCCAACACCCATTTCCGATAAAAAAACCCTTCAGAAAGTGGGCATAGAGGGAACCTACCTCAACATAACAAAGGCTATATATGACAAACCCAGATCTGACATCATTCTCGATGGTGAAAATCTGAAAGAATTCCCCCTGAGATCAGGAACAAGACAAGGATGTCTGCTGTCACCACTACTATTCAACATAGTTTTGGAAGTCCTCGCCACAGCAGTCAGAGAAGTAAAAGATATAAAAGGAATCCGAATTGAAAAGGAAGAAGTAAAAGTATCACTATTTGCAAATGACATGACACTATACCCAGAGAATCCTAGAGACTCTACCAGAAAACTCTTAGAACTGATCCATGAATTTGGCAAAATTGCAGGATATAAAATTAATACACAGAAAGCGATAGCATTTCTATATACTAACAATGAAAGATCAGAAAGAGAAATTAGGGAAGAAATTCCATTTACCATCACATCCAAAAGAATAAAATACTTAGGAGTAAACCTATACTACAAAGCTACAGTCATCAAAACCATATGTTACTGGCACAAAGATAGAAATATAGATCAGTGGAACAGGATAGAAAGCCCAGAATTAAACGCATGCACCTACATCCCACTAATCTCTGACAAAGGAGGCAAGAATAGAAAAGTTAGACTTAATTGACATTTTCAGGACATCAGGATATACATTCTTCTCAAGTGCACATGGAACATGATCAAGGATCAATCACATATTGGGGTACAAAGCTAACCTCAACAAATTTAAGAATATAGAAATATTTCAAGTATCTTCTCTGACCACAATGGCATGAAACTTAGAAATCAACCACAGGAAAAGAAATGAAAAAAAAAAAAAAAAAAAACTGACTACATGGAGACTAAACAACATGCTACTAAAAATCCAGTGAGGACATCAAGAATGAAATAAAAAAAACCTCGATACAAACGATAATGAAGACAAAACCACTCAAAATCTATGGGATGCTGCAAAAGCAGTGCTCAGAGGGAAATTCATAGCATTACAGGCCTTCCTGAGAAAAGAAGAAAATTCTCAAATTAACAGCTTAACCCATGACCTAAATGAATTAGAAAAAGAAGAACAAAGAAAATCTGAAGTCAGCAGAAGGAAGGAAATCAAAAAGATCAAAGAGGAAATCAATAGAGTGTCAAAAAACAATAGAAAAAATCAATAAAACCAAGAGCTTGTTCTTTGAAAAGGTAAAAAAAAAAAAAAAATAGACAAACCTCTGGCTAGACTCACCAAGAAGAGGAGAGAAAAAAACCCGAATAAACAAAATAAGAAATGAAAAAAGAGAAGTCACAATTGATTCTATAGAAATACAAAAACTATGAGAGAATACTATAAACAATTACATGCTAACAAACTTGACAACCTAGAAGAAATGGACAACTTTCTAGAGATTTACAGCCTGCCAAAACTAAATCAAGAAGAAATAGATCAACAGAACAGATCAATCACTGGAAATGAAATTGAATATGTCATCAAAACATTCCCTACAAATAAAAGTCCAGGACCAGATGGCTTCAGACGTGAATTCTACCAAACATACATAGAGGAATTTATTCCCGTCTTCCTTAAACTTTTTCAAAAGCTTGAAGAAGAAGGAATAGTCCCAAAGATATTCTATGATGCTACCATCACTTTAATTCCAAAACCAGACAAAGATACTACCAAAAAAGAAAACTACCGGTCCTTATCTTTGATGATTATAGACACAAAAATTCTCAACAAAACTTTAGCTAACTGAATCCAACAACATATCAAAAGGAAAATTAATATTGTAAAAATGGCCATACTACCCAAAGCAATCTACAGATTCAATGCAATCTCTATCAAATTACCCAGGACATATTTCATAGAACTAGAACAAACAATCCAAAACTTTATATGGAACCACAAAAGACCGAGAATTGCCAAAGCAATTCTAATGAACAAAAACCAAGCAGGATGCATAACTCTCCCAGACTTCAGGCAATATTACAAAGCCACAGTCATCAAGATAGTGTGGTACTGGTACCAAAACAGACATACAGAAATAAACCCAGACACCTATGATCAATTAATCTTTGACAAAGGAGGCAAGAACTTAAAATGGGAAAAGGAAAGTCTTTTCAGCAAGTATTGCTGGGAAACCTGGACAGCTGCATGCAAATCAATGAAACTAGAACACACCTTCACAACATGCATGAAAACAAACTCAAAATGGCTTAAAAGACTTAAATATAAGACAAGACACCATCAAACTCCAGGAAGAGAACATAGGCAAAACATTCTCTGACATCAACCTTACAAATGTTTTCTCAGGTCAGTCTCCTAAAGCAACAGAAATAATAGCAAAAATAAACCAGTGGGACCTAATCAAACTGATAAGCTTTTGCACAGCAAAGGGAACCAAAAAGAAAACAAAAAGACAACTTACAGAATTGGAGAAAATAGTTTCAAATAATGCAACTGACAAGGGCCTAATCTCTAAAATATACAAATGACTTAAACAACCCAACAACAAAAAAGCCAACAGCCCAATTCAAAGATGGGCAAAGGACCTGAATAGATATCTCTCCAAGGAACATATACAGATGGCCAACAAACACATGAAAAAATGCTCAACATCTCTGATTACTAGAGAAATGCAAATCAAAACTACCACCAGATACCACCTCACACCAGTCAGAATGACCATCATTAATAAGTCCATAGATAACAAATACTAGATAGGGTGTGGAGAAAAGGGAACCGTTCTGTATTGTTGGTGGGAGTGTATGCTGGTATAACCACTATGGAGAACAGTATGGAGGTACCTTAGAAAACTATGCATAGAATTACCATATGACCTAGCAATCCCACTCTTGGGCATATATCCGGACAAAACTTTCCTTAAATAAGACATACACAACCACATGTTCATTGTAGCACTATTCACAATTGCCAAGACATGGAAACAACCTAAATGTCCATCAACAGATGATTGGATTAGGAAGATATGGTGTATACACACAATGGAATATCACTCAGCCATAAAAAATAATGACATAGTACCATTTACAGCAACATGGATGGAACTAGAGGCTCTCATACTGAGAGAAGTAAGTCAGAAAGAAGAAGACAAATACCCTATGATATCACTTATGTCTGGAATCTAATATATAGCACAAAGGAACCTTTCCACAGAAAAGAAAATCATGGACTTGTAGAATAGACTTGTGGTTGCCAAGGGAGAGGGGGAGAGAGTGGGATGGATTGGGAATTTGGGGGTAATAGATGCAGACTATTGCCTTTGGAATGCATTAACAATGAGATCCTTCTGTGTAGCACCGGAACTATGTCTAGTCACTTGTGATGGAGCACGATAATGTGTGGAAAAAGAATATATACATATATGTGTAACTTGGTCACCATGCTGTACAGTAGAAAAATGATGTATTGGGGAAATAAAAAAAATTAAAAATAAAAATAGAAAAACAAAAAAAAAATCAGAAGAGATGACTCCTTAAAATAAATACATTTGCATGGTGTGTTTTATCAGATTAAGAGGTGATTTAGAAAATGTTGAAAAGTTTGGCACTAAATTATTAATGGGTACATGGAAAACTAAGGACAAACATATAAAGCAATGTTAGCTTCAGAAAGGTGAAAGTTATTTAATAAAATTATTTTAATAGTACTTTTACAGTTAGTTGAATAGTGTCCTTCTAAAATAAATGTCCCAGAAGAGCATTAAGATGTGATCTTATTGGAAGTAGGTTCTTTGAAGGTGTAATTGAATTAAGGATTAAGACAAAGCCAATCTGGATTAAGATGGACCCTAATTTTTCTTTCTTTCTTTCTTTTTTTTTTTTTTTTTTTTTGCTTTTTATGGCCTCACATGTGTTATATGGAGGTTCCCAGGCTAAGGGTCGAATTGGAGCTGCAGCTGCTGGCCTACGCCACAGCCACACCAGATCTGAGCCACATCTGTGACCTACACCACAGCTCACAGCAATGCCAGATCCTTAACCCACGGAGCAAGGCCAAGGGTAGAACCCGCAACCTCATGGTTCCTAGTCGGATTCATTTCTGCTGTGCCACGACAGGAACTCTTAATTTTTATTTTTATTTTTGACTGTACCTATGGCATATGGAGATTTCTGAGCCAGGGATTGAACCCTCACCACAGCACTGACCTGAGTCACTGCAGTGACAACACCTGATTCTTAACCCATCACAAAATAATTCATTTTTTTTAAAGACGGACCTTAATTTTGATGAAAGTGTCCTTAAGAGACAGAAAAGAATGCATATGGGGTTCCCGTCGTGGCTCAGTGGTTAATGAATCCAACTAGGAACCATGAGGTTGCAGGTTCAATCCCTGGCCTTGCTCAGTGGGTTTAGGATCCGGTGTTGCCTTGCGCTGTGGTGTAGGTCCCAGAGGAGGCTCGGATCCAGTGTTGCTGTGGCTGTGGTGCAGGCTGGCGGCTATAGCTCCGATTCGAGCCCTAACCTGGGAACCTCCATATGCTGCAGGAGCAGCCCAAGAAATGGCAAAAAGACAAAAAAAAAAAAAAAAAAAAAAAAAGAATGCATAGAGGGACACAGAGAAAAAGGCTATGTGAAGACGTAGAAATTAGATAAATACATCTATAAGCCGAGAAATGCCAAAAGTAGCAACCAATTACTGAAAGTTAGGAGAGAGTCATGGGATGGTTATTCCCTTGAGCCTTCAGAAGGAATCAAACCTTCTGACTCCCTGAATTCAGATTTCTGCTTCTGGAGCTGAAAAAAGTCAATTTTTGTTGTTTTAAAAACAAAATTCCGCAAAATTCATGGCAATTTGTTATGGCAGCTCTAGAAAACTGGCTCAGTCCCCTATTAATTCTATTTGTAAATATTACTTACAATCATGATAAGATCACTGGCCTTATTTTGTAACAACTAATATTGGGACATGTGAGTAACTGACATTTTTGTGCATATCTGGAAAGATTGATGAAAGTATTCGGTCCTTAGAGATTCCTGGTGGCAGAGTGGTTATGGACTCAGCCTTGTCACTGCTATGCCTCAGGTTGGATCTCTGGCCCAGGAACCTCTTTATGGGCACAGCAAAAAAAAAAAAAAAAAAAAGTGTTCAGTCTTTATCTTCCATATGCAATATGGGCAGAGGCTGATTTAGATCTTCATTAAGGACATACTCTTTCTAGCAAAGAGCTAAAGATCAATTTGTAGTCATTTTATAAGTAGAAAGGAGTCACTTGACTATTTCTGTAATTGGAACATGGCCTCAAGTAATGTACTCTTGCTCTTAAAACCACCCCATGTTTACGACTTCTCTCTCCCTTTATTCCTTCACTAACCAGCCTTGTAGACAATTGAGCTATGGCTTCTGAGCTTTTGCTTAAGATCACGTGTTGGTAGAGAAAGAGCCAGGAGACCTATTCAACTAGGATCATATGATTTGCACCATGCATGAGGATGATTATTTGTCATCCACAGGAAATATACAACAATATCTTGGATGTTAAGAGGTAAAAAAAATGATTTTTTTTTTTTTTTTTTTTTTTTTTTGGTCATGGTAGGGATTTATCAGGCAAGATTCAACAAAAAAAGACATGTGAGTGTGCCAACACAGGATTTTATACGGAAGTGTAGTATAGTCTAAACGTTTCTGGGAAATGAGTTGCTTAGCAACTCTAGTGTTTTTACACCGGTGAAGTATCTATCCATTTTTCAAACTCCTTCAACTTGCTTTCTCTTCCTAAGGGGAATACAGAGGGAAAAGTGGTCAGTTGCTATACAAACAGCCCACTTGGATCTAAATTGTCTGAGTGAAGGTACCAGCTGTTAATGGGAGTTCACTGTGATTGTCCAGCTGCTTAGCTTTTGGAAGACTTAAAGATGTTTCTACCTCTTCTAACAAAGAATGCTAGCAAGTGTTAAAGTGTTAAGAAGTTGAATTCAAATGCAGTCCCCATCACAAGAAGGAGCATAGGGGTCTGAATCCCAGGTGGCCTTTTATCTGGTAAATGAACTGTGAAATACGAGAATCATTTTGGAAAAATCTTGCTTGGTATAATGCAGTGAATTTTTTAAAAAATTTTGTTAACCTTTTGATATTTGGGTATTATTTATAAAAGTGATTCTTCACTGAATGAAAGGAGAAATATTTTGATAATTTCTTCAAATGAAAGAACATAAAAGTATCATTACACTGTCTAAACTTCTAGTTAAAACCAGGAGAAAATGCAGAAATATGGCTAACAGATTTGGAGATGGCTGATTCTTCAGAGTGGGGAAAAAAGGGAGAAAATGGGGGTTCTGGGTAGCTAGGTTTGTATGACAGGCCTTATAGAATTGTTTAGCTTTGAAACCCTTATTCACATTTTGCATTAAATACCAGCATTGTGTTTTAATGGGAATACAAATATTTTTAAGTATTTTTTCACAAAATTGAAATAATCCACATACTCTTACAGAAAGATTACAGAAGGATTATATGTATTTCTGAATATCCAAATAATAGACTACTATACAGAAGGTGAAGTATACTAATTGTGAAATAAAATTATTATTACTGATGTACACTAACAATATAAATCCTATGCAATTATACCAAAATATAACTTAAGATCTTTCTAAGATTTAGGTTTATGTATTATTTCTGTTTATAAACATTTTGTTATTTTCAAAATTCTGCAATACTATCTAATCATGTATATATGTGAAATTTAGAAATCAAGGGTGATTTAAATTTTCTTTAAGATCATCAGGCCCATAGCTGAATAAATAGCTATTGATGGCTAAGAAATTACTATAATTGAAAGAAATAGCATATTTAGATCTCCTCTACCTTTTGTAACATTTTATATAATTTTTGATATTCATACATGGAAGAATGATTTATTTAATAGAACACTGAGTTGCTAAACCCATTATATTCTTCTTAAAAAAAGTCATTTATTTCCAGATGTCTTATATTTCCACAGTGTATTTTGTTGGTTGGTAGGTTTATTTCTTTTACTAGAATATGCTGAGTAGCTCACCACTTGAAGATTCTTTGAAAAGAAATGGCAATCAAACAATTCTTAGTTTCAATCAAGAGCATAGTTATTTAGCATTTTTGCACTTCAGTGAGTTATATCAATTTCTGAATGAGGTGACATTTTGCAAAGATGTAATGTTCATAAATTCTTTGATCAATCTTCTCAAATTAAATACAGTATCAGTTTAGCTTCACATATATTTGAATTTAGAAAATTGTCTAACACAATTAAAAATAAAGAATGTGAGAGGAAGTAATTACATTTAACAATAAGATTCCAGTCCTTTTAAGAGAAAATATGTACTGGGAGGGAAAAAACAATAGGAAATATTTGTCACTTTCAGCTTCAGAATCTATAATGATGTATAGAAAGGATATAAATTTGATTACTAGAAAAAAGGAACAAATTATTTATCTGAATCCTGGAATAATTGCAACATTGCATTCAGTGCTGGAAATTAGAGTAATAAAGTCATATTAAAACTAAACTGTATTTGTGCAACTCAAAACTAACTCCCATTTGCAAACTTGCTTGTTTGATCCTGCCTCCCATATATCATCTACTTGGGGTCTGTCTTGACAAATTATTTTAGAGCTTTACATTCCCGTTAGCTGTAATTGCCCCACTCTCACTCTTACTGTCTTCTCATTTATTTCCTATGTTACCCTCATTGAGAGTTACTCTGGATTTGCTCTGCTCTAACTTAATCCCACATCAATTCCCATTACAAAACTTTTCATTGTGCCCTCTGGAACCCCATTTTTCACTGTTGTTAATGTAAATTTTAAAAACCTCAATTTCTTCTTGATTATTGCTTTCATTTCCTCACCTCTTCTGGAATCTAGATCTGATCATTCTAAGCCTAATCATCACTCTGACACCTTAAGTAAAACAAAAAACAAACAAGACATGTGTTAGACAGTTCATGTATAACATCTCCTCCTTTATTTTGCTGTTATCTACTACATTTTTTGACTATCTATCTACTTAAACAGTAACCCTCCTCTCGGACCCAAGCCTTTCCATCTTCCTAAGTCATTCTATAAATGTAGATAACTTCAATATTTAGCGGTGTAGTTCCTTGGCCTCCTTTCCAAGTGAATTTATATCCATTTCAGTTTTACCCTCCCACATCCCCTTAGCAACAGCATCAAACTTGTCTTCACCTGAGTCTTCTCTAACCAGAAACAATTAATCAGTCATTAATATATTCTCTGTTTGCAGCTTCTTTGACTTCGAGATTTTTCACCTTATTAGATCTCACCACTTCTTAAAATCTCATGGTATTTAATCTGGTATGTTCTCCCTAGTTGTGACCTCTTTTCCTGACACTCTCCAGCCTAGACTCCATATTTTATGCTTGTAATTGCTGTCTTGTCAGTATGCTCAATTTAATTGCCCCATGTGCTGATGTTTGCCTATTGGGCTGTCTATTATGATATGCCTAAACCTTAGATATATATAATCATGTAGGCTGGCAAATCTGTACATCTGTGGTTTGCAAAGCCTGCGCTATCTCCTCTTGTTTTCACCAGATGAATTTTACTCTTATGTACCAAAGAAAAAGATAAATCAGAACCAGAATGTTTTTACCTTGACATTATCAAAGCTGTGTAGGTAGCTTCGGGGTTTTTCTTTGAAAGTAGCATTTTTCTAAAAGTTTCATTTTTTTTTATACCTACTCCCTTATAGTCCCTCTCTTTGTCTGGAGTTCACAAATCTCTAATATCTCCTGTAGTGGTAGTAATGAACCTATTTTAGATGATCTTTTAATTTCATGCTTTCTCCTCAACCATTTCCAAGTGGAAATCATGCAATTTATGAATGCCTGTATCAATATCATTGATAATATTTTAGCATTAATAGCAAATTATAAAAAGAGTCACTTCAATAGTATAAAATATTTAGGTATATCATAATTTACAGTTTTAATATTAGAATGAGGAAAAATAAGCTAGTTTCATAAATGCCAAAGCTATTTGTTAAATATACAATGTTTCTGGGAAAAGGATTAGTATATAACACATCTGGTAAAGTCTCTGATAAATTGTGTGTGAATGTGCACATGTACATATATATAAACATACATATATTCAATACCATGTATAATGATAAAACTATAAGTAGTCCCATCATATCCTGTTATATTTAGGTAGAATATTTTTGCTTTCACTGTTATTATTTCATATTTTTTAAGTATTGTTCAAATCAAATTGAAAATATGAAAAAATGGCCTTTATATTCTTCTATTAATATACTCACTGAAAATGAATCAATGTTTTTTCTAAAACATTCACCTATAATAGATTTTTAAAATATTTTAGAATTCATCCAACCAATATATTGAACTGGAAATTTTATTTTACTTTTGTCCAGTTTGAAATTTTTTGAACATAGTCCTTTATATTTTTGTTGAAAAATTATAAATTGCTAGTTATGGTTATAAATTGCTAGTTATGGTTATAAATTGCTAGTTATGGTTATAAATTGCTAGTTATGATCTCACCATTTAAATTAACTACATGTTTATTCCATGTAAGTTGTATATGACTCACTAAGCCTGTATTTCTTAATTCTCTATCCAGGTGCTAGTGTGTAGCTTTGGTGTACAGCACAAGTAATAGCAATAGCATAGTCAATGTTATCATCTTTAGGAGTTTTATAAAGCTGAAAATCGCTGATGTATATTAAATTTTTAGAATTAGGTTGAATAAGCTATATATAAACATAATTATCATTTTTCTGGTTATAAACACCTATCTTCTGCAGTAGTCTTAAATAAATTAGTTG
This sequence comes from Sus scrofa, assembly GCF_054392235.1. Taxonomy (NCBI): domain Eukaryota; kingdom Metazoa; phylum Chordata; class Mammalia; order Artiodactyla; family Suidae; genus Sus; species Sus scrofa. The sequence goes on from NC_139390.1 coordinate 67,932,515, forward strand.
AAAAGTTGGCATGATTTTGATAACGTGGTAGGAAAAATATCTTTTTGTGTTGCTGCGCAAATATCTTTGGAACAAATGGACTTGTCATATTGTGATAAAAAGAAGTTTGCAAGAATAACAGTGAGCCAGTGTTAGTTTTTGCTTCGGGAGAAGTATTGGAACACTAAGATTCTACAAAAAAAGGATGCATTCTTTTTTCTTTGTTGATGTCACTACTGGAAATAACGTGCTTAGAACAATAATTGCTTCAGATAGCTGGGAATATCAGGCTCTGGCAGATGTCAGAAATGTAATTCTTTGATGTAAGACAGATTTTTATAGCTTCTATTTCTACTGAAAGAGTTTTCTCGTGCATATGCTCATGAAAATATAAACAGTAAAATTATAGATTCTCTTTTCACTCAAGCAGTTTTAAAACCATACAAAGGCAGTACATTCCTTTTTCTTTCATAGAAAGTGACAGTATTGGAAATCACAGTTTAGATAATGTATATAAAATTTTTATCTTTCCTATTTAAAAGCTTTTTTACTGAGGACTTTAGAATAAGGAAGCTTTGCTTTTTAATTTTATGAGTTAAAGAATTCTTACCTTCAACACTGGGAAACAAGGCAAGAGTTTATAAAAAAATTCAGTAGCACTCTGCAGGATTTTTGGTAAAAAAGCCTACTCATATTAAAAGGCTGTGCAAAGCTAATTTCTCTTAGAAAATTTAAAGTACACAATGCCATGGAGAGTGCAGAGGACAACATTGAAAGTCCTCTTTTACAAGGAGGCTTTCTTTCTCAGATTCAATCGTAATCACTGTGAGCATTTTGATGTATCATAAAGAGCTTTATAACACACACACACACACACACATCCTCACAATCATTCACCATTTTGTCTTTTTGTCCTTTCAGGGCTGCACCCACAGCATATGGAGGTTCCCAGGTTAGGGGTCCAATCAGAGCGGTAACCTCCAGCCTGTGCCAGAGCCACAGCAACACCGGATCCTCAACCCACTGAGCACGGTCAGGGATCAAACTTGTGTCCTCCTGGATACTAGTCAGATTCGTTTCCACTGAGGCACTATGGGAACTCCTCAATCACCATTTCGCTCTCTAAAGCTATGAGGATGGCATAGGTGGACTGCACCAGTTGCTCACTAGCCTGCTGCTGGCTGATGAGCAGAAGGAGGGAAGGGTCGAGAGTTCTCTTTTACTATCCCTGAAGGTGGATGAGGGCTGTCACTCCCTCTGTGAAAATCTGTACAAGTTATGTCAGGTTGTTTCCTTCACATATTGCTGGTGGTAACAGTTCTTTGTAGCCATCCTTCTGTCCCCTCCCTTGTTTTGTCCCTAAATCTTCTTAAACGTTAAAAAAGTAGTCTTTTTATTATTTTATCCTCAACTATCCAATTTTATTGTGCTATGTGTTGCTTGCAGGGACCCTTTACATATTTTGTGGATAAACATTTATATTCTATTCTAATATGTACATTCTCTGTTTCCCCCAGTCTTTTCCAATACCATAAGTATTCTTACAATGTAAATTAGATCACACATGATTAAAATATATGGGAAGTATATCATTATAAGCAGAATTCCTGTTTTTCATATGTGATGTTTTTCACGGGCAGTGGTTGCAGAATAGCAGAAATCATAATCATTTTCAGGAAAGAAAAAAACAACAAAACAGCTTGACTGCTGCACTGGAAGTGGGGAGTGTTTGGGCTATGTTTTAAGAAAATTACAGTCACATGCCTGCATCCAGAAATCCTTCAGAGACATTTGTGTAAAGTTTAGAAAGCTCTGGACTCCTAGGAGTTTACATTGACAACCTTGCCCACCTTTACCATGGCCCCTGGTCTAGGGCCCAGCTCCATCTGCCTTGCCTCCCTGCTTGAGTTAAAAGACTGTCAAAATTTCCTGTTTCTTGTTTCATTTATTCTCAATACCTATTGAGACAGTTTCCAGCCTTGATGGGTAGTCCTAATTATCTTCTAAATGACTAGTACAGTTTTTGCTATGGAAGTATTAGCACTTCTATTTTGCACTTCTGTTAAAAAACTGCATACTGAGTTGTATGTTATTTCTCTTAAGCTTTGTAGTTTTAATGTATGATTTTTGGAACTCAAGACTCTTAAATAATACGTACAATATATATGATATCAGAAGTACCACCATATCTATCCATGTCTCTATATATCTACCTATCCGCATGTCTATCATCTGTCTATCCATCAATTCATCTATCTGTCATCTATCTTTAATTATTTTCTTCATTTGCTGGATTTCTTAGGAAGGCCTAATTGGATTGTTGAAATATTTTTACTATATATCTTGCCATAGTTTTATAGTTTGATTTTTTTTATAATATTGAGTTGTCAAATTCATAATTCATTTTTTTCTAAATGGTGTGAAGGAGAAAATTAGTTTCTTCTTCTCCAAATTGAAAGACAATCAACTCAAAACAATTAATTAAAAAACTATTTTTCACTGATTTAAATGCCATTCTTATAGCAAATAATATAGGATAAGATAGTAAATTTTGGAGTTCCCATCATGGTGCAGTGGTTAACAAATCTGACTAGGAACCATGAAGATGTGGGTTCTATCCCTGGCCTCGCTCAGTGGGTTAAGGATCCAGTGTTGCTGTGAGCTGTGGTGTAGGTCCAGCAGACGCAGCTCGGATCCCGCATTGCTGTGGCTCTGAAGTAGGCTGGCAGCAACAGCTCTAATTAGACCCCTAGCCTGGGAACCTCCATATGCCGTGGGTGCGGCCCTAGAAAAGACAAAGACAAAAAAATAAAATAAAATAAATTTTGACATTGACGTAGGATCTATTTCTATACTCTATAAACTGTTATATAGACCTTTTGTTTTTTGTTCTTGTGCTAGTACCATTCTGGTCAAATACTAAGCTTTGTGAACTGGGATTATAACTCTTTTAAGAAAAAAACCATGTTTGTTATTAAATAATCTTTTCCAAATTAATGTGAGAATATTGTATCAAGTTACATAAAATATAATGTTATTTGATAGGATCTCTTTCAATTTATAAGTTAATTTGGGTAGAATTTAAGCCTTTAAAATGTTCAGATATAAACACAGACACTTATATGCACATAAATAATCAGGTCTAATAAAATTTTATAAACCATAATTCAAGTAGGCCTTATATATTTAATCAGTTTTAATTTACTGATTGGATATTGCTGCTACATAAGATAGGAGTTATCATTATGACATGACTTTATATTAGGCCATCTGTATCAGCCACCTTTTACATAGCTGCAAGTAAATGAAAGCTACCTTATAATGGTTCTACAAGTGTTATGCAAATATACCAGGTATGCTAGAGTACTATATATGGGAATAATAATGAAATGCAATCAGCATAAGATATGCATGCAATTTCTCTCTCACGAATCACATGTGTTCTCTGAGGAACACACCATAGCCTAGTAAGTCCAGACATATTTGGGAGAGAGACTGGGATCTTTGGGCTATGGGTTTTTAAGCTGTATTAGTAAAGAAGTACTGACAGCTCTTCTGATGTGACCATGGTCCAAAATACATTATTACTGTAGCATAATCTTGAATGTGGTTTAGCATTAGTCTTTGTGCTAACCGGTTGAACATTCAGCCACAGTAGTAGATAAATCAGCCTTGGTAAAATAATGTCCATGCTAATAAACTCATGTTATGTGTCAATTCCTATCAAAATGGCTAAAATTTGTATAGACCAATTGTGTAGGTATTATAGTCTGCAAGGACAGAGGCTTATTGATTTTTCTACTTGGACAACCAGTATCTCTTCTGTAGTGGATGATATTAACAGTGGTATAAGATACAAAGACAGGCAACAGTCTAGACTCATGATGTATCTAGGCCATTTCTATTCAAAATTTCTTGGTCTCCATATCTATTATCTTGACCTTTAGAGGCCTTCACCTAACTATCCAAGTTACTCATAAATATCCATCAATCTATATAAGGTGTTTATTCTCTATGTAATAGAAGATTCTGTTGTACAATAGATTTCTGCTGTGCCTGCTCTATGCAAAGATTTTCAGGTTTCACAAGACTTAGATTATGATTACAGCTCTTGTCTCAGTCACATCATGTTCATGGTCTAATGCCTGCTTTCTATAGGGTGCAGTGGCATTTCAGGAGCTGTTTTTTAGTGGTGAATATTTCTCTACTGTAGAAGGTATGACCTTGGTTCAAAATTCTTTTGGTTGGAGTTCCCGTTGTAGTGCAGTGGTTAACGAATCCGACTAGGAACCATGAGGTTGCGGGTTCGGTCCCTGCCCTTGCCCAGTGGGTTAACGATCCGGCGTTGCCGTGAGCTGTGGTGTAGGTTGCAGACGCGGCTCGGATCCTGCGTTGCTGTGGCTCTGGCGTAGGCCGGTGGCTACAGCTCCGATTCAACCCCTAGCCTGGGAACCTCCATATGCCGCGGGAGCGGCCCAAGAAATAGCAACAACAACAAAACAAACAAACAAAAAAAAAATCCTTTTGGTCTAAGCTTACTCTCTCCTATTAATATTCTTCATGCTACATTCTTATCCATGAAGTAAACCTGTAGCATCATTGACTTGACCAGACTATGATTATTTACATTATACAGTAAGCTCTCCAAAGAGCCCTCAGATAAAAACTCCCACACCAAAATCAACAGCCTTCTGCATTGCCCTGAAAATGGGTTAGAGCAGAATTACCAAAAGTGGAATGCACTGTGTCCAAAATCTGAATATGTTAACCAAATTCTGTGCCACTTTCCTCAAGGTGGATAGTGCAAGGTATAATAAAATATCTAACATCCTGGAAAAATCATCTTAGTATGAACCAGACCACTAGACTAATAAACATTTCACCAAACTTTAAGGCTTTAGAATCTTTTTAGAGCTCATTTCCTACCAAGATAGACCATATCTTGGGTAAACTTGAACAATTAAAATAAATGAAATCATACAAAGTATTATTTATATGATGATAATTGAACCAAACTAGAGATTAATGAGAAATACAATAGGAAAATCTCTAAACATGCAGAAGTTAAGCGACATACTTACAAATGATTCCTGGGTCAAAGAAATAGTCTTAGAGGAGTAAATATATAGAAAAGAATGAGAATAAAAATGTGACATATCAAAATATGTGGGACAGAGAAAAAAAGAGTGCTGGGAGAGAAATGCATAGCACTGAATATTTACATTAGAAAAGAAGAAAGGATTCAAATAACCTAAATTGTCTACCTCAAATAATTAGAAAAATAGGAGCAAACTAAACCCAAAGCAATTAAAAGGAAGAAAATAAGAGATACAAGATGAAATAAAAAAATCCAATCAGAAAAATAATACAGTCTATGAAACAAAAAGCTTTTTCTTAAAAATTATTAAAATCAATAAATTTCTAGCTAGACTGGCAAAAAATTTTTAAAAAGACACAAATCACCAATATCAGACATAGAAATGTGGATATTACTGTACATTTTGCCACCATTAAAAAGTTAATGAGGAGATACTATGGAAATTTTTGCATTTATAAAATCAACAGTTTAGGTAAATGAGAAGATCCCTTGTGGTTCGGCAGGTTAAGGATCTGGAATTGTTGCTGTAGTAGCTCAGGTCACTTCTGTGGCGTGGGTTCAGAACCTGGTCCAGGAATTTCTTCATGCCATGGCACAACCAAAAAGAAGAAACAAAGTAGGGAAATGGGTGAATTCCTTTGAAACCTCAAACTACTTGTGGAGAGCAGAATAACACCCCTCCCCCAACAGATCTACCTTTAAAACTTTGAGGCGTGTAACTATGTTTGATTTGAAGTCTTGAACTTCGAAGTTTTGATTAAATTAAGGATCTTGCAATGGGAAGGTTATCCTGGATTATCCTTGAGGGCACAATGGATCATAAATCCTTATAGAAGAACAGTAGGAATGTCGGATTCAGGAAAGGTTATATGACAATAGAAGCAGGGGTTATAGTTAAAGAAAGAGATTTCAAGACACTGTACTGCTGGCATTGAAAAGGATGAAGAAGCCATGAGCCAAGGAATGTAGGTGATCTCTAAAATTCCTGTAAAATACAAGGAAAAAAGATTGTACTCTTAGAGTCACCAGCATTCAGACCTGCCAATACCATGGTTTCAGAAGTTCTTACTTCTAGGATTGTAAGATAATAAATTTGTGGGTTTTTTTTTTTTTTTTGAAATATATAGTTGATTTACAATATTGTGTTAGTTTCAGGAGTACAGCAAAGTGATTCAGTTACACTTTCAGAGCTATACACTAAATCCTTGTTATTTATCTGTTTTATGTATGGTAATACATACCTTTTAATCCCATACTCCTAATTCATCCCTTTTCCCTTCCCACTTGGTAACTCTAAGTCTGTTTCCATCTTGTAAATAAATCAATTCATATCATTTTTTATGTTCCATATATAATTGATGTCATATATTTGCCTTCCTTTGTCTGACTTCATTTAGTATGGTAATATCTAGGTCCTTCCAAATACATTTCTTTTTGTCCCAACACACTTTTATTGTCTCAATACAATGACCTAAGCAGGAAATGCATGTTTTTGAAGCCACTAAATTTGTGAAAATTTTATAGCAGTAATTGGAAGCTAATACACTAAAAGAAACAAATCATGATAAATACATACCATCTGAATAGACTTACAACCATTAAAGAAATTGAATAAGGAACTAAAAACCTCTCAAGAAATTTGTCTGTTCAGATGATATTTCTAGAGAATCTAATCAACAAGTAAAGAATACTACATGTTCTCTTCTTGAATATAGATTCTCAACTTTTTTGAGGCTAGTATTATTACCCTGAGAACAAAATAAAAAATAATACCATAAAAAGGAAAGAAAACTACAGATCAATATTTTTCATGAACTTCCGTGCAAAAGTTCTTAACAAAATATTAGCAAATAAAATCCAAAAATATATGCAAAAGATTACTATTAGTAATCGGAAAATATGTAAGGCTGCTTAAACATCTGGCAGTTAATACATGTAATAAAACATATCAAGAACCTAAAGAAGAAAAACTGGTATGATAAGAAAAATGAAATACCTTCCCATAACAAGCATGCTCAGAAAATAGAAACAGAGGAAAATATCTTCAACTTTATAAAGAGCATATACAAAAAAATCTGTATTTAGCTTCATATTTAGTAATGAAAAATTCAGTGTTTTCTTTCTAAAATTAGGAAATAGGCAAAGATGTACATCCTCACTGTTTCTGTTCAACAGACTATTGGAAGTTTTAGACTGTACTTAATTTTTAATATTTTTGGCCCAGATTTTTATTCTTAAAAATTCTCACTTAATAAATTTTATTTAAAGCATTTTAAAAGAATGCTATTTCTTCACAAGGAGGATTGCTTTTTTTGTCTTTATTTTTAAAATGCTTTTTTATTGAAATGTAATTGATTTACAGTGTTGTGTTTGTTTCAAGTTTTAGAATTATTCTTAAATGCATTATTTTTGCCATATCATCCTTTCCCCAAATGGCCATTTTAATGCTAAGAAAAATATAACTGTGGTATTTTCCAAGATAAGTGCAAGTGTTTGGATTATATTAAAAATTCATCTAGAAAGAAATGCTTCTGCCATAAGCGGGTTGCAGATTCCTCATAGATAAATCCATAACAAAAAGGAAAGATATCCCTAGAGTCTATCAAAAATTGATGCTTATAATGATTCTTTTGGATTACCTCCAAAAGGTAATGGAGTGCCTCATTCTTCTGGATTACCTCATACTGTCCTTTTTGAGTCTCAAACATTGACCTAGCAATTGTTGAATCTGAAAGCTGGACTAAATAAGACATCGTCTTTCAAAATTTTTCAAACAGGAATGTCTTCCTAATGACATTTCTGGGATCCAAGTTGAAACTTGACCAATTATTTTTGCATAAATTTTTTGCCAGTCTAGCTGACATTCAACTATAAATCCTCATAGTCAGTTTGAAGAGTAGATTTAATAAGTTTAGGCCTTTATCTGTTCCCTATAGAGGAGAAGTATTTAAGAAAGAAAAAATCCAAAATATTAAAGAAAAAATTCAAGACAAGACTAAAGCATAGGAGGTATGACTTTGTACAAATAGTCGAAATCAAACTCAAAGCAAACAATAATAAACTAGGCAAATTAGTAGCAAAAATACTTACTAAATGCAACATAAAATTCTATATAATTACCCAGGTCTAATTATTTACCCATGATGCATCATCTCCCAATAAAAAGTCAGATCGCTTTAATAGAAAAACAAATTTTAAAATCTGCTGGTTAGTGACAATATCTGGCACAACAATATAAATTTAGTACTAAGAACCCAGAGAATCAAATCAGAGCTTATATAGTTGAGACAATTTTTCTTGGCCTTAAATTGAAAGGATAAAAAGAAGTTTGAGTACAGGGGTCTAGAAAACATGTCTAATTTGTGTTTATCTGAGATTACCATGGAATGATGCCAAACAAGAGTCTCTAATATGAAATTGAGAAAACGTCCAGAATTCTCAAGGAATAAGTACATCTCTCAATACATAGAATTATGAAGTTGAATTTATGGCTTAGTTAGATAAAGAAGAGCTGGTCACATGTGAAACCATGGAGGAAAGAAACAGATGAGCCTGTATAAAATTAGGGAGGTTTTAAGGTTTTATTTACTTATCTATTTATTTTTATTTTATTGAATTAGTTACACACAAGAGTGGTAGTTGACATCAGTCTAATATCATGATTTACATTGTCTGAGAAGTGTGTTTAGTGTTGATTTAAAACAAGGGTATGTTGACATTCAGTCTTAGAAGTGTGTTCACTGGAGTGTCTACCAGTCTGGCTCATGTTCGAAGTGTAAGGCTGCTCTACTTGGTGGGTGTGCTTACTGAAGCAATTGTCATTGATCGATCACACCAGTTTACAATCCATCCTGGTGCTCACTTGTTACTTGTTACTATGACTATAAAGCTGTCATTGATTGATTAAATAGTTTAGAATCCATTTCCAGTATCACTGGCCATAATGAGTTGTCAGTCTTTCCTGGGAATGTGGGGATTACTTTGTTTATGTTTTTATTCTCTATGGGTATTGACTCTGAGAACTTGCTCTTGTCTGACAACTAAATTACAGATTATTTATGTTGCTATCATTTATATCTGTCTCTCATTACCAATTCTTTACATTTGGTTTCAAAAGTTAAGCAATATAATTTCTTGATTCCCATCTATCTCATCCCTGGAGACTATGGTCTATTAACCAATGACATAGATTCTCAGGTCAAGTGAGACCCCCCCCAGGACTCTATATCTCCAGTACTTGGGATACATGTTCATAGAAGCATCCTCTGCAATCAAACCTGGCCCAGATAGGGCAGTCACTACTGAGATTTTTAATAATGCTATTGATCCTCTCATTAGCAAATTCCTTATCAAAAATAGTAAAGAGAGGATCATCTCTGTTGTCCCTAGAAATGTAATCATCTGTGGATTTTTTGACTTTATGGCCTAACATGTCCACCTCCTTGGATTTTTAAAAGCCCTTTCTCTTCCTCTTCCAAGGAAGTTCCAAAATCTTCATTTTTTTCCATCCAAACTCCAAAAAAATATTCCAGTAGCAAATTAGGATCAACATAGTACACTTTACCAGATTATTCAATCCTGATTTCTGAGAATCCCCCTTAGACAATAAACCTTCATAAACAGTCTTATACTCTGACACCCCACTTGTACTATCTCTTCCAAAATTTAGTCATATGTATGTTCTTCTAATTCTAGTTGGTGCATACTAGATGGTGCTACAGTTCTTTGATGAAAAATCTCTTTTCTCATATAACATAAACAGTACTTAATTAGGTTATGGCCTGAATGATTTCTACATTATAGAATACCTTGGAACTTTCATTAAAGCCTAATATATGAACATTTAAAATTTATTTCATTATTTTTTGAAAAATATATGTATTACATACTTTTAAAATACTAATTGTAATTATCTATATATATTAGGAAATAAATATGGCATTATACAATAATTTTTGGAGTTTTTTTTCTCATCATTGATATCTAGTCTTACAGCATTTGGTCAGAAAAGATAATTGATATTATTTCAATTTTCTGAAATTTATTGAGGCTTGATTTGTGGCCCAGAATGTGATCTACCCTAGAGAATGTTCTGTGTGCACTTGAGAATAATGCATATTCTTCTGCTTTTGAATGGAATGTTCTATAAATATCTATAAGTCCATCTGGTCTAATGCATAATTTAAAGGCTGTATTTCCTTGATTTTTCTCTCTGTATGATCTGTCCATTTACTGTAAGTGGGGTGTTAAAGTCCTCCATGTTTATTGTATTATTTTTTATTATTCCTTTACACTGAGGTGCTGCTATGATGGGTACACGTGTATTTAAAATTGTTATATCTTCTTCTTGGATTGATCCTTTGATCATTATGTAATGACCTTCTTTGTCTCTTGTAGCCATATTTATTTTAAAGTCTATTTTGTCTGATATTATTATTGCTACTCCAGTTTTATTTTGATATCCATTTGCATGGAATATCTTCTATCCTCTTACTTTCAGTTTGTATGTGTCCCTAGAACTGAAGTGAGTCTCTTGTTAACAGCATACACACACACACACACACACACACACACACACACACACACACACACACACACACACATCTTGTTTTTGTATCCATTCAGCCAGTTTATGTCTTTTGGTTGGCTCATTTAGTCCATTTACATTTATTTATTGAGATGGGTGTTATCATTGCCATTTTGTTAATTCTTCTGTATTTGTTTTGGTTGGTCTTTTTTCTTCCCTTCTTCTTTTGTGGTTTGATGACTATCTTTAGTGCTTGGATTGCTTTTTCTTATTTGTGTGTGTATCCATTGTAGATTTTTGTTTATGGTTATATGAGGATTTGATATAGGAGTCCATATATGTATAAGATTGTTTTAAGTTGCTGGGCTCTTAACTGCAAATGCATCTCCAGTATCCTATGCTTGTACTCGCCTCACCATTGCTGGATATATTTGTGTGTGAATGTTTTCCTACCTTTATATACATGTTTGCCTTTACCAGTGAGCTTTCTCATCTGTAGTTTTCTTGTTTCTAGTTGTGGCCTTCTTTTCTACCTAGAGAAGTTCCTTTAGTATTTGTTGTAAATCTGGGTTTGGTGGTATTGAATTCTCTTAGCTTTTGCTTGTCTATAAAGCTTTTGATTTTTCCTTCAATTCTGAGTGAGAGCCTTGCTGCATAGAGTATTTCTGGTTGTAGACTTTGTCCTTTCACCACTTTAAATATATCATGCCTCTCCCTTCTGATCTGCAGAGTTTCTGCTGAAAAATCAGCTGATAACCTTATCAGGGTTCCCTTATATTTTACTTGTTGCTATTCCCTAGGCATTTAAATATTTCAATGTTTCAATATTCAATTATCCTTTCAATATTTTCTCTTTATCTTTGTACAGTTTAGTTAATATGTGTCTGGGGTTTCTTCCTTGGTTTTATTCTACATGGTATTCATTGTGCTTCCTGGATTTTGGTGAGTGGTTCCTTTCCCATGTTAGGGAAATTTTCAGCTATTATCTCTTCAAATATTTATCCCACCCTTTCTCTTTTCGCCTGCTGTGCCTATAATGTGAATATTGGTGCATTTAGAGTTGTCCCAGAGTTCTCTTAGACTGTCCTCATTTATTTTTGGTTGTTTTTTCTTCATCCTGTACTGTGTCAGTGATTTTCACCAGTCATTCTTCCACCTCACTTACCCATTTGTCTGCTTCCTGTATTCTGCTATTGGTTCCCTCTAGTGAATTTTTTATTTTGGTTATCATGTTTTTCATCTCAGCTTGTTTAATCTTTAGATCTTCCATTTTTTGTTAAACATTTCTTTAATTTATTGCTCCAGTTCTTTTTTCTGAGGTCTTGGATCATCTTTACTATCATTAATCTAGTCTTTTTCATGTAGGCTGCTTATTTCCTGTTCACTTAGCTGTTTTTCTGGGGTTTTGTCTTGTACCTACATCTGTTCATATTTCTTCACCTTTTCATTTTGTATAGCTTTTTTTGTGTGTTCTACTTTTTGCTGGCTACAGGATTGTAGCCTCTTTTGCTTCTGGTGTCTGCCTCCTTGTGGCTGAATTTGGTACGGGGCTTGCCGTAGGCTTCCTAGTAGGAGAGATTGGTGCCTGCTCACTGGTAGGTGGAACTGAAACTTGTCCCTCTGGTGGATGGGGCTTTGCCTCTTGGTGTAATCAGAGGTGGCTATATGCCTGGGTGGGCTTTAGGCAGACCGTTTGCTGATGGGTGGGTCTGTGTTCCCACCCTGTCTGTTGTTTGGCCTGGGGCTTCTCAGCTCTGATGGTTGGGGCCAGATTTTTCCAAAATGGCCACCTCCAGGGGAGTTCACACCAATGATTATTCCTTGGACCTCTGACTCCAATGTCCAGCCCCCACAGTGAGCCACAGCCACCCCCTTATTTCCCAGAAGACATTCCAAGACCAATGGGTAGGACTGACCCAGATCCTTATAGAATCCCTGATTTGCCCAGTGCACATGAAAGCTTTTGTGTGCCCTCCAAGAGTGGGAGTCTCTGTTTTCCCCAGTCCTGTGGAGCTCCTGAGCACATGCCCCACTGGCCTTCAATGCCAAGTGCTCTGGGGGCTCCTCCTCCCAATGCCAGACTCCCAGGATGGGGAACCTGAGGTGGGGCTCAGAACTCTCCCTCCTTTGGGAGAGCCTCTGAGATATAGTTATTTTCAACTCTGTAGGTTGCCCATCCAGTATATGAGAGTGCTTATATTGCAAAAGTGCCCCTTCTTCCATCTTGATGTGGCTTCATCCTTGTCTAGAGTATGAGATATTTTTTTCTGTAGCTTCCAGTCTATTTTGTTGATGTTTGTTTAACATTTAGTTGTAATTTTGGTGTTTTCATGAGAGAACATGAGCTTGAGTTCTTCTATGCCACCATCTTGTCTCTAATCCTATACAAGATGTTAGTTGAACAACTATAAAATGTTGCAAATAGAAATTTAAAAGAATTAAATAGATAGTATTATTCTTATGTATTGGGACTGACAATATTTTGTATAAGGCAAGTCCCTCCAAACTGATCTAGAAACTTAATATCTATCAAATTCCTAGATAACTCATATAAAATTGTTTTTAAAAAAATTTAAAGAAATTGACAATCTTACTTCTAACATTGCTTGGAAAGTCAAAAGACTTAGGGTAGTCCAAATGATCTTAAGACAGAAGGACATGATGGATGAATGTAAATCATATGATTACAATAATCAATATACAAAAATCAATTATATTTCTATGAATGCAAATGTATTTCAGGCATAAAATGCATAAATAAACAGCAGTATAGTCATATAACAAAATATTATACAGTAATTACAATGAACAGTGCCATAATATAGCAGCAATATTAATAAATCTCATAAGCATACTGTGGTACAAAGGAAGTCTATAAAAAAAGAATAAATATTCTATGCTCAATTTAAATAAATTTGTAAACAGTTCAGACTAAAATGTGGTGCAAGATATCAGGACAGAATTTAATTTGGGGAAAGGGTAGTGTTTGGATGAGTTCATTTCTTGGGGACCCACTGTTTTGCTGGCAATATTTTATTTTCTGAGCTGGATTTGTTTACTTTGTAATAATTCATTCATTTTTCACACATCACATTATAAAATTTAAAAATTTAATATTCTCAATGTTTGATAACATGGAAAATTGATATTCATATACTATTCAAGATTGTCTAAATATATTTGGCCACATTATCTGGTAATTAAAATAATCTCAAATTTGAAAACGATTATTACCTTTCACTTAGTAATAAGATATTTACTTCACTTTGTTGTATTTATAAGATAGGGAAGTTGTCTAAATACAGCATATTTTCCAAGAAAAACTGTTGAATGTAAACTGCAAGGAGTAGAATGATGCCAACATTATAATGTGATGAAATTCCATAGTTAAGCTATGGGGATAAACTGATTCAAAATACAAGATATTCTTATATTTACATAGCATTATAACTTTCATCAACCATATTTTTATATTTTACATTTTTATATTACATAACTAAATACTTTTACAAGATGTTATTTTGCCCATACAAAACAATTAGAAAGTATGTAAGACTATTAATTAATTTCAACTTGCCAGTGAGGAATCATTTGGTGGAGCTGAGAGAGAGGACCAAAACTACATAGTGATAGCATGAAAAGCTTTGGCTTTTCTAGCTCATCAGCTGGAACAAGAGCTGTATGTATTACACATGTGTGAAATTCAAATTCTATCTGCGAAGGCCTTCAGAGAACATTTAATATATAGAATAAGGCATCTTGAAATACACTTTGATTTTTATTGTATTACCTAAGAATCTTCACCATCAATACTTTTTTAGAGTATTAGAATTCTAGACAGTTATTTACAAATTCATATGAGTGAGGGTGCTCATTCTTATTGGTGATATCAAATGTATCTTGAGGATAATATATAGATATAACTGCTATTTCCACTGGCTCTCTCCATTATCTTCACTCCAGATGTTTTTGCCCCCTCAAAATTGTGGGTAGCAGGGGACCCTTTTCCTGAGAAGCTTATGTGATTCTGTTCTTAATGTTGCAAGAGAAATTCTGTTTGGAAAGGAAAGAGAAGAAAGACAGTGATGAAATTTCATCTGCATAGATCTTACAAAGTGTTATTTCCCATTTATTGGTTAAAAAAAAAATCTGTGAAGACAGAACCATGGCAAAAGTATTTCCTAAACAATAGAAGGTCAGGATCTAGAATTTAGAATTCTCCCTGGTAGACTTGTGTTACTGCCACTGGCTGACAGGATAACCGGAAGGCATTTCTACAGCTTTTGAGCAGATAATTACTTACTCTGATATCCCAATATTATTGTTTTACACCTAAATGTCAGATCTTACTCTTTAAAAGCCAATTCCATTTAAAATTACAAAGTACATGTCTGAACTTTTGACACAGGTATTTTAAAAACTCAGTAAAATAATTATTGCCATAAAATCCACAAGTCCTGACTCTTTTCTTCTTTACAATTTTTACAAGCTTGCTTGCTTTCTTTGTGTAGAAAACGCATTCATATTATCTGGCTTCTTTGAATTTTCATTAGTATTAATTATTCCAGAGCAGTATAGTAATGTCTTTCCTGGTAACATATTGCCAGTTTTGACAAGAGGAGAGTGACTGCAATAACTAAACTTGTTTCCCAAATTGAATTTGCTTATTGTGTCTTATGATTGTTATGACTGTGGTTGTCACATTTTATACATTGACAGTAATCATTACATTAAAAAGAAAGAATATCTTAACAAGAGCATTAATTAAGATTTTATGGTTACTTATGAGTCTTGGAGATAAAAACGGGTAAAATTTATTGATTCCTTTTATTATTTTTTCCTATGGAAAGTCAGAAAAATAGTGTCAAATATAATCTTCTACCCCATATTTCCTATGTGTAAAAGTTTAATTTCCTGCTTGTGCCTATAGAGAAAAATCCAACTTCAAAAATTTCATTCTGTCTGCTTAGATTTCTATTTTATATCACACAATTAAAATAAATTTTAAAAATAGCATGAAAACAATGACAGATCTTCTCAGAGAATTGGTCCCAACGTACCACAGAAGAAAACCACTTTACTGTTTTATAGCTATGATGACATAGGTCAAAATAGGCTAGATGAATTTAGCTGGGGTCATGTTGAAAATGCATTTTTCAGTTAGATTATCCCAAGCCATATAACTCCAGGTATTAGGATTTCTTTTTCCATTTAATGTTCCTCTAAATAAATATTAGGTAATCTTATTTTATAATTTTTTCTATTTCTAATTCATTTTCATTCAGGCTTACCAAAAATTTGTCAATACATGTCAGGTCCCACCATGGCTAATGAGTAAAATGTACTTCAGTGTTTACTCATTTTCATCTCAAGATATCCCTTTCAATATTTAATCAGCATATTCACTTATCATGCATAGTAAGCTATTTACCTATATTTAACCTACGTTTTTTTCATGGTTAATTTTTTTTTTGGTACATAGTTTTCCTTTGGAAATAAAATGAGATTACTATAATATAGATTTATTTGTGGAGGAGACAATGCATTAACAAGCATTATTCAAAATATATCTCATTATTCATAATAAAAAAAAAACAGTTACAAGTTTTGCATGTAATATACTTCAAACAAGACTTTGGCCTTCCCAAGCTCATATCATTCTTAACCATGTTCTAATTCCTGAGACTCTGAGACCAGAAGTCTTGTTTAAGTAACCTGATGGGGGATTGATTTCAGGAGAAGTTGAATAAAATTGAAAGCACAGGAGGGCTAGATAAGAAACTAAGCAAGAATGTGGCCTCAGCTGGAGACTATATTCAGGCTGATTTCATGAGAATAATCTATAGTAAAATTTATACCAAAGAGTTTGGCCTGCCTTTAGGAGAGATGATGGTCAGTCATTGAACAGTGGATAACCCATGCAGGAGATATAGTTTTGTTAACATGGTGCATTCATGTGGCTGATGTCTATTCTCCAGAAAAGGAAGCAGCTGTGATTTGTCATCAGCCAATACTCACAGCATCAGGAGGATGGGTACATCATTTGATCAAAGGAACTTGAGTGGGCCACCACCAATACCCGCTATAGCTATTGCCCTGACCCACATAAGTCTACTTCCTTCTCAAACTAAATTATACAGTTGGGCAAAGCTTCTCCAGGTTTAGAGACTTATGGCTGGTCACAATTTCAGGGAAATATACAAGAGTTAGTGTGGTAAACAATAGACCTCACTACTTCAGTTTTTCCCAGACTTTATTCATCCTTTCCCTTCTCCAGTACCCATTCTTTTTTTTTTTTTTTCTTTTTTCTTCTTTATTTGTCTTTTTAGGCCCACATCTGTGGTAAATGGAGGTTCCCAAGCTAGGGGTCAAATCGGAGCTGTAGCTGCCTGCCTACACCACAGCAACAGCAACAAGAGATTGAGCCACATCTGTGAACTACACTATAACTCATAGCAATGCTGGATCCCCCACCCACTGAATAAGGCCAGGAATCATAGCCACATCCTCATGGATACTAGTCGGGTTCCTTAACCACTGAGCCATGATGGGAACTCCATCATGAGTTGCCATGATGGCAAATCCATACTTGATAACTTTTTATCTCAACTTACATTTCCATCGCTAAATCTGGCTTTCCTGGTGAGTTGACCAAGATTCTGATTGCTGAAGGCTTTAAACTTCTGATTACTGTGCCTCTATCAGAGAAACAGTGGCTATATTTGCTGATTTATAATTAAAACTGTACCTTAGAGTTCCAAAAGATATCCTAGACGGTCACTTGAGTGTCTAATGTATTCTTCCATATCCCCATAATAAAGCAACAGCCCAAAGTCTGTATGTAGGTAAGAGTTTATTACTACTGCTACTATAACCTCTTTATTTGCTTGATGGTCTACTGGAATGAAGTAAGCACGCTGACCTTAATTTTAGATTTAGTGGAACTTATACTCTGTTTTTTTTTAAAATGCCGCCCTATCCCAAACATGAACTAGTCCTTCTGGACCCACAGAGCCTAAAATTGCAGGAACAGATTCCCAAAGTTAATTTTGTTAAGTGAGGACACGCATTCCTACACCATGAAGCTTGAGTTTATATATTCTAGCTACTGGCCACCATGTAGCAATTATTGATGTGAAGTGTATAATGCATTCTAAAGCACTGTATCTATCCTTGCAAGGTGTCATCTCTATACTGGAACCTAATCTACACCTTCGAAAGGCTGTTTTAACACCCTTATCAAGCCATCATCTCTGGATGGTGAGCTATTTAACAGGGCCAGTGAATTGTTTTACCATTTCACTTCCTCTGATTTAAAAATATTCTTGGACTTAAGATAATGTCAGCTGATGAGATATTTTCTCAGCCTTTGGCTTGTAGAGCTCACTGGGGCAATGATATCAAGAAAGCACAAACATAGACAAAATTGTGTATCAGTACAAATCAGGAAAAAATTAGATATTGCTCTTTCCAGGTTAGAATGAGTCTGAGATAATCTATTTTATACATGGTGATACTTGCAAACCTGTTAGTGGATTAGGCTGTCACTCGTTTTTTCATTTTCTTTTTTATTGAAGTGAAATTCACATAACCAAATTAACTTTTTTTAAGTGATTGATTCAGAGGCATTTAGTATATTCACAATGTTGTTCAACCACCTCCACTATCTAGTTCCCAAATATTTTCATCCCCTCCAAAATAAAACTTTATACATTAAGCAGTCATTCCCCTTCCTCCTTCTCCTACCCCAGGCAGCCAATGATCTGCTTCTGCTTCTTTGGATTTACTTATTCTGAATATTTCACCTAAGTAGAATCTTTCTATAGATGGCCATTCTGGCTAGTTTAAGGTGGTACCTCATGGTAGTTTTGATTTGCATTTCTCTAATAATCAGTGATGTGGAGCATTTTTTTCATATGATTGTGGCCATCTGAATATCTTCCTTGGAGAAATGTCTATTCAGGTCTTTTGCCCATTTTTTCCACTGGGTCATTGGCTTTTTTGCTGTTGAGTTATGTATGTTGTTTGTATATTTTAGAGATTAAGCCCTTGTCAGTTGCATCATTTGAAACTATTTTCTCCCATTCCGTAGATTGTCTTTTCTATTTTAGCTAAAATTTTCATCAGAATTACATTTAAAAATTTTTATGAATGTACTTAAGTGTAGCTTATATTTTAAATAATATTATTAAAGTTGTGCTACAAACTCTGCAATGACTGCAAAAAATGTATCTAATGTTTGCTTTCACTTTAAAAATAACTGTCATTTTCCTTCGCAATGGAAATAATTTATGCATCTTTCCTCTTGCAAAAAAAAAAATCTTGGAGCTTCTCTTAATTTAAATAATTTTATATTACTTTGTCATTACATTTTCTTGATTCAAATCTTCATTTGATTTATGACAGAAATAAAAATTTTTTCAGTATCTTTCTATTCTCAATGTTCTAATAAAATAAGCCTAACAAAGATAAAGTTTAATAGAGTTTTCCTGCTTTTAATGATTTCTTAATAGTCCAAACAAATCTAGTAGTTAGCTATAATCTGAAATATCTATGAAATATGTGTAATATACATTAAATAATTCCAAAATTTTATTCCAAATAGTTTATTATTCAGAAAAAGTTTACTTCTACTGCTTTCTCTTGTTTCTTCTATGACATTTTTATTACTTCTATTTAAAAATTATTTTATATAGCCAAGCCTAGACATAGACATGCATATGATACCTATTTTCTAATAGACTGTCTTTTCTAACAGCTTTTAATTTGCGGTAATTCAGAAAATAGTTCTTTCCATTAATATTTTATATCATTCTCTTTCACCTTAATATTGCTTATTACTTTTGAAATTTCATGCATTAATGAATTATAATAATTAGCAACTACCGCTTTTCAGGTCATTTCCTTAGTTCAGGTCACTATTACATGCTATCAGAGATTGGGTAG
Source organism: Sus scrofa (assembly GCF_054392235.1). Classification (NCBI taxonomy): domain Eukaryota; kingdom Metazoa; phylum Chordata; class Mammalia; order Artiodactyla; family Suidae; genus Sus; species Sus scrofa. The sequence goes on from NC_139390.1 coordinate 67,952,065, forward strand.
GTTAAACAACAGAAATTCATGTCTCACATTTCTGGAGGCTAAGCCCAACATCAGGGTGCCCCTAAGATTCAGTCTGTTAAGAGCTTTTTTTCTTCTTTGCAGATAGCTGTCTCTTCTTTGTGTTCCCACATGCATGGTGGGGAGAGGAAGGGGGAAAGGGAAAGCTCTCTCTTATTGGATTGATTCTGAATTTTTTTTTATTCATAAGTTAAAGACAAGACCTATTTTTAAACTATTTCAATTTACATTAAATGATTAAGACAGGGAATTCCTGCTGTGGCACAGTGGGTTAATAATCTGACTGAAGCAGCTTGGGTCACTACAAAGGTATGGGTTCGATCTCCAGCCTGGCCCTGTGCAGTGGATTAAAAGGATCCCAGGTTTCTGCAGCTGTGATATAGGTCACAGCTGCAGCTAAGATTCAGTCCCTGGCCTGAGAACTTCCATATGCCATGGGTGTGGCAATTAAAAAAAAGATTAAGACTTTTTTTTTCTCATATTAATACTTTTAGTGTTTCTAATTTTTTATTTCAATAAATTAGTTAATTTTGAAATCCTCAGTAATGCATTAATCCAATGATTATAAATATAAATATGTTTAACTACACATTATTTTGATATTCCTATCTTTAGATGAATTAGGCAGGGTGATGATAGCTAACTTAAATTCTGTTGCCTCAGAAATATGACAACTTAAAATTCCAGTGTAAAATTCTGGATATGTAATATATTTAGCTCTTAAACCAGAATTGATTTTGAACTTTTCTCATGTTACAAAATTGTTTAAATAAATTGTTTCTAAAATACAGGCTAAAATTGTAAATGACAATATTGATAGCCAGGCAATATTGGAAATACATATCTTCCAACATATATTTCCAATATTTCCGATCTCATGATTTCCTAATCAGATTCATTTCTACTCTACCACGACAGGAACTCCCAACAAAAGGTATTTTAAGACACAATTCCAAACTGAATGGGAAGTATTCAAAATCCATTAGTTTTTGAACACTGGATATGTTCAACAATATACTGAAATTTTACATAATATTTTTAATAAAGAAAATAATTTTTAATATATGCTACATATGCTATTAAGAATTGTTAGACTATTGGTCCAGTATCATTCATTATTTTACCTTAGGTAAGTTTATTTAAAAAAAAAAAAACGATTTGAAGGCTTTTCAGAATGTGGAAGAACCATTATATTGGACTCCTTGTTCAAAGTTGGCTTAATCAACATTATTTCTCATCTCCATAGGGAAATGCATAACATTATAAAACTCCCTTGTGAAGATATGCACACAGAAGTTCAAATTTAATTTTTCTATACCTTTTAAACTGGAATAATGCAATGATTAAATCATATTATGTGAGTGTGCCTTACAGCATATTATTTAATACACAGAAGAAATTTTAGAAGTGTCTTCTTTTTCAGGAAATACAAGTTAGAAAAAATAGTTGTAAAATTAATGAATAGCATAGTAAATAAACATGTATGCTGTTTATTTCACAATCATTTCATCTATTTTGATAAATAACTGCTTATTCAAATAAGTCTTTATTATGTGTTTCATTTATTCAGTCATTCAGTTATCTATTGGAAATCTGCTATGTGCCAGACCCTTTGCATGGCACAAGGAATACACTGGTGAACAAGACATTTATAGTTCTAGGGGCTTTGGAACTAATATTCTATTTGGGTAGAATGATCAAATAACATGAATTTATAGTTGTAAATTTCAGTGAGTATCACATTACAGTACTTGCAAAGATTAGCAAGGAGTCCAACAAGGTAGTTCACACTGATAATTCTGAAGGGCATTGTTAGATTGTGATGGGCTAGTCCTGTCTTCAAGTAGACTTTTAAAATTATATTTGTTCTGGAGTTCCCGTCGTGGCGCAGTGGTTAACGAATCCGAGGAGGAACCATGAGGTTGCGGGTTCGGTCCCTGCCCTTGCTCAGTGGGTTAACGATCCGGCGTCCTTGCCGTGAGCTGTGGTGTAGATTGCAGACGCGGCTCGGATCCCGCGTTGCTGTGGCTCTGGCGTAGGCCGGTGGCTACAGCTCCGATTCAACCCCTAGCCTGGGAACCTCCATATGCCGCGGGAGCGGCCCAAGAAATAGCAGCAATAACAACAACAACAAAAAGACAAAAAAAAATAAAAATAAAATAAAATTATATTTGTTCTTATTCAAGTTAGTATCTGCTTTTTGTTTGTTTGTTTTTTTTTTCATTTAAAATTTTGCTAACAAACTTAGAGTGGCTTTTCCGTATGAATGTTTCCAGATATTTTATAAAAATTATCTATTATTTTACTTATTTATTCATTTCATACACATCAGATTACTGAATATTTAATGTTTATTGGGAACTTATGTAGGCCCTAAGGACAAGAGAAATGAGTTACCATCATGATGGTAGTTGCATTCTAGAAGATGAAGAAATGCAGTAACCCCAAACCCAAGAACTATAATATATAAAGTTCTTTCCACTGAGATTTTCCTTCTTTGCTGCTCATAAGAACCATTTACTGAGTGAATGAACAACTCCAGAGCTATCCATTTAAAAATAGTATCAGGAGTTCCCATCGTGGCTCAGTGGTTAACGAATCCGACTAGGAACCATGAGGTTGAGGGTTCGATCCCTGGCCTCACTCAGTGGGTTAAGGAGTCTGCGTTGCTGTGAGCTGTGGTGTAGGTTGCAGACGCGGCTCGGATCCCACATTGCTGTGGCTCTGGCGTAGGTTCTCTGGCGTAGCTCCGATTAGACCCCTAGCCTGGGAACATCGATATGCTGCAGAAGCGGCCCTAGAAAAGACAAAAAAAAAAAAAAAAGAGTAAAAATAATATCATCTTAGAAATTAGAGCCATTTATAATGAGAGTTAATGTGTCCCACTTCAATTAACTATTCAAAAGGATTTACCCATGACACTATGTATGTTGAAGGAAGAATGACATTCTGTCAGTACAGTCAACCTGGGACTCTGTGACACTTGCTCATTAAAATTCCAGGTGCCTTCAGAACTATCTCACATATAAAATTTACAATTAGATTTGTTTAAAAAGAATAAGTGATTATTTTTTCTAGCATAATGGTTTTATTAATCAGGGTTCTACAGAGAAACAATCAGTAGGGGGTGTGTGTGTGTGTGTGTGTGTGTGTGTGTGTGTGTGTGTGTGTGTGTGTGTGTGTGCATATGGTATATGTAGAGATAGAGATTTTAAGGAATTGTTTCATAGGATTGTGGAGGCTGTCAAGTCTAAAATCTGCAGGGTAAGATGGCAGTCTGGAGACTCAGGGAAGAAGAGTTGACGCTTCAGCTCAAGCTAGAAGGCAGTCTGCTAGCAGGATTTCCTCCTTTTCTAGGGAGGTCAGTCTTTTTCTATTAAAGGCTTCAACTGATTGGATGAGGTCTACTCACATTATGGATGTAAACTGCTTTCCTCATAGTCTACTGACGTAAATGCTAATCTCATCTAAAAAATACCTTCACAGAGACCTTCAGACCAGTATTTGAACAGATTGCAGGGTACTGTGTCCCAGCAAAGTTGAAACATAAAAGCAACCATCATAGTTAACAAATATCATTTCAAAACATAATAGTCTTTTCCTATTGCATTCATTTTAAGATAACTGTGTTTTTTTTAGCCCAGTCAGCTGCAGTGTTACTTAGTTGTGATTTTGTTCCCTCATTTTTCATTTGGTGAAAAATAATCCTAGTTCTTTTCTTTCTGGGTGGAATTTTATGTCTATACATTGGCCCCTAAAACAGAGATACCATCTCCATTTGTTAGTATAAAGGTTCTTAAGTGTTCATTAATTTTGTGTCTATTCGTGCTGTAATTCTGATGGACTTGGTAAACAGAAGTTTAGGTGAAGAGGATATAAATGCAACACTCATGGGGAAAAATATCAGTAATGGTTTGAAGCTTTGCTGCCTGTCTTCACGTTCCTAAATTGACAAGTTATCATGTCACAAAATATACTGTTATTATGTAAACCTGCCACTCATTTTCGAAACACTTGAACATATCTGGCAGTAAGCTCCCTTAGGAATCCATTAAAATATCTGCAGAGAAGATGTTGATCTGAGCAAAGTTTGCAAATAACATTTCTTTTTTATAATTAACTGGTTAAAGTTAACAATTGTAAAGTTTCCTCATGGTTAAGAGAGTTGTCATAGTGTCCACAGAAGCTCTAGGAATAGATCAGCCTTTTGGAAATGTGAGGGGAGATTTATAAATATTAATATAAAATGTGAGATTGAGTAGATATCACAGATTAAATTCTAAAGTGAAAATGGGATAGTTTAAAAATGTATATAATTTTAAACTTGTAAAACTCCTTTTTGCAGATGTGTCTTAATATTTCTTGCCATGCCAACTCCCACTCTCAACAAACAATGGCTTTTCTTGTGCAAGAGGTACTGAAAAAGGAATCTGAAGTTGCTTCTGAAACATGAGATTTGTTTTCGCATGCCTCAGGTTATTAGTTACTCACATATTTGAGCATTCTAATTATGAATGTATTATAAGGTAACAATGACATAATCTTCTCGTTACACAAATACATGTATCCATCAAAATTGAACAGTTAGGATTTCTAGAAAATATTCATTCAAAAAATCATAGAGATATCGTCTCACCCCTAATTATTTCTTCATTTTAAGTTATTTTTAAACATAGACCATATATATTTATTTTCATAGTAAAATGTGTGATTTGACAGAAATTGTGGATTGCTTAAGCAATCACACTTTTTTATAGATCTGCAAAATTTTTGAGTGTTTAATTCAATAAAATTTAAAACGTCAAATAATTTGGTATGAATTTTAAAAACCCACATTTCTCCTTAACCTTTAACAAACAACATATTTAACTTACCATTCCCTTTCTCCTTTTCATTGGGAGTAGATATATCTGCTCAGTTTATTTACATGAAGGCCTATTAAATGCAATTTCTAGAAGTGTACTTTTGCCACATTAAGAATGAATATTTATAAATCTGTTTAAACAATTGGGTAGATACCCAAATATAAATTTGGGTTTATAATGCACATCTCACATCAGAAGTTCCATTTGATTTAATTATTTGAAATAAAATGTATCAAAAATATTAAAATATAGGTCAAAAAGAAAAGTATTTTTTAGAATCAAAGGAATAATACCCTTTCTAATTAAACATGTAACCAGAAGCTATAAGAGATAATAATAAAAATATATGACCAAAGCAAAAAAAAAAAACAATCATATGGCAAAAAATAACCAAAAACTAAAAAGTCTGATAAATGTAAACTATTTGCAAATCATATAAAAGACAAAGATATAACTTCATGAGTTAAGTTTATAACTTCCTGAGTTTATTAATATCTTATTTTCAAATCATTAACTGAAATATTAAAAACCCGGTACAATAATGAACATATGATGTAGAGCACTAGGTACTTTCATTCACTGCTGATGGAATGCAAAATAATATAGCCACTTTGGCCATTTCCTCAAAAACTAACCACGCTCTTACCATATAATCTTGCAACAACACTCCTTGGTATTTTCCCAAAGGGAGTAAAAACTTATGTCCATACAAAGACCTGCACAAGGATGTTTATAGCAGATTTATTCATAATTGCCAAAATTTGGAAGCAATCAGTATATTTCAGTAGGTGAATGGATAAACAAACTGTGGTACATCCAAATTATGGAATATTACTCAGTGATACAAAGAAATGAGCTATCAAACCGTGAAAAGACATGAAGGAACGTTAAGTGTATGTTACCAAGTGAAAGAAGTCCAACTGACAGGGCTACATAGTGTAAGATTACAACTATATGACATTCTGGAAAAGGTAAAACTATGATGATAGTAAAAAAAAAAAATCAGTGTTTGGAGTTCCTGTTATGGTGCAACAGAAACGAGTCTGACTAGGAACCATGAGGTTTCAGGTTTGATCCATGGCCTTGCTTGGGGGGGTTAAGGATCCAGCATTGCCATGAGCTGTGGTGTAGGTCACAGACGTGGCTCAGATCCCGTGTTGCTGTGGCTGTGGTATAGTCCGGCGACAACAGCTCTGATTAGACCCCTAGCCTGGGAATCTCCATATGCCGTGGGTACAACCGTAAAGACAAAAAAAAAAAAAGTCAGTGTTTACAAGGGTGGTGGTCAGGGGAGGGATGAATATCCAGACTACAGAGGATTTTAGAGCAATGAAATTATTCTGTATATTATAATATTGGGTATATGATATTATACATTCATCCAAACCCATAGAAGCTACAATAGACAAAGAGCAAACCATAAGATTTTGTGTAATAATGATTTTTCAGTGTTGGTTTACCAATTGTAACACATATACATCTCTGGTGGGAAATGTTGAAAATGGGGCATATGCATGTGTTTATTGGGAGGAATAGATGGGAAATTACTGTACTTTTAAATTTTGCTGTGAACCTGAAATGCTCTAAAAACTGAAATATTAATTTAAAAAATGAGTCATATATGACAAATAATTCCATAGTTAGTCATTTATTTTATGGAGGTAATCAGAAACAAAAATAATAATTTTATGTGAAATATTTATAATATAAAACGTGTTAATAAAGTTAAAAACTAAAATATGTTGTTATCCTATTTCTTAGGTATGGCGTACTTGATTTAACAAATTCCAAGGGCAAAAGGAATGCCCCAATTACATTTTTAGGCAGTACACCATTCTGAAAGAGACAATTGAACAGAAGAGAGACCCCAGAAATAAACCCACACACATAGGTCAATTAATCTTCTACAAAGGAGGCAAGAGTATACAATGGAGAAAAGACAGTCTCCTCAGCAAGTGCTGTTGGGAAAGTTGGATAGCTCCATGTAAATCAATGGAGTTAGAATACACTCTCACACTATACACAAAAATAAATTCAAAATGGCTTAAAGACTTAAATATAAGACATGATGCCATAAAACTCCTAGAAGAGAACATAGGCAAAACATTATCTGATGTAAATCATAGCAAATAACAAATACTGGAGAGGGTTTGAATAAAAGGGAACCCTCCTTCATTGTTGGTGGGAATGTAAATTGGTACAGGTGCTATTGAAAACAGTATGGAGGTTCCTTTAAAAACTAAAAATATAGTTACCATATCATCCAGCTATCCTACTCCTGGGAATGTATCTGGACAAAACTATAGTTAGAAAAGATATGTGCACCTTTATATTCATAGCAGCACTATTCACAATAGACATGAAAATAACCTAAATATCCATCCACAGATGAACGGATTAAGATGATGTGGTACATATATATACACAATGGAATGCTACTCAGCCAAAAAAAGAATGAAATAATGCCATTTGCAGCAATATGGATGGACTTAGAGATTCTCATAGTAAGTGAAGTAAACAGAAAAAGACAGATACCATATGATATCACTTATATGTGGAATCTAAAATATGACACAAATGAATTTATCTATGAAACATAACTAGACTAGCAGACATAGAGAATAGACTGTGGTTGCCGAGAGAGAGAGGGGATTAGGGCAAAGATAGATTGGAAGTTTGGGATTAGTATTCTATTTTATAAAGAACAATAAGATTATACTGTATAGCAGAGGGAACTATATTCAATACCCTGCAATAAACCATAAAGGAAAGGTATAACTGAATCACTCAGCAGTACACCAGAAACTACCACAACTGTATATTTACTATACCTCAATAAAATAAAATTTAAAACATTTTTTAAAGTAAAAGAGACAATCCATGTATATTGCATCTGTTTGGATAACATGGGGTTAAAAAAAACCACCAAAAATATAAAAGGTGATTTTTGTCTTGATGTAATAGAATTGTGTGGTTTTAATTTCTTTTCCATGTTTTCTCCATCTTTATAATTACCTTTAATGACCATTTGTTAGACAAATAATCAAGAAAAGTTTGACAGAAAGAGGAAAACTTTTAACCTAATGCCCATTTGAGCATTTGCCTTCTTAGAGGTAGAATATAGAGCCACTGCAAAACAAAATGTATTTCTTTCAGTTCCCTTTGGTAAACTGGAACTTTGATTATATCACTTTATGACACTTTGGTGTTTTTTTATTTTTTGTTTTGTAGAGTAACAAAATCTCACAAACATACTTTCTTATTTGGACAGTATCATGGACAAAAAGTAAGATTAATCTAACCCCAGCCTTTTTACCTCTCACATGAACCTGGCATATGTGAGTTTGTTTTGGCTCCTGAAAAATGGGGCCCTTAATTTCATCTACGTTCATCTAACTCAGAGGCCTATAATAAAAAGATTACGGTATAAGTTCAATCAATTTGCTACGCTATGACCTATTACACCACATTATATAATTGATTTAAATTTTGGTATTATTGAATCATAACTTAAATGATGCAGTTTCCACATCATTTTATCAACCAACTTTGGGATTAATATATCTTTGAAATATGTACAAAATGTTCACATATAGAGCATATAGTAAGCATCCCCCAAATAATGAAGATAGCTCTGAACATGTCTAGTATTGAAAAATGCAGAATATACTATTTTGATGGTTTTTACTTGATACAATCCATGTCAAATGAGAAGCAAGTAATATATAACTGATCTAGACAGTCATTAATGTTTTTTTATGAAACACAAGAGAAAATTGTTCCATGTCACAAAGCCTGTGTCACTGTTACTGCAAAAATTGCAGCTTGACTCATCTCTGTTATATACATGTTTGTATTGTGCTTTTATTGAAAACTATGACTTGACTGACACTACTTTCAAAGATGTACATTCTTCTGGTACAGAATAACGGCTCTTTTCAAGTTATTTTCAGCAAAAATCAGATACTCTCAACAACAAAATATGGCCTGTTAAAATGTACCTAATAGCCTTTTATACAACAGAGTAGCTGAACTGATATATTTCATATAACACAAACTCTCTCTTACTATAGAAAACTTTAAAACAAAAAACAATCAGACTAGAATTGGTGAATAAAGGAGAATAATTTAAAACAAGTTAAACTGAATATTATTGGTTGTTTGTCCTGCATGTATTCTCCCCTTCTCATTCTTTATAGAAATCTAATATTTCCTTGGGCTGTGTTACTCAGCCCATGTATTCAGATGAAGGTGACTGTAGCTCAACTCTTCAGGTAACTCTAATTGGCGCATGGGTAATTCCATTCATTTTGCCCATTGTTGGTTTACAATAGTCACATGATCCAAATCAATGAGTCCAAAGCCAAGATTTGCTAAGAAATATCAGCAAACCTTTGTTCTTCTTGTTAAGGTTCAGAAAACTGTTATTACATGTGAAATTAAAGAGCAAACTTGTTGCAACCGTCTTACTACAACATTGATCTAATACATTTTGGGGGCAGTTTGAGTTAGGTTACATACCATTTAAGTTGTGTGTATTCTAAATTTTGCAAGACATATTAACATGAGCAAAACACAAGTTATATTTAAAAGAAATGTGCAGTAGGTCTTTTGTTCTGCTCTGATCTGCTTTATAATGAGTGATATTACACATAATTTATTCATTTTAAAATTGCATAACACAACATGAACAACTGCCATTACAGCATGATAAATAAATCAGATTTGTTAGGGTATTTAGAGACTAAACATAAGGTGTGTTTGATATACTATTTGGCCTAATTGAAGGAAATAAAATTAGAAGCCCGGAGAGAAGTCTTGATGAGGCAGGATGGGAAACATACATAAACAGATGAAAATAGTACCAGAAGGCAAATTATCTTTCTTTATAAACAGAATAAAAATACTATATATATTTTCTTTTTTAAATGGCTTAGGGCATCCTTAAACAGGAGAAAAATCAGAACAGTATGTAAGAGATCCTTAGAGCATAATGACACCTTTAATTACAGGCTCAAACAAAAAGATGAGAAAGATATTCAGAAACTTTAAGCCTTTCCAGGTCTTTGTTTATCTCCTTTATCCATTCAGTATCCTATTTGGATCAATTCATTTGAAAAATCCTGAGTCTTGATAATCAAAATTCTACCTACATGCTGCATAGCTGTGCCAGTTAACTATTTCCTCTTTTCATTCTTTCATGCATATTAAATAGTAGATGGTTTGCAAAACACTAGAGGCATGACCTATAACTGTATCGTCTCTTAAAATTCATGAATTTGACAGAGTAGTTTTTTATAACTAGGAATTTTAATAAGTATGCATTTCTCATGCAATAGGGACAGTCACCATGTTCAAGTCAGTATGAGTTCTTCACTAATCTTATCTTGCTTCAGTGTCAATTGAGAAGACAGACTTTCAAAATCCTCTGTTGTATTTGTTTTTATGTTTCCTGTTTCCTCGAGAGAGAATTGGAATAATGGACTAATATAAGTTAGACCATGTGTATAAATATTATTAATTTAAACTATTTCTAGTAGAGTCAAAATATAGAAAAGTGCTAAAATAATTACTATTCATTAATTGTACACAGTAAATTTTATTATTGTCAAAATATTTCCTACTGCTCCCTCTTGTGCCCCATCTGCTCTTAGACTTCTCCTAGAAGAAAGGTTGCACTTTCTGCTACATTATGTGGTTCATTTTGGCCAGTGAAAGGTGTGTGTAAACTCTCATGAACACACTATAGGAGCCACCGTGTCTTTCTGGAGCCCTATCTGTCTTTTTGCTCTGCTCTGACACCTAAATGTCACAGATAAGAGACTCCTCCTATAGCTAGGGTTTATTGACACATTTTTATCTACACTTTAACAGTGAGGAAAAAATAAGACTCAGACAAACTTAGAACACAAAGTTAATTCAGTGTCTAAGTTGACATTTTAAAAATCTGTGCATTTAACTTTATACTTCATACTTTATTTTAAAAATAAATCACATAACTTATTGAAGCTATACATGTCTGAAAGAAAACAGCTATAACTAAAGCTTAATGGCCATAATTTCAAGTTTTCTTCTTTTTCTCACTACATGTATATCTTATTAATAATCTTGAGTAATAAAAAAGGCCTTCCTCATAGGAAATTTTATTTCATCTGAGCATGACTTCAGTGGTGATGTTTTTATATCATAGGGAAATAGATGCTGGAAATTCTTTCTTAATTTTTATTTTATTCAATTATTTTGAATTATTTACATAAATTAAAAATCAAAGTAAAGAAGAATTAATGAGAAATTCCTCCCAAAAAAGACATTATGTAAATTTCCAGTCTGGAAGTAACCAATGTTATTTATTTACAAACCTTAGCGGAGGTAAGGGATGTATATAGAAGCAATACTCTACATTCTGCTTTTATTATATAATATTAGGTATTATAGATGATAAAATAGGGGGTCATAACATGTAGGTCATATTCTGATATATAGATATATAAATTAAGAGATTTCTCTTCATTTTAAAGTAAGATCATAATTTATTATATGGATTTTTGCACATATACATATATATCTGTAGGAAAAACTAATGTGAATACAGAGAGGACAATTTATAATTTGTATATATATTTACAGCTCACACTTTTGAGTGGTTTTATTAATTTACACTCCCACAAATAATGCAAAAGAGATTTCCCACACATCTGTTGATGCCATTCCAGTAGGAGTAAAGCAAATTTCAGTGTGATTTGATTTGTATTTCTCTTTTTATATCTATGCTGAGACTCTTTTCATTTGTTCAGGAATTGATCATGTTTATTTTTCTATAAACTATCTGTTAATATAATTTATTTATTTTTAAAAAGACTAAAAGCCATTGCTATACTAAAGGTCATCTAGATTTTCACTTAGGTTATTTTCTAGGAATTTTATAGTTTGGCTTTTTTCTGTGTATGTGTGTGTCTTTTTGCCTTTTCTTGGGCCGCTCCGTGGCATATGGAGGTTCCCAGGCCAGGGGTCAAATCGGAGCTGTAGCCGCTGGCCTGCACCACAGCCACATCAATGCGGGTTCTGAGCCGTGTCTCCAACCTACACCACAGCACACAGCAACGCCGGATCCTTAACCCACCGAGCAAGGCCAGGGATCAAACCCGCAATCTCATGGTTCCTAGTCGGATTCGTTAACCACTGAGCCATGACGGGATCTCCTAGTTTGGCTCTTAACATTTAGATTTGTGATTTATTTTGAGTTCACTTTTTTTTAAAATTTATTTATTTATTTTTCTGCTGTACAGCATGGGGGCCAAGATACACTTACATGTATACATTTTTTTTTCCACCCTTCGTCTGTTACAATATAAGTATCTAGACGTATTCTCAGTGCTACTCAGCAGGATCTCATTGTAAATCCATTCCAAGTTGTATCTGATAACCCCAAGCTCCCGATCCCTCCCACTCCCTCCCTCTCCCCCCAGGTGGCCACAAGTCTATTCTCCAGGTCCATGATTTTCTTTTCTGTGGAAATGTTCATTTGTGCTGAATATTAGATTCCAGTTATAAGTGAAATCATATGGTATTTGTTTTTCTCTTTCTGACTTATTTCACTCAGTATGAGAGTCTCTAGTTCCACCTATGTTTCTATAAATGGTATTATGTCATTCTTTTTTATGGCTGAGTAGTATTCCATTGTGTATATATACCACATCTTCTGAATCCAATCGTCTGTTGATGGACATTTGGGTTGTTTCCATGTCTTGGCTATTGTGAAGAGCGCTGCAATGAACATGCGGGTGCATGTGTCTCTTTTAAGTAGAGTTTTGTCCGGATAGATGCCCAAGAGTGGGATGGCAGGGTCATATGGAAGTTCTACGTATAGATTTCTAAGGTATCTCCAAACTATTTTCCATAGTGGCTGTACCAGTTTACATTCCCACCAGCAGTGCAGGAGGGTTCCATTTTCTCCACACCCCCTCCAGCATTTGTTATTTGTGGACTTATTAATGATGGCCATTCTGACTGGTGTGAGGTAGTATCTCATGGAAGTTTTGATTTGCATTTCTCATAATCAGTGATGTTGAGCATTTTTTTATGTGTTTGTTGGCCATCTTATATCTTCCTTGGAGAACAGTCTATTCAGGTCTTTTGTCCATTTTTCCATTGCGTGATTTTCACTTAATTTATTATATATCTAAGCAGTTGTATATCAGCCTTTAGCACTCTGATTCTAGATCATATTTCATGGTATTAAGCAGGTGTATAACACAATATGGTTTATATGGTTATATGGTTTATATTGTGTTCATCTCTTATTTCATTAAATATGGCATTTTTCACTTAATTCCTCTCTTTCATCTCTTTTCAGTGTTTATCAGTTAAAAGAAGTTTAAAAACTGAATAACCAGAGTTCCCTGGTAGCCTAGCAGGTTAAGGAACTGCCATTGTCATTGGTGTGGTGCAAGTCTGATCTCTGGCCAGGGAAATTCCACATGCTATGGGCACACCAAAAAACAAACAAATTGAGTAACCACATCAGTTCAAATGTTTTATACATTTTATACTTTTTCCTAATGTTCTTTACAGTCTGAATGCAGTTGTTTAAACTAAACACTGTATACCAAATCTTAAAATAGGGGTTAATTTGTTGCCACGCAGCAGTTAAATTAGAAATACATGCAATCATTCCTTTCTCCCGCCTAGTGATGGGAGGTTACTTCACAGACAAGTGTTCACAGGGGCAGAGGCAGAGTTGAGTGTGATGCCATGTTTAGTCATCTGGAGGAGATATGCTTCCCTTGAATCAGATTTTCTTACCTTTTTTTGAACTGAGACTTTATACTGTGTTACACTCCTTCACAATAGGGAAGTTTTGTATGGATTACTTCTTTGCTTGGGTCCTGCACAAAGATATGAATAGACCTAGGAAAGTCATTTATTATATTCTCTTTTACCTTCGGAATATCTTTGTTTTTCAAGTGTCTCTAAAAACATCCCAGTTAAATATTTACTTATCACAATCTCTTGATCCTTTTTTCAGAATGGAAACTTGATATGCTACTTTCTGATCATGATACTGGTTATCAGTCATTGCTGAACAGTTGAAATATATGCTTGCTGAGGGGTCCAGCTACTTGTTAAAAAACTCTGTGTGTTGCCAGACGATAGGCAATTACAAAGGCTTTACCTGACAGGCTTCACAGGGTCTCTGTACCTGAGGCCTTCCTGGAGGCCCTCTCTAGGATCCTCCTCTGAGAATTCCTTATGAAGGTAGGAGGGGGACACCTTGAGTAGACTCTTCCTCACTCTGACTAGGTATCAGTGCTTGTTCATTCCTAGCCCTCTTCCTCCTCCTCCCACCTTCCTCACATCCTCAGGGTTCACAAAACCCTCAGAACCATTCGTTTGGGGTTTCCTAAACACTGAAACAGTCCCGCATCAGTGCAGATCTGCCTGACCCTGAGCCAGTGTACCATTTCATCAGGGAAATAAAATGGGGAATCATTGTGTTCTCTGGTTTTATGCTTTTGCTTATACCATTGCAGTAAGTGATTAAAGGCTTAACTCTTGCCATTTTATCTTGCTTTTCTAATAAGCCACTTCACACCTGACAGCTAGCTGGCCCAGCTAAGCTGAGCTCCTGACACTTAACACATACATAACCTTCATGACAACTTAAATACTGTTACCTAAACGATACAGGGTACTAGTTATAGAGCTATGCACCTTGGGAAGGTGAATATTTTTTTGATCCATTTGTTTTATCCCAGATTACCTTCATATGTTATTATGATTCATGATATCATCAACATTTATCTGCAATCACCCACTGTTTGTTTTTAGTATCACAATATAATAATTGTAATCTAAGGACTTTAATTAATAAAACCGGCTAGGCATTTTCTGCTAAGCTTTCATGGTTCTTGAATTTTTATTCCAATCTTGCAATATCTGTTCTTCACCTTTTCATCTGACATAAGAGTTCTTAGTTGCATAATTTTAAGTTAAGTATGTGTCATCTTTGCAATTAAAATCCTTCATCTATATAAACTAAAAATGTATTCAGTCCTGTTTTTTCAATTCTAACTCTGAATGGAATTAAAGTTTGGTGCATTTTTTCTCAGCATTATTAGAAACATGCTCTTTAGGTATTTGACTGCTATTTTTATAAGCTTGTACTCCTATTTATAACTACTTTCTTTTCATTGGTTATTTATAAATCTTTTCTCAAAAAGTCAATTATCTTTGAGATTACTTTAAAAACAGAGAGCAAAATTCATTTTTCTCAGAATTCTCAAGCCACACTATTTCTTTCAGAATATCTGGTAATTGGCTAATTTGCAAGTTTTCTAAAATATCTTGTTCCTGCTTTCATAAGCCCCCAATTCAATTTTTTGTTAAACACAAAAGGCATGTCTCTTTTTACTCATTATGAGATGCTGTGATGAATGAGCATAGGACATAAATCAGTGCATTATTTTATCACGATGATAATACACTATTTTTGAATATTTAGTTGTGGAACTTAAAACAATTTCTTTCACAGTATACTAACAATTAATATTTTTACATCTACTCTGCATTTCACATATTTCAAGATGCAAGGAAATAATGGAAAAACTATAGAAGAATGATACTAAGCTTATGTAATGTATATAATTTTTTGTTAATTAAACGTAAAGGCTATATGTGCAGGTGGTATCATATAATGTCAAAACTGCAGGTAGAAAAGATAAGAATTCAAATTTTGACTGCAACTTACTTTAGCGTATGCTTGTACAAGCTGAATATTTTTTCTTGTCTTCTGCTTTCCCACCTCTTAATGTAGAATTTATACAGTTGTTGGAAGCCTTAAATAATACAATGGATGAAAAAAACTTCAGCTTGATTGCTGTCATAAATACTAAATAAGTGGCATCTGCTATCACTTGCATTAATGTTGACATAATATTAATAGTGACATCTTTGAATGCCTCTGTAAATTTTATTTTAAAAATCTTATTAACAATTAAATATAATAAAATAGTTTTTTATACACATTTAGAAATCTAAAAATACAAAATCTATAACATTAAATTAGAAAAAATAAACCAGAGTGGGTTTGCATGTGCCTCTAGCCTACTATAATATGAACTTGAAGTTAGTGACATTGGTTTACATTTACATGCCCACCGCATAGTATACTGGATGGATTAAGCAGTTATTAATACTTTTTTTTTGAATACTAATCTGTGTGCTTTTACTATAAAGTTTATATCTACTTCAATATCATTTTCTACTTCTCACATAAGCTCAAGCTACCCAGGAGTAACTGTGGAGTCATAAAGTATTAGGAATGATATTCTTTTATAATTCATACACATTCACAGGTGCACTATTATTATAATGAATTATAGCTTTGGGATTTTAGAGAAAAGAGTATTTAAAATCCAGATGTGGGTTTTCACTAGTATTGGGGAAAAAATAATGCCTAACCTTAACTTTGCCATTTAAAGCTTAGTGAATAGTGATTATTACTTACTTCAATTTTCTGTTTTAGAAGATTATCCACAGATGAATTTGTACATCTGCTCTATACTGTGTATTTACTAAAAGTTTGAGTGTTTATGATACTTAATCAACAGTATTTCTCTGAACCTTCTTTACTGTATCTTCTGATTTTGTAGTAGTATAGTTCAAAGCTAACATATTCAAAGAAGCTCAAACAGGAAAATAATTTTGAGGTGCTAAAAGTAAGCAGTGGGAAGCACATTTTGCTGATATCATACCACTGGCACAGAACAATGAGATAATCTAGTTGACGTCACTATTTTACCTAGGGTAACTGACGATCAGAAATATTAGTGGATTTACAAGTTATAGAGCAAGTTAGTAGCAGAAGCTTTCAAGTCTCCCGTGCCTTTTTCATTTATAACTATAGATAATTTAATTTATTATTTTGACATATAACATATGATATTTACAGGAATAACTAGGTAGGAAAAAACATTAAACCTTCTAATGCCACTGCATTTCTTGTTTAGAATTCTAAAAATGGTTTTAATAAAGGGAAAATAATTTGATATATTTTTATTTGGATTCATAAAAATAATATATTTAAAAATTGGCATGATTTTAAAAATAGTTGAACCACTAGGAAGACAAGAGGAACAAAAGGGTCCTGAGAGAGAAATGCAGATTTCTCTCATATTCCCTATATAAATTGACACCAGGGTTATGGCCCACCATAAGGGGTGTCCTCAAGAGTTGAACGGCTCAGATAGATTAGGTCAAGGAGACCACGGGCAAAGAAACATCTTCCAGTGATGGGTGTAATATGTACAGGATAGTTTGCTTTAAGCAATATATTTATGCTTTTCTGGTCTGTCATATTTTAATCTTACACTACATCTCCTGTTCTATCACTTGTTTTATAATGTATATGATTTTTCAAATTTTAATCAAATTATTATCCAAATTATTATCTAATAATTCCCACAGTTTTCTAAAGTGAACCAAATAGGTTTAAAAATTATTTTTTCTATAATGATTGTCCCTTATATTCTTAACTCTTTTGAATTATTCATAGTGTTTCTTCTGTATATGTTTCTTTGTAACATAAGAGGGCTTTTAATATCAAGGAAATCCCAATTAAAAGAGGAAAAACTATACGTATATTCTTTCTGTAAGCTCTTACTGTCCACGTGACTATTGTTAGAAGTACGGTTTCAGGTATAGTGCTAATATGCTGTTTATTGTGTAGAGCTTCTGCTCCAGTTTTCTAATCTTCTTTTGTGTTTTATTCATGACAGATCTATTGCATTAGCTTCCTGCTACCTGCTGTTAGTCACCTGATGCAAGAAGAGAAGTTTATGTGTGACAATACTGTGCAAGCCATTTTTTTCCCTTCAACACTACATTCACTAGGACGCCACTTTCAAGATTGTTTCCTTCAAAACACCAGAGTCATATCATGAAGGTAAGGTTCTAGCCTTTGATTGCATCTATATTCAGTCATAAAATGTTGCTACAATAAGGCTAGAATTGGAGACTTTATTGGATAGTCTAGATATGAAACATAACTATCTGTGAGATAGAAAGTTCTCATGCAATAGAAAGACTGTGTTTTTCCTTCAACCTAACATGGTTTTGGTTTACTTTTGTTTCTAAAGGCAATATGCTGAAGGTAGGTCCTATTATCATTTTTTCCTAAATGGTTCCAATACTTTGTTTTACGTCTCTCTTAGAAAATGATTGTGAAAATATATTCCAGTATCTAGCAGAATGTTAACCAATATGAAAAGTTGCCCTACTCTCCCTACTCTTCAATTCTCTTGTTCTGTTTTCAACACCGCTACAGTGGAACGTGGGATTGGATGATTCCGGTTTTACTAGCTTTTCTTCATCATGAACCTTAACAATCAAACTAATATTATTTTATTAAGTTAGGAAACATTGAACTCTGTTATTAGGTCAAAAACCTTTCTTATCCTTAAAATGACCTCCATCCATTTATTTATCATAAAATCATGAATTAAGCAATTGGTACATAATACAAACTATATGAGGAGATAAGGATGCAAAAATAACATGTTTTCTGTCTGCCACATTCTAATGGAGGAAATAGACATACAACAAGTAGAAAAATTTAAAGCATTTTGTTTTACTAAGTGTTTTGAAGCAATAAAGACTACGTAAGGTAAGAAGGTTAAAAAAAGACTACTTTTTGCATAATCTCTCTGAAGAAAGAACAAATAAGAAGTGTACTAAAAGATGAGGAGTTCACAGTGAGAAGAGTAGAGGTACTATTTGGGAAAGTGTTCGTGGTAGAAGGAAGAGAACGTATAGGTAACACTGATGTGTAACAAATGTACTAAAAGATGTTAAATTAAAAAAAAAAACAACATGGGACCTGTCAACATTTAATTAGATTGAATTAAATGGTCTATAGTAATCTAGATCAGTAAGGAGTTTATTTTCTCACCTAGCAAGGATTTTGGTTAGGTGGTATAGATCAGTGAAAGTCAACCAATGAATCAGGGCTTTTCTTGACTGACTTTTATCACCATAGTTATTGTGTGTGAATACGAGGAAGGAAAGGGGGAAAACTCCAAGGGCACAAGTGCATACGGCCTTTGCATCTGAGTAGTATCTTCTGGAGATACCCAGGACAGCAGGTTCTTCTTGAATCTCACTAGTCAGGATCATTCATGTGGCCACCTACAGCACATGATCCAGGACAGCCCAGCTAATGTTTTTAAGCTCAGCACACTGATACCCTAAGCAAAATTTATGTTCCATTAGAAATGAAGATGGGGGGAATGGAAATGAGCAATGTGAAAAAGGCTAGATGGATCATTGATTCTGGATGAAGCAATCTATAGGCCATGCTATGAAGGCTGAAATATATTTTATTCCTGGAGGAATGTTATTTTAGGCAGGATAGAGATAGAATAAAAGCTAAATTTACTTCTTGTATGATAAAACTCACATCACAGATTGTTTCAAAGATATAAAGATTTCCTCTATGATTTGTTAAGGTTGTTGGGCTTTGTTATACACACATTTTGCTTTATTTTTGGTTATCATTTAGATTTCTTTGTGTATTTTTGAGTTAGCATTCTTGTCAAACAACTTAGATGCAATCATGATATATTCTATAACTCTATACAAATAACCTATCATTTAATATTTAGAATTCAGTAGTAGAGAAATTGAATGAGCTATAATATTTATTTTTTTCTTCCAAGATAGCAATGCTAAGTTTACTGTGTTAATTTCACTGTTTTATTTTGACTTTCCAGAGAATAAAATCACAAAATTACAACATATCTGCAAGACCAAATATATTACACACAGGTGTTTTATATGTAATATGCTATATATATTTATATACTTATTCATACAGAGACTCTAATTTTTGGGACTGGAGAAGACTGCCGTTAGTGGTCAGCATCAAGTGAGGTGACTAAAATCACCTTAAAATTAACTTGCCAAGGAAATTAGTTTGTCCTCTAAAAACTGCACACTTCACCTTCCTCATTTCCAACCAATAACACAGTTATCTGCCCACTTAGGACCAAACCCAGATGCCATACCTGATTCTTCCCTTTTCTTTACCATCTAGCCTATTAAAAAGGTTAGGCTAATGCCCATAATTTGTAGTATTTTCCATCAAGGCTATTCTCCTACCTTAAGGTATTTGCACTTGTAATTCCCTCTTAGAATAATTTTCCCCCATTCTTTGCCTCCTTCATATTTCCTTCACTGTCATCGGTGAGGTCTTCTCTAACCCTCATGTTTAAAACTGGACTGGCTTCCTTCCTACAAATGTCCTCCCTCTTTTTAATTTATGCTCCTTTACAGCATGTCCATCACCCAACATGCTATGTGTTTTACTTGCATATTCTGTTATGGTCTTTCTCTTCTTTAAAATATATAAGCACTATGAAAAAAGCAGTGATTTTTGCATGTTTTGTATATAGCCACATTCTTTCTTCTAAAACATGATTGGAGTTAGGAAAATCCAATCATGAATCAATTTTTGTATATAAGAATGCAATTTTAGGATAAATTTAAGTAATTAGTGCTTCTTCTTAGTGACTTTGGACTAGGCATCTTCCATCACTGTTCATCTCAATTTTGTTTCTATGATTTTGTTTTAAATTTCTTAACACCACAATGTCTCTGATCCTTGTGTTACAATTCTTACCATTCAGTTATATTTTAGAAGCAAATTAGAATTTCATATGCACAAAAGTTTGAAAATGACCATCATATAATCATAACCTACAGAAAACAAAAAGTCTCAAAGCTGTGACAACCTCTCAAGAGAACAAAAAACAGGCCATTTAATTTTAAAAGATTGTAAGCTGTAAAATCTAATATATTTTGAGCCAAGAAAAGAGTAAAGTAAAACTTCATAAAGCATATCATAGGAGACCTAAGGCTTCCATAGAAATAAATGTGTAAAGGTAATACTTAAAATCATGATTTTGAACAAATCAACTCAAAAATTATAAAAATGTACATTCCAGCAGGTTTAAAATTGTTATAACTTTATAAGCTTGAATAAGCCTAATGTATATTTTTTTTCTGAATCAACTTGAAGCAACCTCAACTATTATAGTTCTAATAATTTTACAAGCAAAATAAAAATAAAAGGAAATTTATGAGTTAGTTTGTATGGTTATTTTATGTTAGAGGAAGAGGAAATCTGAGTTAGATGTTGTCCTTGCATATTTCTCTATTACAGACATCTCCAATACAGCCATCATATAGATGGCTCAGGATCTAGTGTAAACTATAATCATAGGCATTGAGACAAATAGAGCATATATAATCTCTCATTTAGAGTCTTTTCATACAATGGGCTTTTTATTATTTTATTTTAATGAGTCCAGATACATTTTGACATTATTCTCTCCATCTTATTTTCCCATAAAGTATAAAGTTCCTTACCTTCAATACCCTTACTTAGAGATTGACAAGGACCTCACCTTTCATTTGAGTAACTGCAATTATACTTGGGAATTTGAGCGAACTTGGTTATAATACTCTTTTCCACATTAGAAGTGGGAAAATTTTGTCTCTGTGGAATATGTCAGCCAATGAATAATTACTAAGTTAATTTTCGTCGTCTGTTCTAAATAGATGGTAATTTCCATCATGTCAAATTTTCAGAAGGCAGTTATTATTAAACTAAAATAATTATGTAAAATAGGGTAAAAATCGTACAAGTAATTAGAGAGTAAACCTAAGCCATACAAGTGCCTAATTCAACATTATTCAGAATAAAACTGAAAAGGACAGCATCAATGTGGGTTTTTAATGGGAACATATTATTATTATCTGATGACATAGCTTTAGGCAAATTATTTAACAAGTATCTAAGAAAATCAGAAGTACAAATATAACTTAATCACAAGGATTTATTTTTAAAAGTCAGAAACAATTCTTTGGCCATTATATTTTACACTGTAAATATTATGATGTTATTTGTCTGTAGACTTATGAAAGATAAGAAACTGTTGGCTGAATGGGTGATGCCTTCTTATGGGAGATGCTGTTAGGATAAATTCTGAAAAAGAGGAGATATAAAGTTCTCAGTATTCACTCTGATACCTACTTTATCTACTCACATGAGACACATTAAAGAGAAGAGAACATTTTTCTCTTTTACTTTGTAAGAAAAGTAAAAGAACAGCGTTTGTTCTTCTAGCCAACTAACTCTTACCATTACTTGAAATTTAGTATTTCTACTTCATATTTTGATTATTACGATAATTTAAACTATATGTTCATCATTCCCATAGGTTAAAATGATAATGTTGACAACTTCATGTGGTTCAGTGTAATATGTCTGATGGTTTTCCTCTCAGTTCTGCATTTCTGTATGAATATAGTTAGTGTTCATATTCAACAAAAGTGTTAATGCTATCTATAATTAATGAATAAGACTTTAGGGGATAAAGATGGTTCTCCTCCCTTTTAAGATGATAAATTTTATGTTCAAAGACACTGTCTCTTCTGGCCAGTTAATAAATTGTGTTAAATAATATTAAATAAATTCTTATAGGCTTAATTTGTGAACACTTAGTGAACACTGTCTTGACTTTAGATGATGATTTCATAGTTTTTAAAATGATTAATAATCATATTTTCCTTTGGTGTATTATTATATAGTATTTCATTTGATGTTTATTTATCAGAAAATAAATTCAGTGCTTAAGTGAAATGGAAGCACATTTGATAGTTTTCTTTCATTGCTGTTCAGTATTGGAAATTAAAAATATTTTCCAAATATGATTAAAATGTATGAACTATGACAATTATTTATATATTTTCACATAAATTTTATATTTTAATAGTTTCCAAATGCAAAAACTTAATCTGTAGGAAAGGGAACATCAATATTTCTTCTAAAGAAATTCTTTAAATATCCAAGATAGAAAGATGCATGCATACACATATACACAAACATAAACTGATGTAATGTTATTAAAGATTGTAATAATGCAAATGTACATTTCTATTACTTATGTTTAAAGGTCATTAGAGGAGTTCCCATTGTGGCTCAGTGGTTAACAAATCCGACTAGAAACCATGAGGTTGGGGGTTTGATCCCTGGCCTTGCTCAGCGGGTTAAGGATCCAGCATTGTTGTGAGCTGTGGTGTAGGTCACAGATGCAGCTGGAATCCTGCGTTGCTGTGGCTCTGGCGTAGGTGGGTGGCTACAGCTCCAATTGGACCCCTAGCCTAGGAACCTCCATATGCCACGGGAGCGGCCCTAGAAAAGGCAAAAAGACAAAAAAAATAAAATAAAATAATCATAATAAAATAAAGGATACTAGAGAATAAATGGTAGAAAATTATTTTTAAACTAAACACATTATTTTAAAATGAACAAATGAATGAGAAATTTATTTTTTATTTGAAAAGCAAACTAAGGAATTAATATTCAGATGAAGTGGTGTCATCACTATCATTAATTGGTTTAATTGGTGGCATAGCAATTTAAATGACACGTTCAAGTTCTCATAAATTAGAAATGCATTCCTATGAATAATAAAGCCATTATCCAATTCTTTCTCACTAATTTTATTCCCCCCAAATTTGATTTTTTAAAAGTGAAGTTAAAAATCTTGTCTTTGGCTTTATTATAAGAAAAAAAAGTATTCTTAATACTGTGAAAATAAATGATACCTTGTCATGAATTTTTATGGACACACATACACAAAGTGATGAATAAAACTGATGAAGTAGGACTCGAATATTCTGCAATATAATGAGCTTCATTTTGGTCCCTCAATATTTATCTTCATATGATAATCTGATATGGGTGAAATCTTTAGGAATTTAAATAACTTATTTAAAAATAATTTGAATTAATATCTGTATTTATGTATTTTCTCTAGTAACTTGAATTTCACCTGTTTCTCTATCTTTGTTTATCATTTCCTACACTAATTCATTACTTTTGCAAATCAAAAGAAATTTGTGTAGATATATCTATGTGTTTTAACATTATAATATTTTACTAAACACTGTGTAAGTGAAATTAAATACTATATATTTAAGTAAAGTTTGTTCATTCAAGGGTTAGGGTTAGGGTTAGGGTTAGGGTTCATGTTCATATTTGTGTAGGAAAAATGTTCACATTTGTGGGCATCAGTTCTCACCCTCTATCATTAAAGGGCACTTTGAATCATTTTTCCTATTCTAGTGTTTTTTTGTCTGCTGACAAAATGAAGGACAAATGAGACACAAATGAAAATTGGGCTTTTCTCTAATTGTCTTATTTGGACAGCCATAGATTTAATTTTTATATGTATGCATGAATCTCTATTATTCTCAGAACCAGGACTTGGTGGTGTTGCTTTTTTTTTTATTATTATTCTTTTTTTTTTTTGTATTTGGTCTTTTCAGGGCCACACCCAGGGCATATGGATGTTCCTAGGCCAGGGGTTGAAATGGAGCTGCAGCCGCTGGCCTATGCCAGAGCTACAGAAATGTCAGATCCCAACCGCATCTGCGACCTACACCGCAGCTCTCAGCAACACCAGGTCCTTAACTCACTGAGCGAGGCCAGGGATCGAACCCACAAGCTCATGGTTCCTATTCATATTCGTTTCCACTGCACCACGATGGGAACTCCTGGTGGTGTTGCTTTTAAGGGGCTTGAGGGGCACAGACCTCACAGCCACAAGGTAAGTTCCAATACTCTGCTCACACAAATGAGGTTCACTAGATTTGGGTGTTCTACATATTTGTCGGTACGTATCTAAAGTCAGGATGAGCATTACTTTGGTTATTAAGCACAGAATAAGGAGAGATGAATGGAGCTCACATTTAGAAACTGGCTTGAGATCACAGTATGACGAGAGAATGCACTGGCAGTTGCTAACAGGATCAGTGCCATGCAATGCACCATATCCAAAAAGTGTGTCCGCAGCGTTTGGTATGCTATGTTGTTGTTTTCCTAGAATACATTCTTCCATGTAATTTTTTATATATAGTCAACTTCATCAATCTTTTCCCTAATAGTTGCAAAGGTATAAATATAATTCTATATACTTTTACCACTCTGAATTATTGTTTTCTTCAAAAATTTTTTTTAAGTTTAGCTACTAAAGCAATCATTTGTTTGCAGTCAATTCTGTGAAAAACACATAAGGTGACCATATTGTTACTTAATATACTTATGTTACCAGTCTTACTAATTATTTAAGAATACAAATTATTTAAGAAACAAAACCGTAAACAATAACTTTATATTACCCATGAAAGACAGGAGTCCCCTAGTAGCTCAGGGGTTTAAGGATACTGCATGTCACTGCTGTGGCTTGGATTGCTGCTGTGGTGCAGGTTTGATACCTGGACCCAGAACTTCTGCATGCCACAGGCATGGCCAAAAAAAGCAAAACAAAAATAAAGACAAATTTTTTTGGAGTTCCCGTCGTGGCTCAGCAGAAATGAATCTGACTTGGAACCATGAGGTTGCAGGTTCAATCCCTGGCTTTGCTCAGTGGGTTTAGAATCCGGCGTTGCTGTGAGCTATGGTGTAGGTCCCAGACGCGGCTTGGATCCCATGTTGCTGTGGTTGTGGCATAGGTCAGAAGCTACAGCTCCGATTCGACCCCTAGCCTGGGAACCTCCACATGCCACAATCGTGACCCTAAAATGCAAAAGACAAAAATAAATAAATAAATAAATAAATAAAGACAAACTTTTTCAGTACAAAGGTGTTCCTAGAGTATAAGTTGTTCTTGAGTGTTACTTGAAAATATTCAGTATTCAAATATTCATTCAAAAATTAATATAAATTTTAATTATTAAATAATCAGAAAATGTAGCCCTGATTTATGTCACCATTTGTTGTGAGTGATTATTTTTTCACCAAAAAGTAACCATTACCAAATGCCCAGCAATGATGGAAAATTGCGTTAATTATTAAGCATTGGAGTCCCCTGGTGCCTCAGTGTGTTAAGGATCTGGTGTTGTCACTGCTGTGACTTGGGTTCAATCCCTCACCCAGGAACTTCCACATGCTGTTGGTGGGACAAAAATAAAATAATTTTTAAAAAGTTTAAAAAAATCATTAAGTATTTACATTATGTATATGATGGTATATATTAAAATGAGGATTTAGAATATTGTAGTTACATAATTTTGATATCTATGTTACTTAAGTAAATTGAGTATATGCTTTCAGATACCTGCTCAACATATATACATATTTATTATATACATATTGTTCTTTAGTGATGAAAAAACCAAGATATTTTAAATATTTTTTATTCTGAATAGTGAGATTATGTTTTCTATTAGTTTCTAACAACAAGAATCCATTCTAATTTAATCAGAAAGTAATTTATTTTGGAGAACTAGGAGGCTTACATTTATTGGAATCTCTGCATGAGTAGACTCTATTTCTCTCAGAACAACAAAGCAAACAGTCCTTCAAGAGAAGAGTATTCAATTCCAATATTTCAATGCTGGGTACTCAGGAAGCCGTGTCAAGAGTCCTGACATCAAGACCACACTACTTTTTTACAGTCTCCACAACCAAACTGATTGCCCCAACCGTGACCTCCATAAAGCTGGCTAAAAAACCCTGAGAACTGTTACAGCTTAGCTTCTGTACTTCTTACAAAACATCTGCAGAGGCATCACCCAAGATATCTATAGCTGTCTTCAAAATCTGGTCCACATGCACTGTTTGGCAGTAGCTACATTCTATTTAAGATCTGAATTGTTTGGAAGTTTGGAAAGCCCAGTACTTATTCCAGTCTCTCATGCACAGTAAGACACGTGAAAGTGAGCCATTGTGCAATTATCTATCACACAGATATTAAAAATGCCTTCTTGCAGGTTTTAATGCCTTCATCCAACAGTCTGCAAAGACTTTTATTTTGAATCTAAATATTCAAGCACTCCATAGTCATTAGCATACACACAGCACCTGTTATACATATTAATAAAAACACAAATTCCTTTCTCTAATTCAGTACCCTCCTCTCAATATTTTTTTCTGTTACTCTATAATTTATCCTTAATTTTATTTAAAGGGTATGCTGAAAACTTTAATATTGTTTGTGAATTTTTGAGTATTAAAAAAAAATCTGGAGCCGAACAATCAAAGACCTTTTAAAACTATCATTCTATGGTCCACCATATCCTAGATTTGTATTAGAGGAGCTTCACTCAGCTCCTGGCTACCTTTTACCAATTAAGCAGATGCTATTCTATTTTAGGTGTCGTTTTTTTTAAACAGTGGAGAAATTGGCATTTTGCTCCGGGTGATTGGCCTTCATTTAGAATGTTTATACTTCATTAAAAAAATGGAACCGAGAGTCTATTTCTTGATGAAAATAATCATATGCGTAAACTCAACCTTAAACCCACCTAGCACTTAGCAGTTATATAATTCTAGACCTTAGCAGTAATTCTGCTATTATTACTACTAACTTAGGATTACTTTCTTTAAAACTAAAAAGCTACATTAATTATACTAAGCACTTAAAATGCCTTATCCCTTAAAACAAAAACTTGTGAGATATATGTTGTTAAATCTTAATTTCCGTTATTATGAAAGTTGGAACTTAGTTAATAGTAGGACTTGATTTTCATCAAACTCTTTCTTGGTCCTGTATTGGTTTTCTGTTGCTGTGTAACAAATCGCCCAAACTCAGTGGCTTGAAACACCATACCTTTTTGGGAGTTTGGGATTGGCGTATGCACACTATCGTCTATGGAACGGATGGTCAATAGGGGAACCTGCTGTATAACACAGAGAACTCCACTCAGCATTTTGTAATTACCTGTATAAGAAAAGAATCTGAAAAATTACGTATTCAATATTCTGATTACCTATATAGAAAAAAATTTGAAAAAGATGGATATGTATATATGTATAATTGAATCACTTTGCTGTACAGCAGAAATTAACACAACATTATAAATCAACTATACTTCAATAAGATTTTTTTTTAAATAGAAAAAAAAAACACCTTTATAATCTCACAGTTTCTGTTAGTCAGGAGTGACAAGGTTTATCTAGGTATTTTGCTAAGAATCTCACACAACTACAATCAAGTTAGAATTCATGCTTTTGTGGAAACAAAGAAAAATCCACTTTCAGGTTCATTTAAAGTGTTGGTAGCATTCGTTTTCTTGCATCTATAGAACTTAAGCACCTGTTTCTGGTTGGCTGTTGGCAGAAAGCTTTTTTTAGATCTTTGCCAGGGGGGTTATATAACATGGCTGCTTACTACTACCAGGGAGGCCAGGTAGAGAATCTCTACAGCCAATCAGCTAGAAACATGGATTCTTATAAAATGTAATATAATCACAGGAGTACTCTTTCACCAACTGAGCTGTGTTTTATTCATGGAAGCATGTCACAGGACACAATCACACCCAAGTGTGCGGTGGTTATAAAAGGGTGTAAACACTAGCAGACAGGAATTACGAGGGCCGCTCTGGAGCCTGTCTGCCATGGCTTACTCTAAAGTTCCCAGAGATTCTTGTCCCTCCCAAATGAAAAATACATCCACCATTCCATGTCCTAAGTCTCCAAAATCTTATAATAAATCCATTAGTGTCTGCTCAAAATATAGGACCTAAATTAAGTCTATATTTGGATGTGGTCCCTTAGGTGTAGTTCCTATCAAATGACATTGATCTGTGAAACTGAAGAGACTGGTAATCTCCTCCTTCCTCATACATGCAACATACAATGGTGGGACAGGCCTAAGATAAGAGCTATAAATATTCCTATCCATGAGGGAAGGTTACAAAGAGTCACTTGTCTATACCAGTTTTGAAATACAGTCGGGAAAATGTTGGCTGTTTCTTTGATTAGGTTTCAGTGCCTCTCAGTGGATTAGGTCCATACCTCTTTAGCTGTCTTTGGGTCCTTAGTTTTGTTCTCCAAGTCACACTTCCTTTTTAATGAGAGGTAGCACTTATTTTATCAGCTTGTTTCATGCCAATAGACATTTGAGACTCTGGCAACCTTCTTTCTTTTGAAATGTCTTCTTTTAGTCCAACTTGACTGTATTGTTGAAGAGAGAAATTTCTCAAAAAACCGCGTAGGTCTTTGGTGGATTTCACGAAGGTTAATTCTACCAACTACACACACAGATCTTTTCAAAATAAGCCCTTGACTGCTAGGAGATCCTGCTAAGATGACTGAGGGATAGCCCCGTTAAACCTCCTGAAGCCTCTATGGTTTATTTAGAAAGTATGTGAGGCAGAAGATTAAGAGTCCTTAACCTTCAAGGGACACCACATGGCTGAATACTCTAACCCTTTGATCTTTTGAAATTTTTACCACAGGATTATAGAGTCCATCCTTGGCTTTTTCTCTAGATTACCCTTTTTAAACATTACTTGAAAACCATTTCTTAGTTTTAGCATCCTTGCTACCAGGGGATATTGAGAATTTACAAAATTATCCGATCCTGTTTCCTTTTTATTTAACAGTTCTTTCTTCAATTCATCTTGCTCCTCTAGCATTTTACAATAATCAGTAGGAAGTAACCAGTACACATTCAGTATTTTTTTGGTAAATCACCTTAGCTACATATCCAAGTTCATCACTTAAAATTCTGCTTTCCATATATTTCATGAGAAAATTTTGCTAAACTTTCTGCCACTACCTAACAAGGATCTATTTTCCTCTAGTTTCCAATAACATATTATCACATGCTTTTGAGTTCTCATTGTTAGAGTCCTTAAAGTACAGATTTATACTAATAGTCTATTGAAAATAATTTAGGATTTTTCTATTATGCTCCTCAGAATTTCTCCGACCTCTACCCACTGCTTACTTCCTAAGCTACTCCTACATTCTTAGGTATTTATTACAGCAGCACCTCACTTTGAGGTGCCAAAATCTGTATCAGTTATCTATTACTTCTTAACATATTACCACAAACTGAGTGGTTAAAGACAGTGCACATTTATTATCTCACAGTTTCTATGTCAAAAACCTGAGCTCTATTTATTGGGATCCTCTGGGGAAGGCCTCACAAGACTATGACCAAGATTTTAGCTTGGATGTGTTCTTATCTGGAGGCTCAGCTGGGGAAGAATCTACTTCTAAGCACACTCTGGTTGTTGGCAGAACTCATTTCCTTATGTCTTTAGGACTAAGGTGCCAGCTTCTTGCTAAGTGCCAGCTGGAGGTTTCTCTCAGTCTCTAGAAGCTGCCCTCAGACCCTTGCCAAATAGACTTGCCAAATGACTGCTTACCTATTAAAAGCCAAATGGGGAGAGATTTTTCTCTACAGTCTGCCTGCTAAGAATGTGGAATAATATGGAGACTTACATAACAAAATTACAGAGGTGATGTCCTACCTCCCATCATCTCTGCATATTCTATTAGTTAGAAGAAAGGTCAGAAGACACCCAAGGTAAGAGCATGAACACCAGGAGGTAGGATCATGATTGGGCCACCCTAAAAGTCTGTCCACCACTGGTAAAAACCCCAAGTTCTTATACATACTAAAACTAGGCTTATAATTTTTAAATATAATTTTTTTAAACTGTAAAATGTATTTATTCTTCCAAATGCTTCAATGACAATCACTCCCACTACCCAAAGAAACCCATGGAAGGATGATGACGAAATTTCTAAAAACTTAAAATCCACTCTTTAATACATTTATATAATAGTACTGACAATGACCATAGCTCTCTCAAAATGAAAATTACCTTATGCATATTGTTTTAAAATATAATTAATTGAATGTATATGATTACTGGTATAATTAATATACATTTATATAACAAAATAGCAGGTAGTTAAAATATTTCAAAATTGTTTAAAAAGAATAAAAAAGAACTCTAATTTCCACAAAGTTAGAATCTATACTAAAACATTATAATTATGCTATTCAGCATGAAACACAATAGGAAACCATTAATACTCAGTTATTTAAATGACTATCCCCTTGCTTCTAGCTTCGATGTTGTTTTCCACTTAATTTTCAATGAATTTTAGAGTAATTAATGCAGTCGATATAAAACTTTCAAGTAACTGATATATTTATTACTCAAAACTTCATTTGTCTGTTTTCGCAAAGGTAAAATCTAATTCAGTGTACATGTCTCATTTCTCTTTCTCAAAGGTATTATTTTTAATTGAGTCTTGCAAATTGCTTTAATTAGCTTAGTTTTTCTTTATTCTCAGGCTGTTATATTTCAATCCTTATAGGATGAAGGCTTTGTTTTGCATTTAAAATTAGTTTTACACTGTAGTAAAATCTTGCATACAAAATACCACACCAGCTGCAGCATTTCCACCACCATTATAACCAGGAACAAGAAAAGGATAAGAAACTTAGAAAGTATACAAGCCCAAATGGAGAAGCAAATCTCAAAATGACAAAATAAAAGTTCAAAGTTTCTTCCTTATGATACTATCAGATAATTTTTTTACAATTTTAGAAAATATGCATTAATTTTTAGAATCAAATGTCACAGTAATTGGGAACGAACTAAAGAATAGTTAAACTTTTAGGAATCATGTAGAGTTAGAAAATGATTATTTAGGGCACAAGGCCTAGGAACATTTTCTAAGTTCTTAACAAAATTTATTTACCCATGTGAATTTTCTCTCACTATTGAAACAGAAAGATGTAATCCTAAAATTATTTTCCTATCAATTTGCAAAGCTCACTATAAAACACAGTTAAATTATATAAAAGAGCAAATGAAATTTTTCCATTTTTAGTTTTATTTGTTAATTATAGACTACTTAGTAAACAGTTTATGGAATAAAATTTTCAGTTACCCACAATCACTGCAAAATAAGTCAATTCCTTGTATGATGAGGCCTGCTCATCAACCCAGGTCCCGAAGTCAGTGGTGCTGTAGAAATAAGAAGAAAAAGACACAGAAATAGAATGGGGATCAGGGGGCTACCACCTTCAAGAGGAAATAGCAACCCTCTGAGCCAACTCATGGTTTTTATTTACTATTTTCTGCTTCCTTGTATGTGTAGGGGATACATAGGTATTTTACTTCAAACTTAATGGAAACAAGATATGCTAGGTCAGTCATTCCTCAGTACATAAAGTAATCATAAATGTTTTAGCCCTCCCAGGCAGTAATTTGTTGTTTGCTTCAAGCCATCTATGGCCTCTCCCATAAATCCCCCAAGGCTCCAGTCCTGAGAATGTCAGAGCTGATGGTTTTCCATCAGCAACATCAGTGCTTCAGCAGTCTTGTTTTCAAGATGCCATTCTTTGATGTTGTTCTCATTCGTTTTGCCTCAAGGGTCATGAGAGAGTCACAAGACTTTGAATAGACTGACCTTCTACAGCCACTCTATGGTGCCAGTCTTTTCTTTCCATTCTTTGTCAAGTCACATATTCATGCCTCCAACAGTTGTACAACTTCCTTTATTTCTCTATGAATGTTTTGCATCCAGTCCTAATGTCTAAAGTAGTATTGTTCGAGAGAAATATAATGCAACTCATATATGTAATTTTTAATTTTCTGATGCATTACAAGATGTACAAGGAAATGGTTGAAATGAATTTTAACAATATATTTTGTCTTAACTGGTATGTACAAAATATATAGCACATGTGATAGTTTCATGCCAACCTGGCTGGGACATAGTGCCCAAATTTTTGCTCAAATCATTGTCTAGATGTTTCTGTGAGGATTTTTTTAAAATGAGCCTCCATGTAAATAAGCAGACTTTGAATAAGGCAGATTTCTCTCCATAATATGGGTCTCATTCATTCATTTTAAGGTCTGAATAGAATAAAAAACAGATATCTGAGTTAGAAGGAATTCTGTCATCAGATGGCCTTTGGACTTGAACTTCAATATCAGCTCTTCCTGGAGCTCTAGCTTGATGGCTAAACAACACTGCCTGATTTGGATTTCCCAACCTTCCTCGTCCCAGTAGCCACTCTTTCTCGCTTTTGAATTATAAGTAGTTTTGCCATCAGAATCTGTTTATCTGAATAATTATGTGTATCCTAGATTGATTTCTCCAAGATTAAGTTTTGGGAGAAAGAGTCAAAACTTGAATGCTATTAATAATATGTATTAAAAGTGAGATTCAGTGGTGATGTTCCTATATGCTTGCTACATAATGGGTTACAGAATGCCTTTCAAGTGTTATATTTAGTTATAGCAAATGTTCTGAAATGTAAGGGCTTCAAGCTAACATAATTTTATAAGGTTTTTTTTTTTTTAAAGCAATGGGTTTGCAATTAACTTGTAACTGGTTATGAGTTAGAAAACCTTGCTACAGCTATCTTACATGTTATTGCATATAACAATAAATAACATGACGGGTGTGTAAAATTCAGATTCCAAGGGTCTACTCACCAAAGACTCACTCACTGGGGATGTGAGACACGGGAAACAGTCTGATAAGTCTTACTATATTAAACTTATAATCCGATGCTTACTCAAACTGTTCCAAGGCAATAAATTTTCATTTGTCAGTGCTGTTAAGTACTAGTAGGTCAGCCATGGCATTTTTCTCTCTGGGGAAATAGAGCTGTTTTTTTTTTTTTTTTTTTGCATTTTTCTAGTCTTTCTATTTCAGGACCTTAAAATGAAGTCTAATTCTGAATAATGGTAATGGCTCATGTAAAATAAAAAGTTATCACTTAGATATACAGAATAATTAATCAAAATCTATAAAAGTTGAATAATTATTTCAGTTAATTGCCTGTCACTTTTATCACTTTGAAAATTACTTGAAAATTGCTGATATATTTTAAAAGCCTGAAGATGTATTGGTCAGAATACATCAAAATCAATATATTTTTTTTAGTCCAGGAACAATTTTCTTGTGAGTTTTACATGCCAAAGAAACTACTTCAATATCCAAGAGTACGTCATTGGTAGACAGTCTGGGAAACTTAGCACTAACTATTAACTAACTAAGCACTAAGCACTAACTAAGCACTAAAATAGTATTTCTCATTTTTTCCAAATTACAGTATAAATAAAAACACAAGGTATATTTCTTAAAAATGGTGTATAATTTATGATATCTTCTACATATGCCAAACTTTCAAGCAAAGCTATCTTTTTTCTTAATTCTTGAGATTCACTGAAAATTTCTTTGACTTTTCAAGTGCATTTAAGAATTTAATAAGAATAAAACTGTAAAAGTTCCTGCCGTGGTACAGTGGGTTAAGAGGCTGAGTGCAGCCGCTTTGTTCCCTGTGGAAGTACAGGTTTGATCTCCAGCCTAGTGAAGTGGATTAGAGGATCTGCTGTTGCCGCAACTGCAACAGAGGTCACAGCTGTGGCTCGGATTCAGTCTCTGAATTGAGGAACTTCCATATGCCATGGATGCAATTATAAAAATAAAAATAAAAAAGAATAAAAACCATAGCTCCTGGAGCTTCTGTTGTGGCTCAGCAGGTTAGGAACCTTGTAGTATCCATGAGGATGCAAGCTTGATCCCTGGCCTTGTTCAGTGGGTTAAGTTTCTGGTGTTGCTGTGAGCTGTATATGTTGCAGATGTGGCTTAGATCTCGCATTGCTGTCTGTGTCATAGACTGGCAGCTGCAGCTCCAATTTGATCCCTAGCTGGAGAACTTCCATATGCTGCAAGTGTGACCCTAAAAAGAAAAAAAAAAAGTAGCTATTAAGCACATTTTTTTTTCTCAATATTTCCCTTTACAGATGCATTTTTGGGCCAGATTGAAATGATGCAGAATCTCCTCCAACAGATTCTTGGTTGATGCTTTTTATGAGATAGCCTCATTTTTATTTGTTTCTCCGTGTTTCATTCTTCCACAATTTTATTTATTTTTTTAATTCATTTTTGTTTCTAGGGCCAAACCCACAGCATATGAAGTTCACAGGCTAGGGATTGAATTGGAGCTGTAGCCTCTGGCGCATGCCACAACAACAGCAATGCCAAATCCCAGCTGAGTCTGTGACCTATACCACAGCTCACGGCAATACCAGATCTCTAACCCACTGAGGGAGGCCAGGGATTGAACCTGCGTCGTCATGGATACTATTCAGATTTGTTTCCACTGAGCCATGATGGGAACTCCCATTCTTCTACTTTTATTATCAGTTCACCTATTTTTTTCTATGTCAACTACTACCATCCGGCTTCTTTGTTTAATGGTTGCTTTTTGAAAACACTGTCCTATGCAAGGTGATTGCCTCTAACAAGAAGTGGGAAGGAATCCAGACTGTAACGCATTCCAGCAATTATCACTGGGAATAAAAAAGAGAAATTCAGATATTCTTTGCAAAGATCATTTAAAAATATATGGTTACAAAATTTTTTTGATTCAGACCAGTTAATGTGCTCTAGTCTCAGATGATAATATGAAATGGCATAACCTCTCAGCCACAGACTGATTTCTCAAGCTCATAACACATAAAATACTTAAACAGGTGTCAAAAAAGTTTTTTCCAGTGTCAAACAACCACTTTTATCATTCTCTTTTAGTAAACCTCCCAGTGTGTTTTTTAATGTATCTTTACCTAACAAAATATAGAAATATTTAATTAGGCAATATTTTTTTCATCAGAAACAGGAGAGTACAAAAATTGTCACAATATGTCAGTTAAAACACAAATACATTTATATTTCAATATGTACAGGTAATAGTAGTAAAAGATGAATCTGAAAATACAAGATTAAAATAATGCATGTAGTTAACAAGAATTTAGAACATAGTTCCAGCAGTCAATGGAGAATATTTACAACTTTTAAGTCAGAAAAGTGACATGATTAGAATTGAGTTTTAAAATATAATTCTGAAAGCAAGGTGGAGAATTCCATAAGGAGAGTCTAAAATAGTAGAAATAGGTGGACAGACTATTTTGTTAGTACAGGGATGCATGAATGAAGGACTGAAGAGAGGTTACCATCTTCAGTGTGGAAAGACAAGAACAAAATGGGAATATATTTCTTACATAGAATCAATAGAACATAGTTTCCAAATGTTGATGTGGTGAGGGTATGGAGGAAAAATGCAGCATCAACAAAAATGTCACTGCAATTCACTGCTTTAGAAGAAATGTAAACAATAATTTATAGGAGTCCTTTAGGTTTGGAAATTGAAAGATTAATGCAAATAGAATTGGTGTCATAGAAATTATCATGAGTGCTGCACTTTCCAGAAAATTTTGAGAACAATTCATTTCCTACCAAAACAAAGCATAAAATTCTGGCACTAACGCCCTCTGAGAATGGATTCCCCCACCACACAAGAGCCTACATGTTCAGACATGGTTTTTTTTTGTTTGTTTTTGTTTTTTTCTTTTGAACAACTGAGGCAGGTGCATATGATGGTAACCTGATGTTTTCTTCCATGTGAGAGATGGTGAATAATTTATCTCTCCTGGCCATTCTCTTTTCTCCTAACACACACTCCCCAGGGGTAAAGAATGGATTATCTATTGATACAATTGATAGGAGAAACTCATCTTATATTATCCAAGAACGTCTTTCTTCTTTGAGGACTAGGATATCCACATAAAATTACATTTTCTCCTTTGCTCCTACACACTATAAAATTTAATTCCAGTTCATTTTGACTTCTGGTTTGATAGGTAAGTCCGTATAATGCTGGACTTTAGTAACAGGACTTTATAGGATGTAGCTTCAAACCTAGCCTTTTTTTCATCCTTCCTTCCTTAATATAGTCATTTTTCATACATTCAAAGAGTATTTCAGCATCTATTATATATCAACACTGTTGTAGAAATGAAGATATGGAAGTTAAGTTATAACCAAAGAACACTTATGTGGGTCTTACTTGATATGTGTTAAAGGAGATATGTTGCCTCCTATTGGTCATCTTTGTCTCATTTCTTAATGTTTTATAATGTGATTGAGGGAAAGGAGTCTTATTTATTAATCTTATCCCCAATGCCACACCCCACCCAAATCATTCTGGTTTCACCATTTCCCTGAATTTTATTTCTGCTGCCATGTCTCAGTTGTTTTTCTCTACCCTCTCTATTTAACCTTCAGTTCTAATTTACATGCCACTACCTCAATCCTTGGTATTGTCAGTGAAATCATATTTTCTTGTCTATCCCACTCAAAAAGTTTAACTATTTTCACCATGCCTTTTATATTATCCAGAATTTAAATAATTGATGAATAAAAGGGGTTCATTTTATTATGGAAAATTTGAATACATGAAAAATTGAATGTGTATATACATATATTAGACTAGTATATTGATTATATTAATATATTGAAATTCTGTTTAATCAATATTTATCTTCAGCAATTATTAGCACATGATCAATACATTTTTTTCAACCCCCCAATAACTTTCACAAAATATTATTTTGAAATATATTACAGATGCCTTACCATTTAATTAGTGTATATTTTGGTATTTATTTCCAAAGGATGTGTGGATATTTAAGACACATATCCACAATACTATTATCACTCCCCCCAACAAACAGAAGTTTCTTAATATTGTCAATTATATAATCAATATTGCAATGTTCAACATTTCAATTGTCTCATAAGTGTTTTGTGACTTGTTGTTTTAAATTTGATTAAATCTTAACCCAAATAAGTCCATCCTGTGGATATTTGATATGTGTTTCAAATTTCCTTAATCTATAGGTTTTCCACCCTATCTAGTCTTTTTTCTTAGCAAGTTATTGGTTGAACAAATGGGGTCATTTGTCTGGTAGAGTCTGCTATGCTAATAATTTTGCTGAATGTTCTTCTCCCCCGACCCTGCCCACTTGCTAAGGTGTTACAGGGAATATTTCTTTGCCTTCTGTATTTCCTATAATTGATACTTGAATATAGAGGCTTGCTTTAGATTATATTAAATTTGTGGTGAGTCTACTTCATAAATGGCCATTAATTCTTCCATTGATAGATGTGCTATGTCTGACTGTGCTGAGTGATAGCAGTTACTGAAGATCAGTGCCTAAATTCACGTGCATTACAAATTGTAATTCTCACACCCCATCTCCATTTACTACTTGCAGTACCACTCTTCATGTACTGGCAGGTTAGCCAATAGTTTCAAAAGCAAAATGAATTCTTTTTTTTTTTTTTTGCTTTATTTACCATTTTTTAATATCTCCATTAATGTGCCTGATAATGACTAGATTTATTTGTTCACATCAAATTATGGATTAAACAATGTGTTTTAATCTATTGCATTTATTTTAAAGATTAGAAACACAATTTTCTACCTTTGTTAATGAAAGCCTCATCAAGTTGGATCCTGAGTAATTTTGATCTGATCCTACAGATGGTGGTTTCATCCCCATAATCTAGTATGAGAATACATTACAAGTTTATCTTCTACAAACCCCATAGGTCCTTTGTGAGGAATTGTGTTTCAAGACTAGGTTATGGGCCTTATAGGTATTCACTGATACTGGAGTTACCTTTCTTAAGTGAAGGAGGCTAGTTGAGAGAAGTATATATGGTATTACATTACTCATCATCTAATCAAGGTCAGATATCTGCGCAGAGGAGAATTTACTTATAGTTTTAGAAGATGGAAAAATAAAATATAAATAAATATAAATAGTTATAATAAAAATGGCTGAAAATATATACCTAGAAAACAGCCTACTATACAGAGAGAAGATATTCCAAACTCAGGGAAATTTCAAATACAGTGATTTAATGGTACTTTTCAGTTGAGTCATTCGCCATGGTCAATAAACAAAATTAAAATGTAAAATAAAACTTTAAACTATGTCAGATTATATTTTATTTGTTATTATTGAACATGCTGTTTTTAGAATATTAATGTCAATAAACTATGAAATAGAACAGCAAAATATTAATCTATTTTTTATGCAAAGTATTATTATCAAGAGCTAAGAATTCAAGCATGAAAAAAAGAAATATAAAATAGAAGAATCTGGAGTTCCCGTCATGGCTCAGTGGTTAACGAATCCAACTGCAACCATGAGGTTGCAGGTTTGATCCCTGGCCTTGCTCAGTGGGTTAAGGATCTGACATTGCCGTGAGCTCTGGTGTAAGTCACATACGCAGCTTGTATCCTGTGTTGCTGTGGCTCTGGCGTAGGCAGGAGGCTACCTCACCGATTTGACCCTTAGCCTGGGAACCTCCATATGCCGCAGGTGTAGCCCTATAAAAGACAAAAAATAAAATAAATAAATAAAATAGAAGAAACTAAAAAACAAGTGATAAGTGGTTATTGGGAAATTACATATTTCAGTAGAGACTTATGATATATTTAATTCTGTATATTTATATGAAGCTGTATAGATTGTAACTCTAATATTCAAAAGAAGAGCTCTTCTAAAAAGAAATAATTCTATGTGACTTTGTTGGATAGTCATTTCCTAATTATAATTGTAGTCTCCTTTCCTTTCTTACAATCCCTTTACCTGGAAATAACCTTGGGGTTCATCACAAACAGATGCTCAAAAAAAAACAACAACAACAAAAAAAACTGTTTAATGAATTGAGCATCATTAGTATTAAATTCAAGAGACTAAATAAGGAGTCATTTTTTAAAAACAATTTTTCCAAAATACATCCATAATTTTGAGAGTGTCTTAAAAATTTCTAGAAAAATTGTATATTCCTACCAACTTATCAGAACTCTTTCTAAAGGCACACATACATAGTACATATTTTTCCTTTAAATTTTTATAATCACATTTTAAGGTACTAAAGTATAGAGCTATTTTAATTTATAACTTTAAAATACTGTTACTGATGTTTTATTATATAAGGATTTAGTAATTTTTATACACCAACTTCAACCTAATCAATATCATCTCAACTGTACAGTATAAATGAGCTAGATATTTATGCTCCATTTTTTTAATGCTGAGTCAATTAATGGATAGTGACTAATTTATCATTCTATAATTCTACTATCAGGTGCATTTATTTATTTATAATTTTCTATGTATTTATCAGAACTATTTCCAAAATTCTCACCAACAAAACTTTAATCCTTTTTCATGTTAGGCACCGTCAGGAAATCTCTCAGATTCTCTTCGACTTCCTTCATGGAGACATCCCATTGGAATCTTTTATTCCCTTGCCCTCCATACGTGCTCTACAACTGTCATGATGCATTTTACTAACTCGTCCCTTTTGTTTGTGTCTCTTATTTTTAGTTTACTGCTTCCTTAGATTAAGGGATCTTTTCTGGTAGATCATTGACAAGGGGCCACTGAAAGGTCTATTTCTTGCATTCTTACATGTCTACAACATCATTGGCATACATTTGAAAGACAGGTTTTGATGATAAAATTTCACTTTGACATACTTTACTTTACTCAGGCTTGAAGATATTGATCCACTGTTTTCTATTATTGACACATCTGACCATAATGGGTACCTTAAAACTGTGTATGTTTTATATGTTACCTGTAATTTTTCCTCTGGTAAATTTTGGACCTCCTGTCTGACAAAGAAATGCTGAAAATATATTAAGAAGTGACTTGGCCGTGGTGTGTCCCCACCTTAGGTTTCTGTGCACAAGTTAGATGTTTCCAATTTTTTAAACAAAAATCATGTGTTTTTTTTTCTGGGCACTATTTTTATACCATTTATTTGAAATTTTCTTAACTTTAATTTTTATAGATTTTTATCTTTTGAAATATCAATCATATGATGAACCACTTTGAATATTTAATAGTTTACTCTTATAACCCTTTTTTAAAATTTAGCTATAGGAAATATCCTTAACTTTTTTTTTCTTGCTTTTTAGGGCTGCACCTGAGGCATATGGAAGTTCCCAGGCTAAGGGTTAAATCAGAGCTGTAGCTGCTGGCCTACACTACAGCCACAGCAATGCCAAAGCCAGATTTGATCCAAGCTGCCTCTGCAACCTACACCACAGCTCACGGCAACACCCAGATCATTAACCCACTGAACAGGGCCAGGAATCGAATCCTCATCCTCATGGATACTAGCTGTGTTTGTTACCGCTGAGCCACAACAGGAACTCCCTACCCTTCTAAATTATTTATTGAATTTTTGACTTTTTTACAAATAGTCCTTCTCTCTCTAATTGTTTGTCTTAAATTACATCTTTTCAAGTGGATTCAGTACCTTATTTTATATACCTGAGAATACTATATAAATGTTAAAACTTTTTCTCTCTTCAGTTCCCTTAAGAAAAAAATGTTTGGGAATCATTTTCATTACTTTATTCTAGGTTTGGGTTCCAAAATTTACATGTAGAAGAATGCTTTGATGAAATAGTCATCATTTCTTTCTAGTCTTTTTTTTTTTTCTCATTGGGAAGCAGTACAGTCAATTATTGGAAACTCTGTGATCATCAGTATATAATTTGTAACACTAGTTCACCAACAACTTTTCTCTCTTGAGAACATGATGACCTAGGAATCTTACTTTTCCCTAAGAATCTTTTTATTAATTCCTCACATTCTTTAGGAACTATATTTCTCCCTGTCCTCATCTGTGGCTGTTGTTTCAGGGAATGGGCCTCATCTGCTTCGGTTCCTACACAGAA
Source organism: Sus scrofa (assembly GCF_054392235.1). Taxonomy (NCBI): domain Eukaryota; kingdom Metazoa; phylum Chordata; class Mammalia; order Artiodactyla; family Suidae; genus Sus; species Sus scrofa. The sequence continues at coordinate 67,993,394 of NC_139390.1, forward strand.
TAAAACTTGTGTAACCTGAAGTGTTTGACTCAGTCAATTTACACCAATAAATAAGACAAAGAAAGGCAAGTGGAGACAGGAATCTTCTTTTACAGAATTTTTACCAATCCTTCTGTTTTCTTTATCATGTCTCAGCTCAGCCATTTACATTACATGAAGCTTTCCTTATGGGCACTTGTCCTTGGTTCTGTGACACGGATGGGCATACTTCTTATTGCCAGCCCCCTCTGCAGTTACTTAGTATTCAACATTTGCTAACTTCTCCATATTTTGTCTGCAAGTTGAAAATCCTCTAGACTTTCCTCTCCAAGTATTTGTCACTTAGGTTTATACTTGTTATTTCTCCATTTACATTATAGATGAATTTAGGTAAAGGAATAGAGGCCAATTGAATAGACATTCAAGCCACCATTTTTAACTGGAAGTAAATGGTGTCTTTCTTGTGATTCTTGGTTGTTTTTGATTTCCTAATCTTATAATGTGTCTGTATATTCTGTAACCCAGTGCTCTTTAGCAGGAACTCCTATATTCTGGATTTTTATATTATTATAATTACATAATCATATAATATTATAATCTACAGTAAGGACAAAATCTAGGAAAAGTATTTATAGTGTTATTGCAGAAATTCTATGCAGTTTTTAAATTAATTCACTTTAACAACTGATTAAGTTAGCATATACCACCTAAGAAAACATCCTCAAAACCAACATCTTCAAATAATAATAACTTTGTTGGCCCATGAATCTGTAGATATGTAATTTTGTCTGGACATGGCTGATGCTCCTTGTAGTTTGGGCTCTGGCACCTCAATAGAGATTAACTGAGGTGGTCCAAAACCTCTCTCCACTGAATCTCTCATCTTCTAGCAGGCTAACAAGGGCTACTTTACATAGTGGTGGAAGAGTATGAGGAGCAGAAGGGTGTAAACTCCAATGAATAAGACAAGGTTATTCATTCATCATATTCGTTTTGTCCCACCACCTAAAGCAATTCACATGGTCTAGTTTAATTTCAGGTGGTAGAAGAGTAGACTCCACCCATTTATGTAAGAAGCTGCCAAGTGACATTGCAAAAGTGGCGCTAAAAAATTGGTGGCCACTTTTGCAATTTACCACATGACTGTATGCTCTAAAGAGAAAAAAAAAAATGTTATTAAATAGTCTTAAAAAGAGAAATATGGCATTCCCGTCATGGCTTAGCAGTTAATGAACCCAACTAGCATCCATGAGGACATGGGTTCAATCCCTGGCCTTGCTCAGTGGATTAAGGATCTGGCATTGCCATGGGCTGTGGTGTAGGTCACAGACGTGGCTCAGATCCTGTCTTGCTGTGGCTGCAGTGTATGCTGGAGGCTACAGCTCCTATTCCACCTCTAGTTTGGGAACCCCCATAAGCTACGGGTGTGGCTTTAAAAGACAAAAAAGAGAGAGAGAGAAATATAAGAAAATTTCCTCAATATTTATTTCTTGGTAGCCAAGCCAAATACATTAATACTTTTCTTATAGAACTCTATGATATGGGGTTATAAATAGCCTTTACTAACTGTGGCGCACAGTTAATTATAAGCGGTTAATCCAGTGATAAAGGACAAATGAATAATATTCATAACCACCATCCCTATAGAGAAATATTCCAGGTAAACTCATAACATTTAATTTTCAAAGGGTGGGCATTTGCTTTAAATTGATTTTTATAGAATAAAACATAAGGAAACATTTATTCATAGAAAACCTGAAAAGTTATCATGGAGGCAGTTTTTCATTACCTTTTCAGTATGGATGGAGTTCACAACTGCAGGAGGGATTCGGTTTTGCTATTCCAAGCATAACACAAAAGAAAGGTGAGATATGAAGTGCTAGTAAGTTATAGGAAAGCAGGTAACAAGTTTCCTCCTTGGTTATATGTTCTACTTTTTTTAAAAAGACTTTGTGAAAATGATATGTGGAAATAAAAGAAAATGCTATGCCCACTAATAACAATATTTCCTGGAAATATGTGTGAAAACTATGAAGAACAGACTATTGGGCAAACACGTATCTATGAAAATAAAGAGGGGAAATAAATATTATTTACCACAAAGTTGTAGAAAATAGAATATACCATACAGGTGCAGAAGTAATCTTGTATCTGTAAAAGCCCATTTGTTCATGTTAGGATTTTAATTTTTTGATTTGCATTTTTATTTTACAGCTTATTTGCTAAAGATTATATATAATATAACCCAGAAGGAAGACAATCAAATGCTTAAGATATAATTAAGATTTTAGAATGCAAGTATTATGGAAGAAAAAAAAAATCAGACAAGCCAAAATGACTTTTCCTTTTTTTTCTTTCTTGTCTTTCGTCTTTTTAGGGCCACACCTATGGCATATAGAAGATCCCAGGCTAGGGGTCAAATCAGAGCTGTAGCTGCCAACCTACGTCACAGCCACAGCAACGCCAGGCCCAAGCCGCTTCTGCAACCTACACCACAGATCACGGAAATTCCAGATCTTTAACTCAATGAGCAAGGCCAGGGATTGAACCTGCAATCTATGGTTCCTAGTCGGATTCATTTCCACTGCACCACGACGGGAACTCCAATGACTTTTCTTTGTGATGTAAGACACCACACTGGCATGAAATGTCAGTCACCTGGGAGCATACACATGAATTTAAAAATCGGTCCTTTTGATGATCTACAAAACTATAGGACTTTAAGTGAGATCTTCCTCAAATAGCACAGAATGTTACCAAAATGTATTTTCTTTATGTCCTGAGTTGTACATATTTACAGTGGTCTAACAGTGATGAACTAAACCTTAAATATGCATATATTTACAAATTACATATAGAGGCAAAACAAAAAAATATTTAAGAGATGTCAGATGCACTTATTAAAGAAGTATATGTCTCTGGTTACATGAAATATAATCAGAACGATATTATTTAAGGTCCATGATGTTATGATCTTAGTTTCTTCACTGCTATCTCCAATGCCTAAAAAATTGCCTGGCACAGAGTAAAATATAAATTTTAGAAAAAAATAAATTATTATCTTTCATGTATATGTATTTTCTCCATCATTTTGCAAATCTATCTTACCAGTGATAGCTTATTCAAAACTTATTTTGGATGTTTCGAGTACTATTATCCACTAATTAATTAATAATTTCAGGTTGAACTTCAAGTTTTACATTGCTGCTTCTTAGCTGTATTTATCAGAGTTTGCACTGTGAGTTGCATCTACATACTGTCCTAAGAGGTGGTCCCACTAGTCCTTCATTAGGCATCTGGAATGAAGCGGACCTTACTTCTCCAGTAAGGTCCGCTTCAATAGCAATCAGATAGCATTATCCCTGACATTCTAATTATCATTTGATCTATGGTTACTGTGGAAAAGACAAAGATGAATGTCCTACTAGAAGAAAAAAACTTGAGGTTTCTTAAGTTATACTTAAAAAATTTTTAAACATCATTATTGAGGTAAATTGTAAAAATAAACTGTACATATAGAGTAGTAATATATAGATGTAGATGCAAATATATTTCTGAAACCATCAATACAATCCAAACAAGAAACTTATCTATGATCCTTCCAAATTTCCTCTCTTCTTACTTTTCACTGCTCCTTTCCCATTTCCAAACAATAATTTATCTGTTGTTGACCATTTCTTTGTTATATACTAGTCTGCATTTTTCTAGAAATTCATATAAATGGAAACATACAATGTGGAATCTGTTCATTTACTACTTTATGTCTTCCCCTAGTATCTTATTGATATAATTTGCTTCTCTTTACACTGAAGTTTTATTCTCTTACTAGTACTATTCTAAACTTTATTTGTCATCTTTACTTGAAATGTGGATTAAAAAATTAGTTGGGAAGAGAAAATATAGCACTTCTTAGAGCATGGATAAGATTTGAAGAACAGGAAGATATATGATTATGACAAAAGAAAAGGCAGCATAACCTGCAAAAATCATCTGCATTGTAGAGCTAGTTACCAAATGTTGTTATACTGAGAAAATGGTTTGAACAAAATTTTTATTTATTATAAAATGAATTCACATGGGTTTTTACTTTTCAATATGTTTAAAGATAGACATATTAATCAGAGAACTCTTAGAGTATCTACTGAAATTTTTGCTATTAAGATTTATTGATTCTACAACTTGCTAGTTTCTATATATTGTCATGAATGAGGAAAGCCAAAGAGGAGATTTCTGCAATGCTGATCAACACAACATTTAAGACTTTACAGTTTTAAATTCTTCAATGTGTGCCTTTCATAAACACATTAATAAGGAAGACTCAACAGTGTACTTACACATATACCCCCCCACACACACACATATCCATTACTTATTTAGGTTTTGGGACAAGTCCAAGTTATTTATGCAAAGATATAAACACTATCTGATCAATAGCACCTGGTATGCAATGGGTTCCAGATCAAGGTAGAGAACCTACCTATTAAAATAATGTAACTGCACAGCCAGAGTACCTATCAAAAGAAGAGTGATGCATGCCAATGAATTGTAAGATTAGCTGGGCCCAGCAGCAATCTACCATATGATAAAAGTCATACATTCAAGGAGTTCCCATTGAGGCTCATTGGGTTAAAAATCCAACTAGTATCTGCTTAGTGGGTTAAGGATGAAGCGTTGCCATAAGCTGTGGCATAGGCCACAGATGCAGCTTGGATCTGGGCATCACTGTTCCTGTGATATAGGCTGGCAGCTGCAGTTCTGATTAGACCCCTAGACCAGAAATTTCTATATGCTACAGGTGCAGCCCTACAAAAGAAAAAAAAGTAGTATTACATCTAGGATTTATCATAATCAGGAAGTAGGAAAACATGAGCTGCGTGATTAAATGACAGGGGCTAGGATTTTACAACTCACCACCTAGTAACTTAGTCTGTTATCTTTTATTGATATAGACAGAAGACATGAAACTCCTGACAGAGACAAGGGGATTTTTCATTCATTGCACAGCAGATGGCATGAGACTCTTGTTAGCATGTACTCCTCTTATCCCCAAGTCCTAGCAGAAAGGAGGAGATTAGTACCGTGCACCTTATGCAGCATCTCAGGTGAGAAACACAGACTTTGAGAAACCTATCTGTTTTAAAGCAAGTCTAGTTATTGTTCTGGGAGAAATATTACCTCAATCTTCCAGATTTCTCACTGCCAATAAAACCTTGAGAAATAGCCCAAGAGCAGTCATGACCTTGCACTTTTGATACGTCCAGGAAGACATGGAGGAGCATGAGAAATCCATGGTCAGTTGATCTCCCAATAGCAGGCTGTACAGCACACCACGTTATCCATTACGGTTTTGCCAATGTTCTTCCTCAGCTCACACTCATGGCCACATGAGTATGAGCAGTTAACAGAGGAAGGAAAAAGGTTGTTTTGATTCGTACATGAGTTGGCTTGTTATATGAATATAGATTTTTTAAAGGACTTCTATTGTATAACAGCTTGATTAATTTGTGTGTCTGAAAGAACAGTAAATACAAAAATCCTCTTGGTGGACATGGTTCCAAGCAGTGAATATGGTTGTCAAATTATGTGGCCAGAGAAGTGACCTGAGGTAAGACTATATCAGGATTCATGGTCATAGTGAACTTCTGGGCACGTTGATCCATGACCTGAAAAGAAAAGGATGAAAGTTGGGTGATTAGGAGATCTGGGGAGGAAGATGCAGATTGATACATGAAAAATTGCACAAAGTATGATCTTTGTGTCACCCATTAACATCCATCACAGACCATCCAACATAGAAGACATTCAAGGAGACGTAATGTCTTGACCAGCTGATATCAAAGCAGGCTTTGTCATCAGCCCCCTACACAAAGAGCACAGTGTGCTCATAGAGTAGCCATAGTAGCAAGAGTGGATAACATTTTGTGGGCCCAAGAGCATGAACTGTCATTCAAGGGTAATCTAGTTTTTGAGTCTGCACAATGTCTTACTTTCCATCAACAGACACAAATGCTGAGCCATCAGTATGACACTATCTCTCAAAAATTCCAAGGTGACAAGGTGCTTGTATTGATTCTCTCCAAATGAATGGGATAGTGATTTTTTCTTTCTTTCTTAAATTTGTGAATGAGACATATGTTTCGCATATGGGTTTACTTTTCTACAGGGCTTCATCAGGCAGCACTTTTGGAGGTTTTGCTTACTGTTTGCTCCATAATGCCAGGACCTACCATCATCTGAGAAAAGGAAGGAAGATTTTCCCCTAGGATAATTGGAGAGAACCTGGCCTTGCTAACCCCTTGGTTTCAGACTTGCAGCCTCTACAACTATGGAATAACAAATTCCTGTTGTTTTAAGCCACCAAGTTTGTGGTAATATGTTACTGCAGGTCTACATTACAAAAACAAACCCATAGATGTGTCAGCCAGAGATGAGAGGGATCTCCAATGGGTGAAGTGGAAAGGAGATAGGTATTAATTGACAGTTTGAGAACGCTGCAGCAATGAGGATAGTTTATCCTGTACATCTTACTCTTTAAAGTTTCCCCAGAAAGAGTTTAAACATTATCCTAGTCCAATCAGTTCCTATAACTCAAGAAAATGGATTTGTACAGTGCAAGGGTTTTTGTTTTTAAGGGATACTGTAGGGCCCACCCCAGATCCTTTCTTTTCTTTTCTTTTTTTTTTTTTTTTTTTTTTGTATTGAGATGTTTATTCCTCCCTCTGCAGGGAGTGTTATTTGTGTTGTGCTATAAACTTAGACCTGCTCTGAGAATTGTTCTTGGTTGAAAAGGTCCACCAAGCCACAGCCATTTCTTTCTCCCCAGGGTGCAGCATGCATATAGTGACAGGCCCATGTCCAGTATCAAGGCTCAGATTCCTTCACTCAAGGTGGGACAACTCTGAAAAGTCATTTTGGGTCCAGAACACTCTATGAGATGGAGATAGTGTCTGTATTGTAGTTTGGACTTTCAATTTTCCCATTTCTACTTTGTTTACACCCTCAAAATTGTTGACCCTGAAAATATTCATCAGTACACTTGTCCATGTACAAATTCATCTCCAGGTTGCTGCCTCTCAGGAAACCCAGCCTAACAGAAGAGTTAATTTTCACATTTATCTTAATTATTTTTGATAATTCAGAGTTATTATTTATTTAAACCAACCCACTGTCCAGTATAAACTGAACAATCAGGTACTCCATAATTTTAATACAATTTCATATGATTTAAAAAATTTAGAATTTTTCTAATGGAAAGCAAACAATTCATAGACTTTATTTTTCATGGAATAAATAATTTTTTTCATACTGCCAAACTCTCAGCCTTTCAAAAATTTTAACTTCTTATTGATGATTGAACATACAGGGAATGTTCTTATTTTGGACCATATCGTCCCACTGCCCTGTTTCCAAATATTTATATATTGTCCAACATCCAGCATTTCAAACCTTTGCAGATCTCTGAGGTGATTTATTCTCAGCTGTGTTATTAAGAATTTAAAATATCTAAAGAGATTCACTAGTTTTGTGAGAAGGAAGAAAAATAAACTCTTATGTTTTCTTTTGACATAGCACTATATATATCTCCTCTTTATGGCTCTTTTTCCAGGAAAAAAAAATTATTGTCAATTTTTCTCTTAAGGAGCCATTCATTTTCATGAATTCATTGGACTGCCTCTCATGTATTTCACAGAAAGTAATATACAGTGTCCTACACCAATGTCATATTTGCATGTAAGTGGTGAATACATTAATTTATATATAAAAATTAATATATATATTTGTCTTTTTTAGGGCCACACCCATGACATATGGAGGTTCCAAGGCTAGGGGTTGAATCAGAGCTACAGCTGCTGGCCTAAACCACAGCTCACAGCAATGCTGTGTTATTAACCCACTGAGTTAGGCCAGGGATCGAACCCACATCCTCATGGATACTAGTCAGGTTTGTTACCACTGAGCCACCATGGGAACTTCTAATTTATATATTTAAAGATTCAAATCAAAACAATAGTCATATTTGGGATATATTTCTTCATGTGTTAAAGTATAATATTAAAATATATTTGTAAATAGTTATGCCATATCTCTATTTTTTTAATTTTACTATAAAAATATTATTCTTTAAGGGAAATGCTTTGTTGTCTTTGTATCACTAAATAGTGGAAGGAAATCCCTAAGGAGATAATCTGGATAACTACAGCTTTAACATGTAGGTTAATTTTAATTTCATACGAAGATTATTTGGTACCTAGATTTTTTTTAATGATTTGGAATAAAGGATTTAGTGTAAATAGACTTCAAATTTACATTGATTCACAGTAATAACTTTATCTTTTATATAAAAATTAATTTTGAGTAAAATTTCCACATTAAAACTTACAAATAAAGAACTAGAGATAATTATGCATGTGACTTTAGATCTGTCTGAAGTTCATATGTCAGTTAAATGACTCAGTGTTAGGTAACAGAAGGATTAATAATTGCCTCCCTTTGGAACAAGAAGTTCATATTGTTCTGGAAGTTTGAAGACCGTTGCATAGCCTTCACTCTGGTCCTGTAGAAAGGATGAGTTGAAGATGTTAGGTCAGTTTCCTCAAAGATATTAAGATTTGCACTGTCTTCCAACTACTATTTGCTGAATATGTAACTAGATCAATATATTTCTTATTGTATGATCTGTATTTTATATGCATATTAGGAATAACGGAATTTATTATGAACATTAAAGATGATAGCCTGTGTGAAATGACTAGTATAATGTCTGGCATATGCAGAATCTGAAGCCCCTTTGTATTTTGTTCCTCAGGGTGTTGCATAGTTTCTCACAGGCAAGACAAGTTGTTGAATGCCTTGCTGACCTATTATGCTTACAAGAGTCATGAAAATGTTTAAATAAGAAATGAAATCAGAATAACTCAAAGTGCTTAAGTATGTATATTTCCCCAGGATATAAATTAAGCTTGTTACTCAAAAATAAGCTTTTGGTGAAAATGTATTTAAAAGGCCCTTTTCATGATAAGTAATTTTATACTAGAGAATGTTGACAGACACATAGCTATGCAGAGAAAGTATAAAATGATGAAAATTTTCTGCTACAATTTTGTTCAACAGGGAATCAGCAGCAAGACACTTAAAATGCCTCTTGGCTATGGAATATGACAAACTGCCCCCCTCCAAATCAATTTTAATACATGCAATTTAAAATACCGTGGGATACAGTGTACACTGCTGATAATGCATCTCTGTTGTGAGCCTATAAAATCTTAAATATTTCATTCAGAACACATAATGACATTTACAGATATTCCACATTATATTAAAATAAACTATAGGGGTATAAAGTTTTAATTTGAATTTCTTCATTATTAGTGTATGAATAAACCAGCAGCTGCTATTTTCAACTGATGATACATAATACAACAAAAATAATCTTTTCCTCTACCAACTCCAACTGAATTGGTCAAAGGAAGCAAAAACATACTCATGCTATGAAAACATCATCTTAGCAATTTCTCTGAAGTCAGGTGGAATGAATCTGCCAAATGAAAGAATGTGAGCCACAGCTGCTGCCCCAAATTGATCTATTTAGTAGAACATATCTGTTTAATCTTTCATGATGGATCATGACACAAAAAGCATCTTGATATGAACTGAACCTGACATTTGCCAAATTAATCTCTCATTTTCTTTCCAGAAACAAGAAATGTTGTTAATTTGCAGCATATTCACAGCATATACCAACATTTATGTAATTATGTAACATATGGCAAATGATAAAATGGTCTATGGGACATTGTATTCAAAATGAACACCCATTCAAATAGGACTTAACTACTCAATTCTAGCTAAGTGCCTTTATGTGATTCTAGCAAAATACTTGATTTTTAACATAGTTGTTGTTGATCTCATTTTTTATTTTTTGAACTCCTTGTCAGTGAGGCTGATTTGTTCAGTTTTTAGCAGTTTATATAAAATTAATATGTATTTAATATGAACATATTAAATGAAATGTAAACAATAAGAAATTATACTAATAATCACAAAAAATTCTGGGAACTTTTTTTTTTTTTTTAACAAACCAAAACATATCTCTGCATAGTTTTTTTAAAGGAAGGTACTATATTAAAATTGTGGCTTAAAATGATCATTCTGAATATCATGTAGATCAAAGATTGGAAAGAGGCAAGTCTAAAAGCAGCAGAACCAGAAAGAAAGCTATTTGAAAAAGCTAGGTGAAAGATGATAGGTGATTATATGAGTGTGTTGCAGTGGATAAAAAGAAACTTATAGATTTAACAGTGTTGAATTGAAGTCCCACAATAGGAGCTGTGAGTTTAAGTTGTATTCAGCTTCTTACTGAGAACTGGAGCCCAGGAGGCGACCACTCAGTCAGCTCTGAGGAAACCATCTGAAGAGATATGGGGGGAGCCAGTTTATATATATATATATATATATGTAAATATATATTTTTATATATGGGGAATATGTACAGTCAAACATACATCTTGGTCACAAAGAACAGATACTTCAGGTTAATAATTGTAGTGTTTTTCTATGTATGTGAAGATGCAAGAATCTGGGGTCATTAAAATTCTTCCTAAGATGTACATTTAACTGTCTAAGGGGCCCACTTGTCCAAAGCATGGAGGGCTCCATCCTGCTATTCTCTTCATTTCATCTCGGAGTGCATTGTCGGTCAGCAACTGCAGTGGGTTACAACCTAATCCTTTAGAACTGGGTGGTGAGCAGCGCTGTTTGTTTTTTGTTCAATGAGAGTAGAAAAGTTTTGGGAGATGATGAGTTAAATTTTAGACATGTTGGTTTTCAGATGCCTAGATTTGAATTCACTAAGTTTTAAAAAAATTGCGTAAGGTGATATGTCACAAAGGAAAAATGTGAGTCCTAAGACTCTAGTGCGTGCACACTTAGTCACTAGACATAGGTGAGATCACTTAGGTAAAAAAGAGTGATCCCTTTTATATTGGGTGAATTCTTAGCTCACATTTTTATTAGGAATTAAGCTGCTATCTAGGGCTTAGAGCTCAAATTACATGGACTAATAAGCATTCTGGAACATTACTGGGTATTTGATCATCTGATCTAATTAAACAGAAGAAAATAAATAACTGCCATCCCCAATATAAATTGCAACCAAGTGACCATACTTGAAAGTACCTTGTCTTGCAAAAAATAATGTGTGTGGTCTATGTGCTTTATCTTGTGAAATTGCTTCTTGATATATAATTTAGTTTGATGTAAAAACATGGTAAGGGAAAGAAATATTATTTGGCTATATCAAAATATCTCATCAGTTCTCTTTCTTGTTGGTAGATAAGTAGGTGTATCAGAGCAAGCTCTATTAAACACTTTATATATATATGTATATATGTATATAATGATTTTTATTTTTTTTCATTATAGCTGGTTTATAGTGTTCTGTCAATTTTCTACTGTACACTATGTGACCCAATTACACATATATGTATACATTCTTTTTTCTCACATTATCATGCTACATCATAAGTGGTTAGATCTAGTTCCCCATGCTACACAGCAGGATCTCATTGCTTACCCATTACAAAGGTAATAGTCTGCATCTATTAACCCTAAGTTCCCAATCTATCCTGCTCCCTTCCCCTCGGCAACCACGAGTCTATTCTCCAAGTCCATGATTTTCTTTTCTGTGGAAAGGTTCATTTGTGCCATATATTAGATTCCAGATATAAGTGATATCATATGGCATTTGTCTATCTCTTATTGACTTACTTCACTTCGTATGAGAGTCGCTAGTTCCATCCATGTTGCTGCAAATGGCATTATTTATAAACACTTATAAACTGTGGGAAATAGTTTAGAAAAAAGTTATTTGTAGCTATTTATGAGAATAGATAATAAAACAGACATAAATTACAAAATAAGTATACCATGCAAGAAGAGAACTGAGATTGTATGTGTGAGAATTCTTACTTTAGAATGCTCCATAGACCACAGGTGTCAGAGAAAGGAGCTGGGAACTCAAGCAGATTGCCCTAGTTTTCCTGCAGTAGTAGCCAGATATTACAGTTTGGAATTGCCAGAGCTGCATAAAGGTGAAAATGAAAATTACACAAAGGAAGGAGCTACAGATGGAGCAACCTAAGTATGTATATAAACTCCATTCATATTCTTGGCTGACCTCATAAATTATATGCATAGGGGAAAATCCAAGGAGCCAGTGGGGAACATTGTGAACTAAGTGAGGATTTCAGCTGCTATCCATGTATTGATGGAGAAAGTGAGTTTGCAGTTTAAGTCTAGCCAAGATGACTGCTTCTAGGACAAAATCCACACACTTCAGAATGAGATAACCAAATATATTACTATTCATAGTTATGTGGCAAACTTTTGTAAATAATATTAAGCACATAAAAATTAGAAGAGGGTGAGTTCTCCTGTGGCTCAGGAGTAACGAACCTGACTAGTCCTTGAGAACTCAGTTCAATCCCTAGCCTTGATCAGTGGGTTAAGGATCCAGCATCGCTGTGAGCTGTGGTGTAGGTCACAGACATGGCTCGGATGCAGCGTTGCTGTGGCTGTGGTATAGACCAGCAGCTGAAGCTCTGATTCGACCCCTAGCCTGGAAACTTCCATATACCAGGAGTGCAGCCATAAAAAGACAAAAAAGGAGTTCCTGCTATGGCACAACAGGATTGGCAGCATCTCTGCAGCACCAGGACACAAGTTCAATCCCTGGCCTGGCACAGTGGGTTAAGATTCTAGCATTGCCACAGTTGTGGGTAGGTCAGGAACTCCATATGCCATACAACAGCCAAAAAGGAAAAATAAAAATACAAAATAAAACATAAATAATAGCAGAAAAGGGCATCACAGCTTAATACCAAACAGCCTAGAGATGATTCAAGTGTTGGAACTGTAAGACAACGATGTTAGGGTAATTATCAAATGCATATTCAATTACATAAACATAAATATGATCATAATATGCAGATTTAGAATGGTATGAGGAAAAACTAAAAATACAAATAGATAGGCAAATTGAATTCTAAAACTAAAGAGTACAACAACTAAAATGATACATTTATTGGATGGGCTTACCAGCAGATTGGGTGGGACAGATAACAGGGTTAGCAAATTTGACAATACAAATTATATTCATAGAATATAATTGAAAATTGTGAAGATGATAATGGCAGTGATATGTGGGATAATATCAAACCCTCTAACATATATAGGAAAAGATCCACAAGGATAGGTGTGAGAGAATGGGGCAAGTACATAATTTAAAAAACACTGGCTGAATAGTTCCCAAAGTCAGTTTAAAAATAAATTATGAATTCAAGGAACTTAGCCCAACACAAGCAGGAATAACACAAACAAAAAAACACATATAATATTATCAAACTGTTGAAAATAATTTAAAAAATTTAAAATCCTGTATGTATACTGCCAGAAAGCAGAGGAAAAAAAATAAATCATATTACCTAGGGGAGCAACTGTACTAATGACACTGACTTCTATCAGAATAATGGAAACTAGATGTCAAAGGAATTAAATAGTCAAAGTGGTTAACTGAAAGGGAAAAATCATCAAGCCTATATTATATATCCATAAAAATCATATTTCAAAGATAAGGGTAAAATAAAAACATTTTTATACAACTCTTAACTGTAGGAATTCATAACCAGCAGATGTGTATACTTGAAAATAAGCCAAAGGAAGTTTTTCAGCCTAAAGGAAAATAACACCAGGTGGAAACTCCAATCTTCTGGGAGAAATGAAGAGCAATGGATGTGGGAAAATAAAAATCATTAAAATCATTACACTGTATTGTGTTTTTAAATACATGTCAATATAATATATGTGCCAATACCTATATAAAGGATAGGATAGTAAATTGAATTGTACTATTAAAAGATTCTTACATTTTTATGTGAGGGAGTAAAATATTAACTCTATGCAACCTTAATAGCTTAATGATGCATATTATAATAACTACATCAAGCACTGAAAATAAAGCAAATAGTTATACCTTAAAATTCAATAGAGAGTATTTAAAATACAATTCTAGGTTTTTTTTTTGTTTTTTTTTTTTTTCTTTTTAGGGCCACACCTACAGCATATGGAAGTTCCTGGGCCAGAGGTCGAATAAGAGCAGCTGTAGCCTACACCACAGCCATGGCAACCCTGGATCCAAATCACATCTGTGACCTACACCACAGCTTGTGGCAATGCTGGATCCTTCACACACTGAGCAAGGCCAAGGATTGAACCCATATCCTCACATAGACGACACAGGGTCCTTAACCTGCTGAGCTACAGAGAGGAACACCCTAGTTTTTAAATTAGTGAAGAAGGAAGAGAAACCCAGGAACAAATAACAGGAAAAGTAAAAAACAAAAACAAAATGGTACATCTAAAACTAGCAATAACTTTAATTTTATTGGAGTCCCCATTGTGGCCCTGCAGGTTAAGGACCCAGCGTTGTGTATGTAAGGATGTGCATTTGATCCCTGGCCTTGCTCAGGGGGTAAAGGATCTGGCGTTGCTGAAAGCTGTAGTGTGCATTGCAAATGCGGTTCTAATTCTGCATTGTGGTGGGTTTTGGTGTTGGCCACAGCTGCAGCTCCAATTTGACTCCTGGCCCAGGAACTTTTATATGCCACAGACACCACACTGGGGAAAGATGGCTTCTCCATTTTGTTTGGTATATACTTTATATAAGTTCTTGCTATTAAGCAAAATATCTTTCATTTTACTCATTATATTGTGCTCATATGCCTTTTTAATGAATGTTCGCATTGGCAGCCACTCAGAGACCTTGCTTTACTTTTGATCTTTGAATTTTATACCTTGTGAAAATGACTCACAGATTCATGGTCTTTATCAATCTTTTTTTTTTTTTTTTTTTTTTTTTTTTTGGTCTTTTGTCTTTTTAGGGCCATACCCAGGGCATATGGAGGCTCCCAGGCTACGGGTCCAATTGGAGCTATAGCCACCAGCCTATGCCAGAGCCACAGCAAGGCCATAACCGCACCGGGTCTGCGACGTACACTACAGCTCATGGCAACACTGGATCCTTAACCAGGGATCGAATCTGCAACCTCATGGTTACTAGTCTGATTCATTTCTGCTCTACCATGATGAGAATGCCATCTTTATCAATCTTAAACTGTCAATTTTATTGGGAGTTTTTATATTTCTCTGTGTTATATTTTTATAAGAATTTTAGTAAAAATTTAGAATTGATTGCAACAGATGCAATTCTACATAGATTTTTAAAATCCAAATAGTCCAGCCTATTATGATGTTATTTTTAAAACATACAACATATAAAAGTATTTTTTAAAATAAAAATTAAGTACTAATGATGATTTATCAAATGTATTTTTCTATTTTCTTGAAATGATTTTCAGGTATGATTTTCTTTAAAATTAAATTGCAAAATTATGAATTTTGTATCAGTAAATAAAAATTATTTAACACAGAAATAAGTACTCTTAATATTACTGTTACTTTCTGTTTATGCTAAAAAATTTTAATTTAATTCGCAATTGTATGTGAGCGATAACTAGGCAGAAAGAAATATACGCAGCTTATCAAATCTCCTTTTTCCCTCTTAGTGCTATCCAAAGTATTGTAATTTTTTTCCAATGGCTAAGAAGTCAGATTGCATATCATAGATTAGAATAATGGATAGATGTTCATACTCTGAATCCAAAATGCCTGTCTTTGAATACCAGCTTTATAATTTGCTGGAAATATGGGGACATTATTTGATAAATGTACCAGTTTTCTTTCTTTATTGGTGAAAATGGACGTATTAGCAGTACCTATTTCATAGAATTAATTTGAGAATTAATTAGGATAACATACGTAAAGGTATTTGAAAATCATGTGGCACATATTAAGTAATCGAAGTTTGCTATTATTATTAAACTGTTATTATGCTAGTTAGAATTCTCCTGAGAAACATAACCAATAGGATGTGTAGGTATATATATACAGAGAGAGTTTTGTTTTCTTTTAGGAATTGGCTCACAAGATTATGAAGGCTGGCCAATCATAATCAGTAGGTTTGGCAGACAGGCTGGTGACCCAAGGAAGAGCTGGTATTGCAGCTCAATTTCAAGTCTGGAGGCAGAATGCTGGCAGAATTCCTTCTTGTCCAGGAAGGGGTCAGTCTTTTTTCTATTAAGGCCTTCACCTGACTGAATAAGGCACACCCACTTTACAGAGGGTCATCCACTTTACTAGAAGCTACCCATTAAGACATTACTCTCATCCAAAGAGCACACTCACAGAAATATGAGGCATAAGGTCTGGCTAAATATCTGGGCACTATAGCCAACACAAGCTGACACTTCAAATTAGTCAATACAATTAATAACAGCATTCTCTTTTCTGAAATAATTTTCCCAACTAAGAAAATATCTCCATCCTTTGTTTTTGTCATCTAAATATATGTTGACTCTTAATGCAAGGATTAGGGGTGCCAGCCCTCCATGCTGTTGAAAATCCTCGTATAATTCTATAGTTGGCTCTTCATCTGTATTTGCAGTTCTGCATCAGTGGAGTACTGTAGTATGTATTTACTGAAAAAAAAATATCTGCATATAGGTGGAACCATGCAGTTCAAACTTATGTTGTTCAAGCATCAACTGTAATTCCTTTGCTAAAAAGGGTAGATTAAAAAATACGATTTCTTTTTTTCTACGTTTTAGGGCCACACCCTCGGCATATGGAGGTTCCCAGGTTAGGGGTCAAATCAGAGCTACAGCTGCTGGCCTACGCCACAGCCACAGCAATGCCAGATCCAAGCCACATCTGTGATCTGCACCACAGCTCACGGCAACACTGGGTCCTTAACCCACTGAACGAGGCCAGGGATCAAACTGCAACCTCATGGTTCCTAGTCAGATTCGATTCTGCTGTGCCGGTACGGGAACTCCCAAAAAGTACAATTTCTTTATTTTACCAAGCTTACATTTGCCCTTTCAATTACTTCATTTCCTTAGAATTATTTTATACTTGAATTTTTTTCATACTATCATTGAAGACTTGAAATATTAGTTATATTTTGAAATTTTGGCACTATGTTGAATATATTTTATAATATATATAATTTGATAATTATAACATGATATTAGATATTTTACTGTCTGGGATATTGAAATGTATTGGGAAGGATGCTAGTAGCCACAGGATATAGATCTATTTTATTTATTTTTTACATGATAATGCATTCATGACAGCTAAAGGGAAGGATGGCTATCCTGGAATTTTTAAGAAATGTGCTTGGTATTAAGCCAAATGACTTTTTGGAAAATATAAGGAAGTCATATGTGAACAAAAATAGAACAAAAAGTAACCAAAATAGTTACTGATATCACATTAGTGATTAGAATTTTTAATTATAAAAATATAGTTATAATAGTTTGAATGTAGGTAAGGCATGCTAAATTCTATAATATATAAATTAAGAAAAGTCATTGTTAGTGTAAATATTAGAATTTATAATTTTATTTATCCATTTAGAGTATGTTTTATACATTTCTATTCTTTGGTGAGCAAGTTTACAAGTATTATCTATGATCTTTATAACATCTATTAGTATATCATATTTCTCCAATAAAATTGATAAATCTATTGACAATACTTTAATGGAAATGAGTACTGTTTTTTTTTCCTTAAGTGGTTAAGTATATGAGCTACCACATACTTGCTAGAAAATTAGATGGAAAAATTGCAATTACACTAAAAAATAAGTTTGAGATGAATAATATTATAAGGTTTGATAAAAATAACCAATACCAAAATAAAGTATAAAGCTGGCTTCCCCAAATATGATATGAACCCATTTTATATGAATTTTTATGGACCCTAGAGTTTGGGTTTTAGCATTATCTTACTGAATTATTTTCCATCTTTGTTTAACAGACTTTGTTTTGAATCTTAACAGTAGTGCCTGAAGACACATTACTTTAGAACTTTATTGCTATGAGAGGTATTAAGTTTGCAGGATATGGTAGAGAAAAACAAACTATCTGCTTAGAGGAAAAAATTTTCAGAGGGCCTAATTAGTTGAACTGAAAGCAGTGTTTTAGCTTCAAAATTATCAGGGCACTAAATTATTAGCTTGGAGTTAGAAAATTTTCGATGACCTCCTGAGATCTTCTGTATTATTCAAACATACTGAAGAATTAGATAATTATTCATTCTATTTATATCCATTTTAAGAGACAGGCATACCTTGAAGATATTGTGGGTTTGGTTCCAGACCACTACGGTAGAGCAGATATCTCAAAGTGAGTCCCACACAATTTTTGGTTTCCTAATACAAAAAAAAAAGTTGTACTAATGCTATACTGCAGTTTATTAAGTGTGCAAGAATATTATGTCTAAAAATTATATATCTTAATTAAAAAATACTTCATTGCTGAAAAACGCTGTCATCTACTAACACAGGGTTGCAACAAACCTTCAATTTGTTAAAAAAAAAAAAAAGTTAGTATGCAAAGTTCAACAAAGTGAACCACAGTAAAATGAAGTATGCCTGTATATATAGTGTGTATATATATATGTCAAATCTGCCTACTATTTATGTTTTTAGAATACTCTATATATTTTAGACAGTGGCACTATTCATATTTAATAGGAATTAAGTTTGACTTACTGATTAGAAAAAAGGCACTAAACAAAGAAATAGGAATTTTCAGGTTGTATATCCATACTTAAAACATACTTTCAATTTAGATCATATTCCAGATGTTTATAGTGATCTTTTGCCAACACACAGGACCTTGCAATTAGTCAAGCTGCAATTACTAGTTTTTCTTACAATTTCCCTCCCTTCCCCACTTTGCACTGGCAATTAAAGAGGAGTTACATCTTATGGTTGATCTAGGGAGACAGGTCCTTGCTTTTCAAGCAGTACTGGCATAGCTACCTACCTAACGTACTAAGGTGTGTATTCCTATCTAACGTCTCTATCCCACTATCACATTGCTTCCTCTTTAAAGAGGACTTTGAGAAGAAAGTCAGGGAATTTAGACATAACAAACTCTCCTATAGGCAGGCTTATTTCCAGAAGGTGTGAGTATGGGAATCATCCAAGATTACAAGATCACGTTTGGCTGCTCTGGTAGAATGGTGTGTAATGGAGGACTCATTAATCTACTCTTGATGTGGATGCCTAATTTTATCTGAGGCTGAGATGTTAAATAATGAAAGACATTAACTGCAGCTAAGACCTCGATGTCTCAGTATAACCTCTCAGTCCCTAGGATTTCTGTGCATTCTGGCCTGACATCCCACTGCCAGTAGTTGAGTCTAATTGCTGGTGAATTTTTCTCTGACTGCCAAAGCCCAATCTACCTATTTGTACTGGCAATCCAAAATAATGGAATTTTAGTGCCCCTGGTGGTAGTCCTCAAATAATAGCAGGCAGGAATTAATATGATAAATATCCATGTTCGCTCAGTGTGCTGGTAGGATGACTCTGATGTGCTTATTTGAAATGATGACCTCTGAACTCTGGAAATAAGACCCACTTACAGTGGTAACTGGCTTCATAACTTCTGTTCTTTGTTTCTGTTCATTTTTTGTCTCACCACCCTCTCCCAAAATTTCTGTGGATCACATCTTAAATAAACTATGTGAATGATTACAGGCTATCACTTCCAATATGTTTATTTACAGGCAGATTCCTTTATCATTTTAATATTGAGAACAATAGTGGGAGTTCCTGTTGTGGCTCAGTGGTAAGGAACCCAACCAGTATCGATGAGGTTGCAGGTTTGAGCCCTGGCCCCACTCAGTGGGTTAAGGATCCAGCGTTGCCACAAGATGTGGTGTGTAGGTCAGTGCGGCTTAGATCCCGTGTTGCTGTGGCTGTGGTGTAGGCCAGCAGCTATAGCTCTGATTCTGATTCAAACCCTAGCCTGGGAACCTCCATATGATGTGCCTCCCCAACCAAAAAAAAAAAAAAAAAAAAAAAAAAAGAGAGAGAACAGTAGTGAAGCAAGATGTAAGGAGGCTATAATAAGTCACATTGTAAAAAGTTCTTACAGAGTTTGACAGCAAAAAGAACATAAACCAAGCAGGAACCATGTCATTCCAACAATATATTTTTGGATGGTTTGAGTATTCAATGGATCTAAAAGAAAAAAATAACTGTACTGATTAGAAGGATAATAAGAGAATGTTATGAATGATGCTGCACTGATAAATACAATCAACTGATCACGGACAAATATCTTGAAAAAATGAAAAACAAAACTGACTCAAGAGAAAATTAATGACTAGTAGTTCTATTTTTGTTAAAGATATTTAATTTATAGTTTATGATTAAAAATATACTTTCTGCAAAAAAAGATGCCTTCTTTTTAAAAAAGGAGTCTTCTTTTTAAAAAAGGAACAAATATTTCCTCAACTTTTTATAACGCCAGTAGAGCCCTGATACCCAAATCAGACAAGGCTAATTTAAGATAAAAAAAACTATATAAAAACAAAAGGAAGAATATGTATTTGTGTGTCTATGTGTGTATTCTAAAATCACCCAGATTTGTTTTAATAAGGTATGCTAAGATATGCAAACATGAAAATTATTGTCATAAAGGAAAATAGTCTACTAAATTTCCCTATAAGATGTTTGCATGTTGCACCACACAGGGCCACATGAGTAACACCAGTGTCAGGTATTTCAAAAAAATTTCAGCAGGTTCTGGGGCAAAGCAGCAGCCCTTAGTTACCTGACACCTGGCTCTGGGGTGAGCAGTGCAGGTGGATCATGGCTGAAAGTCTGACAGAGGAAATTGTTGGGGATATGGGCTCTGAATTAGTTGTTTTGAATATCAAAAGTATTCTCCAAAGATGAATTGTTTTACTCTCTCTAGGAATTAGCTAATCCTGGGAGAGGTAGTGCTTTTAAGGCATCAAGACTCCAGGTGAAAGTATCAGGTTATAAAAAATAAGACATGGTTAATAGTATGTATATCATAAACTTTGAAAAAGTTGTATCTAATTGTCTTATTCTTTTTTTAAAGAATATATCTACAATGTTTTAGAGAAAAATAGAACAAGCAGTTTCTCAAGGGAGTAGAAATGAATGAAACTATTCAATAAGAAAAGCAATTTGGCATGACCTAGGGATATTTGAAAATGTGTATTCTAAGAGTCTGAAATAATATTTCCAGGCATAAAAGTCTTCAGTATACACACAAGACACAGCATTTATTACAGTAATATTTGTTATAGCACATGCTGGAAATCAAATTATTAGCTATAAATGAAGAAATAAATAAAATGTGATGTACTGATATAATTGACTGGGTACTATAGTTGAAAAAATGTAGTTGTCTAAATACTATATATCAAAATCCATATACCTAAAAATTGTAGAGTGATATAAACATGAACGCATTTTCAAAAACAGCCAAAATTCTGATTAGTTTTAATACCCTTATATGTATATAAAACTGTAATTATATTTAGAAACTATTCATACTAAAAACATGATGTTATATTTGGAATAGAATAGAAAGGGAAAATAAGTGAGGATCAATGAGGATGCAAGATACATATTTCTCATTATTTTAGTATAAAATACTTGAATAACATGAAAAATAATGCTTTTGTTTAATTCTTATTAGTAAAAAAATGGTAATTTTTCAATTCTTCAATATTGTTATTATTTTTCTTTCAGTATTCAAAGTCTGACCACACATCCACAGGTGCACACAAGTACATGCACACATACAGGATCAAGATCAACACAAAATATAAAATTCAGCTTTTGAAGAAATTTACTGCACACTGAAACTGAGGCACAAACCTGTCATCTATCTAGTCACAAAAGTGGTGTTATCACAAGAGATGGAAGGGGGAGAAGCACTTAGAAACAATTATTTACAGATGGAATATTCATGCAAAGAAATTGAATGACAAACATTGAAAGGAAGAATGATAAAGCTTTTATCCTTGAGTTTAGCTTTAAGAAAAAGACACCAATGACAATTTGTATAAAGAAACAACCCCCTTCTTTTAAAGGAGAATGTCAATGTTTTTAAAATTAGTTAGAAGTTCCTACAATAGAGATTCTAAGAAAGGATAAATTTTTAAATGTCATCTTGGGAGGCACTTAATTCTGATGTACATTTAGGATTTTTCCACTTCATTCTTCCTTTTATTACTATTTGAAAAACTCTTTACATTTTTTATTAATATTGATATATCTAGGACCCCAAATAACTAAAAATTCTGCCATTTTAACTGAATTTTCTTTTCTACTATTTTATGAACCAAATGTTTGTGCCCCCCAACCATATTTTAATCTTATACTAAAATTGTAATAAAAAATGTAAATAAACCATGACTAAAAATGAAATAGTTTCTAATAATACTAGGTAAGATTTTTAATGTGTTTAAAAGTCATGCATTTTTAGTAAGGGTAAGTTACTATATTAAATAATTTAAAACAATTTCAATTTCTTAAAAGATTGAATGGGATTAATCTGCTTTTCCACTCGGGAATTTCTGGCATAGGACCACCAAGATATGGAACTTACATAATTTCCCCTTGTCAAAATTATCCTTTTGGAATGTACATTGTACTTCAACAAACACACCTCCAACATGTATCAGAATAAATATTTCTGGCCAGACTCTTTATTATTTATCACTGGATAAAGGACTGAAATAACATAACGTAGGTGTTACCAAAGTTGATTATAAATTGAAAGATTAAATGACCATACAGCCTGAAGATTTCCTTCATAAAATTAACAGTCTGGAGGTAATGTTTGTAATATATTTGGTATAACTGGAGGACAATGATGTCAAAAAAACAAATTTAACAGTAAAATTTAAAGATATTATTGGCATTATTCAATGATTCAGAGAATTGGGCAGCAGCCAATCTAGGAATTGGGAGAAGTTCTGAGGTGCTGTGTAAAGTGAAAGATTTCCATAGGCAGGAGGGAGTGGAAGCATGGAAGTTAAGCTAGCAAGAAGATAACTGCTTTTGGCAAGGAAAATTCCCTTAGGGGACAGTGGGGACTGGCAGATTACCTCACTGATATGTTGGTCAGATGATTCCTGCTGAACTGGTTTAAGATTTCATTTCTGGGGAAGCTAGAACTCTAGAACTAATTAAACTAAGCCTAGGTGTAGTGACCTTGGGCTTAGTATAAGTGGCTTCATTTTGAGCTTGTTGTCTTGTGTTTAACAATAAGAAATAAATTAGGTGGAGGAAAATGAGCAGTGTTTTTAGCACATATTCTTCACAGGAAAACTTCTGAAAGATATTTCATTTTGCTATTACTTAGAGTATACTGATACTATTTTCTAAAACAGCAGTTTTGAGGAGTTAAATTATCTCATAAATATCTATTATTCAATTTTATTAAATAAATTATTTTATAAATACAGTTTGCATTTTTCTCTTTTAAAACACATGATATTAAATACCAAGTTGAGTAAGGAGAGTCTAGATAACATCACCAAGAGCCCTAGGTATGTTAGGAAATTTTTTTAAAAGATGCATGGAACAGCCCAGAGATAGAGTCTATTGAAAACTGAAACCGTGATAAGCAAATCATTAGGTGGTCCAGCAACCAAGTTGTGCTCATCTGCTCTAAACACCATACTTACAACACTGCCCCTTATCGCTACGGTCTAGACTGTGCTGTCAATATGCCTTGAGATATTCCTTTTAACTTTCATAACAAAGTTGTAAATGAGATTTTGTTTCTATCCCAATGTAGTCATTTGAGAAATATCAGTAAAATCACAATCTTTTGAGTTGTCTATCTTTTATATATGTGAATTTAATGGAAATATACTTATTTTTGAAATGATGAAAACAAAGTCAGGAAAATAATCTATTCCATTATGTGCTTTTAATTCGTAAAAGCCTTTTCTGATGTGATTCTTACTATATCAGTGTTTTACATTATTTTTATAAAGCAATTTTAATTACAACATTGATATATTATTCTTGCATTGCTTCTCCTCATGTTCCAAAAAACTTTGGTACCTATTTTATCAGAAAGGACCTTTGAAATATTTACATTCAGATTTTAATTTGTATGAGATTGATCTCTATGAAGTTTCATTCCAAAGAGATGAAATTTTTGCTTAAAACTTTCCTATGGATATTCTTTCCCTAAATTCAATTACAGGAAAAGAGTAGGAAATTAAATTTATGATTTGTATATTTGTAACATATTTGTGCTGTGTTTACTTTGAAATCAAGTCCCAGGAAAGGAAGCATAAATGCAAAATCTGTTATTACTATTTTTTCTTTAGACGTTAAATTCTCAAAAACTATATGCAAATAGGATTACAAAACTGACTATTCTTGGAAAAAATGGATATTGATTATGTAAAAGAATGTTGGACTTCTATCCCACATCAGGTACAAAAATCAGTGATGAATGGATCAAAAATCTAAATGTAAGCTAAAATTCTTAGAAGAACACATAGTTGTAAAATGTCATGCCCTTAAATGAAGCAATGGTTTTTTAGCTATAAGAGCAGAATCAGAAGTAACAAAAGGAGAAAAAAGATAAACATCATCATCAAAGTTAAATATGACTCAAAGGGCTTTTAGTTATTGGGCTGCCAAGACGAATTTACACAGACTGGGTAGCTACAAACATTTATTTCTTCCAATCTGGAAGTCTGAGATCTAGGTTGTAGCATGTTTGAGGTCTTGGTGGAGGTTTGCTTCCTGGTTTATAGAGGATCTTCTTGCTGTGACCTCATGTGGCAGAAAGAGAGTGAACTATTTCTCTGATCTCTTCTTAAAAAAGCCTTAATTCCATTTATGCAGACTCCATCTTCATGACCTAATTAACTCCCAAAAGCCCCATGTCCCAATACAATCATATTGGGGTCACAAACATTCAGCCCATAAAATATGTTATCAAGAAAGTGAACAGGCAACCATCAGATGATACAAAATACTTGCAAAGAACATATCTAATACAGACTATCAGAATATATCCAGAATATATAAAGAACTCTTATAACTCAGCAATACTACATATGATTCAACTAAAACATGGAAGATGAATTTGAATAAATATTATTTCAATGAGATATATAAATGGTCAATAAGCACAAGAAAAGATATTCAAGTCATTAGTCATTAGAGAAATGCAAATTAAAACCACAGTGATATGCCATGTCACAGATTAGTAATAATAAAAAAGATGGACTATAAACTGTGTTAACTAGGTTGTAGAGAAATTGGGGCCCTCATACATGACTAGTGGGGAGGTAATATAGTATGGCTGCTTTGAAAAATAGTTTGGTAGTTCCTCAAAAAGTGAAACAGAGAGTAAACTTATGATCATGAATTCTTCTCCTAGGATTTACCCCCCAAAATTGAAAACATTTGATTATAAAAACTTATTACTGGAGTTCTTACTGTGTGCAGTGGCTTAAGAATCCAACTTCAGTGGCTTGGGTTGCAGTGAGTTAAAGGAACTGGCACTGTCGCATCTGTGGCATGGGTTACAGCTGCAGCTTGGATTCAATCATGGCCCAGAAACTTCCAGATACCCCAGTTGCAGCCATAAAACAAACAAAAAACCCTTATACTTGGATGTTCATAACAGCATTATTAATGATAAAGTATAAATAAATCATGTCCATTAACTGACAAATAGATTAAAAAATGTGATATGTTTACAAAATGGAATATTATTCAGCCATTAAAAAGTAATGCATGAACCTGTTACAAATTGCACAACTTTCTGAAGGGTATTTAGAGGAAAAAAGGGACTGTCAAACTCCTCTTTACCTGCCCAGTCAGAGGTAACTATTGTTATCTATTTCTTATGTTTCTTTACCTGCCCAATCAGAGGTAACTACTGTGGTCTATTTCTTATGTTCTTATATATACTTATATATTCTATTTCTCATGTTTCTTATATATGCATATGATATCTGCATAGATATCACATGCATTTATGTGTACATAGTTTTTACATTCTTTTGTCTCTTACCACACACACACACACACACACACACACACATATATATAAAACCTTTTGTTTTCTATTTAGAGCTGCCTCATTCTTTATATTGGATTCAGAGTTTCATTATGTGAGTTACTACTTTTAATTTACTAAATACTCTGTTGGTGGGCATTTAGTTTCTTTACCTTCTTTTGTTACTACAAGTCAGGTTGCAGAGAATACCCTTACATAAACCACATTTCATGCGTGATAAAGATACAGGAATAGAGTTACTAGATCAAAGTTTTCAATTTCTCCCCATGAAGGGCCTACCTTTACAATCCCATCTGCAATGTATAAGAGTGGGGGTATCTTTGAAACTTTTGGTTCTGTAAGAGTGCACATATTTTGTGTCAAAGGATTGAGCTTTACAGCTCCAACACTTCATACTAAATGAAATCATCTATTCTGCCCACGACTATGTTTCTTCCCACATGACCTCAAACTGATTCTCTAGCCCACCTCCAGCCATAGCAGAATAATTTGTTGCTTGGAACCTTACAAAAGGTGGCAAATAACCCATATACTGTACAAAAGTACCAATAAAATATTCTCTCAGGAATTTGAGTTTGAAGATACTAAAGAAAAAGGTGATTAGTGTTACAACATCTGCATGCCCCAGTGAATTGGAGAGGAGTTGGGGAGGTCATACTGTGATCATGCTAATTGATTATTCGGCAGCAGGGACCAAGAATAAGCAGAGGAATCAGAAAATTCAAGCATGAAAACTGAGCAGATCCACAAAAAGACATTAGGATCCCAGATGAGAAGAGCTTATGATGGCCATTTGTGGACTGGTCCCCATTTCACAGAGTCTTAGGTCCATGTTTATATTCAGTGAATGGAAACCTAACCCTTTCTTAGGGTTAACTTTAAAGTATCTCAAGAGTATTCCCAGCATTTTTCACTTCAATGACAAGCAAACATTTAGAGAACTTGATGGCTTATCCTGAGTCACATCACAAATTTATTACAAATATGGACAAAAATAAAAGCAAAACTCTCTGCTAAACCACATTCCCCAATGACTGCACAGAAATAGGAATCTGAATACTATCATCCTACAAATTGGTGCAATGGGAAGTGCATATGCATGCAAACTCTTTACATTGCTGTACAGTCTGCATGCTTATCACCACTCTCATTCAGATCCCATACACTCCTGTGTTTCAGCTCTAAGGAGCATTTTTTTTATTCTTTATAAAACATACTCTCTTTACTTACCTTTCACCTCCAAGTGAGTGACTTTCTTTTCCACTTCCACCTGGGCAACTGTATCTTTCAAGTTAATACTGAAAAGTCTTTTTATCAAAGATGCCTTCTGTGAACTTACTCAAGAATAGCTTATTCACCCTCTCTCCCCAACACGCCCCTACTGTCTAGTAACATGTCATGCCACAGCTTCATCCCTTCAATTACTTGTTTGCTATTAGGTTTCTCCACTAGCCCCAAAGCTCCATGAATGAGGTGGCTTTGTGTTTGTGCACCATGGTACACTCACCACCCCTCCTAGTACCTGGATAAAGAAGAGACTTGCAAAATATATGTGCTGAATAAGTAAAAGTAGCTATCACATATTAATATGTACCAGACACTACTCTACAAAGATTAGATGGACAGATAGATGGACAAATATATTTCAAATATGTTTTCATCAGGCAAATCTATCATGTAAAAGCTGCTCTCATCCCCATTTATAGATGAAACTGAGGAGGAGAGAAATTAAGTAACTGGCCCGAAGGACAAACATGGATGACAGAGCTGAGACATGAACTTGTGCAATCTGACTTCAGGGCCTGTGCTCTCAGCCAATGCAAAATGCACTCTATTATTGTCAGTGGTTGTTATTACCTTTCTTAGAATATAAGATGGTGAGTTTGCACCAAGACAGTAACTCAGACCAACTGCAAATAAATAATAAAAGAGAGAGAGAGAATAGAAAATATGTTATTTAAAGAATTGGAGTTCCTGTTGTGGCTCAGTGGTTAACGAATCCAACTAGAACCATGAGGTTGCGAGTTTGATCCCTGCCCTTGCTTAGTGGGTTAAGGATCCAGCGTTGCCGTGAGCTGTAGTGTAGGTCAAAGATGTGGCTCGGATCCCACATTGCTGTGGCTCTGGCGTAGGCCAGTGGCTACAGCTCCAATTAGACTCCTAGCCTGGGAACCTCCATATGCCGTGGGAAGTGGCCCTAGAAAAGGCAAAAAAAAAAAAAAAAAAGAATATAACACAAAGGCATGATAGCTGCAGAATATATAAATAAAAGTTTCCAGATTTATTTTATAAAGTGTACATAGGTTTCCACTATTTTGTTGTGGAACTTAATTCAGAGAAAGACTCTTTCTGTTTAGTAAAAGGAGTACTGCATTGTTTGTTTTTCAGTGTTTTACACTGGCATGAAACATTTATTTTAACCATTCTCTTTGAGGCGCTAAGGCATGCCACATGATAAATCAGCTTTGAGCATCCTCTGGGACTTCATAAAACTCACTTTTTATTCTTCTCCTTGAGTTTTAGGCCTGTGGTAGCTCAACATGATATTCTTTAAAGAGTAGAATCCTACTAAGATCACATCTGTTCAAATCACTTTCTCTTTGTTTTCAAGTTACTAAAGATAAAATATTTGAATATGAATTAAGACTCACAATATCACTTAACAGCAATATGTATTTTTATGCATATTAAAATTCTTGTTTGAATTTAAAGTTACTTTGTAAATATTTACCTGTTTTAAAATGCTTATCTCTTTACTTCCATACACAAATCACAACTGTGGATTAAAATTCCTTAGCTTTCTAATACTAATGAGAACCTACTGGAAAAGAAATTATAGAAAATCAATAGAGTTGTTACCAACTTTATTTAGTTTTTTTGTACTGCAAAATACATTTCTATTGATGAGAAACAAACTAAATATAAAAATAATATAAAATTAAAGCATCTCAAGTATATAATGTTATCCTATGTCTCTTACATTTTACTTATTATTCAAACAGTATAATAGTATAGGATTTATGTGATACTTATTTAATGTAAGCAAAACTAATAAATGTGCCCCTTCTAATAAACTACTTTAAATGAAGTGATTTGATTATAATTTACCTGAAATGAAAAGTACATATTTGTAGTAGGGTAGAAATATCCCTATTACATTTTGATGTTCACGCTAATCTTGTGACAACTGAACTATATGAATTTTTATTGTATCTTTTAATCATGTAGCTGAGACAGCCACCTCTCCCAAGTGATTTGTCCTTTTCACTCCTCTTACTGTAAGTACCAATCACATCGCTGTTCTGTGACACTGTATTTTGGAATCTCCATCTAAGCTATGGGAAGCTGTTAAAAACTATTCAGACACTTGTTAAAATGGTAAAGACAACACGACTCAAGTCTACTGAGTGTTCCAATAGTTAGGGAGTGATTGGGATAAACTTCGAATATGAGGACAAGTGGAGATTTATAGTCAAGAAGCAAGGTGACAGGATCAGTGGATGGATGATTACTAAGAGGAGACATCAAGGTAGGGCGATTGTTGCTAATCTGACCTAACAGGATTTTTACAGAAGACAGGCCTAGGGATATCAAAGGTAGGGGATGAAGGACCTGTTTGGATAATCAAAGGTATCAGATATCAGGGGTGGGAAGATTCTCACTAAAATGACTTAGCAAGATTCTTGCTATGACTAGGCTAAGTCAACAATAAGACAGGGGTCAAGATTAAGGCCTAGACATGAAAAAGGCTGATAAATTTTAGTAAAGGAGAGAGTTTCTGTCAAAGCCAAATGGCCATGTTGTTTCCAGTGCGAGACAAACAAAAGTGCTATGTGCGAATTCTAGGAATGGATCCTTAGCAAGAAACCACACCTCTGCATGGTCTCTTTCATCTTCTTCAGGACCTCACAGTACAGTTGGGCATGTGACCTAGCTTCAGTAATGCAGATAATGATGCTGTTCTGTGAGCTGACTGTGAAACGAAAAACAAAAAGCATCAGGAAACAAGAGAAGAAACAGCTTTCTAATGTTAACATGGAAGAGAAACAGTCTACATTATAGAGATGTAAAATTCCATCTTACTGAATTATTATATTTTGGGTCTTCTGGTTTGAGCAGATCAACATGTTGGAAAGGGGACTGCCCATCAATAATATAAAATACTTTCCACTGACTTAGTCATTTAACAGCCAGGAAAGAGGAAGCAGAAATTACAAGTGCAACAACAATTACTTAAAAGAATAAAAAGATAATCCTACAAAGCCAGTGGCTTTATGGGAGTGATTGATATAACCAACTATTAGTATAAGGGCAGTTAGGAGGTATTATAAAAATAAATAAATAAAACACATCAAATTGCACAGAGAAATGAAAGAGAATAGAATTTCAGAATTAGAGGACTAAAAGATTTGAAAAGTCCAGTTCTCCAGGACTCACAATGTAGGAGAGTAGATGACTCCCACCAGCATTTTTCCTACCATATTTTTATGGATGGCCTCAAGCTAATGATCTTTAATGTAATAAAAGAGGAGGGGTCTAGCTATTTCTCTTCCTGTGTTACACACCACCCCAAAACTTAGCAGCTTAAAACAATAATTACTTATTATTACTCATGATTCTGTGGGTTGCCTGGGATCATCTGGCCTGTTCTTTTCTTCAAGGGTAGGAGAAGACAGTCATGTAGGTGCAGACAGCTGGCTGGAGCTGAGACAACCACTAAGGCCTCTACTTTTTTAGGATTTATATCCATACAGCTTTTTATCATTGAGTATCTAGTTTGATTTTCTTTTCTTCATCACACCTGATTTTAAGAAGCACATTCCAAGGGATTAACTCCCAACGTTTAAACATTTACCAATTCTCTGAAGTACACTTGCTAATAATGCCTCATTGTCCTAAGAAGGTCACATGATGAGGACCAAGGTATATGTGGAAGGAATATACCACGGTGTATATACCATGAGCCATATTTCACAGTGGACTCCTGACATAGGCAGAGCTAGTATGAAAAGTAACAGATATAAAAATGATGTGTGGAAAAGAAAATGAGGATAGTCACTAGTACATGTAACAGCTGAGAAGCAGACACTATGAGCTCACTACGTTCCTAAGGACAATATATTTCCTAAGAAGAGAAGAGTCTTTCCTATATAAAAGCCAAAAATGACTATTTCATTACCACATTTTCACTAGTGGGAAGCAGTGTGCAAAAGTTATATATGGTCCTGGGAGTTCCCTGGTGGTGCAGCAGGTTCAGGATCCCATCATTGTCATTGCAGTAGCTTGGGTCACTGCTGTGGCGCAGGTTTGAGCCCTGGTTTCAGAACTTCTGCATGCTGTGGGCCCAGCCAAAAATTTTTAAAAAGTTATGTGGTCCTAAATAGTTATACCTCACAGTATCTACTTCAGTTATATTTAAGGAGGAATTAGACAAAGTAAAATACACCAAAAGGCAAGGCATTAGAGGTGGAATTTTCTTTCTTCTTTCCTACCTTCCTTTTTTCCTTCCTTCTTTTCATTTAAGAAAGGTGAATGTAACTTTTCTTTAGAATCTCTTTTCTTTAGAAAAATTAACACTTATTGAATAAATTCCAGAAAGAATGTATTTTTAGCATTCATGTAATGCTATGACAAGTAAAATGTGAATAAGGGTCTTAACTTGACAGAATTTTATTAATTATATCAATATTTATTTAATTCGTGATTCTGTTTACATTTTAGAGATTAACAGAACTATTGAGAACTAGATGTTGTTTATCACTTTTTAAGCACATGGAGAAAATTAATTAATTGTATGTAATGAGGCCCACCATGGAGGAAAAATTATTAGTATCTGATGTAAAAAATTAGGTAATAGGATTTTTAGTCCTTTAATATTCACTTTAGAATCCTTTATTTGTTAAAAAAAAAGAGTGAACAATATCTTAAAAGGCATATCAAATACCCAATCAAGATCAAGTGCATTGTAACTGATGCTTTAAATTATTAACTGCAATAATAAAATTATTGGAGTTCCTGCTGTGCTCAGCAAGTTAGGGTAAGGACCCAACTTGTCTCTGTGAGGATGCGGGTTCCATCCCTGGCTTTGCCCATTGGATTAAGGATCTGGAATTACCACAAGTTGTGGTGTAGGCTGCAGATGCAGCTTGGATCATGTGTTGCCATGGCTGTGGTGCAGGCCAGCAGCTGCAGCTTCAATTTGACCCCTGGTCAGGGAATTTCTGTATGCCTAAGGTGCAGCCATAAAAAGAAAAAAATAAAATCACTGACTGTCTTACAGAAGTATATTCTTTAAACTTAAATTTAAGAAATTAAAAAAGCTTATTCTGAAGATAATTATATTTAAAAATTTTTTAAATGTTACACTCATAAAAAATGAGTTTTCTCATACAAAGCTCTTAAGTCTACATTGTAGTTGGAGAACATGTTAAACAAGGTTCTACAAGAACTGAAGATCTTGGCTTTTAAGAACAGTGAAACTGATCTTTTAGAATTCATGGGGAGGGTTCCTGGATAAACAGAAGAACACAAATTTATTTGAAATATCATTTTAGTTGTACGAAGGATTGGGAAATGATGGCCCAGTGGGAAGTTGTGTTTGAAAAGCCTGCTGAACCAAGAGACAAAACTTCTGAATGCAACAAAGTAGGTCTTCCCATTGTAGTAAGTCTTATTTCTGTGGAAGTAATTATATCTTCATTTGATTAATTTTAGTTTAATTACAGAATAAGATTTGATTTGTTTTCACTTATATCATTAGAACATTTAGTTTGTTAAAAAAAAAACCTCTGCTGGCAGTGAGCACAAAATATTTCTATTGCTATTTTTAATAAAAGTTAATTTGCATTTTTGCTTTAGGGTCAAATTATGCATCTACTATAAAACCAATTATCTATAAGAGAGCTCTACTAAAGTATTTCCCAAGAAATTTCATCATTACTTGACCATACTTCCCTAGAAGAGAAAAATGAGGAAGCAGATGAAAACACATTACTTGGTCTAGGCAGTTCTTATTCAGTCTATGCAAGGTATAGTGTAGTGAGAGGAGCAATAGATTTGAATTAAAGAGAACTTAGTTCCAAAAACACAACTGTCAATTATGTCTAAGGCATATTAGTTATTAGTTGAATATTAAGTCTTATCATCAAAGTGTAGAACTTTGATCGCATAAAATAGTAGAAGTTATTTAAGGCTAGAAAATATATTTTAAAGTTCAATTGTCATCGAGAATTATTAGAATGTAGATTTATGCTTAAAAACATGCTTAAGTATTATTCACTTATTGTAATGGTGGGTAACGGGTTTGGTCTGAAAATCCCATGAGGAAAAACAGGAAAAAAATGTATAGTATTGTTGAAACATCTTTTTGAAAGTGTTTAAGAGAGATGAAGGCAACAAGGAATTGTGGAATAAAAAGACAGATAAATCAAAGGAGGGAAGCCTTACAAAAGTGAGCTGAAGATGTGGAGCTACATTTTTCTAGAATTGCCTGCTGTTTCTTTTCAGAACAGGAATATCTGTGTAGTGCTTTGACAGATTCAGGATGCTAGGGAAATAAAAGTTGTAAATCAAAGTTCCCAATGAAAATAGTTTATTTCTTCTTTTCTTCCTCTCCCTCCTTTTCCTCCTCCTTCTTTTAATAACTTTTGGTATGGGAATTCAAAGGAATATACCTATGGAGAAAGAGTAAACTAGAAATACACCAATCCTCAAAAGAATTCTGATTGGGTAAGGCAATTATTATTGCTGAAGGCCTTGAAAAAAGGAAATGCAAATATTTTTGGATTAAGATAGTATTACCTATACCTTAAGTCAATTGTAAGAAATGTTTTAATAATAAATTTTAAGCGTTTAAGTTTTTAGAAACATTGTGAAAGCAGCATTAAGAATTTCCACATTCCCTATTATTAGTATCTAATAATAAAAATGCATGGTGCTTGTTTTCAATTAATGGACCAATGCTGACATGACTAAAGCCACACTTTGTTAATATTTCCTTAGTTTTTGCATAATGTCCTTTTTCTGTTGCATAGTCTCATCCAGAATCAACACATTATATTAATTGTCATGTTCCCTTGGCTCATTTTGGCTGTGACAGTTCGCCCACCTTTTTTTTTTTTTCATCAACTTCACATTTTTTGAAGAGTACTGGTCAGGTATTTTGCAGACCAATGGGATTTGTCTGATAATTTTCTTAGGATGAAACTGAGGTTATAGGTTTTCTTGAGGAGGACCATAGAGGTAAAGTGATGTTTTCATTACATCATATCAATGGTAAATACTCTCAATATGGTTTATAATCATTGATATTAACCATGGCCAGATGACCGAAATAATAATTGGGTTTCTTCACCTCTTCTTCCAGCTCCATTTATATACTATATTCTTTGGAAGGAAGTCTGTATGTACCACTCAAAATTAAGGAGGGAAAATCTGCATAATTTATTTGTATTTCTTCAACACAGAATATTTTCGAGTGTACATAAGTTTTGAAATCAGTGAAATAAATACACAGAATCTCATGACTGATTGATGATAAGCTAAAACTATGTTTAGCTTTGCAAGAAACCACTAAACTGTAATCCAAACTGACTCAACCACTTTATATGGTAACCAATAATGAATAGTTATTCCTGATACTATATATCTTTATCAGAAGTTGGTATCGTCATGTTTTTTGAAATTAGCCATGTATGTATTTAGCAGCACTCATTGTTATTTTAATTTGCAATCCTCTGATGACTGATGACACTGAATATCATTTTGCGAGATATGTGCTGAGATATTTGCTGATTTTTAATTGGGCTGTTTGTTTTCTTATTGTTAAGTTTTAAGTGTATTTTTTACATTTTGAATTTAAGTCCTTCATCAGATAAGTGTTTTTTAAATATTCTCTTCAAGTCTGTGAATTCTGTATTCATTGTCCCAGCAATGTTTTTGCATAAGATAAGCTTTTCTTTTTAATCAAGTTCAATTTATCAAATTTATCAATCATGCTTTTGATATCGTATCTAAAAACTTATGGCAAAACCAAAAGATTAACTAGGTTTTCTTGCATGTCTTACTCTAGAAAGTTTAGAATTTAAAGTTTACATTTAGGTCTATGATCCATTTTGAATTACATTTTATGTATGACGTGAGGTCTATGCTTATGGTGTTGTCTTTGTTGTTGTTGTTGTTATTTTCACATTGATATTCAAAATTCCTGGCACTATTTGTTGAAAAGTCTATCCCTTCTCAACTGAATTGCCTTTTGCTCATTTTTCCAAGTTCAGTTGATTATATTTCAGTCTATTTCTGGGCTTTCCGTTTTTCCACTGATCTTGATATCTTGTTCTTTCATCAATACAATGCATTACAATGATTAATGCAGTTTTAATAGTAATGCATAAAATTAGATAATATAAGAGTAATATAAGCATCATTGTGGAGTAATATGCTCCCTTTGTCTTTCCCTTTCAATCTACATGGAGTAAAACTTCCATGACTCAACAAAGGTGATTCTGCTCAACGCAACAGGATGCTAAGGAATGCCACACATCTATACATCTAAGGGTGGGTGCACTGGAACACACAGAAATGGTAAAACTGGGGGAATATCAGAGGTAGTGCCTATGATCCTAGACCTCTGGTCAAATGGCTGAGCTTGCAGTCCCAGAAAATCTAGTAGCATCAGAGGAGATGGCACAAATTCCCACCTGTTGACACCAGGAACTGAACGGCAGCAGCATAGGGACCTGTGACTCTGTTCATACAGATGTGGAATTTACATGACAACTCTGGTTTCTCGGCTCACGGTGATGGCACCTACAAACCTGACAACCCTGGATGTGGCAGAGGCACCTGAGGCCTCAAGTCTTCCACCTTTCCCTCCCTCCACTGAGGGGGAACCTGAAATCAGAGACACCAGGCAGAGTAGAGGTAACTACCATCTCAGTGCCCCAGGTGGTGATGGCAGTGACCCCCAGCAGCAAAGCACCAATGACCCTGGAAGCTTTAGCAACAAGAGCAATGGGCAACACCTCTGACAGAACTGACAGAAGGTGAAAAATGCACATTACCAAACATCACCAGAGGTAATTCATGTTTGGGAGAAACGCAAAACTTGTACTATATCGCCACCCACTGGAAGAAAAAAGAAAAGCTTCTAATTTGTAACCTGTTGAATCCTTAGAATCAAGTTTAAAAAAAGAAAAAAAGGGGGGCTATACCTAGAGAAAAAGGGTATTCACTACTTCAAATGGAGAGGAACAAATCATCCAGCACCATGACAAATTATGGTGAGATGGTACCACAAAAATTAAGTGACATTTTCCTAGAGACCAAACTTGAAATCACAGAATATTGAGATCTGATAGAGAATTTGAAATAATTATCAGGAAGAAACTCATCAGGCTAAAAGAAAACTCAAAAAAAGCAGGTCATTGAGATCAGGAATACAGTTAGTGAACAGAAGGAACGCTTTACCTAAGAGACGAAAACTCTAAAAAAGAACCAAACAGAAATTCTGGCACTGAAGAACTCAATAAATAAGATGAAAAATACATTAGAAAGCACTAATGATAGATCAGACCACAAGGAAGAGAGAATTAATGAGCTGAAAAATAGAAATCTAGAAACTATCAAATAGATGATGAGACATAAAATGAAGACATTCTGTGAGAACTCTCTGACTCTACTAGGATGGGCGACATTAGAATAATAACTGTCCCAGAAGGAGAAGAAAAGGAAAATGGTGCAGAGTGTTTATTTAAAGAAATGATAGCTGAGAATTTTCCAAACCTTGGGAAGCAACTGGAAAGACATGTCCATGAAGCTAAGAGAATGCCCAATTACCTCAACATAAAAAGACCCTTTATAAGACTCATTATACTAGAGCTGTTAAAAGTCAGTGACCAAAAAAAAAAAAAAAAGTATTTTAAAAGCTGCCAGGTCAAAAAGGATAGCAACTTACAAGGGAACAATTTTAGGCTATTAACAAATTCCTCAGTAGAAACTAAGCTAGGAGAGAGTGGAATGGTATAACCCAAATTTTGAAAGATAAAAACTGTCAGCCAGAATATTCTGTCTAGCAAAGTTATAATTTAGATATGCAGGAAAAGTGAATGTTTCTCCAAACAAACAAATGCTGAGAGAGTTCATCTACACCAGACCTGCCTTACAGGGAATGCTGAAAGGAGCTCTTCTACTTGAAATGAAAAGGCAAAAGTATACTAAATTTGACTAAAGTAATAATTAGACAGAATCAGAAGACTGTAACTCTTTATCAGGATAGGTTGTTAAACAATTATAGCCTAAAGCTTAAAGGGGAAAAGGCAGCAAAATAACTATAGTTATTTCAGTTTGGTTACAACATACAAAGCATACAAAGGAATAATTTGACAGCCAAAAAAAAAAAACCCTCAAATAAGGAAAGGAAAAATATAGAACCTCTATCATCAAATGAAGGTGAGATGCTATCAGCAGAAAATAGGACTGTTTTATCTATGAGAGGTTTTTTTGGTTGTTGTTTTGTTTTTTGTTTTTGTTTTGTTTTGTTTTGTTTTGTTTTGCCTTTTTTCTAGGGCCGCTTCCTAAGGCATATGGAGGTTCCCAGGCTAGGGGTCTAATCAGAGCTGCAGCAGCTGGCCGACGTCAGAGCCACAGCAATGCGGGATCCGAGCTGCGTCTGCTGGAACTACACCACAGCTCACAGCAACACTGGATCCTTAACCCACTGAGCAAGGCTAGGGATTGAACCCACAACCTCATGGTTCCTAGTTGAATTCGTTAACCACTGTGCCACGATGGGAACTCCAATGAGAGGTTTTATACAACCACAAAACATAAATCTAGAGCAGGGGGAAAAAAAAAGAAACTGAGAAAAACTTTATAGATAATAAAACTAAAATGCCAAACAGAAGTAAAAAGGACAAAGAAACAATAGAGATATAGAGAAACCAGAAAACCAAAGATTAAGGTCTATACTAGGCCTTATTTATCAATAAATTCCCTAAATATAAATGGATTGAATTCTCCAAACAAAAGATGCAGAGTGGTGTATGGATTAAAAATATATACTGCCTCCAGGAGATTCATCTCAGGTCTAAAGACAAACACAGGCTCAAAGTGAAGGGATGGAAGTTCCTCAACAAATGAAGAGTAGGAGGTCTCTCGTGGGTCAGTGGGTTAAGGATCTGGTGTTATCACTTCTTCGGCTCTGGTTATAGCTGTGGCGAGGGTTTGATCCCTGGCCTGGGAATGAATAAATAAAATAAGGATAAAACTACTATATGAACCAGCTATTCCATTTCTGGGTATTTATCTCCAAAATATGAAGACATTAATTGAAAAAGTTATATGCACCCCTATGTTCATTGACCCTAGCATTACTTGCATTAAACAAGATATAAAAACAACCTAAATGCCTATCAACAGATGAATGGATAAAGATATGGTATATAATACATATAGTTGAATACTAGTCAGTATTCAATCTCAATAAGATGAAAATTTTCTACTTGCAACATTAATGGACTTGAGTGTATTATAATTGAAGTCAGATGGAGAAAGACAAGTGCTATATCATTTCACTCATATGTGGAACATAAAAAATTTGTTTTGATAAATAATCAAACACATGGATATACAGAACAGAGTATGATTACTAGAAGGAAAGGGGGAGGGAGGAGAGAAAAATGGGTAAAGGGAGTCAGTTCTATGGTGAAGGATGTAAACTAAACTCTGATGATGAGCACACTATAGAGTATACAGAAGTTGAATTGTAAATGTTGTATATGTGAAACAATGTTATAAAGCAAGGTTATCTCAATGGATTTTTAAAAACTGGATAATATAGTTTCTCCAAATATATATTCTTTCATATTATTTTGTCTATTATGGGACTTTTATCTTCTTTATAAATTTTATAATCAGACTGTATCCACAAAATAGTTTGCTGGGATTTTAGTTGGAATTGCATTGAATCTATTGAATGAGTTGGGAAGAATTGATATCTTAGCAATATTGAGTCTTTCTACCCATGAACATAAAATCTCTCTCTCTCTCTCTCTCTCTCTCTCTCTCTCTCTATATATATATATATATATATATATATATATATATATACATTTTTTCCTTCTTTTATTTCATCAGGGTTTTATAGTTTTCTTCATTTACATATTTTATTTAACATACACCTACATATTTCATTTATTGGTGCTAATGTAAAGGGTACATATTTTTTAACTTTAAATTCTAGTTATTCATGGATGGTATATAGGAATATATTTTATAAATAAAATATAAAACATAAAATAATTATAAGCAATTATAATTTTATTTCTCCCTTTCCATTCTGCATAAATTTTATTTGCTTTTCTTGGTGTTGCAGTGTATTGGGTATACATTCTACTGCACTTAGAAAAGAATCATCCAGTGTTTCATCGGTTTTTAATGTAGGTTCTTTGTGACAGAGAGGATATTTCAAACTCTTCTTAGTTTCTGATAATTTTTGTCACAAGTAGGTGTTGGACTTTGTAAATGACTTTCTGCCTCAATTGATATGATCTTATATTTTATCTACTTTATCATGTTGATGCTGTATGATTGTTCAGCCTTTGTATACCTGGAATAAATCCCACTTGTTCCTGGTATATAATTATTTTAAAGCCTTGTTCATTCAATTTGTTAGTGTTTTATTGACACTTTTTTCCATCTGTTATTATAAGAGATTACTTTGTTGAATTCATCATTTCTTGTTAATTCTTTATATATTTGTATTAGAGTAATGCTTATCTTATTAAACAAATTCAAATGTGTTCTATTCTCTGCTCTTATTTTCTGAAAGAGATGGTGGTGGGTAAATATTTTATTACATGTGTTTGGTAGAATTCACCAATGAAACCATCTGGGTCTGCTTTTTCTTTTTTGAAAAATAATTAATTTTAGGTTTAATTTCTGTAATGCATACAGACCTATTCAGATAATTTATCTTTTCTTGTGTTAAGTATTTTAGTTCATGTCTTTTAGGATATAGGACCATTTTAACTGTTACCAAATTAATGGGCACAGAATTGTCCATAGTATTCCTTTATTATCCTTTTAATGTCCATGCAATGAGTAGTGATACCTCTTCTTTCATTTCTGATATTAGCCATTTGTGTCTTCTCACCTTTAGTTAGTTAGTCTGTCTAAAGGTTTACATTTTTTTTGATATTTTCAAATAATCCATTTATGGTTATGTTGGATTGGTTAATTATTTTCCAGTTTTTAATTTCTTTGATTTCTGCTCTAATTTTAATTTATTTTCTTCTGCTTGCTTTACACTTAAATTGCTCTTTATTTTCCCAAAGTGATTTTTTTCAATTTTTTATATTTTCTAATATATATATTTAATTCCGTAATTTTCCCTCTAAGCACTGCTTTTGCTGCATCCCACAAATATGGTTAAATTATATTTCATCATTAATTAATTTAAATTATTCAAAAATTTATCTTGATTTTTTTTCTCTGTTGACCTACGTGCTATTTAGAAATTTGTTGCTTGATCTCTAAATACTTTGAGCTATTTCAACTATCTATTATTAATTTCTAGTCTAAATCCACTATGGCCTGAGAGCGTATTTCATATGATCTCTATTTTAAATATGTTAGGGTATGTCTTGAGGCTCATACTGTGTTCTATCTTAGTGAATTTTCATGTAAGCTTGACAAGGATGTGTGTTGGATGGGCTTTTCTATATTCTATAAATTCCAGTTACATCAAGTTGGTTTATGGTGCTTTTCAGGCCAACTGTATTCTTACTGATTTTCTGCTTTCTTTTTTTTTTTTTTTTTGTCTTTTTGCCATTTCTCGGGCCACTCTCGTGGCATATGAAGGTTCCCAGGCTAGAGGTCCAATCTGAGCTACACGGGATCCAACCCACTTCTGCAATCCACACCACAGCTCACGGCAATGCCAGATCCTTAATCCACTGAGCAAGGCCAGGGATAGAACCGGCAACCTCATGGTTCCTAGTTGGATTCATTAACCATTGAGCCATGATGGGAACTCCAATTTTCTGCTTTCTTGATATTATCAGTCTATGAAAGAGGAATATTGACTTCTCTAACTATAATTGGACTTATCCATCCTTTAGTTATACCTGATTCTCCCTACTATTTTCATACTCTGTTCTTAGGTGCATTTAGAATTACCATGTATTCTTAGAAGATTGATCCTTTCATTGTCATGTAGCATCTCCCTTTATCCCAGATAATTTTCCTTGTTCTGAATTCCGCTTCGTTTCAATTTAATATACTATTTTAGATTTTGTTTGTTTGCTTTTGTTATACGGTTAACACTGCCTATGTTTTTTATTTATTTATTTTTAATGGTTATTTCCCCAAATACAATTTTTTTTTCCTACTGTACAGCATGGTGACCCAGTTACACATATATGTACACATTCTATTTTTGCACATTATCATGCTCCATTATAAGTGACTAGACATAGCTCCCAGTGAACACAGCAAAATGTTTATCCTTCCCTTTACTTTTAACTATTCAGAGTATTTGCATTTTAAGTGTTTTCTAACATACAATTTATGCTTGGGTCTTCTTTTATTGATCCATTCTAACAATTCCTATCTTACCAATAGTGTACTTAAAGCATTTACATCTAAGTGATGATTGAATAGTTGAATTAATATTTACCATGCTTTAACTGTTTTCTATGTATTACCTTGCTATTAATTTTACTTCTTCCCTTTTTCTGTCTTCTCTGATTTTAATTAAGAATTATAATTAATTCTATTTTATGTGACTTCA
The DNA here is from genome assembly GCF_054392235.1 of Sus scrofa. Lineage (NCBI taxonomy): Eukaryota > Metazoa > Chordata > Mammalia > Artiodactyla > Suidae > Sus > Sus scrofa. The sequence continues at coordinate 68,035,181 of NC_139390.1, forward strand.
CTTTCCATGTGTCTGGCATGCCCTTGGGAAAGAATCTCATTAGTTCACAAACATTTTTCATTAAACCCTACAGTGAAAAAAAATCAAATATAATTTTAAAAAGTTAGTAGTTTTCAATGTACATTTTCAGCTAATCTAATCTTTTTCCACCTAAAATAAAACTACACCATTTCATTTGTAGTGCAGCAGTTCTAATTCCCCCTTTTAATCAATCTATCATTACTTTCATTCATTTCTTTTATACATATTCTATAATCACCCAATTTTAAAAGAAATATAGTTTATTTACAATGTTCTGTTATTCAATAATTTCAATATTATTAATTTAAATGGTTAACTTTTATACCAATTAAGAATAAAAAAATATGATTTATTTTACCTTTATTTTCTCCTTTTCTGACACTCTTCCTTCTTTTATGTAGATCTACGTTTCTGACTTTTACCCTTTCCTCTTGCTAAAGAAGAACTTTTAACATTTATTACAGGATAAGTCTCTGACAGTGATATACTTGAGTTTCTGTGTGTCTAAAAAAAGTCTATTTCTCCTTCACTTTTGGGGGATAATATTGTGGGGCACAGAATTCTACATTGTTTACCTTTGTCTTTTCAATAATTTTAAATGTTACTCCCTTCTTTTCTTGATGCATAGTCTGATGAGAAATCTCCTATAGCCTGTGTCTCTAAATTTAAGGTGTTGGGGGTCCCTGGTGGCTCAGCAGGTTAATGATCTGGTATTGTTACTGCTATGGCTCTGCTTAGAGCTATGGCATGGGTTTGATCCCTGGGTTGGGAACTCCACATACTGTGGGCATGGCCAAAAATAAATACATAGTGAGACTTGCAATTTTCAAGGCAGTTATATACCATTTGATCATAATAGAAAAACTACTAAAATTCAAAGACACAATGTCTTAAAGTAATCTGAGGAGAAAAATCAAGATTATATTTCAAAAGAGCAGCAATAGAGTTCCCCTTGTGGCACAGTGGGTTAATAATCCAACTTCAGTGGCTCTGGTTGCTTCAGAGGTGCAAGTTTGATCCCTGGCCCGGCAGAGAGGGTTAAAGGATACAGGTTTGCAGCAGCTGCTGCCTGGGTCACAGTTGTGGCTTGGATTCAATCCCTGGCTGGCGAAATTCCATATGCAACAGGTGTGGCCATAAAATTAAAAAAAAAAAAAAAAGCAGCAGTAAAACTGACTGTGACTTCCTACAAAATGATATAGTACAGGCTGTAAGATGATAGGCATTTGATTTCTGAAGATTTCATTTGTGATATAACATTTGAAAATATTTTTTACTCTCTATGTTATATTTCTCTTGTTTGCAATGCCATAAATATATTTTTTCCAGTTAAAAAAACTAAAATCTTTATTATAGGCTCAAATAAAAAGATAAATAGGAGGTTACTTGTAATTTTTATATTTGAAAATATGAAGTTGTCCTTAGAAAGTTCATTACTACTCACTTTAGCTTTTATCAGATGTGGCAGGATGATATCTAAAGTAACAATGAATTGTGCAGAATTATTAAATTAGAAATGACTCTGCAGCTTACTAAGTTGCTAAATGACATGAAATATTGAGGGAAACGCTGAATAGATTGATTAGGTAGGATCAGCTAGGCAGTTGCTGTTTTGGTGTCTGTAGTTTTACACATTATTTTCATCTTATAGGACTTTTAAAGATAATACATAACCTCTCACATTATACAACTTCCTCCTAAGATTAAGAAAGTTCTTTACTTTGGAATGGCAATTTAAATTTTCTGCAGTTGATAGTCTTACAGCCTCTCCAATATAGATTCGATAAGATATGGAGGAGACTTCACATATCCGTGAGCTAGGGTAAGGTAGTTTATTCAAGCAATCTCTAAAGTTTCAACTTCAAAATTACCAATATTAGGGCTATATTGTGGTAACATTATCCTAAAACATACATATACCCGTTCTTGCCTTTTACAGATAAGGACAAATAAAGAATGCCTGCTTTTCAGAGTTCCTGCTGTGGTGCAGTGGATTAAGAATCTGACTGCAGCGGCTTTGGTCTTAGGTTCAGGTTCTCAATCCCTAGTCTGGGAACTTTCATATGCTGCAGATGTGGCCATAAAAAAGAAAGTAATGCCCACTTTTCAAGTAAATGTTTCCAAGAAAAGATTACTTACTGAAATATTTGAGTATCTGTGTATCTGCCTCTGTGCTTGATTTAATTGTGTTTTCTTTTCCTTCCTGAAGTTGTTTCGATTCCTTGAATAACCTAGTATATATGAGAGTTAGGGTATATCCTAGTACATCTAAGAGTTGTATCTTAGATAACCTAGTATATCTAAGAGTCAGGGTAATTGGTCCCTTTGATTTGATGACTCAGAATGCTTTGAACAAATATAGAGGAAGTAGAAAACTTTCCTTCTAATGTTCACTTAGAGATAAATAAAACCTTAAGGCCAAGCATGCTTGCTGCTGCCTTCAGAAACCTCTTGGTTTCCTGAAACATAATGCCGCATTTGTAATTTTTGCCTGTAATCTGACTAAGGAGTCAAAATTCTGAAGAAATGGTACTTTTAAACAGTCATGATTATCATTTATTCTACTTAGAATAGTATAACTCAAAGCCTGAACCATTACCACCTATTTCAGAACATTTGCTTATATTTGGGAGGGGGAAGATACAGAATATGCATGCATTACAACTCTCCAAGTGATTCTTATATACCTTAAACTTTTACGGCCTTTGGTCTAAGATAACACATTATAATAACTCCCTGAAACATAATTCATTCCATTCCAAAGACTTTATCTTAAAACAACACTACAGATCTTTGTCAGGCTTGATAGTCCGAGAGTTTGAGCTTCCAGGTCACAGGAAGTTAGAGTATGAAATTGCTCTTATCACTGTAATGTTCATTTCTCTGGTGTTTAAAGTTAGTACCACATATGTATTGTATATACCATGTGAAAGGATTAATAATCTTTAACGTACCCTTTACTTTCTGTTTTGCTTATCCTGGTAGGGATACGGGTTTGATGCTACAGTTTTGTTGTCAGAATTCTAATATAGCATTTTTGTCTATTTTTTTTTTCCATTGGATAAATTTGACCTGGTTGGTAATAAATTCAGCTGCTAGCTAGAAACTTTTTCTAAAAAATAAGGAATTTAAGAAAAAAAAAAAAAACTACTGGTGTATCTAACTTTCTTCATATTTCCATTTTTGCTCAGAATGCCGTTCTATCCAACATTCAATTGCTGCTTAAATACTAAAATTGGCTAATACCATTCCTAGTGCATCACATCCTCTGGATGCCAAATAACGCACTGTTTGCTAGCACTCCCATGGGTTCACTCCATTGCAATTGCAATTCCCTGGCCACCTGGTCCAGATTTTCCCCTGTTCTCACTGGCTCTGGTTGAGATTGCAATCATTTTGATAGTCAGTCTCTCAGTGAGATATAAATTGTGAAAACAGGCTTCCCTTATAACATACAGCACTTATCTTTGTTTAGAAACACAAAGTGTCTCCTCAACATTTCACATAAATTGTAATTAAAACAGAATATGTCATTTTATCCAATATTTTGATCTTCATATATGTTATAAATACACATATAAATAATACATATGAAATCATGACATATCATTTTATTAAAGGGAATCAGTTTTCACTTTAGATAATTGTTGAGGTTATCATTTGTGTTATTTAGGATCATGATGACAGGCACAGAGATGGGCCATATACAAGATACATACATTTTTAGTAAAATGTATTCTTATTTATGAGATGACTTAAGATAGTTCTCAGGTATAAATATCCTTATAATAAATAGAATGCCAGGAATTTTTAAAATTAAAGTTCTGCATCGACATATGTCTATTCTTTTTCAGATTATTTTCCCATATAGGTTATTACAAGCTACTGAGTATAGTTCCCTGTGCTATATAGTAGTGTGCATTTGTGTATATGTTAATCCCAAACGCCTAATTTTTCGCTTCCCCTTGCCCTGTTATCCTCTTTAGTAACCATAAGTTTGTTTTCTCTCTGTGAGTCTATTTCTGTTTTGTAAATAAGTTCATTTGTATCACTTTTTTAGATTCCACATATAAATGACATCACATTTGTCTTACTCTGTCTTACTTACTTCACTTAATATGATACTCTCTAAGTCCATCCATTTTGCTACAAATTGCATTATTTCATTCTTTTTTATGAATGCCAGTTATTTTTATTCTTCATTATAGGTACACAAAAAGAGGGAAAGTGTTTTCAAAAAATAATTTCACATATTCTCACTCATCTGTGTAAATAACCAGACATATAAGAAAAAATAAATTATATATTAGTGAGCCAAAGTCACTAAGCTGGATTACTGACATATCCCTCAGCATTATAAAATTCTATAAACATTACAAATATTTTAATCAAAATTACTTTAAATCATAATTATTCTCTCCTGGCCTCCCTCTCTATAAAAATGAGAATTTTGAATATGTGGAGATGGGTCTAAATGTGTTTCCTTCTTACTTCAAGAAGAACTTATGAATGCTCAGATTATATAATTTGCTGAAAGAAATTAATAGTTTTAGGTTTCTTTAGAAGAATACAAGAGACTCTTCCTGCATATATCAGTGATGACTGGATAGTCAGCAGCCTATTACCAGTAGAATTTTCATTTCAAAGTAGACTAATAAAAGTTGACTGATGTCTGCCTGTGCACATTTTCAAGTGATAATCAGTATAGAATTACTTGTCGGTAGAGGCTTATGTCATAAGCTGAATGTCTAAATGATGAATATATAATGAAATTAAACAGAATTGAGACAGATGGTTCTAACTTTTGATAAATGTGCATATCTTCATAATTAGATAATAAGTCCATTGCCTGGAAGATCAATTGGGACTTAATAACTTTGAAAACTAAATCATTTCATTGTTTGGCATTTATAAGACATGGTAAAAAGCAAATTCCATTCTAATTTACTTAAAATATTGCTTATTGTCTTCCTAAGCACTTGATTAAAAATGGAAAGCAGATATTCTCATTTTGCATCCTTCTTATATAAAATTATTTATTTTATTATATAGACTTTGGAAAATCATTTCAAAACCAAATTTTCTCAAATAATGGTTTCTCCTGGGTAAGAAAGAGGACATACAGCAGTTAAAGTATTGTAAGTCAAGTACCAGACATGAATGTGACAGAAAATGTGAATAATATTGTAAAATTTATCTAAAATTACTTACTTTTTAAAGATAAATCTACAAAGTAAAAGTGGATCACCATGCTTGTTTTACTGGGAAGAGACTTGAGATTTGATATAGTCATATTTTCTGTACTTATTAAGCATTTTCAAATAAAATACACATATTAAGAAATAACAATAAAAGTTTCTAAAAAGTTTGAACTAGGAAGATGACTAAGTAAGACTAAGTAAGATAGTAAGATAGGAAGATGACTAAGTAAGATATACCTAGCTCCTATCTCTCCCTCACAAATATGTGGCTCTCATCCATGGACAAAAGTGCCTTGGTGGGAGCTGCAGGATTCAGCACCATACTTCAAGGGACCCTGGCAGGAGTTTCACATACCTGTGTGTCAGGTAATAGACATATAGACCTCAGCTCCAGCAGTAAATCATGAAGTGGCCAGTGAACTGGCTCCAGCTCCTCTTGGCCATTATCTGAAAATCTCTGGAAAATATTGACTTGGAATCATCCATGGATGAGGAGCCTCGCGGAAGTCCAAGATTCCAGCAGAGAAGTTTCAGTACATTGCTGGAGGAAAAAAAAAAAAAAAAGGCTAAGATTAAACATACTGGAGAGTGTAAGAGGAAAACGTGACATTACCTATGATTCCTGTCCACCCAGGCGATGCAACTCAGTACCAAGAAAGTCCTTCTCGGCCCTGTATTTTTTCTGTGGGCAAAAGTGAGAGCACATGGGTGAGTGCCCAGTCTCCCTGTTGTGTGAGATGCAAAGAGGCCCTTTTCTCCCTCACCCTATGCAGAGTCCTGAACTGTGAGCTACACACTAGGGTTTTGTTATCAGCTGGGAGAATAGCATCTGGGGCTATGGAGACAGCAGAGGGACGTGAAGCCTACTAACCAGAGCACAGATTCCATCAGGATGCTGGCCCATGACTACAGATCCCCAGAACTGGACCATGGGCACCTAGAGCTCGCCTCACCTATACACATCTCTCACCCACTTCATGTCCAGCTCCTTGTGCACACTCCCAATTGCAGAGAGGGAACTTTGGCAAGTGGCTAATGAGCACACAGATAAAGCCTGCCCACATCTGTATACTGAAGGAGAGACATCAAAAAAAATCAGCATTTAGGGCTACCCTTAGATAAACAAAAGGTAGACTGTCAGCATGCAGACTGGTGTGCTGCAGGAGCTAGAGAAAGCATAAAATCTTAAGAAGTCTGCCACAAGAGGGAGCAAGAAGAGTGGAGAGGCATAACCAGAGAGGGTATGAACAAGTTTCAAAATTCCTTGCAGGGCTGTTGGAAGGTAATTCTCTACCAAAGTCAGTCAGTAAAGTCTAGAGGGAGTGACTGCTTCTTCAAATGCAAAGGCAGCAATACATGACTTCATGGAACATGAAAAATCAAGGAAACCTGATGCCACCAAGTGATTACAATAATCTTCTAGTAATTGACCCCAAAGACATGTAGGTCTGTAATTTACCTGATAAAAAATTAAAAGTAGCTCTTTTGAGGAAGCTCAATGAGCTAAAAGGAAACACAGAAATATAATTTTAAGAAGTCAGGAAAATAAGACATAAACAAGATGGGAAGGTTGACAAAGAGATAAAAATCATAAAAAAGAATCAAAACAAAATTCCGAAGCTGAAGAAAACAATAAATGAAAATGAAAACATGCAAGAAAGAGCATTAACATCAGATCAAAAAGAAGAAAGTATCTGTGGAGTTAAGATACCTTAGAAACCATCCAATCTGGGGATAAAAAACGAAAAAAGAATAAAAAATAAAGAAAACCTCTATGAATTATGGAAAACCATGGGGAAAAATATCTTCAAATTATTGGACTTACAAAAGGAGAACAGGAAGAGAAGGGGCAGAGGGCTCATTTAGATTTTGGAACTGCAACTGGAATAATAGCCATGTTTCCCTACTGATGTAACAGAATGCCATGATATCTACTTTAGTTGGCACACAATCACTGCACTTCATTATTTATTATGCCTTATTGCCTTGTCACTACCAACTGGGGAATGTACACTTTGTAAATGTAAATGCCACTTAACTTTGCTGTTACCCTTGTGCAATTATTCACACTTTTAAAAATTCAAAATTTCACTTGACATTGCTACATTATTTGATATATAAATAAGAATTAGGTTTATTATGAGGTTTAAAATGCATTCATGCCTGACTATGTTTATTATCCTAAATGTATATAGATCTCTTAGAAACTGATACATTAATACATGCAAAATGTAGGAAATAAATATTTCAAAAGTTAAAAGGTACAGATACATTTTAATGCATCATTTGTTTCTTTTCAGTGTTTGTGCCTTAACTTTTTCACTGTACTTTTTTAAACTTCTAATTTATTACATTAATTTTCCAAAATTATTTTCTACCATAGCATTACTTCATCCACTCACTTTTGAAGACTAATTATCATTTAGTAATGTTAGAAACATTTTCTTATCCATAAATGTGGTATGTACTTATTGATATATAACCATGCCACTATTTACAATTGAAAAGTTACTATTAGAGCTTAGATGAGATGAATCTGTGGCAGATCTTAAGAACATGTAAGCATTTGAGAGGAAAAATAAGCAAGTGACAAAAAAATGCAAAAGTAATAGAAATTTATTATAAAAATTTCTTCCAAGTCAGATTGTTTTGTTTATAAAATTTTAAAATATTTTAGTAAGAAATAGGAGATAATTACTCTAATGCTGAATAGTGATTTCCCACATTAAGATCTCTATACAGTTAATTTTAAGCTAAATTTGCCAAAGCTTTGTATTTAAATTTTAATAGTAACCCATCATGTCTCAGTGGTTAGTGAGTCTGACTAGGAACCATGAGGTTGCAGGTTCGATCCCTGGCCTTGCTCAGTGGGCTAGGGATCCAGCGTTGCCGTGAGCTGTGGTGTAGGTCGCAGATGTGGCTCGGATCCCGCATTGCTGTGGCTCTGGGACAGGCCAGCAGCTACAGCTCTGATTGGCCCCCTAGCCTGGGAACCTCCATATGCCACAGGTGTAGACCTAGAAAAGACAAAAAGGCAAAATAAAATAGTAAGATTATGCCATTGTGTTCAAAAAAGAGAAAATAAATAACAGACTTTTGATTGAAAGATAAATTCAATGTTAAGCAAAAATATGTTAAAGTTAACGTCTTCCGGTATCATGATGGAATAGTATATATAGACAGATGGGTCGATGGATGTCTAGACAGATAGATTGGCAGATGTATTTGATAAACAGCAGGGAATTATTGTAATGACATCAATTACCAATAGAAAGCCTTGCATTTTGTTATATTAGCAAAGTTAAATGGATTTTATTTTATCCCTGCCACTTCCGTATTTTCTTTTCATTGCATTGAAACATACGCTTTGTCAAAAAGCTTCTGTTCATTTATTTCTTTCACAGCCATGAACCAACAGTATGTTTAGTAAAATAAAGAACAACTCTATGCCATGTAATTCAGTTACTCTGTGGTCGATATCCATATCTACTCTTTAAAACATAAACTTGTCATGGTACCTATGTTTAAAGACTTTGAGGTTTGTACCATACAGAAATGCTATGAGATAGTAAGAATAAGAATAAATAATGATATATGTCAAATTAAAGTAAAATTCAATTGATTGGGTTTGGTATTGAAGTGCATTGATATTTGATCTTTAATTGCCCTACAATATCAAGATTTACATTAAATATACAAGTTATAGTTTTTCTTGGAGAAATAATTTATTCCCTCTGTCTTAGGAACATTTAGATTGTTAGGTTAAATCACTATGTTGGATTGGAAGAATTAATATTATTAAAATGGCCCTAGCAATGTACAGATTGAATGTGATCCCTATCAAATTACCTATCATATTTTTCACAGAACTACAACAAATAATCCTAAATTTATGTGGAACCATAAAAGACCCAGAATTTCCAAAACAATCCTGAGGAAAAAGAACAAAGCGGGAGGTAAAACCTTTTCAGACTGAGATAATTCTACAAAAATCCAGAAATCACAAAAGTGTGGTATTGGCACACATGAAGACATAGGGATCGATGACACAGAATACAGATCCCAGAAATAAACCCACACACCTACGCCAATTAGTCTTCAACAAAGTGAGAATATACAATGGGAAAAAGTCTCTTCAACATGTGGTGTTGAGAGATCTGGACAGTAGCATGTAAATCAATGAAGTAAGAGCACACCCTCACAACCTGCACAAAAATAAACTCAAAGTGGCTTAAAGACTTAAATATAAGACACAATACCATAAAACTCCTAGAAGATAATATATGCAAAACATTCTCTGACATAAATCATAACAATGTTTTCTTAGGACAGTCTCCCAAAGACAATAGAAATAAAAACAAAAATACACAAATAAGATCTAATCAAACTTGCAAGATTTTGCACAGCAAAGGAAACCATGCATAAACAAGATGAAAAGAAAACCTACAAATTGGGAAAAAATACTTGCAAATGATGTGACAGACAAGGGTTTAATTTCCAAAATACACAACAGGAACAAGCAAGGCCCACGCCATTTGTAAATGGGCAGAAGACCTAAATAGACATTTCTCCAAAGAAGATATACAGCTTCGGGTTAATAGATACAAACTATTGGCTTTGGAATGGATTAGCAATGAGATCCTGCTGTGTAGCACTGGGAACTCTGTCTAGTGACTTATGATGGAGCATGATAATCAAATGAAAATGTGTTCAATGCCGCTAATCATTAGGGAAATACAAATCAAAACTACAATGAGATGCCACCTCATACTGGTCAGAATGGCCATCATTAACAGGTCTACAAATAATAATAGCTGGAGAGGATGTGGGAAAAAGAGAACCCTCCTACCCTGTTGAGGAAATGTAAATTGGTTCAGTCAATATGGAAAACAGTATGAGGTGCCTCAAAAAGCTAAAGAGTTGTCATATGATCTTGCAATCCCAGTCCTGGTCATATATCTGGACAAACTATAATTCAAAAAGATTATGCACCCGTCTGTTTATATCAGCACTATGCACAATAGCCTAGACATGGAAATAGTCTAAATGTCCACTGATGGATGAATAAAGAAGATACAGTAAGTCTATACAATGGAATACTAATCAGCTGTAAAAAGAGTTAAATAATGCCATCTGCAGCAGCATGGTTAGATTTGAAGATTATCATACTAAATGAAGTAAGTCAAAAAGAAAAAGGTAGATACCATATGATATTACTTACATATGGAATCTAAATGACACAAATGATCTTATCTACAAAACAAGTATAGAGACAGACTCAGACGGAGAGAATGGACTTGTGATTGCCAAAGGAGGGAGGAGGGATGGAGTGGGAATTTGGAGTTTCCAGATACAAAATATCTATATATAGAATGGATAAACAACAAAGTCATACTATATGGCACGGGGAACTATATTCAATATTTTGTGATAAATCATAATAGAAATAATACAAAAATAATATATAACATGTATAAAACTGAATCACTTTGTTGTACAGCAGAAGTTAACACACTATAAATCAACTATATTTCAAATTAAAAATCATTGTTGAACATTTTCAAAAGGAAGTTTTAAAAAGGAAAACTTGAAATGCACTGTTTATAAAGTTAATAAATCTAGGTAAGAAGCTTATAATGTTTTTAAGAAAATATTTTCTGCCTTTAACTAATTACAAAATTTTAACTTTCCTATGCATCAAAAATGCTATAAGCAACTTGCAAAGATAATTTTATTTAATGATTCCTCATTATATTTATGAATATCTAGTATTATTCTAAAAATACTGATTTATTTTGGGTGATGTTTTGAAGGGAGTCATTCACTTGCTCTTTTGTCCAGAATTTCATCAGAGAATCTCCACTTTAGTTAGCTAGATTCTATTTAAGAATAATAGTATTTAGAAATGCTTTTTTCAAATTACTTTTTACCTAGAGTACTCTGTTTTTAGCAACCAGATTGGCAATTAATATAAATTAACTTCACTTCTTTCTAATGACTACCAAATTAACAAGATCTAAGTGCTCATTTTATCTTCTAAAACTCTCTTTTCTTTGTTGGTATCTTATTGTTATTCTCAACATCAAAATTCTATTTGAAATGTCCTAGCTAAATCACTGTAATTTATACTATCAAATCCCTTCTTTATTCACACCTCTAAGTATATTTTTCTGGGACTAAGGTAAATAGGACCATTTAGTTTTACTTCATGAAATTTAAGGATCTAGAAGTAGTTCTTAATTAGGAAACATAAGCTTTTTTGATGACAGCAAAAGAAATGAAAAATGTGAAAACACTCTACATTTCTTAAGCTGTTGATAATGCTAAATATTAGATGCAGTTGGGGTTGGGGATCAATATATACAGCTGTGTTATGTTAAAGAATGAGAAGAATTCTAAAAAATGTCCTTTCACTACATATTACTGAAGACAGCCCCATTTTAGATTATCTCTGTTTCTGAGAGAATAATTTTCTTTCTGATTGCTGGTGATTTCTTTGGAAGTTCCAAGTAGTTACTTGATATTTGGTACAATCTTATAAACTTTTGAAGTTATGTGAATTGTTTTTTGATACTATTTTTCTTGACATTTTCATTTTTTTCCTAGGATTACTATAAAACAAAGTACCACAACATAGGTGGCTTAGAAATTTACCATCTTACAGTTCAGTTAGAAGTGTGGGATCAACGTGGTGGCAGCGCCTGTCTCCCTCAGAAACCACGAGTGAAATCCCTCCTTGCCTTGTTCTAGTTCTGGAAGCCTCAGATTTTCTGGGTTTGCAGTAGCACAGCTCCAATCTTTACATGGCATCCTGAATTCTCCACATACCCTTTCTCTGGGTATCTGAGTCTGTATCCAAATTTCTCCTTTTTATAAGTACAGATTTGGAATAGGGTCCATCTAATGAACTTCATCTTAAACTGACTGTGTCTGCAGAGACCCTGTTTCCAAATAAGTTCAGATTCAGACACAGTGGAGACAGAACTTAAACCTACCATTTGCAGAGAACACACCTCCAACCCATGAGAGCATCAGATAATGTGATCATCAAAATATTATTCTTTACTGTCCTCTCCCCATCTTCATTTTTCTACTCCCAATACCTTCAATTACTAGATTCAGCTACCTTCTTTCCAAAAATATATGTACTATCGATTAATGTTAGTAAGCCCCAAGATAAATACACACACACACACACACACATATATATATTTCCCATTTATTCCACCACATGCTCTCATCCATGTCTGAACTTGGGTTTTCCAAAAGGTGATAAGATGATGAAAGTGTAGACGCCTCCTTGAATTCTTTCCAATATAAAATTTAATTATCAAATTAATAAGCACATTGATGTTTTTAACAGCTGAAAACCCTGTAAGATCTTGTGCTCTTCAATTCATTTGTGTAAAAGATATTTATTGGGTGCCTGCTATGTACTTTAGGTGCCAGGAATATAGTGGTAGATAAGAGAGAAAAGGCTCGGCTTCATGGAGATTATATTCTAATCCTGCATAACTAGAAAATCTAGAAAAAAGCAAACATTAGATTGAAAGGTACTTGAGTCGACATAGTGTCTTAGAGAGTATGCATTCTTAATTAGGGAGGTGCATTATCAGGAAAATCTTCTCCCAAAAAGTGGCATTTAAAACAAGATCTGCATGTTTGAGAAGTGGCTGGGAGAAGTGGCCTTTAGTAGTGGACAAAAACAAAATCATGGGACCTGTGGTTCCAATGACATGGTGTTACTTGTATACAAAGAATTTCAATGTAATTAGACTTTATATAATGAAGTTGAAGATGTCATCAGCAGCTTACTACTTTTGAATAGGAAGTTCTTTGGTTTTGGTTTTGTTTTTTCGGGGTTTTTTTTTTTTTTTTTTGCTTTTTAGGGTCATATCTGTGGCATATGGAGGTTCCCAGGCTAGGGGTCAAATCCGAGCTGTAGCTGCCGGCCTACACCACAGCCACAGCAATGACGGATGTGAGCCACTTTTGTGACCTACACCACAGCTCATGGCAATGCCGGATCCTTAGCCCACTGAGCAAGGCCAGGGATTTAACCTGGGTCCTCATGGATGCTAGTCAGATTTGTTAACCATTGAGCCACAGTGGGAACTCCTGAATAGGAGTTTTTAAAAGTTTGCATTTTATTCTGAAGCAGGGAGCTCTTGGATGCTTTCAAGCTAAGGAATGACATGCTTTATATTTTAAAATGAAAATTACACCTTTGATTTAAAAATAGTGATGAAAGCAGCACCTATAGATTACTGAAAACAACAAAGGAGAGGAGCTAACAGAAACTCAAACCGCATTATGAGTGATAGTAATGTAATTCCAAACTATAAACCCAGTGAAAGCACGGCCAAAAGCAGAAGGTTGCTGGATAGATTTGCACAAAAATAAAACAGAGAGTTCATAATTTTAGGTCTCAGGAAGGAAGCTTCTAAGAGAACTCTGACCAGACCTAAAATATAAATATACTTTATAAGAAAAAAAATAAAGGATAAAGAAGAAATGAAGAAACAAATATAGTCACAACAGAGCAACTCGTTAAATAATAAAAATACTATTCATCTTGGTATATACCTGACCCTGTAAATAAAATAGCTGTGTGGTCTTGGCAAGCTATTATATTCTAGACTTTATTTTTATTTTGTTAATGAAATAAGGCAGTGACCATATATATGATAAAATAGTTCATTTAAATTTTAAAATAAGGGCTTTTTTTTTGGTTTGTTTTTGTTTTTACAAACTCCTATTACGTTAAGTCTGGAATTTCCCAGCTATCCTGATCTGAGCTGTTCTGCGATCTAGCATGCGCGGCATACCTCCTAAGAGAACTTTAAGTTTTCTCTGTGCATCTGCTCAGTTTTATTTTTCTATCATCCACTCCTGCTTACTACCATGTTCTCTTCCAGCATAACTTTGTCTTGAATGTGGTTTGCCAGTTTATCGTGTCTCATTCCACTTATCAAAACTTTTAAAAAGTGGCTTTCAAAACTCCCTGATTCACATTCTCAGGACTTCTTAGTTCAAACTAGTGAGAAATGACTAGGTTTCTCAAGTTACAGTTTTGATACAAGAGATGTCAAAATTTAAGAGGCAGCTTATCAATTCCCTTCTCCTTGGGGAAGGAGAATATATCACTGATTCAGCAGCTGCTGGCCTGGATAGGAGTCATGTAACAGTAAATAAGCACAGAAGGCTGCATGAGAATCTCTATTATAAACACATCCTTTACATAGTGGCATTTACACTCTTCTTCCAGTACTTAGAATATCAGCCATTCATACATTGCTACTGAAACTTTAAATTGCCACAGCTTTCTGTATGAATATCTATTAAAATTAGAAACAAACATAGATACCCTCTAATTCTGTATTTTAACTACTAGGAGTCTCTTCTATAAATATAACTGCCCTGTGGGAATTAATATTCAGTACAAGACTGAAGCATGATTTATAGTATAGATTGAAAGAATCTAAATTTTAATTAACCAGGACCTCATTTAGTAAATTATGCTATACCACTTAATGAAATAGTCTGCTAAAATAAACTGTATTAAAGATTTTACTACATATATTATGGAAATGTATATGCCTTTTGCTTGTATACATGATCTGATATTGAGAATACTGCTAATTGTTGTTGCTCTTGGTAGTCTCCCCAGGTAGTGACTAGGAGATAGGCGAGTGGGGAAAATTTTTGCCAAATTTGATTTTTAAACTTTTGCATTTTTTAATTGAAGTATGATTGACGTACAACATTATTTTGGTTTCAGGTATACAACATAATGCTTTGTCATGTGGGTATTGGAAAATGATCACACCAATAGGGAGTCCATTTACTCTCACCATAAAAAGTTGCACATTTCTCTTCTTGTGATAAGAACTTTTAAGATTTAATTTCCCAACAACTTTCAAATTTATAATGCAAATACATTACAAATTATTGATATTACTGACAAAAATCCATATGCTGTACATTTTGTTCCCATGACATTTATTTTATGACTAGAGGTGAAACCATTGAATTTTAACTCATCTAAATGTAACTACCTATATAAAGCCTATCTTGAAAAGAATAAAGCAGAATCATCACAGCCTATAAGGATATTATAGGAAGTTAAGTTCAGCGGCCATTTAGAAGGTTTTTAAAAATGATGAGAGATGATTGGGTTAGTAGGCAGATTTAAGACACCTTTTCAAAGCAAAATTGACACTATTTACTGAAGTGTAACTCTCAGAGTTTCGACTTGATTATCAGGATAGACAATGACAGCACTTGTAGAGACTGGAGAATTTTAGGGGGTCATGGAGGAGATTGAATCAGATCATGTGAGTGCCTCTTAGGAGATCAGAAACTGCGTGTAACCATAAATGTCCCATCATGTAAGTCAGCACAGGGAACACTCTAGGACATCGTCATCTCTCATCATTTTTAAGACCCTTCTAAATGGTCTCTGAACTTAACTTCCTATAATCTCATTATAAGCTATGATGATTTTGCTTTATTCTTTTCAAGATAGGCTTTATATAGGTAGTTATATTTAGATGAGTTAAAATTCAACAGTATGGCAAAAACATGCACGGAGAAGACATGCTCGGGTGTCTGTGGTGACTGTGGCACCATGGAGGAAGGGAAGGCTTCAGAAGGGCTTCCTTGAGGCCAACTACTTAGGCTGAGAGATACAAGGAGCAGAAATTGACTAGAATAAATGGAACCTGTACATTAAAAGGTCATAGGCTAGAAAGAAACATTAAAAAAAAAAAAAAACAATTTTGGGGAGTTCCCTTTCTGACTCAGTGGTAATGTACATGACTAGTATCTGTGAGGATGTGGGTTTGATCCCTGGCCTTGCTCAATGGGTTAAGGATACCACATTGCCGTGAGCTATGGTGTAGGTCGCAGACATGGCTCAGATCCTGTGTTGCTGTGGCTATGGAGTATGTGGGCAGTTGCAGCTCTGATTCACCTCTGGCCTAGAACCTCCATATTGTCACAGGTGTGGCCCGAAAAAGCAACAAAACAAAATGAAAAACAAAGAAAACAAATCCTGGCTGAAGTACAGACTGAAGCACATACATAAAAGGTATAAATAGCAGGAGAAGCTATTAAAGCTGGGAAATGCTTTTAAAAAATGAATCACGTCTAATAGATAACTGGGAATATATACTTAAAAAAATCTTCAATGAAATTTTACTTAAACTTTAAAAATTATTAATTTAGAACAGCGTTGTCACTGTATTTTATTTTTTCTACTTAACAGGCTGATTTTCTTTGAATAACCACTTTAGGGAAAAGTTACTTCACCAGTAGGTATATTTAGGGTGGTTTTATAGCACAGCAGTGCCTTCACCATATTTATTGTTGAAAATGTAGAGCTTTAAATGCTGAGATTAATTTTAAATTAAAATGATACATATATGACATAAATTTTCTAAGAAAATTAAATATCAGAATAGAGTTAGTATGAAAGTGGAGGTCATAAGAGGGGGAAAGTAATTTAGTTAAGAAAATAGAAAATGCTTTTTATAACAAATGATAGAGAATGTCTAATATTCATGCTGGGTGCTTTATATAGGTATTTCCTCTTAATGGGAGCAATAGCGCACACAAGACATTTGTGCTACATTTTTTCTACATTTTGTCACACAGTGGCAATTTGTATCTATTTGTAATTAAAAAGACTTTAAGCAGAGCTATTTTCAGTTATGTAATATTTCATAGTAAAGATCTCATATAAAAACCTTCACTAAGTCTATAGACTCAATTATATAATATGGATTACTGTGTCCCAGTGTGAAAAACAATGATACATTGTCCAATTACCTTCAAAAGACGACTTTAGTTTGAAACTTATTCATATCTTGCCTTTCATTGTTTCTTAATTGATTCATTCATATATGATTTGTCTGACCAACAGCTCTAAAAATGTATGGAACAGAAAGACTACAAATTAATTCATACTTTTACTTTATACCACTATGTACAGTAAAGGTGTTTAGAAATATCTACAGAGCCCAATGAGACAACAGAAAGATCTGTTTGTGAAATGGATGCATTGACTCCAGTGTCCTCTCTTTCCTTCCCTCCCTCTTTTCCTCCCCCCACCCCCACCCCAAGTCTCTTTGCTTATTTCTAAAATGGGATTAAGAATAACTACCTCCCAAGCATTGACAGCTTAGCACATTAGTTGGTTATGATGGCTAATAGAATTAAATTCCATTGTGGTATATAATTCTACGATTCTCAAGCCATTTCCAAATCATAAAAACTACAGATATAAACAATACAAATGCAATATTTTCTTTAAGATCTATTTGTCACTTATTCAATAATAGCTTTATGTACACTGTATTAATTTCTGAGGATTGCTGGAACAAAGTCCAAAACTAGATAGCTAAAACTCAGAAATGTATTCTCTTGTAGTAATTGAGTCTAGAAAATTGAGATCAAGATATTGGGAGTGCAGTGCTCCCTCTGAATCTCTGGGGGTAGATCTTTGCTTTCCTCTTCCAGCTTCCGGTAGCCCCAAGCATTCCTCGCCTTGTGATAGCATAACTTCAATCTCTGACTTCATCTTAATATGGTTATCTTAACTCCGTCTATATGCAGATTTCCCCCTTCTTAAAAGACATTGCTCATTTTAGGATAAGGGTCCACACCACTTCAGTGTGAACTCATCTTAAGCAACATCTGCTTTGACCTCATTCTCAAATAGAGTCTCAGTCACAGGTACTAGGGGCTAGGGTTTCAGCTTACCTTTCAGGAGACAAAATTCAACCTTAACATACACTAAAATGCATATAAAAACAATACATTCAGATTTGTGTTCATGGCTTCACTTTATCCAATGGCATAAAAATATTTGTGCACATAAGTGCATAAGTAGCACTTGACAAATTATAAGGAGTTAAGTAATAAAATTAGTACAAATTATAACTTAAATCTTACAACTAAAATTTAAGATGAAGTGATTTTTTTTTTCATTGAAAAACCTTAGAACCCACTTATATAAAATACTCTTATAATAATTTTCCCAGTTTTTAAATGCTCCACTAGTTTAGGAGCTATATAATTTATGTCAAATAGAAAAAGAATCCAATATGTTTCAGAATATATTTGCTATATTATTTAAAACTATAGAGCTCTATTATAGAAAATAAGACACTATGAATAGATCAAGTAGCTGCCTTCCTAAACTAGTTTCTAAACTAGTTTTGCTTAGAAACTACTACTTCAAAGGTAGTATTCACAAAATTATCCTTAATAAAAGGATAGTTGAAATAAAAGTACAACAGATCCAATTTCATAGGATTCAATTAAGATGGTGCATAGAGAATAATTTCTAAGTATCTTTTTAAAAAGGAAAATAAGATTTTAAATCAATGACCTAAGCTTTCACCTTAAAAAACAAGAAAATGAAGATCAATCTAAACTCCAAGCTAGCCAAGGAAAAAAATTTAAAAAGATTAAAGTGTAAATAACAGAAACAGCAAATGGAAACACAATAGAAAAATAGTAATAAAATCCAAAGTGTCTTTTTTTAAAATATGAACAAAACTGACAAACTTTTGGTTAGGTTGACCAAGGGAAAAAAAAAAAGTCATGAAATAGTAAAATAATAATAAAATGAAAGATAAAGAATTAGTAATGACATTATAGAATCAAAAGGATATGAATGTACTCTTATAATTTATGCCAACAAATTAGATAATCTTTAACAAATGGACAAATATCTAGAAAGACACAAAATCACCAATATAATAATCAAATATAAATTTTAAATAGATCTAAAATAAGTAAAAACAGTGGGTGAAAAATTTTGAACACTATTCAAAAAGAAAAGCCCAGAAAGAAGATTTCATTGGTAAATTTTACCAAATGTTAAAAGAAGAAATAGTACCAACACTTCACAAATTCCTCAAAAAACAGAAAAGGAAATGCTTTCTAAATCTTTCTGCAATGTCAATTATCAAGCTAGTACCCAAACCAGACAAAACCATGACAAGAAAACTACCAATACCACTCATGAATGTAGAAAAAATTTTCCTCAATAAATAGCAGCTAACTAAACTCAAAAATAATAACAAAAAAAGCACTATACCCCATGACCAAGTGAGGTTTATTCCAGAGATTCAAGATTAGTTTAACATCCGAGAATAAATCAATATCATATACCATATCAATAGGCTAAAGACAAAAAAATAACGATAGGATCATCTCAGTAGACACAGACTTGTGAAACCCATTATCATCTCATGATAAAAATATTCAACAACCCAGATAAAAAGGAATTCCTTCAATCTATAAATGCATCTGAGAAAGAAATGAATCCCTAATATTATACTTCATGGTAAAAAAATTGCATACCTTCCTGAAATATCAGGAACAAGACAAACATGTCTATTCATTGTACTTGTACTCAACATTTAAAAACATTTGACTATATGTTCTAAAAGTAGCAGTTAGACACAAACACACACACACACACACACACACAAAGGAATCCAGATTAGAAAAGAAGAAAATAGACTATTTTGACTCAGAGATAATATAACAAACACTAAGGAATCTTACTTCATCTGAAAAAAAAAGAAGACACAGTATTAGAGTCCTAATAAAAGAGTTTGGCAAGGTTGCAGAGTATAGTTAGAATCAATCTACAAAAACTGATTATATTTTGTAGACTTGTAATGAACAATTAAAAAACAAAGATTATGATCCTGTATATAACAGCAACAAAAATAAACAAGCATAAGTTTAACAAAAGATGTACAAGTGTTATCTACTGAAAAGTACAAAATGATTTTCAGGAAATTTAGATATACCATGTTCATAGATTGGAATGCTTAGTATTTTTAAACTGGACCAAATTCCTAAATTTATCCACAAATTCCAATCAATTCCATTGAAAACTCTAGTAGCCATAAATATATATATATTTTTGCAGAAAATTAGTTATATTTAACTCTATAATGTACAGAATTCACAAAGACTAAAAACCTACTAGATATCAAGCACTAAAAAGTCATTGATTTTGATCTCAGTGAATCAGTTACTTCTCTGTATAGTGTATGTGTGTGTAAGGGAGAGAGGCAGAGAGGGAGAATGGGGACAGAAAGGATGAACATGTGTTTTAAATGAATATTCTTTTACTGCACACCATATTCTATGTTTAGAAATCTTTTAAATATTAGGAGTTCCCGTCATGGCGCAGTGGTTAACGAAGCTGACCAGGAACCATGAGGTTGCGGGTCACATCCCTGCCCTTGCTCAGTGGGTTAAGGACCCGGCTTTGCCATGAGCTGTGGTGTAGGTCGCAGATGCGGCTCGGATCCAGCGTTGCTGTGGCTCTGGCGTAGGCTGGTGGCTACAGCTCTGATTTGACCCCTAGCCTGGGAACCTCCATATGCCATGGGAGTGGTCCAAGAAATAGCAAAAAGACAAAAAAGAAAAAAAAGAGAGAAATCTTTTAAATATTAATGTAACAAAGTTGTAAAATTATATATTTCATTTAATTCATCTTATATTTGCTATTAAATATAAATAAAATACTTGAAATATTTGCAATAAAACAATATTAACTTGATATCATTAGGAATCAGTGCTTCTCTCATTTATATAATTATAGCAAAATGTTCCCAGTTAAGTTACTTAGACATTTCATCAAAAAGATTATGCAAGATGGAAAAAACTTTAATGGAAATAAAATAACTGTAAGGCAAATGGAAATTAATGGGATAGACAAGTTATTTTTTATAAAAAATCATTAAATGATACATTTAGAATAAAAATAGGATTGAAGTAACTTTAATGGGTCCTTAATGATTCAAAGGAATAATTCTACTGAATAATGACACATATTTACCACAAATATCAAATAAACTGAAGCCTGTGCCATTCAGAATCTCAAACTCAGTAGGCAACATGGGATAGAAGTCTCTATTAGGATAATTAATTTTATGTGTCAACCTCTAGGTCACTGGGTTCCCACAGATTTGGTTAAGCATGATTCTAAGTGTGTCTGTGGGGATGTTTCTAGATGAGATTAACAATTGATTTCAAAGACTGATAAAGCAGATTGCCCCCCTCCCAATGTAGGAGGCCATCAAACTGAAAGGAAGATTAAGGCCCTGTTGGTCAATTCATGATAAATTCCTTTTCACTATTAAGGAAGAAACCCAAATAGATCAGTTTTTTAATTTTCTATATAACATCTCAAACTTTCCAAAACTTTAAAAAATACATAATGGAGTTCCTGTTGTGGAGAAGCAGAAATGAATCCAACTAGGAACCATAAGGTAGTAGGTTCGATCCCTGGCCTTACCTAGTGGGTTAAGGATCCAGCGTTGCCGTGAGCTGTGGTGTAAATCACAGACGCAGCTCAGATCCGACGTGGCTGTGGCTGTGGTGTAGGCCAGCAGCTACAGCTCCAATTAGACCCCTAGCCTGGGAACCTCCATAATCTGTGGGTACGGCCTTAAAAAGACAAAAAAAAAAAAAAACATAATTACAGCTAAACACAATAATGTTAGACTTTTCTAGATACAGTTTGGCTCTTTTTCTTAAGTAAAAGAGAGGATGATAATATTAATAACTTCAGTAATATTTATTTCACTGCAAATTTGTCAAACATCCAAGACTTCAGGCAAAATTCTTCAATTTTTTAATTTAAGAATATTTTGAAGGTTAACATGCTAATCTTTGTTAATATTATTTGCTGTTAGACTAAGTAAGAAATATGGCATGGCTTAGCAAATTAGGGTTATTAAGAGAGATGCTCAAATTTTATATTAGATCCTCACAGACCATATTATAGAGAATATATTAGAACACTACATTTTGGGTTTTGTTTTCCTGAATTTCTTATAGTTGCAAAACTGCAAAGCAAATGCTACAATAGTTATTGCATCTGTATGTGTATCTTGGGAGAAAGAAAATCCTTTAGTGGTACAGTTACATCACCATTCCCTGCTGTTTAGTATTGAGGAGATGATAGAAGAGCCATTTGTCTACCTCACCAATCTGAGTAAAGATGCTGTAATGAAAGTGAGATCCAATAAGAGTTAAAAAAACAACTCATGTATGTCTTCATGGTTCTTACTGGAGTAGATAAAGACGGCACTTTTATTGCTCTTAAATACCGTCTTTATTTTAGCCGAGCATTCCTCTGTGCACATTCAGGCTCAGCAGGGTATTTCAAAGAGAGGCAATAGAGAAGAGCCTTGATAAACCAATATCTGAATAATTGAGGTGGCACTAAGGAGAACTGGGAATCATTAAGAGAGGCAATATCTTAGAGCAAGAGTTTCAAGTTTTGAGTACTATTAGTAAGAGAACCAATATAAAGCAATCGGGAATTCCCCTGGAGTTCTGGAGGTTGAAACTGTGGAGCATAGCTATTCTATGATAGGGCTCCAGTGCTTACGTTGAGAGTAAAACCTGTCCTCACAAATGCATCCAAATTTATCCACAGGTACTAGTAAGCAGCCTTTTTTTTTTTTTTTTTTTAATGAGAAAATCTGTGCTAGGACTAATGGCCTACCTTCCATTCAGTTTTATTGACTCTGGTGTTGGATTTATCATCATTAGGTTGTTCTCCTCCTCCTCCTGAGCAATATCATATAGGTCCTTAAAAAGGGAATTAAACATTTTCAAATGCGCCAAAGCCTTCCTTCCAGACTTTCACCATTTCTTACTTCACAAAAATGAGCCAAGTTTTTACATGTACATGATTTTGAAACATATGGGAAATGGTACAATTTATTATGACAAATAGGTATGAAAAGCTGAGAAAAATTTATGCAGCAAAGATGAAGGACAAATGGCAGCTGTTTTCACTGCTCTCCTTTGGATTACTAAAAATGGTAACATATTTGGGCCACTGCTACCACTATGGTGCCTGATTTAAAATTCCCTAAGGAAATTACATTTAAATTAAAATCTATTTACATTAACAGCAAGGTGTGAAAACGGACATTAGTGACTAAAAGCAAAATTAACATTTAATTTAGATTTTTTTTTCCTCTTTAGTTATTAAGAAAATACCAAGAAGGAAGAAATGCTTCCTTTCGGTGGTGAAACAATTGTAGGCAATAGCATGGAAATGACAAGTAGATTTAACTCTAAACCAAGAGACAAGGAGTAACTATTAATTTCTTTTTGCTAGAAAATGTTGTCTTAGAATGGTCTTGAATGCCTTCTTATATATTTGCTGTACTTTTCTCCTGTATTTTGAGGCAGTCTCTTGGCCACTATTTTTCTTCATGAGAAGGTGTTTCGTTATAGATTCAGTATTTTTAATAAAGTAGTGTCCAGTTAAAAACTATATTTTTGAGGCATTTGTCCAACTTATTTAAGTTCTGACTTTATGGGGATAAAGTTTTTTCATATCTTGTTATTATCTTTCAAAATGGCCTGAGAACTGGTGGTGACCGTCCCCTTTACCTCAGTTCCCTTTTTTATTCTAACATTAACAAATGCTTATTTCATCCTTTTTTTTAAATATCATTCTAGAGTGTTATAAATTTAATCTTTGGATAAAGCTTTTGGCTTGATTTTCTATTTGGCTATTGAAGGAATATATGCTTCTAAGTGCTCCTAAATTTGAATAGAGCTACTGTAATATTCATGTGCAGGTTTTGTATGGATGTAAAATTTCAATTTATTTGAGTAAGTACTAAAAAAAAAGACTGCTAGATCATATGGTAATAATGTTTCATTTTGTAAGGAACTTCTAGCCTGTCTTACAAAGTGGCTGGAACATAATTCTTCAAAATAACTTTTAGAAGAAGTTTTAAAACCAAGGTTTTTTATGGACAGAGATCAAAGACAGAAAGTTAGGATAAACATATTATGAGGAGTATTTAGAAGTGAGGTTAGAAGACTGCACAAAGTCAAATCAAAATTTCAATTTCTGAACAAGAAAAATAAGAGTATATGAGACACTATAAATAGATAAAAGACCTATTATTTAAAGACATGGTAACTAATTAATTGAATAAATAAATTAAGAGGTGGAAGAGATGTAAAGAATAACCAAGAACAGGGTAAATTCTGATATGTTAAAATTTTACCAAGAATTTGAGGTAAAATACTCTATTTTAAATGAGCAGTTCTATCTCTGTATTAGTCCCTGCCCTCATGTTATATTAAAAGAATCTTTTCCTTATTACCAAAATCTTCAGTTGCAACCCTGTCAGCATTACAGAACAGGAAGAACATAAACTCCTAAAAATTTAACCACAGGTTGATGTAATATTATTAAAAGTGAACTTCAGATTTTTGTCATCATCAGAAGGCCAAATTGGAGAAGAATGGAACATCTGCCCAAAATCAATTGTTGCTACCTTAGTAAGTTTTCTAGAATACACGCTTTTTGTTATTTATAGTTGGCTTTTACAAAAAAAAAAAATTTACTGAAATAGGTTTAAGAAATTTTAAACTACTCTTCAAGTTAAAGAAAATAGAATTATACTCAGCCCTTATTTGTAATATGTTAAATCAGGTATAGGTAAAACTATAATTACTGACAGAGAGAAACAAGGAGAAAATAATGGCAAAATGACTTAGATACTTAAAATACATTCTTTCTTTGAAAACAGTGCATTACATGTGCTATAAGATGAATGTTTGCTTTTTCTCACTTTTAAAGTTTTATTGAAATATGGTTGATTTACGATACTTTGATAATTTCTGCTGTTCAATAAAGTGATTCAGCTATAAATGTGGACACATTTCAAATTCTCTTCCCACAGAAAATTGGGAAGAGTTCTCTGTGCTATAAAAAAACAAAGTGATGTTCCAAAGGAAGTAATTCATTGATTTATTTGCTAAGGAATAAAATCATTAGGCACTTGTTAAGATTAATAGAAAAGAGGGAGGAGTACTAATGTTAAAATTCAGAAAAATACAATCTAAATTTTTGAAGAACTGGAGAGCAGATGTGAATTAATACAGAGAAATAACTAATTATGCACACCAAGGAAAATAATTAGAATTACCTGTACACATATAAATTAATCAGAACCTCTCTGGAGGTGAGGAACACTAAAGATGATTGAATGGAAATGTTTGTTGAAGTGCTTCAAGGGTGCAAATGATGTGTTAGGTTTCACACATGCAGAAGAGTTTCACTACTTTCAATATAAAATAACTTCTTGAGGTATTCAAAGGCAGGTATTAATCCAATAATTCACCAACAAACAATTACTTATTTTTGACCAAAAAACCTTGTAATTAGTGAAATAATATTCAACTACCTAATTTGATTCCTCTTTTTTATTTCCTTAGAAAGTATAGTATATGACAGTGATAGTGATACTTGCAACTATGTCACTGAATGGGTTGTGTGCGTGTCACATAACTACATATGTAACTACTATGAGAATCAATGTGGAAAGCATTCTTTTAAACAGCTGGTCAATTCAAAGGGAAAATTTCAGGTAGTGCATTGTAATTGAATAGTGAAAACTATATATAGTTATGACATTTTTTTTTTCATACCGTAGAGTTAATGCAAACAAACTTTTAATAAAATTTATATAATTTGAATAAATACATAGTATATAATCTACTGTAAATATATACATCTTCATCTTAGGATGGGGTTATATCCTGATGAGCATACTGTAAATCGAAAATATTGTAAGTCAAGATACATTTAATACACCTAACCTATTGAACATCATAACTCAGCCCAGCCTACCTTAAACATGCTCACAATACTTACATTAGCCTACAGTTTGGCAAAATCATCTAACTCAAAGCCTATTTTATCATAATACTAAAGTCTTGAACATTTCATGCAATTTATTAAATATTGTACTCAAAGTGAAAACGGAATAGCTGTATGGGTTCAGAATGGCTGTAGGTGTATTGGCTGTTACCCTCATGACAGCATGGCTGATTGGGAGCTGTGGCTCGCTACCATGGCCCAGCATCATGGGAGAGACTGTGCTGTATAGAAAAGATCAGAATTCAAAATCTGAAGTATGGCTCCTATTAAATGCTTATTGCTTTTGCACCATCCTCAGGTTGAAAAATTTTTAGTTAAAACTATTGTTAAGTCATGTGCACTCAAAATAATTATATATCATTATGCTTAGGTAAAATATGACATTTTCCTTTTTTAATATTTGCATTCTTTTCCCTTTTTATTTTTTGTTATTATTATTTTAATAGTTATTTCCCCAATATGATTTTTTTAAATACTGTACAGCATGATGACCCAGTTATACGTACATGTACGCATTCTATTTTCGCACATTATCATGCTCCATCTTAAGTGACTAGACATAGTTGTGCCACACAGCAGGATCTCATTGCTAATCCATTCCAAAGGCAATAGTTTGTATATATTAACCCCAAGCTACTGAACTACCCCATTCCCTCCAATTTTTAAATGTAAATAGCCTTTAAAAACAGAAATGGGAAAAAAATTTCACAACTATGAATAAGCATTTATCTTAAAATCTTTCACTGTGATTTCATGTCAAAAGCCATTACCCAAATCAATGATATCTCTTAAAGGGAAAGATAAATTAAGAAGCCTTGAAATACCAAATGGCAACTTAAATCAGTTAATAGCGTCCATACTGCCAACATATAAGAAACATAATTTGAAATGTATCATACATAAAATTTTTATAGGCTGAAGTTAGTTCACTCATTTAAAAATTAGTATTTTAAAAATAAAGCATGAGATCACCAGATATCTTTTGTTAATGTTAATGCATTCATTGAATGAATATGAATGCTATGAATATTGTATTAGGTGCATGCACTCCATATAATAATACAGTACACTTTTTAGTCATTACAATTTGTTCAGATTTTTAAAGTCAAATTTTATCCAAAGGTGATATATTTAAGCATATAGTTCTACGAGTATATATATAGTTGTATAACCATCCCCAGCATTAAGATATAGAACATTCCATCACCCTAAATCATACCTTCATGCTCCTTATATTCAATTCATTCTACCTTTTCCCAGTCCTGATCTTATTCAGTCACTATAATTGCCATAACAGAATATAACATCAATGGAATCATGCAGCATGAAGTCTTTTGAATCTGACTTCTTTTACACAGAATAATGTTTTTGAGTTTCCCCCATGTTGCTGAATGCATCTGTAGTTTGTTCTTAACAATAAGTTTTAATTTAATTTCTCATGCATGCCTTCCATGGGAAAGGCTCATGAAAACTTATTTCTGTAAATCTGGTTATTGGAACTAAGTTCGAAGGTATCATGAGAATCAAATATTTCTCCTCTGGGTTTAGGAACAACGACTGAGATTCAAAGAGGTACCTTCTTCAAATGAAAGAAAATAATTGCTACTTGTAATAAAAGCCTTTGTAATAGCCTCATAAGCAACTGTTAAACATTATCCATCTACATCTTCCTATTGGTCACTAAAGACTGTACAATTCAGAACAGGTTAACCCAAAGTATAAAACTCTTGATAAATATTGAAGTGTGACTTAAGATGGAACAGTAGATCCTTATGGTGACCCCTCCTCCTCTATTGGAGCCGGATTTCATGTAGTTATGTTCCTTGGGCATCCTAATAATTCTTTCCTGATGTCACCTTCTCTCTCCGGAAATATTTTCAGTTGGATTCTTCCCCACAGTCTGGCTATAAAAGTTGGTATTCCTTAGGTATATATTTTAGAACCTTTTTTCTTTGGGCTTGATAGCCACTCCTTGGCTTCATTTGACTTTATTTGACATCCACACGTCATGACCATATAAATAACAATTTCAAGATATAAATACCCTATCAAATACCTTTTTTTGTGTTGAAAACATGCATGAAACAACTTAATAAAATATCCAGTTAGATATCCAGCAGGAATCTCAAACAAATATCCAAAAATATACTTATTCTCTCCCTTCCACTTATTTCTTATCTGTCCCCACTCTCAAGGAGTGACACCATACTATGCTCATCTTCTTTATCCAGACAACAGGGGTGTATATTTGACTGTTTCTTGTCCTCTAAACCAATTTCACTCAGGTACCATGCGTTGGTTATCTCTTTCTCCTGTGTCTCTCTACGTCCTCAGTTTGTCTTCTTTTCTGCCACAACTGTCCTCAGTCCACAACATTATATACCCTGATCTTACTTCACTCTCATCCTAAATGCTTTCCCCCTTATCTGCATTCCATACTGTAACACATTAGAATATTCATGCTTTCTCAGAAATGACATTGACTATCCTTGCCCTAGAAAAATCTAGGCTATCAAGTCTAATGCTTATGATCCATCAGCAATCTCTGTAGTTTCACCTTTCAGTAATTGCCCCTCACCTTCTGTGTAGAAAATTTACCTGAAGAGCCTCACCTCTTTGCCTTTTCTTCCTGGGGCAATGACTGCTTATGTGCCAAGCTAATTTCTACTCTCTTTTTAAAAAGAAGTTTTAATACCATCTTCTAAATGAAATTTTGCCTGATCCCCCTACAATAGATAAGGGTTTTTTTTTTTAGTATCTTTTTGTCTTAGTTTTCTATTGTTGTCATAACAAATCAGCACCAATCCAGTGGCTTAAACCCTGACATATTTATTACTTACAGTTCTGCAGAAGTTGAACACAAGGTGTCAACAGGGTTGTATCCCTCTCCAGAGGCTCTAGGAAAGAATCCATTTTCTTGCCTTCTCTTCTTTCCAGAGGCTGCTCCCCAGCCCTGCCTCATGAGCCCCTTTCTCCATATTCAAATCAGCAATATCACTTCTCTGTGACTCTTCTTCCAAAGTTAATGTCTCACTTTGCCCACAGGTGGGAAAGAATTTCTGATTTTAAGTACCTATGTGTTAGATTGGGCCCACCTCCATAATCCAGTATGTTCTAGCCTCACAATTCGAACATTTTAGGGTTTAGGACAATCACAGCTAGGACATCATGACAAGGGCAAATTGGAGAGTTTCACCCTACTCCCCACAGTCCCATTTTACCTTTACTTCTCCCTTCAATGTGTTAACAGCATTGCAATTTTTATTGAATGCCTATTTTCTTGGATTATTCTGTGAAGTACAAAGTTTGAACTTTGTTTCCCACTACCTTGAAAACGGAGATTTCTTCTTGAATATTTGTTAATCAAAGAAATGTCTACCTATTACCTGGATGAAAATGAACTTGAGACTATAAAAGAAATAATGTGTAATGTAATAAAAATTATTTTACAATATTCATAGTTATAAAATGATCATTCTCTTCAATTTTTTCCTAGGAACTCCTAGTCTTTAAAAGTCAGCATCCACAGAGAAAGAACAATCATTGGAGGCAGTTGGTATTATTTGAACTATGCTCCTAGTTAATGACTAGTAGGTTTTGGTCTTTTCTCCCCAACAATATCCAATTTCTTTTTAATAGAAATTTATTCCAAATCCTTATAAATTTTTTTTTAAATTTAGATGTTATGATTGTATTTTTTTAAAAATTTTTTCATAAATCTCCATGTGTAATTTCATGGAAAATAAGAGACAATCATCAATAGCTTCTTGGCTAGGTCTTCCTAAACTGAAATAAATTCTTCTTCCACTTGTTTTTATGATATATTGGTTACTATTTTCATTTTTTAAATAAAAGTCATATCAAATGGTTGTATGGATTTATTCATCTTTGCTCTATATGCCCTCAAATATATTACCCACCCATCTTCTGTTATTCTAAGTTTCAAAGGGTGGGTTGTCTGCCTCAGCCTCCCCGATCCACCTGCACACATCGTTACAGGTTGAATTTGGACAACAGGTGACACTGGAATAGAATTAGATGGCAAGACACGAAGGGAGAAGCCAAGATATATTTCTCTTGCTTTTGGTCTTGAGCACTATCTACCTACAGCAATGAACATCTCTCTTTCATTGTTCCAGATTCATCATGTACTTGCCTCCTCTTTTAGTTTTCCTTTATTGCTCTCAGCTTTATGCTTTACTCATGATTCTATCATGAAGTATCACCAACTCGTTTGACTTTTTATCATTTTAACTATATTCATGAATTGAATTCTCCTTCTTTGAACCAGTCATATTTATTTTTTTATTTTTTGTTTTCCAGTTCAGACTCTAGCTTATATACTTGTTTTTATGTGCACATAATTAAAACATAAGTTCTTAGGCACACATTTAAAAGAGTTCTGGATAATACATGACACCTTATTTCAACAATAAGATATTTAAAGTTAGGAATACAGATGAATATAATCAAATATATATTTAAAACATCAAGCATGCTAACTTATTTGTACATTTTCTAAATATGACATACAAAAATATATTTACTGAGACATTTTGGCTTATTCTCTCATTCGTGAATGCTTTCTTAAGTTTTATTGAAGTATAGTTAACTTACAAGTCTGTGATAATTTCTGCTGTACAACAAATTGACCCAGTCATACATAGACACATATCCATTTTATTTCAGATTCTTTTCCCCCATAGATTATCACAGAGTACTAGATAGAGTTCCCTGTACTATACAGCAGGTCCCAGTTGGCCAACTGTTCCATATACCTCAGTGTGCATATGCCAATCCCAACCTCCCCCCATCTATCATTCCCACCCCCGACCTGTCCCCTTTGGTGACCATAAGTTTTTCAAAGTCTCTGAGTCTGCTTCTGTTCTGCAAATTAGTTCATTTGTATCCATTTTTTAAATATTCCACATATGGGTGATCTCATATGATATTTGCCTTTCACTGTCTAACTTGACTTAGCATGATAGTTTCTAAGTCTATCCATGTTGCTGCAAATGGCATTATTTTATATTTATGTCTGAGTAATATTTCATTGTATATATATATATATATATATACACAGCACATCTTCTTTATCCATTGCTCTGTGGAGGGCATTTAGCTTGTTTCCATGTCTTGTCTATTGTAAGTACTGTGGCAATGAACACTGGGATGCATGTATCTTTTTGAATTATGGCTTTCTCTGGTTAGATGCCCAGGAGTGGGATTGCTGAGTCATATGGTAGTTCTATTTTTAGATTTTTTAGGAACCTCCATACAGTTTTCCATAGTGACTGCACAATGAACACTCCCACCAACAGTGTAAGAGGGTTCCTTTTTCTCCACACCCTCTCCAGCATTTATTACTTATAGACTTTTTGATAATGGCCACTCTGGCTAGTGTAGGGTGGTGAACTGCAGCAGTCTCTCCAATAAGTTGTGCTGTGAAAACTGGACAGCCACTTGCAAAACAATAAAATTAGAACATTCTCTAATACCATACTCAAAAATAAGCTCAAAATGGATTAAAGACCTTAATATAATACCAGACACTATAAAACCTGTAGAGGGAAACATAGGCAGAACACTCTCTGACATAAACTACAGCAACATCTTCTCAAATTCACCTCCTAGAGTAATGGCAATAAAAACAAAAATAAACAAATGTGACCTAATTAAACCTAAAAGTTTTTGTACAGCAAAGGAAACCATAAACAAAGCAAAAAGACAACCCACAGAATGGGAGAAAATATTTGTAAATCAAACAACTGACAAGGGATTAATCTCCAAAATCATGTAATGCTTTTAGTTAAAATTCCTAGTATTCATCTTTGACATTAGTGATTTTGTCATCATTAGAGCTTCTTGTGAGTTGAGAAAGGTAATGATTTTCTACAGTACATCATCTGCATGTCCCAGTGAATGTTTTACGTTTTTTTTTTTTTTTTTGAAGATGAGAATTTAATCCTACAAGTAGACACTGGCATAAAAATTTGGCAGACACCCTTACTTGTTCTGGTAGTGTTTAACAGTATTTCAAGCATAATTTTATTGCTTTAAGTAATGATGTGTAATAAAATTTAATTTCAAAAAATTCAATTCCTGCAATTTCATGTTCATATTATTATAACTATTGAGTTGTGTTTTAATTGAGCACTTTTTAAAATAAAATCAATTCCAACAGGTAAAATTTTCCATAAGCGATCAATGTTAGAAATGACTGAGACCTGAAATGTCTAGTGAAACTTCCCTCAATAGAACTTGGTTGTTTTAAAAGAATTAATTTTGAGAGCACTTTGTATTATGAGACTATGTAAGGACTCTTTTCTCAGGAATATTTTATGAGATAACATCACATTATTTTTGATGCATATGTCAGAAACTTACCTTTGTCTATGTACTGTCTGGACAGGAAACATAATGCTTGAAATAACCTTAATAATATATTAAAAACATGCCATTTTAGCAAAATAAGTATTTCTTGGTGTATTCGCAAAAATTTTAATTTATTAAAATGTCTTCTTTTAAAATGTATATTGGGGACAAGAATAGGAAAATAGTATAACAAATTACATGATAGCAGTTATGTAGTGAATATTATAATGTATGATAGGTTTACAACAGAGACCATTTCATTGCTTTATTTCTCTTGAGAGAATTTACTCAACAATCAGTCACCGAAGGGGATAGTTTTATGCATCACGTAACCAATTTTACTCTCCTAGTCATAATGACTCAGGAAGATTCAATTTCAATCAGATTTTATCTGCTAAGTATTTGAAACTTGAACACTGGAAGACTGAGCCAGTTTTTTGGTGAACAGAAAACAAGTTGCCCTAATGTATCTAATTACTAATAAGAGTGGTGCTAGATGTACTTAAGATTCTGTGGACAGCAGTTCTAGAAGGGTCTTGGTTTCTACACTTGCTCCCTGGTTCAGTGTTTCCTTGAATCTGTGAAATACTTCTTATAATAAACCTAGGACAGCTTGAATGACTTTTCAATCACTTAATTTTTTCTTAAATTCAGAGGGCTAAAATAATTAATTGGATAAAAATACAAGATTTGGCCATCTTTGCTTCATAAGATACACTGTCTCACTTTTTTTGTCTTTTGTCTTTTTAGGGCTGCTCTTGCGGCATATGGAGGTTCCCAGGCTAGGGGTCCAATTGGAGCTACAGCTGCTGGCCTACACCACAGCCATAGCAACACAGGATCCAAGCCGCATCTGTGAGCTACACCACAGCTCCCAGCAACGCTGGATCGTGAACCCACTGAGCGAGGCCAGGGATCAAACCTGCAACCCCATCGTTACTAGTTGGATTCATTTCCACTGAGCACAGTGGGAATGCCCTGTCTCACTTTTCTGCTATAAATGTAAATAATACCATGTCCGCTACCAAAATTTTTACACAAATTTTTAAATAAAAAGATAAACATCACCTAAAAGCCAGCTGCACATTAAATATGGTGCTATAAAAAGTGAAATTTTTTTATTGAATAATTTTGTTCTCACTTATTAAGTGTTGGTTCTTTTATATGCCTTCATGTCTCTTTACTTGTCTCTTCTGTATATCTAGCTATGGAATCATGTTACTTCTTTTCCTGGTACAGTTCATTTATGCGGCTATTAATTTGATCATATCTATTTATTGTATCATGTTGTCAAAAGTCCTATTTTACTTCATATACGTGAGTACACACACACACAAACAGCCAATTTAACAAGCACCTGTCATGTTCCAATATCATTCTGATCTAAATTGTCCAATATGGTGTCTACTAAGCCATATGATTCAATTCAGGCACTTTGAATACAGGCCAGTAGAATTGACATGCTCTGTATAAACAATAGATTTTCAATACTTAGGTTACATTTAGGACAGAATGTAAAATATTTTGCTAATATTTTATATTGATTATATGTTGAAATTATAATATTGAATCAAGCAAAATGTACCATTAAAATTTAACTCAACTTTCTTCTGGACCATAATGTGATTCTTTAAAATGTAAAATTACATATTTGGCTCACATTTGTGATTCACATTTTATTTCTATTGGCTGACATTTGTTCTAGATATTGAAAGACTCATTCGCTTTCAAAGAATATATGACCAGTATGCAATAATCATGTGCATAATAAAAATAATACTATAAGCACCATATATATTTCTCATGGTAAAAATTCAATTGTTGAAATTTGAAGACTAGCTAGAAGTTTATGGCTACAACTAGGCAAAAATTTTTGCCACACCGTATGGCTGATTGATATTTCCAAAGACTTATATATATACTTATATATAGGATGATATGAATAAGCAGAAGGCAAGAGGCATGTAACCAGGTAGGTAAGATATCGCATCTATAGTGAAGAAATGGTCAGACTTTAAGATGTCATGTTCAAAGAGGGATGAAAATCCTGTGTGACTAATCATCCTAGAGATCTGAAAAATAAAGATGAGACAATATCTCTGGATTCAGAATTATATTTTAAAATTTACTCTAGTGAATAAGTCTAATTTTTAAATATTTGAAAAGCATACAATCCATTTTTCCAAGTTATTTTTGTAATTTTTCAATGTTATGTTTCTTGAAAGGGTAAAAGCTTGGGCATTCACTGTATGTGTATGACACATACAAGTATCATGGTTACTTGTGAATTCCATAATTTCCATCTAGCTTTGGTTTTTAAAAGTTTTGAATTTTGAACTTGAGTGGCCAAAGAAAAAGAAAATAACACTGCTAGAGATTTCATGTCCTGTTTTCCCTCATTATCTCTTGTAGAGTCTCCTACTGTTTATAAAATTGAAAAATCATGCTGAGCTGAGTGTCCAATGGCCGGAATAAAATCGATTTTAACATTGTGTATCCCTCATCTTAACTTAGTCATTGGCAGCAATAAAAAAAAGTTATAGTAGTCAATATTTCTTTATGTACTACATGTGTAAGTGCTGTGTCTTTATGCTATGAATTTACCTTGTCATGAGGAAAAAACCAACATTAAGTCAATTCTCAATCCTCTCGTTGAAAGTGATAAAAATGACACCTAAAATTTAAGAATACAGTCCATTTTAAAGTCACTCTGTACTTCAGATTACAGAATTGTATTATTTAATTTTGAAGGAGATGGTAAAATATAGCTATATTGTAGAAACTTCATAAATATTAAAAATTCACATTACCTCAAAAATACTGCATTAAGAATGAGAGGTATCAGAGATCACCATAGCATACTAAGCTAGATAAAGTAATTTTAGCTCATCTTTTCAGTTCAAACATACATGAAAATTGGACAAAATTTTTTATTTCTACCAAGTAAATATAAAAACATGAGGTCAAGTTAAAAAGAGTAGTAATAGGAAGAAATTATTTGCTGTATTTTGTACCTCGGCCACAGTGTGACTAAAACTGTAATTGCTGTAAGGTTTACAACTGCATTATTATATTTGGCCTTAAATAATTTCTATGAATTCATTAAAAATTTCT
Organism: Sus scrofa; assembly: GCF_054392235.1. NCBI lineage: Eukaryota > Metazoa > Chordata > Mammalia > Artiodactyla > Suidae > Sus > Sus scrofa. The sequence goes on from NC_139390.1 coordinate 68,070,635, forward strand.
GATTTCCATTCCCAGAATCTGGGGGCAGGATTTCATTTTTAAACCAAAGTTCAAAAGCCCTTTTCTCTTGATGCTAATATAATGATACTTGTTTTCTTGACTCAATGCTTTAATTTAATTAAACTTTCCTGCTGTTTGGAAACCATTGTTCAGGAATTCCGTTTTGTACTAGGAAAAGAAAAAATACTGAAATGTTTCAGTCCTTCAGAAGATGGTCTACTGGGAAGTAAGATCCCAGCATCCCAGAAGCTATTAAATATAAAAGTAGCTTGGCACCAATTCACCTTAGCGCGACTGCTAGAAAATTAGTTCACATTAAGCTGCATTTATGTAATTTAGCGTAGTAATAGTCTTCTAAAATATCTCCAAAAAGATGCTGAATATAAAAATAATATCTACATATCCAAGTGTCTCAAAGAAATATTGATGCCGCTTTTGATCCCATGAGGGTAATCAAACCAGAAATGACAATATAAAAAGCACTAATGGCAAACAGATTATATAGCTTGCTTTTGATACTGTTGCCTATTTTAACAATATTTACAGGAGAATTAACAAAAGCATAAGCTTAGGAATCATTATCTCTATGCATGTTTGTTTTCACAGGTGTGAAAGTACAGAATTATTTTTTAAAGTAGCCTTGCTGATCTTCATAATTGAGAAAAGAATAATTAGTTTAGGTATCTGATGAGCAATTAGGTATAAAATGCTTTAAAACTTGAAAATGTGGGAGTTCTCGTTGTGGCTCAGTGGTTAACGAATCCAACTAGGAACCATGAGGTTGCGGGTTCAATCCCTGGCCTTGCTCAGTGGGTTGGGGATCCGGCATTGCCTTGAACTGTGGTGTAGGTTGCAGATGCGGCTCAGATCCCGCATTGCTGTGGCTCTAGCATAGGCTAGTGGCTACAGCTCTGATTCAACCCCTAGCCTGGGAACCTCCATATGGCATAGAGCAGCCCAAGAAATGGCAAAAAGACAAAAAAACAAAACAAAACAAAAAACTTGAAAATGTTGCACAAAATGTAGTTATTATTCAACTACATGACTGTTGCTTAGTTGTTCATGCTATAACCCAAGCCATGCCCATTGATTATTAGTGGTAAAAAAAAATATTGCTTGGTTTACTTTATCAGAGATAATTATTACATTTTGAAAAATTAAAATACTATTTTTCATTTTAATTAAAAAAATATATTTCCATGAATTGACTTCAGGAATAATCCTTTTTCATCAAACTGAGATAAATTTAATTTGTCCCAATCAGAATGTATTCCTGGAAGCAGAGAGATATTTATTACTATCATAAATTATATTAAATATTAAGTAAGAAATGTCTACCAATACAGGTGTCCAGTTCATTTATAATGATTTTTATTTTTTCCATTGTAGCTGGTTTGCAGTGATTTTTCAGTTTTCAACTGAAGCAAGCTGACCCAGTTACACATACATCTATACATTATTTTTTCTCATATTATCATGCTCTGTCATAAGTGAGTAGACATAGTTTACAGTGCTATACATCAGGATCTCATTGCTTATCTATTCCAAAGGCAATAGTTTGCATGTATTAATCCCAAATTCCCAATCCATCCCACTCCCTCCCCCTCTCCCTTGGCAACAACAAGTCTGTTCTTCATGTTCACGATTTTCTTTTCTGTGGAAAGGTTCCTTTGTGCTGTATATTTGATTCCAGGTATAAATGATATCATAGGGTATTTGTCTTTTTCTGGCTTACTTCACTTAGTATGAGAGTCTCTAGTTCCATTCACATTGCTGCAAATGGCATTATTTAGTTCTTTTTTATGGCTGAGTAGTATTACATTGTGTATATATACCACATCTTCCTAATCCAATCATCTGTCGATGGACATTTGGGTTGTTTCCATGTCCTGGCTATTGTGAATAGTGCTGCAATGAACATGCGGGTGCATGTGTCATTTTCAAGGAAAGTTTTGTCCGGATATATGCCCAAGAGTGGGACTGCTGGGTCATATGGTAGTTCTATGTATAGTTTTCTAAGGTACCTCCATACTGTTCTCCATAGTGATTGTACCAGCTTTCATTCTCTCCAACAGTGCAGGAGGGTTCCTTTTTCTCCACACCCCCTCCAGCATTGGTTATTTGTGGACTTATTAACGATGTCTATTCTGACTGGTGTGAGATGGTATCTCATGGTAATTTTGATTTGCATTTTTCTAATAATCAGTGATGTTGAGCATTTTTTCATGTGCTTGTTGGCCATCTGTATATGTTCCTTGGATAAAAGTCTATTCAGGTCTTTTCCCCATTTTTCAATTGGGTTGTTGGATTTATTGCTGTTGAGTTGTATAAGTCGTTTATATATTTTAGAGATTAAGCCCTTGTCAGTTGCATCAATTGAAACTATGTTCTCCCATTTTGTAAGTTGTCTTTTTGTTTTTTTTATGGTTTCTTTTGCTGTGCAAAAGCTTGTCACTTTGATTAGGTCCCATTAGTTTATTTTTGCTTTTATTTCTGTTGATTCAGGAGACTGACCTGAGAAAACATTTGTAAGGTTGATATTAAATAATATTTTGCCTATGTTCTCTTCTAGGAGTTTTATAGTTTCTTGTCTTACGTTTAAATTTTTAAGCCATTTTGAGTTTACTTTTGTGCATGGTGTGAGGGTGTGTTCCAGTTTCACTGATTTACATGCAGCTGTCTAGTTTTCCCAGAAACACTCACTGAAAAGACTTTCTTTTTCCCATATTATATTCCTGCCTCCTTTGTCAAAGATTAATTGACCTTAAGAGTCTAGGTTTATTTCTGGGTTTTCTATTCTGTTCCATTGGTTTGTCTTCCGTTTTGGTACTCAGTCTTTTGTGGTTCCATATAAATTTTTGGATTGTTTGATCTAGTTCTGTGAAAAATGTCATGGGTAATTTGATAGGGATTGCACTGAATCTGTAGATTGCTTTGGATAGTATGGCCATTTTTTCAAAATCAATTTTTCCAACCCAGGAGCATGGAATATCTTATCACTTCTTTGCATCCTCTTTGATTTCCTTGATTAACGTTTTATAGTTCTCAGCATATGTCTTTCACTTCCATGGTCAGGTTATTCCCAGGTGTTTGATTTTTTTGGTGCACAGTTTTAAAAGGTATTGTATTTTTGTATTCCTTTTCTAATATTTCATTGTTAGTATACAGAAATGCGACTGATTTCTGAATGTTAATCTTATATTCTGCTACTTTTCTGAACTTATTGATCAGTTCAGGTAGTTTTTGGGTTAAGTCCTTAGGGTTTTCTATGTATAATATCATGTCATCTGCATACAGTGACAATTTTACCTCTTCTCTTCCTATTTGGATATTTTAATTTCTTTTGTTGGTCTGATTGCAGTGGCTAGGACTTCCAATACAATGTTGAATAACAGTGGTAAGAGTGGGCATCCTTGTCTTATTCCATATTTAGTGGGAAGGCTCTCAGCTTTCCTCCTTTCAGTATTATATTTGCTGTAGGTTTGTCATAAATGGCTTTATTATGTTAAAGTATGTTCCCTCTATACCCACTTTGGTAAGAGTTTTGATCATGAATGGACGTTGGACTTTGTCAAATGCTTTTTCTGGATCTAGTGAGATGATCATGTGGTTTTTGACTTTTCTTTTGTTAATGTGGTGTATGACATTGATTGATTTCATATGTTGAACCATCCTTGTGAACCTGGGATGAATCCCACCTGGTCGTAGTGTATGATCTTTTTCATATGTTGTTGGATTTGGTTGGATAAAATTTTGTTGAGAATTTTTGTGTCTATATTCATCAAATATATTGGCCTATAGTTTTCTTTTTTGGTGGTATCTTTGTCTGGTTTTGGAATTAGGGTGATGGTGGCATCATAGAATGTCTTTGGGAGTGCTCCTTCTTCTTCATCATTTTAAAAATTTTAAGGAGGATGGGTAAAAGTTCCTCTTTGTATGTTTGGTAGAATTCTCTTGTGAAGCCATCTGGTCCTAGGCTTTTATTTGTATGGAGTGTTTTTATGACATATTCAATTTCATTTCTAGTCATCAGTCTGTTCACTTGATCTATTTCCTCTTGATTCAATTTTGGCAGGCTGTAAATCTCTAGAAAGTTGTCCATTTCTTCTAGGTTGTCAAATATGTTGCCATACAATTGTTCATAGTATTCTCATATGGTTTTTGTATTTCTGAAGTATTTGTTGTAATTTCTCCTTTTTCATTTCTGATTGTTTATTTGGGTTTTTTCTCTCCTCTTCTTGGTGAGTCTGGCCAGAGTTTTATCAATTGTGTTTACTTTTTCGAAGAATAAGCTCTTGGTTTTATTGATTTCTTCAATTGTTTTTTGAATCTCTATTTTACTGATTTGTTCTCTGATCTTTATGATTTCCTTCCTTCTGCTGACTTAAGGTTTTGTTTGTTCTTCCTTTTCTAATTCATTTAGGCGGTGGGTTAAGTTGTCAATTTGAGATTTTTATTCTTTGTAGGGAGCCGAGGAAACGCAGGGACTCAAAGAAGGGACCTTGCCTGATGGCAGAAAAACCCGAAGGCAGGTTCCTAACCAAGGAAGGGAGCTCACCTGAACGGTGCAAGCCAAAGGTGGGCCTCTGGTCAGGATAAAAGCCTGCCCTCAGTTTTTCACCATACAGGCAGTCTTCAGCCTACCCTCGGTTTTTCACCATACAGGCAGTCTTCAGCCTACCCTCGGTTTTTCACCATACAGGCAGTCTTCAGACTGCCCTCGGTTTTTCACCATACAGGCAGGCTTTTATCCTGACCAGAAGCCCACCTTCGGCTTGCACCATTCAGGTGAGCTCCCTTTCTTGGTTAGGAACCTGCCTTCGGGTTTTTCTGCCATCAGGCAAGGTCCCTTCCTTGAGTCCCTGCATTTCCTCGGCTCCCCACAATTCTTTATTGAGGAAGATCTGTATTGCTATGAACTTACCTCTGAGCACTGCTTTTGTGGCATCCCAAAGATTTTGAGCAGTTGTGTCTTCACTATCATTCGTCTCAAGGTATTTTTTAGTTTCTTTCTTGATTTCCTCATTGACCCATTGGTTTTGTAGTAGCATGTTGTTTAGTCTCCACGTAGTCAGTTTTTTCTCATTTCTTTTCCTATGATTAATTTCTAGTATCATGCCATTGTGGTCATAGAAGATACTTGAAATAATTTCTATACTCTTAAATTGTTGAGGTTAGTTTTGTGCCCCAGTATGTGATCAATCCTTGAGCATGTTCCATGTGCACTTGGAAAGAATGCATATTCTGATTTTTTTGGATGTAAGGTCCTTAAAATATTAAGTCTAAGTTTTCTATTGTGTCATTTATGTTCTCTGTTGCCGTATTGATGTTCTGTCTAGAGGATCTGTCCCTTGATGTGAGTGGGGTGTTAAAGTCTCTTACTGTGATTGTATTCCCATCAAGTTCTCCTTTTAGGTCTGTTAGTATTTGTTGTAGGTATCTGGGAGCTCCTATATATTAGGGGCACATATATTGATGATTGTAATATCCTCTTGTTGAATGGATCCTTTAACCATTAAAGAGTGTCCTTTGTCTGTCTTTAAGGCCTTCATTTTAAAGTCTACTTAGTCTGATATGAGTATTACAATTCCTGCTTCCCTGTCTTGTCTGTTGGCATGAAATATATTTTCCCATCCCCTCACTTTCAATCTATATGTATCCTTTGCTCTAAGGTGAGTATCTTTTAGACAGCAGATTGTAGGTTTTTGCTTTTTTATCCAATCTGCCACTCTGTGTCTTTTGATTGGACCATTCAGTCCATTGACATTTAAGGTAATTATTCATAGATACATATTTTTTGCCATTTTAAATTTTGTTTTCCAGTTGATTCTATGTTTCTCTTTTTTAGGGTGGATGATTTCCATTTATTTTATGCTTGAGTACTTTTTAGTTTTTGTGAATGTAATGTTTTGTTTTGATTTGTGGTTGCCCTGTTTAAGTGTGTTAACCCCTTCCTATATCTGCTTGCTTTAGCCTGATAGTCATATAGGCTTAAACACATTATTAAATTAAAAAAAACAGAATCTATATTTTCTTACTTTCCTTCCCCACATTCTATGATTTTGAAGTCTTTTTTTTTTTTTAACATCTTTATGTTTAGATTGGTATCCTGCTTACTTAAGTGATTGCTTTCCAATTGTGGTTTCCTCCATCCTCTTTCTTCCTTTCTTTTTTAGAGAAACCCTTTCAGTATTTCTTTTAGAATGGGTTTAGTATTGCTGTACTATTTTAGCTTTTGTTTGTTGGAGAACTTCATTTCCCCTTCTATTTTAAATGACATTCTTGCTAGATAGAGTATTCTAGGTTGCAAATTTTTTCCTTTCACAACTTTAAATATATCTTGCCACTTCCTTCTTTAGTGTTTCTGCAGACAAATCAGCTTATAGCCTTATGGGGGTTCCCTTATAATTAATGCTTTGCTTTTCTCTTGCTGCCTTTAGAATCCTCTCAGTATATTTAACTTTAGTGATTTTTATTATATGTCTTGGTGTGGTCCTATTTTGGTTCAACATGTTTGGGGCCCACTGTGCTTCCTGTATCTTGATATCAGTTTCCGTCAGATTTGGAAAATTTTCAGACCTAATTTCTTCAAATATATTTTCAATCCCCTTTTCTTTTCCTTCTGGAATTCATATTATGTATAGATTGACCCACTTTATATTATCCCATAGATCTCTTATATTGCTTTCAGGTTTTTTCATTTGATTTTTTTGTCTGCTGTCTTGTTTGGGTGATTTCCATTATTCTATCTTCCAAGTCACTAATTCTTTCCTCTGCATTATTCATTCTGCTCATTAGTGTCTTTAGCTCAGTTTGTGTCTCTGCAAATGAATTTTTTAATTTTCTATGGTCCTCCTTATATCTTATAGTTCCTTTCTAAAGGAATCTGTATTACTGTTGATATCTGCTCTTAATTCCTTGATATTCAGCCTTAATTCCTTCAATATTTTCACTACCTCCCTTTTGAACTCAGTGTCTGTCAGATTGCAGAAGTCTATTTCATTGTTTGCTCCTTCATGTGAATTATTTTAACTGGGAATGGTTCCTGAGCTTCTTCATCTTGCTTATGTTTTTCTATGAGTTTAGGGAAGCCAAACTATAGTCTTGGAGGGCTACTTCTATGCAAGAGTGCCCCTTTGTATTTTGGGGGGGGGGTAATATTTATTTTTGGCATGGGAGTTTGAATATTTGCTGTCTCTTTGGTGTGAGCACGTTTTTATCCTCAGGGTGCTGAGTGTGTTTCCAGCAAGAAGGAGGCAATGGGTAGGGCTAGTAGTTAGTGCCTGGTTGCTGGGCTCTTAACAGCAACAAGGACCTGCAGGAAAGTAGTGCAGGCTATTCTTAGTTGGAGGGCCCTGGGAAGTGGTAATGAGCCTAGGCAGATTTACAAGGTGCCCAGAGCATTTGGCAGTGGTAGCAGCAGGGTATGTGAGTTCCCAGGGGAGTGAGAGCCACAATAGGTAGTGTTCAATTGCAATGCCCTCCTCTGAGGTGATTAGAACCCCAAGTGGTGCCTGTTCAGGGACCTCTAGTGGTGGCAGTCCATGCCTTCCTCTGGAGTCAGAGATAACTGTGGTGGTTTTCCCTGGCCACCTGCAGACCATTTAAGAAGCACACTGTCTCACTTAGCTCACACAGGAGGTGCTTTATATGTTGCTCCTAGTTGCAGGATCCTGGAATGTGACAGATATCAAGCATATGGGCACTGCCCAGAGAGTGTGTGTGTGTATATATATATATATGCGAATGATGTAAAGGACTAATTGTGTCGTATATGTTATGAACTAATGTGACGATTATTCTGTGCCAGGATCTTAATGTATAAAGGTATTACTGGGTGCTAAGAGAGGCTCTGTGTAAGCAACGCATTATTTACATTTTACCACAGAAGGGGGCCTGCCATGCCACACAGGCCCAAGTGGCCAACACCAGGTTTTGACAAGGAAGCAGTAGAGAGGTGCTCTGAGAAAACCTGAACCAGAGCCTTGGCTGGTGTCTCTGCAGGAAAGGTAAGGCATGGCACAGGAGAGAGTGTCAGACTGGCTACTTGAGTAATTCAAGCCAGGCCTGGAGTAGAGGGTTTGACTCCATTGCCTGTACCTGTCCCTGGGGTAATTTTGGGCAGGGGAGCTTAGTGTGTGAGACAGCCATAAATAAGAAGGTGGGTGGGGTCACAGTCTTGGATCAGCAGGTCCTTACAGGAAAGGCAAGCTGACTTACAGGAGAGAGGTAAATACTTTGGTTGATAGTTTGGTCTGGTGTTAATGGAGGGGAAAAGACATACAGAATCTAAGAAAACACAATCAGAACAACAATGAATGTGGAAATTTTAAGTACAACACAAGGTGAGAAGAGATGGTTATTTCTGTGTGGAAAATTCTCTGTATGTTTTTGTCTAGATTCTTCTTTCCTCAATCAACCAGCCGGCTAGCTAGCTAGAAAATAAAGGATTAAACACTGTGTTTACCTGCAGGATTTTCCAATTTGACTTAGAGTGTGGCCTAAGGAAGAGACTGGATAAAACTATTTTCTTGAAGACACTTTACTTGGGCAATATGACTGACCGAGTTTCAAATATAAGCTCTGGTAAAACTAGCCACATGTCTGAGTAGCTTAGGGAATCTCTTTTTCTCCTCTATAAAACCAGTGATAGTGATTTTAGGCACTACTGTTCCCCACATTCTCCCTTTAGACAGGTGTTCTGTTGAAAAGATAGTTTTATTTGTTTTGAGTTAGAAACTGGAAATTATCAAGAGAACTTTCTATTACCTTGAAGTCTGTAAATTTAACCTCACCAGAAAAAGATGTATAAAATCTATTACAGTTTAATAACATAAAAATGAATCAACTTAACTTAAAAGATATTTAACTTTATAAAACTATGATGTCAGTGTTTTCAGATTACTTCAAATTGTTAAGAACAAAAGATATGACCCCATATGTTTATATGTAGATATATATCATTGAAAAGTAAAACATATTCAGTGTTACAAAACATGATATAGCATTGTTAAAAATAAAGCTTATCAGGAGTTCCCATCGTGTGCAGTAGAAATGAATCTGACTAGGAACCATGCGGTTGTGGGCTCAATCCCTGGCTCAGTGGGTTAAGGTTCTGGCATTACCCTGAGCTGTGGTGTAGGTCACAGACGTGGCTCTGATCTGGTGTTGCTATGGCTGTGGTGTAGGCCTGCAGCTATAGCTCCAATTAGACACCTAGCCTGGAACCTCCATATGATGCGGGTGTGGCCCTAAAAAACAAATAAATAAATAAATCTTATCATTTTCTTTCATTGTTGTTTAAAATAGGAAATTAAAAGTTTTCCTCTTTCAACAGTAAACCACCATAATGAATTGTCAATTTATTAAGCAAAACTTAATATTTTGGTCCTTGGTATTAAGAATCTAACTAATAAAGATCAAAATAATTATATGACCTTATAGAGAACATAATTTTTAGACAACTTGTTAATTTGAATTTCTCATTTTACTAAACGATATAAGGGAAGGTGAGTCATGGCAACTAGGACATGTAATATGTGAATTACATTAAGCACTGGTAGAATAAATAGCCAGAGTAGGCCCAGAAATTGAGATTCTTTAAAATTCATATATATACACACACACACACACACAGAATTATATTATGTCCAAGGCATTGTACTATGTATTACAGAGTATATGAAGAGGATGAAGATAAATTACTTGTTATCAAGGAGCATATACAAGGAGGGCATGCCCATAGTATAACCATTGTCTGTTCTTCCTTAACTTTTCAATCAATAAATAGATGTTCTTAGAGCACAAATACCATAATAATTTGCAACTGATAGAAGATGCACTAAATCCTGAGACTCTCTAGATAATCAGGGAACAATTCTCCCTTCAATATAAGTGGCAAAAGGAGAAGGATTGCTTTAAATCTAAATTTAAAATCATTACTTAACAATAAACATAATTGTTGAAACTCTCCAGTTAGGTCATGAATCTTGTTCTCTTTTAAGAAGCATTCTGTTTTTTTTTTTTTTTTCTACCTCAAATATAGTTAATAATAGTTTGTAACATATGGATAGCTAATTGTGCCAAATGATGGTGGCAGTGATAAGCTTAACAGAATATGGTGTGGTTATAAAACAGTTTTAGACTTGATTTATCATTTTGTTTCCTAGCTCATTAGTAGGGGAAAAAAAAGGCACATTTAATATTTTTTATAAATAAAAGGTAGAGCATATTATTTTTATCTAAGTTTTTAATTTTTCCACAGTTATTGAGTTTTTGGTGGTTTCTGACTTCAGGACTGTAAGAATAAAGATTTAGAATCAATAGAAATGTCAGGAACTCATGACAGTGCAATTAATTACAGAACTGTTAACTCACCTTTGGTTTAATTAGATATAATGCTTTAATATGAAGTTTCATCATTGTTATTTATGCAGTAAAACACTATTATTAAAATTACTAAATTTGCTTAGTGTATTTTTTCATTTATATTAAAATTTCATTTATAGTATTGCCAATATAAATACATTTGCTGTTTCTGGATATCTTCAGCAATGTGTGAAAAGTAACAGAAACTCAGTTTCCAATTATTGATCCCAAGAATGCTAAAATCTATCTGGGGTTTGGATGTAGTTCCAAGAAAGGCAATCACAGCACCTGTGTATTTTTAAATGCTTTGTACTCAAGCTTTATAATCTCTAAGATATGAAACCGTCACTCTCAATAAGGATATCACTGTCATTGAAAACCCTTTCAACTAGCAGCACATTATTAAAGTCTACATAGCTCATAAAACATGACAAGTTCATATATAAAGCAATACAGAATTTGAAATCAGATTTACTTTTTATTAAAAAATTATACAAGAATAACCTAGAATACTTTAATGTGTGATTGTAAATACTGACATAATTTCTCAATATTTTCAAATGTTTATTTGTCCTTATCAATATAACCAGATTTTCACAAACATTTTAACTGTCAAATGTTCCTTATGACAAGATGATTACATATTTTCCTTATTTGACAACTAAGTGTTTCAACAGCGTTCCACAAGCTTTCAAAAGTCTTTATTACATTAAATGTATCAAAATGCAAATTAAATGTATCCAAATTGTGTTTTAAAAAAAAAAAAAAAACAATCAACTGTTGGAGTTCCCTTGTGGTGCAGCACGTTAGGATCCAATGTTGTCACTGGAGCAGTATGGGTTGCTATTGTGGCATGGGTTTGATCGCTGGCTCAGGAACTTCCACATGCCATGGGTGCAGCCAGAAAAAAAAAAAAAAAAAAATTTAACTGTCAAAAGCTTTTTCAGTGTGAATTCAGTGAGAATATTAATTCAAACAATTAAAATGTTTAGCTAATTTTAATATTATATTTATGTTTTTGATTTCAAATAATTTTGTTTTTAAATAAAAATTTATACAAAAGAAATTCAAAATATTAATTACAATATAAAAAAAATTCAGTATTATTTCTAAATTTACTTAGGATCTTGGAAGCAATGGGTATTAATTACTGAGTGCCTTTCAAACTTTAAGATCTAGTTATAAATTTCTTGATAAAAATTTATAGCATCAGAATTGATGATTCTCATGAGATAAAGAATGCCTGACTGAGGTACTACCTTGTTTTATTTATAATGTTCTAAAATTAATATTTATATTAATAATTATATTAATATAAAATTTAACCTATTTTTCTTCAAGCTTCAACATCTCTTTAAAAATTACCATCATTTACTCACCATTTAATCAATCTTTGATTATACTTATACCTTTATGCCACACGAATAAGGCATCCATAAGTCTTCTTTTCAAATTATAATCCATTCCACTCTTTGTTTTTTGTTTGTTTTTTAAACAAACTAGTCCAACACACAATCACAGCCATGGATTCTTTTTACATTTACTCATCCAAAAAACATTCCCTCCATGATAATTAGAGTGGTCTCTTTAAAACTTCATAGATTATAAGGCTCATATGACTTCTCATTGACAAAATTTAAAACCCTAATCTGGCCTAGCATGACCTGCATTAATCATTTCTTATAAGTCTATTTTTATTTATTATTAGCGCTTAGTGATGATAAATTGCGGAAGGGGCAGAACTGCAAGATAACTGGGGAAAGGAATATAATAATTGTGAGAAATGGTAGTGATTTGAATCAAGATGCTAGCAGTGAAGGTTATGAAAGCAGTCATTCTTATACTGTGAAAGAAATGCCAACGGGTTTACCTGGTTGACTGGAATTAAGGTGAGAAATAATAAAAGGCATCAAGAGTGACTTACAAACTTGGTCCTGAAAAATGGGTTTGCAATTTGCTGACATGGGCAAAGCTGTAGCAGAACCTGAACTGAAGGTGGTGTTGCAAAGATGAGGCATTTCATTATTATACACGTAATAATTTTGAGAAGCCTATCAAATACCAAAATGTAGAGTCAAAGAGGCATTTGAATATATGTGCTTCTAGTTCAGAGGAGAGATGTATACTGTAAGGGTGAGAGTTGTCTACAGAGAGATGGCATTTAAAACTTGAGACATTCAACCAAAAATTTCAGTTGTTACAGACTGCGTGTTTCTCCTCAAAATTCATATGATGAAGTCCTGCTCCCTCAATGGGATGATATTAGCAAGTGGGGCGGGCATCTGGGAGTTTTTAAGGTTATGAGGGTACAGTACTGATAAAGGGGACAAACACCCTTATAAAAGAGGATCCTAGATAGTTCTCTCCTCCTCTTTCTCTCATGTGAGGATACAAGGAGAAGTCAGCAGCTTGAAATGAAGAAAAGGCTTCTCACCAGAACCTGACCATGCTGGCCTCTTGATCTTGGACTTCTAGCCTTCAGAGAAATGTGAGTGAATGAATTTCTGTTGCCGATAAGTGACCTAATTTATGGCATTTTGTTATAGCAACCCAAATTTGATTAAGTCATCAGTAGACATGAATAGATAAAAGAGGGAAAACAATATCCAAACCGGACAACTAGATATAGTGTCTGAAATATGGCCCCAAATATCATTATGTCAGATATAAATAACAAAGCAAACAACTGTATTCCTTTGATACAAAATAATAGTTATTCCCATTAGTGACAGGAGCATATTTTATTATATAAAATAACACAAAATTTGAGAGAACACTGACCTGTCTTACATGCCTTAGATGACCATCAAGTAGTTTAGAAATTTTGCAAATCTGAGAAATTCTACTCAAGAAAAACTCATTTTGTTGTTGGCTTCCTTTTACCAGGCAGAAGCTGTTTATTTTGATGTAGTCCCATTTGTTTATATGCTTTTTGTTCTTCTGCCACTGGAGTTAGATCTAAAAAAAAAAATACTAAGAGTGAAGTCAAGAAGCTTACTGCTTACATCTTCTTTTAGGAATCTTATGATTTCAAGTCTTACATTCCAGTCTAATTCACTGTGAATGAATTTTTGTTTATGGTATAAAATAGTCATCTAGTTTTATTCTTTTGCATGTAGCTATCCAATTTTTGGAATACCATTTTTTGTGAAGATAATGTCCTTTCCTCACTGATATTCTTGCCTTTTTTTAAAATCACATATTGACCATATATGAGTGGTTTTACTTCTGGGCTCTCTATTCTATTTCATTGATTTATGCGTCTGGTGTTTTCTTTTTTAATTGCTTCCCCCACCCCGGATTTATTGAGGTATAAATGAAAAATAATAAACTGTAAATTTTAAAGCTACATAGTTGGATAAGTTTTGACATATGTGAATACCTATGAAACCATTACCATAATTAAGATAACGTACATACCTATCACCCCAGAGGTTCTTCAGCCTCACTGTCAATTTTTCCTCATTCACATACAGACACAACTCTACCTACAGCTAACTACAGATGTGTCTCTGTCACTATAACTTAGTTAATATTTCCTATAATTTTACGGAAATATAATCATACAACTCTTTAAGATCATTTTAAAAATTATTTATTGAGGTATGGTTGACATTAATTTCAGATATATGACATAGTGATTAAAGATTCTTATAGATTATGCACCATTTAAAGTAATGGTTATATTCCTTGTTCTGTACAATACAGCCTGTAGCTTATTTACATAGCAGTTTGTACCTCTTAATCCACTAACCTTATCTTTCCCCTCTCCACCTCACTGTGCACACTGGTAGGCAATCGTTTGTTCTCTGTATCTGTGAGTCCTTCTACTTTGTTGTCTTTTATTTTTTATATTCCACAAATGAGTGATAATATAGAGTATTTGTCTTGCTCTGACTTATTTAACTAAACATCATACCCTCCAGGTCCATCTATGTTGTTGCAATTGACAACATTTCATTCTTTTTATGGCTGAGTGGTTTTCAATTGTATACATATACTACACCTTTTTCCATTTATATTTTGATGGACACTTAGGTTACTTCCATATCCTGGTTATGGTGAGAAATATTGCTATGATCATTGGGGTACACGTATCTTTCTTTACATTTTTTTAATTTTAAATTTTTTAAAAAAATTATTGATGTACAATGTTATATTAATTTCTGATACACAGAAAAGTGATTCAGTTATACATATACACTCATTCTTTTTCATATTCTTTCCCCATATAACTTATGACAGAATACTGAGTAGAGTTCCCTGTGCTATATAGCATGTTCCTACTCACCATCTATTCTATATATGTATAGGGGTACACGGATCATTTTTAATTATTTTCATTTTCTTCAGATATATAAGCAGGAGTGGAAGGGCTGGGACATATAGTAGTTCTATTTTTAATTTTTGAGGAATCTCCATAGTGTTTTCTATAGTGGCTGTACCAACTTACATCACTACCAACAGTGTAAAAGGGTTCCCTTTTCTCCGCATCCGTGCCAACAGTTGTTATTTGTAGTCTTTCTGATGACAGCCATTCTGACAGGTGTAAGGTAATAGCTCATTTTGGTTTTGATTTGCATTTCCCTAATGATTAGTGACACTGAACATCTTTTCATGTACCTGTTTGCCAGCTGCTTGTCTTCTTTGAGAAAATGTCTATTCAGGTCTTCTACCCATTTTTTTAATTGAGTTTACTTATTTTGACATTGAGTTGTATGAGATGTTTATATACTTTGGATATTAACCTCTTATTGGTCATGCCATTTGTAAATATTTCTCCTGTTCACTAGCTTATTTTTTCATTTTGTCAATAGTTTACTGTGCAAAATTTTTTAAGTTTATTTAGGTCTCATTTGTTTATTTTTGCTGTCTTCTTTGTACCCCTGGAGACAAAACAAAAAATATTACTATAATTTACCTATGCTTTTTTTCTAGGGATTTTGTTGTTTCAAGTCTTTAATATATTTTGAATTTTTTTTTGTATATGGTATGAGAAAATGTTCTAATTTCATTATTTTATATGTAGCTGTCCACTTTTCCCAGCACAACTTATTGAAAAGACTGTTTTACTCCCCATTATATATACCTGCTTCGGTTGTCATAGAATAATTGAACATAGTGTGTGGGCCTATTTCTGGGCCCTCTCTTCTGTTCTATTGACCTATGTCTGTTTTTGTTCCAGCACCATACTGTTTTGATGACTGTAGCTTTGTACCTTTGATTTACAATGCTATATTTACAATGATAGATAGTCTGAAGTTAGGAAGTGTGATACTTTCAGCCCTGTTCTTTCTCAAGATTGTTCCAGCTATTTGGGGTCTTTTGTATTTCCATACACAATTTTTTCTTTTTTTGCTTTATAGAATCACACCCATGGGATAGTGAAGTTTCCAGGCTAGGGGCTGAATCAGAACTACACCATAGCAACAGTAACATGAGATCCAAGCCACACCTCTGACTTACACCACAGCTCATGGCAATGCCAAATCCTTAACCCACCAAGCAGGCCCAGGGACTGTACCCGCACCCTCATGGAAAGTAGTAGGGTTCATTTCCACTGTGCCACAACAGGAACTCCCTCCATACACATTTGAAAATTACTTGTTCTGTGGAAAAATTCGTGGGTATTTTGATAGGGAGTCCACTGAGTCTGTAGATTGCCTTGGGTACTATGTTCATTTCAACAACATTAATTCTTACAATACACAAACATCAGTTATCTTTCACGTATTGGTGTCATCTTAAAATTTTTTTCATCAATATTTTATGGTTTTCTGAATACCAGTCCTTTCCTCCTTGGGAAGGTTTATTGCTAGGCAATACAATCCTTTTTGTGTAATGGTAAATGAGATTGTTTCCCTAATTTTTTTTTATAGTTTGTTATTAGTGCATAGCAATTCATCAGATTTCAGTTCATTTTGTACTCTGCATCTTTAACCAATTCATTGGTGAGTTCTAATAGTTTTTGTTGGCATTTTGTAGATTTTCCATGTATAGTATGTTATCTACAAATAATGACAGTTTTATTTCTTCCTTTTCAATTTCACTTACTTTTTTTTTCTTGCCTGTTTGATAGGGCTAGGACTTCTAACATTATGTCAAATAAAGTGACAAGAATGGGCATCCCTATCTTGTTCCTGATCTTTAGGGAAATTCTTTTGAGATTTTCTCCATTGAGTATGATATAATCTATGCAGTTATCACATATGAGCTTTATTATGTTGGGATATATCCCTTCTGTACCTATTTGGTGAAGTTTTTATCATAAATGGATGATGAATTTTGTCAAAAGCTTTTTCTACATCTATTGAGATGATTATATGATTTTTGTTGTTAATTTATTAATGTGTTACATCAAACTGATTGATTTGAGGATACTGAACCATCTTTTCATCCCTGGTATAAGTCACATTTGATCAAGATTTATGAACTTTAATGTACTTTATTGGATTTCATTTGCTAATACTTTGAGAATTTTTTTTTAAATCTATGTTCATCAGTGATATTGGCCTATAATTTTCATTTTTTTTTTTGGTTTTGGTATCAGGTAAAATGGTTTTGGAAGAATAGTTAGAGAAGATAGGTGTTCATTCTTCTCTAAATATTTGGTAGAATTCACCTGTGAATCCATCTAGTCCTAGACTTCTGTTTGGTTGGAGACTTTTATTATTGATTCCATTTCATTACTGATATTGGTCTGTTCGTATTTTCTATTTCTTCCTGGTTCAATCTTAGGAGACTGGACATTTCTTGAAAGTATTAATTGGAATGTAGTTGTTGGTAGTAACCTCTTAAGAGCCTTTGTATTTCTGTGGATTCAGTTGCAACTATTTTTTAATTTCTGATTTTGTTTATTTGGACCCTCTTTTTACCTTGATAAGTCTGTCTAAAGATTTATCAATTTTGTTTACCTTTCAAGAGCCAACTCTTAGTTTAATTGGCTTTTTCTATTGTTTATTTTTAGTCTCTATTTCATTTCTTTCTTTCTTTTTTTTTTTTTTTTTGTCGTTTTGCCATTTCTTGGGCTGCTCCCGCGGCATATGGAGGTTCCCAGGCTAGGGGTCTAATCAGAGCTGTAGCTCCCAGCCTACGCCAGAGACACAGCAATGCAGGATCCAAGCCGTGTCTGCAACCTACACCACAGCTCACGGCAACGCCGGATGGTTAACCCACTGAGCAAGGGCAGGGATCAAACCCGCAACCTCGTGGTTCCTAGTTTATTTCTGATTTTTATTACTGCTTTCCTTCTACTAACTTGGCTGTTTGTTCTTTTCCTTGTTCCTTGAGGTGTAATGTTAGAGTTTTTTTGTTTGTTTGTTTGTTTGTTTTTCTTGTATCCTGAGGTAAGCTTGTGAAACTATAAACTTTCCTCTTAGAACCAATTTGATGTATACCATATTTGGGAGGTTGTGTTTTCATTTTCACTTGCATCTAGGTATATATTTTGATTTCTTCTTTAATTTCTTTAGTGATTCATGGCTGTTCAGCAGCATCTCATTTAGCTTCCACATAGTTGTATTTTTTGCATTTTTTTTTATAGTTGATTTCTAGTCTCATACAATTTTGGTTGGAAATGTTGCTTAATATGATTTCAATTAATTTTCCTGAGACTTGTTTTGAGGCCTCACATATGATGTTCTTTGAGAATGTTCCATGTGCATTTAAAAAATTTATATTCTGCTATTTTTGGAAGGAATGCTACATAAATATATATAAATAAATATATATATATATATATATACACATATACATATGATACAAAAAACAAAAACGTAAAATATGATGTAAAACTACTGATGGTTGGATTGGAATAAAAATAAAGGGTAGCTAAAATGTATTTGAAATTAATACATAAGCAACTTAAAATAATCACACATATATATAGATTGCTATATATAATCCTTATGGTAACTACAAACCAAAAATCTATAATAGACACATGAAAAAGAAAATAATCATCAAATTACAAGGGGAGCAAACAGAAGAAGAACCAAAAAAGCCTATAAAAACAACACCAAAACATTTAACAAAGTGGCAGTAAATAATTATTTTATGTGTTAATTGACTACAATCTCCAAACAAACGACATAGAATGGCTAAATGGATATAAAAACAAGCCCCATAAATATTCTGCCTACAAGAGACTCACTTCACATCTAAAGAAATACAGATTGAAAATGAGGAGTTGGAAAATGTATTTAAAAACAAAATGGAAATTAGATGATAGCCAGGAGTAGCAGTACTTGTATCCAATAAAACAAACTTTAGAACAAAGGCTTTCTTTCACAAGAAATGAAAAAGGACACTATATAAGGATCATAGTATCAATCCAGGAACAAGGTAAAACACTTGTAAATATATATTCTCCCAACATAGGAGCATCTAAATAAAACAAGCAAATATTAACAGATATAAAAGGAGAAATGGACAATGATGCAATAATGGGGGGGAGGGGCTCTAACATCTCCTTACATCAATGGGCAGAAAATCCAGAAGAATATACACATGAGTGTACATCTTGTACTAAATCTTTTTGACACAATCATAGAAAGTAAAGTGGTTAAAACAGTAAATTTTCTATTTTGTATATTTTATCACAATAAAAATAAGTCCAAACACAAAAACCCTGGAAAACATTAGTTTTACTTTCCTTTGTTCCTCACTAATTTGCAGAGAAAGCATTACTAAGAATTGCTTAATTAGAAAGATCTTGTCTTGCTTTAGTCTCTGGCATAAGTAAATTGCATCTGTTTCTTTCTACTAATAGTTTATATTTGTTTTGTCTCTTTTGACAAGATGTAAATACATATTTCAAAACCATTCTTTAGATCAAACAAGATGCTGGGGTTTCCTTCACGGCTTAGTGTAAACAAATCTGACTAGTATCCATGAGGACACAGGTTTGGTCCCTGGTCTTGCTCAGTGGGTTAAGGATTTGGTGTTGCTAGGAGCTGTGGTATAGGTTGCAGATGCAGCTTGGATCTGGTGTGGCTGTGGTGCAGGCCAGCAGCTACAGCTCTGATTCAACCCCTAGTCTGGGAAACTCCATATGCCATGGGTGTGGCCCTAAAAAAAAAGATATGTTTTAGATATAACAATATTAAATTTGGATTTCTGTTTATGATTTAATGAAAAATATCTTGGGCTATAAAACCAATATGCATTCAAATCATAGCTCTACTAAATATTGTCTTTGCTTTTCCTTTATAATGAAATTGAACAAATCCTGACTTTTTTTAGTCTCCTGAAACTATACAATATATTTAACTATATATCTTTTGGACTGAAACAAACACAATATCAGTTTTCAAGCAACAGTATGGATTCTAAACTGAAAAAAAAAAAAGGCAACATATCAAGGATAAATTTAATCAATTTATGGAACTATATAAAGGAGATTTTTCATCATTGCAAACTATTTCTTATTTATAAACACAGCACTAATTACCTAACTTTAGAAAAAAATTAAATATTTTAAAATGCAATATATATGTATGCATATATACTTTATATATATATAATGTTATCAAAATATTTTATCTTCTTCACCAGAGGATGGAGCAGAATAATTGAATACAAGTTAGTTTGACTAGTTCCATGATGAGAATTTCAAATTATGAAAAAACCTTTATTTTTGCATATTAATGTACTTTCTCTCTAGAATTCATGTGACAAGTTCAGACTCTTGTTGGAACTTCTTTTAGGGATGGACAATCACATTCTACCAGGCAGCAGCTTTGGTAAACCACACATTATCAGAAACGTGAACGAGTGTGTAGATGATATAAAACTGACTTGGAGAAAAGACTTGTGGCTGCCTGATGGGAGGGGGAGGGAGTGGGAGGGATCGGGAGCTTGGGCTTATCAGACACAACTTAGAATAGATTTACAAGGAGATCCTGCTGAATAGCATTGAGAACTATGTCTAGATACTCATGTTGCAACAGAAGAAAGGGTGGGGGAAAAAATGTAATTGTAATGTATACATGTAAGGATAACCTGGCCCCCTTGCTGTACAGTGGGAAAATAAAAAAAAATATTAAAAAAAAATAAAAAAAATTAAAAAAAATAAAACTGACTTGGCTTCTACCCCATCTCATTAGCTTCAAAGTGAGGATAATACTAGTAGCAACTTCATATTCACTAGTAGCAACTCACTGTAAGGCTTTTCTAAGAATCTATTATAGAATGTCATATCATATATCATATAATAAGCCCTCAATAAATGTCAAATTACTAGTATTGTTTTTTATTATAGTGGCTCTAGTTTCTTTGTGGCTTAAAAAAACAAATAGGATGTGGGTGGATAGGTGGTTATTTGTGTCTGTGAGAGGCTAGCAGTCCTTAAAATATACATCTCCATCACTGCAACCTAATGACTATTTTTATAAAATCATATTAGAGTACAACATATTATATTATATTCTTGATGTTCATATATACCCTTCCCTCTCCTTAGAATTTTCCACTATCTTTCCTCAACCTACCCTTCAACTATCTTTTTTCTTCTTCCCAGGCTAGGGGTCTAATCAGACGTGTACCTGCTGGCCTACGCCAGAGCCACAGCAATGCAAGATCCAAGCCACATCTGCGACCTACAGCACAGATCCCTGCAACACCAAATCCTTAACCCACTGAGTGAGGCCAGGGATTGAACCCTCAACCTCATGGTTCCTAGTCAGATTCGTTTCTGCTGCGCCACGAGGGGAACTCCCATTTTTCTTCTTAACTGTTACTTTTTCTCAGAAGACATTCTGGTTTTCATCAAAGGACTGACTAGAAGCTGCCTTTTTTTTTTTTTTTTTTTTTTTTTTTTTTGTCTCTTTAGGACTGCACCTGTGGCATATGGAAGTTTCCAGGCTAGGAGTCACATCAGAGTTACAGCTGCTGGCCTACACCGCAGCCCACATCTGTGACCAAGACCACAGCTCATGGCAATGCCAGATCCTTAACCCACTGGCCAAGGCCAGGGATCCAACCTGCTCCTTCATGGATACCAGTCAGATTCTTTTCCATTGAGCTACGATGGGAACTCCTGACTCGAAGCTTCTCAAGAATAAAATTAAATTCCAAATTCTAGTAAAGGATTATAGGGCTCAGAAAATATTTGTTTAATGACTGAATTTAGCTCCATATTTTAAGGGCATATTGTGTATATTTCATTCACACAAGCTGAGAAGGAGACAAACTATTTGGGAATTCCTTCTTGATAGTGTAAGGATATTTAATGGTATTATGCACTGTATGCAGGTGGAATAAGGCTGTAGAGATAAATGACTAGAGAGGAAAAAGAAAACAATTTAAAATATGACAAGCCTAAACAGTGGTCCTATAACATATTAATGAAAAAAGCGTAGTAGCAATAGGCTCTAGAATTCTAGGCTTTCTAAGTCAAGAATGTGGGACTATTCTGCAATCTGTAGAAGTCCAACAGATCAAGTTTGTTTTGTTTTGAATTGGAAATGTCAGTTCTATATGAGGTAAAGGGAAGTGGAGTAATGATTAAACTTGAGAAACAAGGATCACAGTCATGCATCAAGAAAGCACACTGAGTCAATTTCTGGTTTACTAAGAGGTCCCTATATACAGAAAGACCAGTAAATGCAATGTGAAACAGAGCTGGTTAGAAATGACAAATATTAGACAAGGTACAGACAACGTCAGACTGGCAAAAGTAAACTCC
The DNA here is from genome assembly GCF_054392235.1 of Sus scrofa. NCBI lineage: Eukaryota > Metazoa > Chordata > Mammalia > Artiodactyla > Suidae > Sus > Sus scrofa. The sequence continues at coordinate 68,092,689 of NC_139390.1, forward strand.
TGACCAATCTGTCCTTAGAAGTTTAAATTCTGTCCACTTATATTTCTTTGCTTCGATCCCAAATATTGTAGTAGAACAACACTACACTGAAATTCCTTTTTTTTTTCCCCAAGGGCTATAGATCATATTCTTTTTCTTTCTTTTTTTTTTAATTTTTCCCACTGTATAGCAATTCCTTTTTAATATCAAGAATTGTGGATTGTCTAAGATTTCACTCTACTTACAAGCTTATAAGCTAGCTAGTTACTTCTTCATGGATACTGGCAGAAGACTCCTGAGTGAGAAACAGGACTTTATTATTCATGGTAAAAGCAGTAGTGTATCAGTTCTCTTTTCTCTCAGTCCCTACAGGGGTTAATCTAAGGGCCTATGAAGAACGCCTCTATATGGGAGTTACAGGACAGGTAAGGATCACTGCATTGTGGGACTGCCTGATTTAAGAATAAGTAGAAGCAAGCTTGCTCTCTGTCAAAGGGAAGATATAACTCCATCCCTCAGAGTTGTTTATTATAAACATAGCATTGAAAAATGATCCAGTTAATGAACAGTAAAGGCCTTGCATTCGTGGCAGAGTCAGCAAGAACTTACAGGGGATTTCAGAGTCCATGGTGGATTGCCTCTATAGACACTTAACAGCTATTGATATAGCCTGTCAGGTGCAATGCCAAGTCATGCTAAGAGAAAGCTGAGACAGACTGAAAAAAGTATAGACTGACAAAGATGAGGTCTGAATGTCCTTTGATTATCACTGAGAGGGGCAAATATTATTGTACCATCTAGCTATTTCACCATATAACTAATGGAGGTAAAAGATATTGCATCTTATTCAAAGAAATGCCATTTGCTATTAACAGACATTGGAAACCAAGGAAAATGCACTATATTCAACATTCTTTCAGTCTCTATTTAGAGATATCAACATTTTAAAACATCATAAATCTTCCTCAGATGCTTTTTATTACTTTAGGTCAAAAGTAATTTTCAGTTATTATCTGGGAATTAGCTTGCACATAGCAGATCAAAACTAAAATGTAATGTAGAAACATTTCAAAATGAATAATAGCTTTTTCATATTGGAAGAGAATAACTGAAAATATTTAGTTTAATGTATTTTTGGTAATAGTACTCACCATTTAAAAATGCCAGTAAGTTCTTTTAAGAGAAACACTGAAATCTTATGCAAATAAATTAACATTCCATATCCTGTACTTCTGTGTCAGGATAAACTTTAAAACAAAAGCTTCTAAGCTGACCAGGCTGATGTGTCCAGAAAAAACAACAACAAAATTTTCACACAAATAAGAACTGAGAAGTGGTAAGCTTTTCCTTACTATTTTCATGTAAAAAGAGGGAGAATATATAAGAAATTGAATGAGACAAATACTGTTTAAATAGAGCCATTATACTGTTAATTTTTTATGGTGAACAAAATATTTATAGCAAGCTTTATGAATAAATATTTAAATTTTCATTTTAGATTTAATTATATTATCTTTATTTGATGAAAAACAGTAGGTTAGCTAGATGTTTCTAACATTATTACTAGCCATATGATTACGGTAGTATTTCAAAAAAAGCGCCATGTAATAAAGAAATAAAATGTTTTAAGTACAGTTTGGCTCTTTTATTTTTCATTAACTGATAACAAAATAGAAAAATCAAACTTAGATTTTACAACTTAAATGAACATAATAACTACATATTTTGAGAAATAAAATTTTAAAGAAAATGAAGTAAATATTTTTACTTTGGTAAAACCAACAAGTCAGAGATAAGAGCACACTAAAGAATTATTTATTAATTCTATTTATGCTACAAAAATCAATATCAATTAAACAGTTTTGGGATCAATGTTTCATATGATGCAAATACTCTTATCAACACTGCCTTATATTATTTTTAAATGATACTCCTGGCTTGGGAGCAAGATGGTGGAGGAATAGGACATGCAGCAAACCTTCTCAGACAAATACCTCAGAAATACATCTCTATGCGGAACACAGAACATCTCCTCAATGCTGGCAGATCTAAGATTTTCAAAGGGGGTGACAATATCTGTAAACTGGGTAGGACAAAAGAAAAAAAGGAAAAAAGAGAAAGAGAAAGGGAGTGGGACAGAACCACAGGCCCTGGAAGGGAACTGTGAAAGAGGAAAGGTTTCCCAACCCTGGAAGGCTTCTCACTGGCAGGGAGAACAGCTAGGACAGAGGGGAAGCTTCAGAGCTGCCAAGGAGATTGCAGGAACTGGTTTGTGGAGGGCACACCAGAGAATGATCCGCACAGTCAAGTGCTGCTGCCCAGAACACCCAAACCTGAGACGCTCGTCCCCTGAGGTGGGGGTGGGGGGTTGGGCACTAGGGCTTGGGTTTTAGAGAAGAGACCTGGGAGAGGCCTGGGGATGGCTGTGTACAGACCACCTGAGGGACCTAGGGTGTGGTGTGGTGCACCATAACCTGGGGAGTGTGGGAAGAAGCCTAGGCCTGAGAGAGGCAGGACACCACCGTTGGAGGGTGCAAGAGGGGAGGGGCGGGACAACCAGAAATGCTTCTTTTTTCATATGCAGGTTCTCAGGCCACATGGCACCTTGGCCCTGGATGAGCTACTGGGGCAGTTCCAGAGGTGGATGCAGACCAATGTCTTCACTGAGGGTCTCAGGAGTGGGCAGTGGTCCTACCGCTACCTTCCCAGGAGTGTGCATGGCCTACCACTGCCATCACCCTTGAAGGCCACACAACCAGGCACCGATCCCCGCCCCCCACATTCCTGGGAGTGAGTGTGACCCATCCCCTACACCAAGGTTCCTAAACGAGGTGATGACCCTTTGGTATCATTGAGAGCGTGCATGTAGCCTGCCACCAGTGATGCTGCCATCAAGGGTCCTTCAACCTGGCACCAACACTTGCACCTGCTTTCTCAGGAGTGCATGCGGCCACCAATGAGCATCCTGCAACTGGGCACCAACCTCTGCCCTTGCCATCTTACCACCTGAGAGGGAGTGAGGCCCATAGCTACCACCAAAGTGCCTGTGACCAGGTGACAACAGCTGACCAACACTGGGCTCTGGGAGGGGTCATGAAAGACATTGCTACCTCCCTAACAGATTTCATCCCAAGCCTGCATCCAGATCTAGGAGCAATTTTGAGGCACTGCTGCTCCTATCACATGCTCTGAGTGCTATTGTTAGCCATTGCCACTACTGACAACTCCAGGACTAGATACCTGTGTACCTACTGTCAAGGGGATGATGGCCAGCAAAAGCCGAGGAAAGAAGAGACAGGCACATGTACTAAAAACAGATCTGTGACTAAGAGCTGAAATCTCTCCTTCTAAGTAGGTGAACGGTGGGTTAATACTTCTATTGATGGCCTAATAAATTCAGTGCCAGTGGAACATCTGAAATTATATGCTCTCACAGCTGAGGTGAGTGGGTCCAGGTACATGAATATTGCAGTCCTGGGTCCTGACCTCTGTGTACCTGTGCTGGTGGCCTAGTCAAAACAATGGCTAAGAGACACTCAGGCCAATTAAAGACATATCCATGGTTGAAGTGGGGCTGAGAGTAGCACCAACAACAGTGGGCTTTATGAGCCCACACAATGGGGAAAAGATGACACAACAGAGCACACTCACAGGTGAACAGCTCCAGTGGAGGAATACTCAGTGGCTACTCTTTTCAGTGGGAATTTGACAAAATGAGATGACAAAGTAATATATTTCAAAAAAGGAATAATATAAAAACCTACAAAATAAACTAAATGAAGAGGAGATAGGCAATCCACCTGAAAAGGAATTCAGAATAATGACAGTAAGGGTGATCCAAGATTTTGGAAAAATAATACAGGCACAGATAAAGAAGTTATAACAAAGTTTAATACAGAGCTAGAAGATTAAAAGAGCAAGAAAACAAAAATGAACAATACAATATTGAAAAATACACTAGAAGGAATTAATAGAATAACTGAGGAAGAAGAATGAGTGAGGTGTAAGACAGAGAAATCAATATCATGGAAAAGAATAAAGAAAAAAGAATGAAAAGAAATGAGGACAGTTTAAGAGATCTCTGGGACAACTTTATTTTTATTCTATTTCTTTCAATGTATGGCTGCCCCTGAGGAACATGAAAGTTCCCAGGCCAGGGGGTGAATTGGAGCCACAGCTGCAGGCCCACACCACAGCCACAATAGATCCAAGCTGTATCTGTGACCCATACTGCAGTTTGCAGGAATGCCAGATCCCTAACCCATTAAGCAAGAACAGAGATCTAATCCACATCCTGATGGAGACTATGCTGGTTTCATAATCCACTGAGCCCAAAAGGAATGCCTTCTTTTCAAGGGCACATGGGACATTCTCAGGGATATATCACATCTTTGAGCACAAATCAAGCCTCAGTAAATTTACTAAAATTGAAATCATATCAAGCATTTTTTCCAACCACAATGCTATGAGACTAGAAATTAGCCACAAGAAAAAAAAAACTGCAAAATAACATAAACATGTGGAGGCTAAACAATATGCTATGAAACAACCAATGGATCACTGAAGAAATCAAAGAAGTAATAAAAAAATGCTAGAGACAAATGACTATGATAAGATACACAAAAACCTATGGGCAAAAGCAGTTCTGAGAGGGAATAAAACCTCACCTCAGGAAACAAGTAGAATCCCAAATAAACACTCTAACCCTACATTTAAAGCAACTGTAGAAAGAAGAATAAAACCCTAGTAAGAGGACAGAAATTATAAAGATCAAAGAAGAAATAAATCATATACAATAGAAAAGATCAATGAAACTGAAAGCTGTTTCTTTGCAGTGATCAACAAAATTGATAAAATTTTAGCAAGTCTCATTAAGACACAAAGGAGAATGCAAATCAATAAAATCAGAAATGATAAAGATGTTATAATACCACAGAAATATAAAGGATCATAAGAGACTACTACAAGCAACTAAATGCCAAAAAAATGGACAACCCAGAAGAAATGGAAAATTTATGAGAAAGGTACAAACTTCCAAAACTGAACCAGAAATAAATAGAAAGTTAGAATAGACAAATCACAAGTACTAAAATTAAAAATGTAATAAAGAATGTTCAAAAAACAAAAGTTCAGAAACTGATGGCTTCACAGGTGAATTCAACCAAACATTTAGAGAAGAGTTAACATCTATTTTTCTGAAACTCTTCCAAAAAAACTGCAAAGGAACACTCCCAAGTTCATTCTATGAGGCCACCATGACCCTGCAGCAAAATCTGACAAAGACACCACAAAAAAAGAAAATTACAGGCCAATGACACTGGTGAATATAGATGCAACTATCCTCAAAAAATAAGCAAACTGAATACAACATTACTTTAAAAGGATCATACACCATTCTTGAGCAGATTTTATCCCAGGGATGCAAGGATTCTTCAGTATCTGCAAATCAATCAGTGTGATTCATCACACTAAAAAAATGAAAATAACAACCATATGGTCATCCCAACAGATGCATAAAAATATTTTAACAAAACTCAACACCAACTTTTTAAACAAAAACTCCCCAGAAAGTGGACAAAGAGGAAACATACCTCAACAACAACAGAAAAGGCCATATATGACAAAACCACAGCTAACATCATGTTCCACAGTGAAAACCTGAAAGCATTTCTGCTAGGATCAGGAGTAAGACAAAGATGTCCAGTCTCACTACTTTTATTCAACATATCTTTGGAAGTCATAGCCATGTCAATCAGAGAAGAAAAGGAAATAAAATGAATTCAGACTGGATAAGAAGTAAAACTATCACTGTTTGCAAATTACTTCATAATATACATAGAAAATCCTAAAGATGCTACTAGGAAACTATTAGAGCTCCTCAATGAATTTGGTAAAGTTGCAGGATACAAAATTAATACACAGAAATCTCTTTTAAGTTGTAATCTCTTGTAATCCTATAAACTAACAATGAAAGATCAGGAAGAGAAAATAAGGAAATGATCTCATTTACTATCACATCAAAGAGAATAAAATACCTAGAACTAAACCTACACAAAAAGGCAAAAGACTTGCATTCTAAAAACCATAAGATACTGATGAAGGAAACTCTAAAAACCATAAGACACTGATGAAGGAAACTGAAGATGACAGAAACAGATGGAAAGAAATACAGTGCTCTTGGATTGGAACAATCAACATTGTCAAAATGACTATAACATTGTCAAAATGACTATACTACCCAAGGCAATCTGTAGATTCAGTACAATCCCTATCAAATTATCAAATAGTTTTTCATAGAACTACCAAAACCAAAATTTGTATGGAAATACAAAAATACAAAAGTTTCCATATAGCTCAATAAATCTTGAGAATGAATTCAGACTTTACTACAAAGCTACCATAATCAAAATAGTATGGTACTGGCAAAAAAAAAAGACAGAAATAAAAAAGCAGTGGAAAATATAGAAAGTCCAGAGGTAAATCCACCTATGATCAATTAATCTATGACAAAGGAGGCAAGAACATACAATGGAGAAAAGACAGCCTCTTCAATAACTGGTGCTGTGAAAACTGGACAGATACATGTAAAAGAATGAATTAGAAGATTCTCTTAAACCATGCACAAATAAACTTAAAATGGATTAAAAACCTAAATATAAGGCTGGATACTATAAAATTCTTAGTGGAAAATACAGGCAGAACACTCTTTGAATAAATCACAGCAATATATTTTTGGATCCACCTCCTAGAGTAATAAAAATAAATACAAAAATAAACAAATGGGACCTAATAAAATTTAAAAGTTTTTCACAGCAAAGCAAACCATAAAAAACAGCAACAACAAAAAATCCCAAAAAGCCACAGAATAGGAGAAAATATTTGCAAACATGGTCAGTTACAGGGGATTAATCTCCAAAATATAGGACAGCTTAGACAACTTTAGATCAAAAAAACCAAACAACCCAATCAAAAAAATGGTCATAAGACATACATAGACATTTCTCCAAAGAAGGCATATAGATGGACAAAAATCACTTGAAAATATGCTCGACATCACTGATTATTAAAGAAATGTAAATCAAAACTGCAATAAGGTATCATCTCACATTTGTCAAAATGGCCATCATTAACAAGTCTACAAATAACAACAATGCTGGAGAGGGTGTGGAGAAAAGGGAGCTTTCCTACACTGTTGGTGGGAATGTACATTGGTACAACCACTGTGAAGATTAGTGTGAAGTTTCTTTAAAAAACTAAATATAGAATTACCATATGATCCACAACCCCACTCCTCAGCATATATCCAGAAGAAAACATAATTCAATCAGATACATGCACCCCAGTGTTCAGTGCAGCACTATTTACAGCACTATGACATGAAACAATCTAAATGTCTATAAACAAAGGATAAGATAAAGAAGATGTAGTACATATATGCAATGGACTATTACTCAGCCATAAAATAAAAATGAAATAATGCTATTTGTAGCAACATGCCTGGACCTAGATATTTTCATACTGAGTGAAGTAAGTTAGAGAAAGATAAACATCAAATGAGATCACTAATATGTGGAATCTAATAAAAAATGATACAAAGACCTTTTTCACAAAACAGAAAGAGAATGGAAGATTTTGAAACCAAACTTATTGTTACCAAAGTGGGGGGAGGAATATATAGGGAGGTTTGGATTGGCATATACACTCTACTATATAAAAAATTGATAAGTAACAAGGACCTACTGCATAGCCCAGGGAAATCTACTCAGTACTCTGTGATAGCCTATATGGGAAAATAATCTGAAAAAGAACATGTGTGTTATACATAACTGATTCACTTTGTTGTACACCTGACATGATAACATTATAAGTCAATTATACTCCAGTAAAACTTAAAAAAATATTACCTACAGAATATACTTGTCTGATCATCATTCCCACCCTCTTAATACACAATTTGTCTGTCCATTGGAGGAATCCAGTGTGTGTGAATCTATTGGAAACTTTGTCAACTGACTGGCCAAAAATATAACAATGTAGCTTAAGGAAAGTGTATTAGTTTTTGTTATCTGTTTAAGCCAAAAACTTACCAGCATACAACAACAAAAATATGTTATCTAACAGTTCTGTAGGTCAGTAGTCCAAAATGGAGCTCACTGGGCTGAAAGTAGGGGGTTGGCAAGGCTGGTCTAGGTCTCTTGGCCCTAGTGGAGAATCTATTCCCTCACTTTTTTTTAAACCTTTCAATGACCATTCACAGTCCTTGGCTCATAGCCCCTTTCTTGAGCCGCAAATATGATGAATGATTCATTGCATATGTTTGAGGTAGACTGCACAGACAAATTCATATACAAAGCAGCTAAGGATAAAAGGAAAAATAATCTATGCTCTTTGTTAAAGTATTCATTTAAGATGTATGGATTACGAAATCTTCATACATTCTATACAGAGTAGAAATGATTATCAAGACAAAACTATTTCAAAATATGTAATCTAGTATCAAATACAATTTGCGGAGTTCCCATCATGGTGCAGTAGAAATGAATCCGACTAGGAACCATGAGGTTGCAGGTTCGATCCCTGGCCTCGTTCAGTGGGTTAAGGATCTGGCATTGCTGTGGCTGTGGTGTAGGCTGGCAGCTGCAGCTTCAACTAGATGCCTAGCCCAGGGACCTCCATATGTCACGGCAACCCTCAAAAGAAAAATCAATTAATCAGTCAATAAGTCAATCAAAGCATAAATAAAAAAAAAACAGTTTTTTGGAAATGAGACTTTTTAGCACAGAGGGAAGTCAGTGCTGTTCATTAATTTACAAAAAGCATGGATGATTTAAAACTCTATGCGTACTATAAAGTACTTTGGCAACTCCCTGGTGGCATAGTGAATGAGGATCTGGTATTGTCAATGCTGTGGCTTGGGTCACTGCTGTGGCATGGGTTCGATCCCTGGGCTGGGAACTTTCACATGATGTAGATGCAGCCAAAAAGTACCAAAAAAAAAAAAAACCAAAAAAAAACAAAAAAAACAAAAAAACCTTTGTAATCACAGAAGTACTTCATTTCTTAGTAACTGCACCCAGTGTTTTTGATAAAGCAGTTAAGAAGTCAATTATTTATATAAGGCAATCTTTAAACATCTTATTTTAGATATATAAAAACAAAATATAAAATTAATTTAGCATATAAGAAAATTTTATTTTGCCTTTTATGTTAAAGGTACAGTGTTTAAAAAATAAAAATATGTATTATATAAAATGATTCCACATTTTTTCCAGTTTGGAACTGGGAGGAAATGTAGTTGGCTTTATGGTGTTTTGCTTACCACTGATTGATAATTCAGATTTTTTTTTTTTTTCTATCTTTTCTAGGGCCACTCCCAGGGTATATGGAGTTTCCCAGGCTAGGGGTTGAATCAGAGCTGTAGCCACCGGCCTACGCCAGAGCCACAGCAATGCGGGATCCGAGCCGCGTCTGCAACCTACACCACAGCTCACGGCACCACCAGATCCTTAACCTACTGAGCATAGGCCAGGGACCGAACCTGCAACCTCATGGTTCCTAGTCAGATTCATTAACCACTGCGCCATGATGGGAACTCCTGATAATTCAGATATTTAATTCGCTTTCCTCTGCATATTGGATTAAAATACTTTTAATTCTTGGGACTATATGCAGCAATTTGCCAATGTGCAAATTGTCATTAATAAACATAACTTATACTCAATAAAACATAACTCGAAGGTCTTCTCATTAATAATTTGTATTTCTTCATATGAATTTATAAGAGGAATGACTGGTATTTAGTAGAATGATATAGCATTGAAGTGAATAAACTGCCCTACATCAGTCACTTTATGACTAAGAGCTTAAAAAAACTGAGCTAATAATACACATATCTATGTGTGCTATTATAAGGCACTAAACAAAAGAACAATAAAAACTTGTTCTCTGAATCTAGTCATATAATTAAAAAATGAATTAAAATGTCAATATATGTTTAATATAAACATTATAAAGGAAAAAACTACATAGTTGACAACAAATAAAATTTTCTTTCTCTGAGAAAAATCTGCCTAGCATTTCTCCTGTTTAACAACTGTTAAGGGTCTGATTATCAACAACTTCTAAAGTTCAAATACTAAAGCTGAACATAAATATCCAAATTTCTTACTCAAAAAGACCCATCATCATGATGAATCACTTGTTTACTTTCATTGATAAATCATATTCTATTGGGTTTTTTTTTTTGGCCCCACCCTTGGCATGTGGAAGTTCTGAGGCCAGAGATAAAACCTGCACCAGAGAAGCAACTTAAGCTCTTATCGTGACGATGCCAGATCCTTAACCCACTGTGCCAGAAGGGAACTCGACATTCTTTTTTGCGGTCTCTACTCACAACAGTGGTTCTTCTCCAATGACTGTATCCTCTTCTACCTTTTTATTCATGACTCCTGTCTTGTCTGGGATTTCCTCCACTGGTTTCTCACCTTCAGAAACATACCTAAATGCTTTCTCACTTAGGACTTGTTAACTTTTACTCGGCAAGCACTTCACATGAAAATTCTCTTTAGGAAGCCAGAAGACTGGCTAAATTACTTTACTGATATATTTCCATGTGTTCTGTGCATATACTCATCACAGCATTTATCTTTTAATATTGCAGTTAACTGCATCTATTATATTCTTTCCCATGCTTTTGGAAAGCAAGAATATACTTTTTCAAACATGTATACACAAATGCTCCTCAAATTCCCAGAACAAATTAACTGCCTAATAAACACTTGTGGAAAAATATTTATAATTCAATGACTGATGAAAAACTACTTGAATTGCAAATTAACACTATATTTTAGAGTTATGCTACTAGAAGCTACAATATCTTATGTGTTGGAGGATCGTGGGAATGAAAAGTGCTCACCAAAACTGAAAAAGTTATTTTGAGGAAGAAAAATGAGGCAGGCAGCGCCATATCATCAGTGGATCAGCTTATTACAAGGTAATTTACTTATAGGGTAGGTTCAGGTGGACAACAATCTGAAAGTATTCACAACTTCACTCTGTACCACTGGAAAGCCAATGCAACAGTTAATAGTTAACCTTACTATGATGTATGGGCTTAGAAACATGAAGAACATTCCTAGGTCAATATTTATGAATGGATAACTAGTTTTATGGGTGACTGGAATATGTCAGTGACGCTTTTCATCATTGTTTGGAGACTAACTGAACATAGAGGCCACTTGGACCTAACTATCACTAAACGACATCTATTAATTACAAAGCTCATTATGACAGAGAAGAGATTTATGATACAGTACAGCCCTAGGTAGGGACTGGAGGAACTGAAGAGGCCCAAGATTGCATCCTTTATGCTTATAGCCATACATGTATGTCTACTATAGTCTTATTATTTTATTTCTGACACAGCCTGAGGGGCTAGGGAGCCCAGTCCACCATGGGTTGGGGAGTGGAGCATCATGTCCGAGGGAGCACAGGAAGAGGCCTGGGCCTGCAAGAGAAGCAAGGTGCCCTTGATGGGGAGAAAGAGAGAGGAGACACAGGACTGTCAAGGAAATATCTTTCTCTGGGCACAGGAGTGTGGGCTTTGGGTGGCTATGGGCAGCAGAGATGAACCACCATAGTCATCTCAGACTGCAAGAGGTGGAAACTGCCCATCACATTTAGGAGTCCATGAAAAGGCACCACTTGCAGCAATAGTCACCTCAGGGACTGCTGATGAGGAGGGCACTGCAGCTGAGTGCCACTCATTGCCCTCTCCCACAAGAATGCATATACCCTGCTATTGCCACTGCCAAAGGCTCTGGGTGCTGTTGAGAGTCACTGCCAATTCCCAGGGCACTGCAACAAGGAGAACCGTGCACAACCTCCCCATGGTTTCTCAAAACTGTCAAGGGCCCAACACCAGGCACTGGCTATAGGCCCAGCCCACTGCCTCTGTCTTCCTGGAAGCATGCACAGGCCATACACTGGCACACCCCCTATCAAGGCGATAACAGCCTGCATACAGTGAAGAAAGATACAGCAAGCATCCAAATAAGAGATACCCCTCAAACAAACAACAAAAAAATTAGTAAGCCCTCACAAACCACCCGTGGGTCTCACATATAAATAGCCCTCCAAGACCACAGTAATTGTTTTCTCTAAATTCAAAGAGTAAGAAAAATATAAGCAACATGAAGATCAGGAACCACTCCCAGTTAAAAAACAAAAACAAACAAACAAACAAAAACAGGAGTATTCCCCTGAAGGAGAAAACAATAAAACAGACCTCTGCAGTCATCAGACACCAAGTTCAAAAAAGAGTAAAAATACTGAAGGAATTAGGAGTGGATATGAACAGTAATACAAATTACTTTAGAAAGGAACTAGAAAATATAAGAAAGAGTCGAGAAAAATTAGAAAATTCATTTACAGAGATACAAGCTGAGTTAAAGGCACTGAAGAGCAGAATGAATAATGAAGAGGAACAAATAAGTGACTTGAAAGATAGAATAATGGAAATTACCCAGTCAGGACAGCAGATAGAAAACCAAATGAAAAAATATAAAAGCAATATAAGAGATCTATGAGATAATATAAAGCAGGCCAATCTATGCATAATCAGGATTCCAGAAGGTGAAGAAAAGGAAAAGGGGATTGAAAATATATTTGAAGAATTATGGCTGAAAATTTTCTAAATTTAAAGAAACAGATATCAATACACAGGAATCACAGAGAGCCCCAAACAAACTGAACCCAAACAGACCCACACCAAGTCTTATAACTAAACTAGCAAAAGGTGAAGGAGAAGATTATAAGGGCAGCAAGAAAAAAAATTTATAGGAGAACCCACATAAGGCTATCAGCTACTTTCTCTCAAGAAACAGTATAGGCCAGAGAGAGTGGCAAGAGATATTCAAAGTTCTAAAAGGGAAAAATTTGCAGCCTAGAATACTCTACCCAGCAAGATTATTAATTTTAAATGAAGGAGAAATAAATAATTTCTCCAATGAACAAAAACTAAAAGAATGCAGCAATATTAACCTATTCTAAAATAAATACTGAAAGATCTCCTCTGAAGAGGAAAGATAAATGAAGACATAGGATGGAGGAAATCACAATTGGAAAGTAATCACTTAAATAAACCAGTATACAGCTCTAAAAGGGAAAAAAAACTATTTATAAAAGTAATGATAAACACAAGGAATAGGAAAAGATAAATATAAAGTTGTAAAAAAAAAAAGGACATCTAGATCATAAAATGTGGAAAAGGAAATGAAGAAAATCTACATTTTTCATTTTTAGAATATGTTTGAGCCCATATGACTATCAGGCTAAAACAAGCAGCTACAGGAAGGGGTTAACTTACTTGAAAAACAGGGGAACCACAAATCACAACCAAAAAATAGATTCACAAAAACTAAAAAGAAGAGAACACAAGAATAAAATAAAAGGAAAGCTTTCAACCAAAAAAGAAAGAAACAAAGGAGAAACAAAGAACCTACTGGAAAACAAGGTTTAAAATGACAATAAATACATATTTATCCAAAATTACCTAAATGTCAATGGACTGAGTGTTCCAATCAAAAAGAACATAGAGTGGCAGACTGGATTAAAAAAAAAAAACTTCCTCATGCCACAGGTTTGGCCCTACACACACACACACACACATATACACACATACATATACATGTATATATATAGAGAGAGAGAGACTTTCTTGAAATTGTATGAAGTTTCTGAAATTTGGATATGTTCTTGTCTAATGTAATTCTAGTTATTTTAAAATGTATGTCACAGCAACTTGCTTAAGCTTCTTTGTCAAAAAATATAATCAGATCTTTAACTTTGCTTTTCAGTTCTTTGTTATTCACAGACATTTAAGCTGATGCTTGGCAAAACTAATTATAAGAAGACTCAAAGGAGTTTTTGACAAGTACAGTTTTTGATAACTTTTAAATCATATTCTTGAACTGGGTATGATAATTTTAAAAGTCTGATCGGGGGAGTTCCTGTCATGGCTCAATGGTTAACGATTACAAATAGGAACCAAGAGGTCGCAGGTTCGATCACTGGCCTCGCTCAGTGGGTTAAGGATGCAGCATTGAAGTGAGCTGTGGTCGGATCCCGTGTTGCTGTGTCTCTGGCGTAGCCAGCGAATACAGGTCCGACTGGACCCCTAGCCTGGGAACCTCCATACACCACAGGGTGCGGCCCTAGAAAAGACAAAAAGACAAAAAAAAAACAAAAAAAAAAAACTCTAATGGAAACCCTGATTTCATAAAATTTAATAAAAAAAAAAAAAGAAGAAGAAGAAGTGTTGGTTACCTAGGATTGAGTAAACTGATGAATGTGGTTATAATTTTTTGTTTTCCTCTGCAATATTATTGGCTTTTAAATCTGTTTTTTTCCAGATATGAGGAAACCTTTCCTCTTAAACCAACTATGACTTATAGTAAGTTGGTAAATCATACTTTTGAAGTAGAACTGAAAGATTTTTCTATCAGATTCCTATAGAAATTAGCAACTCTTAGGTACCAAAGCTTTATCAGGTAAATTAGGAAGTCCACTTCTGAAGAGGTGCAAAAATTATAAGGTATTTTGGGGACTTTGAAAAAGGAGGAATTCACCCAATTCTGTAAGGTTAAATCTGTGACAATTCTATGGCATAACTTTCCTTGCCCTGAGAGACTTTTCAAAGTTTAGTCTGAGATGCCTTATGAAAAGTTCCAGGACAGCCAGTTTAAAAGAGCCTGCATGATCAATAGTTCAGACATACTCTGCAGACAAGTTAATCTTGATTTATCTATATTTGATAATAATGAGGGTAATTTTAGAGAGAAAAAAATTATTCTCAAAGGATATCAAGTTCTGACTCTGTTAAGTGAGGTCTGCACTTACTGTCTAAGACTCACTTCCCAGGTACTTCCTTGTTGTCATGCTACATAATCATAAAGGTAAATAAATTACTAAAAGGATACTCTAAATGTGTTTCTGAAGCTTATCACAATAGTCTATCTATGGTTGAGTATCGGATGTCCCAAGACCTGCAGCAAGAGGATTAAATATACTGGAAGGAGCATCATTTAAAGGACTGTCTCCAACCTAGATAAAAGGACCCTAATCAAGCACTCTTAACTAGCTCATGTGTAATAAACAATGAAATTGACCCTTAGATTCATATTACCCACTTAAAAAGGGCCTTTGCATGGGGCTAGTTTGTAGAGTGAACTGCTGACCCCAAGTGACAGCCACACCAGAATAAGAAGGAAAAAACAAAAGACAAGCGTGGTGGGCAGCTGACCTAGGAGTGTGGACCATGCCTGTAAGACCTATCATAATAACCTAATTGAGCTATTTACCAAACTGTTTATCAACATTGAAAATTACTGTTTTACTTCCAATCACACTGTTTTCCTCAGTGTTTTGAGATGTGAAGGTAATCCTCTAATGGAATTGTCACAGAGTGTAACTGCTTATGATGTACAACACTGCTTGAAGCCTATTGCTAAAGGCACATGTACAATGCTTGTGTTACAATCGGGTATAAGTGATCAAATATATGGCCTATAAACTGTTTCCCAATTAACATACCTCTGAGCTGGTTCACAATATTGGATTAATTTACCCCGACATGGATAACTAGGCAAATATAAAGGAGGCATAGCACTGAAGGACATGATCTGGACCAGGGATCCACCTTGGCTTTGAGGGATGGATATTTTTATCATCAGTACTTTCTGCTGAAATATTTATAATCAAAAGGAGAAATGATAGAAAAATCTGCACATACTGTGGTATGGGGAAGTCATTCTGGCTTATCCATGGTATAACCTGAAATTTACTGAATAAAGCAGCCTGTTTTATAGCCTTTTGGCCATGCATTATACATCTGCTTTGGTTGCTGAGGAGAAGAAATGCATTTATTTGAAAGCCAAAATGAAGTAGCTGTAGTTCAGACATCCAAGGTAATGCCAACTGGCTTTTGCGGATGATTTCAGACACATTCCTGTATTTTTGAGAATTGGCATTTCCTGAGCTGTGTCAGACTCAGGATGCCATCAGCTATTTCGAAGCATGGTCTGTTGATGAAACTGAGCAGGGCCCTTTGAGTTCCTCTGTCAAGTGTATGATTAACCTCTCTATCCAAAACTTTCTTCTTTTTCATGTTCTGCACATTTTTCTCCTCATGATTGAGAAGTATCAAAGAAAAGAGGGAAGTACTGAAACTGAGCAGAACTCTGTGGAGTCCCTCCACTCCAACTACAAAGATCTCTCCCTGTCCCCTGCCTCTTGTTTGTAGAAAAGGAGAAGTCTCCCAGGCCTCACCGAGTCACAAAAGAGCAGACTCAGAAGTTAATGATTAGGACAGCTTTTAGGGTTTGATGTATATTCCTGAGTTATTCTACAGATACTGTAACTGACACCAGAGGTAAAAAGCTAACTGCATGATTCCTAGACTCTAGTCATGACATTAGCTGATCTATCTAAGGCTAGCACAATTCCAAGAACTGGCCTCAAGAAAACAGGATTAACATTATTACTCATAATAATCTATATATTTGTGGGCATCAAAATAATTGCAACTTTCTCTGCCCGTATATGTAAGTAGCAACCAAACAGCCACAAGATGCTACAGACCCATGTCAACATCTTCCACTATGAGAACACAGCACCTTATGTCGGCATGAAGAAGCTATAGAAGATGGACTTTTGCCCCTAATCCCATAGAAGTGGAATTATATCGGATGAGGGAGGATTTGTAAGCAGCTCTTTCTCCCCTTTCCTGTCTATTTCTGTTCCCTGTCTATTTCTGTTCCCTGTAAACCTTAATTATAGAAATGAGATCACTATGTAACATTAACCTAACTCTTGACTTATGCTCTATTGGATGCACGTGACGCCTTGCCTAACCTGTTGATTCTTTTCCCAGATTAAAAGAAGTAGGAATGAATAATTAAGTAGGTAAAGAATGACGAGCTCTCAACTTACAACAGCCTCCTTAGCTATCCTACGGGTAGACAACTAGGACAAGGTAACATCCCTGAAGAAAGATCATGAGAAATCAACCAGCCTGCATGCAATGGAAAATGATGCAGAAACTAACCCTGTGCTGCAATGGTTAACTCAATTGTTTCCCTTTACCACTTTAAAAACTGTCATGGTTGAGCAGAGTCTTTGAAGTTGGTTTTGGGGCATGAGTCTGCCTTCTTCCCAGAATGTAAGCTTTTCTGATTAAAGCAACTTTCCTTTCAACCAGCACTTGCTTATCAAGTACTGGCTTTTGAGTGACCAGCAGCAACACTCTATTTTGGTAACAATAACCCTATCACATCCATTGTACACACTGTAACAATCTGAAAGTATTATGAAATTACAAATTAATTTTGTAACTATATTTCCTGTATATCCAAAATGATATTAATATCTGGAATTTGCACTATTTAGTTTAGAAAGTACTTGTAATTTTAAACCATGAAAACAAGCCTACATCTGTTCCAATAATATAAACTACAAATGGACAGATTGAGGAACTGTATCTATGCTAAACTCTGTTTGAAAAATAATCCTATATTTTTAAATAAGAATATGTTTATTTTAATCAACTTTCTCATAAAACCGAATAATTTAACCCAAATAACCCATGTAAAATGTTTCAAATCCTCACAGACTTATAAAAATATATTGATCTCATTTCTGCTTTAGTCTCTACAAAGAAAATATTATTACTTCACTCCTGACTACCAAGATTACCTGACAGAAACAGTAACATAGCAAAAATAATGCTTACATTTATTGGACAAAAAACATGCCAAACATTTTTCTACATACTTTATATATTATCTCATGTAATTTTTATCATCCTCTCATGTATTGGTGATATTCATAAGTGTAGAAAATACCAAATAGATTTTTCTGTAGTTGCCATTTTTGTACGTATAAGTAGAAACAGCAAAAAGCAACTTCAGTAAACATGACAGTTCTGGTTATGCTATATTGCTCATTTTTTGAAGCCCAGCTTTGGGATATATACTTGAAAGTGCTTGTGATGTAAATTCAAATTATATTCTAATTATAGAAGTCTGTAGATACTATTTTAGCATTGCCTGCAGCTAAAATGACTGTCAGGAAATAATTGGGTTTAACACTAATTATAATATTAAAAGACCTGGGCTTAAATTTTATGTATTGCAGAAGCAGAAATTTACATTTAAATCTAGAAATATTAATACAATTTTATTTCGTTTATTCTGATGCACAGATACAATCATTACTTTAATTCTGTCTTGGGCTCTTGAGTGATTTGCTCCTTTAGGAAAACCATACAAAAGAGGCAAAACAGTAGAGATGCTAAAGCTAATGGGCGTTAGAAATGACAGAGCTGGACTGGACTCCTGGTCCAGTTCTTTATAGACATGTGACTGTAAACAGATCACCTGACCTCTCTATGCCTATGGTGTTCTCATCTAAACTGTGTATAACAGTTCTGACCTCCTAAGGCAAATGAAAGGAGTAAATGAGATATTGTTTGTAAAAACTTTAGCCAGTATGAGCAAGGCACATAGCATTTACTTGGTAGATGTAATGACTTCTTGGAAATTAACCACTATAGTATTAGCAAATTGATATTCATGGTGAGTAAATGAGTATCGAGCTTATAACAGAATCAAGACAAGTCATTTTCTAATGATCTAACAATGGTTCTAATTGACCCTGATTTGCTATTCATTAGGTGTGAATTAGTAAAGTTTATTTCAAATAGGTTAACCTATATAATCATTATTTTAGCCTGAGTTCCTTTTTAGTTAATGTTGCCTGAAATGTGAATCTGGTGAGTAATGCATTTTAGTTTCATTGCTGAGAATTCTGAGAATATTCCCAAATTTGCTTGGCAAATGAAGTGTATCTCCATAAGGTCACAAATTTAACACATTGATATAAAAAAGGGGGGGAAGCATATAATCATAAAATTTAAAATCTTTAAAAAATTATAGGTACCATATGGTAATTTTTTTTGTTAATTGCAAATGCAATTACTTAAACATTTATTTTCTAGACCATATCTTTATCTATGTGGTATGGAAAATAAAAGTAAACTTAATCCCTGCATTTGCAAAATATAATTATATATGCTTTCCACTTTTGCTTAAAGAGTATTAATGCATCTCATATCATTATTAATATATTTTTACACAAAGTAATTAGTTTGAACACTTCCTATTCATAAACTATATGTCCTGGGAACTTTCCCCATTGGTCCATATAGTTACATTTTATTCTTTTGAATGGTATGTAAAATTAACATATGTATGATATGCATTAGAACTTAATGAATATGGCTGTAACACATAACAAGGGAGAAGTGACAGACTCAGTGGAATAGTTTTATTCAGCTTTGCATAAATTGTGGATGAGCCCAAGGATATTTAAGTAGTTTGTACTTTAATCTTCCATATATTTCTCAGGGCAAGTACTTTACATACCACCAAATTTTATTGACCCAGAGAGGTTCTGAAATACTTAAAATGACAAACTAAAATTTTATGTCGGAAAAGAAAAAAAAAATACCTAATCTATTTTTATCTCTTTTTGTTTTAAATGTCTTTTAAACTGTTGATAAAGAAGGTGAAGCCAGAATTGAATGTTCCATGTACTTTCAACAATAACAAATTGCTGACACCACTTTTTTCTTCAATGTAAACCATTTTTGGCTCTTTATAGAAAGGCTCTTAGTGAAAGAGGTGAAAGCATCTTTTGAGTCACCAGCAACATCCACATAAAAAGATAAACCTTCAAAGGATTTTTTTGCTGGACCATGTTCTAAAATGATAATGCCTTTTAAGTCAAGCTTTAAGAAATGCCTTTCAACTGATATTTCTGCCTTTGCGGTGCAGCGTGAGTGGCATATAACCTTATAAGCTGCAATGTAGCACAGTACTTTAGCTGAAACATCTGAAAATAACTGTTCTCAAAAATCAAAGTGAAAATTGAGAATAAAAATCAACAGTTTCCGAACAAATCATACTTATTTATAGAGCCTATAATTTTCAAAAGTTTTGAAACAAGTTCTATTTTCAGAAATGTACTTTCAGGAGAATGCCCAAATAATGGCATTCTGCATTTTTAAGTAAACTGGTAAATTTACATCAATTTATTGAATTTTCTTTCTCTTGCTATCTTCAGGAAACAGTGAAGAAGTTTCGGAATATGTATTACTGGGTTAGAATAACTCATTTTACTTTGTTTTTTAAGAATATTCATTTCTGGGAGTTCCCGTCGTGGCGCAGTGGTTAACGAATCCGACTAGGAACCATGAGGTTGCGGGTTCGGTCCCTGCCCTTGCTCAGTGGGTTAACGATCCGGCGTTGCCGTGAGCTGTGGTGTAGGTTGCAGATGTGGCTCGGATCCCGCGTTGCTGTGGCTGTGGCGTAGGCCAGTGGCTACAGCTCCGATTAGACCCCTAGCCTGGGAACCTCCATATGCCGCGGGTGCGGCCCAAGAAATAGCAATAACAACAACAACAACAAGACACACACACACACACACACACACACACACACACACACACAAAAGAATATTCATTTCTGTTAAAAATGAATTAGTATTACTAGAATGAAATATAACTAATGACTTATTTAGGAATGTAATTAGCTCACATGCAGTAGTTATGGTCAGAGGTAATGAAGTGGCCCAGGAGCCACCTGGTGACAGATATGAAAAATACCACATGGAAAAGGGTCCTATTCTGGGCCACATACTATGGAGGGTCCCATGTATACTAATAGTCGTGAGCTGTGGTGTAGGTTGCAGATGTGGTTCAGATCTGGCGTTGCTGTGGCTCTGGTGTAGGCTGGCGGCTGCAGCTCCAATTGGATCCCTAGCCTTGGACACTCCATATGCCATGAGTGTGGCCCTAAAAGGACAAAAGACAAAATATATATATACTTTAGAAAATATATATAGCTGTGAATATATTCATTACATATAGAATTACTTTCTTTACATTCAAGAAAGCTTGTTGAAAATTTGTAACTAATTTAGTGAATGAAATATACTAGAGCATGTGCTTTGAGAACTTTTCATGGCAGGCCAGAAGACACAATGAAACTGAGAACATGTGAGCAGGTGGAAGGGAGGAGAGAACTCAAGTCACTGGGAGAGTGTGTCTAAACCACCCAGTTCCCCAGACAAAAGGTCCTTCTTTTCTACCCTCTGCTGTTGTAGGTCTGGGAATTGCTGAGTGAAGTGTGGTATGGGGGAGGGGAACCAGCCTGTCTTACTACCCTGGAGTCTTTGACCTTGTCAGTCTCTGGTATAGTTTTTGTCCCAGGAGTCCTGGGCCTCAGGCCACTTTCATGACATCCTGCCTCAGCACATCCTTGCCACCAGCATGGCCCATAGGCAGAAAGTGTGGCGAAAGAACGAAAGAACGAACGAAAGAAAGAAAGAAGCTCCTTTGTTTTCCTATGATGAAGAAATCCCTGACAAGGAGCCACATGTCTCTTACAACAGGGAAGAGCAGGCTGTGAGTAAAATTGCATTTATAACTTTTAAGTATTTAGATGTATGTATGTGGATCCCACATATGTTCTGGGTGAAATTCTTTACAGTAAGATGGCTGTGGTGGAGCTGACAAGAAAGCCCAAGCTTAAAGACCCACCAACAGAGATTACTGATTGATTATTTGACCTGTGAGACAAAAGTCACCAAGAGCAGTCACTTACCAAAACAGAGAATACTGAGAGATCATCAGGCTTTGAGGAAAATGAAGTTTTTAAAAAACATGTTAATTTTGATACATTTTACATATCAAAGAGGAAATATTAAGAAGATTAATTTAGTTTTAAGTTTGGGTAGAGTCAGATAATAGATGATATTAAAATATGTGGGACTACATATGATCACATAGGGACTGAGTTTAGAGAGCAAAGTCCTAGAGAATGTCAACATTGAAAAATTAAAGTGAAGCAAAGGAAACTGAAAAGATGTGGCTAGTGAGAGCAAAAAAGAAAACCTTCTATTAAGGGTGAGGGTGGGATAAATCATGTTAAGCATTGCTGACTGGCGAAATAAAAGAACTGAGAAATAACCACTGGGATGGTAATAAGGAAGTTATCAATGACAATAACAGATCATATGAGGACAGGTGAGGGGATGAAATTCTGCTCATAATCAGTTGAGGAGAAAATGGTGGGTGGTTAGGAAACAGGGAAAATAATTTTAACTAATAAAATTTAATTCCTGTAATTGACAGCTTGGACTTGAACATCTGACCAAATAATACTAGCAGTAAGCAAGCATGGCTCAATTCCCACACTTTTCTCACATCAGTCTTACTAGTGATCATTATTTGCCTTCTCTATCATGTCAATTTCTCTCCTGAAACTGTGCAATTATAAAAAGCACATGCAATAGGCTCATCATTGTCTATGACAATATCTTATGAATAAATAATATTTCTTCATACATAAAAATGCTCACACTAAACGAATAATGAAAAGAATAGATTCAGGTCAGACTAGGTAATTTCCAAATAAATTGTAAAAATATACTTTAAGGATTCTTAGATTTTGGAATTACAATAAATGTATCATAAATCTCTAACATCACTGAAGCCAGAAGTCTCTTTGTAAACAACATCTAGAAAAGTTTTCTAACTACAACACATTTTATTTATTCATGAGAAGACAACTAATGACAACATGTGTAATATAACCTACATACACAGTATAACTCAAAACTCTAGTTAATTCTATGACTATGGAATCAATACCAGGCACTTTGTCTAACTTGCTTACTACAACACCTTACATTTGCAATATGGTTGGGCATAATTAGAGTTAAATAGCTACTATTCCTTTCCTCTTTCTTCACAGAATGCTACTAATTGTGTGAAAGAGTAAACAATGAAAAAATTCTCCTAAAATATCCAATTTTAAATAATCTTATACTGTAGGAATGAGTCTCAGGTTTCTGGTGATGTAATTTTATTTTTTCAACCTCAGTTTAATACAAAACCATATTATTATCTTCCCTATGTTTTCAATTCCCCATCCATGTTTTTTCCTCATTGGACTTGTCAAAATTCAAGCTTTATTTTATATATTAAATGATATCTTACCAATATACTATACCTTTTCACTTTAATATATATTTTAATAGCTTAAAATATTTTCAATCTCTTCCAATTAATCTTCATCAGACTTGACCATGTGTCAACTAACAGAGCATCTGTTCCAAAATTCTTATGTGGATTAAAATCCTAATCATTCCATTAACCACTGGGCAATAAAGTAAATCAAATAATTTTGTGCCTCATTGGTCTCACTTGCAAAATAAGGATAAGTGTGATACCAGCTCTATATGATTGTTGAAAGAATAAAATTGCTTAAGACAGGTAAGACACTTAAAAATAAGTGCCTGGCATAAAAATAGGCCTTATGTTAAATGTTTTATCTTATTACTATTTTGTTATTTTTATGATTAATAGCATAAATATTTCTACCATCATCCTTTATTTGTTCTCAAATTGGCCTATTTCTTATATAAATCTTCTCCCATCTACCAATACTATTATCTTTCAAAGCCACTTCTGATCATTATCTTCTGATTTCCATTTATGTTGTCTCAATGTCTTTTTCAATTTCGGCCTTCTCTATCTTAACTGCAAAGTATTAAATATCACTAATGTGGTGTGATTTGTATTTGGTGAAAAGTGCAAGGAAAAAGAAAAGGACAAAAAGGTTAGGGACTAATGTTAACCTTCAGGGAATTTCTTGTGCGAATGAGGTCCATTTCCCAAATAGGTGCAGTTAACACTGATATGGACGTTAACATATAACTGAAAGTGAAAGACACTTGTAAATTCTACAAATGAAACATGACATACATGTAACCAAGAATGTCCTCTTATCATACAATTAGGATCCATGTAAAGTCTACAGATTCAGTTCAGAGGAGGAAACATGTTAAGACACTTTCTCTCTGAAACAATAGAAAGACTGGCAAATGCTCTTATGTAATAGCAAAATGAAAAAAAATTTTGTCAATTCTTCATATAAAAAGTAAGGTAATTTAATATAATATAGAACCATCAAACCAAAGCAGCCAGTAAAAATTAAAATTCTAATACAAGACAAATATTTAACACTAGAATTAATTCTTCAGGTTGAAAGACCATCCTATACTCCAAGATGACCTCATACAAGTCACAAAAAAAAAGAGTACTTCTTGGAAAAAAAGAAAGATCATTTACAATGCGAAAGATAAGCTTACTATGAGGGAATGTCTGAGCAACATTTAGTGCCAGAAGGCAATGAAAAAATGCAGACAACATTTTGTAGTAAAGAAATTTGAACAGGAATTCTCTTGTGGTGCACTGGGTTAAGGATCTGGTGTTGTCACTGTGGTGGCTGCAGTCACTGCTATAGCATGGATCCAATCTCTGAGTCCCTGGCTCAAGAACTTCCACATGCCTTGGGCACAGAAAAAAAAAAACAAAAAAAAAAGAGGAGGTGGGATCAAGATGGTGGAAGATTAATACGTGGTGCTCACCTTCTCCCACAAACACATCAAAAAAAAAAAATTTTAATGTAGAATGACTTACATGGGACATCTACTAAACACTGGCACCTAAAGTCAGCAGAAGGAAGTAATCATAAAGATCAGAGAGGAAATAAAAAAGTGATTCAAAAAAATATTAAAAAGCAATAAAACTGAGAGCTGGTTCTTTAAAACAGTAACCAAAATTAACAAACCTCTGGCCAGACTTACCAAAAAGAGAGAACACAAATAAAGAAAATAAAAAAGGAAAAAGGAAAAATCTCAATACTGCAGAAAAAATAAAAAAACACAAGAGAATACTATGAACAATTATATGCCTACAAATTTGACAACCTACAAGAAATGAACAACTTTCTAGAGACATACAGCCCACCAAAACTGAATCAAGAAGAAACAGATTATTTAAACAAACCTATCACTAAAAATGAAACTGAATATATAATAAAAACACTCCCTACAAAAGTCCAAAACAAGATGGCTTCAGAGGCAAATTCTACCAAAAATACAAAGAACTCATATTCACCTTTCTTAAACTTTTACAAAAGATTGATGAAGAAGGAACGCTACCAAAGACATTCTATGATGGTGCCATCACACTAATACCAAAACCGGACAAAGATACTGCCGAAAAAAGATAATAGGCCAATATCTTTGGTGAATATAGATGCAAAAATTCTCAGAAAAATTTTAGCCAACCAAATCCAACAACACATAAAAAATATCATACATCACAACCAAGTGGGATTCATCCCAAGTCCAAAAGATGATACAACATAAACCAATCAATCCACGTCATACACCATATTAACAAAAGTTGGAAACCATGTGATCATCTCAATAAACAGAGACAAAGCATTTGACCAAATTCTACATCCATTCATGATAAAGATTCTTACAAAAGTGGATTATATCTCAACATAATAATAGCAGTTTATGACAAACCCATAGCGAATATATTATTCAATGGAGAAAAGCTGAAAGTCTTCCCACTAAAAACTAAAACACAACAAGGGTGCCCACTCTTCACCACTTTCATTCAGCATAGTACTGGAAATCCTAGCCACAGCAATCAGACAAACAAAATAAATAAAACATATCCAAATTGGAAGAGAAGATGTAAAATTGTTACTATACACAGATGACATGACAGTATATATAGAAAACCCTAAGGACTCCATGTAAAAACTACTAAAACTGCTCAACAAATTCAGCAAAGTAGAAGGATATAACATTCAGAAATCAATGGCATTTTTGTGTATTAACAATGAAAAATTAGAAAAGGAATATAAAAAAAATCTTTTAAAATCACACCCCTCAAAAGTAAATACATAATAATAAACCTGACCAAAGAGGTTAAATATTTATATTCTGAGAACTGTAAAACATTAATCAACAAAATTAAAGAGGATTCAAAGAAATGGAAACATATCCATGCTTCTGGATTAGCAAAATTGTTAAAATGGTCATACTACACAAAGCAATATATAGACTAAACGTGATCCCTATTAAGTTACCCATTATGTTTTTCACAAAACTAGAAAAAAACAATTAAAAATTTTATATGGAACCATAAAGATCCAAAATTGCCAAAACAATCCTGAGGGGGAAAAGAAAAAAAAAAAATCAAGAGGCATAACACTCCTAGACTTCAGGAAATATTACAAAGTTACAGTAATCAAGACAGTGTGGTACTGGCACAGAAACAGACATATGGCTCAGTGGAACAGAATAGAGAGCTCAGAAATAAACCAAGACACCTAAGGTCAATTAATGTTTGACAAAGAAGACAAGGATATAAAATGGGAAAAATTCTCTTCAGCAAGTGGTGTTGGTGAAACTGGACAACTGCACGTAAATCTATGAAACCAGAACACACCCTCACACCATGCACAAAAATAAACTCAAAATGGTTTTAAAACTTTAACATAAAACAATACATTACAAAACTCCTAGAAGAAAACATAGGCAAAATATTCTCTGACATCAACCATACAAAAAACATTTTCTTAGGTCAGTCTCCCAAGGCAACAGAAACAAAAATAAAAATAAACAGGACATAATCAAACTTAGAAGCTTTTGCACACCAAAGAAACCATCAACAAAATGAAAAAACAACTTATGGAATGGGAGAAAGTAGTTGCAAATGATGCAAGAGACAAGGGCTTAAACTCCAAAATATATAAACAACTCATACAACTCAACAACAAACAAACAAATAACCCAATTGAAAAATAGGCAGAGAATTGCCGAGACCAGCTCAGCAGGATGGGGCTGAAGAACGGGTGCTATGGAACTTAAGGAAAAAAAGTTAACATAAAAAAAGACACAGAGACATTTATCTTAAGTAAAGGTGGGAACCGGGGGACTCAAGGTCTCAGGGACCAAGAGCCCTGCCTCAAGAAACCACACTGCTTCTATTGTGCTCTCGAGGATTGTAGGTACAGGGTATAGGTTTTTTTTTTATTATTTTAAAAGCCACTTAGCTGGTAAATGGTTAAACTTTTTACTCTAAACTTTAGGCATTTAAGAATCATTAGCATTTGAGTTAGCTATCTATGCATAGCATTTCAGAGAATCCTCACTGTGCTTCTGCAAAAGGCATGCTTACTTGTGGCAACCCTGGGTGCCTAGGTTTGCACCTTG
Organism: Sus scrofa; assembly: GCF_054392235.1. Lineage (NCBI taxonomy): Eukaryota > Metazoa > Chordata > Mammalia > Artiodactyla > Suidae > Sus > Sus scrofa. The sequence continues at coordinate 68,119,872 of NC_139390.1, forward strand.
GTTCTCTTTGCTAATGCATATTCTGTTAATGACCACTTATAAACCACTTGGTCATGAGGTTCCTCTTTCTCTTATTCTTTAGAGGACATATGCTTGTGCAAATGGTGTGCCATTCTGCACAGGTCCAGTGCGCCTAGACCATTGTATTATATCCACATTCAGCTGACCCTGTGAATAACTCATACCCTTAGGTCTTTGTTCTTAAGCTTAAGTCATTTACCATCACCGAGACTGTTTCTCAAGCAGGAAGACAGGACAAAGTAAGGAAGGACAAGATGGAGTTTTCAGCAAAGAGGCTAAGAAAATATTATAAAAACATGTCTCGTAACAGAGGACCTAAATGGACATTTCCCAAAGAAGACATATGGATGGCCAGCAGGCATATGAAAAAATACTCAACATCCCTCATATTAAAGAAATGCAAATCAAAACTACAATGAGGTTTTACCTCACTCTGGTCATAATGGCCATGATTAATAAGACTACAAATAACAAGTGCTGGAGAGGGTGTGGGGAAAAGAGAACCCTCCTGCACTGTTGGTAGGAATGAAAATTGGTATAACCACTATGGAAAACAGTATGGAGGTTCCACAGATAAATATTCAGAAATACCGGAGTTCCCGTCGTGGCGCAGTGGTTAACGAATCCGACTAGGAACCATGAGGTTGCGGGTTCGGTCCCTGCCCTTGCTCAGTGGGTTAACGATCCGGCGTTGCCGTGAGCTGTGGTGTAGATTGCAGACGCGGCTCGGATCCTGCGTTGCTGTGGCTCTGGCGTAGGCCGGTGGCTACAGCTCCGATTCGACTCCTAGCCTGGGAACCTCCATATGCCAAGGAAGTGGCCCAAGAAATAGCAAAAAGACAAAAAAAAAAAAAAAAAGAAATACCATATGATCCAGCAATCCCACTCCCGGGCATATATCCAGACAAATCTACAATTCAAAAAGTTATATGCACCTGTAGGTTCATAGTAGTATTCACAACACCCAAGACAATAAAACAATGTAAATGCTAATTGATGGATGAATGGATTAAAAAGATCTGGTATATATACACAATGGAATATTACTCAGCCATAAAAAAGAACAAAATAATGCCATTTGCACCAATATGGGCATAACTAAAAATTATCATACTAAGTGAAGTAAGTCAGAAAGAGAAAGGTAAATAACATGATATCAATTTTATGTGGAATTTAAAATATGGCACAAATAAACCTATCTACAAAGTAGAAACAGAATCGCATACATAGAGAACAGACTTGTGGTTGACAGGTGGAGCAGTGAGGGAGTAGGATGGATGGAGAGTTTGGGTTTAGTAGATGTAAACTATTACATTTTAAATTACACAAGCAATAAGTTTCTCCTTTTTTGCACAGGAAACTATATCCAGTCTCTTGAGATAAACCATGATGGAAGATAATAAAAGAAACAATGTATGTGTATGTGTGTGTGTATGTGTGTGTGTGTGTGTATACACTGAGTCACTATGCTGTATAGCAGAAATTGGCACAACACTGCACAACATTGTAAATCAACTATGCTTTAATAAAAAATAAAATTCAATCTGATATCTAAAAAATTGATTTATAGTATGTTACTGTTAAATTATTATTATAAGAAGAATAAAACAGGAAGTTCACTTGTGATACAGTGGGTCAAAGAGCCTACTTTGTCAGAGCTATGGCACAACTGTAAAGCAGGTTCAATCCATGGCCCAGGAACTTCCACATACTGCAGGTGCAGCCAAAACAAAATTATTTTTGACAATGAAAATAATGTTAATGAAGAATCAGCATGAATAATCTCATAACAGAAAAATTATGGTAACAGGGCTCATAGTATCAAACACACTGGAATAATTAATACTTATTATAGTGAAGAATCATTGCAAAAAATATATAAATTGTATAAACATTGGTAGCATAATGTGAAAAACATTATTAACAAGGAGGAGCAGATGGAGGGAAGCACTCGAGAAAATTATGAAAGTGCTAATATAGAGACCTTTCATAACCAAAAGTTAACTAGTATTATATGTAATTGAAACTTGTTTGTAAAAATAAACCACAATCACCACAGATTAAATTCTTTTCATTTACTATGACCAGAGTTGCTTTGGTTCAGTATATTTGTGTTGGTAAGGGAATATTTTTTGAAATATGGTAGGTCATTCCTTTTATTCCTGTTTTCTATTGATTTCAATGTATATTCTATTTGATAATGTGTAAGACTATTGTTTTTATAAACATGTTTCTAAGCTGCAATCTACTCATCTTTTTCTGTAAATATGTAGAGGAATATCTGGAATAATAATGTTGTCAAAAATAATGATTTTTTTCCTCATGGGTTTTGGAATTTTGTAATTCTTCCATATTGCTTAAATTTCTTATAATAGGTATACATACCTGTATCATTTTACAAGTGCAAGAGAGTGCATTTTTAAATGGTAAAATAAAATATAATAAAGTCTCTGCTCATCAGAAAGTTTCCTGTAATAATAAAATTGTTTCTTTATGCATCTCTCATTTACAACTGATTATATTCTATAAAATAATAGGCAGAGGGAGTTTCCATTGTGGCTCAGCGGTAACAACTGGTAACCATGAGGACGCGTGTCCAATCTCTGGCCTCGCTCAGTGGATTAAGGATCCAGCATTGCTATGAGCTGTGGTATAGGTCACAGACACAGCTCAGATCTGGCATTGCTGTGTCTATTTATTTTGTTAAAATAGAAAGAAAAAAAAAAAGAGGCAAAAAAATGATACAAAGATCAAGTTTTCTAAACCAGGTATGACTATGTTAAAACAAAATAAATTTATTGCCATTTTAATTCATACCATATTTTGAGAATATTTTACAATATTTTATACACAAAATATTTAGGAGACATTTATTAGGCTCTGCTGCTAGACCCAAAATTGTGCTACTTTTGAAGTCTGGGTTCAAATTCATTAGATTTACTAGTTCAACAAATTTAATAAATATACATGTATTTTCATTTTTATTTCTAATGTACATGCCTATGATATTTGCCCTTCCTGGGTACCTCCTTTATTTCTTTAAAGGAATCTATTTTATTGCTTTATTACATTCCTTTGGAAGTATTAGAAGTTAGAGGCTTAAGGAAGACATTACTTATGAATACTGAAGTGACATGAATTGTTAATATTCTAAACACTCATCTAAGATTAGAAAAATCCTTAAGGGCAGATGAACATGAGTTACGGAGTTTAAATTTTGTCATATCTAACTTTGTCTCTCATGCTAATTCCACTGTTATTGTCCTCGAAAAGAATGAACACAACTAAATCCCAGCAAACTCCACCCCTTTATCTTTTAAATCTATTCATTAATGTTTCTATAATTTTCTGAGCACATTTTCCTTAAATATAGGAATATTTAAAATACTTTCTGTATTTATATTATATTGTCACATAAATAAATGCATTAGAAATTAGTATTTAAATTTAGTCACCCTGGGTGCATGCCTCAGGATATCTAAATGAGAAAATTTAAGTTCACATTCTGGAAAATATGCCACAGGCTATTTTGAGTTTCTATGGAATAGTTTCAGTTTAGAACCATGTTTAATATGCACAATACAGAGAGAAGACCTGGTTCTTTCCCTTTTCCTATCTCTTAAGTCACCATCTTTAAGGATCATGGATCCCTGTGGAGAAGGTCCAGGAGATTATTCACTATATAAACTGAGACTATGTTGAAGGGTTCTTCAAAGAGACCCAGCTTGCCCCTCATCAAATGCTTTTAGAAGAGAGGAAGAGTCCTGTGAATATTTATGATAGTAACTCAAGTTAGATTTCTGTCCATTGGGTCTAAGTTTCTATATTTTTGTATTAAAGAGATCTTCAACGCATAAGCAATTTGGGGGGTTTGTTTTAATTCCTAAGGACCCTGAAATTGTTTCAAAACACTCTAATATCATCCTATCCCTAGCTTACTGTTGCACTTGTAGTCTCATTTTCTCTGTCTACTACCGCCATTCCAGTATCTCCTTTTATCCATTCACCTTCATCCCGGCCCTACAGATATTCATGGACATCTTGAATATGTCCCTTATCACCAAGGCAGTTTTAATGCCTTAAAGAAAATGTCCTCCTACCCTCCTTTGGAGTATGGTTCAAGGATAGCTGAGCAGGATGCGCATAACAGGACAACTTTAACGGTTTATTTCCCCTTAGACTTATTCCTTTACACATCAACAAAGCTCTGGCATTCCAGGCTATGAATTATAAAGCATGGTGAAGCATAGGCTTCATTTAGTCAAATTAGTAAAAAAATAATAGTAAAAATAAAAATAAACGGCACTCCCACATGATCAATGAAAATCACTGAATTCTTAAAAATTTGTTAACAATTTATGAAAGAGAAAGTGCAATTTTCGAATTGGTCTCTGCAACTGCTACTACCTATTTCTTATGAACCACCTTAATCTCTACCTGTTCCTCTCCAGCCCTCTTGATAAATCCCAGCTGACCAACCAAAACTTCCTACTTCTTTAAGAATGATTCCTCCATTTTTGAGAAACTTTTTGATGAATTATTTCTGAAACTGAAGACTTTTACTAAAATTTTATAAAATCAATCTCATTTTCTCTCAGTCTCAGTGTCTGCCCTGAATAATTTAGTATAAATAATATCTATGTACATTAGAATCAAAAATTTCAAAAATTTTAATTAACTAATGGCTAACATTGGTTAAGCCAATTTTAGATTGGCCTGAAAAGACCATTAAAGGACAAAAAAATTCTAAAGTTATTCTTCCTAGAGACTCCTGAATAAAACCTAATGAAAATGTGAAATATCTAACATCCAAACTTAAATTTTCCTCACCCTATTCTGTTGCAACACAGGATTGGCATTCTGTTTCTTGTACTTTTTTTTTTTTTTTGCTTCTCCTGTATCTGTTGCACTTCACCAGACCCTTTACTCTTTCACACACTGGCTTTCTTAAACATACTGCACTCATTGAACCTTATCAAAATGCCTTATATTGTGATGGGATATAATGACCAAACTCTGGCTCCTTAATTTGAAATTCTGCTTGAGATCATAACTGGTCAGGAAAGATGAAAGTTTATTGAAGAATTTATGATTGTTCTATGAACTTTTAGTCCAGGAATCTCTGATCTCTATCAGTAAATTTCTTTGCAGATCTTAGATATGTGAAAACTTGGTTAGAAAAAGCAAGAAGGATTGATTATAAAAAGGTTATCAAATGTATGAATCAAAATTTGACCATGGATGAATATAAAATTAATATAAGAATAGGAAAATTCAATTTAGTATTTCTATCTGTGGTCTTTTTCTTAAAACTGATTGATCAAAAATTCAGTCTGGTAAATGGCGGAAATAAGCATCCATTTCAGAGTCCACTTACATGTCACCTTCTGGAAACACACTGCTCAAGATAAGGGTGAAGGTATCACAAAACTGTCTCTGTGCTCTTTGTTGCTCATATTAAACTTTCTGTTACAAACAGAAAATAAAATGGCAGACTGCCTTTCTCTCCTAAATTCAAAGCACTTGCTGAGCTCTTGGAAGATACTGTGACGTAGAAAAAAAGAGAAATTACACAACAAATTAATAGCACTTAAGATCAAGTAATTAGCTGAACCCAGGATAAGGACACCAGGGCTAGTCTAGAAAAGACACCATCAAAACTGTAAAGAAAAGAAACACTGAAAGAAAATTGATTTGATAGAATGACTTCTCTCCAAGGAAGCAGTCTCTCTTGTCTACCCACAATTTCTTTAACACAAAAGGAATGTGATTATTGAAATCACATCTAGGCTTTACTGTTCACCAAAAACCCTTCCTCCTTTCATCATTCCTTTGTCAGGATAACAAAAGGACTTTCAGTAGTAGGAATCTCAAATAACCTTCAGATTTGGTCTTATCTCAGCTACTGCCTGTGTCTGCAGTATCTTTTTTAAAACACTTAAAAAAAAATTGTGATTCTGCTCAAGTTAATAAGACTTACTTTGTAAATGTGATGTCATTTTATTTTTTTATTTTTTTATTTTTTTTTAATTATTTTCCCACTGTACAGCAAGGGGGTCAGGTCATCCTTAGATGTATACATTGCAGTTACAGTTTTTTCCCCCACTCTTTCTTCTGTTGTGACATGAGTATCTAGACATAGTTCTCAATGCTATTCAGCAGGATCTCCTTATAAATCTATTCTAGGTTGTGTCTGATAAGCCCAAGCTCCCGATCCCTCCCACTCCCTCCCCCTCCCATCAGGCAACCACAAGTCTCTTCTCCAAGTCCATGATTTTCTTTTCTGAGATGTTCATTTGTGCTGGATATTAGATTCCAGTTATAAGTGATATCATATGGTATTTGTCTTTATCTTTCTGGCTCATTTCACTCAGTATGAGATTCTCTAGTTCCATCCATGTTGCTGCAAATGGCATTATGTCATCCTTTTTTATGGCTGAGTAGTATTCCATTGTGTATATATACCACCTCTTCCGAATCCAATCATCTGTCGATGGACATTTGGATTGTTTCCATGTCCTGGCTATTGTGAATAGGGCTGCAATGAACATGCGGGTGCATGTGTCTCTTTTAAGTAGAGCTTTGTCCGGATAGATGCCCAAGAGTGGGATTGCAGGGTCATATGGAAGTTCTATGTATAGATTTCTAAGGTATCTCCAAACTGTTCTCCATAGTGGCTGTACCAGTCTACATTCCCACCAGCAGTGCAGGAGGGTTCCCTTTTCTCCACAGCCCCTCCAGCACTTGTTATTTGTGGATTTATTAATGATGGCCATTCTGACTGGTGTGAGGTGGTATCTCATGGTAGTTTATATTTGCATTTCTCTTATAATAGACGATGTTGAGCATTTTTTTCATGTGTTTGTTGGCCATCTGTATATCTTCCTTGGAGAAATGTCTATTCAGGTCTTTTGCCCATTTTTCCATTGATTGATTGTTTTTTTTGCTGTTGAGTTGTATAAGTTGCTTGTATATTCTAGAGATTAAGCCCTTGTCAGTTACATCATTTGAAACTATTTTCTCCCATTCTGTAAGTTGAAGAAGAGGAAGAACTAGGACTGAGGAAACTGCAATCAGAGAGAAGTCACTCAAATAAGCCAGCATACAGATTTAATCATGAACATGCTTCAAACAAAATAAAATTAAAAAGAAAAAAATAAAAAAGAGTCATCAAAACCATAAAATGTGGGCAAGGGATGTCAGGAGGTAAATAACCCTTTTTGTTTATATGTATGTCTCTCTTCTTAATTTTAATATAGTAATGAAGTGTTTGAACTTACAGGACCATCAGGCTAAAACACACAATTATGGGAAGGGGTTAGCATACTTAAAAAACAGGGCAATCACAAGCCAAAACCAAATATTGCATTTGCAAAAAATGAAAAAAAAAAACCACTCAAGCAGATAATAACAGGAGACCATCCAACCAAAAAAAAAAAAAAAAAAAAAATGGAGAACCATAGAATCAACTGGAACACGAGGTTCAAATGGCAATAAATAATCATCTATCAATTATCACCTTAAATGTCAATGGACTGAATGCCCCAATCAAAAGACACAGAGTGGCTGAGTGGATAAAAAGGCAAAAACCTTCAATATGCTGCCTACAAGAAACTCACCTTAGGACAAAAGATACATATAGATTGAAAGTGAAAGGGTGGGGAAAAATATTTCACGCCAACAGATATGACAGAAAAGCAGGAGTCGCAACGCTCATATCAGACAAAATAGACTTTAAAACAAAAGGCATAAGGAAAGACAAAGAAGGACACTATTTAATGATTAAGGGATCCATCCAAGGAGAGGATGTTACTATTGTCAACATATATGCCCCAAATACAGGAGCACCCAGATACACACAACAAATACTAACAGACATAAAGGGAGATATTGATGAGAATACAATCATAGTAGGAGACCTAAATACCCCCCTCACATCAATGGACAGATCCTCTAGACAGAAAACCAATAAAGCAACAGAGATCCTAAAGGAAACAATAGAAACGTTAGACTTAATTGATATCTTCAGGACACTACATCCAAAAAAAGCAGAATACACATTCTTCTCAAATGCTCATGGAACATTCTCAAGAATCGACCACATATTGGGACACAAAGCGAATCTCAATAAATTTAGGAGCGTAGAAATTATCTCAAGTATCTTCTCTGACCACAATGCCATGAAATTAGAAATCAACCATGGGAAAAGCAAAGAGAAAAAACCTACTCCATGGAGACTAAACAACATGCTACTAAAAAACCAATGGGTCAATGAGGAAATCAAGAAGGAAATTAAAAACTACCTTGAAACAAATGATAATGAAGACACAACCTCTCAAAATCTATGGGATGCTGCGAAAGCAGTGCTCACAGGGAAATTTATAGCAATCCAGGCCTTTCTCAAAAAAGAAGAAAGATCCCAAATTGACAACTTAACTCTCCACCTAAACGAATTAGAAAAAGAAGAACAAAAAAGTCCTAAAGTCAGCAGAAGGAAGGAAACTATAAAGATCAAAGAAGAAATCAATAAAATAGAGACTCAAAAAACAATAGAGAAAATTAATAAAACCAAGAACTGGTTCTTTGAAAAGGTGAACAAAATTGACAAACCCCTGGCCAGACTCACTAAAAAGAGGAGAGAAAGAACCCAAATAACCAAAATTATAAATGATGTCATTTTAATTGTGGACCAGTCTCTTTCTGGAAATTCTAGAAAGAAAAACCATTAGACTATAATTTGATGATAAGCCACACTGGTTACTCTATAGTTCTTTACAGCTTCTATAGCAAATTTACACAGTCTTAGTGGCTTAAAACTACAAACATTTATTACCTCACCATTTTGGAGGTGAGACTCCCAAAATGAGTCTTAAGGGACCAAAACCAAGGTGTCTACATTCATTCCGGAGGCTTCAGGGCAAAATCTCTTCACTTGCTTCTTTTAACTTCTAGAGGCTGCCCAAATTCCTTGATTCATGGCCCCATCCTTCGCCACATCTATCACTCCATGTCTCCAGTCATATATTTTCCTGACTTTGACTGAAGATTTCCTCTTATAAAGACCCTTATGATTACATTGTGTCCACTGAGATAATCAAGTATAATCTTGCCAGCTTAAGGTCATTAATGCAATCAATCACACCTTTAAATCCCCTTTTGCCAAGTAAGGTAATATATCCATTGTTACCTTAACCACATCTGAAGATGTGAACATCTTCGGGGGGTCATTACTCAGCTGATCACAGTTACCATCTATAGTCGTGTTAGTTATTCAATCTGTTCCTAATTGTCCTTCGCCCAAAGACATCTTTCACTTAAGACACATAATCCTAAAAGTTCTTGACTGACCTGCCTACAGCCTTACCAAAAGTGTCCTGGGGCAGGGGGTTAGCAAGATTGAGGCCCGCTACAATTGCATACTTTCAGGAAGGTCCCATTCATCCTTTTACTGGCCTCTATAATATCTTTTGCTGCTGATCCAAAAAAAAAAAAAATGATTGGTTGAGGCTACTATTTTGAATAAGATAACTGAAAATATTTCACAAGTTTATATATCAAAAGGGCTCACAAGAAACCACAGAGCATAATGTTATAAGAATTTTATTTAAAGGAAAATAAATGGTGCCGGCAAAGACAAACAGAACAGGTAACACAGGAGGTTTGAGACACATCCAGGAACAAGCTCTCTAGAGACCTTATGTGTATTATGAATATGTTTTGTCTACAAGGTAAATCCCTACCTGTGTTATAAATCTTAACTGGGGAGACCACAAAGGAGATGTTTCCTGCCATATTTTTGGTTACGTCATCTAGTGAGGCTGTCTGATCTGTTATGCCTTTTGACAATCATCAGTGAACAAACTGAGCTGGGGGTAGCCAAATGAATTTTGAACTTTAAATAGCATGTCACAAATAAATCTGTTTTCATCTTGGACAGGAGTCAAAACCAAACATACTGGCATTCCCAAATATAAGACAGAATTTACCATTTCAGCTGTAAATTCACTCTCTTCTAGGAAGTCAACTCCTAACACTTGAGCAAGTCTCCTTAATTATGAATTGCTATGATCATTTCTTCCCATGCATTTCTTGAAATATTCATAGAACAAAAAAGCAAAAGAAAAACTTACAAATACTATTTTTGCATCATCAAATGAAGTATAGGTAAGTCAAATTATTCTTACTAATTATATATTACACTAAATACCAACTGTATTATTAGTTAATCCAAAATTATTACAAAATAAGTCATTTAGAATTATCATAGTTTTTATTTTAGGGTTTCCTAACAAAGCAGTCTTGTCTGTATTATCAAATGCTGCCATGGATTGTGTCAGGAGTCAAATTTTGTTTTTTACAGCCACAACTGCGGCATATGGAAGTCCCCAGGCTAGGGGGTCGAATCATAGCTGCAGGTGCCAGCCTATGCCATAGCCACTGCAACACCAGATCCAGCTGCATCTGTGACCTACACTACAGCTCATGGCAATGCTGATTGATCCTTAACCCACTGAGCAAGGCCAGGGATCGAACCCGCAACCTCATGGATAGTAGTCTGGTTTGTTACCACTGAGCCACAACAGAAACCCCAGGAGTCAATTTTTTGTTAATTCTCTACCTCACGTCTTTTATGGGGGCAAAGCCATATGACCTGTTCTATACTACAAGATTATGCTAAGTTTCATGATGAGCCTTATGTTTAAGTAAATTTTCAACCACTCCCAGCCCCATTTCCCCAAACATATACATACACACACGTAAAGTCTTGGTTAAGCTGAAAGGTTTGCAATTCCAGCTATTCTATTAGGTATTTCTGATGTTTGTTTATACCCAGGGCCTTGACAGCTGGTTAGCACCTATGCAAATTCCATCCTTCATTTAGGGATTTCCATAACATTAGGTAGACCAAAAGTCTCCCATAAAGTTTGTCGCTTTTCCTCTGTTGCCAAGATTCAGACCATTGTCCTTGAGCTACCTCTGGTTTCAGCTCAAGGAACCTTCTTAGCACCCCTTGGTTCAGTGTCCACGCTTTTCCTATTGTAACTATCACACTTTTTAACTATCCTTTGAGGTTATTATATCCATTTTTCAAAGAAGTGTGATCTGCTAGGGGGCTTGCATTCTTTTCCTTTCTCCTGAAATAAATTCCCTTTTAAGTGGCCAATAAAGGCCAGTAAGACTTTGTCCTCAGTAGGTCTCTCCTTAGCAAAAGCAAAATTGGCCTTGTCCAAGAATTCCTATACTTGTCCCAACTTCTCCCAGGGCTCTTTTAGGTAGGATATTTCAGTAAATGTTAGTTTATCTACCAAACATTTTGTTGCCTTAGAATATTTATTTGATACTTACAAACTGAGTACATATTTTGGACTCAAAAATGTTGAATTTCCCAGGGCAGTATCATATGGATTGCAATCATCAAAACAGAATTTAGTGTGAGCATGTCTAAGTTTCTCACAGGCATACTTGGCAGCCATTTGAGCTGTTAGAAGCAAGAAAATATGCTACCTATTCATCTCTAAGCCAATACAGATCTCTGTTTTCCAAGTGTTCTTTACCTTAGCAATTTCCCTCACTTCCCTCCATACACACCCACAAACACACAAATGCACACAAATGTTCTATATGCACTAAGACGCTGTTGATAAGTCAGGAATGGAGCAAGTATTTTGACACAATGGATACCTTGAGTGTCAAGATAATTTTTTTGTCCCTCTATAAAGAAGCAGTTGAAACTAAGTCCCAACAGCAAACTAGCAACTGTTTTTTAAATAATGTATGACTTGAAACTGTAACAGTAAATTTGTCCCAAATCCAGATGATCTCTGCTGGGTGGCAGCAACAGGCTTTAACCTAGTACCTGACCATTACGGCCCCAAATTCCAAATACTTCCAAAATTATCTGTATATACTGGATTATACCATGCATTTTTTTTTAAGCTCCAAGGAAGCTTTTTCTTGAACAACAACAACAACAAAAATATCAAATTTAAGTATTTTGCTGGTTACTCTGTATACAGGTACTAATAATATTCCCCAGTTTGTTACAAGATATCTTTAGAAACTAAACAACCCAATAAATCTATATATTTCTTAACTGATTTTAGAGCCAGCAGAGGTAATAACTTATTGCTGATTGAGCAATGTTTCTATTGACCCCTATTTAAGTGATAAGAATTTTTATTATTTGCTTTGAGTTCTGTAATTTATTTGGGTTAATTAGCCATCCTCTGATGGTCATATGATTTAGAATTTTTAATTATTTCTTGAATCAATCTTTTGCATGGGCTATCAATTATTAATATAATGAGTAACAGCACTTTCCAACTAGATCAAACCTATATCTCTTCTTGCCAAGTTGTGGCAATCAAAGAGAAATTAGATACTCTTGTGGTTACACAGTAAATGCATATTAGAGTCAATACAGGTGAATGTGAATAAACTTTAACTTTCTTCTAAATAAAGCTAGAAAAACCAAACTATGTCCTTTAGTTTGTGGCATATTTTGAACTTCTGAATTGTTGAACTTCTGATTGTTGATACCATCATAGGTATAACTGATGCTTTTGAATGCACCATTTTATGCTATTCTCCATGATCTACAGTTATCTTTCAAATTTCATCAGTGTTTTATGGGCCATGATGGACTATTAAAAAAAAGGAGTTTGGTGATAGTAATATATTTGCATCTAATAGCTCCTTTATTAAACCAGAATAGTTATACTTCCCAGGTATCCTAAATTATTTTAAATGGAGCATTTGAGTACATTTAGATTATTCTAAATGTTCCCATGTAAATTATCAAATCAAAACAGCTGGAAAAGCATATTTGCATATCACCCTTTTTCTCTATATTTTGGATAAGGGAGAACTCTTCCATTTAATTATCACATATATTCAATAATACATTGTCCTTTTTTTTTTTTTTTTTTGCTTTTTAGGGCCGCACCTGTGGCATATGGAGGTCCCCACCCTAAGGCTCAAATCAGTGCTGCAGCTGCCGGCCTACGTGCCAGAGTCATAGCAATGCCAGATCTGAGATGCAACTGCAACCTATATCACAGCCCACAGCAATGCTGGATCCTTAATCCACTGAGTGAGGCCAAGGATAGAACCCACAACCTCATGGTTCCTAGTCAGATTCATTTCCACTGAGCCATGACAGGAATTCCTTTCCACTGAGCCACAACAGGAACTCCATATTCTGTCAATGGTGAACCAAAACCCCAAAATAACTTTTCATCATAAATTCCTACTTTGGGATGTATCTCCACCTGACAACTTTCTATATTTGCATCACTGTATCCTACTAATTTTATTATCTTCTAACTTTTCATTAGCAGGTTCATAAAAGGATAGTATACTAACACCAGGGTCCAGCAATTCTAATACATTTTCTTCACCAGCTCCAGTCCATAAAATCCATCTCAATGCAAATGACCTTTGTTCCTCTACTGGGGATTGTGCCAAGACCCTGGCCCTCTTATCATTCAGCCTCTTGATTCTGTTTTAATTGGCATTGACTCTACAATGCTAGTATACTTCACTTTTCTATAATCATCAGATTTTTAAAAGTGTATCAAAGCCAAGATAAGTGAATTTGTTACAGTCCATTTACAACCTGAGTAGTTGGTAGGGCTGGATGACCTGGTCTCTCCTAGTCATCAAAATTTTAGTAGCTACTCCATTTATTTCTTCCTTTTTTACATGTCATTTTTAATTGATGCTTGGAAGAATTTCACAGAGTTCAATTCCACATCCCAAGGGTTTTCCTGCTTTTTCTTTCTTATTGCTCCCTTTTTTTGGCATAATCCTGAATAATTTCCCACCATTTAGCTCCAATTTGGGGGCTTAACATCTCTAACACCTTTTCACACATCATCTTTTCTCCTCAACAATAAAGTCAATACAGGGCATACTTATAGGGTCGCTTTTATTGGAGCATCAGTCATCACTTGGTGAGGGGTATGGAAACAGTGGAGACTTTAGTACCATGCTGAAGTGCAGGTCATAGTTCCAATAGCTCTGGCAACCTCCAGCTGATTCTCTGTTACCTTCAATTTTACTAGAATATATTAAAAATACACGGAGTTCCCGTCGTGGCGCAGTGGTTAACGAATCCGACTAGGAACCATGAGGTTGCGGGTTTTGTCCCTGCCCTTGCTCAGTGGGTTAACGATCCGGCGTTGCCTTGAGCTGTGGTGTAGGTTGCAGACGTGGCTCGGATCCCGCGTTGCTGTGGCTCTGGCGTAGGCCGGTGGCTACAGCTCCGATTCAACCCCTAGCCTGGGAACCTCCATATGCCGCGGGAGCGGCCCAAGAAATAGCAACAATAACAACAACAACCAAAAAGACAAAAGACAAAAAAAAAAAAAAATACAGCAAATTCTCGGCTGATTTATCTTTTGTAATACATTGAGCTATCCCTCTAGCCCTGGATCCATAAATTTCAAGTCTCATTTGCAGTTTTCCTCTGGTCAGTGTAGTGATGTTTGTGGAGGCTAAACCCATCAAAGGCCAGAAAGTCAATCTGGAAACAGTGATTCTACTTCTTCAGCTTTATTTCTCCCAAACCTTGTCTTAGCCATTATTGTCTAAATTGTATTGTCAGGAAGGGTTTCAAATATCCCATTTCCTTGCCAACTACAAAGATTCCATACATTTTTTTTTTTTTCTTTTTATGGTCAAACCTGTGCCACATGGATGTTCCTGGGCCAGCAGGTTGAATCAGAGCTGCAGCTGGAGCCAATGCCACAGCCACAACAACACTAGATCTGAGCTACATCTGCAACCTATGCCACAGCCTACAGCAACGTTGGATCCTTAACCCACTGAGCGAGACCAGAGATCAAACATGCATCCTCACAGAGATAACAATTAGGTCCTTAATCTGCTGAGCCACAATGGGAATTTCAAGATTCCATATATTTTGGTTTTTAAAAGGTCTCAAAAGTTGTACAGGACATCCAAATATAAGGCTTATTTAAAAGCAACAGAAAGAGGATGGTAAATCAGTGGGAATCAGGAGACATTCAGGTGCAAGCTTTCAGGATCCTTATTCACATAAATTTTCTTTGTCTCCAAACTGAACCACCAATAATTGTGCAATGAATCTTGATTTCAGAAATTTCCATGTAGAATGAATGTACCTGTGGGGTTTTCATGTCCTCTGATCACATATTCAAGCCAAGGTCCCTGAGTATTCAATCCAAGGTCCCTGAATATTCATGCCAAGGTGCCTAACCAGTTACGCCAGCTAAAAACCACCAGTGAGCAAAACCAATCCTGCAGTTACTAGTGTCCTAGAGCAGTGCCTCAGAGGAACACAACTGTGACCCATCAGCATCTGGAGTACAGCCTAGCCTCAAGGAAGGACCTGGAAAGGAACTACAGTATTTACTACAAGTAATCAATAGTTCTAAGGCACATCCTGGAATCCATATATACATTTCACCGAATCATAAAGTGAGAAATGGAAGGTATCTGTTTAGTGCTTCCTAAGTTAAAAGGCAATATTATGCTAAGAGCATTACACTCATCATCTCTGATCCTGGCAAAGTATTTATTGTATCAGTTCCATATTACAGATCAGGACACAGAGACTCATCAACTCAGACTGGTAACTACTTGTCCCTGTCCACTCAGCTGGTTAAGTGGTGGAGCCAGTTTTGACATCCAAGCGCCCCCCCCACATTTAATCCCTAGTTCACCACATAGCATGTGGAGTATGTCTCAGGATGCTTACAAAAGCATTAATGTTCATAAACATCAATCTGATACTACAAGATTCTTAGTCCTCAAATAAAGAGAAGATCATATTCAGTAAACTGAGCTTCTTAAATAGGTTAAAAATGCCCAACCCCAACTGATAAAATATTAAATGAGGACTGAAGTCATCAAGGAGGTCTGGACTTCAAATGGCACATTATAAATGACCCTGCCTTTACCATGGTAAAGAGTTAAAAGATAGACCAGGCATCTCCAGAGGTAAAAAGAGTTTTTCAGCCCATCTGTGAATTCACTCTGTCTTAAATAGGAAGACTTAAAGCTGTCTATACTAAAAGCAAAGCTATTCTGTTTATCCAAATACAGCACAAAGGAAATGAATACTCAAACTAAAATAGGAATAATATTGCACATAAAACTAAATTACATGAATTTTATATAAATTATTACATAAAAATAATAGTTCCCATATAATATGGATACCTACAAATAAAGATAAGCTAAATAAGTCAATTATGTAATGTTTTTAAAACTCAAATACATTATTCATTCAGGAGGCAACCTGAATAGCCAATAATAATATGAAAATGATGCTTGTCATCATTAGAGGTAAACATAATGAAAATTAAAACTAATAACAGTTATGCTGATGATTTACATTAATCATCTTTGGCATGCAATATTTAATGAAATAATTTTATGAAAATATAAGTTAAATATGTATGTAACTTTAAAGTATATTTAAATAAGAAATGCCAGATCTAAAAGGGGCTGTATCTACTACACAGAATATCACTAGCCAAGGACAAAGGTGTTTCCTTCATTCTATTAAAAGCATTCTGACCTCAACATTAGCCTCTTTCAGCTTATTTCTACTTTTTCACCAACAGGC
Source organism: Sus scrofa (assembly GCF_054392235.1). Classification (NCBI taxonomy): domain Eukaryota; kingdom Metazoa; phylum Chordata; class Mammalia; order Artiodactyla; family Suidae; genus Sus; species Sus scrofa. The sequence continues at coordinate 68,136,508 of NC_139390.1, forward strand.
ACTATTCTTCTTTATATATTCCTGAAAAAATGGAACTTGGTTTTAAACACATATTCTAGCACTATGATAAACTATTTTGAGACAAATAAGGCTGGTACAAAATATTTTTTTCTTATATGTGTTCAACAAGAGTAATGACAATAAGCATCCCTTTTTATCATTTTCCCTGACTTTTTTTTTTTTTGCATGAACATCTAGATATTTTATTTCCATATAAATTAAGAGGGACACCACTTATCAAATCTGCAGGTGACCCAAAGCTGGGAGAGATTTTTTTTTTAATGTTTTATAATTACTCAATGAATTTTATTACATTTATAGTTGTATAATGATCACCACAACCAAATTTTATAACATTTCCATCCCAAACCCCCAGAGCATCTCCCTATACCCCAACCTGTCTCATCTGGAAAACAGAAGTTTTTCAAAGTCTGTGAGTCAATATCAGTTCTGAAAAGAAGATAATTTTGTCCTTTTTTTAGATTCCACATGTAAGTGGTAGCAGTTGATGTTGGTGTCTTATTGTCTGACTGAATTCACTTAGTATGGTAATTTCTAGGTCCATCCATGTTGCTGCAAATGCCATTATTTCTTTCCTTTTATTGGCTGAGTAATAAGATTCCATCGGGTTTATGTACTACATCTTCTTTATCCACTCCTCTGTTGAAGGACATTTAGGTTGTTTCCATGCCTTGGCTATTGCATATAGTGCTGTAATCAACATTGGAGTACATGTATCTTTTCAAGTCATGGTTTTCTCTGGATAGATGCCCAGGAGTGGAATTGCTGGATCAAATTGTAGTTCTCTGTTTAGTATGCTGAGGAATCTCCATACTGTTTTCCACAGTGGTTGCACCAATTTACATTCCCACCAACAGTGTAATAGAGTTCCCTTTTCTCCACACCTTCTCCAGCACTTACTGTTTGTAGGCTTTTTGCTGATGGCCATTCTGGCCAGTGTAAGTTGGTACCTCATAGTGGTTTTGATTGGCATTTCTCTAATAATGAGTGATGTTGAACATCCTTTCATGTGTTTTTTGGCCATCTGTGTGTCTTCTTTGGAGAAGTGTCTGTTTAGAATTTCCACCCATTTTTTTCATGGGTTTTTTTTTGGGGGGGGGGGTATTGAGTTGCATAAGATGTCTATAAATTTTGAAGCTTAATTCCTTGTCAGTTTCTTCATTTGTAAAGATTTTCTCCCATTCTGTGGGTTGGCTTTTCATTTTGTTTAGGGTTTCCTTTGCTTGCAGAAACTTTTAAGTTTAAGTAAGTCCCATCTGTTTATTTTTGTTTTAATTGTCATTACTCTAGAAGGTGGATCTGAGAAGATGTTGCTGTGGTTTACCTCAGAGGTTTGGCCTATGTTTTCCTCTAAGAGTTTTATAGTATCTGGTCTTATATCTAGGTCTTTAATCCATTTTGAGTTTATTTTTGTGTATGGTGTTAGGAAGTGTTCTAATTTCATTCTTTTACATGTAGTTGTCCAGTTTTCCAAGCACCACTTATTGAACGAGCTGTCCTTTCTCCATTGTATATCCTTGCCTCCTTTGTCATAGATTAGTTGGCTGTAGGTGCATGGGTTGAATTCTGAGCTTTCTATCCTGTTCCACTGATATATATTTCTGTCTTTGTGCCAGTACCATATGGTTTTGATGACGTAGCTTTGTAGTATAGTCTGAAGTCTGGGAGCCTAATTCCTCCAGCTCCATTTTTCTGTCTCCATTTTTCTGTGTCTTTGGCTATTCTGGGTCTTCTGTGCTTCCCAACAAACTTTAAAATATTTTGTTCAAGTTCTGTGAAAAATGTCCTTGGTAATTTGATAGGGATTGCATTGAATCTGTAGATTGCTTTGGGTAGTATGGTCATTTTGAAAATATTGGCTCTTCCAATCCAAGAGCATGGTATGTCTTTCCATCTGTTTGTGTCATCTTGGATTTCTATCAGCATTCCATAGTTTTCAGAGTACAGGTCTTTTGTCTCTTTAGGTAGGTTTATTCCTAAGTATTTTATTATTTTTGATGCAATGGTAAGCGGGATTGCTTCCATAATTTCTCTTTCTGATCTTTCATTGTTAGTATAAAGAAATGCCACCTATTTCTGTGTATTAATTTTGTATCCTGTGACTTTTCCAAATTCATTGATGAGCTCCAACAGTTTCTGATAGAATCTTTGTGATTCTCTAGATATAATATCACATCATCTGCAAATAGTGATAGTTTTACTTCTTCCTTTTCAATTTGGATTCCTTTTATTTCTTTTTATTCTCTGAATTTCATGCATAGGACTTCCAAAACTATCTTGGATAGTAGTGGCGAAAGGAGACATCCTTGTCTTGTTCCTGATCTCAGTGGGAATTCTTTCAGCTTTTTACCATTGAGCATGATGTTAGCTCTGGATTTGTCATATATGGCCTTTATCATGTTGAGATAGGTTCCATCTATGCCCACTTTCTGAAGGGTTTTTATCAGAAATGGGTGTTTTTGTCAAAGGCTTTTTGCTGCATTTGTTGAAAGGATCATATGGTTTTTAGTCTTCAGTGTGTTAATGTGATGTATCACACTGATTTGCAGATATTGAAGAATATTTGCATCCATGGGATAAATCCCACTTGATCATGATGTACAATCCTTTTAATGTATTGTTGGATTTGGTTTGCCAGTATTTTGTTGAGGATCTTTGTATCTATGTTCATTAGTGAAATTGGCCTGTAATTTTCTTTTTTGTGTGGTATGTTTGGTTTTTGTATCAGAGTGATGGTGGCCTTGTAGAATGAGTTTGGGAGTGTTCCTACCTCTGCAGTTTTTTGTAATAATTTCAAAAGGATAGGTGTTACCTCTTCTCTAAACGTTTGATAGAATTTGCCTGTGAAGCCATCTGGTCCTGGGCTTTTGTTTATTGGGATTTTTTAAAATCACAGCTTCAATTTCAGTACTTGTGATTGGTCTGTTCATCTTATATTTCATCTTGGTTTAGTCTTGGAAGATTGAACTTTTCTAAGAATTTTTCCATTTCTTCTAGGTTTTCCATTTTATTGGCATATGGTTGCATATATTATTCTCTTATGATCCTTTGTATTTCTGTGATATCCATTGTAACTTCTCCTTTTTCATTTCTAATTGTATTGATTTGAGTCCTCTTTTTTTCTTGATAAGTCTGGTTAAGGGTTTATCTATTTTGTCAATCTTTACACAGAACTAGCTTTTAGTTTCCTTGATATTTTCTATGGTTTTCTTTCTTTCTATTTCATCGATTTCTGATCTGATCTTTATGATTTCCTTCCATCTGCTAACTTTAGGTCTTGTGTGTTCTCTCTCTAGCTGCCTTAGTTGTAAAGTTAGGTTGTTTATTTGAGCTTTTTCTTGTTTCCTGAGGTAGGCTTGTATTGCTATAAACTTCCCTCTTAGAACTGCTTTTTCTGCATTCCATAGGTTTTGGAGTGTTGTATCTTTGTTGTCCTTTGCTTCTAGGTATTTTTTAATTTCCTCCTTGATTTCTTCAGTGATCCATTGGTTGTTTAGTACCGTGTTGTTTACTGTCCACGTGTTTGTGTTTTTTGCAGTTTTTTTCTTGTTGCTTTTTTTTTTTTTTTTGTCTTTTTGCCTTTTCTAGAGCTGGTCTCGTGGTATATGGAGGTTCCCAGGCTAGGGGTCTAATCAAAGCTATAGCCACAGGCCTACACCACAGCTACAGCAATGCCAGATCTGAGCCGTGTCTGTGACCCACACCACAGCTCATGGCAATGCTGGATCCTTAACCCACTGAGCAAGGCCAGGGGTCAAACCTGCAACCTCGTGGTTCCTAGTTGGATTTGTTAACCACTGAGCCACAACGGGAACTCCTTGATGATGATTTCTAGTTGTATAGCATTGGAGTCAGAAAATATGCTTGATGTGATTTCAATTTTCTTAAAAAAGTTACTGAAGCTTGATTTGTGGCCCAGAATGTGATCAAGCTTAGAGAATATTCCATGTGCACTTGAGAAGAATGTGATTTCTACTGCTTTTGGATGGAATGTCTTATAAATATCTATTAAGTCAATCTGGTGTAGTACTTCATTCAGGGCCTGTGTCTCCTTATTGATTTTCTGGCTGGATGATCTGTCCATTGCTGGAAGTCCCCCACTATTATTGCCAATTTCTCCTTTTAAGGTTGTTAGCAGTTGCCTTATATATTGTGGTGGTCCAATGTTGGGTGCATATATTTTTAAAATTGTTATATCTTCTTCTTGGATTGATCCTTTGATCACTATGAAATGTCCTTCCTTGTCTCTTAAAATATTCTTTAAGGTATATTTTGTCTGTTATGCGTATTGCTACTCCAGCTTTCAATTCCCTTTTGCATGGAATGTTTTCTTCCATCCACTCACTTTCAATTTGTATGTGTCCCTAGAAGTGAATTGGGTCTCTTGAAGACAGCATATACATGGATCTTGTTTTTGTATCCATTCAGCCAGTCTATGTCTTTTGGTTGGGGCATTTAGTCCATTTACATTTAAGGTCATTATTGATATGTATGTTCTCATTGCCATTTTATTAACTATTTTAGATTTTTTATTGCTTTTTTTCTCTCCTTCTTCTCTTGTTTTCTCCTCTGTGCTTTGAGGATTATCTTTAGTGTTGTATTTGAGTTGACTTTTCTTATTTGTGTGTGCATCAATTGTAGATTTTTGGTTTGCAGTTACCCTGAAGTTTTGCTATAGGAGTCTCTCTCTATATATATACATGAGACTGTTTTACATTGTTGGCCTCTTAATTGTAAGTGCATCTCCAGTGTCCTGCACTTGTACCTCTTCTTCTTATGATTTCTGATTTTGGTAGCATATTTATGCATGGATGATTTCCTATCTTTACTGCATATATACCTTTACTGCTGAGCCTTGTAATTTGTGGTACTTTTAGTTCTACTTGTAGCCTTTTCTTTTCTGACTAGACAAGTTCCTTTAGTATTTGTTGTAAAGCTGGTCTAGTGATGCTGAATTCTCTCAGCTTTTGCTTATCTGTGAAGCTTTTGATTTCTCCTTCAAATCTGAATGACAGCCTTGCTGGATAAAGTAATCTTGGTTGGAGGTTTTTTTCCTTTCATCATGTTAAGTATATCGTGCCACTCCCTTCTGGCCTGCAGAGTTTCTCCTAAAAAATCTGATAACCTTACTGGGGTTCCTTGTATGGTATTTGTTTATATTCCCTAGCTGCTTTCAGTGTTTTCTCTTTGTCTTTAATTTTGGTCCTTGGACTATGTGTCTCAGGATGTTCCTCTTTGGGTTTATTTTATATGGTACTCGTTGTGCTCCCTGCATTTGAGTGAGTGGTTCCTTTCCCATGTTAGGCAAGTTTTCAGATATTATCTCTTCAAATATATTTTCCATTCCTTTCTCTCTTCTCCTTCTGGCACCCCTGTAATGTGGATATTGCTCTGTTTAACATTGTCCCAGAGTTCTGAATCTCTCTTCATTTCTTTTAAATTGTTATCTCTTCTTTTCCTCATCAGTGATTTCCACTAGTCTGTACTCCACCTTGCTTCTTCATTCTTCTGCCTCCTGTATTCTGCTCTTGATTGCTTCTAAAGTGAATTTATTTCAGTTACTGTATTTTGCATCTCTGCTTAAGTTTTAAATCTTGTATTTCTTTGCTCAATGTCTCCTGTTAATTATCAACCTTTGCCTCCAGTTTATTTCCAATGTCTTGCATCACCTTCAGCATCATCAGTCTAAAGTCTTTTTCCTGGAGGCTGATAATCTTCAGATCACTTAGCTGTTTTTCTGGTGTTTCTTCTTTCTCTCTTATATGAGTTATAGGTCTCTGCTATTTCATTTTTGTAGGTTTTTGGTGTATTGTCCTTTTTGCAGATAATAGATTTGTAGCCTTCCTTACTTCTGATGTTTGCCCTCCTTGTGGCTGAAGTCAGTACAGGGGCTTACTGTAGCCTCCTGATGGGAGGGACTGATGCCTGCCCACTGGTATGTGAGGTTGATTCATATCCCTCTGGTGAGTGGGGCTTTGTCTCTCGGTGAGATTAGAAGCAGCTTTGTGCCTGGGGGTCCTTTAAGTAGCCTGTTTACTGATGTGTGGGGCTGTGATCCTACCTGGATTGTTGCTTGGCCGGAGGCTTCTCAGCACTGATCGGTGGGGCCAGATTTTCCCAAAATGGCCACCTCCAAAGAAACACAAGCTGATGAATATTCCTGAAAGCCTTGCTCCAATGTCCTTCCCCTACAATGAGCCACATTTACCCCGTTTTTCCAGGATATCCTCCAAGAGCTCTAGTCAGAGCTGACCCAGATTCCTGTGGAGCCTCTGCTTTGCCCTGGGACCCAGTGCACATGAAAGCCTGTATGCGCCTTTCAAGAACAGGGTCTCTGTTTCCCCCAGGCCCATGGAACTCCTGTGCACAAGCCACACTGGCCTCCAAGGCCAGATGCTCTGGGGGCTCTTTCTCCCACTGCCAGATCCCCAGGCCTGGGGACTTGACGTGGTGCTCAGAACTCCCACTCCTGCAGGTGAGTCTCTGTGATACAATTACTTTCCAGTCTGTGGGCTTCCCATCCAGCAGGTATGTGGTTGCTTATATCACATAATTGCCCCTCCTACCTCTTGATGTGGTCTCCTCTTTGTCTTCTGAAGTAGGATATCTTTTTGAAAGTTTCCAGTCCATTTGGTTGAATGTTGCTAGCATAAGGTTGTAATATTGTTGTTTCTAGGAGAGAAGTTGAGCTCCCTTCATTCTATTCTGCCATCTTAATCCCTAAACTAGTTTTTTTTCAGGTGCAGCAAGCTGGGAACCAAGATGAGGGAAAGTGGACCCAGGTGCATTGTGCTGGCTGGCAAAGCATCTCACAAGCTGCATGCCCTTGCCTGTCTCTTGCGCATCTCCACTTCGGGGAGCAAGACTGAGGATGCCAGGGACACTGTGAAGTTCTCTCATTTTCCATATGTCTAATGTACATTAACTCATTTGATCCTCAAGAACTGTAAGAGAGTTTTTCTCCATTATACAGAGAAGAAAACAGGCACAGAACAGTTAAGTAATGTACCCAAGTACACATGACAAGCAAACTGGGGAAGGATGGCTTGAATTACTTCCAATTTCAGTTCATGGAAGGAAAAAAGAAAGGACTTAAGTGTCACCAGGACTTTAATATGTTAATAAAAAGTTAACGATTGTATTAAATTACTTGGTTGATATTCATGACCAATTTATGTTTATATGATTTATAACTGACCAATTTATATGTTTATATGACCAATTTTTATGATATTTGTGACCAGTTAAGTATGCTCTTATTAAATATCCGTTGAAGCTGTACCTTATGCAAATGCTTGACACTAACTGTATACATGTGTATCTCTATTTCATTAGATATAGTATCATTTATCCAGATATTTTTCTACTGTATAAATATATGTATATACATGTTTGATTTTTAATAAATGAAACAAGTTCTAATTATTACATCCACTTAAAGTATACCCTCCTGAGGTATTTCAAATAGTTAATATTTGCTTTTTAAAAAATCTTTTATTTTTTAATGCAAAATGTCCAAACTGAATACATTTATTCCACAATAAAGATTTCTCAGTGGCTCAGGCTGTAACATGGTCAGATCATTTAAGCACACATTCTGTAACACAAAACTATAAACTTGAAATCAGACTGTAGAAACAAAGGGTTAAAATTAAGGCTCTCAGACAAGAGGAAAATAAAATGCCCCATGTAAACACAAGTGAAGAAAGACCCATGATTCTTCCTGAATAGTTGCAAGTAAAAATGAAACCTCATGTTTCTCCCTAAGAATTTCCTGTCATTTCAAGCTTAAAGAAAAGTGAAGTGTATTTGGTTTACAAGTGTATACATATTTGTGATTCAAATTAGCATCAATATTATTTTTTGTCAATTGTGTTTTGTGTTTGCTTGAATGGCCCTTGGTGGCATCTGTTGAGGGACCAATGAGAATAGTGATGTGGTGAGTCAAGTTTTATTGTGTTTTGCCAGAAGCAGCAACCTAGCACCACTGCAGTGACAACACTGGATCCTTAACCCACTGAGCCACATGGGGACTCCTCAAGCTTTTTGACTTTTATTGTTCTGGATCTGTTTGTTTATGACTAATTTCACAGAATGATAAGTTTCTTTTAAGCAGAACAGACCCTACTCCTCTGGGAGATCTGCTGTCTCAATATATTATTTTTAAAGTCATTTCAAGAAAAGATCCCTTTAGAATGAAAAATTTTAATAGACATCATTGAGTAAAAGAAATGGTTCTTAAAGTAACTCAGTTTTTGAATAATCATGAAACAAACCAAATTTCTGCTACTTAAAATATTTTAAATGTAAAATGAGAGATATGTCTAACTATATCACGAATACATTGTAAAAATTAATTTCTATCACTATTACCTACTGTCCTCTCATTAAGGTGTCATTTCATAAGTATTAAAGCAACCAAATGAATAAATTACTTAACATTCTGGAGTGCAGCAAAATTCTATAATTAATACATTACTTGTATGTTTAATAAAAGAGTTTAAGGAATCCATAAACTGAATATTCTACCATTTCTTTTGGCCTTTAATTTGTTGGATTCTGAGAGTCTTTCCTTATGCTCAGTGTCTCCAGATGGTCACCAGACTGTATTAGGTACAGCCTCATTAAGTAACTTTTCACTTCTAATTTACTCTTGTGTGGACTGACCTATGTCAGGTCCACACCTCGCCCTGCCTCCTGAGATACCCAAGCCATCTAATTCCTGATCCTGACTGGACTTCTTCAGGATAAACTGTCTTGAGTCATAAGATATTTATTGTGGCCAACATTTAGGTTTTATTTTTTTCTACTCTTTACATGAGTTTCTGATTCTTCTAATTTTGCCCTTCAAAAACTGTGTGAATCTCTCTCATCAACTACTCTCTCCTTCATTCTCTTTTCAAGTACAATATAGAAGAGGACATTCAAGAATGTTCAATTAGAAGTCCATGCATATTAGTCCATGTTACTAGCACCTAAATTAAAAATGCACAAAAGGGTTGATACACTTTTTAGTACTATATAAAATAATTCACAATAACAAATTTCAATCTTTCTCTGTTGGTGTAAGAATTATAAGCAAATGAAGAATGAAGAGTCTAGTAATCTTCATTTCTTTTCATTTGGTTGATCTACTGAATAGCAATATGTAGTCCTCATCAGCTGAAATTTTGACAGACCCATATTGATGCAGCTAAAGTCTCTGAAATAGAATTCCCACATGTAATGGAGAAAAGAGTATTTTTCTCTCTTTGTTTTAAAAGGCTCTAAGGCATTCACTTCTTAGGAAAAAAGGTACTATATTTTGGATGTAAGTTAAATCACTTTGACATAGTCCAACTGCTATTACACCCATAACATTCACATAGTTTATTCTCTGAGTATATAAAACCTTCCTGGCTATCCTATGCTCAAGCAGAAAGTTACCCATTTCAGCATCTTAAAAGAAATACACTTGTGATTATTTATACTCAATATATTTATGATTGCATATATTCATTATCCTTGAATATCCTATTACTGACTATACACATTTAAATTATGAATTCATACTGATTCATTTAAAATCACAGTACCTACTAAAGGAAACGCCTGAAACTAATCATGTGGGGAAGATATATTTTATTTTCATCTTTCTAAGGATAATCTTATATACAATTTTCCAGGTGAGGTTTGTCAAAAACCTTTACTCATTAATTACTGTGATATTCTGGTTTTCATTTTATACAGATTTACTCTAATTGTTCCATTTTGGTACAAAATATCAAAAACTATATAAGATTGCTTGTCTGTTGTCATTGATTGTCATACAAATTCTGTGAAATCCATAATACCTTTAGAAATGCACTTATCATACTAAGTGAAGTAAGTCAGAAAGAAATATCATGTGATCTCACTCATATGTGGAATCTAAAATATTACACAAATGAGCCTATCTACAAAACAGAAATAGACTCGCAGACATAGAGAACAGACTTGCAGTCGCCAAGAAGTGGGTGGGCTGGGATGCACTGGGAATTTGGGTTAGTAGATGCAAACTATTACATTTAGAATGGATAAACAGCAAGATCATACCATACAGACAAGGAACTATATCCAGTCTATTTCCTGGGATAGACCACAACGGAAAACAATGCAAAAAAAAAAAAAAAAAAAAAAGAAGAATGTGTATGCATACACACACATACACACACACGAGTCAATATGCTATATAGTAGAAACTGAAAAACATTTTAAATCAACAATACTTTAATAAATTTTTTAAATTAAAAATGCACTTAAAAAACATATCCCCTATCTTCAATACGCTCCTCTTCCTCTAAATAGAGCTTGTTCTAGTGGTGGGTGGTTATAGTGTTTTCATTATACATAAAGGAATTAAGAAAATATTAAAAGGAAATAAGAGCAAATGTATAGTGCTGAACTTAAAAAAATTTGATTCTTATTACAAGTTCAACGATAGTGGGGAGATAATGGGAAAATTTTTAAAAATCAGGTAAAAGTATTATGTGTAAATTGTACAGCACATAGTACTTTAAGTTATATTACAGTGGTTTTTAAACATTTCTGAAAATATATCAGGCAGCTTAGAATAAGAAGAGCTCACAGTATGCAGAATTTATGTGTTTGAAATGGTCAGAATATGATTATTTATGGATTGAATACATGTTTAAAAGCATTTAATAATAGGCACAAAGTGTTTTTTAAAAAGTGAGTATATTAAGAATACACATCATAAATCTTTAAAAATTATATTCTGCCAAAGGGTTATTTTTTTTATTCAAGAGATTTGAAGGGTGAGTCATCCAATGCAATATGGAGATAAACTGGCTTGGGCTCTATTTTCCTGGAATTAGTAAAATGTGTCATAAGCAAAACTCTCATTGCATACATACAATGAACAGGTAAGAAGAATAAATCTTAAATTCTAAGGTACTGAAAGATTTAGGTACTCCCCATGCTGATGTTAAATATTACGGTCCTTGAGCTTACTGCAACTGAAGTCAGAGAACAGTGCCTCAAACTGACAAATACTGTGTGAAGCACATGTGAAACAACAAGCGAGACTTAATGGATATTCCGATAAGTATATAAGCTTCCTGCTATTTCCTATCAATATTCCTGGCAGAACTATTTTTTCCTAATATAAATCTTATGTCAATGCCCTGCATAAAATCCTTTCTTTTGCTTCCCATTCAAAAAGATAATTGAAATCCAAACTCCTTAAGACAGAGGGAAGAAGCCTGAGCAATTTGGCTGCCTGCCGTCACAATTTCAACCTCACCTGTTGGACTGCTACCAATCCTTTGTGTGCTCAAGGTGCACAGCTACAACTACTTAGTTCATGAACTATCCCAAGCACTTTCTTAACTGAAAATCTTTTATTACTACTTTTTCCTTAGTCTAGAACACTCCTCCAATCAATCCACCTGCTATTTTTCAGTCACTAACTCCTATATATGCTTTGGATTCTATCACTGTAATTCTTCAGGGAAGGCTTGACTTGTGCTTTCCCACTAAATTTGTCCTCATTGCCATTATGTCTATATTATATTTTCTTTGCCTTCACAGTATTTCTCAGAGTCTGTAATGATAAAATCATTAGTGATTGTTTATAGTTATTTCTCCCACTGGACTCTGTTCATCATTGTATTACTAGTGATCTGTTAAATGTCTGTGACTTGTAGACACTTGATTGCATGTGAAATAATCACACTAAAGAAACATACAAACATAGCATCACTTGAATGAGATAAACATCTCTGAGAAGTTATTGTGGGCCAGGCCCTCATGCTAGATTCTGATGGTACAGGTAAGTGGGTCTTCTGCTAGGACATAGAGTCTATTAGAACAAACATACAATTAAAACAAAGGTACAAATTGGTTATTCAGAGAATGAAAACCTGAGTGGCTACCATTTCTGGTGACATTATGGCATTTATTGGCATATTGAGCTCCCTACAGAAGAATGGGTTAATGTTTGCTAATTAAAACTGAAAGAAACAGCAAAGCTTAAAACTGGTATTATAAGAAGCTCCATGGAGAAAGGAGTGAAGACATGTACAGTTGAATTTTACACTGTCATTAAAAGGAACACATTAAAAAACTACAGCAACGACTTGATCAGTTTGTGTGTGTGTGTGTGTGTGTGTGTGTGTGTGTGTGTGTGTGTGTGTGTGTGTGTGTGTGTGTGTGTGTGTGTAGAAAGATGCTTCTGAGATACAGAATAAAGACTAAGTTTGGGCCAAATACAGCAACATGAGCATCTCTTGGGAGTTGGATAGAATCAAGAGTCTCAGGCCTGCACAGAATTACTGAATTGGAATCCATATTTGAAGACACCAGGTGACTTTTATTTACTTTTATTAACAATCACTGCTATAAAGGATAGGGTAGAGGGAAGATAAGATTGGAATTTAGAAAATGAAAGAAGAGTTATTTCAAAGGCCCAGAGACTTGATGATGATAACCAAAGGAGAACAAGAGCATTCCTATTTCAAGGGGAGGTCTAAAATTAAGTATATATGAAATATATTCTTTCCAAATTGAAGTCCATGTCCAAGAATCCCATATTGCCCCACACTAGTGGATTACAGCACTGTTCAGCAAATTTCAGTTCATGTTCTCCTCCCCTAACTGCATGGAAGGAAGTGCTTATGCTTTACCAAACTCAATGTTTCTCTTTTATTGTTGGTTATCACCCTCATATCTGCCCTGTGACTTTTGTCTTGATCATTGTATGTTTTCAGGATTGGGGCATTAGCAGACAAGGAACAAGCAGAGGATTTCAATACATTTGCCTGTTGAGCACTGTTCTTTTCCTTCTGGAATTTCCAAGAGAAGAACTGAATGACCAGCTAAGAGGAAAGAGATGAGATGCACATAAGGATGACCTGAACTGAATAACTCTTTTTTCCTTTTCTTGGCCACACTTGTGGCATGCTGAAATTCTGGCGCCAGGGATTCAACCTGTTTCCTAGCAGTGATCCAAGCTATAGCCATGACAGCGCTGGATCCTTGGCCCACTGCACTACCAGGGAACACCTCAATAATTCTTTACAAGCATATTACAGCTACTCTTAGATATTTCTTACATAATAATTTGCCTCAAAAAAGTGAGAGCAACAACAAAAACCTGTTGAACTTTTGAATTAATAGCATTAATTTAGGAATACTGGAATTTTATATTGTTTTCCCATTTAAGAACATCTAATTTTATGTCCTTTGAAGATTTTATATTTTTGAATATATACAATGTAACATTTTTATAAAGCCTGTACATATTTTACAAATGTACTGATATCATGAGGGATATTTTGCTTTTCTAAGTGGTTTGTTTTACTACAAATAGAGAAAAACACTTGATATTTAAAATTTTCCTATTATGCATCTTGCTGAATTGGTTTTGTTTCTCTAGAGAACCATGACTAATACAAGAGGAATGAATTTTCTTCCCAAATTTTCTATTTCTCTAAACACAAAGCATTTTGTTTTATCATCTCTAATGATTTGATTTATTTCACTCAGGAATTTGGAGTTGGTTTAGCTAAGCCATGCCAGATCAGGGTGTCCCTGTGATTGGCCCTGGCTCATTGTCTCTAGTTCTTCATGTAGTCTGAATGATTTTTCTCTGTGGTTTTTCCACTTGTGGTGCCTACAGAGCAGCAAGAATATTCATGTGAAAACTCAGGGCTCCAGTACCAGTAATCTAGAGAGACAGGCATAAGTAGCAGAATAATTTAGGATATAAATCTGAAATGCAATTGTATCACTTCCATTATGCACTATTGCCCATAGTTACTAAGGTTGTCAGAGCTTCAAATGGACTAGAAAAGTAATCAATATAATTTATGCAGAGTAATCACTGGGGTTTTGAACTTGTTGTTAGAGAAAGAGTGACCATGTGTTCATTTGTACACAGATGTTAGTTAAAACTTATTAGTCACACACATTGTTTTATCATTGTGGGTTAGAAGTTTAACAGAGGTAAAACAGAGTATAGATACCAATAAATATACTGTTTCATATTATATTTTTTTTTAAAAAATGTTGAATTCTCTTTTGTATACTTTTTCCCTGCAGAGAAAGATAGAAAATTACAGTCTCTCATGTTTTGACACCACACTTATAATTGTGGTTCTGCTAGAGAGGGATATTTACAGAAGTTTTGGAAGATGGAAGAGAAATTGAAAGTATTCTTAGATAAGAGCTTCAGACAACTGCATGGGCACTTAGCAAAGTATGGGTTTGTAGTGGCTTCTGGCAAGCATCCTCCAATCACTTGTGTGTTATAGTATGGAGAGATTCTGCACTTCTGGATTTTCCAAGCTACTTCAGGACCTTTATTCTTCAGCCTACCAATTATTTAAAAATACTTCTAATATCTAAAAAACCTCCTTATACTAGGAATATTAAAAATAATTTGCAGTACTTAGAATTGTCATCAAACATGGAAACAACATACTTCAGAAAATGGTGGAATTTAGTATTTATGAGCATCTCAGTGATATTTTACAATATGACTTCTCAGGTCTATACGAAAGACTTAATGAGCAAACACTTAACCTATTACAAAACAACAATATAAAAAATAAACTAATCTAAACCTCTCAGTATTTTTTCTATGTATAATCTGTCTATTTTTCTGTTCATCTATCAATCTAATAATACAATGTTCCTTACTTACATTTCTCCTACTCCTTTTCCCAAATGTCTTTGTCTAAATAAATACTGGTATGAATGTTTAGGCAAGTAAATTTTAGTCTAGTTTTATATAATTAAAGCATATTTATTTATCATTTTATTAGTCTTGAAATGTTCACATTTAGTTTCCTGAACACAGTATATATATATATATATGCTCAAAATTTTTCTGTGGGGACAAAATATGCATCTCCTAGGGATTCAAAATACATAATGGAATATTAAATGTTCTGAGAATCTTCTCTTAAATATTCATGATAACTTTGAGTGGCTGTCTCTGAACTATTTTTGATAGAGAAATCCCACTAAACTCTTGATATTAGAAAAGGCTGACACAGAAGGTTTGATCAGAGCTGTCAAGCATTCTAAATAATTAGCAGAACAGATTAATTTATTTTCAGATTTTCAACTACTTACACTGATGTCAACACTATCCAGAGTCATCACATAATCACTGTGCTGTGAAAATAAAGTCAAATGCATCATTAAATGTGTTGATCAGCAACTCTTAGTGTGAAAGGGGAGAAGTAGTATAGGGAGAGGGACCAGCTGTTTCTCAAAAAGGTAGAGAAAAACAGAGAGCAAGAGAAGAGAGAAATGGAAAGAGAATGAGAGAGACAGAGAGAAGCAGGTGTATTTATTGAGCATGTGGCACTCCCAGGAGAAAACCAAAAACATTCCCCAATATGTAATTATTCTAATATGTGTAACCATTCTAATAAAGTTAGCATTTATACTGTACATATGAAATGTTAATTTTATATCAAAGATGATTCTTGAGAGAACAATGAAGTCATTAAAGTATACAATTTTATAATAATCTTCAGTTTCACATACTTACAGACTTTAAGTTAGATGCCCAATACTCATTAGCTTAAAATTGAACCATTCATTTTCATCAATGTTTGAATTCTCAATTGAGAGCTGACATTTTATCCCTGCCACTACATCAATCTAGAATCTTTTCAGAAATAAAATTTCAAAGCCTTACTGAATAAATTAATTTATGGTATATTAACTAGTTTCAAATTAATACTACACTGTCTTTCCTTCTGCAGATAATTATAACTGAGCATTCCTTCTCCAGACTTTTAAAAATTAAAATTATTGCCATAGTTTGAAACTAAAACAGGAGAGGAATATTAAAAAACTTACTGTATGAAATAAAAATTTAACTATGGAAGAAAAATTATGTCAGTTTCCTTTGCTAATCTGATGTATTATATTAAAATAGTTTATTATATTTAAATCCAGGCATTTTATCCCACAAGAGTATATTCTATAATGGTTTTCAAAACTTTTCTCAAATGCCAACTTTATTAGGATACTTAGTCTGGCAGAACTATGTTACTAATTCACCAAACTATAACCTGAATTGTTTACACTTCAGGACTGCCAAGCAGGGACATTTAACTATGTTCTGGGAATATGAATGTGGAAATCATATATATATATATATATATATATGTATTACATATATATACACACACATACATATTATATATACACACACACACTTATATATATATATTTATAAAACAATTCTATACCCTAAAATCTATGTATAATACTACATGCTAACTTTCTTCTTTCAGACAGATGATACCAAGCTAACCTTGAAGCCATAGGCTAAAAGTAGCAGACTGAATTATAGAAGCCATCTTGTTCCCTGAATGACCGTGTGGAGCACAGTTTTCTTTTCCTCCTCCCCATCAACCAAAATGGGCTGTAAGTTGAGTAACAAATGATCATTATACAAAGAATATGAAATTTCTTATTTTATCACATAGAATAGCTCTCATTAAATACCCTAAGAATGTTCCTGATTAGAACACATGTAGACACGCTGTAGGATCTAGGAGTGGTTGCAGGAAATTACTGCCCTTGTAGCCAGGGACTCTTGGGGCAAGTGCAAACAGCCACCACTATGGGCTCTGGGAATAGAAAACAGCCATCATTGCTGCTTCCCCAGACTCTGGGACAGGGGCAAGTAGCCACCACCACCATCAACACCAGCTCCAGCAGTAAGCACAAACCACCACATCTGCAAATCCCTTACCAAGGGGATAACATAGCACAAACTGAGGAAAGAGACAGCAGACATCCATAGTAAAAACAGCCCTCAAACCAAAATATTAAATCTGCAGAAGCTACATAGGAACACTCTCACATAAATATAGACTTCCAATGCCAAAGTAGATAATTGTTTCTCCTAAATTCACAGACTAAGAGAAACAGAAGTAAAATGAAGAAGCAGATACACCACTCACAGTTAAAAGACCAAGAGAATTCCCAAGAGAACAATGAAACAGATCTCTTTGGTTTAATAGAAATCAAGTTCAAAAGGAAATAATAAAAATGCTGAAGAAATTTAAAAAGGCTGTTGAGAAAAATACAGATTACTGTGAAAAGGGACTAGAAACTATAAAGAGGATCCAAGAAAAATTAGAAAATTCATTTGCAAAGATAAAAAGTGATATAAATCAATAAATACCAGAATGAATAATGCAGAAGAACAAATAAATTATCTAGAAGGTAGAATAATGGAAATCATCAAATTAGAACATCAGACACAAAGCCAGATCTTTTTTTAAAAAATGAAAGCAATGTAAGAGAGGTACGGTATAACATAAAGCATGCCAATCTATTCATAACATGGGTTTCAGAAGAAGAGGAAAGATAAAATAGGATCAAAAACTATTTGAGTATATCAGGGCTTAAAACTTCCCATACCTAAAGACGAAAATAGATATTCAAGTGCAGGAATCACAAAAGATTCACATAAGATGAACCAAAACTGATCTACACCAAGCCATTATTAAAATGAAAAGAAAAAATTAAGATAATTATGAGATTCTAAAGGGAGTAAGATAAATGTAAAGAGTTAATTATTAGAGAAGAGCCGTAATGCTAGCAGCTGATTTCTCTACAGAAACATTACAGGCCAGAAGGAAGTGAAAAAATAAATTCGAAGTCCTGAAAGAGAATAATCTGCAACCTAGAATACCTTTCCCATCAAGATTATCACTGAGTAGGAGATAAAGAATTTCTCAAGCAAAAACTAAATGAATAAAGCAATACTAAGCCTATCCTAAAGGAAATATTGAAAGGCATTCTCTAAGTAGAAAATACATGAGAAGCTATTTGAAAGAGAAAACCACAATTGGAAAGTAAACCACTTTAAGCCAGTATACAGATTAAAAAGAAAAAAAATGATGAAAGTAGTGATAATCACAATGAATAGTAAAAGGATAAACATGGAGACACAAATGAGAATATCAAATTAGAGAATGTAGTTTTTTTTTTAGAATGAATTTGAGCTTATAGACTTCAAATCTTAAGTAACTACTCATGGGAAGGAGTAAATGTACTTGAAAAACAGGGTAAAAACAAGTTAAGAACATACAATACAGTAACAAAAAACAAAAAGCAGAGAACAGAAGCATGAAATAAAAGGAAATCCTCAAATCACAAAAGGAAAAACAGAAGAAGGAATAAAGAAGAAACACTGAAGCAAATAGAAAGCAAGGTTTAAAATGTCAATAAATATTTATCAATAATTACCTTAGGTGTCAATGACCTATATGCTCTATTCAAAAGACACAGAGTTGTACACTAGATTAAAAGAACAGGAGCCTACATTATGCTGCCTACCTAAAACCCACTTTAGGGCAAAGTATACACATAGACTGAAAGTGAGGGGTTGGAAAATAGTATTTCATGCAAATGGAAATCACATGAAAACTAGAGTCACAATGCTTATATCAGACAAAACAGACTTTAAAACAAAGACTATAAAGAAAGATAAAGGACACTAAATAAGACAAAAGGATCAATACAAGAAGAGGATATTGCTCTTTCCAACATGTATGCACCCAATTTAGGAACACCCAAATACAGAAAATACTCACAAACGTGAAAATATAAATCTACAGAAATATAATAATAGATTTTAACACTCCAGTCACATCAATGGATGGATATTCTTGACAAAGTCAATAAGGCAATTGAGATCCTATATGATACAACAGAACAGCTAGACTTAAGTAATATTTTCAGGACATTACATCAAGCTAACAAAAAAGAATACACAGTCTTTTCAAGTGCATATGATATATTCTCTAGGACTGACTACATAGTAGGGCCTCAAAAAAATAAGAGGATAGAGGTTATAAATGTATAATTAGTTTAAAGAACTCTGGAAGAACATCACACATACCAACATTTGAATTTTAGGTGTTCCAGAAGGTGGAAAGAGAAAAAGTGGTAAACTATTATTTTAAGATATAATGGATGAAAACTTTCGTAATCCGGGGAAGAAAGGAGATATCCAGATCCAGAAAGCAGAGTGTCCCAGAGAAGATGAATCCAAAGAAATTCACATCAACACATATCATAATTAAAATGACAAAAGTTAAAATTAAGAGAGAATTTTAAAGCCAAAAGGAAACAAACAAAAAACTAGTCACACAAAAGTGAACACTGTTAAGGTATCTGCAGATTTTTCAGCAGAAACTTTGCAAGCCAGAAGAGAGTGTCATAATATATTTAAAGTGCTAAAAGGAAACAAAAACCTTACAAGCCAGAATACTTTAGCAAGCAAAATTATCACTCATAATTGAAGGACTGAGTTTCCCAGACAAGCAAAAACTGAAGAATTCATCATCACTTAACTGTCTTACAACAAAAGTTAAAGGACCTTCTTTAGGCAGAAAAGAAAGAGCTATAATTTGAAATATGGCAATATATAAAAGGAAAAATCCAGTGATGAAGGCAAATATATAGTAAATAAAGTGAAATCAGTCACTTAAAACTTAGTTTGAAGTTTAAAACAATAAATTTATAAAACCCAACTATAACTGGAATAAGTAGATAAGGGAGACACAAAGAAATAAGATGTAAAATATGACAGCAAAACATAAAATATGGAAAGAACAAATGAAAATGTAGTGCTTTTAGAGTACATGTAACTTAAATGACTATCAGCTTAAAACAGAGTGCTACATATATAGGTCAATATACATGAACTTTATAACAACCACAAAGCAAAAACCTACAAAAATACAGAGAGAGAGAGAGGAAACCAAACACTAAAGAAAATTGTCAAACCACAAGAGGAGATAATAAAAGAAGAAAGGAACACAGAAGAAATATAAAACAACCAGAAAACAATTAATAAAATGCATTAAGTACATACCTATCCATAGTCAGTTCAAATGTTAACAGATTAAATGTGCCAATCAAAAGACACAGAGTGGCTGAATGGATTAAAAAAACAAAAACAAAAACAAAAAATAAGGATTTTCTGTAATGGCACAGTGGTTAATGAATCTGACTGGGAACCATGAGGTTGCAGGTTCAATCCTTGGCCTTTGCTCAGTGGGTTGAGGATCTGGTGTTGCTGTGAGCTGTGGTATAGGTCACAGATATGGCTCAGATCCCACATTGTTGTGGCTCTGGCATAGGCCAGCGGCTACAGCTCCGATTAGACTCCTAGCCTGGAAACCTCCATGTGCCATGGGAGTGGCCCTAGAAAAGGCAAAAAGACCAAAAAAAAAAAAAAAAAAAAAACCAAAAAAACAAACAAGCAAAAATAAGATCTATATGCTACCTACAAGAGACTCACTTTAGATCTAAAAAGATAGTCCAAGCAAATGGAAGCAGAAAGAAAGGTAGGGAAGCAATACTCCTGAAAATAAAAATAGACTTTATAGGAAAGTCTGTACCAAAATAAAAATAATTACAGGATGATAAAGGGGTCAATCCAAGAAAAGTAACTATTTATGTACTCAACATAGGAGTACCTAAGTATATAAAGCAAATACTGACAGACAAATTACAAAATTTACAGGAATGAAATAAAAGTAGTGAACTTTGATAACTCACTTCCATCAATGGATAGATACCCAAACAAAAAAACAATAAGGAAATATTGGCCGAAAACAACACCTCAAACAAGATAGAATCAACAGATATATATAGAACATTGCATCCACAAACTGTTGAACACACATTCTTTGCAAGTGCACATAAAACGTTAGGCTACAGTATACATCTCGAAAAATTTGAGAAACCTGAAATTATTTAACACATCTTTTCCAACTGCAACAGCATGAAACTAGAATTAATCACACAAAGAAAACTGGAAAATGAACTGCATTGAAATTAACCAACATGCTAAACAACCAATGGGTCAATTAAGAAATCAAAGAAGAAATAAAAAAAAATTTGAGACAAATGAAAATCCCAGTACAACTTTCCTAAATTAATGGGACACAGCAAAAGCAGTCCTAAGAGAGAAGTATATAGCAATACAGATCTATCTCAAGAAACAAAAAAAGTCTGAAATAAGCCATCTAACTTCACACCTAAAGAAAGCTCAAAATGGAAACAATGAAACAAACACTGCATACATATATACATAAACATACATATTATATTAATATATGTATGTGTGTATATATATAAGATTAAGGAAAATAAGAGCTGATTAATATTATTATTTTTTGGCTCCACTCATGGCATATGAAAGTTCCTGAGCCCAGAATCAGACCCATGTCACAGTAGCAGCCATGCCACTGCAATGACAATGTGAGATCCTTAAACTGTTGTGCCACAAGGGAACTCCAAGAACTGGTTCTTTTTAAAAGATAAACTGACAATCTTTAGCCAGACTTATCAAGTAAAGGAGAGGGCCAAAGTAAATAAAATCAGAAATGAAAAAGGAATGTCACCAATATCACAGAAATACAGTCATAAGCATTTACTACAAACAATTACCCACAACAAATTGGACCACCCAGAAGAAATGCATAAATTCTAGAAACAAACACTCTTTCAGGACTAAATCAAGAAGAAAGAGAAAATATGAGCAGACTGGTTACTTGTAATTAATTCAATCGTTAACAAAATTCAATCTCAATAAAAACAGAAAAAAGTTGACAAAATTCAACATTTATGATTAAAAACTATCAACAGGAGTTCCCATCGTGGTACAGTGGTTAAAGAATCCGACTAGGAACCATGAGGTTGCGGGTTCGATCCCTGCCCTTGCTCAGTGGGTTAAGGATCCAGCATTGCCGTGAGCTGCAGTATAGGTCGCAGACGCGGCTCAGATCCCTCATTGCAGTGGCTCTGGTGTAGACCAGTGGCTACAGCTGATTAGACCTCTAGCCTGGGACCCTCCATATGCTGTGGGTGCAACCCTAGAAAAAAGGTAAAAAGACAAAAAAAAAAAAAATCTCTCAACAAAGTAGATGTAAAGGGAACATACTTCAACATAATAAAGGCCATATATGACAAACTCACAGATAATATTATATTCATTGGTGAATAACTGAAAGCTTTTCTTCCATGATCAGGAGCAAGACAAAGATGACCACTCTTGCTTTTATTCAAGCAAGTATAGGACGTCCATCCACAGCAATCAGACAAGAAAATATACAGCATCCAAATTGAAAGGGAAGAAGAAAAACTGTCACTATTTGCAGATGACATGATATGATACAAAGAAAACCTTAAAGACTTCACAAAAAACTATTAGAATTAATGAATAAATTCCTTAAAGCTTCATGATACAAGATGAATATACAGAGGTCTGTTGCATTTCTATACACTAATAATGAACTATCAGAAAAAGAAATTAGGAAAACAATACCATTTACAATTGCACCAAAAAAACTGAAATACTAAAGGATAGGTCTAACCAAGGAAGTGAGAGACCTATACACTAAAAACTATGAGATAATAATGAAAGAAAATGAAGATGACAGAAATAAATGGCAAGATATACCATGCTCATGAACTGGAAGTTTTAATATTATTAAAATGTCCACAGTATGCAAAGTAGTCAACACATTCAATGCAATTCATATAAAAATACCCATGGCATTTTTCACAAAATTAGAACAAACAATCCAAAAATTTGTATGGAATCACAAACACCCCACATAGCCAAAGCAGTCTTAAATAGGAAGAACACAGCTAGAGGAATCATGCTCCTTGATCTCAAACCATCCCACAAGGCTGCAGTAACCAAAACAGTATGATACTGGCACAAAAACAGACACACAGACAATAGAACAGAATACAGAGCCCAGATAAACACTCACATCAATTAATGTATGATAAGGGAAGCAAGAATATACAATGGAAAAAAAGCAGTCTCTAGAATAATTCACATTGGAAGAAATGGACAGCTATATGTAACAGAATGAAACTAGATAATATTCTTACACAAAAACAATAGACCTATAGAGTATCATGCTATGTGCAATAAGTAAGAGAGATAAAAACAAATACCATTTGATTTCACTTATGTAGAATCTAAAGAAAACAAATTAACAAACAAGTGAAGGCTAGCAGAGGGGAAAGAGGGGGATGGGCAGAATAGGTAAATGAGAATAAGAGGGAAAACTCCAGTTATAAAATAAATAAGTCATGGGGCTGTAACATATAGCATAAAAAGTGAGTCAATTAATATTGTGATAACTTTGTATGGTGACGGATGGTAACAGAACTTACTGTGGGGATCATTTCCTAATGCAAATAAATATTGTGCACACCTGAAACTGATATAATTTTGTAAATCAAGTATATTCCCATTAAAAAAAGAAAAATATGATTTTTGCTTATCCATTTGTATTAAAATATAGTTAATTTACTTGTGCCAATTTCTTTTGTACAGCAAATGACACGTTCATTTTCATGTTCTATCACAAGAGATTGGATAATATTGTAAGTCAAGCATACTTCCATTAAAAAAAAAACTAAAATATGACTGAGGAAATAAAAAAGTATCATGCAATGAAGTATGTAGAGATGTTAATCATTAAACCATATTATTGTAAAATTCATCAATGAATATATACTTACGATTATCAGAAATAGTTAATGTCAGGTTATGTGCTATGACAATAGTTATTAGGTGATACTAGCAAATATAATTATGGTGATAAAAAGGATCATAAAACATTGTTTATTATGAATTTTAAATTGGAAACTAGATATAATGTTGGAAATAGCAACTCCATTTTACTACTATTTTGTATGATAAACATGGACTGTCAGAGTTACTGATAGGTTTTGGAAAATACAAATCTTTCAAGGGCTAGAAATATAAAACAACTCAAAGGACACTGGGAAATTATATTCAGGGGATTAAGCTCTCATTCAGATTTGATGGAGAGATTAAAAGCTTCAGAGACAAGCAAAAGCTAAGAGAATTCAGCACCTCCAAACTAGCCCTACATCAACTACTAAAGGAACTTCTCTAGGCAGAAGAGGAAAAGCCATAGTTAGAAACAAGAATATTAAAAATGAAGAGTCTCACTGGTAAAGGCAAAGATAATTTAAAAACAGGAAATCACCCATTGACAAATATGATATCCAAACTAGCAAGCATGGAAGAGGAGAGGACAAATGCATAACATTGAAAATGCATTTGAAATTAAGGAGACCAGCAAGATGAAACAATCTGCACACATATAGATGGATATATCAAAATAGGGAACCACTAGTCAAATGGTTAAACACATAAATAAGAAAAACCAAGACAAAGATAAAATATAACACTAAACATGGTCAGTAAATCACAAGAAAAGACAGTAAAAAGAGTAAGTGAAGAAAAAAGACCCAAAATAGCAATCCAAAAAGAAAAATAAATAAAAATACATACTTATCCATAATTACATTGAATATAAACTGATTAAATGCTCCAACTAAAAGGAAAAGACTAGCTGAATCGATTCAAAAGCAAGATCCATATATATGCTGTCTCTAGGAGACCCACTTCAGAGCTAATGACATATACAGACTTAAAGTGAGGGGATGGAATAAAATATTACATGCAAATGGAAATTATAGAAAAGCAAGAGTAGCAATACTCCTATCAGACAAAATAGATTTAAAATAAAGAAGGTCACAAGAGACAAAGAAGGACATTACATAATGATCAAAGGATCAATACAAGAATAAATAACAATTTTAAATATATATGCATACAACATAAGAGCAATACAATATATATAAGGCAACTACTAACAGCCATAAAAGTGAAAATTAACAATAACACAATAATAGTGGGGGACTTTAACACCCCACTTACAGCAATGGACAGATCATCCAGACAGACATCAGCAAGGAAACATAGGCCTTAAACGATACACTAGACCAAATACACTTAACTGATATCTATAGAACTTGTCACCCCAAGCAGCAGAATTTACTTTCTTCTCCAGTGCACACAGAACATTCTACAGGATAGATCACATCTTGGACCACAGATCAAACCTTGATAAATTAAAAAAATAATTGAAATTATTTCAAGTATTTTCTCTGATCACAGTGCTCTGAGACTAGAAATAAACTATAAGAAAAAAACAACAAAAACACAAACTTTTGAAAGCTAAACAATATGCTACTACACAACCACTGGATCACTGAAGAAATCAGAGGAAATTAAAAGATACATAGAGACAAATGATAAAGATGCAACATTTCAAAACCTATGGGACACAGCAAAAGCAGTTCTGAGAGGGAAGTTTATAGTAATACAATCTTATCTCAGTAAAGAATAAAAATGCAAATAAACAACTTAAACTTACACTTTAAAATCTAGAGAAGTACAGACAAAGCCCCAAATTAGTAGAAGGAAATAAATCATAAAGGTTAGGGCAGAAATTAATAACAGAGAGAAAGAAAACAAAGCAACTGTATTCCAATAAAATAGACAACCTAGAAGAAATGGACAAATTCTTACAAAGCTACAACCTACCAAGACTGAGCCAGGAAGAAACTCAAAATATGAATAGACCAATTACAAGTACTGAAATTGAAATTGTGACTAAAAAACATCCAAAATACAAAAGTCTAGGACACAGTGACTTCATAGCTGAGTTCTACCAAACAATCAGAGAAGAGTTAACACCTCTTCTCAAACTTTTCCAGAAAATTGCAGAGGAAGGAACACTCTGAAGCTCTTTCTATGAAGCCATTTCCCGATACCAAAACCAGACAATGATACTACAAAAAAAGAAAATTACAGGCCAATATCACTGATGAACATAGATGCAAAAATCCTCAACAAAAATTAGCAAACTCATACAAATATACATTTAAAAGATCATACACAGTGATCAAGTAGGATTTTTCCCAGAGATGCAAGGATTCTTCAATATCAGCAAATGTATCAACGTTATACACTACATCAAACTGAAAAATAAAAACCACATGATCATCTCCGTAGATGTAGAAAAGGCTTTTGAAAAAATTCAATATCCATCCCTGATCAAAATTCTCAAAAGACTGGGCATAAAAGGGAACTACCTCAATATAATTAAAGCCACTTATGACAAACCCACAGCTAACATCATTCTCAATGATAAAAAACTTAAAAGAATTTCCACTAAGATCAGAAACAAGACAAGGATGTCCTCTTTCACCAATGTTATTCACCATAGTCTTGGAAGTCCTAGCCATGGCAATCAGAGAAGAAAAGAAATAAAAGGAATCCAGATTAGGGCAGAAGAAGTAAAACTATCACTGTTTGCAGATGACATGATTCTATACCTAGAAAATCCTAAGACAC
The DNA here is from genome assembly GCF_054392235.1 of Sus scrofa. Classification (NCBI taxonomy): domain Eukaryota; kingdom Metazoa; phylum Chordata; class Mammalia; order Artiodactyla; family Suidae; genus Sus; species Sus scrofa. The sequence continues at coordinate 68,162,819 of NC_139390.1, forward strand.
TACCAGAAAACTATTACAGCTCATCAATGAATTTGGTAAAGTCACTGGATACAAAATTAATACACAGAAATCAATTGCAATTCTACATACTAACAATGAAAGATCAGAAAGAGAAATTAGGGTAACAATCCCATTTATCACTGCATCAAAAATAATAACATACCTAGGAATAAACCTACCTAATGAGACAAAAGACCTGTACTCGCAAAACTGTAGAACATTGATGAAAGCATTCAAAGGAAACACAAATAGATGGAAAAATACACCATGCTCTTGGAATGGAAGAATCAACATAGTTAAAATGACAATACTACCTAAGGAAATCTGCATATTCAAAGCAATCCTTATCAAATTACCAATGATATTCTTCACAGAACTTGGAGAAAATATTTTAAAATTTGTATGGAAACACAAAAGACTCGAGTAGACAAAGCAATACTGAAAAGAAAAAACGGAACTGGAAGAATCAGGCTCCCTGACTTCAGATTATACTACAAAGCTACAGTCACCAAAATGGTACAGTGCTGGTACAAAAACAGAAATATAGATCAAAGGAACAGGATAGAAAGCCCAGAAATAAACCCAACACCTATGGCCAATTAATCTATAGCAAAGGGAGAGGAGGAAAGAGTTGCTTCAATAAATGGTGCTGAGAAAACTGTACAACTGCAAGTAAGAGAATGAAATTGGAACACTGTCTAACACCATACACAAAAATAAACTCAAAATGGATTAAAGACCTAAATGTAAGGTCAGACACTATAAAACTCCTGGAGGAAAACACAGGCAGAAAACTCTTTGACATAAATCAGAACAACATCTTATTTGATCTACCTCCTAGGATAAAAACAATAAAGACACAAATAAACTAAATGGGACCTCATTAAACTCAAAAGCTTCTGCTCAGCAAAGGAAATCGTTAAAAAATGAAAAGGCAAGCCAAAGAATAGAAGAAAAAACATTTTTGCAAATGATTCAACTGACAAAGGATTTAACCTCTAAAATATACAAACAACTCATGCAACTCAACAACAAAAAAACCAACTGAAAAGGACCAAAATAGACAATTCACCAAAGAAGACATACAGATGGCCAGCAGGCACATGAAAAAAAATGCTCAACATCACTAATTATTAGAGAAATGTAGATCGAAACTACTAAGAGGTACTACCTCATACTGGTTAGAATGGCCATCATTAGTATGACAACAAATAACAAATGCTGGAGAGGATGTGGGAAAAAGGTAACCCTCTTACACTGTTGGTGAGAATGTAAATTGCTACAACCACTATGGAAAACAGTATGGAAATAACTCAGAAAACTAAGTAGAGAACTACTATATGACCTGGAAATCCCACTGCTGGGCAAACATCCAGACAAAAATTTCATTGAAAAATATAAATGCATCTGCATGTTCATCACAGCACTATTCATGACAGCCAAGACATTGAAACAATTTAAATTCCCGTCAAAGGATGAATGGATTAAGAAGATGTGGTACACATAAACAATGGAATACTACTCAGCCATAAAAAGGAACGAAATAATGCCATTCGTGGCAACATGGATAGAACTAAAGACTCTCATACTGAATGAAGTTAAGTCACAAAGAGAAAAACACATATGACATCACTTACACGTGGGGTCTAAAATATGGTACAAACAATCTATGGAACAGAAAAGTTCATGGACATGTAGGACAGACTCATGTTTGCCAGGGGGCTGGCAGCAGAAGGAGGAGTGGAATGGACTGAGAATCTGGGGTTAGCAGATGAAAGCTCTTGCATTTTGAGTGGATGTGCAATGAGATCCTGCTGTATAGAATAGGGAACTATATATCTAATCACTTGTGATGGAACATGATGGAGGATAATGTGATAAAAAGAATGTATATATATGAATGACTGGGTCACTTTGCTCTATCGCAGAAATTGACAGAACACTGTAAAAAATGTCAATCATAATAAAAATTTTTTAAAAAATAAATTGAAAGCAACCCCCCAAAATGAAGTAAAAAAATAATTATACTTTTCAAAAATAATAGTCAAAGAGTAACACTGTTTTACATTTCCACAAATTTCCTTAATAACTGGTGTGATGAAGGCATAGAATTCTCAACTTCTTGAATTCAGTCTGTGACAAGATCACTTGTCCTAAGGCCTTTTGAAAAATCAACTATATACTCATTAGGGAATGTGAATGAAAAACGATTGTCATGACAGTAGTTGTGACCTCTGGAGTCCCTAAAGGTTCTTGGGAGTTCAATTTGAGATCCATTACTATAAAACATACTATAATACTACTACAAAAGGGAATATGATTCCCAGGAGATTGGTTAACTGTTTTGTAGCCTAGGTAGAGATAGAAAAGTTGACTATATTTAGACTAGTCAATGTTATTTAATATCTTGAACTATCTCATGCTACTTGTTACTATGGTTTCAGAATTCTATGCTTAATATTGACATCTTTCATCTACTGTCTGAAGCTATTCAATAGCTTATTCAGGAATCCACTTCAAGGACCTTCCTGACCTTAATGAATTTCTTAATTTCCTTAATTTCATTTATTTTTTATTTTTTATTTTTGTCTTTTCTGGGGCTGCATCCGCGGCATATGGAGGTTCCCAGGCTAGGGGTCTAATCAGTGGTGTAGCCACCAGCCTATGCCACAGCTATGGCAATGCTAGCTGCCTCTGCAACCTACACCACAGCTTACAGCAATGCTGAATCCTTAACCCACTGAACGAGGCCAGGGATGGAACCCACAACCTCATGGTTCCCAGTTGGATTCGTTAATAACTGAGCCACAACGGGAACTCCAGCTTTATTAAATATATTGTTTAACTAGGAAAAAAATCTGTTGAACAGGACTAAATAAACCAAGAATAAAGCAGGATTTAGTACCATACCAATTGTAATTAAAATATTTAGCCCAACAAATAGAATCAGTGCTTACATTTTGATGAAAGTATTTTGAAGTCATGTGAATCAGAAGAATATCCAACATCTCTGGACTGGTAGAAGTTGAATATTTGAGACAAATTATTCTCAGAAACAATAATATGAATAAAAACTTCTTAATGATATATGGAGACAATTAAGCCTATTTTAAATAATTTAATTAATAATATAAAATGACTTCTGTTCATTTCTTTCCTACAACATCATTAAATATTATTGAGTTAGGTCCTGACATTTTATTCAGAATTATATTTCTGGCATTTAATTATTCAGCTCTAAATGTTAAGGATGTCAATTATATAAGCATCCATCTTTTTCACTATGGTCTCCCATCAAACATTAATAGTGGAAGCCTTAATTCATTTCAAGTAGTCTCAAATATCTGTCCTGAAGAAGGCTAACACTCTACAAGTGCTCTGACATCCTCTGTTAAGTAATTACTCTTAAAAATATCTCAGTAAATTCAATGCACTCCCAGAGGCATTTTAAATTATATGTCGTTAAAATGTAATGCTTTCTAAAATGACAAGGTCATGCCAAAAAGCAAAACTACGCTCTATTTTTATCTGAGACATATCTACTCCAATAAAAATGTTACAACTTACGCTTTAAAACCAGGAAAATGAGCCTGTGCTACACTAAGAGATGTAGTAATCAGGGCAAATTGTTATATACACCAACAATAAATCAATACTATGGTCTAATTCTGTGTGATAAAACGCTCCATTTGTGCATAGAGTAGGGCACTGAATATTTTGATATAATTTGGGACAAAATGTACTCACAAAACTGCATGTTGAACTGTCTCTAACATTCCCTCCTGACACTTCAACAGTTTCCTTCTTTTGGGTAGCTAATTTCTAAGTTAGAAAACATGGAAGTTACATGAAATTTTACCTCCGTGTTTAAATGAATATATAAATGAAGGAATGCCTTGCAAGGAAAACTGACCACTATACATTTTTGCCCCTCATTGCAAAATAATAAATACAGTTGGAAAAAATGTAAACATAAAATCCAAAGAGAGTTATGGGGGAAAATTAACCTAATTCCATTCTTACACTACAGAACAGAAAAATTTTTCTTAGTAAAACTACTTTGATAATCTGGAAATAATTATGTACTGGGTATGCTTTCTAAATTGTCCAGAGTCAGGATATTGACCAAATAGAATCTATTTTATTATTTCCATAAATTCAATCCCCTAGGAAGAATAAATATCATGTCTATGGAGACTGGATACTTATAACAATGACTGAATATACTAAGATTAATACTTTGCTAAGAATTTGATTTTGACATTTAAAAAGAAAAAAATAGTGTATAGAAAGATACTCATTTTCTAGTCTATTGTAAACATGAAAAAGGTATACACAAGTGATAGTTTTAATTTAGATGATTTTTAAAATGTTTACATAATATCAACTCTTACTTGAGTAAATCACTTCTAATATCTCTTCCACAAATATTCTTAACAAATTTTAAATAAATAGCCATCTCACACAAACTCTTCTAGTGAAAAGAAAAAGAGAGAACTCCATTTCTGAAGACATTTGAGCAAAATGAACTAGACAGCAAAACACAAAAAGAACATTAAAAGAGAGGGAAATAAGTTAATCTTGCTCATGGACCTAGATGAAAAATCTTAAAATACAAATTCATTTAGCAAAAGATTATCAATCAAATGAAGATTATTCCAGAAGTTGAAGTTTTTTGTTTTTTCAGTAATATTCATGTTATTTGTTTCAATGCATAATAAAAAAAGAAAGAAAAATTATGTTTTCTTTTTTAGATACCCTGGAGAGCATTTTATAAAAATGTATTGATATGTTTACAATATTAACAATAAGCATATAGCAGACATCTTATCCATAATGAATTATTTAAAGTTTTTCTCAAAAGGTAGACAGACCACCAAAGGAACAGAATTTGGTGTCCAGATAGCTATCTGTACATATATTGTCATTCAAATTGTGCTAACAATGACACTAATTCAAACTGAAGAAGAATGATCTTTCTGAAAAAATGGTTTTGGATAACTGAATGTCTCTAAGAAAATAATTGAAAAAGGCAAACCAATTAAAAAATCACAGAATAAAATATAGGAGACTATTTTATGTCCTTAGTTATACAAATATATCTTTAAAAAGACATGGAAGTGGAAAAGAATTTGGTTATATTAAGAAACCGTGTTTATTGAAAAACACAATTAAGAGAATGAAAAGACCAAAGAGAGTGGTTGAATATTTTCAGTATGTACATCCAACAAAAATTCATATATAGAACACAAAAGGCAAATTAACAACTCAATGGGAAACAAAAATAGCTACCTCAAAAAGTTTATCCAATTATCCAGTTAACACATTGAAACAGTATGTAACTTAGTCATCAGAAAAATGCAAGTTAAAATCAAAAGGCAATATTATTACACACCACAAAGACTGGCTAAAATTAGGACAAAAAATTCAAATTTATCTGAATAAATAAAATATAAAATTAATTCAAAAATAAATTCAGGAGTTCCCATTGTGGCGCAGTGGTTAATGAACATGACTAGGAACCATGAGGTTGCAAGTTTGATCCCTGGCCTCATTAAGAATCTCATATTGCCAGGAGCTGTGGTGTAGGTTGCAGACACAGTTCGGATCCCACATTGTGGGGTAGGTTGGCGGCTATAGCTCCGATTAGTCCCCTAGCCTGGGAACCTCTATATGCTGCGGGTGCGGCCCTAGAAAAGACAAAAAGACAAAAAAAAAATCCAAATGTAGGTTATAATATAGAGAAAAGGAATTCTTCTGCACCTTTGGTGAAAGTGTATTATTTTTAACTAATTTGGAAAACTTCTTGGCAGCATCTACTGAGCTTAATATATGAATATTATTTAATCAGCAACTACACTCCTTGCTATAATCCAAGAGATCTTTTTATGGATGTTTGCCATGATATAGGAACAAAAAATATAACTAACTACTCTTATTGTAGGAAGCACAAATGAGAAACAACTCAAATGCCTTCCAATGCATGTGGTATATTCAAACATTGAACCTTTACATGATACTGAAAATAATTATATACACATGTAACAAGAAAGATGAAACTTAAAATATTTTAATACAAAAAAATGGAAACTTAGGTACATGTAAAAGCTCTACATATTTTATTCTATTTAAAATTTAAAACACAACAAAAATCTTTCTGTGAAAAGTCAGCATTGTGGATACTCTTGGAATAAGAAGTGACTGGAATCAGTATTTGGAGTACTTCTGGGATGCTATAAACTGTAGTTCTTAATTTGGGTACTGTGCAACTCATTAATCTGTGCTCTTGTAATTTTAGCACTTCTCTACAAAGTACTTCTAAACAAGCTTATAATATACAAAATATAGGTTGGGAAAGAAAAAAGTTAATATATTAATGTACACGCTTAAATTGAGAAAAGTGATAGAAACTGATATAGTAAGAAATAAATTTATCTTTGCAAACATTTGAAAGCAGAACTGAACAGCCGGACAGCAAGGACTATGAAACTGCTGTGTTACAGTCTATATGTAAACAGTGTGTTTTCTTTATATTTTTACTTTAATGTTAAGATTTTTCTCAAGACCATTACAGATTCCTTTCAGAAACGATATACAAATACAGAGGAGTGAGAGAATGAATCCGAATAAGAAATTAGATTTATTTATCTATCATCTGAGCCAATGTAGAGTGCAAAATTTTCATTAATGCTAAACTAGATATTCACTTTGTCTCTGAAGAAATTACTGTAGATGTGATGTTGGATGTGATGTTACATTGAGCTAATATTTAATATTTAGGAGAATTAACATGTGAGAGCCATCAGAAATATTTTTTTAGATTACATGTTCGTTAGTCATCATTATACTAAGAAATGGGATGCATATGTTAATAAACAGTATTCAGGGAAGTTCCCTTTGTGGCTCAGCGATTAACAAACCCAACTAAGATCCATGAGGATGTGGGTTCAATCCCTCGTCTCGCTCAGTGGATTGAGTATACAGCATTGCCATGAGCTGTAGTGTAGGTTGCAAACAGGGCTTGGATCCTGCATTGCTGTGGCTGTGGTGTAGGCTGGAAGTTACAGCTCCGATTCATCCCCTAGCCTGGGAACTTCTATATGCCACAGGTACAGCCCTAAAAAGCAAACAAATAAACAAAATACAAAAAAAAAAAACAGTATTCATAAAGGACATAGTGAGAAATTATTTAAAGGAAATGTAAAAAAATAAGTTAATATTACAGGTAAGTCTCATCTACTATTAAATAATAAAATCTATTATATATTTTTATAGCTAACAATAATTGCTAATTTTATTCTTTACCATTTAATGCATTTATTATGCTGACTCTAATGAATTTTATGCTATTACTAGTTTTTTTTTTATTGTGGTGAAGTCGACAGTACAAAATGTACCATTTTAAGAAGTGAAAGCAAGGACTTAGCTATTTGTATACTCATATTCAGTAGCATTATTCACAAGAGCCAAAAGATGGAAGCAATCCGAGTTCAATGATGACTGAATGGAGAGAAAAAATGTGGAATATGCAGATGGTGGAATATTATTCAGCTCTAAAAAGGAAGGTAATTTTGACACATACTGGGTGAATCTTGCAGACATTATATTAAATGAAGTAGTCAGTAAGAAAAATGATTCCACTTATCTAAGGTACCTAGAGTAGTCAACTTCATAGAAACAGAAATGAGAATGGTTGTTGCTAGGGGGTGGGGGGATTTTTAACTATTTTAAAACTATTTTAAGTATTTTAAACTAAGCAAAAAAGTTAAAATGGAAAATTTATCACAATAAAAATTAAAAATTACCTTATAATCATTTTTAAATGTACATTTCTCTAATACTAAGTAAATTTGCCTGTTGTACAACCATCCCCACCAACAGTTCCCAAGACTTCTCATTTTCCCAAACTGACTCTGTTGTTAATAAAAAATAACTTCCCATTTCCCCATTCCTCCAGATCCTGATAATCACCTGTATGATGTTGCTGACACTTTTTCTTTTGTTTTTATGGCCACACCTATGGCATATGGAAGTTCCTGGGCCAGTGGTCAAATTGGAGCTGCAGCTGTAGGCCTATGCTACAACCACACCACCACCAGATCCAAGCCGTGTCTGTGACCTATGCCGCTGGTTGGGCAATGTCATATCCTTAATCCACCGAGCAAGGTCAGTGATAGAACCTACATCCTCATGGATACTAGTTGGATTCTTATCTAGCTGAATCACAATAGGAACTCCCTACTGATGCTCATTCTATCTACCTATCAACAGGCATACTTCAGAGATATTCTGGGTTTTGTTTCAGACCTCTGCAATAAAGTGCCTATTGCAATGAAGCAAGTCATGCAAATATTTTTGGTTTCCTAGTGCATGTAAAAGTTATGTTTACCCTATACTTTACAGTCTCTTACGTGGAATAATAGCATCATGTTAAAAAAAAGCCATACTTTAATTAAATATACTTTATTGGTAAAAAACACAACCATAATCTGAGCCTTCAGTGAGTCAGAGTAGTAACATCAAAGATCTCTAATCACAGACCACCCTAACAAATAATAATGAAAAAGTTTGAAATATTGCAAATGGTACCAAATATGACACAAAGACAGGAAGTAAGCAGATGCTGGTAAAGAAAATGCTGCTTATAGTATTTCTAAATGCAGTGCTGCCACAAACCTTCAATTTGTAAAAAATGCAATTATCTGCAAAGTGGGATAAAAGGAGGTATACCCGTGTCTGTTTCTCTACTTCCCATCCATCTTTTGATCACATATCTATTTATCTATCTCCATCTGTTCAACATCACAAATACTACATTTACATTTATTTTCTTTCTTTTTCATTCTTTGCTACAACTATTCCATATTATCTACATTTTTGGTTTCAAGAAAACCCTTTAGGATGCCCTTTAGTGGAGGCCTATTGCATCAAATCCTCTTTCACATTTTTTTGTACTAGACATATCCCTATTTTACCTTCATTCTCAAAATATATTTTCGTCGGCTATTAAATTTTGTGTATGTTGTTAATTTGTCACTTTTAAGATAAATGAAATTATCTTCCATTATTTGTGCCAAGAATTTAACACTGTTAATTTAATGAAAGCTTCTCAGAATGTAATCTACTGTTACCTTTTCCCCTCACTTTAAAAGAGGTATTTTACTATGATATGTTTAGAAAAGAATATGTTTAGAAAAGAATATTTTACAATTACTTATACTTGTCATATTTGTTCATATTATTGAATCTTTCCCAATAAGTTTCATTTCTTTTAAAGATGTAAGCCAGTATTTTCTCAAATACTGGATCCTCCCCATCCTCTTTTCCAATCTTTCTGGAATTCCAATTACATGTATGTTAGATCTTCTTCTTTTTAATATTTCCATGTTTATATATTTTCAGGTCTGATTACATGTAGTTTCTCCTGAGATGTTTCTTCATTCATATATTCACCTTCAACTATGTCTAACCTGTTAAAACTATATGCTGAGTTATTGAGTTATTTTAATAATTATATTTTTTCATTCTTAGAATTTATGTTTCATAACTGATATGAATATTCTATATACAGTCCACTCCTGTTGTTACTACCAAGTTTTTAATATCAAGGAATATAGTCAACAGTGTCACTATGAAAAATCTATGTCTATTAATGCCAGTATTTATTAGTTTTCAGTCTATTTCCTTTTTTTCCTATTATTTTTCATAGACCTCACATGTAATACACTTATCTTTTCAAACATATTTTTAAGTAGTTTGTAGAAAATATTTGGAGGTTATGAATGATATTATCTTCTTTTAAGTTCCTAAGAAATGTGAAATCTGGAATCATATGATAATCCTTTATATAGTACTACGCTGATTCAAAGCTATGTTGAAGTTCCTATTAAGTCCAGTATAATTCTGTTTAACCCTTATTCCTAGGGAATAGCTCTTCAAGATTCCAATCCAAATGCTAGGTCACTTCCCAGCTCATGTCCTCAAACTATAGTGGTTTCTGAATTCCAATGTTATATATCCATTTTCAGCCCTTCCCCTGACAAATCCAGAAATAGCAAATACTAAACTGGAGAAAATCAGCCTCATATACTGACTTTCATTTCTGAAGCCTGTCTTCTTTTGAATCTTAGCCCAGAGATTAATAATTTAGTAATGTCTAAATGGTTATCTAATGTCTTCAATGTGTGTGTATGTGTATGTTCATACACTGTGACAAACACACAAGACATCTTTTGACATTAGAACACTCGTTTAGTATGAGTCAGAATCATATTAACATATGTTAGACAGAGGTTATATATTTCTATTATAATAGAAATGTAACACATATGCTAATACATAATGTACATGGTAAGTAACCCTATGTCAAAGAATGGAATTGCCTTAGTTTGGCCAGACACATACATACACACGGACATACAACTTCACTTCTATGTTAATCTTCATTGACTATCTTCATAAAGTAGGGCAAGAGCTCATGAAACTAAAATTATGTTAAATCCACACACTAATAAGTTTAAATGCATATAAAATTTATATCATTTACTGGCATCATTAAAAAAGAATACAAGTAATGCACAACTACTTATAAGAGCAGTTGCAAATATATACATATACATACATTCATATATACACTAATATATGTGCAAATAATTATGCATATACAAATGCACAGATAAGAATAGATTTTCAAATTTGTACCACATATTAAAATACTGTGTATAGACTTTTTCAGTGTTATAAATTCTGACTGGTTTTGACCTTTCTCTTTGAGATTTTGCTCAAAAGAATATAAATAAGAAAATATAAGCTCAATAAATCAATATTCAGCCCATAAAAAGTCAACATTGAGAGTATTATCAGAATATTTCACAAAATATATGTTGTATTAAAATTCACATACTATAGTTTTTACATGAAAAACTATACATGGATCTTCTGTCAAGGGAATCAAAAATTTTTATCTGTGTATGTTTTTAGGATTTCTCTTTCTTTGTATAAAGCAATTACCTTAAAATCTGTAGTTAAAATATAACTGAAACAGGTACAAATAATTATCATAACTTAATTTTTAGTGTAATTTATTCTTTGGATTGAACTGATTAAACTTACTGAAAAAGCTCTAAGTATGTTCTTTATCTAGGCATTTAAGTTGCTCTGACTTCTCATCAACGTTTCTAAGCAAGATGATTTATGTAGAATATTTTGAATTATAGTAATACACACCTTAAGAAATCCAGAAAATGGTGTATCTTCCAATTATAATACCACATTCACTATCCAAGGCAATATCTTCCTCCTTTAGTTGGGAATGGGTATACATGGTTAGGAATAATTTTGACAATATTAACATAACATCTGAATAATATAATGTCATAAAATGATGGTGCTAGGAACAAGTCTCTCCCAAAATTTATTTTGACCTAAAAGTATTTGACATAAAATTGGAATATAAAGACTAAATTTTGGTCACACCTAATTGTAAAAAACAGTATTCTAGAAAAGTTATACCATATTTTGGAATAGATGCACAAGTCTAAGGGAATACTGATATTTAAAAAGAGTGGTCACTTTTGGAAAAAAAATTTTACATTTTAAATAATTATAATTATTTAATCTTAATTTTTCTTACTTATCTATCTACTCCATGATCATCTTTACTCCATTTTAATTTTATTTAATACTTCTTAAAATAGTTCCCTCAAAACCAACAATGATTTATTTTATAGAATTTAATAATACTTTGAATACCCAAGCCTCATGACATAGATTCCAGAAATACTTAGTTTCAAATGCCTTCTTAGAAATTGTGTGCCAATCAACTTAAAGGTGGTAAATTCATGTCTTTGAACTTTTTGTTCATTTTAAAAATGGGAAAAATAATAAAATCCAATTAACCTGGTTGCTAAATTAATCTGTTGAGAAACAGCTTGGTGGTTGGCAGAAAAACAGCACTCAAGAAATTACTACCACTATTAAGTATGATTATTAGTAATACACTTAAACTGGATTATTCTGGAAATAATACATTTTTAATAAAATTGTTTCCTAGTCTAATGATTTAGCTGGATTTTCAGAAAGTTTGCTCTAAACCTTACACTATATAGTTTTGAATCGTCTTTCAACATTCAATTTTTTTCCAAATGTGAACTAATAATGTATTAGCTACTACATTCTAATAATTTTAACCAAAGCCACATGACAAAACTCATTCGTATTACTTCTTCTGTAAATTAAATATTTTTCTACAGAATGATAGTGTGTTAAATATATTAAAATACCTGATAGAAATATGCAGAAAAATAAGACAATTATTACATAATCCCAAATGCCAATTATTTCCATTCTGTTTTTGGTCGTTTCCTTTCTTTGCACATATTCATTTACAGATTTATGCAATGACATTAGAAATGGATTTTATGAGGTATCTGAAATAAAGACTGAAGATGAACTTAACATCAAAGCTAGAGACAAACTAATGACAAAAAAAATAAATTCATAAAAAAGATGGGAGATTGGATGTTTTTGTGGTATTGCACATATATCAGGTAAGCTGTGCATACCTAGGAAGAAAAATTAGTCTTTTTGGTCATTATGCCATACTCAGAGTTCTCAAACAAAAAATTGAAGAAATAAGGAAGCCAGATAGCACACAAATGCAAGTGTCTTAGGATGACAAAAGAGGCTTAAAATCAAATCCATACTGTTAAAATATAAGGAAGGAGCAGTTGAAGAAAAACAAAAAATAACTCTGAACATTCAATTCTACATGACTTGGAAACAAAAAGGATGTAGGAAGAGAGAGTGATAGAGTGCCTTTCTCTGGAGGTAGCCATTTTGGGAAAATCTGGCCCCACCTGTCAGCACTGAGAAACCCCAGACCAAACAACAATCTAGGTGGGATCATAGCCCTGTCCCTCAGTAAACAGACTGCCTAAAGACCCCCCAGGCACACAGATGCCTCTAATCCCATCCAGAGACAAAGCCCCACTCACCAGAGGGATAAGAATCAGCTCCACCTACCAGTGGGCCCACAGCAAGCCCCCATACAGACTTCAGCCCCAAGGGGTGCAGACACCAGAAGTAAGAGAGGCTACAACTCTATTAGCTATAAAAAGGTCACCACACCAAAAACCTAAAAAAAATGAAAAGGCAGAGAACTATAACTCAGATGAGGGAGAAAGAAAAAAACCCAGAAAATCAGCTAAGTGATCAGGAGAGTCTCAGCCTCCAGGAAAAAGACTTTAGACTGTTGATGCTGAAGATGATGCAAGACATTGGAAATAAACTGGAGGCAAAGATGGATAACTTACAGGAAACACTGAGGAAAGAGATACAAGATATAAAACTTAAATGAGACGCAAAATACAATAACTGAAATAAAAAATTCACTAGAAGCAGCTCACAGCAGAATACAGGATGCAAAAGAATGAATAAGCGAGGTGGAGAACAGATTAGTGGAAATTATGGATGCAGAAGAGAAAAAAAGATTGAAAACAAATGAAGAGAGTCTCAGAGAACTCTGGGACAACATTAAATGCACCAACATCCGTATTATAGGGGTGCCAGAAGGAGAAGAGAGAGAGAAGGAGACAGAAAAAATATTCCAAGAGATAATAGCCAAAAGCTTCCCTAACATGGGAAAGGAACCACTCACTCAAATCCAGGAAGCACAATGAGTACCAGATACAATAAACCCAAGGAGGAATACACTGAGACACATATTGATCAAATTGACCAAAATTAAAGACAAAGAGAAAATACTGAAAGCAGCTAGGGAAAACAAAATAAAAGGGAACCCCCATAAGCTTATTGGCAGATTTTTCAGCAGAAATTCTGCAGGCAAGAAGGGAGTGGCATGATATACTTACTGTGATGAAAGGAAAATAAACTCCAACAGAGATTACTTTATCCAGCAAGGCTGTCATTCAGATTTGAAGGAGAAATCAAAAGCTTCACAGATAAGAAAAAGCTAAGAGAATTCAGCAACACTAAACCAGCCCTACAACAAATACTAAAGGAACTTCTCTAGGCACAAAAGAAAAGACAGCAACAGGAAAAAAAAAAAATACCACAAATGACAAGGCTCACCAGTAAACGTATATAAAGATACGAAATCATCCATGCACAATTATGCCACCAAAATCAGAAATCATGAGAAGAGGTGGGTACAAATGCAGGACACTGGAGATTAACTTGCAATTAAGAGACCAACAATTTAAAACAATCTCATGTACATATAGACTCATACCAAAACTTCAGAATAACTGCAAACCAAAAATCTACAATTGATACACAAAGAAAAATCAACTCAAATACAACACTAAAGATAGTCATCAAACCACAAGAGGAGAGAACAAGAGAAGAAGGGAAGAAAAAAGAGCAACAAAAACAAATCAAAAGCAATTAATAAAATGTCAATAAGAACATACATATTGGAGTTTCCATTGTGGTGCAGTGGTTACCGAATCTGACTAGGAACCATGAGGTTGCAAGTTCGATCCCTGGCCTTACTCAGTGAGTTAAGGATCCAGTATTGCCATGAGCTATGGTGTAGGTCACAGATGTTGCTGGGAACCCACTTTGCTGTGGCTGCGGCATAGGCCGGCGGCTACAGCTCCTATTACACCCCTGGCTTGGGAACCTCCATATGCCATGGGAAGCGGCCCTAGAAAAGCCAAAAAGATTAAAAAAAATAATAACATACATATCAATAATTACCTTAAATATTAATGAACTAAATGCCCCAACCAAAAGACACAGACTGGCTGAATGGAGATGAAAACAAGACCCATATATATGCTGTCTTCAGGAGACCCACTTCAATTCTAGGGACACATACAAACTGAAAGTGAGAGGATGGAATATTTCATGCAAACGGGGATCAAAAGAAAGCTGGAGTAGCAATACTCATATCAGAAAATAGACTTTAAAATGAAGAATATTTTAAGGGACAATGAAGGTCATTGCATAATGATCAAAGGATCAATACAACAAGAAGATACAACAATTTTAAATATCTACACACCCAACATAGGCAACTGCTAACAACCTTAAAAGGACAAATCAACAATAACACAATCATAGTGGGGGACTTTAACACCCCATTTACAGCAATGGACAGATCAACCAGACAGAAAATCAATAAGGAGACACAGGCCCTGAATGAAGTATTACACCAGATGTACTTAATAGATATTTATAGGACATTCCATCCAAAAGCAACAGAATACACATTCTGCTCAAGTGCACATGGAACATTCTCTAAGAATGATCACATCTTGGACTACGAATCCAACCTAGGTAACTTTAAGAAAACTGAAACAATATCAAGCATCTTTTCCGACCACAATGCTATATGACTGGAAATTAACAAAAAGAAAAACTGCAAAAAACACAAACACATGGAGACTCAACAACATGCTACTAAACAACCAATGGATCACTGAAGAAATCAAAGAGGAAATTAAAAAAAACCTGGAAGCAAATGAGAACAAAGATATGACACTGCAAAACCTATGGGATGTGGCAAAAGCCATTCTAAGAGAAAAGTTTATATCAATAAAAGCCCACCTCAGGAAACAAGAAAAAGCTCAAACAAATAAGCTAACCTTATATCTAATGCAGCTCTAGAGAAAAGAATAGACAAGACCTAAAGTTAGTAGAAGGAAAGAAATCATGAAAATCAAAGCAGAAATCAATGAAATAGAAACGAAGAAAACCATAGAAAATATCAAGGAAATGAAAAGCTGGTTCTTTGAAAAGATCAACAAAATTAATAAACCCCTAGCCAGACCTATCAAGAAAAAAAAGAGGACTCAAATCAATAAAATTAGAAATGAAAAAGGAGAAGTAACAACGGACATCACAGAAATACAAAGGATCATAAGAAACTAATACATGCAACTATATGTCAATAAAATGGAAAACCTAGAAAAAAATGGACAAATTCTTAGAAAAGTACAATCTTCCAAGACTGAACCAAGACAAAATAGCAAAGATGAACAGGTCAATCACGAGAACTGAAATTGAAACTGTGATTAAAAAACTTCCAACAAACAGGACCAGATGGCTTCAGAGGAAAATTCTATCAAACATTTAGAGAAGAGCTAACACCTCTCCTTCTGAAACTATTTCAAAAAAATTTCAGAGGAAGGGATACTCTCAAATTCATTCTATTAGGCCACCATCACACTGATACCAAAACCAGACAAAGGTCCCACAAAAAAAGAAAACTACAGGCCAATTTCACTGATGAACATTGATGCAAAAATCCTTAACAAAATACTAGCAAACCTCATCTAACAATACATTCAAAGGATTGTACATAATGATCACGTGGGATTTATCCCAGGAATGCAAGGGTTCTTCAATATCTGCAAATCCATCAGTGTGATTCACAACATTAACAAACTGAAGAATAAAAGCCATATGATCCTCTCAATAGACGCAGAAAAAGCCTTTGACAAAATCCATCACCCATTTCTGATAAAAACCCTTCAGAAAGTAGCCATAACGGGAACCTACCTCAACATGATACAGGCCATATATGATAAACCCACAGTGAACATCATTCTCAATGGTGAAAAACTGAAAGAATTCCTGCTGAGATCAGGAACAAGACAAGGATGTCTGCTCTCTCCACTACTCTTCAACATAGTTTTGGAAGTCCTAGCCACAGCAATCAGAGAAGTAAAAGAAATAAAAGGAATCCAAAATGGAAAGGAAGAAGTAAAAGTATCACTATTTGCAGATGACATGATACTATACCTAGAGAATCCTAAAGGCTCTACCAGAAAACTGTTAGAGCTCATCTATGAATTTGGCAAAGTCGCAGGATACAAAATTAATACACAGAAATCAATGGCATTTCTATACCCTAACTATGAAAGATCAGAAAGAGAAATTAGGGAAGCAATCCCATTTACCATCACATCCAAAAGAAGAAAATACCTAGGAGTAAACATACCTAAAGAGACAAAAGACCTGTACTCTGAAAACTATAAGACACTGATGAAAGAAATCAAAGATAACACAAAGAGATGGAAAGACATACCATTATCATGGATTGGAAGAGTCAATATTATCAAAATGAC
The DNA here is from genome assembly GCF_054392235.1 of Sus scrofa. Classification (NCBI taxonomy): domain Eukaryota; kingdom Metazoa; phylum Chordata; class Mammalia; order Artiodactyla; family Suidae; genus Sus; species Sus scrofa. Next base: position 68,179,915 of record NC_139390.1, read on the forward strand.
TATGCTACCTAAGGCAATCTACAGATTCAATGCAATCCCTATAAAATTACCAAGGACATTTTTCACAGAACTCGAACAAAATATTTTAAAGACTGTTTGGAAGCACAAAAGACCCAGAGTAGCCAAAGACATCCTGAAAAAGAAAAACGGAGCTGGAGGAATCAGGCTCCCAATCTTCAGACTATACTACAAAGCTACAGTCATCAAAACTGTATGGTACTGGCACAATGACAGAAATAGAGATCAGTGGAACAGGATAGAAAGCCCAGAATTCAACCCACGCACCTATAGCCAACTCATCTATGACAAAGGAGGCAAGAATATACAATGGAGAAAGGACAGCCTGTTCAATAAGTCATGCTAGGAAAACCGGACAGCCACATGGAAAAGAATGAAATTAGAACACTCCCTCACACCATACACAAAAATAAACTCCAAATGGATTCAAGACCTAGATATAAGACCAGACACTATCAAACTCTTAGAGGAAAACATAGGCCAAACCTCTCTAACATAAACAAGCAGTATATTCTCAAATCCACCTCTTAGAGTACTGACAGTAAAAACAAAAATAAACAAATGGGACCTAATCAAACTTAAAAGTTTCTGCAACACAGTAAAGAAACCCTAAACGAAATGAAAAGCCAACCCACAGAATGGGAGAAAATCTTTACAAATGAAGAAACTGACAAGGGATTAATCTCTAATATTTATAAACAACTTTTGCAGCTCTATACCAAAAAACCAAACAACCCCATACAAAAATGGGCAGAAGATCTAAACAGACCGTTCTCCAAATAGACATACAAATGGCCAAAAAACACATGAAAGGATGTTCAACATCACTCATTATTAGAGAAATGCAAATCAAAACCACTATGAGGTACCAACTTACAGTGGCCAGAATGGCCATCATCAAAAATTCTACAAACAGTAAGTCCTGGAGAGGGTGTGGAGAAAAACGAACCCTATTACACTCTTGGTAGGATGGTAAATTGGTGCAACCACTGTGGAAAACAGTATGGAGATTCCTCAGAAAACTAAAAATAGAACTACCATTTGATCCAGCAATCCCACTCCTGGGCATCTATCCAGAGAAAATCATGACTTGCAAAGACACATGTACTCTGATGTTCACTGCAGCACTATTTGCAATAGCCAAGACACGGAAACAACCTAAATGTGCATCAAGAGAGGAGTGGATCCAGAAGATGTGGTACATATACACAATGGAATATTACTCAGCCATTAAAAGGAATGGAATACTGGCATTTTTAGCAACATGGATGGACCCTGAAATTGAGTCAGATTTTGTGTTATGTTATAACAGCATAAGGCTGAATTACAAGGAATGTGATGTGAAAATTGATAGAAAAATAAGTAGTTTAAAAAGATTAAGAATAAATCATTGGAGAAATATAGTTTTTTCAATATATAGCAATAATTAGATCTACATACTGTACAGCACAGGAAACAAAATGAAATTATTAAATTCATTATATATCTTAAAGATAAAAACATGTATGTATCATTTTAATAATTTTTAAAGATCCATATTAAGGAAATTTTTATCATTTTATCTTCTAAATAATATAGTTAGTTTTAATAGAGGTAATGATATCCAAGAAAATTCTTTCAAATCATGGGCAGATATAAATCAATATTGTGGTTCTCTTTGCTTTATCACTAAAAAACAAATCTTTATCTTCCGTGGTGTATTTTTTTGACGTGTGAACCAATGCAAAGTTTTTCAGAAAGTTCTTTTGTACAGGTACATTAGCAGTCTACATAGGGATCCTCTAATGGCATGGATATTATTTTAATGGTTATTTCCAAAATGTGACAAGAAATTCAAGCTAAAACAATGTTAATGAGAACAAAAAACAGACTCGGTGTCTGTCCATGCTCAGCCCATTAGCCCCCACCATTCTTGCTCCCCTCAGCAATACAAGTTAATGAGGGTCGGAGAGCTTCACCCTGAGTAGAGATTGAGAGGGGCAACCCTATCATGTTGAATGTCTTATGATTTTACTCTGTCACTCATGCTGTTAAGTTACTGATTTGTTGTTGTGATTTTTTTTCTTATAAATTTAACCATACTTGCTGGTAAGCTTTCATTTGTCTAAAAAATTATATTACTTTGTTCCAAATGCTATTTTTCCTACATAGCATTGCTTAAATTTTTTTAAGTGTTGTTTATACTACCTTAGTATAAAAACACTTATCAGAAAACTACAGCAAGACCTTATTTTTTAAACATATATTCACATCATTAAATTATAATTTTAGGTCCTATTATTCTCCTCATTCCACCTTGGTATTAACTACTGCAAAGAAAGTCCAGTAAATGACCCTCTTATATACTCTCATCTCATCAAAATAATAAATAATAAAAATAAATAATACTTGGAAATATAAATCAAATACAACTTAAATATTCTGTACTTTCAGAGTTACCTCTACTCAAAGAAAATACAGAAAGGATATAGGAGACACTGTGATTAACTGGGGGTTGGGGAGTATGCTTCTTCAGGCCAGAGAAATTATCTAGATCTATGTCCATAAATGTCAACAACATGGCACCAGCTATAGGTCCTTTAAAAATCATATAATCTCTTTGACTCTTGTTTGTGTCCTTTATAAAAGCAATAATAAAAACTAAGGAATATTCTAGGAAAAATTTCATCATGTAAAATATATGTGTGTCTATACACAAAATATTAATAACCAACTCCATAGTGAAATATGTGTATACACAAATACATGAGGGTACACAAAAAATACAAATATACACATATATTTACATATTTAACTTAACTAAAATAATGAGAATTATGATGTTTGACAATGGTGTGTAACAGTCCATTATTTTTTGTTCATTTATTGATCCAGTTGTTCATCTCCTTGATTTGAATATGAATTCCATGAGACATGGAACAATTTTGTTCACTACTTAATTTCTGGCATCTGGAACAACATCTTGCATCAATGAAATATGGACAAATGACAAAAGGATAGAAACATGGTCATTGGATTAGAACAGCATGATGACAGTAATCTGGATGACAACTGTAGCACTGAAGCTTAAAATAAACTGAAAGACATTATTAATGTTTTGAGGTGACATGCTTAAGTAAAAAGAAAACTTGGTCACAGATTCGATCTTAGAGTGGAAAAATGATACAAAAATAAATGGCTTTAGTGATGTGAAAAGTAGTTGGAAATTGACAGAAAAGGGAAACAAATTGAAATGATATAAAATGGACATGTACTTTACATTAATTTAGGAGACAGTTAAAAGAAGAGTTATGTAAGAAGTTATCAAAGAATTGAGCTCTTGTCAAGACTAAGAACTGAAAGAATGAAAATACTGGGACCAAAATAAAATTGAAGACTGGTAGGTATGGCTATAAAGGTAAGCAAAGATTTTTACCATTTAAAATCCTGTAGGGTAGTTTAAGAATTTTGAGATATCTTATAAGAGCAACATGGAGTACCTAAATAATTTTAGGCAAAGAAGTTGAAATAAAAGTTTTGTATTTTTTGAGAAATTACTCTCAGTGCAATGATAAAGCTAAGAATTGATATGAGTAGACTTGTAAGGGATGGCATAGGAAAAGAAACATGCAGCCTTGATATGGTATCAGTAATTAGCAAGGGAAAAAGTGGATGATTCAAGAATTTAGGAGAAGCCCAATTGTGAACTGGTAATTAATATAATGTAAAATTTATGAAAAAGCCATTTGGAACAAAGACTTAGATTTCTAGTCTAAACAAAACTATTGTGTGGTAATCACATTAACTGATATTGGGAATACTAGAACAATCATAGTGAAGAGAGTGATTATAAGTTATTACACTTTTGGGCACATTTGTCTCAGATTATCAATAAGACATTCATTTGGATAATTCAGTTATATAGTAGTTACACAGATATGAAGTGCAAAAGTATGGTCTGGAATTTTTCTATGGCAGATCAAGGTGGTGTAAAAGGACATGGAGCTCACCTCCTTCCACAAATACATCCAAAATACATCTACATGTGGAACAATTCTCACAGAATACCAACTGAACACTGACAGAATATGACAGACACCAAGTGCGAGAGAGATCTCTATGTAACCAGGAAGGACAAAAGGAAACACACACACACACACAAGGAAGCAGGACAGGACTTTCATCTTTGGGAGAGAGCTGAGAAATAAGAAAGGTTTCCACACCTGGGGAGCCCCTCAACCATCAGGAAGATCAGCCACGACAGAAGGAGAGGTTCACAGGCTCAGAGAAGAGCACAGCAGGCAGCCTGAAGCAGGCAGAAAGGCGACACCAGCACAGTGGATCTGTGCTACCCCCTGCAGTCCACAGCCAAGATATGCCCTTGCCAATATATAAGGGGGCTAGGTACAGAAAGCAGGACTGCAAAGGACAGGCCCAGAAGAGGACTGGGGTTTGCTGAGCAGAGACAGGCTGAAGGGGCTGAAGTGTGGTAAGGAACCCTACAGGTGGTATACAAGAATAACTCTGACCTGCCACAGAAGCAAAGCGCCATTATTATGGGGCATGTAAATGGATGAGTGGGGCCATCATAGCAGCCTCTTTCTCTGCACACACTCAGCCAAAGTGATGCTGCCTCTACAAGCTCTGGGAGCATGCTAACACCAACAGATTGTCTACATACAGAAGCAAGGCTGGTCCTCAGTGGTTGCGCCTAAAGCAGGGCTAAAACCAGAGCCCTCACCCTGTAGCTTTGTGATCAGCAGATTTATGCCACCACCTCCAGCTTTGTAAACTCAGTGCTTATGGGATATGCGAGTAGACAAAGGATGCTCCTGTGCCTCAAACAGGTCTGGCCTTAGCATTGTGGGCATTGTGGGTGTGTATGCAGGAGATGAACTGGGCCAGGGTCTGGGTTACAGAGTTCCCACAGCAGGTACCGGTGCAAGCAACTACAGTCCTGAGACCTAATATCAGTGGATCTTCCTTGGTAGCCTTGTGAAAACAACACCTAAGGGACACCAGGGCCAACTGTCATCATTTCCAAGGTTGAGGCAAGTCTGAGGGCACTGCCAAAAATGGTATAGTTTGTGAATCCCCACAGTGGGATACTGGTGGCACAACAGAGCACACTGCCTGATGGACAGTTCCAACAAATGAATACCAAGATATATTCAAACTTTTGAAAGGACAAAATATGTTACATAGAGCAGCAAGATTATCATTTAGAATAGAAGGAGAAATAAAGAACTTCTAAGACAAGCAAAAACAAAAAGAATACAATACTAAATCTATCTAAAGAAAATATTGAAAGATATTCACTCAGTAGAAAAGAAGCAATAATCTGTAAGAAATAGAAAATAACAATTGGAAAGTAAATCACTTAAACTAGTACACAGATTTTTTTAAAAATCCATTTTTTTTATTTTTTAGCAAAAGCAATGAGAACCACAATTAACAGCAAAATGATAAACACGGATATGTAAAAGATGACAACGAAATCATAAAATTTGGGGAAGGAGAGTAAGAAAATATAGATTCTTTCTTTTTTTAGAACATGTTTGAGCCTAGATGACAACAAGTCTAAAGTACTTAGATATAGAGAGGGGTTAACATACTTGAACAATAGGGTTACCACAAATTAAAAACATACAAAACAATTTCACAAAAACAAATAGAAAAGAATACAAGGGTAAGAAGGAAAAAAAATGTTCAAACTACAGAAGGTAAAACAAAAAGAAAAATAAAGCAACAAAGAAGTACAAAATCCACTAGAAAGCAAGGTTTAAAAATGACTATATATATATATCAATAATTACTTTAAATGTCAAATCAAAAGACAGTGGCAGACTGGATTTAAAAAAAAGAATAGTCTACTATACACTGCTTATAAAACATCCACTTTAGGGCAAAGGGCAAACATACATGAAAGTGAGGGGATATAAAAAGGTATTTCATGAAAATAGAAATGACAAGAAAGTGGAAGTTACAATGTTCATTTCAGATGAAAAAGACCAAAATAAAGGCCACAAAGAAAGATAACAAAGGACCCCATATATTAATAAAAGGATCAATACAAGAGAGGATATTACATTTGTCAGCATATATGCACCCGACATAGGAACACTCAAATACATAACACAAATTCTAACCAACATAAAGAGATAAACTGACAGTAATACAAGAACAGTAGGAGATTTTAACACCCCACTCACATTAATGAATGTATCTCCTAGTCAGAAAATCAAAAGGGCAAGAGATTCTAAATGATAGAACATATTTTCAGGACATTAACTGACATTTTCAGGACATTACATGCAAACAAACAAACAAAAAAACCCAGAATACACATTCTTTTCAAGTTCACATGGTACATTCTCTAGGCTGACCACATACTAGGACATGAAACACGCCTCTATAAATGAAAGAGTATAGAAATTATTTATAGCATGTCCCTGACCAAAATGATATGAAAACTAGAAATCAACCACACAAAAAGAAAAAAAAATAATAACTATTACACGGAGAGTAAAAAATATGCTACTAAAAAAACCAGTGGGTCAACATTGAAATCAAAGGGGAAATTTAAAAATACCTTGGGACAAATGACAGCAAAAACACAATCATATATATATCTATTGGATGCAGCAAACATAGATATTAGAGGGAAGTTAATACAAGTCTTCTTTAAATAAACAAGAATTATCTCAAATAAAGAGCCTAACCTATCACCAAATAAATAAAGAAAAAAGAAACAAAATCAAAAGCCATCAGTAGAAAGGAAATAATAAAGATCAGAGAGGAAATAAATAAAACAGAGATTAAAAAATAGAAAAAAAAAATAAGACCAACAGCTGGTTCTTTGAAATGGTAAACAATTTGACAAAATTCCAGCAAGGCTCAACAAAAAAAGAGAGGACCCACAAAAACAAACTAACAAAAAATTGATGTGGATAAATTATAACCAATATTGCAAAAATACAAAAAAAAATATAAGAGAATACTGTGAATATTACATGCTAACAAACTGGATGATCTAGAAGCAAATGGACAAGTTTTCAGAAACATACAGCCCAGCAAAACAAAATCAAGAAGAAATAGCTTGAACAGATAGATCACTAGCAGTCTAATAAAAGCTATAATAATAGTAATAATAATTTAAAAACTCCCTTCAAACAGAAGTCCAGAACTGCATGGCTTCATTGAGGGATTCTACCAAACATACAAAAAAGAACTCATACTGATTCTTCTCAAACTCTTCTAAAAGACTGAAGAGGAGAGAAAACTCCCAAAGTCATTCTATGAAACCACTATCATCCTCATAAAACTAGACAAAAGACACTACCAAAAAGAAAATTAAAAGCCATTATCTTAGATGAATACAGATGCACAGTCTCAACAAAATATCTGGAAAATAGAATCCAAAAATATCATACACCACAACCAAGCTGGATTCATCACAAGGTCACAAGGATGGTGCAACATATGTAAATCAACAAAGTGATACACTACAACAACCAAAGACAAAAAACTCATGATCAGCTTAATGGTTGCAGAAAAAACATCTGGTAAAATTCATTATCCATTTGTATTTAAAAAAATAAATTACAAAAGTGGGTATAGGAGGAGTTCCCATCATGGTTCAGTGGAAAAGAATCTGACTCGCATCTGTGAGGACACAGGTTCAATCCCTGGCCTTGCACAGTGGGTTAAGGATACGGCATTGCCATGAGCTGTGGTGTAGGTCACAGGTGCAGTTCAGATCCTACATTGCTGTGGCTATAGTGTAGGCCAGCAACTGTGGCTGTAGTGTAGGCCAGCAGCTACAGCTCCAATTTGACCCCTAGCCTGGAAAACTCCATATGCTGTGGATGCAGCCCTAAAAATGCCAAAAAAAAAGGGTATAGAGGGAACATATTTCAACAGAATAAAATCTATTAATAATGAACCCACAGCTAATAAAAAACCCAATGGTGAAAGGTTAAAAGCCTTCCCACAAAAATCAGGAACAAGATAAGCTTCCCACTCTTACTACTTCTATTCAAAATATTATTGGAAGTCTTAGCCACAGCAGACAAAAAGAAAAAAATATATCCTATGTGTAAGGGAAGAGGTAAAATTGTCATTATATGCTGAAAACATAATACTATATATAGAGTCATAAATATTCCATATAAAATTGACCAGAACTATGAACAAATTCAGCAAGGTAGCGAAATATAAGATAAACATACAGAGATCAATTTTATTTATTTACACTAATAATGAAACATCAGAAAGGGAATGTAAAAAAAAAATCCTCCTTAAAAACACATTAAAAATAAAAAAAAAACTTAGGAATAAACTTGACTAAGGAGGTGAATAACATATATGCAGAGATCTATAAAATACTGATAGAAGAAAATATAGATGATTCAAGGAAATGGAAAATTACCCCATGCTCTTGGATTTGAAGAATTAATATTATTAAGATGGCCACACTACCCAAAGCCATCTTCAGATTTAATATGATCCTTATCCAACTACCCATGAATTTTTTCACAAAAGTAGAATACTAAAACCTAAAGTTTATATAAAATCATAAAACACCCAGAATTGCTAAAGCAATCTTGAGGGAAAATAACAAAACAGGAGGCATAACCCTCCCAAGACTTCAGTTGGAGGCTGCATGGTCCCCTGTGCCCCTGCTGTCTTTGAAACAGTCACTGTTGGGTTCCTTACACATAGAGATGGAGCTGAAAACACAGTTGAACCACAGGGATGCTGCCACTGGGGAGGAAGAACTGAAATCTCTCCTCCCAGGTATGCAAACCACAAATTTCCACCTCCATTGCTGATTTTAAAAAATCAGTGCTGCTAGAATATCCAAACAATGAGAGCTCCTGCAGCTGAAAGGGTTGGGCTTTTATAGCTGTGGGCTTTGTGAGTGGGTACACACTGAGCTTGGACCAGGCTAGAGTATGAGCTGACTCTACAGCTCTTACAGTGGCCCAGAAGCCTGACTGTTACAGCCCTGAGTCCTGAGCTAGTGGATCAGCACTGGAGGCCAGATTAAAAGATGACTGAGAGACACCAGGGACAATAATCAACATACCCATGGGTAAGGTGGAGCTATGAGCAGTATCAACAACAGTGCACTTTGTGAGCTGCCACAACAGGTAAAAACTGACAAAAGAAAGCACACTTGCAGGTGAACAGCTCCAGTGGACTAAGTGGCTCCTCTTCCAGTGGGAGTGCTGTAATCCTGCTTACCTTACAATGCAGTTCAGAAGAACAGTTCAGAAACAGATCTGGTGGCTTTTACATCAACAACTAGGGAGCAGACATTACCCTTTACAGGACTGTGACAACTGAAGAGTAAACAGGAGACCCCACCCTGCTCCTTATCCAGTGCAGGCTCCTGTACCCACAACATTGATCACATCTCCTGTCAAGAGGGTAACATCCAGCATACACTGAGGAAAGAGATGGCAGGCACCCAAACTAAAACTAGCTTTCACACTAAAAAAATACTAAGTACAGACAGGCTGCATAAAGTCTTACTGAGCTAAAAGCTATCTCTAAACACATCCTTGTCAAGGCCCTGACCACCAGAGGGAAAAGACCCAGCTCCACCCACTAGTGGGCTGGCTGCAGTCCCTCCCACTAGGAATTCTGCACAAGCCCCCAGACCAAACTTATCTACCAGGAGGTAGACATAAGAAATAGGAAATAAAATCCAATGTCTTTTGAAAAGGAGACCACAATCATAAAAAATTTAGACAAAATGAGATGACAGAGAAATATGTTTCAGAAAAAGAAACAAGATAAAAACCCACAAAATCAACTAAATGAAGAGGAGATAGACAATCTACCTGAAAAAGCATTCAGAGTAATGACAGTAAGGATAATCCAAGATCTCAGAAAAAAAATGGATGCATGGATCAATAAGTTATAAGAAATGTCCAACAAAGAATTGGAAGATTTAATGAACAAGGAAACAAAGATAAACAACACAGTATCTCAAAAGAAAAATATACTAGCAGGCAGCAACATCAGAATACCTGAGGCAGAATAACATATTAGTGAGGTAGAAGACAGAACAGTGTAAATCACAGCCATGAAAAAGAATGAAAATACATGAGGATGGTCTAAGAGACTTCTAGGACAACATCAAATGTACCATTTCCATCACAGGGGTCGCAGAAGGAGGAGAGAGAAAAAAAAACCTGAGAAAATATTTCAAGAGATTATAGCTGAAAACTTCCCTAATATAAGAAAGAAACATTCAATCAAGTAGAGAAGCACGAAGAGTACCATAAAGGATAAACCCAAAAAGAAATATGACAAGACACAAATTAATCTAACTGAAAAAAGTTAAATGCAAACAAAAAAATAGTAAATGCCAAAAAGGGAAAAGCAACAAATAACATACAAGAAAATTTCCATAAGGTTATCAACTCATTTTTCAGCAAAAAATGTTACAAGCCAGAAGGGAGTGGAAGATATATTTACAGTGATGAAAGGAAAAAAAACCTTCAACCAAGAATATGTAATGTAGCTCTCGTTCAGACTGACAGAAAAATCAAAAGTTTTACAGACAATAAAAGCTAAAAGAATTCACGGCCACCAAACCAGCTCATCAACAAATGCAAAACAACCAAAAGATAACAATGGACACACTAATAAAAAAAAAAAGAAAAAGCACTTCAAATACAACACTAAATATAGTCAGCAAATCGCAAGATGAGAGCAAAAGAAAAAGTCAAGAAAAAGCCCAACAATAACAAATCCAAAGTGATTAAGAAAATAGCAGTAAGTATATACATACCAATAATTACCTACAATGTAAATGGATTTAAAGCTCCAACTGAAAGATAGACTGGCCAAATGGACACAAAACTAAGAACATATATGCTGTCTAGAAGAGACTCATTTCAGATTGAGTGATACATACAGACTGAAAGTAAGGGGATGGAAGAAGATATTCCATACAAATGGTAATCAAAAGAAAGCTGGAGTAGCAATACTCTTATCAGGCAAAATGGACTTGAAAATAAAGCATGTCAAAAAATACAAAGACAGACACTACATAATGATCAAGGAATCAATCCAAAAAGAAGATATAACAAGTAAAATATATATGCACCAAACACAGTAGTACCTAAATATATAAAGAAACTGCTAACAGCCATAATATGAAAAATCTAAAATAACACAGTAATAGTGGGGGATTTTAACACCTCAATTTCAGCAATGAACAGATGATCCAGACATAAAGGAACACAGACCTTGAATGCTACAAGAGACCAGCTATACCTAATTGATATTTATAGAACATTTCATCCAAAAGCAACAGAATACACATTTTTCTCTAGGACTGATCACATCTTTTGATGACAAATCAAGCCTCAGTAAACTTAAGAAAACTGGAATCATAACAGGCATTTTTTCTGACCACAACCTATGATAATAAAAATCAACCATGAGAAAGAAAAAAATTGCAAAAAAAAAAAAAAAAGAATGAAAAGAAACACATGGAGTGGAGGCTAAACAATATGCTACTAAATAACCAATGGATCAATGAAGGGATCAAAAAAACCTAGACTCAAATGATAATGAAGAACTACCTAAGACCTATGTAATACAACAAATGCAGTTTTCAAAAGGAAGTTTATATCAATACAATCTCACACAGAAACAAGAAAAATCCCAAACAACCTAATTTTATATGTAAGACAACTACCAAAGGAAGAAAAAACAAAACTGAAAGTTAGAAGGGAAGAAATCATAAAGATCAGAGCAGAAATAAAGGAGACAGAGACAAAGAGAATAGAAAATACTAATGAAAAAAGGTGCCCAATCTCACCATTTTTATTCGACATAGTTTTGGAAGTCCTAGCCATGGAAATCAAAGAAAAAGAAAATAAAGGAATCCAAGTTGGAAAAGAAAATGTAAAACTGTCATTGTTTGCAGATGACATGATACTATACATAGAAAATTCAAAAGATACTACCAGAAAACTCATTAATGAATTTAGCAAAGTTGCAGGATACAACATTAAACACAGAATCTCTTGCATTCCTATGTACTAACAATCAAAGATCAAACAGAGAAATTAATGAAACAAGCCCATTTACTATTGCATCAAAAATAATAAAATACCTAGTAATAAACCAATCTAAAGAGGCAAAAAAAAATGTATACTCTAAAAACTGTAAGACACTGATAAACGAAATCAAAGATGACACAAATAGGTGTAAAAAATACCATGCTCTTGGACTGGAAGAACCAATATTGTCAAAATAACTATATTACAACAAGGCAAACTATAGTTTCAATGTAATTCCTATTAAATTACCAGTGGCTTTTTCACAGAACTAAAACAAAAAATTTTAAAATTTGTTTGGAAATACAAAGACCCCAAATAGCCAAAGCAATATTGAGAAAGAAAAATGGAGCTTGAGGAATCAGGCTCTCAAACTTCAGACTACACTACAAAGCTACAGTCATCAAAACATATAATATTTCAATTAATCTATGACAAAGGAGGCAAGAACATAAAATGGAGAAAAGACAGCCTCTTCAATATGTGGTTCTGGGGAAATCAGACTGCTATACGTAAAAGAATGAAATCAAAATAATCTGTAACATCATACACAAAAATACATTCAAAATGAATTAAAGACCTAAAAATAAGACTAGATACTATAAAACTCCTAGATGAAAACATAGGCACAGCACTCTTTGACAAAATCACAGCAATATCTTTTTTGACCCACATGCTAGAGTATTGAGAATAAAAACAAAAATAAACAAATGGGACCTAATTAAACTTAAAAGCTTTTGCACAAAAAGGAAACCATAAACAAAAAGACAAGTCACAGAATGGGAGAAAAATCTTTGCAAACAAAGCCACCAATAAGGGATTAATCCATATAAACCTCTCACAGTTTTACACCAAAAAATAAATAAATAAATAAATAAAAATGCTCAGAAGATCTAAACACACATTTCTTCAAAGGAGACAGATGGCCAAAAAGCACATGAAATGATGCTCAACATCACTAATATTAGAGAAATGCAAATCAAAACTACAATGAGTATCACCTAACACCAGTCAGAATGGGCAGCACCAAAAAGGTTACAAAAAATAAATGCTGTAAAAGGGAACTCTCCTACTCTACTGGTGGGAATGTAAGCCAGTGTAAACACTCTGGAGAACAGTATGGAGAATCCCTAAATAACTAAATATAGAACTACCATATGATCCAGTAATCCCACTCTTGGGTATATATCCTGCGTATAACACCATAACTCACAAAGATACATGCACCACAATGTTCACAGCAACACTATTTACAATAGCCAAAACATGGAAACAACCTAAATGTCCAATAACAGAGGACTGCATAAAGAAGATGTGGAACATATATACAATGGACTATTACTCAACCATTTAAAAAGAATGAAATAATACCTTTTGCAGCATCATGGATGGACCTAGAAATTAGCATACTAAGTGAAGTAAGTCAGTCAGAGAAAGACAAATATCATATGAAATCATCAGTATGTGTAACCTAATAACAAATGATACAAAAGAACTTACAAAACAAAAACAGAAAGATTTTGAACCAAATTTATGGTTCAAAAGGGAAACTTGCATGGGGAGGTATAAATTATGGGGCTATGACTGACATATACACACTATATATAAAATAGGTAACAAAGACCTACTGTATAGCACAGGGTAAACTATTCAATACTATGAAATAACCTATATGGGAAAATAATCTGAAAAGGAATGGATATATGTATATACACAACTGATTTACTTTGTTGCATACCCAACACTAACACAATTTGTAAGTCAACTATATTCCAATAAATCTTAATTTTAAAAAATGGAAATTTCCAACTGCAGCACACTTGGATTGGTGATGTCTCTGCAGTGCCAGGATGCAGGATTAATCCCCAGCTGGGCACAGTGATTTAAGGATCTGGTGTTTCTGGAGCTGCGGCGTAGTTTGTAACAAGGGCTTGGATCTGTTCCCTGGACTGGGAACACTCCATGTGCCATGAGGTGGCCAAAAAAGAAAAAAAAAATGGCATAGTATTGGTACAAAAACAGACATATTGATCAACAGAACAGAATAGAGCACCCAGAAATAAACTCACACATCTATGGTTAATTACTCTTTGACAAAATAGACAAAAATATGTAACAGGAAAAAGTCTCTTCAGAAGGGGTTTTGGAAAAGTTGGATAGCTGCATGTAGATCAATGAAGTTAGAATACACCTTCACGCCATACACAAAAATAAACTCATAATGGTTTAAAGACTTAAAACATCAAGACATGACACCATAAAACTCCTAGAAATGAACAAAGGTAAAACATTCTCTGACATAAATCAAACTAATGTTTTCTTAGGTCATTCCCCCAAAGCAATAAAAGCAAAGATAAACAAATGGGACCAAACTTTTAAGCTTTTGCACAGCAAAGGAAACCATAAAAAAAAAAAAAACTAAACTAAAAGAAAGTCTATGGACTGGGAGATAATACATAAATGATGCAACTGACAAGGGCTTAATTTCCAAAATATACAAACAGCTCATACAACTCAACAACAAAAAAATAAATAACCTCAGGAAAAAATGGTCAGAGGACTTAAATAAACATTTCTCCAAAGAAGACATACAGAAGGCCAATAGGCACATGAAAAGATGTTCAATATCACTAATTATCAGAGCAATGCAAATCCAAAGTACAGAGTACCACCACCTCACACCAGTCAGAATTGCCATCACTAAATGTCTACAAATAGCAAATGCTCAAGAAGGTATGGAGTAAAGGGAACCCTCCTACACTATTGGTGGAGAGGTAGGTTGGTAAAAAGACTATGGAAAATAGTATGGAGGTTCCTCAGAAAGCTAAAAATAGAATTACCATATGATCCAGCAATCCTACTTCTGGGCATATATCCAGACAAAACCATGATTCAAATGATAAATGCAGTCCTATGGTCACGGCAGCACAAATTCACAATAGCCAAGACATGTAAACAAATGTTCAGATGTAAACAGATGAATAATGATGTGGTATATACATACAATGGAGTACTACTTAGTCATAAATAGAATGAAATTATGTCATTTGCAGCAACATGGATGGAACTAGAGATCTCATACTTAAGTCAGAGAAATATAAATATCATATGATATCACTTATATATGTAACCAAAAACATGTCACAAATTAACCTACCTACAAAACAGAGGCAGACTCAGACATAGAGAAGAGAGCTGTGCTTGCCAAGGGGAATGGAAGATGAGGGTAAAATGGATTAGGAGTTTGGGACTGGCAGAGACAACTATTATATATGGAATGGATAAACAAGAAGACCCTACTGTACAGTACAGAGAACTGTATTCAATACCTATAATAAACCATAATGGAAAATAATATAAAGAGAACATAAAATATATATGTATATATATCCTTCTGTTCAGCAGAAATTAACACAACATTGTAAAACAACTATATTTCAATAAAATAAATTTTTTAAAATGTCTGGCTTGGAAATAAATCATGTGTGGAAATTTCAGGATTAGATGGTAAGTGAAGAGATAAAAATAGAGGAATTGGAATAAATTTTACTTTTATGTATATGTGTTTAGACAACCCAATGATTTTATATTTTAAAGGTAATTTCAGATATTGACAAATTCAATTTATTAATATATTCATGAACAAAACAGTAATATAATCAGTCTTGTTAGTGTCTTTTCTTTTCTTGAGATCTTTCTCTTATGAAAGATAAATGGTCAGATTTTTACCGATACTCATTTACTCACTTTTCAGAAAGCATTTAAAGATGTCATATAAGAGCAAATAATTTAAGGTACATGTCCCATACTAAAAATAGTTCCATTGTGCATAATCAGAGACTTGTAGAGCATTGACTTTGCATATTACTAACGTTAACATTGCAACAACTTTTGAATATGAAGTTACATAACCACACTGTGACGACATTAATATGCATCAAATATTCCAACAATACATCTTACGGAAACATGATTCATCTTAAACACACTGATGATGTTTAAAGCAGAAGCATTATTGTAATTAATCTTGTCCTATGGGAGAATTCCATGAATAGTGCTGTGTTTATAATTTCAACTTCTAGATAATACACTGAAGCTTTAACATTTGTAATTGCACATATTTTGCTAAGTTAAACACCTTTTTATAGCCACACCCTCAGCATATGAAGTTCCTGGGCCAGAGACTGAAACTGAGCCTCAGCTGTGACCTAATACTGAAGCTGTGCCATGTGGGATCCTCTAACCGACTGTGCTGAGCTGAGGATCGAAACTGTGCCTCTCCATTGACCCAACCTGCTACAGTCAGATTCTTAATCCACTGTGCCATAGCAGGTACTCCTAGACATTTTTTATATACTAATGGTTATTCTGTTTTTATAAAACCTTATAAAATAAAGGTTAATTTTAAAATGAAGGATAAAATAATATATTCAGAAGTGGGATACTATCTTAAACTAAATGATGATAATTTGATGTTTTCTTTCCTGTGGAGACATTTTGGTTATTAGGGAAGCTCCAAAAATCTGCAGTACCAAAATCTCTCCCCTTACATTAAACTGCCTGATGAGAAATCCTTTCTAACTACTTTAACAGTGAGTTAATAAAATTGTAAAATTAGTCTACGCATATAGTGAAAAAGCAAACTCGTTAAAAGTATGAAAACTGCAAAAAAGTCCAATTACCCAGAGTATAAGTAATGAAAAGTTTCTTTTACATTTTATAGAAGAATATGTGCATTCTTTTGTTTTTAGAAAATCATATTTATAAGTATATATATTACCTTGATACATGAATTACTGACTAATACTTTGGATATCTTTATGCATTACTAAATATAGATCTATATTTCTATTTTTTAATTTTTTGTCTTTTTAGGGCCACACACGTGGCATGTATAAGTTCCCAGGCTAAAGGTCAAATCAGAGCTGCCGCTGCTGGCCCACACCACAGCCACGGCAATGCTGGATTGGAGCCACATCTGTGACCTATGCCACAGCTCAAAGCAACACCAGATCCTTCACCCACTGAGCAAGTCCAGGGATCAAACACATGCCCTCATGAATACCACCAGTCTGGTTCATTACCACTGAGCCACAATGGGAATTCCCTTTATTTCCATTGTTTTAATAGCTGTTCAATATTCTAATAAATAACAGAAACTTAATTTGGCAGAAATTAAGGTAGTGTGGTAAATGTCAGATTAAATGAAACTGGAGAGTTATACAACAGACAGATTAAGAGGATTTTTAGGGCTTGATAAAGACCTTTTACATTGAACATACAAAACTTGATTCAGTTTCCCCTATCATGTAATAATCCAGCCCTCTGCCAGCATTACTTCACCCATTTCTTATAATCCTCTTTTAAACCATCAGAATTTACATAGCATTTCTTTCATTCACACTTGAAGATATCAGTCTTATTTTATGCCAATTTCTGTGTTGTTTGTGAATTTTAGGTTTTTTATTTGTTATGTTATCAGATGTTCATTTTACATCATTACATTTTTGTTGATTTTGAGAAAAGGGTATGGACTGTCAGAATTGCATTTTGTTTTCAAAACTAACACATCACTTTGTTAGAAACAGTTTCCCTTTTACAAGTGAACTTTCAGTTCCTGCCAGTTGAGACAAGGACATTAATGTTTGAGAAGATATATGCCAAGGTTTCTGAGAGAAATAAATGTCAGAATACTTTGTCACATCAAACCAGCACACACAAAATAGCACTACTGTTTCTAGAAAATATTATTTTTAAAATCCATATACAGAATAGTTACGAATGTACATCAGATAAAAAGTGTAAGTTAATATTCAACCAAACTTGTTAAATAGAATTTACTCCATATAACTCTTAACAGGTTAGCTACCTTAATGCTTGAAACTTTCTAATTAAAATAAATAAAGACCTTGAAATATACATATGCTAAAATTTTTCTAACAAGCAAATGCAATAAGTAGTTACTTTATCAAATTCAGTGATAATATTTTTTTGTCATTTGCCAAATTAGACTTTTTGAATTCTGATAGAGAATGACAATTTGCCCTCTCAAGCACAAGTGTGAAGAGAGAGAATTAAGTTTCCATCTATTTCTTGTAATAGGTACATTTTTTCCTTAAAAGTGATAAATTGTAATTCAATATGCCCTCACACTCAAGGTTCACTGCTCAAAGTTCAAGATTAGTCTAACCTTTGGGAGTCAGTTATCTCTGATATGTAAGAAATAACCTACTAGAGAAAAAAGAGTTTTATTGAAAAAATTGCACTAAATAAGGTCAGTATTTCTATTAAATGACAGGGTATTCATTTTTGAAACTATCTATAAGGTAATTAAGTAAGCAGATCTGCAAAACTCAAAAGTCATATATTAGACACGACCATTAAAACTTTATGAGCCTCAATTTTTCACCTGTAATGTAACTGTATTGGCCAATTTTGAAACTTTCCTTCTACCTCTATGATAATATCATTCCTACATTAAATAAAAAGCTGTAAAAGTGGTAAACAATTGCCTTTTAAAAGCCAATCTGAATTTTTTAATTCATGTTTTCTCATCACAGATTTTCCATGATGAAGTTATTAATAAGTAAAGTATTAGTAAGTGAAATTCTTTGTTTCTACACTTACTACCAAACGAGTTTAAATTTGAAGTAACTAAAACTAGAAAATTATCAAATATATTGAGGAGGGGAGAGAAGGGAGTAAAAACTGTATTAATGGAGGGGATTAAAATCAGTAACAAAATGAAAAAGAATCAGTTATTTAACATTTCTCTCTCCAAGTGAATGCAGAAAATAAACAGTAGTTTCACTATTCTGAGTGAAAAATTATTTGAAGGTAAAATTCTTCTCAACTGAATTACAGTAAAACCTTATAATGATTTTCCTTTGCTCTAATCGTAAAATCCCTTTAACTCAGTCTTATTTCAAAGCAATTCTTCCAAAAATGCAAGTGTGATTATGTAACTCCCAACTTAAAACCATTTAATGCCTTTTCATTTATTTTAGAATAACAATTCCTAAAAACTACTTACTATGTCACTTATGGTATAATTCCTACCTTGTTCTCTTTTCAAGTCTTGTTGCAACTAGCGTTAATTTTTTTTTATTTCATTAAAAGGGCCTCTCCTCTGATCTTAGCTTCTTTTAACCTATTAGAACTTTAAACCCAGCAATAAACATAAACTCGATTAAAATGTGGGCTAACAACGTTAACAGACATTTTACCAAAGAAGATATACAGACAGCAAATAATCATATGGAAAGATACTTCACATTACAGATCGTCACGAAAATAGAAAAAAAAACCCAACAACTACAAACTTGTTACAAAGGCCAAAATCCAAGAGGCTGACAACACCAAAAGATAGCTAGGATGTTGAGCAAAGGAACACTCACACATTGCTGGTGGGAAAACAAAATGATACAGCCCCTTTGGAACAGTTTGGTGGATTATTACAAAACTAAGCACACTCTTCCCATAAAACCCAGCAATCTCAAGCCTTGGTTTCTAGCCAAATGAGTTGAAAGATATCCACAAAAACTTGCACAAAGATATTTATAGCAGATTTATTAATAATTGTCAAAACTGACAAAACCAAATGTTCTTCTACAATAAATAAACCTTGGTACATCCAAACAATGGAATACCATGCAACGCTAAAATGAAATAAGTGATCAAACTAGGAAAAGACAAAGAGGAAACCTGAATGCATATTACCAAGTGAAAGAGGATGATCTGTACAGGCTATATACTAAACGATTTCAACTCTATAACATTCCAGAAAGGACCTAACTACAGAGTCAGCAAAAAGATCAGTGATATCCAGAGATGAGAGAGGAAGGAATGAATTGGCAGAGAACAGAGGACAGCTATGGTTGGGAAGCTTTCCTGTATGATATTAAAATGGTGGATACATATCACTATACATTTATCCACACGTAAAAAAGGTATAACATCAAGAATAAGTCCTAATGTAACAATGAGTCAGTGTAGCTTCACTGGTTGTAACAAATGAACCACTCTGGTGGGAGATGTGGATTGAAGGTTGGGCTATTCATGTGTGGTGTGAGGGTACTGAGAAGTCTCTATAGTTTCAAATTCGCTGTGAACATAAAGCTGCTCTAAAAAATACCCAATATATACTTGACTTTATATAATATATATATTACATCACCATATACCCATTAGAAGAGCCAATACTTTTAAAAAGACAAAACATACGCAAAGCAAGGATAATCTGTTACCAGACCTCTCATACAGTGATGAAGAGAGTAAACTGGTAAAACTATCTTGGGAGGCTGTTTAGCTAAAGCTAAACATATGCAAGTTCTATGAATCAAAATCTCCATTCCAAGTTATACAGCCTACAGAACAGGTACATATATGCTCAAATGACAGGAATATGAATTGTTATATCGGCACAACAGGATGAAAAATACGGGTATATAAACTGCAATTTAATCACTTGCAGGAGTATTATAAAATAATGGGGATGAATGCCCTAGAACCACATGCAACAATATGTATGTATCTCACAAGCATATAGGACAGTTAAAGCACTAAGATAAAAAAGCATATACATTCTCTAAGTCTATATAAGGTACAAAAGTTAACATATTCCACAAAAAAAAATTGAAATACTGGTTCTCTAGGAGGAGACTGGCAGTTTTAAGTTGAAGGTTATAAGAGGGCTACTTGTGTACTGGTAGTATCTCTTCCTTAATCTGGATACTGGTTTTATGCTGCCATTCAATCTGTGAAAAGTAACTGAGCTGGACACTTAGGTTCAGTTTCCTATAAAATTTGAAAAAGTCTTCTTTGAGGATTAAAAACTAGCATTAATAATATGATCCCCTTTAGGAGTTCCTTCCGTGGCTCAACAGAAACAAATCTGACTAGTATCTATGAGGATGCAGGTTTGATCCTTGGCCTTCATCAGTGGGTTAAGGATCCAGCATTGCCGTGAGATGTGGTGTAGGTCGCAGGTGCAGCTTGAATCTGGAGTGGCTGTGGTGTAGGCTGGCAGGTGCAGCTCCGATTCCACCCCTAACCTGCGAAACTCCATATGCCACAAGTGTGGCCCTAAAAAGACAAAAAAGAAAAAAAAGATCCCCTTTAATATATAATATATATTACATATTTTATTTATATATATTTTAATAGCTATAAGGATATATCCAAATACTGTGGTGGCCCTAGTGATATCCCTAGTGATATATTATAGGAAACCTTCATTTTCTTTTTCTTTTACTTTGATAAAATGTGAATTTCATTGTAATATAAAAACTTAAAATTTAACATATTGATATAAATACATTAAAATATAAGAATATTCTATTCAAGGTTCATCCCTTCATTTGCTGCCCTGGCAAACTGAATTTCTTTTCTTAATAGTTTCTCCCTATGCTGCTTCTCTCATCAATTACTGCTACTGCTATGTTTCCCAAGTATGGGAAAATGTAACTTAAATCTAAAATAGTCAGACTACTACCACCCAGTATAATTTTCAACATGCTAATTGACTCTTATTACTCTAAAGTTGCAATTACAATCCACATGCCCATTGGAAATTTTCTACTTTATACTGAATTCATTTTCTGTGTTTGTTCACACTTCAAAAAATTCCTCTTAATGACTTCCTACTATTTTACCTATGCAAACATTTCCCTTTATTGATCATTTTGATCAATTCCTTCTTCCTTCCTCTATTCTGTCTTCTTTCCTCCTCTCACTTTTGTCCTTCCTTTTTTATCCTCTCTTTACTTTTTCCACTGACCTTTGCTTTTTTTCCCTTTATGGGAAAAGAATATTAAGTATCTTTGTAAATATGTATGTCTATAATGATTTATATCATGAGAATAAAATGTTTATGAGAATAAAATGTTTAACCATCTTCAAACTGATTATCATTATTACCATATCCTCTCTTCTCACATCAACTTTAGAACATTATATTCCAGCCTCCACTCATATCTTTCTTGACCAAGTTTTAATAATTCATTCATTTTCAAATATCCCCATTTTTGCTCAAACTATTCCCTCTTTCAGAAATAACTTTCCTCAACTGGGAGGAATCCTCCCCATCCTCAATACCTGGTTTTAGTTTTTATCCAATATGTGAAATATTCCTTTTCCACTCTTCAGAATAATTACCACCATCTTCTGTGCTACTGTATTTACGTTTATATCACTCTATGATTGATTCATTTAAATGGAATTTAAAAGGTCATCTGCATAGGACCTTGGTACATAATAAATTCCTAGTGAAGATTAAGTAACAAGTAATATATCCTTATACTATTAATAAAATTACAAATAAATATAATATGGTTATAAATTATAATACAGTATTTTCCTTTCACTAAATTGAAGTTCGTAAATAACACTGAGCTCATTGGAAGTACAAATAATGCTTTCTGTATTATGACATATGTATATCTATATATTGATATATAAGCACACACACACATAGCCCCCACAAACGCACATATATTTTTCAGATATTATAGTATACAGAAAGAAAACTTTTATTACAGCAAAATGAAATGCAAGAATGGCCTCACTTGCCCTCTCCATTCTGTTGGAAACTTATTTATCCTAAGAGATAAGTCTTAACCTCTGTAAAGTTCTTGAATAATGTTATCATACCATATCTTTTTTGCTAATTATTAGCAACCTCACATCAGGGAGCTTATCTAAATTATCTGTCATCCTCTTTCAAACATAGAGCTCAGTTCATCTGAAGGTCTCAGTAAAACTGTCCTAAGAAAGGTAAAGTGAGAAATAGGTATTTAAAAAAGTAAATTTTCTTAGGTTTCAACTCTACAACGTACAATTTTCTAAGTATGCTATACAATGTGCATATGTATATGTATATTTATGCATGCTTATGTTTACCTTCAAATAGCTTGAAAATGTGTTAAAGAAGCCATATGTTGATGTAATTATTTCAAATATACATTAAACTTAGAAATGTAAGCAACATAAATGCCTACTTTATATCTTATACTTGATTTAACTGTTTCACATTCTCTAGTAATGAAAGCAAAGTTATCTTTTATTGGATAATTTTTTAAAATGCTTCTCTGTGTTAAATACTCAGACCAATGTATTTTATACCTAACACATAGTTTTTTAAAATATGTATAAATTTGTCTAAGATTATACTTCATCAAAAGATTACACTCTAGATTTTTATTTTCCCAATCAAGATTTTAAGAACAATAAAACTTCTCTATTGATGGGTAATTTTAACAAATTCTTTAATGAATAATGATTTGTAATTTTTCATGCATAGGGATGATTAAGTTCCTAAGCATCCTTTTATCAAATATATTCCAATACCTATTCACAGATTAATAACTTTATGATTTAAATAAAGAATAATTCCCTGGTTAAGTAAGTATGTAGTTATTGAAAGACTGAAGCTGGTAAAAATAACAATAGTGATAATAATACCTACTCGTATTGAAAGATGAATTCAGAGTTAGAAACTCTATAATCACATACTGACTATGACTATATTACAAAAAAACATCCCAGATAGTTCAGTAACTTAAGCAGGTAAGTTGATCTAGAAATAGAAATAAATAACATTTGCTCTTTGATATGATTAGCATTATATTATACAACCATACCTTGTCTTTTCAGCATTCAAATGGAGACCCTCTTGTGGGCTGCTCCTCAATGAAGTATCACCTGCCTCTCTTACCTGACTAGGATGAATACACTCACATCATTCTGTCCCAGAGAAGTTTGTTCATGCTTCATTACTGTGTTAACTATCATGATCTCTGATTAAATTTGTGAGCTTCTTATAGGCAGAGGTTACATCCTATTCATCTTTGTACCCACCACATAAACAAAAAAAATCTCTATCTTAAAGAGTAATCAGTTCATCTTTGTTCACTAGCTTAATATTTTACTTGTTCTTTCTTTTGATTTTGGACTAATCTTTGAAAGAATGAGCACAAAAATAATAATATTTCTGAAGTGTCCTCTAAGTTCCAAGCATTATTCTATGTTCTGTTTCTGCTGTAATGGGATGGATGGCTTGTAACAAAATCTCAGATTCTGCAAAATCGTTCATTAAATCTGAAGTAAAGACTAGAGAACTTAAATCATAGGCAATTTTGTAACCAGAGAACCAATAATAACAATACTAAACCCAGTAATTATACCAGGGAATATAAAAGACATGTTACAATCTTAATAAGTAACAACATACTAGGGTATAGTATTTTACATTAAAATGAATAAAAGAGGGAAGACATTTGAAAAAGAGAGGACATTTTGTAGTTGTTTACTTATGGAGCTATGACAAAAGTATAATATCCAGTGGAACTCTGAAATTAGTATATCCAGGAAAGAGTGTGCCGTCAGCCTGAGCAACTGGGAAAAATAGAAGCATGAGGTGACTGGGCATCATGCAAAATACTGTAGTGGGTTAGGACTTACTGTTTCCTGTTGTGTATTTCACTTTTGAGTATAGCTGCTTTCATTTACAGAAAAAAATAAATTTTAAAATGTTGGTAAAAAATTTAATATGGACCACATACAAATTCTTTATCTTAACATTGCACTTTTTTTTTTTTTTTTTTTTTTTTTTTACCAATTGCATATAAAGTATTTTCCATTACAAAAACCCATTAAGGTGTATGTTTCATGAGGGTTTTGTTTTGTTTTGATTAAACCTATGCACTTAAAAACTGGTTTTTATAATCATTTTACAGGAAAAAAATACCTGGGAAAAATGTTTCTGAACGTGTCCATGAAACATAACTGGTGAAATTGGAGCCAGGGGTCTAATCTAGAGCACTGGCGCAGAGAATCCTCATTCTTATCTACGAAGATGTGTTTGCATTTTTGGATGGTTGCCTTTCTACTGAAGCTATAAGTATTGATGCTGATCTATTAAAATTCCACAATTCATAGGCCTGTAAATACCCAAAAAATTGCTTCTTTATGTCTTCTGCTATATATAGAACACAAGAACATATGAAATTAAACATGTCAATTCAATCTTTGTTTCTAAGGTCGCCTCCTCTTATATTACAGCCTTTTTATATCAAAATGCTAAAAGTAGTTGGGGCTTTGGTTTTTTTTTTTTTTTTGGTCTTTTGGTCCTTTAGGCCACACCCGTGGCATGTAGAGGTTCCCAAGCTAGGGGTAGAATTGGAACTGTAGGCGCCGGCCTATGCCACAGCCACAGCAAGGCCAGATCTGATCAGTGTCTGTGACCTACACTACAGTTAACGGCAACGCCAGATCCTTAACCCACTGAGCAAGGTCAGGGATCAAACCTGTGTCCACATGGATGCTAGTCAGGTTCACTAACCAATGAGGCACGATGGGAACTCCTAAAAGTAATTACTTACTAGTAATCTGACATTCTAATTTATCAAATTCTCATACTCTGAGACATGCCCTCAGATCTACAAAGATAAACCCTTGACAGTCATGTGTAAATTTTATAAACTTTTCTTTCCTGCCTTGAGCCAACTGTGCCATAACTGGACACAGTATTCAAATGGAGTGTCATAATCTCTCTCTCTCTCTGAAATTAAGAATTTTGATCCACAGTTTTCATTTGCTCTTTGATATGATTAGCATTATATTATACAAATTTAGGAAAAGTGGGGCAATAATACCCTATCACATAAATTTTAAAAAGCAGAAAAATCAATCTGCAATATTTAAGAACAAGGCATATTTTCACAGCAATGAGGGATATGAGACTATGAAATTATATTTTCTCACTTATTGATGATTTCCAACTTCCCAGTTCCATACACTATTTAATGTTTTGCTCTTAATTTATAAGAATCACCATATATTAGAAAAGTATTTTTATATACGAAAATTATATATTTCAAAATATAAAAATTTTATATATTAAAATAAAGAATACACGAAGATAATTTAAATACTATTTTCTTTTAAATTTACATGTTATCTCTTTGATAAAGTAATTCTGAAATGATAAAGCATAATTTTATAACACTTCAGTTGGTAAACATTAGTATCTACACCATAAAAGATTATTTTGTTAGACGATAAATTATATGAATTTTGTAGCTCTTCTTCGAGATGTTAAAAAAACTCAAACATTCCTATTTTTATTGAATTTTTACAGAAATTCATTATAATAGTTGGTAATAAAAACTGACTGTCCTTGAAAAAGGAACTCAACTAAATATTTATATTTTAAAAAGGGCTTTATAGCCCACCAAGACTAAATATTTTAAACAAATCAAAAACAGTATCATATCTTGAGAGGAATCTGACACAGTTTTTCCAGGGGGGAAATTGTTTTCTATTAGTATTTGTGTCTCAAATAATGTTATGATCGCTATTGAGAATTTGCATCAAAAAACGAAATTCTTAAATGATCTCTGAAACTCTGTTTTATCCTCTCAAAATTATAAACTGCGTTAGGTCTTAGAGTAGTCACACTATGGAGTATTTTCATTTATTTTAATGAAAAGTAATATACAGTACAATTAAGATTTGAACATAATTTTCTTTTGATACCAAGTTCAAATCTGCTGATTTCTGTCTCATTAGAAGGTTAAAAAAAAAAAAAAAAAGACACAGAAAGAAGTAAGAATGCTTGATTTGTTCCAATGGAAAAAAAAAAAAGAAAAGAAAAGAAAAATAGAGCTGATAAAAACATTTTTCAACAGCAGGAGGCAGTAGGTGTCTGTCAGAGACAATGGTCAAGCAGACCCAATGCCTGATTCAAGATACTGTTTTCAGGATCTCATGAGATCCTGAGTAGCATTAAGAATTATGTCTAGATACTTATATCACAACAGAACAAAGGGTGGGGAAAAAATGTACACATGTAAGTGTAACTTGGTCCCCATGCTGTACAGCAGAAAAAAAATAAATTAAAAAAAAGTTTGCGAAATAAAATTAATCAATACATTCAACCAAATGGGTATAATTTTCCTCCTCAGTTTTAAGTTGTTTGTCTAATTGGCAATGTGATTCTCCTCAAGCAGCTCTACGAAATAGTAGGAGCTTTTAGCAATTCAGAGTCAAGCTTATATTAGGATACTCTGAACTTCCAGTCTTACTTTTAAGTAATAAAACTATTATGAAAATCCCAAAAGTCTACTACTTACACCCTTGCTCTACAGAAAGCTTGCCTGTTGCATACAACTGCAAGTGCTCTGTCTTCCCATAAGCCTTGGTAAACTATCCAAACTTGTAGTTAGTTGTAGCATAGTTTTCTTTCTTAAATTTAGTGTTCTTATACTGAGTAGCTTTTTATGCTTCTTAATGATAAAGGCCTAAATTAAATATCAACATTTCAATGTCTGGTCACAGTGTTTATTTAAAAGCCTCTTTTATGCAAATTATGTATAAACTAATTTGAATATGAACTTACAATTAATTTTCTATCTAAAAAGTAGTGTAATTGCTAGTTTTGTCAAGAGGAATTTTTTTTTTTTTTTTTAACAATTTTAAAACCCCAGACACAGTGACGTAATTTTAAGGTAATGGATCTGTGAATTATACTGGAGGCTCTCTAGGCTTTTTTATATTGTCTAAGCTGCTGGAACGTTTTGTAGGTATCATGTACTGCCTAATGATGCAGTTTTATTAATGTAATTAAAAACAAACAAAAATCACTACAAATTCTATAATATAAGCACTGATAAATTTTTAGTGTGGTAATATGGGATCCATATTAATAGCTCTTAATTTTACACACTATTGTCAAATAGGAAGTACATTTTCATTGCACTGAGTCAAGATTTTTTAATATATTTCATTAGTTTATTCATTGATGGATATTCACTTAACACATTTTGTACCAGACATTCTTCATGGAGCTTATATTTTAGTGGGAGAGATAATACAATAAAAGTAAAATATGTGTGACTTTAGGTAGTGTTATGTGCTGTGGAGAAAACTGAAGTGGAAAGTCTGATAAGGCATGGCAGGAGTGGGAAGTATTTATTATTAAATATGGGGGACAGAGAATTTTTCAGTGAAAAAAATGCCAATTTTGAGTAAAGACTGGATGGAGGTGAGGGAACATACTTTTTAGATGAAGTATGCTAAGAAGGGCAAAAGCCTTAGGAAAGTAGAGTATCTGGTACATCTAAGGAAAGGCAAAGAGACTAAGAAGGCTCAAGAAGAATAGTGGCAGTGGTCAAATAATGACAAGTGAGGGCAAGTAGGAAACAAGACAGTGGGGAAGACAGGTAAGACCGAATGTGAACTTAGAGCCTGGTGCTTCTGGAAGTGAAACGTGAAGATCTGCTGCTTTTAATACAAAAGAGTACCATACATTTTGACAGGAGCTGTGGAGGCTAGAATGAAGGTGAGCAATACTGAAAGAAGACCAGTTAGGAGGCCATTAACACAATGCAGGTAGGAGATGATGGCGACTCAGGCCAGCTCTAGGCAGTGACAGTAACAGTAGTCATTTACAAATGTACCTTGAAGATAGAGCCAACCAAATTTGCTGACAGTTTGAATGGGCAATGTTTAGAAAGAAAAAAAATCAAAAATACTTCCAGATTTTGGACTAAACTACTGGCACACATTAATTAATTTCTAATAATAAATGAAACTTTGAAAGTACCGTATTTCACATAAGGGGGGAAAGTTTCATTTTTAACATGTTAAGATGCTTTTTTGACATTCACATGATGACATGAGTTAGATAGGGAACATTTTAAGTCTGAGATAATCAGACTTACATTTTACGTAAAAGCATTAACCATGCAGGTTTGTAAAGAAGAGATGGAAATGAGCAATCCAGGCTAATAAAGTTGGAGGTAAGAAATTGGCTATTATCCATGTAAATGTCATACATAATGAACACATAACCCATGTTCCAGCTAAACTACAAAGATCAGAGGTAAAATGGTTACTCTTGGGATCCATAAAAATAATCAATAAAGAAATGCCTTGAACTAAAGACTTTTCAAGTTGAAGCCTTTTCTAAACACATCTCTGCAGGAAACAGCATTCAAAAAGACCAAGCCCAGCTATTACTTAGGATATTCATAATCCTGGCTAGTAATCATAATAGTATGTTTCACCAACACACAAATTATAATTTTGAACTTTACTCAGAATTGTATTAGCAGGTATAGATCTTAAAGCCATCCCAGTTTAGAAGCTGGATTTGCCTAAGGAGGTTGAGTGCTTTATCTATTTGCATTGTCTAGTGAAATTTTTAGGGAATAGAATAAAAAAGTATCCAACTGTGTTAGTGGAAATGCTTCAAAAAGTTCTGTTCTCATAAACTCACCATTGACTTGTGACTTGATTATCTTGGATATAATCACATTTTCCAAAGATTGTTCATCCATCAATAACACCAAAAAATTCTCCAGACATGGGAATTTCTTAAGTCAACTTTAATATCCATAAGTTTTCACTTTACTACATTTTGATGCAACTTTTAGAGTTGGGTGAGTAACTTATGTCAGTCTAGTAATAAACTGGGTCACGTCAAAAGACTTTCTTTTTAAATAGTGAATTTTATGGTACATGAATAATATCACAATGAAGTTATTTTCCAAAAGATCCAAGGAGAGAAAACAGGGACTTTCAGTACCCACCCGCATCTCAGAAATCAAATCCCATTCCCTGGGTCCCTCTGCAGACTGGCCAATGAACCCAGAGGTGGGCCCTGGGAGGCTTTACCACCATCTCCTCCCCACCCAACATCAAAGAAGCAGCAGCTGAGGAAGAAGACATGGAGATAATATTTCAGAGATTCTCTCCATCCAACAACAACTTGTGTTTTAGCACTTAAAGAGTTACATCCCAGTTGTGCAAACATCCCTTCATATTTGAGCACTGGAAACCTCAAAGAAGCAGGGAGCCCAGCAAAGCCTCCTCTTGTAGCAGAGCAAAGCCACTGCCACTCAGAGAGCAGTAACCAGACAGAGGCCCCATGGCTGGGTGCCAGCTCCACCCTAAACAGAGTTGAAAGTGCTTTCAGCAAGAGAGGGAATGGGCAGTTGGGAGAGGGCCCTCATCAGAGCAGCAACTGCTCCACCTGAGCTTCTTGGAAGACCAAGGGTAAAATAGTGCCTACCTCTAGGGGCAAGTTCAGATCCACCTCTAACTAGCTGTGCTTGTTCATCATCTCCCCCAAAGGTGGTTTGTACACTGGGGGAGGGAAGAGAACACAAGGTTAGGGGTCAAAAGAGGGGGGTCCTAGCCTGCACCCTCTGCTGAAGTGGCTAAGGAAGCCAAAAGGCCAAAACACATCTCCTTTCCTTTCAACGCAGCCAGAGTGCTGAGCAGGTTCAAAACAACTTCTCAAAAGAAGGGGCCCTGGATGCTCCTCTGTAGCCTCTAAAAGAACCTGGAACTCACTCAGGAAAGGCGTCCTGGCCCAGGTTACCCAGCAGGCGTGGGCTGTCCGGTTTGGGGCATCCCGCGGGGCTGCTTTTCCCACCCTCCATGGAGGGTGCACCCTTGACAAGCCCCTACTCACCTGTTCACTACCCAGGACAACGAGACTGAGGCCTGAGAGGCCTGCCGCTGGTCCAGGTCACACCTCCACTAGGATGCAAATCCTGGGGGCAGAGACTGCTTAGTAGGCCACACAGAGCCAGCACGACCGGGTGAGTGCCCCCATCCAGCGCCCCCTGCACAGATAGTAAACTAAGGCCTGAGAGACCAACTCAGAATTCAGAGTCCCACCAGGCATCCCCTGTACCTCTGCGAGACAAAGGTTTTGGGGGCTGCAGCAGGCAGAAACTTACCTGGCTGGGCACAGACACCGCAGGGAAGAGGCGCCCTGGACGCGGAGAAGAGGGAGGAGGTAGCAGTTTCTGTTTCCTTGCAATCAGTTTCCCCGCCCTCAACCTCCACCAATAGCAACGCAGTCGCTAGGCCGCGCCCCGCCCACCATGATTAAAAGAGCCCAGGAGGAGCGCAGTATGGTTAGTTCTGAGCCGTCAGAGGCCTCTGTCCACAGTCACTCATTATCCCTGATAAATTCAAAACACTTGTATGTAGATTGACTATTGCTCACTTAAAAACAACTGGCTTCAAAGTAAACCGTGTTAAAACCAAGAATACAGAAAGTTTACAGATTTAGCCAGTTTAGAAATCACCGCCAGGTAGATTGTTCTGCTGCTTAATAACCACTGATCTACTCCCAGCCTTGGTGATCGAGCTTAGGTGTCAGGCAACTGGAAACCTCCACTGGAGTGTACAAGAATTTACAATTTTTTTTTTCATGATGCTTACTAGAAATTTGGCAAAGGATTTACACTGAATTACCTTAAAAGGAACAAAAATTATATGCTTCAAGTAAATAAGGTTGATTACCTTGTATCGGTTCTATTGCGGCAAACAAGGAAGAACTAGAGGTATGTATGTGGGAAGGATCACGACATTGATGGAAGGGAAGGAAGCTGCATTAAGATAATGGCCTCACCGAACCATTCATTGGTCAAGATCCACTTTCCACGCTTCGTGGACTCACAAACTTGTATGCAACTTGGTTCCCATCTAACTTGTTCCCATTTTTTAGCCATTCCTCAGCAGTGTGAGTTGGCATTGTTACCAATGCTTCGCCTTGGCCTCCAAACACTGGAATCTCTCTAATGGACTATTACCTAACTTAGAAATTCTAGAGAAAAAAAGTAACTTTCAAAATTTAAAGTCCCACACATTTCCCTACCCTTGCCCATCAATCCGCAGCCACCCATGTATAAAAAAGTTCAGCCTTAAGACACACATACATTTAACACCTAAATATTGCTCTCAAATTAAAAACACATGTCTCATTAATCAGTTTCTAAGTACTTAATCATTCTCAGTTCCCCACTCCTTTTCTGTGGAGGGGGCCATAGTGCACAGATGGAACAGAAGGTGTTCAGGAGTGTCCAGTCAGTTAGATGTGAAAGGGAATCTGGATTAGGGCACCAAATCTTTTTCCTTAAATTAAATTCAATGGTAACATTATTTTCTGTAAAAAAAAATGCTATATTAACCATAATACAATATGTATATATGAGTATGAATATAATATATATGTCTGTATATTACAAGATATTTTTTAAAACCCTTGCATTAAATGATTTTCAAATTGATCAGTGTGTTACCCAAACACTTTTAGTAAAGATAAATTTGGAGATAGCTGAAAATTTTAACACTTGGTTACACTTCTATTACATTGGGCATGCATGGTCTTTCCGCCTGCATGTGTTAGGGAATAAAGAGGACATATGCAGGAATAAGGGCTTACACAGATGTAAACAGAACTAGGCTAGAAACATGTGAAAGGACAGCTGAGGCATGTGAGAAACTGCTGTTATTGAAAGGTCTGAGGAGCACTGCTGAAGTCTCCCACTGTGAAACAGGAGCAAGCAGAGAGGGCTGTAAAGCCTTTGTTGTACTTTAAAATATCAAAGCACAAACTCTTCAGAGAAAACTGCTAATCTGACACCTCTAGGTATCATGGTAGAGAATTAAAAAGTCACGGAGAAGTCTGCAGAGCCATCTTACGTTACCACAACAACCTCGAAAAATAATAGTTTCCCATCTTATCCACCTTCCAATTATCATGTGGGTTCCTCTTATTGGCCAGTTCTAACCCAAAATACACAGGTAAAGAGATTCTGAGAGATCTATACCAGGCTTCTCCTTCACAGTGGAAAAATTAGGTTGGGATAATACTGAGCTGACCAGGTAACACAGCACATTCCACTTCCTCACAAACTCAGGGCATATGTGTATCTCCTTATATATATCTTATATGTAATGATATCTATATGACATATATGATAAAAGGGATTACATATATTACATTTGACTTAATATAGGCAGTGATGACATACTTCCACCTAACAAGATGTAAATAGCTCTCATATCACCAAAGTCATGCTTAACTCTTCCATAAAGGCAGACACACACACAACCCTATATGCCACTTTACTATTTGATATTTACTCCTCTTCTAGCTCATTTACAATCTCAAAAGCTATCCTGTTTAATAAATGTAGAATTCAATACTGAAATATATGGTCAATCATTATTGCAACTCTTACTAAGAGAATGAGAGAAAAATATAGAAAAAATTTAATTGGGTTTATATGTTTCATATCTATTAACACACACCTGCACATCCTGACACTCATATCTATGTTGTTCTAGTGAATAATTTGGGTTGAAATGAGACATACTTATATCCAACATTTGTTTTTCTGACCTGTATTACCTGACTATGAGAGAAATAATTTTATCTATTTGTTGCCGGTTCAGATTCACTATTGCTTGGGACTGAAACTAAGCATTCAAAACATTATCCCATTATTCTTTCAGGCCACCTGTTCTATTCAGTACACAGTTAGACCAATGAATTATTTGACCTAGATACTACTGCTTTGAATCATAATGAGTTATATTTAGCAAAAATCTCAGCAGAATCTTATTCCAACAAAACAACAATTAAACTACTGAATACTGGAAAGTAATTGAAAGTCTCTGGAAATCAGCTGAAGTGATTTGGTATATAAAGAAATGTTAATGAATGAAAATCTACCAGATCTTGACAAGGACAGTGAAAGTGTGTGGCTTTTGAGGTGCCATCTCCTGTCTTATCACACATCCCTCTCCCATCTTTCCATGGTAGGGAAACTCTATGCCAGGCACGTGTAGTCACAGATACGGGACTCCCCAGTCCTCCAAGCTCCCCTTTTGGGTCTACAGTTTCCCTCCAGAGGTTCAGGCTGTTATTTCTTGCCCCCTGTTTTACAGAGGCTCTATTCTCAGGGGAATGGCTGAAAGAAGCATGTCTCCTTTCTCCCAAATGAGTGCGTAATTACAGGGCAGAAATCCCACTCCAGGTACCACAGACAGAGAATATTAGGACTCTATATTTTTCTTCCTCAGCTCTCTCCCCCATGAGGCAGAGGTTCAAAGGCCAAGTTTTGCTACTCCCCAAGTCCCAGCGCCCACTCATAAAGCAAAGGTATGTTTCCAGAAAAAGCAGGTTCCTGATCTCACCTCTGGTCCAGTAGTGTAGGGATTCTGCACAGTGGAGAGGCAAGTCACAGGATGGGGCATCTCATAGCTCTGCCTGAGAAGACTGATTTTATTTGGACCAGAGAGTGGAGAACGCCAGGCCTAAGCATGTTATAAAAAACTATTACGGTCTTAGTGGAAAGCAATTCAGTGGCTCTATTAGCTCCACGACACAAGCCAAGTAGCAGAGAAACAGAAATTTAATAGGGAGAACCACAGGGAAGACAACTAAGAAAAGCCTTTTTGTGATCATAGTCAACACTGGGGCTCAGAAAAGCTGTGTATATATGTTGGGCTGCACCTACTCAGGAGCAACCAAAGCAGGATGTCAAGGAACCTTAAAAGCATTTTCCAAGATACACGCAACTTCATCAACAAGGGGCTGACACCTAAAGGGCTGAAACACAAAATTAGACCAATTAGTGGCTTATACCAACTCTGGAGGGAACCATAGATAAACAGGCTAAATGCTAAAAACAGGGGCAGGGGAAGGGGGACATCTGGGCATAGATATAAAAGGCTACACACTACAGAAGAACTAGCCTTTGTAGAATTGGTTTAAGCAAGTTAACTCTAAGAAAAAAAAAAATCATCTGAAATGTTTAGAAGTTTAAAAAATTAGAAACATACCCTGTTGATGACTCAAGACAGTATTTTTAAAATTTCACTATTCTCTAAACTAATCTACCAATTCAATCCCTAATCAAAATCTAGACTAGTGCTTTTTTTTCCCCAGATATTTATAATTCGATCCTAAAATTCATATGGAAATGAAAGGAACCTAGACTAGCCAAAATCGTTTTTGAAAAAGAAGAAGCTGAAGGTCTTATAGATCCTGAATTCAAAACCTACTTCCAAGCTATAATAATCCATACTTTGTGATACAGGCTTAAAGAAAGACATATAAATTAATAGAATACAAATTAGAGTCTGGAAATAAACATGCATATCTATAGTCAATTGCTTTTTGACAAGCGGGACAAGGGAATTAAATGGGAGAAAGAATAGTCTTTTCAGTAAACAATGCTGATATACCTGCATAATGGTTTTCCAAAAAAAAAATGAAGTTAGATCCCCACTTCACACTATTTACAATAATTAAATCAAAATGGGTCAAAGGCTTAAATGTAAGAGCTAAAAATAAAAAAAACTCTTTAAATAAATCAGTAAAAATAAAAGTGGCTTGGAATTTGGTGCTGGTTTCTTTGATATGATATCTAGAGCACAGCAAATAAAAAATACATAATTATGAATGCATCAAGTTTTTAAGAAAACTTTTGATAGGATAATGGTAAGAAAGTGAAAGGACATAATGATTGTAAAGTCCTTAAAACAATGATTGTAAAGCTCCCTCCAGGGGAAAGTGGAGGGAGTAGGATGGATGGGCATTTGGGAGGTTTCTTGGATACAAACTGTTATATTTGGAATGGATGGGCAATGGGGCCTTACTGTACAGCACAGGAAAATGTGTACGATTAGGTCACTTTGCTATACAACAGAACTTGAAGAAACATTGTAAATCAACTAACTATAATAGTAATAAAATTTTAATTTAAAAGAAAGTGAAAGGACAAACCACGAAATGGAAGAAAATTTTTTAGAATAAATATCTATTAAACAATCCTATCCAGAATATGTAGTAAACTTTTAACACAATTTTTTAAATGGTTAGAAGATGGTAATAGACATTTTTTCCAGAGGATACAAAAATGGCCAATAAGCACATGAAAAAATGCCCAATGTGATTAGTTATTAAGGAAATACAAATCAAAATCACAATGAGGAGTTCCCGTTGTGGTGCAGCAGAAACGAATCTGACTAGTGACCATGAGGTTATGGGTTCGATCCCTGGCCTTGCTTAGTGGGTTGGGGATCCGGTGTTGCTGTGAGCTATGGTATAGGTCGCATACACAGCTTGGATCCTGTGTGTCTGAGGCGTGGGCCGGAAACTGTAGCTCTGATTAGACCCCTAGCCTGGGACCCTCCATATGTCTTGGCTGGGGCCCTAAAAAAGCAAAAAAAAAAAAAAAAAAAAAAAAAAAGAAATCACAGTGAGATTCCATTTCACATCCATGGGATGGCTATAATAGAAGAAAGACAAGAACAAGTGTTGACATGGATGTTCAGAAATTAGAACAAATGCTTCTGGTGGGTATATAAATATTCCACATTTGGATTGTGATTTTTGCAACACAACCATGTGAGTATACCAAAATCACTGAATGGCACACTTTGGGGAATTATGTGGTATGTGAATTACAACTCAAAAATGATGTTAAATTGTTTCAAAAAGAAGAAAATAAGCATCTTCTAACAAAAGTTAAGATGTCATGATACTAAATAGTTAAGATTACATGAACTAAATAGTTCAATGTAATCAACTTGCTTTCATCTGACTTGCTGTCTCCTCTGTGGAATAGTGCCGCACCTAGAACTCATTGTAGTTTCTGCTGTTAGCTATGACCAGATCAGCCCGGTTGAATGCAAATTATTGTTGTTGGACTCAAATAAAACCTCCTTCTGTTTTTGTCAACATACTGTAATATGTCTCTTAAAGACAAGAGCAGCTGTGGAAGATTGCTGGCTCCCACAAACTAGGCTATCTTGATAACCCAATAATTGGGAGACTTCCTTTTTGTATGATTTATTTTGATGTGCACTTATTTTGGGAAACAAACATCTTCGATTTGCCAAAGTTAGGGGTCCATTCATGTTATTCTTTCCCCAACCTCTTTGTCATCAAGTCTCCAATCTTGCTCCTTCCAAGTCCTTGACTATTCAAACTACTGGGCTCATTTCATGACTTAATGTAGATTTCATTACTGCTCAGCTCTCTCTCAAAGTCAGCCAGGAGGCATGGAGTTTAAAGTTTATCCTACTTAGAGGATTTCCTTGCAGTTGTCCCCGTTCAGATTGTAACTGCATGCTTATTAGCACTATCTGTAAACTAGATCTGATAACCATTTTCTTCTTCAGCAAAGCAATCGTAGGGAAAGCTCCATGAAGCATTATGGGTTGATGTTTCATAAGCATCTGAGACCCTTCCTCATGCAACTTAGCTATGACTCTAGCACTTGCTACCTTGTATACTGCTTTATTTACATTTTGGACTTTATAATAGAGTGCTACTAATGCATTCAAATGTATAGCTTGATGGCTCAGACACTGAGTCCAAGATGTACAGTTGGATTAATTGGTAGTTTTAAGGTCCATGATAAAGCATTAAGTCTCTACTAGGCACAATATTAATGCAGAGTAGTCTTCTCAAAACGAAATAAAAAATAAATAACAAATTCCTGCATCATATGGCTTCTATTTTCTTGAAGATCCTTAGTGTATGCATTATAGTTTACTTATGGGGCCCTTCCTATGGCATTCCTATTTGTCACCAGCTTTTTATCCACCATCAGATCTGCTGTGTCATGTATCCCAGTGTCAGAGCACCCTGCCAGATCATCTAAATCTGTTGCAGAGTTTTTCTCCTGAAGAATTCAAAACACACAGACATATGGGTTACACTATAAATGGACTTTATGAAACATCATGAAAAAGAGTAAAATCTGTGGAAACCAAGAGATGATGTTAGAGAGAGGGTGTTAGGCAAGTTTGAGGTATTTTTTTTCCCCTCGTTCCTTCCTGGCAGGCTTGCCTTGCTTGCTATGTTATGTTTACTTTGTTCAAAAGGCACAGCCTCTTTCAGGTGGCCCACTTTACTTATAAAACTCTTAATATATTCCCTCTCTTTCTTTCTGTTATATGCATATCCATAGATATCCAGTCAGATAAGTCCTCTCTCATCCTTCACATTACATCTTCAGAACGGTATGTGGAAGTAGCCTCCTGCGTTATTCTCTCCAGGACTCTCCACTTACCCATGTGCTTTTCCTAAATATTCCCCTCACCTTGGAAACATCTTTGAAAGCAATCGAATTCACTGTGCTTTCTCCTACATAATAAAAACCTGAAGGATGTGACTGAATACCATCATTGCATTTCAACAGTCTACGATATTATAAATTAAAAATACTATTCTAACGTTGCTTTAATTTGCACTTACTTGCCTTGCCGATGCTTTAATCTTACTGAATTACTCTGTTTTGATATTTTTGTTTCAGAAGGAATTTAAGTGATTGCAGTTAGACATATGGATGAGAGTAATTTAAATTATGGTTATTAGTACTTATTCGTCATTTGTATTTCAAGTATTTTTCCCACATATTGTTTGTCATTTCAGCTCATGTATTTTATTTTTCTCTAATAAAGTTTTGATTATTACTTTCCTGCTATTTGTTCAAGATTATTTGCCAATGTCTCTTGAGAATTAGATTTCTACTTTGTATATACATATCACTTGTCATCACTTATAATTTTGACTTTGTCATTTTCTATTAAACATCAAAAGTCATCTTTTATTTGCTCTTTGAAATACAGATTGCACTTTTCTGGTCTCAAGTTTGCTTTCTATTGGTTTTTAACATTTAATTCAATTCTGCTCCTAAAATTTTAGACTCTGCTGGCTTTTTTTATTATTGCTTGGTCTCATTTCTTCTTAAGATTTTCTTTTGTCTTTTCTGGGGTTCCCGTTGTGGTACAGTGGAAATGAATCCGACTAGGAACCATAAGGTTGTAGGTTCGATCCCTGGCCTCGTTCAGTGGGTTAGGGATCTGGCATTGCCATGATTTGTGGTGTAGGTTGCAGACATGGCTTGGATTCTTTGTTACTGTGTGTATGGGTGGGCCAGCAGCTGTAACTCCAATTAGACCTCTAGCCTGGGAATCTCCACATGCTGTGGGTGTGGCCCTAAATGCCCCCCTCCCCACCAAATTAACCTTGAAAACAACGGCATTTGCAGCAACATGGATGGACCTGGAAATTATCGTGCTAAGTGAAGTCAATCAGACAATGAGACACCAACATCAAATGCTATTACTTACATGTGGAATCTAAACAAGGACACAATGAACTTCTTTGCAGAACAGATACTGACTCACAGACTTTGAAAAACTTATGGTTTCCAAATGAGACAGGTTGGGGGTTGAGGGGGTGCACTGAGGGTTTGGGATGGAAATGCTATAAAATTTGGTTGTGATGATCGTTGTACAACTATAAAGGTAATAAAATTCATTGAGTAATAAAAAATAAATAAAAATAATTCAAAAAAAGATTTTGTCTTTTCAATCTGCTCTACATTGTGATAACTTATTTGTGGTCTATTATTTTACAGAGAGTAAAAAAGAGAAATTTCTATGGCTTTATTTGCTTTCTGACAGTAAGAAAATTAAAAGGCTTTCTTTAAAAATCCTAAAATTCGTGTTCCCTTCCAATTTTTAAAGTATTTTAGCGACACAAAAATGACCTCTGGAAATGATGAATTTATCCACCATCGTGGAGGGCTCTTAGTCCCTTTCTGACCATGCTCCTTCTCTCAGAGAATTCTCTTATCTAAAATTGGATTCCACGTTTTTGTGTGCAGCCTATAACAGGAATCTAGCAGGGGTTAATTTATCACGACTATAAACTTGCGAGATGTAGAGCATCTCTTGTTCCATTACTTATTCTCAGATTTCGAGAAGCACTTGTACTCTCCATATACCAGTGACAGGGCAGAAAAACTACTATCCAGGGATCTTTTAGTCTCACTTCTTGTTATAATGTGCAATCATACATTTTCTTTTAGCCACTGATGTGACAGAAAGTAGCATTTGAATTTCCTAAATAGATGCCCCCAAAGAAAAGCTTAGGTTCCTAGAAATTACTCTGGTGAGTCAGAAATATATTCTTACAAACTAAGTGCACTGGATTCAAGTAAATGCAGGCTTCATATTTCTGTACCAGGGGTGAGAGGAATGAGATATGAAGTGTCTTCTTTTTCTTAACTTTCTTACTATGGTTTTCCTCCTTTCTGATAATTGATGCCAAATATGTCTACCTCTTTATTGTTTTGCCTATTCTAGTAACATTGTATTAGATGACAATTATCTCCATATTGTCACATAACTCAGACCCTTTTTTCTATTGCTGTGGACACTTTTATTTGTTTTTGCTTCAGCAAGTTTTCCAGGATGTTTTAATGACA
The DNA here is from genome assembly GCF_054392235.1 of Sus scrofa. NCBI lineage: Eukaryota > Metazoa > Chordata > Mammalia > Artiodactyla > Suidae > Sus > Sus scrofa. Next base: position 68,220,095 of record NC_139390.1, read on the forward strand.
AGAGCTACTAGACTGCAGAATCTTTGGTCCTGAAGTTTGCCTAAATTTTTGACAAGCTAACATTTGTGCTTGTGACAGGTGTCCAGAAATTCAGCATAAGTCCATCTGCCTGTTGCCACAAGAGGTATTATGCAGGGTGTCAATAAAAATGCTGACAAATATAAAGCAGCTTTAGGCAACAGTACTACAAACACTAGGAACCATATGCTCCCTAGAATAAATAGCACTATCCAAGAGCATTTTCATTTTTACAGAGTGAGCCTAATGTTGTAGCATAAATGCTAATTGTTACTTCTTATAGTGGTAGGTATTTGTGGATTGTGGCCTCCTACAATATCCAATTTCTCTTCATGAATACAAGGCCACCACTGAATTTTATCATCCCTTAGGAAAGCAAATCTTTTGACTATGATAATGAAAAGTTCATTGTACCTTTTGATAGTGTAGCAAGATGAACGAGCCAGAGGGTAGAGGACTTAAGGCTGATGTAAGTCTTGGCTGTGCTTTTGATATGTAACTGGAAAAATTATCATTGCATTTTATCATTTGCAAAATGAAAATTTCCACTTGTGAATTTGTTTTTTAAACTAAATCACAGGCAACGTTGAAAAATATTTTACATATTAAAATATAGTCTTTAAATGTTGAGCAATTCAGTGGTAGAAAAGTTGTTTGTGCCAATGTTAACTACAGTAGTCATAATATTAAAAATTAGCAATTGTGTTAGAACTACCTAGTTTCTCAAAATATAATATTTTTATTTTTAGTCAGGCCCACAGCATCAAGTTCCCAGGCCAGAACTCATGCCACTGCAGCTACCGGAGCCACAGCAGTGACAATGCTGGATCCTTAACCCACTGTCCCACCAGGAAATTCCCTCAAAATGTAATCTTATAAATCTGCATTTTCACTGTAAGCATTACAGGTCAAGATCTCTGTTATTAAATGTAGTTCGTAACATAATCATAAGCCTTTAAATAAAATTATACCATTTGGAGATTTTATGAATATTATATTTTCCATTTACTTCTAAATCATGGAGTTTAAAGGAAGTTGTAAAGAGTCCTTTTGACAAATAATTTGAAAAACCATAATGAATATTAAACAAGAATGTTTCCTATAAACTTATATTTTTGTTTATGTCTTTAGAAAATAAATACTTGAAAATGTATAATAAATTTTTAAGTTAAAATTCATGTTCTAAGTACCAGCTATCCAAAAGGTGAAACTTTGCAATGAGAAAGCTTAACAGTGTATTTAACAACAACAAAATAAGTCTCTTAGAAAGAGAAGACAAAAGGAAAAATTCTTTCTGTAAGTAAAGACATTGGAAGGTGTTTCAGGGAGCATAATTTCTTTACACAATACATAATCACTTAGTTTCGAAAACAAATGAAACGCCAAAAGGCAGATAACTCATTACACTGCCGTCACAAATAAATATTATAATTAGTGTAAGTGGGCCACGTGGCACCAAAGAAAGGAGGTAGAATAAGACACATTCAAGATTATTTTGATTTCTAGAAAACTACTGTAGATGCGCAATAAATTCAGTTTGACTTTCATTCTAGTAAAATTACTTTACAATTTGAATAACAAAAATACCCATAATATTTTTAAGCACAGAATATATTAATATCTTAATTATTTAGTACAGGGATAAGCGAAGTACAACTCACAGACTAAGTCCAGAGCTGCACAGATTTTGTAAAGTTTCACTGGAACACAGGAACATCTACTCATTTAAGTATTATTTATGGCTGCTTTCCTGCTCTAATTTCAGATTACAGTACATGTCAGAGACTGAATGGTCTTGGAGTCTAAAATATTTACTGTATGGCCTTTAAAAAAAAAAAAGTTTGCCAAACCTGATTTAAGAGATTGTCTAGAACATTGTAAAAATTCAAACTTACTCACTGTTGCCAAAAATACTTAATGAGATTAAATACTGGTATGTAAAGGTTGAGAATCAGACTCAACAAAAAAAATCTTCACAAAATAATGTATCATGGGAAACATTTTTAAGAAAGGTAATGTTATACCATATAAAAATGGCAGTAGAACTGCGCAAAATTTTTGTTTTAATAATTATTCTTTTGAAAATCTATTGTAAAAAAAATTGAAATGTATAAAAGGCTGTTCATGACAGTATTTTTATACTTATAAAAATGATTAAAAATAAAATTGGGAGTTCCCATCGTGGCTCAGTGGTTAACGAATCTGACTAGGAACCATGAGGTTGTGCATTCGATCCCTGGCCTTGTTCAGTGGGTTGAGGATCTGGCATTGCCATGAGCTGTGCTCAGCTCGGATCCCTCATTGCTGTGGCTCTGGCGTAGGCTGGTGGCTACAGCTCCAATTCGACCCCTAGCCTGGGAACCTCCATGTGCCTCATGGGAGTGGCCCAGGAAATGGCAAAAAGACAAAAAACAAATAAATAAAATTTAAAAAATAAAAAAATAAAATAAAATTTGTATCATACTTTGTTCCCTTAATGGAATGGAATATAGCTATTATGAATTATACCTATTAATATGTCATAATATTTAGTTGTATTATTAATCTAACAACTATTACAATTTTACATATTTAGTTATTCTCATATAAAAATTAATTTTATATAAGTCAATGATTATAACAAATACAATCAAATGATAATGATATTTCTGAACTAGTGCTACTTCCCCTCTATTTTCCAAAAGTTCTGTTATATGTTTAAGATTATTATTAATGTGACCAAGACATATCATTATCTTCTGAGTTTTAATATTTTTGTGTATTATATATATTTAAATATATTAACATTTTGGCTATATTATATTTAATATTATAGAATCTTGGTATTAGTAATAAATTTAGATTAACTGGTCTAATATCCCAATCCAATTTGATACTTCTAGAAAGTTACTTGTAAAGTTTTTTATCCTCCCCTTCATCATTTCAAGCGACATGAACTTATAATCAAATAAACTTCGAAAATAATCAAATCATTTTCTTTCTTAAAGTAGAGAATAAATCTCTCTTCAATATAACTATCTACTTAAATCTTATGTTGCTCACTTTCCGAAGTGATGATCTTTTACATTATGATATGAAAATGGTTTCTATATTCTCAAGTTTTTCAATTTCTTATCTATGACATCAGTATTTCAGGAGATGCTCCATGTTTTTTCCTCGATGTTTCTAAGTTGGTAATACCAGAGGCTTTGCATCCACAGCCTTCAGTAATGTCTCTGAAAAGCAGGTGGCAGATGTCACAGAGGTCACTACTATCCATCACCTCCTCAAACTTGCTAATGTCTATAAATCCTGTTTTTATTTTTGGGATGCTTGGAATGCGATTTTGTCTTCAGAAAGACTGGGTTCATGTCCTTTTGTATATATCCAGATTTGTCAGGTGGTTCTATAAATCAGAATCTATTTGCTTTTTTTGTTTTTTCTCCTTTATGACACATGAAGTCATCTTAAAAAACTTAATATGCAAGAGGAACTTCTGGATCCTTATAAATTACAGAAATGGGGTGTGGCTGCAGATAGCAGACATATATATATATATATATATATATATATGTATATAAGTACTTTGGATGTTCCTTTAAGTTCCTTAATGTTTTCAGGGTTTTTTATAAATCAGATATTTTTTAAGGAGAGAAATATTAATTGAGGAGTGCAAATCCATAACATAAAATAGAGCTACTTCAAACTACCAGTAGTTTGTACTAGGGACATAAGCAAAAAAATACAGTTTAAAAATTATAGTAGAAATGTTATTTATTCCATTGCTTCATTGCTAAGATATTTTTTAAAGCTTGCAGTTAACCTTTGAATTTACTTCATTCTTTTTCTCATTCTTTTTTTTTTTTTTTGAAAGTCATTAATACATGCTTTCGGCTTCTGCAATGATAGACCGTTGTCTTTTTTATATCAGACCTATTGAGGAATTGTGAAGTGTTCTTATCCTTTTGTTTAAAGGTAATTAGTGTTGAACCTTTAAGTATGCTTATTTTGCCTTAATTAGAAAGACTCAGCTATATCTTTGCAGTGCTTGCAATGCTATATTGTCATTGGTATTACTGTAGACATGAAACTAAATTAGAAATAATGAGGATGTAAAATTATTTTTCATATGTACTAATTATTTGTTTTCAATAAAATATTGTTATTAACTTGTAGAGATGGTGGGAAATATTACCTGTACCAAAATAATCCTCTATAATTTGTTTAAACTAAAATGATTTTTAAAAGAATCTTAATTTATTAGTTGTGTAAGCTTGTATCTTAACAAAGCAAATAGAATTACATATACTATGTATATATTAATTGTATGTTATGCATTATATATTATTGACACTGACAATGAAGACATAACAGTTTTTCCCAAAACACCAAATGTGCAATATGTATCATCTATAACATCTTTTTTCTTATATAGATATTTAAATTGAATTTAGGTATAAAGTATAGTTTTGTCATTTTACTCAGTGCTAAAACTATATATGCATTATGGAAATAAAACATCATTCTATCCTTTGCAAAATAAATATGAATGTACCAGAATGCAAAGCAAAGATCTGTAGTTATTCTATAAGAGAAGACTGTTTTATAAAAATATGAATACCATGTATTTTAATAATGTGAAGAATACATTGAAATAATTTTATGAAATAAGGAAAATACAGGAAATACACTTTGAAGTGGCTGCTATTTGCACATATGTGCATGAGATATTATGTTGAGTAAATATAAACTCATTCGGATATGGTTAAAATCTGTTCAGACCGTGGACAGTAAAAGTCAATGAATTCACCAACTAAATTAGAAACAGACACTGTCATTCCAATATCAGAGATAACTAAACAAACAAACAAAATAGTAAACACAGTGTTAATAATTGGATTATTTTAGAGGGAGGCTTAAACAGATATTGTAACATTGACACTGGGCTTAATTTGATAAATCCCATGTCTTCCTAATGCCAATTTAGCATGGTCATCCAACAAACTTAGAAACATCATAGAAAACACTACAGAAAAGTATAAAATTCTATAATGGAGATTTTCTTCCTACATAGCTCATACCACAGCATTTGAGTACTGAACTTTTCCTTTGTATGTGGGTATATAGGTTTGGGGGCAATGAATGTTTCACTTTTTAAATCAGACGCAGATCCTTTAGATCATTAGTACTTGGCTATTTCCACCCTGAAATTTTTTTTTTGACTGAAATTTCTATAAACTTCATTGGATGTAGACATTTTTTCTCTCCAAAGTCTCTTCAAAATTGTATTCTTTGAGCATATTTATACATATCAATTAATAGTAGCAGCAATCTTTTAGATGGGAATAATAGATAAATAAATATATCCAACTATTTTCTTTTATCATAAAAAAATCTGAACCCTTTATTTTATTATTTCTTTCCATTTAATCTTTTTTGTAATATATGTAAATTTATATTTTAAAAGGACAAATATTTAATTTCTGGCACATGACATAATGATAGATAACATTTATTGAGTGCTAACTATATGTTCAGGCCCTTGGTTATATAAATATCCTCTAACCTCATTTAATAATGAATACCTCCCAAATATTCAGTGTAGGAGCAAAAACCAGCATTAGCATTTCCCAGTTCATGAAACTAGGAATTAAAGTAAAATAGTTACTTTATGATGGTGACACAGTTTGTAATTTACAGCGCTGAATTTTAAACGCAGGCAAACAAACTCTGTGACCATACTCTTAAACACCACGAAATATTTTCTGCCAAGGAAGTTTTGAAATCAACTGTAGACTAGAAAGTACATGAAAATAGCATTTCATTATTCTAGTAACTTGATGGAAGAAATAAAAAAGTCACTGCCTATATGATATATTTATGTCACAATTTCTTTAGAGAGGTATTTTCTTAATTCCTTCCTTCACATATAACTATAAAAGCTACCTACATTTTTCTTCAAATTATTGGAATAAAAACAATTCACAGCATAGGTGATAATAATATTCATCAGACAATACCACAAATATTTTTACGGCAAATCAACTAATGATTTTAAAACAAACCTTTATTATTATTAATATTATTTGATTTGATTCTTCTTTGTGCCACACAGGGTCAAGTGCACATTTTAAAGTAGTTCTTACCTGGTTATTAGAATATGGTACATTCACGGATTAACTTATTTTTCTCCTCACCTAGTGTATTACCTTGTTATAGTGACTGATATTCTTTTAATAAAATTATAATGGCAAATGCATGGCACAGAAGTATAATGGGTGTTCAATTATTGCCCACAACATGAACTCACATGCACACAGAATTTCTTATAATAATAATATTTATGTTACTGTTATGTCATATGATATGACAAATATTTATATACACACTTATTACCTTATTTCCTAATACATATATTTTTAGTTGAAAAATCAAAACCTTTTTAAAATACATTATTGAAAAATAAGAGTTCCCGTCGTGTCTCAGTGTTTAACGAATCCGACTAGGAACCATGAGATTGCGGTTTCGATCCCTGGCCTTGCTCAGTGGGTTAAGGATCCAGCATTGCCATGAGCTTTGGTGTAGGTCACAGATGCGGCTCAGATCCCCTATTGCTGTGGCTGTGGCGTAGGCCAGCGGCAACAGTTCCAGTTGGACCCCTAGCCTGGGAACCTCCATATGCCACGGGTGTGGCCCTAGAAAAGGCAAAAAGACAAAATAAATAAATAAATACATAAATAAAATATATTATTGAAAAATACAAAACACTTAAGTATTTATTTAGCACCCTCTTGGACAAACTATACCTATATCCTGAATTAGTGGCATATTTCTACATAAAATATTACAGAGAGTGGAAATGATATTTTTTAAAAAATCAATACTTTAGGAAACATATGCTGTTTTAATGTAAACTGTGTAGTATATGAGATTGGACCATGTTTAAAGTGAATCCATACTAAAAACTTCAATTTGCTTAATGACCATTAACAAAATTAACTCATTTTTCACATACAATAACTTGAATTTTTTTAGGGCTGCACCTGCAGCATATGGAAGTTCCGAGGCTAGGGGTCGAATTAGAGCTGCAGCTGCTGGCCTACACCACAGCCAGGGCAACACCAGATCTGATTCGCATCTTCAACCTACACCACAGCTCACAGCAACTCCAGATCCTTAATCCACAGAGCAAGGCCAAGGATCAAATCCACATCTTCATGGATACTAGTTGTGTTTGTTAACCGCTAGCCACAATGGGAACTCCTAAAATTTTGAACACTTAATAAATTTAAGTAACTCAGTCTCAGTAAAATTATGATTCAATAGACAATATAATTTCAATTAGGTTACATCAGGTATAAAAATAGAAATATTCAGATTTTTTAATTGTCAAAATAGGATGCATCATAACTTAATATCCAGGACTTCATAAAGGTTTTTCTTAGGACAGAAATCCTTTTAGTGAGGTTGAAAATAAATGGAAACTCTCTGAAAGTCATAATATATTTATGATAGCAGGAATGGAAATGAACAGATGCAGTATCTTTTTAAAAAAAGCCTCCCCCAAAAATAAGATCAAATGAACAAATTCTCAGATGTGGGACAGAAATAAATTTGAGGGCACCATCGAAAAAGATCAAAGAAAAAGAACCCTCTAAAGTAAACAGAGTGATATTTCTTTTGGGTTGCCATAACTTTCCTGGTAACTTGTCAGTCTTAATAAGAAAGTGTAAAAATGTTTCTGTGTGACACAAAAACATCACTCCTAAACCTGAAGCAAAGTCACATTGAGCAGAGAACAGTTTTTAAAAGAACCGAAGGAAAGATCAGAAGCTTTGGTCATATTGACTCCCTAATTTAATGAAAAACTTGCCTCTACAAAGTACAAACTCTAAGAAACAAGCAAACATTTTTTTTAAAACTCAAGAGATATTATATTTTTTAGAACATTTATTAATTTGGTAACTGAAAGGCTCCATAAACTATGAATTGGGTAAATTGCTCCTAGGAATCTCTCTGTGCAAACAAAATTCTACACCAATAATTCAGAAATGCTAGGTCTTGGATTAAATTCTAAAAACAAAAACAAACAAAAAAAATGATTACACTGCCAATGGAACTACAAATGAATAAAAATTTAGAAATAAATGTCCTGCTTACATATGTTTTATGCTATGTTTTAAAGAAAATTGATATAAGGATAATACGTATTTTGAAAAGGAAATTACTACTCCAAAACATATAGGAATGATATCTGACTTATAAATGTTCTGAAGTAGGACTGTTATTAATTATAACTGCACATAACTTCTCAAAAATTCTAAATGGAAGACGTTTTCCTGAAGTATTATTTTTACCTTTCTTCTGGTCAAAATACTGACTCTAACATTATTTACTAATAATTCTCAAAAGCATAATAGTATTAAAACTAAATATGGTTTATCTTTTAGATTAATATGTACATCATAGTTTTAAAAATATTTCAGAAAGTCTTCACGAATCTTGACTAAGTGGGAAATGACCTTTACCATAAAATTATGTATCTAATATGATATAAATTTTGGCTACATGCAATCCATTCTCAACCATGATAGTGGCAAAAATGAAAAAATAAAATAACAAACAAACATAAAAACCTACGCTAATGGTAATGCATAAAAAGGACACTATTAAATAATGCTAGAAGAAATATCAATTGTATATCCATTCTTCAAGTGTAATCTATCATACATCTGTCATCAATATAAATTATGACAGGACATAATAGCTTGTGACATTGTAGTACTATTGCTGGGAAAACTAAGAGAGCTGGATAAAACATAAAAACCCTCTTGTTAAAGTTATGAAAGGGAGTTCCCATCGTGGCTCAGTGGTTTGCAGGTTTGATCCCTGGCCTTCCTCAGTGGGTTAAAGATCCAGCACTGCCATGAGCCCTGGTATAGGTTGCAGATGCGGCTCAGATCCCAAGTTGCTGTGGCTCCGGCATAGGCCAGTGGCTACAGCTCTGATTTGACCCCTAGCCTGGGAACCTCCATATGCCGCAGGAGTGGCCCAAGAAATGGCAAAAAAAAAAAAAAAGTAATGAGAGAACTATGGAAGCAGTAAGAACTAGAACCACAAAAATATTTCCATAGTGAAGAATCAAGAAAAAGTAGGCTTGACTTAGGTACCTTTATGCCATGTTCAGTGCTGCAGGGCAATGGGAGATCCTGAAAGAGGAAGGGTGCAGCATAACAAAACACACAAGACTCTTTTACATTTGGAAAGTAGGGGCCACTGGGGGCGGGGGGCACTCTGTTCTGCAGAACAAAGGTGCCTGGGCTTTAGCCCATGTGACTTTTATTAGGGAAGGTGACTAAATAGATTAAAGAGCAAAATCAGGCATAGGCAATGTAGTGAATAACAAAGGAAACTACTAGCAACTAGCTACAGGTGCATACCTCTAAGGAATAGTGCAGCTGCTTATAAAATAGCATGGTTTTCTATGTATAGTATCATGTCATCTTCATACAGTGATAGTTTGATCCCTTCTCTTCCTATTTGGATGCCTTTTATTTCTTTTGTTGTCTAATTGCTGTGGCTAGGACTTCCAAAGCTATGTTGAATAGCAGTGGTGAGAGTGGGCATCCCTGTCTTGTTCCAGATTTGAGTGAGAAGGCTTTCAGTTTTTCTCCATTGAGTTTTATATTTGCTGTGGGTTTGACATAGATGGCTTTGATTATATTAAGGAATGTTCCCTCTATACCCACTTGGATGAGAGTTTTTATCATAAATGAATGTTGGGCTTTGTCAAATGATTTTTCTGCATCTATTTAGATGATCATATGGTTTTTGACTTTTCTTCTGTTAGTGTGGTGTATGATGTTGATTGATTTGCATATGTTGAACCATCCTTGTGAACCTGGGATGAATCCCATCTGGTCATGTTGTATGATCTTTTTGACATGTTGTTGGATTCGGTTGGCTAAGATTTTGTTGAGAATTTTTGCATCTATATTCATCAAAGATATTGGCCAATAGTTTTCTTTTTTGGTGGTATCTTTGTCTGGTTCTGGAATTAGGGTGACGGCGGCATCATAGAATGTCTTTTGGAGTATTCCTTCTTCTTCAACCTTTTGGAAGAGTTTAAGGAGGATGGGCACCAATTCCACTTTATATGTTTGGTAGAATTTTCCTTTGAAGACGTCAGGTCCTGGGCTTTTATTTGTAGGGAGTGTTTTTATGACATATTCAATTTCATTTCTAGTGATTGGTCTGTTCAGTTGGTCTGTTTCTTCTTGATTCAGTTTCGGCAGGCTGTAAGATTCTAGAAAGTTGTCCGTTTCTTCCAGATTGTCAAATTTGTTGGCATATAATTGTTCATAGTATTATCTTATGGTTTTTTGTATTTCTGCAGTATACATGTATGTGTACCTTGGTCCCCATGCTGTACAGTGGGAAAAAAAAAAGAATAGCATGATTAATGAATAACTCCCTTATCTTGTCTTTGAAGGAGACCCTGTACCTTAGAACTCTGCATCAGCATTCCTTAGCTTGTTGTACTTTTACATGTGCGCCAATTTTGCCTTCTGCAAAGTTCAGCAGTTTAGTGGTCTCCCACACCTTTTCTTCCATAGAAATTTGTTAAATCCAGGTTATGCAGGAGGTTAAAAAACAAAATGTGCTCTTTGCCTGGTACAGGGTTGCTACTGAAGGACAGTAAAATTGATAGAACTTTTTTTGGTGTCTTATGGTGTCAGAGTAAAGAAACTGAGGACTGAATAGATACTAAACCCATAGTCACCTTCCCAAAAGGAATCTACCAAATTCTGAAAATATGAGCATTAGAAGCAAATAGCTAAGGCAAAATCCTCTAAAAATAGAGCGAATGTTTTATATCAGTTTGTGGGAGTGAGAAAACAGAAAATGGAGACTTGAAACCTGATTCAAAAAAGGATCCCAGAAAATCATATTTCAGTTAAAATGTGTAATTCTAGACACAAGATAATTGTATGTAAAGCAGAATTAGAGACAGCAATACCCAAACTATAATCCAAATGATACTTCTCTATTCCTGATTAGTTTAATATGATAGCTGCTCAATAAATAAAAAGGCGAATCCACTCTGAAAGAAGTTGTCATTTAGAGTCAATACCAAATTTATATACCTAACATCTGTCGCTCAAAAACGACTGCATGTGAAAAAAGAGAAAAATAAGATTAGAAAGCAAGAAGGGAAAAAACACTTAAAAATGACTGTAGACTAGATTGAAAAGGCATTATGTAAATTTTGATTGAAAAGGCATTATGTAATTTTATAGGGCTTATAAAAATGGTATGTTATGTCAAGGCAAGAGCCAGCAATCCCACTCTCAAGTATATGTAAAATTTGAGCTACACATATAAAGTCATATTATAATGGTATTTAATTATTACAATATACTCTTAGACAATGAATTGAAAATTTTTCCAATAGAAGATATCAAGTAACAACAACAGATCCATCAACTAACAAACGCCACCTGATTTATGACAGACGTGAAACATCAGGAGAGTGGAGAATTGCTTATTTTTCAATCATTCAAATATTTCTTGAATTTAATAGTCAATTGTATATTTGCTTTTTTTTTTTTTTTTTTTTTTTTTGTCTTTTTGTCTTTTTGCTATTTCTTGGGCTGCTCCTGAGGCATATGGAGGTTCCCAGTCTAGGGGTCTAATAGGAGCTGCAGCTACCAGCCTATGCCAGAGCCACAGCAACGCGGGATCTGAGCCGCGTCTGCAACCTACACCACAGCTCACGGCAACGCTGGATCCTCAACCCACTGAGCAAGGGCAGGGACCGAACTCGCAACCTCATGGTTCCTAGTCGGATTCATTAACCACTGTGCCATGACGGGAACTCCAATTGTATATTTGTATATAAAAACAATAAATGCTTACTTGATGCATAAAAAAACAACTTCTGATTGATTATCAAAATATGAAAGATAGAAAAGTTTCTAGACGTAAACACAGATAATATTCTTATAACCTTAGGACAGCTATATATTCTCTTAGAAGTTTTCCTAGGAGCGCTAACCAAAGAATCAAATAATAAATAGGACAAAATTAATGAGTTTTTACTTATCAGAAGGAACCATAAATAAATGAAAAAAACTCAAAGAGTGAATCATATTTGTAATATCAATATTGGAAAAAAGTATACAAATGCTAAATAGTTCCTACAAATTTATAAGAAAATAACAATACAAAAAATGAACAAAATACTTGTATACACACTTCAAAAAAAAAACTTTCATGACAAAAAAGACAAAAAAAATAAAAAAACACTTTCAATCACTTTTTTTTTGCAAGTTAAACCACACGGAGACATTACTATGTGGTTTTTAGAATGGCTAAAAGAAAAGCAAATGAGCAATCACAATTACTATTGAGGTTTCACAGAAATTAAAACTTTCCTATAGCACTTTTGAGAGAGTAAATTGGGTTAATCAATTTGGTTTGAAAATTGCTTGACTATATCTACAAAAACAGACCACATACACACCTATGGCCTAGGAATTTCCCTTCTTGGCATATGCTGAATTGATATGTGTTCATATGCTAACAAAGACAGGAGAAGAAAATTCATAGTAGCACTACTGTCAAAAATTGTAAAGCACCCAGATGCCCATACAGTTTATGGATAAATCGATTTCACGATAATGTTATACTGGAATAATATACATTGATGTAAGTGCACATGATGCGATTATACAAGAAACATTGGTGAATGTCTCCAAAAGAGATTAGACGCAAAGCTAACAGGCAATAACCAGGCACAGATGTGCATTTACCACCTGAGTCCACTTACATAACATCTATAAAACATGCATAACTAAAGTATGATGCTAGATGTCTGAAAATTAGTTAACTTTATGGGGTTTAATGATTGTTAGAGCAGGAGGAGTCATCAGAATTCCTAGTAATATTTTTTCCCTTGATCTGTGTGATGACTGTCTGAGAGTGTTTATTTTATGGAAACTTTTTAAGCTACATATTTATATGTTGTTTCTTTTTATCAGTGCATGCTACGTATCAATAAAATTTCACTAAAATAATGCATGTCTTTCAAATCAACAAACCAATTTCTAGAAGTCATTTCTAACTATTTCCACAAAAATCATCTGTACTTTATTTCCAAAAGATCCACTTGACGATAAATATTAAAAGAAATTCTGCATGCAGAGGAAATTAATATAGATGGAAATACTTATTTGCAAAAAGATATAAAAAACACTAGAACTAGTAAACACATAGACAACTATACATATTTCCCTTCTTATAATTTAAATTTCTCTAAAATATAGTTAATCGTTTAAATAGAAACAACCATACAGTTTGGTTCATTGCATATGAATAAGTAAATATGCAATAAAAATTGCACAAAGATTGTGAAGGGAAGAATGAAAGCATACTATTGTAAGGTTCATATCCATATGTGAAGCAGTAAAATATAACTTTGGTAGACTGAGAAAAGGTAATGACATCTATTTCCAACTGTAAACCGATAAAAAATACTTCAAAGAATTATAATGAATAAGCCTGTGGCTGTGTTAAAAAACGAATAAAATATTCAGTTTGTTCATACAGGAAGAAAATACAAAAAAATGCAAAAAGAACAGGTAATAAAAGCAGAAAATATATTTAATTGTAACCATAATAACCATATTAACCATATTAAATGTTAATTATTAAAACACCCCAATTAGAAGCCAGACATGGTTAGATTATATGAAAATCAATACACTATCCATGTCTACCACAATACACTTTAAATATAAAACCACAAAGTGTATTAAAAGTAAAGGCTATACAAAAGATTTACCATGTTAAAACTAACAAAACAAAGCTGAAATAGCTAGATTAACATCAGATACATTAGATTTTAGAGAGAAAAATATTACCAGGGATAAAGAATTTCACTGCATAATGATAAAGTGTTCTGCTTATTAAGAGGATATAATAAATCTAAACATTTATGCCCCTAAGTTTCAAAATACTGGAGGCAGGTGAATGAATATGTAAACTATGGGGGATTCATATAACAACATATTTTCCAGTAATAAAAAGAAATAAACTGTTGATAACCTCAGCAACATGTTTTCATCTCAAAGTAACTGTACTGAGCTAAAGAGTTAGTTATGGAGTTCCTGTCGTGGCGCAGTGGTTAACTAATCCTACTGGGAACCGTGAGGTTTCGGGTTCGATCCCTGGCCTCACTCAGTGGGTTAGGGATTTGGCGTTGCCGCGAGCTGTGGTGTACATCGCAGACGCGGCTCGGATCCCACGTTGCTGTGGCTCTGGTGTAGGCCAGCGGCTGCAGCTCTGATTCGACCCCTAGCCTGGGAACCTCCATATGCCGCGGGAGCCGCCCAAGAAATAGCAAAAAGACAAAAAGACAAAAAAAAAAAAAAAAAAAAAAAAAAAAAAAAAAAAAAAAAGCTAGTTATTTATAAAGTCTCTTCTGTTTATTGAAACTCCAGGAAGAGCAAACTAATCTTTACTGACAGAAAGAGGGTCACAGGTTGCTTTTGGGCAGTGGAGAGGAACAAACAAGGAGGATCCCAAAGCGGTAGGGGAAATTTTTTGAAGACGGTAGATATGTTTACTATCGTCATTGTGGTGATATTTTGATGGGTAAATACATATGTCAGTACTATCAAACCACACACTTTAAGTCAGTATAGTTTATTGTAATGTCTACTATACCGCCTCAAAATTGTAAAAAACAAAACAAAACAAAACAAGACTTAGCCACCTGCGCTTTAAAGTACAAGAACATTCATTACTTCATTGTTACTAGCAGCAAAAATAAATAAATAAACTCCTGAGTAAACCCTGGTTCGGGCTAATTATTACACTGTTATGTAGTTTCTAAATGAAGGAGCTAGATAATTTCTCTTTTAAATGAGGAAAATCGAGATTCAGATAAAGCATAAAGCACGACCTGTTTTCTTAAATGTCAAAAACCCATGTATGTGTTAATTTTGATTATGATTATAGGAATGTGAGGAAAGCGATGAAAGCATATACACGAGGCTGCTGATTGCTACCTTGTTGCTGATGCGCAAGTGACAGTCCAACAAAGAGACCAAAGAAGATGAATAATCTGGAAAGAAAACTGAATTGATTATTGGTTATGTCTCCTATCGCTTCTAACACCAACAGAAGTTTCAAAGTGAATTTGTTCGTATTAACTTTCTTGTTGAAATTGTACTTTAGGGGTTCTCCAAAGAAGTGTGCTATATCTGTCCTATATATAGGTTTTACTTAGTAAATCATAAATTTTCAGTCTACGCCCTCTTGCCAGGTCTCACATTGACAGTCTCATCCCATTAACAATCTAGCATGTTTTGATTTGGAAAGAAATGCTGCTGTTAAAAACAACTCCAAGCCTCATCTACTGCAGAACATCAGTGTTTTTCCCATCCCAACTTTCACCCTTTTCTCTCTTCACTCACACACATACACCACACACACATAGACTAGAAGACAACCCTCCAGTCTAGTGATTTTATTACTCTGTAAATAGACACTTTTGATGTTTCTAAGATTTAAAAAAAGATATTTTCCTTTCAAAATAAAATTGCTGAGGACACAATAAGAAACAGAATATTTTGGAATTTATACATTAACTTACCTGACACTCACATTTCAAATTGCTGAGGACACAATAAGAAACAGAATATTTTGGAATTTATACATAAACTTACCTGATACTCACATTTCAAATAACGCCTATAAAAAATATTCAACAAACAGAAAGCAGAATCTCTGATATTTTCCTTTTCTATTATTTTGTCTTTCACTTTTAGTAGAGAATTGTGATGTCTACAAAAAAAATGGAGGGAGCCATTTTACTTCTGGAAACAAAAGGCATAATACAAATTAAAATTTCTGCTCAATATGCCTTTTTCAGTGATAGATCTGATGAATTAATGGCATTAATGGAAATTAAATTTATAACACCATTAAATACATAGGTGTGTATATAAATTTAATATATAATTTATTTTAATATATTATATATTTGCATTTTATATAATTTATATATTATTTAAAATATATATTTAATGGTGTTTACTCTTTCACTTCCCCACCAAATTTACCTCTTTCATCAAAACTTTATCCCCCACTTCTTGTCTGATAAGCCTTCTATAAATTCTGTACTTCAAAGGAGCTTTCAGTGTGTTTCCTGATACTTTCAGACACAAAGACAAATTATTTTATATCAATAACAAACAAAATTTTTATAAATTTGACATGTCAACTATATTTGGAAATGTGGCAGTAATCAAGAGTGACTTCATTTAGGCATAAGTCAAGATCCCCATGGAGTCTTTTTAAATCCCTCAATGTATGCCATGAGTGACACGGTTTCTGTAAGATCAGACATGGTCAGGCAAAGCTATGAAGAATTCTGAGAGATTTTTACACTAAAGTGTTTTTAAATACATAATTGCTGTCATAAAATGGTGCTTGCACTGTATTGCCTTTACTCAGTTAAAGATTTACATGGTAGAAGCAGGAGGCATAACTCTCCCAGACTTCAAGAAATACTACAAAGCCACAGTCATCAAAACAGTGTGGTACTGGTATCAAAACAGACAGACAGACCAAGGGAACAGAATAGAGAACCCGGAAATAAACCCTGACACCTATGGTCAATTAATCTTTGACAAGGGAGGCAAGAACATCAAATGGGAAAAAGAAAGTCTATTCAGCAAGCATTGCTGGGAAACCTGGACAGCTGCCTGCAAAGCAATGAAAGTAGAACACACCCTCACACCATGCACAAAAATACACTCAAAATGGCTGAAAGACTTAAATATACGACAGGACACCATCAAACTCCTAGAAGAAAACATAGGCAAAACACTCTCTGACATCAACATCATGAATATTTTCTCAGGTCAGTCTCCCAAAGCAGTAGAAATTAGAGCAAAAATAAACCCATGGGACCTCATCAAACTGAAAAGCTTTTGCACAGCAAAGGAAACCCAAAAGAAAACAAAAAGACAACTTACCGAATGGGAGAAAATAGTGTCAAATGATGCAACGGACAAGGGCTTACTCTCTAGAATATATAAACAACTTATACAACCCAACAGCAAAAAAGCCAATCAATCAATGGAAAAATGGGCAAAAGACCTGAATAGACTGTTCTCCAAAAAAGATATACAGATGGCCAAAAAACACATGAAAAAATGCTCAACATCGTCTATTATAAGAGAAATGCAAATCAAAACTACCATGAGATACCACCTCACACCAGTCAGAATGGCCATCATTAATAAATCCACAAATAACAAGTGCTGGAGGGGCTGTGGAGAAAAGGGAACCCTCCTGCACTGCTGGTGGGAATGTAAACTGGTACAGCCACTATGGAGAACAGTTTGGAGATACCTTAGAAATCTACACATAGAACTTCCATATGACCCTGCAATCCCACTCTTGGGCATCTATCCGGACAAAACTCTACTTAAAAGAGACACATGCACCCGCATGTTCATTGCAGCACTATTCACAATAGCCAGGACATGGAAACAACCCAAAAGTCCATCAACAGATGATTGGATTCGGAAGAGGTGGTATATATACACAATGGAATACTACTCAGCCATAAAAAAGAATGACATATGCCATTTGCAGCAACATGGATGGAACTAGAGAATCTCATACTGAGTGAAATGAGCCAGAAAGACAAAGACAAATACCATATGATATCACTTATAACTGGAATCTAATATCCGGCACAAATGAACATCTCCTCAGAAAAGAAAATCATGGACTTGGAGAAAAGACTTGTGGCTGCCTGATGGGAGGGTGAGGGAGTGGGAGGGATTGGGAGCTTGGGCTTATCAGACACAACTTAGAATAGATTTACAAGGAGATCCTGCTGGATAGCATTGAGAACTTTGTCTAGATACTCATGTTGCAACAGAAGAAAGTGTGGGGGAAAAAATGTAATTGTAATGTATACATGTAAGGATAACCTGACCCCATTGCTGTACAGTGGGAAAATAAAAAAAAAAATATTAAATAAATAAATAAATAAATAAAAAAGATTTACATGGTAGCACAAAATGACTAGTAACCATAATATTGTTACTAACACAAATTAATTCCAAATCTAGTATTTTAAGTAACATACTCAAAATTTCCTCATTATTTTTCATAAAAAGGAACACAATTTAAAAAATCTCACTTATATTTGCATCTGTGAAAACGAGGTACCCTAAAGTGTGGCTACTAGATCTTCTAAAAATATTTTAGTGTTCTCCCTAATAATTGAGGAAATTCATTACTCGCATTAATAGAGAATTGTAAACAAAATCCATTATCATTAATCAATTATTATTGTTCTAATCACATTAACTTTCTCTTTATTTTAAAGAAAGTTACAGAAGTTAAATTTTATGTGCTGTTTTAGATTTTGGCAAATTGCACATATTTTCATTACGGAACTAAAACACTCACAGGATCTTGCTTGTATGTCTGCCTTATGGATAAATGCCAGTATCCTTTGCAGATAAGAGAGGAGGTGTGCAAATAATTCTACAACTTTCTCAAAATCAGAAATTGTTAGTCTGCTGGAAAATGTTCTCCAGCCTTCATTACAATGATAAATGGCAGAGTGATGGTGTGTACCAGGGCAGGACAATCAGTAGCCTGAAGAACCACAGGGATGTAGTAGGTCATCATTTCCATTTTTATTGAAATTCTTTTTTCCTCAGAGCATCATTCCTTTCAGCGTTAACAAAGATGCTTTTGAGTTCTAAGTCCTTGAGCAGAAGTAATTTCCAAGTCACCTGATGCTTCTTTGTGAACTTTTACCAAATTCCATCCAGTCATGTTTCAAGTGCCACCACACTATTGTTTCTCCGAAAATGATATCTACAAAGACTGGAACATAAAGATAAATTTCTCTCTAAAATATCTAATGAATTATAAATCATATTCAAATTGAGATAAAATATATGAGAATATCATCTCATAATTTCTAGTCTATCCTATTTATTTTATTGATTTATTTATTGCTTATTCATTCATTCATTCATTCATCCACTGATTCATTTCTGGATGTAAGGTATGTACATGAAGTAATTATTTTGGAAAAAGTAATTTATAATCTCACACATAATGAATGGCAGTAAGGCAAATGGGAATTACTTTTTTCCTCTGTTTATTATATTCTTTAGCTCCTGGAAACCAATCTCACTCTAGCTCCAATCTTGCCAGGAATTGCTGAGTTCCAAAGAAAAAAGACCTGATTTCCAGGTTACAATTTTCAGCTACTCTGAAAAATGCTTGTTCCTTCAATTCTTCCATTAGCCTAACATCTATAAGGCTTGACAAACATTTTATTAGACCAGGACACATTTTCCTAGTATGGATTATTCACTGCGTATATGCAGTATTGGGGTGAATGCAGTTCTATCTCACTTCGCTTCCTCAGTGTGATGGCAATAAGCATAAAATTAAGAGTCATTAGAACTAGGTTTACAAATTAAACCTAGATAAATAACATTTGAAAACAAATTGATGTTCCATTTTCTCAACTGTAAAATATGCACTATAATTTAATTGCAGGAACATTGAAAGGATTAAATGAGATTATGTATATAAAGTACCCTGCATGTTTTGAATCCAGAGAATCCATTGACCACTGGTCACTTCCACAATCATCCATATTGCTTCATCTATAAAGCTATGAAAATACTAGTGCAAAAAGATACCGGTATCCCACTGTTCCCAGTAGCATTATTTACAACTGCCAAGATATAGAAGCAATCTAAGTGTTCATCAACAGGTGAATGAATAAAGAAGATGTGGTATACACAAACACACACCCATGCACACACAAACACTATGAAATATTACTCAGACATAAAAAAGAATGAAATTTTTCCATTTGCAACAACATGGATAGACTTGAAAGGTATTATGCTATAATAAATTTTTTATAATGACATTTAGCAGAGACTATTTGATAGATTTCTTTATTAACATGTATACTCTCTTAATACTTTTATCTACCTAAGTATTGTTTTCCAACATGTCTGTAATACAGAATAGGCAATACCATCTCTTACTAAAAAAATGTTCTCAGAAGGCCTGGTAAAGCACAATCTTATTAGTGAGATCAACAAATAACAAGGTTATTTTGGTAATTATGTGCTTACATTTTTATCAAAGGATTTGGGATGCACTTGCCTTACATTGTTTTCTAATTTATATTGACTAATTTATGGTTAAGTTCTAATGTGCTTTCTATTTTTCATAGTTCATTAGACTTAATTTTAAATTATTCTCAGATTTGTTTTCATATTACAATATTTTCAATAAAGACTTGAGCTACAGGTTTTCCTTGATTTTCCTTTTCGGTTTTTCAACATGCTCTTCATATGGTAAATATAATCCTAGCAAATAAAGAAATGGAAGAGTTTATACACACACACACACACAAAAACACACATATATAGATAAACAGAAATATTATATATTATACATATATAATCAAAAAACATTATCTTGAGATATCATGGAAACAGTGTACACACAAAGGTTCCTAAAATCTTCAAGAAAAATATTTTATAATACAGAATATTAATAATTACCCATTATCCAAAGTATATTGAAGACCTTTCTAAAGATGAATTATGCATGATTACACCTGAACTAGCTATGGCACGCTCTGGTTAAAATATAATACTTTCTGATTCAGATATACTGCCTCTATCTGACCTATATCATTTATTAAACTCAATGCACCACATATTGAAATAGCTATATCCCCAATGAACAAGACATACAATCTATCCAATCAACATTACTTTACACTGCCTCTAATATATCATAAAAAAACAAATTCTCTTTGACAACATTCAAGGGTAAGATACACTTTCTGGAGCTCATAATGACTCAACATTAAAAAATAGTGTTCAGGATTTGAAATCTAAATATATCACATTTAATTCATCGCTATTCTTCTGATTAAACATACAGACCAGTTTTCAAATTCAGGAACACTGAGATATAGAAACAAACAATGAAGTAATAGAATTTGTGTTTTCACATTATGCTTATCTAAAATATATATAAATATATAATAGGATATGCAATAGTAAAAATATAAAATTTTACAAAATAGTCTATCAGTCGAGTTTCTCTAGAAACATAGAATCAATAAGAATACTTATGATGAGATTTATTTGAAGGAACTGACACACAGTTTTGAGAGCCAGCACGTCTGAAATCTATAGGACAGGCCAACAAGCTGGAAAACACTCTAGTAGGAGCTGATGCTGCAGTCTTCTTTTTTTTTTTTTTTTTTTTTTTCATTGTGGAAAAATATACCACAATACATTTTCATACAAAACAAGGTGTTCCCTCACATCTTGGTCCCTCTGCTGAACTTTGCCTCTTTGAGATCCTCATCTCCTAGCAGGGTTTCCTAACAGGTTTTATGTGTATGCTTCAAGGACATGAAATATACTCCCTCTAGATAAATATCAGTATTTTGTATATTAGTATTTCTTAAAATGGAATTTGCAAAAGAATTTGCTAAGTTTCAAAGAATTTTGTTTTTCCATTAAAAAAGACTTGATTATTACTCAAGATTAAGAATCACTATTCCAGGTAATACATTCATTTTACAATGTAGAATTTCTCTCAATAAATGAGTATCTTTTCTTTAGATGAGAATCATATACATTATGGTTTTCCCTTCTTTTCCTTCTTTTACTTGAAAATATAAAAGAAAATTAAATGTTTAACTGTGATAACTATTTTCCCTCTTTATAATGTAATTTGCCTGCATGTCTTAATCATAAATTGTCCAATTTTACATGTTTTATATTATATACCATGCTTCAAATTCTCTCCAAATAGAATTTGTAGGTTTTGAATGCATGCTAAAAAAAATTGGTTTGAAGTAGCAAATTGTAGATTGAATAAATTACAGCTTAATTGACTCTAAATTATACAACTCCTTTCTTCAATAATAGCAACTTTTTTAAGTACTTACAATGTGCCATGGGATTGTGCTAATCAATTTCTTGTAAATTTTTGTAAAACCCTAAGATGTAGGCACCATTATCACCGCCCCCCAACTTTCCCAGTATACAGAAATTCAAAGAAATGAATCTTCCACACTGTCATGAATAGGTCCTGTCAGGACTCGAATCTGACTGAATCCAAGCTCAAGCTCCCAATCATAATGCATAAGGCATCCTAAACTGCACATTCTGTTCTGCATTATTGATGGCTTTTCATTTTTCTGAGATTCTTTGTGGAAGAATATTCACTGCTACATCCAACAAAGCAGAACTCTTGTGTTCAAACAAACTTTTGGTCCCTCTGTTAAGTCTCTTATTGCATTTGCCCTCTTAGCGGAGTCCTAGCCCATCCTCCACCCCTGGTCCTGCCTCAGACCCTGGTTCCTCAATACAGCTCCTGTCCCTTACACCCTGGTAATCCAGCAGCCTGTTCCCTCACATCTGATCTGCGAGCAGGCCTCCAGCTCTTCAGACTGGTGATCCCCTGCTGTGTCCTCCACTGCAGGTCAACGGGAGATCCTGAGAGAGGGATGGCATGGCATACAAAACACACAAGACTCTTTTACATTTTAAAAGTGGGGTCCAGGAGGCACTGTGTTCCACTGAACAAAGGCACCTAGGCTTTAGCCCACATGAGTTTTATTAGGGAAGGTAACCTGTTTAGATTAGTGAGCAAGAGCAGGCATAGGGAGTGTTAAAGCTATCTCTTAGTGAGATTTAGGGAGACCACTAGCAATAAAAGTCACAGGTGTATACATCTAGGATATAGTGCAGCTGCCTAAAGAACAACACAATTAACGTATAAGCCCCTTTTTTTATTTTGACAGGAGACCCTGCACTTTAGAACTCTGTGTCGGCAGATGTGCTTATCTGGCTTTTGCGATCACAAGCATTCCTTGGCTTATTGTGGTTTGGCACATATCAAGTTTACTTTCTGCAGAGTTCAGCAGTTCAGTGGTCTCCAACAATCCCCATAGAGCTCCATAGCAGGCTGGCGATCCCCACAGAGCTCCACTGCTTCAGGCACCTACAGAACCTTCAGACCCTGCTTTTCCAGAAAAGTTGTGGTTCTTCTATCTCAGTGAACAGTACTCTTAGCAAACTTTCACAGAGACTTTTCCTTAAACAGGTTCAACCCCAACATTTAAGTAAGGGAACCGATACCTTTCCTCTCCCCCTTCTTCTCCAGAGTTGTGTCTTTTTTCTCCCCGTTATCCTCTTTTTCTGCTTCTTAATCACTCTCTTCAACTTCCACCACCATCTTTAGGCCTAGTTTCAGTTCATGGACTCACCCTAAAACTCACCCAATGTCTCCAGAGCTTCCAAACTGCTCTTTCCTTTATGTCTCCTTTTTTTTTTTTTTTTTTTTTTTTTTTCCATTTTAGGGCCGCACCTGTGGCATATGGAAGAATTTTCAGACTAGGGGTTGAATCAAGAGCTGTATCTGCCGGCCTATGCGCCTATGCCACAGCCACAGCAACACAAGATCTGAGCCCCATCTGCGACCCACACCACAGCTCACAGCAATGCTGGATCCTTAACTCCCTGAGCAAGGCAGGGATTGAACCCATATCCTCATGGATACTAGTCGGCTTTGTTACCACTGAGCCACAATGAAAACTCCCATATTTTTCCCTTCTGTTGGAGGAATTTCTTCTTTCTTGGGGAAGCCTCATTTTTGCCCGTAAAATATTTAACTAATTGGATGAGTCCCACCCACATTATTTTCTTTACTTAGTCAATTGATTATAGATGTTAACAACATGGACTTCACACATCAACCACGTGTATTATAAACAATACAGTCACAGCAACACCTAGATTAGTATTTAATTGACAACTGGTTGCTATAGCCTAGCCAAGCTGACACATAAACCAAATCATCGCAAATGCTGAGTAAATGAGTTACTGAAGAGTTATTGGTTTATTTTGCATGTAAGAGAAAATAAGCACTAGAATTTAAACAAAATATATTTTAAAATCATTCCAGTTCTCATTATGGCTCAGCAGGGTTAAGAACCCGACATAGTGTCTGTGATGATGCGGATTAGATCCCTGGCCTCTCTCAGTGGTTCAGTGTTGCAGCAAGCTGCAGCACAGGTCACAGATGTGGCTTGGATCTGGTGTTGCTGTGGCTGTAGCATAGGCCTACAGCTGCAGCTCTGATTTGGCCCCTAGCCTAGGAACTTCCATATGCCACAGCTGTGGCCTTAAAATGAAAAAAAAAAATTCCAAAATTATATGAGAATTTACTGTTTTATATGTCTTACCCAAAGAGGATTAAGTATTAAAAGATATAACTCTCTCAGAATACCATTTTTTAATGGATGGTATAATCTACAATTTCTAAATATCCCAACTGCCAATTTGCCTTCTTGCATAACAAAGAAATGCCTTAAATTAGTCTTATAAAGGAAAAAAATGGTCATTAAAGGAGCAAAATTATAATTATCTTATTTAGGTTTTGCTGTTACAACATAGCAAAGATATAATATGCTTCTAACATTTATTCTCAGTTTCTACCCTTGTAACTAAATCCTGTATTCTTAGCCAGGGCTCAGGCTATTCAGGATCAACACTACATTTATGAGTCTTCCTTGTAGCTAGGTGTAACATGTAACTAATTTTGGGGATGGGATATATAAACAAAATGTTCTGTGACAACTCCATTGTTATTTATCCCCTTAAAAGCAGCTTCTTTCCTTTCTCTCTCTTTTTCCTGCTATCTGAAATGGAGCTAGAGCTCCATTTTTTGGAGGAGGAGCAGTTTTGAAATATGAATAAAACCCTTGAAAGTAGAGCAAAACACAGAAAGACTGCATGCCTGGATATATTATGGATTGCCTACTTCTAAATTTTTAAATGAGAGAAATTAACTTGTCAATGTTATGCCAAAACTAACAGAGATGATATATTTAACTATATAGTGAAAGTAAAGCTTCCAGAAAAATAAATTACATCATTCTATAGCATAATTTTAAAATTAAATTTAAACCTTTTAGTACAAAGGAATTAGAGAAAATAATGTGTGACTAAAGAAAAATGTCTTTTTTAAACTCTAGTAGATTTCTTTACTTCCATCTCCTTTCTCCCCATTTCCTTTTCTTTCTCTGTTTTCCCTACCCTTCACAAATATTTACATAACAATCCCAAACACAAGACAATACACCATATTTGGCTTTGTTGGTTTTGTATTCAGCTATAGACCAAGAAAAGCTTGCTGTTAAGAGCACAGACTTTTGGGTGATACAACTGAGTCGAAATCCTGGCTCTGCCACTTAAAAGCTGTGTGGCCCTAGAAAACTTACATAAAAGATTGTGTCAATTGTCTTATATACAAATTAGAATTGTGGTAAAATATGAACACTTCCTTTATGTAAAAATGCTTAGAATTTGACTGGGAACATTTTATTTGCTAGAGAGTGATTTTAAAAAAGCAGTATTTGTATAACATGATGAAGACAGAAACACATTAGATTACTGTCTTTTGAGAATATAAGATATGTAATCATAATTTGGGGGGACTAGAAAAAATAGACTCCTAAACATCCAAAATAGATAAGAAAAAGAATCTGATGTATTAGGAATGTTTTTTAAGTAGTTCGTTATGTCTGGAAATCCAAGTCCACAAAAGCAAGAATGACAACATAAGATGGAACCAGATTTAAAACAAAGAAGCAAACAATAAACAAATAAAATCCTAGAGCTTTCATTTTCATTTCATATTGTTTTATCTGCCCTGTTACTTAGAATAATTTTCTGCAAATTTACCTGTCTAAAATAGTTCAACACAAAGATCTTCAAAATTATTGTCCTGAGTGTCTATTTATATCAGTCAAACTACAATAAAGATACAGGAAATGGTATAATTTTTAAAAACCCACATGCAAACCACAGCATTTCTTTTTTTCAAACCTCTCATTTTAATTCATTTTTTCTCTCAAAAATGTTCTAAGCTGAACTAGTACAAATTTTTAAATTATAGAAATATAAAAATATTCAGCTATCAATAAGGTAAAAGTTCCCTTATACTATAAGTCTATAACTGATTTTTATTTACTTTTTACAGTTTAAAATCAATGCACTACACTACTTCATGTACAATATAAAAATAAACATACCACAGTAAATATTATACTTCATTTTAATTCTTCCTGGTCTTTATTGCTGTCATACAATTTAAGTCCACATTTTTTTAATTTAATTAAATTTTTTTTTTTTTTATATTTTTGTCCTTTCTAGGGCCGCACCCACGGCATATGGAGGTTCCCAGGCTAGGGGTCAAATCAGGGCTGTAGCCGCCAGCCTATACCAGAGCCACAGCAACGCCAGATCTGAGCTGCATTTGCAACCTACACCACAGCTCACGGTAATGCCAGATCTTTAACCCACTAAGCAAGGCCAGGGATCGAACCTGAAACCTCATGGTTCCTAGTCAGATTCATCAACCACTGTGCTACGATGGGAACTCCTTAAGTCCTTATTTTTATAAGCTGCTATGTTTATTATTATTATTAGTCAATTATCTTAAAGATACTAGAATAAGATAAATGTTATTATATGTATACTGGATAATTAGTATCATCTACTAGTTTTCTGGATCTGATTTAATTAAATCTTTTCTGTATATGCCATGTTTTCTTGCCTCTTTGCTTGTCCGATAATTTTTCATTTAATGCCAGACATTTCAAAGTTTACCTTGTGCACTGAATTTTTTACATTGCTACAAATTTCTTTGATCCAGGATGCAGTTAATTTAGCTGGAATCAGTTTGACTGTGTTGAGGTCTTGTGCATAAAGCTTTATTAGGCAGGAGAGGAATGGCATTTACTTTAGCACTAATTTTGCAATACCACACAGGCAAAGCCATTTAAAACTTTCTATCCAATACCCTACAAAATATGAAGTTTTTCCCTTTTCCAAGTGGAAAAGGAACTGTTCCTTTTCTCACGTAATTTCGGTGCATTGTTCTCTACAGCCTTTTGGGGAGGCTTTTCCTCCTTTTGCATGTAGATTCCCCTTTTCAATACCATATTAAGTGTTCAGCTACAGAATCCAGGAGGTTCCCATTAGATCTCATTCTCTTTTCTTCATGTGTTCTCTCTTCCTCCCTCTCCCTTAACTTCTTTCCCTCACTTTCTCTCATCTTTCCCCCATCTGATCATCTTAGCTTTCTCATCGTCTTCAGATCCCTAGTTCTATTTCTTCATTTCAAGGATAATTCTGGGCTCAATTCTGAGTTTCTTCTTCCTAAGTTACATCTGGAAAACTTTCTCCAGGAGGTAAACTGAAGAATTTGTAGGATTTGGCTCTTTTGTTTCTCATCTCTGTGGAATCACTCTTCTCATTGCTTGATATCCACCCTCTTAAAAGTGCCTGGCATATATTTTGTCTGTGGGAGTTTGGGGGGTTTTGTTTTTAATTTTTTTTAATTCCTTTAGGTGAAAGAGTAAACCCATTTTACATTACCATTTTGACTTTATGAATTTAGATCTGGTTGGCAACTTTTATCATAAAAGTAGTCTGTGTAATCAATTCAGAAGCTTCAGTATTGTATTTCACTTTGACATCTAAAATTATTTCTCTGGAATTTACAAGTTTATTATAAGAATCTAAAATATCTTTATAGGGATCAATGTTTTTATAGCTTGGACTAAACAAAGTTTTGGTTTCTTACAGAAATGAGCATTTTCTGTGTATGTGTTCTACTTTTAGAATGAGATCATTCTTTAATGGTTCACTCAAACTTTCAAACTTCACATTATGGAGAGAATTAAGTTTAAGATGTTGAACTGTCTTTAAATAGGCACTTCAAAATATTTGTTTGCTCCTCTACTGATCTATATTTACTTTATGCCTGCATTAACAGTACTCAAGTTCCATCAAGTAGGAATCATTTGAACAGTAGTACTCTAAGTGATTTATATACAGACTAGAAGTTAATAAAGACAAAATTAGGGGGAAATTCTCATCAATGATGTTTCATTAAAAGTAGGTCATTTTGTCTTTTCTGGATATTACATGCTTACAGCATTTATAAATCATTCTCTGTTAGCTATTAATTCATAGCCCGCAAATACAGGATATAAATTACTGTTCCTGTTGCATAGAGCATGGAAACATCTGTTGGTTATTAACATAACATTTGAATCTGACAGAATTTAGTTCTGGTTTGTAAAGTTCATTACAAAAATTATGTGATTAACGCAGACACTTAACTATTATATTCCATTAGGTGTCTAAGATTATTCTTCTGGAATGATAGATTTTTTTTTTCTTATGGATTTTAAAATTAGTTTCTAAATGTTTTGACATTAAAAATCAATGAATTTATTAAAACCACAAGCCACTCATCTTGAAAGCCTATATTATTTTTATTTATCTTCATTATTAAAACACCATAACATTTGCAGAACAAGTGTTAAAACACTTGGATACTTTATGTAGTTTGAGAAAAGTGATTACACTGTGAGTGATTTGATATTCTGGTGGATTTTGTTCAAAGAAATTTGGACATATGTTTATTTATATTTGTATAAATACATGCATTTACTTATAATTTTATAAATGCATTTGTACAAAGGGCATCAATATGATATTTCTAATATTATGATTTGTTGGAATTTAGAAATGAATATCTTATTAATAAATACTATGTAAATGCTAGTTATTAATTTAAATCTGTATCAGAGTTATTCTTAAGAATAAATCTTTGTTAATGCACTGTGAACTGGCTTTGTTCTAACTTTGCCTGGTTTTTAAACCTCTCAGCTCTTTCTGAAAAGAGTTCTTCTTAGAGAAATCCCTTCTTCCATCCATGGTGTCTTACTGTAGTGATATTACTGGTCCTGAGTAGCTCCATATAGGTATGACCTTCCTTATCTCTAGCGGAAATAAAGTGAGGAAAAATATCAAACTAAATCTCAGTCTCTTAGGAAAGCTTATTATCATCATAAAAATGGCAGCATTAATAGAAGTTATATGATGGCACAAGTAAAAATCAAAGAGAAAATCTCACAAATACTTTATGGATGCACTACTATTTTTTAATGACTTAAACTCTGTTCAAGGCATGTGACAAAATACAACTAACATTTACATCTAATTGTTATCAAAAGTAGCAGAAAAGAAAATTTGTATTTCCAGTTAGGGATTATATCTGATTTTTTTTTTTCTTTTTAGGGCCACGCCTGCAGCACATGGGAGTTCCCAGGCTAGGGGTCAAATGGGAACCTCAGCTGTCAAGCACAACCACAGCCACAGCCACACTAGATCCAAGCTGTGTCTGTGATCTGCACCACAGCTAACGGCAATGCCAGATCCTTAACCCACTGAGTGAGGCCAGGGATCAAACCTATGTCCTCATAGATACTAGTTGGGTTCGTCACTGCGACACCACCACAGGAACTCCCTATCTGATTTTCTTAATTTTTTTTCTTGATGTATTTAACCCCTAATATTCTAGAAATTATGCCAATATTATGAAGATTTCAGAAATATTTGAGTTACACAATATTTGGGGCTGAGGTCATGCTTATAACTATATTTGATCTCCTTAAGTTTCTCTTATTACTAATCTTAAAAAATGAATACACTCATCTGTTACAAATCATTCTTAAGAATGAAAAAGCAAATAATAATTTCATTATCTAAGAATAAGATGATGACATGTGAGGCTGAATACACTGAATTAAAAAAATTTCTCAAGACAGATAATCTTTGTTAATTTTTTAGGATGAAATTATGAGTCATCAAATTATATAATCAAGAGAAATTAGTTTAAAAAATGTGTAGGGTTTATTTTATAAGACTATACCATTCAAACCAGACATCAAATAAAGATTATTCCAATTCTATTTCAGTGTTTCCCACTTTGTGCCCCCTTCATATTGGCTCATTGTGCTCCTCCTTTCTTTCATTTGATACTTTCTGAAAGTGTAAGCTACCATCTTATTCACATATTAAAACATATTGACTTCTGCTTTGGGTAAAATGGAGCAGAGGTGCTTTTCCCTATTCTTACCACTAAGTACAACTAAAAATCCTAGACATTATATATAAAACACACATAAGAAGATTCCGAATGGAGTTCTCGCTGTGCTTCAGCAGTAACAAACCCAACTAGTATCCATGAGGATGCAAGTTCAATCCCTGGTCTCTCTCAGTGGGTTAAGGATCCAGCAGTTGCCATGAGCTGTGGTGTAGGTTACAGACACTGCCCAGATCTCATGTTGCTGCAGCTGTGGTATACGCTGGGAGCTGCAGCTCCGACTGGACCCCTAGCCTGGGAACTTCCATATGCTGCAGACTCAGCCTTAAAAAGCAGAGAAGAAGGAGAAGGAGAAGGAGAAGAAGGAGAAGAAGAAGGAGAAGAAGGAGGAGAAGAAGGAGGAGAAGAAGAATCTTAAAACTACAGAGAAGTCAGACCAGCTAGGGACTGAGACCCTAAATCATTTTCTTTTTCTTTTTTATGGCTGTACCCATGGCACATGGAAGCTCTCAGGCCAGGGGTTGAGAACTACGGCTCAACTGCCACAATACCACTGTGTTCCTTTAACTCACTGTGCCAACAGGCATCAAATCCACACTTCCGCAGTGACCTGAGCCACTGCAGTCAGATTTTCCTAGATCTCTATCCTCTCAACACAGTGCAGAGGTGGATTAATACTCCATGGAGACAGCATTAGAAAGGACAAGTAGGGAGCCAGGAATTTCATCCCTTACTAGTCCTTCAAGAAGTGTTTTGCTGCTTTGAATCAGTGGAGCAAAAATGGGGAGCTTTATATCCCAACTCAACTGGAAGTGGGCCCTGTCTTACTTCCTAGGGTGGTATAAAGTAAAACTAGTGGAGTGTCAGGATTTTCACCACTGCCCATTAGGAATGAGGCCATGATCACTGCACCGTCAGTGGAAAGCACTCTGGAAGTGGAAACTCCCAGCTCTACTCTGCAGTAATAAGACCTTCCCACTAGGATGATAATGGAGGCCTCCTGGGAAACCAACTGTGCCTCTCCATATGGTATAACAGGCTAGAGTTCCCTTTACTCCTGCTAGAGCAAGAGCAGAAAAAGCCAATTTAAAAGAGTGAGTGAGAGCAAGAGAGAGAGAGGTTTTAAATAAAATCTCATAAAATAATGTGAGAATGTCAAAGTTTTAAAAGAAAATTACATGTCAAACCAAGAACCAGGAAGATCTCAAAGGGAATTGAATAAGACAATTAATAGATGTCAACACTGAGATGACAGAGATGTTAGAAATATCTAATCAAGATTTTAAAGCAGCCATGATAAAAATGCTTCAGTGAGCAATTAAAAACATAATTGAAACAAGTGGGGGGGAAGCCTCAAGAAAAGAGTCAGAGCAAAGAAACAAAAGGTATAAAAAAGAGCCAAAATGGAAATTCTGGAGCTGAATCACACAAACATTCTAAATTTTGCTCTGTGAAAGACCCTGATAAGAGAATAAAAAGACAAGTTACAGAGTGGGAAGGAATGAGGCAAATCACATATCTGAGAAAGGACTAGAGTCTGGAATTTATATATAACAAACTCTTAAAACTTAAGAACAAAAAAAAAGTTAAATTAAAAATTTCCAGTTAGGAAATGGGCACAAGCTATAGAGATATTTTATCAAAGTTGCAGAGATGGCAAATAAGCACATGAAAAAATGTGTTTAATGTCATTAGCCATTAGGGAGATCCTAATTAAAAACCTCTCAGAATTGCTAAAATAAAAAATAGTGACAATACCAAATGCTAGCAAAATACAGGGAAACTGAATTGCTCATATTGAAGGTGGGAATATAAAATGGTGCAGCCACTTAAAAAAAAAAAAAGTTTGGCAATTTCTCAAAAAAAAAAAAAAAAAGAAAAAGAAAAACTAAACATGAAACTATGATACACAGCAATTGCAGTCCTGGACATTTACTCCAAGTAAATTAAGACTTTAGTTCACACCAAAACCTGTATATCAATTTTTACAGCAGCTTAATTGAAATAGCTAAAAGCTGGTAACAACCCAGTTGTTTCAACAGGTGAATGGTTAATCAAACTGTGGTACATCCAGATCTTAGAATACTACTCAGCAGTAAAAATAATTAAACTATTGGTACACACAATGGCAGGATGAATTTCCAGAACATCATATTGAATGAATGAAGCCAACACTATAGGGTTATATGTTAAATAGGGTTCTAATTATATAACATCCCTGAAATGACGAAACCGTAGGTAATGGAGAACAGATTAGTCATTACCAAGCATTAAAGGAGTAGGGTCAGAGGGAATCAAGTGGGTGTGGCTTACTGGGCATGATGATGGATCGTCATGGATTTGACCAAATCGATACCAGTATCAGGGCTGTGATGCCATAGCATGGTTTGACAAGATGTTTCCTTTGGGAAAACTGGATAAAAATACACAAGATACTTTTGTACCACTACTCACAAATACATATGGATCTACAATTCTCCCACGATAACGTCTAATTCAAAACACACACACACACACACACACACCATTGCTCCAATCTTAACTTGGATACCTGCTTTTAAACTACTTCAGATTACATAGACTGAAAATGTGTCTTCTCCCTCTTTTTGTTCTTTTTCTTCAATAGAAATCTTTATTATCCATTTTGAATTTTTGCAGTATACATAAGGAAAACATCTGCTCAAGAGTTGCTTATTTGTTCAACAGCCACCAAATATAGACTTCTGTTTAAAATGTGCCTTCAGATTTAGTAAAGGACCAGTATTTATCACTATTTGGACTCAGGAAGTCTTACTCTAAATAAGTCTCAAATTCTTAATTATAATGCATATTCCTTTCCTCAATAGTTCATATTTGGATCAACTTGTAAAATATATATCTACTCAAGAACTGTTTTTTGAGTTTTAGATGCATAGAAATAGTTGTGTAACAAATATAAACTATCAAAATCATTATGTTATATAGATTATATGACAAAATTTTTATTATAACATATAACATATTTGTTATAGAACAAATCACATATCTGTTAAAGAATATACAAATTTTATATATATATACAATATACAATAAATTATATATAATTATGTACATTAAAACCATATTTATTAGAATATCAGATTATAAACTCTGAAATCAGTCTGAGTTTATATTATTTATCTACCACTTTCTAATTGTATAACTATATGTTTTTTAACCTCTTTGTATATCATTTTCCTCGTCTGTAAGAAAAAACTTATTGCTTCTATGTTGGTTCAGTGCCTCGCACCTAAGGCTCATCGATGTGAATTATTATTGCTGTTACCATTATTCGCAGCAGCTGATGTATCATTACCGACCCTCACCCTTCTCCTGTACCTGATATCCAGATGCTGAGTCAAGAAACAGGACACACATGCACTTCCTTCCAGGGCACCGTCCCTCTGGCAGGCACCAGGCTCTCTAGGCCTGTGAAGTGGCCTGTCC
Source organism: Sus scrofa (assembly GCF_054392235.1). Lineage (NCBI taxonomy): Eukaryota > Metazoa > Chordata > Mammalia > Artiodactyla > Suidae > Sus > Sus scrofa. The sequence goes on from NC_139390.1 coordinate 68,253,629, forward strand.
TCATCCACTAGGCCATCTGTGTGAGGCTGGTAGTTCCCCACACAGCACTACTGGTAAGGAAGCTTCGGAGGAGGCTTCAGTCGATCCCATAGAATGCCACTCTCCTTAAAGGGCTAGGGACCTCTTTGGAAATAATGGTCCCCAGGTGGCTTTCATCTGCTGTATTCCAGGTCTGACCCAGAATGGCTTCTGAGATCCCTTGAGGTCTGGCTTCAGAAGAAAAATTGTTTTTGTTTCAGAGGCCCTGGACCTTGTCTGCACGCTGCATCCCCCAGAAGTATTGAATGTGGTTCGGACTACTCCTCCAGGTTTCAGAAGCAGGGGCCCCTTCTGCGAAGGTGGATGCCAAGCTTACAGTATGCGCATGTATAATTTGCTTTCTGGCACCAACCCTCCGGCACCCAGGCCCTCTAGATAGGTGTGGCCAGCGGCTGCACCTGCCAGACAGGCTATGCCCTAGGACATGGAGTTCCCCTAAGAGCCTAGAAAGGCCCTTACTACCAGAAATTCCTTAATAACTATCCAGGTGTGTTTTAAAACAATGTCATTATTTCTGATCTCTGTGAATGAATGATGGTGGTCCATCTTGTAGGCAAAAACTTGAATATTAATCTTTATTATCCTTCTCTATTGTGACATGTAACCAATCTTTAAATAGTGTTGATTTTTTGTCTTAATACATCTGGAATGTACTGCGTTTCTCTTCATGTAAGTTGTGCAATATTACTGATATTTGGTTGCAAAACAAATAGTAGTTAATTCTTGGAAAGGCAAATTACTTGAAGAATATTGCACGTAGCTCAAATTGGCCAGGGAGTCTGAAGTCAAAGTTGAAAACGGGAAGGAATTAAGGCACTTCCAGAGAGTTGTGTAAGAGAAACTTCTGGACAGCCTCCTGAGGAATTACCTCTAGAGTAAATAAACTCCATGATGTGTTGATTCTAAGGTAGATAACATGCGTCTAGGCAACTGGTTGATTTCCCTGAGATATGCTATTGGACCTTAAATGTAATGTTTACCAACAAATTAACTAGTCAGCACCCTTGATGAGGGGAGAGTCCATTTTGTTGATTCCATTATATTTCTGTCTTTAGCTCTGTAGTCACTGTCTATGATTCCATCCTGAAAACTGTGTCTAAGGAAACTGTTCCCCTGGCATCCAGTGAGTGGGCTGAACTGATGAAGAGACTATAGGACCATCTCTCTAATATTTATAATGGGCAGAACTCTCTCTTATTGCAGGATGTTTTAGAACATTTAGGCTGCTATCATGGAATAGCATAGACTGTGTAGTTTATAAACAGAATTTATTGCTTTTACTTCTGAAAGCTAGGAAGTCCAAGATCAAGGTACTAGAAAAGATTGTGTCTTGTGAGAGTCTACTTTCTGGTTCGAAGAAGGTCACCCTCCAGGTGTACCGTCAGATAAAATAAGAGGCAAGGGAGCTCTCTGGAACCTCTTTTATGAAGGCAGTAATCACTTCCCAAAGCCCACCCCCAAACACCATCACATTGGGAGTTATGTTTTAGCACGAATTTTAGGAACACAAACATTTGCTTTATAGCAGGGCACTTCCTTGGAGGTAAATTCACCTTATTTGGTTTATAACAGGGCACTTCACTTAAGGTCATTTCACTTACTACTTAAAAATCTTGTCACTCATATGCCAAATATACTTCTTCCTAGCCCATATGGTGGCTATAAGTCTGAATAGATACTAAAATTAGATAAATTGAACTTTTTCGAATGTACTCACAGAGAGTTTCACTTTTCAACTGCAGTTTAAGGGCACATTCATTCAAAACCATAAAGCAAGCAGAGTAGTATTTGATTTTCATCCAATACAAGTTAGAAGAAATTCGTATATATGCAGACAGGTTAGGGATACAATGGCTATCCATGAAAGGAATTTGCATAGTATGCATGCATCCACACTACTCAAGCATAACAATTATGCTCTCAGAAGCAATTTTTTTTTTTTTTGTCTTTTTGCTATTTCTTTGGACCGCTCACAGGGCATATGGAGGTTCCCAGGCTAGGGGTCGAATCGGAGCTGTAGCCACCAGCCTACGCCAGAGCCACAGCAACGCAGGATCCGAGCCGTGTCTGCAACCTACACCACAGCTCACAGCAACGCCGGATTGTTAACCCACTGAGCAAGGGCAGGGACCGAACCCGCAACCTCATGGTTCCTAGTCGGATTCGTTAACCACTGCGCCATGACGGGAACTCCTCTCAGAAACAATTTTGACCTTATTTTGAATATATTATTTTATTATAATTATGAGATGCTATCTTATACTAGTGAGTTGGTTATAGCTAGTTGGAAATCCTGTGCACAATGAGAAGCTTATAGCAGAGAACGTCTTTATGCCACACAGCAAGTCTTTCAGTTCTATCGGAGCTTAGCAACAAATAAGAAATCTTCCCAACATTAAAAATAAAATAAAATAAAATTTTTAAACGAGGAGAAATTATTTCCCAAACTCAGGATAATTCATTTCAATAACTTATGAAATTCATGATTCTCAACAAACAGATCAACACAGTACAAATATATTTTCTCCATTTGTTATAGATCCTGCACTACTGTGTCTTCTGTATCCTAAAGAAGAAAATCTATAAATAATGTCGACAGACAAGCTAGAGTAGCCATCTTCTTTTGTTGCCCATTAAACTGACTGTTAAGTCAGGTCATCTAGGATATTGTTTATAAATAACTAAATAAGCAGCAGTGTTTTCTGCAAAATCAAAAGTAACTGACCAAGATTGTCTTAACATTTCCTTCAGCTTGACTAAACTTTAGACAGGATCTTTTCTAACTCTATGTTCTAACCTCATTTTTCATAGAGAATTTACTTTTGAAAACTTGTAACTTAATACTCTGTGGCTTTGAGATTTAAATATTTTTAAAAGATCTCGCCAGCTTTACAATCCAGGAATGTATTTCTCAATGACCTAGGAGCCATCCTTTTGAAATAGAATCCTATACAAGTTTCTGTGGAAGGACAGGCACCTAACTCCCCTAGGGGCCAACGTTCAAACAGAGATGGCCAAATCCAGAGAAAAACACCCACAATCTCAGTTATAACTCCATGTGTGCAACACATCCTATTGACCAACCTCCCCACCAATATCCTCAGTAGTTTCCACTAGCTCATCTCAACTCTTTAAAACCCTTCTGGAGTTCCCATCGCGACTCAGCAGAAACGAATCTAACTAGCATCCATGAGATCGTAGGTTTGATCCCTGGCCTCGCTCAGTGGGTTAAAGATCTGGCATTGCTGTGTGCTGTGGTGTAGGTTGCAGACGTGGCTTGGATCTGGGGTTGCTGTGGCTGTGGTGTAGGCTGGCAGCTATAGCTCTGATTCCCTTAACCTGGGAACCTCCCTATGCCATGAGTGTGGCCCTAAAAAGATAAAAACAAAAAAACTCCTGCCTTTTGTGTCAGCAGAGTTGATCTGAGGCTGAATTCTGGCTTCTCTCTTATTGCAATAGCCTTGAGTAAAGTCTTTGCTGGCAGTTTACCAGTTTAACTTTGTTCAGCACAATTCTTGCTTTGGCATAAGCCACCCGTAATGATCACTTCTTTCTATAATGTCAGTGCTTTATCAACATATGTCCCAGCGGGGCACTAGAAATTTAAATAAGGTACACACTGAGCATAGTAATCTACCATTCTTCATTGTTTGTCTCTGTGCAAGGCATCTAAGGTAACTGCATGTTTTATCAAAAGGATCTCACCAATACAGTAAATTAGCATGCTGTCCTGTGAGAATGTGAACTTCTCAATGTTTGTGTAATTAAATTGGGGCACTGAGCAAGAGGATTAATGTTGAGATGATATTAATGATGATATTTTCATATGAGTACAATGTTAGGCTTTCTAGGTGCTTTTTAAAAGTGCCATTTTAAAGTTATTTTACCTTCAAGCAACTAAGCAAAAGCCTTCCTTGATGCTGCATCCATGCTGATTTATTCCAGCAAGGCCCACATCTGCAACATCAGCTACAGTTTTGAAATGTGACCAGATTAAACTCTTTAAAATTCACTACCATCCTTCCAAATTCATCTCTTTTCTGATGTAGATAAATTTTTAAAATAAAGTAAGATATGATAAGAATCACAAATGCATATTTCAAGTTATGTGATGGGGGCCCCAATATGCACACTGAACCCCAAGGATATAAGATACTGAAATAATTCAATAATCCCTAATTAGCATTCTCTAAGAGGAAGTAAGGTAGCATGGGATCAGGAAACACTGCTGCAAAGTCCTAACGTCAGGAATGTAGAACCGAAAATAGAAACTACACCGCTAGAGGAGAACATTCATAAGAAGATAACAGGCACAGAGAAAATGATAGAAAACTGGTGAGCCTTAGTCAGAGACGGGAAGAATACATAGTATCAGATGTGACTTGGCTGGATATGCAGATGGGTGACAGGATTTGGGTTTCCTTATAGATGATGTTAATGTGGCTTGTTTTCATCCTAAGAGCAATAAGTAGCAAGGAAAAGTATTAAGCATGGGAAGGTTTTAAAAATAATGTGATCAGTTGGCATTTTAACATAAGTAAACATGTTATTCATATCTCAGTTTAGATGCCATCTACACGTGGTTTATGAACCTCAGCTATTTCCATATGAAACACACTGATTATCTTTCATAGTATTTACTAAAGATATTATATACCGATATTATATTTTGTTACCTTTCACTTTTTTGGGTCTCTTCTAGACCATGGTTTCCTTGAAAATATGGGAAGTTCCCATCATGGCTCAGTGGTAACGAACCCGAGTAGTATCCTTGAGGATGCAGGTTCAATCCCTGGCCATACTGAGTGTGTTCAGGATCCTGCATTGCCATGAGCTGCGGTGTAGGTCAAGATGTGGCTCAGATCCCATGTTGTTGTGGCATGGGCTGGCAACTGTAGCTCTCATTTGACCCCTAGCCTGGGTACCTCCATATGCCACAGGTGCGGCCCTAAAAATATAAAACAGAAAAAAGAAAAATATGGGCTATGTCATTCACATATGCATTTCATAATAGAAAATTGATACATTCTTGTCAAGTGTTTAAACCGTAAGCATAATATTCATTATGGTTATGTATTATGTGCCATTACTTCAATTTCATATCAGCTACTGTGTTCTGGTAGTGACTCCCTGTATCACAGGACATATTCTCATATCTCATATCTCTCTAGTAATCTAATGGTTAACAATCTTCTGCAAATTTATCAAACTCCAAGCATTTTATCTGTAAGTAAAAACAAAACAAGAAAAATTAGCTCAAATATAATTTTCAATTACATATGTCATGATGCAAAAATGGAATTGATCAAAGGCAGATACCCTCATATGATACTCTCTAAACACAACTTAAGTATAATCTAGTCAGAACATGTTATTTCCAAGCTAATAAGTGTGTTGTATAAAGTTCTTTTACTTTGTCATTGAAGTTAAAGAGAAAACAAGCCATTGGAAAGTGAGGTCAGGATTTTATTATAGATGAAAAAATTATTAAAGCTAAAAAGACAGTCTCACACTGCGATTTTGCTTTGTTTTCACTAATTTACTTTCTGAAATGGGTCATATTTTCCCTTAAGCTCTTTGTAAAATAACCACAATTATGCTTTTTCTTCCCTAAAGCTACCATCAAATTAGGCAAATTAACAGACAATTTTCATTATTGCTTATTTTGAGTGATTTATCTATCCATCTTTCATTTTAACTAGCAAATTCCATTTACAAGGTAACCAATATTACATGATTTAAGATGGCAGGGATATTAATTTTAGTTTGTGTCATTTTTATGTTTACCATTGTCCAATGATATCCAAACACCAAATCTACGTATTATTTACTTATGGTTGAATAAAGTATGCTTTATCTCCATTACAACTTGAGATTATATAATGTAAAAATAATGCAAACTAGAAAAAATACTAGTGAAGTCAATAAGCAAACAAAGACTATATCTCAGCCCCTGGTCAAAGTCAGACAGTTCATCCTATTTTAATTTGAAATATGTGCCTTAGTTTGCCCTAGCTCTTTCCTACCTCTTGTTGAGATTTCCTTTCTTACTACCAGCTAGTCTGATTTATAGTCATTGGTCTAAAACTAGTTGCAGATGAAACAGTCTTGCATTGATTTCTCTATAAGCTCTCAGAATTAGCATAAGGTATAAACCTTACAATAAATCATTTATTCCTTGTGCATATCTATGTGAATAAATTGCTTATTCTATCTCTCATGCTCTTTTCATTTCTCCAATCGAATAGTAACTGATACATGGTTGAGGTATGTGGCATAATGTTCCAACCAACAAATTTTCATTTCTTTTTATATAAGATACAAACACATGAGAGTAGCATTACAAAAATGCCCATCAGAATTTCAATAATTATCTTATCTGCGTCTTGTCACTGGAACAATATTTAATGTAGATGTAATTTACAAAATGTCATGACCTTATTTTTGAATATTGGTTTGCCAATTAAAATTCAGATTAAAAGTATCTCTCTAAACATGTAAGAAGTGTCGATGTAATTTAATTAATCTACATAAATAAAATGCATAAAAATAAAATTTATGGTAGTAAAAGACTATACAATTGAGTAATGAACTGAACAATAAAATAAAACTACCCTTGTAAAAATATTGTACTGCAGAATGATTGATGGATCAGATGGCTTATTTTTATTAATTCAGACCCCCCTCACATGTATACATGTAAAATACCAGCTTTACATTGTTTTAAAAATATTAAAAATCTTAATATTGTAAGAGAAGGAGAAGTATATGTCTATTACCTATGAGCAAAGGGATTAGTAAAAAATTGAAAATGAACAATAAAATGAAAAGTTAATGACTGGTAAGTTTGAAAACATTAAATTTTTTAAACTATACAAAAAAAATATACCACCATAAACAAAGTTCAAATATTACTGCCTACAGAATAGAAAAAGTCAAAATTTGGGAAAAAACTATTAAGAGATTGTAATAAAAAGTGTCAGGGAAGCATTAACAAATTTCAAAGAAAGATCAGATCATCTTTTTAAAAACAATTCTTATAGCAAAAAGAAAAAAAAAATCCTGGTGAACCATTTAATTAGCTCATTCCTTTTTTTTTTTTTTTTTTTTGTCTTTTTGTCTTTTCTAGGGCCACACCCATAGCATATGGAAGTTCCCAGGCAAGGGGTCCAATCAGAGCTGTAGCTGCCAGCCTAAGTCACAGCCACAGCAACGCGGGAACCAAGCCGCATCTGCAACCTACACCACAGCTCACAGCAACGCTGGATCCTTAACCCACTGAGCGAGGCCAGGGATTGAACCCGCAACCTCATGGTTCCTAGTCGGATTCATTAACCACTGAGCCACGGTGGGAACTCCTAATTAGCTCATTTCTAACTCATTTTCTAAGAGTAGTGTATAACACTGACTCAAAAACTTGTCGAGGTCAATAAAACAAAACACACTTAAAAATCATTGATATTTCCTGGAATCCTTAATTTCCTTTGGGCCTTAGAGGTGCTCAGGTCATTGTGATAATTTTTTTTAATATAAAGCCCTCAGTTTACTTACTACTTTTGGTAGGGCAGTAATTCTTGGCTATGCCTTCCATCTTGATACGAGATATATAACTTAACCTTAGTAAATTCAACCCCCTGTAATACCTATTGTTTTTCAAGTCAAGTATTTCTGGCCTTATTTTGGATCATGAAGGAAACTGATTTTGTCCTGAGGGTAAAATATATAAGGCATTTGAATAAGATGCAAGATATGATAATTATATAGTATTTGACTGTTGGAAAAGTAATGCTTTGGGGAAAGACAAAGACTAAAGATAGTCATTCATTAAAAGTCAACTTTTAAAGCCAGAACATCTTCTTGGTAAAATATAGAAAGATTCAAATCTCTTGCATCAGAAGGCAGAAAGAGATGATGAGGAGAAGGCAAAGGATTAAATTATAAGAGAAGCAACCTAAAGGATTCAAGGATGGTGGGACCCTAATATACACCCTGCTTAATTCATCAGTCTGTTCCCCCTAAATCCTGATAGATCCGGAAGGATGTCAGTAGATTGTCACAAAAAAAATCAAATTGTTTCCCGTTGCAATTGCTGTATTAGATGTTCTGTCTCTGCTAAATCACGTACATCCTCAGGTATGTAGAATGTATCCGTTAATCTGCAAAATGCGTTATTACCCATCCTGCTCAGGAAAATGAATCATGTATAATTTTCAGTGGACACACTGGACAAGCAAGCACTATATTTACAGACTTACTTCCAGGGTCTGTGAACTTGCCACAGGCTTCTGCTATAGTATAGTCCAAAGAGAAATGGCACCCAGGCACTCTGTGGCACATCGCCTCGTTCAATTATATCAATGTCTCCATGTAATCAAACTAGGTAGGCAAAAAGTGACAATACAATGGAGACCTTGTAATGCTAATGCCTTTCAGAGTTTGGAAAATATGAAGTTTCAGGGGCCTATCACTAGGGGTCCTCTGTTTTAAAGTTACAGAGATATTCCCAAAAATGTAAAAGATGAACTATTGCATTTGATTTATTCCACAACTAAGAAGTAATCACAATGCCTATCATGCTTCTATTGGTTATGCAGGTAGCATGTTCTACAGTTAGGGATATAAACTTGACCCAAATATCAGATGACTCAAAATGCTGGTGAGCAAATGCATCTGCAAGGTGGTCTAGAACCTCACCCATTTCAACCACAGTTGTACCAGCACCTGTCTCTCAACCACCTCAAGACCTATGATGGCACAGGTATCCTTTATGACATATATATATATACACACACATATATATGTGTATATACAGAGAGAGAGAAAGGGTGAAATGAAAGCATTTTTAACAGGTTCACTAAGAATGTGGAAGAAAAAAGTGTTGCAACTGCACTACAGCCCCACTTACAGACACCCTGAAAGTTGCATGGAAGGAAAACCTTTCCAACAGGGCAGAGCTTTAAATGGTGCACCCTATCATCCACTGTGGAAGGATAAACAATCCCAAGTAAGAATATAAGAATACATGTGATTCATATAAAACATAAAAGGCCTGTCATTTTTTTTTCCAATTTTAGGAAGAGTTTTGGAGGCTGTGCTTGTATAAAATAATATGTCAGCAGTTTTGATGTGGTAAAAATTGAAAGTACAATGAAATAGGATGAAACCAAATCAAATACCCAGACCTTCAGAATTCATAATTTCACATATCAAATGCTTGTCATCTCTGCTTGTTTTCTATTCCCTTCTCTTTAGAAATCACCCACACATAGATGCTTTACCTCAATTTCAACATATATAAAATAAAAGACCTTCCTTCTCCAAATTTGTAGTATATTGTTAAATTTTCCCCAAAGGTGTTAATATTTTCCAGACCACAAGGATTAAAAACTTTCACAAAACAGATTCTTTGCAATATCTCTCAAACTTTAGTATTTATGACATATGTTCTGTGTTTTTCTATCGATGGTCCCTAAACCAGGAAATCATTTACTAAGGTGCATAAGTTTTGTATAGGACAATAGAGATTTAGGTAAAAATTTTCCATGCCTGAAAATTGGCACACTTCTGCTAGAATTTTCACACAAGGGTTTGTAGCAAAGCATGCCTCTTTTATTAAGTTACTTAAGTCTTTCTTGTGCCATTTTCACAGGGTGTATCTTGGCAAGCTTGTGTTCCTGTCTCGTCACTCTCAGCACCTGCTATCTGAAGTTTACTAGCCTAGTTGCCGGTCTCAGTAGGATCAGGGGTGGGGCTGGGGATCAGTACACTGGGATCTGGTTAAATCTCAATGTTGGGCTAGCTCTGACTACACAGCGTGGGCAGCACAGCCTTTTTTCCTTTCCTGAAACCTGCCCCCCGCCTGCTGCATTGTTCTCCCTACTCAATTTTGCACTTCCTGAATCAGGTTTAGTCTCCCCTTGCTTGCCTTCTCCAGCTGAGTACTCAGCAATATCTTAAGGTCAGCAGTGTTGCCATTTCCCCATAGTTAAGGCTTTTATTCCATTGTGGAGAGAGAGGAAAATTAGTTCACGGCAGAAAATTCCACTGGACAGCAGGGGTGTGGAGTTTTTGCCCCCAGTTTCTTTTTTGTACCTCTGCTACCCTGCCCAAGTCTGCACCAACATGGGCACCTACGGTGGCTCTTATCTTTTTTCTGTCTACCCTGTGGATTTACTGCAAAGATCCTTTAAGGGGGTGAGGACTCCCACTTTTGCATCTCTAGGGATTTCACCCTATCTTGCCAGGCCCAATGCAGCCTTTTGCAATCTATCAGTACATCTAGCTGAACTCTTCTTACGATTATCCTTCTTACAGATGCCTGTGTTCCAATCTCCTTTCTCCCTGCAGGAACTGTCTCTCCTTATCTTTTGGGCCATGTTTTTCCTCTCCTATTCCAAGTCTATGATGAGTTTGGAGAAAAAAAAGCTAGCAATTTGAAATTAACTGTGAATTGTCTTGTTGAAAGGAGGAAAAGAATCTCTTACAGTTCTCTACATTCCAGGGCAGAAAGTGGAAACTGCCTTCATTTTGAAGAATTTTTGTTTCACATGGAACTCTAGGAAAGGCTTTGCTTCTCTCAGCACTTTAAAGATGTTATTCCTTTGTTTTAAATTTAAAAATTTTATATACTAGGAACAATATATACTTCTATGTAATCACAATAAAAGTATTGTGCTGAAGAACTTTAATAATGTTAAAATGTTATTACCTAATATAGAGTCTATATTTGAATTTCTCCAACTGACTAAGTAATGTATGCTTTATAATATTCTTTATAACAATTTTTTTGGCAGCTTCCATGGCATGCAAAACTTCTGGGGCCAGGGATTCAATCCATGCCACAGCAGTGACCTGAGCTAAAGCAGGGACAATGTCAGATCCTTAATCACTAGGCTACCAGGAAACTCAACAATTTTTTTTTTTAATTGAAGGTTCAATCAAGGATCCAATCATTGATAATTTATAATTCTAGAATCATTTTTTTCCCTGCTTATATTGTGACTTGCATGACATTACGTTTTAGAGGGGTCTAGGGAAGACAGGACGTGAAAAATTAACATGACTAAAGAATAGCACATTCAAAATTTAGGTTATCAAAGGAATACATTGCTGAGAAATTGCAAGGTCTAGAACAGGCTGTCCATTTTGGTAGCCACTAGCTGCATGTGGCTAATTAAATTTAAATTAATTTAAATAAAATAACAATTAAATTCCCCAATGGCCTCATGAGACTAGTGGGTGCATTATTGTACAGTGCAGATATGAAACATTTTCCTCATTCCAGAAATTTCTGTTGAATGGTTCTAGTATACAACTTGACAGCCACATGGGTAGCTTAAGTGAAACAAGTATGCGTTAGGTTGTTTAAGATATATGTTGTAGTGTGTAACAAAAATGAGTTTTAAAACATTGATTTTATTTATCTTAACTTACTAGTCTAAGAAATGAAAGTCTGATAAAGTGTTTTTACAATGTTAGAAGCTTAATATATTTTTCTTATTTCTCTGTCATACTCAGTGCATGTCTTCATCATCCATCTGGGTTGAAGATGGCTACTTCATTTCCCATCATCACATCTGCACCCAAATCCAGATTTAAAAGTGAAAGAAAACAAGAATACTCTCGCTTCCATTAAATTTGAGATGTAAAAGCAACATATGACTTCCACTTGTAATCTTTGGTGAAAAAAATGGTCATATTGCCACAATTATCTCTAGGGTGTGCTGAGAAATGCTGTTTTTAGCTAAGCAGCAGATTATAAACTTGAGGAATTCTAAACAGTGGGAAGAACTGGTGGTGGAGGACAACCATCAATGTCTGCCAAAGTAATGGACTAAGAATAATGATCAGAAAAAGTAAGAAGTATCTTTTTTATATTCCATCACTACAGTGTTAAGTTTACTGCATTATTAATCCTATGTTCTTAGGAATTAATTATATGGATCACAATATTAAATATACTAATAGTCTTTCAAGGTTTGGTGACAATTGTTTAGTACTTTGTACTTTTTGAAACATTTTCCACGTTTATTTCACGTGTTCCTTTGGCAATACAATTTAGGGCTTAGTATGTTCTGAAAATAGTTCAAAGCCCTCAGGGTATATCAGTGAACAATGTAGACAGAGATTTTATCACTATGATCATATTAACACATAAACTCCTAAGTAAGGTTTTTTTACATATAGTTAGTTACATTGATAAAAATAAAATAGGAAAATATGTCTGGGCACCACTTTAGCAAAAAAGATCAGGTTAGGTTTCTCTGATTCAAGTTGGTCGCAGACACCCAAAAATTGTTTCATTTATTTCAGATACCATGTTGGATTCACAGAGAAAACTCACAGGCAATGAAATAATAAAACCTTCACTTATCTTAATTTTCACTATTTCATAGTATAGCACAGACATTCTATACGTTCCTTGGCACATGTCTAGCAGAAATGTCCTTCCCTGGATTGGCAGGCTTCAGGAAGGGCAGAGAGTATTTCAAAAGGAAGAATGTATTCCACAGCTACACTGAAATTAATATTTCTAGGCTAGGGTAATATGGCTAGGAAGCACCTAGTTTCTCTAGGATGCAGAAGTACATCCAAACCCAGAAGACATATTAAGGAATATGCATCCCAAAAGCTGAGAGCTATATTCCTAGGATCCTTGGAACATGTCGCACGCCAAGAGTGCTGCCTGAGCCAAAGGCCTTTTCTCAAAGGGAAAAGGAAATGAAGTTCCAGGGACAGTCATTATTAATTTCCTATCTCCATAGATTTTTACATTAGAACTACAATTTCAATGATGGGGTATAGATAGACATAAGAAAATCTCCAATGGAAAGTGGACTTAGAGAAAACTAGTATTTGTTAATTAAAGCAGATTTTGAAATTGATCATGCTACCAAGGAGACTTTGTCAGGGTTGTGAATAAAATTTACAAATTAGAGAATAACAAAGTCACACTTCTATGTAGGTAAAATTTAAACTCATAATGTGTTTTAATCAGTAATATTTACTATTTATTTACTTATAATTCAGGAAAAATAAAGCTCTAGGAATGCATTATTTACTAAATATTAAAGTTTGCTAATTGATCTTGGAATAATCATTATGAGATACCTAATGCTATCTCTATCAAAGGAAAAGATAAAGGAAGTTTCCATTGCGGCTCAGTGGTAACAAGCCCAACTAGTATCCATGAGGATGCGGGTTCAATCCCTGGCTTCTCTCAGTGGGTTAATGATCTGGTGTTGCTGTGAGCTGTGGTGTAGGTCGCAGATGCGGCTCAGATACTGCATTGCTGTGGCTGACAGCTACAGCTCTGATTTGACCCCTAGAGAGGGAACTTCTTTACGCTTCATATGCGGCCCTTAAAAAAAGAGAAAGAGACTTAGTGTGATTTTTTTAAATTCCCCATGGTCACATTATTATAAAGGATCAAACTATCACTAGAAAAAATTGTCTGGTTCCAAACACCTATACAACACTGTTTCTTTCCTAATATTATCCCTATTTCCAGGATGAGAAATAGGAGAATCTTCTGACATCATATGTCTTGACACCATTCTTTTAATATACATTTTTTATTTGAAAGCATATTTGACACAAGAATTTGTCATAAGAATGACCAAAAAACTAAAGCACATCTGATACTAGTTTTCTAATAAACAGGTGTTCTGCTTCTGCAACCATAATGTACTAGCACCTTAGTTCATAAACTTTCAAATGATGGAGATTTTGTCCATAATGTTAATTTACAAGAGTTAATACAATGTCCTCAGTAAGTTATAAAGCTAAAATTACTAATGAAAGGGAGAGTGATCAAAGAATAACTTAGAAATTAGTTTTTGTTTTTTATAAATTGAGATCTTCATACTATAAATTGTAAAAATCACAATCTTCACATATTAGATAAGTATGCAAATTTTCATGTCAAGAATAAGAAATACTTTCTTTAATGAAAATTTTAATTTGATATATTTCTCTTTAATGTGGTATTTTTCCTTTTACCTTCTTTATATTTCCTACCTTTCTAAAAGTTATCCTAGAGTTTCTCATGCATTATAATGACTTTGTAATATTCCGTTGCTGCTAAGTTTTCGGTTTATTGTAAATCAAATCTCATCACCTGAGACAAAATTGAATGATCCTAGAAATATCTCAAAAAATCCTCCATGCCAGAAATAAGAATCTCTAAGATTCTATGAAGGTTATTCATAATTTTATCAATATATTCTTAACTGTCTCAAATGTTACTTAATTTATCCACTCTTTTATAATTCATTGGTAAATTTATTTATCAAACATTTATTCTTTCAATCTTCAGACACAAATGGTGACAATGACTTATGCCCTGGCTTCATCTGTTTCATCTGTTTTAAACTGAATCAGTGTAGCATAATGAGAAGAGCCTGGTTTTGGAGTCAGAGTGCCTGGAAGTTGGATCCTGGTTCTTTTACTTACTCTGTAAATTTGGCTAAGCTACTTGAACTCTCTTAGGTTCAGGATATTAATCTAAAAATAAGAATAATAATATCTCTCTATAAAAGTAATTGAAATATTAAAAATAATGTATTTTATTTCACAAATTCCAAATATACTATATGATAAGCATTATCTATTTTAGAACACACTGATCCATATTTATGTATTTTAATTAGTGCTTTCTTTGAAGTGAACACCTATGAAATTAACTTCCTGAAAAACTGTAGTCTCATTAAATTATATCTATATATTGTTTCCAATGAAAGTGAATCTTCTCAAGTTGGCCATAAAAAATACTCTAGATTTTTAAGGTTATTAGCCAGTTATATTGTAAATGTAGATGACAATTAACATGTTTTGGATTTTTATATATTACAGTAGCCAACAAAATGCAGCACAATGGTGTGCTTGCATATGTATGTAAATATTTTAATTATTTTCTTTTTCTTTTCTTTTTTTTTTCTTTTTGTCTCTTTAGGGCCTCACTCGTGGCATATGGAGGTTCCCAGGCTATAGGTCGAATTGGAGCTGTAGCTGCCAGCCTACACCACAGCCACATCAACATGGGATCTGAGCTATGTCTGTGACCTACACCACAGCTCAGGCCAACACTGAATCCTTGACCCGCTGCAGGAGGCCAGGGATGGAACCTGAAACCTCATGGTTCCTAGTTGGATTTGTTTCCACTGTACTATGATGGGAACGCCTATTTTTCTTTTTTAAACTTTTAAAACTTAGGTAAACTGTCAGTCCTGAACTTTAGCAACCTTAAGCCCACCATCTGACAAATGGGCAAGAAGCTTCCATAGACATTTTCATGTAATCACAAATGCATAAGATCTAATTCCTACAATAATCCTTTATTTCAATCACTCAGTTCATTCAACTATGAAAATATAAATCTCATGTATATCCAGTATAGGAGAAACATAAAACAAAGTATTATAAAATTAAATAAGCAATGGTAATAGAAAATGGAAAAGGTATATCAGACAAATGCAGATAATAGAAAAAAAAAAAAGGACTGTGATCTTTGCATTAGGCAAAAAAAAAAAAAAAAAAAAAAAAATGTAGTACCCAAATAAAACTCACACCACAAATGAAATAAATATTGAAATTATTATAAAAATGAAAAGATCTTGTGTATTTACTTGTTCATTTTCTACTATACTATAATACAACACTAAAGCTAAAGAGAAAATAAAAAAACAAAAGTAGAATTTCTAAGAACCAATAATACATATAAAAATGTATACATATGAAAAGCTTTTAAAAAGGGTGCTTTTAAAGAAGTGGAAAAAAGATATGGAAATAGAATAATAAATATAAGTTGGAGTTCTCTTTCAGAGCAGCAGGTTAAGGATTCAGTGTTGTCACTACAGTGGCCTGAGTTGCTGCTGTGGCATGGGTTCTATACCAGTAGGAACTTCCACATGCTGTGGGAGCAGCCAAAAAGAACATAAAAATCTAAAAAAGCATAAGTTAATGAATTATAAGATATAAAAATGGAATTGATCAAAGCTTTTTTAAAGATAAGAAAAAGCGCAAATACACAAAATAAGAAACTCAAAGGGGAATAAGCATGAAAGCAAGGGGAAAAAAACCCAGAGACTTACTTAATCAAAATTAGGCAAATAAATTTATCAATATATATGAGAGGTAAGAGATCTTTTTCTATGTAGGCCCATGTAGTAAATATTTTCAAGCATGTGAGTCAATATTGTCTAAACTCTTTAACTGTGATATTTTAATGTGAAAGTAGCCATAGAAAAGGCACAGATGAATGAATATGGCTTTATTTTTCCCTGGATCATAGCTTGCTGGCACTGTTGTAAATAATATAGAAATTTTACGAAGAAAATGTAATTTATCAAAAATGAGTCTTGTAAAGAAAGGATGTTTAATTAAATACATTTCCATTAAAGATACAGAGAATATTATTTTATCTACTCTTACAACAATGAACCCAAATCTAAATGGTGTTATAGATAAACTCGACCAAAATGGGAAAGGCCAGATCATCATGGTGCTCCTCGTCATGTACTTTAATTTCTGGATCATATAAAAAGAATTATGATAATAATATTTTAATCAAACAAGATGAACATTGGTTTAGTGATTCAAATATTAAAATATTAAAAAGAATCCAAAATACATTTAAATTATATATTATAAACTTTTTAAATCCAAAAATGCAAGAGTTATCCAATATAAATACACTCAATTATATATGATTCACTCCATTAAATATATCTAAAGAGAAAAATCATGTGGTTATCTTCAGTATGCTGAAGAGTGATTCAACAAATTTAACAAAAGTTCTTAATTTGTCACACCTATCTATATACTATCATCTCTTTATCTATCTATTTACCTATCTAGCTATCTACCTATTGTCCAGGATTTTATGTAGGTATCTAATAAGCCATTTGCAACACTAATGTCATTACTGGTAAAATAATAAAAAATAGGTACAAAAATGCTCTCTCTATTCAATACCATATAAAAATATATATGATATGCCAGCTAATGCAATTGGAAAAGCAAAAGATGCAGTCATAAGAAGCAAAAGAGAAGAAATAATGACCTTTCTATTTATAAATAAAATACTGTGAAAACTGGTGTTAAAATTCAAACAGAAAAAAAAGAATTTAATAATCTAGCTGGGTATAAGAATAATCTAGCAGGATATAAAACAGGCATAAAAAAAGCCTTAAATATATACTTAAAATAATCATTTGAAATGCATAATAGAAGAAAAAAATATTAACATTAGCAACAAAAAGATAAAGTATTTATAAATAAACTTGGCAAAAATATGAACATCTATATGAGGAAAACACTTCAAAATTATGGATTTGCATAAAATTAAAGACATCTTATTTAGGATGTGGCCACTTAACTTCTCGAGGATAAGTAAACAACTAAAACTACTTCTTGCTACAGAGAAATAAGTTTGGACTTTATTAAGAGATGGAGAAGCATTAGACAATGTTAAAAGAGATTTTATAGGTGGGAACTGAGATGGGGTGAAATCAGTCATGAGAAACTGTTTAAAAAGGGTGATAACAAGACTAGGGAAGGGTCACTGTATGAACACTGAAATCACTCTGAATGTCAGGAATATGATTGAAGAAAAATTGTGAACCAAGTACGCAAACCATCAATGAAGGGGAGTATCACAGAACAAGGAGATCTCTAGATGAATATGACATTAAGAAAATGATATTATACATTATAACTTGTGAGCAGATTAGTTCTCTTTCCTTAGTATTTCCATAATATTTAATGATTGCTTTAATTATAATTAAAGCATATATGTTTAATTACCATTGTTTGCTCTTACATTTTTCTTGTCTATGGGAGAATATTAAAAATTATAGGCACTCATTTTTTTATGTCTCTGAAGAGTCAAATTTTACATTGACCCTAAAAGAACAATATCTGTAAGGATAAGAAGGAAGTCTTGGGAGTCCCTGTCGTGGCGCAGTGGTTAATGATTCTGACTAGGAACCATGAGGTTGAGGGTTCGGTCCCTGCCCTTGCTCAGTGGGTTAACGATCCGGCGTTGCCGCGAGCTGTGGTGTAGGTTGTGGACATGGCTCGGATCCTGCGTTGCTGTGGCTCTGGCGTAGGTGGTAGCTAAAGCTCCGATTCGACCCCTAGCCTGGGAACCTCCATATGCCGCGGGAGAGGCCCAAAGAAATAGTAAAAAAAAAAAAAAAAAAAAGAAGGAAGTCTTGCGCATAATTCAAAAATGAAAATAAAATGAAGATTAGAATATTATATCTTTGTCTTTTTTATATAAAAATAACAGAGGGTAGTTTGGCTTTTTTTTAAGGAGATATTATGATTTTAGGCTGCAGGACTACATGGACTACAAAGCATGATTTGCTTTTTGAGTTATGGATCTCGAAATTTAATAGGAATACTGACATTGTAATATTCCTCATAAGAAGAACAATGAAAACTTAACTACAAAAAAAATTAAATAACTGGACAAGTACACTTCAGAAAAGAAAAGCAACAGGACTCTTCTGATATTTAACATTTTGTCATCTAAGAGAAGACATCATGTTACCAAATCATTCAGAATAAATGGATGGAAATTATAAAATGTTTAAACCTGGAGAAGGAGTCTTCAGGTCCTGTGTTTGAGAACAATCTTCCCTAGGAAAGAATAAGTTTCTTTTAACTTGATTGTTGTTAAGTGAAGACCTGAGTTCCATCTCTTTAGGGACAATAGAATGTGCCCCTTTTCAGGAATAGGACAGTATTAGATGGTTTCTAAGACTCCTTTATAACCCTTATAGTTAATAATTGTGGATATTATTTGATATAGTAAATAACATGTTCCTAAATTATTTGAATTAATAACTCCTTTCCATATACCAACTCCTAATCAAAATAGAATTTAAGTATAATTTCATCAGTATATTTTACATCAATGGAAAATAATTTCATTGATTTTTTCAAGATATCAATAGAAAAAAAATGTACTTTGAGTTCCCCATCATGAAAATAATTCCATCTAATCTTATAAAGCCAAGAGGAAAAAAGCATTATGTCTTGATGTCAAGGGTTAGAGGTAAAATTTTGGGGTTTAGAAAATGAATTTATTTGTCCTCTTAATTTCTATGGGAAAAGTAAGTTGATATCACTTCATAGGCAAACATTTATATAGTGAATTTGAATTTACATGAAATTAACAGGACTTGTACAAGTAATGACACTTAAAATAGTATATAGGGAGAGGAAGACATACGTACAATACACATTTTAAAATTCGTAAATTTATATGGTATCATAAGCAGGAAAATAATGCTGTAACCACCAGCCATCAAATTCAAGGTCACAATTTCCTGGGAGGGATAGATATTTATTAATATTCATATTCCTATTAGAATTTTTAAAATATGTTATGTATTATAAGTTCCATGCTAAAAATAGTTTCTGCAGAAATAGAGAATATGATGTCTGTGTCAAATGAATTAGGAGATCATCTACATTTAGACAGCATACACGATATATTGTTAAAATCACTAGTATAATTACTTCTCAGCATTACTCTACATACTTTGGAAGATTTTCCAAGTGAAGTATCAATTTATATTTTCTGAAAAGAAAAAAAAATAAAATACTTTACAAATAACTTTAAAACAATGAATAAAACATATTGATGTTTTTCAAGAATTTGCTCATTTATATTTATTTCTGCATTATATTAGAAATTAATTCATATTTATTTATGCATTATATTAGAATGAGAAAATCTAAGGTCATTCTCAAGGGAAAAAAAGCTGACACGAGATGAATAGCTTTGATCTCTAAAAATTAAAAATAAACTGTATGGATTAGATATGTATATTAAACACAATTTTACAATAAAAAATATTATGTGTATGAGTTGCAATTTGCTCATTTCTAATGAGCTTGTAGATGGAGTGAAAGCTGTAAATCAGTGTTATTTGTTTTTTTAATAAAGTAGAATTATATGGTTAGGCTTCATCAAATTTTTGTTGTGGCTTTATTGTTTGTTTTACTTTAAATTATTTCAGAGATAGGTTATATGATACAATGTAAGACATTTTATTGAAAGTGTCATATCCTTTGTAGTGTATTTTGTTAATCTTACGTAAAGAATATTATAGTGGTTATGTTGATATCAACACATTTTGGAAATGATTATTTTAACTAGCAATTAAGCACTGCAGAAATGATATAGGAGCTATATTGTGAAAATTACTTGTGTTTTATTGTAAACACAGAAAATATGTTATGCAATTTGTGTTCCTTGTCAATTTTATTCAGTACTTGGGGTATACATGTTATTACAATTTTTAATTAAATCCTATGTTTTGAAAGAGAATTCACATAAAAATATATAAAATTTTTCTTTGATGCAAAGGGAAAGAAAAATCAGCTGATTTTAATTATTAATTTAACTTAAATTTTGTTAAGCTTAAATGTTAAATTTTGGTATGCCAAAATCTTTAGCCAAGACTGATATCTTTCACGTGCTAAATATAACCAGTAATTGATTATTTCTGTTTTTTTAAAATGTCACTTCTGTTATATATAAAGCAGGGGCTATATGTTTTTATAAATCTGTTCTCAGTATCTTATAGACTCTCACACAGCTGTAAGATATATAACTATCATACAGTATTTATACATATATATATATATACATATAGTGTTTATTTCCTTAAGATATTGAGAATGAATACAGAATTTTTTCCAACAGTAAAAAGAAGTTGAATGAGAAAGCCACTTGCTTATTTTTTAAATTTTACTTTATTTACTGGCTTAAAAATGCATAAAACATGTACACATAACAATCAGCCAAAGAAACCCAGGGTTCCTTCCTGCTCCCAGGAACTCAGGACCCTGTTTCACCTCGGCGCCTGCTGACTCCAGCCATCCCAGGCAAATTCCATAGCACTAAGCCTCTGGCAGGCTTCAGACTCGTCCAGGTCCAGTGCCCGCTAGCTTCAGTGGCGCCAGATACTTCTCATGGCTAGAGGAGGCTTTATTGGTTCCAGGCTCTCAGAAAGTCCCTGCAAACTCAGACTTCTGGCCTACATGGGTTCTATCCAACTCCAGCAGTGCCAGGCAGCTCACTTGCCACAGGTGGCCCCCACAGCTCCAGGTAAACTTCCTCTGCTCCAGGCTCCTTAGCGGTTCCCATGAACCCAGGCCCTGATTCACTCCAGCACTTGCCAGCTGCCATGGTCCAAGGTGGTTCCCAAGGCCCCTCCCCAGCATCTTCCATGGAACCTGGTCCTGGGACTTGCCCATGAACCCATGTTCCAGACTCACTCAACACTGCTTGCTTCTTGTCAGTGCGGTAGGCCCCAGGAAAACTCCATCACATCCTAATACCAGCTGGTCCCTGCAGCCCTGGGTGATTCTTGTGGCCTTAGGTTCCCAATCAATACTTTTAACCCCAGACTTCAGGGGGCAAGTTCAGATAACTACTATATATTGCTACTGGTATTACCCTCAACAAAGAAATCTGACTTCACAGTATCGCAGTATTTTGCAAAGTTCCTTTTCACTTTAGGAAAAAGTGAAAGAATTCAAAGTCTTATGGTATTTATCATGTTAAACTTTAAACTAAATATCTGTCAAGGAGTTCCCGTCGTAGCGCAGTGGTTAACGAACCCGACTAGGAACCATGAGGTTGCGGGTTCGATCCCTGGCCTTGCTCAGTGGGTTAACAATCCGGCGTTGCCGTGAGCTGTGGTGTAGGTTGCAGACGCAGCTCGGATCCCGCGTTGCTGTGGCTCTGGCTTAGGCTGGATGCTATAGCTCCGATTCGACCCCTAGCCTGGGAACCTCCATATGCCGCAAGAGCAGCCCAAGAAAATGGCAAAAAGACAAAAAAATAAAAATAAAAATAAAAATAAAATAAATATCTGTCAAGATATATTAAAGATTAATAATAAAATGTACTCAGAGAGTTTGTCAAGTATATATTAACAGAATTCTACATATGAATTACTGCAGTGACAGATTTAAAGGAAATGAGAATTATAAATTAAAGACATAACATAGAGTATGAAGCATAAATAGATGGGGAGCTAATTAATAGCAACAAACATATTGAATGTTATGAGAAAGAATGAGGAAGAAGGTAACAAATGTGGTATGTGATTTATACAAGTAAATACATTTTAAAAATCGGTTATCAGGCACTTGATAATAAAAAAATACAGGTCTTTATAGTTGTACAGGTTGTGAGAAGACATTTAGATCTATAGCATCCAAAACTTCCATATCATTTTTCTCAAATGATGATTCAAAAAAAGCTTTTATCAGCTTTATGGGAAACTCAGTATATTTGAATGCCGCCTATTTCATCTTTTATTTCTAACTCATAGATATTCTTCCTTAAATTGATATCTAAATTCCTCTCTTTAGTGATCCTATTTTTGCCCCAGGAATAAAATGTATTCAAAGCTAATGCTTCTTTTAAATGACACTCCTACACTGTGATAAGATATGTAGTAAAGAACAACATTGCATGTATTACAAAGCATGTCTCCAAATATCCTTTCCAGCTAACATAAAAGAACGAGAAGGGAAAATATAATTTCAACCAAAGCTACACAGCATAATTTAAAGACAGATAGTGACAAATTGCAAAATAGCAGTGAGTAAAAGTGAAATATCACTGAATTGCTGTGTGTAGAATCTTGGGCTGCCCTTACCTCAGCCCAGATGTAAGGCTTTGGGAAGAACAAATGCACACAGAAAATCTGCAGGGAAGACAGAAGACAGAGACTAGTGAAGGGCCATGAGCATGATTCTGAATAACCACTAAGAAGATTCAATCCACTTTGAACCAAAAACACTGGGAAAGTGTCTAGACAGATTAAATCATGGTCTACAGGGAAGGGATTCAAAGTATCAGTTACTTGAAAAGGCACAGTTTAAAGCTAAGTATGCTATTTAAAGAAACCAGTCAAATTTTAAAGGATTGCATGATTTAAAGACAAGTTTTTGCAGCACAAAGATTCTGTGGAAAGGAAAAAAAAAAAAAGGTAAAAAGAAGGGAAAAGTATCTATTAGCAATAAGTGGAAAGAAAAGGGGACTCTTAAGGTACTGAAAAACACCAGAAACAATTAATTTGGAATTCTCACAAAACCTCCCACATCCCCATAACAAACTTTTTAAAAATATGCTAAAGTAAATGCACTTTACTGACAGAATGGTTATCCTGACAGAAGAGGGCATCATTAAACTAATAATCTTATGACTCACTTCATTATCATAAAAATCAATAAGGAAAGTAAAGTCCTTACATAGCTATAGCAGAAAATTAAAAAAACAAAATTCCAAACAGATCAAATGAAGAACCACACCCAAAGAAAACCAGTTACGAGCCAAAAGAAAATGTAAGTCAACACTAAAACAGAGTTAAATATACTCAAATAAGCGTCAACCACTTGTAAAAGTATGTTAAATCAAAAACTAAAAAGCTAAATGCAAAAACTGGACAAAAGGAATGACTACTGAAGAAAACTGAAATCAGAAATATGTGGAAGAAAACCACCAAATCTCAGAGATGAAGAATAAATTTCACAAGTCCCCAAAGAGATTAGATTCATATGAAAATTTAATAAAAAATATTGAAAAAGTAAGAAAAGCAAACAAGAGAAGGACTATGACAGAAAAAGAAAAGGAAAAGAGTTGGTAGATAAAGAATTGGCAAATAATCAAATATATTTAAATAATGAGACCCTGAAGATTAAATATGAACAATCTTAAAAACAAAACAAAACAAACATTAACCCAAGAGACTTCCCCAAAAAGGAAAAACAAATTGGAAAAATTTACAAAGAAATACAAACTGCAGGTCCTAACTTAATAAAACTATTAGATCTCAAAACAAACAAACGAATAAAATTTCAAAGCCTCAAAATGGAAAATAGATTCAATAACTTACAAAAATAAAAGTAGCATAATCTCATCAGATTTTTCAAAACCTGCATGAAAAAGAGGTAACAATGGAGCACATGACAAAGTAAATAAATGAAAACAAAATGTGAACCATAAATGTTATATCCTTTTAAATATCAAGGCTTTAGAAAAAAATAGGTTTTAGCACACAGGAATGCCTTATCTTTAGCTTTTCTTAAGGAATCTATGACAAAATGAATATAAACCAACCAAGTATAACTGGTAAACATCTATAAACAAACAAGTAAAAATCATGAAAGTGGAAAAGAGAAAATGAAGAAGTCTATTTTCACATGGGCAAAGGGGCTGTATCAAAGGATATCACAATAAACTAAGGATATTACTGACAAACCAAGTTGTTAAAGGTCTGAGGTCATTAAAAACGTATAAGCAAAAAGGTAAGAACTAGAAACAATATAAACCTTCCTAAAACAAACAAAGGCAAACAGATAAAGGAAAAATGAATATATATCCTTTAGAGAAATAAATGTAGCAAATAAAAAATACATAAATTTATAAAATATCACTACAGGGTTTAAAAAATTCCATTAGTCATAACAAGAGAGAGATTGGGCTTAACTCATCCATTAAAAAAAAAAAAAAAAAGATTTTTAAGACATCTTCCATAGAGACCCCAACAATATATTGTATATGAGCAACATATTAAAAAAAAGTAAAACAGAAAGGCCAAATATGAAGTGATCCAAATAGATATTCTAGGTAAATGGAAACAAACGAAGGCACAGATATTTATTTTACTCTAAGGATAAATTGGCATCCACGTGCTAGAATATTAAACATGAAAAAGCACTTCTGAATGCTAAAAGCCAAAAATCCCAATAAAGATATTAAAAGTCTGAATATTTAAGCATAAAATAACACATAAATCATCTTAATGATGCATGTACTATAAGAGATGTAATGAGACAGATAGAAATACAATAATAACAGCAAGTTTTAATACATCACACTGAGTACAAGACAGATCAAGTGGACAAAAAAAGGTAAGAGGGAAAAGGTTGAAATTAACAGGGTAGATTTTATGGGTGTATATTGAACACAACACCCCATACATTCTTCTCAAGTGCCTATAGCACATTCACAAAAATAGAATGTATACTATGTTAAAACTATGTATGAGTCACTTTAATAAAGCAGAATGTCACAAAGGTAACTACAAAACTCACTCTCTGATCATAGTGAGTTTAGATTAAAAAAGTAGTTTAAAACAAAATATGAAGGTCACTTCTATTTTAAGTTCTGACATTTAAACAGCTTGAAAGGCATTATTCCCATTCTTACACTAAGAAAAAAGCTAAGTAAACAGGAAATCAATGATTTTTTATTAGACTTATTGGAGAGTTCAGATAATGGGGCAAAACATCACCTTGAAATCTGAAAAAATAGGCAAATATAGAAAGTCACAACTAATGCCTAATTACCTGGGGCAGAATGCTCTGGAGTCATATGCCAATAAAATTACGTAAATAGTAATTCTGACTAATTACTGGGCACTTAGTAAGAATTAGTGAGAAAATCTAAGGACTGTAGTCTTATGAGCTCTCCCACCTCCCAACTTTCATAAAGTTTGCCTCCAAAAGCCCCACCAAGTTCTCATGTGGAAGAGTCAGAAAAGATCCCATTTTGACTTTGGCAACAAGTAGGGGGAAAGTAACCATTATGGAATACATTCAGAATATTCTGCATAACAAAGGTCTACTCTCCAGGGGAAGAGCTTTAAAAAGAAATAAAAGCAAAAATAACAAATGGGACATAATTAAACTTAAAAGATTTTGCACAGCAAGAAAACCATAAACAAAATGAAAAAAAAAAAAAAAACCTACAGACTGGGAGGAAATATTTGCAAATGATGCTACTGACAATGAGTTAATATAAAAAAATATTCAAACAGTTTATGCAGCTCTCTCTCTTGCTCTCTCTCTTGCTCTCTCTCTCTCTCTCTCTCTCTCTCTCTCTCTCTATGTATATATATATGCCAATCCAGTAATGGAGAGAAGATCTAAATAGATGTTTTCCCAAAGAAGACATACAATTGGCAAACAGGCACAGAAAAAGATGCTCAACTTCGCTAATTATTAGAGAAAAGCAAATCAAAACCACTCTGAGGCATCACTTCCTATTTATCAAAATCGTCACTATCCAAAGGTCCACAAATAACAAATGCTGGGAAGGATGTGGAGAAAAGGGAACCTTCATGCACAGCTGGTGGGAATGTAAATTGGTGCAGCCACTATGCAAAACAGTATGAAGGTTCCTTAAAAAAAGGTAATATGACAAGGAGAAATCCTATAGACACCACTGTTACTAAGCGGTCACAGTTAGCACTACCTGTAATAAATAAGACATGAAGACATCATGATGTGGTGCACTGAGAACATAGCACTTCTGAGGTAGTCTAGTCAAAAATGTGTCTTCATTCTAATCAGGAGAAAACATAAAATAATCCCAAACTTAGGCATCTTCGATGAAATAACTGACCAGTGCCCATCAGTAGAGTTAAGATTATAAAAGACAAGAGGGGAGTTCCCGTCGTGGCGCAGTGGTTAACGAATCCGACAGGAACCATGAGATTGCGGGTTTGATCCCTGACTTTGCTCAGTGGGTTAAGGATCTGGCGTTGCCGTGAGCTGTGGTGTGGGTCGCAGACGTGGCTGGGATCTCACCTTGCTGTGGCTCTGGCGTAGGCCTGTGGCTGTAGCTCTGATTCGACCCCTAGCCTGGGAACCTCCCATATGCCGCGGGAGCTGCCCGAGAAATGGCAAAAAAAAGACCAAAAAAAAAAAAAAAAGACCAGAGAATTGCCTCAAATGCAATGTAAAACATTTGAATCCTGGATCCCGTGTGTGTGTGTGTGTGTGTGTGTGTGTGTGTGTGTGTGTGTGTGTGTGTGTGAGATTATTGGGAGGGAAAAAAAAAGACAAACTAGTGGAGGTCTGCAATTTAGGCAATACTATTGGGCCAATGCTAACTTCCAGGTTTTACGAGGTGTATTATGGTTAAGCTAAACAATAACAAAAGAGGAGGCTGGGTTAAACTGAAACTCTCTGTAACATTTCTGTAACTTTTCCTAAGCCTAGCGTTAGTTCAAAATTAAAACTTTGAGAAATAAGATAGTTATCACTCTCCTGATTTTTCATTTTCACCTGGCTAAACATCCTCAATCTCCACAAACAATTCGCACATTTTCATGGATTTACTCTTTCCTCTCCTGTCCAATATCATTTTAAAGTCCCCCATGTTTCTATTTCTTTCAAATTGTGTTAGAAACAATACGTAAAAGACCAGTTTATGGCAGAGAAATACGCAAAAGACCACCTAACATCAAAATAATATTGTGTCAAAAACAGCTCCCAAGTCTTTATCCTATAGAAATAAAAATGTCATATAAATTAGTGTATAAAGGCAACTTCTATAAACCAATCAATAAAAACTAGGTAAAAAGGTATTCTCATAAGCTACAGGCTAGAAGTAGTCACAAGAGCAGCAATGTCTATACAGATTTAAAAATCTCTTTAAAAGGAAGCAAAGGAATAGTAAAGAAGCATGAAATGGTCTTGAGAACCCCAAAAAACAGAATTCTTTTCAGAACTAACATACCTTCATTACATAAATGAATCTTCACTTTGGGTGGAAATTTGCTAGGCTTATCTGAGAAACAAAGTCGAATGAGGTTTTGAGTTCTAATTTGTGCTGAATGAAATAGGTATGAGTTCTACCAAGTATTGATATATAGTGGGCCCTAAAAATACTCACCCAGCTGGCAAAAACCAGCCAGAAGAAAATGAAAATGAGAGGACATTACTAAGTATACCAATCAATTTGAGTAGGACATAGTAGGGTAAAGGCAAGAGAAATTTCATATGGTAGAGGGGGAAGGGAAGAGAGTGAAAAAAATCAATGAAGTCTTGCTCTAAAGACATATCAATAATCAGATACATCTGTAACCCAGTATATCAAACTGAGTGAAAATGGAATTCTGAAAATAAGAGTAGCAATGAAAGAGGAGCATAAATCAGAATTAGCAAAATGTGAATTGGTGATGACTGAACCAACAGGAAAAAAGAGAATAATATCTGAACAGGAAAAATGCAAATAAAAAACTACTTCCTAAATACAGATTAAAATTAAAATTGAAATCAATATAATAATACATAAATGGACACCAGAGAAAGTGTTCTAAAGAAACCACAAGATTTAAAGTAGAAAAGAAGAAAGAAGTGCAACAAAAATGAGAGAGGCATGATAGGGTGAGAAGTTTGGCAAAATCGCATGCCAAAATAGCAACTACCAAACTGGGCAAAATTATGAAAAAATAGCCATTTTAGCAATCTGGAACTTTAATCAAAGAAATGTAACAAATTTGAAGCTTCTTTAAATTTAACATGTGTAATGATAAATGTAATTGTATAACTCTGCATCTGGCCAAGAAATATAATTAATATTTTGTGTTACATTTTAAATGCAGATCCAGAAGTTTTAATGTCACTTACTGTCTCAGCACAATGTTAAAACCAAGTCACACAGCTATTCCTGACCGTTTTGAATTCTAAAGGTTTAGGACAATAATGAGCTCAGGGAGAAAAGAAATAGGTAAGCCCATTATTTGGCAATTTCTGACACATTACAATTATAATAAATTTGAATCATTTTTGATATTTGACTGCATATGACTTTCAAGTCCCACCGCTGCCACTTCCCCTCTGTCCCATATCCGGACAAACTCATAAGAAAGCCTAGGTGCTCCATCCTTTGAAAATGGTAGAAAAGCCAATTATGCCCTCAGTAGCATAAAACACACCATAAAAACCCCAGTTCACTCCTTAACCATCATAAAAGTCAAGCCATAGAGTTGGAGAATAGACTTGTGGCTGCCCAGGGGGTGAGGGAGGGAGTGGGAGGGATTGGGAGCTTGGGGTTAACAGATGCAAACTATTGCTCTTGGAATGGATTTACAATGAGATCCTTCTGTGTAGCATTGAGAACTATGTCTAGATACGTACATCGCAATACAACAATGGGAGGAAACATTATGTATACATGTATGTGTAACTTGGTCCCCATGCTATACAGTGGAAAAAAAAAATTAAAAAAAAAAAGAAAAGTCAAGCCAGTTTCCTTTTCCTCTCTTGCAAGCCAGTGTTGGAGCAGGTTGAGAATATGTCCTGTATCCTCCTTGCATGGCACCATCAGTCTCAAAAAACCACACTTGGGCATGTGGGGGTGCAGTCCACCTCTAAGGGGTTTCCCACAGCAATGTGAAGATGTTTCTAACCACCTGCTATGGAGAATGTAATGCGGAGTCAAAAGTGACTGAAAATGAGGTCATAGTGGTACACTCTATTGATAATGATTCTGTATTCGGAAATGTTTTCATATCTTCAAATGTATGTTGCCTTGAGGGAAACTATTATTATTATTATTGTTATTATTAATATTATTATTTTATCTTTTGTGTTTTTAGGGCCACACCTACAGCATATGGAGGTTCCCAGGCCAGGGGTCTAATCGGAGCTGTAGCCACCGGCCTACGCCAGAGCCACAGCAATGCCAGATCCGAGCCAGCATCTGTGACCTACACCACAGCTCACGGCAATGCTGGATCCTTAACCCACTGAGCAAGGCCAGGGATCGAACCCAAAACCTCATGGTTCCTAGTCGGATTCCTTTCCGCTGTGCCATGACGGGAACTCCAAGGGAAGCTATTATTAACACATAATATATCAATTAAAAAGCAGTTTACTCGCTAATATATGCCCAGCAAATAGCAGGCAATCCGTAATGAATGTGGATCAAACATCTTCATGACAACCTTTCACACTTTGATTTTAAGCATATCCCTCATATATTTAGATTTACTCTTTGAAGCAAATTAGCCTAAATTCTCGGTATTTGTATGAAATTTGAGTGCAAAGTTTTAAGAAAGAAGGCACACAAGCAATGATACCAGCAAACTGAAACACTAATAAACTGTGCAGCTGATTAAATTGTTGAAGGAATCAATTTCACTCTCCTTCAGTTGTTTGAATCCATTAACTTATGTAGAAAAACAGCCTATGTTGTTGTGCATATTGGAGTAATTGCTTCTCTTGAATTAAAAGCTTCTTAAACAATTTTCCTAATCTTACTTCTTAAATCATTCTTCAATAATATGTGTTGCTTAGTTTTCACAGCTTCTGAGCACATAATACAATTAATTCAAATGAGCCTCCAAGCCAACAAGAACTTTTTTTTATTAATATGAGATTAAAGTCTGGAAATGATGGCTGTTGCATAATTACCAGCCCCATTTATTTTATTAAATCAGTATGTAGACTTTAAGGCATGCAAGAAAATCTCTTACTCTCTCTTTTTTCTTTTATTCCTTGCCATCTTTTTCTTCATAATTCATTTCTTTTCTAAATGTGACTGGATATTTACCCTTTACTTTAAAATATGCATAACATTTTATGACTAATTTTGTCATAGTCTTCTAATATCAAAATACATGTAGCTGAGAGGATATAGAACATAATTTTTAACCATTATGTTTACCTTACAAAAGTAGTTAGTTCTTTCTCACTTCATTGAAGACAAAGATGTGATTAATTATGAATATGATTCATGGCTAAACACCATGAAATTCATTATACAAGGAAGATATACTGAATTAACATGTATATATTAATTACTGCGATAATCACTGAAAGAAATAGATTTTAAGTTAAAATGGAAAATTGTCCATACGTCATTTCTATTTGCTCAGATGCCACCAAATGTGAGAGAAATGAGTAAAAGAACTTGATTCAAATCTTCAAATTTGTGAACAATATCAAACATACAAAAATATAAAGAATAAAATAAACACATTTACAGTTTAAGATGTAACACAGGGGAAACAGAGGACCACCCTCACTGTCTACTTCACTTCGCATATTGGATGGATCACTTTTCTGTATCTCTCCACCCTCCTTCACATACAGAAGTCACTACTTTAAATTAGATGTTTATCATTTCATATATGATTTCATATTTCATTACATATGTATATGTATATTTTAACAACTATGTTAAAAATCATGCAGATTAAGGAAAAGAAAAAAACTTAAAGGAGAAATTGTGTAGACATTAAGATACTATATTACACCAAAATGATGGGATACATCATTTCACAGCTAAAGAGCTGTTAAAGCAATTTAGGCAGATCTGTGTGGCAAAGTGAATTTTCCAGATACAGTGTTAACTGAAAAAGGCAGAAACTGAACATTAAATATAGTATGCCAACACGTATAAAACATGTATGCTACTTTATACCTAAACCATATGTGTATATATGTCCACCAACAACATACCAGGTGTACTATCTAGCTTCTATATCAATATTTTTGTGTATTCATTTAAAACATTTTCATTTGCTCAAAATTGAGTGACACTTTTCAAGGTAGACGTGAGAATGAATGTCAGAGCATGCATTTTTTTTACAGTAGAGTATTTCATTTGCACAAATACAATATGATTTTTTAAATTTTTCTCTTATCACTAAAATATTTTTAATTGGTTTGTAGATTTTTCGCTGTTGTTGTTCATTGTTGCAAAGAACTTTCTTTACACAGTTCCTCATACATTTTTGTGAGTTTCTCATATAGAAATGACATGAAATTTCTGAACAGGTGCATTTTAAATTTTGCTGGATATCTTCAAATTTCTCTCCATCATAGTTATGTGAATGTTCATGTAGAAGAGCTTACTTGGTCCCATGACTAGTGTACCTCACTGAAATTTTACTTTTACTTTTTTCATTGCTAGTCAGATGGAGTAATGTTACATATGCTTATGGTACACTAAGATTTCCTGTTCTGTTAATTATCTTTAGGAGATTTAACATTTAATTACTAGGTTTCAATAGTTGATAGAATAAGAAATATTTTTCTAGTTACAATACATATAATTTCAAGGTCAAATAGGGGATAATAGTGGTAAAGTCAGCAACATTTTTATTTACAATTTCAAAAATTAATAAATATTCTCTTAAATTAATAAGAGATCTGGAAGTATTAATTATTATTTAAAGAAAAGGAATTAACCATCAGAAATAGAAACTTACCAGTAAATACAATTTATTTATTGACAGTAGTACTAGCAATTGGAAAGAGGATTTCTTTCAATAAGTACACATACACAAACAAAATATTTATGTACACACACATATACACACATGGTTATACACACATACAAAAATTTTGTAAGAATATACAAGAGATGGATAATTGCAACCACAACTGGATCTGAATAAAGGGAAGTTGAGGAGAATGCTTATTTTTCCCTGCATACTATCTTTTTCCTTGTGACTATATTACCCACGAAAAATACATATAATTTAAAAAAAAAAATCAAGTTTAACAAGATGTAATCTGTTTTGAAGTATCCCTTGAGGATAACAGCTGTTAAGCTCTAACAAAATCTTCAGAGCAAAGAGAGAAAAACAGGAAGTAATGTATATTATCTATGTTTAATGAATTATAAATGCCTGTATATTTAGAATGCAGGGAGGTGTAATTTGATCTGTCATAAAAATATCCATACTGGTAATAGGTTTACAAAAGACCTCTAATATTTTCTGAAGTAAGTACTTTATATTTGTTAGATTGGTGATAATGTCTTAAGGGAAACAGCCCATTTATTAACTTTGAAATCCTATTTTACAGGTTATAAAGTTTGAGGTCATTCATCTTGCTTAACACAGATGCTCCACTTAACATTTTAAAGAACATGGCGACATTGGCAATTGAGGAATTACTACTAGTCCTTTTATGCATATTTTACATTTCATATTCATATCAGGAAAACCTAATTGTAGGATTTCATCTTCTTTCTTTCTTCCCTTCTGTCACCCTATGATTTCCAACCCTTTCTCAAATTTGCATACATTGACATTTTCAACATTTCAAAATTAGACAGTTTTATTTTGCTAAACTGGAATATGAAAGCATCTAGCAATTATGTCTCATTGATATTCAATCCTAGTAAGTATACTTCTCAAATAAGGGCTAGCATTTATTATTTTCAGAACTGTCTCCTGGTGTGCTTTGTTGTGATACATCCTTAATTTCCATATCTATATCTAATATCTATATCTTTTACAAAGTTGTAAAGTATTATGATACTGTAGGAACCATTTTTATGCCTTCCACACAATAGATGTAGAAATTAAATTATCAGATTTTTCTGACTTTCATAATAAATTCATTTAAGAAGGAAGGCAATGATGAGACATTTTCAAAATGTTGTTTAATAATAAACTAAGTGTTATTTGCAAGGTATTTTTATGTACATATTGATTGCTGATTGCTGCTTTAAAATTATTCAAATTTAGCACCTTCAAACAACACTCATTTATTATCTCACAGGTTCTGTAGATCAGGATCAGGGAGCAGTTTTGTGTCTCACAAGGCTGAAATCAAGTTGTCTGCTCAGGCTACTGCCTCATGTGGAAGTTTTACTAGGGAAGATTGTGTTTCAAGACTCCTTCAAGGTCTTAGAGAAATTCATTTGCTTGAGTTTGTATAAATGAAGTCCTCATTTTCTTTCTATGTGTCAGATAAAGATCCCTCTCAATTGCTAGAAAAAACCCTGAAGTCCTCATTGCATAGTTATCCCGTCTCACAATACAGCAACCTGCTTTGCAAGGCTCATCAAGAAGAGTATCTGCAGTTGTTTCCAGAGTCTTTTAAGAGCTAAGTTGATGAGCAGTTGATGAGATCAGGCCCACCCATATGCAAAAAAAGAAACATAAATAATGTAGAAAATCAACTGATTTCAAAATCTCTCCACCTTGCTATTTAACATCACTTACTTGCAGTAATTTTATGTAGTCATATTGATGACGCCACCCCTACTCAAGGAGGTGGGATTGCATAGCGAGCATATGCCAGGGCCAGAATCTTTGTGACTGTTTTGGAATTCTGCCTATCATAAAACCTGATTTTGTTTTTACTACCTGAAATATTAATTGTCTTTTAAAATGTTTACTCAAGTATTTTGTTTTTGTTTTCGAGGGCTGCACCCATGGCATATGGAGGTTCCCAGGCTAGGGGTCTTAATTGGAGCTACAGCTGCCGGCCTACACCACAGCCACAGCAATGCCAGATCTGAGCCACGCCTGTGACCTACACCACGGCTCGGTGGCAACGCTAGATCCTTAACCCGCTGAGCGGGGCCAGGGATCCAACCCGAAACCTCATGGTTACTGCTCAGATTCGATTCCACTGCCCCACAACAGGAACTCCTTATCAAGTATTAAACAGACTCAGTATACATTTAATTTTTTTTTCATGTGTAAGTTTCTGGGCCAGGGACTGAATCTGAGCTGCAGCTACCAACCTACTCCACAACTGCGGCAACTCAGGATCCTTAACTCACTGTGCCAGGCTGAGGATTGAACTTACGCCTTTGCAGAAAAATTTTCTCCTCTACTCTACCTTCCACTCCTTCACTCCTTCATCCAAAGTTATACTTCTTTTAGGGTTTCTTTCTTTTCTTCTTTCTTTCTCTTTCCCTTCTTCCTTTTTTCTCTCTCTTTCTCTTTCTTTTAATGGCTGCCCCTGTGGATTATGGAAGTTCCCAGGTCTGCGGATCAAACCGCACACCTTTGCAGAGCCCCAAGCTGCTGCCTTTGGATTCTTAACCCACTGCACTACAGCAGGAGCTCTAAACTCAGTACACATTTAAATGTCAGATACTATCCAGAATCTAGAATTACTATGATCTCAGCCCTCAAAGGATTACGATGATTTTATTCCAGAGGGGCTGCATGGTTCATATTGATAAGAGAAGAACTGCATGTCAGGAGAAGTTCCTTCATAACCCTTACCTCAGTCCAGTGCTCAACATAGTCTGCTGGAACTTGGTTATCTATGCTTAGGAATTGCTGCTGCCCTAACAAGAACAAGCCTCTTCTTGATGCTGCTCTTCCCCTAGGCTAAAGTGTTTACCTGTTTGCTTTCAATTCCTCTTATGTTTGAATTAATTCTTGATTCCTGCTTGTTGTGGATCAGCATGTACTTGATATTTTGGCTGTAATATCACATTTTAATGTTTACTCCTGACTGAATATTTTACTTCTCTGTGGTTTGCACTTGCAGTGTAAGTAAACTGGGGGATGTTTCTTTACCTAGTTTGGACTTTTGATTACTATTAAATCCTTTAAAAAAATAGCATCTAGTTTTTTGGACCGATTCTTACCTAACATGGATATATGATATTTTGTACCACCTTCCCCACAAAAAAAGATTGGGTGAAATATGAAATATAAAGTTTAACAGGCTCTCTTCAATCTCAGTTGTTTCTTCTCAGTCTTGTTTTTTTTATTACATTTCAGTACTTTTAAAATATTCTGGTTCTCAGCTGAGTATATTCTTGGATGCATTCATTCACTTTTTCCTCTCATTTTCTAGACTTATCAGAGGGAGTCAAGAGATCAGGCCTTACACACTAATTTGGGGACAGCTGAAGAAAATAAAAAACCTAGTAGCCTCAAACTAATTAGTTATGTTGATACAATTACATGTGACTCTGCTAGACTTTAGTATACTCAACACACTCCCAGATCAATAGACTTAATTTTTTCCTTGGGTCTCCTTTTTGTCAAATGTGACATTTATTTTCTGTTAAAAATATTTTTTAGTTATTCTACATATGGACATCTCTAAAGGTTCTTTTACTCTGTTTCTTAAGAAAGTGAGTATTCGTTTTCTCCTGCACATTTCCTTTTATTATCTGTCTTTAGCACTTTATTCTTTGTGTTTCTACTTTCAAGAAGGACAGTCTTGAATTCCCTTTTCCTTATCATATATCTCACGGTCTTTCAGTTGTGTGATTGGGAAATTTGCTTCAGGAAAAAAAGAAGTAAAAAACATGTAAGATGCTTAGGAACACACAAATGTTGAAGGTTTCAATAATGTTTACTTTTATTGCTCTGAGCAAATGTATAAGATTTATGCATTTTGGTATTCTTTATATAGAAGACTTTTTTTTTTTTTTTTTTTTTTTTTTTTTGTCTTTTCTAGGGCTGCATCCATAGCAAACGGAGGTTCCCAGGCTAGGGGGTCTAATTGGATCTGTTGCTATTGGCCTATTCCAGACATAGCAATGCCAGATCTGAGCCATGTCTGCGACCTTCACCACAGCTCACGGCAACACCCTTGCTTAACCCACTGAGCAAGGCCAGGGATTGAACCCACAACCTCATGGTTCCTAGTCAGATTTGCTAACTACTGAGCCACGATGGGAACTCCGATATTGAAGACATTTTAGAATCTGCTCTTTCCTCTAGAAAATGTCTTACTTGACTTTAATGATTAAAGTATTAAAATTATTTAGTAAACAATGAAAGTTATAACTAAAATAATAATTATACAATCTATATCATTGGAAGAAATAAAGTGACAGTGTATACTGGAAAGGGGAATCATATTTTCTCAAACTGAATTTTGGCTATTTTGATTTTAATACTACTCAATGAACGATGCACTTAAAAAGATAAATATATGAAAGAGGCCTGCAGGTAAATTCTGTGCTTGTAATGTGATCAGAGAGAAAATAATTGATACTTGAACTCTAGAGTGTTAAAGTGTGTGGACAGATGAGTTAAAGATAATAAGAGCTGAGGGCATCATATAATGACCTAAAATCAATTTACTTAGACTAAGGGTTCAAGTTGATATGTGTAGATGTCACAACACATCACAGTTTTAATACACGATACATTTTTCTTTTAAACTAGAAACCACAGACAAGCTACTTAACCTCTCTAAACAAAAATGTTCTCAATTGTATAATTGATCCTATTTACATCAAAAGTTTGTGATTTTAGATAGTTATGTAAAGTGAGGATACAATATACATTTTTTTTGGAGCTGCCTATGTCAATAAATAAAGGCAGAATATACTGATTAAAGCACATACACACATACAAAATTTTCTTTATTTTCATTATTATGTATTTTATATAGGTTTGTATATTTTTAAGTTGTTATTTTTATCCCCAACTAAGAATAGAGAACTCTTACCTGTGAATGTAAACCAGGATGAAATCGTGTACCATTGGATTAAATTTTTATATAAACAGAACTGATAGTGAAGTGGCTAAAAGTGGGTTTGTAATGAAATATTAGACAAGAGCATTGCTTGTACAGTATGACAGTTTCAACACAGGAAGACAGCATGTACATTGTATATATGGCAGTATTTATGCTTTTAAGAATCTCCCTGAGGGAAGGAATCATAAAGTTTTTAAAAATTTAAGTCAGATTTAGGTCTCCAATACTCAGAAAAGGATACCAATCTCTGTGGAAGATAGGTAGATACCAAGTGCTGACAATTGCCTATTTGTCATCTGCTGCTTTGTCTTGACCAAAGTTAAGTAAGACTTCTCTCCTTCCTACTGGCCCTTGAAATTTGCTTGCCTCCAGGGTGAGCAGGCACTGAAAAGCCCGTTGACTCTGCCTATCACTTCCAGTCGTTTACTCAGCCTCTGCTTATTTAACTATCTATCCTTCCTATAAATTAACACCTCTTTCCATTTAATTTTCCATTTGATTAAGAACTTGCTGTTTGTAACTTTGGGTCCTTCTCCCTACTGTAAAAGTCTGCCCTTCTTCCATCCTTCCCTTCTTCCTTCCTTTCTTTCTTTTTTAATTTTTATTTTAGGGCCACACCTGTGCATATGGAAGTTTTCCCAGGTGAGGGATCAAAATGGGTCTATAGATGCCAGCCTACACCATGGCCACAGCAATGTGGGATACTACAGCTCAGAGCAACACCAGATCCTTAATCCACTGAGCAAGGACAGGGATCGAACCCACCTCCTCATGGATACTAGTCAAGTTTAATACTGCTGAGCCACAATGGGAACTCCTGTAACAGTCTTTCTAATTAACATTTCCCTATCTAAATCCAGATTTGTTTTTATATGGCACTGGATAGTTTATTAAACACCATCAGGCTTACATGTTCTGAAAAAGTAGCCTGATAATTTTAGACCAAAAGGAAACTGAGAGAACAGATACTCAACGTGCTCATTTTAGAGTCAAAGAATCTCATTTTAGAGATACCAAGGAAGTTTGGTAATTTGCCTACCAAAGAAAATGGTAGCATAACTCAATTGAAATTCCCCTACTACTCATCTAGTGTATCTATTACGAAGATAAACTAAACTCAAACTTGCCTAGGATTTCCCTCACTGATT
Organism: Sus scrofa; assembly: GCF_054392235.1. Lineage (NCBI taxonomy): Eukaryota > Metazoa > Chordata > Mammalia > Artiodactyla > Suidae > Sus > Sus scrofa. The sequence goes on from NC_139390.1 coordinate 68,291,854, forward strand.
ATTCATTTTCTTAAAGTTAGTTCTTAAATATAGATAGTTACCATTTTATTTTGCTTTACTAGTATATATTTTATATAATATATTAACTATTCAAGGATCCATTGAGTATTAATTGTAAAAGAAGCAAACACACACACGCACACACACACACACACACATATATATACACACACACGTATGTGTGTATATGTGTATCTATCTTCTATTTGTTACCTATATCAAGACTGACAGAGACAAACTACATCTTACATTTGGACCCCAAATCTCTCATCTAAAAATCTAAAGATGAAAAACTTCTGATGAAAAAAATATATATTTATTCATTATAAAATATGTTTTCACTTGAACTTGATGAATTTTTATTCCACATATCATGGATATTCACATACTTCCTTGAAGAAATATATGTTCGATAGAGGGGTACCATCCTTGACCTTGAAAGTAGTCTCATAAAATGTAAGATACATATACTTATTACTCTCATTTCTAAAGCAAAAACATTCTGAACTTCAAATCATATCTTCACCTACATTTTGGGATTAGGTTTTACAAACTCACATATATCATTAAATGCACATATATAAAGCTATGTTTGTTGAATTTCCTTTTAAAGGATATAGAATGCAGTGAGAGTACTTAATTGTTTCTTCAATCCATTCATGATATTGCTTCCCTAAGCAGTAGAAATATTTCATAGTTTGAAAGAGTTTTTATTTTTTAGAGCTATTAGAATAAAATACCATCACAAAAACTGCATGCCTGGAGTTTTCATTTTTCATGTCAAAAATTATAGTAGATTTTCATAGTAGTTAATGACCCCTCAAAATATGGATAATTCACTTCATATACAGTGGAGCAATTCACTGTAAAATTCACTTTAAAATTTTCACATTTTTTCTTTTACGTTGTAAAAGCATTTAAAAATCTTTTCATGTTCCACATAACTTACTTGTTTTAAATATTTTTTTTGTATTGTCTTCATTTCTTTTGAAAAATGGAACATGTTTTCACAGATGCATGCTCTTCAATAGCATCTTTTTCTTAGTTAATAATTTAATAATACTGATGAAACTGTTTGGAAACTGTTCTGATATAATCTGTCCTCTTACAAAATATATGGTGCCACAAAATTCCTAACACCTCGCACTTGAATTGTTTATAGTCCCTCATCCAATCACAGACACAGGTGACCAAAGAAACACAGGCCTGTCTCACTAGAACCTCTCATCCTCCCCAAACATGCTAGAGAACAGTGTGAACACATAATTTTTCCCATGTGAAGAATGATTCCAAAGACAGAACTTTCCCACTTCTATTTCCCATTCTATATGTTGTTACAATGTAAGCCTACCTCGTAAGCTTACCTCATCAAGGGGTAGCCATCTAAGTCACCTCCCTTTGAAGATGGGCATAATTATGACTATGGTATGGTTCAAATAAGACTTTATGGATCTTGAGGATAGAAGGTAAAAGGCTGCATAGCTCTTCTACATGGTTATTTTGGACATTTTCTCTGGGAAAATCCACTCATTCTGAGACTGCCATGCTGGAGAGCCCATGTATTAGTGCTCCAGGCAACAGCACTAGCTAAATTTCTAGCCAACAGAAAGCATCATCAGCCAGCCATGGTCAGCCAGCCATGTAAGCAACCTGTTATGAATGTCCAGCCTACTTAAGTCTTCAGATTATTATAGTCACAACTGACACCTAACTGAAACAATATGAGACTTCCAAAGAAGAGCTGTCTAGCAGTGCTCTGGCCAAAGTCCTGAGCCACAGAGTACAGAGCATAATAGAATAGTTACTGCTTAACACCTAAATTGAGATGGTATAGTACTCACAGTAATTTGGGGAAAATGATACTAATAATATCTATGGTGATACTATTATCAATAAGATAACTCTTTAATTTAAGAAAAACCACAAATATGCGGGATGATGAAAATATATGTGGGTAGTGCGGCAAGCAATTTTGATTTTTATGTATCAAAATTTTCAGTATAGTTCATCTTACAAGACTACAAGACTCTTTTTTTTTTTTTTTTTTTTTTTTTTTGCTGTTCAGGGCTGCACCTGTGGCATATGGCGGTTCCCAGGCTAGGGGTCAAATCGGAGCTGCAGCTGCTGGCCTGTACCACAGCCACCGCAGCACAGGGTCCAAGCCATGTCTGCACCTTACAGCACAGCCCACAGCAACGTTGGATCCTTAAACCACTGAGCAAGGTCAGGGATTGAACCCACATTCTGAGAGATATTAGTTGGGTTCGTTACCACTGAACCACAACAGGAATTCTGATAAGACTCATTTTTGAATTACTAACATTCATTAAAGTATCCTATTACCCCAGTACTTACATAATCATTTTTCCTTACTTAATATTTGTAAGAAACATGAACTGTGTTACTTTACTGATGCAGAAATGGATATTTGAGAGGATAAATGTCTTTTCAAAGATAGCACACATGGCAAGTGACAGGCCTAGAAAATCTTAACACTCTTTAGTTTTCAAACTATAGAGTATTCAGAAAAGAAAGTCACCACAATGGCTTAATGTTGAATTGGATATACTATATTAGATATTTTACAAAATTACATCGCTTCCCTCTCTAGCACATTCATTTATTTTTTGATCCTGCTTTTCATTAGAGTATATTTTTTTATATTTTCTGCAGAGAGTATGCTTACTTTATGTCCTTGTTTATTTTATACAAATGAATGGCTTTTGAATTCTGTGCTGAACAAGTGGCACTGGCCAATCAGTTATGGTTTGGGATATTAAAGAGGCCCAGCTGTCGGAGAGTAAGATAACTATGAAAATGTTGCCTGTGGTAAGATTAATTATTTATTTTTGCTGCAAATTTAGAAACCAAAGCCTATTTAAATAATTTGTGTTCTGTGAACCTTGACAAATGAGGCAATATATGTGGCTCACAGACTCAAGGGTGCATTTAAAGACATTTGCAAAATGAAGTTTATATCTTATTTTGAATACAATTTTCTTTATACAGATTGAATAAAATTTCCTTATATGTAGTTCTGCAATAAGTAAAGGCTAGGTATCTGAGTGGTATGAACATAACAAACATTTAGATTTAGACTGTGTTAAATGTGAAAGGACATTAGTTGTTATAAACACACTAAAAGAACATGTTTGTAGAAATAGTATTTCTATTTGTAAATCCATTTGTGTAGCTGCAAACCACATTAATATTGTCTTCCCTGACAAGTTAAAAAAATAAACTCCTTAGAAAGTGGGTTGACTTTTTTGAAATATGTCATTGAATCAATTTGCTTTGAGGTAGATTGTGATTTAAAATTTTCTTCTTTGTATTTGGTTTCTAGACAGTGAAGAAAAAATTGAACTGCTTTGTGCTGAAGAATTCTGTGTGAACAGGTTATCTTCTAGACACAATAGTAAAATGCAGTAGGAAACATATTTAATGCATATTCTGAAGAGATAAAAACTTGCAATCAACTATTGCCTTACCTCCATTTTCTCTGGAGTTGTATAAAATTCCTAGAGGATAATTTACCGATAAATCATAGGTGATTTTTAACCATATTTCATCTACCTATCATTTCTTTTGGTAACAGCTCACTGACTCTTCACTACTGCAAGACAAATTTAATGACAAGCTTTTTCTTCTTGATTTCCATAGAGCTCTCATTCACATGAGAAAGCATTCTGCTATTCCAATGCTATGTTAGAGTGAGTGAAAATCTGTATCAAGCTTATACTTTCTATAGATGTGCCACACATTTATTTATTTATTTTAGGGGAAACTGATCCTTCTCCAGGACGTTATTAGAAGAAGAAGGCACAGATTCTCACCTGCTTTAAATATCACAAAAATGAGGATTCTGTAACCCAACCAGAGTCCACCCATGTCTAAGCTCTCAAAGAATCTCCTCCAATTTCAATCAACCACAATTCTGGATTTTTTCCATTTCTGCTTAACCCTGTTTCTCTATAATGGCAATTAGCAACTGGAATTTTAAATTGAACATACAATACTATTTACAATAGCACCACTAAATAAAATTTCTGGGTTTAAATCTAACAAAAATATGTATAACATCTGTATACAAAAAACTATAAAACTCTGATATAAGAAATCCAAGAAAATATGGGTTATTATTCATTATCATGGAGTGGAAAATTCAATATTATGAAGATATCAATTTTTCCCACTCAAAAAACAAAAACAAACCAAAAAAAACCCCAAAAAAACCCCAAAAAACAAAAAGTAGTTCTTGTTGTGGCTCAGCAGTTAACAAACCCAACTAGGATCCATGGGGATGTAGGTTTGATCCCTGGCCTTGCTCAGTGGGTCAAGGATCTGGCATTGTCGTGAGCTGTGGTGTAGGTTACAGATGTGGCTCAGATCCTGCATTGTTGTGACTCTGGTGTAGGCAGCTGTAACTCCGATTCGACCCCTAGCCTGGGAACCTCCATATGCCACACGTGCGACCCTAAAAAGCAAAAAAAAAAAAAAAAAAAAAAAAAAAAAAAAAATTCTTACCATTCAAATCTATTGAACACAATCCCAATAAAAATCCCAGAAACTTGTTTCGAGAATATTGAAAAGCTGAATTTAGGTTTATACTCAAAAGAAAAAGATCCAAAGGATCCAATGTAATGCTATAGGAGAACCGAGTTAGAGGACTGACACTGCTGAAATTCACAGTGACCAATTAAAAATCAGCAAAGTACCTTAACGGAGTTCTCACCAAGGAAAATAGGCAGATGGTAAATAAACACGAACAGCACTCATTACCATTTGTCATCATGGAATTGCAAATTAAAGCAACGAGAAGTCACTACACAATAGTTAGAATGGCTAAAATGCCAAATGTGGTGAGAATGTAGAGCCCCAGGAATTCATTCATTGCTTGTGGGAATGCAAACTGGTTCATGGACTTTAGACAGGCTGTCAGTCCCTTAAAGCAAAACAATTTTACTGTACAATCCATCAAATTTGCTCCTAGATATTTACCCAATTAATTGAAAACTTATATTCACGCAGAAACCAGTATGGTCATTTTTAGAGCAGCTTTATTTATAATCACCAAAACTAGAAGCCACCAAGATCTCACTCAAAATGTGAATGGATAAATAGACTATAGTACATCTGCATAATGAAATATTTTTAAACAATAAAGGTAAGTCTATGGAGTGATAAAAAGACATGAGGGGAACTTAAAAATGCATATTGATAAGTGAAAGAAGCCATTTTGAAAGTCTACATACTTCATGATTCCAACTTTATAACATTCCAGAAAAGGCAAAATTATTGAGAAGCTAAAATGCTTAATGGTTGCTTGGATTTGGGGTGAGGGATGAATAAGCAACATTCAAGGGCTTCTTAGGACAGTACATTTATTTTGTAGGATACTGTAATAGCAGATATGCACTTATCAAGACCTACAGAAATTTACAGCACAGAGAATGAATCAATTTGTGCAAATATACAAAAAAGTCACGTAGGGTCAGTGACTCCAGGGTCCCTGCATCTAGCTGCATCACAAATGTATGAAAAAAATCTCCCAAAGGTCATAGGGAGGGGTGATGACTGAAGAAACCTGGGGAATATATGAAGTCTTTAAGGAACTGCACACAAGGCCTATGTACTAGTTGATAAAGTAGTTAAGAGAATATAGATTAACAATATTTGTAGTGCTAACTATACATTTATATGGGATGGAACAATAAAGTAAAAGGGTAACCGATGGTGAGAAACAGGTTTGTCACAGTGGGATTGGGAGTATGCAGATAAACAAAGTGAGGAAACTACAATGATCCATGTGACAATGAATTAGAATTGGAAACATCAGTATGGACTTATGTTTAGCTTAAAAAACATACAGTTGTTTATGTATAGAAATATTTATAGATATGTGCATATACATTGATTAGTGTAAACACATATATTTTGCTTTGTGACCTGAGAGCATCTAAAAGAAATGACACTGCAGAAGCAATGAGCACCCACATCTCGATTCCTAATACTTTTCTCCAATGAATGGAAACAGAGCTCCTTGGAGAAATGGCTGATTTGAGGATTAGAGCAATGAATATACAAAATGAAACTGGAACACTTTGTAGTGCAAAAAAGTAGGGTACAAAAAAAAAAAAAAAGATGGGGCTATTTTAAAGGAGCACAGGAGCTAACTGAAATGAGCCCCAGTGGCCAAAACTGGATAAATTGGAACAAGAAAAAGAAGCAGTATTGTGTTCTGACAGGAAATGCAAAATAAGCATCCATGAGTCCATATGGATATAAATAAATGGCTGAATAAAATAATAAATGGGAGAGAAGATACAAGTTCCATACAGAAGATTTTCAAACTGCTTATGTAGATATTCCACCCTCAAGAAGGAGGAACAGGGAGTTCCCATCGTGGCTCAGTGGTTAACAAATCCGACTAGGAACCATGAGGTTGCAGGTTCCATCTCTGGACTTGCTCAGTGCATTAGGGATTCAGCGTTGCCGTGAGCTGTGGTGTAGGTGGCAGATGCGGCTCAGATCCCGTGTTGCTGTGGCTCTGGCGTAGGCCAGTGGCTACAGCTCCGATTGGACCCCTAGCCTGGGAACCTCCATATGCCTGGGAGCGGCCCTAGAAATGGCAAAAAGACCAAAAAAAAAAAAAAAAAAAAAAAAAAAAAAAAAGAAGAAGAAGGAGGAACATAACTTGTGAGCTGTCCTTTCAATGTGTGCTGTATGGAGAGGGAAAATTGAGGAACTTTACTATGGGATAATCTGACAAACATTACTTCAGCCAGCTGATCGAGGCCAGAATTGTGTTATAAATCATATTGATAGGCTCATGTTGATAGACTGTACCTTCAATACGGTGTGATAAAAATATCTATCTCTGTGCTCTTTCTCCACCCCAAAACCCATAACTCCATTCTTGAGAAAAACACTAGACAAATTCCAATACTGGGGCATCTCACAAAATATATAGCCAGTATTCCTCAAAATCTCGAGGTTATCAGAAACCAAGAAAGATTGAGAAACTGCCTCTAATGAGGATACTAGAGAAATAATAGAAGGAAGACAAGAGAGAAATTTAGGTAATCTAACAAAATATAGACCTTATCTAATAATAGTGTGTTAATATTTGTTCATTAATTGTAACATATATCATTCTAATGTAACATGTTAAAAATAGGGGAAACTGAGTTGGAGTGTATGAGAACTCATTCTACTATCTTCTCAATTTTTCCATAAATCTAAAACTGTTCTAAAAATGAAATATATTTAAAAAGTAACTAATTAACCAAAGGAAAACATACTATGATAATTCAAAATAATTTTTATTATAAAATTATTAAGAAAATGCCAATGAATTTTCTATATAATCAAATTTTCTTTTTTTTTTTTTTTTTTGTCTTTTTGCCTTTTCTAGGGCCGCACCTGCGGCATATGAATATTCCCAGGCTAGGGGTCTAATTGGAGCTGTAGCTGCCAAGCCTACGCCAGAGCCATAGCAATGCTGGATCTGAGCCATGTCTGCAACCTACACCACAGCTCATGGCAACACCAGATCCCTAACCCACTGAGCAAGGCCAGGGATCAAACTCACAACCTCATGGTTCTTAGTCGGATTCGCTAACCACTGAGCCACGACAGGAACTCCTACAATCAAATTTTCTATGCATTATTTCTATATATATTAGTATTTAATAATGTCCTGTAATTGAAACTTTTGAGAAAAAAAATCTATGGATGAATTTTTTCTCAAGTTATTTACTTATTTGTGAATAATTTCCTTTATGCATTCCATACCTGCCCACAACAAATTTCTGTAGATATGAGTGGAAATATTATGGCACTACATTTTGAATAGTTAAGGGATAATTGCCCCCAGATTGTTAAAAGTAATATTAAGATGAGTTATTCTGACTTTTAGAATTAACTTGCTGAGTATAAGAATAATCTGTTGTTGTTGTTGTTGTTTGACAACATAAAATTCTTTAGTGTATTAAAATGGATGGTGGTGTAGGAGCTTATAATTGGGAACCTACAATTCTAACAAAATTTACTCTGTGGATTCAAAGACAACAATGGCTAGTGAATATTTCTATGAATTCTAAGTAGGGTAGTATAAATAGTCAACCATATCTACCCACCAGTATCTTTGACATTCAAATGTTTGGTATGATTATTTGTTGCTTTGGCATGAAAAAGAAATAAGGAAGGAGAGAACAAAATGAAGGAAGGAACAGAAAGTGAGAGAGAGAAAAGAGAGAGAGAGGAATAACCAGCCTTATATTGTATTCAAGTCAACATACTCACCAATCTTTGGTCTGAGGCCAGAAATGTTATCTGGCCTGGTATACATTCTCCATATTATTATTATTAACAATAATAACTTCCAGGGCATGTGGAAGTTCCGAAATCAGGGATCAAACTCACCCTACAGCAGTTACAACAATGGGTCCTTAACCCGTTTTGCCATTGGGATTTCTCCAAATATGTTTTGAGTTGAGTAAATTTTAAATATGTATTAGACATGACCACTTATGATCAATTGAAGGAAGACATAAACATTCTTAGATGAGTACAATAATTTGATGTGGTTGCACCAACACTGAGGAAACAGATATTATAGTAGTATTACTCCAAACCAAAAGATCATACTAAGGAGAAATAGCTTTACTTTATAAAACCTTAACTCCATTCTTGTTTCATAGTAGACAGGATACTTCCAGTTAAACTTGGCAGAGGGTAAAACAAACACATACAGCAAGCATACTGAATTTCAAAATAGTGTATCTTATTTAAAATTTTAAAAATTCCCTGTAATATTTCTTTATTGAGAGCAAAAAGTACCAATAAATTGATATCTAGAAGAGCTTTTATTGATTAATCAAATTTTAGAGACATTATGAAGCTGATTCTGCTGGATAAAGTAACTACTTAAAGTTCCTCTTTATTGAAGTGGAAAATTTTTTGGACAAGTTTAAAAATGTAGCTCAGTGTACAGAAATAACTGTTGTATATCCTAAATTATTATGTCAACAAATGTAGAAAAAAAACACAAATTATCATAATGGGTAAATAACGTTGTACACGGTATGTTGTAATGAGAAAACTGCTGGTTTGAGTTACTGCTTAGACATTTTATGGTGTAAAATCCTGCTCACATCCAGAGTTTGGAATTGAGATAAAGACTCAAGCTTAGAATTCCCACCACAAATTCCTGCTTTGCTTTTCCCAAGATACTTTAAAAAATAACCACTTAGCATTGAACCCACAAAAAGTCAGTGACGGCTTCCTTAACCACCTTATAAGAAATAGGCGCTCGATGCCCTGCCCTGTCTCCTGCTTGCTTGTGACCTGGGACAGAGGACTGCCATTTCTCCTGTCTCTTTGCGTGCCCCATTTCTGGGATCTTAAGTAATAAATCTTTGACTTTACTTCCTTGATGCGAGTGGTTTCAGTGAAAACAATCCAGAGGTATTGGGTTTTCACTTCCTCAGAGTGGGAGCTCCAATAGTGAGAGAGATACCTGCCAACCTTTTGTCGGTAGCTATGTGCTCCTCGTTCAGCAGATCACAATCTGCGTGTTCTTAGTTTAACACATCATCTATGGGTTCCTCAACATATATGTACCATTTAAGGTCTGTGACAGAACAGATACCTTATTGTACAATTCAATTCCATTTAAAATCAACTAACTGTTACCTATAATAGGATTATTAACTGCATTTTGTTTTTGTTTGTTCGCTTGGCTGCACCTGAGGCATATGGAAGTTCCCGGGTTAGGGATGAAAAGATGCAAGCTGCTGCAAAGACCACACCAGAACCTTAACCTGCCACCCCACAGCGGGAACTCCCTAACTGGTTTTGGGGACGGAATGTGATAACGCAACTTAAACTTCAAAATCTGGTGGATAGGATAGCACATTCTGTGGATCCCCACCCAGCTTGTATTCCCAGCCTTTCCCACCTTTAGCCAATTGGCTCATGAACAAAGTGGCCATTGTAGCAGGAATGGAGGTTAAGCATGGGCTCAACAGTGTGGACTTCTGCTCTCCAAGAATTTTCTGGCAATGCCCACTGCTGAGTACTCCATCTGCCAGCAGCAGAGACTAATGCTGAGTTCCTGACATGGCACCGTTTCCCAAAATGATCAGCAAGCTAGCAGGTTAATTACACTGGACAGCTTTCATGATGGAAGGGGTGATATTTTGTTCTTATTGGAGTAGACATACAGTCATGATATGGATTTACCTTCCCTGCACGCATTGCTTCTGCCAAAACTACTATTAGTGGATTTACAGAATGCCTTATCCTCTGTCATGATACTATACACAGTGTTGCTTCTGATCAGAGGTTTCTTTTCACAGCAAAAGAAAGTTGTAAAAGGCCCCATGCTCATGGAATTCACTTGTCTTATCATTTTCTCAAGCAACCTGAAGCAGCTGCTTTGATAGACGGTGAAATAACCTTTTGAAAATTCGGTTACAGTGTCAGCTAGGTGGTAATACCTTGCAGGACTCGGGCAAGGTTCTTCAGAAGTTTCTGTATTATAAAGCAAGGTCTGAGGTACAGTGCTATTTCTCCAATAGGCAAGATTCACAGGTCCAGAAATCAAGGGATTGAAATGGAAGTGGGGTCACTCACTAGTACCCTGAATGTCCTAATAGCAAAAAAAAAAAAAAAAAAAAAAAAACCAACTAGCTTCCCATTCCCCAAACTTTCTGTTCTGCTGGTCTAGAAGAGTGGGGAATGTTTCCACTAGGAGACAAACCATGATCCCACTGCACTGCAAGTTTCGACAGCCACTCTGAGCCCTTCCTATCTCTGAAACAATGTGCAAAGAAAGGAATTACTGTACTGGCTATGATGACTGATCCTGACTCTTTAGGGGAAACTGGACCACTACTCCACAATGGAGGTAAGGAAGAGTATGTCTGAAACACAGGAGATCCCTAGGGTGTCTCTTAAATATTACCATACCTTACAATTAAGGTCAATGGAAAAATCATCAATCCATGTAGAACTACTAAAGGTCCAGACTCTTCAAGGATTAATGTTTCAGCAACTCCATCAGTTAAAGAACCACAACCAGTTGAGGTGCTTGCTGAAGGCAAAAGGAATCCAGTATGGATAGTGGATGAAGGTAATTATAAATAACAGGTACAACCATATAGCCAGTTACAGAAATTAGTACTGTTAATTGGCATGAATATTTCCTTCTTAGCTTGTTATAGATACACATATATAAATTTATACACACATACATATATATGTGGTATCTTTATTTTCTTTCCTTGTGACATGATTTATTGCCTTTATATCAATATTCAGGTAATGTTAATTTTATATATCATAATATTTAAGTTACAGAATGTCAAGGACTTTAATTCCTCTTCTGGGGAAAAGGTTAGTGATTTTCAGTTGTGCACAGGAATTTTGACCTTGATATTGCCTTTATTTGGAAGTTAAGTACAGTTTAAGGAGATGCATGTGGGTGCCAAATAAGGGGTGGAATTGTCACGGTTAATGTTACATGACAACTTGATGGTGCATTAGGTGCCAGGTATTTGGCAGCACATGATTTCTGGGTATGTCTATGAAGGTGTTTCTGGATGAGATTAGCATTTGGATTGGTAGATTGAGTAGAGCTAATGCTTTTGCAAGTGTGAGCAGGCATCATCCAATCTGTGGGGGCCTGATTAGAATAAGAAGGTGGAAAAAAGGAGAATTTGTTCTCGCTGTCTGACTGAGCTGGACTCTGGTTTTCTGAACTGGACTCATCACCCTTAGTTCTCAGGCTTTGGACTTAGATTAGAACCACGCAAGCAGCCTTCCCAACTCCTTATAATAAATTCATTGGTTCTATTTCTCTGGAGAACCCTGACTAATACAATTGTCACAAAAAAAAAAAGATAACTTTTTTCCAAATTTCATACATGTATGTAGTTCAGATCAAAGGGGAAAACAGATGCATTTTCTTATAAATCACATCTTTTCATTTATTTTCCATTTTTCGTAAGTGCTTCATAAGGAGTTAGTAATGTACTTCTATATATTCCCTCTAGTGAAGTTTTGCTCATCTGTTTCTTCTGAAATTTTCATTTATTTACTATCACAGCTAAGATACTAAGAAATATTCTGTGATGCAAAAGGATTCGGTCATTAATTGTTTTTTTTTTTTTTTTGCTGCACCCATGGCATGTGGAAGTTCCTGGTCCAAGGATCAAACCCACACACAGCAGTGACCTGAGCTACTGCACTGACAAAACTGGATCCTTAACCTGCTGTGCCAGAAGACAACTCCAGATTGAGTCATTAAGATGTGTCAGTTTCTTCATATTTGCTCTTCAAAAATATCAACATCAATCTCCATATTTAGGAAAACAAATATATGGAATGTAATTTAGAGTGAGAATCTGGTGTTTTTATTGAAACTATATGATCTCTTTGTGTAAATAAAAAAATTTACATATTTAATTTTTTCCATAACATCTTCCTGTAAAAATCTAACTGAAATGTACTATAAAGAAGCAAGAGTTATAATATTGTTCTGTTTAGCAATCTGGAGCTTATACTATTTAATTTAGATCAGGAGATTTACTACTAGCCTGAGAGGCTCTGAAATTGGCTTATTCATCAGCTTTATTTTCTGTCAAATTGCAACCATTATCTTTTTTTTTTTTTTTCTAATGGTATTTCCAAAAGAGTGTTGACTGTCTTAACTACTAAGTATACAAAAAACTTCCTACTCTCTTACTGACTGCAGGATTTTTAAAGAATATGGGTTCCTTGGGAAACACTGCATTACACACAGGACTTTATAAAATTTCTTTATATCCTCTCTGCCTTTGAGATTTTTCAGTTTGTCATTTTATAAACAGGTAAGGACTTTTTCCATTTTTCTCACTTAAGGAACTTTCCATTTTCTCATAGTGCTATATGCCACGTTTGGGGGTATGATAGTCAACTTGAAAGCAGAGGGGATGATATTTACATTTCTACAAAAGGCTCTAATACTAGCATATCAGGACTCTAACTTAATCAAAAGGGAATTTGTGGAAATCATCAGTGAAATAAACTTGAGGAGTCCAAATAGACGAGAAGCAAAAAATGAAAGTTGCATCCAAAATTTTGATTTGATGGTCTGGTTAGAATGTGGTAGCTGTTGATGTGACTACTGAATATGACCCTTTCCCGGCACTTAGTCTTAGATACTCACTTTAACACTTCCACACTCTGTCACTCCAGAATGCTCACAAACATCATGCTGTGACTGAGTCGTTTTGCCAAACCTTAATGTTACAATTATTTAAAAAAAAAAAAAAAAAAAAACCCTCCACTGTGCGCAAAAGGCAGTAAAGATAATCCTTTATCTGGGTCCTCTTCAAAGCTTAGCAGGATTTATAATTTAGAATCACTCAGAAAATGTATAAAATCAAAATATCTCATTATTTCACATAATACTCCTAGAATCCAGAGAGGTTTGGTATAGGAACGTTAAGGACTTCACGTGTAAAAATGTAGAGGACTACCTTTCACTTTTTTTCAGGAATCTAACATTTAATTCGAACACTAACAATATTAGATAATTAAATAAAATATTGAGCCAAAGGAAAAAGGATTGTATTAAATTAACTATTTTATTTCCTTTTTGTTTTTTGTTTTTTTTTTTAAGAACACTTCATTACTGTGGAAGAATTTATCTAAACAAGGTCCTACTGCATAGCACAGGGAACTATATTTAGTATCTTGTAATAACCTATAATGGAAAAGAATATACGTGTAACTGAATTGCTTTGCCATACACCAGAAACTAACACAATGTTGTAAATCAGCTATACTTCAATTTAAAATAATTTATCTACACATAACATTATGCGTAGATATGCGTCATGATTTAATCTACACATTATGTGTAGATTATATGTCATGGTTAGATCTACATGTCAACTTGGCTAGGCTGTATTCCATGGTTATTTAGCCAAACACTAATCAAGGAATTGCTAGGGAAGTGTTTTGTAGATGTGGTAAATATCTACCAATCAGTGGACTTTAAGTAAACAGAGCTACCTTTGATAATATGAATGGACCTTGTCCAATTAGCTGAGAGTCAAAAGAGCCAAACCTGAGGTTTCTGTGGAGAAGCCTAATGGAAAACTAACTTGTACACAAAGGTAATTTTACCTTTGTTTTGTTTTCTTCTGCTACTTTCTTTTGGACATCTTTGAGAATTTGTTTATAATACAAAAATAAAGAGTGTAAAATTCTTCCATTCAGAAATTTAATTCATCTTTCTCAATAAAGTTTCAATATATAAAATGTCTTCTACCATAGAATACAGCACCCCTCTTTTTTTAACTTTTCTTAAGTGTTACATTAAACCTGATTAAGATTTGAGCTGTAGATTCCAACTACGAAAATTTCCTAGACAGTATCCAGTAAACAATGACATGTTCTTTGTAGACCTTTTTGTTCATCTTTATCTTCATGCACTTGTGATCTATTTTTTAGCCAATGTGAAACAATTGTTTCTCAGATATATAAGGATATGTTTGAGAACTCACAAAATAATTTTAACTTGATGTTTCTAGAAAGAAATGTTATATAAATAAAATATATTTACTATATTGAAAGTTTTCTCATAACAAATTTGCAATATAAATGTAACACAATTCTACAAATTGTCATTTCTGGCTAATAAGTAATTAAGAATCTCTCCTATTTGATAAAAATATATTGATTATTTTATGACTATTATGGTATGCAAGCTCCATCTACCTCACTCACGCCCATTAATCCAGAAATTTCTTTATGTGGGTCTCCACTTAAAATTTTCATTTTTCTTTAGACTACTATATCCAGCAAACCTCTTGAGAATGCACCACTTCTTGAAAAAGAGGCATGTTAAGTCTATCACCCTTTAAGACACATTACACAAACAAAGACAGTATACTATAGCACTTATGAGCAAATATTTCAGAGTTTAGGGCTCAGTGTTGTTCCCTGCTCACTTTAAGCTTTTGAAAAATTTAATTAAATTCTAAATAAGACTTAATTACCTCATGTATAATAGTGATAATAAAAGTATTTACTACTAGGCCAAATAGGTACACTAAGACCTGGCTAGGATGACGTTCTTGTCAGCTTAATGTCATCAAACTTTCAGATTTCTTCAGACAATACATTACATGGAGGCATCTCAGAATAAACCCAAATAAATACTCCAAGAAAATCTTTCCGTTCCATCTTATGATCCATTTGTCTTCCAAAGGACATGGAGATGCTGAGGTGCTTATATAGAACAGTAAGACTGTCTGCTGGCAATTTCTGAAAAGCCCATGATACTTTCCTTGGATAGTCTGTAAACAGTATAACTTCATGGTAAGGGATGCAGGTGATGAGGCTACGAGTGAAGCTATTCATACTGAGTATTCATATGTTCAACCGTGTGTATCTCATGTGCATGTTAGTCATATTAATACGTTTTCACTATATTTGCTATTCTTCGTAAACTGTGCAACCTCATTATATATCAATATGATTCCTCTATTTCCAGGTCAAAATTGAAGACCACAATTTTCAATGGCCAGATAGAACAGCAAATATGAAACTGTCCCAATTAGAGTGTACATAAACTAAAGTGATTGTGGTCATTTTGCCTTTTCTGTCCTCTACAGTACTGTTAAAAAATGAAAAATATGAAAACATAAGGGGATTAAAATATTTATCCATGAATTTTAACCAATATATGCTATTTTTTAAATTAAAAATAATTTTTTAAGTTATACTTAAAAAATTAACATGTGAATTTGAACATGAATCAATTCTGCTAATCTAGGCTAGTTGCTTAGAGAATAGCTGACATTACCCAGTGTCAGAGTCTTTTATTTCAGTGTCTATATACGTGAACATCCTCACTCAGTAACAGCTTTTGGAAACATCTGGTGACCCTACATAACTTGCCTACTTGTCTGCTTTCTATCAAAAACTGAACTTCTCAGTTTTCTAGTTGATTACTAGAAAACATATGGCAGAGACCGCTATTTATTATGAAAATTCAAGCAATCTAGAATATCCAGAATTTCTTTGGAAAAGAGATATCTTTTTTTACCTCAAATCACTTAAATTACATGATTTCCCGATATATGATAAAGTTACTATCATGGATCAACACATAGATTAGAACAAATAGAGAGCTCCAGCAGAGACCCATACTTTTACTCATTTAATTATTTTATTGTGATGATACATTAAAATAAGATCTACCTTTAACAGAATTTTTAGTGTATAAGACAGTATTGTTAACAATAGGAATGATGTTGAATAATGGAGCTCTAGAATTTATTCATCTTACATAATTGAAATTCATCTTACATAACTTAATTCTCCATTTATCCATATCCCCTATACCCACTGGATTTTTGACAAAGGTGCCAAAGCAATAGAATTTGAAGGGGAAAATATTTTAAACAATTGGTCTTGGGACCTCTGTACATCTCTCATTAATAAGATGATCTTTGAGTCTTCCTCACATTATACATAAAAATTAACTTGAGATGGCTCAGAAACCTAAAGATAAAGCTAAAACTATTAACCGTTTAGGAGAATATTTAGGGAGAGTGTTCTCTTGACTTGGTTGTAGAGAGATTTTCTTAGAAATTATATAGAATTATGTCTCCATGTCAGTGAAATTTTGCCTATGACCAGCAAAAGGTGAGAGACTTTGCTTCCCTCTCACAGTGAAGGCAGAGGTGGCTTGTTTTCACTCTCTGAACCAGAAATAAAATTTCTCCTATTCCCTTAGTTGTCTGTGATGAGGACAGGAGTATCCTCTTGGTTTGTTTAACTTCCTTCTCTGTGGATAAGAGCTTTTGTCTCTACAAGAACAATGGATCTTTGCCTAGATCTTGGTGGCAGAAGGGTATTGCTGCTTTTTCCACAGAGGCTTAAAACTTTTATTTCTTTGTACATCTGAGGCCTTGAGCTACATGAGGTAGTTTATGCTAACAATGTGATTTAACATAACATCTGCTTTTAATAGAATTTTTTAGGGTGGCAAATTTAGATGGTAAATGTCATCTATGACAATGGTATTATACACTACAAAGAGCTAAGATTGACTCCCAGGATACTCAATTCATACACCATCTGAAAATAATTAATACAAAAAAAATGAAAATAATTAATACAATGTATCATATTAACAAAATAAAGGACAAACCCCACATTATCATATTAATAGATGTATAACTATAGAACATTTGAAAAATAATTCATTTATATTCTCTAAAAATACTCAGTGAACTAAGACCAAAAGATTTTACTCCATTTGATGACGTGCATCTATGCAAAACCCACTGCTGACATATTTAGTAGAGAAAGACTGAAGTCTTTCTCCAAATATGATGAACAAACAAAGATGTTTTCTTTTGCCATTTGTCTTCAACATTATACTGTGCATCATTCTAGCTAGGATAGTAAGACAACAACAAGAGCCAGAATAAGTAAATAATTTAAGTGCATCTAGTTTGGAAAGAAAGAAGTAAAACTACATTTACTCACAATACAAGAATATGATCCTCGATTTCTCACAGAAGATGTGATCCTTTATGCAAGAAATCACAAGGAATACACAAAAGTTACTATAATAAGCCCCATGAAAGCTGAAATTTCATCTTCTATTGTTAAAGTAATTAAACAAGAAGTCCAGTAGACTGATTTAGCTTTAATGCCCTGGCAGCCTTTGTAAGCAAACTGAAAACTAAACCAGAGTAAATTCCTATAAATGCTTCAAGGGTAAGAAATCAAAACCTAAGAACAACCAATCACAGTCAACTAGGCTTTCTCAAATCAGGCAACCATGTAAGCTATAGCCAGTCAAATGGGTTCCCTTGCTTTGCTTCTGTAGACACTTTTAGTTCTGTAAAAAACTTTCCTGTCAGCTGAGCACTCCTAACCTTTTTTTTTTTTTTTTTTTTTTTGGTTTTTTGCCTTTTCTAGGGCCACTCCCAAGGCATATGGAGGTACCCAGGCTAGGGGTCGAATTGGAGCTGTAGCTGCCGGCCTAAGTCAGAGCCACAGCAACGCGGGATGCAAGCTGTGTCTGCAACCTACACCACAGCTCACAGCAACACCAGATCCTTAACCCACTGAGAAGGCCAGGGATCGAACCTGCAACCTCATGGTTCCTAGTCAGATTCATTAACCACTGAGCTACGATGGGAACTCCAACTCCTAACCTTTTTTGATTTGGCACTGCCCAGTTCAAACTGATGTTTGCTCAAATAAAGTTTTAAAAATTTTAAAGTACAATTTATCTTTACCATTATTTTTTTATTTCTGAGCTCCGATATCTAGAATCATAGCATATGACACATCGGTGCCAGGATAGAGTCAAATTTTGAATAAGGTAATGAAAAGTTACGTTCAAAGTTGCATAATACTATAACATCCACAGTTTAGTTTCAATTTATCAATGAGAAAATTGAGATTGAAAAGAAGTTGGCTGAGGTAACAGCACATATATAAACTCTAAATACATTTTAAAGGTTACAAGGTGGAATATGCTAAATAAATGAGAATGTTGATATGAATATAAAGAAGTCACTGAATCTTTAATGTAGTGATTATTGTTGGCGTGATAACTGGAGTGCATAAAAATAAAGCCTGGAAATCCATAGTCAGGTAAAGTTAATGGATTATGTTTAGAATACTCAACATAGAATGTTGACTTTTGTTATGAACATTCCTCATTAATTCATAATTGCTGGCATATTGCAGTTAACACAGAACATCCTAAGGAAATATTTTATGCATTTTTGTCTTATCTATGTCTGCAACTTATTTCTGTTCATTTTCATTTTAAGTCCTTCCATAAAATGAGCAATATATTAAGTTTTCCAAAAAATGGTTCCTATTTAACAGTTACTTATTATTGCTTATTCAGTGAATGTAGCATTTGTATAAATTTAAAGTGATTGCAGAAAAATGAACATTTTGCTCTGGCCAAGAATGAAAATCATATTTACAATCCCTAACTTTTATTTGAGACCATAAATTCTGTTAATGCATACAAAATTTAATTTTTCCTATAAAAATGACTAAAATATGGCTGTTTAATAATAGGATAGTAGTAGAAATTACATTTAAGGATAGTAAAGTCCCAAAGACTAATACAAACTATGCTTTTGACAAAATTTGGCTATTTGAATGGATATTATAACCAAATTTGATATTTTTTTAATTGTAAAAATTTTTTATTTGCTCTCATTGGCAGTTCTTCCCCAGAATCAAATCTTGTAGTCATGTCTATGTAAAACTCTTTGGTGATAGTTAAGTTTCAATGTCCTGCATGTCTTTTTTTTTTTTGTCTTTTGTCTTTTTAAGGCCACACCCAGTGGCATATGGAGGTTCCCAGGCTAGGGGTCCAATCGGAATTATAGCTGCCAGCCTATGCCAGAGCCACAGCAACGCAGGATCTAAGCTTCATCTGCAACCTACACCACAGCTCACGGAAATGCCGGATCCCCAACCCACTGAGCAAGGCCAGGGATTAAACCCACAACCTCATCGTTCCTAGTCGGATTTGTTAACCACTGAGCCACAATGAGACCTCCTTTTTTTTTTCTTTTTTTAGTCTCCCTGTGGCATATGGGTTTCCAGGTGAGGGATTAGATCTGAGCCACAGTTGTGACCTAAGCCTTAGCTGCAGCAATGCCAGATCCTTAATCCACTGTGCTGGCTGGGGATCAAACCTGTGTCCCAGAACTCCCAAGATGCTGCCAATCCCCTTGTGCCACAGTGGGAGCTCCTCAGTGTTCTGGATATCTTAAAGGTTAACCATCCACCAGTTTATCAAGCACAGTACTGGCTTACTCAATTAGTAGAGCTCCACTTTTCATTTTAAATCTTCCCGTTTCAACTTAAGTTTATAAAATATATTGTCACCTTGTCTTGAATCTAACACAAAGATTTTTCTGAGAGAGACAGAGATAGAAACAGAGACAGAGTATATTTATGAGAAAATTAATTAAAAATGGAGTAAATTAGTAATAAAACTAATTGCTTTATTAAGATTACTGAATCAACTCATTACATCACTAAGCTGTAAGTTAAAATACTGAGATCATTATTATGTACTAATCAGGGTAATTCTAAAGAGTAACTGAATTAGATTTTAAAAATCCCACATATGATAGTGAATCCAATATTCTGTCCACTGTCTCAATAAGGAATCTGAATTCTACTCCAATGCAGAAACTTGAAAATTAACATAACTTTTTATTCTATGTTTCTTCACTTATAAAGAAGTTCCTAAACCACATAATTCCCAGTTACTTTGAAGTAACTTCTAGTAAGAAAAATGGACATGCATAACGGAAGTAATCGTAAACACTGTTCATTCTCTTTAGCTTTGTATAACCTTTTCTTTAATTCTTTTTCTAAGTCTTATTTATTCATCTTATTTATTACATTTTTAAGCCACGAAAAAATAATTTTCATTAATTGTTATTATATGTCCCACTGGACATTTCTTTACAAATGTGTGATAGTATGCCTTGTGTACAATGAATATTTTTGTATCCCCAGCTAGTTTATAAGATTCTGGAACTTCAGGCAATGTTTGTCATTCATGTTTTTATCCCCTGGTACTTATAAGAACATACATTATTTAGGAAGAATCCAAATATTTCTATTATCCTAGCAGCCATATTCACACACATAAAAAGTATTTGACAAAGAAAACTATATAGACTTCTATTCTTTAAAGATTCTCTTTGTTCTATGTGTATTAATTATTTAGGATCTTTCTAGTATTCTTGTTTACTTTATTTGCAGGTGTTTCTAACACCTTTCATGCTTTTTTCCCTTTCTCTGTAAAAACAGGATTAGTTTGTATGAAGAATCTTATTAGTTTGTGTTTAAGGAGAACTGTGTCTTACTTTGGATATATTAAAATTCAATCACACAAATATTTTAGCACATCATGTTTTCATTTGTGGTGTGAATATTTTAAAACCTGCTACAGAATATCATCTAACATTTATAAGTCAGTTGTAGATTTAAGCTCTTTCATCTGTCAGATGTTTTATTCTTATTAATCTTTTCAGAGCTAAAGCAAAATTAATAGGTTTATAATTCAGCCAAATACATAGAATCTAATGAACCAGATTTTGCAATTAATAGGTATATAAGAGTAAGTAATTCAGCCAATATATAATATAAAATAAATGATTTAGGGTTAAGCACTTGAGTTCAAAATGAATTATTTTTACATATATATTCTGATTTCCTATTTGATCTGAGAATTGCACTTGATTATTTCTCATCCTAACATACAATGTTACTTGTTATACTCAAGATCATTCACATTTGCCCACTGAATTCAGAAGTTAGAAGAAAAGGAAAGAAAATAGAATGTTTAAAAGAAACAAAATCTTGAAATTTGTGAGAGGAGTAGGCAGTGAGCCTGGAGAAAGAAAATAAACACAAGAGAGAAACAAAGTAGTCCGTGACATGATGACTAAGGAGCAACATGATGACTAAAGAGTAACATGATGGCTAAGGAGGACCAAAAGTAGTGGAATAAAACTGGTGTGTTCCATATGCCAGCCCTGAGGTACGACCATTCAATGCACACTGTGAGTCTCTCAAAGACAGGGGCAGAGCAATCATTTATTTTGGTTATTATATTATGTGCAGCTTCAATGTCTACTACAGTTTCTGAAACTCAGAAAGCTACTAGGTGATCATCTCATTTCATTCCAAAAACAATCTTATGAATTGTGGTTGCTACCTCTATATTAAAAATGAAGAAATTGAGGCTTTAAAAAAAAACTAACCACAACTGAGAAGCTAAGAGCCAGACTATAAGATTCTAAAACATTGCATTTCTTTTTTTTCCACAATGCTATACTCCTTCCTTGAGGCAGAAGGTCTGCGTGATACAGTATTAAAATCCACCATAGCTCTTCCAGCATTTCCTGTACATGGATCCCTCCAAAGGGGCAGGAGACTATTTATGAGGATGTTTTTCAAGGAACACTCATGAATTTATGTCATTGTAACTCTTCCTTCTATTGTTAAAGAAGAGTTAGCAATAGAAAAACTGTTCTATTAAATGTCCTAAATATAATGCAAAGATTGTTCTGATGCATCAGAATGATCTGATGTTACTGTTAAAACTTTAAATTACTCTAGAGCTATGAGGAAAAATCAAATTTTCTCGGGATGTTTCAGCAACTCCATGTACCACATTCTCATCCTAGATAGTTTCCCAGAGGAATCTGTGACTTGCCTCCGCCTTTAAAGGGCTCTGAAGTCATCAACAGTTGTCTGTTTAAGTCATTATGTATTTATAATGTGCTCGTGCTTAAATATTGACATTTAAGCCAGTTTTATATCAATTACTTGTGATTTACTTATGGACTCTTTGTATTATGCTCCCTAACTCTTCAGAGTTTTAACTGTTTCAATCACTTATTAACTGTCATTTGCCACGGACATTATGGGTTTTAAAATATAAATTTTATATTTTTTTATTTCTCATTAGGGCCTACATAACCAGGCTATAATTCTAACCTCCTGTTTATTATTGATACTATTTAAAAATTTCAGTATTAGTATAATATTCAAGGAAATATAAAGGCTATTGAAAAATAGTAAAGGAGTGGGAAAATATCAGCAGAATATTTAAGAAATAATTACATCAAGAATGCAAACATTTATCAAAAATCAAAAAGGAAGTATAGAAATTAATGGACTTGCATGTTGAAATGAAGAGTATACATAAGATTGTACACAGCACATTCCTCCAGCTCCATTTTTTCTTTCTCAAGATTGCTTTGGCTATTTGGGGTCTTTTGCATTTCCATATACATTTAAAATTATTTTGTTCTAGTTATGTGAAAAATGGCATTGGTAATTTGGGATTGCACTGTATCTGTAGATTACTTTGGAGAGTATAGTCATTTTGATAATACTGATTCTTCCAATTCAAGACATGATATATCTTTCCATTTGTTTGTGTAAACTTTGATTTTCTTCATCAGTGTCTTATAGTTTTCAGAGTACAGGGGTTTTGCCTCTTCATGTAGGTTTATCCCTAGGTATTTTATTTTCTTTGATGCAATGATAAATTGGATTATTTCCTTAATTTCTCTAATCTTTCATTGTTAGGTTATAGGAATGCAAGAGATTTCTGTATATTAATTTTGTATCCAGCAACTATAGTGAGTTCATTGATGACTCTAGGAGTTTCCTAGTAGCATATTTAGGGTCTTCTATGGATAGTATCATCCCATGAGCTACTGGCAATGGGAGGATGTCACAGGAGCAGCTACCACCCTCACCAGCTACAAGAACCTTTTAATTTATTTTGCAAGTATAAATTCTAAAATCATGACCTGATTTCAAATGACCTGATCTATAAAAGAGTATGAGTTGTCAATTCAAAGCCTATTTACCAACAATTGACCCCGAGCCCAGGAAATTCCATATGCTGCAGATGTGGCTGTAAAAACAAAACAAAACAAAAACCCTTAAGTTTCAGTTTTAGAACATAGTGAAATTTAGAAATACCAAATAGATGTTAGAGTTTCTCTGCCTAAATAAACCTTCTGGACAGAAAAGTCTGCAAAATTGAGAGTCCTATGTTAAACTGACATTTCATGAGCGATATTTTCGACAGCAAAACACTAGGAAATTTTGGTGAAAAAGATGCTGAAATCGTGCAGAAACATATGCAATACAAAATGGAAATAAAGATTGATAAAAATTGTGCCCTCGGTATATTTTAATTCAGTGAAAAACCTTTTTGTTTTTCATCTTTTGTCTCAGACAAAACTAAAGATTCAAAAAAAATGTAGATGGAAGAAATTATTTAGGATACTCTTGAACTCAAAACATGAAGAGATCTGTTCATGTTTCTCACCTGCTTAAACTTCATCAACTAAAACATTGAAAAAACTTTTTAAAATATATATTGATTCTTAAAGAATACCATGTTGAGAGAAAATGAACATGAAATTATGCCATCATTTTATTAAAGTACATACTTTACCCCATGTCTCCTTCTTTCCTGAAATTAGCCCTTTCTTTAAAAGAATTTCATGTTTTATTCAGTGATAAAGGGACAATGACTCAATTACTTCAGAGTACCAGGTCACTTTCTATGGGCTCTCATTAGAGACTAAGTACTTATTCAGCAAGGAATTTAATATGCTCCTTTAATATCAGAATATCATTCAGTGCAATTTTATACAGAAACTTTATTCCCTTTGAATTATTTGTCATGTGCTCAACCTTGGTTTCTTCTTTATTAGGTTTTATTAGATTCTCCTCTATTTAGTACCCATGAAAGCAAATTTGAAAATATCTTTACGTTTTTATCCAACAGCTCAACATATAAACATGCGATCTCACAATAAAGAATCTAACAATAAACTAACAATAAAGAACTTAATAAATCATGCTCTAAGCTGTATCAAGTGGTGAATTTTTCAGGGAATAGTTGATTCAACAATGGTTGATATGGAGTATTTAGCTAAGAACCTTATACTTCCATCTTAAACAATTAAAAGATTTTAGTCTAATATTAAATAGTTATAAAAATGTTTCCTCCATTGTCTATTAATATCCAAATTTAATTTTTGTTGTGTGAGCCATTATTACATATTATGTGTACATAATATACATAGCATACATATGAACAACTACCTCAACTATGGCAATAAAAATTAGTTTTTCTTTATATAATCCAGAAGTACATATTTTATATTTAATATATGTATATTTAACACTTTATATATTCAATATAGTACACACAATATTTTTCTGAATTATTTAAAGTAGAATACAAACACTTTTTCGTTATAGTTTTTCAAGTTACTATTAAATCCTGATTTGAACACTGGTACCCTCATTATTTCCTCTTAAAAATATCTACATTGAAAAAGATCACATGAGGACTTATTGTACTTTCTGTTGATATCATTTCATAATTGTTATGGTTTTCACTTAAGATGCATATTTCTTCTTAAAGTCAAGTGAATATTTATATTTCATTCACTCCTCATGTGATTTATTAATTTTTTAATGATAAGGATGGACATCAAAACACATCTAATAAACAACACCATTATATCTGTTTTGGTAAAAGTAGAACAGAAAAACTATTTCCAAGTAAGTAATGGCATCATGGCTCTATTTTGCTTTAAGACAGTGCAGATAAACACATGCTTTGTGGAACTTTGTTCTCTAAAAATGCTCTAAAAGGGTGAGAGAGAAAGTAGAATAGGGAGAGATGGGAAGTCAGGGAATAAGTTAGTGAGGGCAGAGAAACTTTTATTTGTATATAATTTGAAGAGTATGCATAATATCTCTTTATTTTCAAACTCATAATAGACCTTTAAAGTTTAAGGGCACTAAATAAATCAACTGTAGTATTCTATAATACCCTTCTAGTGTAGATTACTTCAATTGTTTTATATTGTTTAGCAACATTATTACACAATTATTTGGCTATTGAGCTGAGCCAGAATAAAAAGGGAAAATCCAATTTAAAGACTGACCAAGAATGATAATTTAGATTAGATTTATAGCTATTTTCACTTCTGTACATCTAAGCCAGGAATAGCTATGTAAAGCCTGATTAACGAAGGAAGTTGAAGTGGGAAGCCTCCTGAGTTATATAGCACTGAGTTCGAGAGGCTTGGTGGTGGGTGATAAAGAGACTGGTCTAGGAAGCTACACTTGGTGACTTACCACATGTGGTGGGGAAACATTAGCTCAACCACCTTCTACAATAACATGAGAAGCAGAAACTGTGTTTAAATGATTTGTGAGTTTGGGTGAAATGATTTCAGAGCAGAATGTTGATTGCTGAAATGTGTTGTTGCCAGAAAAAGTGGAAGCTCACAAAAGAACTGGTTAGATTGCAAGAGAATTAGGAAAAAATATAGATAACTAAGAAATTCCAGATAAGTAGATTTGGAAAATGAAATGTTTTGGCAACAATCCACAGGTGCAGTCATTAATACCTAATTTCAGATCAAAGACAAATCAAGGTTTTGGTAAGACCTAAAGAATTGGATGACTTCCATTAATTTCTTTCAGCTGGAGGAAATCTACCCAGGAAAGAGGGGTGATCACATGGCAACCTGACAAAATCAAGGTGCCTATAATAAAGCCTAACTAGAGGGGCATGAGTAGTAATCTTTCATCATAAATTTGAAAATTAAAAAAAAACTGGTATATAGTAGTATTACTTAGTAAATGGATATCAATCTAATTATTTTGTGGGTGATTTGTCTTATATTCTGATGCATTTTAGTCATTTCTCTCCTAAGATGAACTGAAGGTTCACTCACAGATTCAGATGTGAAGTTTATTTTCACATTCTCTTTCCCTTTCAAAAAATCATGATCTGCACAGTTTCTCTTTTCAACTGAGCAAACTCTCTTTCCTCAATTGTTGAAAATATACAACCTCTTTTTTCAAATGTTCATCTTCAGTTTTTCTTCTCTATGTCTCCCTTAATGCATCAATTAGAAAGGATCTGGGAAATTCTGGATCCATAATCCATGTATGTTTTCTTTCTTTCTGCCTCTTTGACTGTTCTATGTTCTCTGAGAATACTTTAAGCAGACCCTTCTATCTTACTAACATGCTTCAGCTCTGTGCAGACTTATATTAGGGACTCTGCTGTATGTATTTTATTCTAATAACTATGTTTATTTCCAAAGCATTTACTGCATAATGTAAGTGTGTAAACATTGCCTCATAATAATCACATATGAGCAATACAAATAAGGTTTTAAAACCAGGGAAAATCATTTAACATATAAATGCTATATTCTGTATGCCTTATTTATTTTATTTTGTATTTTATTTAGATTCAGAAATCATTAGTACCTTTAATTCTAAGCTAATAATTTAATATATTTGCTTCTTATAAATTGATTGACTAACATCATTTAAATAGATCATTAATCTTAATGTTTTATTCAAAAATGGCAATTAAGTTTTCCATTTTTGGCAAATTTCAACAATTTAAGGATTAGTTTCATGTTACCTGCTAAATCTGACTGGATTTTTAGACCATTTCTTTCTATGACGGTGACTATTTTTTATAGAAAATGAAAATAACAACCACCATTCACAGACATACACTTTTTAAGGGTCTTCAACAGCTCATTATCATGGCATGAGTCTTCAGTTCACCTGGGCTTTCTGACCAGCTGGCTGAATTCATGCTTTCCAGTCAGAGTGGGTTGTCTGGACTTGGCTGCTTTGCGACGGCCTTGTTTACCTGGCCAGGATGACTAGGGCTTTCTTCATACAGCCTCTCATCTACCAGCTGACTACCCAGCCTTCTCTGCATGATGATAAAGTGTTTCCAAATGCAGAAGGGAACAAGCCAGCCTCAACACGCAAAAGCTATCGGAGTTTTCATCTGCGTCATGTGTACTACTACTCCATTCAGTGTGGGACAGGTTACCTACACAGATGTGCACACAAGGAGGCATGAAACCACTGAGAACTGATTCCATAATAATTTACCACAATAGCAGCATTAAAAGATAAAAACAATTTAAACAAGGCAATGGCGGGAAGAAAATATAAACAATTCTCCCTTGTAAATGCTGAAAAATGTCTTTGTTGCTTAGAAAGTCAAGGGAAATCTAAGTTACCTCATTATGTTCACAACACCTAAAGCTGCTGTTTATCTCACCTTTATGCTGTGGAATCCATGGATGATATCGCCCCAAGGGTAGAATCCAGTACAAGTTACGTGTAATGTTGTCTTTCCCATTACCTTCACACCTATTTACAGACTGTCGGCAGCAACCTGTGCTGCTCTCAGAATAGTAATTCAGTCCCTCAAAAGTCCTATCACGGTTCACCCTAGGGCTGCTTGTTATCAACCTTCATGTGTGAAAAAAAAAAAAATTATGAAAATGATGAACATCATGGCTTTCTATTCCCTAAGTAAACCCCATAGCTGGTGGCCAACCAATACGAATGCAGCCTGTGTCTGAATAAGAAATATCCTCAAACACAGCACATTCAAAATCTATAGGCACAAAATGATACACTGTTACTTATAAATGGCCAAACTCTTATTTGTTTTAGGCTGGTGGCTATTTAAAAAACTAAATGCTTAGTACACACACACACACACACACACACACACACACAACTCTGTTGTCTTTTGTGCTCTTATGGCCATAGTAATCACTACATCAATGGGAAGGAAGAGAACAATAGAGAAAACCATAAATCTATATAGCTCCAGCTTAAAGGTGCACAGTTCTGTTCCCCCAGGCCCACCAGGTTGTAATTATGATCTGGCACAATGCCTGCCTGCGCCATCTGCTGTTTTTCAAGGCTGCTGCCTTGTCTATTGCAGAGCATCCCATAAGCAAACTAGACTCGGCATTGTCTCCCCTGAATATGGAAGACTTTACAGCCTAGGAACATGTCAAGGAGACACCCACTAACATTCAGCTAAAAGCCATGTGCTATTACAGAGAGAGATGAGGCACATGATCAAAAAAAAAAGGAAGAAGATAATGAGTAGTTTCACATTATTAGTGCATTTCAAGGTCTTTTATGACATGTGAGGGCATAGTAGTCATTTTGTCATGCTGCTGGTCCATCTCTCTCTCTCTCTTTAAATGAAGCCATTAAGATTTGGATCAGCAGTTGTCAAGCTCATTATCTTTCTCTATTAAAAATAATAGAGCTACATTTGATAAGATTTTATAGTTATTTAATTAACACAACTAAACAAACATATCTAAACAAGACTGCTGATGAAAAACATCTTAATTTTACGTAATTCTCTGTATTTTCTCTGTACTCTTTCTATACTGCATTAATAGATCTCTAAAACAGAAAGGTTTTCCTTATTCTATTTTTGACCTTTGTGTATGTGAATGTGTGTGTTTTTACTCTCCCTTAACCTACAGGGATTTGGAAAGTGTTCTTCTGGAAATAGTTTAAAGTAAACTATAAGTAGCCTATTTAGCTTTGGTCTGCCCAGTTTCTCCAAATACTTAAAAATGAAGACATAAAGTAAATGAGTTAGAACATTATAAAACAGCAACATGTAAACTCAATTTTTATCAGCAATTACATTCTTTTAGTGTCCACTTTTGACTTTTTAGGTCAGTAGCTCTCAGACATGAGATAAAATGGCATTCACTGTTCTAGCTGTTGGGGATCTCTCAGTGAACAAGACAAAGTTCTTGTTGCCTGAGAGTTTATACTGATAAGCCACACAACCAGATATTCTAATTCACTGGTCTGAGAAAGGCATCATGAGAAATTTGCTTCATATAATATTTTTCTTTCAATAACTGTAAAGAAAACTGTTTTCCTGCAATTTGGACTACATATTACTATTCAGAAAAGAATACTGAATTGAGGTTTAATGATAGAATATGTAAATAGAGAAAAACAAACAATTCAAATACATGGATTTCTAAACAGCGCAATAGTGCTTAGCTGGAGAACAGACTCCAAAGTCAACTAGAAAGAAACTCCATGATTTTATAGATGTGTCAATTCTATGTCAATAAGTATCTGCCTACATGGATCTCTCTCTTGTTTGGATCAACTTTTCTTATCTATGTTAATAAAACAGAAAATCTCCCTTTCTTTTACATTGACTACAAACCTTTTACTCCTAACACGGTTTAGAAGAAAGACAACTTTTGATTGCTGTAATCCCACATCACCTAGAGTTTGGTCTTTGTTAAAAGTTGCTTGGGTACAAGACATG
This sequence comes from Sus scrofa, assembly GCF_054392235.1. NCBI lineage: Eukaryota > Metazoa > Chordata > Mammalia > Artiodactyla > Suidae > Sus > Sus scrofa. The sequence continues at coordinate 68,321,636 of NC_139390.1, forward strand.
ATAAAAATGATCTCTTGGGTTCACTTCTTCACTCATCTCTTAAAGGCATATGATTTTTGAGAAAGACACAAGACTGGTATCAAATTTAATTTCTAGGAATTTTAAGTTACTGAAAACTGGAGTAGAAAAAAGGTAACACAAAGGAGAAAATATGCCCTAGTCTGGTTCAGACATTTTATATTATGTAGAACAACTGTCATTTATTATTGATTAGATTATCTCTAATCTAATTAAATCTTGTCTGCTCTGGTTATTTCTGTAAGAAAATCTGCTATTAAAGTAATTGACTTGTTAGGATGCTATTTCTTAGGACATTGTTTATATACATAAGGTAATCTTTATAATCATCAAGAAAAAAAAATCTTGTCTAAGTAGAAAGGACAGTGTTATTTTTCTTGGGAAAAATGAGCCTGTCTAGGCACATTTTTAAGAATGCTTTTATTGACCAATTTTCCCTTTTAACTTCTTGACCTTGTTTTAAGTGCTCTTATAAGCAAGTACTCCACTATGTCAGATCGAGAATGCATATTTTAATAAAAATGTGAATTCCTGCTGTGTTGCAGTGGGTTAAGGATCCAATATTGTTTCTGTGGCAGCGTGGCTTTGATCCCCAGCCCAACACAGTGGGTTAAGGATCCCATGTTGCCACAGCTGTTGTGGCAGCTGTGGCTGGAATTTGATACCTGATCTGGGAACTTACATATGCCATGGATGCAGCAAAAAATTTAAAAAAAAAAACAAAAAACAATGTGAAATCATAATAACAGAGCAGACTCTTAGGAATGTGAGACTCTAACTTCAGTCTCAAAGTAAGATCATAGACTTTATTTTGAAAAGAATATTCTTGAATTTATATTTTCTAACATTTTGTTTCATTTTTCTCATTTTAAAGTATATATTGTTTAATGCATCCTAATAAATGACTTTAAAACATTTTTGTAATTATTTAGCATGTTATTACTTGAGAGTAGATTAATATGTGAGCATGAAAACAACAACAGAAAAGGTCAAAATAGCAGTAGTTTAAGAAGATAGTGGTTTTGTGTTTCTTTTATATAAACATCCAGATGGGCTCTCCAAACTGAAAAGGGGCTCCACAGTTTTAGGGAGCCAATTTCCTATTTTGTTATTCTGCCACCTTGCATCAATTTTGAGATGTTTAATTTTTATTTTAGGAAGAAAGAGCCCAACTAACCCAGAGTGTTCTGATACTGAGAGAAAAAAAGAAAAAACTAATATTGTGGTTCAAATAGCACCATCTAACCCTTTGTCACTTGGTCATTCAAATATCTACATATACACTCTTCCCACACTTTGCTCCTTCTCAGAGTCCATCCAGAAATTATAACTGGGTCACATTCCAGAATATTGGAATGCTGCCTAGTCCTCCCCGTAAGACCTACATTTGGACATTTATATTTCAGTGCCCCACAAATGCACAAGAAAATCCATCTTCTCCCAATGCATTCATTGTGTGCAATGGAGAACACAACCACAGCAAATAGAACTCATTTGTAACAGGGAAGATGGCAAAAGGAAGTAGCTCTCTGAGAGCAACTGTGATTATTTTCTTTTCTAGAAGATTCCTCAGCTAATGCATTTGGATATCCTCACAAAGACGGATACACTTGTCAAATGTCCCCTCTGAGCATGGGTGCTGGTTTCTTTGTCCCTCATCCTCCTCAGTCACTCTGAAGACTTCACCGGGGAACTTGCACATAATTAAGTCTGTGCAGCTTTTTTTGTAGCCCACATGCTGCTGATAGAGGTTTGGAGGCCTAGGAAGCTGCCTTAGGGATTGGGAGAATTACACATTTTTGTAGGCCAGGATTCTGGTCTAAAAGCCGTTCAGGATGTTTATGGTCCATTTACTCCTTGTCAATTCATGTACAAGTAAACCAAAAGATTTCATTTAATCTTTTTATTTAATTTTTTTTCTTTTTAAGGCAGCACTTTAAGGATATGGAAGTTTCTGAGCCAAGGGTCAAACTGAGCTGTTGCTGAAGCCTACACCACAGCCACAGCAACTCCAGATCCAAACTGCATCTGCGACCTACATGGCAACTTGTGGCGATGACAGATCCTTAACCCACAGAGCAAGGCCAGGGACTGGACACACATCCTCACGGAAACAATGTTGTGTCCTTAACCTGCTGAGCCACAACAGGAACTCCCCATTTTAATCTTTTTTTTTTTTTTTCCCTTCTTTTTTGCTTTTTAGGGAGGAACCCACTGCATACTCAAGTTCCCAGGCTAGGGGTCGAATTGGAGCTACAACTTCGGACTACACCATAGCCACAGAAATGTGGGATCCAAGCTGCTTTGTGACCTACAACACATCTCATGACAACGCCAGACCTACTGAGGCAGGGCCGGAATTGAATCCATATCTTCATGGATACCAGTCAGATTTGTTTCCGCTGTGCCACGATGGGAACTCTTTAACCATTTTTTTTAGGGTTTGATGATTTTGACCTTTTACTTTTTTAACCTCTCTGCCATAGCTATATCATCTCCTCCAAGAAGATGCTGATTTTCTTGGCACTATGTGAAATAGGAAACTTGAATTAAGCAGGGCAGAAAATATCCTATTTCTAATCTGTGCCACTGAGTTCCTCTCATTATTTGATGGAGCACTTTTAAGATAGAACTTCAGTGCTACCCTCAAGCCAGTGTCAGGGTGGAATATTGGATATTCTGATATTTCAATCCAAATCTTTTATTGCTAGTCAAATTAGATCAAAGGCCACAGTCAAACCACTTCCCTGATCAGATCTCATTTCTTCTCCATCTCTTTTAACTCACTGACAACTGCAGCATGGGTTCATTTCTCTCACAGGTGTTTTTCGGAAGGTGGCTAGAAGCAGTCTCCATAAGCAAAAATTCAAAATTATCCTCTAAATAATTTTACATAAATCTATAGCACTGATTCACCAGTCTTTAAAAGAAAGGCAGGGAGTTTAACCTAGTACTATATTATAATATAATAAAATACATTGTTTCCAGCATATAATTTCTTTTTTTTTTTTTTTTTTTTTTTTGTCTTTTGTTGTTGTTGTTGCTATTTCTTGGGCCGCTCCCGCGGCATATGGAGGTTCCCAGGCTAGGGGTTGAATCGGGCTGTAGCCACCGGCCTACGCCAGAGCCACAGCAACGCGGGATCCGAGCCGCGTCTGCAACCTACACCACAGCTCACGGCAACGCCGGATCGTTAACCCACTGAGCAAGGGCAGGGACCGAACCCGCAACCTCATGGTTCCTAGTCGGATTCGTTAACCACTGCGCCACGACGGGAACTCCTGTTTCCAGCATATAATTTCTGAGTGCTCACCAATTATTGTCCACAAGCCAATACTTCATGTTTAGTCTTTTTTTCTATAGTATCTCAATTCCATATACCAATTTCAGTATTAATTCTAGGAAGATTAAAAAATGAGTGCTAGAAATCCCTGTATGCTGCTTCCAGTGTTATTTTCATCATTATTCCTTTAGCACCGATCAGATGATTCTCTAAACATTTATTTTGGAGCAGTGGTGATAAGTCATGGTGATTTTGTTCCCCCACCCCCAGGGAAATATCATGAGACATTGTTGGTTCTTGCCTTTTGGGAGGCATCTAGCAGGTGGAGGTCAGGGATGCTGCTGCACATCCTACAAGGCAAGGACAGCCCCTTCATCAATGCACATCCTACAACGTGAGGAGAGCTCCCCTTTGCCAATAATTATCTTGCCCAAAATATCAATAGTGCTGAGATTGAGAAATGCCGAGGTCAAGTTTTCACTTATTATTATTATTATTGCTTTTTAGGGCTGCACCTGCAGCATGTGGAAGTTCCCAGGCTAGGGGTTGAATCGGAACCAAAGCTGCCAGATCCGAGCCACAACTGTGACTTACGCCACAGCTCACTGGCAACGCCAGATCCTTAACCCTCTGAGCAAGGCCAGGGATCAAACCTGCATCGTCATGGATCCTAGTCAGATTCATTAACCACTAAGCCATGAAGGGGACTCCCACGTTTTATTTTTTCTAATAACTCACTGATTCTCTCTCTTTCTCTTTGTCTCCCATGTGACCCCAAACTTTCTGTCTCCTTTTTTTTCCTGTTTTATACGTTTCTTTATTAATTTTTACTAATATAGGTGTCCTGGAAGTTACAACATTTTAAGGTGGGACAAAAATTAAAAATACTCAACTGGAAATTCTAAGCTAAATGGAGAGAACGTAAATTAAGAGATTACAAATTGGTTATTTCATTTTGAGTTTTTTCCATTACATTTGAACAACTTAGCAGCCAGTGTGACTGGAACATAGAGAGGAAGATTTATAGGATATGATGTGAGAGATGATCAAAGTATATTGTAAGAGTCTTTTTTTAAAAAAATATGGGTTCAGTTCTGATAGATATCAGGAAAAAAGTGAAAGGATTTGAGATATGTCAATTTTCATAATCAAATCCTCACTATGGTGTTTGTGATGACAGTAGAACTAAAATGAACAAAGGTGGAAGCTGGCACAATGAGATGATGAGCCACGAAATGGCTTTGAAGAGGCAAAGTGAGTTTTGACCACCAGATTCCTTCCCTGGAGCCATTTCATTTCATTCTAGCCTGTGAAACTAGCAAAAGGGCACAGAACAGAACCAGCTGTGAGCATCTGTTGAATCTTGAGAATTTGGGTAGGATTGTGTGCGTGTGTGTGTGTGTGTGTGTGTTTATCTTTCCTAGTATAGATGTCAGTGCACTAACTTGGTTGAACTGGAAAGTAGAAATATGAGGATATATCATAAGAAGGTGGATGAAACAATAAAAACCTTATACATTTATCTCAAGGAAGAAATTGAGGTGAAATAGCTCATCTATTAGTTGAACAAGAGAACAAGGAAACCAATAGAAGGGTAAAAAATAGACTTAATGAATAAAACAATCCTAAAGATGAAAAGAGTGACTGCAATAATAATAAAACATTTTATTCAAAGGGAATTTAATAGTAAATTTTTAAGCACATGGCCTAAAATATATCATTGTTATTGCTTATACAATTTATATATATATAAATATATGTGTATATATATATATATATATAATATATTCTTGTATATGTAACTTGCATTCAGCATATAAACACACACCTTAAACAAAGGGACATTGAGCATCCACCAATAACAGTGATTCAGAAAGCGATGCTGTTTAACCAAACAGTCTTCTGTAAAATATAACCTGAGCTAAATATCCAAAGACATTTTTTTCTCTTACCCACTACCCTAACATTCTCAAGTCCTATCACTTCAAATCAGGTAGTCTAGCATGGTCTCTTCTACTTAACTGCCCCTGGGAAAAAAATCAACCCTTATTACCTTTTCCCTAGAAAATTTCAGTGCAGTCTTATTTATCCCATTGAGTCCATTCCTTTCCCTCAGTAATCCATCATTTAGTTGTATTCTGAAATATTACATAAAATAATAAATGACAAAATGTCATAACTTTACTTACAAGAAATGCTGATACAAACTCTTCTATGACTATTCAAACAGCACTTCCACCAGAGATTTTGTGAATCTTTAACTTCTGCCTGATACATATTAATGACTCATTTTTGACATTATCCATTTTACAGTTCCTTAAGAATACAGAATTATTCCTCTTTATATTAAATCCTTTATCTATTGCTTAATACATAGCTCAGGTGATGTTCACTGAAATAAATAATTGTAGATTAAAGACTGAACAACTTTCAAATTATCCAAGAGAGGAAGAAACAAATTAGAGTCACTGATTTAGAGGGGGGATATTACAGTCCTTATGCTGGTGCCACTTTAAAGATTCAGAGCACCAGTTTTAGTTAAGATAGTATTTGATCTGCAACTAAAACCTGACAAGCTGATTTCTGCCAACAGTAAATTTGCTAATATTTTTTATAATGTTGTCATATAAACTTCTCTTCATTCTACTTTGCCTGCATTTAGTGACACATTTTCAATATCAGTGACAGCAGCATGAATGCATTTTCCTTGATTCCTGCAATGCCAAACAATAAATCATATCTTGTCGAGCCAATTTACTGTTGTCCATCTGTTCTAGCTTGTAACACCCCATATTCATATTTATGTTAAAGAATTCCAGTTTATTTTGAAATTAAAGATTAATGCTTATACCTAGCCAATTACAAATTGGAATTGAGCAGCTCATCCTTGAGTGCTCAAAATCTAGTATATACGTAAGACATACACATATATGAAGAGGTAAATATACGCCATCACAAAAATAAATATTTGGAGATAACCCATTAATAAATAAAAAGAGCCAGTAAATATGGGCAATCAATTGGTTTTATGGATAAAATAAATGCAAGTTATGAATGTCATGTATTTTTCAATATTCATTCTTTACATATATAGTGATTATTTATTAAAAGGTCATGTAGTATGGATGAAAAGTATAACTTTGTTTTATTACATTTTAATCTAGTGCATGTGTGCGTTTGTGTGTGTGTGTGTGTACTGCAATTAACTTGCATGATTTTTTAAGTTCTACCCTAAACTAACTATAAGGGTTGGATTTTTAGAATCTGGAAATCTGGTATGGAACTTTGCCTTGTTAGAGAGGTTCTGGTTTAATGAATGTTCCTTTAAACATGAATTAAGAATTTGGATTTTATTTTTAGAGTAATAGAAACCCACTCTATAGTCTTTTTTTCCTTCGTTTTTATTTTTATATTATTTTCCCACTGTACAGCAAGGGGATCAAGTTATCCTTACATGTATACATTACATTTTTTCCCCCACTCTTTGTTCTGTTGCAACATGAATATCTAGACATAGTTCTCAATGCTACTCAGCAGAATCTCCTTGTAAATCTATTCTAAGTTGTATCTGTTAACCCCAAGCTCCCGATCCCTCCCACTCCCTCCCTCTCCCATCAGGCAGCCACAAGTCTCTTCTCCAAGTCCATGATCTTCTTTTCTGTGGAAAGGTTCATTTGTGCCAGTTATAAGTGATATCATATGGTATTTGTCTTTGTCTTTCTGGCTCATTTCACTCAGGATGAGATTCTCTAGTTCCATCCATGTTGCTGCAAATGGCATTATGTCATTCTTTTTTATGGCTGAGTAGTATTCCATTGTGTATATATACCACCTCTTCCGAATCCAATCATCTGTCGATGGACATTTAGGTTGTTTCCATGTCCTGGCTATTGTGAATAGTGCTGCAATGAACATGCGGGTGCATGCGTCTCTTTTAAGTAGAGTTTTGTCCGGATAGATGCCCAAGAGTGGGATTGCGGGGTCATATGGAAGTTCTATGTATAGATTTCTAAGGTATCTCCAAACTGTTCTCCAGAATGGCTGTACCAGTTTACATTCCCACCAACAGTGCAGGAGGGTTCCCTTTTCTCCACAGCCCCTCTAGCACTTGTTATTTGTGGATTTATTAATGATGGCCATTCTGACTGGTGTGAGGTGGTATCTCATGGTAGTTTTGATTTGCATTTCTCTTATAATCAGCGATGTTGAGCATTTTTTCATGTGTTTTTTGGCCATCTGTATATCTTCCTTGGAGAAATGTCTGTTCAGGTCTTTTGCCCATTTTTCCATTGATTGATTGGTTTTTTTGCTGTTGGGTTGTATAAGTTGTTTATATATTCTAGAGATTAAGCCCTTGTCAGTTGCATCATTTGAAACTATTTTCCCCCATTCTGTAAGTTGTCTTTTTGTTTTCTTTTTGGTTTCCTTTGCTGTGCAAAAGCTTTTCAGCTTGATTAGGTCCCATGGGTTTATTTTTGCTCTAATTTCTATTGCTTTGGGAGCCTGACCTGAGAAAATATTCATGATGTTGATGTCAGAGAGTGTTTTGCCTATGTTTTCTTCTAGGAGTTTGATGGTGTCCTGTCTTGTACTTAAGTCTTTCAGCCATTTGGAGTTTATTTTTGTGCATGGTGTGAGGGTGTGTTCTAGTTTCATTGCTTTGCAGGCAGCTGTCCAGGTTTCCCAGCAATGCTTGCTGAATAGACTTTCTTTTTCCCATTTGATGTTCTTGCCTCCCTTGTCAAAGATTAATTGACCATAGGTGTCAGGGTTTATTTCCGGGTTCTCTATTCTGTTCCCTTGGTCTGTCTGTCTGTTTTGATACCAGAACCACACTGTTTTGATGACTGTGGCTTTGTAATATTTCTTGAAGTCTGGGAGAGTTATGCCTCCTGCTTGGTTTTTGTTTCTCAGGATTGCTTTGGTGATTCTGGGTCTTTTGTTGTTCCATATAAGTTTTTGGATTGTTTGTTCTAGTTCTGTGAAAAATGTCATGGGTAATTTGATAGGGATTGCATTGAATCTGTAGGTTGCTTTGGGTAGTATGGCCATTTTTACAATATTGATTTTTCCATTCCAGGAACATGGAATATCTTTCCATTTCTTTACATCTTCTTTGATTTCTTTGATTATAGTTTTATAGTTCTCAGCATATAAGTCCTTTACCTCCTTGGTAAGGTGTATTCCGAGGTATTTGATTTTGTGAGGTGCAATTTTAAAAGGTTTTGTATTTCTGTATTCCTTTTCTAATATCTCATTGTTGGTATACAGAAATGCGACCAATTTCTGAATGTTAATCTTATATCCTGCTACTTTGCTGAATTTATTAATCAGTTCCAGGAGTTTTGGGGTTGAGTCCTTAGGGTTTTCTAGGTATAGTATCATGTCATCTGCATACAGTGACAGTTTGATCTCTTCTCTTCCTATATGGATGCCTTTTATTTCTTTTTTTTGTCTAATTGCTGTGGCTAGGACTTCCAAAACTATGTTGAAGAGCAGTGGTGAGAGTGGGCATCCCTGTCTTGTTCCAGATTTGAGTGAGAAGGCTTTCAGTTTTTCCCCATTGAGGATTATATTTGCTGTGGGTTTATCATAAATGGCTTTGATTATATTCAGGAATGTTCTCTCTATACCCACTTTGGCAAGGGTCTTGATCATGAATGGATGTTGGACTTTGTCGAATGCTTTTTCTGTATCTATTGAGATGATCATATGATTTTTGACTTTTCTTTTGTTAATGTGGTGTATGACGTTAATTGATTTGCATATGTTGAACCATCCTTGTGAACCTGGGATGAACCCTACCTGGTCATGGTGTACAATTTTTTTAGTATGTTGTTGGATTCGGTTGGCTAAGATTTTGTTGAGAATTTTTGCATCTATATTCTTCAATGATATTGGCCGATAGTTTTCCTTTTTGGTGGTATCTCTGTCTGGCTTTGGAATGAGGGTGATGGTGGCATCATAGAATGTCTTTGGGAGTATTCCTTCTTCTTCAACCTTTTGAAAGAGTTGAAGGAGGATGGGCACCAATTCCTCTTTATATGTTTGATAGAATTCGCCTGTGAAGCCATCTGGTCTTGGACTTTTATTTGTAGGGAGTGTTTTTATGACCTCTTCAATTTCATTTCTAGTGATCGGTCTGTTCAGTTGGCCTGTTTCTTCTTGATTCAGTTTTGGCAGGCTGCAAGATTCTAGAAAATTATCCATTTCTTCCAGATTGTCAAATTTGTTGGCATATAGTTGTTCATAGTATTCTCTTATGGTTTTTTGTATTTCTGCAGTATCTGTTGTGATTTCTCCTTTTTCATTTATAATTTTGGTTATTTGGGTTCTTTCTCTCCTCTTTTTAGTGAGTCTGGCCAGGGGGTTGTCAATTTTGTTTACCTTTTCAAAGAACCAGCTCTTGGTTTTATTAATTTTCTTTATTGTTTTTTGAATCTCTATTTTATTGATTTCTTCTTTGATCTTTATAATTTCCTTCCTTCTGCTGACCTTAGGTCTTTTTTGTTCTTCTTTTTCTAATTCATTTAGGTGTAGGGTTAAGTTGTCCATTTGGGATCTTTCTTCTTTTATGAGAAAGGCCTGTATTGCTATAAATTTCCCTCTGAGCACTGCTTTCGTAGCATCCCATAGATTTTAAGGGGTTGTGTCTTCCACTCTATAGTTTTAATCAAGGATATGATATAATTACATTTACACTTGAAAAGATGTTTCTGTATATGAAGAGTAAAATGGTTTTAAATAGTAAATGAAGAAGCAGAGAGTAGTATTATGAATCATCTCGTAGTCAGTATAAAATGCTGGCTTAGACTAGGGTGGTAGAAATAAATACAGAAAGAATTGAGGGACTTCTGAATATTTTTGGGGTAAATCCCACTCACTAGTTGAATCACAAATTATCACTGGCTTAACATAAGTTAAATAAATTGCTTAACATTTATCTTTCACATCATAGTCCAGTAGACATCAATGTAAACTTGGAGACTCTGTTCCACATAGTCACTAAAGGATTGAACTTCTGGCTTAAATGGGACATCAGGTCTTCCAATATCTTGTCCTTAATTAAATAGATCAAGGCAAAAGAAAACATCAAGAATCTTATTGTGAGTTTTCTTTTTTATTAATGGACCTTTCTAGGAAGCAGTTTAATTGATCCTTATGAGTTTTCTTTTTTATTAATGGACCTTTCTAGGAAGCAGTTTAATTGATCCTTACTTTCCATTGCCTAGAACTTAGAAAGCTGGCCCCATCTACTTGCAAAGTAGGATGGAAAATATAATTAATTGGAACTTCCAGGAGGAAATGGAAGTTGTTTTGTGAACAATTATATAATCTCTGCCATAAGAAGATAATAAAATACTTTCAGCTTTAAGTACATTGAATTATTTATGTAAAGAAATTTAGGAGTTCCTGTTGTGGTGCAGGGGAAATGAATCTGACTAGGAACTATGAGGCTGCAGGTTTGATCCCTGGCCTTGCTCAGTGGGTTAAGGATCCAGTGTTGCCATGAGCTGTGGTGTAGTTTGCAGATATGGCTCAGATCTGGCATTGTTGTGGCTCTGGCGTAGGCCAGCGCAACAGCTCCCATTAAACCCCTAGCCTAGGAACCTCCATGTGCTGTGGTGTGGCCCTAAAAAAAAAAAGAAAGAAAGAAAAAAAAAGAAAAGAAATCTAGTAGTTAGTGATTAAAGAGATATTTTTAGTCCACAGAGAAATTTGGATTAGATTTAGAATTTGGGAAAGTTTAGAAAAGATTCATGAAGAAGATAAAAATCAAAGTAGATTCATTCAAAGTTAAGAAGACATTAAAGAGAATTTTGAAGGTCAAGATATATCACATTATATAAACATTACTAAGAGCAAATATAAAATAGGAGAATGCAAGTTGTAGTTAGGGAATAATGACTTTTACATTTTGTTTAAGAAATAAAATATGAGTTGAGTTTAGAAGACCAGACTCTAAAAATAGGTGCATCAGGAGTTCCCATCGTGGCTCAGCAGCAACGAACCTGACTGGCATCCGTGAAGATGCAGGTTCAATCCCTGCCTCACTCAGTGGGTTAAGGATCTGGCATTTGCCATGAGCTGAGGTGTAGGTCACAGACATGGCTTGGATCTGTTGTTGCTGTGGCTGTGGCATAGGCTCTGATTAGACCTGTAGCCTGTAGCCTGGGAACATCCACATGCCGTGGGTGCAGCCCTAAAAAGACAAACATAAATAAATAAATTAATTAATTAAATTTAAAAAATAAAAATAGATGCATCATATTTTAGAGTTTCTTGAATGCCAAAATAAAGAGTATGAACTTTATCTCATCAGCAACTGGAATATATCAAAAACTTTAGTGAAGCAATATGACAAGATGACAGTTGTGTTATGAGTAGGTTACTACGAAACATAAAGCAAAATTCATTGAAGATAAAAGTCTGCTTTCAGGAAGTCATTTAAATATAATGGTAATAAATGATAATGGGTATCTTAGCAGAGTGAGAAACACAAGAAACATGAAGGAAATGCAAAGGGAAGAATTGGTGAAAGAAATGCCCCAAGCTAGAACAGGGAATAGCACACAGAAAAATAATTAATAATCTAGGTAATTGATCCTTATGTCTGAAAGTAGGAAGTTATGAGGCAAAGCCATGTGGGCATATTAAAGTAAAAGTAACAATAGACTCCAAAAAAGTATTTTATTTTAATATTTTTGGGGAGGTAGATAGAATATGCATGTAGAAATACAATATCCAAATTTATCTATTGGAAATTAAATAGATTAACATATTTAATTAGATTAGATTCACATCTCTTTTGGTAATAAAAATCACAGTAACTCGTTATAGAAAAATTCCACTCAAGTCTTTGAAAACTTGCTAAATATCTCCATAGCCTCTTAATTTCAGTGTCTGCCTATCTGTGTAGGATGTGGTACACACTTTTATTTATTAATATACTTTGTCCCTACTACCCTCCCAGGTAGTAGAGATTTCCCATATTCCAGGCAATAGTAAATGGGGTATCAGGCTAAAAAATGAGAAAAGTGAGGGGTTTTTTTTTGTTTTTTGTTTTTGCTTTAATTGCTAACTCTGTTACCACATATGGATGGCACATTTTTTCTTGCTTTCCTCTGTGGCACAATATGCTCACTGGAAATGAGACTGTCTGTGTCGTGGGGGGAAAAAAAACTACTTTTGCCAACTAGTTCTTCTATAAGTGGTTCTTCCATAACTAGTTCTTCTATAACTGGGTACTTAGGTTCTACTCACAGAAGGAAGAGAAGAAATATTCATTTTAGATTTTGGTCCAACTTCTCCTCTCAAACCTAGTTTTAATGATGTAAGTGATAATGTTTCATTTCCATCTTCTTGTGCCTAGTTCTAAATTTGTCTCACAACATGTAGGAGTGATGAATGGTTAAGTGGCAACATTTTATTTTTTCTCATCCAATCCATACACGCTACATAAAGAGTCCTCAGCATATGAAAACATGGCTTGGAAATGTTGAAAGTTAGAAATAAAAAGTGATATTTTGGGACATATGGACCTTTTACCTATTGGAGTTTACAGTGGCATTGTCCACAGACATGCCTCTAGATTTAACTAGTGTGGGTATTTCTCACTATGGGCCTTGGCGTTAAGTATAACTGTTTTTTTTCCCAATCATTAGGCTAGGGCTGAGTTGAGCAAGATGAGGGAGGAAACTTTGATGACTGGCTGGCACATCAAAGAAGCTAAAATAACTTTTACTTAAAGTAAAGGTTTGCTTAGTATCTGTGTCCTTAGCAATATAACTTCATATGCTCAGGAAATTCAAAGTCATATATCGAAAGACTGAAGCCCTTTCAAGGACCAGTATAAATTCATATAAAAACAGGCAAAATGTACTCATGGAGTTCAGGACACACTACCTTGTCATATTAAGTGTCTTAAGCTGAGAATTTTTTTAAATAGCAAAATCAGAAAGGTCGTTCTCACCTTCAGTGTCCTCCCTGAAAGAGGTCATAAAAATTTCTTCCCTGTACCAAGAGGAAAGAAGACACTCTAACACCAGAGATGGGAAATTTGAGGCCAAGAAATCTATGCAAACCCTTGTTAAACTAATCCTCATCGTCCTAGTTACCTCTTCACTATTCACTGGTCTTAGCCCAAACCTCTTTGCCTCCTCAATTCTTCACAAATTTGTGATGTCTTTATCAAAATATATAAAAACTTTCTACTCAGGTCACTTCTTCTGGTCTTTATTCTCATAAGAAGTCTCCTATGTACATGTAAAAATACAATGAAATATCTATGTTTTGTGAATTTCTATTAATGTCTGTTAATGTCTTTTCAGTTAAATTATCAGACCCATGTAGGGACCTTAAGAGGGGTAAGGAAAACTTTTTACTCCCCTGAAATACAAGTGGGGTGAACATAGGTAAGTGGCTCTCTCTTAACATTAACCATATATTACTGGTATACATACATAGTATATGCCATTACAAGGGCAAGAGAAGGGAACTTTAAAGGTGATAGGTCAATTATCAAAAGAAGGAAAAGAAAAAAGAAAGAAAAAAAAAAACTAAATGGGATTGTTCCAAAAACAAATACTTGAAGAATCTCGCAAACGAGGAAATATGGAGGGAAGGGATAAATTGGGAGTTTGGGATTGAAATATATATGCTTCTCTATATAGAACAGAAAATTCACAATAACCTAGTGTATAGCACAGGAACTCTGCTCAATATTCTGTAATAACCTAGATGGGAAAACAGTCTGAAAAAGAGTGGTTATGTACATATGCATGGCTGATTCACTTTGTTGTACACTGTAAACTGATGCAATGTTGCAAACTATATTCTAGTAAATTTTTTTAAAAGAGATGCAAGAAAGGATGAAAACAAAACAAAATTGTTCTTACCTTACTCTAAATATCAGGAATGACATCAAGAAACACATTAAGAAAGATAGCAGACTGGAGGAGTTCCCGTCGTGGCGCAGTGGTTAACGAATCCGACTAGGAACCATGAGGTTGCGGGTTCGGTCCCTGCCCTTGCTCAGTGGGTTACTGATCCGGCGTTGCCGTGAGCTGTGGTGTAGGTTGCAGACGCGGCTCGGATCCCGCGTTGCTGTGGCTCTGGCGTAGGCCGGTGGCTACAGCCCGATTCAACCCCTAGCCTGGGAACCTCCATATGCCGCAGGAGCGGCCCAAGAAATAGCAACAACAACAAAAAAGAGAGACAAAAGACAAAAAAAAAAAAAAAAAAAAAAAAAAAAGGCAAGAAAGATAGCAGACTGAACTAGTTGAAGGAGAAAAGTCTTTAAGACATTGCATGACTTGCATCTGACCAACCCTATAGGAATGAATTAGAAAAGTGAGTGGAATTTTTTCATTCTTCAATTAGGAAAGATAATTGGAATCTAAAGAGTTTAGGAAGTTATGAGAAAGACCTTAGAGAACAAATTGAAATGAATGTTGTAGATGAAACTTAGATCCAAGAAGATATTGAGAAAACACTTTTTAAAGTAGGTGATGAGTAATACAAAATTAGAGCCAAAGTGTGTCAACCTCTTAAAGACTAGGGCTTACTCGAAGGGAGTTTATGATGTCTAGGGATGATGAGGCATATAAGAACACAGCTAGACAAAACATGTTTATTTTCTTTTAAGGAAAATTTATATCAGATCAACATGTCTCAACCGCATCATTATTATAAGGAACTAAAAGATATCAAAGATAACTCAATTATTTTCATTGGTGTGGTGTTTTAAGAATCCCCTTAGATCAAATATCTTGATGTCAATATCTAGTATCTGACTTCCGTAATGTTAAATTTTATTTATTCAAAATAATTCTGTAGTATATTTTATATTTGACTGTCATGGGTGTTTTCTTTCTAAAAAATGTTGTAATTTTTTCCTTTTTTCTGGATAGAACTGGTAAAATCATCCCCTGATATGAACTTGCCTCTTGTGTCCCATTCAATATTCATATGTGGAAGCCCTAACCCCACTAGGATGGTGGTCAGAGGTGTGGCTTTTGTGGGTAATTATGTTTAGATGACATGATGCGGGTGGGATTGGCACCCATCCCGCCCCTTATAAGAAGGGGAAGAGACACCTGGCTTTGCTCTCTCCACTATGTGAGGGTGCATCTAGAAAGCACCCTTTCCCAAGTCAGGAAGAGGGTGCCCACCAGTAACGGAATCAACTGGTGTTTTGGTCTTGGACTTCCCAGGATCCAGAAATGTTAGAAATAACAGGGGCTGGGAAATTGGCAGAATTCTGGAACTTATTTGTCAAAAACGTTAAAGGGCATGTTAAGAATTAATACTAAAAATTAGTTCTTTTATGAAACTTTTTCATTGAGAACCTCCTCAGCTCCCCAAATCTTCAGTAACTTTTAACTAAAGAAAATATTTTTGTTTGTGTTTGCATCTGCTGGGGTGGGTCTGTGTGATATTAGTGAAAGATTTTAAAGCAGTATTGAATATCTACTTGATTCAGTGTGATGAGGATAACTGGTGGTATGTGTAGGGCATCAAGGTGTTGCATAAACTATAAAAGAAAAGCCTGAATCATTGCCTAGAAGGGTTTAATAAAAATAACAACTCACTGTCATGTTTTTCTTAGAATTTTCAGAAAGAATGGTATTCAGGTGCAATTTCTAGGGTATATGCCAGAAGTAGAGACACATTCTTAGGAATCTCAGGATAGACTGTATCTGAGTTACATGTTATCACATTACCTTAAATTTTAAAAAGGCAGTCTATAATAAAACATATACGCTGATCATCTTATTTCCTTGAGTAAGCAAAGTAAATTGAAACGTAGGAGTATCACAAAGTAATACTAGCTAGCTGGTTTCAACACCATGTTCTGGTTCATATTTTTTAAGAGTGAAAGTGAGTAATATTGGTAATTATTCTAGAACAACAGTGTTTTCTGAAAATTTCAAAAGCAACCCCAGGACACATGAAAAAATTCTACCAGTATAGGCGAAATAAAAATGTGAACATGAGGGTTCAATCCCTGGTCTGGCTCCAGCATTGCTAAAAGGTACAACTCAGATCCCATGTTGCTATGGCTGTGTTGCAAGCTGCAACTGCAGCTCCAATTTGACCCCTAGCCTGGGAACTTCCATATGCCACATTCGCTACCTTAAAAAGAAAAAAAAAGACACAGGTTTAGTTTTGCTTGACATTTAGAAAATCCATTTCAACATTTAAACTTTAGCTAGCTAAACCATATGCCACTTAGCCAAAATTTTCATTGCCACAAAAATCTGTGATTCTTAAAGAACTGTGTTTGTTACCCTTTAAAACCTTTAAACTACTTGTGTTAGGAACATATGGGTTTTATATGAGAATTTTTTTATAATTTTTCTAAGAAATTGCCAATTACAATGTGATTATAGGGTGTTAAAATGAAATTACCGCAAAGGAATACCCAGATGGCCATGAGAAGTAACTAGTAATAGATGACGCTTAAAATGTATGGTTCTTCATTTCTTGATGGAAACATGACTCCAAATTATTTTGGTGATGTAATTTTCTAATTTTCATTCAGAAATGCGTTAGGGATATGAATGGTTTACCCATTTTGTTATGTATGGAATGCGACTTTATTTTTCTATAATAACACAATTATTTGATATTAAATCACAAAATTTCTGGGTGATGAAAAATACATCTCAGTCACCGAGGATCCCCTTTGGTAGTAGAAACTGCTAATTGTGCTACAATAGACCTTCTCTTCTAGTACTACAAACACAGAGAAAATATTTCATTTTCTTTGTGCGGCTTTTCAGTTAGGTGTGGCCATATAACTATATTCTACTAAGATGTAAGAAAAAGCGATGCGAGCAGAAAAGAAGGCGTTTATATTTAAAGAGAGAGATACTCACTTCTGCTTGCTTTTCTTCTTTTCTATAGTTATAAATGCTGACATGATGACTAGACCTGGAGTTACCTTGGACCATGAGATGACTCCAGGACTATGGCCATGGATAGAAGAGCAACAAGGAGGCAGCCTGGTACTGTGACACTAAGCATTGGAGAATTTTACAGCCCTAGAAGACACTCCTCTGGATGATGTTTACCTGAGAGAAATAATCTTCCATCTTTATGACTCTCCTATTGTTTGGAGCTGGACTTTACTCGCAGCTAATCAAATCATAGTTAAAGTCTAGCCATTTTATTTTCCCTGTGTCCTAGAGCTTCCATCATGTCACTGCACTGGAAGGAGAAGCCAGTCCCTGCTTATGACTATTGCAAACGGTTCTCTACTGAAAGGCACTTCTTCCCTCTGACCCCTAATTGCATCAGGAGGTATGTCATCAGCTTTACCAGAAGAAATAATTAACAATTCTCAAGGATTACTTTTTCTCTTCCTCTCTAACCAATGAATAAGTATTATTCTCTAGAACAGGAAAATAGCATTGCTTTTTGTTATTCAGTCTTCCAAATCTATGGTCCCAAGTACTTCAGGGATTTTTCAGCTGCAAAACATAGTCTTAGAAGTCTAAAGATTTGGCTTCTAAATACGAAATATTTTCTCAGTTTTTTTACTCTGCCACAAAAACCTCTCCCTAAATATGAAATGACATGGCACAGAAATGTGGAGAGAGAGGAAAAACAAACAAACACACAAAAAAAAACAACTTCAATTTTATCTCAAACTATTATCCTAGCATAAATATAGTAAGTATTCTGTAGATGTGTGTGCTATTGGGTTTATGTATCCATGTGGCTGCCTATCTCTCTCTAAGCATATTTTATCCTCCCCTTCCCTGGAAATGAAGTACAGGGGTGTTACTTTTTAATAAATCTCTACGTTTTTACTTTAACATCAAAGATATTTAAAGGGTTATTAGAAACCACTTTTCCGTAGCATTCAGATGTTAAATCTAGATGAGGAGTTCTTTGGTAAAAATAATACACTATGGTAGAATACACATATTTTGCTTGACATGTTGTACTCAGTGATCATTCTGGCTTCTGTGTGCACTGAAATATTATAAAGAAAATAGCTTTTGGACTTAGGAAAACGTTTACATTTTAAATTATAAATTTTCCTCATTAGTAGTATGACATCAGCAAAACTATTCAGCTTGTTAGCTCCATGATTTCCTCATGTATAGAATAAAAACATTTAATAATATCAAGTGGTTATTGTGTAAATAAGATACAAGGTTTTATATAAAGTAAATGAAATCCTGCATAAATTAGGCTCACAATAAATTTTATATTCTTTCCCTTTTCATTTTTATTATAGTCCCGATATACTATTATATGGATAAGCCTGAGTATAATTTACTCAAATCTGATGAATGCTTAATTGAAGATTAAAGGAAAGTACGCCTGTCCACAGGGTTGTGATAGGAATGGAGTAGGCACAGATAGTTGTAGAAGTCCCAATAAGGGACCATAGATAGAGATGGAAACTTAGAGAACTTCGGGAGATCATTGTAAATTAATAACCGCTCAAGGGGGCCATCAGAACAAGGCAGGCTTGCTTTACTAGCCCGGATAGGCCTCAAGTCATTGGTAGGGGATGGGGTGAGGCTTGCATTCAGGTTCAGACCAAGAGCAGGAGTTTGAGGACCACACTTTTGCTGATTTGAATAAGCACCATGACAGTCCTAGTCTGACCTTACAGGGCCAAATACTCTCTTACCAGCTAGCAAGGAAGAGCCACTACTCAGAGAAAGAGGAAGAGCAGGTCTTTTCCCACCCCCACTCCCCTTCTACTATAAAACCATAGCCCACCTGACCCCGGGGCAGAGCCTCCTTGCCTGCCCACTTGCATCTCTCACAAGCATCCTATCCTAATAAATGTATTTCTTGCCTGTAACTTTGTCTCTTGCTGAATTCCTTCTGTGCTGAGGCATAAAGAACCTGAACCTCAGTAAGTGCAGTTTCTAATTTAAAACTGGGTGAGTGATTCTAATTTAAAACTAAGGGTTTAAGTCCCTGTCTGGGTTTAGACTGGGTTCGAGTCTTGGCTCATGGGTTCAAGTCCCAATCTGCATTATGGCTGGGTTCAGGCCATTAGTGTTGTCAGTTTCAGTTGGACTGAATTGGGAAGGAGGGCCATATTTCAATTTTATAATTTATGGGGAACTAAAGCGTGGAAGGTTAAGTGAAATAAAAACTTTGAAAAGTCAAGTTTGGAAAGTTAAGTTAAATGAAATAAACAATATAATAAAAGAGTAGATTTAAGTTAAAATGTCTAGTTTTCTGACATATATTGTGGCTAGCCAATACATTTCCATGAGGAAAAATATAGGGTGATGGGGTATTTGGTAGAGTCAAGCTATTGTAAGGGAGTTGACAAAGAAGATAAATAAAACATAACATTGCTATTAAAAAATACTGGTCTAATAGAAAAAGTGCAATTTATGTGCATAATATACATATATATATATATGTCATACAAAGCAAAAAAGATTATGACTGTCTTTAATTTAGCAAAAGGTGATGTCAGAAAGATGATACCGGAATCTGGGTTCTTGTTCACAGGAGTCGAAGAATGAACTCTGCAAGCACACAGGCAGCAAGCAAGCAAAGTCTTTACTGAAGGAAAGTAAATAGGTCCCAGGGCTGCTGGGAGGGGGGAGAAAAGCCCCCTTCTCTATCGTCCCATAGGGATTTTTATCTCTTAAAGATGGCGGGGGCATCAACGTGGGGTCCAGAAAGATGTGGTTTTCTCCTATTGCCCTTGCCCAATTACCTATATCAGTCCTTGTCCAATTGGATCTTAGGGGTGGAAATGTCCCATAAGTCTCATAGTTTTTTTGCCCTTTTCATCCAGTAAACTGAGTCACAGGGGGTCAGGGATTAATGTAAGTACACCCCCTATAGTAAACAAGGTCTGTGGGGATGTTACTCCCTGGATCCCTTAAGCCACAAATGTTAATAAATGGCAATATCAAAGAATGCATCAAAGCCCATGCTCCTACACTGACTGCCTGAGTTAATATTCTGCCTCAAAGGGATGCTATAATTTCTAATTTTTTTTTTTAAAGAGATTCATCCGGATAATGCATGGACCTTAGGACTTACTAGCCAAACACTAACATTAGAAAGTGCTGAGAAAGGAAGCAAAATGTCAAGTTGACAGAACTAGTATTTCAGTACTATTCTCAAAGAATTTTAAGAGTGAGGCACTTAGTAAATAGGAATTGTCAAATAAGTTTTACTAGGAGAATTTTATAATATGAATCATTTCAGAGTTATTCCACTATGTGAAGGAAACACTTCAGAACAAATTGTAAGAAAAAAAAAGTTGAATATGAGGTTTGTTATACTGCTTCTTTAAAAGAAATGACTTGAATGCCAAATTTAAAAGTACACTATTTTGAAAATGAAAACAGAAACACCAATATTCATCTTTATTGATTTTCTGTGCCTTCCACTATGGCTAGGAATGTCAGATTGGTCATTTGCTATTCTGTATTTAAGAGCCATTATTTTAATACCACTAAAAATTTCTTTATACTAGTTAAGATTTAGTGCTTCCTATAGGCCAGATACTGTGGAGAAGACCATATAGGTATTACTCTGCTTCACATACTTTAGACCCATATTTTTTACTGCAGTTGTTAGGTCTATAAGCCGTGGACCCTTATAGTCCAAGATAGGGGCTAATCCAGGAGTGTAAGGGAGTTGACACTTTGATACGTGATTCATAACAAAAAATCCTCACCCAGAGCTCTTAAAATTCTTTGTATTTCCAAAGTAACAAAAGTGATAAAAGTGTTTTTTGTTAAGTTAATGAGGTGACCTTGGAAAAGCTCCAGGTAACCTAGGGAAGCGCTGGTCTCCAGGGAACCAATCTTGATGGGAAGGTTGAAACTTTCATTCCCACTCACTTATGTTTGGGGAGGGTACTAGAAGCTCTAGAGGTTGAATCAATCACCAAAGGTTAATGACTAAATCAATCTTGTCTTTGTAATGGAGCCTCCATAAAAATTCAAAAAGGAGGGGATTTGGAGAGTTTGAGTTGGTGGCTAAGTGGAGATTTGTGCAGAGTGGACCATCCAGATAGAGCACAAAAGCTTCTTATCCTTGTCCTGTGCATTCTTCCACCTGGCTATTTCACAGTTTTATTCTTTTAAAATAAGCAAGTAAACTTAAGTAAATATTTCTCTGAATTCTCGGAGCTGCTCTAGCAAATTAATCAAAGCTGAGGAGGGGGTAATGGGAACCTTTGATTTATAGCCCTCTGAGCAGAAGCACAGGTAACAACCTAGACTTGCAATTGGCATTAGAAGTGGGGAGGTGGTGAAACTGTTATAGGCTCCCCATCCCCTTCAAGGAGATTAAATCCAAAGCCTCTGGCTATGTCTCATTGTAATGCCCCTTCTTCCACCTTGTCCAGCCTGGGCTGCTCACTCCCTTTTAGAGAAGGCATGTTGCCCATTCCTTACCAGGCTACCACATAACCTGCTCCAATGCAAATAAGGTATCCTGCCTAAGACCAATCTGAATATCAAATATGCCCCAAACAGAGACCAAACAACATTCAGCCCTTATGTACCACCACCACATAGAGGGCTGGGCAGGAGAAATTAGTGAGCCTGGGTGGGAAAAATTGAGTCCCCACTCAGTCAGATGATGGGGATATTAAAAACAATTGTAAAGAGAGCCGGGTTCTTTTTTTAACTCAAGGGAAGGCCCACAAGCACTCTCTCTCTCCCCCTCTCTCACTCTCTCTCTCCCTCTCTTTCTCTCTCTCTGAAAATATACTATCACTTTAATAAATTTGTAACATGTCCACCATTTCAATGCTTTGCTGCAGTGGAGAAGGAGCTGAGGAATCAATGTGATTCTAACATTCTGGAACAAATTCTTTCAAAATTGAGCAGGTCCCTGTGGGGATCCTGTACACAAGCTTTCTGTGTTCCCCCTTTCTTGCTTTTAGGAAATAAGCCTCAGCCTCCATGACCTTCCCTGTGTTCCAAAGGGCAGGTTCATACAGTTGCTAATCAGGGAAGGGAGGGGATGCAGAGACCAGGGAGGGGCAGTCAAGAGACCACAGTGCAGACTTAGAGCAGGTCCTGGTTCCTCTTCAAGGAAGATACATAACAATATCTTTGAGTTCTTCTGCAGAACTAAAACCCCCAACAAATGAAAATCAGAGAGAAGGACCACCAGAACCAATCCTGGGACTACTAAACACCAACTTTGAAGAATGAAAACTTGCATCTACCTTGATCCTTATCTGCGGCCCTATTTTCTATTCCTAAACTATAAAACTACTTCCTAATCTCTCCTAAGGGAGGGTACAGTCTTTAGGGCCTTAACTGTGGCCTCTTGCCTGGCAAGGCAATAAAGCTATTTTTCTTTCCTTTGTCCAAAACTCTTTCTCAGTGTTTCCATTTGGCACCAAGAAAAAGAGACTGAGTTTTGGCAACAGTGGCGGGGGGGGAGTGTCTTATAGGACTGAGCCCTTAACCTATGTGGCCTAACATGCTATCTCCAGGCAGAGAGTTCCAGAATTGAGCTAAATCATAGGGCACCAGGCCCACTGAGAACTGGAGAATTGCCTGGTGGTGTGGAAAATAAATACACATGGTATACTCCTAGGGGAAATAGAAACTCATGATTTACTGCACCCCTTCATTCATATTTCAGACAGAAAATTCTAAGACTCATTCTACTTCTATGGGGCTTGTTGAAGTGGCATCATTCTACAAGGTTTGTTGAACTGGGAGTTTAACCTCAGTTGCACACAGTTGTAGCACATTCAATCCCACACCTTAGACTGGGGTTCCTGTCTTCCATGGTTGCTTCTTTAGTCCCACTGCTGTTCCTTTGGTTCACTTCCCATATTGAACCAATCTCTGGCTTGTCACAATGGCTCTAGAAACCCAGAAAAAAAGTAACAGTTTCAACTTAGCCAATGTCAGTTAAAGCATATTGTCAAAGTAAAAATACCTCTATGATAGTATATAAAGAGACCCATTGCTTCTGTAAACACAGGGAAAACTGGAAACTGAGGCCCAAGGTGTAATCGGTAACAATGGTAACAAAAAGATACAAACAGGAAAGAATATATGGTGTCCAGGGTCTGTTTGCTAAGTTTTCTGATAGGGAAAGCCTGGACACTTGGAACCTAGACTCTCCAGGGGTGTTTAGTGGAAGAGCTTGAGAATCCTGAACACACACTTTCCCCTAATTCTTTGGGCAAGTGAAAACATCTCCCTTATCCTTAATGGAGGAAACACAGCAAAATTCTCAGGCAATTATGTTGTAGTTGATTTTGAATGTGTTGGGCCAAGTAGGGTAAAAATGTAGAGTTTGATAGGAGATAATTCATTGAAATGAAGATTTTTACTCACTGGGACAAATTTTAAAATCCTTCTAGGAATAGCTTCATGACACTTGGAAGCAAGTATGGCTTATGGTCAATCAGGTGGAAATGTGTGGACTTTCTTGGCAGATTGTAGAGTCAGCTCATCCTGGACTAAGGTTTGAATGTACTTATTAGGGAGATCATAGAATTTAACACTATGAAGACATACAGCAAAAAGAACAAACAAGAAAAACTTTTATTTAAGTAAGTAAAGAATGAAAGATGAAGGGCACTGGCATATTTGAAAGGCTCAGTGGTGGCTGCCTTTGTAAATCAAAGGTAATAGTAAAAGATGTGGCCGTGGAAATGTGCTCCCTGGTTTCATTGGCATTAATAGGATTCTGAAATTTCAGACACCCAGGAGATCTAATTAACTGACAAAGAAAGGTGGATATAGTTACTCTAGTGGGCACCAAGGTTAGAGTGGCAACCCAAGTAACCTGACTTGTAGGGGTAACTTGCAATAGTAAAAGACCATAGTGTTTGTAGGGCCAAGATCCCTCTGCAGCTATCCAGCCTTGATCTTGACTTATTTATGGAGAAATAAAAAATTGAACGCTGAGAGCAGAGTACTGACATCAGTTGCTACGATCATATTCTCTTACCAGTTTCCAAATCTAAGCCAAAATTTAGACCCAAAATAAAGGAAAAGACATTCTTTTGAGCAAAATTTCTGATATACTAATATATCAGACAAATGTGTAAGAATATTTCCAATCCATCCCTAAAGGGATTTATCATCAGCAATCCAAGGAGAAGGAAAATGAATACCTTGATCATGTGGGGATACTAGTATTAGGTAGGTTCTGAGCTCAAAATTGTACCAGGGGACCCCACAAACTGTAACTGTCCTCCATGTAGAGGAGAGATTTCTCTGTCCACTAATGCATGATTAGCACCGATACAGTTAGCTGCTAACACTAGGAGGCATATGGTAGGAAGAACCAATCTAAGATAGACAATCTAACCTAGACAACAGTATCAATATTAAATTTTATCAAAATTTAGTAAAGTTTAGCACTAACATCAAATATTTAGGCATTACAGGATAATGCCCACTATGCTATGTGCTACTGTGGCTGCCATAACCAACAAATTGGGGGGACATGGAGGATGACTATAAGCTTGTCCAAGCAGTCCCATTGCCAGCTATTCCATAAGATGTGGTATTTCTGTGGGATATAATAAAATAGCTTTTGGAATTTGGTGTGTAACTACTGATATGGAAAATGCCCTCTTTCTCAATATCAAAAGTACTCAAAAGTATTTCATTTTATGTGTGGAAGACAGCAGTGTATAGTTACTGTCACAGAGCTTTCAGTTGCACTGCTTTCTGGACATTACATTCCTAAAGGATCTTGATATTCTTGGTATTTCTCAGACTTCATTCTGGGTCACTATATTAATTATGCTGTGTGAAATGGGCCTGGTAAGGAGGACGTGGCAGATAACCTGGAGGCCCTAGTAAGACACACGCACATTAACAGTATGAGATGAGCCCCACAGAAATTCTGGTTATGCCATATAATTAATTTAGGAGTCCAATGACTTAGAGAATGTTGGCATATTCTTTGATTAAAGCTAGACTGTTGCAATTTACAACCCTTTGAATCAAAAAGAGACACGGCACTTGATGGACTTCTTTACGTTCTGAAGAAAGACTACGCCATGCTTGGAAACTGTGCACATTTTTATTAATCAGATGACACAAAAGGGAGCCAGTTTTGAGTAGGGCTTAGAGTAAAGGAGAGCTCTGTGACAGATCTCACATGTGATTTGGGGATAAATTTCTCACAATCATCAAAGTAATTGCAGGTAACTGTGTTGAAAAAGATTGGCATGAGCAATCTATGACAGGGCACAAAAACGGATCCTGATTTACTGACAAGATCTTTCGTTAACACAAAACAAAAAGTCCATTTTACAGTGAAATATGCATAAAAATTATGTATGATCTGAGGATGGACCAGACTAGCCAGCCTAACAGAATGAAATAACTGCCTAATAACTTCTCAGGTGAAGTGCTAGCTGAGGGACAAGATGATGCAGACTGAGGGTCTGTCATCCATGACCACTGCTGATCTGTGGTGAGGAATAACTAGAACAGGTGGGCCTGGAAACTAAGGGCAGACAGCAAATGTGTACCTTTTCTTTACCAAGCTCTCAGCAGCTAGTTTGTGAAAGTTGTGTTTCCCATTCCCACTGCCTTAGGTTCGGGACAGGAAGCCATGAATCTCAAGGCAGAAGGAGGCAGCAGTGCTTCTGTCAGGGGACACGGTAAATGCATTTTACTTGATCAAAGGCTATGACTACCCCAATTTTCTGGATAGTCTTACACTACTGGAACAACACTTAGAAAGGATATTCTATATTCATAGGAGGCATTGACCTTCATAATGAAGAGGAGATTTGTTTTCAGTTACATGATGGAAAGAGGAACTCATAAATGGAAGATAAAAGACTGTATGAGGTGTCTCTTGGTAATTCCATGTCCAGCAATGATTGTGGATGGTAATTTCAATAGCCCTAGCCTTACAAGAATAAAGTAACCGAGGGTTATAATGTTTTAAGATGAAAAACAAACAAACAAACAAAGAATAACTAATCAACTGGCCAAGAGGAAAGGAAATCTAAAATGGATAAGAGAGAAGGGAAAAGACAAACTATGCCTTGGGTCCAGTTGCTACAGTGTGAAATATAGATGAAACACAAATTTTCCTATGTTGAATTTTTAATGTTAAAGAACACTGTGGAGGTTCTGTGATTTGCTGTATTTAGTGCAAATTACAAGCTGATCTTTGGGGATAAGGGGTGTATCACAGACCTCTTTTACCTATATCACTTCCTCTGGACTCATCTTTTCACTCTAGATAGTGCTGTGACAACCTGCTGAAGGCAGTTTTAAACTAACATCTCACCTCAGTTATAATGTATTGTATACATTTCTCATTTTTTGCCCTGAGTCTTCTCTGTGATCACTTGAATGATTTGCCTGCAGGAAACAGCTCAGCTATTCTGATGCATATCCAAACATAGAAGTTATAGCTGTTTGCTATACTGTATTATCTGAATACTGTACAAGCCCAACATCAGTGGAACAGCGGAAAATTTTCCAGTCATAGTGGATATCATACGACCAAAGGTGTAGATATATTTCTCTACTACAGAGCAGTGAATCTCTTTCATCTTACAATTATTCGAGTTAAAATTACAGAGTATATAAATATTTTCTTAAAAAGTAAAATTAAAAAAAAGAAATACACTAAAATCATATTCATTGATACATTAACTTAGAACATATAAATGGTGTGGATGCATGTGGCCAGTTATAGTGAAGTGATATATGATCTAAGAATATAAGAATAGAATGTATGCAAAGAGGATACTTTTTGTGCTTCAGTGCAGATATTAAGAGTAGTGCAGTGAAAGATTATGAGATACTTTTAACTGCCTGAGTAGACAGAGTTGAACTCCTAAGAGGTGCCCTTGGGTGGTGTTATAGATTCATAGGCTTCATCATGAGTTCTAGATTTCGACCTGTGGAGAACTATATTAGTTATCAGTCTAGAGTACCTTAAATAAATCATATAATAGTGTTTAGGGTTTTACTCTAACTTACCATGTTACTTTAAAGACAGAAGATGATTTACTAGCCATAAACAGAAAGTAGGGTGTTACCAGCCACAGATGGGTCAATGAGTGTTGGTCTAAGCACATGTTAGCCAATGACATATTAAAAACAATTAGGAAGGCAATGCCAGGTGAGTTCATATTGCTAACAAATGACTGATTTTCTATCTTAAAACTTCACTTGGTATTTAAAACACTTTATTTGTACAAAAACTTAGTATGAGAATTTTAATTATTTTTATGTTCTTTAGAGCAAAACGTGAGCACACAGTCTTTTGGGACAAAAAGAAAGACTCAGTTTTAAAGATAAAGTAAATCTAAAGTGGTTAAGTTCTTCTCACAATCTTGTTTTTTGTTTTTTGTTTGTTTGTTTGTTTGTTTGTTTGTTTTTGTCTTTTTGCCTTTTTGCCTTTTCTAGGCCCGCTTCCATGGCATATGGGTATTCCCTGGCTAGGGGTCGAATTGGAGACGTAGCCACCGGCCTACAGCAGAGCCACAGCAAGGCGGGATCCCAGCCGCGTCTGTAACCTACACCACAGCTCACAGCAACGCCGGATCCCCAACCCACTGAGCAAGGGCAGGGACCGAACCTGCAACCTCATGGTTCCTAGTCGGATTCGTTAACCACTGTGCCACAACGGGAACTCCGCAATCTTGTTTTAAGTAGTATTCTCAATGAGTTTGATGGTGAGAAAAGAAAGCAATAATTCTCATAAATAGAAAGTTGATATCGTGTACCTTGTTAGAGTAAAAATTATTGGACTCAGGTCCCTTGGTTTTATTTTATTTATTAATTTTTTTATTTTTACAGCCACACTTGTGGCAGATGGAAGTTCCTGAGGTCAAATCGGAGCTGCATCTGTGGCCTACACTGCACCCTGCAGCAACACAGGATCCTTAAACCACTGAGTGAGGCCAGGGATCAAACCCACATCCTCACAGAGACAACATTGGGTCCTTAACCCCTAAGCCAGTGGGAACAATGGAACACCAGGTCCTTTGATTTTAAATCCAGTTATCTGTCCACTAAGTTACATTGCCTTTCATGGGGCAAAGAAAACAGAGAAATATTACAAACAAAATTGTCCACAATAGGTATTGTTCTCTTCCTCTTTTTTTTTTTTTGTCTGTTTGCCATTTCTATGGCTGCTTCCATGGCACATGGAGGCCCCCAGGCTAGGGGTCGAATCGGAGCTGTAGCTGCTGGTCTACACCAGAGCCACAGCAACACAGGATCCGAGCCACGTCTGCAACCTTCACCACAGCTAACGGCAACGCTGGATCCTTAACACACTGAGCAAGGCCAGGCATCTAACCCACAACCTCATGGTTCTTAGTTGGATTTGTTAGGATTCATAAACCACTAAGCCATGGCGGGAACTCCTCTTCCCCTTTTGTGAGTAAATATAATATTATATATGTATATTATATATGTGCATATATAATATATATTTTATATATATAGCTTATATTTTATGTTCTGCTTCTCAGTATAAGGTGGCAGGATGTTGATTATAACAAGAAATAGAAAGATATTTTTAAAAATAAGGAGAATTAACCTTGAAATACAGACTAAGAATTTTGATGTTTGATGCTACCAAGTAACATTGACCTATTATCATATATGAGACTTTATTCTTACCAATAAAATTATAGTATTAATATTTTTTTCTCATTACTTAAATAAACTGGAGAAACAGCCTGTGTGATTCTCTACATTACCGCACTTGTGTTAGTACTATGTATATTTCGAATACATGCAATATATTTATAGTATCTTCATAATATAGAGATTCTATGGTGAAAATTACATTATGAATGTAATTTTCATAATGATCATATGCTACTAAACAATTCACACAATTACAGCAAGGTAAATCTGAAAAAAAGAAAAGGCCACATGGTTGTGGAGGTAGCAGTGATTGTACAGATATGTGTGTGTGTGTGCGTGCATGTGCTTGCCTGTATTACATAGATGTAAATATGCATATAGACTTTTTATAGCAGTTAAGATAAAGAAGAGAACAAATCAAAACTTAACTGTTAAATTAAAAGTCTGCCTTCCATATCCATGAGTTCCACATCCGCAGATTTAACCAACTGTGAATCAAAACTTATCAGAAAAAAAGAAAAAAGAATCCAGAAATTTCAAAAAGCGAAAACTTGAATATTTCACAGGCAGCCAATTATTTACATAATACTTAAACAGTGTTTACCACTACTTACATAGTATTTACCTTGTATTAGTTATTCTAAGTAGCCTAGAGATCATTTAAAGTATACAGAGGGATGTTTGAGGTTATATGCAAATACTTAGACTTGAGAATATGAGAATTTCGGTAAAGACAGGCAGTCTTAGAACTAAGGGACAACTGCACTAAATAAAACATAAACCAAAACTTTGTGGGAATAACTACAATAATTTTCCCCAGATTTGGTAACTGTCTGACTTTTCATTCTCATTCCATTCGTTAGTGCAAACGGTCACTATACTGAGTTCTCGTTTCTTACTCATATGGATTTTTCTCAGTATGATTCAGAATACCTGCTTTCTGCTGCCTTGATCAACTACTCTTTCTCTCATTTTTGAACATTCACAGTATGAAGACCTAACCCACGTTTGATAAGGCTGACTTGACTAATAGTTAAAAGATAGCAGAGGAAGCACTAGTCCTTGTTCTAGTAATGTTCTAGTAATGGATGTCTTTCATGACACGGTAAATATTTCACCAACATATTATTGCAAATAACCAACAGATAATTGGCTTTTTTTGTATTTGTCTTTTTGTTGTTGTTGTTGTTGTTCTTTTTGCTTTTTTAGGGCCGAACTGGTGGCATGTGGAGATTCCCAAGCTAGGGGTCGAATCTGAGCTGTAGCAGCCAGTGTACACCACAGCCACAGCAACACCAGATCTGAACCATGTCTGCAAACTACATCTCAACTCATAGCAATGCCAGATCCTTAACCCACTGAGCAAGGCCACGGATCAAACCTGCATGCTCATGGATACTAGTCAAATTTGCTATTGCTGAGCCTCAGCCGGAACTCCAATGGTTGGTTTATTTTAGGATAAGAAGGGAGAGAGTGTAAAAATAGATGTTTAAACTTGGTGCTTGACTAGACCTGATTTACTCTGCTAAATCTCTTAAACCAGTGGACAATATACACATCCAACAAGCCAGGGAGCGGTGTGTGTGTAAAGGTAATCTACATTCTACAGCAAAACTTAGAACTTCATTCTTGGATTCAAGGCAGGTTTTCTGACCCTCCCTCCCCCACATGACTTGATTCTGATTTCACAGTCTAAGTTTTGTGTTGTAGACATCAGTGTTTGAAATAGATTTTTAAGCTTCTTCACTCAGTTTCTTGCATGTGATTTTTATAAGATATGTGTTAGTGTCTATGAATGCTTGCTTTTAAAAGATCTAGTTATAAATTCCATCTATATAATAGTGAACTTATTGAGGCTCAATTGGAGAAACAAGGTTGATACTGTTTGTCCTATACAACAGCAGAAAACAAAGAAAAATAAATAGTCTCTTCCCAATTGAGAAGTCTTATTTACCTTTAACTAGTAATTTAAAAACACTTATCATTGTAACATGAAACAATATTTGCCTAAAATTTTAACTGACCAGTTTTATGCATTTATTTTAATCAGGTTATTTTTATTATTTTTTTCTTTTTTGTCTTTTTAGGGCCGTGAATGCAGCATATGAAAATTCTTGGGCCAGGAGTTGAATTGGAGCTGCAGCTGCAGGCCTATACCACAGCCGTAGCAATGCAGATCGGAGCTGCATGTGCAACCTACTCGGCAACTCATGGCAACACCAGATCCTCAACCCAATGAGTAAGGCCAGGGATCAAACTTGTAATCTCAGATATTAGTCCGGCTCTTAACACACGGAGCCACAAAGGGAACTCCTTAATCAGATTATTTTAAAACCATTTCTTTTATTTTTGTTGCAAAAAGTTTAATGTCAAGTTTATTTTACCTAATTTTACAAACAAATTCAGAGAGTACTTGCTAAAATATTCTAAAATTGTAGCCATTATGAGATACCCATAAGAACAATCAAATATAGCAGAAAGGAGTATAAGAATTTTGATGTTCTTAAATTTACGAATATTGTATATTATTTACTTAAAATGTTTAAACTTGTATATATACATCTCCCTCCTGAAATTGACATCAAACTTCCATCATATTTATAAAGTATTATGAGAAAGTTGTTGATGATATAAGCAAGACTTCTGTGCCTGAGAACTTCAATGTGTATATATAGATAGGCACCACTTCAAAGTTTGGGGGAGTGGGGGTTAATCTAAGTTATAAATAGAAAAATGTTTTTTAGTACTGTAACATTTTTCTAAATGAAAAATGGTTACTAGGCACTTCTTTGTAGAAAAAGATTCATGCAGAAACATTTAAACTATATTAGACCAATATATAAATGGTACCAACAATTTTCTTTCAAAAATAAATATTAGGTGGAAACTCAGTGGCATTTTCTTTTGTACAAAAGATCAAATCATGGATATTACATTGACACAACATTTTATATCCTGACCTGCCATGCTTTACACCTTACATAAGTTCAATTCAGTGAAAATGATTTCTTTTTGTAGCTTCATCATAAATTATAATTCAGCTGAATATGTCTTTGGAAACAATATTAGACTGATTATCCAGAACTGGTTAGACCATTCACGTATGGGAGATCTTTAGTCTTCTGGATCCCTAGTAATTTCTAGTAAAATTTATGTGGTTCTTTCATTTTAAAAGCATTTTAAAGTTGTTGGCTCAGAATGGAGGTAGGGAAACCTTGAAATTGCCAGTTTTCATTAATTGATGACCAGAATGTCTAAACTCTCAATATCAGATGCTTTCCAATAAGTAGATCCCATCTAAAACATCACTCAAATTAATTATAATCTAGTAAACAAATGAATATGAGTAAATATAGATTTGTAATACAAAGGATTAATGTGGACTAAAATCAGAAATTAGAAAGCACTCAAGAAGTAGAACAACAGGTCTTGGGAAAACAATTAATAATTATTAATACTTTCCTCATTGTAATTTTTATTTGCATTTCTCTAATAAGTAGTGATATTGAGCATTTTTCATATGCCTATTGACCATCCATTTGTCTTCTTTGTAGAAATGTCTATTTAGGTCTTCTGCCCATTTTTCAATTGGGCTGTTTGGTTTTTTTGTTGTTGAGTTCCATGAGTTGTTTGTATATTTTGGAGATTAGTCAAAGATCTCCAATGCAATGAGGCAGTGATGTCTGTTGCATCATTGGCAAAGATTTTCTCACAGCACTCAGAATGGCCATCATTAACAAGTGAACAAATAACAAATGCTGGAGAGGGGTGGAGGAAAAGGTACCCTCCTCCACTGTTAGTGGGAATGTAAATCGGTACAACTACTATGGAAAACAGTATGGAGGTACCTAAGGAAACTAAATATAGAGCTACCATATTGTATAGCAATCCCAATGTTTGGCATATATCCAGACAAAACTTTCATTGAAAAAGATACATGCACCCATATGTTCATAGCAGCACTATTCACGATAGCTAAGGCATGGAAACAACATAAGTGTCCAAGGTCAGATGAATGGATTAAGATGATGTTGTACATATATACAATGGAATATTACTCGGCCATAAGAAAGACAAACCAGTGCCATTTGCAGCAACATAGATGGATCTAGAGACTTTCATACTAAGTGAAGTAAGCCAGAAAGACAAAAAGACAAATACCATAAGATATCACTTATTTGTGGAATCTAAAATATGGAACAGATGATCCTATCTAAAAATAACAAACAAACAAGCAAACAAAAAATAGAAATAGATCATGGCCAAGAAGAGCAGACTTGGGGTTCCCCTGGGCAGGAGAGGTAGTGGGAGGGATGGGCATTTGGGGGATTTTGAGTTTCAAACTGTTATATTTGGAATAGATGGGCAGTGGGATCCTACTGTACAGTACAGGGGAATGTGTGTGATTGCATTACTTTTTTTGTGTTTTGTACAACAGAACTTTACAAAACATTGTAAATCAGCTATACTTTAATAATAATAATAATAATAATAATAATAATAATAAAAATGAATACGTTCCATTAGGAGGAATACAATGATTACTATACTGGTAATAAGAACAGTTGATCAAGGTAGTAACTACCAGATCTTTCCAGTATACACATATATTTTTCCTCCTGTGATTAGATAAATAATCTGTGGAGAGAATCTCTTAGGTATTATTAATATCCTAATTTCCAAGTCTGTCATTCAAAAGCTTTAGACCACGTTGATAGTCCTTGTGTAAATCATTTTCTGCAATGGGGATTACACAGTAGCAATTAATAATTAGCTAGGATCAATCTTTAATCATCTTCTGACCTTTTCACATAGAATGTAGGTGACATTATAGTAAACCGTTACAATGAGATATATCTTATAGGTGAATTTTTTGAAAGACAAGGTCAGGAAGAACAAATAATGAGGTTCTTGTCTCTGATTTAAAATGACAAAAAAATATCTAGCAAACAATGCATAAGTTTTGATTACATTCTTCTAAAGGAATTTAAGAAAGAGGGATAAATTTGAATTTGAACTAGAGAATAGATAATAAAATGTTTTTAATTTTCCTAGATATGATGACATAATGTTTACATAAGAAAAAGTATTTACCCTCAAAACTTTCATGATAATTTTTTTTTTTTTGTCTTTTTAGGGCTACACCTATGTCATATGGCATATGGAGGTTCCCAGGCTAGGGGTCTAATTGGAGCTATAGCCGCCGGCCTATGCCACAGCCACAGCAACGCCAGATTCGAGCCACGTCTGCGACCCACACCACAGCTCATAGCAACGCAGGATCCTTAACCCACTGAGCCAGGCCAGGGATTGAACCCGCAACCTCATGGTTCCTAGTCGGATTTATTTCCACTGAGCCAAGACGGGTACTCCCAAAACTTTTATGATAATTATTTAAGCAGGAAGTTGCCATTGATCTTTGCAAGTACTTGTCAAGTCTCTCATTTAACACCTATATATGTATATATTTATGCACACACATATATATATTTACATACTTAAATTAGCGTATAATATCCTGCTATTGAAATTTGAAATTACATTCCATTTGATCAATACTCTGACTTTAGTCAAATGAGAAGACCTTGAAATATTGTTCTCTTCTGTGTATGTCAGAATCAGTTTTATCTCTTCCAGCCTAATCAGTTTTGTCACACTGCTGAAGGCTTTCTTTCAAGAGAATACTTTTTTTCCCATCCTTTTACTACTCCATGAAAGATACTTTATCATTTTCAAAGCTGCCTTGGCAATCATGAAATCATTTATTCCACTGGCAAATTGTGTCCCTACATGGTTATTTTGCATACATAGATCATGTTTCTTATGGGATCCTCTCATTATTATTTTTTTTAATTGGATATCTATGCCGTTTGTGTATCTGCATGCACAGGTTAATTTAAGTATTTTAAATACAAATACTGAGAGCAGACTTTGAAAGAAATAAAAAATGAATAATGAAGAAGAGACATGTTCCTAAAAATTATGACAGAAATAGCTTGGTTAATAGTACCCATGATATTTACATTAAAATATAAAACTTAACATTTATTCCTAAGTGTAATCAGAATAAGATGTTGATTTTTAAAGGTATAGGCAAAAGTAAATCATTTGAATTATCATGTTCAACAACATGTTTGCAATGAAGGATGAGTAATCTTATAAAAACTAAACCACATATGCTCTCATGAATATGAAAACACTGAATCATTGAGTACTTCCAAGAAGGCTCAATATGCATAGAACAAACTTACCGATTTTCTCAACCTTTTGAGAATGTATACTGCTATATTGTCTATAAAATAAATACAATAAATATAGATAAAATGTACCAAGCATGGTATAGGCAGAATATTATGTTTTGTATACATATTTTCATTTAGGCATCATTAATTTCTGGTAAAAATGCTGCTACATTTGTAGATGATGAAGCTAAGGCTCAGAATATGAGATAGTTCAAAGCTATATAGCTAATGAGCTGAAGGGCCAGAAATGAAAGCTGTGTTTTTTGACTCCAAAATCCCTGAAACACCTTTTTATTTTCCCAGCTAATGAGTAGAAAGCTGTCCTCACCAGATTCACTTATTCACCAAACAGTTGTTGACCATCTACTCAGTGCCAGGTATTGTTCTAAACATGCAAAATACATCAGCAAACAAAACAAAGGTCCAGTGGAAAAAACATCTGCATGAAAGTATTTTAAAATGACAAAGCATAATCTATAATTGTATCCCTAAATTCATCTTTAAATACACATTATTAACTCTATTTTGTTATAGCATTCTTTTCTAGTGATACCTTTTCAGTAACTGATAGCTCTTGGGTGTTCATCTCCTACTGCTGGTTAGAAATTTACCACACATATAAAGTACATATTTATTACTTCATAAGTCAGAACTCTGACAGGTGTCTCACTAAGCTAAAGCTAAGCTGTCTGGAGGCTCTAGGCAAGAACCTATTTCCTTGCCTTTTCCAGGTTCTTCAAAGTCAGCAGTGTTGCCTCTCTGACCATGCTGTCATAGTAGCAGCCCCATCTGCTGCTCCCTAATTGAAATACTCATGTGATTGGATTGGAGCCAATATGATAATACAGAGTAATCTCCTATGTCAGGGTCCTTAATTTAAATCATATCTGCAAAGTCCCTTTTGTTATATGAGTCAACAAATTCATAAGTCCCAGGTTTTGGAACATTAACATTTTGGGGGTGGGGTGTTGATCTTCCCACCACAATTTGCTATTTCAGGTATGTGCATGTATATATATATACATATATATATATATTTCTATATTTCTAAACAGTCTTAGGCAAATGTAATACATTATTTCAGAAATCCTAATACTCAATATTATTCCTACATATATGATGACATGACTTACATTCAATATTTTTTATTTTATTTTATTGAACTGTCTAGAAATTATACTATTTCACTATTATAGAAAAAATTCTTACATTGCATAAAAATACCATATTTATCTATGTCTCTTCATTTATATATGTCTCCCTATGCTTCACCTTTTATGTAACTGATGAATGGTATAAACACTGGGTTCTGCCCCAGGGGAGAATATATAGAACAATTAAAAATATATTGTGTGAATTAATTTGCTTTATTTTGGTATTTATAGAACATTCAAAATGAGACACCTAGGAGTTCCCACTGTGGCACAAAGTGTTAAGAACCTGACTGCGGTGGTTCAGGTTGTAGAGGTGGGAGTTCGATCCATGGCCCTGTGTAGTGGGTTAAAGGATCTATCATTGCTGAAGCTGTTGTGTAGGTCACAGCTGTAGCTCAGATTCAATCCCTGGCCCAGGAACGTCCATGTGCCACAGGTGTGGCCATTAAAAAAAAAGAGATACCCAGTATGGAATTGGTTCCAGACTGTCTGGCAAAAATCTCATGAAACCCATGCTTAATTGTTAAGTGACTTTGCACACAGTACCCAATATATCTGGCTTCTATTATTTTCCATATAGCTATTGTATTTAATGTTAGCACAAACAGTGGAAGTAAAATGCATAGAAGAATTCCTGGCATTGTTCAAGAGTCAACTACATACACACACACACACACACACTAACTCATAGGTGCGTATATATATATATATATATATATATTTTTCTTTATATAATAAAATTTAGTCAGCCATAAAAAAGAAGGATATTCTGCCATTTGCAGCAAAGATGGACCTTGAGAACATTATGCTGGGTGAAATAAGTCATACAGAGAAAGACAAATACTGTATAACCTCACTTATATGTATAACCCAAAAGAGCTAAACTCATAAGAAAAATATTAAATGCTTAGTACAGATACATATTCAAAAAAGTTATATGTTACCATATAAGAATAATTAATAATATTATTATTACTGTCTTATGGAGTTCACATATGATCACTGTAGTTTAAATTTGAGATTTCAAAACCCTCAGTATCTGAAAAAGTTAAAATATATGAGATTTTAAAGGGAAAGAAGATGAAATGTAAATATGAAAGGAAAAAGTTAAAAGTCAGAATCACCAAAAAATTGTCCAAGTTCATATGACAATGAATTAAGGAAAGATTAAAATAAAACAAAGTAAATTAAAATGGGAGAAATCAGTGATTCAACACTTCAAAAGAATTAACGTAATTCAACAGACTGAAGACCAAAAAATCAATGATTATATTAATTGGTGCAAAAAAATTTTGACAAAACCAACACTCCTTCATAATAAAATCTCTCAGTAAACTAGGAATATAGGGGAACTTTCTCAACCTGGCAACGACTAGCTACAAAACCTACATTTAACATCATATTTAGTGGTAAGAAACTTGAAACTTTCCTGATAAGCTCAGGAACAAGTCAAGTGTGTCTCCTCTCACCACTTTTAAACAACATATTAGATATCCTAGCTAATATAATAAGAGAAGGAAAAAATTAAAGGGATACAGAATGAGAAATAAAAATAGTACTGCCTTTATTTGCAGAATACTCAATTATCTACGCAGAAAACGCAAACAAATTGACGAAAAAGAATAACTCCTGGAACAAACAAGCATCTATAGCTAGGATGTAGGATCCAAGGTTATTGTAAAGATGTTATAAAGGACGGTTATCCAAAACATATAAAGAATTCTTAAAACTTGGCAATAAAAAATGAACAGTCTGATTTAAAAAATGGGCTAAGGGCTTGGAGAGATAACTTACCAAAGAAGATATGGGATGGCAAATAAGCATATGAAAAGATACTCCACATCACATGAGGGAATTGCAAATTAATACAACAGTGAGATACCACTACACAGATTTTAGAATGGCCAAAATCTGTAACATTGACAGTCCCAAATGCTGGTAAGAATGTGGAATAACAGAAATTCTTATTTATTACTGGTGGGAATGCAAAATGATACGGCCACTTTAGAAGATGGTTTGCCAATTTCTTACAAAACTAAACATATTCCTACTATAAAATTTAGAAATTTCATTCATTAATATTTACCTAAATAACCTAAAAATTCATGTCCAAATAAAATCTGCACATAGATATTTATAGCAGCTTTAGTCATAATTGCCAAAACTGTGACACAGCCAAGATGTTCTTCCATAGATGAATGGAGAAATAAACTGTAGTATATCCAGACAATGTAATATTATTCAGGGCTAAAATAAAGGAGCTGTCAAGGTGTGAAAAGATATATAGCAGACTTAAATGAATATTACTAAGTGATAAAAGCCAATCTGAAAAGGCTACATACAGTATGGTTTCAATTATATGCCATTATAGAAAAGGCAAAACTAAAGAAGTTGTAAAAAGATCAATGGTTACCAGATGTTATAGGGAAAGGACGAATGAGTAGTCAGAACACAGAATTTTAAGGCAGTGAAACTATTCTGTGTGATACTATAGTGGTAATACACTTCATTAAAAATTTGTGAAATCCACAGAATATACAATACCAAGAGGGAACCCTAATATATACTATGGATTTTGAGTGAGAATGTGTCCATGTAGGTTCATCAATTGTAAGAAACAGACCACTCTGGTGTTCAATGCTGACAGTGACACTGGTGTGTGATGCTGACAGTGACTCTGGTGTGCAGTGCTAACAGTGGGGAGGATGTGAACACGTTGAAGTAAAAAGTGTATGGGAGCTCTCTACTTTCACCTCAACTTTGCTGTAGCCTAAAACTGCTCTTAAAAAATAAAGTCCATCTGGAAAAAAATTAAAAGACACTGAGGAAGGAGTAATGTTTTAAAAATTATGCAAGAAATAAAAAATATAACTAACTTTATTTTTGAGTGGCTACTTTATAACAGGTTCTGTTACAACATTTTGTACTCAGTCTCATTACTCTTCTCCTAATGGTCAAGAGATCCAAAAGATTCTTCAGAAAGATCATAGTATTTAGCATCTCTAAGGTGCTTTCCACCAGATGATATATTTAGGGTCTCATTTTTCCAGGTGAGGGAATAATAAGACATTTAAAAGGCTTATTTACTGTTTAAGTGCCTTAGCCAGAAAGTGACATTCTAAACTGCTGATTATATTTTGTTAACAAGTGCTAGTTACATGACATCACATGGGAAATAACAGCAACTGAGAAATATAGCACTTGGCTTTTCAATCTTTTTCTAATGACTGCATACTAAGAACATCACAGTTCTGTGGATGGTTATCCATCTCTACCTCACTGATTCTAGAAAACTGACACACTGAACTCATCCCTTTTTCCCTTCTCTGACAATATTATTCCATTCTAACCCACATTGTGGAAGGGTGGAGCCCACTCAAAGTATTGCAAAGAAACACCTGCTATAATACCTTTTTAAGAAGCTAATGGGGAGCCAAAACTGAGATGTATCCACATTAACCCTGAGCTTGTTTTTAAAGTCCATGTGATTGAGAGGGTCCCTTTTTAGAAAAAAAAAACCCAAATTAATTTTTAAAAGGTGAATACGTATTTGTAAAAAGAAAAATCACAAAATATTTTCAAGTTTAAAAATCCAACCACAAACATTTTTTTAAAAAATGAGTAGTTCAACTCACATCTGTAACACTTTCTTGCTGTACTTGTTGGTTTAAGTCTTATGGCATATTAGGTGGAAATGGAGTGAGAAATAACCCAAACATAAATATATTTGGAAGTACAATCATTGCTGCTGATAGATTAATTGGAGTTGAGAGTCACTGAGGGAGGATTCAAGGACAATGAGCAACACAGAGAATAATCACGCCATTTATGGAAACAAGGCACTCAAGAAAGACTACAGTTGGTAGTGCTAGTGACATTCAAATTAAGTCAAAATTTTAGTTCTGGAAATTTTAATGTTAAGATGCTTGAAAAATTTCCAGTGGGCCCTTCTACATAAAATTCAAGAGCTTTGCAAAGAGGCTAGAGAGATAATACCACAAATTATTTAAATGTACTTAGTTTCTCCCTATTTCTACAAAAATATGTGTAGAACCAATATTTGCTTTCGATTCTGAATGACAATATTTGGAATGTCTCAGTAACTTGTTTTGGTCAAGGCAGTGTAGAGCACAAGGATGGCAATATGGCATTTTTCACCTTTCAGATTTTCTGTCCTCCTTTCTATAGTTTGGCACCCCAAACCCACTTCCACTATGAGGTAAAATAGAGAGTTGAAAAATTATTCCCCCTTCTTTTATTCCATTTCTATCATAGGAAAATAGTAGTACACTGCAGTAACTTTGAGCTTCTATACTGAATATAAATAACACTTTCCAACTGACACTTTATGGGGGGAATTAACAGTACCTACACAATTTTCTAAGGTATATATTACAATGAATGATGTATTATGTGCGAATTCTCCAATTCTTCAAAAATATTTACATTCTATTAAAAAAATCTAAACCAGAACCTTTTTTTTTTCATTTTACCTATCCATACTTCTGAAAATCCCCCTTTTCATCGCAATGTTTATAAACTATAATTTAAAAGTATTATCTGAGTTAGATTTGAGCTGTTCTCTAAAATACTGGATCATATATTACTTAAAATATAAATCACTGGTCCTGGATACATTTTACTATAATATTTCAGTGGTCTTAAGTTTATAATTATTTTTTAAAACTCAGATTTTCTTGTATATAAATCTACTATAAGAGCATTTAAACAATGTAAAACCAGGAGTTCCCTAGTGCCTTAGCAGTTAAGGATTCAGCATTGTCACTGCTGTGGCTCAGGCTTGATCCCTGGAAGGAATTTCCATATGCCACAGGCCTAGCTAAAAAAAATTACAAAGTATATAAAATCTATACTTCTTACACAGTAAGCATCTTGATCCTGAAATCAGTTGCTATTTACGTTACAGAAGGTGATAAAAGTATCAGAACTCTCCTGAATATAATGCATGTTTAAATTATAATATTAGAGAACGCTACAGGTAAGATATATATTTTCCTTCAAATTTCTTGAAATTATTATTTTATTTATTTATTTATTTTTCTTTTTAGGGCCACATCTGCAGCACATGGAAGTTCCCAGGTTAGGAGTCGAATAGGAGCTGCAGCTACCAGCCTACACCACAGCCACAGCAACATGGGATCAGAGCCATGTCTGAGATCTACTCCACAGCTCACGGCAATGCCAGATCCTTAAGCCACTAAGCAAGACCAGGGACAGAACAGACATCCTCATGAATATTAGTCGAATTTGTTTCTGTTAAGCCAAAATGGGAACTCCTTGAAATTTTTGATTTTATATATTTTATCACTGTGTGAATTATTTCATGAAGTTCAATATAAAATACAAGATTCAGCTGGGGTGTCCAATAAGAAAGGGGATTATACTTTGAAAAGTAGAGGAAGGAAGCGATAAATAGTAACCATGGCTACATGACCAATAGGAGAAACAAGAGCTATAAAACTAGATATATTTTATTTTTTATTTTTATGTCATGTTTGCATATGTTAACCAGTTCCTCCCTTTCCTCTTCCCGGATATGATAAACCTATAATTCAAGATTTCTGTGATTGCAAATCCAACTATGATAGGAACTAAGCTAGGCTAACATTATCACCTACAAATAGATGCAGCTATTTATGGACTTTGTATACTCTGTTCTAGAAGAGAGCATGGGTATGTTTTCTAATGTATAAGAGATAGGTGTGGACAGTGGAAGTGTTGGGTGTTCTATATTGCTGCTGAGAGGTTTAAATGCTTCTTAAGGGTGTGTAGGGACTCTGCACCTAGCAGGCTGCATCTCATGACTCTATGCTATGCAGTTGCACACATCACAGTTGAGAAGCTGGAGATTTGCTCAGGATTCATTTCTCCATGTGACTTGTACTAGAATATCCTTTCTTTTCTCCAATTCTCAATAGAATTGGAGAAAAGAAAGGAGAAAACTTTTTCTATGGAGGAAGTTGCAGGAAAAACAAGCAGAGTCAAATCTTTGAAAATCAACAACATTGGTACAAGTAGACAGCTAAAATCGGCAATGATTCACAACTGAATTGCTGAGATTTACTGAAGCTTCCAAGAGAGTGACTGAAAAATCTCTGGGGTGGCAGCTTATAATAAGGTTGCTGAGATTCACATTGGCTTCCCAGGTGATTTCCTGTGAATCACCCATTTCTGACATCTTTTTGTGATTTAAGCTTCACTTGACTTGCCAACAGTTTTGTTACAGTTAATTCCTCGATCTCTTTCTAGGTTATATTTAGGGCATCTTCTGCTTTTCTGATTGTAACCTCACTGATTAAATTGCTCATTTATTTTATATTTTAAACCATTAATTTAAAAATAAATTTAGTATATTATGTTTAGAATATAATCAAGTTTCACAAGATACATTACAAATTATGTCTGGTATTATAAGTGTTCGGAGGTATTCTGAGAAAAGGAACTTACAAGTATAGATGACTAGAGCATAAACAATAAAAATAAGTTGGAAAAAAATAAATTATGTAGAAAATTTGGAAAGATATATAAATCTGACCCAGCGACTCTACTCCTGATTAAATACCCTAGAAAAAAACTTGTACCTATTCACATCAGACATGTACAAAAATCTTCATTGTACCATTTTTAATTGTATTTAAAAACTACATACAATCTAAATGTCTACCAGCAAAAGGACTGATGAGCAAATAATTGTGACATATTAATAGATTAACCTTATATTAAAAATATTGGACTACAGCTAGAAGTAACAAGGAGGGTGGATCACAAAAACCTAATATTAAGCAAAAAGTAATATTAAGCAAAAAGATGCAAAGCACAAAGGAATACTGACATCATGAGTCCACTGAGATAAATTCTTAAAACAGAAAATGGAATGTTTTGATTTTTAGAAATGCTTATATAGGGGGCAAAGTATAAAGAAAAGAAAGGAAATGCTAATCAAAATCTTGGGTAGTGGTCATATCAAGGTTGGAGGAGAATGTTCTGATCAGTGATGATAAACATGAGGCTTTTGGGGTCATGTAAATACGACATCCTTTGGCATATGTGTGATTACAATGGTTTGTGATTTATGATTTTTTTCTATAAAGTGTGTGTGTATGTTCCTGGTAGCCTTCTGTCCATATATTACAGTTCGAAGGAAAATTTCCTATTAAAAAGGAAATGAGAGCAAACAAACAAAAAAGACAAGACAAAACAACCAAAAAAAAAAAAAAAAATGCTGCATGAACAAAGAAACTTAGCAGGAGCATCCAGAATTAGCAAAATTACGAAGTCAGATGGAGGCTACTTTCCGTAACCCTAAAGCTGTAGTAAGTTACCCCTGATTGTGATTCCATGGATCAATTCTCAGAATGTATTTATTTTCAGAATATGATCATAAACAAATTTAACAACAGAATGACTCAATCAGACAGGCACATGATTATATCAGTTGGTCTCTTTGGAAATTATAATTTAAAAAATTTTTAAATAAAAAAAAATTCAGAGCCCTCTCAATTTCTTTTTACCACACTATAAAAGCATTCTCCTTCCCTTGAATTGTGGGGACTTGCAGACAGCTTGCCATGGTTGCAGACCCTAAGATGAAATTTTCCGT
This sequence comes from Sus scrofa, assembly GCF_054392235.1. Classification (NCBI taxonomy): domain Eukaryota; kingdom Metazoa; phylum Chordata; class Mammalia; order Artiodactyla; family Suidae; genus Sus; species Sus scrofa. The sequence continues at coordinate 68,365,534 of NC_139390.1, forward strand.
TCATCCCAAATAAACCCAATCTTTGGCAGAGAAACATCTGGCAGTCTATTTTTTTTTTTTTAAGGTCAATATAAGAGGTGAACTTAAAGACAAAAATAAAGGGTTTTGTAAAACTTTATGAATACAATATACCTGCAAATATTTCTAACATTATAAAAGATTCATTGGTTGAGATTCCAAAAATAGGTTTTCTTTTCTATTGCTTTAGATAATGCTTTTAAAATAAACATTGGGAGAGTTCCCTTCGTGGCTCAGTGGTGAACAAATCCGACTAGGAACCATGAGGTTGTGGGTTCAATCCCTGGCCTTGCTTAGTGGGTTATGGCTCCAGCGTTGCCGTGAGCTGTGGTGTAGGTTGCAGACGCAGCTCAGATCTTGTGTTGCTGTGACTGTGGCGTAGGCCAGTGGCTATGGCTCCAATTAGACCCCTAGCCTGGGAATCTCCATATGCCGCGGGAGTGGCCCAAAAAATGGCAAAAAGACAAAAATAAATAAATAAACAAACAAATAAAATAAACATTAGGGTAAAAGCATATTGCTGAAAACATAGAGAGTTCTGCTCTCAAATGTGAAAAAGAAATATATTTTCTCATAAACTTCAGTAAGTGAGGTAGTATATTTCTCACTAACAAAGTCTTTATATCTAATAAGCAACCAGGACTTACTTGAATGAATGAATGAATGAACACATGCTCAGTCTTTGCTATTAGTATCACTGACTTACTCCTACATTTTTAAATCAACAGTGTTATTTATTAAATATGTGTATAGCCTACACAATTCCACTGAATTACATAATTACAGCTGAATAAAGATTTATCATTTAGCAGCTTACTGATTAGGGTTAATTTAGTTTTGTAGTCAAAATGCCTAAAGGAAATAGCAAGGATCTACACATGCACTACTTAATACATATAAATTATACACTATTACATACTCACCCTTTAAAACTATTGTTTAATTATGGCATCAATGTGTTAACGCACTTGACATGTATTCGGAAAATGCAAAATTATTTCAAATGACAAGCCTAGTAGATCAAAGTCAGACTGTAAAATAAATTTCTTCCCACATTTCACATGAGAAAAACAAAACACAAAAAAACTGAAGGCTTTAAAATCCCATTAAGAATGACAAGTATTTTAAAAACAAAGTTTGATTAAATTGTAGAGAGCTGAAGTTGTTTATTAAAAGAAACAATACATTACTTTGAAAGTACTAGGTAAAATAATAAGACTTTAAAAAGCAGTCCAAAAATGCAATTTACAATTTGCCTCTGGGCCTCCTGCCTGCCTCTACTAGCCAGCAAAAAAATAAATAATAAAATAAAATGTTTTAAAGTTAGAATGGTTTTTCCATAAGTGTAAAACTATAATTTTCATTTATTGAGGTTCTGGAGTTAATTCACTAACTCAGAGGAATGTCAAATAGCTAAAATTATTTTTATTATTACTACTCCACCACTTTAATCTATGAAACAGAATACTTTATGTTTATAATTATGGTTTCAAAATATATGTTTCAAAACATATCTTGTTTCAAAATGTCTTTCAAAAATATCTTGCTCCAATCAAGATCTTGCTTCAATAAATTATTGAGAATAATATTTTATTTGGAACATACCAAACTGACGCTCTTAAAAATCATGTAAACTGTGATCTAGGTCTTTTGATAACATAGGTGATAAAAGATGAGTTAAAAATTGTGTTCTACACTCAGAATGTTGCAGGTGAATGGGAAATAAAGAAAACAAAATGTGATCTGGCATATTCAGTGATAGTGTTACATTCAGGTTGTTATTAGAACATAAAAACTGGCTCAAACAGCTTGACCATCATTTTCCTTGTCTCCTAAAACAAAATGCTCTTTTTCTTTCAATTTTTCTAAACTGAATATATTAATATTTGAAACAGTACAGTACAGTAAGTGGAGCAGTATTTTATATTATATCCTATTTGAGTTTTAATTAGCCTATTATTTGGTCCTAAAAATTAATAACAAACATCCTAAAAATACTAGTGTATATTGCCTTTTGTCACTCTGTATAAAGCAAACAATGTAAGTAAAGAAAGGCTGTATCTAGTATCATGTCTGATTTGGGTCTTTAATAGTAATTCAATGGGAAAAACAAGTGGTGTGTGAGGAGTTACAAGTTCACATACTGGATGGTAAAATGTGAGATTTCAATTGTCCTAAGTGGAGAATGAGAACATAGGCAAGGGCCAGTTGCTAGAGACATCTCATAAACCATGCTGAGAATGTGAAGTTTATTCTTTAGGAGATCCTGAAAGCATAGAAAGTTAAGTAATTTGTTAAATGTTAGAATAGTCAATCTGCTGGAAGTGAGAAGAAGGGATTTGAGTGGGTAGAAGAGAGAAGGCATTGAAATCACTTGGGATTTTAATACTGTTTACAACTTATGGTAAGAGGCTACTTGTGGTTGATCAAAGTAGGCATACAGAAGAGGGACAGACAGTTACATTTCCAAGAAACATTTTTACATCCTCCTATTACAATGTAAATATGCTGTTTGCTTGTAAGAGTTTAGCCATGAGCAACGTGTCTTGGAGCCCCTTTAGATCCAGGGAAGATTCAGGGACAGTATAATGTAAATGGAAGTTATTCTTGCACTTTTGCTAGCTGCTACATGAGAAGACTGAAGGAGACAGCAGTTTCATGGAAAATGAAATTGGAAAGAACCTGAAGATCTGAATCAGCATATATAGAGAGTCTTTGGTCAAGCAGGTGTTTTTTATTGGAGACTTTTTCTTTTTTTACATAAAATAGATTATCCAAAATATTACAAGGTATAAAAGCAGCAGAACTTCAGGACTGATTATATGTGCACTTGGGTGTGTGTGCATCAGAGAGAGAAAGAGAGAGAGAGGAGGTATTAGTGATTACACTCAGGTAGAGCTGGTAAGACATTTCCCACTCCTTCATGTGACTAGGGATAGGTATATAAAAGTTAAAACCACAGTTAATAAATACATTTTCTTTCATCTAAAATTTTTAGAAATAATTCTCTCAAATACAATGTTCCTTTTTTAGTTGATATTATCCTGCTTAAAGCAGATGGTTTTAAATCCGCAACTGTGAAAGTTCTGATATTTTACTTTACTTAAAAGCTAACAAGTTAGCCTGCCTCAGTTTCATGTATATAGACTGACTTAAGAACCTGACTGCAGACACAGAAGGTTTATTATTCCCAAGATCTGGTTTGGGATGGTTCCCCAAATGCCAATCCCCTTAGGTTGAAGAGAGGGGGATCAGGTATTTACATCCCAGGAAATAAACCCCCCAAATTAAGGGATCCTAATTGCTTTGAGCTGCTGGCTCATCTGTTCATACTCCCCACCAGAGAAAGCAATTATTCATTATTCTGGAATGTAAGTGATTGTATCCAGAACAGGGTGGAGAAGGCTTTATTTTTATTAACCTTAGGTTGTTTCTAGAGTCTCCCTGTGTAGGCAATCAACTTCTCTAACTTCCAAAGCATGTCTGGCATTCAAACATGCTCTTTCCTCAGAAGACCAGGATGGTACAGAACATGAGAAGTCCAGGAAAAATTGTCTCCAACACATTTATGTGTACAGTATAGACATAGATGCAGATGTATACAAACACATAGATACATGCACTTATGGTTGATCCTCATTACTTATGAAAACAACATTTAGAAGTTTACCTACCACTAAAATTTATTTGTTCACCTTAAACTGGTAATCAATATAAGCTGCACTTCTGCCTCAGGATAGAGATGGCAGGAACCAGTTGCAGCGTTGTGCCAGAAACTCAGGCTATGATACCAGTTGGACGAGTTTGAATCCCAACTCTGGCACCTGTTAGTGACACAGACAGCCTCAGGCAAGTTTCTTAACACTTCTGAACCTCATTATCTCTTTTGTAAAAATATAAAGCATAGCATTTACCAAAATTAGTTGTTTTTAGTATTTAAGATTATAATCTATGCTATATATAGATACATCTATATATCTGTATATACCTTCCATTGGAGCAATATTTCATTATTTGCTAATTCAGTGCTCCAGTGATGTAATATGCAGGGAGCTGAGAAGATACAAGGAGCCAAGGAAGGGAGCTTGCCTGAAGTGTGCAATTCCGAGGGCAGGCTCCTCATCAGAAAAAGGGGCCTGCCTGAATGGTGCAATTCCAAGGGCAGGTACCTAAACAAGGGGATAACTGCCTGTATGGTGCAATTCCAAGGACAAGCCCTAGAAGACAATAAGGCTCGCCTGCTAACTTTGGTAGGGAACTGAATTTTCCAGGAAACAATTTCCATTTTGCGTTGCTGAGTGGGGATTGTTCCATGGATGACTTAGTCTTTTCTGTTATTTACTTGTTATTCAGTTTTTCCTCAGTCTTTCCTGATTATTTGCTTATCATCCTTATTTCCCATTCTTATTTTCCTGTGGTGATTTGTGATTTAACAAAATTACAACAATAATAAGAATTTCATCCTGAAGGACTTTCCCCTATTTAAATCCAACTTAATTAAAAACATAGTGTTTATCTACTAAATAGTTACACAGTAAACTCTAGAGTTAGGATTTTAATGAGGTTTATAGAAGTTAGACATATATTATTCATGATCAAAAGAAACCTAGCTATGAGTTTTGTCCTTGATTTTAGAAGCTTTTAGTGATAGCTGGCTAAGTTGATTTATATTTTCTCATACTGTCTCTCTGCTAAGGACACTTTGAAGATAGACACTAGTCTGAAGGCAAGAATTGTTATGTCTGTGGCCTCTTCAGTTTGTAAAGATTGGCTGGCCATGAAATGGTTTGTGCTGGGTCTCCTCTTTCCCACATGATATGTTGTGCCTGTTTGTCCTTGAATTGTACTCACTAAATTTAGTTAAATTGAAAATTTTAGAACATGATGTATTGCTGCTGTACCATGTGATTAAAAAAAAATCTAAAAGTTAACCAATGTACTTTTAACACTATGATGTATTCTGTAGTTAGAAACTGTCTATATAATCAACCACTTATGCCAATAAAATTTGAGCAGTCCTGCGCCCTGAAAGAAGGGACAAAGAGGATGTCTCTGTGTGCATTCGCCAACACTGTCCATCCCTGACAGGGTGTGCATCCCTGGCCACTGGAGCTGGACTCCGGCAGTAATAGACTATAACTACTGTGAATAGGCAAATCAACTGCATATAGATATAGATATCAATATATATAGACAGCATGTGTGAAGTTCCTTCTTTTCTTCTTCCTTGAGTCATTCAGTTCAAAAGTTGTTAGGTGAGGATGTACAAGGTAATTGTCTGTTCTAGTTGGACAGTTGGAGCATTGATCTGTTTGGGTGTCAAAGCTTGAGTAAGATGACAAGAACATCCAATATACCCAGTGTGGGGTGTCAGAGATGGGGCTTGATGAGGAGGATGTTCATGTGGAGAGTGAGCAGCAGTGACTGCAGTGTAATTGAGCTGCCTCATGCAAGATATCAAGGCACAAGCAATATGAAGAGCACACCATAAAGAGTGTCTTTGGCATTGATGGTGAGGGGATATTGTTTACATACAGGAAGACTGATCAAGTAAATATTCTGAAGATGAGGAAAACTAGTTTTCTATGGTTAAAAGCTTCTAGTAGCCCATACATGAGCAAATATTACAAAGGAGGACACACTAGAATGAACCTTGTGCTATTAAACTTATTTGGGTTTGTCACTGTGTACTTAGTTTTCAATACCTACAAAAACATATAGACATGTGTACCTATTTATATTTTGTAACCCACAGTTCTCTCCACAAACAAAATCTGAAAGCCCCAACTCCCAATAGTAGTGAGCATGCCCAATACTCAAATATTTACTTCTAAGTATCATTATTAGATTCAATTTATATATTCTTGGGAAGAATATCACAGAAGAATGTTTGGCTCTTCTCACTACATCTGAAGTGGTACCCAAGGAAGATTTTTTCTACCATTTGTGGTATTCATTCTGATAATTTTGAATAAGGTGCTACTTGGAGAAGTACTCCAAGGGCTTCTTAGAGAAATAGTTGATTCCAGGGCTGGATAAAGGATATCTTTTTGTTCTAGGAAGTCAGAAAGAACAGTGAGAACACATCAAAAAGACTAAAAAGGGACTCTCATTGGCCAAAAATGTCACAATGTGAACATTAATGTAGATATTAATAGTAAAAGATTATAATCTATTGACTGCAATAGCAATTCATGTTCCCTACTGGTATAAATAAACTGTGAAAACATGAATAAATGTGGAGATTTGAGAAGATCTGTCTATGGAATAATGCCAATTAATAATTTTCAAGTGATGAAGAATTAGAAAATTGTTTTGCCATCAATCAAGTAAGAACCAATGATGGTAACAATAGAATATAAATAATATTTGGAAGAGGATTGATAGTTACATTGTCTCCAAATGTGGTCCTGTAACACATTATTAATAAAAAATAAAAAAGAATAGTTCTACAGCAGAGAAAAAGCACCTTTTTCAAGTTATCAAAGTTAATATTACAGGCAGTATGACAAATCTGCACTGGGTACTATTTCATGGGATGCAGCGAGAAGAGGTCATTCTTCTGTGATATTTTGCCAAGACTACATAACCTGAAATCATAGGAAAATATCATCCAAATGCAGGAATACATCACAAAACACCTGGCCTGTAATCATTAAATGTGTCATGGACATAGAAGCCAAAGCCAAAGGATATGTTCCAGATTGGAAGAGATTAAATAGATAACTACTGAATAAAATGAGTTTTCCTGGATTCGATCCTTTTGCTCTACAGGAGATTGCTGAGATAATTGTCAAAACTTGAATGGGGACTGAGAGTTAAATGGTATTAATGTATCATTGTGAATTTTCTAATGTTTATTTACACTATGATAATATGGCAACATGTCCTTGTTTATAGGCAGCACAAATTACAGTACTTAGGGATGACTGAAAGCCATGTCAACAAAAATCTCAGTTTATTATATGATTCCTTTTTTTTCCTTTCTTTCTTCCTTCCTCCCTTCCTACCTCCTTCCTTCCTTCCCTCCCTCCTTTCTTTCTTTTCTTTTCTTTTCTTCTTTCTTTTCTTTTCTTTTTTTTCAGCTGCAGCTGCAGCATATAGAAGTTCCTCTGAGCTACAGCTGCCAGCCCACTCCACAGCCACACAACACTGAATCTGATCCATATCTGTGACCTACATCACAGCTTGCAGCAGCACCAGATCCTTAACCCTCTGAGTGATGCCAGGGAGTGAACCTGCATCCTCACAGAGATTATGTCAGGTTCTTAACTTACTGAGACACAACTAGAACTCTTATTGTACGATTCTTGCAATATTTCTGCATGTTTAATTTTTTGACTTAAAAATTTAGCCTAGTCATATCTGCAGCAGAGAATAACACTTAGCACATACATATATCTTTTAATACACAATCTATTTTGTAAAGGTACCTATATATGGAACATGTTTTTCTTTTTATGATTACAGGTCATATTTTAAGAGTGTTGTTGGCTTTAGGCAATCTTATATTTGGAAACATCATCATATTAATCATATTAAAATATCATCCAACCATATTAAATCAGATTTAAATCTGACTGTATCATAGGAAGTTGAATCGTATTGAGTTGCACTAATGAGTGGACTAATATTGAATATACTCTGGAAGAATAATTATTTAGAGTTTTTATTATTTTACAGCTATCAATTATATTTTAGAAGACTTAAATTTAATTACAATTCATTGCACACACCTAGTCCCCAGGCATTGTATATTGCTGATTTAGAATATTTCAGTATGTGAGACAGCACAGTACACTACTGAAGCAAATAGCAAAGATGTGTTTTATTAAAAGGATTAATCTATATCTGAATGTTGGGTATACACTGAACTAAATAATCTAGAATATTGTTAAAACATCGTTACTAAGTTTTGCATTTCACTATTTTGCATAATTATTTCCAACACTAGATACTTTGCAAATTAATATTGCTCTATCATTATTATTTTGAAATTTTATAGTTAAGGCTGAGACAATTTGTTTTACTGGGCCATTTTTAATATTTTTAACACAATAATATCCATTAGCAATGTATAATTTAGTCAGAGGAAAATTGCTTTTAAACAATCTAAGGAGGGTATAATTTGTCTTGTATAATGGCATTTGTGAAAAACAACTACTGCGCAAAACAAAGAGGCTCTTATGTATTGTTACTTGCGGGTTCCCACTGAGGCAAGGAAGATTCACAAAAAGCATACACCTAAAGTTGAACAACTTTGGTGCAGTCCCTGGATTTTCTGAATATCTGATTCATTTGTAGATTTTTGCATTTGAAGCCATTTAAAAGCAATAAATGGGTTTCTTTTTATATTTGGGATCAATTCTGCTAAGCTCCAGTGTTCTATCTATACCCACCTCTTGCACTCCATTTCCCAAATAACCTCCCTGTTCATTAGCAATGCTTTGCAAATACCGAAGCCAATGAAGTGCACTCATATAATTTGTGTTCAAATGGTAAAAATGACCTCAGAGTGAGAGTTATTTTGTGGTTTTCCACCTTTGAAGTCATTATTGCTTAATTTTTCACTTTGCCTGAATGCCACAGAAACATTAGTAGTGGATTCATGAATTACTAATGTGGTGCTTAGAGGTGAAATGTAAAGACCTCATCCAACTCTGAATATTTGCATGTACATTGCAGATAATTAAGTGGCAGATAGGTAATATTCTCCCCCTTCCTGATGTTGTGGGGTTCCAACAGTACAGGATATTTACTATAATGTACTTCTCAGCATTAACCCCACTTTAAGAAGGTCTAGGTGTCAGGTGTCTATGTTTCAGTGTGCTTGGAACTTCACTGGCAATGCTGCTCTTTTGTCGTTTATCTGAAGGCTAATATAATTTAGCCACATTATATAAGACCTACAAGCTATAGGCATAAAGGCAATTCTTTGCTTTGCTTTGCTTTAGTAAGTTTAACAGTCTCATTTGATCAATATGAGTTGATAACATTTGCTTAAGAACTAGCTAGAGAGTTCACCTGTCCATAATATTTATTTTATAAAATAATTTGCAATATGTGAAAATAAAATGCAATCAACAGGATGGAACACTGTTTTGTTTTAAAACTGGCACATGTCTTTTCTTATTTAATATTGTTTACTTGCTCTAGGTCATTTGCTTTAATCTTGGAAAACAGTAACAGAATATTTATTATATCGTTTCAAAGTTTATGATATATTTACAAATGCATTAGCTAATTTAATACAACAAATCTGTAAGCTTAATAACTGATACCTAGATTTTCAGCTACAAAATATCGTTATTTAGTATCAAATGAGACAAGCAGAATTTATCTTTGCTTCTCATTTACACATATTAAACATGTTTTGTAAAATTCCAGCTCAAACAGAAATTAAACCACGTATGGAATCTGAAATTGAATACAATAATTATTTTCCTATACTTAATCCTACTTCATCAATTGCATGCTTGTAAAAGAAAAAAAAATGCTTGCTTTCAGGACAAATAAAAGGATGGTATCGGAGACTTGCTTTATAGTTTTGTCATTTCATAATAATCCTAGTTTTTGTTTGTTTAAGTCTCCTCTGAAATGTCAGATTTTATTCAACAGATGTTTACTGAAGTGTTATTTTAAATTGAGTTAAGGGAATTAAAACAAGGTCTCAGAGTATATTCTTTTTCTTTATTATAGGGTACTTTTTGAAACACAGCAACTTAACGATAAATGGAAAGCAAGGCTCTAGGATCTTACACAAGCTCTACATTTTTAAGAATTTTGTAAGCATAAAATTACATGTGTTTTTCATAATTTTGAATGGATGGTCTCTATAACATACCGTGAAACTCATGCTTTAATTAAGAATTTGGGGAGGGATTTGGAAGAAAATACTGTTTTTGAAAGTTAATTACTAAGTTTGGATAAAGCTTCCTGTTGAATAAGATACGAGGTACAACTTGGACAAAAATAGCTCACATATTACATTGTAGGTGGCTACATTTCTAGCAAAAGTAGGATGGAAGATATTGCCACAGGACTAAGATGGTTTCCAAACACTTAATTTATAACATTTTTTTTTCCTAATAATAAATCCTGTTCTATACCTTGCCTCAATGGATTGAAAACAAAATAGACAAAAGCAAAACCAGGCAAATACATAAACACCACCATCACCACCATCAGTACCAACATCAACCACAAAACATAAAAAAGTATGCTTCTTCTTGAAGATACTTTATTAAAAACAGAAAATTTCATCCCCCCCCCCAAATTTGAAGGTTTTAAATTGTAAAGGAATTTTCCTATTGGTCTGCGAAAATTTTGCCTATCACTGACATACGTATTTCCTATCTTCCCTATGGCTAGTGAAGAAACATATGGCCAAGGAGATGACCATCAGAAGAATCCAGGCCAGCGTTTGACTCAGATGCTAGTGACCAAAACAAACACACACACACATACACACACACAGATGCCCACAAAAAACTTCCCCCCAAAAAAGGGATGGGGGAGCAGGGGAAGTTATAAAATGTTTTGTAAGTTTTAGAGGTCTGTAAATTTTTGACTGATAATGGTTGGTATGAAATAAAGGTACAGAGGTCATTACCTGGCAGGAAATTGGAAATGGTACAAGAGAAAATAGTGCTTGTAGCAAATTCAAGTTCCTGGTACAGAAAAGCCAATAATAGAGATTGTGGGGTATAGTAGACATGGCCGTAGGAGAGATTACTTTCTTCTTTTTGGTAAGATTTTGCACATTTAAGTCTAGCAATTTAGTCTTGAGTGTTGCTCATCAGCCCTGCTTGTAATACTCTGAGCTGCCACCAAAATATCTCAAAACAAAACCAGAAATATATTCATATCACCTTTGAACATAGAATAAAATTATAAAGGTTATTATTAAATTTTTTCCTGTGAACTTTGCTAATCTTCTCTATACTATATACTTCATACATAGGGTTCAAATTAACTCTAAAAGTATGTTAATTTGGTAGTTTCTATAAGATCACAGTACAGTATCATCTAAATACTGAACTCCTAAAATTGGATGTACAAAAAAGTACAATTAAAAAAATTAATATTAAGACTGTGAAGTCATGTGAAGTTTCCTCAGATATCTTTCTCTTACTACAATTCTCTAAGCTTGAAAATTTATTTTATGATAACTAAAGAATTAATTTAAGCCTAAAGTAAAAATTTTTATACATTTTGCAGCATAGAGGGTAATAAGGATTTTTGATTTGTTTTGTTTTGTTTCCAAACTTAAAAAAGGAATAACTCTTTTGAGTGCCTTTATTTCCTTTCTCTATGTAACATTTTCTACCTCGTCAAAAGATCATGATCCCCTTTTCATCTTGTGATTGTCATGTACTTTCAAAGTTGTCAGAACCGAAAAGGAGAGTGATCATTTCACATTGCCAGCAACCTTGCATGACATGTGTTCCATAGCCATTAAATATCAATTCAGAAAGAAACTGCTACGACAAAGATATTTTTGATAGTCACTGACAACCATTTGATACAAAATTCATGGATTATAGGTGCATTTACTACTGCTGCATAAACTACAAGTAGCAGAATGAGGTTGTAGTCTTATAAGAATATGAAGGGTTATGAGTGAAAGATCTGTTAATAATGAGCTGGAGCTTGACATCAGGTCATTAGGAACTTACATATTAAATATACTGTTCTCTATATAAGAAAACACCGCATTAATTTTTAATTGACATCTATTTAGTTATATACCTACCTACTGACCTACCTACCCATCTACCTACTTTATCAGTGTTTTGAAATTTTGACTGGGAAAAGTACTGTTTGACAAAGTAATTTCAAATGATAACATTCTCTTAAATTCACTTAGACCAATTTATATTAATATTCTTAGTGTCATCCTTTCTGAATATTGGAAATTCTCTTATTTACTCAGAAGAGAAGGAGGAACACTATGTCAAGAACCTTCCATTTGGAAGGAACAGTTCCAGGACCAATAATAAAGACCTTGCAGTACATGAGGTGAAATATATCATTATTTCCACACCCCATCTCTGCTCAGTTATAACAGGTCACCACTCTGTGTTACTCTCATTTCACCCTCTGCAATCCTTACAGAAGGCTCTCCACCACCCAAGGAAAGACTCTTCCATAATACCCCAGAAAACTAGTCATGTCTTTCTTCTATACCTACCATACTAAGAACAGACAACAGGATAACACAGATTTCATCACCAGCTCTCAAAAGTGAGTTAAGTCTAATCCTAATCAGTCTATGATATCACTGATAGAGATGTGCTTCTCTGAATAAACTTTAATGGGAAAATTGGCTCTAGAAATAACTTAAAGAAACAGAAACAAAAATAGCCTTTCTAAATCGTGTCTGAGTTAGATGTAAGTCTTAATGTCCCTATAAAAAGTACTTTTCTTGCCCTCAATATTTCAGCCAAAATCAGAAGCTGTAGACTTAGAGCACATCTTACACAATGTCATGAGATTCCATAGAGCATTGCCTCTGAACAAAGAACTCATTTTCCAAAAAGTGGAAATGCAGCTATAGACCATGCTCATAGAACTAGCTAGTGGTAAGACTATCCCCCATCCTTCTGAAGCAGCCTGTCTGATAGAATCATAAAATAATTTTGTAAAGATTTATTTACTGTGGCAGCTACATTACTCTAAATCATCAAAAGAATTAGCATCAAAATCCCATCATTGACATGATGATTATAACATTTGCATGGAAATATAAATGACCAAACTAGTAAAAATGACAAGAAGGAAGAAAGCTGAAGTATTAATACCACAACTTATCAAGACTTATTTTAAAGCTACAACAACTAAGACAGTAAGATACTGGTGAGACCATCACAACAGAAGCAAAAAACAGACTGGTACAAATTAGAAATATCACTAGGTAAACTGGATTTATTTATTAAAAAATAAACTTTGTTAAACCTTGTGTTATAAATAATAAGCAAATCAAGTTGGATCAAAGGTCTAGGTATGAAAATTAAAACAATAAATGTTCTAGAGTTCAAGATGCAGCTATTCCACACTAAAAAGTTTCAAGTTGTCACTTTCATCCTTGCAACAATGAAAAGCTGAAAAAAACCTAAAATTAGCTACTTCTTAGACTCATCAGAAAACTGAGGTCTCGGGGCAAACTACCATCCCAAAATCTGAAGAGGTAAAAGAATCCAGACGATCACATCTGAGATCCACTTAACAAAGCAGAAGTTACTGGAGCCACATTGGTAGAAACACTCAAATGGTAATTTTGACAAACAGCTGGAGGCTGTTTGTCACTAGAGTTTGTCACTAGAGTAACAGTGAGAAACCCTTCAGATCTGCAGATTCACTGGGAATCCGAACTTTGGGTTTCCTTTGGGTTTTACTTTCAGGACCCTTACCAGGTTCTTACAGTAAAGAATGAGAACGATCCCACTGTGGCTCTTACAGGTGGATGAGACGTGTACATTTTGCCATACTTGGAGCATTCTCCATGAAAGGCCTAGTCTACAGTGGAAGAGACTTAAGCAGAGGTTTATTCCATCACCATCACAAGGAAAGGCAGTTCTCCCACTCTAGTCCCCTCTGACCCTGTCTCTCTTAATCAAATAAAAAAACAGAACAGGAGTTCCCATCTTGGCTCAGTGGTTAACGAATCCGACTAGGAACCATGAGGTTGCAGGTTTAATCCCTGGCCTTGCTCAGTGGGTTAAGGATCCAGCATTGCTGTGAGCTGTGGTGTAGGTAACAGACATAACTCAGATCCTGTGTTGCTGTGTCTGTGGCTGTGGCCAGCAGCTATAGCTCCGATTAGACCCCTAGCCTGGGCACCTCCATGTGCTGTGAGTGCGGCCCTAGAAAAGGCAAAAAGACAAAAAAAAAAAAAAAAAGTAAACAAACAAAAACAGAATTGAAAGACTTTTATACTAATGCCCTATTTAATCCAGTGCCTATTACCAACTATATCAAATCTGGATTTTGACAGAGTGATAAGACATGATCAGAGACAGGAAAAAGCACAGTCTAAAGAGGCAGTGTAAGCATAAGTAAATAACTTGAAAGAATAGATGCGTAATACAAGCAGAGAGATGGAAACTTTAAGGAATAATCAAATAGATATGTCAGGAAAGAAACTGTAACAGAAATGAAGAAAATCTTTGTAACAGAATTGAAGAAATTGGCAGACTGAACAAAGCTAAAGAAAGAGAAAATCAGTCATTTAGAAGACTTTCTAAACTGAAATTCAAAAGATAAAAATGACAAAAATATAATATCAATATTCTGAAAACTTATAATTACAAAAAGTGTAATATATGCATACTTCAAATAAAAGAAGGAGAAGTGGAGCAGAAGAAACATTTGAAATAATAATTACCTAGAAATTTCCAAAATTAATGACAGCCACCAACCCAGATATGTGTAGCTCAGAGAACACCAAGAAGAAGCAATATTAGAAAATGTGCACCTAGTTATATTATATCCAAACTGCAGAACTAAAAAGTCTTTAAAGAAGCAGGAGTGGGATAAGGCATCCTACCTATAGAAGAATAACATTAGAAATTATAGCAGACACCATCGGAAAACATGCAAATAGAAAGAAAGTGAAGTAAAATATTCAAAGTATAAATATAAGGAATGAAAAATACCAATCTAAAATTCTATAGCCTATTCTATAATAGTGAAATTATTCTTCAAAAGTGAAAGGGAAAGAAAAACTTTTGAAGATAAAACAAAACAAAAACCTGAGTGAATTCATTACCAGTCTTTCAAGGAATACCAAACAGAGCTCTTCAAAGAGAAAGAAAATAATATAATTCAGGAAACAGATCTATTATCAGTAAGAGTATAACTGGCAATAAAACAAATATTAAAAAAAACCAAATATTTTACAATTCCTATTCTCAATTGAACTAAAAGATAGCTTTTACTTCTCTGCTTTTTATGGCTGTACCTGTGGCATGTGGAAGTTCCTGGGCTAGGGGTGGAATCGCCTACCCCAGAGCCACAGCAATACTGGATCTGCGATCTATGCTGCAGCTTGTAGTAATGCCATACCCTTAACTCACTGAGTGAGGCCAGTGATTGAACCAGCATCCTTTCAGAGACAACATCAGCTTAAGCCACTGAGCCACAACAGGAACTCCTAAAAGACGGCTTAAAAAAACAAAACAAAACAAAACAATTACAGTATCAATGTGTGAGTGATTGTAACATATGAATAAGTAAAATGAATGAAAAAATAACATAATAGGCAGGAAATAACATAATGGTCATCCCTGGATATAAGGTATCTTCACTATATCTGAAGAGTTATAGAGTTGTTTGAAGATAGACTTGTATTCATTATAAATATGTATTGAAAATTCTAGGGCAGCTACTAAAACAATTTAATAAGGAGCAGATAAAAGATGGAGATGAAAGAAACAAAGATAAAGTACAATAAATAGAAAACATGGTAGATATTAATCTACTGATGATGTATATAATCTTTTATTTCCTTTCTTTTTATGGCAGCATGTGTGGCATGTGGAAGTTCTTGGAGCTAGGGGTAGAATTGGAGCTACAGCTGATGGACTAAGCCACAGCCACAGCTACATAGGATGCAACCTGCATCAGCAACCTATGCTGCAGTGCAGCAATGCCTTACCCACTGAGCAAGGCCAGGGACCAAACCCACATCCTCATGGATATAAGTAGGGTCCGTAACTTCCTAAGCCACAACAGGAATTCTTATATAATCATTTTAAATGTAAATGGTCTAAATAGATCAGTTATAGGACAGAGATTAATAGACTATAAAAAAATCACAACCTTTTTGTTTCCTATAAGAAATTCACTTTAGGAGTTCCCGTTGTGGCACAGTGGAAACGAATCCAACTAGGAACCATGAGGTTGCAGGTTTGATCCCTGGCCTCACTCAGTGGGTTAAGGATCCGGTGTTGCCGTGAACCAGGGTGCAGGTCACGACTGGCTCGGATTTGGTGTTGCTGTGTTTATGACATAGGCTGGCAGAAATAGCTCTGATTGGACCCCAAGCCTGGGAACCTCCATATGCCTCAGTTGTGGCCCTGAAAAAGACAAAAAAAAAAAAAAAGAAATTCATTTTAAATGTAAAACTCAGAAAAATTACAATAAAGGCAAGGAGAAAGATATGTTAATAAACACTAATAAAAAGTGAGCTGTGATACTTACATTAATTTCAAACCAAACAGACTTCAGAACAGGAAAAATTAACAGAGGTAAAAAGGTGCATTATGTAATAATAAAGTGGTCATTCATCTAGAAGAATAAAATTATTCTAAACATGTATGCAACTAACAACAGGGAATTAAAATTGATGAGGCAAAAACCAATAGAACTGAAAGAAGAAAGAAAGTTCATAGCTATGAACTTTAACACTTTCTTTCAGTAAATATGGATCAAGCAAGCAGAATATCTTTCACATGAGTAGAACTAATTATTATCTTCATTTGACATTTACAGAATACTCCATTCAACAGAACGGAAAATACATTCTCTCAAGATGATACCAAGTCAGACCACATTCTTTACCATCAAACATAAATTTAAAATAATAAAAGCCATAAAAATATATTCATAGACCAAACTGAAATTAAAGTCGAAAACAATTTTAAGAACTAACTATAAGTAGGCAAATATTTGTTTATTAAACAAATAATTTCCAACAAATGCACAGGTCAAAGAAAAAGTCCAAACAGAAATTTTTAATAAAACAATATTTTGACACAAATGAAAATACAACTTCTCAAAATTTGTGGAATACAGTGAAAGCAGCAGTTAAAGGGAAATAAATAGCATTAATTGCATATTTGAGAAACAAAAACTCTAAAATCCTGAGAAACTAGAGAAAGAAAAACAAGCTTTCTTTAAAACTCCATACTTGGATAGATGGGATTTAGATGGTGGAATAGAAAGAATGGAGCTCAACTTCTCTCATAAAAATGATAAAATTACAAACAAATGCTGAACAACCTTCAACCAAATGGACTGGAAACTTTCAAAAAGATTTCAAAAAGATATCCTACTCCAAAAAACAAAGAGGAGGATATCCTACTCCAAAAAACAAAGAGGAGGCCATATCAAGAGGTAGGAGGTGCGATTACACAACAAAAGCCACCCATACCCCCTGGGTGGGAAGCCCCACAGACTGGAAAGTAACTGGTTCACAGAGACTCACCTACAGGAGTGAGAGTTCTGAGCCCCGTGTCAGGTTCCCACACCTGGGGATCTGGTATTGGGAGAAAAAGCCCCAGAGCATCTGGCATTGAGGGACAATGGGGCTTGTGTGCAGGAGCTCCACAGGACTGGGGGAAACTAGGACGCCATTCTTGAAAGGCATACACAGGCTTTCAAGTGCACTGGGTCCCAGGGCAAAGCAGAGGCTCCATAGGAATCTGGGTCAAACCTGACTGGAATTCTTGGAGGACCTCCTGGGAAAACAGGGGGAGACTGTGGCTAGTTTTGCTGGAAGGACATTGGAGGCAAAGTTCTCAAAAATAATAATCAGCATGTGTTTCTCTGGAGGTGGACATTTTGGGAAAATCTGGCCCCACCCATCAGTGCTGAGAAGCCCTGAATAATCCAGGTGGGATCATAGCCCCACCCATCAGTAAACAGGCTGCCTAAAGACCACCCAGGCACACAGCTGATAATCTCATCCAGAGACAAAGCTCCACCCACTTGTGAGAATAGGAATCAGCCACACCTACCAGTGGGCAGTCCATCCCATCAGGAAGCCTATAGCAAGCCCCTGTAACCAACTTCAGCCACAACGGCAGTGGACATCAGAAGAAACAGAGGCTACAACTCAATTATCTGCAAAAAGGACACCACACCAAAAACCTATAAGAAAGGAAAAGGCAGAGAACCGTAACTCAGATAAGGTAACAAGTAAAAACCCCAGAAAAACAGCTATTGATCTGGGGATTATCAGCCTCCAGGAAAAAGACTTTAGACTAATGCTGCTGAAGATGATGCAAAACATTGGAAATAAACTGGAGGCAAAGACTGATAATTTATAGGAAACACTGAGAAAAGAAATACAAGATTTAAAACTTAAGCAAGCAGAGATGCAAAATACAATAACTGAAAAAAAAAATTCATTAGAAGCAACCAACATCAGAGTATATGAGGCAGAAGAACAAATAAACAAGGTGGAGGACAGACTAGAGGAAATCACTGATGAGGAACAGAAAAGAGAAAAAAGAATCAAAAGAAATTAATAGTCTCAGGGAAATCTGGGACAACATTAAATGCCCAACATCTGTATTATAGGGGTGCCAGAAGGAGAAAAGAGAGAGAAAGGGACAGAAAAAATATTCGAAGAGATAATATCCAAAAACTACCCTAACATGGGAATGGAAACACTTACTCAAATCCAGGAAGTGCAATGTGTACCATTAAAAAAAAAAAAAAAAAAAAAGGAGGAACACCCCAAGACACATATTAATCAAAATGAGAAAAATTAAAGGCAAAGAGAAAAAAACAAGGAGGAACACCCCATGACACATATTAATCAGAATGAGAAAAATTAAAGGCAAAGAGAAAATACTGAAAAATTAAAGGCAAAGAGAAAATATTGAGCTAGGGAAAAGAAACAAATAACATACAAGGGAACCCTGATAAGGTTATTGGCAGATTTTTCAGCAGAAACTCTGCAGGCTAGAAGGGAGTGGCATGATATACTTAACATGATGAAAGGGAAAAAACCTCCAACAAAGAATACTTTATCTAGCAAGGCTCTCATTCAGATTTGAAGGAGAAATCAAAAGCTTTATAGATAAACAAAAACTAAGAGAATTCAGCATCACTAGATCAGCTTCACAACAAATACTAAAGAAACTTCTCTAAGCAGAAAAGAAAAGGCCACAAGTAAAAATAAAAATACCACAAATTATAAGGCTCACCAGTAAAGGCATATACACGGTAAAGACAGGAAATCACCCACACACAAATATGCTACCAAAATCAGAAATCGTGAGAAGAGGAGGGAACAAATGCAGGATACTGGAGATACACTTGCAATCAAGAGACCAACAACTTAAAACAATATTATATATATATGATAGGGTTAGGTTATATATAGACTCCTACAGCAAAACTTATATATAGGGTTATATATAGACTCCTATAGCAAAACTTCAGGGTAACTGCAAATCAAAAAACTACAATTGATACACACACAAATAAGAAAAGTAA
Source organism: Sus scrofa (assembly GCF_054392235.1). Classification (NCBI taxonomy): domain Eukaryota; kingdom Metazoa; phylum Chordata; class Mammalia; order Artiodactyla; family Suidae; genus Sus; species Sus scrofa. The sequence continues at coordinate 68,384,782 of NC_139390.1, forward strand.
ACTCAAATACAACACTAAATATAGTCATCAAACCACAAGAGGAGAGAACAAGAGAAGAAGGGAAGAAAAAAGAGCAACAAAAACAATTCCAAAACAATTTATAAAATGAAAATAAAAACATACATATCAGTAATTTTGTTAAATGTAAATGGACTAAACACCCCAACCAAAAGACATAGACTGGCTGAATGGATACAAAAATAAGACCCATATATTTGCTGTCTTCAAGAGACTCACTTCACTTCTAGGGACACACACAAACTGAAAGTGAGAGGATGGAATAAAACATTCCATGCAGAAGGGAATCAAAAGAAAGCTAGAGTAGAAATACTCATATGAGACAAAACAGATCTTAAAATAAAGAATATTATAAGAGACAAAGAATGACATTACATAATGATCAAAGGATCAATCCAAGAAGATATAACAATTGTAAATATATATGCACCCAACAGAGGATCACCACAATATATAACACAACTGCTAACAACCTTAAAAGGAGAAATTGACAAAAACACAATACTAGTGGGGGACGTTAACACCCAACTTACAGCAATGGACAGATCAGAGAGAAAATAACAAGAAAACACAGGCCCTGAATGTAGCATTAGACCAGATGGACTTAATAGATATTTATAGGACTTTCCATTCAAAAGCAGTAAAACACACAATCTTCTGAAGTTCACAGGGAACATTCTCTAGGATTGATCACATTCTGGGCCACAAGTCAAGCCCCAGTAACTTTACAAAAATTGAAATCATATCAAGCATATTTTCCAATCACATCATTATGACTGGAAATCAACAACAAGAAAAAAACTGCAAAAAACATAAACTTGTGGCGACTAAACAATATGCTATGAAACAACCAATGGATCACTGAAGAAATCAAAGAGGAAATTTAAAAATACCTACAAGCAAATGACAACAAAGACACAACACTCCAAAACCTATGGGATGCAGAAAAAGCAGTTCTAAGAGGGAAGTTTATAGCAATATAAGCCTACCTCAGGAAACAGGAAAAAGCTCAAATAAACAACTAACTTTACATCTAAAGCAGCTCGAGAGAAAAGAACAGAAAAGACCTAAAATTAGCAGAAGGAAAGAAATCATAAAGATCAGAGAAATTATGAAATATAAATGAAGAAAACCATAGAAAAGATCAATGAAATGAAAAGCTGGTTCTTTGAAAAGATTGACAAAATTGATAAACCTTAGCCAGATGTATCAAGAATAGAGGACTCAAGTCAATACAATTAGAAGTGAAAAAGGAGAAGTTACAACAGACACCACAGAAATACAAAGGATCATAAGAGATTATTATATGCAAATATATGCAATAAAATAGAAAACCTAGAAGAAATGGACAAATTCTTAGAAAAGTATAATCTTCCAAGACTTAACCAAGACAAAATAGAATAGATGACTGGATCAGTCACAACAACTGAAATTGAAACTGTGAATTATAAACTTTCAACAAAGAAAAGCCCAGGACCAGATGGCTTCACAGGCAAATTCTATCGAACCTTCAGAGAAGAGCTAACACCTATCCTTCTGAAAATATTCCAAAAAATTGCAGAGGAAGGAACACTCCCAAACTCATTCAGTGAGGCCAAAATCACCGTCATCCCCAAACCTGACAATGATACCATTAAAAAAGAAAATTTCAGGCCAATTTCACTGATGAACATAGATGTAAAAATCCTCAACAATATACTAGAAAACCAAATCCAACAATACATTAAAAGGATTGTGCATCATGATCAAGTGGGATTTATCCCAGAAATGCAAGGATTCTTCATTATTCACAAATCAATCAGTGTGAAACACCACATTAACAAACTGAAGAATAAACACCATATGATACAGAAAAAGCCTTTGACAAAATCCAATACCCATTCCTGATAAAAACCCGTCAGAAAGTAGGCATAGAGGGAATCTACCTCAACATAATAAAGGCCATAAATGCCAAACCCAGAGCTAACATCATTCTCAATTGTGAAAAGCTGAAAGAATTCCCGCTGAGATCAGGAACAAGACAAGGATGTCTGCTCTTGCCACTACTATTCAACATAGTTTTGGAAGTCCTAGTCACAGCAATCAGAGAAGTAAAAGAAATAAAAGGAATCCAAATTGGAAAGGAAAATAAAACTATTACTATTTGCAAATGACATGATACTATACCTAGAGAATCCTAAAGACACCACCAGAAAACTGTTAGAGTTCATCCACGAATTTGGAAAAGTCGCATGATACAAAATTAATACACAAAAATCAACTGCATTTCTATATACTAACAATGAAATATCAGAAAGAGAAATTAGGGAAGCGTTCCCATTTACCATCACATTCAAAAGAATAAAATACTTAGAAATAAACTTACCTAAAGAAACAAAATGTTTGTTCTCTGAAAAATATAAGATGCTGATGAAAGAAATCAAAGACACACAAATAGATGGAAAGATATCCCATGCTCTTGGATTGGAAGAGTCAATATTATCAAAATGACTATATTACCCAAGACAATCTACAATTTTAATGTAATTCCCATCAAATTATCAAGGACATTTTTCACAGAACTCGAACAAAATATTTTAAAGTTTGTGGGGAAGCACAAAAGACCCAGAATAGACAAAGACATCCTGAAAAAGAAAAATGGAGCTGGAGGAATCAGGTTCCCTGACTTAAGACTATACTACAAAGCTATGGTGATCAAAACCATATGGTACTGGCACAAAGACAGAAATATAGATCAGTGGAACAGGATAGAAAGTCCAGAATTAAACCTTCTCACTTACAGCCAACTAATCTATGACAAAGGAGGCAAGAATATACAATGGAGAAAAGACAGCCTGTTCAATAAGTGGTGCTAGGAAAACTGGACAGCCACGTGGAAAAGAATGAAATTAGGACACTCCCTAACATCATACACAAAAATAAACTCAAAATGGATTAAAAACCTAAATATAACACCATATACTATAAAACTCTTAGAGGAAAACATAGGCCAAACACTCTCTGACATAAACAACAGCAACATTTTCTCAGATCCACCTCCTAGAGTAAAGACAGTAAAAACAAAAATAAACAAATGGGACTTGATTAAATTTAAAAGTTTCTGCACAGCAAAGAAACCCTAAACAAATGAAAAGACAACCCACAGAATGGAAGAAAATATTTGCAAATGAATCAACTGACAAGGGATTAATCCCCAAAATTTATAAACAACTTCTGCAGCTCTATACCAAAAAACCAAACAACTCCATCAAAAAATGGGCAGAAGTTCTAGAGAAACAATTCTCCAAAGAAGACATACAGACGGCCAAAAAAACACATGAAAAGATGTTCAACATCACTCGTTATTAGAGAAATGCAAATCAAAACCACTATGAGTTACCACCTTACACTGGCCAGAATGGCCATCATCATGTCTATAAATAATAAATGCTGGAGAGGGTGTGGAGAAAGGGGAATCCTATTACGCTGTTGGTAGGAATGTAAATTGGTACAACCACTGTGGGAAACAGTATGGAGATTCCTCAGAAAACTAAAAATTGAATTACCACTTGATCCAGCAATCCCACTCCTGGGCATCTATACAGAAAAAAACCATGACTCAAAAAGATACATGTACTCCAATGTTCATTGCAGCACTATATACAATAGCCAAGGCATGGAAACAACCTAAACGTCCATCGACAGAGGAGTGGATAAAGAAGATGTAGTGTGTGTGTGTGTGTGTGTGTGTGTGTGTGTGTGTGTGTGTGTGTGTAGTGGAATATTACTTAGCCATTAAAAGGAAAGAAATATCAGCATTTTTAGCAACATGGATGGACCTAGAAATTATCATGCTAAGTGAAGTCAGTCAGACAGTGAGATACCAACTTCAAATGCTGTCACTTATATGTGGAATCTAAAAAAAAAAAAAAGGACACAATGAACTTCTTTGCAGAACAGATAGTGACTCACAGACTTTGAAAAATTTATGGTTTCCAAATGAGACAGGTTGGGGGGTGGAGGGATGTGCTGGGGGTTTGGAATGGTAATGTTACAAATTTTGGTTATGATGATCATTGTACAACTGTAAATGTAACTGCGTAATAAAAATGCTATAAAAAAGCAATACAATAAAAAATAAGAAAAAAAATACTCCAAATATGTTCTTTGAAAAGTTAAGTTTAAAAAAAGAATGATGAACTTGTACATATGTGAACCAAGGGGAAAAAAATTGGGAAAATTCACAATTCACTGAGGTTTTAACAAGGGAAGAAAACTGATATTTTTCTTGTTTTAAAATTTTCATTCTTACTACAATGGAGAGAATGGACTGGAGGTGGGCAACAGTGTAGGTAGGGAGAGAGATGGGAAGACACTGATGTGGTCCATGTGAGAAATAAAGGTGGTCTGTACCAGATGTATAGAAGTGATGGAAAGATCAGATAAATTTTGTATGTAACTTGGGTTTATAGAAGTGATTAGATGGTTATTTGCACATAGATGGTGAGAGAAAAACAATATCAAAGATGATTTATTGGCTTTGGCTGAGCGACTGGGTAGCTGTTAACCGGGTTAAGGCAAATTTGGGGAAAATGGAAGCAATAGAGTTCCCTGGCGGCCTATTGGTTAAGGACCAAGCATTTTCGCTGTTGTGGCTTGTGTTCAATACTTGGCCCAGGAACTTCATGCTGTGGGTGTGGCCAAAAAATGAAGAAACTATATTCTGGGTCTGTTCTGCTTGAGAGTCCTTTTAGACATCTAGGTACAATTAGCAACTGGTTCAGTCATTATGAGTTAGAAGTTTTTTGGCGAAGCGAGGCTGAAGGTATGAGTTTAATACAGAGATGGCACTTAAATCCATGGTACAAGATGTCTGAGAAAAGATACAAAGAGAGAGTAAGAAACCAAAGGAAAGGTTTCCAAGACCAAAATATGTAGCAAGAGAAAAGGACTAGTCAGCAAAGAGCCTTACTTCTAAGAATACTAAAATCCAGTAATAATGAATTCCTTAGGGCACTCAGAATACTCCCTAAAGTTTCAGAATTTTATGAATTTACCCTTATAATTCCTACCTAAGATGACTTTCCCACCCCTTAACCCAGAATAAAATATTGATTATGCTCATGCAGGTCAATTTCTTTACAACTAAACTTCTGGATTCTCCCTTTCCTCATTAAAGAATATTTGATTACCTAAGACAGGATTCAAATAGATACAGAGTATTTTAAAAGTATTTCCATAAAATGGCTATTTTTCTCTGAAACAAAGTGTATGGTTTTGGTTTTGAACATGGCCTGTGCAACTTAAATTAATATGCCTTGAAATCATTTTCTTGTTGCTATAATTTATCTTATTGAATAAACCATCAATGTTCTCAAAAAAGAAAGTACATTTTTGATAACGTTAAATTGACAGAATTCTCTGCAGTAATTTTAGTTTTTGTTATTATGATATATCTATAGCTCACTTTTTCTGGAAGGGATTATTGCATGCTTGTCATCACATATGTGAGAGAAGGCAATTACTGCTGAAGAAGAAAAGGAGAAAATTCAAGTGTACTGATTTAATTATAAATAGATTAACCCTGGGTTTGCTATCAAGAATGAGGTCTCACACTCATTAAGATCAAGTCAATTAACTCTTTCTAGAAGTAAAGTCCTTTTTATCAGAAGATGAAGCCTCTACCGAAGCTAATCCTATGACCTAAGAAAGGCTATTGATCCAAAACTGAGAAATACACTGTTTTCTAACCCACAGATTATAGCTCTTCAGCCTAAATAACTTCTCAACTAACCTGTTTTTTGCATTGTTTACCGAGTTCAGATTTTTCATTGAATCTATGTGTATATACACCATAGAGAAAACGACATGAATTATAAACAGCATGATTTTACCATGTTGCTTTCAATTTTGCTATGATGTTATCTATCAAATTCCTTAACCTACTTAAATTTATCTAGAGAATTAAGGCTGCTGGAGAATTACTGTATAACCATTGAATGCACTCAATAAGGCATAAAAAGTAAAGGCTTTTTTTTTTTTTTTTTTTTTTTTTTTTTTTTTGGTAAAGAAGAAAAGTAAGGAAAGAACAAGTTCAAAAATGCCCAAATAGGAGATCTGAGGGTAGTAAATATGAGAAAAACAAGTTCAAAAGAAACTAAATCTTGAGAATTAAGCTTAAGACTGAGATAGCTTCTAAAATTGGTTTAGGAAATTAGTTATATAAGTGTATTAATAAAAATCTCCTATTACACATCTGGAAAGGTTCTCCCAACTGTACTTAAAGTTTAAGGTTTAGATTTAGACATATTAGGCTATTTACAGTATATAAACCATTTGAAGGGGCGACTTTTCAACATAGACATTAAACTGAGCAAAGTATAAAATAGACCTGCCTTTCCCTGAACATAAATTTTTAAATAATGGTCTCCTATCCCTACAAGTAGTCAGCATACAGAGAATGAGTATTATTTACTAGACTTTCTGTTAGATATCATGATTTTGGGTATTCCGTTAATGAATCCTTAGAGTTTATAAACACAATCATTAAAATTTTTACAGGAGAATGTCAACATTGACTAGAAAGAGAATGAGCCAATATGTAACTATAGGAATGGTTGTTTATTTTTCTAAAAAAGTATCTTCTTTTAAGACTGCTTTCCATACAAAGATTTCCTAGCTGTCAAACTTATCCACTCCTACTGAATACCTAACTGTCTTCTTATATTTTATTCTAGAGATTTGGGGGCAAATTTAGTAAAGAAGAAAACACACATTTGCCTAAAATTATGCAGTATTGTTAGATTGCAAATATCTTATGCAAAAATAATCAACATTTAATGACAATATTTACAATGGCCTAAGAAAACTTAATTTCATCACCTAAAAAAGGGCATAATATATTCAAAATGAAGCTGCACATGAATAATATATGAAATTACTAGCATAAAATCTTTATTCACATTTAATTCCTTGATGAATAACTTTTAAAACTTAAGATACTTGTAAATGATGGGAATTGTTAACACCTTTCACCACAAATCAGAGTGAGAAATCCTCTGGAAAATGTAAGTGTTCCTTGATGCAGTAATAAAATTTGTATTTAAATTTAGTCAATTTAATAACATTCTTTCATATTATCAATACATTTCTTTAGGAGTTCCTGTTGTTGTGCAGCAGAAACAAATCTGACTAGGAACCATGAGGATGTGGGTTTGATTCCTGGCCTTGCTCAGTGGTTAAGGAGCCAGCATTGCCCTGAGCTGTGGTGTAGGTCACAGACATGGCTCAGATCCCATTTTGCCATGGCTGTGGTGCAGGCTGGCAGCTGTAGCTCTGATTGGACCCCTAGCCTGGGAACTTCCATATGCTGGGATGCCCAGGATGTGCCCCCCCCCCAAAAAAAAGAAACTATCTTATTTGAAGAAAAATGTCAGCTAAAATTATTCCTACTTGAAAAATCCAAACTATGCTCAAAATATTACTATGTCTATAGTATACATCAATATTTACTATGTTACGTTTTTCTTCTTATAAATTTATACTAAGAGCAAAATAATTCTTGTGTGTGTAAATGGATCCCCTTTCAAATTTATCAGTAATATTCTCACTTAAAATACAAAATATCAAAAGCCAATTTTTTTCTGGATTATTATTGTGAGAACAATATTAGGCTATGGTCAAAAAAATTGGGCTGTTTACAACCAAAGTAGTTTCAGAGTTAAATATCCCAGACACAGGTTCAAGTGCCTTTGAGGTATTAACTTAATCACAAGGTTGTATCTTATTAGTTTCATTTACAAATGAAGAAATTGACACCAAAAGGGAGGAAATAACTTTCCTGAACTAATCTGGCAGGTAAATCCATACTCAAACTCAACCAATTTATCCACAACATTCAAACTCATATCTGATAGAAAATACTGTTTATGAAATTAGGAAATCAGTGGTTATACATCTGGAGAAATTGGTTGTATCTAGACTTCAGGTAGATACAAATGCCTGAACAGGGAATTTTTTTTTTTCATCATCAAGAAATAGAGAATTATCGCATTTTTAAATATATAGTATACCACAGTAATATATACAAATAGTAGTTAAGGAATTGGATAAGATTATAGTGGGGAAGAACGAATGATTTTAAAAGATCATGCAGAGCTAAGAGATGACTTGAGGAGATATCATCAGTGAGACTGCAAGAGGACTAAGTTTTAGTGTACTTAGTGCTTTTACAAAACTTCCCCAACTTTTTGTCTTTTTAGGGCAGTACCCACAGCACACGGAGACTCCAGGCTAGGGGTCCAATTGGAGCTACAGCTGCCGGCCAGCACCACAGCCACAGCAACGCCATATCCTAGACACGTCTGCAACCTACACCACTCACACACAGCTCAGGACAATGCCAGATCCTTAACCCAGTGAGTGAGGCCAGGGATAGAACCCGCAACCTCATGGTTCCCAGTCAGATTCATTTCTGCTGCACCACAATGGGAACTCTGGGAACTCTTAATCTTTAATCTTAAATTTCTCTAAAAATAATATCTACTGATAATTTTTTTTAAAGAGTCATAGCTGCAAATGTTTACATTCTCTTATGTTCCATAGTATTTTGACAAATGATCCTTTGGTTAGCGCCGTACATTTTCCTTAATTTGGAGCCCATATCATCATCACTTTACTGTAATTATATAATATTTAAAATGATCTTATTTTTAAATGTCATTAAGTTTTATTAGCAATTCACCTTATAATTAATAAATTATTAAAATGAATATAACTAAGAGGTAATTTTGTTTCTTGTTGAGTGTCCAGTGTTCTTACTCTATATTCAACTGTAGGATTAAGCTTTTAAAGCACCCTCGGAAATATATATATATGTAACTATATTTAATGCTATATATTTATATAGTACACATATATAGGTACTAGAAAAATGAACTGTCTCCTCTAATAAGGATTTCTAGGGAAAATTCACATTATCGTCAATTCAAAGGTTCCTATTGCTAACAATGTGTCTTTCTCCTTATTTTAAAAAGACACAGATTACTTGTCTATTAACCAGAGTACTAAAGTTCAACTTACCCCCTCTTCAGTGCAGCCTATAGTTGTTAAGCATATCATCTAACACCAGTTTTATCGGTATTAAAGCATGCCTCATACATAAACATTTTTGCCTCTTCCCCCAAACAGCTGACAAATTATCTAGTAAGTTAGAATCTGAAAGGGATTCTCATCAAAAGAGAATGAGATTTTTATTTTTCTACTTGCTTTGTAAATTCAACATACATTCATTGAACATTTACTATGTATCTCTAAACAGTTCTAGGTGTTGAATACACAAGTGGTAAAAATTACAAATAATTAAAGTCCATAAGAATAAGAGGAAACTAACCAAGTGGAAATATATTTGTGATATAAAATTATATTGATATTAATAATTCACAGAACATTACTTTCTGAGCAAAGAAGAATTAACCATGGTAAATGATATTTCACATTAGCTTGTACAAAAATATGTTTAACACTCTACGCCTTATAGAAGAGAAAAGGTTATCTTTGTAAAAGTGAATCTTAATGAATTTGGTGAAAGAAATATGCTTTAAGAGATGTGAAAGTGTACTTTTATTTAATTGGTAAATATACTATGATAGAAGGAAACTAAGGTGCTATTACAAGTGCAGAAACAAAGAAATTATAAAAATATTATCTGAGAATGGTACAGTAAGGTTTTTATTCTGTTATAATGGAAATAACCAATTATCAGAGATGTATTTTGATGAACCATTTCTTCTCTTCCGTTCTGAAAACAATTCAACAATGTTGTCACAGTAAGAGGTTAAGAAAAACCTGCATGAAACAGAGAGCTTGACATTTAGATACCACTTTTAATTTTATACAGCCTTTTTTTCCTTAAAGTACTCAATTAATTTGTTAGTACCAAATAAGTGGATCCTGAACAAGATGACTTATTAATTTTTCGAGATTTTCTGTTTCTTGAGTGTTTCTGATGGTCATTTAAATAACGCATGCCACAAAGTGTATTTCTTCTATTTCCCTTTCTAGTCCCTTTCTTATTTTAATCTATTAATATTTAAATGCAGAAGGAGACTAATTTGAGATCAATGACTAAATTCTATAAATTACAAATATTTTATTTAACAAAGGTTAAAAAAAAATACGGAATTAGTTGCCAAAAACTGCAAATGTGAGAACTATTCTGAGATGGATGGATTTTTTTTTATGTATTTAAATGTCATCTGTCAAGAAATATGGTTTCATATTAATAGTTCATGCTGATCATTGCAATGTATATAATAATCAAAGCGAAGAACATACATCTTATAAAAATGAACAAAGCAGAAATAGTTTTGTTAGATACTCTGAAAATTAAAAAAAAAAAACTTTAATTTTATGTATTCAAAACTATTAAATAAAATACAAATTAAAGAAGTTTACATTTGGAAATATTTCAGGAATTATATAAGCAAGGAGCTATTTCTTAGGTTGTGATATTTTGGATTAAAAATAATTTATCAAATAGCTTTCTCTTATAGCTCCAAAAATTGAATGTATTTTAAAAACATATTCCAAGGCAATCAAGAGTATTTTCTCATTTTGCATAGTATTTGTTTTTAAAAGATCACAGATACTCTTTTTTATCAACCTTAAAATTTTATAATAGTTTTATTTTTTCATTTTTATTTTTTATTTTATTTTTTGTCTTTTTAGGACTGCGCCTGTGGCATATGGAGGTTCCCAAGCTAGGGGTCGAATCAGAGCTGTAGCCAGCCACCGGCCTACTTCAGAGCCACAGCCATGCCAGATCGGAGCCATGTCTGTGACCTAGGCTATAGCTCATGGCAACTCCAGATCCTTAACCCATTGAGTGAGGCCAGGGATTGAACCTGAATCCTCATGGATACTAATTGGATTGCTTTCAACTCAGCCACAATGGGAACTCCATAAAAAATAGCTTTAAATTTACAGAATAAATTTCAAATATAATAGAATGTCCCATATAACACACATCCAGTTTCCACTACTGTAAGCACAGTACATTTGTATGGTAGGGTAACCTGTTACAATTAATGAACAAATATTGATATATTATTATTGACTAAATCTATACTTTATATTTCCATAATTATCACCTGATGTTACTGTGTCTATCTCGGGATTACACTACATTTAGTCATCCTGTTTTTTTAGGTTTCTCTTGGCTGTGACAATAAACCTAACAAACCCTTTTTTTTTTTGGCTGTGCCCACAGCAAGAACATTCTTAATTACAGTAACTGAATTAAAGAAGTTTCAATACAGAAGTTTTAAAAGTAATTGGTTTGTATACATAAAAGCTAGAAATAAAAAGAAAAGACTAATTTGGTAACTAATGTGAACTTGTTGACTGAATAACAGTAACAATAAAAAAAACTTCAATCTTTTTTATAGTTCTGTCACCTAGAATTTACAAACCAAGCTAGTTTGTTTGTGTTTAAATATAATGTAAATATAAATAACAGTGCCAGAATTTTTTAGCTATTTGTTAAAAACTTTGTTCATACCTTTCTGCCACACCCAAACAAAGTCTGTATCATCTTTTAGAATTAAGGTAAAAGGAAAACGTTGAAAGGGACTCCAGCGCAGAAGCATCTATCCCTGTGAAGTGGGAGGGTGCTGCTAGAAAGTTCTCCCCGCCTGTGGTTTAGGGATTTTTTAAGGAGGCTTCATTAAGGGTAGATGATCAATTGCTTACTCAATTTCTAGCCCATCTCAGAGCATGAAGCATGAGACTGAAAGTTCCAGTTTCTAACCATGGCTTGGTCTTTCTGGTGACCGGTCTCCATCCTGAAGCCAACTAGGTACCCACCAAGAAACCCTTCAATAGAAAAAACAAGACTACTATCACCCAGGAAATGCAAAGGGATTTAGGATCTCTGTATCAGGAACCAGGATCAAAAACCAAAAATTAGAACAAAAGATATTCATAGCACACCTATGACTCAGGAAATTATGAGTTTTAGAAGCTCTTTGACTGGAATCAGGATCCAAAACCAAATACTCAAACAAATGATGTTCCCAGTACCTCTATCACTCAGAAAATTACAAGGGTTTAGGAGCTCTGTGTCAGGAACCAGAGGCAGAGATCAAATATATATTTCTTATTATGTCACAGTACACCCACTGGTCTTTGGTCATGGACTTCTTACAGCAAAACTATCATAAAAGTCAAGACACATTAGCATGTGTCTAATTCAGTCTTTAATAATTAGTCCAGTCCACTATCTTATCAGATGAAAAGGTCTCCTAGGACAAGAACACTCAGTTTTGCAGGTTTCTACATGATCTTGTGAGATTCTAAATGCAGGAATGGTCTAGGAACATAAGGATTCACACTTTCAGGAATCTGGTAAAATTGAGCTCTGAGATGACATCTCTTTCTCTAAGCCTCCTTGAAAGTGTTAATGTAATATTATATTTCTCTTATTATATAATCATTTATGAGTTTCTTTATTTCTAGCCATTCTCATCCTTTCCATTTATACTTAAACTTTTCTACCTTTGAAAAATGCATGAAGTTAGGCCACTGTGCTGGTCTAGATTTCAGAAAATAATATTAATCTACCAAGTATGCCCCTTTGAATCCACTCCACATAGGTTAGGTTACATAGGTGTAGAAACTAGTGAGGTATCTGTACTGTCAGGCAATAATACTGGATTCACTGTTAACCCTAATTTACCAGATGTGGCAAAAGCATGATTTGACCCATCAAATCCTTAGGAATTCTGACATAAAGCTTAAAAATATAGTTACAATTTCTTGCTTAGGAATGATTCCTGCTTCCAGTACTTAAATTTGCAGTCCTGGTCCTATCACCTCCACATCAAGTAGGGAAAGAATGAGGTGATGTGAGAAAGAAAAAAACAAAACAAAACAAAACAGCCTTGATACCATCATCCCCCAACACTTGCTAGGAACTGCAGTTATACCAGCACCCTTCCTGCTGGTTGCCCACACCCACCAGAAAAGTTGTGGAATCTATTCAGTGTGAACGCTCCTTTACTCTCCTCCATGCTCACTCTAAGACCATCCTCATGAGGGATATAAGCCAGTCCTTCATGCCCATCTCCCCTGGTTTTATTTTATTTTATTTTATTGGTTTTGGGGCCGCACAGGCAGCATATGGAAGGAAGTTCCCAGATGAGGGGTCAAATCAGAATTACAGCCTATGCCACAGCCACAGCAACGCCAGATGTGAGCCCCGCATCTGCAACCTATACCACAGCTCATGGCAACACCGGATCCTTAACCCACGGAGTGGGGCCAGAGATCAAACCTACATCCTCATGTGTACTAGTTGGGTTTGTTTCTGCTGAGCCACAACAGGAATTCCCTATCTCCCCTTGTTTCAGACAATCAATGTTTCAACTGCGGACTCTAATTATCTTTTAAACTGTTACTCTGAGGAGGATATCCCTCTACTCAGTGACGGACATCATGGGCTTTAAAGGATGTTGCTTGGAATAAATGATGGTTGGCCATCCAAATCAGCACGGTAAATTCTATTCTGGCTTTTTTGCAGTACTCTCAGCATTCCCACCACCTATTAAGTAAAGCACAGTTGAGAATCAGTGTCTATTCCTGTCAAGAATTGTTTATAGTCCTCCAGGGCTACCAGCAGCAGTCTCACTAGTCAGCTATACTCAGCATCTTCCAAACAGGAAATATGTCACAGAGCCATCTGAAATCTCTGTCTCCTTGCTGACAGACAGAACAGTTCTTATTGGCATCTTTGTGCCTCAGAAGGTGTAAAAAGGAATATGTTTAGATGCAGCCTTATCTCTGCATTGCTGCAGTACTTCCATGCTGTCTCATTTTATGGAGTCGCTGGGCCATCTTAAGTGAGCACATAGGGATATCTGCTTGTTAATTCCGATCACTTTCTGAGGCTATAAGGGACTTCCCTCAATGTATATCAACATGTCCTACATTACTGAACCCCTTAAATCTCCATAAAACTGTGCCATATATAAGTGTCCTTTTAATAGACCAGCCACCCATTGCCCTCCTAGCTATATGACCAAATGGCCAGACAATTGACTATTGCCAATAAGTCAGCAAAATCCAAAATATCAGGGCTTTTACCATTTTCAAATTCCTTTATCATTGCTAGGGTTATTAGGATGCAATTCAGCCCACCAAGCTGCCTTTTTCCTTCTTTGAACAGAATGATGTCCTTAAAAACAGGATGTTGTTCATTCACCTTGGAACTGCCATCCACAGACCAAGCAGCTCTTTGTTGCTCAGTAGAGAGCTGTTTATAGGGCAACTGTCCAAGAAATGACAGAATCCTGCAGTTCCTTATTCAGTGCCAAAGTCAGTCCTAGGAGAAAATGGGCTCCATGCTCCTGAGAACTTTCTCCTTGCATTTCTCAAGTGGCATGATTCTGTACATACCATTTCTATTATTTTTACGGACTTTACTGGGGATTGCCCTCCCCATTAGAGTGTTTTTCTAAATCACCCAAAACATTATGAGTATTTCAGATTTAAATATTATTTTATGTCCCTCAGTTATTAGAGTGGTTTCAATTAATGTCCAAAAGAAAGCTACAAATTGATCCTCAAACAGAAATCCTCTAATCCAAATTCCCAGTAGCTGTCACTATGAATTTTGTGACAAGCTCCAGCCTAAGTTCCATATACAAATAACTATTATATAGGGGGTTTGTCTGGACTCTATTCCAGTTTCTATTCTATGCTGTGTGGTTTGGGACAACTGAATTTGTTCTCATTTAGCACGTTCAGTTAATACCATTGAATGACAAACTGACATACCTTCTGTTTTACCATAGTAGGTAGAGGAAATATCCCCCAGTCAGACACAAAGTCTATCCCCATAACATACTCAGGTAAAGGAAGTACAACCATTTCCTATAAAGCCTGTTCAAATATATCAATTCTCCTCCATATGTTCATCATACTTTCCCAACAAAAACGTTCCTACCTGTAGCCTCCATTAGAACTTCATTACTAGGCTTTGATTATGCAATAACAGGTAGGGGGTGTGGCCCCTAGTATGACATGACACCCATTCCCATAAAACATTTGAGTAAATAGGAAACAACTTCTTTACCTAAGGCACGTTTAAATATTCCAATTTTCATCATAATCTTTCCCAACTAATTGCATCTCCCATTAGAGATTTACACAAGGGTTTTGGCCCCATAGTCTTGGGACTCCTACATCACTTTATGGGATATGAAGATAAACTTTCCTCCAGTTTCCAATAACACATTCCACATTTCCATCTGAAACCTCACCAGAAACACCTTTGACATTCATATTTCGCTAAACATTCTGCTCATGATGATATTTGTATTCTCTAAGATGACAGAATATTTCTGTACAGCTCTTTTCTTTTCTTTCCAGGTTCTCATCAGAATCTTCTTCAACATCTACAATAGTCTCTTCATGGAAATCTGGGTATTTTCTATCATGCGTCTCAAGATGCTTCCAACCTTTATCCCTACCTAATTCCAAATCTACTTCTCTCGGCAGCACTATACCTTCTGATACTAAAATTTATAGTAATTAGGATCTGCTCCAGGCCTCTCTCCTTAGCTTATAGATAACAATATTCTTTCTGTGTTTCTTCACCTTGTATTCCCTCTATTCGCATATATATCTATGTCTGAATTTCCCCTTTTATGACAACAATGATTTTGGATTAGAGCCCATTATAATGATGTCTGAATGATCATCTCTGTAAAGACCCACTTTCTAAATAAGCTCACAGTTAGATGTCTGGTCATTAAGACGTCACCATGCCTTTTGTGGGAGCGCATAATTCAACCTATGACCACAGCCTATTGAAAAAATACTTTGTCATATTTAGTAACAATTTTATGAAAACCATAGAAATTTACATTTTTTCCTAAGTAATATCAAATCAATGAATTATTGCATGTTTACTACCAGAACACTTTCAAAATTACCAGATATTTTTATTCAAATATTTCACAACCGGGACTTCTAATTGACATGTAGCAACTTTAAAGTTTGAAAAATGCTGAGATATTTTCAACCCAAAAAGAACAGCCAATATCCTTGTCTGAAGAGACACTTTTGATCCTGCCATATGGCTGGTGTGGCTGCAACGAGTGATGGAATCTTAGAATATGTTTTACAGCTTCCTACAGTTCTGTTGCTTCTCCACTGCAGTTCACCCACATCATATGGTAACATGAGGTTAATTGCGACATTACATTTGCACGAGATACAGTTGATTTCTTAAACTAAAGCTCACCCAGGCTCATATTTTATTTGAGTGAAAAAAAAAAAAAAAGTTCCTTTATACGGGGAATTTTCTAAGTACTTTGATATCACAAATAGCATCACACATGACCATTTTTGGACCAAGAATCCACATTTACAGATACTTAAGAAAAGCCTTTGGGCTAATCCTATGATAGTTTGGGAGGCTTTTTGTACAATTGTGACCATTAGCCTTTTGGTCTTTCCCATCTGAGTTATAGTCAGACTGTGCAGTAAAATCTAAACCCCCAGAGAAGATATATTGATAAATGTGATATCAACAATAGTATTTCTTACTATAATAACGAATTATTATCAAACTGTGAAATTTACTTTAAAACAAGCTTTGACATTTCCTAAATCCAATCAAGAACATGATCCTAGCTACCACCAGATGACAAGAATCCAGAAAATAGTGTATTAGCTAAATCTCCAGCTTTAGCTTCTCTTCAGTATCCTTTACTTTCACAGTAAAGTTATAGAATTCTGACAAATCTCTGGGGATAAAATTATAAAACCTTTCTCATACCAATGTGTAGGTATTTCCTTGAGATGCTGGTATGATGCCCTATTTTGAAAAACTGCTTTTCTCATTTCAAATACCTCCCATGTTAGTTTTTTGGGGTTTTTATGTTTGCTTATTTTTGATTTTTTTCTCTCCTTATGACCGCGTCCATGGCATATGGAAGTTCCTGGGGTTGATTTGGAGCTGCAGATGCCGGTCTACGCTACAGCCACAGCAATGCAGGATTTGAGCCTCATCTTCAACCTACACCACAGCTTGTGGCAACACCATATCCTTAATCCACCAAGCGAGGCCATTGATCAAACTCATCTCCTCAGGGAGACAACGCTGGGTCCTTAGCCCAGTGAGCCACAAGATTGGGTCCTTAGCCCAGCATATTGTCATTTGAGATGAGAATGATAAATCATTAACTTGTGATTTTACAGTGATGTAGTATTGGTTGCTACCAGAAGCTGATATGGTCCCTTCCAATCATGGTGGTTTCTTATTTTGCTTTCTCCCTGGTAATGTGGTAATGTCTTCATTAAGTGAAGTATACAAGGTCCAGTCCAAAGTCCATAAAGATGTTCAGGAGCTCCTTTTTTTTTGTCTCTCAAATTTAGCCTATTTATCATAAAGCTGAGTACTGTGTAAGTCCTCTATCCTTTATAATATCTGACTCCAACATTTTGGAAGATATTAGATTCAAGAATTATAAAACTGACTCCTAACCCTATGAATGTCCTAGGAACATACAGAAAGTACAGGGGATCAACAGCCATTAGGGTTAATAGTTACCTTTAGTCCTTGAATTCAAATATAAAGTTCTACCTAAGATAATAAGCCTACACCCACTGGAACACATTTCAATATCTGGGATGGAGAAAACTGAAAAGAATGCCAAATGAAAAATCTCAAAGGGCATTTGAGGCTCAGGTTACTGTCTACAAACAAAGTAGTAACATTTTCAGATATCCTTCAGGGTTACATTCTTCACCTCTAGGGAACGTACTAGGAACAGCCTCAGATACTTATGCGGTATTTCCCCATCATTGATGCTTTGGGTTAGTTTTCAAGTCAGCTTTGCTGTGATAGCATCTAATATTTTGCTAAATTCTGTTTTGGATAATTTAGTCTCTTTAGAAGATGATTAGATTCTGGGGACTCTAGTTCTTAAGAGAGGATCATGATTTTCAGATCATTTTAAATGTTAAGGTTAAATTTGTTCCTACTCAAGGTTGTTATCAGATGTTAATAAAAGCCTGCACAAAATCCATGGGCCAAATGAGTTTGAATTTTTTTATGAAGCACTGAAGAATTTTGGTTACTGTACCCTAGTTAGCATAGAAGCCAGGAGAAAACATTTCCTCTATCTTCAAATGTTTGTTTCTTGCTGTGTACATTTATTTTAATCACAACTCTTCCAGCAGTAAGAGCTATGTCAGAAAGCAATTCCTAAATCCAAATGCCATTCTTAGGGGATGTGGGACTCTTCCATTAGTAGTTAAAAACCTTCCCTGTTTCTATAACTCAAAAAAATCACATACCACCTCAAAGACATGTCTATTCTCACTGTAGATGTTGACCTTTAGAGAGTTGACATGTTCCAGTAAGAGCTATTAGCAGAGACATTTATGTTGATTTAATGTCTGGGAGACCACTGGTTCTTTTAATCTATTAAAATCAGTAATACTATATTTAGCCTCATATTTTTCCTCCTGTTTAATGTAAAAAGCATCTAAAAGAATTGTCAAATATCTTTTAAAACATCAGATTGAGGCAAGTGAGCTCATGAATATCCAATTGACAGTTACCAGATATTATTGCATCAGAAATGTCCATTAATGTGGCAAGATTTAAGCTGTTGCATTAGTGCAGAATTATGTAAGAAAGGGACAGTCTTCTATATCATAAGAGGTTAACAAATTGGCAGAAAATTGTTGTATATTATCAGAGGTAAAGTTTAGAGAGGGTAAGGCAATAATAAATTTAAATCATTTCCCAGAATAAAATCAGCAGACTAAAATTTTACTGTGGAAATGGCACTGCCTAAGGAGAATAGGTAAGCCATAGAAATCACATCCAAAGTTACACTATGATATGCTATAGTCTATTATGTCACTTTGTTATTGAGTGAACAATACTAAAGCATATTCAAATGTTTCATAAGATACGCAGGAAGCCACAGATAAGGAGAAGCAGGTGATTGACAAAGGAAAACTCAGGGCACAGAAGAAGGGCACATTGTGATTGAAATTCTAGAGTTTCAGTGCCTCACTTTTGGAAAGGCTATTTCAGAGAAATTGGTATCAGCTGATAACTATATTGCAGGAGGTGGGGGGGACTATTTCCTTTACCTTCCTAGGTTTTCTGGTGGGGGCTTTATGAATTAGATGGACAAAAGACAGATTAACAATAGGAAAACAAACACGTTTATTAACATATGAATCTCACACACACACACACACACACACACACACACCCACCCACACACACACTCTTAGGAATGAGCCCTTAGGAATGAGTAACTCAGCTAAAATTTGGGCTTACACAGCATTTTAGTAAAAGAACAATAATGTTTTAGAGAAATGTGAAAACAAAGGAAAAAGGCTGACTTTAGAGCATGGCAAATTGTAGAAAGAGAAAGACATGGGGGTGCACTAATGGAAGATGAAGACTGGTTAGTCAGATTTATTACACAGATTCTTCTGGTGCTGTCTCTGAGATGACAAGGATCTAGAGTTGTCCCATTTCTATATCCTGGTGGAGAGGGGAGAGAAGATACCTTTACCAATTTAGGTTTGCTTTTCCGCAAAGAGAGGGAATGCAAAGAGCTTTCCTTGCATCTGCTTATCCTCAATTGGCTTTAGCGTGGAATATTCAGTACACCAAAGTGGCATATTCAGAGGTGGCATATTCTGGTGGCATATTTCAAGACCCCATCATTCTCAAAATTCCCTAAATACTCTCTTGGTGCTTGGTTAAGGAAAGCTCTTTGTTGACATACAAATAGTCAATCCACTGCTGCTTGCTTTGCAGATGTCATGCGGTAGATGATAGCTTGGAAATCAGTAAATTTGTAATTTAGCTTTGGAGACACAGTGACCCTTTTTAGCAAGTTTTTGTTTGTTTGTTTTGCTTTTTAGGGCTGTACCTGCAGCTTATAGAGGTTCCCAGGCTAGGGGTGCAATCAGAGCTACAGCTGCCAGCCTGCACCACAGCTACAGCAACGCCAGATCCAAGCCACATCTATGACCTACACCACAGCTCATGACAATGCCAGATCCTTAACCCACTGAGCGAGGCCAGGGATTGAACCACAACCTCGTGGTTCTTAGTCTCCTGTTCGGATTTGTTTCCACTGCACCAAATGGGAACTCCTTTTTTTTTAGAAGACAAAGAAATTCTTTACTAAAATTTCCTTAGCATGAAACAACCTAAATGTCTATCAGCAGATGAATGGATTAAGAGTGGTATATATACACAATGGAATACTACTCAGCCATAAAAAATGCCATTTGCAGCAACATGGATAGAACTAGAGACTCTCATACTAAGTGAAACAAGTCAGAAAGAGAAAGACAAATACCATATGATATCACTTACATCTGGGATCCAAAATACGGAACAAATAAACCTTTCCACAGAAAAGAAACCATGGACTTGGAGGACAGACTTATGATTTCCAAGGGGGAGGGGGAGGGAGTGGGTTGGACTGGGAGTCTGGGGTAAATAGATGCAAACTATTGCAATTGGAGTAGATAAACAATGAGATCCTGCTGTATAGCACAGAGAACTATATCCAGTCACTTGTGATGGAACATGATGGAGGATAATATGTGAAAAAGAATATATATAAATATATACATACATACACATATATATACAAACATGGATAAATCTATATATATATGGCTGGGTCACTTTGCTGTACAGTAGAAATTGACAGGTCACTGTAAACCAACTATAATGGAAAAAATACAAGTCATAAAAAAATAAAATAAGATAAAATTTCCTTAGCAGATGAATTATCCATATTCTAAGAAAGTTGGTCTCTCTCTTGAATATAAGTTAGTTCAAGTATTTGATACTGACACTGATAAAAGCATGAAGGTGCTTTAGTATATAGCTATCTAAGTATATTGTTGATTTTCTCAACTGAAAACAAACAAGAAATAAATATTGAATTTTTCAATATATAGCTAAAGTAAAGAAATATGAACATAGTTCAAGCACAGTAAAATAAGCAGCTTCTGAAAACATAAGCAAGCATAACATTTAGATTGGCAACCACTTGAAAATTAGATATACTAATCCTATTTATGGCCCCAGGATCCTGAACAAAATTATAGCGTTGCCCATGAAATTTCTTAACTAGGATTAAAAATATAGGACCTATTAAAGTTATGATCATATTTCTCTGTACAGAGTTCTTTCTCTTATAGTCTTAGAGCATACTAAAGGAGTTTTGACAAAGGTTTTCCAGGATCATTTTTCATTATTAGGGTTTAGCACCGAGAAAGGAAAATATATCCTTATTCTTAAAGTCCACAAGGTAAAGAATTGTTCTGATACCTCAGCTAAAATTGGATAAAGCAATCTAGAATCTGGGTGATCAAACCCAAAAAGCATTCAGCATTACCTAGGACTTGAATCCTTAAGAAAGGGAGATTCAAGGAACCTTTGGTGGGCTCTAACTTCACTGTGGAGCCAGATCCAGACATGGAGATAATCTTCAAAGAAATACTTATTATGAGATTGCAACATGTGTTCACATTTCTAAGGTACTGAAACCGAGCAGAGGCACTGTGGGGCTCCTGGGCACGAAAGTCTTTGTGTGTCCCCTGTTTCTTGTTTTTAGGAAATGGGCCTCATTCTGCCTCCATGGCCTTCCCTGAGTTCCAAAGGGCAGGTTCAGACAGTTGCTGATCAGGGAAGGGAGGGGATGCAGAGACCAGGGAAGAAGAGTCAAGAAACAATAGCGCAGCCTTGGGCAGGAATCTGGTCCCCTCTCAAGGGATACACATAATGATGTAGGCATCTTATACACCTAAGAGAAAAGTTATACTCCTTATGTTTCGTTTAGAAATGCATACTTTAAAATTGTACAACTTAGAGTCCTTCCTGCCCTTCTCCCTGGCTTAACCGTACCCTAAACACAATCACCCATAAGCTAAAGATTAGGCACCCTGAGCACAATTCCCCGTGGGTTAAAGATTATTAGCACATGATGTTTTTCAGGAACTTTCCTAGGTTGTTCTAATCTCTGATCAATATGCCATTTTCACAAGTCCTCTTATTCTAGACAATAACCCAGAAGACCACCATCATGATCATGATCGTGAGATCTCATGACACTAGCTTCGATGACTAAGATTTCCCCTAAGAAAGAAGAATGCATGTTTGCCCCAATCCTGATTCCTATCTGAAAACCTGTTTTTTCTTCTTTGTCTTCTTTTTACCAAAACTTCCCACAATCCTTCCCAAAGGAGGACACAGTCTTCAAGGAATTAGCCTGCTGTGGCCTCCTTTGCCTGGAAAAGCAATACAAGTTATCTTTTTCTCCTTTATCCAAAACTCTGTCACCACATTTCTATTTGGCACCAGGTGGAAGAGGCTGAGTTTTGACAACAGTACTGTCACTCAAGAGGCAGACTGGAAAGGAATTGACCTACTGCCTGCCTGCCGAGGTGATGGGCTAGTGCTGGATCGTAAAGGACTTGAGGGTCAGGGTACAGGAGAATCTAAGTGCAGTCTTACATCCCTGAGGTCAGAGGGTTTGTGCCCATGTCTAGATGAGAGGAATTCTCATGTTGAATAGGGGGAGGATGCAGTTTCTGGGCTGAAAATCAGTCATTTTCATGTTTGTGCTACAATGCATGGGGAATTCTACAGCAGCTTGGAAAGCTGATACAAAAATTAAATATCTTAATTTAAAAACAAAAATACAAGAGTTCCCATTGTGCTTCAGCAGTAACAAAGCCCACTAGTTCCCATGATTATGGCAGTTCAATTCCTGGCCTTGTTCAGTGCTTCGGGAATCAGCCTTGCTGTGGCTGTGGCCTAATGCAGCTGTAGCTCCAATTGGACCCCTAGCCTAGTAACTTCCATATGCCTCACCTATGGCCCTGAAAAGCAAAATAAAATTAAACAAAACAAAAAAATATATATTTTTATTATCCAAATAAAGATGTATTCATGTGGAAGAGAATTTACCTAAGAATCTAAGGTCTATAGTGTGATTTTTTTCAATTATCTAGAAAGCATGATCTCCCTCTTTGGATGATACATTTAAAAATTCAGTGAATTGCGCAAAATATAATAAGTTGACACAGAAGAAGATTGAGGCATAGTTTTGTCTTGAAATGTAATAAATTTACCTTACACTCAATGAATCAATTTGTGTATTGCTGTAAGCCATTTATTAGCAATTCTGAAAACAATCTACCACCTGTTATGTAGTATTTTAGATTAAAATATTTTCTTAATGTGATGCTGCATACTATCAATATTATAAATGATGTGCTATAACTTAGAACATTTTTAAACTTATGCATTAATGAGCAATAGTGCATATAATATAACAATAAAAGTGAACTTAGCAGATGACTGGATCACAATGATTTATTTTTATTTCTAATAAATTATTCGTCATTATATTTTTATGCCAATCTTACTTTAACTATAAAATGTATGAAGTATTCCTATATAATTATAATTTACATTTAGATTCTGCATTGTTTATGTACTAAATAGCAAATGTATCTCAAGACCAAATCTCTCCTTACACGGCCATTTCAAATGGTTTGTTGGATAACTGAATGATACTTGCATCTCATTACACCAAAGGCAACATTTAAAAAAAATAAATCTCATAAAATTAAAAAAAAACTTGGACATTGAAAGGATCCCTATTCAAGATTAGGAAATATCTCCCAAATTATTTTCTTTCAGATCACCACTATACCTCTTTATATTATGAGAGTTTCACAAGTCCTCTTACCTAAATTTGGATAGTCAATGAATCTTATGTTCTACATTATTTTATGGTTTCCTTTATCATCCACAAAAATAAATTAACAACATCTGATCGAACATTTATGTTCACTCACAGATTGAGAGCTCCCCAAAAGGTATGCTGAAGTCCTAACTTCTGGTACATTTAGTGTTATCTTATTTGGAAATAGGGTCTTCTTAAGGGTGAAGGCACACTGGATTAGTGTGGTCCCACCCCTTAAATCTAATGACTGGTGTCCTTCTAAGAAAGACATACAGAGAATGAAAGACAAAGGGATAATGCCACGTGTCCTTAAAAGCAGAGATTGGAGTGATGTGTTTGCAGACAGGAATGTTAAGGACAGCATGTGACTATCAGAAGTTGGCAAAAGGCAGGGAATAACCTTCCTAGAGCCTTCAGAAACAGCCTGGCCCTGCTGTCACTTTGATTTGGATTTCTAGCCTCTGGAATTGTGAGAAAATTAATTTCTGCCTTTTTCAACTCCCCAGTTTGTGGTACTTTGTTGTGGCAGCCCTAGAAAACTAATAGGCTTGAGTATAAATCTAGTTTGCAGCAGTCAGTTTATTATGAATTCCATCTCAGTGTCAGTAATTACCAGAGTATGAATGTGGGTCTCAGGCATGTATTTTAGGCCCACCATGACTAAATTCACCTTACTAAGCTATTAGCTTTATTTTGCTGCTGTCTTGCCCCTCAACCACATGCTTTAATTTTTTTTTTATTTTTTATTTTTTTCATCAGAGTAAGGGATTACAGAGACTTTTGCTTGAGGGTGGAATTTATTTCATCATTTCCATTCACTTTTATGGATATTTGCTTTTAGTAATGCAGAGGTTTGAAATGCAGTGTCTTTTAACTCTCAGCCTTGTCTTTAAAACCACAGATTTTGGCATGATAATACTTTGGTGTATATTACAGCCCTGACAAATACTATTTGAGCAATTTACTTAGTGCTTCTAGTCACAGTTTCATCGTTTGTAAAACGAAGATAAGAATACTAAATACTTCATAGAATTGCAAGAATTAAGTGAGTTAATAATCCAGGTCAAGGTCTTCAAAAGGCTCCAGGATACTTAATAAGTCAACAAAAATTAGCTGTTAATTTTTAAAAGGAAGCACTTCCACTTCCTTGAGATGTCTTTCTTTTACACTGAGTGACATACAACCATGTCTGCCTTATAATTTATTAGTATCCTTTAATGTAATAAATTACTTATGGAGAACCTGTTTAATAGTGAAAACTTTTAAGAGTTTCCTGTAAAGTTTGATAAGCATGTAAATACATCCTTTTTTAGAACTTGGAAATAACTTTTAAAAAGACTAATTTTTTTTTTCAATATAGAGATCTTGATATGTCTGCTATAGCAACTCATTCATTGCTAATTTAGAAAATATTTAATGATCTGTGGTGGATTAATTTATCACATTGAAGAGGATCACTGTTTCAATAATAAACTTAGCTAGCTCACAAAATGTCATCAGAAGAGCAACAACAAAAAAGAAATATTTGAGAAAATTCATTTCTGTTGCTCACCATGTGCTCACACAAAAAATAAAGATATAAATCTTCTTTTATATATTGTCAATTTTCTACTTTTTCACTGAACCACAATGTTTCTGAAACATTAATGGTCATAAATTATATATTAAATTTCTCAAATGGGCTATCTCAAATATGTCTGGGTACCTTGGTACCAATTACAAGTTTAAATTTACAAGATTAAATCTGTAATTTCCCCAAGTAGGAGAAATCTGAGTGCAATATATTAATAGGAATTTTTGAGGCAAGAATATTATGAATGAATTACATTTAATTTAGATAAATGGACTCAGTCTGGTAGAAGTACTCCCAAGAAGGAAAGTAAGTTAAATGTTTCAAATAGCAAAGAAGCTAGGAGTAATAGCATAAATTATGTTTCCTAATATTATTAAGAATTATTACTGTCATTTGATCACGATAGACATTATATGTATAATTAATAAAAAAAATTACAATTTAAAGTGTTTAAGTCTTTTTAACTGGAAAGATAACTGACTAAGCAATATGTCTCCTATTTCCCAAGCTTTCATCCACAGTACATTTGCTGGAATTATTTGATATAATTTGTAAGAATAGTTTTGATTTTATTTAAATCATTACTTCAATCATTCAATAAACTTTTTGTAATTTATTTTATTTTATTTTTTATTTATTATGTCTTTTTAGGGCTGCACCCACAGCATATAGAGGTTCCAAGGCTAAGGGTAGAATTGGAGCTGTAGCCGCTGGCCTATGCCACAGCCGCAGCAATGCCAGATCTGAGCTACCTCTGCAACCTACACCACGGCTCATGGCAACGCCGGATCCTTAATCTACTGAGTGAGGCCAGGGATAAAACCTTCATCCTCATGGTTACTGGTCAGTTTTGTTTCTGCTGAGCCACGATGGGAACTACATCAATAAACACTGTGAATATCTATTACTGTCTGATAGAAATAATTGAATATGATACCTTTACAACTGAGTTTTTCCATAAATACTTTAAAATTTTAGAACTCTGAAAGATACATGATATTTAAGTGTAAGAACAAAAGATTAATAATGTAAAACTGTAGATTTGGCTGTAGTAAATCCGATTAAATAAAAATAGATTATGCATGAGAAAATTAGTTCCTTCATATGTAAATGTATACATATTTTTAATAAGATAATAATTAGCCTAAATAATTTGGCTAAAACAGCAGTTGCCCAGTATCAGCTGTTGAAATAAGAAAAAATAGCTTTAGCATAGAGCAGAATAGTGCAAGATAAAGTATTTAATGGCTTGTATCTATCTATTTTTAATATCATGGGATAAGAGTTAAATCAAAGATAGCCTTTTATTAACAAAATCTTATAATATTAGTAACAACAATTTAAATGTAATTGTAATACAGATGTTAGAGATGGTTTTGACTCTCAAAATGTACCTCATTTAATGTAAAACAGTCAAGATAGGTAATCTGAGACTCAGAAGTAACTGGTTCAAATTTTCAAAGCAACTGAATCCCAATACAAACCTTAAACTTTGTCTCTCAGTTCAATGTTTTCTCCAAAATACCAATTTTCAGAGAAATAAGAAAGAACAGTAAGAGGATACACATATTTGAAACTAGCTATACTTTTAAATACCTAAAGTCAAAGAAACTAACTGTATTTTGTCTTTTACACATTGTATTATTTACTAAATTATCAGTGAAATGGTAATTTTCTTTCTTTTCCCTTTGAGTTTATATATAATATAACAGTAAAATGATCTCATCACTTACCCATGCACTTACCCATGCACTTATTTAACAAACATTTTTTGTGTGATTTTTTTAGGGCTGCACCTGTGGCATATTGAGTTCCCAGCCCAGGGGTTGAATCAGAACTGCAGCTGCCAGCCTATATGATAGCCACAGCAATGCCAGATCTGAGCCACGTCTGCAATGTACACCAAAGCTCATGGCAATGCCAGATCCTCAACCCACTGAGGGAGATGAGGCCAGGGATTAAACTTGCATCCTCATGGACAACAATCGGGATCGTTACTGCTGAGCCATGAGGGGAAATCCACAAATATTTATTGAGTCCCTAGATATTAATGGAAAACTTAGATTCCTTTGAAATGGTAAACATTACCAGAGAATTATAAAAGCATTTGGTAATTTCTTTCAGTCTTATAAATTTAATCTTTGTTTGTTTATGAGACATCCTAATATAATTAGCTGTTGACAATTATAATAACACTATTTTTGGTAAACAAGTTAAAAAATAATTACACTCTAATAGTTTTAACTCTAAAATATCATGTTATTCAACATATTTTGAAAATGCCCCCCCACACCGATATAATCACTAATAATTTCATGCCTAGAAAATATTAATGTTAAAATTTTGGTGTACACTAATCTTTGTTTTTATCCATTTACAAGAGTATTTTATTTTTAAGATGAATTGACTCACAGTAAGAAGTTGCAGAATAGGAGTTCCCTTCGTGGCGCAGTGGTTAACGAATCTGACTAGGAACCATGAGGTTGTGGGTTCGGTCCCTGCCCTTGCTCAGTGGGTTGACGATCCAGCGTTGCCCTGAGCTGTGGTGTAGGTTGCAGACGTGGCTCAGATCCTGCGTTGCTGTGGCTCTGGCGTAGGCTGGTGGCTACATCTCCGATTCGACCCCTACCCTGGGAATCTCCATGTGCCACGGGAGCGGCCCAAGAAATAGCAAAAAGACAAAAAAAAAAAAGAAGTTGCAGAATAGAGTGATTAGATTTAAGAGCTCCTTCTCCCAAGGCAACAGAAATAAAAGCAAAAATAACCAATGGGTCTTAATCAAACTGATGAGCTTTTGCACAGCAAAGGAAACCATTAAGAAAAAAAAAAAAAAAAAAAAGACAACTTACAGAATGGGAGAAAATAGTTTCAAATGATGCAACTGACAAGGGCTTAATCTCTAAAATATGCAAACAACTTACACAACTCAATAGCAAAACAACCAACAACCCAATTGAAAAATGGGCAAAAGACCTGAATATACATTTCTCCAAAAATATACAGATGGCCAAAGGCTCATGAAAAAATGCTCAACATCACTGATTACTAGACAAATGCAAATCAAAACTACTATGAGGTACCACCTCACACCTGTTGGAATGGCCATTATTAACAAGTCCATAAATAACAAATGCTGGAAAGGGTATGGAGAAAAGGGGACCCTCCTACACTGTTGTTGGGAATATAAATTGGTACAATCACTATGGAAAACAATATGGAGGTATCTCAGAAAACTAAACTTAGAACTACCATATGAGCCAGTGATCCCCCTTTTGGGTATATATCCTGACAAAACTTTCCTTGGAAAAGACACATGCACCCACATGTTCATTGCAGCTGTATTCACAATAGCCAAAAGATGGAAGCAACTCAAATGTCCATTGACAGATGATTGAATTAAGAAGATGTGGGATATATACACAATGGACTATGACTCAGCCACAATGAAGAACAAAATAATGCCACTTGCAGCAACATGGATGGAATTAGAGACTCTCCTAAGTAAAATAAGTCAGAAAGAGAAAGACAAATACCCATATGATAGCACTTATATCTGGAATCTAATATATGACACAAATGAAGAACCTTTCCACAGAAAAGAAAATCATGGACATGGAGAACAGATGTGTGGTTGCCAAGGGGGAGGAAGTGGATGGACTGGGAATTGGGGGTTTAATAGATGCAAACTATTGCCTTTGGAATGGATAAGCAATGAGATCCTGCTGTATAGCACTGGGAACTATATCTAGTCACTTATGATGGAGCATGATGAAGGATAATGTGAGAAAAAGAATGTATATTTGTATGTGTGACTGGGTCATCTTGCTATACAGTAGAAAATTGACAGAACACTGTAAACCAGCTATAATGGAAAAAACAAAAATCATTTAAAAAATAAGTAAATGTACACCACAAAAAAATAGTTTGCTTCTACTATCTGATAGACACTTTTGCTTCAACATAGTGAAAGTCATGTTTAAAAAAAAAGATTTAAGAGCTCTTGAGCTAGAAAGTGCCAAACCAGCTCTGCTAATTTCTTCCTAAGTAACCTGAGGACTTACAATTATTTATATCACTATGCCTTATTTTTCTCATCTGGAAAACGAAGAAAAATCATATATTTAACCAAAAGAATTTTGTAAAGGTTCAATTAATTAAAACTTGGAATACTTCGAATAGTGCCTGACAAATAGTAATCTCTATTAGCCATTATCAGTAGTAATGTATTATCTGTTTGGTAACCTGCTTTTCACCTAATAGTTAAAAGAACAGTGAGTGCACTGAAATTATTCTCCAGTTCTTTTGATGACTGAAAATAATATTAGTCAATATATTTTTGATTAACCAAACTTACAATATTGCCTGCAGGAGTTATGTCTTAACAACAGTCCTCAGCTGTGGATCTCGAGATACTACCCCCTCCTCCCTACCAATTTTTGTGAGTCATTTTTGTTTGTAAATGCAAAACAAAACAAAACACCTTCATTCAAATTAAGTTAAACTGTATGGGATTTCATTGGTCAAATCACCAAATCTCAAAAAAAATAAAGATGTGGGCTTTGAAACAACTGTAGATATGAAAAGACTTTGAATGCTATCTCTCTTTTACTCCACCTCTATGTTTTGTTTTTTCTTTCTTTTTGTTCCTTTTCCTTAATTGGCTCTACAAAGAGCTGAAGATCATGATTACAGAGGAGACAAAATTAGAATTATTTGTCTTCCAAAGTTGTACACCACACCCTGAAATACGAAGACAATGTAAAAATGCTGCCAAATTGGGTTGTTCTGCTTTGATTTTAAACTTAAGGGTCACACACTTCATCCAATTACTCTGCCTTACTCCAGGCAGGGAAGTAAGCATAATCTGCCATCTGGTGGAAGTGAGGCAAATGAGGAGGAAGTAAGGGATGTTTGCACAAGGACAGAACACATCAGTGCTTACTGGGAAGAGGCAGGAGAATAAGTGAACTGAGCAAATAGATCCTGGAATGAGGCAAATGAAGGACCACATATGTTATCAAAGGGCATGCCTCCATTGTTGTCTTGTGTTGCTATGTAGCATTTTTTCAAAAGAAGCCTGAAATGTGAAATGAAATGAGACAACTTCTGATTTCAAAATTGGGTAACTGTTAACAAAAGCAACAACGACCACAAAGAGTATAAAAATGACCCATGTGAAAATCAAATTCAGGCCAGAAACCATGTTTTTTGCTTCTCAGTTTTAAAGAGGAGACTTGCAAATTCCTTTTTTTTCAGTAATAATAATTCTGTTTTAACATGTGTTTATGGAGGGGTGTGGGTAACCTGAGTTAGATTTGGATCTTCACCTTTTTTCCTTCTATCCTAGTTTAAATACACTTAAGATTTTGAACCTCGTGTTCTTCACGCAAACTGAGTCTAAGCCCATTCTGGTGGCATGAGAATACACTAAAGTGACGTTTATTACTCACACCTCCATAAGAGGATCTTATACCAGTTTGTCTTATACTGGTTGCCTCACATATTGTTTCTAAAAATTCTATCACAAAAACAAGAAGTTTAGGGGAAAAAAATCCAACAATCAAAAAGAACAAAACTGAGAGAAATATTTGCTTTTAAACATATATTTATATGCTACAATCAAAAGTATGACAGTATCAAAGATTAATGTCTAAAAAATTACTTAACAAAAATAGGTTAACATTATATGCAAAGATGCTAGGAAGAGATATAGTCTAACTATAATTAAACAACAGAGTGATCCCCATAAACAGTGCAGTACAGAACCTAAAAGGTGTAAAAGATCAAAACAAAACAAACCAAAAAAGAATGAGGCTACATGTTTTACTTGACAATTTCTGAAAGGTTTTCTTGAGTGTTGTCATGTCAGAATCAACTGTTTTTGTAAATTTATTTCATAAAAAATAATACATATGATTATGTATTTCTAGTTTAATAAAACCAATCATGTTTGATTCCAAATACTCGGCAAATTTTAAGAAAAGCTTTGCAGAGCAAAGCAGTATCATAAGCAGGATGGCAACCACAATATTTGTTAAATTGGGTTCAGGGGAGCCATTTATTCCATCTGTTATTTCAACTAAACTGCATTTCTGCCTTCAAAGTGTTTCATGAGACTCCAGTGAATGAGGAGCATTTGTGATTCATTTTAGTACCAGAATATTCCAGAATAATTGGCTTTTAGTGGAGAGCTGCCATCATGAGCCAAGTTTTAAAATATGCTATTTTTTCTGAATTTTGTGGCCATGGAGGGATATTTTAAAAGGATATTATATTGGCATGTGCTGTTACTAAAATGTGATTTCACAGTTATTAGCCAGGAAAGGATCCTTTTAGGATGTCATATAGATAACAGCATAGCCCTAGACAGAGAGATTTCTCCTATATTCTTGTCCACTACAGAACTATTAAACTATGACTTTGCACATATGTGATATTTCCAAAAATTGCATAATTAAGCTTTTTAAATTATTAATATAAAATTAATTTAATGTTTTCATTATGGATACAAAATAAATGATAAGGGAATTCTATGATAAGAGTCATGACCATCATATTCACATGCCAAAAGTAATTAAATATACTATATTTTGGGATAAAAAAATGCAAGAAAAGATGGAGCTCTTAGTTAATTTAGAACCAATTACAAATGTGTAATCAGGGGACTAAATTGGTAAGAAAATTAGGTAAATGAGTATTGTGTACTGATTTATACCCAAAATGTAGAGATAAAATTTTTAAAGAATGTAAAATGATTACATAAAATTAATCAGTAAGAGAAGTTAAAAAAATGTATGTATGTTATTTTTTGTTCTTTTGCTTCTTTGTTTTAACTAGTGATACTAGATGGTCTCAAGCATCTTATTATTTAACTAGCTGAAGAGTTAGACCTAGATGGGGAAACATATTTAGTTTTAATAATTTATTCAAACTAAGTAAGAAAAAAAACAATAAAAATCACAATGCACTATGACAATCTGTGGTAAAGATTTTTCCAGGATATTTGGAAATATGGAGAAACAATTAGAATAAACTAGTTGGTGTGGGGAAGTATTTGAAATGTAATTTTTTTTTTCTGGAGGATTTAATAACTAAACTAAAATTTAAAGATTATCAGGGTTTTTACTGGGATAGAAAGGAGTTAGAAAAAGATTTTCAGTGTTCACTCAAATACATGGCATCTGATAGTTCCTGACTAACAGATTGAAGAATGAAAGAAGGATGGATTATTGGTACAGTAACAAGTTAAAAAGCAATGCACACAATAGCATAGCCTACTTAAGTAATTACAAGTAGCTCTGCTACGCTGACCCTGAGAAAATAAACTTTTTAAGGAAGGAGATTGGAAGTTCCAACAGGAGATTATTGAAATAATTAAATGTTTAAATATTTATTAATGTTATATATTAGCTGTATTGAGGATTGTCTAAGGAAGACAGATCTGAGAGTGATAACAGTTTAAAGACTATTGCAGTAATATTGGAAGGATTTATGAAATTTTAATGGATTTGTAGGAGGAATAAAGAGAGAGATTCTCCAGTACTAAAAATAATAATAACACAACTCCATGGTCTGTTGGATATGGAAGGTGAGAAAAAAGGAGGCTAGAATGTCTTTGAGGTTTAAATATATATAACTGGAAGAATGGAGCTTTCATCGTAGAAAATTCAAGATCCAGAGCAGGTTTGAGGGTTATTATAACAATGTTAAATTTAAAATAGCCTTCTGAAACTCAGGAGAATGCTTGGGTTTTGTATTCAATTATTACCATAAGAGAGGACCTACACTAGATGCTGAGAATCTTCAAGCCTTTCTAATGGTATGTAGTGTAAATTAAAGCAAACATTTGCATACAGAATTTAAATGCTGAGTATATAATATGAGAAAGAAGAATCCTCTCTTATCATTCCCAATATTAATATGAAGAATAGAGGAAAACAACCTGAAAAAGAAACCTTGAGTGAGGAAAAATAAAAATAGGAAGTAGTGCTATCATAGGATGAATATATAATTTATCATCCAAACTGCTGCAATTTTTAGAATTATAGAGGGTATTATTAATACTTATACCGGGCAGAAGCTGTAAACCCAGTGTGCCCCAGTCAAAACGAGAATGCATGGTCAACCTAATTATTTTGGAATCCAAGAGATAAGAGACTTACATGAGGAAAGCTATAATCCTCAGTTCAAAACACTAAAGAAATTTCAGGTGACTTACACATTGAAAATTTTTCATTTGTCCACTTGAGGATATTAAGATGTATTTGTTTGCTAGGTCTGCCACTACAAATTTACACAGACCTGGTGGCTTAAACAACTGAAATTTGTTTTCATTCAGCTCTGGAGTCTAGAAGTCTGAGATCAATATATGGGCAAAAGTGTTTTTTTTCTGAGGCCCTTCTCCTTGGCTGATAGATGGCCACCCTCTCTGCCTTCACATGATTGTCTCTCTGTACGTGTCTGTGTCCTGAACCCCTTTTATGAGGATATCACCTATATTGGGTTAGGGCCTACCCTAATGACCTCCTTTAACTGAATTACTTCTTTAAAAACTTTATCTTCAAATACAGTCATATTCTGAGATGGGAGTTAGGAAATAGAAGATGGGGGTAGATAAGGTTGATAAATGCCATTTTATTTCACCTTTTTGAATGATCCTACCAGTTGCTATTTTTTATCAAACTGTTAAGTCTCATGTGCCAAGAGAAGAAAGGATATACTGATATTAGGCAAAAAGACAAACTAAGGGGGTAGAAGACTAGAGACCTAACTCAGTACTGGTATCACACTGATATCAATCATAGGATGTCAGTTACAGACATTCCCATTTGGAAAAAAGAAATGATGGAAGGAAAAATGAATCACTAGCCTCAGTCACTTTCAAAATTCAGGTAGAATAAACAACATTATGTTTCAAGATGTAAGAATTATTCTCTGTCCTCTGGCTCTCTCTCTACTCAAACCCAGGAAGTCATTGGTCTTTTTTTCATGAAGGCTGTGCTTCATGTGCTCGAAACTAAGAAGGTTTATCAACCTGTTTTCTGCCTTTAGAATACTTGAAGTCCAGCAGTCATCTTTCATTTCATGATTTTTCTGAGCTTTTCAGTCGAAGTTGGCAGTTTTTCTGTCATTTTAACTTTCTCAAGGACATTGTGGGTCTCCCATTGTATGTCAATTATACTAGAAGCTACTTCACATATCTTTCTTAGATTTTCCTCATCACCATTTTTTTTTTTTTTTTTTTTTTTTTTTTTTGGCTATCAATGCGATGGCTGAAGATATCCATGAGTCAGGTGCCAAATCTCTTCAAAGAGTCCTCTATGTGACTGAATGTTAGGAACTTTGTCTTCCAAGTCACTAGCAAAAGATTGTCTAGCCACGTCTTTTGCTTTCCTTCTATAGAATGCTTTTCTGACAGTGACTTTCCTACATTTACTGACATACTGGATAGACTGAGAATTTCCCAGATCATTATTTCTAGTTCCTCTTTGCTTAAGAGTTCTCTCAAAATGAGTCTTTCCCTTTCAGCTTTTACTCTAAGCAGCATGAAGAAGAAAGGAAGTCACTTCATTTGGAAATCTTCTCAGTTAAATATCCAAGTTCATTACTTGCATCCTTTTTACACATGTAATTGTAGGAAAAAATTCTACAAAGCTTTGTGAAATTATAGAACAAGCACACTCTTTCCTCCAGTTTTCAGTAATGTTCCTCATTACTTTGAGTCTTTAGAAGGCTTTTTAACATCCATATTTCCACCAGTAGTCTGTTTGTGATGATTTAGATATTTTCTAAGATTACATATTTTTGTTATTGTTGTCATTTTCTTTTGAGTCCTCTCTAGCAGAGCTGATAATATCCATGTTTTACTAATAGTGAAGCACCTAGGCTTCTTCTGTGATGTCTCTCAAAAGTCTTCGGTTCTTCCTATTGACCTATTCCAAAGTTACTTCCACATTTTCAGTTATTTGTTGAATGGCATCAACTACTGTATGATACTAAAGTCTGTATTAGTTTTTTACTGCTGCTGTAACGCATTAGCAAAAAATGGTTGGCTAAAAAATGCACAAGTTTGTGGCTTTACATTTCTGAAGGCAGAAATCCTAAAATCAAGATGCTACTAGCAGAGTTGTATTCATTCTGAATGGTCTAAAGGAGAATGTATTTCCATTCCTTTTTCTGCTTTAAGGGGTCACTTTCATTCCTTGCTTTGAACCCCTACTTCATCTTCAAAGGCAGCAGTATAGCATCTTCAGATCTCCATTTGTCTTTGACCTCTGCTCTATCATTACAATCCTTCTCACTCTGATTCTCTTCTTCCTCTTATAAGGACTATTATGATTGCATTTGGTTTACTCAGATGGTCCAGGGTAATCTATCTCAAGTTCTATACCTTAATCTAATCTGTAAAGTCCCTATTTCCATATAATGTAACATAGCTACAGAATTAGGTTGGGTACATTGAGTGGGTGGGTAATATTCTGTCTGTTACAATCAACAAGTAAAAAGATTTTGGATCTAAAATTGTGGGGACTGGACTGAATGTGAAATCACCTTATAAATGAACCTTAATACAAATTTTTTCCCATCAGGTTTTAAATATGGAAAGTTTCTGAGTATTTACTTCTTGAATACTGGTTTGTACAATTATATTACTCCTGTCTCAGATATTTCTGTTGAGACTAAAATATAAAATGAATAAATGCTGAGCTACATCCATATGACTTAGTATAAGAGGATTGTGAACAAGTTAAATGTTCTTTGTGGATTAATAAACCATTTGAATCTTCATGATTTAACTAAACTTCATTAAACACAGTGTGTTAAACATTAAAAAATACACTTAAATTACTATGAATCATTGGCAAAAAATGTTAATTTAATAATGTGTAGTTTTTGAATTTAGCAAAATTTAGCTTCTGTAATAATGTCTCTAACTCTTTTTTCTTTAATTATCATATTTGGAATATAATGTAGATTCAAATTGAACTGACAATGGCAGAGATAATAATACTGAATAAGCACAGTTTCAGAGCCCAATTTTTATTACTGACAGCACTATTTTTAATTTAATATATAATAATAAGTCTGCAAATCATTAACATCTTAGTAAAATTTTATATATCATCATTCATTTTTAGGAAAGACGAATACGAAATAATCACTGAGCCAAATCATGAGTTACGCTAATAAAAGCAATTATTTTTATTTCATTAAGCAACTTTGGAGTTAAAGCTATTCCAAAGAGCTTTTAAAATTTTAACTTAATGCTCTCCAGGATTATATAATTCTATCATAAAATATACATTCTTCAGAGAATAGATTTTTTTCTGTATTCATATGATATATCTCAAGGAAATGATCTTAAAAAAAAAAAAGGAAAAAAAATGCCCTTAGCTTTTCACATAGACTCCACCTGCTAATATGTTGAAAAAGCTCTATTTTCAAATATGTGTCAAACAGAAAATTTATCCTCCATTATTCTGCACTTTGACTACTCCATTGATAGTCCTTTAATATATGAATTGAAATCATATCACCTTCTGTGACTAATTTATTTTCATATGCTGAATATCATAAGCAAAAGGCTCGCTATAAATTTTGTTTTACATATTTGAAGATGTCTCTGAAGAAAAACTAAATTAAAAAATAACTATTATTATTTCTGATATGATTTTTTACATTTTTATTAAGTTAAATCATGTTTCAATTATTTTAATCATATTTAATAAATTCACTCACTTTTTTTGGCCACACCCATGACAAGTGGAAGTTCCTTGGCCAGGGATTGAACCCTAGCCACAACAGTGACATCATAGGATCCCTAACTGCTAGGTCACCAGTGAACAATGTTTTTACGGTTACCAGGTAATAATCACACAGAATAGTGCTCTCTGAGAGAAAGAAGACCAACAAGAAGCCCTGCCATTGCTTCAGCTTAATGACAGAAGAAAAGTTTTGGAGTAGTAGCTCAGAGAGGGAGAGCACATATAAATCTTAATTTAGCAGATAAAGTTCATAGTAGAATGAAGCCTAGGCTAGAATTTGCAGGGTGCAGCACTAGAGAGAGGAGTAAGGGGGAGGGGAGAGATGCATTCCAGAGGTCTGTGCAAGACCCCTTACTGATCTGCTTATGCAGGAAAGTGACCACCTGAAGCCAAGGAGAGAAGTGCTAGAAAGGAGTAGATAAAAATATCCCTCATGTTCACACACACAAAAATAATAATAATAATTTTGTTGCAAAAAGCCAGAGTGGAAAGACTTCAAAATTCATGAGCATCCATCCACAGAATCCTGAGGATATTACCTCAATGGTGGAGCCTAATGTCCTAGCCTAAAATTTGCTCTGTACAAAACTATGTTTAATGTAAACTTCGACACATTACACTGATTCTAACTAATCTAACTGTGCCTCAGAAAAATAACCAGAAATTAATTAAAGGCAAAAAAAAAAAAAAAAATTCTAGCTCCCGCAACATAAAATTCAAAATTTGGGCTTTTAATTTAAAAATTAGTGTGCAAATGGAAAACACAAAATTCAACCCATAACATGGAGACAGGGATCTTAGAATTATCTGACAAGGATGTTAAAACTACACTCCATAGATTTAAGAAAATAGAGAAAAGATGATCATGATAAGAAAAGATGTGAAAGATATGAAAAAGACCCAGTGAAACTTTCAGAGATAAAATATATATATGAAATAAAAAACAAATGGCTAAAATTAACAGCCAATTAGACATTGCAGAATGAAAGATTCAGTCAACTTGAAGTCACAGTAATAAAATCTGTCCAAAATAAAAAAAGAAGAGTAAAGAAAGCACTTGAATATTAAATTTAGGAAGACTGGCATCAGAATAAAATCTACATCTTTCTGGCACTTTTGTAGTCTTTAATAATTATCAACTTCTATTAAAATATGAAAAACTGAGAGTAGGGAATGCAATCAAATAAAAGATTTTATTAAGTACATTTATTACACATTTGGATTAATTTAAAATATGAAAATTGCACACTCTTGAAATTACTGATGGCTTATGTTTAATGAAATTTATGTTTATCATTGGGAGTATATTAAGTTTCAATATTAAAAACTAATTTTACACCTAAGCATTATATATGAATGAAAGCAAAAATATAGTCCATAACTAAACTTAATAGATTTCAGTTATACAGCTGATTAAATAAGTTTCTTATTTAAGTTTCTTATAGCAATTCTCTTTCTCATTTATTAGTAATAGATGGTTTTATTGAATACTTTATATTAATGAAATTTTGAATTACAAAATTTCGATAAGCAAAACATTGATATGCCATCTTTCCTTCGATCATGATTCACAATAAAAGTGGCTATCAGCAAAAAATATATACAGAAATTTTTTCCATAACTTTGTCTGCTTTTCTCTCCATATCTTCTCTTCACTATTCTACAAACTAGTCTAGCCCTGGAAACTGATCTCTATGGATTAAATCAACAGGTTCTTATGCTCTGGCTTGCTGATCCGTTCGTCAGTATGTTGCTGCTTTTGATGGCTGGAGGTGTAGGAGGTCATTATATTTAACCATTCTGCCTCCTCTCTTTGAAGACCTGAGGTTGAATCTGTTGTTCTTTCCCTACATTCAGATTCTGGCAAACCCTTCCTTCCTTTGGATCATCAGGCTTAAGAACACAGTCAGCTTAATTGCTACTAGTTTGAGGTTCCTTAACTATTATTCATGCTTCCCTTATCACATTTTATAAATTGTACTTTTGTAAGTAAACATTAATTATTTTACCTTGAGAAGGACTTCTGTTTCCTAATTGATATATATTTGAACTAATTTTGGCCACATTTTTGATTAGTGGTAATTCATTCACATTTTCCTTTATAAATAATGATACACAATAGAAAGAAATTTGATTGTCCTTTCATGAAAGTGAAATATCTTAAAGCTCATTTTTACACACATGTACTCATGACATTCATTTTACAAAGGTTCACATATTATACTTGCATATATTACAATATATACTAAAGGTTGCAAACATATTTCATATTTTTTCTATACAAAGAATAAAATACTTTTGAATCTTTTACTAATAAGCTAAATTTTGGCATTGTTTTATCAGAATTAAGAGTGGATATGAACAATAATGCAGATTACTTTAGAAAGGAACTAGAAAATATAAAGAGGAATGTGGAAAAATTAGAAAATTCATTTGCAGAGATGCAAACTGAGGTAAAGACAATAAAGAGCAGAATGAATAATAAAGAGGAATGAATTAGTGACTTGGAAGATAGAATAATGGAAACCACCAATTAAGGTCAGCAGACAGAAAACTAAATGGAAAAACACAAAAGCAATATAAGAGATCTATGGGATAATATAAAGTGGGCCAATCTATGCATAATAGGAGTTCCAGAAGGAGAAGAAAAAGAAAAAGGGATTGAAAATATATTGAAGAAATTATGTCTGAAAACTTTACAAAGGAAACTGATATCAAGATACAGGAAGTACAGAGGGCCCCAAAGAAGTTGAACCCAAATAGGCCCACAGAAGACATATTATAATAAAAATGGCAAAAGTTAAAGATAGAGTATTCTAATGGCATTATTTTAAAACTCTTGCATGCCATTATTATTACACTTTGGATTAATTCAGAAGGAGATCTTCTAGAAATACTGTTAAAAATTCTTTAAATCAATAGAAGTATAATTACTTCTATTCACTCTATATGATTCACTCTATATGATTTATTGAATAGGCTTCCCTATTAATTAACTATTGTTATATTACCAAACAGCCCCAATCTCAGGAACTAACAACAACAAAAAAAACTTTATTATTGCTCATGAGCCAATGTGACTCTCAGAAGGGATTTGAAAATATCAAATACACCAGTAATGGAAGATACAGGAAAATTTTCCCAACGGAAGTTATCAGAGATGTGAATCATAATTGTTAACCGGAAAAATTGAAATTAAAATGTATTTATTTTTCAGATCATATAACAATGTGTCACAGAACATATATATTTTGATATTAGAAAAATTAAAACAATGTGTCACAGAACATATATATTTTGACATTAGAAAAATTACTTAGAAAATATATAAGCATGCTGAAATAAAATAAGAGGCATGATTGAAGGGAGTTCATTTAAAAGTCAAAATTTTGCATTATCTTAGGATATTGGTAATGATCATAAGAGAAATATTTTGGGTGCTAAGAAAGTTATTTTAGTTAGTTTAGTTTTAGTTTAGTTTTTTTAGTTTAGTTTTGCTCAGGTTCAATCATACAAACATCTTTAAATAACATATTTTTTACTTGTTTGGCTATATTGGACAATACTTTAAATATTACAGTTTCACAAAGTCAATAATAAGACTAATGATGATTAAAATGCCTTTTCTCTTAGCTATCAAAAATGGCAGAAACAGATCTTAGAGGAAATTAAAGGCCAAACCTATTTTAATGTCCAATATTGATGTTGATGGCCAATATTAATTTTAAGTATACATTACTATGTAATTGATTAATATAATATTTCCTTTTGTGAGCATAGATTAGTGAGATATATTACTTATTTTAAAGATCAAAATAAAAAAATAATGTTATAAATTGAAAACACTTTTATGTGGCTCTGTTCTTTAACCACACTGACTGGGTTCACACAGAATAATTAGTCACAGATTAATTCTAATGTGAGATTTTATACCTTACATTTAGCCTAAAGACCCACAGTACGAAATTCCTTCCATAATTAAATATTAAAGGTCATGTATGGGTCTTAAAAATGATGTTTTGAGCACGTGAGTTTACTTATTCTTCTCCTTGAAACTCTATTAAAATCACCATGGAGATGAAGAAAATCTTCATCTTTAGGAAAAATGATAAGAGATCTTATCAGATGAGCTCTATTAACCAACTATTGGATGTTATAAACGTGATAACACTGCTTTCTTTCCAAAGAAGATAAAAACAACTTACACTACTATAAGTAAGATGTTGACAACATCTTCCACTGAAAAAACAAAATTATGGAAAACTGAGCATAAGTTGAAATCATTTGAGCAAAAGGTCTTAGGGATGTATTGAAGCAGAACATAGGCAAAACATTCTCTGACATCAACATCATGAATATTCTCTCAGGTCAGTCTCCCAAAGCAAAAGAAATAAAAACAAAATATACCAATATACCAGTGGGACCTAATCAAACTGATAAGCTTTTGCACAGCAAAGGAAACCCAAAAGAAAACAAAAAGACAACTTTCAGAATGGGAGAAAATAGTTTCAAATGATGCAACGGACAAGGGCTTAATCTCTAGAATATATAAGCAACTTATACAACTCAACAGCAAAAAAGCCAACAACCTAATGGAAAAATGGGCAAAAGACCTGAATAGACTGTTCTCCAAGGAAGATATACAGATGGCCAACAAGCACATGAAAAAAGGCTCAACATCACTGGTTAGTAGAGAACGCAAATCAAAACTATCACGAGATACCACCTCACACCAGTCAGAATGGCCATCATCAATAAGTCCACAAATAACAAATGCTGGAGGGGGTGTGGAGAAAAGGAACCCTCCTGCACTGTTGGTGGGAATGTAAGCTGGTACAACCACTATGGAGAACAGTTTGGAGATACCTTAGAAATCTATACATAAAACTACTATATGACCCCGCAATCCCACTCTTGGGCATATATCCAAACAAAACTTTCCTTTAAAAAGACACATGCACCTGCATGTTCATTACAGCACTATTCACAATAGCCAGGACATGGAAACAACCCAAATGTCCATCGGCAGATGATTGGATTAGGAAGATGAGGTAAGTATATACACAATGGAATACTACTCAGCCATAAAAAAAGAATGACATAATGCCATTTGCAGCAACATGGATGGAACTAGGGATTCTCATACTGAGGGAAATTAAGTCAGAAAGAGAAAGACAAATACCGTATGATATCACATATCTGGAATCTAATACAAGGCACAAATGAACCTTTCCACAGAGTAGAAAATCATGGACTTGGAAAATAGACTTGTGGTTGCCAAGGGGGAAGGGGAGGGAGTGGGATGGTTGAGAGCTTGGGCTTAGTAGATGCAGACTATTGCCTTTGGAATGGATGAGCAATGAGATCCTGCTGTGTAGCACGTGGAACTATGTCTAGTCACTTATGATGGAGCATGATATTGTGTGAAAATAGAATGTGTACATGTATATGTAACTGTGTCACCACGCTGTACAGTAGAAAAAAAATTGTATTGGGAAAATAACTATTAAAAAAATAAAAATAACAAAAAAAAAACCTAAAGGAGCTAATGTTACTTTTGATTGAATCATTTTGAAGTGGTAAATATACCTTTGCCAAATTCTGAAGGTGTATGAGGTAGGAGGCTGAAAAGCTCAGACAAAAACTTCTTAGAAATAATGTAAATTTTTTTCTTATTCTATTTTAAAAGGGGAAAGATTATGGAGTCCCCTGGTGGCACAGCGGGTTAAGGATCTGGCATTTTCACTGCTATAGCTCAAGCTGCAGTTGAGGTGTGGTTTCAGTCTCTGGCCCAGGAACTT
Organism: Sus scrofa; assembly: GCF_054392235.1. Taxonomy (NCBI): domain Eukaryota; kingdom Metazoa; phylum Chordata; class Mammalia; order Artiodactyla; family Suidae; genus Sus; species Sus scrofa. The sequence goes on from NC_139390.1 coordinate 68,427,737, forward strand.
CCACATGCCTCGAGTATGACCAAAAAAAAAAATATATATATATATATAAAAATATAAAGGGAAAGACTCGAATTCACAGTCTGCCAGGGAGACACCAGTGTTTGCCAGTGAACACATTAGGTTTTCAATAAAATTGCCATAATAACGTGATCTGAATAGATATTTCCTCAAAAAAAACGTAGAACATGGCCAACAGGCACACAAAAGATGTTCAACATCACTATGTATTAGGGAAATGCAAATCAAAACCGCAATGAGATATCACCTCACACTTGTCAGAATGGCTATTATCAAAAGCAATAAATTACAAGTTTTGGAGAGGATGTGGAGGAAAAAGAATGCTTATACACTGCTGGTGGCAATGTAAATTGGTGCAGCTACTATAGAAACAGTTTGGAGCTTCCTCAAAAAATGAAGAATAAAACTATCACATGATCCAGTAATTTCACCTCTGGATATTAATCTGATGAATACAAAAATACTAATTAGTGATAAAGAGAGGATCCTAAAGGCAGCAAGAGAAAAACAGAATGTTACCTACAAGGGAACCCCCATAAGAATATCAGCTGATTTCTCTACAGAAACACTACAGGCCAGGAGGGAATGGCAAGAGATATTTAAAGTGCTCAAAGGAAAAAATATGCAACCTAGAATACTCTATCCAGCAAGAATATCATTTAAAATAGAAGGGGAAATAAAAATTTTTCCAACAAACAAAAACTTAAAGAATACAGCAACACAAAACCCAGGTTAAAGGAAATATTGAAAGGGCTTCTCTAAACCAAAAAGAAAGGAAGGAAAGGGAAGAAAAAAGAAAAAAAAAAAAAAAAGAAGAAGAGGAAGAACTAGGACTGAGCAAACTGCAATCAGAGAGCAGTCACTCAAATAAGCCAGCATACAGAACTAATCATGAACATGCTTCAAACAAAATAAAATTAAAAAGAAAAAAATAAAAAAGAGTCATCAAAACCATAAAATGTGGGCAAGGGATGTCAGGAGGTAAATAACCCTTTTTGTTTGTTTGTATGTTTCTCTTCTTAATTTTAATATAGTAATGAAGTGTTTGAACTTACAGGACCATCAGGCTAAAACACACAATTATGGGAAGGGGTTAGCATACTTAAAAAACAGGGCAACCACAAGCCAAAACCAAATATTACATCTGTAAAAAATGAAAAAAAAAAAATACACTCAAGCAGATAATAACAGGAGACCATCCAACCAAAAAAAAAAAAAAAAAAAAAAGAAAGGAAGAATGGAGAACCATAGAATCAACTGGAACACGAGGTTCAAATGGCAATAAATAATCATCTATCAATTATCACCTTAAATGTCAATGGACTGAATGCCCCAATCAAAAGACACAGAGTGGCTGAGTGGATAAAAAGGCAAAAACCTTCAATATGCTGCCTACAAGAAACTCGCCTTAGGACAAAAGATACATATAGATTGAAAGTGAAAGGGTGGGGAAAAATATTTCACGCCAATAGACATGACAGAAAAGCAGGAGTCGCAACGCTCATATCAGACAAAATAGACTTTAAAGCAAAAGACATAAAGAAAGACAAAGAAGGACACTACTTAATGATTAAGGGATCCATCCAAGGAGAGGATGTTACTATCATCAACATATATGCCCCAAATACAGGAGCACCCAGATACATACAACAAATATTAACAGACATAAAGGGAGATATTGATGAGAATACAATCATAGTAGAAGACCTTAATACCCCCCTCACATCAATGGACAGATCCTCTAGACAGAAAACTAATAAAGCAACAGAGATCCTAAAGGAAACAATAGAAAAGTTAGACTTCATTGATATCTTCAGGACACTACATCCAAAAAAAGCAGAATACACATTCTTCTCAAATGCTCATGGAACATTCTCAAGAATCGACCACATATTGGGACACAAAGTGAATCTCAATAAATTTAGGAGCGTAGAAATTATCTCAAGTATCTTCTCTGACCACAATGCCATGAAATTAGAAACCAACCATGGGAAAAGGGAAGAGAAAAAACCTACTACATGGAGACGAAACAACATGCTACTAAAATACCAATGAGTCAATGAGGAAATTAAGAAGGAAATTAAAAACTACCTTGAAACAAATGATAATGAAGATACAACCTCTCAAAATCTATGGGATGCTGCGAAAGCAGTGCTCAGAGGGAAATTTATAGCAGTCCAGGCCTTTCTCAAAAATGAAGATAGATCCCAAATTGACAACTTAACCCTCCACCTAAATGAATTAGAAAAAGAAGAACAAAGAAGTCCTAAAGTCAGCAGAAGGAAGGAAATTATAAAGATCAAAGAAGAAATCAATAAAATAGAGACTCAAAAAACAATAGAGAAAATTAATAAAACCAAGAGCTGGTTCTTTGAAAAGGTGAATAAAATTGACAAACCCCTGGCCAGACTCACTAAAAAGAGGAGAGAAAGAACCCAAATAACCAAAATTATAAATGAAAAAGGAGAAATCACAACGGATACAGCAGAAATACAAAAAACCATAAGAGAATACTATGAACAACTATACAGCAACAAGTTTGACAATCTGGAAGAAATGGACAATTTTCTAGAATCTTACAGCCTGCCAAAACTGAATCAAGTAGAAACAGGCCAACTGAACAGACCGATCACTAGAAATGAAATTGAAGAGGTCATAAAAACACTCCCTACAAATAAAAGTCCAAGACCAGATGGCTTCACAGGCGAATTCTATCAAACATATAAAGAGGAATTGGTGCCCATCCTCCTTCAACTCTTTCAAAAGGTTGAAGAAGAAGGAATACTCCCAAAGACATTCTATGAGGCCACCATCACCCTCATTCCAAAACCAGACAGAGATACCACCAAAAAAGAAAACTATCGGCCAATATCATTGATGAATATAGATGCAAAACTTCTCAACAAAATCTTAGCCAACCGAATCCAACAACATATCAAAAAAATTATACACCATGACCAGGTTGGGTTCATCCCAGGTTCACAAGGATGGTTCAACATATGCAAATCAATCAGCATCATACACCACATTAACAAAAAAAAAAGTCAAAAATCATATGATCATCTCAATAGATACAGAAAAAGCATTCGACAAAGTCCAACATCCATTCATGATCAAGACCCTTGCCAAAGTGGGTATAGAGAGAACATTCCTGAATATAATCAAAGCCATTTATGATAAACCCACAGCAAATATAATACTCAATGGGGAAAAACTGAAAGCCTTCTCACTCAAATCTGGAACAAGACAGGGATGCCCACTCTCACCACTGCTCTTCAACATAGTTTTGGAAGTCCTAACCACAGCAATTCGAAAAACAAAAGAAATAAAAGGCATCCATATAGGAAGAGAAGAGATCAAACTGTCACTGTATGCAGATGACATGATACTATACCTAGAAAACCCTAAGGACTCAACCCCAAAACTCCTGGAACTGATTAATAAATTCAGCAGAGTAGCAGGATATAAGATTAACATTCAGAAGTCAGTTACATTTCTGTATACCAGCAATGAAATATTAGAAAAGGAATACAAAAATACAATACCTTTTAAAATTGTACCTCACAAAATCAAATACCTCGGAATACACCTGACCAAGGAGGTAAAGGACTTATATGCTGAGAACTATAAAACTATAATCAAAGAAATCAAAGAAGATGTAAAGAAATGGAAAGATATTCCATGCTCCTGGATTGGACAAATCAATATTGTAAAAATGGCCATACTACCCAAAGCAATCTACAGATTCAATGTAATCCCTATCAAATTACCCATGACATTTTTCACAGAACTAGAACAAACAATCCAAACATTTATATGGAACAACAAAAGACCCAGAATTGCCAGAGCAATCCAGAGAAAGAAAAACCAAGCAGGAGGCATAACTCTCCCAGACTTCAAGAAATACTACAAAGCCACAGTCATCGAAACAGTGTGGTACTGGTATCAAAACAGACAGACAGACCAAAGGAACAGAATAGAGAACCCGGAAATAAACCCTGACACCTATGGTCAATTAATCTTTGACAAGGGAGGCCAGAACATAAAATGGGAAAAAGAAAGTCTATTCAGCAAGCATTGCTGGGAAACCTGGACAGCAACATGCAAAGCAATGAAACTAGAACACACCCTCACACCATGCACAAAAATAAACTCCAAATGGCTGAAAGACTGAAATATACGACAGGACACCATCAAACTCCTAGAAGAAAACATAGGCAAAACACTCTCTGACATCAACATCATGAATATTTTCTCAGGTCAGGCTCCCAAAGCAATAGAAATTAGAGCAAAAATAAACCCATGGGACCTCATCAAACTGAAAAGCTTTTGCACAGCAAAGGAAACCAAAAAGAAAACAAAAAGACAACTTACCGAATGGGAGAAAATAGTGTCAAATGATGCAACTGACAAGGGCTTAATCTCTAGAATATATAAACAACTTATACAACCCAACAGCAAAAAAACCAATCAATCAATGGAAAAATGGGCAAAAGACCTGAACAGACATTTCTCCAAGGAAGATATACAGATGGCCAAAAAACACATGAAAAAATGCTCCACATCGCTGATTATAAGAGAAATGCAAATCAAAACTACCATGAGATACCACCTCACACCAGTCAGAATGGCCATCATTAATAAATCCACAAATAACAAGTGCTAGAGGGGCTGTGGAGAAAAGGGAACCCTCCTGCACTGTTGGTGGGAATGTAAACTGGTACAGCCATTCTGGAGAACAGTTTGGAGATACCTTAGAAATCTATACATAGAACTTCCATATGACCCCGCAATCCCACTCTTGGGCATCTATCCGGACAAAACTCTACTTAAAAGAGACGCATGCACCCGCATGTTCATTGCAGCACTATTCACAATAGCCAGGACATGGAAACAACCTAAATGTCCATCGACAGATGATTGGATTCGGAAGAGGTGGTATATATACACAATGGAATACTACTCAGCCATAAAAAAGAATGACATCATGCCATTTGCAGCAACATGGATGGAACTAGAGAATCTCATCCTGAGTGAAATGAGCCAGAAAGACAAAGACAAATACCATATGATATCACTTATAACTGGAATCTAATATCCAGCACAAATGAACATCTCCTCAGAAAAGAAAATCATGGACTTGGAGAAAAGACTTGTGGCTGCCTGATGGGAGGGGGAGGGAGTGGGAGGGATCGGGAGCTTGGGCTTATCAGACACAACTTAGAATAGATTTACAAGGAGATCCTGCTGGATAGCATTGAGAACTTTGTCTAGATACTCATGTTGCAACAGAACAAAGGGTGGGGGAAAAAATGTAATTGTAATGTATACATGTAAGGATAACCTGACCCCCTTTCTGTACAGTGGGAAAATAAAAAAAATTATAAAAAAGAATACTAATTAACAAAAGATATACATACACCTAGGTTCATCACAACATTATTTGCAATAGTCAAGACATGGAAACAATCTAAGTTCCTCTTGACAGATGAATGGATAAAGAGATTTACACACACACACACACACACACAGTGGAATACTACTTAGCCGTAAGAAAGATAAAATCTTGCTATTTGCCAGAGCATGGATGGACCTTGAGGGTATTACAATAAATGAAATACATCAGATGGAGAAAAACAAATCCTGTATGATTTCACTCATATGTGAAACAGTAAAATAAATAAATGGATAAATGAACAAGCCAAATCAAACAAAAACAAATACATAGATGCAGAGAACAGAGTGGGAGGGAGTCAACAGTATGGTCACAAATAAAACGACTCTGGGGATAAGCACATTGTAGTGTAAACAGAATTCAAAATATTATGCACAAGTTAAACATGCTATTATAAATGAATGTTACTTCTATCAAAAAAAAAGAAAAATGAAAAATACCATTTTAAAGGACTGATGGGATTACTGCCTAGTGAACAATCATTCTTGTTAAGGAAATGTAAAATATTAGAGACACAGCAGAAAATAATGTACCAAATTTTCACATAAACATATTCAATGAATGATCTAGCAATTTCACTTCTAAGTACCCACTCAAGATAAATGAAAAGATATTTTCCCATAAAAGTTTATAGGCCAAGAATGTCTCCAAGCCAGAATAGCCCAATTTTCATTAATTGATGAATTGATGCACAAAAAGTAGTATATCCATACAATTGGAAATTTCTCAAGAGTAACAGTAAATGAAGAATATTAAACACAAAAATAAAAATGATCCTCAAAAACAGTGTAGTAGGAAACAGAATCAAGAGATAAAATACTACATCCAGTATGATGCCATGTATGTGAAATTCTAGCTTTAGAGATCATTGGTTGCCTGGGCTGAGAATGAATGATGCAAAGAAAATATTAAAAAACCCAGGAATGATGAGATGTTGTAAAACTTGAGTATAGTGGTATTTTAAGATTCCATGGATTTTGCATTTACCAAAATTCATCAAACTCAAGAAGAATAATTTATGGTATGTAAAAATACCTCACAAAAGCTTTATGGAAATAATACAATTTCTTTCTTTTTTTTTTTTTTTGTCTTTTTGCCTTTGCTAGGGCCGTTCCCGCGGCATATGGCGGTTCCCAGGCTAGGGGTCTAATCGGAGCTGTAGCCACCGGCCTACTCAAGAGCCACAGCAAAGCTGGATCGGAGCCGCGTCTGCGACCTACACCATGGCTCACGGCAACGCTGGATCCTTAACCCACTGAGCAAGGCCAGGGATCGAACACGCAACCTCATGGTTCCCAGTCAGATTCGTTAACCACTGTGCCACAACGGGAACTCCTACAATTTCTATTATACACATGTACTCTAATGATAGTCCTGTTGCTTGAAAAAAATCTCAGTATGTATGATCATTAAGTCAGGTATTTTTTCATGATTCATGATGATGATAATGTTGATAATGATGATGACTGCAAACATAAAATATAGTTACACATTTACCTACTATGTCATGGGCACAGTTAATTCTTATGAGAGTCACGAAAGACATCTTATTATTATATTCATTTTACAGATGAAACTTAGGTGCCAAACCATTAATTTATTCATCCTAATTTGCACAGTAACAAATCGTAGAGCTGGTATGTAGATCCAGTGTCCTGGTCTCTAGGGTCTATACTCTAGTCTACCCCCTTAAGCTATTTTCCCCATCATAAAACAATGGTCCACCAATCATAACGTAGAAGAGAAGGAAAACAGCACACTATTTAGAGAGATATAAAAATTACCAATAAAAAAGGAACATTTATTAACTCAGAATCAAATAAAGAAATTAAGGAAGGACAGACATATAATTACAGCAGATAGCCCTATTTCCTTGCATTCTTCTCTATCACGCATTACTTTGAGGCATGTTTTTTCTTATCATCTAGCAGATGTAAATATACAAAATACATCAGGGAAGAAGTAGGCAGCCTTGTAAGGAAATTTCACCTTATTATTAATATTGAGACCTACTGCTCATGAAATAATCCAATATCACTTTTATCATTCATATTTAGTAAATAAAACTTTTTTGGTAAGTAAAGTTTAACTTTGTAATGCTCTTCCATGCCAGTTGAGAACCCATTTACTAAATATATCCACAGAAGTGTAACTTTGAAAGAAATATAAAGAGAATTAAAAATACACTGTTGAGCACCTGTCTTCTACTGAACATGGTAACATAGTCAAACATAAGAAATAACTTCAATAGATGCAGATAATATCATAGCTCTTGCATGCCTCCATCCATTATGAATAATGGCTGTAGGTCATAGAGTTTTTAAAATGCATATTGCTTTTGGAAATTTAACTCTGGTTCTTAGAACTTCTGGCAAAAATCTTCAAAAAGTTTTTGATGAAAAGTTTCATATGGGATGAGATAATACTTATATCATTAAAAAAACTATTTCAGTATTGTTTTATGTTTCACCAAATTGCATTTACATCACAATATTCCAAAGCAAGTAGATTTGATGAGAAATCAAGAACATATGTTTCATCAAATTAACATTTTTCTTTTTAGTTCACAAAAATTCAATAAAATTTATTTTAAAATGTCTCTACTCCTTTATTTACTTATGTGAAAAAACATTGAATCAGAACAATCTGTGTTTGATAGCAGGTAGTAAGCCAGCTTTTGTAACAATAATTTTCAGAAGCAAACACAAAACTAAAATTATTATTTGAAGCAACAGATACTCTAGGGAATTAAGATGATTTACACTATTTAAGCAAAATAACAATATGAGTTCTGAAAAGTAAATGACTACAGCCAGAATATAAATTTTCTTTTTAAAAATGTTTGTTCAGAAAAATGTTTGACATATTTATCAATTTATGGGCCTTCAGTTGAGAGTTTTCAAAATAAGATTGCACCCAAGGAAACATTAAATAGGAAGATATATCAGTAATGCTGCACGGTCATAAATTTATTTCAGAATTGGTATTTTTATCATACTCACCAGGCAGAAAGAATGTTTTAAAGTTTTATTTTGACACTATCACTATTAAAGGCCAAACTATAAATTCTAAATAATTGTCTTCAAAGTTCCAAGCTCAAAACTATTTTCTAAGCTTCATACATCAATATGTTTTGCATGTCAGTTTTGTATTTTGTGATATTTGTATTATCTTATTCCCTTTTACAGTCTCCTCTCTACAGTTTTATTTATCTCTCTACTTCTCATTTATTACAACATTTCATTCAGTATATCCAAAACTTTCACTTCTAATCCCTTTGAAATGTTAAATACATTCGTCTAGGTACTTTGGTATCATTATATTGAAATCTTAATCTCTCACATTTTTTAGGCAAGGTATTTTAAACTAGAATACCTAAAACAGATATTTAATTTTTGTAAAACACTGATGTGGTATGTTCATAGCCCTGTGTTATATCACTATAGCAGGCCTTTCACATATAGTCCAGATTGTTTCTTGGCCTTTAGTTTGTTACACAATTTTATTCTGTCTTCCTTAACTTTCTCTAGAAAATAAATAAATATTCAAAGTATTATATAAAAATATTTTCACCTAATAACATTAATCTCCCAAGTGAAGAAAAGAGGCTAGTCAGCATTTCAATTAAAATCTCTAATAGTTCAAGAGCACAATGAGGAATTAATCTCTCTTATAGAAACATGACAAAAAGCACTCCAAATTACAGGTGAACAAATTCACTAAGTTGGACATGATTTTCTATTTGTTTCAGCAGCAGTAAAATTTTAGAATATAGTGTAAGAGGAGAAGTAAAACAAAATAAATTGCCTCAACTTCATAAAAATATGCTCAACATACAATAAAATTATTATTTGCAGAGAAATTATTATTTGCTCTGTGATACATCACATGTCTTCCTCAGAGGACTTAAAATATTCCTCACACAGCTGAGTATGTAACCTTTTGGTAATTAGAAGTATTCTTGAATTTCTACATGGAGGCTACAAAGACAATATAATACAACAGTTATACTAAACTGAAATTTTTAAGGGCCAAGCCTGGAGAGAATCAATAAGATAATAGGTCATTAAATCTTTGACACAGAGCTGAGTTCTTAAATGAACTTAGCTGAAAAGTATATACATTTTAAGGAGTTCCCGTTGTAGCTCAGTGGGTTATGAACCCAACCGTTATCCCTAAGGACGTCAGTTTGATCCCTGGCCTCATTCAGTGGGTTAAGGATCCTGCATTACTGTGAGCCCATTGAAGGATCCCACATTGCTGCTCTGATTTGACCCCTAGTCTGGGAACTTCCACGTGTGGCAGGTGTAGCCCTAAAAAGCAAATTTAAAAAAAAAAGCAAAAAAAAAAAAAAAAAAAAAAAAAGGATACATTTTACTTACGTTTTGGCTGTACATACAAATTCTTTCCTTGTTTTAACTTTGTTAATGTGGGTCTATTTTGTGTCATAATTAAATCAAATTTCCATGTTTAAAAGCTCAAGCCAAACCTTAGGTTATAACAGTTACATTCAAATTAATAAAATATGTAAATGTTCTGATATATTCCAGTCATTTCTGGTACTATCCCACATCACAGAAATTCTTCTTTAAATGGTTTGTATTTTTTCTCAAGTCATTAATCCTGGACTAAACTTTACCTCCTTGTAGAGGAGGGAAGACAAATCCAACAATTTTTACAAAAGTTCAGTGAAACTAAATACACAGTATTATACATTCGTCCAACGATTATTTACCAGGAACATAGTCTGTGCCAGACATGTTTGTTGATTGCTATTTCTAAAGTTTATTTTATTAATTCCATGATTTTGAACTATAATATACATATATGTATGTATATGTGTGTGTGTTTGTGTGCACATGTTTGTTTTGTTTTTCTAAGTACAGCAACAGTAAAGTTAAAAATGACTAAAACTGCATGGAAATTAGTTTAAAGAGTATAAATGGAATCGAGTGAAATACAATTGAGGGGCCAAGCACTATTAGCTAGCCCTCTGTTTTCAACTCATTCACAAATGAGCAGCAGTCCTCTAAACAATAAAAGTAGCTTAAGAGGAAAGGGGGAAAAAAAAAAAAACTCAAAAACTTTGATGCTGACATTCCTAATAATTCCTTCATTATTTGAGCATAAATGCTAAAATTATTTCTCATAAACGTTTGATTAATTGTTAATCTCTTGTAACCAGAAATATCAGTATGACCTTTGTTTATGAAATCCGGGGTGTCCTTAATAGTTCTACGCCCAAATAAAATTTAAGCTCTAAAAACCCCAATTATTCCTGCCAGTCAGGAAATTCCTTAAGATTCAGGCTTTCACCTGATAGAAAATAACAACCTATATCTTCCATGGCTGGATCACCCTGGGGTAATTAAAGCTCCAAATTCAAGGCACTAAATAATGGAATCTATTTAAATGAACAAAGTGATAGAAAAAGGGTAGATAGTTTCTTTTTTATAATGATTGTGCCCTTGAACATCTCCAGTAAGAGGCAATTCACTCTCCTGTTGATGTTAATTTCTAAACTTTGATATCAATGAGAATTTGAAAGCTTTGCTTATTTTGAACTAAAGTTACCAGGAAGTCTTCATCTATTATTAACAGTTCTTTGCTTGAAGTTGACAGAGAAGTTGAATATCTTAACCAAGCTAAGGATATTTGTATATTTGAAAACAACTCCATTACCCCTCTTCATTGAAGCATAATGAGGTCCTTTAACTTTATTATATGAGCTTAGTCTGAATTTTCATCAGGATAGGTCAATTCTAAATATTATGTTCCCATTAAAGTATGATTCCCAGAACTCTTCATATCAGATAAAATTATATCGAAAAACCAAATTGAAGTTAGCAGTTCCAAAATTTTGACTAATTAAATTGGATATTTTTCAACATTCTGAATATATTTTGCTTATTTAAGCATCATAGATTTTCCAAAAGCTTATGCAAATAGTCATGTACATCAGAACAGTACTTTACAAGCCTAAGTGTGAACTTTCACTGAATCATATTTACTTCGATATGAAGATGCTATGCTTTCAGTCCTTCTCTAAGAGAAGGAAATATTGCAAATGTGCATATGAATCTGCTTATCTTGAAGCTGCCTTTCATTAAGTGTGACAGGAACATTACTTCACTGAATTTTTAATCATCATATGGTGAATTGCTCAGTACATTTTGCATCTGTTAGTTTCAGACACTCCAAATCACTAACCCTACTAATATAATTTGCCTTTATCAGTGTCTGAATCAATAAAAGGGCAAGTACAGTTTAAATCTGTTATGAGGGAAAATAAGTAAATTTTATCTCTTTCTTTTATTTCCTGTCAGATATTACATTCTAATATTAATTCTCCAAGTTATGCAACTTAAAAACATATTTCACACATGTCTAAAGCATTTGCTTTGTAATTTACTTGTTAAATGAAAAAATAATTTTTCTAGAATAATCATACTAATCTTAAAATGTGGCTCTTAAAGTGTTATGAACTTGAAATCTTAATACATTTATTTTCAAGTATTATGAATTTATAATCTTACAAATATAAAATCTTTGTATTACCATAACTAAAACTTGTTCATCGGTGAACTGATAGAGGAAATACACTATTGTCCTCAGTTGCAATTAGTAAGACATGGCAGCTCAATACTCATCATTATCTTAGCCTCTTATCTCCCATTCAGACCAAGCTAGTAGCTTTCTACATGGTGTCTCTGTTTCAAGTATCACTTTAAATTTATTCATCTTTCTAAAGTATAAAACCTAGCATGTCATGTCGTCACTTAAGATGAGTCAATAAATTCCCATCTCCTTCAAAAATGTTGTCCTGGCATTCTTGCAGGCATCTCAAGTCCCACATGACCTCTTTCTCATCCACACTTCTGGTCCATCTAACAAGATGGAACAAGCTGCATTTGACTGACCCCTTCCTTGTATTCCACACTGTTAACCTGGAGTAGAAAGGCCATCTAAATCAATATACTGCATCCTTTTGCTCACCTGTCTTTTAATATTCTCATCTATTTATCTACGCATATAAACATTTGTATGTATACTCACACACACATAGTTGACCCTTGAAGAACACTGGTGTTAGAGGTGCTGAGCCCCCCAAGGAAGTCAAGTGATCCTAGTTTAACTTTATAATCAGTGTTCCTTATCTGTTGTTTCCCACTGGCAAATTTAACAACTGTGGTTCTTGTGGTACTGTAGTACTACTGAGTGAAAATAATCCACATGCAAATGGACCTGTGCAGCTCAAGCCCATGTTATCCAAGGGGCAACTGGTATTCATATATACATATAAAGGTATACACACACATATGAAAGAGAGAGAAAGAATTTTCCAATAGCACTTGACTGTTCATAGCACTTACTCTGACTATATTCCAATTAGTTCCCATAAGAGAAACCAAATTACATGTCTTAAAAAATAAGTCTGTTCATGTCACTGGACTCCTGCAGTGGTTTCCCAATATTCTCATGAAAATGACAAACGTACTGCAAGTTTCTGACACAGTGTGCTGATTACCTACTATTCTTCCAGTTCTTTGATCGTTGACTCCCTATAACTCCTGTTATAGCCACATATCCTTTCTTTCACTTACAAAATGCCTGGGGAGACCATTTGTTCCATTTACCAGTTAAATTCTCACTTTACACCAGTTTTGTAATGTTGTGCTGAATGGCACTTTACTTGAATGTATTATTTAATATTTTGTAATATTCAATTACAATGTTTAACTAAATCATAACAAAAAGTTAAAGAATAAGAAGAATAAAATATGGATAAATTCCAAAAATTTTAAGAAATACACTAAAGAGAAAAAGTTCGGAGGTTTAGTTAAGTAATTTAGCTCTCCACTAAAGCAGTTCATAATTCAGAAAAGGTCACAGTGCATGCACCATTATCATCTGACATCTAAATACCACCCAGAAATATTTTGCCCTTTGGCAGATGTCATAAAATGTAGGTAACCCCCTTGATTTAATTTCAGAGAGTCAATATAAAGTGCCAAAAGACAGTGAGAAAAATGGGAGAAATGTAGAGTCTTAATTTAAACACCACAGCACATAATAGACAAACACAATGTTCTTTAATTATATAATGTAAATAGGTATTTTAAAAATAAATTCAGATCCAAATAAGAGAAATGGAGGGAAGGTCAAGATGATGGAGGAGTAAGTCATCACGCTCACATTCTCCCACAAACACATCAAAAAAACACAACTATATGTAGAACGATTCACACAGAACATCTACTGAATGCCGGCAGAAAAACTTACATCTCCAAAAAGGGAGAGAAACCCTCCACATAACTGGGTAGAACAAAAGAAAAAAAAAAAAAAAAAGAGGGAGAGAGAGAGAAAAGGAATAAGGACAGGAGTAGCACTCTGGAGAGTGAGCTGTTAAAGAAAAAAGGAACCCAAACCCTGGGCAGAAAAGCACAGCAACTAGAGTGAGGAAGGCAAAGCAAAGTGAGAGCTGCACAGATCATCTGCACCACCACCCTGGACACCACGGCCTGAGACGCTTGGGTGGGGACTGGAAAGAAAAAGATAAACGCACCTGCATTTTCATCGCAGTGCTATTCACAATAGCCAAGATGTGGAAACAATCCAAATGTCCATTGAGAGATGAATGCATTAAGAAGATGTGGTATATATACACAATGGAATACTACTCAGCCATAAAAAAGAACAAAATAATGTCATCTGCAGCAACACAGATGGAACTAGAGACTCTCCTACTAAGTGAAGTAAGTTAGAAAAAGAAAGACATACCACATAATATCACTTATATCTGGAACCTAATATATGGTATAGATGAACCTTTCTGCAGAACAGAAACTCATGGACTTGGAGAATAGACTTGTGGTTGCCAAGGGTGATGGGGAGAGAGTGGGATGGACTGGGAGTTTGGAGTTAATAGATGCAAATGATTGCATTTAGAGTGGACAAACAATGATCTCCTGCTGTATAGCACCGGGAACTATATCTAGTCACTTGTGATGGAACAAGATGGAGGATAATGTGAGAAAAAAATGTATATATATATATATATATTACTGGTTCACTTTGCTGTAGAGTAGAAATTCACAGAACTGACAGAAAATTGTAAATCAACTATAATGGAAAAAATAAAAACCGTTAAAAATACTATTTTTCTTCATTGGGTTGCCTTTGCTCCTTTGTCAAAGAATTGTAGACTATATTTATATGGGTATATTCTGGGCCCCAAATTCTGTTCCAATTCTGTATATTTGTGTATTTTTTACCAACACTCTATTCTCTTAATTACTATAGCTTTATATGTCTTGAAGTTGGGTAAAGTCTTCAGGTTTTGTTCTTCTCTCTCAATACTATGCTAGCTCTTCTGGGTCTTTCACCTCTCCATATAAACTTTAGAATTAGTCTGTCTGTATTCATAAAATAACTTGATGGGATCTTGATTGAGATTGCCCTAAATCTATAAATCAGATTGGGAAGGACACTGACAATATTAGGTCTTTCTATCCATGATCTTGGAATATATCCATTTATTCGGTTCTTTTTGATTTCTTTTATTAGATTGTTGATGTTTTCCTCATGTAGTTCTTATATGTATTTTGGTAAAATTATATTTAAGCATTTAATTTTTGAGTCTAATATAAATGGTATTGTGTTTAATATTTTAAAGTTCAATCATTCTTTACCAAAATCATTGATAAGCTCTAACATTTTTATTTAGGATTTTCTAAGTATATTATCATGTCATCTGCAAACAGTGATAGTTTTACTTCTTTTCCAATTTGGAATCCTTTATTTCTTTTTCTTCTCTGATTGCCATAACTAGGACTTCCAAAGTGACATTGAAAAAAGTAGTGAAAGTGGACATCCTTGTCTTGCTCCTGATATAAGTAGTAATGCTTACAGTTCTTCTGTTAGATGTGGGTTTGTCATTATGGCTTTTATCATGCTGAGACATGTTCCTTCTCTGCTCACTTTCTGAAGAGTTTTTATAAGAAATGAGTGCTGAATTTTGTCCAAAGCTTTTTCTGTTTCACTTGAGATAATCACATGGTTTTCATTTTTAAATTTATTGATATGGTGTATCACACTGATTGATAGCAAAAACAATATTAAAAAAATGAAAAGACAACTCACAGAATGGGAAAAAAAATCTTTGCCAACAATGCAACTGACAAGAGCACAATCTCCAAAATATACAAACAACTCATGCAACTCAACAACAACAAAATAAACAACCCAATCAAAAAATGGGCATAAGAACTAAATAGACATTTCTCCAAAGACGCCAAACAGATGGCTAGTAGGCACATGAAAAAATTCTCAGCATCACTAATTATTAGAAAAATGCAAATCAAAACTAAAATGAGGTACCACCTCATACCCGTCTGAATAGCTATCATTAATAAGTCTACAAATAACAAATGCTAGAGAAGGTGTGGAGAAAAGGGAACCCTTCTTCTGCTGATGGGAATCTAATTTGGTTCAACCACTATGGGAAGCAGTATGAAGGTTCCTCAGAAAAGTAATATAGAACTACCATATGATGCAGCAATGCTACTCCTATATCACACACAAAATAACCCATATGACCCAGAAATTCCACTCTTGGGCACATATCTGGACAAAACTTTCCTTAAAAAAGACACATGCACCTGCTTGTTCTTCACAATAGCCAAGACATGGAAACAACCCAAATGTTCATTGACAGACAACTGGATTAGGAAGATGTGGTATATACACAATAGAATACTACTCATCCATACAAAAGAACGAAATAATGCCATTTGCAGCAATATGGATGGAACTGGAGATTCTCATATTGAGTGAAGTAAGTCAGAAAGAGAAAGACAAATACCACATAATATCACTTATATCTGGAATGTAATATATGGCACAAATGAACTTTTCCATAGAAAAGAAAATCATGAACTTGGAGAATAGACTTGTGGTTGCCAAGGGGGAGGGGGAGGGGGAGGGAATGGGGTGGTTGGGGAACTTGGTGTTAATAGATACAAACTATTGCCTTTGGGATAGATTAGCAATGAGATCTGTAGCACCGGAACTATGTCTAGTCACTTATGATGGAGCATGATAATGTGAAAAAATAGAATGTGTACACATATGTGTAACTGGGTCACCACGCTGTACAGTAGAAAACAAAATGTATTGGGGAAATACCTATTAAAAATAATAATAAGTGAAAAAAATTAGATCATTAAAAAGATAAAGGAACAACAACAACAACAAATTACAATTCAAAAGGATACATGCACCTGTATGTTCATAGCAGCACTATTCACAATAGCCAAGACATGGAAACAACCTAAATTCCACTGAAGATGAGTGGATTAAGAAAATGTGGTACATACACCCAATGGAATACTGTTAGCCATAAAAACAATAACAGGATCACGCCATCTGAGCAACACGGAGACGACTAGAGCTGCTCATACTAAGTGAAGTAAGTCAGAAAGAGAAAGAAAAATACCATATGATATCACTTATACGTGGAATCTAAAATATGGCACAAATGAACCTATATACAAAACAGAAACAGACTCATGGACAGAGAAGAGACTTGTGATTGCCAAGTGGGAGGTGGGAGGAAGTAGGATGGATAGGGAGTTTGGGCTTGGTAGACACAAACTATTATATTTAGAATGGATAAGCAATTAGGTCCTGCTGAATAACACAGCGAAATATATCCAATCTCTTGGGACAGAAAATGATACAGAAGAATATGAGAAAACAATGTATATATATATGTATGACTGGCTCACTATGCTGTGCAGCAGAACCAGACACAACACTGTAAATCAAATATACTTTAATCAAAAAAATTCAATTTTTCTGTGCTGGTGTGTGGGAAAGTGATTGACTTTTGTACATTAACCTGGAGTCATGCAACACTGTTATAATTTCTCATTAGTTCCAGGAATGTTTTTGTCAATTCTTCTGGATTTTCTATATTGAGGAGTATGTCCTCTTATTCCCATCTCTTATTTTATTGCCTTAGCTAAAAATTTCAACATGTTGTTGAAAAGCCGTGTTGAGAGGGGGAGTCTTTGCTTTATTCCTGATCTTAGTGGGAATGATTTGAGTTTCTCACTATAAAATATGATGTTAGCTGCATGTTTTTAAAAATATATATTCTTTATTATATTGAAGTTCTCATCATACTTCTAGTTTACCGAGTTTTTTTTTAATCAGAAATGGATGCTGGATTTTGTCAAATTCTTTTTCTGCAGCTTTTGATATGATCTGATTTTTACTGTCTAGTTTGTTTATATGATGGGTTATATTAATTGATTCCTGAATGTTGAACCAGCTTCGCATATTCAGGATAAATGTCATTTGGCCACGTTGTATAATTGTTTTCATACCTGGTTGGATTTAATTTGTTAATATTTTGCAAAGGATTTCTGAATCTATGCTCATGAGAGATATTGCTCTGTGGTTTTCTGTTCTTTTAATCTTTGTGTGTTTTTCTTTTTAGAGTGATAATGACTTCATACAATAAGTTAGGAAGCATTCTCTCCACTTATTTCTTCTTAAAGAGATTGTAGAGAGTTAGTATAAATTTTTTCTTAAAGGTTTGCCAAAATTTACAAGTTAATCCATACAGACCTGGTGCTTTCTGTTTTAGAAAGTGATCAATTATCAATTTAATATAAACCTGTTCACATTTTCTATTTATTCTTTTGAGTTTTGGATGTTTGTGTCATTCTAGGAATTGCTCCACTTTATCTAGGTTATCAAATCGTGGTCAGAGAGTTGTTCATAATATCCTTTCATTATCACTTTCATGTTACATAATGGAATTTCTACTTATATGCCCTCTTTCATGTCTGATTTTAGTAAATTTGTGTCATTTCTCTTTTTTCTTAGACATTTTAATTTGGCATTTTACAAAGATTGTGCTTAATAAAGGAACCTAAAATAGATTTAAGTTCATTATACCTTATGTTCTCAAAATTTTGAAACAGAAGATGATTCAAAGCGCTTTCCACTTTTCTAACTTTAAAACTTGGGCAATTATTAAATTCATTTAGTTCAATTTTATCACATGTAATTTGTAGCTAATGATCAAAACTAGCTTTCTGGGTTGGAATGATGATAAATAAAGAATACCAGAAATGATCTGAATAAATATCACTATTTCACTATTTAAATTTTTGTTAAATGATAATTATTGTGGAATGTAAAGGAAATCAATTCTATTTCAAAGTTTAGTTCACATAAAATTATCTTTAATAAATTAGTAGATAAAAATACCAAAATTAAACGAAACCCAGGCTCTTACCAAAATTTAAAAAGCTTTTTTGTACTTTCAAAAGATGATTAATCCCCTTAAGCGGAATTCAAAAGGCTTAAAAAAAAAAAAACTGCTCTTTTTAAATTGGATCTTTTACAAATTCAGTATTAATTAATCTGAACATAAACTTCCTACACACACACACACTCACACATACCCAACAAAAGGAGAAAATCTCATTTGTATTTAAATCAGGTAGGAAAATCATGGTGCAATTACCAAATGTAATTATAATTAAATTAATTAAATATTTTATTCAGATTTCCCCAGGTTGTTTGTTTTACAAATCCAAATCCAATGCAGGATCCAATTCAGGATATTACACTGCATTAGACTGTTAAGACTTCTTTATCTAATCCAAACTCTGACAGTTCTGCATTCTTTCCTTTTCTGTATTCATGACGTGACACTTCTTAAAAGTACCAGTCAGATAAGTAAACATAAAATGTAAAAAGGCCTGGTACATGGGTAGAAAGCCACAAAAGGCCTAGTGAAGGAGCAAAGTTATTTTGGAAATATTACACACTGTTCAGGAGTTGCAAATGGCCCGACAGGTCTGTGGAGTGATCTCAGGATTAGCACCAGCCCCATGATCCCTGCCAACAACCAGGTAGGGGGCCCCAGAAGCAGTGTACATTGCATGACTAGCCAAAGGAGCTGAGAAGGGGCCCACTGGTGCACATTTTATTTCAAAGCCGCAACAAGGAGCACTCTGCCATCGGCCTGATAGCGGGAGGGACTACAGAAATGGTGCAGGTTCTACTGCTACAGAGAGAGACTTTTAGTTAGGGAGCAGCCCACACCTTTGGGGCTACAGAGAATGCTCCTTAGAGTGGCCAAAGAAAGGGAGTGACTACAGAAAGGAACCTGCCCCTGAGCTACAGAGAGCAGTCTCGAGAGCCTCCCTGACAAAGAGAGGGACTGAAGGAGCAGCTGCTGACTTTGCTGGCTACAGGAAATCATTCTGAGAGCTATGTGGTAGCAGAAGGAGTAAGGAGCCAGTGCTGCCCCCCACCACCAAAAAAGCAATCCCGTGAACCATGAACCACTGCCACCTCTCCCACAGACCTCATTCTTAGCAGCTATCCGGTCCAGGGGAAATAGCATAACATTACTGCTCCCATCATGTGCTTTGTGTGCACATGGGCTGCTACCACCCCTTAGAACCAAAGGATTAGGGACCAGCTACTTCATCTACATACATGCTTTCAAGGGGACAAAAAATATAGAAAGTTAGATATTATGAGACAACAAAGAAATAGCTTTAAGACAAAGAAATAAGACAAAAATACACACAAAAACAACTAAATGAAAGGGAGATAGGCAATCTACTTGAAAAATAATTCAGAGTGATGACAGTAAAGATTTTCCAAGTTACAAGAAATGATTAACAAAGAGCTATAAGACTGAAAGAACAAGCAAATTAAGATGGGCAGCACAATTTCTGAATGAAAAATACACTAGAAGAAATCAAAAGCAGGATAATGGAGGCAGAAGAACAAATAACTGGTGGAAATCACTGACACAGGGGGAAAAAAAAGAATAAAAAGAACTGAGGAGAGTCTAAGAGATATATGGAACAACCAGAGATCTCTAAGATCTCTGCAATATTAGACATACCAACATTCACATCATAGGGGTTCCAGGAGGAGAAGAGAGAAAAGGCCCGAGAAAATATGTGAAGAGATTATAGCCAAAATTTCCTTAATATGAGAAAGAAAATACCCACTCAAGTTAAGGAAAGACAGAAAATCCCACACAGGATAAACCAAAGGAGAAACCCAGTGAGATACATACTAATCAAATGCCAAAAATTAGATACAAATATTTCTTTAATATTTTAAGAAAAAATATTAAAAGTCACAAGGGAAAAGCAACAAATAACACAATGGAACACCCATAAGGATAACAACTGATCTTTCAGCAGAAACTCTGGCGGCTAGAAGGGACTGACAAGACATATTTAAGATGATAAAGGAGAGGAATCTAGAACCAAGAATATTATACACAGCAATACTCTCATTCAGATTTGATAGAGAGATCAAAAGCTCTTCAGACAATCAAAAGCTAAGAGAATTCAGCATCTCCAAGCCAGCTCTATAACAATTACCAAAGGAATTTATCTAGGCAGAAAAGAAAAAGCCACAATTAGAAACAAGAAAATAAAAAATTGGAAACCTCATTGGTAAAGGCAAAGATAATAAAAAAAGTAGAAAATCATGCACTGACAAATATGATATCAAAACTAGCAAGCCTGAGAAGTGGAGAGGACAAATGCAGAACATTGAAGATGCACTTTAAAATAAGAGAACTCCAACCCTAAACAATTCTGTACACATATCGATGGTTATATCAAAATCTTGGGAAAAATAAATAAAAAACCTATAATGGACACACGGATAAAAAAGAAAACACAGCACTAAAGACAGACAGCAAATCACAAAAGAAGAAAACAAAAGAGAAAGGGAAGAAAAAAAGACCCAAAGTAACAATCCAAAACAATAAAACAGCAATAAGTACATACTTATCCATAATTATGCTGAATGAAAATAGATTAAATGCTCCAAGCAAAAGACAGAATGCTTGGAGTCTGGGCTGAATGGCTACAGAAACAAGACCCATATATATGCTGTTTACCAGAGACCCACTTCAGTCCTAATGACACATACAGACTGAAAGTGAGAGAGTAGAAAAAGATATTACATGCAAATGATAAGCAAAGGAAAGTGGGAGTATCAATGCTCATATCAGACAAAATAGACTTTATAATAAAGAAGGTCATAAAAGACAAAGATGGACACTACAAATGATCAAAGTATAAATACAAAAAGAAGATATAACAATTGTAAATATATATGCAACCAATACAGGAAGACCACAATATATAAGCCCATGTTGACAGCCTTAAAGGGAGAAATTGACAGCAAGACAATAATAGTGGGGGACTTTAACACCCCACTTGTAACAATGAACAGATCACCCAGATAGAAAATCAAAAAGGAAACACAGATCTTAAGTGACACCCTAGACCAGATAGAATTAACTGATATTTATAGAAAATTCCATCCAAAAGCAGCACAATATACATCCTTCTCAAGTGTACATAGAACATTCTCCAGGATAGATAATATCTTGGTCCACAGATCAAGCCTTGGTAAATTTTAGAAAGTTAAAATTATTTCAAGAATTTTCTCTCATCATAATGCTATGAGACTAGAAATCAATTACAATTGGATTTTTAAACTGGAAGCTAAACAATGCTACTGAAAAACCAGTGGCTCACTGAAGAAATCAAAGTTTACTTAGAGAAAAATGATAATCCAAAACCTACAGGACATAGCAAAAGCAGTTCTGAGATGGAAGTTTATAGCAATACAATCTTATCTCAGTAAACAAGAAAAACCTCAAATAAACAACCTAAGCTTACACTTAAAACAACTAGAGAAGGCAGAATAGACAAAGACAAAAATTAATAGAAGGAAACAAATCTTAAAGATCAGAGCAGAAATAAATGATGTAGAAACATAGAAAACAATAGAGATCAATGAAACCAACAGCTGGTTCTTTGAAAAGATCAACAAAATTGATGAACCTTTAGCCAGACTCATCAAGAAAAAAAGGAAAGGGTGTGAATAAAAAAAATCAAAAAAGAAAAAGGAGACATTACAACTTACAGACACCACAGAAATACAAAGGATCATAAAAAACTACTATAAGAAAGTATATTCCAATAAATGGGACAACCTAGAAAAAATGGGCAGATTCTTACAAAGGTGCAACTGAATAAGGAAGAAATTGAAAATATGAATAGACAACTCATATGTACTGAAAATAAAAATGTGATTTAAAAAAATAAAAAAACATTGAGAACTATGTCTAGATACTCATGTTGCAACAGAACAAAGGGTGGCGGAAAAAATGTAATTGTAATGTATACATGTAAGGATAACTTGATCCCCTTGCTGTACAGTGGGAAAATAAAAAAAATAAATAAATAAAAATAAATAAATAAATAAATAATAAAAAAATACAAAAAACAAAAGTCCAGGGCCTGATAACTACACAGGCAAATTCTATCAAACATTCAGAGAAGGTTAACGCCTATTACTCTGAAACATGTCCAAAAAATAGAAGAGGAACACTTTTAAGCTCAATCTCAGGTCACCGTCACCCTGATACAAAACCAAGCAAAGTACCACAAAAAAAAAAAATTACAGGCCAATATCACTGATGAACATAGATGCAAAAATCCTCAACAAAATATTAGCACACCAAATACAAATACATATTAAAAGGATCATACACCATGATCAAGTGGGATTTATCCCAGGGAAGCAAAGATTATTAAATATCTGCAAATGAATCAATGTGATACATCACATCCATCCAACAAACAGAAAATTAAAAACCATATGATCATCTCAATAGATGCAGAAAAAGCTTTTGACAAAATTCAACACCCATTTCTGATGAAAAAAAATCTCTCCAGAAAGTGGGTGTAAAAGGAACCTATCTCAACATAATAAAAGCCACATATAACAAACCCACAGTTAACATCATTTTCAATGGTGAAACACTAAAAACATTTCCACTAAGATCAGGAACAAGACAAGAATGTCCACTTTCATCACTATTATTCAACACAGTGCTAGCAACAGCAATCAAAGAAAAAGAAATAAAAGGAATCCAAATTGAAAAAGAAGACATAAAACTATCACTGTTTGCAGATGATATGATACTATACCTAGAAAATCCTAAAGATGCTACCAGAAATCTATTAGAACTCAACAATGAATTTGGCAAATTTGCAGGCTACAAAGTTAATATACAGAAATTAATTGCATTTCCATATACTAAAAGTGAAAGATAAGAAAGAGAAATTAGGGAAACCATACCATTTACCATCATATCAAAAATAATAAAACTCTTAGGAATAAACCTACCTAACAAGACAAAATACCTATGCTCTGAAAACTATAAGATGATGAAAGAAATCAATGACAACATAACAGATGGAAAGATACACCATGCTCTTGGATTAGAAGAATCAACATTGTCAAAATGACTATACTACCCAAGGTGATCTACAGTTCAATGCAATCCCTCTCAAATTGCCAAGGACATTGCTCACAGAACTAGAACAAAATATTATAAAATTTGTATGGAAATACAAAAGACCACGAATAGCCAAAGCAATATTGAATAAAGAAAACTGAAAATGGAGGAATCTGTCTCGCTGACTTTACAATATACTATAAAGCTACAGATATATGGTTTCCAAATGAGACAGGTTGGGGGGTGGGGGGATGTGCTGAGGGTTTGGGATGGAAATGCTATAAAATTTGGTTGTGATGATTGTTGTATACCTATAAATGTAATAAATTCATTAAGTAATTAAAAATAAAGTTTAAAAAGCTACAGTTATCAAAACAATATGGTACTGGCACAAAAACAGAAATATAGATCATTGGAACATGATAGAAAGCCCAGAAATAAACCCAATCACCTATGGTCAACTAATCTACAGCAAAGGAGGCAAGATCATACAGTGAAAGAAAGACAGTCTCTTCAATAAGTGGTGTTGGGAAAAATGGACAGCTACATGTAAAAGAATGAAATTAGAACATTCTCTAATATCATATACAAAAATAAACTTAAAATGGATTAAAGACCCAAATATAAGGCCAGATACTATGAAACTCCTAGAGGAAAAAATAGGCAGAACAATTTTTGACATAAATCACTGCAACATCTTGTTTTATCCACCTCCTAGAATAAGGTCAATAAAAACAAAAATAAACCAATAGGATCTAATTAAACTCAAAAGCTTTTGCACAGCAACGGAAAACATAAAACAATGAAAAGACAACCCACAGATGGTGGGAAGTCTTTGCAAACAATGCAACAGACAAGGGCCTAATCTCCAAAATATACAAACAACTCATATAACTAAAAACAAAAAAACAAACAAAAAAACTCAATCAAAAAATAGACCTAAATAGACATTTCTCCAAAGAAGACATATGGATGACAAACAGGCACATGACAAAATGCTCAGCCTCACTAATTATTAGAGAAATGCAAATCAACTGCCATATGGCACCATCTCAAACTAGTCAGAATGCCCATCATTAACAACTCAACAAATAACAAATGCTGGAGATAGGGGAAAGGAAACACTCCATCACTGATGGTGGGAATGTAAATTAGTTTAACTACTATGGAAAACAGTATGGGGGTTTCTCAGAAACTAACTATAGAACTACCAACAGAGCTACCAGAACTACCAGTCCTGGGCATGTATCCATACAAAACTTTCATTCAAAAAAGTACATGAACCCCTATGTTCACTGCAGCACTATTCAAAATAGGAAAAAACATAAAAACAACCTAAATGTCCATTGACAGATGAATGGATTAAGAAGATGTGGTACATACATGCAATGGACTACTACCCAGCCATAGAAAAGGACAAAATAATGCCATTTGCAGCAACATGGATGGAACTAGAGACTCTCATACTAGGTGAAGTACATTAGGAAGAGAAGGACAAATGTGCAATCTAAAATATGGCACAAGTGATCCTATCTACAAAACAGAGACAGATTGTGGCCATGGAGAGCAGACCTGTGGTTGCCAGGGGGGTTGGGTAGGGAGGGGAGTGGAATGGACAGGGAGTTTGGGGTTGGTGGATGCAAAGCGTTACATTTGGAATGGCTGGGCAAGGAAGCCCTACAGTACAGCACAGGGAATTTTATGCCTGGGTCGCTTTGCTATACAACAGAAATTGAAGAAACATTACAAATTAAATAATTAAAAAAATAAAACAAATGCAAAAAAACACACAAAACAAGATCATCTTAGGGTAGAGGATCACTGAGATGTATTTGTCCTATATTTACTTATAATTAAGCTGTAGTTGCATAATTTGGAAAGAATTCATAGAGGTTATATGTCCTCATGATATCACAGCGGGTGGTACATATTATCAATACGCTTATTACTGGTGAAATTAACATTGACTATTTGTTTAAGATCATTTTACCCAGGTTTCTCTATTTTTTTTTCTTTCTATGTACTATTCATTAGAAGTAAGTCACAAAGTTCAGCTTAAAATAGGAGAGTCACTAAGCTATGTCAGCCAGAGAGAATATCAAATAATTTGTTGACATATTTTAAAACTACCATTAGAATTAATATATTTGGGAGGAAGAAAGGATATGTCGAGGCTATACAAATATCTATTTTTCTTCAAGGTTTTGCTCACTAATTTTATCATTCATTGTTGTATCTTGATAGCAGCTTTAATGTGGGTTTCTAATGGTGAGTTCTTTTTTGCTTCCTTTGTTATTTGTACATTTATTAATTGGAATTCTTCTGTAAGGAAAAGTTATCTACTAATTCCATTCATTTATTTGCTTAATTCTTTATTAATACCCATACAGAGCCATGGAAGCTTATTCTATATTTTGGTTTTAATGCATAGTATTGTATTTTATGGCTCAAATTGTTCCAGCTTAGTCCTTTGGGAGCTAAGATCTTTTTCCATTTAGCTACTGTGTCCTTTAGGAATTTCAGTCTCCATTTATTTCCTTCTCCTTTTTATTTTCTTTGTTTGCTTTATTTTAGCACCTTCTTACTTTCTGACACTAGGAAATGCTTTAGATTCATCTCGTATTTTCTGTGTTCCAGCCCTAGAATAAACCTGTTATGTGGAGAGCCCAGTTCCTTTTAGTGGAGAATATTATTCTGAAACTAGGTCTGGGCACTAGGTTTGCTAGTTACTACTGAATATCTGTGCTTTCAGACCTTCTCAGGTGACAGAACGAGTCGATGAATTCATGGACACTAAACAATGTGTATACACATATCTATATGCATATCTCTGTATTTATATGCATACATTTATCCATGTACGCATTTAAATACATATGAATTCATATCAACAACTGCCTTAAATCCCATACCACAGATTTGTCACAAGAGTTTGTTCCAGCATTTTCCTCCTTTATTAGCTTATCTGTTATTTTTTCCCCTGACAGTGATAAGCCTAGTTCTGACTAATGCATTTATTTGTTTAAATGTAGTATAAGAAAAGTAGTTACAGAATTGATAAGCCATGGCACCTGTTAGAAAAGGATTTATAAACTAGAGCAGAGGATGCTTTCATCTCCATTCTAGCAAATATAAGGAAGAGTATAAATAAATATTAAGAATCTACTAAAAAATTCTTAGGAAGTCTAAAAATGGCATTGCATTAGGGATATGTATGATAACACTTGTTATGTAGGTAGAAAAGTGAGAAATTAAGCTTAAATGCTCTAAGGTCTTTTTCTTATTCAGAAAAAAAGATGCAGATACTAATACATTTTGTTAGATTTTTCAGACCAATAAAAAATAATAAGAGTACACAGCTTCCAACCTAATAGGAAAAATAGTGAAAAATGACCCACAACCCCCCAAAAGCAAAAACAACAACACAAAGTAAGATGGTAGATAAAAATATGTATGAGTAATGACAACATCTTGTAAACAGCTTAAAAGATTCTTCAGAAAAATAAAGATTGCCAAACAAAATTGAAATAACTTAAATGTATCATTCATAAAAATACCTATTATATAATACTAGATTTTCACATTTAATAAAGATAATTTTATCTCCATATATGAGCTGTTACAACCTCTAAATTTTTTAAAGATTTATTCCAATAAGAAATTGCGTTCAAACTAAAGTACTTTAAAGCTCTCTGAGATTAATTTATTTCAATACTCTGCTTTCGCTGGTGCTTATGTAGAGTATTAAATGTAAATAGAGCATTAGTACATATTTATATAAAACATCAAGGGAATTAGTGATTTGTGTTACATTCCATTCCACGTGGCTCTAATTTCTTTTTTTAATATAGAAATATTTAAAATCAGCAATTAGATTGCCTTAGTACATTGAATCTGAGAATGCATACTGCATAGACTTGTGTCAATCTAATCTAAATTTCAGGGAGCAAAGGAACTTTAATTAAAGGCTCTGTATTTATTCATCTTAGAGTTCAGTGCCTCAGGACCTTCAAAAACATTGGATGATTTCTACCAGCATATAATCAAGTTTGAGGCATGTAAAGACAAATGATTATTGCGATTATAACCATAGAATCAAGGGCTGACAAAAAATGCTATTATTGTAAACTATCATTTAGATCATTGTAAAAATAACAAATCATTGTACGAAAAAATCAACACAATATTTTAGTATATATTAGATAAAAATTGTTGATTTCCTTTTGATTCCACAAAAGTCCAATAGGGAGTTGAACCCTTTTAAAAGTCCAGAGAAAAGAGGTGCCAAAATAATGTAAACACTTGAATCCTTTACTGGTGACTATGACTGCGGGAGGCCTATCTTTTTTATATTTTTAAAAGTTCATGTCATACAAAATCCATTTAGAGGTATGATAGATTCACTATATTGTTCCTATTTATTATACTTCTGCCTAATGAAAGCATGTATATAATATGTTGCTGAATAAATATCTCAGAATATTCAACATATTCCTTTATAAATATATCTAAAATGTGTTAAGTAAAAGCAAAAAAGAAATGCTTCTTATTACTTATTCAGTTTATTACAAGTACTTAATCATCTCACTGATTTTGAAGCTTAATCAAAGCAGAATAAGATAACTATATGCCTAAGATAATAACTCAAAGAAAACAATATAAATTTTCAAAATTTTGATGATTGGCATTATAGAAGTATTTTGCTATGTGGTATAATAAATATGGCAGTGATTCCATCTAGATTTGAGTAATTATAATAGGGGGATTCTGTACATTGTTCCTTCATTCTCTTAAGAGAAATATTGGTAGTTGGATTCTTAGAATTGTATGGTCTTTCATTATGGCTAAATATAAAAATATTAACTGTAATCCTTAGATGATTAAAAACTTAGAATAAATATTTTCTTAAACTTCAAACATGGTTCTTTTTTTTTTGTCTTCATAGGGCTGCACCCGTGGCATATGGAGGTTCCCAGGCTGGGGGTCTAATCAGAACTGCAGCCGTCGGCCTATGCCAGAGCCACAGCAACACAGGATCCAAGCCACGCCTGCAACCTACACCACAGCTAACAGCAACACCAGATCCTTAACCCACTGAGCAAGGTCAGGGATCGAACCCATGACCTCATGGCTCCTAGTCAGATTTGTTAACCACTGAGCCATGACGTGAACTCCCTCAAACATGGTTCTCAAACTTCAAACATGGTCTTTAAATTTTGTGAAAAATAAAATAGTATGAGATTCCTTAATGTTTTCTTTGCATATGAAGATGAAACATTAACTCTTGAAGATATATATTTTTTTAATTTGATTAGCAACTTACTCTTTCTGGTAGCTAAAAATATGAGAGAAACACAATTTTGCATTAAATATACGTTTTAGTCCTTAAGATAAAGGTATATTGATATTACAGTGATTTGAGTATGTGTTATCTCCCTATAGCTATTTTTTAAAATATGTACAGCATTTTTCCACCAAATTAGAATTCTCAATTGCTCAGAAAACCCTTACTTATCTGTATGACACAAGATAAAAATATAATAAATATAGTTAATAAAACAAAAATAATTCTCACATAGATTAACAGAAGCGTATTGATTTAAATTTCTCTTTTGAAAAACACATCTAAATCTATTCAACCTTTGCTTTCAAGAGTTTAGTGTACAAAACACACTCTCCTTCAAATACAACAATACAAATACATTAGTTACAGTAAATATTTGAAATGAAACTGGCATTCCAAAAAGCGGAGTGAATGACGGGCAGCGAAAGTCCAAATACTGACCAATTTGAAGACCTGAGGAAAACTGTTCCTGGGGAGTTTTGGCAAATCCCCATGAAGGAGTTAAAGGGTGACCATTCATCATGTGGTAGTCAAGGGAAAGAGAGGTTTTGCAATGCTTATTTAAATGCTGACAATTTGGATTAATTTTTAAAATCAAGCTATTTATGTAAAATTACAAAAACACTAGTGTTAAAAATCATAATGCTGGGAATTCCTGTTGTGGTGCAGTGGAAAATTTTCCGACTAGTATCCATGAGAAGGCAGGTTCCATCCCTGGCCTCAATGAGTCAGTAGGGGATCAGGCATTGCTTTGAGCTGTGGTATAGGTTGCAAACATGGCTCAGATCCCACATTGCTGTGGCTGTGGTGGTGGAGGCCGGCAGCTGTAGCTCCCATTCAACCCCTAGCCTGGGAACTTCCATATGCCATGGGTGTGGCCTAAAAAGCAAAAAAAAAAAAAAAATCATAGTGCTGACAGTAATTGTGCATGAAATTATTTGTTTTAGTATTGAATTTACATTTTGTGCCTACTATATTTCAAGCACTGTGCTAGGTACTAGGCACCAAAAAGAGAAGAGTCCCATACATAAGCAACCTACAGGCCAGCGAGTGAAAGAGACACAGATACACTGAACACTGTGTGATGAAGGAGTAAGTCCTGATGCTTCGGGGCCGATCAGTGGAACCCTAAATACTTTTGAACAATCCAGGGCAATTTCTTGAGGAAATGGCATAAAACAAATTAATTAGGAGCAGAGGAAATATACAAGTTAAGCAAATTGAGAGTTTACTTCATAAAAAACAACTCATAATTGAAGGTGTTTGAAATACAAAATTCAAGACAGCTGATGGTGAAAAACGAGTCTTGAAAGAGAAATGGAAGTCAGGTCATTAAGGGCCTAAAATTCTGCATTAAGGAATTTGAAATTTCAGTTTGAAGATATGGGATGGCAGATATAAATACGTGTGTGTATATGTGTGTGAGACATGAAACGATCTTATATCATATGGGAAATAAATTAGAGTTAGGTAAAGTAAGAAGCAGGAGGAACAGTAAAGAGGTTTCTGGGCGTTTTAGTGGAAAGATGAAAGCTGCTAAATTACAAAGTTTACTATGATGTATGCTATTGGAAAAAGGTGATGTGAAACTTAGAAGAGAGAGCTTGGTCAAAGGAATTTAAGAAATTTAGTAGAGGTATGCCTAATCAGTAGTGTGTTTAAGACAACCACCCTTATTTGCTTGTTTAATTCTTTATTTCTCATCACCCTTCTAGGGAAATAGGCACAAACACACCTTAGGGAAAACAAAATTGTTATTTCTGTATAGAGTCCTGGTCTCTCCATCATTCTAGGTTCAGACAGCTACATAAAACCATTATGGGTGTTTCAAGAAGAAAATAATTAGATCCTGAAAATTAGAGGCCTCCATAACTTTTCAGAAAGACTGTTAAAGTCGAAATTAGTGAGACTCTACTGTTTTTTAAGAACTCTGAAGGGCAGAAAGCTTAGTTGCTTAGTCCAAAATGAAGACACTTGAGGTCTCCCAGAAGCCATCACACAACTCATGTCTACCCCATACCCATGGGCCTGCCTGCCACCAGACAACAATCCTTCTATCCAACTTGTCATTAATTATGCTAGTACTGCTTATTGGGGGTCAGTCTAACCTAGTTGCCAAGGAACAAGAGACTATGGATAATTAAGTTCCTAGAATCTGGATAATTAAGTATTTGATTTGCAAGGTAGTGTGTGGAATAACACTGCCTGTCAATCAACAATACACTGTAGCTCTAAAATCCTTTCTAGGTTTCAATTCAGGTGGGCTGTGGTGAACTACTGGAAGATATCTTACGCTAACACTAGAAGCTGGCCTATAAAATTTGCTCATATTTAATTTTATTCTTTCTAAAAGATTAAAACATCTAAGGCAGAAATTCCATATTTAAGAACATATAAGTAGAATTTAGGTAAATCTAAGGTAATCAAATTCAGCATTAAAATTTTGTATCACCATTTTTCTATGCCAGAGTTTATAACATATATATACACAGTTAAATAATGTGATATTGAGACATAATATTAACTCAGGTAGTTAGCATAGGAGCATGGGCTCTGATACATTCTTTTGATATGGATATTGATTAACATGGGTGGCTTAAGGGTTCTAGGGAGTAACACCTCCAAAGGCCTTGTTTTATTATAGGAAATACGCATTCCCCACAGACTTTGTTTACTATGGGAAATGCGAATCCCTAGCCCACTCCTCAACTGATAAAAAAGGAATGAGAGGAATGGTGACTTAATCTAAGGAAAGAAAAGGACAAAGAAACCATAAAACTTATGCGGAACATTTCCAACCCTAAAACCCCTATTGGACAAGGACTGATAAAGGTAACTGAGCAAGGCCAATGGTAGAAAATCACATCTTTCTGAACCCCACTTTGGTGCCCCTCCCCACCTTTAAGAGATAAAAGCCCCTATAGGATAATAAAGAAGGGGGCTCTTCTCCCCCCTCCCAGCTGTCCTAGGAGCTATTTGCTTTTCTTAATAAAGACTTTGCTTGCTTGCTGCCTGTGTGTTCAGAGTTCATTCTTCGACTGCCATGAACAAGAACCCAGATTCTGGTATCATCTTTCCAGTATCAATATCTAAATATATAATTAATTTGAAAAACAAAAAAAATAATTGACACTCAGTTATTTCAGAGATATAGTGCTTTCTATTCAGTAAGCTCAGCTTCACAAAGTTAAATCTCCTTTGTCACAGCCATTGTGCCTAGCAATGGCTTTTTTTAACTGTGAACTGAAGTTTGGCACTTGCTATCAGACTCTTACATGGAGTAAAACA
This sequence comes from Sus scrofa, assembly GCF_054392235.1. Lineage (NCBI taxonomy): Eukaryota > Metazoa > Chordata > Mammalia > Artiodactyla > Suidae > Sus > Sus scrofa. The sequence continues at coordinate 68,460,221 of NC_139390.1, forward strand.
TGAGCCACTGCAGCTACAAACCAACAGCACCCCCTGAGTGGAGCTCAGGGTGGAGACCAGGAGTGAGGCACTCTGTGCTCTAGGAAAACTGGAAGAATAGGTCAGCAAATAGTCAAGATATTTTCAGGAGAAGATTTTATGTACCCAATTCTTGCATCTCCTCATATCTAGAGAAACACTAAAATCCTTCATGGTGATGTCTGCTCCTTGTGACTGGTAGTGACCTCTAGGAGATCAGCAACAAATCTGTGTAAAATATGTGTATGCTGCATGCACCTCCCTCTTACCTTTACAGTATCCTGATGTTCCCCCTTTTCCTCCCTGGGTGGTATTTCAGCCCAGTCTGTAGTTAAGGATAAAGAACTTCACAGTCATCTACAAATGCAGTCACCTCCAAGGGTGAGAATTTGTGAGGCCTGCAGGCTGTAAAAACTCAGGGTGCTGGCCCCTATAGCTGAGGTGCATATCAAAGGAATGATTTCAGTGATTCCCAGGCCTCTTTTGTTTCTATTCCTCGCCTTTTTTGAAAAAAATCCTATATATCCTAGCTCCTTCGCACCAACTCTGAGCAGTTTCTTGGGGCTACCTGAAATGCTGTCTCTTGGGCTTAGGTCCTAAATTCACCCTAAACAAAACTTAACTCTCAACTTTCAGGTTGTGGATTTTTTAATTGACGTAACCTAGCAAGTGTCCTGATAATGGTCTCTAGAAGTAAAACCAAAGGTTTAGGAGAATAAGGAAAGCCATCTCCTTTATCTCAAAGCAATGAGAAACCACAACCTATATTTTCAAATATGCTTGCATGAACACTTACAGATATTAAAATTCTTGCCCTGAAATTTATATAAAAATTCTTAATTAATTAAAAATAATATAAACTTATACCCCAAATGGAATGTTCATTTTTCTGAATTCAGTCTTAATTGAACCTTTTTTTATGAATAAGAAGAAAAATACGTCACATAGAAGTTTAGTTATAAGAGTTGTTAGCAGTGTCATGAATCAACAATTTCATCTTTAAAGCAGAATCCCAATGCAAGACATCCTGGTAAACAATTTTCTATCATGTGAAAAGAGAAATTAAGTGATTCATTTATGTTCAGAAATTTGGCAGGTTTTACCCAGACTGAGCAACTGGACAAAGAAATGTGCCATGGGCAGAGAAGGGAGCCTGTAATTCTGTGCACTTATTTTCCCCAGAGAACTTGATCATGAATAAGCAAGCCAGACATTTCCCTTTGTCTTGCATTCTGTTCTCACACACTATGCCAGCCCATCTTCTGACACATCATCTCACTGTGCAGCCAAGTTATAAGACCATCTGGTGCACTTAGCATTCCAGAAAACTGAGATTCTGGGAAGCAATGGTCTCTAAGTGCCTGAATAAAACACTCCCACCTAAGCTAATAACTTGACAATTTTATGTTTATCCAAACATAGATTATTTTATTTAATTTTTGATCTCAATATGTATGTATGTATGTATGTATGTATAAAAATATACACATGCATGCCTGTGTTTCTCTAAGGGAGTTGAAACATTCATAAACCAACTTTGCGTAACTCTTTAAAAGACAGGAATCTTAAGGGTCTAGTACACAAACATATATAATAAAATTATTTTCAGGAAACTCTTTTTACTTCATAAAACAGCTCATAATTAAGAAAGTAATAAATGTGACTCAATTTCCACCTCCAAATATCTCCTTCATGAAGTCTTCTCAGGTTCAATACCTTGCAATGTATTTTGGTCTTAGTTGTTTGGCCAAAACTTTGGAGTTTTACTTATTTTTTCTCTTTTTATCACTCACCCTACATCCACTTATTAGCAAACACCTTGATTTCAAGTTTTAATTAAAACCACTTCCTGACTTGTTATTTCTCTGATTCTGTCCATCACGATCTCTTGTTTGGAATACTGCCGTTGCCTCCTGGTCTTTATGACCTTAGGCTTACTCCTCTCAAGCTTCTTCCTGACATAGTAGCTGATGCGTCTCTTTGAAAGTGAGTCAATCAAGCTACGCTTCAATCAAGATCTCCAATGACTTGCCATCTTAATCAAACTGAAAGATTAATAACTGCCTGTAACTTAGTAAATAACTCTATCACCACTAGCTGTCTGATCTCATCTCCTATAACATTCCCTACAATTTTTCTCTCCAAAGCCTCACTTCTCTGCAACCATTCAAAATCCTGTCCCAAATGTTGTTGATCCATCTGCCTCATCTGACTCAAGTCACTGCTCAAAACCCATGGTATCTGAGAAGTCTTTTCACATCCCTCCGTATATTCTCTGTACTTCTGTCTGTCTGCCTTGCCTATTGGAATTTTTCTTCATAGCATTTATTATCTGACATATAATTTACCTGATTTATTAAATTTGACACCACTAATTATAAAACAATTCTATTAGTTTATGTACTATTGTGACAAAAGAGTACACAAACATTTTATTTTCTATTTTAAAAATAGGTCTTATACACAGAAATGTGTTTAATCATTTATTTACTCTTGTGCATATATTAATAGGAAAATAAATTGGTAAAAGGATTCCTGAAACTTTCTCTTATTTGGAGTCATTGATATCATAGAAACATTTCTGATTTTTAATGTCTTAATTTGTCCATACAATGCCATACTTTGTGAGATCAAGAAATTTAGAGATGTGTCATTTCCTAAATGAGGGTCCTTTTTTTTTTTTTTTAATCTTATTCTAGGATAGTGGGGCTATCCTAGAATAAGATTCCTGGGCACAATCCTCAGAGAACACTTTGTATTAATCAGTTATTGCATGGAAAACAACCAAAATATCCCAGTGGCAAACAACACAGAAGTCCCTTTGCAAATTCAGCATCAGTGGGAAGGAGAATGTCTTTTCTCACAGAGAGCAGGAACAGTGATGATAGTATGGGGTGATAGTGATAGAGATTATTATTTGTTGAATAATAATTCACCTACATATAATAGCAGTAATATTTTTAGGATCTTTCCCTTGAGTTGGTCACATCTCCAGTGTATGTACTTCCCATCTTCTCAATAATAAAGGCCTGGTTGCCAGAGTTTGAAAAAAAGATGCAAAAAATTGCTTCAAATTTTTAAATTCCATGCATTATGTTTCTCCTAATAACCATATTTTAGTATTGTCCCTGTATATTTAATTGTGCCCCATGTCCCCAGATACAACAACCCCTGATTCACCCACTCTAATGAATAAAATGCCAGACTTTTGTCCCATTATATAAAGTGGATTAGATCTGTGCATCCACTGTTTATTACATAAACTTTCAAACGATATTCCTGATTTGACTTTTTGCTTCATCTTTATTTATAGTGAAAGCTGGCTGAATCACTTAGCTTTCTGGTCTGTTACAAAGCACCCTAAAATGTAGTGACTTAAAAATATCAAAGATTTCTTCACGCAAGTTTCTGAGCTTAATAGTTTAGACAGAGCTCCATTGTGATGGGTTATTTCTGATGCATGTGTTATTTGTTGGCATTCTTTTTTGTTTGTACAGGCTTGTTCACTTGTCAGCAACATTTTAAGAGAACACTAGTGGTAGCAGCATGGTCTCTTGCGCCTAAGCTCAGGTCACAAACAATGCCACTCCTGCCACATTTGGGGTCAAAGTCAGTCATGAGAAACACCCATATGGAAGGACTGGGAAAATAAGTCCCACTATAACTACAATGTATACCTGGCTGCTAGCAGTCTGTCATATCAGGACATCAAATCCTGGACATTGGGAGGCTTATGTGAGAGAAATTGGGTGTTTATCAGATTTTCCCATCAAAAATTCAGCTTCTTAGGTATCAACTGTTTTCACGTATCCACTAGAGCTTTCCCCCTTCTATCAGTTTGTTTCTGTTGTCTCTCTGCTATTATGTTAGTCCTTCTAGATGGCATAAAGCCATGCTCTGGGCCCTAAATTAACAAGAACAGAAACCTTTGACTATCTCATTTATTTTTTATTCTAATAAACTATGGCAGCAAGTAATTTTTTTTTTTTTTTTTTTTTTTTTTTGTCTTTTTGCCTTTTCTAGGGCCCTCCCGAGGCATATGGAGGCTAGGGGTCGAATCGGAGCTGTAGCCGCAGGCCTACACCAGAGCCACAGCAACGCGCGATCCGAGCTGCGTCTGCAACCTACACCACAGCTAACGGCAACGCCGGATCCTTAACCCACTGAGCAAGGCCAGGGATCGAACCCAAAACCTCATGGTTCCTAGTCGGATTCTTTAACCACTGCACCACGACGGGAACTCTAGGAGCAAGTAATTTTAAAGCTTGTGTTAAATTCAATATCCTTTAATCTGAAGACATTATACCACTCCTTTATCTAGTAAATTCCCATTTAGCCTTCAAAATTCTAACTTGTGGTCCTTACAGCAGTGAAATCTTTCTTAAGGGCCCCACAGATGGATGTGGTCACTTTTCTTTTTAAAATTTATGTGTTTATTTACATAAGTCTAATATTTACTACTACTTTACATTAAAATTGCATTAATTAAAAGGCATGGTGGTTAAAAAGTATAGGCTTTGGAGCTGGATTGCTTGAGTTCAAATCTCAACTCTTACTAGCTATGTGACCTTGGCACATTTCCTCAGCTCTTAGTACCTGCCTCATTTTCTTAAGGGTTGTTTTCAGGGTTAAAGGAATTAATCCATGTAAATTACTGAGAACAATGCCTGGCACATATTGAAGAGTCAATACGTCCTATTTATTATTATTATATATTTGTTTCAGAGACCAGAATATGAACTAATTATGTACAAGGGTCATATAGTGCTCACCTGTGCAACCCTATGGGGTGCAGTGTCATCACTCAGTATTTGCTACAGGAATAAGGGAATTTCTCACCTATGCATCTCACAATGCCTCCTGTGCCTCTTGTGGCACAGCCTGTCCTCTCATCTTCTAATTGCCCTGGATCCTTTGTCAGGGAGAACAAATGCGACATCCAACAAGACCATGTCTTTCATATTTTATTGTCCTAAGAATATCCTAAGTGCTGCATTTCAAACAGTTTTGTATACTTGATTACTGGTACAGCTGAGCTAGGCACAGGACGTAAATGGGAACACTAATGCAAGGCAACCCCTCTCCTACATTTATAAGTCATTTTGTGAGTAGTAATTGAAGCTTATGCAGAATCTATGCCAGGCTCTGAAGGTACAAACTATGTTTTGCTTTGTTCTTTCCTATCACCTAATTATCAGCACCTCAGACTCAAAGATGTGGCAGTTCCTTTGGTTTGCTCTATTAAAACTTCTATTCAAGAGAGCACAAACATAATTCTCTCTCACACTGCCTGAGAATTTACTCATGTCATTTAGCTAGTCAATAGGTTTCAAATCAGACGTCTATGAAGATGTTCATCATCAAGAGTAACATCTTTAAATGTCTGAGCATAATGTAGGCATAAAATATTTCATTTAATCTTGACTATCATTTTGTGAGGTGGATTGCCGCCAATTTACAGAGGAAAAACAGAGGCTCAAACAGACAAGGGACGTGCCAAAACTGACAGGTAAAGTTTCCATCACAGAGAGGAAATGTGGATTTACCCTTTACTTTTCTTGGAGCATTTGGGAAGTATTTTCACTCAAGTACTAATGGAATTGCAGGTCCTGCAGGAGAGGGAAATATGTATGCCCATAGAATGTTTCATTAAAATGTTGAATTCTGTGGGCTTAATGTTTGGGTATATTTTCATTGTCCTTATAACAGTATTCACACAGCAAATTATTTGGTAAGTATTTGTTGAATACTGAATGAACAGGCAATGTGAAAAATATTTAATTACTAACTCTTTTCCTCCAGTTGCTTACATCAAAATCCTTCATTAACATCTTTTCCTCATGGGCCCTGTCATGAGTTGAATTGTCTTTCCCAAAAATCCATATGTTAAAATCCTGACCCTCAGTATCTCAGAATGTGACTTCTGGAATTGGGATCTTTACAGAGATAATCAAGTTAAAATCAAGTTAAAACAATTGAATGTTAATCCAATACTACCGTTATCCTAAAAAAAAGGAAAATCTGGAGGCTGACTCACAAACATAATATGAGGACAAGGTTAATAGACATAGGGAGAAGATGGCCATATACAAAGGAGTTTTCTGTCATGCAGCGGGTTAAAGAGCTGGTGTTTTCATTGCAGCATCCTGGGTCACTGCTGTGGCATGCGTTCGATCTTTGACCCAGGAACTTCCACATGCTGCAGGTGTGGCCAAAGAATGAAAGGCAAAAAAAGAAAAGTCCAAGGAAAAAGGACTAGATGGGTTTCTTCCTTCACTGCCCTTAAAAGGAACCAACCCTGCTAACACCTTGATTTTGGACTTTAGTCTCTAGAAGGGTTAGAAAATAAAGTCACCAGTCTGTGGTACTTTGTCCAATAAATCTAGCCACTTCTCACTACTCTGTCTTTTCTACTCTGTTGCAATCCACTATCATCCTTTGCCAAGATTATTCGATTGTCTCCTAATTAATCTCCAAACTTCCATCCTTGATCTTCTAAATCTATTTTTCACAGGATATCTGTATTGTTCCTTTGAATGTATGGCAGATTCACATTATGTCTCAAAACTTTTAGAAGTTCCTCATCTTTACTGTGATATATAACAGTCATTATGACGTATAAGACCACACATTATTGAGGCCTCTGCTTTCTCTCCGACTCCACCTATTCTCAATTTCATCACCCAGTTCTAGGCTCTGCTACATTAGACTGGCCTCTTCCATGAACATGCTCTAACCCTAACCCTAACTCTGTTTTTTGATCATGTGTTTGGCTCTGGGCTTTGTACTCATTGTTCCCTCTCCTGGACTGCTCACCACTGAGATATCTGAAATGCCTCTTCCTTTCACAATATTCAAGTCTCTATCCTAATGTCACTTTATCAGTTGAATCTGACCATACTCTATAAAATAGCACCTCAGTCTCTCATAATTTTCCATTCCACTCACCTAACTTTATTTCTCTCCATAGCATTTATTCCTTTTGACATAGTATATAAAGATTTAAACAATTCCTAAAGAAATAAACCAATAATTTAAGATTATCTATGGTATTTTATCACAAGTGAATTGAAGATGTAATTGAATTTAAAAAGGAAAAATGAACATTTACGTCTCTTTTTAGGAATAGCCTCTACTAGGAAGATGAAATAAAACTCAGCTACTTCCACTTGGCTGCTTACAGTCTAGCTGGGAAAGTGGTTATAAAGATCTGATGGTTTCTATGTGTCTCAGAAGAAATTTGCAGGATGTTATAGGATAGGTGAGATCTGACTAGGTCTTGAAGAATGTACAAAAATTTAGGGTGGATAAAAGAGAAAACAAATTCCAATCAGAGGACCATCATACACTCAAGCACAGAACTCTGAAAAAGTGATGGCAAGCTGAGTAATTGATTGGCTAAGACAAAAAGAAGCCAAGATGCAATCTAATGACTTTTTCTTTTTTTCACCTCTTTGGATTTAAAATCTAGAAAAAAGTTTAAAAATACATTTTGTCAACAATAATGTTAACCAGAGCGATATTGGCTTATAGCCTTGCTAACAGAAAAGGGACAGTTAGCCAGGTGTTTTACTCCTTCCCTAATCAGACCCATACCCTGTCTCAGCAGGAAGTAGTTACTGAAAGGTCATCACCCAATATTTGCTTTAACCATAAAGGGTAAAACACCTGGAGTGGGAGGTGATGGAGTAGGCACAGGTAGTTGTACAAGTCCTGATAAAGGACCACAGATAATGAGGGAAACTTAGGGGACATTGGGAGATCACTATAAGTTAATAAATTGTTCAAAAAAGCCTCAGAACAAGGCAGGCTTGCTTCATTAGTGGAGCCTTAAGAACTGCCTCAGGTCATTGGGTGGGGGATGGGATTAGGCCTTCATTCATATTCAGACCAAGGGCAAGAGTTTGAGGACCACCCCTCTGTGGATTTGAATACACATCTTACCTATACTAAGGAGGAGCTACTACTCTCAGAGAGGAAGAGGCTGGCATTTCCAACCCCTACTTCCCTTGGATGATAAAACTGTAATCCACTGGATCCTCAGGGCAGAGCTTAGGTGCCTGCCCACTTGCATCACTCACAAGTGTCCTATCCTAATAAATCTATTTCTGACCTAAAAAAAAAAAAAAAAAAAGAAAGAAAAAGAAAAAAAATTTTCTTTCCAAATAATTACTGCAGAGTAGTATAGCTATGGAAAAACATTTGCTACAACACAATTTGTTTTAAATAGTTTTTATTTCTTAACACTTATTAGTGTAGTTTTCCTTCCACTTTATCATCTTCATTTGAGGGTAGCAGCCATGCATTGGTTGAATTTTATTCTCCAAGGGATATCACTTTCTAATACTGGATATAAATATACTTAAAAATAAAAACTGTATCACTATGTGGAAATTAAAGTATTTATGTTTTATTATTTTAATTCATTGTTGCTAGGGGCATATGAATAAGCAAATCCAAATAACCTTTTACTTTTTTTTGCTAAAATTCTGTATTTTGAATCCTCTTTTTAAATCATGCAGTCTCCTCTTTTGCTCCAGTTACCTGCTACATTAAAATAATTACATTTTTTACTAAGTAATTTGAATATATGCACACGTGTTTCCTGGCAGTGCTGGATAAAATATTAAGAATGTACTGTTATTTATACTGAAATTAAATAATCTAGAAAATATCAACATTTTCTTGAAAGAAAAGTTTTCCAAAAATACTTTTCAAAAATAATACTAATGGATTCTTAAATATAAAACTGTCTAGTGAAAATTAAATTTTCTTTCTTGCTTTCTGCATTTTAACATAAAAATAAATGACTGAAATGATCTAATGCAGACTGTTCACTGATGCATGCCAACCAAGTGTAAATTAAATTTTGTTTTTGTTTGGTTTAAAGGATTGGTTTCCATTTACAATCCATAATATTATATCCTAATATATATCTAATTTTGTCTAACTATTGCAAGTTTTACACATTTGACTCTCATAAACCTAACTAGAATTTTAATTGGCCTGGTCCTATGAGAAAGTAAGTTTATAAAACTTCAATTTTTAGTGATACAGAATTGAAACAACTGCACTTGTTGAAATGTCATGTTATGCTATCTATTGTGTGACACACTGTAAGAAACTGTACTATTACTACGCTATTCTATCACATGGAACTTTAAAAAGAATTAATATAATCCACTTTGATATCACATAACAGTGCTGTTCCGGAGCTGATTTGGGCCCCTCACTACATTAAGAATAATTTCAAGTGATATAAAAAAGTCCAAGTTCAAGTGCAATGAAAGTTATAGCTGAATAGTTATCAATGCTTTAGGAACTAAATAAAAACTTCCAACAGACAGTACTTCTAAAAGTCAAATAATATTCAACCTCTTGAATATTAGAGAATTTTTAAAGAGAAACTTGAATTGCCTAGAAAACTGCTACAGTCTTATATTTAGAGTTGCGTAATAGCCATCTTGAATAATGTTGATTTCAATTGAAGAGTAACTGAATTTGATTTCCCGTGATGCTGGAAGGTGTTTTTAAAGATTTTGGGTATAAGTAAATTTTTTTAATTCAAATGTATATATGAAATTGATATACTTGTAGCATACTTAGCCAAACACTTCGATGGTGATGTCTTTAAAAATTCTATTTTCACAATATTTCATTTAGGCTGTTTTGCCATTTTGTGTTTCTGTTTTACATTGAAGACAAGACTTTTTGCATACATTTGAATTTTATTTATCTCTAAAATGTTAATGGACTATAGGTGACTTACATTAGCTTTAGGTGTACAGCCAAGTCAATTAGTTATACATATATCTATTCTTTTTCAGATTATTTTCTCATATAGGCCATCACAGAATAGATTTCCCTGTGCTACACAGCACATCCCCTTGTTACTTATCAATTTCATATATACATTTGAATTAAAAAAATTTACTTATACCCAAAATCTTTAAAAACACCTTCCAGCATCACGGGAAATCAAATTCAGTTACTCTTCAATTGAAATCAACATTATTCAAGATGGCTATTATGCAACTCTAAATATAAGACTGTAGCAGTTTTCTAGGCAATTCAAGTTTCTCTTTAAAAAGTTACACTTCCTGCCCAGTGATGAAACAAATTTTAGGTCTAAGATGGAGCTGCTTTTGCTCAGGGTGTCATATCAGCAAATTGAAACTTAGAAAACTTTCAAGCCCCTGTAAGTGCTCTACTGAACAGAAACACAGAATATCCAATCAGCCAATCCCCAAACAGCAGCCAGCACTGGGCCTTCTCACTCCAAGTACAGCTGACTATGTGGCCCCAGCCAATCAGATCTTTTCTACCTTTTCCCCCCTTGTTTTTTGTTTGTTTTTTAGTTTGTTGTTTTGTTTGTTTTCTTTATCCTTCAAAAGCTTCCTGCTTTATGTCCCTTTTTTCATTTCTCTGAATGGAAACTGTCCCCTTCATGAAGTATTAAATAAAGATTGTCTGTATCACCTAACTTGTTTTCTTTACTCATACATAGAACTTTAATCAATAGTACTCCAGGGGACGATCTGTTAAATTCCTACCAGTTATGCCCTTAAAGAGCCAGGGAGAAACTAACATTAAAATTAATGAAATCTTGCCAAATTCTAGTAGATATTAGGGTCTCATTCTCTTTAACTTCACTCATTCCAGAGCCTGCAGGTAGGATCTGAAAAACTGGCAGAAGCCTGCAAAGGATGAGAAGGCTAAGCATAGGCAGTTTTCCCAGATCTCCGCAGTGTCTGGTTGAGAATGAAAGGTATTTTTTCACATTGTTCTTTACTGGTTATCCACTCCTTTCTCTCCCAGGCATCTATTGCCTCCTAATTTGTCTTCTTTTGTGTCCTGAGTAGTTGGCATGGCTTTCTGACTGCCTGAATATGCAGATCATTGGTTCTTGAATATGCAGGTAGCTCAATAGTTAAACTGGGTATAAAAAATAAGGCTGGACAGAAGTGTGGGATTCCCTCCATTTACGATGAGGGTCCTACTAGTTGTTTCCAGCTCTCAGGGTTGTTGGCTAAGTCCTCCTCTTTTTGGCTATCTTGGAGGGGCTCTGGATCTTGGAGGGTAGCATCCTTCACACTCTCTTTGGGGATGCCTCTGGCATTGATGAAGTCATTCAATACTGACAGGAATATACTGTTTCTCCTGGATGAATGCTGACAAGATGTTTGAAAGGATTTTTTATTTTTATTTTTTTTTTAAAGTAGCCCTATGGTCAGAAGTTGGCTAAACTGCAAGCTGATATTCAGATACCATAGGAAATTTTCTAAGGCCTACCTCCCTAAGGTAAAATGAAACTATATACACAGAGAGAAAGAAGAATATCCCCAAGACCAATAGCTCTAAATTGACAACATAAGAATCTTTTGATTTCAATCTTAGTTGAAGATTGTTTCCCTGTATAAAGAAACAAATTGAAGATAATAGGGTAGGATGAATGTGTCAGCACCTAGATACCATTACTACTGCAGCCTGATTCCTTGAGGATTTAGATTGAGAACCACCTGTAAAACTTGTCTTACAAATTGAGTCTTTCAAACAATGGAAAAAAAACCACCTATACTAGTTACCAATCTCAAATCCTCTCCTATTAATCCTTTTTTTTTTTTTTTTTTTTTTTTTTTTGGTCTTTTTAGAGCCCCGCCCATGGTATATGAAGTTTCCCAGGCTAGGGGTTGAATCAGAGCTGTAGCTGCTGACCTATACCACAGTCAGAGCAACGTCAATCCAAACCTCATCTGCGACCTACACCACAACTCATGGCAATGCCAGATCCTTAACCCACTGAGTGAGGCCAGGGATCAAATCTGTGTCCTCATGGATACTAGTCAGATTTGTTTCTTCTGAGGCATGATGGGAACTCCCATCTTGAAAGGTCTTTAGATATTGTCAAAATTCTGGACAAGGAAAACAGCAGTTCTTCTCAGAGGAACTTACATTCTTTGTTTTCTCCAGGAACTGAGGGCCATTTCTTTGAAATGCAAACTTCAGGGATGAAATTATTATCAGATAAAAATAAAAGGAAAAACTCTTTGGAAGCTAGAGGAATGAGAAATTTTAAAAACCTTTACCACAAACATTAGTGGAAAATTTAAGCCATCTAAGGGGTTGGTAAACTTAACTTATTCTATCAGATACACAATTTTAATCCAACTGTTCTCATATAAACTAGTGAATTTTGATTATCTTACCTGTCTCATAGCTAAAAATTTAAAACAAAAGCTATTAAGAGCTCTGTTTGTATCTGTCTGTATGTATGTAATGAACCTATGATTTTTATTGCCAAATTTAACCTGTAAAGATCTCCATTTAATTGCCTTTAAAGAAAATTAAGCATTTATATAAATCAAGTATACCCCCAGAAATATAGAAACTAATTGAAATATTTTTAAAGTTCACATGATCTAAGATAATCTTTGATAAATAAAAGCTAGTTTAGGTCTGTTAGTGTAATTAAAACAGACTTATTTTTAGAGATATCAATATTAAATATAACATAAATATTCAACTTTTATTCTAACCTAAGTTTTAAAAAAAGTTAAACCTCATGTTATTTGTACTTTGAATGGATACAAAAAAGTTGTAGAAGGTTTGCTGCCTTTTATCTTGTTAAATCAATTCTCATCTACATTCATATTGTTTTCAACTTTAACAATTTTTGCATTTTCTAATATTCTTTTAAAATGCTCACTTTGGGGAGTTCCCGTCGTGGCGCAGTGGTTAACGAATCCGACTAGGAACCATGAGGTTGCGGGTTCGATCCCTGCCCTTGCTCAGTGGGTTAACGATCCGGCGTTGCCTGAGCTGTGGTGTAGGTTGCAGACACGGCTCGGATCCTGCGTTGCTGTGGCTCTGGTGTAGGCCGGTGACTACAGCTCCGATTCAACCCCTAGCCTGGGAACCTCCATATGCCGCGGGAGCGGCCCAAGAAATAGCAACAACAACAACAAAAAAAAAAAAAAAAAAAAAAAAAAAGACAAAAAAAGACAAAAAAAAAAAAAAATAAAATAAAATAAAATGCTCACTTTGAAAACTAAAAATATGGAAAGTATTTTTTTTGCTTTAAATGCAACCTCTACATACCACACTATCATTCATGGTTTAATAAATGCTCTATTTTGGGAAGATAAGTATTTTTATTATGACACAGGTTGCTACCTATTCTAATTATGATATTTTTATTTCTTCAAGTTACTGAGTATCCTCAAATAGGATAGAGGTATTTTTTGCTTTCCCAATTTTGTCTTCCATGGTATTATAGTCAGTATATCATGGTCTCTCTGTGAGTAGAAAAATGGCTACAAGTAAAAGACACTGGTATTTTGATTTCGTGAACCCACTGAGAAAAAAAAAAAAAAAAAAAAAATTTCAGCTGTCTGCTGAAGCTCATAGCTCAAAAGACCCCCTCAAGATCTCTCTCCTCTTGGAAAAGCTATCCCCTATTGCAAACAATGGAACTAAAAAAGACTTTAGCCTTCCAGCATAGCCACTACTATAGCGAGATAAGAAAAATTGCTTAGGCCTTCCAGAGAAGGGTAGTAAAAAGGAGAAGTCTTTCTCTAATAATCAGTGATGTTGTTACCGCAGCTATCCAGCAGCCCTGCGCTGCAGCGTATCAGCTCTGGCGACAGCCCCGTGGCTGTAGTGTACCAGCTCCAGCAGCTCTGTGGCTGCAGTGGATCAGCTCTTTTACCTGGCGAGAAACCAAGCGAGCCCTCGGAGAGTTGGAGAACTCAGGTTTATTACGCAGGTGGGTTCAGAGGAGATCGATCTCCAGAGTCTGAGCCTGGAAGAAGGGTTTCACAAGGCTTTTATGGGCTACATCTTCTGGGTCCAAGCTTGGCTAGTTGGACCGGAGTGACGTCAGGCAAGGTAATAGATGGGAAACAAATTTACAGAAGCAGATGCGTGGGGGAGGGGTGATTGGGACAGTTGACTAGACTCTGCTTAGTCATCATGGCCGGGGTCTCTCCTTTCTATATTTTTATTGGGACATTTTCTCCTACAATGTTGAGCATTTTTTCAAGCTATAATGGGAAAAAAAATCATTATATATATAAAAATAATAATAAAAATCAGCTTTTCCCTCTTAAAAAAAAAAAAAAGAGAAACTACTTACTGAGGTTACTTGCCTTAATTTTGACTCTTGGTATGCTCAGGGCCATGAAATTCACTTTTATTTTATTTTATTTTTTTTTTTTTTTATTTATTTATTTATTTTTTTATTTTCCCACTGTACAGCAAGGGGGTCAGGTTATTCTTACATGTATATGTTACATTTTTCCCCCAGCCTTTCTTCTGTTGCAACATGAGTATCTAGACAAAGTTCTCAATGCTATTCAGCAGGATCTCCTTGTAAATCTATTCTAAGTTTTGTCTGATAAGCCCAAGCTCCCGATCCCTCCCACTCCCTCCCTCTCCCATCAGGCAGCCACAAGTCTCTTCTCCAATGAAATTCACTTTTATATGTCCCTGTGTTCACGTAACAAAATTTCTTTTCTGCTCCTTGTATGTTTTCACATTTGCCTTTCCTCTCTTCTGACAATTCCTAAGAATTAATAATTTCATGCCTCCTCATTGGTTCATTTTCTATAAGCTGTTGCACAGAGGGAATTTAAGGGAGTAAGAGACAAGAATGCACATTTGGGAAATCTTCTCAGATTTTTTCTTTAAACCTTTAAAGTTCCTTTGTAACCAAACTGTTACTTATTTTCTGAAAAAAATATACTTGAATTATCAGAGTGTTCTGACTTGGACTCAGACAATTTCTCACCATACCATCTTTCTTGAACGAGTATCTCTCACTTTTGTGTTAGTAAATTTCTTTTTCCCTTAGATAATTATTATAAATCTTTCATCTCTCATTTTATTGCTACTTCTGTGACACTAATCTCCTGTTCTTTAGGTCTCAGGTGACTCTACCAAGATCTCTCCTAACCAACCATCCAATGCTTCACTTACCAGAAAGTGATTGCACTACAATAAACTCTGGGCTCTTTCTCTGTATATGAGACTACAGTGTAGGCTTCATAAGGTCCAGGACAATTTCTAGATTACTCATGCCTTCTGAGTTGTATACTCAGCCTTCTGTAGAGTCTCTTAGATATAGTAAGTGTTCATTAATTGTTTGGTGAATGAAGAATAGTGTAGTCAATTATTGGACTATTGAGATCTAATGACTAAATAGTTTAATTCAAAATATTTTATGGTAAGATCCTCTCAAAATCTTCTTGGTTTGCTGTTTGGTTATTGCTGTTTTGTTTTGTTTTGTTTGTTTTAATTAAAGCAGTTATCCAAAGTTAATGTAACATGTTAAACAATATGGTTAAAAAAAATATCTAAAAGACAAGCTAATTAGAGTTCCCGTCGTGGCGCAGTGGCAACGAATCCGACTAGGAACCAACCATGAGGTTGCAGGTTCAATCCCTGGCCTCGCTCAGTGGGTTAACGATCCGGCATTGCTGTGGCTCTGGTATAGGCCAGCAGCTGTAACTCCGGTTAGACCCTGGCCTGGGAACATCCATATGCCATGGGTGCAGCCCTAAAAAGACAAAAAGGCAAAAAAAAAAAAAAAAGATAAGCTAATCATACCTTCCCATCCTTCACATCACTCCTCATAAATGATATTGTCTGATATGTATTACTCCACCAAGTTTTATGTAAATAAATTTACTCTATTTTTTTGTTTTACAGAAATATTATCACTTTACAACAGTTGGCAGTTTGCTTTTATCACATCACCATATGAGATTGGCCTGGCTAAAAAACAATGATGAAACATCAAACTTCTAGTGAAATAGCCTTCCTTTTATCCTTTCCACTTGCCTTATATTTAGGTGTGTCCATAAGACTAAGTTTTGAATAGGATATGTATAGAGGTAATGTGTGTAAACTATTTATTTTATATTTTAAATGTTTCTTAATCTCTTTTTCCTATTTTAACTCTCGCCCAACTCACTTCCCTTTGGTAACCACTAATTTGCTAACTATATCTGTGATACTATTTTTGTTTTGTTACATTTGTTTATTTGTCTGATTTTTTTTAATGTTTTCATTGTATGTGAAAGATATACTGTATGTATTTTTCTCTAACTTATTTAACTTGGAATAATGCCCTCCAAGTCTATCCATATTGCTGCACATGGCAAAATTTAATTTTTTATGGCTGAGTAATATTCCATTATAATAAATCTTTATCTACTCCAGTTATAAGGATGTAACATATAGCACAGGGAATATAGATTATATTTTATAATAACTTTATATGGAGTACTATCCATAAAAATACTGAATCACTATATTTTACCTGATACTAATATAGTATTTAAATCAACTATACTTCAAATAAAAAAATTACCTTCCATTTTCTAACTTTCTGCTCTGATATCTAGTGGAACACTAATGTTGATTTGAGAAGGCTTAGTAATGTGTAGGACTGCTAAAGGAAAAGACAGACTAAGAAAGAAGATACCAGAAAAGAATCAAAATCCATTTAACTTTGTGGACTAGAGCTAGCTCTTTGCCCTTGACATTATATCACCGCTGGTGTATCAGATGAGAGATAAATAAGCTTCTATTCACTTGAGATATCTGGTTTGTAGGTCTCATTATTAAAGAAGCATAACATATATTTTAATTAATACATTATTTGGTACCTGGGAATAGGATACTGCCACTAGAAAACCTGAACAATAAGTATGACTTACTACTCAAGCTATAGCTAGCAAAGAAACACATTTCAGGCTGGAAATTATAGGCCCCATTTTATGCTATTACAAATTATTTAGTAATTTTCTAATGACAACTTGGAAGGGATATCATATGTCTATTAAGTCTATAATTTTAAGGGAGAGAGTAGAAAAAATCATATCATTGGTATTTGTGTGCCCTGGTATTTTATCTTTTTATGAAATACTATTGAAATAGAATAGAAAAAAAATCAACTCATATACAAGCAGTGATTGAAGGTAACAGAGTTCTGCCAAGAACAAATGCTCAAGCCGAGTCTCAATAAAGGGACTGAGGCAGCCAATGAAGACAATTAACAAATCAAGAAGAGAAAGGACTTTCACTAAGGATCTTCTTAAAATGGCCTCTGTTAGGTATTCTTGGCTGGACATCAGAGGCCAGCCAATGATAAAGCTTTTATTAGAGATTGATGCTTTCAAAATCCAAGCCAATAATTTTTAGGGCCCAAGTTTTCCACAATTCAGATGAGAGAAAGATGGATGGGTCAGATATGAAAAGCAGCAAATAAGAAGAAGAGTCAGCAGGCTTAACATATTTATCCAGAAGGGTATGTGGGTATGATTTTTACACATGGAAGTAAAAGAAAACAAATAGATTAGAAAACTTACTATTTTACTGAGGAACTCATACTATCAAAGGAAACACAAAACCATTCTATAAAAGCCTTTGTCCAGTCCCTGAAACACCATTTGCTATCAACCATGTATCAGCAGGAAATGGTCTGAGTGAGTTGTTTGACCAGCAAGGAAGCAAACACTCAAACCACTTCAGATATGGCAATTGAGGATATTGAACAGTGGGGAATCTCCCAGAGATCAAAGCCAAGAGCCATGGAGACCAAAATATAAGGGAGTTACCAGCAGAGAATCAGAGACATCCTGATGAGATAGGCAAGGAACTGTATATTTAATACCTATATTGTCTAAGTTTAAGCTTCATGTGTTTTTAAAACAATAAAAACAATAAATAAATAATGTGTTTATAAGTGCCTGAACTATTATATACTGAAAACAAGACTATACAGTTTTATTTAATTAGGCCCTAAATTATTCTTTAACATTATTTTTCTGGAAATTTTCAAACAGAAATTTTAAGAATGCTCCCATAGTGGTGGCATTCAAGCACAAATTTTAATATTTGGCAAATACAAGTTCACTTAAAATTTCTAGGACAGAGTCTCTCAATCTTCATACTATGGTCATTTGGACTGAATCATTCTTTGTGGTAGAATGCAATCCTGTGCACTGTAGGATGTTTAGAAGCATCCTGGCTTCCACACCGGATACTGCTGACATCTCCCTGAGGTCTGACAACCAAACATGCCTCTAGACAATGCCTAAGGTCTCACTGCATCGCCATCTCTAATCAGAAGGCACTGCTGTAAAATATTTACATCATCTCCCAAGAATTCTTCCAGAGAACCTCTATTCTTATAGACAGACTTTAGGAACCTAGAAGATAGTTCATGTTCTTGTTTTCATTAAAGAGCTATCTAACCATATTCTAGGAATTCTTCATTTTATTCACTAGCCTAATCAGAAAAAAATGAAATATATGTTTATTTATATATAAATGATGTTTGAAATTGATACATCTGAAACACATTTCTAAATAATTTCTTTCTACTTGTATCAGGTCATACTTCAGAGCCTATTGAAATTAATGGAAAAGAGTGGAAAATAAGGAAGAAAGAATAAAGGAAAAAAAGAAGAAAAAAAGAGGTCATATTTGTGTATGTATGTGTGAGTTCTGCCATTTGCTGTAATTGTATCAATTATAAAACATTTTAGATGTATCTCTATACTGGCTTTTGGTTTATTTTTTTCTGAAAAAAATAATATAAAAACAGCAAATTTCACTTGAAAAACAAAGTAAGGGGCACCAGATAGTCCCCATTCACTCTATTACAGTACTGAAGAAGCATTTTCACATTTCTATATATAAAAAGATACAAAACTAATGCCCCTGAGTCAGTACTCATAAAAATTAAAAGAAATAAGATTTGTACTTCCAAACTCTGATTTAAATAAATAAAAACATTTAAAATAATGTGTCATTTTCTTTTTTAATGTATCAGTTCTTGAAATATCTTACAGGTGGAAATGCAGTCCTAGACAGTGAGGCTGATGTACTTTTTCTTATTTCGGAATCTAAAAATGAATCTTAAAATCCATAGTTGCATGTGTTATTTGTTCTGTAGGAAAAAAAAAAAAAGAGGCTGTAGTATTTGTTTTGTTGTTTTACGCATGTATAGAGAACACAAAATATTGGATTATTTTTGTAGGATTATTTACTAAGAAATAATGAAAGCTAAAGGAAAAGAAAGGCTTAGAGCAACTCTTTCAATGAATTGTAATTAACAGCATCAAGGTAACCTTATCAGCTTTAAAGGACTACTTTGTCTTATTCTGAATCTTTGAAATGATGTGAGATGGTCTTCAGAAATCATTCAATTGACAGTTCTGACTTTTAACTCTGTTCTTAGACAGTGCCTTACTCAATTTTTTATATCATGGGCAAAGTACAAAAGGCTATAAAACAAGTAGTAGCTCTTCCTCATTTGATTACTTTTATTCTCTCTAGTTCTTATCAGCAGTTAATCTTTCAGCCTTTGACAATAAAAATGAATTCTTTGTAAGGATTTATTATCAACAGTTAGGTAGTCCCTGGTTTTAAAAATCTGTCAGTGTCATATGCTACCCACTAACCTACTCAGGTGATAGTTTTAAAGTCATTTTGGAGAGGAAGTTTTACAAGGATCAATAGCTTATCCTGATTGAAAGTGTCATAGAAGTTTGGAAAAGTGTGTTCTGTTTCTTTATTAAACATATTTATTTAGCATCTAATACTTGCCAGGCACTGTTCCACTCTGATAAGTTCTATGAAGAAAATATATAGAGGGATGTGATAGAGAATGACATGAGCGAAAGTGTGATTTATACAAAGCAGTCAGAGAACTGAACAAATGAGATGATATTTTTACTGACACTTAGTTTACAGGTAGGAGGCAGGTATAGAATAATTGACAATAAGCCATCCAGACCAAAAAAAAAAAAAACCAAAAACCAATAAAAATAAAACTAAAAAACTCAAGAGAGGACTGAGCTTTGACCTTCAGAGGAATAAAAGAAGAGCCATGCCTTTGGCATCTATCAGGCAGTGAGACAAACAATAAGAAAAACAAACACTTAATAAATACATATCTTCCAAACAATGAGTAGAACATTATACATATTACAATAAAAAAGCAAGGCATTGTTAAAAGATGAATCTAGATATTGACAAGACAAAATATTTTTTAAACCAGGTAATTAATTTATGTTTAATGTAGTTCTTAATACTATCCAAAGTGGTCTAAATTAGGTTATGTCTACAGATTATCAAAAAGTATCAATAAGTGAACATTTTAGAGACTAAATAACAATGAATGCATTCTATATAATTAAATATTTAAATGTCACCTCAATTTTTTGTTTCTTTGATCTTTAATTTTTGCCATTTCAAATCCCTCACTATCATTATAAGCAAGAAGTTGAACATCAATTTGAGGGGGTCATATGAATTTCAGGCCAAACCTAAGAAAGAGACAAATCCTCCTGCACAAGTTAATGCTGAACCCAAAAAGTCTGTAGGAAAGTCACTCTGACCATGGATAAGAGGCATTCTGAGTAAGACAGTATCAGAAATAAAAGGAACTATGTGGCAGATGAAAGGTACAGTCTTGGAAGATAAGGAATTTAGGATGAACATATTTTTCTATCTCTCTTACAGAACTTTTAAAAAAAATGTACATTGGTGGTTGCAATTGTTGATATTTTTATGGAACAGATAAGCTTAAATTCTGCTACAATACATATTCTGGTTCAACATGCATTTTAGTGATGAATAAACTCATGACTAAATTATAAGTTTGGAAAGAAAATCATCAGAGATCAAGAAAGAAGTGCAAATATTTAGAAAGAAATGTTAGTTTTATATTATTCTAAAGTTTTTACCCAAATGACCACACAAACAAAGCTTATGCAAATGGTGAGTTGATTGAGAGGAACATACCCAACATGAGGCTTATGAATTAAGCAGCATGCTAAGGAGGATACAGCAAAGTATAAAACAAAATCACAATAAAAATACTCAGCATTAGAGTAGGCAATAAGCACACTAGAAGGTAAAACACTCAAAGCACCTGGAGGATGAATGCCTTCTGGAGGTAAAAAGGATCAAGACAAATTGCTGACAGTATTTCCTCAGCTGCACTTGATTCTCACATTCTTAATTCATCTAGTTGCCAAACTCCCCACTGCTGGGGTTGGTCATATTTCTGGAAAAACTTACAAGAGATGGGAGAGTAGAATAAATTAAATACCCCATTACTTTAGTTGGTTTAGAGGCCATAACTGAAACTTTTCCACTCCAAATCCTAGATCCCTCACCATGTTGGCAATTCTGTTGGCCTGGTTGCTTGGCCTGATTGAATGAACCAGATCTGCATTACTGAAGGTTCTGAGCATTGGATTCCATGTCCTTATCAGTCTGTGATTGCTGCACTTGACATTTTTATCTGGTACTAAATATAAGACTAAGGATCGTTTCATTTGATCACCTAGTTTATAAACATATTCCTCCTTGACCCTATTACGTAGGTAGTACCAACATTACTTTCTTATGTCAACCAGGGTCAAGTTCATTTCCCCTGACAGTGGATAACTTTTTTTTTTTTTTCATTTTTAGAGGAAGCACCTTCCCCTGCCTGCAACCCCACAGTGAGAAGCAAGACCTTAAATCTTACAGAACTTATGAAGTCATAGGAAGCAGTTTCTCCAAGTAGCCACCCAAGAGATGATCCACTTCTATTTCTTTTGTTTGTCTGCACACCATCTGCTCTAATCATTGGGAACATAGTGCCACATAATGGCTGTTGTTTTGAGGCAGTCAAGCTCAAAATTTACCATTCATTAGAATCATCTGGGGAGTTTGTTAAAAAAACTGTTTATAGAGTGCATTTAACAAAGTTTCTCTTTCAGCAGATTTGGGTTGAGCCTTGAGAGTTTGCATTTCTTACAAATTCCCAGGTAGTACTGATGCCACTGGTTCAGGAATAAAACTTTTATACCCACTGAATTAATGTGTATATTCTAAACAATAATGCCCCATTAATGTAGGAGGAGAGCACCAAGATAGTACCTCAGCTATACCTTTGAAATGCTATCTGTTCAAGCTTTTGGGAAGTGTGATAACAAATGTTGTAATAGCAAAGGGTCCCATGATCATGAGTTTACTTCTGCATCGCAATTTCTGTAACATGGCTCACTTGGTTTGAAACAAACTCATACAGGGATCATATTAGTAGACAGGACATTCTCTGAACTCTTGAATAGTGTTGTTGGGTGGGGTATGACAGGCAGGAAAGATTCCTGAGAAGTGTGTCAATTCTGAGCAGGGTAATATATTTTCCTTGCAAGTTTAGAAAGGGTCTTAGTAGCCAATTTGCCACCAAGTTGCTGGTTGGCCTCCTTGGTTTCTCTTCATGACTAGTTTCTCTTCATGACTATTCAACAGTAACAAGAGCTAAATCTGACTTAGTGAAAAATAATCCATGCTTTTGAGCCCAAGGAAAATCACTGTTTTCTTCAACATCACTAGAGAAATGAACCTACTCCAAAAGCACAGTATTGGCCAAAGATAGGGCCAGACTAACTTCCACTGGCTGAGTCATCCGTCTACTTGGTTTTATGTTGCCACTAATGCAGTGGGTAAGACAGAAATGTACTTACATTTTGTGTGCATTCCTATCCAGTCCATCCACATGCCTCTCCCTGAGACTTCCTAAACCCTGATCTTCCAATCCCTCTTCTTCTAGGCCCTTGACCAATGAGCTAAACTGTTTTCCATCGCTTATAAGTCCACTGCCCATGAGGCTACTTCTTTCCCACATAATATAGATAACCAGGGATAGCACACCCTGAAGGGAAAATAACCATGCACACTGGTAAATTTATTCGAAGAACTCTCTTTCACCTCTGACTAGGATGTAATACAATAGCTGTCCATTTACGATCTGCACGTACATGCCAAATTAACCCACCCTTTACATCAAACCTGGGTATTTCCCTCCCACATCATACACATCATTGATGCCAGAGGAAAATACCCAGGTTTGATTTAAACCTAGTCACAAGGATCCTTTTTTTCTCCCCTATTGGGGTTTTAATATGTCTTCTGAGATGTGATTAAGCTAAAAAACAACACAACACAAAACAAACAAACAAACCAGCCCTCTTAGAAGTTCTGTCACTTTTACAGTGAAGTCCTCTGCAGATTCTCAGGAGAATCTACTCTCTAGTTAGAGGAGAGGAGGATCTCTTTAAATGCTCTCAAGGAAGCCCTCAAATTCTCACTTTGTTTTCAATTTCTGACTAGTAAATTTTACACCCTGATGGTTTTGTCCTTAAGGATTATATTTAAATTTTATGAAGAGCTGTAACTGTCACTGGCATAAAGTAGGGTGTTAGATTTTCCACTGGCACAAAGTAAAATATTAGCTGCAATTCTCCCTAACTTTGACCCCCATTCTCTTCAATCAATCCCACACTAGGAGAGCGGCTTCCTTCCCTTTCTCCAGTGCAAAGGTCACTTCAGGGGGCAATGTGGAGAAGTAAAACTAGTTAACGAGTGGGCTATCATGGCTGGATATTTGTGCCTTCCGTGAAATGCACATGTTGGAATCCTACCCCCCCAAGTGACTGTATAAAGGGACAGGGGCCTTTGGCAGGTGATTAGTTCCTCTCATCAAGGACTAGGTGCCCTCATGAGTGGGATTAGCACCCTTATAAGAAGGGAAACGAGAGCTTGTTCTCTCTTCTCTCCACCATGTGAGGATACAGGAAGGCAGCTATCTTTCACTAGACACTGGATCTGCCTGCATCCAAATCTTGGATGCCCAGCCTCCAGAACTGTAAGAAATAAATCTGCTGGTTAAGCCATCCAGTCTATTGTTATGTGTTTTAGCAGCCTAAACCAACTAAGATTGTGGCCTGGACTGATGGTAATGAAAATTAGTGGTCAAAAATAGGTTTTTCCTGTATTTGCAATTTCTCTTGTTACATCTTAATTCTTTGATATATAATGGAAATTCTTTTGCTCAGCACTTTACTCTTTTGGCACAAATCTTTGATGAACTCCACATATTTCTCTAAAGATGAATCAAATTGGACTAGGTGAGTCTAATTGCTACATAGTCTAATTATTGTTTACCTACACCTGCATATGTATTTTTTAAATTATAATGCCATTACTATAAGATAGTTGTCCCTTGTTAGGGCTAGGAACTGATGCATGCAATTTAGCCTCACTTGGTTAAATTCAGCAGTGTTCTTATTTTTGCTCTGTTTTTGCTGTATGGTTCTAGGAATGAGAAATTTCCAGAATTTTCATCTTATTTTCCTTTGATTTACTTCTACATCTCTTTTCCTTCTGTCTCTCTTTCTCACTCTCTCTCTGCCTTTAGCTCTTGCCCTCTCTCAATCTCTCTTCAAACCTCCCCAGTCTTAATAAATTCTTTTTAGTTTCTCATGAATTAACACTTTGTATGTTTAGAAACACGTCTTGATATTCCTCTATCAGCTACAGAAAAGAAGGGAAACTGTTAACACGCTAAGGATGCTGTCTAAGGTTTAATAATGGAAAGGGACAAGGTAGAATTTTGTCTTATATTTTCATCTTTGAATTCTAATTTCTAAGTTTTCTGTAAAGATTCCTACTCATAAATTATACTATTTGATGCTCAAGAGTATGGAAAATTAAATTTAATTTTAGAGATGACAGAATAGAATGCTATAGAGACAGAGCAATGGCATTAGAAACCTTTTACCAAGAGTATTAAATGTTTATATAGGTTTCAATTCTCTCTCGGGCCACACCTATGGCATAAGAAAGTTCCCAGGCTGCAGGGAGCTGAGAAGATGCAGGGACTCAAAAAAGGACCTTGCCTGATGACAGAAAAACCTGAAGGCAGGTTCCTAACCAAGGAAGGGAGCTCACCTGAACGGTACACACCGAAGGTGGGCCTCTGGACAGGATAAAAGCTCACCTGAACGGTACAAGGCGAAGGTGGGCTTCTGGTCAGGATAAAAAGCTCACCTGAAGGGTACAAGCTGAAGGTGGGCCTCTGGTCAGGATAAAAGCCTGCCTGCCTGTATGGTACAAGCCAAGGGCAGGCCTCAAGTTACACAGCTCTCATTTTGATGTTGATGGGGAAGATTTGGGGCTTTCCTGGGAAAACAATTTCCATGTTTGCGCTGGAGAACATGGATTGTTTCTCGGGTGACCTAGTCTTTCCTGCTGTTTTATTTGTTATTCAGTTTTCCTCAGTCTTTCCTGATTATTTATTATTCTTATTTTCCATTCTTATTTTCCTGTGGTGATTTCTGATTTAACAAAATTACAACAATAACATAATAAGAATTTCATCCTAAAGTACTTTCCCCTATTTAAATCCAACCTTATTAATATATAGTGTTTATCTACTAACTAGTTATACAGTAAACTTTAGAGTTAGGATTTTAATGAGGTTCATAGAAGTTAGACATATATTATTCTTGACCAAAAGACATCTAGCTATGAGTTATAGAAGCTTTTAAGTGATATCTAGTTAAGTTGGTTTATATTTTCTTACACTGTCTCCCTGCCATAACGCTTTAAAGATAAGCGCCAGTCTAAAAACAAGATTTGTGAATGCCCAATTCTTGTGTCCATGACCTCTTCAACTTGTGGAGACTTGCTGGCCATGGGATGATTTGTACTGAGTCTCCTCCTTTCCACATGATGTATTGTACCTAATTGCCCTTAAATTGTACTCACTAAATTTAGTTAAGACAAAGATGTTAGGACATGATGTATAGTTGCTGTACCATGTAAAAGTTAACCAATGTACTTTTAACACTGTGATGTAATCTGTAGTGAAAAACTGTCTATATAATCAACCACTTATGTCAATAAAATTTGAGCAGTCCACTGCCCTGAAAGAAGGGACAAAGAGGCTGTCTCCATTGCAAAAGCCGATGTCCGTCCCTCTCCTTTGGGAAAAAGTGTACGCTCCCTGGCTGCCGGAGCTGGCCTCCGGCACCAGGCTCGGGGTCAGATCAAAGCTGTAGCTGCTGGCCTATGCCATAGTCACAGCAATGCAGGATATGAGCCATGTCTGTGATCTACAGAGCAGCTCATGGCAACACCAGATCCCCGACAAACTGACTGAGGCCAAGGATCAAACCCGCAACCTCACAGATATTAGTCGGATTCATTTCTGCTGCAGCACAATAGGAACTCCCTATATAGGTATCAATTCTATCTTCAAATAATACGCACACTTCATTTTACCTCTTCAGTTTCTAATGATAAGTTCTGACCTTATACTTTGTAGAGCCTCTCTTCCTAATTCAGTGATATCTGAATCAATTAATGAGCTCTTACAATTTTCAAAAGTTTGGTTGTTATACTTTACCTACTTAAAGCCATTGAGATTAGCTGGCTAGCAAATGAGGTATAAAACTATATTTAACTAGAAGAAACAACAGGCAGGTATGTGTTGATATTTTCTGAAAGACGGTCAAAGGGATAATTGAAATACAGTATGAAATAACTGTACAAATAACAGCAATTTAAGGAAAAACAAGCACAAAAATCCCCTCTGACTCTTAGGCCCTTCTATGTGTTGTTCCTCTAAAGAAATGCATTGCTTTCTTCTAGGATATTCTAAAAAAAAATTCTCAAGGTCTTTCTGTTTCAATCCATATTATAGTGTTTATGGCTGTTTTGTTTTTAAGTTATACTGTATTTTTGATAATTGCTTTATAGAGAAGATTATTTCAATTCTATAGGATCATTGACCTTTTAAAGATTCTTAAATTCATGAAGACTAAAATATAGAAAAGTCATTGTAATAATATCAGTACTCTATATATCTCCAGTAACATTTGAAGTGCATCTGAAACACATTATTCTTAGAGCCCTCTTTGGAAAACTTAATCTCTTATATTGATATGTGTATTGAATTTGGTATATTTCGGGAAGCCCTTTCAAATTTGTTGGAATTTTTAGGCTTGAATTTCTGAGGGAAAAAAGTCTTCAATGAGGCTTTTTGGTACACAGAATAATAAAGTTTCTTTAAGCTCTTCAACTAACGTATCTGCTAGTGTTATTAGGAGGATTTAAAACATAAAATCTATTCAATAAACATGTTATTTTATCTGGTAAAATTTTGGACTGCAGAAAGACAATACTTGTGAATTTGAGGTAAATTGTCAAGATTCTATATTTAATATTTACTGGCAGTTATTAAATATTTTATGCTATGAGTGGAGTAAAATCAGTGTTAGTATAGAAATGATCCATTCAACCATAACATTTAAAATACAAATTGTTTAAATATGTTTCAAAATACCTAAAAGTCCTCCTAGAAAGTAATTGATTAGAATTGATGCTCTTGAGAAGAATTATAAAGGAATAAACTACTTTTATTTTATTACTCCTTGGCCTGCTTCTTACAAACAGTTGCTAACACTCCATTTTCTAACATAAAGATAGGAAACAAGGAAAAATCCAACACTCTTTAAAGGCATCCCAAGAGAGTACTAACATTGTCGTTTTTATTTTCCTTTCATGATCTTTTTCCTTCAATATCTTTTGCTGATAAAAGAGCCTAGTCAGAATAAGGAAAGGGGCTAACAACTATTTTGCTGAATAGTTATTTAATTTAGTTCAAATTTCAATTGTGAAAAGCAAAGAAAAATATTTAGTACCAAAAAATTTATGCAAAACTAGCAATTAGTTTCAATTCATCAATGATAAAAGTTCTGATTTTCACCAAAAATGCGCATAAATGGGGGGGTGAGTGGTCACTAGTTAGTTGCTCAGGTGTTAGTTAGAAATACTGAATTGTAATCTCAAATGGTAGAGCTAAATTCACAGTAGAACTAGACAGCAGATAGTAAGATGCTAGGGCAAATGTTAATGTCCAGTATCAGATCACATAAAAGCAGAAGAAAATAAGCAGCAATTATGAAACTACCAATATTCATTTTAAGACTTTCACCTCTGTTTTCCATGCACCCCCCTTTTTATTGTTAGTCAAAAGGAAATAGTAAGCATAAACTCTCAGTCTGAATGAGACAAACATTAGTATTTACTTTAATTGTGTATCACTCTGAAATTGACCCAGTTAAATACTGATTTTAAAAAGGAACACATCCATCTTTTCCTGATATAAGATTTCATTTATTGTAGAGTTCTATTGATTATTATCTGTTTACTGGTTTTAGGCAGATATTACTTAACAGAATGTGGAAATTCTCTTTGCTTTATTGAAGTTTGTTTTCTTCTCAGTATATATATTAAATGCTTCTTTTTCAAATTCTGTTAACAAAATAATATAGTTCTCTTCCATTAATCTGTTAAAGAAAATTATTTTCAAAATGTTAAACTTTAAATTATTGCACTTCTCTTATTTTTATCTTAAGTTTCTTAATTTTTTGGTTTGTTTTTGAATTCATAACCATGAAAAAAACTAAATTACCATGTGTAATTTTCCTTTTGCTCCTCTCCTTGTCTGATTTTAGCACTAACTTTTATAAACGTTAAAAATGATTCCAGCATTTTTTCCCTTGTTCTACTCCCTAGACAAAGAATTTGGATAAGATGAAAATATGTCCCTTAAAATTTTGGTGATACCTACTTATAAAACATTCTAAATTTATTGCTTTATTGATGGAAAATATTAAAATTAGTAAATTAGTAATTTGATTTCTTAAATAAATAATGAGACTTCCTTTTTCTTTTGCTTTTTAGGGCTGCTCCCACAGCACTTGGAAGGTCCCAGGCCACGGGTTGAATCGGAGCTACAGCGGTGGCCTACGCTATGGCCACACCAACCTGGGATCTGAGCCACATCTGTGACCTACACCACAGCTCACAGCCACACTGGATCCTTAACCCACATCCTCATGGATCCTAGGTGGATTCGTTTTCCCTGCGCCACAATGGGAACTCCAAGGCTTCATTTTATTCTTGAAACAATTTGTTTATGTATTTGTTTAGTGACAATTTGTACAAGATTTCACATCTTTCCCCAACTATATGTTTGTGCTACATTTTTAAGTTTTTCTATATCTTGTAGTTTATCCTTTTTTATTCATAATATTATTTTTGCCTTATTGTTTTTCTCTCAATTAATCAAGCCAAAGATTTCCTATTTTATTAGTCTTTTCAGGCAATTTTTCTGTAGATTCTCTTTTGAATATTCTTTTATTTTAGTTTTAATCAAATTGTGCTCTTATTTTTAAAATTCTGTTTTTATTCTGTAGTGTTTATTTGCTTTTCCATTTCCTAATTTCTCATTTAACACTTGTTTTTTTATTTATAAGTTTTCAATGGAATACATGTCCCTCAGTGCATTATTTTACTACATTCCTCAGGCTTAAGATATAATCTTTCTACACATGTTGCAAATAGATATATAGATAATAGATATACATGCACATATACAGTTATATATACATATATATTATTTTCTGATGATTCATTTTTTGACTCATGACATGTAGATTTATAAGTCTCTAACATAGTATTTTAAATTTTACCTTTTTGTTTATCAACTTTGGATATAATTCAACAGTGACAGACTAATATTCAGAATGATACTTAATACTGAGGATGTCTTAAGAAAATCTTATGGCCTGAGAGATATTTTTAAAAGTTCCATGTCTTTGAAATCAATGTGTACCCTGTGTTAGACACAAAAGGTAATACAGAGATTTAATAGATAAAAGGTCGGTACTTGTGCTTTGCCATAACTTTACCGATTTTATATTGTTGGGCTAAATTATAAAAGGTGATAATTATAATTTATATACCATTAGTGTATAAATAATACATCATTAGTTTTGTGCACTTGAAAACTTTTATATAATCTTCTGAAGTTGTTATCAAGTACTTATTTTCTCTATTACAGACAATGTTTTAGTCTTAGGTTTTTTTTCTGCTATAAATATCACTATGACTACTTTCTGTTAGTATTCGTCTGATGTTAACTTTTTTCATCATTTTATTCTCAATATTTTTATGACTTTATGATACAGATGTGTCTTTTTTAAATAGCATACAGATATGTATGCTTTAAAGCAACTTATTAATCTTTTTTTTAAATACTTACTGAATTTTATTACATTTATAGGTGCACAACAAACATCACAACCAAATTTTATAGCATGTCCATCCCAAACCCTCAGTCATCCCCCTACCCCCCAACCTGTCTCATTTGGAAACCATAAGTTTTGCAAAGTCTGAGTCTTATCACTTAATGGGCATGCTAGTTTATATATAATTTCCTTAATGACATAATACAGTATATATTCATATTCATGTTTGAGCTCATTTTTCTGTATTTTTGTCTCAAATTAATTTTATGAGTCAATAAAATATGTTCTACTTATTTTACTATTTAATTTCTATTTGTTTAGAAATCACACTTTCCATTTTTATTTTTTAGTGGATAACTTAGGATGATAAAACATACAAATATGCAATTTCCCCATACCTTAATTTGAATGATATATTGCCTACTTCTCTAAAACTTTAAGAGAATTTTTAATGTATCCAGCTCGGAATATCCCTTTTGCAAATTAAATATTATTGATGTCAAATATTTCAGGATTCTCTATTTTCAATAATATACTAGCTATTAATTTACTATTATTTTATTCAAATTCTGCTGGGAGGACACTTATGGGTTTTTCATATAACATGTATCCCATTCTTTCAAATATCTCAGCAATACATTGTAGAGAATTTGTCTAAAAATCTGCCTTTTAAATTTTACTTTAGGAGTTCTCATTGTGGCTCAGCAGAAATGAATCTGACTAGCATCCATGAGGACGCAGGTTTGGTCCCTGGCCTAGCTCAGTGGGTTAAGGATCTGACTGCTGTGAACTGTGTTGTAGGTGGCAGGTGCAGGTTGGATCCCATGTTTCTGTGCCCCTGGCATAGGCCAGCAGCTGTAGCTCTGATTTGACCCCTGGTCTGGGAACCTCCATATGCTGCCAGAGCAGCCCTAAAATGAAAAAAAAGAAATTACTTTAAGGCAGATGGATGCCTCATGTATAAAGTTGCTCAATTTTTAGCTGTATATGTTGAGATTTACCTTTGTTCCTAAATGATAGCTTTGTTCATATATGTTGACAGCTATTTTCTCTCAAAATCTGATGTTATTCTCAATTGTCTTTCTGGTTTCCATTATTGCTATTGAATAATTTGTCATTCTTTTTTATACATCATCTCTCCTTTTTTATTAGTTGCTGTCAAAATTTTCTCTTTGCATCAGTGTTCTTAGTTTCATTCAATGTGTTTGGGTATAAATTTCTTTGTATTGAATTTTCTTAGACTATTCTATGCTTCTTAGGCTAGAGGATCCCTGCCTTATCAGTTCTAGAAAAACCCACAGCAATTATCTCCTTAAATTCCTTTCCTCAAATTCCCCCCAATTTCTCTCTCTGGAACTCTAATCAGATAGTGTCTCATTCTATTGTCTAATTGTCTTATAGCCTTTTTATATGTTTGGTTTTCATATCTCTCCTCTGCATTTTGATGAATTTTCAGATTCACATCCTAATCCACTTTTGTCTCTTCAATAGTCTCAAACTACCTTCAACTGTTACTTTTTTATTTTAAAAATTATAAAATTTCATCTCTAGTCATTTTATTTTCTAAATCGTTTTTATTTCTAATATTTTCTTGTAGTTTTTTTTTCATTATTGCATTCTTTAATTCTTTAACATCTCAAAGATCTCTACAATAAAATCTGTTCTATTTTAATTGGTGGACTAAATCTATTGTTTCTTCATTCTGCTAATATTTTCTGTGGCTTGCTTTTTACAGTATATATTAGTTTGTGAATGATTCTCTCTGCTTTTTAAACAAGATATTTTAAAATTTTATTTAAATTTTATTTTTAGAGCAGTTTTAGGTTCATAAAAAAATTGAAGGAAAGGTATAGATATTTTTTTCATATACTCTATGCCCCTGCAGGGATTCTTTGACTAATTTTTATATCTTCATTCTTCTTTTACCAGTCTATTAGATTATTTCAACTTTTTATAGATTAATTTCAGATTAATAAAAAAATATGTAACATTTACTCTAAATTTGAAAAATCTCTGTAATTATATTATAAACTTCCATTAGGCATAAATTATATATCATGCCATCCCTGTAATTTTTAGTCTGTCTTCTATATTAGGCTCTCAAATAGCTAAGAATCCATAAACTAAGCAAAACTTTCCCAAAAGCTTTTATTTTGTTCACCTATGTTATTATGATTCTTAATAGAACATTTACATTGCAATATTATAACAAATTATAGGAAATATTAAGTCTCACTTTAATAAGGAGGATGGGCTCATTTTTTGTTGGCATTCTTATTCTGTTTATTGGTATTCACAGTCTTACTGGTTTTATTACATATCTCTTATTTTTAACCTTATCTAAGTGTATATATAATTAGTGACAGGATTAGAAATATTAAAGATTTTTGGACTTAAGAGTTGTTTAAAGTAGATTTTTAAAATATATTTCACTTGTATATACATTTATAAGACAATTTTAGAATGACTTTATATTTTTAAACAACAGAAAATAGTATTTATTATTTCAATGTCATCTGTTAAACATATAAAGAAATTTGTCACGATAAATTGGTTGGACTAATATTCTAAATTTGTAAATGCTACACCAACACATGCAGCTTTTTTTTTTTTTTTTTTTTTTTTTTTTTTTTTTTGGCTTTTTAGGGCCACACTGACAGCATATGGAAATTCCCAGGCTAGGGGTCGAATTGGAGCTACAGCTACTGGCAAACACCACAGCCACGGTAACACGGGATCCAAGCTGTGTCTGTGACCTACACCACAGCCCATGGCAATGCCAGATCCCTGACCCACTGAGCAAGGCCAGGGATTGAACCCACATCCTTATGGATACTAGTTGGATTCGTTGCCACTATGCCACAATAGGAACTCCTATAGCTATTTCTTAAGCATTAATGACTAGCTGTTTTGATTCTTATTAAATAATGACAGTATTCTGAATAAATTTTCAAAGAATTAAGTTTGGGCTTGAAGATATACAGCCATGGATAGCCTCTATGACAAGAAGATAAGCCTTATTCATATCTTGGTTAAATATGTTTACATCATGTGACTTCAGAATTATAGGACAGAACTTTACCTAAAAAACAAAGTGAGATGTTTTGCAATCTAAGGTTATTTTTGTTTTCTTATTTTAAGATTTCAAACTTTTGCTATGTTGCAAGTGCCTCTGATAATACAATATTTTGGGCTTCACATTTTTTTTTCATTTATCCTTCAGTCTGAATTTGATTCTTTCAAATTTTTCATGAAATAACGAACAGCTAATGTTCTCTCTGATGTTTGAGACAGAGAGAGGTGTAGAATCACCATTAGACTTGAAGTGAAAGATGGAGACAACAGAACTAAAACTGACTTCTTCAACATGTGCTTCAGAGAAACACTGCTATTATATGATGCATCAAAATTACAGGTAATATGAGAACCTCAGATAGAAGTTCTTCTGTTAAACACAATAAAAATGTTTGTCAAAAAACTAAAACTTAAAAATAAAAGTACTGTGTTTTATTTATAGCCCAGTCTCCTGAGATATTGCATATAGGGTTGATCCAGAAGTAGACTAAACTTCTTATGACCAAAGTGACTACAGAGCATAGTGGTTTTTACTGAGGTTGCATATTCAAATATCTACATTAGCCTGTTCATTAATATAAAGCAAAGATGGTCTAATGGGGTCTGTGGTGAAGGTGAATAGAAAAGTGCATATCTCTTCAGTTTGTTCCCCTCAGCATAAATTATGAATATTATCTTTATTTATGTAAATCTACAAAAATACTGAAATTTTTATACTGAATTTTAAATACTGAAAAATGATTCATTTAATTAAAAATACTAAAAAAATACATATTTAAAAAATACCATAGTCATTCATTTAACATATATTTACTAAATCATTATCATAAGCCATATACCATTCCATTTATCAAATGACATTCCCAAGAGACATATCTCCTATGAAATAATAAAGATAAGACAGTTACATTTTGATTAAATGATTATTTTTTTCCCAAAATGTTCTACTGTGCTTTCTAAAGTTTGATAATCATATGCAGGTTCTGCGACATTGCTATAATCATAGAGTACACATACACACATGTGTACCCAGCCCCCAAATATGCCCAGCACAAAACATGAAATTATGGAACACTGCTGTACCAACAAGAGTGATACTCCTAAGGATAAACTATGTGGGATCAGAGCATCCCAAGGTACAGATACTTGTGGTGAGCTTGGCCACTGAAGAAGTTGAGTTCATGGAGTCAAAGACCAAGTGATTTAAAAAGATTAAGATGTAGTTTAGATTTTGACTGAGAACTAGTTCCATTTGATGGGCTGGGGAATATAAAGCTGTGTTTATAGAGTACCTTTGCAGCCAGTATTCTTGATGCATGTAATATTCTACCAATGAGACATAATTAAATAATACTGAGTAGAGAGAAGTAGAATAGAGACTGTTTTCCAGTAACTGCTGGCAAAAAAAAAAAGGAAATATTTTATGGCGCCAGACTCTGTACTGCAATGTTTAGTGACCAGCAATTTGGTTGTGAAAGTAAGTTTTCCAGGGAGTAACAATAGTAGCAGCAGTCTAAGTTTCTCAGTGGTCTGCAGCTACATCAGTGTGACTTCCTCCCAATCCACTCCTCAGTGTCAGTACCAATGCCACAAATTAAATAGTTTCTCCTTTATATACTTGGAGTGGCCTCTGTTTTCTTTACTCAACACTGACTGATTAAGATGAGGACTGAACCATACCTTAGGGTTACAGACAAGATAAAGAATTAAGGACTGTGTGATAGTTGTTTTAATGGGAGCTCGTCATCTGACATCACTGGAAGAAAAACACTGCAGGTTTTCATTCTGGAAATACATGCCATTTCTCCTGTTTAACTCTGGACAGCTTTCATGTGCTCATTCTGGTTTAGGAAATACAGAGCTTGGGATCTGGGTAGGGTATACCTCTGATTCCTGGTCTCACTTCTCCAGTTTGATTTTTTTCATTCTTGGTCTCCCTTAACATGTTTTTTTAGGCTAACTCTTCTTTCTCTGATCTGTTCAATCTAATATCGTGGAAAAATAAGATTTTTTTTTCATCCACTTTGCATAATCTACTCTTAAAGGCACAAACTTTAGACTCTGATAACCAAAAGTGGATAATTTAGAAATATTCTTCTGGAATTTCAGGCTCTAGTCGGTAACGAGTAATTCCGGCCTGAAGTTCAAGGACAACCTAATGAGCATCACAGACCACTTGACTCAAGATTCCATGAACAAGTTGGAGACACAATAGCATTTTGCAAGACAAATTGTCTATTTCATATACTGTTAAAAAGTATCACCAATTAGAAAACAGCAACAATAACATTTAGAGTCAAACACGTTGTTAGGATCACTGTGATGTACTCATTGGTTATCATATTCTTATTATAGTTTAAATTTTAAAAAAACCACACTTTTCAGTAGCCTGACAGTTAACTAAAATAATAAATTAACATTATAAGGGATAATTTCGATTTATTTATTTTTATTGTTTAGGTTTTCATCATTTTTCCCTGTAGCAAGACTGCAGAATTTTGTCCCAACCTAGACAACTTTCTCTTTCTAATTTTCTATAATAAAGATAAAAATTAAAAAATTCTATATTTATACGTTCAACTTGATCAAGCACTGATTTTGGGGGGGTACTCTATTTTAGTTTGAGACTTTTTTAGCTTTTCTTGGCAGATAGACACATTGATTGAACAGGCCCATCTGTTGTCCCAGCACTTAGCTGGCTTGCGTCTAGATGAACCAGGCGTGTATCCAATGTGAGAAGAGTCTTCTGTGGGAGGCCTTGATTATGAAAATAAGATTTGGCTTCCAAGAGAAATGCCAGTTGAATCTAGGCCACAAGCCTGTGAATTCATTCATGGCATTTTGGAGCTTTTCTAAGACAGATAACATTTATTCAAAATATTAATTGAAAAAAGTTCATCTGTCAGGATAAAATTGGCTTCAGGTTCACTTTGGGTAATTCCATGGTGTTTTAAAACACCCAAATCACAATTGATAAAGTGGGCATCATTTATTGCTAGATTTACTTGCGTTCTACTAAAGCTCAACATATTAATGTTTGCATATTTGCACAAGTATTTTAGCAGAATATTTTCATGCAATTCTGCTTATAAAAATATTTCTATGGAAACATAAAGTCAAACTGAAAACCAGTGTAGTTCATGTACTCATCTTCTATCTACTGTCATGTGAAAAGCAGAAGAAAAAAAATCTGGCTTGTTAATTAGTGTATTGACAGTTGCTTTTATGCTCAAGGTATTAGTAAAAATACCACTGTTTCTTATTAGAAAGTATCTTAACTTATGTAGGTTTCATACAGCTAAATAAATTCACCCACTCATTTGTATAGTAAATATATATTGGAAGCTAACGTTACCCTAACATCCTAGATCCAGATGATATAGTAACATTAAAATTTAGTAAACAAGCACTGCCCTTATTGAATTTAGATTCTAGTATAGATAAAGACGTATTAAACTGAATTAACAAATTATATTACAGTTTATTACATGTGAGGGTTCTGGTGGAAATGACAGAGAGAATACAGGGGTGTTAGAGTATGTGTTCCAATTTAAATAGAGTTTTAACTGTGAATGTGAATTGAGTGAATACTAAAATGATAAGAGAGAATGAACCCTGCCAATTTAGGGAGTAGAGAGCTCTAGACAGAGATTAGCAAATGCACAAGTCCTGAGGCAGGAGTGTACCTCGTGAGCTAGAATAGCCAGGAGTCAGTCTGGCTTCAGGAGTGATGAGAGAGAGCAACCAGGGATGAGAAAAGAGGTTATAGACCTTCATCATTACTTTGGTTTTCCATACAGGGTGTGATATAAATCATGGGAAGATTCTGAACAGAAAAAAAAAAAAGGACATAATCTGGATTTTAAAAATCTAATTATGGTTGACCTGGAGAGTAGTAAGCAGAGAGACAGATGGTAGAAGCAGGAGGGACAATTAGCCAGCAACAGCAGTCCATTTGACAGATAATGGTGACTTGGTCCACAGTGATAGCAGTGGAAATAGTAATAAATGGTTAAAGCCCAGATTTTTTGTACGTAGTGCCCAAAGAATTTGCTGAAGATTGCTGAAGGTCAACATATCTGAATTAAATATGTGGGTTAAAATTAATTTTCATTGTGCTCCTTAGCTATTTTTGATAGTAGAAGGGCAAACCATTTGCATTTTTCTTCTTCCCTCATACAAGACCCTCACCTGCAGGTAGTGCACTTTTGTAACCCAATTCCATGATACATTATTAGAAACATGCTATATTCAGTCTCATTAACAATTATCTCACTATTCAAACTGTACTCCTCTTCCTACAGCTCTTTTTTTTTTTGCTGGATAGACGTTTTTATTTTTATTTTTACATTACTCAATGAATTTATTACATTTATAGTTGTACAATGATCATCACAACCCAATTTTATAGCATTTCCATCGATGTGCTGGAGGTTTGGGATGGAAATCCTACAGCTCATTTAATCAGATTGTCTCATTGCATAAATTTTTCAATCTCAGTAATACTCCACCTACAGACCCATACAACCGTTTACCCTCTTGTTGCTCAGCTGAAATTACACAATTTATTATTTTAACTACTTCTTTACAAGCAGCCTTAATATCAATACATTTCTATCTTATTTAATGAAATTGCAATAATGTTTCAACTCAAAAATCAATGTTCTCACTTTTGCATCTAATCAACTGCAGGTTTCTTGAGAAGAAATACACAAACAAGTAGACTGGGTATGTTTAAAAATCAAATCAAAAGGTTCAGTACCACTATTGAGCCTACCAGTGATTTAATCAAATGTTTTTTCTTCCTGTTCAGGAAGAATGATTATTAGGTACACTTATACTTCTATACTCTTATTCTCTGAGATGACTGACTAGATATACCATTATTTCTCTAGATGAGCTTTCTCCTTAAGTGATTCATTCATATCCACCATTTAAATACAATTTTCATGTTAGTCATTTCCAAGTATTCAGCTCTAATCAAGATCTCTCCCGTAGCTTCTGGTTCATTTATTCAATTACTCACTTGGCTCCACTGCGATGTTTCACATGCAGGTCAAACTTATTCCAAAACAGAACTTAATATTTCCAGCACAGGAAGTCTTTTTTTCTTCCCTCATGGAACCGTTATTTGTTCAGATAATTAGGCCAGATATCTGGGATTTATCACTGATTTTCCCATTTTCTTCATTAACCCACGTTCTGCATGTATAGCTTAAATCGTGAGACTTCTGTAGTATTCGTAGCTTTAAAAATAATGACTATAACAATTGTGCATTATATATAAAGAATGCAGTAAGTTGACACACCTGTCCATCTATTGTCTCTCTGGTATCTTCTACAATTCTTCCTCATGTATGTCATGACTATGCCAACATTTAGAAATCCAGCTGTTTCTTTTATCATTGATATTATTTTACCATCAAGAACATAATAACTTTAAATTCCTTTATATCACTGAATGGTTAAGACTCATTAATTAAAATTAGCACATGTGAATTATTTTCAGAACCACAATTATTAAATATGGATTTTTTAAATGATTTTTATTTTTTCCCATTAAAGCTGGTTTACAGTGTTCTGTCATTTTTCTACTGTACATCAAGGTGACCCAGTCACACATACCTATACACACTATTTTTTCTCACATTATCATGCTCCATCCTAAGTGACTAGATATAGTTCCCAGTGCAATACAGCAGGATCTCATTGCTTATCCATTCCAAAGATAAGAGTTTGCATCTATTAACCCCAAATTCCCAGTCCATCCCACTCCCTTCCCCTCCTCCTTGGGAACCACAAGTCTGTTCTCCATGTCAAATATGGATGTTACTAATACGGTTGTATGAATTAAATAAATGTAACATAATCAACACTGCTCATCAAAAATTTTCATATCACTATCTGAGATGCTATAAATTTTAGGGCCCTTAATCAAATTATCTTTTATCTTAACCAGATTATCTCTTGGAAAATGTCAATCTCAACAAAATGCAAAATTTCATGGCAATATCTATAGTTTTTTTAATAATTAAGTACATTTCAATGAAATTGTGTTAGCTTTAATATTCTACTATTGAGGAAATAAGCTTGTGAAAATACATATATTGTACTTAAAATAGCTGACATTTCCTTTCTGTTCAACTCCAAGAAGAAAAAATAATGAATTGGTGGTATTTAACAAAAACTTTATGGGTTAGAGCACCAGCCTTTTGCATGGTGACACACATAAAGGCAGTATTTTTAGGGAGCATTAAGT
The DNA here is from genome assembly GCF_054392235.1 of Sus scrofa. NCBI lineage: Eukaryota > Metazoa > Chordata > Mammalia > Artiodactyla > Suidae > Sus > Sus scrofa. Next base: position 68,499,524 of record NC_139390.1, read on the forward strand.
TAAAGGTGTTTGAGGCTAATAGCTGTCAGCTTGACTAGCGTATTGAACTCTGAGGCCACTGATACCTTGACACATCTGTAATTCATAACCTTTAGACCAGTTTGCCATACTTTGCGGTGATCTCTGGATTCTATTAAGTCATGTTATTATACACACATTTCAATTACCCCTTGGAGCACTGCACTAAATTTTTGATAGAACAACTTCCATTATCAATTTTCTTGTTATGACTGTTCAATGATTTGGTTTTCAAAATCAACTTCAATTGGTGAAATAATATTCAAGGATTTTTCCATTATAGTTCTTTATAGAGGGTGAATATAATACCTTCTGTTAGTGTTTTCTTTTCACTTTTCTTCTTTATTTATGTAAATAAAGTTTTCAACAAAATAAACCAAAGTTTAATACTAAGGATGATTTTAAGGGAAATCTTTTTATGCTCTTGGCATAAACTGCTAAAATGAAGTTTCAAATCTTATTCTTTTCAATGAATAAATTTATTTTATAGTGTGTTTATTTATAAACATTTACATAAAATTTAGGACTGGCTCATAAATATAGTATTAATAGCCACTGTTACACATTAAGTGTGGCTAAATGTATTTAAAATTTTTATCATCAACATTAAATTATTCTGTATGAGTAAGCCATAAATGTATGAGTTGTTAAATTTATATAATGAATTAATATGTAATTCAAATGGCATTAAATTAGCCTATTTAATAAAAAATAAATCACACTGGACTAAACTAGGACTAAAATTTGGTATTAATTTTATATAATAACCTTGCCTTATAAAATTATATTTAAAATAGTCCTTACTCCCTTTTTCAAAATAAAATTCTACTAATCCTTCCTTATTCTGACAATATATTTTTTCTTTTTAGGTCCACACCTGTATCATATGGAAGTTCCCTGGCTAGGGGTCAAATTGGAGCTGCAGTTGCTGGCCTACACCACAGCCACAGCAACACCAGATCTGAGACGCATCTGTCATCTACTCTACAGCTCATGGAAATGCCAGATCCTTTACCCACTGATCAAGGCCAGGGATCAAACCCGCATCTTCATGGGTATTAGTCACGTTCTTAACCTGCTGAGTCACAATGGGAACTCCCTGACAACTACATTTAAAGAATACTTTTTAACCTTTATGACTGAAAATTCATTCTTTAACCCTTCCAATCACAATTTCTCCTTGCCACTAAAAAGAAACTGTTGTGTTAAGGTTTTCTCTTTGATTTTAACAGCACATAGCCCAGGAGGCTTCCCATTAATTCTTAGAAGTTTGTTTTCCTGGCTGTCATCCAAATACTCACCTTGGTTTTTGCTATGCTTCTTACTGATTTATCTTTCTATGTGTATACCTGGAGCATTAATGTTCTCTATGTTAACAACTATGAAAATCATGCCTCCAAACTCTGGACCAATATTCTGTAATTCTTGAATGTTCAATTTATTTTAAATATAATGGGTCCAAACCTGAGTTAATCGTTCATCAGCATCTCAATTACCCAGTTAGCCAATTAGGAACCTAGAAAATATCTCTACCTCATTTCTATCCAATATTGCTGACACATAAGTTACCAAACTCTCCACATTCTACCTTGAAAATGATTATTACATCTATTCTCTATTGTTCATTCTCTACATCCCTCATCCAGTTTTGCTGGTTAAGATACTTATTGTCTCTTTCAGGAATATTATGAATCAACTGTTTGCTATAAAGAGCCTCTCAGAGCTACAGTATTATCATCCACATTGTTACTAAAATTACTTCTTAGATGCAATTCTGACAAGCTTAATTATTCTACTTAAAGTTCTAAATTTTTATTGCCTGCAGGCAAAAGTCTAAGCCTTGTGTAATGGTGTAAAACTTTCTAACCAGTTTTATATTGGTTATTATTTCAAATTCTTGGCTTCTTTATTGTAAATTAATTAATCAAGTATGAATTTATTTCTGGGATCACAATCAATGTGTCTGTTTTTATGCCAATACCATACTGTTCTGATTGACTGATAATATAGTTTAAAGATAGAAAGCATGATGTCTTCAACTTTGTTCTTTTTTCTCAAGATTGCTTTTACTATTTGGGGGTCTTCCATTGTTCCAAACAGAATTTAGGATTATTGTTTGATTCTGTGTAAAAAGATGTTGGAATTCTGAGGGGATTGCATTGAATATGTGGGCTGCTTTCAGGGCATGGATTTTTTTACTTTTTTTTTTTTTTTTTTTTTTTTGCCATTTCTTGGGCCACTTCCACAGCATATGGAGGTTCCCAGGCTAGGGGTTGAATCAGAGCTGTAGCCGCCGGCTCACACCACAGCCACAGCAATGCAGGATCCGAGCCATGTCTGTAACCCACACCATAGCTCACGGCAACGCCGGATCCTTAACCCACTGAACAAGGCCAGGATCGAACCTGCAACCTCATGGTTCCTAGTCAGATTCGTTAACCACTGAGCCACAAAGGGAACTCCAGGGCATGGATTTTTTTAAAGTATAGTTGTTTTATAACACTATTTTCAGGTGTTCAGTACAGTGATTCAGTATTTTTACAGATTATACCCCATTAAAAGTCATTACAAGATAATGGCTATAATTGGGCATAAAATGTTTCAATAGTATCAATTCTTTCAATCCATGAACATGGGATATCTTTCCATTTACTTATGTCTTCAACTTCTTTCCTTTATGTCTTAGAGTTTTCCATGTTCAGATTTTTCACTCCCTATATAGTTTTATTCCAAGGTATTTTATTCTTTCTGATGCAGTTATAAGTGAGATTATTCTTGTGTTCTGGGCCTGAAACTTTTATGCTAGTTTCAATAACCCTGGAATTTTAAAAATTAACACTAAATATTAAATTCAAATTTTCCATACTCTAATCATATATTCATATATCTATAGACTCTGTTCTTTCCACTGCACATGTTTATGACCTCATAAGTATTTCCATTTTTGTGAATTATTTAATTTATTCCACATAAAGGAATTCTACCCTTTCTCTCCTCTCTAAACTATCACCCATGTTTTTGACAACACTCTCAACACTGCCCTGCTGTTGTCTTATTCTAGCACAGCATGCTATAATACCTATGTTCTGGATCAATTAAATTGTGGATCAATCAATAAATATCCGATTATGTATTAATTCAACTGCATAGACAGATAGCTTTAAAATTGTTTGCCAAGGAATTCCCATCGTGGTATAGCGGAAACGAATCCAACTAGGAACCATGAGGTTGCGGCTTTGATCCCTGGCCTTGCTCAGTGGGTTAAGGATCTGGCATTGCTGCGAGCTGTGGTGTAGGCCGGCAGCTGTAACTCTGATAAGACCCCTAGCCTGGGAATCTCCATATGCCATGCGTATGGCCCTAAAAAGACAAAAGACAAAAAAAAAAAAAATTGTTTGCCTTGATTCTGAAATGAGTCTTTAAAACTGCGCTCAGGCCTTTCATTTCTCCAGTCAACACTCTTGCATTAACGAAGTAGACGTTTCCAACATGTTCCCCTCTATTTGAATCACCTCCTAATTACAACTCCAATCACTGCCTACATACTCCTTAGTACTTTGTTTCAAGGAGAAAATATGGACATTTTAATTTCTTACCATCCAAAAACATCAACATCCGTCTTCTCTTTTTATTTCCTGTCTTAATGACCCAGGTCTTCCTCTTATATAAAGTTAAAATGCCAATTTAAGGTTTGGGTCTCATAGAACTTCATTAGATTTTTCCTTAATTTTCTAATCTCTCAAACAACACTGATCAAATATTACTGAATTTCTGTGTTTGGCCTGGCAGTGGTTATGGATTAGAATAGCGAGACTAAGTGAAGACAATCCTGGCTGTGAAACATATTCCCCAGTTTGATGAGTTACATAATACTTACATAATCACAGATGAACAATTTCAAAATGTAAGTTTCTAGGAAAATTTGGTCTTAGGAGATAATTTGATAAATAATTAAAGTAGGACCTCTGCTCGCTTCCCTAAAGAAGTGAACTTTTAGCTTTAATAACTAAGGAAAATGGGATTTTTTTTTTTTTTTTTTTTAACAGGGCTGCACCCATGGCATATGGAGGTTCCTAGGCTAGGCGTCAAGTTGGAGCTATAGCCACTGGCCTACACTACAGCCACAGCAATGCCAGATCCAAGCCTCATCTGAAACCTACACCACAGCTCACAGCAACGCAAGATCCTTAACACACTGAACAAGGCCAGGGATCAAACCCGGGTTCTCATGGATACTAATCAGATTCGTTTCTGCTGCACCACTACGGGAACTCTGGAAAATGGGAATTTTTGAAAAGATGTTGGGAAGAAGTGGATTTCCGTGAAAGAAATAACCATACAGTTGGAGGGGGCATGACATTCTAATAAAAAATATAATAATAAAGAGTCCAGGATGATTGAAATGTAGAAAATAAAGAGATCTGTGGATGCTAGAGCTGGAAAAGTAGATACAAATGAACCACATGCCAGGTTATTTTATCATCCCATTTCAGCACACGGAACAGAAATCATTCCACATATTTTAAATACGAACAGAGTTAGCACAGGAAATTAGGAGAATTAGGAGTTAAAATTTCTTGGAATCACTAGAGAAATTTCAGTCAAATATGCTGACACATGACAATATAGTTCATATTTTGCAGCACCTTTCCAAAGACCAAAAGGTTGTGCTACCTGTAATACTAGTCCTATTGCCTCAACTAAACTTGGATCTAGACATGAAATGCCACACTGGTCATCAGAAACACTCAAGTCTCTCAAAACTTAACTTGTCAACATCACAGCATCAGGCTTTGTTAAAGCATTTTACCTTAAAATTCCCTTCCTGTTTCCTAGTGACAGAACATAATTCCTACCTTAAGCTCACACTGCCAATTAACCTAGGAAAGTAATGTTTAGACATTCACTGCAGTTCAGCAAGGTGCCTGGAACTGGTTGAGAATGGATTCTGAGCGACAATGTACCATAAACTGTATACTAAATAAAATATATTTACTTTTAATCCTAAAGCCATATGATCCATTAAGTAGTTTTAACATATCATCAGGTTTGCTTCTTGGAAAAAAATTACTGTTTATCATATGGAGAATGGCTTAAAGAGACACAGGATGCATTCTGGAAGGAAGTTTGGAAGTTTTTGCAATATTGGTCAAAGCTGAGAAATGATAGCAACCTATATGTAAGTACGGCCATATAAATAAAAGAAACTAGATTTTTTAATTGCTAAGGGAATGAAATTGGAAGATGTGCATTTATTAGTTTGGTTTTCTTTGAAGTAGAGTCTTAGATAAAGGCAAGTGCAAGAACTTTTTTAGATGTGATTCAGAGAAGCACTGGGGCAGGGGACGAAAGGAGAGCAGAATGGAAACATTTCAAGTGTGTTATTAAAAAGTCCTCCACTGTGGGCACCTGGAGCCCATTGCTGCTGGATTCTCATCACTGTCCTATGTGAGAGTAAAGGATGCCAGGTAATTAAAATCTTCCCAACATATTGAAAATTTGAAATGAAATAAATACAATGAAAAAAAAACATGTAGCTAAATCCATTTGTTTATTAAATGGTTATTGTTTAGCAATTTAAATTTTTGAAGCATTTTCTTTGTGAAATATGGTACACGCAATGAAAAATTACAAACAAATGCAGAGCTCAATTTTTTTTTTTTTTTGATCTTTTTGCCTTTTCTAGGGCCACACCCGTGGCATATGGAAGTTCCCAGGCTAGGGGTCTAATTGGAGTTGTAGCCGCTGGCCTATGCCAGAGCCACAGCAACTCCAGATCCATGCTGAGTCTGTGACCCACACCACAACTCACGGCAATACTTGATCCTTAACCCACTGAGCAAGGCCAGGTATCAAACCCGCAACCTCATGGTTCCTAGTCGGATTCGTTAACCGCTGCGCCATGACAGGAACTCCCAAAGCTCAATGATTTTAACAAAAAGTTCATTCACTCAAACTTGACTCAAAAAAGAAAAGAACCTCTGTTACTACCCAGATGGCATCTTCCCGGCCCCTTCATCATCAGTCTTCTCCCTCCTTCTACAAAGAACTAATATCTAAATTATACAATCCATTTCTTTCTTTACATATTCAGATCTAAAACATGCATAACTAGGCACAGCTTTCTGTTAGGCTTGTCTTCCTCAACATTATTTTTCTGAGACTTTTTTTTTTGGTGGGGGAGCATGTCCTCAGCATGCAGGAATTCCCAGGCCAGGGATAATAATCCATTTTATGAATTACCAGACTTTATCCACTTCATAAAGGGATAATTGTGTCTTTTTCCTAATTTTTACCTTTATGAATAGTAGTACTTTAAACATTCTTGTATGTTTATATACACGATATGTACATTATATTATTTCATAAGTTATATAATGAAAGCAGAAATGTTGGGTTACAAGTTATAAGCACATTTTGAACTGTTGCAGGTATATCAAGTACATCCAATGGGTGTGTAATATATGCTTCTACCAACACTGCATGATATGTCTCTTTGCTCTACCTGCTCTATCAAGACTTTGCATTGTATTAGTGTGTAATTTTTGCTACTCCTTTACAATTATTAAGGAAGGTTCCTTTTCTTTTTGGTAATTGCTTTTTGGTAATTTTCATGTCTACATGTTTGGAATGCCTAGGAATATGTTTTTTACATTGTATTTTTATTTTCATATTGCATTTTCCCTTTACTTTTTTTTTCTTTTTCAGCCACACCCACAGCACATGGAAGTTCCCAGGCCAGGGATCATTTCTGAGCTGCAGCTGTGACTTATGCCACAGCTGCAGTAACACCAGATCCTTAACCCACTGCACTGGGCTGGAGATCCAACTCACGCCACCTCTGAGACAATGCTGGATCCTTAACCCGCTGTGCCACAATGGGAACATTTCCTTTCACTTACTGATTTACAGCCTTCTTCTTTGTTCTGGATACAATTTCTTCATCAGCTACATGTGTTAACAATACTGCTGACATTTTGTGATTTGTATGCCCACTTTCTTACTGATAGCATGAGATATACCCGAGTTCTTCATGTTCACGTTGGGCAATGTATTCTGTTATGTTAATTATATTTATATTCTATTTAAGATTTTCATTCCATCATGCAAGTCATTAAAATATTCTATAATACTTATTGGGAACCATGTAATTTTGCTTTTTGAATTTAGACTTACAATCCACAAGAAATTTATTTTTGATTTATAATATGATATAGATGTCAAAAAACTATTTTTTTCACCCATCAAAATATTTCACCATAATTTGTTGAAAAGACCATCCTTTCCACACTTTTTTTCTAGTGTAATTTGTAATTTGTCTTATTTACAACTGTACATATGTTTATATAAATATACACATAAATAAGTCTTTGTATATATATACACAAAAAAACACATTTGTGTGCATATATACATAATTAGCATACAACCTACAAGTTAACAGTGGAGAATATATTTTAATATATTGATATCATAACAAAATTTTCATTTTTAAGCCTATTTGGACTTTAAAACTACTTTTCTTTTCTAATATGTACAAAATTTAACCTTTCTTGCTAAAGCATGTCTCTACTTAAGCAGACAGCTGAATGAATAATTTTTGATGACTGTGTAGCCTGAGTGACACTTCTCACAAATCTATAGGATTTGTGGCACTTATCTGACATCTCTATTTATTGCTAGGTTTACTTGTCCACCCTGGAAGACTGCGTGCTAAATTACTAAAAGCATCTCTCATAATTCCTAAGGGGTTACAATAATTTATTTGCTTCATAGATAGAATAAGAATAGTAAATAATTGTCTTGAACATTTTTCTTTTAATAATTCTTAAAACACTGGTAAAAGTGGGTTCTACACTATTATTCCATAGTTCTTCTCATTTTCAATGTAAGTAATTTTACCATTAAATAAAGTTTGATAGCAAATAAAAAGTAATAAATCCAATACTTTTCAGATAGAACATACAATTGATGAATATTTTGTTTGTGGCATGGGGGTAAGTGGCTTAAGATGTTGCATTTGCTTAGTGTTTATTGATTACTAAAACAGAGTTTGAATTACACAGTCATTAGATGGTCTTTGTAGTATAAGAAAACCTAAAGATTGAACATTAAGTGAAATCAAAGCAAAATAACTATGTAAATCAAGGAAATATCAATTCCTATAATAAAAGTATATCCTGTCAAATTCATAGTGTGTGCATACATGTGTATGTGTATGTATGTATATGTGTGTATATATATATTTAGGAGAATATAAGTTTAAGAATCTAAAACTTCAATGCAGTATCTAAACATTGAGAAATTTATTGCAGATAAAGAAGTGTTTATTATAATTTGTAGATCTTTAGTTGACTCATGCTATCTTAAAGGGTGCCTAAGCTATAAACATAATATCCTTTAAGATATTATGTTAGTTAACATTTTTAAATAAAAAGATTAGGTTGAATGCCTGAGACATGTTCTTAATTTTATTTTCTGTAGAATGATGGTACAGAGCATGCAAATAAGAAGTGCAAATTACTTGGCCTCTTTAAAATTTGTGATATCTTTGTCTATTCAGTGTTACTTAATTGAATTAGACATTTAATTTTGACTTGATTTGAAATTCTAATACACAACATGTTAGTTCATTTGTCTTAGTACATGTTTCTATTGGTGCTTTCAGCTTTATAATAAAAAGATATATAGAAGAGATATTTAATTTATTAAATTTGATGCACAGTGTACAATTAAGAAATTGAATCTTAGAAGACCAGTAGTTGTTCACCAAAGTGTTTAAATTATTAAGTTTTAGAAAAACATAGAATGTTCACTGAATTTGTCAGGAATCAAATGATATTAGAGGCTTTACTCTACAATGCATATTTATTACATTTTTAGTTAATAGATATTTACTATGTTACTTATACCTGTATTAGCATGATAAGTATGTATTTAACTTCATAAGAAACTGACAATTATTTTTTTTCCAAAATGGTGGTGGTATTTTAAATTCCCAAATAGATGCACTGTATCCTTTGACACTGAAAATTTTCAGGTTTTTTTTTTTTTTTTTTTTTTTTTGGTGAAATGGTACTCATCGTAGTTATATTTTGAAGTTCTTGAGGAATAATTATGCAGAAAATATTTTGTGCTTATGGACACTTGAATATTTTTGCAAGTGTTCAAAATTCTTCCCATTTCTATTTTCTTCTTATTAAAAGCTATGCATTTCTCATGCAGTCTAGACACAAGTTATTTTTCAGAAGTACACATTGGGAACATGTTTGCCTAAACTGTAGCTGGTCTTTTTATTTCTTTAATAAGGTTTTCAAAAAACAGGAATTTTTTAATAATTTGGATGAAATCCAATTATTTGTTTCTGTTATACAGAAATACAAGTGAATTAGTCTACTGGTGAACCCCACAAAGTTTCTAATTCATGTATTAATTGTAATAGCTATTTGGCTGTTTGCTTAGAAATTTCTAAGGAAATATGTCATCTATGAACCAAAAAGCATGCTTTTATTTTTTAAAATTTTTTTCTTATTATAGTTGACTTATAATATTCTGTCAATTTTTGCTGTAAAGCAAAGGGACCAAGTCATTCATATATATTCACATTATCCTCCATCAGGCTCCATCACAAGTGACTAGGTAAAGTTCCCCGTGCTATACAGCAGAATCTCAGTGTTTATCCATTCACAAATGCAATAGTTTGCATCTACTAACTCCAAAATCACAGTCCATCCCACTCCCTGTTCCTCCCCTTTGGCAACAAGTCTATTCTACACAACCACGAGCTGGTTTTTGTTTTTGTTTTCTGTAGATATGTTCATTTGCACCATATATTAGATTCCAGATACAAGTGATATTATATGGTATTTGTCTTTCTCTTTCTGACTTACTTCACTTAGCATGAGAGTCTCTAGTTCCATTCATGTTGCTGCAAATGGCATTATTTTGTTCTTTTTTATGGCTGAGTAGTATTCCATTGTGTATATATACCACATCTTTTTACCCATTTATCTGTCATTGGACATTTAGGTTGTTTCCATGTCTTGGCTATTGTAAAGAGTGCTGCAGTGAACATACGGGTGCATGTGCCATTTTCGAGGAAAGTTTTTTCTGGATATATACCCAAAAGTGGGATCACTGGGTCATATGGTAGTTCTATGTTTAGTTTTCTGAGGAACCTCCATACTGTTTTCCATAGTGATTGTACCAATTTACATTGGTACAATGGGTCCCCTTTCTCCACACCCTCTTCAGCATTTGTTATTTGTGGACTTATCAATGATAGCCATTTTGACTGGTTTGAGGTGGCTCCTCATAGTAGTTTTGATTTGCATTTCTCTGGTAATTAATGATGGTGAGAATTTTTTTCATGTGCCTGTTGGTCATCTGTATATTGTCTTTGGAGAAATGTTCATTCAGGTCTTTTGCCCATTTATCAAATGGGTTGTTGATTTTTTTGCTGATGAGTTGAATAAGTTGTTTGTATATTTTAGAGACTAAGCCCTTGTCAGTTACATCGTTTGAAACTATTTTCTCCCATTCCATAGGTTGTCTTTTTTTTATGGTTTCCTTTGCTCTGCAAAAGCTTGTCAGTTTTATTAGGTCCCATTGGTTTATTTTTGTTTTTATCTCTGTTGCCTAGGGAGTCTGACTTAAGAAAACATTTATAAGGTTGATGTCAAAAAATGTTCTGCTCCCTTCTAAGAGTTTGATGGCTCATGTTTTATGTTTAAGTCTTTAAGCCATTTTGAGTTTATTTTTGTGTTTGGTGTGAGGGTATTCTAGTTTCATTGAATAGAATACATTTGGCTGTCCAGTTTTCCCACTACCCCTTGCTGAAAATACTGTCTTTTTCCCATTTTATACTCTTGCCTCCTTTGTCAAAGATTAATGGACTATAGATGTTGGGTTTATTTCTGGGTTCTCTATTCTGTTCCATTGGCCTGTCTGCTTTGGTTCCAGTACTATGCTGTTTTGATTACTGTAGCTTTGTAACATTGTCTGAAGTCTGGAAGAGTTATTCCTCCTGCTTGGTTTTTGTTCCTCAGGATTGCTTTGGCAATTCTGGGTCTTTTATGTTTCCATATATATTTTTTGGATTGTTTGTTCTAGTTCTGTGAAAAAGGTCATGGGTAATTTGATAGGGATTGCATTGAATCTGTAGACTGCTTTGGGTAGTATAGCCACTTTAACAAAATTAATTCTTCTAATTCATGAGCATGGAATATTTTTCCATTTCTTCAAATCCTCTTATTTCTTTATTAATGTTTTATAGTTCTCAACACATAAGTTCCAAAAAAGCATGCTTTTAATTTCTTATCCTTGTTTCAACCTTCACCCAACTCAAAGGCTGGCATTTCCAGTGTAAGTTAAATAGAAATGGTGAAAGCAGTCGTTTTTGCCATCTTTCAGACCAAAGCTTTATAAAAGTCAGTATTTTATCATTAAGTATTATACTATGTGTACATTTTTTGTAAAGGGGCCTAACAAGTTTGAGGAAGTTACCTACTATTTCTGGTGTGTGGAATCTTTTTCTTTTTTATCTTGAGCAGATTTGGGGTTTTGAAAAATGCCTTTTATGCATCCATTTAATGATGACATAGTTTTCTAATTCATACTGCTAATACAGTAAATTCTGTGGCATTTATGCTCTAAGAGGAGTTTTTATTAGGGAAATTTTAGATTCACAGGAAAATGAGAAGAAGGTATAGAGTTTTTCCATATATACCCTCCTGCTCTCACACAAATACATCTTCACGAAGAACATCCCAGTCAAGAATAGTGTTACAATTCCGTTACAATTGATGAACCCACATTGAAGAACCTACATTGACATATCATTATCATAATAAATTCCACAGTTTACATTATGATTCACATGTTGTGGTGTACATTCTATGGGTTTTTATAAATGTATAATGGCATGTATCCACCATTATAGGGTCATACAAAATAGTTTCAGTATCTTAAAAATCCTCTCTCCCTCCCCCCAAAAACCCTGATCTTCCTATTGATTCCATGGTTTTATCTATTTAAAAATATCATGTAGTTATAATAATACAGTGTGTAGCCTTTTCAGATCTGTTTCTTTCCCTTAGCAGTATGCATTTAAGGTTCCTCCATGTGTTTTACTGGCTTAACAGCACATTTCTATTTCTTGTATTATTTTCTGAATAATATGCCATGTCTAGATGCCATGCCTAATTTATCTATCCATTTACCTACTGAAGGACATCATAGTTGCTTAAACATGTGTCACCATAGCCAACATCATTTAGATTTTTTCTTCTGGGAGTTTTATAGTTTTGCATTTTACATTTAGGTCTGTAATCCATTTTAGTTATTATTTATAGGTGTATGGTGTAAGGTCACTGTTTTTTGTTTGTTCGTTCTTTAGAGCTGCATCCAAAGCATATGGAGGTTCCTAGTCCAGAGATCAAATCAGATCTGTAGCCAATGGCCTACACCAAAAATACAGTAACATGGGATCCAAGCCACATATGCAACATACACCACAGCTCGTAGCACCAATGGATCCTTAACCCACTGAGCTAAGCCAGGGATTGAACCTGCCTCTTCATGGATACTAGTCAGATTCATTTCTGCTGAGCCACAATGGGAACTTCCAGTCACTGTTTACATTCATTTTTTGCAAGTAAATGTCCATTTGTTTCAGCCATTTATTTTTTATCCAAGTATTTTGAAATTTTCTAGCTTGCCCTATTGTGTTGATTTCTAGCTTAATTCTATTGTGGTCTGAAAGCAAAGATTGTATGATTTTTATTGTTTTAAAATTATTAAAGTGTGTTTTAGGTAGAATATGGCCTATCTTGGTGAATAGTCCATATGAACTTGAAAAGATTGTGTATTCTCCTATTGCTGGATGAAGTAGTCTGTAGATGTCCATTATATCCAGTTGATTGATAGTGCTAGTAAGTTTAACTAAGTCTTCCCATTACCATGATGGCCACTGAAACAAATATTAGAATGATTTCTTAACGAATTACTTAATTAGATTGGTAGTAGTGTTTTGATGATCTAGGTTGAAGAAATAGTGTTAAGGAAAAAACTATTCTGATGCTGGTTAATGACAGTTAAGAAAGACCCTATTCAAGGGACTATTGTTATGAACTTTTGTTGTAGGGGAGAGAGATTGGGCTCAACTCCAAATACAACAAGAAAAAGTGCAGATTTATAAGAAGTAGGGTAGGATTCAGTAGATGGAAATTTACCATGAGTGAACCTCAAGGAAAAGAGAGATTCTGACTAAACCAACTTGAACATATTTTTGAAAACAAGCTAAGGTGATCAGATATCCCATTGAGGGTGGTGAGGAATGAGAAATTTGATCATATATGGATTGAGGGCGATCATATATTTATACCTGAGTTCTCTCTAAACTGATGTAGCAAGATTCTTCCTACAACTGGGCACTGTAGTCTCAGGAAGGACAAATAATAAGGCTGATACCCAAAGGACTTTGAGGAACCTGACTAAAACTTGGTCAAAAGGAGAGTCTTGTCAGCCTTGCCAGAGAATTCTTTGTCAGGGAAGAAGATCTCCTATTAATGGCCAAATATCTTTTTGAGTTCCCTATCTGTCTTAGTTAGAAATAAATTTTTGTTGCATTAAGCCACTGGCATTTGAGAGTTGGTTATTAGAATTAATATAGCCTGTCCTATTCTGAATGATAACTAATATAATATTTATTGATTTACTTTATTTGCTATCTAACTATAGATATATGTTTCATGAAGTCATAAATTGTTGTCTGCAGGTTTACCTTATGTTCACAGTATTAACAAATCTGACATAGTATCGCTTCATAAATACTTGTTGAATGAACGAATAAATTAAGACATGGTCAGAGGTTTCCTTCACTACAACATGAGAAAAGCCAAATTAGACAACAGTAATTTCAGGGAAGTTGTAGATTTGGGAGAGGATACATTAAATTGTTTGCTTCCTCAACAAAATAAAGAGAAAGATCTTTACTGAATAAACCTCAATCAATGCTTGTTAATTTCATGAGTAACTTATTAAAACAGATAAATATTTACTCATATTAATATTGAAACATATCTAGAATTTAGTAATGTGATGGTAAGGGTCTAAAAGAATTGATGATGATAAAATATGCAATGAATAACAATGCAAATATATAGTTTATACTTTACATACTTTCATTTTAAATATGCGATGAAAACAGACTATCAAAGTTTGTGTTTCCTAGAGTTCTCTCTCTCCAAATATATATATGTAATGATTTAGTAACATAGATGTATTCACCTAATCCATTTCTTAAGGCTTATAAACATCATTCATTTTTCTGAAGAGACAGAGTAGTTTTCATTAATGGAGCAACATCTGTTCTTTCAGAATTAAACGAGTTCCCTGAAGGACAATTAATAAAAAACATTGCCACTAAACACAGCTGGTAAATTGTTAATAAAAATATGACAAATTAAAGGGAAAATAACTGCAGATTCAATAAATATGAAGATAGTAAAGCATATAATTTTTCCTTATAGAGTTAATTGAGCTAGAGTTTGAATTCATAACATAGATTTACCAAACCTTTCAATAATAGTATTTTAAATATAGAAACCAGGAATATTCAGTATCATTTTATAATTGTAAAAGGTAAATTGCTGGATTTAATAAACCAAATATTAGTAGAGTAAAACTCTGTTTAATAGAAAGGACATTTTATGTATTAGAAAAGCATATCAATTGAGATCCTCTTAGGTACACTGTGGTCAAGGGTAGCATAAAGTATGTAAGAGCCATGTAGCTCTCTGTTTACTTCTTTGATATCTATTTATGTAAACATTGGAATAGAAAATGAATCTGAATAGATCAAGAATTAAATGCTTTGAATATTAGGCTAAAACATTACAATTAATTTGTTAGTCTACTTTGATTACTGAAGTTTTGAGCAAGAACTTAAAGCAATTAAGAAAGTGCTAGAGGAAATTTATTTGTAGCATTATGTAGTAAGAACTGGAAAGAGCAGATGGGTGGAAAGAACTGAGGCCAAACACTTTTATTAAACTTAAAATTACACTTTCAACCTTATTAAGTAGCTTTAAGGCAGTGTTTTTCAACCTCAGTACCCCTAAGATTTGTACCAGAGAATTCTTTGTCAGGGGAGAAGGGGATCTCCTGTTAGTTGCTAAATATCCTCTTGAGTTCCTTATCCAAGTGGTATAGAAAGTGCAGTTGTCCATAGTTTAAACTACTGTTTTACAGTGGAAAATTGTTAGAAATATGTACTTACACAATTTCAAAATTACAATTTTCAAAGATATATAAGAAGGAAATGCCATCTTTTAATTCATCATTTTCATTTACAGCCTATTTTGAATGTGACTACTTTGGAAGCTTCATGAAAATTTTTACATTGGAATAAGTTTCTCATGTGTTCCCATGATAAATTTCTTTTTTGTAACTATTCTAATGTTTACATTTGGTTGAAAGCTTTTAAATAATAAGGATCATATTGTATCCATCTGTATTGCAATTGTATTTTTCACAATGTCAGAATATACTGGCTAATAACCACATACATTTGTTGACTTGAACAATAATGGGAATTTGGAAAAGAGGAGGATTATATTTAGGATCCCATCAACTTTGTCTCATCACCTAGTTTGGGAAGAAGTTCATAAAGACCAGAAATGTTAACTATTTTTTCTGGTTGCAGGAATCTGGTGGCTGAAACAAAATTGTATAAGGCAATGTCCACACTGTTTCTTTGCGTTCTCAAGACAGACATATATTTCTCGCTTTACTCTTTTATCATTTTTCATCTTTCACATTCAAGTGAGGATGCCCTATTTTTAAGTATGTATGAACTTAATTCAATCATTTCTCTTAATTCTAAAGGACAGTGCTCTAACCTCAGGCATTGCCATCTCCCACTCAGACTACTGGAGTCATATTCTGATGAGAATCCTTGTCTCCAGGCGTTTCAGGTTCCTTGTTTTACATGCTTGAAACCATCCTCTAGCTTTCCAAAGACTTTAGAATGAAACACAAACATCCTTGTATGACTTATAATGAACCAATTTACTTCTATATTTCTACAATTCACTTTTGATATTCCCCATCTGAAATTCTTCCATTTTATACAATCATATTTTAATATGGTTTCCATTGATGTGATAGTCCATGCTTTCAGCATATCAAATGATTGTCATTTCCTTTTTTGTGGTGGGAATAATTAAGATCTAGCCTATTTTGGCAAGTCTGATGATCATAATATAATGTTGTCATCTTATACCCACTTCATTGTGCATCAGATTTCCAGTCCTTATTTGACTACTTGTTGCAAATTTGTGCACTTAACATCTCCCCTATTTCCCACCTCAACTCCTAGTAAACACCATTTTAGACTCTTTTTACAAGTTTGGTATGTAAGTAATATCATACAGTATTTGTCTTTGTCTGATTTATCTTAATGTTCTCAAGGTCCATCCATGTTTTCACAAATAGAAGGATTTTCATCTTTCTCACAATGAATAATATTCCATTGCATGTATACACCACATCTTCTTCATCTATTCATTCATTGATGGGCATGTTTTTTTTTTTTTTTCCCATATCTTGGATATCTTGCATAATACTGCAATAAGCATGGAACTGCAAATAAATCTTCATGTATTTTTATTTCCTTTGGATATGCAAGTGGAATTTCAGGATCATAAGGTAGTTCTTTTTTTTTTTTTTTTTTAGGTACCTCCATGTGGTTGATCACGGTGTGTGGTCTTTTAAATGCGTTGTTGGATTCAGTTTGCTAGTATTTTGTTGAGGATGTTTTCATCTATATTCATCAGTAATATTGGCCTGTAATTTTCTTTTCTTGTGCTGTCTTTGACTTTGGTATCTGATGATTCTGGTCTCATACAATGAGTTCAGAACCATTCCTTACTCTGCAATTTTCTGAAATAGTTCAAAAAATGTAAACTCTTCTCTAAAAGTTTGGTAGAATTCACATGTAAAGCCATCTGATTCTTTGTTGAGAGTTTCTAAATAACTGATTAAATTTCATTACCCGTAATTTATCTGTTCATATTTTCTGTTTTTTCCTGGTTTCATCTTGGGAGATTATATATTTCTAGGAATTTGTCCATTCCTTCTTCTAGATTGTTCACTTTACTTGTTCTTAATTGTTTAGCGGTTTAGTGTAATCTCTTGTGACCCTCTGCCAACTTTTAATAGAATTGTTTGGCTTTTTTGTTTTTAATTTATATGGTTCTTTATATATTTTTGGTATTAGCCCTTTATCCAATGTACGGGTTGCAAATATTTTCTCCCTTTCTATAAGACTCTTCATTTTTTGATTATTTCTTTTGATGGCAGAAGCTTCTCAGTTTGATGTAAGCTCACTTATTGATTTTTGCTTTTGTTGTTTAATATCATTTTTGAATCTTCAGGATTATATTATATATAATATATATCTTCTGCCTGAGCTACCATCCTGTCTATGATGGCTGATTTTCTAGATAATCCTATTTACTTCATGTCCCCAGCTTAGACATTGTTCTTTGAAGTAAGCTTTCCCTGACTATTATTACCAAGTCAGAGGCCAATGCTCAGTATTTCACATTTGATAACATTTGATGCACTAGTAAAAATTATTGTTTAATTATCAATCTTGGCACTACAAACAGACAGAAGAGCCTCTATTTCCTTTTTTGTAATCTTGTCTCCTGACACCTGCTCAATTCTCTTTTACTTAAAAATAATAGCATTACTGATAATAATCAACAATCACTCTTCATTTGCCACACATTAGGCTAAGTTCTGTGCATTCACTTTTCCAGGAAGAAACTGTTTAAGAAGAGTAAGTAAATTTTCTGAGTTCCAGTTTCATTAAATGGAAAAGGTTAAACATAAAAAGAAGATCATTTGTCCAAAGTTGATACTCCTTACCATTGCGACATTCTGATAATTCTAAGTAAGCTCTACAAAGGGACTTATTTTGGTGTTGAAATATGCTTTTCCCTAAGAGAAACATCGATTCCTACTAAAGGGTATTTTTATAAACCTTCCATTTTCATTATTGTACATTTTTCCTTAAAAGATAAAATCAAGTGATATTAATGTTTTTGTCTTCCATTTTTTGACATGCTGTTTTTACCAGTGAGTTCTATCTCCCTCTTTAATCTGACCATAACATTAAAAACAATATTCTGTTCTTCTTATTATATTCCATGAATTGATACATCCAAAGATGTATCCTCAATCAAGCTATTTATCTTTCTAGTAATACTCTTTCTGGTTCAATCAACAGATTATTTTTTAATGCAAATCATCTTATTTCCTACCATTATCTGTGTCTAGTCTAAATGACATCATTAAATCCTCTAAATGCTGACAAAATTTTAACTCACATATATCATTGTTTTACATATTATATAATGTTTCTAATTACTTCACTATTTTATTATTTCTTCTTTTTCTTTTACTTCTGACCTTGAGCCTATATCCACTATATTTATCTAGTGGAAATACAATATCTGGGTGTACTACTGCACATCTCTTCAAATTTCAACAAAAACACACACACAATTAGGCCTTGATTTATTGTTTGTTAATTTCATGGGCTTAAGAAAGTGATGGAAAAAATGTTAATAATATACATTAACTTAAAATTGCACTTTGCCACCATTAATTATAAATAATACAAAAACGAGGAAATATTATTGTAATATTTGAAAACTATTACATAATTTAGCAAAGACATTGCTCATGTCATTGATTAGTGAGTTAAGTTCCAACATACTTTTTCATTGTTTCCCTTTCATCTTTTTCATTAAACTAAATGAAAATAATATCCAACATTACAATGGAACAACACTCATTTGTGAAGTGTTGATACACCTCACTGTCATATTTATTGAATTAATTACCTGAAGGAAAAGAATGTACATATACATATAAACAGAACATGTTACACACTGAGATAACTGACACCATGTTGAAATATATCTGTTTATCCCCGGACACCAATTTAATATTAATTTTCCATAGAAGCAATGGCATATTCTGTATTATTTCAGATCACAGTAAGTCATATCATTCTATTGGCTATGCTTTATATTCAAAAAGCTTACAATATTGTCATTCATGTTAACCTATATTTCTGGCTGCTGTTTTACGATAACTATCTACTGAATCTGTATGGGATTCTTCTGCTGGTACTCTGAATGCCTCCTTACTGACCTCTATGTTCCAGCTCTCTCACAAAACTCATGAGCATGAAAATTAAACATTTTATTTTCCAGAAGCCCTTGGTATTAAGAAGTAAATGTTGCTTAGGTTCCTCTAATGAAATGTACTTGCATCAGCACTGAAATATAGAAATGAGGGAAATAGTGCCAAGATAAAGTGATAATGAACTTGAGTACGTGAAGCAAGCTGACCCCTTGTTGCTGTCCAGATAGCAGCTTCAAGAGCAAAGGGAGCCATGGCAGAAGCATTGGAATGGGGGTGGCAACAGCCGTTTTCTTATTTCTATAGCACAAGATGGTATTTTGAAGTAAATGATGTTATTTTGAAGTAAAAATTTCAGTAAGTCTCTGGACAACTCTAATTTCTCATCCAAACACTTTCATGATTTGGTATTTATTTTATTATATTAAATCCCTTCTTTCTGAATAGCTAGAACATTTTCTATTTTCTGCTCTGGGTCCAGACTGCAATTCTAAGAATTCATCATTTTAAATAACAAATAATTGTGTTTTAGAGAATATACTGTGAAGAACGAACAGATTCTCTAATTCTGAATGTAGTCATATATAAAATTAAATAAATCTGATGTTTAAATTTTTATTACAAATAATCTTACTATTTTCTCTAGCAGATAAGAACTTACATAAGGTGTCAGTAATAAAATATGATGAAAAGAGGTTCCCAGAAAAATGTTGATAATAAAGGAACACCTGTATACAGTACAATGAGAATTCCTTTAGGGAAAGATAAATAAGGTATTGGAAAATGTAAGGATTAGCTAAAGAGAACTTAATCTTAACTAAAATGTTCAGGAGCCATAGAGCCACAGAGAATCTAGACTGGAAGAAGGCAGTACTTATCACAAAAGGATTAAAAAGGAAGAGGAATGAAAATGTTCAGATGTTGAGATTTTAAAAGTATTTAATCTCCACCACCTGGGCTATGGTTAAAGTGTCCTCAGATTAATAGGGTTGAAATAAAAAGCCTTGGAATTCTCAGAAAATCCTAAAAATATATTACCAAACTTCAATCTTACTAATGAAGATGATTATAAATTCAGTGTTAAGACATCTGTTACGTCTGTTGTAAGTATTCATTGCTCCTTCTTCTGTTAACTGCATCCAAGATAGTGTTGTGGAAACCACTTCCTTCCCTCTTCAGCTCAGGTGAATAGAATAGGGCTGAACCCACACACTGGGTAAAGAACCAGACATATGACCTGGCCTTTCTAGAGAAATTACTAAAATCTCTTGGCCATACATAAGTAGCTGGGGATTGTCCTGAGACACAGAGCAATGAAATCCTAGGTATTCTATTGCTTTTGTTAACTTTACATGTGACATAAGCTTGGAATTGCAGGTTTTAACATGTGGAAAACTCCAGATTAGAATAAACAAACATGCAAGATGAAATAAGTCAAATGTTTGGCTCTGTCATGGTATGAAGTAATTTAAGGTACTATATATAAGGTACAGATTTTTTTCCCTTAAATCCATTTGAGCAAATTGTTTATTCCTTATATCCTCTCCAAAAAAAATCCTGACTAATCCATTTATTATTAAATTATTACAGACAGTAGAGACAAAAATAGAGTCAATATAACTGAATGGAAAAACAGATGTTGCAAACACACTGAAACAAGGAAAGACAACGGGAAAAATATTTCTGAAAAATAAATTCATGTCAAGCACTAAAATTAAAAAAACATGATTTTTTTACAACATTCCCATGAGAAATATGATATTGGTAATTTTTTCTCAATATAATTATTAGGATTCAGAAAGCATATGTGGAAATAAAATCCAAAGCTGGATCTTTCAGATTTCAAATGCTTCATGGTTTAACATTGACATTTACAAACTACTACTTCAAAGTTTGTTAGCATAAAGTTTCTTTTTGCTTGATGACTTCCATTAAGAATAAATATCAACCTTCATTAGCATTCAGTGTCAATTTCTATCAATAATAACAGATTCCTAATAATAGAGCACATGGAAATTCATTAGTAGCTTACAGGATATTTTAAATAATAATACTAATTACAATTTGTGTCATGACTAAACATTACAGTATAGGTCCTCAAAAATTATTTCAGTTGAACACTATCCAAGGAATATAGTTATTATTTATACTCAAAATGTATATAAAAGGAAGCTATAGCTCCATTTTCTCTATTATTTTCTCTGTAGTGAGCCCATTTTCATTTTTCCTGTTATAGTGGGTAGAAAATGATTCAGTTACTGACAAAGAATAATTTGAGCTTGTACAGATACACTCTACTTTAAGCCAAAAGTAGGGAACTATTTCTGTGATATTTCAAGAAAAGTTCTTTATCTGGAACATTACTCATTAGAAATGTAAAATGTACTATAAAATGCTTTGGAAAACTGAAATATTTTTGATCAAAGTAAGAATATTCTTTTAAAAATAAAGCACATAAGCCTAAATAAATGAATTTAGATAATATTTTTAAGATGTCCTAAAGAAAAAAAAAAGTAGTTCTTACTATAAATGGAAACTGAAGAAGAGTAAATCCCTTTCCTAAATCATCTAATTCAAACTGTAGATTACATGACTGTGTAGAATTATGTGGGACAATTTAAATATGGGACAAATAGAAATACCAGATTTGAGTAAAAATCTGTTGACAGGTAATGATTTGGAGGTATTCAAAAAAGGAACTCTTAGAAGTATATTTTAAACCTAATATTCTCCTTTGACAGAAGCAAATAAATTAATAATTTCTGCTTTAATTAACTGTAGTATACAATACAAAAATGACACACTAAGTGAATTTCTTATGTTATTTAGAGCCAAAATTCTTCACAACTCTCTCCATGATGAAGGTAATTCATAAACCTGAGAAACCAAAACAATCTGAAAAAAGTATAAAGTTTAAAGATTTAATCTGACTTTAATTCATATTATAAAACTACAGACATCAATACCTTGCGGTATTTGGGAAAAAATAGAAAAACAGACCAATTTACATAATAGAGAGTCCAGGAATAAACTTGTGCTGATACAATTAATTAATCCACTGATTTTCAAAAAAATTACTTCAGTAATTTTTTTTTTTTTTTGTCTTTTTGTCTTTTGTTGTTGTTGTTGTTGCTATTTCTTGGGCCGCTCCCACGGCATATGGAGGTTCCCAGGCTAGGGGTTGAATCGGGCTGTAGCCACCGGCCTAAGCCAGAGCCACAGCAACACGGATCCGAGCCGCGTCTGCGACCTACACCACAGCTCACGGCAATGCCGGATCATTACCCCACTGAGCAAGGGCAGGGACCAAACCCACAACCTCATGGTTCCTAGTCAGATTCGTTAACCACTGCGCCACGATGGGAACTCCCTACTTCAGTAATTTAACATGGAAAGGAAAGACTATTTAAGTAAGAGTTATTCACTAACTGAAAAAAAAATTGAACAATAATGAACTTCTAACTTGATATCATAATTCTCAAATTTTTTCAAGGTCTCAAATACAGAAATGTGTAAGTTAAATCTGTAAGTTTCTAAAAAAGAATCTAGAAGAATATTTTTTGCAATTACCTAGGGGTAGGGATTTTTTTTTTTTTTTTAGACAGCACGTATAAAGCAAATAACAACAACAAAAATGATATATTTGAATTCATTAAAAGTAAAGGTTTTCTCTAACTCTTAAGAAAATAGTCCACACACTGAGATACTATTTTTGTCAAATATATATCTAAGAGAAAAGCTGTTTAAAAAATACAAAGGACTCATATTTAATTCAAAGACAAAGGATCCCCTGGAAAGTAAATCAACAAGTGAAAGGACACTTTCCAAAGGACTATGTACACACAAATAGTTAATAAAGACATTTAAAAATGGTCAGTATCAGTCATTAAGAGAATTCAAATTAAAGTGATGATGATATACCACTATTTATATAATGTTAGAAATGGCTAAAAATTTTAAAACAGTCAAAAATAAAATACTGGTGAGGATATAAATCAATTGGAACTCTCATACACTTCTGGTAGGGAAACAAATGATAGTTTGTCCATGAAGTGCTACAAGAAATTGAAAACTAATAGTCATTTATATCTCAATACCAAAAGATCTATTTTTCCATGGAAAATCTGTATTTCACAAACACCATAAATATCCAGAAAGTTTTTGTATATAATTATTTGGCATTCATTTGATATGTTCCCAATCAGGTTTAATATTTTGGGATTTTTAGTGGTTAAAATAAAATGGCTGGGAATTATACATTAACATTTTAGAATTAAAGATTACTTCATTTTTAACAAATTATACATTAACATTTTAGAATTAAAGATTACTTCATTTTTACATCATGATTTGTATGATGATGTAATTTTTTAATTTATTTTGTGACAAAATTTATTATTGTAAATACATAACTATGTTTCACTGAATTCACAGATTTTTATCTAAATGTAAATACACGAATATACATATGCAATAGCTTTCTTATTTTTTCATATATTTTCTTTTTTATCCTACATTTTTTATTTTTATTTTCACAATACTAACTGCTATCACATATCATGCATATTTCAGCATGAGAACTCATTTATTTAACTGTATTGTCTAGGTGTTTATTTATTTTAACCATGTCTTCCCCCCCACCCCATATTTTGGCTTTGATTTGATTAAGCTGTAAACTGATATTTATTGTTAAATTGTTTGAATATGCTAAGAAAATTATTACATATTGTTAATTATTCATTAGTTTTTTCATAACATATTTAGAATTTTAGCTGTTCATCTCATTAGAGTGCAGCTATATGATTTTTGCAGATTACCATTATAATTTCCAGAGAAAGGATTATTATTTTCAAAAAATGAGTTTAGTTGTTACATTGAAGGTTACATGAAAAGACTTGGAATAATTTGCTGTTTTGTTTAAAAAGGAGTATTACTGCTAGTCATTGTTCTTACAGATGTGGTTACTTTCCAAAACAATATTTTTATAATAAAGGTGTAATTGGCAATATTATAATATTATTATATTTAAAAATAGCAAATAACTCAAGGCATAACCATTATTAAAAAATAATATTTAAACAAAATCCCAGACATTTTATGGTCTGAAAATACATGTTCAATAAGGGCAAGTCTTCACCTTCTTATTCATCTTGATAGAGTTCACAGGATTGCCTGGCTCAATATAAGAAACCAGTTTATATTTCTTGAATGAATGATCCTTTCTTCCTTTTTTTGTCAATATTAATGGAAAGATAAGTGTTTAACATTCTAACAATCCATGTTAAACATACACCACATTTTATTTATTTCAAAAGGTCTTAGAATAATGTATCTCAGTTGTTTGATTTTGTAATTCGTAAATGTAAAATGATTTTTACAGGGCTGCAAGGAACACTATTAAGTCTAAGTAAATATTTATCATTCATTTTGCCCTTCACAAAAATAACAAATTGTGCATAAAAAATATTAAAAATTATAAATTGAGTTCATAAGAAGGTATTATCATTAGCTAATATTTTCACTTTTTTGATATCATTATTTATTTTACATTTAATCTATATGTAATATTGTTTCATTTTATTGTTTCAGATGTCCATCCCATAATTTTCAATTGAAATATATCTGACAAAGTATTATATAAATTTATGGAGTTCCTGTCTTGGCTCAGCAGTTAACGAACCCAACGAGCATGCATGAGGATGCAGGTTTGATCCCTGGCCTTGCTCAGTGGGTTAAGGATCCGGCATTGCCGTGAGCTGTGGTATAAGTCAGAGACGTGGCTTGGATCCCCCGTTGCTGTTACTGTGGAATAGCCCAGCGGCTTCAGCTCCAATTGGATCCCCAGTCTCTTAACCTCCATATGCCGTGGGTTGCGGACCTCAAAAGACAAAAAAAAAAAGTATTATATAAATGTAATGGTACAATGTTGTTATGATACATTTATATGATTGCCATTAAAAGGATAGAACCTCTGTCAAACCATATAATAAATATTGCTGAGATCTTTTAGAAACGTCTTGCTGTCCATATTTTGAAAAGTTGTGGGGGAAAACTTTACATCAGAAAATAGTAAATGAGGAAAATTTGTTTTAAATAATTTTAGAGAAAGCAATATATGTGGGAAAAGATTACAAGTATTACTTATTGACTGCTTACTCCTATACATTATGTTTAAACTTTTGTATGTATTAACCCCTTTGTTAATGAAAAAACTGATTATTTTATAGTGAATGGGAAGTATTAATAAAAACGTGAATCCATTAGGCCTATTATTATCATTAATATTATCATTTTAATTAGCATAGCACTAAAATTTTGCTGTTTTTTACAGGTATTATTTTTATTCAGGTGTAATTAGCTTAGTAAGGTAAAAGCATCATTACTATTTTATTTTATACATTACAAATTAATGGTTAGAAAATGTAAGTGTCTCAGACAATACCTACCATTTTTCTTCAAAATTATATATGCCTGCTTCTCTTCTATATATATTTAAACTATAAAAATAAATACATAGTTTTTATTCCTGACTGAAGATGAATTTGGTTTATCTTGTATGTTTGGGTTATCGCCCCTTGGTCCTAATATGAATATTACTTACTGAGATTTGACAACCAAATCTAGCATATATGGCTATTGCTTTTCTTTCCAGACTAGAAATAGCTAATTAAATACAGTTTATACTAGGCAGGTGTAAGCAGACTCATAATAGAAAATATATTGTAAACAATAGCAAGAGAAAGATAACAGACTGACAGCAAAGAAGGAAATCCTAAAGAAAGTTGAAAATTAAAAAGCATATGACATTAAGCATTAGTGTTGTAATCAGAGTGTTATGATCAGAGGCATTTAGTATTCCCCTAAATAATTTATAATTAGTAAAATACTTATGAAAACCAGGAGTAAAATATCTACCACTTTGTTATCTGCTCAGTCCCTGGCACCTTAAATATGCTTGGTAAAAATTATAATTGCTTGATCATGTTTTGATCAATAACTATATGATGGCCACTATTCCATGTACTTCATGTACATTATTTATTTTATTTTAAGTTTTATTTTATTTTTGTAATGTAATTATGTAATGTATTATAAATGTAATACAATTAAATAAGTAAATACATTCTTTGAAATGTTAGAATGCCTGTTAATTAATTTAGTAGATGGAAATAATCCAAACTTGTACTTTTTGATAGTTTTGAAAAGATATTTCATCATTTCAAGAGAGATGCATTATCCAATTTAAAAAATAAAAATAAAAAAGTGGAAGGTTTTATAGGCTCAGGAATAGCATCTTTAAAGTTAAGTAAAGTAAGTAGAGCCATTGGTCTTATCACTTTCATGATCTGCACCCTCCTCCACCAAAATTTTCTTTTCCATTTTTCCAATTCATTTCCTTCTCCCAAAATCCACTGCTGACAAGCTTTGTTAGCGACCCCGCTACTAATGGATATATCCTCTCTGTGATAACCTCCAAAATCAGCCAGTTCTGTACTATCCTTACCCTCCTCTATGATGGAAGTTTATCTCAAGGTCATTATCTTTGCCAGGGATTGTCTGGTTGTAAGAAACTTAATCCTACTACAACAAATCTAAGCAAATAAAAATGATCATTGGCCATTGGCACTTAAACTAATGCCCTTACGGCCTATACGTGTTAGTGAAAATGGCTGAATAATATTCCATTGTGTGTGTGTATGCATATACATGTGTAGATAAAAAAGTAAGAGGCATAAAATATCTTAATTTATTGACCATCACAATTTGTATTGAGGTTTCTAGTTTATAACACTCAGACAGGCATAATAAATATTTTAATTTAATATTTGTTCAGAAATATCTTCCCTCTCACAGTTCCATAATATAAACTCTGATAGCACTGTATATTGTAACTTATGCTTTTTTATCACAGGTGCATAGACAAGTTCCTCACATATGAAATACTTGAAAAATATTGATTAAATCAATACTTACAATGTTACCATAGATAAAATTACATTAAAATAGAATTGTAATGAGTTATACATTGATTCATATGGTTTTGTGTTTCCATGGATACACACTATATTCACTGAAAGGACTTGTCATAGATCTCATTACTCGTTTTGGTCAAAATCAGAAACCAAGTATTCTTAGGCCATCATTGTAGACATATACATCTGGTATAACAATGATGCATAACATATACCTGTATTAATGAAATAATGAAAATATTACAGAGCTAGAGTTTCCATCATTATTCATGTATTAAGTATGTTTATCTGTTTCTATATAAGAGTTTTGTTTGTCAATATTGTAGGTGGAGTAGTTTAATAATAAAATTATATGCATTTGCTTTGGAAACCTTTAAAAGTAACATTTGTTTTGAAGCTTTCTTAGGAGTAGACAGTACCAATTAGCTCATATTGTTCCTTTTTTTTTTTTTTTTTTGCTCTTTAGGGCCACACTCATGGCATATGGAGGTTCTCAGGTGAGGGGTCAAATTGGAGCTACAGCTGCCGGCCTACACCACAGCCACAGCAATGTGGGATCCAAGCCACATCTGTGACCTACACCATAGCTCACACCATCACCAGATCTTTAACCCACTGAGCGAGGCCAGGGACTGAACCCACACCTAGTTGGATTTGTTTCTGCTGAACCATGATGAAAACACCCAGCTCATATTATTTCTGAATATTCAGAGTTTGAAATAGTGTAAATTGTATATTTTCACTTAAAAAATTGTCAAGTTAATAGTCTATTCTCCTGAATACTATTTCAATGTTGCCCATTATCAAAGGCTATGCATAGCCCTGAAACATTTTAAAACATGAAAGTAAAATAGAAAAAGAAAGCACTATATTTATGAGAATACTCTATATATTCTAAAACAGTTATCTCAAGATATTTTTTAAGTGACCACAGTATATTGTGTTTTTACATATGGATGTTGTACAATAGCAAATTCACCCAAGGGTAATTTAGCATGTCATTGGAGGAAATGTGAATTGTTATCATGTCTTCTACTATTCTGATCCAGTGCTGATTCTTTATATAAAGAAGTTATTGATTCCTGCATTCTCTAAATGCTTATGGAGTACCTGTTGGGTTAAAATGTGAATAAAGCATATGTGGATATTATTGTTATGGGAAAACAGATAATAAATGTCTGTCTTCATGGTGTGATTTTAAGGCCTCAGTAAAATGTTTGAAAGATGTAGCATGTCACACAAATAACTACATTAAGCATACTTTTTAACTTTTTGAAGCTCTACAAAGCTAAGATTAAGAGATGGTTATCATGGTACTACTACCTAATCTGACACTTAACAAAACTGCATTTAAATCATGGTTATACTACTAATGTAATCTAATATTACAATACACCTAATACCATGTGAGTTAGCACCAGGCTCTGAGATTCATTTATCTGATAAAATTAAGTAGGTTTAGTAATTATTACCTTGTCACTTTTAAGCCAAAAATAATACGGAAAACACATATGTACCTCAATTTAGCCAACAAAATTAGACTCAGGAATACTTTCTAGCTATGTGATCCTGAAATATTTTATTTTTATCCATGTTCTTTGTGCATTTATGCATTTTCTAAAATACCTATTCTGTAGTTCATTTCCTTTAAAAAGACTGAATAAAAATGTTATTAAAGGCAGGATTACTCAATTACTTTGACTATATTAAAATAAATAATTTGTTTGACAAAGTTACAAAAGAGGAAAATAAATACAGTTACTAAGCATTAAACTAAAAAAAAAATTCTTATCCAGAATTTATAAAGCAATCATTCAAATTGCTAATGAAATACATAAAGTGCAATACAGAAGGGGCAAAAGATGTCCATATTAATCTTACAAAAGAGAAAAGATAAATGGACAATAAATCACTGAAACACACAACAATGCCAATCACATTAGTAAGCCACAAAGGCAAATACAAATAGCAATGAGAGATTAGATAATAATTAGATGACAAAAATTGAAAAATCTGACAATATTATTACAAAAATGTTAATTCTCATTCACTTTTGGGTAGAAATGTAAACTACTAAAAACATTAATTTATAGTAAAAGTGAATAAATTTATAACCTATTATCCCAGAAATGCACTTTTGTATATATCCCTAAATATTCTGTGCACATATACATATGGATACACATACAAAAATATTCAGAGCAACATTATAACCTATAGCTGAAAACCAACTCTTCATCAGCAGCAGACTGGCTAAACCATGGTGTATTCAACAGTAAAATGTTACACAGCAAAAACAGTGAGGATACTAGAGCTAGTTACAAAACATGGACAAATACAGCATGCAGCTTTTTTTACTGATAAAGAGACACAGTGGTTTGGAGCAATTAAAATGGAAATAGTCCTACACAAACAGTCAGTGCTGTCACCTGCACTTCCCAGCCCAAGATGACTATCTGCTGGTGTGGGCATGGATTGTGAAATAAAACCTGGGCTTTGGAGATCAGACTCAGAGAGAGAACTGGTACCAGCTGTGTGGGAAAAAAACTAGGATTGATCTCATGGAAACAGCCTGGAGGGACTAGAGTCTGGAACAATCACATCTGAGGGCACAAGTGGAAGAAACTCAGATGAGATTAGAGGCCAGACACTATTGTTTGGAGGTGCTGTAGAGAAGGGGCAGGATCCACCATTACTGCCTTGTTCCCTACACACACTTGCAGGTGGCAGTATATCACCTACACCAGATCCAGGAGCCATAGCATAAACAGCTTCTGCCTGGCCATGGGAGGAGCAACTGCTGCCCCAGAGAGCAGTCAGGGGAGCTCAGTGGAAAAGGTAGGGGCTGCAAAAGCAGCATCCATCCAGAGCTGCTGCTGCCATCTCCACTCCTGGAGTGGTCCTGTGAACAGTGAATCATTATCACCTCCTTCACAGACCCCATCCCTAGCAGCCACCAGGCTCCAGGAGAGATTGCTTGATATCTTTGCTCCCATCACACACTCTCAGTACATGTGAGCTGCCAGCCTCCCCCTAACAACTCCAGGACCAGGCACCAGCCACTGCATCTACCTGCTATCAGGAGACCACAAACAGAGAAAATTAGGCAATATGAGATGACAAAGAAAACTGATTTGGACAAAGGAAAAAGATAAAAATACACAAAAACTACTAAACGAAGAGGAGACAGACAGTCTACCTGAAAAAGAATTCAGAGTAATGGTAGTAAAGATGATCCAAGATCTCAGAAAAAGAATGGAGGCACATATAGAGAGGTTATAACAATTTTTTAACAAAGAACTAGAAGATTTAAAGAACAAGCAAAGTAAAATGAATAGCACAACATCTGAAGCAAAAAATACACCAAAAAGAATTGATATCAGGACAACTGAGGCAGAAGAATGAATAAATGAGGTAGAAGACAGTGGTGGAAATCATTGCCATAGAAAATAAAGAAAACATGTTGAAAAGAATTGAGGACATTCTTAGAGACCTCTGGAACAATGTTAAATGTACCAGTATTTGCATCTCGGGGTCCCAGAATGGGACAAGAGAAAAAGGGTCAGAGAAGATATTTGAAGAGATTATAGCCAAAAACATCCTTACTGTGGGAAAGGAAACACTTATTCAAGTCGAGGTGAGGAAGCATACCACATACAGGATAAACCCAGGGAGAAATACAGTGGGATAAATACTAATCAAAATGACAAATTAAATACTAAAAGAATTAAAAGCAATCAGAGGAAAGCAACAAAGGAAATTACAAGGAAATTCCCATAAAGATAAGAGCTAATTTTTCACAGAAAATCTGCAAGCTATAAGGGAGCAAGATTTATTTAAGGTCATGAAGGGGAGGAACCTATAACCAAGAATACTCTACCCAGCAAGGCTCTCATTCAGATACAATGGACAAATCAAAAGTTTTATAGACAAGCAAAGCTAAAGGAATTTAACATCACCAAAGCAGCTTTTACAACAAATGCTGAAGAAGCTTATCTAGGTTGAAGAAAAAAAAAAAAAAAAAAAGGCCCAACTAGAGACAAGAAAATTATAAATGGGAAAGCTCACCAGCAAAGTCAAAATAGAGTAAAGGTAGGAAATCATCCAAACACAAATATGATATCAAAACCAGCAATTGTGAGAAGACGAAAGTACAAATGCAGGATATTGAAAACACATTTGAAATTAAGAGACCAACAACAAAACAATTTTGCATGTTTATAGAATGCCATATCAAAACCTCATGGTAACCACTAACCAAAAGAGAACAATACAGACATCCATTAAAAAAAAAGTAAATAAAAGAAAAAGGAAAAAAAAGAAAGCAATCCATATACAACACTATACAATATTCATAAAATCACAAGAGAAAAAAAGAGGAAGAGAAGAAAAAAGTCCAATATCAACAAATCCAAAACTATTTAGAAAATGACAAAATATCATTAATTACCTTGAATGAAATTGATTGAAATGCTCCAACCAAAACACAGACTGGCTTAAATGGATACAAAAAACAAGACCCATATATATGCTTTCTACAGGAGACTTATTTCAGTTCTAGGAACACATACAGACTGAAGGTGAGGGAAAGAAAGGGGATATTCAATGGAAATTAAAATCAAAAGAAAGCTGGAGTAACAATACTCATATCAGACAAAATAGACTTTAAAATAAAGGATGTTACAAGAAACAAAGGACACTACCTAATGATCAAGGGATCAATTCAAGAAGATATAAGATGTGCAAACATATATGCATCCACCATAGGAGCACTACATTATATAAGGCAACTGGTAATAGCCATAAAAGAAATAAACAGTAATATAATAATAGTGGAGGCTTTTAATAGCCCAGTTATATCTATAGGTAGATCATCCAAACAAAAAATCAATAAAGAAACATAAGCCTTAAATGACACATTAGACCACAAAGACATAATTATGTTTATAGAACATTCCATCTGGAATCAGTACGACATCAGAATACACATTCTTCTCAGGTGCACAAGGAACATTCTCTAGATTAATCATGTTTTGTGCAATAATCAAGCCTCAGTAAATTTAAGAAAAATTGAAATCATTTCAAACATTTTTTCTGGCCACAACACTATGAGACTAGAAATGAGCCACAAAACAACAACAACAACAAACCTGCAAAGAATACAAACATATGAAGGATAAGCAATATGCCACTAAACAACCAATAAATTACTGAAGAATGCAAAAAGGAAATCAAAACAAACCTACAGACAAATTACAGTGAAGATATGATGATCCAAAACCTATGGGATACAGCAAAAGCAGTTCTGAGAGGGAAGTTCATAGCAATACAATCTCACTAAAGAAACAAGAAAAATCCCAAATAAATAACCAAACTTTACACCCAAAGCAACTAGAGAAAGAATAATGAACAAAAGCCAAAGTTAGTAGAAGCAAAGAAATTATAAAGATCGGAGCAGAAATAAATGAATTAGAAAAGAAAAAGAAAATAGAAAATAGCAATGAAAGTAAAAGCTGGCTCTTTGAAAATATAAACAAAATTGATAAACCTTGAGTCACACATCAGTGAAAAAAAAGGAGAGGGCTCAAATCAATAAAACTAGATATAAAAAAGATGACATTATAACTGACAACACAGAAATACAAAGAATCACATGAGACTACTATAAGCAACAATATTCAATAAAATGGACAACCTAGAAGAAATGGACAAATTCTTAGAAAAGTACAAACTTCCAAGACCAAATCAGGAAGAACAGAAAATAAGAATAGGCCAATCACAAGCACTGAAATTGAGTATGTGATTTAAAAATTTCCAAAACACAAAAGTCCAGGACCAGATGGCTTCAAAGAAGAATTCTACCACACATTAGAGAAGAGTTAACATCTATCCTTCTGAAACCTTCCAAAAAAGAGCACAGGAAGGAACACTCCAAGCACGATGTATGAGGCAACCATCACCCTGATAAAAAAGCCAAACACATCACGAAAAAGTGACTACCACAGTGTAGGTCGCAGATGTGGCTTGGATCTAGCATTGCTATGGCTCTGGCACAGGCTGGCAGCAAAAGCTCCAATTAGACCCCTAGCCTGGGGGGAACCTCCATGTGCCATGGGTGTGGCCCTAAAAAGACTAAAAAAAAAAAAAAAAAAAAAAGGAATATCACGGCCAATACCACTGATGAACATAGATGCAAAAATCCTCAACAAAATATCAGCAAACTGAATACAACCATATATTAAAAGGATCATACAGCATGATCGAGTGCCATTTATCCCAAGAATGCAGGGATTCTTCAATAATAGAGGTCAATGTGATACACTGCATTAATCAACTTAAGAATAAAAACCATATTGTCACTTGAATATATGTCCCAAAAGCTTTTGACAAAATTTAACAACTCAACTATGATAAAAAACTCTCCAGAGAGTTTGTCCAGCAGGAAATCATATCAACACAAAAAAGGCCATATATGACAGACCCATAGATAACATCATCCTCAATGGTGAAAAACTGAAAATATTTCCACTAAGATCAGGACCAAGAAAAGGATGTCCACTCTCACTGCTTTTACTCAACATAGTGTTTGAAATCATAGCTATGGCAATCAGAGAAGAAAAAGAAATAAAAGGAATATAAATTGAAAAAGAAATATAAGTTTGCAGATGACATGATACTCTACATAGAAAACACTAAAGAAGCTACCAAAAATTACTAGAGAAATTAATATACAAAAATATCTTGCATTCCCATACACTAACAATGACAAATCAGAAAGAGAAATTAAGGAAACAATCCCACTAGCCATCGCACCAAAAATAATAGAATACCTAGGAATAAACCTACCTAAAAAGGAAAAATACCTGTACTCTGAAAACTACAAGACATGGACGAAGGAAATTAAAGATGATGATAAAGAGATGGAATGATATGCTATGTTTAAGGACTGCAAGAATACCCAAGAAAATCTGCAGTCAAGGTAATCCCTGGATAAATGTCCAGGAGTGGGGTTCTACATTTACTTTTCTGAGGAACCTCCATGCTGTTTTCCATATTGCTTGTACCAATTTACATTCCCAATAAGACTGCAGGAGGATTCCCTTTTCTTCACACCCTCTCTAGAATTTATTTGCAGCCTTATTAACAATAGCTATTCTAACCTGTGTGAGGTGGTACCTCACTGTAGTTCTGATTTGCATTTCTCCAATAATCAGTGACGGTGAGCATTTGTTCATACACATGCTGACTATCCATATGTCTTCTTGGAGAAATGTCTATTTGGACCTTCTGCCCATTTTTCGATTGGGTTGTTTTTTTTTTTTTTTTTTTTTTGCTGTTGATTTGTATGAGTTATTTGTATGTTTTGGAGATTAAGCCCTTCTCAGTTACATCATTTACAACTTTTTTTCTCCCATTCTGCAGGTTGTCTTTTCATTTTTTTTAAATAGTTTCCTTTGCTGTGCAAAAGCTTGTCAGTTTGATTAGGTCTCATTGGTTTATTTTTGTTTTTATTTCTACTGCCTTGGGAGACCGACCAAAGAAAATATTCATATGGTTTATGTCTGAGAAAGTTTGCCTATTTACTCTCCTAGGAATTTTATGGTGTCTTGTCTTGTGTTTAATTCTTTAAGCTATTTTGAGTTTATTTTTGTGCATAGTGTGAGGGTGTGTTCTAGTTTCACTGATTTACTGCAGTTGTCCAGTTGTGTCAGTACCACTTGCTGAAGAGATTTTCTTTTTCCCATTTCATATTCTTGCCTCCTTTGTTGAAAATTGACTCTAGCTGTCTGGGTTTATTTCTAGGCTCTTTATTC
Organism: Sus scrofa; assembly: GCF_054392235.1. Classification (NCBI taxonomy): domain Eukaryota; kingdom Metazoa; phylum Chordata; class Mammalia; order Artiodactyla; family Suidae; genus Sus; species Sus scrofa. The sequence goes on from NC_139390.1 coordinate 68,534,550, forward strand.
TGTTCCATTGATCAATATGTCTGTTTTTGCACCAGTACTACATTGTCTTGATTACACTATCTGAAGCCTGGGAGAGTTACACCTCCTGCTTCCCCCCGCCCCCGTGATTGCTTTGGCAATTCTGGGTCTTTTATGGTTCCAGATAAATTGTTGGATTATTTGTTCTAGTTTTGTGAAAATTGTCATGGGTTATTTGATAGGGATCACATTAAATCTGTAGATGCTTTGGGTAGTATTCATTGCCTAATTTTATTAAGGTTTGTTATTTTAAAGAAACTGTTTAAATGTTTTCATTTGTTCAAATCTATTGCAAAAAAAAAAGAACAGTTTCTGCAACTGAGCATATTTCAAATTTTTACATTTAGGTGGAAAAATAATAATCTCTATATTGCAGAGGAGAATCAATAAAATTATAAAAAGTGAACATATAATCATCCAAAATAAATTACTTTTATGATTATATATGTTCTATCCAACATCATTTTTATTCTCTATGGGATCATTTATTACCATAAATTTGCTGTAATTTCTTTCAAGTTAAAAAAAAAATTCTTTGACCCCACACTTCCCTTAAGCACCTCATGCCTTCCCATTCTCCTTCTATTGCTTCAGCCATTTAAAATGTTATTTTTGTGCTCTTTTTACTTCTTGCCATCCATTTTTTGCCACTCCAAAAAAGCATTAGTTTCATCCCACCCATTGATATTAAATATCCACGCCACACTGACCCCAACATAAAAAAAGCCTGCCCGCCTGCCTGCCTTCCTTCCTTCCTTCCTTCTGAAAACACCTGAGATCTACTCTCTTGCATAACTTACACTTTCTACCCCTGGGCCACATTCTTCCCATTTTCCCATGCCCGTAGCTTCAATTAGACCCTTATTTTTCACCATATACAAAATTAACTCAAAATGTATTAAAATTTTAAATATAAGACCTAAATCCATAAAATTGCTGGAAGAAAACATAGGAGAAAGGCTTCTTGACATTAGTTTGGGCAACAATTTTTTGACTAAGACAAAAGAAAAGCACAGGCAACAAAAGCAAAACCTGTGATGGTTAATCTTATATTTCACCTTGACTGGGTTACAAGGTGCCCAGATATCTGGTTAAACATCATTCTGGGTATGCCCCGGGGTGGGGGGTTCTGGATGAAATTAATATTTAATTGGTCCACTGAAAATGAAAACAGAATAAAAGGTTGAGTAAGAAAGAACTGTCTCTATCTGTTTAATACTTTCCAATGGGGCATCAGTCTTCTCCTGTCTTTAGATGCCCACTAGGACTAGAACTTACACTATGGGCTATGGTAGTTCTCAGGCCTTTGGACTGGACTAGAATTATACCACTGGCTCTCCTAGGCACGCACTTTGCTGTCTACAGAAAATGGGACCTCTCAGGCTCACATTACCATGTGAGCCACTTGCTTACAGTAAGTAAGTGAATAAGCCAATTATTAGTTGGTATGTGTGTACATATGTGAATATTCTATTGGTTGTCTTTCTCTAGAGAACCTAGACTAATACACTATTCAACCTCTAACATGTTGGTCAGGTACCTGACATTTTCCCTCACAGGTGGATTTTCCTGTTTAAATTAGTATAATTCACAGACTCTGTACCAACAAAATAAATAAACATAGTTAAGAACTCATTTAGGTATTTAGAACAAAGAAAAATTATAAAATTATGCTCTGAGCTTCTCTTAGAATGCAGTTTTCTTTTCATGAAGAAAGATGTGAGTCTAAAAATCTGAGATTTATGTTCCTAATTCCGTAAGTAGGTGTTTAACATAAAAGACATTACACAACATAAAATACTGAATGAATAAATTCAGTTTTGAGTAAAATAATAGTTTAGTAAACTATTCCTAATTAGAAAGTCTAAAATTATTGTGCTTGTATGAAGACATCAGAATAATGATTAGCACCTTTGGAAAAGGCTATGGAAGAAATACGACCCAACTACATCATCTTTTAAACATCAATGAGAGAACATCTAATATCTCTATATATAAATATTAAAATATATATAATAAAATATATATCGATGAGAGAATATCTAATAGCTATACATAAATATTAAGATATATATATAAAATCTATAAAACCCTAAGATAATGAAGGTTTACTTTTAATAGTTTTCATTTATATTTTCTTATATTGAGGCAATAATTTAATTATATCCACAAGCAAAATGAAAAAAAAGTTTGTTTCTATATCACATGAGAATAAGTGGTTTATTTAAAAAAAAATTGTACACTGTACCATTACCCTCATTACTTTTCAGCTATTTTTTTTATTTTGTGTACACAGACTTCACATGATTATTTACCACAATAGTTCTCCAGAATTCATTTTTCACTACATATTGACACAGTACAGTTGAACCATCTTTAAGAAACTCAATAAACACTAAAATAATATTTATTGTTTTCTTAAGAAATGTTTTTTGAATGCTGAAATTTTATGATTGATACTTCTAGAGGTGCATAAAATAACTTTTGTTCTAATAAAGGTCCAAACTCATCACTGAGAGAGTTTTATCCATTATAACTGTGGTACTTTCTTATATTCACATAGTTTCTTGAATTTCAAAGTTTAAGTTTCTAATCTCAACTGCAGCTATATCAAAACTCACAGAGAAAAGCTACATACAGTAACTTTCAGACACTATTTTCTAAAAATTAGGAGGACAAAATGTTAAAATCAACTTAGAATACGTTACTTACTTACATGAAAAGGCTTTCTTGAAAGTGGTGAAAAACAATCAGATAAAAATGCCTTTTAACAAATGTTTCTCTTCACTGCTTTTAATGAGAGCTCTATTTTTGTCTGTTCATACCTTTGGTGTTTTCTAATTGGCTGTCAGTGACATTTCTGTGCATCTCAAGAATGCATGGATCTGTCAGGCTCTCCTCTTTGAACTTATAAATTATTGTTTCATATAGCAGAAAAATTCAATAGATTCATAATGCAATAGTTCCTTCCTATAACTCTTCAGAAAAATGTTACATTGCTATGGCCACATTAAAGAAGTACACAGGGGCAAGATATACACTGCTTACTTTCTAAAACAACCCGTAAAAAGCCATTGTGTTTTACTAAATTATTTAGTACACTGCTTCCTTATTCCTCTATTTTTGTTGGAATTAATTGAGATCTTTAGCTCTTTTGTATCTATTCACTCTCCTGTTCTATATACACCTACTGAAGATAATATGAATTATTGCACTCTTATTCCTCTTCTGGATTTAATTTTATTTAAAAATTATGCATCCTGTACATGAATGTTCATAGCAGTTGTATTTGTAACAGCCCCGAACTGGAAACGACCTGGATGCCCTTCAAAAGGTGAATGGTAAAACAAATTTTGGTATATCGGTATCATGAAATATTACTCACCAATATAAAGGAACAAGCTTTTAACACCGGCAACAACTCAAATGGATCACAAGAATATTATGCTAAGTGAAAAAAATGCCAATCCCAAAAGGCTACATACTAGAAGATTTCAAACTTTTAGAAATGGAGTTCAAATTGGTGGCTGCCAAGGGTTATGAACAGGGTGAGGGGGTGGAGGTGGCTGTGGCTAACAACAGGCATCAGAAGGAACAATTACAGTGATGGAAATGTTTGTTTGTTTGTTTTTTGCCTTTTTAGGGCCATACCTGTGGCATATAGAGGTTCCCAGGCTAGGGGTCAAATCAGAGCTGCAGCTTCTGGCCTATGCCACAGCCCACAGCAATGCCAGATCCAAGCTGAGTCTGCAACCTACACCACAGCTCATGGCAATGCTGGATCCTTAACCCACTGAGTGAGGCCAAGGATTGAACCTGAGTCCTCATGGATGCTGGTCAGATTCACTTCTGCTAAGCCACAATGGGAACTCCCCAATGGAAATGTTTTGTATCATTAGGTCAGTGTCAACATATTGGTTGTATTATTGTTGTATAGTTTGGGGAGATGTTATTGTGGTAAATTGTACAACCTGTACAAACAATTTTTTTGTATTATTTTTTATAACTGCATGTGAAATTACTGGACATCAATTCTAACACGTGGGTAGGGGATTTTTCCACCATACCACCAAGCAATGCTTGGGATACCAACTGAAAGATCTATAATTCACCTCAATTCTAATACTAACTACCTGGAGGTAACATCAAGTTCCTTCTATAAAGAGTTCAGTCCTACAAGACTCCCATCGACCCCAATTCAGATGTACGGCTGTCACTGTGCTCTGACCAGTCAACTACAGATCTGAAGTTCCAACAATACCCTCCTCAAGTTCAATCAATTTTCTGAGCAGCTCACATACCTCAAAGAAAATTTTACTTACTAGATTACCAGTTTATTACAAAAGAATGTAATTCAGGAACAGCCAGATGGAAAAGATGCACAGGATAAGGAATGAGGAAACAGGGAGGACCTCCCATTCCCTCTCCAGGGCTGCCATTCTCCCCAAACCTCCGTGTTTTCACCAACCTGGAAACTCTCCAAACCCTCTCCTTTTAGGTTTACAGGGAGGCTTCATCACATGGATATGTCTGATTAAATCACTGGCAAGGACCTTTATTTTGGTTTTCACAGGAACAAGTAAAGAAGAATAGCAGGCTTAGGATGGGCTAGTTTGAATAATTTTCAGCAAGCTGTGGAGCACCTGGCTGGGGATGATTAGGAGGAAAGTGATCCAGAGTGTTAGGAGCTCTAGAAAAAAGGCAGTTGGGAGACTAAAGGCTCAGACTGGTTAGCTTGCACATGAAAGGTGTGCGCCAAAGGAAGTGCTGTGCTATCTTTAGGAGTTAAATAGCCCCGGGAGGGGCAAACTCTTTAGGACTGTAATGAATGAAAACTGTTGCCTGTCATATCAATAACCAATAAACAAAGGGTGTTGCAGCCTTCAAACCACTACAGCTGCCCTGAAGGTGAGCCCTGAGGGGAATCAGGGTGGAGAAGCACAGGATACTGTTTCTAGTTACCTAAAATGTATATCAAAAGAATGATTTCAATGATTCCAGACTCTTGCATCTTCTCCTAGACAGAAAAGTACTAAATTAATTAACCTGAGGTGTCTGGTTTTCTTTAATTAACAGTAATCTTTTCTTGTTCAGACTACCTGGTTTTTGTTACAGAACTCCTTTATAAGCTGGCTCCTCCTTGACCTCTTCAGAGCTGTCCCTCAGAGCTATCTGAGAGGCCACCTTGTAGGCTTGAAGTCCTCAGAAAGATTTCAAGGTAAAACATAATTCTCAACTTATAGGTTATGTGTTTTTGTTTCTTTGTTTTTTAGTCGACAGTTTGCCAGACCTCATATATCTCAGCATCACAAAGCCGTGGTTAATACAATTTGTTTACTTTGTTTTTTCCTAATAGACAGCCAAATATAATGTCTCCGTGTTTGACAACTAGAATAAGATTCTCTTTAATTGTGCTTAATTCAAATAGAACACATTTCAGAGCGATTTGATCACCGAAATACCTATTAGTAGTCATCCACAGATCTTTTTTTTGGTTATGTGTCCATTCAAGTCCTCACGTCATTTTCACTTGGTTGTCTTATTGGTTATAAGAGTATACGTTCTAAATACAAGTTCATTATTAGAAAAGTGTTTGGAATTATTTTTCTCTGAGTCTATGGTTTGCCTTTTTCATTTTCTTAATATCTTTTTTGTCTTTTTGTCCTTCTAGGGCTGCACCCGCGGCATATAGAGTTTCCCAGGATAGGGGTCTAATAGGAGCTGTAGCTACTGGCCTACACCGCAGCCACAGCAATGAGGGATCTGAGCAGCATCTGCGACCTATATCACCACTCAAAGCAACACCGGATTCTTGACCACTGAGCAGGGAACCTGCGTCCTCATGGATACTAGCTGGGTTTGTTATAGCTAAGCCAGAATGGGACCTCCTGTTACTTTTTTTTCATAATTTCTTTCTTTAGTGTTTCAAACTTCCTGTCATCTTTTATTGCATTCTCTTTTTCCTAGTTTGTGTTTGAAATTCATTAATAGCTGACTTTGAGATAAAATTTTTAAAATTCTTGCGCCTTCCCTGTCTATAGACACTTACTTCTAAGGTGCTGAAAAATAAAAGACATAATCACTTGTCTTTGTCTTCTGAGAAAGCAAAACAAGCAAACAAACAAAAAGTGTTCCTTAGGGTTCCATTTTCAGCTTGTTTTTCTTATTAGGAAGTTGTCTTTCTCTGAACAGTCTCATCTCCCTCATGGATTCGACAGACTAACATGTGTTTGCTGTTGACTTCCAAGCTGAATCTCCAGCCCGGCTCTGCTGATCTTTAGGCTTCCTCATAATTCTGTTGTCTCTTGTTAAGCTGTATGTTGTTGAAAATTCATAGCCAGATTTTTTTTACTTGTTCATGTGTTTGTTTTTAATCCTCAGTCAGCATCCATGTGAATATATTTTTAGTCTGTACCATTATAAGTAATTGGGGGAAACCACTTATGGTCCTGCTTTTATCCAACTGCTTAAAAAGGAATTACATTAACCTCTGTCTTATACATAAACAAGTAAAGTTTTTGTGAAATATACCTATCTTTTTTTTTTTGGTATATGCAAACTATTACTTTTTTTGTTTGTTTTTTAATTTCTTATGATGATTGATTTACAATGTTCTGTCAATTTCTTCTGTACAGCAAAGTGAACCAGTCACACACACACACACACACATATATATTTTTTTCTCACATTATCCTACCACCTATCCTTTTTAAAAAAAGTTATGATTCATGTATTTGATATCCTATCAAAAAAAATCACTTCCTGAGGAAAGGATATATAATTTGCTATTTTATCCATTTATTGCATTTTTATTTCAATAAGCAAATCTTCATTTCCATTACTTAAAATATCTAAAGGAAAATGTGACAGCTCCTAATCACTATTTTAAAATGTTTTTATTCTACTTATATATCTAATAACTCCAACAATTCTTTGTACATCTATATATATGTTTCTTATTTCTAGATTTTTTTCAATTATGATGTCTTCCCTTCCAAATGCCTCGTCTTGAATCTTCCTCTACTTAGTGTCTTCTGTGACAATCTTGAGGATTTAAGATAAAAAAGCTATCCCAAAACAAGATTTTCTGATTCTTAGGCAGGAAACAACCTCATTTCAGAATCACTCTATACTTCCTTTAGAAATTCTGCTCAGAAGTCAGTTTCCTCATCTGACTTCTATTTCGATATTTGACTTTTGCAGATATATAACTATAGGGATTTATCTATATCCATATCTTATGGCTCTTTGTAAGTTAACTACTAATGCATTTTCCCCAATTATTTAAGTTTACTAGTACTTACATGGGAGGATTTATCAGAAATTGCAATTCAAGGTTTGAGATATTCAGTGAAACAATGTCGGTAAATATAGTCTTCAAAAGTGACTCTCAATCAAAAATTAGAGTATGATAGATACATATTATAAATTTATGTATATTATACCTATGTATCCTAATTTATTCTTATACTCTTAAGCATCTATGTAAAACTTTTAAAAATAAATTTATCCTAAATCTCCAGGTTTCATAATAAGAAGAATTTATGATAGCCTAAACAATCATCTTGTTGAAAACAGGAAGTTTCAGGTGAGTGTTATGAAAATACTAAAAAACATATGGATTTGTCTCCATGGCATCCTTTAGCAAAAGATTAAATCATCTAAAATACATAGTAATCTCTGCTTTTCACACATATCTAAGGTCAACACTATATCAATAGAAACTTGAGACTGTCAATTTAACTTTTCTCTATAACAAATTATAGCATCCAGAGTTCACCAAAGTAATATAAAAGACAATAGATAATCAATCAGAGAAAACATAATATAAAGAATTGTAAACTAGATTTGAAATTGTTAAATAAGAAACAAAATGTAAAAAGACTACTATAAAGTGTCACTGAAGTAATAACTACTTTTACATCTGAAGAAATAAGAAGAGGCCAGTATTATTAAAATGTAGATCATTAGAAGGGAGCTGAAGGACAGACCTCTGAAGAAGGAGCACAGTTCAGCTAGTGCTGGTGTCTCTAACTTCTCAAACGGAGCCTGTGCAATCATAATAAACTAACTTTTCGTATGTTGTGTAAACTGCAAACTGGATTCAGACACTACAATGGGAAGGGACTTCTGACAATAAAATGAGGAAGTATTAGTGGGGTGATGCTCACAGAAACCACAAGCAAAGAGTAAATCTAGAAGGAACTAACAAGAAGAAGAAAGTACTTTTGGTCTACTTTTGTTACGCTCTGTTGACAAAGCACAATATAGATGTGGCTGGCAAAGCAGAAATGTAGTCCTAGCTCCAACAGCCACCTAAAAGCTTAGTATAGAAGGGTCAGTCTGAAGTTCAGAGGCAGTGACTGACATAGGATAATCCTTTGGGTGTTACTGAACTAAACTTGGGTCCACTTGCCTGTTTGCTACAGTCTCTATTGACACTAGGCTATGGTAAGGGAATCTACAGCATTTATCACAAGGCATCTAATGTGAGGCCAGGTAAAGAGAAAGGATAGCTCATGTTCAAAAGACCTGAAATCTCTGATGGTTTTCAGGGAAGAATTTTTAAAGGTGAGGTGAAAGAGAAGGTTTCAGGATGTGTGATCAGCTCTTGTACATCCTTCTGATTTGTTGGTGAGGTAATAGGATAGTGTTTCAGTGTCATCAACCTTCTGGTTCCAACTAGTCTGGAGTCTGTGGGCTTGTGGTCAGCATTCAGTTAACTTTTTCCACCTGGTGGGGGTTTCAGTATCTGCAACAACTCTAGGATGTGGCTCAAAATATTATCTTCAGCCCTTGAGGAGGAACTAAAGATCCTTCACTTTGTTTTATGGCTAAACTATTATTTTGTCTTGCTTAACTGTTGTCCTTTGTTTCATATTTTTTCACTTTTCTGACTAAATTTTTTCTTTGGAACTCAGGGAAGGCCCAGGGCATAAAGCTTTTGTATAAAGAGTCAGGGGATACAAAGGGGGAGAGTCAGGGGGACACACAGCAGTCCCTACCCCTGTGGATGAGCAGGGGGTGGTGTCTGTTCCTGGGAAGACCCTGCAGGATCCTGCTTGGTTTCATGGATGTATAAATATACACATATAAAAATGTGTATATATACACATATAAAAATCGAGGAAGACAATAGGCATACTGCTATTGTCCTCATTACCACAGTTGATAATAAGGTCACTATTACATAACTGGAATTTCTTTCTCCTTTTACTTCTGTTTCTCATTTCCTTCATCTTTGGCCATGATTTTCTGCCATGATCTCATCAGGTTATGGTGTCTTGTTTTGCTTTGTTATTTAAATATGCACTATATGTGTATTTGTTTACTTATTTATCTATTAGACTTTGGTGTGACGCAAACTTTCATTCAGGAAGATCTAACTTCTGATTTGGTTGCTATAGCTTTCTAGTAACTTTACTATCAGAAATGAGAATAATAAAAGGTGCCTCCCAAATCCCTTTGATTCTAGACATTGCTCCAGCCCCTATTTTTATGTGTAATCTGATTTCACCTTGTTAATAAAAATCCATCATTCCACCCAATAGAAAACGTCCTCTTGCCTCTTGGTTCAGTGATGTGAGGAGCCCAAAACGTCCACTGAAAGTGTCATTTACAATTCAGCCTGACCACCATTGAGAAAACACTGCTCTCTTCATCAAAGGATGTCCTAATAAGCAGAACTCAGGCTGATGACATGGAAAACAAAATTTTTACAAATGAATAAAACTAAACAGGTATAATAGTGAGAGGGGCCATTCCCAGATCCACCCCATGATACCAAACTCATGCATTCTGTCTATAGGAAAAGTATCACTATTTACTGATCTCTGATTTAGTACTGCATCCTGTGAGTTGAAATTTTGTGCTTTCATAGTTTGCTCCCTAGCATGTGCTCTGAGTCATCTGTAGTCTATTCGATAACTAAATATATGGGATCAAGCCCATAGTGAAACAAGTTAATTTACTCTGAAATAAGTTTCTTGATCAGAAACGATATTTTGCATACACGATGAGAGTGAATAAGACATTCTTAATGTCCATAAGCGGTGGTACCAGCAGAAATAATACAGGCACAGAACAAATCCATCCAGAATACTTGCTTATTGCATTGAGGCCAGAACTCTGCTCTGTCCTGCATGGAAAGTATCAGATACAATAGCTCACCATTGGGTGGCCGGTTGGTCTATCTAAGGAAGGGTACCATATCAGTTCTCAGTGTTTGCCTCTATTGTTTGCAAGTTAGGAACTCAGCAGTATCTGTAGTCAAGTAACTAGCTATATTCTTAAGAGCCAAATTAAAAAAAAAAAAATGAATAGTTGTACTTTTGCTTCACAATTTATTTTATATGATTTAACTAGTTATTGCTTACTCAGCATTCCTTTATTCTCATTTTTGCATCTCAATTCAAGAGCTGGAGTTATTCATGATAGAATTCTACAACTTTCTAGGTTTTATAATAACAAATATTGTTAATAATTCAAATGTAGTTTCAAAAAAAGGTAATGATGAGAAAGAGAGCTCTACTCTATAGCCTGTGCTCTTCTAATCACACTATTAACTTCAATTCATTTTTCAAAGTAGTTCTATAACCCAATACATATTAAAAAATAAATAAAGTTAAAAGTACCACCACATCCTATCCCATTATGCCACCATTACTCCTCTGGAAAACTCCCCACCACCTCTCATACCTTAAACATATGCTACTTCCTATAAAAACCATATGTCCTTACCCAATCAAGGGTAGATAATTTCTCATTATGGTACTCATATGGTACTACACATACCTTTTTTTTGTTTTTTTGTTTTTGTTTTTTTTTGGCTCTATGCTTTTATTTATCTTATTTATCTTATTTATTTATTTTTCCCACTGTACAGCATGGGGATCAAGTTACTCTTACATGCATACCTTTTTTTTCCCACCCTGTGTTCTGTTGCAATATGAATATCTAGACATAGTTCTCAATGCTACTCAGCAGGATCTCCTTGTAAATCCATTCCAAGTTGTATCTGATAACCTCAAGCTCCTGATCCCTCCCACTCCCTCCCTCTCTCGTCTGGCAGCCACAAGTCTATTCTCCAAGTCCATGATTTTCTTTTCTGAGGAGATGTTCATTTGTGCTGGATATTAGATTCCAGTTATAAGTGATATCATATGGTATTTGTCTTTGTCTTTCTGGCTCATTTCGCTCAGTATGAGAGTCTCTAGTTCCATCCATGTTGCTGCACATGGCATTATTTCATTCTTTTTTATAGCTGAGTAGTATTCCATTGTGTATATATACCACTTCTTCCAAATCCAATCACCTGTAGATGGACATATGGATTGTTTCCATGTCCTGGCTATTGTGAATAGTGCTGCAATGAACATGCGGGTGCATGTGTCTCTTTTAAGTAGAGTTTTGTCTGGATATATGCCCAAGAGTGGGATTGCGGAGTCATATGGAAGTTCTATGTATAGATCTCTAAGGTATCTCCAAACTGTTCTCCATAGTGACTGTGCCAGCTTACATTCCCACCAACAGTGCAGGAGGGTTCTCTTTTCTCGACAACCTTTCCAGCACTTGTTATTTGTGGACTTATTAATGATGGCCATTCTGACTGGCGTGAGGTGGTATCTCATGGTAGTTTTGATTTGCATTTCTCTTATAATCAGTGATGTTGAGCATTTTTTCATGTGTTTGCTGGCCATCTGTGTATCTTCTCTGGAGGACAGTCTATTCAGGTCTTTTGCCCATTTTTCCATTGATTGATTGGCTTTTTTGATGTTGAGTTGTATAAGTTGCTTGTATATCCTAGAGATTAAGCCCTTGTCCATTGCATCGTTTGAAACTATTTTCTCCCATTCTGAAAGTTGTCTTTTTGTTTTCTTTTGGGTTTCCTTTGCTGTGCAGAAGCTTTTCAGTTTGATTAGGTCCCATTGGTTTATCTTTGCTTTTATTTCTGTTGCTTTGGGAGACTGACCTAAGAAAATATTCATGAGGTTGATGTCAGAGAGTGTTTTGCCTATGTTCTCTTCTAGGAGTTTGATGGCATCTTGTCTTATATTTAAGTCTTTCAGCCATTTTGAGTTTATTTTTGTGTATGGTGTGAGGGTGTGTTCTAGTTTCATTGTTTGCATGCAGCTGTCCAGGTTTCCCAGCAATGCTTGCTGAATAGACTTTCTTTTTCCCATTTGTCAAAGATTAATTGACGATAGGTGTCAGAGTTTATTTCCGGGTTCTCTGTTCTGTTCCATTGGTCTCTATGTCTGTTTTGATACCAGTACCACACTGTCTTGATGACTGTGGCTTTGTAATATTTCTTGAAGTCTGGGAGAGTTATGCCTCCTGCTTGGTTTTTGTTTCTCAGGATTGCTCTGGCAATTCAGGGTCTTTTGTGGTTCCATATAAATTTTTGGATTGTTTGTTCTAGTTCTGTGAAAAATGTCATGGGTAATTTGATAGGGATTGGATTGAATCTGTAGATTGCTTTAATACTTTTGCTTTTAAATGCATTATACTAGCTACCTCTTGACAAAAATAAAATGTTTTTAAAGTCAGGCAAATGACCAATACATTTTATTAACACAAATATATACTGAATTAACCCATATCACATAAGTGGGTATACCCATCAAATAAATAGTTGTGTAATTCCTTGATGCCCTCCTTGATACAAATAATATTCTCAAGGAATTTTTCCGTAAACATTCAAAGGAAGATAACACTAGTGGGACACTTGAGAAAAAAAATGATATATACAAGAAATGTGTGTATGTACACAAACAAGCAAGGAAGACTGCATTGAAAGTAAAATACTTCATGCCCTTTGACTTCTACATTTACAGTTTCTGCTAGACTTGTTCTTTTCCTGAGTCCTGTCTCCATTTCTGTTTTTGGATTTTTACAATTTTTATTTCTAGGTGGCGATGGTGGTGGCAGTGTGTATCCTTCCTCTCCTTCCTTTTCAGGTTTTATTTTGGTTGTTGTTCTTTCCCACGCTTATGATTGTCACTCAAGGGATTTCATTTCTTTGTAGATCTTTATCAGATAATATTTTGTAATGATAAAGTTATTACCTGCTGCTGCAATCATTTTTTACTTGCCTTTGTAGGCAACAGATTAGTTCTAGGAGGTAATTTTTAATCAAAATGGCAGTGTCTAAAAGAAATGGTATTTAAAAATATTGGGATATAGTTGACTTACAAAGTGTGTTAATTTCAGGTATATAGCAAACGGACTTTTTAAGAAGTACTTCCAGTTGTCCCATTCTGTTCCCAAAGTCAATAAAGACCTGTAAGTAGCAGCTCACACAAATATTCCAATTCAGATATGACTTCAGATAGCTGCAGTGGACTATGATTTACTGCAAATTGGTCCCAAAGTTCAGTACAAGTTTTTAGCTACTCTTTTATACAGTGTTTTTTTCAGAAAGTTGAATATTATGTGAATCAAAAATAGATGGTCAATACTATAGCTTGTACATCTGCTCTCCAGTAATGTATTACAAAGTTAACTTCATGAACATTTTAATAACTCATGGAATTTCCCTTCCTTGCTGGTTATGTTTCATGCATCTCGAGGATACCGTGGCATATTTCTAGTAGTAACGCATCATAAAAGCAAGAGTAACTTGGTATACCACACAATATGACTTCTACATTTTATCAGAAGTGATTGAAATATATTTAATGCCTCCGGTTCCAATAGATACAAATTTTAGAAGTGCTATATCTCTTACCTTTGGTTCAGGCACTTTCTCTTAGCTGTTTATTTCTTTGTGAATCAATGAAGCTCATTTATTGTCATTTTAAATGATATATTCTACAGCACCACACATGTATAATTTGAAAAAACAAACAATTCATTTTCTAATAAATGCAATTTAAAAATGATACAACCTTCCCACTGCTGTTATGATCTGAAAATATTTTAGACTCTACCTGATAGTAAAATGAGTAATGTATTACAATGTAAAAAACAATACCCACAAGGCCCAACTTTGTACTGTAACTTTTTTGGAATTCTTTCTACTCTAGATCTAACTCTACAGGGAAATACCCAGGTGTCTTTGCTCAAATGAAACACTCTCAGTGTTTCACCTTCTTAAAGCTACATTAAGAAAATTGGCTCAGATAATATTTAAAGGAGCTATAGAGGTCCATCTCTCCTGAATTTGAAAACTCATATTAAAACATAATCTGCTAGGCTGAATCTTTAATAATTGGCATATCAATTTTCTTTTAAGTAATGGAACATGATGACAATAATTAAAAATAGTTCTTTTAGGTCATGTTTCTCCTCCATATAAATAGTTAACCATAGTACAGAATATTACACAAACTTCTGTTTCTTGGTTATTTAACTTCTGAAACAATATATGACTTTGAACAGAAATCTTGGAACATGAAAAATATGCTCTTGGTATAGCACCATCCACTCAAGTCTCCGTAAGTTTATATAGAGATGTAAAAGGAAATGCATTCCTCTACATAGAGAAGATCCACTCACGAAAATGTGATTGCAACAGGTTTCACAAACACATAAAGAGATGCAGTTCAGTGATTCCAAAAAGGCAAGGGAAGCAAACAAAGACAAAGTCACAGGAGGGCTTCAGAGGAGGCTAGTGTCTCTCCATACACATGTATAGGAGCACTACAAGCTAGACTATCAACCAGAGATGGTGGTGGAAGAGACCCACATTAATAAAAGAGAAAGGTCAAGTCAGTCTCAGTCTGTCTCTCTCTCTACCTAAAATCTAGCTGTGTGGCCCCACCATGCTGTGTAATTTCCAGGTCCAGTAAGTAATAAATCTATTTTTTTCAAAGTATCATGATGATTATTGCTGAAAGATAGGACATAACCTTTTTGTAACTCTTCTTTAACTACATGCTGCTCTTATATTACATGTAAAATCCTTCATATGCTTTACCAAGTTGCTGCAGTTTCTCACCTCCCTACTTTATCTTAGAACAATATATCCCAAAGATTATGTGCACTGGATTGGCATTGCACAACTGGAAGGCAGATCGTTCCTCCAGTTTTTTAAGAACACTATATCCTTCATGCCAAGAATTTGTCAATGTCCTCTTCCTCTATCCTCCCCCATGGTTAAGTAAATTCTAGAAAACCACTAAGGTCAAGTGTCATCCGCATCACATCACATCAAATGTATACAATATAACACTATAAACATAACTAATCACTACTGATGTTAACCTTGACTTCCTGACTGAGATAATGTTTTCCAAATTTCACCACCATGAAGTTATTTACCCCAGACTACAGGTAAGGAATGGGGATTAATAATTTCTCTTTATGATGGTGGGATAGCTACATAAGTTACTTGAAATTCTACAAGGGAGATGTGTCTATTCTCCTTCAATTATTCATTTATTAAGTTATATAATGTATATATCAATATGAACTCCTGGATACTTCTTTTATACTGTGGGTTATACTCCAATATTTCATTAATTTTGTCTCTAACATTGTTCCAGCTTTGGCTATTGACAGTTCCTTGATTTATTCTTATGTCCCTTTGACATATCCCCGCAATGTAGTTTTTTTTCTTGTTTTTTTGTTTTGTTTTGTTTTGTTTTTGTTTTTGTTTTTTTGTCTTTTTGTCTTTTTAGGGCCACATCCACAGCCTATGGAAGTTCCCAGGCTAGGGGTCAAATTGGAGCTGTAGGCTCCAGCCTACACCACAGCCACAGCAATGCCAGATCCACGCCATGTCTGGGACCTACACCACAGCTCACGGCAATGCCATATCCTTAACCCACTGAGCAAAGCCAGGGATCAAACCCGCAACCTCATAGTAACTAGCTGGATTCGTTTCCACTGTGCCACAATGGAAACTCCTTTCTCTGTTAAGTTTTCATGTTCTGATTTCTGCTTTTTCTGAAATTAATATATCTACTCCAGCTTTCTTTTGATTAGCATGTTATAACTGTCTCTGCTGCTTTACTACTAACCTTTTGGTATTTCTCTATATATATTGTGTGTTTTTTTTTGTAGGGAAAATATAGTTGGTTTTGTCTTACCACACATTCCTAAAAACTACTTTTTAATTAGTATATTTAGGCCATTCCATACTCAACGTGATTACTGATTTTGTTGGATTATCTATCATGTTTGTACCATTTTCTGTTGACTGTACTTGTACTTTCCTTCCTCTTTTTTTTTTTTCATATTGTTTGCCTTCTTGGGGTCTAATGAATATTTAATATGATTGACTTTTATCTCTTCCATGTAATTTAACTATATTCTAATTTTTTGTATCTTTACCCTAGTGTCTGCAGTATATACATTTACAGCTAATTTATTTACAAATAACACTATACCACTTCAAGTGTAGTACAGGTCGCTCATATCTATTCTGCTCTCTTGGACTTTAAAAATTGTTCCCAATTATTTCAGTTATTTATATGCTATATTGATAAAATACATTGTTACTATTTTTACTATTAACAAACTGCTATCTATCAGGTAAATTAAGAACCAGAAAATTACTTTTTCTTTCCTGTATTTATTCTTAAGCACCACTTTTTCATTTTTTTATACTGATCAGAATTTCTGTATTTTTTTTTCCATTGGAGAAAATCTTTTAACAATTCTTGCATAACGTGATAAATTTCCTCAGATTTTGTCTAAAAAGTCCTTATTTCTCCTTCAATTTTGAAGAATAATTTTCCTGAATACAGAATAGAGTTGATTTTTTTTTGAATATTTCTTTAAATATTTCACTCTTTTTTACATGTTCAGATTCTGACAAGTATTCCACTATGGTTTTTATACTTTTACCTCTATGGTCAAAGTTTCATATCCACTCACCCTCACACCTGCTTTCAAATTATTCCCTTTGTTTTAGTTTGCTGCAGTTTAAGTAGGATTTCTAACTATAGATTTTGTAATAAATTATTATGCTTGGTATTTCCTGGACTTTCCAGATCTATGCTTTGGGGTTTGGATTATTTTCAAAGTTTCTGTACTCTACTGCTTCAACTATTTCTGCCTCTGCATTCTCTTTTTCTTCTCCTTGTAATATTTCAACTATGCTTACCTAAGATTTGTAAAATTATACCATAGTTCTTAGTTGTTCTTTTATTCTTTTTCTCTCTCAATAATAGTTTGAAATTTTATATTGGCATATCTTCAATCTCACTGATTCTTTCCTAGAGTATAACCTATTTATTGATGAGCTCACCAAAAGGATTCTTTATTTCTGTTACGATGTATTTCATTTAAAAAATTTCCTTTTGATTCTTTCTTATATCCACCTCTCTGTTTACATTCTCATTTATTCTAACATTTTGAATAACTTTGGCATGACAGTCTTTAAAAAAATCAGACATATTTAGTGAAATCCCCTTTCTGATGATTCCAAAATGTGTGTCATATCTAAATTGATTTTTGATGCTTGTTGCTTTGTTTCATCAGGCTTTTTTCTTGTCTCTCAGGATGACTTTTTTTTAAACTGAAATTCACACATGGTATATTAGGTAATAAGAGTTAGGTAAATTGTTTTTTAATGTGAGGCTTTTGTTAAACAAGCTAGGAGTTGAGCTGTGTTTATTTTTTACTACAGCTGTAAGTAACAATAGTTTCAAATTCTTCTAGTGTTCTTATTTTTGTCTTCCCTATTATCTTTGGCTTTCCTGAAAGGATCCTTAAATAGAGCCTGAGCTTATAGCTCTTTCATCTGATCCTCTGTTATTATGCTGGTGTCCTGTTCATTTGGTGGTAAGGAATTGAGGAGAAACATTCTATAATCTTATGATTAAATTTCAGTCTCTTAGTGGACCTGTGTTTCTCGGCTGCAACATTTACAAGTACTTAACTCCCCCATTCTAGTGTTCCCCTTTGACCCCTTCCTTTACCTGAGGCAGGAAACCTAGAGAGTTGGAATTGGGTAATTGCCACTCTAACTATGAGAGATAGGCTGTAGTAAATTCTTTTTCACTGCAGAGTATGCCTTTGTTACAGAAAATGCAATGGGCCTGTTTCAAAATGGTTATTTTCCCCCTCTCTCTGCCAAAGACTTGAGACGCCTATTCCTGACTTTTCGCCATGATAACCTAATGGAATTCTTGAAAGTAAAATCCAGGAAAGTGTGGGCACCTCTGTAAGATTACAGTACCTGATAATTTCTCACTCTCCAGCAATTCATCAATATTACCATTCACATATTCCTACCAGATTATGACTCCAGCATTTTCTGTTTCTTGTAAGATGATCTCATTTGTGTTTCTTGCATTCACCTGTTTCTCCAGACTTTTACTTCAAACCTCAATTCTCTGATGGGCACAAAAAATACTGATTTTCAGTTTTGTCCAAGATATATACATATGTATGATTTACTATAAGGAATTGGCTCTGCAATTATGGAGGCCGAGAATGCCCAAATCTGCAATCAGCAAGCTGTACAACCAGAAGAGCCAATGATGTAAGTTCCAGTCTAATTTCAAATCCAAAACAAGAGAAAACTGATGTCTTAGCTCAGACAGCCAGGCAAAAAGAAAGAATTTTCCTCCCTTCCTTCCTTTTCAAAGTCATATTTTTAGAGTAGTTTTAGGGTTACAAAAAAAATTGAAAGGGAGGTAAAAGATTTCTTATATATCCTCCCCCATTATCAACATCACTCAGCAGAATAATGTGTGTGTGTATATATGTGTGTGTGTCTATATATATTAGTCAAGGACGAACCTACACTGAGCCTTAATAATCACCTAAAGTCCATATACTTTAGATTACTCTTGGTTCTATGTGTTTGGAAAAACTCATAACATACTCATTATAATATTATAACATTAATTTCACTGCCATAAAAATCCTCTGTGCTCTGCCAATTCATCCCGTTCCCCCATCAACCCCATGACAACCATTGATCTTTATATTGTCACCATAGTTTTGCCTTTTGCAGAATGTCATGTTGGAATCTCACAGTATGTGCCTTTTTAGTCTAGCTACTTTCACTCAGTAAATGAATATTTTATTTAACATTGAGACCCATGCAGAAGGCATTTACCATATAGCAAAAAAAGAAGCACCAGCATCAAAGCCTGCAGAATGTGTGTTCTCCAACTAGCAAAATATCCTGGACCCAACATTAGAGCATTCTGTTAAGAAATAATGCATCACTGATCACGGATACACGATACTACAGAAGATGATATCTTTGGGAAAAGACGTACACTCTAAACTATATGTAATAAATTATTCAGAAAAGTTGGACTCACTATCTTTAGCAGTTTATTTAGCTTAATTTTTTTTTATTTCTGCATAGGAATGACACATGTAAAAAATTTCATGTGTTAGGCTAACCTAACTCTCAAGTAATTATAAATAAAATTTTAGGAGTTCCCATTGTGGCTCGGCCCAGGTTAAGAATCTGATTAATATCTATGATATAGGTTTGATTAGTGACCTCTCTCAGTGGGTTAAGGATCTGGCATTGCTGAAAGCTGCAGGTCACAGATACAGCTTGGATCAGGCATTTCTGTGGCTGTGGTATAGGCCAGCAGCTGCAGCTCTGATTCAACCCCTATCCTGGGAATGTCCATATGCCACAGGTGCAGCCATAATAAAAAGAAAAAGAAAAAAATTAAACATTTAAATATAATACAATTTTTTTTTTGTCTTTTTGCCCTTTCTGGGGCCCCTCCTGCGGCATTTGGAGGTTCCCAGGCTAGGGTCTAATCAGACCTGTGGCTGCCGGCCTATGCCAGAGCCACAGCAACACGTGATCCAAGCCGCGTCTGCAACCTACACCACAGCTCATGGCAATGCCAGATTGTTAACCCACTGAGCAAGGCCAGGGATCGAACCTGCAACCTCATGGTTCCTAGTCAGATTCATTAACCACTGAGCCACAACAGGAACTCCTATAATACAAATTTTAAAAGGAAACAATGTACTTATATTTTGACTGGCAGAATTTTATGGTAATATATAAAATCATAAATATCTAACAGTTAATGAAAATTGGGTGGACTGGAATGATTTTTTAATTTTATATAACTGATTAATGAGTTTTTTGTTGACTAATTCTATTTTTATTTACTTTAAATCAATTTTTATGTCAGAAGAGGAACTATGTTTAATCATGCTTTGTTCTAAATCTGAAGAAATATTTTCTAATAGTTTATATCACCATTAATAAGATCTACACAAAAGAGTCTTTCCATCTCCCTAACTTAAAAACAAAACTGCAATATATGGTATTTACCCCATAACAAAGGCAAGTGTACACTGAATAGTATTCCTTACATAAAGGTTGAATATGAGAACAGTAGACAAAAAGGTAAACATAATATTGTAGTGCTCATAAAGGTGACATTAGTAAAATAATTTTAAAAAAGATAAGAGTCAAAATTCCTGCATTTATTAGCTGTGTGATCTGGACTAAGTCACTACCAACTCATTAAACTACTATGAATGAATGAATGAATAAATAAATAAATAAGCACAAAGTACTAAGATTAGAAAGGGATTAAAAAAGGAAGGAAGGGCAAAAGAAGGAAAGATGGAAGAAAGAAAACAGGCAGAAAGAAAGGAAGAAGAAAAGAAGGAAAAGAAAGGACAAAAAAAAAAGGAAGGACATATACTATTATAGGATAAATGTACGTGTCCATCCCAAATGCACATGTTGCCCTTTAACTTCTAAAGTGGCTATATTTAGAGTTAGAAAATAATTAAGGTTAAATGAGGTCATAAGGGTAGGACTCTGATCCAATAGGATTATGTCATCATAAGAAGAGACACCAGAGAGTTTGCTGCTCTCTGTTGTGTGAGGACATGGCTTGAAGGCAGCTGTCTGCAACCAGGAAAAAGAGTCCTCAACAGAAACCAAATAGGCTGTAACATAGATCATAGATTTTATAGCTTCCAGAATTGAGAGAAAATATATTTCTGTTGTTTAAGATATACCGTTTGCAGTATTTTGTTAGAGCATCCTGAACTAAGATATATACTGAAAACAAGTAACTTAGAAGGTTATTGGAAGGATTAAACAAGATTAAAAAAATAATGAAGGACTGGAATGATTAAACAACATAAAAAATAAGGCATTGCCTTTTGTTACTGTTATTTTTTATCTTGTTTAATCCTTTCAACAAGTGACTTGTTTTCAGTATATGTTTTAGTTCAGGATGCTCCAAAAAAATATTGTATATGGTATAAAACAGTAACCATTATTTTAAAATAATTTACAGATATATGTATCAAGTGTTGTGAATACAAATAGCAAGGCATTTAAATATTACAGAAATTTTTAATATCTATTTACATTTCCAAGAATCCTATCACAGGAGACTGAAAACATCCGTAACTTTCAGCTACACACATTAAAATAAACCATTGTTACTTGTAACCCTAAATAAAAATTTAATTTATAGCAAACCTAAAATCAAGATACTTTGAGCCACATCTAATTGTATCAGTCAAAATGCACTGAGACTAAACACAATCTGAAAATCACAGTGACTTAATATAAGAACAGTAGCTATATTTATCACACATATGCCTTATCTGAGTTACCAAGGGAGACCTATTCAACTTAATTACTAAGGGGTTCCAAATGCAATGACAACTATCACATATTTTTCTACCATCACCTAAACGAGGGAAAGAAAACATGGAAAACCATGGATAAACGCTTAAATATCCTCCAGAAAGGATAGGAATCATTTCCACTCACAACAATGGCCCAAAGAAAGTCATATAGCCATGACTAATTTCAAAGGAGGAAAGAAATTTCAATCCTGTCATAAGCCAAAAAGGAAAAGATAGACTACTGTGAATAAACCTATAAATACTACTGGCTCTGTATTTTGCTGGGCACAAGTTGCGCTTACTTGAGCATTCAATAAAACTAAACACATCAATTGATATTTTTTTCATTCTTAAATTGTACTTGAGAAAATATATTAAGACATGTCAACATTTCACTAAGCACCCAGATATTAACTTCTAAAGAAGTACATATGTGTCATTCATTTAAAGAAAAACACAAGTTTTAATCTGTCACTGAAAAATAGGAAGCGACCATTGATGAAAGATGTAATATAGCAATTTCTCATCCTGTTTAAAATTCATGAAGCCACATTCAGACATATAAATGCTTATTAATTTCTAAATTGCTTTGTTGACTCTAATGACAAAAATGCAGGCTTTGTATATGCAGTACGATTATAATTGAAGTGAATTTTCTATTGCCTATTTAGTTGAACAGATAGTTTTGAGTAATTTTACATCTTCAATATATATTTTTTTAAATTACATTGGATTGTTGAAGAAGGTATTTCTCATGTGAACAGATAGTTTTGAGTAATGTTACATCTTCAATATATATATTTTTAAATTACATTGGATTGTTGAAGAAGGTATTTCTCATGTAAGTACATTTACCAAGAAAAGCTGCTTTCAGTTTATTACAATACCACATTATATCAAATATAATGGGCCTCTATGTATTCTACTGATTAGCTGATATTCTGAGTTACTGGGGAAAAATAATAGAAATATAAAAATTGCCTTCATTTTCCATATATACTTATATATATTAAAATGACATATGCATATCCTTTGCTATGTGACTATGAGCCCCTCAAATCACATGATAGAGTCAACATATCCCCATATCTTAAAGCTGGGCTGAACTTAAATCTTGCACTGGCTAACTGATTGTATCACAACTGAAACAGTGTCATATTAGAACCTGAAAAGACTGAAAAGCCTTATGTGCCCAAACTCTTTCTCAACTAAAAGTAATCTTTCCCAGTATGGAAATGAACCCAGGCTTATCTGTTAGTGGGTGAAAGACGACACAGAGGAAATCTCAGTCAATTCAGCCAAACTCTCTAAACCAGCCAGCCTATACCACTAGGCTATAGCAGCCCCCCAGCTGACCACAAATCTGAATAAGCCAACCTGAAATCAGCTAATTTCGGCATGCATCAGAAAAAATGTCCACCTAATGCATAAACTCTTGAGGAAAAAAAAAATTAACATTTGCTGTGAAATGTCATTTACTGTTGTTTTATAATTTTCTGAAAATATAAATAGAGGCCATAAATAATTCAAAAAACTTTACATGGTTATGAGAATTTGCCTTATGGAACTTTTAGTGTTAGCAAATGCACACGTGCAGGAAGACTTCAGCTATAGGTAATTTTCTTCTAATGAGCTTCTTTTTATTGACATATGTGCTTCATGACCTTGAAATATATAAAGCTTTATGAACAACATAGATACAGAAAGGAATAATAATTTTACCATATTTTAAATTTATAGTTTTTTCTTATAACCTGAATTTTTTTTGTTTTGCTTTCCAGGATCATTTTTGTTCTTTATTTAAATACAATACTCTTGATTTACACTGAACAATTAATTTCACTAAACAGGAAAAAGAATGACTTAATTCTGTGGTATTCTTGTTGGCTCTTGAAAGGGTTATGTAGAATGCTTGATTTTTTTATGTGTTACCTCTGTTTGCAAAGGAATGGACAGAATCAGAAAAATATAAATGGGAAGATGAGAGGAAGAACTGTTTGCTTTCCAGGCTCAATATTTTTTTTTTAATTAAAGTATATTTGATTTGCAATGTTGTGCCAACTTCTGCTGTACAGCAAAGTGACCCAGTCACTTTTTTTCTCATATCACCCCCTGTCATGTTCTATCCCAAGAGGATGGACACAGTTCCCTGTGCTATCCAGTAGAACCTCATTGCTTATCCATTCTATATGCAGTAGTTTGCAAATACTGTAATAGTTGTACCCCAAACTCCCAGTCTACCTCACTCCCATGAATTTTTACACTATTATGAACTAGTTTTGTACTACTCTAATTTAATTGGAATTAATCAATATTAGAAATAAATTTATTAACAGAATTTTATATCTATTTTAATTAGTTTTGATACAGATATATATCTATATTAAATAACTTTGGGTATACAAATATTTTAACATTTTCTTAATATCTATAAAATGCACAGTTGCTTCTTTTTGATTAGTAGAATGTAACTTAAAAATGCTAAGATGCAATCGGTATGGTCTTCGAAAATTTGTTTTTCATTACCCTATGATAATTTTTGAAAAAATTAGGCATCTAGCTAACACATTTTAAAATTATTTGAAAATTTCTTATAAATTAAGTTTAATTTTTGCTAGTGAGAGATATAAATTAAGCTGCACTAATTTAACCTGCAATGGATAAGGAACAGTATATGGGTGAAGAAGAATATGCCTTATTCTGGTAAACAGATACCCATGTCCTAATTTCCTAAACCTGTGAATAGGCAATTTTATACAGCAAAGAGGACTGGCAATTTTGACAAAGTTAAGGATCTTAAAATAGAGAGAATTTCCGGAATTATCCAGGTGGGTCCAATATAGTCACAAAGGTATATTTTAAAATGACAGAAGATGGAGAGAGAAGAGGAAAAATGGATGTGTTAATAAAAGCAGAGGTTGGAAAGAAGAAGGCCATGAGCCCAAGAATGCGAGCTTCTCCTAGAAGCTGGGAAGATATGGAGCAGATTTTTCCCTAAAGCCCCTAGAAGGAATGTATCTCTTCGATGTGTTTCAGATTTCTGACCTCCAGAACTGGAAGCAAACTTTTTTTTTTTTTTTTTAAGACTTAACATTTGTGGTAATGTGTTACAGTGTCATTAGGAAACTTATGCCTTGTTTTGATAAGACAGGAAATGGACTATTGTGAAAAGAGCTGTCAGATAATGAGCTTTAGGAAACACCACATAAGGAAGCTGGATTTAGAAATTGATTCCGAGGAGACTTCTTGTGTAGTAGGAGAGTACATTTACTAGTTTTGAAAACTAAATAAGGTGCATAAAGCTAATTAAGAACATAGATTCTGGGGTCAGTGTTTCATGGTTAAATTAAACCTTTGATAATTTCAAGTTCCAGGAATTCATGAAAATTACTTTATCCCTAAATCTTTGATACTTTTTGTTGTAGGACCTCATTAAAATTACCTAATCTGTTTGCTCTTTTTTGTTCCCTAATAATGCTTTTCTTTTGTTTGTATTCCATTCATTATAATAGAAAATTAGACATATAACTTAATAAGCCCTAGATGTTTCAAATTTCTTAAATTTAATAGGGATTCAAAAGTACACACTGGACTAAAATGACACAGCATCTCTGTGAGTAATATGCTTTATCTCATAGAACTGCAACAGTCTCAACCATAACTGTAAAGCAGAATCATTTGGAAACCTTAAACAAAATAAAATCATAACAAATAATCAAACAACAACAGCCTGGGGTCCAGACCCAGGGATATTGATGAACTACTCTGGGATGGAACAGAGACATAATCTCACATTCTCAGGGATTATAATCAGTTCTGTGAAGTAGTTTTTAGTTTTGAAAGTGTTAGTGAGTCTTTGCAATATTTTTTTTTCAAAAATAAAGTATTTATAAATCAGTTATTTTGTGCTTGCTCAGATTTGTTTACTTGCATTACATTATTACCTAACATTTTACTCAGGAGGCTTTATTGGGAACCCGCATAATTATTAAGAGTATGATGAATTCCTGAGTTTGAGAACTACTGCCATAGATCATAATTTGGTGACCTCAAAGAAAAAAAATAGAGTATTTCTAGGCTTCCAGTAAATGCAATCCACTACTCAATTTTGTGAAATCAGGTAGTATACTAATATTGCTCTTGAAGTGAGAAAGGAGAAAAATTGATGAGTGGGAAGACAGAGAACTACTTCAAAAGTTATAAACTAAATAGATCATTCAAGTAGGTAAGTGTTACATATGTCCAAAGTACAAATGCAGCCAAAATAAGAATATAGGGAAAATCAATAGAAACACTTTTTTAAAAATTATTAAATACGAACTGCATTACCAGTCCACAAAAAGTCTGATGAACTTACTGATATTTTGAAGTGCCATTATAGCCAATTAATTAAATATTTAACATTAAAGAAATTAATGTTATTGTTAAATATTAATACATTTTCAATGAGTTTTTTAACAGATGATGTTGATTCAGGCCTCTAGAGATATTCTGAAAAAATTATTAGCCCTTGGAGTCAAAGAAATTTATTACTCCATTTATGTGAAGAAATATGTTTGAGTTCTTGGAAACTTAATTACTCTTATTGAGCAATTTGTAAAAGAGAACAGATTCCATCCAAGTTTTCACCTAAATGCTTTGTACATTTTTCAGGTAACATATAGGACAAAATAACTGTCCCTCAAATGAAAGCAAGAGTACAAGATTTGTCATTCTTTCTCTTAAAGAGTTGATTCCTTGGGGGGAAAAAATAGATATTACAATACTACTGGTATATGTTTTTCTTAAAGTAGCTAAATAGCCTGAAATCCATCCTTCTGTCCCTCTCTTCTTTATCATCCTCATTTCATTCCTCCTTTTTTTTCCCCCTTCTAGTCATTGTGGTTATGTAACAGAAGGAAGATAGCTTTGCTATCACATATTTTCACATCTAGTGTTGAATACATTTATTTAAAAGGGCTATTACAGGGAGTTCCCATCGTGGTGCAGCAAAAACAAATCCAACTAGGAACCATGAGGTTTCAGGTTTGATCCCTGGCCCTCTCAGTGGGTTAAGGTGCAGCCCTGAAAAGACAAAAAAGACAAAACAAACAAAGAAATAAAAGAGATATTACAAAACTGAGAGAACATAGGCAGTGCAGATAACACTGGTAGAAGAGGTGACACTCAGAATATTCTTTGAGAGTATAGTGCCTATCTGTCACCTACAATTACGATGGGAATCAACCAGGTGAAGCCAGGGGTGAGGCCAGGGAGGACGGTGCAGGGAAAACATGTAGGTAGAAGATACCAACAAAAAATGTGAAACAAGACACTTGTGATGGCTAATCTTATGTGTCACCTTGACTGGGCTTAGGGATATCCAGATAAAGGTTAAAACATAATTTCTGAGTGTTTTAGTGAGGATCTTTCTGGAAGACATTAGCATTTGATTCAGTAGACTGAGTAATGAGATCCACCCTCACCAAAGAGGTGGGCATCACCTATTCTATTAAGGCACAGAAAGGCAAAGGAAAGGCAAATTCACTCTGCTTGATCTGAGATGTCAATCAGTTTTTTGTCCTTAGATACCAGAGCTTCTGGTTCTGGATTTTGATTGGGAGTTACACCACTGGCTCTTCTAGTTTTCAGGCATTCAGACTTTGAATTACACCACAGGTTTTCTTGGTTCTCCAGCTTGAGGCTGGAAGACCAAGGGACTTCCTAGCTTGTACAACCGCTTGAGTCAGTGTGTGTGTGTGTGTGTGTGTGTGTACACTCAACTCTGTTTCTCCAGAGAAACTGGAATATCAAAATGGCAAGGCAAAGATGGTACAAGTAGGTAGAGAATGAGGAGAACTGTTAATAATAACTAATTACACAAGCAAATGAGTAAGCGAAGACTAACAGGATGCTGGGTATGGGACATATCAGATATATGGGATCTTCTGTATTATTGTCTCAATTTTTCTGTAAATCTAAACATACTTTTAGAAAGTTTACTTTAAAATGCGAGGTGAACACTAAAAATGTTAGCATTACAAATTTATTCTAGTAGACCCAAATATATTTAAAATACCTTATTTTACCCATATATTTCTTCTTCATGTGATAACGGAAGAGTACTTCAATTCATCTACTCATTGCTCACACCTGTTGGTCCCTCATCCTCGAAATACTCTTTAGAACTTATCTAGTTTGGATCCCCAATAAGCAGATACTAAGTTGGGAAAGACATGTAAAAAAAATTATTAATGGAACACCTGTAAAGAAAAAAGGGCAAGAAACAAAGTGAGGGGAGATTTCAGACTTTGATGTGGGCCTGACCCCTGTGAAAGATGAATAGAATAGAGAATGGTTGGGGAATAAGATTCTCAGACTTACATAACAGTTCTGTGAAAGACGCAGCCTGTGCAATGGGAATCCATTCATAGGAAACAGGCATCTCCTAGATACAAACATGTACCAGCATCCCATGGAGCTCAGTTTACCAGCTGGGAGTATCCAAAGGGAGCATTGCACCAGTGCCAAAAAGTGCTTTCCATCTTTTGGAACCATGCATAGTCTCCATCTCTAACACTGGGGTTAATTTATTCATGAGTCTATGTTGTAAGCCTGAGATAACTCAGGGGAGAGGCTGGCTGAACAACTCATTTCTGGATTTCTCAGAGCCTCCCTCTGTCATGCATACTCTCAGGGAAGGGTTGACTTTAAAAAGGCAACATAACACATAAATGTTGTGTTCACTCTTATAATTCCATCAGCATGATGTTTCTCAGAGTTATAATTTCCCCCAAGACAGAGGATTTTCCCTCGCCACTGACTCTCAGGGCTGCCCCAAGGATGTATGATGGAGGGGCAACAGCCCATTTCACCTCACACTAATACACCAAGCCAATCCATCCCTGAACCATACCAAGCTACATTTTTCTTTCTAATTTCAGAAAATGCACAATGATATGTATACTTTTATGGAGAAGCATTGGAAAATTAGACATGGGGAACAGGTATCTACACCACTTATTCTGTAACTTATTTGTACTGAATTTGCTTCAATACCCAAGTATCCATTTTCACACATGTTCTCCCCATGCCTATTGATTTCTATTAGCCAGACCCTATAGATTTTTTTCCTGACTGATCCTGAATATGCCATTTTCATTATATGATGGAATCCTGCTGCAGCTGTGATATTATGAGGTAGGGAATGACAATGAATAGCACCAGCTGATGCCGAGTCACCTTGTTGATCAAAGTCAAGACTATATCTACTAGTTGCAAGAGCATAAAAGAGCTGAATTGTGAACCATTTTAAGGTCTCTAATGCAGCCAAATGATCCTGTTTGAGAACCCTGCTGAGTGACTAAGCTGTAACTCTCCTACTGGGATATGCCAGAAACTCCACATTATCCTTATCTGCAACCATTATTTCTATCATAATATGATGCGCCAGACCAATTGGCTCAAGAAGTAAGGCCGCTTACTAGCGACTCCTTTCTTATTCTTCCTTTGGTCCTCCTGAAAACTGACCACTTTCCAAGTCATCTGATAAATGTCAGAGCAATATTTGCTATATGCAAAATCCAAAGAGGCCTATCAAGTGGTGGTGGGAAGGGCAAAGTGCAACAATAAATCTTTTAACTTATAGGGAATTTTTACTGTGTCCAAAAGCAGCGAACTTTGAAATCTTTATAAAGGTGAAATTCACCTGAATTTTTGTATTTTACAATATCACACCTGTAGCATCATGAGTCTAACCGGGGCAACTAAAGCATCTGCTATTATTTTTCCTATGTCTAATTTATATGGCTTATTCATTTTTTTTCAGATAAAAAACCCAAGAGCAGGCACATAATTAATCTGTTTAGTAAAGACACCACATCTGGAAAAGCTGCAATTACTGGTGGCCCTCTTGGTTAACTTCATAGCAGCCCTTTGGCAACCTCTATAATCTATAGGATTATTGTAGAGTAACTCTAGTGAATTATAAAGGGGTATGATGCCCTCATTTATACTTTTAAGAGTGGCACTAATGTCTGTAATTTCACCAAGGCTGTAATATTGCTTCTAATTTTCTAATTTAGGCAGGGGTGTAGACATTTCAGAAGCTCCTACTTGTATTTTATTCAAGCCATCAATCACCTGACCTGAATTATATGTCCTATAATTACTGACATACTACAACAGTATTTGTTCTTCTTTTTCCTTCATCAGTTTTGTACTCTACATAAAAACCCTTGAAAACACTGGGTGAATATTTACAATAATGGTTACAGATGTCTTCAGAGAATAATTGGGGGAAATGCTATCATATATATGTTGCTGTGACGTTTTGGTGATCTTCTTCAATGTAACTTAGCCTTCCATTCCATTCATGTTCTCCAGTCCTGAGACTTGGAAACCAACTGAGAGCTCACAATTTTTTTTGAGGCAGCTGAAAATTGACGTGAGTTCATGGGGTCTTGAACAGTTTTTGTTACACAGATTAAGCAATACCCGCACTGGCAGTTTATTTACCTAATCATCAGGAATGCCATGGCTTATCACTCATCCCCCATAGATTGCTGTGAGTCACTCCAGGCCTCATGCTTGTTGCAGTAATTGTACGTATCTTGTCTCTGACAGTTAATGCTGCCATTAGGCTTTTGTTTTTGAAATCTATTATCATTATTGACACACAGGAGCCTGGTTGCACAACTTCTCCTATTATCAATCCTCGTCCACAAAATACACAAAACACTATTGTTTTTTAATGATGCCAGGAGTTCTCTCATTAGCAAAATGCTTATTGCTTTAGAGAGGGAAATATCCTCTGGGCCCTCCAAAGGAACAGAATTAACCAATAGGTTCCCTAGTGTTATGAAATAAATCTCTGCTCGCATGAGACCAAACTGAGATTTGACCTCATCCTCAGTACTGTGCCAAGGCACATTTTGCATTTCCACCTCATTTACTATAGACTATTGCTTTTATTGGTGTGTTCGATTTTTTTTTTCTAACATTCAATAAATTATTCAAGTATCATGTTAGGACCAGCTCAAGAACGTTATATCCTAAGTTACAAAAGGGTGATACATTTCTTTATTCAGACATACATGCCTAACCACTTCACTTCAGTAACCCAAGATATATTTCCAGTCTTATTTTCTCTACCCTTTATGAGTATGTTAGCCTGAACTTGGGGGTCTGACTCCTGAAACATGTCAGGCCACACTGAGATTTGTTTCTAGCTATTGACCTAGAATACCTTACAGAACATGAGGGCAAAAGCTGAAGATGCATCGTTTACGGTATCCATCTCAGCTGAGGCTTCTGCATATTGTCAAGGCAAGAGCAGGCTTCCACTCTAATGTAAGAGAGTTTAGAGATCAAGGTTCTTAAGCACATCCAACTAGATGCCCCCATTCCAGGTGTTAGGATCTAACAGGGTCTATCTGAGCTGTGTCTTTAGTGAAGGAGAATTTTCAGATATTTAAAGAAGCCTCCTGTGAATATCTGCTCTCTGAAACTAGGTCCTGTGGCCTGTTTCAGGCAATTGGCTATGAGTATCTTTAAATCCTCTCATAGATGACTTACGGATTTCAAAGAACTTCAGATTTTCACATAATGTACTAATTTGACAGTTGACTGGATTGTGCCTGTCTGTCACTGCCCGTCATTTTCTTCCTTGAGTGCATCAACGGCACTTAAAAACTGACCAACCTGCACTAGCATCTTCACAACGACCATCTCCATCATTTTCCCAAATGCAAGAAAGGGTGCATATGTCAGCACAACTCTTTTCAGCTGTATCTCATCCTAATTTCACACATGTAGGAGCTTTAATGATTGTGATGCTACAGCATGCCAGCACTTATAACTACATTATTTATTACCAAAATATGCTTTTGTTGTCATCTTTCTGGTAAATAATTGATTCCATAATCTCTTCATGGGTATCTGTTTCTTTGTTCCATTCCTGATACCAAAGTAGTATGAATACTCCCAGAAGCAGATTGTAAGTATTCAAGTACAAATATTTTATTTGGGAGGTACAGAAAAAGAATAGCAGAAGTGAGAAGTGATACAGTGAAAGGAAGGCAGCCAAAAGCAGATGTGTTATTAAACCAGCTACCACAGTTGATGAGCTTAATCCTGGGAGGAGTGCTGGGGGCTGACAATTATTATTATTAGAATCAAAGAAGATAAAACATAAAAATAATCAGCAGCATATCGAATAAGACAGAGCTGAAATTTTTAAAATATTTTTATTAGTACATTTAAAATTGAACAGGAGCCCTGATGATACTGATTGAATTATTACTGCCTTTTATTTCCTGAAGCTGGTTACGATGCCTAATTGTGCTTTATAAAATGAAGCACTGTCAGCTGAATCATTCCAAGTCTTAATGATTCTGAAAGACAATTATTTGTGTTAAAGAGTATCTCTGCATCCTCTGATCTAGCCCCTTTTTAAGTCACAAGAAAGAGCTTAACCTTGACTTTTAGGTAGAAAGATGTTGGATGGAAGAGATAATCATTTTTGATGGTTTAATCACATCCAGCTTTGTTCCAGCAAGCATTAAGATTATTCAGTTTATTCGTGTATTCGCATTTGTTTGTTAATATGTATTGATAGAAATAACTCTGAATGTTTTATTATAAGTATTATTTACTTGTTTAAAAGGATGGTACTTATGCAACAGTGTATGGAGTATATTATGCTTGTTCTGCTTTGACAAATGCCCCCCAACTCTCTAATACTGAAATTCATCTCCTACTTGACCTCTTTGTGGTCTCCTGTTCTATGCTTCCTCTTCTCTTTATTTTTCTCTTTTGTTCTTTTTTTCTTCCTCTCCCTAGATTAGTGCACTTGCTCTCCCACATCACATGTACAAAAATAAGAATTATGGAATTAAAGTTATGGTTCTCCCATCAAATAACATACAGACCAGTGCAGAAGTTCAATAATTATTTGTTTTTTTAATAATAAATTGGATTTATTTCAGTAGTGCAAGGTCAGTGTGACACTAGAAATCATTTCATATAATCACCACATTGAATATAGGAGAAATTATACCTGATAATTTTATTTTCATTTAATTCTATTTTCCTTTATGTGGCTGGAGCTGCCAGCTTATACCACAGCCACAGCAATGCAGCATCCAAGCTGCATCTGTGACCTACACCACAGCTTGCAAGAACACCTGATGCTTAACCCACTGAGTGAGGCCAGGGATCAAACCGGCATACTCAGGGACACTATGTCAAGTTCTTAAACTGCTAAGCCAGAATGGGAACTCCTCAATAATTATTTGTATGCATTTGTTAAATTGTGTATTTTAAAAGAATATATTTCCCTTCCTAAAAAAATGACTGTTAGCTTTACTCATTTACACTATTTGAAATTTGCATTTTAAAAATCTTTTTTTTTTTTTTTTTTTTTGTCTTTTTGCCATTTCTTGGGCCGCTCCTGCAGCACATGAAGGTTCCCAGGCTAGGGGTCCAATCGGAGCTGTAGCCGCCAACCTACGCCACAGCCACAGCAACGCGGGATCCAAGCCGTGTCTGCAACCTACACCACAGCTCACGGTAACGCTGGATCGTCAACCCACTGAGCAAGGGCAGGGATCGAACCCGCAACTTCATGGTTCCTAGTCAGATTCGTTAACCACTGCGCCACAACGGGAACTCCGTAAAATTCTTAAGTAACTTTAGTACAGTGATACAACTTAGAGGGTTTTTTAATATATACTACTAAAGAAAGCATCACATCTACTTCATATTATATTATTGTACTTCCTTCCATCAATCAAGTCTTATGGCTTCTTTCCTTAAGGATATATTTAAGTAAAAATAAGTTATACTAAGTCGTAAGAAGTTACTTGTATTGTTTTTTGATAATTTAATATACCGCAAATGTATTTTTAT
Organism: Sus scrofa; assembly: GCF_054392235.1. Lineage (NCBI taxonomy): Eukaryota > Metazoa > Chordata > Mammalia > Artiodactyla > Suidae > Sus > Sus scrofa. Next base: position 68,568,000 of record NC_139390.1, read on the forward strand.
TTTCTGTATCACAAAAGATACAAATCTGATAAGCTCGTTTCATTGCTCTAAAACCCTAGCATCTCTCCAGTGCTCTAAGAATCAGTTCCAAAATCCTATCCTGGCCTACACTACCTGGTATAATTGGCACCAGCTTACTGCAGCCTCACCTCCCATTACTCAGTATCATTCTCTTTCACTGGGTCCTGATTGATCTTTTAAAAAGAAAAATAAATTTAGATTGGAAGACATCAAAGGCTTCCCAAGAGTTACAAAGAAAATCCAGACTTGTTACTAGGAACTTAAATGTCTCATGTGCTTCTAAGTCTCCATTTGTTCCCATTCACTCTGTGACAACCACACACAACTTATGCCAGTTTTTCAAGCTGGTTCCACTTTTTTTTTTTTTTTAAACCACAGGGCCTTTTTGCATTTTTCTGTCCTAACTGCTCAAGTTCTTGGCAGAATTATTTTCACTGGTTTAGTGGAGCTCAAAAGTCACTTCTTCAGAGAAAACATCACTGATCACTGTTTAAGGCAGAACCCCCTCACTGCACTTATACTTCCTTCACAGAAAATAATACTGTAAATATTATTTATGTTATGTATGTGTGTGTGTGCATGTGCATACATCTGTGGTTATACATGTACACACATACACATACATTCTGTCCCCTTCCTTTAGCATGTAAGCTCAGTGAGGGTAAAAGCATAGGCATTCTGTCTGTGTTGTTCATTCTTATATTTGCAAGCCTAACAGATAAAGATGCTTAATACAGAGTTGGATGGATAAAACTATAAACGCTGAGCTATTTTAATATTCAGATGCCTCTTTTTACGTTTTACCTCTACTGTATCATCATGTATAGATATATTAAAATTGTCATATATTGAAGGTTTATATTTTATATTTCTGATTAACTGACATCTAAATTATTATGCTTTTAAGTGAATAAAGAGTTTCACAAGGTCAAAAAAGATTCTAAGTTAAACTATATAATCAGAATTGGTGCAACAGAAAATTTACTTTTACAAATCAGTGTATTATTACTGAGTCGTTTATGGGAAGACTTCAAGCATATAATGATCATTAATTTATAAAAGTTAGTCTATAGATTTTACTATAAGAAAACAAAAAGTCCTTGTTAATAAGAGGTAAACGATTCTTTCTATAATGAATTCAAAATACCCAGTCAAGAGAACAGATGGTTCAGAGTTTTATTGTGGTACAGTGGGTTAAGGATCCGGTGTCATTGCAGTGGCTTGGGTCACTGCTGTGGCTCTGGTTCAGTCCCTGGCCCAGGAAGTACCACATGCTGCAGGTATAGCCAGAAAGAAAAGTAGAAAAATATGAGTATTGGCATATGTGGATATATATATATATATACCTATATATATATGCACACATACTTGTTGCAATATGTTTATGTAAAAATTTTCAGTGGTTTATACATCTCCTTCTCACTCAAAAGTCTGCAGGTTGACTGCAGTGACTTCATTTCAGTGCACTAGTAGGTTTGGATCTATCTACGTAAGTTCTTATTCCACGCTGAAAAAGCATCTTCTATCTGAGCAGACACAAAAGATGATTTGTGCATTGCCTCTTTTCAGCTGTGCTTGGAACTAGCATTTTTTGTACTCCTTCCTTATTCTGTTTCCCAGAGCAAGAAACATGGTTCTCACATGTCCATCACATCAATAAGGCAAGGACTCATTTGAGGGTTACATGAGGGCAGAGTGAATTTTGCTAAAAATACATTTGGCCATAACTGCTACCTTGGCCACACATAAGTAGCTTCCTTTCTTCATATTAAAAACAAATCACTGAAACACAAGGAGTATATCCCCAAAATATCAACCAAACAAAGAAGAAAGAAAGGACCATTCATACAGTGATAATAGAACAGGTTCCTATGCCAAAAGGGAAAGAACCAAAATCACACCAACATCGATAGAAAATCTGAAATTCGCTATTAGATCCTAGGGCTGGTCATATTCTTTTTGAGTTCTGTCTTCTCACTCTGGATGTTTCTGACTATTTAATTATATTCCTTGCACGTATTTGAAAGAGGCATTAGAGAACATTGCCTCCTTGCTGCTGAGCTGGCTGAGCGGTTTTCTTGGTTAGATTTCTCTCCTTAAAATATTGGACACTGAAGAATAAATTGCCATTTTAAAGTTTTAAAGCTTCTTTTCATTCAAGATAGTTTTTTTTTTTAGTTTTTCCCCTATTTTTCGTCTTAATTTTCATTCATTTTACCATCTTCAAGTTGATAGCTGTATCTCGTTCCTAGTAAGGAAATTACATCCCTAGAATTAATTTGAATTCCACTGTTTTAGATATAGCATAATAGATACATATCTTAAGTTTAATAACATAGCATATATGCCATATATGATACAATTTATTTACTAATAAAAACAAAATTAGAATCATATTGTGTAATGTGATATGTTTGCATTCAGGATTAATACTCTCTTTTGCAATGGGCTTACATTGCTCATTGTTTAACTTATAGCTTGCCCATTATTCTCTAAACATCATTTTGTTACTGTCTGCATGTCATGGTGATTAACAAATCTAGATTTGAAGCAAAAACACACCAAAATTTCCTAATCTAATTCAAGGATTTAAAATATCTCCATAGCTATTTAGTAAAATTTTTAATATGGAAACCACTGAAAAATAAAGGTGTGAGATAGAATATGCTATGGAAACATCTCAATATTATCAATATTTTATTTTTACAATGTCATAATAGAATTTAATTTTAAACATCTGTACTTTAATTCTGTTTAGGTATTCCTCACTTTCATTTCAAATAATAGTAAGCAGATGATTCTCACTTTCTTAGTTTTGACACCTAGACTTCTGAAGGCAGAGTGACACTTCACACTAGCTCATCCATGATTTCTACAGGAATAATAATCATCTTTGGAACAATCAGTGCTTTCTGCAAAATTGTAATTAAAAAAAAAAAACCCAAATCAAATATACTTATAGTTAACTTTAGTTCACAGATTTCAAAATCTACAATTGATTATTGGTTTTACACCTATTTAATAAAACTTGCTTCTGTGAAGAAATAAAGATATTATTATTGCACACTGAAGAATGTCAGTAAATATATTTTAATATTTTATTTTTAATTATGGTATTTTAACTTATACATGGAGACTTAAGAACTAAAAGTGTTAATTTTTAGACCAGTAATCTTTTTGGCCACTGAGCCCATAGTCTCCATTCAGCCATCTTTATTTTTCTATTTCTGAGATACAGAATTTATAAGATTGGACTTTCTCTCACAGAAGCTGTGATTTTTGCCAAGCTAATGGATAGGAATTGCATCTTCTTCTCTGTTCTGTATAAAGCAAACAAAGGAAAGAAAAGCTGACAGAATTTCAAAAGTGTCAATCAAGCAGCAATTGCAAAGTTGAAAAGCACAAGGCAATGGCATTCCTGACAAGCTGACAACACTTACAGCTCTTGATAGAAATCACTTTGAGTCTGGGTGACTAGCATGGGGTGATGTCTGACAGCTGATTTATACAAGTAACTAAAGAATGCAGCAAGAGGAAAGTGGACATATTAAAGACCAAGAAAGGAATAGACCATAGGAAATGTGATAGGAATCTATTTTTCCTTGCAGCCACTGTATTAACACCAACTACCTGTATTTAAATTATTTCTTCATCAACTAAAACCAATAAGCCTGAGATAAATAAATAATAATATGATTAACTGTGTAGTAGTTTATTTAGTTGCTTACTATTTATTATTTCCTTTCACTAGAGTGTAATCTCTGAAATTCAAAACCTTTTGTGTGACTCATTGGGCACCTTAACCTCAGAGAGCAGAATAGTTTCTACTTAACAGAACCTCAATAAACTTGTTTGGATGAATAATGTAAAACAATGATACAAATGTGCTCTACTGTCAGATCAGAGCTGTACTAGTGTCTTCATTGGAACTTTGAAGACAATATAAAAACAGAATAAAAAAATAGTTTCTGTCAGAAGTACTGCAAATACATGGTTAAGCTGTTAGGGTAAATCATATATCATTATCACCCTATAGATATGTCCTGTTCAATGTGTTGATGATCTTATTTTGGAAACACAGGTTTTTTTAAGTGTAAAATTTATCACTTTTATGAAATAAAATATTACACACAATACCCATGTCATTCTTCCTTCTTGGACTCATGGAAAACTAAAATAACCAGACTTGCTATAGTCAAGCAGTATCATGTAGCAAATGCAGACTAATGGACTATAAGCAGAGCAAAGCTGTTTTTGCTTAGAAGTAGGGAAAGGGAAAATGGTTACAAAAAATAGCAGAGGTTTCCAAAGTCTATGGTACATGTATCTTTTATGTATGTGCCCATGCGAAAACAGATATTTTTAGAAAGACATAGTCTAGAGATGCTACTCAGGATTTTAAATGTTTGTTGTTGACATTCTGAGTGTACATATTTTCTACAAAAGACAGAATGTTGCTGCAGAATATTTTCAGGAAATCTACAGAATGACAATACAGGAAGAAAAATAACAAGCAGAAACAATATATACACAAAAACCTGTTTTTATTCCCTCTCTCTTTCTGTTGGTATATTTTGTATAGAAATGAGATTTAAATACTACTTTTAAAAATTCATGCATTGTTTTTAGCAAACTTAGCTTCTAAAACCTTAATTCCAAAAGGCAGTCAAGTATCAAAAAAAAAAAAAAATTGGCCAATCAGTATGTAATGAAACTTATCTTGGTATTAAAATTCTTGACCAAATTTTAGGCACAGCCCCTTATTTTCATTGGTTTAGCAGTGACTATAACTGTATTAGTGAGGGTTTTCCATAGAAACAGAACAAATAAGATTGTGTGTATATATACATGAAAGATAGATTTATTTGGTTTATATTATTATGGAGCCAGGCAATTTGAAATCTGTAGAGCAGACCAGTATGCTGGAAATTGTAATAACAGTTGCATGAGTCTGAATTCCACAAAGACACATGTTGAAAGCTCAGGCATGGATTCTATATTGTAGTCTGAAGGAGAATTCCTATTTGGGGAAATCTTAGTTTTTGCACTTTAAAGGCCTTTATTTGATTAGATGAGGTCAATCCATGTTATGGAGGGTACTCTGCTTTACTCAGAGTTTAATAATTTATATATCAATCACACCTTAAAAATACTTTTGCAGTAACATCTATACTGATGTATGAAAAACCAATTGGGTACCTTATTCTAGCCAAGTTGACACAAAAATTAACCATTGTACTCCCCCTGTTATCAATTCGGCACTCATACATTCTTCCTTAAACTGTACTTGATCTCCAAATAAAGATAATAACAAAGTTACACTTCTGACCAGTATGAGGCAATTATCTTGCATACAACTTAATCCTTTCTCCATAAGAGGATGGAAAGTCTTTCGGTGATGTCATTCATCTCTTTGATGCCCTATAGCTAAATACTATGATGTAAAGTTAATACTTACTATGTTACATGATAAGAGGATAATAAAGGGAAGAAAACAAATATGACTTTATACATACATATCCAAACATATTCAGAAAAAAAAGGTAAAAATTCCTAAGAACAATTACATTCCTTATTTCTGCATAGTCACTCAACTGTAGCTGGTATTCAAAACCAATATCTTTCACTGTGCATTCTATATTCCCTTTGTGCTCAGCAAATCCTTCAGTTGGTCAGTCATTTTTGCAGTGCTTTCTGCTAATGTAGTATTTTATCATGGTAGAGCATTTAACATAAAATCTATCCTCTAAACAAAAATTTGAAATGTATATTAAAGTGTTGTTAACTGTAGGCATTATGTCGTATAGCAGATATCTAGAACTCATCCATCTGCATAGCTGGAAATTCACACTTGTTGAACAGCAACTCCACATTTCCTTCTTCCTCCAGACCCTTGCAACCACCACTCTTTACTCTGCTAGAGGCAGATTTTGACTATTTTAGATACCCCGTATTAGTGCAATCATACAGTATGGGTCCTTATGTCACTGGTTTAGAATCATATGTCACCTATAGAATCACAAAAAATATTTATAAACTATATATCTGATTGGGTTTAATATCTAAAATATTTAAGGACTTTCATAAGCTCCTACTATGACTAATGAACCACAGTTAAATTTCGAGCCTCCTGGAACTAGTGTCAGACCAAATAAGACAAGTATTCAGTATACTGAAAAGTTTTGTCATCGTCTTTTGCCCAACACATACTCTGAAAAGTCTGCAGGTTCTTTGGGGGAAAGCCGGAAGAAAGACTAAAATTAGAAATTTTGGCGTAGTAGTGAAATCCTTCCTGTAAGGACACATATTTTCCTTCATTCAAGACTTTGTAGGTCTGTGAACTAGCTCAATACTTGGAATTTAGTAAAATATCGTAACTCTTTTTTTTTTTTTTTTTGGGGTCTTTTTTGGGTCTTTTTTTGCCTTTTCTAGGGCCGCTCCCATGGCATATGGAGGTTCCTAGGCTACGGGTCCAATCGGAGCTGTAGCCGCCAACCTATGCCACAGCCATACCAACGCGGGATCTGAGCCACGTCTGCAGCCTACACCACAGCTCATGGCAACGCCGGATCCTTTAACCCACTGAGCAAGGCCGGGGACTGAACCCACAACCCCATGGTTCCTAGTCGGATCAGTTAACCACTGCGCCATGACGGGAACTCTGTAACTCTTTTTTTTAATGATTCAAATTAGACATGTTCAACTGACTGGTTATACAGATGATGTAAGAATTTAGTAGACTGCTCATCTATTTTACTTTTAGAAACACTATGACCAGGTAGCCAACACCACAGATTCTGATTCGGCTCCTGCAACCTGGGATCCAATTCTCCCCTTTGCATTTCAGTTTCTCCTGGTTTTTTTTTTTTTTTTTTTTTTTTTTTTTTTTGTTGTTTTGTTTTGTTTTTGTTTTTGTTTTTTTTTAATTTTTTGCTTTTTAGGGCTGCACTTGCAGCATATAGAAGTTCCCGGGCTAGGGGTCAATTTGGAGCTGCAGCTGCCCGCCTGCACCACAGCCACAGCAATATGGAATCCAGCCACTTCTGTGATCTACACCACAGCTTATGGCATTGCCAGATCCTTAACTCCTTGACCCACTGAGTGAGGTCAGGGATCAAACTCGCATCCTCATGGGAACTCCCACATTTCTTTTTCTCAACTCAAGGTCATCAGTGCAATTTATGATCTACACAGAAGAGTGGGTAACAAACTTATACAACTAAGGGCTCCTTTTAGTAAAAGATAATTAATTTGACATTTAAATATTCATTAATGTTGTAATTTCAAATTCTGAATAGGACATATCAAAATAAAATTTATTTTATATGATAGTCTGTACAATAATAAAAATTCCTATAATGATAACATAAAACAGTATTTAAATTTTTTTCTTTGAAATTTTAAAATTTTAATCTCATCAAATTGCAACAATTTAGTATTATTTACAATAATATTGCTCTTTTAATGCAAATGTCTTAAGAAACAAAGATATGGAATTCATGTAAGCAGAAAACTAAAATTAGAAGTTATTTTATAAATTAAATATCTCTGCGATTCTATATTAACATAGAAAGAGAATTTACAAATTTCAATCACAATTTAGAAACAACAAAATGTCTCAAAGAAAGCAAATTATTTAAAATTTTTTCTTAAGTATACTTTTTCGGTTTTGAAATGTTAAGCATAATTTGTTATGAAATATTTAAATAATCAATGTGTAGGTATTCATAAGTGTGTATATATATATGCACATTTAACCAATATATGCATATATAATTACATAAAAATGCAGACTTCATGAAGAACTTTTTTTTTTGTCTTTTTCCTTTTCTAGGGCCACTCCAGCAGCATATGGAGGTTCCCAGGCTAGGGGTCTAATCAGAGCTGTAGCTACTGGCCTATGCCACAGCCACAGCAACGCGGGATCCGAGCTGCGTCTGCAACCTACACCACAGCTCACGGCAATGCCGGATCCATAACCCACTGAGCAAGGCCAGGGATCGAACCCTCAAGCTCATGGTTCCTAGTTGGATTCATACCACTGAGCCACGATGGGAACTCCAAACTTTTTAATCTGACTTCTTAGGATTTATATATATGCTTTAAGAATTCTGAAAAAAAAATCTTTATACTTACTTACAAATGCCTTCATCAGTTTTGTCCCCATTTGGAGAATGTTATCGATTTCATCAGTTTGCTATATGCTTATTACCAAATAAGGCTATAAACCAAACCAAATGTTTAAAAGATAGTTTAATTTTCATATCTCATGCCAGAAAACTGGATTAATGAAATCAGTTTGAATTTGTCTTTATTATCTCCCGCCATAAGGTTTAGAATTTTTCTTTATTCCAAATCACCTTCTGCCCAAAGAGCAGAAGGCTTGTTTGGGGTGTAATATTTAGCATATGTATTTATCTGCACAGTTTTAAGCTGTGTAAACAAACAACAGATTGGGAGTGTTAAAAGCCAGTCAGAAAAAATTTGGCACTGAAAAATACAAAACCACTGTTGTAAAGTAGGAACCTGTCTCACCTGAGCCCACATTTTTATAGACTATAATTATTTCATGTGGTTAGTAGGAATGGTTTATACTATGCTAGAATATCATTCTTTACAGCTGGAAAAATGAAAAGTTCTCAGCAATTAAATTATATTTAAATTAGTATTTCATGCATGCAAATAGTAGTATTATTAATTAAAAACAAACAAAATGTTTTTGCTTATAACCATTCTTTGAAACCATCTTAATTCTCATGTGTATTGGCAGTGGGGTGTGTTATTATCCTTACATAGGGCAGAGACCTTTTCAGTACTTATAAATCTCAGGGAGCTAATGCCAGAGTGATATTTTATGAAACGTGCTGCCTTGGGGGAGTCTGACCATATTTCATTTTCAGTAGCAACACCGAATATTCTAATCACCATCACTCCCAAACCACCATCAAAGTATTCTGCCATCCATTTTCACTAGCAGTTTGTCTTCTCTATTCCTTGCTCTTCACATTTTACTCTCTTTCTCTGTCTCATCACAAACACTAATAGATTTTAGCTCGCTTACAAGTTTTACAAAAGCCCATCACTAATCCAAACAATTTCAGTTGAGACGGATATCATTAGGATTTCAGTAACTTACACTTTTATAAATGATAATTATAAAATCACACAAGCATTTTCTTAAAATATTTGTTTTTCACATCTAAGACTGCATAGCTGTTTATTCTGTTTTGCCTGATAAAATGGTAGATTTTATAATAAATATGGCAAAGTAGATGTATTGCATGATAAAATGCTGGAAGAACTGATAACTGTATTTGATGACAATGTTAAAGAGAATATTGTTATGTCAACGTGGATGAAACTAGAGATTCTCCTACTAGGTGAAGTCAGAAAGAGAAAAACAAATACCATATGATATTACTTCTATGTGGAATCTAAAATATGACACAGATGATCCTACAAAACAGAAGCAGATCACGGACATGGGGAGCAGACTTGTGGTTGCCAGGGGGAAGGAGGAGGGACTGGGATGGATGTGGGGTTTGGGGTTGGTGGGTGCAAACTGTAACATTTAGAATGGATGGGCAGTAGGGCCCTACTTTACAGCAGAGGGAATTGTGTGTGATTGGGTCACTTTGGTATACAACATGTTCCCATTGTGGCTCAGTGGTAACAAACCTGACTAGTATCCATGGGGACATGAGTTTGATTTCTGGCCTCACTTGGAGGGTTAAGGATCCCACGTTGCCATGAGCTGTGATGAGATCGAAGATGCGGCTGCAATCTGGCATTGCTGTGGCTGTGGTGTAGGCTGGCAGCTGTAAGCTCTGATTTGAACCCTAGCCTGGAACTTCCATATGCCACAGGTGTGGCCCTAAAAAGAAAAAAGAAAACCAAAAAAAGAAGATACTGCAAGGAGGTCCCCAAAAAGACCAAAAAAATAAAGAAAGAAATACGTTTGGAAAGGATTAACAAAAATAAAGTCTAATGCTCTCTTTTTTTGTTATACTGCCACTCTATAAGCTATGGATATATAATTCTTTTTTGTCTTTTCAGGGCTGCACCCATAGCATATGGAGATTCCAAGGGTAAGGTCTAATCAGAGCTATAGCTGTGGGCCTGTGCCACAGTCACAGCAACATCAGATCCGAGCCATGTCTGCGACCTACACCACAGCTCACGGCAACACCAGATCCTTAACCCACTGAGCAAGGCCAGGGATCGAACCCACAACCTCATGGATCCCAGTCAGATTCGTTTCTGCTGTGCTACGACAGGAACTACTATAATTCTTGCTTTATGTAAGTTATCGCCTATTCTTACTCAAAATATAATTTGCCACTTAGTTTGAAATGCTAGCATGCCGATCTTTGCACAGTAGTGCAATATGATGACTTTTCCATCCAAAGAATGAAGTGCAAATTAATCTGAAAACTGAAAAACAAACAACCAGCAAGCAAAACTTGGGCATTTTTTTTTCAACTAAAAACAATGAGCATAATATCTCTAAGGATTATTAATGTATTGATTTGAAAGAATTTTCTCAGTTAAGTTTTAGAAATTTAATGTTCTAAGTTTTACAGTCTCTTTAAAAACTTTTAAAGGAATATGCTGTAAGTATGGTCTATCTCTAAGAAGGACATATTTAGAACCTTCAATTTACTAAAACAGTAATTTGATTTTCCTTAAGTATCATAAATTAAAGTATATATTTTATTTTCTATATTTTGCGTTTTGAGTTGGGATCCCTTCTTAAAATATTAATGTATGATACTGTAATAAAAGCTTCTAGCACAATTATCTCCATCCCTTATTGAATGTGCATAATGTCTTTACTAAGAACATAAATTTCTGAGTCCAATGGGCTGTTTCAAGTTGCAGTTTAGGCACTTCCTAGGTGTATGACATTAAGCATATCATCTTATTTCTCAGTGTTTGAGCTTTTAATCTTCAGAATAAGGTTATTCAGAATGTGAATGTGAACTGAAAGGTTTAACTCACAGGGATTTGTGAGATAATCACTTGTAAGTCACTTAGAACTAGTTTAGAAGTAACTTATAAATCACCAGCTCTTGTGCCAACTAAAAATTGGCACTTGCCATCTACCTCTATAAGGATTAAATAATGAGCCACTGCAGCTGCTGACCTTCATCACATCCTGAAAGGAGCTCAGGGTGGAGATCAGGACTGAGGCACTCTGCACTCTGGGAAAAACTGGCAGAACAGGCCTTCAGATAGAAATTTTAAGGAGAAGATTTTATGAGTCCAAATCTTCCATCTCCTCCTAGCTAGAAAAGCACTAAAATCACTAATGGAGACCTCAGCTGATCATGACTAGCAATAATTGTCACGAGACTAGCAGCAACCTTCTGGAAAAACATGTGCTGGACGGTATTACTGCCCGTCACCAACATTACATATATACTGATTTTTCCCCTCTACCTCTTCAGGGCAGATTCTCAGAGCTTTCTGAAATGCAATCTCCCAGGCTACAGTCCTCGTTTTGCCCCAAATAAAACAATTCACAACTCGCATGTTGTACATTTTTTTCAGTTTACACTTAATAAGCTATCAATAATTGTGAATTATTTTTACTGTATACTGTAAGTCCAGGAGTTTGGGTCATTCTTTACAGATACAGTGGTTTTATTTATGCACTTTTAAAAATTAAAATATTAAAAACAAGAGACAAAATACAAAACTGAATGGTACTTTAATGTAATATATGAAATGATACTCAGAAATCTTTTGCTTCCCTCTCTGAATTACAACAGTTTAAAACTGGCATTGCAACCTAAATTGGTATGTTTATGACTTATAAAGATATGTAAATGCAAATTCATTATAATTAGCATGTTGTGAGAAAATATATATTTAGATTATTAGAAACAAACCAACATCTAGTTTAATTAGTTCATGAGTTTATTAACAAACAATATGAGTTTCCCATTTGCTAGGTACTATGTTAAGTTCTACAGATACCAACTTGAGACTTGACCCTAAGTACAAAGAAATCCTTTAAGAATAAAAAGGAAAAAAGGCAGTAGTTCTACAGATAAATACTATCCTTCTTATTTTCTTTTTCCAAAACTGGGATTGAATGATTGGAAGTTTGTATAGTGATATCTTAGGCATGACTGGAATAATGTTCCCACTGAAGTCTCACTCATCCTTCACCATTTGATATCTTTCTCTGAATACTCCTGAATACACCTTTATATCTTCAGCAGAAAACATCCTCTACTTCTCTCTGCTTTACTAATGTGTTCATATTTCTTCCCTTAATCAAGTGTGTATCATATTCTATCACTCGTTCATTGCTTTTCATAGTTGGTACCAAACATTTGTTTTTAGTCTTTTAGAGTATAGTTTTCCCAGTATACCTGGATCACTGTGGGTAATTTGACACACACATACACACACAGAAGGACAATGTGACTGTCCATTGGTGAAGCCAAAACTTATCGGAGAACATGAAAGAAGTGCTCAGAGTAAGCATAAGGCTTTAAAATGCATGTATCTCGAAAGGTAAAACAAATATCTCAAGTATTGAAATGAAGGTGGTTGCTACTAAATAATGTCAACAAAATATATTTGATAAGAAAAAATTCCTGTTTATTAACATTAAGAGGAAAGTTTCAAACATCTTCTGAAGTCACTATACTTCTAATCATGCAAAGTAAAAGAGTGAAATGATATTTAACACCCAGATCTCTCACTGAAGACTCGCACGCATAATTATAGAAATAGTCAAGAATATAAAAACAGCACAAGACCTCCAGTGACACTGATGGCTAAGAAAGGGTGCTATTCATTTTAGGAAGCTTCAGGGATTTATCTTTCATACAGGTTCAGAAATGATAGGAATTTACAAGGGAGTTTCAGACTAACTTGCCACTTACTGTTATTAAAGGATTCCTTCATTATTTTCATGGAAAATAATTCTGGAGATCTCAATGAAAAATCTTTAATTTGGAGAGATAGAATACATGGAAAGAATGAGCAATGATGAAAAAACCTAGTGTACACATTGATATAAACCAACAACATAATTTATACTGACATTGCAAGTTATATGAATGGCAGTCTGTGTCAAGGCACCGTCTGTGGGGAGGGGTGTGTGCGTGCGTGCGTGCGTGCGTGCGTGTGTGTGTGTGTGTGTGTGTGTAGGGGGAGCAGGAGTAAAGGTGAAGAAATAGCTTGTTCATAGCATGATGCATCTAAAAATATCCTCTACATATAGGCATAGAGCAGGCATGAACAGTAATTGGACACCCAACTAAATGCAAATTCTAATGAATTCTGCATCCCAGATGAAAAGAAAGAATGAAGCACTGGAGATAAGAAAATCTACTCCTGGGAGTGCTCATAGTTCTGATTGTCTCCTTCATCATAATGCGCTCTGAAAGTAATGAATGTACAATGTTAAATTATGTTAAATAGCTTCCTCAAGCTTAAGGTCTGAAAAAGCTTAAATAAGAAATACTGTTAAGAAATTAAATTTTTTCACTTAACTATTTTGTTCTTAATACTTGTGTCCTCCAACTATCCCTCTCATAAAAGAAAAAGAAAAAAAAAAAGCATGAATCAAGAACAACAAGAAAGAAACAGAAGATTCTAAAGCAAAGACAGAGATCACACCTGCTAAGGTATCTATTTTGCAATCACCTAACTGATTAGGATATGGAATTTTGAAAATTCTCACTAACCTCTTCCAATATGAGAGAAAAGAAAAGCAAGTTTATTTCCTTTATTTTGTTCCTATTTTATCAGGAATTTGCTTTCAAGGAAGACACAGATTAAGTGAACAATGAGTCTGACTTTCTCTGGAACAGAACTAAAGCTTGAAAGATCTATACTAACTAGAAGAAAAATGTGTTGCAACACCTCCAGAGTAGAATAGTCACTAAAATTTAAGGAGGAAGAGCAGAGTCTGGGGGTCCTAACCATTATCTCAACCATGATAGTGATACACTACCTCAATCACTATGACTCCTGGAAAACACACACACACACACACACACACACACACACACACACACATTCTTTCATCAGTGCAAAATATCCAGTCCTCATAAATACAGACATAAAAAACCTTATGTCTTCTATCAGCCTGTATTAGTTTGCTAGGGCTACTATAACATAGTAGCATAATCTGGACAACTTAAAAGGATACATTCGTCACTTTCCGTTCTGGAGGCTAGAAATGGGACATCAAGTTTTCAGCAGGTCAATACTCCCTCTGAGGGTGTTGGGAAAGGATGTGTTCTAGACCCCTCTCCAAGCTTCTGGTGTTTCCTTGGCTTATGGCTGTATAACTCCAGTTTCCACATAGCATTCTCTGTGTATGTTTGTATATGTCCAAATTTTCTTTTTATAAAGATATGCAATCATACTGTCTTAGAGCATCCTAATGATCTCAACTTAACCTGATCATCTACAAATACACTATTCCAAATAAGGTCCCAATTTGTCATACTGGGAGGTTAGAACTTGAAAATATTAAATCTGGGGAACACAACTAAACCCATAGCACTGTGCAAGAATGAGCAAAATGGAAATAAACAGCAGGGTAGCTGTACAATATACAGTAAACTTAGGGGAAATCAGACTTTATAAAGCAAGAAACAAATTATGAAGCAGCAGTCTTTTATTTAAAGAAAGTTTTTTTGATGCAACAGGGAAAAAAAAAGTCAGATGATATAAGAAAAACAGATTGAAGTATTAAATACCAGAGTATAAAATTAATAAAAATTTTTCTTTCGTTAATGTGGTGTATGATATTGATTTGCATATGCTAAACCATCCTTGTGCACCTGGGATGAATCCCACCTGGTTGGGGTGTATGACTTTTTTTTTTATGTGTTGTTGGATTCCAATGGCTAAAATTTTGTTGAGAATGTTTTGCATCTACATTCGTCAAAGATATTGGCCTATAGTTTTCTTTTCTGGTGATATCTTTGTCTGGTTTCGGAATTAGGGTGATGGTGGTATCATAGAACGTCTCTGGGAGTGTTCCTTTTTCTTCAACCTTTTGAAAAAGTTTAAGGAGGATGGCCCACATTAGCAAAAGAAAAGTCAAAAACCACATGATCATCTCAATAGATGCAGAAAAAGCATTTGACAAAGTCCAACATCCATTCATGATAAAAACTCTTACCAAAGTGGGTATAGAGGGAACATACCTTAACATAATCAAAGCCATTTACGACAAACCCACAGCAAATATAATACTCAATGGAGAAAAGCTGAAAGCCTTCCCACTAAAATCTGGAACAAGACAAGGATGTCCACTCTCACCACTGTTTTTCAGCATAGTACTGGAACTCCTAGCCACAGCAATCAGACAAACAAAATAAATAAAAGGCATCCAAATAGGAAGAGAAGTGGTAAAACTGTCACTGGATGCAGATGACATGATACTATATACAGAAGGACTAATGACTCAACCAAAAAACTACTTGAACTGATCAACAAATTCAGCAAAGTAGCAGGATATAAGACTAACATTCAGAAATCAGTCACATTTCTGTATACTCACAATGAAATACTAGAAAAGGAATACAAAAATGCAATACCTTTTAAAATTGCACCCCAAAAGAATCAAATACCTGGGAATACACCTGACCGAGGAGGTAATGTGCTGAGAACTATAAAACATTAATCAAGGAAATTAAAGAAGATGTAAAGAAATGGAACGAGATATTCCAAGCTCCTGGGTTGGAAAAATTAATTTTGTAAAAATGGCCATACTACCCAAAGCAATCTAAAATTTCAATGCAATCCCTATCAAATTACCCAGGACATTATCACAGAACTAGAACAAACAATCCAAAAATTTATGTGGAACCACAAAAGACCCAGAATTGCCAAAGCAATTCTGAAGAACAAAAACCAAGCAGGAGGCATAACTCTCCCAGACTTCAGGCAATATTACAAAACCACAGTCATCAAGACAGTGTGGTACTGGAACAAAAACAGAAGACAAACCAATGGAACAGAATAGAGAACCCTGAAATAAACCCAGACACCTATGGTCAATTAATCTTTGACAAAGGAGGCAAGAACATAAAAATGGGAAAAAGACGGTCTTTTCAGCAAGCATTGCTGGGGAAAACTGGCCAGCTGCTTATAAATCAATGAAACTAGAACACACCCTCACACCATACATGAAAATAAACTCAAAATGGCTTAAAAGACTTAAATGTAAAACAAGACACCATCAAACTCCTGGAAGAGAACTGTTAGCTATCTCTCCCCATATCTTCCATAGCAATTAAGATAACTCCAAGCACACTATACCTTTGGTGGGACTTTCACTTCCCAGCATATTCTTCGTCTCACTTCCAGATAAACTGTCCAATATAGCTATGTAGAGATTTTTACATTATGAAAGTAAAAAAAGTATTAACTATCTCAAATAACAAATGCTAATGATGTAAAAATGAATCAAACTGAAATATAAACTTTCATTTCTAGTTAAAGGTAGAGATATATATGCTTCAATAAGAAATATCTTCCAATTAGTTACACAAGACATTAAAGTCCAAAATATTGTCTCTTTGTTTTACTCAATGTTAACAAGAAAGAAACTGGAAAAAACCTAGGTCCCTTCAGCAGCATCAGTATGCAGGAAATTGTGTTCCCTTAGCAGTACTTTCTTTTAATTAATCCAACATTAAGTCTTTTAAATGCCACTATTTGAAGATTTAAAGTCAAGTTAAAATTTCACAAAATCAACCATATATAAAACAAATCTCCAAATGAAATAATCTTCAGCATATAAACAATTATATGATAAAAATGTAACTTCCAGAGCCCAGCACATGATGCAGTCTATCCCTGAATTCCCACCGAACTGCTGAAGCATTGTGTTGTTTGGAAGAACTAGAATAGATGCAGAAAACACTTTTTATCTCTATATATGATATATACATACCTCTATTTCTTTGGGTCTCTATGACATATAGTGGTTGAAAAATACCTAGGGCCCCAATCCTTATAAAATACTACGAGATATACTTCCATTGTCCCTATAAAAGCCCACCTTAGGATTCATAGCCTCCTTCAAAGAAGGCAATTTGAGAACTCCTGTAAATCTGATAAAATAAAAAAATAAAATCTGTGGGGATGGCATACCTTAATCTCTACTTCTTATGAAGTTGCCTTTGTGTTTCTTACACAAATTTTTAAACTTTTAATTATTAATTTCCCTTTAATTATTTTCCTCCTGTCAACAAAGTCCTAAATTGAATGTGAACTGTCTTTTCACAGGTCTTCGGCTGGCTTTTTTTTTTTTTTTTTTAATTTTTATTTATTGTTTGTTTGTTTTATATTTATTTATTTATTTTCATTTTTTTAATTAATCAAATGAATTTATCACATCTGTAGTTGTATAATGATCATAACAATCCAATTTTCCAGGATTTCCATCCCACAGCCCAGGCACATCCCTCCACCCCCCAAACTGTCTCCTCTGGAGACCATAAGTTTTTCAATGTCTGTGAGTCAGCATCTGTTCTGCAAAGAAGTTCAGTCTGACCTTTTTTCAGATTCCACATGTCTGTGAAAGCATTTGATGTTGGTGTCTCATTGTATGGCTGACTTCACTTAGCATGATAGTTTCTAGGTCCATCCATGTTGCTAAAAATGCTGGTATTTCGTTCTTTTTGATGGCTAATATTCCATTGTGTATATGTACCACCTCTTCTGGATCCACTCCTCTGTCGATGGACATTTAGGTTGTTTCCATGTCTTGGCTATTGTAAATAGTGCTACAATGAACATTGGAGAACATGTGTCTTTGTGAGTCGTGGTTTTCTCTGGATAGATGCCCAGGAGTGGGATTGCTGGATCAAATGGTAGTTCTATGTTTAGTTTTCTGAGGCATCTCCATACTGTTTTCCACAGTGTTTGCACCAATTTACAATCCCACCAGCGGTGTATTAGGGTTCCTTTTTCTCCACACCCTCTCCAGCACTTGTTGTTTGTAGACTCTTGGATGATGGCCATTCTGGCTGGTGTAAGGTGGTACCTCATCGTGGTTTTGATTTGTGTTTCTCTAATAATGAATGATGCTGAACATCTTTTCATGTGTTTCTTGGCCATCTGTATGTCTTCTTTGGAGAATTGTCTGTTTAGATCTTCTGCCCATTTTTGGATGGGTTGTTTGTTTTTCTGGTATGGAGCTGCAGAAGTTGTTTATAAATTTTGGAGATTAATCCCTTGTCAGTCGTTTCACTTGCAAAGATTTTCTCCCATTCTGTGGGTTGTCTTTTTGTGTTGTTTAGGGTTTCCTTTGCTGTGCAGAAACTTTTCATTATGAGTAGGTCCAATTTGTTCATTTTTCTTTTTATTGTCAATACTCTGAAAGGTGGATCTGAGAAGATGTTGCTGTCGTTTATGTCAGAGAGTGTTTGGCCCATGTTTTCCTCTCAGAGTTTTAGAGTGTCTGGTCTTATATCTAGGTCTTTAATCCATTTGGAGTTTATTTTTGTGTATGGTGTTAGGGAGTGTTCCAATTTCATTCTTTGCCATGTGGCTGTCCAGTTTTCCCAACACCACTTATTGAACAAGCTGTCCTTTCTCCATTGTATAGTCTTGCTTCCTAGTCATATATTAGTTGGTTGTAAATGTATGGGTTTAATTCTGGGCTTTCTATCCTGTTCCACTGATCTATATGTCTGTCTTTGTGCCAGTACCATGCAGTTTTGATGATTGTTGCTTTGTAGTATAGTCTGAAGTCCGGGAGCCCGATTCCTCCAGCTCCATTTTTCTTTTTCAGGATGTCTTTGGCTATTCTGGGTCTTTTGTGCTTCCAAACAAACTTTAAAATATTTTGTTCGAGTTCTGTGAAAAATGTCCTTGGTAATTTGATAGGGATTACACTGAATCTGTAGATTGCCTTGGGTAGTATAGTCATTTTGATAATATTAACTCTTCCAATCCATGAGCATGGTATATCTTTCCATCTATTTGTGACATCTTTGATTTCTTTTATCAGTGGCTTGTAGTTTTCAGGGTACAGGTCTTTTGTCTCTTTAGGTAGGTTGACTCCTAGGTATTTTATTCTTTTGGATGCGATGGTAAATGGAATTGCTTCCCTAATTTCCTTTTCTGCTTTTTCATTGTTGGTATATAGAAACGCTATCGATTTCTGTGTATTGATTTTGTATCCTGCGACTTTGCCAAATTCGTGGATAAGCTCTAACTGTTTTCTGGTAGAGTCTTTAGGATTCTCTAGGTACAGTATCATATCATCTGCAAATAGTGATATTTTTACTTCTTCCTTTCCAATTTGGATTCCTTTTATTTCTTTTACTTCTCTGATTGCTGTGACTAGGACTTCCAGAACTATGTTGAAGAGTAGTGGCAAGAACGGACATCCTTGTCTTGTTCCTAATCTCAGCGGGAATTCTTTCAGGTTTTCAGCTTTGAGAATGATGTTCACTGTGGGTTTGTCGTATATGGCCTTTATCATGTTGAGGTAGGTTCCCTCTGTGACCACTTTCTGAAGGGTTTTTATCAGAAATGGGTGTTGGATTTTGTCAAAGGCTTTTTCTGCACCTATTGAGAGGATCATATGGTTTTTATTCTTCAGTTTGTTAATGTAGCGTATCACACTGATGAATTTGTGGATATTGAAGAACACTTGCATCCCTTGGATAAATCCCACATGATCATGATGTACAATCCTTTTAATGTATTGTTGGATGTGGTTTCCTAGTATTTTGTTGAGGATTTTTGCATCGATGTTCATCACTGAAATTGGCCTATAGTTTTCTTTTTTTTGTGGTATCTTTGTCTGGTTTTGGTATCAGGGTGATGGTGGCCTCATAGAATGAGTTTGGGAGTATCCCTTCCTCTGCAATTTTTTGAAATAGTTTCAGAAGAATAGGCGTTAGCTCTTCTCTAGATGTTTGATAGAATTTGCCTGTGAAGCCATCAGGTCCTGGACTTTTGTTTGTTGGAAGATTTTTAATCACAGTTTCAATTTCAGTTCTTGTGATGGCTCCATTCACCTTTTTTATTTCATCTTGGTTTAGTCTTAGAAGATTGTACTTTTCTAAGAATTTGTGCATTTCTTCTAATTTTCCATTTTATTGGCATATAGTTGCATATAGTAGTCTCTTATGATCCTTTGTATTTGTGTGATGTCCATTGTTACTTCTCCTTTTTCATTTCTAATTTTATTGATTTGAGTCCTCTCCCTTTTTTGCTTGATAAGTCTGGCTAGGGGTTTATCAATTTTGTTGATCTTTTCAAAGAACCAGCTTTTCGTTTCATTTTCTATGGTTTTCTTTGTTTCTATTTCATTGATTTTGTTTCTATTTCATTGATTTCTGCTCTGATCTTTATGATTTCTTTCTTTCCACTAACTTTAGGTCTTGTCTGTTCTTCTCTCTCAAGCTGTTTTAGATGTAAAATTAGCTTGTTTATTTGGGCTTTTTCTTGTTTCCTGATGTGGGCTTGTATTGATATAAACTTTCCTCTTAGAACAGCTTTTGCTGCATCCCATAGGTTTTGGAGTGTCGTATCTTCGTTGTCATTTGCTGCTAGGCATTTTTGAATTTCCTCTTCGATTTCTTCAGTGATCCATTGGTTGTTTAGTAGCGCGTTGTTTAGTCTACACGTGTTTGTGTTTTTTTGCAGTATTTTTCTTGTTGTTGATTTCCAGTCGTATAGCATTGTGGTCAGAAAAGATGTTTGATATGATTTCAATTTTCTTAAAGTTACTGAGGTTGGATTTGTGGCCCAGGATATGGTCAATCTTAGAGAATGTTCCACGTGCACTTGAGAAGAATGTGTATTCTGTTGCTTTTGGATGAAATGTCCTATAAATATCTATTAAGTCCATCTGGTTTAATGCATCATTCAGGGCCTGTGTTTCCTTATTTATTTTCTGTCTGGTTGATCTGTCCATTGCTGTAAGTGGGGTGTTAAAGTCCCCCACTATGATTGTGTTATTGTCTATTTCTCCTTTTAAGGTTGTTAGCAGTTGCCTTATATATTGTGGTGAACCTGTGTTGGGTGCGTAGATATTTAAAATTGTTATATCATCTTCTTGGATTGATCCTTTGATCATTATGTAATGTCCTTCTTTGTCCCTGAAAATATTCTTAAATTTAAAGTCTATTTTGTCTGATATGAGCATTGCTACTCCAGCTTTCTTTTGATCCCCGTTTGCATGAAATATTTTCTTCCATCCTCTCACTTTCAATTTGTATGTGTCCCTAGAATTGAAGTGGGTCTCTTGAAGACAGCATATATATGGGTCTTGTTTTTGTATCCATTCAGCAAGTCTATGTCTTTTGGTTGGGACGTTTAGTCCATTAACATTTCAGGTAATGGTTCTTATTCCCATTTTATTAATTACTTTGGATTTGCTTTTGCTGCTCTTTTTCCTTTCCTTCTTCTCTTGTTCTTGCTGCCTAGAGAAGTTCCTTTAGTATTTGTTGTAAGACTGGTTTAGTGTTGCTGAATTCTCTAAGCTTTTGCTTATCTGAGAAAGTTTTGATTTCTCCTTCAAATATGAATGAGAGTCTTGCTGGGCAGAGTAATCTTGGTTGGAGGTTTTTTCCTTTCATCACTTTGAGTATATCATGCCACTCCCTTCTGGCCTGCAGAGTTTCTGTTGAAAAATCTGCTGATAGCCTTATTGGGGTTCCCTTGTATGTTATTTGTTTCTTTTCCCTAGCTTCTTTCAAGATTTTCTCTTTGTCTTTAATTTTGGTCAGTTTGATTAGTATGTGTCTTAGGGTGTTCCTCCTTGGGTTTATTTTGTATGGTACTCGTTGTGCTTCCTGGATTTGAGTGAGTGATTCCTTCCCCATGTGAAGGAAGTTTTTGGCTATTATCTCTTGGAATATTTTTTCAGTCTCCTTATCTCTCTCTTCTCCTTCTGGCACCCCTATAATACGGATGTTGGTGCGTTTCACATTGTCCCAGAGTTCTCTGAGACTCTCTTCATTTGTTTTCAATCTTTTTTCTCTTTTCTGTTCTGCATCCGTAATTTCCACTATTCTGTCCTCCACTTTGCTTATTCGTTCTTCTGCCTCCTGTATTCTGCTGTTAGCTGCTTCTAGTGAATCTTTTATTTCAGTTATTGTATTTTGCACCTCTTCTTGTTTAAGTTTTCTATCTTGTATCTCCTTGGTCAGTGTTTCCTGTAAGTTATCCATCTTTGCCTCCAGTTTATTTCCAATGTCTTGCATCTTCTTCAGCAGCAACAGTCTAAAGTCTTTTTCCTGGAGGCTGAGACTCTCCTGATCACTTAGCTGACTTTCTGGGGTTTTTCCTTTCTCCCTCATCTGAGTTATAGTTCTCTGTCTTTTCATTTTTTATATGTGTTTGGTGTAGTGACCTTTTTATAGCTAATAGAGTTGTAGCCTCTCTTACTTCTGATGTCTGCCCCCCTGTGGCTGAAGTCAGTATGGGGGCTTGGTGTAGGCTTCCTGATGGGAGGGGCTGATGTCTGTCCCCTGGTAGGAGGAGCCAATTCTAATCCCTCTGGTGGGTGGGGCTTAGTCTCTGGATGGGATTAGAGGCAGCTGTGTGCCTGAGGAGTCTTTAGGTAGCCTGTTTACTGAGGGGTGGGGGTGTGATCCCACCTGGGTTGTTGTTTGCCCTGGGGCTTCTCAGAGGCTGGCTGATGGGTGGGGCCAGATTTTCCCAAAATGGCCATCTCCAGAGAAAGGCACTGCTGCTGAATAGTCCAGAGAGCTTTGCTTTCAATGTCCTTCCCTCACAACAAGCCACATTCACCCCTGTTTTCCCAGGATGTCCTCCAAGAACTGCGGTCAGGATTGACCCAGATTCCCTTGGAGACTTTGCTTTGCCCTGGGACTCAGTGCATGTGAAAGTCTGTGTGCGCCTTTTAAGAATGGGGTCTCTGTTTCCCCCAGTCCCATGGAGCTCCTGTGCACAAGCCCCACTGGCCTTCAATGCCAGATGCTCCGGGGCTCTTTCTCCCTGTGCCAGATCCCCACACGTGAGAGTTTGATGTGTGGCTCAGAACTCTCACTCCTGTAGGTGAGTCTCTGTGAACCAGTTAGTTTCCAGTCTGTGGAGCGTCCCACCAGGAGGTATCGGGTTGTTTATATCGTGAAATCACCCCTCCTACCTCTTGATGTGGCCTCCTCTTTTTCTTCTGTAGTAGGGTATCTTTTTTAAGGTTTCTGGTCCATTTTGGTGAAGTGTGCTCAGTCTTTAGTTGTGAATTTTGTTGTTTTTAGGAGAGAAGTTGAGCTCCAGTCCTTATATTCCGCCATCTTCTAGGCTGGCTTTTGACCACAGGCCATACAAGAAAATACTCAAGTAATGAATGAATTTATTATTCTTGCAATACTATTTGGCCGCACCCATGGCATGTGGAAGTTCCTGAGTCAGGGACCTAAATCAAGCTACAGCTGTGCCCTATGCCACAGCTGCAGCAATGCCAGATCCTTAACCTGGGGATCGAAACTGTGCTGCCACAGAGACAATGCTGGATCCTTAAGCCACTGTGCCACAATGGGAACTCCTACGCTTGTGAGTTTTTATCCTTTGGAAAGCCTGCTTTCATCCTTTTGTTGTCATAGATGCTGCCTTACTGTAATGCATTAGGCTAGTGAATTACCCACTACCCCAGTTTGTATCTCAGATAGGGAGTCAACACTGTGTTATTGAAATTGGTTCTGCTCCCTGTAAGGAATTTTCTTCTTCATTGTTTTCTTAAATCTTAATTCAAGTGATTTTCTTTATCTATTACTCTCTCTCACATGTTAGGTAGGTGCTGAGGTGGATAAAACACTCATGTCCCTCTTCCTGTTGCTACATGTTTGGAGGCCTTAAGTTTTTTAAATGCTGTTGTTATAAAACACTCATAATCTATGCCAATATAATTGCTTCAGAAAGTTAATAGCTTTCTGATCAATTTTCTTTCATTCAGTTCAATATGTCAGTAACAACATTTATTTTCTAACATAATCCTCAGGACTGACACATTTCTTTCCTTACTTAGCCCTGTGGTTCTCTTCTAACTTAACACTTGTTATCTTCAGGTTATTAGAGTTTGAGGAAAAGCTAATCAGCTTTAAGCTAAGATCGAGAGTTACATTATCCAACTTAATGCAGGAGACAGTTTCATCAAACACTGCACTACCACTTAGAATGTGATTTTATTTTCAGTGTCCACACAGCTCCATGACACCACTCTATGGAACAACACATATTTTAGATGTTTCATAAGATCAATGCCTCATTTCTGGAACGTAATTTTATCTCAATTACCCCCATAATATTCTAGGTCCCCAAAACATGAGTGGTTTGCAACAGCACAGACTTACTCTCACATGTTTTTTTTTCTAATATCTTGTTGAACACAGCTAATAATAAGCAAAAATGCAATGAAAATTCTTACCCAAATTCTTCCCCTATAGGTATAGATTCACTATGTTTGTAGCAATTACATCCAGAATCAATATGTGTACCAATCTTGTTTTCTGCCACCTCATTCTTTAGCTTTTTAGCTTTCAGTATCACTTTCCTTGCTGCTTGCAATGACTGCTAAGCACGTACCAAAGATATGATACTTGATATGGCAGGATATAGATTTTGCACCATTTTGGTGTTAGTTAAATAATGATAGCTTCTGTATCAGAAAAAGTACCAAAATATTTGTTGACAATATGTACCTCTCAGAGGTGTTGCACAGTGGATGCACTTCCATATTTGATTCAGGAATGAGACCCTTTCCATCTTGTAATTATTCTAAGAATCCATGTGAAAAGAAAAGACACATACACCCACTTTTTAACTACAGTGTCCAAGAAGTGACACATCACTTTTACTAACATTCCATGGCTAAGATCTAATCACTTGCCACCAATTGCAAAGGCAACAGACTAAATGTGTTTTTTGCTATCTGACAATACATCTACATTAAGGAAGAACTAGGTCTTTTTGAATCAGTGATGGATGGACAGTATCTATCTCTGATATACAAAAGAAAAAGATATGCCAGTTTATTTACTGGTATTTATATTCTTATTTATATTATTGACTGATTAAATTCCATTTCAAGATAATATAAATACATTTAGAGTTTTCTATCTCCAGGACTATGTTGTTTGTTTGTTTGTTTGTTTTTTCATGGACGATAAAGAGTTAATCTATATACTCACCAATGGATCATATTTTCTCCTTTTCTTTGGATTTGAATATCCTACTTACCTAATGAGCTGTATCTTCCCATTTAGCTAAAATTTTCTTCTGCTTTCAGCCATACCACTTACTCCTCTTTCAAAAGCACAAATTATTTGCCTTAATTGTAATCAATTTTTAGTAATTAGCTTAGGATGCCATTTTTTTTCAGGATTCCAACTTTTAACACCAAAATTTCATTAGGGGCCCTGTCAAACATCTCTATTACTATGTGATAATTCCAATTTACCATTAATCATGTTGAATTATAATGACATACTAATATTTAATTCTATCACTAAAATGCAATTAACTTAAGAGCAATGGTGGTTTTGGTTTAGCACTCTAGATTTTACAGATCACAATCCATACTAGTTAAGTTGGTAAATACAATATGAAGTGTACTTTAGTAATAACAAAAACAGAGATGAAAAGCAGTGTTTTAACACAATTCATTCTAGAGGTAGTACTGTTTGAGACTGTAAAATAAATAGTGTAATATGATAACTTTTTTGTATAGAATGTTCCAATGATCCTTCTCAAAAGGTAACATTTAGTTTTCCTATAAGGGGATTAAATAATATCCCATTTTGGTTTTTGTTTAACTGAATGGAGTAGGCAGGATTGATTCAGTAGAGAATAAGGTGAGCGATTACATTTCTCTTTATAATTTGCTTTGAGTTTCTACAAAATTGTTGGTGAAAAAAATGTATGCAAGGAATGCCATGATGAAGAATGTCCATTTTGCAACTTACGGGTGCTCACATGTCTAATCATCATGTGTAACAAAGAATATAGGAGTTCCCCTCGTGGCACAGTGGTTAACGAATCTGACTAGGAACCATGAGGTTGCTCAGTGGGTTAACGATCCGGCATTGCCGTGAGCTGTGGTGTAGGTTGCAGACGCGGCTCGGATCCCGAGTTGCTGTGGCTCTGGCGTAGGCCAGTGGCTACAGCTCCGATTGGACCCCTAGCCTGGGAACCTCCATATGCTGCGGGAGCGGCCCAAAGAAATAGCAAAAAGACAAAAGAAAAAAAAAAAAAGAATATAAAAAGGTGTCGCGAGACATGTCTTTCCAATCTTCTTGCTTGATTATCCACCCATAGCCCCTCCTCATGTGATCGCATCAAAAGAGTAAAATAAAAGCCGTGTGGTTTCTTGAGGTGGGGCTCTTGGTCCTAGAGACCTTGAGTCCCCCAGGTTCCCACCTTTACTATCTCTGTGTTTTATTTTGTGTTAGCGTTTTGTTTTGTGTTGGCTCTTTCCTTAAGTTCCACAGAACCTGTTCTTCAGCGCCATCCTGCTGAGCTGGCCTCGGCAAAAAGGTATAAAACTACTAAAACAGTTGAAACAGTTAATTCCACTTTGAAAACTGCAATCAAACTGTTTTTAAAGAGAAATTAAATATATCTCCACATCCACAGAGACACAGACCCTGGAAGCCTATAAGACCAGAAAAATTTTTGGGAGATATCAGGTTCACTCTGTGGGTGTGTGTGTAATTTCTTCCAAATAGGAAAAAACAAATTTTTCTTGACGTTGAAAGTTTACAAACTCCATTCATTTGCTATGCAAATAACTAGATAGCCCAATAAACACTTCTAGCAAATTATACCATTTTAATTAATCCCATTTAAATGAGAATGAAACTGCCACTGAGATCTAAACTTGCTAAAACACCAGCAAAAAGCACAAGGGTAGTCTTCATCAAAAAGACAACAGTAATGTTCACTTTACTATCCACCTGGAAAAACCTTTAATAATAGTAAAATTTAAGGTATTTTAAAATTCAATATTCTATCCATTAGCTCAGTAAAATTTATTTATTTAAAAAGGTTTTAGAGCTTCCTCCATTTGTTGAGCACCTGATGACCAATTATTCACACAAAAATTTTGATAATAGTTATTTTCTATTCCTTGTGGAAATGAGGAAATACAGGCTTAGAGATTAAAGCAATTAACAAAATAATTTAGTTAGTATGTAGAAGAACCTAAATTTTTTTTAAGGTTTTCCTAACATGAATACATTATTTCTCTCACTAAACCATGTTTCAGTATAAATAACTAAGTTACAACTACATAAGATAGTATAATTTGGAGCAAGATAAATGTTCTCTCAATAAATTTTATGTTGGAATGACAGTTATTCCTACAAAACTTTTAAAAGAATAGATTTTCATACACCATTATAGTATACTTAATGCTCTTTAAAAAGCAGTGAATTGTTCAGATATTTCTGTGATATTAATTAGCAATTGTCAGTACTTCTTATCATAAAGAATTATAAAGAATTACTAAAATAGTTCAAAGTCCTCTAAATTTCAAAGAGATTAACATTCTCAATTCTCTCATTGGCATTATATTTAAAATAGAACAATGAGAGTGAAGTAAGTCTCATTAGCTTCAAAAAGGTAGAGAACTGTTATGTTCTATTCTAGTTCTTTGTTGTGCTACACATAATTACTGAAATAAGAGATGGGCAGAATTACCTTATTAAATATGAACAGAGCAAGTGAGGCAAACTAAGTACTCCATGTTGAAAAAAGTCTTGATTTGACAATATAAATGGAGTTTTAACTAGAAGAATGAAACTTGGAAATATAAAACTGCATGTGACTAAAAACTTTTATGTAAAGTTCTTTCGGGTTGTATCCTTCCCTTGAATTGAGAATGGATTTTTGCTCTGAAACTTCCTCAAAAAACAAATCTAAATCTTTTAAACCAGTACTTAGTCTCTTCCAAAGGTTTTATGGTTTGGTCATTGTAAAATATGCATTTAACCATGAATCATGTTAGGAAATAACATGCATACTCATCTTGACAATTCTGAGACACATGTGCTTGAGAACACTTTATCTTTAAATCTATGAGGATATTACTACTGCCCATTCTGTCTTATGTTCTGCATTCTCTGCCCCTTCTAAATTTATGTTTTCATAAATTTCAGTAGCTCTTTCATTGTTAAATTAATCTATATCCATGTCCTCAACTGGAATGATTTTATGGCTATAAATTACATTTCTTCAACCTAGAACTTGTTCATGCCCTTAGATCCCTATATCCAACAAACTTTAATATAATTTCTATTCTGACATTCTATAAGCTGCACAACTCAATGTTTCAAAAATTTAACTGTTCATCTCGAATCCCTGTTTTCTCCAGAATCCCCAACTGTCAGTGAACAGCATCACAATCCAGAGTATTTTGTGCCATTTCTCAATCTATTTTAGGCAATCCTTTTATTCAATCTGCAACAAAGTTTTAGAGAATATTGTTATTGATTCTTTGTTTTAATCCTTTTTTTCTGGTTCTCAAGACCAAGTGAGATTTATCACAGATTCCTGCACTTCTCAAATACGAGCATGATCAATCAAATCTAAGAAATTTATCTTTAAAGTTTGTTTCCTAGAACTATTTCAAATATCAATTAGTCAAACAATTAGGGCACTGCAATGAAACACATTGCACATTCAAGTTAAGTGATTTGAAGAGATTTTAATAATGTGACAGTGAACTAAAAATGCCACCTGCTATCTCAGTAAACAAAGGATGTTGCAGTCATTAGCCACTACAGTTGCCCCCTGTGGTGAGCCCTGAGGAAACTCAGGATGATGAACACAGATATTGGCCCAGATAGTGGAAGTGCATATCAAAGGAATGATTTCATTGAGCCCAGAGGCTCTCATCTTCCCATACATAGAAAAGCACTAAATACCTTAACTTGAGACATCTGGTTTTCTTTTTTTTAACATTAATCATTTGATATTCTTCATTGCAAAAACTCCCATATATGCTGGTTTCTCCTTTGCCTCTTCAGTGCAGTCTCTCAGAGGTACTGGAGATACTCTGTTCAAGGCTTAAGTCCTCCGCTAAAACCTATCTCTCACCTTTTAGGTTGTAAATTTTTTAGTCAACAAGCCATTCACAAAAGTGTAGATAGACGTAGAGTGACAAACAAAAATAAACACCGTAGCCACCCCAAAACTATAAAGAGCAGATACTATTAATCCTCCTGTGCCTAAAAAGAAGAGGAAATTAAGGGAGAATCAGGACCTCAACAATGAGAGTTTTGTGTTTAAAGGTTTCCTGACAAGAACTGTGAC
Organism: Sus scrofa; assembly: GCF_054392235.1. Classification (NCBI taxonomy): domain Eukaryota; kingdom Metazoa; phylum Chordata; class Mammalia; order Artiodactyla; family Suidae; genus Sus; species Sus scrofa. Next base: position 68,597,307 of record NC_139390.1, read on the forward strand.
TTCTGGTTGAAGGATGTAGCCAAGCCCCAGAGGCTCCCCAGAAAAGAAATATAAGGAATAAACACTTCTGATCCTGCTTCCCATTGGTTAAAGCAGAAACTCTACAATGAAGAAGCCCATTGATTCAAATCAGTTTCCCAGGCCATACAAAAGGATAAAATAGGATAAAAATTAAATGAAGAGATTCACAGGTGATCCATACAATCGTCTATTCCCACAAAGAGAGCCTTCATCATGCTTTCCAGTAGAATTTTAAAACTGCCACACCTGACTCTACTTTATTCCCTTTATATAAAGGGGAAACACATTAGAGTCTTCCCATTATTTTCTGCTGCACTGATACCATCACAGTTTCCTTGGTCCCTGTCTCACCATAACAAAGCACTGGAATGGCGGACGTTCTACAAATTTATTAAAGCAAAAGTACATTTTCAGAATGGAGATAGGACTCATATGCATGCTGGATGAAGAAAAGAGAGCCTGACGCACCCTGCAGTAGTCTTTATACCCCACAGTGTGACCTGAGTGGAGGCCCAGTTTGTTCTTCTGACTGGTCTTGGGCAGGAGACCTTATTTGTATAGGGAACTGGTTATGTGGCGGCGGGTGAGGAATGGGCTACATGCCTTCTCTAGCAGGGAGTGAGCAGCCCAGGCTGGACAGGGTGGGGGAAGGGGCAGGCTGGACAAGGTGGGGGAAGGGGCATTACAATGAGATGTGGCCAGAGGCTTTGGGGTTTAATCTTCTTGAAGGGGACTTGAAGCCAATAACAGCACTGTTGTATGTCAAATGTTACCAAAGGTGGGAACAGATTATTTACTTTAATTCTTTGGTTGTCAAAGTACAAAAAGCCACACACAGAGTAGTGGAAAAGAAAGAATATAATCAAGAATTCTTAGACATTGACTGAATGTGTCTTTTGGTTGCCTCCTTTGGGAACAGAACTAGAGTGTTTCATCTTTGAGAAGGAGTGCTAAGAGTTTCACTTTGTTTTAATTTTTATTATTAATAATGATACTGGTATATTAATTCAGGTTTCTGAAGAGTTTCCTAGTTCAGGCTTATAACTTATTCTAGCAATTCTTATAGTTAGTTCTTAATATATGATAAGGTAGGTGACTTCAAAAAAGAGATTTAAAAAAACATAATTTAGTAAGTGGGTTTAGGAGAAATGGGAGGTACTTTGAAAAAAAAAAAAACAAAGTATACTTGACAATACAGTAACATACATGTGCAGAAAGGTTTAAAGTGAAACATTTAAACAAATTTATAGGAAACCTAGAAGTAAATGGATATTGAATCTGTGTGGAGATGATAGATATATATATATTTTTTTTTCCTACAAAAATTGAAAGCAAAAATCTCTCTGTAAAAGAGTTGACTAATATTAGACCAACATAGATATAAATATATTTTTTAAATGTATGTTTAAATGTATCTAATAGGCAAATTGCAAAAGAATATGACATTTTAACACAGGTGGGAGGGCAAATTTTAAACTAATTCATGAAAATTGATGTTTTTGCTTAAAAGACAAAAAGAATACATACATACCATGGAACCAACAAAACTTTTTTCATAATAACCTCTCACTGTTGGTAAGATTACACAGAAAGCTGACAATTCATATACTGCTAAAAGCAATGTAAATTGCTATTTTATCCTTTTGATAAACTGGTGTGTCAAAATGACTCAAAAGTCACAAAAATGCTCATTTTCTCCTACCCTGCTATTCGAAGAAGTAAGAATTTATTCTAGAAAAATCATTTACCAGCGGAAAAAATATTCACAAGACAGTTCTTCTTTCTCTGATAGTATCATATTGTAAATAATCTAAATGGTAGACAATAAAATAATGCTTGTTACCATGAGGCACCACTACATTTAAGTATTTTTTTATTCAAAATATAATTATGAAGATTATACATGCAATGAACTATAAGTAATAACAATTATTTATATAATATTAACTAAACTGTAAAATTAAGCGATGTAATTCGAGCTGAATAGGAACAGAAACATTCAGGGTTGATTGCAAACTAACTCATCGCATTTTTCTTTTAAGGTATTTTACAAGATGAAAGTGTTTCTTAGTTCTCTTTTCTGTGCTAGTTTCCTGTTTCAACATTCTATGGGATTCAACAGGAATATAAAACTATGAAAACTGCAGAACGAATAATAGAGAAGAAAAATATTGCACATTGAAGTTATGTGGAAAAATTCACCCTATTTCTCTAGTACTTTCCCTATTTCGTATATTTACCTGTAATGATCTATACACAGAATCTTTTGTAAATCCTGCCTTTCAAAATGTAGCCATGTTCTCCATTTAATTCTCAGCTCCTTGTAGAAAAAGGATCTGCCAACAATAAGGAATGCACACTAAATAGAGGAGAAATAAATCAATTTTAGCTATATTTTCAAAAGCAGCAGGTTCAATCTTTTATAAATTACTATGACCCGAGACAATAAACCATGTAATAACAGAAACAGCTAGCAATTTTGGTCAGGGAATATCTTTTAAAATATAAAGCTGTATGAACTCAGTATTTTTATTTGATGGCCAATGAAAGTTCTACTTTTCCACTTATGTGTTGTTTCTTCATTATTGACTCTTTCAGAGGTGTCATGCCAGTTAATGTTTTATGTATTTGGAGGGTTATTCTTTCATAGAAATATCTTTCAGAAACTTGGCATGTGTTATGACAGCTATGTGCTACTCATTTCAACAAACATATTCTTTTGAACTTTAGTGGTCACATTAGTGAAAAATATACTTTATACTGCTTAATGATTTTGGATAGTCATTAAAATCCTCTTCAAAATTGATGAAATACAGACATTCCTGACATCTACAACAGATCCTTGGTTAACTTTTCTTTTCTCTACTTAAGCTGAAAAACAAGCTCATCTGTGGCCCCATAATGCCACTATTGTAAGGGAGAGATTTCTTAGTGTTTCTGTGTTATTGTATTTGCAGGATGTTTAATATTCTGGTCGTTAAGGAAAAATGTCATATTCATTTAATTACTAAGAGTGAACACATTACATGATAATTTCTGCCAATATCTTTACAGTTATTAGATTCAATTCAGAGTCTTATGAGGCACTCATGGTGAAAAGCTACATCAGCCTTACTGAATAAAGACTAAACAGTTTACTTTATTCTATCTATCAATTGGACAATCAGTACAGTCCATGTATTCATAGATAGCTTTCAGCAGACCTGATATATTTTCTAATACTGCCTCATTGAAGAAAATGTTATTTATGTTATATCTTCTTTTTATACAAATACTTCAAGTGCATTAAGTCATGGCCAGTCCTGACCATTTTGTTAATATTCATTTATAACACCCATTTGCAGTTTCCTATGAATAGTTAACTGGGAAAAGAACAGTGAGAAATTAATAGTAATTATACTTTATTTTTATGCAATACTTTAGAATTTTCAAAGCACTTTAATAAATATACATCATTATAAAATTACATCAAATGTTAAGCCCATTTCCCAGAATCATAAGTTGCTTTTGTCTAATATAACATGTCCTGCTAATGAAAAGCAAAGCCATAGTTGTAATGCCACCTTCCTGTTCTAATATGGGTCATGTTCCTGAGATACATACAACCTGCTAGAGATGCTGGAATGGAGGAAATGGTGAGATACTTTTTAACTAAAGCAACTATGGTTAAAAGCAGTATTTCTGATCTGAGGTTAAATAAGTATTTTTCCCAGTGAACTTCTGTCACTTACTGTCAGGCCCAAGTTCCTGAACAGATCACCCCAGATCACTCCCTCCCTATTCACACTCTTAACTCCCTATATTTGCCTCGTTGCAACCGTCCTTTTTAAAATCCTTATTTTCATGGGTATTTCATAAGGTTTTCCCGACAAAACAGATTTCAAACCTGATGGCAAAGATAATCCCTGAACATTTCATTCCTAGCACATTTTGTATTAATGTTAGATGAATATCACAACTTACAGTGAATGAATTAATCAATAAGCTATAAGTACATTTTATGACGCTATTTACCCCATTAAAATTTTTTCTATTAATACAAATATATTCTAATTAATAAGAACAAGCAAATAACCTGAAGTTTTCCTACAATTCATAGTGTTGTGCCAGCTGCAGAGACCAGCATACCAACAATATTACCTAAATGATTCTATAAGTTCTAAACTAACTCTGATTCTATTTAAAATTTACATAGCTAGAGATAACTAGAAATTTTTTTCTCCTCTTTACCTATGTCTGCTTTCCCTAATCCTTTCCTCTCCTCATCTATCACTGTTCCAAGTATTCCATACATCTGTAAACTTGATTATTTATTTAAAGGATGAATATTAAGTACCTGATATAATGTGCTGGTTACTCTGATAAAAACTGGATTACAGTTTTGGGGGAGCATTTTGGTATCTCAAAGTGAACCCCTATCTGGAAAATTTTATCATCTGTATTATCATAATCATCATTATTAATGCTAATGCTGTTGCAAGTGATTACCACAAATTCAGCAGATTCAAACACCACAAATTTACTGCCTTACAGTTCATTAGATCAAAAGTCCTACATGAATGTCATTGGGCTAAAATCAACATTTCCTCAGGGTTCCATCTCTTTCTGAAGGTTCTAGGGGATAAATAATGTTTTTTCCAGCTTCTAGAAATTATCATCATTTCTTGACTCCACCTTCAAAGACAACAAAAAGACAATTTTTTTTTCATATCACATCTCCCCGATCTATACTTCTGTCACTTTCTTTTCCTTTTAAGGACCTATGTGATTAGATTGAGTCCATTCTAATAATCTTAATGTCCTTAACTTTAATCACAACTACGTATCATAGTTTTGCCATATAGGATAACATATTCACAGTTCCAGGAATTAGTAAGCAGACATCGTTGAGGGAGCAATATTCTGCCCACCACACAATCAATCCTGATTAGAGTTGCCAAGGGTAATATGCCAGGCATTATGTATCTGAAAGATTTTTTTTTCTCCTTTGGAAAGCAACCACATCTGAACTACATATTTTGATAGTACAATCAGGTAGGTTTTTGTTAAAATTCCAACTACCTTAACATAATCTTGTTATTGAATCAGTTTCTTAAGGTTGTGTCTCAAGGGATGGAAAATTCACTAGATTCACTAATGGTGAAAACTAATTGTTAGAAAAACTAATAGTTCTTGAAATCTGAGTTCTGAGAATCAAATCTGTTATTTTCTGTGTGTTCACTAGCACCCTTGTTTCATGCCAACTGGTAATCCTAGGTCATGTCTTGCTTTTACTAAGGTCTTGCCCTTGGCGTTTGTTCCTCTAACTGCTTACATTCAAAACTCTTTGTTGATGATTTTATCTTTACTGAGATATGTTACTTCTATGTCTATTTAAGAGTTTTTAACTTGAGTGCATGTTGAATTTTACCCAAGGTTTTGATTCTGTGTATTGAGATGATCATATTATTCTTTTATTCTATTAGTGTGATGTATCACATTGATTAATTTGCATATGCTGAACTACTCTTGAATCTCCAGGATAAATTCCACTGGATCATAATGAATAATACTTTTAATGAGTTGCTGAATTAGATTTGGTACTATCTTAATAAAAACTTTTACTTCTATATTCATCAGATACAGAGATATAGGCCAGTAGTTTTCTTTTCTAGCATTGTCTTTTCCTGGTTTTGGTATTAAGATAATGTTGGCCTCTAAAAATGAATTTGGAAGTGTTCCTTCCTCTTTAAATTTTTGGACAAGTTGAGGAAAACTGGTGATAATTCTTCTTAAATATTTGGTAAAATTCTCCAGTGAAGCCATCTATATGGTCCTGGGCTTTTCTTAACTGAGAGACTTTTGATGAATGATTCAATTTCCTCATTAATAACTGTTCCATTCAAATTTCCTATTTCTTCCTGATTCAATTGTGATATATTTTATGTTTCTAAGAATTTTTCCATTTCTTCTAAGTTTTCCAGTTTGTTGGTTGTTCAAGTAGCCTCTTATGATTCTTTGAATTTCTGTGATATAAATTATAATGTCCCTTTGTCTTTTATAATTTTGTTGATTTAGGGCCTTTCTCTTTCTTCCTTACTTAGTCTAGCTAAGGGTCTATCAGTTTTCTTTTTACTTCAAAAGAACAAACACTTGGTTTGATTAATCATTTATCTATTTTTCTCTATTTCAGTTATTTCTGTTCTAACCTTTATTATTTCTTTTCTTCTGGATCAGTTTATTCTTTTTTGGATCAGTTTTGGATCAGTTTATTCTTTTTTTGTCCTAGCTCCTTTTGGATCAGTTTATTCTTTTTTTGTCCTAGCTCCTTTTGGATCAGTTTATTCTTTTTTTGTCCTAGCTCCTTAAGCTATAGTGTTAGGCTGTTTGGGATTTACATTGCCTCTTAGTGTAGGTATTTTTTGCTATGAACTTTCCTCTTAGAACTGTTTTTGCTGCATCCTATAAAGTCTGATATGTTGTTTCCATTTTCATTTGTTTAAAAAAAACTCAAATTTTCCCTTTAATTTATTCTATGGTCCACTGGTTGTTCCAGGAAGGATTTCTCAATTTCCATGTGCTCATGAATTTTCCAGTTTTCCTCTTACTGATTCCCAGTTTCATGCCATTGTGGTCAGAGAAGAAACCTGGTCTGATTTCAATTTTCTTGAATTTGCTAAGATTTGTTCTATGGCCTAACATATGGTATTATCTTAAAAACTGTTCCCTGTGCACTAGAGAAGAATATTGTTATTGTTGTATTAAATGTTCTAATATGTCTATTCAGTCCACTTGATCTAAAGTGCTATTAAAATCTCCTGCTTCCTTTTTTGATTCTTTGTCTGGATGATTTATCCACTGTTCTCAGTGGAGTATTAAGGTCCCCAGTTATTGTTATATTACTGTTTACTGCCCCTTTCAGCTCTGTTAGCTTTTGCTTTATATATTTAGGTGCTATAACATCAGTTGGATAAATACTTATAATTGTTATATTTTCTTGATGTTATGACCCTTTTACCACTATATAATAACCTTGTATTTTTTATTTTTTTAACCCTTTTCAGTGTAAAGTCTATTTTATCTGATAAAAGTATAGCTATTGTGCTTTCTTTATTCTTAGTCTGTGTGTGTTTTTAAGGCTGAAGTGAGTCTCTTGTAGCCAGAATATTGACAGATCTTATTTTTAATCCATTCAGCCATTCTGTACCTTTTAATTGGATGATTTAATCTGTCTGTATTTAAAGTAATTATAGATAGGTAAGAACTTATTACTTTGTTAAATCTTTTCTAATTGTTTCATATATTTTTGATCACTGTTTCTTATCCTGCTATCTTTGGAGTCTGATGTTTATTTTGGATCAGAATACTTTGACTTCTTTATTATGTTCTTTTTTTTTGTAATTACTATAGGATTGTTGTTTGTGGTTACCATGAGAATCACATAAAATATCTTAAACTTATTACACCCATTTTTAAACAGATAAAAAACTTCAATAGAGTTTTTAAACTTGACACTTTAACTTCTCTCTCTAACATTTTGGGTTTTATGATTTTTATTGTGTAACTAATAATAGATTATTATAGATATGGTTATTTTTGATACTTTTTTTTAAACTTTTACCATTTTTTAAACCTTTTAAACTATAATCGCAAGTGAAATATGCACCACTATCACCATATTGCAGAATCTAACTCTGACATTTACCTTTAACAGTAAAACTTATGCTAGATTTTTAGCTGTTTTACATATTTTTATGATATTAAGTATCACCCTTTTTCTTCTACTCAAAGAATACCCTATAGCATTTCCTGTAAGATAGGTCTGGTGTTAATAATCTCCCTCAGCTTTTGTTTGTTCAGAGAAGCCTCAATCCTTCCTTTGTTTACGCAGGATAGCTCTGCCATTAGAATTCTTGGCTTAAATTTACTGTCTTTCAATGTTTTCATCTGTCTTTCAATACTGTCATCTCATTCTCACCTGCCCTGAAAAGTTTCTATTGAGAAATCCACTGAAAGTCTTATGGGTATTAATCTTGAATGTGACTTCTCTCTTTCTCTTGCTGCTATTAAAATTCTTTGTCTTTGCCTTTGACAGTTTAGTAATAATGTGTCTCAAACTAGCCCTTTTCCAAGATCAAACTAGTCCAAGCCCTTTGGGACACATGGGTCTGGATGTCCATTTTTCTCCCTAGGTTTGGGAAGTTGTAGGCATTACTGCTTTAAAAATACATTTTGTCCCTCTCTCTTTTTCTTCGCTATCTGGAATTCTCATAATTCAAATATTGTTTCTTTCCTTTGTGTCTTATAATTCTGATAGGGTTTCTTCCCTCTTTTTCACTCCTTTTTCTTTTTGCTCCTCTAAATAATTTTTTTTTAATTAAAATAGTTCATTTTGTTGTTGAAGTATAGATAGCATATAATATCATCTTCAAGTTTACAAAATTGTTGTCCAACATTTCATACATTACAAAATGATGACAATAAGGCTAGTAACCATCTGTCACTATACAGAGTTATTATAATACCGTTGACTATATACCTGTTCTGTACAAAACATCCTAAGATCTTTTCAGGACTATAAATGTGTATTTTTTAATCCCTCTTACCTATTTTATCTAATTAGTGATTACTGATTAATCTCCATTATTCTCCCACTCTAAGAGAAATATATTTACTATTAGAGCCTCACTTATAACAGCAGATTTTTTTTTTTTTTCCTCTAAATTCTGGTTACTTATCTAGCACAGCTTGGTTTCTCCTGTTTTCTGTTTCATTGCTCTCTCAATGGTATTCCATATTTTATATTGTCTTGGATGCCATTTCTGGACTACTATATGTAGCAATTATAAATTTTTACTTTTGTAGGATTAATGCTTATATTTCACTATATTATCTTAATAGATATGATTTAGCACCTCAGTTTGAAGCCTAGATCTACTCCTTAATGGTTGATTGACTTAAATATAAAATATTAGTTTAAGTACATAAAATTAACTTAAAATATATTACATTTAATACTTATATATTTCATATCTAAGTTATGGCTAATAACCCTTATCTCATAGTTTTACTGTGTGTATATGTGCCAAGTAAAATAATATGCATAAAATTACCAGGGAAATTTTAGACAGTTATTTTTAAAGTTGCTTATAAAAGCAGTAAATGCATGGTAGTAATAAATCATAAATAATTCACTTTTACTAAACACTCAAAATGCTAAATCCCTATGAATGCAACAAAGACATTCCTATAATAACTCTGTATAGTTAACAATGAAATTAGAAATAAAAAAAATTATTGAAAATTTTCAAAACAACTTAAGGTATGTAGTGACTATAAAATTATAATATATTCAGATAAACAATTGTGAAACATTTTTTATCATGATATCTAAAAAATTTTAAAGAACTTTTTCTATCAGTAAATATACAGTCTTATTATAGATATTTTCTCAAACATTTTATTAGGAAAAAATTAATGAACAGAAAAGTTCAAAGAATTAGGCAGTAAATAACCATATCCTCACCACTTAGATTCTTCCAGCAATTGTGCTATATATAGTTCAGTATTTGTTTATATTTTTGAAGTAAAATGCACATACTATTTTTAAATTAATCATTCAATGAGTTTTTAAAATGCATACACATGTGCAGCCCAGATTCCTATTAAGCTATCAAATTCCCATTATCCTGCAAAGTTTCTTCACGACTTTCCCTATTCCATCTTTACCAACTTTTAAAGATTAAAAGTTCTTTAATTTTTTTAACAATAGATTAATTCTTGTTATATACCTTTTTATAAATAGTATTACAGAATGATTATATGATTATATGTTATGCATTACATACATTACATTATGCACTATACTGTGAAATGGTTTTTTAACTCAGCAAAATAATGTTGAAATTCACCCATGTTGTTGTGTATCCTTTTTCTCTCTGAGTAATATTCCAATGATGGATATGCCTCTTTTTTTTGCTTTTTTTAGGGCCACACCTGTGGCATATGGAAGTTCCCAGACTAGGGGTTGAATCAGAACTACAGCTGCCAGCCTACCACAGACACTGCAATGAGGGATCAAAGGGAACCTATACCACAGCTCACAGCAACACCAACCCACTGAGTGAGGCTGATTGAACATGCATCCTCATGGATACTGGTCAAATTTGTTTCCTCTGTGTCACAACGGGAACTCCAAATATGACATTTTTTAAAAGTTCAATTTTTTTGTGAATGTAAACTTGAGACATTTCCAAGTTTTATCTATTATAAATAAGCTGTTGTGAACATTCCTGTGTAATCTTTTTGAGTAGATGCTTTCATTTCTCTTGATTAAATATGTAGTTGGAATTGCTGGATCATCCGGTAGTTGAAATTTTATGAGAAACTGCCAGTCTTTTCCTTTAGTGATTATACTATTCTTTCTTCCACACAAATCTGAATTCTCTGCTCCCCTTTCTGATGAATTTGCAGTTTATCTTAATATGGTTTTAATTTGCATATCTTTAATGGGTAATGATGTTCAACACCTTTTTATGTGCTTATTGATTGTTTGCATACTATCCTTCTGTTGTCTCCAAAGCCTTCCCATCTTTTAATAGGGTTGTTTATTATCTTTGTCGAAGTTGTTGTCATATTGTACATATTCAGGATATGAGTCCTTTGTGAGATATATGTTTTGCAATTTGTTCTCCCAGTCTGTGGTGTCATTATTGACAAAAAAAAATGGTACATACTTTTTCCTTTATTTTCATAAAGAAGTATTTAATTATGATGAAGTGTAATACACATTTTTTAAAATGTTATAGTCATTGTATTCTGGTCTTGGTTTTAGAATTTATCGTCTACAGCCTGGTTGCAACTATATTTTATTATGTTTTATTTTCAAAACATAATTTTGGTCTTCCAATTTATGTTCATTAATTAATTTTTGGGTATGGTGCTTTTATGGCATGTGCTTTTCTATTGTTTTCCTATGAACTTATATAAATTTAAATATTTCAAGTGTACCTTTGTAGTTGTGCCTTGCTTTCTCATCAGTTCTGTTGATCTCTGACTTATATGGAAGTTCGGAGGCTAGCAGTCAAACTGGAGCTGCTGCTGCTGGCCTATGCCACAGCCACAACAATATGGGATCTGAGCCACATCTGTGACCTACACCACAGCTCATGGCAATGTCAGATCCTAAACCCACTGAGAGAGGCCAGGGATTGAACCCACATCCTCATGGATCCTAGTCGGGTTCATTACCGCTGAGCCACAACTGGAACTCCAGGTGATCTTTGACTTTTAATGGACCTATTTAATACACATATTTAGATAATCATGTTTAATATAATTATCAACATGTGTCATTTCACTGGTTTAGGTTTGTTAAATTTTATTTTGATCTTCTATTTCTACTTTTCTAACTTCTTTATTATTTAGTATTTTTTCTAGACTCAGATTCCCAGTTACATACTGGTTCTATTAATATCTTGGAGTTCCTGTCGTGGCTCAGTGGTTAACAAATCCGACTAGGAACCATGAGGTTGTGGGTTCGACCCCTGGCATTGCTCAGTGGGTTAAGGATCCAGCGTTGCCATGAGCTGTGGTGTAGTTTGCAGACAAGGCTCAGATCTGGCATTGCTGTGGCTGTGGTGTAGGCCAGCAGCTGCAGCTCTGATTCAACACCTAGCCTGAGAACCTCTATATACTGCAGGTGCAGCCCTCAAAATACAAAATAATAAATTAAAAAAAAAATCTTGGAGTTCCCATCGTGGCACAGTGGTTAACGAATCCAACTAGGAACCATGAGGTTGCGGGTTCGGTCCCCACTCTTGCTCAGTGGGTTAACGATCCGGCGTTGCTGTGAGCTGTGGTGTAGGGCAGACGCGGTTCGGATCCCACGTTGCTGTGGCTCTGGCATAGGCCAGTGGCTACAGCTCTGATTCGACCCCTAGCCTGGGAACCTCCATATGCTACGGAAGTGGCCCAAAGAAATAGCAAAAAGACAAAAAAAAAAAATCTTAATTAAGACATAGCTGACACATTAAAAGTGCACAATTTGACATAGGAATAGAATAGCTCCATATAACCATCCCCACAATCAATATAAGAAACATAGAAATTACCCCCCACTCTTTTCTTTTTTGTAAATCTTTTCTCTTATCCCCAAGCAACCACTGATTTGCTTTTTTGTTGCTATAAATTTAGACTGTTGAAGAACAGCACTCTGACATTTGAGCTGGATAATATCTTGTGCACTGTAGTCTCTACCTACTATATGACTCTATCTGCCCTGCAATCAGAACATGGCTACCTGTACATTCTTGCCCTAAACAATTGATTCCCTTGAAAAACTTTAATCGTAAACAATAGATCAACACAGAAGGCACCCTGGGCAGTTCATAAGTGAAGGAGTAAGGAGAATAAAATAGACATACATTCTGGGAACAATATTGTTAAGATCTATTTTATATCTGTAAGAAATCCTTAATATAGTTACCAAAACAATGATCAGCCATAATGTGGGTTGATGCACATTTCAATCCAGATAGCCCAGACTGAGACAGAAAAATCAAAGTCTTATGACACATACTTACTAAAAGACTAGATTCAAGATCTCTTAACTCACAGAGAATACAGATTTTGTGAATAAATCTGGCTCTTTGCAAGCATTTAACTTTGCATTCTATGCTTAAATAAAGCAAATTATAGCTCTTCAAAAAATATTTTACAAAGTACAAGGTGAGTTAAGCTTTTGTTTATTTAAATACCATAGTAGAATTAGTGATCTAAACACTTTAATATATTTAGTGTTCTACATATTTATTGATCTGTACAGGATGATGAGATTCAACTAATCAGTCATTGGTCAGTTTCTCATTCAGACAGTGGCTGGAGTCACCCAGTCACTGAGTGAGACACCCAATTCCTCACTCACATGCCTGGTCCCTGGGTTAAGAAGACGCAAACACTTGGGAATAGCTGAATCTCCTAGGGCAACTTACTTTACATGGGCTCCTTAGCCTGGCAGCCTCAGTGTAACTGAAATTCTTACACTACATCTGGTGGGGCCCAGAGATGTGTTCCAAGAGAAGTCAGCAGAAACGACATGTTCTTTTCTAACCTAGTCTCAGAAATCATGCAGCACCACTTTTACCACATTCTAACCACTGATGCATTCACATCTACTCTAACTCTTCACGAGTAGAGTATCAACAATATTTACAGATATGTTTAAACCCAAGAACACAAAAAAAGGGCTATTTTTTTTTAAACCTTAACTATAAATTCACAAATCTATTTAAAATAAGAGTCTAAACTTATTTCAGTCCTGGCCTTATGAATTCATAATGACAATTGTTTTCTTTTAATTCTTCAGTATATTTGATTGTCTATTTAGAGGATATTTAACAGGTTTGCCATTTATGAGATATTAAAGTTGCATCAAGACTGTCCCCTTGTATTCTGGTGTATAATTATGGAACTTTAGTTTACAGAATTATTTCTGCCATTTGTAATAATCATCTGCATACACAAATAGATAAGCCTAATCCATTTCATTCTTGCACTGAACAGTCACTAGACGATAAAGTTCGTCATGATTTTGCACAAACAGAAGACAACTTCAGGAAAATGCTACCGTGATATTATAATATCCTGTTGGTGATTTGATCATTTTCACATTTTACATGACAGAAAATAATAATTATAAAGTCATTATCTCTTTCCAGAACAATAGTTTGGAGGAACAGGTGCATGTCATCCCAGTCTCAGTCTGGAGCTCATTTCAATAAACTCAGACTGTCTGCATTTTTTAAGACAGCCCTATTAGTTGTCTCATTTGTTACCACCACTCTTTGCAGTTCTCACATCTGTCAAAGTCCATACAAATAGCCCCCTAGAGGAAGCAGATGTCACAAAGTTATAATTTAGATGCTTGTTTGGACTTTCAGACAAAATCTGGACAGCAAACATCCTGCTCTGTTAAGCAGCATTATCAAATGCAAATTGTTGATGAATTTTTTATTAGTTAGTCACTGCTTTTTGAAATACTTATTTCAGTAATTAGTTGTGTGGAAAACAATATTCTCAGAATGTTTCCGTTAAATAGGTAAGGAGGGAGAGAGGGAAGGAGGGATAGAAAAAGGGTAGGAAAAGGGAAGAGGTAGGAGAGGGAGAGATGGAGGGAAATAGTTATTAACAAATATTAATATATGAGATAAATAAGTAGATGTATCTGAAAGCCAAGTGTGATTTTGTAATTATACTTGAAACTTATGACAAATGCTAAATTGATTTAACAATGTCCCAAACTATTTGTTTTACCCAGAAAACATTACACCATGCATAACATTGTACTCAAAGTTAAAAATATTAGATACCCATAAGTGAAAAAAGAAGATATAGATAAACTTTTGTGGAATGTTAAATTAGGTTTTTGTTATTGATTTTAGTTTTGTTCATTTACATCTTCTGTCTTGTTCATAGATCTTGTGTAAGCATACACATTATTTCTGAAGAATTATTGGCAGATTAAGAGAAGCTTTTAATTTTCATACTATAGTATTTTCACTTAATTGCTTATATATTAATATAAAAAATACAATATGAAACAAGTACATACCAAGATTATTGAAGGAGTAATAAAAATGGAAATTCTCCATAGCATCTATCACAAATTAAAAAGTTATAAAGTTTGAAATAGCATGATACTAATTCATTTAGACAATGAAATATAACTGGTCAAATGAAATAATATCAAACAGAGTACACAGGAATCTAATATCTAAGATATAGCAGACACTTTGGTTAAATTATATCATAAATGATTCACTCATTTTAATTATTGAGAAGTAAAATAAATTTTATTTAACATATATAATATGATCTTTCAGATTATGACTCATTATTTTCTAAGAATGTAACAAAAGAGAGGCACTGTAGCAAATGCATTGGTATTATTTGGGATAAAAATGATACCCCAAATTAAATATGACTAAAAATCACAAATAAAAATACTGATATGTAGAAAACATAATTTTAAATGTTTATCATCAAATTTTACCATAAGACAAATTCAGAAGATAACACAATTTTGAATAATGATTATGTCAATTGAAGTAGCAATATTCACGGTATAAATATAGACTTCCAAAATAGATAAAACAAGTGTGACTCCTATAGAATAATTCTAGCAAAATATAACAAGAATTTTCAAAAAATGAATATTTCAAATGTTCAATATCTTCCTAAAATATGGTACCCTAAGCATAATCATACTCCACATTTTATCAAATTTTATCAAATTTTAGTTTTTAAAAATTTACATTAGCAAATAATAGTGAAATTTATATAAAATATTTTTAGAAACAGAAATGGAACAATATGTCTGAAGACAATTTTTCAGTATGAACTTAGTGTCTTAACCACACTTATTTAATTGTTAAAAATTTAAATTACTGATAGAGAAATCAACTGGAGAGGTGAATAATAAATTTAAATATATCCATTAGGATTATAGTTATCATGTCATTTATAATATTTGGTTGTTAAATCATATTATAATTAATCCATAATATATTATGCAGGCATTAAAATATGTAATGAGATGGCTAATAATTATAATTATTACATATCACATAGTTACTCTTTTTTATAGCAAATATAATTCTATTCATTGTAAGAAGTATATTTTAAAAATAAGTATTAATATATGATACATATACACATACATGTTTACATATTCTGCTTTACTATATATGAATACATAGTATAATAAATAAAATATAGTAAATAATAAAAATTAAATTTAAAAGTATGTATCTAATATTCCATTATGGACTGAATATTTGTGTCCCCCCAATGTATATGCTGAAGCCCCAGTCCTCAATATGCTGGTATCTGGATGTGGGGCCTTTGGGAGGTACTTGGGATTAGATGATGTCATGTGGGTGGAGACTCTGGGATGGACCAGTGCCTTATAAGAAGATGAAGAAAACGGCTTGCTCTCTCTTCCATATGAAGATACAACAAGAAAGCTACTGTCTATAAACCAATAACAGAACCCTCATCAGAAACCCAACCATGTTGGGTCCCTCATCTCAGACTTCCTAGCTGCCATAATTGTGAGAAATAAATTTCTGTTGTTTAAGCCACTTAGCCTATAGTATTTCAGTGCAAACTGAACTAAGACATGTTCCATATTCTATGTCAACAAAAGTAAAGAAAATTGGGTCAAACAGTGAAGGCAGATTTAAATACATTATCATATGCTCTTATTTACACTATATATTTTACACATGTGGGAGTCAAAGTAAATCATTTTTAACATCATCAATATAATTTTATTTTCTTTCACTATAAACTTTAATCTACATAATATAAGACATTGATTGTAAAACTCAAATTATCAGAGAGAAAAAATATAGGAATGAAATATAATTTAAATAAAAAAGAGCAAAAATTAAATATTAAACCAAAATACAAAGAAAAAACAATATTGGATATAAATATGATGTATATATATCCAGCTCTATGGATGAACTAGATTTATACAAAAAGGCAAAACACAAAATAAAATCTATAAATCCTAGATATATATTCCATTTCATCTCTCAAGAGGCATTAACATATGGCTAATGAAGATATTTAAAAATGTTAAAAAATATATAAGAAGAACTCCTTTAAAAGTAGGTTTAGTGGTAGCATAAGTAATAGCGGTAGTATTTTATAAAAAGATCACATGATTGATAACAATATAAAGGACTTTTATATTGGTAATGTACACATGCACATCAAACATCTATTTTTTGAGACAAAAATATAACACTGAAATACACCATAATAAATATATTGCCAACAATTTGTTTTTTTCCTGTTTTCTTAAGTGAAATTTATTATATATAGGTCACTGAGATTTACCATGTGTACTGCTCTATTTGTCATAGTTTGTTGGATGAAGCATGAGTGCCTGACCTAAAAGTCAGACTATGAGTATTTTGATGAAAATGAACTCCTTATATTCCATGACAAATGACTAAAGCAATCACTTTCTTTCTAGACATGTGGGCATGCCAGCTAAAGGTAAATATTGTAGTTCTGCATTTTTACCAGTGAGGGATGAGCAATAACTAAGGTAGTTTTCTTTACAAAAAGAGTAACATAGTAAGAGTAGCCTACATTTGTTCCTGTGTCTGAACACAGGACTCCAGGTGACCAGGTGTTGTCAACCATTTCAGCTGGTGGTAAGAGAGGCAAATAAATAATGACTAACCAAACAGCGATTTAAGAGGATCGGCCACAAAGTTTACGTAAAATTGTATACAGAATTTCTTCATTTTTCCACATTATATTCTATAACACAATATTTGGTGAAGTTATGCCTTAGGTAATTGTCTTCTATCTTGAAATACATTTATACAAATAGCAAATAGAAAAAAAAGATATCAAATAAAAAATTTCAAAGAAATATAAGTGACTGTTGAATATTACTATATTGTGGTTGGTTAAACATACAACTAAGTTATGATAAATACATACAACACATATATTTTCATGTGTTCATTAATAGTATGTATGTCAGCAATCCGGAGAAAAGCCTATGAGAAAAGAGGAGTATTTTAGGTGATTTGAAAATATAAAGAATGCATCTAATTTTTGTATTTTTTTAAGTAAGAAAATAGGAAAATGTTATAGGTATAAAATATGAAAATGTCAACTGCACCCAGAACTTCTGAGTAAAGCATATGACAGAATAACCGTGAAAGTACCTCAGCAGGATGTTGGACTCAGACACACAGTACATGTTGCATTCTTTCCTCAGATTTCACATTTTCACTTTCCTTATGTTTTAGACATTCTAGGGGTTAAAACTTGAAACTCCTTCAGAGAGCTGGCAGGCTCTCTCTGTAAATGAGAAAAGTCAGATGATTGCAAGAAGATATGGAGCAGTGAGAATTGTGGCAAATGGAATGCTTACATCATCACTGCTGCTTTATACTTACCACTGTATACCTATAACATCATGAAAATTAGCAAATCTCTGCTTTCACTTCAGCCCCTCAAAATTTTAACTTTCTTTTGACAAGCTAATCTTACTTTCAACACATGAAGGACAAATAAATCTTATTAGTGGAACAATATCAGTTTGTAGCATCTGATTTTCATAATGGTGGTTAAGTTGATCAGGGTTACTGTCATGTTCTATGATCTGCTTATATTACAAGGAAGAGAAGGGCAGTGTTCTTGGTTATTCTGCTAATTAAGTACTGGCTGATTAAAGAATAATGCTTACTGACTATGAAGGATATAGTAACAGTCAATATGGCATAAGGTAAACTCAGAATAACAGGATGCTATTATAAATAAATGTTAGAATAGTGATAACATAATTGATTCTTTTGGTGTTCACTTTCCATACCTACATATGAAGTACTTTACCAGAATATATTTAAGACCTATTTAAATTTTCAAGTTCTCTGGTTAAAAATAAAGCACTGAAATTGCTTCTCAGAGTGCAAGACGTTATATTAGTAAACCACTCAGAACCAGCTGATAGTTTCTACCAGGGATAACTGACAATCTCCCTAAAGTCAGTCAATATTTATTATTTATCTAATATTTGATTATTGGAATCAAATATTAACCTTTGAAAGGTTAAAATATTTAATTTTAAAAGCTTTAAATGAAATTTTGCATTGTCATGAAAAAAAATCAATGGAAAATTTGAGAGACCGTATCCCTCTGCATGCATCATTCTGAGTAAAGGTATGAGTAAAGTATGTAGGAATAAAATTATTTTGCAGAAGATACTATTTTCCCATTATCGAAATTCATCCCAGCTGAAAGTATTTTATCATGCAAGGTATTTAATACACGAGTGAAAGAGAGAACTAAAAAAAAAATCCTGCCTAATTTTTTGAAGGTATTTTTTTTTTTTTTTGTAGTAACACTCAAAACAAACAAAACAAAACAAAAGATCTCTACTTGCTCTTTGGCAAGCATCTTACAGTAAAGAAAAAAAATGCATCTTTTTATCAAAATACAACAGTCCAGCATGTCAATGGGAAACCTCTGTCCCTGAGCATGAATCCTACCAAAGATGGCATAATGATTAATAATAGAAAATACTAGATGAATGAGTATCATAAAAGCTGCCAAAACTGATTCTTTTACCACTTACATTTTATCTTACATAGTTCTTGATGTACTTATACATTATTAATGCAGAAAACTTATTTCATTTATGAATAATTTAAGAAGCACAAAATGGAAGACAGAAAGTTGAGATAGAAAAGATGCCATTTTCTCTGATCGAAGTTGTTCAGAACACAAAAACAAATGTTACTCTCAACAATGTATTCAATAGCTCGCTTTGTAGATTGTGGTGCTGCTCTGTGATTAAGCAAACTGAGAAAAGCTGTGGCTTCACTGCTTAAGAGGGTTTACATCTTGTTTATTCCCCTCTGAATTTTCTTGTCATGATAATTAACATCTATGAAAGAGTGAATAACACGAATGTTATCAGGAATGGTTTCTACACACAAGGTTATTTACATCCATGAATATCATAACGATTTAGTGTATATCACCAAAGAACTTTTTAAAATTTTCCAATTGTGTTTGATAATGTGTGGGGCATGAAGATAGTGTGTTTGAGATATATCTGCTGCCATTCTTTTTTTTTATATGCCTAAGTCTTAATGCATTTAACATAGTGTTAAACAGTCAATGGTTAAGCTAAATGTGTAGCTCAAAACAAAGATGGGCACAAAAAATAATAATGCTTTCCTTTTTCTCCATTTTTTGCTTTTTAGGGCCACACCTGTGGCCATATGTAAGCTCCCGGGGTAGGAGTCAAATCAGAACTGCAGGTGCTGCCTTACCCCACATCCACAGCAATGTGGAATCTGAGCTGCATCTGTGACCCACACCACAGTTCATGGCAACACTGGATATTTAACACAATGAGCAAGGCCAGGGATCTAACTCATGTCCTCATAAATACTAGCCAGGTTCTTAGTCCCCTGAGCCATGATGGGAACTCTCTTTTCTTTTTTATGTATTCCATTAAAAATATGATCTGACTGATATGACTAAAGAAGGGTTTTATATTAATCTACTAATTGTTTAATTAGTTTAATGTAATGACACACTTCATAAAAGCATCAAAATATCATGAAACTTAAAATTTCAATTCTGGTAATAGTGGGCTAGTGCTTAAGACCAATCTCTCTGCTAAGGACATAAAAAATAGGAATAAAATTAAGTAAAATATTAACTCAAATATATACATGAAATGTTAACTAAACAGTAAATGGTTACTAAGCCAAATTCTAGGAAAGGGGGAGAAATCATAGACATATCTAGTATAACGTAGTTTTTGCATTGAGTATTTTTCATTTCTGAAAAAGTCGATCTAGAAGATTGAGCTTCAGATTGTATAGAGAAGCAGGGAACAGCATCAGTGTGCAGAGCTGCTTACCTGAAGAGAAGAGTCTAACATTCTCCATTTTAATCTAGGATCCCATATAGCTATACCTTCATACTGAGGATGTTACAGAAGTAAAACAGTACACTTGAGGACATTCTGCCTAGCTTAATGCCACCTGGGCAATATAGGCTACCTCAAGCCTAGAACATGGACTAAGAGTGTCCTTGTCCCCTAGGTCCTCTGCCATTTGCACAGAAGTGAATAAGGTATAATTATAGAAAGTTAATATCAGTCTATGTTTAAAATTGTTCCTAAAAATAAAGCTTTAAATTCTCTATCTAGGAGTTCCCATTGTGGCGCAGTGGAAACAAATCTGACTAGTACCCATGAGGATGCAGGTTTGATCCCTGGCCTTGCTAAGTGGGTCAGGAATTCAGCACTGCTGTGAGCTGTGGTGGAGGTCACAGATGTTGCTTGGATCCTGCGTTGCCATGGCTGTGGTATAGGCCAGCAGCTGTAGCTCTGAATCAACCCCTAGCCTGGGAACTTCCATATGCTGTGGGTGCAGCCCTAAAAAGTAAGTAAGTAAGTAAGTAAGTAAATAAATAAATAAATAATCTAGTACACACCCAGTGAAACCCAGGCACACAGGATACCATGCCTGAGAAGCAAAGAAACAAAACACAATTAAAACCAATTCACAAAAATGTGAGATTTTGGAATGACCAGTTACTGATCCATTATATATTTTTTTTAAAAAAGAGACAAGCTTGAAAATATATCTGGGAAAAGTAGATTATAAAATCATATATTCTATCTGAAAAAGAACTAAAGAATTCCTAGCACAAAAAAAAAAAAAAAAAAAAAAAAAAAATCCAGTAACTAAAATCAAATCCTGCATTCCTCCTGGTTTTGATTACAAACTAGACATAAACAGAAAGACAACTAATTTGAGGTCCAAGTAAATTTTCCATAATCTTACTTGGAGTAATAAAAAAAAAAAAGATGAAAAATACAGAGGAGGGAGTAAACTAAGTGAAATAGGAACATCTAATATTTGTTTAATCTGAGGCCCAGCGGGAAAAGAGAGAGAATAGAAGAACAGCAGATTTGAAGAATTAATGGATGAGATTTTTTTCAAAAAAAGGAAAAATCAGAAAATTCTACAATCACAAGAAATCATGCGCAGAATAAATAAAAAGAAATACCCACTAGATACCTCATCATGAAATTGTAGAAACCAAAAATTTGGGAAATGCTAAGGATGCCAGATAAAATGGTAGAATTCGCAAAGGAGTGAAAGACTTTGACTAATTTCCCCAAAACAAAATTGTCTGCCTAAGGTAATATAATCACCAATGAACCACAGAAAACTGTATTCTGTTATTCTGTAACTCACATTGAGAAAATAAAATAATAATTGTGATGAACTTGGGAAATTTCTGAGAAAAAATATAAATTACTAAGCCTAAACCAAAACCAGTACAGTTACCAACATATTTACTCTTCCTTTTTCTTTTCAGGCCTTCCTATAATTCTATTCTTTCACCTGGGTCATTTTCCCTCTGAAGAATGTGATATAATACACTTTTTAGTAGCCCTTTTAGTACAAGAACTTCCAATGACCAATTATTTTAATGTCACTATAAAAGTTTCTACATTTAGCCTACATTTCTGAAAGATAATTTCATTGACTATGGCATTTGAGGTTGGCAATTGTTACTATTGCTGTTTCTTCATTTAAAGATGTTATAGTAATATTTCCTCATCCTATTTTTTCGTTGCTGTTCTTATCAAAAATATCATCAGTTTTTAGTCCCACTCCTTTGGAATAAATGCATATTTTAAGCAGATATTTTTCTTTGTTCTTTTAAATTATTCATTTTTAGTGTAAATATTTGCTGAAGTATATATGGTGGTAGGCTTATTATTTATAATTACTTATTACTTATAATATAGCATTTTAATATTTTCCCTTTTCTAATATTCACAAGCTATAGCCCTTTTAGGCTTTTCAGTTCCTCCCACTATAATTAGAATGAACTTTTCCACCCATGGCTTTTTGTAAGCTACCAAAGATACCCTCTCACTCTCATAATTAGCCTTATGTGTTCCTAAATGATCCTTAGTTTCCCATTACCACTCTGAAGTGTATCAATTTCAACTAAGAAATAACCAGCCAACTTGTTTGTCATTGTATAGATTGCTTTCTCAACCCCATCTTTTTTGAGTAATCACAGCTCCAAGAGTGTTCCTCCTTATCAGTATGTTTTTTAGTGAGATCAGCAATAGAGCTGTGCTCAACATACCACTACGGTGATATAATTTTTCAAGGCAGTAATTGAGCCAATCCCAAGGCCCCATCATACCACCTGAATTCTCAGACCATACAAGGTACCATATTTTTAGGTCCTCTGAGAAACAGACATCCAGATCCATTTGGTTATACATGAGATTTAGTTATCAAATTCCTATAAAAGAAAAATGGAGAGAGGGATAGAGCAAAAGTGTGTATTGGGAACACTCAGAATGCATACACGTCTGACATTCGAAATCTGAAAAAAAGTGAATTGTGTGCTAAGAGTCTAAGACTGAGGTGTGATCTTCAGTTTGTTTTGGCTAGGCTGACAAAGGGTCCTTAAGAAAAGATACCCATTGGGGAATTCCACTTTTCACAGGTAAGGACCTTCATTAGTATCCCTGTAATTCTCAAGTACTGGCTGAGAGCAGCCCAGAGAGAAAAAGGCAGCTGTGTGATATACTGGTGTATCTAGTGGAATGGCAGCAGGGGCTATCAGTCAACTATTTTCTTCACAGCAGTAAACTTGAAAGGTATATTTTCATGGCCACCAGAACTGGACAATACAGTAAAATGCTAAAATAGCGTTGTGCTGCGCACTGTTATGTCCTTTCCTCTATTGCTGATTTTATTATATCTACCAGGTAATTAATCCTCCTTAGACTCATACAGCAAACTCTCTTTCATATAGTGTCCATGAGCTCAAGTATCTTCTCAGTTCTTTCAGTTTCTTGAGATTGACATTTTGGCAGGGGCCTCCTTGAGATTCTTATCATTGCCTGTTAAGTTTAGTAATCAGCCAAGGATTTGGGCTAAATTTATTTTTATATTTTACCACTCAGTCTTCTATAGTTTACTTGCTTCTGATGTTCGTCTCTCTCCTAAATCTCTAACTGACCTGTCAACCCAGAGGTCTGTGCTTTGACATCTTAAGCTACAAAAATCTCAAGTTGATGCTGCCTAAGATGAGTTCAGGTTGAGAAACTGAATTCATTATAAAAACAATAAACTCACAAAACTCCTCTGGTGTGCTTTTTGTCTTTCAGATATAGACTCCTCACTTTTTTGTGTGTCAAAAATTAAGAAGCGGGAGCTCCTGTTTTGGAGCAGTGGAAACAAATCCAACTAGTATCCATGAGGATGTGGGTTTGATCCCTGGCCTTGCACAGTGGGTTGGGGAGCCAGTGTTGACATAAGCTGTGGTGTAGGTTGCAGATATGGCTTGGATGCCACATTACTATGGCTGTGGCATAGGGCGGCAGCTATAGCTCCAATTTGACCCCTAGTCTGGGAACTTCCATATGCCACAGGTACGGCCCTAAAAAGAAAAAAAAAAAAAAAAAAAAAATTGAAAATCTGAATAAATACAGACCATCTGAAATACTTATTACATTAGTAGGCCAGAACATCAAGTTGAGAATACAGCATTACTGGAGAACAGCTCTCACACTAAACTCATCTAACACTTTTCTGGCTGCTTTGACTCTCTTGACTTTCTAATTACCATTGTTATGAGATCTTGATCTAATGAATAAACTACCAGACTCAATTCCAAGTCACTGGGTTTATTTTGGGGAGGATCCAAATTAAAATACCACTTTCCATTTTAATTACGGGTTTCTGGACTCCCTCCTCTTCCAAGAATTAATTCTGGCCTAATTCCTTTTAAACTTTAACTTCAGGCCAGAGATAAGATCAATGTTCTTAGTTAAGAAGTTCCAGCATTCATGGCTTCAGTGTAAAACTCCCACTTTTAATCTTGATTATTTGATTTAGTGATCTCATTTCAGTTTTTTTTTAACTTTTTTAACTTCACAATTTTGATGAAATAATCATATATTTTGACCGATTTCTTAAGATTTTTCAATGTTTCTTTTTTTCTTTATGAAATCTCTATGAATAAATCTGTCCAAATGACCCTGCATTTTTAGTAAATCCTAAGATTTATTTCAATTCAACAGTTCAATGGAACCAATCAACACAATTTAGTTAAAAAGCAACAAAAAATATTGTGGATTATTACCCTCTTCCTCAAGGCTCTAAAAGAAGCTCTCTCTTCTCTCACCCTGATACATATACTCAAATCTTATGAAGTCAATAGAAATTCAGCTTAACTTTTTAATATTTAAGCAGATGTTTCTTGTCAAAATAATTGTTAATAATTATGAAATAACACTTGAACCACTTCTACAATATGAAAATTAATTGCAAAACTGTTACATGTCTAACATCATGTTTTCACTTTCATGTATTCCAAATTGTTTTTTTCTCCTATATTTCAATGACGAAATATTAAGATCTTATATCACACTAATCTCTATAAAAGTGCTCCCATTGCAATTGCATTTAAAATAAAAAATGGGCGTTCCCATTGTGGCTCAGTGGAAATGTGTCTAACTAGTTTCCATGAGGACACAGGTTCAATCCCTGATCTCATTCAGTGTGTTAAGTATCCGGCATTGCCATGAACTGTGGTGCAGGCTGCAGATGCACCTCAGATCTGGCATTGCTGTGGCATACGCTGGTGGCTACAGCTCTGATTCAACCCTTCCTTACCTTGGAACCTCCATGTGCCATGGGTGCTGCCCTAAAAAGACAAAAATAAATAAATAAATAAATTTAAAATGTCATAGTGATTAGGAACAAACCGATGTCATATGAAATAAATTTGGCAATTCCCAAGTGAAAATTACACATCAAAATAGATTAAATTGATTATGATAGATTGGCAGTATTAAAACAGTGTGCTCCATAAAATGAGACTAATGATTATCTTATAAAAAGGAAGAAGATGTAGAGATGTAGAGAAGTAGAAGTATTATTACATCTTTTTTTAAAATTTATTTTTTATTGTTATTTCCCCCAACACACTTTTTTTTTTCCCACTGTACAGCATGGGAATCCAGTTACACATACATGTATACATAATTTTTTCTCCCATTGTCATGCTGCATTGTAAGTATCGAGATATAGTTCTCAGTGCTAAACAGCAGGTTCTCATTGTTAATCCATTCCAAAATCAAAGAAAAGAGGGAGTGGCAATCCACATATCAGACAAAATAACTTTAAAATAAAGGTCACAAGAGACAAAGAACACTACAAAATGATCAATGGGATCAATCCAAGAAGATGATCAATGGGATCAATCCAAGAAGATGATGAATATATATGTACTAAATATAGAAGCACCACAATATATAAAACAATTGCTAACAGCCATGAAAGGAGAAATCCACCACAACTCAACAATGGGGGGAAAATTTTAACATTCCACTTATATGACAGACAGATCATCCAGCATAAAGCAAACAAGGAAACAAAGGCTTTAAATGACATACTAGTCCACATAGACTTAACTGATATTTATAGGACATTCCACCCCAAGAAGCAGAATATACATTTTCCTCAAGTGCACATGCAACACTCTCCAGGATAGATCACATCTTGTGCCACAGATCAAGCCTTGGTAAATTAAAAAAAAAAAAAAACAAAAACAAATTATTTCTAGCATTTTCTCTGACCACAATGCTATGAGACTAGAAATCAACAACAACAAAAAAAACACAAGGACTGAAATTGAAAATGCGACAAAACTTCCAAAAAACAAAAGTCCAGGACCTGATGTCTGTGAAGGTGAATTTCTATCAAAAATTCAGAGAAGAGTTAAATACCTATTCTGCCGAAACTTTTCCAAAAACTGTACAGGAATGAACACTCCCAAGCACACTCCATGAAGCCACCATCACCCTGACACCACAAAAAAAGAAATGATATCACAAAAAAGAAAACTACAGACCAATATCACTGATGAACATAGACGCAAAAATACTCAACAAAATATTAGCAAACCACATCTAAATATATATTAAAAAGATCATATGCCATCATTAAGTGGGATTTATCCCAGGGATACAGAGATTATTCAACATCCACAAATCTATCAATGTGATACACCACATCAAAAAACTGAAAAATAAAATCCATATGATATCTTAACAGATGCAGAAAAAGCTTTCAACAAAATTCTACTCCCATTCCTGATAAAAACTCTTCAGAGAGTGGGCATAGAGGGAAATGACCTCAACATAATAAAAGCCATAACATGACAAACCGACAGCTAACATCATTCTCAATTGATGAAAAACTGAAAGTATTTCCATTAAGATCAGGAACAAGACAAGGGTGTCCACTTTCACCACTGTAATTCAACTTAGTTTTGTAAGTCCTAGCCACAACAATTAGAGAAGAAAAATAAATAAAAGAAATCCAAACTGGAAAGGAAGAAGTAAAACTATCACTATTTGCATATAACATGATACCATACCTAGAAAATCCTAAAGACAATACCAGAAAACTGTTAGAGCTCATCAATGAATTTGGTAGTTGCAGGATACAACATTAATACACAGAAACTGACTGCTTTTCTATATACTAACAATGAAAGATCAGAAAGAGAAATTAGAGAAACCATCCCATTTATGACTGTATCAAAAATACCCAGGAATAAACCTACCTAAAGAGACAAAAGACCTGTACTCTGAAAACTCTGACACTGATGAAAGAAATGAAAGATGACACAAAGGTATGGAAATATATACCATGTTCTTGGACTGGAAGAATGAATATTGTCAAAATGACTATGCTACCCAAGGCAATCTACAGATTCAATGCAACCCCTATCAAATTACCAACGACATTCTTCACAGAACTAGAACAAAATATTTTGAAATGTGTGGAAGCACGAAAGACCCTGAATAGCCAAAGCAATATTGAGAAGAAAAACCAAATTGGAGGAATCAGGCTCTCTCACTTCAGACTATACTATAAAGCTATGGACATTTAAACAGTGTGAGACTGGCACCAAAACATAAATATAAATCAATGGAACAGGCTAGAAAGACCAGAAATAAACCTAAGCACCTATGATCAACTAATCTATCACAAAGGAGGCAAGAACATACAGTGGAAGAAATAAG